>NC_142695.1:6447500-11447500 GCF_029641045.1 Salvia hispanica
CTTTCAATTAATAAGTTGCTTGCCTTGTGATGAAAAATTGCCTTTTTCCTTGGAGTTTTGTGGTCAGCTTGTGCTTCTGAAGTGAGCAGCAGAGTATCTCGAGGTGTAATCAACCACTCCCAGCACAGATTTAGGCTGTAAAATTGGGGGTCGGAAAAGTGTTTCCAAATGCTCTCCGATTTTTTGAGAGAAGCTGCAAACTTTTGAACATTGAATTGCCCTAGCAATGTGGTAAAACTGCAAGAGAGATGAATTATTTGAATTTGATGAATGAGAGGGGAACGGGGAGCTAATTAACCAACCAGGCATCGCGGGCAAAGGAGGGGAGAGAGAGGAGGCGTTGCAGGGAGAATCCAACTCCGTCGGAAAAGGAGGGGACGAACGGCGCCGCCATGAAGCGCTGCATGAAATCAATTTGTTTGGGGCGCGACAGCCTCGCTCCGCGGCTTAACCCCAGCGGAAGAGGAAGGTCCCCTGCCACAGGCCGCGCCACTCCGTCCAATGTCGCCGGCGTCGAGGAGTCCAGCTCCCAGAACTCTCCTTCCATCGCCCATCTTAGCTTCTTCATCGTCATCTCAATTACCTTCCATCAACATCACTCTATTCTCCGCTTCTTGCTAAAATCCTAACACCAACTCCTAATCCCTAAGTACTTAGTCCATTGTCTTCTTTCTTTTTTATTTTATTTTTTTGCATTTTTAATTTTATTGTAATCTCAGAAATCTACTAGATAAAAATTCTCAAAACATTTTATTTCTTTCTGTAATAGAGATATATAGTAATTATTTCATCCATTCCATGATTTTTGCTACTAGTAGTCTAGGACGTAGCCGTCCCCCAAATATTATCCTATTTTGATTTGGCACATATTTTAAAAAATATAAAAAAATATGAATTAAAAAAATTAGTAAAATGTGGATCCTACTTTTATATATTAGTTAGTTTTATAATAAAATGTGAGTATAAATAAATTAGTGAAATATAGATCCATAACCAAAAATAATAAAAAATGAAACGGGACAAATTGTAGGAGAGACGGAAATAAAAAAATGGGACAAACTTTCAGGGACGAAGATAATATTTCTTATTAAGATATTTTAAAATAAATTATCGCTACAATTTATTCTTATAATTCTCTCTCTTACTTATTCTATCTTCTTTTTCATTTTTATTCCCACTTCACTTTATATATCAAACATCATTTTTTTAATTGTTGTGTCCAGAATAAAAAGTTTACATATAACAAGTCTTTATCATGCATATTTAGGGAGGATTTTTCTTAGAATAGATGAAAAGATTGCTAGTTAAATATGAAAAAAAAGAAGATAAATATTCCACTACCATTATACTACTACACAATTAAGAGGCCGTTTGATAAACTTACATATAAGGCAAAACATGATAAGATTACACAACAATGGAAGTATGGAACACTTCTCACTCATATGAAGCTGACTCATCATCATTATACTTGTGATGAGGGAATGAATAGGAATCGTGAGCAAGAGACTGCATCCAATAATTCAAAACAAGTTAGAATATCATAATTTAAACTTCAAGATAACAAAGAAAATAGACATTACCTGTTCTTGGGCTCTGAAATACATGAAAGGGGTATAGTGGAGGAAATTAGAAACCCTTGAGGTATATATATCAGCATACCTGAAGTTTTACAAAAAAAAAAAACACATCTTTTAATACCATTGATAAACGATGATGATATACAAGAAAAAACCAAACAAAAGAGCTTCCCATACTTCTCAATCTGCCTCATTATGTGGCTTTTGTCCCATAGGCCTGCTCGCGAGAGAAAACCCCACCTGAAACGATTATAAATAGCCATCGTTTCAGATTTTGAAACAATGATTCAACCCGATAGCAAGCAAATACAGAACCTTGTATTAAAGAGCTCCCCGTCTGATTCCAACAGCGGAGCGATTTTCTGATCCAGTCTCTGCATCACAATGAGTAGCTTCTGAATGCTCTCAGCGAGTTCTTTGTTTTCCATATGAGTAGCAGCAATGGTCTGATGGAAATTAAATAATCGGTATGAGGTAATCACATAATTATATCTCACAGCAGATCAGCATTAATACCAGAATAGACAAAAGATATTCCTTGCAAACAGGTGGTCAAGTTACCTGAGCAGGACGTCCTTTACTTCGTCTTTGAAGAGCAAGGCGGAGTTGGTTGAAGAGGTCTCCCACGACCTCCTTCTGATTTATAAGCTCTATCAGTGTGGCACGGTGATCTCGACTACGGATTAGAGCACTATACTGCAATGAGAGTCAAAACTGGGGATTCATATGGTGGTGGTACATAAAGCATCTCATTGAAAGATATAGGCAGTTACAAACCTCGTCTTCCAGTTCTCGACAAATTAGTGCTGTACGCCACCGAAGATGAACTTTGGATTGACTAACATCTGTATATATATGATCACCAACATACAAAATTTCATCTCCATGAATGCCAAGTGAGTTCTCAATCATCTGAGCACTTCCCCCTGAGTATACTCCCCCTGGTATGCAAGATAAATACGTAAAAGTTGTTTCAAGACTTCAATATGAGAACAAACCGTCCCAAACTCCCAATAAAAATAGTAGTTATTATAAGCAAGTGTCATACAATCAATTAGTCAACTAAAAACTAGATAACCCTCCTATTGCAAAATTTGAGCTAGCCATTAGGTCCAAGGAAGTCATTCCTATATATGACAACATTCCTAGCCATGCTACTAGCTATAATGAATGGGTTAACTTGTCATAAATACTGCTCAATGGACTCTAACATGACTCCTGACCAAAAAAAATATCCACACCTATCCAGCCTGATAGCAGTGCACCAAGCATGCAAATAGTTAAAAGAGTTCACGACTTAATTACAGAGGCAGTGTAAGAATGACATTAAAGACCAATATAAAATTGAATGTTTAAAACATCATTAGCAATCACCTGTTTGCGCCTTAAAACATGGACGCATAAGACCTTCATCAGTCACCACTTCGTACATTGGCTGTGACAGCTGAAAAAACTCTGGCTTCCTGGACGAGACTATTACCTATAGAAACAATAAGTCACTTATGTATTCAGGCCTCAGGAAATCAATACTTACAATCGCTGCAACCAACAATAAACAACTTCCAATCAACCAATAGTCCAGAGAATCCAGGCACATTATAGATATAGCTACTCAATGGGGTTCACTTACAATGTCAAACAGATCTCTCCAGCTCATGTCATTTGGGAGAAATTTATTGAAAGAATGTTGCATCATCTTTTCAGTGTAGTGGTAATCTGAGTTGGTAATAAGCAAGAGCCGCTTGCCAGCCTGTTACATATCAGCTAGTTTAGTCTGCTAAGAAGCAATTCTTCACAAATCACAAGTATAGATATCTAACAACCATGCATTGCTTAAACTCTTGTGAGATGTGGATATATACCTCTTTCTGGTCCAATAAAGCCAAAGGTAACTCAGGATCAGGTTCAACAAAAAGTTCAGGTTTGGACATAATCTCACTCTGTAATGAATCCTTTTATTAGATGATGCATGTGAAACTGGTTATTGAAAAGACAAAAGCATAAAAGATATAAACCTTCAATTGGCCTTCAACATGTGCCCTAAAGAGTGCTTTTCCAACAGCCTGAATCCAATACATAAAGTTGAAGGAATTATAACAAGTATTAAGCCAAGTCCCATTTAATGCTTTCAATATTAAACCTTGTAAAGCCCTTTATAGTCAAGTGGACCAAGGTCTGCGGCTATGGCACCTTCATCCAATCTATCCACCATCTGCAAGGTAAGAACAACTTTGCCCTGAGCTATTTGGAGTGTAATAGGCGACTACATAACTTTTCGTTTTGTAAATCCTAAGTAGTGAGACTTCAAACGGAAAGGTCTGATTATATCGTACTCAAAAGCAGCAAGAAAGTAATTGCAGGTTTAAGGTACGGCATTAAATAGCCCGCCATCTGACTTCTTCTTTGCACATTAAAAGCAAATAGAAGCGCATCATGGCATTATTGCAAGTAATCATTATTGGCCATATTAGAGGTTTAAAGAGTTCATGGAGCCTTCAGCCTAGGCACAGGACTCATGCAGGTGCCTTCCCGAAGTGAGGAAAATAACTATAAAGTGGATGGCACACCAATCACTGACATAGGAAATTGAGAGTGCTATTCATTCTAACATTGACACAAAATCTGGAAGCTGAGTACCTGCATAAAGGCAACTGCCTCAGAAACCGAGAACAGTGTATTGAGGAATTCCCACCGGCCTTCCTTTCGTAGATCAACAAGTTCTCTCCCATATATCTCACTTCCATTCAAAGAAATTCAATAGAGTAAATATGAGTTTCTACTTAAGTTCCACTAAAAACAAATATAATAACCCAGTATAAATAGAAACTTTAACTACCGTAGAGATTCAGAGTGTGTCACCCTCAAAGATTAAAATAGTAACTCATGGTGAATAACTGAATATTATAATAGTTCATTAATTCTTCAAAAATATGTTTTTTGGATCTCTACCTGATTGATATTTCTTTTACATTTACTCAGATTGGTTCGGAAAGATGTTTTATCATTCACAACAAATATTGAATACGCAGGGAAGAAAAGATTGGGACAAACCTCACTTTTTGAGTAGATAACATTCTAGTGCCATGCATTGCTCTCTTAACATAGCCAAATCGATCCGCTTTAACTAAATTCCCTTTCTCCTTATCTATAACTAGGCCTCGGATGACCTACAAACGCAAGCTAGGTAAAGGAAATAGTAATAACTAATAAGAAAAGAAGATGACACAAATATGCAGCATACCAGATCTGGGTCAAATGCAAGTCCATCAACAGGAAAACCAACATTTCTAAGATTTTCCATACAGTAGTCATAAGCCCTTCCCTCCCATGCCTGCAAAGGCACATTCGTTCTGATCATTAAAAATTTCAACTCAAATAGCACACTTCGATATAACCAACCAATGCATGATTAAACAATTATTGAGTTGAAGTATTTATAAATTTATGAAGTTAATTTATAAGGGGACCAGCCTAAGTTATATAAGCTAGCAGTTGTTAATGGATGATATGTTTTTTGTTAATAACTACAGGAATTGTAAGAGAAAAGATGAAGCATTAGAAAGGAAAGATTCATCCCGCCAATGTAGATTATACCACATCCAAGATACAGCTTCAAACTCTAGCCGAATCATATAAAAGAAAGCTTTTCCTCTTTGTGACATCAGCAATTGCTGCATTACTCTTATCATTATAAAGATGCAGGTCAAGAAGGAAAACTATGCTACAATCGAGAAGGAAATTCATGATAAACGTATGGATACGTTCATCATGATGCAGTTCCAAGTTTCATATCACTAAACATAATTATTTGGTCATATAATTCATAGAAAAATAATCATAGAACACATGAAATGAAGGCCATCCAATTAGCTTTAGTTAAGAACATTAGTAGAAGAAGAATGCTTACTGCCACATTATAATGGATCAATGTGTAGTCCATGTCATAGCCAATGGCACTAATAGAACGCAGATTAAGTGTCCTGCTGCAAAAAATGCCACGGGCAGAATGTCTAGCAGAAAATGGATCCTGTAAAATGCCCATTAAACTAAAATTCAGTAGATACCAGTATCATAAGAAAGAATAAAGCTTGTGTGAACAATGTGTGGAGCTTTGTGACTTTGTTTATTCCGAAACGATATATTTGAGAGTTTCGGTACGGTAATAAAGGAGATATGATCACTTCTCATCAGGATCTATACAATGTGAGAGTTTCGGTTTAGTACCCTAAAAGAACTTATTCCTTGATCAAATTTTTTGAAGCTCGAGGATGTTACATCACCCAAAGAATCAGTTTTTTGAAGGGACACTTAGCCTAAAGTGCATGCGAATTGTATGAAGACTGAATGGGCATTGATAAAGAGTAGAGAAAAAGGGAAACCGGAATGCCCAAGTGATTAAGCAAATGCTCGGCTTCTTGAGCTTCCATTTTGGCCACGTCCTCAATAGGTCCGTCCAAACCCGCCTCTCCATCAATTGCTACAAATATAATCACATACTACTATCGTAAAGCTTAGTGGAATGACAAAATGAGTGGATAGAGAGGCTTAAATCAGAAGTACCGGAATTGAGATTGAGGTCGCCCTTGGTGCTCTCGCCGAGGTAGTCAAAATCCGCGGCGGTGGACGGTGTCACAGAGAAGATGTCAGTGTTCCCCGCCGCTGCCTCCTCTGTAGTGGCGGAGCGACACCTCAATTTCGTGAAAATCGCAGCCCTAACTGAAGCGGGGAAGGAATGGAGGAAGACCGGGGAGAATTGCGTTGGGCGGGAAATCCCAATATTCATACAGCTCATCTTCCACCCCAAGATCACACTATCGTGTGCAGCTGCCATTGTAGAAATTGAATTCAATCAACTGAATTATTGAATTTGATTCAACCTTTGATTTTAATGCACTATTTATATTTTACTTATATATTTACCATTTGATTATATGGAAGCTAGATTTGGGAATTTAATTTGCTGATATCAGCAAAACCTATATATGAGTATGAGTTAGATTTGGGGATTTAATTTGATGAGATATATAAATAATAAGATTTAAATAATTTAGTACGTAACCAATATAATTAATAAAAACAATCTAGATACACGATGGAAGCTAGATTTTATGTTGATATACTACATTATATCAACAAACTTATATACGATGGAATAGGAGTACTAGCATTACTGTATTAGATTTGGAGATTTAATTTATCACAGATTTAAATATCAAAATTAAAGTTTGTTTTACCATGCCCGAGTTTTTATGAGGCTTGATCATCAACGATTTCATTGCATTATGTTTCAAATAAATCAGTTTAGTTATAATAACCGAACCAAACTAATTATAAATATTTTTATTATGAAACCCTGAACCACTTCTCTTTTTAATTCGTCACTCTTGAAATTTTTTGACCCATTATCAAAAATGGAAACTCCTTTATCGTTTTTTTTTGGTAACTAACGTAGACAAAGCCTGATATCAAAACAACCTAACGAATATAAGAAACACTTATTCTATCATGCTAGAACCAACTATGGAGGTCTAGGGACGGTTTCTAACACATGCATTCCCCTCTGAAAGTTATAAGCATAAAGGGGCATAAAGTCAGAAACAAAGTTTCCTTCTCTATGCACGTGTTGTACCACCACTGAATCAAAATTCTTCAATAACTCCTGCACCATGTGCACAATTACCCGACAACAGATGGATACCTCGAGGCACCCCATAATCATAGAAAACTCCAACAAAACTATCACTCTCTATCTCCAACTTTCGAAAGCCCAAAGTCTTGGCTAGCTGCAACCCATAAAATATACACCAAATTTCTGCAGTCAAAATGGAACAAACTCCAATATTGGTAGCAAACCTACCTTTCCAACTTCCTGTAGCGTCACGGAAAAGTCCTCCCCCAAAGGCACAACCCGAGCTCCCTTCCAAAGAAACATCTGTATATCAAGTGAAGGGGGAGACCAACGTACCATTATCGGCGTTCTATTCACTCCAGCTCCTATACCTTCTACTTATTTAGCTTCTTCCACACTCCTTACCATAGTCATAATCCGTGCCATAATACTTATTGGACTCAACTTGTCCCCTTTAAAAATGAAGTTGCATTTGTTCTTCCAAATTTGCCAACCAAACAATGTGCACCACTGCCGCTACCCAACAATAGCTTAGAGCTCAAGTTTCTAACAATCCATTCTGCCAAACTTAGGTTGCTATCAAAAAAATCATCAATCTCACCATATCTTAGCAAGCCTTCCCATGTCTAATGTCTGTCTCGCAACAAGACAATCACGTAGCATATGTAATCCACTCTCTGAGTCATGACCACACATACTACAAGACGCCGATGTAGATAATTGTCGTCAAGCTCTCTCCTCATTAACCAATGCACCATTATTAAGTAACAACCAAAAAAATATTTTTATTCGTTGAGGACCATACCAACTCCAAACTCTTCTCCATGGCAGGAAAACCATCGGGCTTTGGTCTTCCCTGAATCCATCATATGCCGATTGAATAGAAAATACTCCAGATGCCGATGGACCTCAAATGACAACATCATCTCCCTGTGACTCCCTGGTGGTGGCATAATAGCACCTATGGTCTCAACAACCTCTTTTGGCACTAAATGTTTAGATCAATTCCAAGCCGAGTTTTCAACAAAAAAAGTCTACTGTCTTGTAAAGCAAATGCTCTGGGATAAGTTGAATAGCTGATCCAGACAACGGGTCACTTAACATTGGGACCCATCGGTGATTCCAGAATTGGACACTCTTGCCTATCCCCAATGCTCATACCAAGTTCCTCTGCATCAATATCCAAGAGCTGCAAACAAGCCTCCCAAAAGGCGTGCAAGAAGCAGTAGTATACGGATTAAAACAACGAAGGCTCAAACTTGTACCAATCCACCCCAAAATGACTGGTTTTTATCTCTATTTTATTCATCTTTTTTACTTTACTCTCTCCACCTCATACACAAAATAAAACTGCATAAAATCTTGTGCCGCCCAAGAAAGATGAGGGATCGTATTCAACGAATATTACTATATGTATATTAACGAATATTACTATATGTATTTCATAAATTGTGGTTTCAGTTTGGGTTTGCATGAACTACTTGATTGTATTCATAAATCTAGAAATATTACTATATGTATATTTGAAGCATGAACTACTTGATTGGATGAGTAATAATGCGTGAAAAGAAATTTTTAAGAATAATAGTAATACTAGTAGGAGTATGTGTTTTAATATGATTGATAGTGCATACATGAAGATCAAGTTATGGTGTGCTTTTTATACAGTTGCTGTGCAATACTATTATTCAACTTTGGTTGGAAATGTTATTGAACATTGGTTTTTATGTACTGCAAAAAAAAACTACTACTAGTACTACATTTTTAGAACAATTATTACTTCTTATGCGCATGTATATATTTCGAAACATATTAGCTAAACAGTTCCCAGAATTCCAAAAATTGATAAATCATGTCACTGACTCACAGTATGATATATCTTCAATGAAAGGATACACACACCACAGTGAGTGCTAAATCTATATTCAGACAAAACAATGCTTGATTGAGTAATGGCAGAAGAAGTAAATCTATATTGACAAAATTTTACGAGAGCCAAGGAGAGAGAATCATTCTCCTGGCCGTAGGTTCAGCATCATACAGGCTTCTCAGGAAGATCATTCACCGCATATCTTGGAGGTGCACCACTTCAGCATCATACAGGATGATCACTCGCACATATTTTGGCAGTATGCTTCTCGGCATCATATAGACTTGTCGACAGTATCCTGTGTTGCATCCTTACGCTGCAGATAAAAGATTGGATGAGTAGGCTCTAGGAGTTCAATGGTAAAATGTCAACAAGAGACTCGACACCAATTTCATAGCTTAGTATGCACATAGCAAAAGAATGAGACTTTCAGAAAACATGAATTGAGAGAACGAGCAAAAACACTATGAAAATAGAACAGAATCTCAAAATGGATGAAACTACTGTGAAAATTTGGCAGGAAGTAGTAGAAATATCCACTTCATAGCCTCATCAGGTGCATATAAAAAGCGCTCAACATATGAGATGTGCATAATTTACCATTCGTTTGCTGATGTAAGGCTGTATTGGCATTGGTGCCTCCAAATGATTATCCGGCTCCCGGATTGCATCATTCTCAATCTGGAATTGTTTCCTAGATTCTTTTCTTGTGCCAGACTGCCACACTCTACCAAAATTGGGGAGCCAATTTGCATCGAAGTTGTTATTAACACGTTCCCCTCTCCTTTCCATCTCCAACTCAAGTTTCCTTCTCTCTGCCCATGCAGCTCCAACACGTTTTGGGTTCAACTTTGACTTCCCTGCTCTGGATGAAACAGCGTCCCTCGATTCTGGTGTCAATGCAGGATCAAGGTAATCTCCTTTTGTTCCATCAAGCCATGGCGGAGGTGCTCCAGTGTGGACATTTCCTTCTAAAGCAACTTTAGATGTAGAACTAATGTGAGTCAAGTTCACCAAACCTGTTCAAGAAAAGGGAGTGAAGAAAATCCGTTCATGCAGTAGCTGGACAAAGTGGTATTGTCTGTAGAAAAACAACAAAGGCAAGAAAAATAAACTTGGGGCAGTTACCTGGAGAAACCTCACCGATAACTGCTCCTGAATATACCTGCAGTAGAAACACTTATAGTAACACATAATAATACTACTTGCTAATCGAAAGGAAAAGAATGAAGAGTAACAACCATGAATCTGTCAATGAATCTAGAGGAACAAAGGCAAGTGATAGGTTATGCTAAACAGTAAACTTACAGATCCATTACTAGCATCACCATAAGATGAGTATTCCCTAGCAAGAGAGTTGGGGAAATGCTGATTATCAACATAACCTAGTAAACACATAAAGAAAATATCAAAAACACTATCATCGGTTCTACAGCAAACTTGTGATAACAGGAATTATTCATTTAAAACTTAAGTAAAAACAAAACTGCATGTGGGTATACCTGTTGAATTCATCAAGTAATGTGCATCTTGTACATGGCTGCCTCCAGGTATATTATACAATGAAGGGCCAGTATCAGAGACAGAAGATGATAACACCGAACTGGAAAATGGAGTTCTCTTATTCGTATAGCTATGTAAAGGTACAACATATTTTGGAATGCAAGAATTAAGAGCATCGAAGTTATTGTTGCAAGAACTATTAACAAATTCAGCATTATGTTTATTGTGGATATCATTCAATGTTCCAACTGATTCTGTTTTAGCAGCTTCCATCTTCAATGACTTGCACTTCTTCTCCCACTGCAATATAAAACAAAAAAGACACATAAGCTATGCATCACTTGAGAATTAAACAATTTTAGACACAACAGCTCCGCTAAAATGTTAACAGACGTAACAATTAACTGAATAACACCCAAAACATATTAATGGGATATCGAAATAACTAAACAACTCAAACAATATCAAAGGTATATCACTGGTAATAGACGACAGAGCTACATCATTCAACAGAATAATAATAGAACATAACATAGCCATAATTAGAAGCTGATAGTCACACTAATTCAAACTGCATTCTTAGATATCATAAGATGCATCATGTTCCAAAACCATAGGGCTAAACATAATGCATTCTTCAAGTAAGTCAAGGTTGCGAAAAAAATCCAATTCATCAAAAACGAATAATGAATCAGTGCACAAACGTCAAACCATAATCTCAATATTTTTCAGAAGTACCTTAGCAAAATCAGCCTCAGTAATGCGAAACAAATCAACACGGTCCATTCCACCTCCATATTTCCACATAAACCCCTTCACTCTCTTCCAGTGTTCCTCACTGGCCAAATGACCAACTGCATTGCTACTGATAACCTCAAGCACAATTAAGAAACAACATAAATGACAGCAAAAATATCAAAGCAGCGAACGATGCAAAACCCTAGAGTTACCGACCAAGCGAATTGGCTATCAAGCTCGAGAATGTCGCAATTGCAGAACACGCACCAGAGGCGATTCAGGTGCGCGTGCTCCGGAAGGATCAGCATCGGGGTTTTGAGGAAGAATTTGACGTCGGAAAGCTTCGATTGGAAGCGCGCGAGGAGGCTGGAGAGTGAATTTTTGTGGCTTGGAAAGAAATTGTGGCGGCGGCCGTTGTTGTGGTTCAATCTGCAAACCTCGCAGAACTCGAATTCCTGCTGTTCGTTTTTGCTCTTTTTCTTCTTGTTGGTGTGATTCATCTCGGTTAGGGCTCGTGGATATGAAAATCTGAAGCGAATTAAGCTTACGCCTTGTTATAGGGTAAAATAGAGCCGCACCACCACAGGCGGTCGTCGGCGTCGGAGCTCCGCCGTCGAAGAATTTAAGCGTTTTGGAATTTTGCTTTTGACGTTGAATTTTATGGTCCTACTCCCATGGCCAAATTCCAAGAAACAACCTCCTGGGAGCTGCTATCCTCCGTTTGTACTCCGAAAAAAAAAGTTTCCAAACAAGGGAAAGACGTGTGAGCAAAATGCGTGTATACTAATACACGCGTGAGCAAAATGCGTGTATACTTATACACGCATTAGGCAAACGCGTCTTTGTCTTAGATTCAAATTCCAGTCCAGAACGCTGAATCTCTCATTCTAACATCTCAGGCCTCCTTCTTCTCTAACTCTCAGCGACGCCCTTCACTCCCAACGTCTCTAGTCGGCGAAAATCGAAGTGAATCAGACATTTTGATGCTCTCATTCCTATTTTAATTAGTGTTAGGTAATTTCTGACCATTGATTTCGATTATCATTGCTATATGTTAGTTGGGTATAGATTTAGGGTTCATGGTTTGTGACATTGTTTTACAAGAAAAACATTGAATTTAGGCCATTGATTTACTTATTATATTTAGCATTGAATTATTGGTTATAGAATTAGGGTAATTTATTTGAATTTTGTTAAATTTTGATATTGAACTTTGTTGAATTTAGAATATGATGTTTTATCGTACTTATTTTGCAGGATTGATGGTGTTTGTGAGTTTATATTGGGGTGGGAAAATTATTCAGCTCCCAGGTTTGGGGGTTGCTTATGATCCCCCTCGTGCAAAATCATTCATCATATTGAATGAAATGATACCTTATCATCAGCTAGTTTCAATGATATGTGAAAAAATTGGAATTGATTTGGATGCACATACGATTGATTTAACATGGAGGCATCCTGTGGCTTTTAGTGGAGTGTTGAATTATATAGCTACACCAGTGGTTGAGAATTTGTTGGAGTATATGTTTGCTGAAAATCCACGTCAAATTGAACTGTTTATTGAATATACTCCTGTTACTACTACTTTGCAATTTGAACCACCTACCACTCATCATGATGTTGGAACGTCTAGGAGGGATGATTATCATAGTTTTGATGTCGGGAGAACTAGGAGGGAGGATGAGCATCATAGCTTTGAATTCAACACATTTGGGAGGGATGTTGATGACCAACTAGATGTACCAAATGTGACATTTGATGGTTCTGTTGGTTTAGATGGTTCTGATAATTGTGATAGTTCTGATAGTTCTGATTGTCCCCCCCCTCCCCTCGAGATGACACTCCGGAGGTGTATAATTCAGGTAGTTCTCAATCAAGTGATCATGATTATAGTGCAGAGTCATGTGAAGATTCTACAGATGATGAGCCACTTGATATGATGGTTGAGAACTATATACAACCATCTGTTCGTGGGGAGCAACCTGTTCCCGACTATGTGCCTGAAGGGTTACCATTTTTTCGATCATTACCATGTGAAGGCAGCCGAGGTTATGTTTCAGATGACCATGGAGTGGATGAAGAAGATATGTGGTATTGGGATGAGGATAATCCGAGACGTATAGATGTGGGAACGAAATTTGATAGCAAATTGCAATTGAAAACTGCTGTAACATTATGGCATGTGGGAACAGGTCGGATGTATGAGGTTATGGATAGTAAAAAAAGAAGATGGCATGCAGTTTGTAGGGACCCATTTGGTCCGAAAAGAAAAGGCGAAGAACTCGGCCAACGATACCCGTGTAATTGGGAGGTTAAAGCAACGTTTAAGAAACGCGATGGTAGTTGGTCCATCAACTCATGAGTTGATCGTCATTGTTGTATGGGAGATCACGATCCAAGTGAGCATGCTAATCTTACATCATCCATGATTGCTCTTTGTATTCGGAGTCAAATTGAAAACGATGCTGAATTCAAGCCTTCTGCAGTAGTTACATATATCAAAGATAAATTTCACGTGAAAATCAGCTACAAGAAAGCGTGGTATGCTCGCACAAAAGCAATTGAGCTTGTATATGGTGGATGGGAGGGGTCATTCAGACAACTTCCCAGCTACCTGACTGAGTTGCAAAGTCAAAATGCTGAGACAATCGTTGAGTGGTTTCATGACCCTATATTGAGTCAAGGTAATAAGAAGGTGTTCCGCTATGTATTTTGGGCATTTGGGCCAGCTATAGAGGCGTTCCAACTAGCAAAGCCGGTTTTATCAGTTGATGGGACTCACCTGCGTGGAAGACTGAGAGGTAAATTACTTGCTGCAGTTGGTTACGATGCAAATAAGAACTGTTTGCCTGTTGCTTTTGCTATTGTTGATGAAGAAACCAATGAGAGTTGGAATTGGTTTTTGAATCTTGTCAAAGTGCATATTATAAAGCAAGACCAGGAAGTGTGCATAATATCAGACAGACATCAAGGCATTATAAATGCCATGCAGTCCGATGTGTGGAAAGAGGTACCAGTTGGTTATCACCGATATTGTTTAGTGCACGTCAGATCGAATGTGTTACAAAGACACAAAGGCCCCGGAGTGAGGAAATGGGTATGGAAAATGGGTGAAGCAACTGAGGAGCGGAGATATTGGCATGCAAGACGTGAATTAGAAAAGGTGAGTCCAGAAGCTTTGAGGTACCTCGAAACCACCATAGATAGGTCGCAGTGGACTATGGCGCGCGACGAATTTCGTCGATGGGGTGAGACATGTACTAACATGGCCGAGTGTTATAACAATGTGTTGTTATCTACGAGAGAACTGCCAATTAGAGCCATTATTGATATTACATTCTGGAGGACCATCAATTGGTTTGTTAACAGAACGACTCTAGCCAAACAATGTCAGACGCCTTTGACACCGTGGGCTTGGCAGTTATTTCAGAAGAATGACCGTCGAGGGAGACGTCACCATGTGAAGTCTACAAGCATAGCAGTTGGAACTTATGAGGTGCTAACCTTTCATAGAGGTCCGGGTAGAGGCCATAATATACATGTAGTGGATTATCGTGAAAAGAAATGCTCATGTGGAAAGTGGCAGACTTGGAGAATGCCTTGCTCTCACGCTGTTGCGGTGCTGCGAGAACGCAGTGATGACATCTTTAGTCATGTTGATGCCCGATACCATACACAGGTTTGGATTCACCAGTATGCAGGTATGTTATTTAGATTCTTTTTATTCTTACATTATTATCATGTGTTATGGTTACAATTATATGCAGGTGCGTTCCGTCCATTGAGACACCAAGATTATTGGTATGAACCTGAATGGACGTTGGAATTTCCGCCAGCACGGCTACTTCCTCGATCACGTGGTCGGTACAAAAAGGGCAGGATAGAGAACCAAATGGATGAGAGCGATGAAGATCAGCCAAGACCTCCTCCTCGATGCCGCCTTTGTGGAGAGACCGGCCACAATAGAAGAAAGTGCACTTTAGGACGTGTGGTGTAGTCATATTATGTTTGAAATCATGTTTAAGACTTGACTTATTATCTTTGAGAATTGTGTTTAAGACTTGACTTATTATGTTTGAGACTTGTGTTTAAGACTTGACTTATTATGTTTGAGACTTGTGTTTAAGAGCAATTAAAGTATTTTATTTTTTCGAAAAGTGAAAAGATAACGAAAAAATAAAGTAATAGATGAAAATGTTATTTTTTGTCAAAAAGAAAATTACTAGATTTTAATAGGACATATACATGTTACCACATAAAAAATTTTATAAAAATTTCGACAGAGTTTACCTTATTTATCAATCAAACCACCTGTAATAAAACCACATAAACTAAGTACAAACACAACGCAAAAAAAACATAGACGAACTCAATACAAAACCAATCCAATAGCGATCTACAACAGTCTACTTAAAGGATGATGGTGTATATTTAGTCGGACCCTTTCCCCTATTGTCACGTCTAGACCTTCTAAGTGGTAACATGTCCATAAATGTCCGAGTGAAACTCGATCTGGAGCGTTCCTTGTCGGGACGTGACGTGGCCGCACTACTGCTAGGGCGATCCAGTTGTACACTACTCCTAGGAGGGTCTATATGTTCACTGCTCGTGGGGCGCTCCATGTAAGCACTACTCCTGGGACGATCCATTTGTGCACTACTCTGCAGAGCATCATCATATATTTCCTCAGTGGTTGGAGAGTGCATGATATGAACACCTGGAAAGAATGAATCCTGTGTAGTAGGCTGCTGTGTAGTAGGCTGCCATGGTAACCCAACTCTATCCGGTGGAGTCGCCCAACTTGACTGAGGGGCGTCTGACCAGGTCGGAAACCAACTAGAGGCATTTGGTGCTGGTGGATTTTGCATTTCGGGCTCATTCTCAAAATTGTCGATGAATGTATCCAAATCCATGTTGTCATCCGAATTCATATGTTCTTCATTTGCGGCTTGTGATGACTCTGGCATGTTTTGGGACATTCTATAATGGCGTGAATTACCATGCCCGCCCGTTTGGACACCTCTTCGACTACGACCCCGAGCTCTTTGGACAAAACCCCTGGACATATCCACATCAGTGCGCTGTATGGGGGGTAAGGCCGTACGTTCACTCTCACCGCAATCATTAAGACAGTCAAGAGCAAGCCTGTTAAGACCGTGCATTAGTTCTACGGCGTCCGCTGGGTCAAAACTGCGCGTGGTGTGAAACACTCTGGTCACTGTCTCAAGCTGTAACAAATAAAATGTGAATAGTTAATAGCATAAATAAATATAATGAATAAATAACTATAAACACGATACATACGAGAAGTGTTCTTGTTGATGCACCGGTGTTCATTCCCACATCTGGAAGTCTACCCGGTTGAGTGATGTATGTAATAGTTATCCTGTGATACCACTCCATGTATTCCCGAAGTCTAGTCACCTGCACGTGGTCTTCTACAGGTTCCATATAGTGGTTAGAGACGAACTCCAGCCTTTTCTGCCAATGTTGAATGTAGGTCCTATTCTCATTATCCCAATCCTTCTTCGATCTTCCCTTACGATTTGTTTTGAAATGATTTTCATTGAAACCCCAATCACGCATTTGTGGAATGAAAGGAGTCCCTCCAAATTATCTCACGACACGCTCGGGCTCATGTGCCTCGACAATTGCCCAACACACCATGTATGTTACTGATCTACAAGTGTTGTGTATATCGATGCACATATATGGCAATTGACGATCCACATATGGCATCCAAATAAACTACAACAATTTTACATTAAACAATTAGACAAACACATATTCATCAATGAACACACATATATATGAAAAAAATATTCATTTTACCTGGCTATGTTGGAGTAATGATAACTGTTCACGATAATGTCGAACAGAATGTCTGGGCGCTCTGTTTATAAGATATGAGCCAGTCCACCTACAATGCAGAAATTTTCCAATTTAATATGTTTTTGTCGTTAAATTCACAAAATACTTAAACAACAAACTTACATTGATGCACATGGAGTGTCGTCTGTGTGCATATGTGTCATCACAAAATCAGGTCTCAAAGTGGGCATTCTCTCCCACACCCACAACTGCAGAAGTACTGTCGGACCTCCAATCTCTTTCCTTTTACCCATAGAAGCCTCACAAAGATTATGATATAAGGTAGCAAGTGCAGCGCTTGCCCAACTAATCATTCTGGCAACCCGGACATCTCGAAGTAGAGTCAACCACATCAAAGGTATCTTACACCCTGAGCCATCAGGTAATATCAAGCCCCCCAATAGCACAAGCACAATCATACGTGCCCGTTTAATGTAGGCTTCATCCATCAGATCTTGCATCGCCATCCTATTTATTAGAGCCGATACCAAAATACCGTTTTCCTTCATTTCACTTTGAAGTGGATAGAAGCCCAACAGTTCAACACATAGACTCTCCCACCCCTGTTCATAATAACTATTTCCTGTAAAAGGATATCCGTCTACACGTAGACCCCATAACACTTGAACGTCCTGTAAGGTAATAGTAGCTTCTCCTACAGGAAGATGAAAGGTATGTGTTTCTGGCCTCCAACGTTCAACCAATGCTGTGATCAGAGCATGATCTACATCCAGAGCCTTTCCACATGAATAAACTCCACCAAAACCAAATCTATAGACATAATCAATCACCCGTTCGTGATGATTATCTATTTCCCAAAAATGTCCCTCAATGCGCCGAATCTTGAAAGGATCTGTTTCCTCGCCTGCCCACGCCTTGCGAGATATGTGACTATGCTGATAATGCAGTACAGAAGGATCTTCTGGTCCATATCGAGGCATCCTAATATATAATCAATAATTAACAATAATCAATAATTATCAATATAGAAAGCATAATTCTACACAAATATAAATCAAATTTTGATATTCTAACCATTAATCAGTATTTGAACACACATCCTTTTCTTTTCTAATAATACTACTTCACCTAAAATTAATAAAAGTATTGTATCCAACGTAAAATTCTCAACAAAATTTGCATATTTGCAACACAACAGAACCCAGCTTCAACAAAAGTAGAATCATGTCTTTATTAGCATAAATTAACTAACAGTAGTCATCAACCAAATTCAACCAAATTCAATAATTCAACAAAAAATCAACCACATTAAATAATTCAACAAAAAATCAACCACATTAAATAATTCAAAACCAAATTCTTCCAAATTCAACACCAAATTCAACCATATTCGATAATTCAACAAAAAAATCAAACAAATTGAATACTTCTACACCAAATACAACCAAATTCAACAAAACATCAACCAAATACCATAATTCTACACCAAATTCAACCAAATTCAACAAAAAATCAACGAGATTGACTAATTCAACACCAAATTCAACAAAAAATTTCAAACCATGAACCCTAAATCTTATACCCAACTAAAATATACCAACAATAATCGAAACTAAGGGTAGAAACTTACCTGAAAACACTTCAAATTGGAATGAGAACAGCTAAATGTTGGATTAAGTTTCGATTTTTGCGCTGGGAGTGAAGGGGGCGAGCGTTTTCGCCTTCTGGAAATGAAGGTTTCAGCGTTCTGGGCTGAGTTTTGAATCCAAGACAGAGACGCGTTTGCCTAATGCGTGTATCTTATACACGCATTTTGCTCACGCGTGTATTAGTATACACGCATTTTGCTCACGCGTCTTTCCCTTGTTTGGAAACTTTTTTTTTCGGAGTACAAACGGCGGATAGCAGCTCCCAGGAGGTTGTTTCTTGGAATTTGGCCCCTACTCCCATAGAAGTTGCTTTTATATTTTCGTTTTTCCAGCCAATTCAGTTTATAGTAGTAATAAACAATAATAATGATTTAGAAATTAGAATCATTATTACAAATTCTGCTTATTTTTTAACGATCTAAACTAGGGCCGGGGAAAAATATCGAAAAAATGATATATCGCTCGTATCGTATTGAAAAATATAGAAAAATTATCGAATTTTCGGTATATCGTAATTTTCGATACGATACGATATTGTATCGTAAGTTTCCGAAACGATAACGATATGGATTTCCTTATATCGCGATATATCGTTTTATATCGAATATACGATATATATCGAAACATATTGAAATTCAATACATATTGAAGTTTAAAATTATAAATACATATAAATCCATTTAATTCATTCATATATTTAGAAAATATATATATATGAAACCCTAATAAGAACACTATTTATTTTATTGTGTTGAAGTTTTATTAATTTTTGTGTTATTTTTCAGTTTTGAAATTATATTTTTCGATATACAGGTATTCGATACGATAACGATATTGATATTATCCATATCGAAAGTTCGATATATCGAAACTTTCGATACGATAACGATATGAAATTCTTTCATATTGATATTTTCGATACGAAACACGATACAACATTTTCGATATGATATATCGTATCGACCCACCCCTAATCTAAACCCTTAAAAATTGAAATTAATATATTTGGAATAGATCAGTTTATAATAGACAATAATAATGTTTTCGAAATTTGAATCAATATTACAAAAATCTGCTTATACTTTAATAATCTTAACCCTTAAAAATTGAAATAGGGGTATATATTCGTAAAAGGGGTGCTATTGGCGAAAGAAGTGAAAAAACAGCAAAAAAGTGTGCAAAGGCTACGTCTGGAAGACCGACCAAAGAAGAAGTCGCCAACTATCAAGGAGAACAAATGGCTCGCTGACATGGCAAATTGTACGAGAAAAGTAAAAAATTTAAAAAGAAGTTGAGCATAAGAGTGCAAATTGGTCAGTAGACCACACCATGGAGTCAAGTAGCTGCTTTAGAAATTCCTAAGGGCAGAAATGTCAAATTATTGAAGGATGTAACCCTAGGGATTTGGGCCAAGCCTCCCTATAAATAGAGGGTCTTGCCGAGAAAGAAGCAGTGCTTAACGCTACCATCTTCTTAGTTTTGCTTAGTTAGAAAGCTCTCTAGGGCGCTTAACGCCACCACATTCTTAGTTTAGATTATTTTTACTCCAGATTTTTCTTAGTTTAGCTTGTTTCCAGCTTGTTCCAGCCGTTCAGATTAGTTCCTGCACATTTCAGTTTTAGATTTCAAGTTTGAAGTGTTTGAACATCTTCGCTTTAGAAAATCTTTTGTATTTGATGTTTTGGTTAAAACTCTAAATAATGTACAAACTCAAAAACTATGATCTGGACCATTGAAAAATGTCAACAGATCACAAAAAAGCATCAACAGGAAAATGTCAACAAAATTTCAACGGTAGTCAATGATAGATGATGTGTTGATATTGTGTTGACATTAAAATATTGGAATTTTACACTATGTTGATATTGTATTGAAACTATGTTGAACCTGTGCTGAGGAGTTTTGAGTTTGTACAATATATAAGTTTGCATTTTATCACTATCCGATGGATATTGTTTAAATTCTTGCATAGTGGAAGTTTTAGTTAGATCTCGTGATGTTGCCTTTTATTTAAGCTTGTTGGATGCTTTTCACAATTGTTAGCTTAAATGTTTAGATTCATGCTCCTTACGTGATTTCCAGTTGGCCAATTAGCTTAGATGTTTAAATCCATGTTGTCTACATGTTTTCCAGTTGGTCAGTTCATATATGGTGTGTTCCAGCTCTGTTTTGTGTAGATAGATGAGGAAGATGAAGTAGAAAACAACAACAAAATCAGAAAAGTAGCTTAGGTTTAACTGTCTTTGTCTTTACATGTTTTTGCTTTTCTAGTCTGCAGGTCAGATAAAGTAGTGGTCCTCTTTTCACTTTTTTCAGTCGCAGGCCTATTTTAGGAAAGTCTTTAGCTTGGTTAGTAAGTTTCAATTGTTTTTTTTTTTTTTGCTTTCATGTTTTATTAAAATGATCAAAAATATTTTCGTGTTATACTTTCTTTCCGTACCTCTGTAGTCTAGTTGGTCAGTTAGTTATAGTTTACTTTCGTCTCCCAAGTCCAGTTACTAGTTTTACATTCCAATTAAGTAGTTAAACTTAACTCACTCAATAGTTGCGTGGCAGCGGCCAACCTTCCCCAGATCATCCTATTCACACAAACAACTCTCGATAGCCCACCATCTCTGTGGGATTGATCCTCACTCCTCTATCCTAGCCAGTAGCAGTAGGTTATGGTTTTGAAAACGCTTGGATTGCACGTCCAACGACACGAGGCTAGGTCTAGAGATTCACCACGACCAACATAGAGAGTCTACTTGACCAGTCCGCGCTTCAATATATAAATGCACATGCAAAAGAAGCGAGTTTCAATACCAATTAATAATCGGTTAACCTATTTATTGATCATTTATAACTGAATAGTTAATTAGTTAATCGAAAATAACCTAATTAAAAATAACCACTCACTCCGTCCCATAAAAGTAACATGTCGCAACTACTTTCAATGATGCAAATAATCCCAAAATTATTAATAATAATTTACCCTAAGAGTTGAAATCTCGGATCCGCTACTGATTATGAAGTTGAGATATTGGATTAATAATTGTAAGTTTGCTTAGTTTTTTCCACAATTCCTCTTAATTTTTCTTTCCAGTTTCTCAATGTTTTTCTATATTTTTCTCATAATTCAATTTTCTATTTTAATTCCTTATTCTAGATATTTCCATTGTAGTAATTATCTCCATTGCATAAAAAATTACACTACTATGAACTTACGTATTTGGACATCTCAAAAAACCAAGAAAACAATTCGATAGTAATAGTGAAATAATACGTACTATACTGTTTACGTAGATAATCGTTATTACTCCCTTCAACCCCCATTAATTGACATTGATTTTCTTTTTCTTCTCTCCTCAATTAATTGGCACATCTTATGTTTTACTACTTTTAGTAATAGACCACCCATATAGTATAGCTAATGATCAGTACCGGATATCGAACATTGGGAAAAACGATCACAGACTGTCTACATTCTACTAAGCGTCTTTTACTATTTGAAAAAAAAAAGGTTTAGAATTTTTTGAAAATAAAAATTGTAAAAACAAGAGCAAGTAACAATTACAGATAAAAAACACACAGAGAAAAATCAGATGAGATAAGGCAATTCCAGGGATGTACTTTCATAGTTATGGTTATACAAATTCCAACTACAACACCCTAGCACAATTCGTATATCACTAGAACGAGGCACAAATATATTGTTCATGCAGCACAAAGTGGATTACAGACACTAGGGGAGTCAACCCTAGATTATTAACTGCTAAAAGCTCCTAAGACTCAAAATGTTCTCGCTCTCAATTAACAGTGTCGTTTTAAGGGAAGTTAATTGTAACGTCAACTAAGCTCTTCTAACTCGCAAACGTCCTCCCACGATTATGTTGCAAGCCAATAGATCATCACATAATGTGTTACTCAAACGTGAAGCAATTATCCAACACTTAGAATAGAAGCAAAGTAATGAACAAAACGGATTTTAAATAAATTGGAATTGTATAACCAAAGTTGTTACTAACACATACCTAGAATTTTATTAATTTAGTTACACATGATTGAATAATCTAAAAACATAGTTTGTAGGGAAAAATAAGAAAACATAAGAACTAAATGATAGAACCCAAAGGTTGAAACTTGCAGCGTTGATCTTCTCTTGAATCCTTCTTCAAACTGCTCCTGATATTGATGAACAATGGAAAAACTCTCAAATATTCTCTCTGGAAATTATGCAGCAAAAGATCATTCAATTGATAAAGCTTGAGGGGGTATTCATAGCTTTTAATTTCGGGCCCCTTAATTTTGTAAATATTCAGCAGTCGCTACACTTGTTTCAGCTGTCACTGGCAATCATCCCGTAGCTACTAGATCTCCCGGAGCGGTCGTTGCGCATAACCCAACCCAGCGGTCACTGGGCATACCGCTACTTGTTCAGCGGTCGCCGGCTGAGTTGCAGCGGCCCGCTGGACGGATCAAATACTCCAGATTTTCATCTTCGACTTTTTGCTATCTTTTTAGGTTATATTTTGCACATTTCTCACAAAACACGTCAAAGTACTGTAATAGATAAAAATATGTAATTAATGGACATGTAATGCAACTTTGACAAAAAATGGACCAAATAATGGTCTTAAAACAGTGCAAAATCCGAGCATATCAACCTCATATTCCACTAACTCATTCGTACTCACATTTTATAATAAAACTAATGCATACAAATAGGATCCACATGCCACTAACTTTTTCAATCCACTTTCGGTTACATTTCTTAAATTCTGTGCCGGGTCAAATGGTGTCAAATTATTAGGGACGGATGGAGTAGTATAATTATATACTCCCTTCGTCCAAAAAAAATAGACAAAGTTGTAAACGACACGAGTTTTAATGTGAAATTGTTAAAGTAAGAGAGAGAGGAAGAAAATGTGGTAGAAGTAGTGTTAGTTGTGGGGTCTACATTTAGAATGATGTGCAGAGTTAGTATTGGTCTAAAGCTTTCCATTTTTAGAATTAGTCTAATTTTGGTGAACGGCCCAAAATGACAAAACTAGTACTCCCTCCGTCTCATTGAAGATGACCGATTTTCCTTTTTTGGTTTGTCTCAACTAAGATAACTCATTACTAAAAATGGAAACACATTTATCTCTACTCTATTCCATTTCTCTTACTTTACTCTCTCCATTTCCCACACAAAATAAAGTTGCATAAATTTCGTACCGCCCAATGAAGAAGTCATCTTCCTTGGGATGAAGGAGTATATTTTTTTGTGGGCAGAGGGAGTATAAAATTTATTATTTATTAGATATAAAATTACACAACTTAGAAAATTTAAATACATTAAAAATACTATGAAAATATTACAACCTACACAAAAACTAATCATTAGAAAACTTAACAACACAAAGACGACTGAAAATCAAGCACACAAATACCTAAATGGGAGAATTATTAGAAAATCTAACAAGGTCTTACAAAGAGAACAGAAAATTAGACACCTACATACTTGTTTTTCTTATGTAATTTGATTATATAAATGCTCACCAACGAAAAAATTATTTTATTAACTGTATATATGCGAAAAATAATTTAGATGTTCCTTGAAAGAATGTCGTGACTCTAAGGGTGAAAAGACACTAGTGCTCCCCTGCCAATTTAAGCACCTCTTTTCCCATTTCACTATTAATTCTTTTAAAGGAGATATTTTTATACAGATTTGACATAAAAAAAATTAAGAAGTGGCATAGAAAAAAATCAAGTGCTTATGTGTGAAACTGTGCATGCGTGTGCATGTGCTTGTGCTTGTGTGTGCGTTTAGTGCTTACGTGTGTATATTACTTGGTAAACCATCTCCCCTAATTTCATTCATGAATTCTAAACTGCAGTTTGTACTAAACACTGCAACCAATTGACGTGCTAATTAATAAAGTTGGTGCCATGAACATCAAAATTAAAATGCTAATAAGTTGAAAAGGGAACTATGAATTGCCAAGTGATGGATTGAACGCACCCTATTGTCGGAGCTGTTTGTATCTTCTCACTCTCTCTCTCTCTCACTCTCTGAAGAAGAAGAGAAGCAACGATGTTTGCTATTTAAGTGGGATTGGGGCTGCTGTGCCAATACACGACGTTGTTCTGCCTTTTATTATCTTATAGAATCTATTTTGAAATATTATTTGGAAGTTTTCTCCGCATAAATTTAATTGAAGGCAATAAATGAAATTATTGCGCAGTTTGTTATTTATAAATATATGAAAATGAACAAACTTTAAAAGATGAAACATAATTTAACTCTAATATTCAGATTATTTTTTTTATTTTTATTAGTTCAATAAAGAAGATGTTAATTAGTCCACAATACTTTCTTAAAATCTGTGTCAAATCAAATGGTGCTTGTGCTTGCTTGTGCGAGGTAAACCATCTTCCCTGATTTCATTCATGAATTCAAAACCTCTTTTTGATTCTTGAATTCTAAACTATTTAAAACTGTAGTTAGTATTAAACGCAATAAAGGGGCACCAACTGCAACCAACTGAGGTGCTAATCAGGGCGATAACTAACAGAGACACGCTTTTGGATGGCCGTCCGGCAAGAAGGGCAGTCTGCCATCCCTTGCTTCTCATGGATCACGTTGCACTGAGCGCAGAGAACCTGATGTGCACACGGGATGAAAACCACAGTGATCTCGTTTGACAAGCACATGACGCACTCCCTCTCTGGTTTCACATCTGGAGCCTCATTGAAGTTGTCCGGAAAGACAGCCAACCTTTCCGTCGCGTTAGGAAGCCGTGATCCCGGGAAGCCCATGTTGAATGCTGCTATATTTGACTTTTCAGACTCTAGACTCAGCTCCATAACCATTTTCTGAAGCTTCATGATGTCTTCAGCGCATTTCTGCATCTCCTTTTCGGCTGCTTGCTTTATGTTCTCGGCTTCAATTTTCATCGCAGCCTCTTCTTCCTCTAGTTTCGTCCTCAAGGAATCAATTTTCTTTTGGGCTTTTGTGTTCTCCTCCTCCTCCTGCTTCCACAAAGCCTGAAATGGTAGAAAGGTAAAAACTTGTGCACATCAATCCCAGATTATGATTTATTAATGTCACACAAACATAAACACATAAGTATTGTGAGTGTGTGTGCATGTGCGTGCGTACGCTGTGTGTGCATAGTTTGGAGATTGAACTTACTCTAATTCCATCAAAGGCAAGATGTTTACACTTCCAAACTAATTGATATAGAAAAAAAAAACAATTTATGACATACCTTGAACTGATCCTTGCGGCCTCTAGCTTTTTCTAGTTGATTGTCAAGTGCAGTTATCTGGTGTTTGAGATCCGTGAGTTGGTCTTGGATGATGGCCTTTTCAGCATCCAATGACTGCATTTTCCTGAGGGTCTCCTTTTCTCTTTCCGTAGCAGAATGTAGGTTAGTGGCCACCCTCATCGCCTGCATCTTAGCGGCTTCCATATCATTCATCAACAGAGCATTCTCCTCCTTAAGGCGAGCGATAGTGCAGTTATCCACCTGAATCTGCCCCGTAGCATTGGTCATGGCGTACTCCGTTTCCGACAACTGCTTTATGGTACTATCAACCAAAGCTTGTTTCTCCTTCTCTTCTTTATCTTGCCTCAACATTTTCAACTCTGCCCGGTCATTCCCAAGCCTCTGTGCAGCTTGCATGACCTTCTCGTTAGCCCACTCAGTCCATCCTTGGAGCTCCTTCTCGATCATGCACTTGTGGGGGACCAGTATCTGAATGGCTTCATCTTTAATATCTTCAACGATGTACTGCTGCAGAGTTTCGTCGAACCGGATTGAAGAGTAACAATCATTAGCCTGGGGAAGTGCCCGGCTGTCTCCAGAAGCTTCCTGGCTACAAGAACCACCCACAATGCCTCCATCCGCTTCACATGCATGCACGAGGCTCAAATCACTTATTAATAGGCGCCACATAGCTTCTGATGCGCTCAAGGAAGGCCTAACCTCTCGAAGCACACAAATCATCTCCAGTAATGTGTAGTCTACTAGGCTCTGCAACCTCTCAAATACAGGAAACTTCATTCCAATACTCATCTCCTTTTCCCTCTTTAGTATAGTCAAAGCACTGTCGACAACATTGAATGCAATGTCTTTACTACCTTTGAAGAGGCTACTATATAAAAGGGCCCTCTCAGCAACTTCTTTAGTGTACCCACTTTCAACAATCTTCTTCACTGCACTGCACAATATTGCACTTAAATGTTTTGTCAATAGTTCCTCAATATGACAGGCCACGGGATTATCCCAGTCGAACCCTCGGAGTTCTTTGTCGTGCTTCTTAATAGTGTCTTCTGACCACTCCATTATGGAACCCAATTAATTTGTGAAATCAGATACAGATTCCTTCTATTTCCTTAATACAACCAAAGAAGCAATTGATGCTTCAGCGAGAAATCAGATACAAATTTCCTTCAATTTCTACCCTTCTGCTTAACAAAAGATCTGAGACTCCGCCACTGCACAATCACCACTACTGTCAATGCCACTTCAATTTCGACTCGTGTGTCTTACTCTCACGACAAGTTCCGTCAGCTCCGATACCTTAAAGTTTCCTGCCATAAATGGTCATTGTAATATCAGTAATAGGAGCTTATGACATATAAAAGGAAGTTTATTGTAAAAAAAGGTATTCGATTTCATTCATGAAGCAAATTCCAATCTATCTTGATCAATAGAGAAAATATTATGGATAAAAATCATCAGCAATCATCATTTAAATCCAGGCCAGATTAAGCAATAAATGATCAATTGAACATGCCAACAAATTGATGCTATTCAAATTACAGTAACTGGGGTTAGATCACATTAAATTTCATAAACTGATGCTGGGACAAAACTAATAGACGTGCCCGCTTAGTTAGCATGATTATTAGAAGATGAACAGTGTGTCAAACAGATTCGTTAATACAATACAACCATGACTTAACAAATTTGTCGCGTTGCAAAGATAGAGATTATTCATTCCTTCTTTTGTTTGGAAGGCACCCATTTGTCGTGTTGCATTGAGTATTTAAGTTGTTCACAAAACATCTATCAGTATCTACGAAACACGTCAGATGTGCATTTATGCACCCCTTCCCCCCAGCCAAAAACAAAAGAACAATTCATCTATATCTATGCACACGACCGATCTCTATCCACGTCCAAAAGATGAACGACTAATTTGTATACATGCAACACAACAAATGTGTTAATGCATCATGACAAATATGTAGCTATGTAACCCCACCAAAAAACAACTTTAGTTTTATCCACGCAACGAAAGTACAGAACAAATGTGTATCTATGTTACAACATCAAAAAAACCGACTAATTTGTATCCAGGCAACACTACAGATGTATATACATATATGTAACATCACCAAAAACCAAGTAATCTGTATCCACGCTACACAACAAATGTTTATCTACGTAACCCCACCAGAAAAACGACTAATCCATATCCACGCAACACGAAAAAAGTGTATCTATGTAACGGTTGTATGACACCCAAATAAGTTATCAAAAAAGGAAAATCGAATTCAAACATAAGAGGAATGTATAAATGAAAATTGTTTTCTACTTAATTCAGAAAACAATTATGATTACTTCATCATCCAGGTCAAAGTTGAAAACAAGGTATGACATAACTTTTTAATAGAACCAACAACCGCAACAAATATTCATAATTTTTCCACACATAAATTACCAACAATCAGTTCATGATAAATAAATTTTATAATGACAATCAAGAATGAAGCTACCTGCAAAGCTTCGACGAACTCAACCTTTTCATAAACTCCTTTCACTGAAACAGTCGAACAAACCTTGATCAGAAACACACAGAAATTAAATAAAATGAGTCTTAATCAAACAGAAGCCCACTTAACTAACCAAAATCATCAACAAAGCACACCAAAACTAACTCGAAAACACGCATGAACAACAACAACAGGAATGAAGACGAAGAATCTGTCAATTTTTGAAGAATTTACCAAGACGATGATTAATAAAGTTGGTGCAATGAATATCAAAATTGAAATGCTAATAAGTTGAAAATGGCACTCACAAAATGACGTGAATTGCAAAGTAATGGATCAAACGCACCCCCTTTTTGCTGTTTTCCGTCTCTCTCTGAAGAATCTCTTTGAAGAAGAAGAAGCGTTGTCTGCTATTTAAAGGGAGTGGGAGCTGCTGTCCCACGACGCCGTTCTGCATTTTAGTGTAGTAGATTGAAATTTTATTTGGGAATTTTTATTCATAAATGAAATTATATAGTGTTGTGCAGTGTCTTATTTATAAACGCTATGAAAATGAACAAACGTTGAAATATGAAACACAATTCACCTCTAATATTAAGATTACTTTTTTTGATTAGTTCAATAAAGAAGATATTGTTTTTGTAAATTAAATTTATTTTATTATGATTAATTTTGTAATTTGGATTTAATAACACTTTTCATTAAAAAATTTATTTTCACAACTATTTATGCTTATATAAATTAATTGTAAAAATAAAGTTTTGAAATGAAAAATACAATTAAACCAAATTATAAAAGTTAATCATAACAGAATGATTTAACTTAGAAAAATAATTTCTTATTTCCTTAAATTTTTCAAAATTAAAAATCATTTTAATAGTATTAAAGTTGAATGATATTTCATTTTTCCGTATTTGATGACATAGTATTAAAAATACTATAAAAAATAGTTTTAATAGTATTGCTTTCTACTATTTAGTTTATGCACATAAAATCCTAATAAAAATTCAAAATGGATTAAATCTCATAAAACTAATTGTTATTATTATTGTTGTTGTTAAATTATAACTAACGGATTAGAACTGATGTTGGCGTTGTTAGTCGTTTAGTGAGACACGTATACAACCATATGTGCATGCATGAGCACTATATAGAAATTATGTCATTTCTAATCGGTATGCTATTGTGGTCCAATTAAGTTGGGTTCGAATAAATAGATCCAAAGAACAACTCAAAGATTAACTGTCAAAATCTAGGTCAACAATTAATAAACAAACCGTTTTGTTAGTTAAACGACAAAGAAATTCTCCAAAATTAGGAAGTGTAACTGACAGTCTGACACCTTATTAGTCGGGTTTTGTGCCTTGGTTACTGACCAGCTTTCCGTGTTTAAATAGATAATATACGAAAATTAGTTGCAATGTGTAGTAATATTGTGGAAAAAATCCATTTGTACAACGTCAAACTAAGTTTAAAAATCAGCCTTAAAATTCATGAATTTTAACACATTTTCTCAATTTTGTCTAATTTGGATGAAAATGTATATAAGTCACATCCGGAAAATTGTAGGACAAGACCACCCATAAAATATGTGTGTCAAATCAAAAGCATATTACTCACAAATCAGAATATTTCATCACGAAAAAATTGAGAAAAATGTAAAAAAGTTTTAATGGCTGATTTTTATAATTACAACCGAAATTCTCAACATGTATTCTATGGCTATGTATTCCACCAAAATCATAGTATTATCAATTATGTGCTTGTAAAAGCTCCAATCATCAGAAACATGGCTGCCTCTCTTCTCTCAAACCAAACAAATCAATCTCCACTAACAAATGCCACTCTTGTTCTCATCACATTTACCTTCCTTTCCCTTCTTCCTGTGCATTCAAAGAAGATCGATTTCACCAGCTCTGCAGCTCAACATCTCGATAAGTATGCCACTTCTGGTATCTTTGGTACCCTGGTAGCACAGGCCTCAGACGAGAAGCACCAGTGCACTTCACGCAGCAGCATCCTCTCAAACCATCCACACACTCCGAACAGCATCTGCATCAGATTGTATGATTATTCGACTTCATCATGGTACGCTCAAGATCACCAATCTGAGCACTAGGTACCAACAAGAAACAGAACTTACAGGAAGAGCAGGTTGCAATCAAGATTCGCACAGTTTCGGTGCCTCAACTCAGAGACTTGAGACGAGCATATGTAACATTTTGCAAATGAGTGAGACACTTGTTGCTGTGAACTGGCATCTGGCTTGTATGTGGAAGGTGGCAGAGAGAGACGGGAGTCGAAAACAAATAGATTCCCCTCCCATCCCACAGGACCTTCGTTTTCGAGATAATGAGAGACGCCTCCCTTTAGGGTATACAATCTTTTGAAGCCCTGTTGTCTGTCATAGCCAACAATTTCAGGCAAATCCAAGAAACCAAGAATGAGTAATAACCAGTGGCGTTATGTTAATGTGGTTGACCTAAGAATTGTGGAGTATACATCGCAGCGAATGCCACCTGTACAGTACATCAATACATCTGTCTTCTCTTTATCAGCATCAGCTAAAGGGTCTGAAGGTCTAACCTGATTAAACAATAAAGTGCTAATATAGTAATAGACATTCGAAGAAGCAGGGGCAAGAAACTCAGTTTTTGTTTTCATCATACATGCAACATGAAATATTCAGCAAGTGGTTTAATTTTAATAGCAAGTTGGAGGTGGGCTTGCCTCTGTCTCCGTTTCGGATAAGCCAAATGAAGTGCTCCTGAAGCAATCAACATCGGGACGATGAGCCCCCTTGAAGTGACCAACGTCCCATTCATAACCTAATACCACAGAAAGTCTTAACTAATTGCTAAACTAATCAAATGGGGAATGTAAGTGAAACAATAAACTAGCTAAAATTTAAAGGAAAGCAAACTTGTGGAATCACATAAATCAAACAACATAGGACGAGAACAAGTGCTACTGTTATTTGTTAAAGATTATGACAATTACAAATAAGGAAACCTCAAGAACATGGTCAGCTCTACAGTTAATGTTAATTGACTAAAGCACGTAGCTTTTTCTGTAACGACAAGGGAAACCTGAGGTACACATTGAGCAGAAGGCCTTAATTATGACTGGAAAAGGACTGTACCATTTCTCACATCTAGTAGCACAAAGTTGGAGTTTGATGTATCCAATGAATTTTCAATCTTATTTGCTTCCTCCAGCTTGCTCCTCCATTCTGAAGGTGTAAGAGGTGTAGCCCGCATTGATGGGTCGAGCAAAGGGAGATGTGAAATGCCCTCTTCCAACTATCATGAGAAACAGATCTAAAGATGACTATTCTGCATTACAAATACAATGAAAATCCTACTACTTCAGCTCCTAGGATCTACATACAATCGTTGGGTTCAATTCAGGTACATCAGCACTCAAAGAATGTACAGAGCATACTACTTTTGCAAAATGAAGACAATGTGTGAGTGTCTACGTGTGTGAGAGAGAGACAGGGAGAGGGGGGGGGGGGGAGATTGGTTCGGCTAGTGGAACTTACTTGAGAGGACTATATTTGGTGTCAAAAGGTATCTCAATCAAAAGCAAGAAATTTTACAACAATGAGGCATATTATATACTATTCAGCTTGCCTGCACAAGTGATGGCTTGTAACGCAATTTCAGTTTTGGGAAAGCATGGCCGTTTATGGCCGGAGAGATCTGCACCAATATGTCAGAGAACTTGGGATCTTCCTTAACCCATTCAACGTATGCAAGAGCATCTTTTGATGGTCCACTGTACTGCAATAGAGAGAGATTCAGCCAACAACAGCTCAACATATATGCTAAAAAAGAATCAGTCGAAGACAAATTAACTCTCATATAACCTCAGAGCAGCTAGCTTCAATTCAATAATCCATGATCAGAAAATCTTGCATTTTAATTGGAACTAACTAATATTGAGGACAACACACACCTGGTGAAATAACTGAGGAAAGGAAGATAAACAGAATACCTGCGCATTAATCCCTTGTTCGTTCAAGTATATGCGACCATGTATGTTACGATCCTATATTGAGCATCAAAGGCACATAGTTATTTATTGATATGGCAATGGTTCCAACATAAGTATGAGAAAAAACAAAAGTTGAACTCATCATGTGTCAAATTAAACATATCTAATTCAACAAATAAACAATGTTTATCAGAAATTCTTAATCCCCCAACAAAGAGCTGATCTTACATAATGAAAGCACCCCCATCCCCCCAACTCACACAAGGGGGGCAAAAAAAAGAGAGAAGAGAAGAAGCAACAATACACATTGGAATTTCTTGATAAGGCCAATTTTTTGGCCAAAGAACTACAAGAGATCAATGTTTCTGGCAATTAAATTATACTACTACTTGTAATCTCTTACATTTTCTCTGCATATATTCTATTTACTCTACAATTGGGCAAAGCTGCAGCAGATAATAATCTCAAGGACATGAGTGAACTTACATTGCAGAAAAGGGCAAAGCAAGATTCACCTAAAAATGAATAACAGAGAGAGAGGAAACACCTTCATAAAAAGGAGGTGCTTAGAGAGCTCCTCTTCAGGGTCTTTGACAAGCACAAAACGGTAAAAATTAACCACAATAAATTCTTCATCCTCGTATTCTTTATCAGCAGCAGCAACTGCTGCTGCCTCCAGTCTGTTGCCATTGGAGGAAGAAGGCGCAAAAGGATCGAAACTTTTTCCATAATTCCAATAAAATCTGCACCCACCATGAATTTTACAACTGAATGAATGGATTCCAATCCCATTGTTGAAATTAAAAATAGTAGTAATATTTCTATTAGTGGTAGTGGGTGTAGAATTGGGTCTGAATAATGGATTCCAAGGGATTAGGGCGTGGAAAGAAGCCATTTTTATGGCCACCAAATTGTTCTTGAGTTGTAAAAATGTTGATTGGTAGTGTTAAAGATGGCAACTCACAGCCACACTCACTATTTTCCAGTAACAATAAATAAATATAGCTTCTGCCTTCTTGTGTAGTACTAGTACTACAATAATTTGTTTTATTTTAAATTACTCCTTTCGTCCCCGATAAATTATCACTCTTTGACCGGACACGTATTTTAAGAAATATAAAGAAAAGTTGGTTAAAACTAGGGATGGATCAGAATGTAAATGGAAGGGGGCAAAATTATATGTACATAATTTGAGAATTTAAGAAGGGTTAAACATAAAGAAATTTTACAAATTTTGCAAAATTATTAAATAAAATAGTATATATCAGTATATTTGAGGAGGGGCATTTGCCCCACCTAGTAATACATTACATCCGTCCCTAAAACTTAAATGTCAGTGGAATGTGAGACCTACTTTTTATAGTGGTTTTCTAATAAATTGTGAGTGAAGTGAGTTAGCGGATTATGAGATTTAAAGTGATAAATTTGAGGTGAGTGAATGAAGTGAGTGGGTGAAGTGAGTTAGTGAAGTGTGTCAATTATTGAGGGACGGACTGAAATAGAAAAGAGTGACAATTAATTAGGGACGGAGGGAGTATTAATTTTGAGGCAAGATGTTTTCCAAAAGTTTAAACTTTTGCATAATACAGTTACTCCAGATTTATATAACGGAAACTATGTTATTTTAAAGTGATAAAATGTTCTAAAAAAATATAATTGTATGCTATTTTAAAGTGATAAAATGTTCTAAAAAATTATAATTGTAATGTCAAAGAAATTACTAGTCCATAAAAATTAATCTTAATATTAAATAATCCAAATTTAAATACAAAATTGGTAAAATAATTCATCATCCTTATTAAAGAGGAACTTATTACAAATAAATAAAAACTAATTAAGTGAACCGATCAAAATGAAAAAATAAAATTATTTTTTATGAATGAATAAACTACTAATAGTATAATTTATACTAGTGTGTTATTTTATGTTATCCATTTTGTTTGATGAATACTAGTAATATAAGCATGACTTGATCTTCTTCCTTTCAAAGAAAAAGCACAAATTTAAGAATTCCAGATTATGTTCTTTGTCTGAAAAAGGGACATCTTTCCGCCTAAATAATCTTTCATTTCTTCAAATGATTCCTGATGGATCCTCTCAAGCATCTAATAAGATTTCCAAGAAGCCCACATGTAAAATTTCATAATTTCCCCTGCATTTATTTTCCAATTGAATCATGTATCATTTGTGCCATGCATGCTATATATATTTTTGATATCTTTTCATGGTTGTTTGTCAAAAAAATATTGTCTTTTGCAGATTCAAGATTTACTCAGCAAGATCTCCCTGCCTGGAAACCGATTCTTACTCCTGCATTGGTATGTTTTCTCAACCTTTGTTCATTCATCATAGATTTGTTGGTGTGTGCAAATCAATGCTAATTTGTCTGTGATCACTTTTTTCTTTTGCATTTCTTGTTTAGGTGATTGCAACTCTCGTATGCCTCGCCATAATCTTCATTCCGATCGGTCTGTTCTCTCTTTCCGCATCAAAAAATGTAATTGTTCATCATCTGCAAGATTGTCTTATTCTTTCCAATTGTCATGAATATATGCATACATATCTTATTCAGACACTTATATGTATGTATGTAGGTAGTTGAGGTGGTGGACCGTTATGACGACGCGTGCATCCCATCAACAAACCAGAAGGTTGGCTACATCAAAGATCCTGCAACAGACAAAACCTGCATCAGGAGCATCACTGTAATCTCCTCTCATTTTCATTTTTCAACATTTATTATTTCATAATCTCTTCTTACATGACCTATTTCTCACCTTATAGATTCCAAAGAAGATGAGAAAACCAATCTATGTGTATTACCAGCTTGACAACTTCTATCAGAACCATAGGAGGTCAGTGAAATCATCGCGTTTGAATTAGATCAATCTGGAATAGTTGAAAGAGAAGGAAAACTAACCTCTTGCTCGCTGCAGATACGTAAAAAGTAGAAGTGATCGTCAGCTATGGAACCCCAAAGCCGAGTCTAGAACCACTCAATGTGATCCAGAGGGGCAGACAGGTGATGGTAAGCCCATTGTTCCATGTGGGCTCGTTGCTTGGAGTTTATTCAACGACACCTACATGTTGTCCAAGAACGATGCTGCTTTACCAATTAACAAGAAGGACATCGCTTGGAGAAGCGATAGAATTCATAAATTCGGCGCCAATATCTACCCCAAGAACTTCCAGAATGGCACCTTGATTGGGGGTGGAAAACTTGATGAGAGTATACCTGTTAGTATGCCTCCTAATCAACTTTTTTTTTGCTTCTTTTCTTGCAAATATTTATTTGTTTGTCCTATGTTCTGTTGTCTGAATATTTAGTCAAATGGGACTATCACTATCTGCCTTCTTCTTGCAAGAACAATCAATTAGCATATATAACTTCCAAAACAGCACCTAAATCAGAAAATACACTTTTTATTTGTGCCTTCTTCTTGCAAGAACTATCAATTAGCATATATAACTTCCAAAACAGCACCTAAATCAGAAAATACACTTTTTATTTGTGCCTATTTTTATTTGCAACTTTGAATCTGCTGTCATATGTTATTTTTCTTCATTTTCTTGCAATTGATTTTCCGTCAAATGTTTGAGCAGTAATGATGAATCTTTCCATAACTGTGTTCTGATCTTTGGTTATATATATGTATACACAAACAGATGAACCAGCAAGAGGATCTGATGGTGTGGATGCGGACTGCAGCTCTGCCTACATTCAGAAAACTATACGGGAAGATTGAGACAGACCTCGAAGCCAACGAGAAGATTACAGTGACAATACAGAACAACTACAACACATACTCCTTCCATGGGAAGAAGAAGCTGGTGGTCTCAACTGCGACCTGGATTGGTGGGAAGAATGACTTCATTGGCAGAATGTACATGGCTGTTGGAGGAACCAGCCTTGTTTTTGCTATCATCTTCTCACTTCTTTATGTTTTCAAGCCAAGGTAACTAATTCACTCATCACTTCTGCTCTCTCTCTCTCTCCATTTCAAATTTCTTTCATGAATTTCTTAGATTCTTGTTGTTGATCATCTTTGTACAGGCCTTTGGGGAATCCCTCTTATCTGTCATGGAACAAGAATAATACAATCTAGGATTGACTGCTTTGTTACTTACAATGAAGTACTGTGATTCTCTCTCTTGTTTAGAGAGATGGAGGGGTATAAAGCACTTCTTGTAACATTTTCATCATGGGATTGCTATTTTTCCTTCCTTTTTAACAGACTTTATCAGCGGTCTTTATAATGCTATGAGAGGTGTATTAGGATGAAGAAAGATTAGTTCAGTACCAATACATTTCTAAAGCAGTTAACCTGTGAAAAAACCTCATCAAAATGTCAGAAACTCAGCCACCTCCAGCCAAATAAATTAATGTGTTAACTTAACAGATATGAAGCATGATGCGCAATACAGAAAACATCAAGCTACGATTCAAACTCGATGGAAAAAATTATCCATTGTGGTCAAGACTTATGCGACTCATGATCGGAAGCCAAGGCAATTCCAGCCATTACACGTGGTAAGAGATCGATGATCCAACCTTCACGGAGTTCTCATGGATAATACAAAACATGGAACTTAAACTGTTGAAGTATAAATGGAGAGATTTTGTTATTACTCCAAAGACAGAAACTATACAAATCTGGGAAGAAAGGATTATATGGTGATATGAATCATATGATCAAGAAGGCTGAAGAAGGAAAAACTAACTTACAAAGAATCAAATGTAATTTCACTGAAGTATTCAAACCTCATAAAATAGAACATTCACTTGTCAATTTTAGCACAAACTTTCTTAATAATCTCTTGCAATTTCTCATCTTTAACTTCTTCTCCTCTTAATTCATGAAGCAAAACAGACATGTTAGCTGGATGAGCCTCGAAGCCTCTCCTACACATCTCCTCCAAGAACGGAATCGCCTCTCGCACCTCGTTCCTCTTCATCAGATTCCACACTACAATGTTGTATGTCACGCCATCAGGCCGGCAGCCGCTCCTCTCCATCTCCTCCATCAACCTCCTCGCCTCCCCTCTCCGCCCTTGCTGATAGAGGGAGTCGAGCATCATGTTGTAGATTGCCGTGTTAGGACGCAACCCCTTGGAGGGGAGCTGGTCGAAGAGTCTCCTAGCTTCATCCAGTCTCCCACACTTGCACAAGCCGTTGATCAGGACACCATACGTTACCACATTAGGAGTGGCACCTTTCTCCTCCTCCACCACCCTCAGAAACTCGAGCGCCTCATCAATCCGATCACTCCTGCACATGCCATCCAACAAGATGTTGTAGGTGTGGAGATTCGGATGTAGCTTCTGAGCTTCCATATCTTTGTAAAGCTTCCATCCGTCTTCAAACCTTCCCTCGCGTATCAGCCCCTGCATCATGGTGGAGTATGAAACAGTCGAGTGCTTGAGGCCAACGCGCGGGATCTCATCAAAGAAACGCCACGCTTCATCAAGGCTCCCCTTCTTGCAGTATCCCTTAATCAAGCTACTATACGTGAATATATCGTGCTTGATCCCCGTCTTCGCCATTGTATCAAAGAGCTCTATCGCTCTAGCCATCTCCCCCCGCGAGCAATATCCATCTATCAACGCATTACACGTAACCACGCTAGGGGAGACGCCCTTCTCCACCATATGCGACAGCAGAAGCAGAGAGTCATCAACCATCCCACGCTTCGACAAGCCATCAATCACAGTGTTGTAAGCTCGAACATTAGGCTCGTACCCAGCTTCGTCCAACGCCAGAAGCAGATCACGCGCAGTGAGCGGTTTCCCGGCCTTCGACAGCCCGTTCACAACGGTGAGAATCATGACATCGTTGATCTCACATAGCTTGAAGCTCAGAATCTTCTTGAACAGAAGCTCCGCCTCGCCAATCTCGCCGGCGAGAAACAGCCCTTTAAGCAGAGTGTTGAACGTCGTCCCATTGGGGACGTATCCATTCTTGATGAAGACGCTGAGCACGGAGAATCCGACGTCCACGCGCTTCAAGAGGCAGCAGCAGTTGACGACGATGTTCATCGTGTACCAATCCGCCACGACGCCCAATTGGCGCATTTCGTCGAACACGTGGAGTGCAACCGAGTAAAGCTCCTTCTTGGCAATGTCGCTCAGCAGATTGTTGTAGACGCGGATGGAGGGCTCCGGAGACATCGCGGCGAGCTCCCGCAGCGAGCGTATCGCGTCGCGCGAGCTGCGGATGCCGCTGAAATCCACTCTGTTTCGGGGCCTCTGCGGTAAAGGCGGCATCTTTTCGCCATTGAAGCCGGATTTCACCGCGAATCCACCGGTGGAGAGGTGAATTGCACAATCTGTGACGTTTAGGCTCATCATTTTTGCTATATTTGTATTTTCGTTTTTAAATTTTCTTTCAAAGACGAGATTTTGAGTTTAGCTGTCAGAATCTCGAAAATTTATTTTTCTCATCTGTTTCTTTATTTTTTGCCTTGCATCAACGTCTAGTAACAAATTTTTACTTTTTACCCTATTTTTTTTGGGAAATATGGATATTTGTTACAAAACTAAAACTTTGGACTATAATCATTTTGAATTTAGATATTAGATGCCTCTAAACAGTAAATCTCATCTTCAAATTCCAAAAAGAAAGACTAGTCAGCTACTGCTTCCGTCCTACTTTAGCAGTCCCGGTTGACCATTTTTGGATGTCCCACTTTGAGTCTCGGTTGAAATATACCACATATATGGAGAGTAATAAACTCCAGATTCCACTAACTCTTTCTTTACTCATACTTTATTGTAAAACTAATATGTATAAAATTAAGATTCACATTCTACTATTTTTTTTCACAACGTTCTTTTACATTTCTTGGAACTCGTGTCGAACTTAAATAGAACACCTAAAATGGGACGGAGGGAGAATACCACAAATTGAAAGGATGAGTCTTTAATGAAATAATTAAAAAGTTCGATTACAACAAGATTAATCAGAATGCAATCAACTCAATTAAGAAATACTGCAGTATAATTTTTGCAAGCAAAAAATGTTACTCCATCTTTCTACAAGATTATTAACGTTTTAAAGTCAAACCCTATTATTTGGTCTCCAGCAACAGACTACCAACAAGGCAACAACAATTCTCAACTCCAAGGCAAAAAAAACATAAATTTCGAGTTACATACAACAAAGCCATCTCAAATGCAGGCTTACACAATAACTCACACCCACAGTTATATACCACACTGTTCCTCACACCACAGTTTGGATAACTACAATCAATACATAATTGTGAAAACACACACTCAACAAACATAGAGAAAGGATTAAGGGATCATAGGTCCCTATGTGCAGAAGAGCAGCATACAAATGGAACCCAAAACGGTCGTCCTTTCTTCTTTTCTTTCTTGATCTCAATCGGGTATCTTGCAGGAGAGTTCCACTCCTCAAGGTGCTTGTTGGTATCCGGATCCTTGGTTTTGTGTGTTTCTGAAGCAACAACTTTACCCACATTGTCGTCTTCAGTCTCAGCCTCAACTTTCTGATTTGCAACGGGCACTTGTTTCGTGTTAGGTGACTTGACTTCGTTTAGAAGGCTTTTCAAAGGACTGGACTGCTGCTTCACTGGGCTCCAGTTTGTAACTTTGGCTATCATTTCCTCATTTTTCTTTCTGCCTTCGGATTCATTGACTACATTTGTTAGAGAAGGGAACCAGACGGCTTCAAGAGCATCAGATCTCTGTTGCTGATTGTTCTGCGCCGTCTCAATCTCTGTAGCTGCAGTAGCCTGATCTACTTCACTCCCAGATTGAACCAAAGTCATGAAAGATGGAGGCTCAAATGTATCTGATTTGCTGGAACGGGTTTTGTGCTTCTGAGAATTTGTTTCGAATGTATCTATCAATTGAGAGAAAAGTGTAGATCAGATAAAATGAGCACAGTATTATGGAGAATATGAAAAAGTATAAGACACAAATTTAATTTGTGCTATGCAAACCAGTAAAAAGAAGACTAGTTTTAAGCAAACTGATACAATAGAGATGAGTTGGCGTACCTGAAACTACTGATCCACAGTTCGCTTCCAGACTGTCAGACGGGCTAGCTAAACTACTGGATACATCAACTGCAAATGCATCATCCGTTTGCTTAGCAGGCTTGCATTCAGCTTCAGTATTCACATACTTTGCATCGACCCTAGTGACATCTTCAACAATAACAACAGACTTATCATCAACTGTATCAGAAGTTCCATGAAATTCTTCAACATCTGAAGCTGAAGGTACTGGTTGTTTTAAACTTGGAGCTTCAGAAGACCCGAAACATTCCTCTGATTTTAAAACCTTGTCATCAAAAGAATTTTCAGCACTAAGAATAGTGTTAACAGACTTCAATGTGCTAAGATCATCATTTGAATGCATCTGCTTAACATCCGATGAAGTAACATTCAAACATGTGCTTGCAGGGAAAGTTCCTTGCACACTTGGGGAAGGGCTTTCTGAAATTTCCCTCGATCCAACATTGCTTTCATGATCTTCAGAAGTTACTTCAGTTTTGGTGATTGCTTCTGATGCCTTAAAGTCTTCTTCGTCACAGGTACCATCTTTGGCAAAGAGTAGCAGTGTAGATTCTGTTGAAATGGAGTGTACGGGTGTTTCCGCTGATACTGAAAATGCATTATCATCTTGTACTTTGCTAACAGTTTCAGCAACATCTAAAGGCTCAACATTAACAACATTCGTTGATGCATGAACATTATTCTGCAGCTCTGAAGTTAATAGGGGCACGGGGTGTTCCACCGAGGAATTCAGTGAGGAATTCCCGTCACCAGTTTCCCTCAACAAAACTGAATCAGAGAGTGGCAGTGTAGATTCTGTTGAAATGGAGTGTTCAGGGGTTTCTGCTGAAACTGAAACTGCATTATCATCTAATTTGCTAACAGTTTCAGCAACATCTACAGGCTCAACTTGAACAACATTTGTTGCCGCATGAACATTATTCTGCAGCTCTGAAGTTAATAGTGACACGGGGTTTTCCACCGAGGAAATTAGTGAGGAACTCCTGTCGCCAATTTCATTTGCCTCAGAACCTGACACTAAAACTGCATTACCATCTTCTATTTTGGTAACAGATTCAGAAACATCTAGAGGCTCAACTTCAACAACATTCGTCGCCCCATGAACATTATTCTGCATCTGTGAAGTTACTGGCAACACTGGGGGTTCAGCGGAGGAACTCTTGTCACCAATTTCATTCGCCTCAGAATCTGCTCCAGAGGGACCATCTGCACCATCTCCTCTAATGGAATTCTCAAAACCATCATCACTGAATTCCAATGAACTGGAATTGTTTTCCGATAGTTCTTGTGAACTTTTTGCATAACCATCAGCTACACATGAACTTGGAAGGTCAGTCAGTTTTTCTGAAGGCAGTGTAGAATCAGGGATCACTTCTACTTCTGCAGAAAGTCCTTCACCCTTTTGGCTCCCAGTTTTCAAATTTGTAGTATCTTCACATGGAATGGCATGAACTGTGGAGCCAGGGGTGGAATTTGCTTCAAGAGAATTCAAGTGCTTAGATTCCAGGCTTTGGTTTTGACATTCATAACCACTGGTCATGTCAGACTTCTCTCCATCACTTGCATCTGAGGCGGTTTTCAGCATCTCTTCTTTGTCAATCGAGGAGACAGTACAAGCCACATCAGAGTGCTCAGTAACATCTAAAGCTTTTGTGCTCTCGTTAGGCTCAACCAAAGACGCATTCAACAGACTTTCCTCAGGTAAAGTACTTCCATAAACAGATTTACTGGACCCAATGTCTTCAGTAGAATGAGAGAGCTCTTTCTCCACAGCAGAGGCATCTATGCCTTTACGAGTCTCATCCACAAGGGCAGCCTCAGTAGAATGAGAGAGCTCTTTCTCCACCTCAGTAGAATGAGAGAGCTCTTTCTCCAAAGCAGAAGCATCTATGCTTTTACGAATCTCATCCACAAGGGCAGCCTCAGTAGAAAGAGAGAGCTCTTTCTCCACCTCACTAGAATGAGAGAGCTCTTTCTCCAAAGCAGAAGCATCTATGCTTTTACGAGTCTCATCCACAAGGGCAACCTCGGAAGTTAGGATGGAGGTACTTTTTTCGACAGAATGGACCACACTATTAACCGCATCAGGAGCATCCATTTGAAGAGATTCAGATATAGGGGTGGAATCATCTTTGGCCCCTTCAGAAATAAACTTATCACACGATTCATCTTTACTTTTACCTGCTGCTATTGTTTGGTCCAGAACTTTATGTTCTTCAGGGTCCAAAGAAACAGAAGCTGAGCCATTGTCCTGTACTTGAATATTGGTATCAGGTCCATGTAGTATCTCACCTTGAAGACCACGTTCAGGCTGTGAATCATTTGAATGTCCAACAGAAACCGTTTCTGCAGCAGTATCTGTTATTGGCATGGCATTGTCTAGCTGGCTACTTCCGTTTGAGAGGGGTCTGGGTTTTCTAATTTCCTCACTTGTTGCATCATTGGGTTGTTCAATTGTTTCTGCATTCATTAGGACAAAATTTCATATGTAAAGTGGTTGGCATATAATGACAAACTATTAAAATTAACTAGAAATCAGAGATATCTGATAGAAGTCGTAATTTCTCGAACACAAGACTAAGTAATTCAAGAGAGATGTAATGAATACATCAAAAAGATTATCCCTGCCACTTTCCCAACAAGCAGACTAACAAGTTGAAGTGATTTCTAAGCCAGAGTGCTACAATATCATAATGCTAAAGAACGATGGTGTGCAGAACTTAGCTACTAATACTAATAATGTTTTAGAAAGCAAAGCATCACAAAGGGACAAAGGGGGTCAGAAATAAAGAATTATGATACTTTTGACATATCATTGTTGCGTAAATTTTCTTATTTCAGATTTCACATGTCAAAAACAAGTGTAACATCACAAAGCTTCACCAGTTTGTTCCTCGAAGCTATACCTAACATTACATGCATATAAATAAACAGGAGGACACAAAGATGAACAGTAACCTCTTAACAAAACTGAAATTGCTCTTTATTAGTTACAAGTAAGTGCATATTGAATCATCAGCATTCCTTATCTCACTATTTTCAATAGAGAAGGCTTGCTACTAATCAATCAGATCATATCATTTTGAAATACACTCACTTGAAACATAGTTACATAGGCAATGAACTCTTTGTATGCATGCAGAAAATTTTCAGTTGCTAACATATCCAAAAAAAATTCCATTTTAGAATTCTTGATACTACGTGCCAGTTCATCTTAACATTGCATTCATCAACAATCAAAAGTCTGGAAATCTAAAATATAGAGCATAGTCTTGCATATGCTTACCAGCAGCTTCCTTGATCCCCAAAACTCCACTCCCGTAAACACCACCTTCCAACCCCTTATGCTCCAAACTCTTGCCCATTTCTCCTACGTTCTCAATGGGTGCCTCTAACTGAGGACTAATACCACTGTCTGAAAACTCCATTGGTGCATCAGAAAACACGTCATCTTCTGATTTATTCGACTTTGCACCTACTCCGCCACTGATGAAAGCATTTCTCTTCACAATATCTGGACCTTCAATGAACAAAGAAATCATAAATATATAGTACAACAGACATTCAGTTCAGAATAAAACCCCCAACAATTTAGAACCCACAGCATATATTATATCAAATCATATGTCCTCACCTGGGCTCTGATGCTCATCATCATCAGAGGCATGGTCATCATCTGAAAAGGCCAAATACTTATCATGGTCTTCTGAGTGAATGATTTTGTAGCCTTCAATTGTTCCACAAACCCTTTTGTGAGCTCTTCTGTGTTTAGAACTAGGATGTGGATTTGGAAAAGGCCATCCACATTTGTGGCAATGGTGCACCCCGTGGCCCTCATGCCCTTAAACAATCAAAATTATTTAAATTAATAACTGGTAATGAAACTGAAAGGATCCAAAAACAGTCGTCGCTATCAGTATGTATAAAACATGAAAAGGCCAAATAAGTTAAACAAACATCAGACGCTTATGCAAAATTGCAAAACAGAATAAACAATTCACAGCAACAATTGAAAGGATTACAAACCATCGTTATCAGTTCATATATACTAAAACACATTAAATCGCCAAATAATTTAAGCAAACAACAGTCACTTACATAAAACCGCAAAACAGAAAAAACAATAGACAGCAAATATACAATTGTTGGTGCAAAAATTGAAAGGAATACAAAACCGTCGTTGTTATCAGTTTGTGAATATAAAATTAATGTGAAATCAAGAAACACAATCAACAGGACTAATACTTTGTCTCTTTGTAGCAGAAAAAGTCCGCGCAGAAATCTGCTCAATTGTGGAGAAATGATCGATGAATGCGTGTGAGATTGAAACGAATTCAACTAAATCCAAGCAAAATCCGAGCAAGAAAAGGAAAAATCTACCAAAAATCTTGACAGAATTGAATAAACATGATCAAAAATAGAGGAGACAGTGTTGAGGAAAACATGGCTAAGAAGATTTTCTCGGGAAAAAAAAAACTAAATACCGGCAGAAGTGGCAGTGATCTTGTGGCCTTGAACATCCATATTCTCAGGAAATTAACTTTATTGAGTGAGAGAGAGAGATCAAATTCAGTAACCGCAACCTAGAGAGAGAGGGGGGAAGAAAAGGGCAGGACTTTTGAGAGAGAGAGAGAGTGCGGAAGCAGAGTTATGATAGAGAGAAAGTATTAATGCAGTGGCACCATGTGCGCATGTTATCAACAGCCCCAGACTTTTCTATGCATGGATGACTGAAGGGACTCATGTTTCCCTGCGGTAGGGTGCAGGATTTGCCTAAACGGACGTTTACAGTGCTTGTACCTTAATTCAATTTCAACTTATTATGGATAGGCTTTCTTCTTTTGGTTAGTACAAATGTACGTGTCATTTCTAGGAGTAAGTAGAAACTACCCGTACATCATCTACGTAATTAGTTAGCAATATTAATTTGTTATTTGAAAGGTCACATTTCTGCATCCTTCAATATAGGCTCAATAATTTACTAAATAAAATTCGTATATTTAATTATCCATTTATGAATTTGATTACTAGTACATGGAGTATAAATATACGCAATTGTAAATTATAAAAACCGGAAAAGATATGAAAGGGGACTCGTGAATATTGCAAGTGTTGTAGGTGTCGGAGAATCAACCGTGGGGACTCGTTGATTTATCCTGCAAAAATAAAACGAACGCCACACGCTCATTATTCTAATTTTGCACATCATTTAGTAGTACCACAAGGACTCAGCATGTGTGCACGTCATGTGGTGCACAACAGTACATAGCTGTAGATGCCCTTCAAAGATGAAGAGAAAATTTGTTTAAGAGACATAAATAATATTACCCCCGTCTCATTCAAGATGTCCACCTTTCCCTTTTACTCTGCTCCACTCAAAATGCTCACTCTCATTAATAGCTCTTTAAAATATTCAACTATTTATTTTTTTCTTTCTACTTACTTTACCTAACGAACTTCTTTCAAATCTCGTATCACTTAAGAATGTGGACATCTTGAGTAGAATAAGAGGAGTACATTTAAAGAGCATTCACCTAGTTATAATGATGAGATTAATTAAATCATGTTTTTCTAGTATTAAATTATTCACATAATTGAATGTGAGATGAATAATTGTGAGATTTAATGTGATTTAGTAAAGTGAAAATGGATCAAAGATATATTATCAAGGACCAAATTTTTAAGTGGAAGGGACAAAAAGGAAATACGAATAGATACGAGACTTAAAAATATTAGTTGAGGACTTGAGGGTTTTAACATTCTAATATAGCAATATTCATAGAGAATTAATATTATTTTCAATGTGGGGTGACACCAATCAAAAAGCACCACGCCATCAAATGCACATCACCGCGGTTGCATGATTTTAGGTGAAAGTCGTCGCACAAACTTAAATATTTGCATATGATTTAGGTGCGTGGTAGTAATACATCGTATAGGGAATCCAAGGGACAGAGATGTTAAAGACAATTAAAAACAATGATTGCTACTTCATAAAGTATTTTATTTGCAATAAGTATAAATTATTTTGTCCTATTCACACCGTTGTGGAAAAGTAGATTGTTGGTGCTAGACTATTTAATTACATTTTGATATAATAGACTATGCTAACATTGTCACATGCTATGTGCCAATATAATAGTTGGGGTTAGTAGAATACTGCGTGTGCCTATCATTTCCCTCCATATGAGTATATGACTTTTGTCTTCTATCTTCATTTTGTAAATGTTTGAACATTTCAAATCTTGTGTTGATTTGTTATACACCATATAATATAATAACCCACGTCACTAAAAATGGATGGAATTATGGTTTCCATTTGTGTATATGTATATGTGTTAAATAATGTAATATTATAGGAGAGTGATCAATTGCTAACTCATCATTTAATTGCTAACTATAACTAATTTAAGGCTATAGGATTTTAGAAAACGTGTGGTCTACAATTTGCCACGTGTAATTTTTATTTTTATTAATTAAATCGAAAAAAAAAAACTCCAAATTAGGGTTTTGGATGAAAATGTCAGTATAGTGTTCCGAATATATCAATACAATGCTTTGAGAATGTCAACACAATGCTTTAAAAATGTTAACTCATTGCTTATATTGACATTCGATATGTATTATTATATTGACATATTTTATATAGTATGTTGACATTTCTGCTTGTACGAAAAAAGTAAAAAATTTTGAATTTTTTTTCAAATTTTGACGTCGGAACATAAGCATGTATGATATCGTTGGAATCCTTATGAAATTATCTTTAATTTGATATATGTTATATGAATTTAAAGTTTTGAGATTTCTTTTAAAAGTTATTTATAAATAAACATATAGTTAATTGATATTTATACCCCTATTGATATTTTTTGGAATTAATTCTATAGCCTTATTGACGTTTTTCGTTGATCCTATTGACATTTAGGGATTAATGATCTAAGCCCTTAATTTGAATATCTAATGGCTTATTTAATTGTTAGTTAACAATTAAGTTATGAGTTAGCAATATAACACTCCCCCTACCGGATAACACATTAGTTTTGATGGAAAATTATTTGAAGTTATGCTTTATAAGGAAATATTAGATGTATTAATTATTTATGAAATTAAACCGAAAATTCAAGTTAAACTTTATTTCTCCAAATAAATTAGACGAAATTACACCATTGAGATATAGAAAAATCATCTGGTCATCCATCTGCAATTTTATTAATGTAAAAGTCATTAATCACATTGTAAAATATGAAGATGATATTCCATGTGCACTAACAATATTAAGATATTAAACAAACAGCAACCAGTCATTAAGATATTAAACAAACAGCAAATATTTATTCATAAGATGTATACTACTACTAAGTTTGTTTCCATCAAATATGAGAAAATAAATACAGTATATAAAAAAATGAGGAGGGAGTGTATAATTACATAAATTAAAATTTTTCTAAGAAAAAAATATTTAGAATTTTTTTAATAAATATACAAAATACATTCACCTAATTACAATTATTCTGAAACGAAAATTAAGGTACCAACTCTTGGATAACAGTTCTTTATTTCGAAACTCATCAAATTCAAACGACGACATATACATCGGTCATAAAAATATTTATAAATATTAACTAAGGTGATATAATGTGCGTGACATAAAAAACACGTTTTGCTAGTTGAAAATAGTTTCATCACCTTCATGTTGAGCACAACAACTAATACCTAAATCGTAGTTACGCTCCACCTAGTCCAATAAACACAATAAATTTGAGTAAAAAAATCTCTAATTACATGGCAAAGATAAATTTAGATCTAAATTTGCGCAATTAGCTGCATGAATTTCAATGGCAATTTCAGTTAATTAGTCTGAATTGAAAATCTTATACGGCAGAGGTGGGTTTAGTGTTATTTGTTTTACGTGGAAAAGTCAATTTCACATTTATTTTGCTTCCTCCTTTTATTATATTTTAATCAATCTTTCTTTCTTTTAAAAAATTAACAATTTGACTAAATAATACTAACATATTTTATATGCATATGAAGTTAAGTTCATGAAAATATACTTAAATTGATGTATGGTAAAACGTAAGTAGATTTGAAATGAGAAAGTCATCATCATTTAAAATTTGATTGATTTTGAATAATATTTTAATAATTTTTTAGGAGCAAGAATATAAGGGATGAAAGATGGGCTATTTGAACTTGTAGTGTTAAATGGGCTAAATTTAGTTTAACTAAATGGGCTTAGTCAATTTAAATTAAATGTTGCTGGCGTTACTGTTTGGCCCAGTTATGGATTAATTAAGTTTTTATTTTATGGAGCCAATTGGATAAATTCAGATTTTTGGGTTTAAGTTAATTAAATAATATGATCATGAAATTGAATTAAGCGAGCTATGCCCCCAAATTTATTGGGCTATAGTTGATAAAATGGATAGCACTCAATTTCAGAAGCATAATAAAAGTGTCCAATTTTGTCTTGCTATTTTACATAGCCTTTTGAAATGTGAAAATCGACGATATTAAAGTGTGAGAATCGAGCTTTATATTGAGTTTAGTTTAAGATGTTCTCATCATTTTATATAGTCATGTCTCCATGTTTTTCTATTGAAAACACCACGATTATTGGGTACTACTGTTTGATTAAATATAATATTCATTCGATTAATTCTAGTTAAGCCTTGTATAAATAACTCTTCGTAATTGTTAATCAACTGTCCATTTCAACAACATTTTATTCAGTTCTGATCTCTCTCTTTTTCTCTCGCGCAAAATCTACCTAAGCATTCTGTTTTCTTCCTCTCCTTTACCTATTAAAAAAAATAAAATTTATCGTGAAAGAAATACTACTTCCACAAACATAATTACCTTTTCTTATTCAAATGATTGTCACCCCTTTTTAATTTAGTGATTATTTTTTTCCAAAATCTATTACTTATGGACTAAATTGAGCAACTTTCGTAAAACAGGCATAACATTTCTTTACATAAATGAAATATACCAGACACCCACGCTCAGTGATGGAACCAGAAATTTCAATAAGCCGGGGCTGAAAAAATTTTAAATTATAACAATAGTAGTATTTAATTTCATACTCCCTCCGTCTATCTGCAGTAGATACATTTAATTTTCAGTATTTATTTTGGAAAAATGCTAATAAATAATTAAAGTAAAAAAAAGTAAAATAAGAGAGAAAATAATATAGGGAAAATTATTTTTATATCATTCTCTCTCTCTTACTTTACTCTCTCTTCATTATAACTATTTATTACTCTCTTCGTCCCAACTAAGTTGAGACATCTTTTGGGTACAGAGATTAAGAAATGTGTTGAAAAGTATGAGAGATGAATAAAATAGGAAACATAAAGAGAGTAAAGTAAATGATGGAATAAAATAAGAATTATTAGATGTTTTATTTTTTTGTTAAAAATGAAATGATTCAACTTAGTTGTGACATCTTTAAAAAGAATACGACTCAACTTTATTGGGACGAAAGAAGTATATTTTTTTCAAAATGATTGCTCAAAATGAAACGTCTTTACTGAAGAAGAAGTAATTGTCTTTATCAATTTTATATGCACTATCAATTCACAAATACTCTTTATCTTAGTAAATTTAAGAATATTTGGAACTAAGCTTGTTTTCATTATTTGGAGTCATTGATGATTTGAATTTAAATATTAAGGGTGGAATTAAATTATGATGAAGGATTTTATGCGATGGAGTATTAGACTACATATATGTTAGGGAGAATAAAATAAATTAATTGCTCCTTTGATTTTGCTCAATAAAATGGAGTATCAAAATACGGTAAATATAATTTATCACTAATTTTTCTACCATTTGACGGGTCAAATATTTTCCTTCTTCCAATGCACTTGATGTATCCGAAAAAAAAAGAAAAACAGATCTTTTGCACTACCCTGTTCATCTTCTTCCCCATGCGGCCTCGCCATTTCTTTTTCTTTAAAATTACTCTTTTTACATACTTCTCTCGGTCTCATCTCCACTTCGCCGCCCAAGTCTTGTGTTCTCCTTGCTAATTCTACTTTCAATTTTAGAAAATCGGGCGGCGGGATTCGTTGTCTCTTGGGGCGGAGACTGGGCGGAAGACGGCCATGTAATGGGGAGTCTGGGTCTGGGGCTGGCCAAGCCCCCGCTGTCCCCATGTAGTTCTGTCGCTGCCCACGCTATGTGCTTTTGAAACTGGAGACATTAGTATTCATTCCTCTAACTTATTTAACTTACATATTAATAAGTATCTGCTTATAAACATATTGTAATATACCGTACAAAAGTAAGATCAACATCCTACTAACTTTTTCAACTCACTTTCCATTATATTTCTTATAACTCGTGTCAGATCAAAGTGTAACAATTAATGGCGAATAAGAAGAATATCTACGGGTATTAATATTTTAGCCTTTTTTTTCCTACAAAAAGTCATTAACTATCTCGATAACTTCAAAACTCTAATAACTTCATAACAATCAATTGATAGAAAATTAGGCAAAATATACTAAAGTCATGCAATATTTAATCAAATCAAGCAAACTCTAACCCCTCAAATTAACTATCTGGATATTTAAAACTGAATCCTACAATATATTTTTAAATAATAATTTAAATATTATATCTATTATTAATTCGTTCGATTCTACAATAAACTTTTTCTGGATCCTGCTCATTCTTTGTCATTAACAAATGAAATTTGTTTTGACAAAATGAATACATATTTCTTTTTGTAAATATAGTAAACATGAACAATGACAAAAATATAAAGCTGTCTAAATCCTAAAGCACGTATACCATTTTCTGACGAAGGAAAATGATATTAAAATCACAGCCTTTATAAAATGAATGGAATATTATGGAAAGAAGAGTTAACAATAAAGATGATCTCCGACAGAGACAGATAATGTTACTAAAAAATAAAATAAAGGAAATTATTAAAAGCCCTAATAAATTTCATTTTCTACCAACGCCTCTTCTTCACTCTTCAGCTGCTTCTTCTTCTGCTTCTGCTTTACTGATTCTTCTTCATCCTCATCTTCTCCTTCTTTTTTGTTTCAATTCTGTTCCGTTTCTTCTACTTTTCGAGCTCATTTCTCTACCATTTTAGTTAAACATCAAACACCTTCTCAAAATCAGTACCAAATTCACATTTTCTTCACTATTTGGAGCTTCCTTTCACACTCTGTGAACTTCCACTGCCTCTAGTCTTCTTCAATTTTTCCACCAAAAGAGAGATAGAGAGCTCTCGTTTGATTGCGAATCTGTTAGGGGGAAAGGGAATCATTCAATTTTATAGAGATATAGAGATAGATCCATACACTAGTAGCAAAAGAGATTCCCTTTGTAGTTGCAGAAGAGCAGATATATTGTGAAGAAGTATGAGAGGGCCATTGGGGCCAGTGATAGGGAAGTATCCATCATCTAGTGATTCTAATGGTGAAATGGGGAGTGGAAACAATGATATCATAAAACACAACAGGAAATGCAGAGATTTGGTGTTTCTTGTCATCTTCATTGCCTTTTGGATTGCAATGATTGTTAACTCCAGCTTCGCTTTCAACCAGGGAAACCCATTGAGGTAATTAACTAAAAAGCTGCTTCCTTTGCCTGATATTTTCATCATGAGTTACATGCGTCTGATTTACCTTTTTGTGTAATGTAATCCTGATCTGTTTCTTTATCCAATCTAACTCAAAGATGTTATATTTGCCCTTCTCTACATTTGGGCGTTTCGTGGCATGAATACTGGAGAGTGGAGACAGAACTTTGGCATTTTCCGTTTACTGTGTCACAAGCTGTTTTTTTGGAAAAATTATATCTTGAACTTTTCAAAATTTGGATTGCGCCGGAAATGCAGTTTTTCTCTTATGTTTTGAAGAGTTTCAGTTTATGCACCTTCTGGCTAATATCGTCAAGATTTTACAGATATAAGGAACCAAATACCCGAAGAAGAAAGAATAAGTTATTTTTTGTGTTTGAACATAACTAACTGAATCATTTTGTAGTTTTTCGGCTTGCTTGTTCATCGTGGTTCTTTACGTTTTTATGCATTGCTTTCTGTTCCTTGTTATGGTACATAATGTATATTGTTGTGTGGCAGGCTAAACTACGGGCTGGACTATAAAGGGAATGTTTGTGGTGATAGACATGGTGATCGGGATCTGCGTGAATTGGAACTCAGATATTGGTCAAATCCCAATCAGGTTTATGAAACTGGTGTGAAGAACAGTAAATTCCAGCTCTCCAATGCTCGGAGTATTTGCTTGATGGACTGTCCTATCCCATCTGAAGACTCCCTCAATTGGGTCTGTGATTATCCTGAGGGAGATATCCGTATTTCACTGGATGATTGGATTGATAGAAACTATGATTATTTTGCGGACTTGACCCCTGAGCTCAGGAACACTTCTCTTCAGCTGCAGGGTCCCTGCTATCCTGTTATATTTCCTAGTGTCAATGGTAAAACTCTACAACTATCAACCTTTTGCTTAAGACAATCCTAGTTGATTAAAATACATGTCTTTGTGTTCTGTTGTCAGTTTACTGGACCTGCCAGTTCATTGCAAGGGCATCAAATGTATCCTTGACTCACTGGGAACAGATGGGCGGAGTGAAAGTTATAGAGGATATTGCAATTGATAAATCTATCCATAAATCAGTTAATTCCCGGTCATCAGTACTAAAGGTTAGGCGAATTTTTCTTTCATGCTTCAGGATATGCTCTCTTTGAAACAAGTTATGCAATACTCAATCTTATTCCTATCTTCAAGTACATATGAAAAATTGATGGTTTCAAGATTGTTGGGCACTAAACATTCTGTGATTTGTATGGATTCTATTGGTTGTACTACACTACTACTACTGCTGTTTTATTCTCTACTTACAAGATATGGCTACTCTGTCCATCTACAGAGATATGTAGCTGATGTCGGAAAAGCTTGGCCCGTACTTCTTGTTTGCGGAGGATTGTTGCCTTTGTTTCTATCAATCATATGGCTTTTAATGATCCGTCATTTCGTTGCTGGGATGCCGTGGGTCACTGTCATTGTTTTCAATATCCTCATGGTATCTGTGACAATGTTTTACTATTTGAAAGGTTTGGATACTATCTATTGACACTGCTTTGACAAGGCAAACTTCCGTTTCAGCTTTTCCTAACCTATATTTGAATAATTAGATCAGGTAACTGCCACATATGTTTGATTAATTAAGGCTGAACCTAGGAAAATATAGTTTGCCATATTAACTTCCAATCTTACTATATTAGTTTTCAGTACTAATAGTTGTATGATATTAACTATAAAATCCGATATACTCACTCCTATTGGTGTAGATAGTGAGCGTATAAGGTAGCATGTCCTATAGATAAGATACCCTGCTAGTTTCTACATACACGTACGAATAGAGTATTAGAGTGAGTAATGAAACAATTATTTAGGAAACATTATTCTGGTAATGAAACTTGATAAGCTAAGAACCTATGCATGCACACAATTGAAATCTACTGAGAGAAAAATGAGTTCAGCTGTCATCTTCTCTCTATTTCCATTTAAAGATAAGATACAACTAGGGCAACTTCTATGTAATTGGTTGCTTAACACCATCATTTTATTTCAGAACTAGCAATATTAGTATCAACTAGATTTAGGATTTATCACCGAAATTCTACTACACTGAATATAGTTTTGGAAAAAGCCCTAAGTGCCTTCAAACTAGCCTTTACTTATGACAATTGAGAATACTAAAAAACAAAACTAAGATTGCAATGTGCTGAAATACTATTGTTCAAAGATCTAGTATAGTTTTCGTACCTTTCATTAATAATGTATAGGGCCAAAGCCAACAAAATCATTTAGCCTTCGGGATTTTGTATTGTATGTTTCCTGAGTATGTTCATGTTATCGTCTACCTTGGTGTTGACTAGCATCTCTTGCTCACCTAGTTACCATTACCAGTTGAAATTTGAAATAACATATTTGTTGGTTCAAGTGTTTTTCCTTCTTTGTTGAAGTTAAGAACTAGTTCAATATATTTTTGTTTTGTAATGAATTTCCTCTTCATGCCTGTTCTATTGCTCTTCAGCTGGATGGATTGGAAATGATGCCATCTCTCCAATCATTGGTGAGCACGACCCATATTATCGCGTGTCAGCAAGGGTAGGACTTATACTCTTGATGTCTTACGTAAAGTTTGGATTTCAAATTTTCAACTTGGAGTTTCTGCATTCAGTAAAATCTCTTCAAACCTTCACAGCAAGATGCTTTCCTGCCGATTCTGAATCTCTATTTCTTCATTACCTAGCTCAACCCTATTATTTTTAATCATTACACATCTATATGATTTTGTGTTTATATGTTTTCAGGAGGTGAATCATCTCCATGCAGCTGCTTTTTTCATGACTGTTTTGATGATTGTCGCTTTTCTCTCCTCCATTGCTATAGTCCGCCGTATCCTTATGGCAACATCAGTTTTGAAGGCAAGTTATGTGAACTTCTGTAGTATTAATGGAATTATTGTTGAAAAGTTATGTTTAGTCTACTACTGGAGCATTCTATGTTCCCTATTGCTAACATATTTTCTGCTATCTGTCAACTGAACGGCACCAAACCTAACCTAGACCACAGATTCTTGCTACATTGTGCTTGGGCCCATGTAGAGACTTGTCTAAAACAGACTAATATATTGTAATGCTAATGTGAATTGTAGAGCTAAAATGTTAAGTTTTACTTAAAAAGGCTTGAGTTGTTTATCATTTTGTCAATCCTTTTACGAGATTATAGAACACTTGATTTCAAAAGATACTAAACAAATTGACAGGACTGGAAAAAAATATTCATGGTCTTAATTGATCACTGAAACATGCTACCCTCTTTTCTTATTAATGGTGGATCTTAGTTTGCTTGAAGAAATGGACCATGAATAGTGAACTTTCTCCATTTCTTGCATTTATATATACGAAGATGTTATCCGTCTTAACTCTTACAAGGCTTAATTGAATTTTTATGCAGTGCCTAATATTTAGCTAATTCTTTTTATACAAGCTTAGGGTATAATTGTTTTTCTTCTTAATAATGAGTACCCTGAAACTGAAACTATGATGAAGTTGTGGTATTGCCCTTTGTACTTGCTTATCAGATGTTATTGTCCTAACTTGTTCAATTGTAAATTTAGGTTGCTGCTAAGGTCATTGGAGAAGTCCAGGCATTGATAATTTTCCCAATTATACCGTATGCCATGCTAGCTATTTTCTATATGTTCTGGTTGTCAGCCGCCCTTCATCTTTTTAGTTCCGGAAGTGTACTACAAAATGATTGTGGTGCTAACTGTTGTGCTTATAATCTCAAAGAAAAGAGGCTTAGCTGTAATAGTTGCTGTGGCTATAGCATTCATTACACTTCTCATATTGCTGCTGCAATCCTTTTTCACCTATTTGGTTGCTATTGGGCCACCCAATTTTTCATGGCATGCTCATCAACTGTGGTTGCTGGTTCAGTCGCTTCATATTATTGGGCTCGAGGAGCAACTTCGGTAAGACAATGGAAGAAACTTCAATATTACCATTATAGAATACCTTCAGAAATTATACTCTCCTAGTTTTAACATTGCCATAAGTATGATAGTCGTTCCATGTGATTTGCAAAGAATAGCCTCTTAGAAAGTCTGTTTGTACGTCAAGAGGCTTTGTTATATTCAACTTCAAGAGATTGCATTGTTAGTTGGGATTCACTTAGAGCTATTTCTTTAAGCTGATTGTGTAGTGGACATGTTTCGTTTCTTGTCTCATCTTTCTTACTCATCATAAGATGTTGCATCACATGGTCAACTTCCCATTGAAGGAAAATTTGGTCTGTAGGATACTATTAGTATGATCTAAATGAGTCCTGAGGTTATCCTTGCTTACTTGTATTTAATTTTTCCAAATACGATTGCAATGGACAGTGATCAATTAGTTTAAATATTTCACCCAGTTGAATTCTTTTACAATCATTTATGAATGAATGAAAAGACTTCTTGTTTAACTTTAGATGCCAAAAATGTTTTCTTCACTAAATACTTATTCTTATAAAGTGTATTTAAATTTTTAGTGTAGTAGTACTTGTTTTTCACGTGTTTCTAAGTCACTCATCTGCTAGTTACTTCTGAAATTATAATTTTGATAGTTAATTCATAGTATAATATATTTGTTTAGATTTTCCCATGATGGATCGTCCTTTCCTCTCTATGTGCAGCCTGAGATCCCGTTCCTTCCTGTTTTTGCTTCAATGAAGCGGCTTGCACGATACAGTCTAGGATCAGTTGCTCTTGGTTCTCTGATTGTGTCTTCTGTTGAATCAGTACGTTTTATACTTGAAGCTCTTCGTCGTAAGCTTAAGCATGTTAATTCCATGCCTGGAAGCTGGATTGGGAAGGTGATGTATCAAACTTCACAAGGCTGCCAGAGGCTTATTGGATGCATCATCAAATCCGTGAACCACAATGCTTACATTATGGTAGGTTGGAGAGTTTTGGGTTTGTCATGTTTATGAATTTACTGAGAATTAGTTGATGTGCACTTTTTTTTTGCATAATTTTAGACTTTATAATATGGAGATCCAATTTGATCAACTACCCGGTGCTAAAATGTCACTGTTAATCTATTTATTGATAAGGTGTATCTATAATTAGCATCTCCTGATTAACTGCGTAAAATGTAAAGATTTTTGGCTACATTGAAGCTCAAAGTGGAAAATCCTTGCGTCTTAAGGTGTTGAGACCTGAGACGTGTCCTGCTTATGTTTATTTCCTTTTATTTTGTTAAAAGGTTCAGATTAAGATAAATATGCAGGTCTCTTATATGTTCCTTTCTCCAGATTGCTATAACAGGTAAAGGTTTTGTCAAATCTTCGGAGATTGCAACAGAGTTGATTATGAGTAACATTCTTCGGATTGGGAAAGTGAACGTGATAGGAGACGTTATTCTCTTCCTTGGGAAGCTCTGCGTAAGCCTTACCAGTGCACTATTTGCTTTTCTCATGCTGGACACACACAAATACAAATCTTCACACAACAAGATCACGTCGCCTCTATTTCCTGTACTGGTATACACTCTCTCTCTCTCTGTCACATTTTTTGAGGGATTAATAAAAAGTGAAGCAAGGCGACTGATGAAGTTGATTATACAGGTTTGCTGGGGGTTCGGTTACATAGTGGCTACTCTCTTCTTCGGAGTGGTGGAGATGTCTATCGATACGATAATCCTTTCGTTCTGTCAGGACTCGGATGAACACCAAGGAACTGCTCAATATGCTCCTCCCTTGCTTATTGAAACCCTCAACGACGAAAATGAGATGCAGAGACTGATGCAATGAGCAATTTGGATTATGTTTCACATTAGCTATAAATTAGACCACACTTGCTTTTCTCATGCAATATTCTGATTGTGTTTTTGCTAACCAGCTTTTTTACCATCTATGGTTCCTTCTATATATATAATCTAACATAAATGCCATGCTATTCGTACAGCTAGATCTGTTTACAAATAGAGTTTGAACTGAATAAATGCTCAGGTTCATCAGTGATAATTTTCATACATGAAATATTCATAATCTATTAATCCACATCCCATTGTCTAATATCCAAGACAAAATGTAGAGCAAGAGAGACGAGATAGAATTAGACAGTGAGCAAGGGAGACGAAAAGAAGCGATAAGAAAATGAAAAGTAATGTCGTTGTAGTGCTGCCTGCCCACACCCGCTAATCTGTGACACAACACAGGTTATTCCAATGCCAACGTGTTATGTAGTCATTTTGCGTATCATTCTCGTCTTCACATGGTCCTTCGTGTTTTTGCTTCACCCCAACAATGAAAGTTTCAGTGCCTGCATCCTCAGAGCTCATTCGATACCCATAGGCAGCATCACTGCCACAAGTCCACAACGGTAGATGCCCACAGTTTGTTATGTAATGCTATGTAGCCTCGTTTTCTAACTCGGTACATGAGAGGGATGACATTTCGTTTAGGTATATAATAAGATAAATTTAATTTGAAGAGCAAGAAAGTAAATAATATAAAAGTCGAATGCATCGCCCGGGGTCGTGAGGACATGGAAGTCGACCTCAAACCTGTGGTCCGGTAAAATTATTTTACAATTCATTTGAGTTCGGAATGCTTACAATCTATTTGTCTTTTCATTTGTTGGTATTGTTCAATTAGGCTCTTCATCTGCTGAATCTTCTCCTTCGTTGCTGCCATTTCCTGATCCAACTTCGCCTTCACTTTTGCCACACACTCATCCACCTGGAGCTTGCTGCTGAGCCTCATCTCGTTCTTCAGTTTCTCAACTTTTTCTCCTATCAGTCGCTCGGCGATCTCATTGTATGTGATAGGGTCAATGTCGGGGGTACCCACAGATGCAGGCGAGTCATTGTCAACGGGGCCCACAGATGCGGACGAGGTAATATCAGATGCGTTCTCTATCCCAGGAAGTTGTAGTACTCCAGCACTTACCATATCCTTCCAACAAATGCGGACGAGGTAATATTAGATAGTTCAAACTAAAATTAAACAAAATTATATTAGTAATCAAATTTTAAATGCAATTACTCGAATTTGTGCGGCCATCACTGTACAATTCGGACATATCTCCAGTGAATTTTTTTTCGCTCGCTTGCGGGTCATGTTAGGGAGATCAAAATATGCAGGACGCTTCCCATCACTCTTCTCAGACTGAAAACAACATTAAAAAGGAGTAAAAAAGCATCCAAAATAAAATGAATTAATGTATGAAAAAATAATTTTAACCATTGTTTCTGTTGTCCCGGCGTATGAAACAGAGTCGTTACTATGTGAGCTGTGGGCCTTCTCCTGCTCCTGTTCACAATTTGCCGAGCACCCGCCAGCAGCCTCGAGCATCTTCCAGGCGTCAGTGTAAGCCTTCCACATGACATTTGTGAAGTAGGCCGGTTTATTCTTCCTCCGTTTCAAATTGTTGATGTACTTAAAGTATCTACCTTTACATTTCTTAACAAAAGCTTTCTTGTAGAGGTCTTGATCATAACTCCCTGTATTAGCTTTTTTCTACAAAATGGAGTAATAAAAAATAAATTAATCTAAAATAATTGGGTAAGAATATAAACTGCACAATTACCTTAAACTCTTCCCAATAAATATTCATGTACTCATCAGAAAGATGGCAGAATCCTATCGGGTCAACTATCTTCTTGAAAGCATCATTACATATGTCAGATGCATCGGAGGAAGGATGCAACCTGCAATTAATACGTATAGTTAGTAACTTCAAAGACAATATGAAAAATGCATAGCACTATGCGATCACTTACTTTTCACCCTTGAGCTGTATGATTTTACGCCCATGTTCATCCTCCATACATGGTAAAAAGTAGTAAAACTCATCATCCATCTCACTCCAATCAAAAGATTCTGTTGTATCTTCCCCTTCTATATCATCCGGTGATACCCCTTCTATGAACTGTATGATTTTACGGCCATGTTCATCCTCCATACATGGTAAACCATAAAAACCATCGTTTATCCCTTCAATAAAATTTGTTGTATCTTCCCCTTCTATTTTATCAGGTAACAATCCCATGTCCGACAGCTCCTGGACACCCTGTGGCAGAGACTCATCGGAAGGTGGAGTTGTGCTTCCTATAGATGCTCCTTGAGGCATTTCTACAAAGTAGACAAATCACAACATATAAACATCAATTTGCCATTACCTAGACAACTATCAACTCATGACAAAACAATTTCAACTCATACCAGATATAACAAAACAACATTTAATTAATGGCACATAAACTGTCTTCAGCATTAGGAATAGACAAAGTATTTCTGGTAACTACTACTTGAGTTTAAAACTGGTATCAAATGGATGCCCACAAACTTGAGGTGATGTGGCAGTGATGTGCCACAGGATGAAAACTAAAGGAAAATCAACAAATTCCCAAAAGTGCAAGATCAGTTCATCATCATTTTTTATGCTGGCTTGTCTTAAAATGCAATTTTACATGTCCGCTTCTCTAATTGAACAAAGTTGTTTGTTAAGCATCTTCCCTCATCAAATGCAAAAGGAATATCGATCCAAAATAAGAATACCTAACCAACATTTCTCTACTCTTTTCCCGAGCAGAAACACCTCAAACAACAAGCTGTCAATCTCGCATTTATCTAATCTACACTTGCAACTCACAATAGCATAACTCAAAAAATTAAGCATAATGATGCTTCGCAATTAAAGGAAATCAGCATAACTAGGCACAATGATGTATCAAAATTAAATGAAATCGAACAAAAATCATCAAAGCAAAATCAAAATCAAATGAGAAAGAGAATGCACCTTAGAACCAGCACGGCGGGGAGGCTTTTGGGTGCGCGCGCGAGAGAGAGGATGGGGAAATAGAGAGGGAGATCGGCGCTAGAGAGGGGGTGGAAAGAAGAATCGACCTAATCTACGCTATTTAAAAGAGTTCTACACTGCGAGCACCAACAATGCTCGCAAATTATTTTGAGAAATGATCATATCTTGAGTTCCTCTATTTTAATTCGATTTTTAGACTTTTGAATTAATCCTTAAAAATGTGATTCTAAGAGCATCTCCAATAGCGGCTAGTCCACCGGCTAGCCGATTCGCGTCGCTAGTCGGTCGGCTAGCCGAATCATTGAAACCGGCCAGCGGCATTTCGGCTAGCCGATCGGCGAGCTCTAGTCGATTTGCGAGCGCTAGCTGACCGCTGGCCGATCCCGCTAGCCGCCATTGTAGGCTCAATTTCGGTTAGCCAGTTGCATTTTTTTTAATGTATTTTTTTATTGCATTTTTAATGTATTTTTATTATGAATTTTTTTTAATTATGTAATTTTTTTTAGGATGATCTTTTTTTAATTTATATAAAATTATTGCATTTTTTAATGTATTTTTTTAATAAATTAGTGAGGAGTTGAGTGGGGCGGTGGCTTATGTGTGGAAGTCCGGATTTTTTTTTATTATGTATTTTTTGATTTTTAGTTAATGTACCTTTTTTTATTTAAATAAATTAACGAATTTTTCTCGTATATGTGTCGTAAATTTAATTCTGTATTTTGTGTTTAATTCCGTAAATGTAGTTGTTTTTTAATTATTTTTATTGCGGCTAGCCTGAGGCTAGCCTATTTGCTTAAAATGATGATGTGGCAAGTGAATTTTTAGTGCTGATGACGTGGCAGGGAGAGAGAGTGGCTGGCCTAAGAGCATCCGCAACGGTACATAGGCCAGCAATAGGCTAGCCATTCTCTCCCCTGCCACGTCAGCAACACTAAAAAATCCACCTGCCACATCAGATTTAGGCCAGCCATAGGCCAGCCGCAATAAAAATAATTCAAAATATACTACATTTACGGAATTAAAATTACGATTAAATTATGGAATTAAATTTACGAGACATATACATTCATTAATTGCATTTAAAAAAGGTACATAGATAAAAAAAAAATTACATTTAAAAAGGTACATAATAAAGAAAAAAAACTATCGCCGTGCAATCCTCCGTGCCCACAACTCTTCAATTATATCCTTTTGGAGTTGAATATGAGCATCCACTTGGCGCATGTTGGCAAATTCCTTGAGGCGGCCGGCTTCATCGAGAGGTACCCCCTGTCGTACACTAGGGGTGGCCGTTCCGTGGCTTGGACCGGCTTCATCGTCATTGACCCAACTAGTCAGTTGTACGCCTTCGTCTTCGACGATCATGTTGTGCAGGATAATGCAGGCGTACATTATCTGGGAAACGCATCCGACATCCCACAAACGCGTTGGACCCTTAATTGCCGCCCATCGAGACTGGAGCACACCAAATGCGCGCTCCACGTCCTTGCGCGCCGACTCCTGTCGTTCCGCAAAGTAGGCCTTCTTTTCATCACTTGTTTGTCTGATCGTCTTCACAAAGACCGGCCACCGAGGGTATATCCCATCCGCCAAGTAGTAGCCCATATCATGCCGGTTGCCGTTGACCACAAATGAGACGGCTGGACCGACGCCCTGGTACTTCTCGTTGAAGAGGGGAGACGAGTTCAGGACGTTGAGGTCGTTGTTCGACCCGGCTACCCCAAAATACGCATGCCAGATCCACAGCCGGTAATCAGCTACGGCCTCGAGGATTATCGTGGGATTCTTTGACTTGTAGCCGGTCGTGTAGGCCCCCTTCCAGCCAGTCGGACAGTTATTCCACTCCCAATGCATACAATCTATGCTGCCTAACATCCCGGGGAACCCATGCTTCTCCCCGTGCATCTGCATCAAATTCTGACAATCTTCGGGAGTAGGGCTTTGAAGGTACTGCTCACCGAAAACGTTTATCACGCCCCCACAGAAATTCTTCAGACATTTCAGGGCTGTCGACTCACCGATGTGGAGGTACTCATCCCACATGTCTGCCGCGCCTCCGTAGGCCAACTGCCTGATTGCCGTCGTGCACTTTTGAATAGGGGTGTGGCCGGGTCTGCCAGCCGCATCGTGCCTGAAGCGGAAACACAGATATTGACGCTCTAATGCCCCAACGATGCGCATAAACAACTCCCTGCGCATTCTAAAACGCCGCTGGAACATGTTGGCGGGAAACCGCGGGTTCTCTGAAAAGTAGTCGTCGTAGCTGATGTGCAGCTACGTGATCCCGATCAATCACTGCTCGGCGGTGGACAACTCGTGGAGGGCGAGGTATCGCCTGCTGTTCCACCCTACGCATGTACCGCTCCATCTCGCGGTTCATGTAGGCATTCATAGCCTCGTTCATCCTCCGTTCGTACTCCTCAGCATCCCCACCACTACCACCACTACCACCACCACTACCACCACCGCTACCACCCGCGTTACTCATCGCGCGATGATGCTCTTGTACAGAAAGTTAGAGAGAGAGAAAACTCGTTAAAACAAGTGGTGCAAATGAAAATAAAACGAAAATCGCGTTTATATAGGTTTGTAAAAAAAAAACACAAAAATCGGCGCTGGCCGATCGGCTAGCGCATCGGCCAGCGCCCACCAATCGGCCAGCCCACGCCGATCGGCCAGCCCACGTCGATCGGCTCGCCGGTTAGCCGCTTGCCGCCTCTAATGGTTCGGCCAGCCGATCGGCTAGCGCGAAAAATCGACTAGCCGGTCGTTAGCCGACCATTGCGGATGCTCTAAAGCCATTGGAGATGCTTAAAAAACTCATAAATAATTTATATGTATATATAAATGAATTTAATCCAAAACGATAAAAACATTACGTAATTTAGATCTATAAATTCATATAGAATGAGTACAAATAAAACATGGGATGATTTAGTGCTGTTGGGCCCACATAATTCAAATTCTAAGCAACTGTTCAATAATAAAGAAATTAAGCCGCGTTTTCACTGTTGAGCAATTTTGTTTTAAGTAATTATTTTTCTTTTCGTTATGAGGCGACTAAAATGGCCCAACAAACTTGGGGGAATTATAATGAGAGGGGTACTATTAATGGCTTATTGCCTTCAATTCCGGGTTTGAGAATCGATGCAGTTACAAATACCAAAAAATTTGGAAGAAAATATTAAAGCCTAGTCTTGCGTTGAGCAGGGCCCAACATTACCTCCAGGGCTACCAAGAATTATATCTTGTACACTAATCATCGATAAGGGGAGATTAGTCGATAAGGGGAGTGTTATATTGCTAATTTAATACTTAATTGCTAACTACGACTAAATAATAATCATTAGATATTTAAATTAAGGGCCTAGATCATCAACCACGAAATTTCAATACGATCAACAAAAAATGTCAATAAAACCATTGGATTAATTCCATAAAATATCAATATGGGTATTAATGTCAATTAACTACATGTTTAGTTATAACTAACTTTTAAAAGAAATCTCAAAACGTTAAATTCATATAACATATATCAAATTAAAGATAATTTTATAAGGATTCCAACGATATCATACATGCATATGTTCCGACGTCAAAATTTGGAAAAAAATTCAAAATTTTTTCAATTTTTTCGAAAGCAGAAATGTCAACATACTATATAAAATATGTCAATATAATACATGTAGAATGTGAATATAAGCAATGGGTTAACATTCTTAAAGCATTGTGTTGACATTCTCAAAGCATTGTGTTGATATTTCCGAAACACTATATTGACATTTTCATCTAAAACCCTAATTTGGCGTTTTTTTTTATCTTTTTTGATTTTATTAATAAAAACGAAAATTACACGTAGCAAATTGTAGACCACACGTTTTCTAAAATCTTATGGCCTTAAATTAGTTGTAGTTAGCAATTAAGTGATGAGTTAGCAACTGATCACTCCCCTCATTCATAAATACTCATAAATTACTTTAAATCTTGCCATAACCTGAAAGAAAAGCAGGTTCTAATAATTAAACAAACTATACGATGTGACAAATGTAACAATTTGAACCAAACATCAAACACAATTCCAAGAATCAAAGAAAAATCCACCACTAAATACAAATTCACCACACACTGCACACTTCTTCGTGGAAAATTTTGAATAAATGAAAAGCATGAAATTCCATATTTAATTTCAACGACCTGATACTTGTGGCATGTGATGTGTGACGTACGCCGTGGGACGTTGAATGTGTGCGTGTGGATATGCATTATGGACTTAAATTTTGACAATTGGTCTTTGGATATTCATTTGGCTTTATTTGTATCCAACTTAATCTTTTGGACCACAATAATTGATCAATTAAAAATGACGCAATTTATGCATTGAGGCCATACATGCACGAATGGTTGTCTTGGTGCATCTTTCCGGAACGACCAACAACGTCACCATCAGTCCATGTATGTCACCCCAAAGTATGTTACATTAGTTACGAAGAGGGGACATTATTTATACTGGTAACTCCTACATTTTTTAAATCTGCATCACTACACACTATTTTCGGCATGCTCTTCCTATAATGAACTACACCTATAAATATTGTAGTCATTTCATGCATTCATCACAACAGATATTGCATAACATACGAAAACTCGACATCCATTTCATAATCAAAGGCGTGATTCTGGTTCATCCAAATAGCCAGAGCTCGTTTGGTCAGCGATGTTGCTGCAAATGAAATGAAAGTTATTTCATCTCTGGAGATGACACACCTGAGCCGAGAGCACTACATAGGCGTATCTCATCTTGTAGAAAGATAACTCCTTGTCTCAGCTAATTTTACAATTATTTATTTTTACTTTGTTTATAGTAATTTTTAATATAGTAGCTGTTTAATTTTACCTTTGTTGTCTTCTAATTTCTTTCGAGGTTGTAGTGCGCTCAATAGTTTTTATTTCTATATTGAGTTTTTCAACCATCTTCATTAATCGAGTTTACATTATGTGAATATGCTCTGAGATTGATTTAGTATGCAATGCAGGATGGGGTAAGATTAAGACTAATTAATATTGAATTTTATGTTTTTATTTGGTTTATAAGGTTATGTCCGAGATAATTTTAGTTGTTTTTTTTACTCCAATATAAGAGGTTGGATTGATAAGATTAATTATATTTATTTTGCAAAAATTAAAAAATAATTAAAATTGATTAATTTTAATTATGTACGTGTGACCAAAATATTACACTACTCTATCAATCAATTGGATAGCATAACTATTATACTATATTGCTTGGTTAACATGTATCGATAACCATTAGACTTTTTTAAAGAGTTTATCTTCATTTTTTTAATATTGAAAATTGAATAAAAACAGAAAGTTTTTAGGCAAATTGAAATTACGCTCTTCAATTAACAAAAACAACTCGTCGCAGATGCAAAAACCAAAATTTCACTCCATAAATTCCCCAGATTCCACACCCCAAAAATTCCCCAACCCCAAATGCAAACACCAAAATTTCCCAACCCCAAGAACAAAATGTCGACATCATCCACATCCACAACGGCAGTTAGCAAAGGTAGGAGAAGCCAGACAAGTTTAGTCGCAGGCACCGCTTCTTCTCTGCTTCTTCAGATAGATTCTTCAGAGAGAGAGAGAAGAAACTGACAGCTCAGAAAAGAATGCGTTTGATCCACCACTTTGCAATTCACACCATTTTGTGCGTGGCCGTTTCAACTTATTAGCATTTCAATTTGATGTTCATTGCACCGACTTTATTAATTATCGTATTCGTAAATTCTTGAAAAATAGTCAGATTCCTAAACCCTAATTATTGTCTTCATTCATGTTGTTCTTGTTGTTGTTCATGCGGGTTTTCGAGCTTTCACATTTTTTCCCTTCTGTGTGTTCTTGTTTTGAGTTGGTTTTGGTATGCTTTGTTGATGATTTTGCTTAATTAAGTGAGCTTCTGTTTGATTAAGAATCATTTTATTTTTTGTCTCTTGTTTAATTTCAGCGTGTTTCTGACTTTGGTTTGTTCGACTATTTCAGTGAAGGGAGTTTATGAAAAGGTTCAGTTCGTCGAAGCTTTGCAGGTAGCTTCATTCTTGATGGTCATTAAAGATTTTATTTGGTAATTTATGTGTGGAAAAATTATGAATATTTGTTGTTGCTGTTGGTTCTATTAAAAAGTTATGTCATATCTTGTTTCAACTTTGACCTGGATGATGAAGTCATCATGGTTTTTTGAATTAAGTAGAGAACAATTTTCATTTACACATTCCTCTTATGTTTGATTTTCCTTTTTTAAAACTTATTTGGATGTCGTACAACCGTTACATAGATACACATTTGCCGTGTTGCGTGGATACAAATTAGTCAGTTTTTGGCAGGGTTTCATAGATATACATTTGTCATGCTGCTTGGTTACAAGTTAGTCGGGTTTTGGGGTTGAATAGATATACATTTGTCATGTTCTGGTGGTACAAATTAGTCAGTTATTTGGTGGGCTTACATAGATATGCATTTGTCGTGTTGCCTGGATACAAATTAGTTGGTTTTTTTGGTGTGGTAACATAGATACACATTTGATCCTTACTTCCGTAGCGTGGATAAAAGTTAGTTGTGATTTTTGGTGGGGTTTTATAGTTACACATTTGGCATGATGCATTAACACATTTGTTTCTTTTGGACGTGGACATACATCGGTCGTGTTGCAGAGATACAACTGATTTGTTCTTTTGTTTTTGGCTAGGGGAAGGAGTGCATAAATGCACATTTGAGTTGTTGTGCAGATATAGATAGATGTTCTTTTTTTTTTTTGAACGACTTATTTAATCCAGGGAATATGACAAATGGTGCCTCCAAACAAAAGAAGGAATGACTAATCTCTATCTTTGCAACACGACAAATGTGTATTGAAGTCATGGTTGTATTGTATTCAAGAATTTGTTTGACACGCTGTTCATCTTCTTTTAATCTTGCTAACTAAGCGACACGTCTATTAGTTTTGTCCCAGCATCAATTTGTGAAATCTAATTCGATCTAACCCCAGTTACTGTAATTCAGAATAAATTTGAATAGGTTCAGTTTACTGGCATGTTCAATTCATCATTTATTGCTAAATCTAACCTGGATTTAATGATGGTTTTGCCATAATATTTTCTATATTGATCAAGATAGATAGGAATTTGCTTCCTAGATTAAATAGAATACCTTGTTTTTATAATAAACTTTCTTATAAGTATTTTTCATATGCCCCTATTACTGTTATTACATTGACCATTCACATCAGGAAACTTTAAGGTGTTGGACCTGACGGATGTTGTCGTGCGAGTAAGCCTCACGAGTCAAAATTGAAGTGGTAGTAACAGCAGTGGTGTCTGTGCAATGGCAGAGTCTCAGCTCTTTTGGTTAAAGAGAAGGGTAGAAATAGAAGGAATTTTGTATCCGATGTCACAAATTAATTGGGTTCAATAATGGAGTGGTCTGAAGACACTATGAAGGATCAGGACAAAGAAGAACTACAAGGGTCCGATTGGGATAATCTTGTGGCCTGTCATATTGAAGAACTATTGACAAAAAATTTAAGTGCAACATTGTGCAGTGCAGTGAAGAAGATTGTTGAAAGTGGGTACACTAAAGAAGTTGCAGAGAGGGCCATTTTATATAGCAGCCTGTTCAATGGTAGTAAAGACACTGTATTCAATGTTGCCGACAGTGCTTTGACTATACTAAGGAGGGAAAAGGAGATGAGGATTGCAATGAAGTTTCCTGTATTTGAGAGGTTGCAGAGCCTAGTATACACTACTGAAGATGATTTGTGTGCTTCGAGAGGTTAGGCCTTCCTTGAGTGTAAAAGAAGCGATGTGGCGCCTATTAATAAGTGATTTGAACCTCGTGAATGCATGTGTAGCTTCCAATGGGAATACCATGGATGAGAAAGCAGTGGGTAATAGGAAAGGCTTATCAGTTACTTCCAAGAAAGATATGCTTCGACTGAAGCCGTTTCCAAGTGAGAAGAATTATGTATGTCATATGTCAAAGGCAGATTTTATGGCCAAATTTACTAACATTGCGATGAAGGGAGTAGTTCATTCCAAATCACCGACTCGTGCTGGAACTAGTACCTCTGCTTCAGAAGGTATACAACATTCTTCTTGCAATTCGCCTTACCCTTTACCTCCCGATGGTGGTTTGAAGGGCGGAGCCGATGTTTCTGATGCTCCTGATGCTAACGATTATTACTCTCCAATCCGGTTCGACGAAACTGTTTTTTTTTCTGTATCAATTAGTTTAGCAGTGTATAAACATCTTGCCCCTAATGGAATTAAAGTAAGTTCAGTTTCCAAACTACGCACACACACGCACATTCTTATGTCTGTGTTTGTGTTTACATTAATAAAATCATAATCCGGGATTGATGTACACAAGTTTTTACTTTTTTACCATTTCAGGCTTTGTGGAAGCAGGAGGAGAAGGAGAAAACAAAAGCTCAAAATAAAATTGATTCCTTGAGGAGGAAGCTAGAGGAAGAAGAGGCTGCGATGAAAATAGAAGCAGAAAACATAAAGCAAGCAGCTGAAAAGGAGATGCAGAAATGCGCAGAAGACGTTAAGAGGCTTCAGGAAATGGTCATGGAGCTGTGGAGTCTGAAAATTCGAAGATAGCAGCTTTCAACATGGGCTTCCCGGAATCACAGCTTCCTAATGCGACGAAAAGGTTGGCCGTCTTTCACGACAACTTCAGTGAGGCTCCAGATGTGAAACCAGAGAGGGAGTGTGTCATGTGCTTGTCAAACGAGATCGTTGTGGTTTTCATCCCATGTGCACATCAGGTTCTTTGCGCTCAGTGCAACATGATCCATGAGAAGCAAGGGATGGCAGACTGCTCTTCTTGCAGGACGGCCATCAAAAAGCGTGTCTCTGTTAGTTATCGGCCTGATTAGCACCTCAATTGGTTGCAGTTGATGCCCATTTTTTGCGTTTAATACAAACTACAGTTTGAAAGAGTTTAACTCAGAAAAAGGTTTAGAATTCATGGATCAGAGAAAGGTTTACCAAGTAATTTGCACACAGGGGCACTAAAATGCGCATCCAGGCACTAAAACGCACACCAGCACTTATTCTTCTTCTTCTTCTTTTTTTATTTTTTTTTTATTTTTTAATTTGTGTCTCAAATCTGTATGAAAATCACACCTTAAAAGAATTAATACTAAAATGGGATAAGAGGTGTTTCAACTTTTAAAGTTTGTTCATTTTCATATATTTATAAATAACAAACTGCACAATATTTTCATTTATTGCCTTCAATTATATTTATGCTTAAAAAACTCCCAGATAAAATTTCAAAATAGATTCTACTAAAACACAAAACGACGTCGTGGCACAACAGCTCCCACTCCCTTTAAATAGTAGCCACCCTTCTTCTCTTTCTTCAGAGAGACTGGGTCGTGGCACAACAACTCCCACTCCCTTTAAATAGGACCCACCCTTCTTCTCTTCTTCAAAGAAATTCTTTAGAGAGACTGACAGCTTAGAAATCTCAAAAGGGGTCCGTTTGATCCATTACTTTGCAATTCACACCATTTTGTGAGTGCAATTTTTAGATTATTAGCATTTCAATTTTAATGTTCATTGCACCAACTTTATTAATTAGCACCTCAATTGGTTGCAGCGTTTAATACAAACCGCAGTTTAGAATTCAAGAATAAAAAAAAGGTTCAGAATTCATGAATGAAATTAGGGGAGATGATTTAACAAGTATTATGCACACGCAAGCACTAATACGCACACACAAGCATTGCACATGCAAGCACGTGCACACGCAGGCACAAATACGCATACACAGGTTGAAAGGGTTTTAGAATTCATGAATCAGAGAAAGGTTTAGGATTCTGGTATGTGAAAAGTTTTAGAATTCATGAATCATTGAAAGGTTTACCAAGTAATTTGCACATAGGGGCACTAAAAACGCACACGCTGGCACTTTTTTTTTTTTTTTTTTTATTGTCTCAAATCTGTATGAAAATCGCACCTTTAAAAGAATTATACTGAAATGGGATAAGAGGTTTTTCAACTTTTAAAGTTTGTTCATTTTCATATATTTATAAATAACAAACTGCACAATAATTTCATTTATTGCCTTCAGTTAAATTTATGCGTAAAAAACTCCCAAATAAAATTTCAAAATAGATTCTATAATATAATAAAAAGCAGAACGACGTCGTGTATTGACACAGCTCCAATCCCACTTAAATAGCAGACATCGTTGCTTCTCTTCTTCTTCTTCTTCTTCTTCAGAGAGAGAGTGAGAAGGTACTGAAAGCTCAGAAAATAGGGTGCGTTCGATCCATCACTTGGCAATTCACACCATTTTGTGAGTTCCCGTTTCAACTCATTAGCATTTTAATTTTGATGTTCATTGCACCAACTTTATTAATTAGCACTTCAATTGGTTGCAGTTAATGCCCCTTCTTTAGTATAAACTGCAATTTAGAATTTATGAATAAAAAAAGGTCCAGAATTCTTGAATGAAATTAGGGGAGATGGTTTACCAATTACCAAGTAATATGCACACGCAAGCACTAATACGCGCACACAAGCACTAATATGCTCACGTAGGCACAAATACGCACACACAAGCACTAATATGCACACGCAGGCACAAATACGCATACACAAGCACATGCACACACAGACACAAATACGCAGACGCTGGCACTTCTTGATTTTTTGTATGTCAAAGCAGTATAAAAATCTCTCCTTTAAAACTTATTGTCTTTAGTACAAACTGCAGTTTAGAATTTATGAATAAAAAAAGGTTCAGAATTCATGAATGAAATTAGGGGAGATGGTTTATAATATCATGTGATAAACTGAAAAAACATTAATTTTTAATAAAGAAAATACCCCCTCTGCCCCATAAAAGATGTCACACTTTACTTTTTAGTTTGTCCCACTAAAAATGTCATATTTCCATTTTTAAAAAAAGTTCTCACATTAATATAAATATTAAACTTTCTCTCTCCACTTAACTTACAAAACAAAACCTTCTAAAATTTTGAAGGCGTTAATGGTAGCCTAGTTCTTGCTTTTTATCTTCATTTTTCATTTACCATGTCAGTATTTTATCGTCTAGCCTATACACCTGTAATAGTCTGGACTATAGCTCAGACTATACACCCGCCCTATCCCCAATTTTCCACTACACTATTTTTATCTTTTAAAAATATTAATGTTGTTAAATAAAATAAAATATCAAAATAACACAAATTAAGAATGATATGTATAATGACTTTTAGAGACAAATTGAGTTATACGGTAAAAGTGAAAATGAGTTAGTGGAATAGTGAGGTCTCATTATCAAAAATAGTAAAAGTGCAAGGTAACAAATTTTTAGAGACAAACAAAAATAGAAATAACTGACAAATTTTCAGGGATAGTAATAATTAGACCTATAAACCTTCTCGTGGCGCAAATCCTGGTTGAATTATATAGTACTCCTAATTTTAGATAGAATGAACTACAAAAATGGACCTTGGACTATGGGTTTATCTCGCCCAAGTCCTTGGACTTTAAAAATATTATCAGATATCCCTGTGCTAATGGTTTATTTCGCAATTGGTCCTTTTAGCTATTTTTCATCCGAAAATGCCATTTTGAGCATTTAGACAATTTCGTCTTTTCACATTTTAACTGTTTCAATATGATATTATTTCAATGATATACTAAATCTGATATTATTTCAAAATGATGATCTTCTTCTCTTTGCCATTCTTCACTTTTTTTATTTATTTTAATATTAGATTTAATTTTATAAAATTAAATTATAATAAAATTATTTTTAATTTAAATTATTAATTTATGTCTTATCTATTTACAACCCCCGAAATCTATGATATTGTCATTTTGAATCTATTTTCTATATTTCATACCTCAAATTAAAGCTTTTGTTGGGATATTTAAAACAAGATGTATAACGAAGACAAGAAAATAAAATAGAAAGATAAAAACGAGATGAGAGAGAAGTGACAGATAAAACGGTTTGCCACAACATCATTCCGATCCGCTTGGCTCTCCCAATTCAACCACATTTTTCTCCTATTTCCAATTCATTTCCACAACATCATTAATTTTGCTTTAAATTTGTAGCACTTTTATATTTAATATATTATTAATTTAATTAAATTAAATCTAAAAAAATTATAATACATGAAATAAATTTTAATTTCTCTCAATATATGACAACTTATCAATTAATTAACTAAATAAAAACCTAAATTAGCCCATCTCAAATATATTGGCCCATAAATTTATAGTCCTTCTATTTAATAGGGTTAAGCTTCCTCACGACATTCTTCTTCTACATCCACCTATCTTCGTCACTCTCAATCTGTTTAAGCAAAAAGGAAAAAAAAGAAAAAAAAAAATGAAGAACATACCACAATGGAGGGCCGATCGACGCCCCATTTGGACGTCCCGTTTCCTGCTATGGTGGGGCGATGGAGGCCGATGGGGAAGGTCCTCCCATCGGCCCTCCGTTGCTAATGCTCTCATTTCTTCCCGACCGAGAGAGATGCTCCATAGCTCTGTGGCGATTACATTCCCAAAATTAACACGTTCTTTCCAATCTACTTCCACTTTCGATTTCAATAGGTTGAAGATGGATGATAACCACGCCCAATTGCAAACCGCTCTTCTCACCTACCACAAGAAGTTCCCCTTCTCCATTTTTCAACCCTTTCTCCGAGTATAATTTTTTTTTTTCACCCCCAATCAATCGCGCCTTTTATTCATAGCTGTTTTTTTGCTCTGTAGGTTGATCTGGTCTCCACGTTTCATATTGCTGATAAGGAGTAAGTTTTTTTGAATTTCAATTAAATTTTCAGTGCACAGTTGTTCAAATTTCAAGCCTGCCTTTTAACTCAATTGTCAAATATGAGCATGAGGCTTCACCATTTTCTTCCACTTTATTGAACTATTCTACATTGTTTTGTGTTTGCAGTTTAATTTTATTAGTACCTAAATGTAAACCCATTTCTGGAGATAAATTTTGGGCGTGTTTATGTAATCATTGAATCTAATTCTGAAATTGGGGATTTAAATATGATGTATGAAAGGGATGAATGAGTAAAATCAGATATGCACATAAGAAACTCTAGACTAAATGTTTTTGTAGGTACTTTGCAACCCTACAGAAAGAACTCGAGGGATATGATTGTGTTCTTTATGAGATGGTTGCTAGCAGAAGTTGTCTAAAAAACAGCCCTGGACCTGGGAAGCAACTTAGGAGCTCGAAACCGGGATTTTGCATTACTGGATTCATTCAACGCCTAATAGCAAAGTTGCTTAGGCTTCACTGTCAATTTGATTGTCTTGACTACCAGGCAGATAATTGGTATCATGCTGATCTTGACAATGAAACTTTTGAATTGCTTCAGGTATAATTCTATCCTAATATCATCCTCAAGTAAATTGTATTGCTCGCAACCTTCATCATTCAATACAATAATAGCAATAGCTACTTGTTGCCAATAATTTTTCGAGTAAATTATTACTGCCGGAGTGTGGAAGTAGGTTTCGTTGTACGCTGAAAGAGTTTAGTAAATTGTATTGCTTTTGCTATGCATTTTTTCGTTTGGCTTTTCTGACGAGAACAGAATGATAACCCTTTGTTCTTCTACAATAAGATCAGATTTTGCAAGACATTGTTTCAGCACTTGGGAAAATACTTCCTTAAAACACTTAAATAGACATTTTCTTTGTTGTCTTTCCTATTTATCATAAAAGTATTCATGTAGTGATTTGTAGTCTTTTACCTGACTGAATCAGCTTGAAAAAGGTGAAACCTTGTTCACAGTGGCCAGAGATGAGTACAAAAAAGCTAAGGTGCAGCCTGTTTGTGCAGATATCAGAAACCAATCAGAATATCCAGAATCAGAAGGCTTGTCCAGGCTCGATTTCTGTGCAGCAATGAAATTATACATAGCAAAGATGCAGACATCTGAGTAATCCTAATTGAACACTAATCATAATTAATATACAAGTTTTTGCATCTAAGTCTTCTGTTTATAGGTTTGCACAGGTAACAACTGATGTGAAAGACACATCTGTGCTCGTCGGCGAGAGGAACAGAGCTGCAACAGAGGCGCTACGGAGAGCCATTGATGGAGGCAACAAGAAGATTGCGATCCTGTACGGTGTAGGGCACATGCCGGACTTGGGACGAAGGCTGCGGGAGGAGTTCGATCTCGTCCCTTCACAGTTGCAGTGGATAACGGCGTGGTCCATAAAGAATAGGAATCTCACAAGCAGCTCCTTTCAGTGGCCCTTAAATAGATACTCCCTCCGTTTTTTTATAGTTGAGGCAAAACTTTTCGGCGCTGAGTTTAAGAAAATGATGTTGAGTGTGTTAAATAAATAGATAAAAAAAAAAATAAGAGAGAGAATAAAGTAAGAGAGAGTAACGTAGAAAGTGGGTAAAGTAGAGAGAATAAAGGAAGAGAGAGTAAAGTAAGAAAGAGAAAAAAGTTACTTAATATGTCCAACTACCCACTAACACTACGGTAACTACTATTTTAATCTTTTCTTACTGTACCATATCATTCTTCTCATTTATCCTACTTTACTAATTTTGTCTTAATTCACGTGTTATACCCATTGTCCATATTTTATTGGGACAGGGGGAGTATTAGTTACTATCTTGGTATAGTTTTGTTTTCTCATTTGATCCGTCTATTAAAATTAGACTTTATTAATTCATGGGAAATAAATCGTTCTAATGAGGTGAATTTTGTTTTCATTATATATATTTCAATCACATGATGCATAATATGGTCATAAATGACATAAACAACCCTTATTCAAAAAGCAGCTACACGTGTATCTCTCCTACCATCGTGTATACCCTTCCTCTCTATGGCGGTTGACTCATCTGGCTAATCAAGGTTGTCTTCTCATTTAATTGTATGCGTGTGTTTGATTATCCAAAAAATCCTTTGCTATTAACAAGTATGTATGTGTCTAATTTTCAGACCTCTTTATATAGACCTCGTTGATTTTCTAATAATTTTCCTATCTAGGCATTTGTGTACTTGATTTTCAGTTATCTTTGTATAGAAGTTGTTGTTGGTTTTCTAATAATGCTCCCATCTAGGCAATTTTTTTACGCTAAATTGGTTATGTTTGTGTGTAATTTTGACCGCGTGAGATTGAATTAAATTGTTTGTCTAACAGGCAGTATATTGTAATATTTTCACACTGATGTTTTTAATGATGTTTTTAATGTATTTGTATTATTCTAAGTTGTGTAATTTTATATTTACTATATAGTATAAATGTTATATATAATTATATTAATTAATAAATCTTACTTATTATATTATTTATTTTAATTTAAGCTATTGGCAAAGTGTTGTGAGGTTATTGTGTAATTTAAAATAAATATATAGGAATCATAAAAAAATATAAAACGTAAGTGAGTGGAGAGTAAGAGCATCCGCAATGGTCGGCTAGCGACCGGCTAGCCGATTCGTAGCGCTAGCCGATTCGTAGCGCTAGCCGATCGGCTAGCCGAACCATTGCAATCGGCGAGCGGATCGGCGTGGGCTGGCCGATCGCTCGTCGCTGGCCGAAGCGCTAGCCGATCGGCTAGCCGCCATTGTGGAGGCCCGATCGGCCAGCGCCGATTTTCGATTTTTTTTTATTTTAAAAAATCATATATAAACGCGATTTTCGTTTCATTTTCATTTGCACCACTTGTTTTAACGAGTTTTCTCTCTCTCTAACTTTCTGTACAAGAGCATCATCGAGCGATGGATCACAACAACGAGTCCAGTCCGGTGGGATCTGGACAGGGGGCAGATGGGCACGGGGTTTAACATCCCTTGGAATCAGATGATGGGGATGATGGCTGGTGCGCCGGGGGGGGGGCGATGGGGGGGAACCAGGGGGGTATGCCGGGGGTATGCCGTGGGGGATGCCGGGCGGCGGGCAGTCAGCGCCCGGGTGGGGGGGTATGCCCCAGATGCAGCAGCAGATGATGGGGATGATGTGGCAGGGGGGGATGCCGCACGGTATGCATCCCGGGATGCCGGGGGGGGGGGGGGGGGGTGCAGGGGTCACCGGGAGGGGACGCGGTATATCGGCCCTCGCTTGATTTTTTGACGGCTTCGTCTCACACGTCGACCCCGGTGGAGACGCAATTCTCTGGCGATGACCTTCTGTCATTGCATGATATGGGGATCGATCTCGGGGACGATGATACTCCCGTTCCAGCAACGCCGGCCGCGCCGAAGAAGAAGACGAGGGGAAAGGGGAAGGGCAAGGCGGTCGGCGAGTCATCGCAGCCCGCTGCCACTGGCCGAAGGAAGTGGACGGAGGATGAGTAAACCGGGGTGGCCAAGGGGTGGTTGGAGGTGTGCGACGATCCGCTGGTTGCGAACAACCAGCGGGTCGTCAACATGTGGGCGAAGATCAGAGCTGCCTATAAGGGGCACTGCCCGCACGGGAAGGACTTCAGCAACGAGGAGGTCCGGAAGGGGTGGGAGCGCACCAGGGCCGTGGTGGGCCGTTTTGCGAATTTGTACGCCAACGCCCTCCGTCAGCTCAGAAGTGGGCAGACTGAGGACGACGCCCGGAGGATAGCCGCGAGTCAGTTCCCCTTGGAGGGGAAGTATAAGGAGTTCACCTTCTGGGAGTGCTTCTTGTTGTTGAAGGACTCCGAGAAGTTCCGGGCGGGGTGCGACGCTGGGTGGCCGAAAAAGCAGCGACTGAACTATAGCGGCGACTACAGCGGCAGCAGCGGCGGATCCCACGACCTCCCCCCGGATGCTGAGGAGTTTCCATCCCCTCCTTCATTTACTGGTCGCCCCCGCCCGGTTGGACAGAAGCGGGCTGCGAGGGGCGGATCCCCCCTATCGCCCCGTGAGGTCCAGTCCTCCGCCCTCCCAGCCGCCCCACTCGAGTACACTCTCCATTCGCGTAACCAAACGCGGGCTCAGATGCTACAGGTCTTCCGAGAGTGGAAGAACGCCACTGACCCCACGGAGAAGAGGTTTCTTCACGAGATGCTCGAGAGCATGCGTGCTGATTTAGAGATCGCGAGGTCACGGCTGGGGGGTTCCGACGTGGGCTCAGATACCACGGGTGGCGACAGCGGCGGCGGCGGCGACGACGAGGACGACGGCGACGGCGATGAGGAGTAGAGAGTGGCGGGGCTCGTGTGTTGAAGCCCTTTTTTTTAAAAAAAAAATCATGTACTTTTTTTAAAAAATCTTTGTACTTTTTTTTAATAGAATGGATTATTTTTCCCGTATATGTGTCGTAAATTTAATTCTGTATTTTAATCGTAATTTTAATTCCGTAAATGTAGTATATTTTGAATTATTTTTATTGCGGCTGGCCTATGGCTGGCCTAAATCTGATGTGGCAGGTGGTTTTTTTAGTGTTGCTGACGTGGCATGGGAGAGAATGGTTGGCCTATGGCTGGCCTAAGCACCATTGCGGATGCTCTAATGTTACTCTTTCGTGTGCCATTTACGTCCACATGAGTTTGAAGTATTATAAATACATGGAGCGAAATCATTTTTTGATATGACATTTACACCAAGTGGATTATGATTAGGCCTGCTTATTCGGCCGGTTCCGGTTCTAACCGGACCGGTTGACCGGTTAACCGGTTTTAAATTTTCATAAATTCAAGAATCGAAACCGGAACCGGAACCGATCGGTTCCGGTTTGGAACCGGCCGGTTAAGAACCGGTCGATTCCGGTTCTGAACCGGAACCGATGTGTAATTTTAATCCGAATTTATTTATAATTTTAAATAGTTCAATACTAAAAAAATAATAATCCAACATCTAGAATTATAACAAATAATACCTAAAAATTAAAATAAATACACAAAATACAAACCAACAATACAATAATATTCATATATGGATAAGAGTGATGCCAAGTGAGGTTGGGTCGAACTAGTTTATGTTAGCAATTTTTTACTAATACAAAAATAGGAGTTCTAAACTTTAGCAATTTTTTTTAAAAAAATGAGTTTTAAAATTGAATTTCATTTTCCCTTTTTTGGCTAAACATAGTATTCATTGGAATTTCCAATACTAATTGATATTGTTGTGACTATTTGGTTTATACCGGAACACTTAATAAATTATTCACAAATATGTTAAAATCGTATGTTAAATGAATTGTTACATAAATTTGTAATAAATATATCATATGAAATGATATTGTATTTGTATAAGTTCTTTTGAAAACTAAAAACAAACTTATGATGTTCTACTCATTGTAGTTAGTTCATAAAAAATGGATTAGGGAAATAATTATAGATTCAAAGTATCACAGATTAAACATTTAAATCTAAAAATCACTCAATGTTTCAAACTATTTTACTTTAATTCAAAATTAATTCAATAAATTAGATTTTTTAGTATATTAAATTATAAAAAAATAAAATTGAATTATAATCCGGTTCCCGGTTAGGAACCGGTCGGTTCCGGTTCCTCAATTAACCGGTCGGTTCCGGTTCCGATTCCAGTTAACCGAGAACCGGAGAACCGTTTAAGCACCCCTAATTATGATTCTATTATGATTCTATAAGTGGTTGGAGATCTCAAAATTTTTGAAAACAAAGTTTCCAACCAAACACCTAATTTTATTTTTTCACTTAATCTAAAATCAAATTTATAAAACAAAAGTACAAGAGCATCCACATTCGTGCTCTTTAGCAATAGCACGGATGTGGGCCCGGACCCACTTTTACTCCCTGCTCTTAGGTAGTACAGCATCTACATCCATGCTCTTCTGCAAGAACAAACTCAAGAGTCCCAACATTCTATTATTCAATTTAAATACTTCAATTACTAAAAACATTTCTACAATATAAAAATATATAAAAATATAATACATAATTAAATCCTAAAAAATAAAAATTACATAATTAAAATCCTAAAAAATAAAAATACATAATTAAAATCCTAGAAAATAAAAAAATACATAATTAAAATCCTACAAATTAAAAATTACATAATTAAAGACTAAAAAATAACCCGGTGGAAGACTAGTCCTTTATCCCCAATGTTCTTCGGAGATCCCATATCATTGCCACATGTGTTGCAAGTTGGCTGGGAGTCATGTTAGACCTATCGGCCGCATTGAGTTGACCCAAGAGGGTCCACAACGAGTTGGTCGGGGGTTGAGGTGGCACAAAGGGAGCGGGATCAGGGGCGGATGGAGTCGGGGTGCAACGGCGGTTGGCCGTCGCCTTCTTTCTTCTTTGCGATCGGCGGGAACTGCTTGGGCCAGCGTTGGGGCTACCCAAGTTAGTTCCGACAAGCTGGGTAGCCACCTCATCGGAGGCGTCCTCGGATAGGGCTACCGACCTCAACCGTTTGCTGGAGGAGGATACTACGCCTCCCTTATACTTCGGATGATGGCATGACTCTTGCCAACAACTGGGGTACTTGAACGGTTTCAAGTTCAAGGATTGGTAGGTCGCCAAGGCAGCACTGATGATGTCGAGCTCGCTCTTGCCGCTGCCCGCCATCCGCTCTTCCTGGAGGTAATACCCCTGGAACTTTTGGATTTCGTCGCTGGCTCTGATATGGCATTGCGCACCATACTCTCATTGCGCATGATGGTTCCAGCCGGCCGATATTCATTGTACCGACGAGAGACGCGCCACCAAAAACTATCCCCGGTTTGGTTCGTGCCTACCTCGGGATCTTTGGAGATGATCAAATAGGCTTTGAATAACACATCCATCTCCGCCGGAGTGTACGGGGTTCGGGTGCCACAAGGAGGAGGAGTAGGAGTAGGAATATGAGCAGTTTAAGTGCTGCCCGATCCGGGTTCGGGTGTCCACCCGCATCGACGGAATCTTGGTCGTCCACCGGGTAAGGCCGGTAGCCACCCGAAACTTGAGAACCTTGGGTTTGAGGAGGGGCCGAGAATTGCGTTTCTGGACTAGGGAATGGCTCGGAGCCGAACCAATCATGGTTCCAACCGCGGGAGCCGGAGGGGTGCCGAACATTTTTTTTATAGAGTGAAAGATTGAGAATTGATGAGAGAATTTAGATGAGAATTGTGTAGTGTGGTATGACATTTTTGGTGTGGAAGTGGGGGTATTTATAGATGAAAAATGTGAATTTTGGGGAAAAAAATTGAAAAATATTAAAAGTGGGAAGAAAACGGATATAATTTTTTGGGAAGTGGGAAAATATTTTTTTTAAGAGTAAAGGTCCATTTTGGTCCTTAACATATGACGATTTTTTGATTTTGGTCCATAACATTATCTTTTGAATTATTTGGTCCTTAACAAATAAAAATCGATCACATTTGGTCCGAAATGGACGGAAATGGTTAAATCTAACGGTCAATGAATATTACTTGAATTTTGACCTGATTAATATTCAATTAACTATTTTTTTTATTTTTACAAATCAATTAATATTCAGCAATAGAGAGGAGAGCGGTCAATCACGACGCCGATTTCAGGTTTTTGCACGATTGCATTTCCGATCTCTTCGCGGATCGGTTGAGATTGGACATGGAGATGTTGAAATTGGGGAAATTGAACTGAATTAGCCTCGCCGCAAAATGGTTCCCCTCTCTGTATTTGTCGTTTGACAGAATCACACTGCTGTGTGAGACCATAGCGAAGAAGGTGTTTCCGGTGGCGGAGTTTCCGGCTTATGAAAGCGTGGAGGAGACGTATTATGCGTATAGAGTGAGGGATCGGCTGATGAAGGAGGTGCTTGTGCCACTACGGAAGGCGTTGCAGCTGTCGGAGGATGAACACGGCGGCGAAGTGGCGGAGCTGCAGTGGAGGAGAATGTGTGCCGGAGATTGTGTTTTGGAATCTCAGGGATTCGAGGGCGCGGTGCCGGCGAACCAGAAAGGGGTGGTGTACTGCCGTAGTTGATTGAATATTAATAAATAAACAGTTAATTGAATATTAATCCGGTCAAAATTCAATTAATATTAGTTGACCGTTAGATTTAACCATTTCCATCCAATTCGGACCAAATGTGATCGATTTTTATTTGTTAAAGACCAAATAATTCAAAAGATAATGTTATGGACCAAAATCAAAAAATCGACATATGTTAAGGACCAAAAAGGACCTTTACTCTTTTTTTAATTATTTTTGATTTTTTAAATTAAAAACGAATTAAAAAAAATGCTGAAAATGCCAACGGCTATGCCGTTGGCCAATCCTGTCGCGCCACATCAGTGTGCTCGCTGGCACGGACGTGCTCGATGCATCGAGCAGCGCCGTGCCAGCGGCGAGAGTGCAGAAGAAGAACCCTCACCCACTCTTCAACGTTTGTCTTTCATTTTCATCATCATCGATTTCTCTCTCCTCACCCACTTTTGCTTCCCTTTGATTCAACCAGCAGAAGAAGAACCCTCACCCACTCTCTCAACCTTTTCGATTCAACCTAGTAGAAAGAAAAAATCCTCACCCAATTTCTCGTCTCTGCAGTTCAATCCAGCAGAAAGAAGAACAAAACCTCACCGACTTTCTCATTCATTTGATTCAACCCAGAAGAAGAAGAACTTAGATTCAATTGATTCCGGTGAAATTGATATCCCCAAAAATAAGAGGCTAATAATTTCTTCTTTTTTTATTGTTTTCAGTTTTTGTTAACTTTCTTTTAACCATTCACAAATTTGTCTTCATTGAATTCACTTGACGAAAAGAACTTGGATTCAAATGAATTCTGGCAAATTTTATCTTCATTGTTGCTTAAATCAATATTTCTGCCATTGAAGCGAATTTGTTTTTTCTTCTCTTTTTATCTGAATCAATTCTCGACGATGGTATAAAAAATTTTAATTGCACCAATATCAATGGAAATAGGCAAGAGTGGGAATAAGAAATTTTTTGTGGGTTTTACTTCTCTGCAATTTTGAGATTTCTTCAATTTTAGGAGAACTGAGAAATTGGAAGTATGTTTTGTGGAATTTCAATTTAGAGTAAAAATTCATGGAGAGGGAACTGCAACAGATGTTGATGTAGAATTAGATTTGCGGAAGGAAGAACAAAAGAAGGAAGAAAAAGAAGGAGAGAGAGAGAGAGAATTAGTAGTGTCGCTCACGCTGGCGCTCAAATTGAGCGGAACATTTCTCTTAAACTAAAAATCAAACGCAATTCCAAAAATTAAACAAAAATCCCACCATTGAATACAAGTTCACTACATACTTCTTCGTGGCACAATTTTTGAACAAGAGCATCAAACAAAAGCATGAAATTCTTCATTTAATTTCAACAACATGATACTTGTGACACGTGATATGTGACGTATGTCCTGCGTTGTTGCCCATGGAACGTGGAATGTACGTCGTGTGACTGGAAACATGCATTGTGGACTTAGATTTTGACAATTAATCTTTGGGTTGTTCTTTGTTATTTGTTCGAACTCAACTTAATTCTATTGGACCACAATAACACACCGATTAGAAATGACATAATTTCTGCATTGGGCTCATGCATGCTGAAGAGGACACAACTAGTGTGTGGGTAGTTGATGCACTTTTTATTTGCACTATAAATACCTGCAAGTATACAGAGTAGGTATAGTATAGCAAAAGGTTAGTACCGGGTATCGAACACGGGGAAGATGTACACAAAGTGTCTATCTTCTACTAGAACTCAATTACTATCTGGAGAAGCAAGAATTATTGGAAACTTTTTGAAAACAGTAAATATTAAAAACAGTAAACAACTAAGAACAAGCAAATCACGGAGAGGAAAGTATAGAGATAAGGGGAATTCCAGGGATGTGCTTTCACTTTTATGGTTATACAAATTCCAAACTACAATACCCTAGCACAGTTAATACTTTGAAAGGACGAGTCACCTAGCTTATGCTCATGCGATACAAACGTTGATTACTAACATTAGGGTTGTCAATCCTAACACGTAACTCCAAAAAGCTCCTAAGACCCTTGAAAAGTCCTCACTCTCAATTAACAGTGCCGTTTTAAAGGAAGCTAACTGTAGTGTCTACTAAGTGGATCTAACTCGCTAGAACTCTGTCACAGTTATGAAGCAAGTTGTATTGAATCATACATAATTGTGTCACTCAATTATGAAGCATCCTGATTGACTTAGGAAGAAACAAAGTAAAAACAAAACGGATATTAAATAGAAAACGGAATTGTATAACCAAAGTTGCTACTAACACATCCCTAGAATCCTATGAGTTTAGTTACACATGACTGAATAAACTAAAAACATAGATTGAAGGGAAAGCAATTTGAACATAAAACTAAAGCAAATAAAACCCGTAGGTTGAATCCTTGTCGTTCTTGATGTTCTTGAAATCCTTCTTCAACTCCTTGCACAATTGAAGTACTCTAGCTTTTGATCTCTATGAATGTGTTCTTGTTGTGTGTCGGAAAAAAAAACTCTTTTTGATAAAGCTTGAGGTCCTATTTATAGGGGAAGATTATTCCTCATCATAGAAGGAAAAGATCTTCAAAATTTGGTAAATCTTGGAGCAAATCTAGGGCTGGTCGGATTCGCCGCCTTTCTCCGGCGGGCCGCCGCACCTTGGCCGGCGGTCGCCGCGTTGGAGTCCAGAGACTCTGACCCTTCGGTGGCGGACCGCCACATGTCCTCCGGCGGTCGCCGGGCGAGACTCTTCTCCTAGCGTAAATTTCCGAGGCGGGCCGCCACATAGCTCTGACCGCCGGGCGCCGGCGGTCACCGTACAACTTCGCGGCGGTCGCTGGTCGCCGTCTGACTCCAGATTTCCAGACTATGCGTTTTTACTCCCCCTTTTCAGCTCAAATATGCACATTTCTCACAAAACACGTCAAAATACCAAAATGTATAGAATATGCAAATAATGGACATGTATAGTGATTTTGATGACAAAAACGGACCAAATAATGGCCTTAAAACAGTGCAAAATCCGGGCGTATCAACTCCCCCAAACTTACATTTTTGTTTGTCCTCGAACAAAACACTAAAGACACAAGAATAGACGCACGGAATACACAAAGACTAGACGTCATAATTGCCTCAAAAGATGAAAGAATAGATTAAGCATGGATTAACACAATCAAATCAAGCAAGGCTTAATAGTGCACTTTCATTACTAACTCGTGGAACACCTTGAATTCAAGCACTCACATGTGGCAAACTTCCAAAGATGGGAAGTGTTCTTTCTCTCACTCTCAAAGTGTATAAGGGTAAAGTGTAAATCACTCAAATCATGCATCATGCAAAGTTTACCATAGGCTTGCTCAAAGTCTAATCCCTCCTCTACTCAATGTGATTAAGCATCAAAAGTCCGAAAGGTCTTTCTTTTCGGTTGTAACGTAGGCTCTTTGGTAGGTGAGGAATATTTGGCTAAAAAGTGACTCAAATATAAAAATATCCCAAGTAGAGTTAAGATGACTCCACTTTTCTAAAACTTAAGGCACTTCTAACACTTTATTTTTCTCCTTCAACTTACTTTCAATCCTTCGTTTTTTTTTTCACAACCTTTCACACATATTTTCTTTCTTTCTTCTTCTTTTCTTTCTTTTTTTTTTCTTTTACACATCCTTTCTTTTTTTTCCTAAGATCAAGCACATATTTGGAATTTTTCTCAAAATTTCACAACTTGTACTTTCTTAATATTAAGCACACTACTTTTTATACTTTCCTCCTTATCTCTCCAATTCCTTTACAAAAGAAGATAACAAAAACTATACTAACCCAAGGAATTGTCCCCCCATTTATTTTGGCTTCCAAAGAAAAGGCTTAAAGGCTCAAAATTGGCTCCAAAGGAAAAATTTGAGAGGGTCGAAAATTTTGGATATAAAAGTAGCTAAGAAAAGACGGCCTAACATCCTCTTAAATCAACTTAAACACTATGTAAACTTAGGCAGACTAGGAGCAAGTTGTAGAAACATATACATGCATACAGATAAATCACACAAGAAAGAATTTAAGGCTCAAATCTCACAAGGTAGAAGCACGATTCATATTCATTGTCCTCTTCGGGGTTGGGGTCGAAGCAATGGAAGATCCCACTAAGCTCTTCCATGGTGAGCGAGTGCCAACGGTTCCCTAGGCGGAAATCGATGCTAAGTGGAAAATTTTGGCGGCGATCCTTAGTAACCCTTAGCGAGCTTAGGAACTCGAGAGTATACTTTCGAAACGATGGCCACTTCCTTTGGAACATGTAGACAAGGCCATTCCCATCACCCACGTCGCACAACTTCCAAAAATCCTCCATGATCCCCAAAGTTTGGAGAGGGAAATCGTGGGGATATCTAGAAGGTGCCGTTTCTCGGGCCGACACTTTCTTCCACATAGCCTTTTGCTCTTCCGTGGCAAGGCTAATGCCATAATTCTTCGCATTCTCCGGTTTCCCTTTTGATCCCATTATCCTACAAAAGAAATTACACTCTTAAAAGAGCATCAACAAGTGGGAGATCAAAAGTTCCCCCAAACTTGCATTCAACCAAGTAAAAATGAAGAGAAAAGAACTTATATGCAAGCTTGGGTACAATAGCATCCTAATTTCTAGCATAATAACATGTTAAGCAAAATCAACAAAATTAGGACACAAAAAATCATCCCCCAACGTGAATTCATCCCCCATGCAGAGACGTATCAACTAAATATCCATAAGAACCAACAATCTCTACAAAATCACAAATATTGCAATTCATGGAAATAATAATAGCCTCACAATGCTATGAACATGATTGCTACTTTTAAACTCTAAACCAAGAGAGAATCATCATTCACAACTTAATAATCACCAATCAAGCAAAATTTAAACCATAGAATTCAAAAATTCATACACATAGTCATCCCCCATCATGAATTAAGAGATTCTACCGAACAATTCACCCAAAATAAAGCACAATCCATGGAAGAAGTAAAGCAAAACTCAGAAATTGAGTTAGGATTCATACCTTTTTGTGGAGAGAATTTGTAGAAGAAGAGCTCTAAACTTGGAGAGAATTGAGAGAATGATAGTGTGGGTGTGTGAATTTGGTGATTTATATAAGTGGGGGTTGTGTGCAAGGAAGGAATTTGAGAAGGAATGTGAAAAGGAATGGAAAACATACCTTTTATGGCTCACTCCCGTCTCTGGACTGCGTGTGGCGACCGCCGCGTCTCTCGTGGTGGGCCGCCACACGGGCCTTCGTAAACAGCAATCCTGGCGGGCCGCCGCGGCCCATGCAGCGGTTACTCTGGCCCGCCCTAAGCCCGATCCTTCCTGCACATGTTAACACACGTGTGGCGACCGCCGTGCTTTAAGTGCGGCGACCGCCACCCGTAAATTTTTTTTTTTTTTTTTTTTAACATAAAAAAACGAGAAGAATAAAAAAAATAAAAAAATAAAAAGAAAATTGGGTTGCCTCCCAATAAGCGCTTTTGTTAAAGTCGTTAGCTCGACTTGAAGTGGCCCACTAGTTGGGCGGATCAATAACTCGAGTGTTGAAAATTGGCATAGGGAGCAACTTGGTCCCTAGCTTCTTCCACCATTTGTACTTCCCCTCTTTGGTTTTGATGACGTATATCTCGGGGTCCTCTTTGGGTGTTTTCTTTCTCTTCTGTTTCTTCTTCTGTGGAGCAGATGTAAAAGAATTAGCATCGCCCTTTTTAGAAGAGTGTCTTACCTCTTTGACAATGTAGATAGTGGAGGTAGAAGGATCCTCCGCTTCAAAGGGATCTTTGGGCTTGGTCAAGTCGGTAGCCATGACTGCTCTGCACTGTTGTTCCATTTTTGCCCGCTTTGCCTCCTCAAATTTTAGCATCTCGCGCTCGATCTTATAGGTGGATTGACTATGATTATCTCTGATTGTAATCTCGCCACGACCTACATCAATCAAAGCTTTGCAAGTGGCAAGAAAATCTCGCCCTAAGATTAGAGGGACGTTCTTGTCTACTTTCATGTCAAGCACAATAAAGTCGGCGGGAAAAATAAAATCATCAACCTTAACTAGGACATCCTCAATCATACCTACAGTCTTGATAGACGAGTTATCTGCCAACCTGAGTGTTACGTCTGAAGATTTGAGTGGCCCAATGTTGAGCTTTTCGTAGTACTTCAGTGGCATGAGATTGATGGACGATCCTAAGTCGCACAGTGCTTTGTCAACCTTCCCTTCTCCAATTCGGCACCTAATGATGAACTGGCCCGGATCTCTTTGCTTCACTGCCCGTTCCTTTTGGATGATCTCGCTGCAATGATGCGGTAGCTTAAGGTCGGCTTTAGTCGGCTTTTTCTTCCTCATTACCGCCTCCCTTAGTAGCTTTGCATACTTTGGTATTTCCTGCAACGATTCAACAAGAGGAATGTTAGTATGGACCTTGCAAAACATGTTAAGGAAATGCTTGAACTGCTCTTCAAGCTTGAACTTCCTCTTTGGCTGAAAAGGGAGTACAATCTCGTTGTGCCGCACAAGCTCCTGCTTAGTGGACGATTCTGCCTTCTCTGTGGCGGGCCGCTGCGGGGTGTGCGGCGGTCCGCCGGCGACTGGGCAGTCCTGCCTGGTTGGTGTCTCTGCCGTCTCAGTGGCGGGCCGCTGCGGGGTCTGCGGCGGTCCGCCGGCATCTGGGCAGTCCCCAGATTTCTGCTTTGCCACCCATTTCTTGTTAATATCATCCACTCTTGCTGCTGCCTTTGCTCTATCCTCATCTAACTTCTTCTGAATTTGCTCCATTTGAGTGGTAATATTGGTTACAGCTGCCGAGATTGTGTTCATTCCTTGCTCGAGGTTGTTTATCCTTGCTTCGACCACTCCGATCTTGGTGTCATTAATCTTCCTATCTTGCGTAATTACTTCCAAGATCTTCGTGATTCCTTGTTCATACTTGTCTTCCTTCTTCATCGGCTCAACCACTCCTCCTTTGCTAACATTAAATCCTGCAAGGGGTTGCAAGTAATTATTGTTAGAATAAGAAAGATTTGGGTGCGGACGGTTCCCATTATAATTATTGAAATTGCCGCCCCCCTGATTAGGGCGATAATTGTTATTGTAGTTTCTGGGACCGCCTCCTTGCACATAGTTTATTTCTTCCACAGTTGATATGGCAGTTTCGGGTGCATTGACTGCCACTATGGAAGTTGCCGGAATTGGATCTTCCTTCCTCGAGATGTCCATTTGATCAATCCTGACTCTAAGTTCTGCTAACTCCTTAGCAAAAGAACTTTCTTCGGCCTCTTCTATGGCTGCTACTCTTCTCGTGGCATGCCTTTCCTTAGACCACCCCCGACTGTTGGTGGCGAACTCCTCGATCACCGCCATGGCATCCTCTCCTGTCTTTCTTAGAAATCCCCCATTTGCCCCTGAATCAAGCATAGCACATATTTTCTCGTTAAATCCATTATAGAGGATTCCTACCTGATGGTCTATGGAAAAACCATGGTTTGGGCACTTTCGAAGAAGAGCTTTGAAACGAGCAAATGCCTCATAGAGGGGCTCGTCATGGCCTTGTGTGAACTGAAAGATCTCACTTTTGAGCTTCAAAATAGTGCCTGGCGGGTAGTATTTGTCGAGGAAGGTAGCTACGATGTCCTTCCATGTGGAGACCTTTTCTGGTGGCATACACTCAAACCACTCCTTAGCAGAATCAATCAATGAGAATGGAAAAAGTCTTACCCGTATGGCATCGTCGTCGACACCATTTAATTTCAGAGTGTTTGCGATTTCCACGAATTTGGAGAGATGGCGGTTAGCATCTTCAGTCGCCCTACCTGCAAAAGGAGTTTGCTCGACCCTTTGGATAAGGGGCATGCGTAACTCAAAATTGTTAGCATCAATACGAGGGCCGTTAGGAAAAGTGATCATATTCCCATGATTGAACATGTTCATCACAGGTAATGTTTCTCTGTTCTTCTTTTCCATGGCTTCTCGGGCTGCTCTCTCCGCATCTCTCTCATCCATCAGCAACTTCACCATCTCCTGCAGCTTCTCAATATCTGTTCGGTCACCCATTGTTCCTGATCCTTTTTCACTTCTTATTATTCTACGAGTTCTTTCAAGTTCTAAATCAAGCGGCTCTAAGATGTACTTCCCAGAACGCGTTCGCATACAAAACCTGCAAGACTCGAAATAAAAAAAATAAATAAATAAATAAAACAAAAAGCAATAAAAATCCAAAGTAGTAAAATTATCGTTTGAAGATATCACTCCAAAGTGAATTGTCTTCCCCGGCAACGGCGCCAAAAACTTGATGCACTTTTTATTTGCACTATAAATACCTGCAAGTATACAGAGTAGGTATAGTATAGCAAAAGGTTAGTACCGGGTATCGAACACGGGGAAGATGTACACAAAGTGTCTATCTTCTACTAGAACTCAATTACTATCTGGAGAAGCAAGAATTATTGGAAACTTTTTGAAAACAGTAAATATTAAAAACAGTAAACAACTAAGAACAAGCAAATCACGGAGAGGAAAGTATAGAGATAAGGGGAATTCCAGGGATGTGCTTTCACTTTTATGGTTATACAAATTCCAAACTACAATACCCTAGCACAGTTAATACTTTGAAAGGACGAGTCACCTAGCTTATGCTTATGCGATACAAACGTTGATTACTAACATTAGGGTTGTCAATCCTAACACGTAACTCCAAAAAGCTCCTAAGACCCTTGAAAAGTCCTCACTCTCAATTAACAGTGCCGTTTTAAAGGAAGCTAACTGTAGTGTCTACTAAGTGGATCTAACTCGCTAGAACTCTGTCACAGTTATGAAGCAAGTTGTATTGAATCATACATAATTGTGTCACTCAATTATGAAGCATCCTGATTGACTTAGGGAAGAAACAAAGTAAAAACAAAACGGATATTAAATAGAAAACGGAATTGTATAACCAAAGTTGCTACTAACACATCCCTAGAATCCTATGAGTTTAGTTACACATGACTGAATAAACTAAAAACATAGATTGAAGGGAAAGCAATTTGAACATAAAACTAAAGCAAATAAAACCCGTAGGTTGAATCCTTGTCGTTCTTGATGTTCTTGAAATCCTTCTTCAACTCCTTGCACAATTGAAGTACTCTAGCTTTTGATCTCTATGAATGTGTTCTTGTTGTGTGTCGGAAAAAAAAACTCTTTTTGATAAAGCTTGAGGTCCTATTTATAGGGGAAGATTATTCCTCATCATAGAAGGAAAAGATCTTCAAAATTTGGTAAATCTTGGAGCAAATCTAGGGCTGGTCGGATTCGCCGCCTTTCTCCGGCGGGCCGCCGCACCTTGGCCGGCGGTCGCCGCGTTGGAGTCCAGAGACTCTGACCCTTCGGTGGCGGACCGCCACATGTCCTCCGGCGGTCGCTTGGCGAGACTCTTCTCCTAGCGTAAATTTCCGAGGCGGGCCGCCACATAGCTCTGACCGCCGGGCGCCGGCGGTCGCCGTACAACTTCGCGGCGGTCGCTGGTCGCCGTCTGACTCCAGATTTCCAGACTATGCGTTTTTACTCCCCCTTTTCGGCTCAAATATGCACATTTCTCACAAAACACGTCAAAATACCAAAATGTATAGAATATGCAAATAATGGACATGTAGAGTGATTTTGATGACAAAAACGGACCAAATAATGGCCTTAAAACAGTGCAAAATCCGGGCGTATCAGTAGTCACTGTGTGCACAGAAAGAAATAACAGGTTTCCTAGGTCCAGCAAATCCGCTAGATCACACGGTCTAAGAACTCGCTGGTCGTTGGAAAATCCTGGTCGTCGGACACACAGAGCACTTCTTCAAAAAACCCTCAACCACTTTACTAAAACCTAGCACAGGGAAGTAGGGATCGATCCCACAGAGATGGATGTGTAATAATCATGATCAAGGATTTGGGAATTGTTTTTGGGTTGGCTGCTGCCACGCATTTTTTGGGTTGAGGAAATTAAACTTAAACTTGGGATTTTAAACTGCTATGCTAACAGCTAGATCTAGGCGAAACAACAAAAGCATGCACGTAAACTAGAACCGAAACAATAACTAGATCTGAGAAACTATCCTAATTACCTAGATCTGGGAAATAAACTGACGGTGGGGACCATAACTGAAAAAGCAGAGTACGGACGAAAAGCTGGAAAAACAACTAAGGTACTAACTAACAGCGACATCATCTTCTCCAACCAATTTTGCATAAAAACTCAGAAGAAACAGTATGAGCGAAATCGGAACAGAGCAGACTGGATTTCAACGATTAAATGAAGAACAATTAAGAACTAAACAGATCTACGGACGCTAGACGAAGTAAAAACAGAAAGTAATTAGAAAACTCAAGACCTATGCATAACTCGACTTTCCCTGTTCAAATCCAACCTCGGACGCTAAATCCACTCCGGATCCAAGCATCCGACACAAACTCCAGCCAAAAGAAAACATTCCATAACTTCAGATTCAACCAACAACCTCCGATCAACAACAACACCGCAGATCTACAGCCGACTTCCCAGATCGAGCACCAAAATGACAGAAACAGAGATCAACATGCAACTCACCGAAATAAAAACTCTTAACAGCAGGATCAACGTAGATCAACACGAAATAACACAAATATAACGAAAACTAAGAAATGCATAGATAATCAGTAACATCAACAGCCAATTCGACTTCCAAAAGTGAAGTTCGAACGAAATAGAGTGCAAAAGAACTGAAAGTAAATACTCCCTCCGTCCCAATAAATATGAAACATTTGGTTTCCAGCACGAGATTTTATGCAGTGTTGTTTTGTGAGTTAATGAAGAGAGAGTAAAGTAAGAGAGAGGGAAAAGTAGAGAGAGTGATGATTCCATTTTAGGAAACGTTTCATTTTAGTGGGACAACCCGAAAAGGAAAACGTTGCATTTGTAATGGGACAGAGGGAGTAGATTGTATCTTCGCCCTCACGCGGACGGTGTTACGACGGAATTTCTCTGAAGAATTGACCCCTTAGAACCTAAAACTACCCCAGAACTCCCATTTCCCAAGTGTGTGTGTTGTGTGTGAGCTAAGAGTGAAAAAGTGGTATCTCTTGTGTGTTGCATGCTCCTCTATTTATAGGCATTGAAGTGGGGCCCAGCGAGGTATAGATAGACTTTGTTGCCCTCAGCTATTGACTCCCTTCTTCTAGCCTTCTTTTCCTTGAGTTCTGCTCACTTCTCCTTCATTCCTTCGCTAGACTGTTTCCTCCAGCATCTCCTGGATCTAGCGATTCTGTCACACACCTGGCTTAGAAACTGTGTTAGACCCAGCAAAATATAGTGTTTTTCACTATATAACCGATGCATGAAATTAGTCTTATCAAACTGTTCACACTTAAACCATACTTGTCCTCAAGTATAAAGACAAGAAAAAGAATAAGGCGAATTTCAAGCAAGGTTATCCCCTGACCGACTCTTTAGACTCTAGACAGTCTCCTAGACCTAGACACAATTTGAAACTAAACACTTAAAGAAAAACATACAAACACATAAACACATAAACAAATATGCATGAGCTAGCTTCAACTTTTAGGCAACCGTCCCCACAAGATTAAGGTCAATCCAACAGACTGCATTCCTCCAAATAGGCCATTTCCCTTCCTCTACCTAGCCAATCTGTCAGTTCGTCAAGATAGCCTTTTACTTACCCAATTATTGGATTCACTCGATCACTCATTCCTCACCAGGGATGTTAGGATCGATTCTCTCTTAAGTTATTGTTACACCACTGAAGCGTCGGGTTATGAGAGTTTTCTCCTTTTTTCCTGGGTCAGGTTATTATTGTTCCTGCCCTTTAAACAACTTCCCCCTGGACTTCGTCCAGCTTATACCTCCTTTTTTTTCTCATATATATATTTTTTATTTTCTTCCCCTTTTTTTCCTCTTTTTTTTTTTTTTTTTTTTTTTTTTTTTTCTCTGGACTTCGTCCAGCTTATTCCTCCATTTTCCTCTTCCCTCTTCTGGACTTCGTCCAGCTTATAACACCTTACCCTGGACTTCGTCCAGCTTATACGTTCATAACCCAATCCCCCTATTTTTCTTTTTCACAACTCTTCTCCCTAAGCATTCAGTGGCGGCCCTTTAACATGTGTTAGCTCGAAGTTATTTAAGGCTTATAACTCGCTATTATAGTAGGGCTTCACAACTAAGTAAGTAAAGACATCCTCTATCGTTCTCGCTTCACTCAGATTGACTTGGCTTATTAAAGGAAAATACTTCTAAGTTGAAATACCTCTTATTTTCAATTACTTTCACTAAGGGGATCATGCCGTATTATATTTATACTCACTGGCTCATGCGACACAATAAAACTAGACCTAAAGACTCTTATTATGCGGACAAATACATGCATTGACTCCTCTCCCCCTCCCACTTCACTCAAGCTTGTCCCCAAGCCATCGTCGTGAAGGGGGGAAACAGAGAGATCAATGCAACAAACAACAACAGTTAATACATAAAAAAAACTTCTCACACTTAGACCAAACATTGGGCTAAGTGGGAGAAAACACAACAAAACAGAAATTACAAACTTCTCACACTTAGACCAAGCAGTGGGCTAAGTGGGAGAAAACACAGACAAATACATATCACAAATAGGCAACAAAAACAAAAACAGATAACTGAAAGCAAAAAAAAATAAAAGTTACTTGGTCATGGGGGGTGATTCACTTCTGGGGCTGGCTCCCTCGAGAGCCAGACTGGGGTGGGATTCCGGGTCGAGTCATCTTCACTTTTTTCTTCACCGGCTGCTCCGGCTCTTCTTCTTCCTGTTCTGGCTGGTCGGGTATTGGCTTCTTCATCAGAGACTTTGATTTTGTTGGGACTAACACTTGCTTGGGAACGGGTGGGGAGCTTGAGCGTTTGTTGTGATCGCTTGACGGAAGGACTGCTCTGGACGGGCTGCTTGACCTCGCTGCTGGACCCAGGAGTTACCTTCGACTGGGTCAAGGGGAGTGTCTTCTGCAACCACTTCAACATCTTCATTGAAAGCTCCACCGCCTCCGTCATCCGCTTATTTTGTTTGGCAGACTTTACCGGCAAATCTGCAATATTGCCCCTCAGGGTCTTCACTTCCTCCCGGCTTCCGTTCAATTCCTTCCTAATCCCCCCAAGTTCCTTCACCATTTCCTTCCTCATCAATTGCATCTCCTTTCTCGTATCCTGGACATCCTTACGCAGGTCTTCAACATCTTCACTTGGCATGGCCTCCTCAGCTTCTCCAGTCTCCGCTTTTACCTTGTCTCCTATCGAGTAGAAGAAGGTCTTGGCGCCATGAGCTTGGAGCAACCCCTTGTTGAAAAAATAATCAGCGCTGAAAATCTCCGGGGGTTCGCACATGACTACCAAAGGAGCGGTTTTGACAATCTTCATTTTGATGTTCCGTTGGAGGTAGGCGCCAAGGAGGTGGCAGGTATACATATGACGCGCAGGGTTGCTCGCCATTTAGTGGCATGCTTGAGCCAGCCAATAACCTAGGTGCACTTTCACGCCCTTCGCCATGCACCAAGTGAAGTAAAGGTCGGTAGTTGTAAGAGCTGAATTTGCGGTCCCATCAAGTTGTAGCTGATAAACGTCTGAGCAAAGCGGAGGATTCGGTCTTCGATGTGAGAGGCTTTGGAGTAGCTGGACTTAAACGTTCCTGCCTTGGAGTGGATGATCAGTTCCCATGCTGTTTGCACTTTGAAACCTGGCGTATTCTTCGGCACACCGATCATCCTATCATTCCATATCCCCTCATCATCCTCGGCTTGGGTGAACAACCTCATTTTCAAAGACCACTCCCGGATGCTCATCTCATGTTCTTCATTAAAAAGCCTGAAAGTTATGGAGTCCGCGTCAAGAGATCAGTGGTGTTTTTCAATCAAAAAGTGGAGAAAAACTCCCTTGCTAAGTCCACCGGCACCCTCTCCCGGCTGTGCTTCAGTAACCACTCAAATCCGATCGAATAGATACAAGCGCGGAAGTCCTCGTCACATGCAATCATTTTAAGCTCTCTGGGGCTATACTGCTTCCCAGGCTTAGCCATCTTCCCGGCGCTACATCTTTCCTTGTACACCGTGGTCCTTTTCTGATCGTCGAACTGCCTCTTCGCCTCTAGCAGCTCCTTAGTCAGCCAAACTTCCGGCCGTCCTGGAATAAACTCTTCTACAGCTTCTTCAGATTCATAGTCGGGTTCATTGGTAGGCTCGTCTTGTTCCTCGGCAGAGGGATCTTCGGTCACTGGGGAAAGGGTCTCCTCAACCTCCTTGGCGGAGGGAGCTTTCCTTGACCGGGTAGATGAGGTCGCCGCTGCCTTTCCTTTTCTCGCCCTCTCCATGGCCAGGCGACGTTCCTCTGCTTCCGTAGCATCAGGAACTAAGTCATCAACTTCGTCGAGCAGACTCCTCCTGGTTCGTCTCCTCTCTGCCCTCTTGTCTATCTGGGGTTCGTCTTCCTCCTGATCATCCACCAGGTCCAAAATCAAGTTCAGCCCTCCCTCAGCGGGCTCCGGTACTCCAGTCGCATGTAGATTTGTTTCTTCCATCATTTTTTCCGGGGTTTCCCCCTCATCATCCACCATCGGGGTTGCCCCCTCAATATAAATGGGGTTTTCCCCCCTGACATCACTTGGGGTTGCCCCCTCTTCCATGGGTTCAGGGGTCGCACCCCTGAAATCAGTTGGGGTCTCATCCCCAGTTTCCATAGCGGTTTCCCCCTCAGTTACCTCTTCCACAACAGGGGTTTCCCCCTCAACAGTACTCACCACAACAGGGGTTTCCCCCTCCACAACGTCATCTATAACAGGGGTTTCCCCCTCACCATCTTCCTTACCCTCAGAACTAGGGTTTTCGTCACCTTGCTGCTTGGTCTCCACCTCTGCTCCGCTGTTCGTCTACCCACCATCCTCCGGCCGTTCGTGCACTGGCTCTTCTTTTTTCGCCTCCCGTGAAGCGGTTTCTGCATGTTGAGATCCAGAGTCTCGAGGCCCCTCTTCATGGAGAACTGCCGGTTGTGCCGCCGAATCCGCCGAAATCGTCAGTGATGGTATGACCGCCACGGATGTCATTAGGCTACGGAGAACAGAGCGTATACTTCTTTTGCTTTCTCGACGCTCCCCAATTTCTGCGTCAATTCTGCCAACAGGGCTGCGTCGTACACCGTTTGCTGCGAACTTCCGGTGAGTTGGGTTGAATCCATTACTGCAGATCTGAAATTAGACAAAAACTGGGTCGAATTTTGGTTAGGGTTTGTGTTCTAGAGAGAGAACGAAAGTAGAGAGAAGAGAGAGTAATTTCGGGTTTTTTTTCGTCGATTGGGATTATTGGAGAGAGAGGCGACTGTTGCCTTTTCTGATGAAAAGATGGTGCGGTTGCAGGCGTGATGTAAGCAACCGTACAACTCCCACAAATATCGACCAGATTTTGAAATTCAAATTATCTCCATCCCTCCTTGACTTCTTCCTCCAGGTTTCCTTCCTCTAGCTGATTTCCCTGACCATGACCCTATAAAAAAAAATTTGAAGACGTCAAACTCCTAGGTCAAGGTTAGAATGTAAGGCATCAGTTCCCTTCGGAGTCTGGTGCTTTGAAAATATTTTTGGAAGATTTTAAATTGTATATACTCCATTTTTTTTGGATTTTCTTTAGTTAGCAAAGCAATTAAACTATTTACACATTCCCTTTGAGTATCCTTGAGATCCCTTGGTTCAGCACATATTTTCAAAAATGTCAACCATTTACCTGACCCAGGAATTCATCGAGAATACCTCCTCGTCCGTCTAGGCGATAGTAGAGAGTGCGTGTAGTGGAACTTCATCCACCACACACAGCTCAGAATTATCCCTATAGACTTTCACTCTATGACCATTAACAAGAAAAGGGACAGAGTTAGAGGCACTTCCCTGGATCTCCATTGCTCCGTTTGCGCGGCGGCCGACGATGGTATATGGGCCGATCCATTTAGACTTCAATTACTCTGGCATCAGCTTGAGCCGGGATTGGAAAAGGAGCACCTTCTGTCCCACATGAAGTTCCTTGACCCGGAGATTCTTGTCATGCCATAACTTAGTCCTTTCTTTGTACCACATGGCAGACTCAAATGACTCCAGCCTAAGTTCCTCCAGTTCTTGTAACTGTAACTTCCTCTCTTCTTCGCAAGCTGTAGGTTTCATGTTCAACTCTTTCACTGCCCAGTACGCCTTGTGCTCAATACCCACAGGTAAGTGGCACATCTTGCCAAATACAAGCCTGTAAGGCGACATTCCAATAGACGTTTTAAAAGCAGTTCTGTAGGCCCACAATGCGTCACCGAGCCTCTTGCTCCAGTCCTTCCTTGACGGATTAACTGTCATCTCCAATATCGCCTTGATCTCGCGATTAGAAATCTCTGCTTGGCCATTAGACTGAGGGTGGTACGGAGTCGACACTCTATGGTGAACACCATATTTCTTCATCAGAGGCTCGATGGTACGATTACAGAAATGAGTTCCTTGATCTGAGACGATGGCTCGGGGAACTCCATATCTGTTGAAAATGTTGGCCTTCAGAAATTTTGCCACCTCCTTTGATTCACATGTTGTGGTGGCCTTAGCTTCTATCCACTTAGACACATAGTCTACTGCAACCAATATATAAGTGTTTCCACAGGATGATGGGAACAGACCCATGAAGTCCATTCCCCATACATCGAAAATTTCGCACACGATCACCGGGACCTGAGGCATCTCGTCCCTCCTTGAAATTCTCCCTGTCTGTTGGCATCTCTCGCAACACTGGCAAAACTCAAAGGCATCCTTATTTAATGTCGGCCAATAAAAACCGCTGTCCAGAACCTTCCTTGCTGTCTTCCTTAGTCCAAAGTGACCTCCACATGCCAAAGTGTGGCAATGAATTATCACATCTTTTTGTTCCCATTCGGGAATGCAGCGTCTAATCACTTGATCTGAGCATATTTTCCACAGGTAGGGATCGTCCCAAAAGTAATATTTGGCTTCGCTTTTAATTTTTATCCTCTGGGCCCGGGAAACTTCGTCTGAGCTTGGCACCTCTCCCGTGACCAAGTAGTTGGCTAAGTCAGCAAACCACGGTTCTGCGTTAAGTGTGCGCTTCCCTTTATCAGATTCCCCTAGACCGGTTAAAGCCAAAATTGCTTCCCAGCCAATTGGTCTAGGAAATTTCTCCAGAAAGTACAAATGCTCTTCGGGGAAGACATCGGGTATGACCTCTTCTGTTTCCCCTTGATATATTATGCTCAAGTGATCGGCTACTCTATTCTCCGTTCCTCTTTTGTATTTCCCAATCAAACTCCTGCAAAAGCAACACCCAACGGATTAACATCGGCTTAGACTCTTTCTTAGTCAGTAAGTACTTTATTGTTGCGTGATCCGTGAAGACTATAACCCTCGACCCAAGAAGGTAGGGTCGGAATTTTTCAAATGAGTATACGACAACCAATATTTCCTTCTCCGTGGTGTCATAATTCTTCTGAGCCTGATTCAACGTCTTGGAAGCATAGAACATCACATAACTTTTTCCATCAATCTTCTATCCTAGGACAGCTCCCACAGCAAAATCACTCGCGTCGCACATTATCTCAAAAGGGTGATTCCAGTCTGGCGCCCTGATAATTAGTGCTGATACAAGTCTGTCCTTGAGCAACTGGAATGCCTTCTTGCATCCTTCGTCAAAGACGAATTCCACATCATTGTGCAACAAATGAGTGAGTGGTTGCGCGATTTTCGCGAAATCCTTGATAAACCTCCTATAAAACCCTGCGTGACCTAGGAAGCCTCTAACCTCTTTCTGGTTCGTAGGGAATGGTAGCTTTGATATCACATCTACCTTTGCTTTGTCTACTTGTATTCCTCTCTCAGAAACCACGTGACCCAGGACAATGCCTTCGGTCACCATGAAGTGACATTTTTCGAAATTCAATACTAAATGCTTCTCTTGGCATCTCTTAAACACTAGATCAAAAGGGAAACTGGAGAATGCAAAGAACTTTGGCATTAGCCTTGCCACGGAAGAGCAAAAGGCTATGTGGAAGAAAGTGTCGGCCCGAGAAACGGCACCTTCTAGATATCCCCACGATTTCCCTCTCCAAACTTTGGGGATCATGGAGGATTTTTGGAAGTTGTGCGACGTGGGTGATGGGAATGGCCTCGTCTACATGTTCCAAAGGAAGTGGCCATCGTTTCGAAAGTATACTCTCGAGTTCCTCAGCTCGCTAAAGGTTACTAAGGATCGCCGCCAAAATTATTGACGTGCCAAACTTTGAACGCTGGAAAGCATCTTTGACGTGCGGCGACCGCCGAACAGCTGCGGCGACCGCCGAACAGCTGCGGCGGACCGCCACCTGGGCACAATTTTCCAGCGCGATTTTTCGAAATTCTTCGAATTTTCGCCCTGCTCAACCTCTACGCGAAATTTTTCAGGGTACGTTTTTTTTTTTCAGTAGTATACTCACGTCCCTACCGACTCTACAAACTTATTTTACACTTTGTTGTAAATAAGTTTGGGGGGATGAAGTGGTGGACCGTGAGTTTAGGGTTTTCTTTTTGTTGTTAGTTTGTTTTTGCTTTAATTTTCCAAAAACCCGTAGGAGATTTTTTGTGTTCTAAAAATGTTTTCTTGAATCCATGTCATGAACATAACATGAAGAACTTAGAAACACGCATGCTTAGGGACACATTAGACCGAGTTGCCAATGATATTATATTCCATCTATGTTTAAGTGTGGCTTAACATTTTGATATGATGGTTAGGTGAAAAGGTGCATAATTAGTGAATTGCTTGTTCGCCTTGAATCGTGATTTTACCTTGTGAGATTTGAGCCTTAAATTCTTTCTTGTGTGATTTATCTGTATGCATGTATATGTTTCTAGAACTTGCTCCTAGTCTGCCTAAGTTTACATAGTGTTTAAGTTGATTTAGGAGGATGTTAGGCCGTCTTTTCTTAGCTACTTTTATATCCAAAATTTTCGACCCTCTCAAATTTTTCCTTTGGAGCCAATTTTGAGCCTTTAAGCCTTTTATTTGGAAGCCAAAATAAATGGGGGGACAATTCCTTGGGTTAGTATAGTTTTTGTTATCTTCTTTTGTAAAGGAATTGGAGAGATAAGGAGGAAAGTATAAAAAGTAGTGTGCTTAATATTAAGAAAGTACAAGTTGTGAAATTGAGAAAAACTCTAAATATGTGCTTGATCTTAGGAAAAAAAAAAAGAAAGGATGTGTAAAAAAAAAAAAAAAAAAAAAAAGAAGAAAAAAAAAAAAAAAAATGTGTGAAAGGTTGTGAAAAGAAAATAAAATCAAAGGATTGAAAGTAAATTGAAGGAGAAAAATAAAGTGTTAGAAGTGCCTTAAGTTTTAGAAAAGTGGAGTCATCTTAACTCTACTTGGGATATTTTTATATTTGAGTCACTTTTTAGCCAAATATTCCTCACCTACCAAAGAGCCTACGTTACAACCGAAAAGAAAGACCTTTCGGACTTTTGATGCTTAATCACATTGAGTAGAGGAGGGATTAGACTTTGAGCAAGCCTATGGTAAACTTTGCATGATGCATGATTTGAGTGATTTACACTTTACCTTTATACACTTTGAGAGTGAGAGAAAGAACACTTCCCATCTTTGGAAGTTTGCCACATGTGAGTGCTTGAATTCAAGGTGTTCCACGAGTTAGTAATGAAAGTGCACTATTAAGCCTTGCTTGATTTGATTGTGTTAATCCATGCTTAATCTATTCTTTCATCTTTTGAGGCAATTATGACGTCTAGTCCTTGTGCATTCCGTGCGTCTATTCTTGTGTCTTTAGTGTTTTGTTCGAGGACAAACAAAAATGTAAGTTTGGGGGAGTTGATACGCCCGGATTTTGCACTGTTTTAAGACCATTATTTGGTCCGTTTTTGTTATCAAAATCACTCTACATGTCCATTATTTGCATATTCTATACATTTTGGTATTTTGACGTGTTTTGTGAGAAATGTGCATATTTGAGCCGAAAAGGGGAGTAAAAACGCATAGTCTGCAAATCTGGAGTCAGACGGCGACCAGCGACCGCCGCGAAGTTGTACGGCGACCGCCGGCGCCCGGCGGTCAGAGCTATGTGGCGGCCCGCCTCGGAAATTTACGCTAGGAGAAGAGTCTCGCCCGGCGACCGCCGGAGGACATGTGGCGGTCCGCCACCGAAGGGTCAGAGTCTCTGGACTCCAACGCGGCGACCGCCGGCCAAGGTGCGGCGGCCCGCCGGAGAAAGGCGGCGAATCCGACCAACCCTAGATTTGCTCCAAGATTTACCAAACTTTGAAGATCTTTTCCTTCTAGGATGAGGAATAATCTTCCCCTATAAATAGGACCTCAAGCTTCATCAAAAGGAGTTTTCACACAACAAGAACATTCATAGAGAAAGAGAGTGACTACTTGCAACATTCATAGAGATCAAAAGCTAGAGTACTTCAATTGTGCAAGGAGTTGGAGAAGGATTTCAAGAACATCAAGAACGGCAAGGATTCAACCTACGGGTTTTATTTGCTTTAGTTTTATGTTCAAATTGTTTTCCCTTCAATCTATGTTTTTAGTTTATTCAGTCATGTGTAACTAAACTCATAGGATTCTAGGGATGTGTTAGTAGCAACTTTGGTTATACAATTCCGTTTTCTATTTAATATCCGTTTTGTTTTTACTTTGTTTCTTCCCTAAATTAATCATGATGCTTCATAATTGAGTGACACAATTATGTATGATTCAATACAACTTGCTTCATAACTGTGACAGAGTTCTAGCGAGTTAGATCCACTTAGTAGACACTACAGTTAGCTTCCTTTAAAACGGCACTGTTAATTGAGAGTGAGGACTTTTCAAGGGTCTTAGGAGCTTTTTGGAGTTACGTGTTAGGATTGACAACCCTAATGTTAGTAATCAATGTTTGTATCGCATGAGCATAAGCTAGGTGACTCGTCCTTTCAAAGTATTAACTGTGCTAGGGTATTGTAGTTTGGAATTTGTATAACCATAAAAGTGAAAGCACATCCCTGGAATTCCCCTTATCTCTATACTTTTCTCTCCGTGATTTGCTTGCATTTAGTTGTTTACTGTTTTTAATATTTACTGTTTTCAAAATTTTCCAAAAATTCTTGTTTCTCCAGATAGTAATTGAGTTCTAGTAGAAGATAGACACTTTGTGTATATCTTCCCCGTGTTCGATACCCGGTACTAACCTTTTGCTATACTATACCTACTCTGTATACTTGCAGGTATTTATAGTGCAAATAAAAAGTGCATCATGTTTTTGGCGCCGTTGCCGGGGAAGACAATTCACTTTGGAGTGATATCTTCAAACGATAATTTTACTACTTTGGATTTTTATTGCTTTTTGTTTTATTTATTTATTTTTTTTTTTTATTTCGAGTCTTGCAGGTTTTGTATGCGAACGCGTTCTGGGAAGTACATCTTAGAGCCGCTTGATTTAGAACTTGAAAGAACTCGTAGAATAATAAGAAGTGAAAAAGGATCAGGAACAATGGGTGACCGAACAGATATTGAGAAGCTGCAGGAGATGGTGAAGTTGCTGATGGATGAGAGAGATGCGGAGAGAGCAGCCCGAGAAGCCATGGAAAAGAAGAACAGAGAAACATTACCTGTGATGAACATGTTCAATCATGGGAATATGATCACTTTTCCTAACGGCCCTCGTATTGATGCTAACAATTTTGAGTTACGCATGCCCCTTATCCAAAGGGTCGAGCAAACTCCTTTTGCAGGTAGGGCGACTGAAGATGCTAACCGCCATCTCTCCAAATTCGTGGAAATCGCAAACACTTTGAAATTAAATGGTGTCGACGACGATGCCATACGGGTAAGACTTTTTCCATTCTCATTGATTGATTCTGCTAAGGAGTGGTTTGAGTGTATGCCACCAGAAAAGGTCTCCACATGGAAGGACATCGTAGCTACCTTCCTCGACAAATACTACCCGCCAGGCACTATTTTGAAGCTCAAAAGTGAGATCTTTCAGTTCACACAAGGCCATGACGAGCCCCTCTATGAGGCATTTGCTCGTTTCAAAGCTCTTCTTCGAAAGTGCCCAAACCATGGTTTTTCCATAGACCATCAGGTAGGAATCCTCTATAATGGATTTAACGAGAAAATATGTGCTATGCTTGATTCAGGGGCAAATGGGGGATTTCTAAGAAAGACAGGAGAGGATGCCATGGCGGTGATCGAGGAGTTCGCCACCAACAGTCGGGGGTGGTCTAAGGAAAGGCATGCCACGAGAAGAGTAGCAGCCATAGAAGAGGCCGAAGAAAGTTCTTTTGCTAAGGAGTTAGCAGAACTTAGAGTCAGGATTGATCAAATGGACATCTCGAGGAAGGAAGATCCAATTCCGGCAACTTCCATAGTGGCAGTCAATGCACCCGAAATTGCCATATCAACTGTGGAAGAAATAAACTACGTGCAAGGAGGCGGTCCCAGAAACTACAATAACAATTATCGCCCTAATCAGGGGGGCGGCAATTTCAATAATTATAATGGGAACCGTCCGCACCCAAATCTTTCTTATTCTAACAATAATTACTTGCAACCCCCTGCAGGATTTAATGTTAGCAAAGGAGGAGTGGTTGAGCCGATGAAGAAGGAAGACAAGTATGAACAAGGAATCACGAAGATCTTGGAAGTAATTACACAAGATAGGAAGATTAATGACACCAAGATCGGAGTGGTCGAAGCAAGGATAAACAACCTCGAGCAAGGAATGAACACAATCTCGGCAGCTGTAACCAATATTACCACTCAAATGGAGCAAATTCAGAAGAAGTTAGATGAGGATAGAGCAAAGGCAGCAGCAAGAGTGGATGATATTAACAAGAAATGGGTGGCAAAGCAGAAATCTGGGGACTGCCCAGATGCCGGCGGACCGCCGCAGACCCCGCAGCGGCCCGCCACTGAGACGGCAGAGACACCAACCAGGCAGGACTGCCCAGTCGCCGGCGGACCGCCGCACACCCCGCAGCGGCCCGCCACAGAGAAGGCAGAATCGTCCACTAAGCAGGAGCTTGTGCGGCACAACGGGATTGTACTCCCTTTTCAGCCAAAGAGGAAGTTCAAGCTTGAAGAGCAGTTCAAGCATTTCCTTAACATGTTTTGCAAGGTCCATACTAACATTCCTCTTGTTGAATCGTTGCAGGAAATACCAAAGTATGCAAAGCTACTAAGGGAGGCGGTAATGAGGAAGAAAAAGCCGACTAAAGCCGACCTTAAGCTACCGCATCATTGCAGCGAGATCATCCAAAAGGAACGGGCAGTGAAGCAAAGAGATCCGGGCCAGTTCATCATTAGGTGCCGAATTGGAGAAGGGAAGGTTGACAAAGCACTGTGCGACTTAGGATCGTCCATCAATCTCATGCCACTGAAGTACTACGAAAAGCTCAACATCGGGCCACTCAAATCTTCAGATGTAACACTCAGGTTGGCCGATAACTCGTCCATCAAGACTGTAGGTATGATTGAGGATGTCTTAGTTAAAGTTGATGATTTTATTTTTCCTGCCGACTTTATTGTGCTTGACATAAAGTAGACAAGAACGTCCCTCTAATCTTAGGGAGAGATTTTCTTGCCACTTGCAAAGCTTTGATTGATGTAGGTCGTGGCGAGATCACAATCAGTGATAATCATGGTCAATCCACCTATAAGATCGAGAGCGAGATGCTAAAGTTTGAGGAGGCAAAGCGGGCAAAAATGGAACAACAGTGCAGAGCAGTCATGGCTACCGACTTGACCAAGTCCAAAGATCCCTTTGAAGCGGAGGATCCTTCTACCTCCACTATCTACATTGTCAAAGAGGTAAGACACTCTTCTAAAAAGGGTGATGCTAATTCTTCTACATCTGCTCCACAGAAGAAGAAACAGAAAAGAAAGAAAACACCCAAAGAGGACCCCGAGATATACGTCATCAAAACCAAAGAGGGGAAGTACAAGTGGTGGAAGAAGCTAGGGACCAAATTGCTCCCTATGCCAATTTTCAACACTCGAGTTATTGATCCGCCCAACTAGTGGGCCACTTCAAGTCGAGCTAACGACTTTAACAAAAGCGCTTATTGGGAGGCAACCCAATTTTCTTTTATTTTTTTTATTTTCTCGTTTTTTTTTATGTTCTGTTAAAAAAAAAAAAAAAAAAAAAAAAAAAAAAAAAAAAAAAAAAATTGGTGGCGGTCGCCGCACTTAAAGCACGGCGGTCGCCACACGTGTGTTAACATGTGCAGGAAGAATCGGGCCTAGGGCAGGCTTAGGGCGGGCCAGAGTAACCGCTGCACGGGCCGCGGCGGCCCGCCAGGAGTGCTGTTTACGAAGGCCCATGTGGCGGCCCGCCACGAGAGACGCGGCGGTCGCCACACGCAGTCCAGAGACGGGATTTCCACCATAAAAGGTATGTTTTCCATTCCTTTTCACATTCCTTCTCAAATTCCTTCCTTGCACACAACCCCCACCTATATAAATCACCAAATTCACACACCCACACTATCATTCTCTCAATTCTCTCAAAGTCTAGAGCTCTTCTTCTACAAATTCTCTCCACAAAAAGGTATGAATCCTAACTCAATTTCTGGGTTTTTCTTTACTTCTTCCATGGATTGTGCTTTATTTTGGGTGAATTGTTCGGTAGAATCTCTTAATTCATGATGGGGGATGATTATGTGTATGAATTTTTGAATTCTATGGTTTAAAATTTGTTTGGTTGGTGATTATTAAGTTGTGAATGATGATTCTCTCTTGGTTTTTAGAGTTTAAAAATAGCAATCATGTTCATAGCATTGTGAGGCTATTATTACTTCCATGAATTGCAATATTTGTGATTTTGTAGAGATTGTTGGTTTTTATGGATATTTGGTTGATACGTCTCTGCATGGGGGATGAATTCACGTTGGGGGATGATTTTTGTGTCCTAATTTGGTTGTTTTTGCTTAAAATGTTATTATGCTAAAAATTGGGATGCTATTTTACCCAAGCTTGCATATAAGTTCTTATCTCTTGATTTTTACTTGGTTGAATGCAAGTTTGGGGGAACTTTTGATCTCTTACTTGTTGATGCTCTTTTAAGAGTGTAATTTCTTTTGTAGGATAATGGGATCAAAAGGGAAACCGGAGAATGCAAAGAACTTTGGCATTAGCCTTGCCACGGAAGAGCAAAAGGCTATGTGGAAGAAAGTGTCGGCCCGAGAAACGGCACCTTCTAGATATCCCCACGATTTCCCTCTCCAAACTTTGGGGATCATGGAGGATTTTTGGAAGTTGTGCGACGTGGGTGATGGGAATGGCCTCGTCTACATGTTCCAAAGGAAGTGGCCATCGTTTCGAAAGTATACTCTCGAGTTCCTCAGCTCGCTAAAGGTTACTAAGGATCGCCGCCAAAATTATTGACGTGCCAAACTTTGAACGCTGGAAAGCATCTTTGACGTGCGGCGACCGCCGAACAGCTGCGGCGGACCGCCACCTGGGCACAATTTTCCAGCGCGATTTTTCGAAATTCTTCGAATTTTCACCCCGCTCAACCTCTACGCGAAATTTTTCAGGGTACGTTTTTTTTTTTCAGTAGTATACTCACGTCCCTACCGACTCTACAAACTTATTTTACACTTTGTTGTAAATAAGTTTGGGGGGATGAAGTGGTGGACCGTGAGTTTAGGGTTTTCTTTTTGTTGTTAGTTTGTTTTTGCTTTAATTTTCCAAAAACCCGTAGGAGATTTTTTGTGTTCTAAAAATGTTTTCTTGAATCCATGTCATGAACATAACATGAAGAACTTAAAAACAAGCATGCTTAGGGACACATTAGACCGAGTTGCCAATGATATTATATTCCATCTATGTTTAAGTGTGCCTTAACATTTTGATATGATGGTTAGGTGAAAAGGTGCATAATTAGTGAATTGCTTGTTCGCCTTGAATCGTGATTTTACCTTGTGAGATTTGAGCCTTAAATTCTTTCTTGTGTGATTTATCTGTATGCATGTATATGTTTCTAGAACTTGCTCCTAGTCTGCCTAAGTTTACATAGTATTTAAGTTGATTTAGGAGGATGTTAGGCCGTCTTTTCTTAGCTACTTTTATATCCAAAATTTTCGACCCTCTCAAATTTTTCCTTTGGAGCCAATTTTGAGCCTTTAAGCCTTTTATTTGGAAGCCAAAATAAATGGGGGGACAATTCCTTGGGTTAGTATAGTTTTTGTTATCTTCTTTTGTAAAGGAATTGGAGAGATAAGGAGGAAAGTATAAAAAGTAGTGTGCTTAATATTAAGAAAGTACAAGTTGTGAAATTGAGAAAAACTCTAAATATGTGCTTGATCTTAGGAAAAAAAAAAGAAAGAATGTGTAAAAAAAAAAAAAAAAAAAAAAAGAAGAAAAAAAAAAAGAAAAAAAATGTGTGAAAGGTTGTGAAAAGAAAATAAAATCAAAGGATTGAAAGTAAATTGAAGGAGAAAAATAAAGTGTTAGAAGTGCCTTAAGTTTTAGAAAAGTGGAGTCATCTTAACTCTACTTGGGATATTTTTATATTTGAGTCACTTTTTAGCCAAATATTCCTCACCTACCAAAGAGCCTACGTTACAACCGAAAAGAAAGACCTTTCGGACTTTTGATGCTTAATCACATTGAGTAGAGGAGGGATTAGACTTTGAGCAAGCCTATGGTAAACTTTGCATGATGCATGATTTGAGTGATTTACACTTTACCTTTATACACTTTGAGAGTGAGAGAAAGAACACTTCCCATCTTTGGAAGTTTGCCACATGTGAGTGCTTGAATTCAAGGTGTTCCACGAGTTAGTAATGAAAGTGCACTATTAAGCCTTGCTTGATTTGATTGTGTTAATCCATGCTTAATCTATTCTTTCATCTTTTGAGGCAATTATGACGTCTAGTCCTTGTGCATTCCGTGCGTCTATTCTTGTGTCTTTAGTGTTTTGTTCGAGGACAAACAAAAATGTAAGTTTGGGGGAGTTGATACGCCCGGATTTTGCACTGTTTTAAGGCCATTATTTGGTCCGTTTTTGTTATCAAAATCACTCTACATGTCCATTATTTGCATATTCTATACATTTTGGTATTTTGACGTGTTTTGTGAGAAATGTGCATATTTGAGCCGAAAAGGGGAGTAAAAACGCATAGTCTGCAAATCTGGAGTCAGACGGCGACCAGCGACCGCCGCGAAGTTGTACGGCGACCGCCGGCGCCCGGCGGTCAGAGCTATGTGGCGGCCCGCCTCGGAAATTTACGCTAGGAGAAGAGTCTCGCCCGGCGACCGCCGGAGGACATGTGGCGGTCCGCCACCGAAGGGTCAGAGTCTCTGGACTCCAACGCGGCGACCGCCGGCCAAGGTGCGGCGGCCCGCCGGAGAAAGGCGGCGAATCCGACCAACCCTAGATTTGCTCCAAGATTTACCAAACTTTGAAGATCTTTTCCTTCTAGGATGAGGAATAATCTTCCCCTATAAATAGGACCTCAAGCTTCATCAAAAGGAGTTTTCACACAACAAGAACATTCATAGAGAAAGAGAGTGACTACTTGCAACATTCATAGAGATCAAAAGCTAGAGTACTTCAATTGTGCAAGGAGTTGGAGAAGGATTTCAAGAACATCAAGAACGACAAGGATTCAACCTACGGGTTTTATTTGCTTTAGTTTTATGTTCAAATTGTTTTCCCTTCAATCTATGTTTTTAGTTTATTCAGTCATGTGTAACTAAACTCATAGGATTCTAGGGATGTGTTAGTAGCAACTTTGGTTATACAATTCCGTTTTCTATTTAATATCCGTTTTGTTTTTACTTTGTTTCTTCCCTAAGTTAATCATGATGCTTCATAATTGAGTGACACAATTATGTATGATTCAATACAACTTGCTTCATAACTGTGACAGAGTTCTAGCGAGTTAGATCCACTTAGTAGACACTACAGTTAGCTTCCTTTAAAACGGCACTGTTAATTGAGAGTGAGGACTTTTCAAGGGTCTTAGGAGCTTTTTGGAGTTACGTGTTAGGATTGACAACCCTAATGTTAGTAATCAACGTTTGTATCGCATGAGCATAAGCTAGGTGACTCGTCCTTTCAAAGTATTAACTGTGCTAGGGTATTGTAGTTTGGAATTTGTATAACCATAAAAGTGAAAGCACATCCCTGGAATTCCCCTTATCTCTATACTTTTCTCTCCGTGATTTGCTTGCATTTAGTTGTTTACTGTTTTTAATATTTACTGTTTTCAAAATTTTCCAAAAATTCTTGTTTCTCCAGATAGTAATTGAGTTCTAGTAGAAGATAGACACTTTGTGTACATCTTCCCCGTGTTCGATACCCGGTACTAACCTTTTGCTATACTATACCTACTCTGTATACTTGCAGGTATTTATAGTGCAAATAAAAAGTGCATCATGTATCCATCAAGGATATAAAAATATTGCTTGCCAGCCAATCTTTCTAGCATCTGATCAATGAAAGGTAGGGGAAAGTGATCCTTCTTTGTGGCCTCGTTCAGCTTCCTGTAATCGATACACATCCTCCAACCCGTCACCAGCCTAGTGGGCACCAGCTCGTTCTTTTCATTCTTAACAACCTGTATTCCAGACTTTTTAGGTACCATATGGACAGGACTGACCCACTCGCGGTCCGGAATGGAGTAGATGATCCCTAAAGCAATCAATTTTAACACCTCCTTTAGGACTTCCTCTCGCATGTTCGGATTCAGTTTTCGTTGTGCATCTCGATGAGCTTTCGCACCTTCTTCTAGACGAATGTGGTGCATACAAAGATTTGGACTGATTCCTACCAAATCCGAGAGAGTCCACCCTATTGCTTTCTTGTTTCTTTTGATGACTTCCAACAACCCCTTCTCCTGCTCCTTGGTCAGGTTACTGTTGACTATTACTGGGAATGTCTCATTCTCCTCCAAGTAAGCATACTTGAGGCCTGGCGTAAGTGTCTTCAGTTCCTTCTTTGTTCCATTCGTCTCCTGGGGCAAGGGATTTTTTTCTGCAATATCTGGTAATGCCTCCTTCCCAGACCCAGGAGAATTCTCCAGACTAGCCACGTGAGCTGATCCCTTTGATTTGGCTGACTCGGGACTTCTGCAACACTCCATGATGGCCTCCGTGAGTTCCTCATCTGTCAACTTCGTTGTGTTCATTGCTGCACACCATCCTACAACTTCTCTGTCAATTGAATGGCTCAACTCCGAGTTGTCAATTTGTTCTTGTATCAATTCCGTCTCAAGATTTTCTTGGACCAGGGGGTTAATAACATCAATAGCATACAGATTCTCAACATCTAAAGGCCTTTTCATCCCCTCATCTATGCTAAAATTTAACTTTTTTTTACATTGCAATATGACTTATGAGACTTTAACAAAATTTGGAAGTAAATTACAACCTCTTCTATTGTGACAAAATTTTGAAGTAAATTTCAATTTCTTCTATTGGGACAAAATTTGAAAGTAAATTACAATTTCTTCTATTGTTAATTAAAAATATAATAAAAATTAAAATTATTTATGGTTTTAACTTTTAACTTGTTATCTATTTTATTATTATTATTATTATTATTATTATTATTATTATTATTATTATTATTATTATACTCATATTTACAAGTAATACATATATTTTTTAGGCTCTTTAATAGACTTAAACTTTAAATGATCTAAAATTTGAAAATCTTTCTCTAATAATAAGTGAAAGGTTATCTTATTTTTAAAATAGCAGTATTGCTTAAGCACTTGTTAACTTTGAGAGATCTTATTTATAAAAATATATTTAGAAAATTTATTGAATTTGAGATATTATAAATATAAGTAACTGATAGTACACATATTAAAATAGACTTTTTTGACATTACAAATTTGCAATATGAGACTTTGACAAAATTTGGAAGTAAATTACGGATTCTTCTATTGTGACAAAGTTTAAAAGTAAATTACAATTTCTTTTATTATTAATTAAAAATATAATTGAAATTAAAATTGTTTATGGTTTTAACTTTTAACTTTTCATATACTATTATAATAATAATAATAATAATACTACTACTAATAATAATAATAATAATAGTAATAATAATAATAATAATAATAATAATTATTATTATTATTATTATTATTGTTATTATTATTATTATTATTATTATTATTATTATTATTATTATTATTATTATTATTATTATTATTATACTCCTATTTACAAGTAATACATAAATTGTTTAGGCACTTTAAAAGACATAAACTTTACATGATCTATAATTTAAAAACTTTTCTCCAATAATAAGTGAAGGGTTATTCTATATTTAACATAGTAATGCTTAAGCACTTTATTGACCTCGAGATATAAATTTATAAGTATAATACTATAATTGCTAGTGACATAAATTAAAATGGATTTTTTTGACATTACAATACGAGACTTTGACAAAATTTAGATATAAATTACAAGTTCTTCCATTGTGACAAAGTTTGAAAGTAAATTATAATTTCTTCTAGTATTAAATAAACATATAATTGAAATTAAAATTGAATTTAATTCGGTTATTGGTTATAACCGACGGGTATCGGTTATAACCGATAACCGACTTAGAGCAAAAACGTATAACCGGTACCGAACCGACAACCGTAAATATCGGTTATTGGTTAACCGATAACCGACCGGTTTCAGTTCGTTTCTCGGTTAACCGATTAACCGAAAACCATTTACCCACCCCTAATTGAGATTGCTTTCATACAATGCAATGGAATATTGCGAATGTTTGAATGCCAAGAAACCCCGCCAAATACACGGCTTTTCTTGTCTTCCTAATTTTAATGATTTTACATTAATTTAAGAGTATGACTATTTTAACATTTTTGTTCAGAACATTATCTTTCAAATTATTTGATCCGAATAAATGAAAATTGATCGGATTTGGTCTATTTGAGATTAGCATTTCTAATTAATATATTAATTACTTTGTAAACAATAAGTCCAGCTTTTTTTAACCGCAAACGTCATCTTCTTCTTACATTTCTTAGATATGAAAATGAAACCTCACACTCCAAATTGAAATTTGCAAACATTGGAGATTCAAATACTTGGCAGCCACAGCAAAGGCTTGGCAGTGATTGCTCTGTATCCCTCCAATAGTAATAATGCAATCAGTACCCTGCGCCACCACCTCAGCCAGCAAGAATTCGAATTTCCTGACCTAGTTGCCATTCAATTGCATTCCTGAATGATCATCGCAGAACAACAAATTTCAAGCATCAGAAAACATACTCTAAATAATCTCATCTAGAATAAAAATCGCCAAACAAGAGCCAAGAGGTCAAATATATCCACCGCCAAATTGAAATCTGCAAATATTGGATTCTAATGTACAAACATTTGACGGAACCGGTCAAACTTCATCTTCTTCTTTCATTACCATGGTCACCCCATGGCTGCTGCCGCCATAACCACTGCCTCCGTAGCCACCGCCGCCTCCGCCACCGCTGCCGGAGGCTGAGCCTCGTTGACAGTGATGCTGCAGCCGTCCAATTCCTGGTTGTTTCAATTTGGAGTGTGAGATTTCAGATCTAAGAAATAGAAGAAAGAAGATGAAGTGTGCTGGAATTATTATTTACAATAATATGAAAAAATAAAGGTCAATTTTGGTCCTAAACATATGGTCAATATACGAATTTGGTTCAAAACATTCATTTTTTGAAAAAGGGTCCGTAATAAAGTGTTTTATTGACCGGATTAGCCATTTTTTATTACTGTAGCTAATTTTTTATTTTTTTAAAATATCTAAAATATTTGTAAAATAGAAAACCCTTAAATAAAAACATGAAAAACATGAACTTGGTCCAAAACCCGTCGGACTTGTCGGATTTGGAGAGGTCGCATTGTTGCAGGAGTTCCGGCGACAACGACGGCCCATCCACGAGACGAAGCTGTCACTGTCAATCTCAGTTGCTGTTTCCGATAAAGCAATTGAACTTCGATTTTGAATTTTGAAAATCTTGAATGTAAGCCCTTGAATCTATATTCTTGAATTCCGACAATGTTGAAATGCATATTAAAGTTCTGAAACTGGATTTGAAACATCTACATAGCATTATGAACTACAATTTCGTCAAAGATGAAGTAGAAAAATAGAACAATATACAGTCAAACTAGTCCAACATATTCATTATCAATATCAAATACGTCCTGAACATTTACAATAATTAGATGACTAATAATCCGATATTAAGCTAATCGAGTCAAAATTTTGCTAATTGACGGTGGACCATAAAAAATTGACGGAACCGCTAAAAATGGACTGTATCGACATAAATTTCATTTGTTATGGACCTATTTCTCAAAAAGTGAATGTCTTGGACCAAATTCATATATTGGTAATATGTTTAGGACCAAAATTGACCTTTACTCTATTAAATATAAAAGTACTAATCTAGTCAAATGTCATTTAATTGGAGTTAACTGTAAAAAGATAAACGGTGTAAAAAATGTACCAAATCCGGTCCGTTTTCATTTGTTTAGGACTCAATAATTCAAAAGATAATATTCTTGACCAAAATCGTAAAATCGTCATATGTTTATGATCACCTTTGACCTTTGCTCTTAATTTAAACAAATGTGAAAACATACCATCTTCACGAATGTACAAGTTGTTTTAGCCTTATCCATGAAGTCATATTTTTTTTATGGGTAGTGATTTGGAGACATAATGTTTTTATGCCATACTATTTTTATACATTTTTTTAGAGTAAAGGTCAATTTTGATACTAAACATATGACCAAAATAGGAACTTGGTTTAAAACATTCACTTTTTGAAAAACATGTCCATAACAAATGAAAATGTGGCTGAAGTAGTCCTTTTTATGACAGTTCTGTCAAAAAATTAATGGTCAACGCTAGTTGCACGGTGGCATGACCGTTAGTTTTTTAACAGAACCGTCAAAAAAGGATCACTGCGACAAGGATTTCATTTGTTATGAACATATTTTTCAAAAAGTGAATATTTTGGACAAAATTCATATTCTGGTCATATGTTATTGACCTTTACTTTTTTTTCAATTTTTATTTAATTTTATTAATATGCCCTAATATTGTTTTTATACACTTCTTTGGAAAGTGAGATCAAATCCAAGCTATTGCAAAAATTAGTTGTTTGCTTTGTGATTTAATTGTCTATAAATTTATATGTTTTATTTGACTCTCTTAACTAAGACCTTTGATCTTGATGATTTATTTGACTTTTTTTTTTACCTTTGATCTTGAATGGTTTCTTTATCATCTTACTGAGAGTACTAGAGCTTTAACGAGTGCAGTGCAGGTGCGGTATGATATCACGCGATCTAACAGGTCCAAAGGATTTGACTAGACTTCTAAGGCTAGAAAACCGTGGAACTATCAGAAAGGGGTCGTTGGATGCACTCTTTTCCCTCAAAACATAAACCCACTATACTACAACTAGCACAGGGAAGTAAAGGATCGATCCCACGAGGATGAAGGTGCTACGAAACTGCATTTGAGGATGTTTTGGAAAAAAGGGGTTGGCTGCTGCCACGCAAATTATGGGTTGAGTACTAAAACTATTGGGTTTGAGAGACTTAAACTACTTTACTCTACCTACTGGGTCTAAGAAACAAGAACGTACGGAACATGCATGACTTTAAGAAATAAAATATTTGAGAATTAAAAAAAAAACTGGAGTTAAGTAACTAGGCAGACTTTCCTAATTTAGACAAACAAAGGAGAAACAAACAGTGGGGACCAATTTCCTTAAACGACCAGGGTCTGGAAAAGCAGCTGAAAAGCAGAAGTACATGCAGAAAAGTAAAAGGTCTTGCAGAAAGGTGCTAGCATAAAGCAGATCTGATTCTAACTACCACCAAACATCATCTTCTTCAGGAATCAAATGAGAATAACAGAGAAAACAGAGCATTTAACATCATGAAAACAGAGTAGATTTCGGATCCAAACTAAAAACGAGAAATTAAAGTCGCAACTAACAGACCTACGCTACTGGACCTAAGAAATGGAGAAACAGAACGTAAATAGCCATGATCATGCAGAAACGTAAACAGAAACACCAGATCTGCCAAACTCCAACTCAAATCCAACATAACTCAACAAATCCAAACAACTCCATACAAAAATCCACAGCCTCCAGCAACCAATAAACAAATCTCAGCTCCGAATATTCCAACAATAATTCAACAACGCAAAATAAAAACAACCGAACAAGCTCGACCGAACAAAATCCAACAAAAGCAAAGGTAAACTTCCATAAATGCAGAGATAGGTTCAAATCCAGTAGATCCAAGTCAACAACTAAGAGTTACGAAACTAAAACGAACGAGTACTTAAAACCGAAAACAAACTAAACAAAGCAAAATAAATATTGTTTCTTCGCCTTCACAAGGCGGTGTTACACAACAGCAAAATAACGACGATGAACCACCACGGTAGCCGGAATCACCCCATCTCCAAGTGCGCAGCAAGTGAAATGAGAATTTTTGAAGTGTGGAGCTAAGGAAATGGAACTAGAGCCTTCAAAAGTGAGCGAGGAGCCTTTTTTGTTCTTCAAGGTTTAGCTCTTTATATAGGTGAGGCTCTGATCCCTAGGGCATCCTCTGGTAATTTGACGCTTTTGCCCTTGAATAAGACTCTTAAAAAGGAATCTGCTCATGCTCTATTCTGTTCCTGCCGCCAGCTTCTAATTCTCCCAGGTCCGGGCGACGACTTCTGATTTTCACTTCAATTCCATATCTTTTGCATTTGCCTGGTCAGGTAACAGCAACTCCTGGGTCCGGCAGATTTACTACGCACCTGAACTTATATAACGCACATTAGCGCCCCAAATGCACAGATTTTTACTCTAAACCGATGCATGAAACGAGCCTTATCACTTACTTTCCAAATTGTATTCACAAGTTAAATAAATTTTATTTTTAGATATTTAAGTAAACATGATCTACCAACATTTGAATCCTTCTATGGTTAACATGCTCAAGTCTTAGGTGCCATAAATATGTTTTATTCATCGAATCAGAAGGTGTTTTTCTTTTATGAGAAATATTCAATATTGCTTTTGTTCATCACAAAATTGAGCTTGAACTATTGATAGCTAGTCGTCAAACTCTGAAGGTCAATTGCTACTTGGGACTCGGGATAGATGGTTCCTCCCAAAACTATCTCATCATCTCGAGGACATGGTCCCTCACAGACGTGCCTTCTTTCATAACCTTAGTCATGATATTCGAAAGGCTAAAAACTTATCCCCTCAATTTCGAGTACCAGAAAGATTATTGAGATTGTTGATAGTATCTCGGTAGCGATGTTCATGCTCTATGTTGATATTGAATTATAGTTGACATAGAAGCCAACATGCAACAGTTCGATATTGTGATGGCCTTACACCACGCCCTATAATTTTCTTTATTTGTTGCAAAAGCATTTGCATCAGGCTCGGATGGACAATGAATAGTAAGCACATATTTGTACTCTTTAGCAGTTAAAACAATAGTTTCTAAACATGAGGAAAATATCATACTCCTTCCGTCCCACAAAAATATGGACAATTTAAAAAGCAGGGGCCTAATGCATAATTAGTAAAGTAAGTGAGAGGAGGGAAAGAGTAGTTAAAGTAGTGTTAGTAGATAATAAACTCACATTATTATTAGTGTTTAATGAGTTATAATGGTGAGTATAGTGGTATAAGTTGTAAATAAAATGATGTACTCCATATGAGTAATGATTTAGGACAACTTTCCATAAATGGAAATACATATATTTTCATAGGACGGACGAAAATGAAAAAAATGCACGTATGTTTATTGGACAAAGGGAATATTTAGTACTATTTGGGTGTAAAATCCAGGAAAATATCATACTCTTCTTTAATGAAGTATTTAATTAATAAATATTGATAGAGTCAAAAAATTTAATTGAAAGAATCATTATATTAACAAATCTTTTGCATATATCAACAAATCATTGTTTAAAGTCTGCGCTATTGATCATCACTATATATCCTATAAATATATTTTTAATATTTAATTGAATAAAATTAATGTATTAACAGATTTTTATCATGTTTCTCTGATAATATTCTTTGGGAAGAAAAATGTATCATTAATGCTAGCTTGCCCAACTCATCTCTCTTTCATAATTATATTTCAAATATTAATTAAGTAGAATTTTATTCAGAGATTTTTTTCCTTATATTCTGCTTTAGGAAGACAAATGTATCATTCATGCTAATTTGCCAACATATAAACAATAAATTAAATAGTTCATTACTTCATGGAGTAGCATATAGGAGTAGTATTCATTTGGGATTTTTGGTTCCGGTATTTCAGTATTAAACAAACATACGGCATTTAATAGAATTCATTATAATAATATTAAAAACATTTATTGAAATTATAAAATAGCTAAAATAAGAAATTAACAAATCTACGTAGGGAAGACGGGTATGATGCATTGGAAATATAATTATTGCCAATTGCAGCTTTTTCTTGGATGAAGCAGATTTCGTTTTTGTAAATCAATTTAAATAATGCTTTTCTATAGCTTCTAATCACAAAATATAGGTTCTGTTTTCCATGTTGGTATAAAATTTTTTTAGTATATGCTTGAAGTTAAGAAAATAATTATAGTGCATGCTCATAAAAGTACTAAGTCAAAGTTTTCGTGTATTTTATAACCGTTCCCGCCAAAACAGCAATTAGTGGCAATTTTATTATTTTTAAGACAACTCTCACTTTATATAATGATAGATAGATGATAGATTAATTTCTATTGTTGTCCTAGCCGCCTATAGTGAGTCGACTTGAGAAATTCCAGAGTTACTTTTAGGAGGGAAAACTCCCAACTCGTTTGGTTTCTCTCTATGGAGACTGTCTCCAGATATTAGAAATTTGTTGATCTTGTAATATGGAAAGCGACGAAGTGAAGGTTGAAGAAGCTCAAGTTTCAATGTCGAAAGACGAAGCGATTTTGGTCGAAATCAGCGGTGAAATCGATACCCTAAAAGAGGAGCAATCGCTTACTGAAAATTTCAATGTCAGGAAGCGAGGTCGGCTTGAAGATAAGAATCAAGGTTTTGGGGAAAGTGTCGTCAAAATTGGAGGATCAGAGCGACGGATGGTAACTCACGTGAGACGCGGTAGGGTGAAGAGAGAGAAAGGGCAAGAGGGTTTGGATATGAATGAGAATCGCTACGATGTTTCTTCTTCTTCTTATGCAGAGTGTAGTAGAGGGGAAAAGCTGGAATTAGGGGATAATGTAGCTGAAAAGGAAGAGGGGAATGATTCGGAGAAGGAAAGGAGCAAGGTAGAGGGTGAAGGGTGGTGCTTGGGGGTTAGACAGGCAAGGGTAAAGGCTATGGAGAAGATAACAACTGTGTTGAATGTCACTGATGATGGGTTATCAAATAGAGGGAAGAAGAAGGGGATTCACAGAAAGATGAATAACAATGGAACTTCACTTGAAGATAACGAAGTCGGAGCTGAAATAGCCCAAATGGAGGATGAGAAGACTAAGCCAAGAAGGAGTATGCGTTGTAAAGGCAAGGGGAAGGGTGAAGGAGAAGAGCTAAATGAGAGTGTTGCGAAGACCAGAGTTGGACGGAAAATGGATGATAATGTAGGCTGAGTTTTCCGAGTCCCTGTGTTAATTTCCCTTCAGTTGTGATTGGTGTGTGTACAAATGTCAAAGGCTTGTTTTGGCTATAAGGTTTTACTTTTAAGCAGTCATTTTGTTGCATTTCTGTTACAGGGGTTTCTGGAATCAACGATGTGTCACCAATGTCAGAGAAATGACAAAGGAGATATAGTTCGGTGCACTAGATGTAAGACGAAGCGGTATTGCATTCACTGTATAAAGACCTGGTATGCTGATGTTATTCTTATATAAGCATATACTGCTCCTTGCTGGCTTATTGCATTTGTTAAAGATTGCATCACCAAAGTTTACATATATCATTAATTGGAATACTATCATTTGGGTGAAGATAAATAGCATACTAATGCTATTTGACACAACTTTGGAACACTATCTTTTGAGAAAGGTAGTTAGCATACTATTTTTCTTTGATAAGAGGCCATTCTACAATCTTCATTTACCTTTGTTTCATAGGTACCCTGACATGCCAGCTGAAGCTTTTGCAGAGGCCTGTCCTGTTTGTCAACTGAACTGCAATTGCAAATCGTGTTTACGCATGGAAGTTCCTATTGAAGTTTGTGTCTAATTGTTCTCTGATATTTGTTTCTTTTATTCTTTCTTTTGTCATCTTTCTTATGCTTCAATGCACTTTCTGCTTGTAGACTGCTGCCAAGATTAAGGAGAAGTCGAACTTCACAGTTGGTGATGAGCAGAAGATTCAGTATTCTAAGTACATGATAAAAGTTCTCCTTCCATTTATTGAACAGATTAACAAAGAACAAATGATAGAGAGAGAACTCGAGGCTAAGATTCAAGGTTTTTAATCTTTATATTTTTCTTCCTTGAGATCTTTTAGATGCTGTAACTTTGTGAGGAATAAAAATTCCTGTTTCCTGAAGTATGTTGGATGCTCGTTGTATGAGCTCTTAGTGATAATATTTATCTGATGCTTTTTTGGAAGAATGGTGAGTTTTGTAGATTATATTCACAGGATATGCTCAAATTTGATATTGCTCTATTACATCATAAAGAAGGTAATTAAAGCTTGTAGTTGCTTCATACTAGATTTAACATTTTATTGGTTTTGCAGGAGTATCAGTTTCAGACACTAAAATCATTGAAACAGCAATGGGTGCAGATGAGCGAATTTATTGGTATGTTTTGGGAAGACTCTTAATCATGTTATAGCTTCCAATAATTTCTAAGTGGTTCAGTTTGTCCATGATGATGCAGTGACAACTGTCGAACTTCTATTGTTGACTACCACAGAAGCTGTCCACGGTGCTCCTATGACCTTTGCCTTACTTGTTGTCGAGAACTTAGGGATGGGCACTTGCAGGGAGGTGAAAAAGGACCATCTTTTAAATATGTCGACTATGGGTTTGATTATCTGCATGGTGGAGACAAGAGTGTTCAGGCTTCGACAATGGAGAATAAGTTGGATGATAATCCGTATTCTCCATCACAATGGAAATTAGAGGAAAATGATGTCATTTTGTGTCCCCCTAAAACCAAGGGAGGTTGTGGTGAAGAAATTTTGGTATTGAATTGCTTGTTACCTGATGATTATGTCTTAAAATTACTTGTGGAAGCCAAAAAAATATTTGATGCGCCCAAAATTGAATATGCCCCTGAATGTCTCGGGAGAAGCTGTTCCTGTTCAAAAAATGGAGATGATTTCATGACCCCAAAGACATGTAAAGCAGCCTCGCGAGAAGATTCTAGTGACAACTATTTATACACTCCGTCAGCTGTAGACATTGAGCATGGGGATCTAAAACATTTCCAGTGGCATTGGTCAAAGGGTGAGCCAGTAATAGTGAGCAATGTACTGGAAACCACCCTTGGCTTGAGTTGGGAACCTATGGTTATGTGGCGTGCCTTCCGACAGGTTAAAAACCTTGACCACGATACACTTCTCGATGTGACTGCTATTACATGCCTCGATTGGTGTGAGGTATGTTATGTCTTCTGCTGCAATTTAAAACAAGAATAATTTGATAATAACAGCATTGTTGATATAAATGCAGCATTTCTGTATGTTACTTCTGTCAGTTCCTTAATGTATGTTGATTTCATTTCAGTTTTTTTATCTGTATAATTTTCTACTATTAATTATTAAACCTTATCTATCTGTTTGGTGTGGGCTGGTATTTCTTAAAGTTGCTCTGAATGGCAATAAAATTATTATTTATGTGCTTTATTGATGGATGATTGAGTGGCTTGTCTTTTTTCTTTATTATTTGTTACTTGTAGGTGGATGTGAATGTTCGCCAATTTTTCAATGGGTATTCGGACGCATATAAGTCACAATTTGATGATAAGGGGTGGCCTCAAATACTAAAACTGAAAGACTGGCCTCCATCTACTTTATTTGAGAAGTTGTTGCCTCGCCATGGCCTTGAATTTATAAGCTGCTTACCGTTTAAAGAGTATACACATCCTGAAGATGGACACTTAAATCTTGTAACTAAGCTTCCTTCACAGTCTATTAAACCTGATATGGGGCCAAAAACCTACATAGCTTATGGATTTAGCGAAGAGCTAGGGCGTGGAGATTCTGTAACAAAGCTTCATTGTGATATGTCTGATGCGGTATGTGCTCACTTTTCTTATATCAGTAGCTTGAGTTTTCAGATCATAGTTTTGATCTTAGGCCTGTAGCTTATTCTCCTCTCTCCATTTTGCCCACTTGAGCAATTGTATAAATAGTTTTCTTTCTGTTTGCCTGCTATTATTCGGATCATCTTTTTCCTACTTCTGATTGACATTAAAGGCATGAATTTATGAGTCATACAGTGTTATTAAGAGTTACAATGATAGCACAACATACTCCCTCTGTCCCATAAAAATAGACTACTTTTGCCATTTTGGTCCATCCCATAAAAATAGGTAATTCTATTTTTAGTAACCTTTTCTCTCTAATGAGGTGCCCATTCTCCACTAATACTCCCATCACTTTTTCTTCCTATCTTTCTCCTACTTTACCAATTGTGCATAAAACACGTGCCATTCTAAGATGGGCTATTTTTATGGGACGGAAGGAGTAATATATAATTGACCTTGTTCAAAACAATTTAAATTGCTTCAAGATGTTTGTTGTTATGCTGTATACTTGATATTTGATGGAACACCTGATTATTCCATATTGTGCTAAACTTTGCCTACATCTGTGCTTAATTTCATGCACATTAGGTTAATGTCTTGACACATATAAAAGGAGTTTCAATTAAACCTAAGGATCTTGATAAAATCAAAAAAGTCAAAGCAGACCATGCCGCTCAAGATCAAATGGAGATTTTTGGAGTTGTTCATATGGAAATTGATGAAGAAGTGAAAGCCTTGAAAGAGTCTGATCTAGTCAATATGAACAATGTTGACTTGGATGTTGAGCTAGGAGTTTCAAGCATTGTCGAAAATGACATCAAGGATGACAAAGAGAAAAACCCTAAGGAGGTATTAAAGACAAAAGTTTTGAATGCTGACAATGACTGTGAGAAAAACATATATAAACAGAAGTGTGAAGGGAGAGAGTTTCTCACAAAGGATCATCATGTTGTACAACAATTTCACATGGATGTAAACAATCAGATACAACTTTCTGGAGGAAAAGTGGATGTTGGTCTCAATTTGTGTAGTGGTAGTCTTGATGATGCAGAAAGTGGAGCTCTTTGGGACATCTTTAGGAAACAAGATGTTCCTAAACTAGAGGAGTATCTCAAAAGGCACTTCAATGAGTTCAGGCATATCTATGGCAATCTGCTTCCAGAGGTAATTTAAGAAACAAACTTCAATCCAATTTTACTGTATAAAAGTTTGAGGTGATTGAACTAATGATTTTACATTACGTTGTAATGTACTGATTTGCTTCTGTTTAATGGTACTTGAGAAGTTTGATCATTCTGATAATATTTGTGGGGGCAATATTTTCATGTAATTAAAATGAAAGTCAAATTCATCCATGTTGATTATTATTTTTGGATGGATAAAAAGAAGTAATTACAATTGATTATTGCCTCGTCGACATTCTCTCCTTTCCCATGCACTGAGAAATAATATGTTGTAGCACCTTCTGATTGTTTTCAAGATGATGTTTCCTCTACAGTTAGAATTCCATCATATAGTAGTGATGGTTTTAAATTTGTATGTAACTTGTACTGCTCTTATTCCCTTTTTATTAAGTATTTCAAATTTATTGAATGGATGAATTTGTGTTTTCTGGCAATCTGTCTTAAGAACATAAGAAGGAGAGCTAATTTTGTTGCAAACTTGCAATTGCTTGTGGGAGATACTTAATTCTGTGAAAGAAGCAAACTTATGGCAGCGTATTCTCAAGAATTTCCTCCTAACAATGCTATCGCTTTTGTTTTATCAGTAGAATACTTTGGCAAATTGTTGTTTCATTGCTTATCCTCTGAGTAGGCCACTACAATTATGTTAAAATCACATTAATTCAGCTTGTTAGTTACTTGAGGTGGTAAGATAAAACAACTGCATGTATACCGTGTGGCAAGTATATATAAAATTTCTGGTAATGTGTTATGCTGAATGGGAGATAGGTTTGTCTTTAATAGTGTAAACTAAATTTGCTAGCTAGTAGCTTGTTTGTGAAAAATCTTTTGCCAATTCAGCACTTATAAGAATCCGATCGACCACTACGTGATAATCACCTGTGACTGCCTTGTACTTTCAGGTTATCCATCCAATTCATGACCAAACTATTTACTTGACTACAGAGCACAAAAAACGACTTAAGGAGGAATATGGTCTGCCTTTTCATTTTTGAACTTCTTTGCCTTTTTAAATCACCTTATATAGAGGTTTTCTTGGTGTGTTTTGTTTGTGTGTGCTTTATAGGAATTGAACCATGGACATTTATACAGAGGTTAGGAGATGCAGTCATTATACCAGCAGGCTGCCCTCATCAAGTCCGAAATTTAAAGGTACTCTAGTTATCTTTGGTATATTATTTCTTCTGTTGCTGTTTGTATGGTAGTCAAGAAGTCATTAATCTGCCTTGTGACCCTTAAGAAGATAGTTGTAGGTCAGATCCAGAAACTCTAGCTGTTTCAATAATCTTTCTTGTTGTATGAACTTGCTCAGTTGATGAAGTAGTGGAGTGATGAATGTATGGCTAGTTAATTGTATTTAATTTTTGTGATGGAGTACGACCTCACCTTTTTTGCTCGTTTACAAGCTTCCAAACTTTTCCCGTTAATCATATCGCTCATTCAGTGCAAGACCACATGTTTAATGTGCATCAGCACCTTTAATCTAAAGCCTACTATGCATCTTGTAGGGGTAATAGGGTAGTGAGTATAGGATAGGAGACGTGATCAGCTGTGGGAGCATAAAACCAACCCGGTCCTTAATTGACTAGAATGTCTTAGGAATGAGCTGATAAAATCCAAATCAAGTTAGGAGTAGCTCTTGTCATTTTTTTTATCTGTCTGTCCCTTTTTTAATGCTTTTATTTTATTAATTCTTGCTTCCCCATCTTACACCCACTTTTAGTGTTTCTCTTCTTAGGAGGTTTCCATCCAAACTGCCTCCCTTTGGGTTCAACCCCTAATTACTATTTCTGATGTTGTTCTATTGTAGTTTAGGAGTATTTATTATACTTGTTTGTGACTATCTGTGCTTATGTCTTGTACCCTAAAAAATCACATCTCATCTCCCTGCAAGATGCATATCAGCATTTTACAACTTTTAGTTTTGTGTGATGCTTTCTTAGTTTCTTATGTAAATATAATGTCTGTACACAGGATTTTGTGGTGTTATACTTGTAGTGTGTGCCTATGCAGAAGTGTACTTCTCAAATATAAATATACTGGAACTTCCAGAAATGAATTATTTTTCATGTTTTATCTTGTGCAGTCTTGCACTAAAGTCGCGCTTGATTTTGTGTCACCTGAAAATATTCCTTCGTGCTTTCAACTGACTGAAGAGTTTCGTCTGCTTCCCTCGGATCATAGGGCTAAGGAAGACAAGCTTGAGGTTTGATTTCTTTTTTTCCAATTCCCTCAAGTTGTTTTAGCTTCCTGCTTCGGTCTATATCCCATTTTCGGTGTCACTACATGCAAACTAAAATTTTAATTTTTAACACACGTAAATCTGATGCAAGGTAATTCTTTAAAGCAATACCATCTTCTAAGTAATCATGTACATGTGTTGGATCATAGTAGTTTTTCATTGTATTATAAATGATTTTAAGTTATTGATAAAAAGCTAGGCTCGTTTTCAGGTGAAGAAAATGTTAATTCATGCAATGAGGAGCGCTGTGAATGATGTAAACAGAGTCGAATCATCACAACCTGTAAAGAGAGTCAAGTCATCCCGTACTGGTAATAGTCGTCACAAACCTCGTCGTAAGTGTTTCTCTCTTCATCATGTTTGAATTTTTATTTCAATATCAAGAATTTTTGGACCGGCTTGGAAAAGATTCTGGGAATATGTTTGCTTTATACACTGTTTTGGTTATATATCTCTCATCTTTATGTTTCTAGTTTGTCATATTCCTGTATGGCCGCTATATTTTAAAAATGTTATACTGTGTTTATAAAAATTCTGCAACAGTTTGATAATATGTTGCATCTATTGATTTTTATATTGTTGATTTTAGGTAAATAAGTTTGGGAAGCGTATAGTATCCGAAGCGCTTAGTTGGATACTATATTGACCCAACATCCTTTTGTGTGGTGGAGGAAGACTCTTTTTTGGACTCATCAGTCATCAAAGTATATGCTGAGTTTCACTACTAATGTTACCCTTTTTTGTCCACGTTTAACATGGTATAAATTATGTTAGGTTTGCTGATGGAGTCTTCTCACTTGAATGATTGATGATGTTTTGGTATTTACTCATTTGGTTAAGTAATATTTTTGTATATTAGTTGGTGAATAACTGAATATACAGTAGGCAAACGAGTCAAGCCAACTACCCGCCTAATTCTGGGCCCAACTTGCATTGGGCTAAGGCCTGAATTTCCATTGGGCTGTGGGCTGTGGCCCAGCCCAAAACATGTATTATGCCCTAAAAACCTAACTGGCCAAACATATGCCCTAGAAACCGACGCCTCTAGTATCAGTTTAGTGGCAATTATACTATACATATAAAAATATTTGACTTTAGATTGGTGGAAAAAGTTTAGAGTTTTGCATAAATTATATTCCTATAAAAAAAATTTATTAGTATTTTAAATTAATATATTTAGTTTAAATATTTAAAATATAGTTAGTTTTTTTTAACAATCCAAATTTTCGGCAAAATCATAAATAATTAAAGAATTCTTTTCTAAGTCGAATTTCTTTTCGTGTTTTCACACACAACAGCTGAATTATTTCCTTTTTTGACATAAGGAAATACATTTATTCTCCTACTTTACTTTCTCGTATTTTATTTTCTTCATTTCTATATATTTTTCTTTTCTCTTATATTCTCTTTTAAACTTACTTAAAACAATATTTTTTAAATCCGTAAGGGACAGGGAGTACCAATTATGGACTTAAATCTTTTTTAAACTCACCAAATGTCAGCAAAGCAATTTATTTTGCTACTCAACACTGTTAGCTCATACGGAGTATTAAATAAAATATTTGACTCCGTACATCAAATCAAAATGAACGCACCCACTGTCTCATAAAAATGAAAACTTTTAGAATGACAATTATTTAAATACATAAATGATAAAATATGGAATACATAGAAAAGAAAAGAGCTTGAAGTATTATTAGTGGAAAATAAGATCCACCTGATTGCAGAGACAAAGTTATCAAACATAGAAGTAAACTAATTTTATACTAAGATGGACCAAAATAGAAAAGTAGAGAGTATACAAAACAAGACGCAGAAGTAACATAAAATACATTACATCTGAAATGGAAATTCAAGAGAATAGATATAAAGTGCACCATAATATTTCCTTCAATCGTCCATTTTACAATGTATGCAAAAAGGGTAATAGTGTTTGTTGTATGCTCAAAAGAGAGAACCCAATAACACCAATGTACACAACACGTGTAAACAGGCAAAGCAGCCAGTTAACCAGCCGTGTTTTTGAGCACTATGGATCGTATTAAGGTAGACGAACATATCAAAATAAGTCAAGTAAAAAAGGTGAAAATGGTGCTAAAGAGAATTCGAAACACAGCATAATTTAGTCATGCCTTTGATTCCTGAGAAAGGCATGTCTCAGAATGAGCTCACCATTTAAAGGATCAAAGGAAGCTTCAATTTCTGTTGAGGATAAGTCGCCATGCCCAACCTCAACTGGCTCATTCAAAAGCTTCACGCCTTGTTTCCAATGTCTTTTATCTGAAATTTTCAGATAAGCACAGTATAATTTAGTCATTTAATGAAAACTTGTGATTCCTTGACTTGACTATAATTAGCACACGTTGAAGAAACAATAAGATAGGTATAGTTTCATCGACAGTTTCCTCAAAAGAAAACCAACCTGGTCCTGTTGATAGAACAGTGTTGTTCTCCGTATCCATGACATAATCAATCCAGAGGACAAAGCCATGGCACATCCCAGATTCTCTAAATTGAACCTGTAAGAAAATCGATCAAATTGAAGCCCCTAAAACAGCTATGATGATAAATTTTGTCACTACTTCGACAAGTTGGGAAGTACCTTAGTTTTTCCAGAACAGGGGTTCATTGGTCTTGAAAAATCAAACTCCAAGACAGTGGCCATTTTGCTGAGAATCTGGGGTAAAAGTTACAAACAAATAAGGATGCTACTATCAAACTTCGGAAATGACAAACATGAGAATACCTTTGTCTCACCGCACTGCCAAATAAAATAGGGCAGAAAAGGACTGTCTTCTGTAACCGGTAGACCTCCACATGCCCCCAATGTGGTATTTGCGACTGAATTATCAAACCCTTCAATTTCCTTCAGGCAACAACGGCTTTTCCAAAGATCCTACAGAACAAGATGATTGATGGAATCAGCTATCGATATTCTTTGGTACTGAAATCATTCAAGTAAAGCACTCCCGTTACCAACTTACAGGAAGGTACATTGCACAAGCTTTCAACAACCCTCTACAAGGCATTATGAGCACATCTTTAGATAGAATTGGATCAAGTAAAGTTCTTTCCTTCCTACAAAGATCAGAGGTTAGTTATTAGCTCCAATTTTTTGGCCTGTAGAAAGGAAATAAGAATAGATTATTATTGCATTAGCGATTCATGGCATAGTTGCTAGCATAAAGCGCAATAAATTCTACCATTCAGAAATTTAAAAGAAGAAATAGAAAAAATGAGTATATTTCTACACAATTAACACTTGATCAAATACCCAAGCTTGGTTTACAAAGCAGCTCAAAACTGAGATCAAGTTTGATTTTCTATATATCTCTAAATCGGTTACTATTATAGAAGTGTCTTACAATATTTTGACAAACCTATAAAATCATTGCATATTTGATTTCCAATGAGTGTTGGTAACTTAATACTCCCTCTGTCCCAATTAATATGAAACATTTGGTTTCTAGTACGGGTTTTTATGCTGTGTTGTTTTGTGAGTTAATGAAGGGAGAGTATAGTATAAGAGATGTAAAGTAGAAATGTTGTTGCTTCCATTATAGAAACGTTTCATTTTTAATGGGACATCCTGTAAAGGAAAACGTTTCATTTTTTATGAGACAGATGGAGTATAAATTATATTCCTAATTGCATAATAAATCACAAACTTATACAAATTTACAATTTTGACCTCGGTTATCAAATCATTGCTAATAAATACAGTACTCCCGAAAGGGATGTTGGGTGTGTTAAGTAAATAGATAAAAAAAAGTAAGAGAGTGAAAAAGTAGAGAGAATAAAGTAGAAAGTGAATAAAGTAGAGAGAATAAAGTAAGAGAGAGTAAATTAAGAAAGAGAAAAAAGTTACTATGTATGAAAATGAATCAACTACGAGGGAACTTCCCAAAATGGAAAAATGACTCAACTATGAGTGGACAGAGGGAATACAAATATTTTTCATTTTTGCAACTAGGGCTTCTCCAATTTTTCCAGCAATTGGAAAGATGGCGCTGCTGCCAATGTGGACTATATTTTTGCATAATAGTAAATCACAAACTTATACTCCCCCCATCCCATAATAGATGTCACACTTTCCTTTGTATTTTGTCCTATAAAAGATGTCGCATTTCCTTTTTTGGAAAAAACTATCACCCACATTAATATAAATATACTATTTTATCTCACCGCCTAACACACAAAACAACATCTCCTAAAATCCCGTGCCATTACCCAAGTGTGCCATCTATTATGGGACTGAGGGAGTACAATTTGGAATTTCAACTTCACTTTTTAATATTTGAAATCAATTAATCAAACACAAATGTGCAATGTGCGGGATTCCCAAACCTCTAGAATCAACAAACTCAATTATTTTAACTACAACTACTACATGTATTTATTCTCAACAAATATATACAGTTTATAAGATACCTATTACTCTATTAGCAATATATATACTCCAGAAAAATAACTGAACTCGAAAGAAGTGCAGCGAATAAGATTAGAGTTTAGTGCGATCAAATCTATCAAATAAGCCAGATGCTAACACCTACCAAAATCGCAGATTTTGCCAGGGAAGGACATTGTCATTTCCATAATAGAATGGCTCCGCAATGAATAAGTCAATCTGCAGATCAATAGTTACAGCAATGCATCAAGAAAGAGATAAAGTTTACTTAATGTGCAAGATGAAATTGCAGGCACTATAATTAGATCAAGCAATTCTCAACTCCAAAGTGTTATGCCAATTTACAGATCAATAAATTTACCTTTCGATGAGGGGAACCTTGCAGACTCGATAGCAATTCCTTTCTTCTTAGGAACTCTATGCGGTCCATGGTGTAGCTATTAGCTATAGAAGCTTTTTGCAGATACTGCATGCCCTTGTTTCCAAGACCAGGGAATAATGGCATCACTTGTGAAGTCTTGGAAAGATGGGCAACGGCAACTGCCAAGAAGATGCTATCATCTGCAACTAAGCACAAGGGATCTACTTTCTGATGGATCTGAAAATAAAGAAGGGAAAAACAAACAAGAAATGAAAATTAAGGGTACGATAGATAAAACTATAACCAAAATTTGTTTTACCCCCTTCTAACACACTCCAAACAATTACTTCAGAAAACTTATTTTACCCCTTCGTTTGAATGAAACAATATCCATAAGCTACTATTTCTCACACCTATAATTCATATAAAAGAGAAAAAAAAGTTGTGGAGTAACTAAAGGGGGTCTTAATTATTTAGAAAAATAACTGGGTATCGATAAACCAAATATTAAGGATTTTTCAGTCAATAATCCTATATGAGAACTTAATGAAAAAGATAAGAATAAGAGGAAAAAAAGAATCCAGCTAACCATAGGACAACAAACTTGTTTGCTAAACTCATTTAATCTATTATATCATACAGGTAGTTTCCAGGATATCGTGTGTGCCTACTCAAGAAAAAAGAGTGACTACAATGAAGAGGAGAAATCATAGAACACATCGGAACTGAAAGTCTGAAACTAAGAAACAAGAGAACTTTGCTGCAGAATAAACTCGACATCAAACAACATTCACAAGGTAAGCTGTATTCTCTTTTTAGAGGCCGGATTAGGGGAAAACAGTCTTAAATAATATTGCTCCATAAGGAAACAAAAAATCTTACAGCGTTCTTAATGGCATTGAGCATCAAATCTCTCCAACAACTATTTCCATACAAAGCTATTCTTTCAGGCGATAGAAAAAGCTGACCATCTGGAGTATGGAGGTCAAGATCCGCATCTTCTTTCTCATTGCATGAAGTCTTGAAATCATATGAAATGCTGGTTTCAGTATGAGCAGCATGTAACCAAACCTCTTTGTCTTTCGATACAGGTAGACCTGAGCTCGGGATGAACCAAACACATTGTTTCCAATGATCACACCAATCTCCAGAACCTAGGACCGCACAATATACAAAAAATTGGTTCATAGCAGATTTTTCATTTCCTAAAAGTCAAGCGAAATGTATGACGTGTAAAGAAAACCCCTCTACTTCCTGAACTGGTTCCCGATGTTGAGCAAAACCACATTTTAAAGCAATCAAATAAATAATATAGTATCTCGCATGATAGACAGACTAACCGTGTATAGCATTCACTTACTGACAAAGGATGTTTTCAATTCTTTCACATCAGAAGTATATGGTATCCAGTTTGGGCCCGTAGAATAGAATGTTGTTCCTTCACTATCAAGCTGAAGCAACCACCTGAAGGAGGACGAGTTTTTCATAATTGGACCTAGATAATTCTGTTGTGAAAAAGGAAAAAAACATGATAGTATATCAACGACAATGACCTATGAGCTGAATCATGTACCATGAGATGATAGCATGAACTGTACCATCACCCTTAGCCTTTATGTGTAGGTCAGCTTCACGAAAACTATCTGGCCTCCTCCAAAAGTCAAAATCAAAAACTTTGAACGGCTCTGAGAGCTGGATCAGTGTACCAGATTTAGTTGGATGCTTGTCAACTCAAATCACACAGAATAACTAACAATTTATCAAAGAATAATCTTTATTACCAGTTTGATTTCGTCTTTAATTGCATTACAATGCATTGCAAACTGTTGCTTTTTTACAGCTAAAAGGTTGGGCATTCCACTTGGCAGAAGATGAATGCCATCTGATGCTTCTGCCTCTCCATGAACTAAATCATGCATCTCCCGTAAATATGTACACTCAACCAGCTGAACAAATAGAGGAGCTCACAAATGAAACGACTTCATCTAAACAGTTACATGGATCACGCTGTTAAATAAGAGACACAGCATATGAAATAAATAGCTGACATTGATTAGAAGAGAACTATCTTAGAAGAGTGAAACAAAGTCTAAATTAGAAAAATCAGTCAGTTAGGAAACATGTATATTGTTGGGCCAGAGTAGTGTAATCAACTACCTGGCCATAAGTAGTGGCCCGGTAAGGTACGGTTTGTGGATTTTCTACCAATAACTTGTCGTGCGCATGTTGTAAAGTTGGAATTAGCCCTTCACCCAATAATTCCGAGTCTAGGATCTCACTGACCTGCATTCAATGTTTAATATAATCACAGCAACAGGTTAGTGCTAAAAGTACACTCAGAAAATGCTTTTAAGAGTTCTTGCTACAAAGGCCTTTTTACCAACTGATGAGGGTGTAAACTCAAGCATTGTCAAAAAGCATTTTGAGCAAGCAGTATCAAGAAGACACTTAGACATTATTTCACATATGCAGTTCAGATACGAGGAATAAATGCAAGCAGGTCATCCCACATAATAAACTGCAAATGTAAGTACATATGTTGAACACTTCATTAATTTCATTCATTTCGTTAGAGAGGATGAATGCGCCGGTTATTACAATATTTACAAAGCTAAAGAAATGCAGCCAAGCCATTGTAAGTTAATATAATTGAAAAAATTCACATAAGAGATGATAAATGCTTCTTGTGCTTTTGTTTCTGAAGCAATTGCACCACAAACTAGATATGCCATCCTTCCTGCAATCACCATTTTCATCTCTCAAGTGATTGAATATCCTTCGAGAAAGAAATAACAATGTAACCAATCCATTTTTTTTTATCCAATGGTGTTAGCAAAGTTAATAAACTAAGCTCCATCATGTCCAAAAGGATGAAGCTTGCCAAGGTGGCAAGACCATTCAGCATCAGAAAGTAAAGTGAGTAAACAAACGACAGCTAATCCATATGGAGAAATAATGGATAAGTTTGTTAGCTAGTGTTTACATGTGTCTCTTTCTTAATGCTCTAGTAAAATTATTGGTGGGTTAACTAGCTGATTTCCTCCATTTAGGGTAATGTAGCTACTATAAATAGGGATCTTCTTGTTCACACTTCACAGTGTAATGCAAATGCAATGCAGCAACATTTTATTTCTTTTATGTTTCAATCCATCGTTTTAGCTCATTTTCTATCAAAAGTAAATAGCAGTATAATAACAAGATGAGCACACTCCAAATTTGGCAAAAGGTACTCACGAGAATATCAGCACGCGATGGGATATCCAAGCCAACTTCCAACTCATCGGACCTCTTATTTATGAGACGAATTTTCCCCTCCATGGCATTGGCTCGTAAAACCTTTCTCATTAACTTCACCATGGGAAGGTATGACTCGCAAGCTGTCACCATCCCTTTAGAAGTAGAGATCCCATTTGAATCAGAAAGCCCCATAGCTCGAGCTGCCATCATCGACAGCAAACCCGTCCCTGCCCTGATCAAACCACACAGTTACCTAACTCTCAATTACTCAATAATCAGCACAATCATAAAAATTACATGAATATGAAGATTGTTAGCATGGATACAGACTAAAAAAGAGGAAGATTCTGTTAAATTAGGTCAAATTAGGTGAGGCATTTGAAGCTAGAGATAGAGTATTAATGGAATTAGCGCAAGAAAGGTGAAGTTTCTGAGTTGTTGAGAGTAGAAGTAATACCCGATGTCGAGGACGTGGGAGGGTGTAGTGACGGTGTTATCGATGGCGAGACGGTAGGCGGCGTTGCGGCGGGAATCGTTGAGCATGTCGAGGTAAGACGTGGTTGCGAGAAGTGATTTGGGGGTTGTTTGGAGTTGATCATCTTCGTCTTGGATAACGAGCCACTCTGATTTGCCGGTGAGTGGGTCGGTTTGGAGCTGAAACATACGGCCGCAGGCGGCGGAGGTCATTCTTCTTCTGCTGCGGGGAAATGTAAAGAGTAGAGGTTTTAGGATGACTGATAGCATCACTTCATTTTCAAAATTCTTTTAATCCATTAATCAACCTTTTTAAAAGAGTTTCCTGAGTCATACCTACAAAGTCGTAGGAAAAAATAAGAGTTTGATTGACGCCTAAAAGAATCGGCAATGGGACGAATGATGCGGGGACACGCCCGATACTTAGTCGGGCGGTGGCCTTAAGGTCGGGACGATCATCGCAGGCGTTCGGACGATGGTTTTCAGATTTTATTTTACTACCTCTCCACAATAAGATTAAGAGTCACATTTTGTCATTTCGGTATGTCCCACAATAAGAGTCGTATTTCACTTTTACCAAAAATGTAAGTAAGTCTCACATTCCACTAACACATTTCACTCACATTCTATTATAAAACCAATATAAGGGCATCCGCAATGGGGCGTACGATGCATCGTCCGCCACTGCAGCATTGCGGACGATGGGTTACCCATCGTCCGCGCCCGATACATCGTCCGCGGACGATGCGCGGAGGATACCCATCGTCCGCCACTGTGGAGCGACGCGGACGATGGGTCACGGACGATGCGACGCGTTTCCCTTTTTTTTAAAAATTTTTATTAAATTTTCAAAATAGAAGTAAAATACTTAGGTGTCGCTTAGGGCGGGCTATAGTCCGCCCCACTGCAGGTGGAATAGGAGGAGGATAAAATGCTGACGTGGCGGTGCATAGGGCGTCGCTTAGGGCGTTCCATTGTGAATGCTCTAAAAAAGAGTAGTGATTTAGAGACATAATGTCTCTATGACATAATACCCTTATGTATATTTTGATATAATACATTTTATACTATGACTAATTTACTCTAATGCTATTTTAACATCAAATCAATTATCCTTGTCCAAATTCCTACTCTTCTACGCATGATTATGACTCATCAAATTAGGAAATTTAATTAAGTATCCTCAAAATGTCTCAACTTATTTCATGATATGGTAAATGCTTTAGAAAAATATACTACTAAACATTAACTATACAGATTTAAAATATTAAATGAATGAGTGAAAAATATGTAATTAACTAATTTTTTGTTTTTGAGGTTCAATCGTACGTTCTAAAAAAATTAAAGTTTGAAAAATAGAAAACTAAAATAAAAATTGAAATTCTTATAATGAAAATCATAAACTCAATTAGTACTATGATACTATATACTGTATCAAATTTAAATTTGTAACATGATATACTGGATTGAGTTAAGAATTCTAATATTTATTAATATAAAGATAAAATATTAAATATATTGTCCTAAAATACTGAATAGATTAGGGGTGGGTATTCGGTCGGTTCGGTTAACAACCGAACCGACATGTCGGTTAACCGACCCCAAAATTCCATCAAAAAACTAACCTGAACCGAACCGATCTTAATTAACCGACTCGGTTAGAACCGGTTGGTTATTGGTTATAACCGAACTAACCGAATCGGTTAAAATTTAAAATACTTTTTTTCAATAATAAGTGAAGATTATTCTATTTTTTACATACTAATTCTTAAGCACTTTATTAACTTTAAAAGATCTTATTTTTAAAATAATGTTTAGACACTTGACTTTGAGATATTTGATAGTGACACAAATTAAAATTTAACTTTTTTTTACATTGCAATATGACTTATGAGACTTTAACAAAATTTGGAAGTAAATTACAACTTCTTCTATTGTGACAAAATTTTGAAGTAAATTTCAATTTCTTCTATTGGGACAAAATTTGAAAGTAAATTACAATTTCTTCTATTGTTAATTAAAAATATAATAAAAATTAAAATTATTTATGGTTTTAACTTTTAACTTGTTATCTATTTATTTATTATTATTATTATTATTATTATTATTATTATTAATGAAAAGTGATATTAAGTCCAAATTACAAAATTAATCATAATAAAAATAATTTAATTTACAAAAATAATATCTTCTTTATTGAACTAATCAAAAAAATTAATCTTAATATTAGAGTTAAATTGTGTTTCATATTCAAAGTTTGTTCATTTTCATAGTATTTATAAATAACACACTGCACTACACTATATAATTTTATTTATTGTCTTCAATTAAATTTTATGAGTAAAAAATCCCAAATAATATTTCAAAATAGATTCTACTAAGATGCAGAACGACGTCGTGTATTGGCACAGTAGCGCCAACTCCCTTTAAATAGCAGACAGTACACCGCTTCTACTCTTCTTCTTCCGAAAGATTCTTCACAGAGAGAAAGTGAGAAGATACTTCACTTGGAAATTCACACAAACTTGGAATTAGGGTTCGATCTATCACTTTGCAATTCACACAATTTTGTGAGTGCCATTTTCAACTTGTTAGCATTTCAATTTGGATATTTATTGCGCCAACTTTATTAATCATCGTCTTGGTTAATTGTTGTTGTTCATGCGTGTTTTCGAGCTTTTAAATTTTTCCATTCCGTCTGCTCTTGTTTTGATTTGGTTTTGGTGTGCTTTGTTGATGATTTTGCTTGGTTAAGTGGGCTTCTGTTTGATTAAGAATCATTTTATTTAAAATCTGTGTATTTCTGATCTAGGCAGTGAAAGGAGTTTATGAAAAGGTGAAGTTCGTCGAAGCTTTGCAGGTAGCTTCATTCTTGATTGTCATTATAAATTTTATTTATCATGAACTGTTGGTAATTTATGTGTGGAAAAATTATGAATATTTGTTGCTTGTTGGTTCTATTAAAAAGTTATGTCATAGTACCTTGTTTTCAACTTTTCCTTGGATGATGAAGTAAGCATAATTGTTTTTTGAATTAAGTAGAGAACAATTTTATATATACATTCCTCTTATGTTTGATTTCGATTTTTCCTTTTTTTATAACTTATTTGGATGTCGTACAACCGTTACATAGATACACTTTTGTCGTGTTCCGTGGATACAGATTAGTCGTTTTTTTCCGGTGGGGATACATAGATAAACATTTGTTGTGTTGCGTAGATACAAATGGAGTACTTGGTTTTTGGTGGGGTTACATATACATACATTTGTCGTGTTGCCTGGATACAAATTAGTCGGGTTTTGGGGTTACATAGATATATATTTTTGTTCTGTGAGTACAAATTAGTAAGTTATTTGGCGGGGATACATAGATACACATTTGTCGCGTTGCATGGATACAAATTAGTCGGTTTTTTTGGTGAGGTAACATAGATACACATTTGTTCTGTATTTCCGTTGCGCGGATAAAACTTATGGCTGTTTTTTGGTGGGGTTAAATCGATACAAATTTATCATGAATTCATGATGCATTAACACACTTGTTGTGTTGCATGTATAAGGATTAGTCGTTCATCTTTTGGACGTGGACATCGGTCGTGTGCATAGATATAGATGAATTATTCTTTTGTTTTTGGCTGGGGGAGGGGTGCATAAATGCACATTTGACGTGTTTTACAAATACTGATAGATGTTGTTTTGTGAAGACTTAAATACTCAATGCAACACGAAAGATGGGGTCCTCCCAAACAAAAGAAGGAATGAAAAATCTCTATCTTTGCAACGCGACAAATATGTTTAAGTCATGGTGAATTGTATTTATGAATCTGTTTGACACACTGTTCATCTTCTTATAATCATGCTAACTAAACTGGCACTTCTATTAGTTCTGTCCCATCATCAATTGTGAAATTTAATGCGATATAACCCCAGTTACTGTAATTCAGAATAAATTTGAATAGCTTCTGTTGCTGGAATTGTCAATTGATCATTTATTGCTTAATCTGACCTAGATTTTATGATGATTGCTGATGATTTTTATCCATAATATTTTCTCTATTGATCAAGATAGATTGTAATTTGCTTCATGGATTAAATCGAATACCTTTTTTTTTTACAATAAACTTCCTTTTATATGTCATAAGCTCCTATTACTGATATTACAATGAACATCTACAGCAGGAAACTTTTAGATATCGGAGCTGACGGAACTTTTAGGTCTAAATTGAAGTGGCATTGACAGTAGTGGTGATTGTGCAGTGGTGGAGTCTCAGATCTTTTGTTAAACAAAAGGGTAGAAATTGAAGGAAATTTGTATCTGATTTCTCGCTGAAGCATCAATTGCGTCTCTGGCTGTATTAAGGAAATAGAAGGAATCTGTATCTGATTTTACAAATTATTTGGGTTCCATAATGGAGTGGTCTGAAGACACTATTAAGAAGCAGGACAAAGAAGAACTTCGAGGGTCCGGCTGGGATAATCCCGTGGCCTGTCATATTGAGGAACTTTTGACAAAAAGTTTAAGTTCAACATTGTGCAGTGCAACAAAGAAGATTGTTGAAAGTGGGTACACTAGAGGAGTTGCTGAGACGGCCATTTTATATACCAGCCTGTTCAATGGTAGTAAAGACACTGCATTCAATGTTGTCGACGGTGCTTTCACCATACTAAAGAGGGAAAAGGTGATGAGTTTTGCATTGAAGTTTACTGTATTTGAGAGGTTGCAGAGCCTAGTAGACTACACATTACTTGAGATGATTTGTGTGCTTCGGGTGGTTAGGCCTTCCTTGAGCGTATCAGAAGCAATGTGGCGCCTATTAATTAGTAATTTGAGCCTCGTGCATGCATGTGTAGCGGATGGAGGCACTGTGCGTGGTTCTTGTAGGTCATGCAAGTTGCACAGAGGCTTGGGAAGGACCGGGCAGAGTTGAAAATGTTTAGGAAAGAGAAAGAAGAGGAGAAATTGAAGAAGGAAAAACAAGCTTTGGTGGATAGTACCATAAAGCAGCTGTCGGAAATGGAGTACTCCATGACCAATGCTACGGGTCAGATTCAGGTGGATAATTGCACCATCGCTCGCCTTAAGGAGGAGAATGCTCTGTTGATGAATGACATGGAGGTTGCTAAGATGCAGGCGATGAGGGTGGCCGATAACCTGCATTCCGCTATGGAAAGAGAGCAGGAAACCCTCAGGAAAATGCAGTCATTGGATGCAGAAAAGCCCATTATCCAAGACCAACTCACGGATGTCAAACACCAGATAACTGCACTCAACAATCGACTAGAAAAAGCTAGAGGCCTCAAGGATCAGTTCAAGGTATGGCATAAATTGTTTTTTTTTTCTTTCTGTATCAATTTGTTTAGCAGTGTATAAACATCTTGCCTCTTATGTAGAGTGAGTTCAGTTTCCAAACTATGCACACACACGGCACACACACACACATGCACACACACTCACAATACTTATGTCTTTGTGTTTGTGTTGACATTAATAAATCATAATCCGGGATTAATGTACAAAAGTTTTTACCTTTCTACCATTTCAGGCTTTGTGGAAGCTGGAGTAGAAGGAGGAAACAAAAGCTCAAAATAAAATTGATTCCTTGTGGAGGAAACTAGAGGAAGAAGAGGTTGCGATGAAAATAGAAGCAGAAAACATAAAGCAAGCAGCCGAAAAGGAGATGTAGAAATGCACAGAAGACATCAAGAAGCTTAAGAAAATGGTCATGGAGCTGAGTCTTGAGTCTGAAAAGTCGATGATAGAAACAGTCAACATGGGCTTCCCGGGATCACGGCTTCCTAACGCGATGGAAAGGTTTGCCGTCTTTCAGGACAACTTCAATGAGGCTCCAGATGTGAAACCAGAGAGGGAGTGCGTCATTTGCTTGTCAAACGAGATCGCTGTGGTTTTCATCCCGTGTGCACATCAGGTTCTTTTCGCTTAGTGCAATGTGATCCATGAGAAGCAAGGGATGACAGACTGCCCTTCTTGCAGGACGGCCATCCAAAAGCGCGTCTCTGTTAGTTATCGGCCTGATTAACACCTCAATTGGTTGCAGTTGATGCCCCTTTATTGCGTTAAATACAAACTACAGTTTGAAAGAATTCAACTCAGAAAAAGGTTTAGGATTCTGGTATCTGAAAGGGTTTAGAATGCATAAATCATAGAAAAGTTTACCAAGTAATTTGCATACAGGGGCACTAAAATGCGCATACAGGCACTAAAACGCACACGCTGGCACTTATTTTTTATTAATTTTATTTATTTATTTTATGTCTCAAATCTGTATGAAAATCACACCTTAAAAGAATTAATACTAAAATGGGATAAGAGGTGTTTCAACTTTTAAAGTTTGTTTATTTTCATATATTTATAAATATCAAACTGCACAATATTTTCATTTATTGCCTTCAATTAAATTTATGCTTAAAAAACTCCATATAAAATTTTAAAATAGATTCTACTAAAATGCAGTACGACTTCGTGGCACAACAACTCCCACTCCCTTTAAACTGCAGACACCCTTCTTCTCTACTTCAAAGAGATTCTTCAGAGAGACAGCTCAGAAAATATCAAAAGGGGGTGCGTTTAATCCATTACTTTGCAATTCACATCATTTTGTGAGTGTCATTTTCAACTTATTAGCATTTCAATTTTAATGTTCATTGCACCAACTTTATTAATTAGCACCTCAATTGGTTGCAGTGTTTAGTACAAAGTACACACTGCAGTTTAGAATTCAAGAATAAAAAAAAAGGTTCAGAATTATATTCATGAATGAAATTAGGGGAGATGGTTTTCCAAGTATTATGCACACGCAAGCACTAATACACACACACAAGCACTAATATGCACACGCAAGCACGTGCACACTCCGGCACAAATATGCACACACAAGCACATGCATACACATGCACAAATACGCAGACACTGGCATTTCTTAATTTTTTTGTATGCCAAATCTGTATAAAAATCTCTCCTTTAAAAGAATTAATAGTGAAATGGGATAAAAGGTGCTTGAATTGGCATCATTAAATATTTATAATAATTTTGTCGTTGGTGATCATTTATATAATCAAATTACAGAAGAAAAACAATTTTAGAAATATTTAGGGTTTGTCTGGAAATGAAATCTATAGAATGATTTCCGCACATAATTGAATCATGGTAGTCGGTAGCGTTCCTTTCTTTTTCTAAATTGGGCGTTTGTAAGTACATATTAGTTACTATCTTCGTATACGAAAATTAGTCTTGTTTTTTCATTTGATCCGTCCATTAAAATTAGACTTTATTAATTCATGGTAAATATATCTTTCTAATGAGGTGAGTTTCATTTTCACTATTAATATTTCAATTAATAGTGAGATGGTTTCCCAAGTATTATGCATGCGCAAGCACTAATACGCACACACAAGGACTAATATGCACACGCAAGCACATGCACACACAAACACAAATATGCATACACAAGCACATGCATACGCAGGCATAAATACGCACACACAAGCACAAATACGCAGACGCTGGCACTTCTTGATTTTTTTTATGTCAAATCTGTATAAAAATCTCTGCTTTAAAAGAATTAATAGTGAATGTGATAAGAAGTGCTTGAATTGGCATCATTAAATATTTATAATAATTTTGTCGTTGGTGATCATTTATATAATCAAATTACAAAAGAAAAGCAATTTTAGAAATATTTAGGGTTTGTCTGGAAATGAAATCTATAGAATGATTTCCGCACATAATTGAATCATGGTAGTCGGTAGCGTTCCTTTCTTTTTCTAAATTGGGCGTTTGTAAGTACATATTAGTTACTATCTTCGTATACGAAAATTAGTCTTGTTTTTTCATTTGATCCGTCTATTAAAATTAGACTTTATTAATTCATGGTAAATATATCTTTCTAATGAGGCGAGTTTCAGTTTCACTATAAATAATTCAATTATATATGGATGCATAATATAGCAAGTATGAGTATGCGTCTAATTTTCAGTCGTCTTTGTATAGACCTTGTTGATTTTCTAATAATTTTCCTATCTAGGGATTTGTGTGCTTGATTTTCAGTCATCTTTGTATAGAAGATGTTAGGTTTTCTAATAATTCTCCCATCTAGGCATTTAATTTTTACGCTAAATTGGTTATGTTTGTGTGTAATTTTGACCACGTGAGATGGAATGAAATTGTTTGTCTAATAGGTAGTACGTTGTTATATTTTCATACTCGTATTTTTAATGTATTTGTATTATTCTAAGTTGTGTAATTTTACATTTAATATATACTCCCTCCGTCCCGCTTAAGATGACACGTTTTCCTTTTTAGTTTGTCCCAACTAAGATGACACATTTCCTTTTTTGGTAACTTTCTCTCTCCAATTAATACACTCAACCACTTTTTCTCACTCCTATTAAAATATTCATCTTTCTTTATCTCTCTACTTTAATACTTACATTCACCTTCTCTCTCTCCAATTAAACACTTTAACCAATAACTCCTAAAATCCTGTGCCGACTAAGCAATGTGTCATTTTAGCCGGGACGGAGGGAGTAATAAATGTTCTATATAATTATATTAATTAATAAATCTTACTATTATATTATTTATTTTAATTTAAGCTATTGGCAAAGTGTTGTGAGGTTAGTGTGTAATTTAGAATAAATATATAAGAATCATAAAAAATAATAAAAAGTAAGTGAGTGGAGAATAATGTTACTGTTTGATATGCCATTTACATCCACGTGAGTTCGAATTATTATAAATGGATGTAGCGAAATCATTTTTTGATATGACATTTACACAAAGTGGATTAGAGCATCCGCAACGCTGCCTCGTTGCGGCCTCGGTCTCGTCTCGACGAGACGAGACGGCATCGAGACAGCGTTGCGGCTCCCGTCTCGTCTCGACGAGACGAGATATCTCAACGCCCGACGCGTCCCGGCGAGGCAAGCCTCGAGCTGGCGAGACACGTGCCCGGCGCCACGTGGCGCGCGCGGGCTGCTGGCGTGACGCCCACTCGCCGACCCGCGAGTGGGCGTTGGATTTATGACGTCATAATTCAATTTTTTTAAAAAAAAAATCAGATTTTTCAAAAAAAAAATTAAAATTAAAATAAAAAACGGTAATATGACCGTTGAATGGCCATATTTTTAATTTTAATTTTAATTTTTTTTTTATATTCTATATATACTCTTCTCCATTCTCCATTTTACACACAAACACACATCTATTCTCTCATCTCTCTTTCTTTCCTCTCCAATCACTTCTATAAAATCATTCCTTTATTTTTTTATTCTCCCAAATTTAATCAATTATGGATCAATTTGAGCAAATGCGTCGAATAATGGAAAAATCGCTAGAAGAAGATCGACGTAGGGAGGAGGAAGCCGCCGCGCCTCCTAGGCGACGCTGGACATACATCCACCGTAACCGGGTGGAAGCTGCCGCAAGGTTGGAACGTGATTACTTCAGTCCGAACCCGGTGTGGGGAGATATCTACTTCCGTCGCCGTTTCCGTATGTCACGCCCGCTATTTTTGCATATCGCGAATACATTGGCGGCACGGGAAGAGTTCTTCAGAGAAGGGTTCGACGCTGTTGGCCGTCCTAGCCACACGACGCTCCAGAAATGTACTGCGGCGATCCGTCAGCTTGCTACTGGACAAACGGCGGATGCGTTCAACGAATACCTGCACGTCGGAGAATCCACTGGGCGACTTTATTTGTTGAACTTCTGCAAAGGCGTCCGGGCAGCCTTCACCGCCGAATTTCTGAAGAAGCCAACCACCGCAAATAGTCAGTTTCTGCTCCGTCTTCACGAACAAGTGCACGGATTCCCCGGATGCTCGGGAGTGTCGATTGCATGCATCGGCAATGGAAGAATTGCCCTGTGGCGTTGAAGGAGTCATACACGAGCGGCCACAAAGGCACCCACCCCACCGTTATACTCGAGGCCGTCGCCGACTACCGGCTATGGATTTGGCATGCGTATTTCGGGGTCCCCGGCTCGAACAATGACATCAACGTGCTCAACAACTCCGACCTCTTCGCTGAAGTTCTGAATGGTAAAGCGCCGGCCATCAACTTCGTCGCTAACAATCGCCAGTATAAAATGGGGTACTATCTTGCCGACGACATCTATCCGAAGTGGCCAACCTTCGTGAAGACGTTCAACAGGCCTACGGACGAAAAGCAGTCTCTTTTGGCGCAGAAGCAAGAGTCTGCTCGCAAGGATGTGGAGAGAGCGTTCGGGGTTCTCCAAGCTCGATGGAACATTATCAAAGCCCCGGCTTGACAGTGGTTTATGGAGAATATGGTCGACATCATGTATACGTGCATAATCTTGCACAACATGATTGTCGCCGACGAAGGACCTGAGGCGGGAAATTGGTTCGACCCTGAAACCCCCGGAAGCTCAACCGCGAGTAGTCCGCCTCGAACGGGAGTGCATCCGTCTTTGCAAGAGCGGTTGTCTATTCGGGCAAGGACACGTGATTCTACCGCCCACGCCCAACTCCAGGAGGATCTAATGGAGCACATTTGGGCAAAATTTGGCAACCATTAGATGATCGTCACTAGAGAACTCCTTCTTCTGCTTCTTTGCCTCCATTTTTTTTTATTTGAGTTTAAGTGTGCAATTTGTAATTTCTAGTTTTTTAATTATGTCTTTTTTATTTTTTTAGGTATTTTAAATTGTAATTTTATTTTATTTATAATGAAGTGTGTTTTTTATTAATTGAATTTGTTGGAATTAAAAATAAAAAATGAAATCGAATGAATAGTTAAGAGATGGTTAAGAGATGGAGGGATGCAGGTGCTGTCTCTTAGTTAAGAGATGAGTTGAAAAGTACAGTGGGGCCCATGAATAGTGAAGAGATGAGACGGTTAAGAGACAGATAAGAGATAGCGTTGCGGATGGCCTTATGATTCTACAAGTGGTTGGAGATGCCAAAATTTTTGAAAACAAAGTTTCCAACCAAACACTTAAAAAAAAACTTTTTTTCACTTGATCTAAAATCAAATTTATAAAACAAAAGTATTAGTAAATAGTACGGATTATAAAATCTAATGGAAATTAGTCAACTAAAATCAATTTACTATTAATTCGTATTCTGTCCGTCTCTCATTAATTGACAATATTTGACTTGACATGGGTTTTAAGAAAATATAGTGGAAAGTGGGTGGAAAAGGTTGAGAATGTGAGTCCTACTTTTATATATTAATTCTATAATAAAATATTAGTGGATTGAGTTAGAGCATCCACAATAGTGGACTAGAGCGCGGACTAGCTAGTCAACAGACTAGCCGCTAGTCCACTATTGCGACCGGCTAGCGGTTGACGGACTAGCGCGACGGATGACCTCTCGTCCATCGGATATGGCGCTAGTCAGCTATTGTGGGATCCCGACGGACTAGCGATTTTTTGATTTTTTTTTCAAAACTCTATATATGCAGGTTGTTGCAGTTCATTTTCCCCGTATTCGTGTCGAAATTATGTATGTTTTTTTTTAATTATGTAAGTTTTTTTTAAAATTTATATAAAATAGTTGAATTTTCCCAATATTCGTGTTGAAATTTTAATTCCGTATTTGTATGAATTTGTGATTTTGTTTGTTGGGATGTCCTAGAGTCCTAGTTCTAGTCCACTATTGTGCACTGGATGTCCTAGTGATGTGACAGTGCAGTGGCTAGTCCTAATGACATGGCAGAAAGTGTTTTTGGCTAATCCTAGTGCTAGTCCGTCGGCTAGTCCAATCTATTGAATGTGTGGTCTTAATAAAAGTAAGGTTGCCAATTAATTGAGTACAGACAAAAAAAGGAAATTAATGTCAATTAATAAGGGACGAAGGGAGTAATAACGATTATCTAGGTAAATACTATTAGTACGTATTACTCCATCCGTCCTAGATTAAGAGTCACTTTTTGCCATAAAAGTCCGTCTCAGTTTAAGAGTCACTTTTAAAATTTTCCATATCTGGTCATACAATTTTACCCCATTATTCATCAAAATTACATATATAAAAATGTCATTATCTACATTAAAATAAATCAAAACAAAAATCAAAAGTCAAAAGGGACCCACCTTCAACCAACTCCACCATCTTACTTCATTTATTACACACTTCAACTATTTCTTAAAATCCGAGTCATAACAATAAGTGACTCCAAATGTGGGACGGGGGGAGTATTTCACTATTTACATCGATTTATTTTCTTGGTTTTTTGAGATGTCCAACCAAATACGTAAGGTCTAACTATAATTTTGTATGCAAGGAAGATAATTACAATGGAATTATCTAGAATAAGGAATTAAAATAGAAAATTGAATAATGAGAAAAGTATAGAAAAACATCAAGAAACCGGAAAGAAAGATTAAGAGGAATTGTGAAAAAAAAAACTAACTATTAATCCAATAACTCAACTTCATTATCCTGGATTTCAACTCTTAGGTCCAAATTATTATTAATAATTTTGGGATTATTTTTGGTATTTGCATCACTGAAAGCAATTGTGGCATGTTATTTTTCTAAGATGGAGTGAGTAGTTATTTTTAAGTAGGTTATTTTCAGTTAACTAATTAACTGCTCAGTTATAAACGTTCAATAAATAGGTTAACCGATTACTAATCTGTATTAGTCACACTTCCTAATTTTGGAGAATTTCTTTATCAATTAACTAACAAAACGGTTCGTTGATTAGCAGAATCGGCCAGTTAATGAACTCTAATTAAATTAACCCATTCGTCGTCATAATTGTAACAAAATAGAAGAAAGTGAACAAGATTTGCTGAAAATTTAGATCTATTAATCCAAAACAATTTCATCATACAATTCTGTAATAACTAAACAAATTATATAATTTAAACTAAAAATCAAACACAATAAAATCAAACAAAAATCCCACCACTGAATACAAGTTCACCACATACTTCTTCGTGGCACAATTTTAAACAAATGAAAAACATGAAATTCTACATTTAATTCTAACAACATGATACTTGTGACATGTGACGTGTGACGTACGTCGTGCATTTTTGCCCATAGAATGTGGAATGTACGTTGTGTGACTGGAAACATGCATTGTGGACTTAGATTTTGACGATTAGTCTTTGGGTTGTTCTTTGATCTATTTGTTCGAACTCAACTTAATTATGTTGGACCACAATAGCACACCGATTAGAAATGACATAATTTATGCATGGGGTTCATGCATGCATATATGGTTGTCTAGGTGAGTCTCTCTGAATGACCAACAACGCCAACAATAGTCCAAGTCCGTTACCTAGAAGAAGTGCAATAATAATAATAATAATAATAATAATAATAATAATAATAGTAATAGTAATAGTAATAGTAATAGTAATAATAGTAGTAATAGTAATAATAATAATAATAATAATAATAATAATAATAATAATAATAATAATAATAATAATAATAATAATAATTCATTTTTATTAGGATTTGATGTGCATAAACTAAATAGAAAGCAATATTAGTATCATCAAATACAGGAAATGAAATATCATTCAACTCTAATAATATTAAAATGATTTATAATTTTGAAAAATTCAAGAAATAAGAAATTATTTTTCTAAGTTAAATCATTCTATTATGATTAATTTTTATAATTTGGTTTAATATTATTTTTCATTTCAAAACTTTATTTTCAAAATAATTTATACAAGTATAAATAGTTGTGAAGATAAAATTTTTAATGAAAAGTGATATTAAATCCAAATTACAAAACTAATCATAATAAATTAATTTAATTTACAAAAACAATATTTTCTTTATTAAACTAATCAAAAAAATTAATCTTAATATTAGAGTTAAATTGTGTTTCATATTCAAAGTTTGTTCATTTTCATAGTATTTATAAATAACACACTGCACTACACTATATAATTTTATTTATTGTCTTCAATTAAATTTATGAGTAAAAAATCCCAAATAATATTTTAAAATTGATTGTATTAAAATGCAGAACGACGTCGTGTATTGGCACAGCAGCCCCAACTCCCTTTAAATAGCAGACAGTACACCCTTCTTCTCCTCTTCTTCCGAAAGATTCTTCACAAAGAGAAAGTGAGAAGATACTTCACTTGGAAATTCACACCAACTTGGAAATAGGGTTCGATCCATCACTTGGAATTCACACCATTTTGTGAGTGCCATCTTCAACTTTACTAATCATCGTCTTGGTAAATTCCTGAAAAATAGTCAGATTCTTCGTCTTCGTTCCTGATGTTGTTGTTGTTCATGCGTGTTTTCGAGATTTTACATTTTCTCCCTTCTGTGTGTTCTTGTTTGGAGTTGGTTTTGGTATGCTTTGTTGATGATTTTGCTTAATTAAGTGAGCTTCTGTTTGATTAAGAATCATTTTATCTTTTGTCTCTTATTTAATTTCCGTGTGTTTCTGATCTAGGTTTGTTCGACTGTTTCAGTGAAAGGAGTTTATGAAAAGGTTGAGTTCGTCGAAGCTTTGCAGGTACCTTCATTCTTGATTGTCATTATAAATTTTATTTATCATCAACTGATTGTTGGTAATTTATGTGTGGAAAAATTATGAATATTTGTTGTTTGTTGGTTCTATTAAAAAGTTATGTCATATCTTGTTTTCAACTTTGACCTGGATGATGAAGTTATCATAATTGTTTTCTGAATTAAGTAGAAAACAATTTTCATTTATACTTCCTCTTATGTTTGAATTCGATTTTCCTTTTTTGATAACTTATTTGGGTGTCATACAACCGTTACATAGATACACTTTTTTCGTGTTGCGTGGATATGGATTAGTCGTTTTTCTGGTGGGGTTACGTAGATATACATCTGTAGTGTTGCCTGGATACAAATTAGTCGGTTTTTTTGATGTTGTAACATAGATACACATTTGTTCTGTACTTTCGTTGCGTGGATAAAGCTTAAAGTTGTTTTTTGGTGGGGTTACATAGCTACATATTTGTCATGATGCATTAACACATTTGTTGTGTTGCATGTATACAGATTAGTCGTTCATCTTTTGGACGTGGATAGAGATCGGTCGTGTGCATAGATATAGATGAAATGTTCTTTTGTTTTTGGTTGGGGGGAAGGGGTGCATAAATGCACATCTGATGTGTTTCGTAGATACTGATAGATGTTTTGTGAACAACTTAAATACTCAATGCAACATGACAAATGGGTGCCTTCCAAACAAAAGAAGGAATGAATAATCTCTATCTTTGCAACGCGACAAATTTGTTAAGTCATGGTTGTATTGTATTAACGAATCTGTTTGACACACTGTTCATCTTCTAATAATCATCCTAACTAAGCGGGCACGTCTATTAGTTTTGTCCCAGCATCAATTTATGAAATTTAATGTGATCTAACCCCAGTTACTGTAATTTGAATATCATCAATTTGTTGGCATGTTCAATTGATCATATATTGCTTAATCTGGCCTGGATTTAAATGATGATTGCTGATGATTTTTATCCATAATATTTTCTCTATTGATCAAGATAGATTGGAATTTGCTTCATGGATGAAATCGAATACCTTTTTTTACAATAAACTTCCTTTTATATGTCATAAGCTCCTATTACTGATATTACAATGACCATTTATGGCAGGAAACTTTAAGGTATCGGAGCTGACGGAACTTGTCGTGTGAGTAAGACACACGAGTCGAAATTGAAGTGGCATTGACAGTAGTGGTGATTGTGCAGTGGCGGAGTCTCAGATCTTTTGTTAAGCAGAAGGGTAGAAATTGAAGGAAATTTGTATCTGATTTGTCGCTGAAGCATCAATTGCTTCTTTGGCTGTATTAAGGAAATAGAAGGAATCTGTATCTGATTTCACAAATTAATTGGGTTCCATAATGGAGTGGTCAAAAGACACTATTAAGAAGCACGACAAAGAACTCCGAGGGTTCGACTGGGATAATCCCGTGGCCTGTCATATTGAGGAACTATTGACAAAACATTTAAGTGCGATATTGTGCAGTTCAGTGAAGAAGATTGTTGAAAGTGGGTACACTAAAGAAGTTGCTGAGAGGGCCATTTTATATAGCAGCCTCTTCAAAGGTAGTAAAGACATTGCATTCAATGTTGTCGACCGTGCTTTGACTATACTAAAGAGGGAAAGGGAGATGAGTATTGCAATGAAGTTTCCTGTATTTGAGAGGTTGCAGAGCCTAGTAGACTACACATTACTGGAGATGATTTGTGTGCTTCGAGAGGTTAGGCCTTCCTTGAGCGCATCAGAAGCGATGTGGCGCCTATTAATTAGTGATTTGAGCCTCGTGCATGCATGTGTAGCGGATCGAGGCACTGTGCGTGGTTCTTGTAGCCAGGAAGCTTCTGGAGACAGCCAAACACTTCCCCAGGCTAAGGATTATTTCTCTTCAATCCGGTTCGATGAAACTATGCAGGAGTGCATCATTGAAGATATTAAAGATGAAGCCATTCGGATACTAGTCCCCCACAAGTGCAAGATAGAGAAGGAGATCCAAGGATGGACTGAGTGGGCTAACGAGAAGGTCATGCAAGCTGCACAGAGGCTTGGGAAGGACCGGGCAGAGTTGAAAATGTTTATGCAAAAGAAAGAAGAGAAGGAGAAATTGAAGGAGGAAAAACAAGCTTTGGTGGATAGTACCATAAAGCAGCTGTCGGAAATGGAGTACGCCATGACCAATGCTACTGGTCAGATTCAGGTGGATAACTGCACTATCGCTCGCCTAAAGGAGGAGATGATCTGTTGATGAATGATATGGAAGCCGCTAAGTTGCAGGCGATGAGGGTGGCTACTAACTTGCATTCCGCTACGGAAAGAGAGCAGGGGACCCTTAGGGAAATGCAGTCATTGGATGCAGAAAGGGCCATCATCCAAGACCAACTCACAGATCTCAAACACCAAATAACTGCACTCAACAATCGACTAGAAAAAGCTAGAGGCCGCAAGGATCAGTTCAAGGTATGGCATAAATTGTTTTTTTTTTCTCTTTGTATCAATTAGTTTAGCAGTGTATAAAATATTGCCTCTGATGGAATTAGAGTAAGTTCAGTTTACAAACTATGCACACAGAGCACGCACACGCACATGCACACACACTCACAATACTTATGTCTTTGTGTTTGTGTTGACATTAATAAATCATAATCCGGGATTGATGTACACAAGTTTGTACCTTTCTACCATTTTAGGCTTTGTGGAAGCAGGAGGAGATGGAGAACACAATAACCCAAAAGAAAATTGATTCCTTGAGGAGGAGACTAGAGGAAGAAGAGGCTGCGATAAAAATAGAAGCTGAAAGCATAAAGCAAGCAGCCGAAAAGGAGATGCAGAAATGCACAGAAGACATCAAGAGGCTTCAGAAAATGGTCATGGAGCTTAGTCTTGAGTCTGAAAAGCCGATGATAGCAGCATTCAACATGGGCTTCCCGGGATCGGGATCACGGCTTCCTAATGCAACGGAAAGGTTGGCAGTCTTTCAGGGCAACTTCAATGAGGCTCCAGATGTGAAACCAGAGAGGGAGAGCGTCATGTGCTTGTCAAACGAGATCGCTGTGGTTTTCATCCCGTGTGCACATCAGGTTCTTTGCGCTAAGTGCAATGTGATCCATGAGAAGCGAGGGATGACAGACTGCCCTTCTTGCAGGACGGCCATCCAAAAGCGTGTCTCTGTTAGTTATCGCCCTGAATAGCACCTCAATTGGTTGCAGTTGGTGCCCCTTTATTGCGTTTAATACAAACTGCAGTTTAAAATGGTACTAGAACTTTGAAAAAATTTAAGAATTCAAGAATCAAAAAGAGGTTACGAATTCATGAATCAGAGAAAGATTTACCAAGTAATGTGCACACAGGGGCACTAAAAGAGGCACACAGGCACTAAAACGCACACGCTGACAATTTTTTTTTAATTGTCAAATCTGTATGAAAATCACCCCTTTAAAAGAATTAATACTGAAATGGGATAAGAGTTGAGCATCCTATGAATTGGCATCATTAAATTAAACAAAAAGTTTATGTAAAGCCCAATTTGTTAAAATGTTGTATATCAAAATACTGGATTAGATTAATGGTCTTCAGTTATTGTTGCATCTTTTTGATACTTTCGTCGAATAATGGATTATTGGCAAAATAATGGATTAGATTAAATAGTATAATACGTATTATTTCACTATTTTCATCGAATTAATTTCTTGGTTTTATGAGATTTCCAAATACTAGAGTTTATATACTTTTTGATGCAATGCAAATAATTACAATGGAAATATCTAGAGTAAGGAATTAAAATAGAAAAGAAATTATGAGAAAAGTATAGGAAAAATACCGAGAAATTGGAGAGAAATATCAAGACGAATCGTGGCAAAAAACTAGCGAAGGAACTAAGCAAGCTTACAATCATGAATCCAACATCCAATATCTCAACTTCATAATCTATTAATCCATGATCCATTGCCTAATATCCATGACAAAAAAAAATCCACTGCAAAAAACAGCAATTTTACACGGACTATTATTATGTCGGTGAACAGTATTAACGGCGGAATGAAGTTAGACGGAGGAGGAGGGTGTCGAAACGAAAATGAAACTAGACGGAGAATGAGGGTGACGAAACGAAGGGAAAAGAAGTTGGTGTCAGGGGTATGCGTGACCACGGGACCCATAGGTTCACCTCCCGTTGAATGGGTTGTTTGGACACGTGACATAATTAAACATGTGGTTCAAGAATGTAATGTTTACATGATCAAATCAGCATATAATGTTTGCTATAGCACTTGCACTACTTGCTCATGAGGACCAAATTTGCTTAACTGTTTGGTAAAACGAGAGATACCAAGCACTTTTCGAACACCAAAAGTGTTTTGTATTGCCTCGTCGGAATATTTTCAAGTACTTTGGATTTAAAGCGAAACATTTCCGAGCACTACGTTGTACTCAGATCATTCGAGCAGCTCTAGCTGCTCGCAATTTACAAACAATACTTTGTGCAATATCCGAGCACCCCTATGTGGGTTATGTTGAGTTGTGACCTACATGTGTTTATCGCATGGCCCATGTTATGTCCACGAGCATGCTGATGCTCAGAATTGTGGGAATTTTTTTAATATAGTTATTATTATTTTTTAATTATAGCTACGTCATATTTCTTTTTAGGTTGTGCCACAAGCTTTGAGTCATTTCATTTTTTTTTGGCAAAAAACAATACATTTCTTCACACTTACTTTATTATCTCTTCGTCTCTTTATCTTTCTCATTTCTACTTTACCCTTACTTAACTCACTTAAAACAATTTTTTTTAAATCCCGTGCATAAAAGAATCGTCTCTACTGTAGAGGGACGAAGGGAGTACTAAATAAAAGAGTAAACAAAATTTAAATGTTCTTAAACAAAATAAAACAAAATTATTTTACAATTCATTTGAGTTCAGAATGCTTGGGAGACTATTTCTGTCCTATAATTTGTTGGCACTGTTCATTTAGACTCTTCATTTCCTCCATCAATGCTGCTCTTTGCTTATCAGACTCCGCGTACACTTTTGCAATTTCCTCCTGCAACTTGAGTTCCATCTCGTTTGCCACCTGCTCTCGAGCTTCTCGTGCTTTTTGCTCGAAGAGCTCATCAATCTTGATAGGCTCGATGTTGGTTGTGCCCACAGATGCGGACGAGGTGGTAGCAGATGAGGAGTGTGTGCTCTTTGCCTGTCCAGTGCTAGAAATCTTCATTCTCTTCTTCGCATTCCCATAAAGTTCCATGAAAATGGCATAATGATCTGGGTTCTCTATCCCTTGAGTTCGCAGTTCTTCAGCCCTTGCCATAACATCATCCTTCAAACAATAAGAGCGCTTCCCGTTATTCTGCTGAAAAAAACATTAAAAAGGAGTCAAAAATCAAGAAAAGTAGAATAAATTAATCAAAAAAATATAATCAATAACAACTCAGAAAATGAAACAAAGTTGTTAGGCAAATGAAACAGAGGTGTTACTGTGTCTTCCATAGGCCTTCTCCTACCCTGGTCTACCTTTTTATAATATGCCAAGCACGTCTCACAAGTCGGATCATGCGTCTTGCAAGCGTCATTGTAAGCCTTCCACAAGGCATCGTTATACGCCTTCCAAGCGTCAGTATAAGCCTTCCACAAGGCATCCGTGAAGTAGGCCGGTTTCTTCTTCCCCCGTTTCTTCAATTTGTTGATGTAGTCACGGTACTTAACTTTACATTTTTCAACAAAAGCTTTCTTGTACAGGTCTTGATCATAACCCTCCGTATTAACTCGTTTCTACAAAATAATAGAAAAATATTAATTAATCTAGAACTCCATAATTGGGTGCAAATATAAAATGAACAATTACCTTAAACTCTTCCCAATAAATATTCATGTATTCATCAGAAAGATCTTTGTGGCCTATCGGGTCAACTATCTTCTTGAAAGCATCATTACATATGTCGGATACATCGGAGGAAGGAACCAACCTGCAATCAATGGATAGTTATTAACTTCAAAAACAATATGAAAAATGTAAAATATTATACAATCACTTACTTTTCACCCTTGAGCTTTATCATTTTACGGCCATGTTCATCCTCCATACACGGTAAAGTGTAAAAATCATCTTCATCCCATTCACTCCAATCAAAAGAAGAATCTGCTGTATCTTCCTCTTCTATATTATGATTATTATCAGGTAACAATATCATTCGGAACATCTCCAGGACACACCGTGGCAAAGAGTCATCAGAAGGTGAAGTTGTGCTTCCTGTAGATGCTTCTTGAGACATATCTACAAAGTAGACAAAGCACAAAAATAAACATCAATTTGCCATTAGCCTTGACAACTATCAACTCATGACAAAACAAAACAGAATTCCAACTCATACCAAATGGAGTATAACAAAATAACATGTAATTAATGGCACATAAACTGTCTTCAGCATTAGGTATAGTCATAGACAAAGTATTTTGGTAACTACTTGAGTTTAGAACTAGTATCAAACCACCAGTTCAGTTAAATGGTAGAAATGGATGCCCACAAACTCGATGTGATGTGCCACAGAATGAAAACAAAAGGAAAATCAACAAATTCCCAAAAGTGCAGGATAATTTCATCATCATTTTTATGCTGGCTGGCTCGTCTCTTTCATTAGGTTAGTGTTGTTATTTAGTGATGCTTCTGGAGAGTTAAAGACTCTAAAACTCGCTTAAAATGCATTTTCAAATGTCCACTTGTCTAATTAAACAAAGTTGTTTGTCAAGCTTCTTCCCGCATCAAATGCAAGAGGTATATCGATCTAAAATAAGTACACCTAATCAACATTCCTCTACGCTTTCCCGAGCAGAAGCTGTAAATCTCGCATTTATCCAATCTACACATCCAACTCATAAACACCAACATCAGGTCTCTAATAGCATAACTCAAACATTAAGCAAAACAATGCATCCCAATTTGCACCAAAATTAAACGAAATCGAAACATAATTCGTCAAAGCAAAATCAAAATCAAAATCAAATGAGAAAGGGATTGCACCTTAGAAATAGAGAGACCGGCAGCGCGGGGAGGCTCTCGGTGGCGGTGGCGGTGGCGGTGGCGAGAGAGACCGACTGTGGCGCGAGAGAATGGGGGATATCGAGGGAGGGAGATCGGCGCTGGAGAGAGAGGAGTGAAAGAATAATTGCCCTAATCTGCACTATTTAGAAGAGTTACATAACGATAAACAACACTGCTCGCAAACATATGCTCGGAAATTATTTTGAGAAATAATCATATTGGTGCAGTTAGCTCTTTAATGTTAATTCGATTATTATTTCGAATTTAGGCTTCACGAACTAATTCTTCAAAATAAAACACTCATAAACAGAATTCATCTACATATATAAGTATAATAAAATTAATAAAATAATCTAAATAATTAAGCGTTACCACTTTTTGGCTTTTTGCTATCACTAGGTATAAAGCGCTCTTTTTCATCTACTATATACTATATACTCGTTTTCCCATTTTATTCCGTCGAGTCCCAATTCACTTTTATCAATAACTAGTATTAACACCCGTGCTATGCACGGGTCATATAATTTTCTCAAGTGAATATGAATTTGAAATAATTAACAAAATAAGAATATTATTATATGTACACTTCATAAAAAAAAATAAGAATGTGCTTCTCTCATTCTACTCTAAAGGAAGTATTTCCTATTCGACGTGTGATTTTATATATTTTTATTTTATGAGTTGAGTGAATAAAAAATAATACTCCGTCCATCCCAGTCCAAGTGATACGTTTCATTTTTGGATTTGTCTTGGAAAAATGATAATAAATACTTAAAGTGGAGATATAGTAATAAGACATCAAAAAAGAGGAAATGTCACTTATAATGGGACAAAGAGAGTACAATCTAAAACTTTATTTTAGTTATAAAACTTTCAAGAATTAAAAAAATAAAAAAAAAATTGTTAACTATTAAACTTTTTTTTATCATTATATACACTTTATAAAAAAAGAAGAATGATCCTCTAGTCGTAATCCAAACAAAAAGATTTCCTATTCGAAACAAAATTTAATATTCCCATTATCCCATTCTAAGTGGGGCATTTCTGTTCCTACACAAAATTTTATGTAGTGTTGTTTTGTTAGTTAAGTTCAAAAGAGATGACAAAAGTAGAGAAAGTGGTATTTTTATCTTTAGAAAATGTGTTATTTAGAATGAGGCATCATAGAATGGGAAATTGTTCACTTAGAATGAGACGGAGAAATAATAATACATTTTGTTTGCTCGATTTTCAATTAATAAATAGGCGTAATTCATAAGTTATTGGGAACAAAGACATACATTTTCATATGAAATATTTTTATTAGAATTACTATGATTAAGTTGTTCTAACTCATTATTATCAGCATTATCTATAAAATAGGACAATCTAAACTTCCAACAACTTCACCTACAATACAAAATGGAATTTCATTACTTTTTTCTCTTCGTCGTTCATACTTTACCAATTTTTCTCTTCTTCTCTCTTATTTTACCATTTTTTCTCTTCCTCTTACTTTACCAAATTGTGTATTAAAACCCATGCCGTTTCAAATGTTTCTATTTTTAAAAAACATAGGGATAAACACAATGACTAATAAAATTGAAATTGGCCCTACACATTATTAACCCAAATTTGATTAACTTAAGATTAAACTAATTCACTTAAATCGGACAATTCAAATACATTAGGATTTATTAATACTATATAGTACTACATACACCATATAAATACATTTTCCTCTCCATTTCAAGCGTCGTCTCCACCGACGACACCCTAAACATGCTCTGTTTTCACGAATAGAGTGAAAAGGCGACGGCGACGGCGACAACGATATCACACACTCAGTCGGCGGTGACTCAAACGCACTCTCAGTCGGCGGCTGCGTGTTCCACTCCAGTTGCTCAACCATGAATTTCTTATTTTTTCATTTTTCGGCGACGGCGTCATCAACGAAAAGGTATCCGACTCCGTTCTAAACCGTGAAATCCCATAGATCGACCAAATCCATCCCCTACTAACACAGAAACCCAAAAGTCTAATTAATAAAGCTAAATCAAGAATGACACAGAAACTCAAGAGTCTAATTAATAAAGCTAAATCAAGAGTCTAATGGTCAATCCAAGAATCTTGAAGTGTTTTACCTTCTTTATTCAATGTTTTAATAAAGTGTAAGAGATGTTTCACATCCCTATAGTTAATAAGCAAGTCTAGAAAGTTTCCAATACTTGGAGGGATGTTCCAAGTTTGCCTATATTTAGGCTACGATTTACATATTGAAGGAGAAACTTGATAATATATTATAATTTGAGCTATTTGCTTGTTTGAGAAAAGGATTCTTCTTATTTCTTTGCTCTATATTCGTAGGTGGATTCCTAGTGAATTGAGAGTGTTTCTTTTGAGAAGAGGATTCTTCTTATTTCTTTGCTCTGTATTCTTAGGTGAATTCCTAATGAATTGAGAGTGTTTCTTTTGAGTGATTTCTATATCATATCCTACTTCACCATATATTTCCCGGTGTCACCTACAGCATACAACTACAACAGAGGCACCATTAGGATTTCTTCCGAACCCTAGCAAAAATATGAGGAAATTACCTCAATCTTCCGAAAAAGGTAACGGCTTCTTGCACTTGCGTTCATTAATCAGCACAAATCCCCTAATTCTAAATCAAATTTTTAAAAAGTTTTCTCAAGACGTTTTTTATATTAACAATGCATTTTCCTAATTCAGTATTCAGTGTGCTGCTTGAGTGGCTATATATTCGAAAACTTTAGGATGTGTGAAATAACACTACTAAACGGTGATTTCTAAATACTTAAATCACACAGTTCTCTTAATTGTAGAAATTGGACAGTGCCTCTACCTAAAGAAAAAATGAGAATGTAAAGAAGATGCTATCAGAAACTCACATGATGCCACCACGGGCCAGAATCATGTTATGGTTTCTCCCTTAACTACTTCAATCAGAAGAAGACTCTCTTGTTTCCGCTACTGGCCAACCATCAGGTAATGGTTGTTCCTTCCTGGTGTCCTTAGCAATCCTGGCCTGAGTTTTAACGGTGATAACTGATAACCATTAATATTTCCTTATGAAATGGAGATTGGTGAATAAATACCTCTAATATGGTGTTTTTTGTTTTCATTTGAGCAGTTAGTGTACAAACAGTGCTTGTTTGGAAGTGGTAATTATAAAGAACCGAAAGTTCCTTGGTAAGTCAATTTGGACATTGGTTTTCTAAATTTTTAAAATAAATCTTCACCATTTTAAATATTGATCATACCTGCAGCAGTCTTTCCAAGATTCAATACTGCACTTGTCTCAAGATATAATTTTTGTTGTTTTTCTTATTTTTTATTCTATATCCCACCCCAATTCATTATACCGTTTGTAGATTTACAGAATTTTTCTTAAATACAGTGTCATGTATGCCATCTCTTTAACCAAACAACAATATTTTAAATTTTTAAAAATATTTCATGTGCCCACTGCTGAAGATATTATAGAACATTTTTTGGAAATATTTCAATTTCACTCTTTCCAATATTCAATAGTGCACACTTAGCTCAAGATTTAATTTTTGCTACAGAATTTAGTTAACCTCGATAATAAAAAAGCTTTTGGCATTTGGGTGGAAGATTCAAGGAGATGCTTGTTTTTGCCTTTTTCACATCTTTTTATCGGCATTCATCTTGCAGGAATACCTAAGAGAAGAAAAGAAACCCTATTAAGAGACAAAAGCAGTGGATGAATTAGAAGAATTCTCGATTTTCAATTATTAGTTATTATTATTATTATTATTATTATTATTATTATTATTATTATTATTGTATTGTATAATTGTGATGTACTACTATAATGTGTAAGTAGTTCTAAAATTCGGTAACAAAAATAGGCCTAAAAAAAGAAAACAGGCAAATATAGGCCTAGAAAAGAGAAAATAGGCCGCAACTCAAGAAATTATTTTTTTCCCCAATTGAATTGTAAAACACTCACGCGCCCTAATAAGTGTGTTAGACTAAAAATCTGCCAAAAGAGATCTTAACATAAGCTTTAAAAAAAGATAACATAAGATTCTACATTAAATCATGATGTTTCCCGCCAAAACATGCCTCAATGGCATTCTTGTGATTTTTAATACAATTCTCCCTTTATATTAGTATAGATAAGGTTCCCCTTCTTCCATTAACTCATTCTATTCACATTTCATTTAAAAACTACATTTATTCCACTAACTTTTTTCCTGCCATTTTTCTTAACCTTTCTTAAAATCCTCTAATAAATAAATGGGACTCTAAAAATATCGCTTGGGATCACCTACTACTTATCCACTACACCCCTCACAAACATAAAATATGATGATGGGTCCATTATTTATGTTTGTGAGGGATGAAGTAGGGGATGGTACAGGAAAAGTAGTAGGTGATCGGGACCGACGGAGGGAGTAATCTTTATCTTAATCTAAGATTATTCGTTTGATGATGTATATCCATATCAAAATTCGATTTGTTTCGAGATTTGGAGGTATAACCCTAAACTCATCATAATAAAACTGAAAATTGATCTATGGTTTGTAAATGTATTGAGATGGAAGAATTAGAGAAGTGTGTTGTTGATCGATTTAGCGAACTACCAGACTCGTTAATCGTTGAAATTCTTTCACTGACGCAGCTAAAAGATGCCGTCGCCACAAGTCTTCTCTCCAAACGTTGGAAAAACCTATGGACCACCATCACCATCCCCTCCCTCGACCTCTCCCAGCAACACTCAAACTCTCTCGCACATTGGAAAGGTCCCAACATTCTCAGATTCAACCTACATGTCTATTTCTGGTCCGCCGATGGTAGCGATGAGTCGCTTTCTTGGATGCGCCAATTTAATCGGAAGCTGCCTTGGACGGACGATGCTAGCGATCTCGATTCGTGGCTGCTTTTCGCCATCGAAAAGCAAGTGCAAGAGCTATATATCTCTACCTATACTCCCCCATGCAAACACTTTCACCGATACTCGGCACCCCCGCCTCTGTATTCATGTTCCACCATCACGAAACTATCCCTTCGCGATTGTGATCTCGAGATTCAGGACAATGTGGAATGGGGACACCTCAAGAGCTTATCATATTATGAGAAGAAAAATTGCATGAGTTCAGAAGCCATGAACAAAATTCTCTTGGGGTCTCCTATGTTGGAAGAGTTATTTTTGGACATTTGTGTGATTAGAGGAAACTTCGATATCCGGTCTTCTAGTCTGAAGACGCTTGTAGTCGGGGATGGTTTGTGATAGGGGACTCAACGACACTGTAATACAGGACGAGGAGAACATGCTGCATGGGCAGCCCGAACCTCCTGCAACAACCAATGCCGAGGTAGCTACGCAACTCAAAAAGCACACCGCAAAGGCGAAAGAGGTGCAGCAGCCAAAGAAGGATCGTCCCAGAAGGAATGCCCCCAAACCGACTCGCTACCGTGACTTCACGCCACATTAGAGATAGCAGATCTTTTATTATTTGTTGCTTTATTTAATTTCCCTATTTTTGGATATTTTTGTTTAGAATATTATTATTAAATCTTTTCGGGTTTTCTTCTTGATTCTTTCCCGAATCGTAGAGTCGAATCAAGCAGGGTCCGGACTCTATATATAGAGTCCATTAGAGAGTCAAAATTATCGAGAATCAAGAAATAAAAATATCTTCTTCTCGAAACCATGTGTTTGGAATCCTAGTTGCTGCTAGGGTTTGTGTTTTTCTGTTATAATTTGTGTGCTCTTGAATCGGTAGAATTGAAGTTCTATCAATTGGTGCTCTCATTGAGCTCTCTTCTCCCGACCACGATTTTCAACCCGCCACCACCTATGGCTACGCCGGGCACAAAAAACGGCGACACCACACCACCACCGCCACACAACTACACCAACGAGGAGCTTGCCCAGATGATATTTGATACGAATGGTCGTTACGCCGGTCAGGACAAAAAGTTGATGTCAATTCAGTTTGATCTTGAATCGTTTGCCCGCAGACAAGAAGCTTCAACTAAGAAGCTGGAGGATAGCCTTGCCTTTCTCATAGAGGCAAGCCACAATCGTTCGAAAGAACCACCCGACCCCGCGGGTTTCAATCTAGCCACCCGCGGCTGGCGACTTCCGCCTTCGCTGACGACACCACCGCGAGGCGTTGAACTGGAGCCTCTCCCACGAGTCAAACCCGAGGCACCCCGGTTTAATGGAGAGAACGCGCCTGATTGGATCCGGAAAATTCAGCGCTACTACAATCACCACTACACACCGCTTAAGGATCGCCTTTACCTGACATCGTATCTGTTCGACCATCCGGCGTCAAGCTGGCTTACTTATTGGGAGGACAACTGCAAACACAAGACGTGGGACGACTTCCTCATGGCAGTTAAACATCATTTTGACCCGGATTTGTATGTTGACTATGTGGGTCGCCTTGCCGAGCTCCGCCAAACATCTTCGGTGGATGCTTACCAAACTGAATTTGAGGACATCATGCAGAAAACAACCAATGTGGGCTCTGACACCCTTATTTCATTATTTATTGCGGGGTTACATGACTCTATCAAACAAGAACTGCTCACAAATAGGCCACCATCGCTGGACGCAGCTTTCGCCTTGGCACAAAGACTGGCTGCTTGTCAATCTCTACCGTCTGCGACGCGACAGCCGTGGCATGACCGCGACAGCAGACCCAAGACTACACCGGCGCTGGTTGTCACCAACCCGACCCCACAGCCGCGTACAGAGCAGAAAACAGGGTCTCTTGGTCGCTTTGACAACAAGCAGCGACCAAACTACCCAGTCATACGTATCTCCGCAGCTGAGCGCGCAGAGAAGGCACGTCGAAATGAATGTTATTGGTGTCCGGAGAAATATTCTCGCGAGCACGTCTGCAGCAAGAAATTTTATGCCCTCATGGGAGCGGACGACGAAGATGACTGGATTGATGATGAGAATGGGATACCGGAGGATGACGGCGAGACTATGGTTATCACGGGTGACGTGTCTACTATTCATGTCATTAGTCCAAAAATCCGACCCCGCGCAATTCGTCTGAAGGGCAGAATTAATGATTCGGCGGTTTCTATACTGATTGATGGCGGCAGTACCCACAATTTCATCCAACCCGCCGTCGCGGAAAAGCTAAGTCTTCCTCTTCATGAGATTAAACCTTTTCGTGTTTTTGTGGGTAATGGTGAATTCCTTCGTTGCTCTCACGCTTGCTTGCACACTCCAATTACAATGCAGGGCTATACATTTGAGATCGACCTTTTTATCTTGCAAGTAAAGGGGCCGGACATCATACTGGGTGTGCAGTGGCTTCAGGAACTTGGTGATGTCACCAAGAATTATCGCCATTTGACGATGAAATTTGATGTAGGAAACAGACCGATATTGCTTCAAGGCGAGGGAGCTGAATCGAGGCCTATCTCCTATAACAACTTGTTCTCCCTTGTCGGCCAAGAATCAGATTGTGAGCTCTTCGAACTGGTCTCGGTTGCCCCAGAGCAGACTGCTGCCGAACCAGCCTGCCCACCGCTGTCGACCGACCCTGCCCTGGCATCGGTGCTAGCTAAGTTCCAGGTAGTGTTCTCCATGCCGACGGGCCTTCCGCCGTCCCGCCGCTGGGATCACAGGATCCATCTGCCGCATAATTCCAAGCCGGTGAATGTCCGTCCATACCGCTATCCGTATTTTCAAAAGACGGAAATAGAGCGCCAGGTTCAAGAGATGCTTTCTCAGGGTGTAATTCAGCCCAGTACGAGTCCCTTTTCATCTCCTGTGTTATTGGTCCGGAAGAAAGACGGCTCCTTTCGGTTTTGCGTCGACTATAGAGCACTTAATGCAGCCACAACGCCCGATCACTTTCCCATTCCGACGGCGGACGAACTCTTTGATGAATTGAGTAGGGCCCGAATTTTTTCTAAGCTGGATTTGCGATCGGGATATCATCAAATCAGGATGCACATTGACGACGTGCACAAAACTGCTTTCCGCACGCATGATGGACACTTTGAGTTCCTGGTGATGCCTTTCGGATTAACAAACGCTCCATCAACCTTTCAAGCAGCTATGAATAGCATCTTCCGGCCGTTCCTCCGCCAGTTTGTTATAGTATTCTTCGATGACATCCTGGTTTATAGTGCCTCGGTGGCTGACCACTCCCTTCATCTGGAGCAGGTATTACATACGCTCTCTATCAACAGTTTTTATGTGAAGCAATCAAAATGTTCCTTTGGTGTTGATAAGATCGATTATTTGGGACATATAATATCCGCGGGTGAGCTGCAAGCTGATCCTTCTAAGTTGGAAGCAATGACATCCTGGCCCACTCCATCCACAGTGAGGCAATTGCGTGGATTTTTGGGTTTGACAGGGTATTACAGACGTTTTGTGAAGAATTATTCCATTATCGCAGCCCCCCTTACTGACTTGCTTAAGAAGGAAGCATTCACTTGGTCTCCGCTGGCCGAGGCCAGTTTTCTTGAGCTGAAATCTGCGATGAGTGCTGCCCCCGTGCTCCACCTCCCAGATTTCGAATTACTATTTGTTATCGAGACGGATGCCTCGGATTTTGGAATTGGGGCTGTCCTCTTGCAGAATGGGCACCCCCTGGCATATTTCAGCAAGAAATTGGGGCCGCGCCGTCGAGTTTCCTCAACATATCACAAGGAACTCTACGCAATTGTGGAGTCGGTACAAAAGTGGCGGCAGTATCTCCTCGGTAGGGAATTTATCATTCGAAGTGACCAACGCAGTTTAAAGGAGTTACTTTCGCAGGTTGTACAGACACCGGATCAGCAGTTCTATATTCGAAAGCTCATGGGTTTTAAATTCTCTATCGAGTATAAGTCCGGAGCGTCCAATAGGGTGGCTGATGCCCTATCTCGCAGGGACCCGGATGATGTCAGGGAGGATGCGAAACTGTTCCTCACCTTTGCTCGCCCGGTTCCCTTGGTTTTGGCCATTATTCGCCGTGAAAATTCGGCGCTGCCAGATCTGGTCGCACTACATGAAGCTGTCGCAAACCGGCGAGCTCCGGCCCATATCTCCGTGGCGGATGGGCTGTTGTATTTCAAGACAGGCTGTTGTTGAGCCGTGATACAGCTGTTCGAAATGATATTCTGGAAGAATCACATGGTTCCAAATCTGCTGGACACCCGGGTGAAAAACGGACTTTCTCACGTGTTGCTTCTTCTTTTTTCTGGCCAGGTATGCGCGCTGATGTACGTCGTTTTGTTGCTGCCTGCCCTGTTTGTCAGGTGACTAAATATGTGACAGATAGACCATCCGGCTTGATTCAGCCACTCCCTATTCCGGACTCGGTATGGTCTGCAGCGTCAATGGACTTTATTGTGGGTTTGCCCAATTCCCACGGATACACTGCCATTATGGTCGTCGTCGACCGCCTCTCTAAGTATGCTCATTTCGGCCCCTTGCCCACGGGTTTTGATGCTCCTAAAGTTGCCCGCTTATTCGTTAGTACTGTAGTGAAGCTGCACGGTTTCCCTGATAAGCTCCTTACCGACAGGGACCCCATATTTGTTAGTGACTTCTGGAAAGAGCTTTTGACTATGAGCGGAACGAAGCTCCAATGCACTACAGCTTATCATCCACAAACGGATGGCCAGTCGGAGGTGACGAACCGTACTTTGGAGCAGTATTTACGTGCTTTCACGTTTGAGCAGCCGAAGAAATGGTATGATTATCTTCCTTGGGCAGAATTGGCTATGAATTGTAGCGTGAATATTAGCATTGGGATGTCCCCGTTCAAAGCCTTGTACGGACGTGACCCACCTAATTTGTTCGCGTCGCCAGTCTTGCCTGCAGAGAATGCAGCTGTGGTGGAAAGCTTGGGTGAGCGCACGGTTCTGTTGCGCACCTTGAAGTCGAACTTGCTGGCTGCCCAGCGAAAAATGGCGGAATATGCTAATAAACACCGCAAGCATGTTGAGTTTAATGTGGGTGATGATGTCCTGCTGCGCTTGCAGCCGTACCGCCAGGTTTCTATGGGCAGACCAATGTCTGCTAAATTGGCAAGACGATATTATGGTCCATTCAAGATCGTTGAGCGTATTGGCGCGGTTGCCTACCGCCTACAACTTCCACTTGAGAGTAGGATCCATGATGTCTTTCATGTTTCTCTACTCAAGCCATTTATTCCTCCACTGTCAGATTCGGTACATTCTCAACTTCCACAGTCTTTCAAGAATCACCGCCCGGTCGATGTTCCGATTCGTGCAACTGATGAGCGTATAGTTCTGGCCCGCGGGCTGCCCCAGCATCAATGGTTAGTGCATTGGTCCGAAAATGCAGACATGCCTTCTTGGGAGTCGAAGGATGATTTGTTACCCCACTTTCCGTCTCTTCGCCTTGAGGACAAGGCTGTGCTTATGGAGGGGGGAGTTGATAGGGGACTCAACGACACTGTAATACAGGACGAGGAGAACATGCTGCATGGGCAGCCCGAACCTCCTGCAACAACCAATGCCGAGGTAGCTACGCAACTCAAAAAGCACACCGCAAAGGCGAAAGAGGTGCAGCAGCCAAAGAAGGATCGTCCCAGAAGGAATGCCCCCAAACCGACTCGCTACCGTGACTTCACGCCACATTAGAGATAGCAGATCTTTTATTATTTGTTGCTTTATTTAATTTCCCTATTTTTGGATATTTTTGTTTAGAATATTATTATTAAATCTTTTCGGGTTTTCTTCTTGATTCTTTCCCGAATCGTAGAGTCGAATCAAGCAGGGTCCGGACTCTATATATAGAGTCCATTAGAGAGTCAAAATTATCGAGAATCAAGAAATAAAAATATCTTCTTCTCGAAACCGTGTGTTTGGAATCCTAGTTGCTGCTAGGGTTTGTGTTTTTCTGTTATAATTTGTGTGCTCTTGAATCGGTAGAATTGAAGTTCTATCAGTTTGTGTGGTCCTCGTATTTGGGTGAAGAAGGGGCTTCTAAACATTTGGGCTCCTAATCTCTTGAATCTACATCTCTCGGCATCGTTTTGGAAAGGTGGAGGTTGTGTTTTGAATGTACCATCTTTGAGTAATGCAAGTTTTTGTTTGAAATACTATGAACATGTCTCGTTAAAATTCGATACCATTTTTCAAGTTTCGAAAAGCCTCTGCCATGTTGACAAGGTCACGTTAACCAGATTCTGCGTTGAGGTTTGTTCCATTGTTTGTTTGATTGTTATTGTTTTTGATCATTTGCAAGAAGAATTCTAAGTCGTGGTAACTTGCAGTTCCTTCTGGAGATGAAGAATAAAGATATGGCTGTGCCGTCGTCTAATGCTAAGTTTTTGCAGCTCAATGATGTGAAAGATGCTAAAGACATGCTCTATCTTGTTGAGATGATGTTTCCTAAGGTGGAGACCTTATATCTTCATGTTGGCTATAAGGTTGGTTAATTCTCCTCTTCTTCTTCTTCTTCTTCGGATTATCGGTTGATGCATTTACTTGAACTAAACATTGTAGAGCGATGAGAGTGGCGAAGAGTCTAATTTCCCGAATCCGCCTCTGCTCCATCTAAAGAGAGTTGAGATTAATAGGTCGATACGCGACGTCTCAACAATTCCAGTTATACAAGTTCTTTTGAGAAATGGCGTTGTGCTTGAAAAGATGGTTATTCGATTTATTCAATCGTGTAACGATGGAGGCAAACCTCTGAAACCAGAGATGTTCAGTTTGGCAGAGGAGAAGGTGATGAGCATGCACAAATCATCCCCCACAGCTCAAGTGATTATAAGACAAATTTGATAACAAATGTTTTTTTTTTTTTTAGGATTTAATATATTGGGCATTGAGCCATATGTCTCAGTGTTACTGATTGATTGTACAGTAGTAATTTATTGGCTTTGTTAAAATTGTGGAGTTTTCTTTGCTGATAGCTTTGGTAATAATCAATTGGTATTTTGGTTATTGGATGATATAGTTTGATAAGCCAACCAACCATTCTAGCAGAAAGATGTATTTAGGTGTGAACTTTTTAGTAGTCATGAATTTGGTTAGATGATAATTACAAAAGAATATGGAAGTGCATGCCAAAGGACAAAGGTACTAGTCAAAGATACTTGGAAATTCAAAGTAGCTACTCCATTCAGTTTCAGATTATTTTTTACCTAACTATTGCATTTCATGGAGGTCATCATACTATGGCATTTGGCATGACATTTGAAATGACACGAGTTTTAATAAATAAGAGGGACAAAAATGGAAAAAAGTCTCTACTAATCTACTTTATAGGACGGAAGGAGTATTACTTATTTAACATCGTCATAATTCTGGTATATATTATCATTAGGAAAAATTGCGGATAAATGTAATTGCTGTTGGATTTGCAATCATTTGAATTTGGGATGGATTTGTAAAAGAAGTTCCTAAAAGAGTTAAATGGGACACTTTTTATTTGGCCTTTCTGTAATAGGAAAAAACAGTACAAACAATAACATCTTGTGGCTTAGTGGTATCAAGCCATTGTGGGATATAGTTGCCCTGGGATCACCTAGTGTCAACATTCATTTCAGTATTACTTTAACATATTTTTGGTTTTCTTAATTTACATATTTTAGTCGATGGTAGGTTCTGAACTCGAGTCTCAGTTTCGTCGTACAAAGGGCTCCTCTCCATTGAATTATTAACTTTAGAAAGAAAAATAACTATACACGGACGTACATAATAATCTGAAAAAACACCAGTAATATGACGTATTTAAACACGCCAATAAGATTGACATTTTCCCAATTTATAGAAAGCAAAAAAAAATCTCTTCCTTGGAATTTTTTTTCCAAACTCATCCAAAATTTGAATTTTTCCTCATCTTAGAACAGTATTATTATCGAGATTCAGGGCTGGGTAGGTACGATATATCTTGCCGAAATCACAATGCCGTATACTTTACCGTAAATTCGGTATGCGAAAAAAACAATACCTTTACCTTACCAAAAATTTCAGTATACCTTATTTTCAGTATGAAGAATTTTCATACCAATACCGTGATATGCCGTACCGAAATTCGGTATATCGTACTTTTGTTGTATACCTAACTTTCGACATCAATAAAAATAAAATATTCGAGTTTTTATAATGTTATTTATAATTTAAAAAATATATTAAATATATTTTATTCATAATTATGTTTGTATTTCACCATAGATTTTATAATTTAAAATTTAAAAATATATAAAATATTTTTATACATAATTATATTTATATTTCACGTTATATACCTTAATTTATGGTATATACGTACCGAATTTCGGTATGTCAAAATCACGGTATACGAATTTTAAGTAATTTTTTGGTACAATAAAGACGATATTTCGATATTTTTATATTTTTCCCTGGTCCTAGTCAAGAAGACTCACGTGAATAGACAAAATAGAATAAATATCACTTTTGTTTATAATAATGAAATAAAATAGAGAAACTCGACCAAATAAATTCTACCATATCTTTAGGAATCTCACTGATAACATAAACTAAAGACTTTCATATCACAAGAGATTTGATCAAACTACTAATTTAAAGTCTAGAAGCCCACAATAAGACCTTTTGCACGAGTCCATTATAACTTCCTTTTTATAATGGCTACATTAAACACAAAGACATTGTTAGAAAAGAGAGAAATAATATAGAAAATCCCTAGTTGTTGCACTAATAGTAGTGTATATCATAAATTGTTATGAGATTCAGTTGATTCGACAACGTGGATGTCGTGATCATAAAGCTATTAATGTTTCTAGAGAAGCCAGACCTGCCCGTTGGCATCCCTCAAACATTCCATAATCTCAATTAATTAAGAAATTATGTGGTTAAAATATTACTATATGATCTTCATCTTATCCTAATCTACTTTGAAATGACATCTTAAAATAACTAAAATTAAAATATTTTCAAGGGGGTTGCATTGAATCAGATACAGTAATATATATCGCTAATCCATTTGATTCGGCAAGTAAAATTAATTAACTCTCAAGTTTTAGCAAATTTCAAATCAATCATGTATTACAAATAACTGAAAATATCTCATTCATACAACTATATATAAATGACTATGTTATCACTTTTGGATCGCAATAATTTTAAGCACATAAAAGAAATATTGATCCGAACTAGGCTGAAAATAAGAAAAAATAGTTTGCTAGAAATAATGGAAAAGAATTACGCATCATTTTCCATCAAATATAAGGCACGCCTGATGACATTATTTCTTCTCCTTGAAAAAGATGTGATGAATTTTCAATTTTGTAGCACTCATTTTTGCCCTTTGGAATGACGCAAAAAGCTACTACAATTGATTCAATCTCCACTTAGATAAATTTGAAACTAGTATCATGGCACCTGTCTGCTAATGTGACGTACTAAGAACATATATTTAAAGACTTAAACACCCATAATAAGCACAAAAAGAATCTTATTTAATCTAGCACCAAGGTGATAATATCCACACCTGTTGAGATGTCATTGGCTATTCAGTGGTTTTCAAGAATAAATTATTGCCCACCAAACTCGAGATCCATTAGTCCACACAGCTTTCCATAATCTCGTATTCATATATTTCTCTATTATAAAATACTATATAGATAGATAGATATTAATTATGTCATGTTGGACACTCATTATACTAAGGAAAATATATTAAACAAAGTTATAAGACTTGATAGGGAATACTTTTAAAGACTAAAAAAACTATACTCCTATATAACTATAGAGAAGCGATATATATATTACACGACTACACGAGCACTTGCTTGAGCACCTCTTACATTAATTCATAAGCATTTAATACCTTAACAAATATCATTATTAGTTTTATAAAAATTAAAATTAGATTTGTTGTTGTACTTTTAATTTCAAATAAATCAATAAAAAAGACAATCTAACATCTTTAAGTAATACTCTTTATAATAATAATTTTAAAGGTATTATTGAAGTTAAAATTGATTAAACTACTCCATCCAAATTGTCAAGGAAACTATTTCAAATCCAACGTAGAGGCTACGTAGATTCAAAGTTTCAAACGATCTTTACACTATTTTTACGGTCATCAATCCAAATTAAGAGTTACTACTACTACTACTACTATATGAGATATTATTGATAAAATTTATACTATGGCGCATTAGTTAATTTATTGATGCTAGATGGGCCAGTAAGGTTGATCTTTATCTTATGTCAAGATAGGTATCCTAAGTGTTTGATAATGACATTAAGATAGATGATTTGATTAAGTCATACTGCACTATAAAGGCCAATATAAATATGCAGCAAACACAAACACCTTTAGCCAAGGAATTAACTAGACAACATACACACACACACACACACACACATAAGAGAGAGAGAGAGAGAGGCTGATGAGTGATGGAAGAGGAGTGGAGAAAAGGAGCTTGGACTGCTGAAGAAGACAGATTGCTTGTTGAGTACGTGAACTTGCATGGTGACGGCAAATGGAACGCTATCGCTACGCTTGCAGGTTAGGTTATTCATCGATCGATTTTATAAATTCTATCAAACATATTATTCACAAATCATATGGAGTATGTAAGAAGATCATTTTCCATCTCAACATATTATTCATTGATCGATTTTATAAATTCTATCAAACATATTATTCACAAATCATATGGAGTATGTAAGAAGATCATTTTCCATCTCAAAATTACAAATTTCTTATTTTAAAATACCCTCTTTAGAAGGTGTTTTGCTGAGCATCAGCAATTCAGCATAGTATTCCTTAAGTCGGTTTGTAAGTAATTTAGTGTATAAGTTTTGTAACAGTTAAGTTCATGAGCTCCAACTATTATTTTACATATACTAATCTTCATTTTATAAAAATTAATCTAGTATGCATGGTTGTTTTCAATATACAATCTTTCCAATTTCCTCTCTTTAATTAGTGTTATTTCCTTCTAACTATATAGCTTGCAGTTTTATTTAATTTAGAAAAAAAATTAAGTGAATATCTATCATCAATCAATAAAAATCATTTATTATCTAAATTTTCTCACTATTTGGAGAACAGGATTAAAAAGAAATGGGAAGAGTTGCAGATTAAGATGGGTGAATTACTTGCGGCCCGATCTCAAGAGGGGTCGAATAACCCCTTATGAAGAGAGCGTCATCCTTGAACTACATGCTAGATGGGGTAACAGGTAATATTCCCTTCGCCCCTTGTTACCTGTTTTACTTTTCAATTTTGAGACATCTCATATCTAAATATTTAATTTTATTTTTACTAATTTTTAAAAATTAATTTCACACTTTATTAACCCATTTCACACATATTTTATTTAAATTTAATACTCTATGTATAAAAGTATCATTCTATTAAAATTTTCATCTACTTTTCTCTTTATATTTTTCAAATTTTTTGTTAGAGTTAAAGTCGACAAGAAATATTATTTTTTGTTTTATTTGACAATGTAATGTGAAAAGGCATTATTCTTCTTACATGCACCCATTTACTATTTATATTTCATCATCAATCACTCAATAATTTCTCTCTTTCCTAGTAAGTTTGATGCAGCATGTCTTACTTAGACTAGACCAATTGTTTAAATATTATTCCTAATTTATCCAAAAAAATATTACAAATGTCTTATTTAAGGTCCATAAAGGGTATATATACCTTTTTCCTTTTAACATAATTTCATATTCCGCTTTATATCTTAGCGCACTAACACACCTCTTAATTTTACATACAAAAAAACCACGTCTTCTCTAAATAGTGATATTCTTAATAAACGCTTTAATCGCTAAAAAATATACATCCAACTACTATTTGGCTATTTGCATAAAACGTATACTAATCAACATTGTATACTTTCGTGGAAGGTTGAAGTACATTTTAATCTAAAAACATAAAACTACTCATTAATTTTTACATAGAAATTAATTTGATTAGAGATGCATATATGTACATACCACTTACACCTACAAATTTCAAAATTATGAATACAGGTGGTCAACAATTGCTAGAAGTTTACCCGGAAGGACTGATAATGAAATCAAGAACTACTGGAGAACACACTTCAAGAAAAAAGGCAAACTCCCGTCCCGAAATTCTGAAAAGTTGCGGGCTCGCCTTCTTAAAAGACAACAATTTCAACAAGAACAACGGCGTCAACAAGAAGAAACAGACATGAAACATATTATGCCGTTGTTTTATGAAAACGTCAATAATCTATCAACCTTTGATGAATCGGGCCATGAACTTGTAAAAACGAACCCACTAGCTGAGCAAGAAGTCCTGCCTCATGAGACCCCAAACGATTTGAGCATATGGGATGGCTTGTGGAGCATGGCTGATCTTCACGGATATAGTAGCACAAATAGAGCTATTTATCAGCACACTTTGCCGTCACATTTAGTTTTGAGCTCTTTTGGTACAAGTTTTCATGTTTGAAATAAAAAAATCAATGAAAATCAAAGAAGGTTTTCGACTTAATTATGAAATATTGTATGGTTGTTTTTGGTCAATTTTGCGATTCTTGATGTGTAACAATTTCGATTAACTGTTGAGAAATTTATTATTTTATTGGTCTAACAGACATCATAATCCTGATGGTGAAGTCACTAGCCATATTGAAAGAGTAACAGGCTCTTTCATTTTACATCCTTTAGCAAATCAATTGAGTTAAAAAAAATGTTAACGCACTTAACTTAAATTTTACTTGAAGTGATATATGTATCACTCATTAGGCGTGCATATTCTCCACATTCAAGCTATAGTTAATTTGCAAAAGAAATGGTTGTTTAGTTACATCATGTATTTGAGATTTATTATTATTTAAATGCATTTAAATATTGACTTTATTCCAATAAAGTGCATATAAAATAATAAAACGGATAAGTTTAAAGCATTGTTAGTCCTTTCACACTCTTATAAATTTTCACTATGTTGAAAGTAAGGGTACCTTACAAAGAACAGGGTATAGTACTATAGTTGGCGGATTATTGATTCTGAGGTAGCTAATACCATGCCATTTGGACTTCTAGTTCACTTAATTAGTCTCTAAACCTCGACAATCCAATGTTCATGGATTAGCCATTGTTCATAGAGAAGGTTTTGTTACAACTACCTCTTTATTAAGAGTCAATAACTACTTATATGTTCTCTCACTGTCCCACAAATTACTCTCTATCAGCCATCTTACGAAACAGTTGAAATATACGATTGTACCTTAAAACTTTGTTTCCCTAATTTAGTGCAATATCAACCTATTCATAATGCATTTGAAATGTGTTTTTTAGAAAAAAGTTACAGACAGACGTTTAAACCCAATGACATTACGACAAATTCTATATTTTACGTAGTCTAATGTTTGAGGCCTGCACCCATTCTTGGTGGCCAAAATTTCAAGTAGTTTGTCATAATTTTTTGTTGATAATATTACTCACATGATTTGTTTATGATATGTATAGAGATTATTATTTGCTATGCATACCTTAATTTACATTACCTTAAATAATCTATTCCACATTAATTTTTCCTTTCATCATCTTTTTGCTTCTTTGTGCTGCTCATATATTGTGAAACAGTTCAATAAGTAGAATTGCAGACATAACGTTAGTTGGTTGGCAACTCGACATAGTTTTGGTAGAAAAAAAAAGAACACTTTAATTTGATGAGAAGAATACCACAAAATGCATGTTATTGGAAAATACAAAGTTGAAGAAACAAAGAAACAAAATCACACAAAACAATAGTTTTCAACTTTCAAGCATGTAGGGGTGTGTGTAATTGAAGCTTTTAGGCATTAGGATTGGCAAGGAGGTAAGCTTCAATGGCCTTGAACATAGCCATGGCCTTCTCTTTTCCTTCCTTGATCTTCTCCTCACTAATCTCAGCATCACCCTTTGTGTTGTAGATGCTTCTGTTCTTACAAATGCTCCCTCCATCTTCGGTTGGGACGATCTTGACATGATAAGTAACGGATTCAATAACTCCTCCAAGAACATCGCCCTCGATTATGCTGTAACTGTGGGTCAAGTTCTCCTTGTCGATAGCATCCACACGGTGCTTGACACTCTTGTACTGACTCCCTTCGCCAAAATGGATAAGCTTGATGGTCCCAACGCCACCGTCCCCTTCCAAGATCTCGACGCTCTTGATTGCCTGAGGCATGATCTTGGGGACGAGGGTGTCAACATCGAGCACCACGGCCTTAAAAATCTTTGCGGCCGAGATGGAGGAAGGGATCTCAATATCGTAAGTGATAGCACCCATGATTAGTTGAAGTAAAAATGAGAAAACGGAGTTATAAGTAGGAGGATATGTGTAATGGTTGTAAATGTGGCTAAGTGAGATGGGAAAATGAGAGAATATGAGCTCCCTATTTATAGCATAGAATCGAATGTTCTGTTTCTTAATTGTGTGACCTTGTGTGTGTAACCAAGTAGTTGAATAAAAAAGTCTACTCTTTCTTTTTGGTCGAGAGTGTGAAACTAGTGCGCATGGCATTCCTATATTGACGAGTCATCGCATAGTTGCCAGTGAATTTCATATTTGTTTCTTTAATTTCAATTTTGTGGTGCGATCAATTGTGATGTTACAATTTATTATTGTTTGGTACAGATTCCATACGTTATAAATTAATTATACATCTTGGCTACATTGTGTATGCTAAGAACGTTAACCATTTTATATACATTCAAATGGGAAGGGCATGACTTCACATTAAGAATCCATTCCTACATATGCATCATCTAAAAAGTCCTATTACTTTATTCTAATAGTTCATCCAATTGCATCTTACTTATTACTCCATTCGTCCACGATTACATGTCATTCTTTTTGGCGATTCAACTACTTTCAAGCTTACGTAAGATTTGTAAAATTCGTAGGAACAATATTATCCTTACACACTGAGACGCAATTTTATAAAATAATAAAATTACATCTATATCAATTAGCACTGCACAAAGATACGAAGAATAAAATTCTATCAATTAGCAAATAAGTCTCATTAATTTATGAGACAGTTTATTAATAGTACTTCCTCTGTTCACAAAAAATAGTCTCATTTATGGACGACACGAGTTTTAATTATAGTTTTGGTAAAGTAAAAAAGAAGGAGAAAAAATAGGTAAAGTAAGAGAGATGTGGAAAAAAAAATATGTGAAGTATGGAGAGAGAAGAAAAAGTGAGTAAAGTATGAGAGAAGGAGTTTCCATTTATAGAAATGAGACTATTTTTTTTGGACATCCCAAAATGGTAAAATGAGACTATTTTTCATGGACTGAGGGAAGTAGCTATTTAAATTATAAAGTTTGGTCAAATTCTAGTTCGTCCCATAAAGTTTAAAATTGGAATATTGTGAACTACAATATCAATTTTTTCTCAATTTCCCTATCTATATACAAAATGATATCTTTAAATTATATTTAAAATTATGAGTTTCATTAAATGAGAATTTTTTCGTTTATTTTCTTTTAATTTCTTGTTTTCTTTTTCTATTTTAATGGAAAATGCCATTTTAAATATCATACAATTTGTATATAAAAGGGAAAATAAAATCATAAAAGAAACTTTATGATTTAATATACTCCCTCTGTCTCTAATAATTTGTTACCATTTGACTCGGCATGGGTGAAAACTTCTTCGAAACGCGTTTTTAAAAAGATAAATTAGAATCGCAAACTGGTGAAGTAGAATGACTGGACCAAATTGATTAGGCAGACTCTGTAGACCTATCCAGGGGCGGAGCCATGCTGGGGCCAGGGGCCCCTGAGCCTCTCAACCATTTTAACTTTTCGTATATATAATATCTGTATACAACCATATTCAAATATTTATCTAGCTCAGCTGGTTTCTAGATTCCCCTTTTATGTGTGCCCGAGTTCAAAACTCTCCATGCATAGAATTGCTATTGCTTTTTTACCTTTTTATATATCTCTTTTTATGTTTAATTCCCTTTTATGTTATACTATTATATTTATTCTCTTTCATTTCAAAATTTAAAAGCATACATATATAACAAAAAAAAAATTGTTTAATCTCATAAATACAATAACATATACTAATACTATCATTTACTTTTTTTTTCATTCTGAAATCTTAGCTACACGTATCCATGAATAAAAAATACTCCCTCCGTCCCATTTTTGGAGTTCCGGTTTACTACTTTTGGGTGTCTCACTTTAGGAGTTCCGGTTAGAATATTCCATAGTTGGTAATAGGCCCCACATTCCACTCATCTTTTGCCACTCACATTGTATTATAAAACTAATATATAAAAGTAGCATTCAACTATTTTTTTCCCCCAACTTTCCTATATATTTATTAAAATCGGTGTCGAACTCAACCGGGACTCCTAAAGTGGGACGAAGGGAGTATTTTTTATCCCGTAACTATGTAAATAAAAGTATATTACTAGCATCGTTAATTTTTATCTATAGGTTTTGTTGATTTTCTCACAACTTGTAATTTTATATAATGAATTTACACACTCTAATATTTATTATCTTTACAATTTAAGAAAATAATTAATTCACATTGACTTTGTCTCCACATGTGTTAAGAGTTTCCATTTTTATGTTCTAATTATTTTCACCAAGTGTTTATAGTTTTTGTCCATGTTTTAATTATTTTCAGTATTCATATGTTCCTGTTAACGATCTCTTTCGTTGCTTATGTAGCTTTGCTACGTCGACTTCTGACAATATTGATATTGACATTAAATAAACTGAACAATTATTTATCAGAAATTTAGGCCCCATTCATAAAATCTTAGCTCCTCCACTGCCTAGAATTGATAATCGTAGAATTTGACGAGATAATAAATAGAATATCGAATAAACCATTGTAATATAAAAATAGAGAGTGCACTTTCTAATCGAATCTAGTGATAGGCAACTATAAATAACAAAAGAAGGCCCAACTAAAGTAATGAGACGGAAGATTTATAGGCAAGTATGCATAACTAATAAAAGAAGACCCGGGCCCAAATAATAGTATTCCCTCCGTCCCATAAAAGATATCATACTTATAGTACGATACAAAATTTTAGGAGGTTTTATTTTATGTGTTAAATGGAGAAAGAAAATATAATTTTTATATTCATGTGAGAGAATTTTTTTCAAAAAGAAAAATGTGACATCTTTTGTAGAACAAACTAAAAAGGAAAGTGTGACATCTTTTGTGGGACGGAAGGACTAGTTTGTTCATAAAATTTCATCCCTAGATGAGTTATCACCCCTACCAAACATGCTAAAGAAAAGGCCACAGAGTTCTTCATTTTGCAGTTGCATAATTGCATTCTGCAAGTAGGATGGACAGAAGCTTTGTGTTAGGGTGCGGATGTCGGAGGGTCAAGGGTCGGCCTACTCCGCCCGGCCCCACCTACCTTAGCCAGCCAACTGATTATGTACTAGTGTATTTATTGGGTACTTGTCCGTCATTTATTATCTCATTTTGACTCACTACGAATATTAAGAATTTTTTACCTTGTGAAGAAAAATAAGAAAAGAAATTAGTGAAACGTGGACTCTACTTTTATAATTGGTTTTATAATATAATATAAGTGTAACATTTAGCTGAATGGCGTGCTCCATTTATTAATAGTATGAAAAAAGTAAATGAGATTTTTTATCGCAAATATTTCATAATGACAAAATAAGACATTTTTCCGTAGACATTGAAAATGTTAAGTAAATTAAATTCTTGTGGCATGCTGAGGTGACTGCACACCAATAAAACAACTATTTATTTTATATATTTAACATGTTCTCATACATGTATTTTCGAAGTATGTAGATTATAGCAATACAGTTAAAAGTAACAAGTTTATATTGGCATATAAAATGACATCCTCTAGTAAGTTGTAATTTGTGGAAAAATTTGGACCCCTTATTTAGGAGTCGTGGGCTCGTCACTTATTACAAACTCCTCCTCACTAAACTACAACTGGTTTAGTTTGTAATTACCTACATATTGTGTTCCACTTGTCACGCAAATTCCGGCTTAGGTTTTATGGTTCGAAAAATATTGACTATATAGAATTTGAATTTAATAGTATTACCGATTAAATATATATATTCACAGAGTAATGTGATAGTGAAAATGACATAATTGTAACAACGGTGTACTATGATCCACCTGGTGAATTTTAGTTGAATGGTCCCAACTTCCAAATCCCATTTGATTCTGTTCCCCAAAATATGGCTGCACGGAACCTTCTAGAGAAAGATGATCTAACAGTCTTCACTTTTAGCATAACCAATTAACCACATTAAAAGAGCCTTTGCTAGCAATTCAAATTTTAATCCACATAGTTTTATGTTTTTGCTGTAATTTGATTATTTTAACCTACTTTTATAATCTACGCGACTTAGGAAATTAATGAATTTTGTCGATTAACAAATTTTGTTAATTAATGAATCGAATATGTAGTTCATTTGATATTGCTATTCAGTATTCAAATGGATGATGTGAAAAATAGTCAATAATTCTGAACTTTGATTTGACACAACTTACATCATTACAATAATTCTGATTAATGTTTTTCCATGACTATATCATGTTATTACTAAGTAAGAGTAAAGTATATGTAAATTCTTAAACTTTCGTTAATTCAAGTTTTGCATATCAATTTTAAAATATGTTCGTAAATTATTGAACTATTGATTTGTTCTGATTTTACATTCAATCGAGATTCTAGTACTGACATAATTTGATATAGTAACTTGCATACATGTTACTATGGGATATCAACCAAACGGCGTCATGTTTTAGACAATGAAACAAGTCAACAACATCATACTATTTTTCTAAATTAAATTTTTTTTCTTGAATTAGGATTGATAATAAGCCATATTAGAGTTAAAATCTTTATTAATTAAAAATCAGAATAAATTAATTGCTTAGTAATTTATAGGCTAATTTTAAATTTGACATACTATAAAATTAGAATTTGACAAAAATTTAGTATAATTTATAGCAAAAAAACCTATAAAATGATGAAAAATCAAATTCAAAACAAAATTATCTAAGAAACCCCGACTCACTTTCAGTATACTGATAGTGCCAATTTTCACTTTTCAGCCACAACCCTATCTACATGTGTTTGGTTTTTGAAAAATACTCCAATCTTTTCGTTTTCATTTATAACTTCCCATTGCAAATAAAATCTGTTCATTAATTGAAGATGCCATCATCACTTTCAGTATCCAAACATAATGTCGAACATTAGTTATCCGTCTTATTCACACACATCACACTCATTAAAATTTTAGACATACAAATAACATCTTTAAAAACATATCACTGAAATGTTGTCTTTGCATGATATTTTTAGCTTCAAATAACCTTTATTACATCATTACAGTCCCACCAATTAAAATTTGGAACCACAACCATATATTATTCCCTTTGCCACATGCATTTTTACAGCTTTAATTGCTAGTAAATATATGTGCACCAGAAATTCAATCTTCAATAACAAAATTGGAAGCCTACCAAAACTGCAAATGCTGATAAATTACTATTTTAAGATCTTCAACTATAATCATCTGAAATTTGTTATTACTACTATATCTTTCAACAACTTGAAGCAAGAGCATATAATTCGCATCAACTTCTACCTTTATGCATATTGCAGCTGTATTACCAAATACTACAACAAAAAAGCTAATTCTAGCAAGTAGCAACCAAGACAAGATTTAGTACTACTTCAAATCGAACCAAATCTCATTATTATTGACATATGCAACTAAACATGCTACCAAGTTACAATACTACAATGCCTTTTTCCCGAATATTTGAACAACGACCCTCGAGCAGCGAGGGGGTTCACGTGTTGCCATGGTAGGTGGATTTCGCATGCAGAAGATTCTCCTCACCTTGCAGCATTTTGAATCATAGCTACATGACAAAGTTGGCACGTCGAGGGTGGGGTTGTGAAGCAGAAGCCAAACCAACCATGTGGAGAATTCTAGAAGTGGTCCATGCAAATTTGGAGTTGCCATTTTAAGCATCCATACATCTCAAGCTTTGATGGCTTCTAGCCCTTGTGGTGAAACCATGCTGCCTCAGTTAGTTACTCTCCCCACCAACCGACTGTTGCGTGCCAGCGCCTTTAGTTGCAATAAACGCGAGAATCAATTAAGTGATCTCGCCCTTATTGCATACCAAGACACCATTCACAGACCTAATTCTGTAAATTCCATTGCTTTTACTAAGTCGAAAATACGTGAGATTAGATTTTCACCTTTGTAGGTCAGATTCTCTTTCACGGCGATAGGAGTACATAGGATCGTACGAGACTCTTCCCACTCTCCTAGTTCTTCGGGTTTTTTTACTTCTACCTTTCTTGACATTCTTCTCGGTAGGATCTTGTGATGTAGTTACACATCCAATCCACCGGAGTGGAAGTAAAGCCGCCAGAAACTGCACCATGATTCCTAAAGGGAGGTTGGAGTAATCACCGGATGTTATACCAAGAAACGAGGCTAGACCAACGCCTAAGAACCCGCTGAATATGGACGACAGACACAGAGCAGAAGCCACGAAAGACAACAAAGAACCTTCACATCCTGATGGAGCTAAACTTGCAAACAGCATATAGAATGGCAATAGCTTAAACTGTGCAATAACCTCTGCAAGACCCGAGAAACACAGAGCAAATACCTCATTCGAGATCCCAAGTTGGATGTTTATCTGCTTGACTAGCACCATATCAAGTAGCAGAGAAAACGCATATGAGATCTGCATAATGCTGGCCAACTTCCTCATAGGAATATTCTTACCGAATCGATCATAGAGAATAGTAAACGAAAGAAGCATCAATTGACCAGTTACTTTTGACATTCCAATAACTGAGGAGTCAAGATTCAGACATTGAGTCTGGTAGCAAAATATCGAGCCTGACAGAGCTGGGATTAGCAAGATTGAAGAAACAATCCAAATCAGAGAGTGTGATACACTCTCATCCTTGATTGCTACCATAAGATCAGAGTACTGTCTCTTGATGATCTGTGGGATTGATTCCCTCACAGGATTGTAGTTTGATGGTTGAGGTAAACCGAATGATTCCTCTCTTGCTTTCAAACATACAGTGAGTTGGAGCACAAGAATAGCAGCAAAAGCTAGAAACATTGATTTAGTCTGCAGTGCTTTCACCAAGAAAATGCCTCCGAGTAAATTTCCCAAAACCCCACCTACAGCTGAGGCCATGACTGCATAAGATTGGAGCCCCGATACTTTGTTGTATTGGCCATACTCCGCAATGAGTGCATCTTTTGCAACCTCTGCAATCGAAGCTCCAAAATTAGTCACAAGCACGCATGCCATGAGGGGTATAAAAGCTTTACTAGCTGCTGGGATTAATGCCAACGAGCCCCAAGATAGCGCCTGCAATACCACTGAAGAGATATATAGAAAATCAGTTTCATTCATGGCTGGTCAGTTCGTAGATACAATATAGTAAACCTGCTTCAGGTCATAAATCAAAATCAAATGCTTATAGGAACCACTCCACTGAGAAACACATATTAACAACACGATTACGCATAGGACCTATGTTTGGGTCATGTCGTATATTTTGGGATGAGCATTAAACACACGATTTATTTCATGAAACATTATAAAAAGGCCTTGTAAAACTCCAGATCCTAATTGTGGCCTTTGTTTCAACCACAGTGAGAATAAGATAAACAATGCAAATTATGGAGAGATGAATTATAAAGCAGCAATTTTGCTTGCTCCATACTGCAGAGGTCAGATTGGAACAGACAATATCTTTAAATAACAGCAAAGTAAAAATTTAAGAACTTAGCACACTGAAACTCCCATTTAGGTGGTCCTTAAAAAAAGAAACTCGGACACGCACACATACTCACAAAGAAAGAAACAGGCTAAGAGATAAGCCCATATCAACTGAATAATGAAGCTGCAATAAAGCCAAAAACATTCACAAGAAACCAAATCCCATTGACATAGTAACACAGTAAACTCATAAGGCTAACTAAACACAGAACAAGAACAACTACTTAAGCAAGTAAACTAATAAATCAGAATTGCACGCATCAACTAATAAACAATCTAGATTTGGAGTTTTACCTCCAATGGAAACGTAAGGAATCCTATGAGCACCACCAATGTAGAGAGCATCAGACAAGATCCCATAAAAGGGCTTCGCCACCATAGGCAGATTGCCCATGTTCTGCACAATCTGCAATGTCGAGGGATTCATATTGAGATTATGGGCCATGTGAAAGTTGAGCGCCAGCCACGGGAATCCCCTGAAACCATTCACATAGTAACCAAGCGCGCACAGGATCATCATCTCCTGATGCAGAAACCCCTTCTTCCCATCCAAGATCAGTTTTTTCTCGGATTGTTTGCTGATAAGAGAGATTTGCTCATCTGGGGTGATGATGATTGGCTTCAGAGCTCTTCGCCTGCTGTATTCCTTCATGGTGCTCTTGGGGCTCTGCTGCTGAGAACAGAGGATTCTTGATGTTGGAGAGAATAAAGCTTGGTTTTTTATATGTGATTTGGTGCCCAGCTTCGGTGGGAGCAATGGAATTCTACTGCAAATCAACATGATTGAATGAATCACTTCAGAAAATCTCCGAAATTTGGTGAGATTCTCTGAAGGTTTTGTTCAAGTAAGGAAATGAATGTTCATGGCGATGGAATTTATATGGTGGTAACAAGGAAGAGATTTGAGTTGAGGAGGAATCCAGAAGAGTATAGGAAGAGCAAAAATGGAATTAATTGATTTAATTATGAATTAGGTTGGGGGTTAGTTGTGATTCCCGAAGAGAGGGAGAGTGTGAAGAAGAGGTTTCCAGCTGATGATGATGTTTTCGTTGTGATATAAATTAAAGTTCAATTTGGATTTTGTGATATGGAGATTTTAAGGGACCAAAAGCAAGCATATGGTGACGCATGGCAATTTGAATGCATCAACGACCACTAAGTTAAACTGAGTGAGAGTGTGAGATCAATCAAATAAGTTAATTAAATTTATATTTATTTATTAAAAATAGTAAATTGAAATGAGATCTCTATAAAAGTGAAAATGGAAATATGTGACATGCAATGATCATAAATTATTTATTTTAAATTGACAAAACACATTCTTAACTCCTCATATTCTTATCACAATTTTTGTTAGTTCCTTGCATAATTTCCATAAGATCCTTATACACTTTTTTTTTGTTATAGGAGGTCTTTATATTTTTTTCATATAGTAACTTTTATTATATTCTTGTACAGCTTATATGATTTTTTTGTCACGATTTTGGATGCATATGCAAAAAAGAAAAAACTTAAAAAGAATATATAAACAGTCTGGTCTTCAACAATTTGTTTTCATTGAGAAATATTACATTCGGTCATAAAAAATAGTCTCAATTTTCAATTTCGAAGTGTCTACAAAAAATAGTTTCAAAAAAATGAAAAGTTTCTCTCAAATTACCATTCTATCCATTTTTTTTCCATTCTCTCTCGTACTTACCTACTTTAGGCCAACAACGAAAAACATGCCTTGGAGCTCGTGACAGAAGATGCAGTGAGAGACAAAGTTGCCAAAGCTGATGAAGACAGGCACCCGGGAAATCCATGTCAAGAAATTCCCTAGTTGATCACCCCTCTGGTACCGGACATGAGTTAGGGTTACGGCTTTCAAATAATTCGTTTATCGAAATTGAAAAAACAAATAAGATCTTGACTTGAGTGTGGGCAAGGAAATTCTATAGAGAGAATAGAAGAGTGTGTTAAGGGTGAACTTCTCTTAACGTGATTTTTCAGAGACGAAGGTTGTCGTTGGTGGAATTATCACGACAGTTGCGGGCTTGCCCCGACAATCACACCAAACTAGGGTTTTGCAAAAGGAAAAAACGCAGGAAAATAAAAGAATAATTCTTGCATATGAAAGATAGCAAATCCCTTTTTTATATCTAAGGACCTTAGGGTTAATTCGACTCTACAATTCGATTCGGGAAAGAATTAATAAAGTAATTGCGAAAAGTAGCAACGCTCGACACATTGTTTAATAATATTATGCTTTTACATAAGGAAATAAAATACTAAAAAAAACTAAAATAAATACGCAAAAATAAGTTAACTTTACTAACTAACATAGTCACCATAACGGTCCGACGGATGTGCCTATCTCCGAGGTCTCATACTCACACTTGCAGCCTCCGGCTTCAATAACTCCTTGACCCTCATCTCGAAGACAAGCTGCTATTCCTTCATTATTGGAAAATGAAATTTCTATTTGTGAATGCAAAGTATTAAATGAAAGAGAATAAGAGATGAATATTTTAGTGAAAAAGAGAACATTTTAGTGAAAAAATAGAGAATATACCTGGGAGTATATGGGACATACTTAAAAAGAAAATTGAATCAAAACATATTCAAGATTTTCGGCGCGATATTGATTATTTAATGAGTTAGGGTCGGATTCAGTTTAAAAACCTAGTTCGGGTACGGTTCGGGTCGGGTCGTCGGCCCATATATTCTGAAGCAGAAAATCGAACAAAACAACCCTCAAAATTTCTGCCGCAAAAAGGAACCCAATTTCACGAATAGGAAAACGTCTCATTGATTCCATTTCACGTTTCACAGTGCAAAAATGGCGTCGGAGTCTGCCGAGAGGAAGAAAGCTTATCGGAAGTTGAAGAAGCGAGCTCGAAGTGAGATGGACCAGCAGCTCGAACGGCTGGAGTCGCTGCCCTGGAGCTCTTCGCTTCCAGCGAGTAATGGCGACGGCGACGATGACCTCTCCCTCTTCATCGGATCCAACGAACTAGAAGGAGGTAATTTTCTGATTAATTATATTATCTGTGTACAATTAGTTTAGTTCTAAGCCGAAGTAATGTGATTTTTTGAATGCTACAGCTTTCGTTTGCTGGTAGAATTGATAGGTAGATATGAGGTCAAGAGTACTTCTTTTTTTTAATCTTAGGTTAATTTTTTTTGTTATGTAACAGTACTTCAAAAGTTGATGGTTTCACAATCATACAAATTGTGAAATTTCTTCTTGATTTTGTCTTAGGTTAATGTTTGGAGGTGAACACAAGTTTTTGTTTGAGGTTCTTTTAATAATTTTCTTATATAGGAACTTGTAATTGGTGAGTTTTGGCTCGGGGCTAAATTAATGTCCTTGGTTGCAGGATTTCTTACTCTTGAAGAGATTGATGAAGCAGAGTATGGGTTGGAAATTCCCAATGTTAAGGTTGAAACCAAGAGAAAAGATTTAAAAGGAAAAAAAGAATCAAAGAGAAGTAAGCTAAAGGAAGGGGATGCTGATGACAGCTTGGATGCTGATAGTTATGGTGAATGTAGTGATAAGGATGAAGAAAGCAAAGAAGGTGATAAGAAGAAGAAGCAGAAAAAGAAGAAAAAGGAGGGGAAGAAAAAGAAAAAAGATAATCAGAAGAATGACGAGACAGATAAAGCACAGGAAAATGCAGAGACGGCTACTGGTTTGTTTTCACTATGATTGTGCAATGCTTATTGTAGTATTGTAGAGTTGGGGGATTTTTTGGGTCTCATGAAGAAGGATTGGACTAAGCTTTGGGGAATCACATATGCTATATCTTGGTGATACATGAGACTATTCGGATCTACTTTATGAATGTTGTTAAAAATTAAGTAGTTGGTGTTTGACTTTCTGGCGATAAATTTCACTAATTTAAATCCCGATATCCGTATACAAAGTTTCCCTCTACTGAATTTACTACCTCCAATATGGTTCCTTTCAAAGATTTCACTGCGACAACTAACAAGTATAAAGATATTAGGTTCCATGTTGTGAGATGCCCGGCCTTGGTTTTTCGTGCATCACAATTGGTCTTTGTTTCCTAGTTGCTACATTTTGGTTATCATTTTCTGGGTATTGGGTTGAACTCTCTAATCTTTTTTCCATGTATGTGCATGAAACTAATTTCGCTTGATGATATTATTAGCAATTTAATTTCTTTTTAACTTTTATCATGAAAGAGTTGAGGTACTTGTCCAATATCTTGACTAATGAATAATGATTGCCATATTGTTCGGATGGATTTGTCAGAAGGAGTCAGTTTTAGCTGCTAGTATTGTGGGACATGTCATTGTGAGTCTTTAGAATTGCTTCCTCTAAATAAGAAATTGCTTTCAGCTAGTGATGCAAAGGACAATTGCGATGTTGAAGAGGAATTAATTGATGAAGACGAATATTATTCATGGAATGAGTTGAGACTTCATCCCATGATTATGAAATCAATATACAGGCTCAAGTTTAAGGAGCCCACTCCAATACAAAAGGCTTGCATTCCAGCTGCTGCTCATCAAGGGAAGGTTGATTTTTCTAATTAGGTTGGCATTGAATTGGATGATGGCAACTATGCATTGTACTGATGACTTAGTTGTCTTGACAGGATGTAATTGGTGCTGCTGAGACAGGATCGGGTAAAACACTTGCCTTTGGGTTACCCATCTTACAGCGTCTTCTGGAAGAACGAGAAAAGGCTGAGAGGCTCATGGTCGAAAAAGCAGATGGCAGTGATGGGATTGCTCCACAAGGGGTTCTACGTGCTCTCATTGTTACCCCTACGAGGGAGCTTGCACTCCAGGTTCTCAATACTTCTTTGCTTTGATGATTTCTCTATACTCTGCTAAATAGCTACTTGAGTAGCAAGAGGAATATTGTAAAATTCTAACCTCAAGCACTGCTCGTTCAGTCTGTAGCTTATTGAAGGTTACATGGTTATATTTTACAATAATACAATGTGTCCCTTATTGAAGGTGACAGATCATCTCAAGGCAGTTGCGTTAGGCACCAATGTTAAGGTAGTTCCTATTGTTGGTGGCATGTCAACTGAGAAACAGGAAAGACTTCTGAGAGGAAGGCCTGAAATTGTTGTTGGAACACCTGGCAGACTGTGGGAACTTATGTCAGGTGGAGAACTGCACCTTGTGGAGGTAAGACTAAAAATAAGAGGCTGCGGTTGTTATGTAAATTGTTGTATAGGTCTCATTAGAATTTCTTCAATCTCCTATAGCAAAAAAGGCAGAAGCTTATTATTAGTTTGCCTTGTCACTTAGCAGTCCCCAGTTTCTTTTGACAAGTGTATTCATTTTCTCATTTAAGCTGTTTGATGTTTTTATTAACTTGATTGGGTGATAATATATAACAACTAGATATAAAATTGGCGAAGTCCTTGTTTCAATCTTTTCTTATGAAATGAATGTTCTGCTTGCTTTAAAACAATCTGACGCATCTGGTACTTTTTGTGTTATGTCCTTTATATAAAACAACTAAATACTGGTCGTAATAAGGATTTTAATTGATCAACCGTTCGATCTTGATCATTATATCAGAAGGTTGATGCGGTTGTGTATTCAGTTTGGGACTTTTTATGCCTACATTTCCACGATGTTTAGCGCGATGGTTCATAAACGTATACTTTTTTTTATTATTGCAGATGCACTGCTTGTCATTTTTTGTGCTAGATGAGGCCGACCGCATGATTGAAGCTGGTCATTTCCGCGAGTTACAGTCCATCATTGACATGCTTCCAATGGGCAAGGAACCAACAGAGAGCCAGCCCGATAATACACAAAACTGTGTGACTCTTGCAAACCTTCCTAGGAAGAAAAGACAAACCTTTGTGTTTTCTGCAACTCTAGCATTATCAGCTGATTTCCGTAAGAAGTTGAAGCATGGATCTTTGCGTGCAAAAAAAGATGATCTTAGTTCATTTGAGACCCTTTCACAGAGAGCTGGAATGAGACCTAACACTGCTATAGTGGATCTAACTAGCTCTTCAATTTTAGCAAACAAGCTTGTGGAATCAATTATTGAGTACGTTTTTCCGCCATATATCTCTATATAATCAGATCCTTGTGCTAACCATGCTTCGTGTAGTTCCATTAATTGCTGAATTCTAGTCCTCTTTCACATTTCCAAGTTTTAATGGACTAAGTTAATACACTGAGAGTCCCTTGTGTATTGAATTGCAGGTGTCAAGAAGATGAAAAGGATGCCTATTTGTATTATATATTAAGCATTCATGGACAGGGCCGTGCAATTGTCTTTTGCACCTCCATTGCAGCTCTGCGCCGCATTTCTTCCATATTGCGTATCCTCAACTTAGATATCTGGACCCTTCATTCAGAAATGCAGCAGAGGGCACGTCTGAAGGTTTGAATATTCGATCTTGTGCTTTTCTAATTGGTTTCATATCCTATTCCTAGCTGTGCTATCATATTCTTGTAGGGAATATTATGCCATATATTGTTTTTTTTCGTTTCTCTTTCCAAGTCTTTGGTCTATCAAAAAAATTCATGCATATTGCACTTTCAGGGTTTTTTAATTGTAGAAATATAAGTACGGTGTACCAACGAAGGCATATAATTTGTCCTTTTAATTTTTATTGTGGCATATGCTGAGGACTGTCGTTTGGGGTGAGTTCGATAGCTTCAGGTGGATGTAATGTACAATCCGTACACTAAGAAACAAGGAAAGGTCAATGATTGCCGATTTGACGTCCAAATATTGACTTAATATGTTATACCAGTTTGACATCCAAGTTCCTCATGTTTACCCTCAATTTTGGGAATTTAGAACTCAATATTGTGCTATCTTTTATGTTATGTCCATCTCTTTGGGACAAGGTTATGAACAACAGACTTAATTTGGCTAGAGTTTAAATGTAGGGAACAATGTTCTTTGAGTTGATAAAATGTTTTTAAAATATTTGTGAAGTACTGGAAATACGTTCTACTTCATAGTTAAATGATTTAAGCATTATTTTGTTGTGGTTGATCGTGGTATTCAACGGCATAGTGTGATTTGATTGAAGCATTGATAGCGCTTGCACAATAAATTTAAATTAGATAGGGTGTTATTTCTCCCAAGCTTATGGTTAACATTAGTCTCTTTTGGAGAAATAAGACCAAAATTTACCTTTTTATTTCTTGCCAATGCTGATACTTCCATTCTCAACCTGCATATATGGTTATTATCCGAGAATCAACCTATTTTCTTTGACGCCTCACTTTTGTTTGCTTTTTGTGCTTTTGCCCAATGCAGTCGATAGATCGTTTCCGTGCAGATGAACATGGCGTTCTTGTTGCTACAGATGCTGCAGCACGAGGGCTTGACATTCCTGGTGTCCGGACTGTGGTTCATTACCAGCTTCCACTTTCGGCCGAAGTAATTCTTGCCATTATTAAAACTTTTGGTGCTTTCTAATATCTGAGATTTGTAGTTTTTAAGCAGGATAAGTTTACTGCTGTAGGTATACGTCCATAGATGTGGAAGAACAGCTAGAGCCTCTACCGATGGTTGTAGCATTGCTCTAATATCACCGAACGATGCATCAAAATTTGCATCTTTGTGCAGATCCTTTTCAAAGGTAAAACATTGTTAGATTTTGTTGTAGCAGGGACACAAATTGATATTTTTAACCATGTACCACCGGTGTACCAAGTCCTAATGAGGTTTATGTGCATTTTAAGTATGTAAAGTTTCTAGACCTCCTAAAGTTAGTGTAAAGTGTACATTGTTAAATGTTAACATGGTGATGCTCCTTTACTCATGCATGTACACTTACCCTAAGCCTTAAACCCTCTTGATTTGATATTTGATGATGACATTCCTCTTTATCTTTACATATGTTCTTTTTTATGGCTTTGTTATGTAGAATGTATGAGATTGTGAACAGATTCTATTCAAAATTTTAAATAGAATTTTTGTCTGTTTGTACTTAGTCAAGTGAGCCACGACTCTTGGATTTCCATTTACAGTAAACTTTCTAAATTTTATATGTATAGTAATAAAGAAATATATTTACCTATACATATTCATTTAATGGTTGAATAAGTGATGATTTCATTGGCTTGTTATCCAGGAAAGTTTCCAGCGGTTCCCTGTTGAGGTCTCATGCATGCCAGAGATTACAAAGCAATCATCTCTTGCACATCAAATAGACAAGATTGTCAGAAAGGGTTCCCAGGTAATGAGAACTGCATTCTGTTACAATATTTCTTCTGAACTGTCCACTGAAACCTTTTACTTTTCCGACCCCTATAGTCCTGATCATTGAATGTCTCCTGAAATTTCATTTGGATCCCATTCATTGTTTACATATAAAATGTCTTTGAATCGTGTTACTTATTAACCCCTTAGCATAGGTTTTGTCTTCTGCTATGACATAGTCCTGATTTAATTGTTCATATTACGCTGTATGTTGACATTTTTTTATTGTCATGAACTTCAATTCATCAGGAAAAGGCTGAGAGAAGTTGGTTGGAGCGAAATGCTGAATCAGTTGAATTGATTTTGGATGATAATGATAGTGAGGAGGACAGAGTGAAGAAATATCGGCAAAACAAAGCCCAATCAAATAAGTTGAAGCAGTTGCAACAGGTGTGGATTTAGTGAAGAAGTGTTCTCAATTGTTTGATCTACACGCATCTGAACTCTGAGCAAAGCAGATGAAATTCGTATGAATTATACGGAGTATTTGCTTATTAAGACATGTCTTGACCTTTAAAATTGCAGGAGCTCAACACACTACTTTCCAGACCATTACAACCCAGAACATTTTCAAAGCGCTTTGTGACTGGGGTAAGCATATGTCAATTTTAAATTGTTTGATGGGACATTAGTAATTAGTGCATGCACACTCTCACTTCACTCACTTCCTAGAGCATGTTGTAAACGGTTTGTGCGTGTGGAACATATTAAAGAATGTAGTACCTTTTTCCTTTTGTTCTCATTTACCTCTATCCTCGACCGGCTTATGTCAGTAATAGTATAATGTACAGTGAGTTTTCAGATTCAGTATTTAAGTTTCCTGACCTCACTCTGCCAGATATAGGTTGCATGCCTTTGGCGGTTTTTGCAGCCGTGTAAGTATGTAATGACTTCTGTGGAAAAGTCAGCCAAAAGAAAATTAGGATTTCATCTATGCTTGATTAACATTTCAGTGATAAACTTTGTTGTATTAGGACATGCTGCCTGCCTGCCTGCCGTATATCTATAGTATTTCCACTTGTCACGTCTCTCAAGAAATCATCGTTTACGATTATTACCTTATGGTTGAAACCTGCTTCTAATTATCCGAGCTGATTTCAAACCTTTCCAGTCTGGTGTTTCGTCGCTGCTTCAACATCAATTTGAAGAAATTGCAAAGAGAAAACCAGAGGATGCAAATGATTTAGGTCCGAATAAAAGGAGAAGGTTGGTCGTTATAGGCCAAAATTGCGTAGAACCACTTCAGGCATTGCGCAGTGCAAGTAATGAGGTAATGCTAAAAATTTTCCACCTCCATTCCCATCTCGAGCAATAAATCACTACACTTTCTCTTGCTGCACTCATGTTTGTTTCTTACCGTCTTCTCAGCCACACTTGGATCTCAAAGCAATTGCAGAAAAGCAGAGAAATTCAAACGACTTGAGAAGGAAGAGGAAAGAGATGAAAAAACGTATTATCACTCATCCTTTCTTCATTGTTAATATTCAATCTTCGACTTGCATGTTGGTTTCCTTGACTAGAGTCTCTTATGCGTTCTGCTCTGTAACCAGGTTTGCACGAGCAAAGACGAAAGCAACGTAAACAACTTAAGAAAGGACAAGATTAGCTTTACTTAATCAAGGAAAATGCAAGCTAGATGATACCTAACCTACGGGTAAAATTGATGTATCAATTCTAGTTCATTTTTGTTAGATGCAAGGGCTGCTCCTATGGCCAACACTTGCACAAAATCCTCTAGATTCCTTTTCATCTTCATCTTCATCTTCATCTTCATCTTCATCTTCATCTTCATCTTCAACAAACAGAAGTCGTGATTGCAAGGGAAAACACCAAAATAGGATGAATTGTAATCTAGTTCAATACCTATACAGTTCTTGGAACTTTTAATTCGTACTCCATTTAGTTTGGTGTGCTTTTCTTGATTATACTGTACAAGCTTGGTATACCCTTGTTATGTATCTCAGTTTTCTATTTCGGTCTGTTCCATATTATTTGTACTCCATCACTTTATTTTGACCTCTTTTAGTAATAAACTTCACATTCTATTGAATCAATCTTACTCACATTTTATTATAAAATTAAATTTAAAAAGTAGAATTCACATTCCACTAATTTTTTCAATCCACTTTTTATGACAATACGTTTCTTAAAATTTCTATTGTGTTAAAATAGGACACGTATGACGTATTGGAGGACGGAGGGAGCGTATTTTAACCAAAAAAAGAAAAAGAAGAAATGACTTATTTTAGGTGTGATTAAATATTAATCATACCTAAAAATGATTATGGTGAGATATAAGGGTTACTGTATTGTGTAGCTATGGAATAATAAAGCATACGGATGATCAATCGTTAACCTAAAAAAAATATAATACCGCTCTATTAGATTGATGAATTATAAATAATTATAAAAACTAACGGAGATATTTCATCCAAAACAAAAATTTCAATAATAAAAAATGGATATCATATCATTGCAAAATTTTTAAATACATTTGACACCATCATTATCTAATGAGGACCTTCAATAAAAAGATGTCCATAAGATTTTACTACCACTAATTTAATTTTAAACTAACAAAAAAAAAAAAATATAACTGGGGCGGAATATCCATCGCCTCCAACGTATCACTAAACAAAAAACAAAAACAATTTAGTTTATCTCAACATCCAGAAATGAAGAAGACAGACAGCAAGTGCCACTTATTTGGGCGGCAGCATCCCAGGTTCATACGGAACCCCAGTCTTCTTGATCCAATCATCATAAACGAACACCTTCTGAGCCGTGAATCCCGCCGCTATCTCCGCCGTCATCTTCTTAATACCCTTCCACTTCACCCGCTTCGACAGGTCAGCCCCGGGTCCCGTGTTGGCCCACTCCCCGTAGTACAGCGTGTTCAGCGCGAATGTCCCCATCCACGGGGACCAACCCGTGGGCTGGATGCACGCGTCGATGTTGGCCTGCATGATGATCGTCCTCGAGAACTCCTTCCACGGCCGCCCGAGGAAGGCCTCGTGGGGCGGGTTGGCCTCGGTGAAGGCCTTCTCGGGCACGATGGAGCCGCCCTGGATCACGATCACGCCGTCGCCCTTCTTGTCCTTGCGCCCCTGCGCGGTCACCATGCACGCCTGGTTCGGGAGGGGCTTGCGCACTACGATCTCGCAGTTTTGGAGGATGGTCTTGGCGTCGCCGAAGATGAAGTCGATGGTGCCGCTGATGCGGCAGTCGCGGTAGAATTGCTTGTAGCTGTGGGAGTAGAGGGTGTCTTGGAAGCCGTCGAGGTGGACGTTTTGGAACACGCCCATGTCCCCGTTGATTCGCAGTGCCACGGCCTGGCTCTCGGGGGCCGTGTTCTCCACCGCTATGTCCTTCGCCATGAAGCTTTCCCCGGTCACGGCTGCGCGAAAAATGGTTAGATTTTGCATAATAACTAACAATTTTGTTTAAGGGCCAGACATCCTCGTTGGTCACGCGGATTCATTTGTTAGATCGCCATTCTGATTTGCTGAGTTTCTCAATGGAAACACTTATTTATAGACAAAACATAATAACAGTCAATCATGCTCATTTGGCCTATAAATTTCACATTTGTTGCCATACACTGATCAATGTAAGACACTAGAATTTATAACAATTAATTTGTATAGGGCTAACGTCCTCATTGATCAGAACTGATTCATTTGTTAGACTGCCATTCTGATTAGTTGATTCTCTTAATGAAAACACCAATGATATAGATCAAACATAATAATTGCCAATCATGCTTATTTGGCCTATAAATCTCCCATCTATTATATTAAACAATCCATATGAGTCCATAATTCATCATGCATTAATAAGAAGTAGAGAGGATAATACTCACTTAGAGTTGCAGACTGGAAGGTGGGTGTCCCTCCCTTCACACACTTGTCACCGGTGATCCTCGTCTTATCCGGCCCTTCTCCGACGATCGCAACGTTGTTCATGCCCTTCGGCACCACCACATACTCCTTATACAGCCCGGCCTTCACGAAAATCAAAAACGGCTTGGCACTCTTAAGAGGCACCGTTCCCAGCGCCTCGCTAATAGTCTTGAACTGCCCGCTCCCGTCCTGCGCCACCGTCGCATCCGGCTTCAACGCCGCCGGCCCAGCCGACATCAGCCTCCTCGCGTGCATGTCCACGAACTCCGGAATCTCCTCATCACCGCTAAACAGCGCCCTCTTTTCTCCACCACCAGTAAGTCCCTTAATCCCCTCCGCGATCTTTCCGAAATCAATCGACGAAACGAACTTTTGCAATTGAGAAATCATCGCAAGACCGTTACTCAAAAGCTCGCCCGAGGTCTTCAACAGATCCCTCACCTTCGCGCCCGTTTCACCTGTGGTGTTGTCGAACGCGTCGATGCAGGTCTCCTTGTGCGCAATGGTGGCGCTGAGCCAGTTCCTGAGGTCGGCGATGTTGTTTTTGAGCTTCCCGGAGTCGAGCTGATCGACCTTCTCGAACGATCTCCTGAGATCGTCGACGGCGATGTTGAGCACTTCCTCGCACACGGCTAGAGCCTTCCCGGTCATGGGGTCGGACTGGACGGTCTTGTAGGCTTCGGAGTTCTTGATGGAGCCCTCGAGCTCGGTTATGGCGGCGTCGAAGGCAGCCTTGATGTAGTCCTTAGGCTGAGTGCCGTTGGCCTTCTCGAGACTCTTGTGGCACGTCTCCTTGTAGTCGGTGCTCGCGCAGAATTTGGACGCCGTTCCTGACTCGTCTCCGCCCTCTTTTTTCTCGCCCTCCTTTTTGTCTTCTTTGGGGGCCTCCTTTTTTTCTTCCTTTGGGGGGTCCTCGGCGGCGTTGGCAGCGGAGATCATGAACGCCGCGAGGAGGAGGAAGGCGAGGGCGGCCGCGGCCGTGAACTTATTCCTTGTGTCAGCCATCTATTATTGTTTTATTTACCAGAGCTCAATGTTTGTTTGGCTCTGAGCGCTTATTGATTTTGGGAAGGCGAGAGGGGGTTATATATAGTTTTGGAGATGTTGGTGTGGTTGTTTTTGCTTCTAAATTTAGGAGCTCATGGGAAGGAGGAACGGTTGGAATTGTGTGATAAAGAGTGATGCATGCAAATTCAAGGGCTTCAAAAGTTTTCACCACGTAGGATATAGTCATTTATTTTTGCATGGTAGAGATAAGTTCATCTGGTTAAAAAGGAATGAACAATCAACTAGGCCTGAATTAGATTAATTGTTTTTTATATACACAATTTATTAATTCTATATTGAAAGGTAATTTCGTTTGTAATTTTGCATTCACTGTTAAATTGGTGTATATGAATTTTTGGACAGTCCAATTCGGTTCGGAATCAATTTTGTAAAAATTCAGATTTTCGGATCGGCTTGAAGCGTAATCCAAATGTTTACCCCTACACTAGCTTTGCCGGTGGTGAATAATGTTTTTAATTAATTTTATACTTCCTCTGTCCACCATTTAAAGAGCTATTTTGACTCAGCACGGATTTCAAGAAATTACTACCTCCGTCCTTCAAATATTAACACACTTTGACCCAACACGAGTTTTAAGAAATATAATGAAAAGTGAGTTGAAAAAGTTGGTGGGATGTGAGTCCTACTTTTAAAGTATTTGTTTTATAATAAAATGTGAGTAAGAATAAGTTAGTGGAATATGAGGTCTACTACCAAAAATGATAAAAAAGTGAAGTGTGTCAAACTTTTAGGGACGGACCGAAATGGTAAACCGTGTCAAACTTTCAGGGACGGAGGTAGTATTTGACTTTGTAAAAAAAGTAAAAGGAGAAAGTGAGTGGAATGTGAGACCCATTTAAAGCATTAGTTTTATATTGGATTGTGGGTAAGAAGTTGGAGGGATGTGGGGTCCGCATATTAAAAATTGAATAAAATAAATGGTTCTGTAAATCGTGGACCAACTAAAATGTTCATTAGGTCCTCGTACAATTTTTTCGTTTTAGTAGGTCCTTATACTTTGATTATAACTTTTATTAGGTCCTTATATAATTTTTTATTTTAAGATATTCTTTTACTTTTATCTTAGATAATAATTTATATTTAATTAAATTTAATGAACCTTTTAATTTTATTATTTAACTTATCTTATGATTATAAATATTCAGGGAAACGTATTTTTCAATATAAATCTAAATAATCAATTGAAAATTCGGATAGTTATTCTAAAAAAAAGCTTCGATTTTAATTTTCAATCATCACGATTAATCTTTTTATTATTATCTACAACTCATTGAGATTATTGGATAACAAGATGATATTATCTTTATAGATTATGCTAAGTTAAATAATGGAATATTAAAAAGTTCATTAAGTTTAATTAAATTTAGATTATTATCCAAAATAAATGTAAAAAATCTCTAAAATAAAAGATTGTACAGAGACCTAATGAAAGTTATGACAAAAGTATAAGGACCTACTAAAACGAAAAATTGTATGAGAACCTGATAAAAATATTGTGAAAAGTATATGGACATTAAAATGAAAAAATTGTACAAGGACCAAATGAACATTTTGACTAAAGTATAAGGACCTAAGAATGTATTTTGCCTTCTTTAAATTGCGGACAGAGGAAGAGGAAGTACATATGTATTGGATTGACTACACATATGTATTGGATTGAATATGTCATTAATTTATGGTTTATCCGTCTCTTTACAAAATTTGAATATGAAATTGCGAGATTAAAAAAATTATCCCTCGTCTTATCTAAACTAAATTTGTTTTATTTTGAGCTTAAAATATACTACTCCTACTTAGTGCACACCGTCACATTAATACACGTCGCTCCACCATTCATTTACTCCACATCACAAAACCCTCCCCGTTCCCACGAAAAATGGCCTAATTTCTTAAACCCCTAGTTTTGTTCAAATCCGTTGTGCTCCCCAGCTTTCTGATATATCCGTTTGACTAAATCATCAACGCCACCAAAAAAATACACCTCTCTACTTATGGAGCAAGATAGAATTACACCTCTCTCTCTCAACTTATGCAGCAAGAAAAAAAATACTACTGCCAACTTACGGAGCAAGAAATAATATTTCTCTATAAATAAGGGGTAATGTTATCGCCACTCATCACATAAGCAACAACAAACAAAAAAAAAAACACACACAAAACAATCCTTCAATGAGTGATGAGAAACAATCTCCGGTGGCGGTGGTGGCCGTGCCACATCTATCCCAAAGCCACCTAAACCAAATGCTGCAGCTGGCATGCCTCATCTCCTCCGCCGGCCTCCCCGTCTACTACGTCTCCACCGCCCTCCACAACCGCCAAGTCAAATCCCGCAGCGCCACCTTCCTAACCCCTCACGACATGGCCAGCATCCACTTCCACGACATCCCCACTCCCCCCATCCCCTCCCTCCCTCCCGACCCCAACTCCCGCTACCCCTCCCACCTCAAGCCCGTCGCCGAGGCCGCCCTCTCCCTCCGCGCCCCCTTCGCCTCCTTCCTCCGCCAAACCGCCCCCAAATTCACCCGCCTCGTCGTCGTCCACGACCCTTGGATGTCGCACGTGGTCCAGGACATCGCTCACATCCACAACGCCGAATCCTACCAATTCGTCTGCATCTCCGCCTTCTCCTCCATCGCCTACCAATGCGAGATGCTAGGGCTGCCCTTCCCTCTCCCGCATCCTACACCGTTGCCTGCTTTCAATATGAGCGACGGAGCGAAGAAATTCGCTGCTCTGCAAGCGGAGTCGTATGAGCTCAGGTCCGGGACGATCCTCAACACATCGAAATCGATCGAAGCTGCTTACATCGAGGTTATAGAAAAATCTGAGATTAGTAAAAACAAGCTCGCCTGGACAATTTGCCCTAATTCCACATCACAATCAAGCTCGCACGACGAATTCCGCCATGAATGCCTGCAGTGGCTGGATAAGCAGAAACCGAGATCCGTGATCTTCGTCTCTTTTGGAATACGGTTACTTTATCCGACGAGGAGACAATTGAGCTTGCTCAGGGGCTAATGCAGAGCGGGGTGAAGTTCCTGTTGGTGCTGAGAGATGCGGATAAATGCGACGTGTTCGATGGCGACGTGAGGAGGGCGGAGCTGCCGGAGGGGTTTGGGGAGAGAGATGATCAGGGATTTGTGGTGAGGGAGTGGGCCCCGCAGCCGCAGATCCTGGCGCATCCGGCGATCGGGGGGTTTATGAGCCACTGCGGGTGGAATTCGTGCGTGGAGAGCATCACGGCGGGGGTGGCGATCGCGGCGTGGCCGATGCACTCCGATCAGCCCACAAACGCGGCGCTGGTTGCGGATATTTTGAAGACGGGGATTGTGGTGATGGAGTGGAAGGACAGAGAGGAAGTGGTGAGAGCGGGGAAGATTGAGAGTGTGGTGAGGAGATTGATGGCGTCGGAGGAAGGGGAGCGGATCAGGAAGAAGGCGGAGGAGCTCGGGGCCGCCGTGAGGGAGGCGGCCGGGGAATTACGGGTTCAGCTGGATTCCTTCGTTGCTCATATCACCAGATAGAATGTTATTTTTCCAGTACCTATTTAATTTTATTATTATTCCTCTATTAATATTTCAATAAACAGTTTAGTTGATTAAGAATTTATTCGAAATGGTTGATTGTCCCGTAGTCCAGTTCTAGATTAAAATCCGTGTCATTTACAATATGTTCTATTTTTCAAACAGTGAGGGAGTATGTTTTTAAAATCCATCTATAAAAATATAATAATAATAGTCACAAAAGATTAATTAGTACTCCGTATTTGTAATAGATTTCTGAGCCTATATATAAAGTTGAAGAAAAGACTCGGCCTAAATACTTTTAGTTAAGAAATTAAATCTATATTGTTTCTAATTGTATAAATTATCCTAATGGATTTGCTTGTTGCAATCTGTCAGAGATTGTGTTGTTGGGAGAAGATATCAGGAGAATAGGGAGAATCCCATATCGGGTTTGCATTTGTTATTATATAAATCAGAAAAAAGGAAACATTTGGGATAAAATTAGAACATGTCAAAAAACAAAGGCTAAGAAAAAAGGAATTGTTAATAAGAGAAAAAAAATAGAAAAATTTAAAGTTTATATGTTTAAATTGAAAAGTAGAAGTTCAAGAGAAAATAACAAAATATTGAAACACCTTCTGACAAGGGAAAGTGTTTTTTACTAAAAAAAGAAATTCTAGTACTATGAAACGCCTAGAGTGAAAAGATGACGACGGAGTACGTACCAACCTGCAAAACTAAATTCTTGTGTATCGCACGAATATTACACTAGTTACACTCTAAAATACCATTTTTTTTTAATAAAGCAGGTTGGTACGTACTAGGATTCTAGGACAAAATTAATGCTAATTTATCCAAAAATATTTTATTAATCAGTTGCAGCCATTTTCTTAGGATATCAATTATTATTAATACGAGAGTACATAAGCAAAATCAAGAAAGTTTTATCATCAATTGAGCTAATAAATGCAAATAAGCAAGTGTTGGGAGCCTTCACTAGGAATCAAAGTTTGGTTGGACCATAAAGTTATCATCTGAAAAAGAAATAGCACAAGGTTAAGATCGTATATGGAATAGCATTTAGTTATATATGATGTAGAATGTATGCTCACAAATTGATTATCTTTGCTTCGACCACTTATGGTTTGTAGACATAATCCATATTAATGTCCTTCTTGACAAATGACCCATAATCTTCTTCATTTACTCTCTCCATGAATTCTCTTGGCATCTTGGTTATTCTCATCGATCGAAGAGTGGAGAAGAATCTCAAACCATATGGAACCTTCTCCAAATTGAGGCACTCGCGGATAACCAACTTAGTAAGTTTTGGCATTGCTCTTTCTTCAATCTCCCATATCTTTAAATTGTGCAACTCGTCTAAGTTTAGCTCCTTGAGTTGTGGGAATGAATTTGAAGGGAAAATTAATGTTTCTGACACCTCCATTCTGCTGAGATGTTGCAACATGGGATACTTGCCAAATTCTAGCACGTCTACCTTAACCTCGCATTCTATAAGCACCAACTCTACTAAATTTTGACACATCCTTTGTTTGTAGGATGGGAAACTGCCACTCATATTGCATCCCGTCATGCAAAAATCAATCAACGAAGGAGACATCAACCCATCATTTAAAAACTTCATATCTTCCTCTGAAGTTAGATCACACGAATCAGCACAAATACGAGTTTCACGTAATTGGCTATTTTTGTTTCCCGATATAATTGACATGCTATCCCCATCGAAAACTCTAACACGTAATATCCGCAATGAGAACGGTCTTACTTGTGGTCTCATCTAATGTCTCCAGCTCCTGTAGCCCATCTAATCTTAGTTTCTCCCCCCAATCACTTCTATGTCTTGATATGGGAGAAACAAATGCTCTAGTCTTTTCATCTTCCAAATTACATTTGACAATCTAATATAAATCCAACATGATACTCGCAAATCTAAGGTCTGCAAATATGGCATGCTGAATACAGACTTTGGTAGCTCTCCCACATTAGACAACTTCATACTCAAATATCTTAAATGAATTAGTCCACCCACCATGCTTGGTAATTTTTCCCCTTCAAACATACAACCTTCTACCACACATATCCTCAAATATTGCGACATCTTAAAGTCAATTGTACTCTCTTTGAAGTCAATCATACCATAAGACTTTTGGAGAAGCATAAAAGATCTCATCCCTTTAACTTCCTCTAGCCCATCTATACTTGACACGGTACCCCCGAAGTCACAACTGATGGCTAATCTGGATACGGAACCGCCAATGGAGGGAGGTATTACTAACCTTCTTTGAGTTGGTGAAAGAATGTCGGTCAAATATTTAGAAGCATCAATTCACTTTAAAAACTTTTCTTTTTCAGCTTCCGCTTTAGAAGAGCATAAATCATGCATTAAATCATGAAGCCTACACCAATCAAACTTGTCAAGTGGAGAGTAGATCTCAGGTCCATGGAGTTGAACCATACACCTCATACCAAGCTCAGTTAAATATCTTTGGGCCACATCTCTTAGAGACTTGTTAGGCCCTTTATCTTGGTAAGAAATGAATCCTTCTGCCATCCACAATAGATACAATCTGTCCGTCTCAATCTTTTCATCCTCAGGGAAACATGCTAAATAGAGAAAACATGGTTTCAAGTAATAAGGTAAGGCATCATAACTCAACTCAAGCACTTGTTTTACACTTGTGTATTCTTCAACACCTTCTCCATGCGTCAAATATGATTCCATATTCTCCTTTACCTTTAACCATTTTGGTAAATTGTGTTCTTTTTGGTGCAAAATCCCTCCAATAACACAAATTGATAGCGGTAACCCTTCACATTTCGATACAATTACTCTTCCAATATCTTCAAATGATAAAAACTCCGGATGTACTGCCACAATATACAGAATAATACCCCCTCCGTCCACAAAAATTCGTCCCGGTTTGACCGGGCACCGGTTTTAAGAAATGTAATAGAAAGTGAGTTGAAAAAGTTAGTGGATTGTGGGTCCTACTTTTAAAGTATTAGTTTTATAATAAAATGTGAGTAGGAATGAGTTAGTGGAATATGAGGTCCACTACCAAAAATGGTAAAAGTGAAATAAGACAAATTTTGGGGGACGGACGGAAATGGAAAACTGTGACAAATTTTCGTGGACGGAGGGAGTATTAGGCATATATTTAGCTTATTCTTAGAAGAAACAAAATAACAATAAAACGTAAAAGTTAATAGTGGGAAAGAAATTGGGACTCGAGAAGAATGACAAGATACGTGTGTTGCATACTGTCGAGGTGTGTTAGAAGTAAGAAGAATAGGTTAGGATGTTCTTGAATGGTGACTCTAGCTTATAGGGGTGTTGGCAGATTTCACGTCTCTAGGATGCACACAAGTGTGGAGGTGCCTCGTAAAACCATGAATGTGCTAATGCCAAGTACTTGAGTCGACAATACAAGGAAGATATGAGGCTCTGCCCTGGATGACAGTTGGTCAGTTCATCGAGAAGGTGCAATGTGAAATGGAGATAACAATTTCTTCGAGAAAGGCGAAGCGTGCTATGGCACATGCACGGAAACTGATTACAAGGCTGAGATTCTAAGGGCTACGACAAATTCAAGACTATCAACATTGTCTATGAACTATGAGGCATGCAAGACTTCATTCAAATGCAATTGCAGGCGCATCATAGGTTTGGATGGGTGCCACCTTAAGCCACCTTAAGGGACAAGCGAAGGACATATTGCTCACTGCCTTTGGATTTGGATTAGACCCGAAAGATTAGATTTTTCCGTTCGCTTTTGCTGTTGTAGGGATCGAGAACACTGACACGTGGAGCTGGTTTAAAGGTTGTTGGTACTGACGTGGAAATCATGAATTCGAGCATGTGGACCTTCATCTCGTATAGACAGAACGTAAGAAAATATCATAACTACTATTTCATTCATTTGGCATTTGTAAATGTAGTTGTGCAATGAATACTCATTTATATTGTTGGCAGGCCTTACTAATACTCGTTTATACTCTCACAAAGTAATTAAAGCTTCCCCCTTGTCAGTTTGCCTTGGCTGGTGACAATACGAAGTGACACAATCTTCTTGCAATTGAAAAAAACATAACTAAATCGGGGGTCATGGTTGTCGCGGTCGTCGCTGGAGTCCCTGCTGCACTTCGATCGCTCCATATCCGACGGGATTTTGATTTTTGCGAAGAAGAGAAATTACGGTTCTTGGTTTTTGCAGAAAGAGATGGAGAAAGGAGAAATAAATATGAAGAGAAGACAATCGCGTTTTTATTGTAGCAATAATTTCATTTTTAATTTACATTATCTTCTATTTGAGAATTTAAAAAGATAATTGTAAAAATTAGCTATACTAGTTAAAATCTCCTTATCTAGTAAAAAAATCGCTAATCGGCCGTTGATCGTCAGTTTTTGACAGAACCGTAAAAAAGGACCACTACGATTTCGTTTGTTTGAGAGTCAATTTCAAAAAAATGAATATTTTGGACCAACTTCATATTTAGGTCATATGTTAAAGACCAAAGAGGGATTTAGTCTAGTACTTCATTCGTCCCACTTAAGATGACACACTTTCCTTTTTAGTTTGTTCCAAATAAGATGAGACATTTCTATTTTTAGAAACTTTCTCTCTTCAATTAATTCACCGAGCCATTTTTTTTCTCCTCAATTAAATAATCAACACTCTTTCTCTCTCCATTTAATACCTACCCACATTTCTCTCTCTATTTAATACTACTTACTTTTTCTCTATCCAATTAAACACAATAACTAATAACTTCTAAAATTTCGTACCGATTAAAGAAATGTGTCAGCTCAGAAGGAACGCAGAGAATAAAAAATATAGTTAACTATACACCCTTAAGTTCATAATTTATCTGACCTAAGTTTTAAATTCCTAGGAAAAGCTACTTTTAACTAAAGACTCTATTTCTAACCGAATAATACAAAGAAAACATCCACTAGCCAAACATATTCTGAAAATGCTATATATTTAGATAGAAAAGCTCTAAATATGCAGCAAAATTACACGACGAAAACATGGACAAAGAAGAGAGTTAAATTTCTGACCTGGAGATAAATTAGCTTTCTTTTGAAGTAAAGTCCAACCTTCATCTTCTGTTAGAAATTCCAGCTTGTGAGGTTCAGGATGTTGACAAGCAATGCTCTCGGAACGAGTGGTGAGAATCACATTACATTTCACCGAAAAAGCTTTTTTTATGATCAACCAATCATCATTATTCCAAATATCATCAATCACCACCAAACATTTCCTTTCCTTGGAAAAACTTTGAATTCTTGTCACCAACTCAGCGATCTTCCAAGCCTTCAATCTCATTTTGTTTGACACTACTATCAAGTTGTTTCAAAATATTGACGAAAACGGCCTTAGGTTGAAACTGTTGGGTGATGCAAACCCATGCCCGAGCATAAGATTGGAGGTCTGTGTGGTTATAAACCTTTCTGGTGAGAGTAGTTTTTCCGAGACCACCCATCCCATATATCTTCACTACTCTCCTTGTGGAATCATCCTTTACCTTTGACACCAAAATCTCGATGTCTTTCTCCATCCCCACAAAATCATGCTCATCCTCATCAGCATACTCCTGTCTCAACTGATGCTGCCGCTCATCTTCCTTCTGGGAAAGAGATGAGCTTCCTTGTCCCAACTCGGACTCTAACTTGTTAGTGAGGTCGGCCAGGGTAGATAATATGTTGCGAGCCTCGTTTCCAACTTCGTGGATACTGCAACACTCACCAATTATGCAAATGTATCTTTGAAATTTTTCCTTGAGGCTCTTCTGCCCCCTTTTGGATTGAACCTCGACGTCGTACGTCTCAAGCAGATTCTCAGCTTTGAAAGCCAAATCTTGGAGTTGAGATATGTAAAGCTTTAGAGTTGGAGAATCACGTCTCTCTCTATCTGCTTTCATCAACAACGCGTGGATATGCTTCTCAGATTGCCTTTTACTTTCTCAACATCAGCGCCCACACTAAGCAAAAACTTAGTCTCTCAAACCAGCAAATCACGAAGTGTTTCAAGAAACACATTTGCAAGAGATTCTGCCATTCTACTATTTTCTTTTTCTTTTTTTTAATCTTCTTTTGAGTAAATTAGATCAGTTTACGTTTTGTGTTATCTATACAAGTGCAATATAAAGAACCACACACATTCACAATGTGACAGCTGGCCATGATTATCCTTATGTGATTCAAAACAGCAAGTCCCTTTCTCAATTACTCCCTCCGTCCCATTAAATATGCAACATTTGTTTTTCGGCATGAGATTTTATATAATATTGTTTTGTGAGTTAATGAAGAGAGAGTAAAGTAAGAGAGAAAAAAAAGCAGAGAAAGTATTGTTTCCATTTTTAGAAACGTTTCATTTTTAACGAGACAGATCAAAAAGAAAAACGTTTCATTTCTCATTGGACAGAGGGAGTATTAAAGTGAAACGTTGGAATGCTATTTTCGTTGTCGATCTTTTCTTTTCAGTTATCTTTGAAAAACTCCAATAATAGTGCTTTCTCAATGGAATCCAATGTAGTCGAACCCAATACACACACGGGGTGCACTATGGTAGGCTAATATTGAATCTGCTTTTAAATCTAAGGAGTTCATTGGGTAGGTTGTCGTTTTAATTTGAATTATCATTTTAGTATAAACACGTGTGTATAAAGAAATGTTATGCTATAACTTTACGTGCAATATAGCCACGCTAGAGTTATTTCATTTGTTTTATACATATTTTTTGTTTTAATACCTCAAACATTACTATTAATGATGTTAATTTTACAGATCGCATAAAGTTATCAATTTTTTCCCATAACTTCGAATAAATGAGTAAAATAATGAATTGAGCTTTGATTTTAAGATAATTTATAAAATTAACGATATAAACAAAATATTTAAGGTATTCCTAATACATAATTTATTTTTTGAAACTAATATTACCTCTGTTTCTTCATAGTTGAGTCATTTTTCCATTTTGAAAAGTTTCTTCATAGTTGAGTCATTTCTATATATGATAACTTTTTCTCTTTCCTACTTTACTCTCTCTTACTTTATTCTCGCTACTTTATTCACTTTATACTTTATTCTCTCTACCTTTTCCTCTCTCTTACTTTTTTATCTATTTATTTAACACACCCAACATTCATTTCTAGAGTGAACTACATAAATGGTACCTGACCTTTCACTTTCGCACATAAATGGTACCTGATATTTATTTTATATCGTTTTTGGTACCTATAAATCACATTTTTGGTACCTGATGCAATTTTCTTCCCAAAATGCCCTTTAAACAAATACTCCCTCCGTCTCGCTTAAAATGACACATTTTCCTTTTTAATTTGTCCCAACTTAGATGACACATTTCCTTTTTTGGTAACTTTCTCTCTCCAATTAATACACTCAACCAAGTTTTCTCACTCCTATTAAAATATCCATCTTCCTTTATCTCTCTACTTTAATAATTACACCCACATTCTCTCTCTCTCTCTCCAATTAAACACTTTAACCAATAACTCCTAAAATCTCGTGTCGGCTAAGCAATGTGTCATCTTAGCCGGGACGGAGGGAGTATATTTTTCCATTTATGTTATAGAGGGAATTTTGGGCATACATAAAATTAGTACCAAAAGTGATATTATAATATCTTCTCCTCACTCTTTATACTATTATTACTCCCTCTGTCCCAGATAATTTGGAACACTTTGACCCGGCACGGATTTTAAGAAATCTAATGGAAAATAAGTTGAAAAAGTTGGTGGGATGTGGGTCCTACTTTTAAAGTATTAGTTTTATAATAAAATGTGAGTAGGAATGAGTTAATGGAATATGAGGTCCACTACCAAAAATGGTAAAAGTGAAGTGAGACAAATTATGTGGGACGGTCCGAAATGGAATACTGGATCGAATTATCTGGGACGGAGGGAGTATTAATCAATATTAATATATTATTATTTTGATATTATAAATTAATAATTAATTAAATTTTAATATCATTCAAATATACTACTTAAATATAATTATAATTATAATTATATTTAATTATTATAGTAATATTAATACTAAACTGATAGTAATTAATAAGAATTGTAGTATAATTATATAAATTATGAATCACGTAATATTATGAATCAATATAGCCTTAATAAAAATTTAACATTGTGTAATTGTATTCATAATGATATAAAAAGTTGAATATTTTTAGTTTGGTGTTTCAACCTTAAAATGGGAATAAAATAATTTAATAAAAAATATTCAATTGATTTAATCACTTTAAATAATTAATTTAATTAGGTATTTGTTTTTTATTTATATTATGAATGCAATTAAATGTATGTATAAAATGCTAAAAAGAAACAAGAAAAGAAGAGTAAAGAAAAAAGAAGGAAGAAGAAACATAAACTAAGGAGAAAAAAGAAAAAAAGAAAGGAAAATAAAATACTAAAATGAAAAAAGAAAATGAAGAAAAAAGAAAGAATAAGAAACTAAAGAAGAAAAAGAGAAATAATAAAAGAAGAAAAAATAATCACATATCTATTTAATTGAAATTTCTAAAAATATCCTCATGAAAAAAAACCACATGTTTGGTACCTAGGGTTCTTTTTGTCATAGGGTATCAAAAACGATACTCCCTCCGTCCCCCATTAAGAGTCACACTTTTCCATTTCGGTCCGTCCCCAATTAAGAGTCACACTTCATTTTTACCATAAATAGTAAGTAGGTCCCACATTCCACTAACCCAATTCTCTCACATTTTATTATAAAACCAATATAAAAAAATGGGTCCCACATTCCACTAACTTTTTCAACCAACTTTTCTTTATATTTCTTAAAACCCGTGTCCGATCAAAGAGTGACTCCTAATAGGGGACGGAGGGAGTATAAAATAAAGATCAGGTACCATTTATATAGTTCACTCTCAATTCTAAAAGTTCGTGCCGAAAAGTTCCGCCTCAACTATGAAGAAACGGAAGAAGTATTATTTAAGAAACTGAGATTTCTTTGGTATCTCTCCTGATGCCTATGGAGCACTAATCCGGATATGGGCTCGACCTCCTTCGTGAATTGTTTTGGTTGCATAACTCCCAAAATATCATTCCAATTATAAGAACAAATCGAAGACAAAATCAAGTGTTTCACAATGAGGAGTACTAATTTTTCTAAAAATAAAATATTTTAAAAAAAATACTATTCCCTCCGTCCCACATAATTTAGGACACTTTGACCCGATATGAATTTTAATAAATTTAATGGAAAGTGAGTTGAAAAAGTTAGTGGGATGTGAGTCCTACTTTTAAAGTATTAATTTTATAATAAAATATGAGTAATGAGTTAGTGAATATGAGATCCACTACTAAAAATGGTAAAAATAAAGTGTATCAAATTATGTGGGATGACCTAAAATGAAATATTGGGTCAAATTATGTGGGACGGGAGTAGTAGGAGTATCAATCAGTTGCACCCATTAATTTCCTAGGAAATCACCAAACCTTGTTCGCGCCATCCGGCTGGCCGGCCAACGCCAATATCTATCTCTCTCTCTCCTCTTTCTATTTTTATCACTCTGTCTCTGCAAAACCAAACTTGGAAAAAGAATGTCGACTTGCATTCTCTCCCTCAAAACACTCACATCTCACACCACCCTCCTCCGCCGCCGCTACTGCCACGCCGCCACCGCACCTCCACCGCCGACGCAGCATCTCCAGATGCTCGGCCAATCCCAACTCCAAAACGTCGTCGTATTGGAGAGCCACTTCACCCCTCCCACCACGAAACACGAGATCGACCACAGCCCCCGCCTCGGCACGGGCTTCTTCCTCCACCCCACCCTCCTCGCCACCTCCATCCACGCCGTCGCCCGCCTCTCCCCCTCTGATCACCGCGCCCACATCGCCCGAACCCTCGCCTTCACCCACCGCGGCGCCGTCATGCTCACCACCCCCCTCGCCCTTAGTTTCTCCGGGGGCATCGCCCTGCTCCAGGTTTTGGAGCAGAGTGATGAAGCCCCGCAAGTCTGCAGCCGCGGCTGCAGACTGGCAGACTCGCCGCCGCAGAAGGACGCTGTCCTTCTGGCGGTGGCGAGGCACCAGAGCCTGGGGCTGGCGATGATGGTGGGGAACGCGAGGGGGGAGAGGGGCGTGGGGGCGAGGGCGCCGTGGCCGTTGGACGACGGGGCGGGGTGGATCGAGCACGGGTGGTTCGGGGTGGGGATCGGGGATCCTGAGCCGGGGAGGTGTGGGGAGCTGAGGGAGGTGTCGGTGTCGAAGATTATGGGGAGTCCGTGGTTTAATATGGAGGGAGAGGTCGTTGGCGTTGCGTCGTGGGAGGTGAAGGATGAGGCGGATCGATTCTCTGTGGGTTTTGCCGCGCCGGCGTCGAGTGTTAGAGCGGTGGCGGAGTATGTGGAGACAAAAGGAAGGGAAGATCCGATTGTGATGGATAGTTGGGTCGATGGTCATGTCTATTATGGACAAGATCATTGTTAACGATTTATTGTGTTTCTTCCCCTATTTAGTTGCTATTTAGCTCGACATTTTTAAAAACTGAATTACTATAAATTATGAAATTTGGAATGATCTCGTATGTGTCTTTGAAACACATGGAAATGTTACGTGTGTTTAGGATCGGCTTTCAAATCGTCACATATTTCAACGAAAGAAGACTATGATACTTGTAAAAATTGCAAACTTTAATTTATAATTTAGTTTTTAAGTAGTGTGGATAGCTTTTAAGAAGTGTGGAAAGGACCAAAAGTTGCAAAATGGATCTTGAACCTCGTTTAGCTTCATCGCAGATTCTCCAATAAATGCAACGAGGTCTACATCACCTCTTCTCGTTCCGTCGAGGTTGTTTGTTAGTAAGGATTCTATCTAAGAAGTTAATTTGATTATTTGATATTTTAATTAGACAGAGAGTAATTATAATCTTAAAATTGAAAAGTGTAATTTTGGAATTACGAAACATATTCAATTATAATACTAATAACTATATGATGGTAAGATTAATTATGTTTTTATTTTATCACCGATTAATAATATTATGAAAATCTTAATACAATTATTAAAATTATGAATCATAATATTATTATGTTCTCAATTGGTAACTTATTATACAAATTTGAATATAGATATTAAAATTATCGATATATGGTTATTATCATTTTATCAATTTAATTAAAGAAATCTCACTTCCATTATTATGTCAATTAGATAAGTAAACGTGGAATCATATTCATAGGATAATCAACTTCAACAAAAATTACTCTGATGACTAACAAATGGCCCTATTCTAAAATTAAGTTAAACTAATTGGGCTGGATACGTATTATGATTTCTCAATGTGTATGGCCCAATATTTTAATATTTTTTATCTGACAAATAACTTAGGTCCAAATATATTCATAATTATTCACAACTAATGTCCTAAAATGAAATAACTTTCAGATATTCATATATTGATTCTAATTTCTAAATACTATCGGCAAAATTCAGGTGAAAAAAGGAATTATATTTAATAAAACATCTTCTTCCTTTGATTTAACGACCGACTTCTGCTTTCACCGATTTCTTCGATTTTCAGGTGATTAATTTTGCAATTATATTTGAGAATTTCACATTGAATTTTGCCTGGGCATTAAATTCCTGTACACGCACGTGTGAATTATTGTTTCTGTTCCATAATTGCATAAATTATGTGAATTTTCAAAACCCTAATTGAACCCTTATTGAAGATCGATTATCTAAGATGTTTTATCATTTCAGAGATTACGGGTTGCAGCTTTGAAGATCAAACATCTTTTTGAAGATTTTAACAGTGATTCTGACCAAAAAAGTTAACTTTGCAGGTACCCTTTTCTCTAATAGTGACCACATGTGGAAGAGTGACCAAAAACTTAAAATATGGAGTAATATAAGTTGGAACCAAATGTGGTAAGGATGGCGAAAAACAATGCAAACTGATAATAATGAAATAAGTTGATGAGCCTAAAATCTAAATAAGAAATTATTCAAATAAAGTAGTAATTGCCTTTCTAGATAAGGTTGACTATATAATAATCGTACGTACATGAAGGAATGGACTCGTAATGTGAAGTCATGCCCTTCACATGTAATTACTATACTAAACCTAGAAAATTAATGTAAGGAACGAAGATGAAATTATACTGCAACTTGCGAGGACTAGTCAATATTGGAACGCCATGCACACTTGTTTCACACTCGCCACCAAAAAAAAATAAGTAAACTTTTGTTAGTATTCAACAACTTTGGCTACGTACACACACAAGGCCACACAATTAGGAAAATAAAAAGTGAACCTTATAATTCGATTCTATATTATAAATAGGGAGCTCATATTCTCTCATTTTCCCATCTCATTACACAAACTGCATCCTACTTATAACTTCACTTTTCTCATTTTACTTCAGCAGTTCAGCTAATCATGGGTGCCATCACTTACGATATTGAGATCCCTTCCTCCATCTCGGCCGCAAAGATTTTTAAGGCCGTGGTGCTCGATGTTGACACCCTCGTCCCCAAGATTATGCCTCAGGCAATCAAGAACGTCGAGATCTTGGAAGGAGATGGTGGCGCTGGGACCATCAAGCTTATCCATTTTGGCGAAGGGAGTCAGTACAAGAGCGTGAAGCACCGTGTGGATGCTATCGATAAGGAGAACTTGACCCACAATTACAGCATAATCGAGGGAGATGTTCTTGGAGGAGTGATTGAATCCGTTACTTATCATGTGAAGATCGTCCCAACTGAAGATGGGGGGAGCATTTGTAAGAACAGAAGCATCTACAACACAAAGGGTGATGCTGAGATTAGTGAGGAGAAGATCAAAGAAGGAAAAGAGAAGGCCATGGCTATGTTCAAGGCCATTGAGGCTTACCTCCTTGCCAATCCTGATGCCTAAAACCTCCAATTATACACACCCATGAGCCATGCATGCTTGAAAACTATTGTTTTGTGTGATTTTGTTTCTTGTTTCTTCGGCTTTGCATTTCCAATAACATGTATTTTCGATGTTTTCTTCTAATCAAAGGGTTCTTTGTTTTTCTATATCAATACATTGTGGACGAGATTAATGTTATTTCTTCTCATTTAGCATTAGTATTTCAATAAATAGTTTAGTTGATTAATGGCATGTTTGGTAGGGGTGATAACTTATCTAGGGATGAAATTTTATGAACAAAAATGACGTGATAACTCATCTAGGGATGGAATTTTATGACTCATCTAGGGATGAAATTCCATCCCTAGATGAGTTATCACCCCTACCAAATATGCCATAAGTATTTGTTCGAAAATCGAAATGGTTGATTGGCCCATAGTCGAGTTTGAGCCCGGGACGAGTCGAGTCTGAGCCCACTAGTTTTATAAAATCAATCAATAAATATAAAAAGCCATGATAAAATTAGAATTCGTAATCGCACTATGAGCCCAAAAATACAAAAGACTCGGCCTTAATACTTTCAGTGAAGAAATTGAATATAAACTGTTTTTAAGGGTCATAATTGAGAATTGACATGCATTTTCAGCTACTCATCCAAAATATTTTTGAAATGTCAACTGCAAGTAGATTATGTCAATTCGAGGTAGTATCGTTAATACCCTGCACATCAAATGTCAATAGTCTGCACATCAAATGTCAACAATTTATAGTTGACATTATATGTGTATAGTTGACATGGACTGTAAACACAGTTGACATTATGTGTAGTTGACATGAATTGTATATGTAGTTGACATTATATGTGTGTAGTTGACAAAAAAAATTATAATTTTTTTTTTAAAAGTTATTTTTTTAAAAAAATATTAATTAATCTTAAAATATTTTTCTATGTGGCAAATTTTGGACCACTCATTAATAAAAATGTGGGACTAATAAAACTAGAAAATCTCAATTGGTCACGACCCTTGTTTCTAATATATACATTTAACTAAAATTCTGAAATTTTTATAATTGATTGTATATAATTTAATTCAATTTTAATTTATTATCACAAACAACATTAATGTATTATAGTAATATTTATGGGTTTATTAAATTTGTAATTATTTTGACCAAGTATAAATTTGTAATAATTACATTCCTATATATATTTATATTATTTTTATGTTATATAAATGTTCTTAAATTTTTTAAAATCTCAATTAAGCTAAAAAATCTCAGCCTAGGTACCTAGTGACAAAAACAATTAAGGGTCACTGTTATATCATATGAATATAATTCACAATTTTAATTTTTTTAAAGATTACATTGATTAGTTATTAATTTAATATGAAATAATAATAATAATTATTATTATATAGTATTATATGATTCATAATTTAAATAATTATATTATAATTATTTATTAATTACTGATATTATATCAATAATATTATTATAATAATTAAATAAAATTATAATAATAATTATAATTAAGTATATTTGAATGGCATTTAAAAATAAATTAATTAGTAAAATCAAAATAATAATATTAGTATTGATTAATAATAATAGTATAAAGAGTGAGGAGAACGAGAAGATATTATAATATTATTTTTTGTACTAGATTTGTATATGCCCAAATTATCCTCTAGGACACAAATGAAAAATGTATTTATTTAAAGGTCATTTTGGTGTAAAAATTGCATCAGATACCAAAAATATGATATATAGATACCAAAAATAATATAAATAAAGACCATGTACCATTTATGTGTGAAAGTAAAAGATCAATCGTACCATTTATGTATTTCAATTTTTTTTAAGATGCAGGTTAGGTACGCACTAGGAGTCTAGGACAATCATATACGAATACGAATACTTAATACTTTTATTTAAAATTGAAAGTGGGAAGAGTGACCAAAAACTTTATGGAGTACGTTGTAACCAAATTATATGTAATTATGTATGGTAAGGACGGCGGAAAACAATGACAAATTGATAATAATGAAATAAGTTGTTGAGCCTAAAATCTAAATAAGAAAATGCTGGCTGAACTACTTAAATCATAATCATAAATTAATTGCATTTCTAGATGAGGTTGACTATAATCGTGCGTATATGAGCATAAAGTTAAGTCATGCCCTTCACATGTACACAAAACCTAGAAACTTACTGTAGAATATAATTAAGGAACGATGATGAAACTCTACTGCAACTTGCGAAGACTAGTCAACATTGGAACGCCATGCACACTTATTTTGTTTCACACTCTCCACCAAAAAGAAAGAGTAAACTTTGTTAATTGTTATAGTAGTATTCAACAACTTTGGCTACGTACACACACAAGCCCGCACAATTAACAAAATAAAAAGTGAACCTTCGATTCTATGCTATATATAGACGCTTGGATTCTCACATCTTCCCATCTCACACTAAGCCACATTTACAACATTACACAAATCTTCTCTCCCTATTTATAACTCCATTTTTCTCATTTTACTTCAGCTAATCATGGGTGCCATCACTTACGATATTGAGATCCCTTCCTCCATCTCGGCCGCAAAGATTTTTAAGGCCGTGGTGCTCGATGTTGACACCCTCGTCCCCAAGATTATGCCTCAGGCAATCAAGAACGTCGAGATCTTGGAAGGGGATGGTGGTGCTGGGACCATCAAGCTTATCCATTTTGGCGAAGGGAGTCAGTACAAGAGCGTGAAGCACCGTGTGGATGCTATCGATAAGGAGAACTTGACCCACAGTTACAGCATAATCGAGGGAGATGTTCTTGGAGGAGTGATTGAATCCGTTACTTATCATGTGAAGATCGTCCCAACTGAAGATGGAGGGAGCATTTGTAAGAACAGAAGCATCTACAACACAAAGGGTGATGCTGAGATTAGTGAGGAGAAGATCAAAGAAGGAAAAGAGAAGGCCATGGCTATGTTCAAGGCCATTGAGGCTTACCTACTTGCCAATCCTGACGCCTAAAAGCTTCAATTATACACAGCCATGCTTGCTTGAAAACTATTGTTTTGTGTGATTTTGTTTCTTGTTTCTTCGACTTTGCATTTCCAATAACATTTATTTTCGATGTTTTCTTCTAATCAAAGGGTTCTTTGTTTTTGTATATCAATACAACGTCAATGAGATTAATGTTATTTCTAATTTTTTACTTATTGAGCATTAGATGGCACTAGGGCTGACAATTTTTGACACGACACGATAACACGACACGAACCGGCACGAAATTAATGGGTTTGGATCAGAGTTTATCGTGTTCGTGTCCTTATCGGGTCGACCCATTAAGGACACGAAAATTTCGTGTCGTGTTCGTGTCGTGTTCGTGTCGGGTTCGTGTTATCGTTAACAATGCGTGTTCGTGTCGTGTTCGTATCCGTTAACACATAATATTTTAATATTATTATTCTTATTAACACATAATATTTTAATATATTATTCTTATTATTTTCATTCTTCAATACTTATTTTCGTGTCATTAATGGGTTCGTGTCGTGTTCGTATCGTGTTGAGCCGAAACGGTTCGTGTCGTTAATGGGTTCGTGTCGTGTTAGTGTCGTGTTCGTGTCTGAGAGTAGCGGGTCGTGTTCGTGTTCGTGTTTGAGAGTACCCGACACGCACGATTTGCCACCCCTAGATGGCACGTTATATAATTGTGCAATAAAATGTCTATCGATCAGCGAATATCTATCTCATTAATTTCCATAAAGTTAGTAGTAATAGCTATTTAAATCCCTAAGTTTGGTCAAAGTTGGATTCATCCTATAAAATTTAAAATTTAGATATTAAATCATAAATTTTCAATTTTTTTCAATTGTCCCTTTTATATACTCCCTCCGTTCCATAGTAACAGATGCGTTTCGTTTTTAGCACTCATTTTAAAAAAATAATAATAAATAGTTAGAGTGGAGAAAGAGTAAAGTAAGAGAGAGAATATTGTAGATAAAACTCTTCACTACATTATTGTCTCTATTACTTTACTATTTCTCTACTCTAACTATTTATTATCATTTTTTCTATACGAGAGCTCAATATTGAACCCCTCTATTACTGTGGAACGGAGGGAGTACAAAATGTATGATATTCAAATTGACATTTTTAATTAAAATAAGAACAAAAAGTAATAAAAAGAAAATAAAAGAAAAATACTTATTTTAATAAACTCATATTTTTGAATATCATTCAAAGACAACATTTTATATATTGATAGGAAAATTAAGAAAAAATGATATTTCATAATTTAATATTCCAATTTTAAACTTCTTCAGACGGACTTAATCGAATTTGACCGAACCTTATAATTTAAATAGCGAGTATTAATAAACCTCTCATATATTAATGGGACATATTTTCTAATTGATGGACATTTTGTTTCTTGGTATCTTATGTAGTGCTAATTGATGTATAGGTGACAATGTTACTTCATAAAATCGTGTCTTTGTGCGCCATAAATAATCTTGTTCCTAAGAAATTTTTTGTACCAAGCTTACAGAAATGCATTCAAAGCTCTAGCTCTACTGACAAAGAAATGAATTAAATTGAGCTAGCAACAAATTGGATATCTTGAACACAAGAATTAGACAAATTTGAAAATGTGTCCATATTTCGATAATCTAGATTTGGACAAGTAGGCATGATGACTTTAATTAATTGATCTCCTAATACCCCTTTGATCAACTTAGAATTAATTAAAAATCAAGTTAGACATTTATTAAAAAGACTCATTCCATATCTTATTTTGATCCCTAACTAAACTTATTACACCATTAGTTTGCTACGAGGAGTCCTATTTTTTTTCCAATACGAATTTTAAGAAATATTAAGAAAAGTGAGTAGAAAAAATTAGTAGAATATAATCCTATATATACATATTAGTTTTAAATAAAACGTGAGTGATATAAATTAGTGGAATGAATAAACCCATATTACCATTTATAGTAAAAATGAACTTAGACTCCTATTTATGGATAGACTAAAAAAAAGAAAAACTAAACTCTCCTGTTCGATGTCCACAAACTAAAAAAAAACAAAACAAAACTAACTCTCCTAATCAAGGACAAAGGAGGTAGAATATTATAAATATATAGAGAAATGAAAATCAAATCACAATACAGGCTATCATCATATATTTCGCTCCATAATTTGGAGAATTTTGAATTATCCTTTGCTCTCTATCACCGCGATATTTTACCCTTTCCTAGATTAAAGGTTTGATTAATCTATTAGTCACTCAATATTCAAAATTTGAGTAACGACTGATAGAATGATTTGAGGTTTAGATTTATCAGTGGAGTAACGAGAGTTGCAAGCCATCGTCTAAAAAAAAGTGAAATTACAATCAAGAGCTATATTTTGGCCCATACTCCCTAGGAGCATGCTTAATTATTTTAGATATGCTATTCGTCTATTTGTATTCTAGTCAAATTTTAATTTTGTGAATTGACACGTAAATTTTCAGAAGTTATTTTATAAGATCCATGAGAATTGCATGCATGCTCAATTCTCAAATATCATTAATTTATTTCACTAACCTTTGCTATTAACATATATTCTTCAAACTTGAATTGCCAAAAAGTATAACGTGTAATCACCGTGAACGGAGTACTCCCTCCGTCCTTGAAAAGTATGGATTATTACCTTTTTAGTCCGTTTCTTAAGAAGTACTCCCTCCGTCCACGAAAATTCGTCCCGGTTTGACCGGGCACGGGTTTTAAGAAATGTAATGGAAAGTGAGTTGAAAAAGTTGGTGGGATGTGGGTCCTACTTTTAAAGTATTAGTTTTATAATAAAATGTGAGTAAGAATGAGTTAGTGGAATATGGGGTCCACTACCAAAAATGGTAAAAGTGAAATGGGACAAATTTTGGGGGACGGACGGAAATGGAAAACTGGGACAAATTTTCGTGGACGGAGGGAGTATAAACTTTCTAATTCTGGAAACTCATTTCTCTCTAATGAGGTGAAACCCAATAATACGTTAAAAACTTTTTCTTTCTATTTCTTTTTTACTTTTCTAATTATCCATTAAAATTCATGCCGAACCAAATGTTCACACTCTTTGGAAACGGCTGAAGTATTATGCAATTGGATGAACTATTAAAATAAAGTAATAGTAGGAGTATTTGACATTCTAGATGATGTTGACTATGATCGCATATGAAGGAATGAATTCATAATGTGAAGCCATGCCCTTCCTATTTGAATGTATATAAAATAATTAACGTTCTTAGCATACACAGTGTAGCCAAGCTGTATAAATAATGTATAATGTATAATGTATGGAATCTGTACCTACCAAACAATAGTAATAAATTGTAACATCACAATAGATCGCTCCAAAAATATCAAATTAAAGAAATGAATAAGAAATTCTACAGCAACTATGCGAAGACTGGTCAATATAGGCACGCCATGCCCATTAATTTAACACTATCGACCAAAAGAAAAGCGTAGACATTTTTATTCAACTACTCCTTACACACATAAGCCCACATTATTAAGAAAGAGAACCTTCGATTCTATGCTATAAATAGGGAGCTCATATTCTCTCATTTTCTCATCTCACTAAGCCACATTACACAAATCTTCCTACTTAATTATAACTTCACTTTTCTCATTTTACTTCAACTAATCATGGGTGCTATCACTTACGATATTGAGATCCCTTCCTCCATCTTGGCCGCAAAGATTTTTAAGGCCGTGGTGCTCGATGTTGACACCCTCGTCCCCAAGATCATGCCTCAGGCAATCAAGAACGTCGAGATCTTGGAAGGGGATGGTGGCGCTGGGACCATCAAGCTTATCCATTTTGGCGAAGGGAGTCAGTACAAGAGCGTGAAGCACCGTGTGGATGCAATCGACAAGGAGAACTTGACCCACAGTTACAGCATAATCGAGGGCGATGTTCTTGGAGATGTTATTGAATCCGTTACTTATCATGTGAAGATCGTCCCAACTGAAGATGGAGGGAGCATTTGCAAGAACAGAAGCATCTACAACACAAAGGGTGATGCTGAGATTAGTGAGGAAAAGATCAAGGAAGGAAAAGAGAAGGCCATGGCTATGTTCAAGGCCATTGAGGCTTACCTCCAAGCCAATCCTGATGCCTAAAAGCTTCAATTATACACACCCCTACATGCTTGAAAGCTATTGTTTTGTGTGATTTTGTTTCTTTGTTTCTTCGACTTTGTATTTTCCAATAACATGCATTTTTGTTGTATTCTTCTCATCAAAGTGTTCCTTTTTCCTATATAAAAACTACATCAAGTTGTCAACCAACTAGCGTTATTTCTACTTATTCAAAAAGATCATTGAAAGTACAGTACACATTGTACTCACTCACCGGATAGATCAACGATATTGGCATTGAGGTTCCAATACATTATAAAACATGAATCCAAACTCTAAATAAAACCATAGTCAGCAATGCTAGTATTTATCTTTGTATCATTCTATGAAATAAGTTACTGTATTAAATGTGGCAGACATCATTTGAGGTTTTAGTTTTATGTGATATTACGAAGCTCTAACCTGGCCTAGCGAGGACTGAACTCATATCATTCCCCTGTTCTTAGTTGCAATTCATGGAACACCACTGGGCACTTGGTGCATTGACTTCTCTTTCTGCCATTTTCTCTAACACCTGAAACGTCACAATAAATTGCAGACCTAACTTAATAATGATTTGTATGCAAATACATGATCAGCAGCAGTGAATCTTTTCCATCCACAAAAACCTGGGAAGAGCATACCATTAACGATTCATGCAACGAACTTGAAAGGTATCATTTCCCCATTCTTTTTGCTCCTCCAGAATCTTCCTGGCCAACTCCATGAGCGACTCTCTCACTATTCCCTTCACCTCAATCAGTTCAAGTGTTGGAATTTCTCCAATGCCTTCGGGAACTTCAGAGAGATCCCAACAGTCATCGAGCACTAGATACTTGAGCATTGGGAAATGGCTACTTTCAGTTATCCAATGCTTGAGACCAGACTGTTCTATCAACAGAAATTCCAGCTGAGGGAACTCTCCTTCAGTTGTTTCCCACGTGTCGCCTTTGCAAGCCCAGTAGGTTAGTTTGAGCACCCGAAGATTTGGCAATGAACCAACAACAGTCAGGTCCTCCCAAGGAAGAGGCACGCGACTTAAAGTCAGCTTTTTCAGCGTCCTCGGAAAAGTGAACATGTCCCTGTGGAAAATTTCATCGCTCAAAGATGAACGAAGTTTCAAATCTTCGAGTTGATGCAGAATTACCAAATTGTTCAGGAAACTTTGGCTCGGACGATAATCAGAACAATCGATTTCCAATTTCTTTAGATTTGGGATCATTCTCAAAATCCTTTCACTACACATGGCATGTGAAACTAAAGAAAGTGTTTGGAGGTTTTCTAGACTAGAAGTTATTCTTTCTTCTGGATCAGGTAACCGTCCATAGAAGACAAGATGTCTTAATTGAGACAAGGTCCAGATTTCGTGTGGCAAATTGATCCAACGAGCTTTGAAACGTCTCCATGCATTCATTGAATGAAGTGATAAAGTTTGAAGATTATGAAGCTTAGAAATGGCTGCAGGTATCCTTCCAAGATAGTATATAGAAAGGTATACTAGGTTTAACAGGTCAAATAGTTCATCTGGTAGTGATCTCACATAAACATTCCCTACGTCCAATACCCTCAGCAATCCAAATCTTTCCAACATATTTGTTACGGATTTTACATGGAAGCACATAATTGTATGGATGGTTAAGCTATCTATTTTAGAAAGATATGGTAAACCCGAAGGAGAAACACTTACACGACGCTGATTTTCTCTGATTGCAAGAGGAAAATACCTCCTATCTTGCCAACAGCTAAAATCCAAAAAGAACTTCCCTTCATGTGCTTTTCTTACACACAAATCTCGCATTAGATCATGGAGGCTGCAACTTTTAATCTCACCATCAAACTTCCTCCTGTTAACCAAAACAAGATTTCGTCTCACGAGATCCTCCAGACACTCTTTTGCCTCTTCTTCTAAGCTTTTGGATCCATCGGGACGACTCACAAAGTTCTCAGCTACCCATAATAGTATGAGTTTTGAGGCACGGATCTCATGATCTTCAGGAAACATTCCCATGTACAAGAAACATGGCCTCAGATAATGAGGCAAGTGAGTGTAACTCAGAGACAATATACTCTCAAACTGTCCCTTTGAAGTAACAGCTGATCTTACGTCTTCTGCAATAGCCTTCCACGAAGCTGGATCCTCTCCGACTGTGGATAGCACCCCTGCAACAACAACAACTGCAAGAGGCAGTCCTCTACAGTTCCTTGCAATCTCCTCCACAATGCTCTCCAATTCCAAAGGACAATCTTGGTGACCAAACACCTTCTTCCGGAGCAGATGACAACTTTGATTTTCATCCATTAAACGCATCTCGTGAAGAGGGCTACAAGGGTCAGGATAAGCAGCAACATCGGTTAGTCTCGTGGTTAAAACGACTCGACTTCCATTACCATCATCGGGAAGTATAGCTCTTATCTCATCCCAAGCCTCCACACTCCAAATATCATCCATTATGATGAGATACCGTCTACATTTCAAGATTTTAAACACCTTTTCCCCAACCAATCCACCCAATCTCTCATTGTCAAATTCTTTCATGGAAGCTAAGAGCTCAGAAAGAATCACATCTGCACTATAATCCTGTGATATCGTAACCCAAACACGAATATCAAAATGCTGCCGGGTCAGTGGATCATCATAAACAAGTTTTGCAAGAGTGGTCTTGCCTATACCACCCATACCACAAATAGGGATAACTTGTAAATTGGGCGATTCTTCACACAATCGAGACTTAATTGCTATCAAATCTTCATGTAAACCAACCATAGAGTCGATAGATTGCAAACCTGCCGCAGAAGAAGACGCACCATTACCAATTTGCACTGCAGCTTTGGTTGTGGCAGCTTTATTCTGCTTCATGTTCCTCACCTCCACACTGATTGAATTAGTCAGCTCCATTATCATTTTCACTTGGCGTTTCAATTTGGATTTTCCTGCTAAAGCGGCACAGCACTGCGGTTGATTTTCCTCCGATATGATAGATACAATAACGTGTTCTGCTTCGCGCGCAGCTTGCTTGATACGATCATACAAATTGCTGGGCGTCTCATCGGGGAATTCTTCGAGAAACTGTTTCAAGGAAATGAATGGCTCATAGATGGATCTAATTTGGTGTTTTTTGTTATCAGAAACGGGATGAAGGAAGATGATTTCTGCAGTGGTTTGGGCAAGAGAATGAACGGCTGCATATGCCATTTTTGAGTTGATGATCAAAAAATTGAGAATTACAACTTCAACTTCGAATTTGGAACATAATTTTTATTAGAAATGAGTCACTCACCTCTTAGGCTAGGATCATCACTAAGTCGATGTGGGACAAGATATTAGAATTTTAACACGCCCCTCACGTATGGGCCGGAATGACACATCGGACTTCCATCACGTGGGTAGACAAGAGAACAGATAAAGAGAATAAATCCATCATCGACTTGGGCCCTACTCTGATAACATATTAGAAATGGGCCACTCACCCCTTAAAAGGCCTCATAAGGGGGAGGGTTATCCACACTTATATAGAGAAGCTAGGATCATCACCAAGCCGATGTGGAACAAGATATTAGAATTTTAACAATTTTCACGTGTGTGGGGTCGAAGTCGTTCCAAGAAATCAAACGCTAGTAAATGCGTTCACTTTTCAAAATACTTCACATAAACATTTTTATATTTCCCCGTGCCATAAAAGATACGTGCACTTTCCATTTCCATCCGTCCTATAAAAATATATACATTTCATTTTGAAAAATTTATATCAATTTAATAATATAGGTTTCATTATATATAAATACTACTTCAATTACCATTCTCCTTCTCTCTCTTATTTTACCATATAATTCTTCTCACTCCCTCTTATTTTATCAATTTTGTCTTAGTTCCATTGCACCTATTTTATGAGACAGAGGGAGTAAAAATTTTTGTACCTGTGTAACTGAAAATGTAGTGATTAAATTATAATTTATGTACTCTCTCGTCTCATATCGTCCCATAGTAAATGTCACACTTGGGAGATCGCACGAGATTTTGGGAGATGTTTTTTTTTTGTTAAGTGGTGAGAGAAAATATAATTTTATAATTGATGTAAGAGAGAACTTTTCTAAAAGAGGAAATATAACATCTTTTGTAGAACAAACTAAAAAGAAAAATGTAACATCTACTATAGGACGTAGGGAGTAGTATCTTTTAATGTTGAAAACAAAAATCATGGAAATTTATAGGTGAAATTAAAATGAAAACAACGAAGATGAAATATTCTACTGTAACTTGCGAAGGCTGGTCAATATTGGAACGCCAAACACACCACTCTCCACCAGAAAGAAGAGTGGACTTTGTTATCAACAATTATGGCTACACACACAAGCCCACATTTTCTACAGTTAACAACTGAACCTTCGATTTTATGCTATAAATAGGGAGCTCGGATTCTCACATTTTCCCATCTCACTTAGCCACATTTACAACCATATTATACTCTCACACAAATCTTCCTACTTAATTACAACTACATTTTTCTCATTTTACTTCAACCAATCATGGGTGCCATCACTTACGACATTGAGATCCCTTCCTCCATCTCGGCAGCAAAGCTTTTTAAGGCCGTGGTGCTCGATGTTGACACCCTCGTCCCCAAGATCATGCCTCAGGCAATCAAGAACGTCGAGATCTTGGAAGGGGATGGTGGCGTTGGGACTATCAAGCTTATCCATTTTGGCGAAGGGAGTCAATACAAGAGCGTGAAGCACCGTGTGGATGCTATCGATAAAGAGAACTTGACCCACAGTTACAGCATAATTGATGGTGATGTTCTTGGAGGAGTTATTGAATCCATTACATATCATGTGAAGATCGTTCCAACTGAAGATGGAGGGAGCATTTGTAAGAACAGAAGCATCTACAACACAAAGGGTGATGCCGCAGAGCCCCACTATCTCCATGCAGTATTTGAACTTCTGGGCTGGTAATGGTTTTGTCATCATGTCTGCTGCGTTGTGTTCAGTGGATATCTTCAACATCCTGACCTCCCCCTTTTGCACCTCGTCTCTCACAAAATGAAGCTTCACGTCTAAATGTTTACTTCTCTCGTGAAAAACCTGATGCTTGGCTAGAGCCAAAGCGCTACTGCTGTCGCAGAAGATGTCTACCCTACTCTGCTTCTCACCAAAATCTTCCAAGATGCCTTTGATCCATTTAGCTTCCTTAACTGCTTTTGTAGTAGCAATATACTCGGCTTTTGTTGTGGATAGAGCTACTACACGTTGCACGTTGCAGACCGGACTTCCAACTTACTCCAGTTCCAAACAAATTGAAAACATAACCTGTTTGGGATCTTCGATTGTGTCTGTTTGAGGCAGTCCGAATCACAAAAGCCAATAAAAGCTCCACCTTGCTGATCATCCCTTGCTCCGTAGACCAAACCATACTTGAATGCACCATTAAGATATCTGATAAGCCATAAACCGACTAGTGACACTAATAGCTTGTGCCAAATCCGGCCTAGTACACAACATGGTGTACATTATGCTGCCTATGATATTTGCAGGGAATCCTACTTAACTCCTCTCTTACTGCATCACTTTTAGGCCTTTGATCCATGCTGAGAGTGAAATGTGAGGCTAAGGGAGTACTTACTTCCTTTGACTCATTCATCTGATATTTCAAAAGCAACTTCTGAACATAATCAGATTGAACCAGCCTCAACTCTCTCTGGCTTCTATTTCTGATTATATCCATCCCAAGTATTCTTCTTGCCTCCCCCAAATCTTTCATCTCAAACTTTGGTTGCAATTCTAATTTCAGCTTCATCACCCCATCCCTGTCTGAAGCAACCACTAACATGTCATCTACTTACATGAGAAGAAAAGCTACAACAACTCCCCTTCTCTCCCTTATGTATACACAACTGTTGAAATCAGATTTCCTGAAACCCATAGCAGTAATGTGTTCATCAAACTTGATGTACCACTGCCTACTACTTTGTTTCAATCCATAGAGACTTTTCATTAATAAGCAAACAATTCCTTCACTGCTTGCTACTTCAAAACCCTCTGGTTGACGCATGTTGATGGTTTCTTCACGGTTTTACCATCAAGTTGGTGTAAAACCCAATCATACTTTGCAACTAAGGCCAGCAGCAAAATTCTGATGGATGTATGCTTGACCACAGGTGAGAAAACTTCACGAAGTCCACTCCTTCTTGAGTAAAGCCTCTAGCTACAAGCCTTGCTTTGAACTGTCTGCCCCACTTCAATCTTCTTCTTAAAAATCCATTTGCAGCTAATTATCTTATGAGTGAGTGGATTCTTAACCATGATCCAAGTCCCATTCTTCAGCAGGCTCTCTATTTCTTCTCTCATGGCTCTCAACCATTCTCAGCATTCTTTACTGTTCATAGCCTCTGAGTAGTTTGATGGCTCAGAGTGCTCAATGATTTCTGCCACACAAAGAGCAAAGAAGTTCATTTCATAATCACTGAACCAGGAAGGCTTCTTAGGTACCCTTCTAACTCTATCTCTGGTGAGCTTGTATCCACTATTTTGTGGTGGTTCTGGATCAGCTGAACTCTCCTCAACCTCACTATTCTCAGAAGCTCCACCTCCATTAGTGACTCCACCTGTCTCAGAAACATCTTCCATCTGTTCAGCTGAACTGCCACATGCTCCATCTTCTTCATGGTCTTGAATGACAACAGTCATGTGGCCTTGCCTCAATTGGTCGTCAGTTCTCAGATATGGCATATTCTCTTCATCAAAAACCACATCACGGCTAATGATGACCTTCTGATTATCCTTCTCAGTGCACCACAACCTATATCCTTTAACACCATGTTGATACCCAATCATCACACACTTCATAGCTCTAGGATCCAACTCCCTTGTTTGCAGTGAGCATATGCCATGCAGCCAAAAACTTTAGATCCTTGTAGCTGCTGTCTCTACCATACCACATTGAGTTGGGGATTTCACGGCCTATGGCAGAAGATGGTGAATTGTTGATCAACACAGTAGCATTACACAGCCTCTACCCAGAAGCCCTTGGATAAACCAGATGACGACAACATATGCCTTACCCTTTCCAAAAGGGTCATGTTCATTCTCTCAACCACCCCATTCTATTGTGGATTGGTTGGGACTGTCCATTGCCATTGATTGCCATGCTCCTTGCAGAATTCCTCAAACTCTGCATTGATAAATTCCAAGCCGTTGTCTGTCCTTAAGCATTTGAGAGTCTCCCCTGTCTTAAGTTGCATCTCCAATAGCCACTCCTTAAACTTCTGGAAGGCTTGTGATTTATCTTTCAAAATATAAATCCAGACTTTCCTTGAATAGTCATCGATGATGGATAGAAAGTATCTTCCACCACCCATATAGATGGTTTGAGCAGGTCCCCACAAATCTGAGTGGGCATAATCCATAATATGCTTGAAAGAGTGAGTGCATGTGCTATAAGGAAGTTTCTTACTCTTTCCCATAACAAAATGTTTACAAACACTTGGCCTTGTTGGGCTAACAACCTGGATAACACCTTTCTTGATCAGCTCTTTCATACCAGTCTCACCAATGTGCCCAAGCCTCCTATGTCATTTCTCAAATCTTGCCTTCTCTACAACATTTAAAGAGCCAACAACAGCTTCTGTGCATTCAGGTAGTAGAGGCTATTCTTTCTCTTAGCCCTCATCACATCAATACCATCCTTTGACACTACCATTTTCCCTTTTCAGAAATAATCTTGAAGCCTTTAAATTTCAGAATCCCAACTGATATAAGGGTTCCTTTTAATGTCAGGCATGTACCTGACCTTGGTGATAATCTTGATTGCTCCAGTGTCTGTCTTTAGCTTGATGTCTCCAATTCCTTTTGACAACACATACTTGATCATTCCCGAGCATGACAGAACCAGTCGCCTCCTGAAAATCTTCAAACCACTCTCTACATGAACAAATATGAAAACTACATCCGGAATCCATGATCAAAGCCCTCTCTATTTCCTTGCAAAACACATTCAAGACTTGTGCTGGTTCTGCTTCGAGAGCCAAATTGGATTGATTCTGGGTTCCTCCCACTGTTTCTTCTTCCAAGAAAAATAATCCTTCTTCAAATATCCAGGTTTCTTGCAATAATGACAACTTCTAGTCTCCTTTGCACCATCAATGGATGGTTTCTGTTGTGATTTGAAACCACCTGCTGCCTTCTTCTTTTCCCCTTAGCCCTTTACATTTAGAGCCTGATTGTTCCCCTCTATGGGAGCAGTAGAGGATTTCTCCAGCTCCTTCGGACGCAAAGCACACTGGACTTCTTCATAGGATATTCCAGACTCTGCATTTCGGCCAAAGAGCATGGCGTTCTTGAGGTGCTGATATGCCTTTGGAAGAGCATTAAGAAGAAGAATTGTCTTATCTTCATTGTTCATTGGACCGTCGGCATTCTCCAAATCGTTGAGGTTCTTGCTGAAATCATCGATTTGCTCCGCAAAGGACCAATCCTCAAGAATCTTATAGGAGAATAACCGCTGCTTCATGTATAGCCTATTAGCAAGAGATTTAGTCATATATAGACTTTCTAGTTTTACCCAGACTCCATAGGCCGTGGTTTCTTTCGAAACCTCACGTAAAACCTTGTCGGTCAGGTTGAGGACGATGGCACTATGAGCCTTTTTGCACATCTCTTTCTTCTTCTTTGTATCAACTTCATCGATCTCTTCTTTCCCCTGCTCCTTCGCTTCGCTTCGCTGAATCGCATCCTTGAGACCTTGCTGGATCAGAAATGCCCTCATCTTGATCTGTCAGAGACCAAAATCATTTTTAACCGAGAATTTCTCGGCCTCATATCTCTTCGTCGCCATCATTAAAAGTTCCGATTCCCGCAGACGGCGCCACTTGTTATGAATCGGCGATGGAAACATAACTCAAGAACAACAAGAAACAACACACAAGGATTTAACGTGGTTCGATCGAATGATCTACGTCCACGGGCGAAGAACAGATGTGATCCTTTATTGACGATGATTTACAGTGATTACAAAACAAGAGAGCTCAACAACTCGATTATGAATCTCACACCTCTAATCTAACTTTCCTCTCCAAAGTTAATCAAGTGAAGATACCCTAATAAAAAATGTTGAATCTTATGAGAAGAAATACACGTGAATAATGTGAGTGCAGTTGAGCTTTCACACTTATATACCGATGTGGCAGCTCATCTCCTCAGTGGTCCCAGCTCGAAGCGCGCTTCAACAAACAGTTTCCTTTCTCGAATTAGCCGTTGCACTTGAATTCCAGCGTTGATCCGGATGATCAACATCGGATGGCTCAGATGAATGGTTACTGTTTATAAAAAAATTATTAAAATAATAAAACAAAAAAAGAAATAAAAAGAAAATAAAAGAAAAAACATATTTTAATGAATATGACAACATTTTGTATGTAGATAGGAAAATTGAGAAAAATTGATACTACATCCATCCAAAAAAAAAGATTAATTTTATCATTTTGGGGTGTCCACCAAAATTAGACCAATTTTAAATATGAAGAGTGTTAAACAAATACTCCACTAACCATACACATCATTCTAAATGTGAACCATACAATCCATTAACACTACTTCACCATTTTTTCCCTCCATCTCTCTTACTTTACCGATTGCACATTAAAAATTTATAACTTTTCTTTGTTTTTTTACGGGTGTTATATTTCATAATATAATATTCCAATACCAAAGTATCTTTTAGTACTATTTTATATAGGCTATTTGTCTATCTGTATTCTAGTCAGATTTATATTTTGTGAATCAACATGTAAATTTTCAAAAATTATTTTATACTAAGATCCTTGGGAAATAGAGATCCTCAACCTCAATATATCTTCGGCAGTAAACATGCTCAAATATCATTAACTTATTTTACTCAATTTTCATTGTTGACCAATAGTAATACTTACTGCTATTTAAAGTGAAATCTGAAATCTATATTTTACTAACTTTTTCACTGTATTCTTCAAACTTGAATCGCCAAAAAGCACGAAGTATAATTGAAGACAAACGTAGTAATAAATAAGATGCAATTGGATGCACTATGGGCGTAGCATAGTTGGTAACGGAGGAGCAGATCTTGCTGCTATGTAATAGCAGTATATGACATTCTAGATGATGTTGCATATGAAGAAATGGATGAACAATTATGTGAAGTCATGCCCTCCCCATTTGAATGTATATAAAATGGTTAACGTTCTTAGCATACACAATGTAGCCAAGCTGTATTAGTATTAATTTATAACGTATGGAATCTGTACCAAACAATAATAAATTGTAACATCACAATTCATCGCACCACAAAATTGAAATTAAAGAAACAAATATGAAATTCATTGGCAACTATGCGATACCTCGTCAATATAGGAACGCCATGCGCACCAGTTTCACACTCTCGACCAAAAAGAAAGAGTAGACTTTTTTACAAGCCCACCCAATTAAGATATGCTATAAATAAGGACTTCATTTTCTCTCATTTTCCCATCTCACTGAGCCACATTTACACTGAGCCACATTTTCTCCTACTTATAACTCCTTTGCTCATATTACTTCAACCAAGCATGGGTGCCACCACTTACGACATTGAGATCCCTTCCTCCATCTCGGCCGCAAAGATTTTTAAGGCCGTGGTGCTTGATGTTGACACCCTCGTCCCCAAGATCATGCCACAGGCAATCAAGAACGTTGAGATCTTGGAAGGGGACGGTGGCGTTGGGACCATCAAGCTTATTCATTTTGGCGAAGGAAGTCAGTACAAGAGTGTCAAGCACCGTGTGGATGCGATCGACAAGGAGAATTTGACCCATAGTTACAGCATAATCGAGGGCGATGTTCTTGGAGGAGTTATTGAATCCGTTACCTATCATGTGAAGATCGTCCCAACTGAAGATGGAGGAAGCATTTGTAAGAACAGAAGCATCTATAACACAAAGGGTGATGCTGAGATTAGTGAGGAGAAGATTAAGGAAGGAAAAGAGAAGGCCATGGCTATGTTCAAGGCCATTGAAGCTTACCTCCTTGCCAGTCCAGATGCCTAAAACCTCCAATAATACACAGCTATGAGCCATGCATGCATGAAAACTGTTGTTTTGTGTGATTTTATTTCTTTGTTTCTTCAACTTTGTATTTTCCAATAACATGCATTTTTGTTGTATGCTTTTCATCAAATTAAAGTGTTTTTTTTTTTCTACCAAAACTATGTCGAGTTGCCAACCAACTAACGTTATTTCTACAATTCTACTTATTGAACTGTTTCACATCATATGAGCAGCACATAGAAACAAAAAGATGATGAAAGGGACCGGAAAAGTAATGTGGAATAGATTATTTAGGGTAATGTAAATTAAGATATGCACAGCATAGCAAATACTAATAATCTCTAGGCATATCATAAACAATACATGTGAGTAATATCATCAACAGAAAATGGCAAACTACTTGAAATTTTGGCCACCAAGAATGGGTGCAGGCCTCAAACGTTAGAATAGGGAGAATATAGAATTTGTGATAATATCATTGGATTCAAAACGTATGACTATAACTTTTTTCCAAAATACACATTTCGAGGGACATGATTGCAAATTGGTAACATTTGGACCTGACTGTAAATCTTGCACCTCTTGTTGTGATAAACGTTTAACACATGGAGTGGTTGTAAATTGGGTATATGGAAAAGAAAAAATAAACCTTTAAAATTTGATCAAATTTTAGTCCATCTCGTAATTTCAAAAATCATCAATTATATCATAACATTGACATTTTTCTTAATTTTCTCATAGTCAATGATTTTGGGGAGATTATATATGCTTTTGGCAAACGAGAAATATCACTTGAACAAAATATTCGGCTATTTAAACATGCCATTTAGTAAAATTAGTCTAATATGTTGATACGCTTGGATTTTGCACCATTTTAAGGCCATTATTTGGTCCGTTTTTTATGTCAAAGTCACTCTACACGTCCATTATTTTCATATTTTGTCTATTTTGGTATTTTGATGTGTTTTGTGAGAAATGTGCATAATTGAGCCGAAAAAGGGAGCCAAAACGCGAAGTCTAGAAATCTGGAGTCAGACGGCGCCCGGCGGGCAGAGCAATGCAGAGAAGATACACTTGGAAGAGAAGTCTCGCCCGGCGACCGCCGGAAGCCATGCGGCGGTCCGCCGCCGGAAAAAACAGACTCTGGACTCCAACGCGGCGACCCACAGGAGAAAGGCGGCGAATCCGAGATGCCCTAGATTTGCTCCAAGATTTACCATATTTTGAAGATCTTTTCCTTCTACAAGAAGGAATGGCTTTCCCCTATAAATTAGACCCCAAGCTTCATTAAAAAGAGAGAGCTTCTAATTGCAAAATAATTCGTAGAGATCAAAAGGTAGAGTACTTCATTTGTGCAAGGAGTTGGAGAAGGATTTCAAGAACATCAAGAACGACAAGGATTCAACCTACAGGTTTTATTTGGTTTAGTTTTATGTTCTAATTGTCTTCCCTTCAATCTATGTGTTTAGCTTATTTCATTATATGTAACTAAACTCATAGGATTCTAGGGATGTGTTAGTAACGACTTTGGTTATACAATTCATTTTTCTATTTAATATCCGTTTTGTTTTTACTTTGTTTCTTCCATAAGTAATTCTGATGCTGCATGATTGAGTGACACAATCGTGTATGATTTAATATAGCTTGCTTCATAACTGTGAGAGAGTTCTAGCGAGTTAGATCTGAAGGAACTGGCAGCGGAAGCGTTGCCTCAAATTATCATAATTTAATAATTATTAATCGAACAAATAAATCACATAATAATGAGATCTATTTAGCATATTGTTTAGACAAAATCTATTCGCGTAATTCTCACATGTATCATGATCATAACTTGAATTAATCATGCTTTAAGAATATTGAAACCTAAAACATGCTTTTCTACGGAGCATAAATAATACCTAATTAATTCTCCAAAGAATTGATGATGGCTAGGGACTTCTCCACGTGATGCTTTGAATATTAGACCACGGATCTTCTCTCTGGTTCCCGAACTGTACTCCAATATCAGTGTGCTGATCTCACCGGAATACTAGGACTTAAATAAAGAAGACAGAAGAAATCCTACTCCTAAGAGGAGAGAAATTCGAACTCCTCTATGTAGAGGGGAGACGAAAATTTTGGGTAATAATAATTATGATTTCTGTCTCCTTTATTCTCCTATTTATATTAAGTTCTTTTTGGGCCCAGACAGGGATCTATGAAAGGTTTTGGATATGGGCTCATCCAATTTACTTTTTACTAATTAAATTGAACCCACAATTTAATATAAGCTTTAATTGGAATATTACGAGCAGCCACTATAGAAGTAATATTGAACTCTCCCCATCCAAATCCGAAATTATAAGTAATCCGCGTTTCCGTTTTAACTTGCATTTCCCGCGCTTAAGATAAAAAATGTCTATTAATTAATTCATGTCTGCTATGTACTTAATTAATTAACTTCTTATTAATTCCAAGAGTGGACTTAGCATGAAACACTTATTTATTATTCATAGAGTAATCACAGTCCAACTAGCTAGGTTGCGAATAATAAAACCTTGTTTCGCGCTCTTCTTGAGGACATTATCAAACGAGTCTCACCTCGCGCACGATTCAATATAATAGCAATCCTAGCACCGCTACATATTAATCACCACTACCCAATATATTAGGATTATTGGGTTACGAAAAATCCGCACCATTTGATAAGTCAAAGTAATGCATAATCAATACCGTATGCTCAATGCTAACCTACATTGATTAAGAAAAAAATATTTATCAAGACCTCGCCTTTCAGTAGATAGCCCAAGGAGTCAAGGACAAGTCTTGCTGTTAGATCCGTTCAGTGCTATACCACACTAATGTCATCTTATTTCAGTAAGGCTTAGAAATTTGCGGACTGACATTGCAACCTTTCACGATGGATAGTCTAATTCCATCTAGGTTGTGAAATTCTTCTTTTTCTTTGTTTAGGACTGACCGTGTTACCTTAAAGTGGACACCGCTCACAACTGGTCTACTAAAACAAAGACTTAGACTTTGTTAAGTTAACTTATACATTTAAACATGCATTAACATCCATTAAATGTAAAACATAACAACATTATGACAAAAATAATCTGTTTTATTCCTTGAAAAATAAAATAAGAGTTTTACAGTATTCAATCACTCGAAACGTGATTTCTAGTATACAAACTCTAACAAGATCCACTTAGTAGACGCTACGGTTAGCTTCCCCTAAAACGACATTGTTAATTGAGAGTGAGGACTTTTCAAGGGTCTTAGGAGCTATTTGGAGTTACGTGTTAGGATTGACAACCCTAATCTTGTAATCAACGTTTGCATCGCATGAGCATAAGCTAGGTGACTCGTCCTATCGAAGTAATAACTGTGCTAGGGTATTGTAGTTTGGAATTTGTATAACCATAACTGTGAACGCACATCCATGGAATTCCCTTATCTCTATCGATTGTCTCTGTATTTTATTTGCATCTAGTTGTTAATTGCTTTTAATTGTTTTTAGCTTTCAAAAGTTTTCAAAATTCTCTTGTTCTTCCAGATAGTAATTGAGTCTTAGTAGGAGATAGACACTTTGTGTTTGCCTTCCCCGTGTTCGATATCCCGGTACTGACCTTTAGCTATACTATATATACTCTGTATACTTGCAAGTTTATTTAGTGCTAATAAAAAGTGCATCATAATTTTTACACATGTACACATTACGTTGATAAATTTATAAACTGATAATTTTTTATTTTTTTTTCCTGTGGGGCAATTGAGAAAAATATCAAAGTTATGATATAATTGACCAATTTAAAATACTACGGGATAGACAAGAATTTAACCAATTATTATTATTTTTTTGGGGGGCTTTCTTTCCCTTGTAAATTCAATCGAATTTGTAATTTAAATTAAAGAGCTAGAGATTGTTTGGAGAAAAATATCAAAGTTATGATATAATTGACCAATTTAAAATATTATGGGATAGACAAGAATTTAACCAATTATTATTATTTTTTCGGGGGGCTTTCTTTCCCTTGTAAATTCAATCGAATTTGTAATTTAAATTAAAGAGCTAGAGATTGTTTGAAAAAAAGTACATGAACAAGTATAAAAGTTGAAAACTAAAAGTAAAATAGCTGATAATATGTAGTACGGAGTAGGAACTTAAACACTTACCCCCTGTCTCCAAAAAATAGTAAATATATAGCATATTTTTATCATTTTGATCTATCACCTAAATTAATTCACTTTCATTTTTCTATCTATTTTATTTTATCAATTTCGCATTAAAATTCATACCGTTTCCCATTGTGTAATTATAAGCTGACAAAAGAAGTATATACTCCCTCCGGTTCCCATTAAATATCCTCTATTGACCGGTGCAAGTTTTAAAAAATTGTTTACCTTTGTGAAGGAAAATGGATAAAACAATTTAGTGGAATGTGAGTCTTACTTTTATATAATAGTTTTATAATAAAATGTGAGTAAAAATAAGTTAGTGAAATATGAGGTCCACTACTAAAAATGATAAAAGTGAAATAGGATATTTATTGAGGATCGTTCAGTTAAGGAATTATAGGATATTTAATAGGAATCTGAGGGAGTATTAAATTTTGAAACAAAGTATTGAAAGGACTGGGTGAAAACATTTGAAAATAATTATAAAAAGTTGATATATGGCCTAAAACCTATGATAACAACCAAATCGGATGAAATGAATCATTTAAAGAAACAATAAAGTTGATGAAATTCTAGATGAAGTTGACTTGTAATCATTGTATGAAGAACTTGGCATATAATGAAGTCATGCTTCACACATTTAGTAAGTTATATACGACTTTCATTATATGCCATCATGGGTTCATAATGTAGGGAATCTGTACCAAATACAAAAAAAAAAAATTATAGTCGGTGGTGGTGGTTAATATACAGAAATCTAATAAAATAGCATGTGAAGAGTTGACCTTTTGTTCAACGAATTGGGCTGGATTCCCACACAATAAAAAATGAGAACCTTCGATTATATGCTATAAATAGGCAACTCATTCTCCCATCTAATTAAGCCATATTTACAACCATTACACATATCTTCCAACTTATAACCCCCTTTAATTTTCTCATATTACTTCAACTAATCATGGGTGCCATCACTTACGATACCGAGATCCCTTCCTCCATCTCAGCCGCAAAGATTTTTAAGGCCGCGGTGCTTGATGTCGACACCCTCGTCCCCAAGATCATGCCTCAGGCAATCAAGAATGTCGAGATCTTGGAAGGGGATGGTGGCGTTGGGACCATAAAGCTTATCCATTTTGGCGAAGGGAGTCAGTATAAGAGCGTGAAGCACCGTGTGGATGCCATCGACAAGGAGAACTTGACCCACAGTTACAGCATTGTTGAGGGCGATGTTCTTGGAGAAGCTATTGAATCCATTACTTATCATGTGAAGATAGTCCCGACTGAAGATGGAGGAAGCATTTGTAAGAAAAGAAGCATCTACAACACAAAGGGTGATGCTGAGATTAGTGAGGAGAAGATCAAGGAAGGGAAAGAGTCTGCCAGTGCTATGTTCAAGGCCATTGAGGCTTACCTCCTTGCCAATCCAGACGCCTAAACCCTACAATATTGATATTACCTTGTTTGAATACTATGCATGTTTGTTTGTGTAATTTCTAGTTTTTTTCGACTTTGACTTTTCCAATTAATAACCGGAATTATCATTGTATTCTTCTCATCAAAGGAATCTTATTATGTATTGCTCTATTCCAAAACTATGTCAAAACTGAACCATGTCTTATTGCATAACTAAAGGTCAAATAGCAATCTCAGGATTGCAATATCAAACAAATAGGATTGATGTCGCTGAAAAATTATCCAAATGAAGCAATATAAAATCAGTTGACAGAAAATATTTGGTGTTTCATTTATCTACTCTACAAAACCTTACAAAAAACAAATTATATGAAAAGAATTCAGATGTAGAATGAGAATCCTAAAAACGACTTAATATCTATTCTCTCAACGACTTATTGATTCACTTTCTTGTACTAAAAAACAATCTAGAATAATATCTATCCTTCATCTTCTTCAACGATTAATCCATGTAGAAATACATAGCGAAAATGCTGCAAATGCAAACCTGCTTAAGACAGTTAATACACAGGGTTAACGGGACGAACTCATCTCATATAGCAAAATGAAAAAATATCCCCCTAAAAATATCCCCCTAACTCTTTTTGAGCAAAAATACAAGAAAAGATTATACTTACGAGCATGAGAACTAACGCTGGTGACCATTAACATAGATGAGGGTGCGATTAAAGATCTTGTGCATCTCATATTCCATCTGTAATTCTGGACAATCATGAATGTGCAACTCCTGTAAATCAATGAGGCTCTTCATTGAAGGAAGACCCCTCAAGTTTGTACAATCATATAGGCTCAAGCTTGTTAGAGACGAGAGATTTCCAAACCATTCTGGCAATGCTTTTCCTCCAAAATTCTCCAACGCTAAACTATAAAGAGCAGTGAGATTTCCAATCGAGTCAGGCAAACTTTCCCACATTTCTGTTCCTGACAATGTTAGCTCACCAAGTGAAGATCGGCAGTTTTGCAATGTGCCATCAACTGTCGATTGAATGGCCATACTAGTCTCTTTTGACCACTCCCTACTGACTTCAATCTCCAATTTACGCAATCTGTGAAAAGGCCAACTCTTGACACTAGAAGTGGACATGAATTTAGGGACACCAACAATGCTAAGTTGTTTTAGGAAAGGTGATGCTGTCAAGCAATCAAGAAACCTAGGTAGATTCTGAAGGCTCCTTAGTTCCACCAGAGACACTTTCTTGAGCAAAGGCGCCAATGGCTCCACCACTGCCATCAGCTCTTGGCATTCCCAGATATCCAAACAACGGAGGTGTGAATCTTGCGACGCAATGAACACGAACACGAAAGAAGACAACGATATAACGTGGTTTGGCGTAAGCCTACGTCCACGGGCAAATGAAGAACTTCTTCACTAATCGATCAAAACAAGATTACAGTGTGGATCTCAAAAGCAAAACAAGAACAAAGAGATAACTAAGCTAACACAGCCATATTCTCCATCAACTATAGAACACTCTGTTTCACTCTTGTGTCTCTTCTTCTCACGGAATGAATTGAGTGAAGTAACTGTTGATCTCAGCTCTTATATGTGAGCTAACAGCCTCGGCTCCCAGGTCTACCTCCGAACCTCAGGTCAGTTGCAAACTAGCCGTTGCAACTAATATTTGAAACCGATCCAGCTCACTCAACCGACTTGCCCTTTTTCAATTGCTAAGATGATGATTTGTTCTACCATATACTTAACAATTCTCCACCTTGGTTGATCAAATCAGCTCTAACCATTCTCATCTGCCAAACACCCCAGATTACTGACTGCTCAATCCCACCAGCCCCAAGCAATATTTGAACTTGGGTGCTGGGAGAGCTTTGGTTAACATATCAGCCGCGTTTTCCTCTGTGCTGACCTTCTGCACCTTCACCTTCCCCTTATCTATCTCATCTCTAATGAAATGGAGCCTCACATCAATGTAACATCCCGAATTTTCAAACCCTAATTTTAGAGCCCTAAAATTTATTATTGATGACGTGGGAGATGTGAATTATTTGATAAATGAATTTATTGCATGAGTTTCCTTGACCGAGAAGTTTGAAAAGTCAAAATTTTTGACTAGGTGATGTGGCATGTGATTTATTAAATTATGAGGTGAATTAATTGTTTAAGGGTGAGTGAGAATATTAGAGAAAATTTCCATAAATACTAGCCATTTTCGACCCCCTTGATTTTTGAAGAAGAAATTCTATTTTTCCGGATTTAATTTAATTCTTGGGATATTTATCCAAATTAAATCCAAGACCCAATTATTCCTTATTTTAAAGAGGAAAAATCGCCCCCCCCCCCTTATTTCTTGGTGATTTTCGAAAATCACCTATTTTGGGAAGGAAAGAATTATTTTATTTTTAGTTGATCCCTTATTTGATTTCCTTCCATACCTAGAATTAAAATATTCTACCAAATCTTTCCATACCTCAAGAGATCTTGCCATATCTTATTTTAGTTAATATTCAAAATCCATGCCTTATTTAAAAAGGCTACTACACGCCTATTTCAATTCCAAGTTGGGAGAATTCTTATTTTTTTTATTTTTCTCTGTGATATTTTATTCTACTCCGTAAAATATACCAAAACAAAATCTTGGCTAATTGGGAGCCATATATTTCGAAAATTTCATGCCTCGATACCCTAGTCTATTTTTGTTAATTCTTCTTCCCTACTTCACAATAATTATTTATTTAATTGTGGAGAATAAAATCTTACCAAATATTCTATTCTATTTACCTAAAGATCTTGTTGAGCACTATAAATAAGAGGAACCCCTAACCCTAGCCTCCATAATTTTTGCCCCCCTCCCTTCTCCACTCTCTCCAATATTTTGTCATCTTTTGAAGAAGAATTGAAGTTTGATCCAAGAATTTTGAAGAACCAAGTCTATTACTTAATTTCTACCGTTCGTTTTTCTCATAAGGTATTTTTATATTCATCTTCTTCGTTTCTACTCGATTCCTTTTTTTTCTAACCGATTAATCGATATTCTTGAACCCTCATGCATCTTGTTGAGTGAAAATGGGGTAAAGGGGATATGGAAATATGTATACATGTGTGTGGCGTGTGTGTGTGCGTGTCGTGTGTGTGTGTGTTGTGTTTGTGTGGTGTGTGTTTGATGGCTAAATACTCTTGTGTGACATATGTTGATGTTAGATCTAGAATTGAGATGCGAATGGAACTTATGCGATGAACATGATCTTGATTGATTAATGATGCTAAAATAGATCGGTGGGAAAAGGGAAAAGCGTTGAGACATGCATGAGTTAGGAGTTTGTATTGAATCTGATTTGTGATATGTGCCTATGTGATTAAAAAGGTGAAACCTCAGTTGCGAAACCGGATAACAAAGGAAAGAACATACTTGAAACCTAAGCAGTCGAGGTGGGCTTTATCTTAAACTCTTTTATGTGCAAATTTATGAATGTGGAGAAATAAGGGTGGTTTAACTGTTATGCCATGCCTATGTCTGTTTTGTTGTGATATTGTGCGCCTGATGCCCAGTTTGAGAGTTCGCTCCATTGGGCTATAGGGCTATGGATATGTTTAAACGAATTCGGGTCTGAGTACGGGCCGCAAACCCTACCAGGCTGTGTACACGAGGGGATCGGGAGCCGTCCTTGCTAGTCGGCCGGTCTCGTGAGCGAAAAGTGTGGCCACACTTTCGTCGCACCATGGAAAGATTGTGATTGTGATTGTGGAAATTGATGAGAAAAGTGGGGAGTTGTTTGACTGGCCAGTCTATGGAAAATATATTTTGTGATACTCGTGATATTCTCTTATAACTGCTTAAAACCCGAGTTCACTATGGTACGGGTGGCATAACTTATAAAACATTTTGGTAACGAGTTCACTGAGTATTTCAAAATACTCAGCCCTGCATGTGTTTTCCTTATGTGCAGGTTGAACGATGACGAGCGGTGGCGGGTGTTGAGCATGATAATTAATTAAGATGGATGTTTTGAACTTCAAGCGTAGTTGTGTCTTCATACATAGCTGCTCTTTCTCTTGGTCGTTTTCCGCTGAAATTACTTTGAAACACTTATGATTATTTTGGATATTTTGCACTCTCCTTTCGGTTTAGAGGCCTTAGACTATCTTGTGGTTTTTATCTTGGAAACTATGTCTTTCTCTTGAGATTCTTGATCGTAATTTATGATACCATTCTTTTACTTATTTAAGCTTCTAGGTTAAGTTGTTGCTTTAAATGCTTTGATAGTTCCTTTAAATATTGTGGTCAAATCTCTTTAAATAAAAATCCTAGCCTATGTTGAATTCTTAAAGTCCGTTTTGGTAGCAGTCGCCGCATTTATTGTACCATAGGAAGGCGGGCTGTTACATCAATGTGCTTCGTTCTTTCATGAAAGACTTGGTGCTTCGTCAGGCATATATCACTGTTACTATCGCAAAATATGGTAACACATGCCTGCTCAAAACCAAACTCTTCTACCATTCCTTTCAGCCAATAGCTCTCCTAAACTGCCTCAGTTAAGGCAATATACTCTGCTTCAGTAGTCGAGAGGGCAACCACCGATTGTAGAGTGGACTTCCAACATATTGCAGCACCAAAAAAATTGAAGATCTGAGATTTTCTACTATCCAAATTTGAAGCGAAATCTGAATCGCAGTAACCAATCAGAGCATCTCCTTCATTGTTCTTCTTGGCTCTAAACAAAATTCCAAGCCCCTCAGTTCCCTTCAAGTACCTTAATATCCATTTAAGAGCTAGCCAATGCTCTCTTCCCGGATAAGCCATGTACCTGCTGACTACACTGATTGCATGAGCCACATCGGGTCTAGTACACACCATAGAGTACCTAATACTGCCAACTACATTTGAATAAGGAATCTGATTCATTTCCCTTTCTTCTTCAATACTTTTGGGACACTGATCTTTTGAAAGTCTGAAATGTTGAGGCATTGGAGTTGAAGTTTCCTTGCTTTTCTCAATCTGGAACTTCTTTACAACCTTTCTGATATAATCTCCTTGAGATAACCACAACAGCTGTCTGCTCCTTGCTCCTGTCTCTAGCAATGTCCATTCCTAGAATTCGTTTTACCTGACCCAAATCCTTTACTTCAAAAGCCTTTTTCAGTTCTGATTTCACCTTCTCAACCTCTGACTTCTTGGGCCCAGCCAAAAACATATCATCCACATATAAAAGTAAATATGTGACTGATTCTGTACCCTTATTCCTCACATAAACGCACCTGTCAAATTTGCATCTGCTGAAACCAATCTGTTCCATATGCTCGTCGAATCTGATATACCATTGCCTACTACTTTGCTTCAAGCCGTAGATGCTCTTCTTAAGTAAGCACACCATCTGACCAAATTTCTTATTCACAAAGCCTTCAGGTTGACAGATATAGATCATTTCCTCAAGTTTCCCATGTAAAAAGGAAGTTTTCACATCCAACTGATCCAATTCCCAACCATTTTGGTTCACAGCTGCCATCAAAATTCGATTGGAGCTATGCTTAACTACTGGGGAATAAACCTCATTATAATCTACACCTTCCGGCTGATTGAAACCTCTAGCTACGAGCCTTGTCTTAAATCTGATTTTTGATCCGGTTGCTGTAGTCTCCACCTTTTTCTTGAAAACCCATTTGCAGGTTATAGCTTTCTGATCACTTGGTGCATCTACTAGTATCCAAGTGCCATTTTTCATAAGAGAATCCATCTCCTCATTCATTGTAACCAGCCACTGCACTTTCTCCTTGCTCAACATTGCCTCTTTATAATTTGCCGGCTCTATGTACTCAATGTTCTCTGCCACACAGAGAGCAGACAATATGCACTCAGAATCACTATACCTTGAAGACGGTTTAGGAATTCTTCTAGCTCTATCTTTGACCAACATATAGTCATTTGTTGCTGCACTGGTCTCTGCTTCACTTTCCATGTTGGGTACATGATCAATCAAATTTTCTAGCTCCACATCAGCTGCTTGTGAGACATTATTCTCACTTGAGGCCATATCCTCTCTAAGCTCCACCTGAACACTTGTATCAGCAGTAATGCTACTGGATTTTTCTTTCTGTTTCTCAAGGAAGACATTCTTGTTTCTTCAAAAATAACATCCCAGCTAATTAACAACTTCTGATTTCCTGGCTCCAAGCACCACAGTCTGAAACCCTTCACCCCCTTGGGATAGCCCAACATTACACACCTAAGTGCCCTTGGTTCCAGCTTGCTCTGCCTCACATGGGCATATGCCATGCAACCAAAAGGTCTGAGAGTTGAATAGTCTCCGGGCTTCCCATACCATTTGGAGTCTGGTGTCTCATGTTCCACAGCTGAAGATGGACTCTTGTTTATCAATCTGGCTGCTGTAACTGCTGCTTCTCCCCAGAAAGACGTTGGCATTCTTGAGCTGAACAACATGCATCTAACTCTTTCCAAAATCGTTTTGTTCATCCTTTCTGCCACGCCATTTTGTTGTGGATTGCTTGGCACTGTCTTGTGCCTTTTGATGCCTCTATCTTTACAGAACTCTTCAAATTCCTTATTGAGAAACTCTAACCCGTTGTCGGTCCTCAAGCATCTCAATGATCTACCCTTTTCCTTCTCAACATCCTTACACCATTGCTTAAAATTAATGAAGGCATCTGATTTTTCTTTTAAAACGTAAATCCACAGCTTTCTGGAATAGTCATCTATTATAGATAGAAAATACCTTGCACCTCCCGTTGTAGATGGCTTTGCTGGTCCCAGAGATCCGCATGAGCATAATCCAATGGTGAGCTTGAAACATGTTTTCCTTTAGGAAATGGTAACTTCTTACTTTTTTCCCAATATGCATTCCTCACATGTTTGCATCTGTTCCTGGCCATCTGTAACAGCTATCAGCCCCTTCTTTGCTAGCTCTTTGATGCCACTTTCACTGGCCATCTGTAACAGTTATCAGCCCCTTCTTTGCTAGCTCTTTGATGCCACTTTCACTGAGGTGCCCAAGCCTGATGTGCCATTGCTTCATGCTCATAGCTTGTACCACATTTACTGACCCATTAACTGCCTTTGCTGTCAGGTAGTACAAGTTGTTACTTCTAAGTGCAATCATAACAACTCTGCTCTCTTTAGATATCTTCATAGCTCCACTGCCTGAACTTGATGTATAGCCTTTCTTCTCCAACATACAAAGAGAAATAAGGTTTCTCTTGACCTCTGGGATGTATCTCACACCAGTCAACACTTTAATGCTCCCATCATCCAGCTTAAGGTTTACACTCCCAACTCCTCTGATTTTGCAAACCTCATTGTTGCCTAGAAGAACTGATCCTTCTCCCTCTGCCAGTTCTTGATACCACTCCTTCACCGGGCAAACATGAAAGCTACAACCCAAATCAACAATCCAAGAACTCCTATCATCCCCCTCCATCACATTTAGGATTTCAGGAACATCAGTGGCCTCCACACAATCAATTGTGTGTGATTCCTTTTCTTCCTTAGCTTGTTTTTTCTTCCATGAGAAACAATTTTTCTTGAGATGGCCCGGCTTCTTGCAATAGTGACAAGACCGAGTCTTCTTCTCCTTTGATTCATTCCCAGTCTTGGCTGACTAGTCTTGGCTGACTGTTGATTAGGCTTTTGGAATCCATCCTTTTGCTTGAAAGGCTTTTTCCCCTTTGAGAATTTGACATTCAAAACCTCCGCATTCTAATCAGCAGAACCCCCATTTCTGATTTAGGCACTGCAACTCCTTGCATTTCAAAGCTGACTGCACTTCTTCGAGAGAAATTGTAGCCACTCTAACATAAAGCATGACGTCCTTCAATTGATCATACGTTCTTGGCAACGCATTGAGGAGGATGATCGCTTTGTCCTCGTCATTCAACTTGACATCAATATTCTCAAGATCATCGATGATCTTGTTAAATTCCTCCAACTGCTCACCGATCCCCTTTTCCTCCACAAACTGGTAAGAATACAACCTTTGTTTCATGTAAAACCTGTTTGCGAGAGACTTCGTCATGTAGATCAATTCAAGCTTCGTCCATACACCCGCAGCGGTGGTCTGCTTGGCTACTTCGCGCAGCACTTTGTCTCCCAAATTGAGAATTATTGCGCTGTGAGCGCGCTCCGCAATCTATACTCTCTTGGCCTTCTCCTTCGGATCTTCGATTTCCCCTTTTGGATCTGCTTCGTGTTTGAGCGCATCGCCTTTGAGTGCATCGGCTAATCCGTGCTGCACCAACATCGCACGCATCTTGAGCCTCCATAGCCCAAAATCGTTCTTCCCAGAGAACTTTTCCGCCTCAAATCGTGAAATCGCCATCGGTCGCAGAACTGTCTCTTTCTTGGTCTCTCAATTCTCACAGACGGCGCCACGTTGTGAATCTTGCGACGCAATGAACACGAACACGAAAGAAGACAACGATATAGCGTGGTTCGGCGTAAGCCTACGTCCACAGGCAAATGAGGAACTTCTTCACTAATCGATCAAAACACGATTACAGTGTGGATCTCAAAAGCAAAACAAGAACAAAGAGATAACTAAGCTAACACAGCCATATTCTCCATCAACTATAGAACACTCTGTTTCACTCTTGTGTCTCTTCTTCTCACGGAATGAATTGAGTGAAGTAACTGTTGATCTCAGCTCTTATATGTGAGCTAACAGCCTCGGCTCCCAAGTCTACCTCCGAACCTCAGGTCAGTTGCAAACTAGCCGTTGCAACTAATATTTGAAACCGATCCAGCTCACTCAACCGACTTGCCCTTTTTCAATTGCTAAGATGATGATTTGTTCTACCATATACTTAACAGGAGGGAAGTTAAATTCCCCCCACCACTTGGGTTCCCTATAGACTTCAGATTTCGACAGCCTCTAATAGTAATCTGCTCCAGAGACCATCTGGTAATTCTCCCAACTTGAAGCAATGCCTTATTGTTATGACAAATGAGAAAATTGTGAATCGAGAAACAAAAGAACGTAAATAGAGACAGAATTTACGTGGTTCACCAACGTTGTGTTGGCTACGTCCACGGGCAAGAACGGAGAACCAATTGTATTATGACTGCGGTTTTCAGATACAGATTGTATCTGTCAGATCACAGAATTATGAATTATGTGCTCTACTCCCATACATATAGACACATAAGAGACAGACTGGGCCTAGGAAACATAATCCTATCCCAATTAGGAAACCTAATCCTATACAAATTCAAGGCACACTAACAAATCTTCACCTTGACTTGAATTCTCCCTTGCAGACGCATCATCATTACACCAGACGAACAAACTTCTCCATTCTTGCCTCAGATTTGCCCTCCACGGGCAACTAACAGCTCATGACATTAAGCAAGTTGACTCAACTTATTTTAACACAAGTGATACCGGCAAGTGTACGAGGCTAGTGTAGCAATTAGCAAGCAAGAGTATCGTGTCCCACAGAGACAAATTCGTATCAACTTAACTACCACGAACAAACGTTGACTACTATCTAGAGAATCGGGAAAGGTTTGGTTGTTTTCTAACACTACGAAAAGCATATAATGAGCAAATAAACAAATAAAATCTAGTAAACACGGAGTGAAAAGATAATATGGAGGAAATTGTAGAACTCAAGGATCCGATGCACAATTCCAAGCTCTTATCCAATCAAATTGTCTTACCTTTTGGTGTCTCTAGAGTTACTAAGTCGACCACAATTATAGATTAAACCCCCTCCCGAGGTGAGAAACCTGCAGATTAGGTGCTAGAATTGAAGTCCCCGTCTAATCCTAAAACCCCTAACTCCCAAAAGCTCGATTAGGTCAAAGACCTCACTTAAAACCTCAACTCTCCCGAGTTTTATTGCATTAAGGTGTGAATTATTCTTATTTCCAAATTAATTATTTCATCTCTCGATTAATCTAGTTAATCCTACACACAAGCAATTGAAAGGAATAAACTCAAGAATAATCAAATAACTTCAAGAGCAAGACAAGAACAAAATTAATTGGATAAAAACTATGAAATTAGTGCATCTTCACCAAGAATTCTACAAAAAGATGTTTAGCTACTCATGTTCTTCACAAAAACCATGTTTGAAACAAAAGATTCTATGAAATACATGGAGAAAAGATTAAGATACTCCTATGAGAATGAATCTATGGAATGGCAACTTCAATCTTCCAATTGGAAGTCTTCAATCTTCAATTCTCTCTCTCAAAGTGTTCTTTGGGGGGTGTGTATGAGTGATGGAGGCGGTGAGTGTTGAATGATATGAACCCTAGGCGTTTTTCCTTTAATCTCCCATAAAAAATCACGTTTTTGGCAAGAGAATACGCCAAAATAGCGTACCCGGCCGGGTGGAATTATAAAGAGCAAAATTTACCCGGCCGGGTGGTCATTTTCGACCACTTTCTGACCCTTTTCTCACAGAATCGTTGTACCCAGCCGGGTGAATTTATAGTGTAATAATTCACCCGGCCGCGTGAAAGTTTCTGGACAGCGCAGTGTTCTTGTAACGGCCATAACTTCTTCTACCGAACTCCGATTGAGGTGTGCAAGATACCCACGCGAAGATCTTTCGAAGACGAAGAGATTGATATGCATTAGGGGCTGATTGGACTTCAAAGTCTCCAGTAAATATTGTCTCAAACCAAGGCTACTGCACATCCACATATTTTGTACCTTTTCTACACATTCTTAATAAAATGGTCAACATACCAACATAATAGAGAAGTAGATATAAACATGTCCAATAATAGACAAAATATGATCAAATTCATACATAGCCACCCTCTAAAACCATGTAAAATCCAAGTATGTCATAAGTCTAAACAATGTTGGAACTTGTTCTGCGGGACCCGACTTGGTGAACATATCAGCAAGATTATCAGCAGTACCTACTTTCTTCACCTCAATTCTCTTCTCATCTCTTAGAAAATGATACCTCACATCAATATGCTTAGTCCTCTCATGATGGACTTGATCCTTGGCTAAACAAATAGCGCTCTGACAGTCACATAAAACAACAACTTGATCTTGATGTAAACCAAGATCACCAACTAGCCCTTGCAACCATATTCTCTCTTTAGCAGCTTCTGTCAACACCATATACTCTGCTTCAGTAGTAGACAAAGTAACTGCAGCTTGCAAAGTTGCTTTTCAACTAACAACAGAACCACTAAGAGTGAAAACATAACCGGTCATAGATCTTCTACTATCGACATCTCCAGCGTAGTCAGAATTAGAATAATCAGTCACTAAACAGTGAGTACCACCTCCATAAATGAGACCAATATCAGACGTACCTCTCAAGTAACGAAAGATCCTCTTCACAGCCTGCCAGTGCTCCTTTCCAGGATTTCCCATGAACCTGCTAACAACGCTGACAGCATGTGCAATATCTGGCCTAGTACAGACCATGGCGTACATCAAACTCCCTACTGCGTTAGAGTACGGGACTCGAGACATGTACTCCTCCTCAACTTCAGATTTCAGTGCAAGATCAGATGACAAATGAATGTTTGTGGCACTTGGAGTATCAATAGCCTTAGATGCGGACATGCTAAATCTCGACAAAATCTTCTCAACGTAGCTCTTCTATGACAGAGAAAGTTTATTCTTTTTTCTATCACTAGAAATCTCCATGCCCAAAATTTTCTTCGCAACACTCAAATCCTTCATATCAAACTCAGCACTAAGATGAGCTTTCAACTTCTGTACTTCAAACTTCGACTTCGCAGTTATGAGCATATCATCCACATATAGAACAAGATAGACCATAGAACCATCATCAGCTTTGTTGTGATACACACAACAATCATACGGATTCCTGTTGAATCCCAGCTTGATCATGTAGCTGTCAAAACTCTTATACCACTGCCTCGGAGACTGCTTTAGTCCATACAAGGACTTCTTCAACTTGCACACATAATCCTCCTTGCCCGGAACCACAAATCCCCCTGGCTGAGTTATGTAGATATCCTCCTCAAGAAATCCGTGTAGGAAAGCCGTCTTCACATCTAGTTGCTCAAGCTCCAAATCATAATGTGCAACTATCGCAAGTAACACTCTAATGGAAGAGTGTCTGACCAGTGGTGAGAAAATCTCATTATAGTCAACCCCCTCCTTCTACGTGAACCCTCTTGTAACTAGACGAGCCTTGTATCTAATGCCCTCATCTAGTGTAGTGCCTTCCTTCTTCTTGAAAATCCATTTGCAAGTGACAATATTTCTTCCCTTAGCCCGTGGAACCAATTCCCAAGTCAAGTTCTTCAAAAGTGATTCTATCTCTTCTTCCATTGCAGCGAGTAATTTGGCACGCTCACTGCGCGAAACAGCTTCCTTGTAGGTAGGTGGTTCATCTGCCGAAGGCTCATCTTCGACCTCATTGGCAACCTGCAATGTATATGCCATCATATCCTCAAAACCATACCTCAACGGAGGCTTCACATCTGTCCTCCTGGCTCTGTCAGTAGCGATGCTTCTCTGACGAGCTTGTGGATGAACATCCGAACTAGAAGTATCAGCGGCTTCAGCAGTAGTGTGTTGATCTTCTCCACCTTGGAGTTGTGATTCACTCACATCGTGAGTGACTTGCAGCTCCACCTATTCATCAACACCATCCAAATCCTCTGTAGCAATAGACTTCACAATAGAGTTAAGCATAGAATTTTCATCAAACATCACGTTCCAACTGAGAATAATTCTACCCTCTGAAGATGACCAAATTCTGTACCCCTTAACTCCATCTCCATAACCAACAAATACTCCCTTCTTAGCTCTTGGATCCAATTTACCTTCACTCACATGATAGTAAACAGTACACCCAAAAACTCTCAACATAAAGTAATCTGCAGGTGAATCAGACCATACCTCGTAGGGTGTCTTGCAGTCAATGCTAGTGTGAGGTCCACAGTTGATCAGATAACAAGCCGTGTTTATTGCCTCTGCCCAAAACTTCCTAGTCAAACCGGCTTGGAAGAGCATGCATCTTGCTCTCTCCAACAACGTCTGATTCATGCGTTCTGCCACACCATTCTGCTGTGGTGTATGTCTAACGGTGTGATGGCGAACGATCCCTTCACTCCTACAGAACTCATCCAACCCAGATGAACAAAATTCCAGACCGTTATCTGTTCTTAATCGCTCTATCTTCTTCCCATTCCGGTTTTCAATTAGAGTCTTCCACTCTTTGAATTTCTTGAATGCCTCACCTTTATGTTTCATCATAAACACCCAAGTCATTCTCGAGTAGTTATCAATCATCGACATAAAATACTTGTGTCCTTCAATAGACTCAACACGTGAGGAACCCCAACAATCCATATTAATGTAGTCAAGTGTCCCCTTCGTTCGATGAACACCCTTCTTTGGAAACTTGCTGCGATGAAGCTTCCCCAACACACAGTGTTCGCAGAAATCAAGTTTCTGCACCTTATGGCCGGAAAGAAAATCACGATTTGACATGATTCTCATGCCATGTTCTCCCATATGACCGAACCTCATATGCCACAGCTTGGTCATATCCTTGGTTGCAACCTCGGAGGATGCAGTATCAACAGAATTTGCCACGATGGAACCTCTCAGAACATACAAGGTACCCCGTTTCAAAGCTGTCAAAACCACCTTCGAACCTTTCAAAATACGTATTACTCCACCTTCACCTTTGAAACTGAACCCCTTACTATCAAATGTACTCAAGGATATTAGATTCTTCGTCATCTGTGGAACATGCTAACATCGTTCAAGGTACAAAAGACCCCATCATGAGTCCTAATCCTGATTGAGCCGATGCCAACCACCTTGCAGACAACACTATTGGCCATAGTAACATTGCCTCCATCTGTCTGCTCATAAGTGTTGAAATACTCCCTGCGAGGACAGAGATGATATGACGCTCCAGAATCCAAAATTCACACATCATTATAGTGTGACTGTTCATCCGCAACCAAGGCCAATTCTTCTTCCGAATTTGTGTCATCGGCTTCTGCCACAGTCGAACCGTTAGCACCTTTCTTCTTGCCCAATTTCTTCTTTATCCTTGGACAATCAGCCTTCCAATGCGATGGTTCTTTACAATATCTGCAGATGTCATCTGGCTTAGGGCCTTTAGGACCTTTTGAACCTTTTAAGTTATGCTTCTTTAGTCCGAATTTCTTTTGTCCTTTACCCGTAACGGATAATCCTGGTGGCAGATCTTTTGCGGCTGAACTCGTTGGCTGTTGACGATAACATCCTCCAACGAAAGAGTTTCCTTGCCAGTCATAAAAGACTCAACAAAATTTTCGTAAGATTCAGGCAGAGACACAAGCAAAATTAAAGAAGCATCCTCGTCTTCTACTTTAACTTCAACATTACGCAAATCTAGCAAAATTTTATTCAAATTTTCCAGATGATCCCGAAGGGGCGTACCTTCCAGCATGCGTAACCGAAATAAATGTTGCTTCAAGAGCAACTTATTGGTTAGAGACTTCGTCATGTATAGACTCTCCAACTTCGCCCAAAGAGCAGCAGTCGTCTCCTGATCCGCAACTTCGATGATAACATCGTCAGACAGGCTCGACATGATGGTCGAGTGGGCCTTTTCGTCTAAGGTTGTCCACTCGACATGATGGTCGAGTGGGCCTTATTATCCTCAGTAGCCTTCTTTGTTTTCAGCGGCTCCCATCAGCAGAGATCGCATCTTGATCTGCCATAAACCAAAACTATTTCTCTCGGTGAATTTGTCAATCTTCATGTTCAGAGCAGACATCTCGATTTACCAGACAAAACCCTCGCAGCGGAATTCAAAATCCTAGTTCGAAAACCAAGGCTCTAGATACCAGTTTGTTATGACAAATAGGGCAATTGTGAATCGAGAAACAAAAGAACGTAAATAGACACAGAATTTACGTGGTTCACCAACGTTGTGTTGGCTACGTCCACAGGCAAGAACGAATAACAAATTGTATTATGACTGCGGTTTTCAGATACAGATTGGATCTGTCAGATCACAGAGTTATGTGCTCTACTCCCATATATATAGACACACAAAAGACAGACTAGACCTAGGAAACATAATCCTATCCCAATTAGGAAACTTAATCCTATACAAATTCAAGGCATACTAACACTTATATCGAACTCCGAGAGATTATGAGTGTCACGGAATAACCAGTTTGGGAGACATTCCAATTCGTAGCAGTGGCCAATCTTCAAGCATTGAAGGCGAGGAAATACCTTCACTTCATTGGCAAATTCTATTTGTGTCCACTTGCTCAGTTCAGCCATATGTAACAGTAAGATGCTTTCAAGTGCTGGAAAGATGATTCCGGCACCATTCCCTGTCCCGTAGAATGAAGAATTTATCAACCTCACATTGCTCAATCCCCACAAACTAAGAGATTTGAGATTTGGCAAGTGCCCCAGTGTTGGGATTTCTTCACATTCATGGAAGCTACTTAATGTGATCTCAGTCAATCTGTCAAGCCCTATCAAAGACCTTTCAACTGCCATCTTTTGAGTCCATAATGGAAACCTTTTGCCTTTGAATCCTGCAATCTTTAACCTCTCTAGATCTGGTTGAGGTTCGAGAGCTTCCAATACAGCCCCATCATTTCTTTTTTTCTTTTGTTGGAGAGGCTCATCATTTCTTCCACCTTTTCCATTTTCACCCCATTCTAACTGCAAGGAGATTAAGTTTTTCTTATCAGACAATTTGGCTTTCTTCGCGTCTTCACTGTCCAGTACCTTTTACAGATTCTCAAGGGATAGTCATTCGAGATTGTTTAAACTCCCCAACTCTTCAATCTTGTATCCTTTATGCTCGCCCACTCTAAAATTGAGTGCCTGCAGATTAGTTAATCTCCCTATCTCGGCAGGCAACTTTACACTATTATGAATATAAAGATGTCGTATACTAATCAAGTACTAAACGTACTTGGCAGTTCCCTCAGAGATCTTGTAAATGCATGTAATATTTGCAAGTGACGGAGTTCACAAATCCAGTCTGGCAAATTTTCAATTTGGGTTCTTGAAACATTAAGATTCCTCAAATATATCAACTTACTAATGGGACTCGGCAACTTTGTAATTTTATCACAGTCGAGAGTAAGGACGTGCAAGGATTTGAAACCTGAGAAGATGGTGGTATCAATAATTTCACCTTGGAAGATCAACGTACGCAATTTTTTTTTGTTGCTCTACCATTTAAATCACCATCACCATCTCCATGAAACAAATATCGAATTTGATTGGTGTCTTCAGGTTCAGGAAAACCTTTCTCAGAACTGACAAGGTCATGCACAAGATAGGGCATCACACAACTTTCAACATTTCCGTAAGTATCTCTCTCAGCAACTACCAATAAAGAGTCGTGTAGAAGAACATTGAATAAATTGTTCCCAAAGACTCCATGTCATTTCTTTGATAATGTTGGAGAAATCCTTCAGCCATCCATAGCTCAACCAACTCCTGCCTCACAATTTTATGACCTTTTGGAAAAATTGAACAATACGAAACACACTTCTTCATTATAGGTGATGACAAACTATCGAGATTGAATTCCAAAAAATCTAACATAAAATATCTCTCAACATCTGGAAACCATTTCTTTTCGACTGACATCCAATCTTGCCCCCGCAACATTCCCCCGACTATGTTGGTAGTTAACGGCAAACCTTGACATATTTTTGCAATCTTTGTTCCGATGATCTCAAATCTTGATGGCACATCTCCTTTTCCAAAAGAATTTTCTTTAATTATGGACCAACGATCTTCATCTGATAAGACATTCAAGAGATGATTACGAAGAGGCTTCACTAACGAAACAACTTCTAGATCCCTGGTAGTGATGATAATGACGTTCCCCTTGGTAGAAGTACTTCCAGATATGGAATTGATAAATTTTTCCCATTTCGTAGCATCATGAGTCCAAACATCATCAAGAACAAGAAGAAACGTTTTAGCCTTCAAAGCTTGTCGAAGCTCTCTGAGGATACTTTTCTCAGTCTCAGTACCATCAGTGGTTTCTGAAGTTAATGCTGAAATGATTGATTTAAAAACCACGAGTGGATCAAAAATTCGAGAAACATGAACCCAAATACGTGATCCAAATTGAGCCTTGAGATTTTCATGATTGAAAACATTCCTAGTCAATGTTGTTTTTCCCACCCCATCCTTCCCCACAATTGTAAGGATGGAGAACTTCCTTTCTTGTGGGATCTGGATGTGGATCTGGTCAACTAACATACACAGATCATCATCTCTTCCTATAAAGAGCGGATCATAAGTGATTGAAGCATTCAAAGCAGCCGCAGGTGCATTAACAGCTAGGCTTTGAAGGCCAACTCGGGTTGCCTTTGGTTCATAGAATCAAAAGCCATGTTGATTTGTTTAATTCTAGGAGCTAATTTTTTTGGACGTGAAATGAGTTTCTGGTGGAGAAGATGAAACATGATTTCATCCAAAATATTATTAGCATCAAAAGCCACAGCTTCAAGATCTCTTAACCAGAGGTTGACAGCTTCCTGGGTCTTATTCAAGTACTTCTTCTGGGCATTATTCAAGTAAGCCTGAATCATGAGCAAAGTCCTATGCAGCTGTTCCTTGATAGCATTCATCAGTTTTTGAACCAAGATTTCAATGGACGCCGCACAAGTCATGATTTAGCTGACAAACACAAATGATTGTTGGTCTTTTTTTCTCTTTGAATCGAATGCGAAAAAGAAACGGATCTTAACCGGGACACAAGGAGTACTATTCAATGATTGTATGATAAGTGTAATTCCCTTATCAAGATGCTGGAAACGATAAAAGAGATAAAAGAGAAGTTCGGGGAGGCGGAATCCCGAACAACTGAAACTTTAAACAAAGTACTAAAATAAAACATAATGAAAAATTCACATTCATACTGAAAGCACCAAACAAAGTACTAAAATAAAGCATAAAGAATCATTCATTCATTTTATGAAAAGAATAACAATGACACCTATTTATAATGCTAAATGTCCTAACTTAAGAATAAGAAAATATCCTTATAAACATATATGAAAAAAGATATGAGAAATCACTAATTAACTAATTAATAAAGATATAGGATCTTCATAGATATATGAACATATCATTGTATCACCTAAATTATGATACGTACCCATAAAACTACAATAAACTAAGAGGTCACAATTTAACTAATTAGCAATTTCCACAGTAATCACATAAACAACTCCTGAAGGTTTTCCCTTTCCTCGCAATTTTTGATTTAGGAATGCACATAAATGGGTGTATACAGACAAGAAACAATACAATCAACAAAAATAAAATTAAAATGGAAATAAAGTTGGGAAATACATGTAGCACTTACAGGAGAGCTGTGTGTGCAAGCATGTTCTGCGTTCACTAAATTGTGCTGTGTTATTGAGTGATTTTATAATCAATATTCTCTCTTTTTTTATAGGGCGTATCGTTTTTAGTGTTTAATGATGGTATATACTGGTATAGGTTGTAAAATAAATTGATGTATACGGTAATGAGTTTGATAGAACTTTCTATAAAGATGGAGTGAGTATTCCTAATTCGAATTTCAAGCTAGAAAATTTAAGCTCATATTCTGGGAATGGGTTGATATGGAAAATCCATTTCATAAATGGGCCATTTTTTTCACACACTACGTTTAATTACGTATTCTGAGAATGGGATAAAATATTTAATAAGACAAAATAATTAAGATTTTTGAAAAAGATTTCATGTTTGGTTGCCAGGATTTTGTCTGGGAAAGTAATCTGGTTCCTTATATTTTAAATTTCCGTGTTTGTTTCAATTTTTAATCAGGCTGGGAAAGTAATCAAAATCCCAGAACAAGGAAGGTTAGTACAACATTCCAGGATTTAGAATCCTAGCTTTTCTTAGGTATTCTCTTTCCGAGTTTTAGGATTCTTACATATTTAATGTAATATATTATTATTATTATTATTATTATTATTATTATTATTATTATTATTTTAATATTAATATTATTATTATTATTATTATTATTACAACTATTATTATTATTATTAATATTATTATTAAATAGAACATTTTAAAAATAATTTAAAATTATAAATCATATTTTTAATTTCAGTATAATAAATATTTATAATTAAATTTATCGTAATTATAACTGTATTATTATAATATTATTATCATAATAGTAATTAATAATTTATTAAATAATTAAAATATAATTATAATATAAATGATATAATAATAAAAATAAAAATAAATAATTATCATCATTGTCTTATAAATTAATAATTAATCAATAAAATCATAGTAAAATTTAAATTATAAAATTTATTTAATTATAATAATAATAATAATAATAATAATAATATTTATTATGATAATCATTTATAATTATAATACTCCATGTAACTATAAAGACAATTATATTATTATATATTATGATGGATGATCCATATTTAAACTATCATCATAATAATAAATATAATAATATAATTATTATCATTTGTAATTATAAAAAAAATAATAAGTACCCTATTTTTAGTTTGGTGTTTAAATCAAATATAAAATTTTAAATCTTAATATTTTCCAAACACTGGAAAGTAAAGTTATTAGGAATCATATTCCCGGGATTCATTTTCTCGGGAATCATTTTCCTTTCCAACTTTACTTTCCCCCCAACCAAACATGGTAGGAGATTTGTAGGGATTGGCATGAGTTTTATACAATAAAAAATAATATAGTTTGAAGGAAATAATATAGTTTGAAGGAAATATTTAATAAGGCAAAACAATGGAGTATATGAAAAAAATTTAATAAATTTATAGTGATTAGAACCGTGATTAACGTGATTTTTGTACATTTATAACAAATTTAGTATAGAAGATTTGTCTATATAACCGTAATTTTCTTCAAAATATGAGCATTAGTTTATAGGAAATAATATATTTTTAAGGAAATATTTAATAAGGAAAAACAATGGAGTATAAAAAAGATTTAGGAGATTTGTAGTGATTTTTATTAGAACCGTGATTAACGTGATTTTTATACATTTATACTAAAATATACAATAGAAGAATATATTTGTCTATAAAGCCGTAATTTTCATCGAAATAAGAGCATTAGTTTGTAGGAAATATATATATTTTTTTGGCAAATACGAAGAATATCCATCGGCCGATACTCCTATGAAAAAGATTTAGGAGACTTATTAAGATTGTAGCGTAAATTTCACAATTTTATTTCTTTATTCGTCATTTATATTTAAGAGTGAACTGCATGAAATACCCCTAACATTTGCGGTTGTTGCAGCAGTGACCCCTAAAAAAAATACCATCATACGGGTCTAACATTTCATACAATCACAAATCAAGTAAATTTAGTCATTTTTCGGACCAAAATGCCCAAATGGCTTGAAGGGCAAATTAGTCTCATAACCCTCCAAACCTGCACCCACCTGCCCCCTACTCTGCAGCAACCTACACTACATGAAGTGAGTTGTCAAATCTGCAGATTTTGTTTCCACTTTCGAATGATTAGTAGCCGAGAATATATTTTCTGCTCTCTCTCTTTTGATTCCACTTAATCTCACTTGTTCTTCCCTTCCATTTCGTTTTCTTCTTCTTTCGTCGTCTTCTCAGCCACAACGCATCCCCATCCATCCCTACCCTAACTGTAGTAAGTGTGATGTGCTTCTTTTGAGTTTTTGTATTATGAAATGTATGAGATTTCCCCTTTATGCGTCTCAACTGGCAACGCGAATTAGGGGTTTAGGTTTAATCAATTTATGGTTTTAGGGTTACAGTGTTATGAAAATTTTTGGGGATTTCATTTGAGAGATAAATAGGAATTTTTTATTGTTTTTTTTAGCATATAATTTATATAAATTTTGCAAATCTGTTTTGAATTTTGGCAAGTTGGGCAAGCCGATTTATTATGAATCTAGGGTTACTGCCGTATGCAAATTTTTGGGGATTTCTATGAATTTTGCACTTGCGGTTCTAAATTATATTCATGCCTAATTTAAAGGTTGTATTTTTGAATTCAATTAAGGTCAGGTTCATGCCAGATATTATTATACCTCTGGCACGCATGCATGGACGTCTCCTTGTATCACAACTTCAACTGATACATCATTGTCTTCAACATCAACCACAACAGAGTCGGGTTGGGCTCCTTTTTCACTACTACATGAATCAAAAGCGTCCATCAAATTCTTAGCAGCCTCCTCTACCATCAATTTCTTAGCGGCAGCAGTCGCATCATCCTTTTTCCATTGCCGATGGGCTTCTTTTAAACTCTCGGTAAGATATTGTTCGAACTCAATATCCCGTGGGTACCACTCAATCATCAATGGCTTCCCCTTTCCCTCATCATGCTGCTCCCTATTCCTTTTCCGTTTAGGAGGCCTTGGCACAACTAGATCAGGTTCCTCTATCTCTTCAATGATCACTCCGGATTTTTGGCAAGCTTTACGATATTTGAGATACTCCTCCGCTTCTTCCTTCCGCTGCTTCAGTATGGCGGCCGCCCGCGTAGTCTCCACGACGTAAATGTGAACTAGCTTTCTGCTAGTAGCCGCCACTTGGAGAAAACCAGTTAGATGTGGTTCCTCAATAAGGGGCATCAACGGGCCTCCTATGTCAATGCTCATACACTCATCACTGTACTTTGGATGGCAGTAATAAAATTCACAAACAGTCTTCATATCATACTTCAACTTGAGCACCATAATTGAGAGATCCAAGAAGTCAGAGCGGGTTATGTTGCAAAAGTCCAAGAATGTCAAGAAACCCCCACAACTCTTCTTCTGTTTATTGATTTCGCAGATTGCACCCCGGTGGTGTAAAGCAACCGAGAACCTCTCGGGATAGTCCTCTGTAAGGGTTTAAGGAGTTAACAACCAAAAAATTCAAAATTAAAGCATGAACCTCTGTTAGGGTTTAGGGTTACGGAGTTCAAATAAAAAAATATATTTCAAAATTAAACCAATTTCACCAAATGCCACGATATCAAAACAAATTCCCAAAATTTTCTTTTTCGGAACCCTAAATCACAGCTTAAATCCAGTGAACGAGTTGTGAAATTTTAGAAGAAAACTTACTGTATTCTGTTTCTGGGACAAAGAAATCCAACTTAGGATCTCGGATGTCCCATGTCTATGGGTCTACGTCGACTATCATAGGTTTCGGTAGCGGTGCACTGCTAGATTGTGTTTTTCGCTGTGAGCGACTCTGGGAGGACAACGCTCCAGAGGTACCACCTCGCTTCCGAGAGGACGACGCTCCAGAGGAACCACCTCGGTTCCGTTTCGGCGGCATGATGAAATCGGCTAGATGAAAACGACGACTCAAATGGAACGAAAATGGGTTGAAAGAAATGGAGAAAATGGAGTGAAATGGAGTAGAGAGAGAAGAGAGCGCAAAATAAATTGGAAATGTGATTTGGAGGGAAGATTAATTTTACAAATATTTCAATGCAAGTCTTGGTACATGTGGCGTGTAGGAGGCGAACCGATGATCACACTCTTGCATTTTTTAGGGAGAGAGAGGATGGAAAATATGACATTGTGTGTCATATCATGCCTAGTGTGTCAGCAGCAACAGTGCATGTTGCAGTGCATGCAGAGACGGCGTCAAAGCAATATGCGTAAGTGACGAGAATGCCCTTTAAGGGCCTGAGGGCGTTTTGGTTCGAAAAAACTTGATTTGTGATTGTATGAAATGTTAGACCCGTATGATGGTATTTTTTTTGTTAGGAGTCACTGGTGTAACAACCGCAAATGTTAGGGGTATTTCATCCAGTTCACTCTATATTTAAATAAGGTAATACTATAAAATAAATACTATCACCAAATCAATCTAATATTATATGAAAATAAATATCATCAAATCAAATCCTGATATTTTATTTTATATTATCTTATTGAATAATATATTTATATTATCTTAGTATAGAATATTTGTCCATATTATCTTATTACGATTATAGCGTATATTTCACAATTTTATTTCTTTATTCTTCATTTATATATGCAATAAGGTATAAAATAAATACTATCATCAAATCAAATCTAATATTATATGAAAATACATAATGTATATCCCAAACTTTTAGAAGACTAGAATTTGAATTAGTGGTTTTATACCTGCTTTAATTAATTAGATTAGTATTGGTTTAAAACTTTCTATTTTCAGAATTAGCCTAAATTTTTTAATTATTTTTTTCCAGTAACAATTTAATGTTAGTATTATTAATCCGGTTGTTATATCTATTAGTATTACAATAAGTAGTTTAGTTGACTATGAATTTGTTCGAAATGTTTGATTGGCCCATAGTCGAGTTTGAGCCCACTAGGGATGAGTCGAGTTTGAGCCCACTAGGTTTATAGAATCAACCAATCAATCAATCAATATAAATAGCCATGAAAAGATTGGAATTCGTAATTGTAATATGAGCCCAAATGTATAAAAGAGTCGGCCTAAATACTTTTACTGAAGAAATTGAATATAAGCTGTTTTTAATATATACATTTAATTAAAATTCTAAACTTTCTATAATTGATTTTATATAATTTAATTCAATTTTTGATTAATTATCACAAACAATATTAGTGTATTATACTACTTTCACGTTCCGTAGTGGTAAAATCATTTTGCTATTTTTGTACGTTCAATATTAGTGAAGTCATTTCCTTTTTATTTAGCAAAAGTCAACACATTTATCTTCTCTTACTTTCCTCTCTCTTCATCTCTCTACCTTTTTCATTTCTTACTTTATTCTTTTAACTCATTTAACACAATTTTTCTAAAATCGTCTATGAAAAAGAAACGTTTCCACTACTGTTAAAGGGAGGGAGTATTATTTATGATTATTGTTGCGTTAGTGTGCAAACTAATTTATAGTAATAACTAATAACTTTCAATTCTGTGTAATAATATTATCAACATAAAGATATAATTATATCAATACAACATGTAAATTTAAATATCAACACAAAGACATAATTTTATCAACACAAGAATATTGAAAAATTTATGTCTTTGTGTTGATATTTTTAACATATAAAATTGATATTAGTTATTACTCCCTCAGTCCCACAAAAGATGTCACACTCATGGGATGACACGAGATTCTAGGAGGTTTTGTTTTGTGTGTTAGATGGAGAGAGAAAATATAATTTTTATATTAATGTGAGAGAACTTTTTCCAAAAACGAAAATGTGACATCTTTTGTGAGACGAAGGGAGTAGTTATTATTGTAAATAAATTAGTATTTGATCACACACCTATATTTATTTATATTATTTTTATGATATAAATGTTGTTTAATTTTTAAAAAATTTATAGTCATACGGGTGTTACGCTAATTTATTCTAAAATATCATACTCCCTCCGTATATGAAAAGTATTGACTGTTTTTTTTAGTCCGTCCCAAAAAAGTATGAACATTCTAATTTTGGAAACTTCTTTTTTTCTAATAAGGTGTGATCCATTTTCACTAATAATATTTTAAAAACTTTTTCTTTCTATCTCTTTCTTACTTTTTAATTTTGCATTAAAATTCGTGTTAAACCAAATGTTCATATTTTTTAGGTAGAGATGAATTTTTTTTTTAAGATGCTGGTTGGTACGCACTAGGAGTCTACATAGGGCATATAATAACTTTTATTTAAATTTGAAAATGGGAAGAGTGACCAAAAACTTAAAATATGGAGTACTTTATATAATTTGAAAGGTAAGGGCGGGCGGAAAACAATGACAATTTGATAATAATGAAATAATTAGTTGTTGAGCCTTTAAATCGAAATATGAAAAGGTTGGCTGAACTACTTAAATTTAAATTACTAATTGCATTTCTAGATGAGGTTGACTATAATCGTGCGTATGTTAAGTCATGAACGAAGATGAAACTCTACTGCAACTTGCGAAGACTAGTCAACATTAATGGAACGCCATGCACACTGGTTTCACACTCTCCACCAAAAAGAAAGAGTAAACTTTGTTAACTGTTGATTCGACAACTTTGGCTACGTACACACACAAGCCCACCCAATTAAGAAAGATAACCTTTGATTCTGTGCTATAAATAGGGACCTAATATTCTCTCATTTTCCCATCTCACTAAGCCACATTTACAACCATTACATAAATCTTCTCTTCCTACTTTTACTTCACTTTTCTCATTTTACTTCAACTAATCATGGGTGCTATCACTTACGACATTGAGATCCCTTCCTCCATCTCGGCCGCAAAGATTTTTAAGGCCGTGGTGCTCGATGTTGACACCCTCGTCCCCAAGATCATGCCTCAGGCAATCAAGAACGTAGAGATCTTGGAAGGGGACGGTGGCGTTGGGACCATCAAGCTTATCCATTTTGGCGAAGGGAGTCAATACAAGAGCGTCAAGCACCGTGTGGATGCGATCGACAAGGAGAACTTGACCCACAGTTACAGCATAATCGAGGGCGATGTTCTTGGAGGAGTTATTGAATCCGTTACTTATCATGTGAAGATCGTCCCAACTGAAGATGGAGGAAGCATTTGCAAAAACAGAAGCATCTACAACACAAAGGGTGATGCTGAGATTAGTGAGGAGAAGATCAAGGAAGGAAAAGGGAAGGCCATGGCTATGTTCAAGGCCATTGAGGCTTACCTCCTTGCCAACCCTGATGCCTAAAACCTCCAATTATACACACCCATGAGCCATGCATGCTTGAAAACTATTGTTTTGTGTGATTTTGTTTCTTGTTTCTTCGACTTTGCATTTCCAATAACATGTATTTTCGATGTTTTCTTCTAATCAAAGGGTTCTTTGTTTTTCTATATCAAAACTAAGTCAACGAGATTAATGTTATCTCCTCTTAATGAGCATTCATTGGAACGTTGCATGCACCTTAGGGCCGGTTATATAATTGTGAAATAAAATGTTAATGGATCAGCAAATATATCTCATTAATTTATTTAAGGATAATAGCTATTTAAATTCATGAAGTTCGGTCAAAATCCATAGTTCATCCTATGAATTTTAAAATTAGTACTTCATCCGTTCCTGAAAATTTGTCACTTATTTCTATTTTCGTCCGTCTCTAAAAATTTGTCACCTTTCAGTTTTCAATTTTTGACATTGGGGTCCATATTCTACTAATTCATTTCCACTCACATTTTACTCTAGAACTAATACTCCCTCCGTCCGTCATTAGGAGTCCCGATTGATCATTTAATACATCCGGTGTCCCAATTCACTTTTACCATAAATGGTAGGTTGACCTCACTTTCCACCAATGCATTCTCCTCACATTTTATTATATAATTAATATATAAAAATGGGTCTCACATTCCACTATCTTTTTTCCACTCACTTTTCTTTGTATTTCATAAAACTCGTGTAGAACTCAAATGAGACTCCTAATAACGGATGTAGGAAGTATATAAAAATAGGACCCAAAAACCACTAACTTTTTTAACTCACTTTTTATTACATTTCTTAAAACTCATGCCGGGTCAAATGGTGACTTAGAGACGGAGGGAGTATATTAAATCATAAAGTTTCTTTTATGATTTAAATTGTCCCTTTTATATACAAAAGGTATGATATTTAAAATGGCATTTTCCATTAAAATAGAAAGAGAAAAAAGAAATTAAAAGAAAATAAACGAAAAAATTATCATTTAATGTAACTCATAATTTTAAATATAATTTAAAGATATAATTTTGTATATAGATAGGGAAATTGAGAAAAAATTGACACTGTAGTTCACAATATTTCAAGTTTAAACTTTACGAGACGAACCAGAATTTGACCAAATTTTATAATTTAAATAGCTATCCCCGAGTCCAAAAAATAGTCTCATTTTGGAATGTAAAAAAAAATAGTCTCATTTCTATAAATGAAAACTATTTCTCTCATACTTTACTCACTTTTTCTCCTATCTCTCATACTTCACATATTTTTTCTCCACATATCTCTTACTTTATCTACTTTTTCTCATTTTCTCTTATTTTACCAAATTTCTCATTAAAACTCGTGTCATCCACAAATGAAACTATTTTTTTTTTTACGGATGGAGTACTATTAATAAACGTCTCATAAATTAATGACTTATTTGCTAACTGATAAAATTTTATTCATGGTATCTTGTGCAGTGCCGATTGAATGAACTATTAAAACAAAGTAATAGGAGTATGACATTCTAGATGAGTTGCATATGAAGGAATGAATTCGTAATGTCATGAAGCCATGCCCTTCCCATTTGAATGTATATAAAATGGTTAACGTTCTTAGCATACACAATGTAGCCAAGATGTATAATTAATTATAACTTAAGGAATCTGTACCAAACAATAATAAATTGTAACATCACAATTGTTCGCACCACAAAATTGAAATTAAAGAAACAAATATGAAATGCACTGGCAACTATGCGATGTCTCGTCAATATAGGAATGCCATGCGCACTAGTTTCACACTCTCGACCAAAAAAGAAAGAGTGGACTTTTTTATTCAACTACTTGGTTACACACACATGGCCACACAACTAAGAAACAGAACATTCGATTCTATGCTATAAATAGGGAGCTCATATTCTCTCATTTTCCCATCTCACTAAGCCACATTTACAACCATTACACATATCCTCCTACTTATAACTCCGTTTTCTCATTTTTACTTCAACTAATCATGGGTGCTATCACTTACGATATTGAGATCCCTTCCTCCATCTCGGCCGCAAAGATTTTTAAGGCCGTGGTGCTCGATGTTGACACCCTCGTCCCCAAGATCATGCCTCAGGCAATCAAGAGCGTCGAGATCTTGGAAGGGGACGGTGGCGTTGGGACCATCAAGCTTATCCATTTTGGCGAAGGGAGTCAGTACAAGAGTGTCAAGCACCGTGTGGATGCTATCGACAAGGAGAACTTGACCCACAGTTACAGCATAATCGAGGGCGATGTTCTTGGAGGAGTTATTGAATCCGTTACTTATCATGTCAAGATCGTCCCAACCGAAGATGGAGGGAGCATTTGTAAGAACAGAAGCATCTACAACACAAAGGGTGATGCTGAGATTAGTGAGGAGAAGATCAAGGAAGGAAAAGAGAAGGCCATGGCTATGTTCAAGGCCATTGAAGCTTACCTTCTTGCCAATCCTAATGCCTAAAAGCTTCAATTACACACACCCCTACATGCTTGAAATTTGAAAAACTATTGTTGTGTGATTTTGTTTCTTTGTTTCTTCAACTTTGTATTTTCCAATAACATGCATTTTGTGGTATTCTTCTCATCAAATTAAAGTGTTCTTTTTTTTTCTACCAAAACTATGTCGAGTTGCCAACCAACTAACGTTATGTCTGCAATTCTACTTATTGAACTGTTTCACAACATATGAGCAGTACAAAGAAGCAAAAAGATGATGAAAGGAAAAATTAATGTGGAATAGATTATTTAAGGTAATGTAAATTAAGGTATGCATAGCAAATAATAATCTCTATACATATCATCAACAAATCATGTGAGTAATATTATCAACAAAAAATTATGACAAACTACTTGAAATTTTGGCCACCAAGAATGGGTGTTGGCCTCAAACATTAGACTACGTAAAATATAGAATTTGTCGTAATGTCATTGGGTCTAAACGTCTGTCTGTAACTTTTTTCTAAAAAACACATTTCAAATGCATTATGAATAGGTTGATATTGCACTAAATTAGGGAAACAAAGTTTAAGGTACAATCGTATATTTCAACTGTTTCGTAAGATGGCTGATAGAGAGTAATTTGTGAGACAGTGAGAACATATAAGTAGTTATTGACTCTTAATAAAGAGGTAGCTGTAACAAAACCTTCTCTATGAACAATGGCTAATCCATGAACATTGGATTGTCGAGGTTTAGAGACTAATTAAGTGAACTAGAGGTCCAAATGGCATGGTATTAGCTACCTCAGAATCGATAATCCACCAACTATAGTACTATACCTAGTTTCACACACTCCTTAAGTATTGCTTGTATAAAATACATCATTAATAGCTTGAAATAAATTCGTGTAAACTATAAGGTAAGAATCATAAGTGCAAAATTTTCAAAGCCTAATTAAAGGTGTGGTTGGAATTTTCCCAACTTCAAGGGGGTATGATTGCAACTAGGGGTGGGAATACGGGTATCCGTGGATATTCGACCCGAAAAAACCGGGTACCCAAACCCGAAAATCATCTAAATGTCTATCCAAAACCTGACCCGATATATTTTCGGGTACTCCAATACCCGCTCGGGTATCCATATCCGACGTATCGGGTACCCAAATACCCGACTCTTTACATGTGTTTATAACTAATAAAAATAATTCAAATTATATATATTAATATAAATATAGAAATATTTAAATTGACTAATATCTTAAATGTTGCATTTATTTTGTAGTATAAAACTATTAAAAAAAATGGGTCACTTTTATTTTAAAGTATATGATTATATTTATGTGGATTGATTATGCAATATGTAAGTAAAATACAATACAAGTTACGTATTTAATTAAACGGTAGAAGCAACCAATAATATAATTCAAAAGTCAAAATAATTAACTAAAGTATAAAAACCATATGAGTTGGTTATGCCATATGTAAAAACTGAGTTTGGAGAAGTCGTGATCCAGAGTAAGAGAGATTGACTTATTTATATAAGTTTAGAGAAAGTTAACCTAGTAAGTTATAATTAGTAAATAAATTAGCCCAGCTCTTGAAGCGTAAAATGACTAAACCTAATTTAAAAAATGCTTTAAATAATAAATTGGATATTCGGGTAATATCCGATACTCATTCGGGTTATCCAATACCCGATTTATCTTAAATTTCAATACTCAATCCCATACTCAATCCCATAAAATTGGATATTGACTATCCAATACCCGGCGGATATCAGATCGGGTACGGGTAAACCCAATACCCGATATTCATATTCCCACCCCTAATTGCAACTTAGTAACTATTGAAGGACCTGATTGTAATTCTTGTAGAAGTGAAAGAACCTCTTGTAGTGATAACGTTAACACACGGAGTGGTTGTAATAAATTGGCTAAATGGCAAAAAAACCATGAAGTTTGGTCAGATTTGGGTCAATCCTACAACTTAAAAAAATTGCCAATTATATAATAACGTTGACATTATTTTTTTTAATTTTCTCGTAGTCAATGGTTTGGGGGAAATTATGTATGCTTTTGGCAAACGAAAAATATCACGTGAACAAAACATTTGGTTCTTTAAACGTCATTGAATACAATATGTACACATTATGTTGATAAATTTAGAAACGTAGAACGATGATTTTTTTTTTTGCTAAGGATAATTGAGAAAAATATCAAAGTTATAATATAATTGGCCAATTTTAAAAATTGCGGGATAAACCAGAATTTAACCGAACTTGACTTTTTTTTTTTGTTTTCTTTCCCTTGTAAATTCAATCGAATTAGTGATTTAAATTAAAGAACTAGAGATTGTTTGAGAAAAAGTAGATCAACAAGTATAAAAAGTTATTAAAAACTAAAAGTAAAATAACAGATAATATTTCGTACGGAGTAGAAACTAAATATCCTCTATGTCTCCGAAAAATAGTCTATCTATATTTTTGTCCGTCTGCTAACATTAGTTTACTTTCATTTTTAGTAGTAATCTTTTCTTTCTATCTCTATTTTACTGATAGGCGCTGAGTCCTATCGGCGATGGAGCACCTGTTTTGGAACGTGAAGAATTGGCAGAAAAAAAAGGAACGGCGGAAATATGAATTGCAAGGAGTAGGGTTTCGAGGAAAAGAATTTTATTTCTTATTTCTCGATGACTCGATCTATGGGAAATCTATAGTATTTATAGACTATAGAATTCCCCCTACTTGATTCGGACGTACAACTCGGGAAAGAATCAAGAAGAAAACCCGAGAAGATTGACTCAAATCTATTCTAAATATAAGTTTGGTAATTATGGAAATAAAAACAAAATAAAGATAATTCTTCAAGATATGCTTCCAGCTCTAATAAGTGACGAAATCTCCATACTTCGCGGGCCTGGGCGCCCAACGCTTTGGTCGATCATTCCTTCCCTGAGCTCTGTTTCTTTCTCTGCTTCTTCGTCCATCACTCTCCTCGTTGCTCAGTTCTTCTGCATGTTCTGCACTTGTGCTATCTTGTGTTATGGTCGGGTCTCTATCATTTACTTTATTTATTTTATATTAAAACTTGTATTGTTTTCATATTCTGTAATTATAAGATAACGGAAGAAGTATATATTAAAATTTGAAACAAAGTATGGAAAGGACGTGTCGAAAACATTGAAAATAATTTTTAAAAGTTGATATATGGGCCTAAAAACTATGATCATAACGAAAACAATCGGATGAAATGAATCGTTTAAAGAAACAATAAAGTTGATGAAATTCTAGATGAAGTTGACCAATAATCATTGTATGAAGAACTTGACACATATTGAAGTCATGCCGGCCCTTAACACATTTAGTAAGCTATATACGACTTTCACACATCAATATACAAACGGAGAAAGTTCCTATTGCACATATTGACAAGTTGTATAATTTTTAATGTAGGGAATCTGTATAAACAAAAAAATTTATAGTCGGTGGTGGTGGTTAATATTATTAAATCTAATAAAATACTATGGAAATCTATTGTTAGCATGTGAAGAGTAGACCTTTTTGTTCAACGAATTGGGCTGGATTCCCACACAATAAAAAAAATGAGAACCTTCGATTATATGCTATAAATATGCAACTCAGCTTCTCTCATTCTCCCATCTAATTAAGCCACATATCTTCCAACTTATAACCCCCTTTAATTTTCTCATTTTACTTCAACTAATCATGGGTGCCATCACTTACGATACCGAGATCCCTTCCTCCATCTCGGCCGCAAAGATTTTTAAGGCCGTGGTGCTTGATGTCGACACCCTCATCCCCAAGATCATGCCTCAGGCAATCAAGAACGTCGAGATCTTGGAAGGGGATGGTGGCGTTGGGACTATCAAGCTTATCCATTTTGGCGAAGGGAGTCAATACAAGAGCGTGAAGCACCGTGTGGATGCCATCGACAAGGAGAACTTGACCCACAGTTACAGCATAGTTGAGGGTGATGTTCTTGGAGAAGCTATTGAATCCATTACTTATCACGTGAAGATCGTCCCGACTGAAGATGGAGGAAGCATTTGTAAGAAAAGAAGCATCTACAACACAAAGGGTGATGCTGAGATTAGTGAGGAGAAGATCAAGGAAGGGAAAGAGTCTGCCAGTGCTATGTTCAAGGCCATTGAGGCTTACCTCCTTGCCAATCCAGAAGCCTAAACCCTTCATACAACCCTTGTTTTAAAACTATGTTCCTTTGTGTAATTTCTTGTTTTTTACTGAGTGTAAGTTCTCATATTAATAATCTGAATTATCATTGTATTCTTCTCTATCAATCAGCCCTTCTTTGTCATTTACTGTATACTACTACTATATTGGAGTATCAATTGCAGAAGCAATTTATTGGCTCATTTATTTGCTTCAAGAGCTTTGGCCTTTTATTTGGCCAAGACTATTTAAATTCCAATACATTTATGTGGTACTTGAATGACAAGCTTTCAAGTACCATCCTTTTTCCTAAACAGACATTTAGTTACACAACAGATTTACTAAGCATTCTTCTCTAAAGTTCTCCTTGCATGTTTGTTTGCTCAATTTCCGAAACTCCATCAAATTCGACAGTGCCTAGCAGCAGAGGTCGCATAAGGAAATCGTGAATAGTAACTTGGCATACACAATTAATGAATGAAAACAAAGACAACAAACAAATATGATATTGGTTATCTATCACATTTTACACTTGTTCTTTATACATAAATTGTTATGCAAATGTTCCTATCAATGATCCAAATCACCTAAGAAAAATAGTATCTTCTTTTTTGGGTCGTCTCATTATAATTAAGTAATTTTTCTTTTTAGTAAATTTTAACACACATAATCCCTCTTACTTCACTATAGTCTTTTCTTTACATTATTCTCTCTCTTAATTTACTCTCCCTCCACTGTAAATTAATACTTTAAATGAGACTCAGATTCCACTCATTTTCCTCATTTACTTTTCTTCACAAATCAAACAAATTCTTAAAACTTTTGTCGAGTCAAAATGACACTTTAAATGATGGACGGAGAGAATATGTTTTTTCATCCATCCCAGCCAAAGGCAGACCCACCATAGGGTATGGGTGGCCCTTGGAACCCCTACCCATTTTAGATCTTCCTATAAGGAGTGTCTATTCATACTTAATTGGTTTACTAGTTGTGAACCTAGATGTCATAGGATGTATGGTATTGAACATTTGTTGTGTTTCGTAGATTTTGTTGTTATTATGGATTTTCTCAAAGCAAGACAACTAAATAGGTTCATTTATCCATTAATTTATTTACGGTCTTTTTATTTTTTTCATAGTAATAAATTTTTGAAAGCTAAATTAATTTATTTGTTAGTGCTTATTCATTTGTCTGATTCTTAAAGTTAATTCATTAGCTGTTAAATAATTCATTTATATTTTTACACTAGTAATTTTATATAATTTCGTTTATTTTTTTATTTATATAAATATTGCTATTGTATCATGTTAATAAATTTAATTTTAAAGTTATGCTATATATTTAAAAACATATTCTTCAATTATTTTGACATTGACATTGTCATATTATGTATTTTAATTTATATTGCTAATTTTTAAATTACTTCTCTCTCAATATCCATCTCTCTCTTTGTACTGTCATGTTGTGATTGTTTCGCGTTATTGATATTAAAAATATGCAACAATTTTTAACATTAGCTTGGACCGCCAATATTATAATCCTGCGTCCGCCAGTGATCTCTGCTTATACGACCAATACGAGTGAGAGCAACACAAGCTTCTAGTTCTACTTTTTTTTAAACACCTTAGTGGTGGAGGGTTCGTGGGTCCCTCATCCCTTTATATCATCAACTACAATCTTACATTCTGCCCAAAAGTGGCTTACAAAACAAGGCTAGAGTAAGGAGGTGGCATGATCTAGATAGAAATTCTCGGCACCCCCATACTCTTGCCCGACCAAGTCAAGTTGGGTCTTCATTTTCCTCTGCTGACCGTCTGATATTTGGGATGTTGAGTCTATCCATACGGGCCATGGCCTTCACAAAAGGCGGGGCCGTTTCATGCTCGAACTCAAACCGTTGTTCTTGCCTTCCCCCTTGTTTAGCGAGATAATCCGCGATCCTATTACCCTCCCTATGAATATGCGTGATTTTGTATTGGAAATCCCTGAGCCTATTCCTGATCTTCGTCAACACATGTCGATGGTCCGCAGCCCCTCGTCTCCCTGTTTCGATCAGGCTGACCACTTCTTGTGCGTCAACCTCTATCCAATTATTTCCCCAAGACCTCTAACCAGCTCAAGTCCTCGAAGCACACCTTTAAGTTCAGCTTCAACACCGGATTTTGCAAAGAAGTGATCTACAAATCCCTTTAGAATCATTCCTTAATCATTTCGAATGACTCCTCCTCCACCCGCCATAAAGGTCACTCCTGCGAAGGCCCCATCGGTGTTAATCTTTACGCAGCCCGATTGCGGAAGTTGCCACCAAACCACTCGTGATTGAGGCGCCCTATTCACCTTTGGCTGCGGGAGGTTAAAGGTAACGTTAGGGGCCGATCCTTTCCATTGTGCCCCTTGTATCTTCCTTGCTAGGTTCGCCCATTGTAGATGATTTTGAACTCGTTCAATTACATTGCCGCTGCTGAAAATAGCACCTCTACGAATGATGTTATTTCTCTCGGTCCATATGAACCAGAGAATCAAACAAGGGATGAGGATATTGACATGCTCTTTTGTTGTTTGCATCGCATTTGATTTCCACCACCGGATTCTTAGCTCCATATTCGTCATATCCATCGGGAATTCTGGAGCATCCGGGAATCAATTAGCAAAGTACCTCCATTTTTTGTTGTTGTGGCTCCTTGAATAAACAGATGCTCTCTTGTCTCTTCACTTGAGTTCTTACAGCACCTGCATTTCGAGGCAAGGTGAATGTTTCTCCACTGTAATTTTGCATCCATCGGGACCCTATTAGCCAAGAGTCTCCAAATGAAGATTGACATAGACGGCGATAAGGCAGGGCTCCATATAAGCCGAAAGATCTCCATCTTTTCCTGTTGATGTCTAATAATCTCCCATGCCGACGAGGTAGAGAAGTCTCCATGTGCTGTAGAATTCCATCTCGCGGTGTCTTTACCCTCTCCATCAATCGGTACTTCTATAATTTTCTCCACCAGATCGTTCGGCGCTCCGAGGGGCACTAGTGTTGCTCTGATTTTTGTCTCATCCCATTTGTTGCAGTCCACAGTTCGCGGACATGTTTACGCGGCAGACTCACCTCCGGTTGTCCCATGCCTCTGATTGGCCGGTCATTCAACCAGATGTCATCCCAGAGTTATGCGGCCCCATCCCCGATAGACCACCTCATGTGCAGGTGTGTCGTTGCTCTGGCCCGGATCATGCGTCTCCAAGTGGGACTGCTTCTTTTCAGGGGTTTCACCTCTGAGGGGGGGCGGTATATGACAATACTTTTTAAACATAAACTCTGCCCATAGCGACTGTCTTTCCCTGAGTCTCCACCACAATTTCATGCTAAACGCCTTCGCCATGTCTCTTAATCGTCTGATGCCTAATCCTCCCTCATCAATGGGGTGGCAAATTTGCTCCCATGAAATTCAATGTGTACTTCTGATGTCATTATTTGAACCCCAGAAAAATCTCGCAATTATGCTCTCCATCTGTTTCATCACCTGAAAGACGTGGAGAGGAATGGCTCCCAACGTACTTTTGATGAGTGTTAGCCGCCCACCGAAGGAGAGGTATTTATGGGACCATGAATGAATTCTCTTCGAGATCTTGTCTCTTAAGAACATGAACATTGACGTCTTTTTGATGCCTCGGAAGATAGGAACTCCCAGATACTCAAACGAAAGGCTTCCTTGTTGAAATCCACTTGCTCTCGTTACTCTCCGTCCCCAACTTCTGTATTTGTCATCCAAGTAGAAGTTGCTCTTACCCATGTTGACTTTTTGTCCGGATGTAGACGCATAGTGGTCGATACATTGGCTGAGTTTGCGAAGGGATGTTCGGCTGGCCTTTGTGAACACAATGATATCATCCGCATATGCAAGATGCAAGATCCCTGGGGTGCGTCTAGCTGTACTAAATTCCACCTCCTTGTCTCCGATGATGGTCTCGTCCAACATTCTTGAGAAGTATTCCGCCGCAAGCACGAACAACGCTGGTGATAATGGATCCCCTTGACGTAGTCCTCTCGCAGATTTGAAGAAACCTCCCGGTGTTCCATTGATGAGAACGGAGAACCAATTTGAGTTGATGCTTCTCTCAATGAGTCCGATCCATTTTCTACTGAAGCCCATTCTTTCCACTATTTTGAGCAAGAAAGGCCATTGTACTCTGTCGTAAGCCTTCGCCATATCAAGCTTTATTGCAAAATTCGGAGATGGGAAGCCCTTGCCCAGGTCTTGTATCATCTCTTGCTCCAGAAGGACATTGTCGCTAAGGAGACGTCCCTGCACAAATCCGCTCTGATTTGGAGATGTTACTAATGGCATGATCGGGGCGAGTCTACTTGCCAGAATTTTGGAGATGATTTTGTTTGAGACGTTGCATAGACTAATCGGTCTGTATTCCGCCCAGGTAGTCGGCCTATCCTTCTTAGGCAGGAGGACGATCATTGTTGATGTGAAGCTACGGGGCATATAGGCACCACCGAAGTAATCTTCCACATCTGATGTGACATCCCCTCCAACAATGTCCCAGCAGGATTGGTAAAATAAGGCGTTAAACCCATCTGGTCCCGGAGCGCTGTTTGCCGAGATGTTAAAAACAACTTTCTTCACTTCCATGTGTGTTGGAGTACAACATAATAACTCCATGTCAACCTTAGGGGGTAGAGGTTTGATCAAGTCAAGATTAGGTTCCTCAAGGTCCCCCTCATCTCCAGTAAGTAAGGAGTGAAAGAAGTTTGCTGCCGAAGATCTAATACTCTCTTCCTTAGTAATGATCGCACTACCGTCTTTGATTTCATGGATTCTTACTTTGGTTCGCTTTTGGCGCACCCATCCTTGGAAATATTTCGTATTTCTTTCCCCCTCGGCAACCCATTTAATGGATGTTTTTTGTCTCCAGAAATCCTCTTCCATTTTTAGTGTGAGTAAGAGGTGTGTCGTTGCTTTATTGTTTAGACATCTGTTCTCCGGGGTGGGGTTGTCCTCATAGTTTTGTTGCGCCTCTGTCGCCTTCATCTCTGCAATTTCGATGTTGGAAAAAAGGTTTCCAAAGGTGTTTCTATTCCATTCCTTAAGCCGCTTCTTAACTCTTGCAAGTTTTAAGTGCAGTCTTCTCATACCCCTTAGCTCCGTTTCTTCTTCCCATACCCTCTTTACTTCTGTGACGAATGTAGGATGTCTCACCCACATATTCTGGAACCGAAAGGAGGATTTTGTGGTAGCTTTGTTGTCATTGCATCTGATTAACAGAGGACCATGATCAGATCCAATTCTAGGCAGGTTAGTGACCCTTGTGTTGGGGAAGATTGAGGCCCAACCCTCGCCCAGAAGCGCTCTGTCGAGTCTGAAATAATTCTCCTCTTGCCCAGGTGAATTGAGCTCCATCGCTCCCGGGATCCAAAAGTTGACAATCGCTGATTGCTTCAGCAAACTCGCTCATTTCTTTCCTCTTAATCCTGCTGCAGGGAGTGTTACCTCGGCGCTCTTCTTAAGAAACGAAGATGTTAAAGTCTCCCCCTATCATCCATGGGATGCCGTCCAAATTCCAGCAATATCCCTCATTGATCTCCACAGTTGTTGTCTCCCTCCACCCGAGCATTTACCATAGACTGCTGATAAAAAGAAGGGAGCCTTAAACTCCTTTGATTTGATTTGTACGTGAAGAATTTGTTCTGTATCGATATAGCATTCTACTTTCCATTCCCTCTCCGTAAGAATCCAAATTTGGTTGTTGATGTTCGCAGCTTTAAACTCAAGCCTCAGTCGTTTGCAAATTTCAGGCCTAGGTGGGACCAAAGGCTCTATAATTGCAACAAGTGACAGTTTTGTTGGAACATATATACTAAAAAGCATTTTACGAGTTTTTGAATTTGATAAATTGCTTGTATATTGTAAACACTCTTCATTTAATGAGAATAATAAATGTTTTCTTCACACTGTGTATTTTACTTTAATGGGTATTGACCGTATTTAATTATATATTAAATTATATAATTAAAACGCCGGAAAGTAAAATCAGTCTAAGTCTTCTACATTGAAGGTTGGGTCGTGGAACAGGTCATCAGAGTAGGTGGCCCAACCGGTACCTTGTAGAAGTAAAACTTTTTCACAACCTAGATAGGCTTTGGCTACCTATCGTGAAAGGTTGCAGTGTCCATCCGAAAGTCGTCTTTACCTTGAGAATGACTAGTGACACTGGTGTGGTATAGCATTGAATGGATCTAAAGTATAGACACGTCTTTGTTGCTATCTACTGTAAGACGATGTCTTGGAGATTTAATATTTCCTAATCTTTGTAATAATATAGGACACACGTTATTTAATCATACGCTGCTTTGACTTATCAATAGGTGCGGGTTTTTCGTAACCCAATATTCCTGATATCTTGTGTAGTAGTAATTAATAACTAGAATGATGTCAGTTTTATTATTACATTGAATCGTGTACCTGCGTGGTTTGACTATATCCCCAAGAGGTGTTCGAGAGAAGTTCTATTATTCGGAAACCCGGCCGGTTTGGATTTAATCCAAGAATAAATAGAAAAGAAAAAGTATATTTTTAATATACATCTCGTACTAGACAAACTCTTGGAAATAAAGATATTAATTAATTTAAAGTCTATAGCAGACTACAAATTAATTAATGGATATAGAAAGTCTTAGACACGGGAAATAATATATTAAAGAGGTTAACCCGGATTGCTTGTAATCACAGATTGGATGGGCGGTCAATATTTCTTCTATAGTGGCACAATAAATATTCCATTTGCCTTATATTAAATTATGGGTTATAATTTAATTAGTAAAGAAGGTCCAATGGGGGAGGCCCAATCCAAGCCCCATAGATCCCTAACCTAGCCCATCATAAACTCTATAAATAAGAATGTAAGGAGATGAGACAAAGGGAATCACAAAAACCCTAGCCTCCACACTTGGCTTTCTTGTCTTCTCCTTCAAGATTCTTATAATTTCTAAGAGATTCCTCCCACAAGGAATTTAGATCTATAGAGTTAAGGGTCATAGGTTAGAAGATCTTTGGTCTTGCATTCACAATCAAACTTCAAGATCTACACGTGGAGAAGTAGCAAGCCACTTCGATTCTTTGGAGAATCATTGTTGTAAGTATTCAATAACATAATTTAATTTAAATTATGTGATTAATTGCGCAATTATATGTTTCTACATGTTCAAGCATGAAATTGAATCGACCCACATAATCACCTAAATAGATTCTTATGTGGATTTATTTAATTTGCATTTTCTGTTGCGATTATCCCCAACAAGTTTGTGTGACTTAATTAATCGGTTTAGGATACGTTGAGTGCTTGCGTTGGCTAGGCCTCTAGCATTCCAAAACATGAACTGGCTTATCATCATTGGGGAGTAACGTTGTGTGAGGCGGACTGCCCCCTTTCCTTCATCTGCTCATCATTTTTTCCATCCGATATGGGGAGCATGCTAAACGCACCTTCTGGTGGCCTTGTGCCATCCTCTTGATCTAGCAGCATGGTGTTAGGTTCCTCCTCCTCCTCATACCCTTCTTCTATGTCATTCATTTCAAACCTTCCGTCTTCGAGCTGCTTATAGTAGCTTGGTTTCACGAATGTTTTCCATGCTTCATCAAGCCTCCCCGAATACGAAGTCATTTCCTGCTTTTGGTTGGATTTCTGTGGGTCACTGAGATGGAGAACTCTAGCTTGGTTGTCCTGTGGTTTGGCAGCAAATCGTTGCTGTCCGATATCCCCGGTTGAGTTTATCCTAGGCAACCCGCTATTGTTCATTTTCGGGTGACTTTGCTTAGGTCCCCTCCTTCTCCTCTGTTTTTGGAATTCGTCTTCATCCACCTCCCTCTGCCTCTCCGCTCCATGGCTCGGTTTATTGTGTTCCTTTCTTCTATCATTGCTCCAATATTGTCTCTCATTACTAGCCGAAGCCTCATGATGATCTTGATTAGGTACCTCTGTTTGCAATTTTTGGTGTGTTTCTATCTTCCCCAAGTCATTTTCTCCTGCCACTGGTTGATAACGGCTTTGTTGTTGTGTCCCGGCTGAGTTGTTGTGTCTAGGTGTGTGGTAGTTCCTCTTCATCGGTCTTTCCCTTTGACCGTTGGCATAACATGCCGAGCTAGAGTGTCCAACGTGGTGGCACTCCCTGCAAAACAGTGGTATCTTATCCCATATCACCTTCTGAACCACTTCCCTTCCCATAATGTCAACTATAAATTCCTCCGTAGGCGGCTTTGAGATGTCTATTTCCACACATATCCTGGCGAATGATAATCTTGTTTGGGAAGCCGTTGCATGGTCGACTTAGAAAGGATTTCCTAGCATTCCGCCTATCGCGAATAGAGCTGATTTTTCAAAAAGATGTATAGGCAGCCCCACTAGATTGCACCATACTGCTGCGATTGGAGTTTCGAAATAAGGGTTGAATTTCGGCGACCAACGGAACACTCTCATCGGATGTCTATCCACATACCAAACCGGCATACCATTCTGCCCCACTAACAACTTCGCGTAGTCCGTTGCATCCTCCACTTGATGTATTGATGTATTTCCATGAGACACCTCCAATAAATTTCATATTACTCAGGCATTTCTGTATTTGGTGAGACGAAGGAATAGAATGTGAGAACTTACCAATAATTGTGTGTCCCATCCTTTCAACTAGAAATTGTGTGTCTTCACCGGAGAAGTAGATCGATGGTTTCCCCTCAACGAGACTCACATATCCAATCTTCTTGATTTTATCTGGTTGGAAGGTGACTGGCTCATTCATTTTAGGCACAGCTTCTCCCCGTTTGAGCACAGCTGCCATAGAAGGTTTTATGTCGGAGGTCCCTGTACCATCCCTCTATGGTTTTGGCCGGCCCTCCGTCTCGCCCAAGGTCCGGGGGTGCTCAATATTATTCCCATTTAAGTTCCCTAACTCTCCTTTCCGTGGGAGCCCCTCCCCTGTTCTTTCTTCTTGCCTTTTTCCTCCATGGGCGTTCTCAAAATTTCTCATAAGTTTCTTTGATCTGCCGGCGATTAGAGGGGGGAATTGTTCATCGAAGAGGGTTTGAGAGACGCTATTATCACTCCTTTTCGCATCTTCATGAAGCCCCTCTTGTATCCTTTCTCCTTCTTCAATGAGAACTATATTATCAACCTGCTGCCCCGTAATAGCTAAGTGTGCAAAATGTACCACTAGGGACAAACTTTGCTCCAGCTCTCCTACTCTATCGTTGGAAGGACCTTGTAGGTCAATGTACTTTTCAGCCTCCGTCAGTTCATGTTCCTCCGGTAGAACTTCTGGTGACGGCTCTATCATTGTCTGCACCGGTGCCTGGGCCTCTTCACCGTGTTCTACTAAGTTCGCCTCCGATTTCTGCAACTCTTCCTTTGATGAGTTATTCCCCATCTTCATCTCCTCCCCGGTAAGCTCCACCTGCTTGGTGTCCAGGGTCATATCAAAGTGACTCTTCTTTCTAGCAACCCTTTCCTCTGGAAGGGGCGACATTGGCACCAAATTAGAGTTTCTGCATCTTTTCTTGCCATCCTTGAACACCACCGGCGATATGGGCTTTGACGTCCGGAGCTTGACTCCCATCTTTTTCTTTTGTTGTTTCTTTGTTTTCGCCTTCGCCATGAAGGTAATGACCGTGCTTTCCTTTTCCCGTGAAGCTGTTACTTCATTTTCCATTGTGGGCGGTGTGACCGCCGTTACCGGAGTATCCGGTGGAGTATCGGCCGTGGCCGGCGTAGTCATGGAGGAACCAAGATAACTGGACCTCGGACAGAACTGTGTTTGGTCTATCCTTCTCACTAACTAAGCTTCTAGTTCTACTTCTAAATTGCATGAGACTCATGCGTGACTAAAGATCTGATTTTACACTTATTAGTTATTACACACAATATTGACTCTTCACCTGTATCTAGGTCCTGGTCCCGGCTACATGATAGTACTAAAGCAGTGAAATCAATTTATCAAGAATCCAAACACACGGATGTTATAATATTTAAAAAAAACAATCATACCAAAAGTTCCGAAGAGGGATGTAGTCGATGATGTCCCCAAAAGGAGTTGATGATCTATATCATACAATCTTGTGACAATTGGCTGAAAACGTTGAATATTTCTGTGTAGTCCATTCCCTGATCCACGGCTGATTGTTTCAAGAATGAAAATGTAACAGCCCGACATTCTATGGTATAATAAATACGGCGATCGCTACCTAGGCGGACTTAAAGCAACAAGAACATAGGCTAGGGTTTCATTTAAAGGGTTTTGACCAAGGCATTTAATGAACTATTAAAGCAATAAGTCAACGGCTTAATCAAGAAAAATCAATGATGAATAGATATCGTAAATTATGCTCAAAAGACAAGAGTTTAATATAATTCCAAAAACGCATTTTATGTCTCAATATTCTAAACCAAAATGAATAAGTTCAAAAACAAACGATACTAAGTTTCATGTTTCAGCGGAAGCAACCAAGAGAAAAGTGAAGTGATATATGAAGACACAACCCCACTCAATGTTTCAAGACAATCATATTATCATTCAATTTATTTGCTCAACACCGCCAACCGCTCGTCGCCGCTCAACCTGCACATAGAGAAAACACATGCAGGGCTGAGTATTTTAAACATACTCAGTGAACTCATGCCAAAACATTTTTAGTAGATATGTCATCCTTACCATAGTGAACTCGAGTTTGCATTTTTAAAAGAATATCATCGAGTATCACAAAATAATTTCATAGACTGGCCAGTCAAACAATTCCTCCTATTTTCTCAACAATCAACAGTTCCATAGTGCGACGAAAGTGTGGCCACACTATTCGCCCACGAGACCGGCCGACTAGCAAGGACGGCTCCCGATCCCAACTGTGTACACTAGCCTGATAGGGTTTGCGGCCCTACTCAGCCCGAATTCGTTTATATAGCCCTATAGCCTAATGGAGCGGACTCACAAACTAGGCATCAGGCACACAACATAACCAAAACAATCACAAGCATGGCATAACATTTTAATCCACCCTTATAACACCGTAATCAATATTTTGGTAATAAAAGAGTTTAGTGAATAAAGCCCACCTCGACTCCTTAGATCACAAGTACGCTCTTCCTCTTGCTATCACGTCGAGGGCGCAAGTTATCACCTTTAATTTAGGCGTATCACATAAGTCTCAATCATTGATTCAAAAATCATGCATGTTCCCAACGTTTCCCTTTTTCCCATCGATTCGTTTTATATTATCACTCAAAAATCAAGGCATGATTATCATATCACTTTCTATTCGCACCACAACGCCCGATCCATCATCAAAACATGTCACGCATGAGTGTTCCTCAACACATCCACACGCACACACACGAACACACACGCACACACACATGCACATCACCCCATATTCATCAACTGTTTCCCCTTTTTCACTCATTCTATATGCATGAGGGTTCAAGAACACCGATTTATCAGTTAGATGAGAAAGATTAATATAAAAATACCTTTTCTCGATAGAATGAATGGTAGAAACAAAGTAGAAGCCTTGATTCTTCAAAAATTCTTGAGTTTCAACTTGAATTCTTCTCATAAGATGAAGAAATCTTAGAGAAAAGTAGAAGAAAATTGAGAGAGAGTGGGAGAGAGTGGAGGCGTGTATTTGGGGGAGTGGGAGGCGTGTATTTGGGATCTAGGGTTAGGTTTTTGTCTCTTATTTATAGAGTGCAACATATAATCTCATAATTAAATAAATAAAAAGATTTGAGGAGATATGGGAGGAGAGTGGCGTTAATATTGGTGAGAAATAAGGGGGTTTCGAATTTTTATGCTATTTATTAGCATATGATTTAATTTGGATATTTCACGGAGTAGAATAAAATATCATGGAGCAGTATAAAAATAATAATCCTCCCCAAATAATTAGGAAGTGGCGTTAACTATTGATTCCTCCATAAGGAATCAATTTCAAATATTAATTAAAATAGGATATGACAAGATCTCCTTAGATATGGTAAGATATGCTATGATATTTGAATTTATTCATGGAAAAGAATAAATAAGGGATCAAATAATATAATAAAATAATCCCTTCTACCATAAATAGGAGATTTTTGAAAATCTCCATGTGTAGGCATAGAAGTCGAAAATTTCATGGAGGAAATAAGGAATAATCGGACTTTGGATTTAATTTGGATAAATATCCCAAGCGAATAATTAAATTCACGAAAAATAGAATTCATTTCCAATAAATAGAAGTGGTCGAAAATTCCAATTAAATAATGATGCTCCTATTTAATCTCACTCATCCCTTAGGAAATAATTCACCATAATATTATTCTACCCCGCATCAAAATATTTACACAATCGCATCACAAAATCCACCATTTTTAATTCCATCTCATATTTACAACACATTGACCTTTCAACGGCTACGTCATATTTTCCACAATATTGACTATTCAATAGCCACGTTATATAATCAACAAGTTTGACTATTCAACTCAAACTCAACTCCAAATCGCAATTAGGTCACAGAGAATCATGCAATAAATCGCTCATCATTTAATCCACATACTTCATAGCATTAAAAGCATTTAATGCAAAAAATTTATATCTCAAAAATTAAGGTTCGAAAAAGTGGGGTGTTATAGAAAACATACGCAGATTCAGCCTGTTTCACAAGGTTAGCTTGATTTAACAATCTAATTATAATTGAATGAAAACATTCAGTTAATTATCTAGCTCCACAATACTCCGATCTTATATTTAGCATTGAAAATTTGAAGTAAAACGCTTTTTTGTACAATTAAACAAATTAGAATGGTCTTCTAGTGCAGTTAATATTTACGCACCAATAAACTAACCTGGCCTTTCTTCCACAGTGAATTTGTTATCATTATATGAGTGAAAACAATACTAGTCTTGATAATTTCTGACTTGATCTTCCTGCATCAATTCAAGCAATAATTATCATTAGGCTCCATTTGGTACACGGAATTGGAATTGGAATGAATTATTGATCAAATTCTATGGAATTGAATTGGAAGGAATTGAAGTCTAATTTAATTCTAAAGTCCTATGTTTGGTAAAATAAAGTAATTGATATGAAATAGAACTTAAAAAATTTGTGCACACGCACTATATACAAAATACACACACTTTATACAAAATACACATACTATACACACAGACACAAAAAATACACACTTCACAATCTAAACACGCTACACACATTACATACACACTATACACACACTCTGTGCACACCATATACACACAGCACAATATACACGCACTACACACATTTTAAAAAAAATACATATACTCACACAATGTACATAGACTACACACATTATATACTATAAAATACACCCACTTCACACACTGCAGACTCTTGACTATACACATGGTACACACAAAATACACACACTATGCACATTACATACAAAATACACACACTACACACACCATACACAAAATACACACATTCCATACCCTGCACACAATATACACGCACTGCACACATTTTACAAAAATACACACAATGCACACAATATACATAGACTACACACATTATATACAAAATACAGACAATACATACACACTATGCACAAACTAAAATTTCAAATGTGGTTTAGTTTTTCAGTTTTTTGGTTAGTTCAGTTTAAACTTTTTCAAAAATTTCAATTTTTCGAGGCGGTTTGGTTCGCATAAAAAAATTAAAAACTGAAAAAAATTTCAAGAATTGGATGCTTGAGATGTGTGAAATGTTGAGTGTGTGAAATGTGTGTAGTGTGTGTTGTGTGTGGAATGTGTGTAGTGTGTGTACCGTGTGTGAAACATGTATAATGTGTGTAATTTGTGTAGTTTGTGTAGTGTGTGAAATGTGTGAAGTATGTGTAGTGTGTGAAGTGCGTGTAGTGTGAAATGCATGTAGTGTGTGGAATTTGTGTAATGTGTGTAGAGTGTGTGAAGTGTGTGTAGTGTGTGAAATGCATGTAGTGTGTGAAATTTGTGTAATGTGCGTAGAGTGTGTGAAGTGTGTGTAGTGTGTGAAATGCATGTAGTGTGAAATGCATGCAGTATTTGTGTAATGTGTGAAGTGTGTGAAATTTGTGTAACGTGTGTAGAGTGTGTGAAGTGTGTGTAGTGTGTGAAATGCGTGTAGTGTGAAATGTGTGTAGTGCGAAATGCATGTAGTATTTGTGTAATGTGTGAAGTGTGTGAAATGTGTGTAGTATGAAATGCATGTAGTGTATGAAATTTGTGTAATGTGTGTAGTGTCTGAACTGCATGTAGTGTGTGTATTGTGTGTGAAATGTGTGTAGTGTGTGAAATGCGTGTAGTGTGTATAGTGTGCAATATGTGTAGTTTGTGTAGTGTGTGAAATATGTGTAGTTTGTGTAGTGTGTGAAGTGCGTGTAGTGAGTGAAATGCGTATAGTGTGAAATGCATGTAGCGTGTGAAATTTGTGTAATTTGTGTAGTGTGTGTGTGAAGTGTGTGAAATGTGTGAAATGCATGAAGTGTGTGAAATTTGTGTAGCTCAAATGTGTGTAGTGTGGAATGCATATAGTGTGTGACATATGTGTAGTGTGTGTAGTATGTGAAGTATGTGAAATGTATCTAGTGTGTGAAGTGTGTGTAATGTGTGAAGTGTATGTAATGTGTGAAGTGTATGTTGTGGATATATAGTGAAAATATTGGATATATAGTGAAAACATTTAATCTTATAACTATTTGGAATTCTAATTTTCTACCTTTGATATGTTCAAATTGTGGAATTGAAAGATTTGAATTAATTCCAAATCTAATACTTTTGTGGTACCAAACATTGAATTTGGAGTTGAAGGCTCCAATTCTCGGCATGTGATTTGGAATTAGATCTTTAAATGTTTGGAACTTTAAATTCTAAATCCTCTCAATTTGAAGAGTTTTTCATAAAATATTCACAACTTCAGTTTTTTTTCCATAAAATTTCCTTCACTTTTATGTGTTCTCCCCAAAAACTTTGGCAATTTTAAACTCGGGAGATGGAAATTGATTCATCTAGCTAGCGAGATGAATCAATTTTTTGTCACTGAATTTTACATAACCAGATATTTTATGACAAATTTTTAAAGTTCATGACATCCTCAAGGATAATCATATTGAAAGTTGATGATTTTTAGTAGATAGAGAAAGTTGGGGACATTTTCTACTATACATAAAAAGGTAGGGATATTTTAAGTAAAAACAATTGAAAGTGGATACTTTTTTAATTGAAACAAGACATGTTTAGAGAAATTGAAAATTTAGGTACTACTAATAAAGAGAAAAAGAAGATTAAGGAATTCTCTAGTGACACAAATCAAACTTACTCTTTTCTTTACAATGTAAGGGCATAAACTGATGTCAGTTTGTAATTTCGAATATTTTTCATAAAGCAGGTATTATTTGGATTTTTTAAATCAATATATTTACCCAAATGTGATAAGCAGGAAATAAAATAGTTTTACTTACAATTTGAGCAGGAGCTCTAAAGCTGGTGACCATTAACGTAGGTGATGCAGCGATGGAAAATCTTGTGCCCCTCATTTTCCATCCGTATTTTCGGACAATTGCTAATGTGGAACTCCTGCAACTCCGTGAGAAGCTTCATCGATGGCAGATGCCTTAACTTTGGAAAAATAGATAGACATAACCTTTTTAGACATGAGAGATCCCCAAACCATTCAGGCAAATCAAAAACTCCAAAATTCTCCAACTCCAAACTATAAAGAGCAGTGAGACGTTCAATTGATCCAGGAACTTTCCAATTATACAGCCCTGTCAACTTTAGCTCACCGAGTGACGAGCGGCAGTTTTGCAACATGTTATCGACTGTCTCCTCAACTGCTACACTTGAACAGTACTCCATAGTTAAATCAATCTCTAATTTTCGCAATCTCTGGAAAGGCCAATTCTTAATAAGAGTATTGGATGTGAATTTATAAGGTATGCCAACAATGGTTAGTTGAGCTAGCGAATGTGAGTTTGCCAAGCAATCAAGAAACATGGGTAGATGCTCTAGGCTCTTTAGTTCCGACATAGATACTTTCTTGAGCGAAGGCCCCTGTGGCTCTACCATTGCCGTCAGCTTTTGGCAATCACGAATCTCCAAACTACAAAGGGAATTTAAGCTCCCTCCGCTCTCTGGATTTACTATCCACTCCAGATTTTGACAACCTTTTACAGTCAACGACTTTAGATGGTCTAGGATGTGTAGACCATCAGGAAATCTACTCAACATGGAGCAATGCCTTATATCCAGTTCTTTGAGTCCACCAGCCTTAAGGAAGAACTGAGATGGGAGACGTTCCAATTTGTTGCACCAGTAGATTTTCAAGGATACAAGGCTTGGAAATACCTCCACTCCCTTGCCAAAATCTTGTATCTCTTTCAGCTCAGCCATATCTGTCACTAAGAGGGTTTCGAGTGCTGGAAAGCTTATTACAGCTCCATCAATATTACCGTAGAATGACGAATTTATGGACGTCACATTGCTCAATCTCCACAAACTAAGCGTTTTGAGCTTTTTCAACTGCCCCAGCTCCGGGATATCTTGACATCCTTGGCAGCCACTGAGTGTTATCTCAATTAGCATGTCAAACCCTGTCAATTTTTGAGCCCATGGTGGAAAACGTTCGCCTTTAAATCCTGCAATCTTTAACATCTGCAAGCCTGGGTGAGGTTTGAGGTCTTCCAACACAGCCGCATCATTTATTTCTTTCTTTTTATCGAGAGGATCATCATCATTTTTTTCACCTTCTCTATTTTCATCCCATTCTAACGTCAAGGAAAGTAAGTTTTCCTTCTCAGATAATTTTGCTTTCTTGGCTTCTACACTGTTATGTACCTTTTCCAGGTTCTCAATGTATAGTTGTTTGAGATTGTTCAAACTTCCCAACTCTTCAATTGTGTATCCCTTCTGCTCGCTCACTCTAAACATCAGCTCTTGCAGATGATTTAATCTCCCAATCTCGGAAGGCAAATCTACGCCACGGCAGAGATAAAGATGTCGTAACCTAATCAAGTACGTCAACGTACTTGGCAGTTCTCTCAAAGATTCTGTAGATGCATTCAAGGTTTGCAAGTAGTGGAATTCAGAAATCCAGTCTGGCAAATATTCAATTCTTGTTCTTGAAACATTAAGATTTCTCAAATGTTTCAACTCGCGAATGGAACTCGGCAACTCTCTAACCCGGTCACAGTCAATAGTAAGAGCATGAAGAGATTTGTAACTCCCGAACATGGTGATATCTTCACAGAACATGGTGATATCGTCACCTCGGAAGATTAACGTACGCATCAAATATATTACAGAACTTGCATCATCTTTATCCGCATCTTCACAAAATAAGTCATGTGCAGATTTTAAAACAGCACTTGCGAGATTACGCACAAGATCATGCATCATATAACTCAAAACATTTCCATTGGCATCTCTCTCTGCAACTTGAAGTAATGAATAGTGTAGAAGCACATTTAAAAACATTTCGCCCACAGACTCCATGTCAACTCTTTCATTTGGTTCAATGCCAACTCTTTCATTTGGGTCAAGAAACCCTTCTGCCATCCATAATTCAATCAGCTCATTCTTCACAATTTTGCAACCTTTAGGAAAAATTGAACAATATGCTAAGCACATCTTGAGTGATACCGAAGGCAAACTATCAAAACCCAGTTTCAATATATTTGAGATATTCCCAGCTTCCTTACTATCTGAATGCCAATTTTCTGTGACTGATGACCACTCTTGTTTTGATTTATGGTGAAGCACTCCGCCAAATATATTGGCAGCTAACGGCAAACCTTGACATCTTTTTGCAATTTCTGTTCCATCGATCTCATGTCCTGATTGAACACCTCCATTTTGAAATGCTTTTGATTTGATTATTGACCAACAATTTTCAATGGATAAGCCTTCCAAATGATAATGGTAAAATGGCTTCACTGATAAAGCAACTTCTTCTTTCTTTGTAGTGATGATAATTGCATTTCCCCGTGTAGAAGATACTCTCGATATTGAATTTATAAATTTTTCCAATTGTGGAACATCTTCAATGCAAATATCATCAAGAACAAGAAGATAAGTTTTTGCCTTCAAAACTTGTTGGAGCTTCTTGAGGATACTTTCCTCGGTCTCAACTCCACCAATTTTTGTTTCAGACGTCAACGTTGAAAGGATATTTTTGAAAAGCATGATTGGACTGGAAACTCTAGAAACAAGGACCCAAAGATGCGATCCAAATCGAGCCTTGATATCTTCATGGTTAAATATTTTCCTGGTCAACGTTTCTTTTCCCACACCAGCCACCCCATGAATCGCAAGGATGGAGAATATGGCTTTTCCCGGGATATCGGTGGTCAGCTTCTCAACTAGTTTTTCCACAGTATCATCCCTTCCCTCAAAGATTGGATCGAGAGTCAATGAATTAGTTTCAAAGAAAGCACGAGGAAGAGGAGGAGCAGGAGCAGGAGCAATGTCAAGCAACTTTGCACTAAAGATCATTAGGTTGAAATAATGGTTGATTTGTTTAATCTTCAAAGTTATATCTCGTCGGCGGTTAAAGCGAATGCAGTATGAGATGCATGATAGGAACTTATCCTTGGCCCTGGGCTTCTTCAATTTCCTCACTTCATAATGATAGTCGAGTTCATTTAAAACCTTATCAGCTTCGAAAGCCACAGCTTGAACCGTCGTCAACCAGACCTTGACAGGCTGTTCGCCAATGGACTTGTTCTGGGCGTCATTCAAGTAACTCTGAGCAATGCTCAAAACACCCTGCAGCTGTTGGACATCTCCAATGGAAGAGCGGTCTTCCTTTAAAGTGTTGCCAAGGCTCTTAAAAATAAATTCAACAGCAGCAGAAGACATACCTCCATCAACAATTTCACTGAATCAGAGAAATAAATGCGTGTCATTAAAGCAGAGAGTATGATGTAACAAAGAAGAAACAATTAATACTTACTTAGTACAAGGTTCAATCCAACGGTTATCAAGCTTGATGGTGAGATGGGGAGCGTTGCACCACGCAGATCCAATTCGTAATTCCGGACAATTGTTAATATATAAATGTCGTAATTTAGTGAGGCGCTCTAATGTCTCCCGGGAAAGCAGGCGCTTCAACTTGCTGCAACTAGATAGATTTAACTGCACTAGAGACACGAGGTTTCCAAACCATTCAGGCAATTCTTCAATTCCTAGCTTCTGCAAGTCTAACTTAGAAAGACCAGTGAGACGTTCGATTGATTTTGGCACCGTCTCCCAAATTTGCTGTCCTACTAAGCATAACCGAGTGAGTGAGTTGCAATTTCCTTGTAAGATAGCATCCACCTTCTGTTCAATGTCAGGACTTTTCTCCTCACTAACATCTAAATGTAACTTTTGCAAGCTGCCAAAATGCCAATCCTTAAACTCACAACCATTCATGAATTGAGGAACGCATCCGATTTCCAATTTTCTAAGACGAGCTGATTTTGCGAGGCAGCCAACAAGCATTGGTAGATTCTTTAGGCTTTGTAGTTCAGACATTTTTAATATCTCAAGCGACGGCACCCACGACTCCAACATTTTACAAGGCAATTCCATCAGCTCTATGCACTCTACAATCCTCAGCACACGGAGGATACATTGTCCTTCTCTGACATCTGGATTGCCGATCATCGTCATCTTTTCACAATTTGTTATATACAACTCCTCCAGAGAATGAAGCATTTCTAGTCCATCAGGTAATTTTTTCAATTCGGAGCATCCGGTTATCTCCAACTTTGAGAGATTCTGATTCTTACGGAATAACCAATCTGGGAGACTTCGTAATCTCTTTAAATCTCGTATGTAGAACGACATTAAATTACTGAACGGAGACTCTATCGACACCACCTTCTCCAATTTTATCAAAGAAAGAGATTTGAGATTTTTCAAGTGTTCCAGCTTTGGGATTTCCCTACATTCTGAGCATGATGAGAGTGTTAACTGTGTCAAGTTCTCAAGTGGCCCATCCCGTACAGCCATCTCCCTAGTCCATGATGGAAATCGATTGCCTTTGAATCCTACAATCCCTAACTTCTTCAGGTTTGAATGAGGTTGGAGGCCTTCCAACACATTCTCGTCATTTATTTGCCCTTCTCTTTCTAAACTCCAACTCAACACCAGTTCAGATAAGTTTTGCTTCCGATGTATATTTGCTTTTGCTGCTTCTTCCTTGTTACGCACCTTTTCCAAATTAGAAATATGTACTTCTCCTTTGAGATTGTTCAAACTCTTCAACTCTTCAATTTGATAGCCCTTGTTTTCACCCACTGCAAAGTACCTTAGTGTTCGGAGATTAGTTAATCTCCCCATATCAGCTGGTAACTTTACACATCGGAGAACATAAAGATGCCTCAAGTTAATCAAGCACTTCATCGAACTTGGCAGTTTCCACAAATATTCTGTTTCTGCTCTTAGTGTTTGCAAGTTATAGAGTTCACCAATCCACTCTGGCAATTGTTTAATCGATGACTTTGAGATATTAAGATTTCTCAAATGTATCAATTTCATAATTGAACTGGGCAACTCTTTAGCTCTTGCAAGTCTAAGATTACGCAGACTTGTATAGTCTACAAGCATCTTATCAGAAATTTCACCTTCCAAGAATAATGTGCGCAAATGCTTTGCCACTTGTTTCTGTATAGGACTTGATTCTTGTCGGATCATCATGTATCTCACTGGGAGCAACCCATCTTCACCATTACGAGAACCTAATAGTATATAAGATGCTAGATCATGCATCGAATGGTGCATCACAAAACTTTCCACATTTCCATTTTCATCTCTCTCTGCTTGAAGCATTAAGTTTTGTACAAGTTCATTTAAAAGCATTTCTCCTGTAGACTCCATGTCATCTCCTTCATTTGGTTGTAGAAATCCTTCTGCCATCCATAGCTCAATCAGTTCCTCCTTCACAATTTTAAAATCATATGGAAAAATTGAACAGTATGCGAAGCACGTCTTCATTGATGATTGTGACAAGTTCTCCAACCTCAATCCATATATGTCTAACATACACTCCCACTCATCTTTCAAGCCCGCAATCAGCTCCCAGCGCTCTTGAGATTTACCACAAAGCATTCCCCCAACTAAATTAGCGGCTGATGGACAACCCCCACATATTGGTGCAATCTTTCTTCCCGTCGTCTCAAAACCTGATGGCACATCTGAATTTCCAAAAGCTATGGATTTGATTATGGACCAGCATTCATCCCCTGATAAGACATTTAATGGATGAATGTGAACGGGGCTAACCATATCAGCAACCTTTCTATTTTTGGTAGTGATGATAATGATGTTTCCTTTCATAGAAGTAACTTCCTTGATCCAATTTACAAACTCATTCCATCTCGGAACATCTTCAACACAGACACTATCAAGTACTAGAAGACAAGCTTTTCCTTTGATAGCTTGTTGAAGCCTTTTTAGAATGTCATCCCTACTCTCAACTTGATCACAAGTAAATGTGGCAAGGATTTTCTTGAGTAGATCGATTGGTTCAAAAGCAATACCAACATCCACCCAAATGCGTAATTCGCCAAATTGAGCCTTGATGCTTTCATGATTGAAGAGTTTTCTAGCAAACATTGTTCTTCCGACCCCCGCCTTGCCCTGAATTGCAAGGACAGAGAACACCCGCCCCTCTGAGGTGCTGGTGATGAGCAGCTCAGCTAACTTGAGCATATCTTCATCTCTACCAACTAAAACACCATCAGCAGAAAGAGAATCAGTTTGAGACAGAGTAGGCACCTTCCCAAGGCCAATTTTGTTTGCCTCATTCTTAAAGGATTCCAACCCGTCATTGATTTCATTGATAATAAGGGCACCTTTTTCATTGGATGAGAAATATGTAAGTACTTTAGCCTGGTTGGTGGGAAGTTTGAAACTGTAGGTTTCTTTGAGAAGATGATATTTGAGTTCATCCACAGAATTGTCAGCAACCAACACCTTAGTTCCAAGCTCCTTCAGCCAGTGTTTGACAGCTCCACCAATGGGGATTGTCTGCATCTCTATGTCTTTTAAGACGTTCTGGACAGTTTCCAGATTCCCGCTTAGCTTTGCTGCATTCTTGTGCAGACCAAAGATTGGTGACAACTCCTTCGAGACTTTGATCATGTTTTCAATTGCAACATTAATGAAGGCGGCAGCGGCGGCGGCTTCTACTTCCATTCTCCTGTGCACTGCCGAGACAAATCGAGATTTTAGAAACACAAATACTGCGAAACTAGTCAAGTTTACAACTTTAGCAAATTAAATTAGCTTAAGTATTCACAATTAGCGATATGATGCGGTGGGACATTTCACGATAAGAGCCACATTTCACTTTTACTATAAATGACAAGTAGACCTCACATTCCACCAACCAATTTTACTTACATTTCATTATAAAACTATATAAGTGGGACAGTATTATATATTCCCTCTGTCCCAATTTCATTGTCATTCTTGTAGTGGGCACGAGTTTTAAGAAATGTAAAGAAAAGTTGGTTGGAAAAGTTATAAAATGGGAGACCCACTTTTTTATATTAGTTTTATAATAACATGTGAGTGAAGTGAATTAGTGGAATGTGCAACCTACTTACCATTTATGGTAAAAATAAAGTGTGTTAATTAGATAGGAACGGACCGAAATAAAAAAGAATGATAATTAAGTGGGGATGAAGGAATATAAAATAATAAAATATAATTGCATACAATATCTTGCCTTCTAATAAAGGATTCATTTTTCTTGGATCGGATGAATATTTATTTATGTAAATTAATGTGACCTGCATGGGAAGTGAGTGGATTGATGCAGAAAAGAAAAATGGACATGTTTACTGTATATGGTTGACACTTCATAGGAGGACATCCATGGTATATGTTGTGATTCAATTGAAATTTGAATGTCCAACGACAGAATTGGCACTAGTGGTGTAGATTCACCGGATTCGGTCTAGATTTAAAAATTAAATCAACTCACTTGCTAAGTACGGTGTAAATTACAAATCTTGCTACACTCCGTCCCACGAGAATATACTCTCTTTTTTCTTTAGTCCGTCTTATAAGAATATGTATTTTGAAATTTCGAAAACTCTTTTCTATCTAGGAGCATTCACAATGGGGCGTCCTATAGTCCTCCATGTCAGCATTTTATCCTCCTGCTCATTCACCTGCAGTGGAGCACCTTATAGCCCGCCCCATAGTCTGCCCTATAGCATTTTATTTATCTTTTGTATTTATTTTACTTTTTATGAATATTTGAATATAACAAAATTGTAATTTAACACTACAAAAAAAAAACTTTACTTTATTGAAAGTCGAAAGAGTACAATACGAAATAACTTTAAAGAGCAACAATTTCAATGGCGATTAAGTGCCCAAATTTCTTCAACCATGTCGAACATGAGCCGGGCATGGTCTTGTTGGTTGCGCATTGAGGCCTGTGCCGCTAGAACCTCATTGTAGCCCATCGGTGATCATCGAACGTGATGCGGGGTTGCCGCACAGGAGCTAGGTCCAACTTCCTCATCGCCCCAATCGGTGACTCCAGTACCTTCGTCTTCGATTATCATGTTATCCAAGATGATGCACGGATACATGAGTGCCCAAATTTCTTCAACCATGTCGGACCTGAGTCGAGCATGGTCTTGTTGGTTGCGCATTGAGGCCTGTGCCGCTAGAACCTCATTGTAGCACATCGGTAACCATCGAACGTGATGCAGGGTCATTGTACAGGAGCTAAGTCCAACTTCCCCATCGCCCCAATTGGTGACTCCAGCACCTTCGTCTTCGACTATCATATTATCCAAGATGATGGACAGATACATGACATGGGCGATGACTTCCTTGTACCAGAAACGCACTGGACCTTTCACTATTACCCAACGCGCTTGGAGCACACCAAATGCCCGCTCCACATCCTTCCGCGCAGCCTCCTGCCATTGTGAAAATAATGCTCTCTTTCGATTCGTTGGGAAGCTGATCGTCTACAGAAAAACAGGCCACCCCGGGTACATGTCATCTGTCAAGTAGTACCCCATATGATGCTGGCATCTATTTGCAGTGAACTCGATGGTTGGGTCGTTGCCACTGCATTGCTCGATGAAAGGGTATGATGTGTTCAGGACGTTGATGTCGTTGTTCGATCCCGCACACCGAATTAAGCATGCCAGATCCAGAGTCGATAGTCAACGATGGCTTCGAGGATTATCGTCGGGTGGCAGCTCTTTAATCCACTAGTAAAATTGGCCTCTTCACGCCGTTAGACAGTTCTTCCACTCCCGATGCAATCTATGCTCCCTAGCATTTCAGGAAAGTCGTGCACCCTCTCGTGCATGTTCATTAGGGTCTGGCAATCATCAACGGTCGGCCTTCGCAAATATGTGTTGCGGAAAGCGTCCACAACTCCCTTGCAAAATTTCTTAAGGCACTCTCAGCCAGTTGTCTCCTCAACGTCAATACTGGTCGAACATATCCGTTGTGGTGCCTTAGGCCAACTGCCGGAGCGCAACTGTGCACTTAGTTCGGGTCTGACGATGCCATAAGGCCGATACTGGAAGTATGTATCACGTGCCTCCAACATATGAACAATGCGGAGAAAAGATCTGGCTGCATTCTAAATCGGCAGTAAAAAACCGTCGAGCCCCACCGTGGTTCATCGGCTAAATAGTCTGCAAACCGATGTTAGTGAGCTACGTCATGCTCGCGGGGGACAAAGGTCCGACATTAGATTGGCCTCTGGATCTGCTCCACCTGTTCACGCTCACGCTACATTTCGTCCAAGCAATCTGCCGCATTCTCATGAATGCAATCGACTAAGACCCGAGAATGCCCTCTGAGGTACTCCAATCGTTGATGGGATTCATTTTTAAAGAGTGAAAGAGAATGTAGATGGAAAAAAAGATTGGTGTGAAAAATGGAACGAGAAATGAGGTATATATTATTAAGAAAATATTAAAAAATCAAAAAAAAATGAAAACACGTCGCATCATTTGTGCCTGTCATCCGCGTCCCCCGCAATGTGGCGGACGATAGGCCAGATGATGCGTAATCCGAGGCCATCGTCCGCGGAGGAAGGGTCCACCTTCGTCTACCGTGGATCGTCTGCCCCATTACGGATGCTCTAATAAGGTGAGACTCATTCTCCACTAATAACACTTTAATTACTTTTTTCTCTAATAAGGTGAGACTCATTCTCGAGCTCGTGTCCGAGTCCGCGGACTTGGATCTTGACAATTGGTCTTTAAGTGGTCTTTGGACTGTTCTTTGGGCATGGTCATGGGCCTGGGTGCTTGGGCTTGACCAAGGCTAGTCTAATTCTTTTTAGACCACCAACGTTTCCACGTCAGCGAGTCAAGCGGGATGACACCTCGTCAGTATGACACCTCGTCAAGCGGGATCCCAAAACGTCTGTCCAGGATCAACCTCTCTAGCTCCTGTAACGGTTTGAAATGCTTGGTGGTTACAACCTCGCAATAATGACAGCCATCAAGGTTGTGTTGACCCTTGTAGTGGATTGAGCCTATAAATAAGTTAGTCATTCCATGCATTCCACACACCACACTCAAACATTTTGCATGCATAAGCTCCTTCTCTCTTTGTGCACTATCCTTCATAAGCTCAGTCCTCACCTCCATCCAGTTCGTCGGAGCTCTGCTGATAGCGGTGTTGCTTCATCCGAGACGAAGTCATTTTATCTTTGGGGACGGCACGCCAATCCGAGAGCACTACCTGAGTGTATTTCGTCTTGCAGAAAGAGGCCTCCTCGACCCGGCTTATTATTACATTAACAATTTACTGTTTCGAATTTGTCATTGTAATTTCGTTTCAATTTTCATTATGTATTTCCTCTTTTGGATTGTATTACTCCCGATTTATCTATTTTAATCCAAAAACCAAAATGTAATTGCAAATAATCTACTACCTATAATAATCAAATTGAAGGAGTGAGGTCTCATATTAAATATTATTTCAAATTGAGTTCATTATCATCGATAGATTGACTATTGTGAGTATGGATATCCATCAATCTACTACCTATAGTAATCAAATTGAAGGAGTGAGGTCTCATTTTAAATATTATTTCAAATTGAGTTTATTATCATTGATAGATTGAGTATTGTGAGTATGGATATCCATCTCTCTCGAAATATGCGAGTTGATCAAATAACCTGCTAAAGTTACACGGTTGAATTAAAAATTTGTAACCCAATAAAAGTCGGTTTGCACCCATTAGCCCATAACTTGAGGATATGACCTGGTACTCAATGGGCTAGTATAGTGGGTTGGCATATGTACTATTCTTGCATAATTCCTCGTCACCTTGCTATTTTGATCCATTCCATAATAAGAATCACAATTTTTTTTATAATAGATGATAAATAGGTTTCACATTCCACTAACCTACTTTACTTATATTTTATTATAAAACTAATATAAAAAAATAGATTTTATATTCCACAAACTTTTGCAACCCAATATTCTTTACAGTTTTTAAAATCCGTGCTCACAATAAGAGTGGCTCCTATTATGGAACAGAAGGAGTATATTATTTCTTCTTATTTGACTACTAACTCAACACGTGATCATAATAAAATAAATAATTAAATAAGTGATTGCAATTATATTCTATTGTGAAACTCTATTTTTGTTGTAAAGTTTATACTACCAAAGAATATTATTTCCTCATTCCCATAAAATAGATTAATCCACAATCTACTAAAAATACTTCCAGTACTTCCACTATTTTTCCCTCTCTCTTTGTTACTTTTTCTATTTCTTACTTACTTTACCAATTGGACATTAAAACTTATGTCATATATAAGTTTGTCTATTTTTTGGGAACGAGAGAATATATTTTAATATTGTACTTAGTCTTTAATACTTTCTTCGTCCCAAGGTAGTTGGGGCATTTTTCTAGGCACAAGATTTAAGAAAATTGATATGGTAAGGTTAAAGTAGAGAGAGTAAAATAAGAGAGAATAAAAGAATAAGAGAAATGAAGAGAGAGTTAAGTATGAGAAAGGATAACAGTTTTTGCAAAAAAAAAAAAAAAAAAAAACTCAACTACCTTGGACAAAAAAATACAACTTAACTATCTTGGGCAAAGGAATAATAATGAAAGAGTAAAATGACTACAAGCTCAAAGTAAATTCCCTAAATTAGAGCTCAATATATTCTCGATGTAGAAGAAGAATGTAAGTAGGGATGTCAATTGGGCTAACTCATTCGGGTTCAGGCCAACCCACCTGGATTACCGGGCTATTTGGGTGCAGGCTATTCGGATTATGAATTTTTCTGGTCATATATTTTCGACCCTACCCCTAACCCTCTGGATTTAGGGCTAACCTACGGCTATTCGGGCCTCAAAACTTTGAAAAATAATCTCTTATATCAAAAAAAATTTCTATAAAATGATTTTAAATTTTGGATATTTTTTTCGATTCTTACTTTTAGAATCCTATAAAATCTTCAAATTTTATAGTTTTCTTGAAGAATAGTTGGAGAGAAGCATTTCATCTCGATCAATTACAATACAAACAAAGATAAATTAAAATTAAATCCATCAATTTGAATTAAAGTTTGTGTTCGTGTCATTATTTTGACATTGTACTAACCGACTAATATTACCGGCCTATTCGGGCTGACCTACGGGTTTCGGGTTGGATTGAAATCCCTAAATGTAAGTGTATATTTTAGAATCATTTCCATAGAAATTTTGTTTCTATAAGGCCAAACTATTATTGAATCAATTATCATTGGTTTTATGTTATGTAATTTTGGACTTTTTGGAATATTTTAGACATTGCATTTTATGTTTGTCATAATTAATATCTTAATTTTTGTAGTTGTTATAAATATAGGGTCTTTAAAAAAATACTACATTCCTTTATTAGCTTTTAGCCTGATTATGCTTAAGTTTAGACTTTAGAATTGGAAATTTGTGATCCGACAACATTTCAGCTCAATGCAATAGCCGGTTAGCCGCAATTAAATTTTAGCTAACCAACATATGATGGGTTAACTTGATTGGCTCTAATTATGAGTAAATGAGTAAGGCTCCTATTAATTACAAAATTTATGAGTTGGCCGAAACAAAATCGTGACAAGTTTTTCGTGGTGATAAAAATAGCAAAATGACAAAAGAATAATAAACCAGTTTACTCAAAGCTGATATAAAAGCAAAAGAAAATTATGAAGCAAGATAAACTAAACGATGTCCCTATCTCTTCATTTTTTTCCAGGTTTTGGAAGATTTAAAATAACATAATTGATGCATTCTACTATTTGTTTATATCATTGGATAAGATGCATGGATGCTCAATATAGACTTAATCCCGTTTTATTTCCAGCTAAGTGATATAAATAAAGAAATTCAATTGATTAGAACTGATCAAAATATTAGTTATCATATCATGCAAATATTCTTTACTCATCTAGTCCGATCAAATTAAAGGGTGTTCGTTTTGTTCGATATGGGTAGAGCTAAGAATTAATTGTAGACCAGATTTACTGATGGTTTATGGTTTTCATTGTTGTCTAAATTAACCAAGAAATGCACTGATTGATTTTTTAAATTTTTATTGAATTGATCAGGTGTGTTGTATGACCGTAATACCTCCAATTTAAGCCTAATTTATTAGGGGAACACCAATATCAGAGCGGTAAATTAGGAATTTGAGGCTACTCAATGTAGGAATAAAAACCACCCGAAAGATGAGATTTGTTTTAGGGGTATTCCACCTCCAAACAGCGTGGGCCTAGTTTTACAACTTGGGCCAAATTTCTTATCATTTCTATGAACTTGAACCACACCTAATATATTTCCTAAAATTTTGACTTATAAAACACATATATATGTTATGTATATTTGAGAGGAATGATATGCTATATACGTTATGTGAGCTTCTTATGTGAGCATAATTTTCGTTTGAGGCATGTTTAGTATTGTTCGTTTCGATTTATATATTTAGTTTGATTATAATACAGCAAAAAATGTTATTGGAAATTTTAATTTCATTAAAATCAAAGCTTGAAATGCTCAATTTTTCTATAATTTCAAATAAATAAATAAAATAACAAATCAAGCTTTCATTTTTATTAATTTTATAAAATTAAAATTTTCAATTACATTTTTTATTGTTTTTGAATCAAACTAAATATATAAATAAAAACCAATAGTATTAAACATGCGTCAAATGAGAGTGATACTCATATAAGGAGCTCACATTATCATTCCTAGTACATATAATGCAACAAATAATGAATCAACTGAAAAATAAAAATTGAAATGAAGTGGGAAAATATCACTTACAGCCAAAGGTATAAACGAACCACGAAGAGAAAGGATAAGATTGCCAACTCTGATGCCAAGAGAAGTCGCTAAATATATAGGAATAAATTTCAATGAATAAACATGCATTCAACGGTTTTTATTAAAATTGGAAAATGCATATTCTTATGCGACGAACTTAAAAAAATTTGCATATTCTTATAGGACGGAGGAAATATATTGCAATGTATAGCATTTATGTCCTACTTGATACTTGTATATATTATTTGTAAATAAAATGTGAGTCAAATGAATTAGTGGAATATGGAACCCTATTAACACTTACCGAGACTTGTATTCGTGGAACAAAGGGAGTAATAGTAGTAGTATTTTTATTTAATTTAAAACTAATTGTCAAAAGTACACCAAATTTGACTCTATTTTTGGATTTCGATGTTATGTACTCCCCCCGTTCACCAATAGGAGTCCCGTTTTGTCACTTTAGTCCGTCCTCCTGGTTCACTTTTACCATAAATTGTAATAGGGTCTCACCTTTCACTAACTTTTTTCACTCGCATTTCATTTAAAACTAATATACAAGTGGGACCCATATTCCACAAACTTTTTTCCATCCATTTTTTTTAACAATTTTTAAAATCCATGTCGCCAAGAAATGAGACTCTTAACGGCGTACGGAGGGAGTAAGTGATATTAATAGTACAACTGTTTTTCAATTTGTAGAAACAAAATTATGGATTACTCTTATGTCCACTAATAAATTTTTTAATTATTTTTTTAGGTAATGGATCTTATGTTTCATTAACTTTATCTTAATCGTATTTTATTATAAAATTAAAATATAAAAGTAGGGTTTATTACCCCCCCCCCGTCCCACATTAAGATTAAGAGTCACATTTTACTATTTCGGTCTGTCCCATAATAAGAGTCACATTCCACTTTTATCATAAATGGTAAGTAGGTTTCACATTCTACTAACTCATTTCTCCCACATTCTATTATAAAATCAATATAAAAAAATGAACTTCATATTCCACTAACTTTACTAACTCAATATTCTTTACATCTCTTAAAACTCTTGCCTACCACAAATACGAATCCTACTATGGGACGGAGTGAGTATAAAACTACTCTCACCATCCCATAATAAGAGTCATGTTTTACTATTTTGGTCCGTCCCATAATAAGAGTTTTATTTCACTTTTACCATAAATAGTAAGTAGGCTCCACGTTCCACCAACTTATTCCAGTCACATTTTATTATAAAACTAATACTATATATAAATGAGACACGTATTCTACTAACTTATTCAACCTACTTTTCTTTTTACATTTAAAACCCGTTTCATAACTAAATAGGCCTCATAGACTCATATTCTACTAACTTATTCAATTCACTTTTCTTTAGATTTCTTAAAACCAATATCATAACTAAATAGGACTCTTATTCCTTATTCTAGGATAGAGGGATACATTTCTTAAAATTCGTGTCGGATCCAAACTCCCCTTGTATTGGTGGACGGATAAGTAATTTTTTTTTTTTTTTTGAGGAGTTTAAAATGATGTGTCATTATATTCTTAATAAATCTTCAAAGACATTAAAATACTCCTACGTAGAGACCGAGATCTTTAAAGAGGTGATTACATCCTAACTTCACAAAATGGAAGTAGTATAAAACTAGTTAGTAGTTTCCATTTAGTCAGATCCAAGGAATGTAGCACTAATTAAATGGACTATGTTGAGAAAGATACATATGATAATTCATTTTCAATTTTGTTTCTTTGTGTTCTATTCTTGACTTCAAATTTGATCAAGGAGACTGACATAGCTAAAACTTTGGTTTAGGAAAGCACATAAAATACATAACAAGGGGGATACTGATCTCTCTTACCGGTGTTTAATAAAGGCCGGATTGAAGCGCCAAGAGACGAGAGGATATGATTGCCAGAGAAGTCTATGTGGATGTAGTTGTCAAGATGGACGATTTATGTTATTAGTTCGGCCATTGATCTGTCGACACGTATCTTGAACTCTCAACCCACCCAAGTTCTATGGATCCGTACCAGTCACAGTTACTATGTCTCACTGTTCATGTTTGGCTTGCCACCTAATTACTAGTACCAAACTGGCACTATTGTGTGGACATGGCTGGTAGACAAGCAACAAAAACAGTTGTCCAGTTATTCAGCGGACTTGTCTACCGACACAAATCATAATATTTTATTAATTATTGATATATTTTTGTTCAATTCGAATAAAAATTATCATACAATTATAATTAGAAAAAAAACACACTTTAACATAAAAAAAAATTAAAGTGTGTAAATGTGTGTGAATGAGAGTGAAACGGAAGTGAAATAAGGAGTATTTTAAAAAAAAACTGTAAAAAAAATAAAAAAATAAAAAAAAGGTGTCCACTGTCGCGGCTCCTCGGGCCCTGATGCTATAGGGAGCCGCGTCCTCCATTCCACCGCCCCGTCCCCGCCAAGTGGCTGGCGCGCCCGCGTCCTCCACCCCCTGCCCCGTCCGCCCTCGTCCTCCACTATAGGGAGGTGCGGCCGCGCCACCTCCCTTGGCGGCCACTGTGTCCTTCATAGTGGACACTCTTACTCTATAATGTTATTCGAGTTTCAACTCGAGTTTGACTCATGTATGTAAATGGTACTTCCTCCGTCCCACAAAAGATGTCACACTTGTGGGACGGCACAAGATTTTAGGAGGTTTTGTTTTTTGTGTTAAATGGAGATAGAAAATATAATTTTTATATTCATGTGAGAGAGAACTTTTACCAAAAAGGGAAATGTGACATCTTTTGTGGGACAAACTAAAAAGGAAAGTGTGACATCTTTTGTGGGACGGAGGGAGTACTATTAAAGCTCTATGCTTCTTGAATCGAACATCAACAAAAAATATTCTTCTTTCATTTATAGAAATTATTTCACAATATATTTAGTTTAACTATATCAAAATTTTAAACTAAGAAACTAGTACTCCCTCTATCCGCAAATAAAAGTCTCGTTTTTCTATTTTGGTCTGTTTAGGAATCTAGTTCATGATTATTATAAATGGTAATTAAATAGGCCTCATATACCACTAATTCATTCTACTTACATATCATTTAAAACTAATATATACAAGTGAGACCTTTATTTTACTAATTTTCTTTCACCTGCATTTTTTAATATTTCTTAAAACTTATGCCGGAATGTAACGAGACTCCTACAGTCCTACTAGGAAATAGTAATAAGCAGTTAAAGCCACAGCTTTAAGCGCTTTTCAAGGAATACTCTGCGTTTAACATTCTTCAATAATTTGGTATAGATAAAATGCTTGGGTAGATAAAATGCTTTTAATGTTGACAGTAAGCAATGCAAAAGAGATGTCAATTCCTGCTTGGACACCAAAATTAAATATCTGTACGCTAACAAAAGGTACAACAGTTGGCAACAATACATTAAATGACGTTAAATGCTTCAGATTTAATTGAAATTATTAAGTTCAAGTTCGATTATTTTTATATTTCCTCCATCCCATGCTCTCGGTCTTAGTCCTAAGAGTGTCCACAATAGAGTGACACAGTCACTAATTCGTCTAAGGCATAGCCATAAAAACTTTTTCAGTCCAATAATAATCATGCCATAGCCACAAATCATATTCTCTCCATCTCAGTTCAAGTGATTGATTTCTTTTTTGCCGTTGTTTTGCAGACACAATAATAAATAGTTAAAATAGAGAGAGAGTAAAGTAACAGATAGAATAATATAGAAGAGAGTTGTATATATATTATTCTATTAACTATTTTACTTTATCTCCATTTTAATTATATATCATCATTTTCCTCAAACACGTGCCGAAAAGCAGTCTATCATTTGAGATGGGACAGAGGAAGTGTTCTTTTATCAATTGATATATTTTAATTAGATTAGAATAAAAATTATTGGACGATAAAATAATTAGAAAAAACACATAATTTAGCTAAAAAATTAAAACCAAATCTTGGTTATATTATAAAAAGGGGAAAATTAAACAACGAAAATTATGGACATCACACAAACAACACCGCCTCGCATATCACGATGCGCCCACTCCCCTACGTGCCCGGATCTCTTCAACCAAATCAACCTGGGGTTGGGTATGTGTTGTTTCCCTACACATATCGGCGAACCGTTGGAGCAAGTATCCATTACTATGTGGTCCACCCATCTGCAGGGGCGCGGTGGCAACACCGTGACTTGAACTAGCACTATCGTCTGATGCCCACCGCTCTGCAGCAAATCCTTCAAAATCTATTATCATGTTATGCAATATGATACATGCATACATGATATCGGCGATATCGTTTTTGTGCCAAACTCGTGTCGTGCACTGTATAATTCCCCATTGCGCTTGGAGCACACCAAAAGCTCGATCAACATCCTTCTAGCACCCTCTTGACGTTGCACGAAATAGGATTTCTTCGTACCAATCGGATCTCGGATTTTCTTGACAAATACGAACCAACGAGGGTATATCCCATCGGCTAAATAGTACTCCCTCCGTCCCATAAAAGTTGAGACAAAACTTTTGGGCACGGAGGTTAAGAATTTATATTAAATAAATAGAAGAGATGAAAAAAGTAGGAAAGATAAGATAGAGTAAAGTAAATGATGGAATAAAAAAAGAGTGATTAGATGTTTTGTCTTTTGTTAAAAAAAGGAAATGAGTCAACTTTGTTGGGACGGACTAAAAAGGAATACGACTCAACTTTTTTGGGACGGTGTTGTGATTTTTAGGGTTCAATTTAAGTACACAAAATAAGTTATAAATCCCTAAAAATACTACTTCTGCAAGTATACAGACGCGCAATGTAGTATAAAAGGTGTCGAACCCACAAGGAGGAGATTAATTGCTAAAACTATTAAATCTAACTAAAAAGCGATAAATTTGTAATTTTATAAGTTTGGACAAACGACTCAAACAGAAAGATCGAGAAAGTTAACTTGAGATTAACACAATAAAGGGAAAGAACTACTCCTAATTTGGTTCGGGTTGTTTTTTCACATGACTTCTATTTCCTAATTATTTTTCCAATGCTTTTAGGGATCGTGTTGATTTTTCCCTCGATCGCAGCTGATCACTGATCGAGGAATTGTACACCTAGGATAGGCTGATCAGGTCTCCTAGGCTCTACTCACCAACCCCTCACTCCTAAAGTCGCATAGTAAGCTCGGGATTAGCTTCTAACACAATTCAACACAAAGGATCCACCCCCGGTTTATCACCTAATCGGTTCTAACTCGAAGGTTCCTTATCTTTGTTTGTTCCTTATTCTAAGTTAAAGAGACATTAGAATTAAGGCAATTTCCAAATTAAGTTTACATGCTCAACTCAACAAGGATAAGAATAATCACCAAAGATAAAAATAATCACCAAAGATAAGAACTAAAAAGCAAAGAAAATCATAAAAATTCAAATAAAGAAGTTCATGTTCAACAACCCTACTACAAATTAGGAGTAATTCCAAGCTCTAGCCACCCGTGGTGGTCACCATAACAAGGAAACAAGCTAAAGATACCATGGGGGACAAGGCTTGGGTTGATGAAGCTTCAATCTTGCTCTTCTTCTTCAAGTGTGGCTTCCAAGCTCCAAATCTCTCTCCAAAATCGTTCCAGCCGCCAAAAGTCGCATAGGAAGTCGTGCCCTAGCTTTTTATATAGTTTGGGCTGAAAAAATAGGCCCAGTCAACTTTGCCCGACCGGGCGTTTTTTAGGGCAGAAATCGCGCGGCCGGGCGTTTTTTCACTGCACTGCGCAGTTTTTGTAAAACAGCCATATCTTCTTCATCTAGACTCCGATTGAGGCGTGCGAGATATCCACGCTAAGCTCTTTCGAAGGTGAATGCAATGGTGGACTTGTAGAAGCATTTGAAATTGATCTTTAAGGGCTAATTACTGTTCAGATTCGGACCATGTTTTCTTTCTCCGCTCTCTCTTATAGTTTGGTCTTTTGTCCTACAATATATCAAAATGAGTCCATTTTTCATCTTAAAAAGTGCATTAAGATAATGCAATAAAGGACTACAATTTGATTCACATCAGACGGAGGGAGTAGGTCATGTTGTACTGCGTGCCGTTGGCCACGAATCTAATCTCCGGACACTCACCCTGATACTCGTCATTGAAGAGATGCGACGACTACAAAACGTTGATGTCATTGTTCGACCTTGCGACACCGAAATGCGCATGCCAAATCCGCAACCGGTAGTCAGCAACGACTTCAAGGATCATCGAGGTGTGTTGCTTTTGAATCCAGTAGTGAACAACGCTTTCCAAGCCACCGGGCAGTTCCTCCACTCCCAGTGCATGCAATCGATGATGTCCATCATCCTCGGAAAATCGTGCACCCTCCCGTGCATATCTAGTAGTATCTAACAGTCCTCGGCGGTTGGCTTTCGTAGATACTCTAGACCTTCCTCATCGCAAACGCGGCTCGCACCTTTCCTCCCCACCCCGCCGCAGCGGCCTTACTATTGTGGACACTTAGAGTGTCCACAATAGAGTGGAATAGCCACGATTCTGCCAAGGCATGGCCACATAAACTCTTTCACAGCAAAAAAAACTTGTCCAGCCCAATACCAGTCACGCCACAGCCACAAATCATATTTTATCAATTGTTGGTATATTTTAATTGGAATGGAACAAAATTAATTGGAAAAAAATAAATAGAGTGGAATGGTATGAAAATAATGATTTGGGAATAGATATTTTATAGATAATTTTTTTTTAAAATAAACAAAATAAAATAAAAAATAAAAAATTAGGAGGCGGCACCAGCGCGGCTCCCTTCCGGCGTGCAATAGGCTCCGCCGCCACCTCCCTGTCCACGCCGCAAATGCCGCTTTTGCCCGTCCACCCCCCTCCCCCACCGCGCCGCCCTCCCGTCCAGCAGGCTCCGCTGCCCAGCTATTGTGGACACTCTAAGAGCATACATAAGGGGGTGGACGATAGCCCGCCCAGTACATCGTCGCTATTGCAGGTGCGTGGACGATGGGTATCCCAGTCTCGGCGGATGATGAGTTGTTTTTCGCATCCTCTGGCCTACGTCCGCCCATTGCGGGGGTGCTGACGATAGGTCCGGACGATGGGCACGAGTTTTCCTTTTATAAAAAAAATATTTTCTTATCTATGAATTTACCTCAATTCTCATTCCATTTTTCACACCAATCTTTCTTTCCCATCTGAATTCTCTCCACACTCTATCAAAATGAATCTCGATGATGACTGGAGTACTATGGAGGGAATTACTCAGGCCTTATTTAATTGCATTCATGAGGCAGCGGCCGACTGATTGGCCGAAATGGAGCGTGAGCGTTAACAGCCAGAGCAGGTCGCGAGGCCAATCCAACGTCGGACCTTTGTCTCCTGCGAGCATGACTGATATGCTTGGATTTTGCACTGTTTTAAAACCTTTATTTGGTTTGTTTTTAATGACAAAATCACAATTCATGTCCATATTTTGCATATTTTCTCTATTTTGGTATTTTGGCGTGTTTTGTGACATATGTGCATATTTGAGCCTAAAAAGACAGGAAAAGGTCGAAGTTGAAAATCTGGAGCGTTTCTGAAGTCTAGCGGTCCGCCGCAACATGCGAAGCGACCGCTGGAGCCTAGCGACCGCTACACCAATAGCGGTCCGCTTCGGAGAAAGTTGAGCTGAAATCGAGAAGACGTCCAGCGACCGCTGGAGAGTGAGTAGCGACCGCTACCAGATCTTCTGAAGCTATAGGATTAATTCCAGCGACCGCTGTCTAAGAGTCAGAAGCTACGGATCATTATGCAGCGACCGCTAGCCAAGGTGCAGCGGCCCGCTGCGAAAACGCGGCGCATAGATTTGACCTACTTATTCCCCAAGATTTACCAAACTTAGCCATTCTTACCTTGTTATGATAGGATTCGAAATTTCCCCTATAAATACCCCCTCAAACTTCTTCATTTAGATCTTCTTTTTGCCTCATAATTCTAGAGCATAAAATTGAGAGAGTTTTTCATTGTGCAAGAGGTTGAAGACAGAATCAAGAGAAGATCAAGGCTACAAGAATTCTACCTTTGTGTTTTATTGTTTTGGTTCTTATGTTCACTTTGTTTTTCCTTCATTCTATGTTTTTAGGTTATTCAATCATGTGTTTAGCTTATTTCATTATGTGTAACTAAACTCATAGGATTCTAGGGATGTATTAGTCACGACTTTGGTTATACAATTCCTTTTTTCTATTTAATATCCGTTTTGTTTTTACTTCATTTCTTCCCTAAGTTGTTCCGTAATTCTTCATGCTTGAGTGACACATTCGATGAAGATTTAATATAACTTGCTACATAATCATGAGAGGAGGTTGGCGAGTTAGATCCACTTAGTAGACACTACAATTAGCTTCCTTTAAAATGTCACTGTTAATTGAGAGTGAGGACTTTTCAATGGTCTTAATAAGGAGCTTTTAGGAGTTACGACCTAGGATTGACAACCCTAGCGTTAGTAATCTACGCTTGTACCGCATGGGCATAACTTGTGTGACTCGTTCTATCGAAGTATAAACTATGTCAGGGTATTGTAGTTGGAACTTGTATAACCATAACTGTGGACGCACATCCCTAGAATTCTCTTATCTCTCATATTTTTACCTCTTTAATTTGTTGCAATTAGTTGTTTAATGCTTTCAAGTGTTCTCGTTTCCAAAACTTTTCCAAAATCTTTGTTTTTCCAAATAGTGAAAGAAGCTTAGTAGAAGGTAGACAATTTGTGATTCTATTCCCCGTGTTCGATATCCCAGTACTGACCTTTAGCTATACTAGATTTACTCTGAATACTTGCATGTTTATTTTTTTTAGTACTAATAAAAAGTGCATCAATGACGTAGCTCACCAACGTCTGTCCTCAGACTATTTAGTCAATGAACCACGCTAAACCAAACGGTTTTTCAGCGCCGATTTAGAATGCAACAAGATCTTTTACTCCCAAAACCTTGCACGCCCCATCCAGGCCCCAACTGTTATATTACACTATTCACAACTACAATCTATTTTACTCGTAAAATAGAAAACGTTGAACAAATTAAAACACAGAAAATTCATTGTTCAGTCAAAAATTAAAAATTATAAACCTAGAAATTAAAAATTACAAGTCCTAAAAATTAAAATATTACAAGTTCTAGAAATTAAAATAGAGATACAATAGAGAGAGAAATTGTTTGAAAAAGGGATGAACAAAGGGTATATAAAATAGGCAACATTTTATAATTAACCTTCCATAACCCTAGGTCGGACTGCAACTAGGCGTTTCCCGGGAGCATGCAACACTGGGTGATAAGTCGTATTCTAAGCCTTGGTTACTGGTCAGTATGTCGTGAAATGCATGTATTATCTGCAAAACAGTTACTTAAGTGTGCAGGATTAAAGGATCCAAGTCAGTAGGAGACGATTCAGGTGACGCAAGTGAAAAGGGCGCCAGAAGGGTGCGATACTGACCAGGATGCATGCCAGAGAAAAGGCTTGAGATGGAGAAGGAGGATAGCTGGGATGATCATTGACAAGGGCAAAAAGGTCAAAACGCGGGAGAAGTCTACCCTAAAAGCAAGGGCAAGCCTCCCTATAAAAGAAGCCACTTGGAGAGAGAGAAGGAGTTCGGATAGACGCCTCCTAAGAGTTCGGTTCGAAGTTCTCGGTTCTCAACACACTTAGTAGAATTCTCTCTAGAAGATCAGTTCCTTCAGCATTATCCCGCCTCTCGTTCCTCGCCACAGCCATGGTCACTTGACGTCGAAGATTTTTCCGGAGAAGTCATCAGTCCGTCGTTCCAGCCAGTTATCGTAGCAGTGTAGTAGTATTATCGCCCGTAGTGGCACAAACAATCTTAATCGCTTTCCTAGTTTAAAGTTTACTTGTTTTCATCGTTAGTTATTTGCAAACACTCATCGCTGTGCTCTTTTGAAGTACTTTGTTATTTTCCAACTTTTACATTATGAAGTTTCTATTTCACATGTCACTTTGGTTCGAGTTTGCTTCATTCTGCCTAGGAAAGTTAGATTTAGTTATTGCTTTCAATTTCTAAGTGTTTTCTTATCGGGAGTTGTTGATTCAAAGTTGTAGCTATGTTTAGTCAAGTTTTCATGCATGAGTTTCTTTTCTGCGCCGTGATTACCACCTTGCATGTCAGTCAGTAGAAGTAAAGTTGCAGTTTTACTGTGTAATTTAAGTTTGAGCATTTAAATCGATGGATCTTAAGTTTGAATTTGTGAATCTGAAGTTCAGTCATGGAGTTTGTGTTTATCTGAATTCTGTTAATACTTGGTGAAGAAGAAAACGTCAAAATCAACTTTAGTTTGAAGCACTTTACTTTTAAGTTACTTTTGTTTTTGTTCCCTACTTTTCAGATGTACTGCCCAGACCTGTCAGAGAACCACCCAGCCACCAAATATGCCTTGTAGTCTAAATTTCCCCTTTTAGTAACTGTCTACTTTTCATATGCCTCTGAGACACATTGTCCCCTATTTTCACGAACACTCCCACATGTCTGTTATTTTCACGCCTACTAGTCAGTAGAGTACCACCTTTATTTCCTGTCTAGGTAAAATCTCAACCCAAGCGTGGTAGCTAACCAAAACACCCAGGAAAGTCACTGCAGTTATCAAAACGTGTCCATCCTCGTGGGAATCGACCCTTACCTCCATTATACTAATCAGTAGAAGTGGGTTGAGGAAACTTGTTTGAAGCCAGGTCCCGGTTATCGTACCAACGACTCAGCTGGGTCGGGAATCTCTTCCTGATCAGTTGGATACACTCCAAATTACATACGAAAACCATCACAACACTCGAAAGAGTGGGGAAACCACTTGGTCCGTCAAAATGGCGCCGTTGCCGGGGATGGATAGCGTTCATACCTGTTATTGTGTGTGATCTTTTTGGTGTACATACTGTTTATAATTTTTCTTTTCTTTTTGTTTTCAGTTTATGAGAAGTGGCTCGGCTCCTGGCCAGTGGAGACCAAGGATACTTCCCCGAGGAACAATACTCGTTACCACTCGTTCTGTCCTGCCGACAGCACTGTCCGACCTAGGCACGAGTAGCGACGAAGAAAAGGAGGAGCTAGAGTACCAACTTCCGGAGCCTCCCCCCAACCAGTAAGAACACTAGTGAGAATGGCTGACCAGGGTGAGGACGATCCCGAGCTCGCAACACTTACCGCGCACGCCGGCGGAGATCCTCCACAAGCCATAGTGGTTACCCCAGGCCAAACCGCCTGTGATGTGAAACCCCACGTTATCGCAATCTTACCGACGTACTGTGGGAAGAGCTACGAGGGACCATACGAATTCTTAAATGAGTTCTGCAAAATCTGTAAGGCACAGAGGCGGCCAGCAGGAGCGAGCGAGGATGATTACAGACTGAAAGCCCTACCTTTTGTCCTGAAGGGAGAGGCCAACACTTGGTTCATGCGCCTGCCAGCCGACTGTATCAATACATGGGCTGATTTCAAGTCAGTTTTCCTAGCCGAGTTTTTCCCGTCTTCAAAGACAAGTGCATTGAAGAGGAAAATATCGTGCATAAGGCAAGAATATGATGAAACTCTGAGTGAATACTGGGAGAAAGTACATGAGCCTTTTGGAGTCATGCCCCAACCATCGCATGAAGGAGACAGAGGTGCACCACACCTTCTATGAAGGAATGAACAAGGAAACCAAGGATCTGGCGAATTCGTCACCTGGAGGCGATTTCACCCAGTTGAGAGTAAGTGAAGCCAAGAAGGTGTTATGTAAGCTGTTGAATGCAAAGAAGACGTACGACAACGCGAGAGATGGGTACAGCAGAGAAAGGGTAGCAAGTGCTTCGGCTACTGACCAGGAGGAACGGATGGATTTGAAGATGGAGGAATTAAAGAAGGAGTTTCTGACTGCAATCAAGCAAAACACTCCACCACCTTCTCCAACTGGAGGCCAAGAAGCCCCAGCACTACCATATGATCAGCCGGACAACTCGCTGGATGTGGAGCAAGCAAATGCCGCAGGATACTACAATTCCAACGGAAATTGGATTCCGGGAAAACAAAGAGATGCACCGTGGAGGGACCACCAAAATTTCCGATGGGGGAGATGGAAATCAGAATCAGAACCAAAATCAGGCTCCAAATCAACCCAACCCCCAACCGAACCAATATCCCAACCGTGGCCCAACAAACCCTGACTACCAGTCTAACTGGGTAGGAAGAAACCAGCATCCTCAGAACCAAAACTCTCAAAACCAGAACCCGAACCCTACCTATGTGCCACCCCATCAGCGAAACTCCCAAAACCAAAACCAGAACCAAAACCAAAACCAGAACCAATTTAACCCAGGGCCTCAACATAACACCCACCACCAAAACCAAAGTCAATACCAGCACAACCACGACCAGTATAACCCTCCTGCCCAGCATAACCAGTACCCACCGAACCAAAACCAGCAAAATTTCTCAGGCCACCAGTCAAACCCGCCACCTCAGTATAACCAGCACCAGAGCTCGAACCAATTCCATTACCCAAACAGGTCGAGGAGGTCTATGGAGGACATGATGGGGGAGATGCTTGCCTCGCAGCAAAGCATTAAAAATGACTTGCAGTCCACTAATGAAACAATGCAAGGAATGCAAAGTGCCCAGAAGGAACATAGGTCAAATATGGACATGATGAACAGGCAGTTGGCCCAACTCGCTAACTCGGTGGGCGAAATGAAAGGGAACTCAGGGAAACTCCCATCTACAATCCATGTACCTGAAAAGGCAAATGTGAGCAAAATTACTGTAACACCCGTCTTTTTAGTACCCTTTTTCGATTAATTTTGTTTTGAGAACGAGCGATTGATAGACCTTAAATAAGATGTTGTCTTTGTTTCGAGTGGATGTGAATGAAATTAATGAATGTTTGAATCGTTGTTGGGCAATCGTGTGGTGAAAGTAGTCGGCGAGTTTGACGTGAGAATCATTAATGAGAAAATTAAGCGTTCGTCTAAGTACTTGGAACAACACCAAAGTACTAAAATAATAAAACACCACAATTAAATCTAAGCACTAAATTTCATATATTTTTGGGCCTATTACTTTTGTCTATTATTATTATTATTCTCTCCTATGCTATTTATCCTAATTCAATTGGGATACTTTTAATATAGCCATTTATTCAAAATCCCTAATTATTTCCTGCAGTCAAATACTCAGTCAAAAACAATTCTTTCTTCTGATCCTATTCTACACGTTTTCCTCTTCAAAAAAAAAACCCCCACTCCCTAATATCTCTCCAACAAACAATCAAATCTCTACAAAGTTGTTATATATCTTTTTTTCCCCCACCTCAGCTATTATCAACTGTGTTCCACAAATTCCAGAGCAGTTTCTCCTCTCTTCCGCAAAAAGGTAATCTCTTTTCAGTTCAAATCTGTGTATACCATTCCTGGATTATTAAATCCATAGTACCACTTTCTCGTCACAGTTTAGAGGAAGATCGAGCAGTTGCGAACCCAATTTCTCCCTGCAAATCCAAATTTTTCTCCATTGCTATCAAGGTATACACTATCCTCCTCAATTCAACACTATAGATTCATACATTCACTTTAGTTCACTGGCCGAATCTGGAATAATTTATTTTGAAATTTTCTGCAACTTGTTGAAGAATAATCCCTTTGAAAGCTTCGATCTTTAAAGCTGTAGAAGTAACCTCTTGGTTCTCTTGAGTTTTAATTCATAAATTCCAATTCCTGCCCATAAATATTTGAGACGAACCACTAAAAATTTATAATAAAAGTTTGGATTGGGAAAGAGTGGAGAGGAAAACTTACCGGTTAGGAAAAGCGGCGCTGCCGATGGAGGGGCTGACCGCCTGGAGCGGCGACGGATAGCGGCAGTGTGTGAACGGAAACAGCAGACCGAGGGAGAGAGAATCCGATTTGGTGAAGAATAGTGATAGAGCTGCTGCGTTGAGATAGAGAGAGAGAGAAAACGTGAGACTAAGAGAGAGTGGTGTAGTCTGAGAAGTAGTGAACGAAAGAGTTTGCTGATTTTGATTTTGAGGAAAAAGAAGAAAGAAAAAAAAAACGTATAGTGTGGGCATGTACTGATTCCTTTTTCTTAACTCTTGTTTAATAGTTGGGCCACCTTAGTGTTAGGATCTGGATTACTTTACTCATTTAAAACTTTGGGCCTTAGTAAATAAGTGAGTGTGGAAAAGGTATTAAATTACAGATTTTCTTTTATTCTCTAGTTGTTAAATGGGACTGACCAAATATTAATTTGTGGGTCGGCCTTTTATTGTTTGGAACCTATGTGATGGAATTTAATATGTTTGGCCTATATTCTTCTAGTGATGATCGAGATGTCCAGTATGTCGGAGACCTTTGTGTTTAATAGATTTTGGGCAGTTTACTTGGCAATGGTTAAATTCAGAAAAATAATGACCTTTATATTTATATTCTTTTTATGAAAGAAAGGTGGATAATTTGAGCACACACCTAGGAGCATGCATTGTCTTTAAATTAAATTATTTAGCAAAGCCTGATTTTTGCATATCATGTTATTTCGAAAAGGGTGAAATTTTGCACGTTGTTGAGGTTGGGACAGGAAGTTGGTGGAGGAGTTAAGCTTTTGAGGTGGGCTTTCGTTTTAAATAAGGACTATGTCCTAAATACTATTTTTATGTGAAATGAGGTGAAAATTGTTTGTCTTGCCATGTTTTGTGTTTGAATGAACCTATCTGAAGTGGCTATGCCATGTATGTTTAATCGAATTCGGGTCCCAGTAGGGCCGCAAACCCTGCTCGGACTAGTGTACACCCAGTAGATCGTGCGCTATCTCTTTGGAGTTGGCCGGTCTAGTGACTTGGTTCGTGGCCACGTTCCTTGTCATGTATGTTCAGATATGGTGATGGTGATGTGGATGGAAAATGGTTGCAACCGAATCTTATGTGAAAAATGATTTTAGTGACTTGGGTTCTTTTCAATTAAAACCCCCAAGATCACTCGTTATGGCTTGACAAACTGATTTGGCATGTGTCCACTGAGTGCATCAAGTACTCAGCCCTGCATATTTGTTTTTCTTAATGTGCAGATTGAGCGACGACGAGCGTGGAGGATGTTGAGCAGAATTCATGGATTATTTATGGTTGGCTTAATATTGTTGGATATGTCGTGTCTTCATACTCGGCATTTTCCGTGTCTTGAACGCTTCCGCTAAGTGTCTTTTCTTTAAAATCGTTTTAGTATTGAGAACCTAACTCTTTTCAAAAGTGTCTACTTTCTAGTCTTTATTTCTTAGAATTGGTACTTTGTTGAATTGATACTATGTTGTTTTCTAAGTTATTTTAAGTATTTAAATATTTTGGTCAAAGATGTGTGTTTCCCCCTTTCTTCCCCGCTTCTTTAATCATCCCCTAGTCGCGATCAACCGTGTTTTCTATCCTTAGAAAATACGGGCGTGACAATTACACTGCGGTCCGGGACAGCCTATAATGGACCTCAGTTCAAGAACCCTGTTGGGGAGTCTAGTAGAGAAGAGGTGCTGAGCGACATCATCCCAGCGGAAGAGCTCACGAGGCCTCTGCCTCAGATGGAGGATCCGTTTTTTCTAAACGAGGAGCCTACCGTGGAAGGAAAGAAGGGAGAAACACAACCTGGAAATGAGCAGCCGGGAGGAGTAATGCCCACATCGGAACCTCAAACCCAGGAGAAGCCAAAGGGAATTCCACAAGGACTGACTGGAGAGGCTAAGGGAGAAAAACCGTTTCCATATCGGTTTGTGACGAAGAGGAAGAAAGAAAACCCTGTGGATTTCATGTCGATCTTTGGGAAGCTGGATGTCACCATACCATTCCTCCAAGCTGTGAGACTGCCCCCTCTGGGGAAGTTTATAAAGGAGTTCATAGCCGGGAAGGCCCAGGAGGATGGAAAAATCATGGTGGAAGGAATAGCATCAACCATTGTACAGGAGAAGCTACCACTCAAGAGAGCCGACCCAGGTATGTTTACCCTACCCATAACAATTGGGGATGTGAAAATCGAGCATGCAATGTGTGATCTAGGAGCATCTATCAATGTTATGCCGTTATCCATTTATAATCGGTTAAAAGGGGTAAAATTGTCGAATACTAGGGTGTTGATCCAACTGGCTGATAGGTCATGTATCAATCCTGAGGGTGTGTTAGAAAATGTATTGGTCAGTATACAGAACTTTACTTATCCCGCTGATTTTTATGTCATTAAAATGAGTGAACCAGAAGCTAGAGAGTCTAGCGGGATATTGTTAGGAAGACCATTTTTAAGAACGGCTAAAACAATTGTGGATATGGCCGAGGGAACAATATGCATTGACTTTAATGGTGAGAAATTTGTCTTTGACATCAATGAAGCCATGAAAAAACCAATAGATTCTGAAAATCTATTTTATGTTGATGTAATTGACCCCTTAGTCCAAGAATTTCTTGAGACCGAATTATTGCAGGAAAAGCTCCAAGCCTTGGATGTGTATGCCCAGGTTGATGTGGAAGCAGCTGCATGGTGTGATCTGATCAGTAGCCGGGGGTTGACTGACGAAGAGATCGAAGAAGCAATTACGGAATTCTGTCAGAAGTCAGAACTAGCAGGATCCGTAGGGGCCGTTGTGCCGGCCCGGATGGAGGAAAAATCAGATGCTGAACAAGAGCAAGAGGAGGATTCAAAGAAGAACCCTTTACCTACAGACACACTGCCCCCGCAAGTGGAGTTGAAAAAGTTGCCAGCGAATCTTAAGTATGCCTACCTAGGGGAGGAAGACTCATTCCCTGTAATCATCAATAGCGGGCTGACTGAAGAGCAAGAGGCAAGAGTACTAACTGTGCTGGGCAAAAACAAGAAGGCTATTGGATGGAGCCTTACGGACCTGGTAGGTATAAGCCCGGATGTCTGCATGCACCACATTAGGCTGGAGGATGGAGCCAAGGCGCATAGAGATTCCCAAAGAAAGGTGAACCCAAACATGCGAGAAGAGATACTGAAGGAAATCTTGAAGTTGCTCTCACTGGGCATTATATATTCAGTACCAGATAGTGAATGGGTTAGCCCAATCCATATGGTCCCCAAGAAGTCAGGGATCCAGGTGATTAAGAATAAGAGAAATGAGCTAGTGCCCACCAGACTAGTTACCGGGTGGCGAATGTGCATAGATTACCGGAAGCTGAACAATGCAACCAGGAAGGACCATTTTCCCCTGCCATTCATCGATCAAATGCTGGAGCGACTGGCTGGGAGGAAGTACTTCTGCTTTTTGGATGGGTACAGTGGTTACTTTCAAATCTATGTGGACCCGGAGGACCAGGATAAGACCACGTTCACTTGTCCGTTTGGAACCTATGCGTATAGGCGTATGCCATTTGGTCTATGCAACGCCCCCGGTACTTTCCAACGGTGCATGATGAGCATATTCTCGGATTTGATTGAAGATTGTATAGAGATCTTTATGGATGATTTCACTGTCTATGGAGACTCTTTCGACTCGTGCTTGCAACATTTGGATGTGGTACTTGAAAGGTGTCAAGCAAAGAGTCTGGTTTTAAATTTTGAGAAATGCCATTTCATGGTTACAGAAGGAGTTGTTTTAGGACACGTGGTGTCAGAAAAGGGGATCCAGGTGGATCAAGCTAAAGTGGATGTCATATCCAAACTACCATTCCCTGCTGATTAGAAAGGAATAAGAGGTTTCCTTGGCCATGCTGGATTTTGTCGAAGATTTATCAAGGATTTCGCCAAGATTGCCCAACCTCTCACCAGGCTTCTCCAGAACGAGGTGGAGTTCGTCTTCGATGAGCATTGCAAGGCTGCCTTCAACCTCCTTAAGGAAAAATTGATTTCTACACCGATCATTCAGGCTCCTGACTGGGATCACCCCTTCGAGGTGATGTGCGATGCTAGCGACTATGCAGTGGGGGCCGTACTGGGACAGAAGATTGAAGGAAAAAGGTATGTGATATTCTATGCATCCAAGACCTTGAATCAAGCCCAACGGAATTATGACACCACCGAAAAGGAGATGTTAGCGGTTGTCTATTCCTTCGAAAAGTTCAGGCAGTACCTACTGGGATCAAGAGTCATCGTCTATAATGATCATGCGGCAATCAAGTATCTCATTGCGAAGAAGGAGTCAAAGCCCCGACTGATCAGATGGGTGCTGCTTTTACAAGAATTCGACTGAGAGGTAGAAGACAAAAAGGGAGTTGAAAACAAGGTAGCGGACCACTTGAGCAGAATAATACAAGAAGGGAACAGTGAAGATGTGAGGGATCGATTCCCAGAAGAGCATTTATGTGAAGTGATTTTCTCCGCTAGGAAGATTGATTGGGAAGAAGTGATGAGACTTACTGGTCAGGACGCAACAACCAAGAGCAAGGAGAAAGAGGGACAGGAACCCTGGTATGCGGACTTGGCAAACTACCTAGTAACGGGAGAGCTACCAAGGGTGCCAAACGTGACAAAGGCTCAAAGGATGAAGATAAAGAGCGAAGCAAAGTATTATTTCTGGGACGACCCATACTTGTGGAAGGCAGGAACAGACCCATACTTGTGGAAGGCATGTGGAGGACATTTCGGGCCAAGAAAGACTGCCAGGAAAGTGCTAGATATCGGATTCTACTGGCCGACCCTAAATAGAGATGCATACGAGTTCTGCAAAGGCTGTGACCATTGCCAACTGACCGGTGGGATCTCCGCAAGGGATGAAATGCCGCAAGTTCCAGTAATAGTTTGTGAGGTGTTCGACATCTGGGGTATGGACTTCATGGGTCCTTTTCCCTCATCTTATGGGAACTCCTACATCCTGGTGGCAGTTGACTACGTATCTAAATGGATAGAAACCAAAGCCACAAGCACTTGTGAATCTAAGGAAGTCACCAAGTTCCTCAAGAGTCATATATTCAGCCGATTTGGAATACCAAGGGCAATCATCTCCGATCAAGGCACTCACTTCTGCAACCGAACGTTTGAAGCATTGATGAAGAAGTACGGAGTTCATCACCGCCTATCCAGTCCTTACCACCCTCAAGCCAACGGGCAAGCAGAGATCTTAAACAGGGAAATAAAGAGCATTTTAGAGAGAGACGGTCAACCCCTCCAGGAAAGATTGGAGCACAAGGTTGGAAGATGCTCTGTGGGCATATCGCACAGCATACAAAACTCCTATCGGGATGTCCCCCTATCGCATCGTCTTTGGGAAAATGTGTCTGTTGCCAGTAGGAATTGAACACCGAGCATACTAGGCCGTACAACAGGTTAATGTGGATGCTAAGGCCTGTGAAGAGGAAAGGAAGCTACAACTACAGGAGCTGGAAGAACTCAGATTGGAATCATTCGACTCAGTCATGTGGTACAAGGAGAAAACAAAGATGTGGCACGACAAAAATCTGAGAACCAAGGATCTCCAAGTTGGTCAGAAAGTACTACTCTTCCCGTCAAGATTGAAGCTAATGCCTGGGAAGCTCAAATCCAAATGGGCAGGACCTTACATTATCACTGCATTACGTGCTAATGGAGCGGTCGAGATTTCAGGGAGTATCCCTAACTCTGAACCTTTTGTCGTTAATGGACATAGATTAATATATAGGGAAAATGAAGAGATATATGTAGTGGAAGAAATTCCACTACACTCTAATGGCATCTAAATGACCAGTAAAAAAAAAGGGGGGGGATTTGGAGTTTCACCTGGTCAACATCATATAATCTGAACTTACTGACCTGGTAAAACTTCAAATACCCTTAGCAATGATGTAAATATTGTAAATATTTAGTAAATTAACTTAGTTTAAAAAAGGAAAACAGAAAAAAGATTTTCGGATTTTAAATATTAATTCAAAGCCCGTACTGATCAGAGGATACTATTTGGGTGAAACTCTGAATTGTATTAAAAGAGCCATTTAATTTCTTATTTTCTAATTCTAGCAAACTGAGAAAAAGGGGGATGAGTAAAGTTTGAAATTTTGGGGTGTTGCAGCTTTGCAGGCGAGTGCAGAAGCTGGGAGGCGCGTGAAGCAAGGACGTGACAAGCAACGTCCAATCAGCTGCCAGCAAGCGCAACCGCCTTCCACACGAAGCGTCTCGACCGGGCGACCGTTTACAATCGGTCAAAACCCTCAACTACCTGCCCCTCTATAAAACACCCCACCGCCTACTCCCCTTCACTTTACAAACTCTTACCTGCATTCTCTCATCCTCAACTACCCACCCCACTCCGAAAACCACCACCCACTATAGAAACTACCGCAAACCACCACCGGTACAGTCATGGCAAAGCGAAAGGCAACAAACAACCCAGCAGCTACCACCGGCGAAGCCCTGTCAGAAGTCCAAGCAACAGCCGAGTCACAGCCACCGCCGACGACACAAATTCCGGCGATGGTTCCGTTAGATGCACTGGCGGCGTTTCTAAAGCAACAAGACCCCAACAGAGAATGGACAACAACCCTAGCCGGATTTAGCCTAACCGGAGGAATGCCGACGACATCAAACCCTACCCCAACTGAACCCACAGAAAACCTACCCACCGCCAACCCCAAGAACCTCAATTCCGACATCCGAACAGATTTCTACAACAGTAACAGCACAATCAGAGCCCTCCCACCCTTATCCCATGCACCAACAAACAGAGCCGTTCGACGTCAGCCCTCTTTCCGCCTATCAAGATCCCAACTGGGGAGAAACAAAAGAGAAGGAGATTCGGGAGAGAGCAAGCGTGAGCGAAAACGAGGAAACAGAAAGGATAATGGCCACTGAGGCCAAAATCGATGAAGCAGAGAGGGAGGGGATAGATCTGAACACAATGGACAAGAAGCAAGGGTTAATGACGGAAGATGAATTCCAAGCGGTTTTGGGCAAGGGGGATAGGATCGTGGTAAACCCTGAAGGGGTGGCTGAGGTACTGGACCTCGCATCCCAGACAGTAGGGAAGGGGGAAGCAACAAAGGAAGCAGAAAGGTCGGAAGGGATAGTCCACCAATCAGTAGAAGAGAAGACAGCCGAACAACTTGAGGAGGAGAGACAAGAGCCAGTAACACATCAAGAGGAAGCCTCAGTGGTAACTAAACCGAAACCCGTAAAGAGGAGGCTAGTGTTGAAAAACGACCCCAAGGCAAAAAGGCAGAAACTCCAAAGAGTGTCACAGCGATGCTTAGGAAAGTGGACGTCCAACAAGGAAGGAGCAAACACAGCAGCAGATGCAGTGGAGGTTTCGAGTGAAGACGAGAAGACTACTCCTACAAAACATGGGGAGGAGCCCTCGAATACTAGCCAGGAGGACAACCAAATGGCAACAAGGACAGTATCAGCAACGCCGACTGACCAGGAGGAGAATACTGACAAGGTGACTGAGGGTCTGGACCTCGCATCAGAGTCAGTAGGTCGGGAGGAGGCAGCAAGAAGTGATACTAGTACCCGCGTGGTGACCAAGCCTACCACCCAGGAGGACGTTTCAACACAAGCCGACGAGGAAGCAGAGGCAATGGAAATCGAAGAAACCAAGTACATTCAAGAAAGGAAGAGGAAGGGGAAAGCCCCTGTCAAGAAGAAACAAGTCATGAAGAAACAGCGCACTGCCAATGCAAGCATATGATCAGAGAGCCGGAAGAGAAAGAGAGATCAAGCGACACCGACTACACTTCCAGCGAGGAGTCTGACTCGGAGAGTGATATCTCTCTGGAAGGAGAAGAATATCATGAGCAGCAGCTCCCCGACAACCACCTTGAACTAGTCCATCCTCCGGTAGAGAGGATCGTGTACCGGCGGTGGAGGGTAACGCTCACTGATGAGCTTATGGAGGACATGAAGCACTACGACACCAAAAAGCTTCAAGATGCATTTGACGACAAGGATGACAGTAGCAAGCAAGTCAAATGCGGAAAGGTACTCCACATACCCTCTTTGGATGAGTTGTCTGTTCGTGATTCCTTCCTGGCCAGTATGGAAGCATTGGGTTTTGAATGGCTGTTAGAGAATAGGGACCCAGAGATATCTGTGAGATTAGCAAAGGAGTTCTTCACCACGTTTAGGTTCCAACTCACTACGGACCTAGACGAGGTGTCAATTTCCTTTAGGATATTCGGTGGAGAACTGTACATGAGTCTGATAGAGTGGACTGTGCGACTGGGTATATGTAGCCTGGAGGAGGCTATAGGACCAGACTGGAGAAGTCGTGAAAGGGGGGTACCGAGGCGACATATAGAATTTGAGCCCCAGGAAGCCTGGGAGGAGCTAACCAACCCGGATGCTGGCCAGTTTGCCTCTACTAAATCCAGATCCACCCACTTCAACAACTCCATGCTAAGATTAGTGCAGCTCTACTTAGGATATAACCTACTGGGGCAGAGCAACTCCGCTGCAAGAACGTCCATGACCGAATTGTACTTGGTATGGTGCGGTAAGCGTGGAAGAAAACTGCACTTGAGATTTTGGACAGCCTACCAATGCCACCTGATAGCCACCTACCCAGCCAGAAACTTGTCGCTCTGCCACATACAAGGAGCCTTCGTGTGCAACAACATCATCATAACAGAGGCAGAAGACCTGTCTCTAATGTACATGGTCGACGCTCCTGGCCTGTTTGATATACCCTTCTTCGTCCGCACCAACTTGGTATACTACAGAGAAGGAGTACCCCAGTTCTACCAAATGGGAGAAGCCCCTAGAGGAAGGGCACAACAAGGGCAGGAGGTGCAAGCTATCCAGCTCGACCAAGCACAGAGGCTGAGGCAAGAAAACCTGGAGCGGGCAGTGACTGAGCTGGCTGAGGAGAATAGACAATCGCGGGCAGAGATGGCGAAGCTGACAGCCCTAATGGAGAGCATCCTAAAGGAGTTGGCAAGAGGAAAAGCAAGCATTGGAGCTGGAACAAGCAGACATGGAGGACAGGAAGAAGAACCCACCGGACCTGAGGAAGAAGAAGGCAATGGACAACAGAAGAATGATGAAACCCAACCCGGACCTACTGAAGAAGAACCAACGGACCCACCTGCACAGAACCCTGCACCAAGAAGGAGCAGGAGGAACATCTGACCGAACCACTCCCAACTGACCAGTTAGTTTTCTTTTTAATTTTTAAGTTTTTTTTTCTTTTGTTTATGTTTTCGTACTTTTAGTAAATAGTTAGAATTATGTGTTTTAATTGTGAGTAAACCCCATTCATAACACTTAGCCTATTTAATAGTCTAAGTGTGAGAAGTAAAGGGTTTGCTCCTTTGGTGCATGTATGTTTATTATGTTTTTCTTTGTGTTTTGTCGTGGGCATGTTACCTCACACTTAGCCTACTGCGTGACTCAATTTATTTTTAACACAAGTATACCCGCAAGTGTACGGGGCTAATGTAGCAAATAGTAAGCAAAGAGTATCGTATCCACAGAGACAATGAGTGTCAACCTAATTACCACGAACCAACCTCAACTACTATTTAGATGAATCAGAATTTTGGTTTTTCTAAATCTATTTAAAAGTAAGGTAAAAACAATTAAAAACAACTAGAGAACTAAAAGCAAATAAGAAAATGGATGTAGATCAAGGATGAGAAGGGTAGAATCCTACGGGATCGATAACAACTATCCTATGCTCAACTAATTTCCAAACTATGCCAACAAAGGGTCTCAAGGGTTATTAAGCTATCACTAAGGTAAAACTATATCTTTTCTCAAAGCATATAATTTGTAGATTGCTACCTAGAACCGAAGTCTCCTTCCTAGAACTAAGGCAACAACTCCTAATAGCTCCTAAGATACTTAGCTTCATTCAAAGGCTCAAATCTCTCGATTATATTGGCAAAGACGTCAATTTCTTCTCTTTCAAATTAAACTACTCACTTCTCAGTTCTTGTAGTAAAATCCACATGCATTTATAAGGTGATCAGTCAAATAAATGTATAAGCACAGAAGAAATCAAAATAACCACATGAGCCAAGGCATAGAAAAAGGAAATCAATTAAACATAAGAATCATTGTATCTCCCCCGTAGAACTCTACGAAGGATTTAGCTACTCATGTTCAACACAAAAGTCAAAGAGGTATTCAAAGAAATAATCTAAAACATTGATTGAATAAGAATAAAACTAAAAGTATAAACTCCTAGAATTGGATTGGGCGGATTGGAGGTCTCGTCTTCAATCTTCCGATGAATACTCGTCCTCTGCTCGTTCTTCTCTTCTTTCTAGGTGAAAAAATAGTATTTTTGGGGTAGGAGACGTGTAAGTTGTGTTTGGAGGCGTTTCCTAGGCATATATATACCTAGGGTTGACTTTGGGCCCAAAATAAGCTGTCCGACGAAGCTGGCGGGTCGCCAGGTTGGGTGTGCGTCGAAGCTGGCGAGTCGCCAGCTGCTTGCGGCGTTTTTTTCGTGTTTTGCTGGCGGGTCGCCAGCTATGTCACTGCTCTGCGCAATCTTGGTAAAACGGCCATAACTTCTTCTACCGAACTCCAATTGAGACGTTTAAGATATCCACGCGAAGCTATTTCGAAGACGAAGAGAATGGTATGCATTACATGCAAATCAGACTTCAAAATCTCCAGATAAGCTGTCTCGAACATTGAGCAGCTGCACATCCACATATTTTATACATTTTTCTACACATTCTTCACAAAATGGTCAAAATACCAACATAATAGAGAAGTAAGTATAACCATGTCTCAAAGTACACAATATATGATCAAAACCAAGTAAAACTACCCTCTAAAGTCATGTAAAATCCAAGTGAATCACTGCGTAGTCTAAGTGTGAGGAGTTTATATGTTTATATTCCATGTCTGTAAATATTTTGCTCTGCTTTGTTTATAAATCTAGGTATATATCTGAAACTCTCCCACTTAGCCTATTGCATAGTCTAAGTGTGAGAAGTTTTTAGATATAATATGTGTTTGTTATGAGAGTGTGTCTGTCATACTAGCCATTCCCAATTTTCACTTCACAGCCCCTATCTGAGGCAGACACTTGTGAAGTGAGAGGGGGGAGCAAATGGCCAGTATGACATGTATATATTTAGTTTTTTTTTTAGGTTTGTTTAGGTCTAGGAATTATGTGTTATGTTTTATGAATGGGCTTAAAATTCAACTGCCTCGAACTGACGGTGAGGGGAATTGAGGGAGATAAGGCATGCCGAAAAACAGAAACCACCCCCTGCAGTAACCCCTAGTCAGTATAGATGATGCAAGTATGAAGGAAAAACCCATCCCTTAGGTCAGACACGAAAGCCCTCTTAAAAGGTGAGTTAGAAACCCCAAAGTGGAACTACTTTCCACTAAATACTCAAAAAGAAGAGAGGCTACCACATGATGTCTAGGGCAAGGTGACCGCGTGTAGCAAACCCTGAAGGCAGTAGGAAACCCCCTTGAAAAAAAAAAGAGAGATGGAAAAGAAAAAAGAAAAACCTACCCTTAGAACCTCATTTTCTAGCCTAATTTATACCCCGAAATAACCCATCAGCCACTGGAACTGTGTGCGTGCAAGGCATGAGGCAAGGAAGCAACTGCCCAGGAGGACATACAAAAGGAACCGGCTGTAGAAAAGAAAAACAAAGAAAGAAGGAGAAAATCGATCTGAAGTTTCCAGATCCAAAAAAAAAAAAAAAAACTAGAAGAAGGAATAAGGGTGGCAAAGCCACAGAAAGGAAAATTGAAGAAAATGGTCGCAGATACTTGACCATAAAAAGAGAAAGGAGGAAGAAGGAATAAGGGTGGCGAAGCCACAAAGAAGCTACTGATCAGTTGGAAGCCAATGTCAGAAATTGTCCAGCCGAAGAAGAAGCCCTAGCCAGAAGCCCGAATGCACACAGTTCTCCTTCATCAAATAAGTAGTTAGTTTTTGAACCCTAGAGCCTTAGGGACAACTACCCCAAACACTACAAACCACTAGCCCCATTACAAGCCTTAAAGACCTTCAGGAGCTGCATGTGAGATCTGAGTCCGAAACATCTGTGGTTTAGCATTGAGAGAAAACACTAACATCCCCTGTGAGGAATGAGTGACTGAGTGAACCTAGTGTTTGGCCTAGAATTGGGTGATCCTGACAAGCAGATATACTGACCGGGGAAGAAAAGGGGGGCGACAGAAGTTCAAGGCTGCCTAAGGCCGGATTGCACCTGATCTCGAGGGGAAGGGTGGTTGAAAATATAGCATGTTCTATGTGTTTAAGTTAACTATATGTGTTATGTGTTTGTGTCGTTATTTTGTTTTCTTTTCTTTTGCGTCAGAGTCTTGAGTCTAGTTAGGTAGAGTCGGTCAGGGGGAGTAACCAGGCTCGAATTCGACTTATTTCTTTTTGTTTGTCTTCACGCTTGAGGACAAGCATGTGGTAAGTGTGAGCAGTTTGATAAGTCGTATTCAAGCCTTGGTTACTGGCCAGTATGTCGTGAAATGCATGTATTATCTGCAAAATAGTTGCTTAAGTGTGCAGGATTAAAGGATCCAAGTCAGTAGGAGACGATTCAGGTGACGCAAGTGAAAAGGGCGCCAGAAGGGTGCGATACTGACCAGGATGCATGCCAGAGAAAAGGCTCGAGATGGAGAAGGAGGATAGCTGGGATGATCATTGACAAGGGCAAAAAGGTCAAAACGCGGGAAAAGTCTACCCTAAAAGCAAGGGCAAGCCTCCCTATAAAAGAAGCCACTTGGAGAGAGAGAAGGAGTTCGGATAGACGCCTCCTAAGAGTTCTGTTCGAAGTTCTCGGTTCTCAACACACTTAGTAGAATTCTGTCTAGAAGATCAGTTCCTTCAGCATTATCCCGCCTCTCGTTCCTCGCCACAGCCATGGTCACTTGACGTCGAAAAGTTTTCCGGAGAAGTCATCAGTCCGTCGTTCCAGCCAGTTATCGTAGCAGTGTAGTAGTATCATCGCCCGGAGTGGCACAAACAATCTTAATCGCTTTCCTAGTTTAAAGTTTACTTGTTTTCATCGTTAGTTATTTGCAAACACTCATCGCTGTGCTCTTTTGAAGTACTTTGTTATTTTCCTACTTTTACATTATGAAGTTTCTATTTCGCATGTCTCTTTGGTTCGAGTTTGCTTCATTCTGCCTAGGAAAGTTAGATTTAGTTTTTGCTTTCAATTTCTAAGTGTTTTCTTATCGGGAGTTGTTGATTCAAAGTTGTAGCTATGTTTAGTCAAGTTTTCGTGCATGAGTTTCTTTTCTGCGCCGTGATTACCACCTTGCATGTCAGTCAGTAGAAGTAAAGTTGCAGTTTCACTGTGTAATTTAAGTTTGAGCATTTAAATCGATGGATCTTAAGTTTGAATTTGTGAATCTGAAGTTCAGTCATGGAGTTTGTGTTTATCTGAATTCTGTTAATACTTGGTGAAGAAGAAAACGTCAAAGTCAACTTTAGTTTGAAGCACTTTACTTTTAAGTTACTTTTGTTTTTGTTCCCTACTTTTCAGATGTACTGCCCAGACCTGTCAGAGAACCACCCAGCCACCAAATATGCCTTGTAGTCTAAATTTCCCCTTTTAGTAACTGTCTATTTCATATGCCTCTGAGACACATTGTCCCCTATTTTCACGAACACTCCCACATGTCTGTTATTTTCACGCCTACTAGTCAGTAGAGTACTACCTTTATTTCCTGTCTAGGTAAAATCTCAACCCAAGCGTGGTAGCTAACCAAAACACCCAGGAAAGTCACCGCAGTTATCAAAACGTGTCCATCCTCGTGGGAATCGACCCTTACCTCCATTATACTAATCAGTAGAAGTGGGTTGAGGAAACTTGTTTGAAGCCAGGTCCCGGTTATCGTACCAACGACTCAGCTGGGTCGGGAATCTCTTCCTGATCAGTTGGATACACTCCAAATTACATACGAAAACCATCACAACACTCGAAAGAGTGGGGAAACAACTTGGTCCGTCACTGGGCCAGGACGCAACCGGGTGTGGGCCCGGGACTCTGCTCCGTCACCAGGCGCAGCCTGAGCCACGTTTCCCTCGCCTCTAACGCACTAGGCCCGCAGGTCGGGACCCAGGTATAGTCTGGCCCGTGGCGTTAAGGATGCTTTAAGTATTAGGCATTTCTATTTTTGCAATGTGCCATCAACTGTCAATCGAATGGTCGTACTAGTCTCTTTTGACCACTCCCTATTGACTTCGACCTCCAATTTTTGCAATCTGTGGAAAGGCCAACTCTTGACGCTGGAAGTGGACATGAATTTAGAGACACCAACAATGCTAAGGGGGTGTTTGGTAGGGGTAGATAAGGCAAGATAGTTAAGTTATCAACTATAAATGGGCGTTTGGTAGCCTAGATAAAATATAAGTGTGGCACGTGTTAAATAGTCCGCCCATTCAAAGCAAGCAAAAAATAGCTATCTCATTATGATAAATAATCAGGGAAAAAAGGTGTGATTATGTATCTATCTCTTCAAATTTATGCTCTTGACTTTAATAGCCCTCCCTCAAACTCCTCTCTCCCCATGTACTGCTATTATTCCTTTCCCACCACAAACCCCCCTCCCCTCATCACCTGCTGCAATTCCGCCCACAACCCCACCCCACACCACCGGCTCTATTGCTATTCCTCCCCCTGTCCCCCCCCTCCCCTCTCCCGCTACTCCTATTTCTCTCTCTATTGCTGTTATTTACTCCATCTGTCCCATTAAAAATGAAACGTTTACTAAAATGGAAACAACTTTCTCTCTATTTTTTTATCTCTCTTATTTTACTCTCTCTACATTAACTCACAAAATAACACTACATAAAATTCCGTGCCGATTTCCAAATGTTTCATTTTAAGTGGGACGTAGGGATTATTTTATAGTACTAATTTATCAAGTTTGCTATGGTTAAATTTTTCTTAAGGCTAAAATTATTAATTATGTTATAAGTAAATTCAATTAAGAAAAAATAAATATAAGAAGGGCGTACATTGTTTTTCACACATATAATCAAATCATCTCATTTCATATCTTATGCTATCAAACACTAGGTAAAATTGTGTTATCTTATAAAATTAAGGTAAATCATCTCACTTTGAGTTATCACATGTTAAGACATATAGCCTACCAAACACCCCCTAAGTTGTTTTAGGAAAGGTGATGTTGTCAAGCAATCAAGAAACTTAGTATATTCTGAAGGCTCTTTAGTTCCACCACATACACTTTCTTGAGCAAAGGCACCGATGGCTCCACCACTATCATCAACTCTTAGCATTCACCGATCTTCAAACTATACGGAGGGAAGTTAAATTTCCGCAACCAATTGAATTCCTTATCTGCTCCAGAGAATCGAGGGCTTGTAAACCATCTGGTAATTCTCTCAACTTGGGGCAATGCCTTGAATCCAATTCCGAGAGACTATGAGTGTTGCAGAATAACCAGTTTGGGAGACATTCCAATTTGTAACAGTGGTACATTTTCAAGGATTGAAGGCGAGGAAATGCCTTCACTTCACTGGCAAATTCTATTTGTGTCCACTCACTCAGTTCAGCCATTTTTAACAATGAGATACTTTCAAGTGTTGGAAAGATGATTTCGGCACCATTCCCTGTCTGTCCCGTAGAATGAAGAATTTATCAACCTCACATTGCTCAATCTCCTCAAACAAAGAGATTTGAGAATCGGCAAGTGCCAGTGTTTGTATTTATTCACATTCTTGGCAGCTACTTAATGTGATCTTAGTCAATCTGTCAAGCCCTATCAAAGACCCTTCAACTGCCATCTTCTGAGTCCATAGTGGAAACATTTTACCTTCGAATCCCGCAATCTTTAACCTCTCTTGATCAGGTTGAGGTTCGAGGGCTTCCAATGCAACCTCATCATTTCTTTCTTCCTTTTCTTGGAGAGGCTCATCCTTTCTTCCACCTTCTCCATTTTCACCTCATTATGAACTGCAGAGAGATTAAGTTTTGGCTTTCTTCCCGTCTTTACTGTCTATTACCTTTTCCTGATTCTCAATGGATAGTCGTTTGAGATTGTCCAAATTCCCCAACTCTTCAATCTTGCATCCTTTCTACTTGCCCACTCTAAAATTGAGTGCTTATTAGTTAATCTCCCAATCTTAAAATCATATGTTATTGTAAAGAAAATAAAGATAATAACAAAATTAACTCTGTATTATAACAATATTATTAACCAAAAGCAAGTGTCACTTATAAAAAAATAAAAAAATATTCTGTTGTTTAAGGAACTTAAGAACATATGTTATTGTAAAGAAATAAAAAAAATATAGTAAAAAATTATCAGTTTTTAAAATAACATATTTGTTGTTAACAAAACAACAAAAATAACAAAAGTAAGTGCTTGTAAAGGCAACTTCACACCGCTCTGAATATAAAGATGCCGCAAACTAATCAAGTACTTAAACGTACATGGTAGTTCCCTGAGAGATCTTGTAAATGCATGTAATGTTTGCAAGTGATGGAGTTCACAAATCAAATGAGGCAAATTTTCAATTTGTGTTCTTAAAATATTAAGATTCCTCAAATATATCAACGTACTAATGGAACTTGGCAACTTTGTAACTTTATCACAGTCGAGAGTAAGGACATGCAAAGATTTAAAACCTTAAAAGATGGTAGTATCAGTAATTTCACCTTGGAAGATCAATTGCGCAAATATTTTTCCGTAGTTCTACCATTTAAATCACCATCACCATCTCCATGAAACCAATATCGAACTTGATTAGTGTCTTCTGTCGAACCTTCAACAGAACTTACGAGGCCATAGATAAGATCGTGCATCATACAACTTTCAACATTTCCGTAAGTATCTCTCTCAGCAACTACCAATAAAGAGTTGTGTAGAAGAACATTGAATAAATTGTTCCCAACACACTCCATGTCATTTCTTTAATCAAGTTGGAGAAATCCTTCAGCCATCTATAGCTCTATCAACTCCTGCCTCACAATTTATGACCTTTTGAAAAAATTGAACAGTACATTACACACTTCTTCAGTATAGGTGATGATTATCAAGGGTGATATCCAAAAAATTTAACATAAAATACCTCTTACCATCTGGAAACCATTTCTTTTCGAATGACATCCAATCTTGTCCCCGCAACATTCCCCCAACTATGATGGCAGTTAATGACAAACCTTGACATATTTTTGCAATCTTTGTTCCAATGATCTCAAATCTTGACGGCACATCTCCTTTTTTTAAAAGACTTTTTCTTATTATGGACCAACAATCTTCATCAAATAAGACATTCAAGAGATGATTATCCTTGGTAGTGATGATAATAACATTTCAACTGAAAGTGGAAAATGCAGTTCAGAGCTTCAAATACTCGGATATATCTTAGTGGAAACTTGCACGTGCAAGTTGAAGGAATTGGGCATTTGTGGGAAACTAAGCTTATTCTCCTCAAACAATCGAGAGATCCACTCCTCTCATAAAAAAAGGCCTAGTTTTCCACGATTGCCCAATTTCTTAAAATTGCACATGCAAATTTTCACTAAGATATATCCGAGTGTTTGTAGCTCTGAACCAGTGTTTTAAAAACTGGACCCGACCGGCAGGTCGGACCGGTTTGGCTGCGAACCAGTCACCGGTTAAATCGATTTTTTTTAAATCTGCAGTTTTTTTATCAAAGTAGTGATGATAATAACATTTCAACTGAAAGTGGCAAATGCAGTTTAGAGCTTCAAATACTCGGATATATCTTAGTGGTAGTTTCCCACAAATGCTCAATTTCTTAAAATTGTACGTGCAAATTTCCACTAAGATATATCTTTCTTAAAATTGTAGCCCTGAACCAGTGTTTTAAACACTGAACCGGACTGGTTTGGCTGCGAACTGGTGACCGGTTAAATCAGTTTTTTTTAAATCTGCAGTTTTTTATCAAAGTAGTGATGATAATAACATTTCAACTGAAAAATGGCAAACTAGTGTTTTAAAAACTGGATCGGACCGGCCGGTCGGACCGGTTAAAAAGACTAACTCTTTCACCACTACACCACATTCATTTCTATGCTAGGAGTAATACTTTGATTATTCATATATTCAACAATTTCTACTTTATTCAATATTTGATCCTATGATTTATAAACTAATTAATTAACCATATTTCGATAAATTAATTAGTTAACTATAATATGCAACGTTATAATATATATTTAATTATTTTTGTTATTTAATAAATTTTCATAGGAGTAATATTTTATTGGGGTAACTGCTTTTAAAGTCACCAACTTTCCATGAATTCCGGTTTTTCCCATGAACTTTAAAAAGTTCGTGTAATGTCACGTACTTTATTGTCGGTTGTCATTTTCTCATGTCAGGTTTTCCGGTCTGATTCAAACTATTCGTTTCCTATTAAGACAATGTCCAAATTCTTTTATCTTACTATCGTTATCTTCGTCTTTGAAATAGCTTCGCGTGGGTACCTTATACGCCTCAATCGGAACTCGGATGAAGAAGTTATGGTCATTATGATAGTACAAGGTCGCACAAAGGTCGCAACCTTCATCAAATGGCCATAACTTCTTCATCCGAGTTCCGATTAAGGCGCACAAAGGTACTCCATTTCATTGGTGGGCCGGGCCGAGTCCAGGCTGAGCTGGGTCGGCCCGACCCATTTGACATCTCTAGTCTTACCTTATATAAAGAGAAAGAAGTTTCCAAAAATGAGAATTAATATTTTTATTTTTAGTAAACAATAAAAAATGAAATATTTGTCAGATTTGATTACGAGAATATATTATATGTTCCAAGCTAGGGAACATATGCAATTGACATCTTGTTAGAATCCTTATGAAATTTCCTTTAATTTGATACTCCCTCCGTCTCGGATAATTCGGGCCATTTTGACCGGGCACGGGTTTTAAGAATTGTAATGAAAAGTGGGTTGAAAAAGTTAGTGGAATGTGGGTCCTACCTTTATATATTAGCTTTATAATAAAATGTGAGTAGGAATGAGTTAGTGGAATATGAGGTCCACTACTAAAAATGGTAAAAGTAAAGTGGGACAAATTATGTGGGACAGACCGAAATGGAAAACTAGGACGAATTATCTGGGATGGAGGGAGTACGTTCTTTACGAAAAAAATAATTTAAATCGAAAGAATTACGTAATTTAAAGTTTTAAGATGATTTTTTAGCAGAAAGAAAGTGGGTTGGTTTTAACTACCAAGTGTAAGAATTGATATTAATACCCCTTAAATTTATTTAATACTAATTTTTTTTATTTAAAATATAATCTTTACATTATTTCAACCACTAAATCTCCTAATCTAATAACTAAAATTTAGTCTAAATTTGGGATTATTAATTAGTTAGAAATTTTGATCACAACTCAATCACTTTATATTGTGATTAATAAATCCACCATAATTAAATATTATCATAATATTATATGATGAGTGTATTAATTACGTAACTAATACAGTGAGTGATGTTCATTTCTAGCTTATTCCAACCGCGAAATGGTTTCATGTTAAATAGTGTAGTTAAATTTAAAGTTATACTAATTCAATTCACATATGAATGTCTGTCTTCAAATCTATGTTTGACGATGAATACAACAGTAGTTTGTGGATTACTAAAACGAATGGTGCGTAAGGAGTAAGGCTATTCAGATGTGGTGTCTAGTTCGGTATTGAAAATTAGGTCGACATTGAATACAATAAGGTTATTTTCAACTAAATACAAGGTTCTACACATTTCTCAACCCACAAAATTTATACCGCTCGTCTGACTGTATCTTTTTGCAATGACTTAATCACAATAAGCCTATTTCAGGCATTCATGCTAAAGCTACTCATAATTGTTGGATAACAGGAAAGATGGCACAAAAATGAAAACAGCAGAAACCACATCAAAAGATGAGAACACAAGCTACCAATTCTCTTCTTACCGCATAGCAAACATCCCCCTCAACATCGGTCCATGGGAACATTCGGTTCTGTTGAATTACTCCCGCTATAAACCACTTCTTTGGTCACCAGAAGGAAGAGGCATCGCAGCAAACAGAATCTTGAATTGAGTTTACCCTGGCTTGTGTGATTGAAATTAGAGATGTTGTCATCAAGTAAGGCTGCCTCACTCTTCTTGACTTTCCAATTTGGAAATGTGTCTTCGCATCCTTCTAAAATGAGCTTTCCAACTGATAACAGCTTATAGATGACACCGGAAATTTATCAGGCACGTACTCAAACAGACACCACTTGATTGACATCAGGGCTAGTATCTTCAATATCACCGACATCATCTTCACTCGAAGTCTTTGCGATCATCCCCTGCATTTCTTGCTCCAAATCATAGACCTTGTCACTCATACCCTCCTTTCTATAAGCATCCATCATTATGGAGTAGGTTGTCGAATCTGGTCGGCATAACTTATCCTTCATTCTCTTGAAAACTCTCTCCATCTCCATCAGATCCTGTGCCTTGGTGCAAGCATGCAACACTGCATTGAAGAAAGAGGTATTCTCAGGTATCTCCAATCTCCCCGCCAACTGAACAGTGCTGATAACCTTATGAAAGAGGCCGGCATTGGCATACCCTCGGATGAGACAGCAAAAGGTCTTGGTGTCCGCCCTAATACCTTCAGTACACATTTGATCAAACGTGTACTCCATGTGCTTTGCATCACCAACATCAGAAAATGCCTCAATCACATTGTTATAAGTTGAGGTTGTCCAAGGAAATGAAAGCCTGCGCATGTGCTCCATCACGGACGACATCTTATCATACATCCTCTTATTTTTTGTGGACGGAGGGAGTAGTAAACAGAATTTAGTATATATACACAAAGTTCACCCATGAGAATTTGGTAAAGCTTCAACCATTCATTCTGAAGAAGTAATTTTAGCCCCTTTGAACCAAATCATATCACAATTCGTTGACGAACATCTCAAAATCAAATAAGATTAGATAGAGCAGCAGGAGAGTTCCGAGATGTAGACGTTTTTTTCAGCTCTGGGATTAAGGTGAAAGAGAGAGAGATTGGGAGTGAGCAATCGTACTAATTCTATTAAGATGGACTGACTTAGGCTGTATAAATGTTTGGGCCAACTAGTGTAGAATTGGAAGGGATAAATTCTGAAGTTTTAGCTGGAGTTTACTTCAGTGATTGGGCTGATTAAACAAAGAGAAAGAGGAAGCTGGAGTTTTAAATAAACATGTGCTGACTGACTAAATAAGTATTGATCATTGATTTATCATGCACGCTATATAAGAAAGAGGAAGGAAATACTACAAATGGGATGGGCTTTTATTTTATAAAGAACGAATTATTTTTCAGGTAGGACTTCTGTTACTCAGTATATATAGTACTCCCGCCGTTCCAGAGAAGTTGACATACTTTGAAAATGGCACGGGATTTTAGGAGGTTTTGTTTTGTGTGTTAAATGGAGAGAAAATATAACTTTTATATTCACGTGAGAGAGAACTTTTTCCATAAAGGACAATGTGACATCTTTTGTAGGACAAACTAAAAAGGAAAGTGTGTCATCTTTTGTGGGACGGAGGGAGTATGTTTTTGGGCTTTCTACTTTTATTCCAAAAAAATGATATATGTTCAACAGTTCAAGTGTATGTTTTATTGTGACCTCAAGTACTATGTTTTAATCAGAAAATACAATTACGAAGGTTATGTCATATCATGTTTTGTTTTGAGATATATCTATATATTTGTCTAGCAAGGGAGGGTGGGGAGCATCCCTAATCACGCTAGTGTAGACCTATGGTTAATCTGGCGTCATCCTTCGAGTTGGCCAATCCAATGACTTGGAATGTGACCACATTTCTTATTCATGTATGGTTAATCGAATTCGGGTCCCGGTAAAGAGAGCGTAGCTGCTCAAACTAGTGTACACCAAAGACCGTGAGTCATCAAGCAGGTTGGCCGGTCATTGTGACCATGGAGGGTGGCCACTTTTTCGAAACTAGAAAGACCAAACATGGTACTTTCTAAAAGGACTTTAAGATCAATCAAATGTTTACTAAATGGTTTTAGTGTACTTGGACTTTTTAAAAATAAAACCTCGAGCTCATTTAGTAATGGCTTGACATAACAATTTTTTTTTATTATATGAGAATATATTTTAGCATGTATCTACTGAGTACGTGCAAAATACAAAGTTCGTGAACCATTTAGGTAGTTCACTCTTTTTAAAATGAACTAATATAAAGTTAGTGTTTTCTAAAAATGACAGTTTATTACAGTTCTTCATTAGTTTTATTTTGATCACAATCCTATTAACATATTTGGGAAGCAATGATTATCTTCTTGGACACTAGCATGATATTATCTGGTTCATACATTGTTGTTCACATACACAAACATATTGATAAACTCGTAGTTTAGCAAGTGTTTTGGATGGTTTACAGTGCTTAATTGAGTATATTGTAGTACATTACTTTAGTTTTCATCCATGATCCCTTAGTTAGAGTGCTCTGATAAGTTTGTCGAGTTTTTGTAGTCAAAACAGGTGGAAACGGACGAAATGACAGCCAAAAGATCAAGCCAGGCGTTTTCACACAACTAGCCGGGCGTTTTGCCACCTAGGCCGGGCGAATTATCTGTCCCCGGGCGTTTTTCCCTCTGAAATCGCCCGGGCCGGGCGTTTTGCCTCTCAGACCGGGCGAATCCACTGTCCCCGGGCGTTTTTCCCTCTGAAAACGGCTGGGCCGGGCGTTTTGTTGCTTAGATATCGCCCGGCCGGGCGATTTGCTCGTCTGCAGCTGAATTTCTATTTTTCGCCCCGGGTATAAATAGGACCTAGGGTTCGACTCTAGGACATATTCCACACGCCCCAGAAGCAGTTTCCACCTTTTGAGAGCAGATTGAAGCGTCAAAGAGTCCGATTCATCAACAAGTTTGAAGACGAAGACGATTTGCCCATTGAATTCACCCTTGGGAGTATCTGTATTAGTTTACTATGTTCAAATCTCTTTCTATGGATTTCTCTTGTGAATTTGCTTTGGATATGAGTAGCTAAATTATTTGTAGAGTTTTGGTGAAGACTACAATGAATGCTTTGGATTAATTCAAGGACTTCTGATTACCTTTGCTCTTGTGATTTCTTTGTTTCGTTCTTGTGCCTTTTCAATTCAATTGTTTAGCTACCAATTGGGTTTGTTGTCCTAGTTTGAGTAATCGAGAGATACCCAATTAGGATTGTTAAAAGAATGAACAACACCTAGATAATTTGCATTCGAGAGAAGGAATTCTAGAGTGAGGGCTTGAGCCTTTTGTTTTAAGGAGTTAATTGTGACGTATTAGAAGGAGACTTCAATATTAATAATTAATCAACTGGTTAAGTGCACTCGAGAGAGGGCTTAGCCTAGACTAGCGGCTTTCCTAGTAATCCTAGAGACTTCAATTGGGTAATCGAAGTTGTTGAGTTGTTCACATCGTGTTCGTTGTAGTTGGATCCAAGACTCTATCTCGTTCTATTATTGAAACTCGTCTTTTGTTGCATACTTGTGTCTTGTTTATGTTCATTTGTTTTTCAAAAATCAAAACCAACTCTTCCGGATTTTCTAGATAGTAGTCAAAATTAGTTCGTGGTACTTGAGCTGTACAATTTGTCTTCGTGGATACGATACTCACACTTGTTTATTGCTACACTAGCCCCGTACACTTGCGGGTATTTCTCGTGTTTAAAATAATTCGAGTCACATATCCCATCGATAAAGCAAAATCAGTGATCAGTTCATTACAAAAACTACATAATCGCAATGCTGTAAATGAAATGGCAATCCAAAAAATTGATGAAGTAAACTTGTGCTCTCAAGAGTTTCAAATCCTCTTACCTATTGATAATTACGATTATCAAACCATTGTGCTTCTTAGAAAGTACTAGTGTATGCACATTGTATAAAAAAACACAGAAAAGGTTCATGAACTGAAGAAAAAAAAGATTCACATAACATCACTGAAAAATCATCTCATTAAGCCATACTTAAAACCATTACACAATTCTTCCAACTTATAACTAATCATGGGTGTCATTACTTATGATACAGAGATCCCTTCCTCCATCTCGGCATCAAAGATTTTTAAGGCCGTGGTGCTTGATGTTGGCCCCCTTGTCACCAAGATCATGCCTCAGGACATCAAGATAGTCGAGATGTTGGAAGGGGATGGTGGTGTTGGGATCATCAAGGTTATTCACTTTGGCGAAGGGAGACAGTATAAGAGCGTGAAGCACCGTGTGGATGCCATCGACAAGGAGAACTTGACCCACACTGACAGCATTGTTGAGGGCGATGTTCTTGGAGAAGCTATTGAATCCATAACTTATCATGTGAAGATCGTCGCGACTGAAGATGGAGGAAGCATTTGTAAGAAAAGAAGCATCTACAACACAAAGGTCGATCAAAGATCAGTTAATTGCAAAAACTACATAATCGCAATGCTATAAATGGTTCTAATTAGGGGTGGGTCGATACGATATATCGTATCGAAAACGTTGTATCGTGTATCGTATCAAAAATATCGATATGAAAGAATTTCATATCGTTATCGTATCGAAAGTTTCGATATATCGAACTTTCGATATAAAAAAATTTCATATCGTTATCGTATCGATATTTCGATATATCGTACCGAAATTCGATATATCGTTAAATATCGATATATATCGAAAATTTCGATATATATCGAAAATAAAATATCGATATATATCGAAAATATCGATATATCGAAAATTTTCGATATAAAACGATATATTGCGATATAAGGAAATTCATATCGTTATCGTATCGAAAATTACGATATATCGAAAATTCGATAATTTTTCGATATTTTTCAATACGATACGAGCGATATATCATTTTTTCGGTATTTTTCCCCGGCCCTAGTTCTAATCACAAGTGAAATGGCAATCCCAAAAATTAATGAAGTAAGCTTGTGCTCTCAGCTGTTACAAATCCTCTCACCCATTGATGATTATATATATGATTATCAATGCATTGTGCTTCTTAATTAGAAAGTAGTTGTCTTATATACACCGTACAAAACCAAAACACAGAAAAAAGTTTCATGCACTGCAAAAAAAAAAAGATCTACAGAACACTGAAAAATTGTCTCAAAAACCAATATAAATCAATTGGCAGAAATTGTTTTGGCGTTCCATTTTTCTACACTACAAAAAGAGCAGATCATGTGAGAAGAATTCAGATGTAGAATGAAGATCCTATTAGAGTAGAATAATATCTATTCTTTCAGTCTAACCTTATGAAAATGCTGCAAATACAACGATTAATCCATGCCAAATACAAGCTTGCACAAGAGAGTTAATACACATGGTTAACGGGACGAACTCATCTAACATAGCAAAACGAAAAAATATCCCACTAAATAATACTCCCTCTGTCCATTAAAGTGTAAAAGTGTCTTTTTGAACAAAAAAACAAGAAAAGATTATACTTACAAGTTACAACCAAGAGAACTAAAGCTGGTGACCATTAATGTAGATGAGGGTGCGATTCAAGATCTTGTGCCTCTCAGATTCAATCCGTAATCCTGGACAATCGCGAATATGCAACTCCTGTAAATCGATGAAGCTCTGCAGTGAGGGAAGGCACCTCAAGTTTGTACAATCAGATAGGCACAAGCTTGTTAGAGACGAGAGATTTCCAAACCATTCCGGCAATGTTTCTCCTCCAAAATCCTCCAATTCTAAACTATAAAGAGCAGTGAGATGTCTAATTGAGTCGGGCAAACTTTTCCACATTTCTAGCCCTGTCAAAGTTAACTCACCAAGTGAAGTTCGGCAGTTTCGCAATATGCCATCAACTGTCAATCGAATGGCCTGACTAGTCTCCTTGTTAACATCGATCTCCAATTTTTGCAATCGTTTAAAAGGCCAGCTCTCAACACTAGAAGTGGACATGGATTTAGGGACACCAACAATGCTTAGTTGTTCGAGCAGAGGTGATGCTGCCAAGCAATCAAGAAACCCATGTAGATTCTCAAGGCTCTTTAGTTCCACCACAGACACTTTCTTGAGCCAAGGGGCTGATGGCTCCACCACTTTTGTCAGCTCTTGACAGTCACAAATCTCCAAACTGCGGAGGGAAGTTAAGCTCCTCTCACTACTTGGAGTCACTATGGACTTCAGATTTCGACAGCCTCTTATAGTAATCTGCTCCAGAGAATTGAGGGCGTGTAGACCATCTGGTAACTCTCTCAACTTGGGGCAATGCCTTATATCCAACTCCGAGAGACAATGAGTGTTACAGAATAACCAGTTTGGGAGACATTCCAATTTGTAACAGTGGTACATCTTCAAGGATTGAAGACGGGGAAATACCTTCACTTCATTGGCAAATTCTATTTGTGTCCACTCGCTCAGCTCAGCCATATTTAACAGTAACATACTTTCAAGTGCTGGAAAGATGACTCTGATGCCATTCCCAGTCCCGTAGAATGAAGAATTTATCAACCTCACATTGCTCAATCTCCTTAAACTGAGAGTTTTGAGATTAGGCAAGTGGCCAAGTGAGGGGATTTCTTCACATTCTTGGCAGCTACTTAGCGTGATCTCAGTCAACCTGTCAAGCCTTATCGAAAACTCTTCATCAACAGCCATCTTCTGAGTCCATGATGGAAATATTTTTCCTTTGAATCCTGCAATCTTTAACCTCTCTAGATCTGGTTGAGGTTCGAGGGCTTCCAACACAGCCTTATCCTTTCTTTCTTTGTTTTCTTTAGGAAGTTCATTAGTTCTTTCACCTTGTCCATTTTCACCCCATTCTAACTCCAATGATATTAAGTTTTGCTTCTCAGATAATTTGGCTTTCTTTGCGTCTTCGCCATCGGGTACTTTTTCCAGATTCTCAATGGATAGTCGTTTGAGATTGTCCAAACTCCCCAACTCTTCAATCTTGTATCCTTTCTGCTCGCCCACTCTAAAATTGAGTGCTTGCAAATTAGTTAGTCTCCCAATCTCGGAAGGTAGATCTACATCACTCTGAATATAAAGATGGCGTAAACTAATCAAGTCTTTAAACGTACTTGGCAGTTCCCTTAGAGATCTTGTCAATGCATGTAATGTTTGCAAGCGGTGGAGTTCAGAAATCTGATCTGGCAAACTTTCAATTCGTGTTCTTGAAATATTAAGATTCCTCAAATATATCAATTCACTAATGGAACTCGACAACTTTGTAAGTTTATCACAGGCAAGAATGAGGACATGCAAAGATTTGAAACCTGAGAAGATGGCGGTATCAGTAATTTCACCTTGGAAGATCAATGTACGCAAGTATTTTGCTGTTTCTCTACCATTTAAATCACCATCACCATCTCCATGAAACAAATATCGAACTTGATTGGTGTCTTCAGGGGAAACTCTAACAGAACTGACATGGTCATGCACAAGATAGGGCATCACACAACTTTCAACATTTCCATGATTATCTCTCTCCGCAACTACCAATAAAGAGTTGTGTAGAAGAACATTGAATAAATTGTTCCCAACAGACTCCATGTCATTTCTTTGATCATGTAGGAGAAATCCTTCAGCCATCCATAGCTCAATCAACTCCTGCTTCACAAATTTATAACCTTTTGGAAAAATTGAACAATATGTGATGCACTTCTTCAGTGAAGGTGGTGACAAACTATCTAGGACGAATTTCAAATAATTTGACCGAATTTCATCTCTCCCAACATATGGAAACCATTTCTGTTCGACTGACATCCAATCTTGTCCCCGCAGCAATCCCCCAACTATGTTGGCATTTAACGGCAAACCTTGACATATTCTTGCAATCTTTGTTCCGACGATCTCAAATCTTGACGGCACTTCTCCTTTTCCAAAAGTCTTTGCTTTGATTATATACCAACAATCTTCATCTGATAAGACATTCAAGGGATGAATAAGAGAATTTAACGATGGAGCAACTTCTCTATCATTGCTAGTGATGATAATGGCATTTCCTCTAGTGGAAGTAACTTCTGATATGGAATTTATAATTTTTTTCCATTTCAGAATATCTCCATTCCAAACGTCATCAAGAACAAGAAGGTATGTCTTAGCTTTAAAAGCTTGTTGAAGCTTTTTTAGGATAGTTTCCTCGGTCTCAATTCCATCAGTGCTTTCTAAAGTCAACGTTGAAAGGATTGACTTAAAAACCATGAGTGGATCAAAAGATTGAGAAACATGAACCCAAATACGTGATCCAAATTGAGCCTTGATATTTTCATGATTGAAAACATTCCTAGTCAAGGTTGTTTTTCCAACCCCATTACTCCCTACAATTGTAAGGATTGAGAACGTCTCTTCTTGTGGGATCTGGATCAGCTTATAAACTAACTTTAGCACATCATCATCTCTTCCAGTGAAGATTGAATCACAAGTGAACGAATCAATGTTAAATGAAGCAGCAGTAGGTGCATTCACAGCTACGCTTTGAAGGCCACTACGGGCTGCCCTTTGGTTCATAGAGTCAAAATCCTTATTGATTTGTTTGATTCTAGGAGCCATATTTTGTGGACGTGAAATGTGATTCAGGAATGATAGTACCTTATCCTTATCCATGGGTGCCTTCATTTTATGGAGTTTGTTGTGTAGAAGATGATAGGTGATTTCATCCAAAACACTATCAGCATTGAAAGCCATTTCCTCGAGTTCTTTCAACCATGTGTTGACAGCTTCCTGGATCATGAAGCAATCCTTCTGGACATAATTCAAGTAACCCTGAATCATGACCAAAGTTATGTGCAGCTGTTGGGCTTCTTCATCCAGAACTCGTATTACAGACAGCTCTTCCTTGAAAGCAGTCATCAGTTTTTGAACCAGGATTTCAATGGACGCAGCAGAAGACATGATTAAGCTGAGAAACAGAAATATTTGTAAATGAGTAAAACTATTTTGTTTTTGTAAATGTATAAAATTTGTCTCACCCAAATTATGACAAATAATTATTCAAAACTCTATTATTCATTATGAGGTCACACAAGCTACTCACTCCGTCCACGAAAAATAGTCCCATTTTATTATTTTGGTCTCCCATATTTTTTTTCATTTTTTATCTTTCTCTCTTACTTTTTCTCTTTTCTGCTCCTACTTTTTCTTCCACCTCTCTTACTTTACCTATTTCTCAATTAAACTTGTGCCGCTGAAAAATAAGACTATTTTTCATGGACGAAGTGAGTATAATTTTACTGCATATACAAGAATTGAAAAAACAGTTGCTCCCTCCGTCCCAACTGGGTTAATCGTATTCCTTTGTGATGTCTTAACTAAGTTATGTCATTTCATTTCATTTTTTGACAAAAAATAAAACATCCAATTGTTTTTACTTTATTCCATTACCTACTTTACTCTCTCCTTTATCTGTTTTACTTTATTAATCCCTCCTACTATTCAACACAATTTCTGAATTTCTGTGCTCAAAAGTTTTGGTTCAACATAGTGGGACGTAGGGAGCGTATTTTTGCCATTTCCAGAAACTATATTAACAGCAATATGAAAAGAAACCATACATATTCAATTAATCTTGCACAATTCATTTATCACTCGGAACAATAAATTAAGTGAAAATCGAAACAAGTTAGTTTCCATCTACTACTAAATTTAGTAAAATGAAAGCACATAATATGCATAAAGAACAGTACAAAGTAAATAACAGTGGAAATAAAACTTACAGGTGGATATGCTGTAGGATGTCGCGCCAATTGAACTCAATGATTCTGATCTCAATTCTTCGTGCTGTGTTTGTGAGTGATACCTAGATCTGTTTCACTTTTATTCAATCTAGATCTATTCTAATATTAAAATCTTTGTTGAGAGCGACTACATCAAGTCAACTCTCCCGACGGTTCTGTACGCCAGCACGAAAATTACAGTTCTCCGATGTTTTCTGATTTAAATATCTCATATTTAACGAACGAGTTTTAAGAAATTGTTTAACTTAAAAAACTAAAATGGATAGAAAAGCTAATGGAATGTGGTACCTATATTTATATTTTGATTTTATAGGGAGTGATGAATTGTTAATTCATCATTTAATTGCTAACTATAATTAATTTAAGGTCATAGGATTTTAGAAAACGTGTACGTGGTTTACAATTTGCCACGTGTAATTTTCTTTTTTATTAATAAAATAAAAGAGATAAAAAAAAACTTCAAATTAGGATTTTGGATGAAAATGTTAATATAGTATTTCGAAAATATCAACACAATGCTTTGAGAATATCAACACAATGCTTTAAGAATGTCAACTCATTACTTATATTGACATTCTACATGTATTATATTGACATATTTTATATAGTATGCTGTCATTTCTGCTGTACGAAAAAATTAAAAATTTTCAAATTGTTTTTCAAATTTTGACGTCGGAACATATGCATGTAGGATATCGTTGGAATCCTTATGAAATTATCTTTAATTTGATTTTGTTCCTTATTTTATTGTAATTTTAGGTGAGGCGAACGGCTTTAAAGATGACAAATTATTTTACATATGAGTTATGTTGAAGAGTGACGAACTGTGAAGAATTGAATGTTTTAGTTTATAATGATGAGGTTGATTTTAATTTTAAAGTTAATGCAGTGAATAAAGAAGTTTTAAAAATGATGAGTAATTATCCACTGTGTTTAATTCTTTATTGTGTTTAATTCTTTATCTTCCTACTCCATGATTTAATGTTTAAACATTATATTATACTCCCTCCGTCCACGAATAGGAGCCTCATTTCTATTCGGCACGAGTTTTAAGAAATGTTAAGAAAAGTGGGTGGGAGAAAGTTAGTGGAATAGGGGTCCCACTTGTATATATTAGTTTTATATGATATGTGAGTGGAATGAGATAGTGGAATGTGAGGTCTCTTTACCATTTATGGTAATTATGAACCGGGACTCCTATTTGTGGACGGACCAAAATGGAAAAACGAGACTCCTATTCGTGGACGGAGGGAGTATAATTTATTTCAAATTTATTATGCTTCGATGTTGATTTGCATAAAATTTTTATTCTCATATTACTAAAATTTTTACTCATATTATTCATTATTAATATTGATTCTAATATTATTTAATTAATTTAGAATTGAAAATTGAGCGTTTTAAAAATATATTAATCTGAGCACAGGCGTGATACTAGTTAACAATAAAAGGAAACTAACTAATAAAAGAAAACTTAATAAAATATAACTAATTAATTGGAGATTAAAATATTTAGAAAAAAATCACAAAGTTTCCTGCTCCGCATCATGCTCTTCCACCGGGGTGAGAACTCGACCTCGAGTTCTCATGAAATCCTCGATCCGGGTACTGGGGCCCGACATCTGGTCTATATGCCGTCAAATCTACCACATTGAATGTGGAGGATATATTATAGTCCTTTGGTAAATCAACTACACATGCATTATCATTAATGCGTCGAAGGACTTTGAAGGGACCAATCTTCTTGGGACGTAACTTGTTGTAAGTCCATGTGGGAATGCGTTCGCGCCTAAGGAAGACCATCACTTCCTCTCCCTCTGCAAAAGACCTTGAGTTTCCTGTGTTGATCAGCTGCAGTTTTGTAACGTTGGTTCGATTTCTGCAGTTTATGTGTAACATCTTCGCGCACCGCCACTGCCCTCTCAGCGAAGTCATCAGCTGCATGTCTCTGCCCAACACTGACTAGCAGCAAATCTGTTGTCATTGCTGGCAGCTTAGTCTACACGACTTCAAAAGGTGCATGCCCAGTCGAAGAGTGAATGACACTATTGTACGCAAACTCTGCTTGGTCCAACGTTGCATCCCATTGGCGAGGTTTTTCCTGACATATAGCTCGAAGCATGTTCCCTAAAATTAAGGGATGAATCAAACCTCTTCCAAAGACGCCTCCAAAAATTACTCAAGAAACGTGTGTCCCGATCTGAAGTAATGGACTTGGGAATGCTGTGCAGTCTCACAATCTCCCGAAAGAACAATGCAGCCACTGCATCCGCATCATTCGTCTTGCGACATGCCAAAAAGTGAGCCATTTTACTGAAACGGTCGACCACTACACATAGAATCCATTACTCTTTGTGTTCTCGAAAGCCCCAAAATAAAGTCCATCGAGAGATCCTCCCATATATTTTCTGGTATTGGCAATGGAGTGTACAACCACGAAAGTACCACCCGAGTGACATCTCGCCTAAGTTGAGGCCAAAAGAATTTTTCTCGGATTGCATCAACTGCTTTATCCCTTCCAAAATGCACTGCTAGTCCACTAGAATGCATATCGTAAATGATTTTATCCCGCAATGAAACCCGAGGCACACAAAGCTGGTTTGCTTTCATTAAGAACCCATCATGAATGTGATAATCTGATTGTCCCTCTCCTCTCCGGCACTTCTCCCAAATGTTGCCAAAATCCTCATCCCTACGTAACAATCTTTCAAAACGTCGAAGCCCTCAATTTCCTAGCCAAGGACCATGAGTAAATTATGCCGTCGACTGAGCGCATCAGCCACAATGTTTTGTGCACCAGACTTATGCATCAGTCGGAAAGGGAACTTTTGAATAAATTGACACCATCGTGCGTGCTTGTCCACGCTGATCCTCCTTTGACTATTAATAAATTTTAAAGCCTCATGGTCTGAATATAAGATGAACTCTTTCCCCACCAAGTAGTGCTCCCAAGTTTTAAGCGCCCGAACAATTGCATAAAACTCTTTATCAAGTGCTCCACCTTGCACGCACTTCATTGAATTTCTCATTGAAATAACAGATTGGTCGTTTCTCTTGCGACAAAACTGCACCTGAGCCTACTCCGCCTGCGTCACAATCCACCTCAAACACTCAGTCAAATCTGGTAAGGCAAAAACAGGTGCAGTACATAGCTTTTCTTTGAGCATTTCGAAGCTCTCCTGCGCGGAATCTAACCAAAAAATTTACCTTGCTTCAAGCAGTCCGTGAGTGGTACTGCGATGCTGCCAAAATGGTGAATGAACGGCCGCTAAAAGGTGGCTAAACCATGAAAACTGCGAACTTCTGAAAGTGATCTCTGCGAAAACTTTTTATGGCAGAAATTTTGGCTTCGTCAACCTGAATCCCAACTCCACTTATGACAAATCCTAGGAATAACAATTTGGACACCATAAATTCACACTTCTTGACATTTAAGAATAATTTGTTGGCCCTCAATGCTTCAAAAACTTGTCTTAAATGAGCAATATGTGCCACCTCAATTGGACTGAAAATTAGTATATCATCAAAATATACTACAACAAAAACACCCAAAAAAGGTTTGAGAACCTGATTCATTAGCCTCATAAATGTGTTTGGCGCATTTGACAACCCGAATGGCATTACAAGCCATTCATAGAGTCCCTCCTTAGTTTTGAACGCCGTCTTCCACTCGTCCCCCGGCCGAATCCGTATCTGATGATATCCATTCTTAAGGTCCAGGCGAGAGAACCATTGTGCTCCATGCAACTAGTCAATCATGTCATCCAAACGAGGGATTGGAAACCTGTACCCGACGGTGATTCTATTAATCACTCGACTACCAATGCAGATCCTTTGAGACCCATCTTTCTTCGGTGTGAGCAAAGCTGGTACGGAACATGGGCTCATACTCTCTCTAATTTGTCCTTTCTGTAGCAACTCCTCCACCTTATCTTTCAATATACCACTCTCTTGCGGACTCATTCGATAATGAGGGAGGTTCGGAAGGCTAGCACCAGGAATCAAATCGATGTGATGTTGAATATCTCGTAGTGGTGGCAATCCTGATGGTGTATCATCTAGTCCAATGCCAGAAAATTCAGCCAACAATAGTTGAACTCCATGCGGCAGCTCATGAGGTCGAGAGGTAGCTAATTTGGCTTCTTGTTTCACGATCAAGGCAAATCCAGTGTCAACACCTTTGAATTCCTGCTTCACGTCAAACCAAGAAGAGCACAAGGAAACCAATTCCTTGTCATCCGAGCCTGGTCGCTTGCAGTTTAATGGCAGCAAAACAAACTTTTTTCCTCCCTTTTCTATAGAATATTGAAAGTCCAGTTTTATCGATGTGTGTACTTGAAATATTGGTCAAACTTCCTAGATCCAGAGAATCCGCTAGATCACAGGGTCTAGGCAGGGAATCTTTGAAATCCCCAGTCGTTGGGCACACAATCTTTTTCTATTTCAAAACCCTCAACCCACAATACTAAAAACTAGTATAAGGAAGTAGGATCGAATCCCACAGAGATGGAAATGTAAATGATCTATTCTAATAGCTAGACCTAGGAAGAGGAAAAGATAACGAAGGCTTGCATAACGAAAACATAGATGTAAACAGAACAACACTCCAGTGACGAAATTTTACCAGACCTAGTGAATAATTTCCTTAAAATGACTAGACAGATGAAGAACAGACCATGGGGACCATTTCCTAAAATAGCAAAGGTACGAATGAAAAGCTGCAAATAACTAACTATGAATTTAAGTAACAACTAGCTTCATCTTCACCAACGATTCATGATCACAAATGCAGAAAAACAGAGTAAAAATCAAATTGGAACAGAGCATGTCGAATTACACGAACGAATTACGATTAACTACGAAAATAGAACAGATCTACTACAACTAGACGAGGTAAATGAGAAAACAGGAACTAAACTTCAAAACCCATGCAGAATTTAACAAATATAAACATCGAACGCTTTATCCGCTCCAGATCCAAGCCATCCACGACAAACCACAACACTTCCCATCTACGATCACTCCGATCCAACCAAATTCAACCGATCAACTACAATTCTGGCACAATTCAACTCAAACAACACAGATCAAGTGCGAAAAGCATCCAAGGTAAAGCAACAATCAACGCAAATATAATATGAAAACGTAACATAAACCTCCATAGCTAAACGATTATGAATTCAACAACGATTCAACAAAACAAGGCCGAGCTTCAAACGGCGAAGACTCGGGGAATTCAAAAGCAGAAATTAAAACTTAAAGCAGTAATTGTTTCTTCGCCTCACGTAGAGACGGTGGTACACGACGATGATCAAATTACGAACCCCAACCCCATGAATTCTGCAATCCCCAAGTGTATGTGTAGAAGTGTGAAAAGTGAGCTAAGAGCAAAAGTGAGAGAGAGCTCTTTCAGGTGTGTTGCGTGCTCTTATTTATAGGCGTGGAGTTGATCTTCTAGAATCTTCTTTTGAATTTTCCTTTTTGCCCTCCATCTAGAAATCTCCTCCGTCTGGTAACTTTTTCCTTCTTCTGCTCACTTTCCCGCCAGATTCCTTCACCAGGTGATTTCCTCCCTTCCTTCCTGGATCTGTTTTTTCTACACATCGGACATAAAAGTTATGTTAGACCTAGGAAACTGTTGAATTTAACCCCATAACCAATGCATGATATTAGCCTTATCAAACTGCTCACACTTAAACCATACTTATCCTCAAGTATAAAAACAAGAAAAAGAAATAAGGCGAATTTCAATGCATGGTTATCTTATGACCGACCATAAAGACACTTAGACACCTAGACCTAGACACACTACTTGACATAAGAAGAAAACACATACTTAAAGAAAAAAAAATACAAACAAATACATATGCATGAACTAGCTCCAACTTTTAAGAAGCCGTCCCCACAAGCTTAAGGTCATTTGAAAGAGCATGGGAACTTCTCGTGTGTAATAATAGTCAGACTTCTCAGATCCAGGAAATCCGCTAGATCACAGGGTCTAGGAACTCAAAGAACCTTTGAAACCTTCGGTCGTTGGGCACACAATCTTTTCCTGCTTTTCAAAACCCTCAACCCACAGTACTAAAAACTAGTATAAGGAAGTAGGGATCGAATCCCACAGAGATGGAAGCGTAAGAAAACATGCAAGAGATTTTGGACAAGGGTTTTGGCTGCTGCCACGCATTTTTTTGAGTTGAGAACTTAACTACTAGACTCGGGAAATGTAATGATCTATTCTAACAGCTAGACCTAGGAAAACATAACGGACACATGCATGATGAAAATAAAGATGCAGATAGCATAACACTCTAGTGATGAAATTTTACGAGACCTAGTGAATAACTTTTCCTAAAGTGCCTAGACAGATGAAAAGCAGATTGTGGGGACCATTTCCCAAAATACCAAGGTACGTATGAAAAGCTGTAATTAACTAACTAAGGATTTAACTAACCACTAGCTTCATCTTCTCAAACCAATTCTCGATCACAAAATGCAGAAAATAGAGTAAACCATGAATCAAAACAGAGCATATCAAATGAAGCTATCAGATTATGATTGACTAAGGAAATTAAACAGATCTACTACTACTAGACGAGGTAAATGAGAAAACAGAAACTAAACATCAAAAACCATGCAGGAATATAACAGATCTAGGCATCAGACGCTTCATTCACTCCGGATCCAAGCCATCCACAACAAACCACAACAATTTCCATCACCGATCACAACGATCCAACCAAATTTCAACCGATCAACTACAATTCAACACCATTCAACTCAAACAACTCAGACCAAGTGCGAAAAGCATCCAAAGTAAAACAACAAGCAACATAAACATGAAACGAGAACATGGCATAAACTTCCATAGCTAAATAAGTACGAATTCAACAAAGATTCAACAAAATAAAGCTGAGCTTCGAACAACGAAGACACGGGGAATTCACAACATAAATTAAGAACAGAAAATGGTAAATTGTTTCTTCGCCTCTCTTAGAGACGGTGGTACACGATGATGTTGCAAATTCTGAACCCCGAACCCCAAATTGGTACCCCTAATCTGTGTGTAGAGTGTGAGAAGTGAGCTATGAGCTAAAAAGATGATGGCATGATGCCCTCAGGCGTGTCGCGTGCTCTTATTTATAAGGGTGGAGTTGAGCTTCTAGATATTTCTTTGAATTCTCCATTCTGCCCTTCGTCTAGAATTCTCCTATGTCTGGTGATTTTTTCTTCTTTCTGCTCACTTTCTCTGCCAGACTCCTTCTCCAGGCAATCTTCTTCTTTCTTCCTGGATCTGGCATTTTTCTCTACACACCTGGCTTACAAACTGTGTTAGATCCAAGAATCTACAGAATTTAATCCCATAACCAATGCATGAAATTAGCCTTATCATCAATCCAATAGTCTACACACAAATCCTCCCCTCCCCTTCGTCCAGCTACTCGGTCTGTCAGTTCGTCCAGATAGCCTATAGCTTCACCAATTGTTGGATACACTCGATCACTCATTCCCCACCAGGGATGTTAGGATCGATTACTCTAAGTTATGCCCTACCACTGATGCGTCGGGTTTTGAGAATTTCTCCTTCTAAACCCCGTTTTTCTCTTAAACATTTTTTCTCCTGGCTTATACCTCCAAAATATATATTTATTTATTTATTTATTTTATATTTCCTCCCCTGGACTTCGTCCAGCTTATACCTCCTTTACTTGGACTTCGTCCAGCTTATTCCTCCAGATATATATTTATTTTTCTTTTTTTTTTCCACCACTATTTTCTCCTTTCTATATTCTCTCCCTAAGCATCAGATGACAGCCCCTCTTTTACATGTTAGCACACAGTATTTAGGCTTATAAACTCACTTATATACTAGAGCTTCACAACTAGGTTAGCTAAGACATTTTCTATCGTTCTTACTTCTTCCAAACCGATTTCAGCTTATTAAGGAAAGAGGCCTCAAAGTTGTAGTGCGTCCTATCTTCAATTACTCTTACTAAGGGGATCTTGCCTTATTATCTTCACCAGTTCATGCTAAAAACACATAAATCTTAAAAAAAACTAACTTCTAGAGGTAATGACTCTTACGCATGCTGAGCACAGATTGCACTAACTCCCTCCCCCCTCCCACTTCAATCCAGTTTGCTCCAAACTATCCTAGTGAAGGGGTAACTGTTAGAGTTTGTATACTAGAAATCACGTTTCGAGTGATTGAATACTGTAAAACTCTTATTTTATTTTCCAAGGAATAACACAGATTATTTTTGTCATAATGTTGTTATGTTTTACATTTAATGGATGTTAATGCATGTTTAAATGTATAAGTTAACTTAACAAAGTCTAAGTCTTTGTTTTAGTAGACCGGTTGTGGGCGTCGTCCACTTTAAGGTAACACGGTCAGTTCTAAACAAAGAAAAAGATGAATTTCACAACCTAGATGGAATTTGACTATCCATCGAGAAAGGTTGCAATGTCATTCCGCATATTTCTAAGCCTTACTGAAATAAGATGACATTGGTGTGGTATAGCACTAAGGATCTAACAGTAAGACTTCTCCTTGGGCTATCTACTGAAAGGCGAGCTCTTGATAATATTTGTTTCTTAATCAATGTAGGTTAGCATTGAGCATACGGTATTGATTATGCACTACTTTGACTTATCAAATGGTGCGGGTTTTTCGTAACCCAATTATCCTGATATATTGGGTAGTGGTGATCATTATCTAGCGGTGCTAGGATTGCTATTATATTGAATCGTGCACGAGGAGAGTCTCGTTTGATAATGTCCTCAAGAGGAGTGTGAAACAAGGTTTTATTATTCGGAACCTAGCTAGTTGGAGTTTGATTACTCTATGAATAATAAATAAGCGTTTCATGCTAAGTCCACTCTTGGAATTAATAAGAAGTTAATTAATTAAGTCAATAGCAGACATTAATTAATTAATGGACATTTTAATCTTAAGCACGGGAAATGAAAGTTAAACGGAAACCCAGATTACTTGTAATTTCGGATTTGGATGGGGAGAGTTCAATATTACTTCTGTAGTGGCTGCTCGTAATATTCCAATTATAACTTATATTAAATTGTGGGTTCAATTTAATTAGTAAAAAGTAAATTGGATGAGCCCATATCCAAAACCTTCCATAGATCCCTGTCTGGGCCCAAAAGGACCTTAATATAAATAGGAGAATAAAGGAGACAGAAAAATTTTAATTTCATTATTTGTGATTTTCGAAAATTTCAGCCTCCCCAGTCGTAGGAATTTTCTAATTCCACTCCAATTCTCAAAAGGATTTCTTCTGTCTTCTTTATTTAAGTCCTAGTATTCTAGTAAGATCAGCCCACACTGATATTGGGATACAGTTCGGGAACCAGAGAGAAGATTTGTGGTCTAGTATTCAAAGCATCACGTGGAGAAGGAGCTAGCCATCTTCAATTCTTTGGAGAATTAATTAGGTATTTTTCTGCTCCGTAGAAAAGCATGTTTTAGGTTTCAATATTCTTAAAGCATGATTAATTCAAGTTATGAGCATGATACATGTGATAATTACGCGAATAGGTTTTGTCTAAATAATCTGCTAAATAGATCTGATTATTATGTAATTGATTTATGTGAGCGCTTCCGCTGCCAGTTCCTTCAATTCTCACCGAGCCACTCCGCCATTTTCTTCATTAGCCTGACCGCATCAACCATTCTTTTATTTTGGGCTGATGATCTCTCGGCCAGGAAATCCATGCTCCCCTTTATGGCCTGTAACTCCAGTCGGCCTCTATCCCATCTGGTTCTCTCTTTCCCTTCTCCACCACCGTTCCTACATCGTAGAAACACACCTCCTGGCCCTCCATGTACAAATGCCCCTTGTTGAAGAAGTATTCCAAGCTGAACAGCTCGGGGGGCTCGCACATCATTACGTCGGGTTCCGCCTTTCCTATCTTCATTATAAAGTTGCGTTGAATGTAGGCACCGAGTAGATGGCATGTGAACATGTGTCGGGGGGGGGGGGTTGGCAGTCATCTGGTGGCAAGCTTGGGCCAAACAGTAACCGAGGTGGACCTTGATTCTCTTTGACATACACCAGGTGAAGTAAACTGAACTAGCGGTATCCATGAGGTTGTAGCCGATGTACTCCTGAGCAATCGGAGGAGGTGGTTTGTGATGTGGATCCCTTTAGAAACACTGGTCTTGAAGTTCCCACTCCGTCCATGTGTTATTGCCTCCCACGCCGACTGTAGTGCAAATCCCGGAGTGTTCCTCGGTGGGCCGAACATCCTCTCATTCCATATCCCTTCTTCGTCCTCTGCATTCGTACACAACCCCATTCGGAGGGACCACTCTCTTACACTCATTAGATGCTCAATGTTGAACAGGCGGAAGGAGATTGAATCAGCGTCTGGGTCTGTAGTAGCTTTGAATCGGAAGGTAGAGAAAAACTCCCTTGCTGTGACCAAAGGTACCTCATGGTCACTATGATTCAGCAATCATTCAACGCCGATGTCCTGAATATGGGAGATGAACTCTTCCTCCGACTCAATGTGTCTTAGGGACTATGAATCATAGCGCTTGTCCGACTTTGCCAATTTCCCAACTGCACTCCTTTCTTTGTAAGTCTGTGCTCTCTTGGAGTTATCAAACTTTTCCATGGACCCCAGCAGCTTTTTGGTGACCCATATCTCAATCCGCTCATAGTTGGGTACCCTCTCCTCCTCTAACTCTACTTCCTGTTCACTCTCAGCAGCTGGACTACCAAGTCAGTCCAGGAACCTTGGTTGGTGCAGGGAGTGGCACCTCAACCTCCTTGACGGAAGGAGTTCTTTTCGATTTCCTGGGCTGGGGAGTGGCCACATGCTTTCCTTTGCGTTTGCGTTCCATGTCCAAGCGGCGTTCTTCCGCATTATCAACCTCTTCGTCAGACCCAGGAGCTTCCTCCTCCTGCGCATCTCCTAACACCGGGGCAAGGAATTGGTTTGGTCGAGGTCATCCACCTCGTCCAGCAAGCTTCGGCGCGTCCTTCGCCTAGATTCCCTCGGATTTATCGGTGAGTCATCTTCTTCTGGTACATCCACTAGATCAACAATTTCCTTTAGCCCTTCCTCCTCGGGCTCCCGAACTTCAGTAATTACGGTAATCTCCTCCCCCACAGACTTTCCCAGGGTTTTCCCCTCACCAAACATAAACGGGGTTTCCCCCTCAGACATTTTCGGGGTTACCCCTCAGTAACCAAACCCGGGGTTTCCCCCACAATAGATGTAAATGGGGTTTCCTCCTCAACATACACAAACGGGGTTTCCCCCTCAGAATTCCTTAGGGTTTCCCCCACAGCAACTGACCTATGGGTTTCCCCCTCAATAAACTTTAACACAGGGGTTTCCCCCTCTACACTCTTCTCAACAAGGGTTTCCCCTGTTAGAGTTTGTATACTAGAAATCACCTTTCGAGTGATTGAATACTGTTAAAATTCTTATTTTATTTTCCAAATGAATAAACAGATTATTTTTGTCATAATGTTGTTATGTTTTACATTTAATGCATGTTTATTGCATATTTAAATGTATAAGTAACTTAACAAAGTCTAAGTCTTTGTTTTAGTAGACCGGTTGTGGGCGTCGTTCACTTTAAGGTAACACGGTCAGTTCTAAACAAAGAAAAAGAATAATTTCACAACCTAGATAGGCTTAGACTACCTATCGTGAAAGGTTGCAATGTCAGTCCGATTATTTCTAAGCCTTACTGAAATAAGATGACATTGGTGTGGTATAGCACTGAATGGATCTAACAGCGAAACAATCTTTATGCTATCTACTGAAAGACGAGGTCTCGTAAATTATTTCTCAATCAATGTACGTTAGCATTGAGCATACGATATTGATTATGCACTACTTTGACTTACCAAATGGTGCGGGTTTTTCGCAACCCAATAAGCCTGGTATATTGGGTAGTGGTGATTAATATCTGGCGGTGCTAGGATTGCTATTATGTTGAATCGTGCGCGAGGTGAGTCTCGTTTGATAACATCCTCAAGAGAAGCTTGAAATAAGGTTTTATTATTCGGAACCTAGCTAGTTGGAGTTTAATTACTCTATGAATAATAAATAAGATTTTCTTGCTGAGTCCTCTCTTGGAATAAATAAGATATTAATTAATTAAGTCCATAGCAGACAATAATTAATTAATGGATGTTTCTATCTTAAGCGCGGAAAATAAATATAAAGTATTGGAAACCCGAAGTACTTGTAATTTCGGATTTGGATGGAGAGTGCAGTATTACTTCTGTAGTGGCTGCTCGTAATATTCCAATTTTTAGCTTATATTAAATTGGGTTTAATTTTATTAGTAAAAAGCTAATTGGAGGAGCCCATATCCAAAGCCATCCATAGATCCTTGTCTGGGCCCAATATGTGACTTATTATAAATAGGAGAATAAAGGAGACAGAAAAGACACTTGTTTTTACTCTCAAATTTTCAGCCCCCCTACTCCTAGTAGAGGTCGAATTTTTCTCCTTCGTGGGAAAGGATTTCTGTCTTCTCTATTTAAGTCCTAGTGCACTGGTGAGATCAGCCCACCCTGATATCAGTTCACAGTCCAGGAACCAGTCAGAAGATCTGTGGTTTTGTACTAAAGTTCTTCACATGGAGAAGGCGCTAACTATCTTCGATTCTTTGGAGAATCATCAAGGTATAATGGCTGAACCTTAGAAAAGCATGTTTTAGGTTTCAATTAATTTAAAGCATGTTATTATTTGAGTTATGAGCATGATACATGTGATAATTATGCGAATAGAATTTGTCTAAATAATCCGCTAAATAGATCGGAATTATCTGTAATTGATTTATGTGTGCGCTTCCGCTGCCAGTCCCTTCATCCCCTTCATTTGCATCCTCATTCCCCAGATCATCTACCACCATCTTGTCCATCTCCTCTGCCAGATCACCACCATCCCCCTGAGGAGCTAGGTGTTTCGAAAATATTTTTGGAAGATTAATTTTTTTTCTTTGTTTGGATTTTTTTTTCTGAAAAAGCAATTAAACTATTTACACTTGCAGCTGAGTATTCTCGAGATCCCCTAGGCCAGTGCATAAAAGAAAAAACATTCACATTTTACCTGACCTAGAAATTCGCCGAGAATACTCACTTGCTTGACTAGTTAGGCGATAATAGAAGGTGTGTGTAGTGGCACTTTCTCCACTACACAACTCCGAATTATCCCTAAAGACTTTTACTCGATGACCATTAACAAGGAAAGGAACAGAGTTAGAGGCGCTTCCCTGGATTTCCATAGCTCCATTTGCTCGAAGGCCAACAATGGTGTATGGACCTATCCACTTAGACTTCAGCTTCCCAGACATTAGATTGAGCCGAGATTGAAAAAGGAGTACTTTCTGCCCAACTTGCAGTTCCTTGACCCGAAGGTTCTTGTCATGCCAGATTTTTTTTCTCTCTTTGTACCACATTGCCGAATCATATGATTCCAGCCTTAGTTCCTCCAGCTCTTGCAATTGCAGCTTCCTCTCTTCTTCACAGGCATGTGCCTTCATATTCACCTCCTTGATGGCCCAATAAGCCTTGTGTTCTATTTCCATGAGTAGGTGACACATTTTTCCAAAGACCAACCTGTAAGACGATATCCCGATAAGAGTTTTAAATGCAGTCCTATAGGCCCACAATGCATCGCCAAGCCTCCTGCTCCAATCTTTCCTTGACGGGTTAACAGTCTTTTCCAATATTGCCTTGATTTCCCTATTAGAAATTTCCGCCTGGCCATTAGACTGAGGGTGGTAAGGTGTAGATAACCTATGGTGGATACCATATTTCCTCATCAATGCTTCGATAGTGTGATTGCAGAAATGTGTTCCTTGGTCTGAGACTATAGCTCGAGGCATTCCATACCTGTTGAAAATATTTGCCTTTAGAAACTTTGCTACTTCTTTCGATTCACAGGTGAGTGTAGCTTTAGCCTTTATCCATTTGGACACATAGTCCACCGCGACCAATATATAAGTGTTACCATAGGAAGACGGAAATGGTCCCATAAAGTCCATCCCCCACACGTCGAAGATCTCGCAGACGATTACTGGAACTTGGGGCATTTCATCCCTCCTTGAAATTCCTCCCATTTGCTGGCATCTCTCGCAGCATTGACAGAATTCGAAGGAATCCTTGTTCGGCGTTAGCCAGTAGAAACCACTGTCTAAAACATTCCTAACAGTCTTCCTAGGTCCAAAGTGACCTCAACACGCCAGGGCATGCAGTGGTTAAGTACGACCTTCTGTTCCCATTTCGGAATATACCTTCTTATTACTTGATCTGAGCACATCTTCCAGAGGTAAGGATCGTTCCAAAAGTAGTACTTGGCCTCGCTCTTCAACTTCATCTTCTGGGCCCGGGAAATTTCTTGTGAACTCGGTACCTCTCCTGTGACCAAGTAGTTAGCCAAGTCATCGAACCATGGTTCTGTATTCAGTGGATATTTTCCTTTATCAGATTTTCCTGTTGCTGCTAACACCGCTACCCATATGATAGGGCCAGGAGATCCCTTTAAGTAGTACAAATGTTCCTCGGGAAATGCATAAGGTACGTCTTCCTCATCTTCTCCTTGTATAATCCTGCTTAAATGGTCTGTCACTTTATTTTCTATCCCTTTTTTGTCTCTGACTTCCCAGTCAAACTCTTGAAGCAGTAGCACCCACCTAATCAACCGTGGTTTGGAATCTTTTTTGGCTAGCAGATATTTAATGGTTGTGTGGTCAGTGAACCTATCGCCCTCGACCCCAGTAAGTATGGTCGAAAGTTTTCAAATGAGTACACCACAACCAGCATCTCCTTCTCTGTGGTGTCATAGTTTTTCTGGGCCTGGTTGAGAGTTTGTTAGGCATAAAAGATGACATAATTTTTCCCTTCGATCCTCTGGCCCAAGACTGCCCCTATTGCAAAGTCACTCGCGTCGCAAATTACCTCGAAGGGGTAATTCCAATCGGGTGCCCTGATTATTGGAGTAGAGATAAGCTTATCCTTCAGTACTTGAAATGCCTTTTTGCAATCTTCGCCAAAGACGAATTCAACATCGTTGTGCAGGAGATGAGTAGGTGGCTGAGCAATTTTCGCGACATCCCTTATGAATCTTCTATAAAAACCTGCATGCCCTAGGAATCCTCTGACTTCTTTCTGATTCGTAGGGTAAGGAAACTTCGAAATCACATCAACTTTGGCTTTTTCCACCTGAATACCCCTCTCTGAGACTACATGGCCTAGGACGATTCCTTCTGGCACCATGAAGTGGCACTTCTCAATGTTCAGAACCAAATTCTTCTCTTGACATCTCCTTAGTACGAGGTCTAGGTTGGCTAAGCAGGAATCAAAAGAATTCCCATACACAGTGAAATCATCCTGAAGATCTCAATACACACCTCTAGTAGATCTGAGAAGATACTCATCATGTAACGCTGGAAGGTGCCAGGTGCATTGCACAAACCAAATAACATTCTCCTGTACGTGTATATGTCAAACGGACATGTAAAAGTAGTCTTTTCTTGGTCATCGGGGTCTACATAGATCTGGAAATACCCACCGTATATGTCTAGGAAACAAAAATACTGCTTTCCAACAAGTCTCTCTAGTATCTGATCAATGAAGGGTAATGAAAAATGATCTTTTCTAGTGGCTTCATTCAACTTACGATAGTTGATACACATTCTCCATCCGGTCACCAGCCGAGTTGTTACCAATTCGTTTTTATCATTCTTGACCACTTGTATACATGACTTCTTGGGTACCATGTGGACTGGACTGACTCATTCACTATCCGGGATGAAATTGATAATGCCTAGAGACAGCAACTTCAAAACTTCCTTAAGAACTTCCTCCCTCATGTTCGGATTCAGCTTTCGTTGTGGATCCCTACGAGCCTTTGCACCTTCTTCCAATCCGATATGGTGCATGCAAAGATCGAGACTAATTCATACTAGGTCTGAGAGGGTCCATCCCATAGCTTTCTTGTTCCTTCTGATCACCTCCAGTACTTCCTTTTCTTGTTCATTGGTCAAGTTGCTGTTGACGATGACTGGGAACGTATCATTTTCCTCCAGATATGCATACTTGAGGCCAGGCGGAAGTGTTTTCAATTCCTTCTTAGGTATACTCTCTTCCTGTGGCAAAGGATTCTTTTCTGTTGCATCAGGTATCATTCCCTTCCCTGACCCCCTTGACCTGGCTAATTCTGGATCCCTACAAAACTCCGAAATAGCATTGGCTAGCTTTTCGTCTGTCAACTCCCTTGTGTGCATTTCCTCACACCAACCTGCTACCTCTTTATCAATAGAGTGGCTCAACTCTGAATTATCAATCTGCTCCTACATTAACTCAGTCTCAAGATATTCCTGGACCAGGGGGTTAATAACATCGATAGCATGCAAATTTTCAACATCCAACGGTTTTTTCATAGCTTCATCAATGCTAAATGTATATTTCTCCCCATGATAATTGATAGTGCGGCCTAGGTCTCTACGGTTCTTGATGGTTTCGCATGTGGAATTGGAGTGTATCCAACTGATCAGGAAGAGATTCCCGACCCAGCTGAGTCGTTGATACGACGACCGAGACCTGACTTCAAACAAATTTCCTCAACCCACTTCTACTGGCTAGTATAATGGAGGTAAGGGTCGAATCCCACGAGGATGGACACGTTTTGATAACTGTGGTGACTTTCCTGGGTGTTTTGGTTAGCTACCACGCTTGGGTTGAGATTTTACCTAGACGGGAAATAAAGGTGGTACTCTACTGACTAGTAGGCGGAAAAAATAACAGACATGTGGGAGTGTTCGTGAAAATGGGGGACAAGGTGTATCAGAGACATATGAAAGTGGACAGTTACTAAAAGAGGAAAGTTAGAAAACAAAGTGTTTCTGATGGCTGGGGGCTTCTGACAAGTCTGGATAGTACCTCTGAAAAGTAGGGAACAAAAGTAAAAAGTAACTTAAAAGTAAAAGTGGTTCAAACTAAAGTTGATTTTAACGTTTTCTTCTTCACCAAGTATTGACAGAATTCAGATAAACACAAACACCATAACTAAACTTCAGATTCATGAATTTAAACTTAATATCCATCGATTAAAATGCTTAAACTTAATTTAAACGGTAAACTGCAACTTTTACTTCTACTGACTGACATGCAAGGTGGTAATCACGGCTCAGAAAAGAAACTCATGCACGAAAACTTGGCTAACTTAGCTACAACTTCAAATCAACAGCTCTCGACAGGAAATAAAACTTAGAAATTGAAAGCAATGACTAAATCTAACTTTCCTAGGCTGAATGAAGCAAACTCAAACCAAAGTGACATGCGAAATAGAAACTTCATAACGTAAAAGCTGGAAAATAACAGGGTACTTCAAAAGAGCACTAACGATGAGTGTTTGCAAAATAACTAGCGACGAAAACAAGTAAACTTTAACTAAGAAAGCGATTAAGATTGTTTGTGCCACCCCGGGCGATGATACTACTATACTACTGCGATAACTGGCTGGAAAGGCGAACTGATGACTTCTCCGGCAGACTCTTGGACGTCAAGTGACCATGGCTGTGGCGAGGAACGAGAGTTAGGATAATGCTGAAGGATGGATCTTCTAGAGAGAATTCTACTAAGTGATTGTCAAACTCCGAATTGAACTGCGAACTTTTTCTCTCTCTCTCCAAGTGGCTCCTTTTATAGGGAGGCTTGCCCTTGCTTTTAGGGTAGACTTCTCCCACACTTTGACCTTTTTGCCCTTGTCAATGATCATCCCTGCTATCCTCCTTCTCCATCTCGAGCCTTTTCTCTGGCATGCATTCTGGTCAGTATCGTTCTAGTGCCCTTTTCGCTTGCGTCACCCGAATCGTCACCTACTAACTTGGATCCTTCAATCCTGCACACTTTAGCAACTGTTTTGCAGATAATACATGTATTTCACGACATACTGACCAGTAACCAAGGCTTAGAATACGACTTATCAATAATCCAGACATATGGTTCCATCAAAAACATTTTATTGTCTTAGTAGTGCGTAGAAATGGTCTACCTAAGAGCACGCCGCTAGACTCAGCAGATTCATTCTAACTCATTTTTATAACATGAAAATCAACAGGATACAAGAAATCATGCACTTTAACTATTACGTTTTCCAGCACACCTTCGGGGGAGATGCATGTTCTATCAGCCAATTAAATTACCACCTTCGTGTCAACCAATCTAACTCCTATCAACTTCTTGTAAATTGAAAGTGGTAAATGATACGCTCGGATTTTGCACTGTTTTAAGGCCATTATTTGGTCCGTTTTTGATGTCAAAGTCACTCTATACGTCCATTATTTGTATATTTTATCTATTTTGGTATTTTGACGTGTTTTGTGAGAAATGTGCATAATTGAGCCGAAAAAGGGAGTCAAAACGCAAAGTCTGGAAATCTGGAGTCAGACGGCGACCGACGACCGCCTCGAAGTTGTACAGCAACCGCTGGCGCCTGACGGTCAGAGCGATGAAGCGGTCCGCCTCGAAAAAATTACACTTGAAAGAGAGTCTCGCCCAGCGACCACCGAAAGTCATGCTGCGGTCCGCCGTCGAAGGAACAGAGACTCTGGACTCCAACGCGGCGACCGCCAGCCAAGGTGCGGCGGCTCGCCGGAAAAAGGCGGCGAATCTGAATTGCCCTAGATCTGTTCCAAGATTTACCATATTTTGAAGATCTTTTCCTTCTACAATAAGGATTGGCTTTTTCCTATAAATAGGACCTCAAGCTTCATCAACCAGAGAGCTTTTACATTGCAACATAAATTCTCAAAGATTAAAAGCTACAGTACGTCTTTGTGCAAGGAGTTGAAGAAGGATTTCATGAACATTAAGAACGACAAGGATTCAACCTAAGAGTTTTATTTGCTTTAGTTTTATGTTCAAATTGTCTTCCATTCAATATATGTGTTTAGCTTATTTCATTATGTGTAACTAAACTCATAGGATTCTAGGGATATGTTAGTAACGACTTTGGTTATACAATTCCAATTTTCTATTTAATATCCATTTTGTTTTTACTTTGTTTCTTCTCTAAGTAATTCTGATGTTGCATGATTGAGTGACACAATCTTGTATGATTTAATACAACTTGCTTCATAACTGTGATAGAGTTCTAGCGAGTTAGGTTCACTTAGTAGACGCTACAGTTAGCTTCCCTTAAAATGGCACTGTTAATTGAGAGTGAGAACTTTTCAAGGGTCTTAGGAACTTTTTGGAGTTACGTGTTAGGATTGACAACCCTAATCTTGTAATCAACGTTTGTATCGCATGAGCATAAGCTAAGCGACTCGTCCTATCAAAGTAATAACTGTGCTAGGGTATTGTAGTTTGGAATTTGTATAACCATAACTTTGAACACACATCCCTGGAATTCCCTTATCTCTATATTTTATCTCTGTGTTTTATTTGCAGTTAGTTGTTATTTGCCTTTCATTGTTTTCTGTTTTCAAAAAGCTTTCAAAAAGCAGTCCGTGTTCGATATTCAGTACTGACCTTTAGCTATACTATATATACTCTGTATACTTGCAGGTTTATTTAGTGCTAAAAAAGAGTGTATCAAGTTTATGGCGCCGTTGCCAGGGAAGACAATAATTTTACTACTTCGGATTTTAATTGCTTTCTGCTTTTATTTTTAGTTTTAATTTGTTTTTGTTTTTTATTCTTGCAGGTTTTGTATGTGAACGCGCTCTGGGAAGGACAGCCTAGAACTGCTCGATTTAGAAGTTGAAAGAACTCGTAGGAGAATAAGGAGTGAAAAAGGATCAGGATCAATGGGTGACAAAACGGATCTCGAAAAGCTGCAGGAGATGGTCCAGATGTTGATAGACGAGAGAGATGCGGAAAGGGCAGCCTAAGAGGCGCTGGAAAAGAAGAACAAAGAAATACTACCCGTGATGAACATGTTCAATCATGGGAATATGATTACTTTTCCCGAAGGTCCTCATATTGATGCTAACAGTTTCGAGTTACGCATGACCCTTATACAAAGGGTCGAGCAAACTCCTTTTACAGGTAGAGCCGCAGAGGACGCCAGCCACCATCTCTCCAAATTTGTGGAAATCGCAAACACACTCAAGTTAAATGGTGTCGACGACGATGCCATAAGGGTAAGACTCTTTCGTTTTCATTAACTAATTCCGCTAAAGAGTGGTTTGAGTGTATACCCTCAGAGAAGGTTTCCACATGGAAAGACATCGTAGCTACCTTCCTCGACAAGTATTACCCGCCAGGCACTATCTTGAAGTTGAAGAGCGAAATCTTTCAATTCATCCAAGGCCATGACGAGCCCCTTTATGAGGCATTTGCTCGTTTCAAAGCTCTCCTCCAAAAATGCCCTAATCACGGTTTTACCGTGGACCACCAGGTAGGAATCCTTTATAATGGATTTAACGAAAAAATTTGTGCTATGTTGGATTCAGGGGCAAGCGGAGGTTTCTTGAGAAGGTCAAGTGAAGATGCCATGGCAGTAATCGAGGAATTTTGCCACCAACAGCAAGGGGTGGTTGAAAGAAAGGCACAACATGAAGAGGATAGCTGCAATCGAAGAGGCCGAGGAGAGCTCTTTTGCGAAGGAACTGGCCGAGCTCAAGGTTAGGGTAGACCAAATGGACACATCGAGGAAGGAGGATCCGATTCCACCAACCTCCATCATAGCGGTCTCTAAACCCGAAGCCCCTGCCCCAATAGTGGAGGAAATCAACTATATGCAAGGAGACGGTTCCAACAGAAATTACAACAACAATTATCGCCCTAATCAGGGGGCGGTAATTTCAACAATTACATTGGAAACCGACCTCATCCAAACCTTTCCTATTCTAACAATAATTTCTTACAACCCCATGTAGGATTTAACGTTAGGAAGGGAGGAGTAGTTGAACCAATCAAAAAGGATGAGAAGTATGATCAAGGAATCACGAGGATCTTGGAAGTGATTACATAACACAGAAAAGTTAATGATGCCAAGATCGGAGTGGTTGAAGCTAGAATAAACAACCTCGAGCAAAGAATGAACGCGATCTCAACTGCCTAGCAAACATCAACACTCAAATGAAGCAAATCCAAAAGAAGTTAGATGAGGACAAGGCGAAGGCAGCCGCACGAGTGGAAGACATCAACAAGAAATGGTTGGCGAAACAGAAATCTGGGGACTGCCCAGACACCGGCGGACTGCCGCAACCACAGCGGCGGGCCGCCGCTTATCCACCGAATAAAGTCTGCCAGACCGCCGGCGGACTACCACACAGCCCGTGGCAAACCGCCACTGAGACGGCAGAACCATCTACTCAGCAGGGACTCGTGCGGCACGATGGGATTGTGTTCTCTTTTCAGCCAAAGAGGAAGTTTAAGCTCGAAGAGCAGTTCAAACACTTCTTGAACATGTTTTGTAAGGTTCATACTAACATTCCTTTAGTTGAATCGCTGCAGGAAATCCCCAAATACGCAAAGCTTCTAAGGGAGGCGGTGATGAGGAAGAAAAAGCCAACAAAAGCCGACCTTAAGCTACCGCATCATTGTAGCGAGAACATCCAGAAGGAGAGGGCGGTGAAGCAGAGAGACCCAGGCCAGTTCATTATCAGATGCCAGATTGGAGAAGGGAAAGTTGACAAGGCCCAGTGCGATCTAGGGTCATCCCTCAATCTCATGCCACTGAAGTACTACGAAAAGCTCAACATCGGGCCGCTCAAAACTTCAGACGTGACACTAAGGTTGGCCGACAATTCGTTAATCAAAACAATAGGTATGATTGAGGATGTCTTAGTGATGGTTGACGATTTCATTTTCCCTGCTGATTTTATTGTGCTTGGCATGAAAGTAGACAAGAATGTCCCTCTAATCTTAGGGAGAGATTTTCTAGTCACTTGCAAAGCTTTGATTGATGTAGGTCGTGGTGAGATCACAATTAGTGACAACTATAGTCACTCCACCTATAAGATCGAGAGCGTGATGCTCAAGTTTGATGAGGCAAAGCGGGTGAAGATGGAACGGCAGTGCAGGGCAATCATGGTCACGGACTTGACCAAGCCCCAAGACCCATTTGAAGTGGAGGATCCTTCTACCTCCACTATTTACATTGTCAACCAGGTCAGACGTTTTCCCAAAAAGGACGACCCTAACTCCCCTACCTCTGTTCCGCAGAAGAAGAAGCAAAAGAAGAAGAAAGCACCCAGGGAAGACCCTGAGATATATGTTATCAAAACCAATAAAGGGAAATACAAGTGGTGGAAGAAGCTAGGGACCAAGTTGCTCCCTATGCCAGTTTTCAACACTCGGGTCGCTGATCCGCCTAATTAGTGGGCCACTTCAAGTCGAGCTAACGACTAAAAACAAAAGCGTTTGTTGGGAGGCACCCCAATTTCTTTTTCGTTTTTGTTCTTTACCTTAGTTTCGTTTTTTTAAAAAATAAAATTTAACGAGTGGCGGTCACCGCACTTAACATGGCGGTCGCCACACATGTGTCCGCATGTACAGGATAGGTCGGGTCTAGGGCGGGCCAGAGAAACCGTTGTGTGGGCCGTGGCGGCCCGCCGGGAAGCACCGTTTTACGAAGGCCCGTGTGGCGGCACGCCACGCATCACGCGGAGACCGCCGCACGCAGTCCAGAGACGTGAATGGTTCAATATAAGGCATGTTTTCCATTCCTTTTCCCATTCCTTCTCAAATTCCTTCCTTGCACACAACCCCCACCTTTATAAATCACCGAATTCACACACTCACACTCTCATTCCCTCAATTCTCTCCAGGTTTAGAGTTCTTCTCCTACAATTCTCATCAACACAAGGTATGAATCATACACTCAATTTCTGAGTTTTGCTTTAATTCTTTCATGGAATTTGGTATGTATTGGATGAATTGTTCAATAAAAACTCTTATTCTATTATTAGAGATGATTGTGTGTGCTTATTTTTGAATTTCCATGGTTAATTTGTGTTATGGGTGGTGAATTGAAGCTTGGTGAATAGTGACCCCCTCTTGTTTATACTTGATAATATGTTGTAATCATGTTCATAGCATTGTGAGGCTATTATTACTACCATGAATTGCAATACTTGTGACTTTCTAAGAGATTGTTGATTAGTATTGATATATTGTTGATACATCTCTGCATGGGGGATGAATTCACGTTGGGGGATGGATTAAAGTGTCCTATTTTGGTTGATTATTGCTCTACATGTTTACATGCTACCCTATAGGATGCTATGATACACAAACTTGCACATGAATATTGATTCTTGGTTTTTAGTTATATTGAGTGCAAGTTTGAGGGACCCTTTGATTGCCTATTTGTTGGTATTCTTTTTAAGAATATAAATTTTCTTTTGGAGGATAATGGGATCAAAGGGAAAACCCGAGAATGCGAAGAACTATGGCATTAGCCTTGCCACGGATGAGCAAAAGGCTATGTGGAAGAAGGTATCGGCGAGAGAGACAACGCCCTCGAGATACCCCCACGATCTCCCTCTCCAAACTTTGGGGATCGCGGATGACTTTTGGGCGTTGTGCGACATAGGTGACGGTAACGGTCTCAGCTACATGTTCCAGAGGAACTGGCCGTCATTTAGGAAGTATACTCTTGAGTTTCTTAGCTCATTGAAGGTCACCAAGGATCGCCGTAAAAATGTCCCGCTTAGCATTGACTTCCGCCTAGGCAACCGTTGGCACTCGCTTACCATGGACGAGCTTAGTGGAGTGTTCCATTGCTTCGACCCCAACCCCGAGGAAGACAACGACTATGATTTTTACGAGGTTTGGGGTGCGATGACGAATGAGCACAAGCACGCCGCGGGCTATGCCAAGTCTTCATCGATTCACAACCTCGTTTTGAGGTACCTCCACCGTGCTATGACCCAACTCATGTTTGCTAGGGTCGATGGGGGAAGTGTCTCCTAAACGGAGCTCAATGTGATTTGGTGTCTTCTCAACAAGAAGGGATTCGACTATGGAACCCTCTTCACTCTCTATGTGGACCGGATTATATGTTGTGGGGGCTTGATCACGGCGATTGCCGAACACTTGGACATATCTTTCGTCGGATTGACGGAAGATGGCGGGGAGCGCTTTATCACTTATGAGGTGCTCTTCTCGGTGGGATTGTTGAAGACCGACTATTGGGGTCAAGGATTTTTCTCGCAAGTGGCAGGGGATCACTTCCCCATTCCGATCCCGCAATTGACCAATGTCGACGTTTGGGCAAACCAAGTCAATTGGAAGCTCGACACTCCAGCCCACGGAAGAGCCATTGAGGCCAACCCCATCAATGGGGAGTTTAGGAAGAGAAATATTCCGGCTCGTATCCCCGTCTTTGAGGCCGACGATGACTCCACTTATGAGGCCATTGATCACTATAATGAGGAAGGGGAGCACTCGCATGCCCAAGATAGTGGAGTGCCGCCGCCACTGCCGCCCCAACATCGCAAAGAAGAAGAAGAAGTGGAAGTGGAGGGCCATCGCCGCCGGACTCGAGTTTGGGGGGATGAAGTGGTGGACCGTGAGTTTAGGTTTTTGTTTTAGGGTTTTCTTTTTGTTTTAAAGTTTTTTGTTTTTGTTTTTTTTCAAAACCCCGTAAGAGAATTTTGTGTTCTAAAAATGTTTTCTTGAATCCATGTCGTGAACTTAACATGAAGAACTTAGAAACACGCATGCTTATGGACACACTTTAGACCGAGTTGCCAATGATATTACATTCCATCTATGTTTAAGTATGGCTTAACGTTTTGATTTGATGGTTTGGTGAAAAGGTGCATAATTAATGAATTGCTTGTTTGCCTTGATTCATGCTTATACCTTGTGAGGATTTGAGCCTTAATTTCCTTCTTGTGTTATTTATCTGTACTCGTCTATATGTTTCTAGAACTTGCTCTTAGTCTTGCCTAAATTTACATAGTGTTTAATTTGATTTAGGAGGATGATTGACCATCTTTTCTAGCCTACTTTTACCCAAAATTTTTGACTATCTCAAATTTTCAAAATTTTACCCTTTGGAGCCAATTTTGAGCCTTTAAGCCTTTTCTTTGGAAGCCAAAATAATGGGGACAATTCCTTGGGTTAGTATAGTTTCTATACCTTTTGTAAAGGAATTGGAGAGATAAGAAAGAAAATTATAAAAGTAATGTGCTTAATGTAAAGAAAATGCAAGATGCGAAATTGAGAAAAATTCCAAATATGTGCTTAATCTTAGAAATGATGCGTATGAAAAAGAAAGAAAGGTTAGAAAGAAAAAGGAAAAAGAAAAAAAATGTGAAAGGTAGTCAAAAGAAAAAAAAAAGAAATCAAAGGATTGGAAAGTGAGTTGAAGGAGAAAATAAAGTGTTAAAAGTGTCTTGGGATTATTAGAAAAGTGGAGTTATTCTTACTCTACTTGGGATATTTTTATTTTTAGTCACTTTTTAGCCAAATATTCCTCACCTACCAAAGAGCCTACATTACAATAAAAAATAAAGACCTTTCCAACTTTTGATGCTTAATCACATCTAGTAGAGGAGGGATTAGACTTTGAGCAAGCCTTTGGTAAACTTTGCATGATGCATGATTTGAGTGCTTATCCACATTACCTTTATACACTTTGAGAGTGAGAGAACACTTCTCATCTTTGGAAGTTTGCCACATATGAGTGCATGAATTCAAGGTTTTCCACGAGTTAGTAATGAAAGTGCACTAATAAGCCTTACTTGATTTGATTGCGTTAATACATGCTTAATCTGTTCATTCATTTTTTGAGGCAATTATGACGTCTAGTCCTTGTGCATTCCGTGCGTCTATTTTTGTGTATTTATTGTTTTGTTCGAGGACAAACAAAAATATAAGTTTGGGAGAGTTGATACGCTCGGATTTTGCACTGTTTTAAGGCCATTATTTGGTCTACTTGCAAAATAATTCATAGAGATCAAAAGCTAGAGTACTTCACTTGTGCAAGGAGTTGGAGAAGGATTTCAAGAACATCAAGAACGACAAGGATTCAACCTACGGATTTTATTTGCTTTAGTTTTATGTTCCAATTGTGTTCCCTTCAATCTATGTGTTTAGCTTATTTCATCATGTGTAACTAAACTCATAGGATTCTAGGGATATGTTAGCAACAACTTTGGTTATACAATTTCAATTTTCTATTTAATATCCATTTTGTTTTTACTTTGTTTCTTCCCTAAGTAATTCTGATGCTGCATGATTGAGTGACACAATCTTGTATGATTTAATACAACTTGGTTCATAACTGTGAGATAGTTCTAGCGAGTTAGGTTCACTTAGTAGACGCTACAGTTAGCTTTCCTTAACACAGCACTGTTAATTGAGAGTGAGGACTTTTCAAGGGTCTTAGGAACTTTTTGGAGTTACGTGTTAGGATTGACAACCCTAATCTTGTAATCAACGTTTGTATCGCATGAGCATAAGCTAGGCGACTCGTCCTATCAAAGTAATAACTGTGCTAGGGTATTGTAGTTTGGAATTTGTATAACCATAACTGTGAACACACACACATTCTTGGAATTCCATTATCTCTATATTTTATCTATGTGTTTTATTTGCAGTTAGTTGTTATTTGCCTTTCATTTTTTTCTGTTTTCAAAAAGCTTTCAAAACCTTTCATTCTTCCAGATAGTAATTGAGTCTTAGTAGAAGATAGACAATCCGTGTTTTCCTTCCCCGTGTTCGATATCCGGTACCGACCTTTAGCTATACTATATATACTCTGTATACTTGCAGGTTTATTTAGTGCTAAAAAAGAGTGCATCAGTAAAACATTTGTTGACGCTCCTAGATCACACATAGTATGTTAAATTTTTATGTCATCCAAAGAAATAGGTAAGGTAAACATACTTGGGTCTGTGCATTTTGAAGGCATTCTCTTCTTCTGTATCACAGCTGACACATTTTCTCCAATCACTATCTTCCCATCAGGCTTGGTTTTCCCAACAATGAATTCTTTGATGAACTTGCTAAAGGTAGACAACTTAAGAGCCTGCAGAAACAGCAGGTTGATCTCCAATTTGCCAAAAGTCTCTATGAAGTCCTCGGTATCATCCTACTTCTTTTTAGCTTCCCCTCGGTATGGAAACGGCTTCATGCGTTTCAATGAACCTCCAGCTGAAGGCTCTCCACTTTCCCTCCTTACCTCTTCACTCTCCACCTCTGGCTCTGGGTCTAGGAAAAATGGATCAGCCCGGGGTCGCGGTTTTTCCAAATCATCTTTTTGAAGACCGTCCTCTACTCTGATGCTCCTTATCTCAGTACTTCTTTGGTCAGGGACCAAACTTTCCTTCTCCTTGCTTATCACGGGGGGTACATCCTCATCATCTTTCATCAATAGACCTTCATAGCCACGCCCTGATCTCAGAGTAATCTGACTAATGTTTGCCATGTCGGGTGATTTCATCGAGGCTGGTATCCTTCCTTCATTCCCTCGCATTTCACTCAATGAAGTAGCGATCTGAAACATTTGCTTAGCCAACATGGCCAATGCAGCCTTCTGCTCCTGCTGTGTATCCTGAAGTTTATGCACCACGTCATTGTTGGATTGCATGTGATTCTGCATATGTTGTTGAGAGTTGACTAGGTCATGCACCATGTCATCTAGATTCCTCTGGGGTCTATAGTTGGGCTGGTTGGAACTTGATCCTTGACGATGGTTCGGTCCACTCCCCTGATCCTGGCGGAAGTTCCCTTGACCTCCCTGAATGTTGTTATGTTGGTTTCCTGACCCTTGATTCCCTTGGTGGTTAGGCTGGAAGTTCTGATTATTCCCGGTGGTATTTCTCTGGTGTGGTAGCACATAGGAACTTCCTTGGTTATTCTGGTTCCAATTGCCCCAATTAGGCTGGTCTCCTTGAGTTCGGTAGCCCCAGTCATTTTGCCCTTCTTGACTCCTCCCTGACCAGTTCGAGTTGTGTTGCGGCCCTTCTTGATTCCGGTAAGGCCAATTCTGTTGGTTCTCAGTTGGACCAGGATACTGAAGTTGAAGCTGTTGGTTCCCGTCAGCCCATCTGAAACAGAGGTTGTCTCTCCATGGGGCCTCTTTAATCTTCCACTCGTCCCAGCTTGTATTCTGGTTATTCTGATTCCAATTTCCCACAGCGTTCACCTGGGCTTGGAATTCTCCATCAGTTGACGGACCATAATAGAGTTGGAGTTGATTTTCTTCTCGACCTGGCAACTTCTCTTTCTCCTGCGAGACAGGGGAATTCTTCTTTTCAATTGCGCTTAGAAGTGCCTTCTCCAATCGATCTATTCTGTCTCCAACCCCTTCTCCTTCCTACTCTTTCACTGCATTTGTTGAGCTTCTTCCCATAAGAGTACATGGGTTATCATAAGCCTTCTTTGCATCGATCAACCTCCCAAGGGTTTCTCATGCTTCACTTGCTTTATTCTTAGTGAAATTCCCCCCGCTCGAGAAATTTCCCCGTTTCGGCCTCCATCATTCTGTGGTTGAGGCAAGCATCGAGTAATCCCTTAAATCGAGACCAATACTGACTCAAAGACTCATCGTAGTCTTGCTTGCTGATAAGGCTAATTTCATGCATCGGTTATGTGGTGAAAAACACTTTATTTTACTGGGTCTAACGCAGTTTTTAAGCCAGCTGTGTGAACGAATCGCTAGATCCAGGAAGAGCTGGAGGCAATGGACTAGCGAAGGAAAATGAAGGAAAGTGAGCAGAGTTGAAGAGAAAAAAATGGCTAGACGAAGGAAATCAATAGCTGAGGGCAACAAAGACTATTCATACCTCGCTGGACCCACTTCTACGCCTATATATAGAAGAGTATGTAGCACACGCAAAAGAGGATTTTGCTCTCAGCTCACACACTCACACACACACTAGGTAAAAATGAGAATTCTGGGATAGTTAAGGGTTTCTAGGGGTTCATCTTCGGCAAAAGCTAGTGGTAACACCGTCCTCACGGAGGGCGAAGAAACAATCAGTTTACATTCACTTTTTCTGCACTTTTATTCCGTCGAACTTCAACGTTTTGGAAGTCGATTGGGTTGTTTGTTGGCTACTTATCGATTATCTATGCATTTAGTTTATGTCATGATTTTATTTTGTGCTGATTTACGTTGATTCTGTGTTTTGAGGTTTAATTTCGGAAGTTGAATGTTATTCTCTGTTTTGGATAATTCTGTGCTTGATCTGGGAATAGGTTGTGGATTTGTGTTGTTGTTGTTGATCTGTGGTTGTTTGGCGAATCTGTAGCTATGGATATACTTTTGCTCGGACTTTGTTCGGATGCTTGGATCCGGAGTGGATTTAGCATCCGAGGTTGGATCTGAACAGGGGAATCAAGTTGTGCATGAATTTCGAACACTTTTGCTCTCTTTTCATTTTACTTCGTCTAGTAGTCGCAGATCTGCTTAGTTTTAATTGTTCTTCGTTTAATTGTTTTTAAATTCAGTCTGCTTCGTTTTTGATCCACTTTCCATCTCTGTTTCTACTCAAATTTTATGCAAATTGTTGGAGAAGATGATGTCGCCGTTAGTTAGTACTTCACCTTTTCAGCAAATGGTCTCCACCGTCAATTCATTTCCCAGGTCTAGGTAATTTAGAAAATAGTTTCTTAGATCTAGTGACTGTCTCGTTTTTCCAGTTATATGCATGATTTCTGTTCAGCCTAGATCTAGCTGTTAGCGTAGCAGATTTCACTCCAAGTTTAGTTTAATTTCCTCAACCCAAAAATGCGGGGCAGCAGCCAACCCAAAAATAGTCCTGAATCCTTGAGCATGTTTAATTACGCATTCAGGATCGATCCCTACTTCCCTGTGCTAATTTTAGTATACGTGGTTGAGGGTTTTTGAAGCGATATTTTGTGTCCGATGACCGAGATCTTCCAACGATCCGTGAGTTCCTAGACCCTGTAATCTAGTGGATTCGCTGGACCTAGGAGCCTTGTTATTCCTTTCTGAGCACACAGTCTAAACACAAAAAGTTGTAGTAGCGACTCAGCTTCACTTGCACTCCTGACTCTCTTTCTTAAGGGCATTGGTTTTGTTCGAAGGAAAGAAGTAATCCAGAACTTCCAACTTAAAATCCTTCCAGGTATGAATTGAGTCCGGTGGCAGCCTTAACAACCATGTGTTGGCTTCTACTTTCAAAGTGAACGGGAATGCGAGTAGGCGATAGTCCTCCTCCGTTGCATCATTTGGCCTCTTCTGGATGCTGCATAACTTGCTGAACTCGTTCAGGAACTCGTATGGACACTATTCCTTCGCCCTGGAAAAGTGGGTAAAACACCTAGCACGTTCGTCTTTATGTCGATGGACCTTTTATGCTGATTTTAGACAATAGCATGAGCCGGTTTGCCATCTAGATGTGCAGTGAGCGAACCGATCTCAGGATCAGGATCTACTAAGTTTGCCATGTCACCGACTGCTTTCTCCTCTGTTTCTGAGTACTCTGTTTCTGATGACGACTTGGGGTCCTCTCTGCCTGAGAAATTCCAATCTTTGTCACTGTCTTAACCCAACGGAAATGGATCTCCTGTCTTAACCCCGATCCGGTGGTGACTGTGGATGTTGACTCCTTAACTTGCCACTTGAATTGAGCGTTCCTTGACCCAGACGAGTTACTCCAGTTTCCAAACCGTGAGCCTCTGCTCATAAACTGAAAAGAAAGAAAAACAAAAAGGAAATTAAAACTATATACGCCAAAATCTCTAAGCACTCACACAAACTACGCCATCCATCCCCGACAACGACGCCATTTGAAAGTCCAGTTTTATCGTTGTGTGTACTTGAAATATTGGTCAAACTTCTCAGATCCAGAGAATCCGCTAGATCACAGAGTCTAGGAACTCAGTGAATCTTTGAAATCCTCGGTCCTTGGGCACAAAATCTTTTGCTGTTTCAAAACCCTCAACTCACGATACTAAAAACTAGTATAAGGAAGTAGGGATCGAATCCCAGAGATGGAAGCGTAAGGAGGCATTTAAGAGACTTTGGAAAAGGGTGTTGGCTGCTACCACGCAACTTTGGGTTGGGAACTTAATTATTAGACTCGGGAAATGTAAATGATCTATTCTAACAGCTAGACCTAGGAAGAGGAAAAGATAACGAAGGCATGCATGACGAAAACAGAGATGTAAACAGAACAACACTCCAGCGACGCAAACATAATACGAAAACGTAACATAAACCTCCATAGCTAAACGATTACGAATTCAACAACGATTCAATAAAACAAGGTCGAGCTTCGAACGGCGAAGACTCGGGGATTTCAAAAGCAAAAATTAAAACTTAAAGCATTAATTGTTTCTTCGCCTCACGTAGAGACGGTGGTACACGACGATGATCAAACTACGAACCCCAACCCCATGAATTCTGCAACCCCCAAGTGTATGTGTAGAAGTGTGAAAAGTGAGCTAAGAGCAAAAGTGAGAGATAGCTCTTTCAGGTGTGTTGCGTGCTCTTATTTATAGGCACGGAGTTGATCTTCTAGAATCTTCTCTTGTATTTTCCTTTTTGCCCTCCATCTAGAAATCTCCTCCGTCTAGTAACTTTTTCATTCTTCTGCTCACTTTCCCGCCATATTCCTTCACCAGGTGATTTCCTCTCTTCCTTCCTAGATGTGGTTGTTTCTTCTACACACCTGACTTAAAAGTTGTGTTAGACTCAGAAAGCTACTGAATTTAACCCCATAACCAATGCATAAAATTAGCCTTATCAAATATACATTTGTTATACCCTCATTACGAGAGTTAACATCAAATTGCCACAGTCTACCAAGAATTACATGGCACACATCTAATCCTTCTACCACATCACAAATAACTTCATCGGGATAATTTACAATTGAAAATGGTACCTTACATTGCTCCCCAACTCTAATTCCACCAGCTCCAGATGTGATCAAGCCCAACGTGTACGGATGTGGGTGAGTTTCAAATTTCAATCCCTGCTTTCGAGCCACTTTACCAGCAATGATGTTCCCCATACTCCCTCCATCCACCAACATGGTATAAAGTTGACCTCCAATTGTGCCTCTAGTTCGAAACAATTGATGTCGTTGAGTGTTAGCATCATCTACTTTGGGTGCGATTAGTAGACGTTGACACACTCCAGCCAATTGCTTAACTTCTTCATCACAATCATCATCATTGTCATCTCCATCTGGTTCACAAAAGTCTAACTCCTCGTCATCTATCTCCTTCCCAGGAATATTAACAGTGCGTCTCCCCGGGCACATATTTGATGTGTGACCCGTCTCCCCGCAACGAAAACTTTTACCCCCAAATGGTCGGGCATTTGGGTTTGTATTTGGTTTGTTACCCACATGCGGAGCACCCTTATTGAATTCACCATACCCTCTCTTTACCACCGGACCATTCACTGGATTACTCCCATCTCCGCCTGATTGGCTGTTTGGCTGACCCGTCATCCTACTCTTGTCACCTCCTGAATTGGTTCTAAACAAATTTTGTTGAATCATTTGTTCGGCATCCCTCAAAGAATGGATTGCCTGAATGCCGATCTTATTACGTATTCGGGGCTTCAACCCATCAAGGTATCGCGCCACCTTTTGCGCCATGGTTTCCGGACACTTATTCCTGGTTGTAAGACGATTAAACTCACATGTATACTCGTACACCGATCGAGTTCCTTGTGCGCAGCGTTGGTACTGTTGAAACAAGACTTGATCATAGTCCATTGGTAAAAATTCATCTACTAGCATCCCTCTCATTTTCCACCAAGTACAAACTCTTGCCTTCCCAAGTTTCTCACGCTCTTGCAGCGTCCGATCCCACCAAGCAGAGGCCTCTCCTTTCAAATGACAAGCAACCATGCTGACACGTTGTTTCTCTTGGACATCGGCATGCTCAAAGAACCTATCACTACAAAAAAAGGCGTGCAATAGTGACGTTTTCAATTCATAATTCAATAGCTCAACAATTAGTGACGGAATTAGTGACGAAAAAGTGTCAGTCAATAATTAGTGACAGATTTTCCGTCACTAATGTGATAAAATTGTCTATTATTTCCGTCATAGTAACTTTAGTGATGGAAAAATCCGTCACTAAAATTTTTACTGGCAAGTTATTAGTGACAGATCTGCTGAAACTTGATTTGGCACTAATTTATTTAGTGAAGAGATTTCACTGTTAGTGATGAATTTTTCCGTCACTAATTGGAGAATTTTTTGTAGTGTATCTACTTCAGCGACCCAATCTAAGAAACCTTCAATATTTAGTGTCCCGTCAAATGTGGGAATGTCAATCTTCAATCTAAACCCCGGTGGAGTCCTTTGCTTCCTCGGTCTTTCACAATCCCTTTCCATTACTACATGACGATCACCACCATGTCCCTTACGGAGATCCCTCATACGATTATTTCTTCGTATCAATGCAGATTCATTAACACTCTCCTCTAGCCCATCAGAAGTTTCACTATTAAGACGTCGTGAACCCCCTGATCTCGTCATTGATTTTGAATGTCTTGAGCGCCTTGATGGGCCCGATTCATCAGATTCTGACTCAGACGATACCTCCACTCGACTCTCTCTACGGAGACGCCGACCGTCCTCCAGTCTGATCCTTTCCGTCCTGGCTGTAGAGCCTACACCCACTTCCAAGAAATCCAGCCTTCTTCTTACCCCTTCAATCTGCATTTGTATGGTATCAAAACTCAAATCAAAGAGTTGCTCCAAACGGCGCAACAACGAGCAATCTCTCATCGGCATAGGACCATCGCCGTGATCATGTCCGCAAAGATTTCCTACCACGGAATCGTCAGCCATGGCTCTGGTAACATCTGACACAGAGTGCGCAGGGCGAGGGATCGAAGATCCGTTTTCTATTCATCTCAAAATCTAAGATTACGGCTAATGAGGATTACAACTTAATTTAAAGAAGGAATTCTAAACCCTAAAAGAGTCATTGACGTTGACTTTAAAAGAAAACTAACTAATAAAAGGAAACTAGCTAATAAATTATAGCTAATTAATTGGAGATTAACAATAAAAGGAAACTAACTAATAAAAGGAAACTAGCTAATAAATTATAGCTAATTAATTGGAGATTAAAATATTTAGAACAAATCACAAAGTTTCCTGCTCCGCATTAGGTAACCTTTTTCTCATTCTCATTTATTTTTTCATTTATGGGCTCACCGTCCATTCCACAATTTCAACAATTTTTTTTCTCCTTCTCTCTTACTTTATCAAATTACGCATTAAAACCCGTGTCAATCCTAAAGGGCTAATTTCCATGGGACGGAGGGAGTATAATTTGAGTGGAATGAGTTAGTGTAATGTAGGGTAGTGAAATGACACATTTTGTGGCGGACGGATGGAAAAGGAAAAATGAGATATTTAATGGCGAACAGAGGAAATACTCCCTCTGTACCTGCCAAAATGTATAAACTGGAGTTCACATTCCAATAACTCATATCCCTATTTTTTTTTCTTTATAAAATTAAATAATTTCTTAAAACTCGTATCATGTCAAAATGAAACTATAAGAAGATGAATGGATTAGTAGTAATATTAGTGTTACTCTTTTCCTGCCCCATTTTTTGGTCAATTTTTGTCATTTTCGTGCCCCATTTTTTGTCAATTTTTATCATTTTTCGTCTTTCCCTCGTTCAATTCCTCTCTTACTTTACTAATTTTGTATTAATATTCGTGTCATTCACATCACAACTTTATATATTTTATTTTTGGATGGAGGTAGTATTGTTTAACTACTTCCAAGAATTGACCGTGTCACATACTTCAGCTACCCGTTGACATATAGCTTAAAATAAAAAATGTTTCAACTATAGCAGATAAACCATTATTGAGATGAAATTTGTCTGTCTGTATTTCGGATTCGCGAGATGTGTAAAAGTGAGATGAAAGAGGAGCCAAAAGATATAAAAGCTGTAGGCCTTGATTATAATTAGGAAGAGATTCGAATTGAAAATGTAATGAAATTTAGGCCAGATCTGCGTACCGCGACCACGGCTCCATTGAAAATGTAAGAAATTTATAGTACTATGAATTGAAATATCATGTACAACCATAACCACATGCAATTGCTAACATCAAAATTTAACACATGTGAAAATAAGTAATTTGATCCATAGCACATATTACAAACAGAGAGACGCAGGTAAAGTAATGTTTTGCAAGTTTAAACATAACAAAGCAAATCAGCAAGTTTATTTGAAGAAGGGCAACCGTTCACCATATAACCGATTGTACACCTAAGAAGAACAAATTGAAGCCCAGCACTTATTCAATCAAGCCAGCCATGTTAATCCTACAATTGCAAACACCGCGAGTCATTGTTTTACAGTAAATGTTAACAACAAATTAAGCATAAAAATAGTTTGAGTGGTTGTCTAAAACTGCATATAATTGAAATACTGCAAATGAGAATTGACATATTAGATCAAATAAACTCATGCAAGGAGTTAGCATTTAAATGATGGGTTACCTGGCAAAGATAAATAAAAGTTGATTAATCAATGGGAGGATAGATGGAGAGCACGAATGCAGGTAGTGTCCTCTTCTTTGCTTCTGAAATTTCCTTGGCTGATTCAGCTGCAGATATGCAATGATACAACTCCAAGTTTTGCAGGCTTGGTATCTCAGCTAGCTCTACCGGAATTCCACGAAGCCTCTCGCAGGACTTGAGCACAAGGTTTTTGAGACTGGGGAAATGATCGGCCGAAGCTTTCCAAACAACTAAATCTGTGTCCTCAATGTGCAATAGTAAGAGACGCTCGAAAGCTGCACCAACTGCCTTGAAGATTCTCCCACTAAATGCATTATCCTTTAACTTAAGTACCTCGAGTTTCTCCAGTGATCCAAGGGTAGACATATGTTTCCAACTGAGGAAAGTACCACTTAAAGTAAGGCTTGTAAGGCCAGATGGAAATTGGTCACGTCTAGGAAATTGAACAATTTCTCCCCTTTGTGGTTTAGGATATGCGTCATTTATTAGTTTCAGCTTTTGAAGACTTATTTTCTTCAAACATTCGAGAGATCCGCTCCTCCCCTCAAAAAGCAAGCCTAGTTTCCCACGAATGCCCAAATTCTTCAAACTGGACGCCCTTTGAAAAAGTTCTTCCATGCAGCTTTCCACTGAGATATATCCGAGTGTTTGAAGCTCTGAACCGTATTTGCCACTTTCAGTTAACTCGGGCAAGGTAGCTGAGGCGTTTGTCTTGAAATGCCTCAACTGTTTCATCTTCCATATATCTGCCTCAACTTTAAGCATAGGAGATGTGGTGTCAATTATAAGAGTTTGTATGTTCCAAAGTTGGTTGAACTTAGAAGGAAGAACTGCCAATACAGACGACAAGGCAAGGTACCTTAAATGATTCAGATTATATATGTCACTGTCAATCTTGGTGAACTTGAAGGGCTGCTGAACATCTAAAACTCTGAGCAATTTGAAGAATCCAAAGATTTTGTTTTCCGGACATCCGACATAGTTGTCACTAGAAAAACAAACAAATGAGCGAACTCGAGGGGCAGTTGGAGGTCTTGATGAGATGAAGTCCAAGCAATTGGAATTAAGATAAATGCGACGACCAATTATCTCATCCATTGAAGGTGTGGGCCCTTCGTTGCTCCGACCCTTGATTTCTTGGAGAAAGATTTCATCTGCAGCTTCAGTTTGGAGGAGATCATATATTATAGAATAAACCCAGCATCTTTTAACTCTACCAACATTGCAACTTTGCACTAAGTTTCTATTGATAAGATCCTCCAAATATGACTCTGCAGTTTCCTCCAAGCTGTGGGAACTATGTGGTTGTACGAATCCTTCAGCTATCCACATGCAGATCAATTTTGACACTTGAATTTTATAGCCTTTTGGGAACAACCATAAATATAGAAAACATTGGATTGCGTTGTAAGGTAATATATCATAACTCAGATGTATAGACTTTTTAATGCGATCTTCCGGATCCATCTCACTGATCTCAGTGAGAACTGAGCTCGCATATAGGGACTCTATTTCAAAAATTGTACGACTTATTTTATATAAATCTGAGCTAAATTTTCTCAAAAGGGCACTTCCTATGACTGCTATTGCAAGTGGCAGTCCATCACAAAGTTTTGCAATTTCCCGTCCAATAACTTCCAAATCAGAAGGGCAGTCAAGTTTTTCAAATGCCTCCAACCGGAGCAGCTCCCAACTTTCTTCAAATTTAAAGAGGCGCAAATTGTAGGGAGGTCTTTCCCCACTGGCATAGCTGCCCACTTCCTTACTACGACTAGTGATCAACACTTTACCTTTTGTGTTGTCATTTGGCAGAGCCTGTTGAAGTCTATCCCAATCATGACTGTTCCATACATCGTCCATGACGATCAGGAATTTTTTTGTCTTGAGATAATCAGCAACCAAATAAGCTAACTCTACCTCCGATTTGGAATATACTATATCGTAGTCGTTTATAGTGGTGAGTTCTTTGAGAATTCGAAAAATGATCTCTCTGGCTGAGAACCGTTGTGATATAGTAAGCCATATACGGATGGGGAACTTGTCCACAATGTTGGGATCGTTAAAAATCTTCCATACCACGGACGTCTTGCCTGATCCAAACATACCAATCACAGGAATCACATCAAAATAGTTGGTTTCTTGAATCAGACGGCGTATCAGAGCATTGGTCACATCTGCGAATCCGACCATATTCTTCTTTCTTGGCGGTCGAATCTGTTTGAAAATTTTACCAGCCCAAAGTAAGAAATTAGAATAATTGTTGCGCTCATGCATGCCAATTGTATTAAACCAACAATCAATTATACTACTTGTACAAGGTATTTATTGTATTTTCGTTATATCTTATTATGTGATTATATCGTGTACCCAAGTCAAATACAAAAAAGGAAATATTTATAAACTATCAAATCACGTAAGGTACTTATTACTATCATAAATTAACCTCAACTCAAGTCTGAACTACGTTTAAATACTACTGCAGTCTGCAGTCCACAACTATTTTGATTCAACCACAATCTAATGACTTGTTTCATTATTGTATTTTGATTTTCTATGAAGTCACTTAATACGTTGATTAATTTGTTAGAATCGTGACCGCCAATGGTTTTGACTGAGTCATAAATGTCACGGAACATTTAATTTTGTGATATTAAATAATATATATATATATATATATATAGTGTCAATTTACGTTTGAATTAGATAACCGTCATGTATTAATTTTCTCCAAACCTATTCCAGGTGATTGAGAAGTAATGGATTAAAATTGGTCAATCAAGCTATAAAGGAACTATGAGAAAAACCAAGTTATAAATTAATACTTCCTCCATCCCAAAGAGTATGAACTATTTCCTTTTTTGTCCATCCCTGAAGAGTATGAACTTTCTAAACTTGATACTCCCTCCGTCCCAAACGACATACTACTCATACACATCATTTTATTTACAACTTATACCATTATAATAATATGGACCCCACTCTCCACTAAAATTATTTCAACTACCATTTCTCTCTCTCTCTTACTTTTTCCCTTATTTATTAAAACTCGTGTCAAACCCAAAGTTCATACTCTTTGGAGATGGAGGGAGTAGTATTAATTATTTCACATTGGTGGTGAGAGCTTCATTAAACATGTACTTCCTCCATCACATTATAAATGACACATTAAGGTAATGACACGGGATTTTAGAAAATGTTATTTTATGTGTGTTAAATTGAGAGAGAAAATAATATATTTATATTAATATAAGAGAGAATTTTTTTTTCATAAAAGGAAATGTGACATCTTTTGTGGGATAACTAAAACGGAACGTGTGACATCTTATATGGGATGGAGGGAGTATTTAATAAGCCAAATTATTACATGTAATAATTAGGGTGAACTAAGATGGGCCGTAGAGCCCGTACACCTCACCGAGGTTGCGGCCGTGGGCCCCGGGTCCGGCGCAGGTACGCAGGTACCTGACCGTGTGGCGTGAATTTGGATCTTGGCAATTGGTCTTTGGACGATCGCTTGGGCTTTATCCGAGCCCGGTGTAATAATTTTAGACCACCTCACCAGTCCAAGTCAATAAGTCACATTGTTAACATTACGCGACAAAGAAAATGTGACTGACACGTTGGATGTACACATCCGTGAACGAATCTAGACGCGCAGCATGTGAAGAAACGTCCATCTAGGTTCAGCCTCTAGCTCCAGCTCTAACACTTGTAACAGCTTGTGAGCCTTGGCGGTTATAATCAAACCATGATTACATACATAAAGTCTGCACTGACGCCGACCTCCATATGAATTGGACTACACCAATAAATAGGGTAGTCGTCCATGCATTTGAACACACAACTAATAATCATTCTCTCTACATAGATGATGAAACCTTGTTCTTTGCCATCATCCCATTCACTGGAGCTCTGCTGCTACTTCAGAGATGAAACCATTTTATCTTTGGAGACGACACGCCAATTCGAGAACACTACCAGGGCGTATCTCGTCTTGTGGAAATAGGACTCCTCGACTCAACATACAACTATATTACTCACTCCGTTCCATGTTAATAGAGTCATTTTTTTTATCTTGGGAAGTTCTAAGTTAATTCAGTCATATCTATTTTTGGCAAAAATTAATTTTCCCGAATACTTTATTCTCACTTCAACTCTCTTACTTTTTTCACCAACTATTTTATACATTATTCTTAAACTCCATGTCGAAAAGAAATGCCTCTATTAACAAGGAACCAGAGGGAGTACAGTTTAAAGTTTTGATTTGTATTTTTCTATTTAGTTTATTTCCGTGTAATTTCTCTTTTCTTCTTTGGGTTGTATTACATTCGACTAGTGTTTTATATCTCTACACAGTTCCTAAATTAAAAGCAATCGTAAGATGAGATACTATTGTCGTCTGACTCTTAAATAGTACTCCCTTCGTCCCAAGATATTAGACGCCTTCTTTTGGGCACATGAATTTAGGAGATGTTGTTTAGTGGTGTAAGCGAAGTTGGTAATAAATTAATTTTTTACCATAAATAGAAATGGCTCAAGTATGTTGGGACAACCCAAAATGGTATATGAGTCTAATATCTTGGGACGGAAGGAGTATCTAAAATTTCAAAACTAAGACCTTTGCGGAGATGTCTTCCGTTGTTGCATTCTCCATCGCTGATTTCCCGGAATCCGGCACCACCATGCCCACTGTTCCCCCCGCCGGTTCCATGATGTTGCCAATGATTACCCCAATGAATCCAACAATGTTCTCCCATCCATCGGGAGACGTTTGGCACTTGTCCGTCAACTAGGAGATGCGGGGATACATTTGGCACTCGCCCGTCCACTAGGATATGTGGGGAGACATTTGGCACCCGTTCGTCCCTTGTAAGATATCGAGAGGCATATTCCACCAAACATTGGCGGAACTTGGTAGATGAGACAAGGGGCTTAAACACCTAATCAAAACATTCTTTTAAATATTTTTTTAATTATGTATTTTAAATTTATCTAAATTTTGTGTAAATTGTTATACCAAATCCTCTATTAATAATCTAAATAACTCAAAATTATACTTTAAATTAGTATTTAGAAAATATAACTCCTGCGCGAGTTTTTTTCTACATCCGTCCATGACATCGAAATGAAGCCACTAATTAAGAAGCCTGGTGGAGCCAACTTCACGAAAAGATGTTGTTATGTTTAACAACAATGGACATTGAGTTGCCTGCGCCAACTGCACAGACGACGTGTTTGTCGTCTGAGATGCATACAATAGTTAGCACTATGAGAAATACCTATATTAAAATGTTATTCTAAATGTTTTAGATTTTAGTGTGTATTATTGTATTCTGTTGTAAATACATCAAAAGTGATGTGGGAAAAAATTAAGAAAAACTTCATCGAACGTGACGAAAGCGACATAGCCGTCGTGGTCACTAACCACGTCGAGAAAAAAATTGTTCGCTACTGCTCATGTGTGTGCCAATCGAAGTAAGTTCTATACTTACAGAAATGTTTTTTGGGGGAAGCTCAACAAGGAGAACCAATCCTCGTCCGAAGTTTTCGGCATTGGAGATGTGGCCACAAGATGACGTACAACGTGGCAATCAATTTGAAGGAAGTGTTGCATGTACCGAAAATCCGCAAGAACCTTATTTCTAATATGTTTTAAACTTGTATTTGAGTCTAATATGTTTTTGTATACTAGTTTGGAAAGCCCTTTGAAATAGCTTATGTAACCGGGGGTCTTTTCAAACTATGTGCATCAGCTAATTCCGTGCAAAAAAGTTATTTGCTAAGTCATATGAATTCTAATGAAGTTAGAATTCTAATGAAATATCTTTGGATTTACTAGACACAAAATGAAGTTAATACCTAAAAAAAATGTGATATTTGTCTTGATGCAAAAATGACTAAGTTGTCGTTTCATTCTATAGATGGAACACAACACGAATGTGTGTAATTTAAAATTCATGCAAACTATAGGTTGTAAAAAATATTTTATCATGATCTGAAGTTATAGAAGAGGCGGGTATGTAGACATGTTTGAGGAATTATGCAGCGCAAATGGTATAATTCATCAAACAACTGCTTCATTTTCACCACAATCTAATGGTGTTGCACAATGCAAGAATCAGACTCTTAAACAAATGACGAATGTGTTACTGATCAGTTCAGGGATGCCCCATATCATGTGGGGAAATTGTTTTGACAAACAACTCATCCTAAACAAGATCTCACTCAAAGATAAAGATGTTACTCCTTATGAGTTGTGGAAAGGAAGGAAGTCATCCTACAAATAACTCGAAGTGTAATGGTGTCCACAAGTCTAATATACCAAATGTGATTGTACGAATGATACACTCAGATTTTGCACTGTTTTAATGCCATTATTAGGTCCGTTTTGAGTATCAAAGTTACAATTCATGTTTATTATTTATACATTTTATTTATTTTGGTATTTTTACGTGTTTTGTGAGAAATGTGCTAAAAGTCGAAGTTGGAAGTCTGGAGCTTTCGAGCCAGTGAACGGTCTGCTGGACCTTACTTAGTGACCGCTTGCACCCATCGACCGCTAACTCTGCAACGGCCTGTCTCAAAAATCTGTACTTGAAGATGACATACTTGGATTTTGTATGGTCTTAGAGAGTAGTCTAGGACAATTTAAATTATATTTTGTCTTTGTTTGAAATGATTATGGCTATATTTCTCTATTTTGGTATTTTGACTTGTTTTTTTAAATATGATTGAAAAAGATTAGAAAAAGGTACAAAATATATAGATGTGCAATAGCTTTAGTTCGAGGATATTCTGCTGGCAATATTGAAGTCCAATCAGCCCCCAATGCACATCATTCTCTTCTTTTTTGAAAGAGCTTTGCATGGGTACCTCGTACGTCTCAATCGGAGTCCGGTAGAAGAAGTTATGGCCGTTATAAGAACACCGTTGTTTAGAAAATTTCACGTGGCCGGGTAATTTATTACCTTGTAAATCCACCCGGCCGGGTACAAGTGATATAGCGTTGGACTTCCAGTTAGGGGTCGAAAAGCTTCACGCGGCTGGGTGAATTTTAACCTTATAAATCACGCGGCCGGGTGCGCTGTTTTGGCTAGTTAATTTTGTTGAAACACAACTTTTTGAGGAGAAAAAGGCTAGGGTTGCAAAGACTACACATCTATTCATGACCGACCACATTCTACACTCTCACACACCCCAAGAACACCTTTGAGAGACAGAATTGAAGATTGAAGACTCAACATAGGAAGATTGAAGCTTCACTCCATATATTCGTTCCACGGGAGTTCTTAGTATTTATCTTTCATGTTTTTGTTTGGATTCTTTGTGTTAAACTTAGTTTTCTCCATGAACATGAGTATCTAAACCTTTTCTTGTAGAATTCTTGATGATGATGCACTAAATTCATTGTTTTTATCTAATTGGTCTTGTTCTTACCTTGCTCTTGTAGTTTTTCACACCTTAATTCAATAGAACTCGGGAGAGTTGATCTTTTGAGTGAGGTCTTTGATCTTTCATACTTTTGGGAGTTAGGGGTTTAGGATTAGAAGGGGACTTACCTAATCTACAGGTTTTTCACCTCGGGAGGGGGTTTAATCTATAATTGTGATCGACTTAATAACTCTAGGGACACCTAAAGGTAAGGCAAATAGATTGAATAAGAGCTTGGAATTGTGCATCGAATCCTTGAGTTCTACAATTTTCTCCATACTATCTTTTCACATCTTGTTTACATGTTTTCATTTATTTACTTGCTTATTATATGCTTTCAGTGGTGTTAGAACAAACCAACCTTTTTTCCGATTGTCTAGATAGTAGTTAATATTGTTCTTGGTAGTTAAGTTAGTACAAATTTATCTCTGTGGGATACAATACTTTTGCTTATTAATTGTTGCACTAGCCCCGTACACTTGCGGGTATTACTTGTGTTAGAATAAGTTGAGTCAAAAGATCACGTCCAACGACCGCTCATTGAGATACGGTAGGTCCTAGAAATTTGGGTTAAAAAGAAAAATATGTTCAGCGACCGCTGGACAACATGTATCAACCGTTAATCGGACTCTAGAAGCTACGGCATGATCCACAACGATCAATGGGAATTCCCCAGCGGCCCGCTGGGGAACCGAGGGGCAGAATTTTACCAAATTTCTCTCCAAGACTTACCAAATTGGGTTAGGAAATTTACCATACTATTATGCTCAACTTTTGGGCTAAAAATAGCCCCTCAATACTTCATCAAAGGAGAATTTTTTGTTCCATAATACACCAGAGAAGATAGTTGAGAATCCTTTCCACCATTCATCATCATTCATCATTGTTCAGTGATTTTGAAGCTCAGAATCAAGAGAAGATCAAAGCTACGAAATTCAACCTTTGGGTTTTATTATCTTAGTACTTATGTTTTCTATGTTTTCCCAACAAACTATGAGTTTAGATTATTTCATTATGAGTAGCTAAATCTGTAGAATTCTGGGGATCTGTTAATAACGACTTTGGTTTGTATAGTTTCTATTTATTTAATATCCATTTTGATCATTACTTGCTTCAATTCTAAGTGCGTTGAGTGACACATTCGGTGATGATTTATTAATTCGCATAATATTCGAGAGAAGTTTTGCATGTTAGAAGAGCTTAGTTGACGACACTACAATTATTTTCCCTTGAAACGGTACTTTTAATTGAGAGCGAGAACAATAGGAGTCTTGTGTGCTTTTGGGAGTTGCAAATCTAGGATTGACGTCTAGTGTATGTGATCTACTTTGTGCCGCAAGGGCAATATTTATGTGACTCGTTCTAGTAAAGTATGAACTTTGTTAGGGTTTTGAAATTGGAACTTGTGTAAATCAAACCGTGAAGACACATCCTTGGAATTCCCTTTTCTCATCTGATTTACCTCTGTGTTTTATTTGCAACTGTTTATTACTTTTTGTTTTATTTACTATTTTTACAACCATATCATGTTTCTAAACAATGAAAGAAGCTTAGTAAGAGATAATCAATCAGTGCTAGCATTCCTTGCGTTCTATATCTATGTGCTTACCTTAGCTATATTGCACCTACCTTATACACTAGCAAGTAGTCGTAAGCTAAAAAATAGTACATCAATGAATAATAATCGAGTCAAAGAATGTTGTATATGTAGAAGATATATTTCTTTGAAAGGACAAAGATAATGGTGAATCCAATTCTAAGATAAAAATTGAAGATAAAACCACTAGTTTTAAATCAGTTGATATAAAGCTAGAATCGTGCAAGTGATCGAGGCCTGATCCAAAGGATGTAGAACTAAGACGTGATAGTAAGGTCTGAACACCAAAGACTTTTGGCTCTGACTTTGTAGCGTTCATGTTGGATAAATAACCTATATCCCTAAGAATATCCTTTACTGGCACTAATGGGTTGCACTGTTCAAAGCGAAATTGATTTATTTTTGCTAAATCATACTCCCTTCGTCCACTCATGATGTTCTCTTTTCATATTTAGTTTGTCCCACTTAAGATGTCCACTTTCTATATTTAGAAATAAATTTCTCTCTCATTAAAATTAAAACTATTTTTGTCTCTCTACTTACTTCACCTAACAACTCTTTTTAAAATCAAGTGTCACTCAAGAATATGGACATCTTGAGTGGGACGGACGGAGTACTTGGTTGTTGGTTGATCTACATGGAGGTTCAAAACCTTTAGGATACAAACGGGCCCCTAAAATAAAATTTAAGGGTGGTGGAACAGTTGATTAGTAAAAGGCTCGCTTGGTGGTCAAAAGCCTTAAACAAAAGGGAGGGTACGATTTTTTCAATAGCTACTCACCTGTCACGAGGATTTTTTTCCATTCGACTGCTTCTCATGATCGCTACATTGCAAAATCTTGAAATTCATCAAATTGATGTTAAGACTACATTTCTAAACGGTAACCTTGAATATGAAATCTATAGATAACAACCTAAAAGGTTTGTAGTACCTAGATAAGAGAAAAAGGTTTGCAAACTGGTTAAGACCCTCTATGGATTGAAACAAGCTTCGTTACAATGATATTTGTAATTTGATAATGTGATGTTATCAAATGGGTTTAAAATAAATAAGTGTGACAAATATGTCCACATTACGATCACTCTGATAATGGATACATTATAGTATGTCTCTATGTTGATGACAAGTTAATCATGAATAACAACCCAGAGTGATTAAGGACACAAAAACCATGTTAAAGAGAAACTTTGACATGAATGAATTAAATCTAGCTGATGTAAATCTTGGAATGAGAATCATAAGAACATTCGATGGAAACGTCTTGACACAATCTCATTCTGTTGAGAAAGTTCTAAACAGATTCAACGCTATTGATAGTGTGTCGACTAAGACGCCTATAGAGCTCAACATTCATTTGAGCAAGAATCAAGGCGAGCCCATTGCACAAGAAGATTATGTGCGGTTTATTGGGTGCATAATGTATCTTACTAATTGCAGTCGGCCTAACATTGCTTGCGTTGTGAACAAGTTGAGTCGTTACACGAGCAATCCAAGAAGAGAGTAATGGAAGGCTCTTGTAAAGGTTTTAAGGTGCTTGAAGTATACTCAAAATCATGGGCTACACTTGTCGACATACTCATGGTACTTGGAGGATATTGTAATGCCAACTAGGTATCTAATAACAAACACTCACTTTCTACAAATAATCTGTATCTTTACTATTGGAGGTTGTGTTGTCTAATGAGATGCATAGGACGATTAACCATGGAATCTGAATTCATAGCTTTAGATGAAGAAGTCTAGTATATTAAAACCTTCCTAGAAGATATTACATGTTGGTCACAGCCAGTGTCCCTGTGTTTATTCACTATGATTGTCAAGTTGCTATTGAGATGGAAAAAAGTGGCTTGTACAATGGTAAGTCTCGACATATTCGTCGATGACATAATATCGTAAGACATTTGATTACAACAGGGGTTATTTCAATTGATTATATGGAGTCATTAGATAATCTAGCATATTAGTTAACTAAAGGGTTAAGTTGTGATCAACTGAACCGGGACTTCTTCACGGACGGAAGGAGTAATAATTATAGTGGACTAAAATAATCTAAAGAGCCCACGTGTGCACCGCCGCCATGTTCTCCGAGGCCGGATTCCATGGGCCCGTGCTCGGTGCAACATGCACTATGCCCCATGATCAGCGCGTATAATTTAAAATTAATAGCTTGTCCTTGTCTATTTTATAAAAAAAGAGAAGTGTTGACAAAACAAAAGAGCTAGATACAAATTATGGCCATCATAAGTGTTAGTCAGAAATTCCAGCCGCTTGCGCTAGCCGGTGTATATTTATCAGTTGTGAACCTAATCTATATATAGGTAAAAACACAAAAGTTGGGGGTTTCATGGGACCCCCAAGGCTCCATGTAGGTCCGCTTGCTAACGGTGCTGCTACTTTAAAGATGAAATTGTTTTATATTTGACGACAATACGCCAATTCGAAAGTACTACTGGGGCGTATTTCGTCTTGAGATAAGATGACTCCTTGACTCGGCTTACAAATGTATTACAGCTTAAATTTTTTATTTATATTTTTCAATTTAGTTTATTTCCGTATAATTTCTCTTTTCCTCTTTGAGTTAGTTGTATTATGCTCGTCTAATATTTTATCTCTCTACATAGTTCCTAAACCAACAACTTCAAAACCAACAACATAATTTAACCCATCATAATAAAAGTGGAGTGTGATCGATGTTCAATTTCTTATTCCTGTGCCAACCTAAAGATGGTTTTATAGTTATTGTAAGCTTGACACCGAATTTGTTTGGTAAATTTAAAGTTATACTCCATTATTCTAATTCAATTCACAAACTCACACCACAAATGTCTTCACAGTATAATCTTAGACGATGATAAACTAGTTTGTGAATAAGTAAAAATGCATAACATAAAAACGAAGGGGTGAAGAGGTCACCTCATAGCCGCCTGCATAGTCGTCACTGCTGATGTTGACTCTATTTCTTAAAATCTCTTCTCTAATGTGGTTAACCTTGTGGCTAATCTGCTCAAACTGTCTGGAAAGGACGTGAAGATTATTGACTGCATTCTTCCGGTGTCTCCATAAGAATCTCTTTTGGACGCCTTTGGAAACAAAGGCGTCAATGATTTCTTCAACCTCATAAAAAACATCTCCAATATCGCGTTTAATCTCATTAAAAACATCTCCATATGATGTCCGCCTCTTCACTGTGTTCCTCTGGAAGCGGTCCAAGAAGCCGAGATCCCTCTCTAAACACTCGAAATCGTCCCTCTCCAACCACTCGATACCGTGCTTCTTAGCGCGTTTGATTAGTTGGGTGTAGTTTACTTGAAGATCCCGGAGCTTTTCAATTGCAATTGCAGTCGTTGCATCCTCCATCAATCTCTCTCTAGATTGGTATGGAGCGGGATACAATATTCAACGCCATCTTAATTGTCATGTACATACTCTCCTACATGAAAATAAATAATATATATTTTTTATTTTTTATTTATTAATTTACTGGAAATTATGCGGATACAACTAATGCTCAACTAGTACTATGGTCATCCACGTCCGTGTCTCAATACCGTCTCTTAACCGTCTCATCCCGTAACTATTCATGGACTCTACTGCACTTTTTACCCCATCTTTTAACTAAAAGACAACACATGTATCCATCCATCTTTTAACCATCTTATCCCTTAATTATTCATTCAATTTCATTTTTTATTTTTATTTTCAACAAATTCAATTAATAAAAACACACTTCATTAAATAAAAGAAAATTACAATTTAAAATCCTAGGAAAAAAACAAATAATTAAAATCTAAAAAAAAATAAAAAAGACAAACTTTAAAACACTAGAAATTAAAATTCCCCCCTTAAATTATAGATGAATGTGGGAAAAAAAAAAAAAAGAATTGTGTGTGGAAAATTGGTGGGGGAATTGGGTTATTTATAGATGAATGTGGGAAATAAGAATTTTTTTAAAAAAAAATGGTAAAAAAACAGTAAATAAAACAGTCAAAATTTTTTAATTTTTTATTTTTCTGATTTTTTTTAAAAAATAAATATAAATATTCTAAAATCGACGCCCACTCGCAGAGCCGGCGAGTGAGCGTCACACCCCAACCGCTGCTCGCCACATGGCCGGCGAGACAGCCTGCAACCCAGCCCTCCCCCCCGAGCTACGAGACGCGACGAATAGGCTGCATCGGCGTCTCGATGCGGTCTCGTCCCTCCAGGATGAGATAGAGCCCGCATCAGGATGCTGACGCAGATCCTCTAATTAACAAACACTCAATACTTATCCAATTCATAAATGCACTCGCCACGAAACGTTGGCTGTTGATTACACGTGATTTACGTAATGCGCTCCGCTTTGTCAACGCGAATATGACCATGTGCATCTCCAGATCTGCTGCTTCCAACAATGATTGCTATTTAAAAATGACCTGCTGTCTAATTTAATTACATCCAACTAGCTATTTATTTGACAATTTTCGTAAAGGTCACATCATATTTTAAAATAATTCTCATTCAACATCTTCCCATTCATTTTTTTCAAAATCGATTCTCAGTTATGACGGCGTCACCTATATTTGGAAAAATAGTGAATTAAATAAATACTACTCCAAATTTGATACTCCCTCCATCTCAACTTAATTGTTTTTTTTGGATTGAACACGAATTTTAAAAAATGTAAAGAAAAGTTGATTAGAAAAGTTAGGGGAATGTATTAATTTTATAATAAAATATGATTGAAGTGGGTTAGTGGAATATAGGACCTACTTACCATTTATGGTAAAAATGAAGTGTAACAAATAAGTTGGGACTGACTAAATGGTAAAGAGTAACAATTAAGTTGGGACGGAGGAGTATTTTGTTTCTGCACAAAAATAATATTTAATCTTTGCTTTATATAATTTTGGGTATTTAAAAATCACATTTTGAGTACTTGATGTTGATTTTCACCCCAAAAGAGTCCCATTATATGGAAATCCATTCCTTATTGCAAGACCGCAGAACTAGACAAAATTAGGATTTTTAGATCTAGTTTTGTATGGATGAGCTGCGCAAATATATAAAATATTTGCGCTTTCATCACGAGCTTATTTTACTTCAGCTCAGGGCAAATAAGTCACTAACATATTAGGAGGATTAAATTTCATTCAATAATATATTATTTCATTCCAATAGGACTATTAATTCATTCCAGTACGTACAGACGGTTTCGCTGTCGCATACCGTTCTTTCTCTCTATCACCGCCGCCATGCCTTTGACAACAAAATGGAATGATAGTCTAATTGAATGATGTAATAAGCACATGGAATGAAATGGATGTATTAAGATGACAACCCTCTTTATTGTAACACCATACCACCATTTTAGGCCATTGGATCTGAAAATCGTGTGTTTATCATGTTGCCAAGTGTAAAAAGACGGAGGGGTAAAATAGGAAATTTCTAATTTTACGTTACCATATTGCAGTGTTATTCACTGAATATTGCAGTCTTACCACAACAATATTGCAGTTTACCACGACTGCAATATCTAATACAATAGACTGCAACCCGTGTTTTATCACGAAATTTAATCCTAGGTGTCCATAAATGAGATCTAACGGACTATATTGGTGGTATGGTGGCACCATAGTGCGCCCCTATATATATATAGGGATGTATTCAAATCCTTTTCTAATATTATGTTCTATTGTTCTTTTTAATCTTGGTCTTCCATTTTAGAGATCTAATGGCCCAAAATAAAGGCTGATTTATTTACTTTTAATCCTTAAAATTCACGACAAGGGCTGATTAGTAATACATAATGGAGTTGGTTATGGTAACTCCTTGATTTTCTCCATATCATGATCCCAACGGTTTTTTTTACAGAAATAAACGATACACTCTTTTTCTTTCTCGAATCTTTCTCTCTTTTTCTCTGTTGAAGACATTCCAACGTTGAAGACAAGCATTGTTGAAACATTCTCCGCAAATTATTATTTTTGGTTTGTCGTCGAAAACCGTTTTTGGGAGCAATCATTGATTGATTTCGTTTTCTACAAAATGGAAGAAGGTAATTAAATTTCTCCATTGTACGATTATAAAACCGATTGGCTCACTTGAATACTGATTAGTTGTAGTAATGGTTCATTGCAAATAATTTTTTGTGATCGATACAATAAGTTTTTATGATCGTTTTCGTAGTCTGTACGTTTTGTATATTTGGCGCAAGTTTCATTTATTCCCCAAGGGTTTAGCAATGCTTGGGGGCTAGGGTGTAGTACGTAGTAATTACCACGTCTTCTCTTCAAAGTGAACGAGTTCCTCTAGGGTTTACAACTCCGCTGGGTTAGGTAGTTCTTTTTACCTATACACGTAATGGACATGTAGCATTATATAATGCCTATAATAGACTCTGTAATGAACGATTTATGATATGTAATGCATATGTTTGCTGAGGCATTTTTTCTCTCGTTTTATATAGTGTTGTATGTTTGGCGCAAGTTTCATTTATTCCCCAAGGGTTTAGCAATCCTTGGGGGCTAGGGTGTAGTATGTAGTAAGTACCCCATCTTATCTTCAAAGTGAATGAGTTTCAGTGGATCCTCTAGGGTTTTCAATTCGGTTGGGTTAGGGAGTTCTTTTAACATATACACATACTGGACATGTAGCATTATATAATGCGTATATTAGACTCTGTAATGAACGATTTATGATACGAAATGCATATGTTTGTTGAGTCATTTTTTCTCTCGTTTTATATACAGTGTTGGTTGTACCTAAATGTTCTCCAGATTTGAAGCATGTGGTTGGTCAGAAGTTCCAATCGCTTGATTTTGGTTTCGCGTTTTACGATGTATATGCCCGCGCTGTTGGTTTTGATACGCGCAAACAAGGCATGAGGAAGACAGACGGTGTTACTACTTGGTACTCTGTCGTATGCAATAGGGAGGGCAGCAAGAAGTCGAGCGAGGGTCATGCTAGCAGCTCTGCGAGCCGCCTGATTTCAAAGAGAGAAAAGGCTATAAAGAAGGCGAAAAGACCTCTTAGACAGTGTAAGGCGTGCTATGAGATGGGCCATCACGACTCTAGAAACTGTCCAATGCTTAAAGAGATGGCGAAGGAGAAAGAGCTTTGCAAGGGAAAGAGGAAATCTTGATGTTTTTTTACCTACAAACATTGTTAGTTTTCATTTTCGGCCTAGTCTTATTAAAACCAACAGTTTATGCATAATAAATGTGCATTTTTTGGACGTTAATGTGCATTATAAGTGAAGAAATTGTTCATTATTTTTTTCTAGCTGTTAACTTATCACTTTAAACGTTAAATGCATAGTAAATTTGCATTTTAAGACCGTTAATGTGCATTACAATTACAGATGTTTTCATTATTTAGTTGTAGCGTTTAACTTTATATTACAAAGAAATGTATTAGTCTTGCATTATTAACCTTTTACCGTACATTATCATTCACGAATATGTACATTATTGCAAACAACGAATAAACTTGTTGTAGATTCCATTTCTGGATCAGGTCATCAATAAGCACATTATGTTCATTATTCGATTTATTTCTCCAATTAATCCTTAACAAGCCTAGCAAGTGTTCATCAAAATCCAGTTAACTTGTTAGCCTTTTTCACATTATTAATCAGTACATTGGCATTACTTGGATCATTACATACATTATATATGCTTTAGTTATCAAGAGCTATGTATTGTTCAAAACTGGCCAACAAATAAGTCGTCTTTTCTACCTTCTAAAAATGCATTATCCCAAAAAAACTACATTGTTCAAAATAATGTAAATATCGTTTCAATGACTGCTACTCCAATCAATTCAGCCCGTACTCTTCGATCCACTTCTCGAAGATGAACTTAGGCGGCCTCTCCTTCCAAAACTCGGTGGCATATCTATGGTTGTTTGCACCTTTGGAGTTATGTGCGGAAGTCAGTAGCGCAGTAGCAACCTTAATTCTGAACATTTCCAAGTCGCCTTAGCACCTTCTGGGCTAAGGCAATTGGAATCAAATTGTCAATCGCTTGGTCAAAAGCAGTTCGTCATTGCTTAGATGCTGTAGTAAAGATTAGCAAACAAAGATGTATAAGTTTGTGTTTTGTGTAATGCATAAACCAATGGTCAGTGAAAACATAATGCCAAAAACCTAATAGAGTAATGCTCACATTCCAGCACATAATGCACGAAATTAAATGACATTCACTACACCAAACACCAGTTATGCAAACCAACCCATAGACTCTACAGATCACACGATGCACAACCGATGCTAATATAATGCAATGAATCAGACATATAATGTAATTAACAGTAAGTCATGCTTCTCATTTTATAATGCAATAAATCAGATTACTAATGCAGTAATGTCCAATGTGTAATGCAACATACCAAAATAATAATGCCTAATTGAAATTAATACCAATCATAATGCACAGATTAGCCTACATAATTCACAAAACCAACAAATAATATATCAAAACAGGGGCACCAAGTATGTAACCTTCAAATAATTCATGCTATCATATAACATTTACTAAACCAAATACCGATTGCTTATTGATTCTCAAAATTAATCAAAGAATGAACTCAGGAGCATTGAGCTTCTCCAGTTATGCAAACCAACCCATAGACTCTACAGATCACACGATGCACAGCCGATGCTAATATAATGCAATGAATCAGACATATAATGTAACTAACAGTAAGTCATGCTTCTCATTTTATAATGCAATAAATCAGACTACTAATGCAGTAATGTCCAATGTGTAATGCAACATACCAAACTAATAATGCCTAATTAAAATTAATACCAATCATAATGCACAGATTAGCCTACATAATTCACAAAACCAACAAATAATGCATCAAAACAGGGGCACCAAGTATGTAACCTTCATCATCTGTTGGTTGGCTTGTGTATGTTCTGTCTCTCTTCGTCATTTGTTCTCTGTAAGACACAAAATCGACATCAATTTCATTCTTGAATCCAAATCCACTACAAACCCAGAAAGCTACCGAAAACGACGCAATTTTACAGAATCGAAAACAAAAACGACCAAATCAGTAAAGGTTTGAACCCTAAAATCGACGAAGCAAAAAAATAACTCAAAAATCAACTACACACTTCAATAATGGGAAGAACCCTAAATCAAATGCTCACAATCACATATTTTCCAAAAGAAAACAACCACAACTTTTGTGCATTATTCGAAATCGAAGTCCAATGGACGCTAAAAACTGTGAATCGCCTACTACATTGTCTCCTAAAAGTAGACAATCGACGATTAGGAGTGTTTCTAACTCAAGAAAGGGATTTTTGAAGCACACTGTTTTCGTTAGTTCCTCTTTAATCGACGACCGGCGGCACGCTCAAAACAAATCCGAAACTTTGTAGTTGTGAATCGTCGATCCACGGTGCTCTTCACAACGAAAATCGACGGTGAGTGCATTTTCGACAGTGAAACGGCGTCGGAGGGTTGAATAAATGGTGAAAATCGTCTTCTGGATTGATTTTGGTGGGAGGAAGTGGCGGCTAGGGTTTGGAAATGGGTGGGAATTGGGGGAGACGAGATTGAGTCGTGGGTTTGAGGAGTGAGATGGTTGGAATGAGAGAGAGAGAGTGAGTAGATGGAAGGTCTATGAAAATCCCACTGAAATCTCGCTCCTTCCGTTTTAATTCATGGTTGTTTTACAATTTTACCCATATAATGCACAGAAACAATCTAATAATGCAACACGGGATGATTTTGTGAGGCTTCATCTAATCCGTCCATCATACTAATCTAATGGTTGATATTAAGAAGGAAATAGACTCTAAGGGGGCAATAGGACCCTAAGACTCCCATATATATATATATATATATATAGGGGTGCGCTAGGCTCCTTTGCACCCTAAGTGTCCTATTTTCTTCTTAATCTCAGCCCTTGGATCCTTGAATTGGATGGTTGTGATCAATGCATTATTAGTCTATAATGTTGCATTATTAGCCGTTGTGCATTATTAGAATGAAAATGTGCATTATTAGTCTATAATGTTGCATTATTAGCCGTTGTGCATTATTAGAATGAAAATGTGCATTATTAAATGACACGTGGCATTAATCTAACCGTCAGATGACAAAATCGTGGGGCTAGGATTAAGAAGGAAAAAGGACAAGATATGAAAATGATTTGAATACATCCATATATATATATATATATATATATATATATAGGGTAGTGATAAAATGCAAACTCATATATTATACAAACTCCAAACTTTTTCAACACAATATCAACATAATGTCAACACAGTATAAAATTTCAAGATTCTGATATCAACACAATATCAATACAATGTCAACACAATTTCAACACAACATCAACCGTTGACATTGTGTTGACATTTTTTGTTGCTATTATTTCATGATCTGTTGATATTTTCTAACGGTCCAGATCATAGTTTGGAGTTTGTACAATATTTAGAGTTTGCATTTGATCACATTCATATATATATATATAGGATTTTGATCTATGAAACCATATTTAAATACACAAACGCAGAACACGGTCATACGTAAGACATTTTTAGGTCATAGTTAGTTTATTTTTAAGTCATGCTAACAAAGCATGACCTAAAATGATCTTAACATGACATAAACCCAAATCTTATATATGACCTAAAACTACTTAATTATGACCTTCCGTGTTTTGGGTTAATTATTGACCATTAGATCATCTAATCCTAGGGCCAAGATTTGGGCTGCATTTTTGAATTTAAATGCATTATTATTTTGATCATCTCCCTATATATATATATATATATATATATATATAGGAATGTGATCAAATGAAAACCATATATATAATGAAAACTCAAAACTATGATCTGGACCATTAAAAAATGTCAACAGATGACAAAATAGTAGCAACAGAAAATATCAACACAGTGTCAACGGTTGATTCTGTGTTGATATTGTGTCTATTGCTACTATTTTATCATCTGTTGATATTTTTTAAGGGTCCAGATCAAAGTTTTGAGTTTGTACATATATATATGGTTTTCATTATATCACTACCTTATATATATATATATATATATATATATATATAATATATATAGGGGTGCGATCATATCATAACTCATATTTATGTGATAACCTAATAACCCTATCATTTTATGGGTCAAAAGTATCATTTTTACTAAAAATGATATTTATACATGATAAAATGATATTTTTTCAGCATGCATAAAATGATACTTTTATTCCATAAAATGATATTCTGTTCCATAAAATGATATTTTTCATTCATAAAATGAGGGTTATTAGGTTATCACCATAAATATGGGTTATCAACACAAAGACATAAATTTATCAATCTTCTTGTGTTGATAAACTTATGTCTTTGTGTTGACATTTTAAATTTACATGTTGTATTGATATAATTATATCTTTGTGTTGATAATTTTAATACACAATATTGAAAGTTATTAGTTATTACTGTAAATTAGTTAGCACACTAACGCAACCCTATATATATATATATATATATATATATATATATGTTTGTGTTAAAATGACAACCCATCTTAAAATGACACTGTGACACCGCTTATACAGCAATATTATAAACGCTACACAACAATATTACAAACACTACACAGCAATCTATAGATTGCTGTATAGTGTGTCGGATATTGCTGGACAAGAAATATTGCTGGTTAAAGACCAGTAAATTGCTGACCGTCTTTTTTCATTTTTTTTTTTTTTTGCCACGTGGCAGCTTATTATTCGTCCACCTTTACAAATGATTGGCTAGGAATGGTGGTATGGTGTTATTTTAAGGGGTGGTGGCACCCTAACATGACCCTATATATATATATATATATATATATATATATATATATATATACATATGGGGTGCGTTAAAATGACAACACTCTTAAAATGACACTGTGACACCACGCTAGACTGCAATATTATAAACGCTAGACTGCAATATCCAATACACTTGAGAAATTGAAGTCCGCGAAAATTTACCCTTGAGAAAGTTTTATGATTGCCACATGGCAGCTGGTTATTCGTCCATGTGTACAAATGATTGGCTAGGATTGGTGGTATGGTGTTACCTTATAGGAGATTCATCAAAGATTTCGCAAAAATTGTCCAACCACTTACGCATCTCTTGCACAATGATGTGAAATTTGAGTTTGATGAAGGCTGCAAGAAGGCTTTCCAATTGTTAAAGGATAGACTTGTCTCTGCCCCAATAATCAGAGCACCAGATTGGAACTACCCTTTCGAGGTGATGTGCGATGCAAGCGATTTTGCGGTAGGAGCGGTCCTAGGTCAGAGTATAGATGGAAAAAGTTATGTCATTTTCTATGCCTCGAAGACCCTCAACCAGGCTCAGAAGAACTATGATACTACAGAGAAGGAGATGTTGGCAGTGGTGTACTCATTTGAGAAGTTTCGACCGTACTTACTAGGGTCGAAAGTGATAGTCTACACGGATCACGCAGCCATTAAGTATCTCCTGGCCAAGAGAGAGTCTAAACCAAGGTTGATTAGGTGGGTGCTATTACTGCAAGAATTTGACTAGGAGGTAAAAGATAAAAAGGGGACGGAGAACAAAGTTGCAGATCATTTAAGTCGAATATTCCAAGGGGACACGGACGAAGCTATATCTGATGCTTTCCCCGAGGAACATCTATATTATCTATGGAAATCTGCTAGACCTATCAACTGGAAAGTAGTGTTGGCAGTAACAGGTCCAGGAACATCAGACAAAGGGAAGCATCCGTTGAATGCAGAGCCATAGTTCGCTGGCCTGGCTAATTACTTAGTCACAGGAGAAGTGCCAAGTTCCCAAGAAATTTCCTGGGCCCAGAGGATGAAGTTGAAGAGTGAAGCCAAATACTACTTTTGGGATGATCCCTACCTCTAGAAGATGTGCTCAGACCAGGTAATCCGACGATGCATTCCGGAGTGGGAGCAAAAGGATGTCCTAAATCACTGCCATGCCTTAGCCTGTGGAGGTCATTTTGGACCCAGGAAAACTGTCAGGAAGGTTTTGGACAGTAGATTTTATTGGCCAACCCTAAACAAGGATTCTTTCGAATTTTGCCAAGTTTGTGAAAGATGCCAACTGACCGGAGGGATTTCTAAGAGAGATGAGATTCCGCAGAACCCGATAATAGTCTGTGAAATTTTCGATGTTTGGGGCATGGACTTTATGGGCCCATTTCCATCTTCTTATGGTAACACGTACATCTTGGTAGCAGTGGATTATGTATCCAAATGGATAGAGGCAAGGCTACCCCCACCTGTGAATCAAAAGAAGTAGCTAAATTTCTGAAGACCAATATTTTCAATAGGTATGGGGTACCCAGAGCTATTATCTCAGACCAGGGAACGCATTTCTGCAACCGCATCATAGAGGCTTTGATGAAGAAATATGGTTTGCATCATCGGTTGTCTACACCATATCACCCCAATCGAATGGTCAAGCTGAAGTGTCGAATAGGGAAATCAAAAGTATTCTGGAAATAACGGTAAATACCACGAGGAAAGATTGGAGTAAGCGTCTCGACGATGCTCTATGGGCATACATGACTGCTTACAAAACACCGATCGGGATGTCACCTTATAGGTTGGTGTTCGGGAAAATGTGTCATCTGTCCGTGGAAGTCGAATATAAAGCATACTATAAAGCATACTGGGCCATTAAAGAGATGAATATGAGGGCGTCGGCATGTGAAGAAGAACGGAAACTGCAACTACAAGAACTGGAGGAGCTAAGGCTAGAGGCATTTGACTCAGCCATGTGGTATAAAGAAAGAACCAAGCACTTCTTTTTCAATCTCGGCTGAAGCTAATGCCTGGGAAGTTGAAATCCAAATGGATAGGACCATACACAATCGTTGGCCTTCGAGCAAATGGAGCAGTGGAGATCCAAGGAAGCGCCCCAAATTCTGTTCCTTTCCTAGTCAATGGACACAGGGTGAAGGTATATAGAGATAATGCAGATCTGCATGTGGTGGAAGAAACGCCACTACATGCATCTGCTATTATTTCTTAATTGGTCTGGCAAATGGATATTCTCAATGAATTCCTAGGTCAGGTAAAATGGGGAATGAAAGTTTATCTGTACACTGACCTAGGAAATCTTGAGGATACTCATTTGCAAGTGTAAATAGTCTAGTTGCTTTCTAATAAAAAAAATCCAAACAAATTAAAAATTTTAATCTTCCAAAATAAATTTTTGAAGCACCAAACTCTTTGGGGAAATTGTTTTGTCACTCATGATCTCCGACCCGAGAATTTGGATTTTCATTTTTTTAGGAATTGTGAGTTGCTAGGGGGAGGAAGAGTTTTCGCAATAAGAATTCGGAGGGAAGGCGGTTGCTTTTCGAATTTTAAATTCCGCTTTTCGAGGGGACGTACGATTGCTTACATCATCACGCAACCGTTCACCTGCCACCCTGAAAAGCCAAGAGATCATTTCAAATCAGAAATTAATCGATCTTTTCTCTCTCTACTCTCACAATTCTCTCTCTCAAAACTTTTTCCCCAAATTTCTTCAAACCCTAACCGGAATTTACCCTAGATACTGTAAGTTTTTGCAGAAAAATCATGAAGAAGGCATAGGATACCATCGCAAAGAATGGAAACCCCACTACCAAACCACCGTCCGGCGAGTCGTCCAGACAACCGCCGGCTCAGGAAACTTTTCCAGTCCTGGATATACGCTCTAAGTGGCGTGCGCCTACAGTACCGGAGCCAACCGCCGTCAGTAACCCTAAACAAGAGGCGTTCTTGAGGGAGTTGGAGGAGAAATTTGGCAGTAAAGAGGAGGCCATGAAACTCTTCTCCCGCTTCTCGGCATTCCGCCCACAACCACGGATGGTTCCTGACAAATCGATGGCGCAGCCACCTAGTTCACACTCAGAGAAATTCCAAACCCTAGATCTGGCACATGCAGAGACTGGGCCGATCCCAGACATCGGAAAACAGGGAAAGGGTGGTGGTGGAACTGAGGAGGAGAGCGTCAGCGGTTTTGCGGACGAGATTGATAGGGTGGCGGTGGATTACTCTATGGATGAAGCCGCAAGGGAAGGAAACGCATTTGCTTGTGTAAGAAGAGCATGTTGTCTATCTGTCGCAATGTGTTTTCTTCCCCCACTTAGCCCAATTCTTGGTCTAAGTGTGAGAAGTTTATGTGTTTATTCAGCATGTTTTTTTGTGTTTGTGTGAGAAGTTTTTGTTATTTGTTTTGATTGTGTGCACCAACTCCCTTATTTCCCCTCTTCTAAGCTGGAGTGAAGTGGGAGGGGGTAAGAGAGTTAGTGCAATGTGTGCTCAGCATGTGTAAAAATCCCTAGGTCTAAGAGTTTTTTTTTAGGTTATGTGTTTGAAGCATGAATTAGCAAGGATAATAAGGCAAGATCCCCTTAGGGAGAGTAATTGAAAATAGGATACATTACAACTTTGAGGCCTCTTTCCATGATAAGCTAAAATCGGTTTGGAAGAAGTGAGGAAGATAGAAGATGCCTTATCAGACCTAGTTGTGAAACCCCGTAAATATCAATAAGGTATAAGCCGTAACATTGAGTGCTAACAATCTAAAAAGGGGAACTGCCACATGATGCTTAGGGAGAAGAATATAGAAGGGAGAATAGAAAAAAAAATATATATATATATAGGGGAGTGATATATTGCTAACTCAATGTTTAATTGCTAACTACAACTCAATAATAGCCATTAGATATTCAAATTAAAGGCCTAGATCATCAACCACGAAATGTCAATATGATCAACAAAAACGTCAATAAGGCTTTAGGATTAATTCTAATAAATATCAATAGGGGTATTAATGTCAAGTTAGTTATAACTAACTTTTAAAAGAAATCCCAAAACTTTAAATTCATATAACATATATCAAATTAAAGATAATTTTATAAGGATTCCAACGATATACTACATGCATATGTTCCGACGTCAAAATTTGAAAAAAATTTAATTTTTTTTTTTAATTTTCGTATTTTTTACGTACAGATTTATGTCAATACACCTTACATAATATGTCAATATTATGCATGTAAAATGTCAATATGAAATTGTGTTGACATTATTATGTCTTCGTGTTGATGTATTTCATACACTATATTGACATTATATTTCTAAACGCTAAATTTGATACTTGCTATTATCTTTTTAATATTAAAAAATGAAAAACGAAATTACACATGGCAAATTGTAGACCACAAGATTTCTAAAATCTTATGGTCTTAAATTAGTTGTAGTTAGCAATTAAGGGATGAGTTAGCAATTGATCACTCTCCTATATATATATATATATATATATATATATATGGGTGTGTTAGGGTCCTTACAGCATCTTAGTGTAAAACACAGCACTAATCACGGCCCTTGGATCATTAGATTGGATGGTTGTAATTAGTTACATTATCATACTAAAAATCTACATTATTAGCCGAGGTACATTATTAGACTAGAAATGTACATTGTAAGACTAAAACTGTACATTATTAAACTAAAATGCTACATTATTATCCGAGCTACATTATTAGTCTAAAATTCTACATCATTAGATGACACGTGACATTAATCTAACCGTTAGATCATAAGATCCAATGGACTGCAAGTGTTTTGAGTTTTACTTATACTTAGCGTTCTGACCTGAATACATCCCTATATATATATATGGTCTTGTTAGGTTGAGATTTATCAACCTAATTGAGAATTGAGATGCAATCTCAGCCACTCATCCATAATATTTGTGAAATGTCAATAGCATGTAGTTTATGTCAACAGAGGGGCATAATTGTAATTTTATTTTATTTTATTTTTAATTTTTTTTAATTTTTTTTAAATTTTTTAAATTGTTTTTAATTTTTTTTCGTTTTTTTATTATTTTTTATTTTTAAATTTTTTTTTTCAACTACATATACAATTCATGTCAACTACACATCAAATGTCAACAACCTTATTCAATAAATACTATTTGACATGTATTGTACATGTAGTTGACATTATATTGTGTGGTTAACATGAATTGTATATGTAGTTGACATGGATTGTACACATAGTTGACATTATATGTGTGTAGTTGATATGAATTGTATATATAGTTGAAAAATAAAAAAATTTAAAATTTTTAAAAAAAATTAAAAAAATATATAAAAAAAATTAAAATTTTTAAAAAAAAATAATAAAAAATTAAAATTAAAAATTAAAAAAAATATTTATTGAATAAAATTTACCATGATACTACCATTCTGCCCTTTCATAATTAATTAATCTAAAGATATGTTTCATGTGGAAAAATCTGGACCACTCATCTAATAAAAATGAGCAGCTGATATTGCATCTCATTTCTCAATTAGCATAAAAAATCTCAATTGATCACAATCCTATATATATATATATAGAAACGATATGCTGCGGGATGAAGGGGAGCGACAACTTGAGCGACACTTTCACATCCACGCGCTCCTTCCCTTTATTATTCTTCTCTGAGTTTCTCTCTCCTCATTACATCTTCACCTGATTAAAAAAAAAGTATCTCTTTCTCTTCATTACTTTTCTTCTTCTCGATTCATTATCACAATATAAAGATACGCTAAAAATGATAAACATTCCGCAGTTTTCAATTTCCTGACCACAATTTCACTCTTGATTTTTATCAAGCTCTCTGTTTCTAGGTGATAACAACCGGTAGCAGCCCTCAATCACATAGCAGATCTATTTCCAGAATGAGCAGTAAAACACAAATAGAAGAAAACGCAAACATTCATAGTTGATAGCAGAAAAGATTTGATGAAATAAATACTAATATGCATACAAATAAACGATGAGAAATTGATGAGAGAATTGAGAACATGAGTTGGCATTTGATAAAAATTGAGCAGATGAATTTTGGTTCTCACACAATGAAGAGAATTGACAAGAAAAAAGAGAACATGGATAGCGAAGAGAATCTGATAAATTTTCCAAACTAATTGCGCCTCCCAATTGTCACAGTAGCAATCCAATTGAATCTCTTCTTCTGAATTTGATAAATTTCCGAAACTATTTACGCCTCCCAATTGAATAGTAATCCAATTGAATCTTTTCTCCTTCAATATTATTATCCTCTTCGTCGACAGAGGTCAGAAAATTGCTTAATATCCATGGCTTTTGATTGGATTAAAAAAATACTGCGGAGAAAATTGTGGAAGAGAGGTTGAGAGAGAAGATCGGAAAATTTATGAGTGTATCCATAGTTTGTGAATGTGATAAGAAAAACAAGAATTAGACGGTGAAAATTGTGGAAGATAGGCAGAGATCAGACACGAGGGAGGAGAGAGAAACCCTTAGAAGAAAAATAAAGGGAAGGAGCGCGTGGTTGTGAAAGTGTCGCTCAAGTTGTCGCTCACAATTATTGCGCGGAATAACATTTCTCTCTCTATATATATATAGAGCGAGGTGATCAATTGCTAACTAATTAGCAATCCAAAATTGAGACCAATTTTTAATCATTAGATTAGAAGATCTTGTGGTTGATATAATGTCAAGTGTAATATATTTTAAATTTAAATAATTATTAATTAAATTAAAAGGGTATTAATGTCAAATCATATATGTAGTAATTATAATTAACTACTTTCTCTCTCCTCAAAATCATCTCAAATCTTTAAATTTACGTAACTCTCTCAATTTAAATTATTTTTTCACAAAAAATATAACAAATTAAAGATAATTTAATAAGGATTCCAACGAGATCTCAATTGCATATGTTCCGACGATGTTCGGGTGATGAAATTTGATAAATTATATTTCAATTTTCGTACATGTTGATAAGCAGCTTTTATCAACAAATGCAACAAAAAATCTCAATATATTGTAGGCAAAATCTCAATATTATGCATGTTCAATCTCAATAAAAATGTGTTGATATTTTCTTGTCCTTGTATTGATATTCTAATGTCATATTGTTGATATTTGTAATACACAATGTTGATATAAAAAAACACCCACGAAAATTATCATATGATAACATAATGACGATATTACCCTTTTGTTGATATTTTGTCTACTATTTATTGAGATTTGTGAGCTTTAATCTCATCCACTCATTTTAAAATCCAAGGGTGGAGATTTAATCTTGATTTTGGATTAGGGTGCTATAAGCATTAGAATAGAACCCTATATATATATATATATATATATATATATGGTCTTGTTAGGTTGAGATTATTTAGCTAAATTGAGAAATGAGATGCAATATGGGCCACTAATCCACAAGATTAACAAAATGTCAACAAATACCACATTATGTCAACAAGGGGGTATAATTGTAATTTCATTAATAAAAAAACTTAAAACATAAAAACGTATTTCAATCCAATTTCTTAAAACCTCTCTGTTGAAAAATCTTCAAATCTTCATACAATTCATACAATTCGAACCCCTTCAAAATCTGCAAAATCTCGCTGATCTTCAAAATTCAAACCGCAAACATTCAAACAGAGTTTTCTACAATGACGATAGAAGAGCAAAATCGAAAAGAATCGGTTGAAACATCGATTGAAGCTGAATTGGCTGAAGCAGCGATCGAAGAGAATAGGCATTCCAAATCGGCGACGGTTGAAGCGACTTCTTCAGGTTAAGAAATTGATTCAAATTTTAAGTATATTGCTTCGATTTTGGTGTATTAAAACACATCTGGATTTCGTTTTTTATAAATTCGAATCTTGCTAATTTTTTTTGTTGATTAGCGATGGTAGAATCAGAAGTTGTGGATGATTGAGAATTTGACATTCTTGCGAAATTTGACAAAAATAAATTCGTCGCAATTTACCTTCCAGAATTTGGGGTCGATCTGGTTGCGACATTGATGTGGAATTGTGGATGATTTCTCTTATGAATTCAATTTCTGATGATTTTTTTTGTTGTGATTAATACTAGAATAATCAATTTTTTTATGAATTCAATTTCTGATGATTTTTTTTGTTGATTAGAAATTGAAGAAGCGCAATTGAACATCAGAGAACATCAAGCATCACCTTCCAGTTAAGGATTTGTTTAAATTTTTAAGATTATTGATATTTTATTCAATAGCTATTGATAAAAGTATACATCTTTTAACAAGATATTGTATATTGTTGACATAGTGTATGTTTGTTTGAATGGCTGTTGACATAGTTATATTCACATTATAAACAGGATCAATTTCACTAATTAGACTGTGCATTATAAACAGGATATTGACATAGTGTATGCTTGTTTGAATGACTGTTGACATAGTTATATTCACATTATAAACAGGATCGATTTCACTAATTGATTGTTGACTGTTGATATGGCGTTGGTGGTACCAGTCGTTGCCGTTAGCCATCAAGAGGCCGCGGCCGGTGAAATGCTTGGAGCCCTGCTGCTGGAGCCAGGATTTCACGGAGAGGCTGCTATATTTGGACATAAGCTTTTTGATGATGTGTGCTTCGGTGAGGCACAGCCGTGGCTCCACTCCGTTCCATAATATGAAGCGTTTTTCTGAATGAATAAATGAATGAATGATGTGGTACATATATATATATATATATATATATATATATATATATATATATATATATATATATACACTGTATGTTTTGGACCAGAGGATGTAATGGGGGAGGAGACGGGAGATGATATCGTGGTGGAGAGAAAGGCAGTCGTTGGCGGTGAAGTTGGGTCCATTGAGGAAGAACAAGTGCCTCAACAACAAATGCCTGATGTTGATGACAGTGGTGTTGGGTCTTCCCAAAACCTACTCCCAAAAGAATTCATACATAATGTAGTGAAAACCATTAATCACATGAATTACGGGAAGATCAATCTTGTCAAGGTCCTTAAAGAAGCTCTCTCACACATCAAATCTAATTTTTTATTTGGATTGGTGTGTGATATGGCTAGATCTGCACTTGGAAGCCAAACGACTCCACTTGAATCTGTGGCCGACAAGTTTCTTCATTTGTCCAAGACGTTGCTCCAAGACAAGCCTGATACTTTTGATCACTGGAAAATAATATCTGAATCAATAGTTATTTTTGAAAAAGAAAAGGAAGTTCTTGAAGATTTGACTGAATTTCCAACTTTTAAATTTGGACATTTCTTTGATGAAGTAAGTACATCATTTTGTTTACATATGTTTCTCTGAGTTGACATTAGATTACTCCTACAGTTTATATACTAACATTGTAGAACTAATTTACAAGCATCATGCAGAAGAAAGAAACAGAGAAAATATCCCTACATCGTCAGGTTATGTCCTAAAGGGGTGAGCCAATGAATCAGCCTCTCCTATCTCACCACCCGCTGCAGGCCCAATGGATGACGCACAAGTTGAAAGAAACAAAGAAAAACAACAGGAGAAAGGGAAAGAGAAAGAAGAGAATATTGTTAAAATAAAATAACTAAAACTAAGATTAAATAGTATATTGTTTTTATAAAATGACTGAATTGTTGTTGACATGGCTTGAAAGTGTAGTTGACATTTGGTTATAATTGTTGTCGACATGATTTGTACGTGTTGTTGACATGACTTATAATTGTTGTTGACATGGTTTGTATGTGTAGTTGACATGGCTTATAATTGTTGTTGACATGGTTCTATGTGTAGTTGACATGGCTTATAATTGCTGTTGACATGACTTATAATTGTTATTAACATGGTTCTATGTGTAGTTGACATAGTATGTAACATAGTTGACATGGTTTGTACGTGTAGTTGACACGATATGTACCGTAGTTGACATGACTTGTATATGTCGTTGACACGATATGCACCACAGTTGACATAATTATATTAGTTGTTGACATGACTAGTATATATAGTTGACATGATTTTTAACTGTAACTAACCTTAAAAACATGAATTATAATTGAGCATAATTAAATTATATGTTTAAGTAATCTTAAATTATATGACTACATCTCCATGTGTTAGTAATCTTAAATTATATAGTTGGATGGGTTTTAAAACTATTATTGTGGATTCTGAATTTTGAACTTAGCAGTTATATCAAATGTTAATCAGTTCAACAAATTGTATTGAAATGTCAACAACCTATAACCAAATGTCAACAGCTTGTATAAAGTGTCAACAACTCATAAAACAAATATTTTAATTAATAAAGAAAATTATAAGATAGATGTCATTAGAGAGCAAAATCAAATATCAACAACTAATAAGATAATGTCAATAACTTTTAGTATATGTTAACAACTAAAAAACAACTCCGATTGTTGTTGACATGGCTTGCACGTGTAGATGAAATGACTTATAATTGTTGTTGACATGGTTTCTATGTATAGTTGACATGGCTTGTACGTGTAGTTGACATAGTGTGTAACATAGTTGACATGGTTTGTACGTGTAGTTGACACGATATGTACCGTAGTTGACATGACTTGTCTGTACCGTTGACACGATATGCACCACAGTTGATATAATTATATTAGTTGTTGGCATGACTAGTATATATAGTTGACATGATTTTTAATTGTAATTAACCTTAAAAACATGAATTTTAATTGTAATTACCCCTCCAGGCAGGACTGGGGCAGCCTGGACGCCCTCATCAGCGAGTAGCACGGAGGCAAGTCTGACTCCAACTTGTATTAAAATGTCAACAACTAATAACCAAATGTCAACAATTTTCAGCCACTCATTCACAACTTTCGCGCAATGTCAACTACTCAAACATTATGTCAACTAGGGGGCATAATTGTCATTTTCGCAATGTCAACTACGGAGACATTATGTCAACTACAATGTCAACAGCGAACATTATTTATGTCAACTACGATGTCAACAACAAATTTTATTTATGGGAACCACGATGTCAACAACAAACGTTATTTATGTCAACTATTATGTCAACAACAACATTTTACAAATAATTAATGTCAACAACGTTTATTTTCATGTCAACGACCTATATTATTTATGTCAACAACAACGTTTTACATATAATTCATGTCAAAAACAATGTTTTACATATAATTCATGTCAACAACAATGTTTTACATATAATTCATGTCGTTGAAGCCGGATTTGACTGCAGAACAATACTGCAACGATCCAAGGGCCTTTGCTGCGAAGTCCACTATACGCTCCCTCACAGCTGCTTTAGACTTGTTAAATGTCACCTTCCCATAAAATAGTTCCTGTTTTAATTTTCAATCAGTCAATCAATCAATCTCAAGTGCAATTAGCATGTTATGCAGCATTGCAATCTTCAACTAAGTAATTCGAGCTTTATACTACACAACCGCGCTTGAAAAAAAAGAACCACACACAAGATTTCATGAATTATAAGATCAAGAACCGATGTAGGAGATTCACAATGTACCTGATGGTGGAAAAAGGCTTCCAATACATGGAATGTTGATGAAGAGTTGATCTTATTAGCTATATGCAGAGCCTTAGAAGTTGCAAATGAATTATCATGATAACTGCAATCCAATCAGATTCATCTCTCAAATTATGCAAATTGCATAAGCAAGCAATCATAAATTGGAATAACAAATCCTGCAACATAATGGGAAAATATGTAAACAAACTGAAACAGATAATGGCAACTAGCATATCTTAATTGACCCACACCAGCACCAACATCTCAGACATCATATCATGGACTCTCAACCCTATCCATAACACCTTCCTCCACCAACAAACACCACAGCAGAGGATGTTCAGACAGGGGAGGTTGCATTTTGCATACAACTATTTTGTATATCAACAAAATGTCAACAAAGAGTATAGCTACATAGAATATTTAACAGGTAACATACATCAGACATCCTATCATGGACTCTCAACACTATCCATAACCCCTTCATCCACCAACAAACACCACAGCAGGGGCTGTTCAGACATGGGAGGGTTCATTTTGCATAAAACTATTTTGTAGATCAACAAAATGTCATCAAAGAGTATAGCTACATAGAATATTTAACAGATAACATACATCATGCCAACAGATTTGCGTTTATGTCAACAGAACATCAATTTAAATATCAACAGTACGTTTATGTCAACAGAGTATAATTCACCAACATAACACAAAAAAATCATGTTAATGAAACAGAATATCAACAAAGAGTATAGCTACAGAGTATAATTCACCAACATAACACAAAATTTGACAGGTAACATACATCATGTCATGTCAACAGAGTATAATTCACCAACACAACACAAAAAAATCATGTTAATGAAAATCAAACCAAATTACCTCCACCATTCGTCGACGTCGACTCGGAATAAGATGAAGAATCCATCAGATAACACTTAGGTGTTGATTATGAAGTGAAATCGAAGCTAAAGATGAAAAAGCAAAAAAATAAAAATTGATTAGGAAGAAATTTGACTGGGCATCAACAAATAAAACATAAAAACAGAATCAAAGTAGATAAAATCGACCTAAAAACTTCAAATTCAACACCGAAATCTGTCAATTTGTGTTCTGTTCGAAAATTGATATCCTGAGGAATCGTCGAATCAGATATCGTTCGAATCGTTGAAATCGTCTGCGTTCTAATTTTTGAGTCAATTGAATCAGACATCGTTTCAATCAATTGAATCAGAGATCTCACGAAATCGCAATTCTCACCAAAATCGCAATTGAAAGCTGAAGAACTTCAAAATCGGTAAAATCGACCGAAAAACTTCAAAATCAACACAGAAATCTGTTTTTCGAAAATTGAATCGCAAATCAGATATCGTTGAAATCGTTGAAATCGTTTGAGTCTAATTTTCGAATCAATTGAATCATAAATCGTTAAAATAGATTCAATCAGTGATCTGACGGAAATTGCAAAATCTCACAAGAATCGCCAATCTCACGGTATTATGCTGAAGAAACCTAGATTAAAACGCGAAAAGACAGTTTTACCCTTTCATATTAAATTAATCTAAAAATATTTATTGTGTGGCAAAATCTGGACCACTCATTTAATAAAAATGAGTGGTTGATATTGCATCTCATTTCTCAATTAGCCTAAATAATCTCAATTGATCACAATCCTATATATATATATATATGGAGGGATAAGCTGGACGAAGTCCAATGAAAAAAAAAGAGAGAGAAAATATATATTCTGGGGGTATAAGCTGGACGAAGTCCAGGAAAAGGAGGTATAAGCTGGACGAACATTATTACAGTATAAGCGTTACATTATTAGCCAAACTACATTATTAGACTACACAATCTACATTATTAGACTAAAGCGCGTTACATTATTCGTCGAGCTACATTATTAGACTACACAATCTACATTATTAGATGACAGGTGGCATTAATCTAACGGTTACATCACAGGATCCAATGGCTGAGATTTGCTTTGATTTTTGACAGAATTTCACTTATGGACCTGATCACATCCCTCCATATATATATATATATATATATATATATATATATATATATATATGGAGGGACAAGCTGGACGAAGTCCAATGAAAAAGAAGAGAGAGAAAATATATATTCTGGGGGTATAAGCTGGACGAAGTCCAGAAAAGGAAGTATAAGTTGGACGAAGTCCTGAGAAAAAAAAGGGGAAAAAGAAGGGAGGTTAGAAGGAGAAATTCTCATAACCCGAAGCATCGGTGGCAGAAAATAACTTAGAGCGTTTGATCCTAACATCCCAGGTGAGGAATGAGTGATCGAGCGAATCCAACAATTAGTGAAGCTAAAGGCTATCTGGACAAACTGACAACCCGACTAGGTGGAAGAAGGGAAGGGGAGGATTTGGAGAGAGTAGACTATTGGATTGACCTTAAACTTGTGGGGACAAATGCTTAAAAATCTGAACTAATTCATGCCTATGTGTTTTATTTTCTTAAGTGTTTGTTTCTTTTGTGTGTCAAATGGATGTCTAGGTCTGGGAGTTTTTAGTGTGTCGGTCATGGAATAACCATGCATTGAAATTCGCCTTATTTCTCTTTTTTCTTGTCTTTATACTTGAGGACAAGTATGGTTTAAGTGTGAGCAATTTGATAAGGCTAATTTCATGCATTGGTTATGGGAATAAATTTTGTGATTTCCTGGGTCTAACAAGGTTTTATAAGCCAGGTGTGTAGAGTAATCGCCAGCCCCAGGAAAAAGACGAAGATTGCCTGGAAGAAGAAGCTGGCGGGAAAAGTGAGCGGAAGAAGGAAGAGTTACTAGACTAAGGAGCATCCAATTGGAGGGCAAAACGGGAATCACAAGAACAGTCTAAAAGCTCTACCTACTATAAATAAGAGCACGCGGTCAACCTGAAGATATATCTTTTTCTCCATTTCGGCTCTTAGCTTAGCTTTTCCACTTTTCACTACACACACTTGAGGGGAATCATTTGGGGAGTTCACGTTTCAGATCTAGTTGTGGTGTAACACCGTCTCTGCGGAGGCGAAGATACAATCGTTATTTGCTTTCTGTTTACATTCCGTATTTCCCCAAGTCTTCGCTGTTCGAAGCTCGGTTGTGTTTTGTTATTCTCTCGTTGGATACTTCGTATTTTGCTATGGAGATTTCTATTTTGGTTTCAGTTAAGATATTGTCCTTTTATTTGTTTGCTTCGGTGGATAATGTTGGCTGATCTGAGTTTGAAGTTTGAATTGCATGGAGAATTGTAGTTGATCGGTTTAATCTAGTTGAATCTGTGAAGATCGGAGATGGAAATGGTGTTTGATTGTTGTGGATGGCTTGGATCCGGAGTGGATGAAGCATCCGACGTGTAGATCTGTTCGCATTTGCATGGTTATGATATTTTGAACTCTATTTACTTGTTTGCCTCGTCTAGTAGTCATAGATCTGTGTTGGTTTTAGTCGTTCTTTGTGTCCATCGGTTTAATTTCGTTTGCCCTGTTTCGATCTCTATTTGCTCTGATTTTCACCGGTTGTTTTGTGATTAAAGTTAGAGAAGATGATGTCGCTATTAGTTAGTCCTTTAGTTTGTTAATCTGCAGCTTTTTCCGTCGTACTATGCCGTTTAAGGAAATGGCCCCCACGTTTATGCATGTCCCTGCCTAGATCTAGTTGTTAGAGTAGAATATTTCATTTACCAAGTCTAGGAAATAAATCTCAACCCCAAAAATTGCGTGACAGCAGCCAAAAATAGCTTCCAGGTCTTTGAGCATGTTTACTTGCACATCTGTCTCTGTGGATTCGATACCTGCTTCCATGTACTAATCTTTTTAGCACCAGTGGGTTGAGGGTTTTGAAGGGCGAAGGAATTGATTGTGTGCCCAACGACAGGTAACCCAAGGATTCTCTGAGTTCCTAGACCCGGTGTCTAGTGGATTATCTAAATCGGGAGATTTCATTTCAAACACACCTCGCTGACTTATCGCACTCTTCAGACGTCTAGCCCTTGTGCATTCTGTGCGTCTATTCTTGTGTCTATATTGTTTTGTTCGAGGACAAACAAAAATGTAAGTTTTGGGGAGTTGATACGCTCGGATTTTGCACTATTTTAAGGTCATTATTTGGTCCTTTTTTTTATGTCAAAGTCACTCTACACGTCCATTATTTGCATATTTTATCTATTTTGGTATTTTGACGTGTTTTGTGAGAAATGTGCATAATTGAGCCGAAAAGGGGAGCCAAAACGCAGTCTGGAAATCTGGAGTCAGACGGCGACCGCCGACCGCCGCGAAGTTGTACGGCGACCGCCGGCGCCTGGCGGTCAGAGCAGTGCAGCGGTCCGCCTCGGAAAATTACACTTGGAAGAGAGTCTCGCCCGGCGACCGCCGGAATTCATGCGGCGGTCCGCCGACGAAGGAACAGAGACTCTGGACTCCAATGCGGCGACAGCCGGCCAAGGTGCGGCGGCCCGCCGGAGAAAGGCGGCGAATCCAAATTGCCCTAGATTTGCTGCAAGATTTACCATATTTTGAAGATCTTTTCCTTCTACAATGAGGATTGGCTTTCCCCGATAAATAAAACCTCAAACTTCATCAAATTAGAGAGCTTCTACTTGCAAAATAATTCACAAAGATCAAAAGCTAGAGTACTTCAATTGTGCAAGGAGTTGGAGAAGGATTTCAAGAACATCAAAAACGACAAGGATTCAACCTATGTGTTTGTGCAAGGGTTTTATTAGCTTTAGTTTTATGTTCAAATTGTCTTCCCTTCAATCTATGTGTTTAACTTATTCCATTGAGTGTAACTAAACTCATTGGATTCTAGGGATGTGTTAGTAACGACTTTGGTTATACAATTCCTTTTTCTATTGAGTGACACAATCGTGTATGATTTAATATAGCTTGCTTCATAACTGTGAGAGAGTTCTAGCGAGTTATATCCACTTAGTAGACGCTACAGTTAGCTTCCCTTAAAACGGCACTGTTAATTAAGAGTGAGGACTCTTCAAGGGTCTCAGGAGCTTTTTGGAGTTATGTGTTATGATTGACAACTCTAATCTTGTAATCAACGTTTGCATCGCATGAGCATAAGCTAGGTGACTCGTCCTATCAAAGTAATAATTGTGTTAGGGTATGGTAGTTTGGAATTTGTATAACCATAACTGTGAACGCACATCCCTGGAATTCCCTTATCTCTATCATTTATCTCCGTGTTTTAATTGCATCTAGTTGTTATTTGTTTTCAAATCTTTCCAGTTTTCAAAAGTTTGCAAAATTCTCTTGTTCTTCCAATAGTAATTGAGTCTTAGTAGGAGATAGACACTTTGTGTTTGTCTTCCCCATGTTCGATATCCGGTACTGACCTTTAGCTATACTATATATACTCTGTATACTTGCAGGTTATTTAGTGCTAAAAATAGTGCATCAGGTTGTCCACGAAAAATAGACCAAGTTTGAAAAAGGACCTCATATTTGCTATCTAACACAATTAAACAGTACTAACAATATGGACTCCATATTCCACTAACACTATTTTTCTCTTACTTTTTTCCCACCTCTCTTACTTTACCAATTCCACATTAAAATCCGTGTCATTCACAATGTGGTCTATTTTTCTTGGACGGGGGGAGTATTTTGTTATGACCTGGATTTCAACACACAATTGATAAAGTAAGAGATAGATCAAAATAAAGTGATTGAAATATTGTTAGTATGAATGAAGCCCAATTAATTAGAAAAATAACTAGTACTAAAAATATTATTGTCTATTTATAGAGAAAAAAATCAATGTCTAAACACAACATGTGGCATGGTGATATTGTGTATCCCACTAATTAGTAAAAATAGTAAAAATCTAGAGATTTAAACTATATAAGATATTTAGTTTTTACTCCATCCGTTCGCCATTAGGAGTGTTATTTCTTGGCAGCACGGGTACTAAGAAATGTTAAGAAAAGTGGGTGGAAAAAAGGGGAATGGATCCCCTTCTGTGCTCCCACCACAGCAGGGTGTGATGTGCTCTCACAACACAATTTAAAAAAAAAACTTAATCAATATTTTAACATTATATTTTATAAATAAAATATCCAGCTGTGAGAGCACAGCACTCCTTGTAGTGGTAGCACAGCAGGGGATCCATCTCCGGAAAGAAGTTTGTAGAATAGAGGTCTCACTTATATATATTAGTTTTAAATGAAATGTGAGTGGAATGAGTTAGTGGAAGATGAGACCCTATTATCATTTATGGTAAAAGTAAACAGGGACTCTTATTCGAGGATGGCTAAAATGGCAAAACGGAACTTTTATTCGCAAATGGAGGGAGTATTAGAGCATCTCCAATTGTGCATAGGCCAGCAATAGGCTAGCCATTCTCTCCCCAGCCACGTCAGCAACACTAAAAAATCCACCTGCCACATCAGATTTAGGCCAGCCATAGGCCAGCCGCAATAAAAATAATTCAAAATATACTACATTTACGGAATTAAAATTACGATTAAAATACAGAATTAAATTTACGACACATATACGGGAAAATTAGTCCATTCCATTAAAAAAAAGTACAAAGATTTAAAAAAAAGTACATGATTTTTTTAAAAAAAAAAGGGCTTCAACACACGAGCCCCGCCACTCTCTACTCCTCATCGCCGTCGTCCTCGCCGCCGCCGCCGCCGCCACCCGTGGTATCTGAGCCCACATCGGAACCCGCTAGCCGTGCCCTCGCAATTTCCAAATCAACCCGCATGCTCTCGAGCATCTCGTGAAGAAACATCTTCTCTGTGGGGTCAGTGGCGGTCCTCCAATCTTGGAAGACCTTGTACATCTGATCCCGCGTATGGTTACGCGAATGGAGAGTGTACTCGAGTGGGGGCGGGTGGGAGGGCGGAGGACTGGACCTCGTGGGGCGATAGGGGGATCCGCCCCTCGCAGCCCGTTGCGCCCGCTTCTGTCCAACCGGGCGGGGGCGACCAGCAAATGAAGGAGGGGATGGAAACTCCTCAGCATCCAGGGGGAGGTCGTGGGATCCGCCGCTGCTGCCGCTGTAGTCGCCGCTATAGTTCAGCCTCTGCTTCTTCGGCCACCCAGCGTCGCACCCCGCCCAGAACTTCTCGGAGTCCTTCAACAACAAAAAGCACTCCCAGAAGGTGAACTCCTTGTACGTCCCCGCCAAGGGGAACTGACTCTCGGCTATCCTCCGGGCGTCGTCCTCATTCCGCCCACTACTGAGCTGACGGAGGGCGTTGGCGTACAAATTCGCAAAACGGCCCACCGCGGCCCTGATGCGCTCCCACCCCTTCCGGACCTCCTCCCCGCTGAAGTCCTTCCCGTGCGGGCAGTGCCTCCTATAGGCAGATCTGATCTTCGCCCACATGTTGACGACCCGCTGGTTGTTCGCAACCAGCGGATCGTCGCACACCTCCAACCACCCCCTGGCCACCCCGGCGTACTCATCCTCCGTCCACTTCCTCCGGCCAGGGGTGTCGTCAACAACGGGCTGCGACGACTGGCCGACCGCCTTGGCCTTCCCCCTCGTCTTCTTCTTCTTCGCCGCGGCCCGCCTCGCTGGAACGGGAGTGTCCGCATCCCCGAGATCGATCCCCATATCATGCAATGACAGAAGGGGTCGACGTGTGAGACGAAGCCGTCAAAAAATCAAGCGAGGGACGATACACCGTGTCCCCTCCCGGTGACCCCTGCATCCCCCCCTGCATCCCGGGATGCATACCGTGCTGCATCCCCCCTGCCACATCATCCCCATCATCTGCTGCAGCATCATCTGCTGCTGCATCTGGGGCATACCCCCCCACCCGGGCGCTGACTGCCCGCCGCTCCCCTGCCCCCCGCCCGGCATCCCCCACGGCATACCCCCCTGCGCCCCCCCCCCCCCCCCCCCCGGCGCACCGGCCATCATCCCCATCATCTGATTCCAAGGGATGTTAAACCCCGGGCCCATCTTCCCCCATCCAGATCCCACAGGTACCGTGGGAGTCTGAGATCCACTCGTCGCTGGACTGGACTCGTTGTTGTGATCCATCGCTCGATGATGCTCTTGTACAGAAAGTTAGAGAGAGAGAAAACTCGTTAAAACAAGTGGTGCAAATGAAAATGAAACAAAAATCGCGTTTATATAGGTTTTTTAAAAAAAACAAAAACAAAAATAAAAATCGGCGCTGGCCGATCGCTGGCCGATCGGGCCGCCACAATGGCGGCTAGCCGATCGGCCAGCGCCGAGCGATCAGCCAGCCCACGCCGGTCCGCTCGCCGATTTCGCGCTCGCCGACTCCAATGGTTCGGGTAGCCGATCGGCCAGCGCGACGAATCAGCTAGCCAGTCGCTAGCCGACCATTGGAGATGCTCTTAAGCTAACAAATTGAATTTTTCCTCCAAAATAAAAAGACATTACCGTAAACTTGGAAATTATTCAAAAAAATTGGCAAATACGTGTAATAATTGATAACAATATGCAATAACCTATCAAAATATTTTATATAGTTTAAATTTCTAGAATAACTAGTGGAACATATTATTATGTCATATGGTGTGTCTAGGCCATTAAATTTTTTCTTCTATTGTATGAAATGAACCAAAATTAAACAAAAAAATCGACTATTTTTATTATATTGTGCTTGCTGTAAGTTTTACTATTAATAAATTCTCCCTCCTTCCACAAAAAATAGACATAATTGTGTATGACACAAGTTTTAATGTGAAATTGAAAAAATAAGAGAGATGGAAAAAAAATAATTAATGACTAAGTACTAGTGGATTATGGAATTCACATTATTAGTAGTATCTAAATGTTTAAAACTTTTCATATTTAGAAAATAGTCTAATTTTAATGAACGGTTCAAATTGTACTTACCGAATTTTTTTTTTTTTTTTTTTTTTTTTTTTTTGGGACGGAAGGAGTCTCAGTTAGCGACTACGGAGATCTGTTAGTAATATTAGATTGGATGTAAAAAAGAGGGCTGAGAAATATATTGACCAATCAGCTCACACCTTTTGTATTTTTGTCATTACAAGTTCAGCTTAAGAAAATCGCCAAATCATGTTCAAAAGAAAAATAACGATTTAATTCCTGATATTTTAGCCCAACTCATTTCCGTTATAATTTGACTAGAAAAATTACGGTAAAAAAAAGACTTTACAAAATTATTACTCCTACAGTCCTACTCCACTAACATTCCATTTCAGTACTATCAGATAACACCATTAAAATCGATTTCCGGCGAAGTGGAGTTATAATTTTCTGAAGCCATCAAATAAAATTTGAAAATTAAATATTTTGCATCAAACAAATAAAAGAATTATCAAAATATAAAAACATAAAAACAAAAATGAAGAACATAGATGGGAACTTGCAGGCCGGTTCGAACCGAAACCATGGCCATGAACATCCCTAGCCTAGGAGTAAAAAGCTATTCTACGGATACTCGATCTGAAATTTTTGGATATCCTAACCCAAAATTACCATCTTATGGTATCCAATACCCCAACTCGACTAGCATTCGGGTACCTGGATACCTGAATCGAATATCCGGTCCCAAAAAATTGAGTATCCAAATATTTTTTAAAAAAAAATGAAATGTCTCCAATTTTTCAACTTCCCATCATCTTGTTCCAAATCAGAGAATATCCAAAGCCAAAATTTCACAATCACAAGTCATAACACCAGCAATAAAATCCAAAATCAAAATTTTAGAATCTCAAATTTGTTGGCAGGATAAATTTAGTTGACCCAATTTTTTATTTTTCTACTAGTAATAATCCTTTCACCAAACTGGATTAAATTACTACTCCCTCCGTCCCGGCTAAGATGACACATTGCTTAGCCGGCACAGGATTTTAGGAGTTATTGGTTAAAGTGTTTAATTGGAGAGAGAGAAGGTGAGTGTAGGTATTAAAGTAGATATTAAAGTAGAGAGATAAAGAAAGATGAATATTTTAATAGGAGTGAGAAAAAGTGGTTGAGTGTATTAATTGGAGAGAGAAAGTTACCAAAAAAGGAAATGTGTCATCTTAGTTGGGACAAACTAAAAGGGAAAACGTGTCATCTTAAGCGGGACGGAGGGAGTACTTTAAACGCCAAGCTTTCTAAATTTTGGATCCAAGAAAAAGACATGATATTGGGGTTAAACCAGAAGCGGTATCTGTAAAGCAGGAAATTTTTTTCTGCAGATGAACAATCTGTTCTTAAGTTCGAAATATGATGCATAATCAATGGATTAAATAATTAGCAGTCTACTCATGGTAAAACTAAAAACTGTGAGATGCTACAATTTCGAGTTGACTATCAGCGCTACTTCTCCATTTCTTCTTGTCAAAATCGGGTAATCGAACCCACTATCTGAACATGTACCCGACATCTGAAAAATCGGATATCAGGTACCCAATATCCGAAAATTTTTGGATCAGGTTGGATTTATCCAATGCCCGATACCCAAATTTTCAGACTCCTACTTGCAGCCAATACCTTTGGCGCAGCAGTCAACAAATATAAGTTCATGAATATGTAACTCAAACCTATGGAGATGTTAGTAAGATTTGAATCTACTGCAAAAATGCCTACACCAAAATGAGATTTCAACTCAATCTTCTATTTTTATGCTCTCAATTCATATTTTGACAGAAGTGTACATGAAAAAGTGAAGAACTTTGAAATTCAACCGCCCTTACTGAACATTTTTCTCTTTCAAATCTAAGTATGATTTTCAACAAAACAAGAGTAACTAAATGGTGACAAAAAATCACCTAAATACAAGGCTCTAAAGATTTCTCAACACACAAAATTCATACTGGTTTAACTAGACATTTGCAATGACTTAATCACAATAAACCTATTTCAAGCATTCATGCTAATGCTACTCATAATTGTTGGATAAAAGGGATGATGGCACTGAAATGAAAACAACAGAAACCACATCAAAAGATAAGAACACAAGCTACCAATTCTCTTTTTACCCCATAGCAAACTTCCCCCTCAACATGGATCCATTGGAATATTAGGTTCTGTTGAATTACACTCGCACTATAAACCACTTTTTGGTCACCAGAAGGAAGAGGCATCGAAGCAAACAAAATCTTGACTTGAGTTTACCCTGGCTTATGTGGTTGAAATTAGAGATGTTGTCATCAAGTAAGGCTGCCTCACTCTTCTTGACTTTCCAATTTGGAAATGTGTCTTCACATCCTTCTAAAATGAGCTTTTCAACTGATAACAGCTTATAGGTGACACCAGAAATTTATCAGGCAAGTATTCAAACAGACAACACTTGATTGACATCAGGGCTAGTATCTTCAATATCACCGACATCATCTTCACTCGAAGTCTTTGCGATCATCCCCTGCATTTCTTGCTCCAAATCATAGACCTTGTCACTCATACCCTCCTTTCTATAAGCTTCCATCATTATAGAGTAAGTTGTGGAATCTGGTCGGCATAACTTATCCTTCATTCTCTTAAAAACTCTCTCCATCTCCATCAAATCCTGTGCCTTGGTGCAAGCATGCAACACTGCATTGAAGAAAGAGGTATTCTCAGGTATCTCCAATCTCCCCGCCAACTGAACAGAGCTGATAACCTTATGAAAGAGGCCGGCATTGGCATACCCTCGAATGAGACAGCAGAAGGTCTTGGTGTCCGCCTTAATACCTTCGGTACGCATTTGATCAAACGTGTACTCCATGTGCTTTGCATCACCAACATCCGAAAATGCCTCAATCACGTTGTTATAAGTTGAGGTTGTCCAAGGAAATGAAAGCCTGCGCATGTGCTCCATCACGGATGACATCTTATCATACATCCTCTTCTTCCCATAAGCGCCAATCAAAATGTTGAAAGTGCGCGTTTCTGGCTCTATTCCAAAGTCGCGGAACTTCTCATACCACCTCTCCATCATCTCAATCTGGCCATCATTTCCAAACAAGCTAATGATGGTATTCATAGTCCACACATCAGGTATGCTCGTCTCACTTTCGAGCATCCTTACAAGAACCTTCTCCATATCTTCATATCTTCCTGCCTTGCCATAGCCACTAAGAACTATATTTTGAGTGACAGTGTTAGGAGTAATCCACCTTTCAGACATTTCATCATAGAGGGACTCGAGTAGATCGAAACGGGTAGCATCGACACAGGCCTTTATGAGTATACTGTAGGTGTAGACATCAGGCTGGCAATGAGGAAGGGCCTTCATTTGTTCCAGAAAGAAAAAAGCCTTGTCAATCAAATTGCTGCGGCAACAAGCACCAAGCAGTGCAGTGTAGAGCTGAGCAGTTGGCTCCAAACCTTCTTGAAGCATTTCATCAAATAGTTGGCAGGCTTGACCAGGTTGCCCGCATCTACCGAGAAGAACAATGAGCTTCATATATGTCCCTTCTTTTGGATGATAAAAAGGTTGCGCCTTTAGCATCTCAAACACCTAATTGATCGGTAAACCAGCATGAATTAAGTGGGTTTGATGAAATGTTGTTTCAATCCGAAAAAAAACAAAATAGAAAATACATTGTAAGTTGATAACCACCTGAAGGGCTCGGAGCCACTGTTTTTTGTCAATGGCGTCGGAGAGAGATTCGGTGACAGTGTTAACCCACGCTTTGGCATTGTTCTTGTTATCCAGTTTCTTCTTGATGTTTTTGATAGGGCTTCTCCTTTTGGGTAGCTGCGTGGTGGAGGTTTGTATCTGAGCAGGATATTCACCGGCCTTCCAGTGCTTCTTCTTGGGCAAATCCGATGTGGATGATGCGGCGGAGCACAGGACACTGAATCTGCGGAGTGGCGGAGGGGCGGCGGTGGTTTTAGCGGTGGCGGGGAGAGGGGAGGGGAGGAAGGAGGAGGAGAAGGAGAGTTGAAAAGGACCAGCCATCACTATATTACTCGCATTCAGCAGTGGAGATGGATTGGATTTGGGGGGAGAATTTGGGAAGGATATACACACCGTAATTGGATAAGTTTAACAGGTGAGAGAGGGACCAGCGGTTTGCAGAACTTGTTTATAACACATAAACTTTTTAATAGCATCCGCGTGCTTAGGCCAGCAATAGGCCAGCCATTCTCTCCTCTGCCACATCAGCAATACTAAAAAATCTACCTGCCACATCAGATTTAGGCCAGCCATAGGTTAGCTATAGACCAGCCGCAATAAAAATAATTCAAAATATACTATATTTACAGAATTAAAATTACAATTAAAATACGGAATTAAATTTACGAGACATATACGGGAAAATTCATTAATTTTATTTAAATAAAAAAAAGTACATTAACTAAAAATCATAAAAATAACATAATAAAAAAAATCCGGACTTCCACACACGAGCCGCCTTGAATCTGTTATAGTTTGCCGCTAGCCGAACGGGGGTCTGTTTTAGGTCTTAATTTTGTATTGGGCTAGTTGTTGTTGTCCATCGCTAGATGTTGCTCTTGTACAGAAATTTAGAGATAGAGAAAATTGCGTTTATATAGTTTTTCAAAAATTAAAAAAAAGAATTAAAAAAAAATTTTTTAAAAAGAATTAAAAAAATTTAAAAAAAGAATTAAAAAAAAAACAAAATTCGGCGCTGGCCGATCGGCCCGCCACAATGGCTGCCAGCGCATCGGCCAGCGCCAAACGATCGGCCAGCCCACGCCGATCGGCTCGCCGATTTCGCGCTGGCCGACTCCAATGGTTCGGCTAGCCGATCGGCCAGCGCGACGAATCGGCTAGCCAGTCGCTAGCCGACCATTGCGGATGCTCTAATACTAAATCCATCCACGGAAAATCTCATTTTACCATTTAAAAATATTTACAAATTCTCTCACATAATATTTTTTTTCTCGTATTGTATATCATTTTTTCTCCATCTCTCTACTATATTTTTGCTCTCCTATTTTATCAAAATTTTTATTTAAATTTTGTATCCACAAATGAAACTATTTTCGTGAACGAAGTGTTGTATTACTCCTTCCGCAATCTTTTTTTTTTTTGTTGTCTCAAATTAGTTGGGTCAATTTTTTATAGAAAAATTATTTGTTCTTCTATTTTACTCTTTAATATTTTATTCTTTTTTTAATTTATTCTTTCTTCTATTTTAAATATTAATTTTTTAAATTACATGTCCAAAAAAAATATAAAAAAATAAGAGAGGTTAATGTGTTGTTCATTGCTAAAAAAATTGACTCGTTTTAGATAGAATGTTTCAAAAAAGAATATGGATCGCTATGATGAGACAAATAGAATACTCTCTTCGTCTCATGTTACTTGCACTGTTTCTTTTCAGCTCGTCACAAACTCCTTACACTATTTATAGTTTAAGTTAGAATTAATGCATTTAATTAATATGTTAGATTAAGTTAAGCGCTCATTTATTAAGTGATGTCTCATTACACTTAAAATTGTAATTTAATTTCACTAAAAAATCAATCCCAAATTTACGGCCTAAAATGAAAAGTGCGAGTAACATGGGATGGATGGAGTATTATTTTAGCTTTATAGCCTTCAAGGATAAAAATATAACGGAATTGGGCATGCGGAATTTGAATTAGAGCTTCCAATTCCTAATCCCATGTTTGGTACCACAAAATATTTGAATTTGGAATTAAATTACAATTTCAATTCCTCTTAAATTCACTAAATTTCATATAAAATTGCACTTTCACGCACAACAAACACACACACATGACCTCGTTTGCACACGCGCGCACACACATACACTATATAATTTTTTGAATTCAAATTCATATCATTTATCATTTTATCGAACAAAGAATTTAGAATTGAATTAATTTTTTCATTTTCAACTCCGTAAAAAATTTCAATTTCAATTTCAATTTCAATTTCAATTCCATGTAATGAATGGAACCTGTGGCCGTTTGATAGCTATATTACAACTAGATAAGGGAGTAATTTAGGCTTATTTGTGCGTTTGGTAGTTATGTTACCTATTTAAATAGCCCGTGTCTTATATTCGGCCCGCACAAAGCCCACTGAAAAATCCATGTTTCAAACATATATGTAAGTATCCATTTTGCTATGTTACCCATCTAGTCCACCTAGTTAATTTTAGAAAAATATAATTTTACCCATCAATTTTTATATACACTATTTTATAGGCATATACACATACATACTTTTATTATATTTCAATATACCAAATAATAATCAATGCAATTAATGAAGTGCAATCATATAGTATACTTGGGTATTTTTAATATACATAGGGCTCGTTTGGTAGCTATGTCATGTTTCGACTAGACATGATATCATTATGATAGTAATCATAGTTTCGATTAGTTAATTTACATATATTGGGTGTTTGGTAGATTAAGATAATTGTGAGTTATCTTATTGTAGTGTTTGGTACAATAAGTCACAAGTAAGGATTAAAATTATGATTGTCAAAATTATCCTCATTAGTTTAAGTTAATTACTAAACTATCATCATTTTACCCTAATTATTCCTATAAAATCGTTTTGTTTAAAATTAACATCTTTTCAAGCTAAACTCCTTACAAAAATTAGCATCTTTATATCAAAAAACTTATATTTATTTTAGTATTCTATTTTTGTGAGCATTAATAATTTTGGACAAATTTTATGAATAATCAATTATTATTTTGGACAAATTCTATATGAAAATATTTTATCAAGTACCAAATTTTATATGTTCAATTTTTTGAAGTTTAAAGCGTTTATGGATTGAACAACATCGTATATTTATGTTCAAAACAAAAGCAATTGCCTTCAAGTATTACGTAATTATAAGTATAATGTAATATAATGTAAATAAAGTAATATAATGAGAACATAAAATAATATAATGAGAATATTATAATATAATATAATGTAAATAAAATAACAAAGTAATATAATTAGAACAACAAATTGACATCAACAAAATTCTTAATATGATTTAATAGGAAAATGACGTCCTTCAATACAACAACTAAGTAAAATTGATGGGTTAGAAATTTTGATGGGTAAAATTGTATTTTGCTAACTTAACTAGGCTTCCATGATAAATAACATAGGATTTTGAGTAGTTACAAATATGACTAAAACATAAGATTTTCAGTGGGCTTTGTGCGGGCCGGAAATAAAACACGGGCTACTATGTTTGGTAACATAACTACCAAACACACAAATAAACCCAGATTAATCTCTTATCTAGGCGAAACATAGCTACCAAACGGCCCCATAAAATATAGTATAATAAAAATAAAAACAGCAAATTTAATAATGATCATATTTATTTAATATCTCATTTTTAGCATTTTTTATATAGTAAAAAAATAGTATACTTGGATATTTTTCATATACATATAATAAAAAATAAAATTATGATTACATGTCGTTTTTAGCATTTTATATAATAAGAAATGGTATACTTGAGTTCTTTTCATTGTTAATAAATTACCAAACTATCCAAAATTAAGGCAACATGAGAATAGTTTAATTATTAAGTTAAATTAGTTAGGGTAATATTGACAATACTCATTTTTATCTTTATTTATAAATTATTACACCAAACATCTAAATAGGATAACTCACAATTATCTTTAGCTACCAAACACTCAATCAAGATAAATTAACTAATCAAAATTATAATAACTATCCCTATTATATCATGTCCAGTCGATAGCCCTAAGATTCTAACATAATAGCAAAATAGTTGCAATTTGCAAATATATTCAGTTCAGTTAGAAGTGTGAGATACATACACACACAACTTCAATTATCAACTTATAAGACAAGGACACAGGATTAAGTTTTCACAAAATAGACAATAATAAATTTAACTAGATCGACCCAGTACAAGAGCGAGAGAGAGAGAGAGAGAGGACAAAGGTGAGATTTGAGAGAGCAACTTCCATAGTCAACGCCTGAAGAAAATTGCGGGTTTGCCTTTGCCTATACTATTCTATCCACTTAGCTATGCGATTTTTCCTTGTCAATACAATGCATATCTAGTTCAATTGTGTATATCATTTTCCTGTTTCTTTGTTGCTGTTTCGACTCCACAGCTAACCAACTATTCAGCTCCTGCTTCTGATCTATGACAGTATGAGGTTAGCCCTAATCACTATGCTTCATCATTAACTAAATTGAACACTAAACCGAAGAATTTTGGCTGCAACTAACAGAAATTCGAGGCCCTGGTTGGAAGAAAAATCGAAATTCATGACTAGTTGCTTTTTTATTTTGCTTTCTACTTATAGATTTTCCTCCTAATATTCCTAGTTTTCAATTTTGAGCCTTGTTGTTTAATCTATGATGAACTGAAAGTTGAGAGTGTGGAATAGCGCTTGATAAGTCTTTGAGCATTTGATTTTCTTTCAAAATTTGACCTTACAAGAAGAGTGTTACACTTCCTGTTGGATGATTGAGTATATTCCACTTTTATGTGCTAAACTTGTTTTGCTGCTTTGTTTGCTTAGCTCTAGCATCTTATCTGTGTGTTCATATATGTAGAATTCTTCTATTTCCCATAATGTCGAGATTCCTTGCTTCATGTGTGCAGAATTCGTTTATTTATGAGTAAAGGTCAATTATGATCCTAAAGACCAAAATATCATCCCAATTGCATTGCAATATCATCTTAATTTTATAAATCCTAAATTTATATAACACATAGGAGAGAGAACAATACTGCACACATTGAACAATATTGTGAGAGCTCTTCTTCTCATCACCTTAACTCACACTTTTGCACACACACACTTTGACACATACACACACAACTTCAACACCAACACATACACACACACAACATCGATACACACACACTCTGTTAGGAGTAAAGGCAGTTCACAAATCGCACACTGCGTGTTGAAAGGAGTAAACTAATAATAATTACACAGCACAAGTGTTTAAGAAACAGAATGAATAACTAAAATAGAGAAAACAGTTAACTCCTCCTTGAGGCCACGGTTCACACCGTTCACGAATGTGCTTTCCAAAGATGATCTCTTCTAACCTCTTGAAGCCCTTTTTAAAGGTTAGAGTCATACTTGAAATAAATTATACTACTAAACAAAACAAATCAAATCCTACTTTGAAAAGGAAATAAATACGGAAACTAAATAATAAAATTAAACTAAGCGTGTCTCTCCTATTTTCTTTCAAGCATATCTTGAATATATCTTCTTATCCACTTGGAGTCAACTGATTATCAAAATTCACCACCCGCCGTGCACCTCGCATATACACCCTCCATGGTTGGTCGATATCACACTCATTTACTTGTATACAAAATAATATCATCTAAAATATTAGGCAAAAATATTTTTGAATAAATAATTTTTTTTTGCTAGAATCAACATATTAACTATTCATATTTCATTTCATTCTATTCCTATATTATTTGTAGGCATCAAGCATAGAATGAAATGAATAACAATTTCATTCCTTTTGTATTCCTTATCATAACTAAGCAAGAGAATGGAATGGAATGGAATGTCTGTCTGTTCCCATGTTCATTCCGCTCCTTCCTTATTTAATTCCATCATATCAAGAATGGCCTAAGATTGTCAGCTTCAGCTATGCTCAAGTCTTAGGAGGACGTTGGTATATAGGTCCCAAAAACAAGTATAGTCCTAAGAAAGTAACTGTCTCACAGACTAATTTTTACATAGCTAAAAGAATGAAGAAAAAGAAGTTTGTATATTTGAGATAATTTGGAGCTGCTAAGTCCATATATGTGATTTAGATAGCCTTTGTTGTCGTCTCTACAGTTCTGACAGGTCCCCAAACCAGGAGATGAAATCTGACCAGGCTGGAGTCAATGTTGAGAATAAAGAATCGAAAGCTCATCTCATTGAAATCTTAATATCTTCATTTGATCAAAAATTAGAGAAGTTGTCAGTAGATCCTTCGTACTCGTATGCAGCATGTATCTATAGAGTTTCTGAGAAGCTCCGGAAAGCAAATGAAGCAGCTTATACTCCTCGATTAGTGTCGATTGGTCCACTTCATCATGATCGAGCCCAACTTCAAGGCATGGAAGCTTCCAAGTTGAAATTCATGCATAATTTCTTGAGCAGATTTGGAATTGGGATGCATACGTTAGTCAAATTTGCAGCAAAGGAAGAAAGTTTTGTTCGTGGCTGTTATGAGGGTAAAATTGACCTTTCTGTTAAGAAACTTACAGAAGTGATTCTCTTGGACGGGATATTTATCGTTGAACTTTTCCTACAGAACTATTTTTCACAGCTGAGAGACAAAAGCGAGACAATATTTGAAAATCAGTGGATGCACAATAATTTGTTGCATGATATGATGTTGATAGAGAATCAGCTACCTATAAGAATAATGAAGAGCCTAATGGATTTTGTGGATCTTTCATTCTTGAACGAGGGCAGAGTGCTCACCATCTATGATCTTGCTCACAGTTTCTTCAAGAATGTTGGTAATACGCACAGGGTAGCATTGACATCACGGTGTAATAATGCTAGGCATTTTGTTGAGTTTCTTCTGTTTCTTCATGCTCCAGCAGCGGGTTCTCGTGATACGTCATCTTCAGCTAGAAAGGTTGAATATACTCGCAGTGCAAAAGAGCTACAAGAAGCTGGAGTCAGGTTTCGTGATGGGAAAGCAGATTGTTTACTTGAGGTTTTCTTTGAGTCAGACGGTGAAAAAAGAGGTTGCTTGTTTAAGTTTCTGTGTGGACGAGGAGGTGAGCTGACGATCCCCAAATTGAGAGTTGATGAATTGAGTGAGACATTCTTTCGGAATCTTGTAGCCTTTGAGCAGTTAGGCCACTTTGGACACTTTTCCAAATATATTACAAGTTATGTCATACTCATGGATAGCTTCATAGACACATCAGGTGATGTTGATATACTTGTGAATCATGGCATCATTGAGAATAAATTAGGTGACAGCCAACAGGTAGCAAACTTGTTTAACAATCTTCACAAGGAAGTTGTAACTGAAGCAAACGACTTCTATTTTGCTAAGACTTGTGGAGAATTGAATGAATACAGCAAGGATTGGCTTCACCAGTGGAAAGCCAGCTGGTTTAGATCAAAAGTGATGCTGAAAAAGAATTATTTCAGCAACCCTTGGTCCTTCTTGTCTCTTGCTGCTGCAACCGTGTTGCTCATTCTTACAGTTATACAAACAGTCTGTTCTATCCTCCAGGTATAGTTTCACATTATTCCTACCATTCAAATATATTGCTGTCATATATTGTTTCAGAATGCTTCCTTGTATCATTCCTAAGCATACGTCCCCTTATGTATCTGTGATGCTTCTTATCAACCTCTGGCATGCTAGATTTGCCTCCCAAAATTCATAATGTATATTTCTTTTGATACAATCATCATTTGATAATATTGCTCCATGAACCATATTGATATCACTACTCTTATCATACAATCACTAAAGCTGTTATCTTTTTCCTAGTTTTGCTGGAAAATTGTTTATGAGCTCTAATTAGTGTTATCTTATTTGTAACAAGGTTTGATGAGTAGGAGGAAAGGAGTCCTGTAAAGAAGAGCATATGGTGGGAGGTACTTTCTCTTGAGCATATCCTGGTAACACCTTATGGTCTTCAGCTTGTCACCAATGATGCAATTATGCTAACTTTTATGTATGACTTTATATTGTATTTGTGATGTTGCATATGACATTCCTACATACTGGTGAAATAAGATGGTCTTGAGCTTGTTGCCAAAACTGATGATATATCTGCATGATAGGATATATTTGTAAAATAATAATGGTGAAGATAATCTGTAATTTTATAAATAACTAGTGTTAACCCACGTGCGATGCACGACGAAATATTTTTCCATCGTACGATTTTATATTGTTAATTGATTTAAAATGAGAAACAATATAACTATATAAGATTTAAAAACATAAAAATATACTACAATATAATAACAATTCAATAATTATATACTCCTCAATTCATTTTACACTTAAAGACATATTCCCTCCGTCCCGGATAATTTGTCCCATTTTTCCATTTCAATCCGTCTCACATAATTTGTCACATTTCACTTTTTATCGTTTATGGTAATGGACCCCATAATCCACTAACTTATCCATACTCACATAAAAACTAACATATAAAAGTAGGATTCACATTCCACTAACTTTTTCAACTCACTTTTCATTACATTTCTTAAAACCCATGTCCGATCAAAGTGGGATGAATTATCCGGGACGGAGGGAGTAAAATTAAACATATTCAAAATGAAATCAAGACAAAAATAATTTTTTGGATAACAATGAAGAGAAGTATATCAAGTGTTGACACTTTTGAAAAATATGTTTAAAACAATCCTTCATATCTCATTGCTAAAAAATGTAAATCACAATTTTCACAAAATAATGAAACAATAACTCATAAATTCATAATATTCAAAACGTCAAAATTATGACCATAAAAATAATCTGAATGATAAACTACACAAAATAACATTACATTAATGGGTTGAATTGACATTATTACATTATGACTTTTTAAATATTGGAGCATTTATCTTTATTAAACGTGGCTTGTTGAAACATAAAACATCTATACCTTTTTATGCTACTTTACAATTCTCAATACTGCAAATTTTCTTTTTATAAAAATATATCTAATATATTTATTTACTCAGCATGTTCATCTATAGATAAGATAATTAGATTCACCATATAAAATCAGTTGTATCCCAGAACAATTAAGTGCTAAATCTTAATTTCAAAGTATTATTAGTAAATCATAATTTGGTAGTAGACTATTTTATTTTGTTTGAACAACTAAAAGTTTCATCGATTCGATTTTGCTAGGTTTAATTATCTCATTGCAAATATATACTTATATATACATGAATTTAATAATTCATCATAAGTGATCGAATATTATTATTTTTTTTGACACCACTTAATATAATTATAGCGTCAATGATAATATAAATATATAAAAATAATAAATTGTGTAAAGATGGAGGTAAATATTATGCATGTTTTGAGTTAGGGATGTTACAATTCCTCCCTCTACAAGAATTATAGTAAGAAATATTGGGATAAAATTCTTTAACCATATATACACGCGGTACTCTAACCAGAGGCGGACATAAAGAGAGCCATGGGGGGCCCATGGAACCCCCAATATTTTTTAAAAATTATAGGAGTAATTTAGTAATTTCACATTATAATTAAATTAAATATTATTTTATATTAAATCAGAGTTAAACCTAGATAATTAATATCCCAACTTTGATCTTCTCGGCCAATATTCACTCCAGCTGCTACCCATTCTCCTCCCCCTTTCTCCAATTATCCAATACATAATTTAATATTGCTTCTCCATCTCAACTTCTCAAGAATAAATGCAAGCTGCAATTCCATATTCTAATGTTCACTTTCCATTGCTGAATAGCTTGAGTTGTTGTTCCATATTGTCTATTCACTTGCTGTTCATTCGGCAATTCGAAATCAAGTTATTATCCATCAGAGTTTTTTGGAGCTGCTTTGGATGAGCTTGAAAATCAACTTCAAAGCTTTATTTTTGATGTGCGGATAGATGAAAATTTTTCACAGGTATCTGGGATCGGTGATCTTGCTCAGCAGATGATTTCTACAAGAAAGCATGAAGATGTTCCATTGGTTTATTTGTTAGTCAAGTTGTCATTGCTCTTGCCGGTTGCTATTGCCTCAGTGGAAAGAGTATTTTCAGCAATGAAATTCATCAAGAGTTCTCTACGTAATAGTATGGGAGACCAACTATTACAAGATTGCTTAGTTCCTTATATTGAAAAGGATGTCTTTGTTAATGTTACTAATGAAACTATTATGCAGTGATTCCAGAAGATGAAGAATAGAAGAGAAATGTTATGATATGTTTGTTTTTTACTTTAATACTTAAACATTATTATTTAATTTTATATTTTTCTAATTTTATTATAAATTATTTTTGGACCCTCCATCGTAAAAATCCTGCGTCCGCCACTGACTCTAACTATTGCAATCAAAGAAAAAAAACAACAATAAATGAAATAGAAATTACAGTGAAAATTATAAAATAAACAAAACTATTAAGTCTAATCTAGAAAAACCCTCTATCCTCAAGACAAATTACATCACGGTTACTGCTCTCGGATTGACATATTATCCCCAAAGATGAAACGACTTTCTCCTAACGTATATTGCATCTCAAATTCGCTAGGCACCGACGAACTTGATGGCCTCCAAAAATTGAGCAATACAATGTTCCTAAAATGTTGAGAGCTTAAAAGAGAGAAAGAATACTTTTATTGGTGTGTAAATCATCCACAACTTAATGTCTTTTATAGGCACATAAGTAGGACATGAGAGATGGAGGTTTAATTTGATAATCAATTGCATATTAATTTGATCACATTAAGAAATCATTAATCATTACATTATAATAATATGAAAACGTAGGAGTATATAATTATTGACGTATCATGACCTCAACAATGAAACCGTCGGTCATACACAAATATTGGTACATAATTAGTATTCTTTCTCACAATTAATTAGCTATGGTATAGTAGAATTCATTCTCATAATTAATTAGTATTATATAATTAGCATGGCCTCAATATCTGGGGCTGACTAAATATACCGTAATACCGAAATACCGCACTTATCGTACTGAAAAAATGCCGAAAATATCGAATTTGTGGTATACCGCAAGTTGCGGTACGGTATGATACCGTACCGATAGATTTCGGTACGGTAAATGTATAGGTTTTCCTATACCGCGGTATACCGCAATATACCGCATTTACGATATTTGCTAAAAATTCAATATATATGTTATATTTAAAATTTATATAAAAAATAGTTAATATGTTAAAATCCGTAACCTTACTTTCATATTTTAGTTCAACCGCCCCCAACCCCAAACACACACACGCAGAGATGCAAATCAAGTCAATCGTATAGATTTGATTGTGGTGTAGTTTAAATCTTTTGGACATTATTTAAATAAGCGAAATTTTATTTTAAATATTTAGCAATAATAGAATTTTTTGGGAATGAAACACAAGTATTACGGTATGCCATACCTTATTTTGGTATACCGTACTCGGTATGCCATACATTATTACCGTAAAAGTACGGTATACCGCGCAATACGGTATGGTATACCGCATAGACGGTATGGTAACGATATCGGAAAATAGTCATACCGAAGGTATAAGCATGAAATTTTCTCATACCGCAATTTACGGTACGGTATGCGGTATGACATTAACCCTATCAATATCCGAAAAATTCGGTAAGGTATAAGTATGAAATTTTCTCATACCGCAATTTACGGTATGGTATGCGGTATGACATTAACCCTATAAATATTTTAGGCAAGCGTTTTATGAAAAACGCTTAGAATATTTAGATAGTCATATCATTACACTTATTATATAATTATAGATTTTAAGTAATTGCAATGGCACCCAAAATTTATAAATATTCAAAACTATGTCCAACACTTGTCTTTTATATATATGTATAGAGATCCATGATCAATTGAGATTTTTTAGGATAATTGAGAAATGAGATGCAACCACTCATTTTAATTAGATGAGTGGTCCAGATTTTGCCACATTAATATTATTTTTAAATTAATTTATTATGAAAGGGCAGAATGGTAATTTCATGATTTAATTAATTAATTAATTAATTCTCATTATCACCGACGCTGCACATGAATCTCCACAGCAGATCCTTCCCATCGGAAAACCCCAGCTTCCGCCGCTCTCTGATAAAATCTCGTGCGACGGCGTGGATCGTCCCGATCGCGCGGCGCAGCTCCTCTCGCTGCCGATCTTGAAAAACCTCTTCGCCTTCCACACAATCGGAGAATTCGCCATCGCCCTCTCCGCCGAGAGCTTCGACGCCAGATCGAAGGAGACGATGAATTCGGAGAGTAGCAACGACAAATCTAGCTCCGCCGGATCCAATCCGAAGGAAATCCTCGAAATACAATCAAAGGAAAATCTCCTAAAAACCTCCTGCAGATCGACGATCTCGTTGGCGGCGGATTCCATCAGAGGAATCAGGCGCTGTTGGATTTCGACGCGCACCACTTGAAACGAGTAGGCGTGTGTGGATACGCGGCCAAGCTCTAGCTCGAGCTTCAATGCCTTGGAATTCCCAGGCGGCGGGTGGTCGTCGGCCCAAGGGAAGGAGGAAGGGGTGAGAGTAGGGCTGGCAATTTTTGACACGACACGATAACACGACACTAACTCATTCTTACTCACATTTTATTATAAAAAGTAAACTACATAAATGGTACCTGATCTCTCACTTTCGCACATAAATGGTACCTAATCTTTATTTTATATCGTTTTTGGTACCCAGTGACAAAAATAACCCTAGGTACCAAATATGTGATTTTTTTTCATGGAGGATATTTTTGAAAATTTTCATTAAATAGTACCAAATATGTGATTATTTTTTCTTCCTTTCTTATTTCTCTTTTTCTTCTTTAGTTTCTTCTTCTTTCTTTTTTCTTCATTTTCTTCTTTCTTTTTAGTATTTTATCTTCCTTTCTTTTATCTTTTTTTCTCCTTAGTTTATGTTTCTTCTTCCTTCTTTTTTCTTCTTTCTTTTTAGTGGTTTATACATACATCTAATTGCATTCATAATATAAACAAAAAAAATACTTAATTAAATTAATTATTTAAAGTAATTAAATAAATTGAATATTTTTTATTAAATTATTTTATACTCATTTTAAGGTTGAAACACCTAACAAAAAATATTCAACTTTTTATATCATTATGAATACAATTCACAATATTAAATTTTTATTAAGGTTATATTGAGTAGTTACTAATTTAATGTAAAATAATAATAATTATTATTACATAATATTATGTGATTCATAATTTATATAATTATACTACAATTATTTATTAGTTACTATCAGTTTTTAGTATTATAACAATAATAATCTATATTGATTAGTTACTAATTTAATGTAAAATAATTATAATTAGTATTACATAATATCATGTGATTCATAATTTATATAATTATACTACAATTATTTATTAATTACTATCAATTTTTAGTATTATAACAATAATAATTAGATATAATTATAACTATAATTATATTTAAGTATAATATTAACAATGAATGTTAATATTAATATTGATTAATAATAATACTATAAAGAATTAGGAGAATGAGAGAAGATATTATAATATCACTTTTGGTACTAATTTTATGTTTGTCCAAAATACCCTTTATGATATAAATGGAAACCTATATTTGTTTAAAGGGCAATTTGGGAAGAAAATTACAACACGTACCAAAAATGTGATTTATAGGTACCAAAAACGATATAAAATAAAGATCAGGTACCATTTACGTGCGAAAGTGAAAGATCAGGTACCATTTATGTAATTCACTCTATTATAAAACTAGTACTCCATATAAAAGTAGGACTCACCTTCCATTAACTTTTTCAACTCATTTTTCATTACATTTTCTTAAAACTCGTGTTCGATTAAAGTGAAACAATCTTTGTAGGACAAAGGGTATAAACTAATTAATGTAATACAATTAGATTTTAGGATAAAAAATTATTGGGGTAACTGCTGATAAACTCGTAGTTTAGCAAGTGTTTTGGATGGTTTACAGTGCTTAATTGAGTATACTGTAGCACATTACTTGAGTTTTCATCCATGATCCCTTAGTTAGAGTGCTCTGATAAGTTTGTCGAGTTTTTGTAGTCAAAACAGGTGGAAACGGACGAAATGACAGCCAAAAGATCAAGCCGGGCGTTTTCACACAACTAGCCGGGCGTTTTGCCACTCAGGCCGGGCGAATTCTCTGTCTCCGGGCGTTTTTCCCTCTGAAATCGCCCGGGCCGGGCGTTTTGCCTCTCAGACCGGGCGAATCCACTGTCCCCGGGCGTTTTTCCCTCTGAAAACGCCCGAGCCGGGCGTTTTGTGCAACTTCGCGCTTCAAGAAGAACGCCCGGTCGGGCGTTTTGTTGCTTAGAAATCGCTCGGCCGGGCGATTTGCTCGTCTGCAGCTGAATTTCTATTTTTCGCCCCGGGTATAAATAGGACCTAGGGTTCGACTCCAGGACAGATTCCACACGCCCCAGAAGCAGTTTCCACCTTTTGAGAGCAGATTGAAGCGTCAAAGAGTCCGATTCATCAACAAGTTTGAAGACGAAGACGATTTGCCCATTCAATTCACCCTTGGGAGTATCTTTATTAGTTTACTATGTTCAAATCTCTTTCTATGGATTTCTCTTGTGAATTTGCTTTGGATATGAGTAGCTAAATCATTTGTAGAGTTTTGGTGAAGACTACAATGAATGCTTTGGATTAATTCAAGGACTTCTGATTACCTTTGCTCTTGTGATTTCTTTGTTTCGTTCTTGTGCCTTTTCAATTCAATTGCTTAGCTACCAATTGGGTTTGTTGTCCTAGTTTGAGTAATCGAGAGATAACCAATTAGGATTGTTAAAAGAATGAACAACACCTAGATAATTTGCATTCGAGAGAAGGAATTCTAGAATGAGGGCTTGAGCCTTTTGTTTTAAGGAGTTAATTGTGACGTATTAGAAGGAGACTTCAATAATAATAATTAATAAAACTGGTTGGCTTAGCCTAGACTAGCGGCTTTCCTAGTAATCCTAGAGACTTCAATTGGGTAATCGAAGTTATTGAGTTGTTCACATCGTGTTCGTTGTAGTTGGATCCAAGACTCTATCTCGTTCTATTATTTGAAACTCGTCTTTTGTTGCACACTTGTGTCTTGTTTATGTTCATTTGTTTTTCAAAAATCAAAACCAACTCTTCCAGATTTTCTAGATAGTAGTCAAAATTGATTCGTGGTACTTGAGCTGCACAATTGGTCTTCGTGGATACGATACTCATACTTGTTTATTGCTACACTAGCCCCGTACACTTGCGGGTATTTCTCGTGTTTAAAATAAATCAAGTCAAGTTTTTGGCGCCGTTGCCGGGGACAATTTGTGTTTTTAGCTTAATATCGTGGTAAAGATAGAGATTACTACTCTAGATTTTATTGCTTTAATTTTTATTTTTATTTTCTTTGAGCTCTCAGGTTTGTGTTGTCTTTTTCAGGTTGTATGCACACACGCTTTGAAGGGATTACCTTTAGAGCCTATTGATCTTGAGATCGAAGCATCCAACAGAAGGAGAAACGCTTTGAAGAGGCTAAACCAGCTGATCCGAGCTTCTTCTCCGGTCCAGAGACGGTCACCTTCACCAGTTCAAGAACCACCGTCACCTTCTCTATCACCAGTTCACTCTCCTGTCCAGTTTGAACCACATCCTCCTTTTCTGATGGACGGAGGAAACGGGGGGAACAACAGGAATAACAATCCACCACCTCCTCTAACGAATGCTCAACTTCAAGAGCAACTCGCAGCATTGCAGAGGCGGTTAGATCAAGGGTAGAATGGGATACCAGTGCAGAATATGTTTGCCTATAATGGGGTGTCCAATCCAGCAATCGTCAGCAACAACGTGGAAGCTAACAACTTTGAGCTCAGGAGGGGCTCCTTCAGATGGTAGAGAACAATGTTTTTAGAGGCTGATCCACGGAGGATCCTAACAAACACATCACCAAGTTCATCCAGATCTGCAACACGACGAAAATTAATGGAGTACCGGATGAGCATATCAGATTGAGGGCATTTCCTTTCTCTCTAGAGGATGATGCCCGGGATTGGCTGGACAGTTTGGAGCCCAACTCCATCCGTACGTGGGATGCATTGGTGGCCAAATTCTTAGCAAAATACTACCCTCCGAGTGAAGCTTTGAATAGGCAATCAGCGATTCTAGCATTTGAGATGACCCCTCAAGAGAGTATCCGAGGAGCTTGGGAAAGGTTCAAGAGCCTTTTGAAGCGGTGTCCTAATCATGGTTTGAATCCAACCCATCAAGTCCTCGCATTCTACAAGGGGTGCTTGCCTGATGCAAAGAGCGAGCTAAACTGGAGCGCAGGAGGATCACTGATAAAGATTGGTGAGGCGACAGCAATGGAGGTAATCGAGAGGGTTGCCTCGAATGATGGAACTTGGACTAACGAGAGGAGCAAGGTGCACAGAATAGCTTCTGCCACAGAAGTCAGTCCCGATAGCAGCTTGGCTATTCAATTGGAGCTCATCCATAGGAAGCTGGATCTCATGGGAGTGGGATCATCGGTGCAAGATAACCTAGAAAGTGTAGAAGATGTCAACTACATACACCAAGGGGGCAACAGATACTATAACAACTTCCGCCCCAATCAAGGGGGTGGAGGTTTCAACCATTTTGGGAGTAAGCCACACCCCAATCTCTCCTATGGGAACACCGACAATGTCTTGCAGCCACCTCCGGGGTTTACAGTGTCACAAGGAATAATTAAGGAGCCGCAGAAGAGGAGTTCAGAGGACATACTGAATGCCTTCATGACCCAATCTCAGAAGAATATGGAGCATTCAAACAAGAGGCTCGAGAAGGTAGAGAATGATGTGCACAGCATGGCGACACATACGAAGAACTTAGAGGTACAGATGAGTCAAATCGCTCAGTCTGTGAGCGGCCAGCATAAGCCAGGGCAATTCCCAGGGCGGCCAACGATGAATCCCAAGGATTGCAAGGCGATTCATTTGAGAAGTGGGACGAGTTATGAGGGTCCTTCCATGCCAGAGACTCTATCAAAACCTGTAGCTGAGCCAGAGAAGGAAGTAGTGCCCGAAGTAGAAGAGGAGGAACTCGAGACATCATCTTCTGCAGTTCACCCTAAGATGAACACACTAGTCAAGCCAGCAGAGGTTAGAGTGCCATTCCCCCAATTGCTGCAAAGGAAGAAGAAGAATGATCAGTTAGCTAAATTTTGGGAGATCTTCAAGAAGGTGCAGATTAACATCCCGCTAATTGAGGCACTGCAGCAGATGCCCGGATATGTCAAGTTTCTCAAGGAAGCTGTCGCCAAAAAGAAGAAGTGGGAGCATCATGAGACCGTCAACTTGACGGAAAACTGTAGTGCGATCCTGCAAAGGAAGCTCCCAGCCAAGATGGAGGATCCGGGAAGTTTTACTATTGAGTGCACCATTGGAGACTACTTTGTGGAGAATGCCTTATGCGACCTTGGGGCGAGCATAAACCTCATGCCTTTGTCTTTCTATAACAAGATGAAGATTGGCCAGGTGAAGCCCACATCTATCACGTTGCAGATGGCTGACAGATCGGTGTCCCGTCCAGTGGGTGTAGTGGAGGACATATTGGTGAGAGTGGATGAGTTCGTCTTCCCAGCTGACTTCGTGATATTGGACATGGAGGGAGATAAGAAGGTGCCTCTCATTTTAGGAAGACCTTTCCTAGCCACAAGGAAGGCCCTGATCGATGTTGACAATGGAGAGCTTACTTTTCGCTTCAATGGCGTGAGCGTGACTTTCTCCATCTATGAAGCCTTGAAGAGGCACGATGTGGAACCAGGAGGAAGCCTGCAGCATTGCAATGTAGTGACTATAGTGGATGATTGTGTCAGAAAGATGGCCTACACCAACGCACCAGAAGATCAACTAGAGGGGTGTATCGTTAACTCTATTCATTCTTCTCATCTTATTGATATTATGGAGGCTAATCATGAGCTTATTGAGTTTGTAGGTGCTCTGGATTCAGGGAAGGAGATCCCGAGATCATACCGTCAACAGTTCCTACCTCTTAGGAATGAAGAAGAAGACGGCAAGGATGAGGAAAAGAGCAAGAAAGTGGAGCTGAAGCCTCTTCCATCACATTTGCAGTATGCATTCCTAGGAGAAGATGACACCCTACCGGTAATTGTATCATCATCTCTTTCTGCTTCTGAATTAGATAAATTGTTGAGAGTTCTTAGGAAATTTAAGGGAACAATAGGGTGGTCAATCTCAGACTTGAAGGGAATAAGTCCATCACTGTGTATGCATAGGATCCATTTAGAAAATGACCATAAGCCTAAGGCCCAAAACCAAAGGCGACTTAATCCTATTATGCAAAATGTGGTAAGGAAGGAGGTGATAAAATTGTTAGATGCCGGCATCATATATGCCATCTCTGATAGTGAGTGGGTGAGCTCCACCCAAGTGGTAGCAAAGAAAGGGGGTACTACTGTAGTGAAGGGGGAGAATGATGAGGTGATAGCCACTAGGACGGTCACTGGGTGGAGAGTATGTATTGACTACCGTGCCTTAAATGCCGCAACTAGGAAGGACCATTTCCCACTCCCTTTTATTGACCAAATGTTAGATAGGTTGGCTGGACATGAGTTCTACTGTTTCTTAGATGGGTACTCGGGGTATAACCAAATCCACATAGCACCCGAAGACCAACATAAGTCAGCCTTTATCTGTCCTTATGGAGTCTATGCCTATAGGAGAATATCTTTTGGTTTGTGTAATGCTCCCGCCACTTTTTAAAGATGCATGATGTCAATATTTCATGACTTGATCGAAAATATTATGAAAGTGTTTATGGATGACTTTTCTGTATTTGGTGATTCTTTTGATAACTGCCTTGACAATTTATCTCAAGTGTTGCAGCGATGTGAGGAGACTAACCTCGTGCTCAATTGGGAGAAGTGTCATTTCATGGTCAGGGATGGCATTGTGCTTGGGCACAAAATTTCTGCAGGTGGCTTGGAGGTCGATAGAGCAAAAATCGTCGCAATTGAGCAGCTGCCTCCACCCACAAATGAGAAGGCAGTAAGAAGCTTCTTGGGGCATGCCGGCTTCTATAGGAGATTTATCAGGGAATTCTCGATAATTGCTAAACCTCTTTGCAATTTGTTAGCTAAGGATGTGAAATTTAACTTTTCCCCTGATTGTTTGCAGGCTTTTGAGAAGCTGAAGGAGGCATTGGTGAGCGCTCCTATCCTTATCTCTCCAGATTGGTCGCAGCCCTTCGAAATCATGTGCGATGCGAGTGACATAGCAGTGGGCTCAGCATTGGGACAGAAGAGAGACAAGATTTTTCGGGTGATTTACTATGCGAGCCGGACCTTGGATCCAGCTCAAGCCAATTACACCACCACCGAGAAGGAGATGCTAGCAGTGGTCTACTCCTTTGATAAGTTCCGCCCCTATCTCATCGGGGCCAAAACCATCATTTTCACCGATCATGCCGCAATCCGGCACCTCTTTGCAAAGCAGGACGCGAAGCCAAGGCTTATTAGATGGATCTTGCTCCTACAGGAGTTTGACTTGGAGATCCGAGACCGAAGAGGGTGTGAAAATGTGGTGGCAGACCACTTATCAAGGATGGAGCATATGAATGAAGAGGAGAAGTTGAAGTTAGCCATCAACGAAGAGTTTCCGGACGAGCACCTATTCTTTGTGGCTAAGGGGAAAGTGACATGGTATGCCAACATTGTGAACTACCTCGTTGCTAAGGTGGTTCCCGAAGGACTTGAAGATTACCAAAAGAAGAAATTTTTCCATGACGCAAAGTTCTACTTTTGGGATGACCCGTGCTTGTTTAGGAGGTGTGCCGATATGGTGATTAGAAGATGTGTCCCACAAGAGGAGTGGGAGTCCGTCATTATGCATTGCCACGCCGCACCTAGCGGTGGGCATTTTGGAGCCAACCGGCTGCCATGAAGGTGCTACAAAGTGGCCTATTTTGGCCAAGCATCACCAAAGATTGTCAAGAGTTCGTGAAGAAGTGTGATGAATGCCAAAGAATGGGGGGCATTTCTAAGAAGAAGGAGATGCCGATGACGACGATCGTAGAAGTTGAGCTCTTTGATGTGTGGGGTATCGACTTCATGGGGCCCTTCCCTCCATCTAATGGGTTCCAATACATCCTCTTAACCGTGGACTATGTATCACGGTGGGTGGAGGCCATTCCTACCTCAACCAATGATTCGAAGGTGGTGACGAAGTTTGTTCAAAAGAACATTTTTACGCGATTTGGCGCACCACGAGCTATTATTAGTGATGGAGGTTCCCACTTTCGCAATATGTGGCTAGAGGCGGTGTTAGCAAGATATGGAGTAAAGCATCGGGTGACAACTCCGTATCACCCTCAAGCCAATGGCCAAACTGAGTTGGCCAACAGAGAGATCAAACAAGTTCTTCAAAAGAGTGTCAAGGCGAACCGGAAGGATTGGGCACTCAAGCTTGATGATGCTTTATGGGCGTATAGGACGGCCTATAAGACTCCCATCGGAATGTCACCTTACCAATTGGTGTTTGGGAAGTCGTGCCATCTCCCGGTTGAAATGGAGCATGCATCGTATTGGGCGGTGAGGCAATTGAACATGGACTTCACCAAAGCCGGCAAGGAGAGGATGTTTCACCTCAATCTACTTGAGGAGTTTAGGAATGAAGCATATGCTAATTCATCCATCTACAAGGCAAGGATGAAAGCTCACCACGACAAGATGATTGAGAGGCGTGAGTTCTACCCGGGAGACGCCGTTCTACTCTTCAACCACAAGTTGAGGCTCTTCCCGGGCAAGCTGAAATCCAAGTGGTCCGGCCCCTTCACTATTAAGGAAGTCATGAGCAATGGAACGATGGAGCTCTTTGGACCCGATGGCACCACCTTCAAGGCCAATGGTCAAAACTTGAAGAAATTCTATACTAGGGAGCAACAAGACGAGGTCTTTGTTGTTGGTTTGATTGAGTAGGTGGAGAGTGAAGAGCGTCGAGCATACGACGGTAAAAAGTTGCGCTATAGGGGAGGCAACCCCCAGTAGGTACATTTATTGCTTTTGTGTGTGTTTTAGCTTTTCTTCTTGGTGTGTTTGAGTGTTTACATGGGTAGTGTTTCCTTTCCTTCCCTGCTTTTGTTTGAGCTGAGTTTTTGGTATTTTTAATGTTTGTTTTTCGAGTTCTGTTGCAGGGTGTAAAAAAAAAAAAAAAAAAAATCGCAGAAAGCAAAACGCCCGGGCGGGCGTTTCGAGCACAAAAACGCCCGGCTCCAGAGAAAACGCCCGGGTAGAAGCATGAAAACGCCCGGGCGGGCGTTTCGAGCACAAAAATGCCCGGCTCCAGAGAAAATGCCCGGGCAATTCGCCCGGTCGGGCGTTTCTCCCGCCTACATATTGGGCGACGCAGGTCAGTGTTCAAACCCTAATTTCAAGTTTTCTCTCTCGTTTTTCCGGCCAAAAACCCCCTCCTCTCTCCATTCTCTCCTACAATCTTCACTCTAGCACACACCCCATCCATTATACCCTCCTAATTCAAGATCTAAACTAAGCAATTGGTGGTTTTTACTCAAGAACAAGGAACAAAAGTGGAAATTTCGTTTTTTTTACTTCCTAAGCTACAAAGGTACGAATTTCCTTCTTTTCCTCTTGATTTCACTTGATATTGTGATGGGTATTGTTGGTTGTTGCTTGGGCTAGCTTAATTTTCGAATTTGTGAGGAATTTAGTGCTAAATTGCTAGTTCAAAGAGGATTTGGTGTGAATGGCTGCTTTGAGCTTGAAATTGATTGATTTATCTTATGGGCTTGTGCTATTATGTCTTGAATTCTAGCATGCTTTCTGTTGTGATAATTTTTGGGTGGTGATTTGCTAGTGTGAATGTCATCTTGGCGTGAATGGTTTTGTCTTGAGCATGAATTTGGGTATTCCACATGGATTGAAGTGATAAAGGGATTGAGTCTATCTCCCAATTATGATTACTTATGGAATTGTTGAGTATGATGTAGAATGGGGGGTGTATGCTTATCTTGATTTTGGTTTTATGATGTTAGAACTTGAGTCTATCGTCCTATATGGTCGGTTGTTTACACGAATTGCATGACTTGCTTTGAGAAACATATAGGAATCGAGTCTATCTTCCTAAATGTTAGTGATATATGTGCAACACTTTGGCTTGAATGAAGTTTGGGGGAGTTGGGTATCTTGTGGATATATATATGGTTTTTGTAGAACGGATCTAATACTTCCAATTTTTAGGTACCACTTGCATCCTCATGGCTTCCGGTCCCAGTCCCACCGGTGTCGACCTCACCTCCGACCAGAAGAAGACGTGGAAAGCCCTCGCCAGGCTGCCTTACCAAGTAGCTAGGCTCCCATGCCTCTTTACACTCCGCCAGCTCGGTATCGAGCAATCCTTCTTGGAGTTGTGTGAGGTCGGACAGCTTTCGGGTTTGTTTCTCGCACAGGGCCGTCCATCATACCATCGACTCACCCTGGAGTTCCTTTCGACGCTGACGGTGAACAAGACTCGCCACGCAATCGAGTCCATCACGTTTCAGCTACGGAATACGGTGCATGATATGCCATTAGCGCAGTTTAATGAGATATTTGGAATCACGGGGGTAGTATCCAAGATGCCCTATGAGTTCAGCCATAATATAGACAAGTTCTGGCAGGAGATCACGGGCGAAAGGAAATTTTCTGCCAACAGGGCAAAGAGCTCTTCCATCCGGAACCCTGTCTTACGCATCCTCCAGAAGGCATGCGTCTGTTTTCCCTTTGCACGAGTGGAGCATGGGAGCGTCACTAGAGACGAGCTGTTTCTGTTGTGGCAGATATTGTATAGACAACCAGCTCTGAACCTGGGCCACTTCATGATTAAACATCTAGAACGGGCCGCGAAGAAGAAGAATGGGACGCTATGTGTTGGTGCGGTGGTAGCCGCCATTGCCCTCCACCTGGAGGTGCCACTGAATGGCATGATAGCCGATGTGGGTGAGTCGCCGAGCCCGGTGTTGGACGTCACGTTCTTGAAAAGAACGATTGTGATCGCCTCGGACAAACATGGTCAAATTTATTTAAAGCAGAAGGGCGGAGACCACTTCCCTCTCCCCAACTCCAACACTCATGTCCACGGGCCGGAGCAAAGGGAGAACTGGTTGATGAACAGTCCGGCTCACCACCACATCACATCTAGGAACCCACCCGGATATGTAGCGAGCCCGGAGCCAAGCGAAGATGAAGACGTAGCCACAAACGAGGAAGAAGAGGAAGAGGAGCATGAAGAGAGACCGAGCCAACAAAGGAGAGATGGGGCCGAGACAAGCACTTCACGACGGAGGAACCGTGGGGTCAGGACTGAAGATGATATTGACGCCATCAACAATAGGCTGGACAGCGTGGAGCTGAACATGCAGCAGCTGCGGGAGCACAACGACGCTCAATGGATTCAGTGGCACCAACAGAGCAATGATCAGTGGGCGAACATCAATGCCCAATTTGGGAATTTCTATGCCCGGCAGGATGAAAGATGGGCCACTTTTATGCAGCAGCAGCAAGATTTCATGGCCATGTGGCGACCACCTCATCACCCACCGAATCAGTAAAGGTCCGCCCCAATTCCACATTCTTTCAAACTTATCCTTGCCTTGGCTTGGAATAAGTTTGGGGGGGTGTCTAGTGGAATTGGGCCTTTTTCTCTTTCCCCTCTCCCTAATTCGTGTTCCCCATGATGTAATTTGTAGTGACTGGAGTGATTCTGGCATGTACCCTAATTTGATATGATGATATCTTATGTGGTGATAGTAGGATAGTTTTTTTTTTTTTTTTTTTCTTTTGGTGTCTAGCTTTTGTGGGTTTTGTTGGTCGGGTCTTTCCTTGGGTGAATTTGAAGTGGGAAATGGGTGAGTTGGCAAGATAAACTAAGCATGTTTGTTGGATGAGTTGCCTATGATGATTATGTTAAAATGTTTGCGAAAACTTGTTGATTTAGCTAAGTGACTTGTGTTCCTAATTGTGATTTGCCTAAAGTGAATTGCTCGTTGCCTTGTCTATTGCCAAAAACTACCTTGTGAGGATTGAGACCATCTAAAAAAATTTTAGTGTGATTTTTCATCAACTATGTTATATGTTTCTAGAACTTGCTCGCGGTCTGTTTGAATCCGCAAAGTGGTTATAGTGATAGGAGAGGACGTTAGGCCATTCTTTGGAGCCTTATCTTAACCTTGAACCAAATTGCGAATCATAATTCTTTGCTAGCCAATTTTGAGCTTAAGCCTTTTTCTTTGATAGCCAAAAATATGGGTTGAATCTTTGTTGGGTCATAGAAAAAGAAATTTTTGGAAAAGGATATTGTTGTAGCAAGAAGGTTTCGAAATAGAAAGTTAAAAAAAAAAAAAAAAGAAAAAGAAAAATAAATGACATGCAAAGCATGCAAAAATTCGAAAAAAAAAAGGGGAAAGAAAGGAAGAAAAGGGAAAGTCTGGTTTCGATTGAATAAGGTGATTGAGTTGAGACTGAATAAGAGTGTTAAAGAAAAAATATGAGGATTGGGGAAGTTGAGATGAGTTTAGGCAAAGCCTAAATCTACTGAGATTTGTAATATACATAGCCGGAGTAGTTGTAGTTTCATTTTGGGATTATAAGCCACTTTAGCCAAATGTACCTCACCTAACCAAAAAGCCTTACATTACAACCTTAAGAAAAGACCTTTCGGATCCTAGATCTATAGTCACAACATAGCAGAGGAGAGTCTAGACTTCGAGCAAGCCTATGGTAAACTATACATTTTTTATTGACTTGAGAGTTACATACTTTACCCATACACTTTGAGCGTGAGAGCTTGTTAAAAAAAAAATTACACTATATACATCCGGTAAGGGTAATTGACAAGGTGGAATACGTGTTAGTAGCTTGAAGCAATGTTCGATACGGTTCTACTTGTTGTGAAGTTAATGATGCATGATGACTTGTTTTCTTTTACTGAGGCAATGATGAAAATCCAACACACTTGCAAGAGTTTATTTTTCTTGGTTTTCTTCTTGTTCGAGGACAAACAAGTGTTTAAGTTTGGGGGAGTTGATAAACTCGTAGTTTAGCAAGTGTTTTGGATGGTTTACAGTGCTTAATTGAGTATACTGTAGCACATTACTTGAGTTTTCATCCATGATCCCTTAGTTAGAGTGCTCTGATAAGTTTGTCGAGTTTTTGTAGTCAAAACAGGTGGAAACGGACGAAATGACAGCCAAAAGATCAAGCCGGGCGTTTTCACACAACTAGCCGGGCGCTTTGCCACTCAGGCCGGGCGAATTCTCTGTCCCCGGGCGTTTTTCCCTCTGAAATCGCCCGGGCCGGGCGTTTTGCCTCTCAGACCGGGCGAATCCACTGTCCCCGGGCGTTTTTCCCTGTGAAAACGCCCGGGCCGGGCGTTTTGCGCAACTTCGCGCTTCAAGAAGAACACCCGGTCGGGCGTTTTGTTGCTTAGAAATCGCCCGGCCGGGCGATTTGCTCGTCTGCAGCTGAATTCCTATTTTTCGCCCCGGGTATAAATAGGACCTAGGGTTCGACTCCAGGACAGATTCCACACGCCCCAGAAGCAGTTTCCACCTTTTGAGAGCAGATTGAAGCGTCAAAGAGTCCGATTCATCAACAAGTTTGAAGACGAAGACGATTTGCCCATTCAATTCACCCTTGGGAGTATCTTTATTAGTTTACTATGTTCAAATCTCTTTCTATGGATTTCTCTTGTGAGTTTGCTTTGGATATGAGTAGCTAAATCATTTGTAGAGTTTTGGTGAAGACTACAATGAATGCTTTGGATTAATTCAAGGACTTCTGATTACCTTTGCTCTTGTGATTTCTTTGTTTCGTTCTTGTGCCTTTTCAATTCAATTGCTTAGCTACCAATTGAGTTTGTTGTCCTAGTTTGAGTAATCGAGAGATACCCAATTAGGATTGTTAAAAGAATGAACAACACCTAGATAATTTGCATTCGAGAGAAGGAATTCTAGAATGAGGGCTTGAGCCTTTTGTTTTAAGGAGTTAATTGTGACGTATTAGAAGGAGACTTCAATATTAATAATTAATCAACTGGTTAAGTGCACTCGAGAGAGGGCTTAGCCTAGACTAGCGGCTTTCCTAGTAATCCTAGAGACTTCAATTGGGTAATCGAAGTTGTTGAGTTGTTCACATTGTGTTCGTTGTAGTTGGATCCAAGACTCTATCTCGTTCTATTATTTGAAACTCGTCTTTTGTTGCATACTTGTGTCTTGTTTATGTTCATTTGTTTTTCAAAAATCAAAACCAACTCTTCCGGATTTTCTAGATAGTAGTCAAAATTGGTCCGTGGTACTTGAGCTGCACAATTTGTCTTCGTGGATACGATACTCATACTTGTTTATTGCTACACTAGCCCCGTACACTTGCGGGTATTTCTCGTGTTTAAAATAAATCGAGTCAGCTGCTTTTAAAGTCACCAACTTTCCATGAATTCCGGTTTTTTTCAAGAACTTTAAAAAGTTCGTGTAATGTCACGAACTTTATTGTCGGTCGTCATTTTCCCATGTCAGGTTTTCCGGTCTGATTCAAATTGTTCGCGGCCTATTAAGACAATGTCCAAATTCTTTTATCTTACTATCGTTATCTTCGTCTTCGAAATAGCTTCGCGTGGGTACCTTGTACGCCTCAATCGGAACTCGGATGAAGAAGTTATGGTCATTTGATGAAGGCTGTGACCTTGTAATGGTCATAACTTCTTCATCCGAGTTCCGATTGAGGCGTACAAGGTACCCACACGAAGCTATTTCGAAGACGAAGATAACGATAGTAAGATAAAAGAATTTGGACATTGTCTTAATAGGAAACGAACAGTTTGAATCAAACCGAAAAACCTGACATGGGAAAATGACAACCGATAATAAAATTCGTGACATTACACAAACTTTTTAATGTTCATTAGAAAAATCAGAATTCATAGAAAGTTGGTGACTTTAAAACCCATTCCCCCAAAATTATTAACCAATAGTATTTGGATTTCTACTCTTGTTTTACAAATATCTTAAATAAAGTTTAGTAGGAGTAGTAGCAGTAGTGAAAGAGAGGACAGAGGTGAGACTTGAGAAAGCAACTTCCATAGTCAACGACCGAAGAAAATTGCAGGTTTTCCTTTGCCAGAGCTAACTAACTATACAGCTCCTGCTTCTCGTCTATCACAACATGAGGTGAGCCCTAATTACTTCCTCATTGACTGAATTTGAACATCAAACGGAATAATTTAGGTTGCACTTAACAGAAATTCGAGAAGAAAGTTGAAATTCATTTATTATGCTTTCTACTTATAGATTTTTTCCTAGTTTTCAGTTTTGAGTCTTAGTGTTAGATTTATGATGAACCCAAAGTTGAGAGGGTGGAATTGCGCTTGATTGCTTCTTTAATCCATTATATGAACCTGACTGCATCTAATTTTCTTACAAAATTTCCAAAATATTTTAACAAAAAATTGTTACACTTCCTATTGGATGATTGAGCATATTAATTATAGTCCACTTTTATGAGCCAAACGTGTTTTGCTACTTTGTTTGCATAGCTCAAGCATCTTATCTGCATTCATATATGTAGAATTCATCTACTTCCAATAATGTTGAGATTTCCAGCTTCATGTATGTAGAATTCTTATCTTTCATATATGCGTATATCATCTAATTTTAATAACGTTAAGATGGTCAGCTTCAATTATAGGCTCAAGTCTAATGAGGACATTGTTATAGAAGTCTATACATATGATTTTGATGGCCGTTGTTGTCGTCTCTACAGTTCTAACAGGCCCCAAAACCAGGAGATGAAATCTGATCAGGCTGGAGTCAATGTTGAGAATAAAGAATCAAAAGCTCATATGATTGAAATCTTAATATCTTCATTTGATCAAAAACTAGAGAAGTTGTCAGTAGATCCTTCATACTCGTATGCAGCATGTATCTATAGAGTTTCTGAGAAGCTACGGGGAGCAAATGAAGGAGCCTACACTCCTCGATTAGTGTCAATTGGACCACTTCATCATAATCAAACCCAACTTCAAGGCATGGAAGTTTCCAAATTGAAATTCATGCATAATTTCTTGAGCAGATTTGGAATTGGGATGCATACCTTAGTCAAATTTGCAGCAAAGGAAGAAAGTTTTGTTCGTGGGTGTTATGAGGGTCAGATTGACCTTTCTGTTAAGCAACTTACAGAAGTTATTCTCTTGGACGGGATATTCATCGTTGAACTTTTCCTACAAAACTATTTTTCACAGCTGAGAGACAAAAGCGAGTCAATATATGAAAATCAGTGGATGCACAATAATTTGTTGCATGATATGATGTTGATAGAAAATCAGCTGCCTATAAGAATAATGGAGAGCCTGATGAATTTTGTGGATCTATCATTCTTGAACGAGGGCACCGTGCTCACCATCTATGATCTTGCTCACAGTTTCTTCAAGAATGTTGGTAATACGCACAAGGTTGCATTGTCAGCACGGTGTTACAATGCTAGGCATTTTGTTGAGTTTCTTTTGTTTCTTCATGCTCCACCAGGGCGTTCTCATGATACAGAAAATCCGAGAAAAAAAACATCTTTAGCTAGAAAGTTTGAATACACTCGCAGTGCAACAGAGCTACAAGAAGCTGGAGTCACGTTCCGTGGTGGGAAAGCAGATTGTTTGCTTGAGGTTTCCTTTTTTCTACCCGGAGATGGAAAAGGAGGTTGCTTGTTTGAGGTTCTGTGTGAACGAGGAGGTGAGCTGACGATCCCCAAATTGAGAGTTGATGAATTGACTGAGACATTCTTTCGGAATCTTGTAGCCTTTGAGCAGTTAGGCCATTTCGGGTACTTTTCCAAATATATTACTAGTTACGTCATACTCATGGATAGCTTCATAGACACACCGGGTGATGTTGATCTACTTGTGTATCATGACATTATCGACAATAAGTTAGGCGACAGCCAACAAGTAGCAGACCTGTTTAACACTCTTCACAAGGAAGTTGTGACTGAAGCAAACGACTTCTATTTTGCTGAGCTCTGTAGTGATTTGAACGACTACGCAAGGATTGGCTTCACCAGTGGAAAGCCAGCTGGTTTAGATCAAAAGTGATGCTGAGAAAGAATTATTTCAGCAACCCTTGGTCCTTCTTGTCTCTTACCGCTGCAACCGTGTTGCTCATTCTTACAGTGATACAAACAGTCTGTTCTATTCTGCAGGTATGGTTTCACATTTTTCCTACCATTCAAATAATTGCTGTCACATATTATTCCTAGCATGCTAGATTTGCCTCCCAAAATGTATGCTCCATATTTAGTACAGCATTGGTATAATCATCTTTTGATAAAATTGCCCTATGAACCATATTGATATCGCCACTCTTTTCATACAATCACTATAGTTGTTTCCTTTTTTCTTTTTCCCTTTTTAGCTAAAAAATTATTTTTGAGCTCTAATGTTATTTTATTTTTTATCAAGGTTCAATGAGTAGGAGGAAAGGAGTCCTATTATTTGTAAAGAAGGGAAAATGGTGGGAGATGCATTCTTTTGAGCATGTCCTGGTAACACATGGTCTTGACTCTTGTCACCAATGATGCAAACTTTTGTGTATGACTTTGTATTGTATTTGTGATGTTGCATATGACATTTCTAATTTCTATATAATGGTGAATGAGATGGTCTTGAGCTTGTTACCAAAAATGTTTTATAGTATATCTGCATGATAGGATATAATTGTAAAGTAATAATGGTGAAGGAATTAATCTGTACTTTTATAAATAAGATGGTACAGTTATTAAAATATTCAAACGAGATATAAATAATGTTTTTCTAAAACTCTAAAAATTTGAATAGTATACAGGTGGGTAATGGGTATTAGGTTTAATGGGCTTTATCCAAGGCCTAAGGTTGGGCCATTTATGCGTTATTTCAGTGTGTATCAAATCTCTGGACTGAGAAGTGATGCAAAAATAGTGACCCAATTATGCAACGTGACAAAGAAATTCAACATAATATAGCTATTCTTTTAACTTTAGTTATACAATGGAAGGCATTTTAATTATTTGTGTTTTCTAATATAACTAATCGGTGTATATTTATAGTATATGAATTTCAGATTTTTGAAATGGCAAAATGCGTCAAATGTTTTGGTTACTTAGATATGGGGGTGATAAGATACTATTTGTAATACAAGATTGTGTTTTTCTAGATACAATAAGTTAGGCTAAGTATCCAAAAAGACGAAAATTACAATCCACGCGTAACTCTTGCAAATGAGAAAAACTTTGATGCCTCAATTATGAATAAAATTATGTTAGCATGTGTAGCAGCACATTAAGTGATCTCTTACAATCTTGTTATAAAATTATGCTATTGAAAACATTTTAGCACCTTAGACTACAGTTCTAGAAGACAACAAAATTTCGTGTAAAAAAAGTGAAACATAAAAAATTATTTATAGTACAAGTTACTGTTATATAGTTGGTTCAAGTTTTACTATTTCACATGAAAAATGTCACTACTCACCATCCTATTAGGTTTGGTAAAGGTCAATAAAGGGAGTATAGAATCATGAAACTGGCTCGAATTATTGGTAATTGTGTACATATAATTAAGTGGAAGAGAGAGAAACCATTATGTTGTGTTGTGTTGTGTTGTGTTGTGTTGCTTTGTTTTGCAGATAAATACTTCATTTGTCTATGAAAAATAAAGTATATTTATCATTTTTTATTGTCCACGAAAAATAGAGCGTATTTAAAAAAGAAAAGTTTTCAACAACTTCTCTTTTACTTTTTTCCCTTCTCTCTTACTAATAATATGAACCACATATTTCACTAACACTATTTCTTTCTTACATTTTTTCCTTCTCTCTTACTAATAATATGGTTTCCACATTCCACATTTCCACTAACACTACTTATCTCTTACTTTTTTTCCATTATCTCTTACTACTCCCTCCGTCCCAAGGAAGATGACCCCTTTCTTGGGCGGCACGGGATTTTATGCAGTTATATTTTGTGTTTTACGAGGAGAGAGTAAAGTAAGAAAGAGGGAATAAAGTAGAGATAAAAGTGTTTCCATTTTAAATGGGTCATCTTAGTTGGGATAAACCAAAAAGGAAAGTGGGTCATCTTCAATGGGACGGAGGGAGTACTTTACAAAATCCACATTAAAACTCATGTAATTCACAATGTGTCCTATTTTTCGCGGACGGAAGGACTATATTCTTACATTAACAACTGTGTCTTAGTAGTATTTGTCTTTTAAAGTTTTGTGTTCATTTCTTTAAAGCATCGCCAGCCATGCTCTTGCCAGATAGCATGGTTGTGGGTCCGGATCCATTTTTATTCATTTTTTACTCCCTGCACATCCATGCTCTTCCGCAAGGACATGTTCAAGGGTCCCACCATTCTATTATTCAATTTAAATAAAAAAATTTCCACAATATTAAAATGCATTAAAAATACACACATAATTTGTATGAAAAAATGGATGATGAATGTGTGTATTTATAGATGATTTTGGGATTAAAATTTTTTTAAAAAAATTCAAAAAATAATCAGAAAAACGGTAATAAAACGGCTATATTTTTAGGAATCCGAAACTTTTTTTAAAAAAAAATTGGTATTATTTTCAATTTTAAAAAAAAATTGAAAGAAAATGCCAACGGCCAATAGAAACACGCCATGTCACCCTGCTCAGCGGCACAGCCGTGCTCGATGTATAGAGCAGAGCCATGCCGTCGGCAAAAGTACAACAGCGGACAGGGGAATGCCGTGCCGATGGCACGGATGCCGTCTTCCCCACAAGCACGGATGGGGATGCTATTGATTAGCAATTCTTTTAACTGGGAGCAAGGTGATTGTAATTCATAAGAGTAATATTTTTGCAAGGTTCATGATAGCATGTAAATGGATGTTGAGGCACTGCAGACAAAGTACAAATACTAGCAATCATTGTACCATAATTTTTATAGTACTATTTCTTATACCGTTGCGACATGCATTATTGCGTTAGAGCATCCACAGCGCTGTTCGCTGGCACGGTGCATCGCTGTTCGTCGCTACGCTCAATCTGCTGGCATGGTGCTGCTCGATGCATCGAGCACGTCCGTGCCAGCGAGCACACTGACGTGGTGCAATTCTATTCGCTAACGGTATATCCGTTGGATTTTCCTATTTTTTAAAAAAATTGAAAATAATACCAAAAATTAAAAAAAAAATTGGATTCCCAAAAAATATAGCCGTTTATTACCGTTTTTTTTTTTATCCCAAAAACATCTATTAATACACACATTCATCATCTATTTTTTCATACAACACATTCATCATCCATTTCATAAAACTCATCTACATCTTCCTCACTCACTCAAACTCTCTCTAAATTCAAAAATGGATTTCACCGATATCATTGTGGAAGCGGAGCGCGAAGAACAAGAATACGATGAACAATACCGTGCCGCCTATGAAGCCTATGTCGCCGCCAATACCCCCGCCCCTCCTCCTCGACCAACTAAATCAACTCGCCGCTACATCCCTCGTGATCGGGAGGGAGCCAACGGAAGGCTCGTTGCCAACTATTTTTTCGACCAGCCGCGGTTTCCAGAATATTACTTTTGGCGCCGTTTTCGCATGTTAAAACGGTTGTTTATGCGTATTGTCAACACATTGTCCGCCCGTGGTGAATACTTTCAATCACGTAGAGACGCAGTCGGTCGGCAAAGTCTCTCGGTGTTACAAAAGTGTACTTGTGCCATCCGACAACTTGCTACTGCGCAAACGGTTGACCTCTTCGACGAGTATTTGCATGTGGGTGAGTCAACTGGAATCCTATGCCTCAAAAATTTTTGCGACGACATTCGTTCTGCTTTCGGCGATGAATTCCTTCGGGCACCCACCACCGAAGATTGTCAACGGTTGCTTCATCTTCACGAAACAGTCCACCGTTTTCCCGGTATGCTAGACAACATTGACTGCATGCATTGGAAGTGGAAGAATTATCCGACTACTTGGAGGGGGCAATACTTAAGCGGCCACAAAGGTGGCGGCCCAACACTTATCCTTGAAGCGGTCGCCAACTACCGCCTATGGATTTGGCATGCATATTTCGATGTTGCCGGATCCAACAACAACTTGAACGTGCTCTATTCTTCACCTCTTCAATGATGTTTTGAATGGTGTAGCACCGGCAATCGACTTCACCGTCAACGGAAATGCATACCACATGGGTTACTATCTAGCCGATGGTATCTACCCACGGTGGTCGACTTTCGTGAAGACGTTCAGCAATTCGCAAGACCCGAGACGGATTCTTTTTGCGCAGCGTCAACAGGCTGCTCGAAAAGACGTCGAAAGAGCTTTTGGGGTCCTTCAAGCCCGATTCAACATTGTAAAGGCCTCGTCTCAGCTGTGGTACGTTAAGAATATTGCCGACATCATGTACACGTGTATTATCTTGCACAATATGATTATAGCTGACGAAGGTCCGAGGGCGGCTAACTTTAACGACGAGGATGACGCCGGAAGCTCAACCGCGAGGTCTCCCCCTCGCTGAGGTGTGCATACGACGGTGGGCGAGAGGATTAAAACAAGACACACAATGCGCGATAGCAGAATCCACAATGAGCTACAACAAGACCTAATCAAACACATTTGGGCGAAATTCGGCAAAGCGTAGTGGTTTTTTAAATTTTATGAATTTAATTATGTAATTTTAAATTTTTAGGATTTTAGTTATGTAATTTTAAAAAATTTTAGGATTCTAATTATGTAATTTTTAATTTATTTTAATTTGTAATAGTAATCCGAGTATTTTTAATGCATTTTAATATTGTAGAAATGTTTTTCTTTAAATTAAATAATGGAATAGTGGGACCCTTGAGCATGTCCTTGCGGAAGAGTATGAATGTGAGTGTTGTGCTTTTGCCTAAGAGCAGGAAGTAAAAATGGGTCCGGGCCCACGTCCGTGCTCTTGCCAAAGAGCACGGACGTGGATGCTCTTACCTCACTTAACATTTTCAGCACTTGCAACCCTGTATTATTGCCTCGCTTAACATTTTCAGCACTTGCAACCCTGTATTATTGATTTCTCCAAACAAATGAGCGAGGCTCAAATAAATTGACAAAACAAATTTCATTGGAGTATTTATTATCTTCTCAATTGCTTCAAAAAATATATATTCATCATTATGACAAAAGTATCAATGTGAAAATTCTGTTTCCAATCCCAAACTTTGTTTAGTTAACCCCACGTTTAACTAATGTACTTTTTTAATTATACAAAAATATAGTACTCCTATAGCATAAAAAATGGGTACCAACCCATCATTGTATAAATAAGTACTTTTTCTTACTTGTTTCCTCTTATTATTAATTAAATATATATACGATTGTCATAATCAAATTCGATTCTGTATATGAATCAGAATATCCAACACCAACTTAAAGGCAAGGCCTAAATGACCCTTTTGCCCATGAATCATGATACATGCCTATTGCTTTTCTCCGCCCACCCTCCAATTCTAGGGTTTGTTTAGATTAATTGTTCTAGTAAGATCTCTAGCAGTACTGCAAAATTTAAAATGCAGTAGAATAATACCTCCAATGGTACTGCAATACCAATCCTATTATAGGTTTTTAAAGAAAAAAATACCTATCTTTAGGTTTGCACTAAAAGTATACCAAAAACACTCTTTATAGTTTGAGTTATTGCATTCAAGTCCAAATCAATTCATATTTATTAAAATAGAAGAAGAGAAGAAAGAGAAATTAAAATACAGTGAAAAAAAAAACTTACAGGGAGAAGAAAACTTACAGGGAGAAGAAGGAAGCGGCGGAGAAGAAGATATCAATTAACCTAATCTAATCTTATTAACATTTGATTTAGTTATTAAATAATGGGCTGGCCCAAATTAATATTATATTATTCAATATAATTGGAAAAAAATAATCTATTACTACTATTTACTAAGAATGAGCCGTCACTTTATTCCACTATGGAACCCAATTTTATTAAATAGTAGATAATAACGTTACAAATAAAACCTATGGAAACTATTAGTTTATTAGTTAGTAATTTAATACTATACGTACATTACTATATTCAAATCAAATATGCTATCATAAAAAAAAATAGTTAAACATAAGTAATAAAAAACGATGCATAATGTAGAAATTTTAAAATAGAGAAACATAAGCCCAAATAAATAAAATCAAAACAGAAGACTGATAATTAAATTAAATTTTTAAATGAATTTTAATTTGAATTTTAGTTATTTTATGTGGACGTTGTAATATTTTTTATAGTATTTTTATTGTATTTAAATTTTCTAAATTTTGTAATTTATTATTCAATGAATAATAGATTTTATATTTAGTTATATTAATTCATAAATCTTATATTATATTATTTAATTTATGATATTGATAAAATGTCATAAGGTTAGTGTGTAATTTAGATAAAATATATATATGTTATTGAAAAGTGTAAAAAGATAGTGGGTGAGGAATATTCTTTTGGGTTTGAGTTTAGTGTAAATGGTTGGAACAAAATTAATATTTAGTGTGAGATTTACACTAAAATAGGTTTGAGTTTAGTGGAATTATTGGAGATGCTTTAAATACTTATTTGCACTCACCTTATGAAAGTAAAGTAAATTAGTAACAGAGTACAATAAACAGTTGTACTCTGCTATAATATCTAGATATAAATACAAATATAAGTTATTTCACGTGAGTATATATGTAGAATATACTACTCCATATTTTATCGATTGGGATGCATCATCCGTGATCCGTGTAACTGTAATTTTTACGGAATATAAAAATGGATGATTCAAAGATGGCGTAAATTTAATGTTACAGGTATCAGTTTTTAATACTCCAGTAGAACTCATATTAGTTGAATATTAAAATAGGAAAACAATAAAAAAAACTCATCACTTTTTCCATAAGATCCGCGGTAATATGTTAACTTCGCACGATGAGCCAACCCATGAGATTTGCTGGAAAAGCCTGAGAAAACAGAAGACCACCCGCGACCCCTGAGCTCACACACATGCGATTGCGAACCCAACAACCCATTGGAATGTCGCAGTCCGCAGAAACGACCTACATTTCTTGTCAAACCTTTTCCTGCCTATATAAGGATCACCAATGTTCGAAAATGACACCTTTTTAAGCACTAGAGCTTAGAAATATGCCAAAAAATGATACTTCAAATTACGGATATATCAAAATGAAAAATTGAGAATTCTTTTTACGGTCAGACGGAGTATTTGTGAGGTGACAACAAAGTAGGAATACTCTTTTTACTATTGGATTATAAAATGTTGGACGGCTAAGATCAAAATTATTTCTTTTATCAATATTCTAGTCACTTTGTAGGTTCTGGGGCATACCAATCGAAAATTTAATATTTCCTCTGTCCCAGATAATTCGGGACACTTTGACCCGACACGGGTTTTAAGAAATGTAATAGAAAGTGAGTTGAAAAAGTTGGTGGGATGTGGGTCCTACTTTAAAAGTATTAATTTTATAATAAAATGTGAGTAGGAATGAGTTAGTGGAATATGAGGTCCACTACCAAAAATAATAATGAACAAATTATATGGGACGGCCCGGAATGAAATACTGGATCGAATTATCTGGGACGGAGGGAGTATAAACCATTTTTATGTATGACAATTATTAATTATAGTGAATATATGTAGTATGTTACAAAAGCATAATGAAACATGCGAGTACATAATTGAGAACAGGGACGAATTCAGAAATCATTACTTGTAATGACTATTTTATATAAAAAATAATAATTTATGTATATATGCATAATGAAACACATTAACTGAAATTATAAGTATATATGTCGTTGCACATGCGACAATATTATGCATAATTAACATCATACGAGTATAGACGGTATTCTGAAATTAGGAACAATGATTTTTGGAATTTTGGCCTGAAACTTGCTCTGTATGTGAACGGTGAACCCCTACAACATATGTAGTTGTGTAAGCTTTCCAAGAAATCCTAAGTCAATGTCAACTGCTTTGCTAAAGAAGAAACTTGTACCTACATACTATGACATCAAACATAATATCACATATATGAAAAGTCTCGTCCCATTATTCAAAGGGATGGCTATGGCCCCTCAACCACCGGAATTTAAGATTTTTTTATTGGAATAAATCTTCCAGTTAACAAAAAATCTAAATAAAAATATCAGGGAAAATGACAAATTTACCCTCGATTACCATGAACAAAGAAAAGTCAAAATCGACGCCTCCTTCATAGTAAATCAATAATCAAATCTATCTCTAAATCTCTATATATACATATCCTGTTCTCACAAATTCTGTTCATATACACACATACATTATCTCTCCTTTCATCTAAACAAATAAAAAAGCCATGAGCTGCCTCGCCGATCAGCTGGCGCCGCTCTTCGGCCCCAACGCGACCAACGCCGCCGCCGCCGCCCAGTACATCTGCGGCCAGTTCGAAACCGTCAACGACCGCTTCCTCGACACCGGCTTCGCCATCGACACCACCTACCTCCTCTTCTCCGCCTACCTCGTCTTCTCCATGCAGCTCGGCTTCGCCATGCTCTGCGCCGGCTCCGTCCGCGCCAAGAACACCATGAACATCATGCTCACCAACGTCCTCGACGCCGCCGCCGGTGGCCTCTTCTACTACCTCTTCGGCTTCGCCTTCGCCTTTGGAGCCCCCTCCAACGGCTTCATCGGCCGCCACTTCTTCGGCCTCAAAGACGTCCCCACCTCCAACTTCGACTACAGCAACTTCCTCTACCAGTGGGCCTTCGCCATCGCCGCCGCCGGCATCACCTCCGGCTCCATCGCCGAGCGCACCCAATTCGTCGCCTATTTAATCTACTCCTCCTTCCTGACCGGGTTTGTCTACCCGGTCGTATCGCACTGGTTCTGGTCTGGCGACGGCTGGGCCAGCGCCTTTAATACGAATAATTTATTATTCGGATCAGGCGTCATCGACTTTGCCGGGTCGGGCGTGGTCCACATGGTGGGCGGTATAGCCGGCCTCTGGGGCGCTTTAATAGAAGGCCCCAGAATCGGCCGCTTTGACCACTCCGGACGCGCTATAGCCCTGCGCGGCCACAGCGCGTCCCTGGTGGTTTTAGGGACTTTCCTCTTATGGTTCGGGTGGTACGGGTTCAACCCCGGGTCATTTAACAAAATCCTAGTCCCGTACGCGGCAAAGAGCTACTACGGGCAGTGGTCCGCTGTGGGGCGGACCGCGGTCACCACCACTCTCGCCGGTTGCACGGCGGCGCTGACGACTCTGTTCGGGAAGAGGATCCTCTCCGGGCACTGGAACGTGACGGACGTCTGCAACGGGCTTTTGGGCGGATTCGCGGCGATCACGGCGGGGTGCTCGGTGGTGGAGCCGTGGGCGGCGGTGGTGTGCGGGTTCGTGGCGGCGCTGGTGCTGATCGGGTGCAACAGGCTGGCCGAGCGGGTCAAGTTCGACGACCCGCTCGAGGCGGCCCAGCTGCACGGGGGGTGCGGGACGTGGGGGGTGATCTTCACGGCGCTGTTCGCGACCGAGAAGTATGTGAACGAGGTGTACCCGGGGAAGCCGGGGCGGCCGTACGGGCTGTTCATGGGCGGAGGGGGGCGGCTGCTGGCGGCGCATTTGATCCAGATTGTGGTGGTGATCGGGTGGGTCAGCGTTACCATGGGTCCGCTTTTCTACATATTGCATAGGCTGAAGCTGCTCCGGATCTCGAAGGATGATGAGCTGGCGGGTATGGATCTGACCCGGCATGGTGGTTTTGCTTATGTCTATGAGGATGAGTCGAATAAGCATATTCCGATGAGGAGAGTTGAGCCATCTCCAAATCAAATTTAGATTTTTAATTATTTTTCTCTTTATTTTTAGTTGAGGGGAACTCTCTTGATGTTATTAGTATGTCATATTTATGTGGTATGCATTTCGGTTATCTCGTAATTAAGCATGATATTTTATTTTGTTTTGTAAAGATTTTAAGGGAATTTTTGAATGGTGATATTTTGGGTGTGGAAGGATGATAGAGTCGATTTTTCGTTTTTCTTTTGACAAAGTCTAAACCATATAAGTCTTTGATCATGTGGAGTAAATGACTTATAGAAGGGAGATGTGACATCAAAACTTCGACTTTTGGTGAAAAATATGTACTATATTGCTTCAGTTTTGTATGAAGAGTATGGAATTGTATTAATTAGGCATGGGTTGAGACTCTTTGTTTATTTTTTGCATTTATTGACTTGGTATATGTGCAATCACATGTCAACTATCGTCTATAAGAAGCATATTATGTAGGCATCACAAGTCAATTTAGGTATTTTTCTCCAATTAAGTACTCGTACGTACGCGTGCGTACTTGCAAAGTCTCATTAGAGTTTGACACGAGTTAAATATGAAAGAAAGTAGGTGAAAAATACATTTTTATATATAATAAAATGTGAGTGAAATATAAAGTCTATCTATCATCTATAGTAAAAATGAATCGTGATTTCTAATAGTGGACTACAGTAGAAAAGCGGGCTCCTAATGCAGGATGGAGGGATGACGTATTTAAACTGCGGTGGAATTTGGATCGTTCATGCTGTAGGAGTATTAATTATTTTTTCTTATATTTGATCGTATATAACAGTTGTCAAGTGAATTAAAAGCATACAGTTCATCTGCCGTGCAATTTTGATTCTCTTATCATTGATTGCGCAATTTATATTTTATTGACGGTATTATTAGAGTCTTATGAATGTTCATATAGATGAATATTAATCTCGAAACAATATCATTATAAGATTATTTTTGATTTATTAATTACACCCGTGATAATATTAATCTCAAACTACCCTATATTTTATTGGTTAATTGGTTATCGATATGGAGTATATAATTAATATAAAAATCATAGATAAACTTATAGTCTAAATTATTGATATATACGGAGAATCTCCAGAAATCACGGGCCATATCGATTGAATATACTCTCTCTCTTTTTCTCAGCAACGTGCAGAATCTTTTTTAAATAGAGAAAATAATAATGATAGTGGGAACCCAGTTATCATCAAACACAAGACGACATCTCACAATTTGAATGGCTGCTAAATTTTTTCCAAAGTTCCATTAATGATGTTTGTCATATTTGAATCACTTAGTCCAGCAATTCCTTGTATTTTCCGATCTAAACATTATTGATGCTTACTGATTACAAGCCCAACTAAGATCCATCCAATTTTAATGGAGCATCATTTTTCGAAAAAACAAATTACTGGTACTCCACCCGTCCCAAGGAAAATGACCCCTTCCTTGAGCGGCACGAGAATTTATGCAATTTTATTTGTGTGTGAAGTGGAGAGAGTAAAGTAAGATAAATGAAATAAAGAAGAAATAAATTTATTTCCGTTTTTAGTAATGAGTCATCTTGTTTGGGACAAACCAAAAAAGAAAAGTGGATCATGATATATTTTTTATAATAATACTTCAAATATGAATATTTTTTCTGTCATTAAAAAGTATGAATTATTTAATTTTGGATTTGAAAGTATGAATTATTTAATTTTGGATTTGAAGATCTAATGAATGCTATTTTCATGCATTGCAATCCATTATTATTAAATTAAATATTTTAGCGGAATATATATGTCTTTCCATAATTTGTAGTTATGGTATAGTCTAAAATCCGACTCATTATATTATGTTACCTTACTTTCACCAACTTTGTTGTCAATCTAGAATGACAAAATTCTAATATTGTTAATAGCAAGTTGTAGATTTAGACCGATTAATATTGTAGCTATGATGAGAATACTATATCATTACGATGATTATACTACCTTACTATGATAAGTACGTTATACTTTTATGATTGATATATTTTGTCATTGAAATGACAAAAAGAAATACTATAATGAGTAAAATCCAACTATATAATGACTAACATAATGAAGCTTGATAATAATCTTGAAACAATATGATGTTTACATATGTAAACCTCTAGATGTATATCTATTACTTATATTCTACATCAAACTATATAATGACAAACGTGTTAAATTGTAACACGAGAAAGCTATAAGTCTTTAACAATGTGAAAATCAAATTGTATCATGATTAGCAGAGGCTAATTGCCACCTCAAATTTTCACACCTTTCTTAATATTCGATTGAGATTGAGATATTCAACATACTAGACCGTTTCCCTAATTAATTTGAGCTAGCTAATTTAATTTATAAATAGTAAAACTATAGTAATGGATAAAAAATATTCAATCATGTCTATCGTTGATCATGAAAAAATAATATCCTTTTAAGTTTTAATTAGTCGAATATGTCATACGATCGTAGATGGATGGCAGAGCAAGAAACTTAAGCAAAAGAAATGCCCAATTGCAATGTACAAAGAATTGTACGTAATTCAAAAAAATATAAGATAATTAATGAAAACAACGTAGCATGAGACTTTTTAATACCTCAACGAAATTTTCCGAACGAATTCATCGTCTGAAATCACCACCAATTTTATAACTATCACAGGTCAATTATAGTTGGCAAATACGCGATAAAAAAAAGTATATAATTAACTTTGTATCTGGATTTCATTTTGAGGGGACATAGAATATGATGTTTGATCAGAATGGTTTTATTTATCTAAAGTATTAAGTTTAATTAGTTCAAGCAAGAAGAAGAGGTCATAAAATTTTAAGATTGAAGAATTTGACCTAAGAACTCTCATAAAATAAAAATAATAAATATTTTAAACTCTGGACGTAACTAATTTTAAATTGACATTGAATATTGAACTCGTCTAAATTCATTTTCTAATGCTTAAATCAATATAAATTTTACTATTAGCAACTTGATCCATTTAAATTCGTTACTATCAGAAGGAAATGAAATCTTCATGTCCATAATTGATGTTTCATTTGTGTAAATTTTATTAATATAAAGGGGAGATAAATCTTATTTTAAAACATTTCCTACCCACGGAAATGAAATACTCCGAAATATTGAAAATTTAATTAGAGGGAAAAAAATATTTTTTAAGAAGTTCAAGCAGCAAATGTAATGACGTGATGTACGTGTAATCTTCACACTATTACGGAATTAGAAGAATTATTTTCTTATTTTTAGTGTCAATTATAATTATGTTATATATATGCGAATGCGACATACGAGATCGGGTCGTATTCGTGTATCATGACTGTCACATTATGTTTGAAATTTCTTCATATGCGACATGCGAGATTGAGGCGTATATAATCGCTGTCAAATTGATTCAGATTAATATGGAGTATTTGTTAAATTAGCCAATGATAATGAATCAATGATGGCCTGTGTCTGTGAGTTGTGGCTTTGTAAATAGTGGTGAGGTAATCATAATCACTCCACTAATAGTGCCACTTATAATGCTTCTTATTCGCATGCCACTTCACTTATATATACGAATAAATTTAATAATTTAGGAGTTCTTACCGATGTACTATATATGACACCTGAGTAAACAAGAATTTAAATGCATGACTAGTAAACACGAATTTAGCGTATTACAAGAGCGATTATACTATTAAAGTATTTTAGTTCACAATATGAATTTTAAAATACAGAGTGAACCAAAATACCATTATAGTAAACTAAATTTGTGTTATCTAATTATGTATTTAAAATTAGTTATGCAATTTTAAAATCGAATCCAGGCGAAAATAAATATACACTGAATTTCGGATTGGACGTAACGATTTAAATAGTTTGTTACTGCTAGTGTTTATTTTCTCATGAAATCAACGTTGAGTGAACTCCAACGGTTTCAGTTCTTACATTAAACTGATTTCCTTGCCTTATCTCTTATGGATTATGGAGATACTTTATAATTGTTAGTACGATACATTAATTAATTCATAGTATAGCTAACGCAAATTACCTAGCTTATACTGATATAAAAATCAAATAATTATTTCATAACTTACACAAATGTACATATCCGAGGTTAAATTATTTGGAAGGCAACCAAAGAGTATTAGAAATCTCTATACATATATTCAGAGGCACATATTTCTAGGGTATGAGATAACATTAAGATAGTAAAGTGTTGTGAAGAAGAGGAAGCTTCCGGGAAATATGAGATGCAACAATTTTTCCACATTCCACAGAAATAAATGAGGGCCAGTCGATTTTGGAAGATGCTTTTATTTAAAGCTAATATGATTGGGCAAAAATTAATTACGTTGCATCAATGCTCCAAACATTTTGGTCAACACCTAATCTCTAGATTTGCACTCTTCTTTTCGGTATATTGTTGACTAGTCACCCCAACTTGCGATATAGTTCTACTAGTCAATTTATCATTATTTTAGCCTTCTTTAAAAGTTATACTCCATCCGTCCTCCAAATTTTATCACAATTTAATCAAGATTTTAAGAAATATAATAAAAAGTGCATTGAAAAAGTTAATAGGATGTTGATCCTACTTTTAAAATATTAATTTTATAATAAAATATGTGTGAGAATAAGTTAGTGAAATGTGTAGTCCATTATAAAAGTGGTAAAACGTAAAATATGAAAAATTTTATAGGACAGGCAGAAATGAAAAAATGTAACAAAATTTCAAGAAAGAATGGAGTATTATCAATTTTTTTTTCCACTATAATAATGTGATGATTATGTGAAGGTTTTCTAGAAGATAGTTCTTTACACAAGTTGGTGTTAGTACACGTAATATCAACAATAAATAGTTCATGATTTGAGATTTGGAAGTTGAAGTCTAAAATGCTAACAATATATTTTAATGATTAACATTTTTAAATTATTGTCCAACAAAAAATTATATGGTCATTCAATATATCAACGTCAAAAATTTAAAATAACCCACCGTTATTTGTATTGACTAACATAAAATGACAAATTTGATTATTGATAATCAAATCATAAAATACACTTTCAATTTTATGGGACGGGTGCGTATTACGTTAAATAAAGAAGAATTTTCTTATGAAACAACCATTGTCTCTTTCCCACGGAACTTAATTCGTACTAAGTTGAAAACTTGAAGACGAAATCCTACGGAAATTATGGATATTTTTTTTAGTATTAAACTAATTTAACTAGCCGACAATATGATATGATATGTGGCATTAATCTTGTGGAATTGTTTTTCTACATTGTTGGTGTCCAACATTGAATTGATAGTGAAGATTTATAAGTCTTGGTCCTTGGATGTATATAATTCATTTCTCAAATCACAAATTAACATGACTTTTCGAGTCTTGGACTCGTACATTTCACGATGAACAAAGTTTATTTCTTCTTGAAAACAAAATTTGTATTCCCATAGTTAATTGGGTTAGTTGATATAGTATGAATTTTTTTTGCTAATAACACTTTAACTCATATTTCTTATATAGTAATATTTATTAATTTTGTATTTAAACATTTGTCGCCACTATTAAGACTATTTTCTTGGATAAAGATAGTACTCCCTCTAACTATTAATAGTTGGCTCAGTTTGACCGTAGAAGAGTTTTAAGAAATATAATAGAAAGTAAATGAAGAAAGCACTAATTTTATGGAATAGTAAATGTAAATGAAGAAAAAATAGTTTTATACTCTGTAATAAAAGTTGAATGAGATAAAATTAGTGAAATGTATGATCTATTATGAAAAGCAGAAGGAAAACAAATAAGATAATATTGATGAACAAAAGTAACAAATCTGACTATTATTGATGAAAGGAGGAAGTATGTTTTATTTATTTGTTTTTTTCACACTATAACTCACAATAAATGGCCACAAATTTGTAGATTGAGATTTGAGACGATACTCTAAAAGCCTAGAAGTCATGTAATATTTCAACTCAAAATTTGGGCTTAGCAATAGCCCAAAATTCACCCGAGCCCAATATCATTTTGAAACTCTTTTTGTAATTTTTAGATGATATTTTGATCTTATCTCAATATATTTCGAGTTCTTAATGAAAATTTCATCAGGAAAGAACACAATTTACACTTAGATTTCAAAACTCTCAAACAATATTTGTGTTTTAATCACACGAGTGTCCAAATCTTAGCCAAACACATGTTGAATAATAGAATGGTCTAATTTTCTATACATTGTAGGATGATCGACTCTTGATTTTAATCTCATCTAATAGCATAACTCAAAGATTGATTGTGAAAATGCAATTATCTCTTTATAAGGAACCAGTCTTAATTGGTATATCAAGTTATAGAGCTTTTTTTCTTTTCTTTTTTATTCTTTAAAAATAACAGAACACTTTTAATATCAGCAAAATTCATAACCTAATTGCCATATTAAAAACATAATTAGAAATGCAAGTGAAAGAGAAGTTTTGATTCAACAGTCCCACTCAAGTTGGGATAAATACATTATCCAAATTGCGAAAATTAAAGACTCCAATAAATCAATGCCACAGATTATTTTTCAATAAAAGAAAAGGCCAAAAAATAAAAGAATAATCAATAATCCCGCCATTGATTACAACCAATCAATTTTGCATACAAAATTGTGGCTGCAAAATCTTCCCGATTTTCCAAATGGAAGTGATTTTGGGAAGCTCCGCCGCTTTTGCCGCCGCTCCATCTTTCGCTGTCTGCTATTCTCGCAGAAATCCCACTGCTCACTCTTCCGAGGTGCGGTTTTCTTCAAATTTCACTAATTTTAAAATTGGATTCAGCTTAATTTCTGAATGGCTTGGAAAATATACTGCTAGTTGTTTTGTTAAATAGGATTTGTTTCTCAATCTTATCCCTTGCTTGAGTTGTTCAATACTTTCAATTACAAATGAGGACGAAAATGTTACAAGAGAAAAACTAATCATTGTGGAGTTGATTGTGGAATGTGCATTCAAAGATTTGTGCATCGAAATGAAGCTTATATTTTGATGCAATTCGAGATTCTGCAAGTCTATTTTATTATTCAAGATCATTGTTAATGATTTAATTGACTGGGAAAAGATTTTATTGATTGGCATTTGATTATCTTGAGCAATGAACCCCTCATATTTGGTATATCTATTTTTTTCAATCTTCCTTTGTTTTGAAATAAATAAATACAAAATCGATGCATTCAGGTGCTTCTCTTGAACTATTATCCTGTAAAGAATTGTGGAAGCTGGTATTTGAAGAGTAAAGAGCAAAGTTCTGCAATTTGTTTCTCATCACAGTCTGCTGATCGGAGCAACGCATTCAAGAATTTCCCCCGGTCGTTTTGGTGGCTCAATAAGAGACTTGCACTGCATTGCAGTTTCTTTGGCCTCAAGGCTGAATGCATTCCCAGGCTCAGGAAAATTTCCATCAGCCTACAGAAAGAAGTGAAACGTGTAGAAACCATTAACAATGTCGTTCCTTCGTTTTCTCTCCATCTTATAGCTGGAGTGATGCTTTTCATGACACTAGGCGTCTCAGTCGCTAAAACTCCGTCATGTAAGTTTGGGGTTAAGCAAATGGGTTCCTGTTGATAATATAATTCTTGGATTTACATCTCCTGATGTTTTATGGTCTAATGCTTGGTAATTTTATGTAATGTAGGGGCCCTTACCGAAGAAAATCTTCTATTTTTGGAAGCATGGAGAGCAATAGACCGTGCTTATGTCGATAAGACTTTCAATGGGCAGAGTTGGTTTAGGTATAGAGAGAACGCACTGCGCACTGAACCTATGAACACAAGAGAAGAGACTTGTAAGTGTCTATGATTTGTAATTGTAATTTCGGTTTTGCAACCAATGCAGAGATAGAAAATGACTGAGAATATTATTACCAGAAGGATTCTCTATATCTGTGAGCAAGGAAAGAAGAGATACATAAATTGTTAACTTGGCTAACCCCGTTAGTATTTGTAACAAGAAAATATTCATCTTAACTATGAATACTGTGTGGTTTTAGGATTAGTGAAACCATTCTTTTGTAATGATGTTGTCTTGTAGATGACCCTAAAACATTTTTTGATTCTCTTCTAGGGGAATGCATTTTTAGAATCTGTCCCTTATTTGGTCCCTAGCAATCATGCAAAATCATACATCTATCAAATGTCATATGGCATCTCATATCTATGTGATTATTACATTATGTCAGTTTGGTCATATGTTTATTGGCTGACTTTCACCTTTAACTGCATCTCTTCTTCATTGCTGAACTGTAGATGCTGCTATAAGGAAGATGGTTGCTACTCTAGATGACCCTTTTACTAGGTTCTTGGAGCCTAAAAAGTTTAAGAGTCTGCGGGTACAGGCTTCTCACTCTCATCTTTCTGCAATAGCTCATCTATCTTCATTGATCTTGATAGAGCTTCTAGAATGATGCTATTTTTTTAAATTTCTGAGCTTTGAGAACATGTTCATAATCCTTTGAAGGCAGTCAGGAACACGGAGCACTCTTACTGGAGTCGGGCTATCTATAGGGTACCCTAAGAAAGATACATCGGATTCTGGACTAGTGGTTATTTCAGCTGCTCCGGGAGGTCCTGCTTTCAAGGCTGGAGTTTTATCTGGGGATTTTATTCTTGCAATAGATGATAATAGTACAGAAAGCATGGAAATATATGATGCTGCTGAGCGCTTGCAGTAAGTTGCTTCTTATTCAACCCTGCAATTGATGGATAATACTAGCATAATACTAGGCCTTTTTCTAGTTTTGTAAATTATACAAGTAAAATATCCCTTTTGAATGCAAGCACTTCTTTTGTCCAGATTTAAGAGAAAAAAGCAAATCCATGAAGAAAAACAATAGAACTCTTAGTCAATGCTTTTTTTCTTTGACAATTTCTTTCTTCCTCATTTTTCATCATTTTAGAAAGTATTGATCAGCCATTCATTTCACTGGGATGATTCTTTTTCACTTTGAATGCTTAGCAATTACTACCTCCGTCCCCCAAAATTTGCTACACTTTGACCCGACACGGGTTTTAAGAAATGTAATGGAAAGTGAGTTGAAAAAGTTGGTGGGATGTGGGTCCTACTTTTAAAGTATTAGTTTTAAAATAAAATGTGAGTAGGAATGAGTTAGTGGAATATGGGGTCCACTACCAAAAATGGTAAAAGTGAAGTGTATCAAATTTTCAGGGACGGACTGAAATGGTAATATGTATCAAATTTTCAGGGACAGAGGTAGTAATTAATTTTCCGGAACTTCACAGAGCAGGAGAATAAAAAAATTATCGTTGTTCCTTAAACTTAGCAATTAATAAGTTCGAGATGTCATGAATTCCATCCCTGGAACTTGTAGGCAATTTAATCATTTAAGGTAATTATAATAAGTTAAAGTATAAAGTACCTGATTGGTCTGAGTATCTAAATCTGCTATTCAAGTGTGTGCTGTCTGGGTGATTGAGAAGAAATCATTCTACATACATATCTCAGTGAACTAGCAAACTCTACAACATTTGTGATATTCATAGCACTATAGCAGTGTTAAAATTGGAACCTCCCTACAAGCCTGTGAACCATGCAGGACTTGTAAATTTAATTTATGTCCCAATGGTGGTGTTATTACATGCATTTTAGTTTATATGTCTGTGGGAATGGGATTGTGTGTGGGTTCCAGTCTATTGGTGTGTGGAAGTGATCTTTTGCTGAATCAGTAACTGTATAAAACTGGAAATGATAAATGTTTGACAGGGGACCAGAAGGAAGTAAAGTGGAGTTAGCTGTACGCCATGGTTCTGAGACAAGGCGCCTATCCTTAATGTATGCATTTGATCTTTGTTAAAAAAATTATCCTCAATATTCTATTGCTTCTTGCTGCAACTTGAATAGATTTTGTTATAGTAATCTAAGGTTCATGGGAATGAAGATATTATTCTATGGGGCTGTGTTTAAGTTTGATGATAATGCACATTCACCTTTATAGTATTGAATTTTCGAACTGTAACTATCACTAGTTGCTGCCTTTCAGACGAGAGAAAGTTTTATTAAATCCAGTGAAGTCCCGAGTATGCAGACCTACTGGTTTGGGAGAGGATGGTCCTCTGGTTGGATATATAAAACTTACATCATTCACCCAAAATGCTTCTGGTACAATTTCCTTTATCTCATGAATTTAGCTTGCCCCTCTTGTACTTTAATCTCTGGGCGTTTCTTAATCTCAATACCTCAGATCCTATATATTCTCTTTATTACCAAGCATTGCCTCTGCACATATAAATTGGAAAATATTTCTCTTATGCCAACTTTATTATGATTTCTTAAAGTTCTCATGGTTGGTTCTTTGTAGGTGCTGTGAGGGAAGCAATTGAAACAATGAGGGGGAACAATGTAAATTCCTTCATACTGGACCTCCGTGATAATAGGTGATATGCTCTGAACATTCTCGACTACAAAATATTCCTTAGGTCGCATTTCTGAATTCCTAAAATTTGTTGCAGTGGCGGCCTGTTTCCTGAAGGAGTAGAAATTGCTAAAATTTGGTGAGGCTCCACTTTCTGTGCGATTGGTTGTCAAAATCTTTCTTTTTTCATTGTTTCCTTTTTTTTCCCTTGCTGTGGTGAAGGGATCGTCTTGGATCTCACAATGCATATGATAATTTTATCAGCCTGGAAGTGTTTTTATGAAAAAAAAGACGGACAGAAAAATAAATTTTCAAGCACTGTACTCATTTATGTGCAAAATAAAACTCAGTGGTGTGAGTATTGGTCTAGCGGTAGAGTGACAAATGCCTGAGACCTTCGAGTCCACCTTCGCACGATCTTTAGATATAATTTTTATATTATTAAAAAAATCCTTATAAAATGAAGCTCAGTGCCTACTTAACGTGCCATCAGAAATAATGGTGATCATAACTCAAATAGTTACTAGTATTAAGAATCTGAGTACGAGATTCATCCTTAACTTACAAATTTCTTGAAATGAGCCGAGGACTCCAGCTTTATCAACAACATTATTCTGCTTTAGTTGCAGACTGAAAACTCATTAGATATCCCTATTTATTCATTGGAGATTCAATAACGTCTTACTTGGTGTTGGTCTGATTAGGTTGGACAAAGGTGTGATCGTATACATCTGTGATAGTCAAGGAGTTAGAGATATATACGAGACAGATGGAAGCAATGCAACAGCAGCCTCAGAACCCCTAGTTGTGCTGGTAAGTTGAGTTTATTCATTTCGCGTTACTTTTGTCCTATCATTGTTTAGCATATTGTAAATCCCTTGATAGGTAGAGAGTTCATAATATTTTAAATAATCATAATTTTAAACATTTCCTTTTGGAATTAGGTAAAGGAGTTGGATATAATAGGGATGGTTCCCATTTAAATCAGGACCTTTGACACAATTTCCCATTTTGACCTGCCTTTAAAACGATTCAAATAAGTATATGATCTGTAACTTTTTATGGAATTAAAGCTCTCCCAAATATTCTGGCAGACAAACTTTCACATTTGTATTTATGATCTACTCCTTATCATTTTTTTCGGTCCTTGTTTTGACAAAATGTCTTTGTAGGTCAACAAAGGAACTGCGAGTGCAAGTGAAATTCTAGCCGGTGCTCTCAAGGACAACAAGCGAGCCGTCCTCATTGGAGAACCTACATATGGAAAAGGGTAACATCCTGCTCGTCCTCTTCTTATTCCCGCTTCATGAAATCTTATTGCAATACTGACAAATTGTACTGCCACTTCTGTACAGTAAAATTCAGTCAGTTTTTGAGCTCTCTGATGGTTCTGGCTTGGCTATAACTGTTGCCCGTTACGAAACACCTGCCCACATCGACATTGATAAGGTTGCTCTCTCTCTCTCTCTCAATCTACTATTAAGTATTAACTGATCATGAATGAACTTCTTTTTCATTGTTGTTCTTATCAAGGTTGGGATAATTCCAGACCGGACCCTACCTGTTTCATTTCCTAAAGACGAAGATAGTTTCTGCGGCTGCCTTCAAGATCCTGCATCTGCTTGCTACTTGAACAAGGTTGAGCTATTCTCTAGATGATGTTTGCTGATAAGATTATTTATGATTTCTTCATTCTTTTGAACAAAATTCATTGCATGAGCTAGGCTTACTAGGTTAGATGGTATTTAAAGGCGATGGTATATTTTTCCGTCACTGTAAACTCACATGGAAGCATTTAACGAAGACATCGAATTAAGTCGATCGATCTACATCTACGAGTGGTGCATGTTTTATTAGTACTACAAAAATGCAAGTATACAGAGCTATGAAACAAGGAATTTGCAGCCCACAACTCTCTTAGGCTGAATTTCTCTCAAAAATGGTATAGCTCTTTTACAACAAACATAACTGAGGCACCACCACAAGACTAGAGTCTCATGGCTTGGGTAATAGAATCCTGCTAGACAAAATTTATTTCTCAACTCCCTAGAGAATCTTGAACAAATTTCCCTTCTTGCATTTTCTCTTATTACAAGAAAATCATAAATGCCCCTGAAAAGAATTGTAATTTTGTTATATGCGAACTATTTTTTGTATTAGTTTTCCACGTCATAAAGGGAAAAAGAAAAAAGTCCAAAGGAAAAAAAAGAATTGTTTTGCTCATGATATTCAACAATTTCAGCTTTGAAAGCAACCTTGCTTATTGTGTTGGGCATGAAATCAGCATAAATCACACATTTCCTTGCCAATTTTGAAAACGTAAATGAAAATATAATGTTTAATAAATTCATATTTTTTTAGTGTCTTTTGCTTTAAGAATCAAATGCTAAAATGTAAATAATCACACTTGCTTTAAGAAGGAACTGTTATTGTTTCTTACTTTTATCGCAATCTCGAAGTTTAGAAGCCCCAAAAATAATGTTATTTTTCATATCAAATAAAGTCCTACTACATCTGTCTAATAAAGCTGTTACTGATATTTTAACTCCATTAAATTTTCAATAATACTAGCATGTTTTTATGTCCAAAATCTAGATTAAAAGGGGAAAAAGCCACACACCTTTCGTGGTCTTTAGCGAGATCTTTTTTTTTAAAAATGTTTTTTTTGGCACTTTGGATGATCGATATATAAAAAAAATATAATCTTGTTACCTCTAGTCAAACTTCTATATGTAATTTATGTGGCTAAGATAATGTAACCATTATTCAATTATAATGAATTTGAGACTAGTCTTTACCCAAAATTGATCTAATAGACCTTAGCAAGGTTTTATTTGTGGTGTGAAGTGTCTCCTTTACATAGGCATGAGATGATGAGACAAAAAATATTAGTTAGGCCGATGAGGAATATCATTGAACGATGACCACGGGATTTAAGTTTGGATAAATATATTTTTAAAATTGACACAGGAAGTAATATTGGTACTTAACTACAATAACAATCACATTTTGGAATTTGGACAACATATACTATTATACAGACTCAAGATACAATTTGAACTTATGGCATGTAATTCTCAAATTGAATGCTTTAAATCGATTTATTTACTCAACCTTAAATGAAAGAAACATATTGTGCTGTCAAGATCCCTTAAACGAAACCTATATGAATCAGCCAATGAGCCACATTAACAATCCAGGGAATACAAAATTAATTAATTATCTAAATCAGCATAAAATATTGATTATTATTACTTACCAAACGATTATTTACTATGTATACGAACAACTGAGTACAAGATTAAATAATTATCTAAATTAAATCAACATAAAATGCTGATTATGATCTGGATTAGGATAGAAAGGTAAAATACAACTAATATAATAAAATAAAAATAAATGAATGTGCTTAAAATTATAATAAAAGTAAGAAAAACATAAAGATGAATTATAAGTTTTTATACATATTTATATACTGCAGTAGTAGTTATTTTTCTAGTTTACCAGATTCAGAAACTCAATTTACGTAGCAGCTAATCACTAAATATGAATGACTGAATGTTACCCACTCCCAGTCACAGTACACTTTTTATAATTAGGTAAAAGCAATCAATCAATATAACCAACTTCATGTAGTATAATCCACAAAAATTAATTTAAATTTAAATTTGAATTAAAGAAATCTTAGTGTGAAAATGATAAAGGCTTCGCCAAAGACAGTTACGCAAAGTGCCAAACCGACCTTTACTACGTTTAATTAATCCCCACTCGTCCCCGTTGCGCATTCCTATTGGCTGACCCGTGCCCACACCGGGAAATCAAATCCCACCGTCCCCCTCACGTGAACCTCCGCAGATCGCAGCCGTCGCCTCTGCCCCCGCCCAAACACCGCCACGTGTCCGTATCCACGTGTCACGTCCTGCGCGGTCCTCCATTTCTGAATATCTTATCTTTTCAAAGCGCCTCTTTTCGAAACCCCTTTCTCTCTCCTAAATTCTATAAATACAAATTCGGAATCGCCATTTCTGTCTACAGCTCAAAGCTAAAACAAATTTCTATTCAACAGTGTAATTGATCATCGATTTCAATCCAAATCTCTGTTAATTATTCCAATTCGTAAATGGCAATGAGTTTGCCTCACCAGATTGGAGCGATTTCCGGCGCGCCTTTGGCGGCGGATTCCGCCGGCGCAGCCATTGAAGCGCCTTCCTCTGCTACCGTCACTGCGGTGTGGAGATCTCCCGCCGCGTCTAACCTGCGCGTCTCCGCGGTGGACTCCGACCGCATCTCTCCGTCGCCGCCGCTCAGTCCGCGATGTGTGCGGCCGGACCTATCGGTCGCGGCTCAGGCGCTGATGTCTCCGGCCACGGAGGTGGAGGAGGATCGGGAGTATGTTGCCGGCGGTGGCGCGCAGGCTAAGGATCGGAAAGGTGTGCCTGTGTTCGTGATGATGCCGCTTGACAGCGTGACGTGGAACCACACCGTGAATCGGAAGAAGGCGATGAACGCGAGTCTGCAGGCGCTGAAGAGCGCCGGCGTTGAGGGGATCATGATGGATGTGTGGTGGGGGTTAGTGGAGGGAGAGAAACCTGGCGAGTATAATTGGGCGGGATATGTGGAGCTTCTCGAGATGGCGAAGAAGCACGGCCTCAAGGTCCAGGCGGTCATGTCGTTCCACCAGTGCGGCGGTAACGTCGGCGATTCGTGCACGTGAGTGACTTCTCGATCTCAATTACTGTTTAAGTTTATTGATTAATTGCGCTTAATTATGTGGTGGTTAATGTAGATTGCGTATTAATTTACTCTTTGAAATTAAGATTACCTGACCCAGAATGTAGAGTATTGGAATTACTACTATGATTTTGCGAATTTATTGATTTTTTAATGATTTTTGACGGTGCATCAAAATCTGGTACTGCGTTGGTTCAGACGCTTTTCACGTGGGCGGTTGATATGTTCAAGCTTAAAAGGACTTTTTCTTATTCATAGGATCTGTTGAATAGTCATATTATAAAAAGATCAATATTGCTTATTTTTCTATTTTATGCATATATCATGAACTGTAAATGCATCTGTATCTAATTTAGAGTTACAAATGCTGCTTTGGTGTATTAAGCATTAAACAACCACTAGACTTATTGAAAATGAAAATGATGAATGAATTTGTTCATCTGTTTCAGCATTCCACTTCCGAAATGGGTTGTTGAGGAGATTGATAAGGATCCGGACCTAGCGTACATGGATCAATGGGGCCGGCGTAATTACGAGTATTTGTCTCTAGGTTGCGACACTATTCCTTGTCTCAAGGGAAGAACTCCCGTCCAATGCTATTCCGATTTCATGCGATCCTTCCGTGACACCTTCGATCATCTCTTAGGTGATACCATTGTGGTATGTTCTTGAAAGAAATCCGTTTTTTTTTTTTAAATTTTGCTACGTTTGTGAGTTTGGTACTGAAAACTTCTTAATGTGATTCAGGAAATCCAAGTCGGAATGGGTCCGGCTGGCGAGCTTCGCTATCCCTCATACCCTGAGGCCAACGGGACGTGGAGATTCCCCGGGATTGGAGCTTTCCAATGCTATGATAAGGTACATTGCATATTCTTGCTTCTTGCTTTTCCTGCCATTTTAGATTTGTGTGTGATGTTTATATATGGTTTGGCCTTTTTGCAGTACATGTTGAGCAGCTTGAAAGCGGCTGCGGAGGCTTTTGGGAAGCCAGAGTGGGGCCACACCGGCCCAACTGATGCTGGGGAGTACAACAACTGGCCGGAAGACACCAACTTCTTCAAGAAGGAAGGTGGTGGCTGGAACAGCGTGTATGGGGAATTCTTCCTCACTTGGTATTCCGAATTGCTGATCGCCCACGGCGAGAGGATCTTGCATTCGGCCAAGAACATATTCGAGAACAAGGGCGTCAAGATCTCTGTCAAGGTCGCTGGAATCCACTGGCACTATGGCACCCGGTCCCATGCTCCCGAGCTCACTGCCGGTTACTACAACACCCGCTTCCGTGATGGCTACCTCCCGATCGCGCAGATGCTGGCCCGCCATGGTGCCATCTTCAACTTCACCTGCATCGAGATGCGGGACCACGAGCAGCCCCAGGACGCGCTGTGTGCGCCCGAGAAGCTGGTGAGGCAGGTCGCCCTCGCCACCCAGCAGGCGGAAGTTTCACTGGCTGGTGAGAACGCCCTCCCTAGGTATGATGACACCGCCCACGAACAGATCCTGCAGGCCTCGGCCCTGAACTTGGACGGCAGCTCGGGCGATCGGGAGATGTGCGCTTTCACGTATCTGAGGATGAACCCGGAGCTGTTCCAGCCGGATAACTGGAGGCGCTTCGTGGCGTTCGTGAAGAAGATGGGCGAAGGGAAGGACACGAACAAGTGCTGGGAGCAGGTGGAGCGGGAGGCGGAGCATTTTGTTCATGTGACGCAGCCGCTGGTGCAGGAGGCGGCGGTGGCGCTGATGCATTAGGTCGGTTGTGGCCTTGTGGGGGTAGCATGTAGAGAGTAACTCCGACCACCACAGTTTCCGATCAACACCTTTCGGATGTATCTGATGTGGCAGTATGATGCGTGTAAACTTTGAGAATTTTAATACAGTTATATTTTGGTCACAACTATGATGGATTGTATTACTGTAAATATGTACACAACTGTCTTAGTATGATTATATCCTCTTTTAACAAATAACTTTGAGAGTTTTAATACAGTTGTATTTTTCTGCATCAAATACTTGAGTTTCTTGATTATTTTTATAACTTTTTCTTGATTAAAAAGTTATGCCCACCCAAATTACTAATCAAATTGGACAGTTGTTATAAAAACATCTAGTTCCCCGTGATTGTTGATTTTTCTAAGTGTTTGATGAGTGCACATAACACAAATTCCACGTGATTTGACATGAATTATCAATTACGTAAGGGCATCCACTATAAGGGCGGCGCGCCGGCCGCCCCGGAGGCGGCTTAGCCGCGGCGGTCTATAAGGGAGGAGGCGTCCGCCCCCAGGGCGGAGGGGCATTCGCCGCGTTTGCGGCGAGGACGGGCCGATGGAGAGAGAAGCGCGGCGGCCACCGCGCCTATCTATTGTGCGGCAGTCGCCGGTTTTAATTTTTTTTTTTTTTGTTTTTTTTTTAAAAATTTTGAATTTATAATGGTTTTTTTATAAATATTCCTCCCATTTTCATCTTCTCTCCACACACATACATCTTCACACCCATTTCACTTTCTATCCAATTTTTCTATCTCTAAAAACTTTTCGATTATGGATGATTTGTGGAATCAAGCATGGGATTCTTTGATTCAAGAGGTGCAGAGGGAGGCCGACGAGGAGGCGGCGGCGCCGGCGATCCCTCGTGAGATTCGTCATCGTCGGACAATCCCACGAGACCATGTCGGAGCGGCTGAGCGGCTTATGGCCGACTACTTTAGCGCTGACCCTCGTTACCCGGCTGAGATTTTTCGTCGGCGTTTCAGAATGTCACGACCGCTCTTTACCCATATAGCGACGACATTGGCGGACCGGTTCGAGTGCTTCACGCTCCGGAGTGATTGCACTGGCCGGATCGGGCTGTCTACTTTGCAGAAATGCACCTCTGCAATTAGGCAGCTTGCCTATGCCGGACCGGCTGATATGTTCGACGAATACCTACAGATGGGTGAGACGACTAGTCTAAATGTGCTCCGGCAATTTTGTAAGGGCATTCGGGAAGTTTTTGGTCCGGAGTTCCTACGAAAGCCAACCCCTGATGAGTGCCAGAGACTGCTAGATATGCACGGTGCGGTGCACAATTTCCCAGGCATGATGGGCAACATTGATTGCATGCATTGGGAGTGGAAAAACTGCCCAGTGGCGTGGAAAGGCTAGTTCACTACCGGTTTCAAGCAGAAACATTCGTCGATGATCCTCGAAGCCGTTGCTGACTACCGTTTGCGGATCTGACATGCGTATTTCGGTGTTGCAGGTTCGAACAACGACATCAACGTTCTGCAGTCGTCACCTATCTTCAATGATGAGTGCCGAGGAGAGGGTCTAGAGATCAGTTTTGTAGCAAATGGCACGCAGTATCGCAGGGGATACTATTTGGCAGATGGAATATACCCTCGTTGGCCCGTATTCGTCAAAACACTTCGCCAACCGGCTGGAGCGAAGAGACAATATTTTGCGCGAAAACAAGAGGCCGCTAGGAAAGATGTTGAGTGAGCTTTTGGTGTGCTCCAAGCGCGATGGGCCATTCTACGCTGCCCGGCACGAGTTTGGCACGAAGATGATGTCGCGAATATTATGGTAGCATGTATCATATTGCACAATATGATAATAGAAGATGAAGGATTTGCTGCAGAACATTGGGCGCCGGAAGATGGTGCAAGTACAAGTCACGGCGTTGCCTCCGCGCCGATACAGATGGGTGTACCACGTAGTAATGAATATCTGATCCAACGTTTCGCTGATATACTCAGGAGCACAACACATGACCAACTCCAGGTCGATTTGATTGAAGAGGTCTGGGCACGTAAGGGAGGCGGCGTAGCGTGAAAAACATGTGTGATTTTCCGTAGATCAAATTTTCGTTATAATTTTCCCCTCACTTTAATCCGACGAAAATTTAGTTTTCAATTTTAATTTTATTGCACTAGCCGTTTTTCTCTAATTATTTATAGTCCGATAATTTTAATTGTAATTGAATTAAAATATACAACAAATAAAATAAAGTGAAATTTGTCCACCGAAAAGTGTCCACTATTGCTGCAGACACTTTTTACAAATAAAATGGGGCTATGGACAAAAAAAAAAGTTGTCCACCAAAAAGTGTCCACCTACAATGGATGCTCTAACAAACTGCATTTTAATAATTTCAGTTCAATTACTAAACTTGAGTATGTTTACAATTATAGGATAATTATTGGTTGAATTCAAAAGGATAAATATGAATAAAAATAGTCATTTTAGCTTAAGGTAATTAGTTCACGACTAAGAAATTCAGTGGTTGTGAATTATGGTCAAAATAGATTACTTAGTAGTATATGATTACAAGTTTAGTGGTTGTGAATTATAAGCAAAATATGACGAGTTCAAAGGCTTCGCAGGTGTGTATTGTATATTTGCAATTGTATGTAAAACAAGGTCAATTTCAAAACTAAAAAACTTTGTACATAAATTGTAAAAGTGCCTATTTTATCTTTATACATATCTTTTTTACAGTAACAATTAAAATGGCTATTTTATGGAGTAGTTTATTTGGTTATTATAAAGAACTGATCACTATTTAAACTGAAGCTTAAATGAGGATACGTTGAACATGTCCTAACAAGATTGGTTGGGTGAATGTAATCGAAGCCATAAATATCAAAATTGGACTAGTATTCTAGTAACAACAAAAATTGGAAAATGGAGAAAAAAGGTCTTTATATTAATTTTCTCAACTGAAAATAATGTAGAAACAAATTAAATGCAGATTGTCATGCATGATATGGACCATCATTTTATTGCTTTGCTTTTGTTTCTGATTCACATGACGCTGCTGAAACTCTGTGATTGATATCCACGCACTTTATTTTGTGTCTCAACTCTTGAGCCAATCAATTTAAATTTAAAAAGAAAATATAAAGAACAAATACAAAGAAATGAACGATGTAATGTTGCCTCTTGTCACTTTTTAACTTGTGGACCATAATATATTGAAATTTCTTTCGATAATTTTGTGATAACTCATTTTTAGATGGGAGATTTTCGGATATGTAAAAACTAAAAATCATGGGAGATATTTCTCGAATATTCGGTGGTATCCAGAATATTTGCGAAAATTTTCTTTTTATCTTAACGTGATAAGATAATGACATAAAATAAATTAACTCGTTAGTGTCCAACTTAACTAATATTGCGTTTATATATATGCTGTAATAATGTCTCCACACAAAAATAATTCTGATTTTTTTTAAAAATTTCTAGTATATTATGAATCTATGATGTCCTATAGGTTTACTTATGTGTGACACCAGTTACATAATTAATTTGACAACTCTAAAGTAGAGGATTTTTTTTATTGTGGGATGGTGGCACTAGAGAGTTCGACAGTTAAGATAAAGAAAAACTATCTCTGGATTAAATATATATAAACCAACCACTGTTAAAAAAATATTCATCCATAATTAATTTTAATCATTTAACAGAGTTAAGATAGGATTCTAAGATTAAAAAAACAACTAGTTTCATGCCCTATTTACGATTTAAAGAAATACTAACTGTGATTTTGTTATAAATAGAGCAATTCATGATACAAAAAATTTGGCTATTTTATTTTTATCCTTTTGTTTTATGGTTATTTTTCACAAAATGAAAATGATTATTTTAAGATATTAGCTTTTATTTTATTTACACAAAGTGGCTAATTTTTGTATATCATCAGTATGATCAGTGTGCATGTATCTTGGTTCCACTAAATTAATGGTTCCATTGTGCTCCTTTTTCTTATATCCAATGACACCTGATTAATTAAAATATTAAACATAATTATGAACAATTGTTGTGGTATTGCTTATTTCATTTTTTCTTAAATTTTAGTTAGTAATTTAGTGGTAACTGTATATATTTGCAAGCATACGTGACTGCAACTATTGGAATAACACGTAGAACAACATTTAATATAGATGATCTCATTTGTTTCTAGTGTGATTGGATACAATCTTTTGATGTGAATTGATTTTATAGGTTGATAGATCTACCAATTTAGGTATTGCATAAATCCAATTTGAATTTTGTTTGATATGTGACGTGCTTGGCTAGATATATGTTGTTGTAGCAATATATGTTGTTTGAAACCAAAATTGATAAAGAAAAGTTAACTCTATGGTCCTGTTTGTCTGATAAAATTTTGTCTATGTGCAATTAAATTAATTTATGAATTTGAAATTTATGTATTTATTGAATTTTTTTTTGTCTAACAAATAAAATAGTAACAAGTATCCTAAAAACAAAGAAATGGTGCAATAAGACTTTTATTCGATGTATAGATACTTTTTCCTAGTTTCATAATTCTTACATATATATATTTAGATATTTCTTACTATTATTTCCATTTTTATTAAAAAAATATAAACTATATATAATAATAATAGTTATTATTATGCCATCAATTAATAACTTATTAACAAAATTTTAGTAATATAATTTTTAAATTACGAATCATACTTTAGTACTATTATTATAATATCATCACTTAATAACTTGTAAATCGTAATATCATTTTTCAAAATTATAGATATATTTTTTGTAGTAGTGTCTTGTTATTATTATTATTATTATTATTATTATTATTAGTATTAGTATTAGTATTAGTATTAGTATTAGTATTAGTTAACTGAATTTTAAAAAATCAATATAAATTCATGAGCATAATAGTTTTTTCTTGATATTTAAATCATACTTACAAAATAAGTAATTTATCACGAATCAAATTCTCAGCAATCATACTCCACAATAATATTGCTCTCCTGATAAACAATGGACCATAATTGATTTTCAAGTTTTAAGAAATTAAGTTATTGAAGTAGTAGTAATTTTTTAAGGAATTAAATTAAAGTAAAAAATAATCTAGTGATTCTCGTAGACCATCTTTATTATTTACTAACAACCTAGTCTCCCTCTATCCTAATTTCTAATAATTGAAAAAAATTAATTTAAAATGGTCCTCTTTTTCAATTTTATATGCCTTCATTTTGATAAATAAATACCAATTAAATTAAAAGAAATAAAGCAAATATTTTTGTACCTAAATAGGTTTTTAACGATTTGATGTAGCAACATAATAAAAATACTTTTAAAACACATATAAAGCTCAGATTTCCAATTGTTTAAAAAATCAACTTCAAAACAACACAATTTTGAATTCATATGACTTCAAAAGGTTCACTTCTGCACATTCTTTAAGTTTAAACTGCACATCAAATTCACGTTGATCCTACTTAATTAATTTTGTCGAATGAAAGATTTGCATGAGAACTTTTAATGCTCCTAGTTAATCAAAGTAAAAAATGTAGTAGTTTTAACTAGTATTTTATGTTTATGCTACCAAAATCAATGCAACTTCATACGTGTAATTATTAGGAAAACATTAAATAAAACAACACAACTAAATACAGTATATATAGATCGATGCTTTGTGAGTGAAAGTAAAAGAAAAAAAAAATAGAAGTGGCAAAGCACGTGTCTAGAACAACAATTCACTGATCACCAACAATGATAAAATACACATACACCACTGATATTCCTACTTCAATTAGCATAATGCACCACTATAAATACCCATTAATCTCAACATTATTAATCATCAAATTCAAAAGTTCTTCCACTACAAAGTTAATTCTCCCCAATTCTATCAACATGTCGAGCCAATTCAACGCCGGACAGAACCGTGCCCATGCTCAGGTATTTATTTTACATCATAAATACTGCCTCTGTTCCTGAAAATTTGTCCCATTTTTCCATTTTCGTCCGTTCCCAAAAATTTGTCTCATTTCACTTTTATCATTTTTAATAGTGAACCGCATATTCCACTAACTCATTTCAATTAACATTTTATTATAAAACTAATGGAGTATATAAAAGTAGGACCCACAATCTACTAACTTTTTCAAAGTGAGATAAATTTTGGAGGACGGAGGTAGTAATTGTAATTTTTTTTCTATAAATGATCACATTTTTATAGTAGTATCAAATTTATAAATAATTTAATTGTGAGTAAAATAAATATTGGGGCAGGCTGCAACTGAGCAGTTTGTGGACGCGGCCAAGGATACAGCGAGCAGGGCCCACGATCAGGCCCATGATGCCCTTGGACACTCCCAAGGCCAGGCCCAACGAAGCAAGGAGGACAATGCTACATTTCTTCAGCAGGTTATATTAATTTCTCATTTCATTTTCTTTTCCTTATTAGATACTCCCTCCGTTCCATAGTAAATTAGTAATGGAGGCGAAACTTTTCGGCACATGTTAGGTGAGTAAGTAAAAGGAGAATAAAGTGTAAAATGAAAAAGGTAGAGAGATGAAGAGAGAAAAAAGTAACTGAGAGTAAAGTAGATGTGGAAAAATGTGTTGACTTTTACTATAAAAGGAAATGACTTTATTACTATGGAACGTACCAAAATGGCAAAATGACTCTATTACTATGGAACGGAGGAAGTAGTGATTTTTAGGTATATATTTGAATTTATTTATTTTAATTATATTTGCAGACTGCTGAGTCAGCAGCCAACATGGCTCAGGGAGCACTTGATGGTGTTAAGAACACCCTTGGCATGGGAGAGCAGAGGAAGTGAAGTGAAGTGAATAAGGCCTAATAATTTCTTGATTTTCAAGAATAAAAAATGTAGTAATTTTTTTTAATTTTTTTTTTGTTTTAGTGAATATTTATTTTGGTTTAGGTTTGCCTTGGGAATTTGTTCATGAAGATCGTAAATTCCCGAGATGTGAAATAAGTATTTGTATATAAGGTTTTTGAACCCATTCTTACTACGGTTGGGTTGTAATAAAATTATTATTTTGATTTTAAGATTTTGTTTTTGAAGTTTAAGGTTTTCTTTTCTTTCTATTAATTACGTTGCGAATATGATATTTTTGTATGAAAATAAAATTATTGCCGTTGTGAGTAGTCTGAAATTTATTGACTTACGACGTTTAAAATATATGTTTGTAAGAATACAATATGTAGATATTCAACAATCATGTTTGTGACATTATTCAGCTAAATTATAAAATTGGCTTAGTTTTAAAATAATACTGTAAAAAACCATAAAGGTTCTTAGAATATCCTAAATTTCCAAAGTGTCGTTGGAATTTGGAAACCAGAAATGTGGGTCAGAATATGTATCACATCGCAAAATATTATCTAAAATTTGTTGATTATATAAAAAGAACATCTATGTTAAAGTTTTATTTTATTTGAAAACAAATGAAACTAACATAAAGTTTTTACAAAAATGATCGAATTAAATCCAAACTATTTATATGATTGCTTTTATCATCATCCTTATTGAAGCAAATAAAGCAATATTTTGGACAGAGAAAATAGGTGTTTATTTTTCAACTTTCATTTTTTCATGGTTTTTACTTTGGGATAATATTAGATAGAAGAGAACTGTATTTTTAGTTTCAACACGTTGCACTGATATTATTTGCAATCCTTATTCTTTAAAAATATCATCATACATCTAAACTATATATTTATATTTTTTTATGAGAGAAAGAACCATCACTTTAGTTAATTCATTTAAAGTATATATTGTGACGAACAATTATTTGCTACTCCGTCACCTTCTCGTTAGGGAATACAAAATAAATGAATAAACAAGTGCAGCCGAAATGACCGGTTCTCTTTCTCATGAAATGACTGTAACTCTTATAGTCAGAGGGTATTTTGGCCAAAAAAGGTAGCACTTGAAAAGTGCAAAAGTCATTTCAACAATATTATATTATCAAGGGAGAATGGGCCGAAGGAGAGTGGAGATGGAATATGCATTGGAGAAGGAATCTCTTTGTATGGGAAGAGGCTTTAGTAGGTACCTTTAGCTTGTTGTGAATCGATACAGCTTGAAAGAAAACACGAGCGATGTGAGAGTTTTAGCTTATGACAATTCGCTTTTTTTTTTTTCTGGTTTCTAAATTTATTTTATAGGTCAATCACCAAGTGAAGACGAAGGACATTGCTATAAAGGACAAACAACTGGCATGGAGAAACATGGCCCCTCCATGAGCACAACTATATGTTTGGTTCTTGCTTCTAATCAATACAAGGAAAGGCTTTTCAAGTATGGAACTCGAGGGACTGAAGATGATAAATGTACATTTTGCAAGAATGAAAGTGAGACCCTTAATCATCTCCCTTTCAAGTGTAAGTTCTCCACCATCTTAAGGTGCAATTGTTGCTCCTAATGGGATGTGTCTTATTGCTCCCAAAACCAAGCGAATGAAAGTTTCCTCTTGCGCAGTGGGATCCCATTCAAAAGGTTTGATATGAAGTTGTAAATGTCAACATTCTATATCACTACATGGTCAATTTGGAATATTCAAAGTATGATAATCTTTGTTGTAATTATGATGTCATAATTTTTTTTAAAAAATTCAAAATTTCAAAAAATAAAATAAAATTCAAACGGTCGAATTTTTTTTAAAAAAAATTCTTTTATTATTCTATAAATACTCTCATCCTCTTCCATTCTCCATTCTACACACAAACACTACACTCATCTATTCTTCTCTCAAATATCTTATCTCTTTTCTCTCCAATTTTTGAAAAAATGTCCGGCGATGGAAACTCCCGCGGTGGCGGCGGGTTCGACTTGAACTCGTTTGGCGATTGGGCGAGCATGTACATTTTGGGTACTCCCGGTTCGTCGCCGGGCACCCAAGGCTCGACGACTCCGCCGGCGTACCAAACACCACATTTTGATGTGGATGCATACTATCGTCCCTCCCCCCAGAGGTACGGGCAATCACCGGGATTATCCCAAATTCCAGAGAATTTTCCGGATAAACACACTTTGGAATACCGGCCGATAGGTGGAGGCTCCGCCAGGATCGGCGTCAATGCCGAGGAGGAAGAGGAGGAAGAGGGTGACCACGAGATTGTGGGGGACGGCGGCCGTCATCCATACAGCCAAAAGGAGACGTTGGCTCTGTACGACGCTTGGATCACCGTCTCGTACGATCCTGTCGTCGGGAATCAATAAACCAACTTGTGTTTCTGGAAAAAAGTCACCGAAGTTTACAACGCAAGAAGGCCGAAGAAGACCTTTGCCCGCAACGTGAAGATGCTCCGCGGTCATTGGGACCGATGCAACAAAGATGTTAAAATTTTTTGCGCGATATACATGGCAGAAGAGGCGAATTACCAAAGCGGAGCCAGTGGAGCCGACATTCTGAGAGCGGCGTTGCGGGTCTTTAAAGACGACGTCGGTAAAGATTTCAAGCATGTCGATGTTTGGTCGCAAGTCCACCACCTTGAAAGGTGGGCTGGCAGTGTCCAGTCGGGCGCGGGCCCGAAATGCACGAAGCACACAGCGCGTGGCCAATACTCGTCTAGTGATGGCGGCGAAGGCAACACCTCACGTGAGGGCACGACAACCGATGATGCAGGGGGGTCTTCTTCCGGTTCATGACGTTGGCCTTGACCAAGGCGGCGAAGGCGGCTAGAGGGAGGGGGAGAGGGGGGGAGGGCAATCAAGCCAGGCGGGCTCGGGCTCGGGCTCCGACATGGGCTCGAACACCCTTATGTCCATGTACCTGCTCGCCACGATGGCTGACACTTAAAAAATGAGTCCTCCCCAATGTGAAGCCCATATGGACGGAATTGAGCATATGAAAGCTCAACTTGGTATTCGGTCTCGAGGGATGATTCGCCGGCGGAGTAGTTTTTATAATTTAATTTAGAGTATTTTAATTATGTATTTTTAATTTTTTAGGATTTTAATTATGTATTTTTTTATTTTTTAGGCCTTTAAATTGTAATTTTTATTTTATTTAATGAAGTGTGTTTTTATTAATTGAATTTGTTGGAAATAAAAATATAAAATGAAATTGAATGAATAGTTAGGAGTCGTTTGGTTTTTATGTTTGGTGTAGCCCATGTTCGGGCTTCTAGATGGGCAGAGGTCAAGATTCGTATACAAAATTGATGTTTGGTTGCAATGTTGAATTTGTAGGCCCATCTTACACTTGTGTTTGGTTTTTTTTGTTTAATAGAGATAGTTAACATGTGGTGACTATTCTACCCCTAAGGTTGCTTGTTAATTTCGATTTGCACATATGATATATGCGCCGCGCCTCTTTCTTATTTCCATTCCCGCACTTTTTTTTTCACTCACTTGAGCGCTGCCTTCTTCACAACGGCGTTGCCTGACCTAGTCCACAATCGTTCTTGTAATACCTCGATTTCAATCCAGGTAATTTTACAACATTCACTATCGGTGATCGTATTTGACGAGTATTTGATTATGAGTTTGTGTTTGTGGCGAAGTTGCGTGTTTGAATAGTCCCTTAAATGCTAGTTTCCCGTGTTGATTTGCACTCAAAATGCGTTTGATGGTATCTTGCTGTGTTTCTTTTATTTGTTGGGAAAGTGGGTATAAAATGCGTATGAGATTTATCTTGTTGTAGTTCTTAGGGCTGTCGAAACGGGTAACGGGTATCGGGTAATTTCCTACCCGACCCGATACCCGTCGGGTATTGGATATCCGCTACCCGCTAAAATCGGGTTCGGGATCGGGGTCGGGTATTTAGAATGGTTGATTGTCGGGTATCGGGTATATCCGATACCCGACCGGGTAATACCCGATTACCCGATAATTACCCGATTAGCATTTAGTATAGCCTACTAATTTATCTAACACTCCCCAAAACCAACAATCACTCCATGTTCGATGTGGGACGACAACAACAAATGACAAGCAATCTGAAAATAGTTCTACACTACAGTATGTCATACTCAATCAATATTATATTGTGATTAAAACTTAAAAGTTGTTTTTTTTTTTTATCAAAAGTGGGAGCAAAAATGGTTCTGCACTATGTTCAATCAATATTATATTGTGATTAAAACTTAAAAGTTGATATTTTTATTTATCAAAAGTGGAGCATAAATGGTACTGCATTATGATTATTGCAGCAAATAAAACTATAACTTTGCAAGAAAAGTTAGTGCTTGATGGGGGTTATATTGCAAAAACATATACTGCTCAATATTCCTCAAAGAAATCTTTGAAATATATATTTTAAATGACGAAACATCATTAGTCATAGAAAATAAAAGATATGAATCAGTTGTATTAGAAATGATTCCACAATGTATAATTGTTCTATGTAAATGCTTCAAATCAACATCTTCATGGTTGTATCTCTTCAACCTTTTGATTTAATCCCAGAAAAAAGTGATTTGGTTTGCAGTGAATGAATAAATTTACAACATCTTATAGCAAAAGAATCTGTAACCTATCTTTGTGATGTTCCCCCTATTGGGTCTAAACTTTCTAAATGCAGTTGGTTGGGAGGAAATCCCACATCGCCCTGAGACCAAAGAAGCATCTACAATAGCATAGATAAATGCTGACAATTTGGTATTTCTTTGTCCAGCATCGGGTGCGGGTATCCGGACCATCAGGTGCGGGATACCCGCAGCGGGTATCGGGACACCCGCATTGCTCCTCGGGTCGGGTAACGGGTACTAAAATATTGATTTTTCGGGTGCGAGTACCCAAAAATTCGGGTGCGGATACCCGCGGGTACCCGTTTCGACAGCCCTAGTAGTTCTTACATGATGATATAGAAAATTAGATGGGTATTTATCTTTGTTGTTTGATGGTGTTGATTTTATTCTAACTTGATGTCATATGTTATACTTTATCTGTTTATTTGTTGTCTACATATACGCTGGGCATGTATGTAATATTTGCCTATATTTTTTTGTTGTTCAAAGTGATGTCTGAGGCTCGGACATATGCACCTAGCGCCGGTGGCAGCCAAGGCACTCAAGGTTTGGTTTTTTAGTATTTCGTTCTTCACATAACTTTTGAACATGGAACAGTGAACTATATTATCAATTTTTGGTTGACTCTTTGTTGAATGTCTGTTGTAGGCCGTAGCCAATATCGCTGGTCAAGCTTCCGTCGGTGCGACCGCCCGCGTAGATCTCGGTTTGTTCGTGAAGAGGTTGTGCTACTCTCCTGTTTGAACGATATGGTTGCTAGAGGATGGAAGTCGGACAATGGCTTTCGAGGTGGATACGCAGGCAAGATAGAGAATTGGATGAAGAATGAGTTTCCAACTACTGATTTGATGGCAGATCCACATGTTCAATCTAAGCTAACTAGATGGAAAAAGAACTACTACTTGCTTTCAAAAATCCTTGACCGAAGTGGTGTTGGTTTCAACCTACACAATGATTTCAAAATTGATTGCCCGGATGACCAATGGGACCAAATCGTGAAGGTATGTGCTAGCTTTCTTGACTGCTCCCAGTTACATATTTCTGCCATGCGTTAACTTGTGCATACATGTGCTCATTTTTCTCCTCACAGCAAGATAGCAATGCCCGCACCATGCGACACAAAGCTTGGCCTTACTGGGATGATTGGAAGATAATCTTTGGGAAAGACAGGGCCACTGGTGGGACTTCTTATTGTATTGGTGAAGCAGTGACTAATGATTCCACGGATGATCCTGTTGCATCTATTGGTGAGAGTGGCGATTACTATCCAAGCTTTGAAGATTTTCTGGGGTTTGATCAAGTCCAACCCACCTACACAAACGATGTTCCTGATGACAACAGCGCCCAGAGTGGTGGACAGAATGTGGCTGCAAATACTCCTGCTCCCGCTCCCAAAAAGATACAGAGCAAACGCAAGACCTCTGACGATGATCTGGGCTGCTCAACCTGCTTGGCAATCTCCATGCTGAAACCAATGCTCGTTTGGATAAACTGACTGCCCGTATTGGTTACGAGATGGACCTCGTGCAAGATAGGAAAGAGATCTTCCGTCATTTGGGGAACATCCCAGAGCTCACAGAGAATCAGCGTTACGATCTCTGCGACATCATTGGCAAGGAGAACTCGAGGCTGGAGATCTTCACAGGCCTACCCGACGCATCGAAGCCCGGATATGTGAGGCACCTCATGGAGAAGGAACCTCTTAACTAGACGCCTTGGCATGCGGGTGGGTTGAACTGACATGTGCCGGCTAATTTTGGTTATCAAAAACTATGCTCTTTTGGAATTATTTAGCTAGTTTATATTATATATTATCTACTATGCGACTGTTATGTAACTAAGTACTTGTGTTTTGACGTTGCTTGGTGGCATCTGACCTTTGTTTTGGCATGTAATCCTCTATTTCAACCATATATGAACTGAAATGTCGTATGGTACCTTTTTAATTATTCCATTGTTGTTTGAGTTGCTACGTTTGTGCACTGATTGAGGAGAAAATTCAGAGTTCTTAGTAACGACAGAAAGTGCAAAGAACTAAAAGAGCTAAGTCGATGAAATGCTACCTGAATGGATATACATAAATCTTCAAATTTATGGAAATGACCAAAATTTAATGAAAAATTGTGATTTAACTAGTACTCCAGTATGTAATAAAATTGAAATGTTATATTGAGTTTCAAAATTATGGAAATGACCAAAATTGAAATTATTGCAATCAATAAGCTCCACTTATGATTTTAAATAAAAATATATAGATATTAGTTATTAGTTAAAATAATTTAAGTTATAAAATCTTATTTACTAAAACTTAATATTCAACAAAGCAGTAATATTATACAAGTAAAATTAGTTTTGAATAAATTATTAAATAGTTCAGATTTAACCATCGGCGTGGACAATATAGTAGTGCATTACTAAGTAAAACAAATGATCAAATAAATCATATACAAATATGGGAATTCTATTAGATTTAATTTAAAAACACAAAATGACCAGGAAAACAAAATACTAAAGCACCAGAGATTTGCCTAACATAAAAACCAGATCTTAACTTGATGGAACACAAAGATAACAATTACATAACATATGCAGTGAAAGGATATTATAAAACTACCTAAAAACCATCTGACATTGGAAACACAAATCAATACAAAGATTTGTGATATTGCAATCAGAAACACATTCATGCACTCATTAAAAATCGGGCTTCCGCGGCATCCTAAACCAAGTCACTGGCTTGGAAGATCCACACGAATAGGCGACTGATGGACTCCGTGGTGGGGTTTCTTGAGGCAATACACGTCCCGTGGCATTCTTGTTTGTTGACTCAAGGTCTTGCAGTCCTCCTTCGTCGAACATCAGCTTGCGTTGTGCAAGAGAAAATTTGTTGAAGCTGTTGACCTCGCCCGGCTCATCCGGTTCTGCAATGTTGTGAGGTGCATCACCTTGACGCCCTTGTGACTGAACGGTGTCCGACAAGACAACCAACGTTCCCCCCATTTGTTGTTTAGCGTCGTTCGGCGCAAACAACTCACATAACTCATTGTATGCGGGGTCACTGTTGGTGTGATAGGCACCGAAAAGATGGTTTCTCTACATGGATGACAAGCTAGTATATCAGTTTTTAATTTCATGAAAGGGAAACGCATATTCAACTGCAATTTATGCATACCGGGAGATGATTTGCCCAGGTGTTTTGCGATACGATGATCTTGTTGCTCAGCTGATTCCAGTAGGTACCTGTAAGGCCAAGAAGCTCTTTGAATGTCCTATAGCGTCGTTCCAAGAAGTGAAGGCGATCCACTAGCTCGAACCATTCAATCGTCAAGCCGAAGTGATTCTCCACCATGGATTGGGTCTCGAAAATGAAGTCGCTGGGGAACACGGTCCCATCACATTCGTACTCTTTCTTTAGGCGAACCAAGGTACCGAGAATGATGGTGTCACTGTCATGACTCCATTTTCCTTGGAACAGAAACGGGCTTTGAGGTGGTTCTTCCATTGCCAGAGATTACGATGGAGAAATGGAAAGAGAGAATAAGGATGTTTGTATGTTGCAACACCAAGGAGGACAATATATATAGAAAATTATATTACTCATTTATGAGCACATCTACTTTAGTCCTTGACATATACTTACCCCTCATTCAATGAAGTTGCGCCGAATGCAGAGGTAGATTCATGTCAAATATACACTATGTAAGACGCAAGATAATTCATTCAAGCTAATCTAGTTATTCCTCAAAAGAAGATACACGTCAATGCTACACCAACTTCCTCATATTTAATTACCAAAATCATCTTTATTTGACAACTCAAATTTATGATACTTACTGTAGCTTGCATCGACCTGAATACCCCATCATAATATTTCATATAATACCAACGATATAGTTCAAAACAGCATTGCAACTAGCTGATTCTACAAATGTCATAACAAAACAATAAAGAAGTAGTTGACAAACTACATAATAACAAAGTGTTTTTGTCAAACATTTTGCATTCTAACAAATTAGACCATATTCCCTAGCACAAATCCGAGCATCAATAAGACCACACCCATGACATCCAACAATAGGGTAACCCGAGCTTCATTACGACAGCAGCCAGAGACTCCACAATCACATCTGGTGTTGGATACTTTTTTTTTTCCTTAAATTCGTCACTGGAACACAGTTGTTTCTTAGGGCGACACAATTGACTCTACACATAAGCCGGTAGCTTGCCATCCCCAGTCCGACTATGGTAGTTATCGCACCACAAGAAAGACCCGGAATGGTTTTCATAGGCTGGGCATTTGTAGAAGTATCGACCGGCATGTGTAGCCTCTTTCCCAGCACAAAGCAACTTCATCTTGCCTTTGCCGCAAGGACACTCGGGTATCATGTCAAATTCTTCAGTTACTGTCGACATTGGCTTGCTACAAAAAAGAACACAACACATATAAACTGGAGTTAGAGTGGACATCGAATAAGTAATACTTGTAAAACAGAATCTATTCTGAAAACAATGTCAACACAATAAATCTAAATAGAAAATGAACAAGCCACAAAAAAACGCACATTACTCCACATGGAGTTAGCCAAGTCATCACGCATTTGATTCCATTCCGTAGACGCCTCTACTTAATCTACTGATGCGGAGCAGGAAACTTTGTGATTTATTTTAAATATTTTAATCTCCAATTAATTAGTTATATTTTATTAGTTAGTTTCCTTTTATTAATTAGTTTCCTTTTACTGTTAAAGTCATCGTAAATGACTCCTTTAGGGTTTAGAATTCCTTCTTTAAATTAAGTTGTAATCGTCATTAGCCGTCATCTTGGTTTTGAGATTAATAGAAACGGATCTTCGATCCCTCGCCCTGCGCACTCTGTGTCATCTACAAAAGCTAGGTCACCATGAATCTCCTCGTCTTCCAGTTCTTGTGTAGCACCGACAACGTGTTGCTCAATTGAGTCATTATGCATCTCACCACGTATGAAATTGTGTAGGAGGAAGCATGCCATGATTAACCGGATTTGGATCTTAATCGGATAGAAAGTAGCACTCCGTAAGATATTCCATCGTATCTTTAGCACCGCAAAAGCCCGTTCAATAATGTTACGAGCTCTAGTGTGCCTTAGATTAAACAACTCTCGTGCATTTTGAGGACGCTGGGTGCCGACTCCCCATTCTTTTAAGTGATATCGCATGTTTTTGTAAGGAGTGAGGAATCCTTCAGCATTTGCGTATCCATTATCACATAGATAATAAGTTCCTAAAAAAATGCAAGTATATGATGTAGGTGCTTAGCTAATGTAATTTAAGGGGAAAGCATTAAACTAAAGTCAAAAAGGAATAATTTATCAAAGTATACAGCTATTCAACCTTTCTTTACTCGCAGACCCCCTTCTCTAGTGACAGCGTCCCTAAGCACTCGAGCATCACCCGCCGATCCCTCCCATCCGGGTAAGAAATACAAGAAATTCATGTTGCGGTCACATGCAGCAAGAGCATTGGTCGCTATTTGGCCCTTTCGCGTGCGATATCGTGGCTTATCTACGTTCCTGACGAGGACATTTATGTATGTGCCATCCAAAGCGCCAACACAACCCTATGACAGTGGATGCAACTCCGTAAAAGCAATACAAAACTATTTATTACTATGACTAAACTCCAACTAATGCACTCAAACAAATCAAAATTTCAATGTTAATTACCTTAAAGTGTTTCCAACGCGGGTCAACACAATTGTTTGTTATCAGATCAGGACATCAGGACGAGGCAGTAGAATAGTATGCAACCTGAGAACCGCTTTAAGTAGAAGATGTACATAGTGCGAAACAGTTTCACCCGAGCGTCGAAATGCAAATCCAGAAGGTCTAATTTTCTTATGATGTGCTAAAATATTTAGGAATATTGCTACTTGCCCCTCTAGTAAAACAAATCGACCATTCCAGAGACCACCACGATCTCTTAAAAGAATACACAACCGTCCGAATGAATTCCTATCCATACGGAGGTTCACAAAACAGTCGACATCACTAACTGAGTGAGCCTATTCATATGCCTCACTTGTGGAGGGATTCGATCAATTAGTGAATACCTAACTAACTGATCTGTTGCATGACGCATAAAACGCCTTCTTCTTTTCAAGTATAAATACAGAATGATCATTTGTTGTATACGCAGCAAAAAAAAGTATATCTTCCACCATCAGTTTAACGACATGGGGTACACAAACAATACGGGCCATCACCAACGATTGACTTACAACTAGCAATGAATTGTCCAAAATCAGAATTATGTTCTAACTTGCATTCACAACTACAAGCTACAATAGAAACAAAAAACTCCAAAAATAGGGGCTTTATACGAACCACAAAGCATAATAAAAGCTTTTCACAAACAATCAATTACAGACAAATATGTTTTCTGCCTCACACAGATCTAAGATGCACATACATGTCCTGTCACGCCCGCATTTTCTAAGGATAGAAAACACGGTTGATCGCGACTAGGGGAGGATTAAAGAAGCAGGAAAGAAAGGTGAAAACAACAAAACTCGACCATAGCTCAAAATAAATGGAATATCTCGAATAAAATCAGAGTATTATCTCAACAACTAACAATTCAAAGGAATACAATATCTCATCAATAAATGAACTCAAAAGAAACAATATTCAGCGGAAGCATTCGAGAGAAGAATTATACTATGTATGAAGACATAATATATTCGAAATCTTTATTTGTTATCTTCTTCACTTTTATGCTCAACACCCACCGCGCTCATCACAGCTCAACCTGCACATATAAAAAAAAGAAATGCAGGGCTGAGTACTTGATGCACTCAGTGGACTCATGCCGAAAACATTTTATAAAAAGTATTTATCATGCTACCATTGAGTGAACTCGGGGTTTAACTTTGAAAAATTCCCAAGACACTAAAACCATTTCCATCGCAAAAGTCGACTGATCAGTCATTTTCCCATAGATGTCTACCATATCTAATCCATTGATGACAAGGAATGTGGCCACATTCCAAGTCACTAGACCGGCCGACCCAAAAGACGGCTCACGATCCCCATTGGTGTACACTAGCCTGAATAAGGACTCACTCCCTAGTCAGACCCGAATTCGATTATCCATAGATGGCAAGAGCCACATCAGATAGGTTCCAGAGAATAAAACAAAACACTGGCATGACAAATATTCATATCATTTTCACATAAAATATACTTAGGGCATTGCCCTTATTTAAAAAGAAAGCCCACCTCACAAGCTTAGCTCCTCAAACACTTTCTTGATCCCAACCGCAACAACGTGCACAAGCTCACCCTTTCGAAATAATATAATATGCAAAAACTAAACTTTGCAAAATAAATTATTTAAAACAATGCATACATCCTAAGTGTTTGCTCAAATTATTCTTCGGTCTCGTATAATAAAACATATTCATCAATTAAACACCAAATTTCCCAACATACTTGATCTCTCCCGTCATCACTTAAAGAATAGGCCAAGTATGTAAATTTCCAACACATAGGTCATCTAGCATTTAATATTATTTAAACCTAGAGAAAAGGGTCAACAAAAATATACTCTCCAAATACTAACGTCTATACTCCCTTCCCAACACATGTACATGTACAAAAAGGAAAAAGATTAAGTACTGCTACTGCATACTCCCAGCCGCCACCAACACGTCTTCCTCACCAATTCCTACCAGCAACTCTCTCTCCCGGCATCCTCTTCACGAAAAAAATTTAGGAAACACCCATCTCTCTTAATCTAAATTTCAACTCAGTAATCGATATCGTCTTCTCCTCCTCTCCATGTCCCAAAAATTGGAGCAGCCACTCATTCTCCGTCCCTTCTCTCCTTCGGCGACAGGTAAGTCCGCCTCCCCGTTTCCCCTTTAATTCTTCTAACTAAGTAATACTCCAAACAAGGGTTGTCCTATTACAAAGATTTGGATTCAATTGACTCAAGGCTAAAAATTTTCCACAGGTTGAAAGATTGAGTCTTCGGGTGTAAAGTGAGGATTTAAGAATTGGATAAAATTCCAAGGGAAACTAACGTTAACTATATGCAATGGAAGAACATAAAAAAAAGTTGCATTGAGAGAGGTATACCTTTGGTTTCACGGAAGAAATTGCAGAACGCAAAATTCACGGTTTCCTTTCTACTCTCTCGGTGTTGAACTCTCCATCTCTTTGGTGTAAAGAAGAATCAGCAGATGGCTTTCACTCGAATTTCTCTCCCAGTTTTTGGATGAAAAGATGAAAACTGACTGCGTTTTAGATTTAGAAGGATATATACGAATTTGATAATATTTTTGGTTGGAGATTTTTCAGGGTGGCGGAGATATGTGAAGAAACTGCCGTGGAGTGTGGGAGATATAAATTTGGACTGAAATTGAAATAAAGAGGACTAATTTTGTGGGAGATATATTTGGACTGAAATTGAAAAAAAAAAGGACTAACTTTGGGCTCTAAGTGGCTTTCAACTAAATAAAAGAATTGGGCTAGCAAAAAGAATTATTTCCTAGGCCCATATGTAAATTCCTTTTCCATTGTCGAAATCGCATCTCGTTCTTTGGTTTTCCATTCGCATCTTTCTCATCGATCGTAAGTCGAGTCCTTCAAACGTATAAAGAACTTGGGTTTTAAAAAAAATTGATTGTGCAAACGACATCTTCGAACACAACTAGAAAGGTAGAAAAAATCGGGGTGTTACAATTTACCCATCTTAACAAAAATTTCGTCCCGAAATTTGCTTACGTCCTTCGAATAAAAATTTCTCCATCATCTTGTCCTCCATTTTGCAAGCAGCTTCCTTGTATCGTTAAAATTAAAAACTATAGTTGAAAGTTGTATCGTCATAATATTCCTTGCATTTCATAATGCTCATTCTCGTAGAAAGTTGTTATTATCCTCGTGCTCCTCAGCAGGGTATCAAGATCATCTCCGTCGTGTCGCCACTTTCTAGGTTACGCAAGATGCGACTATACTAATTTAAATTGTGAGTACGATCTCTCGTAGTTGCATGGATACTTCACTTTAGCATCATCTCTTCTTGTGTCGCATCCTCTTTCGCGTTTGAAACTTCATTTCGTCTTCGCTATCCCTTCTTGAAATCCTCCTCTTATATTTTTTTTATCTTATGTTTATGGAAAACTATAGGAAATAGTAATTATTGAACTAGAGATAAAATGGTTCGCACATAGGAATAGAAAAGGTTTCATGATCGCCGCCCTACATTCCCACTCTCGATCTCCTTGCCTCGTGCCTTAACAAATTAGGGGTTCGCCTTAAACTTTCAGATTCTCGTTCGTTTTTGTCACTCGGAAAAGTGATAGATTATCTCAACCTAAAACTACGGTTCGCGCGCATTCAATCTAGCCTACAATATAAGCACTCTATGTTCGCAACATACTTCATCATCCCATAGATCAACAACTATCACATTTAAAGGCATTCATATCTCATCCCAAAGCAAAACACTTTCGCACTTCACGTTTACATTTAAAGCTTTTGAAAATTTGGTTTGTAGAACTTGTGATCGTTATCAATTTGAGTGTTCTTTATATAAAAAAACACATATTTGAAATTTCGTATTGAGTTATGATATGTGATAAGTATCGATTATTTAATTTTCATTACCAAAAATAATTTGTCAATACTGAATTATTTAGTAGCAGTATTTTTTTAGAGTGAACTAGATAAATGATATCTGATCATTCACTTTTGCACATAAATGATACCTGATTTTTATTTTATACTCCCTCCGTCCCAGTTTAAGAGTCACTTTTTGCCATAAAAGTCCGTCCCAGTTTAAGAGTCACATTTAGAATTTTCCATATTTGGTCATATAATTTTACCCCATTGTTCATCAAAATTACATCAAAATGCAATTATCTACATTAAAATAAACCAAAACAAAAATAAAAAACCAAAAAGTCAAAAAATGGATCCACCTTCAACCAACTCACTTCATTCATTACACACTCTACCATCTCACTTCATTTATTACACACTTCCACTCTTTCTTAAAACCCGAGCCATAACAATAAGTGACTCCAAATGTGGGACGGAGGGAGTATCGTTTTTGGTAACTCGTGACAAAATTAATCCCAGGTACAAAACATGTGATTTTTTTGTTATGGAGGATATTTTTGGAAATTTCAATTAAATAGTACTCCCTCTGTCCCACAAAAGATGTCACACTTTCCTTTTTAGTTTGTCCCACAAAAGATGTCACATTTCCCTTCATGGAAAAAATTCTCTCTCACATGAATATAAAAATTATATTTTCTCTCTCCATTTAACACACAAAACAAAACTTCCTAAAATCTCGTGCCGTCCCACAAGTGTGACATCTTTTGTGGGACGGAGGGAGTACCAAATATGTGATTATTTTTTCTTCCTTTCGTATTTCTTTTTTAGTTTCTTCTTCATTCTTTTTTTTTCTTCATTTTCTTCATTTTCTTTTAGTATTTTATATTTCTTTCTTCTCTCTTTTTTCTTCTTAGTTTATGTTTCTTCTTCCTTCTTTTTTCTTTTATTTTCTTTTTCTTCTTTCCTTTTAGTTTATTACACGTACATATCAATTGCATTCATAATATAACAAAATGCCTAGTTAAATTAATTATTTAAAATAAGTAAATCAATTCAATATTTTCTTTAGTAAATTACTTTAGACTCAGTTTAAGATTGAAACATCTAACTAAAAATACTCAACTCGTTATATCATTATGAATACAATTCACATTTATTATTATTATTATGACATAATACTATTATATCATTCATAATTTATATAATTATACTATAATTATTTATTAATTACTACTCCCTCCATCCTAGAGAAGTTGGCACACTTTCCTTTTTAGTTTGTCCCACAAAAGATGTCACATTTCCCTTTTTGGAAAAAGTTCTCTCTCACATGAATATAAAAATTATATTTTCTCTCTCCATTTAACACACAAAACAAAACCTCCTAAAATCCCGTGCCATTTTCAAAGTATGCCAACTTCTCTGGTACGGAGGGAGTACTAGTTTTCAATATTATAACAATAATATATTTGTAATAATTAAATATAATTATAACTATAATTATAATTTATTATATATGAATGATATTAAAAATAATTAATTATTAATTTATAATATTAAAATAATAATATTAATATTGATTAATAATAATAGTATATAAAGAGTGAGGAGAATGAGAGAAGATATTATAATATCACTTTTGTTACTAATTTTATATTTGCCCAAAATATCCTCCATGACATAAATGAAAAAATGTATTTGTTTAGAAAGTATTTTGAGGAGAAATTTGCATTAAGTACCAAAAATGTGATTTATAGATATCAAAAAGTGATATAAAATAAAAATCAGGTATATTTAAACGGAGTTCACTCTTTTTTTTATTACTATTATACAAAACGAAGTAGAATCGTGAAAGGCCGTTAGCTGTAGGGGATGGCGTCCCCCACCTTCTGGAAGACACTCATGCAACCGTTTATCAGGTTCTTAAAATTCACACGCCACTTTTCAAATTCATCACTACCTGAATAAATACATCTTTTTTAATTTCAACAGTTTTCTCATCTTCATCCATGGCTACATTCCACTTGTCGCTCTCCAACTCCCCAAAGCTCATACACTTGAAGAACCGCCACTCCTTTTCCTTTTCCAAAAAGATTTTTTTGCCCAAGAAGCTGTTTTTACCCACGAGGTTTGATGGGGCTTTAAGCTCAAGAATCATCACTTCCTCTCTAGCAAGTTCTACCAGCAACAGCAGCAGCAGTAGGGCTGAAATTGACAAGGCTGAGATTGAGATTGAGAATGAGAGGCCTCCATTTGACATCAATCTGGCTGTCATTCTTGCTGGTTTCGCGTTTGAAGCTTACATCACACCTCCTGTAAATCCTTTTTCTTCTTTTATTTCATCAATTTTGGTTTTTTTTTACATGGGGAAACGGGATTTTTTTAGAGAACATTGTTTTCTTGGGATGTGGCTTGTTTATTAAATTGAGTCTTCTTATTGGTAGTTCTTACAAGGAAAAATAGGTGTGAATTTCTACATATACTCTTCTTATGGTATTTTGTGATGTTGTAAGTTACTCCTATTAGTTTATTAGTGTTAAGGATTGGTGATATACACACTCAATTTAAGTATTTTTTACCTTTACCAAGATTTCTCCAGTGAGGTATGAATGAAGCAAGTCTGCTCAAACTATAGAAAAATTATCAAGAGCCTTAGATATCCCAAATTTCTAATTCATCTTAGTAAACAATAGATTTTCCTGAACTATTTTTATCTATCTAGACGAATCCTCAATAGCAAATGCTCCCTATGTATCCTTGTCCAATCTACAAATATTTCGAGGAAGAATTTCTAACTAGGAAATGATAATGTATGGTGTTTTTAAGAGCAGATACACTTGTAAAAACTTACCACTTTCAAAAAATTTATGATGCAATTGCTTTTAGCCAGTCAAGACGGTTCCGGAGCTTTTTGATATGGGAATTTTGTCTATCTAAATCCCCTGAGATGCTATGATGAAATTCTTGTCCAGTCGCTATGCCTTTTCGTCTGAAATATGCTCTTTATCTTGCGCGTTTTTTTATCAGGATAAAATCGGCAGGCGTGAGATGGATGCTGCCAAGTGCCAGACAGTGTTCCTATCTGAGTATGTACTTTCTGCTATTACTAATGCAGCGAAACTAGCTAAAGTTGGATTTTTATGACAAAATGTGATTTTTCCCTTCGTATTTCGTGTTATTTCCTCATCAGATAAACTTATGGATAGGTATGGTGACAAACATATGAACTCAGAGATGTTAGTTTTGTGCAATAGGAGATGAATGAGAAGATTAACGCTCATTATCCAGTCACTTTTTCCTGTTTACTTGCTAATATTATGTGGTTAGATGCATCCATGTTTTTCTAAAATAAGATCTATTCCAGCCTGTTTCTCTTTCCTTCATATGCTTATAAGCTTTCTATAAAAAAACTAAGACTCATCTGACATTTTCAGGTCATTTGTACGTGAAATTTATGATGGTCAATTATTTGTAAAGCTAAAGAAAGGTTTCAACTTCCCTGCCATGGACCCTTGGGTAGGGTAATGTCTATAATTCTTTTTACGTCGGAGAGTTGGTCCATCCAATTACTTATAATTCCGTCTCCCTTGACTGTAAATTATCACTCTTCACGTAATCTAACTCTAGTGATGAATCTTTACTTGGTTTTGGCTCATGATTGTCGTTTTTGTATGCTCAGGGAACTAGCGATCCATATGTAGTCATGCAATTGGATTGTCAGATAGTCAAAAGCAATGTCAAATGGGGGTAAGTTAACTCATATATTCGCGTATTTATGGATTAAGAAAGCTGAAATTTTTTAGCATTTCAAAATAGTGATGTAAGAAAGGGGTTAAATTTTTAGTTTCTACTACTGCGAGCCCAATATATTTGAGCAGAAATGCCAAAATATTTTGTGCACAGTTAATTATATTCTCCGGGGAACTTGCTATGGTACTGGTTGTTTGAAATAAATTTTTATTTATGCTTAAGAATTGACATAGTCTACTCTGGACATTCTCTCCCACTCAGGACGAAAGAACCCAAATGGAATGAGGAATTTGCTTTGAATATCAAGCAACCGCCCATACATGATCTTCAGGTTGCTAAAGACTCTGAACTCCAAGCTCATTGTAGTTTTTTCTTCTTCCTCTATATTAAATTTTTTTGAACAAATCTATGAGAGTGTTAGCACACACATGCATACTTGAGATATGACTAAGTACTATGCAGGAATATTATGCCTTATTGGACAGTCCAAAATGTCTTCTCAAATCTGTTTCTTGAAATTATGCGCTGATGTTGTATGCATTAGTTTCTTGACTCCTGCACTCGAAGATAATCGGGTACAAATGCAACTGAAATTGATTCTTTTCACTTCAGGTGGAACTGTTAGTAATAACGTTATGGATAATTTCCTGTAATTTTGGTCATGAGTCTGGTGGAAAAATGTTTCATTTAGTATTAAGTAGCACTTTTATTTTATTCATCATCAAGCATCTCTGACTTCTGTTTAGGTTCTCAAGCTAATAATTCTGTTCTAGATTTATCATCAACCTCGATTTCTTCACATGAAATATCCATCATCTCATATATTCATGAGGTCAACATCGGTTGCTTATTTTCCTTCATCTTCTATACAGGTTGCGGCTTGGGACGCAAACCTTGTAACCCCACACAAACGCATGGGGAATTCCTGTATCAATTTGGAAAACCTTTGCGATGGTACAATCTTATCACTACATAACCACAGCAATAGTACTGTTATTTTCATCAATCCTAAAATTGCTTTGGACTTGAGAATGTCATTTGTATATTAACTGCAATTTTTATTAGGAGAAAAAAAACTAATCCCTCCGTCCCCATAATAGATGGCACACTTGGGGAATGGCACGAGATTTTTGGAGATGATATTTTGTGTGTTAGGTGGAGAGAGAAAATAGTAATTTATATTAATGTGAGAGTGAACTTTTTCAAAAAAGGAAATGTGGCATCTTTTGGGGGACAAACTAAAAAGGAAAGTGTGACATATATTATGCCACGGAGGGAGTACTAATCAGCGGAAAAAGAACATAATATGAGCTAGCACTCATATGTTGCTTTCCTAGTATTTGCAACAAATAATAAATCTGTAATATTAGGAGCTGTGTATCTAATAAGAAACTCCTCTTTTGTTAGGAAATTCACATGAAGTGCTTCTTGACTTGGAAGGGATGGGAGGTGGTGGGAAGATAGAACTGGAGGTAAGTTGACTGATTAAACACTAGATATTAAGATATTATCAGATATCAGGACTTTATCTGATTGGATCGGTACTTATGTTGCATAAGGAGTAACTAGTGTGGCTTCTGAATTAGCTTTTAATTTTTTCTGTCATTTAGAAAATTAGAATTCAGAGTTCATAAATATTCTTGTACTGAGTAAGGGAAGAACTTTAATCAGTTAAACCGATTTGTTTTGACTTCTCCTTCCGTTATCTCCATTAAAATGTATATACAAGTACAAGACTGAACCCTTGAATCTTCCACAGTTTGGAGTGGAACTTTTGTAATGTGCAGGGTTTGCAAAATAACACTATTAGGGGATTCAATTGAGAAAAGAATTTAACTGTGAATAACAGTGCTTATATTATTATTAATTTTGGATAATCTAATTTGAGTGGTCAAGGAAAGTAAAGGTGATTTTCAATTTGTAGTGTTACTGAAAATGTGAAATTTTCAGTGTCTGGTCCAAAATGGTGTTGCTTTGGGCTTCATGAATGAATGCTGTTGCTGAAACGCTTTAAATCGATGGCTGAAATCTCATCGTTGTGTTTTAAATGCATTGACATTTAACTTTCCTGCTAATTTGTTTCAGGTAAAGTACAAGAGTTTTGGAAAAATAGACGACGAAAAGAAATGGTGGAAGATTCCCCTTGTGACTGAATTTCTAGAGAAACACGGTTTGGATCCTGCGGTCAAGATGTTTGCTGGGTCAGAAACAGTTCAAGCACGTGACTTTGTACAGTTTGCTTTCGGACAGTTAAAGTCTCTTAACGATTCGTACCTTCAAAAGGACCAGCTTTCCGAGACCAAAGTTACTAGTGACCCCGACCCTGATGTTAAGGAAAAGCAGTCGGAGCTAGAGAATAATGAGGGCTCTACAAATAAAGACAGCAATGATGGAATCCTATCAAATGATGATGCGGTGAACAATGTGAAAAACAATACAGAAGAAATCCAAGCTGTGGAGGATTCATGGACTGACAAACACTTTTGGAAAACGTTAGCTGATACTGTGAATCATAATGTTGTTCAAAAACTCGGTCTTCCTGCCCCAGAGAAAATGAAGTGGGACGAAGTTGACTTATTAAAGAATTTTGGTTTGTTATCACGTGAAAAAGCAGAGGCAAGTTATGTTGAGTCAGGGCTTGCCACTCCGAATAATCAGGAGGTAGTTGAAGCTGATGCAAAGGATGGGTCGGAGTCCAGTGGCACGCAGCAGACATCATCACTAGCCGACATTAAAAAAATTACACAGGATATATTACGACAAACCGACTCCATATTGGGTGCTTTGATGGTTGTAAATGCAGCAGTTTCTAAATTAAGCAATGAATCAGGCCTAATTGGAAAGAAAGAGGATACTCCAGTCGAAGTGGAAGAAGAAGTGCCTGGAGACGAAGAGAGCAAAAGACTAATTAGTAATCAAGGTGGATTAACAATGACTGAGGAAGAAGCTGAGGAGATGAGGAAACTTTTCTCGACAGCCGAAAGCGCCATGGAGGCGTGGGCACTGCTTGCAAATGCATTGGGCCATCCAACATTTATAAAATCCGAGTTTGAAAAGATTTGCTTCTTGGATAATGCAGAATCAGACACTCAGGCGAGTCCCAGAACCATATTTTGGATAGAGATTGCGTAATCTAGATGGTTAAGATTCCATTTGATTGCACTGTTTAATGATAGAAAATAGTTCTTTTAGTAATTTTTCTCCCTGTTAGGATGCAGGTGGCAATTTGGCGCGATCTCGAAAGAAGAAGACTTGTCGTAGCTTTCAGGGGAACAGAACAAGTAGGTTCTAGGATTTCTGTGATTAGGGACAATTTATTTGAACTTTCGTGGCTAGCATGCTGACACTCGATCTTTTCAGACCAGGTGGAAGGATGTAGTGACAGATTTGATGCTCGTACCTACAGGGTAACGCAACTATGTTACAAAATATTCATCTAGTTCAGTTTTGTCCCGCCATTTCTATTTTCCCCTGTATTAGCAGCTATTTTTCTAGGGAAGTTCATATCATATATTTTCTGTCTTAAGCTGTTAAATGTTGCGTTGTATTGTTCTCGTACAGGCTAAATCCTGAAAGGATAGGTGGTGATTTCACGAACGAGGTTCAGGTACACGTGATGATTCTAATTCTGATTCTGTAACTGCTTATTAAGATCGTGAATATTGACTTGTGTTGTTGAATTCACTTCAGGTGCATAGTGGTTTTCTGAGCGCATATGATTCTGTTAGAACTAGGCTTATCACACTCATTAAACAAGCTACAGGTCACAGGTAATGAATCGTTTTGCTAGACATCGCTTATGGACCCTTGTTTTTTACATAAGTATGCTAAATTAAATTTTTTCTATTGCAGGGATGATGATTCTATTGAGTTGCTTCCCACATGGCATATATATGTGACAGGACATAGCTTGGGGGGCGCTTTAGCTACCCTTCTCGCCCTTGAATTGGCATCAAGTCAATTAGCGCAGTCAGTTGTTATTCAACTAATTATCACTTTGCTTCCTATGAATCTGTATTTAGCACTTAAATATAATTAAATTTCCCATGTGAATCACTCTGGGACTAGGTGTGGAGCTATTGCTGTGACTATGTACAACTTTGGATCTCCGAGAGTTGGAAACAGAAGATTTGCTGAAATATACAATCAGGTATGTGTTCAAGTATGATGTCGAACAACAAAAAACATACATGATGCTTATATTTATTCGATCAATATTAGAAAAATGAAAGGAAGTGGGAAAATTCTACATGTAGCTATTGCAGTTGAAAGTGATTACAGTTACCAAGCATGCTGCCATCAAATATAGATAGATTTAAGTTTAAGATTTCAACTCCAATTTTGTTTCGGTTGTTGCAGAAAGTGAAGGACAGTTGGAGAGTCGTCAATCATAGGGACATAATACCGACAGTGCCTCGTTTGATGGGATATTGCCATGTAGCCCACCCAGTTTATCTGGCTGCTGGCAATCAGAAGGATGACATGGTGAGTGGCTCATCGTTTAGAATTTCTTATATGTTTACAATTTTCCATAATTTCCTTGAAACCTCAACCTCAAAGTTGTTTTATCACAATTAATTTTCTCGTGAATCTTTCAACTATGATTTAGCAATCTGATGGGAATAGAAAACTGAACTACGCTTTCACTTTTACTTGGAATAGATGGTCGTGTAGTCCTTTCAACTATGGCATATATACTCAATCCATTTCTCATGTTTTCTTTGCTAAAATTGCATGTAATTTCTTGTTGCAGGAGAATCTAGATGCTCTGGAGGTTGGATATGAAGCTGACATTATTGGGGAAGCGACGCCTGATGTTCTTGTCAGCGAATTCGTATGTTCATATTTCCACTTTATACATCCCAAAAAGTCAATTTCTCAGTTTCCAGATTTGAACAAATACATATTCAGAATAGTTTGAATAATCTAGAAAAGAAAAGGCGAGGCATTTCCACTTTGGGAATGAGTAATGACATGTATATCTGAGAAATAGTTTGATCGATTTATTGCATCCATTTTGATCTTATTGCTAGATGAAAGGGGAGAAAGAGCTCATCGAGAACATTCTAAACACAGAAATAAATATTTTCCGCGGGATTAGAGATGGGAGTGCTGTGATGCAGCATATGGAGGATTTCTATTACATCTCACTGCTAGAGGTAATGACTTTTTTTAATCACCATGTCTACAGTTCAACGTCGTGTTTTGGTGTTGATGTCGTCTGATCCCTTCCTTGTTTCACGAATCTCAGAAAGTGAGATCTAACTATAAGGGTGTTGGAGGATTTCAACCAGTAGGAGCAGGCAAGAAGTTGTCTGCTTGAAAACCGCATTTTCGCCATCACTGGTAACAAGTGAAAATCTGCATTTGGAAATTCTTGAATGATATGATGCCACTGTTATTGCTTACTATGCACAGAAACTTAAAATGAAGCATTTGTTGTTTGTTACCAGAAAAAAAGAATATATTTCACAAGTTTATGTATATAGATTTATTGTATATTATAGGCATCATTTGGGGATGAGTATATCCTTATTGAACTCTCTTTTTCTAATAATAAGCAATACATGTATAGATTACTGAACTCTTTTTTTATAGTTGGGGGTAGGGATGTCAATTGGGCTAACCCATTCGGGTTTGGGCCAATCCACTCGGGTTGCCGGGCTATTCGGGTGCAGGTTATTCGGGCTGTGAATTTTTTGGGTTATAAATTTTCGTCCCTAACCCTAAATCTTCGGGTTTCGAGCTAACCCACGGGCTATTCGGGTCAATAGTAATTTTATATGTTACTTTCTATTCAATCAAATATTCTAAATTATTAAGAAGCAGATTGTCGCAAATAGTAAAGTATTATCAAAGTGAACAAGAGAAATAAAATAATAGCAATTGAAAATTGAAACAAATAGATAAACACATTGTTTAATTAATAGCACACATGAATCTGACTACAATTAACTAGAAATTGTGTATTTTATAGTAACCTAACTTTCAATTAGAGAGAGAAGACATAATTACCATATATTCTTCATATCAATGTTGTATTTAATATTGATATTACCAAATATACTTCATATAAGTATATGGGAGTGTTAGGGTGGCACCACCTCTTAAAATAACACTATACCACCATTTCTAGCCAATTATTTGTACACGTGGACGAATAATAAGCTGTCATGTGGCAAAAAAAACCTAAAAAAGACGGCCAGCAACATGGTATACACTATACAATAATTTTTCTTGGCCAGCAATATCCGACACACTATAAAGTAATTTATAGATTGTTGTGTAGCGTTTATAATATTGTTGTGTAGCGTTTATAATATTGCTGTATATGTGGTGTCACGGTGTATATAATCCTCAATTTTAATTATATTTTTATATTAAATGCTCAACCCGTGGGCTAACCCGCAACCCACCCGGGCCTGCCTGCATAACCCGCCGACCCGAACGGGTTAGCCCGTGTAACCCGCTTCTGAAAGTGGGTTGCGATTTTTCAGCCCTAACCCTATGATTTTACCGGGTAATTCGGGTCGATTTATGGGTTTCGGGCTAGATTGACATCCCTAGTTGGGGGATATGGGAATGGACTTTTGGTATCAAAGGCAACTTATGTCTAAAACTACATTGTTTTCAATTAGACCATTTAGACATGCCCACGGTTTGTAAACCGGCGGTTCCAGTTTCGAAAAATGTGAAATCGGAACCGAACCGTGAGGCTATTTGACGGTTCCGGTTTTGGTTCGAAAACCGGCGGTTTTTCGGTGACTTTTTACGATTTTTCATGGTTCCGAATCGTCGTTTCCGGCGATTTTTCGCGGTTCCGGTTTGGAACCGTCCGGAACCGGCGGTTCCGGCGGTTCCGGCACGGTTTCGGTTCGTAAAATTTAGAACCGGAACTGGCCCGCAGTTCAAAATATGGCGGTTCCGGTTCAAGAAAAAAGTCACGGTTCCGGTTCCGAAACGGAACCGGCGGTTACGGTTCCACGGTTAACCGCCGGAATCGAAAACCGTTGGCATCTCTAAGTTCTTTGTCCCAACACAATTTGCAAAGTGGTCTGTGGTGGGTTTGGGCTGGACTGGGCTGGGCCGGAGTTGAAATGATTTTCGGAAGAAGTTTAATTTCCTTTCAGACTGTTAGTTGCATTTGTTCTCAAATATTTAAACAACAATTGTATTAAATTCTTATGATATGTATAAAGTAACATTTGCACCCATATAACTGATAATCTGATATTGTTCGTCTTAGTATGCGGTATTTTCACAATATTAATATATTACTCCTATTTCTTAAGTAGAGTTTTTTTTATAAAATACGAAGTGATAAAACAATAAGTGGATAAAAATCCTAGAAAATAGAAATGGTTCAATTGAAGTGTAGAATCAACGCTACGGTTTGTCGTGCCTGCCTAGTGAGAATAAACATATTTAATAATTTGTCCCAATATAAATTTTTAGCCAATGAAATGTAAGGTACAAGCAAAACCAAATTCATACTATAGAAAAATTTCTCAAAGTAATAAATAAAGTCATGCTACTTCACAGTTCACACTCGTGACACTACTCAATACTCATGGACAATTATGATAACGTAACGTAGAATTCATGAAAAACGCATGGAACTTTTATACTCCTACAATTTATGAGTATCATGATGTTACAGTACTATTTTTGCAGTATATTTGTAATATTATTCACATTGACTTATACTCAAATATCGCATTTTCCATATATATTTTATAGTATTTGTTCATTTTTTATTAAATGTTCTTTGAAGTTAAACATTCATTTAAATTTTGAACTAGCTAACAATGTGTGTGACGCACAAATACGATACACAACAATTCTTATGCATATATATAGCCTATGGCATTTATGCAAACCATGAATTAAATAAATATCTGCAGTAATAATAATAATAATAATAATAATAATAATAATAATAATAATAATAATAATAATAATAATAATAATAATAATAATAATAATAATAATAATAATAATATAGAGCATTATTCAGTCAGGGGCAAAATCGGCATGTCAAAATAAGCTCCATGTCACCGTTTCACGTATTCAGCTGGTTGTGGTTACGTTAACAGAAATGAAAGAAATTGGGGGAGAGAGATTGAGAGAGGGGAGAGACACACGAAGAAAAATAAGGGGAGAAATCACACAGGAAATCAATCTCTATTTCCACAGAAAAAGGAACAATTAGTTGCACAGCTACTGAGATTTTTGTTTCCTTCTTCTTCCTCTCTATCAATCTGCATGTAATCACACACGCACACAGACACATATATATACATATATATGTGTAACGCTGAGAGAACAAGACCTCGATTGACACCTAAATAAATCGCCCTCTTTTGTTGGTAAAGCCCTATAAAGCTCAATATAATTTGGGGATTTTGTTATGATCACAGATTGATTATCACAGAGAAGAGCATTGCGATTATATACATATATAACCGTGGATTGCTCGAAGAAATTTTTGATGGGGTTTCCGGCTTTGGGATTTTGAACAGAAAAATTTCGGGGTCTGACTGCTTTAAATTTCAGAAATGGTATGCATTTCGTTTTCCTCTTTTGTTATTTGTTCGATTTTTTTGTTGCATAAAATCTATCAATTGAGGGTTAGAGCTTGGAGTATTTTTTGGGAGCTTGAGGCTTCAATTTTGCTCAAATATTATTCTTACTTGAAATTTTGTTATTTCTGCTAATGGTACTTTTAAGTTTTTCAGCAGATTTTTTAGGTCCAATGTTTTCTTTTTCCTTCCTTTCGAAACTCTGTTCTTTTACTGTGCCTGTAAAACAGAGCATGATAAAATGTGCATGCATTCATCATAGCAAAGTTTTAACAGCTAACGTTATTATTGAAATCGCTTGTTTTCACAATTTATGGCTACATGCTCCAGAAGGAATATAAGACGTCGAAATCTTAGTTTATAGTATGTAGAATAAAGTCTCTACTCTGTAATGGTGTTGCAGAGCATGATGCCAGAGGCCAACTCTTCTTAGAGCTTTTGTTCCACTTTGGAAGGATTAATTAACATGCTAGAGTCGAGATGCTATTCTGGCTTTAAAGATGAGCAAAATGAATTGAAATATTGAGTGAAATTGATGGCACAGATGATGATTTAGTTGTTTGATTTAAGATTGTCGTACTTCTTTACAAAATTCTAGATTACTTGGACTCTTACTATATTGGACTATGTATTGTTACACTTATGTTAGCCTGAGGAGAAGGTTTGAGAGATTGTTACAAGCAGAGCTATTAGTAATAGTAAAGCAGCCCCTACGCACAATTACTGATTTTTCATGCCTAGGGCTTCGTGCTCTTTGGCTATGACCTATCCCTTATAACATAAAAACTTAATGCTCTTAATTAGCAAATGTAGATCAACATGGCCTTTTAAGGTTTTAGTAGGTAAAAGTGAAGTTTGAAATGTTTCCGGCCTACACATGTTTAGTGTTAATAATTTTGGTCAGGAGTGTGCAACATGCAATTCGTGAAACATAAAGCTTTAATTGTTGGCACCTAACATTATTTTAGTTGAAACTTGAAAGATGAGTAGATTCAAACATCATGTTAGACTGGGTTTTGTAACAAAGCTATATAGTGAAAATTCTCATATATTACAAGGAAATACAGAAAGAAGAGTCCTTTGGGATTTGATCATTAGTAATTTTCTTTTATCGTGTAATCAATTGCAAGTCAATATACTAACACTAATATTTCCAGATGTATGCCTAGCTTCTGAAATTGTTTGATTTGCGAATGAGGTCTTGATGCCGAGCACTAATAATCATTGTGTTTAATGAATGAACACGTTTATCAATTTGTACGTTATTATTTATCGATTTCTTAGTTTTTAACTAATGTCAACTTCACTTATCATACAGACTGTTGCAACCAATATAGCAGTTGGATCTCATGTATGGGTGGAGGATCTAGATGAAGCCTGGCTAGATGGGGTAGTTGTCGAAGTAAATGGTGAAGAGATTAAAGTAAATTGTACATCAGGAAAGACAGTAAGTATATCTTGAGATGTGCTCTGCAATTTAATCAAAAGTTCACGGCCTTCTTATTACTTGGCATGGGTAGTATGCACTCAAGACATTCGAGGAAAATGTGCTGTCTATATGATTCAATTTATTTCCCTTAAATGAGGCTTGCTTCTCATAGAATGGACTCAAATTATATTGTTTTCAACAGAGCAAGCAACTATACAAAGAAACTTTTTTTTTTTTTCTTCTTTTTTTTTTTGTTTCCTGGAACTCAAAGTACAGTTGTCAGCAAAAGAATTACAATTAAGCACACGGGAGGCTAGTTGAATAACCAAATATATTCTCTTCCTCGGATTTAAAGTCTCTTACTCTCGCCTTTTTCCTAAAAATATTCTTCCTCCATTTTCTATTTTCATTTTTAACTTTCTTCATTCTTATCATATCATATTGCTATAATATTAACACCAAAGTCTCATATGCAGATCTATTTTCTTAGAAATAGATAAATGTTGTCACTAAACTAATTGGCATTTACGTCGGTGCCTTAGCTTCCCAATAATTTCTGCATTATACTGAGACAATCAACTTCGATAATGTTTTTTTTGTGAATCCACCAGTTGATTTGGTTCGAAATTCATAATTATATTCTTTGATAAAAAAAATTCCGTACAGAGTGTCCTGCAGCTAATTGCTTTCAAGAAATCAAGAAAAATTGCTTTGAGAAAATCAACTTCTGCATTATCTTTCAGGCTGTAGCTAATGCTGCAAATGTTTATCCGCAAGATCTTGAGGCTGCGCCAGAGGGCGTGGATGATATGACAAAGCTTTCTTACCTGCATGAACCTGGTGTTTTGTACAATTTGAAATGCCGATATAATATTAATGAAATATATGTAAGTATATTTCTCATGGATATGACATTCTAGAGGTTCCAAAAGCAAACAAAAATGACTGGGCATATCTTCCTGCAGCTTCGTTCTTGACCCACACATTGATATACTATACCATTGTTATCATGTCATTCTCTACTTTTCTTCTGATTTTTACTGGCATAAGTGACAAAGATGCATGCTGTTATCATTCTTTAATATGCATCAGATAGTTAGATTTCACTTTAGACTGTTTCATAAATATTTTTCATATCATACCAGGAAACTAAAAGAGAGGTGGCTTTGTGTAGACCTATACAGGTAACATATTGATAGCTGTGAATCCTTTTCAACGCTTACCCCATTTGTACAATGATAATATGATGGAGAAGTACAAAGGAATGGCGATTGGAGAGCTGAGCCCACACCCTTATGCTATTGCCGACAATGCTTACAGGCAATATATATTTTATTGTTCCAAGATTGAATGTTGACAGGCCTGGTATTCATTCGAAACTTGTTCCCAACAAGCACACTTCTGATGCTATTGCAGGCAAATGATTAAAGAGGATTTAAGTCAAGCAATCTTGGTTAGTGGGGAGAGTGGAGCTGGTAAAACTGAAAGCACTAAGAGTCTAATGACTTATCTTGCATACATGGGGGGCAGTGTAGGGGTTGAGGGGAAGCGGACTGTGGAGCAGCAAGTACTCGAGGTCTGTGTCTTGATTTTATTATTTTGAATTCAAATAGAATAATGTCAAACTCTGTATGTGATTCTTATTGTGATCTGTGACAATCAAAGAAAGTGAAAAATATAGCTCTTTTACTTCTCTTAGTGCTTTGCTTCCCTGCATCAACTCTTTTTATGTTGCAGTCAAGTCCGGTTCTTGAAGCTTTTGGTAATGCAAAGACAGTGAGAAATAACAATTCAAGGTCAATTCAAAATTTGACTGCAAAGTACCTTTATGAATTCCATTTTTAATCTATTCAATCAACTTTTGCTTCAATTGCTCTTTGATCACAGTCGCTTTGGAAAATTTGTGGAGATTCAGTTCAATAATAGGGGCAGAATATCTGGAGCTGCTATCAGAACTTATTTGCTGGAAAGATCACGAGTTTGCCAAGTTTCAGATCCTGAAAGAAACTATCACTGTTTCTATATGCTTTGTGCTGCACCAGCAAAGGTATTACGCTTTCCAGATCAATGGTTTTCAAATAATATGAAAGTTGATATAATAAGTCCTTAATCTCGTATGCATTATACTAGAGTTTTACTGGATAGAAAATATCATCTGATCCATCTTGACTTGTTAGTATCATGCCAACTGTTCTTCACTTTATCTGGATTGGTCACATCTCAAGCCCTCTGACTTAAAAAACTGAAGCACAGCTACTATTCAGTGCTGCAAAATGTTTTACGGTGTTTGCATGTTCTGTCTAATTATATTGTTCATCAGATCATTAACTATTGTTATATTTCAACATCAAAGTTATTCTTGCTTTATTTGCTCTTTGAATTGCTCTTAAACAGTTTTTAGCAGGAATCTTTCATGCACCAACAAAGGCCATGTGCATAAAAAAGCCAAATTCTCTAATTTACATATGCAAAATCACCCGTTGTTAGGCATCACTGATGTGGTTCGACATTTTTGTCATTTTATTTTGATTTTTGCTTATTTTTCATTCTTTAGACTACCAATCTCTCGTGCTTTCTAACAGGATGTTGAAAAATTCAAACTGGGGAATCCAAGGGATTTCCGTTATTTGAACCAGTCTAATTGCTATGAATTGGATGGTGTTGATGATTCCAAAGAGTATCTTACTACAAGGAGGGCAATGGATATAGTTGGAATCAGCCCCGAAGAGCAGGTATGTAAATATTTTAGTGTACTTACGATTGCACAATCTTCTTCAGGTTTTTGAAATCATTCCATTTGCAGGATGGGATTTTTCGAGTTGTGGCTGCAATTCTTCATATGGGAAATATTGAGTTTGGGAAGGGAAGTGATGGTGATGCTTCACATCCCAAGGATGATCAATCGCTATTCCATCTTAAAACAGTTGCAGAGCTTTTGATGTAAGTATTATTTTTATTATAAGCCTCTCTGCACCAGATTTAACTTAAGTTTATATGAATCTATTTAGGTGTGACGAACAATGTCTTGAAGACTCCTTGTGCAAACGTATTATGGTTACTCGTGATGAGACCATAACAAAAAGCCTCAGTGCGACTGATGCAGCAGTCAGTAGAGATGCCTTGGCTAAAATTGTCTATTCAAGACTATTTGACTGGTTTGTAATAGGAAACTGTTATACTACGAGATCTAGAGATTGTGTGTAAGTCTCCTAACTTGTGATTTTTTCTGGGTCAGGTTAGTTGATAAGATCAACCATTCTATTGGACAAGATTCTACTTCTAAACTCTTGATTGGACTGCTTGATATTTATGGCTTTGAGAGTTTCAAGACAAACAGGTGCTTAGCTGGTATGCTTAGTTCTCTACATTATGAAAATTAATATAATGCAGACTACTGCAAGAAGCCCTACTATGGTAGTTTAAGGACATAATTGCTCTACTTTGTGATTACTATAGTGTCTTATTAACTGATTTTTCTAAGAACAAATGAAAAAACTAAGTGATTTTTTTCGTCTATTTCTGCAAGCCTTTTACGATGTCAACTACCTTCAAAATCTTGTTTCTGTTGGTTAGTGTCTGATGATTATTTGTAGTTTCCCATTAAGTCCCAATGTTATATATCCTTTTGATGTTTATGTTTCTTGCTCTCATACTTCTCTTGCAGTTTTGAGCAATTTTGCATTAACCTGACTAATGAGAAACTGCAGCAACATTTCAATCAGGTCAGCATACATATTGTATGATCTTGTCCTATTTGTGGAATGTTATTGAAACACGAAGTTGGTAAATTCAAGAAATCAAACTTTTAAGTCCTGACGACACATTACTTTTCTGGCAGCACGTCTTCAAGATGGAACAAGAAGAATATACAAAAGAAGAGATCGACTGGAGTTACATAGAGTTCGTCGATAACCAAGATATTCTTGATCTTATTGAAAGGGTTTGTGATCTATCCTTTTGCAGTTTAATTATTTTCATCATATTTGGTCCCTATGATTTTACTTTTATTCATCTTATGCAGGTGTATCTATTTTGATTATAAACCAATTATATACATACGCTTTGTGATGTTGATCATCATTTTCATTAAATTATTGTGGTCAAAAGAAAATTATTTATCAAAAACCTTTATAAACCATCATAAAATTTTAAAGATGAGCGGATGTATACAACATGGGCATGCATTCATTGAATTGACATTTTCATGTAAAATGATTTCTATTTCGATATTAGGGTCTTTGTGCAGTCACTTAGATCCATGCATTTACTTTGTTCTCGTAAGTTTTGGTTAAGATACAAAGGAGGCTAATGAATGCTTAACGTACAGATATTTCCAAAAATATTTACATAATTCCCTTGTTTTCTGATACAACTTTTTATTGAAAATTTTACCCAGAAACCAGGTGGCATCATTGCTCTCCTTGATGAGGCTTGGTATGCTCTCTAGGATTCTCGTTTCCCGAATATTCATCTAATTGCATCTTTAATTTCATAAATTTTTAATTTGTTGTAGTATTCTTCCAAGATCTACACATGAGACATTTGCGGAGAAGCTGTACCAGACATTCAAAGATCACAAGCGTTTCACCAAGCCAAAGCTGTCGCGCACTGGTTTCACCATATGCCATTATGCGGGTGATGTATGCAATTGTTAATTTATGTAACTAAGAACAGTTTCTGAAGTTGAAGCTTATGACTTTAAATATATGTCTGCATTCGAGTGTTTGATAAAGCATCCAATGATTTTAGGTCACTTACCAGACAGAACTTTTTCTGGATAAGAACAAAGATTACGTTATTCTTGAGCATCAGAATCTCCTTAGTGCTTCAAGTTGCTCCTTCATCTCCAGCCTCTTCCCACCTTTACCAGAAGATTCTTCTAAATCATCAAAGTTTTCATCAATTGGTTCTCGATTCAAGGTCTGTACACTTAATTTATTCAGAGCTACATTGTTTCAGTATAACTAGTTTCACCCATTTCTTTTATGTCATACAGCAACAACTGCAATCTCTGCTTGAGACTCTTAGTGCGACTGAACCTCATTATGTTCGCTGTATAAAACCTAATAACCTTCTGAAGCCTTCAATCTTTGAGAATGGTAATGTTCTGCAGCAACTCCGTTGTGGGGTAAGAGCTATTTTGCTTTACTTCTTTGTCTTTGTGGGGACTTTACACAAAAATCAGTTCATCAACACAATAATAATCAATTCACCATAAAAGTGATATTTTTTCATGGATTTGGCCTTTTGTATTTGGTATCACTGTGATATCAGTACTTATTGCTATTGGTTTCTAGGGTGTTATGGAGGCAATCAGGATCAGTTGTGCTGGATATCCCACTCGAAAGACCTTTCAAGAATTTATAAATCGTTTCAAAATTCTCGAGCCTAATGCATCAAATGGAAGGTATCTTCAGCAACTGTGGTGATAAAAGATAGTAGTTGTTTGATGAAGTATGAAAGAATAATATTTTCAAAAATCTATACAAATGGAATATCTATCTCGAAACCCAACTCATTCATTGTAATTTAAATAGCGTTTCAGGATAGAAAAAAAAAAACTTCATTTGTGATTAATTTTTTTTTTTTTTGTATGAAGACATACATGTTTTTTTAATCTCTTATTACGTTGCTTGGAGCTATAATCATAAAATGGCCATAATAGATTCATAATTTCCTTTATTCAGTCACCATTCAATAAAAGAAGTATGGTTATGTTTTTCTCCTTGTGATATAGATACATTGTTGTGAGCATCTTTATCCCATTTGGCCGTGGCATTTGTGCAATGACGATTGACAGGAAAATTCTATCTGTTAGCTTGTGTTTATGCCTTTTCTTTCTTGTAAACTTCTCATTTTAGCATCACCTTTCGACGATATTTCTAACACTTTGCACTTTTGATAGTTGTGATGAAATTGCTGGTTGTAAAATGCTTTTGCAGAAAGCTAACCTTAAAGGTTATCAGGTACTCTTACTGTGTGCATTTTTCATATTTCATATGTATATTTGTATATATTTCATGTATGTTTGTGTGCAAAGACTAGCCAACTCTGTCAGGATTAGTTGCACGGTTTACTGATGGACGATAAAGTTTAAATTTGATCTAACTCATCATATAGCATTTAAATGTTTATATCTTCCATGTTAGCAGTGTTTGTCTGTATTATGTTGAAAAAGAAACAATCTCAATTATTCTTCTCAATCCTCTCAAGGGAATGAAACTCTTGCCATGATTTATAGCAATTTGTTCCGCACCATAATTGTGCTAATACTGTTCCGACTCTTCTCTTCTCTCACCTTAATAAAGTAGATTATTCTTGAATCATTCTTCAATAGATGGGAAATCCTCTATGAAGGCTGTCAAGTTTACTTCAAATCGGATAATTATAAATGTGTGAAGTAAAACAGCAATGATACACTTTTCTTTCACATATTGTTTTCCAGATTGGCAAAACTAAAGTGTTTCTCAGAGCTGGTCAGATGGCAGAACTAGATTCTGTCCGTAATCAGGTTCTCGGGATATCTGCCAGTGTAGTCCAGAATAAATTCCGTTCATTCTTTGCGCGTAAAAATTTCCTTGTGTTACGCATGGCAGCTATACAAATTCAAGCACTAAGCAGAGGTATTATTAATGTTCAAAGAATTTTTTATCATTGTTATCTGTGTTCCTAGTGCTCATGCTATTTCCTTTAACAAATTACTTATATATCACAATATCAGGGCAAGTTGTACGGTGCATTTATGAGCATAAGAAGAGAAAGGCTGCTGCTACAACCATCCAGAAATCTGGAAGGATGTTTCTTTTTAGGAAAACTTACACAATTTTATTGACTTCTGCAATTGTTATTCAAGCTGGACTTAGAGCAATGGTTGCTCGCAATGAACTTATATTTAGAAGGAGAAACACAGCAGCTATTCTCATCCAGGTAATACTTTCTAACTCATAGAAATAGTTGACCTCAAATTGTAGATACTGATCCGGAAATTTTCACCTTTATGTCTTAAATTTAGCAGACACACAAGTATGCAGAAAACTTTGAACTGCGTGCATAAGGTGAACTTAGTTCTAGAAGTCCATTGATGTCGAGTAGTTAATGACTCCATGTAATTCTCATCACCTTCACTACGAAAATGCATTTGTTGCTATGACCAAGTGAGCAGATTCAATTATGTTGCTTAGATGTGTAGAGTTTTCTTAGTAAAAGATAAACTGGATTGGCCTTGGAATGAGCATATCAGTATTTGCCCCTGAAAGTTGATAATAATCCAATTCTTGGCTAACTTTGCAGTCTCTAGTTTCTTACAAAAATTGTGCTTGTTTACTTTTTTTTTTTTTTTTTGACATGGCCTACCTTCTAGGATGAGCATTATGTGCATTTTCTATCAATCCACAAACAAATATAGATAGTTGGCTATTCACTCTTAGGCATTATGGTTTTTTTTTCTGTTTAAGCAGAGACATTGCCGAGGATACTTGGCCAGCCATCATTTCTTACGCTTGAGGGGGGCATCAATTTCTATGCAATGCGCTTGTAGAGTAATTAAAGCTCGCAAAGAACTACGGCTACTTAAAATGGTGAGTTCTCTACAACTCCACCCATAAAATATAGTAGCAAAGAAAGCAGACATACTTTTTAGTTACTCCAGCGAGCTGCCGATGTTCTATCATGCACAACTGCTATTAGTTGAAAACCGGGAAATTTTGTTGATGTTTTCATAAAGTCTTCAGCTGATAGCTTTCTCTCCAAGTTTAAATCCTAAATTAGTTTCTTTTGGGAAGATGTAGGCAATTAATGGACAATTTATTCACTACTCCTATTTTTTTCCCTTTGCAATTGAGTCCTCACTCATTTACCACAGTACATCTTCTTTATTGACTGGATAATTCGGAATAAATGAATCCTTTATTTGAAACATAAAATTATAACACATCAGCAATCAACTGAAAACATAGTAGACGACATTTACCACTAATATTGCTGGTTTGATACATATTGAGTTCCCTTACCATTGACTACTTATGACATTATGAAGATAAAAAATAAAATTCAAGTGACTCTATCCTTGGCATCTGCCTCAGGCTGCAAAGGAAACTGGTGCACTCCAAGAAGCCAAAGAAAAGCTGGAAAAGAAAGTTGAAGAACTGACTTTGCAGCTGGAATTGGAGAAGCGCCAGCGAGTAATACATTGTCTCTTGCCATTCAGCAGTTACTTTCATATGATATGTGAAGAAGACGGATATTTTTCCATATTCAATTAATTAAAATTTATGTTGACTAGCATGATATAGAGGAAGCCAAGAATCGTGAAATTGCAAAATTACTATCTGCTTTGGAGGAAATAAGGCTGCAGTTGCAAGATACCAGCAATTCTGAAGCTCTAAAGAAGGTTTTCGAGCAAGTTCCTACAGCAGTATCTGAGCCAGTCTCTCCAGCAGTATCTGAGCCAGTCCCTCCAGCAGTATCTGAGCCAGTCCCTCCAGCAGTATCTGAGCCAGTCCCTCCAGCAGTATCCCAGCAAGTTTTCTCAGAAATATCCGAGCAAGGTCCTCCTACAAAAGAGGGCTTAGTAATAGATACTGAACTAGTCCGTAAATTAACATCTGAAAATGAAAAGCTGAAGGTAACATTTTAGGTCTGCTTTAACCATCTCTTGGTGAAATATATGTTTCGTAACTCATGATAGGCTGTTATAAATTCTGAATGGTCGGTTCAGAGTTTAGTGAGTTCTCTGGAAAAGAAAGTAGATGAAGAAGGGAAGAAATATGAGGAGTTGAACAAGCTAGCTATGGAGGCAGAGATAAAGATAATTAAGCTGAAGACAGATATGCAAAGGTTGAATTACATTTATATTTTCACCACTTGTCTACTATCACATAATTAGTTCATTTGTTCACCTGTACCTATTCTTTTCAAGTCCTTAAAAAGAGATAATATTGGTTATTTCTCAGGAGGTGAATATTTTCTAATGAAACTAAGAAATCGTATATATCTGGCCTCATGGTATATTCAGTAATCTTCTAAATTTTTAGGCTTGAAGAGAAAATCTCTGACATGGAGACAGCAGATCAAGTTCTCCGTCGACAGGCTTTAATGAATAATCCTTCAGGGAAACTATCTGGACATTTACCTCCAACTAATAATGTTAGTATTAAGCTCAGTTGTACTTAGTATTGTTTCGGTATCTAGTGCTTATTCCTTTTATCCCCTTGATATGCAGGAGGGGCAGAATGGTCAGAAAGTAAGTGCAATATGAAATCGTGGTTCGATGCTTATTCTTGTGATTTATTAAGCACATAAACATATGCATTCTCTATCATTCTGATTGTGCTTGTAAGCTGCCATGCAGGAACTTTTGAGCGCAGGATCCAGTAAAAGATTTGGTACTGAATCTAACATTGAAAGGCAACGAGTGAGTTATTTCTATAAAATTTAAGTTTAGCATATTTTTATACCAGTGCCATATTTTACTGTCTCAAGAATGATAGCTGACCTATATGACTCATGGTTTTTAATATGAACCTTTGCTGTATTGACTCAGTTCATGTGGAAAGTTAGTATTGGCATAGCATGATGTTACAGTTCGTAAAGAGTATTGTCCTGGTCCAGTATACTGAACACCTCATAGATATTATAATCATACAAATTGGGTACCTTTTACGCATTAGGCTTCTGAAGATTAAATTATTACCTAATATGCAAACACTGTCAATGGCGGCTTTTGATTTGGTACTGAATCTCTTACTGTTAATTTTATTCTCTTAACATCGACTGGAACATGGAAAACTAAGACGAATCATTAAGTACAGCTAAATACCTAAAATTGATAGGTAAAATGTAAAATAAAAATGGAAACAGTTTTTTTTTCCTTTATTTATGAGTTTCCTTGCATTTCTCATTTGCAGTTTCAGATAGATCCTGTAACTTGTACTCCTTTCTGAGTACACAAATATTTTGAAAGTGATGCTTTTGTCTTGCATTTGTTCCAGCTATATTTACAAAAAATGAATGATATTTTTGTTTGGTGGTTCCAGGAGTTAGTAGATACTCTTATTACGTGCATCAAAAAAGATGTTGGTTTCAGTGAAGGAAAACCAGTTGCTGCACTTACAATTTACAAATGCCTGTTAAACTGGAAATCTTTTGAAGCCGAAAGAACTAACGTTTTTGATATGCTTATTCATATCATTGGTTCAGCATTAGAGGTGATGTTTAATAGTACTTTTTTTCTACGCATTCGCACATATCTGTCATGGGCTCATATCTCTATTTTCAAAGTTTTTTTTTTGTATGACTTTAGGGATACATTTATCTTTAGGAGAAATAAATGTTTCAGTACATTAATATTCAGAGGGGTCTCAATGACACGAAACTTGTGAGAGACTTACCGGATTTGACGATTAAGATTTGATGCAGTAATTGTCTTTCTACAAATAATGAGTAGAAAATCATGGTATTTAGATATCTTTCTAGTTTTACTTATTTTAGTGTGATGTCCCGAGGTATCGAAATCAATATTATCTCCATATTCTGCAACCAATGTAGTGGAAAACCTGCAATATAATTGTTTGATTCCAATTTGCCAATTTCCAGTGACTAACATCTTTATTTCTTGACACCTAATCTGCTCAAATGGGTCATTTTGTTTTAGGATGAGGCAAACAATGATCGTATGGCTTACTGGCTTTGCAACACATCTACACTACTTTTTTTACTCCAACGAACCCTTAAATCTGCATCTTCATCTCAACCTCCTCCGCCCACCTCGTTTTTCGGAAGGATGGCTCAAGTATGATTATCCTTTATCATGTTGATAGAGTTGTAACTGAAAGATGATTTCGTAGATTTTTTAAGGGCTTCTGATATAAATCTTCGTAAATATTTATGTCCAGACTTTTCGGGCATCCCCATCCTTTGCCGACATTTCTATAGGCGGTGTTGATGGAATAAAACAGGTTGAAGCCAAGTATCCAGCTTTGCTTTTCAAGGAGCAGCTTACGGCTTATATTGAGAAGATTTATAGTATTATTCGAGACAATGCAAAGAAGGAATTGTCACCTGTTCTTTCTTCATGTATTGAGGTAGAATTTTAATTTATTTGGAATTCTTTTATCTTCCAACAATTATGCGATTAGTCTTAATTGGCTTTGATATTCCTTCATTCTTTCTTCGAGTTTTACGTTTATTTTCACGCTATATTACTTCTGGAATGATTGATTTATATTTGTGCTCTTTTTTCAATTTCATGTTCCATGTTCTCTGAGTTGAAATGTGAAATTGCATTTTGAAGAGTCAGTAGATATATGATTGCTATCAGCATGTTATGAAACAGATTGCAGTATAAATTCACTAAAAATTAGTACTTCCTCCGTCCCCGAATCAGAGTCACACTTTTCCATTTCGATCCGTCCCCAATTAAGAGTCACACTTCATTTTTACCATAAATAGTAAGTAGGTCCCACATTCCACTAACTCAATTCACACACATTTATTATAAAACCAATATAAAAAAATGGGTCCCACATTCCACTAACTTTTTTCAACCAACTTTTCTTTACATTTCTTAAAACCCGTGTCCGGTCAAAATGTGACTCTTAATCGGGGACGGAGGGAGTATAATATTAATGAAAATTTCCTTTTTCTAAATTGTTGAGTTGGCTTCTTTTCATCTCCTTGACACTTCTAGTGCAGAATCTGATTTTGAATGTTGATCTTCAGGCACTCAAAAAGTCCTCAACTCAATCGTCTGGTGAAAGTGCTACTAAGAACTGGCAAAGCGTCATTGATTGCTTAAACAGGCTTCTAAGTACACTGAAAGATAATTTCGTATGTAAAACCACCTACGTATTTACCTGTATAAGTCTGGTTCCTATCTTATTGAAGTCAATGCTTCAGGTTCCTCCAGTTCTTGTCCAGAAAATCTTCGAGCAGCTTTTCTCTTATATAAATGTTCAGCTCTTTAACAGGTATCTCCTATGCCATCATTTGCATTCTTCTTTTCTGAATATGCTGCAACACAATACTTGTAATCTGGTTTAAATTTCTTCAGCCTTCTTCTCCAAAAAGAGTGTTGCACGTTCAACAGTGGGGAATATGTAAAGACAGGGTTAACTGAATTACAACTTTGGTACGGGGACACACACGAGGTATGAACCTTTCTGCTGGTTGAGTTATTCATCGACACTGCTATATTTATTTAGCACTGGACTGTAAATGGGCTAAGCTACTCGGATTTTCACTCCATAAAAGCTGGTCAAATGTGTTGAAGCTCCTTAACTAAAAATCATCAAGCTTCAGCTTTACAGTGACACTGCTGGGCTCATTAGTTCATGCGCAAGCTCATTAAGTAGCTACATTGGGATATGAAAGTATTAACTTGCTATCTATATACTTTAATTCGTGAAAAGTATATTAAACTTCTAGTGAACTGTATTTCTTATGATAAGATTACTTTAAGAAAAAATATATAAAGATATAAATTTTAGAAAATTCATTAGGCTCCAAGTGTTTGAGATATAAAGCTCGAGCTCAATGAGTCAAGCCTGAGTTTATACTACTCATCTCGAATCTGTTACACCCTTAGTTTAGCCTAAGCTGCTAGATGCTTGTAGTCGTTATATATTGCTATCATACTGCGACCCTTAATTAATAATGCGGTTAAGTGTAGACTGAGTGTTGTCTGTTTGTATTACAGTATGCAGGCTCATCATTTGATGAACTAAAATATGTGCAGCAGGCTGTAAGGCTTTTGGTATGTTCCTAAGCAAACTCCTGATACAGATTTTGGTATCCATTTGTAGTAATCATGGACGTATCTTCATATTTTGGGAATACTATGTCATGTATTCTCCAATCAAAATAATGAATACAGTCGCTCTGATTCAAGTGCATACTACACTGGAGGCATGGAGAGCAGTGCTAATTTATTAGATGTTATGCTAAATACATACCACATGTGCAGATAATGCAACAAAAATCGGAACTAACCTATGATGATCTTACAACTGAACTTTGCCCTGTAAGTTTATTTCCATGTGTCTCTTTCTTCCTTATATATGTATGTGTGTGAGTCTGTGTATTCTTCTTTGTTTGGATTTATTAGTGGATGTGTGCCTTTTAGACAAACCAAGATTGGTTTAAAAAAATTGAAGGATAGAAAAGAAATGGAGTGTGTGACTGTGTGTAGATGAGCTCTTACTCATTGTATATGTTGTTTTGGTAATGTGACTTTTTTAGCCTTTAATTGAGAAGTTCAATTTATGTATGAAACATTGTTTGTTAACAGATACTTAGCAGTCAGCAGCTTTATAGAATATGTATTCTTTTTGGGGATGATAATGGTTCAGATAATGTACCTCCAGAAGTAAGTTGTGTGTCCTTGTTAAGTTACTTTACTACTACAACAATGAAAACTTAAGCCAACATTATGGCCGATAAGGCTTCTTGATATCTTACTTTGTAAGTGGTAACAGGTGATTTCTAACCTGAAGATACTTGCATCGGAGGACTCTAATGATCCTGATAGCAGCTCATATGTGTTAGATGATAACTCCAGGTATTTCATGAGCTAAAGGCTCTTCTCAAATATCTTGTCCAAATAAAGCTATAAATTATCCTTTGTCTACTGCAGCATTCCTTTGCCAGTTGAAGACCTTAGCAACTCTCTTCATGATGGAGATTTCAAAGGTGTAAAACCTCCAGAAGAACTTCTTGAAAATCCTTCCTTCGAATTCTTACAAGGTTAAGGCTGTAATTTTCCGCTCAGCACCAACCTGCATTATATCATACACTTTGTTGATACCATGATGTATACCAACTTGATTCTTTTTTGTAACTTGAGTAGTTGTCTCATCACCTCCCCAACTAGATTGTTGTGTAGAATTTGTAGAATTCTTAGGTAGAGTAAGATATAGGGGAAGTGATGAGTTCTTTTCCACTTAGCTAGTTCTTTTTTTGTACCTTGGGGATTATATTTTGGTCATAGACCTTTCTAGAAACTACAGGCAGAAATAGTCTTAGAGCCTCCCTCCCAAATTCCAGTTGTATACATGAACATGTTTTTAGTTCAATAGTGAAAAAAGGTTGATGATTGAATCCTTATACTCTCGTGCCGTTCTTATGCTAATGGCATGAGAATGCTACAAATGTGTAGTCAAACTTGTAGCGTACAGATTTAAATTGATTCTTGGTTCTAGACATAAGGTGTGCTTGTTAGAATTGTGCATATCATCTGTTTGGTCAGGTCGAGACCAAGCAGACGACTGGTGGGAGGATGCTCATCTGCTGACATCAATTTTCCTTGCCAGGAAGGTGAACTTGGAGCTCCCATTACCATAGAGGTATGTTATGTTTCTCTTGCATTCTACACCTCCAAAAGCAGATAATGCTGCTTAGTGCTTACTATGTACCCATTCTTCTTGTTTATTTTTTTCTAAATTCACTGCAATTGATATCTGTCTACAGGTTTTGTACATGTTGCAACAAGTATTACATTCCAAGGTTATATCATAGCCATCAAAGTTGTCTTGTTGTTTCACTTTATTTCATCAAATTTCAATATCTATGATATGATTGAGAGCTAAGAACCATCCTAATCCATTAAAATAATGTACCACAGTAGCTGACCCAACAATTTGCTGGTGAATGATAGGATATAGAGCAGCATCAATCTAACAAGTAGAATAATTTCCATTACAATTTACTATTGAGTGATAAATGAGCTTGGAATTTCTCCATATCTTGTATGCTCAAATGAATTAACGCCTCTATCCCATCCCCACCATTTGTATCCATAAAATGCACCAAATTCTGAAAGGGCAACCCGATGGACCCCAACCGGGCCGGTCTGCCCCACCCGAAATCCACTTGGCTCAAAGGAAATCCACATAGACTCGAGAAGAACATTTTAACCATCACGCCTTCACTGGCTCGAACATGACCCATCAGCTCTTCCAATTGCAACTCCCTCTTCTTCAGCCCCGCCACGTAGCCCGCGTTGATCATCTCGGAGGCTTCCCGCACCTTCCTCACAACCTCCGAGCCACCGTCCCCCGCCCTCACCAACGCCGTCGAAGGCGCAATGAAGTTACCGAACTGGTGCTCCGACACAGGCGGGTCGGCCCGGCTTCGTAGGTTTATCGCATTATACACAATGCAGATCTGATCAGGGTCGGATACAGCGCCCGTTGCGGACACGAAGCGTGTCCATATAAAAGCCGAGAGCGCCTCCACCCGGCTCGGACGTCGACGGCCCGGGGCGTTGTATCTCTCCTGGAGAGCGGCGATCTCCGCCGCTGCGAACGTGAGGATTGTTGTGGCGACATCTCCCTCCACTAATCCCGGCGGAGGTTGACAGTTGAGGATGTCCAGCTGTGACAATGGCAGATCCAGAAATTAATAATCGTGGGATCGAATTGAACTAGATGATATAATTAATATCTAAATATTCCCCCAGTCCCATTAAAAACGAAATGTTTCTTTTATGAGTCGTGCCATTAAAACTTTTCTTAAAATATAGATAAGCTTTTACGAGTATCCATATTCTAAACGATCCAAAATTATTTTATTGAGAATACCTGTGGAGCATAGGCGGCAAGCTGAAACTTGGGCAACGGCACGCCCCCGTCGTTTCTTGCGACGGCAGACCAGGTTTTGAGGAACAAGAGGTAAGATGATGCGTCGGCGACCTTATGCGAGAGGAGGATCCCGATGGCGAGGCCGCCACAGCGGAAATAGGTGGCGTGAACAGCCATGCAAAGATCATGGAACTCCTCCGTCTCGTGGGGTAGAAATTTCTTCAAATTTTTAGGGTCTGGATTGGCGACAGCTGGCGAGAGATCGCAGTCTGCTTCGGCTTCGGAGAAGGGTGCGCCGGCGTCGTTGCAGTCGACGTAGAGGTTGTCCACGCGGCGGCCGGCGAGCGGGTGGTATATGGAGAGGACACTCGATAGGGATTTCTTCAGCAGCTTTGATTTTTCCGAGTTGGGAATTGTGGGGTTTGAAGGGTAGAAGAAGACGGCGGGAATGAATGATAGAACTGTATTTTGATCGATAAATGAAAATTGGTATTTTTGCATGGATTTAGGGGTTGGAGAAGATGGCTTTATGATTTCCATTGAAATTACCTTTCTTTCTATAACCATATTTGCTGCTCAAAATTTATTTTTGTTGGTTTTTGGTTTGTATCTTGTATGTCATCCCAATATACACAGCACTAAATCGTTATATATGTAGTGAGAAGCTCATGATCAAATGCATCTAACTTGTCATATTGAAAAACTGAACGTGATAGTAAGTCGGCTGCCACACATGAACTGTTCTGAATATTATACACATGGAAGAATATATTTGGAAAATGTCAACTATACAAATTTAATAAATATTTGTATTCTTTAAGTTTTAAAAATCAGATTAACCGGTTCAATCGAAACCGGTCCAGAAAATGTTTGGACCAACGATCATGACGAATACTGAGACTGTTGTGCAGGAAACTTGAAGAGCACTATTTTCCTCTTCTTTCCTTCTGCGCGTTTTTCTTTCACTTTTCTCAATATGACAATACGAACAGTTTTTACGATGCTAGGTTTTTATATGTTCTCCTTTCACCTAAAAAAAGTAGTTAAATCACTAAATGGACCAATTAAATTTGGATTTTTACCCCCACAAATTGGAAGTCATAACTCATAATCCAACACAACACACACATACACATTGAATTATTGAAATCATCAATCCACGATACAACACAAAAGACATGAATTAATACTAACTATAGGAGCATGCTAAGGTTTGTGAGATCATGACAGTGGAATTTCTCATCACATACTAACATTTTCAACACTCTTGATCTTCAACTTAGATGAAGTAACTTCTGGATCACATCATTATCATCCAACTACACCTACATATCCAAACTTATCTGCATAAAAATTAGTACATCGTCCAACTGTATTCCACCTCGATATAATTAATTATTATACCAGTAATTTAAATAAAATATTATGCAATTGGTAATTTGCATAACACACATGACACATATGGATAAAAATTACTCCAAATAAGGAGATACAGGGACCTTTAATTATATTGGAGTTGCTTTTAACAATGAGAATCATATTTTATCGTAGTGAATCAATTTGTTTTTCCATGATTACAAATTACTCTTTAACATTGAATGAGCTAGGAATTTTTCCATATCTTGTTCACTCAACTGGAGCAATACCTCTATTCCATCCCCACTCTTTGTATCCATAAAAAATGCCATATTCTTGTAGGGCAGCCCGACAAACCTGACCCGGTCGGGTTCTCCCCACCCGAAATCCGCTTCGTACAAAGGAAACCCGCACACATTCGAAAACAGAAATCTCTCCTCCACTTTACTAGCTTCAACCTGATCTCTTATCTCTTCCAACTGCGTTTCCCTCTTTTTCAGCCCACCAACATAGCCGGCGTCCAGCGCCTTCGAGGCCTCCCGCACATTCCACATAAGCTTCGCCACTCCATCCCCGGCTGCCGCCACCACCCCGGAAACAAAAACAACGTTACCGAAGTGGTATCTGGACAGCGGCGGGTCACCCCGGCTCCGTAGGTTAATCGAATTATACACAATGCACATCTTACTTGGGTCGGATCTTATGCTCGAGTACCGGGCCCATATAAAAGCCCGCAGAGCCTCCACCCGGCTCGGACGATGCCCCCCATCAGTGTACCTTGTTGTCAAATAAAAGAAAAATAAATATAACAATATTCCATATTTGTGTAACGAGAGAACTGAAACCATTATATAATTCTCATGAGCCACTTACGTATCACCAATTGATTTTAGAATAACACCTTGTGGATTTCTATCAATATTAGATTAGGCTGCCGACTATGGGCTAAATTTAACTGACCTTATAGTATATCTCCAATGAAACTAAAAATGATTGTGAACTAAATTTGTATACATTTGTATTGAAACTAAAATATTTACTATGTTCCAAATTAAACTGACCAAAAAGTGCTCCGCAGTCCCCTCATAATTAAGTCATTTTTTCCATTTTAGGAAGTTCCCACATAGTTGAGTCATTTCCATATAAAGTAACTTTTTTACTCTCTCTTACTTTTTTATTTATTTATTTAACACACTCAACATCTCTTTCTTAAACTCTGTACCATAAAATCTTACCTCAACTATGAGGGAACTGAGGGATATATCTTTTTTATCTCAATAGTATTCATATTTATATTGAAAGTAAATATGACCATGGGCTAAATTTAACTGCCCTAAAGTATACCTGTGCTGAAACTAAAAAAATGACTGACTCACTTTCAATTTACAATTGGTATTAGAATGGAACCCGTGAATTTCTATCATACCTTTCCTGGATGGCGGCGATCTCCGCTGCTGGGAACGTGAGGATTTTTCTGGCGACCTCTTCCTCAACGAATCCTGTCGGCGCGGGCCGGAGACTGATGCTGTCAAGCGGCGGAGCATAGGCCGCGTCGAATTTCGGGAGCGGTACGTTACCGCTGCCACCGTTTCTGGCGACGTTGGACCAGTTGCTGACGAACAAGTGGAGAGATAATCCGTCGGCGACCTTGTGCGAGAGGAGCATCCCAACGGCGAGGCCGCCGCAGCGGAAATAGGTGACGTGGACTGCCAGGCAATGATCTTTGAAGTCACCGCGAGGTAGAAATTTTTCCAAATTTTTAGGGTTTGGATTGGTGATGAATTGCGAGACGTCGCAGTCTGCTTGGGCTTCGGAAAAGGGCACGCCGGCGTCGTTGCAGTCGACGTAGAGGTTCGCGACGATGCGGCCGGCAAGGGGGTAGTATATGGAGAGGACCTCCGATAGGGATTTTTTCAGCTGCTTTGATTTTAAGGAATCGGAGAATTTTGGATTTGATGTGTAAAAGTAGACGAAGGGAATGAATGTTGTGAATGCACGTTGATCGAGAAATGAGAGTTGGTATTTTTGGAGTGATTTTGGGGTTGGAGAAGATGGTTTGATGGTTCCCTTCCAAATTGGCTTTGTTTCAATCTCCATTATGGGTTTTGGTTTTCCTCTTTCCAAAAATAAATTATGGCTTTATATTATATATATAGTGGAAAACTTTGTTACACTAATGTTTAATTGGTTTAAGACCTTGGGACATCATCAGTCTTAGTAATTTTCGTTGTTAAGAGATCATACAGAAGAATCTTGTTATGATATGATCATGTGAAAATTATTGGAAAAAGTTGTCAAGGCTACCATTATTGCAGAGATCAAGGAATAAGACAAGAAGCGAGGTGGTGTATACATGTGGGCGCTTTATTATTTAATTACTCCTTCCATCCATCTATATCAGATGCATTTCTTTTCGGTATGTAATTGTGTTAAAAGTGAGTTAAGTGAAGGAAGAATAAAGTGGGAAAGAAAAAAGGTAGAGAGATGAAGAAAAAATAAAGTAAAAGAGAGTAAAATAAGAGAGAGAAAAGTTGTGTTTTTTCACTAAAATAGAAAATGACTTGGCTACAATGGAACAATAACAAAAAAAAGAATAAAACTCACCTACAAGGACGGAGGGAGTACTTATTACCTGCCATGAGAGACTATTTTTTACTCCCTCCGTCCGCGAATAAGAGTCTCGTTTTTCCATTTTAGTCCGTCCGCGAATAATAGTCCCGGTTCACTTTTACCATAAATGGTAAGGGTCTCACCTTCCACTAACTCATCCCACTCACATTTCATTTAAAACTAATATATACAAGTGGGACTCCTATTACACTACATTTTTTCCACCCATTTTTCTTAACATTTCTTAAAACTCGTGCTGCCCATGAATGGGACCCCTAATGGTGGACGGAGGGAGTATTTTTTAGTTTGTCCGCGCAGTCAAACTAAAAAGATTCTCTTCCTTTTATCTTGTGACAGTATTAGTTCATATCCTAATTCAACAAAATATTATGTGAAAAGTGATAGCCAGCTAGTAAAAGACTAATTATATGGACTTGCATGGGAGAAGATAATATAAAGGTCCCATGCCTAATGATAATTATTTGGATATTAAAAAGAAATGAGAGAATAGCGCAAGGAGGCCCATAAATATACTTTTCATACTGTGAAAAAATAAAAATAAATAAAAAAATTATCGACATATACATATTAGAGATAGAAAATACATCAACGGCGATCACACTTTGTCCCCATAAATGAACGCTTTAAGAAAATTAGTTTCTATTTTGTCAATTGACTGAAATCCGTTGGTAACTTACAAAGTTTTCGTAAAGAGCACGCAAACTATGATAAAGGCTTGATAATTATTTCAGCTATTGGATTTTGTCCAGTCACATCTACATAATGATTTGACATTGAAAAATGATAATGAATACTAGTACAATTAATGAGCCGTTTTAAAAAATTTCAACGGAATTTGGTGTAAACTTGATTGAGCTTAACCGTGAAAACTTTCAAAACAGCCCATTATAAGCCCAAATTATGTACTTTTACACCCAATGTATGTTTAGGAGGATAGATTTTTAATTACGAATTCATCACCTTGTGATTAATCACAAAATTGGAGATAGACTAGCAATCCAACCCAAATTCCTTTTCTTCACAAGATATTTGCTATCATTAGGCAACATTAATTTATTTTACTTGAATACAAGCATTTTTTTTAACTAAGCAAGATAATTTCTCACCTTTCAAATTTCAATTAGAAACTAAAGATTGCCACGCAGTCAAATTTAGTTGGACATACCAAAACAATTTTGAATCTGAATATATGTATAATGTATCTGAGGCCCAATGTCCATTCTTGGGCGATGGTCAAATGTTATGTAATCATATGAACCCTCCATTGTTCTCTATATGACTATATGGATCTGAATTCAGGCATCTCATATATTTTATCTACAAATTAATATTTTCCTGTATATTAAGTATATTCAGTTATAATAATTTTAATGAATGTGAGGCAGTAGATATACACAACAAGACATGTATGCATTAATTCCTAGATCAATGATAGACGTAATCCTAGATTTTTGAATTTCAATATTTCCAAATTCCAACTCAAAATAAAAATTTTATTAGATTGATTCCAATAAAACTACAAAATCTTTAGACACATGCTTGACCTGTGTGAAGCGTGGCAGAGAATATGTGATTTTATAACTGAATGTAAACTTGACTCAATATAACATCCGAAATCGAATCACCTAAACTAATTAATGAACTACTTATGTGGTTGGAGAATGGAGAGGTAAAAAGAGCCATAAAAAATAGTAGTAAGAAGTTTGAGTTTAGATAAAATCAAACACCAATAATTAATACCGAAATCACAAATTCAACCCAAAACAAAAAGATGAGTAGTATTCATTGGCCTCGTGTTGAAAGGCTGCTTAATTTTGTACAGGAAAATAACAAAGTATTAATTTTCATTCATTTTATAAGCTGCCGACCTAATTAATCGAATCTGGAGACGGAAAAATGTGTATGATGAATGCGGAATTATTATTCAAATATTGGGACTTTAATTAAATTGTTACTTTTATTCACCAATTATTTGATTCTCTAAAATATTAGTAATTTTTTACTATTAGCAAAGTTAATATAATTAGGTACGTTATCACATTCCTACATGTCTTTTTCTTGTATTATGTTTTTCTTCTTATAATTGAGAGCAATGAAATCGGATCGAAGAACATTAATGGAATATTTAATTAGGACACCCATCTTCTGATAATTAATCAAATTTCTAACACTTTTTTGATTAGGTCACATGCAAGGATCCTAAATATATTTCTAAAGTTCTAACCATATTTGGACCAAGAAATTTAGATTCCACGGTTAATTACTAGGAGTATTTTTTTCAGCTACTGATTAGTTTTTTTCTCTAATGTTCATAAAATTATTTTCTATTGTTTGCCTATCGATCTATTATATATACGCTACGCGTATATATCTGTATGGATTAATAGAATATTATTCACTTTTTTCTATATATATTGAGTGGTTTAATTTGTGGAATGAGTTTATTACATATATAACGCATGTAATTTTTCCGTAGTTAAGGCTGCGGATTATATATGTAGTGCATAAAGAAGCATAAGGCTCAGTCCAAAATATATATTTAAATGATAATCATCAATTTGTTGAAAAAATGATTGATCATTTACAAAATTTATTCTTTCCGAATGAATTTAATATTCTTAAGGCCAAATAATTGTTTAATACTGCAGAATGAATTTAACATTTTAAAAGCAATAAGAAATCTCTATCTATCCATGATATAATGATTATGATTCAATCCGGTCAATGAGGATCATGCCAAGGTTCCCAATACTAAATACACTGATTAGAGCTTATTTTTCTATTTAATTTTTCTAAAATTAAGAATCATTAAAAAGTTCTAAACAACTGAACTTCCCGTGCCCTCCATGTGATATCATCAGCTACTATTCAAACTTTTTGAACTTGTGGAGCTAATTAATCTAAATAAATATATACTATTAATTTAACTATATTCATTAAAGGGGTGTAATCTAACTAGCTTTGCTAATTTTGTTAACTAATTATCTATTAAAAATATCAACATAAATGATTATTAATTTAGATTGTCATAGTTTGTTGTTGTGTTGAAGGCTAAGTTTAGTTTTGATAAAAACATGTTTGGATAATTAGCAAGGAGATTCAAGTAAAGAATCCGAATCCACTTCAGGAACAACACTAAACACGAAAGATAGTAGAAAATATAAGGAAAAATCAGGGTACATTAACGTCCATTAGAAAAGAGTCAATTCAGAAAAGATAGAGATTCAATGAAATATTGGAATAATGACGAATTCGGGTAGTACAAAAGCGTGTATAAAACACCAAAAGAACAAAGAGGTTGAGAATGGCAAGAAGATTGTAAATGCAACCAGAGGCCGACGCAGAAAAAAGTATTGATAAACTTAGATAAATTTCAAAAATTTATAAAATCAAAATATTTAAAAAATCTTTTTATTGAGGGCTTTAGCCCCACTACTTTTACATGGGTACGCCCTCGAATGCAACTACATATCAACCTTGAATGTTGGTAGAGATGCCCAAGGTTTCTTAAACCGTCGTCTCTTGCGTGGCTCGACTTGTCTCACTGACACGAGCTACGCAATAGACAGACAGTGTTACACTCATCTTGTCTCGCGGAGTGGCTCTTGAGGGGGAGTAAGTAAGTTGGATAACTAGCACGCCACGTGGGGGTGTGGCGTGCTAACGTTGGGCGGTGACACCTACTCGTCGGCCCGCAAGTGGGCAGCGTAGTTCAACTGTTTTTTTTAATTCAAAAAATTGAAAAAAAGATCGAAATTCACAAAAATTTTCTATTTTTTTAAAAAAAATCCAAAAAAAAACAAAATTAATAAAAAATACATTAAACAAATATTCAAAATTCACAATGGAGGGAGGACTTTCAAATATATCAATGTTTGGAATATGGTCCGACGGATCGAGTGATAGTTTTAATTATATACGGAGTAAATTTTAATTTTTACATTTTTAACTTTTTGGATTTCAAATTGTAAAAATTTCAATTTTTTAAATATGTATTTTAAATTAAATATTTTGTATTAGTTGCATTTTAAATTGAAGAAATTAAATAGTGAGATTCATGAATAGTTAATAGAAGAGATAGTTGAGAGATGCAAGGGTCCCGGATATAGTAGAGATAGGATAAATTGTGATGTGGGATCCAAAAATAGGAGACAGATAAGAGTCATGGTTGTTGATGTCAATTTCACTATATATCTCAAGGATTCTACTCTTTTATAACAATGAAGTTATTCAATTTCAATACCCCTCTTGACCAAAAAAAAAAAAAAACTACGAGGTCGAAATCCCCTTTATATAATGAACTCATGGGTTTTGATTTATAAGGATGAAACTATATCATAAAAAATCCTAAACTAAACAAGGAAAGTTCTTTTCTTGACTTCATTCAAGCAAGAAAAGTTCAAGTTAAGATAGCAAATTAAAGCATTAATCCAATTAATACTCCCTCCTTCCCACTTAAAATGCAACATTTGAGAATCGGCACAGGATTTTATGTAGTGTTGTTTTGTAAGTTAATGAAGAGAGAGTAAAATAAAAGAGATGAAAAAGTAGAGATAGAGTTGTTTCCATTTAAGGAAATGTTTCATTTTTAATGGGACAACTAAAAAAGGAAAACGTTGCATTTTTAATGGGATATAATGTAGCAAAAGGGGCGAAGTATCTTATGGGTCATATACTTAGTAATCATTGGTTAAGCACAATGCTAGCTAATAATTTTCAAGTGGTTCGACTCGAAAATGTTCTTCTTTGACCAAGAAAAAGTTATCATAAATACTACTACCACTTTGCTAATTAATTAAGGTACCTATTTCTTTTTAGCTCTTTTGGTCCGAAAGCGAATAAAAACGTATTGGTGTGCATGTTAGCAATTAAGCTACATAGGAGTATAATATTATAAGCCTCTAAGGAAACAAACATGAAAGATTTAGGGATTAAAACAAATAGTTCGTGTATTCAATATTAGATGAAGTACACATAATAATCATAATCTTCCAAAAGTTTTCACCAGTTCTTATCCAACTAACACAAATGTTTAGAAATAAAATATGTAATAGTACATCTAAAAGTTCAAATAATAGCACACGTCAAACCCCAATTCGAATAGAACACCTTTTGCACTTTCAATACATTATTACTATTAGAAAATAAATATAATTAAATGGGCATCCATACTATACTTCTATTAATCTAGACAAAAGAAAATAAAATAAAAATAATCATTGTCTAAGAGCACTCCCAATGGAGGTGGCGAATTCTCGGCGATAAATCGCCGATTATCGCCGAATTATCGCCGGCCATTGTGGCGAAGTCGGCGATAATTCGGCGATAATGTTACCGTTGCTTCGCCGAGTGGCGATTTATCGCCGGATTATCGCCGAGCGATCGCCGGCCACTGTGGGCGACGCTCGGCGATAATCGGCGATTTTTAAAATTTTTTTTTTTTTTTTTGGCCGAACGGCTATTTTATCCCACCCCTATAAATATTTCATCCTCTTCCTCCATTCATCACCCACAAACTTCATTCACACAAATTTTCAATCTTTTTTCTCTCCATCTTTATTAAATGAGTTCTGATTCATCGTCTCGTGCTCAGTCCGACGAGGAAATATCACATTCTTCTTCCGAAGAAGAGGTACCTCCCGCTCCCACCGGATGGGATGTAGCGGGTTTCGCCAACAACCCAATCAACAACTATATCTCCCGCTGCATACAAAGCGAGATCGCTCGAATGCAGCAGCCACCCCCCCAACGGCCAATCCGCCGGCGGCGCCGATACATCCCTCGCAACCACACTGGTGCGCACGATCGGCTGTTCGCCGATTATTTCGCGGAGGAACCACGTTATCCGGCAGATGTATTTCGTCGCCGGTTCAGAATGCGCCGCTCCCTCTTCCTGCGCATTGTTAATGCGTTGTCCGCGCGTTACCCCGAGTTCCGGCTCCAGCGAGACGCAGCAGGGAAGCCCGGACTATCGCCCCTACAGAAATGCACTGTTGCCATCCGGCAGTTGGCATATGGAGGGTCCGCCGACATGTTCGATGAGTATCTGCAATGCGGCGAGACGACTGGCAACGAGTGCCTGAAGAATTTCTGTCAGGGCGTGCGAGAGATATTTGGGGAGCACTACCTTCGCTCGCCGGACGCAGCTGACTGCCAGTTCCTACTGGATTGGCACTGGAGGACCCACGGCTTTCCGGGGATGCTCGGCAGCATCGACTGTATGCACTGGCAGTGGAAGAACTGCCCAACCGCGTGGCGAGGCCAGTTTACTACCGGCTACAAAGGTACGCATCCCACCATCATTCTTGAAGCCGTTGCCGACCAACGGCTTTGGATTTGGCATGCTTATTTTGGTATAGCCGGGTCGAACAACGACCTAAATGTTCTCAATTCCTCGCCCCTTTTCAACGAGCGGATCAACGGATTAGGCCCCTCCATCGAATTCACGGCCAATGGCAATGTGCATAACATGGGGTACTACCTGGCTGACGGCATCTATCCGCAATGGCCCGTGTTTCTGAAGACGATCAGATGCCCACTCGGAGATAGAAGAAGGTATTTTGCCCGAGCGCAAGAGTCTGCGCGCAAGGATGTGGAGAGGGCATTTGGGGTGCTCCAATCGCGATTTGCACTGGTAAAGGGTCCGACGCGCTTTTTCTACCAGGGGGATATTGCCGATATCATGTATGCGTGCATCATCATGCATAACATGATCATCGAAGATGAACACGAAGGCGTCCTCGACGTCACCAACGACCCAAGTGTTGCATCATCGAGTCACGGTGTCTCAACCGAGTCCGCCCGCCAGGGTGTACCGCACAACGAACATGAACGGTTCCAGGCGTTCATGGACATACACCAGAAGGAGGCCCATCAAGCACTACAACACGATATCATCGAAGAATTGTGGGCAAATAGAAACCGCGCCCACCGCCCTTGAATTTTTTTTTCTTTGAATTTTTTTTTTGATTTTTTATTTCCATTCGTGTACTTTTTTTTTTTTTAATTTTCTTCGTTGTAATGTGTACCCGTGTTTAATACAACGAACTTTATTACTATTTATTTGATTTATCTTTATAAATTAAATAAGCTAGCTTTATTATATATAAAAATAAAACAATTAAATTAGTGATGATGTAAAAATGAAATGTTGAGTTAGGGAGAAATAAGGGAGAAATAAGGGAGAAACCATTGTAGGGGTTGGCTAAAAACTGGGGATAAAATGTGATGCTGATGTGGCGCTGATGTGGCAGGAGTTAGGGAGAAATAAGGGAGAAATAAGGGAACTCCATTGGGAGTGCTCTAATAGCGTATACTGAGTGAGTTTGAGCCTATAATAATTTTTTTTCCTCCGTAAAATTTTGTGCAAATTTATTTCAACTTAGCTAATTAAAATCTTACATTTTGTAATATCATATGCCAGTGCCACATCGATTTTTTTAAAATTCATATAAAATGTACTAGTATATTTATATCCTTTGATTTAACAGCAAAACATAGTGAGCACAAGTATGTACTATGCCTTATTGAATAGATGATAGCAATAATTATGAAAATAAAAATAAATCCAATTCTGTCTTTTTAAAAAAATACAGTGGCCAAGTAGATGAAGATCCTTACGGACCCTATCTCGGATATTAATCATCTGTTTATATTTTTAACGTAAGAGCTAATTAGGATATATGATGTTTCCACGTGGCATCTTTTTATGCGCACCATAATATTATTTGGTGGATTTGCAAAATTTGTATTGTATTTGTACCCATAATCTTAGACTAGCCCATAATCAGAGACTAATCATTTTTCTTATACTACAGTAACCTAGTAAAAGCAATACTGCGTTATTTTGTTATGCCTATAGTTATATAGTATACCATATTTTATTTTTTTTACTTGTTTATAAGGTGAAAGTTTTTCCACTCAATAAAATATGAAATTATAAAAGGGAGATTACTAAAAAATGTGATAAATATTTCTCATCTTTTCTAGTCTAGCTATTCTTATGCTAAAATCTTTTGTTAGTCATAAAAGAAAATTTGTTTTGTGTTCTCCCCATGTATAAACTTAGTCTCACGTTCCTAATTTTTGTTTTTTACATCCTTGGGAATAAATGCATCGTAAATGGAAATTTTCATGTATATCAATAGAAAACAACATCTTCCACGAAGCCCACATAATCCTAAAGTGCACTCCAACTATTATTGGAGCATGGGTGTGGAGGCTGCTTGTAATTTTCTGTATGTAGATACATATATGATATAGTATTATACTATTTCATACTTATAATTAAGTAGGGGTGTCGATCGAGTCAACCAGCTCGAGTTCAGTCCATCCTTATCGGATTATCAGCTATTTTCAGGCTAGAAATTTTCGTTGATAACCGTTAACATTTGAGTTCGGATTGACTCGTCCGGACAATTGCACTCAAACAAATTTCTGATATTTTTTTAAAACCTATATATTTCTCTTGATGAATCCATCTTTCTAATAAGCAGTACACTCATAAATGAACGACATTTTAACTCGAAATTAATATGCAGTATAATTCTTAGAAATGTAAACTACGCATATTTTCCAAATGAATATCGTTTTTTTCATTTTTAAATCTAAACATTCAATGTTCAATGTAGAGTAAATATAACTTCAAACATTTTATCAAAGTACATTTTCACATATATTTTGAAAACATTACCACACTAACTTTCAAAATATTGAAAAACAAAGAGTTTGAAAATTATACTCCACTCCATAATTAGAACTTATTCATTTTGAAGATCTAATTCTATTGGGTTCGGGCTATTTAATTTCGTGTCAATTTTCTTGGATTGCATACTGTTTAGTTTAGGGTCATTTGAACTGAAATTTTTTTAGGATATTGCTGCAAATTTTATATCTTATCAAACCAATTAATAAATGTCTAAACTGAACAAATATTTCCGTTCTAGAGTATCCAATTACTTCACTGGAGTTTCAGCCTACTCAACAATAATACAACTAATGATTAGCTTTAACCCACTACTTCAAAAACAAATATAAATGTTTGTTTTTTAATACAATTCCATGTCGAGATAAAATAGAGTCCACAACATCTGAGTTGTAGGAAAAGTACTTGTAAATTATAGTCCCAAATAAAATCGAAGTGTGGTCACGCACTTCCACACACACACGAGAACAACTTGGGTTTATTTATGTATATTTAGATGTTTGGAGTAATATATTAAATTAAAAGGATTGTGATAATTGTACTCCCATTCCAAAGCCATTGGAAGAGAAACTCCCATGTAACAACAAATGCAAAGTTGATGATATTCTTGCATCAAAAGAAGAGACTCAACTAACCCTAGGTCTCCATGCACATGCTCCTTCTTGCCATCTTAATTTGCATACCACAATCTTATTTCTTGTTTTCCAATAAATTAATCTATATGATTTGGCAAAATATAGTTCATTACTTTGCATTCTTGTGAATTGTGACAGATATTACTTTACAATAACCCAAGTAATTAAGCCAGAAGATTCCACATCTCTTACTTGATAAGTGCAAATTCACCTGATATTTATTTATACATGTAAGAGATCTCTCTAACCTTATTTTAATGTGTCTTGTTGGGATTTTATATGTACTAGACTACCAGTTGGTTATATATTATCGAAATAAAAATGAGAAATCACTAGATGTGTCAAAGTTATTGGATCCCGAAATATTGTGAGCCGAGTGCAACCCGAGACTTCAATATTTTCCGTGTCGGTTCGACCCGTAAATTTATTTGGATGGACCATATTTGATGACTCTAACAAGTAGTGATGTGTGTGGGTTTAAAAGATGAGGTTGACTCCTATATATGACTACGTATGTACGTTACAATATAGCATACATGTCGTTATCACATTTTTCTATACTATGATTAACTCTTTTACTTGGATAAATGTAATTTTTTTTATAATAATTGACATTTTTAGAATATTCGCATAAATAGGATGTTCTCATTTATTGAGTCTACGTGTTAAAGGATATGTTAAAAATGATGCATTTAAAGAAGGAAAAATGTTTAAGAATAATTAGTGTTGAAAGTTTTTAAAAAATACTGTAATTAAATAAACAGATGCTCATAGGTGATAGGAACAATCAGTTTTATTTAATGATTATATCACTTATATTTGCCATTGTTAGTTATATACAATCAACAATCCTTTGATAGATTAAGGAATGCGATTTTTGTGACTATAAAATAAAACTCCATTTTTAAGACTACTTTTAGACATTTTTTAGTTCGAGACGTTATTAATGAAACAATAAAAAAATTAAAAGTACAATATTAATGGAAAAGAAGAAGTACTAATATTTAATTGACTAGTTTTGTATATATATTTATAACCAACCTAATTATTTCCTTTAATATAGTTTATTTATTTATTTAATATTGACAGTAACATCATGTTATTTTCTTTGTGGGGAGAATAATTTTTTATTGTGGAGCAAAGAAGATTGTTCGAACTACCTACAGTGCAAAGTCTTGGATTAATGTGAGGACCGCACCCACTTCACGTGCTTTCCCAAACACATTTATAGCTTCTCACATTTTAATACTTTTATAGAATTATATTGCTTTGATCAGTTATGGTATTTTGTGGTACCAATCTAATTGTAAAAATAGTATTACTCCCCGAGTTCCACTTTAGGAGTCCCAGTTTATCCTTTTTGTGTGTCCCACTTTAAAAGTCTCGATTGGTATATTCCATAAATAGTATTAGGCCCCACATTCCACTCACATTTTATTATAAAACTAATATAAAAAAGTAGGACACACATTCCACTATATTTTTTTCATCAACTTTCCTTTACATTTCTTAAAATCCGTGTTGAACTCAACTGACACTCCTAAAGTGGGACGGAGGGAGTAGTATAAAGTAGTGTTTTTTTCTTTAATATTTTAAATATAGTTTTTTCATTAATTAGCATTTCTCTCTATCATTTAGCATCATTAATTTATCATCTTATTATTTATTATTACAAATATATTCTTATTATATATATATAACTGACACATATGACACATGTAATATCGTAACTCAGTTATTAATATGCGTAATTCGCATATGTTCCAAAATAAGGTGAAAGTTCATCACAATTCACACATGATCATGAGCTTTTTGTTGCATATTCGCACACAGTCTACTAATTAATTATTAAGTCCAATATGTCACCTTATGTTGAAATAATTGCATAAAATTTATGAGAAAATCGTACAATTGGACCATCAAAAGGATTATGACAAAATTGCACTACGCGTGACTAATTAAAGATTAGGACCAATTGAATGTGTAGCCCCAAAAACATTCCAAATTGATATAAAAAGGTATTCGTGAATAAACTTATCAGTCACGAATTTAAAGCAAAACAAATAATCAAAGCCAAAGTGATTATAATACTACATATCTTCACCGCATTTGGGAAAATGTGTTTATAAGTCTTCGACTCAGGAAGTAGTACTCCATATTTATCCCTTACCCAAAGTGGAGTAATATTTTAGTTAATCAAAATTTTGAACGACGTGGCTCAACAGAGCCTAGAGATTTTGTATTAACTCAATAACAAAAAATCAATTCCAATACAGAATATATCTTGGTTGAATCCTACATAATATACAAAGGCAGAGAACTGAGAAGTGTGAAACCGGTGATTATTGAGCTTGTGTGGAAAAATAAAATTACATATATGCGATTTTATTCGTGCCAAATGAATAATAATGTGCCGCCCATGTGTAGAATAGAGTCAATTTTGTTGAAAGTGAATAAATAAAAATGACAAAACTTATTAGTAGTTGGGAACTTATTATGATGGCTCGATTTGGATTTGGATTTGCATTTAGATTTTGAAACGGGACCATGACATTTACATGTATGATGTATAATCAATCATCTTTCACAATAGAAACCAATTTCAATAATGAAGACGGTGATGATGCAACGTAGATCCCGAGCCTTTAGGAGAGGGGTATTTCGGTAATCATCTTCTTCTTCTTCTTGAAATGCGATAGCGAAGAAACGGGAGCTGGATTAGGATATGGAGAAATAACATTTATAGGAAATAATGCCACATCTTAATTTTTTACTTCTATTTGATGAATGATAGCAATATACTACATTTCCTAATTTACTAGTTGATGAATGTAGCCAAAAAGGGGTCGAGTTGTTTTTCAAATTCCTTATGGTTTATTTTACGATTGGGATTAGTGCTGACTAGGATGAGATGGAGTGGATCTCATGTTTGTTGCCAAATCAGCCTAAAACGTTCACATTAATCTTGTCTAATCTTATGTGGCCAAACTTAGTTTTATCTATTAAATATTAAACACATAAGCACCGCCAATCAAAGAATTAAGCACAAACAATATATAAATAAAGAAAAAACTCAGTGCAAGTAATTGAAAAATATGAAGATTTTCACTGCCTTTCGGAATCGAATTTATAAAATGTATTCATAGACCATAGTAAATTTTTTCATGGTTCAGAGACTGATCATAGTTCTCATATTCACAATTATGAATAATTTGCACTTCACTCCCTGCTATTTTTATTATAATGGAATTACAGAATAGTCAAGGAAAGAATATATAGGTTTGCAAATATATTTTTTAAATTAACCGGCGTGGACAATTGAAAATAAAAAGAGAGAGTTTCTTTCGGAGATAAAAATAATACTAATAACACTTTAAGGTCTTAAAATAGCAACATTTTAATCAAAGTACATAAAGTAGCGTCTTGTTTTCAAAAGGCCAACTAGCAAACTTCGTCCGGACTTCTAAAAGTTGAATAATATATATAGTACTTTAATTTAGCCATTGCAAAGTAAATTACAAACTTGTATCCAATTGTAATTTTAGTTTCATTATCAAATCGATGCAAATAATGGAGTACTACTCTCTTGATCTAATCAGTGTTAGCATGTGAGGTCAATTTTTTTTGGATATAAAGATTAAACAATATAATTTTTAATGAGTTAAGTAGAGTGAAAATAAAATAGGAGAGAATAAAGTAGGAAAATGATGAGAGAATAAAATAGGAATAATAAAGGAGTACAAATTAAGTATGAGATAATAAAGAAAGAGATACTATTAGTGTGTGTGATTTAGTTAAGCAGTAGAGTGGTGGTAATATTTAAAATCCAAAATCTCGGGTTTGAATCCACCGTAGCACGATTTTTAAATTTATATCCATTTGCTCATAAAAAAGTGGAAAGAAAGAGATATCAAGTGTCTTATATTTGCTTCAAAAAATAATATAACTATAATAAGACTGCCCAAATAAATATGATCTAGTATTAACTGAACGAAGGGAGTATTATTAGTTTATGTTGATATCTACTCCATATGATAGGAGTATTTTTTATATTCGAAAAAAATGAGGAGTATACTCTTTACAAATGATTAAAAGTGAAGTTGGGATTAAAAGATGACTATATGTATTTTCCAAATATCCTATTTTTTCGCTAGTTTTGTTCTCTTGAAAACAAATTTTAAATGGAAACACATCCCAATCACTAAAAAAAATATCAGTTTACCTACGGAATTACTGATGCTACACTATCCTTCGGTGATTACCGGCGGCTTGTCCGTCTGTAACTTTTTTGCCCTTTTTTTAATTTTAGCCTTTGGGGAAATCCTACTCTATGCAATAATCCCCACATAACAAATGTTCTCATTATAACTTAGTATATAATATATATGGATCAATATTCTTGGGTTACAAATCACATCTCAGATAATGAGTAAAGTTGCAAGCAATGTTTAAGCACTACTTGAATTTTATTAGTATTAAAATTTTCGGGAGTGTCCCTGGAAACTATATATATACACGCCTCTAATTAATTTATATTTTGAGAAAAATGAAATTTAATTAAGTTTTTGTTGCGTATATATTGAGTTCCGAACAATCTCATAGGAGAGATAATGATTTCTAACAAACTCAAAAATATGTATGACAATTATCAACCTAAACAGATAAAAATAAAAGCAGAAAAAAATGTGATAAAGAACACAAAAAGGAAGATCTTTCAAGTGTTTGTAAGTTACTTTGCTGATCAAATTTAGTGTGCTCACTAAATCTATTATGGAAGAATGGAGTACTTTAATAGTTTAACATTTGCTCCTAAATACAAATCTCAAGATTCACGTTTTTCGATCAATTTAAATTTGTACTAATTTCCTTTGAATATATTATATGTATGGTGATAAAATCATACTCGACACTGCTCTAGCTAGTTAGAAGAAGAAAGAAGAGAAGAATGTATGCTTAGTTTTGAGATTTGCAATCATGATAATCAATATATTATTATTATTTTGAGAGATTAGTCTCTTTCTACCACATTTTCAGATATTGATTGAAGGGCACACCAACTTATAGAATCATTATTTTCAGAAAGCAACTTATAGATTATCATTATTGATTGAAATATCTATATTTATCCCATGTTATTAGGTCTAATATATCAATTTGAAAACTTATTCAATGACTGGTACATGTATATTAACGATCTTATATTCCCTAATAATTATATTGGGATAGAATATTTATAATAGTAATAAATAAATAAGATTAGCGATCATATATAAAGTCAAACTCTTTGAAGGGAATATGCTTCTAAAGAGATTTATGGTTCATAAATAGTTTCACTTGTATTGGAATCTACTTTAATTATACTGCAATGTGGATAAGAAATAGAGGAGAAAGTCTGAGATCCGAATATAATCATTCCAGAGTAAAAAACTTTGGATAGAATTATAGCGATATTTTTGGATCTGAGATCCTCTATTTCTTATCATAGTAGCATAATTGCAGTAGATTCTGATACAAAAGAAACTATTTGTCGACCGTAAATTTCAGTGGAAGCATATTCCTCTTCTAAGAAAAGTACTATACACTAATGAACCAAAAACACACAACTACAAAAGGCTTCTTAGATCCTATATTTTCGTAACATTGAGTACCTAAACCTAAGTTAGCATAATATACTCCCTCCGTCCCCAAAGAATATGCATTTTGGGTTCGTCACGGATTTTATTATAAAATTGGTAAAATAAGAGAGAGGCAGAGAGAAAAAGTAATTAAAGTATTGTTAGTGCAGGATGTGTCCTATCTCATTAGAGAGAAAAGAGTTTTCAATGCATATTCTTGTGAGACGAACTAAAAGGAAAATAGTGTATATTCTTGTGGGACGGAGGGAGTATTAACTAACGTACGATAACAAATAGAAGCCCTCTCTTTCTCTCTCACTCACATACACACACTGCATCCAATCATGTGGAAAAAAACAGAAAAATCATAGTTTCTCAAATCCTCACCACCACCACCTCCCTATTTAAACCTCATTCAAGTACTCCTTCCCCCTCCACTCATTCCACCTTTCTCCTCTCCTTTTCCTAATCATATCAAACAACATTCAAATCAAATCAAATCCCCTCTCTCTCACACACAAACAATATCAAATTAAAACAAACATTCTTCTCTCCATGAGGCATCAGCATCATCATGATCATGATCATGAGGAGGAAGAGGAGGAGCTGTTCACGGGCGGGCGGCGCTGCATACTCGTGAACGGCCCCCTCATCGTTGGAGCGGGCCCCTCGGGGCTAGCAGTCGGGGCAGGCCTAAGGCGAGAAGGCGTCCCCTTCCTCATCCTCGAGCGAGCCAACTGCATTGCCTCGCTGTGGCAGAGAAAGACATACGACCGCCTCAATCTCCACCTCCCCAAGCACTTCTGCCAGCTCCCTTACATCCCCTTCCCGGCCGACTTCCCCGAATATCCCACCAAGCGCCACTTCATCGACTACCTCGAGGCCTACGCCCAACACTTTGCCATATCTCCGATGTTCAATGAGACTGTCGAGTCCGCCAAGTATGACCAAGCATGCGGGCTTTGGCGCGTCAGGAGCGCCAACGTGGACGGCTCCACCACTGATTATTTATGCCGGTGGCTTGTGGTGGCCACGGGGGAGAATGCGGAGAAGGTGGTGCCGGAGTTTGAAGGGCTGGATGGCTTCTCCGGAGAGGTGGTGCATGCCTGTGATTACAAGTCCGGGAAGGGGTTTTCCGGGAAGAAGGTTTTGGTTGTTGGTTGTGGGAACTCCGGCATGGAAGTCTCTCTTGATCTCTCCAATCATCGCGCTCTTCCATCCATGGTCGTCCGCAGCTCTGTAAGTACTCGGCATTGTAAATAAAACACATTTTTGCTAATAGATTATTTTATGAGAGACATAACAGGACAAAATTTGTTTGTTTGGATGGACAGATTCATGTGTTGCCAAAGGATGTGTTTGGGGTGTCGACGTTTGAGCTAGCTGGTCTGATGACGAAATGGCTGCCGCTGTGGGTGGCGGACAAGATACTGGTGGCGGCTGCGCGGCTGATTCTTGGGGACACGGAGAGGTATGGCCTGAAGAGGCCGGCGATGGGGCCGTTGCAGCTGAAGCATACAGAGGGGAAGACCCCTGTTCTTGACATAGGTGCACTCGCAAGGATAAGGTCAGGAGACATCAAGGTGGTTTGTGGGATCAACAAGTTTTTGGAGGAAGGTGTTGAGCTTGTTAATGGACAGATTCTTTGTGTTGATTCTGTCATCATGGCTACTGGATACTCTAGCAATGTGCCCACATGGTTACAGGTGAGAAGGAAATTTATGTGATAGTTATGGAAATTGGTGCTTGTAAAATACTACTCCTCTTTTTAAGTGAATCTTATCATTGTATGTGATTTGTAGGAAAGTGAGTTCTTTACAAAGGATGGTTTTCCAAGATCACCATTTCCAAATGGTTGGAAGGGCAAAGATGGGCTTTATGCAGTTGGTTTTACAAGGAGAGGGCTCTCGGGTGCATCGGCCGACGCGGTCCGAGTTGCGCAGGACATAGCTGAGATTTGGAATCAAGAAATCAAGCACAAGAGCCATGCAGTGGGAGTGGCCTGCAATAGAAGATGATGCAAATAATTTGATGACAAATTCTTTTCTAGTTTTTTTCTTTTTCTTTTTACACCTATATTTTCTTGTGTTTGGTCTAGTTTTACCAGCACATTGACAGATAAGGGGAGTTTGGTTAGGCAAATGGTAGAAGAAAAGAAAGTATAAAACAAAAAAGAACCACAACAAAAGCCCTCTTCAATAAGAGTGCCAAAAAAGCTTACATTTTAGCATTTATTTTCTTGTAAAAAGGGAGATGAGGCTTTCTTGATTAAACTTTTTTTCTTTAATGTCAAGAGATTAATTTATTTGGTACGCACTTCTCTTTGGTATGCACTTCTCTTTGGTGTTTCCCCCACCCCCTTAAATGTTGTGATGAAAGACCAATGGTGAATAACCTATGACTTGAGAGAAAGACCTTACTACCAAATTAAAATGGTCCAATTTGGTAGTATTAAATTACAATAGAAGTGATGGGAACTATCTCCAGAAATTGGTCCAATAATATGGTGGACCATGTAACCATTATTCAATAGCATCAAATGTAGTATTCAATGTGATGCAGACTCTTCACTAGCTTTGTTTAGGAACAAGTACATAGTTATAAAATTGAAGAACTTCCATCTTGCCAATAGCACATGCTACCTACAATTTACAAGAAAGAAAGAAAACTAATTAATTCGATCTAACCCTAGGTTGCAAAACTTGATCCACAAAAAATAGTAGATATCAAGGCCAAGACATTCACAGCTGCCTGCCCAAAATGGATCAAGAAACATTTATTCTTTTCCTAACACCAACATTAATTAACATTCTTTGCCTAATGACTTCATGTAAAGAAGAATCTAAAATGTAAAGCATCACTTTCATCATCTTTATCTAATTCCTTTTCCTATAGCATCACTCATGACTTCGCCTTTTCAACTTTTCAATATCATGATTAGAAACAAGAAAAGTCAATAGAAATGTGGTTTTTTGGCTATGAGTCTCTCGTACTCCCTCGTCCAATAATAGAATTCGTGCTGTTTGGTGAATTGATTTTTAGAAAAATAAAGTATTGTGGATAAAAAAAATTTAATAAAATATAAATTTCATTTTTATAGTATATTATTATTAGTTTTATAATTAAATAAAAGTGAAATAAGCTAGCCGAAGTGTGAGACTCATTTTAAAACAGTATAATAAAAATGAAATGACATATTTAATTTTAATATTTAAAAAAAAATAAAAAATGAGACATTTATTGACTGATCAAGTAAAAATTAAGTAATATGCTACCTTGATTTATGCCACGGTTGGCCCCACACAAGGAAGCAGTCAAAGGACGTGGCCCTTAACGCACACAGCATGAGCGTGTGCGTTCATTGCATATGTCGCATATTTATATTTTTTGTTTTTTTTCTTTAGGTTTTCGTTTCCTTTACTTTTATCAATGATTTCTTCATGTTTTTCCTTTTCTTTTCATTTTCTCAAGTTTCTTTGATTATTTATTCATATTTTTGTTTTATTTTTTAGTTGTTTTGATTCCTAATTTAGTTAGAACTTTGTTAATTTTGGCTAATTAATTAAGAGAAAATGCTTTGTACTCATTTCTAATTTAATAAAATTTTGATAATTATTGCTCATTTAATAATTTATTCGTTTTAATTAATTTATTTATTTTTAAATGGTTCTATATATACAAAAAAATAAGATAATAATTTATATGTGTGGATGTAATAAAAAATAGAATTATGAGGTAGGAGCCACAAATAGTAATTTGAGGATTTATATAGTGAGGGAAATTTGGGGGATTTGAAAATTAGGTATTTTGCTGATTTAGAACAAAGATTGTGGTTTTTATTCTTTCTTCTACAGTGGATGCCCAAATAGTATATATATTGACATGTCACATGAACTCCCATGCCTGCTAATTCAGGCACCAAATCCCCTCTCTCTCTCTCTCTTGATGGGGCCATACATCTAGCACTACTTTCATATCCTCACATTACTAGAATCTAACTAAACCAAAACACTCCAACATGATGAAAACAAAGATTCCAACTTGCATCAGCTGGTAGAACTGAATCACCAGCAAAGTCTCACAGAACTAAGTTTCACCTCAGAAGTTTCCTAAGTTAGATCGTGTGATCCGCGACAAGAAAGAGAAAACACGTGGGGATCAGGTCCGAACGTAGAAAATAGTTCAAGAGGAGCTCAAATCCAGGCGACGAGGGGTGCAAAAAAGAAAAAAAGGGAATCAAAAAATAGTTGGGGGTGCTGGTGCCCCCCTAACACCCCAAGTCAACAAGTGTGAGCTCAAGATGAAAGCCCATTCCTTGATGTTGAGAAAGCTTAATTTGATGCACTTTGCATGCATTGATATCAGTGTATTTTGTCCAAGGTTGGCTGTGTCTTGATGTCCTAGTTCACTTTGTCCTGCTATTACAACGTGCCATTCAAGCTCTTCTTTTTCTTACTGTTGGATGCATTCGGATTCCTTCTTTAAGGAGTACTTGCATGTGTCAAATATCTCATATGTTTTCATGCCTCAGTGGCTTAGTTGCACAAATTGACTAAACAAGAGAAATGTATTCAAGAACCGGTCTTTCTACAATTTTTCATGACTTTTGTGTTCAATATTTAATGCAGAGATATTTATTGAAAAACACTACATTCTTTAAGCTTGATATTGATGTTTACCCTACATAATTGATTTCATCAAGCGTTTATGAAGTAGAACTTGGTTGAGAATGGTACAAGCTGAACACAATATTCGTAGTCCCATGTGTGTAATGTCCCACGTCAAGTGGGTAATGAAAGTAACTCTATAGACTCTTGACAACTTGGGTTAGCTCTAATCATAAAATCTTCATCATTTATAGCTCATCAAATTCTTTACTCAAAATAGTATGTTTCCAACACATATTCTGCAGTTTTCAAACCTATCAGTTGAGATGACATTGACATACAAGGAATTGCACTTTACATCCAAATCTTGCTCTGAACATCACTTATTCGATAGCATCTGATCGATTTCTCCGTTCTGGTTGTACATGGACACTAGTTTCTTTGCATACGACGGCATGTGCTTCTCGGCTCTGCACCAAAAAATTGAAAGACTCATTAAGTACACGAGATATCTATGCTACTTCGTCATACTCTCTTTCTGCATACCTTTCTTTTCCCCATGCTCGATTGACATGAAGGTAGTTTCTGATGGTGTGGTAGTCCAGCGAATAGCGAGCAAATTCAAGACCTTTAGGGCCAACCTGCAGCGTAAAAGCAAGATCGGAATGTGAAAACCTTTTACATATCTTGAAATTATTTAGTTATGGAACAATCTTTTACCAGGTTCAAGATAAACGCTATTAGGTCACCGACAAGTTTTGGAGCAGGCTGAGATGGACCTTTGCCTACGAAGAAAAAATGAGCTCTAGATAAATGGGGGAGATGTATAATTTTTGTAAAGAGTGCCACTGCATACCTAACTTAGCATTATCATCAGCTTTCACAGTTTCAGTTACGAATGGACGTCTGTTACCCTGAAATAAGCAATCCAACTAGTCAGAATCTTAAACAGACGGCTGAAATACACAAAGAATGATGAAGATGTCTATTACCGAACTAATTGTGGGGGTGATTTCCAGAAGATCTTTCACCAAATTTAGCATCTCCTTTCCACGTTCGTTTCTACCATTTGAGCAAATAAAAAATTGTATAAGCAACTAGAGCGAGCATGCATCACTAAAAAGAAGGTGAATGCACAAGTTTCACATATCACCTAACAGTGACGTATTGTGGATGTTGTGTCATGCTAACTCTGGCATATTTGGGTACGCCCATGTAACCTACTACCAAATCCTGGAATAGTTTAGAACAATGAGAGATGACACATTCTTAAATTCCAACAGAATTGTGTTTTTCTTCTAGCAATAGTAAGTGTGAACCATATATCGTTGAGTGTCATCCCAGTATATGCATTGTACTAACAAAAAAGCACTCTAAAGTCTAACGTTAACTTTACAACCTTTTCAAAATATTGTACTTAGAAATATGAAGTGTAAAACACACCAAAAAGGTTAATTACTGAAAATAGAAAGGTGGAAAACCAAGTATTATATGCAGCAAAGATTCCACATTCAACATAAAGCTGACAAAATCATAAAAGAAGGTATGTGTATATAGAAAAGAAGGTGTGTGTATATAGCAGTCTCTAACTGAGACTATAAGACTATCTGGTTCAAGAGAGAATCAGAAGCGTATAGAAATAAGATTTTATTTACTGTTGATATAGAAACCAAAAATACTATAATGAGCTCTTGATAAAGTAGGGTACACTTACCGCTAAACCATTTGTGTAGTCAAAACAACTGCAAAAACATATTATGCATCAGTATGTGTAGCTAATATACACACAGTTTAATGAAGAATATGCAAATTGTAGATAATTCCTTCAAGCACAATAATATGATACCTGTAGCAAGAAGGAGCAATCACATCCGTTAACTCATTGGCTGGCAGAGAGAAATATGGGACCTGCTTAGTAAGAACATGTTGAATCAAGCACTACACTATTAAGCACTAAAGACATACAAGATGATGAAACCAGGTTACCTCTTCAATATGACCGTCTAAATGCTTCAAGTGAACCTATTGGATAAATAAAAATAAAATATAAAAGCATCAACCAAGTAGCTTAAGAATCATTACATGAATATCCTAGCAAAATTACTTGATGAGTTACTCATGGCAAGTTAGTGCATCACATTTTCTTAGTGTTATTACTGGTAAACAGGATTATTGATATATATTTGACTAAAGTCTGATTAAAAATGCTTTCAATAATAAAACACAACTAGGGACTGTAACGATATTTACTGGCAATGTCTTTGATATCGACGACTTGTGGGAAAGTTCATACTGATCATAGGAAACATATAAAAACCAACAATAACGTAGTTTCAGAAAAGTTTCAAGGAAACATCTAGAAGGATCCAAACCTTGTAATCTTGCATGAATTCATAATGAAGTACAGTTTCTGGTTCAGTGCTAGCAGCCTTCAGAAATTTGTCTAAGCCTTCTCGGGTTCCATTATCCACTACAAAAGAAAAATGAACTATATCACATAGCATGTTAACCTAAGAAACTTCAGCAGCAAAACAAAGAAAATTATAACACCACCATGGTACAAGTTATAGATTTTCACAGTATAGTAGTATATTATTTACACCTTCTAGATTTCAGCAGGTTACAAGTTGTTTCGGAGAATACACAGCATTCCAAATTGAATTTAATACCAACACCAGGACTTCAATTAGAAATAAGGTTTGAAGGTGCTAAAGAGTTAGACAAAATGACAGGCATACCGCAATTAGTTCCTAGAACATAAAGCTTTTCCAGATTCAGATGATGCTCCACTGATCTTAAGGCTGCACTTCAAGAAATTATGCTGCATTAAAAATAGTCTGAGTCACCATTAAGCTATTAAGGAAGGAAGTTCATATAATTATATGATTATGATGATGATACCTTGCACTTGGCAGCCAACACCACAGAAAAGTAGACGTTTTACACCAGCAGCCTGAGATGGTAACCGAAAAATTACTTATTTTTGCATAATTAATCCTAAACAAGCTCCACTTAACTAGTGGATTTAATACTGAAGAAGTTTGGAGTGAAATAATGACTTAAAATACAACAGAGCTGTATTTGAGGATACTGAACACTCAAATACATAGAAGATTTAAACAGATCCACTGAGAATAGGTGCATACAAGTCGGGCAACAAGTCAGATGAATAGGTACCATAGAGTGGTCCCTATTCCCTAAAATGAACAGCATATCCAGATAATACCTGATACAAACTACGCTTTAAAACCATTACAATTTGACACCCAACAAGATAGTTTATACTTAATCCCGTCCCATATTCCTCTCGACTCTCGAACACCCTTTGATTCCTTCATTGATATTATAGTTCAGAAGATTACAAAGCAGTTACAAACTTGCATGACTATGCCAACAATTTAACTATAGCAGCACGATGCCATGCAACTCAGTTTTTTAAGTCAAATACTCGAGTTTTAAGTCCGTTCACTTTTAATCAAACATAATACTACTAAATGATATTGGCAAAAGATAAGAAGGGTAAACCTCAACTAGTGCAAGAGTATCAAGATTAGGAGAGAGTGTTGGTTTAACTCCTTTGGCAGCAAGCACTTCCTCTGGAGTCCTGATTTCAAAAATTTTGTTTGATTACATTCTAGAAAGATGGCTTACTTTAGAAACCTATCTAAAGATCCTAAATGTCATGAAACAAACCTTGCCAATACGGGTCTAGGAGTAAATCTGTCTTCTGGATCACTGTAATCATACAAAGAAGAGATGCAAAGAAAAACCATACATCATTAAATAACATTAAATATCTATTCGGTGCAATGGAAAGGATGATTAGACAGTCCAGTACCTCTGCACACATACAACAGCTTCGACCATGCCAGTTCTGAGCATTTCCATAGCAATTGTGGTCACTATGCCCGTCCACTGGGCCCCTATTGAAGTAGTGTTATGTAGGATATGGACCAAAAGAATAATGTGTATGAAATAATCAGCTCAATCTATACACAAATAGATTTGGTTTCGACAAGTAGAAATAACACCTCACCGCCCATATACGAATATGCCAATGATCCGTTTTGGAAATACCTTGATTATGGTTACCAATAACAAGAAAACAAATTGGAAACTTTAACACCAGTTTACAAGATGAAATTTAACCACAAGTTATCATGTGCTACTTTGATTGCTAATATACTGACATATTGTACTGCTTGTATCATACTAGAAAGATATACTACATTTTTAGTAATATTTAAAACATTCAAATGATACCTAAAGATTATACAGATTACTTAAAAATAACGTTGAACACCTTATAAATAAAGCTAAAATAGAATATTGAAGGATAATAGTTATTCTTAAAAAGACTGTAGTTTTGAAAGTGGTATATATTTATCCATGCCGAGTGAAGAGCTAATCATATATCTTTGAACTAGCATAAGAAATCTGCAATATCACTAATGTTGTCATACTTTCTTGTTCAACTCTTGTAACTTTTTTAAATCAAAGTAAACTTTTGTTGGATTTATTCTAGGACCAGGACTTATAGTTGGCATTTCCAGACACGGCCTTCGCTATTACTATTACACATAGAAAACCAAATTCTTGATTAGAGAAAATTAAATAATTTAATAATTATGACGGTAAAGCTCAGCCTTGTTAATTAGAAATAAAATGAAGATCTTGGTGCTATTCTCTACTTATACAGATACATAATCTTATTTTACCAAATTTTCGCAATTTCTTAAGCTCTAAATTAGTCTACCTATAAAGTTCTGGAAACTCCTAAAGTAGTCTTTCAAATCCAAAGCATCATAACTGAATCTACAATCACAACCAAATGTCTTACAAGAGGTATATTACCCTAGGAACCACATAAGGTAAGCAATGCTAAACATTATAATGAACTGTAGATTAAATAAAGAACTCGTTGAGTATTAGAAGTACAAAGTGACTTGAATCGACTAAGGAACCTTACCCTCTACAGGTTGTTTTTTGCGAGCATATAGTAGATCCTCATAAACACCCATATAAGTCTCATCCAGTGAATCAATTTTCCTGCCTCGGCCATGGACCTTTGGTTCGAGAACCTGAGACAATTCATAAGATCAACCAGTAGTACGTCAATAGAAAAATGTCTTTCTGCAATGTTTCATCATACTAGACAATATTTGGATAACATAGTTCGAGAACCATAAATTGCCAGAAAAATATAACCAGAAGAGCAAAAACAGAAGTTACTTCGATTCTAGACATGCCATCTCCAAGAAAAGCACAAGCGTTCTTCACATGGGCAATGTAGTACGTATCGCATAGCCCGCAGCGGCTGCTCCATCAAAAACAAGCAACATTTCAGGACGAAAAGGCTCAATCAGCTTAAGTTGGTTGAACATAAGGCATAACTGAACAACAAATGATTATCAACTTAACGAAAGAAGAACCTGCAATGATCCTTGGCGGGGTAGGTCCCACCAGGGGGAATTGGTCTAGATTTTTGCCTCCAGTCGCCTCTCAGCTTGGGAGAGTTGGAGGTTGTACCTTCTGCATATTTGGAGGTACATGTTAACAGAGAAGGAGAAGAAGAGGAGGAAAAGTGCGGAAGTGAGAGAGAGATATATACCATACCTGTAGAAGAGTGTGAAACTATGGAGAGGGAGAAGGGATTATGGTGGAGGATTCCGGCAGCCATGGCTGTAGTGTAGGTTGTAGCAACGGCAACACTCACAGACTGGAAACTAAGCTGATGATTTTGCGCCACACAATTTAGATTTTCCTTCACATAATTTTGCTACGACATCGTTTTCTCGAGTTTTGGGATTATTCTAACATTTCGAAATATCAAATTAAGATGTATAAATAACCTTGGGTTTGTGAATTAAAAAAAAAAAAAAAAAAAAAGTAGGCTCGTGAATTATCATAGGGACAAAAATAAATTCAGGCATTTGTTATCTTATTAATGTGACATTGTGACCAATAATTTAAGTAAATTTTAATAAAATTAGTTATTACTCAGATAATTAATGTAATCATGGAATCATATAAACTAAAGAAAATTATAAACATTAAAATATTACATGCAGGGGAAAAAATTAATGTAGGCTCGTGAATTATTAAAATTGTAAAAAAATGTGAAATTTAGAAACTGAATATAGTAATAATTTTCAGTACATAATCTTATATCACGGTAAATTAAAAATTGTCCATAACTCATTCAAGATGAGCATATTCTTGGATGACACATACATTCATTTCATTCCACAAGAATATGCAAACTATCTTTTTTAAGATCATTCGCAACGCTGTCTCTTATCCGTCTCTTAACCGTCTCATCTCTTCACTATTCATGGGGCCCCACTGTACTTTTCAGCTCATCTCTTAACTAAGAGACAGCACCTGCATCCCTCCATCTTTTAACAATCTCTTAACCATCTCTTAACTATTCATTCAATTTCATTTTTTATTTTTAATTCCAACAAATTCAATTAATAAAAACACACTTCATTAAAATAAAATAAATATTACAATTTAAAAGCCTAAAAAATAAAAATAAAAATACATAATTTAAAATCCTAAAAAATAAAAAAAAAATACATAATTAAAATACTCTAAATTAAACTATAAAAACTACTCCGCCGGCGAATCATCATCCCCCGAAGTCGGCGGTGCACCTATACCAAGTTGAGCTCTCATATACTCAATTCCGGCCATATGGGCTGAAACTTGGCCAGGAGTCATTTTTGAAAGGTCCGCCATCGTGGCGACCAGGTACATGGACATTAGGGTGTGTGAGCCCATGCCCGTGCCGGAGCCCGAGCCCGAGCCCGCCTGGCTTGATTCGCCGCGGCCCCTCCCTCTCCCTCTCGGTGACTTTTAGCCAAAAACACTTGTGGGTTTGTTGATTCCCGACGACAGGATCGTACGAGACGCTGATCCAAGCGTCGTACAGAGCCAACGTCTCATCTTGGCTGTATGGATGACGGGTGTTGTCTCCCACAACCTCTGCCTCCGCTTCCTCCTCTTCCTCCTCGACATTGACGCCGAGCCTGAGGCTGATCCTGCCGGAGCCGGAGCCGGAGCCTCCACCTATTGGCCAGTCGGGTAAACTGCGTTCAGGCGCCAAAAAATTCTCCGGAATTTGGGATAATCCCGGCGATTGCCCGTACCTCTTGGGGGGAGGGACGATAGTATGCATCCACATCAAAATGTGGTGTTTGGTACGCCGGCGGGGTGGTCGAGCCTTGGGTGCCCGGCGACGAGCCGGGAGTACCCAAACAGTTGTACATGCTCGCCCAATCGTCGAACGAGTTCAAGTCGAACCCGTCGGAACGCCGCCTGCTGGAGCCGCCGCAGCTGGAGTTTCCATCGCCGGACATTTTTTCAACAATTTGAGAGTAGTGTTTGTGTGTAAAATGGAAGAGGAATGAGAGTAGTGTTTGTGTGTAAAATGGAGAATGGAGTATGGAGTATATTTATAGAATAATAAAAAAAAAAAAAAATTTAAAAATTCGACCGTTTGTTCCCAACGGTCATTTGACCGTTTGAAATTTTTTTTTTTTTAATTAAATTCGAATTTTTCGAATTTATAAAAAAAATATATATATTACATCATAATTCCGACGCCCACTCGCGGGCCGACGAGTGGGCGTCACGCCATGCTCCAGCGCGCGTCGTCTCGCCAGCTCGAGGCCGGCCTCGCCGAGACGCGTCGCGCCACGAGATGTCTCGTCTCGTCGAGACGAGACGAGCTTCGCAACGCTGTCTCGATGCTGGCTTGTCTCGTCGAGACGAGACCGAGCCCGCATCGAGTCAGCGTTGCGGATGCTCTTTAATTCATTCCATAAGAATATATACTTTCTAGTTTTAAAAACTTTTTTTCTCTTTATTGAGGTATGACTCATTCTCTACTATTAATATTTCTATTACATTTTTTCTATATCTCTATCTTATTTAACCAACTATGTGTAAAATTGGTGTCCAACTAAAAGTGCATATCTTATAGGGTGTGTGATCAAATACTAACTAATATAATTTACAGTAATAACTAATAACTAATATCAATGTTGTATATTAAAAATATCGACACTAAAACATAAATTTATCAATCTTCTTGTGTTGATAAACTTATGTCTTTGAATTGATATTTTAAATTTACATGTTGTATTAATGTAATTATGTTTTTATGTTGATGATTTTGATACATAGAATTGATAGTTATTAATTATTACTGTAAATTAGTTAGCACACTAGCGCAACCCCTATAAGCCACATGAAGTTACAAGTTAAAGAAAAAGAAGATACTTAATATTTTAATAAGAAATGAGAAGACGAAACTAATGGGGAAATAATTACTTTATTCACCTTTAATAAAAATTAAAAGGAAAAATATATAGTCTTGAATGAAATTGCGTGGAGTATTAGAAAAGTTGTCAACGGAGTCGCAAAATCTCTGGAACTGTTCATCAACAAAATACTACTCCTAAAATACATGCGCAAAAAGACAATTAAATAGCTATATTTGTTCGAGAATTAGAATTGAGTACAATACTGTGACACCGAAAATGGACAAACGGGATAAGTTGTATCCTTTTCCACATTCATTTAAGTCAACTTGTCAGTATACAAGATGATTACACAAACAAAAATCTGGCAAAAAAAGAAAATAAAGAATACAGAGATATATATCACTCCAAGCAACTGCATTGCACCTTTCATTTCCAAATTCCTAATATTTTCCTTTCGCCCTTTTCTGATCAACTGTCAAAAAACATTTAATCAACTGGCCAAGCAAAAAATCAGACTAACTCCGTTCCAAAATTGGCAAAGAAACGGCACCAAGTCCTCTCATCTGAGGAAATGAATGGAAGTGTAGGACGACTCATTGTATACAAACTGCAGCCTCCATCTAGCCACCAAAAATGGGAGCGGAGAACGAAGATCCACACAAAAGCTTGTGCTAAGGAAGTGTATGATAAAAAAAATCAATGATGCTTGCCTGGTCGCCGTCTTGATGGCCCACCAGGGAAGAGCTTCATGATCCAGCCCAAAACCCTTTCAACTACCTGGACATACATGAATAAATGCAAAAGGATTATAAATGTTTGTAGACTTGATTAATATAATGATGAATGTAGATGATTTGGTTATTCTGAGAAAATTTAGTCATTTCCTATGCACATATGGTAGAACACAACAAAGTTTAGCCCAGGGACTAATATTCAACGGTGGTGTATTTTCAGAAAAAACACAAATAAAATATCGTTGGATCATAAGGCAAAAAAATTAGATGATCACTGTCAAAATGGTTCAAGTCATTAATAACCAACAACCACCAGAAGCATAACCTATCAGCGAAGGACCACGAAATGGGGTAAAAAAGCATTTAGAGTTCACTTCTCAGGTCCTTTCTAATACTAACTCCATAACTAATTCTAACAGTATGCCTCGTATCAGCAATTTTTATGGTCTGATTATCAGAATAACAAAGAAAAGAAAATATATAAAAATTCACCAACTGTTGAAGATATATTACCTCATCTCCTTCATCAGCATACGTTATGCTTACAGGCACAGTCTGTATATTCTGATGTCTCGGTTGGTTATTATCATTTGCCATACTTTGAGCCATTAAGAGCTCTAATCTTTGTGTCTGAGCTTCAAGCTTTCGGGTCAACTCCTTGTTCAATTCCTACAGAGAAAAATCATAAGGATGAATTGAAGTGGATATGAAATGAAACTAGAGACCATAAACCTATACGTCCATACCAGAAAAATAGGGTACAAAGTTACCAATTCAAACTAAGAAGCTTATCGATTCCATTCCACACCAACATCTTAAAATGCAAAATCTAATTGTGGATTTCTCAATTCATGCCAATCAAGCAAAAGAATTTCCCCCACATTTCCTGAACCATAAACATGGAGTACTAAGAATTTTAACCTAAACCTAAAGTGTGATAGAAAGTGAGGATGGATTGATCAGAAGAAAGTTATGTTTTCTTTTTCTTTCTTTTCCTTCTCAGAACCTTTCTCAATATGCTCTTGGGAGATTACTATCGAAAACATAAATGGTGATCCTCATAGCAGATTATATCCAAGTTTCTTTTTTTCCTTTTGTTCAAACCCTCTCAAGGTTTGACAAGCTTTACAATAAACCTATCTATAAGGGGGCATTTACTTTGAGTAATATGATAGATTGATAAAACATAGGATTGAGCATTTACAGGATAATATGGTCAAACAAGCTCAAAATTAATCCACTCGTCAAAGTAAACAATGGATTAGCTTGGATTATATTTATCAATCCACCCTATCACTCAAAGTAAACGCCGCCTAATAATACACCCTCCGTCATCAGGTAGCCGAGTCGTATTCCTTTTTGGGTTGTCCCACTGTAGCTGAGTCATTTCCTTTTTTGGAAAAAATTTCTTGCTCTCTTACTTTATTCTCTCTTATATTTTATTCTTCTCTCTTCATCCCCCTACCTTTTTCCTTTCTACTTTATTCTCCCTTTACTTAACTCACTTAAAACAATTTTTCTTAAATCCCGTGCCAAAGAGAAACGCCTCTACTACAGAGGGACGGAGGGAGTATTATTTTTAAAAACCCGACATTCTTTGCATCATGTGCAGCTAAGCCATGAAACATAATTTCCTCATGGTTCACAAAGCTCAGTTAGGCATACCCATGACACCATATATGAATCATTTAGGTCCAAAATAAAGAAGTTTCCAGCACGATTTTATCTAAATTAGTGTGGTAGGTAGTAGGCTAAAAGACAACCATAAAAGGCAACATTAACTAAGTAAATTACCAGAAGTTTAGAGCTTTGAGATGATTCTGCTGACAAGGCTTGCATTAACTGATCCTTCTCAATTGACAACTGCAATCAAAGATCTACACTAGTCATTTTGTTTCTCCAAAGATAAATACAGGTATTCTTTGATATAAAGCAGATGGTAGAAAGACTCGATGAAGCACACTAGCGTCTTGCAATCGAAGTAAGAGAACTGACCTCCACAATTAATGTATTGATATTTTGAATCATTCTTATTTGATCAGAGGGAAATGCCACAGGTAGACTTTCAAGATTGAGGTATACGTTTTCAGGGGAAAACTGAGAACGAGGGCCCTCATCCCCAATCCCGACAGTACCAGAAACCGAGACTGCAGACTCCGTGGTTGTATTGGTATCTGTATAATCAGTTATTCAAAAGATAGACAAAAGTTAGAACATGAAGCTATAGAGAAATAAAGCTATCAAACTTGGGGTACACCCAACGAAATTATCTTTCCATATAAACAGGTTTCTTCTATCTCATGATAAGTGCGGTATTATATTCATCATTAGCCTTCCATATGAAAAAAAAAAGAGATCAAATTTCATCACGTGATACAGGCTGCTGAGAAATCTCTGAGTACATGAGGGAAATCCCTACCAAGATCCTCCGTGGAAGTTGATACATCTGTTTTAGGGGTTGAAGTCTTGCGCGAGTCGCTTGATGTTGATGAAGCTTTCCATAATTTGGATTGTAGCAGCTTTTTCTCTACAGATAAGGAAAAACAGACCATTGAGAAAATAATAGGGATTGTAGTAGCTTATTTACGAAAACTGAAGTAAAACTTTTATCTAGTGGGGAAAAATCCACTCAGGGTAGCAGAAAATGAAATCATAATTCTATAGTAATCAACCAAGACGACTGAGGCTGGGTACTCTTGAATTAGATGATAGTGAACATATGCTGCTCCAATGCATTTCCATTGGAACCAATTTGGTTCGACCAAAATCCAAATGGACAAGTTGGGACATGATCGGATAGGAAAGGCAATTTTAATATCTCCATTGTTTGAAATCTTCAGTATATTTCCATCTAGGTAGCAGAGTAATATTAACGCAAGACACAAAATATCTTGAAATTTCCAGTTCTTCTGCACAATTACTATTCCAGATTGTAAATAATTGTATTTTCAACTCCTAGTCCTAGTGTCCTAATATAGGAGGAAAAAACCACAAGCATGGAAATTTAAACCAGAAAGCTATTGAACTAAATGATTAATTTGCTGCAGGCACAGGGGCTGGAAGAAAAACACAACATGTTCATCCACTCACAAGTTCAAGGTTAGTTTATTGGATTTTCAAGGGCTTTTCCCCAAACTACTTTCAGAATGGGACTGAACAAAGCTTTTTCACCAGTTAACTAGTTGGTCTCTGTAAGGAGAAAGATCACTCACAAGCAATTTCATTTGATCACGGACTAGATTATTCATTCCACATGAAAGCCACCACTTTTTTTATCAACTTAATTTACAAAAAATTTCTCTTTTCAGTTCTCTAGATAAAGCAAACCCCACAGAGAACATTAAAAAAATCTACCTTCTTGTAAGGCATCTATAGTAGATTGAAGATCTTGACGGTCTTTCTCAAGGCTTGACATTCTCTTCCTGTGGAATTCATGTGTAAAAGAAATTAATAATTTGATAAAAATAGAAAATACAAACTAAACCATATTCTCCAATATTATTCCGGTATTCCCACATTCTATAAAGCGGGGCTTAGCTAGCACAAGATATTAGACATGTTCGACCATTACGAAAAGTCAGGTTGAAACCGTCAACCAAACTTTTGACCAACCGTAACCGCGTTTCTTGGTTGAATCCGTAACCAATGCTATGGTTTAACAGGTAAGGTTACTTCTTAGGGTCATTCAGAAACCATGACTGCTGGTTAACCGCATTTATCTGTCATATCCAACGCAATTTGACTTGTAGTCATTATGCTTGAAATTAATGGTTAAGATTTATTGAGTGAAACTACCATGGGGGAGGAGGCAAAGCAAACAGTCTGTATTCATCATATTAAAAAAATTGTTTTGAACAGAGGTCAGATCTCTTGAACATTTGAAAGTTGAAACAGAGATAATGACAATCTTACAGCTGGCAATTCTGATCCTACTTCTAATCTCTCATTCCCTCTCTCAATTCTCATGTCTCAACTCTCATTAATTAACAATAATTTATCTATAAACTTCCGAGTCCTCTATTCTTGATATATACTTAATAATTAAATCCAAGCGCTTTCTTTCTTTTCTCTGTTTTCTTTTTCTTTCCATTTAACTCGTTATTTGTATGTTGTAAGGAAATTTTATTATTTTTACTAGTAAGTTGAAACCTTTTATTTTAACAGAATTGTAGTCAAACGTTGTATATTGCACTTCCATTAGATAATCAATAAAATATATCAATTGTTTACATTATCGTTTGATATTTAATACTTTGTTCAATTTTTTTCCACTTTCATTTTTCACGTTCACAATCAAGCTTACTTGACTTACATGTATTTTTTATTTAGCTCAGAATCACTAAATACATGTGTGAGTTCTTTAAAAAGAAAAAAAAACACAGTAGCGTTTAGTGACAAAGAAAGGATACCCGAAAATTATTTTAGGAAAACCAATCAATCGAAAAATTATAATAAAGGGAGAACTTCAAACCTGTAAGAATAAATCTCTGCTTGGGAGTTCTCCAACTCCCTCTCTAGTTTCAACTCATTGGACCTCAAGCGCAATGCCTACATAGACACAAAGACGCAAAACAAAAAATAAAGTGATAGAGATCAAGATTGGGAATTAAATTTGAACTACAACAAATTTGAAAAGGGAGACAGAGGAATGCAAAGTAATACCAGAAGAAGACATCATTGATGCTACAGAATCAAAAGAGGCATATCAACAATGTGCCCAGTGTGTTAATCAAATGTCCAGGCATATGAAGAGAGAGAGAGAGAGAGAGAGAGAGAAAGAGAGAGAGAGATAACATTTAAGAGACTTTGACACAATTAATACATATTTTTTATAATTATGCAAATCTTTATTTCTATGACAGATCAGGTTAGTATTATGACAATTCCTTTTTGTCACTTGGCAAAATAGTTACCTTAACATCATTTATAAATATCAACAGCATTATGCAAAAATTATATATTTAATGCGTGAATACAAATCCCAACTCTTTGGATGGATCCCTAAAAATGTGGTTTAGCCCAGGCCATTTTTTTTATCATGGTCCTTATCATGTGACACGCATATAAAACACAAGATGAAGTGATTGAATATTTGAACGAGAGGATACACCCAATAAACTCATCGTATTTACATTTTTTTTCTCACGGTCAAGACCACATTAATGATATATATCTGAGAAATGATTTACCTTTTCTTCCAGTGCAATTACTTCAGAAGCCAATAGTTTTGCGCGTTCATCAGCAGCATTACATTCCAGCAGGACATTAGAATATTCCATTTTTACAGCCTCAAGTTCCACCTAAAGATTTTCAACATGTGTTGGTGAGGTGTGATTCACAGAAGAGCGGGAAAGACTATGAAATTTAACTACAGACTACTTACTACAGCCTGCTGGAGAAAAACCTAAGATACTAAGTCCAAAAGATATTAATGGTTAGGAATTAAGTTAATTTGAAGAAAGGTTAAGACGCAATGAAAGGACTAGTTTTAGTATGCAGGTGTTCAGACAAACATACAACAGTAAAAGGACACTAAGGGAACAAAATTATTACTTAATAGACAGAACACAACAGTAATATTGACAGTCTCAATTTTTAAACACTAACCAGTTGGGCTTTGATTTCTTCCTGCAACCTTTCAAGGTCAAACTTAAGCTGGTTGACAATTGTTCCCTGAAGATAAAGGAACAGAGAACAAAGAGTCATCATTCAATAAAAAGAAAGAAAGAAAGAAATTAATGCAGCATTTAAAAATGACAAAATTAGATAAGTGTAAGAAGGCAAATAGCATAAAGCATTAGCTCCTGGTTTCAGTAATGTGCTTCATAGACCTCAAAATTACTGCAATGATTCACTCAACTAAAGATAACTTCGTGAGATTCTTAATGACCAATCCCACCTCCCCCACAGCCTACAGACAAAGAACGATCAAGAGAAGGCAATGCAAAAAAAAGGTAAAACTCTGAGGGAGTGAACTTAAGGTCATTTATTATCTATGATCCAATCACATTCATATGCAGAGTAAAATTCGGTGTGTTACCAATACAAGGAAAGTAAGCAAAAAGCGGCGGTACATATGTTAATTGTTGTTCATCAGAAAAAATAAGCTCAGGCTCAGCCTTCATACACGATTTGACAAGATCCTCCATATGCTTGTGTGAAATAAACATGTTATAGTGCTTAATATCATAATAAATTATATTGGACAAGATCCTCCACAAGAGTGAACAAGTTTTTAGTTTAGAATAGTGTGAATTTATCTGCATGCACGCACATACAGAGAGGTGCATTACCTCTCATCTAGTTACTCCTATCAATGACCAAGCCCCAGTCAAAGTTAGAACAAACAATCACTACTACTAGTTTAGGAATTGGAATGAGTTTCAAACCAGTTCATTTGAGTCGACATATGACACTATTAGGATATTGCAATAGAAGTTAGCCAAAACAAACAAAATCATGTTTTAAAAGCAATAGCTTCAAATGGGTATAAAAAGAAGCTTATATATAATACAGGAATTATCATATTCAACACGTGGAGAACCAGGCATGAATGCAGATTAACAAAGCAAGTAAAACTGCAACCAAAGCCGAGAATGGCAAGTTCAGACCTGTTTATTAGAGCTATCTGTTACAGCTGAGTTTTCAGAGGCCAAAACTCTGATATTCCCCTCTGAAGCTATATTATGATATTTGGGGTTAGCCACACACGCACAAAGGCACCCAATACAAATAAAATCACATGGTAAGAGCAATAGCTTTACTTTGAGAAACAGAGTAGTTGATATCCAAAAAATGCAATACAGGAATACTTATTTCCAGTCACATGGAGAACCAGCAATGAATGTAGACTAGCAATGGCAACTAAAACTGCAACAAATGCTGAGAAGGATAGGTCCAAACCTGTTGATTAAAGCTATCTGTTAAAGCTGAATTTTCAGAAGCCAAAGACTCTGCCAATGCCCGTGAAGCTTCAAGAGCACGTTGCAACGAGAATTTCTCTTGTGTCAAATCTTCGATATGCTGCAATGGGACAAGTTATTAATTATTCCTTAAGGACCAAAAGAATGCAACAGAAATCAATTCTCTCATTGTAAAAATGAAGAAAGGAAAAAGTAGATGCATAATGCAATTAAGTTGGCCTTATTATTCAAAAAACTGCACAAATTGAACCATCCCACCACCAACACCCTGCATGATTCCCTTTAGTCTTTATAGATTACTAAAGAATCTTTTATTTTATATTCGCAAAAAACTAACTTACTGTAAAAGGACTAAATATGACCAGAAGGCACTATTCTGCATTCTGATGCAGATTATATTGTAGTAGTAGACTCTTTGATCAAAATATCATTGAAATCGTGAGTATGAATGCAGCCTTCAGCATAAACAATGACAACATTTCTAGTGGTATGAGTTTCCAGAAAATAGATACCAGATCTTTTTCATGCTACAACTAAATATAGCATAAGTGTTGCAACTTGCAATAATGAGTGTTATCTTCTTGCAGGCATTGCCTCATTCTTTAGATATTAAAAACATACTGCACGATTCTAATGAAGCATAACAAGGCTTATTATGCTTCATTTGTAGGATCTCACATTAGGGCATGTCTAAGGACAATTTTGAATCATGCAGTATGGTTTTAATATCTAAAGAATGAGGCAGATGATATCATACTACATACTAGGTGAATGGTTATAAAGTGTTCTGAAGTGGTCCTGCTCTAAATCATAAGTTTTAAGCGTAAATTCAACATGTACTTTTTGTACTTGATCTCTGTAACTGTCTATAAATTATGGGGTTAGTGGATCGTGTCAAATAAGTGTTTGGTACTGAATATGAATGCGGAGGTCAGAAATATGGGAATTTCTTTTCGGCATGGAGATTAAGAAAGAGATGTTTAATGTGTTAAGGGGGGAGATTGTAGGAGAGAGCTGAGAAAATAAAGTAATAAGTAAATAGAGAATAAAGTACGGAAGAGATAAATGCATTCATTTTACCCAAAAATGGATATGACTCTATTATGACGGAACGTCCCAAAGAGGAAATATGACTCTAGTCTACTAATGCAGAACGGAGTGAGTAATTTATTTCCTTATAGTTTGCTTGGGTTTCGAAGATGGCGTTCTAGTTCATAACTTATTATCAATGATTGCAACACTTTTGCTATATTTAGTTATAGCATGAAAATAATCAACATCTATTTTTCTGGAAATAAATGTTGTCATTATTTATATTGAGGGCTGCATTCACACTCACGGTTTAGGTGAATATTGAAATTTAATAGATTTTCAGGACAAGAAAGCAAATAAGATGTATCATAAATCTAGGTAATAGAACAACGCAATGCTCCTGTTATCGCCTCCCCAGCAAAAAGAAATTAAAGACAACTCAGTCAACCAAAAATATTGTGAAAGAGACAACAAGCAGTATACGAACCTGTTCTAAAGCAGCAAAGTCTTCATTCTGCTTCTGGGAAAAGAAGTCATGTTTCTGTTCTGTGATATTAAATAAGCCAACGCCATCCCCAGATGAAAATGGAGTGTTAGTGAATCTATTTGGAACTGATGATGCCAAACCATCCACTGGGTAAACTTTGGAACTCGATATATCATCTTTCTCTGTGCCAAAGAGAGGAGGAGATGATGAAGGGCCTGTTGAGATCTGAATGGAATCGAGAAAAGATGGACGGGTTCTTCTCCCAGATGCGGGTGGAGATGGGGGTCCACGATTTGATGAGCTCAGTGTCTCGGAGTTGTAATCAGATTTATTATCAGAGGTCCACAAAGAAGAATTGTTTGTACTCTCTGAATGATTAAAAGCACTGCCAAATTTCTTCCCTTCCATACCAGAAAACACAGAGAACTTCTCTTTAAGTCCGATTGCCGGGTCGCTTATATTTGAGGAAGAATGCTGAGGCTCTACCATCCCAGAGGAAGACCAAAGAATGACATACAGAACAAACAACATATCTTATCAGATAATTTCAGAAGATATCAGAACAAAAACAATGAGTGTGTTACAGTGAAATGGTTTTACCTATGAAAGATGGCATGGTAAGTTTGAAATCCTCATCTCTGCTATTACCAAGAGAGCTGACGAAATTTTTCAGCTTAAAATTGGCGGTATAAATAGATGACGTACTTGAATTAACAAGCGGGGCATCCTTCTCTGGACGATGAATGTCATTTGATGGGTACTTATCTAATCCATCAGAAGTAAGGTAACTGGAAGCATGGTTTTCCTCAGCAGACGATACCTTGTTAGCCAAAAGATTGTTTTTACCAAGCCCAGAAGCAATTTCAACTGATGTTCCATATTCATCCTTCCTGCTCTGAAATTTATCTTCAGGGCTTTGATATTGTTCCAAATGGACGGAGGAAGCATGATCTCTGTACCCTTCATTATTTGAGTAAGAATGCATGAAGTCGGATGCATTTACGTCATTGTTTCTGTCTAAAAGAAAGGACGTTGCATTCTTATCACTAAAAGAAACAAAATCATTTTGTCTAGGATTATCATATTCCTTGTCAGCAATCTTAGGAACATCATTTGACGTCTCCGGTCGACCTTCAGAAATCGTATCTGAAGTACCCACTCCATTAGATTCGGTGGCGCGTACATTTTCTGTTTCTGGAGGTTGTTTTTCATTTATAACATTAGTAGAGGAAGCTTTCTTTGCAGCTCTCTTTCGACGAAACTCCTCTAGCTGCAATTTAGTAGTTACACAACAGTAAGACTGCTAATTAATAAACTAACCACGCTAAGACAAATGTGATCAAGATGGGAAGATAATCAGCACACCAAACAATTATCAAACAGAGGATGCAACACAAAGTGCCAAAACTTGCCGCTGAACTTTTAAAGCTAATGCCAAACAAATAAAATGCCGATTAAGCATCAGATCAATCTACGAATTCTACTAAAGCGTGAATTGAAATCAATAATAGAACAAATGCAGATTCCTTCAATGAGTTTCCTTGAGGTAAAATCGCGAAAACAACATCTAAACAAACAAAACGATCCCAATCAACGCCGTTCGAGATGCCATACAGAGAAAACGAAGAATACCTTCTTCTTTCCAGCTTCCAAATGCTCTTGCTTCTTCAATACCTGCGCCGACGCCATCGAAAATTCTTAGCCACCAAATTCTCACCTTCTCATAAAATTCCGTCACAAAAAACCCTATGACTCTCCTCAATTAACCAGATCACAGCACTAATTTCCCTACGGATACACCCACGAATTCCGTTACACGCAACAATCAAACTGCGAACTAGACAAACCAATAAATCATACAATGCAAACAACAAAAAAACAATTAAGTTTTGAAACTAGGGAAACACAATCCTTCCTCTTCTATATGGAATTGGAATAGAGATTTCCGATCTGGTCGGAGAGAGAAAGGGAGAGATTTCCTGCGTAAAGGTTTTCTCTCTCTATTTTCATCTCCAGTTTAAATGGGGATGAGATCCAAAAACGCACCAACTGAAGAACGAAACGCAGCTTCAAGTTTTATTTTTTCTTTTTTTATTAAGTTTATTTTTACTAATATGGTAGATTTATTTACATTAAATTTTTATTTATATTTACAAAAACATGCACTATATGATTTGTTAAAATCATAAAATAAATATATTTAACGAAAATGCAATATGTGCATAAAATATTTGATACTATGACAATTAGAATTGGTAATTTTTTTAATTTTCGAATCTGACAAAAATACTGAGTGGAGTATTTTTAAATGTTTATATGAAAAACTATTCTATAATAAAATAAACATATTATATAAAAAAGAACAAAAAAACTTGATTTGCTTTATATTCAGTATTTTGATTTATGATTCTAAGTATCTAACTAAATGTTGTAGCATTATAAGGTTTTTAATGAAATAATATCCCATAATAAAAATAAACATACAAAACCTAAATAAAGAAAATTTAAATAAAAACTTTGTGTTTCATTCTTTATATGATGCGCTTTTGGCACAACAACAATTGTTGTGCTCTTCAACACATTAGGGGATCTTATCCAAGGTTTAAATGTCATCATTCTTCCTATTTTGTTATGTAAAATAGATTCTTTGAAACGGTGCCAGTATTATAGTAAAGTGATACATCGCGTAAAAAAATTCTACAATTTTATTGACATGCACGCATCAATAATGTACCCTTGTGAATTATTGACAGATGACATATTTTAGGTGTAATCCAAGTCAAATCATATTGTGATGGCACAATTAATTCGAATTTAAATTTAAAATTAAAATTTATCAACTTCAATTTCAAATGATTTTAATGCTTCTATAAGTCGGCCTACAAAATCCATGGAGTAATGGTAAGGTTGATTACGCATATCTACAATCGTTTTGTCTTTCATATCCTAATTGTCGGGAAATTCTCGTATGAAAATAAAATATACTCCACTTTTCACTCATGAAATATTAATTTGTTAGTTTGCTGCGTATAAATTAATTTGTTACATTTATTCTTCTTGCAATGAAAAATGACATTAGATAATGCTTAAATGAAAATGAAAGATAGATATAATAAAATTTTAGTATATATTTATAGAAAGTAATTTAATGATAATTCCTTTTTAAAATGATAACAATAACTTTAGGAATGATATGAAATGGAAAATGATATTAGTCTTCATAGATAATGATTTTGTATAAAATTGAAAAAGACATGGAGTTAGTTTGCTTTTGAAATGAAAAAGACAAAATGGAGGTATCGAATTGAAAATTATACTGAGTCTTGATTCATCAATAATGATTTGTATGAATAGAAAATAATTTTAGACTTTCGTAGCAATATTATATCTTCATACACAAAAATAACACTATTAATCTCTGGATACTATTTCCAAATTATGATTATTAGACTAAAATCATTATTGATGAGATCAACATCATTTTTCTCGTTTTAGAGTATCAAGCAATTTGTATTAATTTAAGAGGGCGTTATCACTTATCATATGAATTGTTAAATATACTCCCTTCCTACCCAAAAAAAAATGATATTATTTTTCTCGTTTTAGAGTATCAAGCAATTTGTATTAATTTAAGAGGGCGTTATCACTTATCATATGAATTGTTAAATATACTCCCTCCCTACCCAAAAAAAATGATATTTGGGACGGCATGAGAATTAATACCCAATTGTTAGTAGAGAATGAGGTCCGCCTTATTAACGAGAAAGAAGTTATCAAAAAAAGAAGATGATATTTTTATGATACATCAAAAATAGAAATTGTCTCTTTTTTTTATGGGACAAAGGGAGTAATAATTTTTTAAAAAAATTCAATTCATTAATTACTTCACACTAATTAGAGATGATCAACAAATCAAATGAATAAAGTATTAATAAATTCAAATGAAATTCATAAACAAATATTATTTGAAAAAAAAAAGATCAAAGTATTTTAAATCAACAAAGAAAAAGTCAACCACACTTCAATTATATAATTATTAAAATCATCGTATTTTACATGATTTTTAAATAACTTATCAAATAAAATATGTTTAATATTATGAACAATTCCAAATAGCAAAATGACCTTTTAAACGTTGGATAGAGAGAATAGCACAAAAAGAAGTTATACTCACATACTCATAGTTAATGGTGTGTATAGTCAGCATTACACCAAAAATATATACTGATTTAGTTTACATTATAAAAGTAAACATACAACTACTCCAAAATTTGGACACCTATAACGTGTAGTGGAACCTAGTTGTGACTTGTCTATTAATTTTGTAAATGACAAAAAGACTGTGTCTTTAGTTCATCCAGCCACTGCACAAAACTATACTTACCATTTTTAGCTATATTATTATTCCTATCCATATCAAATAAGAGGGATGGAAGGAGATGGAGTTTGAGATGGATGTCCAAATGATAATTCTCGCAGTGAAAGGGGTACAAAAGGATGAATCCATCTTTGGGGCAATGGTAGAAGATTGTCGTCAGCTTTTGAAAGAGGTATCTGGATCCTATATGAGGTTTGTAAAGCGATCAGCGAATCAGGTTGCTCACACGCTTGCTCGGGCATCGAGTTCTATAGCTGATGGCAAGTATTGGTTGAATTGCATTCCAATTTTTATCTGCAATGTAGTCTTAATGGTTTTGATTGAATAATATATTACATTTGGAGTAAAAAAAAAAAGTACAAATTACAACTTATATAAATATGAGATGTAAAAAAAATTCATTTTCGTGGACATTTTGTAATAATTCATCTATTGGTATAGTACTGAAATGACAAAATTTGACTATTTTTTGTGGACGGATGGAACATAAATATAAATGCTATATACTAAAATTTCATTTCCATAGACATAAGTGAATAGTGTCGGAGGGATGAAATTTTCTAAGTGTTTAATTACTCTAACTATGTCCCATAAAATATGTACACTTTTTTTTATTTTTATCCGTCCCATAAAAATAAGAGCATTTACATTTATTAAAGTTGTCCCCTGCTCATTATATATGCATCGATTTATTTATAATTTATATCACAATCGCACTACTATAACTCATTAAACACAAGTAATAATGTGGGTCTCGCTCTCTAATAATATTACTTTAACTATTATTGTTCTCTTCTCTCAAACTTTACCAATCGTGCATTAATTCATGTATTCTTTTAGATGGCTATATTTTTATGGGACGTATTTTTTTTATCTAACTTGTTTAATACATCTACTTAATTAGTTCAAACAATGAGCAATGTTTTTTGGTAAAATATTTTTATCAGATAATTATAAAGTTAATAAATTTATTATATCTAGTATATAAGATATAAAATTCTTATAAAATATACTCCATCCGTCTTAGTTTAAGAGTAAGATTTAGTTATGACACGCGTTTTAAGAAATTGGTGGAGTGTGTAATAAATGAAGTGAGATAGTGGTTGTTGGAGTGTGTAATAATTGAAGTGAGGTAGTGGAAAGTGGGACACTTTGACTTTTTGTATGTTTAGAATTTTGTTTTGTTTTATTTTTATGAAAGTAATGACATTTGAGTGTAAATTTGATGAATAATGAGGTTAAATTTTATGTCCAAATATGATATATTCTAAATGTGACTCTTAAACTTGGACGGACTTAAATGGCAAAATGTGACTCTTAATATCAAGATACAAAAGTATATTAAGACTACAAGAATATAATATACTTATTAAAAAACATAAAAACCTTTAATGTATTTTCTTAAAAATATACTACGGGTATTTTATGATATTAAAACAAGATTATAAAGGGAAAGAAAACTGAAGAAGCAAAATGAAAGAGAGAAAAAAAATGTAAAAACACATTACACTTAATAGTGTACAAAATTCAGATAAGTATATTCATTTATTAATTACAGTATGATAGATTACATTCTTTTTTTTTCTAATTCTAAAAACGTGAAACGCGACTAAGCCGATAAGCTGAAAGCGCATTTCCGATATAAATTGGACACAGTAGAATATAGGTTCACTCTCGTCACCACATTTTCATCTTCAATCAAAATTTCAGTGTGAGAATTTCTGCAGAAATCCACCACAAAAAAAATTAGGGCAGAAAGAAAATGACGGAGGCGGTGATCAGGAACAAGGCCGGGATGGCGAGCATCAAGGACATGCCGGTTTTGCAGGACGGTCCTCCACCCGGCGGCTTTGCTCCGGTCCGGTTCGCCCGGAGGATCCCTAACACTGGACCCAGCGCCATGGCGATTTTTCTTACTACTTTCGGAGTCTTCTCCTGGGGAATGTATGAGGTCGGCAAAGGCAACAAGATCCGCAGGTAATAGTTTCCGTCGATGATTTTTTTTAATAAATCGATTGAGTTTGATTTGCGACCGGAAACGGTAGATTTTTATTGCTGTTATTAATTTTTGCCCTTCGTTGTTGAGATTGTTTAGGAGTACAGTCATATTGTTTGGAATTTGAGGTGTCTAGGGATTATTGGTGCTGTCTGATGATTTAGGGGTTTGATTTGGTGTTCAATTGGAGTAATACTGAAGTTTCGCTGCTTTTTTCCACTATGCAAATTCTGTTGGTTTTGGCTATGGTTGGGTCATTTCTTGAGAATATTTTTGCTTAATGTTGGTAGAGATGGGAGTGTAATGTTGATATGGATATGTGGCATTTCTGTGTCCTCCAAACCATTTATGAACTGTGTGGACATTTCTATCTTTTTCCATACTATGTCTGTTAACTATTATTTTGGTCTGGACATTGGATTTCGATAAAGTGGTAGTAATTTTTTGCATAGTTATCCTTGCAATTCTGCCCCTCCGGAACCAACTGCGCTATCCCTGCGGGCAAATTTGTGCATAGTTATCATTTTGAGGCACTGTGTGTCATGTGCTTTGGAGCTGTTGTTTCATTGACGTAGTTTTTAGCTTCGGATTTGTGAAGCCATCTTGAGTCGTTCAAAGCTAAGTTGTCCCATTCTTCTTAAACATATTTATAGAAACTACAGAAACATGTGTTCCAGTGATGTTCAGCTGGAAGATATTCAGAGGGATGAATATTCATGTTTGGAAGAACGTGAGCTCTCTGCTTCAATCTATAGAATTTGATGTCTAGATCTGTATGTAAATTCCCCTTTGCATTGGCTACCAAATGTCTACTTTTCATTTGAACAGTTAAGCTATATTACGTGTTCACGTGATGCTAGTAGCTAAGCACATATAAGCTTCCTCTCGCTTTAACTATGCACCCTTGGCTTTCTCTACAACATGTTGAGTAGCCTTGATTTTCCAACTGCAACCCTTTTTTGTTCACCTCTCAGTATGAAAATGAGATATATGTTGTTGACTTGTTGCTGCTATTCTCCTGGTTTGACTTTGAATGGAGAAACTTTTCTATCCAAAGCACATAATCCAAAAATCAAGAATCACAGTTCATGGTCTTTTACGTATTTAATGATATGAGAAGCTATTGAAACATGTCGAAAAATGTTATTTTGTAGAAGGTTCTTACTTCTTGCATATTTGGTGGTGGTGCTCAACAGGAGTTGTTGAGAGAAATCACTCACCTATGATTTGCACCTAGATATCTGAATTCTGAAAGATAACCTATTCTTTCACATGTTAATATGTAACCTATATTTTGAGCCATTTCAAAACTTTGTGTGTTGCCCCCTTAGTTTTCTTTGTTTTTGTTTAAAGAAATCTATTTACAGGTGTCCATATACCATTTCGAGTTATGCATATCCTTAGTACATTAGATTTTTTGACATACTTCAGCATGTCAGCCTCATGTTTTTTTCCCTAAAAATAATTTTGCCAATCCTAAATCAACATTCTTGGAGTCTTTTTATTATCTATATTTAGTCCATCTCTTGTTTTACAAGTTCTATTTTAGTTCACATCATCTACAAAGCTAACAGTCTTTTGAATTGAAAACTTCTTCGTATGCAATTCCTCACACTAGCAACTAGGAATTCTCTGCTTTTGTAATCCAGAGCTGGGATGAATGCTCACCACGATGATCAATAGGATGAGAATGAGATTGGGGTAAATGATTATTGAACTTGCTGAGAATGAAGCAACCGTGGACCAATCATTTCTGACAAGTTGTATGGATAATTTAGCAGGAACAACTGAAGTTAGAAGTTCTATATATTTTTTGTGATGTGTTTTGTTTTATTGGTTGGAATTTTTCATTGTGGTAAAAAATTGGATATAAAGATTTTTCATAAAGGACCTGTATTCTTCTAGCAATAAAGGAAGTAAAGATGTAATTATACTTCATAGGTGTACGGTAGATCTTGTAACTGTCCTATTTCTCAGAAGGTATTAGTTCTGGAAAATCTCTGTCAATGTCATCTATCGGGTCTTATTGATGGGAGACCTTTGGCCGTAGGCATTAACCACAGTTTCAGTAGACAAATACATGCACACCTCAATCTATGCTTCCTGGTATTTTGAGTTATGGCAACTTGTCAGAGCTACAGTATTATTAGTACCTACTATGATTTTTGGCTCTTTAAATGCGATAATTAAGTATATTTATTATCATTGACTTATTGTATGGAATTAATTTGTTTAATTTTGTTGAATATTGGAAAGTGGAAAGCGAAAACTTAATGAAAGTTTCTAACTGAATAGGGCTATAAAGGAGGAAAAATATGCTGCCCGCAGAGCAATATTACCTGTAATTCAAGCTGAAGAGGATGAAAGGTGACTTCTGCAGTTTGCTTCTGCCATTCTTGTTGTAATATTCCTAATTTTGTTTGCGCGTAATTTTCTTATTACCATTGCCTCTCTTCAGATTTGTCAAAGAATGGAAGAAGTATCTTGCAGAAGAGGCTAGAATCATGAAAGATGTTCCAGGCTGGAAAGTGGGCGAAAGCGTTTACCACTCAGGGAAATGGATGCCTCCAGCGAGTGGGGAGCTACGTCCAGACATTTGGTAATATTGTGGTTGTCTGGTTGCTGTTCTGGCTGATGGGATTCAGCAAAACAACATTTTGCTTTGCCAGCATGATTCACACAACTATCATTGCGCTTTTGCTTTGTTTCATTAAATAAGGATGATGCTGAAAATTATGTTCCATTGCGTCTATACCTGTTTCATTATAGATGTTGACATATGATTGTACTGACAAATTTCTCCCGCTTTTTGGTGTTGAAATGGTTTATTTAACGCTTCCATTTTCATCTTCTTTCGATCAGCAAATTAATAAAAGCACGAGTGAGAAAAATGTTGGGAATTACTTTGATTATGAGATATAAAGATGTCTATGTCTGCAGTTGCTATCATGGGTGCACACAAAATTTCGACCAAGAGGTGGTGTAATTTTATTCATTTATTTCGGAATTTGCTGACTTTGGATTGGGAAGGTTTAAAATTCGCAGGTCTATGCAGTAGACTTTAATCAAGCATATAAGCTTGGCTTACATTTGGATTTGCTGATTAAAAATTAGAATAAAGATTGTTGAAAATCTTCCAAATTTTATTCATAGATGTTCCTAATTTTATGTATACATAGAATTCTAGTGAATTTTCATTAACAAAATTTGATAGCTTTATCATTAACTACAACATGTAATTGTGGACGAATGCAGGAACATAGTTTCAGGAAGAGCTTAGATAAAAAAATGAGAGTATCCTTTTTTTCTAACCATTTATTGCACAAGCCAAGAACTAATCCCAAAACAAAATTAAACCATTCTTTACAATAAGATAACTCCTAATTAACAAATCCCAAAACAAAATTAAAAAACAATGCATAAACCATAACTACTAAGCACCAACTCAGCTTTGCCAAGAATGTGTTTTGGCATAATTCTTATCATCACAGCTAAAGTAAATCCCATCAATTCTGGCTGACCAGAAACAAGTGGAGGTTTCTTCACACTGATAGCTTATAGTATCAGTATCAAATGCAGTAAACCTTTTCTGCAAATGTCCCCACTGCAAATGGCAGGAAAACAGAGTTGATCTGAAGAAATTCACCCTAAATTTCCAACTCCAGTCATCACCATTATCCAAGAAATGCTCTCCTAAATCATTATCTGCTGATTTGCAGTTGACAACGAGCTCTTCCGTGCTGTTTTCTAAGTTGTTGATCATGTGAACTTGGTAGCTTTGGAAAATCCCAATGCTGAAAGCTCTTGATGATCCGATAAACGCGATGTGAATCGCGATTATTAGTGCGAGTGGATTGCGATAACTCATTTTATTGTGAGAGATATGCAGTAAGAATTTGTGTGATTTTGTTAGCAGGTAGGGAGAAGGTTTATATAAGTTGGGAGTTTCATTGGGATTCAATGCTTTGATGAGGATTTTGCACCTGTCTATATGGTAGTGTAATTATTTTTTTTATTTTCCATTTTGACCAAGAATTAAAGTTGGGAATTGATGAGCTTGAGTGTTTCTAATTTGGTTTGCATGAATTTTAATGCAATAAATACTTCGATTCTAGTTAGTATTAACTATAGAAAGAATAATTTTATTTCTTTTTTCTTCTTCTTTTCCTCTTCGGGGAAATTTACAAATTCATTTCTAACATTAAGTTTCTTTAGATGAAAATAGTATTGCTTCACAATAGATTTGTGCCAATTTTCTTCAATTTATTTAATGCTATGTCATCAAGTATGTTCTCCAATTTCATTTCCAACAAAATTTGAATAACACCTTATTTAAAAATCTTAATGCTTTATTGAGACATATTCTAAAAGCTGGAAAATTTTATTGGCATAAGAATATTTAACTCAAAAAAATGAACGAAATTACATTATTTCCTTACACATCAACTATATTAATGTCTTATAGTTACTCGATATTAGAAAATTAAAAAAATTCCAATTCTCAGAGCTAAAATAGAAACCAAATTGAGTTACTTGGCAGTTACAGAAGCCAGAATCAGCACAATCTGAACCCTCAATTGCAGCACTAAATGCAACAATACGTTTCAGTTCTTTACCTTGTCTAACGTTGCTACAGAAAATAGTAGATCCATCAAAAATAACCTTACACAAAATCAAAATGCTTCCAATGATTATATTCATCGTCAACTTGTTTGGTATGTATAATATAAAGGGTCAAGGGATTTATGTATTATGCAGTTGGATTTTAATAGATACTGTATAAAATTGAAGTTGATATATCCTTCGCATATGTTATTCCATTGTATAATAGATAAAGTTTACTCTTACGTGCAATTTTACTGGTAAATTGTAAATTTTATCAACTGATTAGACGATACGGGTTGTAGACCACAAGTTTGTCAAATTCAGATTTTGTATCGAAGAAGATATTCAGATTTCGTGAATAGAATATGCTACTTCATTTTTTTAAAAATAGCAATTATTTTTATTTTGGGTCGTTCCTTAAAAATAGAAACTTTAGAATCTTTTGATTTTAAGGCATAGACCTCATAATCCACTAACTCTGCTCTCACTACTTTTTCTCTTCCTCTCTCTTACTTTACTCATTTTTCTTTTCCTCCCTTACTTTACTAATTCTTCTCACTTACTTACCAATTATGCATTAAAACCCTTGTCGTTTTAAATGTATCTATTTTTTGAATACGGAAGGAGTATATGAAGTTTAAAATCAAGTTACTAGAGAAATAAGGCATATTGAAAGATTGATGATTGTGAAATCTCATATATTACTCACTCCATTCCGAAATAAGAGTTCATAGTTGACTCATCATGGATTTTGAAAAATGTAAAGCAAAATGATAAACAAAATTAGCAGAATATGAGCCTCATTTTGTATACTATCCGTTGTAAAAATTGGCCCATTTTGCCATTTGAGAATGTTCGCATTAAAATGTCATATACTTTTTTCCATTTTAGGTAAATGGATCTCATAATTCACCTAAAACATTGTACTCACATTCTATTATAAAACTAATTACAAATGAGCATACATTACACTAATTTCTTTCTTGATTGTTCTTCATAAGTCTAACCAATTTTTTAAAACATGCGTTGAATCAAAATGAGACTAATTTCTTTATTCATTTTCTTCACAAAGTCAAACAATTTATTAGTTATTATATAAAATCAAAATAAAACTATAAATAACATACATAAATAACAAAGCTGAATGAAATGAACTACTAGTAAAATATATAATCTACTTTTATTTATGATAAAAGTGGAAAGAGATTATTATTATGAGAATAACCAAAATAACAAAAATACAGTCTTATCGTGAGATTGAGTAAGATATTAATAAAACCTAATATAGATTAAAATATACACCTAATATCTAGGCATAGACACCAATAATTTATGTTTCCTACAGACATTACTTCGTATTGCCGTAAACGTATGATGCTACCGAATACGTCATATTTCACATGTAGTGTAAAAAATTAATTTCAGAAATTGAGATAATAGATAAAAATAAGTATTCGCGAATAGAATTGACAGTTAAAATTTACTAAATCATTTATGACATGGTAGGCAAATATCGCAACAGTAGGCGCATTGTTGTGCTGGCTGTTTGCGGTTAGGTTTCCACCGCCATCACAAATAAAGTATAATAAAAAATAATAAAAAAAGTAGTAAAAGACACGCTGAAAAGGCAGCGAATTTGACTTTCCAAATCAGTAAACCCCATCTCCAATTCCACCACTCTCAGTATAACAACTTTTTTTCCATAAATAGCTAATCCCACATTCAACCATCCACACGTCATGAAGAGCCACCGGAGAAGGAGATGGAGGAGGAGGTTGAGGCAGGGCCGTGCCTTTCTGGGATGCTTCTGTAAAAGTAGAGGTGGTTGCGTAGCTCCCAGCTCCAGTCAGGGTGGCGCTTCACCATCATCTTAGGCCACCTGTTGATCCTCACGTAGTGCTCCCGCACTTGTCCGTCTGCGAGGAGGCCGGTCACGATCGTGTATGACGCTTCGTGCCCCCCCCACACCTTGTCCTCGGGGTCGGCCGTGATGCTGCCGTCGGGGTGGAAGTACCGCCGCATTGGAGGGGCGCCCTCGCCCCTCCAGGACGGGTCCAGCTCCCGCCAGTACTCCGGCGCCATCTGCAGAGAGGGAGAGAAAGAAGAAGCTAATTATCTGGTGAGAAATATATATGTGCATCAGTAATTGCTTGATTTGTTCTCTCCTTATGCTTTTTATTGGGTGTGGGATTTTTTATAAGAGGAATATATTCTGTTTTCTAGGAGTTAGGAATCTTGTAGCATCTGGATCTGGATGAACACTACTAGTTCATCTTCGGTTGCATACTACATTTGGAAAGACCTTGCTTTCTATGAAGAATAGATGAGAACAATAACATCTAAATTCACAACAATCAGTAATAAGTCCAACAAAACAAAGATCGTTGCCTATTTACTTACTGTCACTACAGGTTTGAGTAAAATTTTATGATAAGATTGCATAGCTGGAATATGAATGAGTAATTCGGAAAGAAAGTTAACATATTTGGTTTCAGAGTTTACGAAGATGTGGAACCTTTAATCTTGGATTCAGTTATCAAATAGAATCAGGGAGACTGGTTTGGCCTAAACTGGGATGAGAAAAGGATTCTCTTCACCAACCATGAAAAATTGTTAAGAGGGATAAACTTGCGTTTTAGATTTACAAAAAGGATTCTAGTTTAGTAGGAGCATATAGCATCATCATCTCCATTCACAACTTTGATCCTCCTTTCATTGTCCTAAGATCATCAGAAGCAACTTCAAAAGAACTGTACAATAAAAGCGTGTTGGGAGTTCGCAGAACTAATCCTATGGTGTGCTACTAATGATCCTCATATTTGCACCTAGGAATCATATGATCAGCACAAGTGTTCAAAACAAGAAAACTGACAAGAACTGAGGTTCAACACAAGTAATGGCATACCTCTGTAAAGCGGAATTCCCAAACATGGTCACAAAGGTCATCCCTAGTGATTCGAGTCTGACGTAAGAAAATTGCCAGTTAGAAAGTATAATAGGCACCACCTTCATATTAGTTTAAGTTATCACATATTGCATGCATTTAAAATCAGATCTGTGATTTATCCGATATGATAGTGTAAGCACATAAAGCCCTTCCCAGGCGCGTCTGTCCAAGAGATAAGGAGAGGAAGAAGTGAGACTCACTCGTTTGCCATCTCTGATCGAGAGCAATGTAGCGATCATCTTTGGAAGTCCTTCAACCGTTGATACACGTGGTATATGTGCCTTATCCAACCATAACTCTTGACACTGGAAAGAAAGGCACAACAGTGTAAACAATTTAGTCTAACAATTGGGGATGGCATTGGCGTGTTGGCATAAAAAATCATCAAAAAGAAGCCAGGCTAAAAAGTAAAGCAAGTAATATCTTCAAACACATCAGGAACATTATAGCTAGAGCATGATGATCAACTCATGGCGCACATGATATTCTTCTAAAGGAAATAGAAGTGCTCCATCTGTCCACGGAGAATGTAGAAAAAAGGCCATTGTGCTACACTCTTGTGGACACAGGGAGTACATTATTTTCCATCTCTATTTCCATTTTAGCTCACCATTATATATCACCACCCTAAGTAGAAAAATCGGTAGAAACAAAAATCCCAATCAATGAGCATGAGCAAGGCAAACATATTTATTTGAATTAATGCTCCCAGTGAAAGGTGTAAACACAAAACCAATAATAAAAAATACAAATCCCAGCCCATGAGTGAGACAGAATTGCGGAGGAAGTATATAACAAAAAATGATCAGAATACATATCCCTGTCGATGAGTGAGATGGACAAGTATCTTTCAGTTAGATGTCATTGTGGAAAAAAGAGAAAACATATAAAAATTAGTGGCATGGAACTTGAAGACCCTTTAAACAGGGGGGGTCGCAATCTTCAAAAGACTATATAATGTAAAAAAATGACACACAACCAGAAGTCCAGAACCATGGCTGTTCCTCTGTTACATTATTAACAAAAACAAGAATTCTGAAGAATTTCAGAGTTATTCTGTTTTACTTTATCATTCCATTTTACTTCTTTCTGCTCCATTTATGATAATTTTATTCCAGCTGTTTCATCTGAATCATTTTAGGGTTATTCCATCTTATGATTATTGTTGGGGTTCAAACCATCCCACATTAGAGAATAGAAAATGTACGATCAATATATAAGTGCAACCCCTACTCCATTATGTGACGCCTTTTGGGGAGGGCTTGGCCCAAAACGGACAATATCATACTACTTTGAGTTTGGGTGTGCATCGGCAAACCCTAACACTTATCTCTGGTTATGGGGATCCCTTTCAGAAATATTATTAAACTTTGTGATATGAAAAAACATGAGTAGTCACAATTACCAGAAATCAATCTATGAGCATAGAGCTAACAAAATAGATAGGCTGAAAGGGAACGAGAATTCAACATAAAAGACATGATAATGGAAGTTAAAAAGAATCGTACTAGTATGTCGGGTTAAACAATTGCACACACCGATCATTATGTAGTAGACTCTATACCACAAGGCCACATTTGGTAACCATAGCATGATTTACTAAGATATTAAATCATGATAGGAATAATAAGATAGAGATCAAGATAATGATACTGTTATTGTTTGAAATGTTTGTTTGAAATGTAAGATAAAAACAAGTGTGGTATTTATTGCTGAGTTGGATTCTGCAGCCTACAACTTGCTTGAGGTGGCCCCCTGGAATGTTTGGTACCAATTCCATGCAAGTAGCACCTCCTAAACATTGTTGTAAACGCATTCAGACAGACACTATAGACAGAATATCTCACGTAGACGCAACAGATGGTGGTACAAGAAACAGCTGTGCTGGTATGCAGTAGGATGGAGCTCTCCCTCTTTCAATAGGAACCATGTGATAATCTAATAACATCATATACATGGTATTAACAGGCAATGTCTAGTTTTCATCTCGTTCAGGTATTTTACCTTATCTAACGCGTATTCTAGAATATGCATCAAAAGAAACTCATTTGTCTCTCTATTTATCAGGTGATGACTGTCCAGAGTGAGCTGAATTTTAGATACTGATTTTTTATGAATATGTACATACATTTTACTAATGTATCTGCACAGGGGATGACAAATATCTCTAACTGTATCTAAATTTTTGAATAGATACAGTAACAGAGACAATTTTGATAAGTGTAAAAGGCAGATGAGATGGATACTGGCTGCAGAGAAGAGAGAACAAACCACGGAACAAAAGTAGATGAGCTGGATTATACTCCTATGAAACTAAGAAAACTGAACTAAAGATATAAAATACACAGAAACTAATCCTTCAGAGAGGCCTCGGTTTCTGATGTCATAAAACTAATTTTCTCCCCGGCACAGCTCTTCCACTGAGGAGCTATTTATAACAATCACATAAAGAGTCCTTACCAATACCATCAACAATTTGAAAGTAAATCTAAACCTAGAAGACTAATGACAGAAGACTCTTTAAACATATCAGCAGGAACAATCCCTATCAAATTGCCTTGTAGAATCAGCCTTGTTTCTCAAGACTGATGTGGAACCGTCCATGGGGAATCATTAAAGCCACATTAATCTCGTCACTCGGGCTGGTCTGGTGCAGCGTCTTGAAATAGCCCATCAGCAGCAGCAATAAATTAATCCTCCACATAGGCCTACCGTTTTCACTGTCCTAAAACTAATTCTCCCCGGTGCATAACATTCTGATGAGGAGCCATTTATAACAATTACATAAAGACTCCCACTTCTTATCAACAACTTGAAAGTAATCCAAACCTAGTAAACAAAGGTTAACTACTACTACTTTCACCAAAATCGGCAGGGAAGATCCCTATCAGAGTTCCACGTGCTCTACATTTTGACTGCTGGAGAAGTTTATGCTCCATAACTTATCTGGATTCATGAAGTGTTTATCGGGAAATAATACATTTATTGGATAACCAAAGCAACAATTGGCAAGGCTATTTATTGGAGTCACTGATAATCTGATCTAATTTCTTCTTCACATCATCAGGCACGTGATGGTTTGCTATTTCACTAGTAGAATAACAGATACTACTATAATGGAGTATCATAACCCAAATTCAGCACAAGCATGCAAATTTTTACAAATCTTCTTATGGTCAACAAAAATATTACTGCATTCCAGTAGGAGACGTTACAAGAAGCTTGCTAAATGTATCATATGACATCAAATAGAACATAGAAGTAAAATGATAAATTCGGGAACAAGGGAGAAAATGAACTACAGCAATAACAAAACGAGCACAGATGGCACCCTGGACCCATTTGTTTTTCACATTTGCAGCTGAATGCATTCCAACTAGTATCAATAACACTCATTGTACAATTTTGGAGGCAAATTACTTACTTTCATGCCTTATTTCTCAAATTCTTATAGTAGAACCCCTTAGGGAATTAAACTTTGCCTGGTTTGAAGATTTCAATGATCCTCGATGCAAGGATCACACACAATAATGCGTGATAACGAATAATGCGCGATAAAGCAATTCCATCTAATTTTATATAGACTAAAGTTCAAAATTTGGCGCTCTACATTTGCCCGAAAAAGTTCAACACATTAAGTGTGATAGCTTCTAGTGCTAAACAATATGTAGCTGTCCATACTTATGGTTTCGTAAAAAAATTGATGGTCACTAGCATTTGATTTTGATCAGATTAGTGAGTTAAATATCATGCTAACTATAAAAGTAAAGAAATACTTAAATTTTTAAAAAACACAACTATTATTGAAAAATATAAAAGGGAATTCTTCTGCTAATTTTAAATTTAAAGGCATTTAATAACCTTCAACTTTTAAATGCATTTAAGTTACTAATTTGGTCAAAATGTTGTGGACCATTAACTTTTTTATGGAAACGTTAAATACAGACCAAAAATACTTAAGGACTAGAAGCTATCACACTTAAGTGTAGGACCTAAAAGCTTTTTAGGGAAAATGTGGAAGACCAATTTTGGACATTACTCTTTTATATAATACTATTTGTAAAACATCTTTGATGCCTCAGAAACAATTCAAATGAAATACTCCATCTGTCCCATTAAAAATGAAACTTTTCCTAAAATGAAAACTAACATCATCTCTACTTTTTCCTCTCCTTTACCATATTCTTTGTCCATTACCTCACAAAACAATACTCACTCCGTCCCACTATAAGTGAGGCGTATTCCTATTTTTGCGGTCGTCCCATTATAAGCGACACATTTCAATTTATGGCAAAAAAAAGCAACACTCTATCCCTCTCTTGCTTTATCCTCTTTCCTATTTTTTTCTCACTCATGCTTTATTCTCTTTTCATCTGACCACTAAACACCACAACCTAAAAACTTGTGCCCAAAAGAAATGTGTCACATGTAATAGGATGGAGGGAGTACTATATAAAATCCTATGCCGAAACAAATGTTTCATATTTAATGGGACGAGGGAGTATGAAATTATTTATAGTTTGTTTTTAGCAAGAATCTTGCTTTGCTTTCTCACATAATTTATTGTTAAGAATAATTTAAATTGATATCATCGTGGACTAGGGGGCGTTTACATTATGTGAAAACTTAGATAAATAAAGTTAATGTATGCTTATCTTATCCATCACATAATTTTGCATATTGAACAAATGACAGAGTAGTAGACATCAAAAACAAATATCCTCGATTCAATTTATAATCTAGATCAAATGCCCTATATAGTGATATATTTTATTTTGTCGACTAAGTAACACTATTTAACACGAACAATAGGCTATTCCGATATAATATGTGAGTTTACAAATAATTTCCTGATAATACTTGGTCACTAAAAGGAATTTACTCATTTAACTCACATCACGAATCCCGAGTTTCAATGCTCTTTTAAATTTAGGTTCAGATTTCGAAAGGTTGGTAATTTTATTTCAATACAATATTATACTCCTAGTTATATGTCATAAAATAGTTTAGTGCACAAAAGTTGACTAGTTAAAACCTACACAATTTCATGTTAAGCAATAAAATCCATTATTAAGTATACCCGAGGAGTTTGACATTATCTTGAGATATGTGTGATGAGTTTGTTATTGACTTGAGGAAATAGAAAGCACTATGACCAAATTACATATGAGTTATTTCATAGGGACTATTTCTAAACCTTCCTTTTATTATTGATTTTATCAATTTCAATGTGATAGCCAAAATCTTCAACTTGAGAACAGTCTTAGTATTATTTTTTATTCTAAATGAAAGTAACCAACCCCCCCTAACAGATCATGAAACATTTATATTTATATATCTGTTTTAATATTTAAAAAATATCGTTATAACCAAATTTACCAATTCAGACTGTAACATTAAGATACTTAAATATTAAAGCTTAACTCAGCTTGGAAAAGGTAATTTAAAAAAACCTTAAAGAACTACTCCCTCTGTCCCACTCTATGTAATGTTGTTTTGTGAGTTAAGTGTAGAGAACAAAGAAAACATAGAGAGAGTGATGTTTATATTTTTAGAAATGTGTCATTTAGAGTGCATCCCAAAAAGGAAAATGGTTCACGTAGATTGGGATGGGACGGAGGGAGCAGAACTGATAAATATTAGGAAATCTTATATCCTTTAAACAAGTTACCCTCAAAATCCCATTCAAAGTGAATCATTTCTTTTTTGGCACATAAGAGAATACATATATGATAATAGAAAGATTTCTCTTTTATGACTTTTACTAACCGATCCCGACTCAGAAAAGTGACCAACCACGGCCCATTGTTTAATGAAAGAAACGGTACATGAGCCGTAGCCCTATAAGCCCACATCTGTGTAGTGTGTGTAGAGTAGATTGTTCAATGCGGCACAAACCTATTTTTGAGTATATAGTAACTTTTTAAGTTTAACTCCAAACATTTTCTCTTGATATATTTTCATTTTGATGGACCCTACTCAACATTTCATTGGCGTGATGGGTTGGGTCATGCCGAACTTTCATAGATACTACTCTTTTGAAGATGAGGAACCTTAGAAAGGCGATTTAGACAGATACATGCTCGGGCCGCTGAGCCCATTTGACACCTCTAACTACTTCTAAAAGAAATAATTTAGATCACTTGCAATTCCTAAATTATGAACTTTAAAAAAAAACTGAAAAAGTGATATAAGTAGCAAAAATAAATTAATGCTAACAAAAGGTTCCTATTCAAAGGTCTACTCATATCTTTAGTCAGTTTATATTTATATATATATATATATATTGATTATCCTCTACCATATTAAAACTCGAGCAAAAAAATAGGTTCTAATGGATAATCTTCTAATTTGTTTGAATGGATGAATGCTACATTCGTTACTTGACCATAGAAGTTATTGGTCCTCTACATTTCTCCGGAAAAACTTACTGATATGCTCAAACTCCTGACCTAGGGTCGCGGTCAACGGTGTGGAGACATGAGGCCCTGTCACCGTAGGATCGTTTTATGATGCTCGTGCGGACATGTTAGATTAGAATTGTTGACACAACAGTTAACATCCCCAAAAAAGGTAAACCGAAGAGTGTGGGCTTTATAAGGGTCTAATCAATATATTTGGAGTCACTAGTGTACCTAGCCGGTATGTTTTGGTCAATATTTAATTGTTCCATCGAAAAATTTAGATTAGTGATTTTAATATTATTCTAATTATAAAAATTAAGAAATACTACTATTTAAATTTTAAAAAACAAATATTAAAGAAAAAAACATAAAAAGGAGATTCTTCTCCTTTTAATTATTATTATTCATTTAAAACTAGTATTAATGCTTATTTCAGACCTTTAAAATAGTTGAGAGGATTTGCCTGCCTTTTTCTTCGAGTATTCATTTTTATGCCAAAAGAGTTAGCCCACATAAAACTCAATATATCTATAACAATCTCAAATTATTTCTTCAAGAATATAAGAAATATAAACTTAAAACATATATTTTGGATGAATTGAACTTTTCAATTGTTACATTACATATAGGATATAGCTAAGCTTGTAAAGATGTAGGAGTCTTGTATTAAGATGCTCCTAGTTATGGAGGAAGTTTTGCACCATAGTACAAAACGAGGGAGGAATGATGAGTGGCTGCATAATTGTGTAGCCATTCATAGATGATGGCATTGAGATGAAGGGTATGGATGGGAATAGAGAATCTGAGCTAAATAAGAGATAGCAGAGGCTACTATGAGCTGACAAGAGCCACCCAACCTGAGTGTTCACACCAGCCTAACTTTGGTTTGAGTAGGAATCTCATGTTCGTGGACCTCACTTTTAAACCACCACAAAGACACCTCCACATATCATGTCTCGTGTTCGTCTACCAGGCAGCGACAAAGAACGATATCGTAGTTAAAGATTCGGGCTAGAATGGATAAAAGGGGAAGGACGGGCAACAAATGGATAGATGGAAATAGATGGGAGGACCATGCTAACATTCTTGTAAGTCTTTGATAGCCTTTGATATCATTATAAGATGCCATCCACTTTGGCAAAACAAGACTAAAAAGATGATACAGGCCTAAGTCCAAACTGTTTAAAAAAACCCTATGATAATTGTGGTCCTACGTTACATAAGTTGAGAGTAAGAAATGTTTCCCGGAGTTATATATAGAATGCAAGACACTTAGCAACACGATAACAACTGTAGTGATCATAAATATAAACTACCTAAGTGACCTAACACATCAAGTTTGTGATTACTAGTAAATGGAAAAAAACACAATAAAAGAGATCATAACTAGCATTTCGCTAGAGACCAGATTCACATTTTAACCCCTCTTCATTTTGATACATAAATTGATTTGACTTCCTAACTTATCAAAATATTCTCATGGCTTACCGATTACATATTGATCGTTATTTACATGTTTTTTCAGATATTTCTATTTCTAAGCTACTTTTAGTTTCTTTTTATGTGTCCTACACAAAATGTTACACCATGTGTTGTATCTGGGTGAATGATGTGCAGTGTTTATACATTATATATACTATTTCTTTATTAGATTTGGATTGCAAGGCTGAAAAGTTCAATAGTTTTTTAATACTTACTTATGTTATAGCAGTTTCAAGTTCAACCCCACTTGATTCTAGAATCAATTTTAATTGGTTTAAATTTTCTCTTCTTTTTGAATCATGTAATGCATGTTCACTAAACTCCACAGGTCTACAATATCCTATCATGTATGCATTTCTTATGCTACAATACTTAAATGTTGTGACGAGCGTGGGGCGTACTGATTTAGGTAAAAAAAAAAGGTGCACTAATAGTTCAAAATCAGTCAAACTACACTAGAGCAGTTTATTTATAACCAATAAAACATAAATGATTCATATAAACAAATAAGACAGTTCATATTAAAATTTTCCAAGAAATGAGAAAATTCTCAAAAGGTATGTACACTGAGCTTGGTGAAAGGAAGGGTTTCTTGAAAAAAAAAAATTGAAAGGTTATTTTTGGACATGGAGAATGAAAACAAAAAGAAAGAAAAAAATAGGGAACTTGAGGTAAAAATTATAAGGTAAGTGAATTGGGCTTTCAGTTTGCCAAACGAAAGGTCAACAATGACAATAAGAGAAGGAGAATTTCTACCAAGGGAAGAGAGAGAGACACTACTTTCCTTGATGAAGACTTAAGACATCACGGGTAGTTTTTTGAGGTCGCAGCTCGTCTCCCTTCCTCAGTCTGTTGCTCGTCTCCCTTTCTCTTCTAGTCACAAGTGCGCCGATCATTTTCTCTACCATTACGTTGCAACCCACTGCACAACTGATGAGCCCAATTTTGTGCTCCTTTTTGCATCTTTAGATTATGAGTCTGTTTCTTGTCTATTTGGTGTGTTTTGAGTCTCTTGGACTTGGAGGACACTTCTGGTTAAGAGGGCAGGTTTGGGCAATGAAGGCACATTTGCAAGTCATCGGGGCAATTTGTGTCAACAAAGCAGAAAAGGTCAATCTGACCAAATGCGGACAAAATGCCTTGGTGATCCGATGAGCGGTGATCATAAGGACGTTGGGAAAGAAAAGATTGGATAATGAAGCAGATAACCTTACTTGATTGGACAAGATATGAATATATCCAAACTTCAGGGATAGGGCAAGACTCCGGAGACCAAGATTGAAATTGAGAAGGAGAAGGGAGGGATCTGGCCGACAGGATAGAGATGAAAAGACAATATACAAGGCCTAATGCTGAACCTACGCATGACCCTCCAATGCAGCCCTAGATTTTTTTCCCATAAAATGAGCTCTCATAGAGGCCTTTATTCAATACAAGTACTAGACATGAAAGCCACAATCAAAAAAAAAAGAGGAAGACAACTCTTTGGCAAGATACAAGCTGGAAAATGAACTGCCAAATGCTTAGGACACCAACCATCTATAGTTGTTGCATTTGTGCCTTATTTGATTAATGAACCTCTGAGAAATATTCAGCCAACGTCCATCTTCCCTGCTCTAGAGAAAGCCTAAAACATTCAAGCCTAATTTGTTGTCTTCTCGTTATGTCTACTAAAGTATAGCTGAATTATGTTGCGAAGAAGTTGGAGATCTAGTCACTGTGTAACCCTTTATAGAGGCCAGTTGAAGCAAGGCACCAAACCCTAACCCTAAAGTGAACAAGCTAGCAAGACCTTTAGATGGATGTTCATTCGGGTATTTCTCTTTCCATTCACTCATAAACCAATAGGTACTGACAGGGAAGCGGACAATGGATGCCAAGCTTACAGATTTTTGTAAGTATATGATTACTTTAATCACTAGTCAAAGAATGTTAGTAAAGTCCATGAGAGGTTATCATTGTTTCATCAACATATCTTTCTAGGCCATCTAAATGATGGATAAGCAAATAAATTATACAAGTGCAGACCTAATAGAACATACTTCTCCAACAACTATCATAAAGCATCTGTCCTATGGAAGACCAAATCCCAATTCTCTCCACGCTTAATTATTGCAAGATACTAGCCAAAAAATACATCAGTAATTCATAGCGCACAATATTAACTCCAGTAGAAGAGATAAATGCCCGCTGCTGGAAATTAGAACAGTAAAAGACACGGGGAAGAACAGAATAGTGAAATGGAAATAAATGGAGAACGACTGAGACGATAGAAATAAAATTACTTAAAAGAAACAACTAGCCTAAACTATCGTCCTATTCAAATTTTCCAAAGACACTTCAATGTAGGGAACAAAACCCTATTTGTAAGATTCTACTCAAGACTAAAATTTGAATAGAGCTACTAACTAAATGTAACAAGTAGACTCCTAATCAAACTAACGCTAAAAGATACCAGCTCAATAAACAAAAATACAAGAAAACTGCTAAGGATAAAGATGGCTGCAGGAAAATTGATCCATAACACTAGCTCTAAGATTGGGTTGAGGACTCTTACCCCTTCTGAGTGCATAACATGCTTATATCTCTGCAGTAGCTGAAACTAGCCCTCTTCTCCTGACAAATCAAGTACTAAACCAATTAAAACTCTTACCCCAAATTTAATTCAATATATATTAACCAAAAATATAGGGAGATTCCTTGCTGACAAAAGTGAGCAACAATGCCAACCCAAGTTACAATTAAAAGAAGACTGTAACAGCAAATTCAGAAGAATCCTTCCAGGTGTACTGATTGCCATTGTCAAAGTCCTCAAGGTTCAAGCTGAATGCCACATTAGAGAGGGAATCCAAAAGACACTCTTACAATTTTGTCTCTACTAATCCATAATAGTCATTCTTTTTTTAACCCGGGCTTCCAGCTGAATATACTAAGAATTTACTGATCTCTAGCAGCATTCATGATTTACTAACATCACTGATTCACTACACATATTGACACTGTACGGTCTTGTTTCTCTACCTTGAATTCTTCAGTCAGAAAACAATAAGTCACAACAAATTCCTACAAGAATTGCTAAGCTCCGCCTTACTTACTCTTTGTTTGAAACGTGCTTCATACCGCTGTAAGCATGTCCAAAGAAATTGCTACCGTAACACGATGCTCAAAGTTCTGGTTTTCGTAAATTGATACGCCAATGTAAAAATTGATGCAAAGTAAAATATGCAAAGCATGTTCATTTGACATATGTATAACAAGACGATAAAATGGTCCTGCACCTTCCTTCTAAGTCAAACCACAAACAAGTAAAGTCGTGTCATCGCTCATCTAAGAAACTAGATTGATTACTTCCAACAAACAAAAATTCAAAAAAATTAACTGTGGTTACGATTTACAAATAACTCAAGGAAACATGTTTCTTTATTACCATCTTCTCTCCATTCTGCATTGGCAGTCACTTCCCCATAGCTGGCAATACCCGATTTCCGAGATGGTAGGTTTCCACAACTCATACAAGCAGTTAAAGATTTTGGACTCGGTCTATATGAGACAAAAATCCTGAAACATGTGCATAATAGGAATTGTGACATTTATACAGAGAAATAGTTATTAATGCTCATAGTGGAGGAATCACAGAAAAGCAGAAGGCATATAGTTCTCCTTTCTGCATGCATGGAGCTATGTGTAATTATGCAATGCAAAAGTTAAGAAGCAATTATTCAGACCAACACCTTTCACTGAAACTCCTATTCTACAATTTGACAACACGGAGCAGGATTAAGAACCGACACACAAGGGTGTATCATACAGGCCTTTGATGAAACCCTTGTAGTGCATTCAAACAAACTTTCCACCTTGCAATATTTTACAACCAAAAGTAAACATAGAGAACAGGAAAATCTAGAGAATTGAGCTCCTTTTCCACCCACAATGTTCGAAAGCTGCAAGCTTAGGATATAAGTAATCATAGTAATCGACTCCACGGACAACCTACGACAATTTACATTTGAAATTTAAAAGTATTTCCTTACCAAACTTGTATTCCACCTATTGTTGGGTCGACAGTCCGGTGGTACCGTGGTAGATTGCAGACAGCACTTGAATCCTAACTTTTTCCCATGTTATAATATGCTTTTATGAAGTTCAATGGTAGCACCATACATAGTGTTTCTATTAGGGGCATTGAAGCTTATTATTTGACCATCTTTTTCCTTCATTTTAGTGGTTTCTCGGTATTAGCAGTTTTATAGAATTACACAAATAACTAATAGTCACCGAATATCCAATCTAGATAGTGTTCAAACTATGAAACTACCACATTCATAGTTTCACACTTTCACCTCCTCTTATCTAGACACTTTCCTTTTTACACTTCTTTGCTGAATTTTTGTTTTAAGGGATTCTGCATTTTACATACGAGATGTGCAAATGCATTCAAATTAAGAGCAATTGTATCATGAAAAGAGTTAGCTCGTAATCAATCAATCACCGGTTGTGCAAGTGCAACAAGACCTAGAATACGTCAAAAAGCACGGAATGGGCGATAAACAAACTCAGATTCAAATACCACCTACTGTACGTCAAAGGATGGGAAGAGATCCAAAAACACACAACTGCAAAAGTCCACACCTCAACCGCAACAAAACAAACAAGCAATTGTGCCAACACGCAAGCTCATAAAACAGAAGAAAGAAAATAACCTTGGAACCCCAAATTCTATCGGAAGAAGCAACCGGATTCCAGCCGCGAGAAACGAGGCGAGCTTCCGCCAAGCTGCGCAAGTCGAGCTTGGCGAGAATTATCGTCAAAATTTCGGAACCGACCACCAGCAAGGGGTCCTGATGCTCCTCTAAATCATCGAGTTTAACCTTCCGTTTACCTCTATTGGTAGATTCTTCACCGCCGGAGTCCGGCATTAGATGAATTGAGAACTCGGAAAACGAAAAAGTACTGGTTGGTCACAGAGATTCTCGAAAATTGGAGGGATGAATTGAGTGAGAGAGAGAGAGAAAGAGGGAGACGTGGAGCTACATGAGGGCGAAACATATGATACATATCAGGTGTCGACGTCAGGCATTTAATTAAACGGCTGTCGAGCTCCTCGAGAGGCGCGTTAAGTTTTTTAAGGTTTCCTCTTCTTTTTTTTACGATTTTAATTTAATTAAACGACTTTTTACTAATTATTATACTAATACTATTAACTTTTCTAATGTTAATGAGTATATATTTTTTTAAAAATAGTACCAATTTAATTATACTAGTGTGAACCCCGCGCATGCGCGATTTAAAATATTTATTTTATTAATTTAGGATGGTAAATAAAATAAGAAACAACATAATTACATAATATAAAAAAATAAAAAATACTATATACTATATCCTTAATAACATTTCAATACTAAAATACTATAATATGAAAAGACATAAAATATTTATATACAATTAAAAAATATTAGAAGGACAATGATACCGCCATAAAAATAGAAGAGATAAACAACCTTTATTATACAATAATACGAATAGCAAAATGAAGAAAAAGAAATAGTGAGTACAAATCCAACCAAACACACCATCAGAGTGCCGCAACTTTTCTCTCATGCTTATTTCTCTCCCAATCTACTGTTGACCTTATATTCCTCCTTAATCTTCAAAATGATGATTTTTTCATTTGCGCGAAAACAATGTGATATCTTGTGTTCTTCATCTTCTTAATTTGCTTTCTCTCGACATTTCGTTAACTTTGAGTGTTTTCCTACTTTAAACTATGAAAGTGACGAAATTGACAACGAATATGAAAAGCATTATCGATACAAATATTATAAAAAATATCTATTATAGCTAAACTTAAAAAAAAAACTTAAAAAGAAAAAACAAACTAACACTAAAAAAAAGTTTATATATATGAACTAACATCACTCAAACAGAGAATGATCAACAAAATAGGATTTAAAAGTGTTGTTTTTATTTCACCTTCTCTCACATGAGTATCTCTCCACGGCCTATGTCTCGGGCTTCTGGTCGTCGCCTTTCACTCTCTCTCTCTCACAGGATTATATATCCACCGTCTTTGTTACTCCTTCTCCATTGACATAGTTATGCTGAATTCCATGGTTTTCAGTTTCCTTCCTATAGTAAGACCGCTGTGTTAGTAACATAATAATCATACAAAAAAATGGATAAAATAGATTGAACAAAAATATGCTACTATTGATAAAAGAGTAAGAATCCTGCTGATCTTTTATGCAATGGGTGAAAGCAAGAAGGAAATGCAAATGGCGTATATTTATAGATGAAAAAATATAAAACAAAATATTTGAAACCCACCCATTAGTAGCCATAAATTATTTGACCGTTACTTTACATTTATATAGAGTAAATATTCATATTAAAATCTTGCATTTTTGTAGTTTACTATTCTTTTAAAAAAACTTAAAAGTTCGCACGTTAATTATGATAAATAAGTTTTAAAAAAAGTTAAAAACTGAATAATTAATTTAAAATTGATTAATGGAGTCTAGGGCTTTATAAGTAACGTTTTTCCTTGCAGCATCCAATTTGATACCAAGAATTAATGCACATAATTATTTTTATCGTTACTTATCATTGAGCAAAGATATTAATTAATACTCTTAAAAGTCAATGTCTATAGAAATAAAAGGAAAAATTAAAAAATACATTTCATTTTATAACAAAAACATTTCTTATAAAGCCATGACTGCACCAATCAATTTTCTAAATTAATTAATAACAATAGAATATAAATAATTATAAATAGCATTTAATATAGTTAACAATATAGTCATTAAAATATGCACATTTTATTGCTTTATATGTTTCATAATTTATTTGACATTTGAATATAATATCTGCAAAATTTAGATATCTATAAATCATAATATAATTTTGCAATCATGGATAACGGCTTAATTTATACCAACAACTCCAAAAACACATGTAACAGCTCAATTTATACCAATTACTCCATAAATCTCCATATTATTCCATAACTTATAAATATTGCAGAATAACACCAAAACTTATAAATATTTTAAAAGAAGACCAAAACTCATCTTTTATATATGTATAGATAAAGTGGTTCTGGCTAGAACTTTTTTAAAATGAAAATATAAAAACTGAAATATTCTTATCAAGTTTATGGATATTAGTCAGAAGCTAATATTTATAGATATTGTGACATAAAAATATTTACCGTTTAATCGTACTTATGACACTAGCTAATGGTAACAATGTATAGTATCCCCCGAACTAGCTAGAAAAAATAATATTTTGAAAACAAAAATATAATTAGGGAAATATTTTATACACTTAGATCACAAAGTTTATATTTGTTCTCATGTTTGGATTTATGTTTATTTAAAAAATCATTATATGACAGTTACATGTCATTTTATTATATAGTAGCTGGACTCTTAACATATGTTTAATTGCATTTGCGGAATTTTCACAATCAGTATTCTATCCGTCTCACTCAAGATGTTCATATTCTTGAATGGCATGAGATTTTAGAATGAGTTGTTAAGTGAAATATGTAAAGAAAAAAAATATATAGTTGTATATTTTAATGAGGAGGTATGATAGATGGATTTATTTTCACGTACAGAAAGGAATATCTTAAGTGAAACAAACTAAAAATGAACGGATAGAATAGTATATTATAGAATAGCACAATTAGTTGTCCGTGTTTTCAATGAATAGTAATTAACTAAGCTATTTCAGCTGGTTGATGATACATTTAAACTTGTAGAAACGTGGTTTTTTTTTTAATAAATAAAATTCTTATAATAGGTGTATTTTTTTCGTTTATAAAAGTATGTGTTTAAGATGTGATTTATTTTGTTAATGACAATATGGATCCAATTAGACAAGTGGCAAAATAACTGCATAATTAACCCATGTTAAAGGGACACAAATATTATCGTGATAAAGAAAATTATTTATAAACCTTAGTGAGGATGTATAAATATTATGTGATTTTTTTTGGAAGTTGCAAATATGTTAATTTGACTTTATAATTACATGTTTATTGTGATCAATACATGACTTTATTTATTGAAATGCTTTAAACTACTGCTACTATTAATTTATGCAGTGTTTATTATTGTATTTATGTTCATGTGTTAGATATATGTTGCACTGAATTTAGAGAATTATTTGAGAAAATCACCTCAAAGTAATCAAACTATTAATATTTCATGGTTGTAAAATGACTACAATATTTCAGAGAAATTCCAAAAGTATTTTCAATTGCTAAATGTTTGGTGGATCCTAAAGGGAAACTAGGTGGTGTTCTAACTTGTAAGGTCTTATATTGCTATTATGCACATTTTTAAAGTTAACAACTTAAGAAACTTTAGATCTTATTCATCTAACTGTAGACGAAGTAAAAGATAGAAGTAGTTTTAAAAAAAAATTACGTGAACTTTTTAGAAAATGTGAATTGTTTATCTTACTTTATTCTCCCTCTTACCTTATTATCTGTTAAACTAAATTCATTAAACACCATTTTATTATGTTACAGTATGTCGTAAAAAATGGCTCAATTAATTTAGGAAGGATAAAACATGTTTTATTTGTTAACACTTTTGTATATTAGGAGTATAAGTTGTTAAATCAATTAAAACAATGTTCACTCTCACCGTAAGTCAAGGTTGATACCCCTATAAATGCGCTTAAAATTAGAACATGGAGCCACTACAACCAAAAGAACACCTAAAGACATTTTTAATACTATTAAAGACACTAATTTGTGCATCTAGTTAAAAGAACAATTAAAGACATTTTTAATACAAAGACACTAATTTGTGCATCTAGTTATAACACTAGCACTTTATAAAGCGTTTTTATTGTTCAACACAACTAGAAGCATCCTAAAAAATAAAAAATTAAGATATTTTTCCTTCAACTTATGGACGTTTTTCAATCCTCTCTGAAGAGGCTTACTTTGCAAATTAATTTCAATTTCAATTTCAACTATAAATTTGGGCAATGACGACCAACTTATGGACGTTTTCAGCGTCCATTTTAAAAAATTTTAAACGCTAATAGTTGTGTCTCAAACTCTCATTTTTTGTGTCATCAAAAGAGGGCACATTTGCCACTCAAAAAAGGAAAATTTTCAAAAACTTATCTCATACTTTTTTCTCTTCTTTCTTACTAATAACATGTACACCACATTCTACTAGCACTACTTCTTTCATACTCCCTCCATCCAAAGTTACTTGAGTAGTATTCCATTTTGGATTGTCTCAAGTCACTTGAGTCATTTATCTTTTTTGACTAAAAACAAAACATTTATTCACAATTACTTTATTATTTCTTTTACTTTACTTTCTTTCTTCTTTCTTACTTTATTCTCTCTTCTACTTTATTTAACTCACTAAACACAACTTTTTAAAATTTCGTGCCAAAAATAAACACCTCAAGTAACATGGGACATAAGGAGTACTTTTTTCTCTTCTCTCTTACTAATAATATGAACCTCACATTCCACTAACACTACTTCTCTCTTAATTTTTTCTCATCTCTCTTACTCCCTCCGTCCCAGAGTATTAGACTCGTATACCATTTTGGGGTGTCCCAGCATACTTGACCACTTTCTATTTACAGTAAAAATTAAAGAATTTAACTAACACCCTTATTACAATTAGGATTAAAATAATGTTAATTAATTCAATGTTAATTGAATGGAAATCGATACCCAACCCACCAACATCATTTCATTTTTGTGTCTTCTCTCTCTTCTAGACTCAATCCCTCATTCTCTCTCCACGCCTCTTCCAAAAAAAAAACCCTAGATCTAACATTTTCTCTCAAATTCACGCATCCATGGCTTCCAACGACGAAATATGTGAGCCTAATCCAAGCGATGATGGGTGGGTTAACCCCCGACGCCCCCTTACTCGCTCGCCGTCGTGGTCTGCTGGCAGTGGCAGTGGCGGAGGAAAATCACTCGTCGTGGTGCAAGGAAAGAGGAAAGCTCCGGTTGCCGACGCCACCACCCCTGCCATAAAGAAGTTCAAGAGCGGTCAGCTGAAATTAAAAGATCTGAAAGCTGTGTTCCAACAAATATCTGACCATGATGCTGCTGCCGCCGGCGAAGATCCTTGCGAACGTGATATATATGCACCCGTGCATTTTTATGGCTTCAAATAAGGTTAAAATTGATGAGATCTTTCCTCTGTTTTAGTTTCTCTCTATCTGAACTTGCTGAATTTTTTTTGTTAAATTTGCTGAAATTTTTGGTTAAATTTGCTGAATTTGTTTGCTGATTTTGCTAAATTTTTTTGTTAAATTTGCTGAATTTGTTGAATTGTTTGTGTTTGTTATATCTATGTGTATTGTTTATATGCCTTGAAATGTGTTATTGGTTGAAGATGAGAAGTACTCACAATTGAAGAATGAACACATACTTAAAGTCTGACTAAGATGCTTTTTATTGTTGGTGTGAATTGTGATGGTTGTGTAAATTGTTGGTGTGTGAATTTTTTATAGATGTACTACAACCAGCATTTTTCATCAAAAGCTTTGTGCACAAAAGATTTGTTACACCTACAATAACAAAATATTGACATGCTCCTACAACATGTTTACAAAGTACATGTTGCTACAACATCTCTCCAAAATAAGATTCACAAAAGTTTCTTACCTTCCCAAAAGATGCATAGTTGCAGTACTTCTTACCTTCCCAAAAGATGCATAGTTGCTACTGCAGTTGCTGCTCATTGCTGAGTATTTTCCAATTCCAAATCTTGCACAATCCTTCTTATTCCTTCATTATGCCCATGCCCTTGTTCTTCCAAATAAGCAATGCAATCTGCAACTAGCTGTGTAGGAACTTCTAAGTTCTGAGGCAGTTGGTCAGATCTCCTTAGAGCATTTTTCCCCATATGGGGAATCTTGTACCTGTTCTGCCCCTTACACTTCATGATCTCAATCATGCATCCTTGAAGAGACATGAAAACATTGTCTAGGCTTATAGGAGATAGTTCATGAAATGATTTTTCCACAGCATTCAATAAATCATCCAATGTGTTGCATGCAGTTTGTTGCTGAAGTGATTGTATTGCTCGAAACCACCCTAAGTCATTCACATTAGTATCTGGTGAGTTAGGGGGTTGTTGCACCAGCTTCATGTTGAACCCGTTCTGATTTGCAGCAGCAATAAAATCCACATCTTCATTCTTAATATGTGGCTTTGCATTATCTTGCTGGATATTGATTTGCTTACTTGCTCCCTCCGGCCATTTTGCCATGATGGCTGGAATAATCTGTTTTTGCATTCAATTCTTGATTAATTGCATTGCATCCCCTCAATTTTCATCATAAGTTGAATGTGTAACTAGAATGCATACATTAAATGCATGCATACAAAAATTGAATTGTAAATTCTTCATTCAATGCATGCAATAAAGTTAGTTTAGAAGCATTAAAAACACTTGTTATCACTGTAACATGTAACTGCAGCAACATCAAAGTTAGTTTAGAAGGCCATACCTTATTTATTACACAGTCCTTTGTCACTTGCTTTGTGATGCTATCGATTGGTTTGGTTTCTATTGTTCCTGCCCTTCTGTTTTTGCTATTCCTCTTTGCTGGAACCCTTTCTATGAATGGAAAAATACCTATCTTACCATCAAACAGAACCTCTCCGTTTCCTCCAAATAATGGTCTTGCAACAGCGCACATAAACATGATTTTAGAAATGAACTGCTTATTTTTGCATGATCTGTGTGGTTCTTCCTCTTCCGGTGCCATATAGAACCTATGTGTACCTTTCGTGATATAGAACCATTTTTCATCAATGTGGATTGTGTTGTGCATATCTTTGAACTTGAGTTTCCTTAAAATCCTATCCAATTCTAAAGCCTCTAGTGTGAATCTCATCCTCAACAATTTGTTGGGGGCTGTTAGATCAGGCTTAATGGCTGATGTATGAGCTCTAATCAGCCCTGCTTGCACCCATCTTCCTACTGTACTGTTAGAGCATCCTAATCCAACAGCCAATATTCTGATACTTCCTCTTTTAGTGTAGTGCAAACTTTTAAGTAAAACAAGATCAACTTGAATACGTCTGCTACATGGTTTGTTCTTCCTATGATTGATTACCTGCATTGTTTCTCCTCTTGCTCTTTGTTTTGTAGCTTCTGACCAATATCTTGTGCATGTAGAAGCTGATACGTTAAACTTCTCCCGAGCTTCCTTCATCGTGCCTCGCGGTGGCTTGCCGTTTATGCATCTCTCATTGATGAACTGCACAATTTGTTGCTGAAGCTTTGTACATATACTTGTGGCAGATCGCTGCATTCTGGATCTTTTGTGTTGTGTGAATGTAAAGTAGGTGTAAGAATATTTATGACACACTGGAGTATTTATGTTAGTCTATGACGCCACTAATAGTGATTTCACTGAAAATTTGAAAATTTTGAACAGATAGCATATGTGGCAGAAGTGGCGCCACATTTTTTAACTTGAAAATTTCATCAGGCGCTAAATGTAGCGCTAAATGTGAATCAAAGTGAATCAAAATTTCAATTTAGTTTTGATCTTTTCCTAGTCATTGATTATTTTAATGTTTGCAATACATATTGTTTGAATTATGCTCAATTTGAACTTGACGTCGCATTTAGCATTCATTAAATATGGATACTTTTAATATGAGTAAAGTTAATTAGAAATATGCTTCGAAATATCAGTAAGCTAAATACATGCATACAAAAAATTAATTCCATTTATTTTAAATTTAAAAATAAAAATACATCACATCACCTAATCTACTTTATTATCAACTTCACTTACACCACTAAACATCCCCTCCTAAAATCCTGTGCCCAAAAGAAGTGAGTCAAGTACTCTGGGACGGAGGGAGTACTTTTTTCCCTTCCCCTTTATTTTACCAATTCTACATTAAAACTCGTGCTATATTTTTCGTGGACGGATGGAGTAAGTTTTTTTTATAGTTAGTCGCTCGCATATAGCAGTTATGCACGAAAATATATCAATTTGTTTTGTTTTTTATGCGATCAACAATAAAAAAGAGAAAGTATAAATTAGAAATATATACTAATGTAAATCAAGATTTAAAATAAAAAGAGTGAAGAAGACTTGATCCAATAATGACATAAAACGTGATCCAACAATGACAAAAACATTGCGTAAAGATTGGAATGTGGAAAAATGAATGAAAAGAAGTGGAAAATGAGCCGATTTAAATCAAATTTAGTAGTACTACTGTTTTCTATTTATTAGTTTATACTTCAAAATTATATGATTGTTGATAATAATGAACAAATAATATGACTCAGAGCATCTCCAATGGGAATGGGAGAAGGTATATAGAAAAGGTATATTATACATGTATCTTCTTAAAAATTGAAATATACCCTTTTAAAATTAACACATTCCAAAAGGAAAAGATATATAAAAAGGTAAATTATTTTTTAAAAATAAAATAATAGTACAAAATGCATTAAAAAATATAAAGTGTAATAACTTCTCAAATACATTTTTCCTTAAAGAAGAGTTTTTCATGAAAAGAAGGCAAATATGGTAGTTATAATATTTTACCTTTCCATGGATGAGGAGGTAAAGATACCTCTCCAAAATGAGAAAAGGTATACTACTTTCTCAAATACCTCTCCCTTTGAAGAATGATTTTTCATTAAAAAAAAAGATAAATAGAATAGTTGTATTAGTTTACTTCTCTATTTACCTCTCCCCTGGAGATATTTTTACGGATGGCCTAATATATAATGCATCAATCAAAATTTAATGACTGCAAAATCAACAATATGTTGGGCCTTCTCTAGAAGTTACGGCCCAATAATAAAATGGACAAGGATTTATTAAAAGCAGGCAGTATAAAAATGCAGTAATTCTTGTTTATGCGTCAAGAAACAAAAGGATAAGATACTAAAATAGTAAAATCTTAATCATTGTATCCATATTAAAAAACGTCCAAATAATTACGTAAAAAATTACTAGACTTTGTATATTAAATTCGAGTTATCTACAACTAGAACGATAATACTTTTTTAATGATAAAAATAAAAAGAGAAAAAATGGATTCTTAAACCCAAGGTAGCCGTCGCATAAACCCTAGTTTCAAGCTTACTGTATCTTCTAGACTATTCTATTTTATTTAAAACCCACTAAATTCGCACCAGCTTCCCCACACCTCGCTCTCTTCCTCTCATTCCACAATATTCCTCTCTCTCAACTCAACAATTCATTTTGTTTGAGTTCTCTACTCACTGCGTCAAAACATGTATCGTTTTGCAGCAAATCTCGCCTCCAAAGCTAGGTAATTAGCCGATTAAGAACCATCACTGCATTTATGTTTTTCTATGATTGTTTTTATTTTTGACAAAGTGTGAGTTGAATGTTAAAACCCATATTTTTTTTGGTTCTAATTGTGCAGTGTTGCGAGGAACAGCAGCCAACAGGTACCAAGATTTTCTTTTTTCCCTTTCAGATATACATGTATAAATCATGATTGCTTTGAGCTGTTTGATTGATTTATCGTTGTGGGTGCTGTGCAGATTGGGGGTAGATTGGGATGGAGCAGAAATTATGCTGCTAAAGATATTAGATTTGGAGTGGAGGCTAGGGCTCTGATGCTTAAGGGTGTTGAAGAGCTTGCTGATGCTGTTAAAGTCACCATGGGTCCTAAGGTATACCTTGTATTGCAATTTGGCATAATAAGGCATAATAGGTGGTTGCAGATCGTGTGTTGTATAGTTTATTGCTAGCTGCAGAACTGTTTTGTAAGACTTGTTGGATCTGTTTTCTATTTATTTCTGGTGCAATATTTCGAGAATGGGTTTATTGATTCATTCCTGGAAAGCTTAATGTGGGGTTGTCTGGTGCAGGGGCGTAATGTAGTTATTGAGCAGAGCTGGGGTGCGCCCAAAGTGACAAAGGACGGTGTCACAGTTGCGAAGAGCATTGAATTTAAGGACAAAGTTAAGAATATTGGTGCTAGCCTTGTTAAACAGGTGGCAAATGCTACTAATGATGTTGCTGGTGATGGTGAGTTTGCGCCTCTTTTTTTTCCCGATTGTTGTTCATGTATCAGGCTATCAGCTGCATTTTGTTTAATGGCGTGTCTTAACAATTGTGTGTATTGTGTTTTTTAGGTACAACCTGTGCCACTGTCCTTACTCGTGCCATATTCACCGAAGGCTGCAAGTCGGTGGCAGCTGGCATGAATGCCATGGATCTAAGACGCGGCATTACCATGGCTGTTGATGCTGTTGTTACAAACTTGAAAAGCAGAGCAAGGATGATTAGCACATCGGAGGAGATTGCTCAGGTACTTTTGTTTGCTGACATAGTCTTGATTAGTGTCCATAATGAGTATTTTGGAAAGCTTAGTTTAGCAGTGAAAAGTGCAATAAGTGATGAAAAAGTGGAGGAGTTGAATAGTGTTATGTTTGTGCACAGTTTTGCAAGACTTACAGTTTGGTTGCACCTTTTGTAGGTTGGAACTATTTCTGCTAATGGAGAAAGGGAAATCGGTGAGCTGATTGCAAAGGCTATGGAAAAAGTTGGAAAAGAGGGTGTGATCACGATTCAAGTATGTGCTCTATTATTTACACTATTATCTATTAATATGTAGAATGATATAAAGATTAGCACACTGTGGAATTGTCAATTTATCTTTTGAATTGTGACCTTCCAATTAACTTTACATACTTTCTAATTACTTATGAGTTCTTTAATGAATAAGACTAATGGATGGTGTTGATAGAGAAAGAATTCATATTCACAGCCTTATACTTTTTTGCCTTATTATTGTGTGCTGATTTCCCATGCTGTATCCATGTAGAAATACTTACTGAACATATATGGTGGCTTATGTTGTGTTGTAGGATGGAAAGACATTGTTCAATGAGTTGGAAGTAGTTGAGGGTATGAAGCTGGACAGAGGCTATATCTCCCCATACTTTATCACAAATCAGAAGACTCAGAAATGTGTAGGTGTTTCATAATTCATTTTGGAGGATTTATGTAAATAATCGGCTGCTAGCTTGAAAGAAATTCATATTCCCATCTTACATCATTTAACATCATACTCTTTCTGTTGATAGGAATTGGATGATCCTCTTATCCTTATTCACGAGAAGAAAATCTCTAGCATAAACGCCATTGTTAAAGTCCTAGAATTGGCTTTGAAGGTTGCATTTTATCCTTAAACTCCAAAGTTGATATAAGACTCTGTATAATGTTGTTGAGCTTATAAGTCTATATTGTCATACCTATACAGAGGCAGAGGCCACTTCTGATAGTCGCAGAGGATGTGGAAAGCGATGCACTTGCCACTCTTATCCTTAACAAGCTCCGCGCTGGAATCAAGGTCTGTGCAATCAAAGCGCCTGGGTTCGGTGAGAACAGGAAATCAGGCTTGCAGGATCTTGCTGTTTTAACCGGTGGCCAAGTATGTATTGTGCTCTAATCTTCTTTTATGCATCAATATATTTTAGTGTTGCATTTTTGTAATTAAATTCATGTGCACAGGTCATAACTGAGGAGCTCGGAATGAACTTGGATGATGTGGAGCTTGATATGTTGGGTTCGTGCAAGAAGGTTGGTTCATCTTCACTTAATTTCTGGTCATTGTGTATTGCTTTCATTTTACAAGATCAGCTGATCACATTTTTGTCTTACAGGTCACCATCTCCAAGGATGATACTGTCATACTTGATGGATCTGGCGAGAAGAAATCCATTGAGGAAAGATGTGAGCAGGTTTGTGTTAAATCTGATGCCACTGCTCTTGAGCTAATGTTAACATCATTGCTATTAGATTTTTCACTTTTCTGTTATCTATTTACGCAACTATCTTCCACAATGCAGATCAGGTCAGCAGTTGAGTTGAGCACTTCTGATTACGACAAGGAGAAGTTGCAAGAAAGGCTTGCCAAACTATCCGGTGGTGTTGCTGTGCTAAAGGTCGCCTTGTTGTTCTCTTGAATCATCTAAGGTTATTTTAAATGAGATGAATATAACTAAATATTAGATCTTTTTCTCCTTCAGATTGGAGGAGCAAGTGAAGCAGAAGTTGGTGAGAAGAAAGATAGAGTGACTGATGCTCTTAATGCCACGAAAGCAGCTGTTGAGGAAGGGATTGTGCCTGGTAGGGTTTATGTTTCATGATGTTTTTGCTATTATTTGGCTGAATAATGAAATGAAAGAGGCATTAAGATAGTCTTCATGTTGTAGGTGGAGGTGTTGCTCTCCTCTATGCAGCCAAAGAATTGGAGAAGCTGCCAACAGCCAACTTCGACCAGAAGATCGGCGTCCAAATTATTCAAAATGCTTTGAAGGTTTGATTTGATAATATATGCTCCATTATAGTGATAGCACTGTATATCTCGACCTCTTGTCTGACATACTAGTGTTTGTAACTGCAGACGCCAGTTTTCACAATTGCAGCAAATGCTGGTGTGGAGGGTGCCGTTGTAGTTGGCAAATTGTTGGAATCCGAAAATCCTGACCTCGGATATGATGCAGCTAAAGGTATTGGCACTTGATAATACCGTGCTTTCTAAGAGAGATCGTGTGCTGTTTTCTGCGTTGAAGCCTAAAAAATGTTTGTATTAATTGTGCCTACAGCTGAATATGTGGATATGGTAAAGGCTGGAATCATTGACCCATTGAAGGTCATTAGAACTGCCCTTGTTGATGCTGCTAGGTAAGCCTCTCTCTCTGTTTCTCTCTCTATATCTGTGTATGTATCTCCAATGATGATGACGGGATTTGGTGTGTTGCAGTGTGTCTTCGCTGATGACAACAACCGAAGCCATTGTGGTGGAGCAACCATTGGAGGAGAAGGCCGGAGCCCCAATGGGGGGCGGCGGCGGCATGGGAGGAATGGGTGGCATGGATTACTGAGGAGACTGATGGCTGACAAATTATTGAATAGAAGGAAAAAAATAAAGAGAGTTGTGTTGGTTTGAAGCGGGATGTAATGATAGGGTTAGACTATGTAACTGTTTTTGAATGTTGTCCAGTAATTATTTGTCTCCGCCACTTTTTATCCCCACATTTTTCACTCTTAAGAAATTATTATTCTGATTTTCCCCCTTTATGGCATCATGATATGATAATTTATGGGTCTAGCTAAAATTAATAATTTATGGGTCTAGCTAAAAATAACACACCACTTGTAATTCACGTGAAATAATGAATTCTATGCATAATTGCTACAAATAAATGAAAATTTGTAAATTTTTTTATATCTAGTTTGTGGCCGTGGGCATCGGGAAGCGGCAAAGCGGGCAACAACGACTCTTCCGCAGCCATGTTTGGATGCACTCGCGGTGAAACATATGCGAACACGGCATCCTCAGAGCAGCGCTGAGCTCCTCCAAGCAGATTGAGCAACTCTCCTCTTCCTCTGCCGCTTCACACTCCTCAAGCAGCCGGATGTCCTCCTCCGCCGCGGGAACCATGGCACTGCCACTGTCGTCCCCACTAACGTAGCTGAACAAGATCCATACCTCCAAATCGACATCCAATTCGACGTACAAAGGTACAATACCCGTCGGGCCGACAAAATCCTTCACCAGCTCCCACGCGAGCGAGATCATGCGGCTATGCTCTTCGCTGGGGAGGTTACCGCCTATGGCTGTTTCGACCGCCTCTTTCACGTCGTCGAAAGAGAGCTGGTCTCGGACGATGACGCGGGCGGTGGCGCGGTGGTGCGAGTAAGGGAGGGGAAGATCGCGGGTTGAGTCGACGAATTCTTCGTATAGGGAAAAGTTGAATTTGACTTCGAAATAAGGGAAAAAAGTGCGCTGGAATGGGTTTCTGGTTATGCTGAAGTTGGTTTGACAATCGTACTCAGGATCCATGCTCATTGTGTCTGCAAAGCAATGTTTTTTTTTATAGATTTAGTGCTTTATTTATACATGTTGTTTGTGATCGTCCATCTTCAGTTAGGAAACATTAACTTTCCTTAATTATGGGTTTCCTTTTATAATTTTGGTCAGTAATTAATTCCTACGTTGTACTCAACTTGACATAATTAGTTGTGTATCATATTCAGATGTTGCGGATTCTATCTTATGGTTTATTTGGGCATTGCTCATCGCGTCACGCCCCCCAACACAATGTGGTGTGCGTTCGCCCCATGGCCAACAAGTGGGCGTCTGTTCCAGTCGTTAAAATATTATTTAAAAAAAAACAAACTTAAAATTAATATATTTTCTCACTTTATCGTTTTATTCTCATTTTTTAAAATATTTTTCATTTTTCATTCCTTTAATTCATTCCAAAATCATCTATAAATATCTCATCCATCACATAATTTTTTTTACACATGAAAACTCTCTCTCACTCATTTTACTCTCACTCCACCAACTTTTTACGCTCACTTTTCTTCACATTTCTTAAAACTCGTGCCAAGTCAAACTTGGACAACATTTCGGAGACGAATGGAGTAACATAATTTATTGACATTCAAAATGAGCCAAATCCAGGCCTTAAAAATATGCAAAATCGGTATTTAACAGATGTCCAATATCACTTCCACCCACTGGCGGTTCTAGGGGGGCGGGATGGAGCGACCACCCCCTCCATGCGACTAATTTCCTCTTATCCGGCATAAAATTGCCATGTTTGCCCCCTCCATTTCGCCCAACGTCGCTCCAAAAATCGAAAAAAAGTCATTTTCACCCTAAATCAAGCTAGTGATATATATTCCGCCCCCAACGATTACGACTCCTGGATCCACCACTGCTTCCACCATAAATGAGTCATATCCCTTTCAGCAAAAAAAATAGTACTACTACTTTGTTATATTTTTTTACTTTATTCCCTCACCTACTTTATTCTCTCTTCACTTTTCTATTTTTTTTCTCTCATACTTTTCTCTCTCTACTTAATTTTTTAAATATCAATTTCTTGAATTTCATGCAAAAAATAAGTGTTGCTTATGCGGATGGAGGGAGTACCATACAACTAATATTATAGAAGTATAAAAGTAAAAATTACATTTCACTAACTTTTTTCATTTTCTTTTCATTATATTTTTTAAAACGAAGTAAACATGAGACTATTATTTACATATAGTGACTCCAATAAGTTTAATTTCTGGTTTTTTACTAAAAATACTCAAATCGTTTAAAACTTTTCTTATATTTTTCGTACTTTACTAATTTTATTAAAATTCATATTATACACTCTTAAGATTAATGAAAGGAAGGAGTATAATTTCAACATAAAATTACTAAAATATTCTTCAAAATTATAGGGCTCCATATAAAATTCGTCAGTGGCTGAAATAGTTGAAGTATGATATTATCTCATATACCAGCAAAAAGAGCAAATATTTAAATTAAATTTCCTTATGGAAAGAGATTAAGTTATCAATGGGGAGCTATACTGCATAACTGTGGACAACAAGATATCAATATCCCACCCACTCTAGACATTTACGACGCAAAGTTCCTTACACCACAAATTCAGCCATGAACTTGTAGTTTTAAGTTAGAAACATTGAGTTGATTAACATAGGGAACATGACTTGGTAGTCCATTATCTCGTTTTCCTACGCCTTTGGCCCCCGACACAATCTGAACAATACCATTTGCCTTTTGGCTGTTCTTTAAGGCCAACACATCCGTAATGGAACCATTCTATCTTGCACTACATATTAAAACCGCAAAATTTGTTAACTCTAAATCAAAGGGTGGGGAAATAGGCCAAGGAGTCGTTTACTTACATCGGGATTGTCACATGCAACCATTTCGCCATAGCTCACTTGGTTGCAGAGACAATACGTGGGCTCATTAGGGTCAACAGGTAGATCTAATTCCATACTTGTATTTGCTGCAGTCGTTGCACCAGTTCCAGAGGATGAGGCGCCAGCTGCATTTGCTGTTGCAAGGCGCGTCCTGCATACAATATTATATTTACTGAATGGAATGCTCATCTATAGATAGACTGGTCTTCCAGGAAGAGAAAGAACCAAGTCTAGCACACAACGCTGTTATTATCACTATCAGTATCTGCAGACTAGTGTTAGTATTATTTTAATACAATTCTGCATCTGAAATCCCAAAGAATTTACAAAATTTTCAAAAACTGAGCTACGGGCCTAAAACACACAAGCCAACATGGATCATCACATACTGTATCATTCATTGCCAGCTCACAGTTTCTGCTCTTGTTTTTATGGGCGGGAGTTGGGGATGACCTAGGTTTTAATTAATCAATCTCATACAATTTTCTTATTAATGTTTTAATTAAATCAACAATCTCACACAACATAATTTTCTTGTTCAGGTAAAAGTAACACACACGAGGGAAATGCATCATATAATTAATCTGAAACATAAAAAATCATGCAAAGTTCTAGACAATTGAACATGAAGTCTACTTCAAGGAAAATATTTAAAAATAGAAGGGTACATAGGATTTACTTCTTACGCCCTCTGTTGCTAGTTTCACCAGACTTTCCAGCTTTGACATTGTTATCCTGTGTTGGAGGAGTTGCAGCGATGGCATCCCTTTCAGCTATTTCATACCAAAAGATACACAACTTATGAGAAATAAGATATAGATTCATCGTACGCAGTGGCAGATGACACTCTGCAACTGTGTCATATTCAGATAAAGAACATTTAGACATACCACGCCGAAGATCCTCATCGAATTTCTTCAAATATTGATCAAGCTGTTGAATGTGAGTGTCTACCTTTTCCACAGAAAAAATAACTTGTTCAGTGAACTTTACTATGTGCACAGATTAAGCATGGCAATATTAATACTACTGGCAAGCTAAGCCATCCCATTTGTATTTAGGAAATTTATTTTATCACAATGTCATGGATTTATAATGGTTTTGCATACCCAAGTCATCCTTGCTTTTTACACTCTAGTCTATTAGTTATATTACCCTTTCAGTAATTACACAAATATGGTAACTGTATTTTTATCCAGTTATCCAATTTAATTGTTTGTTGAGGTACATCAGTTTAAAAAAGTAGAAACTAGAAGTTCTTAGTCTCCCTAGTTATCTGTGCACACATCCCTAGTCTTAACACAAAATATAAACGGAGCTAATATGAAAATGCATCTAGGAAATTCAATAAGTATTCACGGACGAAGAATAAATAATGAAAGCTACAAGCCTACAATCAGGAAAAGGTACGGATATTGACACACAAATTCGACAAACAAAGCACGATATCACACAAATCACAACACGGATTAGCTAGTGTTGGATAGGTACCAAATCATAAGCCTGAGCCGCCAATGCTACTTTCTCATCGGCAATCCTTATAGCATGTTTTTGCTCATCTATAGCATCATCTGTAAACTTGAGAAGAGAAGAATTGGGAGTGATGCTACCAGATTTTATACCACGCTTCATATCATCTATTTCTTGCTCACAGCGCTGTTCGTTTTGCTTTTGGATTTCTGTTTGTTAAAGTGAGATACAGAAATCATTGAGACAAGAAAGCTTGACTTACCACAAATTGATAGAAATGCTGTGAAGAAAAAAACAGTTGATATCTCCACCAAACAGGTTGAAAACTTGAAATGGCTTTCAATATGGGAATGTAGCATGCAGTAAAATAATATTATGGTGAAACATTATCAACCTTTAACAATTTGTAAATGTTTTCAGATGATACAATTTAGACTTGAAGGAGCTAACCTATACACTTTATACTACAGTTAATTAAATAGGTTACCCTGTGTCGACAATGACAACCTTCAAGAAACACAAATGAGGAACAAACAACAAGGGTAATATTCTAGTGACACTTGCCTTGTAAGCTCTTATCCAAATCTCGTAACAGCGTATACTTCCTTTGTAAAATATTAGGCAAGGCTTCAATATCTATTCAAACACAAAACAATGAAGATCAGTATCATCCAATACATAAAACTAGTCACAGAAGTAAAAGGTTAAGGCTTCACTTCTCACAATAAAAAAAAGGATCACTATAAAACGGATGAAAACTGTATAACTTCAGCCTCCCCAATTAATAAAAAAAGAAAAGTTTTCAAAAACAGATTATCCAGCTTAATTTACACTCCAGATTACAAGGTTTCTGTCTCCAGACAAATAAAATGCAGTTGATTCAATTTCAAACTATATCACGACAGTTTCAATGATATTGACGAGCTAGGGTACCGAAAAAAACGCGATAAAACACAAATTGAATTATGCAGAGATGAAACTAGACTTACTTGCTTGGAATTCCTCGCTGATCGACATTGCTTTGGGCAGGAAATTGGCGCAATTTTAGAGAAATTGAAGAAATCTTGTGAGCCCTAACGAATCTTCCCGCCAGACAAAAAAAATAATATGAGCGTCAATATATATGAATTCGATTGCGTGAAAAATGAATAGTCAAAATAGACTGATTTTTTTTTTTTTTAATATTTTGGTTGTTATAAACTTGGGCTGGAGATTTTGAGGCCCAATTCGGTAATTCTTACTGTATATATGCATCTCCATAATTTAATAACTGCCCCAAATCCCACAAATATATCCAACTCTTCATTTTTCTTCCAAAAAAATATCTATAATCATTTTTTTTTCTTTATAAGAGACTAAGTGAAATATTATAATTTCAATTAATTTTTTTCTGTTTTAACGTGATTTTGTTATAACTTTGCATTTTTATTTTTTAGATTTTCGATTTTACCTAGTTGGGTTAAATATATGTGAAAAGTGTATGGCGGCCATGGCTTTTTTTGGGACGAGCATTGCGACCTCAGAGCATCCGCAGCGGTTGGAAAAACCGCGTCTGTCCGTCCGTGCCAATAGCAAGGACGAGCTCGTCCGCCGCTGCGAGCCGTCCGTCCGTGCCAGCGGCACGACGCTGCTCTTAGCTAAGAGCACATCCGTGCCGCTGAGCAGCACATGTGGCGCTCTTTGATTCGCCAACGGCTATGCCATTGGCATATTCAGAATGTTTTATTTTTTATTTTTAAAAATTCAAAATTAATTTAAAAAAAGTTTTTAAATAAAAAAAATATATTGTTCCACTTCCCAACAAATTATATCCGTTTTCTATCCACTTTTTATTTATTTTTCAATTTTTTTCCCCCAAAGTTCACATTTTCGTCTATAACTACCCCCACTTCAATACAAATAAATCACATTTTCATCTATTCTATCATCTACATTCTCTATCTTTTTTCTCATATTCTCTCAAAAAAACTAACACAACACTTCAAAAAAGACAGCTTAAAAATTGATAAATCCAATTGTTCAAAACTGAAGCCCAAATCGTATTCAATGAACACCCATTTAATTTGTGAATTGCGTGGGCCTAGGGAACGTATTTCTGGCCTTGTTCCATTTATTGAGGACCCACGCCTAACATAGTGAACATGCCCTTAGTTTATGGAGTTAATAAAAAAAAATGTACTAAAAATGACGCTGTTTTGTAGCACACTGTGTTGCTTCCACAACCCCCCTATAAAAGAGAGGGAAATATGAGAGGGAAAAGGGTTTCTAATTTCCAAAATGGATTTTTGGGTTTTATTGCTCGAGACTATTCCGATTGTTCAACACGCTATCCAGAATATCGCGATTTACCTGATTTCATTGGTTTTGGCTTTCCTCTTCTCCTCATCCCGCGCTAGAAGCCCTCACTACTTCGTCAATTGCCCAGGAAGATTTCATTTTGTCCATGGGAATGCTAATGTAGACTACCGACGGTGCCGCAGATGTTTCCTTTGGGTAATATTTGATTAATCTTGGTTTGAATTGCCTCATTGTTAGTGTAGGTGCTGTTTACATGATTTAATCTGCGACACTACTTGATTGATGTGAATATTTGTTAATTTTTAGCTATTTTTCTCTGCCGATCTCTCCGTATTTGATTTCTTAGACTATAGTACTTGATTTAATCTACATTGATGTGAATAGTTGTTAATTTTTAGCTATGCTTCTCCGGCCGATTTCTCCGTTTTTGATTTCTTAGACTAAACTTGATTTAATTTGCCATACTACTTGATTGGTGTGAATAGTGGTTAATTTTTAGCAACGTTTCTCCGCCGATTTCTCCGCACTTGATTTCTAATTTAATTTGCCGCACTTTATTTGATTTCTCATATTTCCCGGCCGATTTTGCGTGCAATTGATGAGTGCGTGATTATCCGCTGAATTTGATTTCTCATATGCTAGTATTTGTTTTCTCAGATGCTAGAATTTGACTTCTCTGTAGTAATTGATGAGTGCGTGATTATACGTTGTATTTGATTCTTCGTATTTCTCCACCGAGGCTTCTTGGTATGATGGAATGGAATGGAGATGGGAATGGAATGAGAGTGGGAATGTGTGTTTTGATGTGATTATACGTTGTATTTGATTCTATTTCTCCACCGGGACTTCTTGGTATGATAGAATGGAATGGAGATAGGAATGGAATGAGGGTGGGAACGTGTGTTATGATGTGTGTAATGCATTCCTTAGCTCTGTATTTGATTTCTCAGTGCTAGAATTTTCTCTGTTTTTTGGACTTACTAGAATTAGTAATAGACTCTAATAAAATTTTATTGCAACTGCGATTTATCAAGGGATTTCTACTATGAGTTCCACAATAGCAGCCAACATGTATCTTAGGACAGTGTGGAACCTCCTGCGTTCCTATATGGTTTCAAACGTTGCTCCCATTGCGTTAATGCAGACTTTCCCTGAACAAGTAAGGAACATAGTACTATATTTTTTAGAATAGACTTATATTATTTCTAAGTAGTCTCCTCTTTTGCTCTTGGTGGCCACCACGGCTAAGTGGGCAACATTCGATGCTGTGCTGGCGTACCTTTTCGGTGGTGGAATAATGTAAGTCACAAAATTTATTTCATATTAATAATAAAAATATTGTATCTAAGGTAAATAAGTACTTTTTTTTAGGCCACCTATTGCGGTGCTTAGCTTTGCATGCCACCTAGGAGTTCTATGCGCCTTTTTGGCACTTTTCTTAGAACAAAGAGTTGGGAGGGATAAGAGCATCTGCAATGGTAAATAAGCTAGCCTGTTTCTCCTCCTGCTACATCATCCAACACTAAAATTCCTCCTACCACATCATCAGGACAAGCAAAAGGCTAGCCATAGGCTAGCCACATCATCAGCACTATTAAAAAAACAACTAAATTTACGGAATTAAACACAATATACAGAATTAAATTTATGACACATACACGGGAAAAATTCGTTAATTTTATTTAAATAAAAAAAGTACATTAACTAAAAATAAAAAAAATTATATTAAAAAAAATAAAAAATTCCGGGCTTCCACACACGAGCCACCGCCCCACTCTACTCCTCGTGTATTAGAGAAGATAGCACCACTGTGGTTGTTTCTCATGTGGAACTCAACCAAAACCTTCACTCTACGATGAGGAGGAAAGTCATTTGACTTAAGAAACACAGACTGATGGCAAATGAGTGTCGACAATGACCAAGTATACAATTTAACCTTGGATACAATTTAACCTTCCTAGAATATAAAACAACAAATTAATCCAAACAAACATTATAAAAAAGAGCTATATTTGAATATAAAAAGGAAAAAGGTAGCATTAACTTCCCACCCGACTGATGGCAAATGAGTGTCGACAATGACCAAGTATGCATAAACATAATCATGATTGTTATGATCGATTGTGACATACCAGTCAAAATAAAATATTGAATAAACCTATTAAAAAGCGAATATATAAAATACATGATACATGTTAGAATTGACCAAATAGACGTTACTAACCATTTATAGCCTCTAGATTCAAATGCCCTAGACTCGTATGTGTCATTTTCATACTTTGTGAGTAAGGAGAAGGATTCAATTCTCACCAACAAGTTGGCTTAGAATCTCTAATTCCCTTACAAACCCCGACAGTGTCATTTATTTAACTAATAGTAACATAGTATTATATTTCGAAAGAAAATAACCAATATTAAAAAGATAGATAGATCATAAACAAATTGCCAAAATGTCATTAAATTAACATTTGGAACTTAGATATATCACTAAACTTATTTTCAAAATGTCATTGAACACAAATAACATCTTAAATTTCAAACAAAATAAAGAAAATTAAACTTATGACATTTTTTTGAATGTTTCATGCATATATCATTAGGATTTTGGGCACAAATATTGAAAAATAGCTATGATTCTAAAAATGAGGGTAAGTATACTTGTTGGGTACACATACCGGTGAAAGTAGCCGGTATCAATGTGATCGTCCATAGCTAAAGAAGGAATGATAATTATGTTACATAAAAAATAGATGGACAAAGTCAGGGGCTAAACTATAAATACACTAATTCGGCTTTCAAACACAAATACTCCATGAATCGTCAATTTTTATTGTGTCTAATATCACAAAACTTAAATAAAACAAAAAAAAACAAAGATTTTTCATATTTCTTTTTAGTCTCATTAAAACCTAGTCCGTAAAATACTGGTTACTCCAGATATTATCGTGTACGTATATTATAATGTAGCGATTGCTATCACCCGACGGTCCTAAGTCCGGTGTTCACCGGTGGAATCCCATGAGTCCGGCTCTCCAAGCCGCCTTCTACAAATCTTGTCCCAGGTGTGGCGACAAAGTGTATTGGCCAGGCATGGATACCCAAGATTAGGATACGGAACGCACGGTTCCACCATTGACCCAAAAATAAGAGATTCGTGCAATTAATTTAATTTCAATATAATGTAATTTTGATGCTATTCAGTCTATTATATGAGTACAAGATATTAATAAATCTTTGCTAGATCATCTATTTTTATGTTATTGTTTACTGGATTTGATGGGATTTATATTAGATTCCATATGCTCCTATAGATTTGGATTTTTTTTTCAAATAATAATCTATTTACGAATGAATGATTTTCATAATTGTATTGTGACTATATAAAAATCTGCTATTTCCAGCCTTTTTAGGTTTTATTAAACCTTTCTAGCTAATACCATTAGGATGATAAAAAACTATTTGCAACAAATGATATTTTGTAGTGAAAATATTTTATTTTTTGCCATTATAAAAAAATAGCAATATGAAGTACATGTTTATAAGTATTATTTACATCGACAATAATTTCAAATTAATTTTCGTAATCGTAATCATTTTGACATTTGCATATAAACAAAAGCTGTGCATATTGAGTTGGATGTAATTATGATTTAGTTTAGTAAATCATATCTTTGAAAAATAGATGTATTTAGTATGCGTGTGATAAATTTTTAAAAGTTGATATAAAAAGACCACGAATGAATTAAACTAGCAACGCGATTTGAACAAGAGATATAATGACACATCTTTCATCTAACATTAAATAATGCTAAAGTATTTTTTTCTCCAACTAGACCTGCTCAAGGTTTATTGAACCGGCGGTTAAAACCGAAACCGAAACCGTCGGTTACGGTTCCGAACCGAAACCGTGAGAATTTACCCGAACCGAAACCGTCGATTTTTGAACCGTGGTTCGGTTCAGGTTCAAAATTTTTCGAACCGAAACTGCGAAAAACCGTGAAATCAAGTCGGAACCGCAAAAACCGACGGTTTGGAACCGTAACCGTAACCGCGAAATAACCTCGCGGTTCGGTTCCGGTTCAACAATTTCTAAAACCGGAACCGACGGTTTCGAACCGTAACTGTCGGTTCCTGAACCGTGGGCACCTCTATCTCCAACCAATAGGTCATAGATTAAGTCATTTTGGGTGTGTATAAATCTCAATCAAAAAAATATTTGTTCAAACTTCTCGAAAACATTGTAGCATATTGAAAAAATGGAACAAAGAAAAATAAAGAATCCGGAGAATTTCTTAAATCTATATGAATAAGCTAGTTAGTGGCCTGGTCCTCTAGGGCTAGGTCTCGATACTAGCTGTTGAAACCAAAACGACATCGTTTCCTTTGCGTTCTCGTATATTTGTGGAAGGTTGAGTTGATTCGTTTGCGACGAATCTTCTGACAATATTCTTGCTGCATCCACCACTCGTACTTTACACATGCACATAATAACAAAAACTAAGAATATGATTGAGAGAATGCTCATTTTATGGGAATTCATCTTCACAAACTTATCAAAGAAAATCGAATGTATTTGGAGCCAAGTGGAGAACTATATGTTTTGTGTTGTGAGTTGAGGATGAAGAATAATGATTTGATTTTCTGAATTTATAAGTAACATATTTCTCAGTTTTCGTGTTGACCAAGGGGTATACTAGAACAAGTCGTGGTGGAATTATATAAAAATTAAATATGTCAAATTTGTATAGTATGAATATTGGAAAGTCAAATATGACCTCGAGGTTGATATAGAAATTTTGACTAGACCCACTATTTTAGTTTCTACTAATATATATAATTATATAAACACTGATTTAATTATTCTCATTACCTGGTTGTTGCACTAAAAAAAAACTTCCCATAGTTTATATCTTATAATAAATAATCCGAAAAGTAAAATTGAGAAACCTTGACATATAAGTAATACTCCTATCAAGATAGAGTCTACATAAGAAAATAGTTATTTATATGTTTCGTAAAAAGTAAATAGTAGTATTCGTTTATGGAGGCTTATCATCAAATGAAATATAAGGTTATTTAAGTTGAACTTGAATCAAAGTGAGAATAAATGTATTCAACAAGTGGACGAGAAAATACTTTCTGTGTGTCAAACGAATCCAAATTCATGTAAGTAAGAATGGACTTGTTCTATCTATTTCTTTAAAATTCGTCATAAATAGAGTGGCCTTGTAAAATATCCAAATTACTAGTATATTTTAACGAGATAAAAATAGATATATTTACTAGTTTACTTGCACATAAAATTAACGGATTGGTGTTAAGTCTTATCGTGTTCGTATCCTTATCGGCTTGATCCGCTAAGACCACGATTATTTTGGGTTGAGTGCGATTTAGGTTCAGGTCGATCAGGTTCAAATAGTCCGTTAATATATTAGTATTATTTTAATTTCTTATTTTTAAATATTATTAGGGTTCAGATTATATTATTATTTTATCACTTTTCATATGTCGTCTTAATTTCGTTCCATGTCTTCAATTTTCATAAGTCGCGTAAATATAGCCTATTTTCATATGTAGTCTTGACCCACTATTTTAGTTTCTCATAATTTCAAATATTTATAAGCACTAATTTAATTAATCTTATTGCCTGGACGTTAAGTTGCACTATATATACATCATACATGTTTGTTCTCCTCGATGATCTCACGTTGTGTTTATTCAAAATAAAATAAGTTTCGCGTGGTACATCTAATTTTTCCAATAATATAAATATTTAAGTATTATGTTGGTTGTGGTTATAATTTGATATTATAGCCTATTTTCCAGGTCAATTAGAACTTAGAAGAGTGAAAAATTGATCGATAGCATCAAGCACTAAATTTATGTCTCTTTTGCGGTTGGGCTGGAGTGAATTTGTGGCTCTTTTTCGGTTGGGCTTGGGTTACGAACTGAAACAATTTATTTGGGCCCACCAACTACAACCACAGGAATTAATAAATGAAAAGCAAATCTAGTTATTTAATTTTCTTTTAATTTGCTATTCTCTTTTTTAATTGTTGATTAATACTCACAACACATAAGTTAATAAATGAAATGCCAATCTGATATATTTTTTTTCTTTTGAGCACAACAGCATTAAATTTATTTATATTTGCTCTTGATAAAATGATCAGCTCAAGATAGTGCATGCCTTTTTATGAGAAATATTCTTCAGTGCATAAGAACTAAGGAAGATGAAGATTAATGCACAAAAAAAACCATCTTAATAAACATCACCCTTATCAACCTAAAAAAAACTTATCTTGTAATTCATCTTAAAATGGCTAATCACAACAACGCTACCAAATAGGGGTTAAATAGCAAAGAGCATCCTCACAAAATAAACCATCCAAATTTTGATCTAAGAGCAAAACAAAAAGTAGCTAGATTTCAGGTGATTCACGCGCAAAAGCTTGCACCGTGATTTCAATTTCCACAAAACAACAGTTGTTGGCAAGGAAGCCTTTAGCGTACATATCAGTGATCGATAAAAACTCACAAAATCTCCAATCCACACGTGAAGATGTAAACCAATCTGTAACTGCAACGAAAAAGATAGAGTTGTAAAATCTCAATAGATGTAATTAATGAACCATATAACATGGGAATATTGGAATTTATTTGGAATAAAAGGCCATATATTAGGGATTTTAAACACTTATTTAGTTTATCATCCTGTATTACGCAAAATTCAGAATTGAAACCACGAGGATAGGTGTGTTCAAATTGAAACGAACGATGAAAAAACCAACATTTTTTACAGATGTGGCGGCAGCCATTGAGCCTGGTTTTGATGCTCATAAACACCTCGGCCTTCACCCTTTGATGAGAAGGTATGCTCTTTGGAACAAGTAACAAGGACATGTAGCTGTTTTTCGACAATGAAGGAACTCCCCTTGGATAGAGCTCAATATTCCTAAGCAAACAAAATCAAAAAGTTTCAAATTAATCTCTTAAAAATTAGATAAACTCAAAACAAACAAGTGTAAATAGTTACAACTACCATTTGTAATTTCCAACATCGAACTCTTCAGAACGCCAAACATCCCCTAGCATCAAAAAGTCGGGAATCATCCATGTGTGCTTAGTATGAGCCTCGTCTTCAACCAACCTCATACAACGATTAACACGTTCACTTTTGAAAACAAAAACTTCAGCACCAAACACACAATTGTTTATAGAAGATAAGTAGAAAATTCAATTTTGATTAACACGTTCACATTTGAACAAAATTCACATTTTCATCTATAAATACCCCCACTTTAACACAAAAAAATCACATTCTCATCTATTCTATCATCTACATTCTCTCATCTTTTTTCTCATATTTGTCAATTTTAATTGTTTATTGAGGTACATCTGCTAAAACAAAACAAAAAAAAAGAGTAGAAACTAGAAGTTCTTAGTCCCTAGATATCTGTGCACACATCCCTAGTCTTAACACAAAATAATAAACGGAGCTAATATAAAAATGCATCTAGGAAAATTAGTAAGTACTCCCTGGACGAAGAATAAATAATGCAAGCAACTTTGCATTATTTATTTTTTAGATTTTTGATTTTTTTTCTTCCAAAAAAATATCTATAATCTCTTTTTTTTTATCCTTTATAAGAGGCTAAGTGAAATATTATAATTTCAATTAATGTTTTTCTGTTTTAACGTGATTTGTTATAACTTTGCATTTTTATTTTTTAGATTTTCGATTTTACCTAGTTGGGTTAAATATATGTGACAAGTGTATGGCGGCTATGGCTTTTTTGGGACGAGCATTGCTACCTTAACTACTTTGATTCTCCAAAAACAAATTTCTTGTGACTTAGTTTTTATACATGAAAATTTAATTTTTTCGGCTAATGCGACCCATTACAATTTAAGATAAAATTTTGATCATACTATATATATTAAGACTCATGAACATAAATGATCCTAAATTAATGTGTATTGTTTTCAAGGTTCAAGTGATTGTGCCCTTGAACTCAATTATTGAATTTTGGAATTGTCCAAAGTCCAAACTGATCAAGGACTAATATAATTTTTAATGCCGGTGCAATTTAAATGGTATGAAAACACGAAAGAAGAAAGTGTTAGTGCAGTGCATGTGATAATTTATCGACAGTTCATAATATGATAAGTTCCATTAAATCCTTACAAAGTTGAGCATTCTTGCCAACTCCCACCAAATCCATTTCATTCCCTTATAATTTTGTTACTTACACAAGAGACATACCAAAATCCAACTTTTGATAAAACATTAAAACCTAACAACTTGTTAGGATAATCACATTCAGTCTAGTCGGTGCACCACCATTCCAAATGGATTGGACTATGATCTTAATTAGTTAACTTTAGAAAAAACCAACAATTTATATGTAAAGTGCATATACATTCTATAATTAGAGGCGTGAAAATGGATCGAGGACCATGATTTTATCTTTAATTATTATAGATTGAGCCCGGTCTAAGAGCATCTACAATGGGGCGCCCTATAGCCTGTCCTATAGGGCGCTCTATCCTCCACCACATCAGCATTTTATCCTCCTACCTTTCCATCTGCAGTGGGATGCCTAAAGTCTGCCATATAGTTTTTATACTTCTATTTTGTATTTAATTTTTATGTTTGCAAATGTGTCAACCAAAATAAATTATAAAAAGCACCACAATTTAAAGGCAAATCCTACATTTACTTAATTAAAAAAAAATTACAAAGTGGAAACAAAAAACAAGTACACCACAAATAAAGAGGCTAGTCTAAAGCATTGCCAACTGGCGACGGTCAGTGAAAATGGAAGTGTTGAATTGTAGAATATATATAGATTTTGGAAGGAATAAAAAAAAATAGAAAACGCGTGCTATCGTCCGCGTGACCCGCAATGGAGCGGACGATGCGTGTCGGGAGGTCTATCGTCCGCGAACGATGTATAGAACGCGGACGATGCATCAGGCATCGTCCGCATAGCTACAGTGGCGAATGATAGCACGCCCGATGCATTGGGCGGACTAGCGTCCGCCCCACTGTGGATGCTCTAAATTTTTTATGAATAAATAAGCATAAATTTAAGGTCGCTCCATGGTTAATTCAAACACGAAAATTTTAATATTAACTACCACTAAGCCAACATGACATGCCTAATGAATTTTACAGTTCGGCCTAAAAACTTGACATGGGCTTTATACTACATGTGTGTCAAGTACATTATTGAACTAATTATTAGTTTTTACATCATTAGAAAAATGGTTTTAGGACAAAAAAGAAAAAGACATGATGAAGATGTCTACAAGACAATAGCAAACATTCGATACATAAATGGTGAAATGCGCAATCAATCAGATATATAATTTAGCCGACATCAATTATAAGGAAGGACTAGATCTAAATCATCACAATCAAACTAATCTGTAGACAAAGAGAAATAGGAGAAAGAGAATTAAAGGGGAAAATGTTAAATATGATTATTATAATAAACGCCAAAATATTTGGTCGAGTAAAGGTTAAAAACAAAGCGTGAAGCCGTGTAGTTAACGCGGACCACATGTCATCAAATCATTAATCCAGACTTACTTTTTCCTAACAACTTTAAATTTTTTCTTAATTGCACATATTTTCAGGTCACGAAGACATCTTTTGAAAATTATTACCTTGAAAAAAAGTTACTATTAAATTTCTATCTATTAAAAATTTAAAATCCTCCATTGCAATATTTTAATTTATGTAGCCAAATCAATGGCTGAGAAAATTGCATAACATATTGTGCGAGGCAACGAGTTAATCGTCACTTAATTAATTAATCTCATTATTAAAAGGTAAAATTCATTATTTTGCACCACTACACTACATACATTCGACTATACTATGATGATATAGATAAGTTAAGCCAAGATTCAAGCCACTAAAGAAATAATCATTATTAAATGAGGTTTCACTAATTAATTCAACAATTTTATGTGCTGATGTGCTCATTATATTATTGGTATTATTTCTAAAGTGGCGTATTATATTAAATCGTGTTTTCTTGATTTATTATTGACGTCAGGTACGAAGTGCTAAAGTTTTTTTCATATTTTTGTACTTTGCTATTTGTGCATATAAAATAAATATAGGTAATTTTTTTTTACCTTTATGATAGATTCATAGTGACTAACATATATCTAATGTAAAATCACACCAATACTTCGTAGATCGAGCTTGTTACATCAGTTTTTTGCCTTTTTCTACAGAGATATAACACTTCTATAGTTCTACACTTCTACTTGGTTTCAAAGTCATTGCAAAAAAAATCAAAATTTACCTGACCTCAAATAGTATCTCATGATGTTGCACAAGAGTTATGTTATGTAATTTAACCTCCACCTCATTGTATTTGCGTAGTGCATACTAGGCAAAATTGACTCCCAAAGTCCACATTTTGTAACTTAGTTTTTCAACAAAAAATAAAATAATTGGAGAGCAGGAGCGTAGCCTCGAGCACCTCCCAGTCCAGTAACGGTCAGTAAATAAAATTCCTTATACTAAAACGACAAAAATATAATCTATTAAAGTAGTATTAAATTTGATTAAGCAAATTGAAAGGGCCCCAACCTAACTGATTTTGTCTTCCATTTGCTTGTCTACACTACATTGCTTCACACACACACTTGCTACAAAGCACTATGTGCACATGCCAAAGGTACCTGCGCGGTGGGCTCTACCCGAGTCCCATATAGCGCATCAAGTTATTGGATCCTATTTTTTTTTACTAGATAAGTAATAATCATATTATAGCTTTATTAAATATGAAAGTTTAATATTTTTACTTTATTTTTTCATATTTTATTTTCTCTTCATATCTATTATCCATTATCTACTTAAATTATAATTTGTTTAAAAGAATGGACATGCATCCTACAAGGGGCAAATGCCCCATCTCAAAAAAATTCATTAGTGCTATTTTGATCATTATTTTAAATTTTTTTTTTGAAATACCATTATAAAATGCCCTTTTTAAAATCCTTAAAATGTCTTTGTATGGAATTTTGCCCCACCTATACAGAATTTCTGGACCCGTCCCTGCTTCAGTTATATATTAAAATGGACATAATATCATTTTCATGATTATCTTTGGCGGCTCTATTTCGAGAAATAAAATACTCCAACAAGTTTTTTTATTTTAATATAAATAACTGAAAATTAGTATGTTTATAGTCTATAGAAAAAATAATCCTAATTTGATCCAGACACTTCCGATTACGGCAAAGTTAATGCTAACTCTGATGCGGTATTTATCATTTGTGGTTTGGAAAGTTAAAGTTGTCGATCATTGAATTTATTCTAAAAAAAGCAGAAAAGAAAAGATAATTATTGAATATCTACATGCCCATTACCTATTTTAGTGGCATTTGATTGCAAAAAGAAAAGGAGGGGGCGGGTTCTTTTCATTATTAGCAGTGCAAGCACGATTCTAGACTCTCAAAGACAATTGGAGTATGCTATATTTGCACAAATTAAAGCTTATATATATATATATATATATATATATATATAGGGTTGCATTAGGGTCCTATTACACTCTTAGAGTCTTTCCTTTTCTTAATATCAACCATTAGATTGATGGAATGGATGGACTAGATTAAAAGGGCCAATCTGATCCCGTATTGCATTATTTGTGCATTTTCGTGCATTAAAAGGGTAAAGCAGTAAAATAACACACTACACAATCAGTTTCGAAACGGCAGGTCCGAAATTTACGCGGCATTTTCATCGACCTCTCAACTCCCCTCTCTCTCACTCCATCCCATCAACTCTCTCTTCTCAAAAATTCTCCCCCAATTCCACAAAACCCTAGCCGCCGCCGCGAAATCAAGTTGAAATCAAGTTCTACCAACGCTGCCTGCCGCGAAATCTCCGTTGGTGGACCATTCCCGCCGTGGAATCTACGTCGGTGGACGATTCCCGCCGTCAAATCACTACGCGCTCTCTGTTGAAAAGCGAAGCGTCGCCTTCCAAAAAAAAGGTTTGGTTCTATTTTTTTTGTTTGGTAGGCAAAAACACTCCTAAACATCGATTGAAGTCAGAAACACTCTTAAACAGCGATTTATAGTTTATAATCGTAATAATTCACAAAAGTGTTTGGCGCGATTTTGTTGGAAAAGATGAATTTGTGGTTATTAGAGTTAAGGTTTTGCTCATACTTGCTATAAAAATTCGTGAAAACCCAGTTGGATCTGGGTTTCATCGATTTAATTTACAGTTGGTGTAATGCACAAAAGTTGTTGTTTTTTTGTTGGAGAAGTCGATATTGTGAGCATTTCTATGTACTGAATGCTTGATTTCTGGCCAATATGTACACTGTTGGTCATTTTTTTTGGGCGATACCACACTGATATATGGTTGAAAACTAACCGATTTTGGCACTCTCGTCGCGCAGATATAGAATGAATAAAAGAGCTCGCGCCTACAAAAGCCAGCCAGAACCCAATCAAGGTTATGCATCATTCCAACATTTTTTGTAGGTGATTGTTCTGTTCTGTAGGTTATTGTTCATTTTATTGGTTGGAAAAGGTGTTCATTTTCTGTAGCTAGTAATTGAGTAGTATAACTAGGTTTGTACATTAAATCTTCAGATCTGTGCATTGTTGAATAGAGGTCGTGCATCACTTGTCTTTAGCTTAGGTTATGCATCATTCCAACATTTTTGGTAGGTGATTGTTCTGTTCTGTAGGTTATTGTTCATTTTTTTGGTTGGAAAAGGTGTCATTTTCTGTAGCAAATAATTGAGTAGTATAACTAGATTTGTACATTACATCTTCAGATCTATGCATTACTTACTGTAACGCATAGATTATTTGTTGTTAACCATTGTTTTTCCTGTTCTGGACAGGGTCTAAGCACCATCGGATTGAGTTCGAGCAAGCAGTTGACGATGTTATTCTCTTAGCATTAGCTCAGAAACTTCGACAAAGGTTAGCCGCGGAAGAAGCTGGAACAAGTTTACGCAATGAAGACGTGGATAAAAAGAAACCGAGGGTGAAGAAAGCCGACCACCTGTATTGTCGACAGAACCCCACCGAGTTCATTTCATGTAGACAGAAGCTGACTTCCCGGCAAAGTGAATGATGCATAAAATATAATATTTAATGCATTGATATAAACGTGGTAATGCACATTAACAAATTTATCCAGTAATGGAATATATAAAGCGAAAGATGCATAGGATATAATATTTAATGCAATGATATAAACGCGGTAATGAACATTGACAAATTTCTGCAATAATGGAATGAATAAAGGAATTGATGCATATAATATAATATTTAATGCAATGATATAAACGCGGTAATGCACATTAACAAATGACTCCAGTAATGGAATAAATAAAGGGAATGATGCATAGAATATAATATTTGATGCAATAATATAAACATGGTAATGCACATTAACAAATGACTCCAGTAATGGAATAAATAAAGCGAATGATGCATAGAATTTAATATTTAATGCAATGACGTAAACGCGCAAATGCAATTTACGTACTAATGTTTCAACAGCGTTTTTTCTGGACGATGAAATATCTTCAACGGAGAAGAAGGGAGAAAAGATTGCACAGAAAATTTGGGTAGAATCGTTTATTTCTGTAGAAAAAACCGATACAATCATGAGAAGAGAAAATCAAGGACTTACCATAACTAACTATATTGTGTATTCCTAATCAGCCCTTTTCGTCAAATTCAATGATTAAAAATAAATAAATCAGCCTCTATTTTGGGCCATTAGATCTCTAAAATGGAAGGCCAAGATTAAAAAGGACAATAGAGCATAATATTAGAAAAGGATATGAATACATCCCTATATATATATATATATATATATATATATTTTATTATTAATTAGTTAATGGTATAAATTTGGACTCAACTGTTAGGGGACTGGTAGAGTGTGTAGGAAAGTTGGTGCTCATTTATTTGAATACTTAACTGGATAACTAGATTACCTTTTCTTAATCGGTAAATTGGTTAAATCTCTTACTCCTATCTTTTTAATTGCCTAAGTAATTATCTTGAAGAAACTCAATTCCTATAATTTGGTGTATTAAATTGGATAGGCGATGTCTAATTTAGGACTATAATTTAGTTGGTTTTTATTTTCTTTTGTCGGTTCTCTTTTTTCTTTCTTGCTATTTGTGATCATCAGTTTTTGTTGAAAGAGTTTGTATTGTTTGCTATACGAACGTCACTTATATTTGTTGTGTGAAGCAAAAATAGTTGTTTGTTAGTCGTTTTTTCAATCATTTTATCTTAGTATATTTTTTTATCGTCGCTCTTGTTGAATTGTGATCTCTGAACGTCAGTTCCTAGCTTTGAACGGTTTCTCATTCATAAAAAAATGTGATGTATACAAGCACATAAAGGAATCAAAGATGAATGGCCTTTATATTTGTATGTGTCTCCATGTTCAAATTCTATTTTTGCACTTTATATTTATGAGGCACCATGGAGTTAAATTAATTTAATTGGAAGGAGTAGGTGACAAGCCAAATACTCCACAAATCAACAGCGTGATTCACCCTTGAGCTCTTCATCACAATCAGCATGCATGCTTCCATCACCCTCCACAAAATCATAGTATGTACAACATCAAGTACAACAGATAAACACAAAAAGGAATGAAAAAAGTGTTAATAATGCTCCATATAATATGAGAGTGTTTCGTGACCTTCCAAAATAATACACATATTCTACATCGTTTTTATTACTATATGCTAAAGAATTTCAAGAATAGCACATGCTAACGAGTTTACATGATTACATTTATTTTAATCTAAGGGTTAATGATAGTTTTTGTCCCTAACTTTTTAGGGTTTTAAAAAAATATCCTCAATTTTCGCTTTCACTTCAAAAACTAGTAAGTACTTTTTTTTTAAACATTTTTTTTCTCTCCCAAATATATTCCCTGACTAAACCTTTCGTGAACTTAAGAGGCGTGTGGAGGAAGGCAAGATATAGTGTGTTGGCGTCGTAAACTTAAGAGGCATCATAAAATTTGTTGGCTTCTCATCAATTTAATACGGAGTAATGTTTATTAATAGTACTATAATACAATAAATCACATTAGCACTTATTTATAGATGTTATTGATGCTATAATTAAAAAATAGTATTCCATATATATATATAAATTTGATACGAACACGCACACAATTAATGAGTATGGATCAAGTTTTATTGACTTCGACTCGTGTTCTTATCGGGTTGCACTGTTAGGAACCCGACAATTTCGGATTGAGTTTGATAACTCATTAAAAATAATACTATTATTTTTATTTTTTATTTTTAAAAATACTTTAGTTTTATTATCCAGACTCGTGTAAATTATATTTTAAATTGTGCAAATCGGGTTTTAAAATCATATAATATCATTTTTTTATCTTGTAAATCCAATTTTTATTGTGTTAATAAGGTTTAATCGTGTAATCATTGACAGAGCTATGGTGGGGCAACAATATATAACACTTAATCTGTTACGTAAAAAAAACTATCTATGCCATTTTGGTACATTCCATAACAATTGATAATTCTAAACTTTTTTTAACTTTTCACTCTCTTATACATCGAGATTCGTTTTACTCTTATACATCGAGATTCGTTTTAAAGTGCGTTATTTTTACGTGACATATATGTATAGAGCCTGTTCCAAAAAGAGCTAGCGCAGCCGAAAAGTATCATTCCTATCACATCTAACAGGTCTTAGTTTGTAACTCCTTAGTCGCAGTTTATATTTCTTTTATTATTTTCTCTTTTTATGCTTAATTCCCTTTTATGTTGTAGATCTATATTTTCTTATTTTACTTTAAAATGGAAATCTATACGTATGGAAGAAAAAAGTTTATTCAATAATCCCTTATGTATGTAAATAAATATCATTTAAAATTTTTAATTTATACATGTCTAAGAATAATTTTTTATATCTCATAAATATGTAAATATTTTGTATACATTTATTTCCATTTATGGGTTTTGCTGATTTTCACACTAGTAGTTTTATGTAAAAAATTTATTTTTAAGTCACACCAATATTTATTTATACATAAATATGTAATATTTTTTATTTAAGATCACACATTAATGATCTTTACAATCTAGAATAAAAACTAATCCACATTGACTTTGTCGCTATATGTGTTTAAAGTCTATTGTCTATTTTTGAATTATTTCCACTATTCATCCTCGCGCAACCTCTAATTGTTCATGCCGTAGCTATTTTCGATGAGTTGATACCTAGAAAAACAAGACAATAGTTAACATAAATTTGAGCCCCATTGTTAAATTATTGGCCGCTGTCAATAAGTGTAAATCAAGTTCAAGTCCGTTAATTATCACGTCATGTTAACCAAAACAATAACATGTGATTAATAGGTTCATATCATGTGCGAATTGTGTACAAATTTGAAGGTAGTAGATTTATTTCATGTTTAGATTGAGATTTTTTTTAACGGATCGAATTGATCAAGTCTTTTGGGTTAAGCTGTCACTATGAATACTTAATTATCATGCACAAAAGTATTAAAGTAGGCAAACTCAATTTATATATAAGCCGAATTAATACCTTTTCTTATATCTATATTTTACTTAATAAATAGGAGTATTATAGAGTAACATATAAGACTAATATAATAAAAATAGGCATATAAATACAATAGAATGCGAGTGAAGTTGGTTAGTGGAATGTGAGACCCATTTACCATTTATAATAAAATTAAAATGTGATTCTTATCGTGGATGAACTGAAATAACAAATTGTGAATCTTATTATGGGACTGAGGGAGTATAAATCATGCAGCTATAGATATAAATGTTGATTATATATTCTAAAAAGTAATGAAAAAAGCTCGAAATATTACCCATTTAATAATTACGGAATAGGTTTTAAACCTTGAGGTCACGAGCATATTAAACTTAGAAAACAATAATTAAAAAAAAGGGTAATGATAAACAACCAAATTTTGTACAACCAAAACAAGATTATATTAGTAACTTTGATGTGTTAATTAAATATTAAAATAATAAATATAAATAGTTAACAAATTAAAAACACTTTATTAGTTTTTGGTCTCATTTTCAATTTTTTATTTTTATATTTGAATTATTTCTCTATTATTTTTTAAATTTGAATTAAAATATGCATTAATTATATTTTATGATTTAAAAAAAGTTAAAAAATTATACATAAATACCATAATATTATGCATGTTCCCTATACTATAAATATGTCTAACTTTTTAATTAATTGTATAAATAAATTACATTTTTTCTCAAATAAATCAATTTTTGGTTGTACAAAATTTGGTTGCATAACTTTATTGTTAAAAAAAATACATGCAAAATCTAAACACATAAAATTGTATAATCAATGGATCCAAGAAGCAGAGATTATAGAGTTGTGGAAGAGGCACTAACTCCAAAGTGCTGCTGCTGCATTCACATTGGTTGCAGCTGACTTTCGAAATCCATTACTATTAATTTCATTTTATAAACAAATCAAAAAAAGCTATTGCATGTGATGTGACAAAAGAGGGTTGTTAATTGATTCATTTTTTCAGGGCCCTCGTTTTTCTTTCTCACTCTTTTTCTTCTACTAAAGAACAAAAAAGTGAGTTTCTAGCTGCTTATTTACAGCATTTTCCTGATGATATGTGACTCTCTGTCTCTTCATATTCTTCCCAGAAATCTCAAGAATCTTGAGAGAGAGAGAGAGAGAGAGAGAGGGAAGCAAAGGGTAAGTTCCAGTTTCAAGATTTCGCATTGTTGAGTTTCATACTTATGCAAGATTTCAACTTTAGAGAATTCACATTGCTGTGATTGGGTTTTAGTATGATTTTCTCACAATGTGGCTTTTCTTTCTTGACAAGAATGTGACATTTTACGAAATTGCCATTTCTTGTTCTGTTTCAAATCTTAGGCCAACAGAAATTCGTCTTTTTTGAAAATATGTTTTGAGTAAATTGACTATTGTTTTGTCCCTGCAATATCACGCACAAGTTATTACACATTGCTCAATCTTGGAAGTCTTGAAAAGGGTTTAATTCTTGGCTACTCCATGAAAGCCTGCAGTTTTTCTGCATTTCAATTAATTAATTCCTTAATTTAATATGATTATAATATTTTAAGTGAGAGAAAGATTTACTTGAATCAACTTATTCCTTGCTTTAACATAACGTACATTTCATATATACTTTTCTTGGCTATAAGAAGGAATCTTGACTGTTTTTTCGTTTTCAAGATAAAGAGCAGCTATTTGCGAAATTTCATCACCAATTTAGTGAAAAATGATGTGCTTAAGATTATAGTGAGATGTGCATTTCAGCTGATCAGTAGTGTTATGTATCATGTTTAGCAGAAGTGGCTAGTTTTCTCTTGATAGGATGGACGAGCATGGCCGGAGTGTTGACCCTGCAACGATAGGGACTTCAACGAGGGGGAATGGAGGCTCCCATGGCGAAGAACTGCCCAGTTTGGGGCAAAAGGATATTAAGTGCTCTGCCCGGAAGAAGAAGTCTTTGAGGGCTCGATATGCTTATGGTGTCGTTTTTCTGTTGACGAATATTATAGCTTGGCTCTTCAGAGATTATGGTGAAAGGATCTTGCCTATGCTGCCTTGTGAGTTTTGCATTTGCTTTTGTTTTCACATGTTGTGCAGGAGAGAAAATTATACTCCACATTTGCTCAAAATATATTATTCTCCTTCTGTTTATACTATATCTGTAGTTGCTTCTCTGTTTCTCTTGTTGTTCTGCTTTCTTGGCAGAGGCTTTTGGGTGTATGCTTCTATGCTAAGATTATTAGTACTTTCGAGTTTACATTGAGAGAGCATCACATTGATTGAGATTTTTTGTCCTTAGAATATGTTGAAAATCTTAGTTTGCTTCATTCTTGTATTTAATTATTGAAGATGAAGACTTCTCGACTTGGGTGGCGTCGCCTCTTCTAGCATTCTTTTACAACAGTAAATTGGATATCTAAACAATTGGATGGGATATAGTTATGTATGCCCTATTGAAATCCCACTGGCTTTTTCATTCTTGAAATATATTGATTCGTATTGCAGATTCAAGAGCTTGCGGGGCTGAGGAGAGAGAATGCTATCATACAATGGGAGTGCTTCGCGTCAGCTTAGGATGCTTTGTATCCTTATACACTCCTTGTCATTTCATTTGATACTACATCTTTTCTACTCAATGATCGAGGAAGGTTTTGTTAGTCGTTCTGAATGACACCTTAGTGTAATCTTTTGGTAGCGTAAAGTGAGGATGTAAGGGATGATATTTTCCTTGACATATATGACCTAGATATTCTTCTTTATAATGTTTCTAACGACGTGTAATATCAGCAAACTGTATCAAGTACGAGCAGCGTGGCATTCTGGATGGTGGGGTTTGAAGTCTGTCATGTTGCTTATCTCCTTCGTGATTCCCTTCTTCATTCCCACGGACTATATTCAAATATACGGTATGTTTATTTACCTGTGTAAAAACTTAAGTTCCCAAATTATTTGTCTGAATGAACAAGGTGACATATAATTGTTTACTCATATTTCTTTTATTTTGCAGGTGAACTCGCTCGTGTTGGTGCAGGGTAATCTTCCGCTCATTCGAACTTTTGATTTGAGAAATGTATCTCTTATGCCAGCAGATTGCTAAATTACTGCTTAATCTGTTTCTCATCAACTGATATATGTGTGGCATAAAACAATGCAATGAAATGTTGTGAATGTTAACAATATATAGATAGAGCATTTAGATCTTGAAGATTACTTAGGTGTTTTTGCTAAGACTTTTAACAAAATATTGGAACCAAAACCATCATTCATTATTTTTATATCTGATTTACATTCTGCACTCTGATGCAATAATATATATTCATCTTTATTTGATGTAACAACTCACATGTTGCAGGATTTTTTTAATTCTTCAGCTCATTAGTGTGATTGAATTTATCACATGGTGGAACAACTATTGGATGCCAGATGACAACAACAACAACAAATCTAGGTACAAGATCACCTTCCTTAAACCTAACTCGATTCCGATCTAAAGATCTTATCTGCTAAAAAAAGGATCAAGAGAACTATCTGAGAACCTGCATTGAATTTAGATCGTTTCTAGACAGATGTCCAACTCCAACATCCTCAGTCATGACGTAGCTTTTCATGCTTTTTAAGTGTATTTTTTTTTACGTAGATAAAGTAGCACGTCATATTATAGAGATATTTGATAAGTGAAGCTATCATGTTGAATGTGAATATTCAAGAAAAAAAAATTGATCTAATGCCAAAAATAATTCTTTACTGTCTGCAGCAACTGTTCCATTGGGCTATTCATGTCAACGGTGTTTTACATCGCTTCTGCCTGTGGAATCGCAGTGATGTACGTGCTTTACGCCTCAAAGATGTCATGCACCCTTAACATATTCTTCATCACATGGACCGGAGTTCTGCTTATTGTGATGATGGCCATATCGTTGCATTCAAGGGTACGACTTTTGCATATATGCAACAAATTCATCATTTTTGTTAGTCTTGATTATTGATCACTTTATACTGTGTTTAATAAATGATTTCAATGAAAGATTATAGAAATTAAAGAAATTGATCAACATGTTTCTGATTTCTATTCGTATAGAGACAACGTATCTATAGATATACGACTGATTGAGTGATTGTCATGATTGAGACAGGTGAACAGAGGGCTGCTGTCATCGGGGATTATGGCATCTTACATTGTTTTCCTCTGTTGGAGTGCTATCAGAAGGTAATAGAAATCTCATATCTCAATCTGTACTCTGTGAAAAACTACGAAATCATCGAGCTCCATTTGTCATGTTTGAATGCAGTGAGCCTGCTACTGAGAAATGCAGCCATGACAGAGAAAGTGGACATCATATTGGTTGGTCTACTATAGTTGTAAGATCTCACACACTAATGTGATTGATCCTTGTTGCGTTTCTACTTCATTTTGTGTAAATGAATCCGAATGAGAAGTTACACATGCAATATGATACTAATTTCTTTCTATGTTTGCCTTGTGCTGTTTCTTGCAGGGATTTGTGATTGCTCTATTTGCAATTGTAATCGCCACATTCTCAACAGGGATCGACTCACAGTCATTCCAGGTACGGTTTTCCACCACACGAGACCATAAATCAACTGATAGCATGAAGTTCGATGTTATTTGAGAAATTGTAGTCCTAACCAATGCAAAAACGGGCCAAAGTTGAGGCCATAAGTTGATAAAATAGGTAATGCGATGCTAAGAGGTATGTCATGTGATGATACAGTTTCGTAAAGATGAAGTTGAGCGGGAAGAAGATGATCTTCCATACGGATATGGGTTCTTCCACCTCGTGTTCTCACTGGGGGCGATGTATTTTGCAATGCTATTCATCAGTTGGAATTTGGGGAGTTTGACAAGAAAGTAAGTTGATTAGTTAGTTAGTTGATAATTTCTTGACATGGTTATATATATGTGTGTGTGTGTGTGTTTCCTAACACAATTGTGTAAGAAAATGCAGATGGAGTATTGATGTGGGGTGGGCTAGTACATGGGTGAAGATTGTTAATGAATGGTTTGCAGCCACAATATACAGTATGTTGATCTCTTTCTCTATCTCTCTTTATTGTTTTGTTTGTGGTGATGTTTGATGGGATGAAATATTGTGTAAATTGGGCAGTGTGGAAGTTGATATTTCCAACATTGAGGGAAACCAAAGTAATGAACCATGAAGAGGAGACCACAGGGCAAGTGTAGATAAATATGTTGGACCATGAATTTTGATGCAAAATGTAATATATGTCTATTGTATTGTAACTCTCTTTATATTACATCTATACGCACAAATATAGTATACACATTTTCTCATTCATTAATTTTCTCTCTATAAAAGAATGAATTACTTCTGTAAGAATAAAGAAAAAAATTGTACATATAATAAAAAAAGAAATTATATCTTGATCCTATAATAAAAATAAAATTACAATATGGTTTTACTAAGAGTATATTTGAAAAAGTACATTAATGAAAAACTTAATCATACGTATGATAATATACGTATGAATAGTATACATTTGAAATCTAACATTCCTTTAATAAACCAAGCTGTCTAACATCAAATGAATTATATTCTTCCGTTTATTTGAATGTCCATTATAGTATTAATTCTCTCCATCCTCGTCCATTGGTATTGAGTCACTTTTTCTTAGCACCAAAATTAAGAAAGCTATATTGAAATGTATTAACTAAAGAAAAAAATAACGTAAGAGATAGACTAAAGTAGGAAAAGTATTATTATTTACTAAAAATATAAATGACTTAATTAGCTTGAAACTTTCCAAAAATAAAAAAAATTGATCCAATTACAAGGAACCTATGGAGTATATAACTAGCCCTAATCAATAGGTAGAAATAATTATAAATCCTAATTATGAAATAATATGAGAATCTAAAATAACATTACTAGATAAACTCATGCCAAACAATGTAGCATAAAAGCACATAAATTAAAGAAAGGTTGTTTAGGAATATTGAGGGCGAGCTGCTGTGGTGGTCCGGTTCTGGCGGAGATCTGTCGTCATCGTGCTTACAGTGGACAACGACGGAAAGCTTTTGTCCGGCGTTGCAATGGCCGGGAGTGCTGCAGATGAAGTAGCGGCGGCCGGCCACCGTTAACTCGACCGAGTCATGACCCGTCGTGTAGGTAAGAATAGGCGAGCTCGAGTTGCACGTCTCGTAATCTTGCTGACTCACTTCCATCACGTTGTGGAATCGTTGATTGTATTTGAAATCTGTCATTGTTCAATTTTTTTCTTTTAATACATCTATTAAATCATGTCTTTAATTATGATACATGTACATATTACTTACATCAATAAATTCAAACACGTAGCATGCCAAAAACTTTCACTATCAATCTTCTAATCGTTTGTAAATGCGTCATTATAACACTAATTGTAAACCTTTTTTTCCTGTAATTGCAACATCCCAATTTGTTTTCCATCAAATTAAAATTTGCACCCGAAACCTATGTCGTTTTACTTAAAATTTGCACCCAAATTAAAATTAACAACCAATGTTTGACACAATCTCATTGGCTGAATCATTAATAAGTTTGACCAACCAAGTGGTTGCCTCCAAATCGACCATGGTCTTGGAGAGAGAGATCCTTGAAATCAATTATTTTTTTAAATGCATAATGAGGTGGCGGTCGACCCTTTTCCACCGATAAAGGTGGTCTTATGGCCTGCCTCATGGCACTACATAGTTTTGTTATTTTTAAAAATGGGAATATACTCATAAATTCTAATACTACAAAATTAAAATAGCAGGAGTCGTAAGAAATACTACTACTATAATACTTACAACATTTAAAAAAACGTGAATATCATAAGTTCAGATAGATATATGGATGCAATTTTGTACTAGAATATTAGGTGAGGGATAGAATTTGACCTAATCGATCGCCAACTTGAAAGTTGTTAGTAGAAGCCCAGTTGGGATAATCGACTGTGCCGGAGGCGGTCCAGCCGTCCGTGCCGCCGACCTCGTAATTAGTAGCCACGGTGGTGCCGAGGAGGACCATTGTAGACATAATTAGTAAGTTGGAATAATACAACATGGCACCTAAAAATAAAGTTTATGAAGAGTTGAGGAAAATATATGGCTTGATGATTGAGAACCCTTGTCTGTATATATATAACATGAAAAATATGAAATTAACTTTTTTTAATAGTCATGATTTAGGAAATTCAAATTAAATTTGGAATTAAGATAATGGGATTTTTGGAAGTTGATATTGCTGGGAAATTAAGATATTTACTTTCAATTAATTCAAATATATGACTGATGTAAATTCATAGAAAGAAATATATATTTTTTAATTAATTCCAAATATAAAAGTAAATATTTTGGGCAATATTGTGTACTCAATATCATCGGGTAGGATTATTTATTTCTCCAATTGCTGCTTTGATTGGGATCTTTTTGCATTTAATATTTATTATTAGAGTAGTATATTTTTTTCCTTACATGGAATCTTGGATTCTTTTATTTATGCAAATATATTTTCCATATTTACTTTTTTGTTGGTTAAGTGTAATTAAAAAGAATTAATATTAATATTTTTTTTCTTACATGGAATCTTGGATTCTTTTATTTATGCAAATATATTTTCCATATTTGCTTTTTTGTTGGTTAAGTGTAATTAAAAAGAGTTAATATTAAATCCAGATTATTTGTGGTACTATAAAATGACAGAAAAAGAAAGAAAGAATTGTGTCTAAAACAACAAAAAAAGAAAAATAGAGTGAAAAAAAAAAATTTGGACCATTTCTCGATTTATGTGTGTCATCCTTGCGCAGGGCCCATGCTAATCTTCTCTGTATCGTTCCAATTTTATCGGATGTCCCCGAAGGAACAACAATCCCATGCTGCATTCTTTGATATAAGCATCACTAAAATATTGTCAGTATTCGATGTGGGATAGAACTTTACTAAAATTTCCCAATCTTTCTAACCTCAAATCAACTGCAAAATTAAGAATTGTTGAAAAATCAATGTTATTAGAACTACACTATCCGCTGTCTGATCGATATAAGTATACAAAAACAACAAATCAAATCAATGAAAACGAAAACATAACCATAGATTATTTAACATAAGATTCATAACAACAATATACACTGTTCATCTTTCAGCTTTCCTTCCTATGATACATATCACGAAACGTTGGCGATTTTCGCTCTTTGAAGAACAGCAGTTCGATCAAGGCTGTGAAGCGCGTCAATCAAATGCATCCGCAGCGAGCCTGGACCTCCAGCAGAGCACATGCCTAGTTCGCCAGCAACGCCAAACACGGACAGTGCAGCAGCAGTGGCTTCAAACGGCTGTGATGGAGTCACTGCCACGAAAGCAGCAATGAGGGCTGTCACCGCGCATCCTGTTGCTGTAATCTTCTGCAGCATAGGAACCCCGTTTTTGGCACCCACGACACCCTCCCCATCTGTTACTATGTCCACGGCTCCAGAAACAGCAACTATGCACCCATAGGTTCGGGCCAGGGACTTTGCTGCCTCAATGGCATCCGTTGATTCATGCATGCTGTCCGCGCCCTGTAGATAAGCATAAATGGTGAAAAGAATTCAAAAGATTTCAAGAGTTGTAGTTGTGATGAACAAGGAACTAGTAGTCATCTCTTGGTTAGATGGAATTCTACGCGACATAGCTAAAACTACTATAGCGAGCTGATCACTTAGAGGCTTTGTGATGATATCCACAATCTGTTCATCAAGTTTTCTGCACCTATAGATGCAGTTTTTCGGATTGATTAAAGCAATTTAACTCCGAAAGTTGAAGTTTTGAGACACTAATCTCACAGCAGGGAAACATATTCTGCTAAACCAGCATTTGAGACTATGATCAAAGGCATAGAGGTACCAATGTTGCACAAACAAAGATTCCATAGAAGATCAAACTAGTCGAAAAACTCAACTGTCGGGCAGTGATCAAGAAGAAGAAAGGAGTGGAAATTCTATGAACTACAGATCAAATCCATCATTTTGTCGCTTCTGAGCTGAAGATGGACCAAACTCAAGGAGGGGTTCGGCATTTCTAAATCGAAAGACTCCCTTTAATCTTGCAGCAGCATGATCATATCTCAGAAAATAACTAGTGTTGGGCTTTTGTATTCAAGCAAAGAATCAGGAGAGCATGAAACGAAGTACATGAAATGCAGGCGGCTGTTCTAAAAGAGGCGTTATTCGCTCTGTTTCCCTTTGCTAATGCAGCAGCAGAAGCTACTTAAGAGATGATGATTTGGATACAAATGGCTTCAAATCTGGTTATTTGGATTCCACAATATCCATGCTGTAATAGATGATTTGGTGCTGATAGATTGAATCATTGAAGCATAGTTGGTAAGTCACTTTTCTTTCAACAGGTAATTGTGTAACTACTATTAATCCTCTTTTTACAAAGAAAAAAATATAGGCTGAAGCACACCATATAACATCAAACAGTGGTTGATAAACTCTCCAAACTGCCATTGGAGAAGCAAAACTTTGATTATTCAACACAATCACAATTTCCTGTGGAATTTCAAGAACTACTGTATTATACTTAAAAATCAAACAAAATCTGTTTTGCATAACATACCAAATAGGAGTATCAATCATACTTAGTTCTTCAAAAACAGCTCCAACTCAATATTGCAATGAGATGCAACAGACATTATCTACAATTAAAATTAGGAAATAAAGCTTTGTGTTTTACCTTAAAATTGGCATTAGCAGAGCCATTAAAAAGCACCAAAATCTCAGACCCATTGCCCCTAACAACAGTGGGACCCAAAGTAAGCAGCTCCAAGCACGCCTTCAGCCGGAAAGCGGAAGCTCCGGCGGCGACGGGGTCGAGCACCCACGGCCTTTTGGACTCATTGGCGAAGGCCGCGGCCATCTTCATCGCCGGTAGCCAGGCCGGCGTGAGGGTTCCGACGTTGATGTAGAGAGCGTGGACCTTGGGCGTGAAGTCTGGGATCTCTTCGACGGAGTGTATCATAGCCGGAGAAGCGCCGGCGGAGAGCAGGACGTTAGCGACCAAATCCATGGAGACGAGGTTTGTGATGCACTGAATTAGCGGCGGTGAAGACGAATTCCGTACACATTCCAAGTGGGTCCACGCTAGCTGGGCCCAAGATTCGGACTTTTCGTCGTTGGCGGCGGTTTCGGCTTGATTGAGTGTTTCGTCGGCCATGGCGATGCGCCGCCGTAAGAAGTCGTGTGCAGTTTTCCCTGACTTGTTATGGTTAAGGTAAAGTTTCGATTTTTATACAACAAAAAGAGGTAGTTAATCAAATTTATGGAAGGGGAAAATAGTACTCCCTCCGTCCGCCATTTTGGAGTCCCGGTCATTTTTGCGCAATCATTTTGTAAAAATGACAATAAATAGTTGGAGAAATTGTACCGTAAGAAAGAGAATAATATTGAGAAGAGTCTTAACAACATTAGTCTCTCTCTTATTTTACCATTTCTCCACTGTAATTATTTATTGTTATTTTTATAAAATGACGGCACAAAAGTGACTGGAACTCCTAATGGCGGACGGAGGGAGTAGTACTCATATTCTATTAATTTTTTCTACCACTTCCATTTATAAAAAGTTAAAAACAATTTTTTAAAACCTTCCTCAGTAAATAATGATACTTCTAAAATGATGACCGGTGGAAGTATATTGTTAAAGCGTGTATGAGACATATATGATGATCCCTCAAGTTTGATGTTAAATTCTTATCAAATTAAACACTAAAACAGTTAACAACAGTGACACGCCAAACCTTCGCGGCAATTAGCTAGAACAACTAGAAAAGATAGAATAAGCTAGTGATATTTCACTACAAAAAGGTTACAATTTACAAAGAACTGTGTGATCGTGAGAAATTTATTCACGATTTTTGACTTTATGATATCACTTTGTTCAAATAGTGTTTAATAATTGACTCGGTCAAGTCAGTCATTCTACTCCAGCGACTTGGCCTGGCTCAACCATGTGAATTGTAGACTTATTATCACTTGGTAGCCACTCTGGCATATACAAGACTGACTAAATGACTCGATCGAGTTACACGCTTAAATTGTGTACGTATTAGTCTGATTCGTTTCATTTTCATTTTTGACCTATTTTAGTTTTTTTTAAGCTACAAAATTCATCACTCATCAAAATTGCACTGTTAATAATCTTAAATAGAACAAGTTAGTACTACTATTTTTATATTTCGTTGTTATCTTTTGCTATATTTAAGTTTAAAAATATTCAATGTTAATTTTAAATACAAAACCATATACTGAAACGAGCCGGGCCGTCGACAGCAACTACAGTTCTGATAATGGGCCAAGACTTGACCATAAAAGAGGCCCGCATTGTAGAGGAAATGCTCGCTCTTATAATAAACAACTATCTTAATTTATTGAAAAAGGAAAGGACCACCCAAATCTGCCTTGATGATAATTAAATTAATTTAATACATTAAATAATAAAAAGTAGTGTATCTCCATCTTATGAGAAAAGTGATACACTGTACTTAGTGGAATTAGTGTACCACAAGCTTAAATTTATGAATCTTGAAAGTACTACCAATTATTTGGATTCAAAGTCTTCTTTTAACATGTTCTGATTTTAATAATTAAATGCACTTATTTTTTTTGTTGAACATATATGAGGCTATTAGTCTTTCAAACAACTTACAAATAGGACTTATAAGCTTTTTATTAATGTATGAAAAATAAGCTTTCTATCACCTTATATGCTAAAAATATACAGTAGGTTTAAAAAAAAAAGTTCTTAAATCTCAACTTAATTTTCTTACTTTTAATCAACAACCGAGTTATAAAAATAATACAACAAGATTTATCAATGCATAGCATAAACGGTATGAGTTAATTAGTCCCTTAATAATTGTTCAATTTGAATTTGATTCCGTATGAGTTTTAAGAAATGTAATAGAAAGTGAATTGAAAAAGTTAGTATAATATAAGTCTTATTATTTTTATACATTAGTTTTATACATTAGTTTTATAATAAAGAGGGAACATCTTTTTTGGTCCACGAACTTTGCCAAAGTATCATTTTAGGTCAGTGAAACTTGATAATATCATTTGAGATCCGTCAACTATAAGTTAATATCATTCGAAATACTTTTTTACTATTTCCAAGAGTTTATGGACGAAAATACCCTCAATACCTTGAAGGCTCCCTCCGTCCCAAGATATTAGACCCTTATTCCTTTTTGGAGTGTCATAACATATTTGAATCATTTCTATTTATGCTAAAAATTTACTTTACTTCCAACTCAACTTACACCACTAAACAACATCTCATAAATTCCTGTGCCCAAAAGAAAGAGCTCTAATATCTTGAGACGGAGGGAGTACTTATTTTTAATTAACTTATCATATACTCATATTTTTCGACAAATTTTCTAAATATAATTTGGCCTTCAATATTATCACTTAATTTTGTGACATGCAAGAAAAGTTTCTTCAACATTTTATAATTAAAGAATTTTAAAAATATTTTTGAGGTATGGATACATGTAAAATATCAAGGTCACGGTCAATAGACGATACTTGAATGTTGATATATTATTTAAAAATAATATCAATATATCAATATTCAAGTATCGTTTATTGACTGTGAAATTAATTTTTACGAGTATCCACATCTTAAAAATATTTTAAAATTCTTTAATTACAGTCGAAGAAGGAACTTTTCTTGCATGTCACAAAAGTGATAATATTGAAGGTTAAATCATATTTATAAAATTCGTCAAAAATATATAGTAGTAAAGATATTTATAAAAAATATGAGTATGCAATAAAGTTTATTAAAATACCCTTCAAGGTATTGAGGATATTTTCGTCTAGAAAAACTTGGAAATAGTAAAAAAGTACTTCAAATGATATTAACTCATAGTTGATGGACCTAAAATGATATTTTCAAAGTTCATGGACCTAAAATGATACTTTGATAAAGTTTGTGGACCAAAAAAGATGTTCCCTCTTGTGAGTGAAATGAGTTACTCCCTCCGTCCCAAGGAAGATGACCCCTTTCTTGGACGGCACGGGATATTATGCAACTTTATTTTGTGTATTAAGTGGAGAGAGTAAAGTAAGAGAGAGAGAATAAATTAGAGATAAATGGGTTTCCATTTTAAGCAATGGGTCATCTTGATTGGGACAAACTAAAAAGGAAAGTGAGTCGTCTTTAATGGGACGGAAGAAGTAATATAACATATATGATCTATTTATCATTTATGGTAAAAATTAAAAGTTAATCATTAGTGGACTGACGGAGAAAATAGTAAAAGTGGACCATTCATGTGGTTTGGAGAGAATATACTTTACCTAGTAATTAGTACGTGTGTTTTTCTAGAATATTATTATTGCAATTTCTGATATTTTAGTTTTTGAATAGAGATAATTGAGTATACTAAATAATTATACATAGTGATAGAATGATTAATTTCTAAAGCAAGCATTTTGTGTATTTAAAAAAGACAAGTGTCAGCAAGAAATCCGGATCCCCAGCGTGTCTCATTCCGAAATCAATGCTTATAATCCTAATAATTTATTTTGTCGCTTCCAATCAGTGGATTATTTTTCCTAATTTCGCAATAGCTTTCTATTTCAAGCGTCAGTTAAGTTGGTCAACGTATGGTGATACTACTAATAACTTATTTCACAGTAGTTTCACAATGGCCTTTATTTTCTAAAGAAAATTCGTGTTTGTGGGTTTAATTGTTAGTTGTTACTATTTCATAATTCTCGTCTGATAGCATTCTCCCAAAATAGTTACTCCCACATTTGGGTGTGTGACAGTGAGATTAATTGGCACATACTCCTGCTCCTACATATGGGATTGGACAATTTCCGAATCTCTCTTTGGAATATTCAAATAAAATTTTAGGGTCCATGAAATGAAATTTTAAAAAATTGAAAAATAAAAATAGTAGTAGTTAAAATTATTAGCAAGAAGCCCGTTGTAACCTACTCACTACTAAGGCTGGCCTACGTGTCTCACATGACTCTTGCACAATATCACAAGAATTAGTGAGCTAAACAACCACTTTGCTTTTTTAGGAAAAATCTACTATTTGCTTTTATTTTGGGCTAATGCATTTATTCTTAATAATTACTCCGTAGTTTATAGATTTTATTTAATGCTTAAGGTCATTGGTGTATACGTAGTTTATATGCTTAAGGTCATTGAAGCTTTAGTTGATGAATTTTCTGAATTTTTATTTTCGTTGAATAAGCCTTAAAAAGTTTGTTTTGTTTTGTTGTACTCAATTGATATAGAGAAAGGAGACAATGCTCATTAGAAGATAATACTGAATTAGTAGTAATTATTAATGTGTATACGCACTGAAAAAAGGTTAAAAAGTTTTTGTTAGAAGGCTCGATATATAAAAAAAGATTGAGTGCTTTTCCCTTCACTAATTCAGTTGGACGTGAGAGCACATGATTTTCAAAAGTTAAATAAATACCGATCGAATTTATGGAGCTCATTATTATATATACTCCTACAGTCCTACTATGAGAAGGTTCAAACGAATTTTTATTTGAAATTCTCCTTATATATTATCTGTAATAAAAAAGAGAAAAAATCTCCTAATTAATCGTATCTATATATGCTTAACTCACTACGTTATAAACAAAGTACTTATACTTATAAAAATCGTCCAAAGTGGTGGAAGAATATATTAAATGTAGATTAGGATAATAAACTTTAATTACTTGGATTTTAATTAATTAATGCTGATAAATTTTATAAGTCGATCGACCAAAAGCTAATGATGCCGTTATTAGTATATAAAATTTTCTACAATTAGAAAGAAAAAAGGTCAAAAGTTTAGAACTTCGGATGAAAATATTCATAGCGCGTAGAACGTAGAAGAGATAGATACTCACTTAATCACTTTGTTCGCTATTAATTATCCTATTTGGAATCGACATGCATTTTAAGAAATTGAAAAATATAGATGTAAAAGTTTAGATGGAAAATGTTAATGGTATGAGTAAAATTTAGTAGTTTGGACATATTAAGGGGCGGAGCCAGGATCTCGATTCGACGGAGTCAAGAATATATCTAAGAAGAAATTTTAATGGTTTGAGGTGGGGCATTTGTAAAGGAAATCAATTTTTTTTTAAAAATTTACTCCATGAAATAGTACTACATCAAATATATTGAGGAGGGGCAAATGCCCCTTATTCCCTCCTAGTAGATCCGCCCCTGGACATATTGCCACGTGATGTGTTCATTCAATCATAGTTGGAGTTCGAGTGTGTGCCGCCAAACCCTAACAATTAGTTTATATATTTTCACAATAAAATTGTTCTTATAACATTTCAGCCGTTTTATTGATGAGTAATATGCTCCATGTATCTTTTCTACTTCAGCTCTAGGCTCCACTTGGTAGGATATACGAGCTTAAGATCTATTTATTTGGTCTAAATTGTCATTTGGAGCACACTTAAATTAGCATGATGCCTGCTTTTTATCTCAACAATAATAGTTACTCTTATTGGGATATGATCAAATGCAAACTCTATATATTGTATAAGCTTCAAACTATGATCATTAGAAAAATATCAATAGATGATAAAATAATAACAACAAAAAATGTCAACACAATATCAACGATTGATCCGGTGTTGACATTGTGTTGAAACTGTGTTGACATTTTCTGTTACTACTATTTTGTCATCTGTTGATATTTTTTAACAATACAGATTATAATTTAGAATTTATACAATATATTTTATCACTACACTAATCTTACTTATATTATTTCTTACTTGTGTGGACAAATGCCAAAGAGTGCGATTATCCCGTGATAGAGAATCAAGTCTAGAATCTAGATCTCATGACTTCTCTCAATCCAAGTGGAAGAAAGACAAAATATGACAAAATATATATAACATGTTTTGGAATAACACCCACTACTAATAAAAAATTACATTAGTTAAATACAAGTCATATTCACATAATGTTTGGTAAACTACCACCCAAATCCTACAGCGGCCCAGTCACTCGACATTATCTAAGTTATAAAACTTTGTCAACTTCTCATTTTCTTTTATTTAACTAATACATTTTGTAATGTTTATTCAGACTTCTGATTTCGTGATTGTACTCCATTTGGAAGAAGCTTGTTTGGTTGCATCTCTTGACATAGAACAATGGCCACCATTATAATAATCATCCTTGTTGTCAATTGTTTGATCTTTTGTATTTTATTTATTTATTTTTCTCTTCTACTTAATCCTTCTTTTATTTTATCATCTCCACATTAACCTAAATATTTTTTGTCAAATGAAAAGCCACTATCTTAACTCACTATATCCTATGGACTATACACTTTCATTACTAACTAAAAATTTGTTCAGGATACTATTTGCTTTGGCTGGGTGTGCGAAATAGGAGTATATGACAAAATCATTACTAGTATACCATAACACATTAAAATAGTAATACTAAATTCAATATCTTATAGTAACACTGTTCATGAGTTTAAAAGACATATTTCAAAATACAAAATAGTTTTGTAACTCAGTTAAATTAACAATTCGTGTTACGACAAATTCTTTGATGTGAATATAATACATGATTATAATTATATATAGTTTACATAATATTGTTTATATCTTATGGAGTATAATTTTTTTTTTCATTTGTTCATATAAATTATTCGACCAATGCATTAATTATAGATATTGAGATAAAAAGAAACACGGATCAGAAAGAATCTACAAATTGAGATTAGAAGGAATCAACCCTTAATCTTCCGGTGAACAATAAATTTGGATGAACATATTTTAATGAAACAATTAGTAAATGTAATGAATGGATAAAATATACTCCTATTAATAAGAATTTTACTATATAGAAAAAGTGTGATTTTTTATGTAATAAAAAGTATATAGAAGCCTGAAACATAGAATAGAAAATGATATTTGAATGTGCTATATTTTTAAAAGACACCAAATGTAATAGCTGTGCTACAATTTTTGGGGTCGTCAAAGATTATGTTGTCACCCCACACCATAAATATAGTTTGCAATTCCACTATTATTTTTTGTGGCAAATTCTAAAATAGTGGCAGTGGGAGAGAATCTGCTCAACTTATTTGAAATTTGAATAAAGTCAATTTTTATAATGTATTTTAACTATTCCATATCTAGCATTTCAACTCTTATCGTGACTGAAATTCAAACTATATACCAATAAATTATATCCAACCATCAAAATTCAAACATCACAATCTGGAATTGTTATAAAATGACCGAACCCGAATCATGTGCCGGGTTGACCCGATTAGTATGCACCCCTAATTTCGCCTCACGAGTCAAGGTGACCATAACATTTTAAATTTTAATTAATTTTCGAATTCAAAATGAAACTACTGTTATGACTTATGAATGCAAATATTTTAAATGTTGTGAACATTGTGAAAAGATTATGTTAGATGCGACATTTACTCTGTTTCATATTTCTAATATAAGTTCGAAAAAAATTATTAGTAAATTTATACATTCGATATTCATATACTAATGCACTATTAAACATTATGGTTCATGATGATGTAATTATATATTTGACATTCCTAAAATACTTTTATTGCTTAGTTTGCCATTCTCCAAAATATACATCCAATAGTAATTACTCCCTCATTTTTCAAAAATAGGGAAATTTGAAACGACACAGGTTTTAATCACAATTTGATAAAATAAGAGAGAGAAAGAAAAATTATTAAAGTAAAAGAGAGGGAGAAAAAAATTGGTAAAATAGGTGAAAGAGAGAAAAAAGTAATGGAATTAATATTAGTGGATTATGGGGCTCACTTTAAGTTGTTAATTGTAGTGGGTATAAGTAGGAGTAAATACATTGATGTATAGAGGTATAAAAATTTCCTAAAATAGAAAGTTTGAAAACTGCTATTCTTAAAGAATGTACTAAAAAGAAAAGAGTTGCTATTTTTAAATAACAGAGGGAGTATCATTTTCTTTCACTTCCCTATTTTTAAAACTGAATACAACAAAAAATAGAAGAAAGACAATACCTAAATCATTTGATTACTATAAGAGGGCACGCATAACTAAACATGTAGGTGATATTCGGTTTCCAAGATAAAATAAGACTATAAAGATATAATCTAAGATTGAGTCGTGAGATTATTTTAGTCATAGGAGGTTAGCTATAACTAATTATCACATGATTATCCATTTAAGATTAATTTGTGGGGTTGAATCTCATGAACCAAATAGACTACCAATATGATCTCAGATACAATCTTGCAAACCGAACACCCTCGTCACGAGTACTAAAATAACATGGAATAATTCCTCAAGGTTTGTGCAAAGAAATTAAAATATTCTATATGTCCACAAAATCTTAATTGATTCATTTCTAAATATTACCTAATTATATACTATTCCCTTTTCTCTTTAATTAATACTATAACATAATTACATGGATCCTTTTTATATATAAACAATAGAAAAGAGTCAAAAAATTCACATCCATTCGAATAAAGTAAAGAAAAAAGAAAAATCTGCGCCTCGTTTAATTCAATTAATTCTCCTCGATAATAACCTCTATTCTTATCCCTCACAACAAGAGAAGAAGAAAAAGTAGAGGCGTTTCCTCTCTCTCTCTCTTCAAACCCCAAATTTCCTTCTCTCTTCGCAAACGCCGTTAATTATGGAGATTTTGGACGGAGCGGAGCCGTGTTTTGTGGTCTCCGACGACCTTCTCGACTTCACTCTCGGCGCTGAAACGGAAGAACAAGTCTACGACCTCAAAACTTCTCGCTCTTCTTCGTCTTCCCTAACGACGGCGTTTGGTGATGACTCGCTGTTGAGTGGTTCATTTCCCGTAAGTTTCATTCACTTCTATTTTTTCTGAGTTGACTCGGCCGAGTTGTCTCGTTCAACTTTATTTTAATTTATGTGAAGGGGAAGAAGAAGTGCTTTTGAGAAATTATATTTTTGATAAACTCAAAATTTATGTGATTAATCGAAATTAAATTGAATGATTAGTGAAAGTCGTTTTGCCTCTTTTTGGTGATTGGATTATCGTGATTGAGCTGTAAAACCGATGCTCGTGTCTTTTTCCGATTTCGTGCACAATAAAATCAAATTTAAATTATGGAGGTATACTATTTTTCTGTATAATTGAGGAGTCGAATTTGTCGTCGTGAATTATTCTATGCGTTTCTCCACTTGGAATATTTTGACTTTATTGTGCATTTGTACTACAAAACATACACATAGTACTACAACATTATTATTATTATTATTATTATTATTATTATTATTATTATTATTATTATAGTCGGCCATTTTCTCATTCAAGTCAACTCAGTGAGTTAACTCAACAGACCGGCCGGTTTTTATTAACATTAGTTACTTCATTAGTTTATTTTAATTAATATGGTTCTTTTCGTTGCCATGAATAGTTATCATATGATTATCCATTTTTTGGATTAAGTTGTGCGAATATTATGGTTGGAGGGGGTGACAACCGACTATGACTCATTGTTGTATGATTATCCATTTATGATTATAATGGGTCTAAATTAAACAATTTAGCTTATATGATCATGTAATTCTTAGAATACTTAAATCTTATACATATACATTCATGTTTTAGGAGTTTGCAGAGGAGGAATTGGAATGGCTGTCGAACAAGGACGAGTTTCCGGCGGTGGAGACGTGCTTCGGCATATTGTCCGACAACCCGGAACTGCTGGTGAACCACCACAGCCCGAGCTCCGTCCTCGAGAACAGCAGCAGCAGCAGCGACGGAAACGGCAGCGCCTCCGCGAGCTGCTGCGGCAGTCTCAAAGTCCCCGTCCGACCCCGGACCAATGGCCGGAGGCGGAGACCAAGGCCGAGTTACGGCGAGTTACCCGATCAGGCAATGTGGCTGGGTCAAGTCACTTGGTTGTTGCCGCGGACGTCGTCGTCGTCCGGCGGCGCTCGGTTGGGGCGGAGGTGCTTGCATTGCCAGTCGGACAAGACGCCGCAGTGGCGGGCCGGACCGATGGGGCCGAAGACGCTGTGCAACGCTTGCGGAGTGCGGTACAAGTCGGGGCGGCTGCTGCCGGAGTACCGGCCGGCGAACAGCCCGACTTTCTCGAGCAAACTGCACTCGAATTCTCATCGAAGGGTTGTTGAGATGAGACGGAAGACGCAATTTGCAACCGCAGTGTGAGGGTTTAGAATTAAGAGGGAGAGGAGTTCTTGTTTTTGTTTGGATTTGAGCTAATTAGCATAATTTAGCTTAGGTTTAAGGATTTTTATTTGTTTTTTTTATGGGATTAGATGGAGGTTTGTTGTAATGGATTAGATGGTTAGTGTTTTGCCGCGCTATTTGGTTTGTTCTTATAATCAAAATCTACCTTAGGCTTAGATTTGTTTGAATTAGTGCTTTCATGGTTTCCTTTCAGGCTTCAAGAATGCTTTGATTATACATATTTCGATATTTGTTGAATGTATTGTATTAGTAGTACTACTTATTGTGGAAAAAATAAGCGTGATTTACAACGAAGTTATGAATTATAGTATCGATCATATACTAATTCACAATTAAGAACATGCTGAGTTGATTGTGAATTATAGGAAAAATCATTCACAATGCAAATGTTAATATTAGTTGTTAACATACTCCGTAGTAAACAAGTAAAAACACGGTATATAGATTTTTGAATGCTTTACGTTTTTGAATTGTAGCAAAAAATCTTGAATTCACAATCCATGGTATTTAAGTTAGCAACAAATCATTAATTCAGGATAGAGAACATAATCTGAGTGTGAAATGCGGATAAAATAATGGCCAGTTAAATAATAATCTAACGGTCTTTTTTCCAAGGAGAGAAAATAAAAATGTCATTATTGTAAAGTAAAATTCCATTTATTAGTATAAATAATATTCACATTTATTATTTTATCCGTATTTCACACTCAGTTAATGTTCTCTATCCTGAATTAATGATTTGTTGCTATAATTCATAACTTAAATGCCATGGATATATTGTGAATTCAAGATTTTTTGCTACAATTAAAAAATGTAAACATTCTTAATTGTGACAATTTTTTTAGACTAGTATTCACAAAATCCAAATACTGTCGCTCGTTGTTTTTTACTACTCTCTCCTTCTGTCAAAACTAGACACACCATTTTGGAGTGTCTGTCATTTAAAGACATATTTATCTTTTTCTACTTTTAGTAAGTAGGCAATATACTCCACTAATTCATTATACTCACATGTTGTGAAACACGGATCACCAATTGCAACGAACACAAACAGAAATCAAGCACAAGAATCAAAAGACACAGCACATACGTGGTTCGGCCAATGAAGCCTACATCCACGGGAGAACTCGAGCACTTTGTATTGATATTGAAATGAGGATTACAGATGTACAAGAACTGAAATTTCACACAGAACTTTTCACAAACACAAGCTGACCACAACTGAAACTCGACAGAGAATCAACTAACCTATGCGATGTGAGAACACCTAGAACCGAGCTGTACTTTCCGATCACTAAGATCACCCCACAGCCTTCTTCTCCGACTGAATCTCGAACCAGCTCTCGAAGGTGTATCACTCACTGAATGTGTGTAATTTCTCTCTTAACTTCTCGTCACTCTTCTAGAATGGGTATTTATACTCAGCCCCAAAATAGAAAAAAATCATGAGCTATAATCAGATGCAACGCGCCCTCACATACACCTCACTTATTTAATTGATGTTGTGAGACGCACAAAGCTAACAAATCTCCACCTCGTATCAAAACATCAATAACCTGCTGTCCTGATCTCCAATTCCACGCTCCTTCATTTCCTAAGAACATTCACCAACTCCAAGCAATAGATGAACTTTGAAGCTGGTATCACCTTTGTCAATGCATCTGCTGGATTATGCTCAGTAGCAATCTTCTTAATCTCTATCATTCCCTTTCCAACCTCATCTCGGATGAAATGCAAACGCACATCAATGTGCTTGCTTCTATCATGGAACGTCTGATGCTTGGATAGGCAAATCGCACTGCTGCTATCACAATTAATCACAACCTTTTTCTGCATCAATCCCAGATCTGCCAAAATTCCTTTTAACCAGAAACTTTCTTTCACCGCATCTGTTAAGGCAATATATTCAGCCTCGGTCGTAGACAAAGCCACTACAGATTGCAAGTTCGACTTCCAAGTCACAGCTGCTCCAAACAAAGTGAATATGTACCCGGTCTGAGACTTTCTATTGTCACGATTTGAAGCGTAGTCTGAATCGCAATATCCTTCCAAGCAATCTCTGGTGTGATCTACACTTCCCTTGTACATGATTCCATAGTCTCTTGTTCCACCAAGATATCTCAATAACCATTTTAAAGCTTGCCAGTGCACTTTCCCCGGATTGCTCATATACCTGCTGGTAATGCTCACTGCATGAGCAAGGTCGGGCCTAGTGCATATCATCACGTACATGACACTTCCAATAATGCTGGCATAGGGTAATTTATCCATTTGCTCCACCTCTTCTCTAGATTTAGGATTCTGCTCAGCTGACAGTTGAAACTGCTGCCCCAATGGTGTAGAGACTGTTCTTGACTCGTTCATCTGAAATTTCTTGAGTACTTTATCAATGTAATTCTGCTGACTCAACCATAGTACCCTTCTCTTCCTATCTCTGATGATATCAATACCCAAAATCCTCTTGGCCTCTCCCAAATCTTTCATTTCAAATCTGCATTTGAGATCATGTTTCACTTTCTGAATCTCATTGATATCAGATCCTGTTACCAACATGTCGTCTACATATAGGAGCAGAAAGGCTACTAATTTTCCTTCTCTTTCCTTTATGTATACGCAGCTATCATATTTAGAACTTACAAATCCAATTTTCTTCATATGCTCATCGAATTGGATGTTCCACTGCCTGCTGGACTGTTTCAGTCCATAGATGCTTCTTTTCAGTAAGCATACTTTCTCCTCATCTCCTGGTTTTATAAACCCCTCTGGCTGTTCCATGAATATACTCTCCTCCAGCTCTCCGTGTAAGAAAGCCGTTTTTACATCCATTTGATGTAATTCCCAATCATTCTGTGCAACCAAGGCCATGAGCAATCTGATGGAACTGTGCTTCACCACCGGGGAGAATATCTCGCTGTAATCGATTCCTTCCCTCTGATTGTACCCCTTAGCCACCAACCTGGCCTTGTATCTGATTCTGTTATCCTCCGACGCTTCAACTTTCTTTTTGAATATCCACTTGCATCCAATCAATTTCTGCATCACTTTCCTTGTAACTAGAATCCATGTTTTGTTCTTCAACAAGGAGTCAATCTCATCTTGCATAGCTTTAATCCATCCGTCTCTGTCTCTACTCTTGACTGCTTCTTTGTAAGTTCCAGGCTCAGTAGACTCTACCTCCTCTGCTGCACAGAAAGCATAATATACCAGGCTTGAATTACTGTACCTTGCTGGTTTCTTAATGTTTGCTCTCCTTTCTCTGTCTCTTGCTAGCTGGTAGTTTTCCAGATTCTCTTGTGTTGGAGCATCCTGGTCATCATCATCATCACTGACTTCATGGACTTGTTGCTCAGAGTCAGATGTGTTAACATCTTCATTATGCTGCTGAATTTCAAAATCTTCCAACAGCTCCACCTCAACTGGTGTTTCTATTCTATCTGATGTTCCACCTCTATCTGCTTGTTTATAGGGCATTTCTTGCTCTCTGAAAATCACATCCCGGTTAATCACCACCTTCTGATTCCCTGGTTCCATAGACCACAACCTATACCCTTTTACACCCTTCTGGTAACCGAGCAAGACACATTTCAGTGCCCTTGGCTGGAGCTTGCCTTGTCTGATATGTGAGTAGGCTCTGCATCCGAAAGGTTTGAGCATAGTGTAATTACCATGATGTCCAAACCATCTGAAATCGGGCGTTTGATGATCAATAGCTGTTGCAGGACATTTATTTATCAAGACCACTGCTGTTGCAGCTGCTTCTCCCCAAAACTTTGGAGGCATTCCAGATGAGATTAGCATACATCTAACCCTTTCAAGGATTGTTCTATTGGCTCTCTCGGCCACTCCATTCTGTTGTGGATTATTTGGTACGGTCCTGTGCCTTTTAATTCTCTTGAGTTTGCAGAAATCATCGAATTCATGAGAAAGGAACTCCAACCCGTTATCTGTTCTGAGACACTTTAGAACTGACCCTTTCTCCACCTCAACCTCTGTACACCATTCTCTAAATTTGCTGAAGGCTTCAGACTTGTCTTTCATGATGTATAGCCAAATTTTCCTTGAATAGTCATCCACAACCGACAAGAAATATCTACATCCACCCACTGAAACAGTCTGAGCTGGCCCCCATATGTCACTATGAGCATAGTCTAGTGTTGAGGATGATGTGTGCTTTCCAGTAGGATACACCAACTTTTTACTTTTGCCAAGGACACAGACCTCACAATCTCTGGAGATCATTCTGAAATCAGCCTCTATTATTCCTCCTTTAATGAGCTGATTTATTCCATCCTTCGAAACATGCCCGAGCCTGAGGTGCCAAATCTCTGGATCTATTTTCTTCACCACATTGACTTCATCAATGACTACTACAGCCTGCAGATAATATAAACTATACCTGCGCTTAGCTTCCATGACCACATCAGATCCTTTCATCACTTTCATGATGCCATCAGAAGACAGGAAAGAGCAACCCTTCCTTTCAAGAGCTCCTAAGGAGATTAAATTTCTTTTTATTTCAGGGATATACCTGACTTCAGTGAGGATTTTCAGAGAGCCATCCTTCATTCTCAGTTTGATATCTCCCATCCCTATGACTCTGCAGATCTGATTATTTCCTAGAAGTACCGATCCAGTAGACTGCTTCATGTTGTTGAACCACTCAAGCTTGGGACACATATGGAAGCTACATCCACTATCCATTATCCATGACTCATTGATGTCAAAATCTGCTATATTGAGAGCTTGTGCAGTCTCAACATCTTGAGCAATATCTGCATTGTTCTCCCCAGCTGCTTCCTCTTCTTTCTTTCTTTTCCATGAATAACAATTCTTTTTCAAGTGCCCCGGCTTCTTGCAATAATGGCATGATCTAGTTTCCTTTTCTTCCTTTTTCTCAGGTTTTCCTTTCTTCTGCCACTTCTTCTTCCCAGCTTTCTTGTCCCCAGATTTTACATTGAGAACTTCACCCGCTTGATCCAGCGGTTTCGCAACAGAGACCTTCTGAAATTCCTTTGCTTTCAAGGCTGTTAGAACTTCTTCATAGGTGAGAGAACTATCTCTTCCATATAGGATGGCATCCTTGAGTTGATCAAAACTCTTGGGAAGGGCATTAAGGAGCATGATAGCCTTATCTTCATCCTTTATCTCCCCATCTACACTTTCTAAATCATCCACAGCTTTCATAAAATCATCAAGTTGCTCCATAATTCCTTTCCCTTCAAGAAACTTGATAGAATACAGTCTCTGTTTCAAGAATAATCTGTTGGCTAGTGATTTCGTCATGTAGATCGACTCGAGCTTTTTCCAAACGGCAGATGGTGTCTTTTCTTTACACACCTCTCTTAAAACTCGATCTCCAAGACTTAGCATCAACGCGCTATGCGCTCTGTCCATCATATCCATCTTCTTGACCACGGCTTTATCCTCAAGATTAGCCGTTTTATCCGGCTCCTCATACTTCATCGCTTCCCAGAGCCCTTGCTGTACTAACGTAGCTCTCATTTTCACCTTCCAAAGCCCAAAATCATTCTTACCCGTAAACTTCTCGAAATCAAATCGAGTAGCAGCCATCGTCAATCTTGCGCACTCAATTCCCACAGACGGCACCATTTTGTGAAACACGGATCACCAATTGCAACGAACACAAACAGAAATCAAGCACAAGAATCAAAAGACACAGCACATACGTGGTTCGGCCAATGAAGCCTACATCCACGGGAGAACTCGAGCACTTTGTATTGATATTGAAATGAGGATTACAGATGTACAAGAACTGAAATTTCACACAGAACTTTTCACAAACACAAGCTGACCACAACTGAAACTCGACAGAGAATCAACTAACCTATGCGATGTGAGAACACCTAGAACCGAGCTGTACTTTCCGATCACTAAGATCACCCCACAGCCTTCTTCTCCGACTGAATCTCGAACCAGCTCTCGAAGGTGTATCACTCACTGAATGTGTGTAATTTCTCTCTTAACTTCTCGTCACTCTTCTAGAATGGGTATTTATACTCAGCCCCAAAATAGAAAAAAATCATGAGCTATAATCAGATGCAACGCGCCCTCACATACACCTCACTTATTTAATTGATGTTGTGAGACGCACAAAGCTAACACATGTCAATATAAAATTAATAATATAAAAATGAGATTCATATTCCACTAACATTTTTACTATTTTTCTTTATAATTCATACATTTTCTAAAACTCATGTCGAATCAAAGTGTGTTTTTAATTGACGGACGGAAGGAATACTATTCTAGAAATTACATGTATTTGATTTAAATAATAAAAGATTTATGAAAATGATTCCAATTCAAGAATATTAGATAAAAATATAAAATATATGTATATGCATTACATTTACAAAATTATGTGTACTGAATAAATAGATAATCGTTTTACACTGATATTCTTAAATTAAATTAATCCAATTTTATATGTAGATATACAAAACTAGCATTTTGTTACAATTTGCAACAACACCCATACAAAATCAAATACTAGCATTTTAGATGGTAATGTTAAAACCTTGGCAAAGAAATGTTTTCAAGAAATAATTGTTCCAAAAAGAGTTAGTAAAGAGTTAGATATGCACTCTTGATTGAACACGTGTTTTAATGTACAATTGGTAAAATAAGAGAGAAATAGAAAAAAATTATTTAAAGTTTTGTTAGTAAAAAATGTGTCTCACCTCATTAGTGAGAAAAGAATTTCAAAAATTAGAAAATACATGCTCTTGTGGGACGGACTAAAAAGAAGACACACTATACATTGCTAAAATGGGTACATAAAAATTGTTTTGTATTCGTTCTCCATCATGTCTTTGTCACGTCTGAATTTGTGGAAAGATAAGAGGCATTCCTTGTGGTTCGTGTTACATGGATTGCTTGTTCATTAATCACATATATGGATATCACCACATCCGATTTATTGAAATGGTAAATCATAAATATATGTATATTCTCCTAATCATGTGGGTGCGTGCACGTACATTTCTTTTACAAACTCTCAATCTTGGAATAACATGCATATGGAGTACATGAAACCTGAAAAAAATTAGGAAATATGCATCGTTATATTCTTGAGTTCCCTGCATTTTATTGTAAACTTTAGTAATGAATTATATATAGGCTCATTAGAAGCCCAATCAAAACCTAAGCCCAAGTCTTGCCTAGCCCATCCCAGGACTCACCTATATAAATTCCTCAACTAGATCTGCATGTATATTTCAATTATTTCTGCTTTAGTATTGACCAAATTTTAATACTATTAGAAATATTTATCTTAGTTATTTATATTTTTTAAATTCCTTTTTACAATTGATTTTTCTTAAAAATAATTGCAATTAGATAAATATGACAAAGCAAATTTATTAATAAATAATAATATAATATTTCAAATAATTCTAAAATTATTTAACTAGCATGAGTATTACATTGAATAGTTATATTTCATGTGTTAAGATTTCGAATTAGGGATGTCAATTGGGCTAACCCGCTCGGGTTTGGGCCAACCCACTCGGTTTGTCGGACTATTTAGGTGTGGGTTATTCGGGCTGTAAATTTTTCGGGTTATATATTTTTGGCCCTAACCCTAAATCTTCGGGTTTCGAGCTAACCCACGGGCTCTTCGGGCCAGGAGTGATCTTATTTGTTTCTTTCTATCCAATTCGGTATTCTAACTTATAAAAAAAAACTGATTGTCGTAAAGTGAGGTATTATCAAAGTGATCAAGAGAAGGAAAATAATAGCTATTGAAAATTGAAACAAAATACATAAACATATCGCTCAATTAGTAGCACGTGTGAATCTGAATACAATTAAATGACAATTAAATAGAAATCATGCATTACAAAAGGAGTTAAATAATATTCTTAATTGTATAACGAAAAAATAAATTCTAAGAAGTTAAAAAAGATAGTATAGATAATAGTATATCAAAAAATAAATTCTATGGAGTTTAATGTGATTATATGAGTACATATTATGATATTAATATACTCTATATTTCATTAACCCTAACTTTTGATTTGAGAAAGAAGACATTATTACCTTATATAGTTCATATGCCATATATATTTGATATATATAAGTATATAAACCCAAAATTTCATATTTTTTAAAAATGCTCAACCCATGGGCTAACCCGCAAACCCACCCGGGCCAGTCCGCATAACCCGCCAACCCAAACGGGTCAGCCCGTATAGCCCGGTTATGTATTTGGGTTACAATTTTCCGGACCTAACCCTATAATTTTACCGGGCTATTTAGATCGATCCGCGGGTTTCGGGCTAGATTGACATCCCTACTCACATTACTGGTTGATTAAATTACATGACATAATCAGACAATAGTAACTAAAGTCAGACAACAATAAAAAGACATTACATTCAAGGCAATCAAACGACATTGTAATATACTACCACATTAAACACTCTCATTTGTTGAATTTACGATTTATACCGATAAAAAGAGAGCAGACTAGAGAGAGATGGTTTAGGCCATCCGCAACGCTATCTCTTATCCGTCTCTTAACCGTCTCATCTCTTAACTATTCATGGGCCCCACTGTACTTTTCAGCTCATCTCTTAACTAAGAGACAGCACCTGCAACCCTCCATCTCTTAACCATCTCTTAACCATCTCTTAACTATTCATTCAATTTCATTTTTTATTTTTAATTCCAACAAATTCAATTAATAAAAACACACTTCATTAAAATAAAATAAATATTACAACTTAAAAGCCTAAAAAATAGAAAAAAATACATAATTTAAAATCCTAAAAAATAAAAAAACTACCCCGCCGGCGAATCATCATCCCCCGAAGTCGGCGGTACAACTATACCAAGTTGAGCTCTCATATACTCAATTCCGGCCATATGGGCTGCAACTTGGCCAGGATTCATTTTTGAGAGGTCCGCCATCGTGGCGACTAGGTACATGGACATTAGGGTGTGCGAGCCCGTGCCCGTGCCGGAGCCCGAGCCCTCGCCTGCCTGGCTTGGTCCGCCACGGCCCATCCCTCTCGCTCTCGCTCTCCCCCTGGCTCTAGCCGCCTTCGCCGCCTTGGTCCCTTGCGGCCGACGTCGTGCACCGGAAGAAGACCCCCCTGCATCATCGGTTGGCGTGCCCTCACGTGAGGTGTTGCCTTCGCCGCCATCACTAGACGAGTAGTGGCCACGCGCCGTGCGCTTCGTGCGTTTCGAGCCCGAGGCCGACTCGACACCGCCAGCCCACCTGTCAAGGTGGTGGACTTGCGACCAAACATCGACAAGCTTGAAATCTTTGCCGACGTCGTCTTTGAAGACCCGCAACGCCGCTCTCAGAATGTCGGCTCCACTGGCTCCGCTCTGATAATTCGCCTCTTCTCCCCTGTATATCGCGCAAAATTTTTTGACATCTTTGTCGGTTCGGTCCCAATGACTGCGGAGCATCTTCACGTTGCGGGGAACGGTATTCGTCGGCCTTCGGGCGTTGTAAAGTTCGGTGACTTTTTCCCAAAAGCACTTGTGGGTTTGTTGATTCCCGACGACAGGATCGTACGAGACGCTGATCCAAGCGTCGTACAGAGCCAACGTCTCGGCTTGGTTGTATGCATGCCGGCTGCCGTCTCCACCAACCTCTGCAGTCGCTGCCTCCTCTTCCTCCTCTTCCTCCTCGGCATTGACGCCGAGACTGAGGTTGATCCTGCCGAAGCCGGAGCCGGAGCCGGAGCCTCCACCGATTGGCCAGTCGGGCAAACTGCGATCAGGCGCCAAAAAATTCTCCGGAATTTGGGATAATCCCGGCGATTGCCCGTACCTCTGGGGGGGGGGAGGGACGATAGTATGCATCCACATCAAAATGTGGTGTTTGGTACGCCAGCGGGGTGGTCAAGCCCTGGGTGCCCGGCGACGAACCGGGAGTACCCAAACAGTTGTACATGCTCGCCCAATCGTCGAACGAGTTCAAGTCGAACCCAACGGAGCGCCGCCAGCCGGAGCCGCCGCCGCTGGAGTTTCCATCGCCGGACATTTTTTCAACAATTTGAGAGTAGTGTTTGTGTGTAAAATGGAAGAGGAATGAGGAATAAAAGTTGTGTTTGTGTGTAAAATGGTGAATGAAGTATAGAGTATATCTATAGAAGAATAAAAAAAAAAAAAAAATTTGAAAATTCGACCGTTTGGTCCCCAACGGTCATTTGACCGTTTGATTTTTTATTTTTATATTAAATTCGATTTTTTCGAATTTATAAAAAAAAATAAAATTATTACGTCATAATTACGACGTCCACTCGCGGGCCGGCGAGTGGGCGTCACGCAACGCTCCAGCGCGCGCCACGTGGGCGCGCACGTCGTCTCGCCAGCTCGAGGCCGGCCTCGCCGTGTCGCGTCGCGCGACGAGATGTCTCGTTTCGTCGAGACGAGACGAGCCTCGCAACGCTGACTCGATGCTGGCTCGTCTCGTCGAGTCGAGACAGAGCCAAAATCGAGTCCGCGTTGCGGATGCTCTTAGAGGAAACTAGATGATTGTAGATTTGGATCAATAATGACAAGAGTAAGCAAGAAGCGATTTGAGTTCGATTCAACCGTCCCAGACTAGGAGAAAGTGAGCCGATTATGGTTATTTGATTGCTACATCTTTATCGTACAATTCATCAAATATAACCGATTCTCCTATATTTTGCTTCCATCAAGTCCTGTTGCATGAAGGACTTAGCAAAATACCTTTGGTGGCGTTCGGTTTCCTAAATAAAATAACATCAAAATATAATTTTAGATTGAGTTGTGAGATTATTTTAGTCATAGGGGATTAGCTATGACTAATTATCTCATGCCATCTAGGATTGAGTTGTAAGATTGAATCTCATGAACCAAACACACTACACATTTAATACGAGATACTCCCTCCGTCCCAGATAATTTGGGACACTTTGACCCGGCACGGATTTTAAGAAATCTAATGGAAAGTGGGTTGAAAAAGTTGGTGGGATGTGGGTCCTACTTTTAAAGTATTAGTTTTATAATAAAATGTGAGAATGAATGAGTTAGTGGAATATGGGGTCCACTACCAAAAATGGTAAAAGTGAAGTGAGACAAATTATATGGGACGTCCCGAAATGGAATACTGGGTCGAATTATCTGGGACGCAGGGAGTACAATCTTGCAAACCGAACACCCTCTAGAAGTTGATTCTACCAATGTAAATGTAGAGAAATACATTTATTTCTTATCTATTGCTCTGTTTGGTCAAACAAGTACTCCCTCCGTCCCCGATTAAGAGTCACACTTTTCCATTTCGGTCCGTCCCCAATTAAGAGTCACACTTCATTTTTACCATAAATAGTAAGTAGGTCTCATATTCCACTAACTCAATTCACTCACACTTTATTATAAAATCAATATAAAAAAATGGATCTCACATTCCACTAACTTTTTGAACCAACTTTTCTTTACATCTCTTAAAACTCGTGCTCGGTCAAAGTGTGACTTTTAATCGAGGACGGAGGGAGTAGTAATTAAATGATTTAGTTAAACTTCAAATTCAAGGAGATGATTGAGGACTGCGGTAATGGATAGATTTGAAGCATTCAACGAACTATAAAGTTTTGCTTTACGAAAATGACATATGAGAGAGTGATCACCATAAATAGCATTAGGAGCGGGATTGTTCCCCGTAGTTTAGTCAACAAGCTTGTTAATGCCATAATATCGATTGATTGCAAAAGTTTAGGAATTTTCAAGCAACTATACACATGCCCGTGTTATTTACTGAATCAATGATGTTAGCACCGGAATCTTGATTGATTGCGAAGTCGGATTATATATATAATTAAATAATGTATTTGCAAATTTTATGCTTTATATGCAAAACTAGAATTTGAAGAATATGTTACAATTCAAGAACAAATACCCATTACCAAATTCTTACTTAAGATGTCAAAACCTCAATTAAGAAAACTACTCCCTTCGTCCCCCATTAAGAGTCACACTTTTCCATTTCGGTCCGTCCCCAATTAAGAGTCACACTTCATTTTTACCATAAATAGTAAGTAGGTCTCACATTCCACTAACTCAATTCACTCACATTTTATTATAAAACCAATATAAAAAATGGGTCCCACATTCCACTAACTTTTTCAACCAACTTTTTTTTACATTTCTAAAAACCCGTGCCCGGTCAAAGAGTGACTCCTAATAGGGGACGGAGGGAGTAATAATTAAGATATGATTATTAATTATCTAACTATAATGAAAGGTGATTTGTGGACGTACGTACATTTGCAAGTGTGTACTTAGTATGATTTTGCTCTTATTATTATCAGTGACTTTTCTGTTAATGGTATTAAAATTGGTCCAGTATGTTAAATTCAAAATGGACAATAAACTATTAAACTAATTCAAAGTCGTAACAAGAATATTAAACTAATTCACCTCCAAATCTTCCGAGAAACAATTTGCAGCCAAATAGTATTTGTTCAATGACATGTAATTATATATGTGATGTGGATTGGATACGATGGGTTTTGGGATATTATTTAAAACAAAGAAGTATTGTACATATTTTAGTATTTTGCCTCACTATATAGAGAATATCTGTATATAATAATTGATACAAATTTTAAAAAACTAAACCAATATTGGAGAAAACAGTGGGCGATTGGGTGAGCTAAAGTATATACTACCATATCGCGATTACCTACTCTAAGCTTTGAGATAATCTAAATTAAACAATACGACAATGTTAAAAGTTAAGTCTATGATTTGCTACTTAAAAAATATAAATATGTATGAATCCATAATCTCAACATTTAAAGAAACTTATAAAAGTAAATGAATTTTCCAAGAGTCCCATGATTTTCTAAATTTTATTGAATCAATAAAATATGTATGAATGTCGGAAATCAGTGTTGGAAGGTAATATTAATTTTATTTTTCGTTTAATTAACTAAGCTTTCTAAAATATTCTTAGATGGGTTGATTAACTTCATATTTAAAGTGAACAAATTCTGTCCAATTTTAATTCAAGATTTTAAAATGTTAAATTGTTAAAAGGAATAAGATACTGCCTAATATTTATTAAGTGGCGTACTATTTAATTAGACATCTCCCTAGAAATTTAGAATTACTCGCTAATTATTGTTGAATTCATCCTTTGGGTCCAGCAAATGGTGTTAGTATTATTTATATCCCTGGAGGCTGGAGCATTATTATAAGCTATATCACATTTGTGTTAAAATGATGTACTAATTATTTAATATATGTTATTTTAATTTTAAGTTTTCAGCAATCGCAAAATTTCATTTTTCACAAACTAAGAACAATAAGAACTAAACTCGTGATTTGATTACAAAAAATTCAAGCTAGGATATTGTAATTTGAATTCTTTTTAAATGTCAATTAACCGTAACGTAATCTCTTGCATTTACACAAGTCTCTTTTAAAATGAATTTAGAATAGTTAATTAGGTTCTATTAGTTTCATAACTAACATAAATTTATAATTTATAACATTAATTATATTATATATCGCAGTTGCATATCGTTTTTGATGCAATTAACATGTCCTTATTGGTATAATATTATCTTAACAAGGTCAATTAATATTAAAAGGGTCTGTATATATAAAGAATAAAGACAATGACTAAGCTGCTGAATTTAAGCAGAAAAATATTTGTTTAAATATTTAAAGACTGAGATCAACTAGCTAGTTTAAGGACTTACATTCCTTAATTAGTATCCAACTCAAAATGCCAAAATATCTCCTAATCTCTGCCTGCACACTTAAATTGATCAAGAAAATCAAATCAATGTAATATACTCCTATTATTTAATTTTCAAGTTTGATTTGGTTGATCAAAGATTATTGTCCATATAACAATAAATTAAAATATCTGCTCTAATTTGGCTGTTTGTTGTAGTGAGCTTAATTATCTTAACTCGGCATGTCACATGTAGTACAACATGATAGTATAAAATATTAATTAATAAAAAGAATATCAATAATAATTATAATAAATAAGTAAAATATTTTGATAATTGTGAAATAAAGATAAGAGAATAAATAGTTAGAGATGTTACGTACGTAACGAAATATCCTGTCCTAATCAAAGCGATCCTAAATAATCCATCTGTCGACGATTAGACAATTTTAAACCAAAACATATAAAAAAGTTAACAAACTTTAAATATAGAGCCCCGTATGCATAATTGTCCTTCCATTATGAGGTGGGTAGGTCACACTAAATATTCTTCTCGACCCAACAAAATTAAACATATTAAAAAATCCCTTAATTTTGTAGTATAAAGTTGAATAATGACTCAGGCATCTATATAAATTATTGATAATTAAGTGTCTAATTGCTTATGAACATCTCATAATCATGCAACTTAACTAACCATTTATCTAGGAAAAGTATCAATAACTCCCCTTTCAAAATATTTCAGTGCCCATACATTGATAGCGTACTACATCCCTACAAACAAGATTTTGTACAATAATTAAGAAAAAAGGTTGAAACAAGGAAAATAAAAATAGAAGATTTAGGCTGAAATACTGTCTGTTGTTAATTTAAAGCAATAAAATTATAAAAATCTCCCCAACAAAACCATGGGCGCATAGGCAATCCTAAAAAATGGGGATAGTGATAATCACTTACATAAACATTACTTGTATAAATAAGCCTTCAATTAGACAGAAACTCCCAATGCATCATATCTTTCTCAAATTTTCACAACCCAAACAAATAAGCACACGCATTAGGTAAAATTGTGAAATGGGAAGGTGTTTCTTGACTAGGAGTCGTCACGTTGATCATAGTTACTCATCGAGATCATCTGCACCGAGGGGTTTCTTGGTGGTTTATGTAGGGGAGAGTAAGGATAAGAGTCGATTTATAGTTCCGATTTCGTATTTAAAGACTCAATTATTTCAAGATTTGTTGAGGTTTTCAGAGGAAGAATATGGATTTGAGCATCCCATGGGAGGTCTGACAATCCCATGCAGTGAAGAAGCATTCTTGAATGTTACTTCTCGTCTACATGAACTGCGGTTTAGAGGGAAAAACTATTTGCATTGAGTTAGTACTTGTTCGTTAAAAACGAATTTTTAATAGAGGCTCTTATTCGATATTACCGTATTTTTTTGTGGAAGAAAATAGTGTTATTATACTATCAAACTTTGATTCTTTAGTGTTGGGTAAAAATAATGTAAACTTCGAATCTTGGGCGATCATAATTTATGGTAACTCAATCTATATGGAGTGTTAAATTTCATACGTAGCTAGACACAGTACTCTCATTCATCAATCTCATGAATTCTACGGTACATATTGTTTTGCATTTTCAAGTTTGATGTTACTTTTATAGTTTTACTCTTGTAAAATATAATTGTGACTCAGTTTTTTATATAATATTAAATACTCCGTAATATGCATATTGTTAAACCGAAAAATACATCTGCTTGAACATATTACGGATGCGAGCGACAAAAAGTTAAAAAAGTAGTACTACTCTATTATTTTTATACTCATTCCGTCCATTAAATACGAACTATTTCCTTTGATTTAGTTCGTCGAATAAAATTATGAACTTTTTAATTTGTACTTTTTTGTAATTTAGTACTCACACTAAAGAGCCGCTTGGTTTGCCCAATTAGCCCAAGACTCAGTCATATGATGCTTCTAATGTGTTGTTCACTTGCCAAAACAAATAATTTTGGCCCGCAAGGCCCGCTTCAAGCCCGTCTCGGCAGTGACGGGTCCGATTAGAAGTGTTCAGGCCCTGCGATTACTTCTATCTCAAGCCCCTCTCTTCTCTGTCTCACTTCCCTTCCCATCCTTGATATTGTTTTTTTTTTTTTCATCAATTTGGGAGGAATTGTGTTCATGAATACCAAATTTTGAGTGGAGCACATTCGACGAGTTAATGACTCGGCAGATTGGTGAGTTCATGAATAAAAGTTTGGAATGAGTAGGCGATGGGTGGGGTTTGGGGGCGTAGCATATGTTAGAACCAATGGGATAAAATTCCCAAGCCGTTACAGGCGGTACTCTAACTATTACAATCAATGAAGATAATAACAATAAATGGAATGAAAATTACAACGGAAATAATAAAACAAACCGAACTATAAGTCGAGTCGAGGGAAGCCCTCTTTCCGCAAGACAAATTACGCCCCGGCTAGTGCTTACGGAATGACGTATTGCCCCCAAAGATAAAACGACTTCCTCCTAGCGTGTAGAAGCACCTCAAACCCACTAGGCACCGGCGAACTTGATGGAGTTCCGAGAATCGAGCTATGCAATGCTCCTAAGATGCACACTATGATGTAGAGCTTGAGAGAAGATGTAATGCTTTTGTTGGTGTTCTTTCTCATCTCTCAAACCCACCTATTTATAGGATAGGAGAGAACATATGAGAGGTCTTGCCTTGAAGGCACCTCATAAACATTTGGAGGTTACAAGAAGTGAAAGGCCAAAGGCCTTTCTCTTTTCCCCCCATATTTCACACGTTTTCAACAATCCCCCACATTGGTTAGAGCACTGACAACTCAAACCAACACAAGACGTGTTTGCATGCATGCAGACTCTTCGCTCAATCCTCGAGAAACAATATTGCATTTGGAATAGTAGCTTGGGGCTTTGAACTTTCCATAGTCAACACTATCGGGCATACAGGCGGCCTGGTGGACGTGATGCCTTGAACCATTCCTCCTTGGTGTATACCGAGACAATAATATTGACACAATACTATTTACAAACTCATCAGTTCTCACGTTTGTGTCCTTTACTGGCCATGGAACACCACTTTGGATTCATTAGTGATTCACATGTTGAAGCGGCCCGCACTTCTTCACTTACATAGGTGATTCTTTTCCGGGTATCCTGCAATACCCACCTCCTCGAGGCTTCTAAGAATCATTTAAAGTCTAAACTTAGTCTCTTACCACATGCAGGTTACAACACTCAATGCTTTCTAAAGAATGGGCGAAGATAAAATATTTTCCGAGTGTTACAACTAGAGTCATATAGCTTTGTTTTCCCATTGAACCAAGCCCATGGGATCTCCAATCGTATGGTTGGGTTACCACTAAATCATCTTTTAAAATGTGGTTTTCAGTCCCATTCTTTTTAGCAATTTATGCATTTGATCACGGTTTAAAATTTTCGTTAACGGATCCGCTAAGTTATCCACTGACCTTACATAGTCAACTGCGATAACACCACTTGTGATCAACTGCCTCACGGTATTATGTCGCCGACGAATATGTCGAGACTTACCATTGTATAAGCCACTATGTGCTCTCCCTATAGCCGCTTGGCTATCACAGTGTATCACTACTGCCGGCACTGGCTTCTTCCAACATGGAATATCTTCTAGGAAGTTTCTAAGCCACTCAACTTCTTCCCCTGCTTTGTCTAAAGCGATAAACTCAGATTCCATGCTGGATCGAGCTATACACGTCTGTTTCGTTGACTTCCACGAAACAGCTTGACTCAACTTATTTTTAACACAAGTATACCCGCAAGTGTACGGGGCTAATGTAGCAAATAGTAAGCAAAGAGTATCGTATCCACAGAGACAATGAGTGTCAACCTAATTACCACGAACCAACCTCAACTACTATCTAGATGAATCGGAAAGTTTGGGTTTTCTAAATCTATTTAAAAGCAAGGTAAAAACAATTAAAAATAACTAGAGAACTAAAAGCAAATAAGAAAACGGATGTAGATCAAGGATGAGAAGGTAGAATCCTACGGGATCGATAACAACTATCCTATGCTCAACTAACTTCCTAACTATGCCAACAAAGGGTCTCAAGGGTTATTAAGCTATCACTAAGGTAAAACTATATCTTTTCTCAAAGCATATAATTTGTAGATTGCTACCTAGAACCGAAGTCTACTTCCTAGAACTAAGGCAACAACTCCTAATAGCTCCTAAGATACTTAGCTTCATTCAAAGGCTCAAATCTCTTGATTATATTGGCAAAGACGTCAATTTCTTCTCTCTCAAATTAAACTACTCACTTCTCAGTTCTTGTAGTAAAATCCACATGCATTTATAAGGTGATCAGTCAAATAAACGTATAAGCACAGAAGAAATCAAAATAACCACATGAGCCAAGGCATAGAAAAAGGAAATCAATTAAACATTAGAATCATTGTATCTCCCCCGTAGAACTCTACGAAGGATTTAGCTACTCATGTTCAACACAAAAGTCGAAGAAATATTCAAAAACATTGTTTGAACAAGAATAAAACTAAAAGTAGAAACTCCTAGAATTGGATTGGGCGGATTGGAGGCTTCGTCTTCAATCTTGCGATGAATACTCGTCTTCTGCTCGTTCTTCTCTTCTTCCTAGGTGAAAAAGTAGTATTTTTGGGGTAGGAGGCGTGTAAGTTGTGTTTGGAGGCGTTTCCTAGGCATATATATACCTAGGGTTGACTTTGGGCCCGAAATAAGCTGTCCGACGAAGCTGGCGGGTCGCCAGGTTGGGTGTGCGTCGAAGCTGGCGAGTCGCCAGCTGCTTACGGCGTTTTTTTCGTGTTTTGCTGGCGGGTCGCCAGGTGCGTTTGTCTTGGTAAAACGGCCATAACTTCTTCTACCGAACTCCGATTGAGACGTTTAAGATATCCACGCGAAGCTCTTTTGAAGACAAAGAGAATGGTATGAATTACATGCGAATCGGACTTCAAAATCTCCAGAAAAGCTGTCTCGAACATTGAGCAGCTGCACATCCACATATTTTGTACATTTTTCTACACATTCTTCACAAAATGGTCAAAATATCAACATAATAGAGAAGTAGCTATAACCATGTCTCAAAGTACACAATATATGATCAAAACCAAGTAAAACTACCCTCTAAAATCATGTAAAATCCAAGTGAATCACAGCTCCACCCCCCACAGTGAACACATACCCACTCGTCGAAAACGAGTCTTTTGAATTAGAGATCCAATTTGCATCACAGTACCCTTCAAGTACTTGGGGATAGTTTGTGTACTGCAGCTCAAAGTTAACAGTATACTTCAAGTATCTCAAAACCCTATGCAGAGCTTTCCAATGTTTCTTGCTTGGGTTGCTCGTAAATCGGCTCAGCTTATTCACCGTACACGCAAGATCTGGTCGGGTGCAGTTTGTGATAAACATCAAACTCCCTATGATCCTTGCGTATTCTTCTTGAGCTATAGGCTCTCCCGTGTGCTTACTCAAATGCACATTGGGTTCCAATGGAGTCTTAGCTGGCTCACAGTCAAATGAGTGAAACTTTTTAAGCACTTTCTCAATGTAATGAGATTGTGTCAAAGCTATTCCCTCAGGATTCCTTTTAATCTTGATTCCGAGAATCACATCAGCTAGACCCATGTCTTTCATGTCGAAATTTCTATTCAACATATTTTTGGTCTCGTTGATAATGGCACTATTGCTGCCCATAATCAACATATCATCCACATAAAGACACACAATAACAAACCCAATATTTGTGTTCTTAATGTATACACACTTATCACACTCGTTGATAGTGAACCCATTTGACAACATCACATTGTCAAACTTCAAGTGCCATTGCAAAGGCGCTTGTTTTAATCCATATAGAGACCTCACTAGCTTGCATACCTTCCTTTCTTGGCCAGGTACTACAAACCCTTCAGGTTGCTCCATATAAATTTCTTCTTCCAATTCACCATTCAGAAATGCAGTTTTCACATCCATTTGGTGAATTTCAAGATTGTGCAAAGCAGCAATAGCAAGCAGCACCCGAATGGAAGTGATTCTCGTAACGGGTGAATACGTGTCGAAGAAGTCATATCCTTCTTGCTGCTTAAAGCCTTTTACAACTAGGCGAGCATTGTACTTTTCAATAGTACCATCGGTTTTATATTTCCTTCTCAGGATCCACTTGCACCCTAAGGTCTTACAACCTTCTGGCAAGTCTACTAACACCCATGTGTTATTTCTCATAATTGATTCAATTTCACTATTGATCGCTTCTTGCCAGAATGGCGCATCTGCGCCAGACAACGCTTCTGCCAACGACTTTGGTTCATCATCCAACATAAAGGTTATGAAGTCAGGACCAAAAGTCTTAGCAATTTTAACTCTTTCACGTCTTGGTTCTACATCCTCAGGACTTAACCTCGTCCTTTTTGGAGGATTAGAACTAGTGGATTCATCCATCATTCTTTCACTAGAACGATCCTCCTGCCTCTTGCAAGGGTAAACATTCTCAAAGAATATAGCATTCCTTGACTCAATCGTTGTTCCTTCAGCCACGCCAGGCACAGCTGACTTATGGACTAGGAAACGATAGACATTACTATTAAGTGCATGGCCAATAAAGATGCAATCAACTGTTTTAGGGCCTATTGCAACTTGCTTCGGAGGTGGCACTTCTACCTTCGCTAAGCACCCCCACACTTTGAGGTATGAATACGAAGGTTTCTTGCCTTTCCACAACTCATAGGGAGTCACATCCCTACTTTTTAGTGGAATCTTATTCAGGATATAATTTGCCGTTAACACAGCCTCCCCCCACATGTTATGGGGTAAACCTGAACTAATCAACATAGCATTCATCATCTCTTTAAGTGTTCGATTTTTGCGTTCAGCAACACCATTCGACTGAGGAGAATATGGAGCCGTGGTTTGGTGAATTATACCACTTGCATGACATAATTCTGTAAACGGCACCACATAGTCACCACCTCTATCACTTCGAACATACTTAATTCGACAATTAAGTTGATTTTCGGCTTCATTTTTGAAGTCTTTAAACGCTTCAATTGCCTCATCTTTACTTCTTAATAAGTAAAGGTAACAATACCTTGTGCAATCATCTATAAATATGATGAAATACTTTTTACCACCTCTTGTTTGCACAAATTTCAAATCACATACGTCTGTATGGATTAACTCAAGAGGTTTTGTGCTTCGCTCTACCGAATGGAACGGAAGCTTAGCCATTTTGGCTTCAACACACACTTCACATCTTTCTTGTGAGTTAAACTTATCAACCTTTAGTAAATTAAGATTTACTAATCTGTTTATAGCATTTAGATTTACATGTCCCAATCTATTATGCCATAAATCAGAGCTCTCAAGCAAGTAAGAGGATGTGTCATCTTCTTTATTGCATATTCCTTTTCCACGGTGAATGACCGTAACATTCAGCTCAAAAAGCCCATTCACTAGGTGGTCTTCACCTATGAATTTTCCATTCTTGGTCAATATAACCTTTTCACACTCAAATTCTAGTGAAAATCCATGATTTACTAGAAGTGAGCCTGACACCAAATTATTTCGGATGTCTGGGACATGCAGCACATCCTTAAGGGTAAGAACCTTTCCAGATCCTAGTTTTAGGAACACATTACCCACACCAACTACCTCAGAAGAGGCTTGGTTTCCCATGCGTACTTTTCTACCTCCAACAGATTTGTAAGTAGAAAAAACGTTTCTCTCGGAGCACACATGACATGTGGCACCCGTATCAACAAACCATTCATTTGGATTATTACCATGGTCCACATCGGAGACCATTGCGACCACCTCGTGATCTTTGTTGTTTATAACAACACGTTCAAATAATTTGCACAATATTGTCTCCATCAATAAGTACACAATTATATTGAACCATATGTGCATTGGTATATTCAACACCACATGCATCCCAATTATTACTACCAAGTCAAAATTGGTCTTGCTTGTCAAATGACAAACGATAAACACAATTCTCAAGAGAATAGCTCTCAAGGAATTAACCACTTCATTGCACATCGACATTGCGACTGTTCGTTTCTTCATTCCAGCTTTGGAGCTCATGTTTCCTCTAACTTCGATTGGTATAACCCTGTCTTAGAAGAGTACAATAATTTGTCTTGCGATTGTTAGAACCAATGGGATAAAATTCTCAAGCCGTTACAGGTGGTACTCTAACTATTACAATCGAGGAAGATAATAACAATAAATGGAATGAAAATTACAACGGAAATAATAAAACAAACCGAACTATAAGTCGAGTCGAGGGAAGCCCTCTTTCCGCAAGACAAATTACGCCCCGACTAGTGCTCACGGAATGGCGTATTGCCCCCAAAGATAAAACGACTTCCTCCTAGCGTGTAAAAGCACCTCAAACCCGCTAGGCACCGGCGAACTTGATGGAGTTCCGAGAATCGAGCTATGCAATGCTCCTAAGATGCACACTATGATGTAGAGTTTGAGAGAAGATGTAATGCATTTGTTGGTGTTCTTTCTCATCTCTCAAACCCACCTATTTATAGGATAGGAGAGAACATATGAGAGGTCTTGCCTTGAAGGCACCTCATAAACATTTGGAGGTTACAAGAAGTGAAAGGCCAAAGGCCTTTCTCTTTTCCCCCATATTTCACACGTTTTCAACAGCATAGGTGTGGGAATAATTTTTAATTAAATAAGTAGAATTTACATACACAATTATTATTTTTTTAATTATTTGAGTGTTAATAAAATTATATTAATACTGTATTACATAGTAGGAGTAGTAGTTAATTTTTGTCATATTAATAAAAATTGAATTAATTTTTGCCAATATTTGATTAGATCAAATCAGTAATAGTATTAATTTATTAATAACAAATAAACTCAAAATTAATACGTATTAGTTTTGTTATTAATATTATCAACCAAACATTTTGCTAAATTTATTAACCAAACAATAAAATCAAATTCAATACAAATTTAATCCATGACAATGACTCGCTTACCTTATGCCAAACAATAAAATCAAATTCAATACAATGACTACTCAACAGAATTTCATCTAAAAATACATTTAATTTTTTTTTTTCATTTTTATCTGTTTTACATAATCAATTTTGTATTATAACGCATGCCCCTTCACAAGTTCATTTTTTGACGGACGGATTGAGTAACTTTTTTAGACATTACTTCAATAAAACGTCAAGAATTGTTTTGATAATTCACATTTTATAAAGTAAAAAAAGAAGACAAGAAAAGATGCCAACCCCAATTTCAAGATTATTTAATTCAAAGTTGTACAAATTATCTTTTTTATCCCAATTTCAAGATTATTTAATTCAAAGTTATACAAATTCTTCTTTTTTATGCGTTTCGATTGTAAGAACAATGCATTTGTCTTCTTTATCCATATTTTAAAATTTGAACGGAGTTCAAGTAAATTATAACATCTTGAAAAAAAGATGGTAAAATAAATCATAGCAAAAGTTAGTAGTAGTAAAATTAGGAAACCACATTGTATGTAAATAAAATCAAGTTGCTTGCTTGAATAAAATTATGCACTCTTTTACTGAATAGTTTTTTTTTTTATTATTTAGCATGCAAAATAGAAGATACAAGCCCTAGTTAGCAAGATACATTTGCATGCCACAATGCCACATAGAACCAAGGTTTCTAATTAAAACTTGGTGAATTTCTCTTTCCATTCACCGGAATACTCTCATCTCGACCATCTTTGCCCCCACGGCCTCCGAGGCTCACACCTCGTGAACCCAGCCAACTGTGGCCACCTCCACCTCCACCTCCCCAACCGCCTCCACCACCGCCTCCGCCTCCACCTCCACCTCCACCTCCTGAGCTTCCACCACCACCTCCTCCGCCCCCGCCTCCACCTCCAGAAGAGGCAGGAGGTGGTGGAGTTGCTACGGGAGGCGGTGGAGACTGTACAACTTGGCTAAGTGCAGTGGTGCTCATTATCATGATCATGACAAATAGTGCCAAGCTAGGAAAATGAAATTGAGACATGGCTATAAATGACTTAAATTCTTGGATGTTTTGGGAGTGATTTAATCTTTAGATATGTGCGCATATATATAGGTGGGGGTGAGGGGCACAACTTCATGGGGTTAATTGGAGACTTTGTTCTTATTCTATTTTTACAACATCAAAAGATAAATGTTGTTCCTCAACCACATGTTACTTACCGCGTTTTGCGTGTTGAATTAATTTGTTACTATATTTATTACATTTAGAGTAAACGATCGGAGTTATTAATTTCTTTCTATACAACTTATTTCGGAGTACAAAATGTGTGTTCAAATTGATTAGTCTCAAACATTAATAGAACACATCGATCTATGAAGATTATGATATAATTGATAAATTTCAAAAAATATTGTAGTATTCATCTAAATATATTTATGCGATCTTACAAGGTTTATTTACTTATTCCCTTTCTTTATTCTTTTTATTCAGTAGTGGTTACAGAAAATGCCATTTAATAAACCGGAATTTGGGGGTTTATAACAATTTTTTCACCAGCTTTTGTATCTTCCACATAATTTCTTCTTCCACCTTGATATATGTGTATGTGTACAATGCGCTTCTGACGATCTAAAAAATGTCATTCTCTCCAAGCATACAATTCACTATCAATGACTATATTGCTCTTAGTTTTAGTTTTATTTTTTACTCCATGTTTTTGTGGGAGGGGGGATATTTTGGATCAAACGTAATCACTTAATTTGATATTCCCTCCATTTCCTAAAAAATATAATTCTTTCTTTTTTATCTGTTTCATAAATAAACTCTCGATTTTAGAAAATGACCTACAATCCATTCATTCTCTTACTTTATAACTTGTTTTTTAATCACCCTCTCTCATAATTTACCAATTTTGCATTAAAATATGTGAATTTTTCAAAGTTCCTATTTTTAAAAGATGGAGAGATTATACAATGATGAGAAACCACAAAACTACCTTGGATGGAGGGAATATAACACAATTGGCTTAAGTATTATTAAATGCTGATGGAATTAATGCATACATAAAAAATGGTCTAATTTGTTGATGACCAAATTTTAATTTGTAGTAGTAATTTGTAAAGTATTATAGAAAAATAGATAATCATGTGGACGACGCGAGTTTTACTACAGAATTGAGACTAATTTTGACGGATCGATCAAAATGAAAAATTACACCCTCTTTTTTTATAGACGGATGAAGTATTACTTATTGATATATCAATTAAAATATTATGCTCAATGTCAAATAAAAATATAAAACCATGTACGTAAATAATAGTACTACGGAGTACTATACTCTGATCTGATCAACTGAAATATGGCATTCTACTCATTTTTCGTCCATTTATTGTCAGTTTTAAAATACTTTCTATTACACACCACAAAAAAATACGGGCTTTAGCGAGTAAAGTTTGTCGTGCAACACCAGTACTCTATACTCTACGAGCAGATTGAGATCACTTACCAAGCAGCGAAAACTTACCGAGCATTTCACAAGTAGCAATGAAAACTCAAATTGCGTCAGAATTTTCCTAGCACGTATCTAGGTAGCGACGGAACCATCTTAGGCCAAGCGTACATGAAATGAGAGGTTGAAGACATAGAGCATTTGGGCTTTATTGTTGGTTATTAGCCTTATTAATCTATATAAAATTCAGCGGCCTAGCAACTACTTTACTTAATTCCTTCTCTCGGAAACCATAAGAATAGATTCGTACTACTCCCTATTTAATTCTGATAAGATAAGTAAATAGGGAATTATACATTACTACAGAGGTTAAGCGTCAAGTAGCCATAAATAAAATTTCAAATATACCTGTATGTATTACGTGAATGACCGATTTCATAAAGATAAAAATTGTCACGTGCATTTAAGATTTATGTACGTAGTACTATCGATCAGGGTCAACTAAAATTTTCAATTTAAGTTTAATAGTTTACAAAAAAGTTGTGTATGGTTAGATTTCTTGATATGGTCATGATATTATGGCACAGTTATGCACTAAGGAAAAAGAAAAAAGAAAACATAACAATAATTTCATTGATAGATAAACGAAGATCAAAACATAATCCTTCACACCACCAAACTTAGCCAGCTACCACATTCCAAAACATTGAGAATTACAGAAAAAAGGAAATTACAACACTACTACGAAACACCACTTAACGAAAATTGAAAATCTTAGCTAGCTAGTCCCTTAAATCAACAAAACACAAACCCTAAAACATGTGACAAAGTACAAGCAATGAAGCTCAAGGTACAACATGGCCGGCCGCACCGCCAACTCCAATTCCACCTACACCACCAGCACCGGCAGCGCCTCCAACTCCGCCTAGCCCACCTAGTCCACCGGCAGCACCGCCAATCCCTCCCAAACCCCCTAGCCCACCCACACCTCCAATCCCACTTGCGCCGCCAATGCCGCCGCCGATCATCGGAATCCCGCCGGCGTAGCCAACGCCAGCCCATCCACCAACGCCGCCGCCATAAGCTATGAAGTTTTTCTCATCACCGACACCGTGTGCAGCCGGAGCATCAGCAGTCTTCACCACCGTCTCTTTCTCAATAGGAACATCTCTTGCACTTGCATGCACAATTGCTAGTGCAATCAACACAATAGCATACAACTTAGCCATCTCTCTCACTCACTTACCTTAAACACAGAGATGTATGAAGAGAAGGTGGGATGTTTTGAGGTGATGAATTAGGGGTGATATTTATAGGGATAATTTGTATGGTTTGAAGCGGTGTATTAAAAATATGCAGAGTTAGGTGAATGAAAAGAAGAGATGAATTGAAGGTGGTCAACTCTCTATATGATGAATGTTTGTCTTCCATAATTTTGAACTCCAATTGAAGGGCATGCAAACTCTGCTTCAAACGCGTGTTGGGAATGCAGGAAGAGCTGTATTTAATGAATGTTGGACCTCATCTCTACTTTGAGTTTTGCTTTTTTCTTGATTCAGGAATTTACAGTTAAGTATATTTGTGTGTTGTATACATCCACAGACCATATCAGGGGGCGTATCTACAATCTCTTTTAGTAGACTCTTATTGTCCACATAACTTACATGAAAGCGAGAGAATAGTGAAAGATTTCCATAATCTAGTTTAAATTCTTTTTCTGTTAAAACAAAGAAAATGTACTACTTTAATATACTATATACCACTAGCTTGTTGAAATCCCAATAGGAACTAATTCACTCTAAGTCAACTAATGTTTAAAGGCCTATAGTATCACTGACATTTTTTACTTAAAACTCCCCAAACTATGTTTATATGTAAGGCCCTATATGCATGCAGGTGCAAATTTCTATATACTAGTACAGTATGTTAATCGATGACAAAGTCTAGAATCTAAGGAGTTTAATTTTAATTTATATTTTCATACTCATTTCTAAGTTTGTGGCCGGCGTGAGGGACATTGCTCAAACAATGAAGTAATAATCGGGTTGGGCTTTAGGCTATCCTTAATATTACATGCATCTTCCAATAATACTCCCTCGTCCATGAAAAAATTGTCTCATTTTGAATTTTTTGGTGCTCGCAATTTAAAATCTAGTTTACCTTTTTTCATTTGTGAATCCTACCATTCACCTAAATCATTATATTTACATTTTATTATAGAAACAATATATAAAAGTGGAATCCACATTTCTCTAACTCATTTCTCATTTTCTTCACAAAGTCAAACAGTTTCTTAAACCTGTGCTGCTCAAAATGAGACTATAAATGATATACGAAGGGATTATTAGTTTAATTATAATTATTAATAATATTATTCTTTTTATTGTAATTATTCTGGCCAAGCAGCATTGTACTTTAGAAAAATTCGACTTACGATGGATCTTTAATCTTTAAATTGGAACGTGTCCAATTGTCCATTGTCAATTTGACCATGGCTTCCACCAGTCGTAGCCCATTTGCGTAATAGGATCCCAGCTAGCTAGCTACGTGCAGTTGATATCTTAAAAGTTCCATCAATTCTCACATAATGATACAGTATTTTATAAATACTAGGAATTTTCTTAATTTTCTCATTTGCATCTTCTGAGTTTATTATAAATCAAGAATTAATTACTACCACTTTTCATTGAAACAACAATTAATTAGGTTTCTTCATTATTATTGATTACATACATGGGTTGGACAGAGCTTGTAAAGCCCAATGAAGAGTGAAGTAGGATGTCATATTTTGACCCAAACGTATCGACCTTCTTGGATTGAATATGCATTGGCATAGTTGATGCTTTTCGAACTCACACACATTTTTTAAAATTCAATATTAAGAAGTTCTATTATACTACTCCCTCCATCATCGAATAAGAGTTATTTATTTTCATTTTGGTCCGTCCCCAATTAAGAGTAGCACTTCACTTTTATCATAAATGGTAAGTAGGTCTCACATTCCACTAACTCATTTCACTCACATTTTATTATAAAACCAATATAAAAAAGTGGGTCCCACATTCCACTAACTTTTCAACCAACTTTTCTTTACATTTCTTAAAACTCGTGCCCGATCAAAGTGCTACTCCTAATGGGGGACGGAGCGAGTATGTGTTATCAGGATAGTGATAAAATGCAAACTTTATATATTGTATAAACTATGATCTGGACCATTAGAAAATTTCAATAGATGACAAAATAATAGCAATAAAAAATGTCAATACAGTATCAACACAATTTCAGCACAGCATCAACCGTTGACATCGCGTTGACATTTTTTGTTGGTGTTATTTGTCATCTGTTGACATTTTCAAACGGTCCAGATCATAGTTTTGAGTTTGTACAATATTTAAAGTTTGTATATGATTACATCCACATGTTATCATCTGGATAGTAAAAATTGGTTATACTTATCTGCTTTTAACTCAGGATCTTTTGAATTGAAAATCATATTTAATTGATCATCTAGATAGTATAAATTGGTTAATGTTGTACTCCTAGTACTTAGATTTAGATCACTTTTTTGTGAATATGATACTTTTGTTCATCATAATGGTCGTACACTCGTACTATAATTACATTATTCACTAATAATTTAATTCTACGTTAGTAAAAAGTGCACGACTTATTACAGTATCGTTTATTTTGTGTTAATAGAGATGTTTAATTGTTTTGTGTTGATAAAGAGGTTGAATCTTACATATTTGTACGATCTTAATTGTGATGTTACAGTATTTCAATTCAGATTGTTTCGTGGTAGCAGAGATGTTGAATCTTATAAATTTGTAGGATCTTATGAGGTGTTAAAGTATTGCAATTCAGATTCTTATAAATCAGAATCCAATCTCTGCTTCAGATTAGAATCTTCTGAATTAAGAAGTGAAGTCACAATTATAAACGCATGTAATTTTCAACGACCTCATTAATTGAAATTATTAATTTTGACCCACAGTTTATGAATCTACCTAATTAATATCCAACAAATTAATTGGATTTTATTGCACCTAGCTAGCTAAATGTTGCGCAGGCTGTGCACATCAGGGTCTGTTTTGTGGTTGAGCTTAATAAATTCTGTAATACTTAATACTACCAAAATACAATATTTCTTTTAGTGGGTTCGCTATGAAGAGTTTGATATGATAATTTTTGCAATTTATTTACTAGAGAATCTCTATTTTATGGGATAGTACGTAAAAGCATTCGTTATGTGAGAATTTCATATAGTTTTTTCGATATTAGAACAGGATTATTATAGACGTTAATCACAGACAAATATTGATAATTTTCTTTTCTATGTATAGCAGAATTGGCACACCTATTTAAAGTAACAGGTTCAACGCAAATTCACCTTCTAGTAGCTATTTTCAGATATTCACAAAGTTTTTCATTCGTCGTAGTTTTAATTACTCCACTCGCAAATCGTAATACTTAATTTATCTGTAATTATCAGTATAAAATGAGATCTTTACTTCATTCACAACAATAGTACTCCACTACTTATTATTTAACTAAAATCTGTGTTAAATATATATATTTGAGATTTTTTGTGGACAAAAGAATTAATATTGTTGATAAAATAATGAGTGAATTACATATTTAGGACCTATACTTATCACGACGCACGTTTGCGGTCCCTATACTTGCAAAATATCATTTGCAGTCCCTATACTTGTATTTATGCACGTTTTAAGGTTCTTTTTCTTTTTTTTTGACATTTTTAGGACTAAAATACCCCCAAATAAATGAAGGACAAATTTATATACTATTTTCTCTCCTTTTTCTTTCTTCTTCATTTTTTCTCTTTCTTCTTTCTGTAAATGACTTGTATAATTAAAAGAAAAATTGAGATGAGACATATTTGAAGAAGGAAATTAGACAAATCAAAAGTTCAGCTAAGAAATTTATTTTACATTATTTTGTTAGAATTGCGAAGAGAAATTTTTGATGTGAGAAAAGGAAATAAGATTAACAAATCCATAATTTTAGTTCTAATTTTATTATAGACAAAGGAAAAAGAAAGAAGGAGGATGAAAGAGAGAAAATAGTGTACAAATTTTTTCTTTGGGGGTATTTTCGTCCAAAAAAGATCAAAAAGCGAAAAGAACCTTAAAACGTGCATAAGTACAAGTATAAGGACCGCAAATGATATTTTGCAAGTATAGGGACCGCAAACGTTCGTTGTGATAAGTATAGGTCCTAAATATGTAATTCACTCTAAAATAATATGCATAATACTCCCTTTGTCTTATAAAAATAAGCTAATTGAGGATAACAAGAGTTTTGACACATAATTGGTAAAGTAAAGGAGAAAAAGAAATAGTAGTTGAAATAATATAGTGGATGATGAAGCTCATAAATGATAAAGTAAATAAGAAGGAGAAAATGTTTCCATAACTGGATATGGCTTAATTCTATAGGACGTACGAAAAAAAAAATTCAGTCTATATTCATGGGACAGAAGAAGTATAATATAGTATTGAATAAGATTTTGGTTCTTGTATTTTCTAAAATATTTTTTTTTATGAGTATAACTTCGATTATTATAAAGATAAGTCAATGAGACGTGGTCGTGGTCGATAAAAAGCTTAAATCAGTGACATTGTGGAGGTGATCGTGGTATGTTTTCACATTTCACCTTTTTTGGTTGAGGAGCTTCATTTCTCTCAGTCTTGGTGGTCTTGTTTTTTATGGTGTTTTTTGATGCGTTTGGTTGTCTTTTCTTGTTGGTTGAACTTCTTCTTGCAGCACGTGATTTTGCCGCTCTTTGTGCTTTTTTCTTTGATACTTGTTTGTTTTGCGAGGAGTGTTTTTAATTGTTTTGTACACTTGAACTCTTACCTTGCCATTGTTTCTTGGCTTGAGCATACTCCATACTTATAAAAAAAAATACATCAATGGGGTTGTAGTAAGATTTAAAAGTAAGGGGTGCAAAAATGTGCGCAGAAATGTTTCAGTTTCCATTATGATGGGGGACCTATATTTGCTATCTGAACCATTCTCATATATAGGATGATTAAACTCTTTAATAAGTCGTGAATGAAATGATTGACGTCATAAACAAATGCAAAAGTTTGTTTGATGAGTCGGATAAAAAATTCACGAATTGTAAATTCGAAACAGAACTTAAGAGAGATAAAATTCACAATCATGTTGTTGATAAATATTTTCAATCCAACGATGAGGAAACCCTATAACATAAGAAAAATGAAATTGAAAGAAAAAAAAAATTAGAAAGGATATCCTAATTGTTAGAAGGAAAGAATATCAAAGTCAATTAATATATTTCTATCTTTCTATCTATTTATTCTTCGAACATGTAAATGAAGTAAATACCAAAATAATTTGAGGAAGCTTCGACGAAGCCAATTTTCGTTTTTTATGATCAGATTACTTTGGCTTCAATTGTCAGTAAACAGCTTATATCTTCTTCAAATTTTGGTCCACTTGCGTATAATTAAATTATTACAACTTTGGGTTACTCAAATCTTCACTTCCAAATATCATCTTGCACAATTCTTTAGCCCAACCTCATGAATAAATCATGTTATGCATCTTCAAACTTTTTGGCTCCACCCCTTATGATTTGATCGAATATATACTTCATTAAATCTTGAATCGTTGATAATTTGTTTGTTAAATGGAGAGAGAAAATATAATTTTTATATTCACGTGAGAGAGAACCTTTTTCAAAAATAGAAATGTGACATCTTTTGTGGGACAAACTAAAATAGATGGAAAGTGTGATATATCTTTTGTGGGATAGAGGGCATAATAAATAGGTAAAGTTGAAAAATGGTAAAATAAGAGAAAGAAAAATGTAGGCAAGACTATTCTCTATATTATTATTTCTTTTACTTTACTTTCTCTCCACTTTAATTATTTATTAATATTATTTTTACCAAACGAGTACAATAAAGGAAGTGAACAAATTATCTGGGACGGAGGGAGTAATATATGCAAAGAGTGATCGTCATGACTCATCCGTAACGTCGCAAAATATATCTACCACACGACTCATATGAAATCAACTAATTATGTTTAAAGGTGTGATCATTGTATCAAATTTGTAACAAATTTCCAGCTGTAATGAAATGAATCACCCAACATAATTATAAATCTCATACATAATTAATCCAACGTAGTGAATATATTCACATTACCCAAGTCTCTCAACTCTTTAATTTCCACCAATCATGGGTTTTTTTCACCTAATTTTTGCTCCATAGCAGTCCAAGATTTGATTATTATGTCAACCACTATATGTGCTAGCTGTCTATTTAAGTAAAAGCGCATAGATACATTACATATACTGTATAATTTATCAAATTTATTTGAGAAACATAGGGTCACATATGCTTGAAGCTATAAGATTAGAACCTATAAATTGATTATCATGATTTGATTATTAATGCACGGAAGTTACTTTTTTTTGCTTGTGTGAATTGGACTATATATATTATCCAAGTCTGAGTAAATCATTTTTAGTTAATTTGAAGAATAACGTCATTTTATAATGTAGTACTTCGATATATCATTTTTACCATAAATAGTAGCCAGATCAATTATACATAATATATTTATTGTATAGTGAGAATGCAAGTTTTAGCTGTGTTGATTTTATTAGTAAAATTTAGGGGAGGATTAAAGAAAGTGATAAAGATATGAAATTGGGGGCACATGGCGTGTGGGTCCCTGCGCATCACATGCATGGTATGTTGTTTAGGCACGTTCGCACGTGACTTGCTAACTTTAAATTCCATTTGATTATTTTTTGCAAATTTAAAATTATTTTATCGTTCATTTTGACTTTGCTTTCTATTTATATCTTGGCACTTCAATACTTGTTTTTCAATTCTGACACATCAAATATATTTTAATTGTTCTGGTTTTTAAAATTTATTTCAATTCTCAAATTTAAAATCACACCAATCAATTTCGTTTTTAAATTTAAAAAGAAAAAATGAATTTGAAATTGAATGAATTAAAGCTCGAAAAACTAACAAAATTAAAGAAAGAAACTGAATCATGGGTGGGTAGATTGATTTTAATATGTTTTCGAACTTCAACTTTTATTGTTATATTTTCAATAAGATTTTCAAGTTTTCTATAAGAAAATAGGTTCATATATTTATTTACAGTAGTCAAAGTGGCCACTTGCACCTAATATACTAATGAAAATCAAAAATATATTTTGTTGTATGATTCTAATCCATATTTGCATTCATCCACAACTAAAGAGATGCATGTTGGATTTATGGAATTACAAGAGATAACCGGGCGTAATACAACTCAAAGAAGAAATACAGAAATGAACTGAAACGAAAATTACAAACGGAAATCGAAATTATAGACCGTAGAATAGGAAATATCCGAGTTGAGGAGGCCTCTTTCCGCAAGACGAGATACGCCCCGGTAGTGCTCTTCGGATTGACGTTTCGTCCCCAAAGATAAAACGGCTTGCGTCTCTGTTGAAACAGAATGCTTTCTAGTGTTTGATATGTGTAGAATGCATGGAATGACTAGCCTATTTATAATTTTCATGACCGATTAACTATAATTTTTAATGTTTACAATAATTTTTTATGTGAACCATTTCCTATAATAAGTAGTAGTACACCTTTTAGGCATCTTAATTTTGTGATAAGAGAATAATTCAACTATTCGATACAAAACTTTCAATTATAGGTACTACTTTGTCTTAATTGTACTCCATAAACATACACACTCACAACAGCGGTGTAGGATATAAATCCTAAATTCAATGCAATTTTCTGCTCTGTTGAATCCATTTATAAGGTACACACACCTCCATAAATGATGTCGGACAAAGCTCAATTTAAGTTTTCTGGTATGTAACACACACTTAAAAATAAAAAATTTAAGACAAAGTTCAATTTAAGTTTCCTGGTATGTAACACGTTTAAAAATAAAATTAATAAGTTGATATGATATGATTCTTTCCGCCAACCATTTTTAATTGGTTGTTTGAGGGTCACTTTTCAATTGCAAAAAAGGTAAATTTGCATGAGTAAGATCAAGAATTCTTGAATCGCAATCAAGAATAACCATGTGAGGAATAATGATATTTTCTTAATATCTATTTGTTCATTAGTTTTTATGCATATAATTCTTTAAGCTGGATCCCATATATTGTTTGTTTAATTATAAACAGATGCTACTAAATTGTGTATATTAAGTGTTTAAAAGCTAATTATTGATACAACTGGAACATGAACTCTAAAATAAAATAAAAAAAACTGCAGAGAATCAGAGATAATGGATGATTTAGAGAACTACAGAGTAGTAACAGTTTCTCTTCTTAGAATAATTAATCAATAATATATTTAATCGCTCAATTCGCTAGAATCATGCATGTTTTTTTGAATTCGATCGTAGTACTTTCTTTCAGAGAATCGATTGGGTTGTACTTTACCAAAATAAATAGTGCGTAACATGGAAATGATTAATTCCTAATTAATTTTATTTACAAGTTTTCAATACTTAATTACTAGTACTATACTCGGTCTCATAGTCATTAGAAACTGTACACTATCGATTTTACGAGGTTCAATTTTTAACACCAAAAATATTAAGTGGCATGTCGAAATTGAAGTAAATTAGTATTAACAAAAATGATATTAAAGTAATTGATAAATCGAACAATTTCTTTGTTAAAATGAATTTTTCTCTCTCTATTTTATCGTACCAATTAAAGAACTCTCGAACGTGACAACAGACAGCAAGTGCCGTGTTTAAAAAAAAAACATAATTATAAGCATTATTTTCCATCAAAAGATCGAAATTTTAGCAACATTGGATCGCTAATTATTTGCATATGACTTCCAGCAGGGATAAGCATCCTAGATCATGTCTGCCTCTTTTAATCATTTAGTAATACACCTAAAGCTGAAGCTAATTAAAAAAATGCTCCAATGGTGAAGAATGGTTTGCACATGATCAAAGGTAACAGACAGTAATGATTAAGGGGTAAAATCACCACAACAATAACTATGATAACATTATTGTAATAATCACAACATGTCACAAGATGAAGAAAATTGCCAACATCCCCACTCGAATGGAGACATAACTTTTACTTGTTCAAGTAGTTAATTCTCATCTTTCAAATAGTACGAGTGTAATGAAAGCATCTACTGATAGAATGATCAGTGCAAGCTATTGAGAAAGAATAAAATCAAATGTAGACACAAGAATCATCTACACAAACCAGCAATAATGCTTTTCATTGACAAAGACAAAGCAAAAAGAAGTGGAGAAAAGCTAAAAGGCAATGAACCTTTAATAACATGCATCATGTATTACAAAGGTCCTCATTTCTCTCTCTCCCCAATAACTCAATGTTTAGACATTCACACTATAGCTTGTATGACTCAAGAAAAAAAAAAAAAAGAAGCTAAAACAAAGAAGAAAGAGAAATAGAAAATTACAATATCATTTAGTTCCTATGAAGAATGAAAGCCAACACAATTTCGGTAGACTTAAAGATGAGATATATGTGGATAGGCAAATTGTGGAGAATCCATGACTGAAAGATGATTTAAAAAAAAAGAGTTTGGACAACGCTTCAGCACCTGCTCCCAAGAATATCATTGTTTTTCTTTTGACTGAAGCAGGACGAGGTTGAGCAACAACGGGGAGAAGGCGAGAGCGATGTAGATGATGAGAGGGATATGGTTGGACATGTGTCATAAATGTACACTTGCCAGTTTCAATGGATGATAGACAACAATCACTATAATATGGATAGGGTGATGCTTCAATGGGGTCAAATCATAATCTAAAATGGCAAAAGGAAAAAAAGGGTAAAAAAATAAGGTGAAGTGATTTTGTTTTGCCTTTTGTGTTGATGTAGTTGGAAGAGGGAGATGCAGAGTGTGTGCTAACACTGATGACCACGGCGGCATCCAAGAACACCGGATCCGGATGTAATGGTTCCTACCATGGATGATGACTTGGCGCCTAAGCTTGAAGCTCTTGCATAGCTGGCTGAAGCTCCGGCTCCGGATGGGGTGAAGTAAGCTCCATTAAGCATGAGGTCGCCCGCGGATCTCCAGTTCCAACCCTTCCATTGACCTTGATTCGTGTCAACCCTCTTTGTCACCTGATCACAGCATTCATTGATATTAAGCAGTGTATACATTTTTATACAGAGTGAGACAGAGAAAAGAAGAATTTGTTGCAGTACCTCTTTTGCAAAAGGATTGCTTGGTGCAAGATATCTGTTGCCTTGGCTGTTGATCGTGGGGTTTGCGCTTCCACCAATGGCGTACATCTCCCAGTGAGTGTAGTCATTGTTCACCACGTGGAAGTATCCATGACGGCATCTGCAGATTTATGAGTTCTCATTAAGTTTGTTCTAATTCAAGAGGTTGAGGAGGCCAAAGTGCAATTAAATTACCTTGGCATTCTCTGGATAAGGCCTTCACCAAAGTGATTGAAGGCAATGGTCACCTGCATTTGCTTGTCTCTCGTGTAGGCGTCACTGTGGCCCAAGAGCATAACCTGTTGAAACGATATACACAAGAATCAATCAATCAAATCAGTAAATATCACCCACAGCAATCTTGAAACATGTAACAATTGTAGACAACTCACCTCGTTGTGGTGGGTGAAGTAATTGTTGGAAATGGTAATGGCAGTGGATCCCATCACAGCGTCCACAAGGCCATCCGCACAGTTAGAGAGCGAATTGTGATCCACCCAGACGTGGCTCGACGAAAAGATGGAAATGGCGTCGCCGTCAGCCATAGTCCTCCAACCGTAGTGGGAAGGCGAGCTCCTCACCATGGCGTTGCCAGTTGGTTTGCAGTCATGGATGTGGAGGCCATGGATGATCACATTGGTGACATACTGGATTGTGATGCAGCCTCCACCAGCTATGTGGACATTCGCGCCACGCCCATCAATTGTCTTGAAACTGTTCATGATCAGTTCCTGCTTCAGCTTGATAACCATATCACGCTTGAACACGATCCAGAGGGGCTTTTCCTGGATAACAGCATGCCTTAGAGTTCCCGGCCTGGGGTTCACGGGATTGTCATCGTTAGGGTCAGTCACGACATAGAACCGCCCATCACGGCCTCCAATGGCGTTGCGCCCAAAACCAATGCCACAGTCCGCTAGGCGCTTGCGGTTCTTGTGCCAATTGGGATCACAACGCCAACAGTCGTCAATGGGGTTACCGGTTCCGCATGAGAAATATCCCAGTTTTCGCCTCTCCGTGCTGTTCTGAGTGGCCCTGTAATATATCCCAAACTCACCATCATCATTTACTACATTGTCACAACTCCATTATCAAAGAATAATTCATATTAAGTCATCATATTTATCAATCTCTTCCATTTAGTGGGTTAATTAGGAGATTTTCCTTTCCCCCTTTTGACAGGACCAGTTTCAAGCATGTTAAAGCCAAGCAACAACGTTAGGCACACTCTGTCACGTGCAAAAAGGTAGAACAAGTCTTTCATTATTCCAAAAAAATGAATGCTTGCTTACACACATGCACATGACTAGAATGAAATGATACAAGCTTTACAGAACGTGAAAATAACATAAAGAAACAGAGCTCTTCAATTATGCTTAAATAAAGCAACAAAACAAAGGTCAGTTATTCAACTTTATCTAGTCCTTAAAAAGAAAGCAGCAACAATCAATGACTAAAAACAGAAATGAAGTTATGCATGTTCCAACACTAAATTAAATAAACAAATCCTGAATGTGGATCTGAGACTGACTACAGTCTTGCATGTGCACTGATCTGAACAACAACATTGACCCATCTTTCCCAAAACAATGTGAATACATGAAATTGGATAATCAATAAACAAATCACTATTATAGAATAAGATGGATAAATAATATTGGTGTGTACTCCATAAATTATGTAGTAAGGCATGTGGGTAGGGTAGGTCTCATTGAGGGAGGACCACAACAAGAAACAACTCCTAACAGCAACTACTACTAAACCTCATTGTGTCAGTTAATGCTCTCACTCAACCCATTAAATGCACAAAAAGGCTATTTCCAGCAATTCTTGAAAAAGTAGGAAGACTATTAAAAAAAATCACTCACATTTCAACCATTCTCACAACCTCTTCTGGATCAGCCACAGCATGCTCATTCAAGGCCTCCTCATCAATGCCTCCCAACCTGAACAAACAACCATCACAGTGAAATTAAAGTCACATGATGGTTTCAGAAATTAATTTTTGGCTGGAAAGTTTTCCCATTTCTGGTTAGAAAAAAGGAATGGAGACTGTAAAATTTCACATGGGCGACCGACAACCGCGGCGAATTATTTAGGCAGATTTCGATTAATTGCAATGGGTATTATTTTACACACAGTGCACGCACTAGTAGTGGCGTTTAATTTCACTGCTCAAGGTAGTGGAAGAAAGAGAGCCCGGATTTACGTACATTATACACACAAAAAGTTTGTTTTTATGAGAGAGAAATCAACTGATAACTGCTTGAAAAAGGAAATTACGAATATGCCACCAACGGCATCTTTTATTTCGTTTTTCATGGAGATGGTTGGGTGGAATAATGGGCATTTAATGAGGGTAAGTAAGGGAATAAGATTATGGGTGAGGAATTGCGTATAAACAGAATAAACGGCTGAGATCGATTCAAGCATGTTATTTAACGGACGGGATCGATGCTGCAACATCTAGGAAAATGTTACTCGTGAGTCGACTCAGGTCGAAAGTAAAAAACAGAATTGAAGTTTTTCAGTTACTCACTTTTCCGCCATTGTTGAGTTTGGGGAGCTCTGCAAATTCTCCGCCTCACTGAACCGGAAGAATCAACAGAAAAGTTAAAATCATTTCTCTTTCAGAAATTATGTAATGCTGAGCAATTCAGAGAAAAATGCGATTGAGAAAAAAAAAAAAAAACTCGTAGCGAAAAAAGAGGGGAAATTCAATGAGAATCACGCATACGCAATCCACATTGTGGAACAAAGCTGTAAATGTGCAGGAACATTGCTGCTCTTCTCCATGGGATCAAATGCGAGAAACAATGAGCAAAAATGCAGAGCAAAAACGAACCTCGGTATCGCGGTTTGAGATTTCTCAACTCTAGCCATAGCTCCAACGAAAAACAGAAACAGCATAGCTGAAAACAGAGAGACCGCCAATTTCTTCGAATCCATCGCCATTGTCTTCACAGAACGCAGTTCCAGCCTCTCTCTCTCTAGATGAAATGTGTATGTAATTGACTTAGAGAGAGAAAGGGGTATGAAAATGAGGAGAATGAAGAAGAAGCGCTACGGCCCGACATAACGGCCTCTGCTGATTTTATAGACTGCCAACGATCAGAAAACGTTAGACTTAACGACCGTTAACTAACTGCCAAAACCAGTATTGCTGTTAATTTGTATGACCGCGGTTAGTGTTGCTAATCATATTCTTTTACTGACAGCGCTTTACTTAATTAAAATTAAGTGACTAATTTAACTAACTACTGATAACTGCTGCAGTTCTGCGCTTTTTATCCACTGTGTCTGTCACGTGCCACCGTCGGTCAGTCACGTGCAACAGCTTACATGTTTTTCTCTTTTTTCTTCTATTTTTCTTGCTTATAAAAAAAATTAATAAAGCAACTGAAAGTTCTTGAATCAGTCTTGTCTCCCCTTCAATTTTTTGAGTTCTATTTTTTACTTGGGTGATAAAAATTGAACGAATCATAATCTCTCACATATATGTTAGAAAAAATTAATTACAGTATGATTTTCTAAGCTTTTAAGTTTTAACCATTCAAAGTTATGCAAAAGTACAAATTAATCAACTCTTAATGAATTCTATATAATTTAATCAGTCAGGGTCAGTATACTAGGTTTCTTTTCTTTCTTGTGATTTGGTAACTGAAAGTTACTTGCTAATTTTATATTAGTGTTACTGTGTGAGAGTGATTAGTTTTCCTTAATAAATAAAAATAATATTGTAAAAATTTATCATATGAAAACATATTGATTTTTTTCAACTAACTGTGGTGCTACGCGTTTGTCTTGACAAAATGTCAGCATATGGACTATGGTTCCACACTATCAAATGATGCAATAGGATTTTTCGAGCTTATTCTAAATAAACAGGAGTATATAGGAATATTATACTAAATCAGCAGCAGAAATTAAATCCAGTAATAGTACGTATTTTCATTATAGTACATTATCAATATGACATACTCCCTCCGTCCCCAATTAGGAGTCACACTTTGACCGGGCACAGGTTTTAAGAAATGTAAAGAAAGGTTGGTTAAAAAGGTTGGTGGAATGTGAGACCAATTTTTTTATATTAATTTTATAATAAAATATGAGTGAATTGAGTTAGTGGAATGTGAGACCTACTTACTATTTATGGTAAAAATAAAGTGTGGCTCTTAATTGGGGATGGACCAAAATGGAAAAGTATGACTCTTAATCGGGGACGGAGGGAGTAATTTGGTCATTTTAATACTTCTTCCCCCCAACTAAGTTGAGATAGTATTTTTTGGCACGAAAAATAAGAAATTGTATTAAATGAGTTATACTAAAAAATGCAAGATGAGAAAGAATAAAGTAGAAGAGATAATAGAAAATAAAATACAGATAATAGAGAATAAAGTAGAAGAGATAATAGATAATAATGTAGGAGATAAAATAAAATAGAGTAATTTAAAGTTTTATTTTGACTCAACATAGTTTTGACCTTTGACATTCTGAAAAGGAGGATACGACTCAATTTAATGGTACGGATGTAGTAGTATCCAATGACAAATAATTTTTTTTAAATAAATATTGTATCTTATTCTTAGTTTGGTTGACTCTGAATAACCTTTATTCAAAATAGGAGTATAATATTGTTTCGATCTTAGCTGAATTTTCATGACTGAAAATTATTATAGTTTAGTTAAACTGTAACAAGTGTAGGGTGATTTGTAAGTGTTTAAAGAGAGAGAAGGGATTCCATTTCCAGCGTTAGGCGGGCCCGTACCGTGACGGCGTACGAACATCTGATTTCACGGGGGATTGCTGATTCCACGGAATAACTTTCCACTAAATTTTTCTTTATTTAACTAATTATACTTAATATAGTTTGGTAATGCAATATTAGTATGGCTTGCGCCGGGACTGTCGGCGCATGTTACTCAATCATATCCGTGACAACAGAATTTCCTTTTTCACCCCTTCTATTTTCATAATCATTCTCTCAATTAAACACGAAATACTTCTGCCCTATCAATATATGTTACCTTCTATCTAATGCTAATATATGTGAATTTTGATTTGTTTGATAGATTTTGATCATACATTCATCTTACTTAATACTAATTCATTATTGCTATAAGGTGTACTTTTAGATAGCTCGGAAGAAGGTGTCATGAGTTGTTATTGTTTCTTTTAATCAACTCACTTAAAATTATAACAAAGCTAAGGTTATTCATCTCATTTCAAGCGACTTCCTCGGGGTGCATTACTATACGTATGCACGGTGGGATGATGTTCAATGATAGGGCCCTTGAACCAACAAATCTCAATAATATGATATATTCTTAATATTATTTGATTTAGTGTATCCTTAATTTTAGTTAGATATCTTTGCGCAATCTTTATCTTTATCGGGTTTAGTTAATAATTTATAAATAAAAAGTCAATATAGATCTTTATTCATTGAGAAATCTCTAAACTTATTGTCTCATTCATTGTTTTTGCGATAAATCGCCCTTTAGAACTCAAATTAGTTTTTCACTCTCTTCAATCGTTCCAATCTCAAACTCGTGCTCGATATTTCGGACGTTAGGCTAACCGAAAGCCTAACATTCAATTTTATATACTATTTGAAATTTCTAAATAACTACTTTAGATATGGAATTCAAATAGCAGAATTGAAGAGATTTGGAATTGTAATTCAATTCCATTCAAATATTTTTTGGCACCGAACACTTGGTATTAAATGGAGTCTAATCGGACTCCACCGTAGTGTTCCGTTTCTTTATCAAATGCATGACATATTGTTTTTTTTTATAAAAGGATAAATTGCTAGAAAATTCATGAAGTTTAGCCAAATTATGATTCTATCCTACAATTTGAAAATCATATAGGAAAAGCTTAAATTTGTTATTAATTATTCATGGTAAAAAAATTATGGTCACATACATGTAATATATTACTCATATTTTCTATCAAACGATGTAATTTCCTATTTGATAGGCAACATTATTTAACTCATTGATAGAAAATTTTTTCGTTGTTGTGTTAGATATAACTTAATAAATTTTTTTTACCACAGAATGATTGAAAATATATATAATCTTAATGATTTTTCTTGAATGATTTTGAACACTGAGGAACAAACCAAAATTTGACTAAATTTATGACTTTTTAGACAATTTTTCCAAAAATAAATGAGGCGACAAGTCTTTAATTTAGCCGGTTCGAAATAATAAGACGAATATTTTACTAGAATATGATCAATAGGTCGAGTTCTTTTTCTTGGTTTTTAAATGATTCGTGTAATTTACGAATAATAAGAGTAGTATACGATTTTTTTTGTTAAATGGCCAGCACTTTAGCATAACTACGATTTTCTTTGCGTTGGATACTAATTAAAACGACCTCTCTATGATCAAATAGGCTACTAATAGTTAATCAACAAACACCACGAGCCAATCTATTTTCCATCCAGAGTATTTTTAAATACTTTCCGCATACGATGCATGGAACTCCATGATTCGTGTATGCTTCAATTGTAATCCAAAGTTTACCAATATTTCAATCATTATAATTTATTATTTCGAATATTAAATACATTAGGGGCCCAATGCATGAAATTGTCGGTGTATAATTTCCTCAATCAGTTTTCGCTCGTGATCGTGGAGAAGCACTAGAACATCACGAATTTGTAGTAGTATTACTTTTATACAAATGAGTAAATGACAATATTGTTGTGATAGAAAACATTAAAAATACATTCCACCCCTAAAGAAAAAAATGAGGAAAGAAAGAAAAATCATAAACAAAAACGCAAGAACATCAAATCTAATTGTCTAAAGTAAATTTTAATATATAGGTATGTATCAAAATATATTCCTAGCTAGTAGATTTATTTATAAAGTAAAAAAATTGAAATTTCAGCACTTTTGGAGCCAAGAGAATTGGCCTTTTTGGGGGCAGTTTTAACTTTTATGTTTTCCATGCAACCAACCACCAAGTGCTTCACATCATAGCAATATTTCACGCTTTGTAACTATAAAAAACTGTGATTTTCAAGTTTCACCATATAGATATAGTGATATATATACATGCAATACATTATGATATTTTTCAACTGATGATGCTTTGTTTAGCATTATACCGTAAATGTTACTTCTCCCTTTTCAACTGTTTTGCGTTAACGAATCCCTTTTTCTACAAAAAGAGCATTAACCAACTTCTTTTCAACTACATTGTTTGCCTTTCTCAATTCCGACTATCATTTCTTATTTCACGACATATAATCAACTTAAATAGATAAACTATTAAAAAAATCTTGTAATTTGCACAATCATCAAACAAGTGCAAATTTTGTTCAAAATAAAAAAAACTGTGGTTCGGATTGAAAAATTTCCTCTAACTCATCCCTAGCTAGTCATCTAAATTATCATGATAAATAATAATGAACCAAAACTATATAGAAATTTGTGAAAACTATTCATCACCAACAACTCTCAACCAAAGTCTTAATTTGGTGATGGCTAATTAGTGAACATGGGTAGTTATAAGAATACAAGCTTTTAGGTAGTGATGGTAAAGCAAAGTCAATCATGACCGCTGGAACTAACCTCAACCCAATATTACATATTCATTTCGCAATTTTTTTTTATTATTTTACTTTTTCATCAAATTTTGTGGGTATTAGTATTTTTTTATCGAATTTAGTCGAAGTCCATTTGGAACTTGTTTTTTTTATTCACAAATCACAATTATGGTCTAGACTTTATAATGTTAGAGTTCGATATCAAATTTAATTAATATAATTATGCACATGGTCCGTGAACAATGTGACCGCAGTAATCAATGGAGAATAATCGATGATTAAAAAATAGTTGAAGTGTTTTATTTAGCGCTTAATAAGAGGATAAGCAGACAAATTTATCCCAAATTCGATATCGATTTAAAGGTCATTATTTTGGTCGTAGAAACAAATTAAAAGAAGAGGGGGTTCGGATAGGCCCACAAATTGATCAAATTTGTAATAATTACTAACCCTTGACTTACAAGCAATGGAGCATGTTGCTATATGCTATGAGTTTGATTTAATTAATGAAAAAAATAGTCAAGAAGATGGTTGTGGGGAAGCTTTTTTTGCCTTTAGCTTTATTCAGATTTTCACTCAATTAACATCTTTTTACATAATTAAAAGTGAAAGGCAGATTGCGTAGGCCTTGTTTGCTACCGGAAATTTGGCGGTCTAAACCCTTCAACTTTTATTTGCTAAAGTGGAGGTTTTGGTCAAGCTCTCTATGGAATTTGGGTTTTTATTTTAACCATTCTAGATCGGACCTCAAACTTTGGTAAAGATAGAAGTTCTAAGCTTTATTTTTACTTTTTCTTTCAAATTTACCGCTTCGATTCCCCTCCACAATTCAAATCAAATATTTGATGGCCTTTTCTCAGGTTATTGTACTCCTCATTATGTGACTTGAAATGGAGTGAATAGAAAAGGATAATCTTTAAATGCATTTAAAATATTAATTGTTGTAAAATGTCAAGACAATTATATTATATATAGGTTTGACGAACTAGTATTCCCTCCGTCCTAAGATATTAGACCCCTATTCCACTTTGGGGTGTCTCAATACACTTGAACCATTTTTATTTATAGTAAAAATTTACTCTACTAGCAACTCCACTTACACTACCAAACAACTATCTCATAAATTCCTGTGCCCAAAAGAAAAAGGTCTAATATCTTGGAACGGATGGAGTTGTAAATTAGCAACATAAATTAGTGATACAGGATATAGTAGTACGAGGATATAGTAGTACGGAGTAATTTTTTGTGGAACCTGTTATGCCATAGCGTCACAGCTCAAAGTCTTACTACTACATACCTTCAAGTAAGAAAATTTTACATCATTCTTATTTGACACACATTAACATTATTTATTTCAATTTATATATTTAGTTTGATTTTAATATATATATTCAAAAAAAAGTATTGACATTTTAAATTTTGTAAAATTAATAAAAATTAAAGCTCAGTTGATTAATTTATTCACTTATTTGAAATTATAAAGAAATTGAAAAAACAAACTTTAATTATTAATTTATTATGAATGTTGTAAGCTAAAAATTCAAAGAATCAAACTAAATGTATAAAACAATACAAATAATATTAAACGTACATCAAACAAGGATAGTGCTCACATAAGGTAAATAGAGCATACCATTTCCCAATGGTATATTATATTCTTATTATACTACGGTAAATTAGTATTATATTTATCAATTGTACATTTATATATTACTTGCATATAATTGTGTATTTCCCAAATTTTTATATACCAAATTAAATAACCTTATTAATCGTAATACATAACTGTTCTAAAAAATAGAGCATACTTTGTAGTATACGGAGTATAAAGTATCCTATAAGACAATATACACTTTTATTTTTTATTTTTTTGGACATATTTATATACTTTGCGTATTTAATTTGCCCTTATATCGTATGCCTATTTTTAAAAAACCAAACATGACAAATCATTAGCTACATTAACTAGTATAGAAAAATAAAAGTGAGTTCATTTCTTCACTCAAAACAGAAACAGTTAATCTAGCTTTCATTAAAACTAATGACGGACGAAGTGTGCACCGTTTTCTGTGATGGATTGATGACATCTCTTATGTGTGAGACTCAAGATGGAGAAATTAATCTCATACTATTTTGTAGTATAAATAGATTAGATATAATTTTGGGTTCAATTACCTCTTCTTTCATCACACTCTAAGTGACACATTCTCCTTTTGGGGATATCTCACTCTAAATGACACATTTCTAAATATAGAAACACTAATCTCTCTATTTTTTCCCATCTGTTACTTTATTTTCTCCACTTACTCACAAAATAATAGTACTACATAAAATCTCGTGCCGAATTAGAAATGTCACACTTAAAGTGGGACAGGAGGATTATTAGTTTACTCTCTACTGGTTTAACATGAACTTTATACGAATGGGTTGATTGAACCAATTTTAGCAAGACATGCCATTCAATAATACGAAGAGATAATTGCAATTTAAATCGCCATTTATTAAATTTGATTGAAGTTATAGAAAGTCATGACTTGAGCTTCCCTAGAATTTGATATAAAAAACCATTGGAGATAAGAGTTGAGTGGATGAAAGGTAGCTCAATCAATCTAAGAGTGTGAGTGTGATGTTGCTTCCTCTCCAAACAAACACAAATTGATCCACACAGATAAAGGTTGGAATTTGGGGACGTTACGTTATTTATGGAGCCGTTAGCAAAATGACAATTTCATCTATAAATATTCTCTATTTTGGGACCAAATTAAATATCATGCAACATCTAACTTAACGGGATTCCAACAAGTATGTGAAAATACTCCTATATAAAATGGGAGATTGTGACATATAACAAAAATCCAGAAATGGGCACGTGGATTACCACTCATTATTTGTTTTTTTATTATTAATTGCTCAAAATAATACTCCATGTATGGTGTATTTATATTTTTTACTTGGGTCTGAAGTGAACTTTAGATATTGTTATTTACCGAACTGAAATCTGTAGGCCACTTAAATTTCCTGGAGACAATACATTGTTTATCTAGAATTTATTATGTCACCATCACTTACAAGTTAAAACACATCTAGTAATAACATTATTTACTTTTGTGTTTTTGTTTTTTTTTTTCCAATTTTAACATTCTCGATTTTTAGTAATAAAACTATGGTGTTTCTTAGGTAACATTACATTTTTGCATCTCATAAGGATAAGGTGCACAACAAATTTGTTGAAAAAATTGGGATGGTATGAAAAAGTTACATATAGTAGTTAGGTAAAAAAATATACACCACAAAGTAAACAAATACTAGCTCCACTTGACTTATGAACATCAAATGTATTGAAGGAGATATACCAAATTCATCACGACTTATCGTGAGTCCGTTGATCCCTTTTTTACTATTGCACTATATATATAAATATAATTTATTGAATTAGATTTTTTTTTTATACTCTATACTAACTTTTTATACTACTACATCTTATTGTGAGTCATTGATTTTTGTAAAAATTTTGATTCTCATCCTCCAACGAGATAAAAAGGAAAAGGGAACAAAAACAATTATTATAATAAGATTAGCATATATACTCAACTCTTTTTTTCATATCTCAATTTTGAGAATATTTATTCTATCATATCTAAATTCCTTCCCATTGCATTCCATCATATACTCTCTAAATACTTCCTTTCAATCTACTTGACTTTTTTTCAGATAATCATGATTAGGGGTGGGTCGATACGATTTATCGTATCGAAAACGCTGTATCGTGTATCGTATCGAAAATATCGATATAAAAGAATTTCATATCGTTATCGTATCGAAAGTTTCGATATATCGAACTTTCGATATAAAAAAATTCATATCGTTATCGTATCGATATTTCGATATATCGTACCGAAATTCGATATATCGATATATATCGAAAATTTTGATATATATCGATATATATCGAAAATAAAGATCGATATATATCGAAAATATCGATATATCGAAATTTTTTGATATATATCGTATTTTCGATATAAAACGATATATCGCGATATAACAAAATTCATATCGTTATCGTATCGAAAACTTACGATACGATATCTTCTCGTATCGAAAATTACGATATATCGAAAATTCGATAATTTTTCGATATTTTTCAATACGATACGAGCGATATATCATTTTTTCGGTATTTTTCCCCAGCCCTAATCATGATTTGACTTTTTAAAAATTACAATATCACATTACACAATATCAAATACTCCATGATTTACATTACAGTTGATTTTACTCTTCTAAATTATTATGCCGAATAAAATGAGTAAAGTCGTCATTAGTGGTTACGTTGAATAAAATTTATACACTAAAAAGTTTGCTTTTAAGGCCACAAGCACAAATATTAAAATTGAAAAAGGCTATATTCATTAAGAGAATCTATGTCTCACTATATGCTAAGAAACCAATAGGAATAAAATAACGCGGAAATAAAAGGCTGTCATGATTTATGGCCTATAAATTAGGCTTTATTTTATAGGAGTACCATTTTTCATCTATTCCATAAATTTAATTCACATTCATTTATAAAACTTTTCACAACTCATTACTCAAATTATGTTATTTACAACTTATATTTATCAAATCCGAGCGCCCTAGTGGACCAGAGTACGAGGCTGATTAATGTTACTACAACATTTCAAGTAGAATTCATTTCCAAAATCGATCTATCAAAAGATGGATACTTCGGCTTATACAAAAACAATGTTGAATGCATCATTATCATAATGCCACATATTTGTGTTCATTTTCTTGAATATTTGATAGTAATAGCTCCGACAATTAGCAGCTCACACCTATCAAGAAAATCACATGGTTGCAGATGGCCGCCGCTCAATGAATATTGTTGACTTAAATTTTATTCTTTCATTCAATCTATTCTATCGTCAAACAATCTTCAATTGAATAATAATGCTAATTGGTTACATTACGCTTTCATATTCGCCGCTGAATAAATATTGACTTATCTTATTTAAATAAAAGTGGAAAGGCCAAATTTGTTGCGGAGTGATTGACGCCTATGTGCATAACACATCTCTATTTTACAGGCCAACAACTTTGCCAGTCAAACAGGGCAAATAGAGTCCATTGGAGGACAACTATTCTCTCTCTCTTTTTTATTGAGAAAATATGAATTTCAATTTTAAACTAATATTTCATGTATTTTATAAATATAATACTTCCTCGATCCAAAAAAAAATAGTCTGATTTATAGACGGCGCGTGGCAAAGAAAGAATGAGAATGAGAAAAAAAATGATAAAGTAAGAAAGAGAGAAGAGAAGAAAAAGTGGATAAAGTATGAGATGAAGTTTTCATTTATGAAATGAGACTATTTTTTATGAATATCCTAATTCCCTGATGAAATTTGTGCCTTGCTATCGACCCTTCTAGAAAGTTTGGTTGGAACAATGTCAGTGCACAGTTAAAGTCATAGAGGAAAAAATCGATGTTTGACAAAGTAAGTGATCTGATGATCGACTAAAAAATTCATTAGAGAGATCATGGTATTCTACTTCAAGGTTAACAATAAGTGACACACATAGAGAGATCGAAGGAAAAACATAGTACTAAATTGATATGGTCATTTTGCTTGATTGATGATCAACTAGGATTCGACAAAGAACGCTGCAGAAGACTTGAAGGATGGATGAATGATGCCACAAATGAGATGTAGAACCGTTTGATAAGTTTTGAATGGATTGCATGACGGCACAAACGAATGTGGAAATATGTTTGATAAGTCGGATATGTTTTTCTGAGGTGGAGTTAAAAGGGTAAAACCACTGGTCGAGTGGAAATCTCTAGAGTGCGCTGTTTTCATAAAACATTCATAACTTTTTCAATTGTACTTCGATGGAAGCGTGCAAGATATCCACGTAAAACTTTTTGACGATAAAGACATAATTGGTGGTATTACAAGCGCAATTAGAATTCATCTTAAGAAATGAGACCCTGTCTTGTTTTGATTTTTATGGAACTAAAATTTTGAAGCATTTCATTTGAAATTTATAGTCGTTTAAGTGTATCAAAATAATATTGTTTCCATATAAACTAAAGAATAGAATATAAAAGTTTATTATGCGTACATTTTAATTTCAATTTTACTGTAAATATGTTAAAAATATAAAATAAAAGTGGGTAGTTCTCAAAAGGCATTGAAACAACTCGATCGTCGCCGTCCGGTTGACCTCGCCACCGCACTCGTCGCACCCCTCACCTTGTTTCACTTCCCTCCTTCTCTTACCCCTCTCCAATATTTTGTGAAATAAAGTAAAAATTTGATTGTGAACCTCTTAAAATATAAATTTTGTGTTCTATTGAAGAAATTTCTCACCTAGTGACGAGTTAAAAGGCAGCGGCTGTAATTTGATAATAGTAATTTCTTGTATAAATGGACATAATAGGCAAGGATATGTTACATGTACATGTTGAATGAAAACAGCTGCGGCAGACTAATACCACTTGTGAATAATCAGATGACTAAGTAATGAACAGCTTTGATTTCTGTTGGATTGCAACTGTGTTTTGGAATTACTTTGGGTCCAACTTATGTATTCTTCTATGTTGTGATGCCCTCTTCTTATGCACATCTTTCTGCTTAGTTTCTGATGAGGGTATTAGGATATTGGAATTTGTGAATCTATTCATATTTTTGTTCATGTGTTGAACTTTTAATCGAATTTATTTTGGAAAGGATTCAAGAGTTTTCTGATTTTTCATGGAAATATTAGTGTAGAATACTGCTCTGCTCGACTTTGCATTGACATCAACGCACTTGTGATCAATGGAGTATCAAATTCATGTTTTTTTAGGTCCTGAAAATTACTAATGCCTTGGAAAACAGGTTTGGAGTAGTAAATACAAAAGTTACAGACATACACTAAACCATATGATGATTTGGTGCTCATGCTTAACTAAAATTTTGGAATAGGTCACTCTTCAAAGTACTTAACTAAAGAAGGCCGACGCACTATGGAAACAATTGTTGAAAGGGAATGAGTTCTCCAAACTTAAACTTGGGCTTAACTCCTTTTACGTAGTACTACTATTATTTTATGAATTAAATAGAGAATAAAGTAATAGAGAAAATAACAAACAAAGTAATGTTTCTATTTTTGAAATGTGTTACATCTCAAAAATATTAATGTGTCACTAGTATAAAATACACAATGAGAGTACTAAATTATAAAAATAACAAAAGTGAATTATATCTCATGGATGTCATGTCATACTTATGGATCGATAGTTTGTTGAGGAGATGGTGGGCGGGCTTGTATCGTTGGGTTGCATGGGCTTGGTGATGATGTTGGACTATTATATGGTGATGGGTCAAGATTTTTAGCATAATTCTTTTCAAAACTTAAAATCCATATAATTACGAAAGAACCAATATAGGCTATGAATACATGCTTTAAATTTTGTAATTAAGGTACTTGGGTAAATCTCATAAAAATCCACTCAAGTATGATACTAAAAATACTTTAATTTATTTAAAATTATATACTCACTCTATCCCAGTTAAGACGATCCCTTTCTTTTTTTTCACACTTATTATGGAAAATTGATATTCACTCCGTCCCTAAAAGTTTGTCCCATTTTTTCACTTTTATCTCTCCCACAAAATTTTTCCTATTTCATTTTTTTACCATTTTTAATAGTGGACCCTATATTCCACTAACTCATTTCTACTAATATTTTATTATAAAACTAATATATAAAATTAGTAGTCATATTCCATTAACTTTTTCAACTCACTTTTCAGTGGCCAAAGTGAGACAATATTTGGGGGACATAGGGCGTAATAAATAGTTAAATTATAGAGAAATCAAAGTAAAAGAGAGAATAATAAAGAAGAGACTCTCCTCTATATTATTCTCTCTCTTACTTTACTTTATCTCAACTTTAACTATATCATTTTTCCAAAATACATCCGAAAAAATGGATTATCTTAATTGGGACGGAGGGAGTACTAACATTATTTGGACTTTAATTATTTTTTTTACTTATTTCTATTTTTTATTTCCTATTATAACCAATATTCCACATACATTTTCCCTATTAATTGTATTCATTAAAAATATAAATCGGTAGCGGACGTAGAAATATTTATCGATAGAGGCTGAGGTTTCTAAATTTTATTTTAAAGTATATATTTGAGTAATTTAGATAATTTATAGGGGCTTTACACTATAATATAATTTACACTAAATTTGAATATATTTTAAAAACAATTAATAGAAAAAAAAATTAATTTTTTTTATTGAGGGCTTAAAGCCTCCCTCCCCCATTACACTTGGGTCCGCCCAATTTAAAATAGTTGTTGCCTAACTGCCTAAGGCTAGAGCTTAGAATTTTCAAGTTTTGCTGCCTAAGGCTAGAGCTTAGGATTTTCAAGTTCTAGGAGTATAGATTTACATATTATAGAATTCGTAGAAATCCAATATGTTGATTTCTTTTTTTTCTTCCACGTGTCTGGTAGACATCCATTGAGGGTTTAAGTCCCTCCCTCATTATACTTGGGTCTGCCCAATTTAAAATAGTTGCTGGCTAAGGCTAGAGCTTAGGATTTTTAAATTTTGCTGCCTAAGGCTAGAGCTTAGGATTTTCAAGTTCTACGAGTATAGATTTACATATTATAGAATTCGTAGAAATCCAGTATGTTGGTTTCTTTTTTTTCTTCCGCGTGTTTGGTAGGCATCTATTGAGGGCTTAAGCCCCTCCCTTATTACACTTGGGTCCGCCCAATTTAAAATAGCTGCTGCCTAAGGCTAGAGCTTAGGATTTTTAAGTTCTAGGATTATTTACATATTATAGAATTCGTAGAAATCCAGTATGTTGGTTTCTTTTTTTTCTTCCACGTGTTTGGTAGGCATCTATTGAGGGCTTAAGCCCTTCTCTTATTACACTTGGGTCCGCCCAATTTAAAATAGTTGTTGACTAAGGCTAGAGCCAGTGACAGATCCAGAATTTTTTATTCAGGGCACAACAAATAATTAGAAGTTTTGAAAAGCCTTACATTCTTTTTCAATCTCTTAATTATGTTATAAATATTTTATATAAAATGCAAGCATAATGACTAACAAGAAATCACATAGTGTAAAAATATCTATTGTAGAGCAACTCTTAATTATTTGATGAATGGAAAAAGATAAACAAATTGTTTTAACAAAATAAAACCGAAAAAGAATTAATTAAAAATATCTATTATAGAGTAACTTTCAATTGTTTGATAAAACAAAACTTGGAAAAAGTTAAAACAGAGAAAGAATTAAAATGATATAGTAGAATTTTCCAATGTTAGAACATAATAAAAGCTTCAAAAGAAATAAAGCTTTTTCAATCTCTTAGTTATGTTATAAATATTTTATATAAAATGCAAACATAATGACTAACAAGAAATCATATAGTGTAAAAATATCTATTGTAGAGTAACTCTTAATTATTTGATGAAACAAAACATGGAAAAAGATAAACAAATTGTTTTAACAAAATAAAACCGAAAATGAATTAATTAAAAATATCTATTATAGAGTAACTTTCAATTGTTTGTTAAACAAAACATGGAAAAAGTTAAAACAAATTGTTTTAACAAAATAAAACAGAAAAAGAATTAAAATGATATAGTAGAATTTTCCAATGTTAGAACATAATAAAAGCTTCAAAAGAAATAAAGAGACCCAAAATGTAGTCTAAGAGGTTTGAACTCATAACCTTCGTGCTAAATGAAGCCCATTAAACCATCATGCCAACAATACTTTTTAATAAGCAAATCTCTATATTCAGTATATACCCTTTGTTTCGGGGGTACGGTGGTACCCCATATTATCAGCCGGCTCCGCTACTAGCTAGAGCTTAGGATTTTCAAGTTTTAGGAGCATAGATTTACATATTATAGAATTTGTAGAAATCTAATATGTTGATTTTTTTTTTCTTCCACATGTTTGATGGACATCTATTGAGAGCTTAAGCCCCTCTCTCATTACACTTGGATCCGCCCAATTTAAAATAGTTGCTGCCTAAAGCTAGAGTTTAGGATTTTCAAGTTTTGCTGCCTAAGACCGGAGCTTAGGATTTTCAAGTTTTAGGAATATAGATTTACATATTATAGAATTCGTAGAAATCCAGTATGTTGATTTTTTTTCTCTTCACGTGTTTTGTAGACATCTATATGATTCAGCATTTTTCCATGGTTATCTAAAAATTATTCCCATGGTTAGATTTAGCATTTTCTCATGGTCAGTAAAATTAATAGGAAAAAATCTAGGAGGAATATTGATATTCATATAGAATACAAAGTTTAAAGTACAGGGTCTCATTATCTACAAATTCACTCTTAAAAATTGAACTAGAGATCAAATTAGAGTATTTTATTTTTTTAATATTGTGGTTAGGATTAATTTATAATTAATTTAATAATTTATTTAATAAAAACTTTTTTATTTTAATTTTAATTATTTTAATTTATTTTAATTTTTTTTAAAATTTTTAATTTTTGTATTCAATAAAAACTTGCCGGGGTAAATAATGAACTATATTCACTAAATAATTAACTAAATGAAGTATGTTATGAAGTAATTTTGACATGTTATTGAAATCAATAGAGCTATGCAACCAAATTTTGTACAACCAAAAATTAATTTATTTATGTATTTAATTAAAAAAGTATAGACATATATATAGTATAGGGAACGTGCATAATATTATGGTATTTGTGTATAATTTTTTAAATTTTTTTGAATCATAAAATATAATTAATGCATATTTTAATTCAAATTTGAAAAATAATAGAGAAATAATTCAAATATAAAAATAAAAAATTGAAAATGAGGCCAAAAATTAATAAAGGGTTTTTAATTTGTTAACTAACTATATTTATTATTTTAATATTTAATTAACACATCAAAATTACTAATATAATTTTGTTTTGGTTGTACAAAATTTGGTTGTTTATCATTACTCGATTGAAATACATTAATGATACAACAAATTTTAGTGTTAAACGTTAAGCGGTAGTAATGAACTATATTCAATAAATAATGAACCAAATGAATGTTAGTAATGAAGTAAATATGACATTTTATTGAAATACAATGTTAAATGTGTTAAACGTCAAGCAGTAGTAATGAACTTATTACTTCATTCAGTCATGCTATTACTTCATTCCGTTAGTTTATTACTTCATTCAGTCATGCTATTACTTCGTTCCATTAGTTTATTACTTCATAATATGTTATGACATAATTATCTTTCAGTTTAAGTAAATTCGGTATGTAATGAATGCGAAAAATTACTTCATAACATACGTTCATTTAGTTCATTATGCAGTGAATATAGTTTATTCTTTACTCCAGCAAGTTTTTATTGAACAAAAAAAAACAAATTTTTTTAAATTTTTTTTAAAAACAATTAAATTTTTTTTAAAAAAATTAAAATTAAAATTAAAAAAATAAGAAAAATGGATGGCCAAAATTTGGTCTCTAGTTCGACTTTTAAGAAGGTTCGACATTGATCAAAACTCTTACATATTTTAAATACATTAAAATATATTGTAGTTACTAATTTATACTACTAATAAATTTTATACTAATTAATCATTTATTGAAGGTACTTACTCCTCCTATTCCAAATAATTTGTCCCATTTTTCTATATCGGTCTAACATTTTTTGTAGTAGACTCCATATTCCACTAACTCATTCCTACTCTCATTTTATTATAAAACTAATATATAAAAATAGGATCCACATTTGACTAACTTTTTCAACTCACTTTTCATTACATTTCTTAAAACCAATGCTCGATCAAAGTGAGACAAATTATCTGAAATGGAGGAAGTATATCTCAAATATTATTAAGCTAAAACTTAATAGCGAATATTCGCTTCAGAAAAATACTAAAATGCCAACTACAAAAAAAGGTTGCAATTACAGCGCATTTAAATAAATCAGTTGGTTTTCAATTTCTTCATATGTCTGCTATTTTATGGTTGCGTCGGGATCGTCGTTGGTTGCGTCGGGATCGTCGTTGGTTGCGTCGGGATCGTCGTTGATATGTTCGGGATCGTCGTTGATATGTTCATGAGTGTAATTTGTTTAAGTTTTTTTTTTTGTTGTTGCTTTTTTTTAATCTAATAGAATTATTTTTGCACTTTGTCCGTCCGTATGCGATACAAAATTTTAATTCCGTACATTGTTTCATTCCGTAAATTATTTAATTTGGTGAATTTGTGAATTATTTTATTGCGGGAAGTCCATGGGATGTCCGCCACTGTGCAGTGAGATGTCCTTATGACGTGGTAGTGCTGTGAGAGTTCCTTATGACGTGGCAGGAGGTGTTTTTGGGAAGTCTGTCGGGAAGGGCTAGGGACATCCGTCTCCATTGGAGATGTTCTTATATCTCAAAATTTATTAAGCTAAAACTTAGGGCATCCGCAACGCGGCTCGATGCTGTCTCGGTCTCGTCTCAACGAGACGAGACAACATCAAGACAGCGTTGCGACGCTCGTCTCGACGAGACGAGACATCTCGTCGCGCGACGCGTCCGGAAGAGGCCGGCCTCGAGCTGACGAGATGACGCGCGCGGCCACGTGGCGCGCGCTAAGCGATGGCGTGACGCCCACTCGCCGGCCCGCGAGTGGGCGTCGGAATTATGACATCATAAATTTTTTTTTTTTTTTAAATCAAAAATTCGAAAAAAAAATTTAAATTTTAATTTTTAATTATGTATTTTTTATTTTTTTAGGCCTTTAAATTGTAATTTTTATTTTATTTAATTTTATTATTTTTTAATTATGTATTTTGAAATTATGTATTTTACAATTCTTTAAGCTTTTTAAATTGTGATTTTATTTTATTTAATTAAGTGTGTTTTTATTAATTGAATTTGTTGGAAATAAAAATAAAAAATGAAATTGAATGAATAGTTAAGAGATGGTTAAGAGATGGAGGGATGCAGGTGTTGTCTCTTAGTTAAGAGATGAGCTGAAAAGTACAGTGGGACCCATGAATAGTTAAAAGATGAGACGGATAAGAGATAGCGTTGCGAATGGCCTTAATAGAATATTCGATTTAGAAAAATAAAATGCCAACTATAAAAAAGGCTGCAATTACAGTACACTTGCTAAATCAGTTGCTTCATATGTCTGCTTAGTAAACAGAGTCCATTGATTCTAACGAAACCAAACCCACAAAAAGCATCACTTCTTCACTCTCCCCACCAAGCGTTCGATGAAAATTCCAGACCAAACAATGCAGTACAAGAACTTGGGGCGATCGGGGCTGAAGGTGTCCCAGCTCTCCTACGGAGCGTGGGTGACCTTCGGCAACCAGCTCGACGTCAAGGAGGCTAAATCCATCCTCCAGTGCTGCCGCGACCACGGCGTCAACTTCTTCGACAACGCCGAGGTCTACGCCAATGGCCGCGCCGAGGAGATCATGGGCCAGGCCATCAAGGAGCTCGGCTGGAAGCGCTCCGACATCGTCATCTCCACCAAGATCTTCTGGGGCGGCCCCGGCCCCAACGACAAGGGCCTCTCCCGCAAGCACATCATCGAAGGCACCAAGGCTTGTTTGAAGCGATTGGACATGGATTACGTCGATCTCATCTACTGCCACCGCCCCGACATCTCCACTCCCATCGAGGAGACCGTCAGGGCTATGAATTACGTGATTGATAAGGGCTGGGCGTATTATTGGGGGACGAGTGAGTGGTCGGCACAGCAGATCACGGAGGCGTGGGGAGTTGCTCAAAGGCTCGATCTCGTTGGCCCCATTGTCGAGCAGCCCGAGTATAATCTCTTCTCCAGGCATAAGGTCAGGGTTTTTCGATTTGTAAGATTGGATTTGGGAATTTCTTATTGCTTCGATTGAATTATGTAAAGATCTGTTTTTTTTTCTTCTTTATCTGCAAATTATAGCTGGTTAGATAGGTGTTTTATGTAAGATCTGATTTTTCAATGGGATCGAGTTTCCTCGCGTCAAAAAGTTTTATAGTAGTTATCAATTCCCAGTTAGGGATTTATTGATTGATCCCAATTAGTGTCAGGGGAATGTGCTTTCTTTTCTTGCAAGTCCGTTTTTGGGAGGTGGGGAATGTGTCAGAGCTGGTCTGTTATTGTTTGTGATGGATTTGTTACTTGATATGTATTTGATCCTATATTGCGATCCTCTGCATTGAATTCCACAGGTTGAGACTGAGTTTCTTCCGCTGTACACTAACTATGGTATTGGCCTCACAACATGGAGTCCACTCGCGTCTGGAGTTTTGACCGGCAAGTATAAATCGGGAAGTATCCCTCCAGACAGTAGGTTTGCTTTGGAAAACTATAAGGTAAGGAAAATATTTGCTGTTTGAAATTCTAATGGGAATTTTTATTCACATTTTATTCTCCGAGCCTGTGTTGCCAACCTGCATGCCTCTATGTTGATGTTTTTGCTGTGTGATCTATAGTTTTGGCCTGAACGAGATTTTTTATGAACTACAGTATTTTTTTAGTTAGTTTTGGTAGAATCATTTTGAGTTGGATTGGGGTTGATTCCTAATATAAATAGCTATGTAATCTCTTGTATCTGTGTCTCAAAATATTCTAGTGAAAACTCCTTGACTTGACACGCCCTCAGGCATGGTCATGTAGTCACAAACCGGTGAACAATTTTTGTGTTTTTTCTTTGCTTTCGTGATTATTTTGTGCTGAACTAGTAACAGTTACAAGCCATTATATGGAAGTTAAGTGAGACTGGGACTTTGATAGTGCCTCAGTGTTATTAAAATCGACCGGGTCTCCACCAGAATTGCCCCAAGGGGCTTGGGGCAAGCGGCATTCCGGGGGCGGCTGGTCGCTGATGGGGAACTTTCTGTTTGCAGTAACTTTTTTAAAAGGGTTATGAAATTTCATTTCATTTCATAGTTTTTGAAACAGAAAAAGTTTTAGACCAGTATGTGTTTTTTTAGAATACTAATTATATCTGTTTTCAAAATTACACCCATTTAATGTCATTCATTTGTTTTTAAAAAATATGTGCCTTTTTTAGTATACTAATTAATAGTATTATCTGTGTTTGAAAATTACACCCATTTAATGTCATTTATCTTAATTCACTCCTAATTAATGATATTTCAAAACAAAAGTAATTATTAGTCTGTAATATATATGTCCTGAAGAGTTCACACTCATACCAATTGTTAATGACTTAATGTGAACACTCGATAGAGTACCTCGATTTGTCGGGCGCACACCCGATTTTTACCGAATTGCCCCTGCCCCGCGCTCCTAACAACACTGAATTAGTGCTTAAAATATCTGTATAGTTTGGTTGTGGGGGCACAGTAGTTGTTAAGAGAAGAACGCAGAGAGATCAATTTGGAATTATTGCTTCACCCATAACCCTTTACATTTTAATTGGTTCTATATTTTGTGGGGAAGTTTGCAACAAATCCTGTGGCTTCCTGTATATGAAATCCCATAACAATTTATGTTAGTGTCATGCTTAGTTAACTCATTTATCTTCATATTTGCACATGCTTCACTATTTTCCCATGTTGTGTAGTTCTTCGTCATCTTCTACTACTTGTTAATCCTGTATGTTGCAAATTCTGTAGAATCTTGCTAGCAGATCCTTGGTAGATGATGTGCTAAAGAAAGTAGATGGCTTAAGACCAATTGCAGATGAGCTCGGTGTGCCATTATCACAGCTTGCAATTGCTTGGTGTGCTTCGAATCCCAATGTTTCTTCGGTTATCACAGGTGCCACCAAGGAGTCCCAGGTCAGCATCATGGCCCATTTCCTTTACACATCCTTTCTCTATGCTATTGAGTTATTGGATTCATTTCCGTTATCTATACACTTAGTCTTGCTAGTACGTTTTCTTTTCCGTTACATTTCTTACATTCTTTGTTTTCGAAACCTTAGGGATATTATGTTAAAATGAATATCCGAATTTCTTACTTTATTAAACTATACGGTCTTGGAAAATATAGTGATCTAGTTACCATACCATGATGAGATTGAGTTGCAAAATCAATTGATAGATCTATATTCGAATAAAGATCTATAATTCATTTAACTATCCAAGTATTCAACTCTTGAAAACGAAATAACCACTCTTTATTCTTCTCTTTTTTGCTTTATCATTAATGGTCCTCACCTATCACTATGTTGTCTCTCCTCTTCTCTCTTTCACATGCCCACTTTATCCCTTTGAATTTATGTGTTATCTCTTTGAAATGGTGAAATTTGTTGGAGATAAAAAAAATGAGTTTAAAGCACAGGGGAGAGAGAGAGAGGGAGAGAAGGTTGGCTTGTGACACCATATTAATGTTTCTTGTGACCAAACCTTCGCACATTTATGGCAAAAACTGAGTAGCTGCCTCTTGATTACTGCTTTGCAGATTCAAGAGAACATGAAGGCTATCAATGTCATTCCTTTGCTTACGCCTGCAATAATGGAGAAGATCGAGGCTGTCGTTCAAAGCAAACCTAAGCGCCCCGACTCATACAGATAGATATGATGCTTCCCGCATCTATCTCGTGTGTGTTTCTGCGTTGCAGCACCTGGTGTGCCTTTTGTGTTATTTGCCTGTTGTTCCATATAGACTTGTGTTCGATATTCTTGAGACTATGATTATTGTATATGTACTGAGATTATTGTCATGAGTTTTCCTGCTCATCACATTCTGAAACATGGCAAATTCATCAAATTATCTGTTACTTATGCATACATTGTAACTATACAGATATTTTCACTTCTTTGTACTATTCATTTTCAGTTGGTTTCGCATTCGGGCTTTGAAAATATAATGCTTTACTATTGAGTAACGTACTGTCTATGATGTCTTCAGATAATATACTCTCACTTAGAACATCTCCGGTGGCGGACGTCTGGTCGGACTTCTGCGACGGGCGACCGGGATGTCCGCCATTGGAACAAAATAAGTCGGACATGGACGTCCCGTGAGGACACCCGACGTCCTCGGATATCCTGGCGACGGGCAGGCGGACGTCCGCCATTGTGGCTGGGTCGGACGTCCAAGTTTTATAATTTTTTAAAAAAAAAAAACTTTATGTATACGGCTCGTTCAACTTCATTTCATTCACACCACTTGTTAACAAGTTTCTCTCTCTACATCTCTATTTTCAAGTATATCTAAAATGACTAGTAGTCGTGCGGGTGGTAGTGGCGGGGGCGCTAGTGACAGTGATAGCGAGGATGAATTGGAGGTCGTTGTGGAAGGGGCGATAGATCGGCTGCTACAGCAGAGGGCCCAGCGGCGGCAGCAGGCGGCGGTACCTCGGCCGATCCGTCGTCGAACTACAATATCCCGTGACCGCATTGCTGCACATATTCGGTTGTATCAAGACTACTTTGCTCCGCAGTCGCGTTTTGGGGATGCCTTATTTCGGCGACGTTTTAGGATGCATCGTCCGCTGTTTATGCATATCGTGAGTGCTTTAGAGAGAAGATACATGTATTTCAGGATCAGGGAGGATGCGGTTGGCAAACCTGGTCTCACGCCCTTACAGAAGTGCACTGTCGCAATCAGGCAACTGGCGTACGGAGGCGCGACCGATCGACGAGTACCTTCACATTGGCGAGTCGATAGCCGTCGAGTGTGTGCAGAATTTTTGCGCGGGCATTAGAGCGGTATTCGGGCAACTGCCAGGGGCTGATAGATATGCATGGGTCGGTGCACGGGTTCCCTGTGATGTTGGACAACATAGATTGTATGCATTGGGAGTGGAAGAACTGCCCCACCGCCTTGAAGGGGATGTACACCACTACCGGCTTCAAAGCCAAGCATCCCACAATGATCCTTGAAGTTGTAGCTGACTACCGGCTGTGGACATGACATGTTTATTTTGGAGTCGCCAGGTCGAACAACGACATCAACATTCTCCAGTCGTCGCCCCTGTTCAACGATCAGTGCAATGGCGTTGGTCCCTCCATCAGTTTCGTCGCCAACGACAACCAACACGATAAGAGATACTATTTGGTGGATGAGATATACCCAAACTGGTCCGTCTTTGTGAAGACGATCAAGCATCCACTCGGACAAAAGAAGACATACTTTGCGAGCCGTGAGGAGGCAGCGCGCAAGGATGTGGAGCGGACATTTGGTGTGCTCCAGAGTCGATGGGCGGTAGTGAAGGGACTTAACGGCAGACGGCAGTGGTATATTCCCAACATCGGCGATGTCATGTATGCATGTATCATAATGCACAACATGATTGTCGAAAATGAAGCTGCGGAACTGACTCAGTGGACCAATGAAGATGATACGGGTGCCGGTCCAAGCCACGGCGTGGCCACCGCGAATGTGAATATGGGGGTACCTCATGGAGAGGTCGAGCGGATGCGCGCATTTACCGACATGCGGCAAACAAATGCCCATGTTCGACTTCAGCACGATATCATCGAAGAGGTTTGGACGCGGAGGGGTGGACGTTGATGTGGTTAATATTTTTTTTTTGTTTACTATGTAATTTTTTTTTTCGAATCATGTATGTTTTTTTTTAATGAAGTTGTTAATTTTTCCCGTTCGTATTCGTGTCGAAATTTTATTTCCGTAAACGTAAGTTGCTTTATTTGTGAATTTGTGAATTTTTTTTATTGCGGGAAGTCCGCATGGAAAGGGCGGATTGTGCAGAGAAAATCCTAGTGACGTGACAGGAGGTGTTTTTGGGAAATCCTAGTGGATGTTCGAATGAGACATCCGTGCACTTGAAATGCTCTTAAAAACATTAACTATTTATCTTTTAGATCATCACTTAAATCTTTTTCTAATTTTAAAATTATCGTCAGAATCTCTAATCAAGTGAGATTCATTATCCATGAATAGTTAAATCATTTTGCTTTTTGATATCTCTCTCTAAATATAGAAGGTGTGACTTATTATCTATTAACAATATTTCACATATTTTTTATATATCCTTTTACTTTGTACACTAAAAATTTTACCACTTCAAATGTTTATAATTTGCAACTTGCAGTAAAATGGGAATATATATGCCTCGCAGTCTCACAGATCTTTGCAAGAAAATGAGAATATATAAGCCCCGTATTTTCCGAGTATTATACAACTCTTTCCGTTTTTTAAAAATAATAACTATTTTCATTTTGGCGTTCCTTAAAAATAGAAACTTTAGAATTTTTCTATTTTAGGATATGGACTCCACAATTCACTAACACTACTCACACTATTTTTTCTCTTCCTCTCACTTTACTCATTTTTTTCCCTGTCTTATTTTACCAATTCTTCTCACTTGCTTTACCAATTGTGCATTAAAAATCGTGTCGTTTCAAATGTTTCTAGTTGCGTGTACAGTTAATTCAGAATGAGAGTGAAAAAAGAAAATTGAGCGAAATTGTTTGGTCGCTCACGCTGGGCGCCCATTTTGAGCGCTCAGCATATCAGTTCTCAATATGAGAGTATAGTATATAGTACTTAATACTCCATCCGTCCTAAGGTAGATGTTACACTTTCCCTTTTAGTTTGTCCCACAAAAGATGTCACATTTTTTCGGAAAAAGTTCCTCTCACATCAATTATAAAATTATATTTCCTCTCACCAGTTAACACACAAAACAACATCTCCTAAAATCCAGTGCCATCTCCCAAGTGTGATATCTACCTTGGGACGGAGAGGGTATTAATTATGAATTTTTTTTGAAATTAGTTAAGTAATGAAGTACTCCCTCCGTCTCACTTAAGATGACACGTTTTTCCTTTTAGTTTGTCCCAACTAATCTGATACATTTCCTTTTTTAGAAACTTTATCTCTCTAATTAATACACCCAACCATTTTTTCTCACTCATATTAAAATATTCATCTTTCTTTCTCTCTTTATTTTAATACTTACACACATTTTCTCTTTCCAATTAAACACTTTAACCAATAACTCCTAAAATCCCGTGTCGGCAAATAAATGTGTCATCTTAGCCGAGACGGGGGGAGTAGTACTTTCTATATAACATGAATTTTTTTTTGAATAATAGTTGTAGAAAAATAAAAAAATACTATCTAATTTTTTTTTGAAATGATTAATTTTGAATAGATTCATTAACGAAGTACTAACATATGAATTTTTTTTTGTATAATTGATGTAAGAAATATTTAAAAACATCAGAAAAATATAGTAAAAATACAATTGAAAAAGGTTAAAAGCCAAAATTAGCTGCAAAGGCGAGGACATTTACCAATATAAAATATAGTATATTAATATTTGAAATTGTTGGGGGTTCATTGGGTCCCCAAACCCCCACGTAGATCCACCACTGTTTACAGCATACTAGCTAGATATGTCTTATTTCCAAAATAAATGTCTTATTAATCTGTACGCTACGAATTTGTACACGCAACTAGAAATTTCATTATTCAACGTCAAAATAAATGAAAAGATCACTGTTTTTATTGATATTCATAGCTATTCCTAAAGAAAATTGTGTCAAAATCTCAATTTTCCAATCTCGTATTACGAAATACTTATTGTTTATAGCTATGTAGAGATTTGGCTGAGCATCATGGTATTTATTTGAATAAATAGTTCCAATTATCTTAATACACTATATAATTCCATGTCAAAATTTATCGTTTCTCTTAAAGCCGTCTACAATTTGATAATTAAATTAGCTCAAATCGATTGAATAGGATTACAAAGTTCAACTAATTTTGCCATTCATATACTTAATTACAGTTTGATAATCAATCACCGACCAAAACCACGGCTATTCAAAATAATAGATATACATACAAAGCTTATCCAAATATTGATGTAATTACACGGCAAATGCGTATGTGATCTAAATCGTTATCTTTTTCACACTTCCCTATAAACCTCCATTCTTATATAAATACCATCAAGCAAACAAAATTGTGTACTCTTCATTTACCCATTTTCTGCTCTGATCATTTATATATCGATGGAGAAAGCAACTGAGAGGCAGAGGATTTTGCTCCAGCATCTACGACCATCCCTCACTAATTCCTCTCTCGAAGATGTCGATTCTATTTCCGTGAGTTTCCCCTCTAAATTGTCAACCCTTTTTATTGATTGGACTTGTATCGGATATTTGATTAATCATATACTCAAAATTAAATTTTTAGGTGAAATTCATACTTCTAATTATATTTGTAATGCAATCCTTTGAATATTTGGGGTCAAATGACTTTAGGTGAAATTGTTATGATTGAGGTATTTAGCTCATGATTCATCTGCAAATTGGAATAAATACAAGTTGGTTTTGGTTTCTGCTCATTCTATTCTTAAATCTTAATCAGCTCGGATAGTGATCAAAAGACAATTACAAATCAGATATGGTTGGACTTAATTCTGAAATTATCAACTCCATCTCTTAATAATTGTGACTGTTATTCACAAGGATTGATTTTGTAAGACTCTATATGAAATGTAAACAAGAAATGTTTGAGTATAAAAGGAATCAAGAGATATGTTTGGGGTGATCCAGGATATGAAGCTGCTTATTATAGTTGAATGAAGCTTATTTTAAGTTGGAGAAGGGTGTAGTGAGAGAGAATGATTGTTGCAAAATCAATTATGCAAGACCTTGTCACTACTGAAAGCTGAAGCCTTTTGGATATTATTAATGAGTGACGTTTTATTTTCTATGCTTAGATTTACTCACTTTGTAGAAACTTATATGAAATTTTGTTTTCTCAAACCTGAAGTACTGATAGTGTAACTTCTGCTTATGCATTTAATGTTTTTACTTTTATGTGTGTGTACCATTTTCTCGTTCTGATCAATGCAAATATGATGCAGCAATGGGCACATATGATCTTGCTAGCTGTCTGTATTTCTATTTTGCTCTTCTCTCTTTCTTTTGTTTGCTTTACACTAATGTAGGTTTTTGCTTTATTAACCAGGCATCTATATGTTCGGCCGGGGACAGTGCAGCATATCAGAGGTCTTCTATCTTTGGTGATGATGTGGTTATAGTGGCGTAAGTGATCCAACCTCACACATATTTCATAGTTACCCTTATAATATTAGGGTGACGTGGTTAAATATTTGTTTAACTGATATGCTGTTTCCTGAGGGCGTTCTACTTGTTTCTGTAGTGCCCACCGGACTGCTCTATGCAAGGCAAAGAGGGGTGGCTTCAAAGATACGTATGCTGATGATTTACTTGCCCCTGTTCTGAGGGTACTTATCTTTCTATTATACTCCGCAAATATAGTTGAGAATTTTCAATATTTTATTTTTGCAACTGCTGAATGTCACAGGCAGTCATAGAAAAAACTAATGTAAATCCAAGCGAAGTCGGGGATATTGTTGTAGGCTCGGTACTGGCACCGGGCTCCCAAAGAGCCAGTGAATGCAGGATGGCAGCGTTTTATGCCGGTTTCCCTGGTATAAAGTTGTAATTGGCGTTAGTTTATATCTCTGGTTTTCACCTATATCCTAGTGGGTCTATCTGAATGAAAATTCCACTTCACATGCAGAAACTGTTCCGGTTAGAACTGTGAATAGGCAGTGTTCTTCTGGCCTTCAAGCTGTTGCTGATGTCGCTGCAGCTATCAGAGCTGGGTTTTACGATATAGGTATGTAGTATATATATATTGTTTCCCTAAAAACATCATAATTATGCTCTTGTCAATCTGCTAAATTCTGCTTATTTTCAATCAGGGATTGGTGCTGGAATAGAATCAATGACTGTTAATCCCATGGCTTGGGAAGGATCAGTCAATCCACGGGTGAACTTACTCATATAGTGCATTAGTTCTTTCCATTAAGAGAGATTTGAACAGGCAATGGCTAACACTGCACACATTCCAGGTGAAAACAATGGTCCAAGCGCAAGATTGTCTTCTTCCAATGGGTATAACTTCAGAAAATGTTGCACACCGTTTTGGCGTGACAAGGAAGGAGCAAGATCAGGCTGCAGTAAGTTGAATATGTGCATACACTCGACCTTTCATAGTGTACGCACTCTGCACATTATTGATTTGCTGGGATGCGTTCCTTAGGTAGACTCGCATAGAAAGGCAGCTGCTGCCACCGCCTCAGGAAAGTTCAAAGATGAGATCGTTCCTGTAAAAACTAAGGTAATAAGCTTCATTCTAGTTTACCACTTCTTTCTTTCTCCTTTTGTCGTTGTATCATGCTGGGGGTTCTGAACTTGAATTTGCATAATCTTTTTTTGTAAATAAAAAAGATTGTGGACCCAAAATCTGGAGATGAGAAAGAAGTCACAATATCTGTTGATGATGGTATACGACCAAACTCCTCTGTGGCAGACTTGGGCAAGCTGAAGCCAGTTTTCAAGAAAGATGGCACAACAACAGCCGGTAAATGTTATTGCTGCTGAGTGCTGTAAAGCAGATATTTCTACTGGGCTAATTTTGATCTTGATGCTTCAGGGAACTCGAGCCAAGTGAGTGATGGTGCTGGAGCCGTACTTCTCATGAAGAGAAGTGTTGCCATGCAGAAGGGGCTTCCCATCCTTGGAGTATTTAGGTTTGTGCAATGAATCTTGGAAATTAATTGTTAGCTGGAACCTGTGTTTTGATTCATTGTTCTATCCTCAAATACACGATTCTGTTCTGCCAGTTTTAGCAAGTTCCTGAGTAATTTATATCTAGAGAAGCATGAACCTGCAAAATATACCAAACCACGTCTTCCGTGCTCATACATTCTTATTGTATTAGTCTGTTGATCCCATCTCTTTAAAACAGTGCATGCATATTCTATTTTAAGTAGATTCTTCATTTTGCTTGGAAATGAAAAACTCTTAATGTACTGTTGTTTTGTGCTGAGCTATGAGATGGATGGGGTTTGAATGCACTAGTAAAAAGTGCCTTGAGGCTGTCTGAGCGACTAATCTTCTCTAATTCTTGTTGTATGCGTGTGTAGGACCTTTGTTGCTGTTGGTGTAGACCCTGCTATCATGGGTGTTGGCCCTGCAGTCGCAATTCCTGCTGCTGTCAAATCTGCTGGTCTTGAACTTGAGGACATAGACCTATTCGAGATAAATGAGGTGAAGTTATTGAAAAGCAAAAGGGTTAAATGTTTATATTGTTGCGCGGTTTTTGATTCCTGTAATCATTCTTCAGGCGTTCGCTTCTCAATTTTTATACTGCCGTAACAAGCTCGGACTTGACCCTGAGAAGATTAATGTGAACGGAGGCGCGATGGCTATTGGACATCCCCTGGGCGCAACAGGTGTTTAATTATTTGTTACGATGTAGTTTATGTAGCTTACAGTTTGTTACCGGTAACTAGCATGATGGTAAAAGTATTGAATTTGAACAACTTATACTCCTAAGCACAGGGATTTGTATCTTATATCTATCGTTGCATGCTTGTTGAGTGCAGGAGCTCGATGTGTAGCTACCTTGTTGCATGAGATGAAGCGCCGAGGCAAAGATTGCCGCTATGGTGTGGTGTCAATGTGCATAGGTCTGTCTCTGTCTTTGTGTGTGTGTGTGTGTGTGTATAGTTTGCTCAAGATATTGCTGTGTGAATCTTAATTACAGGCACAGGGATGGGAGCTGCTGCTGTTTTCGAACGAGGGGACTCATGTGACGAGCTTTGCAATACTCGAAAAGTCGAATCTCAGAATTTTCTGTCCAAGGATGCTAAATGAGCAGTTGAAGTTTCGGCATTGTGATGATAATATATGCTAAAAAGAAACAACTGTTGGGATGGTAATAATGTAGAACTGGACATCGAGGGCTCTGGTCCTTCACCACATTTTTATCCTTAAATGATTTTACAGGTTATGGTTAAATTGTGATGATTTTACAGATGGTTAATCGTATTGATAAACTTATTTAGTTATTTCCTTTGTACTATTGTCTACTCCATTATCTAAGTTAGGTGTGACGCCAGTTTGAGTAATCGTTTTCTTATGGAACAAAATGAAATTTAGGGATAACGCCTCGGACTCGTCTTGCCGAGACTAGTTGCGAGTGGGCTGGCTCGGGGAGTTGCTTGTGGGGGTAGTTGTCTAGCGAGCCAGCGTGCCACGCGCACTCTTTACCCCCACGGGGCTTGTTGTAGTGTGTGCGTGGCTGGTCCATGAATGAGCGTCGTTTTATGACAGTTGAAAATTATTGAAATTAAGACTGAAGTTCAAAATTCAAAATTGATATTTCATATTTGCCTTCAAAAAATTTTAGATTTAGTCATATACCGATATATTAAATGTGTTACCTTTTGGTCTTAAATAGTACTATATGTTTTAGTTTAGAGTAGTTAATAATTTCGTTAAAAGTATATGTTTTAGTCTAAAGTTATTAAGTTTGTTAACTTTTGGTCTCACAATATGTTTTAGTCTAAAGTTAATAATTTCATTAAAAGTATATGTTTTAGTCTATAAATTAATAATTCTTTTAAAACTTTAACAGTTAAATATATTTTGATCAAATTTATGACTTTGAATCTAAATAATTTGATTGATCTTATTTTTTCCTCTCATGATTAAATATCTCTTATTTAATAATAAAATATTTGAGTGAGTCATACTTACTTTTATATGTATTAATTTTATAATAAAATGTGAGTGAAATATAATATTCACTTTATTATAATAAAAGTGAAATTAAAACTTTTATTGGTGGATAGACTGAAAAAAAAATGAGAATGACGAATTGAGAAAATAATAAATAAAAATTTAATAAAATTAATAACCCTACAGGCAGAGCGACTTTGTTACATTAATGTATTTAATTGGCCTAATTCAACAGTTTTGTTTCTTTAGTGAGTTTAATTGGCCCAATTTAATAGTTTTCTTACATTAATGTGTTTAATTGACCTAATATAGTTTGGTCAATTAGCCCATTAAACTAATTTTATAAATTTTTTCAAGGTCTCATTTAGTTAATGTATTAATGGATTTAATTGACTTTTAGTTAAATAAAATTTCACCATAGACGATAAAATCTTATTAAATAGTAATTAAAAAATATTGAAAACTAAGACCGCACGGAGTACTACCTATGAGGCTATGATTATAAATTTTCGATCGGTAAAAGTGTTGTAGAATTATTGTAGACTTTAGATATATTGTGTAAATATAATTAAAAAAAATATACTTCGTTCATTCCATAAAAATAAACATTACTTTCATTACTAATTTTGGTAAAATTTTTCTCTCTAACGAGCTCGATCCCATTAACAATACTTCAATCATTTTTTTTATATACTATCTCTCTCATATTATACTCCCCCTGTCCCACAATAGGAGTCACTGTTATTGTGGGCACGAGTTTTAAGAATTTTAGAAAAATGTGAGTTGGAAAAGTTAGTGAAATATGCGACCCACTTTTTTATCATGGTTTTATAATAAAATTTGAGTGAAGTGAGTTACTGGCATGTGAGACCTACTTACCATTTATGGTAAAAATGAAATATAACTCTTATTGTGGTATGAACTAAAATGACAAAGTTTGATTCTTATTGTGGGCGGAGAGAGTATAAATTATGCACTAAAACTTAAATAATCCCAAAAATATCTATTTTTATGGCACATAGTAGTAAATAAATGAAGTTTTTTTAGATGAATTTGGCGTATAGTTGAAGTAGAGTTGTTGTATAACAATATTTATTGGAAAACATGTTGGATATGATGCAAATTGTTGAAGATGAGATTTAAGAAGTTTAGTGAGTTAAATAAAAAATATTATAGAATAAATAAAATGATTTAATGAATTTTAAATAGAATCATACACCTTCAAGGCCTCTGGGGCAAAATAGTCATCAGAAGTACTTTGGAGTAGTATGTTTTTTCTTCGTCCAGATCTTTAAAACTTGATTTTTCCTATTTAAGAGATAAACCACATTTCTTTAGGGACTAATTCTGAAGCTCACTCACTTAAGATTGTTAGGGTTTAAAAAAGAATTGACTCAACTATCTCAGATTGGATGAAATGTCAATATTATCTTCTATGGCGATACAAGATTCTTTTGGCATGAATTAAATTAAGGGTTGTGATTTAATTACTCAAGGTACAACAACAAATTGTGCTAGGAATCTTGAAAAATCTATTGCTGTGGGGATTCTATCGCCATATAAGATAATATTGACCTTCTATCCATATTGTGCTAGGAATCTTCAAAAAATTTATTGGTGTTTGCATTATTCCGAGCACATGCAGGAAGAGCAGGAAAGTGAAATACGAGCACAAATTGGTGCTTGGAAATTCCGAGCTCTGTTGCTCGGACTTCGCATAAAGGAGTTGATCACTTTTCCGAGCACTTTTCTGGTGCTCGGAAAAACTAGTGTTGTGTTCGAAAAAGTGTTCGGTAATAATTTCGACGAAACAAATGGCGAGCATCACATGTGCTCGAAAACGTGATCGGGAAATGTCATCTTTCCTAGCACTATGTGGTTTTTCCTATTATTTCGTTGCTAGGTAAATGTTCGTTTATTTTGTAGTGTAAGGTTTAAAACTCTGAATTAAGTTGCTCTAAATTCTAATTAGGGCAAACACATCAACGCATGCTTTTGGTTGCTCAAACCACATGACCGCGTGCCTATCGCTTAAGCACGATGCTCAGCTGCCCTAAGCACACGAAGAAGTGGGATAATTAGCGGGTGTCCAAAAAGTTGTTATTATTATTATTATTATTATTATTATTATTATTATTATTATTATTATTATTATTATTTATTTATTTATTTTTATTTTTTTTTTCAAATTTAAAATTGAATTTTAATTAAATTTGAAAATAGCCCGTGATCATTTTTTGGACAAACGAAGAGGAAGTCGGCTCTTTAATTGCAAGCGACCCTCCCGTTCAACTTGTTGTGAGTCGACATGTGATGGAGAGTAACATGGTCGACATAAACAAGATCTAGTAGAAGCTAGAGTGATCTGGAATAGCTATTTAGAGCCAAAACACGTCAGTGGTTTATGTGATCACTGCCTATAAATAGGCATCATGTCTTTTCATCGAGACCAAAGCGTGTGATCACTCACCACCGATATTATATGTATCAATATATAGACACACTGTGTTTGGCCTAACTAGTGTACAACTGATCAGACAAAATTAATTACTCTAAGGTGTGTTCTTCAAGTATTATGGTGCTATTTTGTGTATTTAGCATTTCGTACAGTATTTTTGAGTTTAATAAAATCATTTCTGTTTGTATTGTTATTCGATTCTTTGTACATCAATATCTAATTATCACTCACTATCTCTTTCTCTCTCGGTCGCAAGAACCACTTTTCCAAATATTCAAATGGTGAATGTGGAGGAGATCCGTCGTGCTCAACGAGCCAATGGTCCGGCCACCGTGTTGGCTATTGGCACCGCCATGCCCTTGAACTGCGTCGATCAGAGCACGTTTCCCGACTACTTCTTCCGTGTCACAAACAGCGAACATAAGACCGATCTCAAGCAAAAGTTTAAGAGCATTTGTAAGACTTCCTATTTCATGCATGCACAATTATTGGCTACCTATTGAGAATTACCGTCCGTCGTTACTTGTCACTAGTTTTAGTTTTTAGTCCGTCTGTCAATACTTGTCACGCATACTTTTTAATACTTTTGCCAGTGGACCCCACATTCCACTAACCTTTTCAACTCATTTTCTATTACATCTCATTTTCTATTACAGTTTCTTAAAACTCGTGCCGGGTCAACTTTTGACGGGTATTGATTTTGTGTGCAGGCGAGAATTCGAAGATCAAGAAACGGTACATGCACTTGACGGAAGATCTCCTGAACCAAAACCCGAACATCGCCGCCTACGCCGCGCCGTCTCTTGACGCGCGGCAGGACATGGTGGTGGCTGAGGTCCCAAGGCTGGGCAAAGAGGCGGCCGAGAAGGCCATCAAGGAATGGGGGCAGCCCAAATCCAGCATCACACACCTCATCTTCTGCACCACCAGCGGGGCCCACATGCCCGGCGCCGACTACCACCTCACCACCCTCCTCGGCCTCCGCCCCTCGGTCAACCGCCTCATGCTCTACCAGCAGGGCTGCCACGGCGGCGCCACCGCCCTCCGCATCGCCAAGGACCTCGCCGAGAACAACGCCGGCGCCAGGGTCCTCGCCGTCTGCTCCGAGATCACCGCCATCTCCTTCCGCGGGCCCACCGAGGCCCACTTAGACAACCTCGTCGGCCAGGCGCTGTTCGGGGACGCCGCCGCCGCCGTCATCGTCGGCTCCGACCCGGTGGCCGGGGCGGAGCAGCCGCTCTTCGAGATCTTCTCGGCGGCGCAGGCGATCGTCCCCGGCAGCGAAGGCGGGATCGAGGGGCGGCTGCGTGAATCCGGGCTGATGATCCATCTCCTGAGAGATGTACCGGGCCTTATCTCGGCCCATGTGGAGGAGAGCCTGAAGAGGGCGTTTGGGCCGCTGGGGCTTTCGGATTGGAACTCTTTATTCTGGATTGCGCATCCCGGTGGGCCTGCGATACTGGATCAGATCGAGGCGGAGTTGGGCCTCAAGCCCGAGAAGCTGCGGGCGTCGCGGCACGTGCTGAGCGAGTATGGGAATGTGTCTAGCTCGACTGTGCTGATTATTTTGGATGAGATGAGGAAGTCCTCCGCTAAGGACGGGCTGACCACCACTGGGGAGGGGCACGATTGGGGTGTGCTTTTCGGGTTCGGCCCGGGCCTCACGGTGGAGACGGTTGTGCTGCGAAGCATGCCGATTCATTCACTGTGACTTCGGTTTTGTAAATTGTAATGCTATAACTCATAAAGATGTATTTATGTTTTCATGATGTAATAATAAAGGTTGAGGATATATTCAATTAGGAACGATCTATTGGGCCTTTATGATGGGCAGATTTATTTTTAAGATGGATTTGTTACATGTTGATAAGATAACTATAATAGTATTAGTTCTCCTGCACTCAAGCCCATTAGCAAGCCCGAGCCCACAGATCCAGCCCAAACACCATTTCCTAATAAAGTAATGAAGATGGCCATAAGATAGCAATTCCTTGCTTAAATTTGATGAACTTGTTCAAGGTTTCCTCCAATCGACCCTACATTTATTCTAATCAATCTTATGAAGCTAGAGAAAAAGGGATAACTTGATGTTTGTCATATGTACAAATTTTGATACTCATATGATACCAATATTACATCTCAGAATCAAAACGAATCTATGAAACATATAGAAGGAACAAATGCTAACGTGAACCAAATATAAACGAATTATTGTGTTTGCATGGAGCGTAGTCTCTGAAAACAAATATCACTAATTGTCCCTGAACTTATTGTATAATCAAGGTTCTTTTTTTACAACACATACCCATGCTGGGATTTAAGTTTTTTCAATCTATTGTCTGAGATGTCCAGTTCATCTCAGAGCCTATCTCTATTTTCTCCTGCCACGTCAACAGCTCATCTCAGAGCTTATTTCCATACAGTGACAATCTATCCCAGAGCCTATCTCAGAGCCCATCTTATTTCCACATTAGCACTATTTTTATATATTTCACTTTTAATTATTGGTGTAAATTAAAGACAACGTAAGTAATAAAAAAATATATTTTATTAAAAACAAAATAAAACATCCTACATTAAAAAAAACCAAGATAAAGATAGGTAAATACATAGAGAATAACGGAAACACAAATCATTCGGACTCGGCGCCTCAATCGGCCCGAGATGTGTAGAAGAGATTAATTAAATAAAAAAAAAAATATTTGCGCCTCGATCGACTCGAGACCCCGCAATGGAGGCCCATCGCAAGACCGATGAGGGCCGATATCCGCATCGACTGGGGCGTTGCACCGGCGCAAGGGCGGAGGCGTTGGGGATGGGAGATCGGCCCCCATTGTGATTGCAACTTGAATTATCGTATAATGAGATAATTCCATCGTTGAACATATGAGATTGCAACTTGAAATATCGTCCAATGAGATACTTTGTGAATCAATTACTCAACCATCTAGATATTAGACTTTGAAACTCCTCCAATAAGTTAAGACACTTAAAAACTGGTGTAATTTATGATAAATAAAAATTTTATTTATTAATACACTATAAATATAATAGTTAGCATAACCACGTCTGCTACTTTCCTATAAAAGAAACTGATAAATTTAAAATTGAAGTTAAGGGAATTAAATCACCGACAAACGCAAGTGGATACACATCACACATCAGGCTAGACTGTTCAAAATGTGCATAGCATAAACCATTTATTTTGCTTGGTACAATCTAATTAATGAACGTATACTAACTGTATCATGAATCATGAACCATGAACCATGACCGTTGATTCAAAAGTGGAATATGATGGCCTTGTGATCTACCAACCCATTTCATATACTATAATAATGCCCAATATATGTGGAAAATATTTCCTTTTCTTTCCTCGATAGTTACAGTGCCCCAATATATGTGGTCTTGCTTCATGGATCGTGCACGTTATATCAAAACATGTAATAAATAAATATACAAGTTATAAATTGTTTCTATTTTAGGACTCCATATAGTGTAGTATAAAAGAAGTGACCATAAATATAACACTATGTAAATGTTACATCGATGCTAAAAAATGTTCAAAAAATGGAGTTCGAGTTTTCTCGTAACTACTCATTTTTAACTGTTACACGACACGGCGACGACTCGAAAATCTTGTTAGTGGAATTACGCGACAACAAAATCATATGGAAATTTTCATATATTTCTTTATTCATACTACCATTTAATGTTAAAAGTTTGTATGTTTATAATTTTGTACGTCGTTAGGATTGTGGCCAAAATTTATTTTACAGTAAAAATGATTAGTTAATGTCCGTAATTCCCTTGTAAATAGCTGATCAAATTATATCTAAATATTTATTCGGAAGGTAGAAGCAATTTATGTATTTTTTTTTAATTTGAATTAACTTGTTTGTTGATTCACCGAATCTTTTTGATTTTATAAATTGTATTTGCGATTTGACAAACAATATTCATCACCTACCATCACCACATGATATGTAATTTCTTGCTATGTTTTCAATAGGTTGGCAAACTCATCTGAGTTGGGTCGTTATCAAGTCAATTTGATAGCGATTTAATTCAATCAGGATTACCGAATCTGCTATTAAAGAAAGTTTCAATTTGAAAACGAATCCAATTTGCTACCTTCAAACCTGAACATGAGTCACACATTACACGAACTCGTGAACGACATGATATTAAATGAATTGATCTATGACACAATTGCAACATTATAACGACTTAGACTTGATTTACGTGATTAAATATGATATTACACCATTTAAAGAATAAAATTAAAGTAGATATTAATTTTTAATAGGTTATCAGTATTCAACCCGAACCCAAACTGAAATTATCGAATTCTTAACAGGTTAAACTAATAAAGACACGAATCCAATAAGGATTAGCCTTAAGTCCATTAATTTTATACTATAAATTCATGTTGAATAATCGTGTTGTGTCAAAAACTGACAATCCGGACTTAATCCAAATCTGTTGATTTCATGTGGTTTCGTATTCTATTTTTATATCGTGTAAAAAAGATGATGTCCTCCGCCAATATTTTAATTAGTTAAGAGATATTTTCAGATGTCGTGAAATTCTCTTTCACCCTTTATTTTATACAGGCTGATATTTTTAGGCATGTTCCAAATTCATTGTACACCATTGTTTTGCTATCATTGGTCACAAATTTCTTTCTACGTCGTCGTAATCAAACGCATGATCCCTTCGAAAAATAGGAATCTTCATGAGTCTGTTTTTAATTTGTTTTCTTCAAAAATCAATTTATGGGAAGATTATCGTATCCTGCTGATTCAACACTAGTATATCAATATATATAACCTTACGCAGTATTTTTGTTCATCATTAATTAAGCGCAAAATATGTGTTTGTATAAACTAATCACTATTCTATTTCGCATGATGTATTTTTTGTTTAACCAATGTTTGAGTAATTACTTTATTCTTATTTGTATTCAGCATTATGCATGGTTGTGAAACGTGCATTTTATTTTACAAAACACATTGAAAGGTCCTTTACTAGTACATTTTCATTAGGTCTTTTATCAAATTTTGTTTCATTTAGTCAATTTACAAATGCATTTTTTTTTATTGGATCATTTTATAATTTTTTTTGTTTAATTAGGTCTTTATACTAATGTATTTTGATATAAAAAGTTTATATGCATTTATTTTTCATTTGATTGGTTTTTTTTAACATACTTCAGAATTTAATTATTTTTTCTTACGTTCATTAGTTTTTTTTTTTCTCCTATTTAATTCAATAACAATAATTACTAAAGAATTATTGGAAAATTTTAAATTTATTGATATGATCATTATCAACTTATAAAGTTTTTTATTTTTTCAATGATTATTGAAACGATATTGCAATTGAATTAATTCCCAAATAAATAAGAGATAAAAAGTAGAGTTAATTAACACAAGTAAATTTAATTAAATTATAAAGTCTATTAAATAAAAATCAAACAAAAAAATCTCTTAAAATAAAATGCATTAACAAAGAATATAATGAAACAAAATACATTAGTAAAAGGACATACAAAAATTTATGAACTAACATAATAAAATAATATATACTCTTAGTACAATGACCTTCATATGTTTTGCCTTGTCTTAATTGTATGCACACTTTTATATAGCATTTGAATAAAAACCCGGATTAAAATTTTCTTATCATTATTATAAAGTTATTTGCCGATAAATATATGATCTTTCAACATTTTCGAGCTTTTTTTCGAATTTTTATTTTTTAATATGAATACATCAACTTTTCTATTTTTTTTCTCCGACAAATAATTTCGGTCAAATTAAAGTTGATGTGGAGTACACTTGACATATAGTTGTCTACGAGGCGAAAGGTTAAAAAGCGATATAGTAACATTTTATTAGCCTGCAAATAAATGAACTTTCGACATTTTCTAATTGTTTCCCTAAACTTTCCTCTTTTGTAATTTAAATACATGAACTATGATATTCTCTGAATTTTTTCTTTCTATCTCTCTCTTACTTCAGTAGTTGTGTATTAAAACCCGTGTTGTCCCAAATATTTATATTTTTATGGAACGAGAGGAGTATTACTAATTGGAAACTAAAAGATAGTCTCTAATGACTTAAAGGATAGAACTATATTATAATCCAACTTCTAATCTTATATAAAAACAACTGCAAATAAATTCAATCCCTTCGATAGAATTTGACACAAATAAAAATAACTTAAATCCAAAATTAAAAACAGCCAAAAACGTATATTTAATCCCTCAAGGGGATAGATTTGACTTACAAAATAACTGAAATTTAATCAAAACTAGAAGTACAAAGGTAAACTCCTATTGCAAGTCTTCATCTCATCGAAGGGGTAATATATGTTGATTGAGTTTCTAGTATATGTTGTTGTATGACCATGTTGGTTGTATTGTACGGCTGTACGGACTGAATTGTATGGTTGTGTACTTGTGTTGATTATATTGTACGATTGTGCTGATTAAATTGCGTGGTTGTCCCGAATCATCCTTCACATGCCAATTTTACGGAATTTATGAATGTATAATTATATAAATACAAAATACAGATCCATATGAGATTTATTATACTTCCTCCGTCAGCAAAATATTGTTCAGGTTTGACTCGACACAAATTTTAAAAAATGTGAAGAAAAGTGAGTGGAAAAAGTTAGTGGATTGCAGGTCCCACATTTATATATTACTCCCTCCGTCCCGGCTAAGATGACACATTCCTTAGCCGGCACGGGGTTTTATGAGTAATTGGTTAATGTGTTTAATTGGAGAGAGAAAAGGTGGGTGGAAGTATTAAAATAGAGAGAGAAAGAAAGGTGAATATTTTAATAGGGGTGAGAAAAAGTGGTTCAGTGTATTAATTGGAGAGAGAAAGTTTCCAAAAAAGGAAATATGTCATCTTAGTTGAGACAAACTAAAAAGAAAAACGTGTCATCTTAAATGGGACGGAGGGAGTAATTTTATAATAGAATGTGAGTATAATGAGTTAGTGGAAAATGATGACTATTTACCAAAAATAGAAAAAATTTAAAGTGGATAATATTTTGCGGACGGATCAAAATGATATTGGATAACATTTCAGGAGAGGGGGTAGATCAATATACTAATTCAGCTGGATTAGCTTACAAATTTATTTGGACTAGTATACTTTATACATATTCCACGTGCGCATTCTATTTTTACAAGATTTAAGATAGGACAAAATTGTGTGTTTAATAATACCCTATGTAGTATGTCAAACGGGTCGGCCCATCGGATTTTGGGTCAACCCTATTCGGGTTGCGGGTCAATCTGATATGAGCTAATCGGGTTGTGATTTTGGGGTATAAAAGTTCAGCCCTAGCCCTAAAAGTTCGGGTTCCGTGCTAACCCATCGGGTTAATCGGGTTGCTACCGATAAGATTAATATGCGATCAATCCAATAAATAATGAAGAAGTTTAGTTATATTCATAAAATGTAAAATATATAATCACGATAAATTTGAGATATATGCTTAAACTCAATCATAAACATGATCAAATATTAATATTTGAGATATTTTGTGAAATTTTAATGTGGTTTAGAAATTTAAATATTTTTTAGTGAATATGAAGTTTTTAATTAATTTATTAATATTATATTAATAAAAATTTAATATATAATGTATATATTTAGTATAAAATTGAAAGTTATTTTTTTAGCTATCTATATTATAAAATTAATCAATGAAGTGTTGAATTAGGAGTAAAAAAATAATAATATAAATTTTATCGAGTTTTCGGGCCAGCCCATAGGGTTTTCGGGTCTGGCCCTAACAGATTGCGGGTTAATCGGATGCAGGCTAATCGGGTTTTAATTTTATCGGACTAGAAATTTCTAACTCTAACCCTATAAATTTAGCGGGCTATTCGCACCAACCCACAAGTTTCGAGCTACACTGACATCCCTACCTAACCCTATGTATGCATAGATCCGTATATTATTTCCTCCAAATTCTATTTGCAGATGTGAAATGCCTTTTAGTCTCCACCATCCACATCGTAGATCTAACGCCTCAAATACGGAGTAATATTTTGAGCAAATTATAATTCAGTATGCTACCTAACTCTTCATTTTTCAAGTGTGGGTCACAATGTCCATTAGACATTACTCATGATGGTGCTATCGCGTGTCGGCTGAAACATCTAATGATTCTTGAAAATTAGTTTGCACTTTCTATTAAATGATATTGATGTGAAGGGTGAACATTGAGGGCTTGTGATAAGAAACTAGGAGTACTATTTAAAATTGCTATCTTATAAAAATATTTATCTAGTTTTAAATAAAATTAACTTCCAGAGCTGATTCAAGCTAAAAACAGAAAATCATGTTTCATATGGTTATAATATAAGCACATCCTTACTTATCGTTCCATCATTTAATTTTCTATATGGGAGGCCCTTAGGGATGAGATTTGAACCTTTTACAAGAATATTATATATTTGTAGTTATACTCCTCGTGTGGACGGATATACTGCGCTGCGGGCAAATTTGTAAATACGCTATTCTTCAAAATCACAAAATTTTTTTGCCCATTGTTATGTCTTAAAAGAATTTATAAGTAGGAGTAGTACACTAGTACTTATATTACAGCCCAAAAATTTGGAGTCAATTTAACTAATAAATATAGATAAATTATACATATATACTTGAACTTTTTTAGATATTAACAAAAATTGATTTATAAATATTACTTCCATCGTTCACGACTAATTGACGCTAATTTTCTTTTTCCGTTCACAACTAATTGACACATTTATTTTTTATTATTGTTGGTAATGGATTCACATTCAACAAACACATTTCAGTCACATATTATTTTAAAATTAGTAGATTTCATATTCCATTAACTTTTCAACCTACTTTTCTACTATGTTTCTTTAAACCAGAGCCGAGTTAAACGGACTTAATAAATAGTGGACGGATAATGTAAATATATTACATGCTAATCTTTCAGTAATAATTAGTAAAATATTAAAATTTAAAACTGAATATATAGTATAGATTCGAAAAAAATATATTTTTATTAAATACACCTTAATTATTTCGAATCAAGAAATCATATGAAAATTCATAATATTTCTTTAAATGACTTCTCATGGGACCATTTTTAAAATATTAATACTAGTACTACATATTTTTTTATTTTTAAAAGTCCTTGTCATTTTTATAAATGACTTCTCATGGGACCATTTTTTACTAATGTCTCATGGGACCATTTTTCACAAATGCTTCTATATTGGGACCATAAACAAGAATATCTAAATATCTATAAAGCATTCTATTTCTATGTCGAAAATATTGATATAGAAAATTAGTACATTTGTTTATGAAGATTCTACGTAAAGGATCCACAAAATTGATGATAGTATAGACATGTATATGAACCGTATTATATTTCTAACAATTACGGTGTGTTTTTATAATTAAACATTTCCATTAACTACTCCATAATTTTTTGCAATTATGTACTGTAGTACTACTATCTTCTTCCACTCATCTTTTGACTTCCCAATAAAAATGTCAAACTCGAATTTTTAACAGGTACTGTACAAATCATCATGAATACGTTTAATTATAATTTTCATTTATTCATTATTACATCAATTAATATTCTTTTGTCTCCTCATCAATACATTTTATTATATTTATTTTTCCATTTAATACACTAAAAAATAATAATAGTGATAATAATAGTAGTAGTAATAAATGAAGTGATTAGAAAATCTTAGTTGCTAAGCAATGCATGAGGAATTTAATTGGACATGGAATGTCCACGTTCTAGTGTAGAGAAACTAATCTCAGTTGCTCGTGTTATTTGCTTGTCCATAAAATTGTAGTAGAAAGTAGAAACTGAATTGATGTCATATTGTTTCATTATTTCAATTCTCCTCAATAAATGTATGATCTGTAAAAGGATTGCCTATCATTTCATTCTGATTGTACCTAACAAAAATATCAACTTCGGGACAAATTATATTCATGAAAATGCTACTATAAGAATTTAGATATTAAAATCAAAAGCACTGATTTTTAGTATGATCTAAAGTTTCATAGATTCTTTAGATTAATACATGAAAAATGTGGTTTAACTGTGCTAAATAACAAAATTTTGATCTGTATACGTACGTGTTTGGCTCTTCGATATTTTATTATTTTATACGTATGGGTAAGAGACACTGTGGATTTAATAGTTTGTTATATTTCCAAAAAATTAAAACATGTACATTTTGGTTATTGAACTCGTTTAAAAGGTCAATTTTGGTCACGAGGCGGTTCGGAGATGTCTACGTTGGTATTGTAATGTGGTTGCAGTGGCTGCTATAGTGGGAGAGGCGACACTGGTGACCGAGGAGGAGGAGGAGGATCGGTGGTGAAGAGGGACGTTTGGCTGACCGCATATTTGAAAGTAAATTCTATCACTGTTAGGATTAATAGTTATTTAAATCATGAAGTTTGGTCAAATTTTAATATATCCTATGAATTTTAAAATTGTAATACAAAATTAAGAAATTTTAATTTTTCTCAATTGTCTCAATAATATAGTACAAAATTTCGTCTTTAAATTACTAATATTCAAAATGACATATCTCATAAAAATAAGTAATTTTTATTTCATTTCTTTTTTCTTTTGTTATAGTATTAATGAAAAAATTTACTTCCTCTGTCTCACTTTAGGAGTCTCGAGACAAATGTTTCATAAATGGTAATAGACCCCACATTTAACTAACTTTTTTCCACATATTTTATTCTAAAACTAATATGTAAAAGTATGATCCACATTCCACTATTTTTGTCATCAATTTTTCTTTACATTTTTAAAACTCATGTCGAACTCAAATGGAACTCCTAAAGTGTGACGGAGAGAATAATTTTAAATATTATCACAGGGTTAGTAATAAAATGCAAACTTATATATTATACAAACTCAAAACTCTTCAACACAGCTTCAACACTGTTTCAATACAATATCAACACACTGTAAAATTCCAAGATTTTAATGTCAACACAGTATCAACACAACATCAATTATTGACTACCGTTGAAATTCTGTTAACATTTTTCTGTTTTTTTTTGTGATCTGTTGACATTTTTCAAAGGTCCAGATCATAATTTTGAACTTGTACAATATTTAGAGTTTTCATTTGATCCCATTCCTATTATCGTAATACTACATTTTATATAAAAAGAGACAACTAGAAAAAAAAATAAAATTTTGTTATTTGATATTTCAATATTAAACTTCATAAATCTAATCAAAATTTAACCAGTTTTTATAATTTAATTATTAATCCTTACTACACCAACACTAGCTAGCGTCAGTCTAGGGGTGTCGAAACGGGTGCCAGCAGGTATCCGCACCCGATTTTGCGAGTACCCGATCCCAAAAATTCACGTTTTATGGCACCCGATACACGACCCGCAATGCGGGTATGCAGACCCACATATGAGGGTACCCACACCCGCCGCGTGTCCCGCTAAGTAATGAGAAATTACTGTGTTAGTTATAGATTTTGGTCCGCCTTCTTTTATCTATCATCGATGTGGGAATTGTTCTCGCTTAAAAGCTTCTCCTAATACTAATACAAATGGTATGAAATATTCTTATGCAACTGGTATAACCCTATTCATCCCTTTACTGCTCAAGTTAATGTAAAATATTAACTCATTAACTGAAAGAAATAATTTCGCATATACTTTTATCATCTTGCAACTTTTTTATGGTGATATAAACACTATGAATATATGTTCAGACATGGTGTGGAGCAGCCGAGCAACTAAATATGCATATCAAACATTAACCAATGTTGATGTAGGAGAATAAAAACTCATGCTCGTGGGTTCATCATATACTTAAAACTCATTTTATTTTTAAAAGTTGAAAGTAATTAGAGACGAGTATAGCCATAGAAATAAGAAAGGAGAGTTAAGAAAATTGTTGTGGCTCTTTCTCATGCTTGGTTCTCCCACACCGAGAGTAGATATATGGTGGTTTAAGTTTGTGTTGTATAAATATAGGGTAAAATTTAGACCTAATTAGAGTTTGAATCGGGTAATTGGTCAGGTAATCGGGTATACCCGATACCCAACGATCTCCTAGTTTGAATACCCGATCCCGATTATAAGTTATTTATTCAATTGTTTTTTCTTGTTAGCTCTTGTAGTTATTTTGATTTCTCTTGTTGATAAACTCATGTTTTAGTCGGCTTAATTGGTCTGTTGAGGTGCCTAATGTTGAGTTTTGATGCTTGAAGTGTCTATTTCCAGCCAATTATCCTATCTTTTGGAGTTTCATGTGTTTGTTGAGTGTTCTAGGATAAATAGACGAAAAAGAGGCGAAAATCCGGCCGTATGTGCAAAGGAGGCAGCGGAGCCTCCAAAAGCTTCACCCGGCCGGGTGGAGGCCGGGTGCATTTCATGCTGATAAATTCCACCCGGCCGGGTAGGACGGAATCAGCATATGAAGGTCAGAAAGGGGTCGAAAAACGACACCCGGCCGGGTAGAATTTCCAGCAAAAAAATCCCACCCGGCCGGGTATATCAGTCTGACGGGTTTGACTTCTGAAAACGCCATTTTTGACGGAAAAATATCAGGAGAAAAACGCCTAGGGTTGCATTCTGCGAGATAAATTCTACCTTACCGCCTCCAACACCTACACAGACCTCCAAGAACACTTCTAGAGAGAGAATTGAAGATTGAAGACTCCAAATCGGAAGATTGAAGACTTCATTCCATAGATTCGTTCCATATGAGTTCTTAGTATCTATCTTTCATGTTTTTGTTCGGATCCTTTGAGTTAAACTTAGTTTTCTCCATGAACATGAGTAGCTAAACACTTTATTGTAGAATTCTTGGTGATGATGCACTAATTTCATAGTTTTTATCCAATTAATTTTGTTCTTACCTTGCTCTTGTAGTTATTTGATTATTCTTGGGTTTATTCCTTTCAATTGCTTGATCACCACTTGATTGTGTAGGATTAAGTAGATTAATCGGGAGATGAAATAATTAATCTGGAAATAAGAATAATTCACACCTTAATGCAATAAAACTCGGGAGAGTTGAGGTTTTGAGTGAGGTCTTTGACCTAATCGAGCTTTTAAGAGTTAGGGGTTTTAGGATTAGAAGAGGACTTCAATCCTAGCACCTAATCTGCAGGTTTCTCACCTCGGGAGGGGGTTTAATCTATAATTGTGGTCGACTTAGTAATTCTAGAGACGCCAAAAGGTAAGACAATTTGATTGGATAAGAGCTTGGAATTGTGCATCGGATCCTTGAGTTCTACAATTTTCTCCATATTATCTTTTTACTCCATGTTTACTTGCTTTTATTTGTTTATTTGTTCATTATATGCTTTTCGTAGTGTTAGAAAACAACCAAACCTTTCATGATTCTTTAGATAGTAGTCAACATTTGTTCGTGGTAGTTAAGTTGATACAAATTTCTACACTGTCTCCGTACACTTGCGGGTACTACTTGTGTTAAACTAAGTTGAGTCACTTGTGCTTATATATTATTTGATTGATTTTACTATAATACTCGGGAGATGAGTAGTTTAATTTAAAGAGGAGAAATTGACGTCTTTCCCAATACAATCGGGAGATTTGAGCCTTTGAATAAAGCAAATTTGTCTTAGGAGCTTTTAGGAGTTGTTGTCTTAGTTCTAGGAAGGACGCTTCGGTTCTAGGTAGCAATCTACGAATTGTACGTTTCGGGAGAAGATATAATTTTACATCTGTGATAGCTTAGTAACTCTAGAGACCATAATTCAAGGAAGTAATTGGTCGAAAATACCCTTTTGGGGGGTTTGGGCAATTTAGTCTTTTTACACTCTTAACATTTTAAATCTGATATTATTTCAGTGATATACTAAATCTGATATTATTTCAAAATTATCATTCTTCTTCCCTTTTGCCATCCTTCACTTTGTTTCTTTATTTCAAAATTAGATTTAATTTTATAAAATTAAATTTTAGATTTTATAAATTAAATTTTAAATTTTGATTTTTAAATAACAATATATTTTTAATTATTAAAATTACTATTAAATAAAAAATTTATAGTTTTAAGCAATATTTGATAGTGTCTAATATTTAATCAATAAGGTACGACGACGCCTTAGTTTTAATCAATATTTAATAATTTTAATCATAAATAGATCATATAACACGATTTATTCTGAAACAAATATGCATCTAATGTAAGACTAATATAATTTTCGTTTATTAATTTAAAAATAATCAAATTAACTAGAAAATTTTAACAAAAATTCTCCTATATCAAATTTTTAGTAGTATCAAATTTTTAATCAACTTCATAATATTTAATCCAAGCAATTATAACAGTCGAACGAAGGCTAAATAGAATAGCTCTTATTTTTCCATCATGATTAATCTGTACTTCTTCAATTCAGTTGAATATTATATTAAATAACAGAAATTAATAGTTTTAATCAATATTTATAGTGTCCATGAATTAATAGTTTTAATTAAAAAAATTTATTGATATTTAAAAATCAAAATTTAAAATTTAATTTTATAAAATTAAATCTAATATTGAAATAAAGAAACAAAGTGAATGATGACAAAAGGGAAGAAGAATGATAATTTTGAAATAATATCAGATTTAGTACATCAGTGAAATAATATCAGATTTAAAACGTAAAAAAACCAAATTACCCAACCCCCCCCCCCCCTCTCAAAGGGTATTTTCGTCACGAAACAGTGAAAAATGACAATTTTCGAGATAAACGCTTATTCCAAGGTTTTCTGAGGATATTTTAATAGTCTGGGGACTAAGGGCGAGATAAACACATGGTCCAGGGACTGTTTTTGTAATTCACTCTTTTTTTTATAGTGAACTACATAGTTAGTCCGTGAACTTTGAGGTTTGCATATCAGTAGCCTCTGGACTTATAAAAATATTTTGGTAGATCCTTGGACTAAAATATAATCATATACTACCCCCGTCCACCAAAATTTGTCCCACTTTGACCCGACACGGGTTTTAAGAATTGTAATGGAAAGTGAGTTGAAAAAGTTAGTGGATTGTGGGTCCTACTTTATATATTAGTTTTATAATAAAATATGACTAGGAATGAGTTAGTGGAATACGGGGTCCACTACCAAAAATAGTAAAAGTGAAATGGGACAAATTTGGGGGAATGAACGGAAATGGAAAAATGAGAAAAATTTTGGTGGACGGAGGTAGTAAGTGGTATTTTTGCCACTATTCATCCTAGAATTAATTTGTTCATTTTAAATAAAATTAACACTACAAGAAAAAAAGATAAATTACCGAAGGTGGACAATCCCTCGGTAATTACCTATGAAACTCGCTAAAAAATTTACCGATGCGTAAATTATAGACAAAAATTTCTGCCCATAGCACCGTTAACGACGTAAAAATAGGAATTACTAAAAAAAAATTCTATCAGTAAAATTAATCATTTTTGTAGTATAATTACATTTTAAAGTTAATTTATGAAATAAAATGAACAAATTCGTAATATTGGGATCCATAAGCTATTATGTTTTAAATCAAAATCATTTAATAAAATTGTTTGTGAAATGGGAATAATTCAATTTCGTGTGTATAATCGGACAAATAGAAATATATATGATAGCCTAAGTATCATCTTTTGAATCAAAATCATTTAACAAAGGAGTTCAGGAATAATTAAAAATATTTAGTGGTATTTAGTGTTGCCCCCTAAAAATTCATTTTGTATTAATTAATTGAAAAATGATGATTTAGTTATTTATTATATTTCATTCGTCCTGAGAAATATAAATTCTATTATTTTTAATATGTCTCTGAAAAGCACGAACTTCTTTTAGAAACTCCTAAAGTGTAGTCAGCGGTCTAAAATTCTAATATGACCATACATCTACATATTCATAATCATACCTTCCCTATAAATTATAATAGTAAATTAACATCCTAATAGTTAGTTAACCGTTCGCATGTAGCCATGGCTAGATAATATTGCTGATTTATCGATGTAGAAATGACATTTAACCTTCAACAACTTTCGGCCAACTTATTAAGTATACCAACGTGGCTAGTTCTCCACTTAGTTTATAGTGGCATTTATTAGCTATGTACCAAATTGGCTATTTGCCAAACTGAACTTAGACACTCTTTTTGTTGTTTTCACCGGGGCAACCAAATTTATTACTACTATAAAAATAAATTTATTTTGCATCTTAAAAATAAAGTTGTAGAAAGTATAATAGCTTTAATAAAATCGTCACTTAATAATTCTTTTTCTCAACCATATAATCTTACTTTCATATTTTGAAAGGTTAATACTTATTTATTTATTTCGGTAGAACTAGAAACCTAATTTGAAGGGATGAATTTGGTACAAAAAATACAAGTCACGTGGATGGTCCGATGTCACGTGCTACATTGCCCCTAAGTTGTTACCACTCAACAAGGCGTTACTCCTTCACGTGATCCCAGCTACCAAACCACTTAACCCATATTTATATGGCCCCTTAGCCTACTCCTTCCCATAATCAAATTAACAAACTTTCTCCCACACCACTGCACTCTCTCCCACTCCTAAACCACCGCTTTTTTTTGTTGAACTAGAATGGTGACCGTGGAAGAGATCCGCCGTGCCCAGCGCGCCGAGGGGCCCGCCACCGTGCTCGCCATCGGAACCGCCACCCCTCCCAATTGCGTCGATCAGAGCACCTATCCGGATTACTACTTCCGCATCACCAACAGCGAGCATATGACCGACCTCAAAGAGAAGTTCAAGCGCATGTGTAAGTTTTCCTATTTCCTTGTTTCCTTTTATTTTGCATTAGAACGTATTGCACGTGGTGTGTTCAATAAGTCATAATTATAGAAGCCCGTTCCTATCTTCATGGAATTGTGATTACAATTGCTTGGACGCACAGCTTGTCAATCAGTCCGGACCACTGATTTTTTACTCGTCAGATAGAATTTCATCCAAATTCCCACTCTTGGCTAGTTTTTCAGAGTTTTGGAGTACTAAACACTAACTCGGAAAACTTTAGGTTATTTTTCATAATATTCCAATTGTAGTTCTTTCCATTCCAAGAAAAAGATGACGAAATTGCATGAAATTTTGTCATCTTACAACATGCAATGTGTCTTAACCTAAAAACACCCATACGCACTCATGTCTCATCTTTTGCTTCTCAATTTCAAATTCCCGTTACAATCCAAACAAAATCCATTGTCTAATAAAAAAAGTGAATTAAGTATTTATGCTAATTATGATCAGGCGAGAAGTCGATGATCAAGACGCGTTACATGCACCTGACGGAGGAGTACCTGAAAGAAAACCCGAACGTGACCGCGTACATGGCGCCGTCCCTGGACGCGCGTCAGGACATCGTGGTGGTCGAGGTCCCGAAGCTAGGCAAGGAAGCCGCCCAGAAGGCCATCAAGGAGTGGGGCCAGCCCAAATCCAAGATCACCCACGTGGTGTTCTGCACCACCAGCGGCGTCGACATGCCCGGCGCCGACTACCAGCTCACCAAGCTCCTCGGCCTCCGCCCCTCCGTCAAGCGCTTCATGATGTACCAGCAGGGCTGCTTCGCCGGCGGCACCGTCCTCCGCATGGCCAAGGACCTCGCCGAGAACAACGCCGGCGCCAGAGTCCTCGTCGTCTGCTCCGAGATCACCGCCGTCACCTTCCGCGGCCCCAGCGACGCCCACCTCGACAGCCTCGTCGGCCAGGCCCTCTTCGGCGACGGCGCCGCCGCCGTCATCGTCGGCTCCGACCCCATCGTCGGCGTCGAGCGCCCCCTATTCGAGCTGGTCTCCGCCGCCCAGACCATCCTCCCCAACAGCGAGGGGGCCATAGACGGCCACCTGCGCGAAGTAGGCCTCACATTCCACCTACTCAAAGACGTCCCGGGGCTCATCTCGAAAAACATCGAGAAGAGCCTCAAGGAGGCCTTCGCGCCCATAGGGATATCGGACTGGAATTCGATTTTCTGGATAGCGCATCCCGGTGGGCCCGCGATTCTGGACCAGGTGGAGGAGAAGCTGGTGCTGAAGCCGGAGAAGATGAGGGCGACGAGGAGCGTGCTTAGCGACTACGGGAACATGTCGAGCGCGTGCGTGCTTTTCATATTGGACGAGATGAGGAAGGCCTCCGCCAAGGAGGGGCTGAGCACGACCGGGGAAGGGCTTGAGTGGGGGGTGCTCTTCGGGTTCGGGCCGGGCCTCACGGTCGAGACGGTCGTGCTACACAGCGTCAACATTAATTAATTCAAGTGTGGGGATATGCTAGCTAATCTATTCCTACTACAACTATTGTGCTTTCATTTATTTTTATTAATTGCTCAAGATAAAATGGTATGTCATGTGTGGTTTCTCATAATATAAGTTAAGTTGGTGTGGTAATATATATGCTTTTCTTTGTTATTTTCTGTCTCTATGTATGTTATGCAACTTTGTGATTTTTCTTTACTAATAAGATATGTTTAGATGTTATTTCTAAAGGCTCGGTTATTTATCTATGTCACATTATTGATAAGTATTTATACAATTGTCAAAGAAATGAATTTGTGTATTTGGTGAAAAGATCGATATTTTTGGCTTTCGGAATAGTACTTCAATATTTTTCAGGATGTAACTAATGAATCAGGGAGAGTGTTAATGTATGTATTACGTCCATATTTTTGGGACGTATTGACATATTTAGTGTAATAAACGGTGTTTGGATTTGAATCATTATATCGTATACGAACATATAAACGTGACATCAATATCACAAACTTAACAATTTTACTCTAACTAGAAATGAAAATCATGTGTAAACAAAGTGTAAAATTCCTGGGATCGGGCCCATTTACAAGGCAAAAAAATCAGCAATCTTCGAAAATATGACATATCGCTAAATTAAAATATACACCTAAATCAACCCAATTGATATGGCTCTTTAATAGACTACAGGGAATAAAAAAATTTACTCCTCGAGCCTTAATATATGTGCGCAGGTTTTCAAAATTATTTGATTATGTGAATAGAAGTTGATGAAAAAAGTTAGTATAACGTGAGCTCCACTTTATATACTATTCTTTTATCTCATAACGGATGTCACACTTGATGATTGAACGAGAATTTAGTGTTAAATGGAGATGAAAAATATATTTTTATACATTGATGAGAGAAAGAATCTTTTCACAAAGTATCATCTTTTATGGAACAACTAAAAAGAAAGTGTGATATTTACTTGGTGGGATAAACTAAAAAGAAATGCTAGTTCCAAAATAATTATGAGTAAAATGACTTAATGGAATGTGAGGTCATTTACTGATAATAGTAAAAGTGGAACGACAAATCTATATGAATAAATCGTACGCCTCCATATCGATTTCTATGCATTTGGAAATTTATCTCAACTACTAAGATTTCGTATATTGTGAGGCAGTAATACAAAAGACGGCAAAGAGTGACGAATGGAGATGTACTAATTAACAGAATAGGTAAATAGCAATTTCGAATTATAGAGTTTAGTCCTATTCTGAGTAGTCGTTCAAAGTTTGAAACTAAATAGTTAATTTCTATGTATATAATTTTAATTTTTTTTCTTGGCTATCCTACAGCCCTAGGCAAAATTTTAGATGATGTTTACGTATGGAATGTGGTGGCTTAACTACTCGATTGTTTTGAAAAACTTTAGTTGATCGATTAGAACATAGTCGTTCAAGCTTTAGCTAGACGTAATAGTATGAGGTGAAATGCTTATTTTTATATACCCTAATTTTTTTTACAAAGAGGGTTGGGACCGGCCGAACGGGGGTAGTGTTAAATTAGAATATTCTATACTACATGGATGTAGGGCTGTCAAATTGTGCGTGTTGGGTCGTTATCGTGTCAACCAATTATCGACCCAATCCACCCAACCCGAAATCATCGGGTTCTTAACGGGTTCGTGCGTGTTATCGTGTACCCCCCCCCCCCCCCAAAAAAAAGTCAACTCTCTGTTAATGATAGTAAGTTAGCTTGACACGACACGATAACGATTTAAACATGATTTTATTATACGATTTAAACATGATGTTACTCGATAAAATAAAAAATTACAAATTAAAATAATTATTTTCTTAATCAAAATAATAAAATTAAAAATAAAGTGATATTAAATCTATATAATAAAATTAATTAATTAAAAAAATTAATTTTTAATAAAATCTAAGCATTATATTTTCTTAAAATTCATACTAAAAAATTAATTAATATTTTTTAATTAATAAAATTAAAGTATAATATTTTTTAATTAATTAAAATTAAAGTATAATATTTTTTTAATTAATTAAAATTAAAGTAAGTTATTTTTAATAAAAAAATAACTAAAATTTTAAATTTAATAATTTTTTAATTAATAAAAAATATTTTTTTAATTAATAAATTTTTTTTTTTCTTAACGTGTAACCCAACCCGACCCAACTCGTTATCTTCGTGTTCTTATTGGGTCGACACTATTAGGACCCAAATCCTGAACGTGCATGTTCGTGTCGTATTAATTTCATGCGAGTCTGTGTCTTGTTATTGTGTCGTACCAAAAATTGTAAGCCCTACATGAATGTGATCAATTGCTAACTAATTAACAATTTTCAATTCAAAATTAAGATCAATACCTAATCATTAATTTGATGTAGTAAATATTCTAAATAACACTACATTCATATATATTGTCAATATTACCCTTACATAAGATTAGAGTATCTGAGTATGTATGCTTTGCTGTCAATAAAAACATTAAATACTGGTATATTTTCAAATACCATAAATTAATCAAACTTTGCAAAAAACAAAAAAATTAACTTAATTAGTTATCTCTTATTCCCTATAATTATAGATATTTATTAAAATAAAAGATATGGTAATCAAACTAATTTATAAAAAAAGATGCAGTTTGTCACACAACACAGTATACCGGTTTGAGTGTACATATATAAGTTAAAGCCAGGTTGAGTTTAAAAAACGATAAGCTTAATTAGTTTATAGTAAATCGAAAATTAACTTTAAAACTTCAAGCAATTTCCAAACATAACTTAAATTTTCATTTATTTTAAAGATATTTTTTTGTAAAAATTAAGTTGAACTCGTGGCAATATATGACTGGTGACTTGAAAATTAATATAGTAAAAATCTGTATTGCAAAACGTGGCCATATATATATCACTAAACCCAACTACCCTGATTCGTCGTTTTCTGTTTTCTCAACTTTTATGGTTCGCATGAATAATTATTATATGCATGCAATCATACTATTTGTATTTAGAATGAAACTATCCATATGGTCCCTAAATTTTGCATTTTGCACGTTAATAGTTTTAAATTTTAAAAATATTATAGGTAGTTTTTAGTTTAAGTTATAATCACATTCGTAGTATTTTTCATTAATCATTAGTACAATTTTGCACCAAAAATAATCTCAAGATACGAAGAATATGTTAATTTGAACTTTCATAAAAATGGAATATTTAATGGAATATTTGGATACTGGTTATCATATTTTTTTTTATCTCTCCTCTCTAGTATTGAGTATGATATTCTCTTATAGTTTGAAAGTTTGAAATAGTTTTTTTACATCACCTTTTTAATCGCTTTATGTTAAATTTTCTTTCTTTCTCTTTCTCTGGAACTTTTAGAAAGCAAAAATGAAACTCTCAAATATATTAACATATAGCTAATTTTAATTATGATATGATTATTTTTTTTAATATTAAAAGTTTAAAAAATCACATTATTTTTTAATTTTTACTATTAAAAAAATTAGAACCACCAATCACATGTAGTGCCCGTAGTATAGTTAATTTTTTTTGTGTGACAACTACACAATTAATTTAGCATAATTAGTTTCACGTCCAGGACTGATGGCCTAACTAACTTTCATACTACAATGCATGGTCGATACGACTAATTAGTACTCCCTCCGTCCACGATTAGGAGTCCCGGTCACTTTTGCGCACCTATTTTATAAAAATAATAAAAAATAGTTAAAGTGGAGAAATGATAAAGTAAGAGAGAGAATAATGTTGACAAGAGTCTTCTCAACATTATTCTCTTTTTACTTTACCATTTCTCCACTTTAATTATTTTTTATCATTTTTACAAAATAGGTGCGCAAAAGTGACCGGGACTCCTAATCGCGGACGAAGGGAGTATAGCGGTTGATGTGATCCTACCATTATAAAATTGGATATTAATTAGTTTGGCGGAATGTCAGTAAATATAATAAATGCTTTTCTTTATTGTAGTACAATTTTTTTTTATTCTAGTGGCGTTATTCCAAGCATTAATGGTCAAGCAATGGTATGGAATTGGTATTTAGTAAGACATTGATGTTGAATGGACAAAAGGGAAATGCTTTTCATTTTTTTTTGCAAAATATTCTCCAAGTTTGACTTTATAAGTGTCAAGAAATGTGAAAAAAAATTAGTGAAATGTAGATCTCATATATATACACTTCTAGTTTTCTAATAAATGCGAGTGTAATGAGTTATAAAAAAGTGTGTCCATTTACCAAAAATGAAAGGAAAATAAAAATGGACAACAATTCGCGGATAAACCAAAATATTAAAATTGGACAATATTTCATGGAAGGAGGGAGTGATTAATGGTACCCTTATTTAAATCTACCATAACGTCGTGGCCAACTATTCGTCACTCTCGCCAACTACCCTCATTTCTATGTTTTGTTGTAAACTTTTATCGGACGTGGAGCAAAGGACACAATAAATGCTTCCATTTCATTTTACGTGGAAAAGACATTAATTTTTTTACGAGGTTTTAAACAATCGACTATCACGAATATATAATGTTTAACGATTATTGTAGTTGTTGTTTTATTAAAATATGGTACTCTTTCTATTTATGAAAAGCCACACCACTTTTCTACATAATGGACCCATTTTTATTCACTAAAAACACATTACAAATTACACTTTAAATATGAAGTAGATGTGTTGTATCGATCTGAATTCTCATATGAGATAAAGAATTAGGAGTATAATTATGCATATAAACATTTAATTCATAACATTAGGATTTACTTCTTAAACACATAGTCTAATTCTTCTATATTGTAGTAGTAACGATGATCAAGTATGGCAGAAGAGATTAATTAAGTTTCACAATCTAGATCGGCATGGATGATCTATTGGATTAATTGTTGCAGTGCCTAGAAAAAGTTCGTCTAACCTTTAGATTGACGAATGACACTGGTGTGGAATAGCAACAAAAAAGATTCGCAGCGAGAAACGTTGACATGATTGTCGCACTCCACGCCAAGTCGCCAACATAAGGTCGATGAAGTAGTTTTCTATTAAAGGACATTAAATTTTTAGGATATTTAATTTGTTATAGGAGTATTTTATAATATTGAATTTTTAAGATGTATACTTTGAATATTTTATACTCCTATGAATTAATTTCACTGCATAAGCCCAGCAAAGAGTTGCAAATCAAACGGGCAAGAACAAGACTGATAAGCCCAGCAGTCAACGAGATGCGCTGAAATTGCTGTCTAATTCTATACTACCTCCGTCCCCCAAAATTTGCTACATTTTGATCTGACATGGATTTTAAGAAATGTAATGGAAAGTGAGTTGAAAAAGTTGATGGGATGTGGGTCCTACTTTTAAAGTATTAGTTTTATAATAAAATATGAGTAGGAATGAGTTAGTGGAATATGTGGTCCACTACCAAAAATAGTAAAAGTGAAGTGTATCAAATTTTCAGAGACGAACCAAAATGGTAATATGTATCAAATTTTCAGGGACATAGCTAGTACGTGATAAAAGTGGCCAAGTATCAAGCCCAAGTAAAACGGCTTAAGTATCAAGCCCATGGAAATAATTATTTCTTGCGTTTACAATATTAAAATTTGTATTATCTCCAGTGTCTAGTTAAACAGAGGAAGTATTTATCTAAAAATTTATAATTATATTTATTGTTTTTATACCCTCATTGTAATTTTGAATTTCAGAAAAACTATATCAACATATAGTTCACAATTATAAATTTACCATGATAAATTTACACGTACAAATCACTTATTTCCACTAAAAGTATGTTTTGGTGAGTGGGTCTCAATATGCGGGTAAAATATTTGACTGACTTCACCTAATTCAGCACGGGAAGAAAATAGGGTTTAGTCAAATTATGAATACCATTTTTTTATAATAAAGTATTAATTGAACAATATTTTGAAATTATAAAATATCTTAGCAACAAACATTGGACTATCTATTTGCTAGGATAATTACTTCAAAATAAAGTAATAGGGAATGATAAGCAGTCAAAGCACGTCTGCGTGCATAATTCCAGTAAAAGTTAATGTTGAAAAATGTTGCTACTAATTTTCGTGAAACATGAACATTCCGATAAAAGTATGTAGAAATTCCATTTAATTAATTTAATGTGCATATTTTCCTTGTAGATAATTGACCACATAAAGTATGATCAAATTAACAGTCTTACATAGACTGCATAGTATTGAATGTGGACTAATGAAGTGTCTTTAATCAAAACCAAAATTGATTATATATAAATTTTATTAATTCTATCTTTAATCACATGCACTTATTGTTACCACACAACGACGGCGTTGTTGGGGGACGAATTGTTAACTTCCAAGGCATGTAGATGAGAAACCGAATTGTTAGAATCTACGAAGCCAACATACGTAAAATAAAACATTTTATTGGTATTATTATATTCTCATGAGAAGAGAACAAAAGGCCTTATGGAAGGCAAGAAGAAAGTAAACTCTACATTTCAATAGGATCTACAAACAAAGCAATGATGTGTGGTTTCAGAACCTTTTCAGGTTGAGTGTAGCCATCTTCATTTCCTTTGTATGTAACATCAATGATGCGTTCAAGATTCAGAATGCGCATCAAAACATCTCTCGAATATGGAGATGGCCTCATACACTCCTCATTTATATCCTTCCATGCGTCTGTTGCTATTTCGAAGAATTTAGCGACCGCTTCTTCTATTGTGGCTCCATTGTCTCTCATGTATGACTCTATGCCTGTAGCACTCTGACCTCTTTCCTTTTCCACCTCATAAGTAGCTATGTCGTCAATGACTCGGCATATGAGTAGCCCTGCCACAAGCATTTTAGGCTTCTCGCTTAGCCATTCGAAGTCTTCCTTGGTGGCAGATTCGTCCCCCAGCAACGCCGTCGTTGTGTGGTAACAGTAAGTGCAGGTGATGAGGGCATTCTTTAGATACTCCTCAAATGGTGGTAAATATCCTTGTATGAACCATTTGGCCTCAACGTGGTAGCTTCTCACCAATTCTTTGAGCTATTTTAGAAATACAAATAATATTATCAGATTATATAAAATCATGTGATATTTCTTAAGTGCATGTATAAAGGAATAATTAATATTTGAACTCATACAGATTCTATGGCATAGTGTGCAGCATAGGATCTTCCTTCTTTAGCCAATTCTTCTTCAAATTGTTCATAGAGTTCCAAAAGAGCTTTATAGAATGGCTTCACATACTCAGGTAGTTTATCCATCTCTTCAATATTCCACCTGAATAATAAAGCAATTGATCAAGTTGTGCACCAACCAAGTCAAGAAGAATTGTAAACAGTGTAAGTTTAGAGGTCTACCTCTCTATTGCCTCAGTAAAAATGTCGAGTTCATCAATGACACCGTAAGCATCATAAGTGTCATCTATGATTGAGGTCATGGCAATAGTTTTAGTGAGCATGACACGAGCACGAGAGAACTGTGGCTCATGGTATACTCCCATAGCCCAAAAGAAGCACTCCACCACTCTATCTCTCGCATATGGGAGTTTGGAGACTAGGTCCAATTCTTTCCACCACCTACACATATGTATATAAATGTACAACATAAATATTAATTAGTTTTTACAATATATTTAGAAGTATTGATGATAAATTAAAGGCCTCAGTCATCATATATATATATATTATTACCTTGAGACTTCATGGAGCTCTTCCTTGTGTAGCATTTGCAATAGATTGTAGTCCAATTTAGCAAACCTCAAGAGAGATTCATTCTTGTCTTGGTATTCTTCATAGATGGAGATAAAGTTACGAGCTTCGATTCTTGGATTTCCATAGTGCAGAGGTTGAACTAGAGCATGCACAACCTGTTTGCTAAGAGGAGATTCGAGGTGTGGCGCTATGGACTTGAGAGTGGCAGTAGCAAATTCAAGCGCATCGTCTAGTATAGTTTCTCCACGTGTTCTCAGGTACGAAGCTTCATAGAGACTTAACAAACCCTTGCCATCATTCTTAAGGCCTTCCTGGAATTTGCCATTCACATCGACCCATCTTGCAAAAATGTCTGCTTCAACAATAATAGTATGTTAGTACTTCTATTGAATTTAGTTTTCAGAGATGTGGAATTAAGAGAAAATGATACGTACCAGAAGATAAACGGTGGCCATGCTGCCTGAATAATCGGAAATGAAGTGCAACAGTGTACAAATCACAGGATTCATCATCACTATAATCCGTATTTAGATTGAAGAAATGGTGCAGTTTTTCTTCAATCTCCTTTTCAAAGTGATAAGAAATGCCAAGACGTTCGAGCGTGTCAATAAGGTTCATTGCTTCAACTAGATTGTTTTCAGCAGCTGTCATCATATCCAAAACTTCCTTCTTACACTCCTCTACTGCATTGGAGTGTTTCTCTTCAGCCTATAAAGTAAACAATGAAGAAATCTTTTAGTGGAGTATATACTTAGTAATGTTTAATATATGGTCATTGATAAAGGTTTTAGTATATAATAATACTATATATAGAGTGAGGAATGTACCTTGGCACCACAATCCTGATTGATGAACTGATCGCCCCACAGGCTCGGGGAGAAATTGGCGACAGGGCGCTGAATTTCTGCTTGTGTCTGAGACATTTTTTTTATGAGGAAGTTTGTATGTTGCAAAGAAGTTGAAGCAGAAGGTGATGGCGCAGTGGAAAATGAAGAAGCTGAATGCTCTATTTATAATACAAAGTTGAGGTAGAATTTTCAACTGTTGGTGGCAGCCAACTTTGCCTGTTGCTTTCTTTGATATTTAATACTAGAACTATTAAGGTTTTTAAGATTCTAAGTTTTGTGACAGATAGAGACTTATATAGTATACTAAATAAATAAATAAGCCAGAATATTTGCGAGCTCAATAAAATTGACCCTAGACAAAAAAAATTAGCAAAAGCTCAATATTCACCCAAAATTGAAGGAATGGTTTATTCAATCTAATGCAATCGAATGAAAAAGTATCTCGATCGAAATCGAGTGGATTAATTAATGATCCAAAACGAATGGACTATAGTAAACAGAAAGAAGATTGGACAAGGAAAAGTTGGTTAGCAACAACAAATCTATTTTTATTTGTCTACTGATCGAAAATAAATTTTGAAATTTGGTAGTTTCATAGCCAGATTACCATCACATTCTCTACTATACATAGGTGGGGCCCGTTCATCTACCTCCTTCTCTGCTCTAATACTCCAATGTTTATGAGGATTTACTCGTGGTGTACATTGTAACTTAATTTATTTCAAGTTTTGAGACTGTAGTAATATTTAAGAAAAACAATTTTCTCATTAATTTGTGGACTAATCAATTCCACGATTTTAAAAAGAAAATTTAGAATTGACTTTTGTTTGGTGGGGTTTGCCCCGTGTATCCACATGTGCAATTATTGTTATAAATTTACAATGTCGATGTAAATATGATCCTCATGCGTCCTTCAAGTGAAGAATAGTAACTAGCCTTCCTTGATATGTAAAAATATCTACCGGAATCATTATATAATATGCTTTGACTAGTAGACTTAGACTAATAACTTTTTTTGGATGGTGCATGACCTGATACATATTCCCTTCATTCTTTGTAAACATAGACGTTTTCTTATTTATAGCTCTTGAGATTTAAGAAAATATGTTTTATATATTAATTTGAGAAATAATAAAATAGTAGAAATAGTATGTAGTAAGTAAATAAAAATCAAAGTAAGAGTAATATTAATAAAATATATATAAAAAATACTACTTCCGATCCAAAGAGTATGAATATTTGGTTCGCCACGAGTTTTAATGCATAAATAGAAAAGTAACAGGGAGATAGAAATACAAAGTTTTTAAAGTATTGTTAGTAGAGAATAGATTTCACAAAATAGTTTCCTAAATTAGAAAGTTTATATTTTTGAAAACGGACTAAAAATAAAATAATTCATACTTTTCAGAGACATGAAGAATATGTTAAAAAATTTCCACAAATTGAAATTACTGAAACATTAATTTAAAAAAAATTAATAGTATAACTCTTTTAGTACAGAATGAAAGGAGTCCTATCAAAGTCCAAATTTTGTATTGTTTCAAACGCACATTTAAATTCATTATTCTAGATGCAAATATTGACTTTTGAATCAGATCTATTACACTATTACCGATTGCCATGAGAGAAGAAATATAATAATGCACACTCCATTTATCCTATTAAAACTGAAATATCTCCTAAAATGAAAATAATTTCATTCTATTTTTTTTTTCTTTACCCTACTTTCTTTTCATCAAGTCACAAAACAACTTTGTATAAATTCTCATATCAAAACCAAATGTTTTATGGCGTATAGTATTTATTGGGATGAAGTCATGAAAGGAGTATATAGGAATGTATTCAAATAATAACTACACCAACCATTCTCTCATAATTAAGTCATTTTTTAATTTTTGAAAATTCTCTTATAATTGAGTCATTTCAATATCTCAAAAGAAGCACTCCCATTGCGAGTGTGCGTTGCACCGCAGAGGTGAGGAGAGAAATATTAATTTTTCTATTCCAAGTTCGAGATGTTTTGGAAACGGGTCGCTGAGAAGTACATCACGAGTAGGCAGAAAGATGTCCCTGAACATGATATGCTATGGAAACACTGGTATCAAGCACATAAAGACGTGACGCAGTTTGGCGGCATCGTGGCCAATGCTCGGAAGGCGTGGCCATTGTAGTTTCACAATGTATATTATTCTTTTGTAAGAGTGTTTCAATTTTATAGTTATTTGAAATTAAAATTATACTCTCTCCATGCCACAAGAATATCACTTTCATTTTAGTCCGTCTCACAAGAATATATACTTTCTAATTTTGAAAACTCTTTTCCTAATGAGATGAGACCATTCTCCATTAAAAACACTTTAATTATTTTTCTCTCTACCTCTATCTTATTTTACCAATTTTGCATTAAAATCTGTGTCAAATCCAAAGTGTATATTCTTTGGGAATGAGGAAGTAACTTCATTCGTTCCGTCTTAATAAATGTGTTTCATTTTCTGCACTCAGTTTTGAATAAATAATTAAAATAGAGAAAAAAATAAAAGAAAAGAAAAAATATTAGAGAAAAAAACTATTGTGAACCCAAGTACTCTCCGTTCTATAATAAATGTCAAACTTTCCTTTTTAGTTTGTCTCACAAAAGATGTCACATTTCCTCTTTTAGAAAAAGTTCTCCCTCACATCAATTACTCCCTCCGTCCCAAGTTACCTGAGTCGTATTCTCTTTTTGGGTTATCCCAAGTTACTTACTTGAATCACATCAATCGAAACTATAATCACACCTGTTTTATTCTTTCTTTTGCTTTACTCTCTCTTATTTATTCCCCTCTCTACTTTATTTAACTCACTAAATACAACTTTCTTAAATTTGTGCCGAAAAGAAATGCCTCAAGTAACATGAGACGGAGGGAGTATAAAAATATATTTTCTCTCACCACTTAATACACAAAATAACATTTTCTAAAATCCTATGTTATCTCTCAGGTATGATATCTACTGTGGAACGGAGGGCGTACTGCGTATTACGTGAGAGATGTGTTAAAAGAAATAATCGAGTGTTGTGTTGTGTATGTGCATAATAAGAAGGAATGATAATGTGACTTGAGAAATATAGCCAGAAAAATGACAGAGCATCCATTGTTGATGATCTTTAAGGTGAAAAAAATTGATAATTAAATGCAAAGACGGATGGAAAAAAAAAAGTAAATGAGCACCAATTCGTCACACATGATTATCATTATGAAACCCACCCCCATTTTCGCGACGTGTATATATATATATATGTGCACTATGGTGCCACCATAAATAAAATAACACTATATCACCAATATACACCCTTAGATTCGAAAATCCAACGCTCAAGATTGAATTTCGCGAACAGAATTGAGATTGCTGTCTAGTGTATACGAAATTGCAGTCAGGGGCGGTTTAGTCATTTCATATAGAATCATATTGGGGATATCCCCCAAAAATAACATCACTCTCCAAATCCGTCTCTCTCCCTCCCTGACTCTCCGATAGCGATTACTCTGAATCCCACCGCCTCCGAATCCCGCCGCCTCCGCCTCTACCTCTAAATCTGTCTCTCTCTCTCTCTTCCCCCCCCCCTCTCTACCGCTGATTCACTACGAGAAACCCTAAATTCACAAGTTCACGCCGCCTGCGCCGCCGCCTGCGCCTCTACACCGTGAGTCAGCGATTAACCCTCACTTCGACGGCGATTAATCCTCACTTCGATGATGATTAAGACTCACTTCGACGGCGAACTGAAACAACGTTTCCGATGGAAAACTCGATTTCGAACGGCGGTATGATTTTTTTTTTCTGCATATCGATTTTCAGAGATGCAATGGTGATATGAAAGTTTTTTATAGTCGCGAGTTCAGTTTTAATGGGTGTTTTTGGTGATTTTCTCAATTGTGTAGCTATTTGCTCCATCTATTGGTGATTTTTGCAATTGTATGATGATTTGCTCCATGTAGTGGTGATATAAAGGTTTTTTGACACATTGTGATCGACTATTGTGATTTTTTTCTATTGGATTAAGTGTTGTTGTACCCGAAGTGAATTGAAAATAAATAGTTTACACCCTGTGCAATCTATAGCTCAAAATTCCTTGAATTTCTTCTTTAAATAACTTGTCTGCAAGTTCTCTAGCTCAAGTTGTGTCTGCATTTGAAATCTGAATTGTTGAATTGCTGATTTGCTCCTAGTATATGGAATTTGGGTCAATTTTATGCTTCTGTGGTTGCTAGTTTCTGATTGGTTGTATGATTCATTATGTTACTGTATGATTCATTTTGTGGTGATGATTTGGTTGTATTAATGTAAAAAAGTGGTGTTAATTATAATAGTGGGGTTAATTATGTTACTATATGATATGGGTCAATTGTTGATTTGGTTGTATTAATGTATAAAAGCGGTGTTAATTATGTTATTGCATGATTCATTTTGTGGATGATTTTGTTGTATCTACTTCATTTTGTATGTTGCTTTATTGTATATGGTTCATTTTTGGATGTTGCTTGATTGGTGGACGATATTTGATTGATATTATTGGTTTAATGCAGTGCAAGATAAATTAAAATGGCACGAAAAAGAACAAGATCAGAGGCAGAAGAGGAAGAGTCTAGAAGGGATATACGTGAAGCTGAAACCAGAACTTATCATCAGAATATGAATGAGGAAGAAGTGGAAGGTGAAACAAGCAATAGAATGAATATCGATGAAGAACTAAGAGGGCCAGGAGGTGAAGGTATTGTGATACATCTTGCAGTATTGCTTGTTATATATTGCAGTGCATCATTTAGAATAATGCAGTCTTGTTTGTTGTATATTGCAGTGGGTCATTTAGAATAATGCATCATCATCTTGCAGTTTTTCAAGTTATATTGTTGTATTGCTTGCTATATATTACAGTGCAACATTTAGGATAATGCATTCTTGGTTGTTATATATTGCAATGGGTCATTAGGAATAATGCAGTGGGCCATTTAGAATAATGCATCATCATCTTGTTGTATTGCTTGTTATATATTGTCTTGTTATATTGCTTGTTATATATTGCAGTGCAACATTTAGAATAATGTTGTCTTGTTTGTTATATATTGCAGTGGGCCATTAAGGATAATGCATCATCTTGCAGTTTTGCATGTTATATTACTGTATTGCTTGTTATATATTTCAGTGCATCATTTAGAATAATGCAGTATTGAAACAATCTTCTTTTTTTGTAGTTCTGGTAAAGCTAAACAAGGGGGTAAAAAATGTCTTGCTGTTCAGATTAAAGGCCCTGCAACAAGAATAGGCCCTTGGCTGTGTGTTGAGAATTGCCTTACATCAGTTCGAGGAGGTAAAAAAGAGATGACCGATAGATGTTGAGAAGATGGTTGCGGAGTACAAGAAACCATGAACAATAAATTAACTCTTGGCTTTTCTGAACATGAATGAAATCTTGGCTGTGTAAATGAACTTAGTACTGAAACATGTAATTTTGCAGTTTTAATTTGATTTGACTTTTTTTGCGTAGTTGTTTTGATGTCAGTTACTTATAAAATGTTTCATGCTTGATATCAAATATAGGTAAAGAATACGTCTCAACATTATACATCATATTGTTATTAAGTGCATTGCAACTCATATAGTCGTGTGCTGCAATCTCAACACAAACTAAGTTGTTCTCATCAATAATATGTAAATTGCAGTATTGTCTTGGTAACAGTGCAACATTCATTGAACAACACAGCAATATGATAATGTAATAATTTGTAATTAAAAAGGATTGAAGTTACACTTATTACTGAAATGAAGGCAACCTGAAAACAAATAGTATAAAATTAATAATTAATCCTTCTGGAAATAATAGATTGAAGCAAATAGTGTAGTCGACAATCGTTACATTAAGACTGCAATATGGCGATACTAATACTGCAATATACAACGTATAAGACTGCAATATAGCGAAAGTAATACTGCAATATACAATGTATAATATAAGACAACAATATAGCGATACTAATACTACAATACACAACATATAAGACTGCAATATGGCGAAACTAATACTGCAATATACAACATATAAGACTGCAATATGGTGGTACTAATACTGCAATATACAATATATAAGACTGCAATATGGGTATGAAAAATATAAACTAATAATTTTATTTTCCCTTTTGTCGGTCGTAGTTCCTAGAGTCACGGTAACCTAATTCTCCACAATTTTTACAACGACGCAATGGTTTGTTGTTCAACTTTATAGCCTTCTCCTTCGCGGACACCAAACGGCTTTTAGAATCACTTTGCCGAACCTTTAGTTATTGGATGCACTGCAATCTCGACACAAATAAAATTATTCCGTCAGCAAACACCAATTACTAAAATGGAATGCAACCTGAGAACAATAATATAAAAATTAATAATTAATCTGCAATTGTTTTTTTAAACTACAACATGAACAAAAATTATTAACAGAACATGTAAACTGCAATATAACCATGGTAACACTGCAATATTCAATAACACTGGAAAAAATTTGTGACCAAAACTGAAACCAGCAGCAAAATTAACAACAAAATTTATGAAATCAGCAGCAAAAAAGAAAGAAACAAGAAGAGATTCAAAGAAACCAAAGGAGAATACACGAAGTAAACTACTACAAATCGGAGAGTTCAATTACTTAGTAAATTCACGGAGTTCAATTACACATCAAAACTCATGGAGTTCAATTACAGATCACGACTTGCAGAACGAAATTCACAAAATTCAACGATTTCAATTAACAATATGCTCCAAAATTATGCACAAAATTACAGATAAAATTGAGAATAGAGTCGTCGGCCATATCAGATGAACGAGATTCAGTAAATCAAAAATTGAGTGGAATTGGAACGGATTGAGCAGATTCGTATGGAATGGATTGGGCAAATTTTTATGGAGTGAAATTGGAGCAGATTCGTGTGGAGAGAAATTGGAGCAGATTCATATGGAATGGATTGAGTTAAATTGGAGATGAAATGCGCAATTGAATCGCGTAAAATTTCCCAGAATTGGATGAAAATTGGAGTTTGATTTGGTGATTCTGGAATGAAAAATTGTGTGATTGTTGCTGTCGTGTAAATGATCTGGGAAGGAGAGTTCCAAATTTACCCCTAGGCAATTTTTCATGATTAAAATTAAATAAAATCTGCTGCCACATGGCAGCTTTACAATCGCCCGATTTCCAGATCCAAGGGCCGAGAATGGTGGTATGATGTCATTATAATAAGTGTTGTCATCTTAACACATCCTTATATATATATATATATTCATAGAACTTCACCTAAAACATACTCCCTCCTCCGTCCACGAATAAGAGTCCCATTTTTCCATTTTGGTCCGTCCACGAATAAGAGTCCCGATTCATAATTACCATAAATGGTAAAGAGACCCCACATTCCACTAACTCATTCCACTCACACATCATTTAAAACTAATATATATAAGTGGGACCTCTATTCCACTAACTTTCTTTCACCCATTTTTCTTAACATTTCTTAAAACCCATGCCATTTAGAAATGAGACTCTTAATCGTGGACGGAGGGAGTATTTCTCATTTTCATAATAGTAAGTGCATTTCTATTTCATAAATTCTATAGATATATACTAATATACACATTTTTATTCATAGAAAGTTGTCTCTAATTTATTATTCAGATATATTAATTTATTTATTACTTATATCATTATAACTTATCATTATAATTCAACAAACACTAATAATAATAGTTTTACTATCAATTATTATTGTACTATTAAATATTTATATTCTCTTTTTAATTACGTATTCCCTCCGTCCCATAAAATATGTCTCACTTTCCTTTTTAATTTGTCACGCTAAAGATGTGACATTTTCGTTTATGGATAAAATTCTCTCTCAATTAATAAAAATATTATATTTTCTCTCTCCACTTTAATATATAAAACAAAATTTTCTAAAATCCTGTATCATTTCATAAATCTGATATTTTTTGTGGGACAAAAAAAATATTAAAATATGTATCATCTGAAATTGCATATATTTTTATAGTTTAGATGGAAAGAGAGTGGTACTTCATATAATCAGCTTGGATAGAAACAAAGAACAAACAATAGGTACATGGGTCTTTGTCTATTTTTATATTTTGATTTTTTGGCGCCACATTTATAAAGATTAAAATAGTTTACATTCGTTTATTATATTAATAATATACTATGAATTGAAGGGTTCTGTTAGGTTGAGATTTTTGAACCTAATTGAGAATTGAGATGAATTTCAGCCACTCATCCAGAATATTTATGAGATGTCAACAGCATGTAGTTTATGTCAACTAGATGGTATTATCGTCAATAGTCTACACATTAAATGTCAACAACTTTATTCAATAAATATTTTTATTTTTTTTATTTTTTTATATTTTAAATTTTTTTTTAAAAAAATTTATTTTGTTTTTAATTTTATACGTATGTAGTTGACATTATATGTATATAGTTGACATGGATTGTATACATAGTTGACATGAATTGTATATGTAGTTGACATTATATGTGTGTAGTTGACATGAATTGTATACGTAGTTGAAAAATAAAAAAATATTAAAAAAATTAATAAAAAAATTTAAAAAATTTAAAAAAATAAAAAAAAATATAAATTAAAATTTAAATTAAAATTTTTAATTAAATATCTATGGAATAAAATTTACCATGATATAACCCTTCTGCCCTTTCATAATTAATTAATGTAAAAATATTTTTTATGTGGCAAATTTAGGACGACTCATTTAATAAAAATAAGTGGCTGATATTGCATCTCATTTCTCAATTAGCATAAAAAATCTCAATTCATCACCACCGATGAATTGAAACTATGAGATAGTATTGTTACGACCATCTTTAATAATACTATAACGTTTGAGATAATTATGCAAGATCCATTTTTCACTAAAATGGTACGGTTGGATAAATTAACTTGCCACGTCCCTACTTAATTGAAGTATAAGAACTTCTCTAAAAAAAAGATAAATGGAGAGTAAAGTAGTATATAATTTTCATATTTATTTTTTTTCATAAAAAATTATTTTCCAAGGAGATAGATTTTAGAAGTTATCATACATTTTCCTATTTTGAAATGTATCTTTGCCTTTCTATTAATGGAAAAGAAAAATCTTATAATTATCATATTTGCCTTCTTTTCATGAAAAACCATTCTCCAATAAGGAAGGTATTTTGAGAATGTATTACATTTTATATGTTTTAATAAATTTGTACTAGTATTATTTTATTTTTTAAAAAATAATTTACCTTTCTATATGTATTTTTCCTTTAGAATGGATTACTTTTTGGAAGGCTGTATATTACTTTCTAAACATTTTAGAAGATAAATAAATGATATACCTCTTTCACTTATCTTTTCTTCTTGGAGATCTCTAAAAGAATAAAAATATTGTAAAATGTGCATTTTTCACTTTTTTATCAAAAATGAATACTAATTAAATACTACTCCTATATATTTATTTATCTATGAAAAGAGGTTCCTAGTTTTAAGTTACTCCATTATATACTCTTGCACCATTTTTTATGTGGTGAACCAAGCAGTTATATTTGATCACCATATATATTTGAGAATCATAGGAATTCAAATAAGCCTGCAAGGAAATTCAGAATAGATTTACTTTGTTCAATTTGAGCCGACAAAATTTCTAACTAGACTTCAAATTTGAACATAGTTTAAATTTGAAACATTAAGCTCGAGATATACTTCTATAATCTTTGGACCCACATGCGGTTAGGATGCATACAAAAATAAGTATCTTAAAAATAAGTCTGCATCAGTCAATACTAGACGCTAGCGTAGATGTAATTATATACTGTATTAATTTCGATCTTAACTTATTTCTAGCATATAATCAAACTAGACCATGTAGTATTTTCTAATTAAGACGCAGACAACTCTAGACTGCACTGCACCACCATATATATTTGAATCGTTATGTTTTAGTGAGAACTTTTTTTAACTTTTTGAATTTTTTCCTCAGTTTTAATTTATCGTGTGTTTGTCCATTCATTTCAAATCATAGTACATTATAATTAGAGTTTATTGAATTATAAAATTGTATAAATAAGAAGAATATACTCCTCCCGTCCTATGAAAATATGCACACTTTCTATTTCCGCTCGTCCCATAAAAATATGGACATTTCCATTTATGGAATGTTATTCCAACTTATTACTCATATACATCAAGTTTTACAATTTATACATTCATTAAAACACTAATAATAATTTGAGTTCTATTATTTACTAACACTACTTTAGTTATCCTCTCACTTTATCAATTTTTTTAATTCCCGTGCTATATCATATGTCCATATTTTTATTGGACGTATGGAGCGGTAAATTTGATAATGAAACGTAAATATTTTGTGATGAATGGTTCTGAATTGAAAAACGAAATAGAAGTAAAGTAGTATTTAATTGACCTTGACTTCAGATGATCTTATAAAAATTTGATATTAGTATGAGATATTTGCTAGTAGACTAGCTAGTGCACTCATGCGTAAAAACAATGAAGAAACAAAAATCACTTTCTAAAAATTTTAATTTATTATTTTCAAGCCAAATCATTGTATAGTTATCAAAATAGAGAAGGGAGAGGGGAAAAAATAAACATACAAGAAGAAAAAGCATGGAGATGAATAAGTTAAAAAAAAAAAGAACAACGAAAACATATACAGTATGTAGGAGCCGCATCCAGATGGAGACTGGTTTTAACCTAATTAATCTTATTACTGATATTTCTGGCCTAATTAGTTAGCGAGCTCTCTTACAATTTTGCCGAATTTAAATAATCTATTTTACATAAATATAATTGAATTTGTATTAAATTAGATTAGTCTAATTAGTTGGCCACTTTAATTTGTTTATATAAATATAAATGAATTGACCGACTAAACAAGTGGAAAAAGAAGGAAAGAGATGGCCGGCCTTAAATAATTAATCAATATAACATGAGATTGGGATAGCGCATAAATCTTATATAATTTATTTTTGGATGATGCATTCCCATTCTTGTGATGGATCAGAGTCCAAAATGTTTGCTGCTAAAGTTCAAAGAACTCGCATATTAAATTCCTTCATCTAATCGGTAGTACTAATTAAAATAGATACTATTAGATTATGTTGTCGTCTTCTATTGTTGAGTAACTATTTAGTGCTAGTTGGTGTATATATATATATATATATATATATATATATATATATATATATATATATATATATATATATATATATATAGGGATGTACTAATATGCTAACTAATTTTAAAGTGCTAACGTACATCCAATCACGTGCTGCCACGTGGCACGAAAAATGCAATATTATATACAGAAAAATGCAATATGAATTTCGACAGATTGCATTTTTGTTATATGAAGATTGCATTTTTTATTGTTGAGTTTTGCATTTTCGATATTGACTGTTTAATTTGCATTTTATATCTATACGGATTGCATTCATATATGTGAAAATGCAAAACTTAACAATATAAAATGCAATTTTGTGAAAATGCAAAACTTAACAATTAAAAATGCAATTTTCCTATAACTAAAATGCAATCTGCAGAAATGCATGAACAACTTCACAAATGTGTATTGCATTTTTATATATACAATATTGCATTTTTCGTGCCACATGGCAGCACGTGGTTGGATGTATGTTAGCACTCTAATTAAGGATGCGCCCTAGTGCTCCCCTATATATATATATATATATATATAGGGATGTACTAATATGCTAACTAATTTTAAAGTGCTAACGTACATCCAATCACGTGCTGCCACGTGGCACGAAAAATGCAATATTATATACAGAAAAATGCAATATGAATTTCGACAGATTGCATTTTTGTTATATGAAGATTGCATTTTTTATTGTTGAGTTTTGCATTTTCGATATTGACTGTTTAATTTGCATTTTATTTCTATACGGATTGCATTTATATATGTGAAAATGCAAAACTTAACAATATAAAATGCAATTTATGTGAAAATGCAAAACTTAACAATAAAAAATGCAATTTTCCAATAACTAAGATGCAATCTGCGGAAATGCATGAACAACTTCACAAATGTGAATTGCATTTTTATATATACAATATTGCATTTTTCGTGCCACATGGCAGCACGTGGTTGGATGTATGTTAGCACTCTAATTAAGGATGCGCCCTAGTGCTCCCCTATATATATATATATATATATATATATATGCTAACTAATTTTAAAGTGCTAACGTACATCCAATCACGTGCTGCCACGTGGCACGAAAAATGCAATATTATATATAGAAAAATGCAATATGAATTTCGATAGATTGCATTTTTGTTATATGAAGATTGCATTTTTTATTGTTGAGTTTTGCATTTTTGATATTGACTGTTTAATTTGCATTTTATATCTATACGGATTGCATTTATATATGTGAAAATGCAAAACTTAACAATAAAAAATGCAATTTATGTGAAATGCAAAACTTAACAATAAAAAATGCAATTTTCCTATAACTAAAATGCAATCTGCGAAAATGCATGAACAACTTCACAAATGTGTATTGCATTTTTATATATACAATATTGCATTTTTCGTGCCACATGGCAGCACGTGGTTGGATGTACGTTAGCACTCTAATTAAGGATGCGCCCTAGTGCTCCCCTATATATATATATATATACGGCCATTTCTTAATACATTATGAATCCTAGCTATCGATTGCTATTTGTTTGATGCAATAGATGAAATATAATAATATAAATGTGGGCCATGACGGCTAGACTCAAATACCTACTCAAATAAGGGCGGATACAAAATAGAGTTAAGGCTAAAAATAGTCCCTAATATATGACTATTTATTGAATTTGGTCCATAAAATTATCTTTTTGATTATTTGGTCCCCTACATATTAACTCTGACTCGAATTGGTTCCAAATTGACGGGACCTTCAATAATAGACAGAGCAGCGGCAGCGGCTGAGCGACGGTGATGTCCGGTGAGGGTGAGGCAACGACCTTTGGTGGTGACCGGTGACGAAGGCAACGGATTTGAAGAGTTTGAAATTTGGGGATTTCCGATTTGGTCGATTTGGGGGAAGATCTCTTCAAATTGGAGATGCACCTCAGCCGACGGAGGCCTGAACCATCAGAGTACCGCCGGCGTGGCGTCGGAACGGCGATGACGGAGGGAGGACGACGGTTGTGGAGTTCACCTCCTTGAGGAGCTCTGATTTGGGGGCGGATGAAACAAGTTTCTAACCTAGAAACTTGTTTTACGAAGTCGGCGCGGCGGCGGCGGCGGCCCGATGACAATAGCGGCGGTTTTCAGCCGGCGGCGGTGCCGCTGCTCCGTCTATTATTGACGGTCCCGTCAACTTGGGACCAATTCGGGTCAGAGTTAATATGTGGGGGACCAAATAATCAAAAAGGTAATGTTAGGGACCAAATTCATAAAACAGTCATATGTTAGGGACCATTTTTGGCCTAACTCTACAAAATAATATACTTGTAGGGGCTGAATATATACTTCCTCTGTTCTGCAGGAATGAAGCCGTTTATTTTATACGAGATTTAAGAAAAATTATATTAAGTGAGTTAAGTAAATGAAGAATAAAGTAAGAAATGAAAAAGGTACAGAGATGAAGAGACTATAAAATGAGAGAGTAAACTAAACGAGAGAAATGTGTTGACTTTTACTAAAAAGGAAAATAATTCCGTCTCACTATAAGTGGAACATTTCTAATTTGGCATGATGTTTTATGTATTGTTGATTTATGAGTAAAGTGGAGAGAATAAGCCAATAAGATAAGAGAGGAAAAAAATAGAAAGAGTGATGTTTATATATTTAGAAATATAGTACTCCAGTATCATTTAGAGTGTGAACATCTCAATAAGTAAAATGTGTCACTTAGAATGTGACAGAGAGAGTACGTATATTTCCCCCCTCAGACGAAAATGTGTCTCTTTGATCACTGTCGATAGATTTATATTTCGTTAATACACAATTTATTGAAAATAAGTTATAAATTTGGAAGGAAAATTAATACGCAATTCGTTATTTAATCAGTTGGTTATTTGTAAGGAATAATAAGTACTAGCACTATTATGTTAAAAACAATAAAATGAACAGTCACAAATTTTGAGAGAAAACTTTTAATAGTACTAAACTTTAAAACAATAAATAAATCGACACAATTTTTTAGGAACCTTTTTAGAGATGGCTTTTAGAAATAGTATTATACTATTATATGAGTCTCAAATTTATACCATGTTCAAAATTTATAATCATGTTTTCTTCTCATCTATTGTATTTGTCCTTTGTTATTCCGAGTCAAGTCAATAATTGCCATAAGAATTCACTAGGATAATAAGAAAACCTTCGTTCCTATACTGCATTTCTTTTCTGCACGAAATTTAAAAAATATTATTTTAAATGAGTTAAATAAAAAAAGAATAACGTAGAAAAAAAAATAGAGAGATGAAGAAAAAATAAAGTAAGAGAGAGTATAATACTTTTTGCTACAACTATAATTGGACAACCCAAAAAGGAATACGACTCAGCTACAAAGGAACATGTGAGTACAACTTTTTAAACGTATATATCTATATTTTACATCTTCATATTTTATTAATTATAATTATAACTTATGGGGAGTGATCAATTGCTAACTCATCATTTAATTGCTAACTACAACTAATTTAAAGCCATATGATTTTAAAAAATGTGTGGTCTACAATTTGCCATGTGTAATTTTCGTTTTTATTAATTAAATCGAAAAGATTAAAAAAAAACTCCAAATTAGGGTTTTGGATGAAAATGTCAATATAGTGTTCCGAAAATATCAACACAATGCTTTGAGAATGTGAACACAATACTTTAAGAATGTTAACCCATTGCTTATATTGACATTCTACATGTATTATGTGTATATATTTTATATAGTATGTTGACATTTCTGCTTGCACGTAAAATTAAAATTTTTAATTTTTTTTTCAAATTTTGACATCGGAACATATGCATACATGATATCGTTGGAATCCTTATGAAATATTCTTTAATTTGATACTACCTCCGACCCTGAAAATTTGATACAGTTTACTATTTTGGTCCGTCCCTTAAAATTTGATACACTTCACTTTTACCATTTTTGGTAGTGGACCTCATATTCCACTAACTCATTTCTACTCATATTTTATTATAAAACTAATACTTTAAAAGTAGGACCCACATCCCACCAACTTTTTCAACTCACTTTCCATTACATTTCTTAAAATCCGTGTCGGGTCAAAGTGTAGCAAATTTTGAGGGACGGAGGTAGTATATGTTATATGAATTTTAAGTTTTGAGATTTCTTTTAAAAGTTAGTTATAACTAAACATGTAGTTAATTGACATTAATACCCCTATTGATATTTTTTGGAATTAATCCTATGGTCTTATTGACGTTTTTCGTTAATCGTATTGACATTTGGAAATTAATAATCTAAGCCCTTAATTTGAATATCTAATGACTATTATTTAATTATAGTTAGCAATTAAGTTATGAGTTAGCAATATAACACTCCCATGTAACTTATACTCTAAAACTTCCTCTAGAAAACAGCTGTATAAGATTTACTATTGTCTTTCATCACTATTCCTTTTTCTTTAATAATATTATTAGAAGAAATATAAAAATGCTCTAGCTCACACTTTTATTAGAATTTTATAATTACAATTAATGACTCGTACGTACACTATCCCTCTGAAATAACTCGAATCCACACTTATTTAATTTGATAATTACCATCTTACCAAAATTTCCATTGCTAATCTAGAAATATCCGAGAATCTAGAAAATTTATAACTAAATCAAAAATAAAATCCTAAATATTCCAAGAGATCCAAATTAATCCAAAAATCTGAAATAAAAAAGTTTTTATATGTATGAGGTTAGCATTATAGTTAAATAAAATATAATTTGAATAATATATTTTACATAAAAGATAATAATTAAATAGATTTTTAAATTAAATATCATTTGCATTTTTTTTATTTAGAAAAACCAGTCAGAATGGAAGACAAAATTCAATATATCGAAACCCCATTTAATAATTTGATTTTATTAGTTTTATTATTGGGATTATAGGTACTACCTCCGTCCCACAATAAGTGTCACATTTTGCCATTTCGGTCTGTCCCACTGATACGAGTAAACTCGTAGTTATCCCCGAGATCGCGGAGAAGATATTGGTTCGTTCGCGGGAAGAATCCCGTCGAGCAGCCAATTATCGTTCAACTAGGATTTTGAGCAAGAAAATAAATTGCAGGAATGAAAGAGACGATAAAATTAAGATGATTCTGATATATTGATTGATTGAATAGAATAACAATGTCTTTCATTTATAATAGGAGTATTCTAACTTAATCAACAAGAAAATAACCCTAGCTTATCGAACAAGAATTAAGAAACATATGCTAAATCAATAATATATTAAAAATAGAGATATGAGTATATTCTGTACATATAAATATCTAGAGACATAGACCAACTGTATTGTATCTCATTCCATATATGGATTCCGTTCATAAAAAATAGTTTCATTTTGTTATTATAAGATGTTTGTATAAAGTACTCTTATTTAAAAATGAAACTCTTCATACTTTATCCACCTTTCCTTTTTCTCCTCTACTTTTTTTTTCCACCTATCCTACATTATCTACTACTCCCTCCGTCCCAGATAATTCGACCCAGTATTTCTTTTCGGGCCGTCCCACATAATTTGTCCCACTTCACTTTTACCATTTTTTGTAGTGGACCCCATATTCTACTAACTCATTCCTACTCACATATTATTATAAAACTAATACTTTAAAAGTAAGACCCACATCCCACCAACTTTTTCAACTCACTTTCCATTAGATTTCTTAAAACCCGTGTCAGGTCAAAGTGTCTCAAATTATTTAGGACGGAGGGAGTAATTTTTTCATCTTTCTTATTTATTAACTTCTTATTAAAACTCGTGTGGTCAATAAATGAAACTATTTTTTATAGATGGAAAGAGTATAAAAATATTAGAGTTCATTAATGAATACATATTAATTTGATCTCACTAGCGTAGCAAAAAAAGTGATTCTATCATCGTCTCATAAACCACTGCCTTCAGATTACAAGCGTATCAAATGTATGGTTAAAGTTAGATAAAAGGTCTTGACTTGTTTTAAGCTGTCAAACGAACCCTTATAATAATTGTGAGAATATCATGTTGTGGAAGATATTTGAAGAATATGCACGACCTTAGTAAGCTTATGTGGTTACAAAAAGCCGAAAAGAAATTAATGGGCCTCAATTCAGTAAATGTGATGCCTCAAACATGAAAAAAACCAAAGAAAAAAGCTTTTTAATAAGCATTACCTACCAATCAAAAAGACCGTATAAAATGCTGAAACTTGTAAATTTATAAGCGAAGTGAAAGCATCAACGAAGCCAAAAATATGCACAAATTAAAATTTATAGAAATCAATTTATTATTATCATTATTATTAAAATTCTCGAGACAACATTAAACAAAGACAGAGAAAATCATGAATATGGTGTAGTCGTCTACATCTCAATAGGGTCGACAAACAAAGCAATGATGTGAGGCTTGAGAACCTTCTCAGATTGAGTGTATCCATCTTCGTTTCCTTTGTAAGAAACATCAATTATGCGTTCAAGATTGAGAATCCGCATCAAAACATCTCTCGAATATGGAGATGGCCTCATACATTCCTCATTTATATCCTTCCATGCGTCCGTTGCTATTTCGTAGAAATTAGCGACTGCTTCTTCTATTGTGGCACCATTGTCCCTCATGTATGACTCTATGCCTGTTGCACTCTGACCTCTTTCCTTTTCCACCTCATAAGTAGCTATGTCGTCAATGACTCGACATATGAGGAGCCCTGCCACAAGCATTTTAGGCTTCTCGCTTAGCCATTCGAAGTCTTCTTTGGTGGCAGATTTGTCCCCCAGCAAGCCGTTGTTGTGTGGTAACAGTAAGTGCAAGTGATGAGGGCATTCTTTAGATACTCCTCAAAAGGTGGTAAATATCCTTGTATGAACCACTTGGCCTCCACATGGTAGCTTCTCACCAATTCCTTGAGCTATTTTAGAAATATAAATAATAATATCAGTTTATATAAATTCATACGATATTTTATAATTAATGTTTGAACTCGTACAGATTCTATGGCATAGTGTGTGGCGTATGATCTTCCTTCTTTAGCCAATTCTTCTTCAAATTGCTCATAGAGTTCCAAAAGAGCTTTGTAGAATGGCTTCACATACTCAGGTAGTTTATCCATCTCTTCAATATTCCACCTGAATAATAAAGTAATTGATCAAGTTGTGCACAATCCAAGTCAAGAAGAGCTGGAAACACAGTGCATGTCTAAGTTAATTTACCTCTCTATTGCCTCAGTAAAGACGTCGAGCTCTTCAATGACACCGTAAGCATCATAAGTGTCATCTATGATTGAGGTCATGGCGATAGTTTTAGTGAGCATGACACGAGCACGAGAAAACTGTGGCTCATGGTATACTCCCATAGCCCAAAAGAAGCACTCCACCACTCTATCTCTCGCATATGGGAGTTTGGAGACTAGGTCCAATTCTTTCCACCACCTACACATATATATATATATATATAAATGTACAACGTCAATATTAATAGTTTTTACTATAGTATTGATAATAAATAAAAGGCCTCAGTCAACACACACACACACACACACACACACACACACACACACACACACACACACACACACACACACACACACACACACACACACACACACACACACACACACACACACACACACACACACACACACACACACACACACACACACACATATATATATATATATATATATATATTATTACCTTGAGACTTCATGGAGCTCTTCCTTATGTACCGATTGTTAGAACCAATGGGATAAAATTCCCAAGCCGTTACAGGCGGTACTCTAACTATTACAATCGAGGAAGATAATAACAATAAATGGAATGAAAATTACAACGGAAATAATAAAATAAACCGAACTATAAGTCGAGTCGAGGGAAGCCCTCTTTCCGCAAGACAAATTACGCACCGGCTAGTGCTCACGGAATGGCGTATTGCCCCCAAAGATAAAACGACTTCCTCCTAGCGTGTAGAAGCACCTCAAACCCGCTAGGCACCGACGAACTTGATGGAGTTCCGAGAATCGAGCTATGCAATGCTCCTAAGATGCACACTATGATGCAGAGATTGAGAGAAGATGTAATGCTTTTGTTGGTGTGTTTCTCATCTCTCAAACCCACCTATTTATAGGATATGAGAGACCACTCCAAAAGTCTCGGCATTAAGGATCCTCATGAACCACTTGGGGGTTACCTTAATTTGAAAAGCCAAAAGACTTTAGAAAATGAAAGGTTTGAAATCCTTCCAAATTCTCACATTTCCAACAATCCCCCACATTGGTTAGAGCACTGCCAGCTCAAACCAACACAAGACGTGTATGCGTGCATGCAGACTCTTCGCTCAATCCTCGAGAAACAATATTGCATTTGGAATAGTAGCTTGGGGCTTTGAACTTTCCATAGTCAACACTATCGGGCATACCGGCGGCCTGGTGGACGTGATGCCTTGAACCATTCCTCCTTGGTGTATACCGAGACAATAATATTGACGCAATGTTATTTACAAACTCATCAGTTCACGTTTGTGTCCTTTACTGGCCATGGAACACCACTTTGGATTCATAAGTGATTCACATGTTGAAGCGGCCCACACTTCCTCACTTACATAGGTGATTCTTTTCCAGGTATCCTGCAATACCCACCTCCTCGAGGCTTCTAAGAATCATTAAAAGTCAAAACTTAGCCTCTTACCACATGCAGGTTACAACACTCAATGCTTTCAAAAAAATGGGCGAAGATAAAATATCTTCCGAGTGTTACAACTAGAGTCATATAGCTTTGTTTTCCCATTGAACCAAGCCCATGGGATCTCCAATCGTATGGTTGGGTTACCACTATAATCATCTTTTAAAATGTGGTTTTCAGTCCCATTCCTTTTAGCAATTTATGCATTTGATCACGGTTTAAACTTTTCGTTAACGGATCCGCTAAGTTATCCACTGACCTTACATAGTCAACTGCGATAACACCACTTGTGATCAACTGCCTCACGGTATTATGTCGCCGACGAATATGTCGAGACTTACCATTGTATAGGCCACTATGTGCTCTCCCTATAGCCGCTTGGCTATCACAGTGTATCACTTCTGTCGGTACTGGCTTCTTCCAACATGGAATATCTTCTAGGAAGTTTCTAAGTCACTCAGCTTCTTCCCCTGCTTTGTCTAAAGCGATAAACTCAGATTCCATGGTGGATCGAGCTATACACGTCTGTTTCGTTGACTTCCACGAAACAGCTCCACCCCCCACAGTGAACACATATCCACTCGTCGAAAACGAGTCTTTTGAATCAGATATCCAATTTGCATCACAGTACCCTTCAAGTACTTGGGGATATCTTGTGTATTGCAGCTCAAAGTTAAGAGTATACTTCATGTATCTCAAAACCCTACGCAGAGCTTTCCAATGTTCCTTGCTTGGGTTGCTCGCATATCGGCTCAGCTTATTCACCGTACACGCAAGATCTGGTCGGGTGCAGTTTGTGATAAACATCAAACTCCCTATGATCCTTGCGTATTCTTCTTGAGCTACAGGCTCTCCCGTGTGCTTACTCAAATGCACATTGGGTTCCAATGGAGTCTTAGCTGGCTCACAATTAAAGGAGTGAAATTTCTTGAGCACTTTCTCAATGTAATGAGATTGTGTCAATGCAATTCCCTCATGATTCCTTTTAATCTTGATTCCGAGAATCACATCAGCTAGACCCATATCTTTCATGTCGAAATTTCTCTACAACATATTTTTGGTTTCGTTGATAATGGCACTGTTACTGCCCATAATCAACATATCATCTACATAGAGACACACAATAACAAAACCGTTATCTGTGTTCTTAATGTAAACACACTTATCACACTCATGATAGTGAACCCATTGGACAACATTACATTGTCAAACTTCAAGTGCCACTGCAAAGGCGCTTGTTTTGATCCATATAGAGATCTCACTAGTTTGCATACCTTGTTAGGTTTGGTATACTGAAAAGCATGTTTCGAGCATGTTTCGCTCGAATAGAATCTTGCTTGTATACGTAAAACTCTATAATCCACTTTTAACCCGATTCAGTATTATTCGAGCAGTTTCGCACGAATAGAATTAGTATATTATTACATTGTGTTTGCTTGTGCATTTAGAAGATGTTTTATAAACATTTGAATGTATAAGAAGCAAACAAAGTCTAAGTCTTTTGCTTAGTAGACTGGTTGTGGGCGTCGTCCACTTTAAGGTAACACAGTCGTTTCTATGCAATGCTTTGCAAAAGACAAAGAAGAATTTCACAACCCAGATAGGCTTAGACTACCTATCGTGAAAGGTTGCAATGTCAGTCCGATTATTTCTAAGCCTTTCTGAAATAAGATGACGTTGGTGTGGTATAGTACTGAATGGATCTAACAGCAAGACGTGTCTTTATGCTATCTACTGAAAGACTAGGCCTTGATAAATAACTATTTCTTAATCTACATACGTTAGCATTGAGCATACGGTATTGATTATGCACTACTTTGACTTATCAAATGGTGCGGATTTTTCGCAACCCAATAATCCTGATATATTGGGTAGTGGTGATTAATATCTAGCGGTGCTAGGATTGCTATTATGTTGAATCGCGCACGAGGTGGGTCTCGTTTGATAATGTCCTCAAGAGGAGCTTGAACAAGGTTTTATTATTCGGAAAACTGGCCAATTGGAGTTTTATTACTCTATGAGTAATAAATAAGTGTTTCTTGCTAAGTCCACTCTTGGAATTAATAAGATATTAATTAATTAAGTCCATAGCAGACATTAATTAATTAATGGACATTTATATCTTAAGCGCGGGAAATAAATAATAAAAGTGGAAACCCGGATTACTTGTAATTTCGGATTTGGATGGGGAGAGTTCAATATTACTTCTGTAGTGGTTGCTCGTAATATTCCGATATAATCTTGTATTAAATTGTGGGTTCAATTTAATTAGTAAAAAGCTAATTGGGCGAGCCCATATCCAAAACCTTCCATAGATCCCTGTCTGGGCCCATAAGGAACTTAATATAAATAGGAGAATAAAGGAGACAGAAGAATCACAATTTCATTATTTGTAATTTTCGAAAATTTCAGCTTCCCCAGCTGTAGGAATTTTCGAATTCCACTCCTTTTTCCCAAAAGGATTTCTTCTGTCTTCTTTATTCGAGTCCTAGTATTTTGATAAGATCAGCCCACCCTGATATCGAGATAGAGTTCGGGAACCAGTCAGAAGATCCGTGGTCTAGTATTGAAGATCATCACGTGGAGAAGGCGCGAGCAATCGACGATTCTTTGGAGAATCAAATCGGTAACTCTAAACCGTAGAATTCATGTTTTAGGATTTACTTTCTATAAGTATGAATTATTTGTGTTCTAGCATGCAATTATCTGTTTAACATGTGAATTGATTAATCGCATAATCGGTCAAATAGATCCGTATCTGATTTATTTGTTTTGTACAAGTCTTCCGCTGTGCAAGGGGCACCAAACCCCAGCAATTGGTATTAGAGCCAATTTTTAGCTCTGATTATGTGGATTAATTTCATGTTATGTGAATTGCATGAACGTTTGTGTTTTCGTTGGTTATTATTTGTTTTATAATATGAGATCTTCGAAAATCCTTTTGCTGCTTGTTCTCGTGACAATTGTTTATAGTGAATTGATTATCCAAATTAATTAATTCAATTGCATGATGTTATGAGAGTATTGATGTATGTTTGTTGCAATCAATTAATTGCTTGCACGAGATTTTGTCGTCATGCCACAATATTAGTTTATGTTTGCGACTAAAATCATCACCATCAATTCGCAAGTCGGCAATTCACGGTTTGCGCTGATGCGGGCGGTCCAAAACCGGGCAGCAGCGCTGGCGGCTGCAGAGACGACGTCACACAAGCGACGACGCAGCAGCAGCGCCAGAGGAGTTGCAGCGACGCAGCAGCGTTGAGTGGGAGCTCCGCGCGCAGCGAGTTGCAGCGCTGCGAAGGCGACTTCGCAGTAGCGAAGTCGACGCAGCAGCAGCAGGCGCCGGCGGAGGGGATGCAGCAGCGCCAGAGTTCCGGGAAGCAGCGGCTACGATGCCCAGCAGGCTGTCGGAGATGACGCAGGAGCAGCGTCGGAAACGAAGCAGCAACGTCCCTCCGTGAGCAGCCGCGCGACGTCGCGATGTCTTGTCCCGTGACTTCGGTTTCCAAATTTGATTAGGGTTTCCAAATCCTTGGATTCAATTTTGGAAAGTATTCAAGATGAATTTGGAAATAAGATTTGAATATATCTTTTGTGGATTTTATATATTATATTAATTATGAATTAAATCACGGATTAATTAGATTCTTTCCTTATTTAAATGGATTTATATGGATTTTATTCCTAGATGAATCCTAGTTATATTTGGAAAATAATAATCTATGTTTTTATCTATATCCTATAGATTTATGTGAATTTATTCTTAGTTGGATTTAAATAATGATAATATTATTATTCTTATCCTATGAATTTATATGGATTTATTCATAGATAAACTCTAGATGGATTTGGAGAGTAATAATATAGAATTTTATTCTTATCTTATAGATTTATATGGATTCATTCCTAGATAAATCTTGGATAGATTTGAATAATTATAATATAATATTATCGTATTTTATGGATTTATATGGATTTATTCCAAGATAAATCCTAGATGAATTAGGATAAATATTTATATTAATTTATTTTATCCTATGGATTTGAATAGATTTAATTCTATTTAGACAAATCTTAGATGGATTAAAATAAGTATTAATCCAAGTTATCCTTATCTTTTGGATTTATGTCCTAGATAGATTCGGATGTTAATGATATATAAGAAAATCCTTATTTAATTGGATTTAGATAAATTCATTTATCTAAGAAATTCTAAGTAATATTTGATATATTTTATATGTCTATTCTAAATAGAATTAAGATTTGTATAAATCTTGATTGATAGGATTTTACTTTTATCTTATGGATTATGATGGATTTATTTCTATCTAGTAATATCCTAGTACTATTTAAATAATGATAATACTAAATCAACGTTATCTTGAATTGTAGGATTTGATTTTATCGAAATAAAATCTAGAATAATCCTAAGTGGATTTAGATAGTTGACTCTATCTTGATAAATCCTAAATAATTTTGGATAATTATTATCCAAGATAAAACTTAATTATTTAATTGATTCTCCCTTGACTAGATTAAATAATTTTCGATAATTATCATGTGCGTGTAAATGCCATGCATTAAATGGATTTATCTGTTTATTTGGTGTTTATCTATTTTAAGTGGATTATCTGCTTTATCTGCTTATGTGATAATTATGCAAAAACCATATAAAAATATCTAAGTGATGATTACAACAAGTGCGTTGTATACGGTCTCCATCGGTTGGTTTGCGAATTTGTGAAGCTAGTTTCTAATATTATCGCCACCCATGTTGTGGGGACAATAATCCTAAGAAATAGCAAGTTCATAAGGGAAGACTTCTCAAAAATAAATAGTATGAACTAGAAAGTAGTTTCTAATATTATCGCCACCCATGCTGTGGGGACAATAATCCTAAGAAATTACAAGTTTCAGAAGTTCAAACAGAATTTATGAGATAGCTTGGTTTTGTTATCAACACATGAGCATTGTTATGGGAGTGTGTTGTAAAAACAAGATTCTGTAATGCTAAATCTGATGGTCGTGCTTAGGCAACATTTGGCGGCCATGCCGTGCTGCGGTCTCTGGACTATTCGTCGGTGTTGTGACCAGTAAAAATGCTAAAATTTTAATGCGTATTGACCTCTGCTTGAGGGTACAAAATTTTAATTTTACAGTTGCAAGATACATAATTGTTTTTTGGTTATTTGCGATTATGTATTGAGCATGAGTATGTGATAATAAGTTTATTTGCCAAATCTTCATTATGTCATTCAATATTTGTCTGCGATCCTTAAAGAAAGTAAACTCGAATACCTAAATTATGTAGACCGGAAACAAAAATGGATAAGATTCTCATCGCTGAAAGCTTCGAGTTTATACTCAATGATTCATGTCCTCCAATTCCTTGACATAATTCCACGAAGAATGTTCGAGAATGCATTATGCATGTACTTGACAAGTTCTTTGAGGAATAATGTCAAGCTATTTTCTTTTAAGTAGCACGACAAGTCTTGGTTAATGACGATGAAAGATGGATATCAATAGAATCTGTCAAGATGATTCGATTGGAATATCCTAGAGTGACAGAATGTTTTGAGGATCTTTTGATCACTCAAATAGTTTCTGACACACTAGTCATCGCCTAAAGTAATAAGAAATGACTACAAGAAGATTTAACTGAAAAGTAGAAAATCTTCAGACTAATAGTCGTTATATTACTGTTAGAGGAAAGTAACATGATAGATGGCGAATTCATAAAGGCTGCATTTTTCTTAAGTCCTAGTTCATTTGAACAAAAGACTAGATATGGAAATGGGACAGCCTGAATTGTCATCAAAGTTTGTTTAAAGCGAGAAAAGATGTTTTGTGAGTTGGATTGACCTATTTTATAGAAGGACAATGACTTACATGACAATGCAACTTCTAAGTAAGAGATCTTGATCCAGTTAGGTTTTTGTTGCAGTGGGAGCTATTAATGCTCAACTATTGTTTTATGGTTGATGCTTAAGGCATCATAGTATTAAAATAATATAAGTGCGACAAGGTTAAGTATTCAACAACACATCAACTTCTTAATCATTGAATGATAAAGTATTTATGGCTCTTAGTCTTAAGGCCAAGAAAATACTTAGCAATTGTTCGAACTGATCTAGACTATCAAGATTTTAACATTTCGTTAAATAGCTTGAGAGTTGAGAAAGTCTGTTTGATGCACTATGAGTTAGAATCATTTGATATTTCAAGAGATTCATAATACTTATAGAAGTGCAACAAAGATAGACTAGCAAGTCTCAATGGTTTACGCCATAAGGAGACGAGCAAAGGGTTATGATCAGTAGTTGGAGTCTAATCTCCATTAACGAATCCAAGCATTCATCTAATGAATGAGATAGTTATGTAAGAAGGAATCGAAGTCTTTGTAAGACAAGTTTGATTAAGTGATGAGTTGTACTCATTAAAATCTTATCATTGATGGGATAAACATTAAAGAAACTACCAACATCAGTACCTTCTACAAAACACGAGTTGTCGACTAGAGTGTCTCTAGTCCAGCACATCTCAAGGTGTAATGTTGTTCCAACACGTGTTGGAAAAGTGTCCAAGAAATTGGAGTTGTGTACTGAGGCATGTTTTAAGGTTTGTCCCAAATGATGTAAGGTTATTAGTTCTGTAATCTTCAAAGATAGAATTCTTGTATGAAGATCAAGAGAGGAACTACAAGTCTAACAACATGATAACTCTCAAAGATAAAGAGAGAGATATCGGATTTTCCATTACCAAGAAGTCATATCATTAGAAACTTTTGCACTAATAAAATCAACTTCAGTACCTAAGATTGTAAGAACCATATCGTAGTGGGAGCGTTCCACTGGAACACAACAAGTTCATGGGTCTAAGAGTGTCGTAAGACTCAGTCTTAGATTAACTTGAACATAATCCCTTTAACTACAATGTAGTATTGGTTAATTTGGATAATCATCTTTGAAAAGGTGATAGATTCCATATTACAATCTAAGATAGACAACATATTTTACAAGACTTGCAATACTACCTACAGGCTGTGTCAGTCAGTGGGAGCGAGTATCTTTGCAAGTAAATGTGGATCTCAAATGGCAAGACAATGACAATGGATTATGCCCAAGGAGAATTATCTTCTCGCTATCGTTGTGCCAGAATTTATTCGATCATATTGTCTATTAGAACTTACATAAATTAGAATGTATGTATTATGATTGTCAAGACAGCCTTCTATAAATAGAAGTCTTGAGAAAATCATCTACTAGAACATTCTAATGGATATGTAATTAAGGGAAAGAAACGCATGATTGGAAGCTAATATAGACCTCGTGGTCTTGGGCAAGCATCTAAATCAGAGTATATGTGTTTTATCGAAATTGTCAAATATTTAGAATTTGACTTGTGTCCTTAACAGTGCTGTAAGCACAAGGAAGTTGAAAGTGCATTACATATGGTATTATTGGTACTCTACGATGATGAAATCTACAAAAGTTGCAAACAACTAAGATTGACATCTGGCGTAGGAAACTGGTTGTCTGCCCAGTTTAAGATAAAGGATTTAAGAGAAACTAATTACATTCTTAGCATCTAAGTCCTTTTAAGATTGCTAGAAAGAATGTTGAGATTCTCTTAGGAATCCTATATCTACACATTGCTTAGAACATTTTAGCATTAGATATTCCATGAAAAGGTTTATAACTTACAAGATGGAATTGTCTTGTTTCTAGTCAAGTGTCGTTTGACGCTTAGTGAGATCAAGAATTATGAGACTAGTTTCGGAGATAGTTGTCTCATGTATGCTACAATGTGTACTAAGTTTGATATTAGTTGTGTGTATGCATGACAAGCATATATCATATTAACCATGGCAAAGGACTTTGATTGAGGTAAAGAATATACCATAGTGCTTGAAAAAGACTAATTGTTATATTCTAGTTTACCAGTCATTCATGTAATGTCCTTGGGGTTACACTGACTTAGTTTTATGACTAATCAGTGATCGAGTAAGTCATCCTCTGAATATGTGTTTAACTTAGGAGTATCTTCCTAATAGCTTTAATCGTAAGTTTGAGTATGCCTATGAGTATTACATTTGGAGTATGACTCTAGTGAAGGCTAACTCAAGGGACACACGAGCTAATAAAGCTAAGCAATCACATAGAGAGATGAAATTAATTAAAGATCAAGTACGCAGCAAAGACATTATGGTGGAAAAGATATGATCAGAGAACAACCAAGCAGATTTTTCACATAAAATGCCTTTGTGGAAACATGTTCAAACATGATGTGAAATGAATGGTGGTTCGATATATCTAGTACCAAGACCTGCTTTGTGTATAAGTGGGAGAGTTTTTGGCAGTGGGTATACTCGAAAGCATGTTTTGAGTATAAGTGGGAGATTGTTAGGTTTGGTATACTGAAAAGCATGTTTCGAGCATGTTTCGCTCGAATAGAATCTTGCTTGTATACGTAAAACTCTATAATCCACTTTTAACCCGATTCAGTATTATTCGAGCAGTTTCGCACGAATATAATCAGTATATTATTACATTGTGTTTGCTTGTGCATTTAGAAGATGTTTTATAAACATTTGAATGTATAAGAAGCAAACAAAGTCTAAGTCTTTTGCTTAGTAGACTGGTTGTGGGCGTCGTCCACTTTAAGGTAACACAGTCGGTTCTATGCAATGCTTTGCAAAAGACAAAGAAGAATTTCAAAACCCAGATAGGCTTAGACTACCTATCGTGAAACTGAAGCGTTGGGTTATGAGAGTTTCTCCTTCCTGGGTCAGGCTATTATCATTCCTGTTTTAAGACCATTTCCCCCCCCCCGGACTTCGTCCAGCTTATTCCTCCTCTTTTCTTTTTCTTTTTTTTTTTTTTTTTTTAAAAAAAAAAATTTCCTCTGGGCTTTGTCCAGCTTATTCCTCCATTTCTCCTTTCTTCTGGACTTCGTCCAGCTTATAACGCCTTTCCCTGGACTTCGTCCAGCTTATACCTTCATAACCCAATTCCTAATTTTTCTCCTTCATAGCTCTTCTCCCTAAGCATTCAGTGGTGGCCCTTAAACATGTGTTAGCTCAAAGTTATCTGAGGTTTATAACTCACTATATAGTGGGGCTTCACAACTAAGTAAGTAGAGGCATTCTCCGTCGTTCTTGCTTCATTCAAATTAACTAGGCTTATTTAAGGAAAAAGCTTCTAAGTTGAAATGCCTCCTATCTTCAGTTACTTTCACTAAGGGGATCATGTCGTATTATATCCACTGGCTCATGTGACAACACTTAAGACTAACAGACTCTTAATATGCAACACGGGTAATGCATTGACTCCTCTCCCCCTCCCACTTCACTCAAGCTTGTCCCTAAGCCATCGTCGTGAAGGGGGGAACAGAGAGATCAATGCAAAATAATAAAACAAAATAATAAAACTTCTCACACTTAGACCAAGCAATGGGCTAAGTGGGAGAAGAAACACAGAAAACAAAGGAAAAAAAACATAACAACAGAAAACACAAACTTCTCACACTTAGACCACGCAGTGGGCTAAGTGGGAGAAGATATAACAAATATTAAACACATATATAACAGGTAAATAAATAAAAAAAACGAAAAGAACGACAAATAAAAGTTACTTGATCAAGAGATGATTGATCACTTCTGGGGCTGGCTCCCTCGAGATCCAGACTGGGGTGGGATTCTGGGTCGGGTCACTTTCACTTTCTTCTTAGCTGGCTGCTCCAGCTCTTCTTCCTCCTGTGTTGTTTGTTTAGGTACTGGCTTTTTCACGATAGACTTTGATTTTGGTGGGGCAGGAACTTGCACGGGAATGGTCGGGGAGATCAACTGGAGCGACTGCTGTGGTCGCTTGACGGAGGGACTGCTCTGTGTGGGCTGCCTGACTTCACTGCTGGACCCAGGAGTTGTCCTCGACTGGGTCAAGGGGAGCGTCTGCTGCATCCACTTCAACATTTTCATTGAGAGCTCCACCGCTTCCGTCATCCTATCATTCTGTTTGGCACACTTCACCGCCAAATCAGCAATATTTCCCCTCAGGGTCTGTACTTCCTCCCGATTTCCCATCAATTCCTTCCTTATCCCACCGAGCTCCTTTATCATTTCTCTCCTCATCATCTGCATCTCCTTTTTCACGTCCTGAACTTCCTTGCGCAGCTCTTCAACCTCTTCACTCGGCATGGCTTCCTCCGGCTCTGCCTTCACCTTGTCTCCCAACGAATAGAAGAGAGTTTTGGTGCCTTGAGTCTGCAGCAACCCCTTGTTGAAGAAATAATCAACACTAAACACCTCTGGGGATTCGCACATGACCACTAGCGGAGCGGCCTTGGCAATTCTCATGTCTATATTCCTTTGGATGTAAGCGCCGATGAGGTGGCAGGTGTACATATGACGCCCTGGGTTGCTCGTCATCTGATGGCACGCCTGCGCCAGCCAATATCCGAGGTGCACCTTAACACCCTTCGCCATGCACCATGTGAAGTAGAGATCAGTAGTAGTGAGAGCTGAATTCGCACTGCCCATCAAATTGTAGCTGACAAATGTTTGAGCAAAACGGAGGATCCGGTCTTCGATGTGGGAGGCTTTGGAGTAGCTGGATTTAAACGCCCCTGATTTAGAGTGCGTGATCAGTTCCCATGCTGTCTGTACTTTGAAACCAGGCGTGTTCTTTGGCATCCCGACCATCCTGTCGTTCCATGCCCCCTCTTCATCTTCTGCCTGGGTGAACAACCCCATCCGCAAAGACCACTCTCTAATGCTCAACTCGTGCTCCTGATTAAAAAGTCTGAGTGTGATAGAATCTGCGTCCAGGTCAGTGGTATTCTTCAACCGAAAAGTAGAGAAGAACTCCCTTGCTAAATCCACTGGTACCCTCTCCTGGCTGTGCTGCAACAGCCACTCAAATCCTATTGCTCGGATATAGGTGCGGAATTCTTTGTCACAAGCGATCATTTTGAGCTCCCTTGAGCTGTACTGCTTTCCTGACTTAGCCATCTTCTCGGCGCTACATCGTTCCTTGTACACTGCGATCCTTTTCTGATCGTCAAACTGCCTCATCTCCTCCAACAAGTCTTTAGTTAGCCAAACTACCGGTCGTCCCGGAACAGGCTCTTCTTCCATTTCCTCAGAGTTATAGCTGGGCTCAGGGATGGGCTTGTCGTGCTCCTCGACAGAGGTTTCCTCGGTCACAGGGGAAAGGGTCTCCTCGACCTCCTGGACGGAGGGAGCTTTCCTTGACCGGGTGGATGTAGTCGCCAGCGCATTTCCTTTCCTTGCCTTTTCCTTGGCCAAGCGCACCTCTGCCTCTGTTGTGTCAGGTATAAAGTCATCGACTTCATCAAGGAGGCTTCTCCTAGTGCGCCTCCTTTCTTCCCTCTCATCAACCTTGGGCTCACTTTCTTCCTGGTCATCAACCAGGTCCACGATCAATTTCAGCCCTTCCTCGGACTCCGGTACTTCCGTTGAATGTAGATCTGACTCCGCCAAAAGCTTTTCTGGGGTTTCCTCCTCTCCAACCAACATTGGGGTTTCCCCCTCGATATAAATGGGGTTATCCCCCCTGACATCTCCTGGGGTTGCCCCCTCCTCCACGAACTCAGGGGTTGCTCCCCTGAAATCAACCGGGGTCCCATCCCCCGTCTCCAGAATAGGGGCTTCTCCCTCAGTGATTCTCTCCACAGTAGGGGTTTCTCCCTCAGTAGTCTTCTCAAACACAGGGGTTTCCCCCTCAGCAACTTCATCTGAAATAGGGGTTTCCCCCTCACGAACTTCAACAGAAATAGGGGTTACCCCCTCACGAACTTCAACAGAAATAGGGGTTTCCCCCTCACGAATATCCCTACCCTCAAGATTAGGGCTCTCAGTTTCTTTCCCTTCTGTCTCCACCAAGGTCTCGTCATGTGTCGGTTCACCATCCTCCGACTGTTTGTGTAATGCCTCCTCTTCTTCCGCCTCTTGCGAAACGGTTTCTGCATGCGGTGGTGCAGCGATTCGCGATCCTTCTTCAGAGAGACTCGCCGATTTCGCAGCCGAATCTGCAGGAATTGTCAGTGACAGTGCAGTCGGCGCAGACGGCATTAGACTGGCGGCGAATAGGGCATACACCTCCTTTGCTTTCTCTATATTTCCCACATTCTGCGTCAACTCGGCCAACAAGGTTGGGTCATACTCAGTGCCCTTGGTAGGATCCATCGGTGTAGATCTGGAAAAAAAAATGAAAAGAACTGGGCGATTTTTGGTTAGGGTTTCGTCCGTTATTAGAGAGAGAGAATGAATGAAGAGAGAAGGAAGAGCAAACACAAATTTCGTCTAATTAGGAATGACTGGAGAGAGAAGGACGACGGTTGCTTTTTCTGGTGAAAAGATGGTGCGGTTGCAGGCGTGATGTAAGCAACCGTACATCTCCCATAATTATCGGCCAGAATTTGAAATTCGAAATATCTTTTCCCTCCTTGACTCCTTCCTTCAGATTCTCCTCCTGGCTAATTCCCTCGACCATGCCCTACAAAATAAAAAAAATGAAGGTTCCAGACCCCTAGGTCGAGGTGAGGGCATAAAATATCGATTCCCCTTGGAGTCTGGTGCTTCGAAAATATTTTTTTTTATTTTTTTTAAAGGAAAACAATTAAACTATTTACATCCGTGTTGTATTTCCGAGATTCCCTGGTTCAGTTTTGAATTTCAAAATCATTAACTTACTCCTTGATCCAGGAATTCATCGGAAATTACCCCCGTCTCTTTAGGCAATAATAGGGAGTGTGCGTAGTGGAATCTCGTCCACAACACACAACTCGGAATTATCCCTATAGACTTTCACTCTATGACCGTTTACAAGGAAAGGAACAGAGTTTGGAGTACTTCCTTGGATCTCCACTGCTCCATTTGCTCGGATGCCAACGATGGTGTATGGGCCGATCCACTTAGACTTCAGTTTCCCTGGCATTAGCTTAAGCCGAGACTGAAAAAGGAGCACTTTCTGTCCCACATGAAGTTCCTTGACCCGGAGGTTTTTATCATGCCATAACTTCGTTCTTTCTTTGTACCACATGGCAGACTCAAACGACTTTAACCGAAGTTCCTCCAACTCTTGCAATTGTAACTTCCTCTCTTCTTCGCAAGTTATCGGCTTCATGTTCATTTCTTTCACTGCCCAGTACGCCTTGTGTTCAATACCCACAGGTAAGTGACACATCTTACCAAACACAAGTCTGTAAGGTGACATTCCAATAGGCGTTTTAAATGCAGTTCTGTAGGCCCACAATGCGTCCCCGAGTCTTTTGCTCCAGTCCTTCCTTGACGGATTAACTGTTTTCTCCAATATCGCCTTGATCTCGCGATTAGAAATCTCTGCCTGGCCATTAGACTGAGGATGGTAAGGAGTTGACACTCGATGGTGTACATCATATTTCTTCATCAAAGCCTCGATGGTGCGATTACAGAAATGTGTTCCTTGGTCTGAGATGATGGCTCTAGGAACTCCGTATCTATTGAAAATATTATCATTGAGAAATTTCGCCACCTCCTTCGATTCGCAAGTTGTGGTGGCCTTAGCTTCTATCCACTTAGATACATAATCCACTGCAACCAATATGTAAGTATTCCCACAGGATGACGGAAACGGTCCCATAAAGTCCATTCACCACACATCAAAAATTTCGCACACGATCATTGGGATCAGAGGCATCTCATCTCTCCTTGAAATCCCCCCTGTCTGCTGGCATCTCTCTCAACACTGGCAGAACTCAAAAGCATCCTTATTCAATGTTGGCCAGTAAAATCCGCTGTCTAAAACCTTCCTCGCTGTTTTCCTTGGCCCAAAGTGGCCTCCACATGCTAACGTGTGGCAATGATTTAACACATCTCTTTGTTCCCACTCGGGAATGCAGCGCCTAATCACTTGATCTGAGCACATTTTCCACAGGTAAGGATCATCCCAAAAATAGAATTTGGATTCGCTCCTAATCTTCATCCTCTGGGCCCGGGAAACTTCTTCTGACATTGGCATCTCTCCCGTGACCAAGTAGTTGGCTAGATCAGCAAACCACTGTTCTGCATTCAGCGTGCGCTTCCCCTTGTCCAATTCCCCTAGATCGGTCAAGGCCAAAACTGCTTCCTAGTCAGGTGGTCTAGGAAATTTCTCCAAAAGGTACAAATGTTCCTCGGGAAAGGCATCGAGTATGGCCTCTTCTGTTTCTCCTTGGAAGATTCTGCTCAAATGATCTGCTACCCTGTTCTCCGTTCCTCTTTTATCTCGTACTTCCCAATCAAACTCCTGTAAAAGTAACACCCAACGGATCAACCTTGGCTTCGACTCCCTCTTAGCCAGTAAGTACTTTATTGCTGCGTGATCTGTGAAGACTATAACCCTTGACCCGAGAAGGTAGGGTCGGAATTTTTCAAAGGAATACACGATGGCTAACATTTCCTGCTCTGTGGTGTCATAATTCTTCTGAGCTTGATTTAGTGTTTTGGAAGCATAGAAAATCACATAGCTTTTTCCATCAATTTTTTGTCCCAAAACGGCTCCCACAGCGAAATCTCTTGCATCACACATTATCTCGAAAGGATGGTTCCAGTCTGGTGCCCTAATTATTGGTGCTGATACTAATTTGTCCTTCAGCAGCTGGAACGCCCTCTCGCATCCTTCGTCAAAGACGAATTCCACATCATTTTGTAACAACCGAGTGAGTGGTTGAGCGATTTTTGCAAAATCCTTTATGAACCTCCTATAGAACCCTGCATGGCCTAAGAATCCTCTTACCTCTTTTTGGTTCGTGGGGTATGGTAATTTTGATATCACATCCACCTTTGCCTTGTCTACCTGGATACCCCTCTCAGAAACCACGTGACCCAGGACAATACCTTCAGTCACCATGAAGTGACACTTCTCGAAGTTCAACACTAAATGCTTTTCCTGGCATCTCTGCAACACTAGATCAAGGCTGGCTAAACAAGTATCAAATGAGTTCCCATAAACGGTGAAATCGTCCATGAATATCTCAATGCATACTTCCAGCAGATCCGAAAAAATGCTCATCATACATCGTTGAAAAGTCCCCGGTGCATTACACAGTCCAAATGGCATTCTTCGGTATGCATATGTACCAAAATGGCACGTGAATGTGGTCTTCTCTTGATCCTCTGGATTAACGTAGATTTGGAAATAGCCGTTGTATCCATCAAGGAAACAAAAATACGTTTGCCTGCCAATCTCTCCAGCATCTGATCAATGAAAGGTAAAGGAAAATTATCCTTCTTTGTGGCTTCGTTCAACTTCCTGTAGTCGATGCACATCCTCCATCCTGTCACTAATCTGGTGGGTACCAATTCATTCTTCTCATTTTTGACAACTTGTATCCCAGACTTCTTTGGCACCATATGGACAGGGCTGGCCCACTCACTGTCAGGAATGGAGTAAATGATTCCTAGAGCAAGCAACTTCAATACCTCCTTTAGGACTTCCTCTCGCATGTTTGGGTTCAGCTTCCGTTGTGCATCTCGATGAGCCTTTGCACTTTCTTCTAAACGAATGTGGTGCATGCAAAGATCCAGACTTATTCCCACCAAATCTGAGAGAGTCCATCCTATTGCCTTTTTGTTCCTTTTGATGACCTCCAACAACTCCTTCTCTTGTTCCTTGGTCAAGTTGCTGTTGACTATTACTGGAAATGTCTCGTCCTCCTCCAAGTAAGCGTACTTAAGGCCTGGTGGAAGTGTTTTCAGCTCTTTTTTCGTTCCATTCGCCTCCTGGGGCAAGGGATTTTTGTCTGAAATTTCCGGTAAAGTCTCTTTCCCCGACCCAGGAGATTTTTCCAAGCTGGCCACATAAGCTGATCCCTTTGACCTAGCTGATTCCGGGTTTCTGCAGAATTCCATAATGGCCTCTGTGAGCTCTTCATCTGTCAATTCTTCTGTGTTCACTGCTGCACACCATCCCACAACTTCTTTGTCAATCGAATGGCTCAACTCCGAGTTGTCGATTTGTTCCTGTATCAATTCTGTCTCAAGATATTCTTGGACTAGAGGGTTAATAACATCAATAGCGTAGAGATTCTCAACATCTAAAGGCCTTTTCATCCCCTCATCTATGCTAAAGGTATATTTTTCCCCATTATAGTCCAAGCAAATTGTTCCATCAAACACATCGATAATGGTCTTAGCCGTACGCAGAAATGGCCTCCCCAAAAGTACCCCACTAGACTCAGCAGACTCATTATCATTCATCTTGATCACGTAAAAATCAGCAGGATATAGAAATTCATGCACTTTGACTATAATATTTTCCAACACTCCTTCAGGGCAAATGCAAGTTCTATCTGCTAGCTGGATCACTACCTTGGTAGCAACCATTCTTACCCCAGTTAACTTCTTATAGATCGAAAGTGGCAAAACATTTATTGACGCCCCTAGATCACACATGGCATGCTCAACTTTGATATCCCCTAAAGAAATGGGTAATGTGAACATACCTGGGTCGGTACATTTCGAGGGCATCCTTCTTTTCTGTATCACAGCAGACACAGTTTCTCCAATCACAATCTTCCCATCTAGCTTGGTTTTCCCTGCAATAAACTCCTTGATGAACTTACTGAAGGCGGGCATTTTCAAAGCTTGCAAGAATGGCAAGTTGATTTCCAACTTGCTGAAAATCTCCATGAGATCCTCTGTATCATCCTTTTTCTTCTTCGCCTCCCCTCGATATGGAAATGGTTTTGCTCGCTTTACTGCATTTGTGGAAGTCCTAGCCTGGGTTTCATCAGCTCCCTTGTTTCCTTCCTTACTTACTTCCTCAGGTTCGGGGTCTAGGAAGAACGGGTCCCTTGATCGAGGTAGAGATCCCCCTAAATCTTCCTTCTGGAGGTCTCTCTGAACAATGATCTCCCTCGGTCCAGCGCCTTCCTCTTGCTGTTTCTGACTCTGTTTCCCTTCTTTAGCTTGCATAGGCACTTCCTCATCAATTTCCAACGTCGGCCCTTCGTAACCCCGCCCAGATCTCAAGGTGATTTGACTAATGGTTGCTCGGTCTGGCGGTTTGACGGTAGCAGGAAGTTAGCCTTCATTCCCTCGCATCTCATTCAAAGAAACTGCGATCTGGGAAAGTTGTTTTGCCATCATGTCCATGGCGGCTTTATGTTCAGACTGAGCATCTTGTAACTTGTGCACCATGTCATTGTTGGAGTGTAGGTTACCTTTCATGAACTGCTGTGAATTTACCAGATCATGGACCATGTCATCCAAACTCCGCTGTGGTCGGAAATGAAATTGACCAGAATTTTTTCCTTGACCTTGGTTCTGTCGATAGTTGCCTAGATGATTGTTGTATTGGTTATTCGGCCCCTGATTTCCCTGATGGTTATTGTACTGGCCACCCGACCCTTGATTCCCTTGATGATTCGGTTGGGAGTTCTGGTAGTTTCCTTGATTGTTTCTCTGATGAGGTGGCACATAGGAGCTTCCTGGATTGTTCTGATTTTTGTTTCCCCAATTAGCTTGGTCCTGATTCCTATACCCCAGCTGTAATTGTCCTTCTTGACCTTTCCCTGACCAGTTGGACTGCCTCTCCGGAGGGTGTGTAAAATTCGTGAGCTGCAAAGGAGATGGCTGGCTTTGATCATGGTCAGTCCATCTAAAGTTTGGGTGAGTCCTCCATGAAGCGTCCCTCTGTCTTCCTTGATTCCAACTTCCATCGGGATTCCAACTTCCCATCGAATTTGCTTGAGCTTGGCACTCCCCTTCGCAGGGCTGACTGTAGTATGGTTGTAGTTGCCTTTCCTCTTGACCAGGGGATTTCTTAATTTCCACTGGAGCATGCGGATTGTATTTCTCGATTGCATTCAGCAAGGCCTTTTCCAGTTTATCGATCCTATCTTCCACCTTCTTGTCTTCTTGATCCATTACTGCATTAGCTGATCCTCTCCTCAATATGCTTCGCGGGTTATCATAGGCCTTCTTTGCCTCGATCAGCCTCCCCAAGGTTTCCCGAGCTTCGCTTGCCTTATTCTTGGTAAACTTTCCCCCGCTCGAGAAGTTCATCAAGTCCTTCGATTCAGGGTTTGCACCTTCGTAGAACAGATAGTACGTCTCCGCTTCTATCATCCTGTGGTTTGGACAAGCATCCAGCAATCCTTTGAAACGGGACCAATAAGAACTCAGAGACTCATCGTATTCTTGTTTGCACTCCTGAATCTCCTTCTTCAAGGCATTCGTCTTGTTGGATGGAAAAAAGTAATCCAGAAATTCCAGTTTAAAATCTTTCCACGTGTTGATCGAGTCCGGTGGAAGCCTCAGCAGCCAAGTGTTCGCCTCCCCTTTGAGAGCAAACGGAATTGCTCGAAGACAGTAGTCCTCTTCTGTTGCCTCGTTGGGTCGCTTCTGAATGCTGCATAGTTTGCTGAACTCGTTCAAAAATTCATAGGGGCATTCGTTCCTACGCCCAGAGAAAGTAGGTAGAACTCCAAGTACATTCGTCTTGATGTCGATCGACCTCCGTCGTGGGTTCGAGACTATAGCATGAGCGGGTTCACCATCAAGATGTGCGGTGAGCGACCCTATTTCTGGATCGGGGTCTAGTAGATGAGCCATATCTGGGTACTTCTCCTCCTCGGTCTCGGAATGCTCTGGTTCGGTTGATGTCCATGGGTTCTCCTCTGTCGATGAATTCCACTCCTTTTCACTCTCTGACTCGAACGGAAATGGATCTTCCGTCCTCAATCCTGATCTGGTGGTGATGGTAGATGTAGATTCCTTGACTCGCCACTTGTATTGGCCGCTCCCAGATCCAGATGAGCTTGCCCAACTTCCAGATTGGAAGCCTGCTTTCATAAACTGTCAGGGAGAAAGAAAATAACAGAAATTAAAATATTTACACCAAATCCTTAAATGAAATAACAACAAACGCCATCCATCCCCGGCAACGGCGCCACTTGAAAGGGTTTATGTGTGTCGTGTTCTACGTGTTCAAATAGGAAATAGCAGGTTCCCTAGATCCAGCAAGTCCACCAGATCACTCGGTCTAGGAACTCGTGGGTCGCGAGGAATCTCGGTCGTCGGACACACAAAGCACTTTTCCTTTCAAAAACCCTCAACCACTTTACTAAACCTAGTATAGGGAAGTAGGGATCGATCCCACAGAGAAGGATGCGTAATACTCATATTCAAGGATTTGGGAGTGTTTTTGGTGTTGGCTGCTGCCACGCATTTTCTTGGGTTGAGGAAAATCAAAATTAACTTGACTTGGGAACCTTTAAAAATTCTTAAACTAACAGCTAGATCTAGGAAATAAACCTGCTGTGGGGACCATGTCTAAAAAAAAGCAAGGTACGACTGAAAAGTGGCAGAATAACTAACTCTCGTACTAACAGACAGTGACATCGTCTTCTACAGCCAAATTTGCGTAAAACTTCTAAAGAAAAACAGCATGAGCAAAATAAAAACAGAGCTACTGACTTGGAATCAAATTTATGTATAATAAACGAAAAACTTAACAGATCTGCATACCCTAGACGAAGTAACATAGAAACCAAGAAGAAATAAACAAATCTATTGAACTACTATCTTCCCACACGCCAAATCCAACCTCAGACGCTAAATCCACTTCGGATCCAAGCGTCTGACATGAACTCCAAACAGCAGAAACTCTCCATCATGTCAGATTTTTAAAATAAGAACTCCGAATACTCAAACAACCACAGATCTGTCACCAAATTCCACATCAAACTCCTCAACATAAAAAATAAACAGAGATCGACATAATAATTGAAGAAATAACTAACAGCAGAGAGATCTATGCAAAATGACTTGAAATTAAACAGCTAAACGCAGATCCACGAACGATAAAACAATTAAACATCATCAACATCAAGGTCGACTCCCAAAAGTGAAGTTCGACGGTGAAAACAAGCAAAACAACTGAAATTAAAGGTGATTGTATCTTCGCCCTCACTAGGACGGTGTTGCCAAACACGAAATTTGCTAGAAAGTACCCCTCCGATCACGACTACCCCAGATCCATTCCCAAGTGTGTGTGTAAAGTGTGTGACCTAAGAAGAATGAAAAAAACTGTGTAGAAGACTCCTTTTTTTGCGTTGCATGCTCTTCTCTATTTATAGGCGTTTGAGTGGGCCCAGCGAGGTATAGATAATGACTTTGTTGCCCTCAGCTGTAGACTCCTCTGTCACGCCAACTTTCCTTGTAATTCCTGCTCATTTCGTTCCTTTCTCTCGCTAGACCATCTCCTTCATTACTTCCTTGATCTAGCGATTTTCTTCACACACCTGGCTTAGGAAGTGTGTTAGACCCAGCAAATTATAACATTTTTCGCACATTACCGATGCATGAAATTAGCCTTATCAACAAGCTTATATTGGAATATTACGAGCAACCACTACAGAAGTAATATTGAACTCTCCCCATCCAAATCCGAAATTACAAGTAATCCGGGTTTCCACTTTGTTTATTATTTATTTCCCGCGCTTAAGATATAAATGTCCATTAATTAATTAATGTCTGCTACGAACTTAATTAATTAACATCTTATTAATTCCAAGAGTAGACTTAGCAAGAAACATTTATTTATTATTCAAAGAGCGATAAAACTCCAACTGGCCAGTTTTCTATCGTCCAAGACGTTGCCTCCAACACTAAAAGCGGACTCGACGGCGACAGTGGAAGCCGGAATTGAAAAAATCTCCTTGGCCATTGATGCAAGTATGGGAAAATCTTTCTCATGTGTTCCCCACCAATCGAGGACGTCGATTTGGTTGGGAACGGGACCTTCATCTTCATTCAAAGAAAAACGTGAGTCAAAATATAAATCTAACTCACTTACCGTCCTCGCCGACGAACTGCCGCCGGTGGTGTAACCGTATAGGTCGGCCAATTGGAATTGTGCGTCGGGGTCATCAACTTGAAAGAACCCAAAATTGTGTTGTTGTTGAGGGGTGGGTCGTTGTCACAATTGGTGGGTACTGTTGTACTTGGCTTCGTATTCGGCAAAGAGAGCTCGTAACTCAAACTCAAATGCATGTTTGATGACGGAGAGATTGGGGAGGTTTATTTGGAATGTTTCGGACAAACGTACATTGTAGCTCTCATTGGTGTCGTCTTGCAAAGACCGAAGTGGTTGAAGATCAATAGAACCAAAATTCGTGTAATAAAATTCTAAACTCTTCAACGTACCGGCTAATTTCCATTTTGGATCCAAAACCTTTGCAATCAAAAACACTGATGGAATCTCACGGAAATACTTAAGTCATTTGTCAATCATGTAATATAAAACACACATCAACTCGGGATTTGAGACGGAATTTTTCATAGACTTCTTAAAACCAAGTGATATGTACATGCAATGCTCTAAAACATGAACAGATGTGCAATAATAAACACCGGATAACTCAACAGTTGCATTTTTGAAACCTTTGAACAATTTAAACAAACTCATGCTTTGCTGCCAACATGCATGCGTTAGATATAAATCATCAACGGGATTGGTCCTAAAAAAATCAATCAAATAATCTATATGCTCCAAAGTAGATTTCAAACAATCATATGTGGAGTTCCATCTAGTAGACACATCAAGAGAAAAATTTGTGTACCTTATTTTGTTTTGACGACAATACTTTTTCCAAGCCTTACCAATAGGAATCTTCCAATGGATCAAGCTTACGGCAGTTCTAATAGGATCAACATGCTTTTTCCACAAAGATAGAGCATCTTGTACACATAAATTTAAAATATGACAAATGCATCTTTGATGAAAATACTTACCATTTATAACCGGGGCACAAGCCGCAATTAAGTCGGCAATACTTGCAGTGTTAGCGGTTGCATTATCAAAACCAACAGAAAAAACCTTATTGCACAATCTATATTCATTCAAAACTTGAATAATTAAAGCAGCAATTGCGGGTGCGGTGTGTGGTGTAGGAAATTGTCTAAAACCAATCAAACGCTTGTGCAGCGTCCAACTATTGTCCAAAAAATGACATGTAATGCCCATATAAGAATTTCTTTTAAAAGAATCAGTCCACACATCAGAGCAAATATTTACTTTGTGACCCAGGGTGGACAAAAGACGTATTACTTCTCTTTGTTTATCAAAAAAAATTCTGTTGTTAGATCTTTGGTGTGAAGTTGCGGGTATTCTTTTAGCACCCACATTAAAAGCGGTTTGCATAGTGACTTCATATTTTTTGTCATCAAAAAAATTGAAAGGCAAATGCTTTATTGCAGCCCATCTAACCATGGCATCTTGAGCGACTTTATGATCATATTTAAAAAGAGGCGTACCTGTTGTTTCAGACGCACCGGTCGGGAAGTTTAGTTGGGTTTGGGATTTAGCGGTCCCATATTCGATCGGATGCTTTGTCTTTAAATGACGATGGAGAGTACCATAGCCCCCACCGGCCGAAAATGGGTAGAATTTATCGCAATAGTTACAATATGCCACAAATTCACCGGTCTCTTGTTGAGTGGTTCCATCTAGTACCGGGACTTTTTTATAATGTTTAACAAGAATATCCGATTTCAACGCCTTCTTAGTTTTACCTCGCCCGGTTTGAGTTTGAGGAGGAGGAACCGCTTCATCATTTTCACCAACTAGTCCAGCGCTCGTCGGAGGATATTGTTCCGATCCTCCATCTCCAGTTCCACCATTACCATCGTCGTCGGAGGATGATAAATGCACGTCCCCATAAGAGTGATAAGACTCGTAACCTTCGCCGCCACCGGCACCCATATGGCTAAGTACCATGGCAGCCCTATGATCTTCTTCGGCCTACAAATATTATATACAAACGGAAACGGTGTAACTATATAAATAAATGTGTAGTACCAAAAACAAGAATATATTTATATATTATATATAGTTGTGAATTTAAATAGAATTTGTAAAATTAATTTCCAACAACTTACTTGCAAACGCATAGCGGTTTGTCGGGAAACCTCATCCATAACCTCACGACGACTAGGGCGCCTTGATTTCCGACGACCACTTTCATCTTGGTCTTGGGAAATTCCCTTGCCCCAATCACCACCACGACGAGATGAAGACATTTTGGAAATTGAAAAATAAAGAGAGAGACGAGAGTATGATATTATGATAGTAGTGAGGGATGAATAGATAATATTATGATAGACAATTGAAGTAAATTATAAGAACAACAACTTGAGCAAATTAAATAGAATGGAGATAGAGATTAGAGATTGTGAGATTGAGAAGAGGAAATCCTTGTTAACACAAGAATGGGGTGAGTAGAAATAAAGGGAAAGGGGGGTATTTATAGGAGAAAAAATCAGAATTAATAAAAAAAAAAAAAAAATTTGAATTTTTGAATCGGCCGGTTTAACCGCCGGTTTCTCGCCGAAAACCGGAGGTTTGGGCGGTAAACCGCCGGTTCCACTGACAAAAACCGTCGGTTTCGCTACCATTCTGCACACCTACGCCTGCAACCCTAGCCTGTACGCCTGAAAAGCTGCCGGAACCGCCGGTTAAAGCCGTCGGAACCGGCGGTTCGGCCGGAAACCGGCGGTTTGGTAAACGGTTTCTGACAGAAACCGGTGGTTTCTGCGCCCTATACCCTAAACCCTGAAAAGCTGCCGGAACCGCCTAACCGGCGGTTTGGAACCGCCGGTTACGAACCGGCGGTTACGGTTCTTGTTTTATCGCGAACCTGAACCGGCCCGCCTAAACCGCCGACGCCTATCCAGTTCCAAACCCCCACCGCGGTTCCGGTTCACGGTTCCGGGCTGGTTCGGACGGGCCGGTTCGGTTTGGTGACGTCTACCTGGCACCTTATAGGGTTGCATGATGAGTATTTTTTCAGATCTGTTGGAGGTGTGTATCGAGATTTTTATGGATGATTTCAATGTATATAGGAATTCTTTTGATTCCTGCTTAGCCAACCTAGACCTTGCACTAAGAAGATGTCAGGAAAAGAATCTGGTTCTGAATTTTGAGAAGTGTCACTTCATGGTGCCAGAGGGAATCGTCCTAGGCCATGTAGTCTCAGAAAGGGGTATACAGGTGGACAAAACAAAAGTTGATGTGATTTCGAAGTTGCCTTACCCTACGAATCAGAAAGAAGTCTGAGGATTACTAGGGCATGCAGGTTTTTATAGAAGGTTCATAAGAGACTTCGCAAATATTGCTAAGCCACTTACTCATCTTCTGCACAATGATGATGATTTCGTCTTCGATGAAGATTGCAAGAAGGCATTTCAATTGCTAGTGAATAACTTTCCTAAACTGCCTAGACAGATGAAGAACAGACCGTGGGGACCATTTCCAAAAACAACAAAGGTACGAATGAAAAGCTGCAAATAACTAACTACGAATTTAACTTACATCCATCTTCATATCTTTAACCGATTCAAGCATAAACACACATAGAACTGAGCAACAACACAGATTAAAACAGAACATGACAAGTCGAATGTCGAAAAAACACAAATCACCGGAAAAACACAAATCCTCCTCCTGCTCACCTCCTGCCCTCGGGGCAAGGAGTTCCGGTCTCATGGGTTGGTCGAGGTCATCCACCTCGTCCAGCAAGCTTCGTCGCGTCCTTCGCCTAGATTCCCTCGGATTTATCGGCGAGTCCTCTCCTTCTGGCTCATCCACCAGATCAACAATTCCCTTTAGCCCTTCCTTCTCGCGCTCCTGAACTTCAGTAATCACGGGGATTTCTTCCCCCACAGACTTTCCTGTGGTTCCCCCTCAGCAAACACAAACGGGGTTTCCCCCTCATAATTTTTCGGAGTTTCCCCCTCAGTAACTAGACCCGGGGTTTCCCCGGCTACAGACGTAAACTGGGTTCTCCCCTCAACATACACAAACGGGGTTTCCCCCTCAACAGACTTGAACACAGGGGTTTCCCCCTCCACACTTTTTCCAACAAGGGTTCCCCTTTCATTCGCATCCTCGTTCCCCAAATCATCCACCTCCTTCCTGTCTATCTCCTCTGCCAGATCACCACCATCCTCCTGTCCACTGGCTCCCTCCACATCTCATTCTTCAGTGTTTAGGCTCGGCCCGGTCTCTACATGTGATTGATCACGAGCGGGCGCTCCGATCGAGACTGGAGGCTCTTCGGTATGTGCGATCGAGGGTTGGACCGTCGTTCCTACAGGAACTGTTAGTGGCGGTGGTGTTGTGGTTGCGGCTTCGGAAGATTGCCCTTGTTGCATTGCCGATAAGAGGGAGAAAACTCTCCTTGTCTCTTCTTTACTGCCAAATTTCTGTGTCAGTTCCTCCAAGAACGCTGCCTCTTCGGGATTTGCAGTGGTGGTTGGCTTCTCTGTCGAACACTCCGGAACAGAATCCGGTCGCCTTCCGGCCTGTACGTCCTGAACGGGAGCGGTTGCTTGTGCAACAACCGGCAATTTCGTGACTAGTTCTGCCGGTGCTTTGGATGAATCGTCGGCTGATGGTTTCGGGGTAGGGTTCCCCTTCTTTGTGGCGGCTGCCGATGCCTTCTTCATGGTTTATTCTGCAAAATTACGAGAACTAGGGAAAATTTGGGTTAGGATTGGAAAGAATTTGGGTGTGGGTATTGTGAGAGAGAATATTTGTGAGAGAATAGAATACAGAGAGAAAATCGGTTAAGTTATGAATTTGGAAAGAAATTTTTTTTTTTTTTTTTGTCTTTACACCTCCCCATAAAGGTAATCTCCTAATCACCTCCGTCTGGGAATTTCTTCATTTTCTCCTCATTTTGTCGCCAAACTCCTTCACCAAGTGATTTCTTTCTTCCTTCCTGAATCTGGCGATTTCCTCTACACACCTGGCTTAAAAGCTTTGTTAGACTCATAAATTTAGTGAATTTAACCCCATAACCAATGCATGAAAGTAGCCTTATCAACGCCCCTAGTGTCTGTAATCTACGTTTGTGCCGCATGGACACAAATTGTCTACCTTCTATTATTTGGAGAAACGAAAGATTTTTGGTTTTTGAAAGTAAAAACGTAAATAAACAACTAATGCAGATAAATCACACATGGAAAATAGATGAGATAAGGAAATTCCGGGGATGTGGTTTCACAGTTATGGTTATATAAATTCCAACTACAATATCTTAGCACAGTTCATACTTCACTAAATTAACGAGTATAAGTTATGGACCTCATACATTAATTTTAATTAGACAAGCCCAATTCAATTAATATATCGGTCCAACACTAAATTGGTCCATGTGATATTCAACAGACATACCTACCATTACTTAACCATTAATGCTTGAAATACCAATTCTAGTTGACCGTTACAATTTAGGAATAGTAAATATATAGGATTAATTAACGCCATTAAAAAAAATATTGTACTGTACTAACGTTATGATTACTGACATTCCGCCAAACTAATTAATATCCAATTTTATGATAGGATCATAGGATGAATTGATTCCATTAGAAGAAAAAAAATGCTGAATAATAGTACTAGAAATATATCTTCGTTAAGTGCGATTCAAGCGTCATCACATATTGGTAAGCATTGCACCTCATACTACTACAGTACTACTTGTGTCATACATCTAGCTTGAACTAATATTGACTAAGTTCTAATCGATTACCTAAGTTTTTCATAACAATCGAGTAGTTAAGCCACCACATTCCATACAAATAATTACTACCTCCGTCCATCAAAATTTGTCCCATTTTTCTATTTCCGTCTGTTCCCCAAAATTTGTCCCATTTCACATTTACCATTTTTTATAGTGGACCACATCTTCCACTAACTCATTCCTACTCACATTTTATTATAAAACTAATATATAAAAGTAGGACCCACAATCACTAACTTTTTCAATTAACTTTTCATTAAGTTTCTTAAAACCCGTGTCGGATCAAAGTGTGACAAATTTTGGTGAACGGAGGCAGTATAAGTTATCGGTTGTGAGTAAATTGGTTAACTGTTGATCAGTGAGCCATCAAATTAGCTAGACAAGTCCTAGAGTAGCTACTTAGGCTAGCTTATAATGAAAATATTATACATAGATAGGGGAGTGTTAGGGTGCCACCACCTCTTAAAATAACATCATACCACCATTTCTAGCCAATCATTTATACATGTGTACGAATAATAAGCTGCCACGTGGCAAAAAAAAACCCCTAAAAAAGACGGTCAGCAATATGGTATACACTATACAACAATTTTTTCTTAGCCAGCAATATCCGACACACTATACAGCAATCTATAGATTGTTGTGTAGCGTTTATAACATTGTTGTGTAGCATCTATAATATTGTTGTATATATGGTATCACGGTGTCACTTTAAGAGGTGCTGTCATTTTAACACAAACCTACATAGATATATTCATCTAAGATAAATTTTCACCAAGCCCAAGAAATGGGGCTGCAGCCCGCACTGTTTATCCTAAATAGGCAATATTTAAAACTTGACAAATGAGTGGTTTTTATTTCTGGGGAGCCCTCGAAAAATTGAATTGCACACCCAAAATCAACGCATTCATCTGTCTTTTTGGACGCGAGGATGTTTTGGCGGCGAGGGCGAACTGGCCGTCGGAGGAGAGGACGATGTCTTGGACGAAGTGAGAGTGGCCGGTGGGCGACGGAGGGTGACGCCGTAGGTGCCGTCCTCCTACGATGATGGATTTGTCACGGAAGGCAGTGACAATCATGTCGGAGTTGTCGATCGGGATGGCGATGGCGGTGACCCAGTCGGTGTGGGCACGCATGGTGTCGCGGAGGATCAGCTGCTCCTACGCCATTGGTGGAATTGGGGATTGCGGCGGCAGGTTGAGTTTCAGCCTCAAACTGGGAATGGGAATTGATTAGGGGTAATTTTGTTACTACTGCACTAGTTTTAGAAAAATAATAATAAATAGTTAAAGTGAATAATGAGAAAGTAAGAGAGAATAATGTAGAGAAGAGTCTTATTTAAGTTATTCTCTCTCTTTCTTACTTTACTCTCTCTTCTTTAACTATTTATTACTACCATTTTTATAAAACGAGTGCAGAAAATGAAATGACTCAACTACCGTGGAACGGAGGGAGCAGTAGAAAACACACCCAAATCTTATAGACCGAACACCCTATTAAATTCACGTATGGTGGGCCACCCCATATCCAATTCTGGGTCAGTTTTAAAACTGGAGCAATACATTTCGTCCAAACTGAACGCATCCGCAATGGTCGGCTAGCGACCGGCTAGCCGATTCGTCGCGCTGGCCGATCGGCTAGCCAAACCATTGCAGCCGGCCAGCGCAAAATCGGCGAGCGGATCGGCGTGGGCTCGCCGATCGCTCGTCGCTGGCCGAAACGCTAGCCGATCGGCTAGCCGCCATTGTGGAGGCCCGATCGGCCAGCGCCGATTTTCAGATTTTTTTTTTTAAATCATATATAAATGCGATTTTCGTTTCATTTTCATTTGCACCACTTGTTTTAACGAGTTTTCTCTCTCTCTAACTTTCTGTTCAAGAGCATCATCGAGCGATGGATCACGCGGGTGGTAGCGGTAGCGGTAGTGGTGGGGATCCTGAGGAGTACGAACGGAGGATGAACGAGGCTATGGAGGCCTACATGAACCGCGGGATGGAGCGGTACATGCGTATGGTGGAACAGCAGGCGATACCTCGCCCTCCACGAGTTGTCCACCACCGAGCAGTGATTGATCGGGATCACGTAGCTGCACATCAGCGGTTGTACGAGGACTACTTTGCAGAGTACCCGCGGTTTCCCGCCAACATGTTCCGGCGGCGTTTCAGAATGCGCAGGGAGTTGTTTATGCGCATCGTTAGGGCATTGGAGCGTCAATATATGTGTTTCCGCTTCAGGCACGATGCGGCTGGCAGACCCGGCCACACCCCTATCCAAAAGTGCACGGCGGCAATCAGGCAGTTGGCCTACGGAGGCGCGACAGACATGTGGGATGAGTACCTCCACATCGGTGAGTCGTCAGCCCTGAAATGTCTGAAGGAGTTCTGTGGGGGCGTGATCAGCATTTTCGGTGAGCAGTACCTTCGAAGCCCTACTCCCGAAGATTGTCAGAATTTGATGCAGATGCACGGGGAGAAGCATGGGTTCCCCGGGATGTTAGGCAGCATAGACTGTATGCATTGGGAGTGGAAGAACTGTCCGACTGCCTGGAAGGGGGCCTACACGACCGGCTACAAGTCAAAGAACCCCACGATAATCCTCGAGGCCGTAGCTGATTACCGGCTGTGGATCTGGCATGCGTATTTTGGGGTAGCCGGGTCGAACAACGACCTCAACGTCCTGAACTCGTCTCCCCTCTTCAACGAGAAGTGCCAGGGCGTCGGTCCAGCCGTCTCATTCGTGGCCAACGGCAACCGGCATGATATGGGCTACTACTTGGCGGATGGGATATACCCTCGGTGGCCGGTCTTTGTGAAGACGATCCGACAAACAAGTGATGAAAAGAAGGCCTACTTTGCGCAACGACAGGAGTCGGCGCGCAAGGACGTGGAGCGCGCATTTGGTGTGCTCCAGTCTCGATGGGCGGCAATCAAGGGCCCAACGCGTTTGTGGGATATCGGATGCGTTTCCGAGATAATGTACGCCTGCATTATCCTGCACAACATGATCGTCGAAGATGAAGGCGTACAACTGACTAGTTGGGTCAGTGACGATGAAGCCGGTCCAAGCCACGGAACGGCCACCCCTAGTGTACGACAGGGGGTACCCCTCGATGAAGCCGGCCGACTCAAGGAATTTGCCAGCATGCGCCAAGTGGATGCTCATATTCAACTCCAAAAGGATATAATTGAAGAGTTGTGGGCACGGAGGACTGCACGACGATAGTTTTTTTTCTTTATTATGCATGTACTTTTTTTTAATCTATGTAACTTTTTTAAATGCGATTAATGAATTTTCCCGTACACGTGTCTAAATTTAATTCCGTATTTTAATCGTAATTTTAATTCCGTAAATGTAGTATATTTTGAATTGTTTTTATTGCGGCTGGCCTATGGCTGGCCTAAATCTGACGTGGCAGGTGGTTTTTTTAGTGTTGCTGACGTGGCAGAGGAGAGAATGGCTGGCCTATGGCTGGCCTATGACCATTGTGGATGCTATTAGGAGAAACCCCATAATTAAGTAAGTAGGAGTACAACTTTATCTTTGATAACAGGCCATTATTTAAATAAAATGAAAAGCACACTAGCACAGTATATAGTTGTAGACTTATTAGGAATAGATTAGCATATATATCCCCACACTTCAATTAATTATTATTGACGCTGTGCAGCACAACCGTCTCCACCGTGAGGCCCGGCCCGAACCCGAAGAGCACCCCCCATTCGAGCCCTTCTCCGGTCGTGCTCAGCCCCTCCTTCGCGGAGGCCTTCCTCATCTCATCCATTATGAAAAGCACGCACGCGCTTGACATATTCCCGTAGTCACTCAGCACGCTCCTCGTCGCCCTCAACTTCTCCGGCTTCAGCTCCAGCTTCTCCTCCACCTGATCCAGAATCAGGGGCCCACCGGGATGCGCTATCCAGAAAATCGAATTCCAGTCCGATATCCCTATCGGCTCAAAGGCCTCCTTGAGGCTCGTCTCGATGTTTTTCGAGATGAGCCCTGGGACGTCTTTGAGTAGGTGGAATGTGAGGCCTGCTTCGCGGAGGTGGCCGTCTATTGCTCCCTCGCTGTTGGGGAGGATAGTCTGGGCGGTGGAGACCATCTCGAATAAGGGGCGCTCGACGCCGAGGATGGGGTCGGAGCCGACGATGACCGCGGCGGCGCCGTCGCCGAAGATGGCCTGGCCGATGAGGCTGTCGATGTGGGTGTCGCTGGGGCCGCGGAAGGTGACGGCGGTGAGTTCGGAGCAGACGACGAGGACTCTGGCGCCGGCGTTGTTCTCGGCGAGGTCCTTGGCCATGCGGAGGACGGTGCCGCCGGCGAAGCAGCCTTGTTGGTACATCATGAAGCGTTTCACGGAGGGGCGGAGGCCGAGGAGCTTGGTGAGCTGGTAGTCGGCGCCGGGCATGTCGACGCCGCTGGTGGTGCAGAACACCAGGTGGGTGATCTTGGATTTGGGCTGGCCCCACTCCTTGATCGCTTTCTGGGCGGCTTCCTTGCCTAGCTTCGGGACCTCGACCACCACGATGTCCTGACGCGCGTTCAGTGACAGCGCCATGTACGCCGTCACGTTCGGATTCTCTTTCAGGTACTCCTCCGTCAGGTGCATGTACCGCGTCTTGATCGTCGACTTCTCGCCTGATCATAATTAACAAAAATAGTTTGACCTAAATTATTTTTTATTATCAGAGTGTTTTTAGGTTAAGACACATTGCATGTTGTAAGATGACTATACTTCATGCAATTTCGTCATCTTTTTCTTGGAAGAGAAACAGCTACAACTGGAAAATTATGGAAAATAAATCAGTGGTGCGGACGTATTGATAAGTTGTGTGTCCAAGCAATCACAATTACAGGAAAAGAGGAAGTGGTTTCTATAATTATGATTGGTTTGACACACTACGTGCAATATGTCCGGATAACTGATTTTCAATTCCTATAAAGATAAAAAGTAATGCAAAAATAAAAGGATAGAAAGAAAAAAGTAAACATACATATGCGCTTGAACTTCTCTTTGAGGTCGGTCATATGCTCGCTGTTGGTGATGCGGAAGTAGTAATCCGGAAAGGTGCTCTGGTCGACGCAATTGGAAGGGTTGGCGGTGCCGATGGCGAGCACAGTAGCAGGCCCCTCGGCGCGCTGGGCACGGCGGATCTCTTGCACGGTCACCATTCTAGTTTAGGAGTGGGAGAGAGTGCATTGTTAATTTGATTATGGGTTAAGTGGGTAGCATTTTATAACATTCGTGTAGGAGTAACGCCTTGTTGAGTGGGAACGACTAAGGGCATTTTTGGTACCTAAGTCATCCCTTCAAATTAGGTTTCTAGTTCTACCGAATTTAATAAATAGCTAGTGTATTACTTTCAATGCAAGTGTATTACTTTCAATGTCAATAAGGGTTATTAATTCATTAAAAATAAATTTTGTTGTTTATAATTAACTATTGAAAAAATTCTCAAAACTTTGAACATTATCTAGATTTAAATAATTTTTCCACAAAAGACATACTCTCTCATCCCACAAGAATATGAACTCTTTCTTTCGTAGCCCGCCCCACAAGAATATGCACATTCTAAATTTAGACACTTTTTTTCTCTATAATGAGATGTGACTCATTCTCCACTAATAATACTTCAATTAATTTTTTCTTTCTTGCTACTTCACTCTTACTTTGTCAATTATGCATTAAAATCCGTGCTCAACCAAATGTGCATAATCTTGTAGGACGAGCGGAGTATCAAATTAAATGTAATTTTATAAGGATTCTACGAGATCCTAATTGCATATGTTCGAATGACAAAACTTGATAACTTTGTTTGAATTGTTAATATATTTTATAAACATATTAATATTAACTATAGTAATACACGTACAATGTCAACCAAATTTAGTTGGCATTTTTACTATATTGTGTTGATATCACGAGAATCACAAAAACTTGTGCTCCATAAGAAACAACTAAAAGATCATTTTTAAAATAACTAATACAAAATTAATTTTCATGCAGCACCACTAAATCCTTTAGATCTAATGGTTAGGAATGGGTATGGGTATTAATTAGCAATTATCAAATTCTTCTAGTTAGCAATTGGCTAACTGTAGGGATGTCAATCTAACTCAAAATCCATGGGTCGGCCTGAATAACATGATAAAATTAGTGGGTTAAAGCTCTAATTTCATAACTCGAATACAAAATGGGCTAAACGGGTTAGCCAACCTATTAGGGTTGGTGGATTAAGCGGGTTGGCCCAACATGTTGTAATTTTTAATTAAAAATACTAAATTTTAGAGTAATTTCTTTTTTCTTTTTTGGATTTCAAGTGCCACATTTCACTAGTCTTCTCCAATCTTTATTCGAAACCTTTCTACATGGTTCCACACTTCCAACTTCTAAGTTCCACCTCAACTCAATATTATGTCATCGTATTGATGAACTGTTTATTAACACTAAATAAACCTGCAAATATACAGAGTATATATAGTATAGCTAATGGTCAGTACTGGATATCGAACACAGGGAAAACAGACACAAATTGTCTACCTTCTATTATTTGGAGAAACGAAAGATTTTTGGTTTTTGAAAGTAAAAACGTAAATAAACAACTAATGCAGATAAATCACACATGGAAAACAGATGAGATAAGGGAATTCCGGGGATGTGCTTTCACAGTTATGGTTATACAAATTCCAACTACAACATTCTAGCACAGTTGATACGATCATGGAAGTCGTGCGTTAAGGATTTCAACTATAGCTGGATTCAACCAGAAACCGTCCTATCGAGATGATATCTGAAAGCTATGAAACTACCACCATCGTCTTCGTCTTGGAAACAGCTTCGCATGGGTATCTTGCACATCTCAATCGGAGTCCGAATGAGAGAGTTATGGCGATTTTACAGAAGTCGCGCAGAACTGGCGAGGGAGTCCAGAGAGAACACCCGGGCGGGTGTTTTGCACCCTGCAATTCACCCGACCGGGTGAATCACCCGAGACGTAGTTTTTGAGGGCCTTTTTCCACATTTTGGGCCCTTAGTATAAATACCTTTTGGTGTCATTTTTCATTCTAGATTAAGATTGTGATTGAAGTTATCTCCTTAGTGAGTTTTTCCTCTTTGAGAAACGTATCCAATTCCTTCCTTGAAGGTTGCTTGTCTCAATTTCATAGATTGATTCAAGTAGAGGTATGCATCAATGGAGTGTATCCATTGAGTAGTGGAACCAAGGGGTGATCGAGCTATTGAAAGTTGCCTAGGGTTGTTTCCATCCTTTTGGTCAAGGTCCTATGGTCATAACTCTTTTATCTCATCATTATACACATGCTTTCCATTCCTAATCTTCCATCAATTCTTGTTTAGATTCAATTTTTGTTGGTTGGATCTTTTATTATCTTTTGTTTTGTGTTGAGAAATTGAAAATAGCATCACAAAAATAGTTAGATCAAGCATCATAAATAGGTAATCCTTGGGAAATGGATCATAAAATACATAGATCCTTATCATTTGGTATCTAGAGCCTAGTACCCACTAGGTGTTTGATCTATTGTTGCTTTGGGTTGGGTTATTTTTTCCTTTTGTTCTTTGTTTTGCTCTGTTTTTGTTGGGATGATCGGATTGATCAATTGTGCTTAGATTAAGCTACCTGCAAACTTTTGTTGGGTTTGTGTGTATGATCTATGATAGGTTTCCTAGCTACCTGCAAACTTTCATCAAAAAATTCCTTCGTTTGCCTAGTTAACTGTGGAGATTAACATCATTGCCCTGTTTTGGCATAGTTGGGGAAAACCATACAAAACCTATCCAATTATTAAATCTGACTATATATGGATATTTTTCCCTTGATCTAGACTTGTTTGTGAATCTATCCACCAAAATTCATCCGAATTGGGCGCGGGGATCAATACCCAAAAAATTCATAAAGATCAGCCAGATTTCAGCAAAAAGCTTCATCCCATGTCTTGTGTTCTTTAGTGTGTGTGTTTGCTCTAGGCCTAGTTTTCCTTGCTTTCATATGTTTAATCATTATTACTTTGGTATTTACTACTTGGTGTCCATATGTTCTTGAGGTGTATACCTTAATTGAGTTGTCCGGGCGCCAACGAGTGGGAATTGGATCGAGAGTGTGTGATACTAGCCCCACTATATTCTAAACCTACCGAGTGACGTTGGTGAGTGACTTGGGGGGTGTTGGGATACTACATTGGGGTGAGTTAGCTTCTTAAATGTCTCTTTCTTAATTTTACTAATCTCTAAGACTAGTCCCTTGTCTTTGTTTTTGTGTTTTTAGGAAACTTTGATGCCTCTTATGACTCGATCCAACAAAATGGGGGACATCCACAAGGAGGAAGTCGAGAAGGGCGCGGACTCAAGTAGTTCCAAACCCGAAGGGGATCTAGTGAGCATGATGTCCCAAATGATGGAAGATTTTAGTCGTGATCTCAAACAAGAGATGAGAGAATGGGATGCCCGGATGGATGCCCGGAGGAAGGAGTTCGAGACCCGATGGAAATCCAATCAAAACACATTGGTTGGAGCCTTAAAGGAGGTTCGTGCATCAAGATTCGTCACTCCTAAAAGTGACCATCTACATCTCAAAGCTTCCGGCATAGAACATGTAGTGTCGAGGGGTAATGGAGCCAATAGGCGGTTTGGAGGAGGAAATAAGGAGTATGGTCGTTTTGGGGTAGGAAACCAACATGGAGGGGTGGAGTCTTGTGGGGAAGTTGAAGGAGGGAATATGGCAAATCGGGATGAGAATGGAGGCTATGGTAGATTTGGGATGGCCAATCAACAAGGGAGAGTTGGGCTCTATGGTGATGATAGAGGTGACTATGAATCAAGGTACCATGAAGATGGACTTGATAGGGGAAGTCGTGGGGAACGAGTTCCAAAGTCTCATGGAGAGTGGCATTCTAGGAGGGTGAGAGATCATGTTAGCCATAAGGGGTTTGAGAGGCCAATGGAAGAAGAAGTCTCATATAGAGCTCGATTGAGGCCTACCTACCTACATGGTGGTGTTGACACGAACCAAAGAGGTAACTCATCAAGTCATTTGACTGCATCCTCTTCTTTCCATTTCTCACATAAGCCTCATGATGTATATGGAAATGTCTCCTCTTCGATGAGCTTAAACCAAATTAGTAGAGAAAAAGAACGAGAGAGAGAGAGAAAAGGCTTGAGAGTGAAAGTGAGTCTAAAAAGCTAAGAGAGCGTGATAAAAGACAAGAGTGTGTGGTGCAAAAGTCAAGAGCGTGATCATGGAAGCCGTGCGTCAAGGATTTCAACTACAGCTGGATTCAACCAGAAACCGTCCTATCGAGATGATATCCGAAAGCTATGAAACTACCACCATCGTCTTCGTCTTGGAAACATCTTCGCGTGGGTATCTTGCACATCTCAATCGGAGTCCGAATGAGAGAGTTATGGCGGTTTTACAGAAGTCGCGCAGAACTGGTGAGGGAGTCCAGAGAGAACACCCGGGCGGGTGTTTTGCACCCTGCAATTCACCCGACCGGGTGAATCACCAGAGACGTAGTTTTTGAGGGCCTTTTTCCACATTTTGGGCCCTTAGTATAAATAACTTTTGGTGTCATTTTTCATTCTAGATAAAGATTGTGATTGAAGTTATCTCCCTATTGAGTTTTTCCTCTTTGAGGAACGTATCCAATTCCTTCCTTGAAGGTTGCTTGTCTCAATTTCATAGATTGATTCAAGTAGAGGTATGCATCAATTGAGTGTATCCATTGAGTAGTGGAGCCAAGGGGTGATCGAGCTATTGAAAGTTGCCTAGGGTTGTTTCCATCCTTTTGGTTAAGGTCCTATGGTCATAACTCTTTTATCTCATCATTATACACATGCTTTCCATTCCTAATCTTCCATCAATTCTTGTTTAGATTCAATTTTTGTTGGTTAGATCTTTTATTATCTTTTGTTTTGTGTTGAGAAATTGAAAATAGCATCACAAAAATAGTTAGATCAAGCATCATTAATGTGTGTGTTTGTTATGAGTCTGGTGACTCCTCTCATTCCTCATTATTCAACCCAGACTCTCTCTCTCTCTCTCTCTTTTGCGTCCTTCCCTGGCTTCTCTCTAGACCATTTCTCTTGTTTCCGGCCTCCTTTGCCGGCAATCTCCTCCGATCTTGTGTTGCCACCGATGATTCTCAGTTCCCGAGAGGTTCATCGGTTTAGATCTTGAGTGAAGTAAGTCTGTAAGCGTTCCTTCTCAGATCTAGGGTTTAATCCAACTATCGTGTTGGATTTAGTTTTGATTGGAGATTTCTTTGAGGTATCTTGAGGTGTGAAGCGGTGTTCATCCATGTGTTGTGGGGGATACTTTGGCTAGTAATCGGTGAAACTGAGGTTTCTGGTCATGGTGTTCAGTGGTTCTCATCTTGTGACGGTTGGTTGAAGCTGTGTGATGCACTTTTTATTAGCACTAAATAAACCTGCAATTATACAGAATATATATAGTATATAGCTAAAGGTCAGTACCGAGATATCGAACACGGGGAAGGCAAACACAAAGTGTCTATCCTCTACTAGAACTCAATTACTATCTGGAAGAACAGAAGGTTTTGAAAACTTTTAAAAACAGAAAGTATTTGAAAACAATTAACAACTAAATGCAAACAAAACACAAAGACGATCGATAGAGATAAGGGAATCCCAGGGATGTGCGTTCACAGTTATGGTTATACAAATTCCAAACTACAATACCCTAGCATAGTTATTACTTTGATAGGACGAGTCACCTAGCTTATGCTCATGCGATGCAAACGTTGATTACAAAATTAGGGTTGTCAATCATAACACGTAACTCCATAAAGCTCCTAAGACCCTTGAAAAGTCCTCACTCTCAATTAACAGTGTCGTTTTAAGGGAAGCTAAATGTAGCGTCTACTAAGTGGATCTAACTCGCTAGAACTCTCTCACAGTTATGAAGCAAGTTATATTAAATCATACACGATTGTGTCACTCAATCATGAAGCATCAGAATTACTTAGGGAAGAAACAAGGTAAAAACAAAACGGATATTAAATAGAAGAAGGAATTGTATAACCAAAGTCGTTACTAACACATCCCTAGAATCCTATGAGTTTAGTTACACATAATGGAATAAGTTAAACACATAGATTGAAGGGAAGACAATTTGAACATAAAACTAAAGCTAATAAAACTCGTAGGTTGAATCCTTGTCGTTCTTGATGTTCTTGAAATCCTTCTCCAACTTCTTGCACAAGTGAAGTACTCTAGCTTTTGATCTCTATGAATTATTTTGCAAGTAGAAGCTCTCTAATTTGTTGAAGCTTGAGGTCTTATTTATAGGGGAAGGTCATTCCTTGTTGTAGAAGGAAAAGATCTCCAAAATATGGTAAATCTTGGAGCAAATCTAGGGTATCTCGGATTCGCCGCCTTTCTCCGGCGGTCGCCGCGTTGGAGTCCAGAGAGTCTGTTCTTCCGGCGGCGGACCCCCGCATGGCTTCCGGCGGTCGCCGGGCGAGACTTCTCTTCCAAGAGTATTTTTCCGAGGCGGACCGCAGCATTGCTCTGCCCGCCGGGCGCCGGCGGTCACCGCACACCTCCGCCGCGGTCACCGCACACCTCCGCCGCGGTCACCGGTCGCCGTCTGACTCCAGATTTCCAGACTTTGCGTTTTGGCTCCCTTTTTCGGCTTAATTATGCACATTTCTCACAAAACACGTCAAAATAACAAAATAGACAAAATATGCAAATAATGGACGTGTAGAGTGACTTTGACAATAAAAACGGACCAAATAATGGCCTTAAAATAGTGCAAAATTCGAGCGTATCACTGTGGCTCTGGGGAGGTTTAGATCCTTAGGGATCTTGTCTTTGTTGCTAACACTTCTACTAAGTGTGCACATATATAATTGAAGCTAGCTAAGGAGTGCAGTCAGGTGGAAGACTGACTTGTAGCTAGGGTTTCTGATTTGTAACCGTTGTACTTAGTTAGTGTGCATTCTGATACCACGTTGTACTGGCTTGTATTCTCTGAGATTAGCCATCTCAGAATTCAATCAATAAAAGAGGTCTCGGTAATTAGTGAATCTTAAGTGATCTGATCCCTACAATATCAATTGGGCAACCCTTCTCGGTTTCAGGTCAATCCATTCGGGTTATCGGGCTATTTGGATGTGGGTTATTAAAGGGCGGGAGTGGTTGAGGGCGTTGGATGGGCATGGCGGGAGAGAGAGAGAGAGAGAGCCGCGATGATTTTTAATTTTTATATTTTAGAATGATTTTTAATTTTTAAGAAGTACTCCCTCCGTTCCACGTTAATAGAGTCATTTTACGATTTTAAGAAGTTCGGAGTTAATTGAGTTATTTCTATTTTTGGCAAAAAATAACATTCTCTCTTACATTATTCTCTCTTCATCTCTCTTACTTTATTCTCTCTTACTTTATTCACTACCCACTTAACACACTATTCTTAAACTCCGTGCTGAAAAGAAATGCATCTATTAAGAAGGAACAGAGGGAGTATACTTTTGAATGTTTTATACTCCAATGAATTAATTTCACTACATATATTGTTCGATTGTAGTATTTCAGTGCTAGCGTTAAGGAATCTAAACAGCAAATATGTTTACGCAAAAAATTGTAAATCAAACGGGCACGAACAAGACTGATAAGCCCAACAGTCTCTAATTCTATATGTGATAATAGCCCATATAAAAAGTGACCTAGTATCAAGCCCATGTGAAAGGCCGGGCTTAGAGCATCCGCAGCAGATGTTTGTCCGTCCGTGCCGCTGGCACGGACCCCCGCCGTTTGCCAATGCAGCCCGTCCGTCCATGCCAGCGGCACGGCGCTGCTCTTAAATAAGAGCACGCCCGTGCCGCTGAGCAGCCTTACGTCGCAGTTCCTGATTGGCCAACGGCATAGCCGTTGACAAATTGATTTTTTCTTTTTTTTTAAAAAAAATTGAAATTAATTAAAAAATGATTTTAAACAAAAATATATATTTTTCCACTTCCCAATAAATTATATCCGTTTTCTACACACTTTTAATTTATTTTTCCCCAAAATTCATATTTTCATCTATAAATACCCCCACTTCAACACAAAAATAATTCCACCACACTACACAGTTCTCATTTATTCTATCATATAAATTCTCTCATCTATTCTCTCATCTTTCTAGGATTTTAATTATGCATTTGACATACTGGACCTAATTCAGCACGGGAAGAAATTATGGTTTAGTCAAATTATCAATATCATTTTATTAAAATAAATTATTAATTAAACAATATTTTTAAATTATAAAATATCTTAGCAACAAACCTTGGACTATCTACTCCGTATTTGCTAGGATAAACTTCAAAATATAAATAATAAGGAATGTTACGCCGTCAAAGCACGTCTGCGTGCATATATAATTCCAAAAAAGTTAATGTTGAAAAATGATGCTACCAATTTTCGTTAAACTTGAACATTCCTATAAAAGATAGTAATATGTAGAAATTCTCATTTACAGCTTTTATAAACTGATCAACTCCAGTCCGGTCAAGAATCACCAGCTTTTATAGGGATTTTACATTCCAACATATGTAAAATAAAACATTTTATTTGTATTAGTTTATTCTCATGACAACATTAAAGATAAACGAAGAGAAAAAAGGCCTAATGGAGGCCAAGATGAAAGTAAACGTCTACATTTCAACAGGATCTACGAACAAAGCAATGATGTGTGGTTTCAGAACCTTTTCAGGTTGAGTGTAGCCATCTTCATTTCCTTTGTATGTAACATCAATGATGCGTTCAAGATTCAGAATGCGCATCAAAACATCTCTCGAATATGGAGATGGCCTCATACACTCTTCATTTATATCCTTCCATGCGTCTGTTGCTATTTCAAAGAATTTAGCCACCGCTTCTTCTATTGTGGCTCCATTGTCTCTCATGTATGACTCTATGCCTGTAGCACTCTGACCTCTTTCCTTTTCCACCTCATAAGTAGCTATGTCGTCAATGACTCGGCATATGAGTAGCCCTGCCACAAGCATTTTAGGCTTCTCGCTTAGCCATTCGAAGTCTTCCTTGGTGGCAGATTCGTCCCCCAGCAACGCCGTTGTTGTGTGGTAACAGTAAGTGCAGGTGATGAGGGCATTCTTTAGATACTCCTCAAATGGTGGTAAATAACCTTGTATGAACCACTTGGCCTCAACATGGTAGCTTCTCACCAATTCTTTGAGCTATTTTAGAAATATAAATAATATTATCAGATTATATAAAATCATATGATATTTCTTAAGTGCATGTATAAAGTAATGATTAATGATTGAACTCATACAGATTCTATGGCATAATGTGCGGCGTAGGATCTTCCTTCTTTAGCCAATTCTTCTTCAAATTGCTCATAGAGTTCTAAAAGAGCTTTATAGAATGGCTTCACATACTCGGGTAGTTTATCCATCTCTTCAATATTCCACCTGAATAATAAAGCAATTGATCAAGTATTACACCATCCATGTCAAAAAGAGCTGCTGGAAACAAAGTGTAGGTCTAAGTTAATTTACCTCTCTATTGCCTCAGTAAAAACGTTGAGCTCTTCAATGACACCGTAAGCATCATAAGTGTCATCTATGATTGAGGTCATGGCGATAGTTTTAGTGAGCATGACACGAGCACGAGAGAACTGTGGCTCATGGTATACTCCCATAGCCCAAAAGAAGCACTCCACCACTCTATCTCTTGCATATGGAAGTTTCGAGACAAGGTCCAGTTCTTTCCACCACCTACACATATACATGTACAACATCAATATTAATTAGTTTTTACTATATATTAAGAAGTATTGATAACAAATAAAAGGCCTCGGTCATCATATATATTACCTTGAGACTTCATGTAGCTCCTCCTTGTGTAGCATTTGCAATAGATTATAGTCCAATTTAGCAAACCTCAAGAGAGATTCATTCTTGTCTTGGTATTCTTCATAGATGGAGATAAAGTAACGAGCTTCAATTCTTGGATTTCCGTAGTGCAAGGGTTGAATTAGAGCATGCACAACCTGTTTGCTAAGAGGAGATTCAAGGTGTGGCGCTATGGACTTGAGAGTGGCAGTAGCAAATTCAAGCGCATCATCCAGTATAGTTTCTCCACGTGTTCTCAGGTACGAGGCTTCATACAGACTTAACAAACCCTTGCCGTCATTCTTAAGGCCTTCTTGGAATTTGCCATTCACATCGACCCATCTTGCAAAAATGTCTGCTTCACCAATAGTAGTATTTATATTAGTATTTTGATATTTGCAGAGCTGTGAAATTTGGAGTATAAGTGATAACAGACCAGAAGATAAACGGTGGCCATGCTGCCTGAATAGACGGAAATGAAGTGCAACAGTGTACAAATCATACGACTTATCATCACTATAATCCGTATTTACATTGAAGAAATGGTGCAGTTTTTCTTCAATCTCCTTTTCAAAGTGATAAGAAATGCCGAGACGTTCGAGCGTGTCAATAAGGTTCATTGCTTCAACCAGATTGTTTTCAGCAGCTGAGATCATATCCAACACTTGATTCTTCAGCACTTGAACTGCCTTTGAATGTTGCTCAGCAGCCTAAATAATAATAGAAGAAGACATATTTTAGTACGTATACATTGATAAAGTTAGAAGTAAATAGTGAAAATTATGGATGAAGAATTGAATTAATGATGAATGTACCTTAGCACCAGAATCATTGGTGATGAACTGATCGCCCCATAAACTTGGAGAGAAGTTGGCGACGGGGCGCTGAATTTGAGCTTGTGGTGCAGTCATTTTATGGATTTTGTATGCTAAGTATTGCAAAGAGCTTAAATTAAGCAGAAGATGATGAGTGTAGTGAGAAATAAAAGTGGCTGCACAACTCTATTTATAGTGGAAATTAAGATCGGCTTGATTTTTCAATTCAAGTGTGCATGGCAACCAACTTTGAAATTTGAATTTTCTTTGTCTGGACTTTAGTGTTTCTCTCTCAAATAGTTACTGCATTAAAACTATATTTTGGAGACTGATAATTAGTTATTTGTTGGAGCTCTAGAAAACAAGCCATATTTCTACATTTCTTATCTTTTAATTTTAATTTGTTAACTATATTCAGGTGCACAAATTAATTAAATATGATTCTTTATTTCTAATCCGTAATTATAACTTCATAAAAATATTTTTTAATAAACCTTTAGTTATGGGTTGCTAAACTTTATTATAGAATAAACACTAAATACATTTTTTGATCTAGAAAACATTTTTTAGGGGGAGCGATCGTACTAGTTAATTACTATGACAGAATAAATTTTACTATGGTTAATTCAAGTTTATCTTAAATCTATATGGTTAGTTTACATCACTTGGTTCAAGCCATGGATGATGTTCAGTAGTTTAGACCTTCTTTGACTTTATAAGTACCTATATTTGACTAAAGAGTAAATTAATGTGACTGTGAAGACAAAAATTGCACTCTTATTTTATCTTTGAGCGCAAGTTGATAAGTATTTCGTCAATATTCTTCTCTGAAATTTCAATTTCCATTCAAACTTAGGCAGTTACCTTAACATGTTTACTTGTAAACCATGGATCATATATGCGTATATGTGTAGGCTCGTTTATTATGTAGATACAACTTAAAATGACTTATTACAAATGTGGATGAACTAATTAATGTTGGTTTGGATGAGAGAAATGAGATTAATAAGAAAGTTGAGATGATAAGATGACTTTGTGTTGAGGTAATTTCATTCAATTCAAGAACATTGAGATGATAAGATGACTTTGTGTTGAGGTAATTTCATTCAATTCAAGAACACAAGCTAGCTTCTCAAGATATTAGTAAAAGAGGAATAATTAGTACTGATTTGAACGCTGCAAATTCAATTATACTCAAATTCTCTATAGAAACGTGTTCGACTAAATGTATGAAATTTTGAAGCATGACCAAGAAAAAGTTACAGCTTATGCGGTTTCTTAATGATTTGATTTAGAATAATTTGGATTTTATATCTAGAACCTCATACAATGAGAGACAGTATATTTACGTTCAATTAAAACTTTTTCAGAAAAAATTGTGATAGTATATTATATAGATATTTTCTCGGTATCATTTTTTTTATCGCAACTAGGAAAAAATATTAATGCCTTAAGTTGTTGGTTTTTGTAGTTTTTTTTTCGGTGGGTTGCATAATTTGGTATAGATTATTATGGTTTATATTCATTACATAATAATCATATTCGGCACTAACCACAGAACACACCGCTTTTATAAATTAAAATCTGAATATAGTATACTACTCCATATTTTTGTGATTTATATGTATTGCCTCCTAGGTGGTTTACGTTGTACAAATCATGTTTTTCATTTTTTATTATCCACCAAAATTAATCACTATTTATTTATAGTAAGTTTCTATTTTTAATAAAGTCGATTTAATTTTTCAATAACACACTTCAATTGTTATACACCGTAACTATATACTTATTACATTTACATGTATACATGTTTACATCCTATCGACTAGTGGTATTAATAAGATAATAATTATACTGTGAAAGAGTATTACTTTAGGTGCACAATGTATCTAGTCTAATAAGTCACTGAAACCCTCCATAAAGTATTGAGGCATGTACATAAACTAAATGTACTATGTTTCTTAAATTCTATTTTGACTGCATAATAAACTAAAGCAAATGTTTCTTATGTTCAATTTGGACTGCATGATAAATTATAGCAGATCTCACTTGTTTACAACTGTTGTTGTTTGAATTGTGCGAAAAGTCAATCAAACTCACTTTGAAATTAGAGGAGCACCAGGTGGATTTATTTAGTGTGCACGATGGTAATTGGTGTGACATACACTAGAAATAGGATTCCTTTAATCTCCTTAAAATAGAGTACTATTTTTATTTTTATTTTTATTTGTTCTTTAAAAATATTTTTTTTAAAATTTTCTATTTTAGAAAGTGGACATTTAATCCATTAACATTACTTCCACTATTTTCTTTTCTCTTACTTTACTCATTTTTCTCTCATTATATTCTCTCATACTTACCAATTATTCTCTCTTAATTTTTCAATCAGTCATTAAATCTCGTGTTGTTTCAAAGTTTTTACTTCATCTGTCCCTGAAAATTTGTCACTTATTTTCATTTTCATCCGTCCACAAAAACTTGTCACATTTCACTTTTATCATTTTTAGTAGTAGACCCCATATTCCACTAACTCATTCTCACTTATATTTTACTATTAAATTAATATATAAAAATAAGATTCACGTTCAACTAATTTTTTCAAATCAATTTCTATTATATTTTTTAAAACTATTGTCGAATCAAATAATGACAAGTTATTCAAGACGGAGGGAGCTTTTTTTAAGGACGGGATAATGTATGACTAAATTATAATATATCTATTTTCCAGATATTAAATTTGACTAGTATGTGAGACATTCAGTCAAAGAAGGACATATGATCATTTTTAACTTCACTCATCTACTAGTCACGTACCCCTATTTTAATCAATGTTGTACTAAGTTATTCTAAGTCATTAAATTTATAAGTCTGTAAAATAATACTTATTCCTCTGTATCAATTAATTGAACGATAATTCTTTTTAAAAAATCCAATTAAGTTGAGTCATATCCTTTTCTTACTTAAAAAATAAAATATCAAATCGCTCTTACTTTTATTCTCCTACTTTACTCTCTTTTATCTCTCTTATCTTATTTTATCTTCTATTTTTAGTTTATCTTCATTTAGCTCTTTTAACACAATTTCTTAATCTTTATGTCCAAATGCCTCAACTTAGTTGAGATGGAAGGAGTACTAGTATATGATGAAAAAATATGAGATGAACAAAATAGATAGTTAAAAGTTAAAACTAATACTCACTCTGCTTCAATAAAAAATGAAATGTTTTCCTCTTTAGATTATCTCATTTAAAATAAATACCATCATCTCTCCTTTTCACTCTCTTCTTTAACTCACAAAATAACATTACATTGCTGAAAAATAAATGTTCCATATTTAATGGGACTGGGAGAGTATATAGCCACCACTTAATTTAGAGGGTGGTACGAGATTTTATGCAACTTTATTTTGTGTGTTAAGTGAAGAGAATAAAGTAAAAATAAGTATTTCCATTTTTAGTAATGGATCATCTTAGTTGGAATAAAACAAAAATTGATCATCTTCAATGGGACGAAGTGAATAGGTAATTTTTTCAAAAAAAAAACCTTCAATATATTTCACTTTGTTTTTATTTTTATCTTTTGTCAACTTATTTTTCTCTTCACTTTCTTTGATTATTTTGAGAGACTCCATCCGAAATCATTGACGTCGTCGGTCGATGTACTATCAATAGCGGAGTTCCGAAGTTCACCGTGTAAATTTGATTTTAACACTTGGCATTTTCGAAATCTGGAATGTGATTGATATTTGTATGATTTAATATACTTCCCTTGTCCCATAATTGTTGGTTTGTTGGACGTGAATTTTAATGTACAATTACGCAGAGAAAGGTAGGTAAAAAAAATAGTTAAGTATTATTAATAAAGAATGAGTAAAGAGAAAATACATTCTATAATTAGAAATTGCATACACGTATGGGACAAACTAAAAAAAAAAAAAAGGAATATACTTTTGCTGGACGAAAGAGTATTTGGTTAGTATTCATACCATTACATGATATGTACGCTAGTATTGAAACATCTGCTCTCGTGTTAATAATAAAGATGCAATGAAAAAACAATTTAGTGATCGAATTGTTAGCAATTTAATCAAATCTAACAACCTACAAAATTTATCAATTACTCCATATCACAGTTAATAGGTAAAAGCTCGAAATATAGGATTTGATATAAATAGGTCAAACTTTAAATATTTTTCTAACGGATGGACATAACCCCAACAAAGTGAAAGTAGAGAGGTTTTTTATTAGAACTTCACATTATGCACTACCCAAAAATAAAAACAATCTAAGATTTATTTGGCACTTGAAAGGTCATGAAAAAAGTGGAAATCTCTGCTCACCTGAGGCGTAAGATATGATGTTTCTCTTTAGCGGTGAAAGATTCTGTACTCCTTGGAATGCTGCGGCACGCAACACGTTTAATGGTCCGAAATCAACAGAGTACGCCTTTTGAAAGCCGTCTAGGATCGCCATCATTGTTAGGTTCGCAGGTTTCCTATCCGATTCATATCTTCTCAGCAACGAAACCTAAGGGACGTATACGGGCATTAGGAAACCAAGCCTCATGAACGCAACGAGAAAATGAGTTGAATCATTCTAAGCACTTATGACGGATTTCTATCCCGGTATCCCCTAAACTGGATATCAAGCAATCAATTTCAGAATCAACAACCATTTTGGTTAGGTAGCATCCCCACTGATCAAAATATGCTCTCCAACAGGCAAACCACAAACAACTCATAAGAAAAAGTCTCATCACAGACGTTGGAACTGAGTAAGAATACGGGCTTACCTCACCGATATCAGATCCAACTGCAATGCCTTCAGCAATAACGTTTGAGAGAGAGAACGCATCTCCAAATCCCATATTAACTCCTTGACCGGCTAAAGGATGAACAGTGTGTGCAGCATCACCAATAAGAGCAACGCGTTTCGTGGCATAAGAGTTGGCATGCTTAAGAGACAAGGGGAACACCATTCTTTCAGAGGCTAGTTTGGTGATTTTTGGTGGGATTTCAAAATAATCATAGGCTGATACTGCTTTTTTGGCAGTTAACCAAGAGAATGGAGATACACCCCCCAACGATTGAGATTTTGGACGAGGACCATAGCCACTGTCCAGAGCTCGGTTTACTTCTTTCACAAAATCAACCTCAGACATTGATTTGCGATTTAACGACTCTTCAGGGTCCATTGTCCAAACGATATTGCTGAACTTGTCTCCTACTGGGAGAAGGGCAATTGGACCATTAGGGAGAAATCTTTGCCAAGCACATCGATTTTCCTCCATGTGCTCCACGGTACATATAACTGCATTTTGAGAATACTTCCATCCAGTTGAGCTTATTCCAGCCAACTCCTTGACACGTGATTTGGACCCATCCGCTCCGACCTGAAGTAAGCACAATGGAGAACAGCTATATGAAGCACAACAACACAAATCTAATTTAACTGCTTTTGAGCATAACAGGAATAGAAATATTTTTTTTAATGCAAGCAAGCAGTTTTACAACATTTACCACTAGTTTTGCATACAAACTATTCCCATCACTAAGTTCCAGTTTTGCTAAAGATCCATGATGGCTTGATGCAGAAGCTGGTTCCAAGTGCATTGAGCTTAATCTGAGAGGGTATAGTTTATGCTGGGAACCTGAATCCTGTCACAAGCATAACATCAACCGAGAATGATGACATCATTAAATACAATCTGCATTACGCGACAGCAAATAATAAGGCTTCATCAAAACAGTACAAGAAAAAGTGATTGGTAAGAGGATACATGTAAGCAGAAAAGTGATTGGAACGGAACCATAATAAAAAAAACACATGTATGAAAAATAGAAAACAAACACTTACTAGTATTATCAATTCAATCCAGTATATATTGAAAAAGCTACAAAACCTTTCCTATTTCTACTTTATCTTTTTGTTTGGGGGGGGAGGGGGTGATATGAAAATACATTATAACTTATCAGTCAAAAAGTGTACAGAGTGAGCAAAACCGTGACTGCCATCCACTCCAAGCTAAATATCGTGTCAACTAGTGAAACTAAAATGACCACCAATCAAACAGATCATTATTGGATTCTAATATAATCCATGGGGAGTGAACACAAATCAATAAAAGGAAATCGCTGGTGGAGAAAAATTTCGATTAGTGAGGACAGATAATAAGATAATTAAAAACATTGAGAATGTTCAAACTTCAAACATACAGAATATGAAATGCAGAAAGGGAGATTACACAGAGATGTAACAAAGAGAATGTTGAAGATAGAAATATATTTCAGGAATTGAGCTCTGTTAGCTAAATATCAAACAATGATGACACAATGGGTTAGTTTAATTTGATTCATTAATTTCAACCTATTTTTTTCTCGCAAACATTAAAGAAAACATAACCAGTTGGGAAAAAATTGATAGAAGATTTGTTAGAGTAAGCTTCCTTCCAGAAACTGAAATGCAATATTCTAGCATCTAAGTACCTGGAGGCATGATAACAGAGATTTATGAAGCACTTTATTCTCCACCACGCACCTACATAAAATCCAAATAAGCAAAATATTACTGTAGGATTATGAAAGGAATCAAAGTGCAGTTTCACTCTTACCCTAGTACTTCTTTATTCACATCTCTTGCATGGTACTTTGTATAGCCAAAACCAGTATAATCCCAAACCTGCAAGGATACGAAAAATGTAAATTTAAGTTGTTTTAAAACCAAGTGTGGGACCTATTTATAGCTACGAGTAGTTTATGGACATTAGGATTGTCCACGTCCAATAAAAAACAAAATGAAAATAGTTACTTACAACCTAACTAATAAAGTATGAGAGGTAAAAGCGAATAATACCCCCAAAATCACAAGCTTTCAAGTATTGTTACCTGCATCTTATCAAAGTAAGCATGCCTATGCTCTTCCACATATTTCCACGCACCAACATCTAAAAGGAACAGATGAACAGTTATCATGCTTGCATAATCCTTGAAATTAAGCTTTTCAACTCATTTCAACCAGTAATGCACCCCATTTGGTTAATGGGCTTTAATGGAAATTTGTATATGTATGAAGAGGCCTAAAACAATCCTTCAAAGAGGACTACGGTTTGCACCAATTACAAATGATCCCTCTTCAATATGACTCAAATTCTCTCATAGAATATATAGGAGTTTACTTGACAAGAATCCCACAAAACTTGCCCTAATTGTAACAATCAATTCCTAGTTTATTTCTAATTAATTCGAATCATGACCCCAAATCAGCCAAGGATTTTTTCTTAATTTAAAGATCTTCATGGGATTGATATCAAATACCTTGAAAGAGAGCTTTAGTTGCTGGGGTGACGGTACTAACTCTCGGATCTGGGGGAGCCTCTTTCTTGATAGATTGACCACTTTGTAATGCTGGATTGCTATCAATGATGGCAACGTTCAGATGGTTTGTCAATGGTAGCTTTGCTGCAAACATATTACATTAATCTTGTGTTACCCACTTTCAAATTCCACTACGCGATAAGTATAAAGATGAATTTCCTGTCAAGATTAGGCAAGAAAGGATTTTCAGCAATTTATGTTTTACTACATTGCATCACCATGCAGAGCGGATTAAGAAATTTAAGGCAGAATATCTTTATGCGTCATCCTACGTGTACACAGGTTCTGTAGTTCTATCTCTCCTCATGTACGGCTAGTAGTGTACGCATTTGGCGATAGGTGATAAGTAACAAAACCCATACATGACTTTGCACGCACCCAGTTAAGTTCACAGTGTCCAAATCACTGATTTAGAATAATATATTCAACAATTTGACTTAGAAATTTAGAATACAGATATATCATCAGAGAAATTGTTATAGACAAGGTTTCGAAAATAAGTTGAACTTAGTAACATACTCCGTATAATTTTGTTCCACAAGGTTATAAGAAAAAACACTTACCCAAAGAGCAAGCCAGAGCCATGCCAACCATGCCACCTCCAACAATAGCAACATCATGCACAGGAAGATTGCTTTCGCATCTTTGCTTGTCTGCTGATCCCTAGGTATAAAAATAAAAAAAATTATGAGCCAAATAATCATGCAGAACATCAGGAAAAATAAAGTGTGGTTACTGAATAATCAGGACCTGATAGATACAAAAAGAACATCAGAATTATCCTGCATTAATCACCCTGCTACAAGGAGTCACTTCTCTGATTCTATTTCTCTGGTTATGTTGGAGAGTTCAGTATGGACTAAAGAGCTAAACATTGCAAATTCTTCCCCCTAGTTAAGTATCTTACTGGTCATAATTCTTCCATTTTCACTCATGGCAAACTCAAATGCATTATATTCCAAAAATAAGTACTGATTCTCTTATATTGTTGCATAAAATCAGGAAGTACTGTATCTGATATCTCTAGAACTGCACTCTTTTTCTTTATGTGGAGCAAACAAATATCTTATCTCTACCACGCAACCAATATATCAGTCTCAAGGGGTATAAAAAGAAAGTCAGAGAGTCATATTATAAAGATATCCCATAGCTCCTGACAAGAAAAGGCAGATATGATGATAGACAAGGCTTCTAAATCACCAAAAGGAAGCAAACACTAAATATCAAGAAAATACCAAAGTAACGATAGCAAATTAAAAAAGACAGAACATAAACTTATATAGTAGATTCACTATGCCACTAACTTGTTCAATGGGTGCACCAGGGAACTTGGCTTCTGCGCCACTGGATAACGTTCTATTTGCCGATTTCCAGACATGCCTGTGGAAAGCCCATTGTCTTGTACATGTCCTGCTTCAAAATTAACAAAAAGTATACTTCATGTTTACGATCATATAATAAGAAGTAATGAAAGTCCAGCATACCAACAAGCTCAATCTCAATATACACCCCACCATGTAAAGCCATAAGCATGAGCAAACAAAAAAAAAAAGATTCTTCAGATACTTTTATCAGGCCAATACTTCATTATCGAAACATGCAGTCTGTCACTGTCCACATTTTTTATCAAAAATAGTTTTAAGGAGAAGCAGCTCCAAAGAAAGAACATAGGAATTTAGGCAAGTTATCAGCAATTAGGTGCAAATGTTAATTGAATAAGCCGGCTATTTAAGCAATTGACAAATAGTGTAACTTTAATCCTGCTCTGGTTTCTTACTACCGTTTCTCTCTTCTCTCTAAAAATATTTTAGCATCAGAGAGTTCTCTCGTTTCTCCTCTATTTTCTTTATACTCAGTACGAAATGCATTATCATTCATCAATATCACAGATTAAATTTGACAAAGAGCCATAAATATTATCATTTGAATGGGTTCATAACAAATCAAATAAACCTACCACACCTCACTACAAATCATTTCGATTCCACCTATTCAAAGCATTTAAACGTGTATATTAAATAGATATAGACACAAGCATCAAAGCATAATCAATGAAGCTCCATCCTGAAAAGTGCGAATCCGCACCATATTTAGTCCGTTTTACAATCAAGCAAATTGGAAAAACGATTTTCATACATAAAGTAATAATGCAAAATACTGCAAATATATATACTACTGCAATTAATTTTCATCCAATTACAGCTTAATTCACACAACACAAGACAACAAAATCCAAAAGCATCAATCAAAAATGAGTAATTGTAAGGACTTCATTTTTATGATTTTACTGAAAACGAAAGAAAACCCCATACCGTATCATTTTTGTTGAAAGTTTGATTTGGCTGAATCAGAGATGAATATGTGTGCGTAAGGAAGGAAAATGAAAATGCAAAGTTGTAGGGAGATTAGTAGGGTTTTGTGAGAGGTTGTGGCCGCTTAAAATGGTAAATAGGCAAAAGCAGGTTTTGAATTGTCTGCTTCCTGTGAAGAATGAATGAGAGGAGAGTGGCGATAGTGAGCGACGCGGAGACTGTAGAACGGAAACGCTTGGAATTAGGTGGGAGACGGTCGGCGGTGGAGCCACGGCGGCGAAAACGATTGATTCAGCTTGGCCCCTTTGCGAGAGGAACCGTTTGTTTTGCAAAATTGAAGTATGAAATGGACATTTAGCATCTCATATGACTGGGCCGAATTGTATTGAGGTGGTTTACTGGGCCGGCCCAATTGGTTTTCAACCAATGTAGACATATTGTCCACCATCATACAAATTTGTGCTTGGTAAATAAATCAAAGCATAAGAGTGGAGAATATATTTTTGTTTAGATTTTAATTATGAGTCGTACTTATTTTTAATTAATTTTTAATGTAATTGATCACTTGATTGTTATCATCGATAGCTCATAAAATTACATATAAAATGAGTTTCTTATAAATTGTTAAATTTTAGTTAATGTATAGTAAAATAACCTAAATTATAAATATATAGCCTAGATTCGATTATTATGACATTAGACTTAGTAGCATGTGTGCGAATCAAATTTAATAACTGGCACATATAATTAAGTTGTCAATGTTATTCTACTCATCATGCAAATATTAATGTTGAGATGATATAGAGACAACATTATTATGGCACACTATTATGAATACAAAACTTTATATCAATATTGCACACGCGCGCGTGGTACTTTTTCTAACCTTTTAAGTTTCACTTTATAAAAGTAAAATCATTTATAAATGTAAAAGAAATATGAAAATCAGAAAAGAAAAAAAAAGACCAAAGAATATAATGGTCTTACATGTATGAGGTGCATACGATTTTAAGCAGATAATATGATTTATTACAGTTTTAACCTAATTATTTTTCATTGTGAAATTTGTGTTTATTCGCCCAAAGATGATATTGTGCTAATCACCTCAAACGCCAAATTATATTCTATCGTCTATACTAATTAGCGCCACATACCTGTAAGGCAACTCAATTTTTTGGGCTGCAAGCCTACAACATCAATTATTTGTCGAGCTACATAGTTTTTTCGATGATATAAAGACGCAAACCAAATATAAAATGGATGTGCAAATCAATAGATAATTCAGCTTATGAAGCAAAAACCAATAAAAAAAATACAAAATCTTGACAAAAGCAAAACAGACACTTAAATCAAGAAGATCGGACTATAAGAAAAAACAAACGCAACACCTAAACACCCAACGACCAATGCTCACGGGTGAAGTAAAAGCAGAAAACCCGAAGACAAAAGTATAAAGAAGAGTCACCTTAGCAACAACCATTAAATAGTGTGTGCAAGTAGTACATGAAACGAAAAATCTGGTCGCTAAGCTTTAACCTAGAATCCTACATTCCCAACCTCTAAAGAATACTACTATACTTCCCAATTTGGTTCAATCTTTGAAAATCACGTTATTTTTAAGCTACCAAATGGATACATATAAGAAGTCCAAATCTGATCAAAATTTAGAAAAATGGGTATTTTTTATTGGATAAAAGGAACAAACAATAAAAAATGGTGAACATTAAAAGTAAAAAGTTTAACCTATCCAAAAGAACTAGAAATGAATAACAAGATGACCAACACAACGATATCTAAACAATGTAGACATTTTAATCATGTATGAAACCAAGAGAGAAAATATGACTGCATCTATTGGCAAACATAAGAAAATGTTCCAGCCATTGTAACAAATACTTCTTCCAACCTCCATTTCTTGTTCACTTTTGTAAATTTTCTCCGTCCCTCATTTATTTTCCACTTTCACTTTTTACTATAAATGATAAGTGGGATACAGATACTACTAACTTATTTCACTAACATTTTATTGTACAACTACCATATAAAAGTGTGAAAAAAATACCATATAAAAGTGAACTCATATTCCACTAACTTTTTTAATTCACTTTTCATTATATTTACTAAAATTTGTGTCCAATAAAAAAGACTAAAAATGGGGGTCAGGAGAGAGTATAATACAACAATATATAAACAACTGTTTAAACTCTTGAAAGTCCAACTTTACTAGAAACATTTTGAGGCCTATAATTTAATTCATTCATCTTCATTTATTTGTTTGTGTTTTAGATATTCTGTCGGCAGCTCCCCAAATTAGTAGTAGTACTTATTTTTTGCGAATTAAACAAAATTTCATCCAATCAAAAACAAGCAAACCGAGTTTATGCTTTGAGAAACTCATTACTCGTAATAACAAATTAAAGGAACTTTGATGTATATTTTCTTGGACTAGTCGGTAGGGCATGTGAATTTAGAAATTGCTCCTCTTTGAAAAGATAAAGTAATAACAGTATGACCTTTATTGCATGCTAAAATATATCCTCTATATTTTATGTGTGTTATCTGTTATTTTATATATAATCGGTTGCTTTTACCAAATTCACCTCATTAATGAGTGAATAGCAAAAAGGAAGAGAAAACAAATGATAGTGGACGCAAGGCATGAGTACTTAGGTGCATGAGTGTGTGTTATTACTCAATCTAAAATCAGATATCCTTTCACTTTAAAAGTCCCATCTATTTTTATTTTCCACTATACCATGATTTTCTTCGCGGTTCATATTCTGTTTTCTATATAGTTCAATTATCGCACTATATATGCATATACTTAAATAGATTAATGACTTGTTATTTTAGTAGTATTAATATGATCTCGATTTTTTGAAGAAATATAACCAAACAATATATATATATGTATATCTATTAAAGTAGCATGTAAACTAAGAATTTCGAACAAGTCATTCAAGAATAATCTTAAAATATCAGTTAAGATATAGTTGAATGGGAAAGTAACTTTATATGGATTTTGTTATGATAAAATTATTAAAAGAGCCATAGGTTTTATTTGGATATAATTAGATGAGCCCTTTAACACATTAAGTAGACTTTATATACCCGCCAAGTTCACCAAGAATATAAATTGGAAAGCAGATGATTGATTTTAATACACTGTCCATCATGTAATTAAATAAACTCATAATCAAATGATCCAAACTTCCTTGATAAATATCTGTGTGATTAACTATATTTATTCTTATTATTGACATTTGTCAAATCTCACACTTGTGAGTTGTGATATAAATCAAACAAAAATGTAACAAATTATCAAGAATATTGGATGTTCGAAATTTTCATTTCAAGCAATAAGAAATAGCTAGCATGTGGTATTATTATCTATCTAAGCTAACTTTCACATTCCCTTGCAAATATACTTCACTCCAATGATGAATGGATTCATCCACCACAAAGTCTAGGTAAATAAACAACCAAACCCACTATATATCTTTATTATGAAGCAAAACCATGCATGTTATATACATAGAAGATGCATCAAGAGCCCTTTAAAACTTCAATTCACATATCCCTCTTCATCAAAACCATGACCAAGGCCACATAAAATTTTAGTCTAAAAAAAGAAGAATCTTGGATCCTGGCGGCGCCGGCGCATAATAGGTGCAGCTCTCTAGTGTGCTCATGTTATGTGCCATCAAGAAACTCCGACAGCAAGGAAGACGAGACCGGTCGAAAAGAGGCTTATAATGTTGGTGGAGGAAGAGGAGGAGGAAGAAGAAGAAGTAGAGAGAAAGGATTCATGGAGTCATCGAAAGGTGTTGAAGTTGAAGCTCATCCTCTTAAGAGCAATCTCAAGAAATCTGCATCAATGGTGGAATTCAGGAAAGTTAGCTGGTCTGATGCACATGGCAAAGACATTGCTCATGTTCAAGAATTTGAACCAAGGTATTTTTTTTAAAAAAAAAATTGAGACTTCAGTTTACTTATATGATTTAATAATTTCAATAATCAAAACGAATCAGATTACAATATTATGATTTTGTACATTTAGCTCGATTTTATTTGAAAATATCGGGGTGTGTAAAGATGGAACATTGGGTAAAAATATAACTATTTGGAATTTTAATTAGCAAACTATATAGTAGGATCTTTCGAGTTTTCTTTTTTGATTCGATATATGTGATTGGTATATTAATTAGAATGATATTTTCGAGTTGTTTTAGATGTTTGAATTTTCATTAGTTTTAATATATAGATTTTGCCAACAATGTAATTTCATGTAAGGATTCATATTTACATTTCTCAAATGAGTAGTAGTATTATTTTTTGGAATTTAAGATATTATAATGAGGTCAAAATATGAAGTGAGAATTCGCCAATATTATCATTTATCATTACATATTTATGTTTACCTCATAAAAAATCATTACATATTTATGAATATACAATAGCAACATATTTTACATTATCACAATAACTTTTACGAATTAAAGGGATATTCAATTAATTACCAACACGTATAAACTACAGTGAAAATCTCCCATAAAGTAGTAGCAATTATTAGCATCAATCGTCACTTATGTCAAGATTTATGATTGACAACTTCAAAACACCGATCTTGTAATTGATAAATTATTATTGCTACGAAAAAAAATATAGATTTGAGTACTCGATCTTGTTGGATAATTTTGTTTTCGTTAATAGAATATAAGCATTATGATCACTAACATTTTTATAATGCATATTTAACAGCGAAGAAGGAGAGCTAGCAGGAGTAGGAAAATCATGTAAATGTTCCATCCAATGAAGGTATAAAATTCTCAAGTCCTGAATTTCTAAATTAATTCCACCAAAATGTAAAATTCAGTTCAGATATTCTGTCCTAACAATGTTTTGTACCGTCGAATATATTTATAAATTTGATACTATTTACCACAAAACTAATATGTTTACAAAATCATACTCTAATTCATTTCTCACTAAAATTTGAAGCTTAAAAAATTGTGTTACCGATCTTAATTATCAACTACCAACTAAAATAGAAAACAGAAATCCCACTGAAACAAATAACGACAATCTGCTGTTCACTTTCTTTAAATAAAAACAGAGCAATTACAGCACTGATTTCTCAAACTGCAAGGAAACAATTAAGAAATGATAGTGATAGACTCAACGAATATACAATATCCTTCAATCTGTTAGTAAAGATGCTCAACTGAAATGTTCATGGATCGAAAAGTCGTGCCAAATGAGAATGGTAGACTGTCCGCCCAAACATGAAACATCGGTCTTTATGGTTACAAGAATCACAGATTCATACTTCTATAAACCCCCCACAATGATATAACAGAGTCAAACTATTAAAACAACCAACGATGATATTCTTACCCCGATGCAATGCAATCTGTTGTTCGTCTAAGTAACTGAACTGGACTTTCAGCAAGATGATCTATCCCAGAGCGATATTGTCAAGAAGACTACTTTGGAATTTTTGATTTCTTAGATTTGCTCCTTTCCTGCATCTTTTTCTTCTTTGCTTCAGCGGTGATCCATGAATACTCGGAAGGAATTGCAAATGGATCTTGAAGATTATCAATCCTGCTGCTAGACCCACCAGCAGAAGAACTGGGCCGTTGATATGGAGATTTTATCCACTGGAACCAAGACGAACTTGAAGATTGCGCCATAGGGCTCTCCTTGCCAACACCAGTTGGACTTGAAGGGGGAGTTGAAAACTCATCTAGTGGCTGCAACTCTTCAAACTTTGTAAATGTAACTATGACTCTTACAGTAGGAACTACTGGAATAGCAACCTGAAAATAAGCAGCAATTAGTTAAAAAGAGAAAAAGTGAAGAGGACATGATAGAGAATCAACAGTTACTAAATGCCTCATTAAGCTGTCCTGTAGATCTGAACCGAAGAGTAAAGAATTCAAGTGTAGAAGTTCATGTTCTCATATGTGTACCACAGCAAAATAATATAAGATGAGCTTCACAAAATTCATCTAAAGTAAAGCTCTCAAAGCCTAATTAGGTTTCTCAAGTGAATCTAATTTTTTTAAGAATTTATAGTACATGTCAGCATTTGCATGTCGTGAGGGACTTTAGTTCCCATCATACCGGAAATCAACAGTGTCTTGCTGTAATCATATAGTCGACCATGCTTTGGGTAAATCGTAAGGCTGAAATCCCAAGCCATGAATAATAGCAAAGCCAAAACCAAAAGCTGTTTGGTAATGTTAAAAAAAGATTGATCGTGCAACAAACACATAATAGACAGAAGGCTAATATGCTAACAACACTCTTCTAAACCAGCCATCTTCACTTATTCATTTACAGAACCTCAATGTAGAAGATTAGAGATGACACAGATAAGCAAAAAGGATCATACTAAATAATATTAGTTAAAAATGAATGGGAATGCAATAAAGCATATCTATCATTTCAAGGAAGATCTTGTGGAAGAACCATACCTTCACAGGAAAGGTCCCCTTTGGTAGTTTTGTAGTGAATAACTCCCTTAATCGTCTTATAGCTTTGACCTTGTTAGCTAAAATGTCGAGCAGTGGCAAGAGTTCTTCAGTTCGTAATGGAAAATCTGGAGAAAGCCAAAGAACGGGCCTTAAACCTTTTTTATACTCATTTTCCCGAGTTGCATCCTTTCTTCGAGTTCCACTGTCAGTACTTGTAGATGAAGAAGCTTTAGAGTCTTTTCCTCTCCGATGATCATCCCGTTTCACGACCACTTCGACAGAGTGCCTACCTGTCCTATTTTGACTTCTAGGAGAGTCCTCTAGAAAATCACTAACTTTATCTTCCACAGACAAAGAGCTTCTAGGGGGAGCAACTTTTTTCTCATCGACCGGCTTATTTTCCCTTCTCCTCCATCCATTGAACCATCCTTTCTTTTCTTGCTTAACTTCTCCATTCCTACAACTGTCTATGTCCTCGATGGATATATCCCTGTGGTCATAACAACTATGACGGTGTGGTATGATGTCATCACCATTTTCGTTGCCCAAATCTGATGAGTCCATCTTAAGAGCAACCTCAAGTTGCCTTCTTTCTTCCTCTGTCAAGACATCATCAAGCTCATTCTCTGTTTCATTCTCATTGCCAGAAGAACTAAATAACTCGTCATCTGTCATGGCCCCAGGCACCTTTCTTGATTTGATACTAACAACCACATTGTGCATATCATAAACTTTAGCTTTCCAGGGTCCCACCATTTCTGTTTTCTCTACTCTCCTCCATGTTGTTTGAGGTAAAAGAACTGCTTGAGTCACATCAATTCCAGGCCTGAATATATTGGTCTGAGACATTGCAGTAACTTCTTGCTGCACTTCTGCATCGGTTGCTGGAGCACCAGCACCATCCAAAGCATTCATTACCTCTTTGTCTTTGTGTGAAATCATGCATAGTGAACCTGGAGGAACTTGACCATCCTCAGAGCCATCACCAAGGAAAAGAATACTCTGATCAGATCGTTGTATTCTGAAACCATCAAAGCCAGCCAAAGTCATATCAGCCCTTAAATTTGCACCCCTCTTCCAAATTTTGTAAGTATCAGAAGGGGCAATTCTTGATATGAAAGGGATAACTGAGCTCTCAAAATGAAATGTGATTTCCATATAAAAATCTCTCATCCTTCGCATTGTCCCAATCAACCGAGGCAGCCTTCTGCACCATTTCGCCCAGGCCAGTGGCTGGTAATGCCTGACTATGATTCTCGCAATCCCTTCTTCTCTATTACAGACTGCTTCCTGTAATGCACTCCAACCCTGATCATTCTGCAAGCTCCAATCTGCACCAGCAAGCATAAGCATCTCCGTCGCAATCTCATCACGATATTTAACAGCCAAATGAAGTGGAGTTTCTCGGCTAGGGACATCACGTCGATCAATCACAGCAGCTATGGCCTCAGCCTTAGCTTCTTCTGCTATTGAAACTGATTCTGTATGTATCTCAGATGGTTCAGCAAGTTTGGGAAGGCCTGCAATAATTCTCCTGAGACCAGCATAATCCTTCAAAATGATGGCCTTATGGACAGGACTATGTTCATATTTGGATATATCAACAGCCGACATGTCTAAGGGTGTACTGGAAGTTCTGGAACTAAGTATGCTATGGTACTAGCAAAGCCAACTCAATCATCCAAAGTTCCACTATTCCAATAAAACCAAATGCACCACTGCCTGTCGAAGAATAAAACATGAAACTAAATAACTCTTGAACCTCTAATTCTAAACAAAACAAACACAGCACATATTTCAATATTTCATTAGTCAAAATTTATAGATTCCTGCAAGAATTTTCCAAAAACCAAAACCTCAAATATAGCTAGATGAAATACAAGGAGCTAGAACTACGTCACCATTATTTAATCACAAAATCTAGCCAGCTTGAAGACTTCGAATGGATCTATGATCACCTTTTCATTTACTCTTTTGTGCTTTGGCTAGCTGCAAAATCGATCCACTTAAAGGTTTCTCAGCTATAGTGACCCACTACTAAGTCGCGTGGTTTATTGATTTTACTAACTTTTATCATATCAACAGACATGCACATAGAGATGAACCAAATTCAGACATCTGCTCCATATATATAAATAAAGAACAAAGAAGAAGAAATTCCTTTGAATCAAAGAAAACCTAGTGCATCCATGAAAGAAAGGAAGGAATAGGCAGTGAAACCAGAATCTGAAGAAGGTTGGGGCTTTAGTTACCTGATCACCAAGAAAGGAATTATTTCTAGTAAGGTGAATAAAGGAAAGGTACCAAAACCTAGTCCACTAAACCAAGCAATGCTTTTTTGAAATGTTATTAGCAGAGGAGGCTGAAGATACTTCTTCCAGAATTTAGTCTTCACAAACATCATTACTCTCCAAATTCATCACTCATTTGTTTCATGGGAAGAGTCAAGAAAAAATAAAGAATGTTTGATAAAGGAAGGAAGTGGCAACGACTTAAGCCAAGCAACTCCAGAGATGCCTTTTCATTGTTCAATTGACCATTTAGGAAGAATAAAAGCTCGTCTCCCTTAAATTGTTTGTCTTGTATAAACTTGCATCTGCTTCTAAAAAGTATATCAGTCTGCCCTCGTTTTCAAATGTCTAGAAGAAAATACATAACAAACATCGAAACTATAAATCATTTTTAAACCTAGCAACATATATTATCGAGTTGAAAAGGTCTGCATAAACTCATTACTGCACAAAAGAACATTTAAGCCCACAGAAGTGGAGAATCATCCATGTAGGAGGTAGCTTCAATTCAGATCCTATAACCAGTATAATATCTAGTTTATTCATTATTCAAGACTCCAATGCAGCATCAACTATGAGAGATTCGACTTGAAAATGCATATAACTTCATCGTATCATGTCCACAGAGATTTTAACAATTACTACTATAAATCTCCCTAACATCAATTACATCTGCTATTTCTTCTAGAGCAGCCCAAATCCCCCCATATCAAATCAGCACCAGAAAGAAGGAATCGAATACCAGCCCAAGCCTAACCCAAGTTCAACGATGCAATACAATACGGCATTCCCAGAAAGCCCCAATTTTTAGCATGTTTTTCATAATCCCAATATTCCGCAGTACTTCAATGAATTTAATCAACAAAAATCAGAACCATTCACAAATCGCATAAAAACAGTATATAATCATTACAGTAACATGGATTAATAGATATCCAATTACTATAAGGAAAGCAAGCACGGATCAGAACAATTTAAGTAAAAAAAAAAAAAAAACTGAAAATCCACAGTAAACTACATAAAAATCGCATTACCTTGATTCAAGGGGTTGTGTTAAAGCTCACGAAATCAGGTTCCGTGTAAGAATTATAAGGAAGCACCAAATTTGGGTCAGATCGGACGACGAGAGTAGTTGAGAAATGAGGATTTAACAAAGAAAATGGAGTAGATTATGTAAAATGACATGGGGCAAATCAATTAATTGATGTTACGAAGGAAAGATAGCTGACAATCCGGTGTGATTTGTGTAATTTATTGTGCAGAAAGGAAGGAATTATACGAAGAGTGCGTCAATGAAGGTTGCTATATGTGTATACAGATGGACGATGTGGATGCCATAGCCATCATCTCATTTGCGGGTTGATCCGAATAATCCACACCCGTTCCGCCCCAAATTTAATACACTGGCCCCTATAGGCCTAGTGTAAATTCTTTAGTAATATATGCATTAGATTTTTATTAGTACTACTAATAGTATAAAAATCAAATTTATTATAAATAAATACTCCCTCCGTCCCTTATAATTTTATTACCATTTGACCCGGCACGGGTTTTAAAAAATATAATAGAAAGTGGATTGAAAAAATTAGTGACATGTGGAATATGAAGTCCACTACAAAAAATGGTAAAAGTGAAAAATGACTAATTTTAGGGACGGACGAAAATAAAAATAATTGACAAATTTTCAGGGACGGTTGGAGTATAATAAATTATAAATTATACAATTAAAATTTATCAAAATGCATTTATATTTTATTTTAACTTTACAAATTTTAAAATTGGTTTTGCACATCAGATTTGAATCAAATAAGAAAGGGATATTGACACCTAATACATCATGGAATTTTCAAAAAGTCGGGGTTTTCCCACGAACTTTGAAATTGACAAATAATATCACGAACTCTATCCTGAGTTTGTTATTTCCCACCAATAAAAAAATTAAGGCAAATAATTTTATTTTACGAATTTTTTATCGTAATTTCTTGACAACAACTTCGAGAGTTTCAAGTTTTTCATTCTTTGAAGATAGTTTTTATTGATATAGCCAGAATTTTTTCATTAGTGGAGTACCAAACTCAGGATAAATTTTGTGATATTATTTGTCAATTTCAAAGTTCACATAGAAAACGAACATTTTGAAAAATTCTATGATATCATGTATCAATATTCCAATAAGAAATATTTAGCAAATGTCATTCTTATACTCATATTTTGTAGTACTACTCCAACCATCATTATTTCATTTTACAGTTAAAATTCATTATTTTGTGAGAATTCTTCGCATTTAATTGCAGCATATTTATATGAGAATTCTATTCTCCCACCCATTTGTCACGGCTTCTTCGTTCCTAAAACCACATTGATTCAATGAACCCATGCTATTCACTGAGAACTCTTGATGTTTTACCGGCAAGAACCTTCCAGCCAACGCCGAGGTCAATTTTCTCTCCTCAAGTAGCCCTCCTATTGCTCCAAAAATGCGCCAATTTCAAGCAGATGAAGCAAATCCACGCCAAAATCATCCGCACCACCCTCCACCACAACCAAGTAATCGTCGCCAGATTGATTCGCCTCTGCTCTTCCTACCGGGAGCTGGATTACGCAGCTCTAGTGTTCCAACACGTCGATAATCCCTCCACTTTCGTTTGGAATATGCTCATCAGAACGTACACCCTCAACGATTGCCCGCATCGAGCTATTCAATTTTATAATTTGATGATTTTCCGAGGCGTTGCTGTGGATAAATTCACGTTCCCGTTTGTTATGAAAGCGTGCCTCGCGATTTCCTCCGTCGACAAGGCGAGGGAGGTTTATGCGGTTGCTGTTAAATCTGGGTTTCTTGGAGATGTATATTTGGATAACGTTTTGATAGATTTGTATATGAAATGTGGGGCTGTCGATGATGCGCTCAAGGTGTTCGACAAAATGCGGCACAGAAGCGTTGTTTCCTGGACAACTGTAATCGCAGGGCTTGTCCTCAACGCGAGAATGGATATTGCTCAGAAGGTGTTTGACAAAATGCCGACGAGAAATGTGGTTTCTTGGACGGCGATGATCAACGGCTACGCCAAGAGTGACGAACCGGAGATGGCGTTCAAGCTCTACACGGAGATGCAGCGTGATAACGTCAGCCCCAACGAGTACACGTTGGTTGCCCTTCTGACGGCCTCGGCCGAGCTGGAGAACCTCAAACTGGGTCGTTGGGTGCACGAATACGCTATCAAGAACGGGTTCGAGATTGGGGTGTTTCTAGGGACGGCTCTCATCGACATGTATAGTAAATGCGGAAGTTTGGAGTATGCCAAGCGCGTGTTCATGGAGATGGAGAGTAAGAGCGTGGCAACATGGAACACAATGATCTCGAGCCTAGGGGTTCACGGGCAGGTTGAAGAAGCCATTGCCGTTTTCGAAGAGATGGAGAGGAGGAATGTTCAACCAGATGCCATAACGTTTGCTGGAGTTCTCAGTGCCTCCGTGCAGACAGGCGAAGTTGACACGGTCCGTACATACTTATACTACATGGTGGAACGATATGGCATAGAGCCGAGCTTCGAGCATTATGTTTGCCTCTTTGAGATGTATTTGGCAAAGCTGAATCTAGAGCCCTCTGATCGTCCTAGTTCGTGACTTGTTCAAAATGCGCGAATACATATGATTATTTAGACGACGAGGTCGAGGAAAATACCTTGGCATCACGTCGTTGTTCGCTGCAGTTCATCGCAGACTGATAAAAACGAGCAGCAGCAACGGGTACATGTCGGACATTTTTACTAAACAAGCTCATTGCTTCAAGAGAGAGTACAAGATAGAATCAACAGAGAAGTGAGGAAATAATGTGAGCTTTTGTATTATATTCTGGTGAGTAAATATACATTTTTTCTTCTTCTTTGAAGTTGACTATACATACAGAAATCTACATTCCTTATGAATCTGAATAATCTATGAGCCGTTGGAAAGGGATACTACTGTGTGTATTATATCTGTCTGCAATTGAATGTGAATACATTGTTTTGCGATTACAAGAGTGTGTCACGGACTACACGAGCTAGTATCCGTGACGACAGCCTGCTGAGCAACTCAGGTAACACTTTTGCGGAGAGTCCTGGCAATACCGGGAGTAGCTCTTGGACCACTTGCGGAACATTTATACCCTACAGAAGACACATAATAATGTTGAGTGAGTAGTTTTGCCATAGATTTAGACACGGATAGAGGGTGTTGTACTTTTGAATTAATATAACTTCATTATTGATGGATTGGACAATTTAGCTCGTTTGATCATGTAATTCTTTAAATATTAGTATCACTAGCTCTGGAAAGCAGCAGTCAAGGAGGATATGTCGTTAGATAACGTTTACCTGCGTGGATGAGGCTGCAGTTCCGGCAGCTAAGAATTCAACAACTTTCTGAACGTTGTTCAGTATCACTTTGTCTTCCTCGGTTATTGTGGGAAGAAGTGCAGCAGTCCGGAAAGGCCCCAGAGAAGGAACCAAGCTAAAAACCGGGGTTACATTTCTAATGCCAAGAAAAGCCATTATCTGCACCAGCTGTTCCCTTGAAATTGCATCAATACCCTTCACAATCTGTTATTAGAAGATACCATTAACATTACTGGAATAAGCATAAATCTATTTATAAATATTAATCTATAAATTTCTGAGGTTGAAGAATTAAATCGTAAGAACCAGGTTACTAATGTCTTGTGCCTTAAAACTAAATGTTACCTCGTCTAGCAAAAACTCTCGGAAAAAGTTCCCTTTATCAGATAGTAAAAATCCCAAGGCTGCTCTTGTTTGGATCGGCTGTGTTTGAGAAGCACTGCCCCTAAAAGCAGGAAACAAACTACTTGTTTGAGGTTGTAGAAATCCAAGTTCTGCCATTCCTCCATTCAAATCTTCCCCACCTCCGCTCTTTGCAGCATCTATGAAATTCTCAAAAGCTTGCATCACATCTATAAATCTTTCGGCATCAAAGACTCCAGATTTTCCATATATTGTGTAGCGTAGAGCCGATCTCAATCTTGGGGATTCATCAGTCAGTAGCCTCTAAAAATTCACAGGACGAAGTAAAATCTGTTAATCTATTTTAGTTCAGAACAATATATGTAGCATAAAATTGCAAATGTTTGTAAGAGTTGACAGCTTCACAAACTATTTACCAGTCTAATAGTCCAAGTTAATTATGGACAGTGCATCATAGTAATAGCATATTTCAGGCTGTTGAAGATCTGTACCTGTGCAATATATGGATAAGCTTCATCAACGATGGCAAACTCGGGATTGCCCACCAAAGCTATTCCCTCCAGCACCCCGATTGCTCTAATTATAAGTGCAAAGTAAGGTGGTATTCTAAAAGGGTAATCAAATGTTATCTGTGCTAAATCTGATGCTAATTCTTGGAAGTTGATATTTTTGGCTCCCCCACCCTCAAGTGCCTGATCGAAAACTTTGGCCAGCACAGGCAGAATGGGATCTAAATTAACCCCATCTGGAATAAAGCCAAGTTTGACAAAATCTTTTACAATAGCGCCATAATCTCGATGGATTAGATGGGCAATAGCTTCAATCATCCCAAATTTCTGATCATCTGTTAATTTAGTGACCAAGCCTGCAATTTTTGATGCCAGTCCATAAAGTGCATAAAAATAAATTTTTACACATAGGATATGAGATAATATCTTGGTGAATAGACTACAAAGTGTCGAGCTGTTGAAGAATATTTTAATCAGAAAGATATGATATCAGAAGAACTAAAAGAGTCTGCAATGTATAAGTTAAATTGTCTATGTTTATGCACGTTGTTAGAAGCTATCCTATGAAATGTATATTTCCTCCTACATAAAGCATGCACATACCAAAATCCAGTATTGCCAGCTTCCCATCAGGAGTTCGGATTAGATTTCCCGGATGTGGATCAGCATGGAAAAAACCGGTGTCAAGCAACTGCAGATCCAAATTAAAATGAGAAAGGTTAAATAGCCAATTTGATACATCCTTATTAGATCCTCATAAGAGAGTTAATTGAACAGACCATGTATATTGTATTCAACTCTTCATCAGTAGATACTAACACGAGGAGATATTTCTAGATGAGTTTATAGTTGTACATCTATGGAAATCGCTAATAGATGGAGTATATAACATAATTTCTGCCCATTTCTAGATGCATGTGAAGGTAGACTATGAACAGTTAAAACAAAAATTACCTGCTTGAGGTAGCATATAACTCCAACATTTACCAGCTCTCCGACATCACTTTCAGTACTTTGTGACAGCTTCTCCCCATCTATCCACTGGGTTGTAAGAACCTTCCTTGCTGTGTATTTAGTGTATGTTTTTGGCACAACTACCTATAAAGCATAACGCCATTAGAGAAGTGGAAATCACCAAGCAAATTCCTCTATTGTTGGATAGTCATGTCATTTGCTACACCAAAAAATTGAACTATTGCAGAAAAATCACCTGAGGAAGGTCCTTCCTCATCATTTCAGCAAATATAGTTCCATTCTCCCCCTCGTTAATGTAATCCAGCTCTTCAAAGAAACGAGCAGCCCACTCGTCAACTAATCCCACGACATCCACGGAGACCTGAAAGAAATTGTGGTATGACTCAACTATCCATTTCAAGGTAATATAAGAACAGCAAAAAGTATAATTAGTACCTGAGGGAATTTTCGAAGAAAAAGACCCAAGTTTCTTATGATGAACAGATCAATTGTTACAGTCTCCAGAACAAAAGGCCTCTGCACCTTAACAGCAACAAGATCCCCATTTTCTTTTAGCCGGCCCTTGTAGACTTGGCCAAGAGAGGCTGCAAATGATTTCCAGAAGAAGAGAAATCATAAGACTATCAGTTATTCAAACATAGCAAGACAATCAGAACCTAAATCAGTAATAACGGCTCAAATCCTTTGAGATTACCAGCAGCAATAGGAGAAGGAGAAAGCTCGGAGTAGATATTATACCACGGCTCTCCGAGCTCTTCTTCAATAAGAGCCATTGCCATGTCATCTGGAAAGGATGGGACCTATAAACACAATGGATTAGTTGGTTGGTTGGTTGGTTGGTTGGTTACTGAAGAATGGAAAAAAAGAAATAACACTAGCTAAATATTCTCTCTTGAATATCAGTCACTTTCATAAAGCAAGCTAAGGTAGAGTTTTGAGCATTTGAAATACACTTTAACTTGACGAACACGCATCTTTCAAATAATTGATGCAAAGGAGAAGTTAAACTCAAATCACAGCTAAAAAATATCAGAACCCTGTAAACTAGTAAATATAAAACACAGCAATATATATTTGTTACTGGTATAAGAACAGAGGATGAAATTTCTGAATTAGTGAACTGAGAATCCAACCTTTGCACAACTTTCCAAATAAACTAGCTGTATCACAATTAGAACAGATGGGGCTATATTTAATGAAACTCAAGTATAAAATGTCACCTTATCACAAAGTTTCTGTAGTTCAGTCATAGCAGTAGGTGATAATATATCAGGTCGGATGCTCAATGCTTGTCCAAGTTTTATGTATGCTGGACCCAAAGATGTAACAATTTCCCTCAATTCAATAGCTCGGGTGACTTCATTCTGCGTGGAAAGAGAAAGCAAATCAGAATAGTTTAAATAGTTTCTGGTGTAGCACATTTGAATATTGTGAAGGACAATCAAGTTATGAATATCTTTCCATGTATTCTTGAAGAAGAAAAGAATGCACTTTCTTCGTAATCTGAAAATGAGAAACGGGGCTGGGTCTTCTTACCTCCTTTATTTTATTGTTTATTAGATCCCAGAGGAGACGGGAGAGAAAGCCTCCAGCAACAGACGTTAACTGAACAATACGAGTCGCAACAGCTCGTGGCCTTTTTCCCCAATAAGCAGCGATCGTATCAGGATTATACACCATTGGTAAAAATTCACTACTCTCGTCAACCTGAAGAAGTTGAAAAGCTCAATCACTTGATTAAAACGGCAGCCCTGTACAATATACATGCTAAATGAAGCCTTCTAACCCAGTAGTTTCAACAAATAAATGTTTATACCTAGTAGTTTTGCCAGCAATATGGTCAAAATTAATCCTTGAATATATTTTGAATAGCTTCAGTGAAAATTTAGAACATTCTGTGAAATATCAGTAACAAGTTACATGAAATTAATCTCTCATATTTTTATCTATTTATTTGAACATTCATTTTAGCAACTTAGAATTATGAGAATAATTCTGACGTAGCATGGCAATGAAAATAAACTTGAAATTCATCCGACAGACCTCAACTAGACGGAGATTGACATCATCCTCAGCAAACAAAGAGTCCTTCAGATTCTGGCCGCGAAGACCTCTCATGAGACTGGCCAACTGCTCGTTTTCCTCCATCTGCGCCCTCACCCTTTTGATCTCCTGCGAAACATCTTGCATCCGCTGCCATTTCCAAATCAAACAATGGCTTTAATCACCACCTCAATGCATTATCTGCATATAACTTCTCTAGAGGTCGCAGGAATTGCATCAATCACATCCATTTTAGCATTTTTTTTGGTTTCTAAGTGACTAATGCATATGAAATAGAGGAAAGAACTTATAAACAAGTTCAATCTCTATCAATTGTCCCACTAACTATTTGTTTGAATATTGAGATTTTGAAAAGTAAAATCTTCACTTATAAGTTTCAAAATTTTAGTCTCACAAAAACTTGTCATTCTTGAATTTTATGTGGCGACCACAATTCTGCCGCTGCCCTTTCCATGAACCAAAATTTAAACAATAATTCAATAACTTTTTTCACAAAACAGCTTCTTACCAAGAATAAAAAAACTAAAACCCAAAAAAAAAACAATTTTTTTTTCAACACTCAGCAAGGTCAAATTTTACCAAATAAAAAACCTACAGTTGATGTGCCGTTGACCATCTTGAAGGGCGCCGGCTTAGCAGTCCCATTAACAGAACTGGGCGGCTTGGTATCCGACGGCTTAGGCTCGGTGGCGACGGCTCTCACGACGGCATTCCGCCTAATCCTCGGGAAAAATCGGTGATTTCTGGACCTGCAATTCCAGGCGGCAGCGGAGGAATACGGCGAGGCTCGATGGAGATGATCGATTCCGCAGTGGGCGAGCTGTGCAGCCGCGTCCATGGCGGAAACCTTTCACAGCTGCAACTCAAATCGAGGAGGAAGAAAATTGAGAATTGGAGAGGTGATGAAGCGCAAATTTGAGTGTGTGCTGTGCGTTTTTTAGGTGAATTGCTGAAAGTGTGAGTAGTTAAATCAGCAAGCAGGAAAATACGTGGAGGAATCACAGCCCGCCCATTTTTATTTTATTCAATTTATTTTATTGTTGCCTGCGAAATTCGTTGCCGTTCATTTTTTAAGTAATTAATATTGTATCCTTCATTATTTATTTCTTTTTGTGTGGTACACTGTGTACCGCAGAGTGCAGACATTCCAAATTTTTAACGAATTGGTGATTCGGTTTGGAGCGGAAAAGTTGATTGGGTGTGAATATACCACTCCATCCTTTCCACATTTCTTAAGGGTTTCCAATATAAAAATTTAAGAAATTTATGTTTATAGGGAGTTACATAGAGATAATAAAAATAGGAGAGATAAAGAGTATAATTGAAAATAAAATAAATGCGACTGAATGCTTTATGTCCAATTACAAAGAGAAATGATTAAAAATTTCGAGTAACTTGTGACGACTCAAACTGGAATACAACTTGTTTAATATGGGTTGGAGGGAGTACAAATTTCACTAAAATGTCTCTTCCAAGCTAATTTGGTATTTTCGTAGCGTTGTTTGCAATTGCAATTACAAAAAGTGAAGTAGTTACGCCAAACCGAAAAGGTTGCGTTTTACTTATATAAATAGTACAAAATGGTGCAAATCGAATAGCAAACTCAATCTTTACCGGTTTCAATACAAGCTTTGCACATAGCCTGCTCGCTCAACAGTGGCTATCTGCTAGATAAGAAGTAGTAATGGCTCAAAAAGATGAGGCCCATTCAAATACAATTATAGTACATGGATTCATCAGAAGAAAATAATACTAGCACATAAACATAAATCACCTTGGGTCACCATAGATATAAAATGATGGTATGTGAGAGACAATGTCATAATCTTGTCCTCCTTCTCTTATTCTATTGGTGAATGCTTGCGACATCTTGAAGATATTCAGTCGTCGAAGACCGGAAATGAACCTCAACCCGTCTAGAATCTTCTCCAGATTCCAGCAAGTCCGGATGTACAACTTGCTAAGTTTTGGCATTCCACCTTCTTCCACTTCCCATTTCTTCAAATTTGGCCATCTATGAAGCTCCAACCTCTTCAGCTCTGGAAATGAGTTTGCGCCGCAAACCGACACCTCCATCATCCTCCCCACCTCCCTCCCTTGCAGCCACAGACTCTGCAGCCGCGGAAACTTGCCCAACTCCAACATCAAGTCTCCCTCAACCTTGCAATACCGGATATTCAAATCGACTACATTCTCAGCCATCCCTTCCTCGTAGCATGGGAAGCCAGCGCCAACGACTTTGCACGTGTACAATTCCAAGCTTACTAATGAAGGACACATCAACGTGTTCTTTAAAACATCCGAGCTGAGATCACAGTGGTTAACAACGAGATGCAACGATGATATGCTCTTCTGCTGGATGATTGCTGACAAGCTATCCATATCATGAACTGTAGCAAATACTTCCTTTAGGCTGTTCAGTTTGAGGATGTCTTTCACCCGAACAGTCTTGCTGTCGATTTGTTGCAATGTCTCCAGCTCGTCTAGACCATCTAGTCTTAGTTTCTCCCTTTCAGTCACTTCTAGCCAGCCTAGCCTTGGTTTCTCTACTTTAATCACTTGTATATCCCTTGGGAGAAACAAATGCTTTAGTCTTTTCATCTTCCATAACACATTTGGCAATCTAAGAACAGCACCCCATGCTCGCAGTTCTAAAGTCTGCAGGTATGGCATGTTGCATACGAACTTTGGTAGCTCTCTCACACCGGAATCCATCAAACTCAAGTATCTCAAAAGGATTAGTTTACCCACCTTGCTTGGTAACTTATCTCCCGTAAACTTAAGTATCCTTGAACTATGCAATGTCTGTTCAGAACCAATCGTCCTATCTTCGGAGCCAATTCTTTGGAAAGAAAGGCCACCCTTACTGAGAGGCATAAAGGATCTAACTCTGCTTATCAGATTGAAAATTGTTGAAGTTGTGTCAATGTGTTTGAAGAGCTTTTCTTCTTCAACCTTTGATGAGCAGAGCTCTAGCATCAACTCATGTAGTTGGCACGAATCAAACTTGTGAAGTGGAGAATCTCCTTTCTGCACTTGAACCATATGCCTTGTAGCAAGTTCAGCTAGATATCTCTCGGCCACGTCTCTTAGAGTCTCGTTAGGGCCTTTATCGTGGTGTGAAATGAAGCCTTCAGCCATCCACATTAAATACAATCTATCTGTTTTAATCTCTTCATGCTCAGGGAAGCATGCTAAATAGAGGAAGCATGGTTTCAAGTAATAAGGCAAGGCATCATAGCTCAACTCCAACACATGTTTTACTCTTTTGTATTCTTCAACACCTTCTACACGATTCAAATTCATATTCACCTTCTTCCATTCTGCCAAAATGTCTCCTTTTTTGTGGAGCAAAATTCCTCCAATGACAGAAATTGCTAGTGGTAACAGGCCACATTTTACCACAATTTCTCTTCCAATATTTTCCAATGTTTCAGCTGCCACAGTGAAAAAGAATTGGATTAATGTATTTGTTACTATTAGTCCCATTCTTCCACTATATAATCATACAGCAAACACACTAGTCAACTGAGAAAATACACTAGTCTTAATAAATTATGTCTAGAGTTGTCATCACATATAACTGCAAATGCACATACTTGATCTAAACAGAAGAAATCACAAAAGAAGAGACATAAAAACAAACTCACCTGAACCAAAATCTTGGGGAAGTGCTATTCTCTTCAGTAGTTCCCACCCTTCATCTTCTGTCATAACTCCCAGCTTGTAAAGATGATCACATTCTTCACTACCAACACTCTCAGAGCAAGTGATGAGGAACACGTTACAATTAATCGGAAAAGCCTCCCTCATGATCTCCCAACCATCGTTTTTCCAAATATCATCGATCACAACCAGACTCTTCCTCTTCTCCACAAATTTGTAAATTTGTCGTACCAAATAATCAACCTCCTTGCTATCGTGTCCATACGAGTTGGGATCAAGTTGCTTCAAAATCTCGGCCAAGACGGCCCTAGGCTGAAAGTCTCGGTGGATGCACACCCATGCTCGAACATAAGAGTGGAGGTCAGCATGGTTGTAAATCCTTCTAGCAAGGCTCGTCTTTCCAAGACCGCTCATCCCGGATATCTTCACCACTCGTTGCCTCGTGGATTCATCCTTGATCATGGAGAGTAAAAGCTCTATGTCCTTCTCCATCCCCACAAAAGGATGATCAAGAGACATTGCAGTCGAAAGCGATGAGGCTTCGGTTTCACGTCCCAACTCCATGACTAGGCTGTTGGTGAGATAGGAGAGGCCGGATATTATGTCCCGGGTGTCTCTCCTGACCTTGTCGACGCTGTAGAGCTCGCGCAATACGCAAATGTATCTTTGGAGCTTTTCCATATGATCGGCTTCTTGGTTGAATGCGGCTTTCACGGCATAGGATGTTTCTAGAACATTCTCAGCTTTGGAAGCAAGATTTTTTAGTTGGGTGATGTGATCCTTTAGAGTGGGAGAATCGTGTCTGCTGCTGTCGGCTTTCATCAACAATGAATGGATGTTTCGAAGATCTTTCTTTGCTTGCTCTGCTTCATCGCTCGCGCCCACCAAATGCTCGATTTCTTCGACGAGCAAATCGTCGAGGCTTTGGAGAAACACATTTGCAACTGATTCTACCATTTTTTCTTGTTTTCTTTTTTCCAATTAGAGCAAATTTTTGTTGCAATTGTGGTTTCTTGACAGAGAGATGCAGATAGATAAGTGATAAGTCTTTCAAGTCTTTGGTTGACTTAGAAAATGGAAAGATATTGATTTTAATTCTTAAAAAGACTTTTCAACTATCTTGCTTTTAGGTATGATTATGAAGATAGCAGGAAAAGTCTTGGCTGTCTTAATTGACTATTCCGTCTTTAATTATCATAAGAAAATCTGCCTGTCAAACTCAATCGCTAATAAATACTCCCTTTTTAGAATGAAACATTTTCCTTTTTTTATCATCTCATTAAAATGAAATGTTTCTTAAAATAAAAGTAATTATATCTTTATTTTTTCCTCTCGCTTATTTTACTCTCTTTTCTTTAACTCACAAAACAATTTCTTCTTTAACTCACAAAACAACACTACATAAAATCTTGTGCCGAAAAACAAACGTTTCATATTTATTGGGACGGAGGGAGTATAGATTAAGACTGGATCCAATATATTGAACCCAATTTAGTGATTTAACTAAATATTTTTGGAGTAATATACTCCCGTTTCTCTGGTTGATTTATATTGTTTTGAATACCCCTAGAAATATGATCATCTTTACTAATACCTTCGTCCACAATAAGTGTCACGTTTTACAATTTCAGTCCGTCCTATAATAAGAGTCACATTTTATTTTTATTATAAATAGTAAGTTGACACTATATTCCACCAACTAATTCTACTCACATTTATTATAAAACTAATATATATAAGTGGGACCTATAATCAATTAACTTATTCAATTAATTTTTTTTTATAAATTTTAAAACTCGTGCTCACACTAAATGTGACATTGAACTTGGGACGAGATAGTAACATAAAGCATTAAGCATTGTATATGGGCTTCAATACATAAAATTTCTCGGCCTACTATTATAACAGGCCCAATTAGTTGGTCTAACAAATCTAGGTGTATTGTCTATATACCTCTCTCTCTCTCTCTATTCCTCTCTCACACGAAGCCCATGTGACACACATTTTTGTAAGAATTGTGGTTTCTGGACATCGAAATTCAGACATGTCTTTCTAGTCTTTGGTTTGACTTTTGGTCATAACAGACTTTTCACTATTCTGGAAAATGGAAGGAGCAAGGTAAAATATATTAGCTTTAGCTGTCTTTATTGACTTTTCTGTCTATAGCTAGAATACGACTGATTCCGATATATTGAACCAAATGAAGTGATTTAACGCATTATTTTTGGAGCAAAATACTCCCTGTCTTTATAAGTGATTTATAGTAGGAGTATTCTTTATTTCAACACCCCTACATAAGTGCAGTATATTTTATGTTTTATCAAAATTAACATTTTCAATGCAGTAGTTAATTTATTCTGTTTTAATTATTTTATTTCTTCCGTTTAACTTATTAAAAATCATTTTACAAATTCTTGTCTCCCAAAGAATAATGTCACTTAATTTAAAAACTGAATGATCTTCAATTTGAAAAGAGTGAAGGCCAAAATTGGTCCTGAACATATGTTCACTTTATCATTTTGGTCCTGAACTTTATCTTTTGAATTTTTTGGTCCTATACATTTCAAATCGGATCACAATTGGTCCTCCGTTAATAATTCCGTTAATATTTAACGGTCAACGATTTTAATCACGATTTTGACCAACTTAAGCAATTTTTAATTATTTAATTATCAAAATTATTTTTTAAATAAAATCATAAATTATCTATTCCAAATCACATTCATCTTCTTCCTCCACTTTCATCAATGGCCGTGGAAGATTTTCACAAAAATATGCTGCTCAAAAAAACGACAGCTACAGCCACCATGAGCATAGCCACACCCCCACTCTCCTCCCTCTTCAAACCCCCTTTCTCCTTCCCCAATCTCAAACCCTTCATTTCCCCTCACAAATTCCACACCTTCAAACCCTCTCCTCTCAGAATGAGCTGGCTCAACAAGCTCGGCTTCGGCCTCCGCTCCGCCGCCGATTCCTCCGTCGAATCCTCCTCCTCCGCCATAGCGCAGGGTCCCAACGACGACATCCCCGCTCCGGGCCAGCAGTTCGCCCAATTCGGATTGGGCTGCCATCGCAGATTTTTGCGCCGGTGGGGGATAAGATAAAAGAGGAGGCCCAGCGGCAGAGCGGCGTCGTGCCGGAGAGGTAGTGACGGCGTGACGGGTTCACGGTGAAAATCTTCCGCTCCCTCCCCCATTAATGAAAGTGGAGGAAGAAGATGAAAGTGATTTGGAATAAATAATTTATGATTTTATTTGAAAAATAATAATAATTTTGATGATTAAATAATTAAAAATTGCTTAAGTCGGTCAAAATTGTGATTAAAATCGTTGACCGTTAAATATTAATGGAATTATTAACGGAGGACCAATTGTGATCCGATTCAAAATATACAGGACCAAAAAATTTAAAAGATAAAGTTTAGGATCAAAAAAATAAAATGGACGGTACCAATTTTGGCTTTACTCGTTTGGAAATCTTTGAACATCTTAACTTTGGTACTGCTGAAAATTGTATTTGGGCTTCAATACATGAAATTTCGGCCCAATTAATAATTAGTTCTCTTATCATATTTCTCTCTCCAAACACACATAATGACTGAATCAGTGTATACTTTAATTCCTTATTGTTACTTCTAATATTTTCTCCAAAAAATGATCTTTAATGAGAAAAAGAAGTAGTATAAATTAAATAAGAGCCAAAATATTTCATCCAGTGCAAAATTGATAAATTCATTGAAAACTAATTTACATATAGAATTTAATAAAATAATGCAGCATTAATTTTAATTTAATTTGTTTGCTTCAAATTATAACAAATAATTTGTTATAGTCTATGACTCTAGCTGACAGTTCCCGTGGAATTGATCTTACGCGCTATCGCAATTTTTATATTATAGTCTATGACTCTGTGGAGAAAGCAAATATTTTTGTTGGACTATATAGTAGCTCCAATCACGTGCCAAATTCAAATGCAATATACCTGTACATTTTTGCAATTTTGGACTATATAGTAGCTCTATCCGTTAACTACAAAAAAGCGCGCATTTACCTAGCACTTATTTTCGAGCACCAATATGTGCTCGGAATTTACCTAGCATTTTCCGAGCACTTTCTGATAGTGCTCGGAATGTTGAAGAAATTATGCACCCTAAGACCACATTTCGAGCATGGTCAACGTACTAGGAATGACTATTGCAACTTACGAGCACAAATTAACTTTGCTCGGACAAATCCCTAGCACAATGACTGTGCTCGGAAAAATTTTCTAGCACAATGACTATGCTCGTAGAATTGCTAGCATAATGACCGTGCTCGGCAAAAAATGCCTAGCACTATCACTGTGCTCGGAACATTCCTAGCACAATGACTGTGCTCGAAACATTCCTAGCACAAATTGATTGTGCTCGGAATATTTTCTAGCACTTGCAAGGTGCTCGGAATTAGGATATTATTTCCACACAGATCTGGATCTAACTCCTATCATTTAACTTCTTCCATTTTCTCTCCAACTCGATTTCTTCAATCTTTTCCTACATTGTTTCAATCTTACCTTGTTATTTCTTCAAACCAAAGTTGTCTCTTTGCCCGTTGCCACCTCGCCTCGTTATCTTTTATCTAAAGGTATAATTTATATTTTTTAGTTATTCTCTCTAACTTCATGTTAAATAATTAGAATATTATTATATCTGTTTTAATTTATATTAATTTTATGCTATAGGGATAGTAAAATGGATAGGTTACTTTAATTTATTTTTGAATTTAGTGACTAATATATAGTGGACTTACCCATGAAAATGATAGATTAGCTAACTATTCTATATCAAACTTCTCTAGACAAGAAACTTGAGAATTTTAATAATTTGAAATAATATTTTTGTTCAAGTAATATTTTGATGATCAATATTATAATTTTTATTTGCTAATATTTTTTAAACTCTTTGTTAATTTATTGAAAGTATCATTTTATTTGTTTTGATTTCATACTACAGGATAGTGAAATGGATAAAATTCTGGGACGACAGTGGATGTATGAGCGAAAGTATCCCACCGGAGAATTCAATTGTGATTTTATCGATGGGTTAGATGCGTTTATAAATTTTGCTGTGTCATTTCCCTCTAAAATGGATGGTTCAAAAATTAGATGTCCATGTGCAAAATGTGATAATAACAAATTTTTTTCTCCTGATACGGTGAAAGAGCACCTTGTGAGAAGGGGGTTTACCCCAGATTACTATGATTGGAGATTTCATTGCGATGTAGAAGCGTCGTCCAGTTCAACACCGGCTGAATCTATGCATTTCGATCCATCATCGGATCCATACCAGCATATGGTATACAATGCGTGGGGACAGACAGCCAGTCACGAGCCTCATCATTTCCAGGCGCAACATTCCGAACAATATGTCCTGCCTGCTTACATGCCGGAATCACCCACTAACGAGTCGCAGCAGTTCTATAATTTATTAGAAGCGTCTCAGGCTGATTTGTGGGCGGGTTGTGATTATTCTGAGTTGTCAACAAATGCTCGACTGATGACTATGAAGTCTGAACATCGAATGTCTCAGCGAGCTATTGACGAATTGTGCCAATTTATGGAGGAACGCTTGCCGAAACCAAATCGTATGCCTAGTAGCTTTTATAAGTGCAAGAAACAAATGCAGACCTTAGATATGCCGGTTCTCAAGATAGATTGTTGCAAGAGAGGGTGCATGATCTACTGGAGGGAAGACGAGAACCGAACTGAATGCAAAGTTTGTGGTCAAGCCAGATTTAAGGGTAATGGCACAAGTCCACTCAAACGGATGTACTATTTCCCTTTAGGCCCAAGGTTGAGGCGTTTGTATGCATCCGAAATTACCGCTCAATCCATGCGATGGCATGCAGAGCACATCCAGACTCCAGGAGAGATGTCTCATCCGGCAGATTCTGTAGCCTGGAAAACCTTCGACAAGATACATCCTTTCTTTGCTTCTGAATCAAGAAATGTCAGGTTAGCACTTAGTACTGATGGATTTCAACCATTTGGTCAGACCGGTTCGCAGTACTCATTATGGCCAGTGATTTTAACTCCATACAACTTGCCTCCATTGATGTGCATGAAAGATCCATACATGTTTCTCACAGTGATTGTGCCCGGTCCGAAGAATCCCAAGCAGAATATTGATGTGTTTCTACAACCCCTGATCGCAGAGCTCAACGATTTATGGACAGAAGGAATCCCTGCATATGATATATCAAGAAAACAGAACTTTCAGCTACGCGCAGCGTTGATGTGGACTATCAGTGACTTCCCTGCGTATTCAATGTTGTCAGGGTGGAGCACATCTGGACACCGTGCGTGTCCATATTGTATGGAGGACTCGCAAGCTTTCTCCTTGAAGCATGGACGGAAAACCACTTGGTTTGATTGCCACAGGAGGTTTCTCAACAGAAATCATCGATTCCGCAGAGACAGAAAGAACTTTAGAAAGAACATAATCGAGCATTCTGGTCCTCCTCCATTCTTAAATGGAGAACAAATACTTGATCATCTGGAACAATTTGAATTCAAGAGAGTATTTGATGAAGATGCGGAAATAAACTCTGAGTTGAGCAAGATTTTTGGGTGGAATAAACGAAGCATATTTTGGGATCTTCCGTATTGGAAAACAAATGTGATTCGCCACAATTTGGATGTCATGCACATAGAGAAGAATATTTTTGATAATATTTTCAATACCATTATGAATGTAGAAGGCAAGACAAAAGACAATGCTAATGCAAGAAGGGATTTGGAATTGCTTGGTATACGACCCGAGCTTTGGCCACGTGGCGGAAAATATCATAAGGCTGATTACACGCTTGACAAAGAAAGTATGGAATTATTGCTCAAGTGGCTACACAGTTTGAAATTTCCGGATGGTTATGTTTCCAATCTATCAAGGTGCATTGATATGAAGAAACATAAGTTGTTCGGCATGAAAAGCCACGACTGTCATGTGTTTATGCAACGATTATTACCAATCGGACTCCGTGAGTTACTTCCACACAGAGTATGGGAACCTTTGACCGAGTTGAGCAATTTCTTCAGAGATCTTACGGCTACGGTGATAAGGGAAATTGATATGACAAAGTATAATGAGTCGATTGCAGTTACTTTGTGCAAGCTTGAGATGATATTTCCCCCGTCTTTCTTTGACTCCATGGAGCATCTTCCAATCCACTTACCATATGAGGCGTTAATCGCAGGTCCGGTGCATTTTCGATGGATGTATCCATTTGAGCGGTACATGCGCAAGTTGAAGTTAAATGTCAAGAACAAAGCTGCAGTTGAAGCATCTATATGTAATGCCTATTTGACTGAGGAAGCATCACATTTCTGCACTTATTACTTCGAGTCACATGTCCGTTGCCGAGGTAGAGATGTTCCTCGTAATGATGATGGCGGAGGTTCTATCCACCCCAAAGATATGCTTCCAATTTTCACATATGATACGAGATGTGTTGGGAATGGACGAACACGATTCTTGTCAGAAGTGGAATACAAAGCGGCACAAACTTACATATTAGTTAATACTCAGGAAGCAAAGGAATTCGAGCTGTAAGTTTGATTTCCTCAATACTCATTTATTTAACTAACTAAATGTTATTTAACAATTGTTTTTTTTATAAAACAGTATGTTCATTGCACAATTGCGTGGGTGGCATCCGGGAATAACACCTCCTCAGATAGAGCAACAATTAGAAGATCATTATGCATCATGGTTCAAAGAATATGTAAGTTTTCTATATTTTTTCTTTGTACATTATTTGTCGAAAAATATACTTATTCACTAATTGTGTTTGGCAAACAGGGCCGTAATAACTTGCCTCGTGATAGTCATCTATACTATCTGTCGCAAGGACCATTAACTGAGGTTACAAGTTACAATGTTTGTTTAGTCAATGGATATAAATTTCACACAGATTCCTATGGAAAGAGTAAATCTACAGTCAATAGTGGGGTATGCATCAGAGGGTCGAATTACAGCTATGATGAGGATGACTTCTACGGCATTTTGAAAGAAATTGTGGAAGTGGAATATCGGGCATTACCAATAAAGAAAGTTGTATTGTTCAATTGTGTATGGTATAATCCGGCTCCAGCTCCACGCGGTGGTACAATTGTTCATCCAAAGTACAAAATTGTTGAAGTGGATATTCAGAAGGAGTACCCAAAATACGATCCCTTCGTCTTAGCCAAACAAGCATCACAAGTTTATTTTGTACCTTTTCCGAGCAAGAAAAGAGACAAGGCGAACTGGTGGGCAGTATTCAAAGTTCGAGCAAAGAAATTTTATGCTAGTTATGCCACCACAAAAGAGAAAAATGAAGATGCTGCTTTTCAACAAGATGAAGTAGAAGTTCATGAAATTTCTGATGATGTTCAACTCATAGACCCTCCACGATGTGATCCCAGTGGTGCAATGATTTCAATTTTGAGAGAAATTGCCGACAATGATCAAGAAGAAGATGAAGAAGAAGATGAAGAAGAATATGAAGATGAAGATGAAGATGAAGATGACAGAGACGAAGAAGATGAGGATGAGGAAGAAAATGAAGACATTGATGAAACGGTAAACAATGATTTAAGTGTAGAATGACTTAAGTGTTATTTACAAACTCGTTAGTCATAATTAATTCATTTATAACCAAATGTGGTAATAATTATTGACTAAAATTATGATTGACTAAATTATGTGATAATTATTGACTAAATTATTGTTTGACTAAATTATTGCTTAATTAGCAGATGAGATGGTGATCCTCATTTATTAATTAGGGCTACTAAACCAAAACACTTCACACTTACAATGATCTCGCCGCTCTCTCTCACCGATCTCACCGGTCTCGCCGACGCCGCTCTCTCTCACTGATCTCGCCGGTCTCGCCGCTCTCTCTCACCGATCTCGCCGCTCTCTCTCACCGATCTCGCCGGTCTCGCCGCTCTCCCTCACCGCTCGCACACATCTTCCATTCTCACACCTGCAGGTTAGTGAATTTGGCCGATTCCATGTTAAACTGTAATTATTGCTGTGGTTTTTGTGAATTTGGTCGATTCCGTGTGTGAAACTATAATTATTTGGTCGATTCCTTTCAAAGCATAGAGTTTCGATGTTGAAGCATAGAGTTCAATTTTATTCACGAGCTTGTTGTAATGTAGCTTCAATTGACTCATCACTCTTTGTAATTATTTGGTACTCTCTCTCTCCCCCTCGCTTTCAGTTGGATTTACGCTGTCTTCTCGCTGTTTGTGGCTATCAATCTGCGTTGGTTGTTGCGTTGGCATTGACTCGAGGTTCAATTTGAATGATTTTGCATCACTGAGAAACTAGTAGAAACCGCATTGGATTTCGTTTATTCTGTACTGCTACTTGCTGCGATTTGGTTGAATTTGGAGATTTGTGTTGTTGATTTGTTGTTTTATTGTGTTTATGTGTTTGTTTATGGATAATGAGCTGCATGCGTACTTCATTTTTGCAGATCTAGCTAGTTCATGCATGAGTTATGCATTTTGGTTAAACATAAGTGAATCTTCACTGGTGAACCTTTCTGCAATCAAAACTTGCTATTGCTGCTGATTGATGCCATCTTCTGCATGAATTTTTTTCTGATTTTGATGCTAAGTTTGTGTCAAATCCTCCGTGCAATGAACATACTCTATTGGTATAGTTTATTGATCGATTCTCGGATTTTCTGTATCTTTATCTCTGCGGGTCTCCAAATTCTAGGTTAATTGGGAAATTGGGGAAAAACTAGTAATTCGGATGAAATGTTAGGTACATATTAGGTTTTAGTTTTCCTCTGATGCTTTTGGAGAGGGAATGAATTTACTTGATCTTGTAAATTTTACCATCATTTTTGTTGATAAATTAGTTTTTCTAACCTCATCAGTAAAGGGCTGGGTAATTAACGCATCTGCTAAACGAGATGGTTGCTAGTATTTAACACGATTGTGATTGACTAGTTAAGAGCTACTATGGGCTAGATATGGTTACTTAGAATTTAGAAATGATCATCGCCCAGCTCATGTAATATGGAATTCTCAGCTAATAAATTAGGCAGCCTGGCTTCTGTAAGTAATTTGTTGGTTATCTGTAAGCTAATTTCTTGAAATTCATCATTCTAGCTTGTTTTCTTTTCATGAATGTGGATTGTTTTGAGTTAATTTTTGTGATTTTGTCCCACTTGACTGAACTATTCTGGTTGGACGCATAGAATGCATATGGTGGAATGCATGGAGGTGCAGTTGGGGCTGTTGCTGAGAGGGTTGCCATTGCTTGTGCTAGAACAGTAGTTGGAGACGACAAAGATCTCTTCCTTGGAGAACTTGGCCTCTCATATCTCTCTGCTGCTCCACATAATGTGAGTTCTCAAGGATATAAACACGGATGCTAATTAAGTAAATTCTATACCGTCTCTGCAGAGATTTAAAATTTCTGCTGAAAATTAAAATATGATTTCTGCAAAGGATAAAAAATCAATTTTCATATTTGGTGTGCTCTTCATTATGGATTCTAGAGGGATTTTGTGATAATATTGTGGATTATAATGGCATTCATAGTGTTTTTGCTTTGATCTCTTTCTCAGTGTTTGTCTGTTTGATGTCTGTGTGATAATATTCTAGAGGGATTTTGTGATATATTTACTTTTCAGATTATTGCTTTATGTGATGAAATTGCTCTACTGTTCATACCGTTGCCATTCCAAAGAGCTAACTGAGTTTCATTTTCTGATATCATTTTCCTTGACTGTTCATTTCTCCTTATATAATTCAGTTTTATGTCTTGTTTGCAGACAACAAAGAGCTAGGCCCATAATTATTGATCATGGACTGCATCTCTCAAAGAAATCTGGTGTTTTCAGGGCCAAAGAAATCCGGTGTTTTCAGATTATTCACTGGTATTCTGGAAATCTCTTAGACTTAATGTACTAATTTTCCCACTTCATATATATAAGCACAAGTCTAATAACTTACATAAATGTCAAAAAGCATAGTTATTTCTTCTGAAAGACAATGAGATACATGCTCCTTTCTGCATTGTCATCATGATTTTTTTGAAGCTTGATGTAATGTAGCTTCACTTGACACATCACTTTACTGTCTTTGTGAATTTTTTCTATGTTACATTTATTAGCTTGTGTGAAACTGTAGTTATTGCTGTGGTTTTTGTGAATTTGGTCGATTCCGTGTGAAATGTAGTTATTGCTGTGGTTTTTGATCTATGTCATGAGGTATTGAGGTTGTGTGTTTTTGGTGGGATTTTGCTGCATTGTCTGATGTGTCAATTCCTTTTCCAATATTACAATATTGTTTTTCTTTCTTCATGCCTACTGAAAAGTACTAATCACATGCTCCTTTCTGCCTTGTTTGTGGTAGTTATATAATTGTAGAAATGAGAGGGTCATCATTGGGACGCTCAACTACATACTCCGATGACTCACGGCCACTTGGTTCTTTAGAGTTGGTGGACGAGAATAGTGACGAGGAGTATTCAACCGCTGCTAACGTTGAAGTAGAAGGTAGAGATGCAGCCACTAAAAATGCTAAAAAGTCAAAAAAAGATGGATATAAGAGGGACGCAAGAGGCCGGATATATGTACAACTTAGGGATGGAACGTACGTGCTCATTTAATTTTATGCATTCATTATATTATTTTTTAAGTTACTAATTGTATATTAATATACAGATTGCGTCCGACTGGTGTAGTAGCCAACATATGCAATAAGGCTTTCAAGCACATAGTTGATCCGGGAGGATACAGCCAGGCAAAGCTTTCGGAGGAATATATTAACCATTATTGGAAAGAATTTGAGGTCAAATTGTGCATTTTATATTTATAACTCAGTTATCATAAATTATTTAATACTTTATTATTTTGCAGAAAGATGCCAACTGCGAAGCTTATGATCAAGTGGAATGCAAGAAAGCTTTTCACAGTCAGTGCAAAGCTAGGTACGGTGATTACATTGGTTATAAAAGAAAGACAATGAAGAAACCGGCCTATTTCACGGATGCCCAGTGGACGACATACACCGATGCCTGGCAGCTTCCTGAGAATATTAAGGTTTCTGAGAGGTGCTCGAGAAATCGTAGACAAGGGCGTGCGAAGGCCTTTGGAACACATTGTAATGGTTGTATTCCATTTGAAGAGACAGTTGAAATAATGGTAAAATTTATATTGTTCTAGTTTGATTTCTTTCCTTTTTTGATTATATTTTTAATCCTTTTTAAAGTTTTGCAGACAGAGAAAAATGACGGGATAATGCCTCCATTTGTAGATATCTTTGGTAGGACTCACACATTCAAAACAAAAGATTCACAAGGCCTGGTTTCTGAACGCGCAACACAGATTTGTGTAAGTTTAATCTTAATTTGACTAATTTGACAGTAAAAGATCAGATGATTCAGTAATGTGCATATGCTTGAAACCAGCCTACTTAGTGTATAAATGCAGGTTTTAGCTTCTCTTCCTTTTATATGCATGCTAGTGGTATTAATAACCTTAGATGGCCTCCATTCCATGGCAATGTTCTGCTTTCCTCATTGTTTTTCCAACTTTTTAGTGGATTGTTTTGGTTAGTTCATACCGTCAAAACCCCACTGCATTAGAAGATGTATGATCTCACAATTATCAAGCTACAAAGAGTAAAGAGTAAAAGTATATGATAAAGAAAGGGAAAGATATAATCAGTACATTCTGACTTGGATTAATTTCTTAGAACTACATGATAATAGGTATTCTGAGTTAGCATTTATCCTATTGTTTAGTAGTAGCTTTAGGGAAAGCATCCTTGAAAATGGCAGAATCATAAGACTTATTCATCGTGTGATTCTCATGCCAGAATCATAAGACTTATTCATGACACATAGAATTCTGCCTTGAATGTGGGTAATTCAGCAATCCAATATGGTTATGATTATATTAGGCTCTCCGGTAACTAATTCCTTTAGACGCTACAACCTCAGATTTGGTTATGATGTAGGACTCAGAAAATTACCTTGGACTTGTTATGACATAGAATTACCATTTGCGTAGCAAACACTAATACTGAAGATGATCTTGGACTTGGTTAGGATGTAGAATTACCATCTGCGTAGCAAACACGAATACTGAAGATTACCTTGGACTTGGTTATGCCGTAGAATTACCATTTGCGTAGCATCCTTGAATTATCTTGTCTTGTTGAACATTATACATAAGTGTACAGAATGTTTGTGGAACTTGCTGTGAAACTTGTCAGTTTGTTGTGAAACTGTTTTGCAGTGAAACTTGTCAGTTTGTTGTGAAACTTGTTAGTTTGTTGTGAAACTGTTTGTTTGCTCACCTGCGCTTATAGTAGTATCTAATTTGTGTTTGCTTGTTGGAAGGATGATGTTAGGACAAGGGCAGAAGAATTAAGAGCCGAAGGGGTTGAGAATCTGGATTTAGATGCCATTTTCTTGGAGCGTCATGGGAAGGTGAAGAAGAGAAAGCAGATTCCTGGGGCAGGAAGTGCAACAAAATTATACTTCCCATCAGCTACATCAGCATATGCATCTGTACGCTCGACCGACATCGATCCTAGCAAGATGGACGAGCTGATCGAGCAACGACTTGAAGAACGACTTAAAGAAGAGCGGGAGAAAATGCATGCCGAGGTGAATGAGAGAGAGAGAAAAATTAAGGAAGCGAATGATATGAATATGGAAATGATGAAGGAGCAGATGAAAGAGCAGATGAAAGAAGAGATGAGGAGCTTGTTCAGTGAAAAATTTGGTTAAATATAGATTTAGACTTGCATTTTGAATTGATCAACTTTGAGAATTTTGGTGAAATATAGATTTAGACTTGCATTTTGAATTGATCAACTTTGTGAAACAATTGAATTCTTGTAATCCATTGGGCTTTTCAATTAGTTTATTTTATTTCTAGTTTTGGTTTAATGTCATTTTAATTTCATTGAATTAACTATTAAAATGAAGCTGAAATAATAAAAAAAATATGAAAAAATAATGAAATTCGTGAATATGAATGAAATGTACAATTCTAGCACCAAATTGTGCTAGGAGTTTTGAAATGCAGTATTCCAAGCACCAAATTGTGCTAGGTTTTGTTTCTTGAATCACATTACTCCGAGCACTAAACTATGGTAGGATTCTGAGACGCATTATTCGAGCACACACTGGTGCTAGGAAGAGCATTATTCCGAGCACACATTGGTGCTAGGAGAGCATTATTTCGAGCACACACTGGTGCTAGGAAGAGCAGAGGAGTTGACCAAGTTTCCTAGCACGTTTCGAGTGCTCGGAAAAATTTGAGTTTTGCTCGGAGAGGCGCTCGGAAATAATTCCGAGCGAGCAAATTACTAGCACCCTATGTGCTCGAAAATGTGCTCGGAAACCTCTATTTTTCCTAGCACTTTGGGGTTATTCCTAGCACTTCGGTGCTAGGTAAACGCGCGTTTTTTTGTAGTACGTTCCACATTAATAGAGAATAGTTAAAGAAGAAAAAGAGTATAGTAAGAGAGAGTAAAGTAAAAAAATAAACGTCTATTAAGGTGGAACGGAAGGAATATAATTTTGCATTTATATTATTCACAAACATAAATTTTTTTTAAAAATTGAATTCAAGCCCTTTTTGTTGTGCTTTGAAGATGAGCATAAGAAGGGAGTGCAAGTGTGCAAGATAACATTTGCCCGAGATCCCGAAGAAGAATTTCTGAAACGTAACTAGATCGGTTTTGTATATAAATTTATATAGAGTCTCTTAAAGACTTTCTTTCTAAAAAAGTATAAGCTTACTGATCATACACCATTACTCAAGACTTTAGTGGATGAACTCTATTATATAAGTGGGTTCTTAATTTTTTTTGTATCTCACATCATGAATAAGTATATCTACCATCATGACATAAGTAGTATTATTCGTCCCCAATCCTGCCAATTGATTTTGAACAGAACAAAACAAAACAAAAATGGGAAAAGGGTTGAAGTTCTTTGAAGCCGAGCATCTGAAAAATAGGGTAAAATAACCCTAGCAATTTTTTTTACTTAATTGGACATTCTAAATGGGCTCTAAATGGATTTATCAATCCAGATGGCTTCTCTTTTTCACATTATTTTACATAGTAGTATGTTTTAGTTTTCCTCTTTATTTGGTTTCAAATATAAGCATATCTGCATATTGATGAATGATGATGCACCCCCATCCCAACACATGTGATCCACCAGAAAAATTAATAAGTCTATTTAAACACCATCTTTGTTTATATTTCCCCGGCCGGCCCCTTCTAAATCTCTCACCATCAATAAATACTAGTAGTATTCAACAATCTAATTATTATTCATTGTAATTATATTGGTTTGGTCAAGTAGCCTAATTTAACTACATGGGTATGGTCGATCAGCCCACGACCATCCCATTTATCTAATTGCAACCACCTAAAATAAAATATTTTATGTGTAAATATTTTTACAGTAAAATCTTATTATATTTTTTATAAGAAATTATTGGTATAAAGTATTGTAATATTAATATGCAATTTAGATAAATATATAATTATATTTGAAAATGTGTATACAATAAGTAAAGAGGGAATATTCTTTAGGTTTATACTTTGATGTAATTTATTAGAGTAGAATTATTATTTGATATATTTATTGGAAAATGATTTTAAATTTAGTATGGATAATTTGGGATGAATTTAGTTCCTAACTTCCTATGTTTTCATTTTGCTCTTTTTCTATGCCAACAAATGACAAGACTATAAAAAAGTGCACCCATCTCAGTGAGACCCAGGGGCGGAGCCACACTGGGCCCAGGGGGGGCCATGGGCCCCTCACCCATTTTGATTTTACCTATATATAATATATGTATACAAAGATAATAAAATATGCCTGCAGCTTAGTTGGTTTATGTGTGTGTCTGCCACCCGAGAGATGTAGTGTTCGATCTTCTTTAGGGCCAGCTTTGATGCGTTTTTTTTACATCTAATCCCCTATTATGTTATATATTACTCCATAAATTTATATTTATTCCTTTCATTTCAAAATTTAAAATTATACATATATATTTAAGTAGTACTAAAAATTATTCTTGAACTTCATACATACGTTAAATAACGTATAGGGAGTAATATCTTTTATTTTATTTTGAAATTTTTTTTTACATCTAATCCCCTATTATGTTATATATTACTCCATAAATTTATATTTATTCCTTTCATTTCAAAATTTAAAATTATACATATATATTTAAGTAGTACTAAAAATTATTCTTGAACTTCATACATATGTTAAATAACGTATAGGGAGTAATATCTTTTATTTTATTTTGAAATTTTAATCTATACATATCTGTAAAAACAAATATTTTATTATCCCATAAATATGTAAATACTACTATAATACTACCATCTTTAATTTTCATTTATAAATTTTGTTTATTTCTAGCAAATAGTAGTTTTATGTAATGAATTTCACACACTAATATTTATTATCTTCACAATTTAAGAAAATAAATAAATTCACATTGACTTTATTTGCATTGCACATGTGTTTATAGTTTTTATTGTCTTTTAGTTATTTTTACTATTTATATGTTCCTTTCAACGATCTCTCCTATTGCTATGCAGCTATGACTCATTGCCTCTAAATAATATTAACACAAAAAAACTGAAAAATTATCAATTCGAAATTTGGGGCCCCCATTATTAAAGTCTTGGCTCCGCAACCGGTGAGACCACTTCTTTAATGACAACGTAACTTGGGTTGTTCGTGATACTAACTTGAGCCGACCTACTAGCATAGACTGAATTTTGTATATGGAGTTCAATTTATTTCAACGACACTATACAGAACGTGAATTCTTTGGTCACACTGTAGAGTTATTGTTTGCGATCAGTTTTGGTTTAAATGTTAGTGCAATCAGTAACATGCTGGCTGATCTGAATAACTTCTTAAATTTGGAAGATTAGAGTTTGATATTTCTATCCTGAAAAAATTACAATTATATTAACTTAAAATCTGAATAGGGCTGATCCAGAACTCAATGGATGGATTGAACCTAGATATAGCTATTGTGTATTGATTTGTCTGTATAACATCTAATTTGACATAACATTGATTATTTTTTACTCTCACCGTCCCAAGGAAAATGATGACACAAGAATTTATATAACTTTATTTTGTGTGTGGAGTGGAGAGAGTAAAGTAAGAGAGAGAGGTGTTTCCATTTTTAGTTATAGATCAATATTTTGGTTGGGACAAATAGAAAAGGAAAGTGAATCATCCTCAATGGGACGGAGAGAGTATTTGGAGTAACAAATACTCTGAAAAGTATGAACATTTGGTTCAACACAAGTTTTATTGCATAATTTGTAAATTACGAGAGAGATAGAAAGAAAAAGTAATTAAAGTATTGTTAGTGGAGAATTGGTTCCATCCCATTAGAGATAAAGGAGTTTCCAAAATTAGAAAGTCGATGCTCCTCCGTCTCATTAAATATAAAACATTTATTTTTGGCACGAGATTTTATGCAATATTGTTTTGTATGGTTAACGAAGAAAGAGTAGAGTAAGAAAGAAGAAAAGGTAGAGAGAGTGTTGTTTCCATTTTTTTAGAAACGTTTCATTTTTAATAGGACAAACCAAAAAGAAAAACGTTTCATTTCGAATGGGACAGATGAAGTACTTTTCAAGGATGAACTAAAAAGGAAATAGTCTGCACACTTTTCAGACGGAAGGAGTATAAATAAACAAAAAAATAACCTTCAAATTTATATTCAATATTAATAATTATTAAATTTTTATTTATATAATACTCTCCGTCCCATAAAGTTAAAGACTTTGAAGAAGACACAAATTTTAATACGAAATTGATAAATTAGGAGAGATGTAGAAAGAAAAAGTGATTGAAGTATTGATAGCGTGGAGAATGAGTCTGGAGTCATAGTTGTAACTATAAAAATAATATCAGTATTTTTATTTATAAAAGTGAATTTTATATCTTCATGATATTATATGTTTAAAAAGGAATTGTTAGTTACTACCTCCGTCCCCCAAATTTTGACAAAATTTACTATTTTGGTCTATCCCTGAAAATTTGACACACTTCACATTTTACCATTTTTGTAATGGACCCCATATTCGATTAACTCATTCCTACACACATTTTATTATAAAACTAATACTTTAAAAGTAGGACCCACATCACACCAACTTTTTCAACTCACTTTCTATTACACTTTCTATTATATTTATTGAGACACAAGAAGCAATGCCTAGTCTATATATATATAGGGATTTCAAAACCGTCAAGTAACCTTAACCCTCTCATTCTATTTTCCAATATGGATATGCTTCTTCTCGTCTCATCTCTTGCTGTTCTCGTCATTTTCCTCCACAAACACCTCCGACGAACCCCTCGTCGGCCCCCGGGCCCAAAAGGGCTTCCCTTCATTGGTAACATTCATCAAATCAACATCATAAAGCCCCATATCTGGCTAACAGAACTATCATACAAATACGGCCCTCTCATCTACCTGAAATTATGCCGATTGCCAGTCGTCGTGATCTCGTCGGCCGATGCAGCAAAGAAGGCTCTCAAACACAATGACGTGACCTTCGCAGGGCGCCCGCACACCTCTGCTTCGCTGAGACTAACGTACGACCACAGCGACATAGCCACCTCATTCTACTCCGATTATTGGAGGAAGATGAGGAAAACGGTGGTTCACCACCTCTTCACTCCCCAGAAACTACGCTCCTATCGCCCCATTCGTCAAGATGAAGTTTCTACTATGATTTCTAAGGTTTCAAGCAAGGCCTATTCGAGCGAGGCTATCAATCTAGGCGAGATTATGTCGTCCTTCAATTGTAACGTTCTCTGTCGCGTTGCGTTCGGGAAGAAATTGGATTCGTGGTCGTGGACAAAATTGGAGAGGCTTTTTAGTCGGTTTTGGAGGGTCGTAGCTGAAACGTTTTTGGCTGATTGTGTGATGTTTGGTTTCATTAATAAACTCCTCGGCTCGGCAAAAAGAGTGGACAAGATTTTCGAGGAAATGGATTCGTTTTATCAACAACTCATCGATGAGCATCTTCATCCAAATAGACCGGATTCGATGACCAATGACATTCTTCATCGCCTCATTCAGCTCAGGGAAAACCATTCCGCCGAGGTTCAGATTGATTGGAATCATGTCAAGGCAATACTCATGGTAACAACTTTTCATTTCTTTATTATTTCGTTACCGTTCTCTAGGTCTTTTTGGGACGACACAAGTTTTAATGTGAAACTGGTAAAGCATGAGAGAAATAATAAAGGTATCAAAATAGTGTTAATAGATAGTGGAACCCACCTTGTTAGTAATGTAATGATTGATTAAAAGATTTTCAAAAATAGAAAGTTGACTAATTTTATAAAACAAACTAAAATGATAAAAATAAGGCTATTTTTGAGGACGTAGAGAGTATTTCGTACTTAACATTATGCTATTTTGTAGAATGTATTAATTGGTGGAACGGAGACAACTGGAGCATCACTAACCTGGGCAATGACAGCTCTAATAAAGAATCCGAATGCAATGAAAAAAGTGCAAGAAGAGATTAGAAGCGTAGTGAGAGACAAAAGGTTAGTAGATGAAGATGATATTGGAAACATGCCATATCTAAAGGCAGTGGTGAAAGAGACTCTGAGATTGTACCCACCCGCACCATTGGTACCAAAGGAGACGATAAAGGCATGCGTCATAGATGGCTACGAGATTCGAGAAAAAACGTTTGTGTGGGTAAACATATGGGCCATTGGTAGAGATCCCGAGTACTGGGAAAATGCAGATGAGTTCATGCCTGAGCGGTTCTTGAACAAAAGCATTGATTTTAAAGGGCAAGAGTTCGGATTCATTCCATTTGGATCGGGAAGAAGAGTGTGCTTGGGAGCGTCTCTAGCAGTGGCCAACATGGAAGTGGCGCTGGCCAACCTTCTCTACTTTTTTGATTGGGAAACTCCACCACAACAAGAAATTGACACTAAGGCATCCGCAGGATTCGTACTGCATAAGAAAAACCCACTTTACTTGCAACCCATATCACATGTTTGACCCATTGGGAAATTCTGTTTTAATACGTTGCCTTTCTATTAGGCCTAAATAAATATAATATGACAATGTGTTGTGTTCATACGGATTAAACGTGCACCTACTCAAACTAGAATTCTTAGCTAGCATTTGTTAGCACCAATCGTCAAAGTGCTTGGTCTTTTTGGCACAAAAACGTGGAAAAGATACCGAGAGGTTACCGAACACATTAATAATCAGTTATTGTCACAATTACCGAGTTTTTTCCTAGCACAAATTAAGCCGAGTGCTCGATTCCTTTCGGCACATAAACACTGAGAAAAACTGAAACATTTTAAGTTCATTTTTAGTTTGCTCTTTTCCTAAATGCATTGATAGAATTGGACTGTATTTTCTTTATGTTGTTCTAAAAGTAATGCAGTCATATATAGATCCTTTTTCTAGCTTGATAAAGTTAATCACGATACAACATAGTGAAATACTAACTCATTAGTGTACATCTAATAATGAAATGATATTACGATACAAACTGGAATAATTTTAAGTTCATTTTTAGTTTGCTCTCCCCGTCCCAGCTCAAGTGATTGATTTCTTTTTATTTTCCATTATTAGTCTATTGCTCTCTTCTACATTATTCTCTCTTCTACTTTACTTTCTCTCCACTTTAGCTATTTATTATTCCCTTCATTCCATAGTAGTGGAGAAATTTTTTTAACACACGATTTAAGTAAAATTATGTTAAGTGAATTAAGTAAAGAAAGAATAAAGTAGAAAATTTAAAAAGTAGAAAATTTAAAAGGTAGAAAGATAAAGAGAGAACAAAGTAAGAGAGAAAAATAATTGTGAAGAAATGCGTTGATTTTTACTACAAATAGAATTGACTCCACTACTATGGAATGTACCAAAATAGCAAAATGACTTCACCACAATAGAATGGAGGCAGTGACGAAGCAACATGAGGGCTGGGGGGCCCATAGTCCCCCCACCAATTTCAGTATTTACTATATTATACTCCATCCGTTCCTTCATAGTTGAGTCATTTTTCCATTTCGGGAAGTTCCTTCATAGTTGAGTCATTTCCATATATGATAACTTTTTTCTCTTTCTTACTTTACTATCTCTTACTTTATTCTATCTACTTTATTCACTTTATACTTTATTATCTCTACCTTTTCCTTTCTCTTACTTTTTTATCTATTTATTTAACATACCCAACATTCCCTTCTAAAACTCTGTGCCAAAAACTTTTGCTTCAACTAGGAAGAAACGGAGGGAGTACTATATACTTATATCAATATGACAAATGTCGATGCCTAGTGCATATGGTTGATTTTGCTTTGCCCTTTTTCCTATCAAATTCAGTGTTCGGATCCCATAAACCACAGTGTTCAGCTTTTTTTTTATATATTTTGTTTGTTTTAGCTCACAAAGTACCTTTTATTTAGTTTTATCCTTAGTTTTTGCTCCATAGAATTCTAAGAGATCTATAAATGTATCTTATATATATTACTCCCTCCGTCCCGCTTCAGCAGTCCCGGTTACTTTTGTGCACTCGTTTTGTAAAAATGATAGTGAATAGTTAAAGTGGAGAAATGATAAAGTAAGAGAGAGAATAATTTAGAGAAGACTATGGACAGAGGGAGTATTAGTAATTTCAATTTTAAAGTTATTTCACACATATTATCCATCTTTCTCGAAGTCCCCACTTAGGTTGCATCAATTTTGGCGACGAAGAAAGAAAAAAATATCTCACAACCAAGAAGAGTAAGTTGGACCCCTGACAAACTCGTATTTTAGTGTCGTGATTGGTATGTTGATGTGCTTTATTGTTGAGTTTTTGTGCTCAAAATGGTTATTTCCAGCCAATTACTATATGTTTTGGAGTTCACGTGTTCGTTGAGTGTTTTAGGCAAAAGTAGGCGAAATTGGGGTAAAAAGAGCACTACCCGACCGGGTGAGTTTTCAGTGCAATAATGCCACCCGGCTAGGTGGCATTCAGAAGCCGCGGAGAGGTCAGAAAGGATCGAAGAGATCACACCCGGCCGGGTGAATTTCCAGTTCAATAGTTCCACCCGACCGGGTAGTCTTTTAAAGCATTGTAATCTCCAGTAAGTTTCACCCGACCGGGTGATTTTGCGGTGGATTAATTCCACTTGGCTGGGTTCATCAATCTGGCGTTTTTCTGAAATGTAAACGCAATTTTTAGAAGAGAGAATAAGAAGGAAGAGCTAGGGCATCTCGACACATTCTCTACTGCCGCCAAAACACACATTATCTCTCTCTCTCCGAAGCACTCTTGGAAGAAGATTGAAGATTCAAGCTTCAATTCCTCCGCCAATTGTACTCCGTATCATGATTTCCATTGTTTTCTTAGTTTCTTTTTGTTTTCTACCATGAACATGAGTAGCTAAACCTTTTATGTAGAATTCTTGGTGAAGATGCATTGATTCATAGTTTTAAACCAATTGACTTCGTTTTTATCTTGCTCTTGCAATTGTTTGAATTATTCTTGTGCTTTTTCCTAACAATTGCTTTATCACCAATTGGAAGTGTAGGGTTTCTTATAGTAAGCGGGAGATGAAATATTTAACCTTGAAAGAAGAATAATTCACACCTTAATTCAATAAAACTCGGGAGAGTTGATGTTTCGAGTGAAATCTTTTATCTAACCAATGTGTTGGGAGTTAGGTCTAAGAATTAGAAGGGGACTTCAATTATTACACCTAATCTACGGATTTCTCACATCGGGAGGGGGTTTAATCTAGAATTGTGATTGATTCAACAATTCTGGAGACTTTAAATGGTAAAGCGGTTTCAATTGGGTTAGGCTATGAGTTGTGCATCGGATCCTTGAATTCTGCATCTTTCTTTATCAATTTGTACAACTTGCTTCTTTGTTCTCATGTTTAATTGCTTATTTTAATCTCTGAATTTATATGCTTTGCGTAGTTGTTAGTTTCACAAACCCAAAATTCTTGATCGTCTGGATAGTAGTTGAAATTTGTTCGTGGTACTTAGGTTCACACTTAATTGTTTCTGTGGGATTCGATATACTCTTGCTTACTATTTGCTACGATAACCCCGTACACTTACGGGTATTATTTGGGTAAAATAAAATTGAGTCGCCCCCTAACATAAAATTTTGGCTTCGCCACTGAAAGGGAGGAGTATCATTTTCCTCAAATACGTGCCGAAAAATAGTCAATCACTTGAGATAGGACGAAGAGAGTAATTTTTTAAAGACAAAGTTAACATATCACAGCGAATCAATTCAAATAACACGCCTTCATTTGGAATGACTCCTCAACCAACAAAGTCCTTGTCTTCATGTGTTGGTTCTTGTCTACCCAATGTCATGAATGCATCTAACTATTGATGACTCGACGATTCCCACACGTAATATTCGAGTTCTCGTCAGGACCTACACCTATTAAAGAAAAAAATTGAATTTAGAATTAGTAAAAATCCTTTTTCCATCTCAAAAAAATTATGAACTATTCCCTCCATCCACAAAAATAGAACACATTGTGAATGACACAGATTTTAATATGGAATTGATAAAGTAAGAGAGCAGCAGCGTTAGCGAAATGTGAAGTTCATATTATTAGTAAGAGAGTAGGGACAAAAAGTAAGAGAGAAGTTGTTGAAAACTTTTCTTTTTTAAATGTGCTCTATTTTTCGTGGATAACAAAAAATGACAAATATACTCTATTTTTCGTGCACGGAGGGAGTATTTCCTAATTAGTTCGTCCCTAGAAAATATGAACTTTGTAATTTTGGAATAGTTAAACAACATATTATCAATGAGTCCAGTCCAGCGACGAGTGGATCTCAGACTCCCACGGTACCTGTGGGATCTGGATGGGGGCAGATGGGCCCGGGGTTTAACGTCCCTTGGGGGCAGTTGATGGGGATGATGGCCGGTGCGCCGGGGGGGATGCAGGGGGGTATGCCGTGGGGGATGCCGGGCGGGGGGCAGGGTAGCGGCGGGCAGTCAGCGCCCGGGTGGGAGGGTATGCCCTAGATGCTGCAGCAGATGATGGGGATGATGTGGCAGGGAGGGATGCAGGGGGATGCAGCACGGTATGCATCCCGGGATGCAGGGGGGGATGCAGGGGTCACCGGGAGGGGACGGTATATCGTCCCTCGCTTGATTTTTTTACGGCTTCATCTCACACGTCGACCCCAGTGGAGACGCAGTTCACTGGCGATGACCTTCTGTCATTGCATGATATGGGGATCAATCTCGGGGATCCGGATACTCCCGTTCCAGCGAGGCGGGCCGCGCCGAAGAAGAAGACGATGGGGAAGGCCAAGGCGGTCGGCGAGTCATCGCAGCCCGCTGTTGACGACACCCCTGGCCGGAGGAAGTGGACGGAGGATGAGTACGCCAGGGTGGCCAGGGGGTGGTTGGAGGTGTGCGACGATCCACTGGTTGCGAACAACCAGCGGGTCGTCAACATGTGGGCGAAGATCAGAGCTGCCTATAGGAGGCACTGCCCGCACGGGAAGGACATCAGAGGGGAGGAGGTCCGGAAGGGGTGGGAGCGCATCAGGGCCGCGGTGGGCCGTTTTGCGAATTTGTACGCCAACGCCCTCCGTCAGCTCAGTAGTGGGCATAATGAGGAGGACGCCCGGAGGATAGCCGAGAGTCAGTTCCCCTTGGCGGGGAAGTATAAGGAGTTCACCTTCTGGGAGTGCTTCTTGTTGCTGAAGGACTCCGAGAAGATCCGGGCGGGGTGCGATGCTGGGTGGCCGAAGAAGCAGAGGTTGAACTATACCGGCGACTACAGCGGCAGCAGCGGCGGATCCCACGACCTCCCCCCGGATGCTGAGGAGTTTCCATCCCCTCCTTCATTTGCTGGTCGCCCCCGCCCGGTTGGACAGAAGCGGGCGCAACGGGCTGCGAGGGGCGGATCCCCCCTATCGCCCCGCGAGGTCCAGTCCTCCGCCCTCCCACCCACCCCACTCGAGTACACTCTCCATTCGCGTAACCATACGCGGGATCAGATGTACAAGGTCTTCCAAGATTGGAGGACCGCCACTGACCCCACGGAGAAGATGTTTCTTCACTCGATGCTCGAGAACATGCGGGTTGATTTGGAAATCGCGAGGGCACGGCTAGCGGGTTCCGACGTGGGCTCAGATACCACGGGTGGCGGCAACGGCAGCGGCGGCGGCGACGGCGACGGTGATGAGGAGTAGAGAGTGGCGGGGCTCGTGTGTGGAAGCCCCTTTTTTAAAAAAAAAATCATGTACTTTTTTTAAAAATCTTTGTACTTTTTTAAAATGGAATGGATTAATTTTTCCGTATATGTGTCGTAAATTTAATTCCGTAATTTAATCGTAATTTTAATTATGTAAATGTAGTATATTTTGAATTATTTTTATTGCGGCTGGCCTAAATCTGATGTGGCAGGTAGATTTTTTAGTGCTGCTGACGTGGCAGGGGAGAGAATGGCTAGCCTATTGCTGGCCTATATAGCATTGGAGATGCTCTTATAAGTGAATCATTTTACTTTTTTGGAACGTCTTGTTTTAAATGACACATTTCTAAAAATAAAAAAGTCTCTCTCTATTTTTTTCTCTCTCATACTTTATTCTCTCTACTTAACTCTCAAAACAATATTATATTACATAAAATCTTGTGCTAGAATAGAAATACGTACTCCACTTAAAATGGAAAAAAAAAATCTCTATTCAAAGAATACCAAATTGGCAATCCTACTTGGTATGTCATATCAATAAAAATGTGATAAATGGAAATAGGGTAGTGATAAAATGCAAACTATTATATTGTACAAACTCAAAACTCCTCAACACAGCTTCAACACTGTTTCAAAACAGTAACAACACAGTCTAAAATTTCAAGATTTTAATGTCAGCACGATATCAACATAATATCAACATAACATCAATCATTGACTACCGTTGAATGTTTTTTTTATATCTGTTGACATTTTTCAATGATCCAAATTATAGTTTTAAGTTTGTACAATATTTAGAGTTTTCATTTGATCACATTCCAATAGAAAAATATATATATATATATATATCCCTAATTCCTACTAGATATATTGTAACATCTCGGAATTTAGAACCCTAATTTTAGAGCCCTAAGATTTATTATTGATGACGTGGAGTCGAGAATGCATTTATTTCATGTGATGATATGGTCGAGTTGAGCCTAGGGTTCGCGTTGGGAGTTTGAAAAGTCAAACTTGCTTATTTAATGATGTGGCATGTGACTTATTAATTTATGAGATGAATTATTTGTTTAAGGATGAGTGAGAATATTAGAGAAAATTTTCATAAATACTAGCCACCTAATTCTCATGATTTTCGAACCCCCCTTAATTTTTGGAGAAAGAATTCTATTTTTCCGGATTTAATTTAATTCTTGGGATATTTATCCAAATTAAATCCAAGACCCAATTATTCCCTTATTTTAAAGAGGAAAAATCGAGCCCCTTGTTGCCATGGTGATTTTAAAAAATCACCTATTGTGGGAAGGAAGGAATTTATTTTATTTTAGTTAATCCCTTATTTGATTTCCTTCCATACCTAGAATTTAAATATTCTACCAAATCTTTCCATACCTCAAGAGATCTTGCCTTATCTTATTTTAGTCAATATTTAAAAATCCATGCCTTATTTAAAGGACATAGGAGACGCCACTTTTTACTCCAAATTGGGAGAATTATTATTTTTATTTTGCTCCGTGATATTTTATTCTACTCCGTAAAATATACCAAAACAAAGTCTTGGCTATTTTAGAAGCCTAATCTTCGAAACCTAGAGGATTTTGCCCTAGAATCTATTTTTGTTAATTCTTCTTCCCTACTTCACAATATTTATTTATTTGATTGTGGAGAATAAGATCTTACCAAATATTCTATTATTTACCTAAAGATTTTATTGAACTCTATAAATAAGGAGCCAAAAACCTAACCCTAGCCATCACAAATTTTCGCCCCACCCCTTATTTTCGTCCTCCTCCCTCTTCTCCTTACTCTCTCAATTTTCTTCTACTTTACTCCAATAATCCTCCATCCCTTGTGAAGAATTGAAGTTTGATCCGAGGATTTTGAAGAACCAAGTCTAATACTTAATTTCTACCGTTCGTTTTTCTCTTAAGGTATTTTTAAATCCATCTTCTTGATTCTACTCAATTCCTCTTCTTTCTAACCGATTAATCGGTCTTCTTGAACCCTCATGCATCTTGGTTGAGTGAAAGTGGGATAAAAGGGATGTGGGAATATGTTACATGCGTGTGTGTGGCGTGTGTGTGTGGCGTGTGTGCGTGTGTCGTGTATGTGTGTGTGTGTTGTGTTGTGTAGTGTGTGTTTGATGGCTAAATATTCTTGTGTGATAAACATGATCTTGATTGATTAGTAATGATAAGATAAATCGATGGGAAAAGGGAAAAGTGTTGAAACATGCATGAGTAAGAGTAGTGTTGAACCTAATTTGTGATATGTGCCTATGTGATTCAAAGGTGAAACTTTGGTTGCGAAGCCGGATAACGGAAAAGCGAAACTACTTGAAATCTAAGCAGTCGAGGTGGGCTTTATTCTTAAACTCTTTTACTTCTTGCAAAAATATTGTTTGGTGTTATAAGGGTGGTTTAACTGTTATGCCATGCCTATGTTTGCTTTATTGTGATGTTGTGTGCCTGATGCCTAGTTTGTGAGTTCGCTCCATTGGGCTATAGGGCTATGAATGTGATTATACGAATTCGGGTCTGAGTATGTGCCGCAAACCCTACCAGGCTGTGTACAAGAGGGGATCGGGAGCCGTCCTTGCTAGTCGGCCGGTCTCGTGGGCGTAAAGTGTGGCCACACTTTCGTCGCACCATGGAATGATTGTGATTGTGGAAATTTATGAGAAAATGGGGAGTTATTTTGACTGGCCAGTCTATGGAAAATATATTTTGTGATACTCGTGATATTCTCTTATAACTGCTTAAAACTCGAGTTCACTTGGTAAGGGTGGCATAACTTAAAAATGTTTTGGCAATGAGCTCACTGAGTATTTCAAAATACTCAGCCATGCATGTGTTTTCCTTATGTGCAGGTTGAACGATGACGAGCGGTGGCAGGTGTTGAGCATGATAAATAAATTAAGATGGTGGTTATGAACTTCAAGCGTAGTTGTGTCTTCATACATAGCTATTCTTTCTCTTGGTCGTCTTCCGCTGAATTTTGATACACTTTAGGATTTGTTTTTGGGATATTTGCATCTTGCCTTCGATTTGAGGCCTTAGCCCTTTTCTTGTGATTTCCATCTTGGATATTATGTCGTACTCTTGAGATTTTGATCGTTATTTAAGATACCCTTTTCTCTTTCTCATTTAAGTTTCTAGGTTAAGTTGTTGATTTAAATGTTCTGATGTTTCCTTTAATTACCTTGATCAACTCTCTTTAAATGAAACCCTAGCCTATGTTTACTTTTTTAGAGTCCGATTGAGTAGCAGCAGCCGCATTTATTGTACCCTAGGAGGGCGGACCGTTACATATATAAACTATAGAAACAATCTAAATATAACCGCACGCAATTAAACTATATGAAAAGTTTATGTACATTCCATGTATAGTAGTGGAAAAATATTTAATATTTTTATATTTTAATATTAATCATCTTTAGCAATTATTTTTAACCATCTTACACGTAAATATAGAGAAATGATTAATTATTTTAAGATTTTAGGAATTTATTGTTTTTCTCAAATATATATAAGTATATATAAAAAATAATATAGACAAATAAAAGTGTAATTATAACTTCAGTTTTGTAGTGAAATCTATAAACTAAAATAATAATATGAATGATTATATATGTACTATAAATTAAACTAAGTATATTAATAATTATATAGTGTAGCTCTTGTTTTATGTTATCATTGCAAAGTAATTTTATGAATATTATATATTATATTAAATTATAAAAAGAATTAATAAGATTAAGATGATCCAAAAATTAATTTTATAAACAAAAATACGACAGATGGTTGTTGATTGCTAAAGCATTAAATTAAAAATTTTAAAAAGTAAAACTATTGGTATAATAAAAGTGATTGTGATCGACAATCATACATTAAAGACATATGATCCATTGCTAATTCATCATTTAATTGCTAATTCATCATTTAATTGCTAACTACAACTAATTTAAGATTATGAGTTTTTAAAAATCTTTGGTCTAAAATTGTACGTGTATTTTTATTTTTTATTTTTTAATATTAAAAAGATAATAGCAATTATCCATTTTAGGGTTTAAAAAGACAATATCAATATTGTGTATGAAATACATCAACACGAAGACATTAAAATGTCAATACAATTTCATATTGACATTGTACAAACATTATGTTGACATATTATGTAAGTTGGATTGATATAAACCTGTTTCACCAAAAATACGAAAAAAAAAATCAAATTTTGACTTTGAAACATATGCATGTAGGATCTCGTTGGAATCCTTATAAAATTATCTTTACTTTAATATATGTTGTGTGAACAAATAATTTAAATGAAATAGTTATATATATTTAAATTTTTGAGATATTTTTTAAAATTTAGTTATAACTATTTTGTTTGTTGTTAATTGACATAAATAACTTAATTGATATTTTTTGTTCGTTGTATTGATATTCGGAGTTGAATGATTTTAGCCTTTGATTTTAAGATCTAATGCATATCATTTAGTTGTAGTTAGCAATTTTACTATGAGTTAGAAATAGTGTGTGGTTATATTTAAACTAGTGTCGCACCTGTGCTACGCACAGATTATTACTCCCTCCGTCCCGCTTTAGCAGTCCCATTGACTTTTCTGTCATCTTTTTGTAAAAATGATAAAAAATAGTTAAAGAGAAGAAATGGTAAGTTAAGAGAGAGAATAATATAGAGAAGAGTCAATGGGACTGCTAAAGCGGGACAGAGGGAGTATATTTTAAAATATTAATTTTCAATTTTAAATTAATTGAACAAAATTAGAATCAATATTAACAATGAACAATATTTTAAAATATTAATTTTCAATTTTAAATTAATTAAACAAAATTAGAATCAATATTAACAATGAACAATATGAGTTACAATTTTAGTTATATGAGAATTAAAAATCTATACAAATCTATATTGAAGCATAATAAAGTGAAACAAATCACATAATATAATGTTTTAAACATTAAATCATGGAGTAAGAAGATAAAAAGCTGTCACAATAAAAATTTAAACAATGGATAATTACTCATAATTTTTAAAAACTTCTTTATACACTACATTAACTTTAAAATTAAAAACAACCTCATCATTATAAAGTAAAACCTTCAATTCTTCACAACTCGTCACTCTCCAACAGAACCCATAGGTAAAATAACTCGTTTTTCATCTCCAAAGTCCCCCGCCTCACCTAAAACTACCATAAAATACCATAACTTTAAAAAGTAACAAAATCAATTTGCAATACATAAAATCAATAATCAATATGTATAGCTAGTTTCGTCCTACAATTTGTATAGTTTTCAATAAAATTAAAGAAAAATTAAATTATACATTCTATTTACCAATAGGAAGTTAGGAACAATACTTTCATATGGCTCAACCTACTTATAGATATGTATAAAAAAATTAGGCAATTATAATTTCAACATAAATTTTTTAATATGGATCAACTATAAAGTAACATAGATAGACTAAAAATCTAATTATTGCTAAATTATAATTATAATTATTAAAATACAAAAATAAAGAAAACGGTGGTAACATCAATCTGAAAAAGAAAAATATAGTAATGAATGAAAGTGGATGGAAAGAAATGAAAAATATAACTAAAAAGAAAAAAAAAACCAATAAGTTCATATAATATTAAAAACGTTTTATCAAAATTGATATATAAAAATGAATGGAAAAAACAAAAAAATATAATTAAAAAATGTTAAGAAACAAACAATATAGTAATTAATAAAATGAAACGGAACGAAAACATAATTAATTGGAAAAAAAATAAGCATGTAAATTGTTGCTTGGAAAACCAGGAACAATGATGTTTCTTAGAAAATATGCGAAGCATTACGGGTTGCCAATGTGTTGCTCTTGGTATTATTTTCGACTAAACACCTGCAGAGAAAACAATGCATGTAAATGTTGTCAATATCAATATTCTTCTAGCAGATAAGATTAACATTTGTAGGTTACGACTATTTACATATTACACATTTAATCTCAAACATAGAATAAATATAATATACAATTAACCAAACTAATAATCATAAAAATATCGAAAAAGATTAAACTAAAAAATGCAAATTGGGCACGCGTCCGCCGACATAAAAATGATGCTACATATAAAGGCCACCACATCGTCAACCGTCCCTCGTCTACGACCCCTCCACTCCATTCCCTAATACAATATGCCGTCGAGAAACGCAAACAAAAAAAAAATACAAAACCACACTGAGAAGATAATTTCACAACTAAAGAACATGTATTTATAGATACAAACCAAAGACAACATCAATATTTTAAACCTTTCAAATTCCATCATACCTCAAAAAAAAAAATCCCTCATTTATATAGTTAATCAATACTCCTAACAATTAATACAAATAGTATCAATTAGGAAACGCTAAGTGGTTTTGTAAAAAACGCATAAATCATTAATCATATCATTAATCATTATTTAGTGAAATTGGCTATAGTTTTTTAAAAATGTGTAAATAGTTTATAGAAGAAAAACGTTTCAAAAGGTATCACATTATGATTTAATCAGTGACCCAATTAAATATGTGTAACTGGTATGGCTAAATTATTTCATGACATTCATTACACATTATATTCATTATACTTACTACAAATATCTAGATTTGCCCAAAAATTTTAAATATTTAAATTTAAACCCAAAAACTAATAAATATTCAATATTAAGGCCAAAACTCGCCTTTTATATATGTATAGATTGTTTCCATAATTTATATATCTAGTTGGAATTGGAGATATATAGTATTTTCATTTATTAAAAATTTATTGGTAGGACATACCAAGTGGGATTGACAACTTAGTTTTCCTTGACAATAGAATTTTTTCTCAAATGGGACGAAGGGTATATATACAATAAAAGGCAACTACACCTAAACCTTTACATAATCTTCCCTTTGATCGTCTTAAATTAGGATGTCCGACAGTTTTATTACTCGCTGATGCAATTTAATCTTTAATTAATTACTTTCTCTTTGGTTTCAAATCGATTGCATACAGGAAATGTTTAACATCTGATTGCTCCAATATTCATGAAAAATATACACCATATGTTCCAATAAATATGCCCCAATTACTTTATTTTCTATTCAGCATAAAAGGGTTAATTTTTTGGGATTGAGTTTTTCATTACTCTCTCCGTCCCACAAAAATATACACTTTTTCCTTTTTCATCGTCCTACAAGAATATGCACTTTTTAAATTTAATATAAGGTATAATATTCATAAAATTACTATTGAGGGCAAGACTCATTCTCAACAAATAATAATACTTTAATTATTTTTTCTCTATAATTTTTTTTTATTTTACTAATTTTACATTAAAATTGACGTTGAACGCAAAACGCACATCCTTTGAGCACGGAGGGTGTATTATTATTACTCGACTTGTCACATCTTTCATGCTAAAGTATAAACGTTGAAAGCATAACCTACATGACAGTGGCACACGGATGCTTGTCACAATTTCATTGGTTACTACAATTGTTCACTAATTGCAATTAGAGTAATAATAAATAACCAAATTTTGTACAACCAAAACAAAATTATATTAGTAATTTTGATATATTAATTAAATATTAAAATAATCTGTTGCATCACCTACTTAATTTGGGTGAAAAATAGTCATTTGTAGAAAAAATGATTGCAATGACAAAATTATACTCCATCCGTCCCCGATTAAGAGTCACACTTTTCCATTTCGGTCCGTCCCCAATTAAGTGTGACACTTCATTTTTACCATAAATAGTAAGTAGGTCTCACATTCCACTAACTCAATTCACTCACATTTTATTATAAAACCAATATAAAAAATGGATCTCGCATTCCACTAACTTTTCCAACCAACTTTTCTTTACATTTCTTAAAACCCGTGTCCAGTCAAAGTGTGACTCCTAATTGGAGACGGAGGGAGTAGTACGAAGTAATATTTATAACCTAATATGCACAAGCTAAGAGTAAATTTATGCTAGCTTGATTCAATATCTTTAGTTAATCTGAAGAAAATTCATTTATAATACACAATTTAATCAAATGTATTAATTAACAATTTTTGGTCTAATTTAAACCATCTTTATTTAAAGTAGGAATCACTCATTCTAGTCCATACATAACACTGGAATTAGGTCCAGGATCAATTTTAGACTAAATAATTATAAAATACTTATGATAGAGACTACCTATAATATCAGAGTAAATGTCTTTTTTTTTTCAATAACATAGGACGATTTTTTAATTTTGGTCTATCATATTATCTTTTGAATTATTTGGTTCTTAACAAATACAAATCGGTCATTTTTGGTCCAAAATGGATGGAGCTGTTAAAAATTAACGGTCAACGAATTTTAAATCAATTTTGACCGGATTAAGAGTTTTAAAAATTAGAATTTTTTTTCTTTTTCAAATAAATTCTACTCCCCCCTCCCTGAAAATTTGTCACCTATTTCTTTTTTCGTCTGTCCCTAAAAATTTGTCATCTTTCACTTTTACCATTTTTGGCAGTGGACCCCATATTCCACTAACTCATTCTCACTCACATTTTATTATAAAACTAATATATAAAAATAGGACCCACATGTCACCAACTTTTTCAACCCACTTTCTATTACATTTCTTAAAACCCGTGCCGGGTCAAATGGTGACAAATTATGGGGGACGGAGAGAGTAATTTTTTTTTAAATTATTTTTATTAAAAGGAATTGCATGTATCATTTAAAAACCCTAGAATAAGTTTACATTCTTATTGTTCTTTTTTCATCTTCTTCATCGTTTCTTTTGGAGACAAAACCCTAGTTCTTGGAAGAACATCAAGTAACCCAAACTCGCCAACCATGAACCGTTCGAACTACAACAGAGAGACCGGTGGGAGTGGCGGTGGACGTGACCTCCGATTTCAGTACGAATTTTGCCATTGCAAGAATCAGGCTTCACTCCGAATCGTCAAAACCTATGGAAAACCAACAAGGGGGAAGCTATACTTTGTTTGTGAGAGAAAAGATTGTCAATTTTTCAAGTGGTGTGAGCCAATCAACGAAGACGACGTGACTTCTTCAATGCCGCTGCCGGAGACCGAATGTGAGAGTTATAGTTTGATTTTGTCATCAATCGAGGAGAATAATAGGGCAATAGAGAAATTACGTAGTGTTTTGATGTATGGATTTTGTTTCTTTGTTGTGGTGTTGTTTGGGAGATTTCGTCGGTGTGTAAAGTGAGAGAGATTAGGAGATGAACGCGATTTCGCGATTGAGAGAGATTGAGAGATTTCGCTATTTCATTTTCTTTTGTTATATCATTTTATGTTTAATTTAATTTTGTAATAGTTATTATTATTACTTACTTAAAATTTTGTAATTTTTCAGATTTTGGTTAATTAGTTATTAGACATTAATTAAACATAATTAAAACTCTTAATCCGGTCAAAATTGATTTAAAATTCGTTAACCGTTAATTTTTAACAGCTCCGTCAATTTCGGACCAAATGTGACCGATTTTTATTTGTTAAGGACCAAATAATTCAAAAGATAATGTAGTGGACCAAAATAAAAAAATTTGCCATATGTTAAGGACCAAAAAAGGAATTTAGTCATAATATTACTCTCTTCGGTCCTAATAATTTGTCATCATTTAACCTGACACGAGTTTTAAAAATTGTAATAAAAAAATGAGTTGAAAAGTTGATAGTATGTGAGTCTTACTTTTATGTACTCCATCTGTCCAACAATAAGAGTCATGTTTTGTCATTTCGATCTGTTCCACAATAAGAGTCCTATTTCAATTTTAGACCTCATATTTCACCAACTTATTCCACTCATATTTTGTTATAAAACTAATATAAGTGCGACCTATATCCACTAAATTATTCTACTAACTTTTCTTACATTTCTTAAAACTCCTGTCACGACCACAACTTCCTACGTGGGAGTGACTGCCTCTATACTTGCTTTAAATAACATATCAGAATCAAAGGGATAGAGTAAGCATGATTTGTAAGATGAAACTGGGATAACAGTCTCACAGACGAAGGTGAAATAGGTCAACATAACATCAGAGTGCTTCCTGGGTTCATAAATTCTTATTTCAAAATCTTATATCAGCGGAAATGTCCAAGACAGGGTAGCATGTATGAGGACACACTACTCTGGGCTACCTAAAGACTTATTTAAAATTTTACTCCCAACACCGTCGTCTGCCCGTCCACGTTCAACCTGCACATTAGAAAAGAAACATGCAGGGCTGAGTATTTGATATACTCAGTGGGCACATTGTCAAAATAATTTTCATAAAGAGTTTTGTCAGCCCGTTGAGTGAACACGGGGTTTTAACTTGAAAGGCCCGTGTCACTAAAATCCTTTTCATTTCATAAAGTTGATTGCGCAATCATATGACATAGATCTACCATATCTGAACAATGTGTGAACCGGGAATGTGGCCACATTCCACGACGGTCACTGGACCGGCCAACCCCTTTTGTTAGCTCACGGTCCCCTTATGTGTACACTAGTCCGAGTAGGGTTTGCGGCCCTACTGGGACCCGAATTCGATTTAACATATATTGGCATAGCCAAGCAGATAGGTAATCCATAAAAACATAAAGTGGCATGACAAAACTTAAGTAGCATAATTTTCACATAATCATGAAAAAGGCAAGTTCACATTTTGAAAGAAATGCCCACCTCAAAAGCTAAAGCTCCTTCCGTAATTTCCTTAACTTGGCCTTAGACGACGTTCGTAGACGCCCCTTTAGTAAATGACATAATATTTAATTAGACTTTGATAAATTAATTAAGCTTAAATGTGGATGCATCCTAAGTGCGTGATCATTTATTCTTTCTCTAAATTTTCTAGAAGAGTTCTAGATTTCGTGAATATTAATTAAATCAGTAGATTTAATTAATTTAGAAAAATTCATTCGCTTAACTAGAGGATGTTACCTCCTATGCCATTATTTAAGCACAAAAAAAAGGGCTCGAGGTCTATCCCTTGTTAGCGTATCAAATTTCTAAAAGAATTAATCCTTCGAGCACTTATACTACATTCCGGAAAATTAGACTTATCCTCGGAAAAACAATTAGCAGACTATTATTTAAGTCCATACGTAGGAGAGCCATGATTTAATTAAATTCTTAGTCCATACTTTAATTTGTTGGTGGCCCAAACATTAAGTTAAGAGATAATGGCCCAACACAATTAAAGGAAGAGGCCCAACACAATTAAAGGAAGAGGGGCCCAATTACACCCCATAACCCATCGGTCTCTCCTCTCTACTCAATCCCCAAATTGAAGAAAAACCCTAGCTCGGAGGAGGAGCAGCGGCGCGACACCCCATCTCTCGCCGTCCACCGTTCACTGCTCCGGTCGGCGCCTCCCTTGCGCCGCCTCCACCACCGACGGCTCCAGTGGCCTGAAGTCAGCGCAGCAGGCGCCACCGACGGCCTGATCGTCCCTGTTTTCTGAGAGTCCGCTCGATTCTCTCGGCTACTACACAGCACCGCCGCCAGCCGCCCGACGACGAGCCGATGTCGCTGCTGCCGCGCAGCCGGCTCTACGCCCAGCCGTTGCTGGTGTTGCACCGTCGGAAGGGAGAAGAAGGCATCGCTTCCCTCCGCACAGAGCTCCGACTGCCTCCGTGACTTCCTCTGTTCTCTAGAAAGGAGTCGATTAGTTCGGCTCCCTCCGTCGAGCTGCGGTTCTGCCTGTGAGCCACGCCGATTCGCCGCCCAATAGCTAAGTTCCTACCCTCTCTCTCTTAGTCCTTTTACAGTTAGCTTAAAGTTGGATTTTTTTTGAAGGTTCATGGTATTAGAGTTGAACAGATTATGGTTCTTTTCGGAAATTTTCATACTATGCTTTGAGTTTTATGCGAACAAGTTATGCTTGTGCTTTATGTTCTATACATGATAAGGTTATTTCCCATATGATCATGTTATGATGTTCTAAGTGGATGAAAAAAATGAGGTATATAGGTGAGTATGTGCTACCTGATTCCTTGTGGCTAGTGGATTGGGAAAAACACCCGCATCTAATGGTCTTTGAGAGGCATAACGACCTCTACTCACTCGCTTACTCTCGGTTGTGAATTATGGGGAGAAAGAAAGAAATTTTGAAGTGGTGAGTGGTGAAGGGAAACAAATATTGAAGGGGAAAACATATATATAAGTTGTTGCTACAATTTGTTGAGATATAGCAGAAATCAAATCAGCATTTTTGGCTCTTTGTTCACAATGATTGGCTATTTGTGGGGCAGTACACCAGTTGTACTCGTGAATTATTAATGGGCTGATCCTATTGTGCAGCGAATCCCCTATTTGCAGCTTCTTAGTGTGCTTTGAACTTAATTTGTTTTGGTGGCATTTGGAGTACGAGTACTTGGGTAATAACTCCCTTTTGTTTGATTGTGCTAGGTATACATAGAGTAATGCAGGAGCTGTTGGGGTGTGGAAGGGAGTGCAGAGCTGACTTTGCTCATTTAGCAAGACATAGGTCTTTTGTTTATAAAGTAGTATTGCCTATCCCCCCCTACTTGGCAAAACATAGGACTAGAATTAATTTGTATTGTATTCACATAGCAGGTTATCCATTTGTGAGGAATACAGCTGCTGCTCAGTGAGAGGAGCGCTGATTTCTTTTGCAGAAGATGCAGCTAGAAGTGGCATGTAACTTAGTTGCTATGCCCATATGTATTCAACAATATATTCTATGTATGTTTACCTCCTTGTTTAGTAGGTGTAGAAATATTTATTCTTTCATTTGTAAAAGTTCTAAGGCCTCGGTTCATTGGTGTAACCATGTAATAATACATGACATTCCATCTCATACAATTTCAATAACTATATATATTCTTTTTTTTTTCTTTGTACATCGTGTGAAACGCCACATCTTTTGCCACTTTGAAAAGAAAAGAAAAAACTCCAATCAAACTAGTAAATTTGAAAACGTGGGTTCTCCAATAACTTTTTATTAAATGATTGACGTTCTTTTGATAATAATTTATATAACGAGTAAAGGATTGCGGGGCGTCACATTCTACCCTCCTTAACAAAAATTTCGTCCCGAAATTTGCTTATGTCATTTTAAAAATTATGCTCCTTCGTCTTGTCCTTCAAAACCCGAATAGATTCCTCATGACCATGGCATTTCTTTTGCTAATATTTATTTCCCAGCTCTTGCACTTTCAGATCTATAGTAACCTCATTTCATTTTTATTTATTTTTTTTGTTTTTTTTTTTGTTTTTTTTTTGTTTTTTTTTTTTTTTTTGTATTCATTTTTTTTTTCTTTTTACTCTCAAATGGATATAAAACCATTTCTTCTTGATAACTTACGTGTTAGGTATTGAGCACATTCTCGAATTTTGGTGGTAGCGCCAAAACATATGCTAGGAGACCTACTTCTTACAGAATTTCGTAGGGTCCGATGAAACGCGGCCTTAGTTTGCCTTTGACACCGAACCTTGTTATCCCTTTTTATGGGATACTTTCAGGAAAACTTTCTCTCTAGCCTTGGACTGCAGGTCGGTTCTGCGAACATTTGCGTAAGACTTTTGCTTATCTTGAGCTTCTTTGATTCTTTCTCGGATCTGACGGACGATCTCTATCATCTCCTCTACAGAATCCGGTTCGAGCATCTTTCTCTCACTGATACATTTCTTTCCCATACAATGCTTCATATGGGGTCATGTTTGTAGTTGTCTGTTGCTGTAAGCAAACTCTATAAGTGGTAGTACTGGTTCCCAGTTTCCTCCACGGTCGAGCATTATGGCTCTCAGCATATCTTCCAAAGTCTGGATCATTCTTTCAGACTGCCCATCAGTCTGTGGATGGAATGTAGTACTGAAATTCAATCTAGTGCCCAGCTCTTGTTGCAAGCTTATCCAAAATCTAGAAGTAAATTTTGAATCACGGTTTGATGTGATTGTTACCGGTATTTCATGTAAGCGTATGATCTCTTGTACATAGATCTGAGCTAACTTGTCCGATTCGGAAGTAATACGAATTGGTATAAAGTGAACACTTTTGGTGAGGCGATCTATAATCACCCAAATAGCAGTGTTTCCTCGTTGCGACTTTGGCAATCCTGTCACGAAATCCATCGCAATGTGCTCCCATTTCCACTCTGGGTATTTCTAGGGGTTGCAATTTCCCATAGGGTCGTTGATGTAGAGCCTTCACTTGTTGGCATGCTAAGCACCTTTCTACAAACGACGCTATGCTCCTCTTCATGCCATCCCACCAAAACTGCTTCTTCATATCTTGATACATTTTCGTACCTCCTGGGTGGGCAGTATAGGGTGTATATGTGTTTACTTTGATATACCCTAGAAATTCTATTTTCTATTCTAGGGTATATAGAAATAGGATCTAGGATATATAGAAAAATGTATTATTCACAAAATTTCAATCGCGGATACAGATGTATCCTTAACATACTGAAACGACTGCCATTATTGGTATCAAACCAATAACGATTCATACAAGCTAAATCATCTCATTTCTGAGAGCCTCGTCATTGGGCACACATAATCTCCCTTCAAAAGTGAGGGCGTTATCCGCTTCTTCGCGGTAGCTCACCTCTTTTCCCGTCCTCACTTTAAGACGAATTTTCTCTAATGTTTCATCACTCCTTTGAGCCTCAACAATTCTGGCCCTTAAGTCTGGTTCAATCACTAAAGTGGCGATCCTTATTTCCACCGTCTCTGGTGCTCTCACTACCTCCAGTCGCATCTTAGCAAATTCCCGTATAAGCTCCTCGTTCTGTGTGAGGAAGGTGGCCCCTTGGGGTGTAGTCTTCCTGCTCAAAGCATCTGCCACAACATTTGCCTTGCCTGGGTGGTAATTTATGCCACAGTCATAATCTTTGACTAATTCGAGCCATCTGCGTTGTCGCATATTCAAATCCTTATGCTCGAAGAAGTACTTAAGGCTCTTGTGGTCCGTGAAGATCTCACATCGAACTCCGTAGAGGTGATGTCTCCAAATATTCAAGGCATGTACCACTGCTGCTAGTTCTAGATCATGAGTGGGGTAGTTTAGCTCGTGCGGCCTGAGTTGGCGTGACGCGTACGCAATCACCTTGCCATCCTGCATCAATACGCATCCGAGTCCAATTTTTGATGCATCGGTGTACACTACATAGCCTGCCCCTGGTGCTGGCACGGCTAGGACTGGTGCGGTGGTCAACTTTTTCTTTTAATAGTTGGAAGCTTGCTTCGCACTCCGGCGCCCAATTGACCTTAGCTCCTTTCTTGAGCTGTTGAGTCAGTGGCCTGGCTATTTTAGAAAATCCTTCAATAAACCGTCGATAATACCCAGCCACACCTAAGAAACTTCGAATTTCACTAGGTGTTGTCAGTGACTGCCAACGTTGTACTGCTTCCACTTTTGCAGGGTTCACCTCGTTGAGCCAGAACTTGCATTTGCTAAACTTAGCATAGAGCTTCTCGGCTCTCAATGTCTCTAAGGTGGTCCTCAGATGTTCCTCGTGTTCCTGCTCGTTCTTCGAGTAGATGAGTACATCATCTATAAAGACTAGGACGAATTTGTCCAAGTATGGGTGGAACACGCGGTTCATTAAGTCCATGAACACTGCCGGGGCATTTGTGAGCCCGAAAGGCATTACAGTGAATTCGTAATGGCCGTATCTGGTGCGGAACGCTGTCTTGGGTACATCGTCATGTCGGAATTTCAGTTGGTGATAGCCTGATCTCAGGTCCATTTTCGAGAATACACCATCCCCTCGAAGTTGGTCAAAAAGGTCATCAATCCTTGGTAGAGGATACTTGTTCTTGAGCGTCAGCTTGTTCAACTCTCGGTAGTTGGTACCCATTCTCAGTGTTCCGTCCTTCTTCTTCACGAAGAGCACTGGTGCGCCCCATGGTGACACACTGGGTCGGATGAAGCCAAGGTCTAGTAATTCCTGTAGCTATATTTTGAGTTCTTCTAACTCTTTAGGCACCATTTTCTATGGTGCCTTCGATACTGGAGCCGATCCTGGTTCGAGATCGATTGTGAATTCTAATTGCCTGTCTGGCGGCAATCCTGGTAGTGCGTCAGGAAAGACATCTAGAATTTTTCGTACCACTGCTACATCCTCAATCTTTCGGTCCTCTTTCTCTTCTCCATTCAGATAAACGAGGTATGCAGGGCATCCTTTCCTTATCATAGTGGCCGCTTGTAGCGCAGAAACTATGGACTTCCGTTGCCTCACGGATATTCCGTGAAAGATTGTGGGTTCTTTCCCTGGGTATTGCAGAGAGATCCGCCTTTCCTTACAAAGAATGGTAGCGTAGTTCTCGGCTAACTAATCCATTCCCAATATGATGTCGACGTTCCACATCAACATTACATGTAAATTGTGAGCCACTAACTTAAGGTTTCCCATAGTGAATTCTACATTTGAGCAAGTTCGTGAGATGTCTATAAGGCCTCCTACGGGTGAGAACACCCTCATCTTATGTTTGATTTCATCAGTAGGCAATTCTAAAGTATCCACGCAAGGTGCTGACATGAAAGAATGACAATAGGTATGTTGAGGAGAGTTCTCATACTTGCTAAATTGTCTTGCTCTTGGTTCCCTGCTCAATCTTAGGCTGCTTCTGCCTCGGTGCGGTAACTATAGTCTGAGTGGGAAACCTCTGGCGTAGCTGCCGCTGGTGATATGGTGATTAGGACTATCTTTCTTCTCGGCTCAGCTCGAAGTGCCCGCAACTACGGACGCTGCCCCTAATAGTCCTGCCTCCCTCCTGTCCTAGTATTCTTGTACAGCATTCCCTGGAGAAATGTCCGCTTCTTCCACAATTAAGGCACCTATGTGTCCTAACTATGCACTTTCCACGGTGGTTTCTTGACCACTTAGCGCAGGGATGGGCCTTAGGTCGGTACTCAACCTTCTTATTGAGGTCGGTTTCTCTACCGCCATTCTGCGATGGTTTTGGGGCAAGTTGTTGCTTCTTATTCTCATTTGAAGTACATTTTCATTTTCCCGATCGTTCCTTCATTCGTTGGTTTTATTGCGCCTCATTTCAGACGATTTTCCTCTTGTCGAAGACATCCGTTCATTAAAACGTAATCTATGAGAGTGTTCATATTTTCACTAGATTTCGTTACCTAACAATGATCTTGATCTCCATTTCCTCGTGGCTCTCCTAGTTCACCTTGTTATTTGTGCCCCAACGATTAATCGCTTAGATAAATATGTCTTGTGAAATGAAAAGTCATTAGGTCTATACATATATAAGATTCCTTTACATTTCTCTTTTTTTTTTGGCCTATATTCTGTGTATATAGCGTAACGATCCATCCCTTAGCAGCTCGTGACCGTCGGCACACAAGTGCGAAAAGTCCAAACATTCATGCCCTTCGTGATTGCCTTGTACTAAGAACTCAATGATTAATCAAACAGTCTTAACTTGGATAGGTGCTGATGTCACTTAAAAGAAGCATGACTGCAAATTTCTTTTATTGAAAGGACTATAGAACATCCAAAGGGACAAGAATAACGTCTCTTACTTGACTGTTGTGAATTTTCATCACCAATTTGCAACAATTGATTTTTGAAAGAAAGAACTAGGTTCAAATGAACTCATCTTGTCAATTCAAAGAACTAGGCGGTCCCAATGGTTTCAGATAAACCCATCGAATTTGAAAACTCACTTCTGAAAGGAGCTTGAAAGAACATAGGTCATGAGAACAAGATGATACTTTATTAACTCTCAATTTCCATAGTAGGTTGTCAAACAAGATAGTTCAATTGTCCGCTCAACTTGACTAGATCCGGACATCAAGGATGATGGTTTCAGCATGTCAAGACTTGAGTTTATCAGTCATGGGAGAGTTTTGGAATATAGGCAATTGCCACGAATCAATGTTGATCATGGCTCAACGACATCATAATATGATATTGTGGAATCAAGTCAATGGGTTTGTAAGTTTGGTTAGAGGCAACCAAGGTGAAAGGAACTCTTTAGAACGATCAAATAGGTCTAATACATCAAGGGATATGCAATACATTAGCCTTAACTTAGTGTTTCAGAAAGAAATCATGAGCTCGAAACAATACATGTAGTGGAACTGAGCTAAAAAGAGTTTTTACCCCTATAAGAATGAAATAGTCACAAATATGGTTGCTGAATAAGGAGGTGAACAAAAGTCCCACTCAATGTGCCATTCTCAGAGGAGAAATTTTTGAACAATAGATGAAGTTATATCATGAGAGTTAAAGAAACCAGGATATTGATCTTGCAAATGGGGGCATCATAGGAGACAACAACCAACAAAGGTGTTTGAGAACATATGAGTCTTCTGAATCTAGGATTTGAAAGTAAGTCACCACCTTCGTTGAAAAAAATGATAGTGACTTATTACTTGCCAAAATGCGAGTCAATCAAAAGTCTCAAATAGACGGCAAGACACCCTTGTTAAGGATGTTCAAAATGAGATTATTTCGAAGGGCATAGTCGTAAGCAACTTTAGAATCGAAGGTTTATGACCGGAACTTAAGAAGTCAACACTTTACATTTTTTTTTGAATAACGAGCTCAACTACTATTGCCAATAAACTGAAAGAGAGCCACAACTTTCATAGGAAAGGAAAAAGTGAGGCATTACTTGCATAAATGCAAGTCAATCTAGAGTCTAAAGTAGACGGGGGCATTTTCATTAAAGAGGTTCATAGAAAGAAATCGATGGGGATCCAAGTAAGTACTGTTGACCATAATCATCTGTTCCAGTTATGTGACACTTTCTTGTTTGTTATTTTCAATATGTTCTCGATAAGTCAAAACGGTCATTCTCGTAAAACATTGTACTCTCCATCGTGCTTCATAGCGTACTATAAGTATTGTTTCGAGATCGCATAGCCTCTTTGACTTGCTACTCAAGACTGGATCACATAATTAGATCGTAGGTACGATATCTTTCGTGTAAGGATACACCTCCTTTACTGGATCGAGGGTACGCTCATTTTGGTTATGATTGAGATCATGAAGACAAAGGGAACTTCATGTTGTTCAGATCATTTAAAACGTTCACAGACACCCATGTGCCGTAGGTAGCTTCTCGTATCTCGTGTGATCGTTACCATCTAAGAATAGATGGGTTATTTATAAATTATAAGGTTCATTTTTGTACATTTGGAATTGATCCAAATACAACATCATGAATCGTGGTTCCGTCAAGACATAAGATGAAGGACAAAGGTGTGAGGTCCGTTTTCGGACTCATTTATCCATATTTCCTTGCCCCTTTTCTTCTTCTCCCTTTTTTTTTTACAACATTAGGGGTTTGCCCTAACTTGCATAAACTCATTCGTTTTATCACTTAGAAAAGTGGTTGGGAATCATCAACTCGTATTACTGTTCAAGAGCGTTCAGCCTAATGTACTTCTTAGGCATCCTATGTTCGCATGCATTAGTCATTTCGTAACTTCCTAAAAACTTCCTCAATCTATCATCATACTTCACGTAATCAAGCATGCGTAACTAGTAATACTTTAACATTTGTCTCAAAGACATCCTTATGCTTAACATTTAAAACTTGAAATTCCATGGTTCGTAGGAAAAATGGAATATACATGCTTTTCCTTTAAATCCTTGAACATGTTTAAAATATCTTCATAACGAAATCATTTTTCCACTTATCAAGTTCTTTCATGAATAACTGAAAATTTTCTGGTAAGAACTTCTTTCTTACCTCAATGTTGCGGTTGAACGTGACGAGTCGAGGTGTTGGGTCCTTTAACTTTCCATTTAAGTCATATTCTAGCCTAGTGCTATCATTCTAAACTAAGGCTTGAAAGAAGGTTCTTGGGTCCAGAGCGAAAGAACGGTGCTCTGATACCACTCTGTCACGACCACAACTTCCTACGTGGGAGTGACTGCCTCTATACTTGCTTTAAATAACATATCAGAATCAAAGGGATAGAGTAAGCATGATTTGTAAGATGAAACTGGGATAACAGTCTCACAGACGAAGGTGAAATAGGTCAACATAACATCAGAGTGCTTCCTGGGTTCATAAATTCTTATTTCAAAATCTTATATCAGCGGAAATGTCCAAGACAGGGTAGCATGTATGAGGACACACTACTCTGGGCTACCTAAAGACTTATTTAAAATTTTACTCCCAACACCGTCGTCTGCCCGTCCACGTTCAACCTGCACATTAGAAAAGAAACATGCAGGGCTGAGTATTTGATATACTCAGTGGGCACATTGCCAAAATAATTTTCATAAAGAGTTTTGTCAGCCCGTTGAGTGAACACGGGGTTTTAACTTGAAAGGCCCGTGTCACTAAAATCCTTTTCATTTCATAAAGTTGATTGCGCAATCATATGACATAGATCTACCATATCTGAACATTGTGTGAACCGGGAATGTGGCCACATTCCACGACGGTCACTGGACCGGCCAACCCCTTTTGTTAGCTCACGGTCCCCTTATGTGTACACTAGTCCGAGTAGGGTTTGCGGCCCTACTGGGACCCGAATTCGATTTAACATATATTGGCATAGCCAAGCAGATAGGTAATCCATAAAAACATAAAGTGGCATGACAAAACTTAAGTAGCATAATTTTCACATAATCATGAAAAAGGCAAGTTCACATTTTGAAAGAAATGCCCACCTCAAAAGCTAAAGCTCCTTCCGTAATTTCCTTAACTTGGCCTTAGACGACGTTCGTAGACGCCCCTTTAGTAAATGACATAATATTTAATTAGACTTTGATAAATTAATTAAGCTTAAATGTGGATGCATCCTAAGTGCGTGATCATTTATTCTTTCTCTAAATTTTCTAGAAGAGTTCTAGATTTCGTGAATATTAATTAAATCAGTAGATTTAATTAATTTAGAAAAATTCATTCGCTTAACTAGAGGATGTTACCTCCTATGCCATTATTTAAGCACAAAAAAAAGGGCTCGAGGTCTATCCCTTGTTAGCGTATCAAATTTCTAAAAGAATTAATCCTTCGAGCACTTATACTACATTCCGGAAAATTAGACTTATCCTCAGGAAAACAATTAGCAGACTATTATTTAAGTCCATACGTAGGAGAGCCATGATTTAATTAAATTCTTAGTCCATACTTTAATTTGTTGGTGGCCCAAACATTAAGTTAAGAGATAATGGCCCAACACAATTAAAGGAAGAGGCCCAACACAATTAAAGGAAGAGGGGCCCAATTACACCCCATAACCCATCGGTCTCTCCTCTCTACTCAATCCCCAAATTGAAGAAAAACCCTAGCTCGGAGGAGGAGCAGCGGCGCGACACCCCATCTCTCGCCGTCCACCGTTCACTGCTCCGGTCGGCGCCTCCCTTGCGCCGCCTCCACCACCGACGGCTCCAGTGGCCTGAAGTCAGCGCAGCAGGCGCCACCGACGGCCTGATCGTCCCTGTTTTCTGAGAGTCCGCTCGATTCTCTCGGCTACTACACAGCACCGCCGCCAGCCGCCCGACGACGAGCCGATGTCGCTGCTGCCGCGCAGCCGGCTCTACGCCCAGCCGTTGCTGGTGTTGCACCGTCGGAAGGGAGAAGAAGGCATCGCTTCCCTCCGCACAGAGCTCCGACTGCCTCCGTGACTTCCTCTGTTCTCTAGAAAGGAGTCGATTAGTTCGGCTCCCTCCGTCGAGCTGCGGTTCTGCCTGTGAGCCACGCCGATTCGCCGCCCAATAGCTAAGTTCCTACCCTCTCTCTCTTAGTCCTTTTACAGTTAGCTTAAAGTTGGATTTTTTTTGAAGGTTCATGGTATTAGAGTTGAACAGATTATGGTTCTTTTCGGAAATTTTCATACTATGCTTTGAGTTTTATGCGAACAAGTTATGCTTGTGCTTTATGTTCTATACATGATAAGGTTATTTCCCATATGATCATGTTATGATGTTCTAAGTGGATGAAAAAAATGAGGTATATAGGTGAGTATGTGCTACCTGATTCCTTGTGGCTAGTGGATTGGGAAAAACTCCCGCATCTAATGGTCTTTGAGAGGCATAACGACCTCTACTCACTCGCTTACTCTCGGTTGTGAATTATGGGGAGAAAGAAAGAAATTTTGAAGTGGTGAGTGGTGAAGGGAAACAAATATTGAAGGGGAAAACATATATATAAGTTGTTGCTACAATTTGTTGAGATATAGCAGAAATCAAATCAGCATTTTTGGCTCTTTGTTCACAATGATTGGCTATTTGTGGGGCAGTACACCAGTTGTACTCGTGAATTATTAATGGGCTGATCCTATTGTGCAGCGAATCCCCTATTTGCAGCTTCTTAGTGTGCTTTGAACTTAATTTGTTTTGGTGGCATTTGGAGTACGAGTACTTGGGTAATAACTCCCTTTTGTTTGATTGTGCTAGGTATACATAGAGTAATGCAGGAGCTGTTGGGGTGTGGAAGGGAGTGCAGAGCTGACTTTGCTCATTTAGCAAGACATAGGTCTTTTGTTTATAAAGTAGTATTGCCTATCCCCCCCTACTTGGCAAAACATAGGACTAGAATTAATTTGTATTGTATTCACATAGCAGGTTATCCATTTGTGAGGAATACAGCTGCTGCTCAGTGAGAGGAGCGCTGATTTCTTTTGCAGAAGATGCAGCTAGAAGTGGCATGTAACTTAGTTGCTATGCCCATATGTATTCAACAATATATTCTATGTATGTTTACCTCCTTGTTTAGTAGGTGTAGAAATATTTATTCTTTCATTTGTAAAAGTTCTAAGGCCTCGGTTCATTGGTGTAACCATGTAATAATACATGACATTCCATCTCATACAATTTCAATAACTATATATATTCTTTTTTTTTTCTTTGTACATCGTGTGAAACGCCACATCTTTTGCCACTTTGAAAAGAAAAGAAAAAACTCCAATCAAACTAGTAAATTTGAAAATGTGGGTTCTCCAATAACTTTTTATTAAATGATTGACGTTCTTTTGATAATAATTTATATAACGAGTAAAGGATTGCGGGGCGTCACAACTCGTGTCATAACTAATAGGACTCCTAATCTAGGACAGAGGGAGTACTTAGTTTTATAATAAAATGTGAGTGAAAATGGGTTAGTGGAATGTGGAGTCCTTGCCAAATATAGTAAAAGTAAAAGGTGACAAATTTTTAGGGACGAGCGAAAATAGAAATAAGTGACAAATTTTTAGGGACAGAGGGAGTACTATTTTCTACTTCCTAGAGTCATTTTTCCATTTTGGGCATTCCATATATAGCAGTAAAGTTATTTCTTTTTTTTATCCACTCTTAATTCTCTCTACTTTTCCCTCTCTCCTAATCTTTTTATTTAATACTCTATCTGTCCCAGGTTAGTTGAGTCGTATTCATTATTTGATTTGTCCCAAAGTAGTTTAGTCATTTTTTTTTTGGTAAAAACTTTATTTTCTTTCTTGTTTTACTCTCTCTTCACCTCTTTTGCTTTATTCACTCTCTTACTTTACTCTCTCTATTTTAACCTTTAACAAATCAATTTCTTAAATCTCGTGTCCAAAAGAAATGTCCCAACTATTTTGGGACGGATGGAGTATGCATTACACACCTATTTTTAATCACTATGCTGGAAAGAAATGCTTCTATTATACTCTCTCCGTCCCAGATTTATAGTCATATTTAGTTATGACACGGATTTTAAGGAATTACTGGAGTGTGTAATTAATGAAGTGAGATGGTGGAGTGTGTAATAAATGATGTGAGATGGAGGAGTGAGATGGTGAAGTGTGTAATAAACGAAGTGAGTTGGTTGAAGGCGGGTCCCTTTTTGACTTTTTGGTTTTTTATTTTTGTTTTGGTTTATTTTTGTGTTGATAATGACATTTGGGTGTAATTTTAGTGAATAATGGGGTAAAACTTTATGTCCAAATATAGAAAATTCTAAATGTGACTATAAATGTGGGACGGACTTTTATGGCAAAATGTGACAATAAAACTAGAACGGAAGGAATACTATGGAATGGATGGAGTATACTACTTCTGTCCGTAATAGGACATTTTGTGGACACGGATTTTAAGAAATATAATAAAAAGTGAATTAAATAAGTTACCAGAATAAGGGTCCCACTTATATATATTAATTTTATAATAAAATGTGAGTGAAATAAGTTGGTAAAAAGTGGGTCCTACTCACCTTTAATGATAAAAATAAAATGTAACTCTTGTTGTGAGTCTGACCAAAATGATGAAATATGACTCTTATTATAGGACGGAGGTAGTAATATTTATGCAAATGCATGAATATTTAGTTTGTACATAATTAAGCAAAAGCTAGAGACTTTTCGTGATATTATTTTTTTAATAAAAAATAACTATTTTTTGTGATATAGGATGGTCATTTGAGAACCACATCTTGAATAAGAATTAACAACTAATAACCATCATATGAAATGAAATTATAATACTACTTTCTCCGTTCCATAATAGTAGAGTCGTTTTGTCATTTTAGTACGTTCTATAGTAATAAAGTCATTTATCTTTTTAGTAAAAGTCAACACATTTCTTCTCAGTTACTTTACTCTCTCTTACTTTATTCTCTCATCATCTCTCTTCTTTTTTCATTATCTATTTTATTCTTCCTTTACTTAACACAATTTTTTTTTTAAATTTCGTGCCGAAAAAAAATGCATCCATTACCATGAAACGGAGAGAGTACTATGTTTAATAATGACATGTGACAATATATAAAATCAATTTTGGTGATTGTTTGTTCATTAATCACATTCCAAATCACACAAATACACAATCACTATAAAAATCGTAAGTGTGACATTCTTTATGGGACGGAGGGAGTACTATTTTTCTATGACACTTTTCTTTAGTTCTTAATTTTTAATTGGAAAACCAAGAATGTAGACACTTTTTAAAGTACAAAAAGTGACATCATTAATTGAATAGAAAGATATCCTTAACTATTTTTTCGGCTGTAACGACCCTAGAAATGTAGAGTTTAATAAATGCAAAACTCAATCTTATTATATAACCATTTAAAGAATTATATTAGAAGGTCATTTTTAGACAATACGGAGGTTATTCTTAATCTGTTTTAAGGTCATGAGAGTAAATATGACCTAATATGATCCTAAATGACATCTGTATTTTAAAATCCGGATTTTTTTAATAAAATGACCTAAAACAAACTAACAATATTGTTCTACAATGACCTAAAACAAACTAACACTGACTGGTTCAATAGTTCGGCACTAGAAATTAGTTCGACATTAATTATAACTCCACAAATTAAATGTACTCAATAAAAAAGCGAGTCATTTTTATTGAAGCAACGTAGAAGTCACTAACCTATAAATAGGGATTTCAAAATTATCAATTTATCTTAACCCTCTCATTCCAATATGGATATGCTTCTTCTCATCTCATCTCTTGCTATTCTCGTCATTTTCCTCCTCTCCCTCCACAAAAGCCTCCGAAGAACCCCTCGTCGGCCCCCGGGGCCAAAAGGGCTTCCGTTCATCGGCAACATTCACCAAATCTACAACTCAAAACCCCATATTTGGCTCACAGAACTATCATACAAATACGGCCCTCTCATCTACTTGAAATTCTGCCGATTGCCAGTCGTCGTGATCTCGTCGGCCGATGCAGCGAAGAAGGCTCTCAAACACAACAACGTGACCTTCGCAGGCTGCCCTTACACGTCTGCTTCGCTGAGGCTAACTTACAACAACAGCAACATAGCCACCTCATCCTACTCCGATTATTGGAGGAAGATGAGGAAAATGGTGGTTCACCACCTCTTTGCTCCCCACAAACTACGCTCCTATCGCCCCATTCGTCACGATGAAATTTCTTCAATGATTTCTAGGATTTCGAGCAAGGCCGACTTGAGTGAGGCCATCAATCTAGGAGACATTATGTCGTCCTTCAACTGTAACGTTGTGTGTCGCGTCGCGTTTGGGAAGAAATTGGATTCGAGGTCGTGGACAAAGTTGGAGAGGCTTTTTAGTCGACTTTGGAGGGTCATATTTGAAACGTTTTTGGCTGATTGTGTGATGTTTGGTTTCATCAACAAACTCCTCGGCTCGGCAAAAAGAGTGGACAAGATTTTCGAGGAGATGGATTCGTTTTATCAACAACTCATCGATGAGCATCTTCATCCAAACAGACCGGATTCGATGACCAATGACATTCTTCATCGCCTCATTCAGCTTAGGGAAGACCATTCCTCTGAGGTTCAGATTGATTGGAACCATGTCAAGGCAATACTCATGGTAAATAACAACTTTCATTTTCTTTACTAGTACTACTTTTGTCTTTGAAAAATAGTCACGTTTTTCCATTCTGGGTTATCCACTAAAATTAGTTTATAGTTATAGTAAAAATTTTCTCTTAGAGCATCTCCAAGAGGAATGTGAATTAAGAAGGTATATTTCTCATTTACCTTTTAAAAAAAGTAACTATACATTTTTAAAAAGTAGTACTCCGTCGTCTCATTGAAGATGACTCATTTTCCTTTTTGATTTGTCCCAATCAAGATGTCCCATTACTTAAAATGGAATTCCTTTTATCTCTACTTTATTCCTCCTCTCTTACTTTACTCTCTCTACTTAACACACAAAATAAAGTTGCATAAAATCTCGTGCCGCCCAAGGAAGGGGTCATCTTCCATGGGACGGATGGAGTACTCTATAAACTCCAAGAGAAGAAGGTAAATTAAAAGGCAAATAAAAATAGTAACTAATTTTTTACCTTTTGTGTCAAGAAGAGGTAAATATACATTAAACTTTTAACCCTAAACCCTAAAGATATCTTCTCAAATAAAAGAAGGTATAATATTTTATCAAATACCTCTTCTCTTGGAGAATAATAAATTTTTATGAAGAATAGGTAAATATGGTAGTCATGTCTCTTTACATCTCTAGTTACCCTTTCCTAATGAGGTGGGTTCATACTTCAACCATATTTTTCTTTCTTACTTTACTAATATTCTTTTAAAATGTGTATAGTCCACAACCAATACTATATTTTGTAGCTCAAAGTTAGTGTTTTCTTATTTTCTTCTAGTATTTAACATTAATGCTACTATGTAGGATGTATTAATTGCTGGAACGGATACAACTGGAGCATCACTAACCTGGGTAATGACAGCTCTTATGAAGAACCTGAATGCAATGGAAAAAGTGCAAGAAGAGATTAGAAGTGTAGTGAGGGAGAAAAGGTTAGTACATGAAGATGATATTGAAAACTTGCCCTACCTAAAGGCAGTGGTGAAAGAGACTCTAAGATTGTACCCAATCGTACCGTTGGTACCAAAGGAGACGATAAAGGCGTGCATCATAGATGGCTATGAGATTCGAGAAAAAACGTTTGTGTGGGTGAATATATGGGCCATTGGTAGAGATCCTGAGTACTGGGAAAATGCAGATGAGTTCATTCCTGAGCGGTTCTTGAACACGAGCATTGATTTTAGAGGGCAAGAATTCGGATTCATTCCATTTGGATCGGGAAGAAGAGTGTGTGTGGGAGCGTCTCTAGCAGTGGCCAACATGGAAGTGGCACTGGCCAACCTTCTCTACTCTTTTGATTGGGAAACTCCACCAGAACGAGAAATTGACACTAAGGCATCTACAGGATTCCTTCTGCATAAGAAAAACCCACTTTACTTGCAACCCATATTACATGTTTGACCATTTCATAATTCTATCACATATATTTGTCTACTTATGAATGTTTGGTGCATTTAATTAATTAAGAAATTGCCAACATGAGAGCAATGTCGAGGAAGGATATTATTGCATCTAGGGAAATTCTGTTTATGTCTGCTTTTAACTTGGCCTAAATAAATAGTGTGAAATTGTGTTGTACACATTCGGAGTTTACTTTACACAAGCAATTTTCAACCAAGTCTTGTCACTGCCAAAACACTGATGAGAAAAATTGAAACAACTGAGCAACTTAGCAATCACGCAGTTGCTCGCTAAAAGCCTTGATATAATTCTACGGCATTTTCTTCATATTTTTCTATAATTAATATAGTCATATATAGATCAATTTTCTAACTATGAAAAGGTTAATCACGATACAAAATGACTCATTGGTGTACATCCAATAAATGAAGTCACAATACTACTGGAATAATTATAAGCTCATTTTTAGTTTGTTCGATGGGAATTTTTCAACTTGCATTGGAATAATCAACGGAGCATATCTAAAATGGCGTAGTACATGATCAATAGAGGAAGAGATGCGATAGTGCCAAAAATGACCCTGCAAAATTGAAGGGCGTCCAAATTAGATATACATCACTAGCAAAGTTATTAAGATGTGTTTAGGGGTAAAAATGGACTTACGCAGTGCTGAGTACGTTAGCATGCAACCCATACTCTTTTGCAAACACGAAGGAGGCGATAGCTTGTGGTAAAGCTGCCTGAATTAGCAAATGTAATTAGTAAAATAATTATTAATATACTCCCAGTTTAATGATTTTTGAGGAGTAATTAATAAAATCATATAATTACCTGAACAATAGCAATACGCAGAGTATTGGAGCGCAGGCCTAAAGCAATAGATCCAACAGCAGTACAAAGTGGGCCACCCACAAACCTCAAAACCATACTATAAATCGTGAGCCGCACACCACAAGCTATTACCTTCTCTTGCAATGCCATGAACAACCCTGATTGCATATTAATCAAATAAGTATCCAATTCTATTTTTTCTATAAATAACATTCAAAATTAAATCTCTTCTTCCATAAGAGGGCCTAAAATTAGACAACTTACCCATGCTGAACATGGCCACCCCACTTCCTGCCTTGGCCATTATCAAAATCGATCCTTCCATTATGCTTGGCATTTCAAAATCCCACCTAAAATCACCAAACCTTAACACCACATTTTTTACACATAAAGAAAACACAGTAAATATTTCCCTAAAACTGCTATTAGTAGTCCTAGTTTATCATTCCGGTCCGTCTATACTATAAATAGTACATGGTTCACTTTTACTATGGATAGTAGATGAGTAGCACATTTTTTCACTTTCTTTTCCCACGTTTCATTTACCGGTGCCAAACTCAACCAGACTTCTAATCGCAGACGGAGGGAGTAGAATTAGTATTTACTGAATTACTTCCTCCGTCCGTGATTAAATGTCCCATATTTGACCGACACAAGTTTTAAGAAATTGTTTGACTTTATGTACGAAAGTGGGTAGAAAAATTAGCGTAATGTGATTTCTACATTTATATATTGGTTTTATAATAAAATGTGAGTGTAATGAGTTAGTGAAATGTATGATGACATTTAATGACGGTCGGACGAAAAAGAAAAATGAGACATTTAATGGACAGAGGGAGTACACCTTTTTGCCAGCAGAGCCCAAACGACGCCAAGCGCACACGCATAGCAATTCGGATTCTTTCCGAGCTTCACGCCAACCTGTTTCAGCGTTGATCTCAAATTCGACGTCGCCAAGGCATCAACAACCACGACGATCGTATTATTTGAACCATCACCGTCCGTAGAAATCGGCTGCGGCTTCTCCTCGTCAACAACATCGTCAGACGAGGAGGAGCAGGAGCTGGCACGCCAGAACTCGAGCATGAACAAGAGGATTGGGAACCAAACAAGAGACTGGATGACGGACGACTGCACCACCAGATCCTCCCCGGCGGCGCCGTACATGGCCTTGAGCAACGGAACCCCGACGACGAGCGTGTTGTTGAAGCTGGAAAGATTGAAGGAGGTTATCACCCAAGCGAAGCTGCTCTTTTTGGCGAATTTTGCCCAGAGAGCCAATGCGGCGGCGGCGATGGCCTTGGCGACGACGTCTCCGGCGAGGAAGCGGAAGTTCATGGCGTAGGGGTCGACGCCGGAGGTGAACTGGAAGGTGAAGAAGGGGATGATGAAGTAGCAGTTGAAGCGGTTGATGGCGTCGCATTGGTCGGGCTTGAACATCCGCCACCACCTCACGGAGGAGTAGCCGAGCACCAACGCCACGTAAAGCGGCGTCATCGCCACCACCACTTTGTATACATCACCTAATTCGATCATTGCAAAAATATCTCTCTCTACTCTTTATATTTCAATGTTGATGAAGGTGAAGAGGAAAGCGGCTGAATTTATAGTTGTGGAAACTTTCTAGGTTTTTTTATTTGCTTAATTAATTATATTTAATTATAAAAAGAAATTAGTGTTGGGAACTGTGGATCGTCGAAATGCTCGTTGTTTAATGCAATCTGGTTTTGGTTATAGTGGCCATTATGATATGGTTAAGCAAATTCAATATTTTCAGCCTTTTCCACTTGCATTAATAACCGTTCAATTGCTACCAAAATCATAATGACACAATTAATTAGAACAAAACAAAATGTGTTTTGTCTAGCAACTGTGAAATTGAATGGGGAAGATCCTCTGCGGTGAAAACCACAGCGCTCCATGCTGTGTGCCAAAACGCAAAACTTTATTCATTAAACGGCAACAAACATTTGCTATACTATTCCTTTAATCCATTTGATTCACTACTATTCATTTAATTCCCCACCGCCCATGCAATTTTTCTTTAATTCATACATATACATTTTCATTACATGCTTAAAGAAGCGTACTATTAAATTTTATTCTTTATTAGGATTTCTTTTGTTATATTTTACTCGTCCGTATATTAAAATGTTTTTTGCTAATCCTTTTAGTTAGTTATTTTTATTAATTAAATTTATAGATTTTTTTATTCATAATATAAAAGTGTTCCATGAAAAATATTACTGCATGAAAAAAAAAATGTGTAGCTTCATTATTATTTTTTTCTTTTTTATGGTATATTTTTATTTGTTTATGTAGTAAACACCCCTTAAATCCCATGGATCAAATTCTGTGGTTTTGCTAGTCATTTTTATTTTAACTCATTTTATATGGTTGAATTTAAAGTGTTTTTACTATATAAGAAAATAAAGTAATACTATTAAAGAAAAGAAGTAAATTTTCACTAAACCACAGCACACACTTTTTTTATTTTAATATTTTGTATAGAATATATGTTAGATTTTAATAATAAAATTTATATTGCTAAAGTAACTTATAACTAAAAGGATTTGAAAAAAACATTTAGAATTTCTAATAGAGAATAAAAGGATTTAACGCACCTTTAAACTATTTATAAATATCACGTAAATGGATTATTGAATAATTATCTTGTAAGTAAAAAAATAACTTTGTTCATCCCAACGTGTGATATGAATCAAATTGTAGTCTTTTATTGTATTAATTTTAACATACTCTTTTAGGTGAAAAACGTACTCATTTTGATATATTATTGAACAAAATACCGAGCTCTAAGAGAGAGCAAAAAAAGATAAAATTGTCTGAATCAAAACAGTAATTAGCTTGTCATGATTTATTTCAAACGTTTCTACAAGACACCTATTGCTTTTATTTTTGAAAGATCTTCGCGTGAATGACTCGATTTATTTTAAACACGAGAATTACCCGCAAGTGTACGGGCTAGTGTAGCAACAAACAAGTAAGAGTATCATATCCACATAGACACATTGTGCAAGTTAAGTACCACGAACTGATTTTAACTACTATCTAGAGAATCCGGAAAGGTTGATTTTGATTTTGAAGAAAAACAAATAAACATAAACAAGCTAAAAGCACGCAACAAAGAGAAGTTTCAAATAAGAGAACACGGTAAAGCCTTGGATCCAACTACAACGAACACGATGCGTACATTTCAACAACTTCGATTACCCAATTAAAGTCTCTAGGATTACTAGGAAAGCTGCTAGTCTAGGCTAAGCCCTCTCTCGAGTGCACTCACCTAGTTGATTAACCATTAATATTGAAGTCTCCTTCTAATATATACTTCACAATTAACTCCTTAAAACAAAAGGCTCGAGCCCTCACTCTAGAATTCCTTCTCCCGAATGCAAATTATCTAGGTGTTTTTCATTCTTTTATCAATCCTAATTAGGTATCTCTCGATTAAACAAAACTAGGTCAACAAACCCAATTGATAGCTAAGCAATTGAATTGAAAAAGCTCAAGAACGAAACAAAGAAATCACAAGAGCAAAGGTAATCAAAAGTCCTTGAATTAATCAAAAGCGTTCATTGTAGTCTTCACCAAAACTCTACAAAAGATTTAGCTACTCATATTCAATGCAAATTCACAAGAGAAATCCATAGAAAGTGAATTGAATATAGGAAAACTAATAAAGATACTCCCAACAGTGAATTGAATGGACAAATCGTCTTCGTCTTCAAACTTGTTGATGAATTACACTCTTCGTCACTTCAATCTGCTCTCAAAATGTGGAAACTGCTTCTGGGGCGTGTGGAAAGTATGCTGAGGTCAAACCTTAGGTCCTATTTATGCCCGGGGCAAAAAATAGAAGAAAATCAGTGTGTAAGTATAACGCCCGGTCGGGCGATTTTAAGTGACAAAACGCCCGGCCCGGGCGTTTTTCTTGAGTCCTGCTTTTCCACAAAACACCGACCCGGGCCATTTTCCATCGGAAAACGCCCGGGGACAGTGCATATGCGTGGCCTGAGAGGCAAAACGCTTGGCCTCGTGCTGTGAAATGCCCGACCTAGTGCAGTAAAACGCCCGGCCTAATCTTTTGGCTGCTATTTCGTCCGTTTCCACCTGTTTTGACTACAAAAACTCGACAAACTTATCAAAACACTAAAGTAGGGGATCATAGATGAAAACTCAAGTAATGTGCTACAAAATACTCAATTATGCACTTTCAAACATCCAAAACACTTGCTAAATTACGAGTTTATCAGTGGATACCTCGCAAGCCTCAATCGGAGTCCGATAGAAGAAAATATGATTGTTTTACGAAGACTGCACATTGCAGCAAAAACCGCGCGACCCGAGTGTTTTAGAACTAGAAAAGCTCAACCGAGCAATTTGGGCATGCCGCGAGTCAGAAAAACGCATGGGTCGAACGATTTTTGAGCAAAAAACTCCTGATTGGGCGAAATGTGTCTAGGTCTATTTTTCAAGCCCTAACTATTTAAATAGCTAAGATACGACTCGCAAATGGATATTCCGGCAGCTGGAACACATTTTGGAAAGAGAATTGAGCTTAGAAGCCCCACTTTGAAGAAGGAGAGCAATTTTGAAGCTTCATCCACCCAAGTCTTGTCCACCATGATATCTTTAGCTTATTTGGTTGTTATTGTCACCATCATTGGTGGCTAGAACTTGGAATTACTCCTAATTTGTATCAAAGTTGTTGAACATGAACTCCTTTAATTGAATTATGTTTTCCTTTGCTTACTAGTTCTTATCATCGATGTTTATTGTTATCTCTGTTGAATTTAGCAAGAAAACTTAATTTGGGTCGTTTATTTGCTTGATTTATATGAATGTTATTGCGAATTACTAATGTTTATTTCCACCTCCGTCGTAATCCGGGAAAAAAACACCGATGATATTTTCAACCTTGGTAATGGATTTTTATCAAATGAGTTTTATAAATTTACCAATAGTACTATATGGACATGCATATCCGTCTGTAAAGTTATGCTTTTTGTAGTGTGTCACATTTAATACACTAATTTTTTTCCAGTAAGCTCCGGACTTGGTGAAAAAGATTAATTTTCTGTCCAGATATATAACAATATGATGGTGAAATGTCCCTTGTGCGTAGAGACAATTTAATAGTGATTGTCCCTCGACGATTAAAAAAAAATACTAAAAAGAAAGAGCTACGATTAGAGACACACATATCACAAAGGTTGGACTCTATAAAAGTATATCTCAGTGGTGGTAGTGGAATTGGAATATGAAGTTAAAACAACATTAATAATCAGCCGGAATGAAGTACTATAGTATTCAATTCCACTTGACGTAGATATTCCACTTACATTTGTTAGTGGTATTCCTCTCAGTCAAGCTGACATATATGCATGCTTCTTTACTAGGAGTACTATAATAATATCATGAGTTGTAGTTTTAGCATGAGCCAATCTTAATTTATGCTCACAGTTGGATGCAAGTATGTACGTGACCTAAATTTGAATATCTGTAAGGACGTAAAACTTTATGCATAACAAATTGAAATATGTACTTTTTCTTTAGTGTGTGTGTATCAATGTATATGGATCCACAGTTTGTCTTTCTACTTTTCTCTTTCTGTTACATGGTATTTTGGCTAGTAATTTGATATATATAGGGCTAATTAAGTCATCATATAAGCCTGATCTTTCGATTAAAAATACTCCCCCCTTCCACCATTAATCCTCATAATTTGCCATTTTCTTCTCTGTGTGTATAATCGTGTCAATTTTTTTTTCAATTTTTTTAATAAACACATTCCACTAACTTTATTTCACTCACATTTTATTATAAAACTAATAAATAAAAGTATAATCAACCTTTCACTATTTTTGTAGTCCCACTTTCTATTAGATTTCTTAAAACCGAGCAAAGTAAAAATAAGTCTCTTAATGGACCAGTCAATTACTTAAAAATCCTCATAAATAGAGAGGCTATCCAATAATATATGGATAAAAATGATTCATTACTAAGTCGACGTGGGATAAGAAAAGTGAGACTCAATAACATAAATATATAGAGATATTAAGCATTAAAAAGAAAGTTAAGTTAACTGTATGATAATACATTTATTATTTATATGTAGTATATATATTTACGCTCGTAAGATACACATTGGACAACAGTACTATAAGAAGAATGGCTACATATTTGAAATCGTCATGTATGATTTTTAAAAGGGAAATCGTCATTTATGTTAAAATATTATTAATTGGAGGGATGCAAATAAAGGTATGAACATTACTAGGTTCAAAGTGAAGAGTGGAAAGGATGTAATAAAAAAAGGTTGCTGGATGAGATGCAGTATCTAGCTTGTATCCCACCAAAAGATATGCGATCTTACTCTTTCAACAGTCATTATGCATTTTCACATCATGCTCAAGAAACTAGGGGCTCAGATACTTATTCTTCACACCACTAAATGGTTTCAATAAATATTTCTGTAAATTTACCTATTTAGTCGACTACTACATATATCTAATAAAATAAGTAATAGCACTAATCTGATTCAAAAAATAATAGTGGCAATTCGTCTAATTAGTTAGTTGTGGCCGCTTGTGTTTTTATTGAATTCTTATTCTCACATCAATCGAGAGAATCATATCTAAAAATGTAACAGTATTAATGAAAGTGATGAAAATGATTTCCTAATTATCTATGAATCACCTGGAGATGCACATCGAAGATGTAGTATCGATGAAAAGAATGTAAAATTGGATTTGACTCGAGTGCGTGACTGCTGGATGTGGCCTAAAGTTTGGATAAAGTAAATATTATTCCATTTAAGGTATATAAAGGGATAAACTCTTAATTTATATTTTAATGTAATATTCTTTTCGTCTAAAAAAATATCTCCTTTTGTCATTTTAGACCTTCCTATATCAAGTCTTTGGAAAATATTACTAATTTGCAAGTGATAAGTGATAACCTCTGTATGGTAATCAAATACTACTAAAACCATGATAATAAAGTACAAGTCCTATCTAGAGATGCCAAGGTTTACTGTTCGAGCGGTGAACTGCGAAACCGTGAGATTTAAATCGAACTGAAATCGTGCCGGGCGGTTTTAGACAGGAACCGCAATAAAACGCCGAAAAATCATGAAATCGAGCCGGAACCGCCTAAAACTGGTGATTCGGAACCGTAAAAACCGCCGGAAACCGGAACTGCCGGTTTTGGAACCGAAACCAGAACCGCGAAACACTCTCGTGGACGGTTCCGAACCGTAACCGTCAGTTCTGGAACCGTGGGTATCTCTAGTCCTATCCAATAATATTTGTCTTTCGGGTAACATACAACGCGTATGAAAAAAAAACCTTAATAATTGTCATGCATTTATAATTTACTACCACTTACCCCCACAGTATATATATGTATTTGAGTTAACTAACATCTGCGTACATTAACACAACTACCCTAATATTCTCAGCAAATAAAGCTACATTAGAGAGTCAGTTGGCAACTCGCCAACTCCTTCTTCAATAAATTTATTTTCAATATTAGAAAGTTTTAAAGTAATATAGTGAGAGTACTAAGTAAATTCATAATAAAAGTTTAAACATAATTTTACCCAATATGTAAAAATGGAATCATTTTAGCCCAACATTGGCTTATGAATGGCATTTATCCACAGCCCATATAATCGGTGGCCCAATAAATGAATTAATAAAAGTAGGCACATAAAAAGCTTTTGACGGCCCATAATATGTCGTTTGCTGTTGCAGTCCCCAAATCAGAAGTACATTGGCCCAAATATTTATCTGTATAAGAGATGCAGACCAAATAATTAATTTGCTTTGCTCTTAACTCGTGGCCCATTCCGAAATAACGCGTAGCCCAACCACCGCCACATATTTTCATTATTATTTATATAGGGGGGCTGTCGCCCCCTACATATGTCCCGACGTCGCCCCAAAAATTGAAAAAAATTATCATTTTCACCCTAAATCATCCTACTAATGTATATTTTGCTCCTCCCGTTTATGAATCTTGGATCCGCCACTCCTATATGATATCATGAGGATCCTACTTACGACAAAAATGTAATGATCTTTTCCGCTCTAATTGATCGGTTTGAGAGGACATAGGATGCAGCTGGTAACCTTGTTTGAAGCCCTGTATAATAAAAATTAATCAATTCCCTAAAAATTTGTCATTTATTTCCTTTTTGTCCGTCCATAAAAATTTGTCACCTTTCACTTTTACCATCTTTTATACTAGACCCTGCATTCCACTAACTCATTTCTACTCACATTTTATTTTAAAACTAATACTCCCCTCATCCCAAGTTTTATTTGATTCGTATTCCTTTTTAGGTTGTCCAAAGTTATTTGAATCATTTCCTTTTTTTGACTAAAAACAAAACGTCTAATCTTACATACTTTATTCTTTCTATTACTTTATTCTCTTCTCTATTTTATTTAACTCACTAAACACAACTTTCTTAAATCTCGTGTCGAAAAGAAACGCCTAAGTAATGTGGGACGGAAGGAGTATATCAAAGTAGAGCCCACATGTCATCAACTTTTTCAACTCACTTTCTATTACATTTCTTAAAACCTGTGCTGGGTCAAATGATAACAAATTTTAAGGGACGAATGAAGTATATTATTTTAAAATTGGTCTCTCTTCAGAATCACTATATTTATACTTATATTCTTGATTATTTTAATTTTTTTAGAAGAAGTTGTTCGGTAGCTATGGCTGTTGTGTATTCATAACTTGAGGTTTTATTTATTCGTATTTTTTTTCGATTACATTTTGTTAAATGTTCAACTCAACAAAATGTATATTCGCTCATTTCCAAAGGATTCATTAAGTTGCTATAAGTACTTATTAATCTTATCGTTTATTCAATGTTTCGTTTAAAAGCTCAATCCATGACGACACATGCTAAGATTAGATTGTACTATGTCTTTATTAACCATCTCACATTTATTCATATAACTAATTTAATCCTAAATGATTCCTATTATGTTTTATTTCATATTGCATCTCACAATTATTTTGTATGTCAAGAAATATTGGATCTCATGATTATGCATTTCATCTTCACAATAGCTAATTTAATCATAAACAAACTTGATTGTATCTTATCACAGTAAGTATTTTATCTTTCTATTATCTTGTCTAACAAACCAAATTTTATCTTAAACTCATAATTTAATACCAAATTTTATCTTAAACTCATAATTTAAAATGTTAATTGATCATTTAAATCGATCCTCCTAAAAATATCTATATATGTGTAATTTGACACAAGTTATATTTAATTCTCCAATACTTTACACGTATTTAACAAATAACGTCCAATATGCGCGGGAAATAGTGTACTTACTAAAATAGTAGACTATAGTGGAGCAAATTATGTTCGTTTGTGCAAGAAGCAGGAGGCCTACATCCAAGCCGGGCTCTTACTATACAGGCCCGAAATACAATGTTTGAATTGTAATTAAATTATTGAAAAATTTGCAATAACTCTATAATGAAAGTTTGTTATCGCGCTTCTAGAACAAGAAGACAAGGGCATTTCCTCTCATTTTCCTTAATTACGTATGACATAGATACTACTCTATTGGTTGTCTAGCTAGCATTGAAGAAATACTATTTGAGATTCAAAATAATTGATGTGGAAAAACTTTTTGACTTCGTCAATTTGTCCCCCGAAATATATCTACCACTCAATTGCTGAAATTTATCTATAAATTTATCACCAAATGCAACACAACATCACATCCTAAAAACACTCAACTAAATTTTAACTTCAAAGCATGGGTAGGAACATACTTGTTTTTCTTTTGGTTCTAATTGTTCTCATAATGTCCCCCCAACCCCAAGTAGCTTTAGCCAGGAAGCTTGTGGAGACTACCAACACCAAAAGTATGCTCTATTAATTTCTTGGTATTATTAATTGATTTAATTTTTATGATTATATAGATATATGGCCACATATACATGTTTAGAATATGAAAAATGGAATATGTTCATATACACACACACACAATTTGTTTGACAAGTGAATACTTTTCAATGTTTGAACATGGTTGATGGAGCTAATATAATTTTATTTGTGACAGCCGAGGCAAAAAGGAAGACATCAACCATCACCTATCCAGCATCTCCATATTCCAAACCCCGCGAGTGTACCTACATAAAACTTTGCAGGCGCATCGGCGGAGGCAGGCCTCCTCCACCGAAGACCAAACCTTGACTACTCCAAGTCCAAACCACCAAATGCTTCCATCACAATATAAGTTAAATAATTCCAAATAAAATATTGCAAACTGTACTACTGTGTGTATGAATTATGATTATGTCAATATATACATGTCAGTTTAACCAAACTTTTGACCGCTTTCATTACGTTGCGTCGACTATCAGACACCTAGCTAGTCAATGTTTACACTTTACATGCATTTTGGGCTTAAAAATTTAATGTCTTGTGTAAGTTTTGAGTTACATGAGTATGTATAGATCCAATTCTTATCCTTTACAAGTCCACAAACTCATCAGTTCAAACCTTCATTCACGAGAATTAATCCAAAATATACTTATATATAGTAGGCCCGATCGAGCTCACACCCATCTGGTTCCAAAATTATATTACATTTTTATAGCACTAAATATAACTTGCTGATGTACATGTAATCTTAATACGTATAGTTAAAGACAACTGCGGATATCGAATTACGAGAACTAATAGTCAGACTAAGTATGCACTCAGACATCAGATATTATATGGATTCATCAATTATTAGTTAAGATATCACACAATGACCTTAACATTCGATCCACTAAGATCCAATGTATAATTGTTTTCTGAAAATTTCCGATGTCAAACAGTTAATCTTTGCAGAGCATAAAATAAAGTTCATAATTAAAATCCCTGTTAGTTTAATAGTATGGAGTAGATCTCGAAATGTACTGTAGTAGAATGCAGTATATTTTAATCAAATACAGTATGTTAAGATATACTATTGTCTATATAATTGGGACAAGATTGGTTATAATGATTGTCTACTACAGTAGATTTTAATCAAATACAGTATTTTAAGATATACCCCCTTCGTCCTCGAATAGGAGTCTCATCTTCCATTTTAGTCTGTCCGCAAATAAGTGTCCCGATTTACTTTTATCGTAAATAATAATAGAGTCTCACCTTCCACTAATTCATATCACTGACATTTCATTTAAAATAATGCATACAAACTCATATTCCATTAATTTTTTCCTACCACTTTTCTTAATATATTTTTAAACATTCATGTGTGGATGGAGGACAAGACTAGTGTCTATATAATTGGACATGATCGATTATAATAATTGAGGCTACTTGTGGTTTCTTACTAGCCACGTGCACGTGGAAAAGTTTTCAGACTATGTAATTTGAGTATCTCAATTCTTTACCATTCAATTGCTTAAATTTACTTATCTCAATTATGATCCATTCAATTGATTAAATTTACTTGTAATAAATTGATTTGCAAATGCCACGAAATGCTCATCCTAAACAGACTCATTTACTAAATTTCAACCTCAAATATGGGCGGGAAAGTAATTGCTTTTCTTTATTAACATTTTGATAGTACTAATTGTTCTAATAATATCTCCCCAAATATCTTTAAGAAAAAAAAAGAAGATAGCAAGAGACCATGAGATTTAATAATTGAGGGTCATCCTTTCGTTTTCTTACCCATGTCCATGTGGAAAAACTTTTTGACTAAGTTACCACATTACCCTGAAATTTCTCTACCACTTATTTACAAAAAAATATCTATAAATTGATGATCAAATCCAACACAAAATATCATCCAAAAAAACTCATTTAATAGTTAACATAAAAAATATATGGGTGGAAAAGTAATTTCTTTTCTAAATATTGCAAGAGAACTTGCGGAGACTACCAACATCAAAAGTATGCTCTATTCACCTCTTGTTATTTTAAATTCATGTTGTTTTATGAGTATATAGAGATATAAGGTCAGGAGAGGATCCCCTGCTGTGTTAAAAAACACAGCAGGGGCTGCTGTGGTTTAAACGATAGGCATTTGCAAATGAAACGCATAGGACTAAGAGAGAGAAATGGTGGGACCGAAGTATACGAAACACATAATGCTTCTAATTCTTTATTCACTACTCCATTTTCTACACATTTTTTTATTTAATTAAAAATGCAGTCGGCTAAATCAACTTTTTTTCATTGAGCAGCATCTAATAATATTATGGAACACTTATTTTAGTGTTTTGTTTTACAATCATGATATACTAAAGGCCACTTTTACATACCTATTGAAAAATATTACTTCTCCATAACACACACAAGAACTCATTAATATATTAAGTAATACCATTAAGTTAATTGCAATAAAATTTGTGTAATTACTATTTAATTTTCTAGGCCATACTAAATTTTCACAAGCTATAAAAAAAACAGCGTGCAATTATTTTGTTTTGCAATATTTGCTATAGTACTATAAAATTCAATTAACTCTATATTAAAACACTTAATAATTTTGATCATGTTATAATAAATTAGAAAGTCCCACCTCGTTAAAGAAAAATATTTATTCCATCAGTCCCTGAAAAGTATGAATATTTGGTTTGACACGATTTTAAACGGCATACACATACAAATTAAAACATGTGCCAAATTAAATTTCATACTTTTTAGGAATGGAGGGAATAAATATTTTTCTTTAATAAGGTGGGACTTTAATTCATTATAACATGATCAAAATTTATAAGTGTTTTAATTGATAAAGTTAATTGAATTTTATAGTATATTTATTTGAATAAAAGAACTATTGCAAAATAAAAAAAATTGCATGCTGTTTTTTTTATAGCTTGCGAAAATTTAGTATGGCGTAGAAAATTAAATAGTAATTACACAAATTTTATTGCAATTAACTTAATGGTATTACTTAATATATTAATTAGTTCTTGTGTGTGTTATGGAGTAGTAATATTTTTCAATAGGTATGTAAAAGTGGCCTTTGGTATATCATGATTGTAAAACAAAATAATATAAGTGTTCCATAATATTATTAGATGCTGCTCAATGAAAAAAAAGTTGATTTAGCCGACTGTATTTTTAATTAAATAAAAAAATGGGTAGAAAATGGAGTAGTGAATAAAGAATTAGAACTAGTATGTGTTCCGTATACTTCGGTCCCACCAATTCTCTCTCTTGGTCCTATGCTGTGTTATGCTGTGTTTCATTTGCAAATGCCTGTCGTCTAAACCACAGCAGCCCCTGCTGTGTTTTTTAACACAGCAGGGGATCCTCTCCCATAAGGTCACATAATTTTTTACTGACACTCAGTTAGATGACGAGTCAGTAACCGTCATATTTTTTCAAAATTATAGCGTATGATGTTTTTATTAACAATAACATATTTTTATTTGTGGAAGCCGAGACGAAAAAGGTGTCAGCACCCATTACCGTTAAACCGATCCGGGGTCGGGGCGCCGTTAAACCAATCGGGGGCCCAGGTTACAAGCGCCGCGAGTGTAGTTATACATGAATCATTGTTACGGAAGGCCACCTTCCGCCCATACCAAACCTTGAGAATCCAAGCCCGAACACCCAATGTTTGAAGAGTTGAAGTACAATATTACACAATTTCAAATTAAATAATCCAAACTGTAGTATGGTGTTTATGATTATGTCGGTATACGTCATTTTAATTTTGTTTGAGTTAAAGCAATATTTTAGTCCTTGTTTAAGGGTTTGTGAGTTATATGAGTATGTTTTAGGTTTACTTCTCGTCCTTTAAAATTGGCAAATTCATCAAATACCAAAATTATCAACCCTTCAACTAAGGCTAGAAAAATTACCAAGTAAAAACTCAAAAATTATATATCATGACAATTGGTTACTACTATCTTAATATGCCCCAAAGATAAAGCAATCAATGAGATGAAATTGTCATGGCACAACCAAGTACTAATTTCAACATGACTTTGAATTTATGAACTAACAAGGATATATAGGACAGTGTATATATTATCTTCACTTTGAGATTTTCCACTAAGGCGTCATTTGGTGGCTATGTTATAATAAGTAAGATTTATCCGTGTCTTGTATCCGACCAACGCAAGGCCTAATGAAAAGCTTATGTTTCAACTAGATAACTAACTTCCAATTTGGCCAAATTACTAATCTTTTTTCGAATATTGTACGTATTAGTAAAATACATTATTACCTTCCTAAACTTGGTTATCGTAATTATGTTATTTATTTATATATAAGGGTAGTTTAGGTTATTATAATTATTTTTTTATCTATGATTTAATGTACCAAACATCTGACTATAAGACTTGGAGGCTAAGTAAATTATATTTTAGGTTTTATTTATTTCCTAGTTAGGATTTTCATTTGTTTATATAAAGGCCTCATTGTTGAACTATAAAGACTGACTTTTGAATATTAATTTTACATTGAGTTTTTATACTCTTAAGTTCTCAATTAGTTGAGTTCTTTATATACCAATTTAGTCATTCTCCATACGTTTATGCATCATTATGATATGGATCATGGTTGTATCATTATTTAAACTATCATAATCGGAAAATTAATATGTATTTGTAGTATTATTTAAAATATATTAAATGGTTTATTTTTAACGGATTCATTTTTAGTTTAATGCTTGATTGCAACAATAATTTAAATAAAGTCATTTAAATTAAATAAACTACAATTCAATTTAAGTCAAAATAAATTACAACTTGATTCATGTAGAAAAATCGGTATCTAACAAATTATAAATTTTTGTTGCAATCAAGCATTAACAATGAATGCTTAAAAATAACCATTCTATATTTTCTAAATAATACTACAAATGCATATTAATTTTCTGATTTTAATGCAATAATTTAAATAATAGTACAAAGATTTAAATAATAATACAAAGATTTAAATAATTTATTTTTAGATAACACTACAAAGATTTAAATAATTTATTTTGAGATAATAAACAAAAATTTAATAATACTACAAAAAGTTTTGGTCCTTAACAAATTACAAAAGAAGTACTCCCTCCGTCCCATAAAAGTTGAGTCGTATTCTTTTTTAGTCCGTCCCAACAAAGTTGAGTCATTTCCTTTTTTAACAAAAGACAAAACATCTAATTACTCTTACTTTATTCCATCATTTACTTTACTATCTCTTATCTTTCCTACTTTTTTTTATCTCTCTTATTTATTTAATATAAATTCTTAATTTCCGTGCCCGAAAGTTTTGTCTCAACTTTTATGGGACGGATGGAGTACATAATACATTCCAAAACCACAAGTTTGATCCTCAAATCAAACTAAATGGACAACTATACCCCTCAAGGCCCAAATGATAGAATAGTAAAAATCAGGATTTAATTTGAGATTTATAAAACTTTTAGACTAAAAATATAATTTTATAAATATTGTGTATTAAAAATGTGCAAATCGTATTTTCTGGGTACTAATTTTTTAGTTCACTCCTAAAAGAGTAGCAACATAAAAAGCTTTTGACAGCCCATACGTTGGCCCAAATATTTATCTGTATAAGAGAAGCATACCAAATAATTAATTTGCTTTGCTCTTAACTCGTGGCCCATTCCGAAATAACGCCAAGCCCAAACACCGCCGCATATTTTCATTATTATTTACTATATAATTTATATAAATTATAAAAAAAAGTTCTGATACCATTTCATTCTTGCTGTATCATATCAGGATCCTACCTACGACAAAAATTTGAGCTTATAATAAGATAAAGTGGGAGAGTATTTAAATTCATGAACAAATTTACGTGAAAAATGTAATGGTCTTTTCCGCTCTAATTGATCGGTTTGAGAGGACATAGATTGTAGCTGGTAACCTTGTTTGAAGTCCTATATATAAAATAAAAATTATATTATTTTAAAAGTGGTCTCTCTTGAGAATCATTATATTTATACTCATATTCTTGATTATTTTAATATTTTTAGAAGAAGTTGTTCGGTTGCTATGCCGTTGTGTATTCATAACTTGAGGTTTTATTTATTCGTATTTTTTTCGATTACATTTCCTTAAATGTTCAAGTCAACAAAATGTATATTCGCTCATCTCCAAAGGATTCATTAAGTTGCAATAAGTACTTTTATTAATCTTATCTTTTATTCAATAACCTTTCATTTAAAAGCTCAATCCATGACTACACATGCTAAGGTTAGTTGTATCTCTTTATTAACCATCTCACATTTATTCATATGACTAATTTAATCCTAAATGAATCCTATTACGACTTATTTCAAATTGCATCTCAAAATTATTTTGTATGTCAAGAACATATTAGATCTCATGATTATGCATTTCATCTTCACACTAGCTAATTTAATCACAAACAACTTGATTGTATCTTATCGAAGTATTATTTCTTTCTATTATCTCGTTTAACAAATCAAATTTCATCTTAAACTCATAATTTTAAATGTTAATTGATCATTTAAATCGATCATCCTAAAATTAGCTATATATGTGTAATTTGACACACAACATATATTTAATTCTCCAATACTTTACATGTATTTAACAAATAACATCCAATATGCGCATGAATTACTAAATAAGTAGACTATAATGGTGCAAATTATGTTTGTTTGTGCGAGAAGCAGGAGGCCTACATCCATGCCGAGCCCTGGCTATACAGGCCCAAAATACTAATATTTGAATTGTAAATTATTAAAAAATCTGCAATACCTCAATAATGAAAGTTTGTTATCCCTCTTCTAGAATAAGAAGACAAGGGCATTTCCTATCATTTTCCTTAATTACGTATGACATAGATGCTACTCTATTGATTGTCTAGCTAGTAGTGAAGAAACACTATGTGGAAAAACTTTTTGACGTCGTCAACTTGTCCCCCGAAATATATCTACCACTCAATAGCTCAAATTTATCTATAAATTTCTCACCAAATGCAACACAACATCACTTCATAAAACACTCAACTAAATTTTAACTTCCAAGCATGGGTAGGAACATACTTGTTTTTCTTTTGGTTCTAATTGTTCTCATAATGTCTCCCCAATCCCAAGTAGCTTTTGCCAGGAAGCTTGTGGAGACCACCAACACCAAAAGTATGCTCGATTATTTTTTTTTATTTTTATTATTAATTCAAGTATTTTTTATGATTATATAGATATATGGCCACATATGCGTGTTTAGAATATGAAAAATTGAATATGTTCATATACACACACACACAATTTTTTTGACAAGGGAATACTTTCAGTGTTTGAACATGGTTGATGGAGCTAATATAATTTTGTTTGGGACAGCCGAGGCGAAAAAGAAGACATCTTCCATCACCTATAAAACATTCAATCCACGTTCCCAACGCCGCAACTGTGAATACAACAATTCTTGCATCCGCGGAGGCGGGCCTCCTCCAGCCTAGACCGAACCATGACTACTCCAAGCCCCAACAACCAAATGCTTCCATCACAATATAAGTTAAAATAATTTCAAATAGTAAAATATTGCAAACTGTACTACTGTGTGTGTATGATAATTTGTCGATATATATGTCATTTTAATGAAACTTTTGACCGCTTTCATTACGTTGCATCGACTATCAGACACCTAGCTAGTCAATGTTTACACTTTACATGCATTTTGGGCTTAAAATTTAATGTCTTGTGTAAGTTTTGAGTTACATGAGTATGTTTAGATCTAATTCTTATCCTTTACAAGTCCACAAACTCATCAGTTGAAACCTTCATTCACGAGAATTAATCTAAAATATACTTATATTAGGCCAGAGCTCACACCCATCTGATTCCTAAATTAGATTACTTTTTTTTATAGCACTAAATACAAACTTGCAAGTGTACATGTAATCCTAGTATAGTTAAAGACAAGTGCGAATATCGAATTACGAGAATTAATAGTCAGACTAAGTACTGCACTTAGACGTTATATTATCGATGCGAGTTTTAAGAATTTATTTGATTGTAAGTAAAATTGGCAGAAAAAGTTAATTCAATATGAGTCCTACTTATATTTAATTTTATACTACCTCCGACCCTTAAAAATTGAATCTTAATAACTTTCTAATTTAGGAAGTGGACACCACTTCACTAACTCTACTTTCACTACTTTTTTTCTTCCTGTCTCTTACTTCTCTCATCTCTTTCTCACTTTACCATTTATTCTCTCTTACATTACCAATTGTGTATTAAAATCGTGCAATTTCAAAAATTTCTATATTTTTTAAGGACGTGGGTAGTAATAAAATGTGGATAAAATGAGTTAGTGGAATATGACGTCCCCTTGCCAAAAAATATAAAAGTAATATGTGACCTAAATGCTAAACACCCAAGTTAGTATATGTAGATCAAAGATAATCACAAAGAAATATGAAGTAACACCAAAGAAAACTTCTACAAAAAATGTAATAGTGGCTAATATAGACAACACACGAAGACTCCTTTTACTGAAGATCTCAAAGAAAGACTCTTAAAGGCACTTGAAATAGCCAACATGGAACACCCTAGGTCACATCGACTGCGTCATACACTAATCGCTTCAACACAACCCCTCACACACTCAAAACTTCTCGGAACACTCGGAAAACTTGGGAACCGTCAAGATCTCCTTATACCTATGGACCTGAACATAAAGGTAACCAACCTTTGCTAAGAGATGCATGCTTAAACTTACTAAAACAGAAAAAGAACGATAAAAGAAGTCAATCGGAGTAAGAATCCGAAGAGAAAGAGAGTGTGATAAAGAGAAGGCATTAGTATTATGACATAGATATATTGTGTCAAAAAAATTAAATTATTTTCTCAAATTTAATAATGATAAAAAATTGTAGATGACGGGCGTGATTGGAAGAGTAAAAAAGAATGCAGTAGTTGACTCGACTTATTTTAACACAAGTGATACCCGCAAGTGTACGGGGCTAGTGTAGCAATTAGCAAGCAAGAGTATCGTATCCCACAGAGACTAATTTGTATCAACTTAACTACCACGAACAAATATTGACTACTATCTAGAGAATCGGGAAATGTTTGGTTTTGTTCTAACACTACGGAAAGCATATAATGAACGAATAGATAAATAAAAGCAAGTAAACACGGAGTGAAAAGATATATGGAGAAAATTGTAGAACTCAAGGATCCGATGCACAACTCCAAGCTCTTATCCAATCAAATTGTCTTACCTTTTGGTGTCTCTAGAATTACTAAGTCCACCACAATTATAGATTAAACCCCCTCCCGAGGTGAGAAACCTGTAGATTAGGTGCTAGGATTGAAGTCCCCTTCTAATCCTAAAACCCCTAACTCCCAAAGCTCGATTAGGTCAAAGACCTCACTCAAAACCTCAACTCTTCCGAGTTTTATTGCATTAAGGTGTGAATTATTCTTATTTCCAAATTAATTATTTCATCTCCTGATTAATCTAATTAATCCTACACAATCAAATGGTGATCAAGCAATTGAAAGGAATAAACCCAAGAATAATCAATTAACTACAAGAGCAAGGCAAGAACAAAATTAATTGGATAAAAACTATGAAATTAGTGCATCTTCACCAAGAATTCTACAAAAAGGTGTTTAGCTACTCATGTTCTTCACAAAAACCATGTTTAAAACACAAGATTCAATGAAATACATGGAGAAAAGATTAAGATACTCCCGTGAGAATGAATCTATGGAATTGCAACTTCAATCTTCCGATTGAAAGTCTTCAATCTTCAATTCTCTCTCTCAAAGGTGTTCTTGGGGGTGTGTGTGAGTGTTGGAGGCGGTAGATGTTGAATGGATGTGAACCCTAGGCGTTTTCCCTTTAATCTTCCATCAAGAATCGCGTTTTTGCCAAAAGAATACGCCAAAATAGCGTACCCGGCCGGGTGGTCATTTTCGACCCCTTTCTGACCATTTCCCGTAGAATTACAGTACCCGGCCGGGTGAATTTACAGTGTAATAATTCACCCGGCCGGGTGTAAGTTTCTAGATAGCGCAGTGTTCTTGTAACGGCCATAACTTCTTCTACCGAACTCCGATTGAGGCGTGCAAGATACCCACGCGAAGATCTTTCGAAGACGAAGAGATTGATATGCATTATGGGCTGATTGGACTTCAAAATCTCCAGTAAATATTGTCTCAAATCAAGGCTGCTGCACATCCACATATTTTGTACCTTTTTCTACACATTCTTAACAAAATGGTCAACATGCCAATATAATAGAGAAGTATATATAAATATGTCCAATAATAGACAAAATATGATCAAATTCATATATAATCACCCTCTAAAACCATATAAAATCCAAGTATATCAGTAGTCTAGATTGAAATTTGCAAAATAATGTACTAAGGTTTTCTTATAAGTGTTCTCGTATTTTAATTTTAGTTGGTCCGTAAAAATGTTTACATTCCTGATTTCATGACTACCGTCTACTTCAGATGCCGTAAAATTGATTTCTGAAATTTTCCGATGTCAAACAGTTAATCATTTCTGGTTTATAATTTATTTATAGGTATAAGAGTACTGCGGTCGTCGCGCTGAATTACGAGATTGCAATTTACAGAACATAAAATAAAGTTCATAATTAAATCCCTGTTTAGTTTAATATGGAGTAGAAATGTAGTACTGTAGTACAGTAGTAGAATACAGTAGAGTTAAATACAATATTTTACGATATTATTGTCTACCCCCTAAGTCCTATTAGAAATGAAATGTTTCCTTTTTGGTCTGACTCATTAAAAATGAAACGTTTTCAAAAATAGAAACAATACTCTCTATTCTTTTTCTTCTATCTTACTTTACTCTCTTTTCAATAACTCACAAAACAATACTATAAAATTCCGTGCCGCATAAAGGAGTATATAATTGGGACATGATTGATTTAGTTAATTGAGGCTACTTGTGCTTTCTTACTAGCCACGTGCACGTGGAAAAGTTTTCCAACTACGTCAGCACATTTACATCAGTCTTGCAATGGTCGTGGGATGGCTTACTTAGTTAGAGACTTAGAGTATCTCAATTAGGGTTGGGGAAAAATATCGAAATACCGAAATACCGGCATTATCGTATCGAAAAAATACCGAAAATATCGGTATACCGTGACTTTTGGTATGGTATGATACCTTACCGAAAGATTCCGGTAAGGTAACGGTACGAATTTTCAAATACCGCGGTATACCGCTGCATACCGAAATTTGGTATATACCGTAAATTAAGGTATATACCGTTAACGAAGGTATATACCACAAAAATATAAACACAATTATATATAAAATATATTTTATATATTTTTAAATTATAAAATCTATTGTGAAATATAAATATATTTATGAATAAATTATATTTAATTTATTTTTAAAATTATAAAATATAAATAATATTCTAAATACTCTTATTTTCTATTTTAATTGATGTTGAAAGTCAGGTATACCGCAAAAGTAAGGTATACCGAACTTCAGTATGGTATATCGAAAATGAGGTACGGTATCGGTATGGAAATTCGTCATACCGAAAATAAGGTATACCGAAGTTCGGTATACCGAGAACTTTGGTAAGGTAAAGGTATGACTTTTTTGCATACCGTATTTATGGTAAGGTATACTGTATGGTGGTTTCGATAAGGTATACCTTGTCTACCCACCCCTAATCTCAATTCTGATCCATTTAATTAATTAAATTTACTTGTAAATGCCACGAATATACTCATCCGAAAGACCCATTTACTAAATTTCAACCTCAAATATGGGTGGGAAAGTAATTGCGTTTCTTTTTTAACATTTTGATAGTAATTGTTGTAATAATATCTCCCCAAATAGCTTTAAGAGAAAGAAGATAGCAAGAGAGTAGATTAAAAAAAAATAGTAAAAATAGTGTTAGTAGAATGTCAATTTTTGTTTAAAATAGAGATATTTTTAGGGGACACGTTAAAAAGGTAAATAAAGATATTCTTTTTGTTCGAACTATAGTTCAACTCTATTTGATCTTAATTGTGTCTTCCAAATGCTAGAAATGGCAGATTGCTCAGCAACTTCACTGCAGATGAGATTTTCACTTCAACATTTCATTGTTTTCAAATAAAAAATCACAAATTGGTATCTACACTTATTTTCATAACAAATAAATACACTTTAGTCTAAACTTTTATCTTTATTGGATCACTTTATATTGGACAACTGAAAACAGTCATACACATTAAATTAGTCAAGTAGAAGCACAAATTTCTAACATATATTAACTTTAATAATTGAGGGTCATCCTTTCTTTTTCTTACCAATGTCCATATATGTGGAAAAACTTTTTGACTAAGTCACCACATTACCCGGAAATTTCTCTACCACTCATTTACCAAAAAAATATCTATAAATTGATGATCAAATCCAACACAAAATATCATCCAAAAAGGCTCATTTAATAGTTAACATAAAAAATATGGGTGGAAAAGTAGTTTCTCTCCTAAACATTTTGGTCGTATTTGTTCTCATAATGTCTCCCCAAGTAGCTTTTGCAAGAGAACTTGCGGAGACTACCAATATCAAAAGTATGCTCTTTTCATCTCTTGTTATTATTAATTCATGTTGTTTTATGAGTATATAGATATATATGGTCACATAACTTTTTACTACTCATTCTCCATTAGATGACGAGTTACTAACCGTCATGATGTTTCAAAATTATAATATGATATTTTTATCAACAATAATTGATAAAAGTGTGCATGTATTGATGCTAATATATTTTTATTTGTGGAAGCCGAGACGAACGCCGTTGAACCAATAGGGGGGTAGGGGGGGGGGGGGGGCGAGTCATTAATCCAATCCGGGACCCAGGTTACAAGCGCCGCGAATGTAGTTACAAGAATCGTTGTTACGTAAGACCACCTTCCGCCCAGCCCAAACCTTAAGAATCCAAGCCCGAACACCCAATGTTTGAAGAGTTGAAGTACAATACTATTAAATAATTTCAAATAAAATATTTCCAAACTGTAAGGTGTTTATTATTATGCCGATGTATGTCCTTTTTTATTTTGGTTTAGTTAAAGCAATATTGTGGTCCTTGTTTAAGGTTTTATGAGTTATATGAGTATGTTTTAGGTTTACTTCTCGTTCTTTAAAATTGGCAAATTCTTCAAAACCATAATTATCAAGTTTTAAATCTAAAATGATTGTAATATCCGAGATTATCAACCCTTCAAATAAGGCAAGAAAAAATACCAAATACAAACTCAAAAGTTAGATATTGTATTACAATTGGTTGCTCCAACAATTTTTATAATATGCTCCAAAGACAAAGCAATCAATGAGATGAAATTGACATGGCGCAACCAACTACTAATTTCAACATGACCTTGAATTTATGAACTAACAAGAATATATAGGACAATGGCTCCATGATCAATTGAGATTTTTTTAGAATAATTGGGAAATGAGATGCGATATCAGTCACTCATTTTTATTAAATGAGTGGTCCAGATTTTACCACACAAAAAATATTTTTAGATTAATTTATTACTAAAGGGCAGAATGGTAATTTCATGGTAATTAAACTTGAACAACAACTCCCATCTCTTACTCTCTGCTTCTCGATCTCTCTCTCCATCTCTCATCTCTCTCCACCCGCTGCGCCTCTCTCACCTTCCTGGCACCACAGTGCCATCGCAGCTCGCCGAAGTCAGCCCCTCGCGTATCTCTCTCTCTCGTTTCTTTTCTTTTCCGACGTTTCACAACGCCATCGTTGTTTCCTGCCGGTGTACCCCTCTCAAATCAATGAGGAAGGTTTGGGGAAGGAGAAGAAGCCAAGGGGGAAAATCGATGAGGTTCGTGAATTCGCAAAGAAAATCATGAGAGAGAAGGAATCAGAGCTGCGGCGGCAATCGACGCTCGAATCGGAGGATTTACTCTCTAGCTTTCTGACAAACATGGATTTTGCATATTTTTAAGGGCTATATTTGACTCATTTTAAATGTCAATCATGCAAATTATGTTCTTAAATTGCATATGTTATACATTTGGTATTTTTAATGTGTTTGTTGATAAATGATAGAAAAAGATAGAAAAAAAGTGCAAAATGGCCAAGGTGCAGCAGTCTCTGTTCGAGCCCATTCTTCCATCAGATTTAGAGTCCAATCAGTGATTTATGCATATCATTCTCTTCCTCTTCAGAGCTTCGCGTGGATATCTCGCACGTCTCAATCGGAGTTCTGTAGAGAAAGTTATGTCTATTCTACGAACGTTGCGCAGTGCAGTCAAAGATGACGGGAATTTAGGCGGGAATTCACGGAAGAAAATATATTATTATAATGTGAAGCCCAATCTCTCCCGTTTATTGTAGGGCACGAAAATTATCAAAGCAAAACCTTTTTCCACCCTATAAATACCTCTCAACCTAATTCATATTCTTTCATCTCAGAGCCTTCAATCCTTCTCCCTCTCAACACCTTCTTCCATCCCACAATCCAAAAATAATTCATCCATCTTCCATTGGAGCGGAGCTCTGCAGATCCAGGCAAGAGAAGACTGAAGATTGAAGATTCAACCTTGGGTTTTATCAATTTCTTTCATGTCTCGTACTTTATTTGTAGTTTTTACTTGTCTATGAGTAGAATATCAATTGTGGAATTTTTGGTGAAGATATTCGATTGGTTTTCCTTGTTAGCTCTTGCAGTTATTTGATTTATCCATGTGTCTTCTATATTCAATTGATTAGCTACCTCTTGAATACATGTTAGAGTTGATTAGAGTACTCGGGAGACAAAATAGTTGACTTGGAAAATGGATAATTCACACTTTAATGCAATAGAACTCGGGAGAGTTGAGGTTTCATGTGAGGTCATTGGTCTTAACGATCTTTTAGGAGTTAGATCTAAGAATTAGAAGGGGACTTCAATTATTACACCTAATCTACAGATTTCTCACCTCGGGAGGGGGTTTAATCTAGTTAAGTGACCGACTTAATAACTCTAGAGACCGTAATTCAAGGATGTCAATTGTGTTTTGAATCCTAAAATTCTACATTCATTCGCCTGCTTTGTATCATTGTTTTTATGCTTAGAGACCGTAATTCAAGGATGTCAATTATGTTTTGAATCCTAAAATTCTACATTCATTCGCCTTCTTTGTATCATTGTTTTTATGCTTCCTTTTATTTGTTTATTTATTTCTGTCTAGTTTAATAAATCAACCCAAAACCTCCGTATCTCTAGATAGTCCAACTTCTTAGATTATTAAAGAATTAGTCCATTCTTTAGAATAAACCTTAGCCCATGCATTTAATTAAATTCTTAGTCCATACTTTAATTAATTGGTGGCTCAACCTATTACTAAAGAGGCCCAACCAAATAAAAAAAAGGGAGGCCCAATACATAATTAATTGAATAAAATGGGAGTTTGCTTTAGCCTAATTAAATCATGAGCCCACTTATGTTGCTCAATCAAATAATTGAGGATAAGTAATGGCCCGCTAAATTATTTCCACGATGATAAATTTATTTCCCGGACTTTAGTATTTACGCTCGAATAAGTTATGGTACGAAATGATGAAAAGACCTCGAGTCCATTTTAGTGCTTGAATAAAATACATAGGAGGCAACGCTCTGTCGTTAAGCGAATAATTGGTAGACCTCCATACCAAACTAAATCGCAAGACTTATTTAGTGCTCAAGGACTTTTTATGAACTTAAGAAAAAGGAATAAAATGACCATGCACTTAGGATGCATCCATGTTTAAGCTTAATGGATATCTCAAAAATCTAATTAAGTATCATTTTATTTCCTAAAGGGACGTCTTCGAACGTCATCTAAGACCGAGTTAAGGAAATTTCGGAAGGAGCTTTAGCTTTTGAGGTGGGCATTCTTTTAAAACGTGTTTCTAGTATGAAAATGTGATTCTTTGCTCAAGTATGTTGTCATGCCATGTTTTGTTTTATGATTACCTATCTGCTTGGCTATGCCAAATCAAGTTAAATCGAATTCGGGTCCCAGTAGGGCCGCAAACCCTACTCGGACTAGTGTACACATAAGGGGATCGTGAGCTAACAAAAGGGGTTGGCCGGTCCAGTGACCGTCGTGGAATGTGGCCACATTCCCGGTTCACACAAGGTTCAGATATGGTATATCTATGTTACGTGATTGCGCAATCAAATCTTTACTAAAGGAAAAGTATTTTAGTGACTCGGGTCTTTTAAGTAAAACCCCGTGATCACTCAACTGTGGCATTGACAATTTAAAATAGAACTATTTTTGGCAATGTGCCCACTGAGTATATTAAATACTCAGCCCTGCATGTTATTTTCAAATGTGCAGGTTGAATGTGGACGAGCAGGCGAAGGTGTTGGGACAAGCATTTTAAATAAGTAGTTAGGTAGCCCAAAGTAGCATGTCTTCATACGTGCTATTTTGTCTTGGACTCTTCCGCTGCAAACCTAGAATTATGTACTAGCAAGCTTTGAACTTAGTCTTGTTACTCTGATCACATTTCGACTATGTACCCATATGCCTTTGATACTTTTGATTTGAGTGATTTCATCCTTTTTATGTTGTCCCTTGATGATAGAGAATTGTTTAGTCATGAAATAGCTACGCTCACTAGCACTAGGGAGTTGTGGTCGTGACAAGATAGTATATGATGCTTAATATATGGTAGTCAGTTGCAATCTTATTCCCTATGTTCGATATCCCGGTACTGACCTTTAGCTATACTAAATCTACCATGATGCTTAGTATATGGTAGTCAGTTGCAATTTGATATGGTAGTCAGTTGCAATCTTATTCCCTGTGTTCAATAAATAGTGCACTACATCGGCGGCGCTGATGTTCTGCTGCCATCGTCGAGGTCCTGTTCTGCTTCATCCTCGCCGGAAGAGACACTACATCGGCGGCGCTGATGTCGTTGCTAAAGTGATTGTGCTGCCGTATTCGGTGGTTAGTTGTTTTCTCTTTTCTCCTAATTTGATTAGGTTTTGCTGATTCACCTCCAATTTATTATATTATCGGTTACAGTAAAATGCAGTGATGCAATCTAGCAAATTTGATTGAGCATTCTTCTTCGTGATTAGGTTGGATTGATCTGGAATTATTTGTATTCATGAAGAATGCTAATACATTCGTACTCCATTTAGCTTTGGTAGTTATTAGTAGTATTTAAGTTTTTGAGATTCAATTTGATGAAATTTTGTATCACTGATTGAAATGCTAGTGTGTGTTTGTGTGTGTGCGTTTCTCCCCAATTTTAATCATTTTATTGTGATGGACTTGATTGATTTGAAAATATTTGCCAACACAGAGATTGTGATTGGGGATTTGATGTGGCAGGCTAATTTTGAGGATGCGTTGACAATTTATATCCTCGATATTCAAATGTGAATTATAAGTATTATTTTTTAGTTGTTGACATTTTAATACGAGTTGTTGACATTCGATATTCTGGCTATTGATATATGAATTATAAGTGTTATTTGTTAGTTATTGACATTTTAATACGAGTTGTTGACATTCGATATTCTCGGTATTGATATGTGAATTATAAGTGTTATTTGTTAGTTGTTGATATTTTAATACGAGTTGTTGACATTCGATATTCTCGCCATTGATATGTGAATAATAAGTGTTATTTTTTAGTTGTTGACATTTTAATACGAGTTGTTGACATTTGATCTTTTCGGTATTGATATGTGAATTATAAGTGTTATTTTTTAGTTGTTGACATTTTAATACGAGCTGTTGACGTTTAATATTTCGGCTATTGAAATGAAATGACGATAATGCCCCCTAGTTGACATAATCTACTTGCAGTTGATATTTTGAAATGAGTGGCTGATATTGCATCTCATTTCTCAATTAAGCTAAAAAATCTCAACCTCACAAGACCCTGTATATATTATCTCCATGTTGAGATTTTACACCAATTGGTGGCTTTGTTGCAACAACACAATTAGATTTATCCAGGTTAAATTGTATGTTTGGTAGCTATATTACATAGACGTAGCTTTTGTCTTGTATTTCACATAAAGCCCAATGAAAAGGCCTGTGTTTCAACTAGAAAACTAATTTCCAATTTGGCCAAATTACAAATCGTGTCTCGAATATTGTACTGGTAATAAACACAGATTTTGCATGTTTTTAAGGACTAGATTTGACTCGTTTAAATGTTAATCATGCAAATTATGTTCCTTATACATTTTGTAATTTTGATGTGTTTATTGATAATTGATAGAAAAAGAGAATGAAAAAGGTGTAAAAAGGGAAAAGGTACATCTGCCTCAGTTCAAGCTGATTTTCCTAGCAGTTTTGGAGTTCTATCAGTAATTAATTCATATCATTGTCTTCCTCTTCGAACTTTGTTTGAGAGGATTATAGAAAGTAGCTGGTAATCTTGTTTGAAGACCTATATAATAAAAATTCTAGTATTTATTATAGCTGGTAATCTTGTTTGAAGACCTATATAATAAAAATTCTAGTATTTATTATATAGGTCTTGTTTGATGAATTGGTAATCTTGTTTGATGAATTGGTCTCTTAATTGAGAATCACTATATTTACACTTATTTTCTCGATTGTTTTAATATATTACGAAGAAGTTGTTCGGTAGCTATGGCCTATGTGTTTTCATAACTAGAGGTTTTATTTAATCATATTTTTTTTCGATTACATTTTTCTTAAATGTTCTAACTCGACAAAATGTATATTCGCTCATCTCCAAAGGATTCATTAAGTTGCTATAAGTACTTATTATTAAAAGTTATAATTAATCTTTTATCTCTTATTCAATAATCTTTTATCTCTTATTCAATAATCTTTTATTTAAAAGTCCAATCCATGAAGACACTTCATAATGCTAACCAAGATAAGATTGTACTCCCTCCGTCCCATAAAAGTTGAGACAAAACTTTTGGGCACGGAGATTAAGAATTTATATTAAATAAATAGGAGAGATAAAAAAAGTAGGAAAGATAAGAGAGAGTAAAGTAAATGATGGAATAAAGAAAGAGTGATTAGATGTTTTGTCTTTAGTTAAAAAAGGAAATGACTCAACCTTGTTGGGACGGACTAAAAAGGAATACGACTCAACTTTTATGAGACGGAGGGAGTACCTCTTTATTAATCATCTCACATTCACTTGTATGACTAATTTAATTCTAAATGAATCCTATTACAACTAACATTATTTTGTATGTCAAGATCATATTAGATTTTATGATTATACATTTCATCTTCACACTGACTAATTTAATCATAACAAACTTGATGGTGTCTTATCACATCAAATATTATATCTTTCTATTATCTTGTTTGACAAACCAAATTAATTTTAAATTCATAATTCTAAATTTTAAATGAATCCTATTACAACTAACATTATTTTGTATGTCAAGATCATACTCCCTCCGTCCCATTAAATATGCAATATTTGCTTTTCGACACGGGATTTTATATAGTATTATTTTGTGAGTTAGTGAAGAGAGAGTAGAGTAAGAAAAGAAAAAGTAGAGAGAGTATTGTTACCATTTATAGAAATGTTTCATTTTTAATGGGACATACCAAAAAGGAAAACGTTTCATTTCTAATGGGCTGGAGGGAGTATTAGATTTTATGATTATACATTTCATCTTCACACTGACTAATTTAATCATAACAAACTTGATGGTGTCTTATCACATGAAATATTATATTTTCTATTATCTTGTTTGACAAACCAAATTAATTTTAAATTCATCATTCTAAATTTTAATTGATTAAATAGTTCCTCCTAAAAATAGCTACATATGTGTAATTTTTACGTACTCCAATACTTTACACGTATTTAGCAAATACTAACATCCAATGTGCGCGGAAAATAGTGTACTACTCCACTAAACAAGTAGACAACAATGTGACATGAATATTTTGTGAACGCGTGAATACTCATTTATTTTTTTGGTAATTACCCATGTTAACCACCGGTATATCGAGTGACTATTTTTCGCGCTCATTTATTTTTTTGGTAATTACCCAGGTTAACCACCGGCATATCTAGTGACTATTTTTCGCGCTGATTTGTAGGCACCTTAATAGATGAGACAGCTGGCTCAAGGATTTAAAGCTGCTCCATACCCAAAAGGAGAGATCGATCCCTTGACCATTTGATTAGGAATGGACGAGTCTATGCCACTCGACCACGTCCCTTGAGTTTGAATACTCATTTATTTTAATGGAGCAAATTATGTTCGTTTGTGCGAGAAGCAGGAGGCCTACATCCAAGCCGAGCCTTGACTATCCAAGCCCAAAATACCAATGTTTGAATTGTAAATTATTAAAAAATATGCAATAACTCAATACTAGTGAAGAAACACTATTGAGATTCAAAATAATTGATGTTTCCTTACCCTATTCCAGTGTGCATGTGTAAAAACTTTTTGACTACGTCAACTTGTCCCCCGAAATATATCTACCACTCAATTCCTCAAATTTATTTATAAATTTATCACCAAACGCAACACAACATCACATCCAAAAACACTCAACTAAATTTTAACTTCAAAACATGGCTAGGAAAATACTTGTTTGTCTTTTGGTTGTAATTGTTCTCATAATGTCCCCCCAACCCCAAGCAGCTTTTGCCAGGAAACTTGTGGAGACTACCGACACCAAAAGTATGCTCTATTAATTTTTTGTTATAATTAATTCATGTAATTTTTATGGTTATAGATTAATTTTATTTGTGACAGCCGAGGCAAAAAAGAAAACATCAACCATCACCTATAAAGCATCTCCACCTTTCAAACGCCGCGACTGTGGCTGCAACACTATTTGCAGGAGCATCGGCGGAGGCGGGCCTCCTCCAGCCAAGACCAAACCTTGACTACTCAAGCACAAACCACCGAAAGCTTCCATCACAATATAAGTTAAATAATTCCAAATAAAATATTGCAAACTATTCTACTGTGTGTATGATTATGTCAATATATATAATTATATATATATGTATTCCATTTTAACGAAACGTTTGACCGCTTTCATTACGTTGCGCCGACTATCAGACATTTAGTCAATGTTTACATGCATCTTGGGCTTCAATAATGTCTTGTGTAGTTTTTGAGTTACATGAGTATGATTAGATCTAATTCTTATCCTTTACAAGTCCACAAACTCATCAGTTGAAACCTTCATTAACGAGAATTAATCCAAAATATACTTATATTAGGCCCTATCGTGCTCACACCCATCTGGTTCCTAAATTAAATTACTTTTTTATAGCATATTAGAAATGGGCCACTCACCCCTTAAAAGGCCTCATAAGGGAGAGGGTTATCCACACTTATATAGAGAAGCTAGGATCATCACCAAGTCGATGTGGGACAATGATTTGGAGAATTTAACACGCCCCCTCACGTGTGGGCCGGAATGACACATCGGACTTCCATCACGTGGGTAGGCAAGAGAAGAGATAAAGAGATAACCATCATCGACTTGGGCCCTGCTCTGATACCATATTAGAAATGAGCCACTCACCCCTTAAAAGACCTCATAAGAGGGAGGGTTATCCACACTTATATAGAGAAGCTAGGATCATCACCAAGCAGTGGCGTATCCAGGATTTTGGATTCGGGGGTACGAAAAAATATCTGAACAATCTTTTTCATTATCTTAAATACAAATGTCTTGTATAGACGCGAATATAACGACTAAACAAGAAATTATATAGTTTAGAAATAAATTTTTTGGACATAAAATATTTGAGTAACGTTTTAATCACTTTTTATAACATAATAGTACTAGTTTTTAGAAGTGAACCTTGTAAAAATAAACAATTTAAGCAAAATATCTATATTTTTATTTTATAGATATTTTAGTAGTTATAAATGTTTCATATAGATATGAATATAATTGCTACACCATTGTTAAAATAGTTTATAAGTAATTTTTTTATTAGTTGAGAATTTGATAATGAAGTATATATATAAACTTATTATTTCTATTGTTTTAGAAAAAAAAAGTACATCTATTCTTTCAATTGTTTGAAAAAAAATAAACAAAAAAAAAAGTAAATCCATTATTTTTAAGAAGTAAAAGACTATAGAACTTGTAATTGTTTGAATAAAATAAAACATGAAAAAAAGTAAACAAATTGTATTAACAAAACAAAACAGAAAAAAATTTGAAATACATAACATGATATAGAAACTTTAATTGTTAGAATAAAAGAACTGAGAAGAAAAAGGTATAAAATCAAAACATAAAAGAATTGGGAGAAAAAAAAGGTATACATCACAAAATGAAGAAAAAAGGTGCAGAAATCAAAACATAAAAAAATGAGTTCAGCAACTAAAAGTATTCGAACTCAGACCTAAGCTTTGAAACTGGAGAGGACAGCCACTTGGCCTAAGAAACAATTTGATAAAAGTATCTCAATACATGGCATTAGTATTCTAATTTGGGGGTACAGTTGTACCCCTTGTTCCAAGATGGATACGCCACTGTCACCAAGTCGATGTGAGACAATGATTTGGAGAATTTAACATAGCACTAATTAAATATTAACTTGCAAATGTACATTAACTTGCAAATGTACATGTAATCTTAATACGTATAGTTAAAGACAAATGCGAATATCGAATTACGAGAACTAATAGTCAGACATCATATATTATATGGATTCATCAATTATTAATTAAGATATCACACAATGACCTTAACATTCGATCCACTAAGATCGAATGTAAAATTGCTTTCTGAAAATTTCCGATGCCAAACAGTTTATCTTTTCTGGTTTATAATTTATTTATAGGTATAAGAGTACTGCATGCGGTCGTCGTTGCACTTAATTACGAAATTGCAGAACATAAAATAAAGTTCATAATTAATCCCTGTTAGTTTAATATGGAGTAGATCCGGAAATGTACTGTAGTAGAATGCAGTAGATTTTAATCAAATACAGTATTTTAAGATATACTATTGTCTATATAATTGGGACATGATTGATTATAATAATTGTCTACTAGATTTTAATCCAATACAGTATTTTAAGCTCCGTCTGCAAATAAGAGTCTCGTTTTCCATTTTAGTCTTTCTGTAAATAGGAGTCTCGGTTCATTTTTATCATAAATGAGTCTCATATTCCATTAACTCATTTTACTCACATTTTATTTAAAACTAATATATACAAGTGAGATTTTTATTTCATTCATTCTTTTACAACCATTTTTTTAATATTTTTTAAAATTAAATGAGACTCTTAGTGGAGACGGAGGGAGATAGTAGTGTCTGTATAATTGGGACATGATCGATTATGATAATTGAAGGCTACTTGTGCTTTTTTACTAGTCACGTGCACGTGGAAAATGTTTTGGATTACGTCAGCACATTTACATCATTCTTGGAATGGCCTACTTAATTCGAGTATCTCAATTCTTTACCATTCAATTGCTTAAATTTACTTATCTCAATTATGATCCATTCAATTGATTAAATTTACTTGTAATAAATTGATTTGCAAATGCCACGAAATACTCATCCAAAACAGACTCATTTACTAAATTTCAACCTCAAATATGGGCAGGAAAATAATTGCTTTTCTTTATTAACATTTTGGATAGTACTAATTGTTCTAATAATATCTCCCCAAATAGCTTTAAGAGAAAAAATCTTTAAAAAAAATGCAATTAGCAAAAGACTATATGAGATTCAATAATTGAGGGTCATCCTTTCGTTTTCTATTTATTACCCATACCCATGTACATGTCAATGTGGCAAAACTTTTAGTCACCACATTACTCAGAAATTTCTCTACCACTCATTTACTAAAATTTATCTATAAATTGATGATCAAATCTACACAAAATCTCATCCAAAAAGACTCAATAGATACCAGCAAAATATGGGTGGAAAAGTAATTTCTTTGCTAAACATTTTGGTCGTATTAGTTCTAATCATGTCCCCCCAAGTAGCTTTTGCAAGAGAACTTGCGGAGACTACCAACATCAAAAGTATGCTCTATTCATCTCTTGTTATTAATAATTCATGTTGTTTTATGAGTATATAGATATATATGGTCACAGAATTTTTTACTGCTCATTCTCCACTAACCGTCATGTTGTTTCAAAATTATAGTATGATGTTTTTATTAACAATAATTGATAAAAGTGTGTATTGTTGCTAATATATTTTTATTTGTGGAAGTCGAGACGAACGCCGTTAAACCAATCCGGGGGGGCGCCATTAAACCAATCGGGGGCCCAAATTACAATCGCCGCAACCGCAAGCGCGAATGTGGTTACAAGAATTTGTGTCACGGAGGAGGACCACCTCCCGCCCAGACCAAACCTTGAGAATCCAAGCCCTAACACCCAATGTTTGAAGAGTTGAAGTACAATACTATTAAATAATTTCAAATAAAATAATCCAAACTGTAGTATGGTGTTTATGATTATGTCGATATATGTCATTCTAATTTTGTTTGAGTTAAAGCAATATTGTGGTCCTTGTTTAAGGGTTTCTGAGTTATATGAGTATGTTTTAGGATTACTTCTCGTCCTTTAATATTGGCAAATTCATCAAATACCAAAATTGTCAAGTTTTAAATCTAAATTACTTGTAATATCCGAGCTTATTAACCATTCAACTAAGGCTAGAAAAATTACCAAATAAAAACTCAAAAGTTAGATATTATGATAATTGGTTCCTTCAACAATCTTAATATGCCCCAAAGATAAAGCGATCAATGAGATGAAATAGACATGGCTCAACCAACTACTAAATCCAACATGACCTTGAATTTATGAACTACAAGGATATATAGGACAATGTATATATTATCCCACTTTGAGTGTTTACACTAAGACACCATTTGGTGGCTATGTTACATCAACACAATAAGATTTATCCAGGTAATTAGGTAAAACTGTATGTTTAGTAGCTATAATACATTTTCATTAGCCTGTATCTTATATCCAGCCCACACAAAGCCAACTGAAAAGTGTATATTTCAACTAGAAATAGAATTTCCAATTCGGCCAAATTACAAATCTTGTCTCGAATATTGTACCCTAGACAGTATTAGTAGGGATGGGTAGGGGGAACCCACAAGAAATGGTAATTAGAGTTTTAGTGTAACACGAACACGACACGAAGTTTTCGTGTTGTTATCGTATCGACACGATAAGGACACGAACCTAATAAGCTTTGAAACATACCCATTAATTTTGTGCGGTTCATGTCGTGTTATCGTGTCGTGCTAAAAATTGCCAGCCCTAATTATTGTATTAGAAGAAAAAATTAGCATCCTCAGTGGCACTAAAAATGTTTTTATCCATTTTTTTTTTTGGTTGCAGTGATAGTATAACACTATATGAGATTTAATAATTGAGGGAGATGCTTTCGTTTTCTTACCCAGCCCATGTGCTTGTGGAAAAACTCCTTGACTAATTCACCACATTAATCAAGGATTTGGAAATTTCTCTATCACTCAATTGATCACATTTATCTATAAATTGACGATCAAATCCAACACAACATCTCATCCAAAAAGACTCATTAAACTATATTTCACCTCAAAATATGGGTGGAAAAGTAATTGCTTTCCTTAACATTTTGGTCTTAATAGTTCTCATAATGTCTACCCATATAGCTTTTGCGAGGGAACATCCAGTCGTAGAGATCCCCAATACCAAAAGTATGATCTTTTCGTCTCTCTAATATTAATATAATTCATGTACTTTATATGATATGTATAAATATGGTCATATATTTGTGTTTACATGATGAATTATTGAATATGTGCATATATCTCTATGCATAACCTTACTAATTAGACACACAAAATTAGTGTCACAAGAGATATGCATATCCAAGTGTTTGAGTTTGCTTAACCTTTTCTTGTCAAAAAAAAAATTAAGTGAAATGATTCTTGACCTTGAACAAGATTGATGCTGTAAAATAAATAAGAACTAGGGGTTATCAAAGGATCTGTCATTAAACTCATTTTTATTTTCGTTTTTGTTCTGTGTTGTGTGTATGAATGTGTTTCAATAGAACTTTTTATTCTTTTACTTTGTAGTATGAAATGGCTATAGTAATACTCCCTCTGTCCCATTAGAAATGAAACGTTTGTTTTTTCACACATGTTTTGAAAAAATAATAATAAATAGTTAAAGTGGAGAAAAAATAAAGTAAAAAAGAGAATAATATAAAGGGAACTCTCTTCTACATTATTCTCTCTCTTACTTTATTTTTTCACCATTTTAGTTATTTATTATAATTTTTCCAAAACAAGTGCGCAAAAGTAAACATTGCATTTTTAATGGGACGGATGGAGTATTTCTTTTAGTGTTACCGTCATACGATTTTTTTATAGCAATAAATGATAAACGTGTGTATTATTGCCAAAATTTAATATACTAGTACTATTTATTTTCAATGTTGAACATGGTTGATGAGGCTAAGTATAATTTATTGGTGACAGCCTTGGCGAATATCCATCATCTATAAAACAATCCCACCCATCATGTAACATCCCGAATTTCCGAACCCTAATTTTAGAGCCCTAAAATTTATTATTGATGGCGTGGATGTGAATTATTTGATAAATGAATTTATTGCATGAGTTTATTTGGCCGGGAAGTTTGAAAAGTCAAAATTGTTGACTATGTGATGTGGCATGTGATTTATTAAATTATGAGGTGAATTATTTGTTTAAGGGTGAGTGAGAATAGTAGGGAAAATTTCCATAAATACTAGCCACCTAAATATTGAGATTTTCGAACCCTTGGACTTTTGGAGAAGGAATTCTATTTTTCTAGATTTAATTTAATTCTTGGGATATTTATCCATATTAAATCCAAAGCCCAATTATTCCTTATTTTTATTGAGAAAAATCGAGCCCCTTATTTTTCCTAGGTGATTTTCGAAAATCACCCATGTAGGGAAGGAAATATTATTTTGCTTGTTAAATTGATTCCTTACTTGATTTCCTTCCATAACTAGAATTTAAATATTCTACCAAATCTTTCCATACCCCAAGAGATCTTGCCATATCTTATTTTAGTTAATATCAAAAAAATCCATGCCTTATTTAAAGGGCATAGGAACGCCTATTTCAATCCCTAGCTTGGAGGATTTTTATTTTATTTTGCTCCGTGATATTTTATTCTACTCTGTAAAAAAATACCAAAACAAAATCTTGGCTAATGAAGAGCCATATATTTCAAAAATTCCATATTCTCCAACCCTAATTCACGCCATTTTCATTCTTCCTCTCTACTCCACAATATTTTAATTTATTTAATTGTGGAGAATAAAATCTTACCAAATATTCTATTTTAATTACCTAAAGATCTTGTTGAGCGCTATAAATAAGAGAACCCCTAACCCTAGCCCCATAAAATTTCGCACCCTCACCATACTACACGCCCCCTCTCATCTCTCTCACTCTCTCCAATTTTTCTTCTATTCTCCAACATTTTGTCATCTTTTGAAGAAGAATTGAAGTTCAATCCAAGAATCTTGAAGAACCGAGTCTAATACTTAATTTCTACCGTTCGTTTTTCTCATAAGGTATTCTTATATTTATCTTATTCTTTCTACTCGATTCCTCTTCTTTCCAACCGATTAATCGGTATTCTTGAACCCTCATGCATCTTGTTTGAGTGAAAGTGGGATAAAGGGGATATGGAAATATGTATGCATGTGTGTGGCGTGTGTGGGTGCGTGTATGCACGTGTGTGTGTTGTGTTTGTGTGGTGTGTGTATGATGGCAAAATACTCTTGTGTGACATATGTTGATGTTAGATCTAGAATTGAGATGCGAATGGAACTTATGCGATGAACATGATCTTGATTGATTAATGATGCTAAAATAGATCGGTGGGAAGAGGGAAAAAACGTTGAGACATGCATGAGTTAGGAGTTTGTATTGAATCTGATTTGTGATGTGTGCCTATGTGATTAAAAAGGTGAAACCTCAGTTGCGAAGCCGGATAACAAGAGAAAGAACATACTTGAAACCTAAGCAGTCGAGGTGGGCTTTACTCTTAAACTCTTTTATGTGCAAATCTTTGAATGTGGAGAAATAAGGGTGGTTTAACTGTTATGCCATGCCTATGTTTGTTTTGTTGTGATATTGTGCGCCTGATGCCCAGTTTGAGAGTTCGCTCCATTGGGCTATAAGGCTATGGATATGTTTAAACGAATTCGGGTCTGAGTACGGGCCGCAAACCCTACCAGGCTGTGTACACGTGGGGATCGGGAGTCGTCCTTGCTAGTCGGCCGGTCTCATGAGCGAAAAGTGTGGCCACACTTTCGTCGCACCATGAAAATGTTGTGATTGTGGAAAACGATGAGAAAAGTGGGGAGTTGTTTGACTGGCCAGTCTATGGAAAATATATTTTGTGATACTCGTGATATTCTCTCTTAACTGCTTAAAACTCGAGTTCACTATGGTAAGGGTGGCATAACTTATAAAATGTTTTGGCAACGAGTTCACTGAGTATTCCAAAATACTTAGCCCTGCATGTGTTTTCCTTATCTGCAGGTTGAACGATGACGAGCGGTGGCGGGTGTTGAGCATGTTAACTAATTAAGATGGATGTTTTTGAACTTCAAGCGTAGTTGTGTCTTCATACATAGCTGCACTTTCTCTTGGTCGTTTTCCGCTGAGTTTTTGATACACTTAAGTATTTTTTAATATTTTGCACTCTCCTTTCGGTTTAGAGGCATTAGACTATCTTGTGGATTTTATCTTGGAAACTATGTCATACTCTTGATATTTTTGATCGTAATTTATGATACCTTCCTTTTTCTTATTTAAGTTTCTAGGTTAAGTTGTTGTTTTAATGCTCTGATAGTTCCTTTAAATTTTTGGTCAAAACTCTTTAAATGAAACCTTAGCCTATGTTGAATTCATTAAGTTCGTTTTGATAGCAGTCGCCGCATTTATTGTACCCTAGGAAGGCGGGATGTTACACATCATCTATAAACCAATCTCACGCCGCCGCTAGTGTAAATACAACTATACAAGAATAAATGCAGCCGCGGTGGCAGAGGCAGGCCTCCTCTGGCCCAAATCGAACCCTGAGTATCAAAGCCAGAATAACCGATGCTTGAATCACAAATTTTAATCAATTCCAAATAAAATATTCCAAACTGTATTAGTGTGTTTATGAATATAGACGATATACGTAATTTTAAGTGTGTATCAGTTAACGGAGACTCTTGTCCGTTTCATCATGTTGCGCTGACTATTAGTTATTATTTAGTCAATGCAAACGCGCATCTCTCGGTGATTTATTTCGTTAAGAGATGCATGATCAACATGTGTCTCTCATAAAAACGCATGAGACTCATGCGTCTTTCAATAAAAATGGGTTTTTTAAGCCATGCATAAGTCACATGCATCTTAGGCCATCAACAGTGGGACGGACGATGCATCGTCCGCCACTGTGGCATCACAATGCCACGGACGATGGGTTAACCATCATCCGCGCCAGATCAATCGTCCGCGGATAAAGCGCGGACGATGCTCATCGTCCGTCGCATCGTCCGCCATTGTGGCATCACGGACGATGCGACGCGTTTTTGTTATTTAATTTAATTTTATTTAATTTTCAAAATTTATATATACTTCTCACTTTTCACTTCATTTTTTACTCCTTTCACTCTCAAATTCAGACTACATATTCTACACTTCAAACAAAATGAATCCCGGAGATTACCCAAGTCCGAATAATCCGATGTTCGGTGGTGCACGATGGCCGGGTACAGAACTCGACGAATACCGGCCATTCAACACCAACGCCCAGTACGATCCCGAGTTCAGCACGGACTCGTACGGGCTGTCAGACATGGAGCCTTCTCCGAACCGCACACCCACCGCCGCTGCACCTCGCGGCCGATCCGCCGCCGCCGCGTCGGGCTCCGCCACCAAGAAGAAGCGGCCCAGGCACGAGCCCAGAGATTGCTGCAAACGGCGGTGTGTGAAGAGTTCACCCCGGGAAGGACGAACTACGACGCGGACGAATCCTTCGTCTTGACGAGATGTTGGATTGATGTTTCAGAGGATCTGGTGTTCGCCAATAACCAGAAGGTTACTGCGTATTGGGAGCGCATCGCCGAAAAATACAACGAGGCCAAGCCGCCGACCGCCTACAAGCGCCATAGGGAGCAGCTCCGGGGGATCAAATAAAGAAGCAGGCCAATCTATTCGCAGGGGAGTACGACAAGTGCGAGAGGGAGCAGGCCAGCGGCGAGAGTGTGTCGGATGTGCGCGACAAAGCGGTGAGATCATAAACGTTATTGTTCGGCGAGTTCAAGCACTACCAGTCCTGGGCGATCTTGAAGGAGAAGCAGAAGTTCGTTGGTGGTGTGCTTCCCCAATCGATGGCGGCGAAGAAGAGGGCGTCGAAGCGCACCTTCACTGATTATACAAGCAGCGAAAGCGGCGAATCTCCAATGGACCTCAACAATCCAGTGTTCGAGGATGAAAGTTCCAGCACACCGATGTCTCGGCGTCCCCCTAGCATCAAGGCTGCCAAGGGCAAGGGCAAGGCGACCACATCCGCCCCGGCCCGCCTGACCTGGCCCCAATCCTGACCCCGACCGAGACTTCGGCTGCATCACATGCCTACACGGATTTGGTGGTCTCCTCCGACTAAAGGACGTTGTTGGACGCACACAATGCCCTGATGCAGACAACCAACCCGACTCAAATCGAAGGCATCCAGCGGATGATCGATGGCCTCAGCCGCAGGTTGGAACTACTCTAGACGAGCCGGGGTTTTTTTATATGTAGTGCACTTTTTTTTTAATTTCTTAGTTTGTAACTTTTTTTTAATTTCTTAGTTTGTAACTTTTTTTTATTTTTTATTTTGCAACTTTTTTTTAATTAAGTAAATGTAGGATTTGCCTTAATTGTGTTGTTTTTATTTATTTATTTTGCTTGATATATTTGCATAAATTATATAAATACAAAATAGAAGTAAAATACTTAGGGCGGGGCTTAGGGCGGGCTATAGTCCTCCCCATTGCAGGTGGAAGTGGCGGAGGATAAAATGCTGACGTGGCGGTGCATAGGGCGTCGCTTAGTTCGTCCCACTGTGGATGCCCTTATAGAGACGCATCACGGACGCGCGTCACTCCCTTTGTGGGAATTAAAAAAAAAAAACGCTCCAAAGATAAAGCAATCAATGAGATGAAATTGACATGGCGTAACCAACTTAATAATTCCAACATGACTTTGAACTTATGAACTGACAAGGATTTATAGGACAGTGTATATATTATCTCCACGTTGAGATTTTACACAAAGGCGTCATTTGGTTAAACTGTACGTCTGGTAGCTATATTACATTTCCATGTAGCTTGTGTCTTGTAGTTAAGAGACTTTTTACCGCTTTTATTCGTCGACTATTAGAGGTCAATGTTTAGTTTACATGCATTTCTAGCTTAAAATTTGAATTTTCTGTAGTTTTTAGGCTATGCATTGAGTATTTTTAGGCTTATTATCGATTTAATCCAGAAATGAGTGGAATACTCGAATTCATCAATCCCTAAAACAAGACAAGGAATCCTAATGGCTAATAGTAGTAGTTATTGATTAGAGTTGCTAGAATTGTTATTGTACTGTATAAATTGTGTATGATAATTAATATATACTGTTTAAGACCTAAGTTGGTTTTTTTTTTAACTCCAACTTTTAGTTATCTTTTTCTCCCTTCATCCCAAAAAAAATGCACTCATTCTTTTATAGTTCGTCCCAAAATCTTTCACTATTATGAGGTGAGATTCATTCTCCACTAACAATCTTTCATTACTTTTTCGCTTTTCCTATCTCTTACTTTATCAATTTTGTATTAAATCACGTGTTGAACCCAAAGTGCATATTCTTTAGGGATGGAGGGAGTATTTGCCTTTCTGATTTGTGGTTGCTGCATATCGTAGAAAAAAAAAGGTGATCTTCCAACAATCTATAGCTTGAAATTAAAAGATAATTTTTTTTTTCACAGTAATATTTCACAAAAGTCAGCGTATGAGTTTTGTCTGTCCTGGGCTTCCTTTATTCTCCCACGAATTTGTCGAACGACTTCAACCATCTCTTCGACCGCATTGGGTCCTAGCACCTGTCGCTCTCCAACTTCATCCCAGTAGAGCGGCGATCTACATTTTCTTCCGTATAAGGCTTCATATGGCACCATGTTGATTGTTGCTTGGAAGCTGTTATTGTAAGCAAATTCAATTAGCGGTAGTACGGATTCCCAACTTCCACCGCGGTCGAGTATCACGGCTCTCAACATATCCTCGAGGGTTTGGATCGTCCTCTCGGATTGCCCATCGGATTGCGGGTGAAATGTCGTGCTAAAATTCAATCGCGTTCCAAGCTCACGCTGTAGACTAATCCAAAATTTCGATGTGAACTTCGGGTCACGATCGGACGTAATTGTCACTGGAACTCCGTGCAATCGCACGATCTCCTTTATGTAGATCCGAGCCAGTTTGCTCGATCCATGGGTTACCGAAATCGGTATGAAATGCGCACTCTTGGTAAGTCGATCTATAATCACCCAGATTGCGGTGTTCCCATTTAGGGTCTTTGGCAAGGCCGTCACAAAATCCATAGCGATGTGCTCCCATTTCCACTCGGGTATTTCCAATGGTTGTAATTTTCCATGTGATCGTTGATGTAATGCCTTCACCTGTTGGCAGGCTAAGCAACGTTCCACAAATGCCGCGATATCTCTCTTCATGTCGTTCCACCAAAAGGACTTTTTCAAGTCTTGGTACATCTTCGTGCTCCCAGGGTGGGCAGTGTATGGAGTTTCATGAGCTTCGCCCATGATCTCGTTCTTAAGTTCCTCGTTGTTTGGCACGCACAACCTTCCTTCAAATGTGAGGGCATTGTCGGACTCCTCACTAAATTTTTCGGATTCACCGGTTCTCACTTCAATTCGGATTTCCTCTAGTTCCGCATCCATCCGTTGAGTTGCAACGATTCACGTTTTCAGATCTGGTTTAACCACCAAAGTGGCAATTCTCCCTTCCACTGTTTCGGGTGCTCTTATCACTTCTAATCGCATTTTGCTAAATTCTCATATCAAGCTCTCTTCTTCCGTCAGAAAAGTAGCTATTTGCGAATGATCTCTACGGCTCAAAGCATCTGCCACCACATTTGCTTTGCCGGGGTGGTAGTTGATGCCACAAGCGTAGTCCGTCACTAGTTCGAGCCATCTTCGTTGTCGCATATTCAAGTCTCTGCTCGAAGAAATACTTTAAGCTCTTGTGGTCCGTAAAGATTTCACATCTAACTCCGTAGAGATGATGCCTCCAAATCTTTAGGGCATATACCACTGCTGCTAACTCCAAATCGTGTGTTGGGTAGTTCAACTCGTGTGGTCTCAACTGTCGTGACGCGTAGGCGATCACCTTGTTGTTTTGCATCAACACACATCCTAGTCCAACCTTCGAAGCATCGGTGTAGACTACGTAGTTCGCTCCAGACTCGGGCACAGCTAACACTGGCGCGGTTGTCAACTTCTCCTTCAAGAGTTGAAAGCTTGCTTCACACTCTGGGGTCCAATTCACCTCGACTCCCTTCTTAAGTTGTTGCGTCATTGGTCTCGCTATCTTAGAGAATCCTTCAATGAATCTTCGGTAGTATCCTGCCAATCCTAGGAAACTCCGAATTTCGTTTGGTGTTGAAGGCGACTTCCATTGTTGTACTGCCTCAACCTTGGCGGGGTCCAATCGGATTCCTTCTGCCGACACAATATGTCCTAGAAAGTTCACTTCCTTCAGCCAGAATTCACACTTGCTGAATTTGGCGTACAACTTCTCGGTCCTCAACATCTCCAACGTGATTCGTAGGTGCTCCTCATGCTCCTTCTCGTTCTTTGAGTAGACTAGTACGTCATCTATGAAGACTAAAACGAATTTATCCAAGTACGGATGGAATATTCGATTCATCAAGTCCATGAACACCGTTGGGGCATTCGTTAGGCCAAACGGCATCACAACGAACTCGTAGTGTCCATATCTCGTATGAAATGTGGTCTTCGGTATGTCTTCCCTTCGAACTCGTAGCTGGTGATATCCGGACCTCAAGTTCATCTTTGAAAACACGTCTACTCCTCGAAGTTGATCGAACAAGTCATCTATCCTCGGCAGTGGAGACTTGTTCTTTAGGGTCAATTTGTTCAACTCCCTATAGTCGATACACATTCTCATTGACCCGTCCTTCTTCTTCACGAAAAGTACTGGTGCGCCCCATGGCGAGATGCTGGGCCTAATGAAACCTAGGTCCATGAGTTCCTGGAGTTGTATCTTTAATTCCTCCAACTCTTTTGGCGCCATTCGATATGGTGCCTTTGATATGGGTGCGGCTCCCGGTTCAAGGTCAATCGTGAACTCCAATTGTCGATCTGGCGGTGGTCCTGGTAACACTTCTGGAAAAACGTATGGGAATTCTTTTACGACAGCGACATCTTCCATCTTCTTCTCGTCCTTCTCCTCTCCATGGAGGTAGACCAGATAGGCAGTTCGCCCTTTTTTCATCATTGCGGTCGCCTGAAGCGCGGATATGATGGCGGTTCGCCGGTTCATCGAGATTCCGTGGTATATGGTGGGTTCGCTTCCCGGAGCTTGTAGAGATATATGCATCTCCTTACAACGAATCGTCGCAAAGTTCGTTGTCAGCCAGTCCATTCCCAAGATTATATCAATATCCTCCATTTTTATGACTCGCAAGTCGTGAGCAACTATCTTAAATTCTCCCATAACAATTTCTACGTTCGAGCACGTTCTAGATATTTCTATCATTCCTCCTACTGGTGAGGACACAATCATCCTATGTTCAGATTCGCTAGTAGGCAAGCTCAAAGTGTGCACACATAGTTCAGATATAAACGAGTGCGATGCGCCCGTGTCAAACAACACAACAATGCGAGTATTGAGAATTTTGCCCATACCTGTCAAGTTTTCTTTCCCACGGTCCTCTTGCTCTTTCTTCGGCTTCTTCTGTTCCAGCGCGAACGCTCTAGCTTGGGGAGGAAGTCTGGGGCGGTGAGGTTGATTTTGCCGTGACGATGGGTCACGATTTCCTCCCGATTCATTCGGCGGTGCCCTCGCTTGTTGACGGGATCCCTGATCGTTCTGTCTCGATCCCGATCCTACCTTGTTATTTGGACACTCCACAAGTGTAGCACTTGATCACGTTCTGGTACCGGCATTCTCCGAAATGGTACTTAGAGCACACATTGCATTGTGGTGCCCTAGGTCGGTAGTCTCCTCTCTGGCTAGACGTATGCTGCCCTCCTCCGTGCTGGGATCGATGCTGACTTGACTGGTGCCGTTTTCCATCGTGTGAAGCTCTAGGCTTATCCCACTTCTGTTTCTCTCTGGAGTAGTGCGGTGGGGGCAAAGACGAGGTAGTGTTCTCCTTAGCTCTCTCCTTAGGCATTGCTTCCTCAATATCTAGCGCAAGTGCTAACGCTTCGGTGTAGGGGAGTCTCCCTCAGCTGGCCAACGACATTCTTATCTCAGGTTTTAGTCCCTCACGGAACTTGTCAGACAGCTTCTCGTCGGTGTCGACTTGATCGGGGCGTACCGGGTCATGCTGTTGAGCGTTCGATCGTACTAGGTCACCGTCATGCATCCTTGAGTCAGATTGTGAAACTCAGATGCATTTGCTTTCCGATAGCTCTTCGGCACATACTTGTTGTATATTTCCATCTTGAAACCTTCCCACGTCATCGTCTCTACTTGGTTTCGTGGCATAGTCTTCGTTCTAGTATCCCACCAAAAGTCGGCTGCCTCAGTCAGTTGATGGGTCACACAACTCATGCGTTCTCTATCGTTGCATCTCAAAATCACGAAGATGCGCTCTATTGCCCGGATCCAAGATTCAGCCTTGGCCGGTTCTCCCAATCCGTCAAACACAGGTGGCTTTTGCTCCAAAAATAGCTTCACGATTTCTCGATCGACCGGAGGCGGCAGAGGCGGAGGAGGTGGAGGGTGCGGAATGGGTTGTGACACGCTGTCCTCTTCCTCCATTTGAGGAGTTGGTTCTCGGTGGCGTCTTGGTGTCATTCTGATTTATCAACACAAAATATTCCCATGATTCTAACAATAGTCACGTGGTATAATTGAATAACAAGGTTCATGGGTCAATTGTTTTAGAGTATATGGCCAAGCACAAGATATCAAAAGTTCGTCACATAGATGGATTGCAAAGAGTAGTGTCAATCATTATTACAAAAATCGGTTGCGTCAAGGTCATCAAAAGATCAGTGTTCCATATCATCAAGGTAATTGCATTTAAGAAGCAGTTGTACAATTTAAGTGGCGAGTACAGGGCGCCATAAGGTATTCAAAGATGGTGGTGCGATAAGAGGCATGATGTGATGGCGTGATAACATAGTGATAGATAATTTGCACCATGTATGAAAGGCAATCTATTGCATCAAAAATATCTCCCCATGGAATATTAATAAAAAAACGTTGCCTCATAGAGGTCTTAGTATCAATTGCAGAAAAATAAAGAGTAGCAAAACTAACGAAAGTGGGTAGAAAATCAAGCAAATCAATCCAAAAACATGGGGGAAGCAAAACAAATATTCCACGACTATCACTCCTAGTCGATGTCGTTCATATCCTCCTCGGGGTCCTCGTCCTCATCCATTTCCAAAGCAGGTCCTTCCTCGTCCGGTCCCTCATTCTCACCATATTCACCAACATCCGGGGGCGGTGGAGTTATCGCACGCATGTCCTCCACATTTCCATGGATGATCAAAGGGTTAGCCGCATTAGCCTTAAGTCTTGGCCTAGTAGGGACACGATCAACATGCGGCTCCTTATCGCGACGATATCTCCATCGGCGGGCCTGACCTGGCGGATACTTGTGCGGTGGAGGACTAAGCGGCGGTCCGTCCCTCGCAGCTGCCATGGCTGGGAGTAGCACTCCTATCAAGCCGATTATATCGCCTCGAGGCTTGTACTCTGGCGGACTGAACCACGTATATGGCAATGCAGCTTGGCAGTCCATTCGCTCCAAGGACTCGGCAGACTGTGGATCAATCTCGAGATCCCCGCGTGATGGGTAACCCCTCCATACGCGTATGCATCCATCCAACGGTCGTAGAATTCGGTGACGAAGGTCAGGAGAAAAGACTTCCCATCCCATTCAAATTCTTGGTAGGTTTCAACAGGAAAAACCTTATTCTTTGCGTAACGGTCTCGCATCGGCGCGTAATACCGATTAGGCATCTACAAAAGGAAAACCTCAGCATCAGTACAAGGATCGGAAAATTAATAGTGTATGAGGTTTCAAACTGATGCCGAGAGTATGATGGATATATATATGTGTGTATGCGTCGAACGACGGAGGTGTGAAGGTAATATCATATCAAGAAATAACGGAATATCCTTTCCGTGACAAAAGGTTTGTATATATATTTTCGCGTTTCGATGATTCGCAATTCGTTCTCATAAGTCGCCCGCCTCGTATTCGGCGTTTGATGCCTCCAAGTTCGATATTATCACAAAATTTTTATTCACGACACGACTTACAACTATGTCTAGCAGCATGCTTAAACTCATTCTCATAGATGTCGTTCATCACACAATCAAGTCGTCACAACTATATAGCATCTCATTTATTCAACTCAAAGAAGTCTTAACACATTTTCATTTGCGTAACAGCATTCATCATTTTTGGCATAGTCGAAGATAGCAATTTCTCATTCATGCATATTCGTCATTTCATACTCCAAGAAAATCTCAAAATGTCACAACAAATTTTCATTCATTGCAATTTCCAACATTTCACATTTCAATCAATAATCAAGAGATACTTGTTACCTCATTCGTCGTGGTTGAGCGGAGACGAGTCGCGGTGTTGAGCCTTCGACGATTATCAATTAATCAATTTACGCAAATTTCAGATTTTTAATTCAACAAGACTCTTGGGTCCAGAGCGAAAGAACTGAGGCTCTGATACCAACTGTAACGACCCGCCATTCTAGGGTACAATAATAATGGCGATCGCTATCTAGGAAGACTTAAATGCAACCAAGATCATAGGCTAGGGTCTCATTTAAAGGCAATTTACCAGAGTATTTAATGAACAATTAAGTAGGAGAAGAATAATGCCTTAGCAATGGAATCCAACAAAAGGCTATAACAATAAATGCTCTGAAATAGCAAAGGTTCCAAAATAATCTCATCTGTTTCATATCCACAATATTCCCACGAAATAAAAGAATTCAACCCAACCAAAAGATCAGAAGTTTTCATAATATAGCGGAAGCGACCAAGAGAGAAGTGAAGCTATGTATGGAGACACAACGACACTTAAAGTTTCAACAGTTCATGTTATTATTTCCTACTCAACACCGCCGCCCGCTCGTCACCGATCAACCTGCACATAGGAAAAACATATGCAGGGCTGAGTACTATAATCATACTCAGTGGACTCATCGCTGAAAACAGTTTTATCACAAAAATAGTTATCATGCCATTTTCAAGTGTCCATCGGGGTTTTATCTTTAGAAAGGCCCGAGGCACCACAATATATATGTTCTTTATCAAATATCACGGTCGCGCAACCATTTTTTACATCGACGTTTACCATATCCTCATTCTACATGACAAGGAATGCGGCCGTAATCCAGGTCACTAGACCGGCCGACCCGTACGCCAGCACTCAGTCTAACATTGGTGTACACTAACCCAAGTAGAGTTTGCGGCTCTACGAGGATCCGAATTTGATTAAATCAATCGTGGCATAGCCACAAGGGATAGGCACGACAAAACAAATCAAGGCATGATAAACACATATTTCATTCTCATCAATATCAGTTTAGGACAATGTCCTTATTTTAAAAGAAAGCCCACCTTGTCGGCTTAGCTCGAAAGTGTTCTCTTCTCCTCGTTTATCACGCTGAGAGCGCGAAGTATCACCTTTAAATTAGGCGTATCACAAATCAGTTTCGAACATTGATTTCAAATCATGCATGTTCCCACGTTTCCCTTTTTCCCATCGATAAATCTTTAATATCATCACCCAAAATCAAGGTACGATTAGTATATCATTTTTATTCGAATAACAACTCCAGATTTATCCTCAAAATATGCCACGCATGAGTGTTTCACCACGCACATAACACGCACACACCGCACACATGCACGCACGCCGAGGCGTGCGCACACACACACACACGATCACACACACGATCACACACACACACGTTTTCACACACACACTTATATGCATCCCATTCATCCATTAATTTCCCCTTTTCGCTCGATCTATATGCATGAAATCTCAAGAACACCGATTAATCGGTAGAAGAAGAGATGATCAAAATAAAAGTACCTTTTCCAAAAGAACGAACGGTAGAAACAAGTTATAGCCTTGATTCTTCAATAAATTCTTGAATTTCAACTTGGATTCTTCTCAATTGATGAAGAAATCTTGAAGAAAGTAGAAGAAATTTTGGAGAGAGGTTTCGAAATTTTGGGAGTGGGGGAGGCGTGATTTGTGTTGCTAGGGTTTAGGATCTCTCATGTATTTATAGAGTGCCAAAATATAATATCTTTAATTAAATAAATAAAGATTTGGAAAGATTTGTTGGTGTAACTGGCGTTAAAACCGTTGAGAAAAGGGATGATTTCGAATTTCTTAGGCTATTTAATTAGCCTATGATTTAATTTGGATATTTCACGGAGTAGAATAATATATCACGGAGCAGAATAAAATAATAAAATCCTCCTCAAATAATAGTAGTAGGCGATTTTTATGTCTCTCCCACAAGGAATTTAAATTCAAATCCTAATTTAATTAGGATATGGCAATATCTTCTTAGATATGGTAAGATATTCTAGCATATTTATATTTATTCATGGAAGAGAATAAATAAGAGATCAAATAATATAATAAACAATTCCTTCTTCCCTATTATATGAGATTTTCAAAAAATCTCATGATAATCAAAGGTGGAGTTTTCGAAAATTCCAATGTGGAATTAAAGTATAATTGGACTTTGGATTTAATTCGGATAATTATCCCAAACAAATAATTAAATCCAAGAAAAATATGATTCCTTCTCCAATAATAGTGATGGTCGAATATTTCAAATAATTGGGTAGGATATTTATGAAAATCCCATTTAATCTCACTCAACCCTTGGGAAAATAATTCACCACAATTATATTACTCCGCATCAAATCTTCACATATTCGAATTTCACTTCCACTTTACATTTTCCACGACTTTGACTTTTCAACGCCACGTCATATTATCAACAAGTTGACTATTCAACTCAATCTCAACTCCCATACGCAATTAGGTCACAAAGACATCATGTAATTAATCACTCATCAATTAATCCACATATCATAGCATTTAAGGCATTTAATGCAAAAATTTTATAACCCGAAAATTAGGGTTTGAAAAAGTGGGACGTTACAGCAGATGAGATTTCTACTTCAACATTTCATTGTTTCAGATTTATTTGTATTAGAGTACTGTGATTATAGTTGAACTATATTCATCTATTTTAAATATATTATCTAATATTGACATTTTATACACTAAAAAAACTTACTTTTAAGGATACAAAAATTGAAACGAAATTACTATAGTTTGAAATTTTTAAAAAATAACTATAATTTAGGACATAAAAGAAAGTGGTCCTACGTTGAGGACAAATTATTTTAATCTTTAGCTTTTTTAGGAAGTTTTTATTTGTGTCTCCTAATTTTAGTTGGGACACCAACAATAAGAATACTCTATGAAGCATTGATGGTATTATTTGACACACAAATTAGTGTCCTTAATAGCATTCAAAAATGTCCATTCTTTTTGTTGCACTGATAGTAATATATACTCCCTCCGTCCGCCATTACGAATCCAATTTCTTGGCGGCACGAATTTTAATAAATGTTAAGAAAAGTGGATGGAAAAAAGTTAATGGAATATGAGTCCTACTTGTATATATTAGTTTTAAATGAAAGGTAAGTGAAATGAGTTAGTGGAATGTGAGACTCTATTACCATTAATGGTGAAAGTGAACCTGGACTTCTATTTATGAACAGATTAAAATTGAAAAACATGACTCCAATTCTCGGACGGAAGAAGTATCACTATATCAGATTTAATAATTGAGGGTGATGCTTTCGTTTTCTTACCCATGGGCCATGCCCATGTGCATGTGGAAAAACTCTTTGACTAAGTCACCACATTAATCCTGGTTTTGGAAATTTCTCTACAACTCAGTTGAACAAATTTATCTATAAATTGATGATCAAATCCGATACAACATCTCTAAAAAGACTCATTTAGCTATATTTCAACCTCTAAATATGGGTGGAAAAGTAATTGCTTTCCTTAACATTTTGGTCTTAATAGTTCTCATAATGTCTACCCATGTAGCTGTTGCTAGGGAACTTGCAGAGACCCCCAATACCAAAAGTATGATCTTTTCGTCTCTCTAATATTTTATAATTCATGTACTTTATATGATACGTATATATATGGTCATATTTTTGTGTTTATTACATGATGAATTATTGAATATGTGCATATATCTCTGTGCGTAACCTTACTAATTAGACACACAAAATTAGTGTCTGACAAGAGAATATGCATATCAAAACTCAAGCTTTATTTTTCATGTGTATGAGTTTGCTTAACCATTTCTTGTCAAAAAAAAATTAAGTGAAATGATTCTTGACCTTGAACAAGATTGATGCTGCAAAATAAATAAGAACAAGGGGTTATCAAAGGATCTGTCATTAAACTCATTTTTATTTTCGTTTTTGTTCTGTGTTGTGTGTATGAATGTGTTTCAATAGAACTTTTTATTCTTTTACTTTGTAGTATGAAATGCCTATTGTAATATTTCTTTTAAGTGTTACCGTCATATGATTTTTTTTATAGCAATAAATGATAAAAGTGTGTATTATTTCCAAAATTTAATATACTAGTACAATTTATTTTCAATGTTGAACATGTTTGATGAGGCTAAGTATAATTTATTGGTGACAGACTTGGCGAAAAAGAAGTCATCACCCATCATCTATAAAACAATCCCACGCCGCCGCGAGTGTAAGTACAAGAATAAATGCAGCCGCGGTGGCAGAGGCAGGCCTCCTCTGGCCCAAACCGAACCCTGAGTATCAATGCCCGAATAACCGATGCTTGTATCACAAATATTAATCAATTCCAAATAAAATATTCCAAACTGTACTAGTGTGTTTATGAATATAGACGATATATGTAATTTTAAGTGTGTTTTAGTTAATGGAGACTCTTGTCCATTTCATCATGTTGCGCCGACTATTAGTCATTATGTCAATGCAAACGAATATGCAAATATTGCTTTCGATTTGTTAAACAAAATGATACAAAGATACTGTATGGATTAGCCAAAATGAAATTTATCGAGAATTGTAGTCATGAGATATATATAATGTTGTTATCTTAAGCAAGATTGTGTAAAACCTCAATGTTATTATGTACAATTAAAATCGTACGTATTCCTCTTAATAAGTAAGAGAAAGTGTCTTCGTATAACATGTGAAATCGTTCAGGAAATGATGAATTCGAACTTGTTGATAAATCACTTAAGATCTTCAAAATCCAAGGTAACGGCCATAAACAATTTCTATTTTATCCACTACAATAAGGTAACGGCCATACACAATTTCTATTTGATCCACTACAATAACCTTATCTTATAAGAACACAAAATTAGAGATACAATTATTTATATTGAAATTTTTTGAAAAATGATTAAAATTGGGTGCAGAGAAAAACACACTTTATATTAAAGACACAAATATTACTACACCTTAAACTTTTATTTTTCTATGACGCTTTCGTTTGCATTCCTTAATATTAATTGACATAGTAAGATTGAAGAGGCTTTTTATTGTACGTAAACTCGGGTTAGTTGGAATATAATTTCAAGTTGATTGAATAACTAGCATGAACTAGATAACTTTTGGTAAAAATTATTAATTCGAGCAACATGTTAAATCACTTAACGGATTTGATCTCATAGACTATAGGGAAAAAATGAGATTTTGAATTGGCCTTTTCTACTACTCCCTTCATCCCTCAATAAACTACTTATTTTTCCTTTTTCATCCATTATCTTTATCTCACTCATATTTTATTATAAAACTAATACTCCCTCCGTCCCATAGAAATATGTCATATTTCTTTTTTGTTTTCGTTCCATACAAATAGTCCATATTCATTAATGGTAACCCCTTTCTCCTTCTCTTTTACTTAATTATTTATGGACCCCACTATCCACTGTACAATTTCAACTACTTTTTTTCTTATTCTCTCTTACTTTTCCAATTATACATTAAAACTTGTGCTCATATCAAATGACCTATTTCTATGGAACGGAGGGAGTATATATAAGTATGATTCACTTTCAACTAATATTTTCAACCAACTTTGTACTACATTCGTCCCAACTAAGTTGAGTCAAAACTTTTGGCCACAGAAATTAAGAAATTGTGTTGAAAAGTAGGAGACATGAATAAAGTCAAAAAGATAAAGAGAGAGTAAAGTAGGTGATGAAATAAAGTAAGAGTGATTGAATGTTTTATTTTTTATCATAAAAGAAAATGACTTAACTTAGTTGGGGCATCCAAGAAAAGAAATACGACTCAGCTTAATTAGGAAGAGGGAGTACTACATTTCTTAAACTCTCGCCGAATCGAAACTCCCCTTGTATTGGTGAATGGAGGAAGTTCGAAACAATTAGACAAAATACATTAAGTAAAACATTTACAAGGAGATGAATTTTAGGGTGTTGATTTTATTGACTTATTAATTCTGATATTTTTAAAGCAACTGTACTAATATTCTCCATTTAAATCATCTTGGTTGTTGATTACACTCAGTGGCGGAGCTAGGGGGGCCAGGAGGGGGCGACCGCCCCTCCCCGGCACCCGCCGACATGGACCGCGACATAAATTTTTCAACATCGCCCCCTCCGAAAGCTTCCGACGTCGCCCCCTCCCCCTCTGAATTCTGATAAGTTTCCGTCACCCTGAGCTGAGGCATGAGAAAGAAGAGTGAGAAAGAAGAATAAGGAAGAAGAGTGAGATCGGCTGACACCATTTGGGTCAAGTTGTTGAAGCCCAAGTAATATGAATTTCAAGCCCAAAATTATAGAATAATTAACCTAACCAATCACAATTATAAATAAGAGTCACAAGATTCACACCAAATAATTGATAAAAATGAAATTGAAGCTGATCTCGGTAAACGAAGTTCAATTGCAAGTTATGATGTGAATATTCGTGATCGAATTCGTAGAGAGTATGTAGCTAAAGGTCCTTGTCAACTAAAAGGATTCAATTTTCAAAAATCATGTCAAGGAAAAGATAATAGATGTTTTAGAGATGTTTGGTACAAGGATCGTGAATGGCTTGAATATAGTGTCTCGAATGATGCCGCATATTTTTTTTATTATTTTCTTTACGAGCGTGATTCTGTGGCATCGGGGGATGAAGCATTTACTGCTGGTGGCTTTTCTAATTGGAAAAAAAACACTTGAAAAGTTCAAGACTGATCGACGGAATAGTTTGGTGATATACAGTGAAAGGTCCATCTTCGCCACTGTTTCTAATGAAAGAATCATGACACGTTTTTAAGATATGGATACCCGCAGAAGTCAGTTGTCGCGATTAGCGGATGCAAATGCTACTTGAATTGTAACATATAGTAACTTTTATTGTTATAGAAAAAATATATTGAAGTTAATGATATTTAATATTTTATTAATTTTTTTTTTTGCTTCGCCCCATCCGTTTTAAGTCTCTGGATCCGCCACTGATTACACTCATAATTAACACGAGGAAAAGTCAGAAATTAGAGAATACCTTGATGATATGAATTATATTTTTTGTTATTTCAATGTAACAACCACTCAAATCAAAATGCTTCAGATATTACAGTCAGTCAGATCAAACAGCGGTTTCACTTCATACATTAATTGTCGACCCTGAAATGCATTACACGCGTCTCCCTCTTCTTGCAAAATCCTAAACGACAAAACAAACAGGACCTAAAATTAAAGAGTAATGATAAACAACCAAATTTTGTACAACCAAAACAAGATTATATTAGCTATTTTGATGTGTTAATTAAATAATAAAATCATAAATATAGTTAGTTAACAAATTAAAAACAATTTATTAGTCTTTGGCCTCATTTTTAATTTTTTATTTTTATATTTGAATTATTTTTTTCATTATTTTTCAAATTTAAATTAAAGTATGCATTAATTATATTTTATAGTTCAAAAAAATTTAAAAAATTATACTCAAATACCATAATATTATGCACATTCTCTATACAATATATATATATATATATATATATACTTTTTAATTAAATGTATAAATAAATTACTTTTTTTCTTAAATAAACCAATTTTTGGTTGTATAAAATTTGGTTGCATAGACTTATTGAAAATTAAAATTATTGAGGTTGCTTCATTTTCATTGCCCATGTGCTTGTGGAAAAACTTTACGTCACCACATCTACGTCAATCTTGGAATTGAATTTTCTCAATTCCTATAAACCAAAGAAAAGTAGCTAACTATTCTCTTCCACTCAATTGCTCAAATTTATCTATAAATTGACGAGCAAATCCAACAAAACATCTCCAACAAGACAACACTCATTTAACTAAATTTCAATCTCAAATATGGGTAGGAAAGTAATTGCTTTTCTTAACATTTTGATAGTAATTGTTCTCATAATGTCCCCCCAAGTCGCTTTAGCCAGGAAACTTGCGCAGAATACCAATACCCCGTGTATGTTCTTTTAATCTCTCTATTTTGGAGTATTTAATTAATGTAAATTTGTGATTATACAGATATATGTTTCCTTGTTTTAATTTGATTGAAAACATACTTATACACACACAAAATTATGAGTAACAAAAGAAGATCCAAATCCAAACTCACACTTTAGTTTGAACATGATTGTTATAACTGAGTATGCATTGATATCTTACATGTTTAATACTGCATATGCTACATCCCATATGATACACTTTACATTCTTGTTTTGTCTTTAGATTTAGAGAAAAAGTCGGAGACCCGTAAAGCATTGAATCCCAAACGATCTTATTGCAACAAAAACGCTCCATACTCCAAATGCTATCGTTCTCCACCACCTCATTACACCTCGCAACTTCCATGAGAAATTGCAGTCCCATATCCGGACCGAAATCGATCAGTTTTATCTATACAAAACTACGTATTCGTACTGTAACAAATGCCTATGTTGGCGCTTAGTAAAATAAAGAGGCATTAAAGTCGACTTTTGTATCTATTTATGCTTTCACATAGGATTATGGATGAAAGCTTTCTAATTTCTGTACAAGTGCGCAATGTAATGCTTAAACATCTATAATTACTAGTATTATATAACAGTATTACTAATGTTAATGTATGTTTTAATTTTCATGTTTCTGTATGTTCTACTATATGTGTTTGGGATATATATAATTGATTAAAACAAGTAGTAATTGTGATCAATAATTAATTAATCATCATACTTGTTTCCGAGTTCATAACAAAGTGTGGCGATGAGATCTCTTTCCTCTTGATTGAATTCCCCTCGTTTACCGAATTTAAAATGTTTCATTCCATAAATTTAAAATGTTTCATTCCTTATGGAGTATGAAACGAGATAAGTACATTTATGTTTTTGTAAATCTTCATATTAACTTGATTTTATTTTCTATATTTTCATTATATTGTGTATGATTCATTATTTAAATCTCCTAGGCACGGGCGTTAATATTGGTTTAACTAAATTTCAATCTCAAATATGGGTAGGAAAGCAATTGTTTTTCTTAACATATTCATCGCAATTATTCTGGTAATGTCCCCCCAAGTCGCTTTAGCCAGGAAACTTGCGCAGAATACCAATACCCGGTGTGTGTTCTTTAATTCTCTCTATTATGGAGAATTTAATTGATGTAAATTTATGATTAAACAGATATATGTTTATATAGCGGAGTGATCAATTGCTAACTTATCATTTAATTGCTAACTACAACTAATTTAAGGCCATAGGATTTTAGAAAACGTGTGGTCTACAATTTGCTACGCGTAAATTTTCTTTTTATTAATAAAATCAAAAAAGAAAAAAAAAACTTCAAATTAGGGTTTTGAATGAAAATATCAATATAGTGTTTTGAAAATATGAACACAATGCTTTGAGAATGTCAACACAATGCTTTAAGAATGTTAACTCATTGCTTATATTGACATTCTACATGTATTATATTGATATATTTTATATAGTATGTTGACATTTCTGCTATATGAAAAAATTAAAAAATTTCAATTTTTTTTTTCAAATTTTGACATCGGAATATATGCATGTAGGATATCGTTGGAATCCTTATGAAATTATCTTTAATTTGATATATGTTATATGAATTTAAAGTTTTGTGATTTCTTTTAAAAGTTAGTTTTAACTAAACATGTAGTTAATTGACATTAATACCCCTATTGATATTTTTTGGAATTAATCCTATGGTCTAATTGACGTTTTTCGTTGATCGTATTGACATTTAGGGATTGATGATCTAAGCTCTTAATTTGAATATCTAATGGCTATTATTTAGTTGTAGTTAGCAATTAAGCTATGAGTTAGCAATATAACACTCCCCTGTTTACATATCAGTGCTTAGATAATAGTAAATAATTGAATTTGTATTAGAAATGAGTCACTCACTCCTTAAAAGGCTTTTATAAAGAGAAGGGTTATCCACATTTATATATCAGTTGTGATTATTATCAAGTCGATGTGAAACAAGATTTAAGAGTTTTAACATGTCCCCTCACGCGTGGGCAGGAATGACACATCAGGCTTTCAACATGTGGGTAGGCCAAAGAAGGGATAAAGAAATAAAATCCATCATCGACTTGGGCATGCTCTGATACCATATTAGAAATGAATCACTCACACCTTAAAAGTTTCTAATAATATATATGTCCATGTTTTGATTGAAAACACACATATACACACACAAAATTATGTGTAACAAGTGAATATCCAAATCCAAACTCACTTTTCTTGCTAAATAAATAGATAGACATTTCTCAAAATTAAACATGGCATGACATCCTTCTTAACTTTGATGCAGCATTAAAAGAGTTATATTTTTGGTTTATTTATTTCCTAGTTAATATTATTAGTAGATCAAAAAATATTAGGAGTAATCGTTTTTCCTTCTACCAAATTAGGTTTTCCTTTTTTTGCTTATTTTCCTGCATCAAACTTAATTTTTTCATAAAACGTACTCCCTCCGCCCACAAAAAAATAGATCACTTTGTGTATGGCACGGGTTTTAATGTAGAATTGGTAAAATAAGAAAGAGGAGAAGAAAAAGTAGGTAAAGTAAGAGAGATAGAGAGAAAAAGTGAGTAAAGTAGGAGAGAGGGAAGAAAAAGTGGGAAAAGTATGAGAGATAAACTTTCCATTTTAAGAAAGTGATCTATTTTTTATGGACGTCCAAAATGACAAAAGTGATCTATTGTTTGTGGACGGAGGGAGTATTAGAAATATAAATCATATTTCTGTCAAGGTCGAACATCATATCAACAAAATCGAGCAATTCAAAACTACCCAAAAGCTATACTTCACAACACATGACAATCATTTTCACTTTCAACATATATCACATTGTCATGGAATAAAATTAATAATTTCAATCACACATAAAAGGAATTTCGTTACATAAAATGATGCTCAAACCGATATATTAAATTGAAAGCTCTTGAATACTTTAGTTCGAAAAGCCCATCTTATTCGCTTAAAGCCTTTATTTGTTTTCCATTCCATTCTCAAAAAAGTACGTGAAAGTCGCCCATTGTTTTAATTAATGTACTCCAGCCCAATCTTCCATTCAATTAATTTGGCCCAAACCAAACTAACTCCAATCCATATCATTTATTAAAAAGTTGGCCCAAATATTTAAATTAATTCATTTTTTCCGAAAACATTAAATAAAACAAGCCCAATCATTAATCTTCCTCACTTTACGTGAAAACCCCAAAATGGGTTTTGAAGTCCCTTTTTCTCATTTGAAACACACGTTTGTCATCTTTCTCTCTCGCCCAAATCTCTCTCTCACATCACCTCAATTCAGTCACCTCCATCAACCCGCCATCGTCGCGGTCAGCCCCTGCTACCCGTCGCTGCACGCCTTCGCTGCCACTGCCCACCAAGACGCCGCTACCATGAGCGGTGTATTACTCCTGTCCGCTCTTTCAGCGACTCACCATCGTTGCCTCCGTTCTCTCTGCACAGCCGCCTCCGCCGAAATCACAGCGGCTTCAGCGCCATCGCCCGCTCGAAGCCACGCCGCCTTCTCCATCCGCCGGATTCGCACCACTGACCCGCCGCATGCTCTCGCTGGTTTCACAGCCGCGAATCGCTCGCACGGAAACAACTCGTCCAGTCACGATGCCACGCAGCCGTGGTCGCTGCTGCTAGCACAGAGCCGGGGCTGCACCGCCTTCCTCCAGCACGTCGTTCAGGTTGCTCCAAGCATTGACACTGTGGCGGTTACAAGGATTTAATGAAAGAAAATTTGGCTTGCAATTTCAACATTGTTTCGAGCTTAACTAAAAATATAGAAAAAGTTGGGATGTTATAAATTGTTTTAATAATATCTTCCCAAATAGCTTTGGAGAAAAAAAGATAGCAAGAGAGGGGATGAGAGAAAATAGTGAATATAGTGTTAATAGACTTGTGAGGTTCATTATTTAAAATAAAATATTATATATATTTTTTTAAAGGAATACAGTAAAATGAAAATTAAAGATATTCTTTTTATTCAAATTGTAATTCATCTTTATTCGATCTTCACTGTATCTTCCAAATGCTAGAAATGGCAAATTGCTCAGCAACTTCACTGCAGATGAGATTTCTCCTTCAACATTTTCATTGTTTCCGATCTATTTATATGGGATGGGAGTACTGTGAGTCTGTGATTATAGTCGCACTATATTCAATCTATTTTAAATGTATTATCTAGTATTAGCATGCTTATAGTAATAACACTATATGAGATTTAATAATTGAGGCCTCATCCTTTCGTTTTCTTACCCATGTCCATGTCCATGTGGAAAATCTTTTGACCAAGTCACAACATTATCCGGAAATTTCTCCACCACTCATTTACTAAAATTGATCTATAAATTGATGATCAAATCCAACACAAAATATCATCCAAAGAGACTCATTTAATATTTAACATCAAAATATGGGTGGAAAAGTAATTTCTTTTCTAAACATTTTGGTCGTTTTTGTTCTCATAATGTCCCCCCAAGTAGCTTTTGCAAGAGAATTTGCGGAGACTACCAATATAATACGTATGCTCTTTAATTTCATCTCTTGTTATTATTAATTCATGTTGTTTTATGAGTTTAGATATATGGTCACAGAATTTTTCATTGATGACGAGTCGCTAATAACTCTTTAACTGTCGTGTTGTTTCAAAATTAAAGCACGATCGATGTTTTTATAAACAATAACTGATAAAAGAGTGTATTGTTGCTAATATATTTTTATTTGTGGAAGCCGAAACAAAAAAGGCGTCATCATCCATCACGGTTAGACCTATTCGGGGCCCAGGTCACAAGCGCCGCAGATGTAGTTACCAGAATTTGTGTAAGAAAACGCCACCTTCCGCTCAGACCAAACCTTGAGAATCCAAGCTCAAACACCCAATAGTTGAAGAGTTGAAGTACAATACTACCTCGGTCCCCCAAATTTTGACATACTTTGACCCGCCACGGGTTTTGAAAAATATAATGAAAAGTGAGTTGAAAAAGTTGGTGGGATGTGAGTCCTACTTTTAAAGTACTCCCTCCGTCCCAGATAATTTGGGACATTTTGACCCGGCACGGGTTTTAAGAAATCTAATGGAAAGTGAGTTGAAAAAGTTGGTGGGATGTGTGTCCTACTTTTAAAGTATTAGTTTTATAATAAAATGTGAGTATGAATGAGTTAGTGGATAATGGGGTCCACTACCAAAAATGGTAAAAGTGAAGTGGGACAAATTATGTGGGACGACCCGAAATGAAATACTGGGTCGAATTATTTGGGACGGAGGGAGTATTAGTTTTATAATAAAATATGAGTAGAAATGAGTTAGTGGAATATAGGGTCCACTATCAAAAATGGTAAAAAGTTAAGTGTGTCAAATTTTTAGGAACATGCCAAAATAGTAAACTGTGTCAAAATTTGGGGGACCGATGTAGTATTAAGTAATTTCAAATAAAACAATCCAAACTGTATGGTGTTTATGATTATGTCGATATATGTCGCTTCTTATTTTGTTTGAGTTAAAACAATATTGTGGTCCTTGTTTAAGGTTCTGTGAGTTATATGAGTAAGTTTTATCCTTTGAAATTGGCAAATTCATCAAAAACCAAAATTATGAGAATCAAACCTTAATATTTTTTTATATAGATAGAAAGCTTCACAAAATATTATCAAGTTTTAAATAATATCCGAGTTAGATATTAATATGCTCCAAAGGTTAAGCAATCATTGGGATGAAATTGACATCGCGCAACCAAATACTAATTCCAACATGACCTTGGCGAGAAAGAAGTCATCATCCATCGCCTATAAACCAATCCCACGCCGCCGGGAGGGTGGTTACAAGACTAAATGCAGGCCTCCTCCTGCCCAAACTGAACCCTGAGTAGCAAAGCCCAAATAACCGATGATTGAATCACAAATATTAATCAGTTCCAAATAAAATATTCCAAACTGTATTAGTGTGTTTATGAATATAGTCGATATATGTAATTTTAAGTGTGTTTCAGTTAACGGAGACTCTTGTCCGTTTCATCATGTTGCGCCGACTATTAGTCCTTATTTAGTCAATGCAAATGAATATTTAAATATTGCTTTCGATTTGTTAAACAAAATGATACTGCTACTTAAAAGGGGAAATGACTCAACTACTATAGAACATACTAAAATGGCAAAATGACTCTATTACTATAGAACGAAGGGAGTACTATCCGGAGATATTTAGATTTTGAATTGGCTTTTTCTACTACTCCCTCCATCTACCAATAAACTTTTTATTTTTTCATTTTCGTCCGTCCACCAATAAACTTTTAATTTGTTTTTTATTATTTTGGTAATGGACACAACCAAATTCCACTAAATTTATCTAACTCAAATTTTATTATAAAAGTAAGATCACATTTGACAAATATTTTCCACCAACTTTCTACTGCATTAATATTTTTTAAAACCTGCTACGGATCAAAATTCCGCTTGTATTGGTGGACACATGGAGGGAGTAATAAACAATTAGACAAAATACAGTAATTAAGTAAAATATTTGCAAGGTGATATTCTAAAGCTAACACTAATATTCTCCTTTTTGAATAATCTATAATCTAGAGTGTCATCACACTCAAAATTACTTGCACGAAGAAAAAGTTAGACATAAGAGAATACCTTGAGGGTATGAGTGATATTTTTTGTTATTTCAGAAATTACAGTATCAGTCAGATCAAACAGCGGTTTCAAACATTGTCGACCCTGAAATGCATTACACCGTCTCCCTCTTCTGGCGAAATCCTAAACGGCAAAACAAACAGGGCCTAAAATTATTGAGGTTGCTTCATTTTCATTCCCCATATGCCATGTGCTTGTGGAAAATCTTTACGTCACCACATCTACGTCAATCTTGGAATAATTACATTGAATTTTCTCAATTCCTATAAACCAAAGAAAAGTAGCTAACTATTCTCTTCCACTCAATATTGCTCATATTTATCTATAAATAATGAGAAAATCCAACACAAACATCTCATCCAAAAATACTAATTTAACAAAAATTCAACCTCAAATATGGGTGGGAAAGTAGTTGCTCTTCTTAACATTTTGATCGTAATTGTTCTCATAATGTCCCCCCAAGTCGCTTTGGCCAGGAAACTTGCGCAGAATACCGATGCATGTATGTTCTTTTAATCTCACTATTATGTACTCCCTCCGTCCCATAAAGATTGTCCTATTTTTCTATTTAGGTACGTCCCACAAAGTTTATCCCATTTTACTTTTTACTATTTTTGATAGTGGACCTCATATTCCACTAACTCATTACTACTCACATTTTATTATAAAACTAATATATAAAAGTAGAATCCACGTTCCACTAACTTTTTCAACTCCCTTTTCATTACATTTCTTAAAATCTGTGTCCGGCCAAAGTGGGACACTCTTTGTGGGACGGAGGGAGTAGTATTCAATTAATGTAAATTTATGATTATACATACATATATGTTTAGCGTACGAGTGCTTAGATAATGAATAGTTGAATATGTACATGTATAACCTTAGTAAATAATTAGATCACATATTTGATGTATGTGTCCTTGTTTTGATTGAAAACACACATACACACACAAAATTATGTGTAACAAATGAAGATCCAAATCCAAACTCATACTTTAGTTTGAACATGATTGTAATAACTTAGTATGCATTGCGATAAGGTTTTATGAATCTTACATGTTTAATATTGTACGTATATTTTTATTTTATCTTTGGATTTAGCGAGAAAGCCGCCGTTTAGCCGAAGAGCACTCGATCCCAAACGATCTGTTTGCCGCAATCCTAACAGGCCGTGCGTTCCTTCTTCACCACCTCATTACACCTCGCAACTTCCCTGAGAAATTGCAGTCCCATATCTGAACTGAAATCGATCAGTTTTATCGATACAGAACTACGTATTCGTACTATAACAAATACCTACGTGGGCGCTTAAATACTAGTAGTAAAATAAAGAGACATCATTTGTTAATGCTTTTACATAGGATTATGGATGAAAGCTGTTCTAATTCTGTTCAAGTGTGCAATGTAATGCTTAATCTTATAATACCACTTATTAATAATGTGGTATATTGTAATTTTCGTGTTTTTGTATATTTTACTGTATGTGTTGGGGATATTTAATGTAGAGGATTACATAGGAGTAAAATTTATTAAAACGTTACTCCACAAGAATACGAGTGTACAAAAGCTATTACACTCAAAAATCCTTTCACCATTTGTTCTCCTAGACTGAACAAAAACTAATCCGAGTGTACAAAAAAAACTTATTAAGTGCTAATTGAACAGATCAGTGGAACCCTGTCGAGATGATGACGGATGACCTAACGTAATGGCTATTTGTTGATTTAGTGGTCGAATGGTAAATGTATGAAATCAAAGATCATTTGTGTAACGCCCCTTTTTTTCGAATCCTAATTTTCGGGTTATAAAATTTTTACATTAAATGCCTTTAATGCTATGGTATGTGGATTAATTGATGAGTGATTAATTGCATGGTTTCTTTCTGACCTAATTGTGTATTGGAGTTGAGATTGATTGAATAGTCAAAATGTGGAAAATATAACGTGGTTGTTGAATAGTTAAAGATGTGGAAAATATGATGTGGTCGTTGAAAGGTCAATGTGTTGAGAAAATGAGGTGGAAGTAAAGAAATGGTTGATTTTGTGTGAATACTTTGATGCGGAGTAATATAATTGTGGCGAATTATTTCCCAAGGGATGAGTGAGACTAAATAGGATTTTCATAAAATATCCTACACATTTTATTTGGAATTTTCGACCCTTATTATTATTGGAGAAGAAATCCTATTTTTCTTGGATTTAATTATTTGCTTGGGATAATTATCCAAATTAAATCCAAAGTCCAATTATTCTATGGAATTTTCGACCCCATGTTTATTTCATGGAGATTTTCGAAATCTCCTATTTGTGGGAAGAAGGAATTATTTATTATATTATTTGATCCCTTATTTATTCTCTTCCATGAATAAATATAGATGTTCTAGCATATCTTACCATATCTAAGAAGATCTTGTCATATCCTATTTAAATTAGGATTTTAATTTGAATCCTTGTGTAGAGATTCAAAAATCACGCCACTTCCTATTTTTATTTGGGAGGATTTATTATTTTATTCTACTCCGTGATATTTTATTCTACTCCGTAAAATATCCAAATAAAATCATAGACTAATTAAATAGCCCAGAATTCGTAACCTCCTTATTTCTCCCCATAAAAACCGCCACCTTCCACCATCAAATCTCCCCAAATCTCCTCAAATCTTTAATGAATTTAATTAAAGATATTATATCTTGCACTCTATAACTACATGAAAAAACCTAAACCTAAAATCAGAAAAAAAAAAAAAAAAAAAACGCCTCCCACTCTTGAAAAATCACGCCTCCCCACTTCTCCACTTCTTCTTCAACTTGTTTTCTATTTTATTCAAGATCTCTTCATTCTTTACCAAGAATTGAAGTTGAAATTCAAGAATTATTGAAGAATCAAGGTTATTACTTTGTTCTACCGTTCGTTCTATCAAGAAAAGGTATTTCTATATCAATCATTTTCTCATCTAATCGATTAATCGGTGTTCTTGAACCCTCATGCATATAGATCGAGTGAAAAGGGGAAACCAATTGATGAATGAGATGTATGTGCGTGTGTGAGTGTCTCGGTGTGCGTGCGTGTGTGTTGTGTGTGTGCGTGTGACGTGTGTTGTGAAACACTCATGCGTGACACGTTTTGATGATAGATCTGGAGTTGTTGTGCGAATAAAAGTGATATGATAATTAGATATTGATTTTGAACGGTGATATTAAAACGAATTAATTGGAAAAGGGAAACGTGGGAACATGCATGATTTTTGAATCCAGGTTCGAAACTGATTTGTGATACACATAAATTTAAAGGTGACAATTCGCGCTCTCAGCGTGATAGCAAGGAGAAGAGTATATTTGCAAGCTAAGCCGTCGAGGTGGGCTTTTCTTTTAAAATAAGGACATTGTCCTAAATCGTTATTGATGAGAATGAAATCTGTGTTATCATGCCTTGATTTGTTTTGTCGTGCCTATCCCTTGTGGCTATGCCACTATTGATTTAATCGAATTCGGATCCTCGTAGAGCCGCAAACTCTACTTGGATTAGTGTACACCAATGTTAGACCGAGTGTTGGCGTACGGGTCGGCCGGTCTAGTGACCTGGATTGCGGCCGCATTCCTTGTCATGCAGAATGAGGATATGGTAAACGTCGATGAGAAAAATGGTTGCGCGACCGTGATTTTGGATAAATGATATATATTGTGGTGCCTCAGGCCTTTCTAAAGATAAAACCCGATGGACACTTGAAAATGGCATGATAACTATTTTTGTGATAAAACTGTTTTCGGCATGAGTCCACTGAGTATGTTTATAGTACTCAGCCTTGCATGTGTTTTTCCTATGTGCAGGTTGGGCGATGACGAGCAGTTGGCGGTGTCGAGCAGGAAATAATAATAATATGATCAGTTTGAAACTTCGAGTGTCGTTGTGTCTTCATACATAGCTTCACCTTTCTCTTGGTTGCTTCCGCTGAAACAAGAAACTTATGATTGTTTGGTTGAGTTTGAACTATTTTATTTCGTTGGGATATTGAGACATGATATGGGTTGGATTATTTTGAAACCTTGTCATTTTGGGAATGCTAGTTGTGATAGCCCTTTTTCATTGAATCTCATTGCTAAGGCATTATTCTTCTCTTACTTAATTTTTCATTAAATACTTTGGTAAAATCCCTTTAAATGAAACCATAGCCTATGATCTTTATTGCATTTAAGTCCGCCTAGTTAACGACCGCTGTATTTATTATACCCTAGAAGGGCGAGTCGTTACAGTTGGTATCAGAGCTTCAGTTCTTTCCGCTCTGGACCCAAGAGTCTTATTGAATTTAAGTCTAAGAATGTGAAAATTGATTAAGTGATATTCATCGAAGGCTCAACACCACGACTCGTCTCCGCTCAACCACGATGAATGAGGTAACAAGTATATTGATGAATACTGATTTGAATTATGAAATGTTGGAAATTGCAATGAATGGAAATTGTTGTGACATCTTGAGATTTCCTTGGAGTATGAAATGATGAATATACATGAATGTGAAATTTCTACTTTTGACTATGCCAAAAATGATGAATGTTGTTATGCAAATGAAAATGTGTTAAGACTTCTATGAGTTGAATAAATGAGATGCTATATGATTGTGATTACTCGATAGTATGATGAACGACATCTATGAGAATGAACATGAGCATGCTGCTATACATAGTTGTAAATTGTGTTGTGAATGAAAATTTTGTGACGATATCGAACTTGGAGGCATCAAACGCCGAATGCGTGGCGAGCGACTTATGAGAACGAATTGCGAATCGTCGAAATGCGAAAACATACGAACCTTTTGCCGCGGAAATGAAATTCCGTCTACTCTTGATATGATACTACCTTCACACCTCCATCGTTCGACACAAATATATATATATATATATATATATATATATATATATATATATATATATATATATATCCATCATACTCTCACCATCATTTGAAACCTCATACACTATTGATTTTTCCGATCCTTGTACTGATGCTGAGATTTCCTTTTTGTAGATGGTTAACCGGTACTATGCACCGATGCGAGACCATTACGCAAAGAACAAAGTTTTCCCTGTTGAAACCTACCAAGAATTTGAATGGGATGGAAAGTCTTTTCTCCTAACCTACGTCACCGAATTCTACGACCACTGGATGGACGCATACGCGTATGGTGGAGCTACCCATCACGCGGGGATCTCGAGATTGATCCATGAAGAGATCGCTTTAGGTTCTTTCCCTAAGGTTTTCGTATGTAAATTGGAGTGTATCCAACTGATCAAGAAGAGATTCCCGACCCACCTGAGTCGTTGGTACGACAACCGGGACCTGGCTTCAAACAAGTTTCCTCAACCCACTTCTACTGATTAGTATAATGGAGGTAAGGGTCGAATCCCACGAGGATGGACACGTTTTGATAACTGCGGTGACTTTCCTGGGTGTTTTGGTTAGCTACCACGCTTGGGTTGAGATTTTACCTAGGCAATAAATAAAGGTGGTACTCTACTGACTAGTAGGCGTAAAAATAACAGGCATGTGGTAGTGTTGGTGAAAATAGGGGACAAGGTGTCTCAGAGGCATATGGAAAGTAGACAGTTACTAAAAGATGAAATCTAGACAACAAGGTGCCCTCTGACAGGTCTGGACAGTACAACTGAAAAGTAGGGAACAAAAGCAAAAGTAACTTAAAAGTAAAGTGGTCCAAACTAAAGTTGATTTTGATGTTTTCTTCTTCACCAAGCATTAACGAAATTCAGATAAACACAAACACCATGACTGGACTTCAGATTCAGAACCTCAAACTCAAGATCCATTGATTAAAATGCTCAAACTTAAAACAAACGATGAAACTGCAATTTTACTTCTACTGACTGACATGCAAAGTGGTGATCACGGCGCAGAACAGAAACTCATGCACGAAAATTTGACTAAATGTAACTACAACTTCAAATCTACAACTCCAGATAAGAAAACACTTAGAAATTAAAAGCAACAACTGGATCTAATTTTCCTAGGCAGAATGAAGTAAACTCGAACCAAAGCGACATACGAAATAGAAACTTCATACTTTAAGCGTCGGAACTTCACAAAGTATTTCAAAAGGCAACAACGATGAGTGTTTGCAACAAAACCAACAACGAAAGCAAGTAAATATTAAACTAGAAAGCAAAGTAACGATTGTTTTGCCACTTCGGGCGATGATACTGCTATACTACTACGATAACTGGCTGGAACGGTGGATCGATGACTTCTCCGGCAAACTTTTTGACGTCAAGTGACCATGGCTGTGGCGAGGAACGAGAGATTGGATAATGTTGAAGGAACTAATCTTTTAGAGAGAATTCTACTAAGTGTATTTCTCAACCGAGAACTAAGGGCCGAACTGTTTCTCTCTCTCCAAGTTGCTTCTTTTATAGGGAGGCTTACCCTTGTTTTTAGGGTAGACTTCCTTCACGTTTTGACTTTTCTGCCCTTGGTAATGATCATCCCAGCTATCCTTCTTCTCCATCTCGAGCCTTTTCTCTGGCATGCATCCTGGTCAGTATTGCACCCTTCTAGCGCCCTTTTCACTTGCGTCACCTGAATCGTCTCCTACTGACTTGGATCCTTCAATCCTGCACACTTGAGCAACTGTTTTGCAGATAATACATGCATTTCACTACATACTGACTAGTAACCAAGGCTTAGAATACGACTTATCAATCCACGACCTACCTTCTCCTTGGAGTGAATGGACTGCCCAAGCTGCGTTACCATTTACGTGGTTCAGTCCGCTGGAGTACACGCCCCGAGGCGATATGATTGGCTTGCTAGGAGTGTTACTCCCAGCCATGGCAGCTGCGAGGGATGGACCGCCGCTTAGTCCCCCACCGCTCAAGTATGCGCCGAGTTAGGCCCGTCGATGGAGATATCATCGCGATAAGGAGCCGCATGTTGATCGTGTCCCTACTAAGCCAAGGCTTAGGGCTAATGCGGCTAACCCTTTGATCATACATGGGAATGTGGAAGAGATGCGTGCGACAACCCCTCCATACGTTGTAGAAATGGACGAGGATGAGGAACCCTACGGCGAAGGGCATGAGTTGGGCATGGAAAATGTCGATGAGGACGAGGACCCTGAGGAGGACATGAACGGAATCGACTAGGATAATAGTCGCGGAATACTTGTTTTGTTTCCTGATAAGACTAATTTCATGCATCGGTTATGTGATGAAAAATCACCATTTACTGGGTCTAACACAATTTTTAAGCCATGTGTGTGAAGGAATTCGCCAGGTCCAGGAAGAACTGAAGGCAGTAAACCAGCGAAGGAAAATAAGGCGAAAAGTGAGCAGGATCAAGAAAGAAAAAGGCTAGACGAGGGGGAATCCGAGGCCGAGGGCAAAAAGACTATTCACACGAAAGAGCCCCAGCTGGACCCACCTCCATGCCTATATAAGGAGGAGCATGCAACACACGAGATATACACGATTTAGCTCTCAGCTCACACACACACTCACACACTTGGGAAAAATGGGGATTCTTGGGTAGCGTAGTGGTTCGTCTTCGAGAAATTCTGTTGCAACACCGTCCTCAAGGAGGGCGAAGATACAATTGTTTACTTTTCAGCTTTCGCGTTTTGATTTCTGTCGAACTTCACCGTTTCGAAGCCGATTGCTCGTTTGCTATTTATCGTTTATCTATGAATTTTATTTTACGTCATGATGGTGTTGATTCTGCGTTGATTTATGTTGATTTTATGTTTTGAGGAGTTTTGTTTCGGAGGTTGATTGTTATTCTCTGCTTTGGATGTTTTGTGTACTTGATCTGGGAAATATGAGTTGATCTGTGGTTGTTGTTGTTGATCTGTGGTAAATCGGCGAATCTGTAGTTATGGAGATGATTTTGGTAGGAGTTTGCCTCGGATGCTTGGATCCGGAGTGGATTTAGCATTCGGAGTGTGGATCTGAACAGGGGAACTGAGTTGTTCATGGATTTTGAATTTTTGCTTTCGTTTTTGCTTTGCTTCATCTAGGAGATAGAGATCTGAGTTTTTGTTGGGTTTCTCGGCGTTTTTTTTCTGACGTCCGATTTGTTGGTCGCCGTTGAGGGGCGGGCGTTGTTCGTTTTGTAGGTAGTTAGGCTTAGAGTTGTTGGTTTTTTTTCTAACGTCCGATTTGTTGAACGTAAATGTTTACATCATGTTTCAGTTAAATTCCGATGATGCTTTGCGTTTTGTAGATAGTTAGGCTTAGAGTTGGTTATTTTGCAGCTTTTTGGTCGTACGTTTCTATTTTTGGAAAAATGGTCTCCACTGCATGCATCGAGTCTGTTTAGCTAGATTAGGTAGCAATATTACTAGATCTAGGAAGTTTGATGAGATAGTGATGATATGATGTCAATTTGTGTTACATGGTTGTTTTCCGTTTCTTAGATCTAGGTATAGTTAAATTTCTTTTCCTTTGTCTAGTATAAGTTCCTCAACCCCAAGTTGCGTGGCAGCAGCCATACCACCCAAAAGCCCTTTAAATGCATGATTTCGCATCTGTCCTCGTGGGCTCGATCCCTACTTCCCTATGCTAATTCTAGTATACGTGGGTTGAGGGTTTTGAAGTGATATTCTGTGTGTCCGACGACCGAGATCTTTCAGCGTTCCGTGAGTTCCTAGACCTTGTGATCTAGTGGATTCTTTGGACCCAGGAAGCTTGATATTCCTTATTGTGCACGCAGTTTAAAAATATCTCAGTATCAATCATTGTGAAATTTTCTATCGCTGCTTAACATGATGTCATTCTATCGCACAAGTTCCTTTTGCTAAATGAGCAATGATCTTTTCGCTACCCTATGATGCATTTGATCCTCGATAAGATAACTTTTGACACTGCTCTTTTGTTATCCACCGAGAACAAACTCCTCAAACGGAGAAACAGGGCAGCGTGTCACAACCCATTTCGCCGCCTCCACCTCCACCGCATCCGGTCAATCGGGAAATCGTGAAGCTATTCTTAGAGTAGAAGCCACCTATGTTTGACGGACATGGAGAGTCGGCCAAGGCTGAATCTTGGATCCGTGCAATAGAGTGCATCTTCACGATTTTGGGATGTAATGATAGAGAACGAATGAGTTGTGTGACCCACCAACTAACCGAGGCAGCTGACTTTTGGTGGGATACTAGAACGAAGACCATGCCATGAGATCAAGTAGAGGCGATGACATGGGAAGGTTTCAAGACTGAAATATACAACAAGTATGTGCCGAAGAGCTACCGGAAAGCAAAGGCATCCGAGTTCCACAATCTGACCCAAGGACGCATGACGGTGACCGAGTACGATCGAGCACTCAATAGCATGACCCGGTACACCTCTGATCAAGTCGATACTGACGAGAAGCTGTCCGACAAGTTCCGTGAGGGACTAAGACCTGAGATAAGAATGTCGTTGGCTAGTCGAGGGAGACTCCCCTACACTGAAGCATTAGCACCCGCACTGGATATTGAGGCAGCGATGCCTAAGGAGAAAGCTAAGGACAACACTACCTCGTCTCTACCTCCATCACACTACTTCCGAGAGAAAAGGAAGTGGGACGATTCTAGGACTTCCTACGACGGAAAACGGCACAAGTCGAATCAGCATCGATCCCAGCACGGAGGAGGGCAACATACGTCTAGCCAGAGAGGAGACTACCGACCTAGGGCACCGCAGTGCAATGTGTGTTCTAAGTACCATTTCAGAGAATGCCGATATCAGAACGTTATCAAGTGCTACATTAAATATGCAACATTTGCTTTTCGGCACGGGATTTTATGTAGTATTGTTTTGTGAGTTAATTAAGAGAGAGTAAAGTAAGAGAGAAGAAAAAGTAGAGAGAGTATTGTTTTCATTTTAAAAAACTTTTTATTTTTAATGGTACAAACCAAAAAGGAAAATGTTGCATTTCTAATTGGACAGAGGGGTGAGAGTATTTATTACTGTATTAAACTACTGGAACAGGGATGTCTTAGACATTATGGAAAATTAGCGGCAGGTTAGCCTAGTTCCATACAAGACAACGTTTTCATTGGTTTCAACTTTTATGCAATGCTGCTGATCCAACAGAGTATTAACATTATTAATGAGCAAAAAGATGGCCCAATATATTAGTGGTATAGAAAGATAAAGCTAAAACAGAGCAGTCCAGAAGTTGGGCCATATTTAAACATTAAACTCATTATTGGGCTGTTTGCCATAATAATAAAGAAAAAAACAAGGATTTGGATTTTTGTCGGAGTTATAACATTTTTCTGGAGAGTGGCATTTTCTTGCCGGAATTTGTAAGTTCTGGCTGACGGTGTTTGTCTTCCCTCGAATCCCTCCAATTTCGTTTGAGGTATTGAAATGTACACATTACTGCTATATTTCGAATCGTATATCCATCTTCTATTAATGAAAATTAGTTTTTACATGTATTTTCTATTTCTATTTTTACTTATTAAATTAAAATTATATTACACTTTATTTGTATTTTATATAACTATATTTTGATTATGTTTATTTTTATTTAAATTATGTACTATATGTAATCATGTACTCTCATCGTCTTATCATAAGTAATTAACTTTTTTTTGGTATGGAATTTAAGAAAATAATATTTGTTGAGTTAAGTGGAAGATAAAGATTAGATAAAGTAAGAGATAGTAAAATGTTGCTTTTTTTTTTCTGAAAAATGATATGAATCACATGAGATGGAAAAGCCTAGAATAGAAGGTTGATCACTAATGAGACAAAAGGAATAGTTTTTAAATGTAAATTGTATATTAATCTATTTTCTTTTGTGTGTGTTTAATTTTCAGTTGTTTTACTTTATAATTTTTTTAACTAAGCAATTTTTAGTTGTTTATTGAAGTTATTTATTTTAAAGTTTTCATAAAGCTTATTTTCAATATGAACTAATAAAAATAAAATAAAAATTCGTAGTAGTAAGTATTTAGTACTCCACTTAATAGCATCAGCAATGGTGTCCCTTACCCTCAGGCAGCTCATCTTTCGGGACGGGATGGTAAGGACACCCTTTGCAAGTGTAACAACCCACTGGGAAGGGAAGGGCGAGGATTAATAAATTTTCTCACTTTCCTAAATATTGCCGTATTATTTTTTTTCCTTTTTTTTTATTTTCATTTTTTTATCCCTCAATTCATTCCAAAATCATTTATAAATGCTCCATTCATTACATAATTTTTTCACACCTAACAAACTATTTCTCACTCATTTTTCTCTCTTAAAATTTTCATTTGCATTCTCAATTCAAGTATGGCTTAACATAGGGGACGAGAGAGACAAACCAAACGACCCACCAAACTCTCAACGTTGTTTTAATGGAAATGATGTTCGCCGCTATAACGATCAACACTTCTCGTATGGCACGGTCACAATAAGTAACACATTACCAATCAATTGAGCTCCTCATGTCTCGTTTGAACATGTCGTCACCATAAGAATAACTTTTTAAGTGAGACATTTCTTTTGGGTACGAAGATTAAGAATAGTGTGTTAGATGGATGATGAATAAAGTAAGAGAGAGTGTTACTCGTTGCTAATACTAAAAATGACTCCATTATCTTGGAATTTCCTAAAATAGAAAAAAGATTCAATCAACAACGAACAGATGGAGTAAATTTTAGCAGTTTGTAATGTTAATTTTTGGAGTTTTTAATGAACTTTTATTAATGAAATGTTTTGATATTAATTGTATTTTTAAATTGAAGAAATGAAATAGTGAAACCCATGAATAATTTATAGATGAATAGTAGTTAAAAAAAAACTAAATTGATGGTTAAAAGTGGTTTGAAACCAATAAATAATTAAGAAATGGGATGAATAACGGTTGACAATACTCTTAGGAGCTACTTGGTATGGTGGAATGGAATGACATTACTACCTACATTCCATTCCTTTACTTGAGATTTTTTTTCCTTGGAATCGTCATTCCATTCCACATGGGAATAGTCATTCCTTACATTTAGCCAAGGAATGGTCATTCTATTCCATATCATTCTCCTTTCTTTCAATTTTAAATTTTAACAAAATTATATAACATATTATCTTAGGGATGTGATCAGGTCCATAAGTGAAATTCTGTCAAAAATCAAAGCAAATCTCAACCATTGGATCCTGTAATGTAACCGTTAGATTAATGCCACGTGTCACCTAATAATGTAGATCGTGTAGTCTAATAATGTAGCTCGGCTAATAATGTAACACGCTGTAGTCTAATAATGTAGATTGTGCAGTCTAATAATGTAGCTTAGTTAATAATGTAACGCTTTTAGTGTAATAATGTATCTCGGGTATTATGATCACAACCATCTAATCTGAGGATCCAAGGGCTGAGATTTGCTTTGATTTTTGACAGAATTTGCCTTATGGACCATAGTGCGCCCCTATTATCTTATATTATATTTAAATTTTAATATCATCTCAATTTTATAATAAAATTAAAATTTCATAATTTTTAATAATTGAACACACACGTGCGCACGCACACGTACGCTCAACACCATACATACACTGATACACACACCCCGCCACCCGTACAAACACACCACCACCCGTACAAACACACCACCACATACACACCATACGTACATGCACACCGCCACACGTGCGCGCGCACACACACACGAGAAAAGTATTTGGCACAATTATTTTTGAATAAATATTGTTTTTTAATCAACATATTAATTATTTATATTTCGTTTCATTTCATTTCATTCCTACGTTATTTGTAGTTACCAAACATAGGAATAGAATCAATCAAGGAATAACAATTTCATTTCATTTTAATTCCTTGTGCTTATCAAGCATAAGAATGGAATGAAAGTGTCATTCTATCATACCAAGAAGCTCCCTTATCTAGTGCGCACATTGACAGAACAACTAATTTTTAAAATTTAAGTTCTTTTCCAAACATGCTAACAGAACCAAATATCTAAACGCACATGCTATACCACAACCCGCATGTATCCTTGCAAATTCCGATTCCTTTTTTCATTTTTATTGTCTTTTTAGATGTGCCTACAGACGGACTAAAAGAGTGCATCGGTTGAAAATACAGTATTCTAACGTGGCTAAAAAGTTTCATGGATGCGGGATTTGGAGGGAATTTTTGGGAATACAATAATACAGTATTAAGAGAAATGATGTACTAATACACACCAAATAAGACTCCTAAAAATAGAGGGTGTTTTATATACAAAATCATGTTTTATTTTTACAATCTTTACTAATACAACAAATTTCTAGTCACAATTAAAATGGGAAGTCCAACCGAGAAAAGAAAAAGAAAAAGAAAAAAAAAACAATAAAAAAGGAGAAAGAATGGCCAAGTCAGAACTCTCCTTGAATCATGAAAAAATATGATTACAAAAAGGAAAAAACTGGTCTTAATTGATGGGCAACAAAAAGAATTAGGAATTGGCATCCTTCATAAAGTTTCAAGGCCATTTTGCTCCAGAGATAAATTCAAATCCCAATTGAAAGCATTCAAAACTAGTGATGAATTCGAATTGGATGATTCCAGAATAAACATCTCAGAGTTAGATACCTTCGTCTTTTCTGATTTCGGATCTATCCACATAACATCGCTTCTCGCCGATGATTTTTCCATTTTCTTGCGATTATTGCTTGCTTTTTCTTCCTCCGAAATCTCACCCCATTTTTCCCTTTTCTGGAGATGAGTCATCCAGTAATTCTTTATATCGTTGTCTGTTCTTCCCGGCAGTTTCGCTGCAATCCCAGACCACCTATTCAATTCAAACAATATTAATTGATTAATACAAATAGTAATTGTGATCAATAATTAATTAATCATCATACTTATTTCCGAGTTCATAATGAAGTTTGGCGATGAGATCCTTTTCTTCTTGATTGAATTCCCCTCTTTTCACATCGGGTTTCAGGTAATTCATCCATCGCAATCTGCAGCTCTTTCCACATCTTTGCAACCCTGAAATTAATATACATATATAATTAATCCCAAATTATATATGATTGATTTCAAATCCATCAGTATTTAAATAAAAAAAGATAAGTATACCGGCAAATTTGGGGAGCAATCGCCAGTTCCAATGGCCGTATTTGAGAATATAAGATCTCAGCTTAGTGTCTTCATCTTGGCTCCAAGCGCCTTTCTTCAACCCATCTTTATCGACATAAGCGGCCTTCACCATTTTTGTCCAATTTCCAAACCTTTGCAACAACCCCACTCTTGTCTATATATGCCCAATTTAGGGGAAAAACTAATTATTGCTTTAGTAGTAATTGATTTGACTTTTCTATTGCTTGATTTTGATTTAATATTAGTCTTGGGGTAGGCGACCGCCTAGTTTAATTAGCACGTGATCTCATTTGCCAAGAGAGAAGCGACATTAGGAAATCGACATTGTTCGAAATTGTTTTTATTCTATTAATTTATAACTAAATGCATTCATGTGTGTGTGGGGTGGTTGGCCTAACTATATTTCTCACTTTCACTATACTTTTGTCAAACCTTGGCTCCTTATATTCTTAATAAAGTTAATGGATTATAAAATAATCTAAGTTCGAGTTTTGGATTTTCTTTTACTTTTCCAAAATTCCATTTTAAGCAACGTCGTGAAGCTGAATTTGCATAATTATTTTAATGTCAGATTAACGCACAAATAATAAATTTTGATTAAATTTTGGTTAAATCCAAACTTTTGATAATTAATACTAATAAAAGTTAAATATTTCATTTATTTTTCTCAATTTTCTCACAAGTCTTATTTGTGTGAGAAAGTATTTAATTGTGCATTCTAATAAATTTTTGTGAATGAGACCGCAAGTAAATTTTTGCTACTGACTTCGTCCCCCAAGTATTGACACACTTTGACCCGGCATGAGTTTTAAAAATTGTAATGGAAAGTGAGTTGAAAAAGTTGATGGGACGTGGATCCTACTTTTGAAATATTAGTTTTATAATAAAATATGACTATGAATGAGTTATTAGAATACGAGGTCCACTACGAAAAATGGTAAAAAGTGAAGTGTGTCAAACTTTCAGGGACGGACCGAAATAGTAAACCGTGTCAAATTTTCAGGGACGGAGGTAGTATCATTTTCCAACACTTAACACATTACCTTATTAATTTTTAAAAACACGCCTGTCATATTAGTAATAAATAATAAGTTAATGATTTTTTTTATAAAAAAGCATTAACTTATTTTCATTAATGAATTTTACATGAGTTCGTTTTCTATTATAAAGGCCCGATTTTTTCAGCTAGGTGTTTTTGGGCCATTTTTTCCCAAGGCCCGATTACCCCGACAGGCCTATTATGCGGACTTTATAGGTCCATTTTGTTATGAGGAGTATTTATTTTTGATAAACATTCCACCTATTTTTTTCCTGTATGGAGTAATTTATTAAATTTGTGTAAAGTCAAAATGGAGCACGAGGAACAAATGAAAGAATTAATAAGAATATTGTAGTACGTACTTTTATGATATTTTCAACTAATATTTAGACGTGAATTATAAATTTTGTTTCCTAACGCTAGAATTTCAATATTTTTTAAAAATATCTAATGCTAATAATTGCATCTTTATTTTTTGTCTTTATTTAAAAAATGTATTTAGTCAACTGTCACCGGAAGGATGTAATTAATTCGTAGCAACTTGAAAGTAGCGTTTAATGCAAAAAAATATAGACCATTTAACGGGCAAATTAACTTGGGCTTTTATTTGATGCATAAAAGCACAGTTTGTATAGTTTTGACAGTTTGTCGTAACTCGTAAGGGCTATAGTTTGTTTTAGACTTAATTAGTGAACTCAAACCAAATTAATAGTACGCATTAACAATTAAAGTATACTCAAGTTCGAGCATTTAATTCACGTTCAATATATCGATATTACTTGTATACTCCCTCCGTCTCACTTTAAAAGTCCCGGTTGAGTTCGGCACGGGTTTTAAGAAATACAAAGGAATATAGGTGAAAAAAGATAATGGAATATGGGTCCTACTTTTTTATATTAGTTTTATAATAAAATGTGAGTGGGAAAAGGTTAGTGAAATGTGGGGCCTAATACCATTTATGGAATATTTCAACCGGGACTCCTAAAGTGGGACATCCAAAAATGGTAAACCGGGACTCCTAAAATGGGACGGAGGGAGTATAATTTTATTACAAACTTAATACTCCCTTCCCTTTGTCCCATAAAAGATGTTTCACTTTCCTTTTTACTTTGTCCCACTAAAGATATCATATTTTGATTTTTAGAAAAAAATTCTCTCACAATAGTATAAATATTATATTTTTTCTTTTCACCAAACACACAAAATAAAAACCTCCTAATATGACGTGGCATCCCATAAGTGTGACATCGTTTATGGGATGGAGAGAGTATTGTATTGTAGGTATTTTAATTGAAACTTTTAATTAATAATTTAATATATTTGTTTAAAATTAGACATAATTGTATGATTTAAGATTTATGTACTATAAATCTTAACTAGTACTCCCTCCGTCTCATTTTAAGTGGAGCATTGACATGAGATTTTATTTAGTGTTGTTTTGTGAGTAAAATTGAGAGAATAAAGTAAGAGGGTTGAAGAAAGTAGAAAGAGTGGTGTTTTTATATTTAGAAATATATATTATTTAGAGAGACATCTCAAAAAGGAAAATATGTCTTTTAGAGTGCAATGAATGGAGTATTATCATAAGATAAATTAATTAATACCCCATTTTCTTTATTTTAATGCAAGAAAGAAGAGACGAATTAAATTAAATAAGCTCTCGACTTGGAGAAAAAACCAGATAACCAGTACTAATTACATTATTCACTTACTTCGATTGTTATATAAATTTATTCCTAAACCAATTATAGTGTTTTATTAGTAAATATATATATTCTAGCCGTCCAAGAAATATAGTCATATTTTCAATCTTGGTACATCTACCAAAATTAATTTATGTCTAATTATAAGAAGTTAATTTCTCTGTCTAATGTGTATCTCATTTTATATTCACTTCTATCTTTCCTTTTTCTTACCCTGAACAAAAGAAATACTCCCTGTCCCATTAGAAATGAAATACTTTTCCTTTTGGTCTGTCCCATTAAAAATAAAACGTTTCTAAAAATGGAAATAATACTTTCTCTATTTTTTCTTCTCTCTTACTTTACTCTTTCTTCATGAACTCACAAAACAACATTACATAAAATCATGTGCCGAAAAGCAAACGTTGCATATTTAATGGGATGGAGGGAGTATTGTAATATAACACTAATACTACCTGGCTCTTTCCTAGAAAACACAATTATTCTCTGGTCATATTTAGTGTATGATATAATTATCGATGAATAAGATTATATTCATCAGTACCTGACTTTCTAGTATTTGAATTATGCGGCGTAAGACATGTACAATTCAATGTATGCGCCTATGCGGCATATAATGAAAGATATAGTTAATTCAAATATCCAAATAGTTGTGTGGAATAATTAAATTAAGCCACGGCCAAATAGTTTTGTAGTTTGCTTCAACTTCCAGCATAGTAAAGTAAACACCTTTATTCTTGTTTGCACTAGTATTGCAGCATGCCATGTTTAGGTAACTGACGAAGGTTGAAGGAAAATTGAAATTTCTAAGAATAATTTTGATGCAATATCAACATGCGCTCAAAACATAATTAAATATTAAAGAGAGCAATTTTGTCTTCACTCTTCAGTCTTCACAGTCGCATTAATTTACTCTTAGTCAAATAAAGGTACTTATAAAGTCAAAAAAATGTGTAATCCACGTAAACTAAGTGATGTAAGCTAACCATATTGGTTTACCATGTCCATAAACATCTTTTCGATCGCTACCCATAAAAATGTTTTTTAGAATTTAGATGGCATAATTTGAGTTTATATTACTAAAGAAAATTTTGTATTAACTTATAATTACGGATTAGCAATACAGTATTACAAGTAATTAATTCGTGCACCAGCACGTAGTTAATTAGTTAAATTAAAAGAATTGGAAAAAGTGATATACGACTTGTTTTCTAGAGCTAGAACGTGTAATTAATTATCACTATATAACTCTTCCAAAATAGAGTCACTGTTGTGTTCAGATATATTTTTTCATGTAGAAAAAATGATACAACTAAAGATATTATTGGAATTTATATTTTACTTGAAATTATATTATCCAAATTATATTTTCATAGAAGTGTTGTACCAAAATTAATAAGCCGAGACTAATTTTACGTGACAATTGTCTCTAAATTTAATATTGAGCTGAATTCAATCAACCAAACAACTCATAAATTTAATATTCTAATAAATCTAACACCCTTAGGAAACAGAGAGCGCCATTTCTAATAAAAGTATATTCCATTTAATTGAGAATATATTAGTTGAATGTTTGGATCATCATGTTTCATTTATATATTAGAGGAGTTGTTAATTTGATCGCCATTTTTAAATCGGTTGTGATTTTAGGAATATCAACAATACAAAAAATACAACTTTCAAATACCATGTTTTCTAATGAAGGTTCAAAGGATGACAAAAATGAATAAAAAGTGCCAAATTTGAAAATTCATCACGCAAGGTGGCTGTTCAGCGGTGGCGGCAGACCGTAGGTGGTGATTTTAATTGGCTGCGGCAACATCTGTTGCTTAGCCAAAAAAGTGGCCAACGACTAAAATACCTAATGCTGTAAAAAGAAATTACTAAGCACTAGTATACTAGTAGTACTGTAAAATTCTAAACAAATGCATAATTCAAAGTTGGTTGCCATGCACAATTGAATTGAAAAGTCTAGAGCCGGTCTTAGTTTCCACTATAAATAGAGTTGTGCAGCCACTTTATTTCTCACTACACTCATCATCTTCTGCTTAATCTAAGCTCTTTGCAATATTAAGCATACAAAATCCAAAAGATGGCTGCACCACAAGCTCAAGTTCAGCGCCCCGTCGCCAACTTCTCTCCAAGTTTATGGGGCGATCAGTTCATCACCAATGATTCTGGTGCTAAGGTACATTCATCATTAATTCAATTCTTCATCCATAATTTTCACTATTTACTTCTAACTTTATCAATGTATACGTACTAAAATATGTCTTCTTCTATTATTATTTAGGCTGCTGAGCAACATTCAAAGGCAGTTCAAGTGCTGAAGAATCAAGTGTTGGATATGATCTCAGCTGCTGAAAACAATCTGGTTGAAGCAATGAACCTTATTGACACGCTCGAACGTCTCGGCATTTCTTATCACTTTGAAAAGGAGATTGAAGAAAAACTGCACCATTTCTTCAATGTAAATACGGATTATAGTGATGATAAGTCGTATGATTTGTACACTGTTGCACTTCATTTCCGTCTATTCAGGCAGCATGGCCACCGTTTATCTTCTGGTCTGTTATCACTTATACTCCAAATTTCACAGCTCTGCAAATATCAAAATACTAATATAAATACTACTATTGGTGAAGCAGACATTTTTGCAAGATGGGTCGATGTGAATGGCAAATTCCAAGAAGGCCTTAAGAATGACGGCAAGGGTTTGTTAAGTCTGTATGAAGCCTCGTACCTGAGAACACGTGGAGAAACTATACTGGATGATGCGCTTGAATTTGCTACTGCCACTCTCAAGTCCATAGCGCCACACCTTGAATCTCCTCTTAGCAAACAGGTTGTGCATGCTCTAATTCAACCCTTGCACTACGGAAATCCAAGAATTGAAGCTCGTTACTTTATCTCCATCTATGAAGAATACCAAGACAAGAATGAATCTCTCTTGAGGTTTGCTAAATTGGACTATAATCTATTGCAAATGCTACACAAGGAGGAGCTACATGAAGTCTCAAGGTAATATATATGATGACCGAGGCCTTTTATTTGTTATCAATACTTCTTAATATATAGTAAAAACTAATTAATATTGATGTTGTACATGTATATGTGTAGGTGGTGGAAAGAACTGGACCTTGTCTCGAAACTTCCATATGCAAGAGATAGAGTGGTGGAGTGCTTCTTTTGGGCTATGGGAGTATACCATGAGCCACAGTTCTCTCGTGCTCGTGTCATGCTCACTAAAACTATCGCCATGACCTCAATCATAGATGACACTTATGATGCTTACGGTGTCATTGAAGAGCTCGACATTTTTACTGAGGCAATAGAGAGGTAGACCTCTAAACTTACACTGTTACAATTCTTCTTGACTTGGTTGGTGCACAACTTGATCAATTGCTTTATTATTCAGGTGGAATATTGAAGAGATGGATAAACTACCTGAGTATGTGAAGCCATTCTATAAAGCTCTTTTGGAACTCTATGAACAATTTGAAGAAGAATTGGCTAAAGAAGGAAGATCCTACGCTGCACACTATGCCATAGAATCTGTACGAGTTCAAACATTAATTATTCCTTTATACATGCACTTAAGAAATATCATATGATTTATATAATCTGATAATGTTATTTGTATTTCTAAAATAGCTCAAAGAATTGGTGAGAAGCTACCATGTTGAGGCCAAGTGGTTCATACAAGGATATTTACCACCATTTGAGGAGTATCTAAAGAATGCCCTCATCACTTGCACTTACTGTTACCACACAACAACGGCGTTGCTGGGGGATGAATCTGCGACCAAGGAAGACTTCGAATGGCTAAGTGAGAAGCCTAAAATGCTTGTGGCAGGGCTACTCATATGTCGAGTCATTGACGACATAGCTACTTATGAGGTCGAAAAAGAAAGAGGTCAGAGTGCAACAGGCATAGAATCGTACATGAGAGACAATGGCGCCACAATAGAAGAAGCGGTGGCTAAATTCTTTGAAATAGCAACAGACGCATGGAAGGATATAAATGAGGAGTGTATGAGGCCATCTCCATATTCCAGAGATGTTTTGATGCGGATTCTGAATCTTGAACGCATAATTGATGTTACTTACAAAGGCAACGAAGATGGATACACTCAACCTGAGAAGGTTCTCAAGCCTCACATCGTTGCTTTGTTTGTCGATCCTATTGTGTTGTAGACCACATAAGGCCATATTTTCTCTTTGTTTTTGTTTAATGTTGTCTGGAGATTAATAATAATAATAATAATAATAATTGATTCCTATTAAATTTTTAATCGTGCATATTTTTGGTATCGTTGATTCTTTCCCTTCAGTTACTACATTTATAAGTTTCGGCACTTTAAACGGGCTTTTTGATTGCTAAGTAATGCATAAAAAAGGCTTTTTTTTTGGGGTTTTTTTCATGTTTGATGCATCACATTACTGAATTTAGGCCCATTAAATTTTTTTCGGCTTTCTTTTTTAACCGCATAAGCTTACTAAGCTTGTGCATATCTTTAAATATCTTCCATAACATGATAGTCTCACAAATGTTATAAGGGGTCGTTTGACAGCTTAAAACAAGTTAAGAGCTTGCTTTAACCATACATTTCATATTATCTAAAGGCAGTGGTCTATGAGACGATGATAGAATCATTTTTTTTGCTAACGAGATAAAATTCATATTTATTCATTATTGAATTGTAATATCTTTATACTCCCTTTGTCTATAGAAAATAGTCTCAATTATGGACATACGAGTATTATAGTAAGAAATTGATAAATAAGAAGATGAAAAAAGAAAGTAGATAAAGTAAGAGAGGTTAAAAAAAAGTACCAAAAAAGAAAAAATTGATAAAACATAGTATAAGTAGTTTTTATTTTTGAAATGAGACTTTTCACATACACGAAATGACAAAATAGAACTATGTTTTCGTAGAACGAGAGAGTACATTGAATCAGACACAATATAGTTGGTCTATTCTATATGTCTCTAGATATTACTCCCTCCGTTCTATCGTAATGGAGGCATTTCTTTTCGGCACGGAGATTAACAAAATTTGTGTTAGGTAAGTTAAGTAAAGAGATAGTAAAGTGGAAAATGAAAAAGGTGGAGAGATATAGAGAAAATAAAGTAAGAGAGAGTAAAGTAGGTGTGAAAAGGAAAATGACTCTATTACTATGGAACGTACCAAAATGACAAAATGACTCTATTACTATGGAACGGAGGGAGTACAAGTTAGACATAGAGGTCGATAAAATATCTATATTCCCAATAATTAAACTAATCAAATCGAAATATTAAATGCGGTTTCAACATTTTAAATTTTATAGTATATGGTCATATCGAATTTTTATTTTCTTCAGATATTTGAATTTTGTTTTCCATTCAGACTGGTTTTTCTAAATAAAAAATACAAATGATACTACTTTAATGTAAAAAAAATATTTAATTATTATATTTAACTATAATGCTAACCTCAGACATATAATAGCTTTTTCATTTCAGATTTTTGGATTATTTTGGATCTTTTTTTAATATTTTGGAATTTATTTTTGATTTAGTTATGAATTCTCTAGATTCTCGGATATTCCAAATTTTTATCCAGTCAAACTTCTACTAATTTTCAAATCAATTTAAATATAAGAAACTTGTTAGGCGCTTGCATATGTATGCAATACTATAAAACTCGATGATAAGAGTTTAATTAGTAGAAAACGGCCAATTAGGTTATGGTCCTTGTTAATACTCTATCGTTCCAATACAAGCGAAGCACATCTTTTGGGCACAGAATTTGATAAATTAATATTTAAATAGTTAAAGTGGAGAGAGTAAAGTATGAGAGATAGTGAAAAGTAGAGCTATAAAGAGAGAATAAAGTAGGTAGAAAATAAAGTACGATATAAGATTTTTTTGCCAAAAAGAGAAATGACTCACTTATAGAGGGACATCCCAAAAAGGAATATGACTCGTTTATCTTGGGATGGATGGTGTATTAATCAGTGATGGAAAATGACAACATATTTTTAATTGGTAAGATGGTTTTTTATCAATTTAAATAAGTGTGGAATTCGAGTTATTTCAGATGAATAGTATATGAGTCATTTATATATATATATTGTATTTGCAAAATTCTAATAAAAGTGTGAGCTAGAGCCTTTTTATATTTTTTTAATAATATTTTTAAGAAAAGGAATAGTGATGAAAGTTTATAACAGCTGTTTTTTAGAAGAAGGTATAAGTTAAAATTATAAGTAATGAAATCTGAAGATGTAAAATACAGATATATACCATTGTATTTGAATATTCTTATTATCCTAGTGAATTCTTATGGCAATTGTTGACTTGACTCAGAATAACAAAGGACAAATACAATAGAAGAGAAGAAAACATGATTAGAAATTTATAAGATAGTAGTATAAATTTGAGTCCAGCCGTCTTGGTGGAAATTAAACCCACATTAATTAATTTATAGGAGGGGTGTTTGGTTTGTAAAATTGTATTTGAGATTAAATATATAATGTGTTTGGTCCATGAGACTCAATCTACAATTTAATCCTAAACGAATAATCATGAGATATTTAATCTCACAATTCTATCATAAATTATATCTTAATATTATTATTTTATTTAAGAAACTGAACGCAACTATATTATATTATATTTCTATCTATTGATCATATATAGAGACGGAGAAGCCGAATAGTTTAGCAATAGATAGGAATCGGATTCATAACAACAGTAAATATTTCCTAATGAATTAAGAAATGGCCGTATATACTGCAACTAGCACTAAATATATTGCAAGTTAGTACAATAGAAGACAACATACTCTTTCCTCTCCATTTTAATTAGTATTTCCACCATCCATGATTAAATATTCCATATCTGATCGACACAAGTTTTAAGAAATTATTTGATTCTATAAAATAGTAGAATGTTCGACCTACTTTTAAATATTAGTTTTACGATAAAATGTAAGTTGATTAAATTAGTGGAATGCAAAGTCCATATACCAAATAAAGTAAAAATGAAATAAAATATATATTGGCTAATCACAGAAAAGGAGAAAAGGAAAATTAGAACATTTAATGGCGGACAATGAGGGTATATTATATACTACTACTAAATAGAGGAATTTAATATGCTGAGTTCTTTGAACTTTAGCAGCAAACATTTTGGACTCTGATCTATTACAAGAATAGATTGTAATGCTCATCCAAAAATAAATCATTTGTCCAACTCTAGTTCTCTACCCAGACTGGCCAGACATATAATTTCGGTAGAACATGATAATGAAATTTATTGAAACTGTATATTTTACTGCTCCATATTTTATTTTTCCTCGTCAATTTCCAAACAAAGGAAATGCCAATTGGAATTTATGACCTGTAATTGCTCATGCGTACATAAGTCTATGCTAAGATCAAATATTCAAGTATTAAAAAAATTTAATTTTGAAATTTCAGTCACGCACTAGAAAATCGTTATGAAGTAAATTCTAGTTTAGCATCCCGATCTAAATACAAAAAAAATACTAATAATTCATGATAAAAAAAGAAACTGCCACAATAATTTTTTTGACACCTAACTGCCACAATATTAGCAGAAGAATCATTAAAGAAAGTAGTCGCTAATGCATAAATGTAATGACGTCAATCAAGTAATATATTCTACGTCCATATGTCGCGTTTTATCAGTCCCAGTCACTCTTGAGCACTCATATTGTAAAAATGATAATAAATACGCAGTTAAAGTTGTGAAATGGTAAAATAAGAGAAAGAATAATGTAAAGAAGAGTCTTCACTGTATTATTCTATCTTTTACTTAATCATTTCTCCATTTTAACTATTTATTGTATCATTTTTACAAAACGAGTGCTCAAAAGTGATTGAGACTGCTAAAACGGGACAGGGGAAATAACACATTCTGGCGAATTACACGACATTCAGTTTTTCAGGTGGGGGAGAGGGTGATTATTGGGTTTTATTTACCGAGAAGTTTGGAGAATGGATAAATAAATATTAATGCCTCTATATTTATATATGTGTATTCACCTGATTAAAATTAGTAAAGAGAGATATAAAAATATAATTGTTTTATTTGTATAAAATAATTCTTCATACAATATTTTGAGGGGTCAAAAAAGGATACCAGGCATGCCAGCCTTAATCCAAAAGTGCAGCGTATATTCTATGGATATAGATTAATTTATCTTCAAAAGTGCAGTGTGTAGTCCCTTCATCCCATTTTTGACATAAAAATTAAGGAATGAATATTTAATAAGTCAAGTGGAATGTTAATAAAGAGAATGAAATATATAAATAGGGAAAGAATAATGTAAAATATAAATTGCAAGAGAATAAATTATTAGTCGGTGAATAAAGTAAGAGAAATAATAAAATTTGATAAAGTAAAATAAGAGAGAATAAGATAAAAAGAAAATATTAAATTTTGCCAAAATTGGAAATAATTCAACTATAATGAAATGATCTAAAGAATGAATGTAACTCAATACTAATGGGATGGGATGGGATGGGAGAAGTATAAATTATAGTCTTATGTTGAGTACTAGATTCTCCGCAATTAGAGGTGTCTGTTGTCAAATTTTTAATTCGGGTCAATTTATTAGAACTGGCAAATCTAATGGCTCATTCCTGGAAAACACACACAAGTGAAATTAGAGAATAATCCATTAGTCATATTTAGCATACACTGCATCAGTCTCACTCTCTTACAAAGATAGTACTATTATATTCCAAGCTACAATCGGCAAAGTTGGCTGCCACTCATAGTTGAAAAGTCTAACATCATTCCATTACAAATAGAGCTCTGCAACTCCTTCATTTTGCACTACACTCTACCCCCTTCTGCTTCAACTTCTCTTTGCATTTTGCATACTAATACTACACAAAAATTAAATTAATGGCTCCACCACAATCACTAGTAGAAATTCAGCGACCTGTCGCCAATTTCTCCCCGAGCTTGTGGGGCGATCAGTTCATCAAACACGGTTCTACTGCTAAGGTACTTTCATCATTCTTACTCTAATTAATTTCAGTGTATAACATATATAGTATTCACTTTCATTCTGACATATTACTATATTGATGTTTTTCAAATACATATAGGCTGCTCAAAAACATTCCAGTGCAGTTGAAGTGTGTAAGAATGAAGTTTTGGATATGATGGCAGCTGCTGGAAACAATCTAGTTGAAGCAATGAACCTTATTGACACGCTCGAACGTCTTGGCATTTCATATCACTTTGAAAAGGAGATTGAAGATAAACTGCACCATTTCTTCAATGTAAATACGGATTATAGTGATGATAAGTCGTATGATTTGTACACTGTTGCACTTCATTTCCGTCTATTCAGGCAGCATGGCCACCGTTTATCTTCTGGTCTGTTATCACTTATACTCCAAATTTCACAGCTCTGCAAATATCAAAATACTAATATAAATACTACTATTGGTGAAGCAGACATTTTTGCAAGATGGGTCGATGTGAATGGCAAATTCCAAGAAGGCCTTAAGAATGACGGCAAGGGTTTGTTAAGTCTGTATGAAGCCTCGTACCTGAGAACACGTGGAGAAACTATACTGGATGATGCGCTTGAATTTGCTACTGCCACTCTCAAGTCCATAGCGCCACACCTTGAATCTCCTCTTAGCAAACAGGTTGTGCATGCTCTAATTCAACCCTTGCACTACGGAAATCCAAGAATTGAAGCTCGTTACTTTATCTCCATCTATGAAGAATACCAAGACAAGAATGAATCTCTCTTGAGGTTTGCTAAATTGGACTATAATCTATTGCAAATGCTACACAAGGAGGAGCTACATGAAGTCTCAAGGTAATATATATGATGACCGAGGCCTTTTATTTGTTATCAATACTTCTTAATATATAGTAAAAACTAATTAATATTGATGTTGTACATGTATATGTGTAGGTGGTGGAAAGAACTGGACCTTGTCTCGAAACTTCCATATGCAAGAGATAGAGTGGTGGAGTGCTTCTTTTGGGCTATGGGAGTATACCATGAGCCACAGTTCTCTCGTGCTCGTGTCATGCTCACTAAAACTATCGCCATGACCTCAATCATAGATGACACTTATGATGCTTACGGTGTCATTGAAGAGCTCGACATTTTTACTGAGGCAATAGAGAGGTAGACCTCTAAACTTACACTGTTACAATTCTTCTTGACTTGGTTGGTGCACAACTTGATCAATTGCTTTATTATTCAGGTGGAATATTGAAGAGATGGATAAACTACCTGAGTATGTGAAGCCATTCTATAAAGCTCTTTTGGAACTCTATGAACAATTTGAAGAAGAATTGGCTAAAGAAGGAAGATCCTACGCTGCACACTATGCCATAGAATCTGTACGAGTTCAAACATTAATTATTCCTTTATACATGCACTTAAGAAATATCATATGATTTATATAATCTGATAATGTTATTTGTATTTCTAAAATAGCTCAAAGAATTGGTGAGAAGCTACCATGTTGAGGCCAAGTGGTTCATACAAGGATATTTACCACCATTTGAGGAGTATCTAAAGAATGCCCTCATCACTTGCACTTACTGTTACCACACAACAACGGCGTTGCTGGGGGATGAATCTGCGACCAAGGAAGACTTCGAATGGCTAAGTGAGAAGCCTAAAATGCTTGTGGCAGGGCTACTCATATGTCGAGTCATTGACGACATAGCTACTTATGAGGTCGAAAAAGAAAGAGGTCAGAGTGCAACAGGCATAGAATCGTACATGAGAGACAATGGCGCCACAATAGAAGAAGCGGTGGCTAAATTCTTTGAAATAGCAACAGACGCATGGAAGGATATAAATGAGGAGTGTATGAGGCCATCTCCATATTCCAGAGATGTTTTGATGCGGATTCTGAATCTTGAACGCATAATTGATGTTACTTACAAAGGCAACGAAGATGGATACACTCAACCTGAGAAGGTTCTCAAGCCTCACATCGTTGCTTTGTTTGTCGATCCTATTGTGTTGTAGACCACATAAGGCCATATTTTCTCTTTGTTTTTGTTTAATGTTGTCTGGAGATTAATAATAATAATAATAATAATAATTGATTCCTATTAAATTTTTAATCGTGCATATTTTTGGTATCGTTGATTCTTTCCCTTCAGTTACTACATTTATAAGTTTCGGCACTTTAAACGGGCTTTTTGATTGCTAAGTAATGCATAAAAAAGGCTTTTTTCTTGGGGTTTTTTTCATGTTTGATGCATCACATTACTGAATTTAGGCCCATTAAATTTTTTTCGGCTTTCTTTTTTAACCGCATAAGCTTACTAAGCTTGTGCATATCTTTAAATATCTTCCATAACATGATAGTCTCACAAATGTTATAAGGGGTCGTTTGACAGCTTAAAACAAGTTAAGAGCTTGCTTTAACCATACATTTCATATTATCTAAAGGCAGTGGTCTATGAGACGATGATAGAATCATTTTTTTTGCTAACGAGATAAAATTCATATTTATTCATTATTGAATTGTAATATCTTTATACTCCCTTTGTCTATAGAAAATAGTCTCAATTATGGACATACGAGTATTATAGTAAGAAATTGATAAATAAGAAGATGAAAAAAGAAAGTAGATAAAGTAAGAGAGGTTAAAAAAAAGTACCAAAAAAGAAAAAATTGATAAAACATAGTATAAGTAGTTTTTATTTTTGAAATGAGACTTTTCACATACACGAAATGACAAAATAGAACTATGTTTTCGTAGAACGAGAGAGTACATTGAATCAGACACAATATAGTTGGTCTATTCTATATGTCTCTAGATATTACTCCCTCCGTTCTATCGTAATGGAGGCATTTCTTTTCGGCACGGAGATTAACAAAATTTGTGTTAGGTAAGTTAAGTAAAGAGATAGTAAAGTGGAAAATGAAAAAGGTGGAGAGATATAGAGAAAATAAAGTAAGAGAGAGTAAAGTAGGTGTGAAAAGGAAAATGACTCTATTACTATGGAACGTACCAAAATGACAAAATGACTCTATTACTATGGAACGGAGGGAGTACAAGTTAGACATAGAGGTCGATAAAATATCTATATTCCCAATAATTAAACTAATCAAATCGAAATATTAAATGCGGTTTCAACATTTTAAATTTTATAGTATATGGTCATATCGAATTTTTATTTTCTTCAGATATTTGAATTTTGTTTTCCATTCAGACTGGTTTTTCTAAATAAAAAATACAAATGATACTACTTTAATGTAAAAAAAATATTTAATTATTATATTTAACTATAATGCTAACCTCAGACATATAATAGCTTTTTCATTTCAGATTTTTGGATTATTTTGGATCTTTTTTTAATATTTTGGAATTTATTTTTGATTTAGTTATGAATTCTCTAGATTCTCGGATATTCCAAATTTTTATCCAGTCAAACTTCTACTAATTTTCAAATCAATTTAAATATAAGAAACTTGTTAGGCGCTTGCATATGTATGCAATACTATAAAACTCGATGATAAGAGTTTAATTAGTAGAAAACGGCCAATTAGGTTATGGTCCTTGTTAATACTCTATCGTTCCAATACAAGCGAAGCACATCTTTTGGGCACAGAATTTGATAAATTAATATTTAAATAGTTAAAGTGGAGAGAGTAAAGTATGAGAGATAGTGAAAAGTAGAGCTATAAAGAGAGAATAAAGTAGGTAGAAAATAAAGTACGATATAAGATTTTTTTGCCAAAAAGAGAAATGACTCACTTATAGAGGGACATCCCAAAAAGGAATATGACTCGTTTATCTTGGGATGGATGGTGTATTAATCAGTGATGGAAAATGACAACATATTTTTAATTGGTAAGATGGTTTTTTATCAATTTAAATAAGTGTGGAATTCGAGTTATTTCAGATGAATAGTATATGAGTCATTTATATATATATATTGTATTTGCAAAATTCTAATAAAAGTGTGAGCTAGAGCCTTTTTATATTTTTTTAATAATATTTTTAAGAAAAGGAATAGTGATGAAAGTTTATAACAGCTGTTTTTTAGAAGAAGGTATAAGTTAAAATTATAAGTAATGAAATCTGAAGATGTAAAATACAGATATATACCATTGTATTTGAATATTCTTATTATCCTAGTGAATTCTTATGGCAATTGTTGACTTGACTCAGAATAACAAAGGACAAATACAATAGAAGAGAAGAAAACATGATTAGAAATTTATAAGATAGTAGTATAAATTTGAGTCCAGCCGTCTTGGTGGAAATTAAACCCACATTAATTAATTTATAGGAGGGGTGTTTGGTTTGTAAAATTGTATTTGAGATTAAATATATAATGTGTTTGGTCCATGAGACTCAATCTACAATTTAATCCTAAACGAATAATCATGAGATATTTAATCTCACAATTCTATCATAAATTATATCTTAATATTATTATTTTATTTAAGAAACTGAACGCAACTATATTATATTATATTTCTATCTATTGATCATATATAGAGACGGAGAAGCCGAATAGTTTAGCAATAGATAGGAATCGGATTCATAACAACAGTAAATATTTCCTAATGAATTAAGAAATGGCCGTATATACTGCAACTAGCACTAAATATATTGCAAGTTAGTACAATAGAAGACAACATACTCTTTCCTCTCCATTTTAATTAGTATTTCCACCATCCATGATTAAATATTCCATATCTGATCGACACAAGTTTTAAGAAATTATTTGATTCTATAAAATAGTAGAATGTTCGACCTACTTTTAAATATTAGTTTTACGATAAAATGTAAGTTGATTAAATTAGTGGAATGCAAAGTCCATATACCAAATAAAGTAAAAATGAAATAAAATATATATTGGCTAATCACAGAAAAGGAGAAAAGGAAAATTAGAACATTTAATGGCGGACAATGAGGGTATATTATATACTACTACTAAATAGAGGAATTTAATATGCTGAGTTCTTTGAACTTTAGCAGCAAACATTTTGGACTCTGATCTATTACAAGAATAGATTGTAATGCTCATCCAAAAATAAATCATTTGTCCAACTCTAGTTCTCTACCCAGACTGGCCAGACATATAATTTCGGTAGAACATGATAATGAAATTTATTGAAACTGTATATTTTACTGCTCCATATTTTATTTTTCCTCGTCAATTTCCAAACAAAGGAAATGCCAATTGGAATTTATGACCTGTAATTGCTCATGCGTACATAAGTCTATGCTAAGATCAAATATTCAAGTATTAAAAAAATTTAATTTTGAAATTTCAGTCACGCACTAGAAAATCGTTATGAAGTAAATTCTAGTTTAGCATCCCGATCTAAATACAAAAAAAATACTAATAATTCATGATAAAAAAAGAAACTGCCACAATAATTTTTTTGACACCTAACTGCCACAATATTAGCAGAAGAATCATTAAAGAAAGTAGTCGCTAATGCATAAATGTAATGACGTCAATCAAGTAATATATTCTACGTCCATATGTCGCGTTTTATCAGTCCCAGTCACTCTTGAGCACTCATATTGTAAAAATGATAATAAATACGCAGTTAAAGTTGTGAAATGGTAAAATAAGAGAAAGAATAATGTAAAGAAGAGTCTTCACTGTATTATTCTATCTTTTACTTAATCATTTCTCCATTTTAACTATTTATTGTATCATTTTTACAAAACGAGTGCTCAAAAGTGATTGAGACTGCTAAAACGGGACAGGGGAAATAACACATTCTGGCGAATTACACGACATTCAGTTTTTCAGGTGGGGGAGAGGGTGATTATTGGGTTTTATTTACCGAGAAGTTTGGAGAATGGATAAATAAATATTAATGCCTCTATATTTATATATGTGTATTCACCTGATTAAAATTAGTAAAGAGAGATATAAAAATATAATTGTTTTATTTGTATAAAATAATTCTTCATACAATATTTTGAGGGGTCAAAAAAGGATACCAGGCATGCCAGCCTTAATCCAAAAGTGCAGCGTATATTCTATGGATATAGATTAATTTATCTTCAAAAGTGCAGTGTGTAGTCCCTTCATCCCATTTTTGACATAAAAATTAAGGAATGAATATTTAATAAGTCAAGTGGAATGTTAATAAAGAGAATGAAATATATAAATAGGGAAAGAATAATGTAAAATATAAATTGCAAGAGAATAAATTATTAGTCGGTGAATAAAGTAAGAGAAATAATAAAATTTGATAAAGTAAAATAAGAGAGAATAAGATAAAAAGAAAATATTAAATTTTGCCAAAATTGGAAATAATTCAACTATAATGAAATGATCTAAAGAATGAATGTAACTCAATACTAATGGGATGGGATGGGATGGGAGAAGTATAAATTATAGTCTTATGTTGAGTACTAGATTCTCCGCAATTAGAGGTGTCTGTTGTCAAATTTTTAATTCGGGTCAATTTATTAGAACTGGCAAATCTAATGGCTCATTCCTGGAAAACACACACAAGTGAAATTAGAGAATAATCCATTAGTCATATTTAGCATACACTGCATCAGTCTCACTCTCTTACAAAGATAGTACTATTATATTCCAAGCTACAATCGGCAAAGTTGGCTGCCACTCATAGTTGAAAAGTCTAACATCATTCCATTACAAATAGAGCTCTGCAACTCCTTCATTTTGCACTACACTCTACCCCCTTCTGCTTCAACTTCTCTTTGCATTTTGCATACTAATACTACACAAAAATTAAATTAATGGCTCCACCACAATCACTAGTAGAAATTCAGCGACCTGTCGCCAATTTCTCCCCGAGCTTGTGGGGCGATCAGTTCATCAAACACGGTTCTACTGCTAAGGTACTTTCATCATTCTTACTCTAATTAATTTCAGTGTATAACATATATAGTATTCACTTTCATTCTGACATATTACTATATTGATGTTTTTCAAATACATATAGGCTGCTCAAAAACATTCCAGTGCAGTTGAAGTGTGTAAGAATGAAGTTTTGGATATGATGGCAGCTGCTGGAAACAATCTAGTTGAAGCAATGAACCTTATTGACACGCTCGAACGTCTTGGCATTTCATATCACTTTGAAAAGGAGATTGAAGATAAACTGCACCATTTCTTCAATGTAAATACGGATTATAGTGATGATAAGTCGTATGATTTGTACACTGTTGCACTTCATTTCCGTCTATTCAGGCAGCATGGCCACCGTTTATCTTCTGGTCTGTTATCACTTATACTCCAAATTTCACAGCTCTGCAAATATCAAAATACTAATATAAATACTACTATTGGTGAAGCAGACATTTTTGCAAGATGGGTCGATGTGAATGGCAAATTCCAAGAAGGCCTTAAGAATGACGGCAAGGGTTTGTTAAGTCTGTATGAAGCCTCGTACCTGAGAACACGTGGAGAAACTATACTGGATGATGCGCTTGAATTTGCTACTGCCACTCTCAAGTCCATAGCGCCACACCTTGAATCTCCTCTTAGCAAACAGGTTGTGCATGCTCTAATTCAACCCTTGCACTACGGAAATCCAAGAATTGAAGCTCGTTACTTTATCTCCATCTATGAAGAATACCAAGACAAGAATGAATCTCTCTTGAGGTTTGCTAAATTGGACTATAATCTATTGCAAATGCTACACAAGGAGGAGCTACATGAAGTCTCAAGGTAATATATATGATGACCGAGGCCTTTTATTTGTTATCAATACTTCTTAATATATAGTAAAAACTAATTAATATTGATGTTGTACATGTATATGTGTAGGTGGTGGAAAGAACTGGACCTTGTCTCGAAACTTCCATATGCAAGAGATAGAGTGGTGGAGTGCTTCTTTTGGGCTATGGGAGTATACCATGAGCCACAGTTCTCTCGTGCTCGTGTCATGCTCACTAAAACTATCGCCATGACCTCAATCATAGATGACACTTATGATGCTTACGGTGTCATTGAAGAGCTCGACATTTTTACTGAGGCAATAGAGAGGTAGACCTCTAAACTTACACTGTTACAATTCTTCTTGACTTGGTTGGTGCACAACTTGATCAATTGCTTTATTATTCAGGTGGAATATTGAAGAGATGGATAAACTACCTGAGTATGTGAAGCCATTCTATAAAGCTCTTTTGGAACTCTATGAACAATTTGAAGAAGAATTGGCTAAAGAAGGAAGATCCTACGCTGCACACTATGCCATAGAATCTGTACGAGTTCAAACATTAATTATTCCTTTATACATGCACTTAAGAAATATCATATGATTTATATAATCTGATAATGTTATTTGTATTTCTAAAATAGCTCAAAGAATTGGTGAGAAGCTACCATGTTGAGGCCAAGTGGTTCATACAAGGATATTTACCACCATTTGAGGAGTATCTAAAGAATGCCCTCATCACTTGCACTTACTGTTACCACACAACAACGGCGTTGCTGGGGGATGAATCTGCGACCAAGGAAGACTTCGAATGGCTAAGTGAGAAGCCTAAAATGCTTGTGGCAGGGCTACTCATATGTCGAGTCATTGACGACATAGCTACTTATGAGGTCGAAAAAGAAAGAGGTCAGAGTGCAACAGGCATAGAATCGTACATGAGAGACAATGGCGCCACAATAGAAGAAGCGGTGGCTAAATTCTTTGAAATAGCAACAGACGCATGGAAGGATATAAATGAGGAGTGTATGAGGCCATCTCCATATTCCAGAGATGTTTTGATGCGGATTCTGAATCTTGAACGCATAATTGATGTTACTTACAAAGGCAACGAAGATGGATACACTCAACCTGAGAAGGTTCTCAAGCCTCACATCGTTGCTTTGTTTGTCGATCCTATTGTGTTGTAGACCACATAAGGCCATATTTTCTCTTTGTTTTTGTTTAATGTTGTCTGGAGATTAATAATAATAATAATAATAATAATTGATTCCTATTAAATTTTTAATCGTGCATATTTTTGGTATCGTTGATTCTTTCCCTTCAGTTACTACATTTATAAGTTTCGGCACTTTAAACGGGCTTTTTGATTGCTAAGTAATGCATAAAAAAGGCTTTTTTCTTGGGGTTTTTTTCATGTTTGATGCATCACATTACTGAATTTAGGCCCATTAAATTTTTTTCGGCTTTCTTTTTTAACCGCATAAGCTTACTAAGCTTGTGCATATCTTTAAATATCTTCCATAACATGATAGTCTCACAAATGTTATAAGGGGTCGTTTGACAGCTTAAAACAAGTTAAGAGCTTGCTTTAACCATACATTTCATATTATCTAAAGGCAGTGGTCTATGAGACGATGATAGAATCATTTTTTTTGCTAACGAGATAAAATTCATATTTATTCATTATTGAATTGTAATATCTTTATACTCCCTTTGTCTATAGAAAATAGTCTCAATTATGGACATACGAGTATTATAGTAAGAAATTGATAAATAAGAAGATGAAAAAAGAAAGTAGATAAAGTAAGAGAGGTTAAAAAAAAGTACCAAAAAAGAAAAAATTGATAAAACATAGTATAAGTAGTTTTTATTTTTGAAATGAGACTTTTCACATACACGAAATGACAAAATAGAACTATGTTTTCGTAGAACGAGAGAGTACATTGAATCAGACACAATATAGTTGGTCTATTCTATATGTCTCTAGATATTACTCCCTCCGTTCTATCGTAATGGAGGCATTTCTTTTCGGCACGGAGATTAACAAAATTTGTGTTAGGTAAGTTAAGTAAAGAGATAGTAAAGTGGAAAATGAAAAAGGTGGAGAGATATAGAGAAAATAAAGTAAGAGAGAGTAAAGTAGGTGTGAAAAGGAAAATGACTCTATTACTATGGAACGTACCAAAATGACAAAATGACTCTATTACTATGGAACGGAGGGAGTACAAGTTAGACATAGAGGTCGATAAAATATCTATATTCCCAATAATTAAACTAATCAAATCGAAATATTAAATGCGGTTTCAACATTTTAAATTTTATAGTATATGGTCATATCGAATTTTTATTTTCTTCAGATATTTGAATTTTGTTTTCCATTCAGACTGGTTTTTCTAAATAAAAAATACAAATGATACTACTTTAATGTAAAAAAAATATTTAATTATTATATTTAACTATAATGCTAACCTCAGACATATAATAGCTTTTTCATTTCAGATTTTTGGATTATTTTGGATCTTTTTTTAATATTTTGGAATTTATTTTTGATTTAGTTATGAATTCTCTAGATTCTCGGATATTCCAAATTTTTATCCAGTCAAACTTCTACTAATTTTCAAATCAATTTAAATATAAGAAACTTGTTAGGCGCTTGCATATGTATGCAATACTATAAAACTCGATGATAAGAGTTTAATTAGTAGAAAACGGCCAATTAGGTTATGGTCCTTGTTAATACTCTATCGTTCCAATACAAGCGAAGCACATCTTTTGGGCACAGAATTTGATAAATTAATATTTAAATAGTTAAAGTGGAGAGAGTAAAGTATGAGAGATAGTGAAAAGTAGAGCTATAAAGAGAGAATAAAGTAGGTAGAAAATAAAGTACGATATAAGATTTTTTTGCCAAAAAGAGAAATGACTCACTTATAGAGGGACATCCCAAAAAGGAATATGACTCGTTTATCTTGGGATGGATGGTGTATTAATCAGTGATGGAAAATGACAACATATTTTTAATTGGTAAGATGGTTTTTTATCAATTTAAATAAGTGTGGAATTCGAGTTATTTCAGATGAATAGTATATGAGTCATTTATATATATATATTGTATTTGCAAAATTCTAATAAAAGTGTGAGCTAGAGCCTTTTTATATTTTTTTAATAATATTTTTAAGAAAAGGAATAGTGATGAAAGTTTATAACAGCTGTTTTTTAGAAGAAGGTATAAGTTAAAATTATAAGTAATGAAATCTGAAGATGTAAAATACAGATATATACCATTGTATTTGAATATTCTTATTATCCTAGTGAATTCTTATGGCAATTGTTGACTTGACTCAGAATAACAAAGGACAAATACAATAGAAGAGAAGAAAACATGATTAGAAATTTATAAGATAGTAGTATAAATTTGAGTCCAGCCGTCTTGGTGGAAATTAAACCCACATTAATTAATTTATAGGAGGGGTGTTTGGTTTGTAAAATTGTATTTGAGATTAAATATATAATGTGTTTGGTCCATGAGACTCAATCTACAATTTAATCCTAAACGAATAATCATGAGATATTTAATCTCACAATTCTATCATAAATTATATCTTAATATTATTATTTTATTTAAGAAACTGAACGCAACTATATTATATTATATTTCTATCTATTGATCATATATAGAGACGGAGAAGCCGAATAGTTTAGCAATAGATAGGAATCGGATTCATAACAACAGTAAATATTTCCTAATGAATTAAGAAATGGCCGTATATACTGCAACTAGCACTAAATATATTGCAAGTTAGTACAATAGAAGACAACATACTCTTTCCTCTCCATTTTAATTAGTATTTCCACCATCCATGATTAAATATTCCATATCTGATCGACACAAGTTTTAAGAAATTATTTGATTCTATAAAATAGTAGAATGTTCGACCTACTTTTAAATATTAGTTTTACGATAAAATGTAAGTTGATTAAATTAGTGGAATGCAAAGTCCATATACCAAATAAAGTAAAAATGAAATAAAATATATATTGGCTAATCACAGAAAAGGAGAAAAGGAAAATTAGAACATTTAATGGCGGACAATGAGGGTATATTATATACTACTACTAAATAGAGGAATTTAATATGCTGAGTTCTTTGAACTTTAGCAGCAAACATTTTGGACTCTGATCTATTACAAGAATAGATTGTAATGCTCATCCAAAAATAAATCATTTGTCCAACTCTAGTTCTCTACCCAGACTGGCCAGACATATAATTTCGGTAGAACATGATAATGAAATTTATTGAAACTGTATATTTTACTGCTCCATATTTTATTTTTCCTCGTCAATTTCCAAACAAAGGAAATGCCAATTGGAATTTATGACCTGTAATTGCTCATGCGTACATAAGTCTATGCTAAGATCAAATATTCAAGTATTAAAAAAATTTAATTTTGAAATTTCAGTCACGCACTAGAAAATCGTTATGAAGTAAATTCTAGTTTAGCATCCCGATCTAAATACAAAAAAAATACTAATAATTCATGATAAAAAAAGAAACTGCCACAATAATTTTTTTGACACCTAACTGCCACAATATTAGCAGAAGAATCATTAAAGAAAGTAGTCGCTAATGCATAAATGTAATGACGTCAATCAAGTAATATATTCTACGTCCATATGTCGCGTTTTATCAGTCCCAGTCACTCTTGAGCACTCATATTGTAAAAATGATAATAAATACGCAGTTAAAGTTGTGAAATGGTAAAATAAGAGAAAGAATAATGTAAAGAAGAGTCTTCACTGTATTATTCTATCTTTTACTTAATCATTTCTCCATTTTAACTATTTATTGTATCATTTTTACAAAACGAGTGCTCAAAAGTGATTGAGACTGCTAAAACGGGACAGGGGAAATAACACATTCTGGCGAATTACACGACATTCAGTTTTTCAGGTGGGGGAGAGGGTGATTATTGGGTTTTATTTACCGAGAAGTTTGGAGAATGGATAAATAAATATTAATGCCTCTATATTTATATATGTGTATTCACCTGATTAAAATTAGTAAAGAGAGATATAAAAATATAATTGTTTTATTTGTATAAAATAATTCTTCATACAATATTTTGAGGGGTCAAAAAAGGATACCAGGCATGCCAGCCTTAATCCAAAAGTGCAGCGTATATTCTATGGATATAGATTAATTTATCTTCAAAAGTGCAGTGTGTAGTCCCTTCATCCCATTTTTGACATAAAAATTAAGGAATGAATATTTAATAAGTCAAGTGGAATGTTAATAAAGAGAATGAAATATATAAATAGGGAAAGAATAATGTAAAATATAAATTGCAAGAGAATAAATTATTAGTCGGTGAATAAAGTAAGAGAAATAATAAAATTTGATAAAGTAAAATAAGAGAGAATAAGATAAAAAGAAAATATTAAATTTTGCCAAAATTGGAAATAATTCAACTATAATGAAATGATCTAAAGAATGAATGTAACTCAATACTAATGGGATGGGATGGGATGGGAGAAGTATAAATTATAGTCTTATGTTGAGTACTAGATTCTCCGCAATTAGAGGTGTCTGTTGTCAAATTTTTAATTCGGGTCAATTTATTAGAACTGGCAAATCTAATGGCTCATTCCTGGAAAACACACACAAGTGAAATTAGAGAATAATCCATTAGTCATATTTAGCATACACTGCATCAGTCTCACTCTCTTACAAAGATAGTACTATTATATTCCAAGCTACAATCGGCAAAGTTGGCTGCCACTCATAGTTGAAAAGTCTAACATCATTCCATTACAAATAGAGCTCTGCAACTCCTTCATTTTGCACTACACTCTACCCCCTTCTGCTTCAACTTCTCTTTGCATTTTGCATACTAATACTACACAAAAATTAAATTAATGGCTCCACCACAATCACTAGTAGAAATTCAGCGACCTGTCGCCAATTTCTCCCCGAGCTTGTGGGGCGATCAGTTCATCAAACACGGTTCTACTGCTAAGGTACTTTCATCATTCTTACTCTAATTAATTTCAGTGTATAACATATATAGTATTCACTTTCATTCTGACATATTACTATATTGATGTTTTTCAAATACATATAGGCTGCTCAAAAACATTCCAGTGCAGTTGAAGTGTGTAAGAATGAAGTTTTGGATATGATGGCAGCTGCTGGAAACAATCTAGTTGAAGCAATGAACCTTATTGACACGCTCGAACGTCTTGGCATTTCATATCACTTTGAAAAGGAGATTGAAGATAAACTGCACCATTTCTTCAATGTAAATACGGATTATAGTGATGATAAGTCGTATGATTTGTACACTGTTGCACTTCATTTCCGTCTATTCAGGCAGCATGGCCACCGTTTATCTTCTGGTCTGTTATCACTTATACTCCAAATTTCACAGCTCTGCAAATATCAAAATACTAATATAAATACTACTATTGGTGAAGCAGACATTTTTGCAAGATGGGTCGATGTGAATGGCAAATTCCAAGAAGGCCTTAAGAATGACGGCAAGGGTTTGTTAAGTCTGTATGAAGCCTCGTACCTGAGAACACGTGGAGAAACTATACTGGATGATGCGCTTGAATTTGCTACTGCCACTCTCAAGTCCATAGCGCCACACCTTGAATCTCCTCTTAGCAAACAGGTTGTGCATGCTCTAATTCAACCCTTGCACTACGGAAATCCAAGAATTGAAGCTCGTTACTTTATCTCCATCTATGAAGAATACCAAGACAAGAATGAATCTCTCTTGAGGTTTGCTAAATTGGACTATAATCTATTGCAAATGCTACACAAGGAGGAGCTACATGAAGTCTCAAGGTAATATATATGATGACCGAGGCCTTTTATTTGTTATCAATACTTCTTAATATATAGTAAAAACTAATTAATATTGATGTTGTACATGTATATGTGTAGGTGGTGGAAAGAACTGGACCTTGTCTCGAAACTTCCATATGCAAGAGATAGAGTGGTGGAGTGCTTCTTTTGGGCTATGGGAGTATACCATGAGCCACAGTTCTCTCGTGCTCGTGTCATGCTCACTAAAACTATCGCCATGACCTCAATCATAGATGACACTTATGATGCTTACGGTGTCATTGAAGAGCTCGACATTTTTACTGAGGCAATAGAGAGGTAGACCTCTAAACTTACACTGTTACAATTCTTCTTGACTTGGTTGGTGCACAACTTGATCAATTGCTTTATTATTCAGGTGGAATATTGAAGAGATGGATAAACTACCTGAGTATGTGAAGCCATTCTATAAAGCTCTTTTGGAACTCTATGAACAATTTGAAGAAGAATTGGCTAAAGAAGGAAGATCCTACGCTGCACACTATGCCATAGAATCTGTACGAGTTCAAACATTAATTATTCCTTTATACATGCACTTAAGAAATATCATATGATTTATATAATCTGATAATGTTATTTGTATTTCTAAAATAGCTCAAAGAATTGGTGAGAAGCTACCATGTTGAGGCCAAGTGGTTCATACAAGGATATTTACCACCATTTGAGGAGTATCTAAAGAATGCCCTCATCACTTGCACTTACTGTTACCACACAACAACGGCGTTGCTGGGGGATGAATCTGCGACCAAGGAAGACTTCGAATGGCTAAGTGAGAAGCCTAAAATGCTTGTGGCAGGGCTACTCATATGTCGAGTCATTGACGACATAGCTACTTATGAGGTCGAAAAAGAAAGAGGTCAGAGTGCAACAGGCATAGAATCGTACATGAGAGACAATGGCGCCACAATAGAAGAAGCGGTGGCTAAATTCTTTGAAATAGCAACAGACGCATGGAAGGATATAAATGAGGAGTGTATGAGGCCATCTCCATATTCCAGAGATGTTTTGATGCGGATTCTGAATCTTGAACGCATAATTGATGTTACTTACAAAGGCAACGAAGATGGATACACTCAACCTGAGAAGGTTCTCAAGCCTCACATCGTTGCTTTGTTCGTTGATCCTATTAATATGTAGACGTTTGATTTTATGTTTTACAAAATAAGGCAACCTCTTTTCTTTCTTTTTATTTGTTCCATTGGTGCTATCAGAAAATCGAATAATACACTTATTGTTTCATTTTAAATAGTTTTGGCTGGCTGGCTTTCGCATACAACCTTCTGCCTTCTGCCAACTGATTTCTCATGTTGTTCTTTGGCATAATGTTGCATTAGTTAAAATAATAGATCCCAGTTATGAAATAGTATAAACTATAGTTGTATTTTATAAGGGGTGATGCATGTTGAGTTTATTAAACTCAATTGCTTCAAGATTAAGAAAAGTGATGAAGTAGGTGCATCACCTACTTATCATATGTGGAGGAAATTTTATTTCCTCATGGCTACATGAAAGCCACGTACCATATTGATCACTAGGAGGTGGATTTAGTGGATAACATTTGTTATCTTCTACATTAAGAAAGTAGGTGACGTAGTGCATATGTATATCATAGCTAGCAAATATTGTCCTATATATAGCTTAGTTGTGTTCATTGTAAGATTAATCATAAGAGAAAAAAAAAGAAATGTAGTGAATGAGATTCGGAGAGAATGAGCCGTAGCTCATAGTAGAGAGAAAGGAAGAGTGAGTGTTTTAAGAGCCGAAGCTCTTAGATAGAAAGAAAGAAAAGGAATTGTGTGAGTTGGAGTGGAAAAGAGCCGTAGCCCTAAGTTGGAAAAATTGCGAGAGTTTTTGTTGTTGTGCAGAAGCACGTTTGATTGTATTTTGTAATCCTTTTGTGAGAAGCCTATCAATACTTATCCTCAATATTTCATCTTTGTTGAGTGTTCCTATATTTTGTGTGTCAAAAAATTTCCAACAAATCTGGTATCTAGAGCCACTCGATCCTACCTATGGCGGCAACGTTGAACATGGTTCAACCCCAAATTCCCAAATTAGAGAAACACAATTATGGAAATTGGAGTATTCAGATGCGAGTCTTGTTGCAATCACAAGAGTTGTGGGATATTGTTCAAGACGGCTACACCGAACCTGCTTTCCAAGAAGCCGAAGATGCACTGACGAACAACCAGAAGAACGCCATCAGAGATGCAAGGAAACGAGACAAGAAGGCATTATTCAATATCTATCAAGGTATTGATGAAACCACATTTGAGAAAGTAAGTGCAGCCACCACGTCGAAACAAGCCTGGGAGATTCTGAAGAATGCTTTCGCCGGCGTTGATAAGGCGATACGAGTTCGACTGCAGATTCTACGTGGCGAGCTCGAAAGTTTGGCCATGTCTAAAACGGAGAGTATTTCAACTATTTCACAAGAACATTAGTTATTGTGAATCAAATGAAAAGACAAGAGGAAATAACTGAAGAAGTTGATGGAGCTGGAGAAGAAAATGTGAATCTTATTTGTTTTCATATGGATGCGGATTTTGTTTCCTATGCGGATGCTGCGCAAGACATGAAGATTGAGTTTATGCTCGGAATGAAGACCATGAAGAATTGAGTTTAAGGGAGATGCTGAGTTTATTAAACTCAATTGCTTCAAGATTAAGAAAAGTGATGAAGTAGGTGCATCACCTACTTATCATATGTGGAGGAAATTTTGTTTCCTCATGGCTACATGAAAGCCACGTACCATATTGATCACTAGGAGGTGGATTTAGTGGATAACATTTGTTATCTTCTACATTAAGAAAGTAGGTGACGTAGTGCATATGTATATCATAGCTAGCAAATATTCTCCTATATATAGCCTAGTTGTGTTCATTGTAAGATTAATCATAAGAGAAAAAAAAGAAATGTAGTGAATGAGATTCAGAGAGAATGAGCCGTAGCTCATAGTAGATAGAAAGGAAGAGTGAGTGTTTTAAGAGCCGAAGCTCTTAAGAGAGAAAGGAAGAGTGAGTCTTTGTAAGAGCCGAAGCTCTTAGATAGAAAGAAAGAAAAGGAATTGTGTGAGTTGGAGTGGAAAAGAGCCGTAGCCCTAAGTTGGAAAAATTGTGAGAGTTTTTGTTGTTGTGCAGAAGCACGCTTGATTGTATTTTGTAATCCTTTTGTGAGAAGCCTATAAATACTTATCCTCCATATTTCATCTTTGTTGAGTGTTCCTATATTTTATGTGTCAAAAAATTTCCAACAATGCACACGAGTTTTTGTCTGAAAAATACCCTTTTGCTTAATTTACTGCTGTTAAACTGTAACTTTATGATGATCAGTATAAATTTGGAGATCAACTTTTCTATCTGTCATGTATCCCATATTAGATGTATTATAAACTTTTCCATTTTAGCACGAGCTATTAAGCAATTCATCGAACAATTAAGTTTTGGTTTAGATTTTGAGTTTTAATAATAAAAATAAATACTAGTGTATAAATAATTTTTTTTATCGAACTCGAGCTCAAATTGTATGTTGTTGAACTTTTCACGAGTTGGGCTCTGAAAAATGTGTCGACCCAAGCTCGAACAATACAAACTTGTTTAAAACATGATCTTCTGCACAAAATAATAATCTAGCTAGTAGTACTAACTTTCAATGAACAGTAGAAGCATAGAAAAATGCAACATATGATAATAACTCTGTTTTATTATTTTGATATTAATTATATAAATTTAAATAGGTTCAAGGAATTAATTGACACTTATGGATTCGTAAAGTTACAGATATGAACGTGTATATATAATAGAGAAATTTTAAACAAATTTGAATTTAAAAAAGGGTTTAATAATAATAATAGGTGGATACCAAACCTAATGCCGTTCTATTTATGTGTATAGTTGAGGTAACAATAATAACAAACATAGGTTGGGTCACCCTTATATGGACTAGGTACCAAAATAAGAAAATCGACCCTCACTACTCATTTTAGGAAAGCATTGGTATCATCGAGAAGATGGATTAACTTTAACTTAGTCTATCTTGTCCTCCCTCCTTCTCAAGGAATATGATCACTTCCTTGAGCGACATGGAATTTTATGCAACTTAATTTTGTGTGTTAAGTAGAGAGAGCAAAGTAAGAGAATGAATAAAGTAGAGATAAAAGGTGTTTCCATTTTTAACAATGAGTCATCTTAATTGGGACAAACCAAAAAGGAAAGTGAGTCATCTTCAATGGGACGAAGGGAGTACTACTTTATTTCTAATTAATTTGTTGAATCTAAATGTTAGCTACATGTCCCTTGAAATTATATCTAATTAAGTAGCTAGACACCTTAATATTGTGCATATTATACATTTGAATATTATAATCGACACAACTATGTAAGGAGTTGTCAAATCTTCCAATATTACAATACTTTTTGTTCTAATCTCACCTTACAACATCACTACGAGGTAAACATTACATTCTACGTTGAAAAAAAAATATTATATGGCGCAAAATTAACTTGTTCCTAATGCATGTAGCAATTTCCTTAAAAAATGACATTTCTATTTTCAAATCCACTGATAAATATCTTATGAATGAACTAGGAGTAATATAGTATATAGATCAATGTCAAAGATGATGAGAGTGGCGGTGATAGGCGGTGGCGTAAGCGGGCTGGCGGCGGCGTATGTATTGGCGAAGGAAGGGTTGGAGGTGGTGGTACACGAGAAGGAGACGAGCTTAGGCGGCCAAGCCAAGACCGCTACGATTGATGGCATTCGTCTTGATATTGGTTTTGCTATTTTTGCTCGGGTACCAAATTCTCTGGCTTTCTAAAACTCAAATTACTCTTTTTAATTTTTCCGTGAGGAGAGAAAATCATTTATTCCACGCCTTAATGTTATATTCATGTCAACAACAGGTTAACCTTAAAACAAATATTACTCCGGAGAGGAATGATATGATATACTACCTCCGTCCCCCAAAATTTGCTACACTTTGACCCGACACGGGTTTTAAGAAATGTAATGGAAAGTGAGTTGAAAAAGTTGGTGGGATGTGGGTCCTACTTTTAAAGTATTAGTTTTATAATAAAATGTGAGTAGGAATGAGTTAGTGGAATATGTGGTCCACTACCAAAAATGATAAAAGTAAAGTGTATCAAATTTTCAGGGACGGACCAAAATAGTAAACTGTATCAAATTTTCAGGGACGGAGGTAGTATAACTTATGTGAATTCCTTATCTCGCTTGACGCACGTTTAACATTGTTCACTTCGATTTATATATTTAGTTTGGGTCTAATACATTAAAAATGTTATTGAAATTTTTAATTTCACAAAATTCATAAAAATCAAAGTTTGATTTGTTATTTTATTAATTTATTTAAAATTATCGAGAAAACGGGCAAATTGAGCTTTGTGAATTTTATTAATTTTTTAATGTATTAGAATCACACTAAATATATAAATTGAAAGAATCACACTAAATATATAAATCGAAACAAACAACGATAAACATGAATTAAACGAGAGTGGTGTTTACATACGGAGCTCACATATGTTGCATATCATTCCTTTATTACTTCATGTCAATAATTAATAATGTTATAGTATAATATAGGAAAATTGGTCCCTAATATCATGAACTTTGCCCAAATTTTGGTTTTTCCCATGAACTTTCAAATTAGTACCATAAATCATGAACTTTTAGATTGGTTTGGTATTTTCCCAATAATCCAAGAATATTTTAGGAAAATCCCTAAAATGTGTTCCTAGCGTTTGTGAAAAGAGAGAAACAAGGTTTTGTGTATTAATTTTTGTAGCGTAGCGTCACATATGTGTGTTTCTAATTGAATTCTTTGTGTTTTTATTAAATTTATTTTGTTTTCTTTATTTTTAGAGCTTTATTTTGTCAAATAAAAGTAGTATTGTGTTTAATATTTCGCCAACATGACATACAACTTATAAGAATTCTGTTAAATATGATTCAAAATGCTATATAAATTAACCGATTTTACTCTCAATAATTAATAATGTTTATAGTATAATATAACCACAAGTTTCTTAGATTGTACCTAGCATTTACAGATTACATTAGCTCGTGGACGAGAACATTTTGTGTTTGTTTTACGAATAAACTAAATTTGAATTCAATCATCAAAGAAAACTTTACATTAAAATAGTACTATTACTTGGAACACAAAATTTATACCATTGTGTGAATAACAATATAGTAGTACTAATTTTATAATAAAGTATAAATAAAGTATAAATGAAATGAACAGTATCAAAATAATAAAAAGGAAATAAAATATTTAATAAATAAACATCATAAAATGACATTCTAATGAAAACGAGATAAATACGTACAAGAAAATAACTTTTAATTAAAACATTATTTCTTTAATTTAAACTCCAATTATCAATTACTACGTACTCCCTGTCTCCCTCCGTCCCGGATAATTCGTCTCAGTTTTCCATTTCGGTTCGTCCCACATAATTTGTCTCATTTCACTTTTACCATTTTTGGCAGTGGACCTCATATTCCACTAACTCATTCCTATTCACATTTTATTATAAAACTAATATATAAAGGTAGGACCCACATTCCACTAACTTTTCCAACTCACTTTTCATTACAATTCTTAAAACTCGTGTCTGGTCAAAGTGACCCGAATTATCCGGGACGAAGGGAGTAATAATTAATTTTATTCATTAGAGGATTGCTTTTATTTATAGGACGTATTCTATATTTATATATACTAAAGTCATTAACTTCTGTTAGTTTGCAAAAAAATTGTGATTTTCGGCGTTCATGTTATACATATTTTGACCAAAACCTACCCAAATTTCACGATTTTTCCGACAAATTGCTCTAATTTATATTTATATATACGCAAGTGTTACGGAAATTGCATATTTGCATAGTAGGCTAACAATGTAGCAATAGCATCAACGACTTACACAACAATATGTGGAAAAAGGGACGAGGATGATTGAACATGCCATAATCTATATGGAGTATGGTTTAGGATTGAGCACAACATCTCCAGAACTAATCATTGGATGTTGCCCATCTATTGGTCGACGAAATGCTTGACTGTAGATATTCCTTGAATCCTTGCTTAGACCGACTTCTCTTATTCGGCCTTTCCGGAATCTTAAAAATTACGGCATTTTTTACTGTCTGGGCATGGAATGTGATTATGATTCTTCTTCTTCTCTTGTTCTTCAATTTTCAACTGCATGCCGCTGTTGTTGTTGTTATACGACTATTGCTATTGGAATGATTGATGCTGGAAGATTTGGTGTAAGCTGGAAACACTTGTTTTCCCCACTAAATACTTTGTCTGACCAAATTAGCCTGTAAGCGTTGATGGCAAAAATGTTCCATTTGCTGTGAATCTAAAAACTGCAAGTTTATCATAACTCATACATAATACTAGAAGATTGTGAAGACAGTAAAGCATTTTTTAATGCTTTCAAAATTGCGTGTGTGGTTGTTACCTGTAATTCGCTTATTGGACAGGCTATGTATCCGGAGGTGATGGAATTATTTGAGAGTGTTGGAGTTGATACCGAGGTCTCCGACACTTCATACTCTGTGAGCTTGGATGAAGGCCGAGGGTTCGAATGGGGTACTCGAAATGGACTCTCAAGTATCTTTGCGCAGAAGAAGAATGTCTTGAATCCATGGTTTTGGAAAATGATTAAGGAAATCATTAAGTTCAGAGACAACGCCTCTCTGTAAGTATTATCATAAGCCTCTTTTGGTATTAGAGTTAATTCCTTTTCAAGTCTCTGCTCAATGTATGTCTCCACAAATTGCAGTTATATTGAAGAGCTCAATAACAATCCAGATATTGACCGGAATGAAACATTGGGGAACTTTGTTCAATCGCGTGGTTACTCTGAGTTATTCCAGAAAGCTTTCCTTGTAAGACTATTACAAAAATCTCACTTGTCCATGCCATGCCAGCAAAAATATGACTTTGAATTCTGTTCTTCGTTTTCAGATTCCAATTTGTGCTTCAATTTGGTCATGCTCTTCAGCAGTGATGACCTTCTCTGCCTATTTAACACTTTCATTCTTGAGCAATCAAGACATTCTTGAGGTAGACATTTACATTTGTTAGTGAATGTGGCAATCATTACCATATATTTCTATTAAAATGATTGTTATGATTTTCTTTTCTGCAGCTTCTTGGTCTCACTAAACGACTTACACCAAAATGGCTTTCACAAAGTTATGTTGATGGGGTAGGTAGTGAGTTTCTTGGATTCTTTAATCTAGAAATATCATCTGAGAAGGCATGTTCATAGATATTAAATGTAAATAAGACTCTTATAAGATTTTACTACATGATATATCACCAGATTAAGAAAGAGCTGGAAAGTAGAGGCTGTCAAGTGAAAACCAGTTCTGAAATATATTCGGTTTTGACCAATGATAAGGGTAAGTATGCGTCAAAAGACTAGTCCTTGTTTTCTCTCATTAACTTATTGTTATTTGAAGTCTTGCATATAAATAATATATTGATCATTCTATTAATTTGAGCTTACATTTTGCACATTACTGTAACAAAAGAATGGTGCAGGTTGTGTTATTACATACAAGGATGGATTGGAAGAAGAATATGATGGGTGAATAATTTCTGCACATCCTCCAGATGCTCTAAACATCTTAGGAAAACAGGCGACAAACGATGAATTAAGAATACTTGGTGCTTTTCAATATTCCTACAGGTTTCCTTTATGATAATCTTTATCTTGTGAAACTGTTTCCTGTGATGGTAGTATAATAATTTGTCTTATGATTAATCTCTAAAGTCAGTAGTCGACTTCTACTCTTAAACTCTTACTACAGTGGTATTTTCCTTCACCATGACGAAAATTTGATGCCCAAAATCCGAGGGGCATGGAGCTCGAGGAATATTCTTGGAGATAGCAATGACAATGCTTGTATAACGTATTGGCTCAACAATGTCCAGGTTTTGCACATTGAATTAAATGATCTATCAATTAAAAGGATTTTCTTTCAACTTTATTCGCTAGATAATCCAGTATGGCGAGACCTTTTTTCTCAATGGATGTACAGAACATCAGTGCACCTGCAGTTCCATTTTTAGCTACTCTAAATCCACCTTGTACACCTAAAGATACATGTTTCAAGTTTTCAACTAGCCATCCTATACCATCAGTTGCTGCAAGCAGGGCTTCGTCAAATCTCAATGATATCCAAGGGAAGAGAGGACTATGGTTCTGTGGAGCCTATCAAGGTGCATTAAAATTCTTTAGAAGCTTTTTCAGCAATCCTTTAAGTACTTATGGTCTCTTTTGGTATAACCTTTTATATTTCCAGGCTATGGGTTCCCCGAGGATGGGGTGAAGGTATATTTTATCACACCATAAGTACAATTTTATTCCTACCCAGATTTTTATCTGTTAACATGAATTGATCTTAACAGGCAGGAATACTTGCTGCAAACAGCATGCTTAGAAAACGCTGTACTTATTCAAATAACCCCACATGCATGATTCCATCCCTTCTTGAAACTGGGGCTTGTTTTGTTGTTACGAGGTTCTTTCAGAGCTTTATTGCTACGGGATGTCTAATGTGAGCTTATAATATACATTATAACATAATGTGTCTTCAGTTTCTGCTTAAAAAGAATGTATACAAGTATACAACTGACAAATACTGTTGAAACAGCTTTTTGGAAGAAGGTGGTAAAATCTTTACATTTGAAGGTACTAGAAGAAAGAGCAATTCAAAGGTCATTGTGAGAGTTCACAAACCCCAGTTTTATTGGAAGGTAAGATTAGGTTATTACCCCTCAAAAATAGTTAATTTTATAAGTATTTATCATCAAACTGGATACTGTTCTCACAGGTCGCAACAGAGGCCGATTTAGGTTTTGCCGATGCCTACATTAATGGTGACATTTCTTTTGTTGATGCAAACGAAGGTCTTCTCAACTTTCTTCTAGTAAGTAAATTGATCCAAAATTAATAATACTCCTTCTGTCCCAAGGAAGATGACCCCTTCCTTGGGCGGCACGAGATTTTATGCAGTTTTATTTTGTGTGTTAGGTAGAGAGAATAAAGTAGAGATAAAGGGGTTTCTATTTTAAGTAATGAGTCATCTTGGTGGGACAAACTAAAAAGGAAGTGGGTCATCTTCAATGAGACGGAGGGAGTATTTGATAACTCAACTCTTTAACTGTCATTATTTGAATATTGACTTTATGGGACTTGTATTGTGCAGCTGATTATAAGAAACGCAGAGATGAATGCATGTGCCGAGTTAAACATGGAAAGGTAAATTATAATCAAGAGGTTTTTCCCTGTGTGTGTGTTGATCAGGTCTGATTGCTTTATAGAACGTAATACGATGGTATATTTTACTTTGTTGATATCTCTAGGAAACGGTGGACACCATTTCTTTACACATCTATAGCAGAAACTGCAAAAAATTTCATCAACCTTGTTTCCAGGAGGAACACACTGATCCAGGCTCGGCGTAACATCTCGCGCCATTATGACCTGGTAAGTGACCATATGCTTGAAAAGGATTATAAATAAGTGTAGAACTACACAGGAATATAAATCTTTGTTAATTTCTTTAAATTGTTGTACTTCCTTGTATACCAATATTCTTACAGGATGTGCATGTGATATCAAAGTCATAATTTTTTACATAAATGAGTACATTGTGATATCTTTTCATTGTAATTCAATTTCTTTTTATTTCTTTTGGCAGAGCAATGAATTGTTTTCTCTATTCTTGGATGAAACAATGACGTATTCTTGTGCAATATTCCAGGTGATACTAATGATTTCAAATTTTCAATAGATAGATCTGTTGATGGTCTGTGCCAATATTCTTACTTCCTACTGCCATTGCAGAATCCATTTGAAGATTTAAAGAACGCACAGCTTCGGAAAGTCCACACTTTGATTGATAAGGTGAAATTCAATTGCACATTAGTATGTGAAATTTAGAGTGAATAGATATAATTTGTTACTATCTTTCTTCCTCAGGAAACTTATTCGTCCTGTTCTATTACAGTGATTGAATATTGAAGAGTTTATGTTTTCTTGATGAGATATATTCACACTAGACTGGAAGAGTGAAGCAGTTTCCTTAAATCCATAACTTACCACCCACCAAAAGACCAATTTCTCTTAGATTATTAGACAAATAATATGCTCATTTAAATTTGTAAGGATACTGTAGTAACTATATATATGGTTTTATAAATTTGATATAAGAATCTTATGTATCTAAATTATTTCAAAATTATGATATACTACGATTTTTTTATAGAATAATTTTGTAATATAAATCTAATACAGTATTTTTTTATTGTGAATGGAGGCTCACATAGTAACTCTCTTACTCTCATGCTGAATGCCCTTCGGGTACAGGCAAGAATAAATAAAGACCATCACATTCTAGAGATAGGGTGTGGCTGGGGAAGTTTAGCAGTTGAAGTAGTTAAAAAAACAGGATGCAAATATACAGGCATTACATTGTCAGAGCGTCAGCTGCAATACATAGAAGCAAAAGTGAAGGAAGCAGGTTTACAGGTAATAACATTTTATTTAGTTGTTATATACACATGTACAGAAAAGATTTCCCATGTTTGTGATTCCTCAAGTTATAAGTTTTATTATCAGGATCAAATTGAAGTTCTTCTTTGTGACTACCGCCAATTGCCTAAAAACTGCAGATATGACAGGATAATATCATGGTGAGTCCCTTGTTCTAATGTTTCCAACTAACCCAACCTCTTGAATTAAGTGCAGCTTTACACACACACATATGCATGAAACAATTCGCGTGCTGAATTTTCAGTGGGATGATAGAACATGTGGGGCATGACTATATGGAAGAATTTTTTAAATGTTGTGAATCTTCATTAGCAGACAGTGGTATTCTTGTTCTTCAGGTAACCTCTACTTTTTCCATTTTTAGTGTTTTTTTTTTTTTTTAAATAACAGGCTTGTTTTTCTCCCCTTAACCCAATAAAAATAATAACATCGACTTTAAATTATAAACTAAGAACAACTAGTTGATTCTTTCGCATCAGTTCATAGCGGTAGCTGATGAGAAATATGAAGAGTGGAGGCGCAGGGATGGATTTGCCCAGGAATACATATTCCATGGTGGATGTTTGCCTTCACTTAACCGAGTAATACATGCAATGGCTGCAGCATCCAGACTTAGGTGATTGATATTTTCGCACTTAATAAATGTGTACAATGTATATTATTTATTGACACAGGTCTGGTTGAATTGATTTTATGCAGCGTCGTGCACCTAGAAGAAATAGGATTTCATTATTACCACACCCTCCGAAGTTGGCGTCGCAACTTTCTCCAAAACCGAAGGTAACTAAAATTGACACTTCTGTGCTCGCAAACAGTAAATTTTTATTATTGTTTTAAAGTTGCTAATGGAAATTTGTCTAATGTTAGTAAAATTCATGCTCTTGGATTTGATGACAAGTTCATTCGAACAGTGGGAATACTATTTTGACTATGGTGCCGCTGGATTTAAATATTGTGTTATCGGAGATTATCAGGTAACACACAAGCTTTTCTTTTAAACATTTTTTTCTGTTACTAATAAATGACCTATGTTTTGTTATTTCTCATTAATGACAGATTGTATTAAATAGACCTGGTGATGTTGCTGCATTTGGGAGTGCTCCATACAATCGTCTGCCTTCTGACAACTAATGTCTGCTTTCTGTTAGTTGAAATAAGTCTTCATGATTTAGTTTTAAATACTAGTACTACAAATAAACGATTTGTCACATCAACACTAGAACAAGGAGGTTCATAATCTTTGGCGACCTTCAGTTTATGATTTTATACATATATATTGCTTTGAAACTTTATATTTGTCATATAATATATTTATAAATTATTATACAACATTATTTGTTATCAATTAAATCATGGAAGATATATAATTATCTATTATCAATCAATTCTTGACATCAAGATATCAAAAAGTATTAGTATAAAACAAAATTCTTATTATAAAACGATCATTCCACACGTATCGATCAACTCAGAAAATAAATCACCACAATTACAAGAAAAACAACTTATTCAGTTACACCACATCTTATGCATTCATTCGCTTACTCATTCATTCTATCATGATTCTCATTTTATTGGTCACTATTGATTTAATGTAGCTAGAAACATGATTTTGTGTATAGGTAGGTAGAAAAACAATAAAATACTGTTAATACGGATTCTGGAAAATTACCGACGGACGAACGCCGTTGGTATATTAAAATAAAATATCAAGAATTACCAACGGAAAATTGCCGTTAGTATGGTAATTACCCTTACTAATCAACAACGTTGGTAACTTTACCGACATCTTATTTCCCTAGGCAAAAAAAATTACCGACGTTGATTTTACTTATGGCTTCTATCCGTTGGTACTCCCTTGGTTACACTGCTTACCAACGGATAAATTGCTATACCCATGGATTTAGTCCGGTGGTAACTTACGTCTTTTTTGTAGTGGGGTATATTACATAGCAATATATACAAATACTAATTTTAGTGGAGTATTCACTTTTCAACTCCCACTATTAAAGTACATCCATTTAGTTGTATAAAACAATTTTTATACTAGTCATACAATATTTTGAGGGGTCAAAAAGATACCAGATATGCCAGCCGTAATCCTAAAGGTCCAGCGTACATTCTATGGATATAGATTTATCTTCAAAAGTGTTGTTTGTAGTCCCTTCATCCCATTTTTGACATGAAAATTAAGGAATGAATATTTAACAAGTCAAAGTGGAAGGTTAATAAAGAGAATTAAATATATAAATAGTGAAAGAATAATGTAAAAGATAAATAGCAAGAGAATAAAGTATACTAGTTAGCGAATAAAGTTAGTGAAATAATAAAATTTGATAAAGTAAAATAAAAGAGTGAATTAGATAGAAAAAAAACACTGAATTTTACCAAAAATTGAAAATAATTAAACTATAGTGAAATGATCTAAAAAAGAATGTAACCCAATATTAATGGGATGGGATGGGATGATGGAAGAAGTATTAATTTTAGTCATATGTTGAGTACTAGATTCTCTGCAATTAGAGGTGGCTGCTGTCTAATTTTTAAATTGGGTCAATTTATTGGAACTGGCAAATCTAATGGCTTTCCTGGAAAACACATAAGTGAAATTAGAGAATATCATATGTAGTATGCATCAGTATCACTCTCTTACAAAGTCAGAAATATTATATTCTAAGCTACAATGGCTGCCACGCAAAATTGAAAAGTCTTTACCCATCATTCCATTATAATTAGAGCTCTGCAATTCCTTCATTTTCCACTACACTCTACCACCTTCTGCTTCAACTTCTCTTTTGCATTTTACAATACGAATAATACACACAAATTAAATTAGATTAAATTAATGGCTCTCAATTTGACGTGTTTCAATATACAATAAATTAGAAAAAGCGTTGACGTTTTGCACATTTAAAACTTTGGTTATTGATATACCCGACGATTACCTGCTAATTGCCCGATTAATAACAAATTTGACACAAAAACATATCATCTCGTGCAGTTAATTATGAAAATCATAGTTAAAAGTTGGCGCTAATGTTTTTATGCATATAAGTAGAATGTGAATTTTTAGCCTGCCAATCTCGAAGGTCTACGGTGAATTCTAGTATTTATGAGAGAAAATTATTTTTTAATGTTATTAATTCACTACGAATTTTATTTATTTTATACATTTAGTTTTATATTCTCACACAAAATGTTTTTTACATAATAAACATAAAATCTATTTAGAAACAAAATTTAGATTAGTTCATCCTTAAACCATGAATATCTATGGTGGAATCAATTTACTGAAGGAACTCACGTTCTTAAGTTCAAATACTACATTCTTTGTACTTATGTCGTAATTAATTAGTTGTTAAATTTACTTGTTCAGTGATTTATTTAGGAGAGTTTTGAAGGAAGTATGAAAATGGTTTTAGAAATATATAGCAGTGCTGTTTTAAAACGAAAATGTTATATATATGATGGTCTAAGATAAATACATAAGACAAAAAATAAAAGAAAATTTGAAAAATAAATATAAGAAGTGATATACTCCAAAATAACATGTGCTTCTTATATCTTCTTAATTTCATTTTCTATTTTAGTTTAATTCAGTTTTAGTTTACGTTAATTTATAGTATAGTTTTTTAATTCACTTTAATTTAGTTTAGCTTAGTTATTTTTAATTATTTTCTGTTTTACTTCCTTATCCCCAATTGTCTTACTCAACAAAAATCATGCGCTTCTTCTTATTTTTTTTCCATGTTACTTTAATTTAGTTTTAGTTTGAATTAGTTTTTTTTTCACACACTCACAAATATCTATTCTATTGTTGCTCGTCCCTTATTTTTTGTGAAAGTGCATTTCACATTGATTCATTTCTCTATCATCTAATTGAATTTTAGTGTGGTTCATCAACGTTAACATCACTTTTAACGATAATCACTATACGCCAACAAAAAAAATAATCTCATAATTGTCACGGTGATCGGTTAAATATTCTACAACTGTTAATGGTGATTTGGGCCTACTAGAGTCAAAATCATGGCTCCATCACTACCACAACCAGTCAACCATCCTCCCGTTCGGACAGAGAGTGGTGGCACCAGGTGAAGGTGGTTGCTATGCGAGGAGGATAAAGCTTCTTAATTCGTTGGTTGACGTTGCATCCCGAGTTCTTCTGACTGGATCGAGTTCATGATTTCCTTGTTTATCGAACAAGAACAGTGAAATTTTATTGGGCTTCCAAGATGAACAATTTTATTTTTGGTCCAAACATAACTAACCCAAATAAAATCATCTATCTCGGCTTATCAACTGTACTGAACATGTCAAAAATATGGGATAAACATTTCAGGAAACTATATATAGAGAGGTGATGTGCTATAAGGGCATTAAGCCGCCATATGGATATGCAGATGGACCATTTAGAACATAAAAATAGTCATAGTTAGCTATATATACTAGTATGAATTAATTAAGCATATTAATGAACCATGAATATATTCAGTGAAACTATATAGAGAGAGGTGATGAAGTCGTCCAATACTGCATGCACTGATCTCGCCATACAACAATGTAAGCACAGTGCATTGTAAATTGGCTGATCCACATTCCACAGTATTGCTTTTAATTTATTTGAAATTCATATTGATCGTGTGAGCTAAACTCAAATATGCAAAAAAAAAAAAAAAGAATCAACATTGTCATGCCAAGAGTCGGAGCCAACTAAGTGCATGCCATCTATCAATTTTCTAGAAGCAAGAAGAAAGAAAAAAAAAATTATTTTGAATTTGTGATGTAATAATCATTGTATGTTTCTTGAAAAGAGGAACAAAACCTCATCTTTTGTTTTGCTACGTATGTACTAAAGTCGGTCAAGATGAGGGAAGCAACACAGTGAGTCTATAAATATGTTTTAGAGAAAAGATTAAGCTCTCAGTATAGAAATTAAGTTCTCCACCACTTTGAGTGAATTCTCTCTCCACGTATTGTATTTTGTAAATCTATTAGCAATTTCATCTCCTTTTGTTCTACAGATCGATCGATGTCGAAGATGAGGAGAGTGGCGGTGATAGGCGGCGGCGTAAGTGGGCTGGCAGCCGCATATGTTTTAGCAAAAGAAGGGGTGGAGGTGGTGGTGTATGAGAAGGAGAATAGCTTAGGCGGCCATGCCAAGACTGCTCTCATTCATGGCACCCCTCTTGATCTACGTTTTATGATGCTTGATCGGGTATGAACTTATTTGGCCTATTCATATTACTATTACTATACCCAAGTCCACTATCAATAATTTTACTAGTGGATAATGAAGAAAAATATTTGAAATATTATTAATAGAGAAAGATACTACAGACCTGATTTATTTGAGAAATTTGTCAAAAATAAAATATGAATGATCCAAAATGAAAACATGACTACTGATAATTATGAACATAGGTTATAAATTATTCACGTTAGTACAAATTACAGGATCAAATAATGGGGGAGAAATCAAGGGGAGGCCGTTGGTTGTGGTATACATACTTACTTCCTCCGGCCCACATAATTTGTGACACTTTGACCCGACACGGATTTTAAGAAATCTAATGGAAAGTGAGTTGAAAAAGTTGGTGGGATATGGGTCTTACTTTTAAAGTATTAGTTTTATAATAAAATGTGAGTAGAAATGAGTTAGTGGAATATGTGATCCACTACAAAAAATGGTATAAGTGAAATGGGTAAAATTATGTGGGACGACCCAAAATGGAATACTGGGTAAAATTATGTGGGACGGAGGGAGTATAATTTATTTATGGGATATTGGCATCTAATATCACAAAATTTTTAAAAAGTTGGGTTTTTCCCACGAACTTTAAAATTGGCAAATAATATCATGAACTTTACCCCGGGTTTGTTTTTTTTCCACGAATGAAAAAAAATCATGTTATTTTAATAGATTGAAAAACAATTTTGGAGGGTGTGCTTCGCGAAAAACTATCTTCAAAGATTGAAAAACTTGAAGCTCTCAAAATTATTGTCGAAAAATTACGAAAAAAAATCCGTATCGTAATATTATTTGTGGGAATTTTTTCATTTGTGGGAAAAAAACAAACTCGGGGTAAAGTTCGTGATATTATTTGCCAATTTTAAAGTTCGTGGGAAAAACCCAACTTTTTGAAAGTTTTAAATTAATTGAAAAATATAAAAAATAAAATAAACATGTTAATATTTAAAAAAATAGTGAACGGTAAAAATTGTCCCATGACAATGTAAGATGCATATTTGTGGTATTTCGTGAAAATAAATTGCATCTGAGGTATCTACAATAAATTCTAATTCATTCGAGCTACTTTTTCACATTTTCTTTCCTAATTTGCCCTTTCCAGTCTCAAGGGCACAGTTGACATTTCATTTTTATCACTTTATCAGTGTATTGTGCCTTCTATCTACGAAAAAATAAAGTAATTGTGTAAAATGAAAATAAATCGAAAATGTGTAAAATTAAAATTGTAAATGAAATAAGAGAAGGAGATATAGTCGCGCTTTCTCCAGAAATGTTAATAAAGAAAGAGAAAGAACAGTAAGAAAAGAAGATGTTCAATTACAGCATGCAATCACCAAGTGGCTGCTAAAAAGAAAAAGGTCAATAGTTTCATTGAGTCTGAAAACGGCAAAATAAAAAAAATAAAAAAAATAAATAGTTGGAAAAATACCTCAAATGAAATAAAAGTATGGTCCGGACACCTTGGATGCAATATATTTTCGCGAAGTACCGTAAATATGAATCCTATATTGTCCGGATATGATTTTTGCAGTTCACTAAAAAAAAAATCTTATTACAATCCACAATATTTATTTTAAAGAAATACCAAAAAAATTAAATAAATAGAAAAATAAAATAAAACAGAAAATGGTGAAAATAAAAATTGAAGGAAAGATTAAAGATATATAGCTAATTAACAATTTGAGGTAGTAAAAAACATTTTATTACAATTTCATTTTAGGACTCCAAATTTTAATGTTGTTGTATCATGAAACAATTCCCGCCGCAGTTTTTGCATTCAATTGCCCCAAAATATAAAACCCTTTTCCACCAATGCACTAACATGACAAACCAAAATTCTTCCTTTTTTGTGCGGCCAACTACATCGAGCTATGATCATGATCACCAATCATCCTCCACAACTAGCATTGGGTATTTATGTGGTGTTGCGCCACAGCCCTCCAAATGTTCGATCAAATGTCTCACCGTTCGTATTCTCTGTCCTCTCCAACTCAGCTTTCCCTATACATCCCTTAATTACGCTGATGCTTCTTCATCTTTCTTCCTCGTTGTTGTTATGAGGCTATTGGAATGATAGATGTTTGGAGATACAGTGGAAATTGGAAACGATTGTTTTCTCCATTAAACACTCTGACTGAAGAATTAGCATGTAAGCATTATGCATGTATGGCAGAACACATCCATTTCTCCCTATATGCGTTTATCGATCCAAGAACTAAAAATTAACTTTCTCTTCACTGTTGAGTATAATTCAAATGATTGAAGACTATGAAGACAGCACATGATTGTTTCAGTGTTTTTAAAAAGATGTATGCAAGTGTTACCTGCGATTCACTCATTGGGCAGGCTATGTATCCGGAGGTGATGGAACTACTTGAGAGTGTTGGAGTTGATACTGAGGCCTCTGACATTTCATACTCTGTCAGCTTGGATGATGGCCGAAGATTCGGATGGGGGACTGGAAATGGACTGTCAGGCTTGTTTGCTCAAAAAAAGAATGTCTTCAACCCTTGGTTCTGGAAAATGATAAGGGAGATCATTAAGTTCAGAAACGACGCCTCTCTGTATGTTACTACTATATCATAAGAACGAGCCTCTTTTGGTTGTAATTCATCACATTTATTAGTCTCAGACTTAAGGCTGATCTTCTTCTCCACCAACTACAGTTACATTGAAGAGATTGATAACAATCCAGATATTGACCGGAATGAAACACTGGGGCACTTTGTCCAATCACATGGCTACTCTGAGTTATTTCAGATAGCTTTTCTTGTAAGACTGTTGAAAATTCATACTTAATTGCCATGTCATGCAAGCAAATATCTGACTGACATGTTTTTTTGGCAGATTCCAATTTGTGCTTCTATTTGGTCATGCTCTTCGCAAGTGATTAACTTCTCTGCCTATTTGACACTTTCATTCTTGCGCAATTACGACATTCTGGAGGTAGATGTTTACATTCATTAGTAAATGTGTCATCATTACCATATCTTTCTTTTAAAATGTTTAAAATGATTTTCTTTTCTACAGCTTCTTGGCGTCACTAAACGGCTTACCACGAGATGGCTTTCACAAAGCTACGTGGATGGGGTAGGCAGTGAGTTTGCTATATTCATTATGGTGTGTTCTGTTTGGTTGAAAATTTATCATGAGAAAATGAGAGATGAAAATTCTCTCCCTTTAAATCCTTCTTTTCTTTTCCATCATTTGCTATAAAAAAATAAAAAACAACCCTTACTGTCCACATTTTCACCCTGATGTTATCTTGAGTTAGTGGTGTGATGCAGTGAAAATGAGGAATGTGAAAAGGTGAAATTCTTTTTTTACAGGAACATACGGTAAAGAAAGAATGGATTTAAAGGGAAAAGTTTTTCTCTCCACACATTTTTCCATGATAAATTTACAATCAATGATAACACACCCTTAAGTGTTTTCCACTTCTCTTAAATAGACTTATAAGATTTTACTTGATGATTTATAAGTAGATTAAAATAGAGCTGGAAAGTAGAGGCTGTCAAGTGAAGACCAGTTCTGAAATATGTTCAATTTATACCAATGACAGGGGTGAGTGTGTCAAAACACAACTCTTTGCTTGTTTTCTTTTTCTATTTTTGTTAGCAGATAAATAATAACATATTGATAATATGAAAATATTATTCATGTTCTAACTTCTAAATACAACCTTATAAAGCGAATTCTGTGATTATCATACTTTATGTTCCAAATTTTTCTCAAACAGACATGTCAAAATATATATCACGGCTGAATAAAGGTCCAAACCAGATTCAGTATACAATAATAAAACAAATTAAAAATTAAGTTGATTTATTTATATAATGTAATGATCTTAATGTCAATTTGGAAAATTGCTATACTAATTATTCTATAAATATGAGCTTTACATTTTGAGCTTGGGCAAAAAAAATCATCAGGCTGGGCTGTTACATGTAAAGATGGCTTGGAAGAAGCATATGATGGATGCATTTTTGCTACACATGCTCCTGATACTCTGAAGATCTTAGGAAAACATGTGACATATGATGAACTAAGAATACTCGGTGCTTTTCAATATGCCTCCAGGTTTCTTTTCTCTTTTTACTGTCAACAAACATCTCTTGTCTATCTTCTGCAAAACATTCGTCTCTGGTAGCAAAGGATATTAACTTTTCATGACATAAAAGCATGGCTGAATATATTTCTTGAGAAGAAAAGAGCATTTATGCAGTTGCAGAGATTCACTCTCAGGCCTTTATCTTATCTTATGGAAATAATGCCTTAGAAATGGATTCTATCAGCTGTCTAAGTATTTTGGGAAATAAGCTAATGGTTCTTTATAATCATGAATCTACTTGAATTCTTCAACTTTACGACAGTGATGCTTTCCTTCATCACGATGAATATTTAATGCCCAAAGTCCGAGCAGCATGGGGATCGAGGAACTTTCTGGAAACTACTAATGGCACAACTTTTATAACATATTGGATGAACAATCTCCAGGTCTGTAACAAGAAACAGTTTCTGGCTTTGTCATAAATTTGCATTAATCCGGACAAAATGAAAGTTATTCCTTGGAATGTTGCACCATTGAAGAAAAAAAAACAATCATTTTACTGTGGTTCCTGTTTTCTATTGACACACAGAATATTAGTGAATCTGGGGTTCCATTTCTCTTGACTCTAAATCCACCTCAAACACCTAAAAAGACTTTGTGTAAGTGGTCAACTAGCCTCCCAGTACCTTCAGTTACTGCATTCAGAGCTTTGTATGAGCTCAATCTTATCCAAGGAAAGAGGGGACTATGGTTCTGCGGAGCATACCAAGGTGCACTCAAAATCCTTAGAAGCATTTTAGGCAGTCCAATTATGTTCTATTAATATGTGTCATTGATGACTTAATGATTATCGTTGGGATTGCAAACTTTTGACTTCAAGGTTATGGCTTACCTGAAGATGGAATAAAGGTATCGTACTATTTTGTCACTAAAATTTCCTGCTTTATTGGGGCAGTTTTCATTCTGTTAACATGATTTGATCTCGGCAGGCAGGCATACTTGCTGCAAATGGCTTGATTCGAAAACATTATACTATTCCACAAAATCCCACGCGCATGATTCCGTCCTTTTTAGAAAGTGGGGCTCGTATTCTTGTTACTAGGTTTTTTCAACGCTTTATTGCTACTGGATGTCTAATGTGAGCTCCTAGTGATTTCACAATGCATCATGATGTTTCCAATGCTTAATCTTAGATTATGATCCTTAGCTGTTTATTCTGCACCTTTGGCTTTCCTATAACAGTTTGATTGAAGAAGGAGGTGAAATCCTCACCTTTGAAGGTACAAGAAAAAAGAGCCCTTTAAAAGTCATTTTGAGAGTTCGCAAACCCCAATTCTATTGGAAGGTAAAATTAGTTTATTGCACCTAAATTGTAAATTTCTGGGTCGGTACTTGTGGATCAAACTAAATATTATTCTTACAGGTTGCAACAGGGTCTGATTTAGGTTTTGCTGATGCCTATATTGATGGTGACATTTACTTTCATGACACAAATGAAGGACTTCTAAACTTTCTTCTCGTATGATAGTGGATCTAAAATATATGTATTACTTTCGGTGAATTTTTACTCTGCGGCTTTTATTTATCTGAAAATATACTTTTTTCAACTTGTATTTTTCAGCTCACTGTTGCAAATACAGAACTTAATTATTATACCTCAAACCTGAACAAAGGAAGGTAGTATAAATCAACAAAAATTCAAATTATAGTATGTGTTTATCAAGTATCAACTTTATCTTGATGTCATCTAGTTGGCAAATGAAAATCATGAGAATATTACTTTGCTGGTATCTTTAGGGGATGGTGGACAAATTTCTCTCACACTTCTGTAATGGCTTCTGGAAAAAATTTCTTCAAGCGTGTTTCCAGGAAGAACACCCTATCTCAGGCCCGCAATAACATCTCGCAGCATTATGACCTAGTAAGTGGTTCAGACATATGCATGATTAATCTATGGTAATACATAAGATGTGATAGAATGTAATGTTCATTTATTTTCAGATGTATATAACAGCTCTTCTATTTTGTCTAATACTAACATTACTTTGTTCTACATATTTAGGTTTTGAAGTAGGCTCGCATAATTATATAGCTAGTTATTGATTTATAGTATTTATCATATTTCGTGTTTTATTTTTGTGCAGAGTAATGAGTTCTTTTCTCTTTTCATGGATGAAACAATGATGTACTCTTGCGCAATATACCAGGTAGTGCTAACAATTTCAGTAGGTTTGTTGATAGGCCTTGTATCTATGGAGTACAATACAATAAAATATTTTCTTGTCTTTAAAGAATCCAGATGAGGACTTGAAGAATGCACAGCTCTGGAAAATCCATATCTTGATTGAAAAGGTGAGCTTCATTCATTCATTCATTCATACATTTCTTCCTCAATGCACTAATAATAACTCGTACACTAAATTATCTTTAACAGGCAAGAATCAATAAAAATCACCACATTCTCGAGATTGGATGTGGTTGGGGAACTTTTGCACTTGAAGTTGTCAGAAAAACAGGATGTAAATATACTGGCATTACCTTGTCCCAAAATCAGCTGCAATATGCGCAATCGAAAGCAGCTGAAGCAGGCCTACAGGTATGTGTATGATAAGGAAATTTTGTTGCATGGTAAATGTCTTCTTACACTGTTATGTGATTTGTCATTCTCAAGTTTTAAGATTTCGATATTAGGACCAAATTGAATTTCTTCTGTGTGACTACCGCAAACTGCCTAACAACTACAAATATGATAGGATAATAGGATGGTGAGCCTCTCTGTTGTCATATCTAGAATCATATCAACCATTTAAATTAAGTTAATTTGATTATGTATGTTTTTTTTTCTCATGCTAAATTTTCAGTGAGATGATAGAACACGTTGGTCATGAATTCATGGACGACTTTTTTAAATGCTGCGAATCTTATTTGGATAAAAACGGTATTCTTATTCTTCAGGTAATTCATACATTTTGGTGATCAAGAAACTTGTTAAAAATTTCCTGTGCAAAATAATAAAGTACAGTAGCTTTTAAGAAGCAGAGAAAATGCAACATATGGTAATAACTCTGTTTGATTATTTAGATACTTATGCATATAAATCTAAATAGGTTCAAGGATATAATTAATTGACACTTATATAAGTGTCAATTAATAATAATAGGTGGATACCAAACCTATTGCCGTTCTATTGATGTGCATAGATGAGATAGCAATAAGTAACATATATAGGTTGGCCACACCTTATATTTACTTGTACCAACTACCAAGTATGGTATAAAATATGAAAATCGATATTTACTATATATTGGTATCATCGAGATCGAGAGGATGTATTAACTTTAACTTAGTGTATCATGTACTCTATTTTTAATTAATTTGTTGAATATAAATGTTAGCTACATGTCCCCGGAAATTATATTTAGCTAATTAAGTAGCTAGACACCTTAATTATGTATATATTGTTGAAATATGAATACATTCGACACAACTATATATAAGGAGGTGGTGAAATCTTCCAACGTTGCAATAATATTTATATCAATCTCATCATACAACTTGATTATAAGGTAAACATTATATGTACTTGGCAAAATTCTGATTTGGCACTAAGAATTTGTTCATAACATATATAGCAATTTCCTTTAACCAACGCATTTATAGTTTTTTTTACAAATCCACTAATAAATGTGAAAATAATACTACATTAGTATGTAGTACTATAAATCAATGTCGAAGACCATGAGTTTGGCCGTGATACAAACATATACCTAAAAAGTAAAAATTTAGCTGTCATGGGAAATTATAGCTAATTAAATAGCTAGACCTTAATATTGTGCATATTATAAATCTGAAGTAATCGACACAATTATGTAAGGAGTTGTCAAATCTTCCAATATTAATATTACAATACTTTTGTTCTAATCTCACCATACAACTTCACTACGAGGTAAACATTACATACTACGTTGAAAAAAAGTATTATTTGGCGCAAAATTAACTTGTTCCTAATGCATGTAGCAATTTCCTTAAAAAATGACATTTCTTTTTTCAATTCCACTGATAAATATCTTATGAGTGAACTAGGAGTAATATAGTATATAGATCAATGTCAAAGATGATGAGAGTGGCGGTCATAGGCGGCGGCGTAAGCGGGCTGGCGGCTGCGTATGTTTTGGCGAAGGAAGGGCTGGAGGTGGTGGTACATGAGAAGGAGACGAGCTTAGGCGGCCAAGCCAAGACCGCTACGATTGATGGCATTCGTCTTGATATTGGTTTTGCTATTTTTGCTCGGGTACCAAATTCTCTGGCTTTCTAAAACTCAAATTACTCTTTTTAATTTTTCCGTGAGGAGAGAAAATTATTTATTCCACGCCTTAATGTTATATTCATGTCAACTAGCTAACCTTAAAATCAAATATTACGTGTCGATAATTATTGCTATAATTATTTTGTGGATAGAACTAGTATTTACAATAGCTCGTGCACGACAACATTTTGTGTTTGTTTTACGTTTAAACTAAATTTCAATTCAATTATCAAAGAAAAATTTACATTAGTAAAACAAAGAATCGGATATTTTAGTTCACAGTTCACACCAATTTTAAAAATTATAAAAAAATAGATTGAGAAAAGTTAGTGAATATTTAAGGAATAGATATTTTTTAAAAATAGTACTGATTTTATAATAAATTATAAATGAGATGAATAGTATCAAATAATAGAAGGAAATCAAATATTCAATAAATAATTTATAATTACAATAATAGGGGAGTGATCAATTCCGAACTCATCATTTAATTGCTAACTACAACTAATTTGAGGCCATGAGATTTTAGAAAACGTGTGGTCTACAATTTTCCACGTGTAATTTTTGTTTTTATTAATAAAATAAAAAAGATTTAAAAAAACTCCAAATTAGGGTTTTGGATGAAAATGTCAATATAGTGTTTCGAAAATATTAACACAATGCTTTGAGAATGTCAACACAATGCTTTAAGAATGTTAACCCGTTGCGTATATTGACATTCTACATGTATTATATTGACATATTGTATATAATATGTTGACATTTCTGATGTACGAAAAAATTAAAAAATTTTAAATTTTTTTTCAAATTTTGACGTCGGAACATATGCATGTAGGATATCATTGGAATCCTTATGAAATTATGTTTAATTTGATATATGTTATATGAATTTAAAGTTTTGGAATTTCTTTTAAAAGTTAGTTATAAGTAAACATGTAGTTAATTGACATTAAAACCCCTATTAATAGTTTTTGGAATTAATCCTATGGTTTTATTGACGTTTTTCGTTGATCGTATTGACATTTAGGGATTAATGATCTAAGCCCTTAATTTGAATATGAGTTAACAATATAACACTCCCCTACAATAATAAATACTGTAATTTATAACAATTATCATTAATTACGGGGTGTGATCAATTGTTAACTCTATTTTTAATTGCTAACTACAACTAATTTATAACCATTAGATTTATAGAGATCTAGTGGTCCATAAATTCTCATGTGTAATTTCATTTTATTATTAATTAAATTTGAAAAGATAAGAAAACTATCAAAATTAAGGTTTTCACTCAAATTGTCAATATAGTGTACTAAACATATTAATATGATTCATTGAATATGTCAACACAATTTAACATTGACATTGTATATGTATTATATTGATATATTATGGTAGCTATATTGACATTAAACTGCTAGTTGATATTTACGAAAATTCAATAATTTTTTTCAAATTTTGACAACGGAATATATGCAAGTGAGGTCTCGTTAGAATCCTTATAAAATTATCTTTAATTTGATATATTTGGTGTAAAAAAAATATAAATTGGGATAATTATAATCATTTAAAGTTTTGAGATATTTTTTAAAAGTTAGTTATAACTAACTTTTTTGTTAATCACATTAATACCCTTAATTGATTGCTTATCTTGTATCTTGATTTAATGATCCAAAGCCTATCATTTAGTTATAATTAGAAATTTAAAAGTGAGTTAGGCAATAATATAACACGTCCCCATCATTTACATAATAATTATAATTTTAATAATTAGAGGATTGCGCATTCTATATTTATATATACTAAAATTATTAACTTTTGTTAGTTTGCAGAAAATGATTTTCGGTTTCATGTTATACACTTTTTGATAAAAATGTAACCAAACATTTATGCTATTTTCGCCAAATTACCCTTATTTATATTTATATACTCCTATTGACTAGATAAAGTAGGCTAACAATGTAGCAATAGCATCAACGAACTGTTATGAAGTGTTAGAGCACTCCCAATGGAGTTCCCTTATTTCTCCCTTATTTCTCCCTAACTCCTGCCACATCAGCGCCACATCAGCATCACATTTTATCCCCAGTTTTTAGCCAACCCCTACAATGGTTTCTCCCTTATTTCTCCCTTATTTCTCCCTAACTCAACATTTCATTTTTACATCATCACTAATTTAATTGTTTTATTTTTATATATAATAAAGCTAGCTTATTTAATTTATAAAGATAAATCAAATAAATAGTAATAAAGTTCGTTGTATTAAACACGGGTACACATTACAACGAAGAAAATTAAAAAAAAAAAAAGTACACGAATGGAAATAAAAAATCAAAAAAAAAATTCAAAGAAAAAAAAATTCAAGGGCGGTGGGCGCGGTTTCTATTTGCCCACAATTCTTCGATGATATCGTGTTGTAGTGCTTGATGGGCCTCCTTCTGGTGTATGTCCATGAACGCCTGGAACCGTTCATGTTCGTTGTGCGGTACACCCTGGCGGGCGGACTCGGTTGAGACACCGTGACTCGATGATGCAACACTTGGGTCGTTGGTGACGTCGAGGACGCCTTCGTGTTCATCTTCGATGATCATGTTATGCATGATGATGCACGCATACATGATATCGGCAATATCCCCCTGGTAGAAAAAGCGCGTCGGACCCTTTACCAGTGCAAATCGCGATTGGAGCACCCCAAATGCCCTCTCCACATCCTTGCGCGCAGACTCTTGCGCTCGGGCAAAATACCTTCTTCTATCTCCGAGTGGGCATCTGATCGTCTTCAGAAACACGGGCCATTGCGGATAGATGCCGTCAGCCAGGTAGTACCCCATGTTATGCACATTGCCATTGGCCGTGAATTCGATGGAGGGGCCTAATCCGTTGATCCGCTCGTTGAAAAGGGGCGAGGAATTGAGAACATTTAGGTCGTTGTTCGACCCGGCTATACCAAAATAAGCATGCCAAATCCAAAGCCGTTGGTCGGCAACGGCTTCAAGAATGATGGTGGGATGCGTACCTTTGTAGCCGGTAGTAAACTGGCCTCGCCACGCGGTTGGGCAGTTCTTCCACTGCCAGTGCATACAGTCGATGCTGCCGAGCATCCCCGGAAAGCCGTGGGTCCTCCAGTGCCAATCCAGTAGGAACTGGCAGTCAGCTGCGTCCGGCGAGCGAAGGTAGTGCTCCCCAAATATCTCTCGCACGCCCTGACAGAAATTCTTCAGGCACTCGTTGCCAGTCGTCTCGCCGCATTGCAGATACTCATCGAACATGTCGGCGGACCCTCCATATGCCAACTGCCGGATGGCAACAGTGCATTTCTGTAGGGGCGATAGTCCGGGCTTCCCTGCTGCGTCTCGCTGGAGCCGGAACTCGGGGTAACGCGCGGACAACGCATTAACAATGCGCAGGAAGAGGGAGCGGCGCATTCTGAACCGGCGACGAAATACATCTGCCGGATAACGTGGTTCCTCCGCGAAATAATCGGCGAACAGCCGATCGTGCGCACCAGTGTGGTTGCGAGGGATGTATCGGCGCCGCCGGCGGATTGGCCGTTGGGGGGGTGGCTGCTGCATTCGAGCGATCTCGCTTTGTATGCAGCGGGAGATATAGTTGTTGATTGGGTTGTTGGCGAAACCCGCTACATCCCATCCGGTGGGAGCGGGAGGTACCTCTTCTTCGGAAGAAGAATGTGATATTTCCTCGTCGGACTGAGCACGAGACGATGAATCAGAACTCATTTAATAAAGATGGAGAGAAAAAAGATTGAAAATTTGTGTGAATGAAGTTTGTGGGTGATGAATGGAGGAAGAGGATGAAATATTTATAGGGGTGGGATAAAATAGCCGTTCGGCCAAAAAAAAAAAAAAAAATTTTAAAAATCGCCGATTATCGCCGAGCGTCGCCCACAGTGGCCGGCGATCGCTCGGCGATAATCCGGCGATAAATCGCCACTCGGCGAAGCAACGGTAACATTATCGCCGAATTATCGCCGACTTCGCCACAATGGCCGGCGATAATTCGGCGATAATCGGCGATTTATCGCCGAGAATTCGCCACCTCCATTGGGAGTGCTCTTACAAAAATAGCGCCGTAGCCCGTAGGCTATATAGCATGAATATGGGAAAAAAGGGACTGGTCATATTATTGAATTGAAATCATCAACTGCAAACATCTATCTATACATGCCATAATCTATATGGAGCATGATTTAGGAATAAGCACCAGATCTGGAGAACTAATCACTGGATGTTTGCCCATCTGTTGTTCGACGAAATGCTTGACTGTTGATATTCCTGAAATCCTTGCTTACACTGACCCTCTCCTATTCGGCCTTTCCGGAGTTTTAAAAAAACGACTTTTGTTTTTTTACTGTCTGGGCATGGAATGTGCTTATGATTCTTCATCTTCTCCTTTTCTCCAATTTTCAACTGCATGCGGCTTTAGTTGTTATAGGACTATTGATGTTGGAAGATTTGGTGTAAGCTGGAAACACTTGTTTTCTCCACTAAATACTTTGTCTGACCATATTAGCCCTTGATGGCAAAATGGTATCATTTGTGTGAATCCAAAAACTGCAAGTTTATCATCACTGTTGAGTTGAACTCATAGAAGATTGTGAAGATAGTAAAGCATTCTTTAATGCTTTCAAAATTGCGTGTGTGGGTGTTACCTGTAATTCGCTTATTGGACAGGCTATGTATCCGGAGGTGATGGAATTATTTGAGAGTGTTGGAGTTGATACCGAGGTCTCCGACACTTCATACTCTGTGAGCTTGGATGAAGGCCGAGGGTTCGAATGGGGTACTCGAAATGGACTGTCAAGTATCTTTGCGCAGAAGAAGAATGTCTTGAATCCATGGTTTTGGAAAATGATTAAGGAAATCATTAAGTTCAGAGACAACGCCTCTCTGTAAGTATTATCATAAGCCTCTTTTGGTATTAGAGTTAATCCCTTTTCAAGTCTCTGCTCAATGAATGTCTCCACCAATTGCAGTTATATTGAAGAGCTCAATAACAATCCAGATATTGACCGGAATGAAACATTGGGGAGCTTTGTCCAATCACGTGGTTACTCTGAGATATTCCAGAAAGCTTTCCTTGTATGACTATTAAAATATCATACTTTTCCATGTCATGCAAGCAAAGATCTGACTTTAAATTGTGTTTTTGTTTCCAGATTCCAATTTGTGCTTCAATTTGGTCATGCTCTTCTGCAGTGATGACCTTCTCTGCCTATTTAACACTTTCATTCTTGTGCAATCAAGACATTCTTGAGGTAGACATTTATAATTGTTAGTGAATGTGGCATTATTACAATATATTTCTATTAAAATGATTGTTATGATTTTCTTTTCTGCAGCTTCTTGGTCTCACTAAACGACTTACACCAAAATGGCTTTCACAAAGTTATGTCGATGGGGTAGGTAGTGAGTTTCTTGGATTCTTTAATCCAGAAATATCACCTGAGGAACAAGGCATGTTCGTAGATATTATATGTAAATAGACGATTATAAGATTTTAATACATGATTTATTACCAGATTAAGAAAGAGATGGAAAGTAGAGGCTGTCAAGTGAAAACCAGTTCTGAAATATATTCGGTTTTGACCAATGACAAGGGTAAGTATGCGTCAAAACACTAGTCCTTGTTTTCTCTCATTACCTTATTGTTATTTGAAGTCTTGAATATAAATAATATATTGATCATTCTATTAATTTGAGCTTACATTTTGCACATGAGTGTGTAACAAAAGAATGATGCAGGTTGTGTTATTAAATACAAGGATGGATTGGAAGAAGAATATGATGCGTGCATAATTTCTGCACATCCTCCAGATGCTCTAAACATCTTAGGAAAACAGGCGACATACGATGAATCAAGAATACTTGGTGCTTTTCAATATTCCTACAGGTTACCTTTATGATAATCTTTTTCTTGTGAAACTTTTCCCTGTGATGGTAGTATAATAATTTTTCTTATGATTAATCTCTAAAGTCAGTAGTCGACTTCTACTGTTGAACTCTTCTTATGATTAATCTCTAAAGTCATTAGTTGACTTCTACTGTTGAACTCATATTACAGTGATATTTTCCTCCACCGTGACGAAAATTTGATGCCAAAAGTCCAAGGGGCATGGAGCTCGAGGAATGTTCTTGGAGATAGCAATGACAATGCTTGTATAACGTATTGGCTCAACAATGTCCAGGTTTCGCACTTTAAATCATTATGATTTATTCATTAAAAAGATTTTCTATCAACTTCAGTAGCTAGATAACCAGTTTTTGAGATTTTTTTTTTCTCAATGGATGTACAGAATATTAGTGAATCCGCAGTTCCAATTTTTGCGTCTCTAAATCCACCTTATACACCTAAAGATACATCTTTCAAGTCATCAACTAGCCATCCTATACCATCAGTTGCTGCTAGCAAGGCTTTGTCAGATCTCAATAATATCCAAGGGAAGAGAGGACTATGGTTCTGTGGAGCCTATCAAGGTTCATAAAAATTCTTAAGAAGCTTTTTCAGCAATCCATTAAGTTGTGTGTGATGGCTTATGGTCTTTTATGGTATAACCTTTTATGTTTCCAGGCTATGGCTTCCCCGAGGATGGAGTAAAGGTATTTTATCGCAACATAAGTACAACTTTATTCCTAAACAGATTTTTATCTGTTAACATGAATTGATCTTAACAGGCAGGAATACTTGCTGCAAACAGCATGCTTAGAAAACATTATACTTATTCAAACAACCCCACATGCATGGTTCCATCTCGTCTTGAAACTGGGGCTTGTTTTGTCGTTACAAGGTTCCTTCAGCGCTTTATTGTTACTGGATGTCTAATGTGAGCTTCTAGTATACATTATAACATAGTACTGCGGTATCTGCTTAAAGAGAATGTATACAAGTATACAACTGACAATTACTGTTGAAACAGCTTTTTGGAAGAAGGTGGTAAAATCTTTACATTTGAAGGTACAAGAACAAAGAGCAATTTAAGGGTCATTGTGAGAGTTCACAAACCCCAGTTTTATTGGAAGGTAAGATTAGGTTATTACCCCTAAAAAATAGTTAATTTTGTAAGTATTTATTGTCAAACTGGATATACTGTTCTCACAGGTCGCAACTGAGGCCGATTTAGGTTTTGCCGATGCCTACATTAATGGTGACATTTCTTTTGTTGATGCAAATGAAGGTCTTCTCAACTTTCTTCTAGTAAGTAAAAGGATCCAAAATTAATAATACTCCTTCGTCCACGAAAAATAGTCTCAATCTTTCCATTTTCACCCGTCCACCAAAATCAGTCTCATAGTACTAAAAATGGAAAGTTACTTCCAATTTGTTATTCTTTTATCTTTCTCTCTCCTACTTTTTCTACATTTTCTCTTTCTCTCTCATACTTTACCTACTCTATCTCTTTTTCTCTCATACTTTACCAATTTCATATTAAAACTCGTGTCGTCCACCAATGAGATTATATTTGATGGACAGTGGGAGTATGGAGTAACTTTTAACTCTTCAACTATCATTATTTGAATATTTAATTTATGGGACATGTATTGTGCAGCTGATTATAAGAAATGCAGAGCTGAATTCATATGCCGAGTTAAACAAGGATAGGTAAATATAATCAAGAGGTATTTCCCTGTGTGTGTGTGTGTTGATCTGGTTTATAGAACGTAATACAATGATATATTTTACTGTGTTGATATCTCTAGGAAACGGTGGACACCATTTCTTTACACATCTATAGCAGCAAATGCAAAAAAAATCATCAACCTTGTTTCCAGGAGGAACACACTGACCCAGGCACGGCGTAACATCTCGCGCCATTATGACCTAGTAAGTGGCCATATGCTTTAAAAGGGTTATAAATAATTATATATTAGCACAGGAATATAAATCTTTATTAATTTCTTTTATTTGTTAGACTTTGTATGCAATATTCTTAGTGGATGTGCATGTGACATCAAAGTCATAGTAATTTTTTACATAACGAGTACATTGTGATATCTTTCTACTTCAATTGTTTCATTGTAATTCAGTTTCTTTCTATTTCTTTTGGCAGAGCAATGAATTGTTTTCTCTATTCTTGGATGAGACAATGACGTATTCTTGTGCAATATTTCAGGTGATACTAATGATTTCAAATTTTCAATAGATATATCTGTTGATGGTCTGTACCATATTGTTACTTTATACTGTCATTGCAGACTCCATTAGAAGATTTGAAGAATGCACAGCTCCGGAAAGTCCATACTTTGATTGAAAAGGTGAAATTCACCGGCACATTCCTTCAATCTTGTATTGATCATTAGGGATGCTAAAATTTAGTAATTAATTTGATGTATTTAAGAACTTGATTTTATGGGAAAGGTTAAATACTTAGATACTCATTAGAAGGCGAAATTTAGAGTGAACAGATAAAAGTTGTAACTATGTTTCTTTCTCTGGAAACTTATTCTTCCTGTTCTATACAGAGTAAGATTCATCTAATTTACATGATAAATTTGTAACATAAATCTAATCCTTTTTTAATGTGGATGGGGCTCACAATCTCACATAGTAACTCTCATATGCTGAATCCCCTTCGAGTACAGGCAAGAATCAATAAAGATCATCACATTCTAGAGATAGGGTGTGGATGGGGAAGTTTAGCAGTTGAAGTAGTGAAAAAAACAGGATGCAAATATACGGGCATTACATTGTCAGAAAGTCAGCTGCAATACATAGAAGCGATAGTGAAGGAAGCAGGTTTACAGGTAATAACATATTATTTAGTTGTTTTATACACATTGTAAAGAAAAGATTTCCCATGTTTGTGATTTCTCAAGTTATTAGTTTTATTATTAGGATCAAATTGAAGTTCTTCTTTGTGACTACCGCCAATTGCCTAAGAACTACAGATATGATAGGATAATATCATGGTGAGTCCATTGATTTAATGTTTCCAACTAACCCAACCTCTTGAATTAATTTGCTGCTTTACTGTAATGACACAAACATATGCATGATACAATTCTCGTGCTGGCTTTTCAGTGGGATGATAGAACACGTTGGGCATGACTATATGGAAGAATTTTTTAAATGTTGTGAATCTTCATTAGCAGACAATGGTATTCTTGTTCTTCAGGTAACCTCTAATTTTTCCATTCTTAGTTTCCCATCAAACCTTAGTGTTTGAGTTTTGTTGTCAACAACAGGCTTGTTTTTATCACTTCACCCAATGTGAACTACTATAAAAAACTAGCTGAATTTTTTCATCAGTTCATAGCTGTAGCTGATGAGAAATATGAAGAGTGGAGGCGTAGGAATGGATTTGCCACGGAATACATATTCCATGGTGGATGTGTACCTTCACTTAACCGAGTAGTACAGGCAATGGCTGCAGCATCCAGACTTAGGTGATCAATGTTTGCATTCTTAACAAATACTGTGTTTAATGTCTGTTATTTATTGACGCGTGTCTGGTTGGATTGATTTTATGCAGCGTCGTGCACCTAGAAGAAATAGGATATCATTATTACCACACCCTCAGGAATTGGCGTCGCAACTTCCTCCAAAACCGAAGGTTATTAAACTTGATACATCTGCACTCCTAAACAGAAAAGTCTTATTTTAAAGTTGCTAAAGGATTTTGTGTATTGATAGTAAAATTCATGGTCTTGGATTTGACGACAAGTTCATACGGACGTGGGAATACTATTTTGATTATTGTGCTGCTGGATTTAAATATTGTGTTATCGGAGATTATCAGGTAACTTTTCTTTTAAACATTTTTTCTGTCACAAATAAATGACCTATGTTTTGTTATTTCTCATTAATGACAGATTGTATTAAATAGACCTGGTGATGTTGCTGCATTTGGGAGTGCTCCATACAATCGTCTGCCTTCTGACAACTAATGTCTGCTTTCTGTTAGTTGAAATAAGGTTTTATCTGTTTTAGTCTTTAAAAACTATTACAAATAAATGAAGTATGACATTAACATTAGAACAAGGAGCTTCTCTTACTATAATATTGCAACAAGGCAGCAGCAAGTAGTACATCTGCATTTTTCCAAAAGCCAGGCATTTGTTGATGGTTTAAAACCAACACCACCATTGTATCTTGGTTTAAAATGAATTACTAGTAAACTGTCTAATTTATCTGTGTAAATATCAAACTATTTTATTCTTTAACATTAATCTAATAATTTTCCACGAACTTCTATAGTAAATATAGGTGATGTTCGGTTGTTATGACTAATTATCATATGATAATTCATCTAGGAATAAGTTGTAAAATTATATTAGTGGGTTATTTGTGAGATTCAATCTCGTCAACCAAATATATTACGTAAAAAAAATAATCATAAAATATTTCTGCAAACGGAACGAGCCAATATAAAATTGTGATAATCAGGTATTGCAAAGTCCCGATATTTATTAGCGGTCATGAGTTGCTCGTTCAACTATTTGTCGGAGAAGATTTTTACTAGTAATAAAAGATAGTATCTGAATCAGAAAATCAAGTTACCATAAGGAATATAAACTGAGTCTCAGAAAAATAATATTATAAAACCCTATTGATGTTATTATATTTAGGGTTTAGGGTTCTTATGTTCCATAATAATTTTACAAATCATAAATAAAGTTTTTTAACATGTTAAGATCCATCATAAATTAATTTTATATTTTAAAGCATTCAAAATCTCAATACTTCCTCTGTCCCAAACAAATAAGAATTTTGGAGACAACACGAGTTTTAATGTGAAATTGGTAAAATGATATAGATATAGAAATAAAAAAGTAATTGAAATATTGTTAGTACAACACACTTCATAGAAAAAAAAAACTATTTTTTTTAGAACGTAGAAAGTATTTATTAAAGCGCCCATTAGCCTACAGCCTTCGATTTTGTTTTTGAATTTTCGAACTCACTCTTATCTCAAACATTAGAAATTATTACTACAAATATTGTAGTTACATTAATACAATAGGATATTATGGGGCTAAGCTAGGGCCTTAAAACAACTTTAATTTATTAGGGAAAAGATAAACGTACATAATTGTACATGTACATAATATTTTAAAAAAATTTAGATTTAAGTGAATTTAATTAAAAATTAATTTTGTTATTTATTGTAATATATGTAGCAATAACAAAGAAGTGATATAGAAATTTTATGTCGAATCGTAGCATGATTTCGACTATGATTTGAATTAATATACAATATTTAGTAGAAAATATATATTTTATTAAATATACAAATATTTAAGTATAAATTTTAAATCTTTCTTGAAGTGTTGCAAAATGATTAGTATGAAATTTATTTTAAATCAATTAATGTTTATAAAATGATTTTCAATGTAAAATGTTTAAAAAAGTTCGATTATGTACGTACGCATACGTACGTTTATCACTACTCTATTTATTAATATCCACTCTCCAACAGTATTACTATTACTCAAAAGTCAAACCTTACTATTATACCATTTCCATCCATGAAACCATTAAAGTCTCATTTATTTTTCATTTCCTTTTTAGGAAACCTTACATTACACTAAATTCTTACACATTCATTCTACTCCATTCGTTCACGAAAAATAGTCTGATTTTGTCATTATTTAATATCCACAAAAAATGTCTTATTTCAAAAATGGAAACTTTCTTACATACTTTACACTTTTTCTTCTTCTCTTTTATACTTTCTCTAATGTGTCTTACTTTTTCTTTTTCTTTTTTTCTCTCTTACTTTATTTACTTTTTTCTCAAATCTCTTTTACTTTATCAATTTTTATTAAAATCTATGCCGTCCACGAATAAGACTATTTGTTTGTCAACGGAGGAAGTATTATAAACTAAGTACTCCCTCTGTCCTTGAACAGAAGTCCTTTTTTCATTTTAGTTCGTCCGCAAATAGGAGTCCTGATTCACTTTTACTATAAATGGTAATATGGTCTCACATTCCACTAACTCATTCCACCTACATTTCATTCAAAACTAATATATTCAAGTGGGACTCCTATTCCACTAACTTTTTTTCCACCCACTTTTCTTAATATTTCTTAAAATTCGTGTCATCCATAAATGAGACTTGTAATGACGGACGAAAGGAGTAGCATATAGTGAAATCTACTTTTCATTCGGAAAGGATCACCTAATCCGGATCCTAATATATTTCCTACTCCACTCCTCACCAACATAAAATATAATGGTGGGATCCACCACTATCATGTTTGTGAGAGGTGGAGTAAAAAATGTATTAAGATACAGCTTAGGTGATCCTCACTACTTTTCATTTACTTAATTTATTTTCTTGTCTTACCTTTCTTAAAATTCATTTCTAGTCAAGATTATAAATAGAGTACTAAACGGACCAATTTGAACTCGTGAGATAATGCAATTTTATGCAAGATATTCAAGCATTTTATAGTTAATACTAATTAAAACTATTACCTGAACAGAATATTTAATCCATGATAAATCAGAATAATAATTAATAATTTTATACACTTACTATTATTCACATTAATTAAGAGATGGAGTAAATATTACATAAATTAAGAAATACTATATGTTTATATCTTAATTATTCCTTGAGCCAATAGTATAAAAGAATTATCTCACTCCGAATCAAGTGCAAGATAACAAATGCATTAACATTAGGTATTACTCCCTCCACCCCGAGAGATTTCGGAAAAAATGATTAATTTCGCTGACCTCTCGAAATTAAAGATTAATTTCGCTGACCTTTCGTATTTTGGGATCGAGGCACGCGTATTTTTCAAAATAAGGGATTTCTGATTTTTTTTATCTTTTTTCTATTCTTTTATAATATTATTTCCTCCAACCATTTATCAATTACCTAAATTGTCCCTTAATTATTTTAACTAATTTCTAAAAAATCAAAGCCGTTTTCACTCCCAAACCACCCGCCTTTTATCCCAAGCCTTCTCCTCTCCCCTCCCCTCCACGGCGCCTCCGCTCTTCATCGCCTTTCGTCGCCTCTTTACCATACTCCAGCCCTACTCCACCCTCCTTCACGGCGCCTCCAATGTTCGTCGCCTCCGCCCTCTTCTTCCGTCTTTCAACCCAAACCAGCCGTGATTCTGTAAGGATTTCAAAATACACATACCTATTTTATGTTTTATTTGTATAGGCAATATACATATCCGTCTATATATGCAATATACATATATACACAATACATATTTTTTGTTTGTCGGTCATGTATTGGTGTTTTGAAATCACTTTACTTAACGTAATTGAAAATTTTGACATAAAAACTATTTGAAATTTTGTTAGAATCTATATATATGTGTGTTTGTGTTTGGACAAATTCTTTGTAGAAACGGCTGGAGCTATGATTTTGTAGAAATCATGTCAAATAATTGAGGGGTAATCTAGACAATTGATAAATGATTGTAAGGAAATAATATTAAAAAAGAATAGAAAAAGGGGAAAAAAATCAGAAATCCCTTATTTTGAAAAATACGCGTGCCTCGATTCCAAATTACAAAAGGTCAGCGAAATTAATCCCTAATTTTGAGAGGTCAGCGAAATGAATCTCTTTTTCCGAAATCTCTAACACCCCTCCCCCAACCAAAAATAATTAAAAAACACACATATATTTAATAAATAAAATAATTAAAACTATCACAAAATAACAGAAAAATATTAGTAGAAAAAACATTTGGCTTATGTGCAGCTTGGAAAGGTAAAGTGCGTCCCCACATTCCTATAAATTTCGAAATGGCCTTGCAGATGCTTAAATATTGGGAAAAATATATATTAGAAGTACGGAGTGCGTTATATTGCTAACTATTTAAGTTGCTAACTCTGTTAACTTATTAATACAGTGTATTCCCTCCGTCCGTCATTATGAGTCCCGGTCACTTTTGCACACCCATTTTATAAATATCATACTCCCTCCGTCCCAAGGAAGATAACCCCTTTCTTGGGCGGCACGGGATTTTATGCAACTTTATTTTGTGTGCATAGAGAAAAGAGTAAAGTAAGAGAGAGTGAATAAAGTAGAGATAAAGGTGTTTCCATTTTAAGTAATGGGTCATCTTGGTTGGGACAAACTAAAAAGGAAAGTGGGTCATCTTCAATGAGACGGAGGGAGTAATAAATAGTTAAAGTGGAAAAATGATAAAGTAAGAGAGGGAATAATATTGAGAAGAGTGTTAATAACATTATTTTCTCTCTTATTTTACTATTTCTTTACTCTAACTATTTATTATCATTTTTATAAAATGAGTGCGCAAAAGTGACCGGGACTCCTAATGGCGGACGGAGGGAATATTAAAAATGTCAACACGGTGACATCAAAATATCAACATATAATATCAACATATTACATTGAAATTCAACAAAATTATGTGTTGACATTTTAATGTCATCGTGTTGACATTTTTAATACATTGCGATGAGTTAGCAAGTTAGCAACTTAAGAAACTTAGCAATTGATCATATCCCTTCGGAGTGCTTATCTTTTTTTTCATAAAATTTGAATTTCCTAAAATGAACTAAAAACGAAAAAAAATTATCTTTGATGTTCTATTATAACGACAAATTTTCTTTGGGTTTGCATGTTAAATTGATTCGTTATTAATCCCATGCCTATAAATGTATATTTAATTACTATTAGATATTGTAAATTTAAATAGGTTCAAGTAAATAATTAAAGGTTACATTGGGTTCGAGAAATAAATGGATAGCAAAGTTATGAGTTGTTATGGATTCGAGACGGATATGAATAGCAAAGTTATGGATATGAACGTGTACAAGTAGATATACATTCAAACAAATTTGAATCTGAAAAATGTTTAATAGCTTTGTACCAAACCTATTGCCATTCTAAAGATGACATCTCCATACCTAAATGTTAGCTACATGCCCTAGGAAATTAGAAAATTATAACTATTTAAGTAGCTAGGCACCTTAATAATATGTGCATATTAGAGAAGAATAAATATGTATTAACAAAGATTGTAGATACAATATACCCCTATATTTCAAATCGGTTTTAATTTAAACCGGTTTTTTTATTAACTATTATATATTCACTAAATTACTCTTTTATTATATTTGTAGAGTCAATTCACTACCAAATTGCATGAATAACATAAGGTATGAAATTATATACAATCAATGCAATTAAAACGCTTCCATTTGTTTAGTCAAGTGTCAAATATAGATGACCCTTTATGTTTCAAATTATACAATATAAATGAAATTATATATAATCACTACAATAATACACTTTCATTTGTTTAAAAAATATGAAAATTTGAATTTCTTGACTACTAACTAGTACTATTATCGAAGTGATATCATCAAATTTGAATACCCATTCATCTAGTCAAATTTCATAAATTGAATATCTTGACTAATAAAATTTCCATTAAACTAAAATTATCATTTAAAAATGGAAGGGATACCTTATGCAAAGAAAGGTCAGTATATGGTCATTTAATATTATTGTCGAAATTACATGAATGAAGACGTAATTATTTAATACTATATGTTTTGAAAATATTAATTAATAATACACTTGAAGAATGTGTAAAATTCATAGGGTGGACGTCGAGTGTGACGACCTTCTATCATCAAATTACCTTTTATTGATGCACTATAAAATATAATAAATATTAAATTTTATAATATGAGTCTAAAATTTATAGGGATTTATTAATTTTAATTTTTAATGATCTTATCAATTTATGGAGGAAGAGCTATACATTAGAATGTTGTATTATATGTGCTCGAGTTCAACAATCTTACATCATCGAATGATCCATATTATATTATTAATACGGAGTAATATTTATAGCAATATCTTACATCTGCATAATATCATTCAATAATTATAGTTTCTTAGTTACATAAAATTATCATTTTGAAATCTTATCGATATATGTTACCCTAAATAAAATAAAGAAATACTATATGCTAGCAAAATAAAATTCCTAAAAGGTAAAAAATATTTATTACAAAAAATATAAAAATTAAAGAAATTTAAATGACATGATTTTTATTTTGTAAACGAATAATTTTAGCTCTTTGAAAGATCAACCAATATGTACTATACTACTAAGTTCTAATAATACTTGCAAAATTAAAAGTTGAAATTAACAATAATATACCAATGATTTTTAAAATATATATGACATAATAAAAGATAATTTACAAATAAAAGTGTATTTTTCCCAATTTTTACTTTGTAACAATTTATTTATCTTCATATAATTGTGATAATTTAAATAAAATGGACTAAACACTTATTCCTCTAAAATAATATGAATGATTATTCTATTGAAAATTTTATTGTGAATCTTTAAATAAGGGTGAATGTTTTCAAGAATAAATTCATTTACATATTTTTAAAAGAAAATAAATGAATAAGAAAAATAATTGTAATAATATAATATTCCTCCTACAATTGTGTATACAATTAGTGATGCTATCAAATCAAAATAAGTTGATCTTATCCAATTCAAATTACATTATAAAGTAATTTTACAACCATATATATAGGGGGCGGTGAAGGCTTCCCACATTGCAATAACATTTGTATCAATTTCACCATACAACTTCATTAGAAGGTAACGTTGCAAAATTATAATTTGGCACGAAGAACTTTGTTCTTAACACATACTCCTTCCATCCCCTATAAGCGAGTCACTTTTCTTTTTGTAATGTCCAACCATAAGTGAGTCGTTTACCGTTTAAGCAAAAATCATTCGTCTTACTTTATTTTCCAAAATACTTTATTGTTTTCACTCATCTACTTTTCTCTCTCTCATTCTTTATTGTCTTCACTTGAATTCTTTAAATATCAATTTCTTAAACTTCGTGTCCCAAAAAATGACTCTGCTTATGATGGGATGAAAGGAGTATATAGAAATTTCCTTTAAAAACACATTTACTACTAGTTTTTTTTCCAAATCCACTAATAAATTCAAAAATAACATATACATATCAATGTCGAAGATCATGAGAGTGGCAGTGATAGGCGGCGGCATAAGTGGGATGGCTGCGGCGTATGTTTTGGCCAAAGAAGGGGTGGAGGTGGTGGTGTATGAGAAGCAGATGAGCTTAGGTGGCCAAGCCAAGACGGCTACTATTGATGGCACTCATCTCGACCTTGGTTTTACTATTTTTGCTCGGGTATGTATCTAACTTTTAATTGTACAAGGAGAGCAGGATCAGTCCACGCCTCTCTACAAACTAGATACATGTGTTCCATGCCAACACGATAAATTTTACTCCTTCCATCCCAAGGTAGATGTCATGCTTGGGAAATGCCACATGATTGTAGGAGATGTTATTTTGTGTGTTAAGTGGTGAGAGAAAATATAATTTTATAATTGATGTGAGAGGGAACTTTTTCTAAAAGAGGAAATGTAATATTTTCTGTGGGACAAATTAAAAAGGAAAATGTGACATCTACTATGGGACGGAGGGAGTACTATAAATAATTGCATGATTCATTTACTTTGACCTAATTTCGGTGTCAAATATGTTTGATAAATTGTTGCACGGGTAATATCGTTTTTTATTTTGTAAAATATTTATGCTCAGACTCTTCCTATATTTGGAAAGTGATTTCAACAAGGTTTTGGATGATTAAAAGGACATACTCGTTGGTTTCGAGTTCAAGTCTACCGTGACGCAATCTTTAAATTTATTTATCCATAAAAAATAAAATAGACATACTCTTTTCTATACTTAGCATGGAATTTATTTGAGAAACTAGAGCATTGTATTTGTAGGAAAGAGAGAGAGAGAAAAATCACCGTCATTTTTCTCATCTTCAAAAAATATACACTTTTAATTGGACACGAATTTTAATACACTATTGATAAGATAAGAAACCGATAGAAATGAAAAGTAATTAAAATAGTGTAGAATGAATCTCAACTTATTATAAAAGGAAAGACTATAGATAGAGAGTGTATAACTTTAGAAGATAAAACTAAAATCATCATAAATAATTCAAAGAAAATGAGAAGAACGAGAAAGTGAGTAAGGAATATGTTATCTATCACTCAAATAATTTGATATTAACCGTCGATTGTCACTCAACAATATGAGGAAAAATCAAGGGCCTGTTCTACCATCTAAAGATATTGGTGGAAACAATCATCAACTGCAAAACAGATGATGATATAAATATATAATGTGTTATGTGAGTGTGAATAAGAAATGGAGTATGTATTATTTGCCCATCTCATGTTCGACGAAATGCCTGAGTTGTCACCAGTTCGGCCTTTCCGGAATCTGGCGATTTACCTGTTTGGGCATGGAACATGCATATGATTCTTCATCTTATCTTGTTTTCCCATTCAACTGCATGCGGCTGTTGTTATGGGGCTATTGGAACGATTGATGCTGGATGATTTGGTGGAACACTTGTGTTATACTTTGTCTGACCAAATTAGCCTGTATGAGTTTTTGTCAATAGAGTTCCATTCGTTGTTAATCCAAAAACTGAAATTTTATCATCACTCAATGCATTGTTTACCTGTGATTCACTTATTGGACAGGCTATGTATCCGGAAGTGATGGAACTATTTGAGAGTGTTGGAGTTGATACTGAGGTTTCTGACACTTCATACTCAGTGAGCTTGGATGATGGCCGAGGATTCGAGTGGGGAACTCAAAATGGACTCTCAAGTTTGTTTGCACAGAAAAAAAATGTGTTGAATCCATGGTTTTGGAAGATGATTAGCGAAATCATTAATTTCAGAGACAACGCTTCTCTGTAAGTATTAGCCTAACAACACTGAGCCTCTTTTGGTATTAGATTTAATCCCTTTTCAAGCCTTTGCTCAATGAATGTCTCCAACAATTGCAGTTATATTGAAGAGCTCAATAACAATCCAGATATTGACCGGAATGAAACATTGGGGAGCTTTGTCCAATCACGTGGTTACTCTGAGATATTCCAGAAAGCTTTCCTTGTATGACTATTAAAAAATCATACTTTTCCATGTCATGCAAGCAAAGATCTGACTTTAAATTGTGTTTTTGTTTCCAGATTCCAATTTGTGCTTCAATTTGGTCATGCTCTTCTGCAGTGATGACCTTCTCTGCCTATTTAACACTTTCATTCTTGAGAAATTTCGATATTCTTGAGGTAGACATTTACATTTGTTAGTGAATGTGACATTATTACAATATCTTTCTAGTAAAATGATTGAAATGATTTTCTTTGCTGCAGCTTCTTGGTCTCACTAAACGGCTCACACCAAAATGGCGATCACAGAGTTATGTCGATGGGGTAGGTAGTGAGTTTCTCAGATTCTTTAATCTAGAAATGTTATCTGAGGAACAAGGCATGACTCATAGATATAAAATGTGAATAAACTCTTATAAGATTTTACTAAATGATTTATTACCAGATTAAGAAAGAGCTGGAAAGTAGATGCTGTCAAGTGAAAACCAATTCTGAAATATACTCCGTTATTACCAATGACAAGGGTAAGTACGCGTCAAGACACTACTCCTTTCTCATCCGTTCTCATCACCTTATTGTTATTTGAATTCTTAGCGCATAAATAATATATTGATCATTCCATTTATACGAGCATACATTTTTCATATGAATGTAACAAAAAATTATGCAGGTTGTGTTATTACATATAATGATGGATTGGAAGAAGCATATGATCAGTGTATAATTGCTGCACATCCTCCAGATGCTCTAAACATCTTAAGAAAGCAGGCGACAAATGAAGAATTAAGAATACTTGGTGCTTTTCATTATGCCTACAGGTTTCCTTTATGATAATCATTATCTTGTGGAACTTTTCCCTTAGATGGTAGTATAGATACTTTTTCAGAATAACCTCCATAGTCACGACTCACGAGCCCACTTCTACTCTTGAACTCTTACTACAGTGATATTTTCCTTCACCGTGACGAAAATTTGATGCCGAAAATTCGAGGGGCATGGAGCTCGAGAAATTTTCTTGGAGCTATCAATGACAGTGCTTGTATAACGTATTGGCTCAACAATATCCAGGTTTTGAACATTGAATCAAATGATCTATCGATTAAAATGATTTTCTTCCAACTTTAGTTGCTAGATAACCCAGTATCTTGCGACCTGTTTTCTCAATGGATGTACAGAATCTTAGTGAACCCAGGGTTCCATTTTTTGTGACTCTAAATCCACCTCATACACCAAAAGATACATCTTTGAAGTTGTCAACAAGCCATCCTATACCATCAGTTTCTGCAAGCAGGGCTTTGTCAAACCTCAGTGATATCCAAGGGAAAAGAGGACTATGGTTCTGTGGATCATATCAAGGTGCTAAAAATTTATCTAGAAGCTTTTTCTGCAATCCATTAAGTTGTCTATGATTACTTATAGACTTTTATGGTATAATCTTTTATGCTTCCAGGCTATGGCTTCCCCGAGGATGGAGTAAAGGTATTTTATCACACCACAAGTACAATTTTTATTCCCATTCCTATTTTTATTCTATTAACATGAATTGATCTTGACAGGCAGGAATACTTGCTGCAAACAGCATGCTTAGAAAACGTTATACTTATTCAAACATCCCCAAAGGCATGGTTCCATCCCGTCCTGAAACTGGTGCTTGTTTTGTCGTTGTGAGGTTCTTTCAGCGATTTGTTGCTACTGGATGTCTAATGTGAGCTTCTAGTCAACATTATAACATATTGCGTCTTTGGTTTCTACATAAAAGAATGTATACAACTGACAAATTCTGTTGAAGCAGCTTTTTGGAAGAAGGTGGTAGAATCTTTACATTTCAAGGTACAAGTAGAAAGAGCAATTTACAGGTCACTGTGAGAGTTCACAAACCCCAGTTTTATTGGAAGGTAATATTAGGTTATTACCCCTAAAAAAATATTGAAAATTTTATAAGTATTTATTGTCAAACTGGATACTGTTCTCACAGGTAGCAACAGAGTCCGATTTAGGTTTTGCTGATGCCTACATTAATGGTGACATTTCTTTTGTTGATGCAAACGAAGGACTTCTCAACTTTCTTCTAGTAAGTCAATGGATCCAAAATTCATAATATTTGATAACTTATAACTCTTCAACTATCATTATTTGAATAAATAGTTTACGGGACTTGTATTTTGCAGCTGATTATAAAAAATGCAGAGATGAGTGCATGTGCTGAGTTAAACAAGGTAAGGTAATTATAATCAAGAGGAATCTACCTGTGTGTATGTTGATCTGGTCTGATTGCTTTATAGAACGTAATACGATGATATATTTTACTGTGTTGATATTGCTAGGAAACAGTGGAGATTATTTCTTTACACAACTTTAGCAGCAACCACAAAAATATTCATCAAGCATGTTTCCCGGAGGAACACACTGATCCAGGCACGGCGTAACATCTCGCGCCATTATGACCTAGTAAGTGGCCATATGTTTTCAAAGTATTAAAATGATTATAGAATAACACAGGAATACCAATCTCTATTAATTTGTTTAATTTGGTATACTTCCTTGTATGCAATATTCTTAGTGGATGTGCATGTGACGTCAAGTACATAATCTTTTACATAAGAAGTACATTGTGATATAGTTCTACTCCAATTGTTTCATCGTGATTCAATTTCATTTTATTTCTTTTGGCAGAGTAATGAATTGTTTTCTCTATTCTTGGATGAGACAATGACGTATTCTTGTGCAATATTTCAGGTGTTACTAATGATTTCAAGTTTTCAATCGATATATCTGTTGATGGACTCTGTACCAATATTCATAGTTCATACTGTCATTGCAGAATCCATTAGAAGATTTGAAGAATGCACAGCTCCGGAAAGTCTGTACTTTGATTGAAAAGGTGAAATCACTGGCACATTCCTTCAATCTTGAATTGATCATTAGGGATGCTAAAATTTAGTAATTAATTTGATCTGTTTAAGAACTTAACCTTTGTGGGAAAGATTGAATATCTAGTTACTCATTAGAAGGTGAAATTTAGAGTGAATAGATCAAATATGTTAAATCTAAGTACTTACTTTTTTTTTGGATGAGACACACATAGTAACTCTCATGTTGAATTCCCTTCAAGTACAGGCAAGAATCAATAAAGATCATCACATTCTAGAGATAGGGTGTGGATGGGGAAGTTTAGCAATTGAAGTAGTGAAAAAAACAGGATGCAAATATACAGGCATTACATTGTCAGAAAGTCAGCTGCAATACATAGAAACGAAAGTGAAGGAAGCAGGTCTACAGGTAATAACATTTTATTTACTAGGAGTAGTTGTTTTATACACTTTTTTTAGAAAATATTTCCCATATTTGGTATTTCTCAAGTTATAAGTTTTATTATCAGGATCAAATTGAGGTTCTTCTTTGTGACTATCGCCAATTGCCTAGCAACTACAGATATGACAGGATAATATCATGGTGAGTCCCTTGATCTAATGTTTCCAACTAACTCAACCTCTTGAAGTAAGTTGCTGCTTTACTGTTGCTACATTCATATATACAAGACACAATTCTCATGCTGAATTTGCAGTGAAATGATAGAACACGTGGGGCATAACTATATGGAAGAATTTTTCGAATGTTGTGAATCTTCATTAGCAGACAATGGTATTCTTGTTCTTCAGGTAACCTCTACTTTTGCCATTTTTTGTTCCCAGTAAACTATACTGTTTGATTTTCGGTAACAACAACAGGGGTGTTTTTGGCCCTTAAATTATAAACTCTAATAAAACTACTTGATCTGTTCTTAGTTCACAGCAGTAGCTGATGAGAAATATGAAGAGTGGAGGCGCGTGGATGGATTTGTCAAGGAATATATATTCCATGGTGGATGTTTGCCTTCACTTAACCGAGCAATATATGCAATGGCTGCGGCGTCCAGATTTAGGTGATCCATGTTAATAAATGTGTAAAAAATGTAATTATTTATTGATGCATTTCTCGTTAAATTGATTTTATGCAGCGTCGTGCACTTAGAAGAAATAGGACAGCATTACGTCCCCACCCTCAGAAGTTGGCGGCACAACTTCCTTCAAAACCGAAGGTAATTAAACTGTTCTCCTTAACAGTTCATTCTTATTATTTTTTAAGGTTACTGAAGGAAACTTTGTGTGTTGTTAGTAAAATTTATGCTCTTGGATTTGATGAGAAGTTCATACGGACGTGGGAATACTATTTTGACTATTGTGCTGCTGGATTCAAATATTGTGTCATTGGAAATTATCAGGTATCATGCATAGCTTTTCTCTTAAACACTTTTTTTTCTGTAACTGATTAGTGACAAATTTAATCTTGTAAGTAATGTTTTGTTATTTCTCAATGATTGCAGATTGTCTTGAATAGACCTGGTGATGTTGCTGCATTTGGGAGTGCTCCATACAATCTTCTGCCTTCTGACAACTAATCTTTCAGATGTCTGCTTTCTGCTATTTGAAATAAGGCTTTTATGTTTAAGTCTTTAAAAACTACTTATTACAAATAAATGAATTTGTCACATTAACACTGGAACAAGGAAATTCTCTTATAATAATCTTTGGTGACCTTTAGTTTATACATATATATTGCTTTGAACTTTCTGTTTGATAATATTTATACAAAGAGTATTGGCCAAAATTGGTCAATTTTATGATTTTGGTCCTAGACATTATCTTTTGAATGTTTGCGTCAATTCGGATCACAATCGGTCCAAAACTAACTTTTCCGACAAATTTTAACGATCAACATTTTTAATGCTGATTTTGACCTAATTAAACCGTTAAGTATGATTACTAACTCCCTAATTACATTATTAATTATTTTGAAAGTGAAATAATTTAAGATACAAAACAAATAAATATTAAAATATCCTCATTCTCTCTCCGTCTTCCTGCTCAACCATCAATGCCCTCTCTTCTCTCCCTCCTTCTTAATCAATCTTACCCAAATTCATTTTTTTATAAATATGTATCAAATTAACATTTCTTTCTTCCACTTATCTTAATATTTCTCAAATTTTTTGCCGGAAAAAAATGAGACTCTTATTCACAGAGGTAGAGTAATAATAAAAAATATGAACGTATAAATATTGAGAGTTATAGCTTTGAGTGTAATAGTCTAAATGCAAAATATCTTTTATGGAAAAAACATAAAAGCATTATGAGAGATTGGAGATATTATGTCCGAAAATCATTTTCCAAAATAAATAAAGTATTTTATTAAATTAATAAATTAAATTTAAATAGAAAAGGGATGTAGCCAATTATCACCTCATAATATGGCTATCCCAACCTTAATTGATGGGAATCAATCATGCATTAAAGACAATATAACCGATGGAATTGATTTGTCTCAATGAGATTACTGGGGTTATTTTGTTTAAATGCTTTTTATTTTTGTCAATTCTCAAGAATTAAATAACTAATTAATTCTGAATGCAGTATATGTAATTAATATATATTAACCTTGTGATTTAGAGACATTATAGCTTTGTGATTTAAAGTCATTTTCAATACTACTACTACTACTAGTCTACTACTACTACTACTAATATTAATAATAATAATTTAATAATAATATTATTATTATTATTATTATATTTATCATTATTATTAATTTTTTTTTTATTTTATTTTATTTTGTAGTATTTGTATATATCTAGTAATAAAATTTGATCTTTAATTTTGGAAAACAAATCATTTTTCCATGCAACAAATCATATATATCATTAACAGAGAAGTGTTCTGCTGAGCAACAAATATGAGCGCCTTATTTGCGCGACACACACGTGTCAATGACGTCACCAATTTTTTATATTTTTATTATTATCCTCTTCTTCTTCTTGCCAAAGCTATTTCTCTCTCTACATGTATCTTTTATTCTTTTCAGTTGGAAAGAGAAACCCAACTCTGTAAATATTTTTGCTTGTTAGGATCTATAAAACAATTTGTCCGATTCGCTCATTTTGGGTGAGTATCAATTAGGGTTGTATTGTTCTGAGTTTTTCTGGGAAAGATTTATGGTGGAAATAAATTATCATAGATTAGAAGAAGAAATAAGGAAGAATTTGAGTTGTGGGCAATTTGGGGGCACTACCAAATTCGATCCTGAATTGGACAGATCAAATAGGTGGATCAGTGTAACACACCTTCTTTTCATATATTTTTGTGAGCAATTTATAGTGAGAGAAATCACTTTAATGAAGCAATTTTTTGTGGTGTTTCAAAAGAATAGCGGCGAAAGCTTGACATTTACATTTTTTAATCATTAGAGTTGCAATGCATTTGTTTAATTCTTTTGGCCTTTTGGAATTCACAGGTTAAAATTAAAATCGATTATCTTTTGAACTTATTGAATTGTTTCTTTTTACTGCATATGTTATGCTTAAAACTGAAGTTGCAGACTTGCAGATGGGAGACGAACCAATAGAAACAAGATTTTCAAAATTAGAAAAAAATAAAGACAAATTAAAAGATTTTGAGACAATGAAAACTGGGGAAGTTACATAGGAGTACTTCGAAGAGAAATGAAAGAATTTGTAACTCTGTATACTTAATTTTTCAGTATATGGGTTCTTAAATTTCTGAAGAAGACGAAGTGAAGCATAAATGAATAGAATAAATTAAATAAAAAAATGCTGATGTTGCTGACACGTGTGTGTCGCGCAAATGAGGCGCTCATATTTGTTGCTCAGCAGAACACTTCTCATCATGAACATATTAATCTCTATAGATTTCATAAGTATGTTATATCATTACTTTTATTTCTTCTCAAAATCCAATTTTATACGTATTGAATATCACGTTCTTAATTAATGTTTTAGTAGAAATGTTAAAATTTATATTTGTTCAAAATATCTTAGAATGTATTAGGCAAAGCCCAAAATACAAAATATCTTTATGGAATATAAAACATAAAAAGAAATCATGCCAGAGGGATTAGAGATATATTATGTAAAATAAATCATCTTCATATGGCAATCCCAACCTTAATTGATGGAAATCAGTTATTAAAGACTAGATAAACCAATGGAGTAGGAATGTGGTATATCAAGTAGTCTATATAAAAGAGAAAAAATTCCCTAGTCTAGACATATCATTTGGTACAATGAGTTGGTATGTCTAACAAATAATCATTTGACAAGTGGAATTCTATAAAAGTTATATTCCAACTATACATGATTATATATGGAAATTAATGGATGTAAATCTAAAAGTCAATTATTACTTTAAATTATGGAAAAAAATCTAAATATTTTGTATTTATGTCATATACATACTCCGAATTTAGTGGGAGTAATATATTTATAAAATTTTACATGTTTTTTGTTATTTTATTTTATAATTTAAAAAAATTCTTAAATTTTTATATTCTATAAAAAAATAGATAAAAGTTGAAATAATTAATAATATATCAACAAGATTTAAATTAATAGCCAAACTTTTTATTTTAGGTTAATATACGTTTGTGTATATAATATCACGTGTGTTCTACTGAGTACATAAATAATGAAGTGTGGCTATTAACTTAGATTTTGTTAACATACTAATGTATTAATTTCAACTTTTTTCTAATTTTTTAATAGCATATAAAACTGTAAGAATATTTTAGAACTATAAAATAAAATTGCAAAACACATTGTATTATTATGTGTTCGCAAATATTATTCCCATTAGATTCAATATGTAGTTGAGAATATTTAAAAAGGTTCAAAATATTTTGGAAAATTTTCCATAATTTATTGTAATACTCATTGAATGTTGATTTACAGTTTCCATGTATAATTATGTATAGTTGGAATATTAACTTTTATAGAGTTCTACTTGTCAAATAATTATTTGTTGTACACACCAACTCATCATGTCTACGTGGTGTGGATGGTCCACTGAATTTTTTCTCCTATATAAATAGGACAATTTACATCCATTGATTAAACACAAAAATCAGCCAAAATGGTTTCACTCACTCGATCTTTGTGTATTGATTTTCTCCTAATTGCTGCCTTAGGTAAACTAAACTATCAATCGAATATTCTAGTAGTTTGAATGTTTTGATGTTCTAAATTTTTTTAATATGTATTAGTTTCATCACTATATTCTTTTGAAAAAAAAGAAGCTGTGTTTTGAGTTTGAGTTAGAAATAGATTTTTTCGTTCTTTGCATTTTCTTCTCGATTCATTTGGTTAGTTCTCAGTTTCAAACTAAATTGACATTCTCACTCATAGCTTAACAAATAGATAGAGAATAAAACATGTTTTTTTGAATTTCATATTTGCATATTTATATTTTTTTGAATGAGAGCAAACAAGTCCGGACACTGAAATGCTGATGTGGCGGACACTGCATGCCACTAATCCGAACTATTGTGCTCTAAAAGAAGATAATATAACTTTTGAAAGCTGCTCCTACTCTTTTGATGATTATTACTCCTTATTTGATTAAGTGCGCTTTCTACGTACACATTGTATAAGTTATGGTATGAACTATTCTCATTCATTTAATATTGGTAAATTGCAATTAATCTTCACACGAAACAATTTTTTTTTTCAAACTGTATCTAATAAAAATTGCCAAAACAATTTTTTTATAGATTATATCTAATAAAAATTGCCATAACAATTTTTATTGCAGACTGTATCTAATAAAAATTGCTCATACTTTTGAAAATTAAATTTTCCATTATCGAATAAAATTATGATTCATGTGTAACATGCGTGATAAGTGCATATATAAATAGAACATACTCCCTCCGTTCGCGAATAGGAGTCACATTTCTATCCGGCACGGGTTTTAAGAAATGTTAAGAAAGTGGGTGGAAGAAAGTTAGTGGAATAAGGGTCTCACTTGTATATATTAGTATTAAATGATATGTGAGTGGAATGAGTTAGTGGAATGTGGGGTCTCTTTACCATTTATGGTAATTATGACCCGAGACTCCTATTCGTGGATGGACCAAAATGAAAAAACGGGACTCCTATTCGTGGACGGAGGGAGTACAATGTACATAGTTTTAACATAAAATTAGGCAAAATGGTTTCACTAACTCGATCAATTTGCGTTATCTTTTTCCTCATGTTTGTCTTAGGTAAACTAACAATCGAATTTATAATTTGAATATTTTGATGTTTTAAATTCTTTTAATTTGAATTGATTTTTTTATATATACTCATGACAAAAAACATATCTTGTTTTTTCAAGACGTTGACTTGAGCTTTAGTTAGATACAGAATTTCCCTTTTCCATTTTGTTCTTGATCCATTCTGGCCATTTGTCAATTTCAAACTGAATTGACATTCTCACACATAGATAACATACCGACGTTCATAGTTATATTGATCCATTCTGGCCATACCAACGTTCTTCTTCTCAAAGGTATACCTTTAATTCTCTAAATCCTATGTAGTTCACGAGCCTTGGTTGAATCATACTTTCCTGCGAAAGCTTCAATCTTTAATACTTGTAGTGACCTTCTATTTTACCTCGGACCCCAATTCCTTATAAAATCCCTTATCTGCCCATTAATAAGTGAAATCAAACAAATAGAAATATATACAATATATAAAAGGGGAGTTTTGAGGGAGTTTTCAAGATATTAACAAGATTGCCATTTAATATAAAAAATTATATTAAATTAAAAATATATAGTTAAAAGGCAGCTAAAATTGTGTGAATTATGAAAGCCAACGTAGAGTGAGTGGGAGGTTTTACATTGAAGGTGTAAAACTGTAAACTAAAATTAGTGGGGCAATTACGACCGAAGATATTTAAAAAAGTATTTTTATACTATGTGCATTGATAAGAAGCCATTTTGATTGTTGTTTGACACAATATTGATTGAATGGTGCAGATTGGTCGTCTTACAAATGAATTGGGATGTAAGAGATAAGAAGATTTGCATTAAGGGGTGTTGCAAGTCTTCTCCTCCTATGCTGGGAATTATGGATTCTGTTGTTTTATCTATTAGGTACGTTGGTGATTGTATATAAAATTTGAATCCATATTACAATTTCTATGAACTATTTAAACTGTGTGCTTATTGCTCACTGCAGCTATTCAATTACACTGAGAACTAGGCCTGTCAAATTGGATACCCGCGGATAGCCGATCCGAAATTTTCGGGTACCCGATTCCGAAATTCCCAAAATCTAATACCCGATACTCGACCCGAATTTGATTTCGGGTACCCGGATACCCGACTCGGGTATCCAGTCCCGAAAAATCGGGTATCCCAGTCCCAATTGTGATTTTTTTTTAATTAACTACAAACTTTTAGAATTTATTTAATATTATTTAATTCAAATTTAATACAAAGTTGAAGTACTAATATTCAAGTGAAAACAACTACAAACTTTTAGAAATACAAAATTCTTATAGTAGCTTGAATTTAAGAGAAAATAACAACAAACTTTTAGAAATATAAAATTCTTGTAGTAGTTCGAATTTAAAAGAAAATAACTACAAACTTTGAAAAATGCAAAATTCATAAGTTATACATATTAACATCTTTCATCCATCCACAATAAATCAATAACCATCAAAATGCATAAGTTCAAACATTCATCCTTTATAAATATCACAATTCAATAATTCACAAGAATCAAGATCTAACAATAATATCATCAAAAAATTCAAAATTATAAATATCACAAGTGAATGAAATTAAAATGTAATTAAAAAATTAAATTACATATCTTATATACTAACTATTAAGTATTAATTAAATTATAGTTAAGAAATTTAATTACATTTAATTATAATAAAAATATAATTTATTAATTTTAGAAAATAAATCGGATAAATCGGATAATTCGGGTATACCCGATTGGATATCGGGTAACCCGATACCCGATAATCTAAAATTCTCACTACCCGATCCCGATCCGATACCCGAAAAATCGGATTTCGAGTATCCAATTATCCGACCTTTTCGGGTTTGGATATCGGGTATCCAATACCCGATATTCATTTTGACAGGCCTACTGAGAACTAATTAGTCAACTTTCTTTAATTGTGGAGATTGCGATATGGCATGTTGCAATGAATCTTGAAAGTCAGGATCATTTGCAAATCGCAATCCTGCACCATATTGTTTATTTAAGTAGGGAGGAGATCCTCTGCAGTGTTGGGAAACACAGCATCATATGCTGTGGTTTAAACGCAGCTGGTATGATACGCAGCAAATGTTGCAAATTTTCTTTTTTATAATAATACTCCACTATGTTTATTTCATACTCCGTTAAAATATTGTTTTCATTTAAATATTTATAACTATTTGTAAAATTTAATTAGTTTGATAATTTAAAATACTTACCGACACCAAGTATCTATCAATTAAATATTCATAAAAATTTAGTTAGATTGCTAAATTAAAAATACTTATCGATTCTAATTAGAATATTCTGATGAAGTAAATATCAACCACCTAAAGTGCTCGGAATATGCTTGGTATTTTCCGTTAACCGAGCACTTTCATCCTTTATATCGAGCACTTTGTTGTGCGGTAATCAGCCATTTTTTGGAGTGTAAGTATCGTATCATTGGTTTTTGTTTTTATTTTAGTTATATATTACCCCTTCCGTCTCATGATAAATGTCATACTTTCCTTTTTAGTTTGTCTTATAAAAAATGTTACATTTCCATTTTTAAAAAAAAGTTTACTCTCACTTAATATAAAAATTATATATTTGTTCTCTATTTAACACACAAAACAAAACCTCCTAAAATATGTATCATCCCGCAAGTATGACATCTTTTGTGAGACAGAGGGAGTACTATGTTTTTAAAAAAATAAAAATATCAAATAAAAATTTAAATCCTATAATGGATGATATGATAATTAGAATTGCTACCTATTTTAATTCATCAATTTTACAATATTTGTAAATATTTTAAAAAATATTTCAATATAAAATAAAAAGAGAAATTTGTTGCGTTTCAATTCCTGTATGTGATGCGTCTAAACCAAATTTTATCAAACAAACTAAATTTTACAATAGTTATAAATATTTAAATGAAAACAATATTTTAACGAAGTATTAAATAAACATAGTGGAGTATTATTATAAAAAAGAAAATTTGCAGCATTTGCTGCGTTTCATTCCCTACTAGCTGCGTTTAAACCACAACATATGATGTTGTGTTTTCCAACACTACAGAGGATCTCCTCCCATTTAAGTATTGTTTCTGCAACTATGATTGTTGAACAAATTATGTTATTATGAAAAATAAGTTGATTTGCAATTATAATTTTAAAATTCTCGTCTTTGTTTCACTATAAAAATATAAAGGAAAGTAATCTAATTCCTAAAATTAAGGGAATTATTGTCAAATTCAGGATTTTCCCCCTATCCTTTATACAATATTTAGAGTTTGCATTTGATTATATCCATATATATACACTCCCACCGGCCCTAATAAACTAAAAATAGTCTTATAATAACCTTATATTTTCTTATAATGACCTATATTATTTGGTTATGTGTTCAACATCTTATGTAGAGAGAACTCGCTTGGGTTTGGACTAATCTTATTGGTTTTGTCGAGATTTTTGGCTATGGGTCATTCAAATTATAAATTATCGATCCTAATCCAAAGACTTTTGGATTGGAGACTAATCCCAACCAATCAGACTAGAATATTTTATTTAGCCCTAATATAAACTTAAACATAAATTTTCTTTATTCTTCTGCACAGTTCATCATCATCACTGCTCATGTACCAATCTTCTTTAATTTTTGAAATAAAACATAATCAACTATCCTGGAATGCAAATTCTCGAAGTGTTTTGCATTTTCAAAGTGTTATTGAAAAGGTTTGTTTTCATTGTTTTCATCGGAGATGGGACCCATTGACTATATTTTTCGAAAATAAATCACTGGACCACACAAAAGTCGCTATATAATTAATTCTTACGATATCTAGCACTTTACTTGTTGGTAATAAGAGAAGATAAATACGGAGTAAATTTTTTTTAAAGTTACTTCAATTCAATTTGATGATTATGATTTGATAAATATCCTATTTGATTATCGACTTCAAATATCCTAAGTTCATATAAATGTTTAAAAGTATTACACTTACTAGCTTTAAAACGTAGAGTTTAAAATCTTGATTTTATACTGTGATTTGAGGCATTTTTATGGGTCATATATAGTATAATAAGTTATGGTATGAACTATTCTCATTCATTTACTATTCAACAAATATACTTCATAGATCTTGATTTAATGGGAAATTGTAATTAACTTTCACCCGAAACAAATTTTTTTTTTTTGCAAATTGTATTTAATAAAATTTGCCAACAGATTTTTGATATGGCATATGCTAGCTAGCTCAAACTTTCTATATAAATAGGACATGTATACATCATTTTAACACATAATAGGCAAAATGGTGTCACTAACTCAATCCTTTTGCATTCTCTTTCTCCCCATTTCTGCCTTTGGTAAACTAGCTAATCAATACGGCTATGAATGTCACTTAAGCTAGTCAACTTGGCCTAGAAAGTTTACGAAGTCTTTTAATTCGTACTATAAACATTGTGTTTTCTGAATATGTTTGCTTGATCTTGAGTTAGATATAAATTTTTCCTCCTATACTTTTTGATCTTCTCAATCTATTTGGGTTTGTCGATTTCGAACTGAATTGACATTCTTACCCAGTAGCATAACGATATTCTTGGTTATATAAAAATTAAAACATGGCTTTATAATTCAAAATTTGTAGATTTACAATTTTTTGATGTTTGGACATTAATTAAATGTCTTTGTATGTTTTTCTTATAGGCATGGAAGAGACATTTGGATTAACCAGATGTTCAAAAGTAATTGGGGAATGTCCTGGTCACTCATGCTGCAAGCTTGGTGGATCACACTGCGACTTTCCATGTTGCAAACTCTTGTGCCAGGATTCATATGCAAATCTCAATCCCAAGCCCTCTTGTTCAGTAGATTTGTGCATCTGCGATTATGATTGTTGAACGGATTGTATTGTTATAAAGAAATAATATGATTTTCAAGTAGTACTGAATTTCCATATATGGCTTGATTATAAAAAAATAAGAAAAATAATTTAATTTCAGAATTTGAAATTTCCGTCTTTTGTTAAATAAGAAAATAAGAGAAGTAAATCTAATTATTCCCAAAATTAGAGAAAATTATACTATAAAATTCCGGATTTTTTCCCTATCCCAATTGCTTATTGAAGTCATCTTCTACTTCTTCCATTACAATTCTGGTTTTCTTTCTGTGCGTCGTTCTAAACGGAAATTGTCCTCCAAGTATTCGAAATCTATTATTAGCATTGTAGCAATTTCACTAAACCCTGATTCGATATTAGGCCAGAGATTTAGGGTTTATAAGATTTCACTAAATAATTTTTCATACAATTTAAAAAGAGAGAAACAACTATATATATATATAAATCGATGCCCCAACTGTGCATTAAAACCCGTATCCAATCAAAAGTGCATATTCATGTGGAAGGAGAAAGTATTTTTTTTTCTCTTTTATTTTATTTTCCATCTACTTTATTCTCTTTGCACTCTCTACTTTAATCTCGCTCATACTTTACTCTCTTCTATGTAATTCCTTATATATCAATTCTTTAAATTTCGTGTCCTAAAGAAATGTCCCGTTTATAGTGGGACGGAGAGAGTAACTTAAATAGAGTAATGAGAATACAATTTGTTTCCGAAATATTGTTTATTTTGCAGTAGTTTTTACATATTAAATAATATAAACTGAGTATAATTTTCAAATAATGAATTAAATATACATCTTAAAAAACAATATTTTACTAATTTTATAATATTTGAAAAAGTGGAGTAATAAAAATTGAAAACTAAATAAAAGACTTAATTGACTCGGTTTCGGAGCAACTCTATGGGCTCGAGTTGATTCAAGTTAATCATATTGAGTTGCCAGTTATACAAGTTGTTATTTTTTCGGAATATAAATTTCATTCAAAACATCTGTCTTTTCATAGGTAAATTATTTCTGTGAATATTGTTGTCTTTCTTGTCAATAAATCTAGGAAAAATATAAAATTGGAACTCAATTCAAAACTGCTTAGTTGCGGGTATTTATTTTATATTTTAGACCCTTATTGAAGTTGTTCTTATCAAAATTAATCGAAATTGGGATTTGAGTAGCTATTGCAAACAAAAAAAAACAATTTTTTATAAATTATTTCCAAAGTTACTTTCAATTTTCAGCTCATTACTGAATTAATGGAAAATTATAATTAATTTTTTTGGAATTGGAGTTGAGTAGCTATTGAAAAAAATAACATTTTTTTATAAATTATTTCCGAAGTTACTTTCAGTTTTCAGCTCATTATTGATTTAATGGAAAATTGTAATTAATTTTCACACGAAACAATTTTTTTGGCAAACCACATTTAATAAAAATTGCAATTAATAAGTTGTTGAGATTTTTGATATGGTATGTGCTAGATCAAACTATTTAGGGGTAACTGCTTTTAAAGTCATCAACTTTTCATGAATTTCGGTTTTTCCCACGAACTTTAAAAAGTTCGTGTAATGTCACGAACTTTATTGTTGGTTGTCATTTTCCCATGTCAGGTTTTCCAGTCTGATTCAATCTGTTCGTTTCCTATTAAGACCATGCCCAAATTCTTTTATCTTACTATCGTTATCTTCGTCTAGCTTCGCATGGGTACCTTGTACGCCTCAATTGGAACTCGGATGAAGAAGTTATGGTCATTTGATGAAGGCTGCGACCTTTGTGCAACCTTGTACTATCATAATGGATTATAAAATTATAAAAGGGCCAGCTACTTAAAATAAAAATGGCCCAGAAATTATAATATTTTGCTTGTTAGGATATACACGGGTTTTAAAAGTTGTGTGTTTATGACTGTAAAACCGGATAATTGGTACTACCTCGTTTCCATGGTCATTGGTACAACAACAAAAATATACTACTAAAAAAGTATAAAATAGTACCATCCACAATATTATTATGATTGATTAAATCTATAAAAAAATGATAGTACTAGAACTTAGTAAAATGAATAAAGAAATCCTTGTACACTACATAAAAGCATGACCATAATTTCATTTTTATTTATTTTTTAATATATATAAACGATGGTGAGTGATTAAATGCAGACCTATATATGTACAAACTCTAAATCTGGACCGTTAGAAAATATCAACAGATGATTAAAATACATCAACAGAAAATGTCAACACAGTTTCAACACATTTTTGTTAGTTTTGTTTTAAGTTTTTCGTCCATGCTATAATAATCCTTTGTTTTTACAAATATAGAAATCACATAAGCTTCTGACTATCTACAATATTTCGAAGATACAATTTTACACATTTGTCGTCAACTTCGTCACTTTATTGTTTTCATGCAAAGAAAACACCTAAGCAACGAAATGACGAAAAGAAGCAAAAAAGACGAATATCATAAACTATCACATTTTTTTTCGCACATATGCATAAATCATTTATTTGGGAATACAGGGGAAAAATAAGACTGAGAAGAGTCAACGGGATATTGGAGTTTGTGTTTTATTATTTATTTATTTTTATTTTGCTATTCTTATTATTGTACAACGAAGGTTGTTCACATATTTATATGTAAAATTTGAATTTTTTATAGCAAATATAAAATAAACGCAAATGAAACTTTTTATGTGTAAACTTTGAATTTTTTATAGCAATATAACAATTATGAAATAATGGTTACCCCTGAATTTGAGTATTTTACAAGCTTTGAATTCGAGTCATTAATGTCTCAAGACGCATGAGAAAAGGGCATGTAATCGTGTTATTACATAACATGAATCCAGAAAACATGTGCGCCAAAAACTGTGCATTATACTCCCTCCGTACCCAAAGAGTATGAATTTTGGGTTCGACACAGATTTTAATCCATTATTGGTAAAGTAAGAGAGGGATAGATGGAAAAGTTTTTTAAGTATTGTTTATGGAGAATGTGTTCCACCCCATTAGAGAAAAGAAAGTTTTTAAAATTGGAATGTTCATATTCTTTGGAGACGGACAAAAAAGGAAATAGTGCATACTAGACAAAGGGAGTACTAGAGATTAGTTTGTACTTTTCCAAAAGAACAGTAGGGAATATGATAACTCTTCATCAGATTTGGAAAACAGAGAGAGGTTGGGATCGTCCGACTTCAATGATTCCCACAGTTCTGTGTTCACCGATATCTGACATCGTCGAGGCACAGCCGAATCCACAACAACAGGAAGTTTGTTCATCAGTCTTGGGCACTCTTTTATGAAGATAGCTTCAATGGAGTTGCAAATGATGGTTGTTCCCTTGCATAGGCTCCTCAGTGTTGGAAGCTCTTCCAACTTCAACATTATTAATTTGGGGAGGGTGAGGGAACCTGTTCCTTCATCTCCAAATGTCTCTTCTATTTCTCCACACTTTCTCACAGAAATAGTTTTAAGGGTGGGAACTCCTGATAGTAGTATCCCCACCTTTCTCAGTTTTGGCAGCTCATCTAACTCTATGTATTTTAATTTAGGGAGGTTGAGGGAACTTGTTCCTTCATCTTCAAATATCTCTTCTATTTCTTCACACTCGCTCATAACAATAACTTCAAGGTTGGGAGCTCCTGATAATGGCATCCTCATATTGTTACACTTTTCAATTCTTAGCTTTGTCAGAGAGGAAAACACGGGTTGTGCAAGTGCAGCTGATATTCCTATTTCGCCCTTTTCGATCAACCCCTTCATAGCATCCAACTCAACCAGTTCAATTTTTTCAAGAGCAGATATTTGAGATGATAATCCTGACTCACTCCTCAAAATGTACTCTATTCCTCCACATCTTTCAATTCTCAAACTCTTCAATCCATCCACGAACCAAATGCTCAGACCCTCACATTTAAAGATTGTTAGATGCACAACTCCCTCTGCTAATACTCTCTCGTCTTCAAGGCCGCATTCGAACAAGAACAACTCTTTAGTATGACATGTTCCTCCTATTGTATTGAATTTATCTTTATTGTACGATCCCACTAATATTCTGTAGCAAGTGTCACGCACCCGACTTCCCCAACTTGTAATCAAAGACTTCAAATCTTTCACATTTTCCACTCTTCCAGTAAACTCCTCAAGCAGTTTCAGATTCGTAATTTCTTCAACTTTTACTTCTATATGGAATGGTAATTCTAAGTGCTGTAGATTACCAAGTTTAAGAAACAATCCTCTTGGAAGCATCTCTAATTCATCTGCATCCATTGCGAGGAATTTGAGATTGAATAATTCCCCAACGCCTTGAGGGACTTCCTTGATGGCTGTATTCGAGAGGTTTAGCTCCCTGAGTTCTGTCATCTCTCCCAAGTATGGCACATTTTTAAGCTTATCACACCACTCAAGGAGCAATACCTTGAGGCTCTTCATGGCACAAACTGAGTTTGGCAGCACCTTTATGCCAGTCCAGCACAAATCAAGAGTGCAGAGTCCTTGCATTTTAGAAAAGAATGAATCTGGAATAAACTCCAAACAAAAATTATCCCGTAAAAGCAATGTTGCGAGCTTAGGACAATCGGGAGACATTCCTTCTCCAATTCTCATTATGCCACTTTTCATAAAGGACACCTTCTCCAGATCCTCTGCCCATTCTGTTTCTTTGGGAATTTCCTTCAAAGACTTATCACCTGCTCTTACCATATATTTCCCCTCACATATCTTCAATGCCATACCTCTTACAAGATCATGCATCTTCACGCATTCAGTCGAACCACCAAATTCATCGAGAACAACACAACTTTCCAATAAGCACACATTCACTAATTTATCCAATATGGAATGTCCTTGCTCAATTTGCGCTCTCCTTGTCTTTCTTTCATCCACCAATCCACCTGAAATGAACTCTCTAACCAAAGCCTCTCTCTCTATTTCTTTATCTTCAGGATATAACACACAATGGAGGAAACAATGTTGCAATGTATTGAATTCATTACTCTCACTATGATTATACCTCTTCAACCGATCAAAACTATATTTCAATACTTTATAAACATCACTGTGTCCCATGCCATCATTCCCTGAGACACGTTCTTTTAGTTCTGCATAAGCATTTTTCCATGTATGAATGGCTCTCTCGCCCCTCATGCTTCCAGCCACTATAATAATTGCTAGGGGCAGACCACCACACAACTCTGCCACAGATCTGGCAATCTCTTCTACCGAAGAATCAAGTTCTATCTCATTTCTAAGCGTTTCATTGAATAATTCCCATGCCTCATGATGATGTAGATTTTTCACTTGAATCACTTTTTGGCAACAAACTTGACGACACACTTCTGAGGAGCGAGTAGTTATAATCAGCCTACAACACTCTGCAGAAACGGGACATCCAACCTTTAATAGATCAATATTTTCCCACACATCATCTAATATAAGCACTGAATTCTTCATCTGAGACAAAGTTGTATGGAGTCTCGCCGCCCTTATGTCTTCATTATCCTCACCCACAAAGTCCACACCTATTAAACGAGCTATTTTATCTTGTAAAGTCGTAACACTAAATTCTTGAGAGACTGTAACCCAAATCACACATCCCTGAGAGTGTTGGAGGAGTCGATTGTTAATGTGCTTTGCCAGTGTCGTTTTGCCCACACCACCCATACCATAAACACCAATGCTCAACACTTGTCCACTCTCCAAAAGTTTCAAAATCGTTTCCAAATTTTCATTAAAAGCTTCACCAACCATCCCATTTGTCAACAACTTATCTCCCTTACTTCCACAAACATCGAGGACAAGTTCACCAAAATTTCGACTTTGCTCAACAAGTGTGTCAACCTCATCAATTAGTTTAGCTGGTAACCCTCCATCCATCAATCTCATAATAAATCCTTCGGATTCCACTTGAGTCCCCAATTCAACAACTTGATCTTCAATGTACGTCACTTCTTCCAACCACTCCTCAACTTCACGTTTCCTTTTCTTTCGACCAGAAAGCTCAGAGTTCTTTATTTCCTCCTCAACATCAGATGCCTTAGCACACAATGACTTCAACTTTTTCTGCAGAGCTTTTAGATTGAGCTCAAAATCCTTTATACTTTTGATATTGTTGTATGCATTATCCGCCGTTTGTTCAACCAACTTTGATGAAATTGACTCCCATACCTTTGTCAAAATCGGCTCGAAAATCCGGCTTAACATTTTCACCACTTTGCTATTCCCGGATGAAACACATACCAAAAATAACAATTATTTGATGAGAAAAATAGCTACAATTTCACTTTTCTACCGATCATATATCCAGTCCAAAAATGAATTTGTAAGTAATGAACAAAGTATAAATCCAATATATGTTGAATAATCTACAAGCAAGATGAGTATTCATAATTTCCTTCATTTTACATGTAAGAAAAATTAAAACTTTCGTTTGCTGAAGCCTTGTGTAATATTTGCAAGATCTTGTAAACAAACGAATTAAAGAGATGCAAATTAGTATGAGAGTTGTTACCTGATAGATGTGAAAGGCTGAGCTGAGGTTGAACAGATTTGTAGATCTATAACCATATGAACTGCAAAAAGGAAGAGACACTCACTAAGTATATACTCCATCTGTATATTCCAAGATAAGTGAGTAAATACTTTTAGGCATGAGATTTAAGAAAATAAGATTTTGTTAATAAGTGGAAAGCAAATAAAGGAAGATAATTAATAAAGGAGAGAGAAAAAGTAAGAGAGAGAATACAAAAAAAGCAAATTGCTCACTTATCTTGGGTCGTCCAAAAAAGAAACGTAAGCCGTTTATTTTGAGATGAAAAAGGAAAAGGAAAAGTATTTGCCGGATCTTGTAAAATTGTAAACAAACAAGTTAAAGCAGAGATGCAAATTAGTACTCCCTCTGTCTCATTAGAAATAAAACATAGATATGAAAGCCTGAACTGAGTTTGAACAAATTTGTAGATCTAGACAGAGAGAATCACAAGCAATAAATAAATGACCGTGCAAAAACGAAGAGAGACTCACTAAAGTACTCCCTCGTTCCATAGTAATGGAGGCAAAACTTTTCGGCACGAAGATTAAGAAAAATTGTGTTAGGTGAGAATAAAGTGGAAATGAAAAGGTAGAGAGATGAAGAGAGAAAAAAGTAAGAGAAAGTAAAGTAGGTGCGGAAAAATGTGTTGACTTTTATTTAAAATGGAAATAACTCTATTACTATGGAACGGACGAAAATGGAGAAACGACTCTATTACTATGGAATGGAGGGAGTATATACTAGTGTGAGTTGGACTCACTTGCTTTTCCAAAAGAAAAGTTACTTATACAGCCATTTTGGGTAATATGATTCTGATAAATTGAAAATGATCAAAATAAAAATGCATGTTAATATATAAATGCAATTTAAATCGTGGCCTAAGATTAGGTGATGTAATGTTCAATCATTAATAAAAAACATGGCAGGTTATTATTAATTAATTTTTGGTCATTTTATACCAGATTTGATGTCATTTTTAGATCATTTTTTATTAGTATAACCTAAAAATAAACTAGCAATGACCTAAAAATGTTCTTCGTATGATTTTGTTCTGCGTTTTGGACTTAAACCTAAACAAGAGAGACAAACCGTCAAACCTGAAAAATAATCTTGAGATAATCTACATACAAATATGGAGTACAATGGTAGGCTGGTTATACAATAATAATATTTTTTTATTTTTTATTATTATTATGGCTCTATACATCAACTTTATTTCACTCACATTTTACTAGAAAACTAATATACTCTCTCTGTCCCAAGGCAGTGAAGCATTTCTTTTGGCCACGAGATTTAAGAAATTTACGTGTTAAATGTTAAAGTGGAGAAAGTAAAGTAACAGGGATGAAGAGAGAGTATAGTAGGAGAGGAAATAAAGTTTTTTGTCCAAAAAAGGAGACTCAACTATATTGGGACTATCCAAAAAAGAATACGACACAACTACCTTGGGACGGAGTTATAAAAGTAGGATCCATCTTTCACTGACATTTTCCACCCACTTTCTACTACATTTCTTAAAACTCGTGCCCTCAAACTTAGCTTTGTATTAATGGAACGGAGGGAGTAGAGTTGTCAAGTGGGCCAGCCAGGGCCAACGTATGAGGGGATGGGCTTTTATTAATTTTACTAGGCCCAATCCACTTGCAAGGTGGGCCTGGGTTTGGCTAGGCTTGACTTTGTTTAAATTTTTTATTTATGTATTCTAAGGAGATGCTGAATATATTATAAGAAAAAATAAAATGTATAACTTGTATTTATATCTTATTTACACTAAATCTAATCTTAAATTATGTGTGTAAGTTCATTTACTTACTTTGTATTAACATTATTTTTTATTTTTTTATTATATCTAAAAGTAAGTGCATAATAAAAGGAAGAACCAATACTGTTACTTTTGTTAGTAGATGATAGCATATGGATTGATGTTGTATTTTTAAAATTAGAATTATATGAACTAACTAACAAATTTAAAGAATTTAATATTATTCATCAAAATTTAAGTTTGAATACGTAATATTTTTAAAGATAACTTTCACAATCATCTTTCTTACATCTTTGATTAAAAAAATAACAATCATAATTTCTTCATAATTTCTTAATTGTCCCATAAATCATAATTTCTTAGGTTAGACATTAATGAAGAACATTTCTTCAAATGTTTTATTAATGACCTGCATTTTCGATGTGTGAAATGATAGACCGTGCATCAGCATTCCTTTATGGACTTCATCACATCCACTTGCTATTAAATACTCTAATGATCATGTTACAACTATAATACTCCCTCTGTCCCGCTTTAGCAGTCCCATTGACTTTTCTGCACTCGTTTTGTAAAAATAATAATAAATAGTTAAAGTGGGAAATAATAAAGTAAAAAAGAGAATAATGTAGATAAGAGTCTTCTCTACATTATTCTCTTTTTTACTTTATTATTTCTCCACTTTAACTATTTATTATCATTTTTATAAAACGAGTGCAGAAAAGTCAATGGGACTGCTAAAGCGGGACGGAGGGAGTACTATTAATGTTGTTATGAAAGTAGAAGATTAACAAACCGACATATGTGGACACAATCATTAATTTCATATGGTAAAGAAGACTCCACAAAGAGGTGCTAACCATTGATCTATGACTTGATCCTCTTTGTTTTCTACTAATTGCTAAAATATAACCTCCGAAAAAGTCGTTGCAATGAAGCTTCTTTTTTACACTATAAATACCAAGTGTGTTTCCCACATTTTCCATCACATTTCAATCACACACAATCGAATACACTCTCATTGCATTTCCATATATTTAGCTCAACAATAAAATTAGAACAATGGTTGCCATCACCTATGATATCGAAATCCCATCGTCAGTCTCAGCTGCAAAGATGTTTAAGGCCATGGTGCTCGATGCTGACACTCTCATCCCCAAGATCATGCCTCAGGCCATCAAGAACGTCGAGATATTGGAAGGAGATGGCGGCGTTGGGACTGTTAAGATCATCCATTTTGGGGAAGGGAGTCAGTATAAGAGCGCTAAGCACCGTGTGGAGGCCATCGATAAAGAGAACTTGACACACACCTACAGCATCATTGATGGTGATGCTCTGGCTGGAGTCCTTGAATCCATCACTTATCACATCAAAATCTTCCCAACCGAAGATGGAGGAAGCATCTGCAAGAACAGGAGCATTTACAACACCAAAGTCGACATCAAGATTAATGAGGAGAAGATCAAAGAGGGGAAAGAGAAGGCCATGGCTATGTTCAAAGCCATTGAGGCTTATGTTCAAGCCAATCCAGACTGTTAGAAGTTGAAACGCCTTGGTGAGTGAGTGAGTGAATAAGATGTGGTGTAGCTGAATAAGCTGTTTCTCTTGTAATTGTGGTGATTTATTTTCGGAGTGTGTGGAATGATCGTTTTATAATAAGAAGTTTGTTAATTTTGAATTATTAATATTTAAGATACAATTATTAATTAGACTCAATTACAAACGTTTGTGTGTTGAATATTAATAGGAACGTTGGTAGGTGCAGTTGATTATTGGAGTAAATATTTGCTTATTATAATGTGCAAATTAAAACGGAAATCTCTCTCCCTCCAAAATTCAATTCTCAACAATTGTGGAAAATCTCTCCCCCAAATTTCTCATCTCAATTCATTCCCACCTCACCTTTCTCTGGTTTGTATCTCCTCTCCATTTCCCCATTTTCTCATCATCTATGCTCCTTCGCGTTTCAATCTTCACCATAATCAATCATGGGTCAGCAAGAATTGATCTACAGTTTCGTCGCCAGAGGCACCACAATTTTGGTCGAGTACACTGAATTCAAAGGGAATTTCACCACCATTGCTTCCCAGTGTTTGCAGAAGCTTCCCGCTTCCAGTAACAAATTCACTTACAACTGCGATGGCCATACCTTCAATTATCACGTCGAAAATGGATTCAGTACGTTTTCGACATTCTCTCACCATATCGTTCAATTCATGTTTTATTCTCTGTTTTTGATTATTTTTTGTGTAATGCCCAAATTGGAGCTACAGAATTACAAGGAGATGTGATTTGTGAAGTGCGATTCATGACATTCTTCATATTGTATGAAAAATTGAATGCTGGTTGCGTTGTTGATTCAATAAGGATATATGAGGTGCTAAATCTATAAACGGATAATCAAACTCTTGTCTAGTACTATTATACTCACACAGATCGATTATATGGTGTACTAGTTCATGAGGTATAGCATCTTCTGTTAAGTCGCTAATCCTTTTGCGTTGCTGGAGTAGTATATTTAAATGGAAGATTGCTGAGAAAAGAATTAAGGTTTGCTGTTACTTTGAGCAGAAAGTTATGCCACTATTCACCCTCATTCTCAGTTTCAATTCCTTAGAAAGAGGCACTTTTTATAAGCAGATTAAAATATAAAAATGGAAAAGGCTATATCTAGAGTTCAAGCTCTATGAATGTGTAGAATTTTCTTGTTATTTGTCTTTAATATGTACGCATTTGTTTTTTCAGTTACTGGATCTTCTTGGTTTATGGACTGTATAATTGTCTTTTACATGCTGCATTTGTAGCCTATTGTGTTGTTGCTGTGGAATCTACTGGTAGACAGCTTCCCATTGCGTTTCTGGAGCGTGTTAAGGAAGATTTCAACAAAAGATATGGAGGGGGCAAAGCTACAACTGCAGGCGAACATAGCCTCAACAAGGAGTTTGGGTATAAGATGTTTCTTTATTTTTACAATACTTTCTACTATCTTTCATGACATTGTCAAACTCATTATGGTATTCCAGCCCCAAACTGAAAGAGCATATGCAGTATTGTGTCGATCACCCTGACGAAGTGAACAACCTCGCTAAGGTCCAGTCTCAAGTTTCTGAAGTAAAAGGTGTTATGATTGAAAATATTGAAAAGGTAAAGATGTTAACTGTGTTGTCTCGCTGGATAGAGCTTTGTGTTCTTATGGCTCATCATTCATCTTGATCATACCTGTTGATACAAGTCTGTTAATTACTTATTAGGTTCTCGACCGAGGGGAGAAGATTGAATTGCTTGTTGACAAAACTGAGGATCTAAGGTCACAGGTCAGTTTGACAGATCTTGGCTGCAGTTAGTAATATGCATAGGATTATTTCATTAATATTTTCCTTAAACATATTTGTATCTGGGGTTTCAGGCCCAGGATTTTAAAGCAAAAGGAACACAGCTGAAGAGGAATATGTGGTTTGAGAATATGAAGATCAAGCTGATTGTGATTGGCCTCTTGATACTTATAGCTCTCCTCATCTGGGTTTCTATCTGCCATGGTTTCAAATGTTGATGCAAGTATACATGCTCTGCATTTTTAAACCAGTTCTTTTCTCTTGGTCTGCAACTTGAGATTTGCTCTGATTCAGAGATGAAATATAGGTGATTAGTAGCAGATTAGATTTTTTTGCTGATGGTTCTTGTTTCTAGACGGTTTATTGCTGTATTTTTGTTCTTCTTTCAATTACATTTCGTCCCTCTCTTGCTCTCTTTGTCCCATGTATGAATCTTGCCAGCAGTCTCATACTTTAACAATAATAAGAATTATCACTTTAACCATAATAATAATGGTGATGCATGCATGACACAACCCCTGAAACACTGCTATAAATAAAATTTATATGCTTAATTTGTGGGAAATGTGTAATATCATAAATTATTACTAATATTTTTGGGTGCAAAGTGGAGTATAAGACGAACAAAGATGATAGAAAAACTATTTTTTTGGGTGCAAAGTATAAGTATTTCTATATGAAATAAAGTAGGGAAGTGTACGGCCTGAGAGCGTCCACTATACAGGAGCCGCGAGCCGCGGCTCCCTATAGTGAGAGGGGTGGGCAGCCGCGGGGGGGGGGGGGGGGGTTGGACGTGGGCGCGCCACGTTCGTGGCCTGGCCGCGGCGCTTGGGCGCGAGCCGCGGCCCTCCTATAGTGCCGGCCACGAGCCGCAGCTCCCCTTTTCCGAATTTTTTTTTTTTTTTTTTAATTTCTTCTACAAATATACCCATTTTTCCCCAATTTTTTACACCATTCCAATCTCCACTCTTTTCATTTTATCACCAATTATACTTTTGAAAAATGAGTTCCGGCGATGAGTTCCAACAATTGGTGGATAGGGAGTTCGATGAACTCGTTCAAGAGGTGCAACGGGAAGCAGAAGAGGAGGAGGCGGCGGCGTTCGTTCGCCCGTTCTATCATCGGCGGACCATCTGGCGTGACCATGTCGGGGCACACCATCGGTTGGTAGAAGACTACTTTGGCGATAACCCCCGTTACCCAGCAGAGATTTTCCGTCGCCGCTTCAGAATGTCGCAACGGTTATTCATCCATATAGCGAATACATTGGCGCAGCGGTACATGTGCTTCACATTGCGCAATGATGCTACCGGCCGACCCGGGTTGTCGACATATCAGAAGTGTACCGCTGCAATTAGGCAGCTTGCCTATGCCGGACCCGCTGATATGTTCGACGAATACCTACAGTTGGGTGAAACAACTGCTCTGACGGCGCTGAGGCAGTTTTGTAATTGTATCCAGACCATCTTCGGTCCGGAGTATCTACGGAAGCCAAATGCTGATGAGTGCCAGAGATTGATAGATATGCACGGGCGAGTGCATAATTTTCCGGGGATGATGAGCAGCATCGATTGCATGCACTGGGAGTGGAGGAACTGCCCAGTGGCTTGGAAGGGGCAGTTCACATCTGGATTCAAAGGAAGACACCCAACAATGATACTAGAAGCTGTTGCTGACTACCGACTGCGAATCTGGCATGCCTATTTTGGTGTCGCAGGGTCGAACAACGACATCAACGTACTAGATTCGTCCTATCTCTTCAATGATGAGTGTCGGGGTGAGGGTCCGACGGTCAGATTCATGGCCAATGGGACGCAGTACAACATGGCATACTACTTAGCCGATGGGATATACCCTCGTTGGCCCGTGTTTGTCAAGACGATCCGGCAGCCGGTTGGGCCGAAACAATCCTATTTTGCGGCCAAACAAGAGAGTGCTAGGAAGGACGTTGAGCGTGCTTTTGGTGTCCTCCAATCGCGATGGGGCATTCTTCGGTGCCCGGTTCGACAATGGCACGAAAATGATGTCGCCTCCATCATGTATGCATGTATCATATTGCACAATATGATAATAGAGGACGAATGATATTCTGCAGAGAACTGGGCACCGGAAGAGGGTGCAAATACGAGTCACGGTGTTGCAACCGCCCCACTGCAGATGGGTGTACCGCGTAGTGATGCATACTTGATCCAACGGTTCGCCGATATGCGGAGGGAAACATCACATACGACACTGCAGGCTGATATGGTAGAAGAGGTTTGGAATCGTAGGGGAGGAGGGCGTAGAGCGTGATATGCGTTGGGAAAGTAGTTTATTAGAAGTCGGGAATTTTCGTTGTATAATTTTACCCCTTTGTATAATACAACGAAGATTTTGTTTTAATTTTAGTTCGTATGCATTTTTTCAATTATTATTGTAGTAGAATTAAAAAATAAATAAAATGGAAAAAATTAAATTTTTGATGGCTTGGCCATGTCCACTATAGTGGAAAACATGAGCATTGGTGGCCTGGCCATACTTTGTAGCTTGGCCCGGCCATATATAGTGGACAACCTGAGGCCCATTATTTGATTGGGCTCATTATCATTTGAGCCACAGTTACTTACCGTTGGAGGAGATCAGATCAGATCAATGTGAATTAGAAAATCAGATTAGATTATTGAGTCAATTATTTAAAAAAATACAAATCCCAATGTCTTGTTGTTTATTCAACGATAACGCTCAAATGAGATATAGGATCCCAAATTCTGTTCTCCAATCAAAACACGCTCTCAAATATCTAAGTAATGAAGACCTGATTAAAACTACTTTATCCAGGTAAATAATTTGGAACAAACTAAGACTACTTTTAGGATTGATTTAATATATCGGCTGAAAAATATGAACTATTTAAAAAATATGAATTTTTAATTTTAAAATAATTAAAAATATATATGAGATTTACACTTTATTTTATTTATAATTTATATCGTCACACTAATACTATGTATACTATATTATAAGGCCGGGGAAAAATACCGAAAAAATGATATATCGTTCGTATCGTATTGAAAAATATCGAAAAATTATCGAATTTTCAATATATCGTAATTTTCGATACGATACGATACTGTATCGTAAGTTTTCGATACGATAACAATATGAATTTCCTTACATCGCGATATATCGTTTTATATCGAATACACGATATATATCGTATATATCTAAACATATTGAAATTCAATACATATTGAAGTTTAAAATTATAAATATATATAAATCCATTTAATTTTTATGTTATTTTTCAATTTTAAAATTAGATTTTTCGATATACAGGTATTCGATATGATAACGATATTTCGATATATCGTTAAGTCGAATTTCGGTACGATATACCGAAATATCGATACGATAATGATATTGATATTATCCATATCGAAAGTTCGATATATTAAAACTTTCGATACGATAATACAAACGTTTTCGATATGATATATCGTATCGACCTACCCTTACTATATTATTTACTTATGATTCTCTTATTTTACTAATTATATATTTACACATATGTTCGTATTTTGAAGGGATTGAGAAAGTACTAAAAAAAAAATTGGTTGATTGGGTTGTGTAAAGATGTGACGAAATAAAAAGGTAAACAAGCTATTTGACTATTTGTAGTAGTCTACCAACTAGTCCGATTTGATGAAGCGGTAGTTTAATTGAACTTTTGCTCTAAAAGGAAAGCACGACCAATCATTCATACACACTCGTGGCGGCGTCTCTATGTCCAAGCAAGCTTTCCACGTTACACCAATAAATTTGGTATTCTCGTCACTGATTCCTTTCTCACAAATACTTTCTTCCCTGATTTCTTTCTCAATTTATCTCCCAATAAATCACCCCATAAGTTAAGAAGAGAACAGATCTCTACTCACACACAGAGTTGAACACAAGCAGGTACATTACATTGACTTTTTCTTCTTTTTAGTTGATTTTAGAAGACAGTTGCGACTTGCGATCATATTCCTCCTCCTTAACTATGCTAAACAGGGGTTTTCTTATAACTGATTAAATAAACCAAGGAAAGTCGTAGATAATTACGAGTTGATCGAAATAATCAAGTAGTACTAGCGATATTCTGAGCTTGGAAAAGGTATGCTCCCTATGACTTGGTTAAAGCCATCAGCTTTCAGCATATAACTGAGCATCGAGTTTATCTTTTTTTACTGTGATCTGAGCTTGCTTATAACTTTTTACTGCACTTGATGCTCTCGGTTGTGAAAAAGATGCTGTCATATGCTTACCAGTGCTACAATACATGATTTTGTGTACTTGTTTTTTTTTTAATTTGTTTGTTTGTGGTCCTTTTGGGTATAGAGTATATTTCAATGGCAAGAAAGATGCTTATTGATGGAGAGTTGGACAAAACCAGTGAGGTGGAGACTCACTATGACTTCGATTTGTTTGTCATCGGGGCAGGCAGTGGTGGAGTCCGTGCATCGCGGTTTTCAGCCCAGAATGGAGCTAAGGTACAATTTCTGTGAAATACTATATGGTTAACATGATAAAGAGTGTGATGTTTGGTTTAAAGTTTTATTTCTCTTTCACTTCTGTTTTTATTGATAAATTTATGATTATTGTACTGGTGGCTAACACCAGTTTTTTCTATGTTATCAGTACTTGATAGTATTTGTGGATTCCTTTTCAATTCTGTTGTATAATGTTCAATAATGGATATCTAGATGTCGGTGGGGTTTGGTTGCAAGTGGCAACCATGCTCATGGTCTTTCTAACTGACCACTGATCATTCATCGCTGACCGAGTTGTGTCTACAGAAGTCATTCTCCGCAGTTGATGAGACTTAAATAGGATCCTCACCCCTCAGTTCAAGAGATACTTGTTAATTGTCCTTTTCCTACTTCAGAAACAAGACTATAATGAAGCTATTTTTCTCTATTATTTGTATTCTGCAGATAATGCTAGGTTCTTTTCAGTGTATGTGACATAATTTCTTTTTGTTACCAGGTTGGTATCTGTGAGCTTCCATTTCATCCTATCAGCTCTGAAGTTATTGGAGGAGTTGGCGGAACGTAAGTATATATAATAGTGGACACCTTGGCTTCATAGTTATGCTTCTCCTCTTTCAGCCATGTGACTTGTTTCATAGTTTTGGTGACAGTTGATGGATTTTTTACTAGTTTGTGCCGGTCATCCTTCATTATCTCTATGTTCACCTTTTGCTTTCCTCGGGGAGGACATATTTCTTGTTCGGATTTATTGGATTGATGTCTTACCTTACCTTGATTATGGAATTTGGCGGTTATCCGGGAATAGCAAGTGTGTTTTAAGTTTATTTTAATTTTGATTTAGGAATAAATTGTTTTCTTTTAGCTAATGCATTTTGTTAATGTTGTTTTTTACTCTGAAAGACGCGTTTGGAATAATGGGCTTCGGAATTAAGCTTCAGAACTAACAATTGTTTTATATATTTCAGGTGTGTGATTCGTGGTTGTGTTCCTAAAAAGATTTTGGTATATGGCGCTTCGTTTGGGCCTGAACTGGAGGTGAGATCTTGATTTAATGACATGAGGAGATGGAGATTATTGAAAAACATGTTGTGTTTCTGAAAAGTTATGGCCGACTGGCGCTTTTGTTATCTCTGTTAGCTTTGTTAGGTTTTCCCTATCAATAACTGTACCTGGTCTTCAATAGGGATTAGTGCATGAACTGGTGGTGAGTCTCTGATTTGATAGCATGACAAGATGATTGAAAAATGTGTTGTGTTTCTGACTATTTCCTTTCGTCTGTTAGCTTGGCTAGTTTTTCGTTCTTGATACTAGTACCTTATCTCGGGTTGTGCTTTAAAAGAGTATTGAGTAGTTTTCTGCTCTTTATACTTACATCCTTTGTTGGAGTGCCATATTTGTTAGGAACTAGTATTGAACTGGATACTTTTACTTCCTTTTCATGTTTCTGCATAATATTTGATGGTTGTGTGTGAAAATGACTAGTTATATTCCTAGTTCTGGTTGAACTGCAATGGGTTGCTGGTAAAAAATAAACATCATGTTACTGCATTATCTGATAGATTATCCTGTTGTTTAGACTGCCAATTCTGGTTTTCAATTATTTTGCCCTGTCAGTGGAAGAAACTTTTAATATGTAGCATTATCTGATAGATTATTCTAGTATCATTAATATGTGCATTTTGACCAAGTGGTGCTCTGGAATTGCAGGATGCGAGGAACTATGGGTGGGATGTGAATGAGAGAGTTGATTTCAATTGGAAGAAACTTTTACAAAAGAAGGTATGTGGAGTATAAAAGAAACTTTCTTAAATAACTACTTTGTAGTTCAACTGTTCAAAATAAGTGTCGTGTTTTAGCTTTGGAATCATATTAGTACCTAATATAAATTTATTCATTACTAGGAGAAGAACCTATAATAAACACATTCGGTAAGATGATTTATGGCCAAGCTTACTCATATGATTATATCTTATAAGATGGTAGATCTTATTTGGAAAATAAGCTGTACAGTGCAAATCAGTTAGTATGACGCTTCCCCACCAACTAGTAGGTCGTGGTTTCGAGTCACCTAGAGGTTTCAGTGTGTATCACTCCAAAATAAAATAGTTATTGATGTTTAGTTAATTTACCTCTTAAGATGTTTGTAAAATGATCCGAAGATAAGCATTTTCTCAAATAAGATCTGTTTTTTCATAAGAAGTTTGGTTTGTTTATTTAGAAGAGCTCATAGGCTCCCAACATCTTATATGTTGTTTCAAAGAGCTAACACCCAAGTAACTTAATGGAGGTGAGGGTAAACTAGGATGAAGAATACACTCTACCTAGAAACTCTAAAACAACATTTTAAATTGTAGGGAGGATTTTAGCTATATTAATGTGCACATCAGAGATCTCATTAAATCAACAAAAACTATTTTATGAGACTTATAATCTCATTGTAAATTTATAATTTTATGTTCTTATCACAGTCTTCTTGTGTCATAGTCAGTTTTCATTTTATCCATTTTCAGACTGAAGAAATACATAGACTAAATGGTATCTACAAGCGGTTACTTTCCGGTGCTGGAGTTAAGCTATTTGAAGGAGAGGGAAGAGTTATTGGCCCTAATGAGGTTGAAGTTATTCAGTTGGATGGAACAAAAATTAGTTATTCGGCAAAACATATTCTGATTGCAACTGGAAGCCGGGCTCAGCGACCACCTATTCCAGGCCAGGTATACTAGTTATGTTCAATATGATCTAATTTTCTAATCTTTTCACTTTAGTTTGGGTGTATAGAGTTGATCTTAATGCCTCCTGTAATTTGATTTCAATCCATATTGAAATCTATCCATTTCACTGTACCTACCTAATGTTTATCTCTGATTCTCTTTTCCTTTTAGGAATTAGGCATCACATCAGACGAGGCATTGAGCTTGGAGGAGCTACCTAAGCATGCTGTCATACTTGGTGGAGGGTATTCTACCTCACCGTGCCTTTTTAATGCTTCACCTTCTATGTAGGATGCTTAGAATTTTCTGACCCTTTGTTCTTTGATGTAGATATATTGCTGTTGAGTTTGCCTCAATATGGCGAGGAATGGGTGCGAAAGTGGATTTGTTCTACAGAAAGGAACTTCCTTTAAGGTCATAAGATTTCTGTGACTTCCATCGTCTACCTTGGTTTCTAGCCGCCTGCTGTTGATATAAAGCGTTTGGATTATACGCACATAGATTTTGCTTCATCTTCACTTAGTTCCTTAAGCTAAACTATCTTGTGTGGTTTCAATATCCATCCATTTCATTCAATGATGCATCACCTTTTATGGCCGAGTGATTTCAGTTTCCTTTTCACCTAATAGGCTCTAATCATCGAAACGACATTGTTCTGATGCTTAGGCATAAAAGAAGTCCATGTATAATCCACCTTAGATTCCGGTGATTCATCATTCTGTCACCATATTCCATTTCTGTTCCGAGGGATATATATTGAACAATTTTCAAAGTTGAGAGTTTTGAAGTGAAATTCTGAAAGTTTTGAACAAGAGCCGTTAATAAACCCATAATTTAATATTCATTAGGTTTGCCTTTCTCTCTAGTATGTGCCTTCTATTTATGATACTAGATGTGAGAGTTGAGTGTGTACAATTTAGTTTAAACGGAAATGATAACACTATGATTTTGAATAAGTTAGTATTCTGTCTGTAGATGCATATCTCATAAAAGGTTTTAATGAGTATATTGTTGATTAACTGGACCTCATTCTATTCACATAAAATCCTATGACAGAGGATTTGATGATGAGATGAGAGAAGTAGTTGCAAAAAATCTGGAAGGCAGGGGTATTAACCTTCATCCTGGGACAAGCTTATCAGAGGTACTTTCTCGTTTACTTTTCATTCTTTACATTGTCTTCCTCTGGCATTTACCCTTGAAAATTCAATATTTTACTGAAAGAAGAAAATGAGACTGATAACAGAAAACAAAATCATGTTGCTAAATGTGTGAGTTTTATGACAGTGAAGCTTTTGCAGTCTTTCAGGAATATAGTGTATCCATTTATTTCAACATTTAATGCGCAATTACTTAATGATGCAGCTAACTAAAACAGAAGGCGGTATAAAAGTTCGCACTGACCATGGTGAAGAAATTGTAGCTGATGTTGTGCTCTTTGCCACTGGTAATATAGTGGGTTATAATCAGCTCTGTCGTTCATCAGTACATGGTTCTCCAGAGCTCGTTTCATATGCCGAGAATGTGATTTGTCATACTGCTATGTTTAATGTGATCTGATTATGCATTTTTAATGTTAGGCTAACCTATTTTGTCTCTACTCCGAAGCTGTTTATGATGGTCTCCTTGGTTACAGGTAGGGCTCCTAACTCAAAAAGGTTGAATCTGGAAGCAGTAGGTGTTGAACTTGATAAGGCTGGAGCTATAAAGGTCAGCTCTTATTTACTGAATGTTTCATGATTATCTTCTCTGTATTTTGATGAATCGGATGAACTTGGACAATGCCCTTTTCAAGTGTTTTACTGACATGATTCTCAAAATTTCTCATGTTGCACTTTGTTAAATTTACCTTTGATATATGGTAGTTTGGTTTATTTCTCGGTGACCATAACCTGTTACACCTCTGGAATGTCAGGTTAATCAATACTCTCAGACCAACGTACCTAGCATATGGGCTATAGGTGATGTTACAAATCGAATGAATCTTACTCCAGTAGCTTTAATGGAAGGCACCTACTTTGCAGTATGTTACTCTGAAATTCTCATCATAACTCATGTGTTTGTTTCTATAATCACGTTTGATTATGCATATGGACATAGTTTAGTTGTCATGCTATAATATTTGTTATTGAAAATGTCTTGTATGTTGTCTGCAGAACACTGTATTTGGTGGAAAGCCAATGGCACCTGATTACAGCAATATTGCCTGTGCCGTGTTCTGGTATTACCGCCTTTTTCCTTCTGGAAACCTTATTTCATTCTTTATCTGTGGATCAAAGGGGTGTAGGTTATAGGAATCGCATCTCATGGCCTGTATTATAATTCTCGAGTTGGCATCTTCGTGGGTTGGATGGGTTGATTACTTACCAAGTTTAAAAAAATGCTTTTGGCCTCTTTCTAGCTAATGACATGAAAACAATTTGTGACTTGGCAGTTTCTATTGCCAATATTTGCTTAATTTCTTTGTAGTGAATTCAGTTGAAAACTTGTATTGCTTTTACTTGGCAGCATACCACCACTCTCTGTAGTTGGTCTCAGCGAGCAAGAGGCCGTAGAGAAAGCAAATGGCGACATTTTGATTTTCACATCTACGTTCAATCCCATGAAGAACACCATTTCTGGGTATGATTGATGGACATTAATTGCTTAATCTATTTACTAACATATGGATATCCAATAATATTCTTCAAAAACGAAATCATGTTTTCTAGTGATCGAATAAATCTCTACCTTAAATGCTTCATTCCTGAAAGAATGCTATTAAAATGTACATACACGCAAGATGGTTCAGTTTCTTGAAAATATGGTGTAAGAATATCTTTTTATGGACATTTGATTTTTTTTTCTCTGTTTTGATTCTGGTACAGACGTCAAGAGAAAACTATGATGAAGCTTATCGTGGATGCTGAGACAGATAAAGTCCTCGGAGCATCCATGTGTGGGCCAGATGCAGCTGAGATCATGCAGGTCCTTGTCAATTCTTCCTTATTTATTGTGTGCCTTTAGTTTGTTGTCTTGTCTATCTATGTTCATGGAAAGAATAGCAACAATTAAGGCAAGCTAATATTATTATCTGTCACAGGGCATTGCCATTGCTCTCAAATGTGGAGCTACCAAAGCACAATTTGACAGTACTGTGAGTTTCCACAAACTCACCCTTCTCTCTCTCTCTCTCGATTTCTCTTATGAATTTTCATTTACATGATTTTTGTTAGGTTGGGATTCACCCTTCTGCTGCTGAGGAATTTGTGACAATGAGGTCAGTGACGAGGCGGGTCTCGGGTGGCAAACCTCGGACCAACCTGTGAGAGTTGATCACATGATTGATTATATCTGGTATTCGGACACAACATTATAGCAATAAATCATACAAGTGGGAGATGTTTTTTTATATGCGATAGATTTGTTAGATTTACTTCGGATTTTAGCAAAAAGCAGTAGCAAATGTTGAATAAAGCTTGTTTCATAGCTAGTAAATTTACCTATGTTTGATATTCCCTTATTTTGCTATACAACTTTTATCAGGAGTATGTATCATTTGACAATATCATTTCTATGATCTATATATGTGGAATGTAGGGGTGCTTAAACGGTTAACCGGAATCGGAACCGGAACCGACCGGTTAATTGAGGAACCGGAACCGGAAAATCCGGTTTCGGTTCCGGTATCGGTTCCAACTTTTTAAATAACACCGGTTCCGATTCGGAAAACCGACCGGTTCCTAACCGGGAACCGGATTATAATTCAATTTTATTTTTTTATAATTTAATATACTAAAAAATCTAATTTATTGAATTAATTTTGAATTAAAGTAAAATAGTTTGAAACATTGAGTGATTTTTAGATTTAAATATTTAATCTGTGATACTTTGAATCTATAATTATTTTCCTAATCCATTTTTTATGAACTAACTACAATGAGTAGAACATCATAAGTTTGTTTTTAGTTTTCAAAAGAACTTATACAAATACAATATCATTTCATATGATATATTTATTACAAATTTATGTAACAATTCATTTAACATACGATTTTAACATATTTGTGAATAATTTATTAAGTGTTCCGGTATAAACCAAATAGTCACAACAATATCAATTAGTATTGGAAATTCCAATGAATACTATGTTTAGCCAAAAAAGGGAAAATGAAATTCAATTTTAAAACTCATTTTTTTAAAAAAAATTGCTAAAGTTTAGAACTCCTATTTTTGTATTAGTAAAAAATTGCTAACATAAACTAGTCCGACCCGACCTACTACACTTGGCATCACTCTAATCCATATATGAATATTATTGTATTGTTGGTTTGTATTTTGTGTATTTATTTTAATTTTTAGGTATTATTTGTTATAATTCTAGATGTTGGATTATTATTTTTTTAGTATTGAACTATTTATACTTATAAATAAATTCGGATTAAAATTACACATCGGTTCCGGTTTGGAACCGGAATCGACCAGTTCTTAACCGGCCGGTTCCAAACCGGAACCGATCGATTCCGGTTCCGGTTCTTGAATTTATGAAAATTTAAAACCGGTTAACCGGTCAATCGGTCCGGTTAGAACCGGAACCGGCCGAATAAGCAGGCCTAGTGGAATGAGTTGTCATTTCATTGTGGCAAAACACGTTTTTAAATTCTTGCACACTAAAGTTTAAGTAGTTCAAGTTTTATTAATTAAATATAGTAAATCGAGTATATTATGTAACGAAAACATAAAAGAATTATTGAAATTGGAGTCTTCAGTTTCAAATCTAATACTCCCTCAGTCTCATTAAAGATGACTCACTTTTCTTTTTAGTTTGTCTCAATCAAGATGACTCATTAATTAAAATGGAAACTCATTTATCTCTACTTTATCCTCTCTCTTACTTTACTCTCCCCATTTAACATACAAAATAAAGTTGCATAAAATTCCGTGCCGCCCAAGAAATGGATCATCTTCCTTGGGACGGAGGGAGTATCAGGTATAGCAAAATATTTGAATTTAAAATTAAATTGTAATTTTAATCCCTCTAATTCCACAATTTAAATTCTATATCAGAAATAGATAATTAAAATTTTAAATAATTATAAAATTGGACACCATTAAACACACTGCATACACACATGCACTGCATGTACCCTAATAAATAAAGCCTAAAAGTTAAGTAAAAAAGTTGAAGCATAAAAATAAAAAATTACCCCCACACAGATGTAGACTTAAATTTATTGGAGAGAAGAGGCGCGTCTGTAAAGGTAGAAGAAGGGCGGAAAGCAAAGCCTTGAAGAATAAGCCCACATTTCCATCTCCGTAGTGTTCCCACCAACCGCGTTTCCACTTCTCCTTCATCTCTCTCTCCCACGTAGAAGCTTCCCACATCCACCTCCATCCATCCCTCACCCTCGCCAGGATGCAGCTGCACCACTCGTGCTCGTGCTCGTGCTCCCACACCCTCATCATCCACGAACCTCATACTCCCCTTGGCCGTCTCCACCCCCTCCGCCGTCTCCCTCAATTTGTACACCAAATACGCTCCGTAGACTGTCCGCGGATTCAGCGTTCCTGCTGCGATCTTTGCTCGGACATCAAACCTCCCCGGTGAACACATTTCCGCCACCTCCCTTCAACAAATTGCCATCTTTACTTAATTAGGAGTACTGCTAATTAATAGAATAACTAAAGCAATAGTACTAATTAGTTATACGTACCTAGAATAATTATCATCAAATCTCCATTGCCACTTCACTGAGTTGTTTCCAAAAGTAATGATCAGATCTTTTGCTCCCACCATATAACTTTTCTTCCCATTCCTTTCATCTTCCAGGTAACTCTGTTTGCTTGCACCGGTATCATCCATGAGAATGAGAATGAGATACATTATATCCTAATTAATTAATTAGGTTAGGGATGAAAGACAAGCTCACCGTATAAGTTGACAGGGAAAATGGAATATTTTGGTTCTTAATGATCGCATCGTGTAGGTGATCATAAAATTCACGACTAAAACTGGAAGATCGAGAGCTGAAGGCGCTGGAATCCGTTGAAGGGCACAGGGCTATCTCGCGGTCTTGCTGTCGCCGTAGCACGGCCACCACCAGCCTCTCCCAATTGTCGTAGTGCTTACTCATTATAATCAGATCAAATTTTATCAACACCTCTTTCCCTTTTATGTTTGAGGTCTCGCTCTTAATTAATTACCATGTAATGCCTTTAGCAGTTAGCACCAACTTGCTGACTGACTTCTATGTCTTTACCACGAAGTTGCTGGACTTCTAGCCTCTCTCTTCTCTAACTCACTCTCAATTCTCGTATTCTCCATTCATCCACTCTCTTTCTCTCATATTTCTCTCTCTATAAATAAACAATGAATCCTGATGGAAGTCCCAGGTACTCTGGCAGCCCTGTATTCGCCGTCCCCAATACCCCGGCGGCCCCCGATGTACTCTAGTGGTCCCTACCCATGAACCCTCAGACAACAACGCTTTCTACAACTATTGCTACGGACATATTATTGACCAATACTACAGTGACTAAGGGTGTCTCCGGTGGCGCCCCTCCCACTAGCCCTTCCCATTCCACGTCATCACTAGCCCTTCCCATTCCACTGCCACATCACTAGCCCTTCCCATTGCACTAGGACTTCCCGCAATAAAATTATTAAATTCACAATTAAAATTAAAATTTACGGAATTAAAATTTACAGAATTAAAATTTCGATACGAGCCGTATTTATAGAGTTTTTTTTTTTTTTTTTTTTTAAAAAAAAAAATATTCGGTGGGACGTCCGAGTGGGACGTCCTACCCACGCCACAGTGGCCGTCAGGTAGGACGTCGAGCTGAGGGGCGAGGCCATCGCAGGGGCACTCGGGACGGGCGTGGGCGCCCTTCCCGCCCACTATGGCGCCCGTCAGGTCGCCCGTCCCCGACGGGCGAGTGGGAGGGGGGCAGGTGGAGATACCCTAAGTTTATCGTCCGAGCATGTTGGTACCCACCGGGTTTGAGTGATTCCAACATTGCCCCGGAGACTGAAGTTGAGGTTGATCTAACCTTCAGCACCGACGAGTATGAAGTGTCGGACCTGAAGCTGTCTCCTCCCAAGGAGAATCCCACTTCGCCGCTGAACAGAAAGGGGATGGGAAGAGAGAGCCGAAAGTGGTCGAGCCGTCTGAGCATGCGCCCGCCTCCATTATGAAGAATGACAGTACCAAAGCGAAACAAATGGAAATACATTCTGAGGGCGGTTATGATGGTCTTGCTGCAAGACACCGGGCGGGCCTTCAAGTATACCAATACTGGGAGAAGGTTCGGTATATCGATAGGTAGGCAGGTGGCATCGAGTCTAGCATAGGCTCCAGCTTGAAACAAACGAAGCATATGGTTGCGGGTGGCCAATACACTTCAAGTGGTGGTGGTCGATCTGAACCCGACTACGAGGAGGTCGCAAGCTAGTTCGCGGGAGCTGATGCAGAGGGCTCAAGCTCTAGTGGGCGAGTCTCGGGTGGCAAACCTTGGACCAACCTGTAAGAGTTGATCATATGATTGGTTATATTTTTTAGAGTAAAGGTCCTTTTTGGTCCTTAACATATGACGATTTTTTGATTTTGGTCCATAACATTATCTTTTGAATTATTTGGTCCTTAACAAATAAAAATCGATCACATTTGGTCCGAAATGGACGGAAATGGTTAAATCTAACGGTCAACGAATATTACTTGAATTTTGACCGGATTAATATTCAATTAACTGTTTTTTTATTTTTACAAATCAATTAATATTCAGCAATAGCGAGGAGAGCGGTCAATCACGACGCCGATTTCAGGTTTCTGCACGATTGCATTTCCGACCTCTTCGCGGATCGGTTGAGATTGGACATGGAGATGTTAAAATTGGGGAAATTGAACCGAATTAGCCTCGCCGCGAAATGGTGCCCCTCTCTGTATTCGTCGTTTGACAGAATCACACTGCTGTGTGAGACCATAGCGAAGAAGGTGTTTCCGGTGGCGGAGTTTCCGGAGTATGAAAGCGTGGAGGAGACGTATTGTGCGTATAGAGTGAGGGATCGGCTGATGAAGGAGGTGCTTGTGCCGCTAGGGATTTTGATGACAATGTTTCAGGGAGTATGTATGGGACTCCGATGAAGGTATCGGTGGCGCTAGGGATTTTGGTGTCGGAATAGAGTGAGGAGCCATGGAAAGCTCATCAATTTCAGCGAAAATCCACAGCTTCAAAAATTGGAAGGGGAGAGTTTGAAATCGAAAATTGTGTTCGTTAAAAGTATGGAATGGGGGTATAACACTGATTTCCAGAAGGTGTTTGATGTGATACTTGAAGTGGCGGTGAAAGGGAAGATGAAGGCGGAGGAGATGGCGGAGGAGATGATAAAGAGGTTGTTTGTGTTCAGTGATATGGAATTCGATGAGGCGTCGGCGAATCCAGGTGAGACGGATTATGAGGTGATAGTGAGGAAGTATAAAGAGAAGGGATATGGAGAATGTGTGCCGGAGATTGTGTTTTGGAATCTCAGGGATTCGAGGGCGCGGTGCCGGCGAACCAGAAAGGGGTGGCGCATTGCCGTAGTTGATTGAATATTAATAAAAAACAGTTAATTGAATATTAATCCGGTCAAAATTCAATTAATATTAGTTGACCGTTAGATTTAGCAATTTCCGTCCAATTCAGACCAAATGTGACTGATTTTTATTTGTTAAGGACCAAATAATTCAAAAGATAATGTTATGGACCAAAATTAAAAAATCGACATATGTTAAGGACCCAAAAGGTCCTTTACTCTATTTTTTAGCAAAAATGATACAACTGCAAATGTTGAATAAAGCTTGTTTGATAGCTTGTAAATTTTCCCTTCTATGTTTGATATTCCCCTAGAAATTAAAGTTTGATATTCCCTTCTATGTTTGATATTCCCTTAGAAACACACAATCCTCTAAAATTAAAGTAACCAGTTGGCTCAAACAAAATTAAAGTTTGTTCCAACTTCCAACCAAATGTTTGATATTCCCCTAGAAATTAAAGTTTGATATTCCCTTCTATGTTTGATATTCCCTTAGAAACACACAATCCTCTAAAATTAAAGTAACCAGTTGGCTCAAACAAAATTAAAGTTTGTTCCAACTTCCAACCATAAAATTAAAAATATACTCCGTATAAATTCTCACCAATTTATAAGATGATTTAAACTTTGAGGCCACCACAAAACAAGAGGTGTGGCACGTGTGGGTGTAGTCTACGCTAACACTGGAGTGGACTTGAATTTACTAGAAAGAAGAGGTGTTCGTGGATTGGTAGAACAAGGTCGGAACACAATGGCTTGAACAATAAGCCCACATTTCCATCTCTTGGTCTCCAGCAACCGCGCCTCCACTGCTCCGTCTTCTCTTCCAACGTAGAAGAATCCAATCTCCACCTCCATCCACCCCTCCCCTCTGATCTCGGCCCCACCAGGATGCAGATGCACCACTCGTTCTCCCACAGCCTCCATATCCGAATTATCTTCCACGAACCTGATTAACCCCTTGGCCGTCTCCAACCCCTCCGCTGTCTCCCCCAGTTTGTACACCAGATACGCTGCGTACACACTCCGCGCCTTCAGCACTCCTGCTCCCATCTTTGCTCCAACGTCAAGCGTCCACGATGAACACAGCTCCGCCACCTCCCTACAACACAATTGCACCTTCTCATCTTTACTTCATTAATTCAATTAATCCATAAAATAACTAAAGCAGTAAAGCAGACTCATACCTAGAATCATCTTCAAATCTCCATTCCCAATTCCTCGAGTCGTTTCCAAAAGCAATGGTCAGATCTTTTGCTCCCACCATATAACTTTTCTTCCCATTCCTTTCATCTTCCAAGTAGCTCTGCTTGCACCATGATGGACGAGATGGAGGAGCATAATTTATATACGTGTTCTTGGATCGTGACGGATTCAAGAAGCGAGACTTGCTCGCTGAAGAAGGTCGTTGCCAACTTGCTGGTGTCGTTTGGCGCCGTTTGAGCTGAGGAAACTTTTTTTTCCTTTCTGTTGTTGTCTCTGTCTCTCCCCCATCTTGATCGCTGGCAAGGCTATTGCTCACCGCAGTTGGCGAGGAAAATGGAAAACTTTGGTTGTTGGAGTACTTGATGATGGCACCGTGTAGCTGATCGTAAAATTCACGGCTAAAACTGGAAGATCGAGAGCTGAATGCGCTGGAATTCGTTGAACGACACAGGGCTATCTCCCGGTCCTGCTGTCGGCGCAGCACTGCCACCACCAGCCTCTCCCAATTGTCGTAGTGCTTACTCATCTTCACCTATACAATTTTTATACGATCGGATCAAAATTTATGAATCCTTTGTCCTTTTTTTTTTGTTTAAGAGGATACGTCTTCTTTCTGAGTCGTCTGTGCTCTGTATTGCAGTTAGCACGAAGTTGCCGAGGGACTTCTCGCTAGGCCCTCACTCATTTCATAAGGAAGTTGACATATTATATCATCGTTTTAAATATGATTATATAACACAAAAGAATGCAAATCTATTTATTTTGTAAGGATCAATAATTAATTGAGTGAAATGGAGGAGTACATTTTAAGCCTCTATACTATCCGCGATGCATTTCTATATTTTGCTTGTTTAAAGTACTTTGGCTCTTTTTCACCACTTTTTTCAGTTTAAAATGCCCCAAATATATAAAGGGTATTTTTGTCACTAACTTTCCAACCGCAGCCGCCCGCCTTTGATTTCCCAGTCAAATAATTAAGGGAAAACAGGAAAATTTCAATAGATAATTATTACTAATTCACAATTAATAATCATTAAACTAATTCAAAATTCACATGTTGATATTTCCCATCACTAAATCAGACCAATGATAGTTAGCTAGGTAATGGAAACATGACAAATTAAAATCAACAATCTAATTAATTTATCATTGTAAAACTCAGTTACCTACATTATTGAAAGGAAGTTCTTGACTGAAAGTGAGTTTTTGATTACTCAATAGCAAAAATGTTTTCCCCAGAATATCCTACTGCCAAATAGGCCTACAAAATTTGGAGAGGCTGCTACTTCTGTAGACTGCTTGTATTTCACATGAAAAATAATACTCCCTCCGTCCCAGTTTTATAGTCATATTTTGCTATAAAGTTTGTCCCACATTTAGAGTCACATTTAGAATTTTTCATATTTGGACATAAAATTTTACCTCATTATTCACTAAAATTACACTCAAATGTCATTATCTACATTAAAATAATAAACCAAAACAAAAATAAACAAACCAAAAAGTCAAAAGGGACTCACCTTCAACCAAATCACTTCATTTATTACACACTCCATCATCTCACTTCATTTATTACACACTCCACCATCTCACTTCACCATCTCACTTCATTTATTACACACTCCACCTCTCACTTCATTAATTACACACTCCACCAATTCCTTAAAACCCGTGCCATAACTAAATGTGACTATAAATGTGGGACGAATGGAGTATAAAGAAAGATGGGGTAAAAATGGGGTTAAAAACCAGTGAAATTAGAGGTCAGAAGATCTATGAATGTGGTGATCTCATTGTAGTTTACCTTTAATATTAAGATCTAATTGTAGTTTACCAAAAAATTGAACGCAAGAACAATTCAATCACGTTGCGTTGACCATATATTAGCTAAAACTATAATACTAACACTAGAATAATCGAGGCAAGTTGCATTGACCACTTCAACATAACCTATGCTGCCTATATTTCAAACAATAATGTGTAGTATTCAGTAAATAAATGAGATAAAAAAAAGGGTTTTTGGCTTTTTAAACCAAAACCTTTTCCCGAATTCCGATTTTTTCCATGAACTATGAGATTTGTTTTTAAAACCACAAACTTTCATTTCGTTAGGATTTTCCCAACCCGACCCGAATAACACATTTCTGGTAGAGAAGTTGTCGAAAAAATGACATGGACGCCGGATATAGGACCCTAAAACGACGTCGTTTTACGACTCAATCACATTTAAATATTACCCAACTCACCTAAAATCGAATTCAGCCAGCCAATTAAACCCTAAAATCGAATTCCGGCATCTTCGTTCATCCGCTCACTTCGAAATCAGGCGTCTTCGTTCTATCTCAGGTAGGTGAGGAGGTTGCTTTTGGGCATCCTCCTTTTGGGTGTGCCGGCTGCGGATGTCCTGGCAGTGGGCGACCTGGCCGTTAATGACAAATAGGATTAAAATTGACACGTAGACAATCCGGGTTTCTCCGTTGACCCGCCAGGGAAAATCCTAACGAAATGAAAGTTCGTGGTTTTAAAAACAAATCTCATAGTTCATGGAAAAAGCGGGAATTCGGAGAAAGTTTTTGGTTTAAAAAGCCAAAAACCCTAAAAAAATTAGTAAAAGTATTTGGTAGTATGTAATCATATTATTAATAATATTTGTATGTAGTGTTAGTTATAGTAATATTTACAAAATGTTAGTATTATTAGTTTTAATAATATACTACCTCCATCCCAACTTAATTATAACTCTTTTTCATTTCGGTTCATCTCAACTTTATAATTATACTTCATTTTTACCATAAATAATAAGTAGGTTCTATTTTCCACTAACTCACTTCTCTCTATTTTATTATAAAATCAATATAAAAAAGTGGATTTCACGTTCTACTAACTTTTTCAACTAACTTTTTTTTATATTTTTTAAAACTCGTATTCACTCTAAGAGTGACAATTAAGTTTGGACGGGGAGTACTAAATTGTAAATAAAATGATAGAGATGATATATTGTTAAAAATTTTGTAGATTTGTAAATTGCAAACCGACTGAGGGAGTAGTATTGACTTTCATACACTATTTACCAAGTACTATTAATTGGTGTTTCTGAGTTGTGAGGAATTCATTAGTTTCAACGATTGTGAAATTGCGCAGACTGAATGGACCTTCTATCTACGTTGCCGGGTGAGTGTTTATCGGAGATTCTGCAGCGAACTTCGCCTGCGGATGCCTCAAGATTCGCTACCATCTCTAAAGCCTCTAAATCCGCCGCTGATTCCGATGCTGTTTGGGACAGATTTCTGCCGGAGGATTGGCCGGAAATTATATCAAGATCTGTATCTCCGGTGGTCTACGCCAACAACAAAGAGCTATACTTCATCCTTTGCAACTCTCCAATTCTTCTCGATGCCGGAAAATTGGTATTATTCAATCCTTCACTCACAAAATACATGAGTACTAGAATATTTACATTAAACTGTAGACTGTCTAAGATAATTTATGTACATAGTAATTATTTTGGGTTTTCTGAAATAGGAAAATGATCGATACAAAATCTAAACTAAATCCTGACTATGAGATTTGACAATCTAATGTCAATAATTAAACAAAATCACAAAAGATCATTATAAAGCAATTCTAGGTGATATGATAAAATTCGGAGTCATGTTAAGATCATTTTATATCATCCTTACTATAATGATCTAAAAATAAGCTTACGATGTCCTTAAAATGACCTCCGTAAGCTTAAGAATGAATTTTGCATAGATCAAAACCCGAAATATATACATAATTATTTGATAAAATAATTTTACCGGACTCTTCTGAAATTAGATCAGGAAACCATTACTTCGTTTTCATTGATTGTTCAGATATTTGGTCAGAAAATGAATAAGTCAAATAATGCATATTGTACAAATTCTTCCTTTGATACACTCATTTAGCGCATGAAAAAAGAAAATTGGGTTAGGACGTTTGCCAATCATTAATTGAGAATAAAAAGGTTAATCGGGCAATATTTTAGTTGAGAAAACTAAGACTTGATTTAATCCTTAAATTAGACAAATAACTCTGAAACAGAGCTTTAGTCTGGAAAAAAGGAATGGCAAGATATGCTACATGATGGCAGCAAGAGAGCTGGAAATTATCTGGTGTGGCAACACCCCACAGTACTGGGACCTCAGACCCCATCCAGATTCAAGGTCCATTCTTCACAATCCCAATTCCACAGTTTTCAATAAATAAAAAACATGGTTTCGTTTAACAAATGTGGTGTTTAAACAACTGCAGATTTTCAGAGGTTGCTCTGTTAAAAATTGTTCACTGGCTTGAAATCCGGGGCACGATAAACACTCGGATGCTATCCTCCGACACCGTCTACGGATGTTATCTTGTCTTCAAGCTAGGCTGGAATCCTTACGGACTCCAATCAGCAAATGCATTTGTGAGATTCACGAATGATGAAGTCGATGGTGATGATGAGAGGGCAGCTATTCTCGGTCACTTTGCGCGGGAGAATGAGCGCGACCGCCACAGCCGGACTGGAGAGGCGCCGGTGAGGATAGGGGACGGATTGACGGAGATTGCGAAGGTGCACCTGCAACGCCCTGATGGATCTGAGCAGAGTGGAAGGGTAGCTGTGGGGAGAGGTGATGGGTGGATGGAGGTGGAGTTGGGAAGCTTCTATAACGATCGAGGTGATGACGGCGTGGTGGAGACGATGCTGTTGGGGAGGGAAGGCTATCAAGGGAAGTCGGGTCTCATCGTTCAGGGGATTGAGTTTAGGCCCAAGTCATGATTCCTTTCATCATTTTCCAATTCTCAGACTTATGTTTCATTGCCTTGTGTAATACTAATAGTAATAAAGTTTGTTTGTATATTTAAGTCTTGAGCACGCATGGTCTGTGGAAAGTATGAGGCGGACACAGAACCAAACGGTTAGTGGTATTTTATAACATGGAAACAAAAGAAATGGGAATGCGTCTCCACAGTTTGACAGGAGGATTATTCCTATCAGGGGTTTAACGCCAACGGGAGGAGCGTTCTAGGCGAGGCTCGATGCTAATTCTAGTGGTCCGGTAACTGCAGCCTGGGTTTCATGTTGAAAGAGAGAGGTGAGACTAGGGTTTCAAGAGGAGCCCCAGGAAAGAGAATCAAATAACAACTATTATCTCAAGTACGAGAGATGAAGAAAAAAAGTACTCCGTGATAGAAGTAGGGTTAGTGGATGAGGTCCACTTCTTATAGAAGTTTAGAAAGTTTCTAACTTTAAGAGAAATATCAAAATGGAAATAATTTATATTTTTAAGGAACATATCGAAATGAAAACAATTTCTATTTTTTTTAGGATGGGGTAATACTAATATGCCATATATCTTGATATTTGACAAAAACAATAGTCATATTTATACTTACTAAATCCTACTTGATTCGACTCTCTTTTGCATTCCGAAAAAGTAACAATAAAGAAAACTTGAACTAGAGCTTATATTTTTGAGTAATTTAGCTAATTGCATGAGCTTTTACATTATAACTTACACTTAAAATTTGACATATTTTTGAGTAATTTAGCTAATTGCATGAGCTTTTACATTATAACTTGCACTTAAAATTTGACAAAATTTCAAAAATGTTTAATAGAAAAAAGTTTTTAACAAAATCATTGAGGGCTTAACGCTGTCCCCTTTTCACTTTGTATTCGCCCATGAGTGTGTTGTGGAGAGTGGAGAAGAGTGTGGGTGTGGGTGAGGGTGTGGGTGTGGTTAAAATAAAATTGGAGAAGCAATATCTATAGTGTGAATTTTGGAATTAAAAATAAATAAATTAATTAAAAATTTGTCGCGATTGGTAGTGTGCTTGCAATAGGCACCGATCGTTGTCGGCGCGAATGAGAGATATGGCGTTGGGTAGAGAAGCCGATCGGTGGTTCACCAACAATGGCAGGCGATCTCACCACTGATTGATCGACAGATCGTTCGCCTATTATAATTCCTTATGCTCTCTAATGTAAAATCTAATTTCATAGTTTTATAATAATAAAATTATTTATTACTATATGATCAGTCTTTTATTATTATTATTGACTTTATAAGAAAATAGACTCCATAGTATACTAAGTGGAGTATAATGGAACATACATTTCCAATTTATTTTCTTGTTTAAAGTAAATGTCAATTTTGGTTTTAAATATATGATCAAAATACAAATTTGACACAAAACATTTATTATTTGGAAAACGGATCCATAACAAATGAAAATGTCACCGAATTAGTCCTTTTTTTGATGATTCTGTCAAAAAACCAACGGTTAACGCTAATTGCACAGTGGCATGACCGTTAGTTTTTTGACGAAATTGTAAAGAAAAAGAACCACTTCGAGAAAGATTTCATTTGTTATGAACATGTTTTTCAAAAATTGAATGTTTTGGACTAAATTCGTATTTTTGATCATATGTTTAGGACAAAAATTGACCTTTACTCTCTTGTTAATTATTCTCCCGTCCGTGAAATAATGTTCCATTTGGCTATTTTAGGGTGTCTGTGATTTAGATCTCATTTACTTATTATACTCACATTCTATTACAAAATTAATACTCCCCCATCCATAATTAAATGTCTCATATTTGACCGGCAAAAGATTTTAAAAAATTGTTTGACTTTATGTACCACCTCCGTCCCATTCAAGATGGTCATATTTCATTTTTTGTTTGTCCCAATCAAGATAGTCACTTTCCAATTTTGGAAATATCCTCTTCTCTCTTCTTTCCTCATTAAAATATTCAATTACCTTTTTTCTCTCTACTTTATTCCACCTAACACTACTTCATGTTATGATAAATAGGGCAATTATGAATCAAGAAACAAAAGAACGTAAATAGACACAGAATTTACGTGGTTCACCAACGTTGTGTTGGCTACGTCAACAGGCAAGAACGGAGAACAAATTGTATTTTGACTGCGGTTTTCAGATACAATGATTTCGTACCCTACTTCTATTTAAATAGGTACAAACGATGAACTGGGCCTAATACAACGTTTGGCTAGTGGCAAACAGTAATGATTCAAGGCATCCTAACACTTCCTAAACTCCTGTGCCACTCAAGAATGTGGTCATCTTGAGTGGGACGGAGGGAGTAGTAAAATGGGTACGTAGAGAAGTTAGTGGAATGTGGTGACAAACTCATAATTTGGATGTTTTGGTGGGTGATTAACACATGTTGTTGAATATATTGAGGTATAAAGTCTAGGTTTTATCCACTCATTTGCTACTTTTAGATTTAACGAGTTTGTCGGAGTCTTGATGCAAAAATAGGTCTAAAACGGGCAAAACGGAGCAAACGAGCTGATTCCAGAGAGTTCGCCCGGTCAGGCGATGACGACGGATGCCCATTTTTTTCCATTTTTCACTCCGAGTATAAAATGGTTCTCACACATTTTCGAACCCCAACTCCCACACTACCAAATTAAGCAAGAGATCGAGAGATTGAAGAGGATTTGAAGACAAGGGGCTTCCATCTTCAAGAGATTGAAGAAGAAGACTCCCCAACATCAATTCCACCTATAGGGAGTTCTAGTTTCCATTTCCATTATGTTTTCCTTTGTTTTCTTTGTATTTCCTTTTGTTTTAGCTTGCATCATGAGTAGCTAAGTTTCTAGTAGGGATTTGGTGAAGTTTGAATGAATGGATTGTATGGAATGATTCTATGGTTGAATGCTTATCTATCTCATTTTGTTGGTTTTGTTGATTATTGAGCTTTTATTACCTAATTGCTTAGCTACCAATTAGATACATCTTGTTGCCTAATTGTTGTCATTGAGAAATGCATGATTAGGATAGATGTGTAACTAACAACTTCGTGCAACCCATGTGAACGAGAGCGACATGTGCTATAGAGAGGGCTTGAGTCCGTAGGTCTTAGGAGTCGGCCTGGACTTGTAGGGAGGAGACTCCGACATTGGAGGCCGACCAACGTGTTAGATGCACTCGAGAGAGAGCTTAACCAACCATCCCGACTTTCCTAACCACACTTGAGGCCCAATAGATGAACATGACCCATAGATGACATCCTTGATCCATTCTAACGGATCCATTTCCCTATCCCTTTCCAATTTGTGTGAAAATCATCTTTTACTTGCTTTACTTAGTTAATATGTCTCTATTTGCTTACTTGTTCTTTGTTCTTAGTTAAGAAAAAACCAAAACACCTTTACTTAGTCTAGATAGTGTTCAAAGTTGCATCATAGTACTCAAACCGGCTTTTATTCGTTGTGGTTCGATAATTTAGCTTGCCACGTGCTACAAAACCCCGTACACTTGCGGTTGTCATTTTGATTGCAAAATTAGCATGAGTCATGTGGGACCTACTTTTATATATTGATTTTATAATAAAATGTGAGTTTAATGAATTAGTGGAATGTAAGGTCCATCTACTAAATATAGTAAAAGTGAAATGAGACATTTATTGGCGGACGGACGAAAAGGAAAAAATGGGACATTTAATGGCAAACGGGGGAAGTATATAAAAGTATGGTACATGTTCCACTAACTCATTTCTCCAATTTTCTTCACAAAATTAAATAATTTTTTAAAATTCGTACCAAATCAAAATTGAATTACTCAGTCCATCCCATTCAAGATGGCACCCATGGGTGGACACATGTGAAAGTGGGGTGGGCTAAAGCCCTTAATAAAAATATTTTTTAAACATTTTTCTTTTATAAAATTTTAAAATTTATCCAAGTTTAATGGAAATTATTGTATAAAAGCCCTTACAAATAGTCTAAAACACCAAAAAATATAACTTGGAAGAAAATTTAGAAATTACAGCCCCTATCGATATGTTTTTATACGTCCGCCCTTGATGGCACCTTTCATTTTTTGTTTATCTCAATCAATATGACCACTTTTCAATTTTGGAAATAACCTCCTCTCTCATCTATCCTCATTAAAATATTCAACTACTTTTTTCCACTCTACTTTATTTCACTTAACAACACTTCCTAAAATCTCGCGCCACTCAAGAATGTGGTCATCTTGAGTGGGACGGAAGGAGTATAATAGAAGGACGGAGGGAGGAGGGAGTTGTACAAAGTACTACTAGTACTCCTTCCGTTCCTTCATAGTTGAGTCATTTTTCCATTTCGGGAAGTTCCCTCATAGTTGAGTCATTTCCATTTATAGTAATTTTTTCCTCTCTCTTACTTTACTCTCTCTTACTTTATTCTCTCTACTTTATTCAATTTTTACTTTATTTTCTCTACCTTTTTCTCTTTCTTACTTTTTTATCTATTTATTTAACACACTCAACATTCATTTCTTAAACTCCGTGCCGAAAAGTTCCGCCTCAACTATGAGGGAACGGAGGGAGTACAAAATTAGACGATGGAAAAAAAGTGAAAAAGTTGATTTTCTTGATCCACACCGTGTTGACAGAGGTCACAGAGCAATTACTGCTATTTAGTAAAGTTGACGAAGTCACCACGAAGGTCACAATGTACTCTGCTATTTAGCTCATTCGAATATGTATAATGCATCAATCTTTGTAATGCTCATCTTAGTTACTTCCCCTGGCCTCGAATATAAACAAGAAAGCATATCAAAAATCGTAACCCATATACATATAATTTGTGTTGCCAATTTCTTTGATATGTCGAAAAACTACGACAACTGGGAGCGACTAGTCGGAGCCGTGCTGAAAAGAGAGGAGTTCAGGAAACTTGCTCTCCGCCACTCAACTAGTTTCAGCACCATCAGTGACGACTCATCATGGCTTGACGATGACTCCCAAGAATTTCAAACACTTCCCGATGACGGGGTTTTTCCCGCTGATTTGCTGGAGATTGTGTCAACATCTGTATCTCCGGTGGTCTACACCGACGCCGAAGAGCTATACTTGAGCCTTTGCAACTCTCCCATTCTTATCGATGCCGGAAAATTGGTATTATTCCCTCCTACATACACATCTCACACTTTCATTTTATTTTTGAAAATCATAATTTTTTTCTTCATTAATAATTAATTACTTTTGTCTTTTTTCATTCCATCCAAATTAAAAAAATCACATTAAATAGACTTTAATACTACCATTGTCCTTGAAAGATAGTCATATTTTTAGGAAGGTTTTGGTTCGTTCACCAAGATTAGGTATAGGAGAACTTTGCATCCCAACTCAATAAACTCATCCAAATATTTTACAGTCATATGTTTTGATTAATTCTTTATAAACTTTTGCTTAGATTTTCTCGTACATATTGAAGCATCAAGAACCATAAATTGTCCAGTTGCAAAATAATTAATTTGGAATAGTTCTTTAAAAAAACTTTTTAATAAAATTGAGAAAGGTTATTTAGAATTGATAACATGCAGTTGAAATTAATACACTACAACAAAAATTCGTTAAGGACGTTTTTAATGCATATAAGGATGTTAATTTGTGTTTCTAAATACACCATCAACGCTTCAAAAATGTCATTATTATTGATGTCTCAACTAAAATTAGAGAATGGAAATGGAAGCGTCCTAACAAGCAAAAAAATTAAGTAAATTTACCATTAATTTAAGGATACTTTATTTAGTGTCCTATATTATTGTTATGTTTTAAAATTTTCCAACGCTAAGTACTCCTACATTAGTATTAGATCAAATTGATTTGTTTGTTGTATTAAAGACAAGTAACTATGAACAGAGCTTTACTCTGAAAAAAGGGAATGGGAAGAAATGCTATATGGTTGGAGCAAGAGAGCTGGTAATTATCTGGTGTCGCGACACCCCACAATACTGGGAGCTGAAATCCCATCCAGATTCAAGGTCCCTTCTTCATAATCCCAATCCCACATTTTTCAATAGAAAAAAAACATGTTTTCGTTTAACAAATAAGAAATGTGATTGCAGATTTTCAGAGGTTGCTCTGTTGAAAGATGTTTGCTGGCTTGAAATCAGAGGCACTATAAACACACGGATGCTATCCTCCAACACCGTCTACGGATGTTATCTCGTCTTCAAGCTAGACCAGAATCCTTACGGACTCCAATCAGCAAATGCATTTGTGAGATTCACGAATGATGAAGTTGGTAATGATGATGAGAGGGCAGCTATTCTAGGTCACTTCGGGCGGGAGAATGCTCGCGACCGCCACAGACGGACTGGAGAGGCGCCGGTGAGGCCAGGCGATGGCTTGACGGAGATTGCGAAGGTGCACCTGCAACTTCCTTATGGAAGAGTAGCTGTGGGGAGAGGTGAGGAGGAGTTTGGAAGCGACCAAGGCTACGACAGTGGTGGTGATGGGAGAAAAGCTGTTCTTGATCCCTTCAGGCGTGACCCGACTGGAAAGCCGCCAGTAAGCAGTGACAGATCCGGGAAACGGAACTCGTGGGGTCGGATCTACCGACCATGGGGTCGAAGGCAACCCCACCCCCATCCGTCCCCGCCGGTAAGGATGCAAGCCAATAATGGGTCTCAGCAGCAGGAGAATGGAAGAGTAGCTCGGCGGAGAGGTGATGGGTGGATGGAGGTGGAGTTGGGAAGCTTCTATAACGATCGAGGTGACGACGGCGTGGTGGAAACATGGCTGTTGGCGACGAATGCTGAATGGAAATCGGGTCTCATCGTTGAGGGTATTGAGTTTAGGCCCAAGTCATGACTCATTTCTTCATTTTCCAATCCTTAGAGCATCCTCATCCGTGCTCTTAGCTAAGAGCACGGAAGTGGGCCCGGACCCACTTTTACTCCTTGTCCTTAGCTAATAGCACAACATCCACATCCGTGCTCTTAGCTAAGGAAAAGCTCAAAGGTCCCACCATTCTATTATTCAATTTAAATACTCCAATTATTAAAAACATTTCTACATTATAAAAATACATTCAAAAATAAAAATTACATAATTAAAATCCTAAAAAATAAAAATTACATAATTAAAATCTTTAAAAATAAAAATACATAATTAAAATCCTAAAAAATAAAAAAATACATAACTAAAATCTTACAAAGATGAGAATATGAGAAAAAAGATGAGAGAATGTAGATGATAAAAAAAAGATGAGAGAATGTGATTTTTTTTGTGTTGAAGTGGATGTATTTATAAATGAAAATGTGAATTTTGGAAAAAAAAATTGAAAAATAAATTAAAAGTGGGTAGAAAACGAATATAATTTTTTGGGAAGTGGAAAAATATTTTTTTTTATTTAAAAATATTTTTTTAAATAAATTTCGAATTTTAAAAAAATAAAAATAAAAAATCGAATTAGCCGTTGGCCAATCAGACGTTGCCACGTATGAGTGCTCAGCGGCACGGACGTGCTCTTAGCTAAGAGCATGTCCGTGCCGCTGGCACGGACGGACGAGCTGCAGCGGCAGATGGACGATGGGTGCTCAGCGGCACGGACGGACGGACGGTGCTAAGAGCACCGCTGCGGATGCTCTTAGGCTTATTATGTCTTATTGACTTGTCGTGTGTACTATTGGACTTGGTAGTTGGTTAGCAGTAACTTATTTGGAATAAGGCTTGCAAATTTAAATCATTCCAAAAAGAAAAAAATTAGTGGTTTTAAGAAATTAGTATTCGGGGACGGAATCAGAAATTAAACTCAAGAGGGACAAAAATATATATAAGCAAATACTCCCTCCGTCCCACATTTATAGTCACATTTAGTTAGGACACGAGTTTTAAGGAATTGGTGGAGTGTATAATTAATTAAGTGAGATTAATGAGTGTGTAATAAATTAAGTGAGTTGGTTGAAGGTGGGTCCCTTGTTGACTTTTTGGTTTTTTTATTTTTGTTTTGGTTTATTTTTGTGTTGATAATGGCATTTGGGTGTAATTTTAGTGAATAGTGGGGTAAAATTTTATGACCAAATATGGAAAATTTTAAATGTGACTATAAAACTGGGATGGAGGGAGTAATTAAAGAATTAAGAAGGGGCATTTAAGAAGGAACTCAAATAAATATTTAAATTTAAAGTAAAATTAGTATAGAAGAACGTAATTGAATAGGGGCAATTGACCCACTACAGCGGCAATACACGAGTCATAAAATTTTTTTTAAAAAAATGTTGATTAGAATACTTTAAAAAATCCAGTACTCTAAACAAAGCAATCATAATTCATTGACATACTAAAACATTAACACAATTATGCACCCGGCTTAATCAGATTGTGATGCACTTTTTATTAATACTAAAAATACCCGCAAGTATATAGGGTAGATCTAGTATAGCTAAAGGTCAGTACCAGGATATCAAACACACGGAATAGATTTACAGACTGTCTACCATATACTCAGTCTCATATAATATTTGGACACATAATTGGAACTTGTTTTCATCCCCTAGGATTCTATAAATTTAGCTATCCATAGACAGATAATCTAAATAAATATAAGCAAAATAAGACATGTTCAATCTAACAAAAACTAGATAAAACTCGAAAGAATTAATCTTGCTCTTGCTTGATCTCCTTTGAATTCTATGCTCCTTGTAGAAGATGGAGGAATTTATGTGTAAGGTAGGGGATGAAATTAAGGCTCTAAGATTGGTGAATAATATGAATTAAGTTATGAGGTATTTATAGGCTTGAAAAAGGTTTGGAGAAGGTAAATTTGATGCCCCATACGTTAAGGTAAAGATTTGGCTCCACAAGGTAATATCTTATTTCCTTCTTTAAATTTCCGCTTAGAATTATGCACTTGACAGCTTTGCACAACTTTGGTAGAATGACCATAACTTTTTCCACATAACTCCGATTAAGATGATATTAGTACCAACGCGAAGCTGTTTCGAAGACGAAGAGAATAACATATAGAACGCCCTGATCGGACTTCAGGATCGCTGGAAAATTGAGTTTGAAAACAGCTGTCGTGCGCCGCACCTTGGCCGGCGGTCACCGCGCGTTAATCAGAAGCTTCTGACTCTTTTGTGGCGGTCTCCATGCACTTCCTGGCGGTCTATGACCTCCGGAGGTTGCTGGGGCCTGTCCGGCGGTCGCTGGGCATTACCTGAAACTCCAGATTTCTTACTTCGCGTTTTTACTCCCTTTTTAGGCTCAAGTATGCCCATTTCTCACAAAACATGTCAAAATACCAAAATGTATAAAATATGCAAATAATTGACATGTAATGTAACTTTGACATTAAAAACAGAGCAAATAATGGCCTTAAAATAGTGCAAAATCCGAGCGTATCAGATTGTCGACATATCAGAAGTGTATTGCTGAAATTAGGCAGCTTGCCTACGCCGGGTCCACTGACATGTTCGACGAATACCTACAGATGGGTGAAACGACTTCCCTAAAGGCGCTGAGACAGTTTTGTAGTGGCATCCAGGCTATCTTCGGTTCGGAGTATCTACGGAAGCCAAATGTCGATGAATACCAGAGGTTGATAGATATGCACGGGAGGGTGCACCATTTTCCAGGGATGCTGGAAAGTATCGATTGCTTGCACTGGGAGTGGAGGAACTGCTCGGTGGCTTGAAAGGGGCAGTTCACTTCTGGATTCAAAGGGAGACACCCCACGTTGATCCTGGAAGCCGTTGCTGACTACCGTTTGTGAATTTGACATGCGTATTTTGGTGTCGCAGGGTCGAATAACGAAATCAACGTTCTAAAGTTGTCTCATCTCTTCAATGATGAGTGTCGGGGTGAGGGTCCTTCGGTCAGATTTGTGGCCAACGGCACGTAGTACAACATGGCATACTAATTGGCCGATGGGATATACCCTCGTTGGCCCGAGGCAATCCTATTTTGCGGTAAAATAAGAGGGTACTAGGAAGGATGTTGAGTGAGCTTTTGGTGTCCTCTAATCGCGATGGGCCATTCTACGGTGCCCGGTACGAGTTTGGCACGAAAATGATGTCGCTGTTAGAGTTTGTATACTAGAAATCACGTTTCGAGTGATTGAATACTGTAAAACTCTTAAAACAGATTATTTTTGTCATAATGTTGTTTTGTTTTACATTTAATGGATGTTTATGCATGTTTAAATGTATAAGTTAACTTAACAAAATCTAAGTCTTTGTTTTAGTAGACCGGTTGTGGGTGGCGTCCACTTTAAGGTAACACGGTTAGTCCTAAACAAAGAAAAAGAAGAATTTCACAACCTAGTTGGAATTAGACTATCCATCGAGAAAGTTTGCAATGTCAGTCCGCATATTTCTAAGCCTTACTGAAATAAGATGACATTGGTGTGGTATAGCACTGGACGGATCTAACAGCAAGACTTGTCCTTAGGCTATCTACTGAAAGGCGAGGTCTTGATAAATATTTGTTTCTTAATCAATGTAGGTTAGCATTGAGCATACGGTATTGATTATGCATTACTTTGACTTATCAAATGGTGCGGGTTTTTCGTAACCCAATGATCATGATATATTGGGTAGTGGTGATTAATATCTAGCGGTGCTAGGATTGCTATTATATTGAATCGTGCGTGAGGTGAGTCTCATTTGAAATGTCCTCAAGAGGAGCGCGAAACAAGGTTTTATTATTCGGAACCTAGCTAGTTGGAGTTTGATTACTCTATGAATAATAAATAAGCGTTTCATGCTAAGTCCACTCTTGGAATTAATAAGAAGTTAATTAATTAAGTTCATAGCAGACATTAATTAATTAATGGACATTTTTATCTTAAGCGCGAGAAATGAAAGTTAAAACGGAAACCTGGATTACTTATAATTTCGAATTTGGATGGGGAGAGTTCAATATTACTTCTGTAGTGGCTACTCGTAATATTCCAATTATAGCTTATATTAAATTGTGGGTTCAATTTAATTAGTAAAAAGCAAATTGGAAGAGCACATATCCAAAACCTTCCATAGATCCCTGTCTGGGCCCAAAAGGAACTTAATATAAATAGGAGAATAAAAGAGGCAGAAAATATAATTTTATATACTATAATTTTCGTCCCCTTCTGTCTAAGAGGAGCTCGAAATTTCTCCTATTCCAAAAAGGATTTCTTCTGTCTTCTTTATTTAAGTCCTAGTATTCTGGTGAGATCAGCTCACACTGATATCGGTGTACAGTTCGGGAACCAGAGAGAAGATCTGTGGTCTAGTATTCAAAGCGTCACGCGGAGAAGCTGCTAGCCATCTTCAATTCTTTGGAGAATTAATTAGGTATTATTTCTGCTCCGTCGAAAATCATGTTTTATGTTTCAATATTTTTAAAGCATGATTAATTCAAGTTATGAGCATGATACATGTGAGAATTACGCGAATAGATTTTGTCTAAATAATTTGCTAAATAGATCTGATTATTATGTGATTTATTTGTGCGATTAATAATTGTTAAATTATGTTAATCCGTCGCAACGCTTCCGCTGTCAGTTCCTTCAGTCGCCTCCATCATGTATGCATGTATAATATTGCATAATATGATAATAGATTACGAAGGATTTGTTGCAGCGCGCTGGGCACCAGAAGAGGGTGCTAGTACAAGTCACGATATTGCCACCGCCCCACTATAGATGAGTGTGCCACGTATATACATACCTGATCCAACGGTTCACCAATATGCGGAGGGAAACATCACATACGACACTACAAGCTGATTTGGTTGAAGAGCTCTGGAATCGTAGAGGAAGGGGCGCAGCGTGATATGCGTTCACGGTGTTGTTTGTGGGATGTCGATAATTTCTGTTGTATAATTTTCCCATTTCTATAATACAACGGCGATTTGGTTTTAATTTTTTTTATTAAATTATGCATTTTTTAAATAATTATAGTCCGATAATTTTTATTCTAGTTAAATTTAAATATATAAAAAATCAAAAAAATAATTAATTTGTGGCTTGGGCTTGTCCACTATTAGGAAGGAAAAGTTTTTTTGTGGCATGACCAAGTTTTTGTGGCTTGGGCTTGGCCATGGCCAAACTAGTGTGGACACCATAAATGAACCGGCACTCTTATTCACGGACGGACTAAAATAAGAAAACAGGACTCCTATTCGCGGATGGAGAGAGTATATTTTTCATATTAGGGTCCTCGTGCTTTTTGAATCCTAATCCAAAACTAAGACCGAATCTACACCCTTAGACTTTGAGATGAGTGGATGAGATTAAACATCATGAAATTCAATAAATAATATACAAAATATCAACAAAGTGGCAATATCGTCATTTTCTTATCATATTATAATTTTTGTAGGTTTTTTTTTATATGAACATAGCGTATTACAAATATCAACATAGTGACATGAGATTTCAACACAATTACACGAAAATATAAACACATTTTTATTGATATTTTACATGCATTGAAATTTTTTGATACATTTGTTCATAAAAAATCTATCCATCAACATATACGAAAACTGAAATAAAAATTACTCCTAGAATCCTTATAAAAGTAGGGTCCACATTGCACTAACTTTAACTACCACTTTATTTTACAAAGTTAAACAATTATTTAAAAACTCGTGCCGGTCATTATGGACGGGGGAAGTATTAGTTCAAAATTGATCATAACCCCAGTCATATTTACTACTACCTCCGTATTTGAAAAATAGAAACATTTGAAACGGCACAATTTTTAATGCACAATTGGTAAAATAAGTGAGAAGATTTTAATAAGAGAGAGGAAAAGAAAATTGATTAAAGTGAGAAAGAGGGAGAGAAAAAGTAGTGAAAGTAGAGTTAGTGGATTGTGGGGTATACGCCCTAAAATAGAAAGATTCTAAAGTTTCTATTTTTAAGGAATGACCCAAAATAGAAATAATTGGTAATTTTAAAAAACGGAGGTAGTATGTATAATGATAGTTTCTCATATAATAAATTTTTACATTTTTATAATTTACTAACTATGTTTATAATCCACTAAATTTAAATTATGTTTTATCATTTGTAAACATAATATTTCATTAAATCTTTTATTTATGGTCTATTTTTTGTGATGCATAATTAATAATATTTTTTCATATATTTATAACATATAATTAATCATATACTCTATATATATATATAGGTTTGTGTTAAATTGACAACACTTCTTAAAGTGATACGGTGACACCATGTATCCAACAATATTATAAACTCTACATAACAATAGTATAAACGCTACATAACAATTTATAGATTTCTGTCTAGCGTATTGGATATTGCTGGCCGAGAAAAAGTTGCTGTAAATTGTTGTCTAGTGTACTGGATATTGCTGTATAGTGTATTAGATATTGTTGGCCGAGGAAATTTACCCTTGAACATTTTTTATTATTTCCACATGACAGCTGATTATTCGTCCACGTGTACAAATAATTTATTAGGAATGGTGGTTTGGTATACTATAAGAGGTGTTGTCATTTTAACGCAACCCTATATTTTATTTATTATATTATCCGGTTTGACTAGTAGTTTAACTGGTCAGGCCAATTTTAACTATTAACCGAGAGCTTTATCAGTTCTCTTATCGATTTGATTTTTAAAATACTATTTAACTATACTGACATTGAGCAATTGAATACAAAATAATAGAAGCAATTTGCATTGCCACTATAACTTAATTCTCCCTCCGTCCCATAATAAATATCACGCTTTTCTTTTTACTTTCTACAAAAAATGTCACATTTTCTTTTCTAGAAAAATTATCTCTCACATTAATATAAATATGTTATTTTCTCTCTCCATTTAACACACAAAATATTATTTTCTAAAATATCGTATTAATTTCCAAGTATGTTATCGATTATGAGACGGATGGTGTACTATTATATTGTACAAGTGAATACGCGAGTACAAGAATTAATTAAAGCAGCTTGTATTAACCACTTCAGCTAAAAGTTACTTCCTCCGTCCACAAAAAATGGGGCACATTTACCATTTTTTGTTGTGTACGAAAAATAGAGCACATTCAAAAAAGAAAAATTAACTTATATTTTTCCTCATTTAAAAAAGGCAAAATTAACCCATTCAAAACCCTATTTTTCATCTTCTTCCTCATTCTTCTCCCCTTTCTCTCTTCCTTTTGAAAACGAAAAAAAAGGAAAAAAAATCAAAATTCAAAATCGGCGCCGCCGCGGCTCACCCACCGCACAATAGACCGCCGCGGGCACCGCCGCGGCTAGCCGACTCTCGGCGCGTCCTCGGCGAGTAAGTGGCGGAGGGCCTTCCGCCCCATCCCAGATGTCCACGCCGCGCCGGAAGCTTCGTCCACTATAGTTCGCCGCGGCTAAGGCGATTCCGGGGCGGCCGGCGCGCCGCCTCTACTGTGGATGCTCTAAGGTTCCATTTCGCTATTTTAGGGTGTCTGTGATTTAAAGTCACATTCTATTACAAAATTTATACTCCCCCCGTCCATGATTAAATGCCCCATATTTGACCGCATAGGTTTTAAGAATTTGTTTGACTTATATAGTAAAGTGGGTAGAGAAGTTAATGGAATGTGAGACTTATGTTTGTATATTAATTTTGTAATAAAATGTGTGTTTAATGAGTTAGTAGAATGTAATGTTCATCTACTAAATATAGTAAAAGTGAAATGAGACGTTTATTAGCGGACGGATGCGAAAAAAGAAAAATGAAACATTTAATTACAACAAAGAAAGTATATAAAGTAGGGTTCATATTTCACTAACTCATTTTTTCATGTTTCTTCACAAAATTAAATAATTTTTTAAAATCCGTACGATGTCAAAATCAAATTATAAATGAAGGATGGGGGGGAGGAGGCTGTAGTACATAAGAAAAAATTAGACGATACCCAAAAAGTTGATTTTCTTGATCCACACCGTGTTGACAGAGGTCACAGAGTAATTACTGCTATTTTGTAAAGTTGACGAAGTCACCACGAAGGTCACCACCCTCCATACGTCAGTAAATGTACTTTGCTACTTAGCTCATTCGAATATGTATAATGCATCAATCTTTGTAATGCTTCGACATTTGAGCAACTGAACACAAAATAGTTGAAGCAATTTGCATTGCCACAATAACCTAATTCTCCCTCCGTCCCATAATAAATGTCACGCTTTCCTTTTTAGTTTGTCCTAAAAAAAATTTTACAATTCATTTTCTAGAAAAAGTTGTCTCTCACATTAATATAAATATATTATTTTCTCTCTGCATTTAACACACAAAACATTATTTTCTAAAATCTGGTATTAATTTCCAAGTATGTGATCTATTATAAGACGGAGTGTGTACTATTATACTCCCTCCGTCCGCGAATAGGAGTCCCGTTTTTCCATTTTGGTCCGTCCACGAATAGGAGTCCCGGTTCATAATTACCATAAATGGTAAAGAGGCCCCACATTCCACCAACCCATTCCACTCACATATCATTTAAAACTAATATATACAAGTGGGACCCCTATTCCACTAACTTTCTTCCACTTACTTTTCTTAACATTTTTTAAAACCCGCACCGATAAGAAATGGGACTCCTATTGTTGGACGGAGGGAGTATTGTACAAGTGAATACACGAGTACAGGAATAATTAAAGCCGGTTGCATTAACCACTTCAGCTAAAAGTTACTCCATCCGTCCAAAAAAATAGGACACATTTGCCATTTTTTGTTTTCTACGAAAAATAGGACACATTTATAAAGGGAAAGTTAACTTATTTCTTACTTTTTATTCCCTTCTCTTTTATTGATAATATGGATCCTACATTCCACTGACACTCCTTATCTTTTACTTTACCAATTCTATATTAAAATTCGACATTCATAGTTGCATTGACCGGACACTCATACACCCTTAATTTACGACATTTTTAGTCAGCAAATGTGATAGTATAATTATAAAATTAAATCACGAGGTTTAGTAGTACAACTAGTATTAATTGGTTTCTGAGTTGTGAGGAACTCTCCTGGTTGGTTTCATCCATTGCCAAATTGCACAGATTGAATGGATCTTCTATCTACGTTACCGGAGGAGTGTTTATCGGAGATTCTGCAGCGAACTTCGCCTGCGGATGCCTCAAGATTCGCTACGGTCTCAAAAGGCTCTAAATCCGCCGCTGATTCCGACGCTGTTTGGGTCAGATTTCTGCCGGAGGATTTGCCGGAAATTATATCAAGATCTGTATCTCCGGTGGTCTACGCCAACAACAAAGAGCTCTACTTCAGCCTTTGCAACTCTCCTATTCTTCTCGACGCCGGAAAATTGGTAATATTTCATCCTTCACTCACAAAATACATGCTACTATATATGAGTACTAGAATATTTACATTAAATTGCAGTCTGTCTAAGATAATATACATAGTAATTATGTTGGGTTTTCTGAAATATATAAACTAATTGTTTGATAAATTTATTTTACCGGAATTTTCTGAAATTAGATTAGGAATCTGATAAATTTATTTTACCGAAGTCTTCTAAAATTAGATCAGGATTCAGGAAAGCGGGATCAGATCCCCTACTGTGTAGCAAAACACAGCACAAAGTGCTGTGGTCTAAAACGCACAATTTTGTTAATGAAACGAACCTGCCAATTTAGTTATCAAGCTTGATTTTTTTATATTAATATGTTTTGTTATCAAGCATATAATATTTAATCAATCCTACTATTTTTTTATTCTTTTTATATAAGCATAGTTTTGTATCTGACGTAATATTAATATGTTTAGTTATCAAGCATTTAATCAATCCTATTTTTCTTCTTTTTCTTGGTTATTAAGTTTATTTTTATTCAGTAACACGAAATAAACCAAAATATTATCATAGTAAACTAAATATTCATAGAGTAAATAATTCATTATAAGTTATAGTGTTCTAAATCGCTCTTATAGTCATTTTTATAGTAGTAAACTAAAATTGTGTTCTCTAATTATGTATTTAAGATTAGTTATACTGTGATCATTTCCATATATACTTCCTCCGTTCTCTCAAAATAAAAACATTTGAAACGATGCGAGTTTAATGCAAAATTGATAAAATAAAAGATATAAAATGACAAGCGAATGAGTGGAAAATGAGTTTCATCTCATTAGAAAGAAAGAAATTTCTTGAAAATGGAAGTTTCTATTTTACGGACAAAAAATGAAAGAATTTCTATTATTAGGAAATGAATGAAGTATATATATTGTATTTTTGTTTAATATTTATTTTTTACAAAAAGTATCTAATGTGATAAAGTATTAAATTCAATTCTGACATATACAACATATTAAAATATTACGTCAGATACTATATAAATAGAATAAAAATAGGATTTATTAAATATTTGATAACTAAACATATCAATACTATAAAAAAATCAAGCTTGATAACTAAATTGGCAGGTGCGTCTCATTAACAAAATTGTGCGTTTTAGACCACAGCACTTTGTGCTGTGTTTTGCTACACAGCGGGGGATCTCATCCCCAGGAAAGCATCACCTTGTTTTAATTGATTGATTAGTTATTTGAGCAGAAAATGAATTAGTCAAATAATGCATAATGTACATATTCTTTCTTCGATATCATTTAACGCATGGAAAAAGAAAAATTGGGTTAGGACGTTCGCCAATCTTTAATTGAGAATAAAAAGGTTATATTATAATGACAATATAGAGGAGTGAACGTGGGCCAAAAAATTAATTTGTCGTTGATTTCATCTATAACTTTGTAACAGAGCTTTAGTGTGGAAATAAGGAATGGGAAGAAATGCTATATGGTTGGAGCAAGAGAGCTGGTAATTATCTGGTGTCGCGACACCCCACAATACTGGGAGCTGACATCCCATCCGGATTCAAGGTACCTTCTTCACAATCCCAATCCCACATTTTTCAATAAATAAAAAACATGGTTTCGTTTAACTAATGTGGTTTTTAACCAACTGCAGATTTTCAGAGGTTGCTCTGTTGAAAGTTGTTTGCTGGCTTGAAATCAGAGGCACTATAAGCACACGGATGCTATCCTCCGACACCGTCTACGGATGTTATCTTGTCTTCAAGCTAGACCAGAATCCTCGCGGACTCCAATCAGCAAATGCATTTGTGAGATTCACGAATGATGAAGTTGGTATTGATGATGAGAGGGCAGCTATTTTAGGTCACTTCGGGCGGGAGAATGCTCGCGACCGCCACAGCCGGACTGGAGAGGCACCGGTGAGGATAGGGGACGGATTGACGGAGATTGCTAAGGTGCACCTGCAACGCCCCGATGGATTTGAGCAGATTGGAAGGGTAGCTGTGGGGAGAGGTGATGGGTGGATGGAGGTGGAGTTGGGAAGCTTCTATAACGATCGAGGCGACGACGGCGTTGTGGAAACATGGCTGTTGGCGACGGATGCTCAATCGAAATCGGGTCTCATCGTTGAGGGTATTGAGTTTAGGCCCCAGTCATGATTCCTTTCGAGACATTAGTAATCTTAGACTAATGCTTGGCCTTGTTTAATAATAGTAGGACACTTTGTTTTGAGGGATTTGAGGTAATTTAATTGGACTTGGTGCAGTGGCCAAGGGCTAGGGGCTTAATCCCCTAATAAATACTCCCTCGGCACATCAATAATTTCTACTTTTGTTATCTTAGTCCGTCGTACCCCAACAAATATTAATACAAACCCAGTGAAAATGGTGTTTCATAAGTAGGCTGTTAGACCTGTCCCATGTTTGGTTCAGCCCATTTGTGCTGATTGGGCTTTAGTCTATGGTTTGGTTGAATCAGGGTGTTTAGGAAACAAATATTCATAAGTCTAAATTACCCTCCCAGTGTTGAGGAAGAAAATGGCGGCCATGAAACCAAATTTGATACAAAACAATCCCAATATGCATCAACGAATACACAATCAAACATCTAAACCACTCCCTCCTCTGATAGTGCTAGCACACCTCCGCCGATAATAGTATGTAGAACCTTGAAACCCGCTTGGAGTTTGCCGGGTCGGCCGATTGGAGGGGCTGCTACCAAACGGGAGAATTGCCCAGTTCGAATGGTGTTTCACGGCTATTTAGGGCTACCAGACGGGCCCTAAATGTCTTATTTGTTTATACTAATAAAGTAGGATTTACCTTTTACTAACTTTTTCCAATTCTTAAAACTCATGCTTGGTCAAACTTGGCCTTGTATTGATGGCGATGGACAGAGGATGTTTTTTTAAAAAAAAATTCTTTTGTAGTACAATTTTTCTTGATTTATATCGATTTCATGTAAATTCTTATACAAGAGCCCCTGTCAAAAGAAATTGTTGCTTAACTTGAGGGAAGTGTCACACTGTACATCAAAAGAAATGAATTGTAAAGAAGGATCATTGATTGATAATCCTTAGTATGATATGGCCTAGAATAGATTGATATCTTTCCATATGTGAATAACACCTCCTCCCTATATAAAGGGGGATTGCATTAACAAAGCATACACTCCCTTCGTCCCAATAAATATAAAACATTTGGATTTCGGTAAGCTATTTTATATAGTGTTGTTTTGTGATTTAATGAAGAGAGAATAAGGTAAGAAAGATAAAAAAGTAGAGATGTTGCCATGCCTCTTCAATTGCATTTGCATATTCGTCGTTGTCTTGGCATGGAGATGGTTCCACAAGGATTACTGCCATTTCTAACCTTCAAGATCTGATCATTGAAGCAATGCCAGAATTGGGAAGAAGGATTATGTCTGACAATGGTGGTCCAGAAGGAGAGGATTTTCACAAAGGCTCAAGTATAGAGAATAATTATGTGATGAATGTTTATTAAATTAACTAAATAGAAAAACTAATGTAACATTTTGTAGGAATGTAATTAAATACATACTCTAAATATTGTATAAACTTCAAACCATGATCTGGACTGTTAGAAAATGTCAATAGATGATAACAAAGAAAAATGTCAACACAATGTCAACCGTTGATGCTGTGTTGACATCAAAATAACATCAAAATCTTAAAAATTTTACACTGTATCGATATTGTGTTAAGGAGTTTGGAGTTTGTAGAGTTTGCATTTTATCACTACCTCATTCTCTATAAAGTAATTAAAAATGATTTAACTACTACCATAACATAGAGTAACAGTTCAGCATTCATTTTAAATAAATTAAACGAAAAGTGAAAAACCTTCGTGATCCACATTTAATTAGAAAGACTTATTATGTGGTGTTGACGAAGACTTTGACTACCACCTTCCTCGTTCATGTACCTGAATTTAAACTTACACATATTTCCCCTCTATTTTGAAAGAAAGAGCGACAGATATGTCGAAAAACTACGACAATTGGGAGAAGGTAGCTAGTCGGAGCCGTGCTGAAGATAGAGCAGTTCAGGCAACTTGCTGCGCTCGTATCATAATCATGGCTTGACGATGACGCCCCAAAATATCCAACACTCTCACTTTATTATGATGCAACATATTCGGCAACCGTTTGGGGAATGTTCCTTTCTTCTCCTCAAGAATTTAACACGGACTTAGAAACAGAAAAGATTGGTACCTGCAGGGGTAAGACAATAGCCCTGTCTTTTCTTCACCAACTTGTTTCTTTTGCTACTACTAATTCAAGTGTCTTTTCTAGAAGGTGGTGTTTCTTCCGGTTGAAGCTAGAGAATTTGTGATTCAGATTCAAGATTCTCCAGCGGAGTATCTTCCTTTCTCTAGCAAACACGAATACGATTCCGATTCCAGGTACTTCATCGATCAATATTCATAATTCATGCTAGTTTTACAAAAGAGCCTATCTTTGGCGTTGTATAAATTTTTTATATATTTTGTGGTGGCACATCTTAAACTAGTTTGAGGGGCAGGTTTGAAACTGTGGAGATCAACTCTTTTATATAGTCGAGGCTAGCTCGCTTAAGTAGAGCTCTGCGACTTCCATTAATGTTTCATCCTTTTGTCGAATACTCTCATTCAAAATCATGCCTTGTGCTATCCACATCCCATATACATGATCAACGTCTATTCTTTCGTCCTCTTTGAATATACCGAGATAGAGAAAGCACCGTTTCAAATAATTCGATACCCGGAATTGAATTGGAATTGGAATTCTATGGAATTGAGTTACAAATCTAATTCAATTCCAAATCCTTTGTTTGGAAACCCAAAATAAAGGATTTGGAATTGAATTAGAATTCAATTCAAAATTCATTTTTTTAAATAATTACTACTAATAACTATCACATTTTTACATTTTCTCATGCTCTTAAATTTAATATTTTTCATTAATTACAATTATATCATAAAAACAAATGCTATTAATAAAATAATAAGCAATGATAATTAATTTCTACTCAACCTACACTATAATTTAAATAAAAAATACTCCATCTACTTACACATGAATATAGTCCTAACTTTCTCCATCTTTAGAGTCTCCACTCCAATAAACCAGAGTTCTTTTAGTCCATGCCCATATCACTATCTTTATATATTTATCACTGGGTCAGATCTTCAAAATCTCCTCTTGCTATATAGTATATACTTCTGCAAAACCAAAACCAAAAATCAGCAACTGATTGAAAATTTTCCGAAGACATCCACTAGAAAAACAACATTAAAAATGATGAGTATTAGACATGCACTTTCAGTTTAACACACAAATATTATGGTGTATCAAATTCAACTAGTCCAAATAAGTGACTAATTATCAGAACATATAGATGTCAAATTTGAGTAAAGTTGTGCATACGCAAAGCTACGGTCCAATTTGGTATGAAAGACTTGTAATTAAGCAGTAAACATCTATCTATATGAGGCTAGTGTCCCAAGCAAATAACTCCATTTGTAGGCAGATCTTGGTTTTAAAATTCGAACTAATTTCTTCATTCTCTGTTATTGTGATCCTATCGGTGAAATGTGTATTCGTCACATATCAAAACAAATACTAGTATCGGACAATCATGATCTCATTCCATATTCCATTATTCCATATCATTACCTCATAGATAATTCAGTTTCTAAATTTGTTCTACTCTAAATCATGTAAAAAAAATTCAGTTCTTTGACAAAGGAACCAGAGATTCAGTTCAATATATGTGGGTTAGAAAATCCATACTAGCAACACAATGTGGGAGCCACAACCACCAACACTCTCTTATTATTGCTAAGTTTAAGTGAGTTCAGAATCATAGCAAAGGTGGAAATAGTGTTTGTATGGATTTGTTCACCATTTCACCCCATAACCCTCTATTCCTACTCATTCCTGTCCAACCAAAAAATGGCACATTTTATATTTGTTACCCTTTTGTAGTGTAGCTGAAAAATTGTGCATGCTGGCAGCTCAAACTAATCACCAAGACATTATACAGTACATCTCAGCATAACAGTGAAGTGATGAGACTTTTTAATCCCATAATTATAAAATACATATAAATAGATAACTAAAGAGACCATAGATATAATATTTAAATAGATAACTAAAGAGACCATAGATATAATATTTAAATAGATAACTAAAGAGACAAGAGATACAAAGTAAGATATAGATTACATGAGCCATTTTGTTATTCATTTCAACTTGATCCTACTTGTTAAAGAAAGTAGGCAGTCTTCCAAACTCCATTTACCCCCACCCACGAGTTTATTTAAGTTCATCAAAAAGAGCTTTAACATATCCTACAAAATTATGTCTTAATACATGTCTATGATCTCAAGCTCATACTGACTTAGAACAACAATGCCTTTTACTTTTACTCTCAAAAAATGGAATGGACTATTATAACTCACTTGCAACGGAGTAGCATATTATGTTAAACCACCATTTGGCAATAAGTTGAAATTAAACTTGAAATAACAATATATCAGTGATGAACGGGAAAGAAATAGATTAGTTATACCTTGTTGAGTGGTAAATTCAGAGGTGGGCTGAAAAGAAAAACAATGGTAAACTTTTACTTGGATGATTTTAATATTTTTATAAATATAATTTATTTGTAGGATTGAAAGAGTACAAAACGCCAAAAACTCATTTTGAGGCTGAGGACTTTTGATCAAAGATATAGGGTTAAGAAGATTCAAATTCTTTGGCAATTCACATATATAATCATAAAGAATGTTGAACTCTTTTCATTCAAATAAATTCTCTTCAGCTACAGAATACAACCACAACAAATAAATCAGAAATAAAGCAAGAATTAAAAGATGAGCAAAGGAAAACTGACAACAGTAACACAACAGATCGTATTGATAGTAAAAAAATTGGATCATACCTGATTATCCATCAAATAATCGTAGAGACGAAGCGCACAACAGATTTGCAGAGAGAAGAAGAAGGCTACGCATTTGCGGAGAGAAAGCTAGGGCACGCGAAGAGAGAGAAGGGGAAAATGAAAAACGCAAAATATTTTACCTTTTATATGACCCGTTTAGCTTTCGACCGGGTAAGGATCCGCGCCTTTTTTCAATTCTGACCCGCTTTCATGTGGAATTGATTTCGAATTCTTTTCTTAAAAATGGAATTGAATTTATGGAATTGAAATTGGTGGAATTATAATTCAATTCCAATTCTACGTATTTTTGTATTGCCGAATAGCGAAATTGGAATTGAAGGCTCCAATTCCATTTCTCCGGCCCCAATTCCGTGTTACCGAACGCATCCTTATGGAATTGAAATTGGTGGAATTATAATTCAATTTCAATTCTATATATTTTTATATTGCCAAACAGTGAAATTGGAACAAGGCACTAATTCCAGTTCCGCAGTCCCAATTCCATGTTACCCAACGCATCCTAAGGTAAATTTGCATAGCATAAATTTACCACTCCATCAATCTCACCGTCCCTTATGTTGTGGCCGCTAATAGAACTACATTGAACTTCTCATTTACTGACTCCCAATCCCTTAATGTGTTTTTCTCTCTCATCTTCCCACCAAGTAAGCAAATTGCCAGCGGCAAATTGCCGCATTTCCCTACCATTTCTTTCCCAATTTTTTCGACAGATTTTTCTTCTGTTACAAATTCCGTATATCAGAATAATTATTGGTTATGTACCAAATAATACTAATGGAAAGAAGCTAAAAAATTATTCATTAACCACAAAAAAATTAAATATAATACTTATATCCACTCTTACTCATAATACCCTTTAAAATCTGTAACATGATAAATATAGTAAAAGAATAATAGCAAGAAAATACATTAACTATTCAAATCAGGTTTTTCTACTAACTTTGGATGTACTAGAAAATACTTTAAAACTTTTAATGCGTAGTTAGTCCCACAATCAAGAAGTACGGCGTAACAAAATTAAAGTCTATGTGAAGATGACAGACATAATTAATGTTGAAATACCAACATCAAAATGATGTCGTAGATGATTAATTAGGTGAATTATTTATTACAGTAGTAATTTGAAATTTTATTTTTATGAAACAACGTCATTTGATTCTATATTCTAGTTAGATTCCGACACACATTGGATTCAATTTGAATAGAATCCAAATTTATGAGAAATTATAGACATCTACTCAACATTAATCACATCCTTCTATGCTAACCTACACAACAATATAATATAATTGAACACAAGAATAATTTAGGCAAGTTGCATTGACCACTTCAACGTAAACCTAAGCTGCCTATATTTCAAATAGTAGCTTTTAAAATTAAATAATGTAGTATAAATTTTAATGTGTAATTAGTAAAATAAATAAGATAAAAACAATTAGTAAAAGTATTACTATTATGTAACGAGATTCATATTATTAATAATATTTGTCTAGTAGTGTTAGTCATAGTAATATTTACAAAATGTTATATTATTAGTTTTAATAATATAGTAAATTGTACTGATCCCTCGGTCCCTAATAATTTGATATCATTTGATCTGGCACGGATTTTAAGAAATATAATAGAAAGTGAGTTGAAAAATTTAGTGACATGTGGATCCTATATTTATTTATATAATAGTTTTATACTCCCTCCATTTTTTAAAAATAGCAACTATTTCCATTTTTCGCGGTTGCTTAAAAATAGAAACTTTGATATCTTTATATTTTAGGACATGGACCTCACAATCCACTAACTCTACTTTCACTACTTATTTTCTTCATCTCTCTAACTTTACTAATTTTTCTTTTTCTCTCTCTTACTTTACCAATTATTCTCACTTACTTTACTCTCTCTTACTTTACCATTTTTGGCCGTTCCTTAAAAATAGAAACTTTAGAATCTTTCTATTTTAGGACTGACTCGACTTATTTTAACACAAGTAGTACCCGCAAGTGTACGGGGACAGTGTAGCAATTAGCAAGCAAGAGTATCGCATCCCACAGAGACAAATTTGTATCAACTTAACTACCACGAACAAATGTTGATTACTATCTAGAGAATCAAGAAAAGTTTGATTTTTTTATAACACAAATAAAAGCATATAGTAAGCAAATAAACAAGTAAAAGCAAATAAACATGGAGTGAAAAGATAATATGGAGAAAAATTGTAGAACTCAAGGATCCGATGCACAATTCCAAGCTCTTATCCAATCAAATTGCCTTACCTTTTGGTGTCTCTAGAGTTACTAAGTCGACCACATTTATAGATTAAACCCCCTCCCGAGGTGAGAAACCTGTAGATTAGGTGCTAGGATTGAAGTCCCCTTCTAATCCTAAAACCCCTAACTCCCAAAAGCTCGATTAGGTCAAAGACCCCACACAAAACCTCAACTCTCCCGAGTTTTATTGCATTAAGGTGTGAATTATTCCTATTTCCAGATTAATTATTTCATCTCCCGATTAATCTAATTAATCATACACAATCAAGTGGTGATCAAGCAATTGAAAGGAATAAACCCAAGAATAATCAAATAACTACAAGAGCAAGGTAAGAACAAAATCAATTGGATAAAAACTATGAAATTAATGCATCTTCACCAAGAATTCTACAAAAAGGTGTTTAACTACTCATGTTCATGGAGAAAACTAAGTTTAACACAAAGAATCCGAACAAAAACATGAAAGATAGATACTAAGAACTCCTGTGGAACGAATCTATGGAATGAATTCTTCAATCTTCCGATTTGGAGTCTGCAATCTTCAATTATCTCTCTAGAAGTGTTCTTGGAGGTGTGTGTGAGTGTTGGAGGTGGTAAGTGTAGAATAATTCTCGTGGCATCCAACCCTAGCCTTTTCTTCCCGTTTTTCCACTTCAAAAATCACGTTTTCAGCTTTCAGACACGTCAAACTGACGTACCCGGCCAGGTAGAATATTTACACAGGAAATCCACCCGGCCGGGTGACCATTTTAGACCACTTTCTGGACTCGTCATGCTGTCTTCAGGATACCCGGCCCGGTGGAATATTTGTGCTGGAAATTCACCCGGCCGGGTGTAGCTTTTGAAGGCTCCGCTGCCTCCTTTGCACAAACGGCCGGATTTTCGCCTCTTTTTCATCTATTCATCCTAGAACACTCAACAAACACATGAAACTCCAAAAGATAGGATAATTGGCCGGAAATAGACAATTCAAGCATCAAAACTTAACATTAGGCACCTCAACATTCCAATTAAACCGACTAAAACATGAGTTTATGCTTCTCTCACTCTCAAATGTATAGAGGCTCAATACTAATCACTCAAATCAAAATACAAGTAGTATTTACCATAGGCTTGCTTAAAATCAAACATCTCCTCTACTCGAATGTGAAAATGAATCTAAAATCAGAAAGAGCTTTATTAAGGTTGTAATGTGGCTCTTTGGACAGTAGGGAATATTTAGGCTAAAGTGGCTGAAAAGAATACGAAGCACAAGTACCACATATTGAATCTCCCAACAAAAGACCATTTCCCAATACAATTATCAGATAAGTAAGACTTTGTCAAACTTCTTCCTCCCATCCGATCCCCACTTATTTAGAAACCCAACCAAAAACTCCTCTAGACTTCGTCTAGCTTATACCTCCACAATTTATTAGGTTTTTTTTTTTTACTCTAGACTTCGTCTAGCTTATACCTCCTTTATTTTTGTACAATGCCCCATAAGTGCTTTTAAGTTTTGTAGGCTTGTCACTTTTGAGAGTGATTTAACAATTAATCAACAATCGACACTCTTTTTTGTAGGCTAGGAGGGTTGACTAAGGATTACGACAATTTACACACTTATGAAGGGAAAAACAAAGAATGCCTAACGTCATCTCCTAAATTCACATTCACTATGTAGACTTGAAAATGATTAGGAGCAAGTTCTAGAAACAACAAGTACTTGATAGAATCACACCGAAACGAATGTTAGGCTCAAATCTCACTGGGAATTGGCATTGAACAAGCAAACAAGCAATTCACTCAAAAGCAAATCATAACCAATTAAGCATATTCCCACCATTTTCACAAAGCATTATTTTAGACAGCAAAAGAAATCATCATAAGCGCCCAAAGATAAACACCTCATAGTATGGATAAGTATATGATCATTACATCCCCATATTCAAGTCCCAAAGGAGGGACATACACAAATCAAATAGACACAAAATAAAGAAAAACAAAATAGTTCACAAAACATCGACCAATCAAGAAGTTCATCATCACCAAAGATAGTGGGGGGGGGGGGGGAGAGCATCACCAATCCACGTCAGACCTCCCAAACTTATTCAATGCGAAGGATGGAATAAGTTTGAAGAGGAGTGGATGGTGTGGTTACCTCTACTCAGATGGAGGTTGAAACCTCGCATAATAAGCTTGGTAGAAGGCTTGTGCCTCAGTCCATCGGGCATCCCCCTGAGCTTGAAGGTGCTCAATCCGCGTCTCACAAGCCTCAAGACGGGATTCTTGACGAGCCATCATCAGCTGGTTCTCCTGGCGCCATTGTCGCATAAAGTCCCATTGGTTGTCTTGGCCCATCTGCAGTTGCTGGATCCCTGCGATAATGTCTGCCATTCGCCTGTCCAGAAGGGCGGCCTACTGGGCGGCTTCTCTTCGGTGGGCTGCTCCCTTCTGGCTCATCTGAGTATCAATGTTCTTCATGTGAATGCCCAGGCTCTGCACATCTGTCTCTACCTGCTTCAGTCTCTTATCAGAATTGGCCATAATTTCTCCTGTCTGCTTCATAAACGTCATAAAGACATCTCCAAGCTCATTCTTCTTCGGCTCAATGACTTGTCCGTTCGACACTTGAAACCCCGGAGGTGGCTGCAGGGCATTGTGAGGATTCCCATAAGACAAGTTGGGATGTGCCTTGTTCCGAAAGTTGTTGAAGTTACCACCCCCTTGATTGTGGCGGTAGTTGTTGTTGAAATTCCGATTGTTGCCACCTTGGTGCACGTAATTCACCTCTTCACTTTCGAGCCCGGTCAGATCTGTTTCCATACAGCCGAACTTGCTAGTCAAGAAGTCCAGCTGCTTGGACATCATGTCCATCTTGTCAACATCCGATGCGGACGCCACCCTATAGGTTTTGCTTCTCTCATTCTTCCACCCATCATCGTTGGAGGCCACCCTCTCAATCACCTCAAATGCCTCGTTTTCTCCCAACTTAAGGAGTGACCCCCTTGCGCTCATATTCAACTCGCGTATTGCCTCCGAGTGGCTCCCCTATGGAAAATTACGATCTGTTGCCCCGGGCTTAACCCGTGGTTGGGGCATCTCTTCATCAGGTGTTTGAATCTCTTCCATGCCTCGTGAATATTCTCTTGAGGATGCATTGCATAAGAGATGACTTCAGCTTGGCGCTTTAGTGCCTCGCTCGGTGGGTAGTATTTATCCAAGAAGAGCTCAACCATTGCATCCCAAGTCTCGACCGAGTTGGGATCCATGCTATCGTACCAATCTCTAGCGTCATCCTTCAAAGAAAAAGGGAACAATCTGAGCCGAATATGATCATCGGAGACCCCGTTAGCCTTCACCGTGTTGTTGATTTATATGAACTTGGTCAAGTGCTTGTTGGCATCTTCTGAACCTGTTCCACCAAATGCATGTGCTTCTGCCCTGTTTATCAATCCCGGCTTTAACTCAAAGCTGTTGGCCGCAATCCTAGCATTATTGATTGGTGGATTAGCAACCCGTCTATATGCATACAGATTCTGCACGGGCTGAATTGGTGGTCTCGTGTTCTGCTCATCCAACTGCCTTTGCATGTTGGCCATCTGCTCACGGAGTTGGTGAATCACGGGATTCTCATTGTTGTTATTCTCCTCGTTGTCTTCAAAATTTGTTGTTCTCCTCGTCCGCCATTAGGATTGGAGACCGCGGCTCGTACAGTATGGGTGATGGAAGTGGAGATGGACTAGGTACTGGAGTTCTCTGGATAGGAGAAGGTAGACGCCTATGACCGGGTGAAGATACCCGAATCCTTTGTTTTAACCTCCTCTGTGCGTTCCTCTTCCTGTTGGATGCTTCGATCTCAAGATCGATTAGCTCTAAAGGTGGACCTTTAGAACGCGTTTGCATACAACCTGCCTAAGGAAACACAAAGATTAGAGAACTCAAAATTAAAAATAAAAATAAAGCAAATAAAATCTAGATTAGTAATCTTTATTATTATCACGATATTAAGCTATATTGACCCAAAATTGTCCCCGACAACGGCGCCAAAAACTTGACTCGACTTAATTTAACACAAGTAGTACCTGCAAGTGTACGAGGACAGTGTAGCAATTAGCAAGCAAGAGTATCATATCCCACAGAGACAAATTTGTATTAACTTAACTACCACGAACAAATGTTGACTACTATCTAGAGAATCAAAAAAAGTTTGGTATTTTTCTAACACTAATAAAAACATATAGTAAGCAAATAAAAAAGTAAAAGCAAATAAACACGGAATGAAAAGATAATATGGAGAAAAATTGTAGATCTCAAGGATTCGATGCACAATTCCAAGCTTTTATCCAATCAAATTACCTTACCTTTTGGTGTCTCTAGAGTTACTAAGTCAACTACATTTATAAATTAAACCCCCTCCCGAGGTGAGAAACCAGTAGATTAGGTGCTAGGATTGAAGTCCCCTTCTAATCCTAAAACTCCTTACTCCCAAAAGCTCGATTAGGTCAAAGACCCCACTCAAAACCTCAACTCTCCCGAGTTTTATTGCATTAAGGTGTGAATTATTCCTATTTCCAGATTAATTATTTCATCTCCCCATTAATCTAATTAATCCTACACAATCAAGTGGTGATCAAGCAATTGAAAGGAATAAATCCAAGAATAATCAAATAACTACAAGAGCAAGGTAAGAACAAAATCAATTGGATAAAAACTATGAAATTAATGCATCTTCACCAAGAATTCTACAAAAAGGTGTTTAGCTACTCATATTCATGGAGAAAACTAAGTTTAACATAAAGAATCCGAACAAAAACATGAAAGATAGATACTAAGAACTCATGTGGAACGAATCTATGGAATGAAGTCTTCAATCTTCCGATTTGGAGTCTTCAATTTTCAATTCTCTCTCTAGAAGTGTTCTTGGAGGTGTGTGTGAGTGTTGGAGGCGGTAAGTGTAGAATAATTCTCGTGGCATCCAACCCTAGCCTTTTCTTCCCGTTTTTCCACTTTAAAAATCGCGTTTTCAGCTTTCAGACGCGTCAAACTGACGTACCCGGCCGGGTAGAATATTTACACAGGAAATCCACCCGGTCGGGTGACCATTTCAGACCCCTTTCTTCACTCGTCACACTGAGGATACCCGGCCGGGTGTCGTTTTTGGTCATCAGTGATGATTCCGTCCTACCCGGCTGGGTAGAATTTATCAAGGTGAAATTCACCCGGCCGGGTGAAGCTTTTGAAGGCTCCGCTGCCTCCTTTGCACAAACGGCCGGATTTTCGCATCTTTTTCATCTATTTATCCTAGAACACTTAACAAACACATGAAACTCCAAAAGATAGGATAATTGGCCGGAAATAGACAATTCAAGCATCAAAACTCAACATTAGGCACCTCAACATACCAATTAAACCGACTAAAACATGAGTTTATCAAGGACATGGACTTCACAATCCACTAACTCTACTTTCACTACTTTTTTTCTTTATCTCTCTTACTTTACTAATTTTTCTTTTTCTCTGTCTTACTTTACTAATTTTTCTTTTTCTCTCTTACTTTACTAATTTTTCTTTTTCTCTCTCTTACTTTACCAATTATTCTCACTTACTTTACCAATTGTGCATTAAAACTTTTGCTGTCTCAAATGTTTCTATTTTTTGAATACGGAATGTGAGTAAAAATGAGTTAGTGGAATGTGGGACTTGTTGGAAGTAATAGCAAAGATGATCCAGTCACAGTGTGCAATGTCAAGTTATCAAGTCTTGATGATCAAAGTGTGGATGCAGTGCTTAGTGCACGAGAGAAACCAATCACCAGCCTCACACGAGTTGAAGCAGTACATGAACCAAAGGCGACAACTAAGGTGGATGACCACATTCATACTTGGAGAGACGTGTTGAACAAAGGATAGAAGAAGAAGAATAGTTTGCAGAGTTAGTTTTGATTAAGTTTGCAAGATTCTAGATTGTTCGAATGTAGAGTATATGTAAGGAATCTTGTATTCACCACAAATTAAGGAATGGTAGTGACTTCTACTTCTACATATTTTTAGTATATCTGCATTTGTCTTTCTTCTTCATGAATTCCACAGCATGCTTTCATGGTATCAGAGCAGGATCCTTTTGATCCTGTCTCTCCTACCTCTTTAGTCTAGCTTCTTGTTTCTTTCCAAAAATGGCAGAAGCCAACGAAACCATTCCAATGGAAACACTGCCACCAATATTCTCTCAGTTACCTCCAATCTCAGTCAAGTTGACTGATGGAAATTTCCTTATGTGGAAACAACAAGTTGATGTTGCAGTTTATGGCTATTGCCTTGAAGCATTCATCACAGGGGAAACAGATCCTCCTCCACAACTGATTCCAGATCAAGATGAAGAGTCAATGGTGTCAAATCCGACCTTCACAACTTGGCAGAGACAAGATAGGAGGGTGGCTGGATGGCTCATGTCCTCATTGTCAGAAAATGCTCTAACTTTGGTGGTAGGGCTCAGATCTGCAAGAGACATATGGTGTGCGTTGGAGACAAATTTTGCAAGCCGCTCCACAACAAAAGTAATGCAATACCGGCAGCAAATGCAAAACTTAAAGAAAGATGCAATGTCCATGACTGAGTATTTGGGTAAGATGAGAACTTATTTTGACTTACTTGGATCTGTTGGTTGTAGAATCTCGGAAGCTGAGCAGGTTCTTCATATCATGGGAGGACTTGGCCAAGAATATGATCCTGCAGTCTGTGCAGTGACATCTACTGCACATCTAGATCAGATCCATGGAGCATTGGAGATTTTAGTGCCTTTCTGCTGAGTTTTGAATCAAGGATGGAATCAACAAGAACTAACTCCATGAGCTCAGATGGATCTCATCACTTAATATGGTCCGGCAGCAGTCAGGACAGAAGAGAGACCAACCAAATCACAACAACAACAAATTTGAATCAGGAAGTGCAAGAGGATTAGGAGGCAGAAATCAGAGAGGAGGACGAGGTGGAAGAGGCTATGGTAGAGGAGGTAAAAAAATTGTTTGTCAACCGTGTGAGAAGCCTGGGCATTCTGCAGCCAAATGTTGGCATAGGTTTGAACAAAACTACACTCCACCTCAAGTCCAATATAGAGGAAATGCGCCACAACATCAGAATCAAGGATTTTTCAATCCCTCAGCTCATCTGGTGCAATCAGTACCAAGGTCTCCATCAGGTGCCTTCTCTGTTGGAACTCCATCAAAGTTCAGTTATGATTCAAATGCTACTTCAAGCTGGTATCCGGACTCAGGAGCTACACACCATGTGTCTAATGATCTTAGCAATCTCAACATAAGCACTGCCTACACAGGAGGTAAGAATCTCTTGCTTGGTAATGGGGATGCTGTTAATATTGCCAATGTTGGGGAAAGTGTTTTTAAATCTCACTCAGCTATAGAAAACTTCACCTTAAAAATCTTTTGCATGTTCCTAACATCACTAAAAATCTCCTGGGTGTATCTAAGTTTGCTCAAGATAATTCTATTTTCTTTGAGTTTCACCCGAATTTCTATTTTGTTAAGGACCTGAGCACCAAGGAAATTGTGCTCAAAGGAACTCTTGAAAAAGGCTTATATCATTTCCTAGTTGATCACACTCAAATCAAGCGAGTCACTGTCCCCATCTCTTCTTCAAGCCCAGAGAGTCCAGCAGTTCATTCCCTAAGCCTGGCCAACCCACAATCCAGTAGTAGTTCCAGCCAATCTTCTAGTCTAGATTTGTACTTGTGGCATAGTAGACTAGGACATCCTATTCTAGATGTGGTTAAACTTGCTCTTAACAGTTGTAATATTCCTTATCATGCAATGAAAGTCTCTTCTCTTTGTTATCCCTGCTGTGTATCAAAAGCTCATAAACTGCCATATCCACTGTCATTCTCTCAACACAATGCACCTCTTGAACTTGTTCATAGTGATCTTTGGGGGCCATCACCAATTAAATCTAGAAATGAATATTCATATTATGTCTCGTTCATTGATCATTTTTCTAGATATACTTGGATTTTTCTCCTCAAACACAAAAATGATCTTGTCACTGTCTTCAAGCAGTTTAAAGCTGTAAGTGAAAAGCTCTTAGGATCAAAAATAAAAATCTTACAATCTGACTGGGGAGGTGAGTTTCAAAGTCTAGTTCCTTTTCTAAAAGAGAGTGGCATTGTTCATCGTGTTTCCTGTCCTTATACACCACAGCAAAACGGCCTAGCAGAGAGAAAACATAGGCATATTGTTGAAACTGGTTTGGCCTTGTTAGCTCAATCCTTTCTTCCTCAAAAATTATGGGATGATGCCTTTATGACAGCCATTTACTTGATTAATCACATGCCATCTAAAGTCATCAACAACTCTTCACCACATGAAAAACTCTTCCTTAAGAAACCTGCTTATTCATCTCTGAAAGTCTTTAGATGTTTATGCTTTCCTTATACCAGACCTTACAATGAACATAAACTTCAATTTAGGTCTGTCAAGGGAGTTATTCTTGAATATAGCCTCTCTCACAAAGGGTATAAATTACTTCTCCCTGATGGAAAAGTGATTATCACTAGAGATGCCATTTTTTATGAATCCACTTTTCCTTATCAAATTTCTTCCTCTGCATCTGTTGTTCCTAATTCAATGAGCTTGTTATACCATCACTCCTCCTTTCTTCCCATTCCCACACCTGTTGTTCCAGAACATCGCACACCATCTATTCCTAATCCATCTACTCTGATCCATCTAACTCTTCTGCTCCCATATCAGACTCAAATTCTGATCACACATCAGTGGATCACCTTGATCAAAATATTCAACCTCATGATTCCCCACCAACAGCTCAGTCCCATTCAGCTCCTGATCCTGATCCTGTTCCACCCACCACTCAAGCAACCTATTCCATGACAACCAGATCAAAATCTGGGATTTTCAAACCAAAAATCTTTAGCCTTTCTGTGTCACCTTCCACTTTGCCTAGGTCTGCTCTAGAAGCTTTTCTTGTTCCCATCTGGAAAGCTGCTATGCTGAGTGAATGTATTGCACTTATCAAAAATAAAACTTGGATATTAACAACTCTTCCCCCAGGCAAGAATCTTATAGGCTGCACTTGGATTTTTAAAATTAAATTCTATCTATCGGGTGCTATTGCTAGACATAAAGCAAGGTTGGTAGCTCAAGGCTTTTCTCAACAGCCTGGTTTTGAGTTTAATGAGACTTTTAGTCCTGTTGTGAAGCCCACAACCATCAGAATTATACTCAGTCTGGTTGTCTCTCTTGGATGGCTAGTGACTCATCTTGATGTGAACAATGCCTTCTTGAATGGTGATCTCAAGGAAGATATTTACATAAAACAGCCTCTAGGTTTTGAGCAAGGTGGACCTCACATTGTGTGCAAACTTAACAAGACTATCTATGGACTAAAACAAGCTTCTAGAGCATGGTTCTTCACTGTACACTCTGTTATACTCAGTCTCGGTTTCTCTCAATCTAAAGCTGATGCTTCCATGTTCATTAGGCAGAGGGGCGATGAGATCACCTATCTACTTATCTATGTAGATGACATGCTCGTTACAGGAAATTCTCAAGCTTCAATACAGAAAGTGATCTCTCAACTAAACTCTTCTTTCTCTTTAAAAGATCTTGGGAATGTGAGCTTGTTTCTAGGTGTTGAAGTAGTCAAGACTACTGCTGGTGGCCTGCATCTTTGTCAGTCTAACTACATCAAAGATCTTCTAAAGAAAACTAACATGACAGGTGCTAAAGGGTGTCCAACTCCAATGATCTCAAGTTCAGAACTGAGTAAACATTGTGGAGATGCAGTGAGTGATCCAAAGCTTTATAGAAGCATCGTGGGTGCCTTGCAATATGCCGCAATCACTAGACATGGCATCAATTTTGTTGTAAATAAGGTGAGTCAATACATGGCAGACCCACTGGACACACACTGGAAGGCTGTAAAGAGAATTTTAAGATACCTATAAGGAACATTGGATTATGGCATTCAAATTAGGAAGTCTAATGGAGAAATTTCAGCCTTTTCGGATTCAGATTGGGCAGCTGACATAGATGATAGAAGGTCTACCACAGGAGTGTGTGCTTATCATGGAAGAAATCTTGTGTCATGGTGTGTTAAAAAGCAAACGGTGGTGGCTAGATCTAGCACAGAGGCTGAGTATAGAAGTTTAGCTCAAGCTGCTGCAGAAGTTTACTTGGCTTTCATCAATGCTCAGTGAGTTGAAGATAAAAAGGAAAGGAAGTCCAGTGATTTGGGTGGATAACATGAGTGCCATTGCTTTGGCATCAAACCCTGTACTTCATGCAAGAACTCATTGAGCTGGATATTCATTTTGTTCGCGATAAAGTTCTGGGAAAAGAACTTGAGTTAAGACATGTGCCGATGGTGGATCAAATATCAGATATATTTACAAAGCCATTGAGCCATCAACCCTTCGTGAAGCTAAGGGAAAGACTAGGTGTTGTGTCCTTAGCCTCGCTCAGTTTGAGGGGGCGTGTTGGAAGTAATAGCAAAGATGATCTAGTCACAGTCACAGTGTGCAATGTCAAGTTATCAAGTCTTGATGATCAAAGTGTGGATGCAGTGCTTAGTGCACGAGAGAAACCAATCACCAGCCTCACACGAGTTGAAGCAGTACATGAACCAAAGGCGACAGCTAAGGTGGAGGACCACATTCGTACTTGGAGAGACGTGTTGATCAAAGGATTGAAGAAGATTAGTTTTGATTAAGTTTATAAACATGCTTTAATCTTGTACCGGTTGTGTTTAGAGCAAGATTCTAGATTGTTCGAATGTAGAGTATATGTAAGGAATCTTGTATTCACCACAAATTAAGGAATGATAGTGACTTCTACTTCTATATATTTTTAGTATATCAGCATTTGTCTTTCTTCTTCATGAATTCCACCACATGCTTTCAGGGTCCATTATTAAAATTGGTAAAAGGGAAAGGTGATAAATTTTTAGGGATTAGTGAAAAAGGAAATAAGTGAAAATTTTTATGGATGGAGGGAGTAAATAAAATGATGATATGATATATTGTTAAAAATTTTCTAAATTTGTTGTAGTAGCCGACTGAGGGAGTAGTATTGACTTTCATACACTATTTACCAAGTCTCCGGCTTTAGAAATTTAGTCAGGAAATTTGATATATTAAAAAAAATTAAACCAGGTATTAATTGGTGTTTCTGAGTTGTGAGGAATTCATTGGATTCAACGATTGTGAAATTGCAGAGATTGAATGGACCTTTTATCTACGTTGCCGGGTGAGTGTTTATCGGAGATTCTGCAGCGAACTTCGCCTGCGGATGCCATGAGATTCGCTACCATCTCAAAAGCCTCTAAATCCGCCGCTGATTCCGATGCTGTTTGGGACAGACTTCTGCCGCAGGATTGGCCGGAAATTATATCAAGATCTGTATCTCCGGTGGTCTACGCCAACAACAAAGAGCTATACTTCATCCTTTGCAACTCTCCAATTCTTCTCGATGCCGGAAAATTGGTATTATTTCATCCTTCACTCACAAAATACATGCTATGTGAGTACTATATTTACATTAAATTGCAGTCGGTTTAAGTCTAAGATAATCTATGTACATTTGGGTTTTCTGAAATATATACATAATTATTTGATAAATGTATTTTACCGAAGTCGTCTAAAATTAGATCAGGAAAGCATCACCTTGTTTTAATTCATATTGTACAAATTCTTTCTTCGATATCCTCATTTAACGCATGAAAAATGAAAAATTGGGTTAGGACGTATGCCAATCTTTAATTGAGAATAAAAAGGTTAATCGGGGCAATATTAATTATAGATGAGGATCTCGTTGAATCTGAATTATTTCCCACACTATAATAACAATATAGAGGAGTGAACGTGGGCCAAAAAATTAATTTGTGGTTGATTTCATCTATAACTTTGAAACAGAGCTTTAGTCTGGAAAAAAGGAATGGGAAGAAGTGCTACATGGTGGGAGCAAGAGAGCTGGGAATTATCTGGTGTGGCAACACCCCAATGTACTGGGACCTCACATCCCATCCAGATTCAAGGTCCCTTATTCAAAATCTTTTCAATAAAAAAAATAAAAACTGGGTTTCTTTTAACAAACAACAAATGTGGTTTTTAACATATTGCAGATTCTCAGAGGTTGCTCTGTTAAAAATTGTTCACTGGCTTGAAATCCGGGGCACGATAAACACTCGGACGCTATCCTCCAACACCATCTACGGATGTTATCTTGTCTTCAAGCTAAACCGGAATCCTTATGGACTCCAATCAGCAAATGCATTTGTGAGATTCACAAATGATGGAGTTGGTGGTGATAGTGATGAGAGGGCAGTTATTCTCGATCACTTTGGGCGGGAGAATGCTCGCGAACGCCACAGCCGGACTGGAGAGGGACTGGTAAGGATAGGCGATGGCTTGACAGAGATTGCAAAGGTGCACCTCCAACGCCCTGATAGATCTGAGCAGATTGGAAGGGTAGCTGTGGGGAGAGGTGATGGGTGGATGGAGGTGGAGTTGGGAAGCTTCTATAACGATCGAGGCAATGACGGTGTGGTGGAGACATGGCTGTTGGGGAAGGAAGGCTATAAAGGGAAGTCTGGTCTCATCGTTCAGGGCATTGAGTTTAGGCCCAAGTCATGATTCCTTTCATCATTTTCCAATTCTCAGACTTATGTTTCATTGCCTTGTGTAATACTAATAGTAATAAAGTTTGTTTGTATATTTAAGTCTTGAGCGCGCATGATCTGTGGAAAGTATGAGGCGGACACAGAAGCAAACGGTTGGTGGTATTTTATAACATGGAAACAAAAGGAAATTGAGTAATATTGCAAGTGAGAAATGTGAATATATGCACCTTATTTAAGTGAAAATGAGAAATGGGAATGCGTCTGCTACAGTTTGACAGGAGGATTATTCCTATCAGGGGTTTAACGCCAACAGGAGGGGCGTTATAGGCGAGGCTCGATGATGATTCTAGTGGTCCGGCAGCGTGAGTTTCATTAAAACTCATGCCATTTTCAGAGTTTCTATACTTTTCTTTTACTTTATTGCTTTTGCATTAAAACTCATATCGTTTTCAAAGTTTTTAATTATTTTTAAGAAATGGAAGGAGTAGTTAAGCCCTACCATTAATATTTCATGCGTCCGTCATTGGTTTCATGTTGAAAAAGAGAGAGGTGAGACAAGGGTTTCAAGAGGAACCCTAGGAAAGAGAATGACTCCGTCCTTGAATATTAGAAACTTTTGAAGCACGAGCAATGAGTAAAGTAAGATAGAAGATTCGGTAAGTAAGAATGGAGGAGAAAAATGGGTAAAGTAAGAGATAGTAAGAAAAAAAAGTAATGGAAGTAGTGTTTGTAGATTATGCATGTGGCCACTTCTTAAAATAGAAGTTTAGAAAGTTTTTATTTTTAAGGGACATACCAAAATAGAAATAGTATCTATTTCTAAGGGACGGAGGTAGTATGTTACGGTATCTCTTGATATTTGACTAAAACAACAGTCATATTATACTTACTAAATCCTATATATGTGGTTCGCCTCTCTTTTGCATTCCGAAAAAAAAGTACTGACAAAGAAAATTCGAAATGAAGCTTATAATTTTGCCTAACACAACTTTAAAAGAAATTACAAAATAACTATGTAAAAAACCCTATAATCTAAATATAATAAAAAAATGAAATTAGGATATGCTCTTGGGTTGGCTTGACTTGAGGCCGTCAAATCCCAGGAGGTTTCTGAGAATTGCATGAGGTTTGACTATAGGCTAGTTGCTGATGACTTCGACAGAAAGGCAAAATTAACAGAAGTTGGCGTGGATGAGTTGGGGACAAACGGCCGTAAAAGATACTACACGACAAGCATTATGATTTATGAATGCAATTGTTAGGCGGCAGTTCTAGACGATAAGCTACTAGCCCATTGTTAGGGTATATATTGAAAAACATGCTTTAGAAAATTCACAATGGAAGAACATAATTTCACTCTAAATTCGTCAATCTCCATTTTTCTCCTGTCCCATTAGTATTATATCCTTCAGCCAAACCCCTGCAATAGCGCTCTATAATCTGCCCATTCCCCAAATATGATGTCTATTATAGGACGGACGGAGTATAATGCAACATACTACATTTCTTCTTCTACATTTTATTTTCTTGTTTATTAGTAGTAGTAGTAGTAAAAAATTAGAGATGGAAATAGCACACCTAAAGAGTTGATTTTCTTGATCCAAACCGCGTTGAAAGAGCAATTATTTTGTTAAATTGACGTAGTCACCACACGGTTAATTTGCTATTTAGCTCATTCGATGTACTATAATGCATCAATCTTTGTAATGCTCTATACCTAATTTGAAATCTTAGTTACTTCCCCTGGCCCCGATTATAATCAAGAAAGCATATAAAAAATCGTAGCCGATTTCTTTGATATGTCTAAAAACTACGACAACTGGGAGAGACTAGTCGGAGGCGTGCTGAAAAAAATGGAGTACAGGAAACTCGCTCTCCGCCCCACATCAAGTTTCAGCACCATCAGTGACGACACATCATGGTTTGACGATGACTCGTCCCAAGGCCAAGAATATCAAACACTTTCCGACACTGTGTGGGACGGGGTTTTTCCCGCGGATTTGCTGGAGATTGTGTCAAGATCTGTATCTCCGGTGGTCTACGCTGACGCCAAAGAGCTATACTTGATCCTTTGCAACTCTCAGATTCTTATCGATGACGGAAAATTGGTATTATTCACTTTTATTTTATTTTTGAAAATTATTATTTTTTCTTCATTACTCCGTCACCTATTAATTGTCACGTTTGACTTGATACATGTTTTAACAAAGTGGAAAATGGATAGAAAAAGTTAGGGAAACGTGAGTCTTACTTTTATATTAATTTTACAATAAAATATGAATAAATTGAATTAGAGGAATATTGTGTCCATTACTAAAGATAATAAAAAACGTAAGGATGTCAATTAATTAATTATAGACGAAAGAAGAAAGAAATTAGTGTCAATCAATGGGCCGAAGGAGTAATACTTATAATTACTTTTGTTTTTTTTTTTTCATTTTTTACTTTCTATTTAGGGGTATACACTAAATAATATCCCCCAAATTAAAAATTAATGTTAAATGGACTTTAATCCTACCATTGTCCAAAAAAGATAGTCATATTTTTTGTTTTGGATCGTTCACCAAAATTAGGTACAGAAAAACTTTTGCATCACACTCACACCACATCTATATTATCACCAGAATTAGTTCAAATTAACTCCCAACTCATGCAAATATTTTACAGTCATATGTTTTGCTTGATTAATTCTTTATAAACTTTTGCTTATAGATTTTCTTGTACATATTACAGCATCAAGAACTGTAACTTGTCCAGATGGAAAATAATTAATTTGGAATAATTCTTTTAAAAAAAGTTTTATGAAATAGAGAAAGGTAATTTAGAATTGATTAAATGTTGAAAACTTGAAATCTTAAACTAGTTTATCTAATACAACTAATTAGGATGGAGAAAGAAAATTGAATCTTTTAATTACAACAAGGGATATTGACGTCTAATATGATGAAACTTTCAAAAAGATTCCCACAAATTTTGAAATTAGCAAATAATATCATGAACTTTAGCCCGAGTTTGTTATTTCCCGCCAAAGAAAAAATTCAACAATTAATATCATGATATGGATTTTTTTTTCATAATTTCTCGACAACAACTTCAAGAGCTTAAGTTTTTCAATCTTTGAGGATGGTTTTTCTTGAAACAAAGCCTCCAAATTTGTTCTTCAATCTATTAATATAACCGGAATTTTTTCTTCGGTGGAAAATAACAAACTCGGGATAAAGTTCGTGATATTATTTGTTAATTTCAAAGTTCTTGAGAAAAATCTAACCTTTATAAAGTTTCATGATATTAGGTGTCAATATCTCTCTGTAACAACGACGGAATTGAAAATAATGCATATATTAATATTAAAACGAAAAACAAATCGGCAGAGACACTAATCCTAAATAGAGAATAGAGCGTATATCAAATTCCTAGATTAAGAAAATCTAATACTCCGTAGAAAATTTAATATATTACTCCAAAATTAGATAAAATTAGATTTGGTTGTTTTATATAGGGTGTACTACTTTTATTAAAGACAAATAACTTTGAACAGAGCTTTAGTCTGGAAAAAAGGAATGGCAGGAAATGCTACATGGTGGGAGCAAGAGAGCTGGGAATTATCTGGTGTGGCAACACCCCAGAGTACTGGGACCTCAAATCCCATCCAGATTCAAGGTCCATTCTTCACAAATCACAATCCCAATTCCACATTTTTCAATAATAAAAAAACATGGTTTCGTTTAACAAGTAAGAATTTTAACCAATTGCAGATTTTCAGAGGTTGCTCTGATGAAACATGTTTGCTGGCTTGAAATCAGAGGCACTATAAACACACGGATGCTATCCTCCGACACCATCTACGGATGTTATCTTGTCTTTAAGCTAGACCGGAATCCTCGCGGACTCCAATCAGCAAATGCATTTGTGACATTCAGGAATGACGGTGATAATAAGAGGGCAGCTGTTCTGGATCACATCGAGCGGGAGAATGCTCGTGACCGACGCAGAGGGAGTGGCAATGCGCCGGTAAGGATAGGCGATGGCTTGAAGGAGATTGCGAAGGTGCACCTGCAACTTCCGGTAAGGATGCAAGCCAATGGGTCTCAGGAGCGGGATAATGGAAGAGTAGCTCGGAGGAGAGATGATGGATGGATGGAGGTGGAGTTGGGAAGCTTCTATAACAATCGAGGTGACGACGGCTTGGTGGATACATGGCTGTTGGGGAGGGAAGGCCATCAATGGAAGTCGGGTCTCATCGTTCAGGGTATTGAGTTTAGGCCAATGTCATGACACCTTTCGAGATTTTAGTATTCATAACAAATTGTGTAACATAGTAAGACACTTTGTTTCAGGTATTCATTTCTTCATTTTCCAATTCTTAGACTAATGCTTCATTGCCTTGTGTTATAGATATACACTTCGTTTCAAGGATTTGAGGTACTTTCATTGAACTTGGTGGTTACATATTTTAAATGGGGCTTGCAAATTTTAAATCATGAATTAGCATGCAATTAATTTCTAAAGTGATTCAGATATGGTCTAAAGTATGTTGGAAAAATAACGAAATACTTACTGTTATACCGCATTTATCGGGGTAAAAAAATATCAAAATGTTGAATTTTTAGTACTGTATAATATTCTTTACAATAATAGTATAATAATATAGCGAAAATTATGGTACATATTGTAGTACGTATTTTATATACCGATGTATAACAAATACTTCTAGTATTAATATGTACAATAGGTTGTACAATAGGTTTGATTCCACTTTCAGGAATTAATATTTGAAATTAAGTAATACAGAGTATTTGTTATATGGGTTGTTCTTTTTCTTTAGTTTTTTTATAGGAAAAATGAACATAAATTTAAAGTTCGTGTCACAGTGTACTCGAATTCAAAACTTTTTACCACTCTATCACTAGGCCAACTTATACACACATTTTTTTTCTTTAGTTGATTGAAGAAGAAACAAGGCCTGAGATGAATTGAGCATATATATATTTTTTAGCATCACCAACATTGTGCTTTCGCACTACAAACCACAACATATCTAATTGCAATTTTGATGCGCGCATCCCTGGTAAATTATTTCCCGAGCAAATTATTAAGGAATGACGAATACGGAAATAAGTGACAAAATTTCAGGGACGGAGAAAGTAAAATTTTGATACTCCATAAATTAGATGAAGAGTGGATATACTTACTTGATCCACATTTAATTAGAAGACTTATTATGTGGAGACAGGAGTTGACGAAGGGTTTAGGGTATCGACCAAAAAAGTCACTCCACCTTCCTCGTTCATGTACCTTAGCGTAAACTTTATGTCGAAAAACTACGACAATTGGGAGAAGCTAGTGTTAGAATTTTTTGGGCTTCCACATGACTAATTTAATGTGTATGACTATCTTTCAGTTGTCTAATTAAAGTGATTCAATAAAGATTAAGTTTGGGCTTAAAGTGTATTTATTTGTTATGGAAATAAGTGTGGATACCATATAGTGATTTTCTATTTGATGAGGGACCGAATAGAAAATAAAGGGGTTTATATTTAATATAAATATAGGCTAGGGTTATGGTCGTCAGACATCAGAAGAACGTTCAATATCCCTGTATTCTCTCGGCAGACTATTGTGAAGGACGTCTCTGATCGTTTGGAAGATCCATAGTCGCTGCAAAGTAATTTCGCCATTCAATTCGTTATGGATCAAGGTACGCTTCCGCTCTACAGTTTATGCTCCTTCTTTGTCGTTCTCGGTTAATCATCATAGAGAGCTTTGTGTAATTGTTCATTCAATTATTACAACAAGTGGTATCAGAGCCACTCTATTGATGATTCTCTGAGAATTGGGAAAAGGAGAATTAGGATTTATGTTCGTGCTTGCTTTGGATAAATCCATAATTTTTTTAGGGTTTATATTTTGTGGATTTATTGGGTCGTTTGGTTATGTATACTGCGCGGCTTCCTAAATAACAATTGATTGAGTTGTATATGTAATCATGCACCGTGAATATCTTGGTTGTAGAATTAATTATTCATGCATGTCGTGAATCCTTTGGTGATGAATTGTGTTTATCGGTTTGTGGTCTACCTCAATTGATTGTATTTTGGTTGTTTATCAAGAATTGGCCGTAGCCTCTTTAGGTTTAATGAATGGGGTATGTATATATTTTTATGCATTTAGCAGATTTGATTGGTTGTTTTTATGGTAATTCAAATCTTACCGTGTTTATAGTTTCGGTAGATCAATTGAGAATTGGGTAAGTTTCTTAATTGTTTGGTCAGCATATTAAGAATTGAGGATCACGTCTGCATTGCCTAGTTTGGATGACGATCGACAATTCTTATGAGAATTAATTTTATGAGTACGTGATGGTAAATTATATTCATGTTTTGGCTGTTTGGTGCTTTGGTTTGACTGCTGATGCAAAATTGTATCTGATTTGGGATTTTCGAATTTAATTTAGTTGTTTTGATGTTGCTTGTGATTATCTGTGTTTGCTAATTACGTTCTTGGAAACATCAAAATTTGGATTTTGTCGATTTTAGTGAAAATTGGATTTAGAAAAATTATATGGAATCCCATTAGGAGTCAGCAATTTGCGATTTGCTGGGGAGCTATAGGGTTGGCCGTCAGGATTTAGCGACTTGCTGAGTTCGCGAGGTGCGCGAACCCAGTGACTCGTTGGCTAGCCACTGTATTCCGAAAAATTATCAACGACTTGCTTGCAAGCGTTTGTATTCAGTTTTAAAATTTTAAATTCAATAATTTTGGTGCATCTCATGTTCCTTTTATTGATGTGTGTATTTTAATGCGGATATTAGTCGGCCCAAAGGAAGATTAATATTTGGCACGAAATACACACATATCTTTGGTGATAAATACATGACAATTATTCAGTTTTCGTGTAAGTAGTGTGATGCCCAAAGGTGGACACTATTTGACATGATTTTATTGTTTGATCACTATAAGGAGGTTGCCACTTGCAAGTCCACATTACTGTCAAAAGACTTGATGTGGATGTTGTGCTCGGAACCTCGTAATGTTTTACTAATGTTCAAAGTAGATTAGTCGAAGCAAGACGTTGCAAAAGTAACCTCTCTTGTCTAGACTTCTTTATTGCGAATATTAGGACGGTGATGTGTGTGTCTTTTTAATGCGGATATTAGTCGGCCCAAAGGAAGATTATTATTTGGCACGAGATACATACATATCTGTGGTGATAAATGGGTGACAATTATCCAGTTTTTGTGTAAGTAATTGTGATGCCCAAAGGTGGACATTACTTGACATGATCTTATTGTCAGTGTTTGATTACTACATAGAGGTTACCACTTACAAGTTCATATTACTGTCCAAAGACTTGGTATGAATGTTGTGTCGGTACCTCGAGATGTTACCATTTTATTTGAATTTTATGATGTGAGCATGACAATTTATTTGGTTTTGTTCTCTGCTCAATTATGATGTCTGCTTCTGCAGTTTCTTCTAACATGAACAATATGCCAGTGTTGAATGGGTCAAATTTTAAGGATTGCAAAGATTATATTTTGATTGCTCTGGGTTGCATGGATCTGGATTACGCGCTAAGGATTGAACAACCTACTTCTCCTACGGATGGTAGTACTTCTTATCTAAGGAGAAACTACGAGAAGTAGGAATACTCGAATTGTGTAAGTCTATTGATCATTAGGTTTAGCATCCCAGAAGCTTTTCGAGGTACTGCATCTAAGTATATCACTAAGGCCAGCGAATACCTTGCCAAAATAAGGAACGTTTTATGAAAAACGATAAGGTTGAGACAAGCGTGCTTGATCTCAATAAAGTATATAAGGGAAAGGGCTACATAAAGGAGCACATTATGAAAATGTCTCACGTTGCTTCAATTAAGCTTGAATTCTAAAGACTTGTATGTGCATCTGGTCAGTATCTCAAGAAATAAAGTAAAGGGCATTAAGAGAGTGTATTGAGAATGCTACTATGGATAAGGGTTGATCACAAAAGAAACAACATAAAGATAATGATAGTTGTTTCTTTTGTGGTAAACATGGATATAAAAAGAAGAATTGTAAATATCATGCATGGCGTGCAAAGGAAGTTACAATTCTTGTTTTGGTCTGTTCTAAAGTTAATTTGGATTTAGTCTCTAATGATATTTAGTGGGTAGGTTCTGGTGCTTCTACTCACATAAGGTTATCAGTGCAAGGCTGTCTGAGCTACTGAAAGTCAATTGATGGTGAAAGATACATCTATGTGGGACATGACAAATCGGTGGAAGTAGAGACTATTGTGCATTGTAGATTGTTATTAAAGACTGGAATTATTCTGTCTTTGAAGGATATTTTATTGTACCGTCTTTTAGACAAAATTTGGTTTTTATTTCTGCTTTGGACAAATTTGGTTTCTCTTGTTCATTCAGAAATAGTAAAGTTCTTCCTTCAAATAATTCTAGTATTGCGGGCACTGTTTCCTTAAGTGCATATAACAATCTTTGTACGCACAATTATGTTACTTCATATTCAGAAGCTTTACATGTTGAATCAAAAGGGACTAAGCAAATTAAATAATTAGAATTTGGTTAATTTATGAACAAGTGTTTTGGTTATATCTCAAAATAAAAGATTGTGAGACTTGTGTCATATGTATTGAATACATTTATCTTTTCAGAACTTGATTTGTGTGTTTAATGTATCGAAAGAAAGCAGACCAAACTTAAGAAATTAGGTGCCAATAGAGCTATACATTTTATAATTGATATATACGGACATTTGTGGTTCATTCACTTCGGTTTCTTGGAATGATCAACAATATTTTATATCATTCACAAATGAATATTCTTGTTTTGGGCACCTACATTTAATCTATTAAAAGTCTGAGGCTTTAGACAAGTTCAAAATATTCAGGGCTGATGTTGAGCTCCAACTCAACAAAGGTATTAAGAAAGTCAAATCTGACCGTGGTGGCAAATACTACGAAAGAAATGACTGCTCAGGTGAACAATGTCAAAGACATTTTGCCTTCTATTTGGAAGAGTGTGGGATCGTCGTTTTGTACACCATGTCGGGATCGCCTAGCATGAGTGGCGTAGCTAAAAGATGAAATAAAAATCTTAAAGATATGTGAAGGAGTATGATTTATCATTCTTCCTTGTCGCATTCGCTTTAGGGAAAGGCATTAAAGACTGTAGCATATATTCTCATTTTGGTCTTCCAAAAAAATTTAGGGGGTTTTAAATTTTATGATCCCACAAAAGGAACTAATTTTTTGGACGAGAAATATAGTATTCCTTGAGGATGTTGAGTTTGGGGAAGAAAGTGTTAAGAAACATTACTTTTGAGGAGGAGTCTGTATAGACACCTACTACTGCTTCTGACAATGATCAGGTATCAATTACTATCATTGAAGCAGAAGCATATTAAGAACCTCAAGATGATATTGTTGTAAACATTCAATCTCATGCGGATGATATCATTTAAAGTCAATCTCAACATCCTCAATTAAGACTCTCGTCAATGGTACCACAAATTTTATGAAGTAGTTCTTTCATTTGGATTCAGAAAGAATGCTATTGATGGTTGTGTGTATCACAAGTTCAGTGGGAGCAAATGCATCTTCTTTTGTATTTGGAATCGAAAGAATAACTTTCGATAAGGATATGTTGCACTAACACCAAGAATTTTCTCTCGAAGAAATTTGATATGAAAGATCTTGGGGAAGCCTCTTTTGTATTTGGAATCGGACGAAATAATTTTCGATTGTCACAACAGAAGGGATATAGTGAAAAGGTGCCTAAAGTATTTGAGATGCATAATTGCAAGTAAAGAAATACCCCTATGACTAAAGGAGACAAACCTAGTCTCATTCAGTGCCCTAAGATAAATCTTGAGATTTAGAAAATGCAAAAGGTTCCATATGCTTCGGTGATTGGGAGCCTAATGTGTGTTCAAGTGTGTATTAGACCCAATTTGGTTTTAATTGTTTATATGTTGGGCAGATATTTCAATAGCCTGATATGGATCATTATGAAGCAGCAAAACGGGTTATGCGATATTTATAGAGAACTAAGCATTACATGCTTGCATACAGAAAATCAGATCATTTGGAGAGATTTTTAGGAATTTTGATTCTGATTTTGTTAGATGTCAATACAATAAAGGATCCATTTTAAGTTACGTGTGTCTGTTGGCTGTAGAGCCATTTCGTGGAGAAGTGCTGAGCAAACACTTGTAGTTACTTTTGTCATGACAACAGAATTCGTAACTTGTTTTGGGGCATCTAGTTATTGAATATGACTGTGAAATTTTGTCAAGGCTGCATACTGAAAGGTATTGAAAGACCGTTTAAGTTATGTTGTGACAATAACTCTGCAGTGTTATATCCTAAACAACAAGAGCTATGCTATGTCATAAGTTTCTTGGTTGCAAGTAAAAGTTCAGAATGGACAAATACCTATAGAGCATAAGGGAATGGATTTGATGATTACAAATCCAATCATTAAAGGGACTATCACCCAAGGTCTTTCATGGGCATGTAGCCTAAATGGGTGTTATGTTGTTTAAGGATACTTCTGTTCAATGGGAGTAGTTTTGGTTATTGCTCTATATTGTGTTTTGAACATGTAGTTATAAAACTCATGTTATTCTCTGCAGAAATAAAGTATTATGTTTTGTCCATTATTTTTGGTTTGATCTCAATTTGGGAGGACCAGTTGGAAATAGGCATGTATGATCACCTTGCATGAAATTTCCATGCTACACTCCATAATTGATCTGTTGTTGATTATATTTGCATATGTGATTATTGATGGGTTTAATCATGAAAAAATATGGTGACTGCTCCTTTAGTCCTATGTCGATATGGTTGATAATAAGATTGTTAGGAAATACACTATGTGATAGCATTTTTGAGCGCTCATTCGGTTTGTAAACTTTTATTTGGTGTCATGTGTTGCCCAAATGGGAGATTGTTAGAATTTTTTTGGGCTTCCACATGACTAATTTAATGTGTATGACTATCTTTTAGTTGTCCAATTAAAGTGATTCAATAAAGATTAAGTTTGGGCTTAAAGTGTATTTATTTGTTATGGAAATAAGTGTGGATACCATACAGTGATTTTCTATTTGATGAGGGACCGAATAGAAAATAAAGGGGTTTATATTTAATATAAATATAGGCTAGGGTTATGGTCCCCAGACGTCAGAAAAACGTTCAATATCTCTGTATTCATCGGCAGACTATTGTGAAGGACGTCTCTGATCGTTTGAAAGATCCATAGCCTCTGCAAAGCAATTTCGCCATTCAATTCGTTATGGATCAAGGTATGCTTCCGCTCTACAGTTTATGCTCCTTCTTTGTCGTTCTCGGTTAATCATCATAGAGAGTTTTGTGTAATTGTTCATTCAATTATTCCAACAACTAGTCGGAGCCGTGCTGAAGATAGAGCAGTTCAGGCGACTTGCTGCGTGCAACTCAACAAGTTGCAGCACCATCAGCGACGACGACATATCATTTCCATGGCTTGACGATGACGTCCCCAAAATTCAAACACTTTCACTTTATTACGATGCAACTCATACGGAAACCATTTGGGGAATGTTCCTTTCTTCTCCTCAAGAATTTCACTCCGACCTAGAAACAATACCAAGATTGGTACCTGGGGTAAGACAATAGCCCTGTCTTTTTGACTTAAGTTTGTTTCTTTGGCTATTACTAATTCAAGAGCCTTATGCAGAAGGTAGTTTTTGTTGGAAACAGAGAGTAGAGTACAACAAGAAAAAACCCTGAGATTCTTGATTGTTGTAGCACATTTTAATTCATGGACAGTGCTGTTGAACCCTGCCAGGCTCTCCAACTCACCTATACCCTCGTCCAATCTCAACCGATGATTTACAACCTTGTGGTCCTTCTAATAAGGAGGGAGGAATAAGAGTTTCAATCGAAACAACTCATTCAATGATAGGTGATGGCTTGATGGAGATTGCAAAGGTGCACCAGCAACGCCCCGATGGATCTGGGCAGAGTGGAAAGGTAGCTGTGGGGAGAGGTGATGGGTGGAAGGAGGTGGAGTTGGGAAGCTTCTATAACGATCGAGGGGAAGACGGTGTGGTGGAGACGTAGCTGTTGGGGAAGGAAGGCTATCAAGGGAAGTCGGGTCTCATTGTTCAGGGCATAGAGTTTAGGCCCATGCCATGATTCCTTTCTTGATTTTCCAATTGTTAGACTTATGCTTCATTGCCTTGTGTAGTAGTAATACACTTCGTTTGCATATGTAAGTCTTGAGCGCACATGGTTTGTGGAAGTACGAGGCGGACACAAAAATAAACGGTTAACATGATAACAAATGAGAAATGAAAATTACATTATTAAATCTTTATTAACTGTTCCTATAACTCCTGAACAAATAACAAAATTAAACAATATTGCAAGTGAGAATGAGAATGCACCCTTTTTTTAAGTCGAAATGTGAAATGGAATGCCTTTGCCATAGTTTGATAGGAGGATAGCGTAGTGTTGTACTGTAATGACTTAGACTAATTATTTCGACATATAGATATATCTACTTTAGAGCATCCGCAATGGTACTTAGGCTAGCCATAGGCCAGTCATTCTTTCCCCTGCCACATCAGCAACACTAAAAAATCTACCTGCCACATCAGATTTAGGCCAGCCAGATTTAGGCCAGCCGCAATAAAAATAATTCAAAATATACTACATTTACGGAATTAAAATTACGATTAAATTACGGAATTAAATTTACGACACATATACGGGAAAATTCATTAATTGCATTTAAAAAAGTTACATAGATAAAAAAAAATTAATAAAGAAAAAAAACTATCGCCGTCCAATCCTCCGTGCCCACAACTCTTCAATTATATCCTTTTGGAGTTGAATATGAGCATCCACCTGGCGCATGTTGGCAAATTCCTGAAGGCGGCCGGCTTCATCGAGAGGTACCCCACGTCGTACACTAGGGGTGGCCGTTCCGTGGCTTGGACCGGCTTCATCGTCACTGACCCAACTAGTCAGTTGTACGCCTTCATCTTCGACGATCATGTTGTGAAGGATAATGCAGGCGTACATTATCTGGGAAACGCATCCGACATCCCATAAACGCGTTGGACCCTTAATTGCCGCCCATCGAGACTGGAGCACACCAAATGCGCGCTCCACGTCCTTGCGCGCCGACTCATGTCGTTGCGCAAAGTAGGCCTTCTTTTCATCACTTGTTTGTCGGATCGTCTTCACAAAGACCGGCCAGCGAGGGTATATCCCATCCGCCAAGTAGTAGCCCATATCATGCCGGTTGTCGTTGGCCACAAATGAGACGGCTGGACCGACGCCCTGGCACTTCTCGTTGAAGAGGGGAGACGAGTTCAGGACGTTGAGGTCGTTGTTCGACCCGGCTACCCCAAAATACACATGCCAGATCCACAGCCGGTAATCAGCTACGGCCTCGAGGATTATCGTGGGGTTCTTTGACTTGTAGCCGGTCGTGTAGGCCCCCTTCCAGGCAGTCGGACAGTTCTTCTACTCCCAATGCATACAATCTATGCTGCCTAACATCCCGGGGAACCCATGCTTCTCCCCGTGCATCTGCATCAAATTCTGACAATCTTCGGGAGTAGGGCTTCGAAGGTACTGCTCACCGAAAATGCTGATCACGCCCCCACAGAACTCCTTCAGACATTTCAGAGCTGACGACTCACCGATGTGGAGGTACTCATCCCACATGTCTGCCGCGCCTCCGTAGGCCAACTGCCTGATTGTCGCCGTGCACTTTTGAATAGGGGTGTGGCCGGGTCTGCCAGCCGCATCGTGCCTGAAGCGGAAACACAGATAGTGACTCTCTAATGCCCCAACGATGCGCATAAACAACTCCCTGCGCATTCTAAAACGCCGCCGGAACATGTTGGCGGGAAACCGCGGGTTCTCTGAAAAGTAGTCGTCGTACAGCCGCTGATGTGCAGCTACGTGATCCCGATCAATCACTGCTCGGTGGTGGACAACTCGTGGAGGGCGAGGTATCGCCTGCTGTTCCACCATACGCATGTACCGCTCCATCTCGCGGTTCATGTAGGCATCCATAGCCTCGTTCATCCTCCGTTCGTACTCCTCAGAATCCCCACCACTACCACCACCGCTACCACCCGCGTTACTCATCGCGCGATGATGCTCTTGTACAGAAAGTTAGAGAGAGAGAAAACTCGTTAAAACAAGTGGTGCAAATGAAAATGAAACGAAAATCGCGTTTATATAGGTTTTTTTTTTTTTTTTAAAAAAAAAGAAAAGAAAAATCGGCGCTGGCCGATCGCTGGCCGATCGGGCAGCTACAATTGGCGGCTAGCCGATCGGCCAGCGCCCACCAATCGGTCAGCCCACGCCGATCGGCTGGCCGGTATACCGCTGGCCGCCTACAATGGTTCGGCTAGCCGACCGGCCAGCGCGAAGAATCGGCTAGCCGGTCGCTAGCCGACCATTGCGGATGCTCTTATGCTCCACTTTTTATTTTTATTAAATTCTTGTACGTTATTTTCTCATTTATTAGTTCATTTTAATTTTATTTGTGAACTCGTATACCTTTATATATTTGATATATAACTTATTCAATAATTTTTCCGCCATGGTTTTCATTATATTAATAAATTTATTTTCCCTGTTTTGCTCTCCAATTTATTTTCCAGCGGCATGACTTCCTACCAACTAAATTTTAAATACTGTCAGCTTTAATTTTCAACGGTGATGCCCATATTCTAAAATAATAGCTCTATTTTATAGTATAGTATTTTTTAATTTTCTAAACATTGAAGCAAAAACAATTTTGAATCCAATGGAGTGGGAAAAAAGTACTTATATTCTTAGATCGATTAAATAAAGTATCAAATTAACAAGGCCTTATGAAAATAAAATTCATACAACGACCAATTAATTAAATAAGAAAAGTACATGAACACTTGTTTTGTTATTCTTGTAAGTTTCAATTTTTAGCAATAAATGTTAACTACTACAACTTATATGTACTTTTTGATAATAACTTTAATTAGTTTAATCTTATGGATATACATAAGTATTGGGACACAAAATCCTAACCGTCCAAAAGGAACATGACTAAGATGGAATCACGGATGCTTTTGATTTTAGCGTACCCACTTTGACTAACGTCCTAATCACATATTTCTACGCCACATTGAAATAAGATGCCCTGAAGTCTCTTTCCTCGAAAGAAGACTCGGCCTATTATATACTACTTCATCCGTCTTTGTCATTTATTTTCATTTTCGTCCGTTCCTAAAAATTTATCACATTCACTTTTACCATTTTTAGCAATGGACATTCCACTAACCCATTCTCACTCACATTTTATTATAATACTAAATACTAATATATAAAAATAGGACTCACATGTCACTAACTTTTTCAATCCACTTTCTATTACATTTCTTAAAACCCGTGTCAGGTCAAATGGTGATAAATTATGGGGGACGGAGGAAGTAGTTGTAACAGCCCGGCATTTCTAGGGTATAATAAATACGGCGACTGTTAACTAGGCGAACTTAAGACAACAAGAAATGTAGACTAGGGTTTCATTTAAAGAGATTTGACCAAGTGTTCAATGAAGATCAAAGCAATAAGTCAACGGCTTTAAATACGAAAAACAAGATTTAAGGCTGAGCTCAAAAGTCAAAGGTTTATTGTAGCTCCAACAAACGCAATATTTCCCAATATTCCAAATCAAAGAAATAAGTTTAAAACAACCAAAGGTAATAACTTTCAAAATATTCAGCGGAAGCATTCCAAGAGGAAGCGAAGCCATGTATGAGGACACGACTACACTCAAAATCCCAACCATCTATATTGTTCGATTCAACTGTCTCAACACCACCGACCGCCCATCGCCGCTCAACCTGCACATAGGGAAAACACATGCAGGGCTAAGTATTTTAAGCATACTCAGTGGACTCATGCCAAAACATTTTATAGTTATGCCACCCTTACCATAGTGTACTCGAGGTTTAACATTTAATTTAAAAGATAGCATCGAGTATCACAAAATATTTCATGGACTGACTAGTCAAATAATACCTCTCATTTTCTCATCAATCAACAATATCATATGGTGCGACGAAGTGTGGCCACACTTTCGCCCACGAGATCGGCCGACTAGCAAGGACGGCTCCCGATCTCCCGTGTACACTAGCCTGATAGGGTTTGCGCCCTACTCATACCCGAATTCGTTTTTATAGCCCTTTAGCCTAATGGAGCGTACTCACAATTTAGGCATCAGACACACACAATATCCAAAATAATTATAGGCATGGCATAACAGTTTAATCCACCCTTATTGCTCCACTTTCATATATTTGCAACATAAGAGAGAGTTTAGAATAAAGCCCACCTCGATTTCCTTCGATTTCAAAAACGAACTTCTTCTTGTTATCACATCGGGAACGCGAGTGAGAGGTCGGGATTTCGCACGCGTGTCGTAGGCACGTGTCCCTTCCTATTCAACAAGATTTATATGTTCCCACTTTCCAAAATACTATTAGTTAGCATATGGTAAGTTAGGGTGTCGAACCCACGAGGAACGGTAGCATCCGTTATGTATTTCCACACTTAAGAAAGATTTTGGCGATGCCGCCACGCTCTAAATTGGGGGTGGGAACTAAACTACAAAATATAAATAACACTTAAGCTAGGATTGAGAACTAAAAGCGCAAATAACATGCAATTAAAAGAAAGCATTTAAACTGGAAAGCAGACTGGGCAAGTTGGTAAACTGGGCAACTCAGCAGTGGTGAAAATAAGAACATTTCGGAAATGAAAAGAGAGCAACAACTTGCATGAGCATCCTAAGTTCAGAAAGCAAAAGGAACTAAGTTAAAAGACTAAGGAAAATAACTAAGTGTTGGCTCCTAAAAGAAAGCTAGAAAACTAGGATTGTGACACTTAAAAGTGGCTAAACTAATTTAATCCTAAAAGCTAAACTAAATAAGATGTAAATGGAGGGTGGAGTGCAGAACTTTACTAAGTTAAAAGGCTGTAAAAAGTGAAAAGAAAGCATGTACTTGTTGTCTCCCTAAACCCTATTACCCAAGGTGTAAAACCAATGGATAAAAGCCTACAACTAATGGTCCTTTCACTTAACTTCTAAAAGCTGATATCTCTCCTAAATCTACACTAAGGCCACGAAAATTAAGTGAGAGGAATGACTACTTGGCTGCTACATAATTAAAATGGCAAGAGAAACACAAGATCAACAAGTAAACTACCTAAACATGCATTGAAAACACCAAATGAAAAGCTGAAAATTAAAGCACTTAAACATTATAGAAAGAAGCTTCAAGAACTCTTAAACATGGTGAAGAGAAACTGATTTTAAAAGCTTGAAAAAGGTTTTAACTAAACAAGAACATAACCAACACTAGAACTAAACAACAAGCTAAACCGGATATAAAACAAGAACTAAACTTTAAAACACATTAAATACACAAACACTAACAGAATTACTACTGGAAATGAGCTTTTAAAACAAGAACAACAATAACTAAGAGTGAGATTGATGCAAAAGAACTACAAAGGTTAACAACAAGCAACTAGAGAAATTAAATACTACTAATAAATTACTACTACTTCAACCCATGGTGAACAATGATCTTGGCAGCCTTGAAGTTGAAATCTCTCTTCTTAAGGAAGAGAGAAAAGTTTTCTAGAGAGAGAAAGCTAAAACTAAACTAAAGAGTGATAAAGTTGCTAGTGGTTCCAAGCTAAGTTAAGTATTTTTTTACATATCTCTCATTTAACAAAAGATATTTCCATTTTCCCATGCCTTAGACGGAGGTGGACACGTGTTGCAAAAGGAAGCAGTCTTGTAATTGTGCTCAAGTGGCTTCATGCATTTTCCCGTCGGGTCCAGCTTGGGCAGTTTACCATTTCTCTGATTTTCTTCAAATTCTTGCACTTTTGCCTCCTTTTTGCATCACTCCACTACAAATGCCTTTCTACAATGCCTCCGATCCATTAGCTCAATTCCCTGCCAAAATAGCATCTTATCATGCAAATATCCAACTAATAAGTACGAAAAGTGATCAAATCCGAGTGACGAAAACTAGCCTATCAAACCTCCTCACACTTGGATCATACTTGTCCCAAGTATGTGGTTGGATTTTTCACTCAATTGCTAGTTTTAGTCACTCCCCTCTACTTTTTAAACACACTCACTAAATTAAACAAACACAAAACACCAAGACGTTTACAAGACAAACACACACAATGACTCAAGACACACACGAAAGACATACCAAGCAAGTTGTACGAAAAGCGTAATGATACCCCCAAGAACCAAGCTCAAAACAGATTTTTAAAACATAATTTTTTAAAACATAATTTTCTTCATCGAACAATGTGGTTCCAACCGTCGGTCTCATCAAGATAGCTAAGCACATACCACAAGCAAAAGATTCACTCCCTGACCCTCTCAAAATGTAAGGACAATTCTCTCGTTAATAATAATGAAAATGCAATCAAGGAGATATCACTTTATCACATGTAGCTCAAGAGGGTCTTTTACGGGATGTAATGGGGCTTGGGACCATTTAATATTATCGGTTAGATCCTAGGGGTCCTAAGCTATTGAGTGTAGTACACAAAAACTTGTGTTTATTCTCCAAAGGGGTACAGAGAAACTCCAAACACAATCACCCACAATCAAACCAAAAGTTAGAGAAGCACTTCATTTTCTTCTTTGTCTTCTCTTTTTTTTTTTTCCTTCTTGGATCTGCATCTTCCTTCTCTTTGATCTACCTTCCCACTCTTTCCTTTGCCATTTCCATTTTCTCTTTGTTTTGCTTCCTCTGTTTTTTCCTTTTTCTTTCTTTTCTTTTTCCTTCTTTTTTCTTCCCTTTTTTTTTCATAACAGCCACTATTTCTTTTCTCTCTTTTTTTTTGTGGGGGGAGGTAGATTTATTTGAATATTCACAAATGCTATCTCTTTTCCAAAAGTTGGTGATCATGTAGGAGCAATTAAGAACATTTATTTTGCACAAGAGGGAAACCATTTTCTAACTTAGAAAGAAATGTAGGCTCAAGGTTTCAAAGTGGCAACTAGGGGTAGCTCTTTTCGGTTGATGTAATCACAAAGAATAATGCTCAATTTGGCTTTTCCTAGTGCCCTCTATCTATGCCATAGTGACCAAGCGATATCAACTATCATGCAATGCAATGTCATCCACGCTCGAAAATATGTAGAAAGTGTTCTACTTTGAGGCTTTGAACCTTACCATTTGTGGGTTTTTATGCAAGTGATAGTGCTTCACATTTCCATCGTACTCAACTTCATTCAATCAAAACCGCAAGTTCTTGAATAATTTTTCAAAACAAAGCAAGTCATTTTTTTTATACGATTCAACAAGTCAATTTTTTTTCATTTTTTTGCTACGATTCAATAGGGGGATCATTACCAAATCATGCATCTAGGCTTGGAAAAAAGATAAAACACGCACTTTACAAAAACAACACAACACAACACGAACGAACAACAAAACAAACCCCCTCCTCACACTTAGACCTTGCTTGCCCTCAAGCAAGTTTGGTTGAAATGTTGGAAAAGAAAACAAATCACATAAAACTTCAAAAACTAAGAACGACACACAAGAATCCAACCTCCTCACACTTGGGCATTGCTTGCTCGAGAACAAGTAGACCAAGTGTTTAGAGAAAGATTACTAACAACACATAACAATCACGAAGGCCGGCAAGGCCACAAAGCATGCATCAAGGCCGACAAGGCCACAATAACATTTTCACTTTAAGTAAACACATACACAAGGCATACAACACATATATACAACAAATAAAAGAGAGGGTTGGATAGAAATCACCTCCCCCGCATAAAGCGGGGGGAACGGGCTGTTGTGGCAGCGGGCAGTGGATCAGGAACCTCCCCGGGTTCACTCCCAAGCTCAGGTGTTGGCTTCGCGGCTCCTCCAGCTTTGGCTGCTTTACACACTAGGGCATTCAGATTGCCCTGTTCAACAAACTGGGCAGCACACGAGTGTTCCTTTAGAAATGCATCGTCGAATCTTGCATTCCAATCCTTCCAAGTAGAAGCATTCAACTTCCTCTTAGGATCTCTGTAGAGTTTGGAGCCCTTCTTTGAACTCATGTAAAGCATGCAAACATCTGGACTTATACTCACGATGTCGTCGGCCAAAGTCCAACCAATCAACTCTTTTGGCCTCTTTAAAACTTTGGTTAGCTCTCCTTCTTGGCTCTTGTCTAGGCTACTGATCATAGCAATGGTCTCATTTGACTCCAAATTAGATGTATAAATCTCCAATGGTACCAAATCTTCTTTGGCTCTCGTGTTGGGCAGGTCATTCTGACTGGGCAGTTCCTTAGAATCGGACAATTTACATCTCTCGGGCGGGTTTGTGTGATCCCTCTTCTTGCACCAAGTCATGATTTCAACTTCTATCTCCTCATCACTAAGCCCTTGAGTGCTGAACAACTTGCATTCACTAAGTTCTTCAAGCTCAACTTTTTCGTCAATGGAGGGTAATGGATACATATCTTGCAAAAACTCAGCTTCAAGAAAGTTGGGACTCTTCAACTCTTTGATCAACTTCTCACGTTGGCCATTTTTCATATCACTATCGATGATAACAGGGAGAATGTCACTTTCCCCAACAAAAACATGCTTGAGGTTGGTGGGCAGCAGCTTCAACTCCAATTTTGGTGACCAAACTTCTGACGACACCAATTCCTCCTTTACGCTCAGACTGGGCAGTTCGCCTGGATCGGGCAGCTTGCTGGTAGACTTTGCATGCTTCAATTGGTTGCACCCTTTCATGATGGTCGCTTCTGGTCTCAAAGGCATGAGTGTAGGTCCATCGGGTGGAATGATGATGTGCTCTTCAATCTCCTCATTGCTATCCTCTTCATCTTCAAACCAAGGAGTCACCTGACTTGGGGAGTGTGTTGCACTGGGCAATCTAGGCCCCTGTTCCAATGTTTCCCCGGGTCCTCTGTTTGAGTCATTGTCGAATGAAGCTTTCAACTCTTTCCCGGACCTAAAGAGAATCTGATTAAAGGTCTCATTCCTTGGTGGTTGCACTTGAGCCGGAATTCCTCCACCATTCCCACGCATATCATTGATGGAAGTCGCCAATTGTGTCATTTGACATGCAAGATGATCAAGACTAATCATTTGCTCATATTGTTCGTCTTGCAACTCATGCACCACATTGTAATTGGCTTGCAAATTGTTTTGCATGAGTTGTTGGGATGTGATTAGATCCTCCATCATTTCTTCTAAGCACTTGGGCGGCATTGGCGAATGATTTGATTGATATTGGCCGAATTCTTGTGGCTGGAAATATGGATGGAAAGCACTTTGATCTGGAGGCCAATAAGCATAATTTTCGTCTGACCATTGGAAAGCTTGGTGATGTACTTGTGGTGGTGGACCTTGATATTGTTGGTTTGGATTGGTCCATTCAAAATAGGAGTAATCACCCCAGCCATGATCGTAAAGGTCTGTGAAATGATCCATGAAACCCCTTAATGTCGCACCACTCTCATCATTTTCTCTTGAATTGGTTTCCTCCAAACTTTCTGACACTTCAAACTGGGCATCTGTTGAACTGGGCAACTCGAGGAACTGCCCTGCTTATCTTCTCAAACCGGCTTCCTCGCGTAGCCTCTTCGGTATCTACTTAACTCCAATATCGAACAACAAACTTAGAGAAGAGGACCTGCTCATAACCTAAAAATAAAAGAGAAAAAACAAAAACAAAAAAAAAGTCAAAAACTATATACAATAAGTGTAGGAATACATAACAAGACAACAACACCGTTCCCCGGCACGAGCGCCATTTGAGAGGTCGGGATTTCGCACGCGTGTCGTAGGCACGTGTCCCTTCCTATTCAACAAGATTTATATGTTCCCACTTTCCAAAATACTATTAATTAGTATATGGTAAGTTAGGGTGTCGAACCCACGAGGAACGGTAGCATCCGTTGTGTATTTCCACACTTAGAAGGGTTTGGCGATGCCGCCACGCTCTAAATTGGGGGTGGGAACTAAACTACAAAATATAAATAACACTTAAGCTAGGATTGAGAACTAAAAGCGCAAATAACATGCAATTAAAAGAAAGCATTTAAACTGGAAAACAGACTGGGCAAGTTGGTAAACTGGGCAACTCAGCAGTGGTGAAAATAAGAACATTTCGGAAATGAAAAGAGAGCAACAACTTGCATGAGCATCCTAAGTTCAGAAAGCAAAAGGAACTAAGTTAAAAGACTAAGGAAAATAACTAAGTGTTGGCTCCTAAAAGAAAGCTAGAAAACTAGGATTGTGACACTTAAAAGTGGCTAAACTAATTTAATCCTAAAAGCTAAACTAAATAAGATGTAAATGGAGGGTGGAGTGCAGAACTTTACTAAGTTAAAAGGCTGTAAAAAGTGAAAAGAAAGCATGTACTTGTTGTCTCCCTAAACCCTATTACCCAAGGTGTAAAACCAATGGATAAAAGTCTACAACTAATGGTCCTTTCACTTAACTTCTAAAAGCTGATATCTCTCCTAAATCTACACTAAGGCCACGAAAATTAAGTGAGAGGAATGACTACTTGGCTGCTACATAATTAAAATGGCAAGAGAAACACAAGATCAACAAGTAAACTACCTAAACATGCATTGAAAACACCAAATGAAAAGCTGAAAATTAAAGCACTTAAACATTATAGAAAGAAGCTTCAAGAACTCTTAAACATGGTGAAGAGAAACTGATTTTAAAAGCTTGAAAAAGGTTTTAACTAAACAAGAACATAACCAACACTAGAACTAAACAACAAGCTAAACCGGATATAAAACAAGAACTAAACTTTAAAACACATTAAATACACAAACACTAACAGAATTACTACTGGAAATGAGCTTTTAAAACAAGAACAACAATAACTAAGAGTGAGATTGATGCAAAAGAACTACAAAGGTTAACAACAAGCAACTAGAGAAATTAAATACTACTAATAAATTACTACTACTTCAACCCATGGTGAACAATGATCTTGGCAGCCTTGAAGTTGAAATCTCTCTTCTTAAGGAAGAGAGAAAAGTTTTCTAGAGAGAGAAAGCTAAAACTAAACTAAAGAGTGATAAAGTTGCTAGTGGTTCCAAGCTAAGTTAAGTATTTTTTTACATATCTCTCATTTAACAAAAGATATTTCCATTTTCCCATGCCTTAGACGGAGGTGGACACGTGTTGCAAAAGGAAGCAGTCTTGTAATTGTGCTCAAGTGGCTTCATGCATTTTCCCGTCGGGTCCAGCTTGGGCAGTTTACCATTTCTCTGATTTTCTTCAAATTCTTGCACTTTTGCCTCCTTTTTGCATCACTCCACTACAAATGCCTTTCTACAATGCCTCCGATCCATTAGCTCAATTCTCTGCCAAAATAGCATCTTATCATGCAAATATCCAACTAATAAGTACGAAAAGTGATCAAATCCGAGTGACGAAAACTAGCCTATCAAACCTCCTCACACTTGGATCATACTTGTCCCAAGTATGTGGTTGGATTTTTCACTCAATAGCTAGTTTTAGTCACTCCCCTCTACTTTTTAAACACACTCACTAAATTAAACAAACACAAAACACCAAGACGTTTACAAGACAAACACACACAATGACTCAAGACACACACGAAAGACATACCAAGCAAGTTGTACGAAAAGCGTAATGATACCCCCAAGAACCAAGCTCAAAACAGATTTTTAAAACATAATTTTTTAAAACATAATTTTCTTCATCGAACAATGTGGTTCCAACCGTCGGTCTCATCAAGATAGCTAAGCACATACCACAAGCAAAAGATTCACTCCCTGACCCTCTCAAAATGTAAGGACAATTCTCTCGTTAATAATAATGAAAATGCAATCAAGGAGATATCACTTTATCACATGTAGCTCAAGAGGGTCTTTTACGGGATGTAATGGGGCTTGGGACCATTTAATATTATCGGTTAGATCCTAGGGGTCCTAAGCTATTGAGTGTAGTACACAAAAACTTGTGTTTATTCTCCAAAGGGGTACAGAGAAACTCCAAACACAATCACCCACAATCAAACCAAAAGTTAGAGAAGCACTTCATTTTCTTCTTTGTCTTCTCTTTTTTTTTTTTCCTTCTTGGATCTGCATCTTCCTTCTCTTTGATCTACCTTCCCACTCTTTCCTTTGCCATTTCCATTTTCTCTTTGTTTTGCTTCCTCTGTTTTTTCCTTTTTCTTTCTTTTCTTTTTCCTTCTTTTTTCTTCCCTTTTTTTTTTCATAACAGCCACTATTTCTTTTCTCTTTTTTTTTTGTGGGGGGAGGTAGATTTATTTGAATATTCACAAATGCTATCTCTTTTCCAAAAGTTGGTGATCATGTAGGAGCAATTAAGAACATTTATTTTGCACAAGAGGGAAACCATTTTCTAACTTAGAAAGAAATGTAGGCTCAAGGTTTCAAAGTGGCAACTAGGGGTAGCTCTTTTCGGTTGATGTAATCACAAAGAATAAGGCTCAATTTGGCTTTTCCTAGTGCCCTCTATCTATGCCATAGTGACCAAGCGATATCAACTATCATGCAATGCAATGTCATTCCACGCTCGAAAATATGTAGAAAGTGTTCTACTTTGAGGCTTTGAACCTTACCATTTGTGGGTTTTTATGCAAGTGATAGTGCTTCACATTTCCATCGTACTCAACTTCATTCAATCAAAACCGCAAGTTCTTGAATAATTTTTCAAAACAAAGCAAGTCATTTTTTTTATACGATTCAACAAGTCAATTTTTTTTCATTTTTTTGCTACGATTCAATAGGGGGATCATTACCAAATCATGCATCTAGGCTTGGAAAAAAGATAAAACACGCACTTTACAAAAACAACACAACACAACACGAACGAACAACAAAACAAACCCCCTCCTCACACTTAGACCTTGCTTGCCCTCAAGCAAGTTTGGTTGAAATGTTGGAAAAGAAAACAAATCACATAAAACTTCAAAAACTAAGAACGACACACAAGAATCCAACCTCCTCACACTTGGGCATTGCTTGCTCGAGAACAAGTAGACCAAGTGTTTAGAGAAAGATTACTAACAACACATAACAATCACGAAGGCCGGCAAGGCCACAAAGCATGCATCAAGGCCGACAAGGCCACAATAACATTTTCACTTTAAGTAAACACATACACTAGGCATACAACACATATATACAACAAATAAAAGAGAGGGTTGGATAGAAATCACCTCCCCCGCATAAAGCGGGGGGAACGGGCTGTTGTGGCAGCGGGCAGTGGATCAGGAACCTCCCCGGGTTCACTCCCAAGCTCAGGTGTTGGCTTCGCGGCTCCTCCAGCTTTGGCTGCTTTACACACTAGGGCATTCAGATTGCCCTGTTCAACAAACTGGGCAGCACACGAGTGTTCCTTTAGAAATGCATCGTCGAATCTTGCATTCCAATCCTTCCAAGTAGAAGCATTCAACTTCCTCTTAGGATCTCTGTAGAGTTTGGAGCCCTTCTTTGAACTCATGTAAAGCATGCAAACATCTGGACTTATACTCACGATGTCGTCGGCCAAAGTCCAACCAATCAACTCTTTTGGCCTCTTTAAAACTTTGGTTAGCTCTCCTTCTTGGCTCTTGTCTAGGCTACTGATCATAGCAATGGTCTCATTTGACTCCAAATTAGATGTATAAATCTCCAATGGTACCAAATCTTCTTTGGCTCTCGTGTTGGGCAGGTCATTCTGACTGGGCAGTTCCTTAGAATCGGACAATTTACATCTCTCGGGCGGGTTTGTGTGATCCCTCTTCTTGCACCAAGTCATGATTTCAACTTCTATCTCCTCATCACTAAGCCCTTGAGTGCTGAACAACTTGCATTCACTAAGTTCTTCAAGCTCAACTTTTTCGTCAATGGAGGGTAATGGATACATATCTTGCAAAAACTCAGCTTCAAGAAAGTTGGGACTCTTCAACTCTTTGATCAACTTCTCACGTTGGCCATTTTTCATATCACTATCGATGATAACAGGGAGAATGTCACTTTCCCCAACAAAAACATGCTTGAGGTTGGTGGGCAGCAGCTTCAACTCCAATTTTGGTGACCAAACTTCTGACGACACCAATTCCTCCTTTACGCTCAGACTGGGCAGTTCGCCTGGATCGGGCAGCTTGCTGGTAGACTTTGCATGCTTCAATTGGTTGCACCCTTTCATGATGGTCGCTTCTGGTCTCAAAGGCATGAGTGTAGGTCCATCGGGTGGAATGATGATGTGCTCTTCAATCTCCTCATTGCTATCCTCTTCATCTTCAAACCAAGGAGTCACCTGACTTGGGGAGTGTGTTGCACTGGGCAATCTAGGCCCCTGTTCCAATGTTTCCCCGGGTCCTCTGTTTGAGTCATTGTCGAATGAAGCTTTCAACTCTTTCCCGGACCTAAAGAGAATCTGATTAAAGGTCTCATTCCTTGGTGGTTGCACTTGAGCCGGAATTCCTCCACCATTCCCACGCATATCATTGATGGAAGTCGCCAATTGTGTCATTTGACATGCAAGATGATCAAGACTAATCATTTGCTCATATTGTTCGTCTTGCAACTCATGCACCACATTGTAATTGGCTTGCAAATTGTTTTGCATGAGTTGTTGGGATGTGATTAGATCCTCCATCATTTCTTCTAAGCACTTGGGCGGCATTGGCGAATGATTTGATTGATATTGGCCGAATTCTTGTGGCTGGAAATATGGATGGAAAGCACTTTGATCTGGAGGCCAATAAGCATAATTTTCGTCTGACCATTGGAAAGCTTGGTGATGTACTTGTGGTGGTGGACCTTGATATTGTTGGTTTGGATTGGTCCATTCAAAATAGGAGTAATCACCCCAGCCATGATCGTAAAGGTCTGTGAAATGATCCATGAAACCCCTTAATGTCGCACCACTCTCATCATTTTCTCTTGAATTGGTTTCCTCCAAACTTTCTGACACTTCAAACTGGGCATCTGTTGAACTGGGCAACTCGAGGAACTGCCCTGCTTATCTTCTCAAACCGGCTTCCTCGCGTAGCCTCTTCGGTATCTACTTAACTCCAATATCGAACAACAAACTTAGAGAAGAGGACCTGCTCATAACCTAAAAATAAAAGAGAAAAAACAAAAACAAAAAAAAAGTCAAAAACTATATACAATAAGTGTAGGAATACATAACAAGACAACAACACCGTTCCCCGGCACGAGCGCCATTTGAGAGGTCGGGATTTCGCACGCGTGTCGTAGGCACGTGTCCCTTCCTATTCAACAAGATTTATATGTTCCCACTTTCCAAAATACTATTAATTAGTATATGGTAAGTTAGGGTGTCGAACCCACGAGGAACGGTAGCATCCGTTGTGTATTTCCACACTTAGAAGGGTTTGGCGATGCCGCCACGCTCTAAATTGGGGGTGGGAACTAAACTACAAAATATAAATAACACTTAAGCTAGGATTGAGAACTAAAAGCGCAAATAACATGCAATTAAAAGAAAGCATTTAAACTGGAAAACAGACTGGGCAAGTTGGTAAACTGGGCAACTCAGCAGTGGTGAAAATAAGAACATTTCGGAAATGAAAAGAGAGCAACAACTTGCATGAGCATCCTAAGTTCAGAAAGCAAAAGGAACTAAGTTAAAAGACTAAGGAAAATAACTAAGTGTTGGCTCCTAAAAGAAAGCTAGAAAACTAGGATTGTGACACTTAAAAGTGGCTAAACTAATTTAATCCTAAAAGCTAAACTAAATAAGATGTAAATGGAGGGTGGAGTGCAGAACTTTACTAAGTTAAAAGGCTGTAAAAAGTGAAAAGAAAGCATGTACTTGTTGTCTCCCTAAACCCTATTACCCAAGGTGTAAAACCAATGGATAAAAGTCTACAACTAATGGTCCTTTCACTTAACTTCTAAAAGCTGATATCTCTCCTAAATCTACACTAAGGCCACGAAAATTAAGTGAGAGGAATGACTACTTGGCTGCTACATAATTAAAATGGCAAGAGAAACACAAGATCAACAAGTAAACTACCTAAACATGCATTGAAAACACCAAATGAAAAGCTGAAAATTAAAGCACTTAAACATTATAGAAAGAAGCTTCAAGAACTCTTAAACATGGTGAAGAGAAACTGATTTTAAAAGCTTGAAAAAGGTTTTAACTAAACAAGAACATAACCAACACTAGAACTAAACAACAAGCTAAACCGGATATAAAACAAGAACTAAACTTTAAAACACATTAAATACACAAACACTAACAGAATTACTACTGGAAATGAGCTTTTAAAACAAGAACAACAATAACTAAGAGTGAGATTGATGCAAAAGAACTACAAAGGTTAACAACAAGCAACTAGAGAAATTAAATACTACTAATAAATTACTACTACTTCAACCCATGGTGAACAATGATCTTGGCAGCCTTGAAGTTGAAATCTCTCTTCTTAAGGAAGAGAGAAAAGTTTTCTAGAGAGAGAAAGCTAAAACTAAACTAAAGAGTGATAAAGTTGCTAGTGGTTCCAAGCTAAGTTAAGTATTTTTTTACATATCTCTCATTTAACAAAAGATATTTCCATTTTCCCATGCCTTAGACGGAGGTGGACACGTGTTGCAAAAGGAAGCAGTCTTGTAATTGTGCTCAAGTGGCTTCATGCATTTTCCCGTCGGGTCCAGCTTGGGCAGTTTACCATTTCTCTGATTTTCTTCAAATTCTTGCACTTTTGCCTCCTTTTTGCATCACTCCACTACAAATGCCTTTCTACAATGCCTCCGATCCATTAGCTCAATTCTCTGCCAAAATAGCATCTTATCATGCAAATATCCAACTAATAAGTACGAAAAGTGATCAAATCCGAGTGACGAAAACTAGCCTATCAAACCTCCTCACACTTGGATCATACTTGTCCCAAGTATGTGGTTGGATTTTTCACTCAATAGCTAGTTTTAGTCACTCCCCTCTACTTTTTAAACACACTCACTAAATTAAACAAACACAAAACACCAAGACGTTTACAAGACAAACACACACAATGACTCAAGACACACACGAAAGACATACCAAGCAAGTTGTACGAAAAGCGTAATGATACCCCCAAGAACCAAGCTCAAAACAGATTTTTAAAACATAATTTTTTAAAACATAATTTTCTTCATCGAACAATGTGGTTCCAACCGTCGGTCTCATCAAGATAGCTAAGCACATACCACAAGCAAAAGATTCACTCCCTGACCCTCTCAAAATGTAAGGACAATTCTCTCGTTAATAATAATGAAAATGCAATCAAGGAGATATCACTTTATCACATGTAGCTCAAGAGGGTCTTTTACGGGATGTAATGGGGCTTGGGACCATTTAATATTATCGGTTAGATCCTAGGGGTCCTAAGCTATTGAGTGTAGTACACAAAAACTTGTGTTTATTCTCCAAAGGGGTACAGAGAAACTCCAAACACAATCACCCACAATCAAACCAAAAGTTAGAGAAGCACTTCATTTTCTTCTTTGTCTTCTCTTTTTTTTTTTTCCTTCTTGGATCTGCATCTTCCTTCTCTTTGATCTACCTTCCCACTCTTTCCTTTGCCATTTCCATTTTCTCTTTGTTTTGCTTCCTCTGTTTTTTCCTTTTTCTTTCTTTTCTTTTTCCTTCTTTTTTCTTCCCTTTTTTTTTTCATAACAGCCACTATTTCTTTTCTCTTTTTTTTTTGTGGGGGGAGGTAGATTTATTTGAATATTCACAAATGCTATCTCTTTTCCAAAAGTTGGTGATCATGTAGGAGCAATTAAGAACATTTATTTTGCACAAGAGGGAAACCATTTTCTAACTTAGAAAGAAATGTAGGCTCAAGGTTTCAAAGTGGCAACTAGGGGTAGCTCTTTTCGGTTGATGTAATCACAAAGAATAAGGCTCAATTTGGCTTTTCCTAGTGCCCTCTATCTATGCCATAGTGACCAAGCGATATCAACTATCATGCAATGCAATGTCATTCCACGCTCGAAAATATGTAGAAAGTGTTCTACTTTGAGGCTTTGAACCTTACCATTTGTGGGTTTTTATGCAAGTGATAGTGCTTCACATTTCCATCGTACTCAACTTCATTCAATCAAAACCGCAAGTTCTTGAATAATTTTTCAAAACAAAGCAAGTCATTTTTTTTATACGATTCAACAAGTCAATTTTTTTTCATTTTTTTGCTACGATTCAATAGGGGGATCATTACCAAATCATGCATCTAGGCTTGGAAAAAAGATAAAACACGCACTTTACAAAAACAACACAACACAACACGAACGAACAACAAAACAAACCCCCTCCTCACACTTAGACCTTGCTTGCCCTCAAGCAAGTTTGGTTGAAATGTTGGAAAAGAAAACAAATCACATAAAACTTCAAAAACTAAGAACGACACACAAGAATCCAACCTCCTCACACTTGGGCATTGCTTGCTCGAGAACAAGTAGACCAAGTGTTTAGAGAAAGATTACTAACAACACATAACAATCACGAAGGCCGGCAAGGCCACAAAGCATGCATCAAGGCCGACAAGGCCACAATAACATTTTCACTTTAAGTAAACACATACACTAGGCATACAACACATATATACAACAAATAAAAGAGAGGGTTGGATAGAAATCACCTCCCCCGCATAAAGCGGGGGGAACGGGCTGTTGTGGCAGCGGGCAGTGGATCAGGAACCTCCCCGGGTTCACTCCCAAGCTCAGGTGTTGGCTTCGCGGCTCCTCCAGCTTTGGCTGCTTTACACACTAGGGCATTCAGATTGCCCTGTTCAACAAACTGGGCAGCACACGAGTGTTCCTTTAGAAATGCATCGTCGAATCTTGCATTCCAATCCTTCCAAGTAGAAGCATTCAACTTCCTCTTAGGATCTCTGTAGAGTTTGGAGCCCTTCTTTGAACTCATGTAAAGCATGCAAACATCTGGACTTATACTCACGATGTCGTCGGCCAAAGTCCAACCAATCAACTCTTTTGGCCTCTTTAAAACTTTGGTTAGCTCTCCTTCTTGGCTCTTGTCTAGGCTACTGATCATAGCAATGGTCTCATTTGACTCCAAATTAGATGTATAAATCTCCAATGGTACCAAATCTTCTTTGGCTCTCGTGTTGGGCAGGTCATTCTGACTGGGCAGTTCCTTAGAATCGGACAATTTACATCTCTCGGGCGGGTTTGTGTGATCCCTCTTCTTGCACCAAGTCATGATTTCAACTTCTATCTCCTCATCACTAAGCCCTTGAGTGCTGAACAACTTGCATTCACTAAGTTCTTCAAGCTCAACTTTTTCGTCAATGGAGGGTAATGGATACATATCTTGCAAAAACTCAGCTTCAAGAAAGTTGGGACTCTTCAACTCTTTGATCAACTTCTCACGTTGGCCATTTTTCATATCACTATCGATGATAACAGGGAGAATGTCACTTTCCCCAACAAAAACATGCTTGAGGTTGGTGGGCAGCAGCTTCAACTCCAATTTTGGTGACCAAACTTCTGACGACACCAATTCCTCCTTTACGCTCAGACTGGGCAGTTCGCCTGGATCGGGCAGCTTGCTGGTAGACTTTGCATGCTTCAATTGGTTGCACCCTTTCATGATGGTCGCTTCTGGTCTCAAAGGCATGAGTGTAGGTCCATCGGGTGGAATGATGATGTGCTCTTCAATCTCCTCATTGCTATCCTCTTCATCTTCAAACCAAGGAGTCACCTGACTTGGGGAGTGTGTTGCACTGGGCAATCTAGGCCCCTGTTCCAATGTTTCCCCGGGTCCTCTGTTTGAGTCATTGTCGAATGAAGCTTTCAACTCTTTCCCGGACCTAAAGAGAATCTGATTAAAGGTCTCATTCCTTGGTGGTTGCACTTGAGCCGGAATTCCTCCACCATTCCCACGCATATCATTGATGGAAGTCGCCAATTGTGTCATTTGACATGCAAGATGATCAAGACTAATCATTTGCTCATATTGTTCGTCTTGCAACTCATGCACCACATTGTAATTGGCTTGCAAATTGTTTTGCATGAGTTGTTGGGATGTGATTAGATCCTCCATCATTTCTTCTAAGCACTTGGGCGGCATTGGCGAATGATTTGATTGATATTGGCCGAATTCTTGTGGCTGGAAATATGGATGGAAAGCACTTTGATCTGGAGGCCAATAAGCATAATTTTCGTCTGACCATTGGAAAGCTTGGTGATGTACTTGTGGTGGTGGACCTTGATATTGTTGGTTTGGATTGGTCCATTCAAAATAGGAGTAATCACCCCAGCCATGATCGTAAAGGTCTGTGAAATGATCCATGAAACCCCTTAATGTCGCACCACTCTCATCATTTTCTCTTGAATTGGTTTCCTCCAAACTTTCTGACACTTCAAACTGGGCATCTGTTGAACTGGGCAACTCGAGGAACTGCCCTGCTTATCTTCTCAAACCGGCTTCCTCGCGTAGCCTCTTCGGTATCTACTTAACTCCAATATCGAACAACAAACTTAGAGAAGAGGACCTGCTCATAACCTAAAAATAAAAGAGAAAAAACAAAAACAAAAAAAAAGTCAAAAACTATATACAATAAGTGTAGGAATACATAACAAGACAACAACACCGTTCCCCGGCACGAGCGCCATTTGAGAGGTCGGGATTTCGCACGCGTGTCGTAGGCACGTGTCCCTTCCTATTCAACAAGATTTATATGTTCCCACTTTCCAAAATACTATTAATTAGTATATGGTAAGTTAGGGTGTCGAACCCACGAGGAACGGTAGCATCCGTTGTGTATTTCCACACTTAGAAGGGTTTGGCGATGCCGCCACGCTCTAAATTGGGGGTGGGAACTAAACTACAAAATATAAATAACACTTAAGCTAGGATTGAGAACTAAAAGCGCAAATAACATGCAATTAAAAGAAAGCATTTAAACTGGAAAACAGACTGGGCAAGTTGGTAAACTGGGCAACTCAGCAGTGGTGAAAATAAGAACATTTCGGAAATGAAAAGAGAGCAACAACTTGCATGAGCATCCTAAGTTCAGAAAGCAAAAGGAACTAAGTTAAAAGACTAAGGAAAATAACTAAGTGTTGGCTCCTAAAAGAAAGCTAGAAAACTAGGATTGTGACACTTAAAAGTGGCTAAACTAATTTAATCCTAAAAGCTAAACTAAATAAGATGTAAATGGAGGGTGGAGTGCAGAACTTTACTAAGTTAAAAGGCTGTAAAAAGTGAAAAGAAAGCATGTACTTGTTGTCTCCCTAAACCCTATTACCCAAGGTGTAAAACCAATGGATAAAAGTCTACAACTAATGGTCCTTTCACTTAACTTCTAAAAGCTGATATCTCTCCTAAATCTACACTAAGGCCACGAAAATTAAGTGAGAGGAATGACTACTTGGCTGCTACATAATTAAAATGGCAAGAGAAACACAAGATCAACAAGTAAACTACCTAAACATGCATTGAAAACACCAAATGAAAAGCTGAAAATTAAAGCACTTAAACATTATAGAAAGAAGCTTCAAGAACTCTTAAACATGGTGAAGAGAAACTGATTTTAAAAGCTTGAAAAAGGTTTTAACTAAACAAGAACATAACCAACACTAGAACTAAACAACAAGCTAAACCGGATATAAAACAAGAACTAAACTTTAAAACACATTAAATACACAAACACTAACAGAATTACTACTGGAAATGAGCTTTTAAAACAAGAACAACAATAACTAAGAGTGAGATTGATGCAAAAGAACTACAAAGGTTAACAACAAGCAACTAGAGAAATTAAATACTACTAATAAATTACTACTACTTCAACCCATGGTGAACAATGATCTTGGCAGCCTTGAAGTTGAAATCTCTCTTCTTAAGGAAGAGAGAAAAGTTTTCTAGAGAGAGAAAGCTAAAACTAAACTAAAGAGTGATAAAGTTGCTAGTGGTTCCAAGCTAAGTTAAGTATTTTTTTACATATCTCTCATTTAACAAAAGATATTTCCATTTTCCCATGCCTTAGACGGAGGTGGACACGTGTTGCAAAAGGAAGCAGTCTTGTAATTGTGCTCAAGTGGCTTCATGCATTTTCCCGTCGGGTCCAGCTTGGCCAAGCTGACAGCTTGGGCAGTTTACCATTTCTCTGATTTTCTTCAAATTCTTGCACTTTTGCCTCCTTTTTGCATCACTCCACTACAAATGCCTTTCTACAATGCCTCCGATCCATTAGCTCAATCCCTGCCAAAATAGCATCTTATCATGCAAATATCCAACTAATAAGTACGAAAAGTGATCAAATCCGAGTGACGAAAACTAGCCTATCAGCGAGCTATCACCTTTAGTTCATGTATTTCAAATAAGTCTCAAATCATGGATCAAAATATGCATGTTCTCACGTTTCCCTTTCCCATCGATTATTTTCAATATTCCCATTCAAAAATCAAAGTACGATTATCATATCGTTTTTATTCACACAACAACTCTAGGTTTAACATCAAATCGTGTCACGCATGAGTGTTTTCCACACACCACACATGTGCACGCCTACTGAGGCGTGCACACACACATACACACGGTCACAACACATACACACGCATCCCAATTCACCGATTAATTTCCCCTTCACTCGTTCTAAATGCATGTGGACTCAAGAACACCGATTGATCGGTAGAAGAAGAGAAGATCAAAAATAAAAATACCTTTTTAATAGAACAATCGGTAGAAAACAAGTAGGATCTTGATTCTTCAACAAATTCTCGAATTGCAGCTTCAATCCTTCTCCAAAAGATGAAGTATTCATGGAGAAAGTAGGAGAAAAATTTGAGAGAGTAGGGAGAGAGGAGAGAACGACGTGAGAGAGTGGGGGGGGGCGATTTATGATGCTAGGGTTTTGGGTTCTCACTCTTATTTATAGAGTGCAATATATAATCCAATAATTAAATAAATAAAGATTTGGAAGAGATTTGTTGGTTGAAGTTGGCGTGAATTACTAGGAAAAAATAGGAGATTTCGAATTCTAGGCTATTAAATTAGCCTAAGATTTAATTTGAATATTTCACGAAGTAGAATAAAATATCACGGAGCAAGAAAATAATAAATATTCTCCCCAATTAAATAGGAATAGGCGTGAATTTCACTTCTCTCCACAAAGAATTAATTAAAATCCTAATTTAAATAGGATATGACAAGATCTTCTTAGATTTGACAAGATATGCTAGGATATTTGAATTTATTTATGGAAGAGAATAAACAAGGGATCAAATAATATAACAATAAAATCCCTTCTCCCATAAATTAGAAGATTTCGAAAATCTCCATGAAACAAGAGGGGTTTCGAATTCTTCATAGAATAAATAGGAATATTTGGACTTTGGATTTAATTTGGATAATTATCCTAAGCAATAATTAAATCCAAGAAAAATAGGATTTCTTTCCAATAATTAGGAGGGGTCGAAAATTCCACATAATTAAATAATGCTCATATTTAATTCTCACTCATCCCTTAGGAAAATAATTCACCACAATATTATTTCACCCCGCATCAAAATATCCGCAAATTCGAATTTCCACCTCCACTTCACATTTTCCAATGACTTTGACCATTCCACGGCCACGTCATATTTTCCACCATGTTGACTATTCAATAACCACGTCACATATTCAACAAGTTTGACGATTCAATTCAAACTCAACTCCATATCGCAATTAGGTCACAAGAACCTTGCAATAAATCACTCGTCATTTAATTCCACATATCATAGCATTAAAAGCATTTAATGCAAAAATTTCCACGTCACAAAAATTAGGGTTCGAAAAAGCGGGGCGTTATAGTAGTACTCCACATTTATTCTGTACTAGTAGCATTTACTCCATCCATTCTACAATAAGAGTTACACTTTGTCATTTTAGTCCGTCTAATAATAAGAGTCACATTTTACTTTTACCATAAATGGTAAGTAGGTCTCACGTTCCATTAACTCACTTCATTCATTTTATTATAAAATTAATATAAAAATAGGTTACATGTTTCACTAACTTTTTCAACCCATTATTATTTATATTTCTTAAAATCTGTGTCCGACATGAGTCATATTGTGAGATAGAAGGAGTATTTAGTGTTTCCCTCTTACTAGATTACAACAACAATCTAGCCATCGAAATATTAAAAGGAGTGTTTGGTTTGTAAGATTGTGTCTGGTAGAGCTGCCCAAGGTTTACCGAATCGGCGGTTAAAACCGAAACCGTAACCGGCAGTTACGGTTCCGAACCGAAACCACAAAAAATATCCCGAACCGAAACCGTGAATTTTAGAACCGTGGTTCGGTTCAGGTTCCAAATTTTTCGAACCGAAACCACGATCGAACCGCCGGTTCCGGACGGTTTCGAACCGGCGGTTTCACGGTTCCGAACCGCCAATGCAATGATAAATTTAAACATAGTTAATCCTTATATTAAAACTATACTCCATTGAATAAAACATTGTTAAATGATCCGGTTTATGAGTTTTATACTTATATAAGTAACTTTCATTTTAAGATTTGGTAATATCCGTAGAAATAATAATGTGGGACAAAATTTTGTAGCGAAAATAACTTTATAATACTATTTGGTAAAATTGGATGGTAATTTGGAAAACATAAGAGAAAAGATAATCAAATAAAAATAACTAAATTACAAGATGGAGTCTATGGAGTATGGTTATGGTAATAACTTTATAATACTATTTCCGATTTTATTAATTAACATAGTTTTTTTTACGTATGGAGTCTATGGAGTATGGATCATTAGTAATAAATATCTATCGAACATTTTCTAATAAAGCTTAGAAGAATTGATTACTTTAAATAAAGCATAATACTCAAATTAATATTGGTTAATGAATTTGTAGTCTTCAAAATTGATTAGTTGAGTCTTCAAAATTGATTGGTTGGCCGTGGGCGATGGCTGCACTATTCAAAATTGATTGCACAAAACACAATTTCTTTTATTTTTATTTATTTATTTATTTTGTTCTTAAATGTTGATTTTAAATTCAAATTGGATCTCATTTCTCTGTATTTTTATCTATAAATACTCCTCTCTATCCTCACTTACACTCACCTCATTTTCGTGTTAACAAGAATTTCTCTCTTCAATTTAAACTATCCATTTCTTTGTTCCAATTTATTTTATAATTTCAAACTATATGGCAAAAAAAATTAAGGAAAAAAACCGTAAAACCGCGAAACCGAACCTAAACCGCTACGAACCGTTCAAAAACCGGCGGTTCGGAACCGAAACCGAAACCGCCGGTTTTCGAACCGAAACCGAAACCGTGAAACAGCCTCACGGTTCGGTTCCGGTTCTATATTTTCCAAAACCGGAACCGGCGGTTCATGAACCGTGGGCAGGTCTAGTGTCTGGGATTAAATTTGTAGTGTGTTTGGTTCATAAGATTCAATCTCACTACTCGATCTTAGATGAATAATCATGGCATAATTACTCTTAGCTAACCCTTTGTAACTAAAATAATCTCACAACTCAATCTTAGATTATATCTTGGTATTATTTTATCTTGGCAACTGAACACCACCAAAGAGAATAACACGAAGGGTAATTAGAACTGAACCGGTTTGTGATGTGATTGTCTGTATAGCTTTATTGTTTCTTTTTCATATGCTACTAATACCATTCAGTGGAAACAAGAAAAGAGTTGAGGATTCCCTTACACCAAAACTGAAATCTCGAAATTAATTAGTGTTTCAGACTTCAGTTGAGTTGAAAGACGAGCAATGGAAGCGGTGTCCATTGTTTTAACCACACTAAATGCGTTGCTGTCAGAGAAAGACAAGTTCTTAAACGGCGTTGTAAAGGATGTGAAGGAGCTGGAGAATCAGCTGAGAGAGATGAAGTATCTCCTCAAAGACGCTAGCAGTAAGCCGCATCAATGCGAGAGCGTGCGCGGCTGGATAAGCGACGCGAGAGATCTCGCATACGCAGCTGAAGACGCAATCGCAGTATACGCCGTCGAGAGCTATTCCCATTGGTGGAGACGATATGCCGGAATCTATCCACTCCACCACCTGCAGTCCGAGATCTCTTGCATCAAGTCCTCCATAGCAGGACTCCGAGAAAGCATGCAAGACTACGGCATAAAGAGCATCTTAGACATAGACAGAGCCGGAAGCTCTGACTTAAACTGGTCCAGGAGAACGTTCCCTGATTTTCTCGTGGAAGACTGTTTTGTGGGGAAGGAGGATGAGCTGAGAACGCTTGTTTCTCGGCTAGTCGGCGGCGACAGCCACAGAGTTATTTCAGTATGGGGCATGGGTGGCATAGGCAAAACCACAATTGCCAAAAATGCGTACAATCACAGGACTGTGACAAGTTTCTTTGAATCTTTCGCGTGGGTTTGTGTTACTCAAAAGTGTAACGTTCGATCAGTTTTGGAGGATGTTCTGAAGCAGCTAGCGCCAGAGAGTGTGGGAGGCGTTTCGAGTCTTGGTGATATGCAGTTGAATCAGCAGCTCTGTCAGATACAAAGTGCTAAGCGATGCCTGATTGTTCTCGACGATATCTGGGAGACTTGTCACTGGGATGGCCTCAAACATGCCTTCCTTGCCCGCACCTCGCAAAGCAAAATCTTGATCACCACGCGCAAACAAGCTATAGTAGAGTTAGGGATTTATTATGTGTCTAGGATGGAAGTTGAGCTTCTAAAAGAGGATGATGCTTGGGACTTACTCAAGAAGAAGACATTTCCCCCTGACATCAATCCAGGTAATTTATCAATAATTGCAAGTGTTGTTTATATGAAGAGAATCTGAATTTAACTTGTGTTTTTTTTTCAATACAGAGTTCGTACGTGAAGAATCTACGTGCACACTTGGGAAGCAAATGGTAAAGAAATGTGGTTATTTGCCTCTAGCAATCTCTTTACTTGGAGGGGTTTTGAGTGAGAGAAATTCAACGAGAGAGTGGGAGTTGGTGAATGAAAATATGGATGCATACTTATACAACGTCGGAGATGGAGATGGAAATGAAAGTAAACTGGAAGCGGTAGTAAATTTAAGTTATGATGATTTACCTTATGATTTGAAGTTGTGCTTTCTGTATTTGGGTGTATTGAGAGATGGCGAAAGCATGGCTGCTGTTAATCTATACAGAATGTGGATATCACAGGGCATGATTTCAGAGGAGAATAGTGATAAATCTCCGATGGAGCTTGCAGAGGACTACTTAAGACAGCTGGTCTCGAAGAGCATTGTCCAAGCCAAACGTAAAGATGCCAGACACAGAACGAAATTCACGTCATGCAACCTTCATTGTGTAGTAAGAAAGCTATGTTTGTCGATGGGGAAAAAGGAGCACTACCAGGTGCAAACTCTCGAGTACACAGGTGGAAGATTCAGTTCCTTTCTAGATCATGCCCTGTCGCGTGTTAAAACGCGACATTTGGTTATCCATTTCAAAGCAGAGTTGCAAGAAGATGATGGTGAATGTAATGATCAACTTGGAAAAGAAGATAGTTGCAAGCATTTAAGGTCACTTCATTTACATAATGATATAACAGGGAGGGTAAATATTGAGCTTCCAAGCTCAGTTGATTTTCGAAGATTCAAATCACTCAGAAGTCTAGCTTTCGAGGGATTCAAATTTGTACGAGGAAAGCTACCAAGAGGGGTTACTCGTCTTGTTCACCTCAGAAATCTGCGTTTCCGGAAATGTGAACTTGATGAGCTACAATCTTCCATAAGCAACCTGGTCTACTTAGAAATCCTTGATTTCCTGATATCTAAGAATACTAAAATTCCAAATGTTTTGAAGAAGATGGTCCGGTTAAAACAACTGCTCCTTCCTCGGTATGACAGGGAAAGAATTGGGGATTATCGATTGAAATTGGATAAGGGTTTAGATCAGTTGGAGGCTCTACAGGGGCTGAACAGTTTAGTGCATGAGAATAGTTGTTATACGAGAATGAAGAAGCTCCAACGTTTCTCAGCGTATGTATTTGACAAGGAAAGCTATACAGCTATTATGAACGCCATTGATTCAAACTGGGAAAGGTTGGTGTACACTTATATAGTAGTGGAAGAAGGTTGGGAGTTCACATCAATGAACTTGAACCAAGCGTTCACATGCCGGAATCTTACTGACTTGGTGATTTATGCTCATTTGGGGAGGCTACTAACGGAGTGCAGGAGCAACATCATTTGCTCAAACATAGCAATATTATGCTTGAACAAATGCAAAATTGAGGAAGATCCATTGGAGGTACTCGGAAACCTTGCTTCCTTGAAACGCCTGTGTTTCCACTTGGGATCATTCATCGGTGAAAGGATGAGGTGCCCTGCATCCAGTTTTCCTTGCCTCCAGGTGTTTGAACTGAATGACTTGCAAGAGTTGAGGGAGTGGAAAGTTGATGAAGGTGCCATGCCTCTTCTATTGCATTTGTATATTCGCCGTTGTCTTGGTATGGAGATGGTTCCACAAGGATTGATTGCTATGTCTAATCTTCAAGATCTGATCATTGAAGGAATGCCAGAATTGGGAAGAAGGGTTATGTCTGATAATGGTGGTAGAGAAGGAGAGGATTTCCACAAAGTTCGCCATGTCAGTAAAATTACCATCAAATAATATGTACTCTGCTCTGGTAAGTGGTAGTGCTTCTTCTACTACTCCCATTTTTAGCTTTTTCAGTAAGAGACCATTCCCTATGTTGAGTGATTTGATGAGACAGATATTTGTGAATGAACCAACAGAGATCATCAGATGTAATGAAGATGCTTTGTGCATGTTAGGAATAATTGAAACAATTTGTCTTGACTACTACAAACTACAGTAATTACTATTGAACAAATGAACAGAAGAATTATTAAAGCAAGTTGCATTGAACACCTTAGCTAAAACTTATAATTGGGGTTTCATGCATTAGGGAAATGCAAGTTGCATTGACCACTTCCATTTGGGTAAAGCTTATAAATATGGGACAATCATACATACTCATCAAGGTTTCTCATTCTCAATTAAGTGGAGTAATTGGTTTCTGAGCTGTGAGGAATTCATTGGATTCAACGATTGTGAAATTGCGCAGATTGAATGGACCTTTTATCTACGTTGCCGGGTGAGTGTTTATCGGAGATTCTGCAGCGAACTTCGCCTGCGGATGCCATGAGATTCGCTACGGTCTCAAAAGGGTTGAAATCCGCGGCTGATTCCGACGCTGTTTGGGACGGATTTCTGCCGGAGGATTGGCCGGAAATTATATCAAGATCTGTATCTCTGGTAGTTTACGCCACGAAGAAAGAGCTATACTTGAGCCTTTGCAACTCTCCCATTCTTATCGATGCTGGGAAATTGGTATCATTCCATCCTTCACTTTGGGGTTTTCTGTCATTGATTTTTCATTATTTGTGCAGAAATGAATTGGTCAAATAATGCATATTATACAAATTCTTCCTTCAATTAGTTTTATGGGATATGAATGAAAAATAAGAGAACAATAATTTTAGTTTAGCAATTTGTTGGATTGGATTTATTTCCAATATTAATACATTAGTTTTAAACATAGTACAACTTACAAAATTATTTTATCGAAAATTAAGTTTTGATTAAGTGCTATAATCCTTACATAATTTGAAACAGAGCTTTTGTCTGGAAAGAAAGAAGGGGAAGAAGTGCTACATGGTGGGAGCAAAGGAGCTGGGAATTATCTGGTGTGGCGACACCTCAGGTTTCTGGGAGCTGACACCCCATCCAGATTCAAGGTCCCTTCTTCACAATCCCACATTTTTCAATGAAACATGGTTTCGTTTAACCATTGTCCAATTGCAGATTCTCAGAGGTTGCTCTGTTAAACGAAGTTTTCTGGCTTGAAATCAGAGGCACCATAAACACACGGATGCTATCCTCCCACACTGTCTACGGATGTTATCTCGTCTTCAAGCTAGACCAGAGTCCTCGCGGACTCCAATCAGCAAATGCGTTTGTGAGATTCACGAATGATGAAGTCGACGGTGATGATGAGAGGGCAGCTATTCTGGATCACTTCGAGCGGGAGAATGGTCGTGACCGATGCAGAGGGAGTGGCAAGGGGCCGGTAAGGATAGGCGACGGCTTGACAGAGATTTCGAAGGTGCACCTGCAATGCCCCAGCAGATCTCAGCAGCGGGAGAGTGGAAGAGTAGCTGTTGGGAGAGGTGATGGATGGATGGAGGTGGAGTTGGATAGCTTCTATAACGATGGAGGTGACGACGGCGTGGTGGAGACATGGCTGATGGGGAAGGATGGCTCTCAAATGAAGTCGGGTCTCATCGTTGAGGGCATTGAGTTTAGGCCTAAGCCATGACTCCTTTCTGCATTTTCCAATTCTTAGACTAATGCTTCATTGCCTTGTGTAATAGATATACACTTCGTTTCAAGGATTTGAGGTACTTTCATTGAACTTGTTGGTTACATATTTTAAATAGGTCTTGCACATTTAAATCATGAATTTGCGTACAATTCATTTCTAAAGTGATATACATGCACCCCTAAAGTATGTTTTGACTAAGGTGGAAAAATAATGAAATAGTACTTGCTGTTATACGGTTATACCGCACTTATCGGGGTGAAAAAAAAAATCAAAATATTGAGTTCTTAGTACTGTATGATAGTCTTACAAGGCCTCAATCCCTTCCCGCCCAAATGATTTCTCATGAACTAAGTCTAAGAGGACATATACCTCATTTTATTGGCTCAAGGTTAACATGCTGCAGAAGTTCATATTGGATAGTAAGTTTTTTATTTATCTTATTTTGAATAGTGAATAATTATGTGATGAATGTTTTATTAAGTAACTAAATTAAAAAAATAATGTACTCCCTTCATCCCAAGTTACTTTAGTCATATTCAATTTTGAGTTGTCCCAAATTAGAGTCATTTCTCTTTTTTACTAAAAACAAAACATCTAATCACATGTACTTTATTCTTTCTTCTCTTACTTTATTCTCTACTCCACTTTATTTTACTTTATTTAACTTACTAAACACAATTTTCTTAAATCTCGTACCGAAAAGAAACGCCTAAAATAATGTTGGACGGAGGGAGTAACATTTTGCAGGAATGTAATCAAATACAAACTCTAAATATTTTACAAACTCCAAACCATGATCTGCACCGTTAGAAAATGTTAATAGATGACAACAACAAAAAATGTCAACACAATATCAACGGTTGATGATGTGTTAATATCAAAATCTTAAAAATTTTACACTGTGTCAATATTGTGTTGAGGAGTTTAGAGTTTGTAGACTTTACATTTTATCATTACCGCATTTTGTATTGCTATATGAAAACAAATACTCCCTCTGTCCCGCTTTAGCAGTCTTAGTTACTCCCTCCGTTCCGTGGTAGTTGAGTCATTTTGCCATTTCGGTACGTTCCATGGTAGTTGAGTTATTTCCATTTATAGCAAAAGTCAACACATTTCTTATCTCTTACTTTACTCTCTCTTATTTTATTCTTTCTTCATCTCTACACATTTTTCACTTTTTATTTTATTCTTTATTTATTTAACTCATTTAACACAATTTTTCTTAAATCTCGAGCTGAAAATAAACGCCTCTACATTATTCTTTCTCTTTATTATTTCTCCCTTTTAATTATTTATTGTCATTTTTACAAAACAAAGGCTCAAAAGTAAATGAGATTGTTAAAGCAGAACGGAGGAAATAATTAAAATTGATTTAACTTCTACCAAATAACATAGCAGTTTAGCATTCATTTGAAATAAATTAAACGAAAAGTGGAACCTCCCAACTTATACCCACTTGATCCACATTTAATTAGAAAGACTTATTATGCGGAGTTGACGAAGACTTTGACTACCACGTTCCTCGTTGAGTCGTTCATGTAACAGAATTTAAACTTTCACATATTTCCCCTCAATTTTGAAAGAAAGAGCGACCAATATGTCGAAAAACTACGACAATTGGGAGAAGCTAGTCGGAGCCGTGCTGAAGTTAGAGCAGTTCAGGCAACTTGCTGCGCTCAACTCAACAAGTTGCAGCACCATCAGCGACGACGACATATCATTTTCATGGCTTGACGATGACGCCCCAAAACATCCAACACTCTCACTTTATTATGATGCAACATATACGGCAACCATTTGGGGAATGTTCCTTTCTCCACCTCAAGAAACAATACCAAGATTGGTACCTGGGGTAAGACAATAGCCCTGTCTTACGTTTGTTTCTTTTGCTATTACTACTAATTCAAGTGCCATTGTAGAAAGTGGTGTTTCTTCCGGTTGAAGCTAGAGAATTTATGATTCAGACTCAAGATTCTCCAGCGCAGGATTTTCCTTTCTCTAGCAACGATTCCGGGTACTTCATTGATCAATACTCATAATTCATGCTTGTTTTGCGTACTACTGCTATTACAAAAGAGCCTATCTTTTGCGTTGTATAGATTTTTATGAGGACATACATATTTTGTGGTGGCATATCTTAAACTAGTTTGAGGGGCAGGTTTGAAACAGTGGAGATCAATTCTTTTTCAGCAGTCGATATTCGAGGGAAGATCGGAACGCGTCTGCTGACCTCCAAGACCATTTATGGGGCGTATCTAATCTTTAAATTAGCATACGACCCCTATGATGGCGAGAGGGACAGAGGGAGAGAGAAGGCAGTATGCCGTAGTGATGGATGGACAGAATTCCAAATAGGAAGTTTTTATGTGGATGGCGGAGACAAGCAGGAGGTGGAAGCGCATGTCGCCGAGACAAGTAATCGGTGGAAGGGTGGTCTTATAGTTGGGGGAATCGAGTTTCGACCTCTTGTCAGCGTTAAGCAACTCTGATATCTTTGTGTTTTCTTTGTACATCATGTTTTATAAAGTAAGGAACACAAGCTTTATTATAAGGCCATGTTCGATTTCCTCATTTCAGATTATTCAATCGACAACATGAATACATGTATGTTTATCAATTTTATTCGACATATATAGCATGTGAATCACTAATTTTGATTCCAACACTAGGAACATACAAAGGAAATGAAGACTATTACTACATTAGTGTCTAATGACTAGTCATGGATGACATTAATTGAAGGGACATGGCTTAATTTATGGAAATCCTCTCCTGATTCCAAAACCCTCTTTCCCAACCCTGGCATGTTAAAAACTGTGACTCTTTTGAGACTAGAAATCCATCTCAATCCATCCGGAATCATCTCCAAATCCGGACAATTATCAAACTCTATCTCATAAAGGAGGGGCATAGCTCCTCGCTCCACCCTCCACTCCCTCAACCTTGGCAAACCGGTAAGCTCAAGCCTCTTGAGGCGATGAAAATCGGATTCACGACACGTCATCTCCTCCCCAACAAACGATCCCCATCTCAAACACAGTTCAACCAAGCAAGGAAGCTTTCCCAATAGCCCCATCGGATCATGCTCAATCCCAGAGCTCAACAAGTGCAACCGCACAAGCCTTGACCTAATGAAGTCACTACTCACCGGTAAGCGTTGTTCCGTCTCAACGGATATTCTCAAGTAATAAAGATTGGGACATGCAAGCAATAACTCCATCAGCCTTTCCTCACCTCTAAGCCGGCAGCCCTCTTCAATCTCAACAACACATATCTGTAGCTTGTTCCAGCTTGTAGCGATGGCATTGAGAATAACTAACAAGCTATCGTTGTCGTGTATTTCTGCTGAAAAAACCCTGAGATTCTTGATTGTTGTAGCACATTTTAATTCATGGACAGTGCTGTTGAACCCTGCCAGGCTCTCCAACTCACCTACACCCTCGGCCAATCTCAACCGATGATTTACAACCTTGTGGTCCTTCTCATAAGGAGGGAGGAACAAGTGTTTCAACCGAAACAACTCATTCAAAACATTAGGTACTCGAACATTCCATGAGCCAACTAAATCGATGGTATCCAAGTAGACCAAATTTCTTACAGACGACGGTAGCTTATCAAGAACACAATGTTGCAAACGAATACATCGAAGGAGAACAAGATCCGTGATTCCTTTCGGTAACTTCCCTCCTTCAAATTTGAATGACTCGATTACTAGCTCCCTTAGAAATTTGTATTTCTTGAAATCAACTATACTTTGTGGTGGAAATTCAATAACACCAAATTCAATGGCATCCCATGTTACATCATTGAGTATTCGAAGTGATCTTAAATGTTTGCTAAGGTATTCTTCTCTACGAGCTGAGTTTATAAGACGGCTGTGTTTATTTTTGAAATAGATCGACATATGTCGTGCTACTCGTGGTATGGTACTAAACCTCCCATCTTTAAACTCGGAAATCTCCACACCAAAGCCCTCATTTTCTCCTATTTTTATACATAGTTCTCTTACTACATCATGAAGTTTGCATGTATCAAATTTTCTTGTGGGTGCAAGATAATCCTCAGTTGTTTCAACTTGGACAAGGGACGTAGAGGTCAGCTCGCTTAAGTAGAGCTCTGCGACGTCCATTAAAGTTTCATCCTTTTGTCGAATACTCTCATTCGAAATCATGCCTTGTGCTATCCACATCCCATATACATGATCAACATCTATGCTTTCGTCCTCTTTGAATATACCGAGGTAGAGAAAGCACGGTTTCAAATAATAAGGTAGATTTTCATAGCTTAAATTTACCACTCCATCAATGCCACTGTCCCTTTTGTCGTGGCCGCAATATAGAACTACATTGAACTTCTCATTTACTGACTCCCAATCCTTTAATGAGTTTTTCTTTCTCAACATCCCACCAAGTAAACAAATTGCTAGCGGCAAATTGCCGCATTTCCCTACCATTTCTTTCCCAATTTTTTCGACAGATTTTTCTTCTGTTATGAATTCTGTATATCAAAATAATTATTGGTTATGTACCAAATAATACTAATGGAAAGAAGCTAAATTATAATTTAATCATTAACCACAAAAAATTTAAATATAACAATTGTACCCACTCGTACCCAAAATACCATTTCAAATCTGTAACATGATAATTATTAAAAGACTAATAGCCAGAAAATACACCAACTCTAAGCCAATTCAGATTTTTGCCACCAACTTTGGATGTAGAAAATACTTAAAACTTTTAATACGTAGTTAGTTTCTCACAATCAAGTAGTTAGATGATTAATTAGGTGAATTGTTTATTAGTAATTTCAAATTTTATTTTTATGAAACAATGTCATTTTATTCTAATTCTAGTTAGATATACCAACATGCGCCACATTGAATTCAATTTGAACAGGATCCAATTTTATGAGAAATTATAGATATCGACTCAACATTAATCACATCCTTACATGCTAACCTACACAGCAAGATTTAATAGTACTAAAATATTGATGACATGATAAAATAGGAGTTGAGCATGAACAACTGACCTGGATTGTTCCCATGAGGGAATGCTTTCTTCTTGAGCAATTCCCAGCCATCGTCCACATTGAGAAGCCCAACTTCAACCGGAAATCCAATCTCCGCTACATCCCTTTTTCTCGTCGTCACCAAAATCTTGCTCCGCAAATCTCGGACATAAAAGGCATGCTTCAACTCCTCCCAATCCCTAATCTCCCAAACATCGTCCAAAGCAACCAGGCATCTCTTACATCTCTGTATCTCACACAGCTGCTCGATCATCTCCTCCACATTCAGATTCCACACCCCTTCCTTCCTCTTCGGATTCAGCTGCTTCAGCACTCCCTCCAAAACCGACCGAACCCGGCATTGCTGAGTCACGCAAAACCACGCGAAACATTCAAAGCCACCCTTTTTGGCCTCAATTATTTGGTTGTACACCCTTTTCACAATCGCCGTCTTGCCTATACCACCCATCCCCCACACTGAAACAACCCGATGCTCTTCCTCGTCATCGGCCACTAGCGATACAAGCCGCTTCAGGTCATCCTCCTTACCGACAAAGCACTCGTCCATCTCAAAATTCGGGAAGGTTTTCCTCGTGCTGTCGGAGGCAGCTGAGTTTTCCCTTGTATGATCAATGATGCTCCTTTTTACGCCGCTTTCTTGCATCTCCTTGTTGATATGTTCGAGCTTCGACTCGATATCTGAGATCTCAACCGCTAGCTGTCGGAGAGAGTAGCATTCTGCGAGGAAGCAAGAGTATCTGATGATGAGATTTTTGAGGCCTCTTTTTCTCATTGAAGTGGCTTGGGCGGAGTGCATTTCAATGGCGGCTTCGGCTCTGTATGCGAGGCCTCTGATCTCGGCGATCCAGTTGGTGATGGTTTTGCTTTGGTGTCGCCTTGTGTCAGCGTCTTCAAGGAGATACTTCATCTCTTTCAGCTGCGTCTCGAGCGCCTCCACTGCGCTGCCAAGGCCGCATAAGAGCTTTCCTTGTTCGGAGATTAACATGCGGATTTCTTTCAGAGCGAAGCCAACTGCTGCATCCGCCATTTCTTGGTGGTTTGGTCTAACTTTTTTGTGAAATGGAAGCAGGATTGGAATGAGTTGATTAGTCAATTTATTAATCACTTTTGGTGGAGTTAAATGTCATTATTGTTTCATTATAATTCTAAATTAATTAATTAAAGAAAAGAAAGAAACTTTGATGGAAAAAAGCAGCTAAATAAATTAAGCAAAGCCGCGGGTATGAATTCCTTACTTCACCTGATCAAATTTGGCTCAAATAATATAGTACTACTAGCAAGATTGTTTTCGGATGTATTACGCCTTGTCTTAAAGAAAACAAAATCGGAATAACTTGATATGGCTGATTAGCTGGTCTAATCACTTTTCTTTTTACAGTAAACTATACTTAGATTAAAATATGAGACTTTAATTTGTATGGCTGACAAAAGAAGGAAGCAAAGCAAAGCATGCAATGGAGTTATTCTTTCTCAATGGTTAATAGAGATTTTGTGATGTATTCTAGATAGTCTTCTTTAGGTCTATATTAACTTTATCATTTGGTTCATTTTCTATACGAATAGGCTAAAATAAAAACAATTTTTGTAATAAAACTTTATTCAGAACTACGTTTAACGTGTCTTGTAGCTCAATCCTTTTAGTTAAAGCAAAGCATGCAATGGAGTTATATCACTATAAGTAATATTGCTAAATTTTAATACACAAATTTGGCATTATTTCGTTGTAAAAATTCCTAACGTTAGAATGTTAATTGGTATTTTCCCTTAATCATCAGGAAACTAATCACTATTTAATAATTTAAATGACAATTTTCAATGAAATTTTAATTGTATAGGATAATTGTGAAAATTATAAAAATTACTATGATTTACTTACTTAATATTTTACTTTAGAAATTTATGACACTAACCAAGAAGTCAGCCAAAAATTATAAAATAAATGGCAATTTTTCAATATCTAAACTATTAAAAAAGAATGATTATGTTAGGAAATATAGTCCGTTAGCCTAAATATAATCAACTAGAAATATATCCAATTTTAGTCCTTCATTTTTTAGTTATACATTTATTTTAATCAATTCCTCTTGCGCTGAAATAGATGAGCCGAACAGCCGCTGCATCTGCGATTCAGCTAATTGCAAGAGGAGTTTTGGTTAACTCTTCGCGCAAATCCGATACTTTTCCTCCTCCAATCTCAATTTGCTGTTCATATTTCCATAATATCGCGCCGAACCCCGCAATAGATTTCAGCCGTGTTAATAAACTAGATGATGCGCTTTGCCTGTTTCAAGAAATGGTTAGGATGCGGCCGCAACCATCTGTCCGGGTATACAACAAGCTGCTGTCAGTTATTGCGAAGATGAAGCACTACTCCATTGCCCTTAACGTGTTCGACGAAATGCGTCAAACGGGTGCCCCTGTAAACGAGTTCACGATGAACATCTTGATTGACTGCTGCTGCCTTTCGAATCGGACGGACTTAGGGTTTGTTATATTGGGCAGCTTTTACAAGCGCGGCTACGAGCCTGATGCTGCGACATTCAGCACTCTGATAAAAGGGCTGTTTTTGGACCACAAGGTTGCTGAGGCAGAGAAGCTCTTCAAAAAGATTCTGCTTTTGAAATTTTGTGAGCCTAGTGATGTTATGATTCTCACTGTGATAAACGGGCTTTGTAAAGCTGGACTTGCTGCTACTGCGCGTGAATTGCTTCACAGATTGGCGAGAACGAGGTGGAGACCCGATGTTAAGGCGTATAATGCCACAATTGACGCGTTATGCAAAAGGGGGATGTTGGATGATGCTTTCGAGATCCTATCTGTGATGATTCAACGAGATATTTCTCCCATTGTTTCAACATATAATCCGTTGATTCAGGGCTTGTGTGATGCTGGCAGATGGGAAGAGGTTAAAGACTTGGTGAATAAAATGGTAATCTCTGGAATCCCTTTAAATGTGGTCACTTGCACTATAGTTGTGGATGCGTTTTGCAAGGAGGGAAATTTGGAAGATGCTGAGGATCTTATTGAAATTATGAAAGGACAAGATATTCGTCTAGATGTTGTTGCGTGCAATGCACTTATAGATGGATACTGTTTGCAAGGGAAAATGAAGAAAGCAGAGGAAGTGTTTGATTCTATTGCACGTAGAGGCCTTAAGCCTTCTATCATTACCTATAACAGCGTGATCAATGGATACTGCAAGAAAGGGAAAATAAGTAAAGCTTGGGGTCTTTTTCATGAGATTCCTCGGCAAGGTTTGAAGTATACAGCAGCTACCTACAACACCATGATAGATGGATTGTTTGGTGAACGTAGATTTGGGGATGGCTGGAAGCTTTTCAATGACATGGAAGTTCAACAAGTAGCTCCAAATTTAACTACCTACAGTATATTGTTGGACCATTTGTGTAGGATGCAGCAAATTGCTGAAGCATTCTCACTTCTCCATACAATGAAGGAAAAGGGTTTTACTCCAGACGTAATTACATATGGTACTCTAATTCATGGTTTGTGCAAAGCCGGGCAGCTGAACTCTGCTCTGGAGGTTTTTAACCAACTTCCTTCCAGAGGATTGAAACCCAATGTTCAAATATATAACATGATCCTTGGCTCGCTCTGTCAAGAAGGATTTGTGGAGGATGCTAAATCTTTGCTTATTGAGATGGAGAGAAGTTGTTGTGCACGAAACAGTGTAACATACAATGTTATCATCCAAGGGTTGCTAAAGAAAAATGATGTCTTTAATGCAATTCCATTCTTGAAGGAAATGTGTGAAAGAGAACTCTCTGCAGATACTGGGACTATGTCCATGTTACTCGATCAAGTAGAAGGGAAAAATGAAGATGATATTCTTTTTGAAATGATTAAGAAAGTTGTGCCTAAAGGACTCCGTGAAGGATGATATGGTTCCTGCTCATTTGTAGTGTGAGATAGCGGGATTGAGGCTAAGATCTTTGAAGCAATTTTGTCGAAGAATGTAATATCCACAAAGCTACTTCCATAATCAGTTACCTGTCGTTATAGAAAGATATGAATAGCCTGCGGACTTTACAGGTTTAGAGACAATGCTGGCAGGTAACCAGGAGGTAGTATGGTTAGTCAACCTTTTCTTGATCCTTCAATGGATGCAGTTTTCTAAAAATTCGAAACAGAATTTTTGTTTTTCGTAAGTACTGTTCTTTTTTGCTAGGAGCTGGAGCTACAAACCTTGATATTCCGTCATCTGTATTTGGATCTCATCACCCAGAAACAAGTTCCTTCATCATACTAATGCACTCCAGATGCATCATATGCAGCATATCTTGTGTTTTGATTCACTGAAATGCATGAAGCACCCAAGCAGTGAGATGACTATTATAATCTTTACTGGTGAAGCACATTGTTACTCTAAAAACCAAGATCAGATTGTGGTATGAAATGAAACTGCGAGCTTTCTATCTTGATCTCGACACAACAGGGAGATAATCGCAGAGTTGAAGTACACCAGTGAACAGTCGATCACAGTTTTAGCAACCTCATTTTTCAAGGTATTAGTTTGACCTCTGGAAACTTGAGGATGTTATTGGTTGATGATAAATACAAGCACCAAAATTTTACAGTCTCCGGCATGGACTTATAGTTTAATTACAGGTTTATTAGCATTCCCAATTGTAAAAGATATTGAAAATATTACTTTTATCTTTCATATGTACATTTTCATGTTTATGTGTGTAAACTATATGATCGATTGTTTAGAATATATTGTTATTTCGCATACAGTTCATATATTTTATAGTAATTGTCAATTGTTTAGGGTACTTTTTCCTTGTTTGTTTAGTGGGTTGACGAAGACCAGAAGCGAAGACTCGCACTGAAGATTGTGTGATTGGCCACTCATGTTTTATTTCCACTACATTTCCTGAAAAATATTCCAATCTTTCTAAGTTGAAGCATTATATTCTAAAAAAGAAGATTTCAGTTTTATACTGAGGTGGGATGGGCAAGACCTACGACAATTGGGAGAGGCTGGTGAAGGCCGTTTCCCGCAGGGAGGAAGACAAGCTATTAGCCTTGACTAATTCCGTCTCCACATCACCATCTTCATCTTCCTCCCAACTCAGTTCTTCCTTGAGTTTTCAGTTTGGCCATCTTGACCTTCGACTAGTTATTCCAGACACAAGTAGATTGCCAATGGAATATTCTGATATATCAGTCGATCGAAAGGACTGGAAGGCGATGCTGCCACCTGGAAAACGCCAAGTAGTGTGGAGGTCATCGTATATGGTAGCACATGAGATGGTTTACTCAATTTTTTATAGACTTCTCTCTTTTATTTTTAAAATTTTGAGTTAAATACTACTCCCCTGCCATACAGAGCTTTTCTCTGGACAGGACTGGAAAGAACTGTTTCCTGCTCGGACCTATGAACCTCATCATGTCATCAAGAGGCTTTGATGGATGTTGGAGACTCAATGAGCATCCGCAATCCAGGTATTCACCAATCCTTGTAAGAATTTGTTGATCATCCTACATCAAGAGTTTATTAATCACAATTAAGATGTAACTAAGGCAGAAGCATATAAAAGATGAAATGTGACTGAGGCATATTTTCCAGATTCTCTGAGGTATATAAGCTCGAAAAGGCACAGGGCATCTACATCGAAGGCAAAATAAATTCAAATTGGTTGTCCTCGGAGAGTTGTTATGCTGCATACCTAGTATTTGGATTCGCGGAGATGTATGCAAACTTGAACTCAGCAGTATCGATTGTCAGAAACTTTTACAATGAATCAGGTCAAGACTCATTTATCTCAGCTCATTACAAGTTTCTGTTAGTGTGAAACTGTGAATATATATTCTGTATTGTGATATAGGAGTTTTTGAAATCAGGTATAGGGTATCCGGAGGAGCAAGCCAAGATGGTGAAGTTTCAAGAAGGAAGTGAGAGAGATGATGGGTGGATGGAAATACAACTTGGAGAATTTTATGTTGATGCAGGAGAAAATGGGCAGGTACAAGTGCAGTTGCTCGACACCAGTTGCTGCATCACGAGTGGCCTCATCCTCGAAGGCATTGAGTTTCGACCTTTCTAGTAACTTATTAAATCATACTCAAATCATAATAATGTCGTCTTCAAACAATGAAATGAGTTATTAGTTATTACTTCAAGTTTATATATCTTCGAATTCGAATTTGCTTGATAACTAACTAGCTATCGAATTTGCTGTCTGCTAGATCTGTATGTAATTAGCAAAGTAAATTAAATCGATTTACCTTCGAACCTGAGTTTCTTCTTTCAAGATTTTTGTTGCGAAATGCTATCAACACCAAATCTATTGCCCAATATGAACCATAGGGAGCTCTTCTAATTGATAGCAATGTTTGATGAACAGACACTTGAGGCTTATGAAACACGTAGCCGAGAATTTCCAATCAACTAAATCAGTGTCTTTAATTAAAAGAAACCAAAAAATCGTTCTCATGCATCGCAATTTCAGCACTTGAATATTCTCCAACTTGCTCATATATAACCATGGGTACCCGAGCTCCCTCAAGCTCAACTTTTTACGACCCCATGGGAACATTGACCGAGGAGCAGGTAGAGACACCCGCTCCGGCATAAAGTCCGACCTCGGGTTTGAAGAGGTTAGGGATTCAGATTGAGCTCGAGCCAGTTGACACCAGTGGTCTCTATAAACAACGCTATAACTAAGGAAAATTGAAAAAAAAAAAAAAAAAAAGTTTGATCAAATTCTGATCAATCTCGCAACTTTAAAAAATGAGTAATTATATCATAATTTTAACATTTTTCTCAATCGGTACCGCACAAAAAATTCCATCATGCAAAGTTTCTAAATTTGACATATAATACTCCCTCTATTCTATAGAAATTGGCATTTAGGGATGACACTGGTTTTAATGCGTGATTTGGTAAAGTAAGAAAAAGTAGTTGAAATTGTGTAGTGGATGATGGGCCCATAAATGAAAAAGTAAAAAAAAAATGAGAAAAAGGTTACCATAAATGGATATGTGACTATTTGTGTAGGACGGACGAAAAAGGAAATATGGTCAATTTCTATGGGACGGAGGGAGTACGTAAAATTAATAACATAATTGACTAAAATGTACTCCCTCCGTCCCGGATAATTCGGGTCACTTTGACCGGGCACGGGTTTTAAGAATTGTAATAAAAAGTGGGTTGAAAAAGTTAGTGAAACGTGGGTCTTACATTTATATATTAGTTTTATAATAAAATGTAAGTAGGAATGAGTTAGTGGAATATGGGTCTACTACCAAAAATGGTAAAAGTGAAATGAGATAAATTATGTGGGACGGACTGAAATGGAAAACTGGGACGAATTATCTGGGACGGAGGGAGTATTAAGTGTTGTAAATAGTTGAACTTTTACCACTAATTATGTGAAGACTCATTTATCTTGGTTCATTACTCTATTGGGCTCCATCTCCTTTATAATCTTTGAATTTTGAACCAAATTAATTGTGCAGCTCTAATTAGTCTTTAAGGATTGACTTCAATAGTCAGTCGCAAGCTGCACGATTCCATAAAACTGAGTTGTTGGGTTGTCGACCAGCACTATTCATATTTCATTTCAGTTTGATTTCTGATCATGGCTTATGCTGCTGTGATTTCTCTGAAAAAAACACTGGACCGCCTTCTCCATTCTTCTCATTTAAATCTCAACACTCGAAAACTCCTTAAACATGCATATAACCAAACTATATCCTTGCAGCAACTTCTCGATCTAAATGCTGTCGACCAACAACAACAAATCACACACGAAACCCACAAACTAGAAAATCTCCTCGAATTCCGCGAGTCCACTCACCTCCTCGATCAATCTGTAAGCTGGAAAAACTCGGAAGAAATAAGTCAAGCAATCCAATCCTTCTGCAATACGGTCGAGAAGATCACCGCAGAAATTCCCCATTTTTCGCCTGAGCAAGACCACGACCACGACAACGACAACGATGCCAAAAAGGGGACAGTTTCAGTCAATTACGACGAGGTTAGAGATTGTCTCACCAAAAGAACCAGGCCTAACGACTTCGGAATATTCCAGATCACCGGCGAGCTCGGCTGCGGTACAACCATCGCCGCCGCCGCCATTCTCCAAGATCTGAAGCACTGCTTCGACTGCGCCGCGGGGGTTCGCGTGGGCCCCATAAACGACTGCAGGGGAATCCTTGCTTGCATTCTTGCTCAGATAAACGCGCCTAGTATTGAAATTGAATCGCTCGGCGCCAAAGGAGAAGTAGAATTGGTTGAGTTTCTGTATTCGAGTTTGAAGGGGCGGAGATATTTGATCGTGTTGGATGATGTACGCGACGTGGGGATCTGGAACTTTCTGGAAAGTTCGTTTCCAGTGGAAGATAATGGAAGCGCGGTGCTGTTCACTACAAGGAGGCAGGAGAAGAAGCTGCTTCGGATTCGAAACAAATACATGTCTTACAACATGGCCTGCCGCGATCAAGACACGTGGTGGTATATGTTTCGCGCTGGCTTGTTTGGTCCCGAGGGCTGCCCTGCTCAACTGGAGGGACCTGGTAAGAAGATTCTTCACAATTGCAGGAGTCTTGGTATTGTCGTATTGAAGGTTCTTCTCCACCTTTTGAAGGCGGAGAAGACGGCGCATTACTGGAACCAACTAGCATCGGACCAACAAAATCCCATTTTCATGGTTGATGATGAATTATCTGAGGTAGGAGTACTATATTGTTCATTTTATTGATTTTGATTTTTAGTATTTCTTGGACTATTCTTGAATTGGATTTTATATGTGCCAGATGTGTAAAATTCAAGAAGATCTATCTACTGAGAGTTTCTCATTTCTTGATGAAGAGGAAAAAGGTCTACTTCTTGAGTTTGTTGACTTCTCTAAACATATAGAAGATATAAAGAAGGAGATTTTGCCCCAAATGTTCTTCCCTAAAATGTTGACTATCTCCTTCCTTGGAATGGCGGGGATTGGTAAGACCACGCTCGTTAAGGAAATATTCGAAGATCCGATGATCCGGTGCTGCTACGACCACCACTTGTGGTTGACATTAGGCCCTGATTGTGTGTTCGAAGAAATCTTGGTGGATATTCTTTCTCAAGTATGTCCGGACATTGATAAAGATGGAATAAAACAAGATGAGGATTTAGCAAAGAGATTGTGTGAAGAGGTATTGGATAAGAAATGTCTCATTGTTTTGGATGATGTGTGGAGCATAAAGCCATTGGAATACATGAAAAGGTTATTCCCCAATATCAAGGGTGCAGCCTTGGTAACAACTAGGCTAGCAAAAGTAGCACATATTGGAGTAGATGATCCTGTTTGTAAAATGCAGTTGTTAGATAAAGAAGAGAGTTGGGATCTTTTCTGTGAGGAGGTATTCAGACAAACGATATGCCCCATTCGGCTTGAGAAAGCCGGGAAAAAGATTGTGGAGAATTGTGAAGGTCTTCCTCTTATGATTGTCACGGTTGCTAGCCTCCTCTCTCGTGTTGAGCAAACCACTGCAGTTTGGAACGATGCAGCGCAGAAAAATTCTCAGATTTTCATGGATGCATATTATCAAATCTCAAAGGTATTAGTTTCAAGCTATAAGCACTTGCCTCAATACTTGAAAGTGTGCTTTCTCTATATTGGGATTTTCCCTCCGAATAAGGAGATCCCAACTTCCAAGCTCATTATATTCTGGATTGCTGAGGGATTTCTAGAACCAAATTCAGGCAAAACCATGCAAGATTATGCTGTAGAATGCTTGTTAGAGCTTGAAAGCCAAAGTCTAGTCATGGTTAGCCAGCAGAGTTCTAGTTTCAAGATTAAGGCCTGCAGCCTGCATTGTGTTTTCTGGCATTTATCCAATAATTTAGCAATGCAGAGCAATTTTTTTCGAGCCTTTAGCACTCTTGCTGATCGCGGAGTAGGGAATGTGGAGATGCAGCGGAGATTATGCATTCGAAATAGCACTTTATTGGGCATCAAAGATGTGCACGACTTGATTGCATCCATTTCAAGTACGCGTTCTCTGATATGTGCTTCTCCGTCTCATCAGTATCCAGTGCCAGTTTGTTTCGGGTTGAGGCTGCTGAGGTTGATGGATGCTCTTGCAATTCGTCTCTACGAGTTTCCCACTGAAGTAGTGGATTCATATTTCTTGAGATACCTTGCTCTTACATACAATGGGAGCATCCCTCCTTGTATTTCCAAACTGTGGAACCTTCAGTTTATTATTATAAGTCGGCCTCTCAGCATCGTATCATCTGCAGATTCGTCGTATCTTCCAATGGAGATATGGGATATGGAGAAACTGAAGCATCTTCAGATTGCAGGGAGCAACCTACCAGACCCTAATGGTAGTGTTGCATTACGAAAACTGTCAACTCTCATAGGCGTGGGCTCTCGTAGTTGTACCAAAAAAGTGCTTAGGAGAGTCTCGGGTTTGAAGAGATTAGGGATTTGCATTGAGCTCGAGCCTGATGAGAATGATGATCCCTATCGTTGCTTGAACAATATATCCCATCTCCGGAGACTAGAATCACTTAAATGTGTGGTTGTGAATCCTGACTTTATGCCAGAGCGGGTGTCTCCACCCGCTCCTCGTTCAATGTTCCCATGGGGTCTTAAAAAGTTGAGCTTGAGCGGGCTCGGGTACCCATGGGAATATATGAAGATAATTAGCAAGTTGGAAAATCTCGAAGTGCTCAAATTGCGATGCTATGCCTTTCAAGGACCCGACTGGGAGTTGCATGACGACGATGTGTATGCACTTCGGTTTCTTTTAATTGAAGACACTGATTTGGTTCGTTGGAAATTCTCGGCTACGTGTTTCATAAACCTCAAGCGTCTGTGCATCAAACACTGCTACCAATTGGAAGAGATCCCGCCTGAGTTGTGTACAAGTGTGGAAACAATTCAAGTTGTAGATTGCAACCCTATGGTTCAAAATTGGGCAAAGGATTTGGAGATGAGAGCATATGATATCAGTTCTTCATGGGATCATGCAACAAAATCTTGAAAGATGAAAGTCAGGTGCCAAGGTAATTCGTCATTCCTAAATACACCTAATTCAATAAGTTTAGAATAGAGTAGAAAAAGACCTTATCTTATTACAAAATCTGTTGAAATGGGAAATTGTGTGTTTGGTAAGCAAAGCTATAATTATCAAGGCGACAAGGCCTATTAATATTTTAGATTAGGTCCCAAAACAGAGTATATTTCTAACTTACAATGTTGTTTTGAATTTTTTTTTTTTCTCAAGTTCTGTTTCCATCTTCTCTATCATTTCCTTGTTGAAATTAACTTCCCCATCTAGATATATCCACAACCTAATTAATCTCAACGCCAAATCATTGCTCTTTTTTCCATTGAAATGAAATACTATGACAAATTTGTAGCAAAGAAAGAGCAAGGGAAAGATGATAAACCAAAGGAAGGCATAAACGAAAAGGTTACTGCTGCATCGGTAAAGAAGATGATTACATCGCACACTTCTTGATAACTAGGCTATGACACATATACATACTACTACTATCGAACCGAAGGACCTAGAATCAATAGCTAACCCTAGATGTCAGCTGACCAGTAGCGAACGCAGGAATTCGACTCTGGGGGGTCCAAATTATTGTCAACGGTTGTAGTGTATTTTTCGATGTTTGTCTCACATCAAATAGTTGTGGCATGAGTGGTATGAAGTTATGAGATAGTATATAGATAGATAATGATTGACGAATAATATAAGGATGGTAACAACTAATAATAACTCATACATATGTTCCACTAAATGTGAAACATTTATTTTCAGGATAAGGTTTTATTTATTGTTCTTTTATAAGTTAAGTAAAGAAATAATAAAGAAGAGAGTGAAAAATATAGTAATGATGTTGTTTACATTTTAATGAGAGTAATAAATAAGGGTAACAAAATTTATTGCAAAGTTTGTACGGAAAAAAAAAGATAAAGTGTTTGTAACTTAAAGTTAAAACTTTGTGCATTTGAAAAAATGGAAAATTAACAAAATAAAAAAGTATTAAAAATATAAAAGGAAAAATGGGAAGCATTAAAATTACAAAGAAGAGTTTTGGAAGCACAAAATGTGATAGAAAAGGCCTTAGGCAGTGACGAACGCAGAAGTAAATGTAAGTAGGAGCTAAATTTTAACAATTTATTTTAAAAATAAATTTATAGGTGATTTAGATTATTAATAGAGCTTTTATATAATAATATGTATAAAATATGAATAAAATTTAGAATTTTATAATGAAAAAAAGTTTAAAAAAATGAATTCATTAGGGGCTAAAGCCCCTCCTCTATATATGTAGTTCCGCCAGTGGCCTTAGGCGGAGTCAAACTCAAATCTCCGCAAAGAGAGCCAAAGTGCTAGCCACTTGTATTTCTAGCTTTTGCTGATCAGCAGTCATAACCTGAGGACGGACGTCTTGTCGTGTTGTTGGTGGAGAATAGGTTGTAATCCCCTGGCGGGTTCTCTTCCGGATCTTGTGAAAGTGGAACAAAGGGGTCTGAAGAAAGCGGTGGTTGCCCACTTGATCCAAGATTCATTTCTCCCGATGGAGGATAGAACTGATAGATCCACTTAATTACTAAGTTCGTCCATAAGAAGCAATCCGGTCGACGATAGGATTTTGTAAATAAGAATTTCAAAATATGGTAATAAAAATATAATTTATAATCTGCTTTTAAAATTAGAGCCCCAAAAATCGAATGAATTCAAATAAACATACTCAAATGGGGCTCAAAACGGCCGCTAATTCATTTTCTAATGAGGATGTATATAAATATAAAGAGTCTGAGAGCACCTTATTAATAGTCTTGCAAATACAGAATCAAAGATTATTATGCATGGTGCATGTCACAAATAGGTTTTCAAACATATAAAAAGTAGTCACATTTTCATTTCTTCTTCTTCTTATTCTTCTCCTCTGCCAGCACGTCGGGATGGTTAGATGCACGCATCCTTAGGGACTTGTAGCGCACCCCCATTTTATGATTATTGGGATGGTTCGATGATGGAGTCCCCAAAGGCGCCCTAGCTGAACCAACTTCCTCACCATCACTGACCAACCAAGTATCAAAGATTATGTTAATTAAAGAGTTTCATGTATATATTTTTTAGAATTAATATCATTGTAAATGAATTCCTACCTATCCTCCTCGTCTAATATAACAATAATATCATTGGAGGCAACCTCTTCCACAGGGTTTTGAGGTATAGTTTTCTTACGCTGTGAAGGATTAAAATTATAGTTAGTAGTAGTAATAGTTTTATACTAAGTGGTTTCAAAAAATAAATAACATACACTCTTTTTCATTTGTAGCATATAAATGAAGGGATTTAATTATTTCTATAAATAAAACGAATGTGATCGAGAGTTACCGCATTGCTAGTTTGACCCTGCTGTATTGCACCTGTGGGAAGCAGTTATGTGACTCAAAATGTGCAACATAGGAGTAGTTTATGCATATCAACAATGAAATGAAACAGTAATATAACTTTAGCTATATTGATTCTTACTTTCTTAGATTGACCAATAATAATATCTTTATTAGGGCTGGCAATTTTTGATCCAACACGATAATTCGACACGAATCCGCACGAAGTTAACCCGACACGAACACGCACGTTTAGGATTTGGGTCCTTATAGGGTCGACCCAATAAGAACCGGGGAATTTTGGATTGGGTTGGGTCAGATTTGGGTCAGGTTGGGTTATCCGTTAAGAAAAAAAATAATTATTTTGATTATTTATATTAATTAAAATAATATATTAAATTTTAATTTTATTTATTTCTATTAATTAAAAAATATTATAATTATAATTTTATTTATTTTTATTAATTAAAAAAATATTATAATTTTAATTGTATTAGTAAAAATATGATTAATACTATTATTAATTATTTTTATGATAAAAAAATATTACTGCATACTTAAATTTTATTAAAAAATAATTATTTTAACTTTATTAGTTAGATTTAATTTTAATATACTTTAGTTTTATTATTTGGATTTAAAAATTATTAAAATTAATTATTTTAATGTTTTAATATCTTATTTATCGTGTTCTATCAAATTTTAATTATATAATATCATATGTCGGTCGTTATCGTATAACGTTTATATTGTGTAGTAACTTACTATCATTAAAAGATAACCGATATTTTTTTGGATGACACGAAATCCGCACGAATCCTACACGACCGATATTTTTTTGGATGACACGAAATCCGCACGAATCTAATACGAATCTGTTTGGGTTGAACCCGATAAGAACACGATGATTTGGGTTGGGTTGGGTTGGGACCTGATAAGATTGGGTCAATATTGGGTTGACCCGATAGCGACCCAATTTGCACGATTTTCCAGCCCTAATCTTTATAGACAAAGAACATCAAAATTTTATGCAAAAAATTTAAAAAAATGTAACAATATTAATAGTAATATTAATCTAGAAATAGAACAATTGCTAGGCAGGGCCCCAAATGATCATAGTTTTATTTTTCCGGTGGATTTTTACTCCTACAACTGCGATGCCTACAAAAAACTTAATTTTACTACTACATGTTATTAATTTTCTTTGTATTGCAATTAAAACTCCATTTGTGTGAAAAATATATAAATTAAAAAAATATTGAAAATGTAAATTTCTTGTGGAAATTTACAGCATGTCACGGTATTTTTGTCCACCCATACAACAACCTATTAGCTATAGATATCTCAAAATAAAAAAATAAATAAATGTATTTGCATGCAAAATGGATGAAACCTCTATAATTACAAAAAAAAAAACACTTGTTGGAAACCTTACCTTTCTTTCCTTCACTCATATTCAAACCGCAACTCTGAAATTAAACATCAACTCCATAAAAACATTGTTATAATAAATCATGAATATTTATCAAAAAAATCTAAATACTATAATAATGCAAACAATACTTAGCTGAAATTTAGGCCATCCGCAACGCTATCTCTTATCCGTCTCTTAACCGTCTCATCTCTTCACTATTCATGGGCCCCACTGTACTTTTCAGCTCATCTCTTAACTAAGAGACAGCACCTGCAACCCTCCATCTCTTAACCATCTCTTAACCATCTCTTAACTATTCATTCAATTTCATTTTTTTTTTAATTCCAACAAATTCAATTAATAAAAAACACACTTCATTATAAATAAAATAAAATTACAATTTAAAATACATAAAAAAATAAAAAAGACATAATTAAAAAACTAGAAATTACAAATTGCACACTTAAACTCAAATAAAAAAAAATGGAGGCAAAGAAACAGAAGAAGGAGTTCTCTAGTGACGATCATCTAATGGTTGCCAAATTTTGCCCAAATGTGCTCCATTAGATCCTCCTGGAGTTGGGCGTGGGCGGTAGAATCACGTGTCCTTGCCCGAATAGACAACCGCTCTTGCAAAGACGGATGCACTCCCGTTCGAGGCGGACTACTTGCGGTTGAGCTTCCCGGGGTTTCAGGGTCGAACCAATTTCCCGCCTCAGGTCCTTCGTCGGCGACAATCATGTTGTGCAAGATTATGCACATATACATGATGTCGACCATATTCTCTATAAACCACTGTCGAGCCGGGGCTTTGATAATGTTCCATCGAGCTTGGAGAACCCTGAACACTCTCTCCACATCCTTGCGAGCAGACTCTTGCTTCTGCGCAAAAAGAGACTGCTTTTCGTCCGTAGGCCTGTTGAACGTCTTCACGAAGGTTGGCCACTTCGGATAGATGCCGTCGGCAAGATAGTACCCCATTTTATACTGGCGATTGTTAGCGACGAAGTTGATGGCCGGCGCTTTACCATTCAGAACATCAGCGAAGAGGTCGGAGTTGTTGAGCACGTTGATGTCGTTGTTCGAGCCGGGGACCCCGAAATACGCATGCCAAATCCATAGCCGGTAGTCGGCGACGGCCTCGAGTATAACGGTGCGGTGGGTGCCTTTGTGGCCGCTCGTGTATGACCCCTTCAACGCCACAGGACAATTCTTCCATTGCCAATGCATGCAATCGACACTCCCGAGCATCCCGGGGAATCCGTGCACTTGTTCGTGAAGATGGAGCAGAAACTGACAATCTGCGGTGGTTGGCTTCTTCAGAAATTCGGCGGTGAAGGCTGCCCGGACGCCTTTGCAGAAGTTCAACAAACAAAGTCGCCCAGTGGATTCTCCGACGTGCAGGTATTCGTCGAACGCATCCGCCGTTTGTCCAGTAGCAAGCTGACGGATCGCCGCAGTACATTTCTGGAGCGTCGTGTGGCTAGGACGGCCAACAGCGTCGAACCCTTCTCTGAAGAACTCTTCCCGTGCCGCCAATGTATTCGCGATATGCAAAAATAGCGGGCGTGACATACGGAAACGGCGACGGAAGTAGATATCTCCCCACACCGGGTTCGGACTGAAGTAATCACGTTCCAACCTTGCGGCGGCTTCCTCCCGGTTACGGTGGATGTATGTCCGGCGTTGCCTAGGAGGCGCGGCGGCTTCCTCCTCCCTACGTCGATCTGCTTCTAGCGATTCTTCCATTATTCGACGCATTTGCTCAAATGGATCCATAATTGATTAAATTTGGGAGAAGAAAAAAATAAAGGAATGATTTTATAGAAGTGATTGGAGAGGAAAGAAAGAGAGATGAGAGAATAAATGTGTGTTTGTGTGTAAAATGGAGAATGGAGAAGAGTATATATAGAATATATAAAAAAAAATTAAAAATTAAAAATTAAAAATATTACCGTTGTTCAACGGTAATATTACCGTTTTTTATTTTAATTTTTTTTTTTTTTTGAAAAATCTGATTTTTTTTTTTAAAAAAATTGAATTATGACGTCATAAATCCGACGCCCACTCGCGGGTCGGCGAGTGGGCGTCACGCCAGCAGCCCGCGCGCGCCACGTGGCACCGGGCGCGTGTCTCGCGAGCTCGAGACTTGCCTTGCCGGGACGCGTTGGGCGTCGAGACGAGACGGGAGCCGCAACGCTGTCTCGATGCCGATCTCGTCTCGTCGAGACGAGATCGAGTCCGCAACGAGGCAGCGTTGCGGATGCTCTTACCAATTAAGATGTTCTGTCTATGTTTCTTTCTTCCTTTTTGTTGTTTTTGGGAAGATGTGGCAGTCTATATATGTAAATTCATACATTTATTACTTAGGTTCATTTTTTATTTTGTACATTTGCAATAACATTTGTTTTCCTTATTATCTTCAAAATACATTTAATATTAGTTTCAAATTCACAAAGTGAGCATTGTATAGATCGATATAGACTTTAGTCACAGATCGGATGTGCTAGAAATACTATTGTTTATTTTCTTATACTTTCATAATGAACTTCAAATGATGGATCAAATTTATTACTTACTTCTTTAGTGTTTAAAAATGAGCTAAAATAGAACATATACTTGCTACAAAATATATGATAGGGCCCTCGAGCAATCCAAATCACGCACATGATCGCATCCAAATCTCTATCAATCTCCAAAGTATCTTTTAATAGTATTTGATTTGATTTTGCATATCTTTTGTAATCTTTTTAATATATTTTGCTTGCTTAGCAAGATAGGCTTTAGGGTTTAGAATTCTATAAATTATAGAATTCTCTATCATTTTGATTCATTGAGAATTAAGAAATAAAATACTTCTTTTCTCATTCTTGTTCCAAACCCTAGAACTTCAACTAGGGATTATCTCTTTTGCTCCGTTAAATCTTCGTGTGCTCTACAAACCTCTCGATAGGGAACTTAAACCCTATCAATTGGTGCTTCCATTGTTTACTCTTCCTCCATCAAATCAATTCCTCCCAAAACATCAAAATCTCATGGAAACAAAAACTCACGCCAATCTTTCATCCACTTTTTTCCCAACCCCCACTTGTCCAATGGCAACGGAAGCAGTCGCTTACAATACCCCACCTCCGTTGCATGAATATTCCAGCCAAGTTCACAAGAACATCGAGGCAGCCCTTGCCAAGCTCACGACAACCATTACCGTCGCGAGACCAAAGGAGCCGCCGGATCAACAGCTGGTTGTGACACCACAGCGGGGGTGGTCTCTTCTGCCGTCAGTCACAAACGCACCGTTGGGTATCAAACCCTGGGCTGCACCACACCTCCACCTCGAGCCACCACGTTTCGACGGAGAGAATGCCCCGAAGTGGATCTGTACTATCCAAGAGTACTATAATCACCATTGCACACCGCGAGATGATCGTCTTTATCTTACACAATATTTATTCGATCACCCAGCATTGGATTGGAGGGAATATTGGATGGAAAATAACAGAGGAAAGGGCTGGGATGACTTCTTGTTGGCCGTAAAGCAGCGATTCGATCCCGATTTATATGATGACGACTACGTCGGTCGATTGGCTTCTCTCCGGCAAACTTCAACCGTCGAAGCCTATCAAACATCATTCGAAGCATTGCTACCACATGCTTTGCACGTCGGGGAATCGATGCTATCCTATTTGTTCATCATGGGTCTCAAATCACCGCAGAAACAAGTAGTACTCATGCGACAGCCTAGCACGCTCCGAGAAACTTTTGCCATCGCCCTGAAATTACAAGCTTACCACGCTGGGACTGCCTCACCTGGACCGTTTACGCGAACAGAAAGGACCTGCCAAGACCAGCGGCAACCCAACTGTGAGAGCCCATACACAGTCGCGAATAGGGAGCCCGATCATCAGCCATCAGAGCGTAAAACAGAGGTCACACAAGTAACTGTTATCAATCAATTTGGTGTTCAACCTGTGAATGCCGATTTTAGCAATGATTTTGCTAATGGGAGTGGTTCCAATTCAATTGTTTGCGATGGGAGTATGGGCAAGTATACCATATATGTGGATATTGTCACTAAGGAGCACAATGGATGTAATATGGATTGTATATCTGTGGATGTAAATCCCATAGATGACAGTTTCCTTGACCAAGCTTGTAGCAAGGCGTTGAATATTGATAATGGTGTCATCGCCACCGACGATATTGAGGAGCAGTCTGCGAAGGTTCAAGCTCTTGTCGAGACACATTTCTGCACCGACTTTCTTGATTCAGTCAACCCCCAAACCTCTATCGAGCAGATTGGGCCCGTGTCAAGCACAAATTTCATCTGCAGTGTCCTGTAATTTTTTGTCACATCGCCCAAATCCTGGAGCCATTGAACTCCCAACACGACATCAGGGCCCTCAATTTGGAGCAGAAAAAGGTCGATATTGAAAGAATGTCCCTGCAACACAATCGGTGTGCTCAAGCTCACATAATCGCATCGCATAGAAGCTCCATTGCCAACAAATACACGAAAAGGAGAGATAACATGGAGAGGAAGACATAACCTTTCCGCTACGGAGGGTTTGATAAAGTTATGTGTACTGCCCCCGTCAATCAGTACGGAAAGCGGTGCATCTTGTATGAGGCCGGTGAGACGAATAGAGCGTGGCTTAATTTTTGGGCCGATGACAAAAATCCGAGAGACATCGCCAGTGATCGCCATATTAGTTCCGTCCTCTTCTGCCTGTCCGTCATTACGGAGGTCCTCCTCATCCTCACTGTCTTCCCCCACAAGGACGTCCTATCGGCCTTCTCGGCTGCAGATATGCGGATGATCGGGTAGTCACGTGGGGCGCCCTCCCACTGCTGTTTCTGTTGAGGGAGAAGTGGCTTGGGTCCTTCCAGAGGGCGGGGGCCGTTCGTGATGGCGCTAGCAGGTGCTCGCTGGTCACGCCGCGGCCACTGCGTCCGGCCATTGGCTGGAACTGACCGAACCATTGTTGACTGGCAGGCTGCGAGCTGTTGGGTTAGCGCGATGGCGTCGCTTAGTGACGATGGGCGTCGTGTCAGCAATTCATGTTTCAGAGACGCCGCGAGCCCCGCGATAAATAGGGATGTTAAGGTGCTATCACCTACATTCGAGACCTTTTGGAGTAGAGGTTCAAACTCAGCAAGGTAATCTTCCAAAGAGCCGGTCTGTCGTAGAGACGCGAGGCGACCTACGTAATCCTCGTAGAGGTCGGGATCAAAACGCCATTTTATGTCCAACAAAAAATCCTCCCAACTCCTACCCTCGCTATTAGCCTCCCAGAATCCAAACCACTCTGCTGCTGCGTCATCCAACAAGAATTCTGTGAGGTAAAGTCTGTCCGCCAAGGGTGTAAAGTTGTGATTGTAATACTTTTGGACTTTCTTAATCCATATCACGCACATGATCGCATCCAAATCTCTATCAATCTCCAAAGTATCTTTTAATAGTATTTGATTTGATTTTGCATATCTTTTGTAATCTTTTTAATATATTTTGCTTGCTTAGCAAGATAGGCTTTAGGGTTTAGAATTCTATAAATTATAGAATTCTCTATCATTTTGATTCATTGAGAATTAAGAAATAAAATACTTCTTTTCTCATTCTTGTTCCAAACCCTAGAACTTCAACTAGGGATTATCTCTTTTGCTCCGTTAAATCTTCGTGTGCTCTACAAACCTCTCGATAGGGAACTTAAACCCTATCAATATATAAAGCAACTTTTACGATCATACCGATCTTATGGTATACAATAGTCATCGCGGTATATCTTAATACACACGTCATACAAAAGAAGTACTAGTTATTATATATATGCAAAATACAATCACGTGTCTATATATTTGTTAATGCACATGTGATTATTTAATGTGTAAAATGGTCTTTGCGCGTTATCTTTGTGTGTATATAATCACGTGACGATATACAATAGTCGTGAATGCACACCAACACATGGATGTTCAATGTGTAAAATGATCCCAATGTATCTTATGAAAGAAGTACTAGTTTTTGGGAAGATGTGGCATGTCGAGGTTGCTTGATGTGTAAAGAGATCTTTGTGCATCGTAAGAAAGAAGTACTAGTTACAATTTTAAAAAAAATACATATACGAACATGTGTCGGTAATATAATATCCGTTAATGTATGTGATAGAAGCTTGTTAACATTTGGATATACTTAATGTTAAAATGATCTTCGTACATCATACAAAAGAGACACTAGTATAACAAAATTACAACCACGTGTTTAATTTAATAAAAGTAGTTGTTAATACACGTCTGAAAGACTTAACACTTCGATACTTCACGTTTACAATGATCTTCATACCTCGCGCAGGAGAAGACTAATTTGTATGAATAAGTACATTCATGTGTCAATATAAAAAGTCATTAATGGCTATCTTAGAAGCTTTAAGTATGGATGTGCAATGTAATCTTACGATATCTGCATCCTCATCTTGGTATTTAATAGCATAAAATCTTCTCAATATTATATGAAATGTAATCTCTTCGTACACCATAAAATTTGTGCAACCCCATCTTAACTATCTTAAAAGCTTCAAGTGTGGATGTGCAATGTAATCTAATGACATCTGCAACCTCATCTTTGTATTTAAAAGCATAAAATCTCTTTATCATGTTAAAGAAGTATTAGTTGCTATAAAAAAGAAACCCACACATATTGATATTTAATAGTCGTTAATGAACATCCCAAAGGCTTGAGTCATGGATACTTGGGAGTTGTTTATGCACGACTTGGAGACATAACGCATAATGTGGTATATTGATATATTTGCATTGAATGAGGTACTATAAATAAATACAACCACATGTTTGATTTAACAAGAGTAGTTGTTGTACGCGCCCGAAAGGCTTACCGCTTGGATACCTAATGCGTACAATGATCTTCGCACATCGCATAGTATAAATACTACTAGTAATTAGTATAAAGAAGTACATTTGTCAATGCAAATAGTCATTAATGCATGTCCTAGAAGCTTAACGTGTGGATGTGTAATTTATCTAATGATATCTACAACCACATCTTGGTATTTAAAAGTATATGTGGATGTGTAATGTAATCTAATGATATCTACAACCACATCTTGATATTTAAAAGTATAAAATCATCTACATGAAATATATGGAATAAGTATAAGTTACTAAAAAATATACAACCACATTTTGACATTTAACAGTCATTAATGCACATCCCAAAGGTCTAACATGTGGATACTTTATGCATGAAATGAACTCCACTCATCGCATAAATGAAATTCTATTTAAAAATAAAACACATTCACGTGCTAGTATATAATAATCATAAATGCACATTTATGTGTACAATGATATTTGTACGGTTAATGGAAGAAATACTACTCCCTCCGTCCCAAGGTATTAGACTAACTTTTCTTTTTGGGATGTCCCAACATATTAGATTCATTTCTTTTTTTAGCAAGTAGCATCTATCTTATTTTATTCTCCACCTACTTTTTTCTCTCTTCTCTCCCCTACTTTTTCTCTCTCTCATACTTTACTCTCTCCACTTTAACTATTTAAATATCAATTTCTTAAATCATGTGTCCAAAAGAAGTGAGTCTAATACTCCGGGACGGAGGGAGTAACAAAAAGTGTAGCAACGTGATTCCGTGACAATGTATATTTTAACGCACAGCTTAGAGCATCTCCAATGGTCGGCTAGCGACCGGCTAGCCGATTCTTCGCGCTGGCCGATCGGCTAGCCGAACCATTGGAGGCGGCCAGCGCGAAATCGGCGAGCGGACCGGCGTGGGCTGGCCGATCGCTCGGCGCTGGCCGATCGGCTAGCCGCCATTGTGGCGGTCCGATCGGCCAGCGCCAATTTTTGTTTTTTTTTTTAAAAAAAAAAAAACCTATATAAACGCGATTTTCGTTTCATTTTCATTTGCACCACTTGTTTTAACGAGTTTTCTCTCTCTCTAACTTTCTGTACAAGAGCATCATCGAGCGATGGATCACAACAACGAGTCCAGTCCAGCGACGAGTGGATCTCAGACTCCCATGGTACCTGTGGGATCTGGATGGGGGCAGATGGGCGGGCAGATGGACCCGGGGTTTAACATCCCTTGGAATCAGATGATGGGGATGATGGCCGGTGCGCCCAGGGGATGCAGGGGGGGGAACCAAGGGGGTATGCCGGGGGATATGCCGTGGGGGATGCCGGGCGGGGGGCAGGGGAGCGGCGGGCAGTCAGCGCCCGGGTGGGGGGGTATGCCCCAGATGCAGCAGCAGATGATGCTGCAGCAGATGATGGGGATGATGTGGCAGGGCGGGATGCAGGGGGGGATGCAGCACGGTATGCATCCCGGGATGCAGGGGTCACCGGGAGGGGACACGGTATATCGTCCCTCGCTTGATTTTTTGACGGCTTCGTCTCACACGTCGACCTCAGTGGAGACGCAGTTCACTGGCGATGACCTTCTGTCATTGCATGATATGGGGATCGATCTCCATGATCCGGATACTCCCGCTCCAGCAAGGCGGGCCGTGCCGAAGAAGAAGACGAGGGGGAAGGCCAATGCGGTCGGCGAGTCATCGCAGCCCGCTGTTGACGACACCCCTGGCCGTAGAAAGTGGACGGAGGATGAGTACGCCGGGGTGGCCAGGGGGTGGTTGGAGGTGTGCGACGATCCGCTGGTTGCGAACAACCAGCGGGTCGTCAACATGTGGGCGAAGATCAGAGCTGCCTATAGGAGGCACTGCCCGCACGGGAAAGACTTCAGCGGGGAGGAGGTCCGGAAGGGGTGGGAGCGCATCAGGGCCGCGGTGGGCCGTTTTGCGAATTTGTACGCCAACGCCCTCCGTCAGCTCAGTAGTGGGCAGAATGAGGACGACGCCCGGAGGATAGCCGAGAGTCAGTTCCCCTTGGCGGGGACGTACAAGGAGTTCACCTTCTGGGAGTGCTTTTTGTTGCTGAAGGACTCCGAGAAGTTCCGGGCGGGGTGCGACGCTGGGTGGCCGAAGAAGCAGAGGCTGAACTATACCGGCGACTACAGCGGCAGCAGCGGCGGATCCCATGACCTCCCCCCGGATGCTGAGGAGTTTCCATCCCCTCCTTCATTTGCTGGTCGCCCCCACCCGGTTGGACAGAAGCGGGCGCAACGGGCTGCGAGGGGCGGATCCCCCCTATCGCCCCGCGAGGTCCAGTCCTCCGCCCTCCCACCCGCCCCACTCGAGTACACTCTCGATTCGCGTAACCATACGCGGGATCAGATGTACAAGGTCTTCCAAGATTGGAGGACCGCCACTGACCCCACAGAGAAGATGTATCTTCACTCGATGCTCGAGAGCATGCGGGTTGATTTGTAAATCGCGAGGGCACGGCTAGCGGGTTCCGACGTGGGATCAGATACCACGGGTGGCGGCAGCGGCGGCGGCGACGGCGACGGCGACGGCGATGAGGAGTAGAGAGTGGCGGGGCTCGTGTGTGGAAGCCCTTTTTTTTAAAAAAAAATCATGTACTTTTTTTTTAAAATCTTTGTACTTTTTTTTAATGGAATTGATTAATTTTCCCGTATATGTCTCGTAAATTTAATTCCGTATTTTAATCGTAATTTTAATTCCGTAAATGTAGTATATTTTGAATTATTTTTATTGCGGCTGGCCTATGGCTAGCCTATGGCTACCTAAATCTGATGTGGCAGGTAGATTTTTTAGTGTTGCTGACGTGACAGGGGAGAGAATGGCTAGCCTATTGCTAGCCTATTGCTGGCCTATGTACCATTGGAGATAGGGGTGGGTCGATACGATATATCGTATCGAAAACGTTGTATCGTGTATCGTATCGAAAATATCGATATGAAAGAATTTCATATCGTTATCGTATCGAAAGTTTCGATATATCGAACTTTCGATATAAAAAAATTTTATATCGTTATCGTATCGATATTTTGATATATCGTATCGAAATTCGATATATCGTTAAATATCGATATATATCGAAAATTTTGATATATATCGATATATATCGAAAATATCGATATATCGAAAATTTTCGATATATATTGTATTTTCGATATAAAACGATATATCGCGATATAAGGAAATTCATATCGTTATCGTATCGAAAATTACGATATATCGAAAATTCGATAATTTTTCGATATTTTTCAATACGATACGAGCGATATATCATTTTTTCGGTATTTTTCCCCGGCCCTAATTGGAGATGCTCTTAGAGACTTCACACATAATGTGGCATATTGACAATTGTGCACCTAAATGAGAAATACTAGTTATTATTGTATAAAATACAACCAGTTTTTTTATTTTTTTAAAAGCACTGTTAATACACGTTTTTAAAGGCTTAACACTAGGAAGTCATACATACATTGTACAGAAGAAATATTAACAAGAAATACAACCAAGACTAAGCCTTCGTTCTATTGAAAATGACCCACTTTCCTTTTTGGTTTGTCCCAACCAAGATGACCCATTACTTAAAATGGAAACCCATTTATCTCTACTTTATCCCCTCTCTCTTACTTTACTCTCTCCATTTAACACACAAAATAAAGTTGCATAAAATCTCGTGCCGCCCAAGAAAGAGGTCATCTTCCTTGGGACGGAGGGAGTAATTATTATTGCACGACTTAGAGACTTGACACATAACATGGTATAGTGATATCTGTGCATCGCAGGAAAGATATACTAGTGATTATTTACTACGAAAATATACAACCATGTCTCCCTATAATTGGTGTATGACTGATCATTAAAGATTGCTTTTGCGGATAAAAAAGTGATAAATGATATATGTACCATACAAATATGCATACATATATATGTGTGTTAATATTAGGCATCAAAAGGTAGAGGAGGTCTTCCCTTGGCCCTTACAAAGATCGCAGTTTGTATATCCAAGCCCTTCACAGTAAGGACACTTCGCATCTCCTTCATCAACCCATTCCATAAACTGCACAAACACAATTTCCCATACTAAATCTATCCAAATCCAAAATGGGAACAGTAGTTATAATTACTGAAAATTTCTCTTATAACCAACCTGTGGCTCAATATTTGGCTCCCCAGTTCCATCACATTCTGCAACAAAACCCCAAATATATTAGCACAAATGCTATACATACTAAAATTAAATTCTCTATCTATGGTTATTACACAAAGGGTAATATTGTTTCTATCCCAGACGACCAAAAATAACAGAAGTTGTTGAATTCACGATGACCAAATATAATCGCTAGATCTTAGAGCTAGTTTTAGTTTTTTGGCCTCATGTTATGTGGTATGTTGAAGCATAGTTTTATAAATGTAAAGCAACTTGTCCAACTCGGATTCAAGATATAATATAGATTGAGTAAAATTTTACCCATGCACAATAAGCGGCCTTCTCCACGACAGGTAAGGCACTTGGTAGCTGAATTTTCATTTGCACTTTTGACTATTCTTTTGCTACCACTAGAGAGCCTTGAAGAGTCTTCCCACCTATTCTCTCCAAGAAGAAAGACTCTAGCTCGAGATGCCCCAACTTCTGTTACACCTTCGCCTGTTACAACCGGGGCTCCATTGGTTCCCTTAAGAAAACAGAACAAAACAAAAAATATAAGTATTAAATCATACAACTAAAGATGGATGTTCAGTAACATCAAAATATACAGGCTGAAATTGGTTTAGACATTGTATCAACATTTCATTCCATAGCAGAAAATTTTCAAACAACATCTCTATTATGTAAAAGCACACACTCGGACTGGATTATGCTAACTCATTTTCACCTTCAGTGAACTAAAATGTTGATGAACAAAGCATTATTTACCACAGAAAGAATGCAAAACGGAACCAAAATCCTTTGCAATCAATGAAGAATGTGGAATGACATAGTTATATAGAAAGATTTCTCAGACTAGCTGCTTGATGTGGTGACACAAAAGGTTCGCAATTGAGAAGTACCTTCGCTTGGTCAGTTGATTTAGGTTCTTCCTTTCTGGTGATTCCCGATTCAGAACCTCCAAATAACCTGTGCAGAAGATCAGCTGTCATAATGCCATCTTCACGCACTCCTAATGTTGACTGCCAAGATATAGAAATTTATCAGTCATCAGTTCCTTAGTTATCACTCCTAATTGAGTTGAATGGTCTTTATAAGCTACATACTTGCCACGTTTTTACAGCACGTTCAGTGCCACTTGAGAAGCTAGAAAATTCCATGTCCTCTTCACCTGAGTAGAAACCAAGTTTCTGCAAGGCTTCCTATCAAAGACAACATGAATTGGAACAAACAGTGGTGAGTTTAATTAGTAACTTTCTGTCAATGATGTTTGCAGAAGGATCACTAATGGTGACTCTCAAAAGCCTAATGTGATACAGGTAAAGTACTGAATAAGATCAATTCTTTGGTGTTTCCTGGGAAAAAGGGTTCTTCACATCAGGTTTTAGTTTATTAGAACTGTTGCCTCATAGAACTGCAAACGCTCGCAGCTAAAACCATACCTGCATTGCCCCGACTTCATCTCCTTCAGATCCTACTCTCAATGTTGCACTTTTTAACACCCTTTCCTTCTTTTCTGGAGTACTGATCACTTCCTTTACGACAGTTTCCTCCTCCTCGGTAGTTGCCTCAACCACTAATGGAACAGCGCTAGTTCCACTCTCAGCAATTTTGTTCACATTCTTCTTCAAATCTCCCACCTTGAGAGCCTAAAATCAAAACTGATTGTGTATTCATTATTTGAACAAAACTTATCGTCTTCATGTGTACAGTACAGATATATCACATACTCACAAAAGCAAACTGAAATTCGAGTATTTTTACTGTAATTATGTAAATTATGGTAACATATCATATTTTCCCCTTCCAATGAAAGAGAAAGGGCAAATAACAAGTAGAATTCCAGCAAGCATACGAATCAAACTCAGGTACAGCAAAATAAATATGATGAGAAATCGAACATTTTGTTATACCTGCAGCAATTTGGCAATATTTCCGACGGTGTCAGAAACAGAGGCGGCCTTGAGAGAATTAAGGCTCTCAAGGTCTTGAATTCTGAGCTTAAGTCTGTTTATCTCTTGCAGCAATGACTGGCGCTCGGCGTTCCACCGGGACTCCTCCCTCAGCCAGCGCTGCTCCTCCCTCAACCACCGCTGCTCCTCCCTCAGCCACCGGGCCTCCTCGCTGAATGGTTCCTGATTGGATGGAAATGCGAAGCATACGTGGGACTTGGACAAGGGTCTCAAGTTGAAATTGGGTTTGTGGAGGATGGAAAATGTGGGAATTGGAGTTAGAAGCAGCATTTTGTATGATGGTGGGAAATATGGTTTCATTGGAATTGTGTGGTTTAAGGAGTACATATTTGCAAGGTATGACGGTTGTTAAAAATTGGTTATTTCTTCAGGAGGTGTGAAAATCAAATTAGCTAATTCACTTTTATCGAAACTTTAGTATTCATTATTTTGTTTATTGCAATAAATATGCGCAATTTGTAAATGCATATGTAGATTTAAAGGCTATAAATGTAGAAAATCACCATTTGCATTATATAGGGTTTTCTTTCAAACTGAAAAATCATAGGTTAAAGGGTGATGAACACAAGGATATCAAGTAGAGCATGATATTCATGCATTTATTGATTACATACATAAATATACATAACTAAAACAAAATAGAGTTGTTCCCGAAATTGTATCAGTCATAAATATGCTCATCTCCGATTTGTCCGTCCATACCTCTAGGTTTTGAGCTTCTTAACTCCCACAAGGACGGATACATTTATGACAAATTTGAGCTACCCACCAAATAATCAATAAAAAAGAAGCTTGTGAAGCTGTATAACAAAATAAATCACAAGCAAAACAGATCTGCACAGATAGCATCAGGTTTCCTCACAGTCAGCGCCTCCTGTATTTCAGTGATAAACGCGAATCACTACTGTGATGGATCAGGACATTAGTCAAGCTTGACATTAGAATATAAAAGGGTATCCTTGGTGATTGACATGTTGAGAAGAAAGTAGATCTGCAACAAACAAAAAGGTATTATCGGCTCATGTTCCATAAAGAATCTAGCAAAATCACCATAACAGGAATAATAATTAAGAAGTTGGACCTTCTGGTACTGTACCAAATGGGCAAACTCCATTGTTATCTATACTGAACAATCCAAGTAGAGTAAACAAAATAGACAGTGCATGCATTATCAAAGCAAATCTTACCCCCAAAATAGTGGCAATAAGAAGAATGATCCCTGTTATCCAGGCCAAGGTGATTCTAACAAATGCTATTTCTGCGATTATGATCCTCCCGGGTGAGAGTTTTGTTTGCTGCAGCAAACGAGCAGATGATCGAGTATTCACTGTGAAATGGAACATATTCTCTTGCTCTGAATCAACCCAGCCCCTGTGGCCAATGACTCCAACAATTTTCCCTGCCAAAGAGCTAATGTAAGTTTCTAAGAACAACACTAAAAAGAAGACACGGACATATAATATTCAAGCAAGCTTCATTTTCAAAAAGCTGAATATCCAGCCAAACATTCACCATTACTCAAGAAGATACAATACAACTAACTCCTTTACTTCAAGATCATCAGAAATATCAATACGATAAAAGCTTAGGTTAGCAAGTAGTTCGTGCCAATATATTAAAAACAGAATATACCTTGATATGCTGCCTGCAAAGAGTCGAGCATCTTCGATACGGAATCAACAAATACTTCCAGTCCACTTTGAGCAATTCCTTCCTTTCCATAGCGATCTTGTAAAGCCTGCCAAAATACATCGAAGAAGGCATGGAATCATGAATTGCCACAAGATCGCTAAAACCAACCCCTATCCAGTAGAAAACAATGTCAAAGTTCTAGGAGTTCACTGTTTGGGCCAACTTACACATAATTTGGCAGAATTAAACCAATCAGAAAAATTCATATCAGCTGAATAACTGAGTTCTAGAATGATTATAAATTTAAAAAATTAATAACCAAATGGTTTCAATAAATTATGGATGACCTTAATTCCATCAAATCTGCCCGTCATAAGCTCTGCAGGACTTCGCTCACTTTTTGCCAATACTTGATGCAACTCCATAGCCTTTTTAATATTACTAATAAGCATTACAAGACTTGTTGTGAATTCTCTGTCTGCTTGCTGTTGAATTCAAAACAGATTCTTTGAGCTATTTACAGAAACAAAAAAATAGTACCGTCCCAAGATATTGGACCCCTTTATTTTTCGCACTCGTTTTGGAAAAATAATAAAATAGTTAGAGTGGAGAGAGAGTAAAGTAAGAGAGAGAATTCTGTAGAGGAGAGTCTTCTCTACATAATTCTTTTTCTTATTTTACTTTTTCTCCACTTCAACTATTTTATATTATTTTTCCAAAACGAGTGCGAAAAAGAAAGGGGTCTAATATCTTGGGACGGAGGGAGCACCTAGTAACAACAGGAAAACTAAAAAAGCAAGAACCTCTGACATATGAAGTCTCACAAAACCACCAGTAGCGATGGGAATGAGTAGCTCCCCATTCATTGATTGGGATGGATCTTCAACATATGATCCACCCAACCAGGACGCCTGATTACAACAAACCAAAATAGTCATATATTAAGTTTACAAAAGTGTAGGATTTGGTGGGAGGGGAAAAAGAGAGAACTTACAAAACCACTTAGTTCTTGGTCGGAACATTCAGCACTGGTTGAGATTTCATTCAGTGACACCATAGAAAGTTCATCTTTGTCTGCTCATAAACACAGTAAATCCATAAAATATTTCAAGATTAAAGCTGTTGAGGTATATGAATTATGAAATCACAAAGATCCATTACCTGGAAGCTGAATGCCCACTCTTTGGTTACCTTCAACCTTGATCCTCATGGTGCTACTAGATGGATATTTATCTAAGCGGCCAACAAGTTCAGAATCTGCATGCATAATAGCGTTGAGTGTTACCATACACCAAAACAATAGGACAGCAGCGTATTAGCAACCAATTTTGATAAGCATACCTTCAGCTCCTGTAACCTCAACCATCAATAATGCACGGGGCGGGTCGAATGGGTTGGGCGCAAGCACCTCATTCAGCTACAAAACGAAAGTTGCTAAAACATTGACAGCAGAGACACAGCTCGTGTAGGCACAACAGAAGTAGACTCTACCTTGGATGAGCTAGCAGCAGAGAGTGTAGAAGGTGGTGCAAAGCCAAGCAATACTGATGCAGTAGCACCAATTTCGGATGGGGAAAGAGAAACAGTCTGCACAAGATTTTATTTCTCAGTCAAATAACACTAATTCAAAACCAGGTTATGAAAAAGTGAAGCATGAAATTTAAATAGGTTGTCAAGTTATATGCATCCAGCATCAAAGAAACAAGATGAGAGTTTAATCTGTACAGCAGGAAATATGACTATAAATTCCAACGGATGAGTTTTCAGAGGAACAGATCCACTAACAAAATAACCAAGGTTCATAAAGCATTGCAAAAGTCTAAAGCAGTTGGAAACTGGAAGAATCATGTATCCAAATTAATGATTTTGAACAGGATCATAGGATCTATCAAAATGCAGGGTACATGAAGGTGCAGATATTGTAAATCACCCTAAAAGGATTGAGATGGTTATACCCTTTGAATGCTCCTCAAGGAACTCCAATATACTTTAATTTGTTTCAAGCAAAGAGATAAGCATAATGTTCCAATGGTTACCCCCTTCTAACAGTATTACTTTTGCTAATCAGACCTCCTATGAGATATAAACAGACCGAGCAAAGAACAGTCCACTGTGTGCCAATCTCTGTTGAGACATTGTACAGCAAACTGAAGGAAAACAAGCATCAATCCAGGTGTTCAGGGAGGTTTTTGAGGGAATATAGACATGTGAAAGGCTGATAGGTATCACTGATGTTATTAAATATTGGACCTTTCTAGGCATAGGAGCCATCTAACTAGGTTTGAAAAGAGTTGGGTGATTGTGGGGGGGAGGTTAAGGAGAATATAAACCATGAGGATATAAAAACTTGAGAAATTAATTTCAGGAGTTTATGCATGAATTCAAATCCACCTCCTTATTGCATCAGCAGAGAACAAAGCTCCTAAACTTCATCCCCTCAAAGGAACGTAAGATAAGGTCCTTTAGGATCTTATTGAGAATGCAGCAGAATTTCTGAACTTCACATTGCCTCTGTCCTTCTTATATTACTTTGGTTGACCGGCAGAACTAAGTTCATTTAAGAAGCTTGTAGCGATTCACTATCCGTTGGACAAGCTACAGATTTGGCAATCCATCGAAATATTATTTAATTATTCAGTCGACAATATTATATCATATCTCTAAGAAACACATTATCATTTCAATCCAAAACAAGCCTGCGAAAGATGTTCTCATTCTAAGTCATGCTACAGTTATCACACAATCTGCATCCATACTGCAGCAAGCACAGTCGTTCTCTACTGCATCCATGCCTCAGAACGAAACTGAGCGCAGTACCACTTTCCATCTTAATGTACAAACTTGGTAAAGATCATCGCATCAGAACTCTATCAAACATGAATTTCTATGCTGCGTGTAATACTTGGCATAAAGACTCAATAAATTCACTCAAACATCAATGCATAGGAAATCCAGAGTTCACTCTTTAATCAGAAAACCTACCTGGTCTGATGAATGGCGAAGATATTGGCGAGTAGGACTGTCGTGGAAAAGAACTGAGGAATCCCCATAAATCACCTGAAATAAATCAAAGCAATTCAAATTCGACTTCAATATATAGACATTTAGCATTTACGATTCAACAAATTGATCAAACATGCGTGCGTGCCGTGCCTATTGTACGGAGAAAGGGGTGAGAACAGACCTTGTAGTGTAGAGAAAGAAGAGATAGAATGAACAGAAGGGGAAGAGAATAAGCTCTCTGAGGATCCATGATAGAGAGAGAGATGCGCGTTTGATCTGTGTGGTGTGCAACACGAAGATCTGCAAGATGAAGACGAATACAACATGATACGACAACGTTTTAGTCAATTCTTTAGGATTTTAATTATTGATCCACATTTTTTAAGTCTCGCAATATATTATTATTGGAAATCAACCTTTGTAAGTATATCCAAAACATAAAATATGTTTAGGACCAAAATAGTTTTTTAAAGTATTAATAAGTGAAACTTGAAGTTTATACTCATACTTTGTTTAAAATTTGTTATATTTCGAAATGGCCTTTTAGAAAATTAAAAATATTAGTACATGAACTACTCCATCCATTCACCATTTAAAGTTTCATTTTATCATTCTAGAATATCCATAACTTTAAAAACTCATTTATTTTTGGAAAATAAACAGGCCAAGACCATGCCTTTGGAATACTGTGATCAATTACGAAAGTTGGATTTACTCAACCCAATCAACACTAATTTACCTGGATTGGCTGGATAGGCAATGAGGGTCGAGATTACATATCTTTTGAATTTTTAAAACTATAGGGGTGTTCCGTTTGCAAGATTATATTCCGGATTAAATTAGTAGGTGTTTGGTTCATGAGATTTAGTTTATCAACTCAATCCAAGATGGATAATCATGGGATAATTAGTCATAGCTACCCCTATGACTAAAATAATCTCACAACTTGATATTATTTTATATAGGAAATCGAACACCAACTATATATACTCTCTATCTCTAGGAAGATAGTATGAAATCAAGGTCTTCTATTACTAGAACGGTGACCGAGAAGCTTCCTACCTTGAACGAACTACCGATATGGAAGACAGAGAAGGGAAATACAATTTGCATTCATTCATTTCATAATACAATTTGAATTAATTCATACTCGGGCTTTAGATCACACAAGGAATTTAACTAATTCTAAAAACTGCATAGCAACTTCATTTGGTAGATAATTTCCTACTTCGCGCACATGTCCGTTGCCTGCACCTATGCACCGCTTATTCATGTACCAGAAGATTGCCACTTTTTAGAACGACGTAAGATTTTATACGCTCTTATTAAAAAGAATTTAAATAGAGAGAAAAAAGATCGTTCAATATTTTAAAGTACTATGAAAAATGAAAAAAAAAAAAAAGAATTATGAGGGACAGTACACCATGCACTCTCCATTTTATTATATAAGAAGATTAGGAGTTATAAAGATGATTAGAATTAGTTAAATAATATAATTAACTAGTTAATATTTTAAGAGTGGCCTTGTGTGCATATGAGACCATCTTGAAGAGGGAAGTTATTATTAGAGCCGGTAGAAAGAATTGGTGAATACGGTTATAGTCGTAAGTCCAAGTCCACCTACAAAATCATACAAGCACTTAATTGAAAAAGATCATTACCACTCACGATCGAAAGATCAATATACTCGCAAATCTTGATGTATGAATAATTATATAGATGTGAAACAATAATCTACTAGTTAAGAAGGGTGTTCTTAGGGACGGACCTACGTTAGGGCATAGAGTTCCTTAGAACCCCAGCCATTTTAGATGTCGTGTATATTCTTAAAATTATTCAAACGAGACCTACTAAAGTAGTAGAAAGTAGTCATATTACCTTATGACAAAATAAAGACAGAAATAATCTAGAGGGACTTATTAAAATAAAATTTAAAAGGATTCAAAACTAAAGATACATAAACAGATAAACTTTTTAGATCGAGCAGCTACACACAATAATATACGTGATGATTTTTGGCAGCAACCTACAAATTTACTATCACAACCTAATTAGTCACTCTCAAAATTCGAAAGGCTCTTTTTTTCGGTCAAAATTGGCCCATCGAAAATCTAAATAAGTCCAACTGCATATAGTATTATCTTTCACTCGCACCGACGAAAAGTTACGTTCAATGAGACGATATTACACCACTTTTAAACATTTCTATCAACCTTTTCTTAATTTTCAAATGGGATTTTAACTTTGCTCTATATGGGGACACAATGAATTACTGTTAATCACCTGTGGGGTCCCTCTTACTAACTAGTGGATAAGCTAATGATTACCTGATTAATAATTGAAGAGGGGATATATTGGATGGAATATAGTGAGCTATAGTAAATGATTATTCATCTTCATTAGACGTGCACGATGATAATTTAATAATGATGAACCTGCAGTAAACCATACCAAACCATGCACTTATGCATATATAATTAGTATTTCTAGTTCTTTAAACTCTAATTAATTTGATTTGGGTCCAACACAACTTTTTTCAGGATATTGTGTAATGAACGTTGGTTTTAGGCCAAGATTTAGGTGGTTTTATTTACGTGGCTCAATTAATTGATGAAATTGGAAGTTGATTTTTATTTTTGCTTTGTTATTATTTTTTTTTAATATTTAATTGAGTTGCTCTAATTAAGCTTTCCTCTCAATGAATAAGTAGAATTAATTTTATTCTTTATAGTAGTATAATTTTCAGTATTGAAGTGCTTGTTCGATTTTCATTTAACCAAATATAACATCATTTTATGTTATAACTAAGGTGGAAAACGATTGTCTATCCCATTTTATAATAATCAAGTCCCAAATAACGATATCATATGGGTTCATGACATGGATTATCCAAGTTCCTAACTCTATCATGATGCATGTGAATAAATAAAATAAAAATGGAGCTTGATGTAAAATGAAAATAATGTAGATGAGTTGCATTATTTCTGTAGCAGCTTATCAAAATAGTGGGGACCAATTGCATCCAATCAAGCAGACAAGTGCTGAAATTTTCACAACTAGCTAACCCCTTCTCGCTTTATGTGCACACGATATATTTATGATGGCAAAACTATATTGATAAATATGGAGTACTTATTTTACCTACTCATCCTAATTATATTGAAAAAACTATATCAATTTATTCAAGTGCATGCATGGCGATTGGCCAAGTCAAAGAGCATAGATTTATAGCAACGCAAGCAAAGTATCCAACGGGAAATAATTGAGAATAAACGATAAAAATCGCAACAGAAAAAGATGGTCATTAGTCATCAGCTAACTTTTTCGCTTTATTTATTGCTTACTTTACTACTTTCTATCTTTTTTTACCAATTCAATTGTTGGCCATTTAATTTTGCATAAGCTTTGTTGCTATAACGAGGCTACACTACATGCATGGCAAAATGCTCTGATAACTTTTTTTCCATTCAAGAAAAAATAACAAATCAATGCAATAGGCTACAGGAAAATCTGTCTCACAAATAAATAGAAGAAAAGGGTAGGCGAAATAGAAAGCGAAATCAATGCAACTAAATTAAGTCTCCAGAGTTGGGGGATTCTTTTGTAAATATGTAGTTTTTATGGGTCAAAATTCGACTTTGCATACTATCAAACGCTAATAAAATTATAAATATATTATTCTCTCGGTTCCATGTTAATTGAGTTATTTCAATTTTTGGCAAAAAGTAATGCTTTGTTACTCTCTTAATCTCTCTTACTTTATTCATTATCCACTTAGCACAATATTCTTATTTCCGTGCCGAAAAGAAGTGCATTTATTAACAAGGAACAAAGGGAGTGTGTGGATTTAAAAATGATTATTAAATTATCGTATAAACTTTTGTCATTGCTGTGAGTTGGATTGAGAGAAGACTTATAAATAGTTTTAATAGTGCTATAGTACTATGATATTATGATTGGGTTACAAAGATACCAAATTCTTATAATTAAGTAACAAACTAACTTATCCACACTATTATCCACACTATTAGAGGCATTTCATTTCAACACAAAACTAACTTTCGTCTATTTTATGACACGGATGGAGTATAAGTACTAGTACTACAATAAACTTTAGGAGTATGACTGTGCAATTATTAAATACCTCAAGGACAAACTTGATAAAAGCTGAATAGCAAAGGTCTCCATCTCATTCTCACAGGAGATGCTCATATATATCTTCTGGTTAATAAATCATTCAAAATCCATCCACGCCATAAAAACCTAAAAACCGACTAAAAGTCTATTTTGTATTTTCCCACCTTAGTAGTACAACACACTCTACACACACTGAGGTCCACCCAGTTCATGGATATTGATTTTTTGTGTACTAATATTGGGGGGGTCTGGGATTTATCTTGCTCATATTTTCATGGCAAAAACCAGCACAAGTTTCCATGCTTTCTCACTCATTCTCTTCCTATTCTTGATTACCAATTTCCCAAATCCATCAAAAGGGAGAGTGCTTCTGCATTGCAATAATTCTCGTGTGTTGTTACAAGCATCATCTTCTTACAAGATAAGGCCAAATGAAATCAAGAAAAGGGTATCTCATCACCACCACGCTTCCGCTGCTGCCACTAGTAATTCGTTTCACGACGCTGCTCATGAAGTTCCTAGTGGTCCAAACCCGGAATCCAATTAGGGTTTCGAAGAAGTTGTTGATTTGATTTTGTAGCAGCTAAGGATTTTGGATTGCAGGTGATGGAGAAGAACTCGAGCTTAGCTGCCATCAACTGTACATTTTTTCTCAGGTTTTCCTACTATATTTTTGCTAGTTGATTAAGAGTGTTTTTTTTTTAAGTTTTTTTTTTCTTTCACATAATCTATAGTTATTGTATGTATGTATGTGTAAAAGTAAGTACAGTGCTATTTAATTTTTATTGATTAGGTGAGGGTTGGTTCATTCTTACACAAGAATGTGTTCTTATTTCCTTTCTATGTGTTGCTGCACAGTTACAATATTCTACAATAATAAACTACTACTCTCCTTACTCCAAAGAAAAACGATTTTTGTACTGTATAATTTTTCTTTGTTTCTAAGAATTTAGATAGAGTTGGGCGAATGTGATATAGTAATATTTTCATCGTTTAATGCTAAACAATGCTATAAATTACTATTAGGAGTATTTTTTATTACCCCTCACATTTGGTGAATTTCATGTGATCTTCCTGCCTACTATGAGATGGCTATTTCAAGAATCTTTGGTGGCAGTGATTCAGAAATGAAAAAGATGAGAAGTCAATAGTGAAGTGTTGTCTTCATCCTAGCTTATTTTTTTGTTTATTTGGCATTGTTGAAAATTACTATGAATATGAGCTATGGATTTTTGTGTTTGTCGTGTTAAAGGGTGGCCCAAGAAACTAAGGGGTTCTGGACAACAAAGAAAGTGATTTGATATGATTTGAATAAATGTAACCGTCCAAGATTCGAATTATTGATGCTTTTTATGTGACAAAACATCACATAAGCTAATTCCTAGGTGTTTCAACTATGTGCGATATGATGAATTCGCCTTTTTCTAATTCCAATGTTAATATTGATACCACTTTAGGACAATCACCGAAAATAAATTGGACAAAACTTTATACTACAAAAAGTTTCAATTGCTTTTATTTTGGATTATAATTATAATTTGTTATATTGACCTCCCTCCGTCCCAAAAAGTGCAATAGAAGAGATTATTCTTTCCATTTTAATTTATCTCATTAAAAATATCATAATTTTATTTTTAAAATAAGTTCTCTTTCATATTAATATAGTATTTTCTTTCTCAACTTAACTCACAAAATAAAATCTCTTAAAATATTGTGTCATCCCATCCCACAAATATGACATTTGGTGTGAGACAATGAGAGTATGAAGAATGATTTTAAGGGTGAGGTGCAAGTAAAAATATGTGGCATTCAATAATACTCAAAGTTTTAACAAAACTAGTACCACACTTCTACAATACATGACCTTTTTATTTTATAAAATATACTAAGCAATATCATCACACGCAATCTAAATTCATAAATTTATAGGAATACTATAATTATATTATAAAAAAATAAAATAACTTTTAAAATAAAAAATGTACACAAATAATCTTGGGACTAATCTTAATGCAAATAGAGCAAAAAGAGAAAAGCTAAGTAGTAAAAATTACACAAATGATCTTGGGCCTAATCTTAGTTCTCCATCACATAGTCACATAGACGGGAGGCGCGCGACGCCTGAGCCACTCGGTCCCTCTGTCGGCCTTCCTTCGCCTGGCTTTCGGTCTTGACTCCGAGCACCATCTTCACATCCGAGATCCTTTCCATCCTTGACTTTTCTTCCTCCGTGCAGCTTCGAACACCATCCGTGATCGCATCAATATACTTATTATCGACTACAACTAAATATATATAGTAAAACTCTTGATCAAATCCATTCTAGTGAAAATGGTGAAGTAGCCATCCTATCATTTTTATCATGGCCAACATAGAAACCTTCTGGTCTAACTACATAGTTGTATGTGTGAAAATCTCCAACCCATTCAGAATTAAATACAAGAAATCCATGTTTCTTTACACCCCATCGGAATTCACAATAGTATAGGTTTTTCTCAAACAATTTGGTTCGGAGATGCCAATTGACATGTTGGCCGGAATAGAGGGTTTGATTTCCGAAATCATGTTTAGATCTGCAGTGGGTGACCAATGGACTTGTTTCATTCGGCAGATTGCTAGAAATATAAATTTCGTGACGCTTGAAGGCGCCAAAAATATTATAAGCATCACTCTCACTCATTCTCATCATAACCAAACTCACCATTAGCATAAACAATTTTATGCTTAAATTATCCATCTGTTAGTTTATTATGATGCATCCAAATATTATTTTGAACTAATTTATAAACCTGCAGATGTATGAATTTTGGTAGCGTTGGATGTGTGGAATAAGATTTTACGGAATGATGTCCTAAATCTAGAGACTATATTTGAGTTATTGACTACATTAGATTTACGGAATCTTATGTAGATTTTGGTCAAAATTCTGGTTTTATTTAGAGAATTTTTGAAATTTTAATGATTATGATGTGAGTAATAGTTATTTTATTAATTATTATTGTTATTGAGCTTCAGTTTCACCATTATATATAATACTAGCGTCAGAGGTAATAGCGTAATAGGTATGTATGTGGCGTAAAATTGCAAATATAGATAACACAAAATATAGTTCTGTACTTCTCTGTATAACCCCAATCACATTGCTATAATCCAAAGTTTTAATTAATGTAATAGGGGTTGACTGGTTGTATCTATACAATATATAAAAGTGAAAAGTTGTAAAAATTTACAAGATTGTCATTTAATTTAAAAAATTATATTAAATTAAATATAAATAATTTAAAGGTCATTAAATGTGTGATTAAGTGGAGTGGGTGGGATGGGAAGTTTTACATGAGATTAAGTGGAGTGAGTATGAGATTAAGTGGAGTGAGTGAGGGGTTTTATTATGTCATTTAATAATACTGAGAAATTGCAGCAACATTGGCGTCGCTCAAATTGTCGCGGCATCTTGGTCGAACAACCATGGCGCGCCGGCTCCCACCCCAGCGGCTACGGCTGTTGACGCACCCGCGGCCGCCGCGGTGCTGCGAGTGGGGTCCTTCATGCTAAGGATCCGTGCTGTGAAGGCGAAAACAACCAGATTGACGATTCGCCTAAGCATAAATATAAATTCAGATGGCAGCGTTGCGATTCATACTGGTATGTTTGTACTGATTCGGATTTATTCTTCCTATTTGTTTTCTGAGCTTGATTAGGTGTATATGCGAATATATGATGCTGGATTTCTATGTATTTATAATAAAGTTGTTATCTAATTATAGCATCTTAGGCGCACGGTTTGTGATTTTTCCGGATCTGAAACTCGGATTTGTGCGTTCATGGTCAATTTATATTCTTTTGTTTTTGTCCCTTGCTAATGGATGGTTTTGTTCACTTATTAGTAAGTTTCTGAATGTGCAGCTTTAGGATAACTCACAAGCGATTCTCTATTCTTCTAATTAATGTGGATTTACTGATCTGTTCATGTGATTGTAACTGATGCAATCACTACTCCAGTAGTTATTACATCTGCATACTTCTTCAAGAAGACTGCTGATCTCATTGACTCAAAGGTATATGGGGTGAATTGTTCGATTGTGTATTTTTATGGGTCTCATCTTATGCTTTGCTCTACGGATGATCGTTTTAATACATATTGGTTATTGATTTTGTGCATTGCAAATTGATTTTGTTCTTTATTTTTTTGTAGTTTTAGGTGAGGCGGACGGCTTTAAAGATGACAAACGAGTTATTTTACACACAAGTTCCGTTGAAGAGTGATGAATTGTGAAGAATTGAAGGTTTTAGTTATTTAATTCTTTATTGTGATAGATTTTTATCTTCCTACTCCATGATTTAATGTTTAAACATTATATTATGTGATTTATTTCAAATTTATTATGCTTCAATGTTGATCCGTATATATTTTTGATTCTCATATAACTAAAATTGTTACTAATGTTGTTCATTGTTAATATTAATCTGTGCATAGCACAAGCATGAATACTAATTTGAATAATGTTGTAACCGCAATGTAACTAATTAATGAACTCGATTTGTTTTTATACAATATTATAGATTTTTCAAAATTATAATATCATCACATGCTATTTTTGGACGTTCCACTTTAGGAGTCCCAATTGAAATATTTCATAAATGGTCATAGGCTTCACATTCCATTAATCTTTTGTCCACTTACATTTTATTATAAAACTAATACGTCTTTTTTCACCAACTTTTCTTTACATTTCTTAAAACACGTGTCGAACTCAAATCAGACTCCTAGAGTGAGACGTGGGGGAGTATTAATAGTTAATACAGTCAATGAAATATTAAATTATTAGTTATAATGGAACTCAATAAGTTGTAAATAAAATGATACTCCACCCATTCCCTCATAGTAGTGCTGGGAAAAAATATCAAAATACTGAAATGCCGACCTTATCGTACCAAAAATATACCGACTAAATTTTCGGTATCTCGTGATTTTCGGTACGGTATGATACCTTACCGAGTAACGGTGTAAATTTTCATATAACTAATACTCTTTATGTCCCACTTTAGGAATCCCGGTTGAATATTTGGTGTCCCACTTTAGGAGTCCCGGTTGTAATATTCTATAAATGGTAATAGGCCCCAAGTTCCACTAACATTTTTCCACTCACATTTTATTATAAAACTAATAGTATATTATTAGGACCCACATTCCAATATCTATTATCACCCACTTTCCTTTGCATTTCTTAAAACTCGTGCCGAACTCAAATCAGACTCCTAAAGTGGGACAGAGGGAGTATAAAAAGTAGGACTCACATTCCACTATCTTTTTTTACCAACTTTCCTTAACATTTCTTAAAACTAGTGCCGAACTCAAATGAGACTCCTAAAGTGTGACGTGAGGTAGTATTGATAGTAAAATAGTCAATGAAATATTAACTTATTAATTATAATGGAACTCAATAAGTTGTAAATAAAATGGTACTCTATCCATTCCCTCATAGGACTGGGAAAAAGTACCGAAATACCGACCTTATCGTATCAAAAAAATACCGGCTGAGTTTTTGGTGTACCGTGATTTTTGGTACGGTATGATACCTATCTTTCGGTAAGGTAACAGTATGAATTTTCTTATACCGCGGTATAATATTGCATACCAAAATTCGGTATATACCGTAAAATATAAATATATATAATATATTTTATATAATTTTAAATTATACTATAAAATCTATTGTAAATATAATAATTATGAATAAAATATATTTAATATATTTTTTAAATGATAAAATATAAATAATACTTTCTTTGATATTGTAAGTAAGGGATGCCACAAAACTATGGTATACCGAACTTCGGTACGATATACCAAAAATGAAGTACGGTATCAGTATGAAAATTCACCTTACCGAAGTTCGGTATACCGAAAATTTTGGTAAGGTAAATGTATGATTTTTTAGCATACCAAATTTACGGTAAGGTATACGGTATGGTGGTTTCGATAAGGTATACCATACCTACCCACCCCTACTCATAGTTGAGTCATTTTTCCATTTCGGAAAGTTCCTTCATAGTTGAGTCAAGTCTATATATGGTAACACTTTTTCTCACTCTTACTTACTCTCTCTTACTTTATTTTCTCTACTTTATTCACTTTCTACTCTATTCTCTCTACTTTTTTTCTCTCTTACTTTATTCTCTCTACTTTATTCACTCTCTACTCTATTCTCTCTACTTTTTTTCTCTCTTACTTTTTTATCTATTTATTTATACTCTCTCTATCCCATTGAAAATGACTCACTTTCCTTTTTAGTGTGTCCAACCAAGATGACTCATTCCTAAAAATGGAAACATTTTTGTCTCTTTTTTATTTCCTTTCTTACTTAATTCTCTCCACTTCACGCACAAAATAAAGTTGCATAAATTCATATGCCGTCCAAGAAAGGGTCATCTTTCTTGGGACGACTAGAGTACAAAGATGTCCAACAAAAAGTTTTGGAATTTGAAAATTATTCAGTAGACTCGGATAATGGACAACTGCCACGTGTAAGAAATTATTCAGAAAACAAAATAATTAATTCCGCTCATAACTCATAATGCATGCAAAACTCTCACCTTTGTACACACACACAAACTCTCTCTATATATATAAAAGATTCATTTTCACAGCTCAAAACACACCTCTTTCTCATGGCGCAAAATCATTCTTTCACTAGCTTCTCCACCAATGCCATGCCTCCTGCGGTCGCGGTCACCGCAGATCCCCCTGCTCTCGCGGTCGTCGTCGCCGCGCCTCCTCCTGCACTCACGCCTCTTGCTCGCGGTCGCCGACATCGCACCTCCTCCTGCACTCGAGTCTCCTGCGTGTTAAAGCAAGTAATAAATCAACCGCCCACCATTTATTGTATTGGAGTTCCTAGAACACATTTATTGTTGTAGAGTCTCAATCCTCATTTATGGTTGTATTTGAAGAGTCCCAAATATCAATATAAATACTAAGGTGATGAGCACTACAATAACACACAAGAAATACAAAAGCATAAGCATTTTACCGGTATGTTCTCTATCACTAATCTCTCATCTCTCTATTACCATCTTAAGACTGTGTTGTCGCCGTCGCCGAGCCTCTGATTCGATTACAAATCTGTATCACTCATCTGGTTCTGAAATGAGGTCCTCTTCTGCTTGGAACAAGTCCAGAAAAACACAAAAGAGAGGAACAAGTGAGAGCAGCATGAGTTGAAGTGAGTAGATCATTTTGGTAAAGTAAGTAGATCCTTTCAATATTTTGGTGAAGTGTATTTCGTTTGTTTTTAAGAATGTGAGTAGTATTTTGTTAATCTGAAATCATAGAATGTCTGGTAGTTGAATGTCTATCTCGCTAAATGTATGGATCCAAAATCATAGAATGTCTGAAATTATAGAATGTTTAGTAATTGAATGTTCATCTCATTAAATGTATGGAACTGATATCATTGAATTTTTAATATGATTTGAGTATCTGTTTGTTGAATTGAGTGGATTATTCTCCTGTTACAGTTATTGAGAAGGAAAAGGAAAATTAATTTAATAGATAAATGCAAGTAAAAAATATTGGGAAAAGAAGACTTGTTTAATTTCTCAACATCAACTTGAACAAATTGCACTATTCCGGTGCCAGACTATTAAATTATTAAGGATGAATCAAACTTCCTTTTCTACTTAGATGTGCCACAGCCGGTGGTTTCTGCCAGCTTTATGAAGTAGTCGTCTACACCTTGACTTGCTTGGATATCTCGATGTAGTAACTCTGCACGGTGTTGCAATCCTTTGGGAGGACGACGGATTGGAAGAATATGATCTACCACAAAACTACGGTATACCAAACTTCGGTATGATTACCGAAAATGAAGTACGGTATCGGTATGGAAATTCACCATAACGAAGTTCGGTATACCGAAAATTTTGGTAAGGTAAATGTATGATTTTTTAGCATACCGGATTTACGGTAAGGTATACGATATGGTGGTTTCGATAAGGTATACCGTACCTACCCAACCCTACTCATAGTTGAGTCATTTTTTCATTTTGGGAAGTTCCTTCATAGTTGAGTCAAGTCTATATATGGTAACACTTTTTCTCACTCTTACTTTATTCGTTTTCTACTCTATTATCTCTACTTTTTTTCTCTCTCTTACATCTATTTATTTAACACACTAAATCGTGCCAAAAAATTGTCTCAACTAATTCCTCTGTTCCAGTTAAGATAACTCATTTCGTTTTTCGCACATGTTTTCATAATAAATAGTTAAAGTAGAGGGAAAGTAAAGTAAGAGAGAGAATAGTGTGGAAGAATGCCACGTGTAAGAAATTATTCAGAAAACAAAATAGTTAATTCCTCTCTTAACTCATAATGCTTGCAAAACTCTTACCTCTGTACACACACATACTCTCTCTCTATATATATATATAAAAGACTCATTTTCACAGCTCAAAACACACCTCTTCCTCGTGGCGCAAAATCATTCTCTCTCCAGCCTCACCACTCTACTGATGCCACGCCTCCTGCGGTCGCGGTCGTCGTCGTCGCGCCTCCTCCTGCACTCGCGGTCACCGACACCGCGCCTCCTACTGCACTCACGCCTCTTGCACTCGTGGTCACCGACACCGCGCCTCCTCTTGCACTCGAGCTTCATGAGTGTTAAAGCAAGTAATAAATCAGCCACCCACCATTTATTGTATTGGAGTTCCTAGAACACATTTATTGTTGTAGAGTCTTAATCCTGGTTGTATTTGAAGAGTCTCAAATATCAATATAAATACTAAGGTGATGAGCACTACAATAACAAACAAGAAATACAAATCATAAGCATTTTACCGGTATGTTCTCTATCACTAATCTCTCATCTCTCTATTACTATCTTAAGGCTGCGTTGCGGTCGCCGTCGCTGTGCCTCCTCCTGCGCTCGCCGTCGCCGAGCCTCTGATTCGATTACGGATCTGTATCATTCATCTGATTCTGAAATGAGGTCCTCTTCTACTTGGAACAAGTCCAGAAGAACTCAAAAGGGAGGAACAAGTGAGAGCAGCAGGAGTTGAAGTGAGTAGATCATTTTGGTAAAGTAAGTAGACCCTTTCAATATTTTGGTGAAGTGTATTTCGTTTGTTTTTAAGAATGTGAGTAGTATTTTGTTAATCTGAAATCATAGAATGTCTGGTAGTTGAATGTCTATCTCGTTGAATGTATTGATCCGAAATCATAGAATGTCTGACATCATAGAATTCTAGTCTAGTAGTTGAATGTCTATCTCATTAAATGTATGGAACTGATATCATCAAATTTTTAATATGATTTGTTGAATTGAGTTGTTTGTTCTCCTGTTACAGTTATTGAGAAGGAAAATAAAAATTAATTTAATAGAAAAATGCAAGTAAAAGTCCTGGGAAAAGAGGACGTTTAATTTCTCTACATCAACTTGAACAAAGAGGAGTATTCCGATGCCAGGCTATTAAATTATTAAGGATGAATTAAACTTCCTTTTTCTACTTGGATGTGCCATTGGGGAAGCGGCCGGTGGTTTCTGCCAGCTTTATGAAGTAGTCATCTACACCTTGACTTGCTTGGATGTCTTGATGTAGTATTTTTACACGCCATTGCAGTCCTTTGGGAGGACGACGGATTGGAAGAACGGGATCAGTTTTTTTTTAATCAAAGCCACCCAGTGTGGGTAGGGGTTTAGGAAGACCCCCAACCGGTGAATAGAACCAAAATATATTATTCCAAAACATGATCCAAACCGAAAAGTGACTAGGATCCAAAAGAAGAACAAGAACAAATATACTAGAGGTCCACCAAGTCAGGTATCTCCATGCTATCAAAACTAAACTAGAACTATAATGGACAAGTGTAAAAGTGAAATGACCAATGTAAAAGTGGTTGACTGGTTATATTTCAATAATGCTGCAACACAACGTAGCTAATAAATGAACTCGGTTTTTTATTATTTAGTAATATTATACTTCCTCCGTCCCTCTGTAGCTGAGTCGTATTTCTTTTTGGGTTGTCCCACTGTAGTTGAGTTGTTTCCTTTTTTGGCAAAAAAACAACATTTCTTCTTTCTTACTTTACTCTCTCTTACTTTATTCTCTATTCATCTTTCTACCTTTTCCTTTCATGCTTTATTATTCATTTACTTAACTCACTTAATACAACTTTTCTTAAATCTCATACCGAAAAAAACGCATCTACTACAAAGGGACGAAGGAAGTACATTTTTCAAAATTTTAATATCATCACATGTCATTTTACAATTGAAAATCCTTAGAAGAGTTGTATTAATATGACAACCCACGTTATTGTAACACAATATCACCATTTTAGACTGTAGATCTGAAGAATGTGTGATTCTCAAATTGCCATGTGACAACCCATTTTAATTAAATTGGAACATAAAAAACACTGAAGGGGAAAGTCGGCACTCTCTATTTTTAGTTTGTTACCATATTGCAGTGTTACTATATGCATATTATAGTGTTACTCTATGAATATTGCAGTGTTACGCGCCTACAACATTCGTAATAGTTTTTTAGCTTACTAGATTGTAGTGTTAGTTTATGAATATTGTAGTGTTACCATGTAGTATTTGCAATTTACATATTTTAGAATTGACTAAAATACTCACGCCTGCAATATTCAACACATAAAACTGCAATTCGAACTCTATTTCACCAATTCAATCCTAGGCGCCATCTTTAAGGGCTATGATTAGTGTTATGGTGTCACTCTAAATATGGTGTCACCCTAATGCTCCCCTCCTTAGATATCTTTATAAATCTTTAAAATTTAAAATTTTATACTCCCTTCGTCCCTAAAAGGTATGGACTATTTCCTTTTTTTCGTCCGTCCCCTAAGAGTATGAAAATTTCAATTTTGACAAATCTCTTCTCTCTAATGAGGTGAGACTCATTCTCCACCAACAATACTTAAAAAACTTTATCTATTTCTCTCTCTTACTTTATCAATAATGCATTAAAACTCGTGTTGAACCCAAAGTTCGTACTCTCTGGGAACGGAGAGAGTATATTTCTTTAAAAAATAATTCAGTTAATAAAAAAATGTAATTTGTATATATGTATAATTTCATACAGTAAGTCCTCTTAGGATTTCCATAAAATTATAAATTATAAATTTATCTATAAAGTTACAGACTTTAGCTAGGATTTTCTGATATTTTTCAAATTAATTTAAAATTCAAATACAATTAAAAGTTTAGTGTTTTAATGAATTTTCTCATTACCGAGCAATATCAATAGAATTAAACTATTTTATGTAGTCCTAACGTGTCAACCGGGCAACACCACATGTTAAGAACAAAACAACATACTGTATATGAATTTTAGAGAAAAGCTCTAATTAAGTTCATGTATTTGAATAAAAATTTATCATAATTAATAATTATATATCAATCAAAATTTGATCATAATATAATTATATGTCGTGTAATTAAAGACAAATAATCCAAATATATACACTGAAGATAAAATAGCTCTACGCAAAAAGGCGTAACTCTTTTTCAAGAAAATGATAACTATAGTTTCTAGGTTTATTATTTATGATTTCAATATATTGGGCATATGATTAAGATGTTACCAATTGAGCGAGGTACGATATCATGGCCTAATCCACCATTTTTTTATTAGAGACTCAAACACGAGCATTAAGAATATACTATACAGGAAGAACATTAATTTATTGTGTCGTATTTTATAGTCTTTAAAAACTCTTGTAATTTGAATTGGTTCAGAGAGATTTTTATATGAATAATGCTCTCATAAACAAAGTTTTTTGTACAGTGTTGGAGGCGAACACTATTCAACAATCAACTCTATACATCGATGTAACGTAATTGACAAATAAAAAGTTATTATTAAATTTTAAAAAAAAATCAATTAAGGAATTTTAAAAGAAAAAAAATTATAACTATACCATGAATCAATCAAATTCAGTAAAGAAATAGAAATAAGTTAAATTTGTTCGCTTTAGCACTATATAAAAGTAAATATAAGCAGTAAAAGAAAATAGATGAAAATATAAAAGAGGTATTTTAGAATACCTTCACTTTCTTCTCCTTTTCTCTCCTCATACCAGCTATCGAACCCCCAACCTAGAGGTTACTCAATGCCTCACCAACTAGGCTAGGAACGGCCGGTGTTAATGTGCTTGCTACTTATTATATGTATTGATCATAATATACCATATAAAGGTGGGAAATTTTCTGCGATGCTCACAGATGAGACCACGATACTTTACGCAGAGAGAATTAATACAGACAAGATTTTTTGCTAAGAAGAATTTGGTGACGTTTAATTTTATTTTCGCTTGAATAGTTGGGCGTTATTGATTTTAACACAAAAATTTGAGTGATTATTTGTTAGTTTAGTCCACTATGCGAGGATTTCGTGCTAGTTTATATGCTACGAAAATTTAGGAGATAGTACTATATATTGATTTGTTTTAAGTAAAAAAGAAAAGATATTTGACTATATTAACATAAATTGTAAAAAAGTTAAATGTATTCCTGATAATTTACTTTTTAAAAAATTAAAAAAATATTATCTTTTTCAAAATAATAGAATGGAAAGTGTGAAATATTTTGAGGGATATCAATTAAAAAATTAATTTTGAAGGCCACAACTAGGTGTCTGATTAAATTTCAAATATAAATATTGTGTATCTAATGAATATTCAATCCACGAGGAAAATCGGAATAATTAATTAAAGATATTAGTAAAAGAAATCAAATCTAATTGTTACGCTATAAATCCGATAGGTACTTTGCCCATCCCTCAAGAAACCACTATAAGAGCACTCCCAATGGAGTTCCCTTATTTCTCCCTTATTTCTCCCTAACTCCTGCCACATCAGCGCCACATCAGCATCACATTTTATCCCCAGTTTTTAGCCAACCCCTACAATGGTTTCTCCCTTATTTCTCCCTTATTTCTCCCTAACTCAACATTTCATTTTTACATCATCACTAATTTAATTGTTTTATTTTTATATATAATAAAGCTAGCTTATTTAATTTATAAAGATAAATCAAATAAATAGTAATAAAGTTCGTTGTATTAAACACGGGTACACATTACAACGAAGAAAATTAAAAAAAAAAAAAGTACACGAATGGAAATAAAAAATCAAAAAAAAAATTCAAAGAAAAAAAAATTCAAGGGCGGTGGGCGCGGTTTCTATTTGCCCACAATTCTTCGATGATATCGTGTTGTAGTGCTTGATGGGCCTCCTTCTGGTGTATGTCCATGAACGCCTGGAACCGTTCATGTTCGTTGTGCGGTACACCCTGGCGGGCGGACTCGGTTGAGACACCGTGACTCGATGATGCAACACTTGGGTCGTTGGTGACGTCGAGGACGCCTTCGTGTTCATCTTCGATGATCATGTTATGCATGATGATGCACGCATACATGATATCGGCAATATCCCCCTGGTAGAAAAAGCGCGTCGGACCCTTTACCAGTGCAAATCGCGATTGGAGCACCCCAAATGCCCTCTCCACATCCTTGCGCGCAGACTCTTGCGCTCGGGCAAAATACCTTCTTCTATCTCCGAGTGGGCATCTGATCGTCTTCAGAAACACGGGCCATTGCGGATAGATGCCGTCAGCCAGGTAGTACCCCATGTTATGCACATTGCCATTGGCCGTGAATTCGATGGAGGGGCCTAATCCGTTGATCCGCTCGTTGAAAAGGGGCGAGGAATTGAGAACATTTAGGTCGTTGTTCGACCCGGCTATACCAAAATAAGCATGCCAAATCCAAAGCCGTTGGTCGGCAACGGCTTCAAGAATGATGGTGGGATGCGTACCTTTGTAGCCGGTAGTAAACTGGCCTCGCCACGCGGTTGGGCAGTTCTTCCACTGCCAGTGCATACAGTCGATGCTGCCGAGCATCCCCGGAAAGCCGTGGGTCCTCCAGTGCCAATCCAGTAGGAACTGGCAGTCAGCTGCGTCCGGCGAGCGAAGGTAGTGCTCCCCAAATATCTCTCGCACGCCCTGACAGAAATTCTTCAGGCACTCGTTGCCAGTCGTCTCGCCGCATTGCAGATACTCATCGAACATGTCGGCGGACCCTCCATATGCCAACTGCCGGATGGCAACAGTGCATTTCTGTAGGGGCGATAGTCCGGGCTTCCCTGCTGCGTCTCGCTGGAGCCGGAACTCGGGGTAACGCGCGGACAACGCATTAACAATGCGCAGGAAGAGGGAGCGGCGCATTCTGAACCGGCGACGAAATACATCTGCCGGATAACGTGGTTCCTCCGCGAAATAATCGGCGAACAGCCGATCGTGCGCACCAGTGTGGTTGCGAGGGATGTATCGGCGCCGCCGGCGGATTGGCCGTTGGGGGGGTGGCTGCTGCATTCGAGCGATCTCGCTTTGTATGCAGCGGGAGATATAGTTGTTGATTGGGTTGTTGGCGAAACCCGCTACATCCCATCCGGTGGGAGCGGGAGGTACCTCTTCTTCGGAAGAAGAATGTGATATTTCCTCGTCGGACTGAGCACGAGACGATGAATCAGAACTCATTTAATAAAGATGGAGAGAAAAAAGATTGAAAATTTGTGTGAATGAAGTTTGTGGGTGATGAATGGAGGAAGAGGATGAAATATTTATAGGGGTGGGATAAAATAGCCGTTCGGCCAAAAAAAAAAAAAAAAATTTTAAAAATCGCCGATTATCGCCGAGCGTCGCCCACAGTGGCCGGCGATCGCTCGGCGATAATCCGGCGATAAATCGCCACTCGGCGAAGCAACGGTAACATTATCGCCGAATTATCGCCGACTTCGCCACAATGGCCGGCGATAATTCGGCGATAATCGGCGATTTATCGCCGAGAATTCGCCACCTCCATTGGGAGTGCTCTAAAAACATCAAATAAATAAAACTTGAAAGCAAATCAAATTTTTTAGGCGCAGACTGAACTTCTTCTTCTCATAATCCTTCTACAGTTCAGTATAAACCCTAACCTCAAATCTCATCAGATCGAAAGCCTACATTTTTGGGTTATAGAATGGCTGAATCGGCATCAGCATCGGCATCGGCATCGGCATCGGCATCGGCGGCGACGTTGGTGAGTTCGGCGGGCGCGCTTCTGGCTATGCTGAATGAGTCTCACCCGGCTCTCAAGTTCCACGCACTCTCCCATCTCAACACCTTTGTCGACTACTTCTGGCCTGAAATCTCCACTGCTGTCCCGATTATGTAAGCCTTCTTTTAGTCAGTTTTTTATTTAATTAGTTTAATTATGAACTGGAATTTCGTGCATTACTATGACTGGGGCTCATGTTGTCAAATTGTGGATTCTTGGTGTTGTTTCTATTGAGGGAATGGTGGAGTTTGTGGTTCAATTGGGTTGAATTAGGGTAGCATTGTGGTTATTTACGAAAATTTGAGTTCTTTAGTGTTGATGCCACCAAGTGGTGAGAAAATTGGGGTTGTTCTTGTTTGTTAGTAGCTATTGTTTTAGAGCATAATCAGGTGAACAAAGCTAAGAGCTTGGTATTGTTTGGACTATGGCATTCAGTTTTAGATTATTGAATGTTTGTATTATACGTTTCAGCTTCTTGTGTTTATCATGATTATTATGTAGGATCTGTTGTTTGGGTTTTATTCACTAGACGCTGCATAAATTATGCATATAAGTTGGGTGAACTACTTTGTTAGTTCTGGAAAGCTTTATACCGTTGGTTGAGTTATAGCTTAAAGTTACCAGCTTGCCCTTTCTGACTTGTTAATGCATTGATTGTGCTCTTCAGTTCTTTTTGGCTATTTGTGCTCTCTGCAATATTAACTTTCCATATTGTGATTTCATGTGATATCTCTCTTGATTTTGATGACTGCTACATGGTGATGAGCTTTTTATAGTATATGTTACCAACCTTTCTATGAGCAATTTCTCCCATATTGAGTCATTTTTAAACTGTTTTTTTTCGCGGTAATTGAATCCTCTCCTTTTGCTTTTGGTTGCAGAGAAAGTTTGTACGAAGATGAAGGGTTTGAACACAGACAGCTAGCTGCCTTGTTGGTTTCAAAGGTTGAATTTTCTTCTTCTGCATGCATATTTTAGTTGGCTCATGGCTGTGTAGTTGGTTGGTCCATCAGAAATTGCATATCCGTGTCATGTAATTTTTCCAGTATTCTGCAGACGAGTCATGAAATATTCTCTTGGATATTTAATTTCTTAAAAACTATTAAGTATCGTGCTTTTAAATGAAAATAGATTTGTCTCACATGCCTTTTCTCTTTCTTTGTAAAATTGTCTTAGTTTTAGTCATTGATTTGTAATTCGTTGTCTCATATTGAGTACAGAGACAAAAATATGTCATGTAAACGTTGGTTGAATCAACTAAAAAAAGCTGCAGTTTTTACTCGGAAGTTTGGGGAAAAACTCATATAAGGACGTAATCACTGGTGATACCAGTAGGAATATTGATCCATATCCACATCAGGTTCACATAGGAGATGCTGTATTAGATTCACATAAAGTTTATTATATTATGGAATAAGTAGTTGTAAAACAGATTCATGGGTCAATTATGCTTGTGAGAGATAAGAGTGAGAGCCTGTGTTCTAACTCTTGTGATTTTGGATTACGGAAGTGTTGCTATTGTTAAGTAAGATTATTTAGTATAACAGAACTCTTATGTATTCTTTTTGGGTTATAAAGAAATTTACATTATAAGACATATCTTGCTATCTGGATATAAGTATATTCCAAGTATCATAAAGAATGCAGCAACTGCTGCTGCTAGGTCTTGAAGAAGTTGCATGAAAGGGCATCATGCTATCATATTTTGTTTGCTTACTTTATACTTTGTGAAGAAGGGAAGCATAGGATCTAATTTTTTATAGTATCTATTCATAAATCATAATTATGCATATATCTGGTATCAACTATATGAAAAGTATTTAGCTTCTTTCAGACTTAGTTTATTTCACGTTGTCTTTCTCTTGCAAATTATTGTGCGTTCTATCATTAGGTTTTCTATTATTTGGGTGAGCTCAATGATTCATTGTCCTATGCTCTGGGAGCTGGCTCTCTTTTTGATGTATCTGAGGACACAGATTACGTTCATACTCTACTCGGTGAGAATTCTTACCACCCCTTTGAATTTTTTTTCACACTACTTTCTCTTTTTCATTAAGATGATGTGGCCACTTGTTATCATTTTTCTCTAATAAGTAGTGCTGATGTCCTACTCATATGGATGTCCTTTAATGCTTTATTGTTTATAATAGTTATGCTCTATTATTGTCTCACTCAGCTAAAGCAATAGACGAATATGCAAATCTGAAGACAAAAGCAGCTGAGACAAATGATGAATCTATACTGATTGACCATAGGATGGAAGCTATTGTTGAGAGAATGCTGGATAAGTATGTGTAATAACCTTGTTGTTGGAAAACCTAATTATGTGGTATCCTGACATATATTCCTGTTGGCTATTCTCAATGGTTTACAGATGTACTGCAGATGGAAAATATCAACAAACCATAGGGATGGCAATTGAATGTAGAAGACTGGATAAGCTTGAGGAAGCAGTTATAAGTAGTGACAATGTTCATTCGACAATTAATTATTGCATAGATATCTGTCATTCCTTTGTGAACAGGCGAGAGTATAGGCGTGAGGTAACCTCCTTTAGCATATTTCGTAAAATATTCTGTAGGCCCGTTCATTTTGGTAGAAATTTAGCCTTCTCGTTTTGAACAACCCTATTTTCTAAATTAGTGTGGTATTAGTACATGCTTTGCCTTTCTTGTGCTATTTCTGTTATATACAGAGACTGGAGTAGACCTTGATTTCTAAGGTGTCTGAACAAAATTTGTTACTTTTACTAGGTCTCTAAATTACAATGAGACGATAATTTATTTCAGATTGAAATTATTGAATTTCATTCTGATCCATATTTGAGATTTTTCTGAATGCATGTATTCTTACACGTGGCTCTACAGATACTCCGCCTTCTGGTCAAAATATATCAGCAGTTGCCATCTCCTGATTATTTGAGCATTTGTCAGCGCCTAATGTTTCTAGATGAGCCGAACGGCGTTGCAAGCATATTTGAAGCACTCATAAGATCAGAAAATGTTGATGATGCACTACTGGCATTTCAAATTGCATTTGATCTTGTGGAGAATGAGCATCAAGCTTTCCTTTTGAAGGTGAGAGATCTGCTTCCGGCTCCCAAGTCAAAGCCTTCAGAGCCTACTCAGTTGTCTGAGTCAGCTCAGCCAGATTCTACACAAACTGAAATTGCTGTCACATCTGAGGATGTTCACATAACAGAGGCAAATCAAGCAGATGAAAGCATAACATCTACTGATCCACGTGAAGCAGTTTATGCGGAGAGGCTGACAAAACTAAGAGGAATTCTGGATGGAGAGACTTCCATACAGTTGACCCTGCAATTCTTACACAGCCATAACAAGTGAGGCTATTATTTTCATCTTTATAATCTTATATCAAGTCCGAACATATTCAGTCCACATAATTTGTTAGTAAAATTTAAGAGGCCTGATGGATTTTATTTTCCCATCTTTACAGATCAGATCTCCTCATTCTCAAAACAATAAAGCAGTCTGTTGAGATGAGAAATAGTGTCTGCCATAGTGCAACTATACATGCTAATGCTATTATGCATGCTGGAACAACTGTTGACACATTTCTGAGAGAAAATCTGGTAAGTACATAAGCATTTTCACCAGATTCTGTTCCGTCTGTTTTGGTGTTAATTTCAGCCATTATGTATATAAATTGTCAGGACTGGCTGAGTAGGGCCACAAATTGGGCAAAATTCAGTGCAACTGCAGGACTTGGCGTTATCCATCGGGGCCATCTACAGCAAGGAAGATCCCTCATGGCACCTTACTTGCCACAAGGTGGCAGTGGTGGTGGCAGTCCATACTCGGAAGGTGGAGCATTATATGCTCTTGGTCTAATTCATGCAAACCATGGGGAAGGCATTAAACCCTTTCTGCAGGAAAGCCTAAGGAGCTCTAATGTTGAGGTCCAGCCATTCCTTAAAACCTGTTTTTCCTCCTTTCCCCTCGAGCAATGAGTGTAACTTAATGATATGATAAATGGCACAGGTCATTCAGCATGGTGCCTGCCTGGGTCTTGGTTTGGCTGCATTGGGCACTGCTGATGAGGACGTCTTTGATGAAATAAAAAATGTGTTGTATACTGACAGTGCTGTTGCTGGTGAGGCTGCTGGGATTAGTATGGGTCTACTGATGGTTGGAACAGCTAGTGAGAAGGCTGCTGAAATGCTTGCATATGCACATGAAACCCAACATGAAAAGATTATAAGGTGACTTGAGTCATTAGTCTTAGTTTTATGGACTCTTTAACCACATTTTATCTCGCTTTTATATTTATATTTGTATTTGACTGTGACGTGATAACAGGGGTTTATCCTTAGGAATAGCACTTACAGTCTATGGAAGAGAGGAAGAAGCTGATACACTCATTGAGCAAATGACAAGGGATCAAGACCCTATACTGCGTTATGGTGGCATGTATGCCTTAGCCTTGGCATACAGAGGAACATCAAATAATAAGGCCATTCGTCAGTTGCTGCATTTTGCTGTGTCAGATGTAAGCGATGATGTCAGACGGACTGCTGTTCTTGCCCTTGGATTTGTGTTGTACTCTGATCCTGAACAGGTTGTGTATTTGGTTTTCCTTTTATACCCTTTTGGTCCTTGGATGCTGTCTATTGATGGACTCTGAGACTTTTGAGAAGTCAACTTGCATTTATTTGAAATTGTATTATCTTTTTTTATATTTAGTGCCCTCGCATTGTCTCTCTGTTATCGGAGTCCTACAATCCACATGTGCGTTATGGTGCTGCACTAGCAGTTGGGATTTCTTGTGCGGGCACTGGACTTAGTGAGGCCATATCATTGCTAGAGCCATTAACCTTGGATGTTGTCGACTTTGTCCGTCAAGGTGCTCTAATTGCAATGGCAATGGTGATGGTTCAGATCAGTGAAGCTAGTGACTCTCGTGTTGGTGCTTTCAGGTGTTGTATCTGAATTTTATGTTCACCTTGTCTATGGTTTATATTTCTCATTTCTCCCTGTTGCTAAATACTTAGGCGACAATTGGAAAAGATAATCCAAGATAAGCATGAAGATACGATAAGCAAGATGGGTGCTATATTAGCTTCGGGGATTTTAGATGCTGGGGGACGGAATGTGACCATCAAGTTACTTTCAAAAACAAAACATGATAAAATCACTGCAGTAGTAGGCCTTGCTGTTTTCAGTCAATTCTGGTACTGGTATCCACTCATCTACTTCATCAGTTTGGCATTCTCACCAACTGCTTTAATTGGTTTGAACTATGACCTGAAAATACCCAAGTTTGATTTCCTATCACATGCGAAGCCGTCATTGTTTGAATACCCTAAGCCTACTACTGTCCCTACCACTGCTTCAACTGTTAAACTGCCCACTGCAATTTTATCAACATCAGTAAGAGCCAAAACCAGGGCTAGTAAGAAAGAAGCTGAGAAGCAGGCCGAGAAGGCAGAAACCAGTACGGAAAAGGGTAAATCAAGCGACATCAAGGATGGAGATTCTATGCAGGTAAATGTTTTGTATGATGCCATTGTTTATAATTTTGATACTTTTCTTGTTAGAGTAAAAAGGCGAGACGGCTAACAAACAGTAAGAAGTAAGAACTGAAGATATAATATATATATATATATAGGGTTTTGATCTATGAAGACCAGATTTAAATACAGAAACGCAGAACACGGTCATACGTAAGGCATTTTTAGGTCATAGTTAGTTTATTTTTAGGTCATGCTAACAAAGCATGACCTAAAATGATCTTAACATGACATAAACCCAAATATTATAATATGACCTAAAACTACTTAATTATGACCTTCCGTGTTTTGGGTTAATTATTGACCATTAGATCATCTAATCCTAGGGCCAAGATTTGGGCTGCATTTCTGGATTTAAATGCATTCTTATTTTGATATCTCCCTATATATATATATATATATAATCTTGAACAAAACAAATGATAATCCTCTTACAAGGTCATATCTCTAACATGTTCCTATGCTAATATACCGTCCTTATGCTAAACTTAAGGTTATTCCTTGCTCTCAAACCTATAGGGACTCTCAACTTACTTAGTAGCTCGTCTGATTAATTACGTAGTAGCCCAAAGTCGCATAGAGCATTAGATTCTTCTGTCAACTAAGAATGATTTGGGTCAGAAAGTACTTGGTACTATGATCACTAGAGGAACAATACCTAATCCTGAGGATGCTCCTGAATCATTTTGACTGCTTGTTTGGGACTTATAGACTCCCAGCTTTCCAACTCTTGATCCATATCATCTCTATCTCTTGCTATGGGATATAAATATTGTAATCACGATCCTTCACTTTGTTTATGATTTATTTGCTTTCCTTTTCTGGGTCTTTCATGAAGCATATCTTTGAGGGTGGATATTACATCTCTTGATCCTAAGTTGCTAAATTACAACGACATTTCAATATTTCAGTGCTTTTGCTGCTCGGTAGGTTTTAATTGAATATTTGCTCAACTCGGATTCTCTTTGCTTCCTTTGTCAGGTAGATAGTAACACAGAGAAGAAGACGGAACCTGAGCCGTCGTTTGAAATTTTAACCAATCCTGCAAGGGTGGTTCGTCCACAAGAGAAATTCATCAAATTTCTTCAAGACAGCAGATACGTGCCAGTTAAGACGGCACCTTCAGGATTTGTGCTATTCAAAGATCTACGTCCGAATGAGCCTGAAGAATTATCTCTCACTGAGTCTCCCTCGTCAGCGACCTCTAATGCTACTGGCGGATCAGTCCCTGGACAGCAGGGATCGGCCACAGCAATGGCTGTCGATGAAGAGCCTGCACCTCCACAACCCTTTGAATACAGCTCGTAAACCTTAGCATTGGAGGTAACGTTCTGTGTTTACGTTTTGATGGAGAAAGTTGATGGGTTCTAGCCGGTCAGCAGGTGTTCAAGCAAGTGGCGTTCTGCTGCAGAATCTTGAAGTCGTAGCCAATGTCGATTGCTGCTGATGTTTCCAACTCTTTCTCTGCCATGTTTTTTTCTTCCATTTTATTATTTGTGGTTTTCAATAAGGATTATGTACACTAATGGAGGGCCAAAACCTGGACTCTAGAAGCTGCGATGTCTAAGTAGCTATGTACGATTTATTCTTTTCCATCTTGTAGTCCTTATTTAAGTTGAAAATTAGGGTGTGAATTATTCTTTCTCTGATTCTTACTGTTATGATTATTAATGCCAAATTATAGTGCAGCTATCTTAGTTAATCTCTAATTATTGAGATGCGCATGCCCCAACCGCACTCATGTGAAGACACAACCCTTTTTAATTAATTAATTTAATTCATTGAATTCATTAGTATAATTAGAAATTTCAAATTAGAATCCATATCATTTCTACGTACTAATCCTTAATAATTGTTAAAGTATTTAATATACTAATTAACATATATTGTAGGCGTCCGCATAAAAATCATTGCACTTTGCCGTAGTTCATCTACGTACAACCATGTTTTTAAAATTCATACCTCTCTCAACCCCATATATACCTCTCCTCATACATCTCCCTTTAATTTTATATTTACATTTTTAATCACTATTTAATTTATAAAATTGAATAACAGAATAAATAACAAAATCATTCATTAAAAATCATAAAAATTTATACAGAGTAAATGTGTTGGTATTTATAGAGTTTGTAATTTACAAATACAAAAAATTGCATAGTTAAATTTTGTAAAAATTACACCAGAAGTATATACTAATATAGATTTCTATTTTTTATTTAAAAAATAATTTTCAATTAAAAAGATAAAAACAAATTCTTTATAATAAAAATTCGAATTTATATAAAAAAATTATTGCAATGTGAGATTGCGTTCACAACAAGTGGCACGCTCCGTCCCGCGCCTCCAGGCTCCAGCACCACTCGGTGTCATCTCCCCGTATCCATCACTCCGCCCGACGCCCCCTCCCCACTCCCTACAACGGGCGCACATCACCATGCACACCTCTCAGTGGTGCAGTGCCCACTCATTACCGTTGCGCTAATGAACAACACGCACAATCCATCATTCATTTTCTTAACTATTCATGGATTCCACATTTTTATATTATATTCGTTACTCTACTATTTAAATTTATTTAGTATGAAATTTAAGTAAATTATATTTTCAATTGAATTAAATACGAGATTCTTTAAAAATAAAATATTCACCTGAAATTTTAATTTAATTAAATTTTTATAATAAAATATTCACATAGTTGAGTTTTGAACCCACAACTTTTAGGTATTTACTTAGTACTCCACTAGACAAAAGATTAATTTTGTATTAAAATTCAACAAATTATATAGAAAGCAATAAAAACTCTCTTAATTACATACTCCATAAAATACTACTCCATGAAACATACACATTGGTACTACTATCATTTACTCCATTTTACTAACAAAATAATTCTGTTTAGTCAAATATATCTGTGTGTGTGAGTGTGCCCTAAATTAAGATTTGATTTTACACATATAGGTAGAGAGAGCTTAGAAGCAAAGTCAAGATCCAAACCAATCTCCATTTTCAAGATTCAAAGTTCAAAAAAGGAGTTTAGATCTCTCGAGCGTTGGTCAATTACAGCAGTCATGAAAAAGAAGGTGGTGGTGCTAACCTGTGATATGCATTAATTAAAGAGTGAAAAAAGTGTAGCATGATAATCTTTTGTGTGAGGTGGAAATTAATCCACAGGCTCCTCTCTCCCACCTCATGACTCACACACACACATATATATATATGCATATTATAAAGTTAAAATACAGCTGCTTCAGACAACAAAATCTGTCCATTTTCTCTCAGATAAGTATGTATCTTTATTCATCACGATTAGATTAATAATTTGTCTCTAACTTTCTGTACAAAATCTACTCTTGAATTTTCTCAGGGATGGTATAGCAATAGTGTTGTTTCATCATGTTGTGTCTTTATTTCTTTTGTATGCTTGCACAATTAATCTTTTTTGTCATCATATGATATGTCAACCCAATCATTATACTTTTTTTCTTCTTCTTGGTATTTGACAAGATTTATATTCATAATTGCTGTTTCTTGAACAGGTATTTTTGGTGGACCCTTTTGAGCTGTAATAACATTACTACAAGGTTTTTTTGTTACTTGACTGGAGCCCAACTAAAATTTCAGCTATTCCACACATATATGGAGAAAGAAGGAAGTTACATGGTATGAATAACACACACACACACACTCTCTATATATATAGGTCCAAGAAACATTTATTTTCCATAATTAACTTACATATGATATAACATTTCAAAAAAATGTTGTCTTACTTGGAGCCTTGTATTTGGCAGGGAAATTTTCCTGGCCTTGATTATGAGCTTCAAAATCATCAACTACAAGATTCGATCAATCAAGAAATGGGAGAAAAATCTACAGATCACAACAGCAGCCAAATGGTGGATTGCATGCTACAAAATCCACCACAAAACCAGCAACCACCTCTTCTATCATCATCCAACTTTTGCGGGTCGAATTCATTCGACAAGCTGAGCTTCGCAGATGTGATGCAGTTCGCAGACTTCGGCCCCAAACTGGGGCTGAATCAAGGCAAGGCGCCCGAGGAAGGAGGGATCGACCCCGTCTTCTTCCTCAAATTCCCGGTGTTGAACGATCATCACAATCAGCAGCATGATGATGATCATCGCCACCACCTCCCCTTGATGGCCTCTCATTCGCTGGGTGATGAGCAGGAGAGAGAGGATGGACGCGGTGATGATGGAGGCCGAATGGAAAAGAGCCCTCAAGTGGAAGGCAAGAGCAAGAGGAAACGGCCTAGAACTTCTAAGACTGTTGAAGAAGTTGAGAGTCAAAGAATGACTCATATTGCTGTGGAGAGGAATAGAAGGAAGCAAATGAATGAGCATCTTCGTGTTTTGAGGTCTCTCATGCCTAGCTCCTATGTTCAAAGGGTAATTAATTAACCAAATCTAAAATTTTAATTAGGGTTACTTAATTGTCTGATTTTACATTACTTCATTTTCTAATTTTTTATTAGGGTGATCAAGCATCTATAATTGGTGGAGCAATTGAGTTTGTAAGGGAGCTGGAGCAGCTGCTCCAATGCCTTGAGTCACAGAAGAGGCGGCGGCTGTATGGAGACGGGGCGAGGCTAGGTGGAGATCCATCGATGGCCATCCCGAACGAGCAAGGGGGCGGGTATGAAACTGCGGGATTGGGAGAAGAAACGGCAGAGAGCAAGTCATGTTTAGCAGATGTGGAGGTGAAGGTTTTAGGGTTTGATGGTTTGATAAAGATTCTGTCGAGGAGGAGACATGGACAGCTTGTGAAAACCATTGCTGCACTTGAAGATTTGCACCTCACTATTCTGCATACTAATATTACTACTATTGAACAAACTGTTCTTTATTCTTTCAATATTAAGGTAATTAATCTTACTCTAATTCTTTTATTAAATGAGAAATTGTTTTTTATGAAATGTTTGTTTTGTGTGATGCAGATTAATGGAGAGGCAAGTTTCACAGCTGAAGACCTGGCAAACTCAGTTCAACAAATTTTCAGTTTTATCCATGCAAACGATATATAGCCTGTGATTACGATGTATAGATATATGTATACAGTATTTGTAAGAGTGTGGCCACTAATATATTCATTGTATCTTATCTAGTTTTTTTTCCCTTCACATTCTTTAATATAGATCTACTTGTATATATTGAGAGAAATGATATGTTATGGAGTAGTACCATACTGTTAGCATTATCTATTTTATTCTGTACATTTTATTTGATTTAAATTTCCTTAATATTATTGACATAATTAATTTTATAAATTACATGCACAATCCAAATTCAATTTTATCATTAATATATTTGAAATTATAGTGAAAATGAATAAATCAAGTTTTGATTTTTAAGTAGTACTATAAGATTAGTAAACTAAATATATAAACAAAATAAATAATGTAAATATAAACTAAACAAGAGAAGTATTATTGGACAATGCTCACAAAACCTATGTAACATAACATTTCTGAATTTATATGGAGTGTAATTTTACATAGCACAAATCAAAATTAATATGTGATAATGTATATCTGTTTGTCTTTTATAAATGATGATTGATATAAATGTCGTATTTTACGTTTCGTAGGTATTGATAACTCCATAGATATTAGTAACACGCGCATGTCAAAACATTGTTTAGACCCTCTGATTTGATTGCTCAACACCCATATGTTATATGTCTGTATGCAAGGCCTATTATTGGTTTAAACATAAGCCATGGATATTATGTAGGGCAAAGACAAAATGTGCAGAAGGTGTCTCTCTCATTTTGCAATAAATTAGAACATATATATGAATTCAAGGTCAACGCTTCTTCCCCACTCGTATATAGGTTGACTTGTCAGAAATGGGTCAGAATTGATTAAGAATTGATACAATTGCATGAGTAGTGTTCTCTAGTGTAATTTACAGAAATATCCATTAAAACTGAAATTTGATTTTGCGAAATTAGCTTGTCAACATTTGTTCGTATAAGGCCCATTCTAGGACTGCACATGGTGGTGGGGTATTGAACTATTGATATTTTTTTTGTAGTCGATATTTCTCTATAGTCAATTTAATTACTCTGCCATTTTCTAGTTCCTATACCTCTACTTTTTCTTTATATGATATGATATGTTTTTGGTAGAAAAAAACTACACCCTCGGTCCCCCAAAGTTTGCCCCATTTTACTATTTTCGTCTGTCCAACAAAGTTTATTTCACTTGAAATCTTATTAAAAAAAGACATTAAATACACTCTCAATCTCCTCAAACAATTTCTTAAAACACGCACCGAATCAAATTGGAACAAACTTTGGGGGACGGAGGCTACATTTTTAACCTGAATTTTATTATAATAATATTTACTTCCATTATTTTAAGAGTGAATTGCGAATTTGGTACTCCCTCCGTCCCGGTTAAGATGACACATTGCTTAGTCGGCACGGGATTTTAGGAGTTATTGGTTAAAGTGTTTAATTGGAGAGAGAGAAGGTGGGTGTAGGTATTAAAGTAGAGAGATGAAGATAGATGAATATTTTAATAGGAGTGAGAAAAAGTGGTTGAGTGTATTAATTGGAGAGAGAAGGTTACCAAAAAAGGAAATGTGTCATCTTAGTTTGGACAAACTAAAAAGGAAAACGTATCATTTTAAGCGGGACGGAAGGAGTATATGAAAAGAAAAGTAAAGGTTGTATATTTATAGTATTTTCATAACATTCAATGTCTCTGAACAAAAATGGAGTATTTCATTTGAAGTACTTTTTAACTTTATTGATGGTAAAATAACTACATTAATTAGAGGTCACTTTTTTTTTATATAAAATATGGTATTTATAAACGATTTAAGAATGAAATTGGAGGTTAAAAAATAAAATATAAAAATCGAAAAAAACGCTACCATTTGAGGAAGTGAGAAATTATATTTTACATAGATATTTTTCACTTTAAAATAAATATATAAAAATTTCAACGGTCAAAACGCTGCAGACTCGCGGGGGACGAGTGGGCGCCACCGTGCACTCCATATCGCGCCACGTGTGCCGGACACGTCTTCTCCTCAGACGGAGACGTGGTCTCCGCGGAGGGCGGCTCTCTCAAGCAAGACACATGCAACGACGTCCCGATGGCGGCTCGTCCCGATTGGACGAGACAACCCGTCCGACCAAACGCCGTTGCAGATGCTTCTACTTACATTTCAACAATGTGAAATTTGGATTCCGATCCGTTCCCGATTGCCAAACAGTTAATCTCACTTGATCACGTTGTACAACCCATCATTGCATTGCATGATTGAGTTGTTCAATCCAATACGTATTTGTTTTATGCTATGTTCCCCACCCACCAAAAAAGGGGTCGGGGAAGGCCCAAACCACGTGCATTTTACACCAAATTGGACCATCGGCCAAGCCCAATGCACCTGACTTTTGTTGGTTGGACAATAGACATGAAAGGATTAATTTAACAGTGGGAATTGGGAAAGAAATCAATTGGTGTTCCAAAACGTCGGTGGTTAATTTCACAAGCTAGTTGCAGATCTCTAGTTTCCATACATGCGTCTTGAATTATTAAACAAAATTTTGTATAAACTCGTAAATCAGATTCATTAAGAGTATTATTAGATATTATATTCCTGATATTCCAAATTCCTAACCATCATAAATTTTAGAAATCATAATCTTAAAAATTATAATCCAAAAACCCATAATCCTATGAATTATTTTCGGAGAACTTTACTTTCCCGCCAAATAAACATGGTTTAAAAACTCTCTCAGAGTAATCGATCACCATCACCCAGGGATGTGTTGGCAATTGAAATATAAAATGAATGTAACAATATCCCACATCGGTATACTAAAAAAGCTTAATCCACTATATAAGTCTCATGGACCCCTCCTCCTATCACCAATTAGTTTTACGATGAAATTCATGGATTTCTATCAGGATGGACCCATGGGGTCGGCCAATCCCACCGCCGGTCACGACACAGGATAACTCGATTTATTTGTCCGTGGCCCTGCGGCGGCTTCGCTTTCGACCCCACGGCAGCTTCAGCTTGAAAGAGTAATGACAAGAAAATTGGAAAATCATAGAAATATAGACGTAGATAAACAAATTACGCAACTAAAAAGAAAGAGAAAGAACAAAATAAGAACAAAATGCTGAGTTTGAACTCTTTAATAGCGAAGTTTGTTGGAAAACAATGACAGAATTGTGTGAGAGCGTTCCAGCGAATAAGAGAGGATGCCATACTTTTTATTGCTTCCCGTTATATTTAGTATTTTTATATTTTAAATTTAGTTACTAGAATGTTTAATAAGCTTGTTTAATTGTTTATGACAAAGGATGGTGCTCCTACTTCAATTTTTATGTTTATTTAACATAAATAATATTCTAATATTATTTTTAAATAAAATATTAATTTAAATATATATTTAGAATAAAATTAATTTATGATTAATATGTACCGTTAATTCTTATCTTTATTAGAATCCGTCACTGTCCTGTCGTCGCCCCAAACCCCTAAATACGAATGCTGTCGTCAATGTCATCATTCCTAAAATGTATAAACATATTACTATATTAGTAGTTGGCTATTAAAATACGAAAACGTACATTTTGAAAAAACTCAAGAATAATGCCTCTAGATTTGCAATTTCTCGATAACAAAAAAATATTCCGTATAAAACTGAATTGCACCAAGATTTTTCACACATCTCGCCTTGACCAACTGGGTAAAGCATAGCAGCCGTACCCAGTCGTCAGTAATATGGTGGGATGCCACATCGTGGCGCTGCCTTACCCCGGCAGAGGCCACATCAACCCAATGCTCAACCTCTGCCACCTCATACTCCACTCCCACCCCGATATCACCGTCTCCTTCATCGTCACGGAGGAGTGGCTCGGCCTCCTCTCCGATACGCCACCTCCGCCATCTCCTAATTTCAGATTCCACGCGGTGCCTAACGTGATTCCCTCAGAGATAGGCAGAGGCAAGGACTTCATCGGCTTCTACAATGCCGTTCTCACGAGATTGGAGGCGCCTGTGGAGCAGCTCCTCGACTGCCTTCCGCTGCCCAAGCCCACCCTCATTATATATGACACCTACTTAACATGGGTGTTGGACGTCGGCCGTCGCCGGAATATTCCGGTGGCTTCCTTTTTTACCATGTCTGCCACAGTCTTCTCCATCTTCCACCACTATGATCTCGTCTCCCAACACCGCCGTTCCCCGCCGGGTTCTATTTTCTTTTACTATCTCCATTTTTCTTATTTTCATGCATTGTAGATTTAATCTTTTCAATAATTGTGATGTTCAATTAATGGTGGATTTAGGATTCGGTTGATTTAAATTCAAAATAGAGGAGTACTATATTTTTATTTTATGGTTACCAACTTACTATTAATTATTGTTTAATAGTATAAATGAATATTTTATATTCTATCTCGTATTTTTTCCAAATAATTATTGCCTAAATACATATTGAGTTAGATATTATAAAGTGTGCACTTAAGGAGTAATAGTCCGTAAAATCACAAAGTAGATTGAAAATTTATCGAGAATATTTTTCACTATATTCAAATTTAACGTGACACACCAGATTATGTAATTGAGCAATGCGGCCAACATAAGAATCGATGTCGCTCTAAATGAGTGTAAACAAACATTATATTGAGTGTTACTCGAGTTTTAAAATCTCTTTCAAATTTTGTCAAAATTCGAATTCATTGGAAATTCAGTACATTACATGACTTCTTGATATTTGCTTCCAAATTTTAACTTCGTGGAAAATACTGAATTTTGATTTGTGATTTAGGGAACACCGTTACTTAATTAGTAAGACTAAAATCCACCCCCCCTACATATATTGTAAAATTGTCATTTTGCATTGGTGTTTCCATAAATACAAACTCAGTCTACGTTTGAAGATGTGCCTAACTAAAGATTCACATTGCATTTTTTACAGGTCAAATAGGAGAGGAAAACATTGTAGACTATATCCCTGGAGTCCCTCCAATAAGATTCACAGATCTCCCAACTCTAATCCATGGCAAATGCAATGAAGTTTTACCTCAAGTTTTACAAGCAATTCAATTAACATCAAAAGCTCAATATCTTCTCTTCGCCTCTGTTTATGAGCTTGAATCCCAAGTCATTGATGCTTTGAAACAAAAAATTTCACCCAAAATCTACTCATTAGGCCTTGCAATACCTACCTTGAACTCCGCGGTAGGTGAGAAGCCACACTACCTCAAATGGTTGGATGCTCAGCAACAAGACTCTGTTCTATACATCTCACAAGGTAGTTTCCTCTCGGTTTCCAAAGCTCAATTTGAGGAAATTGTTGTTGGGGTGATTCGTAGTGGTATTCGTTTCCTGTGGGTCGGGCGTGGAGAGGAGGATCTCCTTCAAGAGAAATGTGGGGGCAGAGGGATAGTAGTCCCTTGGTGTGATCAGTTGAAGGTTCTGTCACACCCGTCTGTAGGGGGGTTCTGGTCGCACTGTGGATGGAACTCAACTAAAGAGGGCGCGTTTGCTGGCCTTCCCATGTTGACATTCCCTATATTTTCAGATCAAGTTACCAATAGTAAGATGGTCGTCGAAGATTGGGGTTTTGGAATGAGAGTGAAGAAGGAGGATGATAGTTTGGTTACAGGGGATGAGATTGCTGAGCTTGTGTTGAGCGTTATGGATTCGGAGAGTTCGGAAGCGAAGGAGAGGAGAAGAAGGGCCAAGGAGATGCAGGAGATATGTAAGAGTGCAAGTGGTTTAGGAGGATCTTCTCATCTAGATCTTATAGCTTTCATCAAAGACGTTTGTGGATGCTAAAGTTTGGGCATGAGATTGCAATCTTGCTTGATTATAGTATTTCAGTCAACTTTATTCAAATAAGTATTTTGGTGTATTTCTAAATGTGTTGTTGTATGTTTAAGATGTATTGACAATTTGTGATAATTTTCTTCGTAGGATGGACAACATATTAGTGAAATGGCATGTTCTAGGCTATGGACACAAAACATGTAAGACATGTGAAATAAGATGCAATAAATTTTATGTTTAACAAAATTAAAACTAAATGCAAATATTTAAAAAAATAAAGGATAATTTGCATCACATTTTTATCACCAAATAGTCCGTACTGTATAATTTTTAGCTCATATAAATAGAAGAAAAAAGAGACTGCTTACAAATTGGAAATAAGAATGTGAAAGTCCAATCTAAATGGGCCGAATTGATAGCCCAAGCCAAACCCACTATTAAAGCCCAACTAACTAAACCCAACAAGATAAAAATACCACATTCACCTCCACCCTCAAACCCTAATCTCCGCCAGCGCCAGCCCCCATTTCGTCCGCCTCAGAGAGAGAGAGAGAGAGAAAAATGGTGTCGGGTTCGGGGATCTGCGCGAAGAGAGTGGTGGTGGACGCCAGGAACCACATGCTCGGACGCCTGGCCTCCATTTTGGCCAAGGAGCTCTTGAACGGCCAGAGAGTCGTCGTCGTCCGCTGCGAGGAAATCTGCCTCTCCGGCGGCCTCGTTCGCCAGAAAATGAAGTACCTTCGCTTCCTCCGCAAGCGTATGAACACCAAGCCCTCACATGGCCCCATCCACTTCCGTGCTCCTTCCAAAATTCTCTGGAGGACTATTCGTGGGTACGATTTTTCGTTTTCGATTGCACTCTACATTTTATTCATGTTTAAACTGTGTCAATTTTTTATTTAGTTTTCTTTTCATTATTTAGATATATTTTGGATATCGTGTTAAATGCTATGCACTTGTAACTGTAGTTTGACAATCAAATTTAAGATATGATCTATTGCTTAGTTTATTGAGATATATGGGACAATCAAATTTAAATGATATGCATTGTAGTTTTTCCACACTTTTGAAATTGATGACAGAAATTTCCAGCTCTATGCATAGAAATATCATTCCTTTCTTATATTTAGGATGATGGTTTAATTGTATTTGCAATGACTTATGTTTTAATGTACTATTTGTATTCCTTTGGATGATAATATTGAGGTTATGCTCATTTTAGTTATGCATTATCACAGAATGATTCCTCACAAGACTAAGAGAGGAGAGGCTGCTCTTGCTCGTCTCAAGGTTTACGAAGGTGTACCCCCACCATATGATAAGATCAAGAGGATGGTCATTCCAGATGCCCTCAAGTGAGCTTTTGATGGATCAAATGGCATTATAATTTGTTTGTCTGTTTTTGGTAATTAACCTTTTTACATATTTTGCCAACAGGGTTTTGAGGCTTCAAGCTGGGCACAAGTATTGCCTGTTGGGAAGACTGTCATCTGAAGTCGGATGGAACCATTATGATACCATCAGGGTATGTTCATCTATCATTTCTATTATCTGTATAGTTATTGATTATACTCAATAATACGTTGAATTTTATATCACTACCGCATAAGTCTATTTCGCATAGCCATACGTGTCTAACTCTGGGAGATTACTTTGTTAAAGTTGCACCATTTAGGATACAGTTATTGTAATATTGCACAGTTCTGCTATTTCTTTAATACTCCCTTTTGTTTCAAAACTTAATTCACCCTCAGCTAAATTACTCACTACTTTTTTATCCTGAATTTGCTGTTATTATATCAAATTTTGATTGCTGGTATTATAGTATATGTATCCTCGTATTTATATTGTGGCGATGTTTTGTAGGAGTTGGAGAAGAAGAGGAAAGAACGAGCTCAGGTAACATATGAGAGGAGGAAGCAGTTGACAAAATTGAGGGTTAAGGCTGAGAAGATTGCCCAAGAGAAGCTTGGTTCCCAACTCGACGTTATTACTCCGATCAAATATTGAATTTAGTGTTGTAGTCCTTTGCTGTGACAATTTTGATGGTTACTAGTTTGCTTTTTGGATTTGATTTGATTAGTAATTCATGTCCTCGGAATATCTTATTTTCGCATGTCAATTAAATCAGAATTTTATTGTGTATGAGCCTCGTTCATACCAATGCAATGCTGTTGAGAATGTTTTCAAATGGAATCGTTGATTTTCGAGTTAGATTAATATTATCTCTAGACCTCAGTAAGAGTTATAGCATAGGCTGAGATCATTGGTTTAAGTGGTTCTATTTGAGCTATTTTATAAACCTAGACCTGGCTCAGGCCTAGGACCATATGAGTCACGGCCTAGATCCAGGACTGGCCCAGCCTATGAACAGTCCATTAGTGGCCCACCTTATATAATTCATATTTTTTAATATAATCAACTCTTTAAATATAGCAACTTTCTACTTTAAAAAATCTTTACACTCCTATGTATCAATTTATTAACTTTTATACTAATACAATTAACAACTTAAAGTGGATCCCATAATTCATTACTTTTCTCTCTCCCTCTTTCTTACTTTATCAATTTTTTTTTCTTTCTCTTACTTTACCAATTTTTTTCTTCTTCTCTTACTTTACCAAATTGTGCATTAAAACCCGTGTCGTTTCAAACCTCCCTATTTTTAATAAACAGATAGAGTAGTATATTTCTCAATTTGTGCATGTCATCTTGTATATGAGTAATGCTAATATTCTCTATATTGTTTCAATTTTATTAGATGTCACCGAATGGATTTAATATATACTCAAGTTCTCAACTAAATCTACTTGAATGCAATATTCCATCTCGATTGTATTCAATTTTTTTTCTTATATTTATTTTTGTCCAAGATGTAAAAAGAACGATTCTAAAGTTTATTTTTAAAAATACTACTTATGTCTTGGTATTCAAACCACATCTCTAATGAATAATTATGGAATATGTTTTTTAAAATTTATTAGTTAGTTCATAAATTATATGTCATCATCTACTTATAATAGTGGTTCTTCCTTTAGTTATGCACTTTTAGATAGAGTAAAGAACATGAAAAATATATTAGTACAAAATCAGCAAATTAACTTGATCATTATTTCAATTTAGATTTCGTGTAAATGAGAAATAAATACAAGTAACAAATTATGAGTATGTTTTATTTTTCCATATAATATTTTTGGAATCTCTTTAATCAACATAAATAAAAAAAATTCAAATAAAGCTCAGCCAGGCTTAGCCAGGCCCACTTGCCATGTGGGCCTGGACTTGACCGGGATTAGCAAAATTAAAAAAGTCCAGTCCCGCCCAGCTCGACTCAGATATGAGTCTGGGCCGCACTGGGCCAAAATATAGGCAGGCATCGGAGGGCCTGGGCCGGGTCGACCCAGCCCACTTGACAACTATAGTCACATTTCATTTTTGTCATAAATGGTAAGTTGGTCCTACATTTCACTAACTCACTTTACTTATATTTTATTATAAAATTAATAAAAAAGAAATAGTAGGCCCTATATTCTACTAACTTTTTTATATGTGACTCGTATTGTTGGACGGAGGTAGTACTATTTATGCTGAAAATATTTTGGTGGCAGAATGACTTAACAATTAGACAACCAAAAAGTTTTTTTTGTTGATTTTCCATATTTTTTTAATTTCCGAGTTAGACATTTTATTTTCTTTAAGATTTCTTAACAATTTTAGTGGGTTTCATTGTTTTGAAGTTGGGATTTTGATTTTTCATACTTCCCCCCCGTCCCCAAAGAGTATGAACTATTTCCTTTTCCGTTCGTCCCTAAAAAATACTTCCTTCGTCCAGCAATAGAAGTCCCATTTCTCCAAGGCACGGGTTTTAAGAAAGTTTTGGAGTGTGCAATAAATGGTGTGTGATAGTGGAATTTGGGACCCACTTCAGTTGTATTAAAAAAATTTCTTCCATGCACGTTTATTGCTATGAGATGCAGCTGCCAAATTTGAATAAGGAGCAGAATTTTAAGAAGCTGCCAAAATTTGAATAAACATCCAAAATTTAAGAAGCTGCCATAATTTTTTAGTTGAATCACTGCTGGAGTTTCAATGGCATTAATTAGAATGACCAAATTTTGTGTCCTGTTTCCAATTTATTCACGGACAGAAATTAAAAAATGGATTTAAAAATTACACTCAACATAATCAGAATCCCTTCAAAGCCTAATTCTTCACATTAACTTCAAATCTGTTCAAAATACAAATTTCAAATCTGCTCAAAATACAAAGGGGAAAATGAAAATTTCAAATTTCCCTCTACAAAAAGTTTGAGGAAAATTTGAACTCCAAAAAGTACACCTCCAAATCTACTATAAATACATCACCTACCATCATTTAAGACATCTCTTACCAACCTCAAATCTGAAAAATCTCCCAAAAAAAAACTCCCAACATTTATGTAGATTTAAATCCCTCAGAAAATATTCATCATAGGGATGGATAATGGGCAGAGGTAAACCAAACACTTGAACAACAACATCAAGAAAAATATGGTGCAGTTTTTACTCAAGCACAACCATGATGGAGTGCTCGCAAGAGGGGTTGTAATGGAGGCAGCAAAGACGTTTGAAGTCAGTAGGAAGACAGTGTACCGGCTATGGAAGGCAGCCAAGGAGTAGATGCAACGGGGAGAACCTGCAATCATGGAAGGAAAGATCAAAGGCAACCATCATGCTGACAAATTAGAACTTGATGAAGAAAAGGTTAGACACTAATCTACTCTTGAGAGAGGTTCACTGCGTAAAATGGTTGTAAAATTGAATGTGAGCAAGGGTACAGTAGGTCAGTGGGTAAAGGAAGGTAAACTAAGGCCACATACAAATGCAATCAAACCTGCCCTCACCAATATCAATAAGCTAGCAAGAGTTAGATGGAGTCTTAGTCAACTTCAGCCACAAATTACTCAAGGTAGAGTTCAATATCAAAGCATGCACAATGTAGTGCATATAGATGAAAAATGGTTCTATAAGACCAAGGCATCAGACAGGTACCACCTCTTGCCGGATGAGGATGAGCCATATAGGTCATGCAAATCCAAGAGATACATCACCAAAGTTATGTTTATGTGTGCTGTTAGTAGACCACATTTTGGTATGAATGGGCAGGCAACTTATGATGGTAAGGTGGGAATATTTCCCTTCACTGAAGTACTGCCAACACATAGGAAATCAAAGAACAGGCCCAGAGGGACCATGGAAACCAAGGCAATCCATTCAGTCACAAAGGCAGTGATGAGGGACTGCCTTATCAACAAGGTATTCTACTTTTTTCATTCTATCAGATCTTAAAAACTCAATAAAGATCGTCATTTAGCTATGTTATTGTTCTTCATGCCAGATTATACCTGCAATTAAGGCCAAGTGGCCTGTTTGGGCAAGTAAAGACATTTACATTCAGCAAGATAATGCAACCCCACACATAACAACCATGGATCCAGATTTTCAGGCTGTTGCCAATTCAGATGGATTTAAAATCCAACTGATTTGTCAACCAGCTAATTCCCCTGACACTAACATCTTAGACTTGGGCTTTTTAGAGCAATTCAGTCACTGCAGCATGAGAAACCATGCAAGACTGTGGATGAACTTGTGGGGAATGTGTGTAGCTCTTTTGCAGAGCTTTCACCACAAACTCTCAACAGAGTTTTCCTAAGCTTGCAGGCTTGCCTCACTGAAATCCTACAGTGCAGAGGTGGAAATGGCTACAAAGTTCCACACATCAATAAGGATAGGCTACAAAGAACTGTGGGACTGACCAATGTGCTTGAAGTGGAGGAGGATGTTGTGAGAGATGTGCTACACTACTTACAAATGCCAAAGAACAATGATGGGTCAATGTATGATATTGGCCCTCTGTCAAATGCATTTGACTTCTAAGTAAGCCAAAGTGAAGTTTATGGAATAGGGTAGTCTGATTTTTTGGGTGTGTTGGTCAGCTCTATTATTTTTTGGGCTAGGGTCTGCTGTTTTTGTTTTTTTGGTGTATAGACATAGTGCAAACCTAATGTAATGCACATATTCAGGATGATGATACAAGACCCTCAGAAAAATTTCATCATAGGGCAGCAAGAAAAACCTCCAAACCAACTCAAAGGGTGGCTTTTACACATAATATAATCAACACATACAAACCCCATCATCACAGCAACAACCAACAACATATTCCACCAAGTATAGCACCAATTCACCATCACAAAAGCACCTCAGCAAAATTTCATCATAGGACAGCAAAAAAAGCCTCCAAACCTACTCAAGGGGTGACTTTTACACATAATATAATCAGCACATACTATCCCCATCATCACAGCAACAACCAACAACATATTCCACCAAGTATAGCAACAATTCACCATCACAAAAGCACCTCAGCAAAATTTCATCATAGGGAAACAAGAAAAGCCTCCAAACCTACTCAAGGGGTGGCTTTTACACATAATATAAGCACCACAATTGGATTAATCTGCCAAACATAAAAAATTTCATCATATAGCAATAGATTGAACCTCCTAACCCAAATTGGGGGTGGCTTAAACAAAATACAATCACCACAGAACCTCCAAATACACAAATTCCAGACCCCAACAACAGATTCCATCAACATAATCAGGCAAACATTACTAATTTCAGCATATAGGGCAAGATTAAACCTCCTAACCCAATATGGGGGTGGCTAAATCAACATAACAAAATAACCCTATGGAAACCCCTAAATACAGACCAAGCCAGAATCTCCAAACCCTAGATAGGGGTGATTATTACACAATTCACAATATTAGAGGAGATCTTTCATGTCGGGCAAGAGAATCAGGAGGATCTCCTTGAACCACTCATCTTCCTCAACAGGACGCCTCCGCCTCTTCACCCGTGGAGTTTCTGTTGGGGTTCGTATACTAAAAGATGCTTCGAGCGTACATGCCTTTGTACAGTCAGCTTGTGCATGTATACGAGAAACGCCACGTCCACTTGTTTACCTAATTATGAGAATAAATAATTTGATATAATGGTTTATTATTGAAATATGATAAACAAGTCTAAGGCTTTTTACTAAGAAGGTCAAGTAGGGAAATTCGATGAATCTCCTCATGAGTTTTCCAGTAGGGGACTTGGCCAGATCTAGTAAGAAGAAAAACGTATTCACAACCTAGATATGCTTTGGCTACCTATTGGTATGGTTGCGGTGTTTGTGATAATTCTCTCTTACCTAAGATGAGATTAGTAACACCGATGTTGTAAAGCACTGTAGAATCTAATCCGAAATGTATTCTTTATTGCTATCTACTGAAAGAATATATTTCAGAAAGTTTAGTATTTTCTAGTCTATGATATTAATATCAATATTGTTTATTCAATCAAACGCCACTTTGACTTATCAATATGTGAGAGTTTGTACGTAACTCAAGTTCATGATATCTTGGGTGGTAGTAATTGAATAACATGAAGGTATTGGAGTATTATTTCATAGAATTCGCGTGCCCAGTGTGGTATGATTAAATCCCTAAGGGGTGATCCCCAAGAGGTGTTTGAAAAAGGAATTTATTATTCAGAAAACTGCGCAGTTGGAATTTATTCCACGAATAATAAATAAAGTTTCAAACTAGAAAAACTCTTTGGAGAATTAATTTAATTCTAGTCACATAGCAGACAAAAGAATTAAATTGACGGATCAAGATAATCTTAAACGCGGGAAATATTATAAAATAAAATGGACCCAAGTTATTTGTAATTTGATGATTTAAGTGGGAGTGCAATATTATTCTTTAGTGAAACAAAATAATATTCCATTGATAATATATTAAATCATGGGTCATTTGATTTAATTAGTTAATTATCTAATGGGTGAGCCCAACACTTAAGTCATTCCATGAATCCCCTTACTAGCCCAATAAGGTCCACTATAAATAATGAATGAAAGGGAAACCCTAGCACACAACCCAAGACAACACAAAACCCTAACCCTAGGAGGCAAATTGGCGCATCCCTCTCCTCTCTCACTTGGTCTCGATTTTCGTGCCTAGCACGTGAGAGAATTAGGGTTTTGATTATTGTTCTTGATCTATCCTAATTCATAGGATTAGATCTAGACAATTTGGTGTTTGTATTGGGTTTCCCTAGATCCATTCAAAGTTATTTAATTGTTTATCTAAGATCCGCCCACACGGATGGAGAATCAAGGACAAGGGAATAGTACGGAAGATTCGTGGTCGATAAACCAAGGATCTCCGGGTGGTGCAGCTAGCAACGTCAATCCAATGATGGATTATGAGGTAACAATTGAATCTACATCGAATATGCATGATTATGTGTTTATTTGATGTTATATCTATAGATCTATGTTTATTGCATTAAATTGGAGTCGAATGCATAATCACCTAAATAGATCCGTTAAGGACCTGTTTGTTTTCCGTGTCTTCCGCTGCGGTAGTCCCAACAGTTTCAGGTACCACAGTGGACTCAGGACTCTCATAACCCGGCGTATCAGGGACGATAAGCTCCGAATCGAGCATGGTCTCCGGTGTATCAGGGACGATAAGCTCTGAATCGAGCATAGCTTCCAGATCTGGGGTTTCAAGGAACATATCGGGCTGAGAATCGGTCCAGGGGGGACTTCCACCATCGGAGTTTCAGGAACTATGGTGGACATCGAATCGACCGAATCTAACCAATAGATGGGGGTAAGGGTTTCAGACAGTAAATCATCCATTTACGCTAGAGTGGGGAATATGAGGAGGAGACGGCGATTGGGAGGAGGAAGAGGAGGCAGCGTGATTAGGGTTTCCACAGAGATGAGGGTGAGAGACCGAGAGAGAGAGAGAGAGAGAGAGAGAGAGAGAGAGAGAGAGAGAAAGAGAGTGAGGGTGAATTTGAGTGATCGAAAGAGTGAGAGAGAGAAATTAATTCTGGGAGGGGGGTGTGTTTTGTAATGGCAATAGAGTTAATTATTGATGAGAAGGGGGAGGGTAATTAAATTGTCCAAATATGGTAAGTAGAACCGGGACTCCTATTGTTGGACGGACAAAAATGGAAAAACGGGACTTCTATTGTTGGACGGAGGGAGTATGAACTTTCTAATTTTGGAAAATTCAAACAACATATTATCTACCCCTACACATTATTTTATTTACCAATTATACCATTAGCATTAACAACTTATACCATTACAATAGTGAGGACCTCATTTTCCACTAACATTATTTCCACTATCATTTCTCTTTCTCTCTCTCTTACTTTTTTCCTTATTTATTAAAACATGTGCAGAACTCATTGTTCATATTATTTGAAGACGGAAGAAATAATATTTTTCTTTTTAAGAAACTAGGATTTATCTGATTACTCGTTAATTTCAATCAATTTATACACGTTTTTGCATCACACACCTTTTTGGTCTAAACTATAATGTTGGCATCATAGTTTGCATTTGATTCTTTGGTCTGAACTATAATGTTGGCATCATAGTTTGCATTGGATTCATAAATGCAAGATTATTTAGAGAGAAATATGAAAATAAATTGAGAGATACTCCCCCGTCCACCAATAAATGTCCTATTTTGCTATTTTCGTTTGTCCATTAAGAGCATCCACAGTGGGGCGCCCTAAAGTCCGACCTATAGGGCGCCCTATGCTCCGCCACATCAGCATTTTATCCTCCTACCCATTCACCTGCAGTGGGATGCCCTATAGTCCGCCCTAAGCATTTTATTTATTTGAATATTTAAAACAATACAAAAAATTGGAAAAAAAAACTTCATTTCATTGAAAATTCAAACATTACGGTACGAAATAAAAAAAACTACAAATTCTCAATGACGGTCACGGTTCCAAACTTCTTCAATCATGACGTTCATGTGCTGAACATGGTCTTGTTGGTTGCGCATTGGGGCATGTCTAGATAGAACCTCATTGAAGCCCATCGGTAATCCTCGAACGTGGGGCGGGGTCGCCGTGCTGGAGCTAGATCCAGCTTCATCATCGCCCCAATCGGTGACTCTTCCACCTTCGTGTTCGACTATCATGTTATGCAAGATGATGCGCGCATACATGACATCGGCGATGACGTCCTTGTACCAGAACCGCGTCGGACCCTTCACTATTGCCCACCACGATTGGAGCACTCCAAATGCCCGCTCCACATCCTCCCGCGCAGCCTCCTGCTTTTGCGCGAATAAAACTCTCCTGTCATCCATTGGGTAGCTGATCGTCTTCTCAAAAACAGGCCACCTTTGGTATATGCCATCGGCCAAGTAGTAGCCCATATGATATTGGCGTCCGTTGGCAGTGAACTCGATGGTCAGGCCGTTGCCATTGCATTGCTCGGTGAAGAGGTTGGATAAGTTGAGGACGTTGATGTCGTTGTTCGACCCCGCTACACCGAAGTAAACATGCCAGATTCAGAGCTGATGGTCAGCGACGGTTTCGAGGATCATCGTCGGGTGGCTGCCCTTCTATCCACTAGTAAATTGGCATCTCCACGCCGTCGGGCAATTCTTCCACTCCCGATGCATACAATTGATGCTCCCTAGCATTCCAGGAAAGCCGTGCGCCATCTCGTGCATCTTCATTAGGGCCTGGCAATCCACAACAGTCGGTTTTTGCAAATATGTGTTGCTAAAAGCCTCCATAACTCCCCTACAAAAATTCTTTAAGCACTCGCGGCCAGTTGTCTCCCCAACGTGAAGGTACTCGTCGTACATATCCGCCGCGGTGCCGTATGCCAACTGCCGAGCGCAACCGTGCACTTCTGCAACGGCATAAGTCCAGGTCTGCCGATGCCATCTTCCCGATACTGGAAGTATTCATCTCGAGCCTCCAACGTTTGGACAATGCTGAGAAAAAGTTCTCGTCGCATTCTGAAATGGCGGTGAAAAACGGTCGGGCCCCACCGTAGTTGCTCGGCAAAATATTCTGCGAACAGACGTTGGCGTGCTCGTGGAGGACAAATGTCCGTCGTCGAATCGGCCTCGGGATCTGCTTCGCCTGGACCTGCTCCACCGCTTCGCGCTCGCGTTCCATTTCAGCCAAGCATTCCGCCGCAGCCTCGTGAAAGCAATCGAATAAGGCCCGAGTAATGCCCTTCGATGTACTCCAGTCGTCGCCGAGTCTCATTTTTTAGTGAGAAAATTAGGGAGAGAAATATTGGAAAGTGAGAGATGGGAGAGAATAATTGGTGTGGGAAATGAAAGAGAAATGGAGGTTTAAATAGATTAAAAAAAAAAAAAAAGGAAAACGTGTTGCATTGTCCGCGTCGCCCGCAGTGGGGCGGACGATGCAACGTCGAACGCCTATCGTCCACGGAAGATGGATTAGCCATCGTCCGCATGGCTACAGTGGCGGACGATAATCCGCCCGATGCATCGGGCGAACTATTTTCATTTGTCCACTAATAAATGTCACATTTCTTTTTTACTATTTTTAGTAATGAAGTAAATATTCCACTAACTTTATTTCATTCACATTTCAATAATATACTAATATATAAATGTGGGGCCCGTTTTTCACTTACTTTCTATTATAGTACTTATTTTTTTAAAATTCGTGACTGGTCAAAATTGGTCTTGTATTAGTGAACGAAGGGAGTATTAATGAAGCTGATGAAAAGTGTGGAAAAATGGGATGGGTTGGAAGTTGGAAGTTGAACTTGGAAGTGATATTTACAGGAGGAAATTGAATTAATAATTAAAAAATTCAAAAACGACTTTGGATAGTTGGTAAATTTAATAATGAAAATTCACACTTAGTTATTATGCTTGACAAGTTAAAGCCGGAGTACTTCCTCAGCCATTATTTATCAAAGTTAAATCGATTATATGCTTGTTTAATGATACTGCTGATTCAATATTTATTAGCAGTAGTATACTTTAGTTTCGAAAAGATACTGAAATGCGAAATTATAAATTAAATGCTTGTAAGCTACCGACATTTTCTATTCAAAGTCAATTTAAATTATTGAAGATAAATGACAACATACATTAATAGGAATTAGCTACACTTAGAGCAAAAAGACATATTCGCTACGACCGCAAAATGATATCACTTCCCTATTTTGTTTATGTCACATATCTATTTTATGAAAAAATAATCCTTTCATCCATGTGAGACAATTTTTTTAGGCGCATGTTTTTAGGAGCGTAAAAAAGGAGAAATAAATAAAAGAAAGAATAAAATAAGAAAGATAGAATGTTAATTTTTTTCTTAATATAAAATGTTTTTACTTATCTAAAAAGAAATATGCCTCACTTTTAATTGGGAGGAAGGAGAAGTAGTTATGAATTTATTCAATTTACCTTTTCTTTTTTCAAACAAAGCATATTATTATTATTAATGCATTAAACTATTTTTTTATTTCTAGAGTGACATATCTAATTACTCTTTTCTCTTAATTTAATATAGCAAATATCTCTTAAAATTTCGTATAATTCATCTAGTATGTCATCTTTTCTGAGACGGAGGAAGCATAATTATTTCATTAATCTTCTTTTGTACAATGATTCTAGTATTAGTAAATGAAATCAATGTTTAATTGTTTAAATAAAGCTTTAATTTATGAAAAGAAACAAATATATGAGCGCGTTCTCGGCCATATAGTCCTTAGAAAGCTATTGACCTGGTATATATTCTCTTTGTCCGCTATTAATTTTCCTTTGTTGCCATTTTATATGATGTCTACTTTATTAAATGTCATATTTTATTTTTATTATTTGTAATAAATATATATGCATTATATTTCACTAACTTATTTAATTGAAAAACTAGTGGGACTCACGTTCTACCAAAATTTCTTACATATTTGAAAATACTTATTTAGCGATAAAAAGGTGCATGGGACATTTAATCTTGAATAATAAAATTACACAATTGATTTCATCTTATTTTTTGAGTAAACTTTGACCATGAGCTAACTAATTAGGAATAGACATTAAGGGGTGGACAAAATGAAACTGGCAAGTATTAATTAGATTTGACGAAGTAGTATTAGCTTCCACCGCATCCAATCTCCTTATCTCTTTTCTGAAAGCATCCACCTCCATAGTTATGAACTTGCAGGATATTCATTGTTGTTTCTTTCATGATACAACTCTATATAAATATCTCCTTTGAGTTTCAAAAGTTATTATCTTTCTCTCTACCATATCCCATTATCCATATTACTTGAAAATGCCTAGGTTTCTGCTATGTGCACTGTTCATTAGTGCAATTATTTTGACATGCAATACATTCACAAATGGCATAGAAGCTATTAAAACAATCTATGTGGGTAAGTCACAAAGTATCCAAGCAGCCATCAATTCTGTCCCTTCAAACAACAAGAACTGGATTTGCATCTCTGTCTCAGCTGGAGTTTACAAGTACTACTGAATTTCTTAGCCAACTCCATGCAATATTGCATATATGTAATTTTTTTTTGTTTAGAGTAGTATTTATATATATATAGTATTTTTTTTGGGGGGGTATTTAATACATCTTCTGAACTGAGCTGTATTTGATGTGATTGTAATGGCAGGGAAAAGGTTGTAATTCCAGCAAACAAGCCATTTATTTATTTGAAAGGAGCAGGAAAGGATAAAACTAGTGTTGTATGGAGTGATTCCTCTGGCACAATCTTTCAAATGACAACTTTTAGTTCCATAGCTGACAATATTTTGGTACAAGGCATCACTTTTGTGGTAAGAAATGGAGTAATTATGGTTTTGGTTTATTCCGTTAAATACACCGACTTTAATATTTTTTGTTAACAATGTACTCACTTTTAAATCTTGGCAAGACATGTAGTTTTTGTGGTTTATTATATGATTAAGAAATTGCAGCTATAATATTAACGATCATAGTTAATTTTTCCTTATAAGTGTAAACCAAGAAGAAACTCTAAAATTAAATCTGTAAATTTTCTTGACAGAATGGTTACAATTATCCGCCAAGCAAGAACATGAATCCGGTGAAGGTGGCGGTGGCGGCGAGGATCTCAGGCGACCAATCAGCCTTCTACAGCTGTGGTTTCTCGGGGTACCAAGACACGTTGTTGGACGATAAGGGTAAACATTACTTCAAGTATTGCACCATTGAAGGAGCTGTGGATTTCATCTTTGGAAATGGTCAATCGATTTATGAGGTAAATAAAATTTAAACTGCTTAAAATTTGTGTTACTAACAATAGTATGTCTACTCATTTATTTAATTATGATTGTATTACTAATAATAATGTTGGTGACAGAAATGCAACATATTATTGAATGTGGGAATACCAAATCCTGCTTCAACAGGTTACATAACTGCACAAGCAAGAAAGAATAAATATGAAACTGGTGGGTTTGTGTTCAAAATGTGCAATGTTTATGGAAAAGGACATGCCTTCCTCGGTAGAGCATGGTACCCTTATTCAAGAGTCATTTTCTACGCTTCCTCTCTCTCAAACGTAATCGTTCCCGAAGGATGGCAACTTTGGAGCCGTGACGAGCCTAAGTAACTTACCATTTCTTATCACCTTCATAATTTTATTTGATTTTGTTATAAATGTAACTCTTGCTGCCATTTTATTGATTAGGAGCACAATAACTTTTGCCGAGGAACGATGCAAGGGAGCAGGATCGAACAAGCCCAAGCGCGTAGCATGGGAGAAAACCCTAACGCGGAAAGAATTTAAGTATTTTACAAGCTTATCTTACATCGACAATGTGGGGTGGATTCGTAGGCTGCCTGTTAGAATATAAGAAGAAAATAGCCAAATCCAATAGATACTTCTTGTCAAAGAAAAAGACAAATATGGAGTCAACTTACCCAAACAAGTATTAGGGCTTTGTGTAAGAGTTGTTAGAAAAAACATGTTTCGAATGTTTTTTATATGTAAAACTCCATATTCGTTCTATCCATTTATAATAGTTAAGAAATAATTTTGTTACATTGTTATTTGCTTATTTATTTAAGTCTTACTTTTATCATTTATGTATTATAAGGAAATGAGTTAAGGTTTTCTACTTTTTATTATAAAAATATATAAATGACTATTCTCTACGTTATTCTCCCACTTCCTTAAGTCTTTGGATTTAATAAGACTATCTAAATTAATTAATTCTGATTAATTAATTTTAAGTATATAATCAAGGGGATATACTAATATGCTAACTAATTTTAAAGTGCTAACGTACATCCAATCACGTGCTGACATATGGCATGAAAAATGCAATATTGTATACAGAAAAATGCAACACAAATTTGTAGAAGCTATAAATGAATTTCGGCAGATTGCATTTTTGTTATATGTAGATTGCATTTTTAATTGTTGAGTTTTGCATTTTAGATATTGACTGTTTAATTTGCATTTTATATATAAACGGATTGCATTTATATATAGTTTATTTTGCATTGTAGACAATTTATGTGAAATGCAAAGCTTAACAATATAAAATGCAATTTGCCTATAACTAAAATGCAATCTGCGGAAATGCATGTACAACTTGACAAATGTGTATTGTATTTTTTTGTATACAATATTGCAATTTTCGTGCCACGTGGCAACATGTGATTGGATGTACGTTAGCACTCTAATTAAGGATGCGTTCTAGTGCTCCTCTATAATCAAGTCTTGATATGATTTAATTGAGGTCACTTGATTAATTAATTATAAGAAAATGAACCTTTTAATTGATAAAGAGTTAATTTAGTCGATCCCTGATTAATTTTGATTAAATTTCATAATTCAATAATGTGAGGAAGAGTTTCGGAAGCTCCATAAAAAGACATAAGAGTAGGATGTATCTATAAATTCAAAACAAACCCTCAAAACTATCAAAATCTTTAGGGAAATTTTTGAAGCACAATTAGGATGTGATTTTTTTCAAATAGACGATATTCATTTTAATCATGACTTCGATTATTTTAATTCAAAAATAATTTCTATTTTTATTTTGAGAAATAACTTATTGGTTGGGCTATGGTTTGCTTGGTGGTTAGCCCAGGTTAGCCATTTGGTAAATTTCACAATTAGCCCCATGTAACTAATGGCGGCACATGAGTCAGAGTGTACCTCAGGGCGGAGCTCGAATGAGTATATCTTTAGTGGAGAAGTTCGAACAAAAGTATACCATAGTGTCGTGTAGCTAGCGAGAGAGTCTATATAAATGATTGCTTGTAAGAAAGTAGCCAAGGGTTTCCACGATCATGGTGGAGGTCCTTGGTCTCCAAGAGATCGTTTGTTCACTCCTCAATTTCTTCCATTTCGATCCCCCATCCATTCTATTTTGTTCTTTCTTATTGTGGGATGGAATCCCTTTTAGTGTAATGTTTATTTTTTTTATTAATTAGTTTAAATTTAAAAGTCGCTCCACCGAGGACTCAAATCTAAGACTTTTGGCCTCAGACATTAATCAATCTCTACCACTTGGTCAACTCTCACAGTGTAATATTTATTTTTGTTTCTATATAATGTTATTTTGATTGTTATTGCAGTGTTTCTTGTTAATATTTAGATTGTAATTTTAGTTGTAACTTTTGTTGTGTTTTTACAAGAACCGGGTCTTGGACTAATTTTGAAGATTTTTATCGCAAAATCAAATGCCTAACCAATAGAGATTGAAAGTCAATTTGAATTATTAAAGAAAAATGACTGCACATATGAATAGGCTAATAGGAATCAATGATATTGTTTTTCTGAAAATAAGTCAGTTATCAGTTTTTATAAAAAGATAAATAATTATTAATACATACAATTACATTTCTCTTTTGTAGAACAAAAGGTATATTATTATTAATACATCATTAAAATATTATATTTCCATATTTAATAAAAGGTAAATTAATACTAATACACCCATCTATTTCTTATTTCTATTTATTATTACTTAATTCACACTTTTCTTTTCTACAATAATATACCCAGTTAATTTTTTTCTCTTTATTTAATACACCAAACATTTCCTAAAATCATGGTTTTCTTTTGTACAATGATCTTACATTAGTAAATAAATTAATTTCTGGTTGTTCAGATAAAACTTAACATTGAAACAAATATATGCGTGTTCTCTGTCATATATAGTCCTTAGGAAGTAATCAACATGATATACTGCTATTAATTGTCAACTTTGATATGACTATTATTGAATATCTCATTTCTTTTTTGCTGTTTGTTATAAATGTACGTGTTTTTTTTTTAATTCATTTCACTACATTTCATTTTCATACTAATATATAAAAGTAGAATTCATGTTCCACTGCTTTTTTTTTACCGATTTTTCTTCACATTTTAAAACCCTTTCCAATCCAAAGGGAGACATTTAATAATGAATAATATAATTACACAATTCATTTCTTCGAATTAAACTTTGACCATGAGCTAATTAATTTGCCTATAGAATTTGTAGGTGCTATGGTAGGTATTACCTTTCCTCAAAACAAACATAAGAAAGGAAAAAAGTGAAATTAAAGTAGAAACGTGCATAAAAATAAAATGAAAGTTACTTTAATTAGAATTAACAAATTAGTATTAACTTCCACCGAATTCAATCTCTATATCTCTTTCCTGAAAGCATCAACCGCCATAAAAATGAACTAGCAATATATTCATTTTTGTTTCTTTGCAGGTAGAACTCTTTATAAATACCTCCATTGTGTTCCCTAAGTTATATCTTTCTCTCTACCATATACAATTATCCATATTACTTGAAAATGCCTAGGTTTCTGCTATGTGCATTATTCATTAGTGCAATTCTTTTGACATGTAACACATTCACAAATGGCATAGAAGCTATTACAACAATCTATGTGGGTACGTCACAAAGTATCCAAGCAGCCATCAATTCTGTTCCTTCAAACAACAAGGATTGGATTTGCATCTCCGTCGCAGCTGGAGTTTACAAGTACTACTGAATTTCTTAGCCAACTCCATGCAATATTATTATTGTTACATTTTTTCTGAATTGTGTTTGATGTGTTTGTAATGGCAGGGAAAAGGTTGTAATTCCAGCAGACAAGCCATTTATTTATTTGAAAGGAGCAGGAAAGGATAAAACTAGTGTTGTATGGAGTGATTCCTCTGGTACAATCTTTGATATGCCAACTTTTAGTTCCATAGCGGACAATATTTTTGTACAAGGCATCACTTTTGTGGTAAGAAATTACTAATGTTTTGGTGTATTCCATTAAATACACCGCCTTTAATCATTTTTGTTTACAACGTACTCACTTTTAAATCTTGGCAAGACATGTAGTTTTTGTGGTTTATTATATGATTAAGAAATTGGAGCTATAATATTAACGATCGTAATTAATTTTTACTTACAAGTGTAAACCAAGAAGAAACCCTAAAATTAAAATATTTTTCTTGACAGAATGGTTACAATTATCCGCCAAAACCGGGCATGAACATTAAGGTGGCGGTGGCAGCGAGGATCTCAGGTGACCAATCAGCCTTCTACGAGTGTGGTTTCTCGGGGTATCAGGACACATTATTGGACGATAAGGGTAGACATTACTTCAAGCTTTGCACCATTGAAGGAGCTGTGGATTTCATCTTCGGAGATGGTCAATCGATTTACGAGGTAAATCAAATTGAAATTGCTTAAAATTTATATATTGACTTTGATTTATGACATGTTGTAAAAGCACAGACATGTAAGATTAAGTCTTTTAATTTTATCTAAAGTAAAAAAGAGAAATAGGTTGATGTTGATTGCAAGATTTCCCAATTTCACAAAATCTGCATTTATTATAAGTTGCTCGTCTAACGTTGACTCATAGTTACGCCAACGGGTTTAGGTTAAGGATGAAAACATTATTGCTAAAAAAAATAAAATGCATTGTAACAATTGCAATTTATTCCCAAGGCCAAAATAGTAATAACCTCTTTAAGATTAAGAAAATTCCATAACATCTATTTATGATTGCATTACTAATAATTTGTTGGTGGCAGAAATGTGACATATCAGTGAATATTGGAGAAGTAAACCCTGCTGGAACTGGTTACATAGTTGCACAAGCAAGAAAGAACAAAGATGAAACTAGTGGATTTGTGTTAAAAGAGTGCAATGTTTATGGAAAAGGACGTGCCTTCCTCGGTAGACCATGGTACCCTTATTCAAGAGTCATCTACTACGCTTCCTCTCTCTCAAACATAATCGTTCCCGAAGGATGGCAACTTTGGACTGCTGACGAGCCTACGTAACTTACCCTTTCATTTCTCACCACCTTCATATTTTTACATGATTTTGTCATAAATATAACTCTTGCTGCTATTGTTTTAATTAGGAGCGATATAGCTGTTTCTGAGGAAAAATGCACAGGACCAGGATCAGACAAGTCCAAGCGCGTAGCGTGGGAGAAAACCCTAACACAAGAAGAAGTGAAATATTTTACTAGCATATCTTACATCGACAATGTGGGGTGGATTGGTAGGCTGCCAATTAAAATTTGAGTATTAGGGCTTATGTAATAGTTTGTGCAAGAAAATAAGATAATAGGATAGAACTAGACATAGCTTATTCTATAATTAGAATACATGACAAATACAAAAGCTCAATTTTAGCCTACAATGTTTTCTCTATGTTTTAAACATCTCGATATGAAAATGGATTGAGAAGAAGGTCATTCCTAACTCAACTCGGAGAATCCGTGATTTTGTTATAAACAAAAAAAGGATTAATTACGTAAGCTCAATTATGATAATTAATCTGTTTCCAGTTTAACTGTCCCGATCATTTTATTTTAAACGGCCCAAATAATAAATATTAAGAACCCATCAAAATTTAATCTAAGGCCCAAAGTTAAGGTTTAATCAAGTTTCGTATTTTAAATTTCGCATAAAATCAAATTTTAGGTAAACATTTCTCTGCAAATAAATTCAAATAATTAAATTTCAATACGAACTAAAAAAATACAAAAATTAAATTTCTTGTAAAACTATAGTGAAATTGTATGTTTCAAATCTTTTCTGGACGAGAATATATGATTTCATTAGCTTTAGACGACAAAATTAGATAATTTATTTTTAATCTATGCTTACACAGTAACCCTTTATATACTCTAATTAAATAAGTATAAGAGAAACATCTTACCAGCGAGACATCCATCTTTCTAATTAACGGTTTGAGTTTAAATTAAACAATACTCCTACAAACTAAATAAAAATGCATGATTAACTCAAATTCATTAAAGGCACACATGAATAAGCACATGTATCATGTATTGTCTTTGTGATGTTTATTTAAGCTTGGCCGGTTGGGATTTCGTCATTTCTTTATTGTGGAGATGTCCCCAGTTGACTTCAATGATTGAACCTCTCAATAATGCAATGTTATTTTTATAAAATATTTTTTATTTATAAAATGTAGACCATACAACTTGCTTCATATACTCTTAGAAAGTTGGTTTGGAAGACCTCATGGACAAGGACTTGACAAGACCAAACTATTTTTCTATATTGGGAACTCTCATTTATTAGTAAATTCATATGTCAACATACATCGAATGTTTCAGATTCTTCATTTTATTAATCATCTATTATATCGTTTTTATGCTAGAGACATATATATTAGCTTTATATTATTCATTCATAGGATCTGATTTGATAAGGGTGCAACGAAACTATTAACAGCATAACAACTATGACCTACATCCCCATTTATCTTATCTTAATTAAGATCATCTTTAAAATATAATTGGCTAAATCTTTAAAAAATGAGTAAGATACATTTAATACTATGGAATTGGGGTCTGAATTATTAGAGTTCTGAATGAATTTGAAAGTAGAGTCTTTGATTCAAAATTCACTGTTTAATATCAAAAATAAATTTGGATTTATAATTAAATTACAATTCTAAATATTCTAATTATACAAGTTGACTAATGTAGGCAAAATACATGTCTAGATAGTTATAAATTATGTTACATCCAAACACACTGAACACAACGCACATTCAATACACACACAGAAAACACAAACAAGCACACACAATATTGGACACAGATACGACACACAACACTCATCATACTATATATATATATATATATATATATATATATATATATATATATATATATAAATAATGTATAGCTATACAAATAAAAATAAAAAATTGTATATAATCAGTTAAAAATTAATACTATCAAATTTGGGTTAATTTTTTTTACTTTCCAACAAAAAATTTGGAATTACACTCTCATTTTGTATCAATTATTTAATTTTATTAAACAACTAATTTAAAATTGAATTAGAATATTAGAAGTAACTTTGAATCAAACTCCTTAAAATTATAATTACAACATAACTCCAAATTCTAATTTTCCAAATAAACTCAAAGAATTTTACAAAATAAATAGATGTTGAAGTTAGTTTTATATAGGTATAAAAGACAACAAGAAGACAAAAAAGGTGGATATTAATCTTACATTAGTTTCTTTGTATTTCCATTTCCGTTATAGTTGGTTAATAAGGAAAGCTTTAATTGTTGCATAGTATATATTTTCTTATTAAATGAACGCATTTCCTTGCACAGTCTTCAAATCCAATAAGGAGCAAAACTTAGCTATAATTTTGATTTTATTTATTGTTGTATTATAATGTTCACACAAAATGTAGTACTATATTGATCCAACAAAATTGTTGCCTTTAACGAGTAACTTTTACGATAGCTAAGACTGAAATTATTGCCCTTAACGAGATTTATACCCTTGTCCTATATTGATCCAATAAGATGATGCACTCATTGTATATCTTTGCACCTAATGAGATCTGAACGTATATGGTGCATTCATCATATAAGGAGATGCATTCATGCACCATCAACCTTTATGATGAAATAGTTGTAAATAATTCTCATTTCTCACCAATATAGGAGTACTATTCTCATTTAATCATTTTCCTATAGTGAAATTAACAATATTAAAAAAATGAAATATTGTCATTTATGTGATTTAAACCATGGGTGTTACACTCATCTAGAAAGGAGATACATGCATCGACAATAAATCATTGTGATCAAAGAGCTGCAAATTGGTAAAATAGAGACATTTGGGACGACATAAGAATCAATGCATAATCGGTAAAGAGAGATGAGGAGAAGATTAGTTAAATAGTGGGACTCACATTATAAGAGCATCCTCATCCCTGCTCTTAGCTAAGAGCACGGAAGTGGGCCCGGACCCACTTTTACTCCTTGTCCTTAGCTAAGAGCGCAACACTCACATCCGTGCTCTTAGCTAAGGACAAGCTCAAGGGTCCCACCATTCTATTATTCAATTTAAATACTCCAATTATTAAAAACATTTCTACATTATAAAAATACATTAAAAAAATAAAAATTACATAATTAAAATCCTAAAAAATAAAGATTGCATAATTAAAATACTAAAAAATAAAAATACATAATTAAAATCCTAGAAAAAAAAATTACACACGTGGAAGACTAGTCCTCTAACCCCAATTGTCTCTTAAGACCCCGGATCATTTGCTCATGTGTTGCAAGTTGATCTGAAGTCATCTTAGACGTATCGTTCAAATAGAGTTGACCTAAGAGGGTCCACAACGTATTGTTCGGGGGTGGAGGAGGCACAAAGGGAGTGGGGGCGAGGGCGGATGGAGTCGAGGCATGGCGGCGGGTGGTCGTCGCCTTCTTCTTTCCTTGCGGCCGGCGGGAACTGCTCGGGTCAGCGTCGGGGCTACCTAAGTTAGCTCCGGCAAGCTGGGTAGCCACATCATCGGAGGTGCCGTCGGATAGGGCTACCGACCTCGACCGTTTGCTAGAGGAGCTGGAGGAGGATGCTACTATGCCGCCCCTATACTTTGGATGTTGGCGCCCCTCCTGCCAACAATCGAGGTACTTGAACGGTTTGAACTCCGTGCGTTGGTAGGTCGCCAAGGCGGCAGTGATGATGTCGAGCTCACTCGTGCCGCTCCCCGCCGACCGCTCTTCCTGAAGGTAAATCCCTTGGAACTTACTGATTGCCTCGTTGCATCTGAAGATGCAATTGCGCACCATACTATCATTGCGATAGATGGTTCCCTCCGGTCGGGTTTCATTGTAAAGACGAGTGATGCGCCACCAATAAGTTTCCCCGGTCTGGTTCATGTCAACTTCCGGATCTTCGAAGACTGCTAAGTAGGCTTTGAACATCGCCATCATCTCACCCGAAGTGTACGGGGTGCGGGTGCCACGAATAGGAGGAGTAGGAGTAGGAACAGAAGTAGGAGTAGGAGTAGAGCTGCGGCTCCCTCCCGATCCAGGTTCGGGTGCCCACCCGAACCCGGAGGCGTTTAGGTCGTGCACCGGGTAAGGACGGTAGCCACCCGGAGCTTGCGAACCTTGGGTTTGAGAAGGGGCCGTAAATTGTGTTTCCGGACTAGGGAATTCGCCGAAGTCGAACCAATCGTGGTTCCAACCACGATTGCCGGAGGGGTGATTGCCGGAGCCGGACATTGTGTAGTGTGGTGGGAATTTAGATGAGAGAGTATGAGGAAAAAAGATGAGAGAATGTAGATGATGATAGAATAGATGAGAATGTGATTTTTTTGTGTTGAAGTGGGGGTATTTATAGATGAAAATGTGAATTTTGGGGAAAAAAAATTGAAAAATAAATTAAAAGTGGGAAGAAAACGGATATATTTTTTTTGGGAAGTGGGAAAATATTTTTTTTATTTAAAAACATTTTTTTCAATTAACTTCGCATTTAAAAAAATTAAATAAGCCAACGGCTATGCCGTTGGTGAATGAGGCGTCGCCACGTGTGCTGCTCAGCGGCACGGACGGACGAGCATCATCGGCGGACGGACGGCACCGTACTCAGCGGCACGGACGGACGAGCACCGCAGCCTTCACCGCTGCGGATGCTCTAATTAGTGTTTATAGTGATAAAAATTGTAAATAAATTGATGTATATAGGTAATGAGTTGAGGAGAAATTTTCATAAATGGAAATAGGTTATTTTTATGTGACGAACGGAAAAGGAAAATGTTTCTATTTTTATGGAACGTAATGTAATGCGTACTACAATAACGAATTCAAGGGCTGTTGGGGTTGGTTGAAGCACTATCAACCACATATTTTTGCTATATATTTTAAATTTTTTTATAGATCCAGTAAAAATTGTAGTAGTACTACTTAATTAACTTGAAATTTGAGAATGGGGCTTAAATGCTTGTTAAGTGTTTGGTCAGACTGAGACAACCGTGATCTTGGCAAGAGTTGAAGCAAAGAGAAGTGAGTACTGAGCTGGAGCAGTTTCAAATATTGGTTGCAACAGCTAGTTTGCAACTAACCTAAGTCTCGAAAGCAAGGCTGGGAACCGAGGCGGTTAGCTCACATATATGATCAGCGGATATACTGGACTCATATTTTGCTTTTGAGTTGAGAAAAGAGAGTGATCATACAGAGAGTTATATAGTTGATGGAGAACACGGCTGTACTTGCATAGTAATCTCTTGTTCTTGGTTTTTCTTTTGTGATGCACATTGTAAGTTTGATCGATTTAGTAAAGAAGTTCCTTTGTTCGCTCTTGGATGTAGGCTTACACCGAACCACGAAGATCATTGTCTTAGGGTTATTTTCGTTGTCTTCTCGTGTCATTTTCATTACTCCCTCCGTCCACGAATAAGAGTCTCGTTTTTTTCATTTTGGTCCGTCCACGAATAGGAGTCCCGGTTCATAATTATCATAAATGGTAAAGAGACCCCACATTCCACTAACTCATTCCACTCACATATCATTTAAAACTAATATATACAAGTGGGACTTTTATTCCACTAATTTTCTTCCACCCATTTTTCTTAACATTTCTTAAAACCCGCACCATTTAGAAATGAGACTCTTAATCGTGGACGGAGGGAGTAGGTCGCAAAGTTCACAAACGTGAATTACACATGCATAATCACTAAAAAATTTCATACGTAGGAGTTTCCTAAATAATTTGACACTAATTAATGCGTGTGTATTAAAATATGCTAACTCACGACTTTAAAATTTTCTGACTTAGAGCATTTGTTGTTTCATAGAGCCATAGAGGTAAAAAAAGGCTACAACAATAATAGTTATTCAAAAATGAAATTATTATATAGAATAATTAGCTCCGAAACATTATTCCTTATATATATAACTACAGACGTAAAAATGATAATGTATTAAGGCAGACTAACAATATTGAACTTTTTTTGAAGTCTCCATCCAAATTTAAAAGACTTTTTCTTCAATTCAGAAAAGGTAAAATTGCTTAAAAAGATGATGAATATTTTGGTAAATTTTACTCTATCTCACAATTTTAAAAAGTGGAGTAGTTGAAAATCATAAAGTTGGTTTTGAACGTAATTATTCCACATGTGGAGTAATATATTATTGAAAATTTTCATCCAAATAATTTTTGTATGATCGACGACATCGTTAAACTCAGCCATTATTATGTCTACTTATGATTTCAATGTTGTTATATTAGAAATAATTTTATCAAAATAGAATAATTAAAATAAAATAAAAATTTATTATTTTTTCAAATAATTTATAAAGCTATATCAAAATTAATTAGTAATGGAGTATTACTATTTTTATGGCATTAAAAAAAAAGATGGGTAGCCTCATATTTCCACAGTCCCATTCTATGAGTCCTATCCCATTGTTGCACATTTCCAAAACTTTAGAATAGCAAAATAAAGAGAAATTGTATAGAGAGAGTTGTACCATATTGGTGCAAATACAGCCCTCCATTAAAAAAGCAGTCCATAGAAAACATCGAAAATGGCAGTGCCAGCCCATGCTGCATGTTACCCTCCCCTTTCTCTCTCACACACTACACACACTCCCCCACACCTACATATAGTACCGCCGTGCCTTAGATATATATAATGACAAATACAGGCCAAAATAACAGACAAAGACAGTACATAACAAGACATCGCTGTCTTGTTTACCTCCCTCACCCCACCCCACCTTTTCCAACTTCAAAAACAAACCATCCCTCCTCTAAAACCACACAAAACTGGATTTTATTTCCCCTTCAATCTTGCTGACATTTTTTCATTAATCACACAGAGAGAGAATGTATTCGGCTTTGCCGATACACAGTTTAGCCATCGAGGCTGGAGCCGGTGACTATCCGGGCCCTTTGGACGGCACCAACTTGCCCGGCGATGCATGTCTCGTCCTCTCCACCGATCCCCGCCCGCGCCTCAGGTGGACTGCCGACCTCCACGAGAGATTCGTTGATGCCGTCGCGCAGCTCGGCGGCGCTGACAGTGAGTCCCTATTTCGTTTTTTTGAAAAATTTGGACTTTGTTCATCGTCTTCAACGAAATTTTGTTGGAGGGCGTGTTAAAGATTTGATTTTTATTGTGAAAGTATTCGTGTATGGTGTAATTTGTTGGAGATGAAGAAGTTGAGTCAATTTAGAAGGAACTGGGGTTTGAAATGCAGCAAAACAAATGCTTTTTGGATTCAAGTTTTGATGAAAAGCAAAAAAGTATGATCACATATTCCTATAAATGTAAATTTTTCAAATTTTGTATTTTTTTTTACCTTCAGAGGATATCCAGTTGGGCCTGTCTTCTGCAAATGACTTTTTTCCTTTTCTCTTTTTTTTTCTGATCATGTTTTTGCATAAAGCACCACTTTTCTGGTGAGGAGGGACACATATTTGTTCAGTTGTTTCTGTTTTATGTCCCCTGTCTCTTGCAAAGCTAAATTTCTTTAAAAAAATCGAATAAAATAATAAGCAGAAGGAGAAAAGGATCAAGATCACCATATATGCTGTACTGTGTTAACTTTAATGATATATTTAATGTCAATTTAGATACTTTTATCTCTTCATTGGTGTCTAATTGAGAGGGATGAGGGTGGGGGTATGTGTTACAACCCCAGAAATCTTGATGGAGCTTAATTCCTTTTCTTGCATTTGACTCTTTGTGATAAGCTATGGGTTGGTCAGGGGGATTCTCTTGGATTTGTTTGGTGTTATTTCATTGTGTTTTTAGAGTCCAACTTTGTTCTGTTTGACACAAAGTTGGAGAGCTGGTGGAATATATAAGAGCTATGGTTTTGACTAATTAGAGTCGAGGTATCAGTCTTTTTGATTCATAAGCATCTGTATTAGCCGGTCTTCCTTGTAATTTAGCTTGTCGTACAAGAGCTTCCCAGGGCTGTCCTTGGCCCATAACGAAAAAAAGATTTACTCTGGCTTTTGGTAATTTTGAAATATTGCAACCATATGTGAGATTGCAATAATCGATCTTTGTATTTTGAAGGCAAGTTTGTAGTTTTAATGGCAGGTGATGCTTTAGATATTTAGGTGGGTTTCATTCACTCCATCGTGGAATTCTTGAGAAAATTTTAATGGATTGTAAGGCTGTCTATAGTTATATTGATTGCACTGAAACACATTTTTGAAAATTTAATGAACATAGCTCGTGGCCATCTCTATCCATAGCATTACATTAGTAGCTCATTCTGACTTTGGCAAATCACCGGTAGATTGCATTGTATTGCAGAAGCAACACCAAAATCAATTATGAGAACGATGGGAGTAAAAGGCTTGACTTTGTACCATTTGAAGTCTCATCTTCAGGTATGCTAATAACATACCTCCGGCCTGAATCAGAATGCTTTTCCTCAATATGTGGCATACTTTGTGCACAAACATGCAGTAGTATTGAGTAATCTGATGATGCAGAAATACCGGATGGGGAAACAAGCGAGCAAGGAGTTAACTGAAGTCTCAAAAGATGGTAATCATTCGTGCTTATTCCTAGTACTTTTCAACTTACCATATACTTTAGCTATTGCATTGGCATCTATTAGCATGTTTTTAAGTAAATACTCATATCTTAGAATGCTAGTGAAGAGATGACTGAAAATCACATCGACACTAGAGTGCTACCCGTCTGAATAGTTATCAAGGGTTACAAATGTAGGAATTATTGAACAATAAAGTAGGAGATGAATCATAACCTGCAATAACACCATTAGCGTGAAGAAATGTCATAAGAATGGAACAGTCACTATGTTTATTCCTAATATGATGATTGATTACAATTTAGATTTCCCATTCACAAAAAGGATGGTTTAACCATTCCTTCCTTCTCCATTGTGTTAGCTACTCTTTCCAAATAGAAATGAATTTAGATATTCTTTTACCTTACGGACTACATTTATCAATAAAAAAATTTATTTTTTAACTTAAGTAAGAATTAAAATTACTAATTTAGCTAATGTTATTATGATTTTCTATAAGAAATTATTGATTTTTCTATTGACGTAGTGTATATACTAGAAAAAGTAACTTAGGTTGTGCTAGATTTTTTTAAGTTTTTTTATTTGTTAAAAGGTATGGGTTGTAAATGAGTTCCAAACACATAGATATGTATAGGGTACGGTAAAACCATGATGAAACCAATCCCTGTTCCTTTTTAGTTTGTTGAAGTCTTGAAAGTTGAACATACCTAGAGTTGGATCATCGTGTTTATAATACTCTTTTTTCCATCTTCATTTTATTCATTCATACTACACTAATCTCCTCCTACAAGAATGGATACAAAGCCCAAATGGTTTATGCTTCTTGGTGACTGTCTTGATATAGCATTCTTAGTGAAACAAAAAATCATTTTACGACATTTCTGAATTTGGATAAGAGTAAGAGATGGCTCATGAACTAATCACTTTTTGTTATTATACCTGTCGCAGTATCTTGTATCGCAGAGAGTCAGGATACTGGTTCGTCTACATCAACTTCATCGAAAATGATGGCCCAAGATATAAACGAGTACTATATCATTGCCTTCAAAGCATTGCATTTCACTAAATATTTTTCCTGTTTATATAGATATGTAGGATATGTAGTTATGTTCTTCACATTTTTAACAGTGGTTACCGGGTAACTGAGGCTCTGCGTGTGCAAATGGAAGTTCAACAAAGATTGCACGAGCAGCTAGAGGTTCGGTTTCTTGATATATCTGCTTACTGGTTGAATAATTTGAACTTATATGACTACTTATCTTTTATTTACTCAATCTATTGTATCACTCAAAGTAAAAGCCTACTAAAGTATTTCTTGTGATATCCGAACCAGGTTCAACGGCGCCTGCAGATCCGGATAGAAGCACAGAGCAAGTACCTACAGTCGATACTCGACAAAGCTTGTAAAGCACTTGATGACCAGGCAGTGGCCTCGGCTGGGCTGGAGACTGCTCGGAAGGAGCTCTCCGATCTAGCGATTAAGGTTGCAGACGACTGTAATGGTGTGCTGTCCGTACCTCCCGTCTCCCATAACGGCTCGGAGATGGATAGGCACAGCATCCCCCTCCTGCCCGCCCGACTCGGTGACTGCTCCATGGACAGCGGCGTGATGTCATCAAATGGAAGCCCGATTTCTCCCTCGACTCTTGAGTCGCAGGCGGCTGCCGCGCTCAAGAAAAGACCGCGCCCTCTGTTCAGCGTCGGGGAGTCGATGCCTCTCGACAGCGGCATGAGGCCGGTGGAGTGGATGATGTCAAATTTTGGATGAAGCATTCAAATCTAAGAATGGAGAAAGGTTGGGTTGGCTGGTTTGCCTTATTCTTCCTATGCTTTTGGAGTACATCAGTTGTTTATACATTTCCTCGAAAGTGATGATAGGAAGCTGTTTTCATGTGAAATTGATCCTTCTGTGTAATCATTGGGACAATGTCTCGTATATTATAGTGAAAGTGCAGAATTCTTTGGGTATGTCAATGCATAATCTATGTTCATCTTCATTATTGTTTAATGCTGAATTAGGTCCATTTTGTGGAAGTGAAAAAAACAACAAAACCATAAAGATAATAGTAACATTGGAAACATTTCTCACTAACTAAATGTGTGTTTTTTCTTTTAATATACAAAACCTGGCACACTCTGAAAAACAAAAAAACATAATCTCAAAAGCATATGTAATTACACAAATGAAAGAAGAAACATATATATCTGATCATTGCACTCCAAGAGCTTGAATTCTTCTAATCAGACACACTGACGGGGCGTTTCTCTGTCTCCATTCTTCCTTCCCTTCCTTCCTCGGGCATGTCTGCACCAGCCACTGATCATGACCATCAAGTATACTCACTATCTGCCTCATGCTCGGCCGCCTCTCCGGATCCGACCGTGTGCACGCCAGCCCTAATTTCACCAACCTCACCAATTCCCTATCCTCATACTCCCCATCCAGCCTCCAATCCACCAAGTCCTTGTATGGCCTTTTCTGTCTCTCAAACTCATGCACTCGTTTCACTAACAACACATCACGCTGACTGAAATCGACCGCCATACGTCCCGTCACGACCTCCAGCAGCACCACCCCGAAGCTGTACACATCAGCCATCGTCGTTGCCTCACCCGAATCCACATATTCCGGTGACAAGTAACCGAAAATACCTCTAACCGACTTTTTCTTATCTATGACTACATGATGACTGTGCTCGTTTCTAGTCAAGAACTCGGCCAGAGCGAACGACCCGAGCCTCGGGTTCATGTCTTGGTCTAGGATTATAGCAGAGGAAGTGATGTTCCTGTGGATCACCTGCTCATCCCACTCCTCATGGAGGTAGCAAACAGCGGAAGCAAGCGATTTAATCACATTGTATCTCTGTCTCCATCGCAGTTTCGACTGCCAGTGGTTTCGATCGTCGTGGTGGAAGAGGACGTTGCTGAGGAGGCGGCTGGCAGAGTAGTCGTAGACGACGAGCATCTCGCCTTGCTCAGTGCACCAGCCGCGGAGCTGGATGAGGTTGCGGTGGCGGAGCCTTCCCATGTTCTTGAACTCGTTAGCGAACCTCATCCGCAATGCAGGGCACGTCTTCATCCCCAGCCTCTTCACTATGACGTGGCGCTGCCCCTCCAGGAATCCGCGGTACGCGGTCCCGAAGTCGACCTCCGCCACTCTCCTCGAGTCTGAGAAGTTGTTAGTGGCGGAGACGATCTCCTCGTAGGTGAAGACTCTCGGAGTCTCCACCAGAGGGAAACATTTACCATTTCCGCCACCACAGGTCTTGATCGAGCTCCTGTCGGACTCTGCAGTCATGTATATGGTCTCTGCATTCGCTGTCACGAAGTCTGACGAGTAGAATGCCGTTGTGGTGGCGCTGCTCGTCCGAGACCCCGTGTTGCTCATGCTCGTGTTACTCGTGTTGCTCGAAGAGGTTAGGCTGATGTAGAGCGGATGCGTCTGAAACGACGGAAGCTCGGGGAGCTTGCCGTATATGTTGCCGGAGAGGACTTCCACCACCCATTTCATACTCGGCCTCGACTGCGGGTCGTGGAGAGTGCACATAAGGCCGAGGCGTAGCAAGAGCTCCATTTCAGAGAGTTTCGATGATCTATCGCTGAGGCGGCTGTCCCCGGCTTGCACGAGCTTCTCCTCATCGGAGAGGCGTCTGATCCAGTCGAGGAGGATGATCTGATCATCGGGGTACGTTAGATCAACGGCTCGCCTCCCCGAGACGAGCTCAAGCACGACGATACCGAAGCTGAACACATCCGCCTTTGCTGTGGCTGTGCTTCTCTTCTGGAAGCTCTCTGGAGGGAGGTAGCCTATTGTGCCGCCAATTCTTGTGGATTCAACTAGACGAAATTGGCGATTCTTGACAATTGGCGGCGTCTTGGGCTTGTAGGCGAGGTCGTGCTCGAGCCAACGGGCGAGGCCGAAGTCGCCTAGGCGGGCGTTGAAGTTGGAATCGAGCATAACATTGCTGGCCTTGACGTCTCTGTGGATGATCTGCGTCTCCAGCTTCTCGTGAAGGTAATACAGAGCAGCTGCTAATCCGTTGACGATCTTCTTCCTTGTTTCCCAGCTGAGGGGAGCGGAGTCTCCGTTTTTTTCGGGTTTTTTGAAGAGTACTCGGTCGAGGCTGCGGTTGGGCATGTAGTCGTAGACGAGGAGCAGCTGCTCGTCGTGGATGCACCAGCCGCGGAGGCGCACCAGGTTGCGGTGGCGGAGGTGCGCCACGGCCACCAGCTCCGCCATGAAGGTCTTCTCGAACCGCTCCCCTCGCTCGGTCAGGCACTTGACCGCCACCACGCTGCCGTCGCTGGGCAGCGTGGCGCGGTACACGCGGCCGAAGCCTCCGCTGCCGAGGACCTCGGCCGCGTCGAACCCGTTGCTGCCGACGTACAGCTCCGAGTAGCTGAATATCCGGGGGTTCTCGCCCCCGACCTTCTCCTGAATCTGGACGCCCTCCGCGTCCACAAACAGCGACGCGGCGGCGAAGGGGTTGGGCCTCTTCGCCTCCGCGTCGTGGTGGCAGTGGCAGGGGGGCATCCACTTAGAGTGGAGGAACCGCTGCAGCGAGCGGCGGAGGTGGGCCAGGGCGAGGCCGCCGCAGCCGCGAGTGGGAGGCCCGCTCGCGGCTGCTTTCTCGGGCTCGTCAAACTCTGTGGGTAAAACGAAACAGAGGCTCTTTAGATGCATGGTGCGGAAGGATTGATCAAAACTTTTTTTTAATGAACATCGGTGAAAATGGGAAAGCAGATTGAGCGTGAACTGATTTGATATGTATATAGAATTTCTAACAGGATTAGGTTGAGAGGGTTGAAATTAATGGAAGCGGCCAAGTCACAACTAAAACCTACCGGCTTTTGTCATTGAATGCGGAAAAATTAAAGCGGAATAAAGACAAGGAAAGAAGGTTCTTGGTTGTATTACGTTCACACACTGCAAAAGCCAAAAGGTTTTGTTTGGTTGTGATATTTAGCAAGTTTGCAGAGGTGGATTTGGTGAGGGTGGTGATGATCATAAAATGTACAAACAACTTTTTTGGGAACAAGTGTCAAACAAGTACAGCTTGTAAGAAACGCGCAAGGAAGGCGACTGTTGACCATGTGATATCCATGTCAATGGCGACTAGTTAATCCTATTAGGCAGTCTACGTGGAATTATTTGTTTCTTGTCAATCAAGAATAAATTTTAGATTGGGGTACTTGTGATATGTTATGATTTCCTAGTAAAGTTTTCTCTATTTATTGTAAATCAAGGGCATGGTATTTAAGAAAATGATATTTATTTAGTTAAGTAGAAAGAATAAATGTATGAGAAAGAAAAAAATAAGAGAAATAATCTTATATGATGGGACAATCCAAAATAGAAAATTGATTGGGAGTTGGACAAAGTGAGTAATGGAACAGAAGAGATGTGAATAACGTTTCAATTAGTGGATGAATATTACCAATGCGTCAAAAGTGTGAAGCATGGATGATGTTAGAATATTAGCCGATGAATGAAAGTCATATGCCTCAATATATACTAAATGCATTATATTTTAATTTATAATTGACCATCACACATAAAACTATAAAAGTAAGTATGAAACACGTAGTATGATTTAGAAACACAGATCCAATTGAAAACAACGAAATCTAGATACAATTCAATTTGTTATAAATTGATTGGCTATCAGTTTTCTCTTTTCCTTTTAATAATATCATCCACAAACTTGATAACACCAATTAAGCACAGTAGGTCTCAAAATTTTATAAAATATAATTTTCATTAGTGAAAATAATGAATCAATTATGCAGTCATTATGAAAAATCAAAATAATTGAAGCTTAACAGACAAGACAACGAGACTATTTTAATTGTCGATATAAAAGAATATATTTGTGGCGGAAAACATAGTGAGTTGGATGCCAAATTACAGGCTGTCGTAATAAAATAAATTATGTTGAAAAGTTTGAGGTCTAAATTATTATGAAAACTAGGAAAAGAATATGAATTAAATGGCACGTGTGGAATTTTCAATGTTTTTTATTCATTTATTTTTAAAACTAGTTAGTACAATTTACATGCCCCACTCTAATTCTTTTTGGTCAATTTATTTATTAAAACAGGCTACATTGAATAGTTATTGTCTCATGCTGTCTGCCCAGATAGCCTTTCGACTTCTACGGTTTACGCCGTTCAGAAGTTTGAATGCAATTCTTATTCTTTTGACCTGAGGATTAATCGTACATCTATAACTCCTACGAATATTAAAATAGAAGAACTCCACTAATTATAGCTTTTACGTCGTGGAAATTGGATGGTTATTTAGTTTAAAGTGATACTCAATCCAATAAAATCTTATAAGAATCCAACCTATTAAGTAACGGCTATATATTTAATATAATGCTCATTTTATTGCACTGCTACTTTTATATAAAGATTTTATTGCTATATATTAAATATAATGTTTATATTTTTCAATTATATGGTGTTAGGGTCATATTCTAGTGCTTATAGCACCCTATCCAAAATCAAGACCAAATCTCTACCCTTAGATTTTAAAATGTGGATGAGATTAAATCTTACGAATCTCAATAAATAGTAGACAAAATATCAACAAAAGGGTAATATCGTCATTATGTTATCATATGATAATTTTCGTGAATGTTTTTTATATCAACATAGTGTATTACAAATATCAACAATATGACATAAGAATATCAACACTAGTACAAGAAAATATCAACACATATTTATTGAGATTTTTACGTGGTTTTATTGAGATTTTTTTATTTATTTGTTGATAAAAATCTGATTATCAACATTTACGAAAACTAAAATAAAAAATATCAAATTTCATCATCCGAACGTCGTCGGAATTGATATCTCGTTGGAATCCTTATAAAATTATTTTTAATTTGATATATTTTTTGCGAAAAAATAATTTAAATCGAGAGATTTACGTAAATTTAAAGTTTTAAGATGATTTTAATAAGAGAAAATTGACATTAATACCCTCTAATTTTATTTATTAATTTTCTTAATTAAAAATATAACCCATGTGACATTATTTCAATCACTAGATCTTCTAATCTAATGGCTAAGATTTAGTCTTAGTTTGGGATTGCTAATTAGTTAGCAATTGATCACTCCCCATATAGTGTTGATATTTTATGAATATGCAATATAAAACAATATTGTTTAACTCATAAGCGGTGACGTCCACGTATGATTTTTTCAATTTCCAGATGAAATTTCACCAAAAAATCAACATGAGATAATTGAGAATAAATTCATATCAATTTCATATTTTTTCTAACTGGTTTTAAAAGTTGGATAATATATAAGAATTTGATCAAATATAGTGTATGTACAAAGAAAACGACAGTTTTAAAGAATTTCTTTAATTGGATTAGTGAAATAGGATTATAGCTAGGTTATTGCAATCAATGTGGATGTTAAGCCACGATCTCTACATCAAGAGATATACACGAGGCTAGGTCGGGAAGGAGATACAAATTTTGATTAGGTCTATCGTAGTCGTGATGTTTTTTTTTTGTACCCAAGAGGAACTTTTATTTAAGAGTATTTTAAAAAAATCTTATGTGAGGTACGAATCTTAAACTAATTTACAATAAAATAAATTAGGAATTTAGTACTACTATATACTAGATGTGTCATGTGACTCATGTGTGTAAGGATCGCCGCCAATGTGCACATATATTAGGAAATATTAATGTCAAGACCAATTTTAAATTGGGTTGTTGTAATACCTAATCATGGGACTTAAAAGCTCGAACCTCATCAGTCATTATTTCAACATAATTGGTAAGATATTTTACTTGGAATTAATAAGTTGGGGTAGATCACCTAATATGAGTGACTCTTTTTGAGTGTGAGATTCCGATTCGAAATTAAAAATGAAAGAAAAATTTGAATCCGAGTAAACAAGTTAATTTTACTTGGGCGTAACAAATTATATGAAAAGTCTTGCTCTCAAATAAATAGAAGAAAAGTATGTACATGTCAATCAAAGTAATACATGTTCAAATTTTTATTGAGTGGATAAGTTTTGATGTTTAATTTAGTGGAATTATAGTATATATACCTTGATTTTAAATTTCTTCCTTGAATCATTCACAACTTTGTGTTCTTTCTAGAATGATGGAATTTTGTAATTGACATTTTCTTAGGAAAGAAGATATTTTTTGTTTCCCATACTGTTCACAAATTTAATGGTGAACAAGACTCTCATCAAAGAAATTCACTTCCCTACTTGTTCCAGAAAATTATAATTTATAGAGATATTATCGTAACTTTTATGTATGAAAGGACACGCTGAATCAATAAGTGTGAAAGTGAAAACGATAAGAGCTATTTTACGTGTGGACTGATAAATAAATTTCAAAGTTCAAATAATCCTTTATATATATTGATTCGTTGAAGAAACGTAAATTTCAAAAGTATGGAATTTACTCATTTGTCTATCCAAAAGTAAATAAATGAAAATAACGCACACAAAAGACAACCTACAACATATATAAGAGTAGTAGTCAAATAAAAATGGAGACGCAACAAAAAGAGAGTAGCTCTGCAAATTTGTATTGGAATCTAAATTCTAAATTTAAAAGCTTCAAATCTAATTACACGACGTCGTTTGAACTTCACCAATTAAAAGGCGCTTTTGTATATTGATTAGACAATTGGGAAACATATGTTATACTACTACAGTATAATACTCCTACGGGTAGATTGGAGTACAAAAAATCAATATTCATCTAACAAAGAGTCAATTAGCTCTGACTAAAATCAGAATTAATTTTCACACAACCGTTCAATTTGATATACTTCTCTCAGTCACAGGATGCTCATATATATAGACCAATATATACTTCACAAATTTATCGTAAGGATCACATCATACCGAAATTTTGGTCTTGAAAATTTGGAAAAAACAAATGAAACAAGTGATTGTCTGTCTAATATTTATTGTTAGTAGTGTTCATGTAAGGTGACACAGCATGCCTCTTGCATATCTTAAATACTACTAGTATTATTTAAATGGGTTAATATCTTAAATACTATTATTTAAATGGGTTTAGATGGCCAACAACTACATTAAATCAATAGTTGGTTTCATGGTTGACACCAACCAAAGAATTTCATAGCAATGTTATAGATTAATCATCTTTAATTTGCCACGTCCCTGTCAATTTTGGTAAGAATTAAATCTAGACACATTTTTCTTGGATTCAAATAAGAATAAGTAGGAAATTAGGAGGGATGAAAAGAATATGAGGGTGGATTTGAGTGTGTCATGTATATGATACTCTTTGTATATCAATTACTTTATAGAATGCAAGGTAGTTGGCAATGAAAATGACACGCGTGACGATGGAAAGGAGAATACGCAATTCCCTCAATTTTTGTATATATTCCTAAAAATTGAAGGAGAAAGGGACTAGTAGAATAGAAATTTGATTGAAATGTTGAAAAATAGTGGCGATATGAAAAGTGATATTTGGTGTGAGATGGGACAGGCATTAGTGGCGGTAGTTTAGGCGTGAAATCACTCATAAACCGTAGATAAATAAGTTATTAAAAATTACAATATGACATTTAGCATATAGGAATAGGGGGTGTGTTTGTGTCCTTATAGCTTTTTAGTAGTATAAAATATGCATAAATTATAATTCTTGGATCCTTAGATTAGATGATTGTGATAAATTATATTATTAGACTGAAAATCTACATTATTAGCCGATGTACATTATTAGACTAAAAATCTACATTATTAGCCGATGTACATTATTAGACTGAAAATCTACATTATTAGAATAAACATCTATATTATTAGACTAAAATACTACATTAGTATCCGAACTACATTATTAAAAATCTACATTATTAGATGACACGTGGCATTAATCTAACCGTTAGATCACAAGATCCAATGGACAAGTGTTTTGTATTTTTCAAATATTTAGTTTAAGGATATGAATACGTCCCTATAAGGAATATGCTTATGTGAAAACTAATTAATTATTTTAAAGTTCTTTTTTAACAGATAAAGTTTTGTTATAATATTTGGAATTAGTGTGATAAGATATCTATTGCTGTGGCAAAATATCAATTGAGAGATGTGGGCTGATTAGGTCGAGGCGTTTGATTTAATGAGGAAAGAATTAGTGATTGGCATCATCATATATATTGCAATTATAGCGGATCATGAATTAACTTAGTTTGCAGATTATTTAATTGATAAGAGTCGTGTGAAATCTTTCTTTCCGCAATGGTTATAGTATTGTTTCGAATGATTTGGTCGACTACTTGGAAATAAGTTATTGGACTTAGTTTTATTCTTTAGCATCAAAATAATGGTAATATTGTATAGTACTTTAGACAAACACAACGTTGTTAATGCTTTAACTTAAACTTAATTTCATCGAGCATACAGCTTCAGAGGAGTGCGATCAAACAAAATAAAAAGTATAAACTGCAACTTCCACCTAGCTATGACTAATTATGGAGACCCTCTACCAAATTCAAAAGTGGTAGCAAAATTCCTAAATTAGCTTATCAACTTGCCAGAAAAAATTAAAACGAAAAGGATTGGTAACAGTGTTACGATATAGTGCTATAATTAGGGGAATCTTGAAAATTTAATATTAGTAATCACTGCTACGAAAGAGATATAAATAAAGAGGCAGAAAAGCGCCGTCTGTGGGAATCGAACCCACGACCACATGGTTAAAAGCCATGCGCTCTACCAGCTGAGCTAAGACGGCTGTGCATTAGATTCTGTTTAGATTTGTTTACAATTACAATTACAATTGAAATGTTTGTTAGAATTGTTTGAAATTTGGATAATTTGAAAAAACATGGAATGAAAGCAAACTTTCGAGAACTTATCTGACTTATCTTATTAGAGGTTGTGATGAAGTTCGTATATTTAGTGGCAATTACAAAATGGAGTATTACTATAAGCTATTTTTTGAATTTTCTTTATTGGTGCATTTCTAGATGCAAGAGAGAGTCAAACTGCATGTTAGATTAGTCTATAAATGTACACTTACGTCTTGTCTAATTTCTCCAAATTATTTTGAAGGGAAATGTTAATTAAAGAACACTCCGACATCTCAGATGTTGTGGAGATTTCCGATTGAGTATTCTAAATTGAAATCCTATTTGTTAGATTCACACATTAGCAAGAAAGAAAGAACTAATACATGCTTACGAATGGAATATGGATTTTTATATTTGAAGACACGACGATGAAATGCTCTCACTCACAACCACTAACAAATTATAGCTAAACTATGATGATATATCTCGAGAACCTAAGGCTGCTGGGCTAGATTTGTGGGATTGGACTATTACAAATATAAATGGACCTCCGACTTGGACCCATTATTCAATATCATGGGCCAATGCAAATTTTGTAATATTTCTCACACATCCGAATATTCAACCACCATTTTATCCAACAATGATGGTTTTCGGAGATAAGGACTCACTTCATCATGTATGCAACTTAAACTTTCGTTACATAATACTTGTAACACAATGTTATCAACATTTGACATAACATTACAAGAAATTACTATATACTTCAATCAAAATTACTAATTTTATCATTTTATCCATAAAGAAATAGTGGACATGCCTCTTTGGGATAATGTGATTATGTAAATTCAGCCATCAATGTTGACTTGCGAATTTTAGTCGTTTTTACTATAAATCATCTCAAGATTCAGTTGACTACGATTAATTATAGTAATAATTTATTTTTGTTATTTTTAAATGGTTTGTGTTTGTCCTTGTATTCATTTGTATCTACTAATTTTTTTTTTTATTTATATTTGATACTATTAAACTTCTTTATAAAATGCAAATGTGATGTCTCATTTCATTTATTAAGATTCAAAATCTGTATGTTATATTGTCATTTTTTTATCGTTCCCTAAATTTTATAAATATTTTCTTATAATAAACTTTCTGATAAAGAATAATCTTATAAATGGACGGCATGATTTTAATAATAAATTGGTAAAATGAGAGAAGAATGAAGAAAAAAGTTGATCAAGTATGAAAGAATGAGAAAATGTGTATAAATGGGAGGTACAAGTTACAAATAAATAATAATAACAGGTAATGATTTGAAATTTTTTTCCATTTTTGAATAAAATTATTTTTTGTGTAAATTCCAAATTGAAAAAATGAGATTATTTTTTATGGTGGATGAATGAAGTATATTTAATACTCCCTTGTCCCTTAAAAATAAGGAATTTGGGAATATCACAAGTTTTGAAAAAAAGAAAAGTGGTAAAGTGTGAGATAGATAGAAAAAAAAGGAAATGGAGTTTTGTTGGTAAAATTTTTTAAAAATAAAATTAGATTATGGACAGATCAAAATGTACAAAGAGAACTACTTTTATGATGATGGGTGGTATCTAACAAGACTTGACAATGATGATGTTTTAGAATAAGCTCAGTAAGTGAGGCAAAGAAGCTATTGATTCACCGTACAATCGATTGGACCGATCCAGTCGAATATGCACAATTCTTATAAAATATGTTGAATTTTCTTTTGCATATCTGTCCTATAAAAATATTTTCTGGAGTATTATATATAAATTTTTCTCTTTTTCTTTTATTTTATTATTCATTGACCCACAATTCACTATATATGAACACGATATGGCATAACACTATCCATTAATTTCGTGTGTATGAGTTTTTTCTTGTCATGTCAAAAATTCCATAGTCATATTTATCGAACATATGTATCAATTTCCACGTAGGCGGTGACACTGAATGCTAGGTACCGACGTCGGTATCTATCCTAATTTTTGTACTGTTAGAAGTCTGATTCTACGTTGTCGTTTTGGGAAGAGTTATTGATGTGAGAAAATAAGGCGAAGAAAAAACCTTTGGCTGGCAGTTCAATTCCATCCCTAGCAAACAAATGCAGCACGCATTTATTATGATTCCATTTTCTCGCCTTTTATTTTACTCCTAATACATTTCCAATCATGAACCCCTATACCCTCTCTTATGAGAAAGTTTACCCTTTTTTTATTTATTGCCAAGATTCCGATTAATTTATTCCCGTAAAGATTCAGTACTTTACTCGATTTCGGCCTTCCTTCTGCATATTAGCTATTGGTGTTCTTGCTTTGCTGAAAATTGATACGGATTTGTGGCCAAATTATCTTATTTCATCAAAGTGTATAGAATCCCTGCATGTTTCGTGATGTTTCGGTCTCTATCTCATGGGGGTTATCTATACATAGTCGCTTTTGGTCAGAGTTCGTGATTCAACATGCCTGGTTTTGTTATTTCTTTGAGAAAATTGATACCCTTTTGTTAGTTTGTTGTAAAGTTTGAATCTTGGTTGGGATCAGCTGGAATTCCAATGAGAAATGGCGTGCCACGCTGTGCAAATGTGGAGCTTGAGTGGTTTGGTGGCTGCTTTTCTTGATCTTACAATTGCATACTTGTTGCTTTGCGCATCCTCTGCTGCTTACATTGCCTCGAAATTCCTGGGCTTTTTTGGGTTGAATTTGCCATGCCCTTGTGATGGAATGTTTATCAATGCTCATACTAGAAGTTTGTGCATTAACAGGTTGTTAATTGATTTTCCTATTCAGAAATTGTCAGATGTTCATCTCTCTGTTAGGCAGAAATTCCCATTTAGTAATTCCGTGTCTCCCAGAAAGTATGATGCTAGTGTTTCTGGTGATAACGGTGGTTTTGGGATTATTGAGCTAGAAGGAAATGCATCTTGTAGCTCTTCTATATCAGATTCTAGAAGGTCTGCAGATGTGGCACGGAGGGAAATTAGTTCAAGGACTGGGAAGATTGATGTGAAGGGGAAAGGGGTTTTGAGTTATAGGCCAAAGATTCGATTACGCGGCAGGAAAGGGGCTGGTGGTCATGGGAGGAGTTCATCTATTTTGAGTTATGATTCTGCTTCTAACGAGGAGGTCTTAGATTCACAGCCTCGTCTTAATTTGAACAAAAATAAGAGGGGCAGCTGGTGCTCGGGACTTGGCTCGCTTCTGACTGATAATGCTGGAAATCACAAATTTGAATGTGAGTTAAACCATCTTTAATTATGTTTAAGTCTCTTTCTGTATTGGGTTATTTAGTTATTTCAATTTTCAAGGCCATCTAATGTTGAGATTTGTTTGAGAACCTGATTTCTCTTGGTTGCTTTACCTGTACTAACTATGACTTATACCTATATCTCCAACCACTTTACCCACTTGGATTTAGTTGGCTGTCTACTTGTATAATAACTAATGCACGCATTTATTCTTTGTGACTTATCGCTACTCATTGCTAAAATCATTTAATGGGGGCCTGTATTTCATTTTCCTATTCTTGATCTGTCACTCAATGTTTTACATGTACTTGTATGAATTTAATTGCATGTTTCTTACAAACCTTTAACCATATTCAGTAAATTCTCTGAATCACTTGAAACTTTATCCATTCCTTGAAAAAACCACTGTTTTTTAGATGAAATAGGAGTGTAAGTAAAGCGAGCAATTTGCCATTTTTTGGATTCCATTCGCCTCGGTCATTGGCTTAGTTGAACAGAAAATTAAATCATTTCGGTCAGATTATGTGCTAGCATCTGTATATCTAGTAAAACTATAAATCAATAACTCAACAACTAAAGTTGTATTTATTGCTAGTTTGTAATTAATGATTATATTAAGCAATTCATCAAGGCCCCTCTTTTATTATTTTTTTCTTCAATCAGTGTGTATCTCTTGAAATATATTCACATTTTTCACCATGATTTGTATTTTTCATGTACCTCTTTGAGGAACTTGTTGAAGCATTCTGCAGCAATGCAAACTAAAGGGTGATAATGAATTTTGATGGTACAAATCAGTACTGATCTTCTTTCCTTGTTGCTTTTGAGGTTTTCCTTCTGTTGTGAGTTTCTTAGACAATAAGTTACGAGTAATACTAATACATAAGGTGTGCCAAGAGCCATGAACTACAATTGACTGATTCAAAATCCCGCTTTAGTTTGCGTGTGATGATTGGAGTAGAAAAAAGGAGAAAAAAAAATGAAATATATTAATAAAAGAGAAAGACACATATTGCCTATTTAGCCTATAGCCACTCATCTGAAGTAGATGTTTTATACCCATTGAAGATTCATTTGTGCCTTCCATTAAATACTAGGAAAGTTTTGGTTTTTTTTACCTACATACAAGTCTAAAATTCTTGGAAAACTTCATTGAAGGAGTGAGTGGAAAAAATTTATGGATTGACTCAACCGGAATGAAAAGAATGTAGTCGGGCGAAGGAATAATGAACTGCAAGACGGGTGATATTAAACTAGGCTAATGGTATCTGAGAATATCATTAATGACTTTCTCATGTAATGTGTTAGGGTACAATTTTTGTGGTGTTTTGTTTTCTGAACAAACTGATTTATTTGGAGAAGACATAGTGGCGTAAGCTTTGTGCCCTTTTTTCCTGCTGTGAAACCTTGGCATTATCCCATTTTGTACATGCATCTCTGCTCTAGGTCTCGTGTGTAGCACCTTGGTTTGTATGCATAGCTTGCATCATTATTTTACAGAACTATGGCGTCATTGCAGCTTTTTCTACCCGAGTGAAATTATTTGTGCCATATCTTCAACAAATAAATATACATATGCATATCAGTTCCAGTTACCATAATCGTGTAAACTTACAATTCTTGAACACCTTTTTAGAAGAGCTCATTGTCAAGACCATTGTTTTCTTCTTTTAAGCGTGACCGGCTTGTCGAGTGGGTGGGTGAGTTGTGTTGATGTGAGAGGGTGAGAGTGAAAAATAAGAACATAAGTGTGTTTATTGTATGACAAGAGCGTGTTGGTTATTTTTTTTAGGCAGGTATAGAACTTCATTTTCTAAAAGTTAGTAGAAAACTTTCTTGCGCTGTGAAAATCGGCATTCCCCTACTCTGCATTGTATTATTGTTTCTGTTTCCTATTCTTCTGTCTGATAGTTCAGGTTTTAAGAAGCATCTACAGCATGAGATGGACATATTGGTTAACATTAAATCTTCTGTGACATTTAGTTACAAAATGCCAATATAATGCAAAATTTGTTTATCTGGTATTTAATCATCCTCATGCGTAATCCTAAATTTATGGGTTTGAATTTAGATAATAAAGCTCCCAAGAAGATGAAAGGGAGGATGAGGACTCTCAGCAGAGACGAAATATATCTGTCTTCTGATGAAGATAAGAACATGAAGGAAAATGAGCTATCTGGCGAAGAGCGGCAATATGATCAGCTAGAGGTTCAAAGTTGTGGTGGATATGAGAAACACAAAATCAGGGTCTTAGAACAAGCACTTGAAAGAGAACGTGTTGCTCGGGCTTCCCTTTACATTGAGCTTGAAAAGGAGAGAAGAGCTTCTGCTAGTGCTGCCGACGAGGCTATGGCTATGATTTTGCGTTTGCAGGAGGAAAAGGCATTAATTGAAATGGAAGCTCGGCAATATCAGAGGATAATAGAAGAAAAGTCCGCTTACGATGATGAGGAAATGGACATTATCCAAGAAATTCTTATGAGAAGGGAAAAGGAGAAACTCTTTCTAGAAAAGGAAGTTGAAACATATAGAGAAATGGCTTTTCGAGGGAATGAACAATCAACTGGTGATTGTTCAGATGGAGATGATGCTACACAAATGTTTAGTCCTCGAAATGATCCCAACGATGATCCAGTTTTATTTCAGGACCAGCTTGCTGCATCTTTTGACGAGAAGGTAAAAATGAAAAATAAAGGTGTGCACGATGTTCTTGCAAGTCAGTTCAAATGTAAACCTACCTCTGGTATAGAATCGCCATTCCAACCATACGATGAACAATCTTGCTTTGAAAGCCTTAATGACTCAAATGAAAACTCTGATGCATCAATTCTTAGTTTTGGGACAATGGATCTTCAGGAAGAGGTAAAATCTCCTGGCAAAAACATACAATTGCCGCCAACAGCCATTCCCTGCCATACAAAAGGACTCAAGGTAATGCAAAAGTTGAACCAAGGACATAAACTTGCTCACAAGGTTATTAAAATTTGTTGTGAAACCGAGAAAAGCGATCCGAATTACAACCCAGCTCTGAAGCAGCAGGAAAAAGATGCACCTCTTGGATACTGCAGTTCAACTGATCCAACACTAGGTAAAATTCCTCACGATGTTATTGGTGACGGCATCAACCTACGCAGCGAGGCAACTGAAGATAAAGGCGAGCAGCTTACAGCCAGTAGTTCTTCAAAAGTACGTGAGAAGGACTGTGTTCAATCTGGAGCTGCACCAGAGAGGAAAAATGAGTCTTCTGTGAAGAAAAGAAGTCTAGAGTTACCTAGCTGTCTTCCACCAATTTCCCGAAGAAGTTCTCTGAGCCTGCGACGTAGTTCCATGTCATCCTTGGATACTGAAATGCTAAAAATCGACAGTGAGATCGTTCAACTTCAAGAACGCTTAAAGCGTGTCCAAGAAGGAAAAGAGAAACTTAACTTCTCTTTTGAGAACCGAGAAACTAAAACTTTACAGTTGAAAATTTTGGAGGATATAGCACAGCAGATTCAGGAGATTCGCCACTTAACTGAACCACAAAAGGCAGCAAGACAAGCGTCTCTGCCCCTTCCAGACTCTAAGGTACTGTGTTACTTTCTTTCTGTTCATGTTCTGTGTTTAAGAAGTGTATATTGTTGCATATGCATATCTAAGATAGTGAACGACTTGGTCTCTCCTCCAGAATTTACCGTCAATTTTAAGCGGAACCTCCATTAAATATCTCATTGCTTTCATCCGGAACTTGAACTTATCAAATATGTTGGTTATGCTATTTTAGATTCTTATCAGCATAGTATTGTCAAAATTTCAAAAGCATGCTTTTTCTGGATTTCTGTTAAAGCAATAGCACTCGCACTAGCACTAGCACGTTGTAAAGACATAACAACGAACTGCTGCTATAGAAAATTGGTATCATTTTTGCCACTCAGATTATCTGTTGTTCTCTTCAGAGTTGATGAGCATCTTTCAAGATGTACCTGTCTGTGAATTATACAGCGAATTCAGTAGTTTTATTCGTTCCTTGTTTATATTCTCATAGATGGATTTAGTAAATGAGAAAAAAGTCAGTGGCCCCATTACTAGACATCTTCTTGGTGACATGATTTTTGCTAATTTAGATAGATGTGTTGATAGCGCTAAATTCATCATCTGGTAGGGTTTATCGAAGAGGAGAAGAAGCAGGAGTGTATCTTCAGGATTCCGGAGGAGCTCCGAAGGTATGTTTTGAAATGTGAAACAAGTAGTACTGAATTCCATGATTCATCTATGAGTCTAGTCTAAGTTTGGTCTGTTGTTTATTGCTTATATACAAGTATTCATATAAAATATTTGCGAGAACGTGTTATAAAGATGTTAGCAAAGTTTAATCCTCAGCTTTGGCAGGATGACACGGGTGCATGGAGCTGGTTTGTTGATATGATAAAAGTGTAGATTCTAAAACTATACAGAAGTTCCAGATGCAAACATCAAGGTTTGTATTTAGGGTAGAAATGGTAGGAGATGGAAGAACAGTTGTTTAGCATGCGACATTTTCTTTTATTTGATGTATTGTATAGACGTATTCACTTTGTAGTGAGCTTATGTTAATAAAGTATTTATTTTCCCCCTCTCCTTCACCAATTTGGGTTACTAACTTTAGATCATGAGGTCTTTCGTGGTTTTGGATTAGGTAATTGTTTGGGAAATTATTTATTGTATAGACATAAGGATGGATTATTGAGAACGAATACAGTAATGAGGAGATCTACTGTAGAAAGACCAATTCTAGTTTATTGATTCATTACAAATCTATACAAAAAATGATACTATTGAGAGCAATTACAATAATTAATGAGGATATATATCTAGTGTAAAAAGATCTTGTAGCTGCGTAGAGGGACTTTAACATAGGCAGCCCAAAGAAGATCAAAGTACAAAGGCAACTGCCCCATTGCAAATAGCATGACTGGTATCATAGCCACCGCGTATATCGGCAGCGACGCAATCCTCAGCTTCTCCCTCAGTATAAAAGTATGCCCCGCGCAGAACGACAGCAGCATCGCCACTATGCCCAAGAACAGACAACTCAGCCCCATCAGCAGCTTCCGAGGCAGGTCTCGCTTGAAATCGCGCTCTTCGAATCGCGAGGTGATGATTGCAAGGAAGAACACGAGCGCCGTGATGGATAGGCAGAGCGCGATCAGCGAAGCGATTGAGAAGATGTCGAAGGCTCTGCGGTCTCTCAGGATGGGGTACCCGTGGCTTTGGTCTAGGCCCCCCGGGACCGTGGCGGAGGTGGCGAACGCAACCGTGGCGATGAGCGCAGCCACCACGGAGCATGATTCCGAGGTTTTGACCAGCCACCCGTTTCCTGACTCCACTAATTTCTCATGTGTTTGTGAGAAGATCTTCCTTGGAGTCTCTCCCTTTGCGTTGTGGTGACTGTAACACACCGCTGGAACACATCTCTTCACATGCTGCAAACAACAACAGCCTCATACGATCACGACGTAACGATGAATATTTACATATGATACAATAGTAGCTTACCTTGTACCATTTGATCTCCCATTGCATCTGCAGAGCAGCACCAGGAATGCGCCACGGCTGCTTCTCTCCCAGCTTTGCAGCAAGGTGGAGGATGCTGTTCCCTTTATTGTCAAAATGGTGAAACACGTATTCGGGGAGCTTTCTCTGCACCAGAAAATCAAACACATATGTCTGCCTGTGCTCTGCTGCCAACATCAGCACATTCTTCCCTTCCGAGTCTTGATCTTGGATGGCTACGGGAACCGCATCAAGTATCTTCTTCACCACTTCTGGGATTCCCATTTTAGCAGCTACCAGTAGTGGAGTACTGTCCTTCACTTCGATGTTAGATTCTATGGTCTCGGATTCTTCAGCAATGGGAGGCGTATCCGGAATACTACTCGATGCTTCTGAGGGATGGGCGGGGCGCTGCCCATTGCTATCGTATTTGTAACTTGGTTCAAACTCGATCATTTTATCCATGATCTGCATCGCATGACAGTGTCGTACTTTCTTCTCGTGAATCTTTTGTATCTTCAAGAATCCTGTTGATGTGTACATGACAGCTCTTTAAAACTTCTACTTTTTTGGTTCAAAGCAAACTAGAGTTAGTTACTACTTACCAACTCCAAGAACTGTTAGGATGACCTTTGTGGCAAATTTGAAAATCAAAATGCAAGTTTTGTAATTGGGAGGATAGGAACCATAATCTTTGCTCTTTGCCTCTGCACCTTTATCTGAAACAGTAAGTCAACAAACAATTACATACAGTTATTAACAAGAAATGTAAAATTGAGATGCAACTAGTATTGTCCACTTTCTTATGATTAATAAACTAATCCATACTTTTATCAGTAGACGCAGCATCTTTTTTCTTGGATCTTGAACAACCAGCTGGAGACGAAGGGTAGACACATTGTTATTTTTCAAAAGACACGGATAACTTGCGGTAAATATGATTTGGGTTATATTCACCTATGAAACTCTCATATATTGGAACACCATGCTCCTCATACGGTTGATCTTCTACATCATTTGGAATACTCTTTTTCTTCTCGGATCTAGAACGGCCAGCTGGAAATGCAAGGGCAAGTAATATGGTTTAATCTAAAAAGATTTGGTCAATTTGAGAATAATACATACATGAAGCATAAAGCTGATTGATGATCACCTTTAATACTCTCGTAAATTGGATTCCATACTAGACCGAAGATGCTCACACATGTCTTGTAGTTCTCTGGGAATTTGTCGTTACTTGAGCCATTAATCAGTGTGGATTTGTGATTGGGTTGTTTCGTCAGAACATCAACAAATACAACTTATCCACATGCCATAAATTCCATTAGCGCCTCTAAAACTTATGCAACTGATAATATGTATACTGAGAATCTGAAACTAGGATTCTTACAGTGGTAGATAATTGATTCGTAGGATCCAAGCTGTGAACTGCTTTTGAACAAGTTAGGCTTCCTTGCTAAAACATGGAGAGGGGTTTCTCCATCAACATTAAAATAATTGAGAAGATTCTTGTAGTGCTCCAATATAAAGTAGGCTAATTCTGTAGCAAGAATGCATATCAAGCACCATATTATTGCACATTCATCATGTGTATATGCAAACATATCTTCAAAAAACACTTACTGAAGTATTCCCCAGAAATTGCAGAGTGCAAGACGGTATTCCCATCTTTCCTCCTGCAGAGAGACCCATCAGCCTTACCCTTGGCTTCGATGTAGATGCCATGGAGTGAGACAAACGTATCAAGGTTTCCGTGATGAGCTGCAATGAACAATGGCGTCTCACCATTAGCATTGCGGAGCTCAATGAGAGTTGGATCCGCTGAAGCTATAAGTGTGCACAAGGTCTCCCATCCAACTGCAGCTGCAAGATGGAGAGGGGTGTCTCCTCTCGTGTTAGGCATCTCGAGCACTTTACATAATGTTTTTTTATCATTCATCAAAGAGTACATTTTGCGAGTGAAGCTTTCATGGGGTGCGTTGCAGCAATCAGGGTTGTAACTGGAGATAGCTATATGGAAAGCTGTGTCCTCTAATTTGGTAAGCATAAGAGTATGAGCATTTTCATCTTCCTCATATTTCTTCGCCACTTTTTCCCATTGCTGTTTCATGGTCAGTTTAAACAGATAGTCGCGTAAGCTTTCTTCATCACTCATTTCTTCAATGAACCTAAGAGGGGTGGAAAGGAAATAATTTATGTTTGTTACAATCTTCTGTGTAATAAAAAAAACAATGCAAGTACTTGTATATTACTAACTGTGAGATAAGTGGCTAGAGAGAAAAAATATACACAAAATAGTTATGTAGCTTAACAGAGATGATATATTCAAAAGTTTAATAAAGATCTAACAGTTGGAGTTCCAAAAGAAATTAGAAATGGTCTATAGTTAGTTCCTTTCATAGTCTGTTTCTCCACAGGCAAGTTATTCCTTATATATCTCTTACTATTACTGTATGTTTTTGAGTTTTCATTTCACTTTATTAAGATTAGAATATAAGGGATCATCTTTTAAAACGATAAAGAAGAATAAAGATATGTTAAAGAAACTAGCAGTGTAGCTTTACCTGTTTAACAATCAAGGAACAACTTTTATCCAAAGCATGGAATAAATGCTGCGCAATTTATGAATTATGAACCTTTTTCTTTAATTTCTTTACTTAATAAGGGTAATATACAAATGCATATGCAAGCTACATTAAAGAATACAAGAACATCACGGTACTAATATTTTTCTCTATTTTAGATGAACAATGTGACAAAAGAATTGGTTTAATACATTTCTTATGTACCTATGGGTACTATAATGGATTTGTCAGATTTTAAATCAATCTGTATTGATTGACTGTCACAAAAAAAAAGAGGATATAGCAATTGCCTCAGGCTGGGATACATCACTGCCTCCTCCAACGTACTTTCAACTAATCCAATTCATAACATTCCTCTCAACAAAATTAATTATAAAAATCCACTACAAGGATGAATCAAAACGTAGGCAAATTTCCAAAATATAAGATCCAATCTTGATCTATGCAGCCAACCAAGTGAGCAATTATTCCTCATATATAATATTGTAGCAACCTAATCTAATATACAAGAAAATGTTAATACTTGAACTATACATAATCTTTATCAGTATATATTGTCTAATACACAGCTCAAGTACTAAATGAGAATGAAATGGCATTCTATTTATGTATATAGTTCAATAAGAAAAGCATTGACAACAGTCGCAGAACAAGGAAAGTTAATGTTATAGAAATAATAAAAAACTGTTTTTTAAATGTATATCACTATGAAGGGATATATTTACGCAAATTGGTCGCGCAGGCTATTGTATATTATAGGAAAACAGTTGTGTTAAGCAAAACACGTTTTCAGTTTCAGTAATCATCCTAATATCAAGACATGCATATGGAAAAATGTCTGCAGAAGTTAAGCAGTCATGAGAGGGATTGCACTAACCATTAGGAAATAAAAAAAGCTATTCACCTGAAGCAGGAGCTACATCATGAATAGAGGTTTGCTCGAGTAAGGGTCTGGCTGGAATATAGTAAGCCTAGAAGAAGGTCCAGGCTGACCTCAGAAGCAGAAATTTCAGGCCCAGGGCATATTTTTAGAGCAGAGTCCTTGGGCTAAATGGGCAGTTCGACCAGTTAGGCAAAAATGTTACCCATCAATCCAGCTCGAAATTGATCTGAACCTCTTTTGACACCTGCTGTCAGTCGGTCGAGGGATGATGACGAAAGGAGCACGGAAAACAGTGTTGAACTCCTCTCTTTCTCCCAGAAACCCATTTTCCAAATCCTGGCAATTCGGAAATCTCTAGTTCCTCCAAATTTGTAATAGATCTCAGTTCATCTTGAATCTTCCCCAACTTTGGACAGTCCCTAATTTCAAGCTCAGAAAGGATCGGCATGGCTCCTTTCTCAACTTTCCACTCTGTCAAATTTGGTAAACCCCACAGCTGAATGGTTTTGAGTTTACAGAAGCCTGATCTGCTACAAGTCATATTTTTCCCCACATAAGAACATGGCCATAAGCTCAAAGATTCTAGGCAAGGAAGTATCTCCAGCATCTGCATTGGGTCATCCTCTATTTTGCAGTTTCTCAATGTCAAGAACACAAGTCTTGGGAAAACTAGTCGAGTTTTGATTTCTTGTTTCAGGTTCGGTGTGTGCACGTCTATCCACAAGGAATGAAGATTGGGACATGTCAACAGCTTCCTCAGAATTGGCACCTCTTGTTCCAAAGATGTCAGCTCACAACCATCTCTGATTATAAGTGTAGACTCTTGCAGATTATCCCTGTATGTTTTGAGATCATAAATGATTTCTGATAGTGTTTTTACATCATGCACTGTGGCTCGAAGACGTCGGAGATTCTTCATTCTCGACACAGATTTCCAATCATGGAACAAGCTGTCAAACCCGATCAGCGTCTCCAGCTTACTTAGGCCTTCCAAGCTAAGCTGGTAGTTTCTGGCAATGGCATTGCTGGTCTTTCGGTAATCAGGAAGAAACAAGTGCTTTAACCGAATCAGTTTGTGCAAAACATTTGGTATGCGGACATCCCATGAATGGAATAGATCGAGCGTGGACAAGTATATCAAGTTGCTGATGGAGGATGGCAATTCGGTACATTCACAATTTCGCAACCGCAAGTATCTAAGGTGAATTAGATTGCCAATTTCTTTGGGTAACTTTCTTCCTTGGAAGTTGCAGCCTTCAAATACTAAAACTCTGACCAATTTGAAGTTATAGAAATATTCAAGAACACTTTTTGGGAAGTTGATCTTCCTCTGTTTTGAATGACAAATAAACTTGAGAGATCGAATGTGTTTGGTAGTTTCTTCATGATTAGTCGTAAATTCATCATGTTCTACTTCCACTTCACCTCTAAAATGCATTGCCAAGTATCGTGTTTTAATACCCAAAACAGATGGACTCAACACATCAAGTCTTCCCCCTTGACAATTCACAACCTTGAGACGAAAGTCCTCCTTCTTCCCCTTCAGCAAACATAGATCTCGTACAACATCATGAAGATGGCAGGATACATAGCGTTTACTTGATACAGTATCTTGAGCTACAATTTCTACCATGCACCTAGATGCCAATTCACTCAAGTAGAGTTCTGCAACATTCATCAATGTCTTCCCACTTACTCGATTCTCGACTGTAATCAAGCCTTCTGCTATCCACAACATGTATAGATTGTCACCATATACATATTGATCTTCGACAAATTGACCCATATAAAGAAAACAAGGTTTCAAGTAAGACGGTAGGTCCTCATAACTTAAATCTAGTACTACCGCATTAATCCTATTGTCCTGATCCGTGCTTCCAGCACTAAACAAGTAATCATCAATATTTTTATTTACCAACTCCCATTCTTTCAATGATTGTCGTTTGCTCAAGATCCCTCCCAGCAGAGAAATTACTAATGGTAGATAGCCACAGATTTTCACCATCTTCTTACCAACTTCCTCAAACAATTCAATTTGTGGACCAAAGTCTGCAAGATATTAAAGCATATATATTTGTAAATTTGGAAAGTGACTCTCTAAATAGAACGAAAAACTGTGTTTAGTATAACATTCAATGGAAAATAATATTTTTCCTCCTTCAAAATTGATTTACTTTCTCGTGCCCATTATTTCAAAAGTTCTCAAAATATTACTTGACAAAATTTTAGTATTCCTTAAGGCATCAACCTTTTATTGCTACTTTGCTAGTCAATATGAGCAACTCTACTTACTTTTAAGCTCAAATTGGGAAAAGATTGGAATAGAAATACTCCCTCCGTCCACCAATAAACGTTCCCATTTTGCCATTTTCGTCTGTCCACCAATAAATGTCCCATTTGTGTTTTAACTACTTTTGGTAATGGACCCCACATTCCACTAACTTTATTTCACTTACGTTTCATTATAAAACCAATATATAAAAGTAGGACTCACATTCCATTAACATTTTCCTTTCACTTTCCACTACATTCCCTAAAACTCTTGTCCGAACAAACTTGGCCTTATATTGGTGGACGGAGGGAGTACTAAATTATGAATAGCCATGTTTGGATATCATATCCAAGTTGGCCCAATTAACAGGAAGAACATTAATGTAAACTTAATGATAAATATTATACTAAATATTAATACATCTTATGTTTCAAATTAAAAATTGTAGACACTTATTAGAAACTGAAAATACAGTTCAGATTAATATTATAACATGTTTTTTGAAAGAAACTCTTTCCAGGTTATATTGTTTCATTGTTTTCCCCTAGTTATGAAATATTATATAGTTTGATTCATAGTCTGTAATGTTTGCAAGTACACATCTACATAAGCACAACTGGCTGATGGCTCATGGCAGTGATTAGCTGGCACGGTGCATAACAGAAAAACAAAAAAGAACAAAAACAAAACCAATACCAAAACCAATAAAAAAGGAAAATAAAGTTGCCAAAGAAAATTAATATTTAAATAAATATAAAAAACTGGTCCTCTTTTTTCCTTTTGAGAACTGCACACCATATCACCAAGCTGATCATTTTGATTAACAGCACTACTATGTCCATGTTGATATTTGATAAGGTATTGTTCAAAAGTTTGACTTTGAAAATATAAAAAGACCAAGAAAAAGGCATATCATATCAAATTCAGGGACTGGAAAGACTACACTTTGATTTAGTGTCCAGGAATTCGTGAGAATGATAATCAACACAATAGTTGACATAGAAATGGTATAATAGAAAAATAAATACCCAAGCAGAAATTAACACACAATGTGATGAGGACACCAACCTGGTGGGACACAGCCTCGTGGAAATGCTTTGCATTTGAGCAGTTGCCAGCCATCAGCCATGTTTAGGAGCCCAAGTTTGTAGGATAATCCCACATCTGCAACATTCTGTTTTCGAGTTGTCATCAAAATCTTGCTATCTACAAAGACATCCAACAGACAATCCCGGTGCTCAACTTTCCAGAGATCATCCAATACAATCAGACATCTTTCATCTTTTTGGACTTGAAAGAGTTGCTCAACCAACTCTGTATCAGTTAGATGCATAGCATCCTCCTTCTTTTGTGGCATTAACTGCTTAAGGACTTCTTCCAAGACAAATCTAATTCGGCATTGTTGAGTAATACAGACCCAGGCAAAGGAATCAAAGGCATGCTTAACACTGGCATGGTTGTACACTCTCCGAACAATGGTTGTCTTTCCGAGTCCACCCATTCCCCACACAGAAATAACCCGGCTTAGGTTATCATCAACTGTAAGAGAAACAAGTCGCTTCAAATCTTCTTCCATTCCAACAAAGCAATCATTGGTTTCAAAAGAATATGTTTTTCTTTTCCATATTTGGTTTTCACTTCCCAAACCTGAGTTTTCTTCTTGAACAATACTTCTTAGCCCATATTCTTGCATGCTTTTATACACTCTTCCGATATCTGTTCTGATTTCTGAAATCTCCAAACCGATCTTGTGGAGTCTGCAGCAGCGGTTTGAGACACAAGAAAATCTTTGAAAAAAATGTGTAATGCCCCTTCCTCTTTTCAAAGAAACTTGCATAACCGAATACATTTCAATGACATCTTCAGCTTGGTGCACGAGATCCCTGATTTCTAGAATCCAGTAACCAACGCTCTTGCTTCCGTGATGTCTTGATCTGTCGGAGTCTTCTAGCAAACACTGCATCTCCTTGATCTGTGATTCCAATCCCTTCACTTGACTGCCCACCCCTGACAAGAATTTGGTTTCATCAAGCAGCAGATTCCGAAGGGTTTCTAAAGCAACAAGGATTGCTGCTTCAGCCATTTTGAAATTTGATGAACAACTAAAACTTTATTTATTTTTATGAGGGACTGGCTAATAGAGTGAATGATGGAGATAAAAGCAAATGAAGTGCCATATATATGTATTGTTAACTGATAAGCTGTGTTCATAATCTTGAAATTTCTCACAAAATAAGGAAAAGCTACCATCCTATAATAATAAAATACCATGTTCCAAGTGACCAAGTCCAAGGGAACGAAATGATGCTGTAATTTACATAAAAAGACGAATTTCCTCCAATTCTGAGGACCGGACCGAATAACACAGAAGTAAGCATCTCCTTTCTAAACATATCTTATTCATCTTCAAATTATATAATAATTGGACAAGAAATTACCTAGATATTGTGATCGCCATTTCGCACCAGGTTAACATTCTCTTCCGTGTCTCCGCCGGTTCATCTTCAAATTTGGCCACTGAAAAATTAAAGAAATTGAAGATTCAGAACCACATCAGTTAAGAATTGAACACACTAATTTGAGCAAACACCAATCCGGCGCACTGTAGATAAAGCGATACCAAATCGGAGACTTTACTCTCTTCCCGCCACACAAATCTGACACCCGTTGATCAGTGAAATTGTCATCTATAATTAATTGTATTAATTCCCAATAATAAATTCAATTTAATTATATTTAAATTAATTTTTAAAATTTAATTAGGATAGAGTAGCAATATATACGATGGTGTCCACTTCATTAACGATTTTTTTTTTTTGCAATATAAATATATAATGCAAATTTTGGAAAAAATAATTTGTCAAACAGAAAATAAGTATTACTATAATTTAATAGAGAATAAAATATGAGAAATAATAAATTAAAAAATAGAAACGTACTAATTATATCAAGCACTAAATGGAGTAGGTTTTTTGTGCTAATTGTTAACTAAAATGTACTCCTACTACTAATTATATTCATTTTCTATAAATCATACACATTCAGAGCACACATAAGAGAGAAGAATACAAAAATAAGATTGTTCGAGTCACATTCTTGTAAACTTTTTTACATCGATTGTTCTTTCGGTATTCATTTTCAACCATGTTTATTCAGCAGACATTTAGCTTCAATGGATTAGGAATTGCTAATTCATTATCTGAATCTTTGAATAACTCGCAAACATCCTCCACAAATATATTTGTATAATAACCGTGTAAAATTTACATCATGTTCATAATTTCTTTCATTGCTATCTAATTGGTGGTGGAGCAGAGTATTGATCACAAGATTCACAAGAGTGTTCGAAACATCCTATTAGCATCTATCAGAGGCACATAACTTTGTAAAGTTTCAGAATTAGGCACTAATCCTACCAAAAGCTCTTCTTTAGAAGCACACAACTTTCCCAAAACTACTTTTCTACTATGTAGGGGAGCAAATATAGCAGCAACAGAGACATAGCTAGAGAAGATCAAACTCCCAACTCTATCTTCATTATCAGTGAATCGGAAGATAGTGCATAGTTACTCTTTACACTACAAAAAGCTGATACTGATATGTTAGCATAACTTGTGAAAAATAGTAAGTCCCTGCATAAATATGAATACCTCCGCTGTCACCAAAATCCGTCACATTCAATCAATAAGTTATTGCAGGAAACCGGACGAGTAAGGGACTGTCATGCTTAAAAGAATGCTCGCACTTCATCAGAAAAATGTTTTCTGATGTGTGGTGAATAATAATGAACATCCGGGAGGATCAACGATTGATATTCCTCGAGTCATCTGCTAATCGGTAAGGATGTGATATGCACATTCTATGATGCTGCAAAAGTCAACCATCCAAGTATGTCACATTCTTAGTAAGAATAACCAGTATACATCTATTATATGCAAATCTCAGAGCATCTTGCTCTTCGTTTCATCTCTGATCCCAACAAGTCGGCCATTTCATAGATTTCTTTCGACCGACGATGTGACTTGTCTCCAGATGAAAATCCATGCAAACCTAGTGAGCTCTCAATGTTTCCAACATCTGCCCAACTAAATCCTACTTCTTTGATCACTTTTCTCTGTCTCATCATTATCCTAATTTTCGCAACCTTTTCCCACTTCCCCTTCTCAGCAAACAAGTTAGACATAAGAACGTATGAACCCGATTCATCAGGCTCCATTTCAATCAAAGTATCAGCAACCCTAGTTGCCATCTCTACATCTCCATAAATTCTACAAGCCCCAAGAAGGCTCTGTAGGACAGATACTCCAGGCCCTCCAGGGATCTGGCTCAGAAGATCTTCAGCTTCCTTCAGCTTCCCTGCCCGACCCAACATATCCACAATACAAGAATAATGCTCGGCTGATGGTTCTACAGAATGATCACAAATCATTGAATCGAAAACTTCACGTCCTACATCAACCATCCCATTGCGACTGCATGCTGTCAAAATGGAAAGAAATGTAATGGAGTCAGGCTTTACGCCTTCCATCTCCATTTCCTTAAAATACTTCATCACTTTTTCATAGTCCCCGTGCCTTGAGTATGCAGAGATTATAGCTGTCCAAGCAACTTGGTTTTTCTCTGTCAACTCAGAAAATATCTTCTCGGATTCAAAAATGCTACCCCGTTTTGCATACATGTCAAGAAGTGAACCAGAGACAATTGGATCAATGTCCAATCCGAGTTTCTTCAAGAATCCATGGCATCGTTGGCCCTGCCTAAGAGAAATCGATTCAGATGAAGCTATTGCATGTAAGACAGCACCAAATGTATAAGGATTAGGTGTTAATTCTTTGGAAGCTGACGAGAATACTTGTAAAGCTTCCTGATACATGCCATTCAGGGAATAAGCAGAAATAAGAGCATTCCACGATATGATTTCCCTTTCATCAATCAGCTCAAACACCTTAATGCAGTCTTCTATTATCTGAAACTTGCCATACATGGTAATGAAACTATTTGCCACACTAGTTTCTGAAAGGAAGTTCGACTTCATACAGAAGGCATGCACCATTAGGCCTTCTCGCATCATATTGTGTTTTGTTATTGCATGAATCAATCCAATGAACGTAACGTCATTCGGCCATACTTCATCTTGTATCATCTCCTTAAATAAATTCATAGCATGCTCTTCATCTATAGAGATCATTGTTGTCCAAGACACTACATTACGGTCAACAATATTTTCAAAGACAGATACTGCATCTCCAACAGCTTCACATTTCGAATACATAGACATGAGAACATTACAAACCTTGACATGATCCCCATATCCTCTTTTCACTGACAAAGCATGCACCTGCTTACCAAACTCGAGGTTCCTCTCATGACCACAAGCTGCAACCACACTAGTAAACGAGACATGATCAAGCCTGAACCCTTCCATCACCATTTCAACAAATCCCTTAATGCATCCCAATCCATTACTGCCCTCCTGAGCATAGCCGGAGAGAATAGCATTCCATGAAACCAAATCTTTGTGTGGCATTTCATTGAACACTCTTTTAGCATCCTCAACTTTTCCACATTTCGAATACAATGTAATTAGTGCATTCCCAGTAAAGTTCTCTGCCTCCAAACCTAACTTAGAAACAAGACAATGCAACTGAAACCCGAGATCAAACTCCTCGCCATCTGCACAATGGGCAAGGGCACTAGTAAAAGTTGTCGAATCAAAAGCAATCCCAGATGAATGCATCCCGCGAGCAAAAAGGAGTGCACTTTTATTGTCTTCAAACCCCGATAGCACTGTATTGTAAGAAACACTATCAGGGTTCTTCAAATTCACAAAAATACACAAAGCCGTCCTCAAATTCGACGACTTGCAGTACATGTTCATCAAAGAATTACATACAGAAACACTGGCAATAAAGCCAGAAACCACAGCAAAACCATGGGTCTGACGTCCAATTCTTGGGTGCCCAACGCAAGCCTTTGAAGCAAGCGCTAGCACAACTTCATTAACTCCCGAAATATCCGTCCGCAGATGATTCTTAAAAACATAAAGTGCTTCGCACCTGCGGTTTTGGTTCATGAGATTGAGCATGAACCGGTAAACAGGGACATTTGGTCGTTGTGGCATTTCATCAAGCATGTGTTGAGCGTGGTAATATGAATATGAGGAGAACGTATTGAAACATATTGGGCGGTGTATGAATTGTTTCTGAAGGATTTGAAGTTGAGGGATTAAAATTATATTCTTCATCAACAGCTACGAAACGTCGATTTGCTGTGGGCATGTTACTGCCGTCGACGGCGGTAACTGGAGAGAGAAGAGGCGCGTCTGTATTGTTTAGTGAGAGAGTAAAATTGAAGTGAAAATATTTCAAGGGCCGAGCTTGGGCCATATTGATTTGTAAAGTGCAACTAATTGGACTGGGCCATTTTTATTTGGGAAGTGAGTCTAATTGGATTAGACCATTTAGTTCGACTAAGTGAACTGGCTTAAATGGCTTTTTATAATAATTTTCTTTTATATGCAATTCATTATACACTTTTCAATAACAATCCTTTAATATGTAATTATCAAATTAGTATATCATAATTAAATTTAATTTATTGTACTAAATAATTCAATCAAGTTTGAATTATAACTAGTTAGATTTGTGGGGATGTTAAAAAAGAAATAGAGCATATTATTTTGCTCATCATAATATGACTTTAAGGATGCTCCAATAAACTAATTAGTGTTTCTAATTATAATGTGTTTCTTTATACGGAAATGAGAACACAGTAGTACATAAATAAATATATATTTATTTGTAATTTTCATTATTAAGATAGTACTTATTTTGTAAAAATACAATTATTATAATTATATTTGTAATTTATAGTACTCCCTCTGCCCGCCGCCATTAAGAGTCTCATTTCTTGGTGGCACGAGTTTTAAGAAATTTTAAGAAATGTTAAGAAAAGTGGATGGAAAAAGTTAGTGGAATAAGGGTCCTACTTGTAGATATTAGTTTTAAATGAAGTGTGAGTAGAATGAGTTAGTGGAAGGTGAGACTCTATTACCATTTATGGTAAAAATGAACCGAGACTCTTATTCGCGGACAGACTAAAATGAAAAAACGGGACTCCTATTCGCGGACGGAGGGAGTACATTTCATCATTTTGTTGTGCAGTAGGTGTGTGCGCGCAATTTGTGTGCAATGTGGGGATGTGAGTGTAAGTGAGTGCAGTGTGTGTGTGCGTGCAGTGTGTGTGCGCGATGTGTGTGAATGTGTATGTGTGCAGTGTGTGTGTAAGAATGTGTGCACCGTGTGTAAATATGTGCATTGTGTGTGTAATTTAATATTCCCTCCGTCCCATAGGAATATGCACTTTTTCCTTTTTATTCCGTCCCACATGAATATGTCCTTTCTAATTTTGGAAACTCTTTTCTTTCTAATCAGGTGGGATACATTATCTACTAATAATACTTTAATTACTTTTTTCTACATCTCTTTTACTTTATCAATTTTGCATTAAAATATGTGTCGAACCCAAAGTGCATATTCTTTGGGGACGGAGGGAGTAAATATTTAAAATTCTAGTACTACTTTTGATATGAAATTATGATTGTGGAATTGGAGAATTTGGAATTGTAATTCAATACCAAATCCAAGAAGTTTTATGAAACTAAACACTGAATTTGAAATTAAAGGCTCCAATTTCAATTCCACACCTCCAATCCACGAACCAAACGGAGCCAGTTACATGTTGATAAACCATGAATCCTATCCTATTAACTTTTTATTTGAGGCGAGCTTGGCCGGACATTGTTTAAATATTTTATTTTTGTATTTCAACGAGAGACTAAAAATATTACTCACTCCGTCCCCAAATAGTATGAACTTTGGGTTCGGCATGAGTTTTAATGCATTATTGGTAAAGTAAGAGAGAGAGAGATAGGGAAAGTTTTTTAAGTATTGTTAGTGGAGAATGAATCTCACTTCATTAGAGTTTCCAACATTGAAAGTTCATATTCTCTGGAAACGGATGAAAAATAAAATAGTGCATAATCTTTGGGGGCGAGATAGAGTATATGTAAAATTAAAAACATATAACTTTTATTTATATCTCATTTACACTAATCTAAACTTATATAATGTGTTTAATTCATTTACTGACTTTGTATAAACATTATTTTTCATAATCCTTATTCTATATAAAAATAAGTGCATAACTAAATGAATAATCAATATTGTTACTTTTGTTAGTAGACGATGACATATGGGTTGATGTTATATTTTTTAAACTAAAAATATATGAACCAACTAACAAATTGAACAAATTCTATAATTATTCATCATATATTGAGTTTGAATACATCATATTTTTAAAGATAAACTTCAGAACCATATTTTTTACACCTTAGATAAAATAAAATAAAAATAAAAAATTGGATGCAGTCAAGATTGAATGTAGCATTCATGATTTGGTTGAGAACTTGTGTAGATATTAGACTAATATTGTTTGATTCAATTAGGAGACATCCAATAAAAACGATATAGAGAATATTGACATGTCTCATGCACAAAATTACATGCATAAATAAAGAAAAATATAGTTGTTCGGGCATCCACAATGGGGCGCCCTAAAGGGTGCCCTATGCTCCACCACGTCAGCATTTTATTCTCCTACCCTCCCACCTGCAGTGGGGCGCCCTAAAGTCCGCCCTATAGTTTTTATACATTTATTTTGTATTTAATTTTATGTTTGCAAATATATCAAGCAAAATAAACAAATAAAAGGACACCACAATTAAAAGGCAAATCCTACATTTACTTTATTAAAAAAAAGTTATAAAGTGGAAATAAAAAACAAGTGCACTATAGATGAAGAGGCTAGTCTAAATACATCCCAACTTGCGACGGAGATACTCGATCATCTCCTTGAGGTATTCATTCTCAGTTGGGTCGTCCATCTGCCTGAGGGAGTTGTGCGTGTCCAATAACGTCCTCCGGTCGGCGGCCGCCACCAACTCCACGTAGGCATGTCCCACAACCAAAGTCGGGGTCGGGGTCGAGGCCGGCGGCGCGGCCTGTGAGGATGTCGCCTTCGCCTTGCCCTTGCTCTTGGCAGCCTTGATGCGAGAGGGACGCCGAGAGGATATCGGTGTGCCGAAACTCTCATCCTTGTACAACGGATGAGAGTTGTACTTCGTCCTCTTCGCCGCAGCCGATAGGGCGAAATCCCTCCTTGGAACTTTTGCTTCTCCTTCGAGAGGAGCCAGGACTGGTAGTGCTTGAAATCGCCGTACAATGAAACGTACGACGCAAACGCTTTGTCGCGCACATCCGTCAGACTCTCACCGTTGCCCTGCTCCCTCGTGGCCTTCTCGTACTCATTGGAGAACAAATTGACCTGTCTTAATCTGATCTCAGTGCTTGCGGAGCCGCTCCCTGTGGCGCTTGTAGGCGGCTGGTGACTTGCCCTCGTTGTTGCGGTCAGCGATGCGCTCCTAGTACGCGATTTGTTTCTGGTTGTTGGCGAACACCGAGTCCTCTGAAATATCAATCCAACACCTCGTCAAGACGGTGGATTCATCCAAGTTGTAGTTCGTCCTCCCCGGGGCGAACTCTTCATTCTTCTCCGGAAGCGGCAACTTCTGGGCTTTGGCCTTGGTCCGTTTCTTCTTGGTGGCGGAGCCCGAGGCGGCGACGGAAGAGGAGTGGCCGCGGGGTGGGGCGGGTGGGAGAAGGCTCCATGTTTGACAGCCTGTACGAAACCATGCTGAAATCGGGATCATACTGGTGCCGGTATTCATCGTGGTCCGTACCCGGCCACCGTGCACCACCATCAAACATCGGACTATTCGGACTTGGGTAATCTCCGGAATTCATTATATTTAGTGAAACAAAGAGAATGAGAAATAGAGAGAATTGAGAGAATGGGAGAGTGAAATGAATGAAAAATGTGATGTATATATATAGTTTTTTATTAATTTTTTTTTTTAAAAAAAAAGGAAAACGCGTTGCATCGTCCGCAGTATCATCCGCGTCGCCCACAGTGGGGCGGACATAACCGCAGACGATGCGTGGTCGACGCATATCATCCGCGGACGATCTATCAGGCACGGACGATGGATTACCCATCGTTCGCATGGCTACAATGGCGGACGATCGTCCGCCCCACTGTGGATGCCGTTAGTGGTTAATAGTCTAATTAGGGTTTGTCTGGTAGCTCTGAATAGCTCTGAAACACACTTTCCTTTACGGCTATTCCGCTGTTTGGTAGGCCGAACACCAATCCACCGACCCGGTATTCAAAAGCGGGTTTCAGCCCTACATCTACAACTATCAGCACATCCATGTCAAGTGTATCAAGGTCGTGAGGTGGTATACGGTTTTGGGGGTTTCAAGATTTGGCTGGAAACGGGGCCTTTGTACCATTTTGCCCTCTGATTTTGTCAACCACATCGTTGTTGTTATCGTTGGCAACTCAATTTCTGCCGTTCGAGACATCGTCGACTTAGCTTCGTTCAAATTGGATTCTAACCTCGCCGCAGTGCAATTCGGATTCCGTCGGCTTAGCTTCGTTCAATTCGGATTGTGTCCTCGCCTTAGTTCAATTCTGATTCCGTCGGCTTAGCTTCGTTCGGGTATGTTTGAATTCGAATGTTCGATTAATCTGTTCAGTTCGATCTGTTGCTGTGAGTGATTTGGTGTGGTTGTTTAATTGAATTCGGTTCGATTTGGGGCCAATATTGTTGTGCAACGGTAGCTATAATTTTTGCTCTTCGATTTGGTTGGCTTGCATAATTGATTCGTTCGGCAATGAAGTGATTATGAATTGGTTAGTAGATTGTTTTGTATTTTCCACATAAGGTGATTTGTGTGAAAAATTCAATCCGGAAAGTGGTCGACTTGTTGAGTGCAGTGAATATTTTCTTTGCTCTGCTTCTCCCCCTTTGATTTTCAATTATGAATGGACTGAATTTAGATTGAGTATTGTGGTCCGTACTCCTTATTCACATTTTGCACATACACTCTCTTCCCTTGTTGCATCAAGATATTTATTGTTATGCTTCTATGTTAGAAAGTGGTTAAGTATATCTTCTTGTTGCAGTTTCATCTTCTCTCCAAGAGTTCTCACCTTCAGAGGCTCGTTGGTAGGGTAAACGAAGAAAATGATGAGATACGCTTAGACGACATTCCAGGAGGACTTACTGCGCTCGAAATATGTGTCAAGTTCTGCTATGGCATGGTTGTCACGCTCAACGCTTACAACGTGGTGGCAGCGCGTTGTGCAGCAGAGTATCTAGAAATGTATGAGACCGTCGAGAAAGGGTAATCTCATATGCAAGATCGATGTCTTCCTCAATTCCAGCATCTTCCGAAGCTGGAAAGATTCCATAATTGCTCTTAAGACCACAAGGTCTCATTTCCCCTGGTCCGAGGACCTGAAGATTGTCAGCCACTACCTTGATTCCATCGTTTCCAAAGCTTCTATTGACCCTTCCAGAGTTGATTGGTCATATACCTATAACCGGAAGAAGCTTTTGCCCGAGAACGATCCTCTGAAGAACGGTGTGATGAAACAACAAACCGTGCCTCAAGACTGGTGGGTGGAGGAGCTTTATGACTTCATATTGCTCTATACAAACGGGTGATTTCAACGATACGAGCTAAAGGGGGAGTTTCTGCTGATGTGATCGGAGAGGCGTTGCAAGCTTATATCACGAGAAGGCTCCCTAGCTTAAGCAAAGGCACTATACGAGGTAGAGATAAGCTCTGTGTCGTGTGGATTCCTGCTCAAATTAATGCAAGCATCGTTCATATTGGGAATGTGGAGAGCTAGGAAGAAGGGAAATGATGCAGAAAATCGCACAGCAGCTCGGGTAGGAAACCGTGGTTGATTTTCTGATCCGTTCGCCTAATGGTGAGACGACCATTTATAATATAGGCATAGTGTATGACTTGGTTGAGCAGTTTGTGTATGGCTCGATGTTTACCGCCATGATTTCACACAATTTGTGAGTGAGGATTGGTAATTCACCAAACAACCGGGAGAGGGGTAGTTTAGGCGGATGATTGTTTATTGGGCTTCGGTTTCAGCCATTCCCCATTTTAACTAAACAATGAAAATAGGCTTATAATTCTGGATGGGCTGAACCAAACATGGGTTAACACTATCCACCTACTCATGAAAACCCATTTACCATGCACCCATGTTTAATATTTTTGCAGCTACCGGACGAGCCCTTACATGAAAAAACTAAATTCCTGGACCTGGGTTTACAAAAAAAACTCAATCAAAACTCATTTCAACCAAAGAGCCCAGGCCAGACCCGCCTCATTTCGTTGATGGATCGGGTCTGGGCTGAGCTAGCCAGGTTAGGTCAGCCCACTCCATTTGACACTAATAATTATGTACTCCTATTCTTTTTTTACTTGAGTTGATTAATATATAAAAATTAGTAGATGAGAAAATAAAATAGTTCGTACTTCACATATGCTTGACACTAATTTCTTAATAAATGCGCTAGCAAGTTGCATAAATAAGATGTGATACGCCTGTGATTGAATTTAAAATCGAATTAATTGAAGTCCATTCTATATTATGGACTATGAATATTCTAAATTTGTGCCGGTCAAAGTAACCTTCTCAAAATAAGGAAAGAAGAAAATAAAATAGTTATACAAATTGCGGTCAAAAGCTCGTGTAATTTTCTTGTGAATCTGTATAATATTTAAAATTAAAAGTATAATCAAGAGACGTATACTTAGTATTGCCCATCATCATTAATCTAAACATACAGATTTATTAAAATGAATAGCCAGAAACAAACAAAATAAACATTGCAAAAACATGGAAAAAGGTGAACATTCAGCCACTCTTCATGTCATTTCTATAATTCCTTTCCTGCCAATATTTGTTTTTCCCATTCTTGCTGCATTCACCAATAAACTATATATTATTATCCATCACTTTCGTGCTACAAGATGAGATCTTTTTCATGAATCCTGTCTTTGTATTATTTCACACATTGAAATTGAAACACCCATGCTCGCAATTTCATCAGATTCTTGTCATAAATCAAGAATATACAACATCAAGATCATGAGGCAGACGACATTTCAAGATTGTCTTTTTATTTCATTTCAAGATTGTCTTTTTATTTCATTTCAAGATTGTCCTTTTATTTTCTTTCTCAAAGATTCGATTTTTTTACTCTTCTTCCTTCCCTCTGCGTGTATGTGTAAATTAATTTAATAGTTGCAGTGGATTAGGATGAAGAAATTCATTCCTAGAAGATGTGACAAAACGAAAATGACATTGCAGCATTGGAATATTGGGAGTTGATCGAGAAAAAGGGATTTTTATTTGGGCAATCTGTGACAGTGTCAGCATAAAAGGGCTGGAAGGAATAGAATAGACCTCTGGATGCAAGCAATGTATCAAATAAGTACTTAAGTGAATCACTATACATTATGTCATATCTTCGAATGTCAGCCAAAGATTATATAGCCCATATAGACCTGCAGTATATCCAGCCAGTTCATTTACAGGCTTTTGCATGCGCACATATTTTAGGAGAGAGAAAAATGCGATTTTCTATACTTATCTTTAATGTTGGCATTTACTTCTTTATGAAATTATAAGCAGCATTAGGCCTCAGAGCTTTGTTTGCGCACACTGCACTTCTTCATTATGGTTTCTATACCTACTCACTTTAATTAGGCTTTTAGGGTTAATGTTAGTAGTTGGGAGACTATATATCATCAATCAATTGCATGAAAAAGTGTTGCATGAAAAAGTGTGTCAGCTGCTTTTTATTTGGTGTGATTCTACTCTATTTACAAATCTACAAAGTAGCTAGATAGCCAATAAATATTTCACTTTTAAATTGTGTTTTCACTTTTGTGGTATTGGGATTTGCTACTGGAGTTACTTCATCAGGCAACAAGGGCTGAAGTTACTATTCACAACCATATGTATTTACAAATATTTGGTTTGACCCTTTTGTCCTTTCTAGTGAATCTCACACAACACTGGGTTGTATGTGTTCAAGCTTTCTTCCAGATTTGTCTCTTTTTCAATTTTGCACTGTTTTGCTTGCTCAAAAAACACGTTTCACAGTTACTTTTTCTTGAAAAGTTCTGTGTTTACAATATGTCTCATTTGCTTGGATTTTCTTGCTCATGCCATATCTGTGATTATTTTAATGTTTTCTGATGTGGGAAGGAGACTAACCCTTTTCTTTGATGATTCCCTTTTTGTTTTTGTCTTTTCTTTTTGTCCATAAGAGTAGTAAAAACCTGAACGTTGAAGTAGAGGAAGATGACAGTTGAGCAAGGTGATGATGGAGGTGGAGGCGCTCAGGCATCTTCCACTTATCATTCATATCCACCTCCATTGGCTGCATATGAGGATGTTGTTTGCTCTCGTGACCTTTTCATGGATTCTTTGAGGAAGCTCCATATTTCTATGGGAACTAAGTTCATGTAAGATATTCTCACTTAATATTATTTCAAAGGTGTATGTTGATGGAAATTGAAGAATGGTGTACTTATCTCCAAATTTAACACACAAATTAAGGGTAGTCAAGATAGATTCAAGTTTCTTTCTTGGCTGCATATCTTTAATTATATGCTAGATGTGGCTAGTTTTGTCTGCCTTTTGTGCTGTGACTAGTTATTTGATAAGAGTAGTTGTGTTTACATAAGTTAGAGTTTGATTAAAATTTCCCATATGTTTGTATATCTAGCATGATCATGATTTTAGTGCACTGTCTATACATATCTTTGTTATGCCTCAGTAAATTAGTTTGATGTGGGTGAGAATTTAGTAGGGCTAGTTGATACTTATTCCAGAATGTTCCATATGTTCAACGTCATCGAAAGATTCGAAACAAGATATGATGGGATTGTATGTAAATTAGTAAAATCATGTTGTAAAAGCAAGTGTGGAACTGAAGTGTAAAGATGATGAACTGCTAGAGTCGTATGAAGTTTGTTTTGAAACCCTGATAAGCTTAAGAAATTTTATTGAATATTGAGCTCGAACTTCATATATACTACTCATTAAGTCGTGATTGCTTTGTTCAGGATCCCAATTGTAGGGGGCAGGGACTTGGACTTGCATCGCCTCTTTGTAGAAGTTACTTCCCGTGGTGGCATTGCAAAGGTTAGCCTCGTCCGTTTTAGTGGTTTTCAGTCTTTTAGTTTAAGCTTTGCATCTGTGTTAATTTCAGCGTTGTGCATCTGCTATCTTCTCGGTTTGCAATCTTACTATCTTGGTGGTGATGCTGCTGAAAGGGCAAATTAAAGAATGTGTTTAGTTTCAAATTACTATCCAACTACGGTGCCTGTAACTTGTTCTTGTGCTTGTTCAAAGGGCGCTATGCTTTGTTTCTTCTGCTTATTACTCTGATAATTTGTTAGCCTATAGTCTTAATTGTTACCGCATATGGTAACATTGACATACACATGTTTTAATGCTACGTCTCGTTTGAGACACGTGCACACTAAAAATACATACTGAACATGCATTATGCATACATGTTGGTATATTAGTAGTGTAAGACATAAATTTGAAATTTGATGATACGGGCATACTTTGGATTATATGAAAATGCTTGGATTTGATCTCAGTTCAGTGGTTGCTCATATCTGTTTGTACTTAAAATGCAGATTTTGAAGGAAAAGAAGTGGAAAGAAGTCACTGCAGTTTTCAACTTTCCATCCTCAGCTACTAACGCTTCTTTCATACTTCGCAAGTATTATGTTTCACTGCTTTATCACTACGAACAGATCTACTTCTTTAAGGCAAAATGTTGGTCTCCTGCGCCTACTGGTGAGTTACGTTCCCTGGGATACTGTGTAAAATATTTCCCATTCCTCCTAATTTTATCAAGTGTACATTTCCGCAGATGCTATGCAAACTTTGCCTCCGATCACACCTCCTCCCCTTGGATTCCACGAGTATGTGCCTTCAGTGTCACAACGAACGCATGCTGCTGCTTCACCACTACTTAAAGCAAAAGCTGAAACATTGATTCCTCAAGGTTTTGCATACTTCATATTTGATTTACTATTACTCAAATCCATCACAAATTATTGCCACTTCCCAAATTATGCTTGGTCTTTTTAATTGTATCTAATGCTGCATCATATTCCTAACTATGTGGCACAAGGATAGATTTGCATAGGTGCTAAAATATTAAATGGTTAAAGTCGATAGTTCAGTTCAGAAATAGATAAATTATGATGGATTTGAGTATCATGTCAACACCATTAGCTTTTGCTTAACTGCCTTTTGCATTAGTCCATAAAGAGGTTTTTGCAAAACACACCTTCAAACTTGATGCTTGAGGCTGCAGTTGATAATCTTGCAGACGAATTCTCATCCATTTGATTTTGCAGTATCATTAACACCATCAGCAGCTGGCTCTTCTGTCTGTGGCGTGATTGATGGCAAATTCGAGAGTGGATATCTCATCACCGTGAAAATCGGAATGGAGGAGTTCAAGGGAGTTCTCTATCAAGTCCCAAACAGTGAGAATCAAATGCTTCAAACACACATCAACAATCCATCACTAAAGTCAGGAGCTCCACGCCGCAAACGGAGGAAGAAATCTGAGATTAGAAAGAGGGATCCCGCCCACCCGAAGCCCAACAGGAGCGGCTACAACTTCTTCTTCGCAGAGCAGCACGCTAGGCTCAAACCACACTACCATGGCAAGGACAGAGAGATAAGTAGGATCATCGGTGAATCATGGAATAAACTGCAAGAACCTGAACGAGCGGTAAACACTCAACCTTTAGTCCATCCCTTTTTCAAGTGTTCATTAGTATATCATCATGCATTCTTGATTCAATAATTTGCATAGATTTATCAAGAAAAGGCGCTGAGAGACAAGGAGCGGTACAAGATGGAGATGGAAGTGTATCGGGAGAGGCTAAGAACCGGGCAGATCACGACAAGCGCAGCAGCAGCACCCTTGGGTCATGCCCCCGCGCCCCAAGTGGCATTCGCCCCCTCTGCCTCTGCATGCAACGAGGTGAGTTCGGATAAGAGCAACATGGAAGGGTTTGAGAGCGGTGGGGACAAGGACTCGGAGGAGTGCTCACAGGCGGAAGCGCAGCTGAAGAATGTGGACGTTGAGGTTGTGGCGGATGGTGGTTTCGATCTGGAGAGGAGGGTGGACGGGGAGGAGAAGAGCTCGGATGAAGGCAAGATGTTGTGTGAAGGTGGGATATCAGTTCCTGTTGAAGGGATAGAACAGGAGGCACCTAGTTTTGGTAATGATGACTCAGTTGCAGGATTATAGATTTTTTCTGCTGCAGGAGGGAATTAGTTTCTCAGTAAAGCAGTTATATATTTATATGGAAAAGTAGAACTTGTTTTCGGAAGTAGTATTATTGTTAATGATTTTAGTAGATCATTTTCTCCCTCTGGATTTTGTTATTGTTTCATTGGTATCTTTTGTGAAGGAATTATGAAGTTGGTATCGTCAAATTTCGTTAGTACTAATATCACTTCTATGAGTTCTTGCTAGATTTAGTATAGCAACTGAGAATTTGATTGTGCTATTGAATGGATCAAATCTGTAAGGAAATAAAAAAGAGATGAAGAAAATGGGAGAGGGGGAGAACTAGACTTGGCTTGGGCCAAAACTGAGGTATTGAATTTTACTAGTATTAATTAGAAAAAGGCCAAGTTCCACAAAAAAGAGGTAATGGTATAAATAAGTCTAGAGTGAACTACAAAATGGTCCATGGACTATGGGTTTATCTCGCCTATAGTCCCTGGACTTTAAAAATATCGCCAGTAGTCCCTGGACTAAGGGTTTATCTTGACATTGTTCCTTTTGGCTTTTTTTGGTATGAAAATACCCTTTGATAATATTTTGGGGGGTTTGGGCAATTTGGTCTTTTTACACTTTTAACATTTTAAATCTGATATTATTTTAGTTATGTACTAACTTTGATATTATTTCAAAATTATCATTATTCTTCCATTTTGTTATCCTTCACTGAATTTATTTTTTTATTTCAATATTAGATTTAATTTAATTTTATAAAATTAAATTTAATATTTAGATTTTTAAATATCAATAAATTTTTTTAATGAAAACTATTAATTCATGGACACTATAAATATTGATTAAAACTATTAATTTTTGTTATTTAATATAATATTCAATTGAATTGAAGAAGTATAGAAAAATAATATTAATCATGATGGAAAAATAAGAGTTATTCTATTTAGCCTATGTCCGGTTGTTATAATTGCTTTTGATTAAATATTATGAAGTTGACTAAAAATTTGAACCTACTAAAAATTTTATATAGGAGTATTTTTGTTGAAATTTTCTAGTAAATTTTGATTGTTTTCAAATTAATAAACGAAAATTATATTAGTCTTACATTAGATGCATATTTATTTCAGAATAAATTGTGTTATATAATCTATTTATGATTAAAGCTACTCCCTCCGTTCCACGTTACTTGAGTCACTTCTTTTTTGCACCCGTTTTGAAAAAATATTAATTAATCTAGGTGCAAGGTCGTTTGACATAGACGGCCAGTTTGACAAATTAAGATATTAAATGCTGATACTGTAATCCACGTTTCGAAAAAGTAAGCATTAATAGTAAAATATTGATCAAATTTTATTTGCACATTATCAACTTTTATTTACAAAATATGAACTAAATGTACAGGAATATGCCCATTTCACTAACTATGGTTCGGTACACTTCTTAAAGTTTACTGTATTAATTTTTTTTGCAGACGAACAATTTTTCTCGTTTGAAATATCTACCCATATGTATATAATACTTGTGAAATTAAGAGTTCAAAATCTATACATATATAAAAGCCGAGTTTTGACCATATTTTGAATATTCATGAATTTTGGGTTTAATTTTTAATATTTAAGAGTTTTGGATAATGACTTTTAATACTTTGGGAATAGTATTGACTTTATTACTCAATGGTAATTGCTGAAACGTTCAATATTTTGCATCTAATTTAAATCCATGACTTATAAATCATGTAACGGATTCTATGGCCACAATAGATGTAACCGCCAATGGTGTGGGAAAATAAATAAATTTGCCTTAATTTTAAGACAAACCTTAAAATAAATCATCATTGATGCACAAATAGTGAATCTTGAACTTTCAGTTATAAACTTAATTAACTCTTCCAATTAACTCTTTCAGTTACAATATAATTTAATTTATTTTGATAACTAGCTGTAATAAAGAAACTATTATACAAAATTATTTGGTTTATTTTTGTAAGGGGTATAGTAATCATGATTTTATTTATATAGAACGGTGCTAAAAGAGTGAATGAATCAATATCATTTTTATTTAATTACTAATACGAATTATTTTTATTTTCCTCATAATTAATTGTTTGTAGCACCATTTAATATTAGCGCCGTTACTAAAATCATTCATTGTTTATAAATATGTATCATTTGCTAGCTTATAATTCATTCCTCATTGTCATGTCCAATTGCATTACGGATTCTTTGCAAAAGGAAGAATTTTTCTCGATATGGTTATTACTCTTTACCTATGGTAGTACATTTATTTGAGATTAATTTGTTTCAACGATGTTAGTTCATATTTCAGTTTTTTCTTGATGTTAGTTTGTTTTATTTTTATTAGTTTTATTTTAATTTTTTTGTCCATACTATAATAGTTCTATTTTTACAAATATAGAAATCACAAAAGCTCGGACTAACTTCGTCACTTCATAGTTTTCATGCAAAGAAAACACCTAAAGCAACGAAATAACGAAAGGAAGCAAAGAAGACGAAGATCATAAATATCACATTTGTTTTTGCGCATATGCATAAATCATTAATTTGGAGATTAAGGAGGAAAATAAGGTTGAGGAAGAGTCATCGGGGTATTGGAGTTTGTGTTTTATTATTTATTTTATTTTCTTTATACTGCTATTCTTATTATTGTACAATTAAGATTGTTCACATATAAGTTTTTTAATGTCTTACAAACTATTGTTTTATTGTTCTAATGTTTATGTTTTATTCGTTTTGTACATCATTTTATCTTTGTATGACGATGTTATTGTCCTCTTTATACTTTTTAGTTGCATATTTAATATTTTATATCAATTTAATATTGAGTATTTTAGTCCTAAGTATGTATGTTGTAACTATAAGTGTCGTAATTAACAAATATTATCATGTTATTTAATTAAAAAATTATTTAATTTTATATCTATAATTATTTAACATATTATTGTATATAGTACTATATTTTTTATTTTTTTAATCGTATGTAATGATGTTACTTTTATTTTATTTAATTTATTCAAAATATCTAATTAATAGAACAAAAATATTATGTGTCGCGCATAGCGCGTGGGCTAACACTAATTAAAATTAAAAAAGCAGTAGCTTAGCTTAAGTAATATAGTATATGGCACTAACTTTTCAATATAGAAGGCGAGTCTCATATTTCACTACCTTTTTTAACTTACTATTCTTTACATTATTAAAACTCGTGTACACAATAAAATTGACACCTATTGTGGGACGGAGGGAGTAATATATTTGACATATATTTATATAATTACAATTAAATTTTAGTAAAATTTAATTATACTTGTCCAAAATTAAATTTAATAATATTTTATTATTCACTAAATTATATTCCATCCGTCACACAAAAGATGTCATACTTGTGGAACGGCATATGATTTTAGGAGGTTTTGCTTTGTGAGTGAAGTTAGTAGTAAAAACCAAATTTCTAGCAATTAGGTCTTTCGCGCATCAATGGGAAAAACATGTGCTATTTGTTGGAAATTACCTGAGCCAAAATACATTCTATGATTAGAGCAACATTACATCCCAGTGAGTGATACATATTCCATATTGATTATTTCTTTTATTATTGATTTATCTTTTTCAGCCTTTAATATTCCTAGAGGAGTCCCTATGAAACAACAAGTTGCGGCTAAATATGCACGAGTTCCTATGATAATATAAAACTCTTTAGACAGGGGGTTGGAGCAAATGTGTGTCCTAAGATACACTCATTACCGTGCACAATTGATGGTGCATACGTGATCGATGAAATTCCTATCAACATTCCACTTTTGTTCTTTGCCTCTTGAACTTTTCACCAAATACTCCCTCTGTCCCATGTTACTTGCACTTTTACTTTTCATGCTATTATCACTATTCTTTCTTTCTTTTTCTTTTCTTTACCGAAACTGCATCCTCTTTTGCTGTCGAGGCCCCTGTCCAGCCGCTGACTGGTATTACTTGTTCATTTTTCTTTTCTTTTCATCTTTTGCCTCCTGAAATACTTGTTCATTTTTCTTTTCTTTTCATCTTTTTTTTTTCTTTTTCTCCGTGCTTTGCATGATATTATCACTATTCTTTCTTTCTTTTTCTTTTCTTTACCGAAACTGCATCCTCTTTTGCTGCCGAGGCCCCTGTCCAGCCACTGACTGGTATTTAATCATCATTTCGTGATATTTTACTTTTAATTTATTAATTGAATATTTAATTTTTTAATGTTTACCCTACATGATATGCAGATGATGAGATTCATGCATATGAAGAGTGGATTATCAGCTTCAGTGACTCTCCTCATATAGCATCTGCTCCTCAGATAACCGCTCTTCAGTTAACCGCTGCTTTCCAGGTATCTACTGAAGTAATTTTAATTTCCTTAAGATATCTCAGTTTTTTTAATTTCCTTAGATATCTCAGTTTCTTGAAATATATTTTTATATAACCGCCTTGTTTTTCATTTGCTAACACCACTTCCAAATTTTCATTTTCTTTGATTTTTCAAAATTAACACAAGAGAAATCAAATCCTTGTCAAATGAAAGGTTTATAGGCTCAAAGTGGGCTAACAAGGATTATTAACATAATAATGGTTAAGAGTAAGATTTAGCTAACAAGGATGACCTGACATCCTCTCTTATCTCTATAAACACTATAAAGACTCAAGGAGATCGCGAGCAAGTTTTAGAAACATATGACATGTTTGAGATAAAACACACCTGAGAGATTTTTTATAGTAGAACATAACTTAATTTGTTGCGAGTTTACGGTCAACATGGTTCCTTACAGGTTTCAATTTCATCTTTATGGAACATTTGAAAGGACAACAAAAAGATTTACCAATAGCTTCCAGTAACTTACTTAACCAGGATATATTATAAAGTTTTAGATGATTAATACTAGAATATTTAAGAATTTTATAGTATTTTAATTTTAATTTTCTTTTCTAAAAGTTTAAGAGAAAAAGAAAATCTAATATAAAATGATTGAAAAGTGAATTGCAAGTATTATTTTGGGCATTCAACTATAACAAAATATCATATTCAATACTATAAAGAGAGATGGAGAAAATATCATATCCATTATAAAAGTTCAACCCCTCCATGCCTTTGGGGGCATTTTTAGTACAAATTGTGATGACTAGTGAAAAAGCACCATGAATGTGATTACACTTGGTTTATGGAATACATGTAGCCTGTCATATCGGGTATAAAAATAAATTATTAAAAATTGTATATACAAAATGCCCTTCAAATTTGAATAGGATAAGATCCAATTATTTTTAATTGATAGCTTCATTAAAATTCTTTTAATTTTTTTCATTTTATATTTCTTTGTAATGATATATTTTTTTATCTTTTATGAATAATATTTTGCTAGTATATATAAATATTTATTTACCATTTTATATAGTATAACATACATTGATAAGATTTCCAGATGAACATTTTATATAATAAAAAAAACTATTATGATTGAATGATTTTATGTGGATATATGACATTGTCATAAAATATTATTAATATTGCATTGTGACTCAATAAATATAATACTCCAAACAATCTATTAATCCCTTCATCCCATAATAAGAGTCATATTTTACAATTTTGGTACGTCCCACAATAAGAGTCACACTTAATTTTTCCCATAAATGGTAAGTAGGCCCCACATTTAGACATGCCCAAGGTTTACCAAATCGGATGTTAAAACCGAAATCGTAACCGCCGGTTACGATTTCGAACCAAAACTGTGAGAATTTACCCGAACCGAAACCGTTGATTTTTGATCCGTGGTTCGGTTCAGGTTAAATTTTTTTTGAACCGAAACCGTGCCAGAATCGGCGATTTCGAGCGGTTCCAAACCGGAACCGTGAAAAACCACCGAAAAATCTTGAAATCAAGCCGGAACCACAAAAAACTGACAGTTCGAAACCGTTAAAAATCGTAAAAAACCATAGGAAAACCGCCGGTTTGGAACCAAAATCGAAACCGACGGTTTTGGAACCAGAACCGTAACCGCGAAACACCCTCGCGGTTCGGTTCCGATTCAACAATTTCCAAAACTGGAACCGACGGTTCTGAACCGTAACCGCCGGTTCCTAAACCATGGACACCTCTACCCAAATTCCACTAACTCATTTCACTCACATTTTATTGTAAAACCAATATAAAAAAATGGGTCTCATATTGCACTAACTTTTTCAATTTACTATTCTTTACATTTCTTAAAACTCGTGCCAACAATAAAAGTGACTCCTATTGTGAGACGGAATAATTAGATATATATTTATATAATCATAATTAAATTTTTACTAAAATTTAATTATACTTATCCTTAATTAAGTTTAATAATATTTTATTATACACTAATTATACTCCCTCCGTCACACAAAAGATGTTACACTTGTGGGATGACATATGATTTTAGGATGTTTTGTTTTGTGTGTGAAGCTAGTTGTAAAAACCTAATTTCTGATAACAATTTTCATGTACACAGAGCTCTGGATCGAGCACATGCGTTCCCCTTACATGGATTGCTTATGAGCCCGGTGCACCGAGGAAATAGACTTCTTTTTATAAATTCAAACTCAGACAAGCCTAGGACCACCGGTGAATTGGGTTGAGCCCACCGGGGAAACATATACTTTTGTACAAAATTTAATTATAATTAGCTACTTGCTAAAAAATAATCATGAGGCATCGCCTAATTGGAACTATGTTATAAAAATGATGTAAACTTTAATTATGCTAAAAACTTAATCTGCGACGACAACGTTTTACTACATGACATTTTCTAGTAAATTTTGATTGTTTTCAAATTAATAAACGAAAATTATATTAGTCTTACATTAGATGCATATTTATTTCAGAATAAATTGTGTTATATAATCTATTTATGATTAAAGCTAGTATTAAATATTGATTAAAACTACGGCGTTGTCATACCTTATTGATTACATAGTACTATACACTATCAAATATTGATTATAACTATTAATTTTTGCTATTTAATAATTTTTATAATTAAAAAAATTTCTTGATATTTAAAAATTAAAAATTAAAATTTTGTAAAATTAAATCTAATATTGAAATAAAGAAACAAAGTGAAGGATGACAAAAGGGAAAAAAGATTATAAATTTGAAATAACATCAAAGTTAGTACATAACTAAAATAATATCAGATTTAAAATGTTAAAAGTGTAAAAAGACCAAATTGTCCAAACCCCCCAAAATAATATCAAAGGGTATTTTCGTACCAAAAAAAGCCAAAATGAGCAATTTCGAGATAAACCCTTAGTCCAAGAACTACTGACGATATTTTTAAAGTCAAGAGACTATGGACAAGATAAACCTATAATCCAAGGACCATTTTTGCAGTTCACCGTAAGAATAATTGTGTACGTGTAGTAGCAGTAACTTTTTTTCAATTATGTACATGTAGTGTTATTAATACTAGTTTTACCACCCGTGCTATGCACGGGCCATAAGATTTTTAAATAATGAAGATAAATTCTATGGTAAGTAGATTAAAATATAAAAAAGGGATAACGATAATATAATTATGTTTATAGTGCTAATTAAAATAAATATTTTAATAAGCATTCATAAAATTATAAACAATAATAAAAAGAGAAATGTACTTCTCTCAACCCACTCTTTTGAAACATTTCCTATAAACCAAAACGATTATATACCGTTTAAATTTTTTATATGAGTGAAATAAAATAAAATAAATTAAATGACAAAGAGGAGGTGTGCGACTAAGGATTAAACAATTTAGAATCGTATTATAAAGTAATTAAATTCACGTGCTAAAAGTAAAATCCTTTGATGAACCAATTAAAATCATTCTTCAACTTTAAAAATAGAAACAAAGTGCAATTATGTGGATGTTAAATGAAACAAATGTACTCTATGTGTCTCACTATAAGTGAGGCGGTTTTTTCGGCCGTTGTTTTGCGAAAATAATAAAAAATAGTTAGAATGAAGAGAAAGTAATGTAAATAAGAGAATAATGTAAATATGACTCTCTCTTGTATTATTCTCTCTCTTCCTTTACTTTCGATCCACTTTCACTTTAAATATTTATTATTATCTTCGCAAAACAACAGCCGAAGCCCGAAAAGAAACGTCTAGCTTATAGAAGGACAGAGAGAGTAGTAAAGAATAGTAACATCTTATTAATCATATAAAAGTATATAACTAAATAATTTGGAAATTAATATAGAAAACACAAACGAATGTGTAAATTAATTATATATATAATGGGAATATCAACGGATCCACCGATATCAACTACCCCAAAAAAATTATCATTAGATGAATAAAAGTAAATTAACTATAATAAAATCACAAATCAATAATTAATTACAAATTTTAGAAAATTAGAGAGAATTAACACATTTTCAAAACAATTACAACATAAAAGCACAATTTCATTACAAAAATCCAAAATTTTCGAAATGAAGACATAAATTGATAAAGGGGCCGATTTTTTTTATTAAATTTAACTCACAATCCAATTAAATTATAAAGAAAAGTCCAAAAAAAATAAAATGTCAAGTCCAATCTCAGATACATTACAATAGCCGAAAAGAAAGGCCCAAACGATTTTTAAACAAAAGCAACACTTAGTTACTCATACTTAGTTCTAAAACGTTATTAACTCAAAAATATATAATGCTTCTGTCAAACAATTTGTGCCGCCACAAGTGTGACATCTTTTCTGGGATGAAAGGAGTATTAATAAAAATTTAGTTAAGAAACTTATATTCCAACATATGAATATTAGTTGAAGAAAAACGTCTTTCATGAAAATGTGGCATTTCTAAATGCATTTATAAAATATTGATATTTAAAAGAAAGAGTGATTAAAAATCCTCCATGTCAATTTAAAATTGACGAAACAAATTTATTCTGATTCAAATACATGAATTATGTTCGCCATAAATAATAGGACTTCCAATTGATCCACCCACATCGACTAAAAAAAATAAATAATTATTAGTACGACCGAAATAAATAAAATATAATTCAAATTTAAATTTATGTAAAATAAAAAAATAGAAATATATTTTACAATAATAAAATAATTAATCTTTGAATTTAATTCTAATTATATTAGAATTAGAACATCCAAACAATCCAAAAAAGTATCTGTCCCAAAAAATACTATATAAGAGCAATAGCCCAAAGAAACAATACTCATGGCCCAAACGTCATATACACAAAATGGCCCACAACTCTAATCCAATTACTTTAACAATTAAAACAATTACACTTTGCAGCAGATTAAATTAATGAGAGATTACAACTAATTAAATTAATCGTACTTAGGAATTTCTAAGCTTGATTATTACAACATATAAATACAGTTTTTCACCATTTCTTCTCTCCTCAGCAGCGCCGACACACAAACCCTAGAAATTCGAAGACTCCGCGATCTTCAACTCCGGCGACTGAATCACCGCCATCAACAAACGTAAACTGCGACATCTGACCACAACGGACTGAATTGCGATGTCTCCTTGCCAAAACTGCGTCGTCTCACCACAAACTCTAAAGCTTCTACCCTACTCCGCCGATTTTTAGCGGCGACAACCAAAGCGCCGACGTCGCCGGCACAAAACCTAGCCAGCATAGTCTTATCCACGCCGCCTGCGCAAACTCTTGCCGATACAGGCTTATCCACGTCCAACAGAAGCTATTCAATTTAACCGACGACAGTATAGAATCGCAAACCCCAGCCCCAATTCAAGGCGTTCAGAAGTTATTCGGTTAGATCGAAGACGGTTTTGATTTAAGGTAAAATCAAAACAAATTTATTTTTTCTCCAATCCTCGAAATTTACTTATACTCTAACATCTTTCATGTACTTTTATTTTATACAAACTGAATGTCACTGAACGTGTTATTCTAAGTTTTTAGTACCATTAAGTTTTTAAATACTACTTACATTTTAGTATTAAAGGTAATAACCTATAAAATATTTTAATTTGTATCTGCAACATGTTTATTTTAATTAACTCATAAAGTTTACTCTCTTATTCTGCATAAGAAGAGAAAGACATTTAAGTAGTACAAAAAGACTAAATTTGGTGTTTTGCGTTCAAGGTAATTTAGTAATTACTCAACATTAGAATAGTAATTTAATATATATGCAATACTTCAATACTAAAAAACAGCAATCTGATTTTTCTGAGTACAAAAAAACTAAAACTGAAGCTATGCATTAAAGGTAATTCAAAAATTTCTTGAATTGCATACTTTGCTAATATTTGTGATAATGTGATCATTTTGGTTCAATATGGGTCTTTGTAGAAAACATAAGCTAATTCTGAAGTCAAATAATTTACTTTGCATGATTTGTATATTTTAAAATAGGTTGATGCATGCTTGCAATATATGAGCCTGCTTTACTGATATACAAAAATTTTTGTTCTGTTTGGTCTCAATATGGATGTTAAAAGCTAATTAACTATGCATTCAAGATGAGATTTTCAGTTGGTGAATGTGATATACAGATCTTATAAGCCTCATATTTAGTGTCTCAATAGCTTCTCCTCATTGTTACTTGCTAAAATCAGTTGCATGAATTTGCAACCAAAAAAAATACAAAAATTTACAACTTAGAATCAAATATAAAATGTCTTAAGATATATACCTAATTTGCTGAAACAACATCAGAAACACTTTCCTAATAGATGGGTAGCCTCTCGGTCCCAAAGAATGATTCTTCCGTAGCTTTGAAAAGTTTTCCTAAAGGGTCTTAAATGAAACATGCAAAATTGGAATTTACAGTCGGTCACTTTAAAACTTCCTGTTTTAGCAACCATGGTAAGCCTATATTGGTAACTGGTAGTCTTATTTCTGAGATTGTTTGCCCTCACAAAAATCCTAATGAAGAAAATCACTCCTTCCCTTAGTTGAAAACCAACTTTCTAGCATGAATTCTTTGGAGATGATGCTTGGAACCTGGTGCCCTATAAACAAAAATTAAAAAAAAAAAAACTTCCAAGAATGAATACATCTTTTTTATATTAAACTGATCTTTTAAAGGCCCCTGTTTCATTTAGATAGTTTACTATAATACTGATTTTTTGTTTATAAAATCAGTTTTAGAATGTGCTGAAATTAGTAAACTTACCATACGATCATGGTAATGAAGGGTGCCATTACTTCAGTTGGTGCTTTCTGCCAAAAAAAATATTCAAAATCACTCAATTGTTTAATGCATATGCAGTATTTGAAGAAACAAAGTGAAGGATGACAAAAGGGAAAAAAAGATTATAAATTTGAAATAACATCAAAGTTAGTACATAACTAAAATAATATCAGATTTAAAATGTTAAAAGTGTAAAAAGACCAAATTGTCCAAACCCCCCAAAATAATATCAAAGGGTATTTTCGTACCAAAAAAAGCCAAAATGAGCAATTTCGAGATAAACCCTTAGTCCAAGAACTACTGACGATATTTTTAAAGTCAAGAGACTATGGACAAGATAAACCTATAATCCAAGGACCATTTTTGCTGTTCACCGTAAGAATAATTGTGTACGTGTAGTAGCAGTAACTTTTGGGAGAGGGTTTACTTGTTGGAGGGAACAACCTCTGTTCCTCTTTTTTTTGATTCGCCTCTTCCTGCTATCAAATAAACTTTCCTAAGAATAATTTGAGAGGGATTTAGAGCAGGCAGATTAGGATTACCTTCGTTAAGAATTGGAATTTGGCTGCGCAATTGTAAACGATGCATCAATTATCAATTCTCTTTTATTTTATAATAATAATGTAGCCACATTATAATTGAATGACGCACATATATCAAATTAAACCTACATAAAATCGCCCTGTGCACACAGATCGCCTTCTTCCTTTGTCGCGCCGTCTTCTTCCAGATTTCTGCCTCCTCCAGAAATTCTCCTGCTGTTTCTTCTCCGGAAATTCATTCCCCCAATTGATTCTTCCTCCAAGATCATCATCATCCAGGTATGTTTTGTTTTAGTATATTTTGAGCACCAAGTAATTCCTAAATACTCTGTAATGGTAAAATTTCTACTTTGTGATATAAACGTTTCAATTTTTTTTTTCTTCCTATTTTATTGAATTTTCTTTGTCATATCTGATAGAGAGATAATCTGTGGCCTAATCTTTGACCTGAATAATGCTCTTTGCTTCTTGTTTTGTGTTTCTCTTATAATCACTGAAATACCCAATTTTACTCAAAATCTGGTTAGTCACTGAAAATAGACTTATAGAGACTACTATTAAATTGCAAACACAGTTTTTGCACCTCAAAACTTACAAATATATCGAATTTTGGTTTCATTTTTACAAAGTTGTAGTATCAATTTAGCATAAAATATAAAATAATAAACCGCTGAAGAACATTGCGAAACCAAAAGCTACGAAGCTATGATGCAGCTCAGTTTTAGGCATTATGATCAATTAAGATATCATCTCACTCAATTTGGCTAAACAAAATGAGCACCCCTTGGCCTCATTAAAAGTTATATTTTCAGTCTGAACCGGAAGAGCCAAGGATTGATTTAACTTGGAATGGAATCAATGGATGCAAAAGATGTCCTGGGCAACAATGACATAGATGACGTTCGTTGGCTCTGTTCTTTAACCGAATCTGAAGTTGTAAGCGTAGCCTCTTTTCTGAAAAAATCTTTATTCAGATAGATTTTGTTCATGTTAGGATTTTATTGTATTGATATGTGTGTTCTAAACTATGTTGTTGCTTGCACTAGGATCTGTTAATTGGCCTAAAGAGTTTGGTAAATATGCGAGCTAATACAATTGGCCACAAAGATTTGGCAAAGAAGTTTGACTTGCATATGCTGCGGACCTTCAGTATGTTCTTTCTTACCATACTTTATTGTTGTGTAATCCTGCTAAGGCATATTGTGTATGATCGTATAATGTAATCTGGCCAATCACTTTATGTGAATAGTACAATTTTGTATCTGATGGAAAGCATGGTTTACTTGGTAGCTATTTTTAAAAATGTTGATTTTTATGGAGGTACTATAGTTTGAAAAACTGATGAAAAGCAGTGGCTCACATTTTCCCCTATGAAGTATGCACATATGTTTTTTCTCTGTTCATACATTTTCTCTTGTCTGCTGGACACTAATTTAATTTCTCATGTTTTTTATCAGTTCAATTCAGTTTTTTTTTTTCTTTTTCTGTTGCGAGTTTATGGTCAACATGCTTCCTTACAGGTTTCATCTTTATGGAACATTTGAAAGGGCAGCAAAAAGATTTACCAGTGGCTTCCATGGTTAACTTACTTAAACAAAGCCTCAGTGGTAGTTTTGCGAGCATGACCGCTGAAGATTTACATTTATATTTGTATAAAGATTATAGGAAAAGGCATATTTACAAGTAAGTAAGTTCTTTAGTATTCCATTGCATGCATTTTGATCATTTGATGTGAATAGTTACATTGCATGATTTGGTATATTGATACCTGATAAGTCTATGCTTCCCCTGATGCAGCTTAAGAGATAAGTAAGGTCGTAGGAATCACATACCTCTATATCCTAATAACAATTATGTTATTGATGTTGGAGCTTATGATCCATGTACTTGTCTTTGCTTTAATTGATCCTCGAATCTCATTATATTTTCTTCATTCTTTTAATTCTTAAGGTGCGTGGGCTTGTTGGCTGGGTTTAGAACATAACACTTGATTAATCTTTGTTTTTTTCTGGATATCATTGAAACATTAAAATAATTTGAATAACAGCTAGTTATAAAAACCTTCCCATGCTACTTCCAATAGGGACTATAATTCATGATGTTAGGAAGCCGAGACTAGTACTAAAACTTTGCTGATTTGAGTTGCAGTGTGCACGAAAGGTGTTTCACAGCTTTTAATTAATAGGTTCAAATGGCATCCTGTAAACTTTGACATGGTATCCATTGAAAACACACAAGCACTCTTCACACATACATAAACATATATAGTATATACATCTATCTATATTTATGTACCAAAAATAAAAATTCATGAACTTTTTTGTACTATCAGGAGTGTATTGAATTATGGGAGGATTAACATCATTTCAGCAAAAACAAATAAATGTATTAAATAGAACATTCAATTAGACTACGATAGAGTACTTTAAATTGTTAATTTACACTTGATTTCTGTTACCGTATAAGTTTGCTTCCACCTCTATATGATAAATAAAAGCTTGTTTTGAGATCACTCTTCTTAGGTCACAACTCTTTGTTGCGATTTTTCTTATTAATGCTTGTCTTAATTATTTTTGTATCTATCTATCTATTGTTTTGACACGACTGGCTTGATATGTATAACTAATTGTTATATGCAAAATTTACCTCTTACAGGTTTTTCCAGGAAATGCTTCCCTCCCAAGAGCAAAAATTAAAGGAAATGCCTCCCTCCCAAGAGCAAAAATTAAAGCGAAAAACTAGAGAGTGAAAGTTTCAAAGAGACTTGTAGTACAATATCCTCTTGCTCAGACACTCGTCACCAGTATTGAAGCTTGTTGCTTGTTCAACCAAAAGGCACGAGCCGAGTGCATCATGGACTTATGAACCTCTGTGTGGTTATCTAATTGTTTAAAAAGGGATCACACAAACCACTTGCTATATGTTTTACTTACAGAATTTGAGTGTAAGTTCATTTCTTTGCAATCCATGTTTTATTTTTCTACCTCAACCCATTCCCATCATAAAAATGTGGATCTAATTTTATCAAAATATTATTGGTGTCTCAAAAGTTGGGTGTGGATTAATCTTCGGAAACCTACTTTGACAGCCCAACCGCTGCACACTTTGTGTTACAGCTTGATAACGAGTATCATCTTATGAAACCTTCAACTGTGACAGCCCAACTTCTTACAAGTATCCTTGAACTTGCCCATAATAGAAACAACTGTACCCATGCATCTTCACCTCACACTATAAACATACACAAAGTACACATTTATGGCTTAATTAGGATTTAGTGTTTATGATTTATGCCTCAGTATTGACGATTCAGTGACTAATTTAATTCTACATGTGGTTTAAGCCTCTACCAATCAACTATTTTTGTTATTCATCCCCATAAATTGTCGGTGTTTCATTCAGATTGTTGTGCAAAACTCATCACCAAACACAACTCTAGAAAATTCTCTCGTCCTAGTTCCGAATAGATAATTTAGAGAATTCAACCTCCACCAATAATTAATATTATATACACCTGTCTCAAACTCAAAACTTTTATATTCTAATACTAATAATAGGTCTTATTCCATCTGTTCCACCGTCACATATTTGTTTTGGGTGCATGTTTTTAAATAATGGTATTTAGTGGAGTAATTAAATGACGAGAGAATAAAGTAGGAATAAGAAAAAAAGTACTTCATCCGTCCTAACTAAGTTGAATAAAAATTTTAGGGCACGAATATTAAGAAATTATATTGAAAAGTAGAAGAGATGAATAAAATAGGAAATATAAACAGAAAGTAAAGTAGGTGATAGAATAAAATATGGGTGATTGAATATTTTGTTTTTTGTCAAAAAATGAAATGTCAACTTAGTTGGACATCTCAAAAAGAAATACGACTTAACTTAGTTGGGTGGCGAAGTAAGAGATTGAATAAAGTAAAAGAGAGATAGAGTGTTGTTTTTTTGTAAAAAAAGAAATTGTCTCACTTATAGTGAGACGGTCTAAAAAAGAATAAGTCTCAGTTAGAGTGGGACGGAGAAAGTGTAATATAGTACATAAAGTAATGTGGGCGGAGTGTGTGTGGCCCTTAATCTCTCTATGAGGAATCTAAGTTTATTGGAGTGGGGTGGGATGGGGTAGGATGAGACATGTATAGTGCCTAGTTTCTCTTTGTGCATGCATATCCTCAAAGCAAGGGGCAATGGAATAGGGTCAAAAAGGGGTCAATGTGAAAGATTGAATTAGAAAAGTGGCCTTAATTAATAGAAGGGTTAGTGCTAACAACTTGGAGATCCCACACTCTTTATGGCACCCTATGCCCACACTCTAAGCTGTCTCTATTGGGTTCAATGCATCTACTTCTATAGACATGCATATATAGGTGAGATTTCACTATTTTATTGTTTATTAAACTCTTATCAATCATTCTTATCATGAATTGGCAACATCTTTGAGATTTAGTGAGTGAATTATTAGTAGGTACCCACTTGCTTTCATCTATCATGGATAGACATATTTGTTCCCTTCCCTCAATATATAGAGAGAGATATTGGTAATGATCATTCACTTGCATGGTAACTTAGACTAATTAATCTAGTTTTGCTACTAATGAAGGTGTCTATGGATATAAATGCTAATTATACAAGTATTACTTATGATGTAACATCTGCCGGTGTTTAGATATCATAAAATAATGGCTTGAGTAAGTTAGAGGAGAAAAATAGTGTTTAGATATAAGAGTGAACTACATAAATGGTACCTGATCTTTCAGTTTCGCACATAAATGGTATCTGATCTTTATTTTATATCGTTTTTGGTACCCAGTGACAAAAATAACCTTAGGTACCAAATATGTGATTATTTTTTCTTCCTTTCTTATTTCTCTTTTTCTTATTTAGTTCCTTATTCTTTCTTTTTTCTCATTTTCTTCTTTCTTTTTAGTATTTTATCTTCCTTTCATTTTATGCATACATCTTATTGCATTATATAAATAAAAAAATAAAATACCTAATTAAATTAGTTATTTAAAGTAATTAAATTAATTTATTTTTTATTAAATTATTTTATACTCATTTTAAGGTTGAAACACCTGACTAATAATAAATTATTATTATTATTATTATTATTATTATTATTATTATTATTATTATTATTATTATTATTATTATTACATAATATTATGTGATTCATAATTTATATAATTATACTATAATTATTTATTAATTACTATTAGTTTTTAGTATAATAATAATAATATTATTATAATATTTAAATATAATTATAACTATAATTATATTTAAATATAATTGAATGATATTAAAAATAAATTAATTATTAATTTATAACATCAAAATAATAATATTAATATTGATTAATAATAATAGTATAAAGAATTAGAAAAATGAAAGAAGATATTATAATATCACTTTTGGTACTAATTTTATGGATGCCCAAAATATCCTCTATGACATAAATGGGAAAATATATTTGTTTAAAGGGCATTTTGGGAAGAAAATTGCATCAGATACCAAAAATGTGATTTATAGGTACCAAAAACGATATAAAATAAAGATCAGGTACCACTTACGTGCGAAAGTGAAAGATCAGGTACCATTTATGTAGTTCACTCTAGATATAAAGAGCATAAATGGTGGACACCATATATTCGCTTCCCACAGACGACAACGAACTTTTTTCTTTTCTTTTCTTTTTTTTTTTGCTTTTTTCTGCTTATATTTTCTATTTCTGATGATTGTAGTATATAAATAGTAATTATAACTTGTATTTTTAATAATTTTGATGTGACCAAATTATATTGGTGGTACAATTCAAATGATAGTAAAGTTATACGTACAATTTTATGTGACCAAATTATAAAGTTACATATAATTATAGTAATTTTTAGAGAAGACTAAATATTTTTTTAAACATAATTATGAAAGTAACTAATTATATAACAACAGTTAACTGTCACCACTAAAATACTAATAAATCATAAAAATAGAAAGAAAAAGAGGAAGGAAAAAATGCAATAAACACAAGAAAATACGGCGTCGTTTGTGGCACAATGATTTGCATTCCGGAAGATTCCAGTCCAAAAATGGGATGTCTTATCACAAATTGTAATTATTATCAATATTCTCCCTATATTTGGGTGGTATCCCAACCAAATCTAGTTTATATAATTGAGTATGATGGTTTAGTTGTTAATTAATCAATTAATTAATTCCATGAAAATAAATCTTATACTATGTTGCATCAAAATCAAGTAGTTAGCTAGGAATTTTGAGGAACAAACGAACTTTCAAAGTTCCAAATATAGAAATATTTTCATTGTGACCGAGTTCATATAACGTGTTCCTACTGACATTTTCTTATTACTCAAATATTTGAAGGTCATAATAATCAAATGAACACAATTACGTATCTACTCAAAAATACGAGTTCTATAATTTATTGGATATCAGTAGAGAAATTCATTGGACATTATGAAGAAAAAAAATTCTATTATATTAGTGTTTTATTAGTTTACTAATACTATAGCAAATAAATTCTACTATCCATTAATGCCATGTTTGGTATATATACATAATATTTTATGTACTGCACCATAATTCCTTTAGGGCATCTACAGTGGGACGGACTAAGCGACACCCTATGCATCGTCACATCAGCATTTTTATCCTCCGTCACTTCCACCTGCAATGGGGTGGACTATAGCTCGCCCTAAGCCCCGCCCTAAGCATTTTACTTCTATTTTGTATTTATATAATTTATACAAATATATCAAGCAAAATAAATAAATAAAAACAACACAATTAAGACAAATCCTACATTTACTTAATTTAAAAAAACTTACAAAATAAGAAATTAAAAAAAATTACAAACTAAGAAATTTTAAAAAAAGTTACAAACTAAGAAATAAAAAAAAAGTGCACTACATATAAAAAAACCCGGCTCGTCTAGAGTAGTCCCAACCTGCGGCTGAGGCCATCGATCATCCGCTGGATGCCTTCGATTTGAGCCGGGTTGGTCGCCTGCATCATGGCAATGTGCGCGTCCAACAACGTCCTGTAGTCGGAGGAGGCCACCAAATCAGTGTAGGGATGTGACGCAGCCGAAATCTGGCTCGCGGTCGGGCTTGGGGCATGGTCAGGCGGCGCCGCGGCGGATGAGGTCGCCTTGGCCTTGGCCTTGGCAGCCTTGATGCCAGGGGTACGCCGGGATATCGGTGTGCCGGAACTCTCATCCTCGAACACTGGATTGTTGAGGTCCATTGGAGACGCGCCGCTCTCGCTGCTTGTATAATCAGCGAAGGTGCGCTTCTACGCCCTCTTCTTCGCCGCCGTCGATTGGGGAATCATACCACCAACAAACTTCTGCTTCTCCTTCAAGAGTGCCCAGGACTGGTAGTGCTTGAAGTCGTCGTACAATGACATGTACGATTGGACCGCTTTGTCGCGCACATTGACAGACTCGCCGCTGGCCTGCTCCCTCTCGCACTTGTCGTACTCCCCCGCGAACAGATTGACCTGCTTCTTTATTTGATCCCAGTGCTTGCGGAGCTGCTCCCTATGGCGCTTGTAGGCGGTCGGCGGCTTGGCCTCGTTGTGTTTTTCGGCGATGCGCTCCCAATACGCAGTAACCTTCTGGTTGTTGGCGAACACCGGATCCTCTGAAACATCAATCCAACATCTAGTCAAGACGAAGGATTCTTCCGGGGCATAGTTCGTCCTTTCCGGGGTGAACTCTTCACACACTGCCGTTTGCGGCAACTTCTGGGCTCGTGCCTTGGTCCGCTTCTTCTTGATTGCGGAGCCCGACGAGGCGGCGGATCGGCCGCGAGGTGCGGCAGCGGCGGGTGTGCGGTTGGGAGAAGACTCCATGTCTGGCAGCCCGTACGAGTCCGTGCTGAACTCGGGATTGTACTGGGCGTTGGTGTCGAATGGACTGTTTCAGAATAAATCGTGTTATATGGTCTATTTATGATTAAAGCTATTAAATATTGATTAGAACTAAGGCGTTGTCATATTTTATTGATTAAATATTAGACACTATCAAATATTGATTATGACTAATAATTTTTGTTATTTAATAATTTTTATAATTAAAAAAATTTATTGATATTTAAAAACTGAAATTTAAAATTTAATTTTGTAAAATTAAATCTAATATTGAAATAAAGAAACAAAGTGAAGGATGACAAAAGGGAAGAAGAATGATAATTTTGAAATAATATCAGATTTAGTACATAACTAAAATAATATCATATTTAAAATGTTAAAAGTGTAAAAAGACCAAATTGCCCAAACCCCCCAAAACCCCTCAAAAGGGCATTTTCGTCTCAAAATACTGTTTTTGATATTAACCCTTAGTTCAGGGAGTACTGGTGATATTTTTAAAGTCCAGGGACCATTTTCGAGATAAACACATAGTCCAGGGACCATTTTTGAAGTTCACTCTTTTTTTTATTTCAATATTAGATTTAATTTTATAAAATTAAATTTAATATTTAGATTTTTAAATATCAATAAATTTTTTTAATGAAAACTATTAATTCATAGACACTATAAATATTGATTAAAACTATTAATTTTGTTATTTAATATAATATTCAATTGAATTGAAGAAGTACAGAAAAATAATATTAATCATGATGGAAAAATAAGAGTTAAATATTATGAAGTTGACTAAAAATTTGATCCTACTAAAAATTTTATATAGGAGTATTTTTGTTGAAATTTTCTAGTAAATTTTGATTGTTTTCAAATTAATAAACGAAAATTATATTAGTCTTACATTAGATGCATATTTATTTAAGAATAAATTGTGTTATATAATCTATTTATGATTAAAGCTAGTATTAAATATTGATTAAAACTACAGCGTTGTCTTACCTTATTGATTACATAGTACTATACACTATCAAATATTGATTATAACTATTAATTTTTGCTATTTAATAATTTTTATAATTAAAAAAATTTATTGATATTTAAAAATTAAAAATTAAAATTTTGTAAAATTAAATCTAATATTGAAATAAAGAAACAAAGTGAAGGATGACAAAAGGGAAAAAGGATTATAAATTTGAAATAATATCAAAGTTAATACATAACAAAAATAATATCAGATTTAAAATGTTAAAAGTGTAAAAAGAACAAATTGTCCAAACCCCCAAAAATAATATCAAAGGGTATTTTCGTACCAAAAAAATCCAAAGGGAGCAATTTCGAGATAAACCCTTAGTCCAAGGACTACTGACGATATTTTTAAAGTCCAGGGACTATGGGCGAGATAAACCTATAGTACATGGACCATTTTTGCAGTTCACTATAAGAATAATTGTTTACGTGTAGTAGCAGTAACTTTTTTTCAATTATGTACGTGTAGTGTTATTAATATTATTAATTTAATTTATCATTTCTAATACTATTATATCAATATGAGCCCGCCCACTAATTAAAAACTAATTAAATATTAGTAGAATTATATTAGGTTATTATACCTACCTCTTCTTTCACTCCGCAGCTCTTCTTCCTCAAGTTTTTCTCTTAAGTTTTATGTAATTTAATCTCTCTCCCTGAACCGAGAAGTCACTACCTCCGTTGGCCTTGAAGTTACGTTCTCGATTCCTAACTTCCGGTTCTTAAAGGTAATTCCTTAGATCTCTGTTTCTTTGATTTAAGGTTTGAGGGTTTTGATTGAGTTAAGAGTAAAAAACATGGCTAGAAATTAAGTTACAGCCTTACAGGTTGTGTTTTCCTTGCTTAGATTGTACAGTGACTACTGTGTTTACAAACGTTTGGGAAACCGATTATGATTTATGCGATGCAAGTGAAACTATATGAAAGCAATTGAATAAGAGATTGGGAGAGGGTTTACTTGTTGGAGGGAACAACCTCTGTTCCTCTTTTTTTGATTCGCCTCTTCCTACTATCAAATAAACTTTCCTAAGAAGAGTTTGAGAGGGATTTAGAGCAGGCAGATTAGGATTACCTTCGTTAAGAATTGGAATTTGGCTGCGCAATGGTAAACGATGCATCAATTATCAATTCTCTTTTATTTTATAATAATAATGCAGCCACATTATAATTGAATGACGCACATATATCAAATTAAACCTACATAAAATCGCCCTGTGCACACAGCTCTGGATCGATCACATGCGTTCCCCTTACATTGATTGCTTATGAGCCCGGCGCACCGAGGAAATAGACTTCTTTTTATAAATTCAAACTGAGACAAGCCTAGGACCACCGGTGAATTGGGCTGAGCCCACCGGGGAAACATATACTTTTGTTCAAAATTTAATTATAACTAGCTATTTGCTAAAAATAATCACGAGGCATCGCCTAATCGGAACTATGTTATAAAAATGATGTAAACATTAATTATGCTAAAAACTTAATCTGCGACGACAACGTTTTACTATACCATATAAAGAGTTGTATGCCAGGAGTGTTGCTGCCGGGAGTTGTGTTAGGGGTGCCAGCAATCACGTTTCGATGTGCGTTGCGGAGAGGAGGAGCAGGAGCAGGTGGAGGAGGAGCAGGGGAAGACCGCATTCGTTAATGAAAAATATAATATAATTTTATAATATAATATATTATTATATCTATTTTTAAATTAAATTTATCTAATATTATCATTAATTTAATTATCAATTCTTACTTTTTATTTTTTTTCTTTTAACTCATTTTTTTTATTTTTTGTTAAACCTATAAAAGCATAATGTAAAATATTTATTTAAATTTCTGAAATTTAAATATTTTATTAGAAAAAAAATTTAAATACACTGTTTTATTTAGTATTTAATTGAAAGTATTATTGTCCATGTCTTAATTAACATGAAGGGTTATAATGTAAAATTAAAGTACAGTTAAAATAAGTAAGTTTCTTTTTTTTTTTGCAATTGATAGAAAATGAGAAATATACCCCAACTTTGTATATACAATTTTTGTTAATTTATCAACTACTCATTTTTTATTGGATTGTGAAGAGTGAGTTGTTTTGTGTTTGCTTTGTCTCTTCTTTTTGCTCGTAAAATTATCAAGCCTCCCAAATCCAGCGAATCGACTAGATCACAGGGTCTAGGAACTCGCGGAATCTGGAGAATCTCGGTCGTTGGATACACAGAACACTCCTTCAAAACCCTCAACCACGAATACTAAAATTTAGCATAGGGAAGTAGGGATCGATCCCACAGAGATGGATGCGTAATGATTACGCATAAAGATCTGGAAACTATTTTTGGTTTGGCTGCTGCCACGCATTTTTGGATTGAGGAAATTAACTAGGCTTGGAATTTAAATCTGCTATGCTAACAGCTAGATCTAGGCAGAAATGGATATTGCATAAAAACTAAGACGAGACAATCACTAGATCTAAAAACTCTTAACTAATCTACCTAGACCAGGGAATTTAAAATGCAAGTGGGACCCAAATGCTGAAAAAGGTAAATACGGACGAACAAAAAATCTGCAGCATAACTAACTAAAGCATCAACCGAAAATGACTTCATCTTCTCCGATGGACTCGCAAAAACACTCGGTAAACTTAATCGAACGCAATTAGGAAGCAAACAATCAGATTCAAAGCAAGTAGGTGACATACGAAAAGAAAATAGAAAAATCTGCGCTACTAGACGAAGCCAAACAGAAACAGAACAGAACACTTGAAATTCATGTACAAATCTATCTCCCCTGCTCAGATCCAAAACTCGGATGCTAAATCCACTCCGGATCCAAGCATCCGACACAAAACTCCAACCAAAAACAGCTCCATAACAACAGATTTGAATTTTTCACAGATCAACAACAACAATTACAGATCAGCAATCGAACTCCCAGATCAAACACCATGTCGACAGAGAAAATAGCTGAACATAAATCAACTCCAAAACAGAGGTAAACTAAACCAACAGAAATGCATAGAGAATTAAGCAACATCAACAGCAGATTTCGACTTCCGAAAGTGAAGTTCGAAAATAAGAAACAACAAACTGAAATGAAAATGATTGTATCTTCGCCCTCACGCGTACGGTGTTACGTCGGAACTTCTGAACTAAGAAACGACCCCCTTAACCACCCCAAATTCCCATTTCCAAGTGTGTGTGTGTGTGAGCTAAGAGTGAGCAAAAAGTGATCCCCCTCTATTCGTGCTGCATACTTCTCCATTTATAGGCGTTGAGGTGGGGCCCAGCGAGGTATAGATAGACTTTGTTGCCCTCAGCTATTGACTCCCTTCCTCTAGCCTTCTTTTCCTTCAGTTTTGATCAATTTCTGCTCTGTTCCTCGCTAGACTGTTTCCTCCAGTATCTCCTGGATCTAGCGCTTTATCACACACATGGCTTAATCAAACATGTTAGAACCAGCAGAAATGTGATGCTTTTCACTATATAACCAATGCATGAAATTAGCCTTATCAGATTGATGCAGCAAAGCTGCAAATCTAAATAAAATGCCCAGATTATAAATACAACAAAATCAAATTAGGTAGCATATCAAGTTTCATTAAATGGAAACGCCGGCCGCAAAGAGGTGTTAAGCAATAATTGAGTTATACTTGAACGGAGTATTAATAATTAATTAAATTATCAATTAAGGGTTAATTGCAGTTTAAACTTAAGCGAAGGTTTATTAATTCGTAAGATACTAGGCTAATTCGTCAATACTCAATCAGAAATTTATATTATTCCACAATTTATTAAGGCAATTCACGTCTAAATAAACTTTAGTTGTATTTTGGTGTTTGCACATAAACTTTGATAGTAAGAATAAACACATAAATTAACAATTGTGACAAAATTTCTAGAAATTGAATGTATGTTAAAATTAAAACCGACTGACCTTGTAGTCTACATATAATTAATGAGTTAAAATTAAAATTGACATTATAGACTTGTAAGATAGAGCAATCTATCATGGTTCGGGTCACTTGCGCGAGTCTTCAACGTTGATTTTTCTTGATTTTCTTAACCGGGATATATTATAAAGTTTCAGATAATTAATACTAGAATATTTAAGAATATCATACTAGTATTTTAATTTTTATTTTCTAAAAGTTTAAAAGAACAAAAAGATCTAATTTAAATGATTGAAAAATTGAAGTGCAAGTACCATTTTAGGCATTCAACCGTAACAAAATATCATATCCAATATTACAAAGAGAGAGAAAGTATCCAATAGTTTGCGTAATTTATTATTATTATTGTTATACTACCTCCGTCCCCCAAATTTTGACACAGTTTACTATTTCGGTCTGTCTCCCAAATTTTGACACACTTCACTTTTTACCATTTTTGGTAGTGGACTCCATATTTCACCAACTCATTCATACTCACATTTTATTATAAAACTAATACTTTAAAAGTAGGACCCACATCCTACCAACCTTTTCAACTCACTTTAATTACATTTCTTAAAACCCGTGCCGAGTCAAAGTGTGTCGAAATTTGGAGGACGGAGGTAGTATCATTTTTGCGGGAATCTTTGTCAAAATCCTTTAGCTTTCATTTTTTTTTCCAGAGTTGATGCCGCAAAGCTACTAATTTAATTACTACAGTACCTAATAAATAGAAAACAAATTAGGTAGTGTCGGTAAACTGACTTCATTATTTAAATCATCGATACAGCTTGATGTTTATTCCATGCCACTATGCCAGCATTGTTGTATTTAGTTTTATTTTCTGTTCTTTACACATACGGGGAAAAGATAGAAGAGGTTTTGTTTATTGTGGTAACGTGTACAAACCACAATGCATTAATTTTCAATGAACCCATTTAATTGTCTATAAATTGCGATTTCACAAATCATAGAGATTGAGAGGTTGGCAATAAATCATCAAATGGCTACATACAATGTTATAGATACGAGGGAAGTAAGACCGCCTATGACGAATCATGTCCCAAACATTTGGGGTGATATTTTCTCTAACTTCACTTTTGACGACAAGGTATATATCTATACGCATTATTTGTATTGTAAATATATAAATTTTTAATGTTTTTTTCTCATTTTTTAAAGAATTTAATTAGGTTTTTGTTAGAAACTCAAATATACTGTATATATGTATGAGTCAATTATGTTTGGAACAAAAAATAATTTGAAGGAAAAAACATAATGATAAAATTTCATATATTTATAAGCAAATAAAACATTGTACGGTAATTGATTGTTATATAAACATAAATTATTTTCTTCATTTATCAGGAACAAGAAAAAAATGCAAAAGCAATCGAAGCATTGAAGCAAGAAGCAAGATGCATGCTAATGGAAGAAACAACGCCTCTCAATCAAATGATATTAATCGACACACTCGAGCGTTTGGGATTAGCCTACCTTTTCTAGATAGAAATCGAACACATACTCCAACAAATCAACAATGCACAAGTTCTCCAACATTGCGATTTATTCGCTACATCACTTGGATTTCGTCTGCTTAGGCAACACCGGCACCACATTTCTTGCAGTATGTTTCGTTCCACAAACTCATCTCTGTTGTTTGCTATGCACAATTTGATGAATTCATCTCTTGTAGATGTTTTCAACAAGTTTGTTAATGGAGATGGCATGTTTGAAGAGGAAGACGACGACGTGGAGGGCGTACTAAGCTTGTACGAAGCAGCTTATGTTCGATTTCACGATGAAGAAATATTACAACAGGCTGAGGTTTTCTCAAACAGTTACCTGCGACGTATCGAAGCAGAGTTAGAGTCACCTCTTAGAGAGAAAGTGAAGAGAGCTTTGGAGCACCCTCTTCATAGGAGTAATACAATGGTCTATGCTAGGATTTTCATCTCTATTTATGAAAAGGGTGACTCCAAAAATCAACTTCTTCTCAAACTAGCAAAATTCAACTTCAATTTTTTGCAGAATCTGTACAGGAAAGAGCTCTATATTCTATCCAGGTAATAACAAATTCTTGATTGAGCAACAGTTGTTTTTATTTTTAAATTATACATATATATGTGAAATTTTATATAGTACTACTAAATAGTATTAATTATTGAATTGTTTGATAAGATGGTGGAAGAAATTTGATCTGAAATCAAAATTAGCATATGCAAGAGATCGAGTGGTGGAGGCACATCTTTGGTGCGTGGCATTCCATCACGAACCTCAGTATTCTCATCTTCGAATAGGATTCGCGAAAGGCTTGCAAGTTATCACAATCATGGATGATACTTATGATAACTATGCTACACTTAATGAAGCTCAACTTTTTACTGAAGTCTTACGCAGGTATGTCTCACATACTCTATGCTCTCTCTCTCTCAAATTCAATGGTTCATTGTTATAATTTATAAAATTTTGCAAGTGGAATATCGATGAAGCTGAGAGACTTCCCGAATACATGAGAATTGTATATCTATTCATAATGAGTGTATATGAAGACTATGAACTCGAGGCAAAGCAACTTGGGAAAGGATTTGCAGCTCCTTATTTCAAACAAACAGTCAGTTATAATATTCCTTGCATTCCCTAAAAATAAAAAAAGCATATATATGCTATGTTTGAATATGGAGTATGAAGATATATTTGGTGAATAGGTGCAACAACTTGGGAAGGCTTACAATGAAGAGCTAAAGTGGCTTATGGAAAGAAAAGTGCCTTCATTCCAAGACTATCTTCGAAATTCGGAGATAACCAGCTGCATTTATATCATGTTTGCTGCTACCATTCCTGGCTTGAAATCTGTCACACAACAAACCATTGATTGGATCAACACTCAACCCAAACTCGTGACCTCAACTGCTATGCTCGGTCGATACTGGGATGACCTTGGCTCTCACCATGTAACTTAATTTTATCTAACTCTAAATTAAAGTTTCTAACCTGTTAATTAATTTACTTCCAACTAATTATTGGTATATATCTCATTAATTTAAGCGTGAGAGCAAAGGAGGCCAAGTGGTGACTAGGTTGGAGTGCAACATGAAACAACATGGTGTAACAACAAAGGAAGAGGCAGCCTCTAAGTTTGTGGAACTGATTGAGGAGGCATGGAGGGATATAAACCGAGAACTGGTTGAGACGACGTCGTCTGTGGCTAATGAAATCGCTGTCGAATTTCTCAACTATGCTCGAGGCTGTGATGCCACTTACAACATCAACAATGGAGACGCTTACACAGATCCTAAACTTGCTATGTCAAATGTTGTTGCCCTCTTTCTTCAACCATTACTATTTTGATTCATTTGCATACTCATGTCATAGCTTATAGTATTAGTAACCTGCTGCATACCATTTGGGCAAAAAGTTCATGACCTATATATCAATATGTATCTTGAGAATTTTATTTAATAATAGTAATAATCATATTTGCATTATTTTATTGGGTTAATATAAGGTAGTTTGCAAAGTCAATCTTGGTTCAATTAGAGTATTTTCAATCATTACACTAAACTCAAATCTATTTTAGAGTAGATGTCAAACTAAATATTAATTTTACTCTAATCATTTATACTAAACTCAATCTCAAAAGATTATTCTTCACTCACTGACTTTTTAAACTTTTCAATCACACCTATAAATTTTATCTAAATTACACCCCATGACCCTTAATTTGATTAATTAATACTACTGTAATAAGATTTTGTTTAAAATTAAGATTCTGTCAATTTTTAAACTAATAAACGATTATTGAAAAATGAAAATTATGCATTTGTAGTAGTATTAAGAATAAGAGTGAACTACATAAATGGTCCCTGGACTATGGGTTTATCTCGCCCATAGTCCCTGGACTTTAAAAATATTGCCAGTAGTCCCTGGACTAAGGGTTTATCTCGAAATTGGTCCTTTTAGCTTTTTTTGGTACGAAAATACCCTTTGATATTATTTTGGGGCAATTTGGTCTTTTTACACTTTTAACATTTTAAATCTGATATTATCTCAGTTATGTACTAACTTTGATATTATTTCAAAATTATCATTCTTCTTCCATTTTGTTATTCTTCACTGAATTTGTTTTTTTTTAAATTTCAATATTAGATTTAATTTTATAAAATTAAATTTAATATTTAGATTTTTAAATATCAATAAATTTTTTTTAATGAAAACTATTAATTCATGGACACTATAAATATTGATTAAAACTATTCATTTTGTTATTTAATATAATATTCAATTGAATTGAAGAAGTACAGAAAAATAATATTAATCATGATGGAAAAATAAGAGTTAAATATTATGAAGTTGACTAAATATTTGATCCTACTAAAAATTTTATATAGGAGTATTTTTGTTGAAATTTTCTAGTAAATTTTGATTGTTTTCAAATTAATAAACGAAAATTATATTAGTCTTACATTAGATGCATATTTATTTCAGAATAAATTGTGTTATATAATCTATTTATGATTAAAGCTAGTATTAAATATTGATTAAAACTACGGCGTTGTCATACCTTATTGATTACATAGTACTATACACTATCAAATATTGATTATAACTATTAATTTTTGCTATTTAATAATTTTTATAATTAAAAAAATTTCTTGATATTTAAAAATTAAAAATTAAAATTTTGTAAAATTAAATCTAATATTGAAATAAAGAAACAAAGTGAAGGATGACAAAAGGGAAAAAAGATTATAAATTTGAAATAACATCAAAGTTAGTACATAACTAAAATAATATCAGATTTAAAATGTTAAAAGTGTAAAAAGACCAAATTGTCCAACCCCCCAAAATAATATCAAAGGGTATTTTCGTACCAAAAAAAGCCAAAAGGAGCAATTTCGAGATAAACCCTTAGTCCAAGAACTACTGACGATATTTTTAAAGTCAAGAGACTATGGACAAGATAAACCTATAATCCAAGGACCATTTTTGCAGTTCACCGTAAGAATAATTGTGTACGTGTAGTAGCAGTAACTTTTTTTCAATTATGTACGTGTAGTGTTATTAATACTAGTTTTACCACCCGTGCTATGCACGGGCCATAAGATTTTTAAATAATGAAGATAAATTCTATGATAAGTAGATTAAAATATAAAAAAGGGATAACGATAATATAATTATGTTTATAGTGCTAATTAAAATAAATATTTTAATAAGCATTCATAAAATTATAAACAATAATAAAAAGAGAAATGTACTTCTCTCAACCCACTCTTTTGAAACATTTCCTATAAACCAAAACGATTATATACCGTTTAAATTTTTTATATGAGTGAAATAAAATAAAATAAATTAAATGACAAAGAGGAGGTGTGCGACTAAGGATTAAACAATTTAGAATCGTATTATAAAGTAATTAAATTCACGTGCTAAAAGTAAAATCCTTTGATGAACCAATTAAAATCATTCTTCAACTTTAAAAATTAGAAACAAAGTGCAATTATGTGGATGTTAAATGAAACAAATGTACTCTATGTGTCTCACTATAAGTGAGGCGGTTTTTTCGGCCGTTGTTTTGCGAAAATAATAAAAAATAGTTAGAATGAAGAGAAAGTAATGTAAATAAGAGAATAATGTAAATATGACTCTCTCTTGTATTATTCTCTCTCTTCCTTTACTTTCGATCCACTTTCACTTTAAATATTTATTATTATCTTCGCAAAACAACAGCCGAAGCCCGAAAAGAAACGTCTAGCTTATAGAAGGACAGAGAGAGTAGTAAAGAATAGTAACATCTTATTAATCATATAAAAGTATATAACTAAATAATTTGGAAATTAATATAGAAAACACAAACGAATGTGTAAATTAATTATATATATAATGGGAATATCAACGGATCCACCGATATCAACTACCCCCAAAAAAATTATCATTAGATGAATAAAAGTAAATTAACTATAATAAAATCACAAATCAATAATTAATTACAAATTTTAGAAAATTAGAGAGAATTAACACATTTTCAAAACAATTACAACATAAAAGCACAATTTCATTACAAAAATCCAAAATTTTCGAAATGAAGACATAAATTGATAAAGGGGCCGATTTTTTTTATTAAATTTAACTCACAATCCAATTAAATTATAAAGAAAAGTCCAAAAAAAATAAAATGTCAAGCCCAATCTCAGATACATTACAATAGCCGAAAAAAAGGCCCAAACGATTTTTAAACAAAAGCAACACTTAGTTACTCATACTTAGTTCTAAAACGTTATTAACTCAAAAATATATAATGCTTCTGTCAAACAATTTGTGCCGCCACAAGTGTGACATCTTTTCTGGGATGAAAGGAGTATTAATAAAAATTTAGTTAAGAAACTTATATTCCAACATATGAATATCAGTTGAAGATAAACGTCTTTCATGAAAATGTGGCATTTCTAAATGCATTTATAAAATATTGATATTTAAAAGAAAGAGTGATTAAAAATCCTCCATGTCAATTTAAAATTGACGAAACAAATTTATTCTGATTCAAATACATGAATTATGTTCGCCATAAATAATAGGACTTCCAATTGATCCACCCACATCGACTAAAAAAAATAAATAATTATTAGTACGACCGAAATAAATAAAATATAATTCAAATTTAAATTTATGTAAAATAAAAAAATAGAAATATATTTTACAATAATAAAATAATTAATCTTTGAATTTAATTCTAATTATATTAGAATTAGAACATCCAAACAATCCAAAAAAGTATCTGTCCCAAAAAATACTATATAAGAGCAATAGCCCAAAGAAACAATACTCATGGCCCAAACGTCATATACACAAAATGGCCCACAACTCTAATTCAATTACTTTAACAATTAAAACAATTACACTTTGCAGCAGATTAAATTAATGAGAGATTACAACTAATTAAATTAATCGTACTTAGGAATTTCTAAGCTTGATTATTACAACATATAAATACAGTTTTTCACCATTTCTTCTCTCCTCAGCAGCGCCGACACACAAACCCTAGAAATTCGAAGACTCCGCGATCTTCAACTCCGGCGACTGAATCACCGCCATCAACAAACGTAAACTGCGACATCTGACCACAACGGACTGAATTGCGATGTCTCCTTGCCAAAACTGCGTCGTCTCACCACAAACTCTAAAGCTTCTACCCTACTCCGCCGATTTTTAGCGGCGACAACCAAAGCGCCGACGTCGCCGGCACAAAACCTAGCCAGCATAGTCTTATCCACGCCGCCTGCGCAAACTCTTGCCGATACAGGCTTATCCACGTCCAACAGAAGCTATTCAATTTAACCGACGACAGTATAGAATCGCAAACCCCAGCCCCAATTCAAGGCGTTCAGAAGTTATTCGGTTAGATCGAAGACGGTTTTGATTTAAGGTAAAATCAAAACAAATTTATTTTTTCTCCAATCCTCGAAATTTACTTATACTCTAACATCTTTCATGTACTTTTATTTTATACAAACTGAATGTCACTGAACGTGTTGTTCTAAGTTTTTAGTACCATTAAGTTTTTAAATACTACTTACATTTTAGTATTAAAGGTAATAACCTATAAAATATTTTAATTTGTATCTGCAACATGTTTATTTTAATTAACTCATAAAGTTTACTCTCTTATTCTGCATAAGAAGAGAAAGACATTTAAGTAGTACAAAAAGACTAAATTTGGTGTTTTGCGTTCTAGGTAATTTAGTAATTACTCAACATTAGAATAGTAATTTAATATATATGCAATACTTCAATACTAATAAACAACAATCTGATTTTTCTGAGTACAAAAAAACTAAAACTGAAGCTATGCATTAAAGGTAATTCAAAAATTTCTTGAATTGCATACTTTGCTAATATTTGTGATAATGTGATCATTTTGGTTCAATATGGGTCTTTGTAGAAAACATAAGCTAATTCTGAAGTCAAATAATTTACTTTGCATGATTTGTATATTTTAAAATAGGTTGATGCATGCTTGCAATATATGAGCCTGCTTTACTGATATACAAAAATTTTTGTTCTGTTTGGTCTCAATATGGATGTTAAAAGCTAATTCACTATGCATTCAAGATGAGATTTTCAGTTGGTGAATGTGATATACAGATCTTATAAGCCTCATATTTAGTGTCTCAATAGCTTCTCCTCATTGTTACTTGCTAAAATCAGTTGCATGAATTTGCAACCAAAAAAAATACAAAAATTTACAACTTAGAATCAAATATAAAATGTCTTAAGATATATACCTAATTTGCTGAAACAACATCAGAAACACTTTCCTAATAGATGGGTAGCCTCTCGGTCCCAAAGAATGATTCTTCCGTAGCTTTGAAAAGTTTTCCTAAAGGGTCTTAAATGAAACATGCAAAATTGGAATTTACAGTCGGCCACTTTAAAACTTCCTGTTTTAGCAACCATGGTAAGCCTATATTGGTAACTGGTAGTCTTATTTCTGAGATTGTTTGCCCTCACAAAAATCCTAATGAAGAAAATCACTCCTTCCCTTAGTTGAAAACCAACTTTCTAGCATGAATTCTTTGGAGATGATGCTTGGAACCTGGTGCCCTATAAACAAAAATTAAAAAAAAATAAAACTTCCAAGAATGAATACATCTTTTTTATATTAAACTGATCTTTTAATGGCCCCTGTTTCATTTAGATAGTTTACTATAATACTGATTTTTTGTTTATAAAATCAGTTTTAGAATGTGCTGAAATTAGTAAACTTACCATACGATCATGGTAATGAAGGGTGCCATTACTTCAGTTGGTGCTTTCTGCCAAAAAAAATATTCAAAATCACTCAATTGTTTAATGCATATGCAGTATTTGAAGAAACAAAGTGAAGGATGACAAAAGGGAAAAAAAGATTATAAATTTGAAATAACATCAAAGTTAGTACATAACTAAAATAATATCAGATTTAAAATGTTAAAAGTGTAAAAAGACCAAATTGTCCAAACCCCCCAAAATAATATCAAAGGGTATTTTCGTACCAAAAAAAGCCAAAAGGAGCAATTTCGAGATAAACCCTTAGTCCAAGAACTACTGACGATATTTTTAAAGTCAAGAGACTATGGACAAGATATACCTATAATCCAAGGACCATTTTTGCAGTTCACCGTAAGAATAATTGTGTATGTGTAGTAGCAGTAACTTTTTTTCAATTATGTACGTGTAGTGTTATTAATATTATTAATTTAATTTATCATTTCTAATACTATTATATCAATATGAGCCCGCCCACTAATTAAAAACTAATTAAATATTAGTAGAATTATATTAGGTTATTATAGCTACCTCTTCATTCACACCGCAGCTCTTCTTCCTCAAGTTTTTCTCTAAGTTTTATATAATTTAATCTCTCTCCCTGAACCGAGAAGTCACTACCTCCGTCGGCCTCGAAGTTACGTTCTCGATTCCTACTTCCGGTTCTTAAAGGTAATTCCTTAGATCTCTGTTTCTTTGATTTAAGTTTTGATAAAAACATGGCTGGAAATTAAGTTACAGCCTTAGAGGTTGTGTTTTCCTTGCTTAGATTGTACAGTGACCACTGTGTTTACAAAACGTTTGGGAAACCGATTATGATTTATGCGATGCAAGTGAAACTATATGAAAGCAATTGAATAAGAGATTGGGAGAGGGTTTACTTGTTGGAGGGAACAACCTCTGTTCCTCTTTTTTTTGATTCGCCTCTTCCTGCTATCAAATAAACTTTCCTAAGAATAATTTGAGAGGGATTTAGAGCAGGCAGATTAGGATTACCTTCGTTAAGAATTGGAATTTGGCTGCGCAATTGTAAACGATGCATCAATTATCAATTCTCTTTTATTTTATAATAATAATGTAGCCACATTATAATTGAATGACGCACATATATCAAATTAAACCTACATAAAATCGCCCTGTGCACACAGATCGCCTTCTTCCTTTGTCGCGCCGTCTTCTTCCAGATTTCTGCCTCCTCCAGAAATTCTCCTGCTGTTTCTTCTCCGGAAATTCATTCCCCCAATTGATTCTTCCTCCAAGATCATCATCATCCAGGTATGTTTTGTTTTAGTATATTTTGAGCACCAAGTAATTCCTAAATACTCTGTAATGGTAAAATTTCTACTTTGTGATATAAACGTTTCAATTTTTTTTTTCTTCCTATTTTATTGAATTTTCTTTGTCATATCTGATAGAGAGATAATCTGTGGCCTAATCTTTGACCTGAATAATGCTCTCTGCTTCTTGTTTTGTGTTTCTCTTATAATCACTGAAATACCCAATTTTACTTAAAATCTGGTTAGTCGCTGAAAATAGACTTATAGAGACTACTATTAAATTGCAAACACAGTTTTTGCACCTCAAAACTTACAAATATATCGAATTTTGGTTTCATTTTTACAAAGTTGTAGTATCAATTTAGCATAAAATATAAAATAATAAACCGCTGAAGAACATTGCGAAACCAAAAGCTACGAAGCTATGATGCAGCTCAGTTTTAGGCATTATGATCAATTAAGATATCATCTCACTCAATTTGGCTAAACAAAATGAGCACCCCTTGGCCTCATTAAAAGTTATATTTTCAGTCTGAACCGGAAGAGCCAAGGATTGATTTAACTTGGAATGGAATCAATGGATGCAAAAGATGTCCTGGGCAACAATGACATAGATGACGTTCGTTGGCTCTGTTCTTTAACCGAATCTGAAGTTGTAAGCGTAGCCTCTTTTCTGAAAAAATCTTTATTCAGATAGATTTTGTTCATGTTAGGATTTTATTGTATTGATATGTGTGTTCTAAAGTATGTTGTTGCTTGCACTAGGATCTGTTAATTGGCTTAAAGAGTTTGGTAAATATGCGAGCTAATACAATTGGCCACAAAGATTTGGCAAAGAAGTTTGACTTGCATATGCTGCGGACCTTCAGTATGTTCTTTCTTACCATACTTTATTGTTGTGTAATCCTGCTAAGGCATATTGTGCATGGTCGTATAATGTAATCTGGCCAATCACTTTATGTGAATAGTACAATTTTGTATCTGATGGAAAGCATGGTTTACTTGGTAGCTATTTTTAAAAATGTTGATTTTTATGGAGGTACTATAGTTTGAAAAACTGATGAAAAGCAGTGGCTCACATTTTCCCCTATGAAGTATGCACATATGTTTTTTCTCTGTTCATACATTTTCTCTTGTCTGCTGGACACTAATTTCTCATGTTTTTTATCAGTTCAATTCAGTTTTTTTTTTTCTTTTTCTGTTGCGAGTTTATGGTCAACATGCTTCCTTACAGGTTTCATCTTTATGGAACATTTGAAAGGGCAGCAAAAAGATTTACCAGTGGCTTCCATGGTTAACTTACTTAAACAAAGCCTCAGTGGTAGTTTTGCGAGCATGACTGCTGAAGATTTACATTTATATTTGTATAAAGATTATAGGAAAAGGCATATTTACAAGTAAGTAAGTTCTTTAGTATTCCATTGCATGCATTTTGATCATTTGATGTGAATAGTTACATTGCATGATTTGGTATATTGATGCCTGATAAGTCTATGCCTCCCCTGATACAGTAAGAGATAAGTAAGGTCGTAAGAATCACATACCTCTATATCCTGATAACTATTAGGTTATTGATGTTGGAGCTTATGATCCATGTGCTTGTCTTTGCTTTAATTGATCCTCAAATCTCATTATATTTTCTTCATTCTTTTAATTCTTATGGTGTGTTGGCTTGTTGGCTGGGTTTAGAACATAACACTTGATTAATCTTTGTTTTTTTCTGGATATCATTGAAACATTAAAATAATTTGAATAACAGCTAGTTATAAAAACCTTCCCATGCTACTTCCAATAGGGACTATAATTCATGATGTTAGGAAGCCGAGACTAGTACTAAAACTTTGCTGATTTGAGTTGCAGTGTGCACGAAAGGTGTTTCACAGCTTTTAATTAATAGGTTCAAATGGCATCCTGTAAACTTTGACATGGTATCCATTGAAAACACACAAGCACTCTTCACACATACATAAACATATATAGTATATACATCTATCTATATTTATGTACCAAAAATAAAAATTCATGAACTTTTTTGTACTATCAGGAGTGTATTGAATTATGGGAGGATTAACATCATTTCAGCAAAAACAAATAAATGTATTAAATAGAACATTCAATTAGACTACGATAGAGTACTTTAAATTGTTAATTTACACTTGATTTCTGTTACCGTATAAGTTTGCTTCCACCTCTATATGATAAATAAAAGCTTGTTTTGAGATCACTCTTCTTAGGTCACAACTCTTTGTTGCGATTTTTCTTATTAATGCTTGTCTTAATTATTTTTGTATCTATCTATCTATTGTTTTGACACGACTGGCTTGATATGTATAACTAATTGTTATATGCAAAATTTACCTCTTACAGGTTTTTCCAGGAAATGCTTCCCTCCCAAGAGCAAAAATTAAAGGAAATGCCTCCCTCCCAAGAGCAAAAATTAAAGCGAAAAACTAGAGAGTGAAAGTTTCAAAGAGACTTGTAGTACAATATCCTCTTGCTCAGACACTCGTCACCAGTATTGAAGCTTGTTGCTTGTTCAACCAAAAGGCACGAGCCGAGTGCATCATGGACTTATGAACCTCTGTGTGGTTATCTAATTGTTTAAAAAGGGATCACACAAACCACTTGCTATATGTTTTACTTACAGAATTTGAGTGTAAGTTCATTTCTTTGCAATCCATGTTTTATTTTTCTACCTCAACCCATTCCCATCATAAAAATGTGGATCTAATTTTATCAAAATATTATTGGTGTCTCAAAAGTTGGGTGTGGATTAATCTTCGGAAACCTACTTTGACAGCCCAACCGCTGCACACTTTGTGTTACAGCTTGATAACGAGTATCATCTTATGAAACCTTCAACTGTGACAGCCCAACTTCTTACAAGTATCCTTGAACTTGCCCATAATAGAAACAACCTTGGATGATCTGTACCCATGCATCTTCACCTCACACTATAAAAACACACAAAGTACAAATATTTATGGCTTAATTAGGATTTAGAGTTTATGATTTATGCCTCAGTATTTACGATTCAGTGACTAATTTAATACTACATGTGGTTTAAACTTTAAACCTCTACCAATCAACTTTTTTTTGTTATTCATCCTCATAAATTGTCGGTATTTCATTCAGATTGTTGTGCAAAACTCATCACCAAACACAACTCTAGAAAATTCTCTCGTCCTAGTTCCGAATAGATAATTTAGAGAGTTCAACCTCCACCAATAATTAATATTGTATACACCTGTCTCAAACTCAAAACTTTTATATTCTAATAGTAATAATACTCCATCTGTTCTACTATATTTGACACCTTTGTTTTGGGTACATGTTTTTAAGTAATGGTATAATTTAGTAGAGTAGTTAAATGAAAAGAGAATAAAGTAGGAATAAGAAAAAAGTACTTCTTCTATTCTAACTAAGTTGAATCAAAACTTTAGGGCACAAAAATTAAGAATTTATGTCGAAAAGTAGGAGAGAGAAATAAAGTAGGAAATATAAAGAGATAGTAAAGTATGTGATGAAATAAAACATGGGTGATTGGATATTTTATATTTTGTCAAAAAATGAAATGACTCAACTTAGTTGAACATTCCAAAAAGAAATACGACTCAACTTAATTGGGACGGGAGAGTAGGAGATTGGATAAAGTAAGAGAGAGATAGAGTGTTGTTTTTTGTTATAAAAGAAAATGTCTCATTTATAGTGGGACGGTCCAAAAATGAATACGTTTCACTTATGGTATGGAGGAAGTATAATATATACATAAAGTAATGTGGGCAGAGTGTGTGTGGCCCTTAATCTCCATATGAGGAATCTAAGTTTATTGGAGTGGGGTGGGATGGGGTAGGGTGAGACATGTATAGTGCCTAGCTTCTCTTTGTGCATGCATATCCTCAAAGCAAGGGGCAATGGAATAGGGTCAAAAGGGGTCAATGTGAAAGATTGAATTAGAAAAGTGGCCTTAATTAATAGAAGGGTTAGTGCTAACAAATTGGAGATCCCACACTCTTTATGGCACCCTATGCCCACACTCTAAGCTGTCTCTATTGGGTTCAATGCATCTACTTCTATAGACATGCATATATAGGTGAGATTTCACTATTTTATTGTTTATTAAACTCTTATCAATCATTCTTATCATGAATTGGCAACATCTTTGAGATTTAGTGAGTGAATTATTAGTAGGTACCCACTTGCTTTCATCTATCATGGATAGACATATTTGTTCCCTTCCCTCAATATATAGAGAGAGATATTGGTAATGATCACTCACTTGCATGGTAACTTAGACTAATCTATTTTTGCTACTAAATTAAGGTGTCTATGGATATAAATACTAATTATGCTAGTATTACTTATGATATAACATCTGCCGGTGTTTAGATATCATAAGATAATGGCTTGAGTAAGTTAGAGGAGAAAAATAGTGTTAAGATATAAAGAGCATAAATGGTGGACACCATATATTCGCTTCCCACAAACGACAACGAACCTTTTCTTTTTTTTTTTTGATTTTTTCTTCTTATATTTCCTATTTCTGACGATTTATAGTAGTATATAAATAGTTATTATAACTTGTATTTTTAATAATTTTGATGTGACCAAATTGTATTGGTGGTACATTTCAAATGATAGTAAAGTTATACCAATTTTATGTGACCAAATTATAAAGTTGCATATAATTATAGTAAAAAAATTTTGCTTTTTTCTTCCCAAAACGACAACGAACTTTTTTTTTTGCTTTAATCCAACTCGTTAACATGACTAATTAAAAATTACTCCATAATTATGGAATAACTATAAACAGAAAGAAAAGAGGAAGGAAAAAATGCAAAAAAAACAAGAAAATACGGCGTCGTTTGTGGCACAATGATTTGCATTCCGGAAGATTCCAGTCCAAAAATGGGATGTCTTATCACAAATTGTAATTATTATCAATATTCTCCTTATATTTGGCTGGTATCCCAACCAAATCTAGTTTATATAATTGAGTATGATGGTTTAGTTGTATATTAAACAATTAATTAATTCCATGAAAATAAATTTTATATGCTGCATCCAAACCAAATACTCCATCCGTCCCAGTTTAAAAGTCACATTTTGCCATAAAAGTCTGTTCCAATTTAAGAGTCACATTTAAAATTTTTCATATTAAGACATAAAATTTTAGCCCATTATTCTTCAAAATTACACCAAAATGTCATTATCTACATAAAAATAAACCAAAAAGAAATGAAAAACCAAAAAGTCAAATCATCTTATTTTCCACCAACCCAATTCATTTATTACGCACTCCACCATCTCACTTCATTTATTACACACTTCACCGATTTCTTAAAACCCGTGTTATAACTAATTCTAACTCTTAAATTGGGATAAAAGGATATAGAAATATTTTCATTGTGGCCGAGTTCATATAACGTGTTCCTACTGACATTTTCTTAATACTCAAATATTTGAAGGTCATAATAATCAAATGAAACACAAGTACTTATTTACTCAAAAATGCGAGTTCTTTAATTTATTGGATATCAGTAGAGAAATTCATTGGACATTAGGAAGAAAAAAGAATTCTATTATATTAGAGTGTTTTAAGTAGTTTACTAATACTATAGCAAATAAATTTTACTATCCATTAAGGCCATGTTTGGTACATGTACATAATATTTTATGTAATACACAATAATGCCTTTATAATGATAAATTGATAATAATTTTAATATATGTAATAATGCATTTTGTGATAATATTTCTATATATATTAGTACTATACAATTAAATTTTTTATGACAATTGTAGAATGTAGATTAGATTATAAGGTCATCCACAACGTTATCTCTTATTCATCTTTTAACCGTTTCATTCCTTAATTATTCATGAGCCCCACTGTACTTTTCAGCCCATCTCTTAACTAAGAGACAACACCTACATCCCTCTATCTCTTAACCATCTCTTAACTATTCATTCAATTTCATTTTTATTTTTAATTCCAACAAATTCAATTAATAAAAAACACACTTCATTAAATAAATTAAAAACTATAATTTAAAAGCCTAAAAAAAAAATACATAATTAAAATCCTAAAAAAATTTAAAAATACATAATTAAAATACTCTAAATTAAATTATAAAAACTACTCCGCCGGCGAATCATCCCCCGAAGTCGGTGGTGGTGCACCCAAGTTAGATCGAGACCGAATACCAAGTTGAGCTTTCATATGCTCAATTCCGTCCATATGGGCTTCAAATTGGGGAGGACTCATTTTTGAAGTGTCAGCCATCGTGGCGAGCAGGTACATGGACATTAGGGTGTTCGAGCCCGTGCCGGAGCCCAAGCCCGAGCCCGCCTGGCTTGATTCGCCGCGGCCCCGCCCCCTCGCTCTAGCCGCCTTGGTCCCTTGCGGCTAACGTCGTGAACCGGAAGACCCCCTGCCTAATCGGTTGGCGTGCCCTTTTGTGAGGTGTTGCCTTCGCCGCCATCACTAGACGAGTATTGGCCAAGCGCTGTGTACTTCGTGCGTTTCGAGCCCATGCCCGACTGGACACCGCCAGCCCACCTTTCAAGGTGGTGGACTTGCGACCAAACATCGACATGCTTGAAATCTTTACCAACGTCGTCTTTAAAGACCCGCAACGCCGCTCTCAGAATGTCGGCTCCATTGGCTCCGCTTTGGTAATTAGCCTCTTCTACCCAGTATATCGCGCAAAATTTTTTGACATCTTTGTCGCATCGGTCCCAATGACCGCGGAGCATCTTCACGTTGCGGGTAAATTTCTTCTTCGGCCTTCGTGCGTTGTAAAGTTCGGTGACTTTTTTCCAGAAACACAAGCTGGTTTGTTGATTCCCGACGACAGGATCGTACGAGACGGTGATCCAAGCGTCGTACAGAGCCAACGTCTCCTTTTGGCTGTATGGATGACGGCCGCCGGCCCCCACAACCTCGTGGTCGCCCTCTTCCTCCTCGGCCATCTCGGTATTGATGCCGATCCTGGCGGAGCCTCCACCTATCGGCCGGTATTCCAAAGTGCGTTCATCCGGAAAATTCTCCGAAATTTTGGATAATTCCGGCAATTGCCCGTACCTCTGGGGGGGGGGGGGACGATAGTATGCATCCACATCAAAATGTGGTGTTTGGTACGCCGGCGGAGTCGTTGAGCCTTGGGTGCCCGGCGACGAACCGGTATCGGTAGTACCCAAAACGTTGTACATGCCCGCCCAATCGCCAAACGAGTTCAAGTCGAACCCGCCGGAGCCGCCGCCGCCGCCGCTGGAGTCTCTATCGCCGGACATTTTTTCAAAAATTGGAGCCGCCGCTGGAGTCTCTATCGCCGGACATTTTTTCAAAAATTGGAGAGAAAAGAGAAGATATTTGAGAGAAGAATAGATGAGTGTAGTGTTTGTGTGTAGAATGGAGAATTGAAGAGGAAATGAGTATTTATAGAATAATAAAAGAAAAATAAAAATAATTTTTTTAAAAAAAATTCGACCGTTTGAACAGTCATATGACCGTTTGAATTTATTTTTTTTTGAAATTTCGATTTAAAAAAAACAAATTATGACGTCATAATTACGACGCCCACTCGCGGGCCGGCGAGTGGGCGTCACGCCTAGCGCTGGCGCGTGGCGAGACAACTCATGGCCGGCCCCTTCCGCGCGCGACGCGCGACGGGACATCCCGTCTCGTCGGGACGAGATGCGTTTTGCAACACGGTCTCGTTGCTGACCCGTCTCGCCGGGACGAGATCGAGCTGGTGGCGAGCCGCGTTGCTGATACTCTAAAGATCAATGGTGTAGATCGATGTTTGTTTACTAGATGAAGATTTTTAATTGAACAGCCCTGGTATTTGAAAAGATTGTAAAATAAAAGGACGAATATGTTCCTTTCAAGTCGCATCAATAACTTGAACTATCTATATTAATATACAAGGTTTTGAGAAGTAAGTGCATGCATGCCATATTAAATTAACTTGAGCATAGCTAGGGAATCAATTTCTTCCATATTATCGTCGACATATTTGTTGATGGTCCTACCTTATTAAGATGTTGATAGATTTTTGTCTAGATAATTAGTATTTAATAATGTTGCATGACAAGCCATCCACTCAAGAAAATGACCCAAAGTATGAAAAAGAAAGCATAACTATTTATCCATATGCCTCCAACAAATGAATTACAATGATTGAGACAAAAGATTAATCAGACTATTTATGTACCCACTTTTTTTATTGACATCATGAGGCAACATTATCTAAAAACACTTAACCGGATAAGGTATATAATTGTTATAAAAATTTCATTTGATCATGTGTATGAAATGGATACATTTGAGTATAGTTCTTGTTCAAGACAAAAAAATGGGATTTGGAATATAGTTTCATGTGTTGTTTGGAAACTGAGTGCAATAATCAAAGTTGAAGCTTGTTGTAGCAAACTGTGTAGAAGGAGCTTCTTCAGATATGACTCCATTATGCATGCTTGCTCTCTGCATCGATATCAAACATCCAAATTAAAAACATATTTTAATCATCTCTCTCTATATATGTATCAAAAACTCATTTATTTTTAAAAGAAAACGGAAATACTTAATGAAATTCCATTAACTTTTGCATGAAAAAGAGTTACCTTCAGCATCTCTAAGGCAATTTCGTCGGAATTGAAGTCGTGAAATGCACTCGCGGCCGTGAGCTTCATGGAAAGAAACTGAAATAAAGAGAGAAAATGGAAATATTTATATCAAATTACCTTCACTAATAAGTGTAAATAAGATAATTATGTTCAATTAGTTTGCGTACCTCTACTTGATTTTGCAATGACTGCACATAATTTATGATCTCATCCAACATCACGGACATTGCCATGGTCTGTTTCATTTCGTTATGCATTAGGATTTAGTTATTTTTCGATTACTATCCTATATAAAGATATAGAGTAGTACTGACCTTGTAGCACCCTGGTACAATGTCTTGCAAGCATCTTAACCTCTCATTAATTTTCTCTCTTCTTACCTAATTCAATACACAAATTAATCAACTGATGACAACTAAGGAAACTATATACTATAAATTAATATGATCTTACAATATAATCTCAAAAAACTCACTCTCTCAGCTAAACTGTGACTATCAGTAGCTTGGCCTCTCTTGGCTCTAACATGAACGACTTCCGCGGACTTCCTCTCTTTCGACTCTTCACGTTTCAATTTCTTCCCTCTCTCCACTGTCTGTTTACACAAAAAAAAGAGAACATTATCATTAATCAACTAACTTTATTAATTATCCGAGTTTAAACAATAAAAAAGAAATACTTACGTTTTTGCTTGTTGTTGGCGAAGTAGTTGTCATCTCCACTGATTTTCTCTTGGTGTTGAATGATTGATTGTGAAGGGGGAGTGAGATGAAGCTTGAAGAAGGGTTTTGGTAAATTTGATTTAATGGAGAATAGGTATTGAATTCGATATCTGGTAAAGAGAAAGAGTGTTTGTAGTTTTCCATGTCTGCTAAGAATAGTTGGTGATCACCCATATTTTTTACGCGGAGAGAGAGCGATTAATGCTGTGATCGATATGCTTCTTATATATATACATGTATATTTTTTCATTGGATATGGATTTTAGTTAAAATAAAAATCTCATTATTATAAATGTAGGGACGGATGGAGGTCACGCGGGTTTCACAAGTTATCGTCGATCACATGAATTATATTTCTTGATTTCGTCACTAATTTACTAAATCATGAGAGCACTTACAAGTGGAGTACATTCGTAGTGAAAAATGAACATTATCTTACCGAAAACTAAGACCTAATTAGACCACATGATTTTCCACTCTAACAGACTTAAATAATGCCACACGCCAATATAGATTACAAAGTAATTAAACGCATATGGTTATTATTGTCTTCTGTTCATGATTTTTTTTTATAAGTATGCAGTTTCACTTATAATGATGTAACTATATTTCATTGTTATAATGTGATACAGCAGACGACGCCGAAAACGGACCGTAAACGTTCTATGTCAGAGTATCGTTAGATTGTCATCTGACATTTTTTAGAGGTGGAAAAAGATAATTTATTGTTTTTTTTTAATTTTAAATTTCTACTATTTATTTTTATTTTTTTTAATTTAGAATTTTCTAAGTGCTTATACATAATGTTTATTTATCTTTGTTTTGACTCTAGTTTTCGCTTTATATTACTCCCTCTGTTCTATAATAAGAATCCTATTTTTTTTTCTGTCTGTCCCATAATAAGAGTACTATTTCAGTGAATTAGTACTTTTTTTAGAGTTCATAATTAATTTTCTATAGTTATATTGAAATTTAATTAATAATTGAGTATGAGTTTAATATCCCTAACTTTTCAGTGAATTGCTTTTTATTTATTCTTGCTTTTACTTTTTATTTATTCTCATGATTGCTAGAATTCCCTATTCATTGAATTAACGAGAAATATCTTGCCAACTGAAATTTATTTCATGGTCGCATTCGCATATCTCAACGGAGTTGGAGTCTCTAAAATGAAAGATTAGATGAAATTTAGTGCAGTAATTGGCGATTAATTTGATTATTATCATTTGCCATATTGGTTGAAATGATCCAAGCCCAGATCGGCCCAAGATAGAAAGTAGGCGGGCTTGGGTTGGATCACCATTTCTTGAATTCCATGAAGACTAATGACAAATAAATAAACTTAATTGGTAGTAAAGCAATTTTGTTCCAAGTAATCTCTCAGTTTTCAAATAATCGTAATTGAAACACAAACAGAAAGATAGTAGTAGTAGTATTTGATAACATAGTATAGTAGATCCGAAGTAAAGTGAAGATGATGATGAATATTCAATATTGAAGTTCATCCCAAATGACATCCATGTCCAACGAAGGCATTCTGCTCAACGGCTGCACTGCATCCCCATCAACATTCATCTCCATCATCACATCCACTTCCACTTCCGACTTCTTTTCAGGATTCACCATCACCGCCTTATTGGAAGCAGCTCGCAGTTTGGCTTCGATGGTGCCGCCGCCGGCCTTGATCAGGTGCTTCCGATCGGGGAAATTAAGGTTAGCGTGATCGCCTCTGAGAATGTAAGCCGCCGTGTCGTAGGCGGAAGCAGCTTCCTCCGCGGTGTCGAACGTTCCCAGCCACACTCTCGTCCGGTTCCGCGGCAGCCGTATCTCCGCCACCCATTTCCCCCAGTGCCGCTGCCTCACTCCCCTATACAGCCTCCCCCGCGACGAAGATGAAGATGAAGATGAAGAGGAACATCTCTTTTTGTGGAAATGTTTCGAAAAGAGATGGTTTGATTGTAATGGTTGGTCATAGTTTTGGATTGGGAATATTGTGGGAAGCTGGATGGAATGTGGTTGGAGTTTATTCAAAAGAGGTGATTGCAAAGCCAGAGTGGAGGACTCGGATTCCGGCCTCACATTTTCCGGCACACAACTGTCATCGGAGAATCTGAAGATTTCCATCTTGCCTAATTTAGTAATCACACACAAACAAAAGGGGTTGATCGCAAAGGCGTCAACTTTCTCTAGTACATTTTCACAAATCACACCCTATGTTTCAATCAATCCATTTACGTCCCCTTCTTATATAATGTCACATACTTTACTACTGATGTGGATTATTCAATAAATATTTTAAGTATGCTTTTTTCTTTAATTACCAAGGGTATTCATCTGCAGGCTCAGTTACTAATCCTCGCGCTGATTTGTAGACACTTTAATGGATAGGACAGCTGACTCAAGGATTTAAAGCTGCTTAAAATATACTTTAATTTACTCATTTAAAATCATTTCCTCGTTCTAAAAATAATTTAACGCACTAACATCTATTAAAATAAATTGAAGTTTAATAGTATAAAAATTTACTCAGTATATCATTAATGAGCTAGCTCACGAGTTAACTAATTTGCCAAGCACAAACACAACTTATATTTACTTCACAGGATGATACATAGTCGAAGTCCGGACAATTAACGACTTTTATTAAGTCGATATCCAAATACAACTAATTACATAGCTATAATCACAAATATTCATGTACTATAATTTAAATTTATCTGAACGTTGAAAATGGCTTATACTGTTATACATGTGTTTGCTAAATAAGAACAACTTCAAGTGCAAGGATAAATGCGAGTAAGGGCCAATAACGCCATATTTTTTTTACATTTAACTTTTTTTCTCGTAAATATCCTTATTTTTAAGAATGATATTTATTTATCTGCTAAGCCTAAATCTTGCATGAGTCAATCTCTTAGCATCTTTGATCATTCAAAAATATTCGTGTTTCTCATGCGCAAGGCTGTACCCATTATAACCCACTAAAATATTCCACGTGTCTTTAGTACTTTAAACAGTCAAGTCTTTGGTATTGAATATGGATCTATGTTCTTCAAAATAGTGACTAACCAACCACCTTAAAAACTCTATATCTAATTAAATTATGGTAATTTTTGGTACTATTTGTTCCACTACATTTATATTCATTGAACTTGAATGTACTTTACTGACTCTATTACTCGCAAATTATTCAAATTACTCTGTCATCACACTCTCCTAGACTCTAGTACTACAAAGCAAAGCTATGATTGATCACTGAATTGAAGCAAATTAAAGAAAATTTTTAATATCCAATTATAATTATAATATGCTCCTACTAACATAAAAATTAAGTATGAATTGAATCAAATAATTTATAGTTTAAGATTCCGTCGTAGAAGGCGTGAGATTAAAGTTTAAAATCCTATTTATGCAGTGTTTTTTATTTAATTTAACACCCACCATGTGATTTGATCAATCAGCCACATGCGTGATCCCATTTCACCCAATTTACTCTATTCTGTGCTAAAGTAGTGTCGATTTGTAAAATATCCCATCTGTCTCAACATTTTATTCTAAACATCACACTTTCAATTGTCTCATATGAATGGTTTTGATTGTGGACTAAGTCATCATAATTAATTAAAATCCCCATGTCCCTCGAAACTATGCCTAATGTTTAGTTACACAGATTTAATAATTTTTATTGAATGTTTGTTAGTGGAGAAATGTCTCATATTAATGTGTAGCTTTGTGAGTGGAGGAAGATCTTATAGTATTTTTTTAGGAAGATCTCTCATTTTCATTTTATATTAATGGTGGATTCAATACTGATATATGTGTAATTAGGGATATCAATTTAGCCCGAACCCGATGGGCCAGCCCGAATAGACCGGTAAATTTACAGGGTTAGGGCTGAAAATCTATAAACCGATAAGAAATCGGGCTAATCGGGCTAGACCGATCGGTCTGCCGGGCTGCCGGGTCAGCCCGTCGGGCTATATACAAAAACCCTAAAAATTAAATGTGTGAGTTTTAATGATCTTTTCTCTTCCACTTCCCGTTGATGACTTTTCTACTTCCAATTGATAGTATTTAAATCACTTCCAGTTGATGACTTTTCCACTTCCAATTGATTAGTATTTAAATCACCGTTTCTATAGTTTCACTTTCACACATTATTCACTATTCCCTTCCACTCTTCACCGTCGACTTCACAACGTGGCTCAGTTTGTTACTCTTTAGCAGGTGCTTTCTCTCTCTTTCCCTCTCTTTCTCTATTTGTAATGTGTAGGTGTATCATTCTATATGTGTATCAATGTATGCATTTGTTTAATATTAAAAAATTACTTTCTGTGCTTTGTTGTCAACATCTCTGTTATTGTGTGTGCAATATGTCAGTAAGAATAAGATGTACTATCAATTTATTTACATAATAATATAATGTGTACATGGATAATTGATGTATCTGTGTATGTAATATATAGTATGTATTTGTTTTTCAGTTACTGCAAATGAGAATTATGAGATGGCTTACATAGTTTATATATTATGATTTATGTGTATGTGTGTATAATATGGGAGTATTTTAGATTTTTTAGCTATCGCCTACTGGAGAACAAAATTAATATGAGAATCATGAGATGACTTTTATATATATATATATATATATATATATATATATTATTTGTTTAGGCATTATTTCAGCTTTATGTTATTTAGACATAAAAGGAATTTAAATAGTCAATAATAGCTTTATGCTATTTAGACAGAAAAAGAATTTAAATAGTCAATAAACTCTAACCTTTTTTTGTTTAATACTCCCTCCGTCCCAATAAATATGAAACATTTGGTTTCCGGCACAAGATTTTATATAGTGTTGTTTTGTGAGTTAATGAAGAGAGAGTAAAGTAAGAGAGGGAGAAAAGTAGAGAGAGTGATGCTTCCATTTTAGGAAACGTTTCATTTTTAGTGGGACAACCTAAAAAGAAAAACGTTGCATTTCTAATGGGACAGAGGGAGTATATGTCAGTAGTTACTTTATTATTAAATATATGTTACTGACTGCATCTTTTATGATATTTTGGACATTTTAGTTAATGTATAGTTGTTAATTACGTTATAGTTTTGTGCTAAATATATGTGGTGAATTGATTCAATAATATTACTTGATTAGTGATTAATTTATGCTAATTATATTTTTATGTTACAGATTTATAATTGCTAATGATGGAAGATTCTTCTCCAACAATTAATACGGAGACTCCAAATAGTTACAAGTCTAAGAAGAGACAAAAAACTTCTGAAGTTTGGAATAACTTTACGGTTGAAGAACCTGACAAAGATGGGAAAAACGTCAAGTGCAATCACTGTCTTCAAAGATGGAAAAATGAAGGTACGAAAAATGGAACATCCACTTTTAGTCGTCATATGTTGGTTTGTAAGAAGAAACCGTATTTCGGTGATTTGAGTACTATGTTTCTGAATCATGATGGGAAGTTAAGGGTTAAGGATAACGTAATAGATCCAAAAATATGCCGAGATTGGATGATTAAGATATCAGTTACACATAATCTTCCCTTGAGGTGGGTTGAATATAGCGCAATGAGAGGTTTTTTGAAGTATTTGAACCCGAACATAAGATTTATCTCTAGAAATACTCATGCCTCGGATGTGATGAAATTTTATGAATTTGAAAAGGAAAAATTAAAGATTAGACTGAATAGTGTTCCTGGAATGCTGTGCTTGACTAGTGATCTTTGGACTGCTTGTACTAATTCGGGATACATTTGTTTGACTGCACATTTTGTGGATGAACAACTAAATAGCAAAATCCTTGCAGTTTGTTCCATGGCTCCTCCACATTCTGCACCTGAAATAGCTCAAAAAATTTATGATATCTTGTTGGATTGGAAGATAGATAGGAAAATCTTTTCTTTGACTTTGGATAATGCTTCAGCTAATAATGTCATGGTGAAATTATTGAAAACACGACTTCAGTTGCAAAACTCATTATTGTGCAATGGGGAATATTTTCATGTGAGATGTTGTGCACATATTTTGAATCTTATTGTACAAGAAGGGTTGATAGTAGCTAGTGATGCTTTAAATAAAATTAGAGCGAGTATCAAATATGTTAAAGCATCAGAAGCTAGAATGATCAAGTTTAAGGAATGTGCAAGAAAAGTTGATATTGAATTTACTACTTCATTGTGCTTGGATGTGCCTACACGTTGGAATTCCACATATTTGATGCTTGCCAGTGGAATTAAATATCAACGGGCTTTCTCTATGCTTGAATGTGATGATTTAGCTTATAAGCATTGTCCGACAGAAGATGAGTGGGAAAGAGGAAAAGTAATGTGTGAATTCTTGGAGCCATTTTATGACATTACTACTTTAATTTCTGGTTCATCCTATCCTACTTCCAACTTGTATTTTATGGAAGTGTGGAATATTAGACGTTTGTTGGAGAAGAATTCTAGAAGTCATGATGAAGTGGTAAAGTCTATGTCTCTTAAGATGCAATCAAAGTTTGAGAAATATTGGGAAGATTATAGCGACATTCTTTCCATGGGGGCCGTGTTTGATCCAAGGATGAAGCTGAAACTTGTGGAGTATTGTTACTCAACACTTGATCCTCTTTCAAGTGAGGACAAAGTCAATAGGTTGAAGACGAAATTGTATGCTCTATACGATGAGTACAAGAAAAAAGGTGATGATGCATCTTTGTCTAAACTTTCTCAACCTAGTGGAAGTCGTAATTCTGAAGTTGGAGAATCTAAATTCATGGAAGGAGTAAGAAGACAAGAAGTGGGGAAATTAAAAATGAATCCTAATGTGTTTGCTGTAAGTATTTTTTTTATATAAATATTTGTTTAATTTATATTAATTTCATTTTACCTACATTTTTATAATCTTGTATAGGCATATAAGAGTTACAGAGGTGCAACTTCGGAAGCAAAGTCACCATTGGATATATATTTGGAAGACATGACGATGGATGAAAATGCTAAACTTGATCTGCTTAAGTATTGGAAAGATCATTCATCCCATTGTGAAGAACTTGCTAGGATGGCATGTGATGTGCTTAGTATTCCTATAACAACGGTAGCATCTGAATCTTCCTTTAGCGTTGGAGCACATATCCTAAACAAATATAGAAATAGACTTCTTTCTGAAAAAGTCCAAGCTCTTATTTGCACGCATAATTGGTTGCATGGATATTCTGATGGTAAGATTTTACTTTTTTTATAAAATTTTCTTTTCGCTCCTCTATTTGTTCCCTCTTCTACATTATTATCTCTTTATTTAACTGTCTAAATTATTACGAAATATTTTCTTAAATCACACATATCCAAAGAAAATGTCACGCCCAAAGAAAATGTCACGCTTATAGGACAGAGGAATTCTTCATTCACCCACCAATGTGTAATTATTTAAATATGTTTTGTGAAGTAGTATCCAAAATTATACTATTAAGGTAGGATTTTTGGTGGGTGAATGAAGAATTCCTCTGTCCTATAAGCGTGACATTTTCTTTGGGCGTGACATTTTCTTTGGATATGTGTGATTTAAGAAAATATTTCGTAATAATTAGACAGTTAAATAAAGAGATAATAATGTAGAAGAGGGAACAAATAGAGGAGCGAAATGAAAATAAAGTAGGTAAAATAATAATTTACTAAGAGACAAGAGTAATTGTTATATTTTGCGAAAAAAGAAATAACTCACTTTAATGCCATGTTTGGTTGGTGGGAAAGTAAAGTTGGCAAGGAAAATGATTCCTAGGAAAATGAATCCCGGGAATATGATTCCTAGTAACTTTATTTTCCTGTTTTTGGACAATATCAAGATTTTAAATTTATATTTAATTTAAACATCAAACTAAAAATATACTTATTATTATTTTATTTATAAAAAGAATAATATTGTAAAATTTTTAATAATTTTTTAATTATAAATAATAATAATTATATTATTATATTTATTATTACGATGGATTGTTTAAATATGGATTATCCATCATAATTATGCTAATATAATTATAATGTAGTTACATGGAGTATTATACTCATTTATTATAATAATAAATATAATAATTATTATACTATAATTATAATATTTACAGATATTATAATTGAATAAATTTTATAAATTAAAATTTCACTATGACTTTATTGATTAATTATTAACTTATAAAATATAATAATAATAATTATTATTTATTATATAATTTATATTATATAATTATATTTAAATTATTAATTATTAATAAATTATTAATTACTATTATGAATTATTATAAAATATAGTTATAATTATGATAATTTTAATTATAGTAATGTATTATAGAAATTAAGTATGATTTATAATTTTAAAATATTTTAATTAATAATAATAATAATAATAATAATAATAATAATAATAATAATAATAATAATAATAATAATAATAATAATAATAATAATAAAACTATACTATATTGCTTAAATATGTAAGAATCTTAAAACTGAGAAAAAGAATACCTAAGAAAAGTTAGGATTCAGAATCCTGGAAAGTTGTATTAACTTTCCTTGTTCTCGGATTTTGATTACTTTTCCAGTTTGATTAAAAACCGAAACAAACACAGGAATTTAAAATTTAATGAATCAGATTATTTTCCCAGACAACCAAACATGGCCTAAGTGGAAAGTGGGGCATTGAAAAAAGATATACGAGTTGCTTATAGTGATACTCAAGAAGTACTTATTAATTAGGGTTAATTATTATGATTTCAATATTTTAATTTAAATTTATTCAGTTAGGATTGGGACGTGGTGCATCTGAATAGTGTTAATTAAGAGTGTGAATTATGTGGATTATTTCCCAACCCAAAACGCATATGTAAATAGTGATTACCACTAAACATATCAAACTTCCATTTCATTTCAAGTGAGACTCACGTACATATACATGGAATAAATTATAATTACTTTAATTAAGCTTTTATTTTTTTCATTATCATTTCAACATGTTGACTTCCAATATAATGATTGACGCTAATCAGATCATTAACATTGTTACCACTATCAAGCCACGTACAATAGCGACAAAAGAAACTGGCGGATTTTATTGTATAATTATCAATTCGTTATTAAATTAGTTGGCACCGAGGTATATTAACAAGTGACACTTAATATTTTTATATTTATATTTTTGATGATGAGAGGACCACACAATTGATATTTTTCCTTTGCAAGACCCACAATTGATATCTGATAGTGCAATTTAAACAAAATTTTCGCACATATAAAATGTACTCCAAAACTCATAAGAAAATAGGAGAAAATTAGTTTGCAACTCCTCTCAATTTCTTCATTTTTAATTGAAAAATCTCCGTAATTTTTTCTTACATAATTTAGGAGTAGTCAAATATAAGACGTAAATAACAATCACTATAATATAAGACAAAGTGTAGAGAGAATTCTCATGTGTATGATTCACTCAATTTTGGATTCCACAATTTATGCAGTGTTACAACAATGCAAAAACGTACTTATAAAGTTGTAAAATACATTATAAAAAAACTTTATTCAATGTAATGGAATATTATGTTGAGCATTGGAAACCACACACGTAATTATTTTGTTTTTGTAAGCCAAGGTAGCTTCGGGCCGTAATTGATGTTATCATAGCTCAAAGAATCTCCAACGTCGCCAACCATCCAATATAAATCTGTTTGAATACCAGCATTTTAATGAGTAAACCGTTGCGATCTTCTCCTTTTCCTCGGCTAAATTCACCGACAAAATCAGGACCCACTGATTCTAGCTTAAAACCGTACAACCCACCTCGTTTCAAAATCTCACGCCTTGAATCAAATGCATTTTTATCAATAGAAAGATCTACCGATATATATAGGAGTTGGGTTGGTCACCTCGCTGATCAAATGAACCGTAGGCGTTACCTCATTGCATGTGATTCCGACAATGTTATGAGTATCCCCAAATGTAAAAATGTTAGAGCCGTATTCTCTATTTTGTGTTTTAATTTTACTGCCTTCTATTCATAAATTCAACTATATAACTCCACCAACTTTATATTGGTTTTATAGAAGAATCGAATTACATCAACTTTATATCGGTTTCAACTTTGTTTTTTTCAAGTAATGAATAAGTAATTTATGGTGTATCTACACAAAGTAATTTATGCATATAACGTAATAATACCGATTAATGTTGATTCGCCACATGTATCACATGTAGTATCAAAGTTTAATAGAACAATTGGAAATTTGGAGATACAGCCATCATTGAATAATATTAGTAATTTAGTAGTTACAAAATTCATATGGATGCATAGGTGATTCAACAATCCCAGTTAGATAAAACAAGGAGCATGTTATCAAAGTTACTTTTGCCTTTTTTTTTCTGGATTATTCAGACATTTCATTCTCCTTTATTTATCTGCAAAACTACACCCAACAAGACAGATCGCCACATGTAATATTTTGTTGTACCAACACATGCCATCTGAACTTTATTTTTCCTAAATGTAGGCTTACACATGTGGGATAGGAGAAAGTTGTTCTTCAACAGAAAAACATCCATCTTTTTTACATTACCCTTGTCTACAAAATGGTTTATTTTGTAATATTATTCTATTCACGTACAGTTTCATTTATAATAACTACCTTAAAATATATTACTACTTCAAGAATGTCGAATCCATCTTCAACACACAACATATACAAAATGCAGGGAGTATCTTTTATAGGATTTTATGTTATATTCCAAAAATGTTACGTATATAATTACAATACTTACAAACACTATTATAGAGACGGAATATGAAGCCGTGACTCAAAGTAGGGAATCAAAATTGTAAACTTGTTTACATAAAAATTTGAACACTATTTCCTTTTCAAAAAACTATGAAAATACTTAAAAACTCAATTTCCGCCGTCTGTGGGAATCGAACCCACGACCACGTGGTTAAAAGCCACGCGCTCTACCAGCTGAGCTAAGACGGCTATACAACAAAGCGTTGTTAATTATATAATTTGATTTAGTACTACTCAATGACCGAATAAGTATTCCGTTTAAATAAAATTGTGGCCAAATTATTTTAGTCTATTATTTCTTGAAACGCATATATGATTCTGATATCTTCTAGAACTTCAAAGAAGACACGACAGTCGCAGGCAATTCTTTTCTAATTGCCTGAAGGAGGAGTACAAAATGTTAAAGACGTTTGACGTTTTCATTTAATTCCAGTATATGCCAGGCATGAACTTTGTTCAATTAACAATGAATTATAGACTTAAAAAATTGTTTCACTTTTCTATAAAGCGATACATTTTTGTTGTTGTAAATTAGGTCAAACGTGGTTTTTTTTTTTAATAATTTGGAAAAGGTGGATAGAGAAAAAATTAATTTGACTCCTACGACTCTCTGTATTAGATATCCCCAAAAGAACAAGATCAATGTACTCTTATTACTGTGTATGTTGCACAAGATCTATTAAGACTAAAATGTATAATACGGATATGCTAGTCAGACTTTGTGTTAACTAACTCTTCTCACTCCATCTCCTTTATACTTTGCATATTTATTGAAGAATTGTTGATTTAATGAAGAATATTTATTGAAAATTTTGGAAAGAATATAACTATATAAGCAACAAAAAATGAGCGAAGAATTGCGATGAAGATTATCATTATTATTATTATGGAAACATGATATTTCTTGCCTTATTATTATTATTATATTATTATTATTATTATTAAGTTTCGGTCTATCAGTACCACAACAATTTTTTGAAATAATGATAAACAAAGAAGGCAATTATTAAAATTCCGGCTTAACTATAAAAACACAAACTACATACTTTGCCCTATGAAAATGTCTTCAAATAAACACAAATTCTATGTAATCCTTTGATTACTTAAATTCTCTGTGTTGTAACTCTAATCTATCTGCAAAAGTGAACACCCTTTACAGTATATAGGCATGCATATATAAGATCAATGGGAGCAGAAAGCAATGCATAATCGACATTACAAGATCATCAGCATTAACAATATAACAGCATAGAATCTGTATAGAATGTGTGAACAAGCTCCAGATAAAGCATATTACTCAAGCCACTTTCATTTTAGATTCAGCCAAGCGCCAAAGGAAATTGCATCTAAACTACAAAAAAAATACCACTCATATATCCCATATAACTTAGAAATAAGTCTTGCTCCTAAGCTTCCTTTCAAGAACAGAGAAATTATAGCTTTCATTAATCATACTTGTTTCTTTTTTCTCTAAACACTTCATGCGTTGTTGAGTTGCTAACAAAACGTAAGGGTGCATTCACTTTCGTTGTGAGGAATAAGAAAATTCTCTCCATTTAAATCACTCTGTTCTTTTATGTCACCCTTTCTTATCCTCCTTTTCACTCCCATGAGGGCTAATATTATCACAACGCATTAGTGTGATTATATTATCCCTCCTTGTAGTGCAAAAGAGAGATCGAAAAGTTAAAATCATTTTTTTATGAGGGAGTCAAAGGAAACAAATTTTCTTACCCCTAATTTAAATTACACTCAGCAAGCAATTAAAACCACTGAAATCAGCTCAAACAGTATCAATTATGAATGTTTAGATAAAGGAGCTAATCCACATAAGTTGCATCAGCCAAAAAGTGATTCTACTCAACTGACATATCAACTCTACAAAGCATTGAGCATGTCCAGATAGAGACTTATAGAAGCAAGCACTAAAAATGGTATTCACAGCCTATAATCTACAATCACAAGAAGATATCATGCTAAACTAAACAAATCACTCCAACTACGGGTATCGCCAAATTGCTGCGTTTGTACTCAAACACTGATAAACAGTGTTTTTAACTTTGTATATGAAATCACATATCAGTTACCCTTTATTTTTTCAAATCTGACATTTAGAATAACATAAAAATGAAAATAAAAAGTTTGCTAACTTGGAGTTTTTCTTTTTTCTATGGGGGGAGTTTATTAACTGAAATTTATCATGAATAATTGTGTAAAGGCAATGCCAGCCACTAAGTGTTGCAACTCAATGTAAAGTGTAAACCAACTTGTTTAGGAGTGACTTAAAAAACAAAGGTACATCACCCGCACACTATATCTACGAGCATGCTTCTAGTTAAAGAAACTCAAATTTATCTTAAATATTTCAGACAAGCATTGAATGATAGTAACATATAACAATTGTAGTATTTCTTCACTTATACTCCATTGCAAAAGAGTGCAAGAAAAATGATAGTTTACCGGTACATATGAAAACACATAAGAGTCTACAAGGGAGTTACAAGAGCACGAATGGAGAAAATCATCTACGAGTGGATTCCCTATTTTTTTGTGCTCTTACCTCCAGCATCATTACCCCCTGCTGCCTGGGCTGCCTTCTTCGCAGCCTTCTCCTGAAGCGCCTTTGCGTCTCTGTTTGACACAAGGCAGACACGAAAGCGCAATATCATTAGATAATAGATCAAAATACAAAAAAATAACTGAATATGTGAGTGCATTTAATCCAATATCAAGAATAATACTTCCCTCCGCCCCCTAAAAATAGAAACTCTTTCCTTTTTGGTCCGTTCCCTAAAAAATAGAAACAAATTTCTCTCTCGAATGAGGTGAACACACTTTTCTTTATACTATCACTCTATTACTCTTTATCAATTACGCATCAAAACCCATGTGTTTAAAAAGTTTCGATTTATAGCTAGCTAGTATTTCTCAATCATAAAGAATCAAAATAAAAGATTTGCACATAAATTCATCTAAATGTCAAATCTGACAGCAAGAATGACACCATGTCTCAATCATAAACAATCAAATCACATGTTTGGTAAAAAAAAATCATCAAAATATCAAATCTAAACAATCAAACTCACACACTTGTACAGAATTTACAGAAACAAAATCCAGATATGCAGATAGGTATAAATCAATACATGAATAAAGGAACAAGGCTTGTTCTAAATAGAACCAACCTCAAACATTACAAAGAATTCACAAATCAACGAGGCTGGGAACAAAATGAATTAGTTCAATCCTTATGCATAACACCATATTGTATACAACACCAAATCACCATAGCAAAAATAATACTACTTGATTAAAACAAGGAAAAATTGAATCTTGCGAAAATAGAAGATGAAAACAAGTAGAATAAAGTGAAGGGAGGGGGCACCTTTCACGACGCTGCTCGGGGGTCAACCCGTCGTCTTTAGTTTTGTTTTTAGCATTGCGAGCTTGAGCCCTTTCACGATCCTTTTCTCTTTGATTTCCTCGTAGCGTACAGTTAAGAATAAAACAAGAACAAAGACAATAAAAAGATTACATAAAAAATTAATTAAAATCCGTAGGGTTTGATAACGAAAAATCTAATCAAATCGGTTGAGAAGAGAAGGATATGAGTCATGGTGAAACGACGCCGGAGCAGTAGCTGTAGGAGAAGAAGCACCGAGTTTACAGAGAGAGAGATGTGTATTCTCAACAACTGGATGGACACAATTTGTGGGTACCTCAATTTAAACAAGGACTAGTATTTGTAGTTGACCTTTTATAGAAACTTTATGTTTTTTTTTACTTATTTTATTTTTTATTAATCATAAATTTGGTAGTATTTGTATATGGAAAATTTTACCCTTTATCTATTAGGCTATTAATAAATTGGATTTTGTAATTTTGGAAAAAAAATCATAGTTTCTCCAAGGTGTGTTATATTGCTAATTCACTAAATTGCTAACTACAAGTCTACAACTAAACAATACATACTGAATCATGAAGTTCATGACTATCAATACAATGCATACAACATGTCAATTAAGGTATTAATGTCAATCGATCAAAAGTTAGTTATAATCCACTTTAAAATAATATCCAAAAACTTTAAATGATCATAACTATCTCGATTTAAATTATTTTTTACACAACTTATATCAAATTAAAGACAATTTTATAATGATTTTAACGAGATCTCACTTGCATATGTTTTGATGTCAAAATTTGAAAAAAATTCTCTAATTTTCATATTTTTCAAAAGCAGTTTAATGTCAATGTAGCTATGATAATATGTCAATATAATACTCCATCCGTCCCACGTTATTTGAAGCGTTTCTTTTTTACACGGAATTTAAGAAAGTTATGTTTAGGATGTTAAATAAAGTAGAATAGAGAATAAAGTAAGAGAGAGTATAGAAGTTAAAGTAAAAGAATGAATAAAGTAAATGTGATTAGATGTTTTATTTTTAGTCAAAAAGAGAAATGATTCAAGTAACTTGGACAACCCAAAATGAGATATGACTCAAGTAACTTGGGACGAAGGGAGTACATATACAATGTCAATGCTAAATTGTGTTGACATATTCAGTGAATAGTATATGTATGTTTAATACACTATATTGACATTTTGATCCAAAACCCTGATTTTGATAGTTTTCTTTTCTTTTTAAATTTAAATAATAATACAACGAAATTACACATGGCGATTTATGGATCACTAGAATACTCCGAAGTTTATCCATGTATATCATTAACATTAATCTCTAGCTATTAGATTTCATATGATAAACATAATCACTTTTATTTCTTCTCACAATCCAATTTTATTATACGTCATGTTTGAACCCTTTTTTATTAATTTTTTTTCTTATATTTCATATACTCCGTAGTATTTAATTTTACATGCTTAATATTATATAGGATTGATTTTTTTATAGTAGTTGCGGTCCAGTATTGCATTTTCTTTTAAAGTACTAGTATTTTTTTTTTGCTGATACTATTAGTTATAAGTCATTTTCATAATTAAATTTATAGCTTTTATTCTTTTAACATTTCAAAATTAAAAAAAATCCACAAAAATAAAATTGGTAAACTAAAAATGAGAAAAAGTATGTGTTGTGGTTCGATAGAAATTTACTTCTTTTTTTAATATTTAAGTCGAATAAAGACCGAAAAAACCTTGCAGAAGTCGTCGAAAATCGAAGAGAAAAAGAGCTTGCTACGCATGCTTCCAGATTTAATATGATAACAGTAACAACAGAAAAAAAATTAAAAAAAATTATGTTAATAGTACAGATTCGTAATTAATTTTATTTTTTTAAAAAAAATTGAGTCGGTGGTTAAAATAATTTGGTACCTTTTATTTTGAAAAGTTGCGTTTAAATTATGAAGTAGTAGGAATATTACCTTATTTTGCATTTTGACATGGTTTTTGAATTGAACATTACTACTTTTTCTATATTGCACTTTAAACTTAATCACTACTTCAATGTACATCAACTTTGAGGTTGCGGATTTTATATTATTTGATTTGATTTGTTGTTTCACCAAATTCTTGACGAAGAATGGACTTCGCATTAAAACTAGTTTTATTGTCGAATCAAATTCTGTAATGATTTTTGATATGAGAGTAGAATTCAGCCTGTAGTGCCAACCCAACATTGAGGATATAAAAGTTTAATTCTTACCTTAAATTAATACTACCATTTTAATGCTTCTTAATTTCTTCACCATCAACTAGTACATCTTTTCCGCATTCAATAAATGAGGTGCTAGCTAGAGTAACCATTTTTCCTGACCAAAATAACCATAGTTGAAAACTTGCTCATTACTTAACCCATAATTTGTTCTTTAGTCGAAAATAGTCGATGACTAATCCATAAAACATAACTTATGGAATCAAATACATTGACGAATCATTGCAGACATCAGAGGACAAAGAGGAAGTGAGCCACAACCCCCAAGGGTTTGGAAACTGCCACCCTGTGATGACAGCGACAGCAACTCCAAATGTCAAATTTAATGAAGTTTTTTTGCTCTTATGCACTGATAGAACCTAGAACCACCATTGAATATTACATAGTCTAAACAATATTTTAGAAGACATTATGCTGAGAACTATAGAATGATAGAATCCCCACTGGCCAGATGGAATTTCCATTTCCTTAATTTAAATAAAATTTTGAGATAGAGCAAAGCACCAATCACATTCATTATATGTCCAATTTGTTTCAGTATCAGATTCCACATGAATTCTTTTCTTTTGCTTTGTATTTTTTGGGTGTATTGAATCCACTACCAAATGGAGTATACAAAAAAGGGCACTGAGTAGCTGGTCAAAGCGGGAAAAAAAAAGTCTTGTTACATTATCTTTTAATTGTAGTAGAACCTTTTTTTTAACAAAATTAGCAAAAAGTTAATGTTCAATATTTGAACTGTATCTTAGGACATGGGAAAAAATTTTTGAACTGTATCTTTAAGATGTACCCTAAATTCTAATCCGTCTGCAATTAGACAAGGAGAGATAATATTGGAGTTATTAATGCATATGTAATTGCAAGAAAACATTTGAAATGTGCATGTATGTATATATTTACTCTTGAAAATTCAAAAACCCAATGTAGCCATGCACTCTATCAAGTTCATTACTAATATATATCACGTGTGAAATTATACGTGAATAAGATTTGTTATATTTCATGTTATTATTCATAAATACCCAATTATAAAGGTTACCATGAGTTCACATTACACAACAACATAAAATAGATTGATAGTACATGATTTAACAATGTTCATGATAATAACAATGGCTAGTTGTTCATGTTTTCTTTACTTTTTTTTTAATCTTTACAACAACAAAATGGCAATTTATAAAGTTGGCACTATTATCAAATTCAATGAAATTTAAAAAGAAAAGCTTTAAATGAGGCCAACCTGGATTGAAAACTTTATTGACGATTGAATCTGATATCTCAAAAACCAGTCTTGAATTCCTAAGCAAAAGCAAAAACACTACATAAAATAAAACAGAACAAAAGGGATATACAACACCATAAAGCAAGTAAAACCAAGAAAAGAAAAACCACCCAAAAAAAAAAACAAAGCAAAAAGATACATAAACTCACCCCTTCCCTTCACACTCGCTCTGCCCTTACCTCTTCTCCCGATGGCTGCGACGCTCTTCACATTCAAAGCGATGGCGCTGTTACTCAGCACCACCGCCACCTTGTCGGCAGCAGCAAGCACGTGGTGCGTGGTGAGGAGCGACGCGAGCGAACAGGTTATGCAAAGAGCTCTGGACTACGCATGCAGCACGGGCGCCGACTGCGCCCCCATTCAGTCTTCCGGCCTCTGCTATCTTCCCAACACTTTGCCTGCTCACGCTTCCTATGCCATCAACAGTTACTACCAGCGGAAGAGGACCACCGACCCCACCGCCTGCTCCTTTGCCGGCGCTGCTGCTATCGCCACCACCGATCCAAGTCTCTGCTTTCATCCTTCTAAGAGTGCTTTTTTTGTCACAGAGTTTTATTATACATGCTGATTTTTTTTAAACTTTTTGTAGGCTATGGATCTTGTAATTATCCCTCATCTCCAAGGTACTCCATAATTTATTTGATTACTACTATATGTGAGATATGAACCTATGCTACTAACACCTTAAAGCTTGGATATATAATCATTCAAGTGTAATTAGCTAGTACTACTATTTTAAATGTTGTCACAAATTTCTTGTACTACTAGTAATTTAGTAGGATCTTCAATTTTTCAGAAATGCAGGAGGGATGGTGTCGACACCCAGCGGCACGACTAATCCAACTTCAACAACACCGACTCTAACGGAACCACTTCCGCCACCAGGGGCCACTACAGCTCCACCTTTGTACGGTGGTGGCGGAGGGGGCCTAACTCCAGGGATGGGAAGTGTAGTGGCCGAGTCCCCCTTATCAAACGCTTCACCTATTTACTTAGAAAGGAGCATATTCTCCATTATTTATGCCATTTTTTTGCTCCTTTTTCTTCCAAACAATGTAATTAACATTTGTTTAATGTCAAGAGACTAGCTTAGCTCTCTACAATTTACTACTGTATATTTCTCTTATTTTTCATTAGCAAAAATTTGCCACACTCTATTATTGAACTTGACAGTTTGCGTATGACTTAGACGTATTACCTTTAACCCTTCTAGCTGAATCTATAATATTCTAATTCTGTATACTCAAAACAAAATAAAAATTGGAGTGCTGTATGCAATTTATTAATATTCGTCTCCATAAAATGAAATGAAATGAAATTAGGGACGAGCAAAATCTCCATAAAATGCAAAAGTAGTTCACTACCAACACTACAGAGATCTCCGTTTGAGTTGAGTCTCAACGACTGAAAACGAAGACAAATTACTTCACCAATTGCCGCCAGATCTATTTTCTGGCTATGTTTATTCACTAAACTGCATATTCTAAGATGAATATATTCAGGTTAGCGGGGGATATGACCCATTTGGCAAGTGTCCTTGTTTTGCTCCTCAAAATTCATACCATCAAATCTTGTGCTGGTAATGCATTTTCTCATCTTCCACACAATATATGATCTCCTTATTCAACAAGTGATGGAAGTATTCGGCCATACCTCTTTTTTTTAGTTATTTTGTTTAATCTATTTCTGTTGCGCTAGTCTCCGTAATATGCATTTCTCAGAAATATAATTTGTCCACAGTTTAAGGTAATTTGTTCTGGCGATTTAGGAAATTGAGGAATGTGTTTGTGAAGCTTTTTGGGCTTGTTTTATTATGCACCATTGGAATTAGCATGGACCAAATAGTTAAGGTCACAATTTTAGCCATTTCTCAGCTGCTAGGCTCTATCTTAGAAAGTTTTCGAGTTTGTGAACTACTACTATATAAGAATGATAAGAAGATTGCTATAACTACTAGGTTTTCTGGTCAAGATTCTTAGATTTTTTTTTTCTCTGTAGTGTAGTTGTGGTGGATCATGTATAAAAGATACCAAAATGCAGTTATCTTGATGGAATTAGTTAACTTGGTAATTTGTTAGAAGTTGTTTTTGTGTAGTTTAGACGTGCTTGTCCGCAACTTGATGTTTCACAATGTGGCTGTTTCTTTTATCTGCATGTGGAGCGACCAAAGATGTTTGATCTGAGTTGCAAATCTAAAGTCCTATTTCTTTGAATTTGCTCTAGTTCAGTGAAGAACATAAGTTATCAGACCTACAATCTCCTTTGATTTAATAGATTCCCTAATGAGTGTAGTGGTTTCTTATTGTTATGGACAGTCTTAAAATGCTGTTACTATTTAACAAGTCATTTTGCCTCCTAAATCCTTGTTACTCAAATCTGTGATGTTTTTTTTTTAAAATTCAACTGTCTCTCACTTTGAAAGTAAGCACAAGGGATGGATGTTTGGTGAACACAATATGCCAATGAATATGATCGGCTCAACCAAATAATAGAACTCTTGGCTAATGTTATGTTGCCATGTAATCCTAATTAATGGATCCATGAGATATGGATTGCTATTTTGATTTTATGAATAAAATTTCCAATAAATATAATGATAAAGGTCAGAGAAAAAGTACTTCCATTATATGGTATCAATTTTCACTCTGTTATGAAACTATTATTTGGACTTTGTACCATCTAGAATGAATTTATTTTTCCAATATTTTGAACGTATCTTATGAAGAATCATAACTCTTGGATGTATTGATTGTACATATGGTCTATTCGGAATAAATTATATTGCAACAATCTCTTTCGTCAAGTTTGGCATATAATGCCTTGAATATGTTGTTTTCTTTTGAGCCTCCATTCTTTATCTTCACCATAACTTGGAGCTGCCGAATAATTCCCAGGTCCCTTTTGACAGTGCATCTAATATTGACATTACCTTTTGTAGGCGTTTCTCTGAAGACTCAGGAACTCTATGCTATTGTTTTTGTTACTCGATATTTGGATCTCTTCACGGACTACATCTCATTCTACAACACATTAATGAAAATAATTTTCTTGGGAAGTTCTATATCAATAGTCTGGTATATGAAGCATCACAAGGTTGTCCGCAGATCCTACAACAAAGACCAGGACACTTTCCGCCACTACGTCCTTATGCTACCCTGTCTGTTTTTAGCACTAATTGTAAATGAGAGATTTTCCTTCAAAGAGGTATCCCAACTTCTATAAGACAGCTAGTTAGCCTTAAAACTTATTGGAGTCCTTGTGCCTTGACTCTAGTGTGTTGTTTATCAGGTGATGTGGGCATTTTCCTTATACTTAGAAGCAGTTGCCATCCTTCCTCAGTTAGTTTTGCTGCAGAGAACAAAGAATATTGACAACCTGACTGGACAATACGTTTTTTTTCTAGGGTAATTGTTTATTGCAGCATTCCTAATTGTTGAGTGAGGATCTTTATTTATTGGTCACATGGAATTTAGTGATAGGTTGTCTTACACTAGTTCCATATATGTTTATACATTTTTCATAATTTATGCTGGCATTTGGGCTTTACTGCATGAATGTGATTTGCTGGATATTTCATGTGTTATTCAATAGGGGAGTACTATTTGAACAGGTGACAGTCAATTGTAGCATTGAGGTCTTTTTAAATGATTCCGACCTTCAGTTTTGTTGTTTTCCCTACTTTCTAACATCATATATCCTGCCATAACATTATTTCTGGTAGGAGCTATGCTCTAATGATCATTTAGTCATCCATTATATTTTTCTTACGACTGAGACTCTGACCAAGCTTTATTAGTGTAAGAGGCTCACATATGTGATAATTTGACTCCATTTATCTTTTACTTGATTCTACATCTGCTAACAAGCGTATCATCACCTTTTGGTGATAAATGTCCTCTCTTTTTTGTATTTTAATGGTTATATCTCACTCTTCAGAAGATCAATATGTGATTTAATCAAGCTCTCTTAGCAGGACAATGATTTTAAAGCAAAAATATGTATCAGTTAGAAATTTCATAACTAGGACTTTTTTGTTGCAGTTTAAATCAAATAGTACATTGTTCATAAAGTTCCTGGCCCGGACCCTCTATCTCTGTGATGGGGGTTTCTGTTTTCTGTATCCAGTAGTTCAAACAGAGGCGCGCTAGACTTCTGACTTATCTTTTGCTCTCCTTTCTCATCCATCTGAAGCAGAGCCTTCTCATCATTTTGCAAGATTTATGAACTAACTCTTTCGGAAACCATGTCGATGTTAGAAACATTGTTGTTGTAGTATTAGCTGATGATTTTTCTTGCCTTTTCATTGCAGTGCATACCGAGCATTTTATATTCTTAACTGGATTTACCGCTACTTCACTGAACCGCACTATGTCCACTGGATAAGTATGCTTCTCTCTCCATCTCTCCCTATCTCTCTCTCATCCTCAAATAACTTTTTGTATCCCATCCCTGCTTGCGCAGTTTGGATTTCAGGACTTGTTCAGACTCTTCTATATGCTGATTTCTTCTATTATTACTTTGAAAGGTATGATCTCCACATGCACTGATGCACCTATACCTAAAGCTTGATTAGTCTCCCAAAACACATTTACATCTGCAACTCTTTTGTTTTCAGCTGGAAGAATAACGTGAAGCTCGAACTGCCTGCTTAAGATCGCTTTGAGAAAGATACAAAAGGGTGCAAGAGTTTTGAGAAACAGATGGGAGCGGTTTAGAACTAACTAAGGGTCACCCTGTAGCTGGAGGTCTGAGAAGAGGCGAAGCGTCTTTGGTTACTTGAATGAAGCAAATGATATATGATTCCTTCACGTTTGTTTATCAAATATGGGGAAAATGTTTTAACAGGTGTTTCTTTTTTCAGTCCTGTTTGTGCAGTCCATAGTTCCATATGCACACATAAATGGTGGCTGGAAATCTCAAGAAATAACATATTTGTAGTTACATATATAAAGAAATTATAAATGTGCCGTTGTAATATGAGATTGTGCTTGTATTTTGAATCGTCACATAGTGTATGGTCTCAAATAAGTTTTCATGAAATATTTAGTTGAGTGTGACTTAAGCTGATTTTAGTTTATAACCTCTTTGAGCTCTTAAGCTGACTTAAGGTGTACATATTTAAGAGCTGAAATTGGATAACTCAGATTATATGTTATAGAGAGAAAATTATTGTGTAATGCTTACTTTGAAAGTCTGTGTTTATATCGAAGTGATATTTTTTTTTGTTTCTCTATTTATTCGCTGGATTCCTATTCATGATATGGGGATATCGTATTTTTTTGTTTCTCTTTTTATCTTTCTATATCCAATTGGACTTGAGGAATAGTAAAACACAATTGATGGAATTAGGTGTGGATAATAATATTTGTATGTCAAATTGTAAATTTTAATTTAAAACCTTGATTGTTATTTGATTGAGTGCGGATATTAAGGAGTTTGGGTTTAATGAATACAATAGTCAGAATCAAACATTAATTACAATGTAAATCAAAGAAAATCTTGAGCAGTATATAATGAAAGCCGGAATTGCATCCACCTACGTTACCAGTGATTACGATATAGTCCAGGTGCACTCACACTTAAAATAATGACAGTATTTTATTTATTTATTTACTTATTTTAATTGTCTCACTAAAAACCTATAAATAACTGGCTTCATTATATTGGGTTTACGCCTCCAAGTTTGTTATCGCCGAGAAAATCAACAAACGAAGAAATGGCCGCCGAGGAAGGACAAGTCATCGCCCCCAACTCCGTCGACGAATGGAAGCAGCTTTTCCAAAAAGGCGTCGAATCTAAGAAACTCGTACCCCTCACTCTCTCTCATGTGTTTTGATTTCCTGATTTTCCTTCTGTTTTACACGCATATCTGTTCATTGTTTGATTCAATGTGTGGAATTTACCTTTTTGTTTACTACTGTCTTTGTTTGGTAGCATAGGATTGGATTCCTCATTCCTTTCCTTACTTTGCTAGATTAATGTCGCTTCGGTGATTAGGGTTTCAAACTCGGAAATTAGGATTTATTTAATTTAATGTGAATTGGAAGCTTAATTAGCTAGCATTTGAATTAACTGTTGCATTTCGCAGTAAGTTTTGTTATCTGAGACAGAATTGTTTATCAGGTTGTTGTTGATTTCACTGCTTCATGGTGTGGACCTTGTCGTTTCATCGCCCCTATTTTGGCTGAGATTGCCAAGAAGACACCACAAATCATCGTTGCCAAAGTTGATGTGGATGATCTCAAGGTGCTTACTGCTTACTTTACTCTATTCCTTTCTACATTGCTCATGTAATTCAAGGATTTCTTTTCCATTATAGTTAGTGATTACTAGTATTTTACCCTGTTTCTCAGCCTGTGGCGGCAGAATACGGAGTTGAGGCCATGCCGACCTTCGTGTTCCTTAAAGAAGGAAAGGAAATTGACAGGGTTGTTGGTGCAAGAAAGGAAGAATTGCAGGCAACAATCAATAAACATGCAACTGTTGTTGCTTAAACGTAGCTGTGGCTTTTGCTTTTCTGCGAAATGTGTTTACTCATATTTAATTGAGCCTTCAATATGTGCTTGAACCTTGCATCAGGAATTATCCATCTCTTTTATGTGTCACTTCTTGTTAATCAAGTGAAGGATCGATTTATTTTAATAAGAATTCCCTTTTCTTTTTCTTCAATGATTTTATATCCATGACTTGTTATAAGAGTGTCCACAGTGGGAGGGCTGCTGCCCTTGGCTCGGGCGCGGCCCCCCACTGCTGCTCTCGGCCCTTGGCTCGGGCACGGCCCCCCACTGCTGCTCTCCGCCTGACCGAGGCTCTTGGGCGCGAGGCACAGTCCTCCACTGCAGGGGGCCGAGAGCCGCAGCCCTCCGAATTTCAGATTTTTTTTTTTCGAAAATTGTTTGTATAATTCTTTCCTTCCATTTTTCACTTCATTCTCAATTTTAATTTTAAACCCTAAATTTTCGTTGTATAATTTTCCCCTATCTATAATATGACGAAAATTTGGTTTCAATTCACTCATTTTTAAAGTATGCATTTTTTTTAATTATTATAGGCAAATAATTTTTATTCTAGTAAAATTAAAATATAACAAAAAAATGTAAGAAAATAATTTTAATTTGAGGCTTGGAGGGCCACCATTGTGGTGACCAAGTTTTGATGGGAAGGGCCAACTTTGTTGGGCATGCCCAAGAATTGGTGGCTTGGGCATGCCAAATAGGGCATATGCCACTGTGGACACTCTAAAAGTAGCCCCCTTTTAGTCTAATACGCCACCCGTCCTTGGGCATGCCACTGTGGACACTCTAAAAGTAGCCCCCTTTTCGTCTAATACTCCACCCGTCCCACATAAAGTGACTCATTTTCTTTTCTAGGAATTCCCACTTAAAGTGATACATGGAGACACTATCTCTTCTTTATTCTCTCGGAACCCACAAAACAACACTATAAAATCTTATAAAACAACACTATATAGAATCTCGCCTTACGCGGTATGAAAATAAAAGGGACTGTTACTTTTAAATTTATTGTTGCCTTTTGTAAATCTAAAATAAAATAGTCTAAATACAAAACTAATAGAAATATGAATAATTGAGAATGCAACAACATTTGTTCTCAGAGCATGAGAACCCTTCTGTCTTACTATATTTGGGATCAGAAAATCAAATTTTCTATAAGATAGCTATAACACAAACAAATTCTACACTGCTATAAAAATATCTACTAGCCGAACTAGTAAAAAACTTTGTGGATGAGTGGACCTCGTATGACTAACTATACCACTCTCTACAGTCTGCACGATGCAGACTGTGATCGTGATCGTCGTGTAGCACAACTCTCTTCAAGATTTTTGTACATTTCTTTCTGGGCATGTTCATACTTATGCTGTGTTAGAGCAAACAGCTTCAACAGATAACTTCTTTAATACATTAGGGCAAGGATCACTTCCAAAGTAGCTATTTGAAACTGATAGCTTGCACCTTTCCTTCCCAAGGCACATCTGTGACAGAATTCGAACAAAGTATACATCAGTCACATTCTCATTGAATAGTAAATGATCCAGTGTAGAATAACTCACCTTTTCTATGACAGCTTGGGAGTTCTGTGCGTGACAACTTCCCATCCTAAAACTTGAACATGTTCCTGTAGGTGTCCCGTAGCTTGCGAACGTAATGGCTGACATAGTCTGCCCACGGGCACACCGGAGATGCACCTTGGCCTGGTGGAGCATTCTCTTTGTGCTCGTGCTCTCGCTCTCGAGCTGATAATTTGCTACCATCGGATGGCGCTCATATGCATCAACACATACGTTCCTTGTGGTTCTTTTAACTAGAGAGATTCTTGATGGATCTCCACCGAGTTCTTCGACAAGTACAATGAGATTTTTTGTTGGCTGCAACCATGATCTGGGCACATGGTACCTAAGGCAAGATTGAAGTATGTCGACTTGTAAGAAGTTACTCTATTTTCTTCTGTTTCTATTGTTAAGTAGTAGTAGAAATTTACCATCGTTGAGTTGGCAGGCCACAACCACCTTGACATTTAGGGGACCGGTATGTACCAGTGTAGTGGCACTCTCCACAGGTTCCATTTGCTACAGCCGTCCAATATCTTCCTATGCTTTGTCCATTGATCCACACTTGACCTTTCCCCATGCTTCCCATGTCCAATGCCAACGGCTCATCTCCATTTGGTGCGTCAAAATATGCCTGCATAGTTCCAATATAGACGATGCTTACCTTAGTAACTCTATTAAAACACTGAAACTAGTGAAGGCCGTGTTCTGGGATGAATATTCAGATCCGGGCTTTCACCTGTCTGATAGATTTTTAACCATATATGACAGTTGCAAACAAGACTTCCTGTGTTAAAAGACTAGTTTGTATAGCATCTGTACCTTGTACCATCTAAGGGGCTGATGATTTTGGGCGATAGCTGCCATTGCCGTCCACTCAACAGATGAAGCCTGGGATGGGGAGACCAGATTCATCTTTTCACCAGTTAGTCCAACCTGTTTACAGTAAACATTCAGGTATGAATGTGTGTAAATGTGATACTATAACAAGCCTAATATCCACATGCTTTACCTTGTAAGACCATGTTTGCCTTGTCAGATCTTTGCGTCCTTGATCTAGGCCGTTAAGCTCGACTCGCCCAACTCCCACGTTCCAGTCCTCGAAATGCAATCCAGTGTTCTTCATTTTGAGAAATGCATTAAGTTCTTAAGAGAGTATTTACTTTCTATCTATAAATATTAAAAAGTAACAAATGGAATAGAACTCACAGGTAATCCCATGGCTATGCTGAGCAGAGAAATACTATTTTTGCCAGCTTTCAAGTTTACTGCTCTGCTGAATGTGAATCTTGTATTCGTTCGAGTCCCATAAGCAGATCCTGTAAGCATAGAAACCCAGTAGTTTTATGACCTTTTCACATATTAACACCATTTTTTCATACACATGAACTCATATATCATGATAGTTTTCAACAAAGAAACCTTTCTACCTGCAAAATTTCCATTGATGAAGACATGGAGGGCGTGACCCCGAGAGTCCACAGTTAGAGTAGGATTCTGCCCATTGCTCAGAAATTGCTCGGATGAAGCTATGTCAACGCTGTGTCGTGAAAACCAATTTACATATCATAATATGGAGAAAACTGTACAAGATATAGCATAGTTTATAGCAGAGAGGAATGACTAACCTGGTCGTGTACCACAAATAATCACTGCTATCCCTCGTGACATTCAACTGCTCTACTAGGGCAGGTGCGGTGAATGCTGAGCCATCCTCTAGTGCAGCTGTGTCCTCACGATACGTCTCCCATGATTGCAGTTGGGAATTCGTCTCCACCATTTGATAGCGCGATGTTTGCGCTCCAACCTTAATAGTCAGAAGCCGTTACATGTATGATCTTTGCAACGAATATATGGATAACTGGATAATGCATATCTATGTTTAGTATAACTACCTTTGCAGTGTTGAAAACTACATTTGTGCAGTCAGGCAGAATGCTGATGGACCAAGGAGGCAATTTGTAGTGCCTGTTGTTGAACACCACTCTTACAGCGGATTTGGTGTCGAAGTTGGAAAGGAAAGCTGCACAGCTACCTTCCCCTGCTGAGAATACATGAGCCTAGAAAACGACGAGGTTTTGGTAAGTACGATGGCCAATAGGCATTGCTTCGAATTGGGGGGCCAGAAGCCAACCTGCTGATATATTCCTAACGAAACCACGTTAGGCTCCGAAGACGAGACAAGTGCGTGCTCACAGAGCTTAATAGCCCTGTGGAGCTCCTTGAGATGACCATACTTGGGCTCTCGAATCAAACCTAAAAATTGTGAGTATGTATCAACTTTGCATGTTCGCATAATTAAGTTGTACAAAATTGTCGAAATTATGGAGGTAAATAATGTGAATATCGTTACATACCATATTCATCTATCGGAGCATCATAGTCATAGCTGGTTGTGATGAACGGGCCTCCAGCAGTGCGCCCGAAGTTGGTGCCTCCATGGTACTAATGAATAAATTTCATTCAGATTCCAAAAATTATGCCAATAAAAATTTGATTTTAAAAAATTAAGCCATGATGATATTAAAAGTTTACTAATGTTAGTACCATGTAATAGTTTATAAAGGAACCGCCTGACCGCACGAAACGAGCTACTGCAAAGGCGAGATCTTGAACCGGCCGCTCATGAACCGTTCCTCCAAACTCATTAAACCTGATTTTATTTCTTCTAATTAGAAACAAGAATGAAAGACATGTGGTGAAATGTATGAGATAGTTACCAGCCACTCCAAGCTTCAGTCCACATAGTAGGCTTATAAGGTTTGTTGGGAGTAAATTTATCACAGTAGAATCCGTTGCATGTATTTATCTGTTTGCAATGTTACAACCAAAATAAAATTAAGGAATTGAATTGTTTTTTTTTTTTTGAGAAAATTGATGATGAAATACATACGATGGGATCGGGGGCATTATCGTCTTTGCACATGACCCATGGAACACCGGTGTCGAGTCCAACTGCCATTTTTGCTGCCCAATTCATATATGCATCTCCAGCTGCCCCAAGTGCAATCCTTTCTCTCCCATATTCATTCTCAATCTATTCACCAAGATTCAAATGTAAAAAAGTTAATTAAATTGAGCTTGCAATACATCAAAAGTAATTTAAGTGAAGCCAATCTCGAATTTTCAAAAAAAATTTAAAAAGATATATGTAACAACATATATAATCCAACTTGCTAAATGAGGCTGAGCATGCAATACTCAATAAGTGAGTTGGAAAATACTTTAAAATTATTCACTTTGTAAAACTTTTAATGTATTTATAGTGTAAATAGGAATATTTGTAGTATAAGATATCTAAAGTCTAAACAACTTTGTTATGAGAAACAATTAGTTTTTGTGAGTAAAACAATTTATTAATAAAGAATATCTAAATTCAAATCTGAATTAAGAAAGTTTGTTTAAAACTCAAATTTGCCTCGGTTGCATCATGCCAAAGTCTTCCTTGTAGTTGTCAATGTATAATTAGCCAGAAAGCCGAAATGAGATTTTCAATGACACATTAAAAAAATGCTCTTTGACATTCAGTGACGATTTAATTGCGCTAGATCCAATTTATACTATTTTATTCGTCATATGTTTTTGCAATATTTTTTCTAGGCTCGTATTTGGAAATGATCAATTTAAATACACAATGCTAACTTAAAATAATAAAATTGATACCTGTGAGAGTATAATAGGACCTCCTTGTGATTCAAATAGTTGCTCGCTCTTCATCATACCAACTATTTTCTGAGTGAACTTTTCCATAGCCGCCTGTAAAAATATAACAAATGCTTCGACTCAAACACTAACTAAACAAACTAGAATTTATTAAACCATCCAATCTATACTAAAATGATTTTTTTTTTTTAAATAAAGAACCTTATAGGGCTCGTTGTCTGTTCTGAAGCTGATACCAGGTACATATTTCAACCACACAGGAAATCCACTGCATCAACAAATATATATGTAATTAAAGTCATACAAATAAATTAAAAAAACTAAGAAATCGAAATTAAATCCCAAATTTCAATTTTATATAGTGCAAGAGAAATTACCCAAAATTCCATTCTGCACAAACATAGGGTCCAATTCGGAGATGAACATAGAGGCCTTGTTTTTGCACCGTCTTAATAAATCTTACTAAATCGAATCTACCCTCAAAATTATACTGCCAGAAGTAATTGAACTTAAATATGTAACAAAACATATATGTGTGTGTGATATAAGTATTTATTAAACGAAATCAATAAAAATATGAAAAATACTGAACTCACATTGTCTGGGGAAGGCTCATGCACATCCCAAAACACATAAGTGTCAATAACATCCAATCCACCATTTTTGGCCTTCAATATCAGATCTTCCCACATCTGAAAATTTCACCACTAATTAGTATAATCACAAACTAAATTAATTTAAAATGAAATTTGAAACTTACTTACTTGAGGGGTGCTTCTTGGGTAATGTATAGAACCAGAAAAAAGAATTCTTCTGTTTCCATTGATGATGACTGCCCTCTTATCATAGCTCACACTGCACTTGATCACCTCACACCCCATCACCAAAAACATCAAGATCATCAACATAAATGAACTCGAATAATATTTAATAGTTCCCATGATTTTTTTTGGTGAATATGGAATGGAGGAACTATTCTAGTATTTAAAAAATGTGCATGAATATGGAGGGAAAATTAAGAAGTGAAGCGGTGAGATTTGGAAGTGGTGGCAATGTGGTGGAAGTGCAGATTTATCACATTTGGCAATCACTAGAACATTTTAATTAAATGTTCTTGACAGCACAAAAAAATTAGAGAACGTAATTAAGCTTTTATTGCTGATATTCATGCTTGCGAGTGTTCATCATCATCATCATTTATATATGCAGTTCAAAATCAATAAATAAATATAGAAAATATTGAATCATTTATTGTGAGAGGTGATATTTTAATTCAAGTGAAGGTTATGCCCCGTTGGCATCATTAATGTTGAATTAAATTAATTGTATCGATATTGATGCAGATGCCAAGTTCAAATTAGATTTGAATTGTGGTAAGTAAGTTCTGAGAAATTGATAATTTGGATGACTAATAATTTCAGATGTCAGCTCCCTTTTTTTTTTGTCGGTCCAATATATATATAAAATAAAACAAATTTTTCAAAATTTATTAATTTATCATTGTATTTATGCCGATAGATTTTGTTTGTATTTTATCCCCCATTTTTAATATGCAAAAGACGAATACCATAAGCATAGTCCCTTTCTTATTATTTCAATTTGCTCGTGATTAAATTTTTCTTAATTAATATGTAAACAAACACATTTACTACTAACTACTTCTCTCAAATTATATAGATTTTCATAAATGATAATATAAGTCAAAGTTCGATATTCAAGAAAATTATTACAAACGTAGAGTATTTCACAAGTATTTGAACTGGAATGGAACAATGTAGTAATTATAATTGAATATAACTTGTGTCACAAAGGCAAGCAATTAGCTGGCGAGTTTGGAGGAAAAAAACAAGAAGAATGGAATTTTTATGAATTTTCTGTAGCAAAATCATTAGTATTTCTCGTTAATATAAAGCAGGACCATGGAAACTTCCACTCTTCAAAATCTTGAAAGTCATGGCATTATCATAATTAGAGGATCCTCTTACATTAAATTTAATAGATGAAGATTAAAAAATAATACTAGTATTAATATGATATATTAGTACTATGAGTTAATTAGAAGCACGTGAATTGTCGCTTAGGCTGTTATCTTCACTCCTAGTCGTAGATATACTCTTCTCTTCATATGCCACAAGTAAATTATGTCAAAACCAAATCTACTTGTTGAAATCATTGTGAATTAGAATTCAGATTTAGATTCATAAATATTCAAAAATATTTAAAATTTGTTTTTGATAATTATAAGTACTTGCAAATTTAAGTATAGACAGATTTTTTATTTAATTATTGGTAAAACGATGTCACACAAACCTTCTCTTTCATATGAGACGGAATCGATTTTAAAAGGCGAACTTAGAATATAAGTACATGGTGTGTAGGAAAGCTTTCCATTCTTCTTTAATATTTTTTCACATGCTTAGCATTAGAAAAACATATTGTCTTGTAAAGGCTTTAAAATTTAATAAACAAAAATTATCAAATCTAGCTCAATTACTTAATGTGATGGATGTCTTCATGTTCGTATGTTGAACTCATCATTCTATCAGTGGTATTGCAATATTAATAGATGCAACAAGATTCATGATATATATGTATAAAACAGTATAAATTACTACTATTGATCGACACTTATATATCTTGTACGAGGTGATGAATGTATCAGATTAGATGATTTAGATCATACTTCCTCCGTCCTAATAAATATGAAACATTTGTGTTTCGGCACGAATTTTATGTAGTGTTGTTTTGTGAGTTAATGAGGAGAGAGTAAAGTAAGAGAGATGAAAAAGTAGAGAGAGTATTGTTTCTATTTTATAAAACGTTTCATTTCTAATGGGACAAACAAAATTGGAAAACGTTTCATTTCTAATGGGACCGAGGGAGTATTTGGATATGTGCCCATATATAAGAATGAAATTATCATTAAACTAAACAGTTACGTGCTTTCTGCATCATAGTTCATCATTCAAATTCTGCTATAGATTTAATTAAGAACTTATTTCAAAACTGTGTACATCCCCATGCCACCTAACCCTCCACCTTAGCTAGATTAGTTAGCTGCTAGAAACAAAACAAAATAGAGAAAGAGAAGAAAGAAACAGAAGGATCACAAAGCAAGGATCTATACTACAATTTGGAGGGTAATAATGTATTTTACTAATACTATCCGGGTACAATATTCGAGACATGATTTGTAACTTGGCCGAACTGGAAGTTAGTGTTCTAGTTGAAAGTTAAAACAGTAGGCTTTTCAGTGGGCTTCATGCGGATAGGATACCAGACACAAGCCACGTATAGAAATATAACACCAAAAGATGGCTTAGGTTTTAATCGTTTAAATCAAGTTTGAGTCGTTATGAGTCATGACAATCAATATTATATCATGTCGTGCAGGTCTTGTACGTTTAAAGATAGTAGGTCGTGTTCGTGTTTAGCTTGGGAATATTATTTATGAAGGAAGAATAAATTCTGGGTAAGAAGACGAACAGTTGTAGAATGGGAAGAAAATGTAATGGTTGGCGCCTTTATGATAAATTAGTTTTAGTTGAACGCATATGATCCGTCCATCAAAAATAGTTTAGATGTAAATATTTTGAGTTTTAAATGGAAATTTGGTAAAAACTAAAATGGGTAGACAGTGGTTAAGGTATTATTTGTGGAAAATAAAAACACTTCATGGGAGAAATTTACCGTAAATAGGTAGAAACTCATTTTAGTGAAAGAATCAAAATGAAGAAAATAACAACTATTTTTTGTGAGCATAATGTCTCTAAACTATATATATAACTCTTATGCTTTTGTGTATAATCATATTTTGTATTGTGATTAAACTACCCAATGTAAGAAGCCAACAAAATATCAAAACAAATTAGAATAAAGTATTTTTCATCAACCAAATATAAGCATTCATCCAGGTAAATCAATGATTAAATATAAGTATTAATACATTAAATTTATAAGTATATTTAACAAGTTATGTTGTGAGTTTTGTTAATTTTTGTGTTTCGGCTATATTGAACATAATAAATAATATAATATTTAATGATAAAAAGTACATAACATAACATAAAGTGATATTACAAATAAAAATTACATTTAAATGCATAAAATTAAATAAAGAACGAACAACAAAATGCAACTTAATCCAATAATCCGCTAAATGAGAATAAAATTTTTCAATATTATTGAAATAAGAAGTCTATATCATTGTAATATGTGTCATAAATTTCAGTTTACAGGTTGAGTAATTTTTTATGTAATAAACAATATATTAATATTTATATATATTATAAGTAATTCTTATTATATTATTCAAATTTATATGATCTATTTATTATAAATTGTTGTTGGGTTAATACATAATTTAGAAAAAAAATATATTGATATGATTGAATACGTATATAAAGTAGGTGAATATTTTAGTATAAATTACTTTTTAATTTGATGTTAAAATTAATCAAAATAGGTTCCCATTGAAGGAATCTTATTCACAAAACTTCCCCAAAATTGAATTTTACCGATGCTTATATTAATGCAAATACTTTGTTTATTCAAATTTTAACAAAATAATAAGGAGATAGAATAAAATTAAACTATAATTACTTATCAAAGATGGAGATATACCCACATGGAGTGTGATCATTTGCTAATTTTTTTAAGTTGCTAACTTGTTAATTCATCAATGCAATGTGTTAAAAATGTCAACATGATGATATTAAATGTCAACACATGATTTTGTTGAACTTCAATATAATGTGTTGATATTATGCGGTGACATTTTCATGTCACCGTGTTAATATTTTTAATACACTGCATTGATGAGTTAGCAGAGTTAGCAACTTAAATAGTTAGCAATATAACGCACCCCTACACACATGTTTGTGTTAAAATGACAACACCTCGTAAAATGACACCGTGACACCACATATCAGGCAATATTGTGAACGCTACACAGCAATATTATATTGTTGGCCGAGAAAAATTGTTGTATATAGCGTAACATATTGCTGGCCGAGTTTTGTACCTTTTTTTGCCATGTGACACCTTATTATTCGTCCACGTGTACAAAATGATTGGTTAGAAATAGTGGTATGGTGTTATTTTAAGAGGTGGTGGCACCCTAACACTCCCCTATACACACATTATAGATAATGAAATAAAATAATAGTAGAAAATCTTCACAGCATAATATATTAGATATCTAAGCTAAAAGGGAAATAAGCATATCATAAACACGCATAATTAAGATCCTTTATCACAATTAATAAAAACATCCTTCATATGGAAATCATTGGAGATAGCAAATTCATCTAAAACACAACATTAATATGCAAATTCAGCAGCTTGGATTTGAAGGCCCGCCTCCATAGACTGGTGCCACAACATCAATTACATCCTGGTCCTCCAACCCAACCTTGATGATACAAATCAAACAACTTAATTATTAGTCCTACAATTTTCTAAAAATAAGGTTAGAGCAAGACACAAATTAAGGAGATTTGAGTATTTAGTTAGGATAAATAACCTGAGCAACAGTTCCACCACGAGGAACGCGATTACCCTCAAGGAAGAAATCCACAGTTCCATACTCCAAATTTTTTTCATTACAATAACATTTTAGCACCTTCTTTATTTGTACATCGCCCCTAACTTTCATGTACACTTCATCCCTAGACTGCAATTTCCATCACTACTAATTTATTTATAATTCTAACTTCACATAGGAAACATAATAAAAAAAAAACATAAATCTTAAGTTAATGAGCCAAAAGAAAATGGTATGTAAAAAAAAAGATGGAACGAGAAATCATATAAAATGAATGCCTGATTCCTGAAGCAAATCACAATTCTTGAATCAGCCATTGAAGTCTTTTAGTGCGTCCTTCTTTCTTCACTTGTTTTTGAGAAGGGGCAATAAAAGAGAGAATTGATATAAAAAGAGTAGATGTAAATGGACTATTTCAGTATGTCAAGTTTTACATCAATTGGTCCTTATATATTTATTATGTTACGTGCCTTATGTGAGCATCACTCTCGTTTGACTCTTGTTTACTGTTGTTTATTTTATTTTACATATTTCGTTTGATTCTGATACATAAAAAATGTTATTGAAACTTTAAAATTTCATAAAATTCAAAAAAATTAAAGCTTGATTTGTTATTTTATTCATTTGTTTGAAGTTATAAAAAAACGAGCGAATCGAGGCTGGATTTTTAATGAATTCAATGTCAGCTAAAGTTGCACTATGTTGTATCTAATTAATTGTGTTTTGCTACCAAATTTATTATTTTGAACATAGTAAACAATGTTGATCTATAATTTTTTATTTTCAGAAAATACTCCATCCGCCTATAAAAATTATTATGTTTCATTTTTTCTTTTATGGTATGTCCACCGAAATTAGTCTAATACTACTAAAATTGAACAGTTATTCTCAATCTATTAGTCACTTTTAATATTTCTCTCTTCTATTTTATTTTCATATTCTCTTTCTCCCTTATATTTTACCAAGTTCGTACTTAAAGTCGTATCTTCCATAAATGAAACTATTTTTGGAGTATTATCATTTAAATCGCATTCTTTGACTTTGTTACTCCCTCCGTCCCAGATAATTCGTCCCAGTTTTCTATTTCGGTCCGTCCCACATAATTTGTCTCATTTCACTTTTACCGTTTTTGGTAGTGGACCCCATATTCCACTAACTCATTCCTACTCACATTTTATTATAAAACTAATATATAAAGGTAGGACCCCATATTCATTACAATTCTTAAAACCCTTGCTCGGTCAAAGTGACCCGAATTATCCAAGACGGAGGGAGTACATTCCTTCGTCATACACATAAAGTCATCGGAGCCAAAAGTCAATTGATACTTATCAGTTGATACATAAGTATCAAAATTTCAATATTTGCATAAAGAGATATGAAAATGAAAAATTAATCACTTAAAGTATGAGAACAAAAATAAATGAAAGTAGAGTAAAAGAGAAAAGAAAAATGACGAAGGAAAAGAGAAGGAAAAGAGAAGAGGGGAAGAAAAGATAGGCAAAGAACATTAAATGATGCATAGGAAAGAGAAAACATTAATAAGATAAATGAAAGTAATATATGAACTTCAATGCTCTTAAGTGGTTGTGGGGTATTTTAGTTTGTTTCAAAAAATGCAAAAGTATTTAAAACGACCAAATCTGTAAGTCTAGATACCTTTCACAATATTTTCAGTCCAGAGTCTGCATATGTGCACACAATAAAATTCAGGGAATATTTATATAAAAAAGAAAAGGGTAATATCGGCATTATATTATCATATGATAATTTTTGTGGCTGTATTTTTATATTAACATAATGTATTACAAATATCAACAATATGATATGAGAATATCAACACAAGTACAAGAAAATATTACACAGTTTTATTGATATTTTAGCTACACTATATTGATATTTTGCATACACTATATTGAGATTTATTTTTTTGCATTTATTGATAAAATCTGCTTATCAACATCTACGAAAATTGAAATATAATTTATCAAATCCCATCACCCGGATATCGTCAGAACATATGCAATTGAGATCTCATTGGAATCTTTATTTTAATTTGATATATTTTTTGCGAAAAATTTATTTAAATCGAGAGAGTTACGTAAATTTAAAGTTTTGAGATGATTTTGACAAGAGAGAATTGACATTAATACCCTTTAAGTTTATTTAATAATTTTTTAATTTAAAACATAATCCATGGAATTATTTATTAAATCTCCTAATGGCTAAGATTTAGTCTTAATTTATGATTGCTAATTAGTTAGCAATTTATCACTCCCCTATAGTGTTATAAAATTACTACTTAAACCTTATATTGAATACCATAATGTCAAAAAATTATTTTTCATCAACCAAATATAAACATTCATCCAGGTAAATCAATGATTAAATATAAGTATGAATACATTAAATTTATAAGTATATTTAACAAGTTATTTTGTGAGTTTTGTTAAATTTTGTGTTTGGGCTATATTGAACATAATAAATAATATAATATTTAATGATAAAAAGTACATAACATAACATAAAGTGATATTACAAATAAAAATTACATTTAAATGCATAAAATTAAATAAAGAACGAACAAAATGAAAACTTAATCCAATAATCCGCTAAATGAGAATAAAATCTTTCAATATTATTGAAATAAGAAGTTTAAATATCATTGTAATATGTGTCATAAATTTCAGTTTACAGGTTGAGTAATTTTTTATGTAATAAACAATATATTTATATTTATATATATTCTTATTATATTATTCAAATTTATATGATCTATTTATTATAAAAAAAATTGGGTTAATACATAAATTAGAAAAAATATATTGATGTTAGTTGAATACGTATATAAAGTAGGTGAATATTTTAGTATAAATAAATTACTTTTTGATGTTAAAATTATTCAAAATAGGTTTAATATTCCTAGATAATCTCTATGAATATGCTCATTGACATCTTAGTCTAAAAACGTCAGAAGACAAAAAAGGTTCCCTTTGAAGGAATCTTTTTCACAAAACTTCCCCAAAATTGAATTTTAAATCAAATACTTTGTTTATTCAAATTTGACAAAATAATAAGGTGATAGAATAATTAAAATTAAGCAGTTTCTTAGTACATGATTTATTATAACTATAATAATATACGCATTATAGATAATGAAAAAAACAATAGTAGTAGAGAATTAATCTTCACAGCATTATGAGATATCTAAGCTAAAATGGAAATAAGCATATCATAAAGACATAAACACGCATGATTAAGATCCTTTATCAAAATATAATAAAAACATCCTTCATATGGAAATAATTGCATATAGCAAATTCATTTGAAACACAACATTAATATGCAAATTCAGCAGCTTGGATTTGAAGGCCCACCTCCAAAGACTGGTGCCACAACATCAATCATATCATTCTCCTTCAATCCAGCCTTGATAATACAAATCAAATTAACAAATTAATTATTATTAGTGCTACCATTTTAAAATAAATAACCTGAGCAAATACACAAAGGAGATTTGAGTGTTTAGTTAGGATAAATAACCTGAGCAACAGTTCCTCTACGAGGAACACGATTACCCTCAAGGTAGAAATCCACAGTTCCATACTCCAAATGTTTTTCATCACAATAACTTTGTAGCACCTTTTTTATTTGTATATTGCCCCTAACCAACATGTACACTTCATCCCGAGCCTGCAATTTCCATCACTACTAATTTATTTATAAATATAATAAAATAAACATAAATCTTAAGTTAATGAGCCAAAAGAAAATGGTATATGAAAAAAAGATGAAACGAGAAATTATATAAAATGAATGCCTGATTGATGAAGCCAATCGTAATTTTTGAATCACCCATTGAAGTCTTTCCTTATAAAACAGAGAGAGAGGGAGAGGGAGGGAGAGAATTGATAAAAAAGACTAGATGTAAATGGACTATTTCACTATGTAAAGTTTTACATCCTTATATAGGAGTCAGAAAGACCTAATATGTAGGCCAAGAAACCCTAATTAGCTAAGATGCCACTTGTACTCACAACTTTATCTATTTCGTTACCTCGATCATTCAACACGTATATCATTTCATATTCGAGAATTTTAATTTGGAGTACGACAAATAATTATAACAACTTTGATCTACAAACTTGACCGGTCATATTTCTCTTTTTGATTTGTTTTTCGAATATAACTATTGTCGTTATTTATTGTAACTAACTTGATGAGTTTTTTTTTTCTTGAATGAATGTTTTCGGATTCATTAGGATTCTACGTTAAAATATTATACTCCATTCGTCCAAATTAAGTTGAGTCGTATCCTTTTTCGAGATATATCAACTCAGTCGAGTCATTTCCTTTTTTATTATGGTACATACCTTATGTGAGCATCACTCTCGTTTAGTGTTGTTTGTTTTCTTTTACGTAGTCGTTTGATTCTAATACATAAAAAAATATTTTTGAAATTTTAAAATTTCACAAAATTCATTAAAAAAAATCAAAGTTTGATATATTATTTTATTCATTTATTTGAAGTTATAGAGAAACGAGCAAAGTGAGCTTTGATTTTTATGAATTCAATGTTGGCGAAAGTTGCACATGTTGTATCTAATTAATTGTGTTTTGGTACCAAATTTATTATTTTGAACATGGTAACCAATGTTGATCTATAAATTTTTTATTTTCAGAAAATACTCCCTCCACCAATAAATTTTTTTTTTTTTTCGTTTTATGGTATGTCCACCAAAATTACTCTAAATACTATTAAAATTGAACAGTTATTCTCAATCTATTATAGTCACTTTTCATATTTCTTTCTATTTTATTTTCATATTCTCTTTTTCTCTTGTATTTTTCCAATTTCGTATTTAAAGTTGTATCTTCCACAAATGGAACTATTTTTGAAGTATTACTCCCTCCGTCCCACGTTACTTGAGTCACTTCTTTATTGCACTCATTTTGAAAAATAATAAATAGTTAAAGTGGAGAGAAAATAAAGTAAAAAAAAGAATATTATAGTTAATACTCTTCTCTACATTATTCTCTCTCTTACTTTTCTTTCTCTCCACTTTAACTATTTATTATAATATTTTCAAAACGAGTATAAAAATGAAATGACTCAAGTAACGTGAGACGGAAGGAGTATTATTTAAATCACATTCTTTGATTTCGTTACATTCCTTCATCATGCACATAAAGTCATCGGAGCCAAAAGTCAATTGATACTTATTAATTGATACATAAGTATCAAATTTTCAATATTTGCATAAAGAGAAATGAAAATGAAAAACCAATCACTTAAATTATGAGAACAAAAATAAATGAAAGTAGAGAAAAAGAGTAAAAAAAAATTGACGAAGGAAAAGAGAAGAGGGGAAGAAAAGATACGCAAAGAACATTAAATGATGCATAGGAAAGAGAAAATATTAATTAATGTGAAGACACATCAGATAAATTGAAAATAATATATGAACTTCAATGCTCTTTAATTAGTGGTTGTGGGGTATTTTAGTTAGTTTCATAAAATGCAAAAGTATTTAAAACGACCAAATCTCTAAGTCTAGATACCTTTCACAATATTTTAAGTCCAGAGTCTGCAAATGTGCAAACAATAAAATTCAGGGAATATTTATATAGTTCAAATAGAGAATGCAAAAAGAAGATAGTATATTGGTAAACACCCTTCTATAAAATAGGTTTAATTAAGTTATAATAGTAGCGACCGACATAAGTTTTAATTTAAATTTATTAAAGGGAGAGAGACAGATAGAAAAAAAGTGATTGAGTAATATAAACTAATTTTATTGGGCAAATCAATATGAAAAAATATACTATATATTTTCCGTAGGATAGGTGTTGTAATTATGTTGACTTCCGTTTTCGTACCTATTCATTTAATTTACAGATTGGAATAGGTGTTGTAATTGTATTGACTTCCGTTTTCATACCTATTCATTTAAAGCATTAATGGTATTGTCTTAATTATATGCTATATTAAATATATAACATTAATGTATTTAATAATTTAGTAAAGTTTTTTGCCAAAAAAATGACAATTCAACTACTTTGGAATATCCGGAGAAAGGAATACGACTCTACTAACTTGTGACAGATGTAGCAATAACACAAAGTGATTATACAAAAAAATTACACTTCAAATGCATAATTTTTAAATAAAAAATAAAAAACAAAATGAAAGTCTAATCTAATAATCCAGTAAATAAAAAACAAATCTTTCAGTATTATTGAAGTAAGATATTTAAATATTACTATTGTAGTATGTTTAATGTTTTTTAACTTTTTAAGTTGAGTCAATTTTTATTAATTAAATAGTAATATATTAGTATGAATCATTTATTATAAAATGTTTTGTTGTTAAGTTATAATTTAGATAAAATAGATGGATATGATTAAATAGGTAAATAAATAAGTGAAAATAGAATATTCTTTTGTATTTAAATTTGGTGTAAATAGTTTGACTAAAATTACCATTTAATGTGGCATTTATAGAAATGAGTTTGAATTGGCATAGATAATTAATGAATATGCTCATTGACATTTTAGCCTAAAGTCAGAACAATAAAAAGTTCTCATTAGGGAACCTTTTTCCCATACTTTACCCCAAAATTGAATTTATCCAGCAATGCAAATTCTAACCGATACCACAACATCAATTACGTCCTCATACTTCAACCCAACCTTGATAATACATATCAAACATATTAATTATTAGTAGTATTTTCTAAAAATAATGTTAGAGCAAGACACAAAGATTTTAGTATTTAGTTATGAATAAATAACCTGAGGTACAATTCCTCTACGAGAAAGATAGTAACCATTAAGGTAAAAATCCAGGATTTCATACAACATTAGTTTTTCATTACAATAATTTTTTAGCACATATTTTTATTTGTCTCACCCTCAACTCTGATGTACACGTCATCCTCACCCTACAATTCCCATCGTCACTATTACCCCAATTCCAAATTAGAAGTTACAATTTTATTTTTAGTTTGTCAAAAAAAATGTTAACTACCTTTTTCTCTATTCATTATTATTTGAATTACTTTTTATTTTCTCCCACTCTCTATTTAACACACTAAACAACATCTTCTAACATCTCGTATCAATACTCACGTGTGACATCTATATTGAAACGAACAGGATAATTAAGTTATAAATGCAAAAATTAAAATTCATATGGGAAAATAACCTTGAGAATATAAAACATAAATCATAAGTTAATGAACAAAAACTAAAAATGGAATGAATGAATTATCATGAAGAAATCAAGATTCTTCAATCTGACATTGAAGTGTTTCCAAGCACTTCTATTAATAATTTTTGTCCACTTTTACCTTGTTCATCACATGTATCATTTCGTAGCTGGGAAATTTAATTTGGGATGCAACAAATAATTAAACCGACTTAATTCTTTAAAAAATTGATAGATCCTGTTCCTTCCTTTGATTTTTTTTAATTATAATCATTATTTTTATTTAATGTTACTTATTCGATGGTTTTTATTTCATGCAATGAAGGTTTTAGATTTTTATAATTTTCAGATTCATTTGGATTCTACGACAAAAATACAATTATAGATGTTTTGATAATATTTTAGATTTTATCTTTTGATATTATTCAATTATATGACTAATGGATTTTAATTAAACTGGTAAAAAATATTGTATTTTCTAATGCATCGATTAAGACATTATATTTAAGCTGGAACATCTGGAACATCGACAGAAATACTGAAATACTCCCTTCATCCTATGCTAGTTGATGCATTTCTTTTGGAACGGACTTTAAGAAAATTGATGTTTAAAATTTAACTAGAAATAGAACAAAGTTAGAGAAAAATGAAAGAGTAGAGTAAAAGAGAGAATAACGTTTTTAAAAAAATGGAGTAATCGAGCAAGTAATTTGAGACGACCCAAAATGAAATCTGGAGCAAGTAGTTTGTGACAAAAGAGTACTATATAATAGACTTATTGTACCAAAATAATATAAAAAAATATCAAATTTTTGGTATACTGTGATTTTCGACATAGTATAATGCTTTATGGAAAGATTTCTGTAAAGTAACGGTATAAATTTACATAAACCGCGAATACTAAATATATTTATATAATCATATAACAATATGCCGTACCAAAGTCCGAATTGCCGAAAAGATTTGGTATACCGATTACAGCATACCAAAAGGACGGTATGATAACGAAATTGAAATTGATCAACACTTTTGCTACGATAAAGATATGATTTTTATTTATACCTAATTTTCATTGTGGTACGTGGTATGACAATTTCAATATGATATACTGTATCGTGAAAATGATATGCTATATATCTTATAGCTCCATAGATTATAAGGGACAAGGTTTATTAGGCCCAAAATTCAGTTTATTTACACAGCCCATCACATTAATTAATACTACCAGAAGTTAGCCGAAATTATCGTCCTATATTAACTTAAGCTAACCCAACATTCATTTGAAACAAGGCCCAAAATCAAAAGCCCCAAAAAGGTCGGTCTTTTTCACCCTCAATTTTCCCAATCTGAAAACCCTTATCTTGTCCAATATTTTCTATCTAATCTAATATTCATTTCAAACAAAACAAATTGGATTGTGACAAACATTTAAATTGATACAACCCCATATCTCGCGAAGCAATTGACAAAAGCGAACAAATCTCCTTATGAGATCCCTGGCTCAACTGTTAATTCTAATTAATTAACTTTACTATTGATACTATAAGATATAATTCAGTAAATTTGGGTTGACATATATAACTGCTATTTCAAGTAGTTGGAGGATTAAAGGGTTTTGTTTTTTTTAAAAATTAAAAAAACGAATATCGAAACCAGAAATGTGAATTTCACGTGAGGAGCAATTATATAATCGTGGTAGCTACAACCTTAATTACTCAACATGGAATTAGCTGATAAGATATGAGTGAATGTTTAAAAGTGGAAACATAAGTCATGGGCAAAATTCAAAATTTTTTATTTTCTGATGGATGATAATTGATGAGAAAAAACAAAGGAAGAAGAGAGTGAAATTGACTGATCACGGGCAGATTCTGTAAGAAATTTTCCATATATATTGCCTATATTCCTAAGAAGGTCAGAACATAATTTAACTTCACACGCATAAGCTAGAAGAGGCAAGTACCCTGACCAACCCCATTTACACCTCTTCAAATGTTCGTACATCAGTTCAAATTTTATTTATTCGCCAATTTGCAAAATTGTACTTCTTCAAATGTGTGTAATACATTAAAGTAGAAACTATATTAACTAAAAAGATAATAAAGTAGAAAATATGAAAAAGTAGAGAAAATAAAGTAAGTGGGAGGGAAAAGTAAGTAAAAAGAAATATGTTCACTTCTACTAAAAAGGGAAATGACTCCACTATTATAGAACGTACTAAAATACTCCCTCCGTCCCACTTTAGGAGTCCCGGTTGAGTTCGGCACGGGTATTAAGAAATGTAAAGGAAAGTTGGTGAAAAAATATAGTGGAATGTGGGTCCTACCTTTTTATATTAGTTTTATAATAAAATGTGAGTGGAAAAAGGTTAGTGGAATGTGGGGCCTATTACCAATTATGGAATATTCCAACCGGGACTCCTAAAGTGGGACATCCAAAAGTAGTAAACCGGGACTCCTAAAGTGGGACGGAGGGAGTAGTAAAATAACTCCATTATTATGAAAAGAAGGGAGTATTAGTACATCAACTTTAACCAATAAGTTTCTAAGATGGATGCAATATATACGTGTCTCAAATTAATAATGTGAGTAGTTGAATGACTGTTAAATGTACTCCCAAAAGATGAAAATTCTAAAGATTCTTGCAAATGTTGAAACCCCAGCTCCAAAGAGCTCTCACATTACCGTTCATCCCATATTATGAGGGGTGTTCAATCAGGATATATTGTGGCATGCCAAGGGATAAGGTCTTATTCCACAGTTTAGCCAGAAGGACATCTCTCAAGGTCTAAAAGATGTTGCAACTTCACGACAGTAGTGAAAATCAATCATTGGTCATTCTCGTAAATCTGCCCCTCTAAAACCAACTGCGCTACTCCTGCAGGCATGAAAATTCTAAAGATGAAGATTTTGATGGTGATATAAACTCAAATTTCACTAGGGATGACTGTTAACCCAAACTTGGCGGGCTGATCGATTAGCCTGCTAAAATTAGAGAGTAGGGCTGAAAAAATACAGCCAAATTAGAAGTCGGGGTAGCCCGTTCGGGCTGACAGGCTGGCCCGCTGGGCTGTACACAAAATTACATTTTTTTTTACTTATTTTTCATATTTTATACCTCCTCTGTCCCATTAAAAATAAAATGTTTTCTAAATTGGAAACAACACCATCCCTACTTTATTATCTCTCTTACTTTATTCCCTTCTCATTAACTCAGAAAACAAAACTACATAAAATCATGTGCCGAAAAACAAATGTTTCATTTCTAATGGGACAGAAGGAGTATGTCGCATTCTTTCATTCGAACCATTCTTTTATACTACCTCCGTCTACAAAAAATTGACTAATCTTACTATTTTGGACCGTCCACTAAAATTAGACAAAGTCTAAATATGGAAAGTTTTCAACAAATAATAATTTTACGCATCATTAATAATATGGATCCTAGAATCTATTAACAATCATCTCACTATCTTTTTTTATTTATCTCTTTCTTACTTTACCAATTGCACATTAAAACTCAAGTCACTTACAACTTCATCTATTTTGTGGATGGAGGTAGTATTTTTTTCTTTTTTTATTTTTTGAAAAGTATATATCCTTATGTAAAAGAAGGATAAGAATCTTTCCTATTAATATATACTTCTTCCATCCTCCATTTATTGACACCAATTTTTTTTTTGTATGTCCTTAATTAGTCGGCACCCTTACTTTTTACTACATTTGGTAATAGACTTCACATTTCGCTAACTCGTTCCACTTACATTTTATTATAAAATTCATATATAAAAGTCGGACCCACATTCTACTCACACTCTACTACGTTTCTTAAAACCTGTGCCAAATCAACCGGTGCCAATTAATGAGGGACGGAATGAGTATATGTATGTCATACAATTCGGACTTGCCAAATAACATAAAAGTAAAACCCTTCACGATAAAAGGGTGCACCGCACTCTTCTCTACTAATTTACATCTAAGTTAATACTCCCTCCGTCCCTAAAAATTTGTCTCTTAATTTTATTTTCGTCTGTTTCTAAAAATTTGTCACCTTTCATTTTTACTATTTTGCGGTAGTGGACCTCACATTCCACTAACTTATTCTTACTCATATTTTATTTTAAAACTAATAAGTAGTATATATAATAGTAGGACTCATATTCAACTAACTTTTTCTAACCCACTTTCTATTACATTTCCTAAAACTCGTTAAATGATAACAAATTATACGGGACGGAAGGAGTAGTAGGTTTTAGGTTTATACACAAAAGCTTCAAATAATTCTTCTATTTATGAAATTTTGTATGGCCACAAATCACACTGCCTAGCTCTTTCGGTCGACAGCCACAGTGCAATTTTTTTCATAATTGAGTTTTCCCTAACAATGTCTTATATAGAAAAATAATAGAGGTGTCCAAGGTAGCTAAAAGAAAATGTTAAGTCTTAGTACATTAGTTCCTTTGATATAAACCAAAGCACTTCCTTGTATTTCTTTATTTTGTATCAATAATACTATTTTTCTTTCGAATCTTTCATGGATTCGTTGTTGTTGTAAACAAGTAATTGAGAAGTAAAAGCACGATTCCATGAATAAATCATTCCAATAAAATATCCGAATGGAAATAAAAGACAACAACATACTAGTCGCTCGAGCGTTTTTAGAACATGATTAAGCATCACATTTGCACACCTTCATGGAGATCAAACTAAAGTTTCAAATGATAAACAACATAATAAGGATAGGTGGTTGAATTCACGCAAAGGCTGCTGGATTGCCACCTCCACTCTGATGATACATTGCAGCTATCTCATCTCCATCTTCAATGCCAAGCTACCAATTTAAATGAAAATAACATTTACTATGTATAAAATCGGCCACATGACTTGGATTTTACATAGAATAGGATTTGGATGCTACGTCTCATCATATTGTGTCTAATTAATTGTGTTTTGCTACTAAATTCATTATTTTGAACATAATAAACTATTTAAATCTATAAATTTTTATTTTAAGATAATATTGCCATTTAAATCATTATCTTTAATTTTATTGCTTTGACATAACTTTTCAAATATAATAATGAAGATAGGAATTGAAGATAGGAATTGAAGATAGGAATGAAAAATGAATTTTGTTTGCATTTTTCATTTCATTCTCTACTTCATTTTATTACATGATCACTCTTTTCCATTTTATCAAGCAAATAAATAGAATACACTCAAAAAATTTCATTCCAGTATATCAAGAAAGGCTTAAGTCTTTCAAATCTATGCCTTGATTCTCCGAACTAATATGTCAACTAAAAGAAGTTTGACCCACGAATTGAAAAAAAAAAATATATATATATATATATATATATATATATATATATCAAAATTGGTAATTAAAATGACAAAAACATCGAAATATTGTATCATGACCCTAAAAATAACTGGAAGAAAAATAGATGAAGAAATTACCTGAAAGAGAGTTTGTTTAGGTTGGATACGATCTCCATTGTGAATGAAAGATACCTCACGGTACTCATAATTCTTTGCCTTGCAATAACTTTTGAGCAATTCTTGAATTTTCTTATCTCGTGCAACTCTGAAATACATTTTGGCTCCATCCTACAAATCACATAATATCCATTACTGATCTATTCCAAATAGTGATTTATACAAGTAAGTGCACACAAAAAAATCAAAAATTAAATCGAGAAGAGGATATCATTTTCCTTTTCTGATTCGTCCACCTTTAAAGAACACACAAAATAAAAGAAAAAGTAAATTGTGAAATGGTGAATAAAAACACAAAAATGTGAGATCTAGCTATTTGCACCAACGAGAGTTTAAAAAAATGACCGATTAAATATCCTAAATTTAAAACACTTAACATAGCACAAACCATTTAAATTATTATAACTCATGTTTCTGACTCATGAGAATAGAATAAACAAGAAAAAGAAAAACAGAGGAAAATAACACACACAATGACACAAGCAGAGAGATAGAGAGAGAGAGGAACCTGAGACTTGATGCAAATCGCAATTCGGTGTGGGTTGGCAGTAGTGCTTTCTCCCATTTTCTTCACTCTGTTATTTCTAAAAATTTTTAGTAGTGGAAGAAGATGCATACACAACAGGATGTGCTTATAATTCTTGTGTCACACTATTCACGGTCTTACACTTATTTGTCCTTTTTGACATTTAAAATAAAATTTACAATATTACTTTCTTACTTTTGATTTTTTACTCCCTCCGTTGCTCCCTCCGTCCCAAAGACTCGTAGTAACATTTTGCCATAAAAGTCCGTCCCACATTTGGAATAACATTTAGAATTTACCATATTTGCACATAAAATTTTACCCCATTATTCACTACAATTACACCCAAATGCCATTATCTATATTAAAATAAATCAAAACAAAAATAAAAAACCAAAAAGTCAAAAAGGGACCCACCTTCAACCAACTCACTTCATTTATTACATACTTCATCATCTCACTTCATTTATTACACACTTCATCATCTCACTCCACCATCTTATTTCATTTTTAACACACTCCACCCCTCACTTCATTAATTACACACTCCACCAATTTCTTAAAACTCGTGTCATAACTAAATGTTACTACAAATATGGGACCGATGGAGTATATGATTTTATAGTAATTTGCAATTATAAATATTTATTTATATATCCTAATCAAATTGATATGCAAAAATTTCAAAACAAAATTTTATATAGCTGAAATTTAAAAACAAAACAAAACAAATATACTCTGGCTTTCTATAAATAAAAACTTTTAAAATGACGTGAGTTTTACTAGTATAAATTAGTGTCTCACCCGTGCCATGCCTGAAATATTGTATATCCTTTAAAATATACTACTCCATATATAATACTTTCTCCGTCTCAGTTTTAGAGTCACATTTAGAATTTTCCATATTTGGTCATACAATTTTACTCATCAAAATTACATCAAAATGTCACATTTTGCCCGTCTCAGTTTATCAAAATTACATCAAAATGTCATTATTTACATTAAAATAAACCAAAACAAAAATAAAAAACTAAAAAGTCAAAAAGTGACCCACCTTCAACCAACTCACTTCATTTATTATACACTTCATCATCTCACTCCACCATCTCACTTCATTTATTACATACTCCACCATCTCACTTCATTAATTACACACTCCATCAATTTCTTAAAACTCGTGTCATAACTAAATGTGACTCGAAATGTTTGACGGATGGAGTATTAAATTAGTATGCATCAAAAATAGATAAAAGTTCATATACTTATAAATAGTACTCTAATGCAAATGCAAACACATATCAACAACACATAATTAAAGAAATTGAAATACACGTTTTATTGAAATATTGATATGTTATAATAATATTTCCCTATATATCATAAAACAAATTAAACATTTGATGAGAGTTACAAAAATATCGTCATCTATTGTGTTAAAGAAATAAAATGTAAGCACGGTCAAACACTTATTTTACACAAATCGAGATATTTAAGGAGCACTAGGACGCATCATTAATTAGAGTCACAACATATATTCAATCTCGTGCTGCTACGTGGCATAAAACATGCGATATTGTAAACACTAAAATGCATTATACATTTGTGAAGCTGTAGATGAATTTCCGCATATTGCATTTGATGCACTATTTTTTAGCTCTAAATAATATAGTATAGCTAAAGGTTAGTACCGGATATCGAACACGGGGAAAACAAACACATAGTGTCTATCTTCTACTAAGACTCAATTACTATCTGGAAAAATCGAAAGATTTTGAAAACTTTCGAAAACTGAAAGCAATAGAAAGCAATAAACAACTAGATGCAAATAAATCACAGAGATAAAATATAGAGATATGGTTATACAAATTCCAAACTATAATACCATAGCACAGTTATTACTTTGATAGAACAAGTCACCTAGCTTATGCCCATGCGATGCAAACGTTGATTACAATATTAGGGTTGCCAATCCTAACACGTAACTCCAAAAAGCTCCTAAGACCCTTGAAAAGTCTCCACTCTCAATTAACAGTGTCGTTTTAAAGGAAGCTAACTGTAGCGTCTACTAAGTGGACCTAACTCGCTAAAACTCTCTCACAGTTATGAAACAAGTTATATTAAATCATACATAATTGTGTCACTCAATCATGTAGCATCGGGATTAAGTTAAGGAAGAAACAAAGTAAAAACAAAATGGATATTAAATAGAAAACTGGAATTGTATAACCTAAGTCGTTACTAACACATCCCTTGAATCCTATGAGTTTAGTTACACATAATGGAATAAGCTAAACGCATAGATTGAAGGGAAGACAATTTGAACATAAAACTAAAGCAAATAAAACTCGTAGGTTGAATCCTTGTCGTTCTTAATATTCTTGAAATCCTTCTTCAACTCCTTGCACAATGACGTACTCTAGCTTTTAATCTCTGTGAATTTATGTTGCAAAAAGAAACTCTAATTTGATGAACCTTGAGGTCATATTTATAGGGGAAAGTCATTCCTCATTGTAGAAGGAAAAGATCTTCAAAATATGGTAAACCTTGGCCCCAAATCTAGGTCAAATCGAATTCGCCGCTTTTCTCGGCGGGCCGCCGCATCTTCTCCGGCGGTCGCCACGTTGCAGTCCAGAGTCTCGGTACCTTCGGCGGCAGGTCGCCGGGCGAGACTCGTTTCCAAGCGTGAATTTCCGAGGCGGGCCGCTACAGATCACTGACTGCCGGGCGCCGGCGATCGCCGATCGCCGTCTGAACTCCTGGTTTCCAGACTTTGCGTTTTGACTCCATTTTCGGCTCAAATATGCACATTTCTCACAAAGCACGTCAAAATACCAAAATGTATAAAATATGCAATTATTGGACATATAGAGTGACTTTGATATTAAAAACGGACCAAATAATGGCCTTAAAACAGTGCAAAATCCGAGCGTATCAGCATTTCTATTATAAGCAGATTGCATTTTAGGTTGAGTTTTGCAATATAAATATAAATTTTCTACAATACAAAATAAATTATATATAAATGCAATTCGTCTATATAGATAATGCAAACTAAACAGTATATGTCTACAACGGTGTTGTGATCAATTTTTTTTTTTTTTTACTTTGTTTTACCTTTTTTTCTTATGTGCTTAACTGAGTAGTACGTATATACTTAAATTCTTGAAACATTTTTTATACTCCCTCTGTCCTACTGAAATGACACGAGAATTAATGCATAATTGGTAAATTAAGAGATATGAGAATAACGGTTAAAGTAGTGTTGGTGGACAGTGGAACCCACATTATTATTAGTGTTTATTGAGTTGTAATGGTGGGTCATATAGTATAAGTTGCAAATAAATTTATGCATATGGGTAATGAGTTCGGAACAACTTTCCATAAATGGACTTGCCCATATTTTTATGGGAAGGACGAAATGAAAAATACACATGTTTTTATGGGACAAAGAGAGTATATATATTTAATAAAGTGTCATTATACAAATCGGATATATTTTATTCTAATTAGCACATTTTGTAAAATGAAACGTAATTATTTCTATTTTATCATATGTCTACTTTATTCCTTATTCACTCAACTCACAAAATAAAAACGTATAAAATCCTTTTATCAAATAGGAAATGCTTCACTTAGAATGAGAATGGAGAAGTACATTTTTTTAAAGTGTACATAATTATATTAGTTTTTGTTTCTTTTAAATTATTTAGAATTTGTATTCATTAAATGAAAAGCATATGTCTCGTGCATAGCACGGGTCCGTGCATGACACGACTGTTAATACTAGTAGAATAGAATGTTCATGTGATGGAATGAATTAGAAAATGAAATGGAAATATAGAGTAATAGCTCTCATCCTTACCTTTATTTTGTTCCTATCTTCATTTCATCTCATTATCAATAACGGCTTTAGATACAAAAATATTTTGGAATACACATTCAATATTTACTACTATTATATACTTACTAGTAATGGTGAGTGTAATTGTCACTAATATCGAAATTCATTATTGTCGATACGTGGCAATCCATTTTTGGGACGAGCAAATAAAGTATAATCAAAAGAATGAATGAAGTATAATTGGAATAAAAATACATAAATAGAACTTCCTCCGTCGCAAGATAAGTGACTTATATTCCTTTTTGGGATATCCCAAGATAAGTGACTCATTTTCTTTTTTGGTACTCTCTCTTACTTTTTCTCTCTACTTTATTAACTCTCTTACTTATTCACTTTCCACTTTACTAACAAAACCTCATTTGCTTAAATCCCGTGTCGGAAACTTTATGGTCACTTATCTTGGGACGGAGGGAGTAAAAAATAAAGAAGCAAGTAGAATTTTCAGTGACACCACACATTGCGGCAAAACCAAGTTTGAGAGTCTTACCAATGGCCTTGTGTGCATGTTGACCTACACTGATGCGGGCACTGGGAAAGGATCTAAGATCATTCAAAATAAGGCCCCAAAATAAGTCGAATGCATGCGGTTGATTTTGGGGCCATATTGCAACATCAAAAATCAGCTAATCGTCGGGAAAAAACAGCTATTGGGACTGTTTTTCCGTCCTTATTGCAGTCGTTTCAACCACAATTGAAATCATTTTTTATTATTTGAGTGAATTACATAAATGGTACCTGATCTTTCACTTTCGCACGTAAATGGTACCTGATATTTATTTTATATCGTTTTTGGTACTTATAAATCACATTTTTGGTACCTGATGCAATTTTCTTCCCAAAATGCCCTTTAAACAAATATATTTTCTCATTTATGTCATAGAAGGTATTTTGGGCAAACATAAAATTAGTACCAAAATTGATATTATAATATCTTCTCTCATTCTCCTAATTCTTTATACTATTATAATTAATCAATATTAATATTAATTTTCATTTTTAATATCATTCAAATATACTTAAATATAACTATAGTTATAATTATATTTAATTATTATTGTTATAATACTAAAAATTGATAGTAATTAATAAATAATTATAGTATAATTATATGAATTATGAATCACATAATATTATGTAATAATTATTATTATTATTATTTTACATTATATTAGTAACTAATCAATATAGATTATTATGGTTATAATACTAAAAACTGATAGTAATTAATAAATAATTGTAGTATATATATATAAATTATGAATCACATAATATTATAATAATTATTATTATTATTACATTAAATTAGTAACTAATCAATATAGATTATTATTGTTATAATACTAAAAACTATCTTAGTGATTAATAATAATTATAGTATAATTATATAAATTATGAATCACATAATATTATGTAATAATAATTATTATTATTTTACATTAAATTAGTAACTAATCAATATAGCCTTAATAAAAATATAACATTGTGAATTGTATTTTTAGTTAGGTGTTTCAACCTTAAAATGAGTATAAAATAATTTAATAAAAAATATTCAATTGATTTAATTACTTTAAATAATTAATTTAATTAGGTATTTTATTTTTTATTTATATTATGAATGCAATTAGATGTATTTATAAACTACTAAAAAGAAAGAAGAAAAAAGAAGGAAGAAGAAACATTTTACTAAGGAGAAAAAAAATAAAAGAAAGGAAGATAAAAAATACTAAAAAGAAAGAAGAAAATGAAGAAAAAAAGAAAGAAGAAGAAACTAATGAAGAAAAAGAGAAATAAGAAAGGAAGAAAAAATAATCACATATTTGGTACTATTTAATGGAAATTTCCAAAAATATCCTCCATGAAAAAAATCACATATATGGTACCTAGGGTTATTTTTGTCACTGAGTACCAAAAACGATATAAAATAAAGATCAGGTACCATTTATGTGCGAAAGTGAAAGATCAGGTACCATTTATGTAATTCACCCTTATTATTTTAACACTTCCTCCGTCTCATTGATGATGACATACTTTCTTTTTTGGTTTGTTTCAACCAAGATGACACATTACTAAAATTAGAAATTTCTATCTCTCTTACTTTACTCTTTGCTTTATTCCATCCCTCTTATTTTACTCTCTCCACTTCACACACAAACAATGATGCATAAATTTTCGTGTCCGCCCAAGAAATTGGTCATCTTCCTTGGGCTTCTAAATATCATCATTCTTCTTCTATTTAATGTAGGAATTTTAATCAAATAAAAATATTATCATTGTAGTATTTTCTTAAATCGTATTGGCAGTTTAATTTTATGTTATTTGGTTTTTAAATAAAAAATTAAAAGAAAAACGGATGGGAAATGGTGAAATAACTTCAGGCTAGTTTCGGACCTAATTATAGTACTGCTACAACAATGTTGTGGCTGAAATTAAAAATATTGATGTGAAGGAGAAAAATGAATTGTGACTTATTTTGGATTAATTTTTGGGGTCTTATCGTGGATGCCAAAAGAGTTAAATGCAGCCACTCTCACTTTTCTGCATAAACTTTTGTTTTTTTTCTTAATTTGCTCTAAAATCAAATAACTTTTTTTTAGACTAGAAACACTTACTGCCCAATTTTGCAAATGGTCGATTCAACCGCTGGCTGGCAATTTGGACTCGATTTTGGGAAATACTTACTTTTTTTTTTGGAATAGTATTTTATACAGGCATCTAATTTGAATTGGATGAGGTGGAGTTGGGAATAGAATGAAAATTGCACATATATGATGTCATACATATTAGGAAATGCGTGTGATTATGATGATTCACACTTTTTGTGAATCATGAGCAGATAATTAATACTCCCTCTGTCCCATATAATTTTACACAGTTTAACTTGACACGGATTTTAAGAAATGTAATAAAAAAGTAAGTTGAAAAAGTTGGTAAGATGGGGATCCTACTTTTAAAGTATTGGTTTTATAATAAAATATGAGTAGGAATGAGTTAGTGGAATATGAGATTCTCTAAAAAAAAATAGTAAAAGTTAAATGGGTAAAACTATATGGGACGGACTAAAATAAAATATTGAGTAAAATTATATAGGACGTTGAGAGTATTTTTCTACTGTTGCTGTGTAATATGGCTTGTATTCTAAATTGTAATGTATCATATCGAATCCTTTTATTTTCTTTTTATGTTGTAATAGAAACTTATTACACTTTTGAGTTGTATTTTTTATCACATTACATCACTTTTAAACTTTTTTATCTTTAATTCTTCGATGAAATTAGATTTTTTAAAACCAAAGGTTAGAGTTTGTATCTCCTCAATTACTACTTTTTCTTTGTTAAAGTAAACTAAAATTGAATAATTATTGAACACATAAAATTAATTAGTCTAGATAACTTAATTATTATTCTACTCTCTTTATTCATTTTTTAACCCAATCAAGACATATATTCCTTATTTATTGTTTGAGACATGATAAGGAATATGCTAGCATTTCAATTTCCTTAGAGATCATGTTAATTTTAAGTCTTTGAGAACCAAATTAAGAAACACCTTGAATTATAACAAGTACGGGTAAATAGGAGTATTTAATATTTATCTGGTGCATAATGGCCGTTTTAATCCGTATATGGAAGTTTTGGAATGTTTATCGTTCTATAATTTCCAATATAAAAAAACACACACTAAGATGTGAGTGAATGTTTAAAGTAGCAACAGTAGTTATGGACAAAAATGTGTCTGATGGAGGACAATTGATAAGATATACCAATTGTAGAATATAGTGAAATTTACTAGTCACGGGCATTAAGAGTTGGAAAAAATTACCAAATACAGTGCCTATAAACTGATACATCAGACCTTTATTTCACACGCCAGTTCCCTGACCCGCCTCATTTAAACCAGATCAAATGTAGTATTTTATTTATTGGCAAAGTCTATGTGTGGGTACAATGTGGATGTAACATATAGTATGTGTCTCAAATTTATAGTTAATCCCTCCTCCGTTCCATGAAAATAGAGTCATTTTTTTTATTTTGAAAAACTTCAAGTTAATTGAGTCATTTTTATTTTTGGCAAAAAGTAACTTTCACTTTTACTTTATTCTCTTTTCACTCTTCTTACTTTATTCACCGTCCATTTAACACATTATTCTTAAACTCCGTGCCGAAAAGAAATGTTTCTATTAACATGGAATGGAAGGAGTACTAAATTAGTGTTAAATGTATTGTCATCTGATCAAAATTCTGAAGGGGAAGATTCTGATGGTGATATAGACTTGAATTTCAGCTATCACGAGTAGTATTTTAAAGTCTTGAATTAATCACGAACAATGTTAGTATATTTTATCTGTGAACTAAAATAATCTCATCGTTCTATTTCTGTTGTCCACCAATATTAGTCTCATACATACAATGTTTCCTAACGTATTACTACTCACTTTATCTCACTCTTCTATACCATCCACATTTTCTTTTATATCTCCTAATTTAAATATCGTATCATCCACTAATGAGACTATTTTAGGTGGACTAATAGAGTAAATCATAAACTTTTTAGCTATTTTTAAAATTGCAGAATGACCTTAACTTTACAAAATTTCCAACAATTTACTACTGACTTAATAAAAAATTGCAATTTTTTCTTAAGTAACTAAAGTTATCACTAAAAGTATGTGCATACTATTAAAGCAAACATGCTCTTCAATCAAAATTACATTTCTGAAGTAAAAGCCGAATAGAATCCCATCACAGCTCAAATATATTCTGTGGACTTGAGGCCTAATAAAAAATGGTGCACCGCCCACTTTTCTACCAACTTATAATTGCTTAAAGCCCAATAGTAGCTGTTAGTTTTACACACAAAAGCGTTCAATAATTTTATAAGTTAAAACATTTTATATGGTCATCACTCTAACTACATCCACAAAATATCATATCTTCAGGGTAATACCAATCAATTTCATTGACCGCAACAATGCAATTTTTACACAGTTAATTACGGCCTACCAATGTCCTATACAGAAAAATAATACTCCCAGCGTTCCACAAAAGATGTCACACTTTTCTTTTTAGTTTATCCCACAAAAGATGTGACATTTTCCTTTATGGAAAAAGTTATCTCTCACATGAATATAAAAATTATATTTTCTCTCTCTATTTAACACACAAAACAAAACCTCCTAAAATCTCGTGTCATCCCACAAATGTGACATCTTTTGGTGGACGGAAGGAGTAATAAACTTTAAGAGCAGCTTAGATTAGAGCATAGACTTAAGCGGCATTTAACATACATTTAAATAAAGAGTAATGCTATGCAGCTATAATGTGGCCAGCCACACAATGACATTTTTGTAAATAAATATAAAAGTCAATGCAATAAATTAATAGTAATAGTTAGTGCTAAGATAAATTTACTTAATTACCCCTTTCTCAATTTTTTACTTCAAATTTTAAATTTACAACATTCTCTCTCCATAATAATTTATGCACAATTTACGTCAAATTATATGCACAATTGTATTTGAAATAATCATATCATACCTATTAACTAAGAGACATCACAATATATCATAAATAAATTGTGTTAATAAGTACTTAGTATGTATGCTTGCAATTTTAAAATTAATTGTTTTGTAAGTGCATCAACCAGTGTTTTAAAAACCGGACCGGACCGGCCGGTTCGACCGGTCGGTCCGCGAACCGGTACATAGTCCGGTCCGGTTTGCACTATAAAACCAGTAGCGCATCAAACCGCCATGAACCGCCGGAACCGGCCGGCCGGATCGGTCTGGCCGGGAACCGGTTTTCAGATTTTTTATTTTTTTGTAAAATTTGAGTTTGGTGGGAGTTGAACTCATGACCTATGAGTCAAAAGACCAACATCTCTACCACTCCACCACATGTAGTTGAATGAAATATTATGCGCATTAATTATTGTTATACATTAAACCTGTAATTTTTGTCCACACAAATTAATAATTTGTGTTTAATTTTATACTTTTAAATAATTACTATTAGTCGTGATATGCTTAATATTAACTATCCCTCACTAAACTTTACTTTTATTTGTAGAGTGAACTTCAAAAATGGTCCCTGGACTATGGGTTTATCTCGAAAATGGTTCCTGGACTTTAAAAATATCATTAGTAGTCCCTGGACTAAGGGTTAATATCAAAAACGGTATTTTGAGACGAAAATGCCCTTTTGAGGGGTTTTGAGGGGTTTGGGCAATTTGGTCTTTTTACACTTTTAACATTTTAAATCTGATATTATTTTAGTTATGTACTAAATCTAATATTATTTCAAAATTATCATTCTTCATCCCTTTTGTCATCCTTCACTTTGTTTCTTTATTTCAATATTAGATTTAATTTTACAAAATTAAATTTTAAATTTCAATTTTTAAATATCAATAAATTTTTTTAATTAAAACTATTAATTCATGGACACTATAAATATTGATTGAAAGTATTAATTTTTGTTATTTAATATAATATTAAGCTGAATTGAAGAAGTACAGAAAAATAATATTAATCGTGATGGAAAAATAAGAGCTATTCTATTTAGCCTTCTTTCGGTTGTTATAATTGCTTGTGATTGAATATTATGAAGTCAACTAAAAATTTTGTATAGGAGTATTTTTGTTGAAATTTTCTAGTCATTTTGATTGATTGTTTTCAAATTAATAAACGAAAATTATATTAGTCTTACATTAAACGCATATTTATTTCAGAATAAATCGTGTTATATTGTCTATTTATGATTAAAGCTATTAAATATTGATTAAAACTAAGACGTTGTTATATCTTATTGATTGAATATTAGACACTATCAAATATTGATTATGACTAATAATTTTTGTTATTTAATAATTTTTATAATTAAAAAAATTTATTGATATTTAAAAACTGAAATTTAAAATTTAATTTTGTAAAATTAAATCTAATATTGAAATAAAGAAACAAAGTGAAGGATGACAAAAGGGAAGAAGAATGATAATGTTGAAATAATATCAGATTTAGTACATAACTAAAATAATATCAGATTAAAATATTAAAAGTGTAAAAAGACCAAATTTCCCAAACCCCCAAAACCCCTCAAAAGGGCATTTTCGTCTCAAAATATCGTTTTTGATATTAACCCTTAGTCCAGGGACTACTGGTGATATTTTTAAAGTCCAGGGACCATTTTCGAGATAAATCCATAGTCCAGGGACCATTTTTGAAGTTCACTCTAAAATTAATATTGGGCTAATGATATGTCTTTCACCACATGATCACTTATTTAGAGTGAACTACACAAAAATGGTCCTTGGACTATGGGTTTATCTCGCCCATAGTCCCTGGGCTTTAAAAATATCGCCAGTAGTCCCTGGACTAAGGGTTTATCTCGAAATTGGTCATTTTGGCTTTTTTTGGTACGAAAATACCCTTTGATATTATTTTGGGGGTTTGGGCAATTTGGTCTTTTTACACTTTTAACATTTTAAATCTGATATTATTTTAGTTATGTACTAACTTTGATATTATTTCAAAATTATCATTCTTCTTCCATTTTCTTATCCTTCACTGAATTTGTTTTTTTAATTTCAATATTAGATTTAATTTTACAAAATTTTAAATTTTATTTTTTAAATATCAATAAATTTTTTTAATTATAAAAATTATTAAATAGCAAAACTTAATAGTTATAATCAAAATATTTGATAGTGTATAGTACTATGTAATCAATAAGGTATGACAACGTCTTAGTTTTAATCAATATTTAAATAGCTTTATTCATAAATAGATTATATAACACAATTTATTCTGAAATAAATATGCATCTAATGTAAGACTAATATAATTTTTGTTTATTAATTTGAAAACAATCAAAATTTACTAGAAAATTTTAACAAAAATACTCCTATATAAAAATTTTAAATAGGATCATTTTTTTAGTCAACTTCATAATATTTAATCACAAGCAATTATAACAACCGAACGGAGGCTAAATAGAATAACTCTTATTTTTCCATCATGATTAATATTATTTTTCTGTACTTCTTCAATTCAATTGAATATTATATTAAATAACAAAAATTAATAGTTTTAATCAATATTTATAGTGTCCATGAATTAATAGTTTTCATTAAAAAATTTATTGATATTTAAAAATCTAAATATTAAATTTAATTTTATAAAATTAAATCTAATATTGAAATAAAAAAAATTCAGTGAAGGATAACAAAATGAAAGAAGAATGATAATTTTGAAATAATATCAAAGTTAGTACATAACTAAAATAATATCAGATTTAAAATGTTAAAAGTGTAAAAAGACCAAATTGCCCAAACCCCCCAAAATAATATCAAATGGTATTTTCGTACCAAAAAAAGCCAAAAGGACCAATTTCGAGATAAACCCTTAGTCCAGGGACTACTGGCGATATTTTTAAAGTCCAGGGACTATGGGCGAGATAAACCCATAGTCCAGGGACCATTTTTGTAGTTCACTCTTATTTGTATAATGTATATAAATAATAGTTTTACCTAAGATTTAATATTGTAGTATATATATTATTAACATAGTTTATTACACCATATTTACTAAATAATACTCCAAACTTATTAATAATTCATATTTAATTTATGTATTAACTAATAATCCTAATATAGTATATATTTATCCAAATAACTAAAAATTCATGTTTATTTTTATATATTGTCTATAATATCATTTCACTACATAAACATTTTTGAATTAATATAAATTTTATTTATTTATATATGAAAAATATTGTACTTTTTTAGTTATTCTAATTACTAATTTATGTATTTTGTTATTATTTAAATTTTATCATTCACTTATTTTAAATGCTCTTCATATTTAATGTATATACAAAGTTTAATAGTATATGTTTTTGTTATATATTACTAATTATAATTTATCACTCATTAAATTTAATATACATTGTAAGGATATATTTAATTATATATATTTGCAAGGTAAAACGGTTCAACCAGTGATTGGACCGGCCGATCTGATTTTTAAAACATTGACATCAACAATGGGGATATATACAAAGGATAGCAATTACTGCACATTAACATATTAATAATGTTAAAAAAACCAAAACATCAAATACTTACATAAAATATAAATAATAATTGTAAAATAATGGAGTAGATCATAAGTCTTGGAAAATCAATTAAACATTCTATTTCATCTTTTACGTGTATTTTTTTTCTTATTAGTGTCATTTATTTTTATATTTTTCTTTGATTTTACATTGTGGTGTTATTTAATAGTACTTGAAAATATTTGATCCCAAATTATTAAATAAATCTAAGATCAATAAAAATTCTTCGTTAAATTGAAGATCAATTTCAATCTCCAATCTAATCTAATAGGAGTACTAGATGACACCCAATTAAATCGAAAATCTACTCAGGATCTAAATTACTTAAATGAATGAAAATTAATTTGAATATCAAATTATACAATCGAAATAATTAATCTTTAATTCTATTAAAGATCAATTAGAAATAAATAATTGAAGTTTAATTATAAGTAGATTAAGCATATTATTAAATTATAAAATATCATACTATAGTTATATAATATAACAAACTGTTAACAAAATTATAATTATTGATAATACAATTATCATTGATAATTAATCTATAGTAGTATCACAAAGGATCATACTATACATGTAAAAATTGACACTGCATATTGTGTATATATTTTCACGTGAGATATCAATTAGTTGATTCAAATTTGCAATTGTGAATTTCAATATATATTATATTATACTCCGTGTAATATTATATTAGAGCATCAATTGTAGTATATAGTATCATATTAATTGAGTTTGTTTATAACAATAAATATTCTTTGCTTGCAACAACATATTGTATTCTTATTTTGTAAATGTAATATCACGTGGCTTTAAATGACAATTTACTTGGTACAATCCATTAAAAAAAATTAATTTTTTAAATAAAAATTATATATGATTTTTGAACTTAAGGATTTGATTTCCAAATGTCTTAAAATTTGTCTGACATAGACAAGAGTGCGTACTAGAAAAAAAATACATAAGGCGTAATTGCATGCTTATGTTATGGGCAATTGAAATTTAGGTTGATTTCTACTTAGTATCTCATATGATCTTCGGTTGAGGATTCAAATTGAAAATAATTGAGTAACTGAGAGTTTCTATTGATTTGTGATTTTATTTTGAACAATTATGAATTTTAATTGATCATATTTCAGTTAATGATTTCAACTGATTGTTGAAGATTTCAACAGAACTTTTTTTTTTGTTATGGACTACACAATAGTACTCCGTGTCACAATTTTTTTATGAACCATTAAAAATTTCAGTTTATTTTAAAGAGATTTAATAATAAATTTATATATATATAAATAAATACTTTTGATATTCACAGTCTTTCCTCAAAAAATTTGAATTAATTTTATAAAAAAATTTGTACAATGTAATGTTATTATTTATGAGTTATTTAAACATTAACTTTAAATACAATATGTACTTTAAATTATTTCATTTATAAGAGAATCTAAATACACATTTACCTATTATCGAATTTTATCATCATGAATATTCTAATTTTAAAAATAATTTTACATATAACTAAATAAAAAATTAACAATAGTACAAAATAAAAAGAAAAACTGAAAAGAAATCGACGTAAAATTAAGAATTAAAGTGTTAAGTACTTAAAGTTTTATATTACCAAGAGGATTCAAATCATTTAATGACTTAGTCTCTTCATTGTACTACATTTATATGTAAGGGTAGATTTGTCTCACAAAATTGATACTTTTGAGACTTACTAATTTCGAGTAAATCAGCATTTAGTGTAAATTTTTTATTAATATTTTATGTTTTGTGAATGGACACATTATGGCCATTTAATAAAAACATTAGGAAGATAAAACTATATTAATGATTAAAAAATCAAAACTTAAAAAACAAATGCACCAACAGAAACTCGATAATTGACAAAAACATAATAGTATCATTAAAATACTAAGCAGTTATACTAAATAACCCCATCGGCGATCCAGAATCCAATTCTGGGAGCCAAAATCGCACGACAAATACCAAAACACTGAAATTAAAAGACAGATAGTTTTAAGACCAACATAAAACAAAAGGTTCTTGTAAGAAATAAAACGAGAGATGATATGTGGAGTGAATGTAATTCACTTGGCACCCTTCTTGGCTGCTGCCTTGGTCACCTTGGCTCCTGATGGGTCCTTCTTCTCCACACTCTTGATCACACCAACAGCAACAGTCTGACGCATGTCCCTAACAGCAAACCTTCCAAGAGGCGGGTACTGCGAGAATGTCTCCACAACCATGGGCTTGGTCGGAATCATCTTAACCATACCGGCATCACCATTCTTCAAAAACTTAGGCTCCTTCTCAAGCTCCTTTCCAGAACGTCTGTCAATCTTGGTCATGAGCTCAGAAAACTTCACAGCAATGTGTGAGGTGTGGCAATCGAGGACTGGAGCATAACCATTTCCAATCTGACCAGGGTGGTTCATGATGATGACCTGGGAAGTGAAGTTTGCAGCCTCCTTGGCAGGGTCATCCTTGGAGTTCGATGCAACAAAACCACGCTTCAGATCCTTCACAGCAACGTTCTTGACGTTGAAGCCAACATTGTCACCTGGGAGAGCTTCCTGGAGGGCCTCGTGGTGCATCTCAACAGACTTGACCTCAGTGGTCAGCCCAGTTGGTCCGAAGGTGACGACCATACCAGGTTTGATGACACCGGTCTCAACTCTTCCGACTGGCACAGTTCCAATACCACCAATCTTGTAGACATCCTGAAGTGGGAGACGGAGAGGCTTGTCTGAGGGCCTCTTGGGCTCCTGGACAGCATCAAGAGCCTCTAGAAGAGTTGGGCCCTTGTACCAGTCGAGGTTGGTCGACCTCTCAATCATATTGTCACCCTCAAATCCAGAGATAGGCACAAATGGGATCTTCTCAGGGTTGTAACCAACCTTCTTCAGGTAGGAAGAGACTTCCTTAATGATTTCATCGTACCTTGCCTTGGAGTATTTAGGAGTGGTAGCATCCATCTAACAAAATAACAAACCAAAAAATTAGTCAACATTATAAGGCAAAGCTAGAATAAAACAAAACATTTTGCATCAAATATGTTGAGGAAATATTATAGAAATGTTGGAACTAGAATAATAGTAACAGAAAAGGTGGTCAGCGCATAACAAGCTTTCACAAAGGGGATAGAATAAGTTATAGGGTGTAATAAGAGAACATTAACAATAAATAGTTGAAAACAATATATACACCAATAACCAGAGTGTCAAATTTATAACTATAGATACGGAGTTAAAATTAACAGTACTAGAATCAGTATACAATACATGCATAACAGACAACAAATACAATACTATCCAAATAAAAGACTGACGGGGTTTGAACCCATAGCTTCCACCCTGAAGCAGGTGGGCTCTCTCAAATTGAACTACAGTCCAAAATATTCACAGTGAGCTGTCTAGAATGAAGGACCACTCCTCATTTCAATTTACCAAACATCCATCACACAGGAAGGTAAATTGCATTTCAATTTACCAAACATCCATCACACAGGAAGGTAAATTGAGGGGCATCACATTCATATAGAAGACAAGCAATGACATATTAATCATACATTCATATACAGTGACATATCAAGCATAAAGTACATCAACAAATAATACTTAATGAATATATAGAACAAGAGAGATTATGCAATGATTTACCTTGTTACAGCAACAGATCATTTGCTTCACACCAAGAGTAAAAGCCAGAAGAGCATGCTCACGGGTCTGTCCATCCTTGGAGATACCAGCTTCAAAACCACCGGTGGTGGAATCGATGATGAGCACAGCGCAATCAGCCTGAGAGGTTCCTGTAATCATGTTCTTGATGAAATCACGATGTCCAGGAGCATCAATGACGGTGCAGTAGTACTTGGTAGTCTCAAACTTCCAGAGAGCGATATCAATGGTGATACCACGTTCACGCTCAGCCTTGAGCTTGTCAAGAACCCACGCATACTTGAACGACCTCTTGTTCATCTCAGCAGCTTCCTTCTCAAACCTCTCAATCACACGCTTGTCAATACCACCAAGCTTGTAGATGAGATGTCCAGTGGTGGTCGACTTCCCGGAGTCGACATGTCCAATGACCACAATACTGATATGAATCTTTTCTTTACCCATATTACTAGATCTGCAACAAAATAATAAACAAACGGAGTTAAAAAGGACAACATGAAGCTTATTAGATAACAAAGGTTACTTTAACCATAGAAATGGGAAAGCCAAATCACAGAACTAGGAAAATATAAATGAAAACAATTATTAATTCATAAAAACCCAAATTGAAAAAAAATAGTTAATTTGCTATCCAATGGCTTTCTCTACCAGCATCAGATAATCCTCTTACAACTAGAAATGGATACGAATACCGTACAAACTTACTTACGAGCATTGAGAAGATGCAGATTCAATTACAGTTTTATTAGAAAGCTATATAGACTAAATGGAACGTGCTTAAAAACAAATATGACTGATGGAAAAAGTAAAGCAGGGTCCAACCGACGAAAGTGCAAAACAATAACACATAAACAACATGCTGTGATAGATAATTAAGGTTCGTAGAGATTTATTCAGATTGAATCAGAAACAATCCGATAGATCTCGAGATTTAATGGAAACCCTCCACAAACAAATCGATTTAGATAATTTAAATCGGCAGAAACACAAAACCAAACAAACAGATACAAAAACATACAAGAGCTGAAGATTAAAAAAATGAAAGCAAATCTAACCTTCAAAGCAATCGAGATGTAGATGGGGGAGGAGAGGCGAAATGCAGAGTGAGGAGGAGAGTGGTGGGAGTGCACATATCTATATAAAAGGAGCTAGGGTTTAGGGAGAGATACTTTCAGCGAATTGACTGTTATACCCCTGTGGCTGTGAGTATGTGACTGTTTAGTCCCTCCGACTTGGGGTCCAAGATTTATAAAGTCAACATTTCTTATAACCCTTGCACCCGTGAATAAGACTCCTATTTTATTTCGGTACTGGTTTTAAGAAGTGTTAAGAGCACTCTCAATGGTCTCCCTTATTTCTCCCTTATTTCTCCCTAACTCCTGCCACATCAGCGCCATATCAGCACCAAAATTTATCCCCAGTATTTAGCCAACTTTTAGCCAACCTCTGCAATGGTTTCTCCCTTATTTCTCCCTTATTTCTCCCTAACTCAACATTTCATTTTTACATCATCACTAATTTAATTGTTTTATTTTAATATATAATAAAGCTAGCTTATTTAATTTATAAGTACAAAACAAATAATAGTAATAAAGTTCGTTGTATTAAACACGGGTACACATTACAACGAAGAAAATTAAAAAAAAAAAAGTACACGAATGGAAAAAAAAATCAAAAAAAAATTCAAAGAAAAAAAAAATCAAGGGCGGTGGGCGCAGTTTCTATTTGCCCACAATTCTTCGATGATATCGTGTTGTAGTGCTTGATGGGCCTCCTTCTGGTGTATGTCCATGAACGCCTGGAACCGTTCATGTTCGTTGTGCGGTACACCCTGGCGGGCGGACTCGGTTGAGACACCGTGACTCGATGATGCAACACTTGGGTCGTTGGTGACGTCGATGCACGCATACATGATATCGGCAATATCCCCCTGGTAGAAAAAGCGCGTCGGGCCCTTTACCAGTGCAAATCGCGATTGGAGCACCCCAAATGCCCTCTCCACATCCTTGCGCGCAGACTCTTGCGCTCGGGCAAAATACCTTCTTCTATCTCCGAGTGGGCATCTGATCGTCTTCAGAAACACGGGCCATTGCGGATAGATGCCGTCAGCCAGGTAGTACCCCATGTTATGCACATTGCCATTGGCCGTGAATTCGATGGAGGGGCCTAACCCGTTGATCCGCTCGTTGAAAAGGGGCGAGGAATTGAGAACATTTAGGTCGTTGTTCGACCCGGCTATACCAAAATAAGCATGCCAAATCCAAAGCCGTTGGTCGGCAACGGCTTCAAGAATGATGGTGGGATGCGTACCTTTGTAGCCGGTAGTGAACTGGCCTCGCCACGCGGTTGGGCAGTTCTTCCACTGCCAGTGCATACAGTCGATGCTGCCGAGCATCCCCGGAAAGCCGTGGGTCCTCCAGTGCCAATCCAGTAGGAACTGGCAGTCAGTTGCGTCCGGCGAGCGAAGGTAGTGCTCCCCAAATATCTCTCGCACGCCCTGACAGAAATTCTTCAGGCACTCGTTGCCAGTCGTCTCGCCGCAGTGCAGATACTCATCGAACATGTCGGCGGACCCTCTGTATGCCAACTGCCGGATGGCAACAGTGCATTTCTGTAGGGGCGATAGTCCGGGCTTCCCTGCTGCGTCTCGCTGGAGCCGGAACTCGGGGTAACGCGCGGACAACGCATTAACAATGCGCAGGAAGAGGGAGCGGCGCATTCTGAACCGGCGACGAAATACATCTGCCGGATAACGTGGTTCCTCCGCGAAATAATCGGCGAACAGCCGATCGTGCGCACCAGTGTGGTCGCGAGGGATGTATCGGCGCCGCCGGCGGATTGGCCGTTGGGGGGGTGGCTGCTGCATTCGAGCGATCTCGCTTTGTATGCGGCGGGAGATATAGTTGTTGATTGGGTTGTTGGCGAAACCCGCTACATCCCATCCGGTGGGAGCGGGAGGTACCTCTTCTTCGGAAGAAGAATGTGATATTTCCTCGTCGGACTGAGCACGAGACGATGAATCAGAACTCATTTAATAAAGATGGAGAGAAAAAAGATTGAAAATTTGTGTGAATGAAGTTTGTGGGTGATGAATGGAGGAAGAGGATGAAATATTTATAGGGGTGGAATTTAGAATATGACCGTTGAAGGAAAAAAAAAAAAAAATTTGATCATCGCCGGATTATCGCCGAACAGCTCCCCACAGTGGCCGGCGATGATCCGGCGATTTTTCGGCGTTAAAACGCCGCTTGGCGTAAATTCGGTAGGAAATTCGCCGAAAAATCGCCGACCTCCTCCCAATGGCCGGCGATAAGTCGGCGATATCGGCGAAAAATCGCCGGATTATCGCCGTCGCCATTGGGAGTGCTCTAATAGTGGATAATAGAAATTTAGTAGTATATCTCTCATTTATGTATATTAATTTTAAATGATATGTGAATGAAACGAGTTAGTGGAATGCGGGATAACTTTAATATTTATAATAATAATAATAATGAATCAAGACTTCTATTCGCGGATCAAAATGGAAAAACGGGACTTATATACGCGAATGGAGAAAGTAATTAAAGAATTAAACATTAATATATTATCAATATATAGTCTCAAAGAAATTGATTAGCAACATCTCTTTTAACAACTTTATAATAGTAATGTATTAGCAGGTTGTTGATATCAATCAAAACTAGATTTCAGTAGACTGAAATTTAAATTTTATCATGAATCACAATAAGTTCGAGTGAGTTCTTTTTGCCTATAAATTAGCCACTCGGTTGAAATTGGCATAATAATAATTCCATCAGTTCGTCATTATTTATCTATCTGTGAATTTTTGGTACACCTAATGCTCCCTTTGTCCAAAAAAAATAGGATAAATGATGTATGTCACGGATTTTAATGTATAATTAGTAAAATAAGAGAAAAAAGAAAAAAAGTAAGAGATAAAAAGAAAAAATAAGTGGGTAGAAGTGCTAGTGGAATGATGTGTATGATTATTATTTGTTGAAAATTTTCCATAAATGAATGTGTTCTATTTTTATGGGGACGGCCAAAAATGGTTAATGTACCATTTTTTTGACGGAGGTAGTATTTGTTACTTTCATTTTTTATTTTTTTTAATAATAATCCTTACATTCCAATAACATATTTTTCTTACATTCTATCGTGAAATGAATATAAAAAAAGTATGACTCATTTTTTATTAAATTTTTCATCCACTTTTTTACATTCTTAAAATCATATTCAGGTCAACTAGTGACAACTAATAGCAGACGAAGACGAAGAAATAAAAAAAAATTGAAAACATTGAAAGGTTATCATTGAATTATAAATTTTGTTGTGTACCTCAATGAATAATTCAGCATTGAGAGATAATTTGTCATATAAATGTTGTATTACATATCTTACCTGCGTTACGTGATCATTACTCTCGTTTTGTCAATTTTAGCATTTTTGTTTGTTTTATAATTTATTTTCTATAGATCACTCAAATCAATATATGATTTGTTCATTTACTCTATAACTTCAAATAAATTAATAAAATAACACATCTAAGTTTTGGTCTTATGTCATTTTGTAAATAACAATACTTTATAAAGTATAATATTTAAACTAAATGTATACAATAAATAAGACTAAAAGTTGACTAAATGAGAGCAAAGCTAACAAATAATGCTCACATACGGTGATTATTGGGGTATCACAAAAATACCTCTCATTATGGTCTATATTTAAGTGAAAAAACCAATCTAGCATTTGTAGTTAATATTGACTCAAATTAAACAAATGATATAGTTAAGAGGAAGTCAAGTATTTATTACTCTCTCTGTCCCAGCTAAGAGTCAATTCATTTTTAGAATTTTTAGAATGTCTCAACTAAGTTGAGTCATTTTTTTTAAATAAAAAGAAAACATTCGATAACTTTTACTTTGTTAAATCGCCTACTTTACTCTCTCATATCTCTCCTAATTTATTCATCTAACCTTATTTTGTTTTATTTTCGTTTAATCCACAATACAATTTCTTAATTATTGTTCCAAAAGTTTTGCTTCAATCTAGTTGGAACAAAGAAAGTTGTACTCCTATATCAATTGGAAACATGAAAACCTAAACTAATCAACAAATTTTTGTTATTGGTGATTAATTAGTGGTTTGGTTAATAATTGAATTTATTAGTCCGTTACCCAGTAAAGGAATTAGCCCAAACTCTGATTGTAATTGCATTGATTAGCAAATTAATTAGTCTACTAGCTGACCGGTTACTCGGTTTATAAACTACAATTTGGTACCTATGTTTGGCCATTCGAACAATCACATGTACCTATATTTCAAAAATGAATGTGATAAAAAAAAACTCTAAATATTGTACAAGTTCTAAACAATGATTTGAACCATAAAAAGATGTCAACAAATGATAAAATAGTAGCAATAAAAAATGTCAACGGTTAATGTTGTGTTGACACTGTATTGAAATTTTATGTTGCTACTATTTTGTCATCTGTTGATATTTTTTAATGGTCCAGATCATAATTTGGAGTTTGTACAATATATGAGTTTGCATTATATCACTATCTATTTAAAAAATATCCTCACAAACATCTACATATTTGTATTAGGTATGGCGAGGATTTTAGCCAAACTTGTTGTCCCAATACCCACCCCGCAACATATCGGGATTACCCAACATCCGTTTCAGGCATCCCGTATAGGATTTTGTGGGTACCTGACCCGAGACCCTGCTAAAAAATTTGAAAACCCTAATAACCGACACTGTTCCTAATTCATTGTATTAATATCGACGGTAAGTTTTCAATTATATGTTCGTTGAATATAACAATGTTTTAGAAGAACTCTTGGATTCCATAAAGAATTAAAAGATGGTATATGTCTAATAGTAATAAAATATCGGTATTATCGGGATTAACGGGTTTACCCACACGAGTAGCGGGTTTAGTTAGACATATAATATCGTGTATAAACAGGTATACCCGGCGGGTAGCGGGTCTAAAGCACACTACCCGATCCCGCCCTGTTTCCCGTTATCGTCGGGTAACGAGTACCCGATACCCGGCGGGTAGAGTATCGAGTCGAAATGGGAATTATCATTACCCACTGTCCATTTTGCCACCCCTAATTGGTATAATATCATTTCAAGTCCATTTGCACTATTTCGAGTCTTTTACCTTTTTTTTTTCCTTTTCTTTTTTTAACACTAGAGGGCATTTTTGTCTTTCTAATTTTTGCCGTCATTACAGTTCTCTTATCTCTTCTTCTCTGAACATTCTTCAATGCCCTAAACATTCTTCTCTTTGTACTACTTCAATGCCTATGCAATCATAACTATTGTTTGTATGACAAAGTAAAACTCACGTATCATTGAAATCTAATAAACTAATTTAATTGTCATAGACTACATGTCTAGGAGTTGGAACCTGGAAATGATCAATGAGACATTCGTCAAAGAATGTCAATTTCCTACCCACATTGAAACGCTCAGTGAAAAATAACAACATGATGTCCAGTCATTATGGACATCTCGGATTTAACCTCTACTAGTATCACACCCGTGCGATGCACGAATTAATTTGATTTCATAAATATATTTATATTTAAAATTAATTATTTTTAAATACGATACAACTATATTATTTAAGGTTTAAAAATCACAAACATGTAAAATAATTTAAATGTACAACCCCAAAACATTAAATTTAACAAATTTGAAAATCAACCAAGTGCATACACATATTAAGATAATGGTATGTAATCTGCATTATTTATAAAATTAATCAAAGTTCCAATGACTAATTTTTTATATCTAACACAAAACAACAATCATAATTTTATAACTTGAATACCATTTACATAAAAAAAAAAAAACAAAGCAATAATCATCAATACTAAGGAGACTTTTTAATAGACATTATTAACAGTGGAATCACAAGTACAGTCAACCTCGTTGATACAAATTAAAATTTTCAAAAAAATTCAAACAATCTTTCTTACGTTTCAGCCAAAAAATATATATTGCTTGCTATAATTGTGCATGTAATTATTTCCAAGGTCAAGCCTAAAAATAATTACACACTAAATATACGTTCGCCGTAACTTACGCCTCAACCCTATTTCCTCCTTATTTGCGGTCAACTAACAATTCGATATCAAATTTTATTATTTTAGAAGACATATTATATTAATATTTACATCTGTAACTGAAATGAATGAAAATGTTACATCTCAATACCAATTCTCGAAATAAACTACAAATCTCATACTTCAATAACAAAAGTTTTAATTTTATGCTTAAACAATTGTATTCAACACCACAGTTCACGTAGTGTATATAATTCCTATAATGAGTTAATCGAATTTATCCAAGCCCAATTATAGAAAACCATAGAATAAAGAATAAAGGTTGTCGAAAGATGAAACCAGAGAATAAAGGTTATTAGAAATTAAGTGATAAATGTCATAGAAATATGAAATAATGTAATGAGTGAGTGGATGTAAACTACGAATCTCATACTTACATAAAAAAAAGTTTTAATTTTATGCGTTAAGCAATTACCTCCAACACCACAATTCACATAGTGTATATAATTCCTGCAATTACATAAACAATGAGAATTAATCAAATCTATCAACGTTTATAGGAGACCGTAGAATATATTTGTCGGAAGATGAAACCAAAGAATAAAGTTTATTAGAAATTCTATGACAAATGCCATAGAAATAGGAAATAACGTAATGAGTTTGTGGATTTAGAGCCACCACATGTCATAGATTTATAGTTGAAAAAAACATTTCACTTCTCCAATGATTTATAATTAATTTTTAAAAACCGTTTATTTTTAATTAATGACATTATGATTGAAATTCAATAAGTTTTAATGTATACTAATATATACGTTAGTGAATATAGCTTTTGACTGGATTATAATCCTTCATTATATCTATTGAAATATAACATAAATTTCTAGCAAATAATAAATGTCATCAATTTTAGATAGGCAACGGCCTCATCAATATTTACATATAAGATCTACATATACACAAATGCATAATAATGATAGTAACGGCAACTTAGCCTTTAAATTATGATAATCAATCATAAATTTTATATATTAGCCACATCTTATATCATACCGAAAACTCTTAAATATTCAAAATGTATCCCAAAACTCGTCTTTTATATTAGTATAGATTTCAAATCAAACAAAATAATAACTAAGTAAAAAAAATCCACTAGAATAATTAATCACACATTATAAAAATGTTCATTACAAACTGCATTTTATACTAACTACCATGATGAATCACACATATTACAAAAACACGGAAACATATTGTATAATTTTTTTTTCTTTAATTTGAAAATAACCATAATTCGTCAAAACTACTACTACATCAATGAATCACATATTACAAAAACACACAAAATATTGTATTTGGAATTTTATATACAAATATACTAAATTTGAAAATAAACCTAAATTGTTAAAACTAGAAAATTTCTTACCATATCCACGCGATAGGTCAAAAATATACTCCCTCCGTTCCATAATAATAGAGGCATTTCATTTTGTGCACTCGTTTTGAAAAAATTATTATAAATAGTTAAAGTGGAGAAAAAGTAAAATAAGAGAAAGAATATTATAGATAAGACTCTTCTCTACATTATTCTTTCACTTACTTTACTTTTTCTCCACTTTAACTATTTATAATTATTTTCTCAGAACGAGCGTTCAAAATGGAATGCCTCTATTACTATGGAACGGAGAGAGTACTATATTAGGTAGGCGCATATCACATGTCTCTTTGTCAACATCAATGTGATTTGTTAAAAGACGAAAAAGATGAAAATGAAGAGAAGAAATAAAAGAAGTCGAAGAGTTAAAAGAAAAAGAAGAAATGGGGTAACTAAATGAGTGGAAATTTTGATAGTAGAGAAATAGTGTGTGGCACAATATATGGAGTACTCATTTAGGGAGAGTGATACTACAAGTGATGTGCACAATTCGTGAAAAAAATTGGAATGGGCAAAGATGTTCTCATAAGTTGGGGAGGCATTTGTCCGCCAAATATAATTGAAAAAGTGAAAAAGTATTTTACATGTAGAGAGGTCAAAATCTAGGATAGTATTCTTTTGGACTGCCTTACATGTGAAGGACAATTGGACTGCCTTACATGTGAAGGACAAATTCCATAAACTAAATATATAGTTCACTCTTTATTAGATCAGATCTGAAAAAATAAATACCCGTCTCCGTAGAAGCATTCAATAATTATAATGACATCACAAACTACTTAATCTACATCATAACATATTTTAACTACTTACAACACCAACTATCACTCTTTATACCTTAGCAAACCGCCCATAGCTTTCCGTCGTCGACCGCCATTGCTACCTCTTTTACCCAACCCCATTGAGCGCGACACCATAAAGAACACTTCCATTAAAAAATGTACGCACAAATCGAGCACACATATAAAAAGGCAAGGGAAGCAGTGGGAAAATAGGCAATAGGAGAATCAAACAATTAACAATTCCCATGGAGCGCAGCACTCCAGCAACTCTAGTAAATTAACAATTACTAGCAATACCAATAAAGCGCCAGATGACAAGAAGGCGAGTAAGCAAAAGGAGAAAATATAATAAACGGCCAGCAAAAGAGCATATTCAAGATTATCAAAAGAAAAGCTTTAAAAAAACATAATTTAAATAAGCATAACAGAAACGCAAGAAGTGATGATACTATAAAAACACAAAAAGTAAAGTCATACGAACATACGCCATCGGCGATCCAGAATCCAATTCTGGGAGCAAAAATCGCACGACAAATACCAAAACACTGAAATTAAAAGACAGGTAGTTTTAAGACCAACATAAAATACGAGGTTCTTGTAAGAAATAAAATGAGAGATGATATGTGGAGTGAACGTAGTTCACTTGGCACCCTTCTTCGCAGCTGCCTTGGTCACCTTGGCTCCTGATGGGTCCTTCTTCTCCACACTCTTGATCACACCAACAGCAACAGTCTGACGCATGTCCCTAACAGCAAACCTTCCAAGAGGCGGGTACTGAGAGAATGTCTCCACAACCATGGGCTTGGTCGGAATCATCTTAACCATACCGGCATCACCATTCTTCAAAAACTTAGGCTCCTTCTCAAGCTCCTTTCCAGATCGTCTGTCAATCTTGGTCATGAGCTCAGAAAACTTCACAGCAATGTGTGAAGTGTGGCAATCGAGGACTGGAGCATAACCATTTCCAATCTGACCAGGGTGGTTCATGATGATGACCTGGGAAGTGAAGTTTGCAGCCTCCTTGGCAGGGTCATCCTTGGAGTTCGATGCAACAAAACCACGCTTCAGATCCTTCACAGCAACGTTCTTGACGTTGAAGCCAACATTGTCACCTGGGAGAGCTTCCTGGAGGGCCTCGTGGTGCATCTCAACAGACTTGACCTCAGTGGTAAGCCCAGTTGGTCCGAAGGTGACAACCATACCAGGTTTGATGACACCGGTCTCAACTCTTCCGACTGGCACAGTTCCAATACCACCAATCTTGTAGACATCCTGAAGTGGGAGACGGAGAGGCTTGTCTGAGGGCCTCTTTGGCTCCTGGACAGCATCAAGAGCCTCTAGAAGAGTTGGGCCCTTGTACCAGTCAAGGTTGGTCGACCTCTCAATCATATTGTCACCCTCAAATCCAGAGATGGGCACAAACGGGATCTTCTCAGGGTTGTAACCAACCTTCTTCAGGTAGGAAGAGACTTCCTTGATGATTTCGTCATACCTTGCCTTGGAGTATTTAGGAGTGGTAGCATCCATCTAACAAAATACAAATAAAATGTGAATAACAGTACCAGGTAACAGTTTTATATCTAGGGCTATTGCCACAAAAAAATAGTAGTAACATCATTAGGCTAAGCAAGAATAAGTAATAAAATCTTGCACCAAACACAGGAGAAAGCATTTAAGATAAAATAACATTATATACGCCAATAACTAGATATTCTAATCCTTTAACAATTAACAGATAAAATTAACAATGATAGAAAAAATATATAACGCAGGCATAATAGAAAGAGCATATAATATAATACTATACAAACAAATGGACTGACGGGATTCGAACCCGTAGCTACCACCCTGAATCAGGTGGGCTCTCCCAAATTGAACTATCCAAAATATTCACAATAAGCTGTCTATAATGAAGGACCACTCCTCATTTTGATTTACCAAACATCCATCACACAGGAAGGTAAATCAAGGAGCATCACATTCAAATAGAAGACAAGCAGTGAGCATACAGTATAACTACAAATAACACATAACTTAAGGAATACATGGAACGAAAGAGAATATGCAATGATTTACCTTGTTACAGCAACAGATCATCTGCTTCACACCAAGAGTAAAAGCCAGAAGAGCGTGCTCACGGGTCTGTCCATCCTTGGAGATACCAGCTTCAAAACCACCGGTGGTGGAATCGATGATGAGCACAGCACAATCAGCCTGAGAGGTTCCTGTAATCATGTTCTTGATGAAATCGCGATGTCCAGGAGCATCAATGACGGTGCAGTAGTACTTGGTAGTCTCGAACTTCCAGAGAGCGATATCAATGGTGATACCACGTTCACGCTCAGCCTTGAGCTTGTCAAGAACCCACGCATACTTGAACGACCTCTTGTTCATCTCAGCAGCTTCCTTCTCAAACCTCTCAATCACACGCTTGTCAATACCACCAAGCTTGTAGATGAGATGTCCAGTGGTGGTCGACTTCCCAGAGTCGACATGGCCAATGACCACAATACTGATATGAATCTTTTCCTTACCCATATTACTAGATCTGCAGCAAAACAATAAACAAAGAGTTATATGTGATAACATGTAGCTTAAGATAACAAAGGCTACTTTAACCAAATAAATGAAAAACTAAATCACAGATCTAGGAAAAAAAATATAAACAAGTATTAATTCATAAACCCTAATAAAAATCTTTTAAAAAATCCAGATTTGAAAAAACAATAGTGTAATTTTTTATCCAATAGGTTTCTCAACCAGCATCAGTTAAGACTCAAACAACTAGAAAAAGGATAAGAATTCCATACATATATACTTATGACCATTGAAACTAAAATACGTTACAGAAGATACAGATTCAATTTCATTTTCATTAGAAAGCTAATATAGACTAAACGAAACATGCTTAAAAACATATACTATGACTCATGGAATAAGTAAAGCAGGGTCCAACAGACGAAAGTGTAAAACAATAACACAAAAAACTAATACTATGACTCATAGAAATTTATTCGGATTGCTTTATAAACAATCTGATAAATCTCGAGATTTTATTGAATTTCTCCACAAACAAATCGATTAAGATAGTTTAAATCGGCATAAACACCAACACCAAATAAACAGATACAAAAACATACAAGAGCCGAAGAACATAGAAAATGAAAGCAAATCTAACCTTCAAAAAAGCAATCGAGATGTAGATGGAGGGAGGAGGGGCGAAATGCAGAGGGAAGAGAGTGGTGGGGAGAGCACGTATATAAATGGAGCTAGGGTTTAGGAAAAGATACTTTTGTCGGATTGACTGTTATACCCCTGTGGGCTGTGAGTATGTGACTGTTTAGTCCCTCTCTGACTTGGGGTCCAAGATTTATAAAGTCAACAGTTCTTATGATTAAGGAATAAAATATTATCAATATGCTATAACTACTTTATAATAATAATGTATTATCGGGTTGTTGATATCAAAATGATTCGATCACAACTAAATTTCATTGTTTATTTTAGTGCTTTTTAATCTTTACTCAAAAAAAATGCATCGTAGAATAATAGATATTTTTTTTTAGTTCGGGTAAAATGTAACAAGAAAATAATTTAAATAGTATTTTTTTCTTTTTGTCGTTCCTTGAATATTTTATTATAATTATAATAATAAAAGTCTTTGTTCGTTTTCAAAAAAGAGAAATCATTATTTCTCTATAATTTTTTGGAATAAAAAAAGAGACCGGCTAGGTACTAATCTTGCCGGATCGTGAGAATAAGAAGGATCTTTCAAACAAAATATGAAATAGAATAAAGATGGACCAAGCTACTTATGAATGTAACCACAATTAACATCACTTCGGTCGGGCTATCAAACACAGGGTCAGGGTCATAAGTGAATTACGAGTTAGACCAATCTGCGAATCGAGAGAGCTCCCCTTGCATGCAATGATGTGGTGGTGAACCTCTCATTCTAATTCAGTGCTCTCCGAACCGTGTAGGAAGGTTTCCCTTCACACGGCTCACCAACTTGTAAGATCGGTTCAGGATAATGGGATCCTTTTCTATCAGATATGAAGGGCCGTAGCACAAAATGTACTTCTAAGTAATTGCCCCATAGATCCTATATCTATCTAAATGAAGAATAAATCATGTAACGAAGGGGATTCTTATTTGTACAAATGGTACTTCGAACTTGGAACGAGCATGAAGAAATTAACGATACTTCTTTATCTTTTGAGTTGTTCTGTTGGAACGGTCGCTCAAGATCTTTGGTCTCTACCCGGTCCCGATGAACAAAAATGAGATAAATCCAAGATTTTTTTGGGAATCCTACAAGATCGGTTTGTTCTCCAGTTCAATAGACCGAAATTTAAATTTTATAAAATTGAAATATTGAATCATACTAATAACTTTAAGTACGTGTATAAATTTAAACCTCCGTCATCACTTGTCTCTACTTTTCTTTTTTGTGTCCATTAATATTTGTCACATATACTTTTTATTATTTATAATAATGAATTTCATATTCCACTAACATATTTCACTCATATAAAAATATATTACTTATATTTTATTAACTTTTCCACTTCTCATATTTCTTAAACGAAATCTAGATCCGGGTCAACTAGTAACAACTAATAGTGAACATAGGGAATAAAATAAATTAAAAACCTTGAAAGTTTATCTATAAATTTTAAATTTTAACCTCAGCGAATAGTTCAGCATTGAGAGTTAATTTATCATAAAACAATAAATTTATATAATTATTGAGATGAGCAAAGTATACCTAATCTTAAATCTATAATTAAAGAACACTAATTTAGTTCATTATAAGAACGATTTTAGTCCACTATAGGACGATTTAGTTGAAGGTGCTGGCAGCGGAAGCGCTCACATAAATCAATCACATAATAATCAGATCTATTTAGCAGATTATTCAGACAAAACCTATTCGCGTAATTATCACATGTATCATGCTCATAACTTGAATTAATCATGCTTTAAGAATATTGAAACCTAAAACATGCTTTTCTACGGAGCAGAAAAATACCTAATTAATTCTCCAAAGAATTGAAGATGGCTAGCTTCTTCTCCACGTGATGATTTGAGTACTAGACCACAAATCTTCTCTCTGGTTCCCGAACTTTATCCCAATATCAGTGTGGGCTGATCTTACTAGAATACTAGGACTTAAATAAAGAAGACAGAAGAAATCCTTTTGGGAATAGGAGTGGAATTCGAAAATTCCTACAGCTGGGGAGGCTGAAATTTTCGAAAATTACAAATAATGAAATTGTGTTATTTCTGTCTCCTTTATTCTCCTATTTATATTAAGTTCCTTTTGGGCCCAGACAGGGATCTATGAAATGTTTTGGATATGGGCTCATCCAATTTACTTTTTACTAATTAAATTGAACCCACAATTTAATATAAGTTATAATTGGAATATTACGAGCAGCCACTACAGAAGTAATATTGAACTCTCCCCATCCAAATCCGAAATTACAAGTAATCCGGGTTTCCGTTTAACTTTCATTTCCCGCGCTTAAGATTAAAATGTCCATTAATTAATTAATGTCTGCTATTGACTTAATTAATTAACTTCTTATTAATTCGAAGAGTGGACTTAGCATGAAACGCTTATTTATTATTCATAGAGTAATCAAACTCCAACTAGCTAGGTTCCGAATAATAAAACCTTGTTTCGCGCTCCTCTTGAAGACATTATCAAACGAGACTCTCCTCGTGCACGATTCAATATAATAGCAATCCTAGCACCGCTAGATATTGATCACCACTACCCAATATATCAGGATAATTGGGTTACGAAAAACCCGCATCATTTGATAAGTCAAAGTAGTGCATAATCAATACCGTATACTCAATGCTAACCTACATTGATTAAGAAACAAATATTATCAAGACCTCGCCTTTCAGTAGATAGCCCAATGACAAGTTTTGCTGTTAGATCCGTTCAGTGCTATACCACATCAATGTCATCTTATTTCAGCAAGGCTTAGAAATATGCGGACTGACATTGCAACCTTTCGCGATGGATAGTCAAATTTCATCTAGGTTGTGAAATTCATCTTTTTCTTTGTTTAGAACTGACCGTGTTATCTTAAAGTGGACGACGCCCACAACCGGTCTACTAAAACAAAGACTTAGACTTTGTTAAGTTAACTTATACATTTAAACATGTATTAACATCCATTAAATGTAAAACATAACAACATTATGACAAAAATAATCTGTTTTATTTATTGGAAAATAAAATAAGAGTTTTACAGTATTCAATCACTCGAAACGTGATTTCTAGTATACAAACTCTAACATTAGTTCCCTATAATTTAAAATGAAATATTTACTTCGTGAAATATTTAATTCATTATAATAATATTTTGGTTCACTCCGTGTTTTCAAATTCGTATTGTGAACTAAATCGCACTATAATAAAATAAATTAGTATTTTCTAATTATGAATTTAAATAGTGGTCGTTGTACCACCACTGAATACAAATATACATATAAACTCTCTGCCGGAGCATATATCTAAGAATTCCTCTTGTTTAGTCAATTTTACATTTTTTAAAAATAATTTATTTTCTTCCAATCACTCAGAAATGAAGTCTTCATTAGTTCATTTACTCTATATATAATATCTCTAACCTGAACTTACATTATTTTGCTATATATTTTTATGGTAATTTGTACAATAAAAGATATTATAGAGGTATCAAGTGCATATGTAGAAGTTAACATTTCACATATCATAGTAAATTAAAAGAGTGTATATATATGATACGGATATTTTTTTTAGTTTTAAAGATAAAGATGGAAGTGTACGTAGTACTTGTAATATATATAGATGTCCAAATTATAGATAGAGTTGAATAAAGTTATAATATTCAAATAAGAATGTTATGGGTGTACATGAGATTTGTGTAAATCATTTAGCATATTAATTATACAGTACATGTCTGTACACAAATTTTGGAATACATTTATTGAATAAAGTATGTATGGAAAATGTAAAAGAGTAGTTTAAAATGCTACGTGTAGCTCTATCCGTAAATCACATAGTTGAGTCATTTTTCTATTTTGGAAAGTTTCTTCATAGTTGAGTCATTTCTATATATAATAATTTTTTTCTCTTTCTTACTTTACTCTCTCATACTTTATTCTCTCTGCTTTATTCATTTTTACTTTATTCTCTCTACCTTTTTTCTCTTTTTTACTTTTTTTATCTATTTATTTAACACACCTAACATTCATTTCTTAAACTCCGTGCCAAAAGGTTTTGCCTCAACTATGAAGGAACAGAGAGAATATCTCACAAAAAGAAGGAGATAAGAAGGAAGGAGATAGAGAAAAAAAAATTACAGAGAAAATTCGGTTAGCATAGAGGAAGAAAGTCACAAAGTTTAAAGAAATAGATTTGAGCTTTCATAGAGGAAATTCATACAATCACCCACCCTCTTTTAATTTTAGGAGTGGAAATAGCATATTTTAAAATGGGATCAAGGATTCGACCGGATGACACGTCATAATCAGGTATATATATGATATGGGTATATGATTGGTGTGATGGATATATTTTTAAATAGTATTGGAATTATTTGTTGACATATAATATGGATATGCAATTGATAGAATTGATATTTTATATAAAGTATTGAAAGTACATGGATCATGTGATTAAAGAGGACATGTGACAGTCTTGCTCTGGATCTGAAATTATAGAGGGACCAATGAGTTCAAATATAGAGAGACCTATGAGTCTAATTACAGAGGACCTTCTGGTCAAAATACAGAGGGACCTATGAGTCCAATTACAGAGGGACCTTCGGGTCAAATACAGAGGGACCTATGAGTCCAAATATAGAGGGACCTATGAGTCCAATTACAGAGGGACCTTCGGGTCATAGAGGAATTTCGGACAGATACCAGACTTGATTTGTCATAGAATAATAAATTGATCAGAGAGGCATATGCATATGGAAATGAAATTATTTATGATATATGTTTTGTGTTGTGTGTGATTATATACGTTGTTTTGTGGGTTAATGAAGAAAGAGAGTAAAGTAAGTGAAAAAAAAGCAAAGATGGTATTGTTTTTATTTTTATGAATTTTGTTTATGGAATAGAAAGAATTTTTGTTTATTACAAATGTGTACGTCAGAGGGGTTGAGGTGTGATACATAATGTTTTTGAAAAGTGTACCAATAATGTTGGTTTGATTTTTGAACTTATTTGATACGTGCATTTTTACTTATTTGATACGTGGGTTAATTAATTTAAAATTTAAAATTTATTTTATCTAAAGAATATACGTTAAAAGGAGTTGGGGTGTCAAACTATAACTTCAAATAAATTAATAAAGTAAAAATTGGTTTTATGTAATTTGTAAAATGATAATAATTTATAAAGTTAAAATTAAACTACGTGTATAAAACAAATAAGACTAAGACTATGTTTACTTTGTAAGATATAACCAATTTTGGGCCCATATCTAGTGACATCTACCTGTTTAGTGTGCAAGTTTCAATACTTAGAAGGCCGATATATGAACAAAGGCCCAGTACTATTCAACTCGACTTTGTCCGTTAGAAATCTCTCGAAAATCGTGGTTTACAAAACTATGTGAAGAATAATTTTAAAAAGTAGGTAGGGGCGTGATAAAACTAATAAAGCTATAAAGATGCCCTAATACATCGCGTGGCTTGGGAAGATGCTGTTGGGAAAACTCGGCGGGCCGCTAACTTGAGGTCGGCAATCGCTGAGCTGCATCTGGCTCAACAATGGATTCTAAGCGGGTCGGTGACTCTGACTCAGTCGGCCACTGAGCAACGTGTGGATCTTCCAGAATATTTTAAGCTGACTGTTGACTGATTCCAAATGCTGCAATACTCAATAAAACACAACAAAAAACAAAGTAAAACAAAACTAAAACTTGAAAAACAAAATTTAAATGATAACAATAATGTTGGGTTACCTTCCAACAAAAGCTTGTTTTTACATCTTTAGCTCGGCGTTTCTTGAAACTCACAGTAGTGGTCTAGTGGAGGTGTATGTGTTTTCTTGAAATTTTCAAATTATCACACTAATTAATTATTTGATATTTTTCACCCACCATTCCGTCATGTCATATTGTTGTTCCCCTAGAGTCTTTTGCATCTTTCATTTGGCTCTTTTCTTGACTATTTTTTCTTCTTCTTTTTTCTTAGTGGTTCCTGTATTGAAGCATGACTGTTAGAAACATTCAAATCTTGCACATCATGTTTGACATTTGAAACTTCTAGCAAAGGGTCAGAACTCATTAGATTTGTAATTGTTGATTGTTGCAATATACGTTCTTTATTCCATATCTTGTTCTTCCTTTCAGATCCTATCTAAATTTTTTTCAAGTACTAATTTGATAATAACCCTAAATCATCAAAACTACTACACCGATGAATCATCATTTTACAAAAACACACAAAATACCGTATTTGGAATTTTATTTACAAGTACTAATTTTGAAAATAACTCTAAATTGTCAAAACTAGAAAATTTCTTACCATATTTACGTGATGGGTCAAAAATATCTACATTAGGTGGATGGATATCTCATGTCTCTTTGTCAACATCAGTAACCTTCGTTGAATGTGGCGATCACCAAGAGGAACTACCTCGGTTCTTCTTTGGTATCATTAGTGATTTTCATGTTTTTCTAAATCTTAATGTTTGTTTTGTTAGTAAAATCAAAACACGAAAAAGATGAAAATAAATAGAAGAAATAAAAAGAAGTAAAGAGTTTTAAAGAAAAAGTAGAAATTGAAATGGCAGTAACAAAATGAGTGAAAATTTTGATATGAGAGATAGAGTGTGCGTGTTATAGAAGGTATGAAAGCATATATATATATAGCATGTTTAATAGTATACTAATGTAATGAAAAAGGGTAATCCTGAACAAGGTATTGATCTTACAATTGTAGTAGAAAAAAAATGACTAAAGTCTCTTTTTGGTCCTTAACATGTGGCGATTTTTTGATTTTGGTCCATAACATTATCTTTTGAATTATTTGGTCCTTAACAATTAAAAATCAGTCACATATGGTCCGAAATAGACGGAACCGTTAAAAATTAACGGTCAACGAATTTTAAATCAATTTTGACCGGATTAAGAGTTTTAAAAATTAGATTTTTTTTCTTTTTCAAATGAATTCTAATTTTTTCTTAAATTATTTTTATTAACTTAAAAATTACAAAACACAAAATTTATTTCAAAACAAAAACGTCATAACTTAACATTTCAGAATCTAAAACCAAAATTCAATCATCTCTCCCTATAATTGGAGCAGATTTAGTAAATTTATTTTGAATTTTGGAGGGTGTTTTATCAAACACTTGGTGTGCAACCAAGTTTGTACACACTTCTTCTTGCTCTCACCATTCCAAAGAAAACACAAATTGTTCGCCATTCCAGATTGTTCACAACGAGCACTACAATTAAGCTGATTGTTCACTAGTCCAGATTTTTCATCATCTCAAACTTCATTACTTCAACTTCAACATATAAACAAACATTACAATAACAAAGAAACAAAATCAAAACTTCACAACACTAATCTAATTTTTTCATCGATTGATGCCAAAATCAAGCCAAAACTGTCACTTTTGGTCTCTCGCCCAGCGACGTCGAAGAAGTGCCGCCGCCGCCGTCGTCTTCGTCGATGGGGTCAATTGGTTCGCACCACTTGAAATGGTGCAATCTTTTCTCTCACAAGCAAAGTAGAGCTTCCCCCTTGTAGAGTTGTCATGGCTTTTGAGAAAAAGTAGATCTAGGGTTGAATCCACAATTGATTTGTATGTAAATCGCCGCCGCGAACTACGGTGGAATCGCCGGCGAAAACCTCACTTCGATTCGCCGGCGAAAACTAGGTGTGCAAAGTGAGAGAGATCAGGAGATCGACACAATTTCTCGATTGAGAGAGATCGAGAGATTTGCGATTTCATTTTCTTTAATTTAATTTTGTTATACTTATTATTATTTACTTAAAATTTTGTAATTTTTCAGATTTTGCTTAATTATATATTAGACATTAATTAAATATAATTAAAACTTTTAATCCGGTCAAAATTGATTTAAAATTCGTTGACCGTTAATTTTTAACGGTTCCGTCTATTTCGGACCAAATGTGACTGATTTTTAATTGTTAAGAACCAAATAATTCAAAAGATAATGTTATGGACCTAAATCAAAAAATCGGCATATGTTAAGGACCAAAAAGAGACTTTAGTAAAAAAAAATTGATAGTATCTTTTTGTTTGGTAGTACCTCTTAGAATTAGACGCTTGTAAGTCAATTTAAGTTTGATAGTATATGGGAAATTTACACAATATTAAAACCAATTTGACATTTCTATTCTCACATTTGTGAGTGCTTTTCTATATTTGTTCTTGCTTAAACCTAAAATGCTGAGATCTTTTGAGAATTCTTCCATTGCAGTCATTCTTTTTTGAGAAGAGATGATGATCAAAAGTATAGGTAAGCTTCTTCTGGTGAGGGCTTTTGATTTATTATGCAAAATTTATTGTTGTTGGTATTTTGATTTTACCATTGTCATCTCCACCGGAACATTTAGCCACATAATCTCCAGATTTGCTATTTCTTTCTAGAAAAAATTCCCAATCGAATAGTTAATTAGTAGGAAAAATTCAACAGTTTAAACTCAGATATATAATATGACGAAATCCACTTTTGTAAAAAATACAAACCATCTACACCTTCTTAGACAGCAATCTCAGTGTCGAGCTCTAACCATCAGGTGAAGAAAATAAAAGTTTGTTGCGAGTGAGTAAATAAACGGAAGGACAATATTGGTAGAGAACTGCATTTTCTAGACACAGCTTCCAAGACAAGCAAAATATTCAGTGGAGAACGCCCAAAAAATTAACTAATTTAGGCAAGGATAGCTTCTTGGGCTTTACCGGGCCACGCAACTTTTAAATGGCCGAGTGCATCATAAAACATGTCCTCAGGAAAAGAGATACGGCAAGTGATTTGTGCAACAACTTGTGGGAAAATTTGAATGGACGAGAATGGCCTTCACAAGTTGGGGCAATTATCTTAAAAATCGAAAAAAATACATATGTAGATACGTCAAATTTGGAGGAATGCACGGGAAAAAAGGTCTTAACCAGTCTGCCACAAATTGCAGCCCTCCGGCAATTCAAGTACAGTGCAATTTTAACAAAAACTAACCATGACCTAAACCCCAAATAGTAGGAATAAAGCGCCTGCTAAACAACGTAAAATTAACAAAAGAAAATCTATAAAAACATGTATTAAATAAGCAAACTAGAAAAGTAATAAGTGACGAAAAACAATAATACTATAAAAAGACAAAAGGCAGAGTCATACTAACATACGCCATCGGCGATCCAGAATCCAATTCTGGGAGCCAAAATTGCACGACAAATACCAAAAGACAGAAATTAAAAGACAAGAAGTTTTAAGACCGACATAAAATAAGAGGTTCTTGTAAGAAACAAAACGAGAGATGATATGTGGAGTGAATGTGATTCACTTGGCACCCTTCTTGGCTGCTGCCTTGGTCACCTTGGCTCCTGATGGGTCCTTCTTCTCCACACTCTTGATCACACCAACAGCAACAGTCTGACGCATGTCCCTAACAGCAAACCTTCCAAGAGGCGGGTACTGAGAGAATGTCTCCACAACCATGGGCTTGGTCGGAATCATCTTAACCATACCGGCATCACCATTCTTCAAAAACTTAGGCTCCTTCTCAAGCTCCTTTCCAGATCGTCTGTCAATCTTGGTCATGAGCTCAGAAAACTTCACAGCAATGTGTGAAGTGTGGCAATCGAGGACTGGAGCATAACCATTTCCAATCTGACCAGGGTGGTTCATGATGATGACCTGGGAAGTGAAGTTTGCAGCCTCCTTGGCAGGGTCATCCTTGGAGTTCGATGCAACAAAACCACGCTTCAGATCCTTCACAGCAACGTTCTTGACGTTGAAGCCAACATTGTCACCTGGGAGAGCTTCCTGGAGGGCCTCGTGGTGCATCTCAACAGACTTGACCTCAGTGGTAAGCCCAGTTGGTCCGAAGGTGACAACCATACCAGGTTTGATGACACCGGTCTCAACTCTTCCGACTGGCACAGTTCCAATACCACCAATCTTGTAGACATCCTGAAGTGGGAGACGGAGAGGCTTGTCTGAGGGCCTCTTTGGCTCCTGGACAGCATCAAGAGCCTCTAGAAGAGTTGGGCCCTTGTACCAGTCAAGGTTGGTCGACCTCTCAATCATATTGTCACCCTCAAATCCAGAGATGGGCACAAACGGGATCTTCTCAGGGTTGTAACCAACCTTCTTCAGGTAGGAAGAGACTTCCTTGATGATTTCGTCATACCTTGCCTTGGAGTATTTAGGAGTGGTAGCATCCATCTAACAAAATACAAATAAAATGTGAATAACAGTACCAGGTAACAGTTGACAGTTCTATGCCTAGGGCAATTACCACATAAAATTAGTAAACATTATTAGGCTAGGCTAAAATAACATGAAAATCTTGCATCAAATATAAGGAGAAAACTTTTGAGAAAAGTTGGAACTGTGAAAAATAACTGTACGGGTGATGAAAAAAATTAAATCTTATCACTTAAGATGTACAGTTAAGATTAACAATATTATAACCAATATGCAATGCATGCATAACAGAAAGTGCATATAATACTACACAAACAAAAGGACTGACGGGATTCGAACCCGTAGCTACCACCCTGAATCAGGTGGGCTCTCCCAAATTGAACTACAGTCCAAAATATTCACAATAAGCTGTCTATAATGAAGGACCACTCCTCATTTTGATATACCAAACATCCATCACACAGGAAGGTAAATCAAGGAGCATCACAGTCACATAGAAGACAAGCAATGGCACATTAAGCATACAGTATAACTACAAATAACACATAACTAAAGGAATATATGAAACAGAAGAGTTTATGCTATGATATACCTTGTTACAGCAACAGATCATTTGCTTCACACCAAGAGTAAAAGCCAGAAGAGCGTGCTCACGGGTCTGTCCATCCTTGGAGATACCAGCCTCAAAACCACCAGTGGTGGAATCAATGATGAGCACAGCGCAATCAGCCTGAGAGGTTCCTGTAATCATGTTCTTGATGAAATCACGATGTCCAGGAGCATCAATGACGGTGCAGTAGTACTTGGTAGTCTCGAACTTCCAGAGAGCGATATCAATGGTGATACCACGTTCACGCTCAGCCTTGAGCTTGTCAAGAACCCACGCATACTTGAACGACCTCTTGTTCATCTCAGCAGCTTCCTTCTCAAACCTCTCAATCACACGCTTGTCAATACCACCAAGCTTGTAGATGAGATGCCCAGTAGTGGTCGACTTCCCGGAGTCGACATGGCCAATGACCACAATACTGATATGAATCTTTTCCTTACCCATATTTCAAACAGATAACTCGATCTGCACCAAAATAATAAACAAACGGAGTCAGATGAGATAAAATAAAGCTTATTAGACAACAAAGCCTACTTGTACCAAAGAAATGACATACTAAAACACAGATCCAGTTAATTGAAAATGAAAACAAGAATCAATTCATAAAATCCTAATAAATATTTTTTTACTCCATAAAATCCATATTAAAAAGAGAGTATATATTTTGTATCCCAGAGTTTGATTTACCAGCACCATACAAAACTCAAACAACTTGACAATCGATCTTAAGATACAGATACAATTACAGATTTATTAATAAGCCACAGAGACTCAATGAAACATGCTTAAAAACTACTCATGAAATAACTAAAGCAGGGATCAACAGAGGAAAAACGCAAAACAATAACATATAAACGACATGCTGTGATAGATAACTAAGGATCGTACAAATATATTCGGATTGTTCTACTATTTCAGAAACAAAACCGATACATCTCGAGATTTAATGGAATTCCTCCACACACAAATCGATTTAGACAAAATAAACAGGAAGAAACAACAAAACAAATAGACAGATACAAAAAGCAACATACGAGAAACGGTAGATAAGAAAAATGAAAGCAATTTTTACCTTCAAAAAGCAATCGAGATGTAGATGGGGGAGGAGAGGCGAAATGCAGAGTGAAGAGAGTGGTGAGGATTGCACATATTTATATTAAGCAGCTAGGGTTTAGGGAGAGACATTTTAAATGGATTGACTGTTATACCCCTGTGAGTATGTGTGACTGTTCTCCGACTTGGGGTCCAAGATTTATAAAGTCAACAATCCTTAATAGCACTCCCAATGGTTTGGGATAAACTCCCTTATTTCTCCCTAACTCCTGCCACATCAGTGCCACATCAGCACCAAAATTTATCCCCAGGTTTTAGCCAACTTCTACATTGGTTTCTCCCTTATTTCTCTCTTATTTCTCCCTAACTCAACATTTCATTTTTACATCATTATTTTTTATATTATTTAATTTTCCCTACAAATGTATTTAATAAATAGACTAATAATGAACAATTCATCGTTGTATTAATCATTGGAAAATATAATACAACGAGAAAAAAAAAACCTACAAATAAAAACCGCAAATAAACAAAGATTTAAAAAAAAAAAAAAACTAAGACGGAGGGGCCGGAGGGGCGTCGGGCTCGAGGCCCATCCTAATCTGCAGGCCTTGAATGCATTTCCAGAGGGCCGCCTTTTCTTCAGGGGTCCCGCCGCGGGTGAAGTACAGCGTGTACATCTGCGTCAGATTGGCGACATTGCTCGAATAAGTGGCTTTTTCTAAGTCGATGTGGGATTCCGAACCGACTTCCGACGTTGTGCCCTTCCCCTTCCGCCTCCCCTTCGCCTTCTTCGCTCCCTCCGGGCGCTCGTGCGGACCATCCCCACTCAAGTCGATGTGGGCCGCGCTCCCCTCGCTCTCCGAAACGCTAAGGCGCGAGCGCACCGATTTCCCGTGTAGCGCGGCGTGCATTCCCGTCCGGAATTTTGGGAGATCCTTCAGCTTATCGTAGATGTTCCAATACTTGAACCCCTTCGACAAGTACTTGCCACAATACCTCTGCATGGCCTCATCTCGGACCATATGCTCGTTCTGGCCACTGGGCATGTCCGCCAACAAGTTAGAATAAATACTGTTGAAGTGGCCGCAATCCCTCATGAGGCGCTCCCAATGCCGACGGATCGCCTCGCTGCCATGGTCCTTCATTGAGGCAGTCTTGTGGCTCCTGTACTTCGCGGCAACCCGCTCCCAGAATATGATCTCAGTCTGGTAGTTGCTGCGCTCCGCGTTCTGTGACGTGTTCGCCCAGCAGGTGGCTATCAGCTCGGACTCTTGAAGTGTGTAAGTAGTCCTTACCCGCTTCGGCCTCTCATCGGAACCCGTATCAGTCGCAGGCGGCTCGGTGGGCGTTTCTTCCACCTCGAAGTCCTCCGCGCTCAGTGTCGCGGCCTGAGATTCTTGGTCGCCTGGGGTTGATCCGGGGGTGTCGAACTGGGGCCGATACACATCGTCGGCTGGAGAGGGCATTCTGCCGGCATAGTTGAAGTACGGAGAAAGTCTCCGCGCCGGAGGAGTCTGCAAAGGAGACGGACCCGCGTATGGAAGTTGGCCGGGAGGAGAACCCATCGCCAACAACGAGTGCATCCACTGCTCGTTTGCTTCATCCATGTTGGGAATTTGTGAACTCGACTATTTCCCCTTACCCTTACCCTTACCCGAGCGGGAATTTTTCTTCCAAAAGCTCATAATTTGATGAAGATTGAAGATTGGGAGAAGAGATTGAAAATGGAGAGAATGAAGATTGTGGGTGATGAATGGAGGAAGTGGAGGAAATATTTATAGGGGTGGGATTTAAAAATAGCCGTTGGCCGAAAAAAGAAAAAAAAAAATTTAAAAATCGCCGGATTATCGCCGGGCGTCGCCCACAATGGCCGGCGATCGCTCGGCGATAATCCGGCGATAAAACGCCGGTTGGCGTAAAAACGGTAACTTTATCGCCGAATTATCGCCGTTTTCACCACAACAGCCGGCGATAATCCGGCGATTTATCGCCGGATTTTCGCCACCCCCATTGGGAGTGCTCTAAAATTAAGATACCAAATACTATTATCAATATAATAGGTTGTTGATATCAAGTATATCAACTATCAAATTAATTAGAAATCCTTATAATAAAGAGATCAAAATTATCAATATAATAGGTTGTTGGTATCAACTATCAAATTAATTAGATCACAGCTAAATTTCATTGTGTATTTTAATGTTTTAGTATTTTATTCAACATGGACGATAGTCTCCATTTCAATAGACTGAACTTCAAATTTTATAAATTGTTTTAATTGAGATATTAATCATTTGATAATCTCATTAAGAATTTTTTCCAACTCAAATCAAATTAACATGCTATGTAAAATCAATTAAAATCTTCGAAGGTCATCGATAATTTACAATTTTTATTGAGTACCTCGCTTGATTCAGCATCCATATAACACGTAGGAGTATAATATTTATGCAAATATACATATGCATATAAAGAGAGATGATATGCTAAGGGAGGGACTGCTATTACCAAAGTTTAATAATAAATCTCTCTCTATATTATTTTACTTTCTTTTAGCACAAATCGATTGTGTTGGGCCCTTCACTTCTCTCTCTTTTACTTGTACACTTCTTCTTCCTCGCCGCTTATCCTTCATGCTCTTTCTTTTTAACCTTATTTCTTCAACCTCATTCATGAGTGTCTTTTTCACCATAAACGCATAGCTTCTCATTAAATAATGAATGTCGATTTATTCACTCAATTCAATTGGATTTAGTTCTGCACGCGTTAACAGAATTTTGCAGTTAATTTGTTCATCAAATGAGTTTTTACAAAAATTTTCATAAAATTTAAATAGCTTTAGCAAATCTAATTTTGAAAAAATTTGCCTTTGCAGATAAACATCGAGAACACATTTGAACTCATTTTAAAATCTTTTTCATTTTATGCAATAATCAATTTCAAAACTTGCAATCTTATTCATGAAAATAGCAGTCCATCGTAATCAATTTAAGCCAAAAGAGATGGAGAAAAAATTGTTTTCAATATTTTCCCAAGAAAGGAGAGTTTTTAGATTAGTATGGGAAGATGAGGGAAGTCGAGAAGGTTAAAATTGAAAACCAAATTTGTGCAGGAGAGACAAGAATATCAAAGGAGAATATATTCATATTTTCCAGTTGCCTTAACAATCGTGATAGCAGTGAGTATACAAATAAAAGTGAGAGATTTATGGAAATTAACTTGACACATCAGCAGTCCTCATATGATGCTCACATATAGTCCATCAGCGTATCATTTCTCTACATATAAATATTGTATCACATATTTTTACATACCTTACATATTTTACACACCTGAACACTATCGTTTAGTTAATTTTAACATCATTTATATATCTTATAATTTATTTTCTACAAATCACTTTAAAATAATACTACTAATTTGATTTGTTCATTTTTCTCTATAAGTTCAAATAAATAAATATGTTGATTTTTTATTTTGATGTATTTTATAAAATTAACAACTAATAAATTTAAAGTTGCTAGAATCCAACCAAATGTATAAAGGTCGTATTTGGTTGCTGGTAAAGTTGGCAAGGAAAATGATTTATAGTAAAATGAATCTTTAAAGTATGCTTCCAACAACTTTACTTTCTTGTGTGGAAAAATATAAAGATTTTAATTCATATTTTTGATTTAATAATAATAATAATCTTAATATTATATTATGATTCTCTTAATTATTAGTTAAAAAATATTATAATAGTAATATATAATTTACTTAATTGGATTAAGATTTTCTTAATTTATTAGTTTATATTGTTATAATCACAAATAAATATATTTAATATTAAAATTATAAATATAATTATGAAGTAATTATTTATTGATATTATAACAGAATAAAGTCTATAATTTCAAAATTTCATATAGGCTTTGCTATTAATTTTTAATTTATAAAATAGTAATAAAATTTTTTTATTAGTAATATTATTACATAATACATAATTTATATAATTATAATATAATTATTTAATATGATGATTATTATAATAACAAATATAAATATTATAATAATAGTATAATTGTTATTATTATAATTATAATAGTAATTATAGTTATTTATTAAAATGAAATTAAGTAGAGTATGATTCATAATTTTAAATTAATTTTTTAAATATTTATTCAATAATTATATGAGATTATACTCCATTCTATTAAATAATATAAGAAATGATAAGATTCAGAATCCAAGAAAATTTTACTACAATTTTCCTTATTTTCTGGATTTCGATTACTTTTCCGGTTTAGTTAAAACTCAAAACAAACACATAAATTTGAAAATGAAGAAATTAGATTACTTTAGTAGACAGAATCCTAGCAACCAAATATGGTAAAAAATTTAACACTAAATTTTGTCCAAGCGAAAGCGAGAATAACAAGTAGTGCTGACATAAAGTAAAAAATCAGACTAGTCTATGTAGTTATGTGGACTCAAATTATGCAAATGATAGAGATAGAGAGGAAGTCAATATGTTTTTACTTCGTGTGACCCATGTACCGAAAGTAAATCTCAATTGCAACGCATTGTTTTTGTGGGCTGACTAAATGGTAAATCAATTAGTTTTGGTTAATAATTGAATCGATTGGTCGGTTAACTAATTACGGAATTAGCACAAACTTCTAACTATAATTGCACCGATTAGTTTACTGATAACCCCGTTAACCAAAAATAATCGTAATAAAATTTAAAAACTTTTTTTGGTAAAGAGAAGTGGGCAATACCCACAACAAGAATAAACTAGTGAACGTACGAAAACACTTATTCTACCGTGAAGCAACTAATTCCTTAAATCCAACGGCGACGCCTCTAGAACATGGACTCCTCTAGAAAAACTATAAGCAATATGCGACAAATAAAAACGTTTGCTGCAAAATTACATTTTATGTGCACATATTGAATCACAATTGAGTTAAAAATTTGGAGCATAGCACGCACTTTTTTCACTAGGGAAAGACAATTAAGTGAGACCTTCACAATTGAACTTTGTGTTATGTCGGCCGGAGTTATGTGTGAGCAATGGCGGATCTGGACTTTTTGAATTGGGGGTACGAACACAATAGTACTAAAAATGAAAGAAAAAAAAAACTATATCTAAAATCTTTAAATATAAAAACTATATACTATGTAAAATGGAATAAGTATCTCAAATAGAGAAAAGAATGATAAAAATTCAAAGCAATTCTCGAATTATATTGGGCTGGGGTCGAACTCTGGTTTGAGAACTGAGAAAATGCATCAACAATCATTGCGCCACTTACTCTCTTGGCAATATTAGTCTCAATATTGTATTAAGTAATCAACTATTTGGGGGTACAGTTGTACCCCCTTGTTATGAGCTGGATCCGCCGGTGTGTGTGAGTTAACATTGTAGTTGGTGACTTATGGCAGGGTTTTATTGTATTGTCTGGGAAAGATTTGTATCTGTCTTAGTTTTCACTAGTGATTGTTTAGTAAAAGATAATGGTTCGAAAGACTTGTGGTTGTGGAAATCTGAGTCTCAACGTCATTTCTAACTTTTAACTTTTTCTTTTATCTATAAATAGTTAGGTGTGTGTATTTTACTATCAGATCTATCACTTTTTAAATTTGTTGTCATAACACTTATTGTAACTTATTTGTGTTAGTAAATTTTATCACCTCACATTTGTAAAAAGTGAAAAAAAAATGTACTATTAGTTAACAGTGAGCCTTGCAGTTAAAATGATTAGAGTAAAAGCAAAGAATTTAACATGTTTTCCATTAAATTCAACCTCATAGTAATTTGATAATCCGACTCAATCAATTCTATATTAAACGAGTTAAGTTTAAGCGTAGCACTATCGGCCCAAGACAAACTCAACTGAGTTACACCCTTGGCATGCTTTCGTTATAAGTTCATTGAGTATATAAGCCTAAAAAATAAAGTAGTTCTTAGTTATTACACGATTTGAAGCTTTGATCTATTAATTGAAAGAGAAAATGTCTTAATAAGTGTGATGCTATTGATTGAAGATAAAAACATCTTACCTAATTAAGTGAATTATGCTCATTGTCCAATCATATAAATATAAATAGAAAATCCCAAGAAATAAAGCTCAAATTCAATGAAAATTTCAGGAACACCTGTATAAATAAATAAATGATAAAATGAGCAGAAAAATATAAATAAAAATTTCAATATGACTGCGTCAGGAACAACTACTTGGAAGCCAATCAAGCAGCTTCTTCAATAAATACAACTAGTACTTGGCAACCAAGCACAATCAATTACTCACTCCGTCCCGGATAATTCGGGTCATTTTGACCGGGCACGAGTTAAGAATTGTAATAAAAAGTGGATTGAAAAAGTTAGTGGAACGTGGGTCCTACCGTTATATATTAGTTTTATAATAAAATGTAAGTGAGAATGAGTTAGTGGAATATGAGGTCCACTACCAAAAAAGGTAAAAGTGAAATGAGACAAATTATGTGGGACGCACCGAAATAGAAAACTGGGACGAATTATTCGGGACGGAGGGAGTAATTGATTAATTCAAAGCTTTTTTGTTCTTTAACTATGAAAGATCTCACAAAGACCTTGTAAACAAAACGAACACGCCTACAAAAATTTAAAATTGCATAATTTAAAAATCCTAAAAGTTACACAATTTAAAAATTCTAAAAATAAAAAATTGCATAATTTAAATCCTAAAAATTTAAAATAACATAATTCAGTTCCTAAAATTTGAAAACTACAACGACGACTGTGGCGGTATGACCAGTATACCTAATTGACATCTGGGCATGCACAATTTGCTGTTGCTGATTCAAACGGCTCATGTCAGTGTTGAGTGCATTCTGCAAATATTCGAATAAGGTGTTTGGACTAGGAGGGATTGGAGGGGTTGACCTTGGGGGCCCGCTTGGGCTTGGTTCTGTCTTACCTTGTAGCTAGCTTTCTTCGCGTTCGTCTCAGGTGGATGACAGCGCGAACTGGCTCCGGACCTACTCGTAACGGCATTGGAACTATCCAAATGAGCTCCATTGAGCTGGATTCGACCTCGTCCTCGCCTTGGTCAGCTTGTGACCTCGACCGATTGGAGGTGAAGTCCGAAGAGGATTGGGTGCCATCTGTCCACTTATCTAGATGGCGAACCTTTTCTCACGTACTGACATGCTTGAAGGGTCTGTGCATGTTCTCTTGGAAGAACAACATGGTCGCAGTCATAACGTCGGCTATGCTCGTTCCGCTTCCGCTCGTCCTCATCTCGTTGATGTACCACCTGTTGAAATGTTGAATTTCCTTGCTTGCTCGGGCGAAATGATTTCGCAGCATACTTACACTACGCTGCATAGTTCTAGCCGGCCGCTTTGCGTTGTAACTTTGGGTGAAAGCTCCTAAAACCTCTTTCTGGGTTGGTTGGTGCCAACAACCGAATCTTCCGAATTTCTTCCAAATTTTACTGGCCGTGGCAAGTTAATTTCACTCTCTTCGATTGTTTTTTCTTATCAATTGTCATACAACAGAACATATAAAATTTTGTCCATGACTTTTCTTTCTACTTTTAAACATTCACTTACATCGTCCTAGTACTATTACGACAATGTACATACAATTAATATTCCAAAACTTCCATATACAGATCTAAACAAGTACCATTATGCACCAGATATAATAATATTATTAATTGTCATTTCCATAGTCTCCTTGCTATGATTCAAGGTGTAATGCAATTTGGTTCTCATAGGCTTAAAACTAAGATGATCTTTAAGGAAAATGTATGCTGTCGTATTCTTTATCTTCTCTCAAGTACTCCGTAATAATAGGAAGGAATAGTAGTATGTGTATGGGTTAAAAAATGAAGTAAGATAGTAGTATAATAATTAATTTATCTTATTTTATATGTTTAATGATTATACAATTTTGATATACTTTTACAAAGAAAAAAGAGTAATTGAGAAGATAGTAATATAATATATATATATAAAAAACAGACACAAAACTTTAGTTTTCAAAAGTTCAATGATTATACAATTTTGATATACTTTTACCAAGAAAAAAGATCAGTAACTGAGAAGATAGTTATATAAGGAGAGTGATCAATTGCTAACTCATCATTTAATTGCTAACTACAACTAATTTAAGGCCATATGATTTTAAAAAACGTGTGATCTACAATTTGTCATGTGTAATTTTCGTTTTTATTAATTAAATCGAATTTTTTTTTAAAAAAAACGCCAAATTAGGGTTTTGGATGAAAATGTCAATATAGTGTTTCGAAAATATCAACACAATGCTTTGAGAATGTTAACACAATTTTAGGATTGACATTGTATATGCTTTATATTGACATATTATCTTAGCTGTATTGACATTAGCTTGTATATGAAAAATACGAAAATTCTAGATTTTTTTTTTCAAATTTTGACGTCGGAACATATACATGTAGTATATCGTTGGAATCCTTATAAAATTATCTTTAATTTGATATATGTTATATGAATTTAAAGTTTTGGGATTTCTTTTAAAAGTTAGTTATAACTAACTTGACGTTAAATACCCCTATTGATTTTTATTGGAATTAATCCTATAGCCTTATTGGCGTTTTTTTTTGATCGTATTGACATTTTGTGGTTAATGATCTAGGCCTTTAATTTGAATATCTAATAGCTACTATTGAGTTGTACTTAGCAATTAATCATTGAGTTAGCAATATAACACTCCCCAGTTATATAATATATATAAAAAAAAAGACACAAAACTTTAGTTTTCAAAAGTTTAACTTTATTGAAGAACTAGTGTTAATACCCATGCTATACACAGGCCAAATGATTTTCAAAATATAATGTTGAATAATAATTATATATAAAAAAAGAATAACAATGGTGTTTATAATTAAAAAATATTTTAATTACAATAATATAAATATTTAATAACAGGAGTAAAAAAAGGAAAACATACTCCTTCCAACTCAATCTAAATAAAATATTTCATATTTGGTAAACGATGCTTCAACTTTAATTTATAACCTAAATGGAATAAAATAAAATAAAATAAATCAACCATATATTAAATGAGGATCAAGTAAATGATCTTTTATTCCAGCCTATACACCCAAGAAGATCTTCGCATGCTATTCGTAAGTCATTGTACTAAGCTTGCATAAATATTAACATACACGAACAATATATACTAAAATACAAATAAATTAAAGTCCATAGAAAAAAAAAACAAATAGTTTACACAATATGATTACCAAAACTTATATTTCAATAAATGAAAACATAAACCATTGAGTAACAAAAAACTAAGTAATCCACAAAATATATAGAATTAGTAGACTTACATGATTTGCCCAACCATTCTTCATTCAAAAAATGCATCACAATTTGAACACGAATAAAAAAGCATCACCAATATCACAATAATATGAAAAAAAAGAAATAAATTCAACATGCAATAAATGACGATTTTAATATTTTTAGTAAATAAGAAATTTTTAAATTTATGGAGTACCTAAAATGTAAATCTAATTGACATAATGTGAAAAATATAAATTCGACTACATAAATTTTAATAAAAAAATAAACATGATAGACTTAACAGTAAAAACAATAATTTAATAAAATTTATATAAGTACAACAAATATTTCCACTATAATAATACTAATTTAATACAAAAATAAAAATAAAATTAACCATATATAGAACAACACGTACAACCATACCTTCGTCTTATTTCAATTTTCAAACTCGCCGAATTCAAATTATTTTCACTCAATCCAATCAACCCTTACTCGGTAGTAACAATATCACTTATTCCGTCCACGAAAATTTGTCCCAGTTTTCCATTTCCGTCCATCCTCCAAAATTTGTCCCATTTCACTTTTACTATTTTTGGTAGTGGACCCCATATTCCACTAACTCATTCCTACTCACATTTTATTATAAAACTAATACTTTAAAAGTAGGATCCACAATCCACTAACCTTTTCAACTCACTTTCTATTACATTTCTTAAAACCCATGCCCGGTCAAACCGGGACGAATTTTCGTGGACGGAGGGAATATAATTATAGGACATTGTAGGACACTGAAAGGATGCACCCACATCAACTACACAAAAAATAATTATAATTAGTTCAATTAAAAAAAATTAAACGTAACATTTTTTTAAAACAATAAAATATCTAAATTTTTCCCATTTTAGGAAAAAAGTTAAATAACTTGCACGATTACTATAAGAGCATCCGCAATGGTCGGCTAGCGACCGGCTAGCCGATTCGTCGCGCTGGCCGATCGGCTAGCCGAACCATTGCAGTCGGCCAGCGCAAAATCGGCGAGCGGATCGGCGTGGGCTCGCCGATCGCTCGTCGCTGGCCGAAACGCTAGCCGATCGGCTAGCCGCCATTGTGGAGGCTCGATCGGCCAGCGATCGGCCAGCGCCGATTTTTCGATTTTTTTTTTAAAATCATATATAAACGCGATTTTCGTTTCATTTTCATTTGCACCACTTGTTTTAACGAGTTTTCTCTCTCTCTAACTTTCTGTTCAAGAGCATCATCGAGTGATGGATCACAACAACGAGTCCAGTCCGGCGACGAGCGGCTCTCAGACTCCCACAGTACCTGTGGGATCTGGATGGGGGCAGATGGGCCCGGGATTTAACATCCCTTGGAATCAGATGATGGGGATGATGGCTGGTGCGCCGGGGGGGGGGGGGGGGGGGGGGAGGGGCGATGGGGGGGGAACCAGGGGGTATGCCGGGGGATATGCCGTGGGGGATGCCGGGCGGCGGGCAGTCAGCGCCCGGGTGGGGGGGTATGCCCCAGATGCAGCAGCAGATGATGGGGATGATGTGGCAGGGGGGGATGCCGCACGGTATGCATCCCGGGATGCCGGGGGGGGGGGGGGGGGTGCAGGGGTCACCGGGAGGGGACGCGGTATATCGGCCATCGCTTGATTTTTTGACGGCTTCGTCTCACACGTCGACCCCGGTGGAGACGCAGTTCTCTGGCGATGACCTTCTGTCATTGCATGATATGGGGATCGATCTCGGGGACGATGATACTCCCGTTCGAGCGACGCCGGCCGTGCCGAGGAAGAAGACGAGGGGGAAGGGGAAGGGGAAGGGCAAGGCGGTCGGCGAGTCATCGCAGCCCACTGCCACTGGCCGGAGGAAGTGGACGGAGGATGAGTACGCCGCGGTGGCCAAGGGGTGGTTGGAGGTGTGCGACGATCCACCGGTTGCGAACAACCAGCGGGTCGTCAACATGTGGGCGAAGATCAGTGCTGCCTATAAGAGGCACTGCCCGCACGGAAAGACTTCAGCAACGAGGAGGTCCGGAAGGGGTGGGAGCGCACCAGGGCCGCGGTTGGCCGTTTTGCGAATTTGTACGCCAACGCCCTCCGTCAGCTCAGAAGTGGGCAGACTGAGGACGACGCCCGGAGGATAGCCGCGAGTCAGTTCCCCTTGGAGGGGAAGTATAAGGAGTTCACCTTCTGGGAGTGCTTCTTGTTGCTGAAGGACTCGGAGAAGTTCCGGGCGGGGTGCGACGCTGGGTGGCCGAAGAAGCAGCGACTTAACTATAGCGGCGACTACAGCGGCAGCAGCGGGGATCCCACGACCTCCCCCCGGATGCTGAGGAGTTTCCATCCCCTCCTTCATTTACTGGTCGCCCCCGCCCGGTTGGACAGAAGCGGGCGCAGCGGGCTGCGAGGGGTAGATCCCCCCTATCGCCCCGCGAGGTCCAGTCCTCCGCCCTCCCAGCCGCCCCACTCGAGTACACTCTCCATTCGCGTAACCAAACGCGGGCTCAAATGTTACAGGTCTTCCGAGAGTGGAAGAACGCCACTGACCCCACGGAGAAGAGGTTTCTTTACGAGATGCTCGAGAGCATGCGTGCTGATTTAGAGATCGCGAGGTCACGGCTGAGGGGTTCCGACGTGGGCTCAGATACCACGGGTGGCGGCAGCGGCGGCGGCGACGGCGGCGGCGACGAGGAGGACGACGGCGATGAGGAGTAGAGAGTGGCGGGGCTCGGGTGTTGAAGCCCTTTTTTTAAAAAAAAAATCATGTACTTTTTTTTAAAAATCTTTGTACTTTTTTTTTAATGGAATGTATTATTTTTCCCGTATATGTTTCGTAAATTTAATTCCGTATATCGCAATTTTAATTCCGTAAATGTAGTATATTTTGAATTATTTTTATTGCGGCTGGCCTATGGCTGGCCTAAATCTGACGTGGCAGGTGGTTTTTTTAGTGTTACTGATGTGGCAGAGGAGAGAATGGCTGGCCTATGGCTGGCCTAAGCACCATTGCGGATGCTCTGAAAACGTACGCAAAATATTACAATATAGTAGTAATTAAAAACAACAAATAAAATTATTAACAGAAACCCATAAGAAAACACATGTGAAACTCAATATTTCTATTAATATGAAACCGGCGCAAAACATAAAAAGATTTTTCCAAACAGCCCAATTCGAAAAATATAGTATATTCCATAAGAGAATACTACACATAGTACAAATGAGAAGCCGAATATTTCCTTTTATTTGAAACCAGCCCAATACAGAAAATTAATTTATTAAAAAGCCCAACATAAAAATAAAGGAGTCCAATATATATTCCATAAACTTAATTACGATTAAGCAATATAATTATGAGTGAATTACATATTTAGAACCTATACTTATCACGACGCACGTTTGCGGTCCCTATACTTGTAAAATATTATTTGCGGTCTCTATACTTGTACTTATGCACATATTAAGGTTCTTTTCACTTTTTGACCTTTTTTTGGGAAGAAAATACCCCAAAGGATAAAGAGCAAATTTGTTCGATATTTTCTCACTTTGCTCCTTCTTCCTTTTTCGTCTGACTATAACAAAATTAGAACTGAAATTATGGATTTGTTAATCTTATTTCCTTGTATTCTGTTATACTTTTTGAACAATTTAATCATATGATGATAAATTTTACATTTTCATGTCGTTTTCCTTCATCACACAGTATTTGTGATTATGCTTCGAATGTGGAGTATTATTATAATTAAAGATCCCGTAAATAAAAGATTAAAAATTTGAATGAGAATTTCAACAAGTGAATATCTGGATCTATTCAAATGTAAAGTGAGGAATAATAAGCGATAAATGGATTGGATGAAATTATGGTAATTTTGATTGTGTGTATTTAGCAAGTGGCCGGCGCCCGACGACTTATGTGGGTTCCATATCAGAAACTTCTCTTCACAATTCTAACAAAATAAAGTAAAATAAACATCTTAGTTGAACATTTGATTTGTCTGATTTCCTTGTATAAATATGTCCCATCTCAAATTTTCTTATAATTGTACAAGTCATTTACACAAAGAGGAAAGAGGAAAGAGGAAAGAGGAAAGAGGAAGAAGAAAGAAGAAAGAAAAAGGAGAGAAAATAGGTATAAAGTTGCCCTTCGTTCATTTGGGGGTATTTTCATCTTTAAAAATGTCAAAAAGTGAAAGAACCTTAAAACGTGCATAAGTACAAATATAGAGACCGCAAATGATAATTTGCAAGTATAGGGACTGTAAACATGCATCATGAAAGTATAGATCCTAAATATGTAGTTCACTCTATAATTAATAAACAACTACCTAATTACAATTAATCAATATAATTAATAAACATTACGATTTAATAACATATTATATCAAAAACAGAAATACAACACTCCATTTCCAGTGCCAACGTTTGAAACCCTAGCCTCCTTTTACCTCACCGACTCCGTAGCCAACCGCGACAAATGTCACCGGCGACGGCAACAATGACTACAAACAACGCAAAAGCGGCAGCTTCTACATCTTCTCACCGATTGTTCAAAATTAAACCATCCAAAATTCCGCTAACACCACAAATCGAAAAAGCCCTAAATTGCTCTCCAACTTATACGCCATTTTCCAACCCAATCGAAGAAATCTACGACGTGTTCTTGCTCTGTGTTCACCGGTGCAGTCATTTCACCGTCTCAAATACCGATTCTTTGACGAAGCCTAAATCTTCCAAATCCTGGTGTCACTCCGACAGAATAGGAGAAATTGAAGTCGTCTACGAATTACTTTTCTCTCTTGCTCTCAAACTCACGGCCTCGAACACAGATGCCGCAACGGAGCCGAAATCCTCACTATCACCAGAAAAGGTAAAAATTTGTTCAAAATTTGCGGCTCCCGTCTCGTCTCGACGAGACGAGATGTCTCGACGCCCGACGCGTCCCGGCGAGGCAAGCCTCGAGCTGGCGAGACACGCGCCCAGCGCCATGTGGCGCGCGCGGGCGGCTGGCGTGACGCCCACTCGCCGACCCGCGAGTGGGCGTCGGATTTATGACGTCATAATTCAATTTTTTTAAAAAAAAATCAGATTTTTCAAAAAAAAAAAAAATTAAAAAAAAAACGGTAATATGACCGTTGAACGGTCATATTTTTAATTTTTTTTTATTTTATATTATTTTTTTATATTCTATATATACTCTTCTCCATTCTCCATTTTACACACAAACACACATCTATTCTCTCGTCTCTCGTTCTTTCCTCACCAATCACTTCTATAAAATCATCCCTTTATTTTTTTCTTCTCCCAAATTTAATCAATTATGGATCCATTTGAGCAAATGCGTCGAATAATGGAAGAATCGCTAGAAGAAGATCGACGTAGGGAGGAGGAAGTTGTCGCGCCTCCTAGGCGACGCCGGACATACATCCACCGTAACTGGGAGGAAGCCGCTGCAAGGTTGGAACGTGATTACTTCAGTCCGAACCCGGTGTGGGGAGATATCTACTTCCGTCGCCGTTTCCGTATGTCACGCCCGCTATTTTTGCATATCGCGAGTACATTGGCGGCACGGGAAGAGTTCTTCAGAGAAGGGTTCGACGCTGTTGGCTGTCCTAGCCACACGACGCTCTAGAAATGTACTGCGGCGATCCGTCAGCTTGCTACTGGACAAACGGCGGATGCGTTCGACGAATACCTGCACGTCGGAGAATCCACTGGGCGACTTTGTTTGTTGAACTTCTGCAAAGGCATCCGGGCAGCCTTCACCGCCGAATTTCTGAAGAAGCCAACCACCGCAGATTGTCAATTTCTGCTCCGTCTTCACGAACAAGTGCACGGATTCCCCGGGATGCTCGGGAGTGTCGATTGCATGCATTGGCAATGGAAGAATTGCCCTGTGGCGTTGAGGGGGTCATACACGAGCGGCCACAAAGGCACCCACCCCACTGTTATACTCGAGGCCATCGCCGACTACCTGCTATGGATTTGACATGCGTATTTCGGGGTCCCCGGCTCGAACAACGACGTCAACGTGCTCAACAACTCCGACCTCTTCGCTGAAGTTCTGAATGGTAAAGCGCCGGCCATCAACTTCGTCGTTAACAATCGCCAGTATAAAATGGGGTACTATCTTGCCGACGGCATCTATCCGAAGTGGCGAACCTTCGTGAAGACGTTCAACAGGCCTACGGACGAAAAGCAGTCTCTTTTTGCGCAGAAGCAAGAGTCTGCTTGCAAGGATGTGGAGAGAGCGTTCGGGGTTCTCCAAGCTCGATGGAACATTATCAAAGCCCCGGCTCGACAGTGGTTTATGGAGAATATGGTCGACATCATGTATACGTGCATAATCTTGCACAACATGATTGTCGCCGACGAAGGACCTGAGGCGGGAAATTGGTTCGACCCTGAACCCCCGGGAAGCTCAACCGCAAGTAGTCCGCCTCGAACGGGAGTGCATCCGTCTTTGCAAGAGCGGTTGTCTATTCGGGTAAGGACACGTGATTCTACCGCCCAGGCCCAATTCCAGGAGGATCTAATGGAGCACATTTGGGCAAAATTTGGCAACCGTTAGATGATCGTCACTAGAGAACTCCTTCTTCTGCTTCTTTGCCTCCATTTTTTTTTATTTGAGTTTAAGTGTGCAATTTGTAATTTCTAGTTTTTTAATTATGTCTTTTTATTTTTTTAGGTATTTAAATTGTAATTTTATTTTATTTATAATGAAGTGTGTTTTTTATTAATTGAATTTGTTGGAATTAAAAATAAAAAATGAAATTGAATGAATAGTTAAGAGATGGTTAAGAGATGGTTAAGAGATGAAGGGATGCAGGTGTTGTCTCTTAGTTAAGAGATGAGCCGAAAAGTACAGTGGGGCCCATGAATATTGAAGAGATGAGACGGTTAAGAGACGGATAAGAGATAGTGTTGCGGATGCTCTATTGCAAAGAATAACTTTTTATACAGTGAAATGTCATTTATTCACAATGGCGATCGACCTTCACTGAATCTCTTTTAGGTAACTTTTATCATCTATTTTTTGTTCCAATTATTTTCTAGGGGCATGATAGAATATTTCGATGTTATAATGGAAGGATTGTCATTTTAGTGGCTAATTTTGATATAATTTAAAATTTTAGAACAAGTATACATTTTAAAAAATCTTTTTGCAATTCCGGCGGCTCAAACTTCTTTTTTAGTTGAGATATTGGTACAGAGAATCAAAGGCTTAGCTTTGAAAGACTTTGTCCCTTATTGATATGATCGAATGAATTTGCCTACTTGCATTCCATTTATTTCCTTTGTATAATAGAATAGAATGTTCATGTGATGGAATGGAGTAGAAAATGAAATAGAAATACAAAGTAATCGTCTTCTCATCACTATCTTTATTTCATTCCTATCTTCATTTCATCTCGTCATTAATAACGGCTTTAGGGACAAAAATATTTTGGAATACGTGTTCAATATTTACTAATAATGTATGACTCGTCGTCCAAAGCTTATTAGTAATGGTGAGTGTAACTGTCACCAATATCGAAATTCATTATTGTCAATACCTGGCAACCCATTTATCGAAACATTGAAACAAATTTATTATATTTGAAAAGTTACATCAAACAACAAAATCAAAGATTGTGATTTAAATATTTGAAAAGTTACATCAAACAACAAAATCAAAGATTGTGATTTAAATGATAATATTACATTAAAATGAAGAGTATATAGATCAAAATTGTTTATTATGTTCAGAATAATGATTTAGTAGCAAAGCGTAGTTAGTTAGACATAACATGACGGGATGTAGCATGCAAATCATATTCTATAATTAATAAAGTGCATTTGTCTAATATATTAGACATGTGTATATGTTATTTAAATTTTCAACTTATTTAATTTGTGTTTTTAGTTGTCTAATAATACGTTATTATATGGAGTACTGAACTTTAAGATAGTGCACATAATAATATTATTTCTCATTTCTATATAAAAATTATTTGGTTCGTGCATCGCACGGGTACACACAAACAAATTATTTTTCATAAGTAAAAATATATTCAAATACAATTTCATATTGACAACAGTGAATCGACACCAATCGCAGAATCTAGGCAATTAGAGGAAAATATAATTAGAAGACCACAAACAGTTTATAAGTGTGTACATACACTACTAACAAAACTCATCCTACTACAAACTACACGGAGAGAAAGAAAGAGAAAAAAAGAGCGAAGAAAATATAATTATACGACGACGAATCATATTAATTAGGCATAACATGACGGGATTTAGCATCCAAGTCCTATTATATGTAATTAATAAAATGCATGTTACACGATTTTACACATACTAACTTTTTTGTCATTTAAATTGGTAGATTGGAATAGAAGATGGAGATGAGATTTCTGCCATGCAACATCAGAGTGGAGGTGGCAATCCAACAGCCTTTGCATGAGTTTTACGACGTATCTTTATTACGTTGTTTATTATTTAAAGCAAATGACTTTTAATAACTTATAATTTCTTAGTACTTTTTATGTTTAGTATCTTTATGTCGAAAACTATTTGAATGTTTAGTTTGATCTCCATGATTGAAAATTATGCAATTTTTAGTTCAAAATGTTTGTTAACAACCTACGTTTTAAAACACTAATCACATTTTCTTTCTCCTATGTTTTGTAGCTACCAAGATCATATCATTGTTTCTCATGTCAAATTCTCATTTTGTAGTTTATTTAGCAAGTATTATTACTGCTTGCACTTGACATCATTATAATAAGAGTGATGAAAATATTAAAAGGATTAGTTTGATTTCAGCCACTAAGATAGCAAGTTTCTGCATATAGTCATCGACTAAAAAGAAAATGACTGATGATCGATAAGTTATATGTATTTCATGAATCTCAATTTACTGATAATTCTTTCATGGAGAACATCTTATAGTACCAGCTTTGAATACAAATAGTAAAGAAAGAAAGCTAAGGCTCTGTTTGGTACACGGAATTGGTAGTGTGGAATTGGAATTAGAGCTGAACCTTCAATTCCAAATACAGTGTTTGGTATAAAAAAATTTGGATATGGAATTGAATCACAACAAATCCCTCAATTCCACAATTTGAATTCCATATAAAAAATAGTGGAATTTTCCAAATATTTATTAAACTACACACACTGCACACATACTGCACACACATTCTTACACACGCATTGCACACATTCACACAGACACACACACACATTCTTACACACGCACTGCACACACACATTCACACAGACACACACACATACCTTGCATACATTCTTACACACAAATTCACACATACAACAAATATTCAATTCCATATCATTACTATTTTATTTTGATAAACAAAGGATTTGGAATTGAATTCTAATCCATTCCTTCCAACTCAATTTTATAGAATTCCAATTTCATTCCATATGCCAATTGGACCCTAAGGTGTTTTTAGATCGGTCGCCAACTCTTTTTGGGGGGCTTTTGGTTTTGGGCTTTTGTTTCAAATAAATGTTTGGGTCAGCTTAAGTTAATGTGGGCCGATCAAAAGTTTGGGCTAACTCCTGATATTAATTAATGTGATGGGTGTGTGATTGTGTTAATAAACTGAACTTTTGGGTCTAATAAACCTTACCCTGTATAATTAATCGATATAACCAAGTAATTAATTCATTTATGAGAAATTTAAATCTTCGGTTTACTTTGAAAGTCTGGGGAATTAAATCTTTCGATTATTTAGAGCGTCCATAGTGGGAGGACCGCGGCCCTTGGCCCGGGCTTGGGCAGCCCGCGGCCCCCCACTACTGAGGCGAGAGGTGGACGCGGCTCGGGGGGATGGACGAGTGATGGCCGAGCTCTCGGCCAAGCCGAGGCTCTTGGGCACGCGGCTCGGCCCGCCACTGCAAGGGCCGAGAGCCGCGGCCCGGGCCATGGTTTAAATGTTTTGTTTTTTTTTTTTTTTAGTTTTTGTGTTAATTTTAGGGTCTTGGAGAAGATGAAGTGGAGAAGATGAAGTGGAGAGAGAGAGAGAGGGAATGTGACGAAAATTAGATGGTAAGTTTCAAAAAAATTTGCATTAATTTAGCATTAATTTGGGAAACAAAATCAATCTCAATCACTAAATCCCTATTAAATTGGTCAACTTTTTAATTAATGATTGTGATTTCAATTCACACCTTAATTATGGAAACAATTAAAATTCAAATTTTCAATAAATATATTTACTTGTAATTATCAAGTTTTTTAAAATTAATTTAGATTTTTTATAATTATTATAGTCCAATAATTTTTATTCTAGTTAAATTAAAATATAACAAAAAATGTAAGAAAATAATTTTAATTGGTGGCCCGTAAGGCCACCATTGTGGTGGCCAAGTTTTGAGGGCAGCCAAGTTTGGTGGGCATGCCCAAGAAATGGTGGCTTGGGCATGCCCAAGAGGACCACCACTGTGGACACCCTTAAGCACAAGTTAATAAATCTCCTATTTAAATTAGTACTACAAGAGAAATCCATAATTCCTTTAAGACGAGGAGACTAAGAAAAGTTTTAAGTAAGATGCACGCGTTTCTTCTTTGTCACGAAGAATTTCACTTCCCGCGTCTCTGAAAATTTGTCACTTATTTCTATTTTTGTCCGTCCCTAAAAATTTGTCACCTTTCACTTTTACTATATTTGGTAGAGGACTCCAGATTCCACTAACTCATTTCCACTCACATTTTATTATAAAATTAATACTCCCTCCGTCCACCAAAAATGTAGCACATTTGCCATTTTTCATTGTCCACGAAAAATAGAGCACATTTAAAAAATGACAGTTTTCAACAACTTCTCTCTTACTTTTTTTCTTTCTCCAATATGGACCTCACATTCCACTAAACTACTTCTCTCTTACTTTACCAATTCAACATTAAAACTCGTGTCATTCACAACGTGTCCTATTTTTCGTGGACGGAGGGAGTATATATAAAAGTAAGACTCACATTCCACTAACTTTTTCAACTCAATTTCTATTACACTTCTTAAAACTCGTGCCTGTCAAATGGTGACGAATTATTATGGACGGAGGGAGTACTATGTTACATTTTATTTTTAAAATATGACTAATTTCATGAAAAAGAGCGGAGCAAGAACTTTAATCAATCATTTTAGGGCAATTGGCCCTAAAAGTTACTCCCTTTGTCCCAAGATAAGCGACTCAAATTCCTTTCTGGGACGTCCCAAAATAAGTGAATCATTTCCTTTTTTAGTATTCTCTCTTACTTTTTCTTTCTACTTTATTAACTCTCTTACTTTATTCACTTTCCACTTTACTAACAAAACCTCATTCCTTAAATCACGTGCCGAAAAGTTTTTGCTCGTTTATCTTGGGACGGATGGAGTACAAATTTTTGCTAAATTTTGGTTTTTATCCACGAACTAAAAAATTAACGTATAATATCATGAACTTTACCGGGTTGCTAGGATTTTCCATTTGACCTGACCCTGCAGTTTTCCTATTGAAATTGCATACGTGGCTAGCCTGAAAGTTGACCACGAGATTGTAGAAAATTCACAATAAAATCTCAATAAAATCATGTAAAAATCTCAATAAATATGTGTTGATATTTTCTTGTACTAGTGTTGATATTTTTATGTCATATTATTGATATTTGTAATACACTATGTTGATATAAAAAAAACATTCACGAAAATTATCATATGATAACATAACGACGATACCACCCTTTTGTTGATATTTTGTCTACTATTTATTGAGATTCGTAAAATTTAATCTCATCCACTTATTTTAAAATTTAAAGATGAAGATTTGATCTTGATTTTGAATTAGGGTACTATAACCATTAGAATATGACCCATGAATAGTAATATATTAATAATATTATGAAATTCTCTGAACTTTGAGATTTGCTTTTTTACTTTAATATTTTTAACACTTTTTTCTTGAACTAAAATACCACACAACCACTTAAAGAACATTGAGTTCATACTATATTATTTGTATCATAAGTCTTCATATAAATTAATGTTTTCTCTTTCCTATGCATTCATTTAATGTTCTTTGTTTCACTCTTCACTTTTCCTTGTCAGTTTCTTTTCTCTTTTTTATTTTATCTTCATTTCTTTTTCTTCTCATAATTTAAGTGATTGATTTTTCATTCTCATCTCTCTTTATGCAAATATTAACAACCACTAAAGAACATTGACGAATTTCATATATTAATTTCTTTTTCTCTCATATGTCTTCACATTAATTAATGTTTTCTCAATCCTATGCATCCATTTAATGTTTTTTGCCTCTTTTATCCCATTCTTATCTTTTCCTTGTTATTTTTTCTCTTTTTATGTTTTACTTTCATTTCTTTTTCTTCTCATAATTTAAATGATTGATTTTTCATTCTCATTTCTCTTATGCAAATATTAAATTTTCATACTTATTTATCAGTTGACTTTTGGTGCCGATGACTTTATGTGTATAATTAAGGAAGGTAGCAAAATCAATTAAGATTATATAAGAATTTTTGAATTTTATAGATTCACACAATAAAAGAATTTTTAAATTTAATAAAAGTTGTTAGATTTTTGGTTGAAATATTAGTTAAGAGAATCAAAGGCTTAGCTTTAAAACACTTGGGAATAAACACATTTTGGCATAGGGTGTCAACCAACCTTACTAGCAATATGCGAGCTGACGTCCAATACTTACAAATAATGGTGAGGGCAACTGTCAGCAACTTCGGAATTCATTATTTTCGAGTAGTGGCAACCCATATAGCAAAACATTGAAACCTCTTTATTACATTTGAAAAGTTATGTTAAAATAACAAGATCAAATATTGTGATTTAAATAACAGTAATAATCTAAAACTAGTTCAATTAGCTAGACGACGCGACTTTAAATGCAAATTTGGTAAACATATAAGAGAGCAATAGATAAAGTGGGTAATAAAAGAGAGAAAGAGAAAACATTCATTCAAGAAAAAAAAAACAATCGAAGTAGTTACATTTAATAAAGACTATAGTTATAATTAAAAAACAAATAAAAAAGAGAAACATCATCCGTCAAGTTTCAAGATTCAAGTCGCTTTAAACATTTGTCGTACTCCAAATTAAAATTCTCGAATATGAAATGATAAATGATATACGTGTTGAATGATCGAGGAAATGATTGGATATATAAAGTTATGAATACATGTGGCATCTTAGCTAATTAGGGTTTCTTGGCCTACATTTTGGGTCTTTCTTGCTCCTATATAAGGATCATTTCTCTACTCTCTTTTATTGCTCTCTCTCTCTCTCTCTCAAACAAGCGAAGAAAGAAGGACTCAAGGAAAGAATTCGATGGCTGATGCAAAAATTGAGATTTCCTTCAAGAATCAGGCATTCATTTATATAATTTCTTGTTCCATCTAATTTTTTATACCATTTTATCTTTCGGCTCATTAACTTATGATTTACATGTTTTTTTGTTTCATCAAGATTAATGTTTCGTTTCCCATGTGAAGTTGGAATTTTTATATTTATAAATAAATTGCAGGCTGGGGAGCAAATGTATGTCAGAGTTAAGGTCTCGACGGAAATAAAAAGGTTGCTAAAAAGTTATTGTATCCAAAAACATTTGGAGTATGGAACTGTGGATTTCTACCTTGAAGGTATTCGTGTTCCTCGTATTGGAACAATTGGCCAGGTTATTTATTCCTAACAAAATACTCAAATTAATCTTTGTGTACTCTTGCTCTAACCTTAATTATTTTTAGAAAATGGTAGCACTTTAATTTGTTTGATTTGTATTATCAAGGCTGGATTGAAGGATGATGATATAATTGATGTTGTGGCACCAGTCTTTGGAGGTGGGCCGTCAAATCCAAGCTGCTGAATTTGCTATCTGGGATGATATATGCATATTAATTTGCTATCTTTGGAGGTGTTTTAATTTTTATGTTTGCTATCTGCAATGATTTTCATATCAAGGTTGTGATTTTTAATTTTGACAAAGGATCATTATGTGTGTTCATGAACATGCTCATTTACCATTTTAGCTTAGATATCTCATAATGCTTTGAAGATTCTCTATTATTTTATGTCATTATCTATAATTTGTATTATTGATCTTCATACATTTATTTTTACATCTTTGATAAGAAATTATAGCTATAATAAATCGTATACTAAGAAACTGCTTAATTTTATTCTATCACCTTATTATTTTGTTAAAATTTTATTAAGCAAAGAATTTGCATTGATATAAGTATTGACAAAATTTAATTTTAGGGGAAGTTTGGGAAAAAGATTCCCCTGGAACCTTTTTTTATCTTCTGACTTTTTAGGCTAAAATGTCAATGAGCATATTCTTAGATATATCTACAAAAATCCAAACTTATTTTGAATTAATGTAACATCAAAAAGTAATTTATTTATACTAAATTCAAATATAAAATTAATGTTCATCTACTTTTTATACATATTCAACCATATAGTATATTTTATGTAAATTATATATTATCACAACATCAATTTATGATAAATAGTCCCTTGGTCCTATTAAATATGAAACGTTTGCTTTTTAACATATGTTTTGGAAAAATAATAATAAATAGTTAAAGTGGAGAAAAAATAAAGGAAACAAGATAATAATGTAAATGAGACTCTCCTCTACATTATTCTCTCTTACTTTATTTTTTCATCACTTTAGTTATTTATTATAATTTTTCCAAAACAATTGTGCAAAAGCAAGCGTTGCATATTTAATGGGACGGATAATATAAATATTGCTTATTACATAAAAAATTACCCAACCTGTAAATTGAAATAAATGAAACATTTTACTACAATAAATCTAGGTTTATGTTTTATACTTCTGCCCCTCTTCTCATAATAAGAGTTCTATGTTTCCATTTTCGTCCGTCCGTCCCACAATAAGAGTCTTATACTCCTACTTCACTTTAATTTACTATAAATGGTAAGTAGGCCCCACATTCCACCAACTTATTCAACCCACATTTTATATAAGTGGGACTCAAATTCCACTAACTTATTTAATCTGCATTTCTTTACAATGCATAAAACTCGCGCCCAAACCAAATAGGACTCCTATTTATTGTGGAACGAAGAGAGTATAAAATAAAAATAGTTTTATATCTAAAGTTCTTTCAAAATTAGAATACTAGACAATTTACTTTCTTTACATCCCTATATATATAATAATATTTAAATTTATTAATTTACATGCATCACATGTTCAATTTTGTTAGTTAAACTAATTAAGTCTTGGTTTTCAAATATCTAGATTGTTTAGTTCAGCTCCCTTCCTTTTTCTAGTTTCAACATATCTAAATTATTTTGTTCATCACATGTAGCTTGATTTTACCTATAGAAAACACAATAATCCATTGAAGCAAACTATGTCAAAAAAAGTGAGTGTGATGAATGAATGAATGCCACACAACAAGCCAAGAATATAACCAACATGATGACATATCCTCCCAGCAGACAACAGTAGTAATGTAGTATCTCAACTCTTGCTTACAGCCTCGATATAGAAGAGTATCAGAACTGATTTCTATCCAAAGTGTCAAAGTAGGGATGATTCATAGCATCTTTTGCTGAGATTCTATCAGCTGGATTATATATAAGCATCTTCTGCATAAACAAACACAAACACAAACACTCATTAAGCAAAGAAGAGAGAACAGTCTGCATTACAAATATATATGAGGCAAATTAAGGAATCTCACTGATAGAAGGTCAACACCATCAGCTCCCAAATATGGAACGGCATGCGCTAAGTCTTGAGGTTCCCACTGGGGATACGCATGCCAATCGGGCAGAGAAGTAACTCCCGGCCACACCTCCTCCGTAGGCGTTCCAAGCAACCTGCCATCATCAGAGTTTGCTTGGATTGTAATAGCTTGCTATCTCCCAACAACAGATCACACTTTTGATTTACTTCAAAATCATGTTTCTTTTTTACTAATATACTGCTTCAGAGACCCTAGTTAGGATTCTACAACAAGGCCAACACTAAAATATGAAATGTCTATGAGAACTTGATCAGTAGCACAGTAACAAAAGCAGCAAAATCAATTCAAACGTCCAAAATCGCATTGAAATCAATCTCCTCTCATTTCCTACATTCAGATACATCTACTTGGTGTGGTAATAGAAATCAATCTCCTCCCATTTCCTAAATTTAGATGTTAATGAAACACAATTATGATTGAAACAAAAACATACAAATCAGCAACGTAGAAATGAATAAATAAACAGCATAAGGAAGGAAGAATATACTACTTCTTGCTATCTCCCAACAACAGATCACACTTTTGGTTTACTTCAAAATCATGTTCCTTTTGTTATATACTACTTCAGAGATCCTAATTAGGATTATCTACAACAAGGCAAACACTAAGAATGAAATTTCTATCAGAACTAAAAATGTTTTGCCATCAGAATGTACCTAAAAATGATGAGAAGCTGCCGAAACTCTGAATCTCCAAGAAACAAGACTTTCATCCTCACCATCTCCGCTGCACAAAAAGAAAGAAAGAAAGAAAGAAAGAAAGAAAGAAAGAAAGAAAGCACTCAACAATATAATTTACACAATCACCCCAAAAAATGAGGCAGGCTGAAACAATTCCTCACCAAAAATGCAGCCAACAGACCACATATCAACAGCAGTCGAGTAATTCGCTCCAAGAAGAACCTCCGGAGCTCTGTAACACAGAGTAACAACCTGCACATTTCAAGAATACAGAAAACAATTAAAAAACACGCAGTAATAGAATAGTGAAAATGTAGAATAACCTCGTGCGTGTAGTTCTTGAGAGGGACGGAAAAGGCCCTCCCGAGGCCGAGATCAGCAATCTTGATAATCCCCTTCTCCACATCAATCAACAGGTTGTGAGGCTTGAGGTCGCGGTGGAGGACGCCGTTGCTGTGGCAGTGCGCGACGCCGCTGCAGATCTGGAAGAGGAAGCTCTGGACGGTGTTGGGAGGGAGGAGGGTGGGGTTCGGGGGTTGGAGGTGGGAGTCGATGAATTTCTTGAGATCGGTGTCGAGATACTCGAAGACGAGGAAGAGGAGGTGCTTGCCGTTGTGGATGGGGATGTGCTCGACGGAGAGGAGGCGGACGATGTAGAGGGAGTTGGAGAGGAGCTGGAGAAGGGAGACCTCGCGGAGGGTGGAGGGAGGGATGCCTTGATCGGAGATGGGGAGGTGGTTTTTCTTTAATGCCACGAGCTGCCCGGTGGATGTGTCTCTGGCTTTGTAGACGCTGCCGTAGGCTCCCTGCCCGATCTTCTCCAGTTTCTGGTACTTCTCCATTGATGGATCAAGATTCAAGATAATTCTCTCTCTCTCTTTCCCTTTCCCTCTCAACTTTGGAAATCTGCTGTTTATTAACGGTTGTGGCAGTTGTGTTTGCTTTCAGTTTTCAACTCTTTGGAGGGAACGACTACAATATATATATACACTCGCCTAGATACCCTATTAACTCTCATTTTCTAATTTCTTTGGGTTTGCTTATAAAATTCAGTCTATTTTTTTCCACTATCAATTTTTTTTTATATTATAGTATTACTAATTTTAATCCAGCACCATGTTTTCAATTTTCAAATTTGTACTCCTAATTTATGAGATTATATTACAATTGTGTATTTCAAATTTTGTTGGATTGTTTTCAACCGCCATATTTGAGTTTTGAAGAACAAATCACGATACATCAAAACTGAAAATGCTGGAAAAAACAAAAGAATCATGCTCATTGCCTAATAGATATTCGATCTATTAAGGGGACATCAAATTAGCAACCGCTGAATATTTATTCCATTTCGAATTTCTGCAATTTAAATTCAACCAAAATGAATATGAACCCACTTTTTTATTTTAACAGATAATAAAATAGATCAAATTTTTTATTATACACATACGACCTTTTGACAGTTTGGAACATAACTAATGAACTGATCATTTTTTTTTCAGCCAAAAATTGACAGAGCTATCAAGACGATCAAGATGGAAGCGAAGGTATCAGCAGAGGTGGCGGCACAATTGAAGGATTACTGAAAATTTGAAAACATAAATATTACTCCCTCCGTCCCCGATTAGGAGTCACAGTTTGACCGGACACGGGTTTTAAGAAATGTAAAGAAAAGTTGGGTGAAAAAGTTAGTGAAATGTGGGAGTCATCTTTTTATATTGGTTTTATAATAAAATGTGAGTGAAGTGAGTTAATGAAATGCGGGACCTACTTACCATTTATGGTAAAAATGAAATGTGACTCTTAATTGGGGACGGACCGAAATGGAAAAGTGTGACTCTTAATGGGGGATGGAGGAAGTATTATAATCTTCTTGTACAAGTAAAAAAATCTAATACTAGATCGATGACTAAAGGAAGTCTGGGTCGATGCTTGCAGAACTTTGATGCGATAAAATGTACAAACTACTCTTATACAAGTACTACTACATGATTACAGTATCATCACCTCCAAAATTTCTTGATACATAAATGTCAACCCTTCCACTAACGTGTTTTGAAGACTGAGAAAAAGACCTTCCATAAAACAGCAACAGCCCTTTTGTGAAGAAGATCAACGTCGGTAGCGGTACCTTTTAAAATTGAAGTAAACGTGCAAAATTCCCCGTTCAAACGTGCATTTGAATCCTTTTTTGTGCGAATACTCCCACTCCTTGTTGACAATTCGAAAAGCCTGCATACATCACAACAGGGTGAGTGGATTTTGCAGTAAGTTTTATTATTTTCTTTTTAGATTGATCGTTGATGGAGAACGAAATTTGCATATAAAGATTGTAAGAAGAAAGAGGCTGCAGATAACTTACGATGTCTTCATAAGGCGGCCCTGCATGAAACCTGATGATGCAGGTCTCGGCACTATCTCCATCTTTCTCGATGGTGTAGATTGGCGCCTTTTGTTTGTCAACAAGGTCTGGGTAGAAAATATTGAACTTGTAGCCTTGCACTATTTTTGGGGGAGGATTGTCATGATCATAATGTGTCTGGTTGTATTTATTCCACTCATATCCCGTGTGCACGCGGTTAAAGTACTTCGGCTTTCTAGGCCGGTACTTATCATGCCACCAGTACACCTGTGTAAAATCATGTTAGATCGAAGAAATTCCAAAAATATCAAAATTGCTCAACTAAATAAAAGTGCAGTTAACTGAAGCGTACCTGAGAATCGAGGTTGATTTCGTCACTGGAGCCAAAGACGACATCGCCTTCTTCCATTGCTCCCATGGTTTTCATGGCACTTCTCTCAAAATTATCCTCTGGTGGCAGATTCTGTCTCGAAGAGATTTCTTGGATGCGGCGGTCTTCTTTTACAGCAATACGCTTCCTCTCCTGCACAAACAAATGCAACAGGTTCAGCTTATATGTCAATTACAGCCAGGTAGCCTAAGAATGTATATATATGTTATTGAGCTTTAGAATCCAAATCACAAAGAACCTACCAAACTCTCAGCAGTAAATTCTCAAGTTACAAATAAGATACAATCCTGCTAATGATCTGGTCAGGATTGCATAGAGTTATGGGTGCCTAATACGAGAACTCGAGAAGATGACTTAACAGAAACACTACAAACATTGTTGATCAGTCTAGTCTATTAATTTTTCAGATAATAATAGGAAGCAAACATGATTAAGGCCTTGACAATTTGAATGGATCCGAGCAGTAAGGCGGAGAGCAAGTAAGAGAGAGGATTGGTAAACATAAGCCCTCAGGTTCCCTCTCACGCATCCCTCTCACTTTCCTCTCCCCTTCTTTAAGGAATATAAAGGCCTGCATAAAAGAAAAGAAAAGACCAAACACAAAGGAATATTTTCCACAAAGTTCCTTACAACTCATCCAAGCATAAACTATACATATAAATTAAAGTCAACTTACCAAAATAGCCTTGTCCTCTTCAGGGTCAATAGCATCTTCTTCTTCATCTTCATCACCATGCAATAGTTGTGGTGAATATGATCCAGCTAGCTCTTCTTCATCTGGGGCCTCCACTTCCGTAACAGGTGTTGGAGAGGCCCTAGCACCTACATAATCCATAACCTCCTTATCTTGATCAGACTCCTGCTCATCAAGTTCTTGAGCCGGTTCTGTCTTGATATTTTCACCCTCAGATGGGGTCTCTAGGCGTTCCAAATGCCTGCGCAGCATGCTGGTATGGATTTCCTTCAAACAAGCCTGTGATTCACAGTAACATGTCAAGGCTAACTGAAATTCGCATGATTTCAAAATACCATAAAAATAGGATTAAAATTATCACCTTTGCTTTGTAAATATGGAGTCGTTTAAGAATAGCTTCCCAGTATTCAACCACCTTTGCAGTCCCAGATCGCATTTGCGATTCAATCTGGGATTGCAGAGCTTCTAATTCACTATAGGTTTTTCCTTGTAACAGACTTTTAACATCAGCTTCAATGCTCGTATGCAAACCTCGTTCTTCACCGACCATCTCTGGAGGTAATTTCTCTCCTCGCACTCTTGCACGATCTAATGCATCTTTTTTCCTGGCTTCACTTAGTTCCCACTCAGAAACTACCAACAGTGCCTGTTATTCATTTATGTAAGGGCATGGGAAGTCCTGATTTTACATTCATAATATTTGAAAGAGGATAAAAATAAATAGAAACCACCCTAAGTTCTGCATGAACTGGGGGTCATAAAACACAATTTATTATTGGGTGGCTAAGAGAGCCAATAATTGTTATATGAGAACAAAATTAATGGACTCTATAGTAGAGCAAATTTAACAAGGAAAATGTGGGGACACAATGAAAAATCAGGTTGTATAGCAGTAATATTCAAATGCTCAAAAGACATGACACATTATCATACCATAAATACACTAAACTAATACTCACATGCTCAAAAGACATGACACATTATCATACCATAAATACACTAAACTAATACTCACATGCTCAAAAGAAATGACACATTATCATACCATAAATACACTAAACTAATTCTCACATGCTCAAAAGAAATGACACATTATCATACCATAAATACACTAACTAATATGCAAGTAAATGGAAGAGTCTATATATGAAAACAGAGAAAGAAAGCTATAGTACCTCCCAATATCCTATATGTGTAGGAGTTGCTCTGTCTAAATCAAGGTGCATCTTGATGTCATTATGAAGCTCTTCCATTTCTTTAACAGTCAAACCCTAAACAAATAAACAATGTCCCTGTCAAAACATCATAACTGCCAAGAGAAAGTCCAACACAAACAATTTTCCCTCTATAAGTGTACAGGAACTTGCAGGAGCTTTATTGCAGGAGCTTTATTAAACATTAGAAGAAGGTTTAATGACAAAGAACAAAAACTTGAGATATATTGGAGTATGATTCAAAAACTTGAGATATATTGGAGTATGATTCTTAATCTTTACCTTGAAGACCATGTATGGTTCGTTTATATCTATCTCAAAGTCATCCGAATGGTCTAGATGCTTAGTGAGAATGTCAATCGGCTTCATGCGACCTTCACGTAATCGAATCTCTGATCTGATTTTGCTTTGATCAAAATGAAACTGCAAATAAAATTATTGTGAATCAGAATCTAGTTAAATTTTGAAATAAACAAAAGGAAATACTTGAATGGAATTTAATGATTTACCTCTTCTTCTTTCTTCTCCCAGTCTTGGAATTCAGCTCGAGCACGCTCCCTAGCTAGTAAAGCCATCTCTTCCTCACGTTGGGCTTTCTCAATGGCCCTTTCTTCTCTTCTCTTTTTAACTTTTTCAATCTCTGCCTACAAGAAGAGAAAACATGCATATATGAAAATGCAACTCTGTCAAGGCCGAAGGGTGTAGTATTGAAATAAGGGAGGATTAAGTCTGCAAGAGAAAAGAATTGAGAGGTATACAAGTTGTTGCCAATTCATCTTAGTGTAGTTCGTTAAGCTTTTCAAAACACATGAAAATTTTGTAATCCTATCATACTATAGGCCTACACTACCGCATAAAATTGCAGCCAAAACACATTGTATGAACGTCTAAGACCTGGAGCACTCCAAAATGCATACAAAACAGGAAAAACTTTTAACTTTAGGTCTTGTAATTGAACCAGTCAAAAGTTCAACAAAAAAAGCATGGTAAAGTTGAATACAGGCATAGACAGGAAGCATTTACATCCCCGTACAAGTTACAAATAATTAGTAGATGTCTCATTGTGAAACAAATGATTACATTATTTTCTACCCGTTTTTTATGTTGTTTCTACTATATATACAGTCACAGTGTCAGACCACCAACAATAATTAAGCAAACATAGAGTTTAAGGTTACTCGATATGCCCCATAGAACCCGTCATTTTATTTTAGAAGGCACTATTTTACTACATCAAATCCCCAAAGAGAAAAAAAAGTACTAGTTCATGATAGAAGGACAATCTTACCTTTCTTTCCCTCTGCCTCTTCTTCTCTGCTTTTAGAGAGAAGTCGTCAAGTGGCACACCCTGTGAAACATCCTTCTCAATCTTCTTTCTCCACACGAATCTGATATTCAAATTGAAAATTCAGGGAAATTTGAACCAATCTAAATTTGCATCCTTCACAAATCCGCCAAGATCAAATAAAACTTTAGGCTGTAAGTTATACAATGGACCAGACTATATAGCAAGATAAACTTGAACCCGTATTCTTTATGAGTGAAGTAAAGCAGCAGTTCAATTACTGATGTTACAAGGGCTAAAATGTGAGTTAAACTTGTTCCGATTACTTCTACATAGGCGTTCAAACTAACTGATTTAATGCCAAAGAAGGCGTTCAGCGCAGTACTAGAAGAAACTTCAGAACCAACTGATACTATAAAAAATAATAAAGCGAATAAATCGGGACTCACTTCTCATTCAAATTTGAATCACCAAACGGATTTGAATCATTCGAATAACCGGAGACATCTTTGCTCTGCAATTTCAATTTCTTCGCAACTTTCATAGCCTGCATTACCAGGAAATCAGAAGATAATAACTTGCATACAATAATTCAAAATCAAAATTAGGGATAAAAGAAAAGTTGCACCTTCTTCTGCGCCTTCTTAGCGAGATACTCAGTAATCTCATCCTCGGTAATCTTCCGCTTACTACTACTCTTTTGCTTAGATGGCTCGTCGGAATCGGAGTCTGAATCTCGTCGCCGCTTCCGCTTTGATACGGATTCGGACTCAGAATGACGCCGGCGTCTAGTACTCCGTCGGTCGGAGTCGGAAGGTGATTCCGATGAGAAATCGTCGGAGTAGCGTCGGCGCGGCATCTCCTCCTAATCGGAAAAGTAAAAAAATATTCAAGGGGTTTTGACGATATGATTTGAGGCTCTTTGCTATCTCGCACAACGGTATTAATACTACACTCTTTATAAATAGAAATTAGTTCTATTAAATATATAAATTTTCTAAATATTTTATTTTAAGATATTAATTTTACAATCCAATGAAGTTATTGATTTTGCTTTAGCCAACTTAATTAATGTGTTATGCATAAAAAAAAGTTGTTGATAGTTTTTTTAATAAAGCAAACTTAATTAATGTGTTATGCATAAAAAAAAAAGTTGTTGATAGTTTTTTTAATCAAACGGTTAAGCAGACTTCCTATTTGTCAAAATAAAAATAACATAACATAGTAAAAATGAATAAGCTAATCAAGCGAGGGCAAATTACCTACGTACTCTACATTGGTGGATACCGAAAACGGAAACATACACATGGATAATCCAAAAGTGATTTGTCCCCCATAAAACGCATGGTATACAACACTCATTCATCTTGATATCTAAATCTAAAATTATGATAACTAAATGCTTTCTAGTGAAGGTGCATAAATGTGATCATACAATGAGGTCAAATGTATATGCTCATATGATTGCCCAAAATATGATGCACGTTTAACTTCTCTAGGAATAAAATGATCTTGATCTGAATGTGCTGGAGAATGAGTTTGACCAGATCCATTGTATGTCGATGGTTTTCAAGCCATCTTCCCCAGTGCGAGAAGTTTGACAATGGTGGTTGCATCTACTCCAGGGATGTATGTAGGTTAGACTAGATGGGGTCGACCGATCTCACCCATCAGCGCACGAGAGCATAAAAACTCCATTACATTTGAGCTGCCGCCACTCTCACGCCAGCTCTACGTCCACCCCAAGTGCAGTACATCCATCCATGGTTCTGTAGAGTTAAGTGATGTTCATCGTTGCCATTTTAAGTGTTAGACATGGTCTTCCACATTTGCTGACTGAACCGGGATTTCGTGTGAATTAGAGTAAAACGTTCATGTGTGACAGTGTTTTTTAGATCTTTATCCTACCATGGTAACACGTCCCTATTTTCTAAGGTCAAATTTGAAGGATTACGTGATACTAAAAGAATAAGCTCAAAATTGCATAAACCATCAAACTTATCCAATATAGAGATTGCGGCATTTATTTCATGGTTACAGTTGGAACGTGCATGATTGCTGGCTGCAGTTAGAAGTAGAGTGACAATCGAGTTCAAATACTTCCGTCGAGTCTGAACCATATCATCACCCTATTATAGGTGACTATTTATAATGGTCGGAAAATCTCATTTTCTTTGAAAACATCACTACTTCACCCAGAAGAGAGTAACAAAACAAGACAAATGTTAGAATAAATTTTAACAAGTACAACAAACTCCGAGAGAACAAAGACGTATAGTCACAAAGAGGGGAGATAAAAAAAATTGGATGAAAAGGTTTCGGTTCCATTTACAAATACAGCACATTTGGTATGAAAAATCATCCTACAAGAACATATGCTCAGATCCAGCAAAAAATGCTTATATCCAAATACACCGCTCAGATCCTCCTCTATACTTCACCCAACAGCTCAGTCTATGTATAACTTCCGAAGCTAAGTGTGGCTACTTTTCTTAATTTCTTCAGGTCATGGAAATTGACTGCAATGGTATAAAGACTATCAAAGATTCTTAATTTCCTTTCACGAGAAATATTAATGGGGACAAGCGACCAATAGACGAATGCATCCTACATCATACTAAATTCTACATGATGTAAAAACTAGTAAAAGGAGTACCTGTAGTGCCAGATTAGAATAACTACCACCAGTTACCAGTAGCTGAAATTCAGCATCGTGTGCAGCTCTAGGGATTATCGACATGTTTAAACTAGTGCTGGTATCTACTAATCCTATTTTTCTATGACGGATGTTGAGTTTGATGAGGCAGATTCTTCTTGAGCATCATTTCCTCCCGTAGTCAACTGACTGTCCAAGATATCCAGGACGTTATCAGGTGGACATCTGTCGGCTGGATTGACTGCTGACATCTGACAAAAGCACTCTGGCCATGAATTCGTGTAAAAGGACTCAGGCTGGACCCGCTTGTGAGGTCCACCAAAGTTCGTGTTTTGCATTGCGCGCCTAACAGCTTCTTCAAAACCAGCTGTGTGCCCCTTCTCCCTCTCAATAAAGATAGGAGCAAGAGCTTTTCTATCAGGTATTATGTTTGTACGGAAACCATAATAGAGGCGGTGGCCAAGAAGATTATTTGCGAAGTTGCTTGGCCCATCATATGTTGGCATGAATATGTCTGAGAGTAGACAGACCATATAATCCACAGCGGAGCCCACCAAACCACGACTATTCTTCCCCAGTTCGCCACTGGTGTCTAACGAAATGTGGTTCTCAAGGCGAGGGAACAAAGACCGAAAAGGCTTCATAAACCTGTCACCACCAAAAAGTTCACCAGCTGCAAGGTATATTCTGGTCGAGTTGTCAAAACCCATAGATCGCAAGATCAGACCAACCTGCAGGTCATTAGAGCATCATTCAATGAATTGACAATTCCCCCTATCATCTGAGTAAGTGTTATTTACATGTATTATGGCTTGGTAATCACAGACATAAATCAATTACGATAATGATTGAGAGCAGTAGTCCACATTTAATATATGAAAATTTTCCATTTTTATGCACATACACAGAGTATATTGAGTTGATACCAGTAGCTAGCCCCAAAACCACATTATGCAACTTGGTGATGAATCCAAGATTTGTTACTTTGAGCCTTCTTTGAAAGATATTTATCAGTCTCTGATTGCTACTGTTGTAGTAGATTGCACATCAAGAGATTTAATTCATGACAAGTAATCTTTATTATAAACTGTTGTCACAGCCATTATACAGAAAAAAGCAAAAAAGAAAAAGATAAAAAAAACTGATATACCAGCATTATTATGGATAGAAAGGTAGCAGAATTTATAGAAAACTATGCACAAAACTTTTGATAGTATTCAGGTAAAAGAGTTGCTAAGGTAAACCGTTCAAATATCTATGCTGCTCAAAGGATTCTACAGATCTACTAGAGATTGCTTTTTCAAGTTTAAGAGGATTGTGTTACCTCTAAAAGGCATTCACATTCACAGCATGGAGATATAGGAATGCTAACTAGTACAACACCAGCAAAACTAAAAACTAGAATTCTTATGTGGTATTATCCTGCTACTTTTATTCTGGTACAAGCAATTTGTTTATTTTGAGAAAATGGAAATAATTTTAACTTAAAGAAGCAGTAGGTACATCAGCAGTAAACCATTATACTTGCTATACCTCAAGCATGCAAATGACAGTGAACAGAATAAGACAAGTTGAAGGATTACCTCTTCAGGAGTTAGAGGACATTTTCCAATCGCCCTTCTCTCACTATAAACAAGTTTTTTTGGTGCAAAATTTTCCTCCCTGTATTTCTTCAGGACCTTTTGTTCTTCAGGAGTAAATATATCAAAACACCTGAAAGAAACCAGAAGTTGCATGGCTTAAACTTATCAGATATGCATATCTTTTCCATGTTATCTCCCAACTTCTTTACAGGACATTATCATGCAATGTTGAGCAACAGATATGAGGAACACTCATCATTATTGGAGCTGAAATATAAAGTCATTTGATTCAGCAGCAGACAAATTATTTTTTCTCAGAAATCCTGAATATGCAGAACAATTTCCTTTTTCTTTCTTTTTTTTGGAGGGGGGGGGGGCAGTGAGTTCTGAACCCAGGATCTGTTTTGGACACCACTAGTACTATTTGAACGACCACCTCATCTAAAAAGCTAAAGCTGTTAGAGAAAAAATATAGTATGATATTTAATTACTGAAGACTTGATTTCTACATATATATCCGTTATTCATATATGTTGCTGATGGTTCAGGCTGTCATCATTAATAAATGGATCACTCCATAAATGTTTTCTAGCTAAATGACTATTAACTGAAACGAGTCTAATAAGGAAGCAGATATACTAGCTTGTGACACAACAGAGCACCGACAAGTCAAAATTAGACAATTCTCATCTAGCTCACTTTGTACCTATACTCAGCAAATGAGAAAGAGAACATTAAAGTAACCCAAAAAATTGGAACAATTAATTCTGACTTCAAGTGGAGCCATACAGGAACTTACCCAGCAAATGACAGCATATCCATCTCAAAACGAAGATGTATGGCCATGAAATGACCTTGGGCACGAAGTCTATTCACAATTGAGTTGCTGAGCTCCATAATGTGAGGCTTAAACCGTAAGGCATGATAATTAACTCTGCACCTTAGGCGCTGGTACTCAGGGTTATCAATCTCTTCTGCCAAGCGATGTGAGAACGGTGTAAGATAAATAGCACCATGCTCTTTCATCTTTGCCAGAGCATCTGTTGTATACCAACTGACTGAAGCATCTCTAGGAGGCCGTATCTGATAACAAAAATGTTGTGTCAATATCTAACAGTGAAAACTGCATTTGCAAAATTTATCCAATGGTGAATAGCTTCCTTCACCTGAAAAGCTTTCATCTTCTTGGTCTTCCCATTTTTCCGGATTTCGGGAATGCTTTCCACTATTCGTACATCATATCTTAGCGACTTGATAAAATGCTCGACATCATAGACACCATGAAAACCACTGCAGAAGAAAATATATAATATCCATACTAAGACTCAGTAGTAATGAAATAAGATCGACTTAAGAGTTCTAAATGGGTTTGTTTATTGGAAATTTGGTGATGCCCTGGAATTTATCATAGTTCAATGGAAATGCAGGATCTCCCTTTAGGGATTAGCTTTATTTGACTCTGAATTCATAAACATTTCAATGACCACCATGGTCTAGACTCTAGTAAAAATATTATAGTAACTAAAGCTCCAGAATCTCAAGTAAAATAGAAGATCCTATGGAAACTAAAATATGCATATAATGAAACATATGTTTAGAAATTAGCACCTGTCATCATGCCAGAAGGAATTTGCATCCAGTTCAGGAAGTACAAGAGTAGCATTCATGATTCGAGCAGCTAGCACAGCATTACAGATCTAGAATACCATATAAGTTAACCAGATCAGATAATTCACAAATTTCACTAACAAATTATAAATTCAAGATTGAGAAACTATTGTTTCTGATAATATTGGGGGAGGTTAAAAATAAACCAAAATGCTCTTTTCGTACTCTATGAAGTCAACTGGATGAAGATATTTTTTCTAGTATTACCTATGAGGCCAATATGAGATTTTCAAAAGAAAGATGCCATGAGTGAAACACATAAACAGATTGCATACTCTGATGGTCTTTTATACTGATGTTTGCAAGACTTGTCATGGTTTTATAACCAAAAAATACTGGTAACAGACAAGCTTTAGTCTGAATATTTAATCTCTGAAACTCATTAAGACGGTGTTTTCCTATAATAAAATAAGTATCTGAGTTTCTAATTGGTAAACATGAAGGGTGACAATAAACGAAAAACCATAACAGTTGCATTTCTAACGGAAGCATAAACAAATATTCACTGATGAAGCACATAGATAAAAGTGAAGTCACTTTTATTTCAAGAAAATATAATGAAGAGAGTTTCTCCAAGCTTTATTTGTTTACACTTCTAAACATGGAAAGTAAATGAAAAATATTCTTGACTAAGAAACCCAGAGTTTGCCTCTATCAAATGGTGAAAGATACGTCGATTCAAATAGCTTTTTTTCTTTATGAATTTTGAATTAACTAGTACATAATCACCTAAGAAAGTAGAATGCGTAGTTGTTCTTAACTTGAACTAGTTTTCAAGATAATTATCTATAGAATAACAAAAGACAAATGAGTGTCCATATAACTTAAGAAGCATATAGGCCTTGACTGAATTCATTTTAAGGGACCCAAAATCCTTGAGTTCTTTACATTCCCCAAGATTCAAAATCAAAGAATGGCACATGATGAGTGCATGAATGAAAGATATGGACAATGAAGTGATAGAAGAATTCATTAACCAAACTAGTCCTGTAAGGGAGAACATAAGTTTATGACATTTTACTAAGACTTTATTACTTACCGCACTTCTTTGCTGATTGAGGCCACCATTACAACGAACTCTTAAGTACCCATTAGTTTCTGCTGGGGGAGCTGCACAAGTGATGGACACAAAGAACAACATCACATACATAAAAGTTGGAAGGTGATTCGATAAATAGTCATTAAATTCAAGAAACAATAAATCAAACCAGTGGCATACAAAATAATTCAAGCCAAAGAATACAAACAGAAAACAAACTTCTGAATGCAAGACATATTAAAGAAAATCATACGGGGCCAATCAGATCTCGGAGCAGATGATGGTCTCCATCCACCAGAAGCAGCTGTATCCCAAAGCGCATCGACGTCAATCTGCTTATACACAACAAATAAGCCCAACTTACGCATGCTTCCTTAATACAAAAGCAGTAGCTACAATATACAAAAAAAAGTACTTAATTCTGTCATCTCTAATCAAGAAAACAAACTACAACTCCTTTTCAACCAGCCACATTTTCAAATTCTATTAAAACTAGCCAATTCCTGCACGCCAATAAGTTCAGCTAAGTAAAACCCCAAAACACATTAACAATTCACTGAAAATTTAACCCGTGTGAACGAATCAACGTGCTAAATATATGTACCTCGGATCGAGAGATGGATCGCGTGTTGCTCTTTACAGTGGACAGTAGCGAAACAGTACAGATGACCAGAACGATTACAGCAAACGATAGCCTTCCAAACATGCCCTTAACTCCGGATTGCTTTGATTGGTGCCTATGCCCCAACCTGCTGTAACAGTTACAGATACATTAAGTTGAGCGGATCCGAGCTCTTAATATATAAAAATTGAAGAATAATTAATAGAGTGAGTGAAATGTAGGCATATATTTTCTACCTCCTCATTTCCGAAGTTTATTGATGGATGGGTGAAGGGAAGCTTGAATTTCAGTAGTTCTGCTTAGCAGTACTGGTTAGGATCGAGAAGAGCGTGTGAGTGTGTGTTTGAGATAGAGAAGGAGCTAGAGAACTAGATCAATGATGACGATGAGTATCGAACTCCCGGTGGGTCGGATCCTATAGTCGGTTATGTGATGTGGATCAGATCCGATGATTAAATCGGAAGCCTACTATTTAAACAACTCTATTAATTTTATCACTAGCATAAAGATTAAAAAAAGCTACTACTACTGTTAATTTTTATTGGCTTCTAAGAATAGAAAACAAAAAAGACTATTTTGTGGACAGATACAGTATATTTGAAATGATATATTAATATCATCAATAATATATTCCTTCTTACTTGTTATGTAGTAACGTGCAAAGTTTGTGTTAAAATGACTAGATAAGACAAGCGTCTAAAATAAAAAAAAAGGAAGAGTTTGTCTTCCCCTTCTCTCCAATGGTTGGAGGATGAATGTGGCAACAAACTGATTTTGTTCATTATGAAGCCGCATCTAGTTTTCTATTTGTTTGTGACAATCCACCTCAGGGTGTTATTTATGATAGATACTAAAAGTATGGTTTGAATTGCACTATCCTATCTTTCAATTTCATGAGAAAAAAAAAATTATTTGCTTTTACTTGTTTTTCATATATGCTAATTTTACTTAAGTAGCGATGCATAAATGAGTCAAGATCTTTTGTATTATGGACCGAATGTCATCACTAAAAACTCTCTTATCCGGTATCTTACAAAAGTAATAAGAATTTAACGATCTCAATAGAAAAATGACTACATATAGCCAATGGCACCAATGTTAAAGTCTCGTAATCTTGAAATGACGAATGAGAATGGTATGATACAGACTAACACAATTGCAGTGTGACGATTTCATTACTAAGTACTCAAAGACATATATGTATATAATATTGTACATACAATATTAATTATTTACTTACTTGCTAGTAGGTGAGATTTTTTTATTTATAACCTAAATAAATCTCATGTCCGCACTAAAGTCAGATTGATAATAATAATAAATTTATAGATAAAAGATAAAATGCTAATGTGATAGAAAAAAATTGGAGATTGGAGAATTTATAGGGGGACTAATATGAATGTCTTATTACACATTTTCATTTTTTATATTCTTACTTTACTAATCTTATACTCCATATGTCCCATTAAAAATGAAACGTTTTCCTTTTTTGTTTGTTCCATTAAAAATGAAACGTTTCATAAAATGGAAATAATTCTATCTCTATTTTTTCATCTCTCTTACTTTACTATCTCTTCTTTAACTCACAAAACAACACTGCATAAAATCCCGTGCCGATTTCTAAATGTTTCATTTTAAGTGGGACGGATGAGTCCACTGTTAAAACACTGCGTCCCAGTTTATATTTGACGACAGTAGAGTTACATTCGTAAACCTATTAATCCCTTTAAATTTTGATTAGGCGATTCGATTAATTTGTCACCCGCAGTCCAAACACGAAACTCTCAACACGCGCGGTGTCGCGCGTGGGCAGTAATCATATCCTGTCAAAATCAAGCATTTTGGATTTCCAACCCTTCTTCTACACTCAAAACTGTAAATTGTTCCCGAGAGAAAAAGAGAGGAGATCATCGAATTCTGTTTCAATTTCGCATGGGAATGCAGATTCATATGTACGTATAAAGCCGTGCAATTGCATCCATCCAGCCGAATTTCAAGTTTTCCAGTGTGTGTGCTGACGACGCCGTTCAGATCTGTGTGCAAAGGTAAATCCTGTTTGTGCTATGTCTTCTACGCACAATTTGTTATGCTGGAACTGCATTTTGTTGTGCGAAACTGGCGGTTTCTTTTTTACTTTTTTTTCTTTTGTGATAAATAATAATCGAAACTCTGTCTGCAGAATCATTGAGTTCTTAACTTCTATGCCTTTCCTCCATATGTTTTATGGCTCTTTGTTGTTTTTGCTTAATTTTCCCTAGTAATTTGGAGAGTGCATATTGTATTCTAACTATTTTTTTGATACAAAATACTGAATTGGATCAGCAATATAATGTCTGTGCAATGTGAGGTTCTGTGTGTGTGAACATGTACTTGAGTTCTAACCATATAAGTATCCAGAAAAATGAAATATTTTGTAGTTGATATTAACTCCAGTCTCCAACTAGCAAATGTGGCCCTCTTAAAAGTCGAAGGATGTTTAGATTTTCTTGGTTACCTCTTGTGGTCAAGGAAATCGGTAGTTCTTGTGAATATATTGTTCGTCGAGTGTTATTGTTGTTGCGTTGCATGTACCAGTTTCTAGAAAGTAGTTCCATGTTAACTGGACATGCTATACCCCAAGCAGGATGTGAAGGATTATCTGTCGGACCAAACGGAGGAAAATGTCCAAAAGTGAAGATTAAATACTGAATTTTGATTGAATCGGGGTAACAATCTTCCAGAATTGAAATAATGGTTAGAAAGAACAACAAACTCAGGAGATGCTCTTCCCTGCCTAGCATATTCCCAACTCAATTTGTTGACTCCTATCCAATGGCTAACCTCTTATTTATAAAGAAGTAGCCCTTATTCCATGAAGCATCCTACTCGACATGGCAACTAACCTAAACTATTCTGGAGATAACTATAAATTTACTGAGACTCATTAACAATATAGGAGATGAAAGAAATAGAGTAGATAAACCTTACAGCTTCCTCTGCCTGCTCAATGACCCAATTTTTTCGTGCGTCAGTGATGGGAGTGTATAAAATTTGTTATATGAGTACAATTTTTAAGGTTCTACCACTGCATGGTAAATCAGCTACTTTGTGGCTTGTGCAAGAATAATGCATAGAGATGGAAAAATCCAAATCTTTTTGGCCAACAAGTTTCTCTGAGTAAAGTGGCACAGCGTAAGCTTTTTGCTCATAACTACCTGATATACTATAATACTAGTGTTTCAGTGTCTTGTATTTGTAAAGTGTGTGACTATTTAGAGTTGGTCAGAGGCTGTATTTGCTATTTGTCTGAGGTTTTTTTACTCCTGTATGCCCAACTGTGTATAGAATTCTACACTAAAATATAAGTATGTACTATTATATTACTCCCTCCGTTCCTTGTTAATAGAGGCGTTTTCTTTTCGGCAGGGAGTTTAAGAATAGTGTGTTAAATGGATGGTGAAAAAGTAAGAGAGATGGTTACTTTTTTACCAAAAATAGAAATGACTCAATTAACTTGGAACTTTCCAAAATGGTAAAATGACTCTATTAACATGGAACGGAGGGAGTATTGTCTAGGCCAATCCATTGAGCAAGTGAGCAACTCTGCCATTGGATCACTTTGAAAATATTGAGTTCTTAACAAAAATATTTGTGGATTATCTACATTTGAAACTTGATGTTGAATAGAGAAGTATGTGTCTCTGTGTTTTATCAAGTCTATAATGCATATCCCGTTGAAAGAATGCCAACTACCTTGTGGTACTTAACAGAGCCATTCACCTTCACTATGAATATCATGTTGATTGATTTGTATTGATCCTTTCCAGCCTCCTAAATGGCTATATCTTTTGATTAGTTTGAAGAGCAAGAAAAAGAAAAGTCATGCTTGATAAATGCTATTGCTTGTCTACTTACATGGCTTCTACTTGCATTTTTTCAGTAGGATTTGTTGAAACTATTCAAGTCCTGAGGCGTTCTTCAGAAAGGATAATCCCATCTGGGCCTATATATTGAGATATGGCAGATGATGTGTCAAGTTTTTGGGGCCCTGTCACATCCACACATGAGTGGTGTGAGCCAAATTATGTCTACTCATCTTATATTGCAGAGTTTTTCAATACCATCTCTATTGCTCCAGGCATCCTTTTAGCACTCATTGGTCTTGTGAATTCATTGAGACAGCATTTTGAGAAGAGGTTCTGTGTACTTCATATATCAAATATGATACTTTCTATTGGCAGTATGCTATATCACGCCACATTACAGCGACTGTAAGTTCATATCTCTCCCTTCTTTATTCTGATCAAGTTCCATTTTGTAATGTGTATAATATTAGTGTGTCTTGTAGTGTGCATACTATTCTATTTGGGTGGTGTAAACGAGACATGGAATATGAAGGCAGGGTTTGAGAAAAGTTCTGTAAATAGTACTCCTACTTGTGAACAGTCTATTAGGACTGTTGAGGGCTATAGTAAGCACCAAGGCAATTATTTATACCTAGTCAAATTAAAATATAAATGACTTTGGTGTAATTTAAATCCTTACAAATGCCACAAGATACTAGAAAAATGCTGTTCCAAGAATGGAGTTACCAGTGTGACCCCTGTTTTCTGCAGATACTTTTATTTAACTAATTTGACATAAGGAGTAAAAAAAATAAATCAATACTGATATTCCAGTCTACTAATATTTTTAGTATTCATTCATCGAAGTAATAGCTCAATGTTAATGTCATTATCTATTTCTGTTAGGCATATAGAACCCCTCCATAGCTTGCCTGTTACCATTTACTGTACAAACTAGGTGGCTCACTCTCACAAATTTCTAAAATCTCTATCTTCCAGAAGAAATTTCTTTTACTGAAAAAAGGTCAAGCTTTCCGTGCGTTTGCCTGCTCTGGTGTCTTTACTGGACAGTTGATTGATTAATACTTAACAGCTCATGTAGTCATGTTTAGGTAAACCAAAGCAGACAGCGACTTAGAAATATAACAAGCATCTTAATGTTCTTGTTATGATGGATCTTAATGTATGGATGATAAATCCTTCAATCAAGACTGGCATAAGTTATTGTGCTGCTAAATTTTGGGGCATATATATCTGCTTGTCCAGACAACTAATATCAGATTTTGTGTTTCTACTGTGGTGTACTTTCAGTGGCGTGAATAAAATGGTTGTAGCTAAGATTTTTATCGCAGATAATTGCTCAGGTTTGAATTGTTGTCAAAGTAATGCTAGTACAGAGACTAGTATTATATGGAAGTATAAGAAAATATGATGACTAGATGTTTTGGGGAGATTTCTCACATTGGGAATTTGGGATATGGGAGTGTTGTTTGGTGAAAGGTTGATTATATGTATAGGTGTAATTCAGTATCTATAAAATTTAGATTAGTTGGGCAATGATAATTATATTAGTTGGGAAAAGTTGAATGGAGTATTGCCTCATAATTTGATTGGCATCTGCTGATAAACATAGAGGATGGAGACGAATTCAGTTGCTTCACCTGTTTTTGTTCTTTTTACTCTCTAGATCCTTAAAGCAAACCTCTTCACCTTCATGGATATCATAAAAAATCATTCATCAACACTGATTAGATTATTAAGTGGATTAGAACTCTCTGATGAACAAATGGCCTGGTAATTAATATTTCTGTACATATGTATAAGTAGTGTATTGATCACAAGTTCACTACTATTTGTGTATGCTGCATAAATTGATTGAAGTTTTTACAGCTATAATTAGTGAGGCAACACATGAAATGCTAGTGAGTAGTGATACTGTATGACGGGTCTTCTTGGTTCTTGTTCTGTGATCATGTAGTAACATAGAAAAATTAATGTGACTGATGAGTTTTTTTTAATTAAAATTTGTCTAGATTCATGATTTCTTTGTATGATCTGCTATCATGTATGTGCCTTCAGTTTCAATCCAATCGTAGGATATCTAGTGAAAAGTGCTACCCTGCAATCTTTATCTTGACATACATTTGAAACTATTTTTTCAGGCAACAGCAAGGTGACGAAACACCGATGGTGTGGGAAATGCTCCTTTATATTTACATCCTCTATTCACCTGATTGGCACTATCGGAGTACAATGCCCACTTTTTTGTTCCTCTATGGAGCACTATTTGCCGTTGCTCATTCTCTCTTTCGTTTTCACATTGGCTTCAAAGTGCACTATGTGCTGCTTTGTCTTCTTTGTGTTCCGAGGATGTACAAGTATTATATCCTCACAGAAGACAGATCAGCCAAGCGACTTGCAAAGTTGTATGTGGCCACCCTTCTTGTTGGGAGTCTCTGCTGGCTAGTTGACCGTCTGTTTTGCAAGGACATTTCTCGTTGGTACTTCAATCCCCAGGGCCATGCAATGTGGCATATATGCATGGGGTTCAACTCATACTTTGCCAATGCATTCTTGATGTACTGCCGTGCTCTGCAACGGGGATGGGATCCGAAGGTCAACTATTTCTTGGGAATTTTCGCATATGTGAAGATTCAGAAACCAAAGGCTCAATAGAAGAAGGCACTGCAGCTTGGTAGAACTGAAAATTGTGTTTGGAAGACTGACGAAGGCAAGTTATCTCTTCATTTTTGTCTATTCCAGAATTAAAATGCATTGTAAATGATAGCTTGATGTAATTTGATGAAGTTTCTGACTGTAAAAATAGCAGTTTGGTGCTTGTACCGTATTTATCAACTAGTAGTAGATTTTACTTGAACTAATTTCAACCAACGGAATTTCTAATCTCTTGGCATGGTGTTTTTACATGGGATTTTCAGACTATTGAAATTAGTTCAACGGAAATTAGAAAGTCTTTATTGTTTCATATAAAGTCTCCTTGTACCAGCCAAGTTAGACATATTCAACGGTGAGGACTGAACCTCATTATCATAAACTGAACTAAATTATTACCAAAGTAACCATTACGATTGAAAATGAACATAGACAAATACAGATAATAACATTATTAATCATACTATGATAAGAACTTTTTTACTTGGAAAATGTTAACAAAATTGCGATTTCCTTGATTAAGAACCGGTTATAACCATAGGCACTTGATTATAACTGTTTGATTCACCCATTCTGGGCAAGGCTAAATTATAAAACTCAGAAAAGTCTTTTCCAAACCACACATCTAAGAAAATGATGCATCAATGCTGCAAAAATACAGAGAGCAATTATGCTTCATATGATTTAAGGATTAAATCCAGGATGAAAATATAAAAACTCCCCCAGCCGCCTAGTACAAGTGTGACAGCATTTAACTTGAATAAGTAATTAGGTGAGCAGGCCTAACGATCAGATCCAAAGTCGAAAAGAGCTATGGACGAAGCTGTCTACACACACTACTTGGGATATGGGAGTGGAACATTGTCAAACACTGCATTCACTGCTGTCTTCACTAGATTGTGTTCTTCAATCCACTTTGAACTTTGCCTACGCAAAAGCTCTTTCTTCTCTTTCTTTTGCTCCTCAATCTTCTTCTCTCTCATTCTCCAGTATTCAAGCTTCTCTGCTCTTTCTTTCATCTGCGTCACATCAAAAAATTAAAACACATGCAACTATATTTCATCTTCAGAAATAGTTACAATGCTGGTATTTTGTTTTTCCACACATTCAATGTCATCTGTGCACATTCCTTGTAGAAGGAAACAGTTACTGAGCTGATGAATATATTTCGCAATTGGGAAAATTCATGATCAAGTTATGACCTTTTCTAACTTTTCATATCATAATTTGGAACTCCAAAGTCTGATCAATGTACCTTATATTGAACTTTCAGCAGTGAAAATAAAAAATGAGAAAAAGTAGTTTAGGCAATGGTTGAGACTACAAATAATTGCAGCACAGCACATACCATTAAAGTAGCTACCAAAATAATGCCCGTCTTTGGACTTAGAAACCTCAACTTTTCGGTTGTAAGAGCCAAACTTTGCAAATTTTACAAGTTCAACCTCATACTACTTGTTTTCAGGCAAATTTTTCTAATCAGATGTCCATTTTTAAGAGTTTTTTTTTTAACATTGTAGCTTATTTCAGGGACTGCCCAGTCATCTCATTTCAACTCCTATTAATTACTAATTGGTAAAGTAGAATAAAAGTATTTTGCCCAAACCATTCTAAACATATTAATTTACAAATTTAACAATATATAGGGTTTTATCCAATATCCATGAACAATTCACTTGGGAGTGACAAATTAAGACTACATCGACTATTTAGTCCCTGCACAACAAGCTACATGCCAAAACGAACTTTAAAATGATCTTCTGATGATGAAAGAGCAGAAATTTTAGTACAGGTTGCAATCTGTAAGGTTAGCAAAAGTTCAGTTTGATTTTTGTAATGAAAGTAGTTCAAGTGGAAGAGTCTTAAAAATGGCAAAAGTTCATAAAACGAATTCAAGAAAAACCTACATCCATACACCACAGTGACCACACCACATATCAATATACCTAGAAATTATGCTACTAAGCAAACAAACAAACGTCAGTCCACTCACAATGGCCAGAAGAATCTACATTTTCAAACGCAATACATACAGAAAAGTTAATCCAACGCGAAATATCCATAGAAATATGTTTTTTTGGCAACAACAGTTTTCTCCTATAGAAGTTAGAACTAATAGAATCTGTATAAGCTCAGAGAACAATATCAACCCTAATTTTGCGAATTATACCAACGGAAATAAAAAATGCTATACTGTGTAATCGTGTATATGCTATGCCTGGTAAATTATGCAATACTCCATATTACAGTCTCAGAGTTGTTATGCCTCATTCTTCGAATATCAATCAAATCGAATTTTAGAGAAATCGAATGAATTTAACATACCAACATCTGCCGGAACTCTTCTTCAGCAGCCTGTCTCTCGATAGCCTCCGCCTTCTTCTTCGCATCCTTGGCCAGTCTCCTCTCTTCGTTGGCGATCCGCAGCGCCTCTTTTCTCGCCGTGTCCTTCCGTAATTTCTCGATTCTCTGCAGCTCCATTTCATTGATATAATCCTTGCGGATTTCCTTCATTTTGCGGTCGTAATCGCGGCGGAGTAATGCCAGTTGCCTGTTGGCTTCCTTGGGGTTTCGCGGCGGCTTCCAGGAGTTTATGTAGGAGCTTGGAGGGTCGAATTCGTGCTGTTGGCGGTGTGCGAGTGAGGATCCAGATGCGGTGGTGGAGTAGTGACGGAAGACGGCGGAATCGGAGGAGCCTCGCCGGAGCAGGTGACGAGAGAGCGACATTTGTGCGTGTTCGTGTGTGTGAGAAAGGGATTCTGTTGAAAGGGTTTTGGGTCTCTGTTGCTTTGCTTTGCCCAATTTTTTGTATTTTGATTTTATAGCACTAATATTCCTCATTTATCACCTTGTATACTTTCTTTGTATGAATTGTTTCTAACTAATTATTGAAAGTTTTCTATTTATATTGAGTATTTAATTATTCTTAAAAAGTACTTATTCGTCCATGATTTAAAATCCTCATCGACTCGATGTAAGTTTTAAAAAATGGAGAAAAAAAAATAGCATCACTTTTATATAAGTATTAGTCATATTTCGATTTTTAGATTTGAATATTTATGATTTTTGATGTTCCAGGTTACTTAATTTAAAATTTGGATGCTAACTCTTCTTTTTTACTATGAAGTTACTTGTTATTAGAGTAAATCAGTAAATGGTAAAAGTGATCATAAACATACGACGATTTTATAATTTTGGTCCATAACATTATCTTTTAAATTATTTGGTCCAGAATAAATAAAAATGAATCGGATTTGGTCCAATTTGAACGGAACCATTTATTTTTAACAGTAAAAGTAAATTAAATGACATTTGACTAGATTAGAATTTCTATAAACTGGTCCATGGCTGCCCACGCCAAACCACCGACGAAACTCATATACTCGACATCGGCCATTGATATTTAGAGAAGAGAGGAAAAAGTGTTGAATCTAATCTGAAACCCCAATTAGAAATACTAATTTAGTCAAATGCCTCTTAATTTGCGTTGACTGTTAAAAATAAACGGTTCCATTAAAAAGGGACCAAATCCGGTCAATTTTCATTTGTTCAAGACCAAACAATTCAAAAGATAATGTTCTGGACCAAAATCATAAATCGTCATATGACGCATATGTTTAGTTACACTTTTGACCTTTACTCCTTATTTTGTTAATATATAAATATGGCTCGCTAGTGGTCTTTAACCATTTTTCTTTTTATAAATAAAATTTGAATTTAATAATAAAATGCAAGTAATGATTTAGTGAATATTATTTAATTAAAATTATTCAAGATTTATTGAAATTATATTAAATTATTCAAAACGAATGATGCCAAAACAAATCTCATATGGAGTACTAGTAGTATCTTTCAAATGATCAAATATCATGCATAGCATTCAAAACGAATGATGCCAAAGACTATACTCAATATTTATAATAACATATTCTTATAAAATAGTACTACTAAAAAATGATAAATATGATCTATTGAAAATAATACTACCATTATTAAACATATACTACATATTTTTTTTTGATTATCACTCTTTTTTATCCATATTAGCATCATTTGTTTTGTTTACTCCCTCCGTCTCAAGATAAGAACATCCGCAGTGGCGGATTTCCTGGCGGACATCCGACCGGTGTGTCGGATGTCCGCTCGGGACGTCCGCAATTAGGCGACGGAGGGGCGGACGCGGACGAGCGATGCGAACACCGGAGTTCTGCGGCATTCCGGGGACGTTCGTCGTGACGTCCGCCATTGCAGTGTCCCGACGGACGTCCCGATTTTTAATTTTTTTTAAAAACTCTATATATACGGCTCGTTGCAATCTTTGTATATACGATTTCTTTTTAAAAACTTTAACGCATGTATTATCGTTGAAAGTGAAGGCCTAAAACAAAAACATATCAGCGAGACCCTCGTTCGGCTAGCGGCAAACTATATAGATTCAACGCATAACATGTACTTTGTTTGGATCGTTTTTTGGTTTGGGATAGTTTTTTTTGGTGAACTATGTATTTTTTTAATTTAAATATGTATGCTTTTTTTAAAAATAAAATAGTTGCATTTTTCCCATATTCGTGTCGAAATTTTAATTTCGTAATTGTTAATTGGTGAATTTGTGAATTTTTATTATTGTGACTGTCCTTGGGATGTCCTTGGGATGTCCACCACTGTGCAATGAGATGTCCTTATAACGTGGCAGTGCAGTGGGAGGTCCTTATGACGTGGCAGAAGGTGTTTTTGGGAAGTTCGGCGGGATGTCCACCGGAGATCCGTCCCACTGCGGATGCTCTAAGCGACTCACTTCTTTTTTGCACTCGTTTAGTAATACTCCCGCCGTCCCATTAAAAATTAAATGTTTCACCTTTTAGATTGTTCCATTAAAAATGTAACGTTTCCTAAAATGGAAATATCTCTATCTCTATTTTTTCATCTCTTTTACATTACTCTATCTTCATTAACTCACAAAACAACACTACATAAAAACTCGTGCCCCCATATGTTGCATATTTAATGAGACGGAGGGAATATAAAATAGTTGAAGTAGAGAAAAAGTAAATTAAAAGTAAATATGTAGAGAAGACTCTCCACTCTAACTATTTTATATCATTTTTCCAAAACGAGAGCAAAAAAGAAGCGAGTCGCTTATCTTGGGACGGAGGGAGTACTATGTTTACTTTAATTTTAACAATTTAAAAAATTGTTATTGACTTATAATTTTATAAATAACAAAAAAATCAAATTCTCGATATGTTCGTTATTTATTTGGTTTTAGGAGAAATATTTGATTTAAATAATTATAAATCAAATCTCACAAGTATTGCAAAAAATAAAATTTTGATTATATAAAAATTGCAAATCATTTCCGGCTTCTAGATTGTGAAGATCTTCAATGTATATTCGTCAATAGTCAGTGGGTTGAATGAATTAAGTATTCTAGATATGAATTTTATAGGGAAGAAAATTCATACTATTCTATATCGAGTTTTTGTTTTTATCCTCGAGATAGACTACAGAGAAGACACGATTTCAATAATATTACATGTGCTAATAGTTACTCCTACTAAAAACTCATCCCCTAGCTACATGAGCATATATTTTATATTATATCTTGTGCAGGCTTTATGAAAGAGATTGTTTGGAGAAGAAGAAGAAAGATGGTTGCTTCATATGTGTATGTAACTATTTGTTAAGAAAGCTAGGCTTAATTAATTTCTGAACAACCAACTAAAAACTAATTTTGGTCCTTCTCTACTCTATACTATCACTATGAACTAATTAAATTAAAACCTCCATAGCCAAGATCTGTGAATAAATAGAGAATGCAAATGCTACACAATCATCATCACAAATCACAATATTTGTTGAGATGGCTTCCAAAGTGATTGCTTCCATAAGTTTATGCTTAGTCCTGCTTCTTTTCATTTCCTCCCAAATGGCCGCCGAATCAGTTAGCCTTACCCCTCGTAAGTTTTACTACTATGTTTTTGCAATAGGAATGTGACACGCATCTTAATATATATGCACCATCACCCAATACTTTTTGATTGTATTTTCAGGGGATGGAGTTAATGATGCCAAATACGGAGGTGGTGGCGGTGGCGGAGGTGGAGGTGGAGGCGGAGGCGGTGGCTATGGAGGCGGATACGGACATGGCAATGGGGGTGGATACGGGCATGGCAATGGGGGCGGATACGGAGGCGGTGGTGGTGGGAACTGCCGTTATGGTTGTTGTCGTTGCTGCAATTATGCCGGTGAGAAGGCATATGCTCTACCTCATGCAAAGCCATAATTAAATAAGTCATGCCATATATAACTATATTTCTCTTTTGTTTTTTTTTCTTTGTTTTCAGTGTTCGAATTTCAAATTCACTTGTTCCGTATGTAATATCGAAAGGGGTACTAGTCCCTTGTGTAATAATAATATAACACAAATTAAAAAAATTGTGTTTAGTGAATGAAACAGTAAGTCCACTACTGTATATCAAAATATTGCTACGACCGAACAAGTAAATTTTATCTCAATCACAAACTCAATCAGATATCTCCAAGTCACTGTCATTAATGGTATAGCTTCAGTTGAACGCTTTAGGATACGCATCGAGATTTTTCTTGAATCTACGCAGGTAAGAACAACCCACCATTCAATGTTGCTAGAGTCTTCGGAACTCTGCATTTCCAGAATGTGCCACAACTTTTCATACGCTACAATGTGAGATTTCGACTTATGGGGAAGTGATCAGATGAATTGCTTCAGGAACTCTGTAGCAACGAGTCTCCCTCGTGTATTCACAGACAATTTCAGTTCACTAATCTCTTTATCGATGTCCTGCAGTTCAGAAAATACTTATAAAGTACATTTTATACGTTTATTAGATACTAGTATAATTTTAGATGCTTTGTCACTTAATATAATTACCTCCATGAACTGAACTATAAATTCTATCAGTTTCTGCTTCTGCATGTCCTCGCAGTGATAATTGGTGATGAGAAAACTGATGTCATACCCCTGATGAACCAAACAAATTAAAAGGAATACAAATCATAAGGGAATGTCTTGGTAAAACAAGATCAGCAAAACTAATAGTATATCAGCAAGGCGATATTGAGATTAATATATTCATAGTATTTCTGAAGGTGAAAACTCTTCACATGGCAATGCATGAGGATCTAAAAAAATGGATGAATAAGTGCTGCTCAATGTAAATGCATAGATATCCTTCCAATACCTAAGTGTAATAAACTTATGGACATGTGGGAACTCAAAATAAGGAAACAAAGAAATATAGTTTCTCAATTCCAATAACTCCAAAATTCACAACATAAGCTTATGATTGCTTTTTAATGTCCTTTCTGGAGAGTCAATCAAACCCACTTACAAACCAGTATTTGTCCGTCATTGTTAGAACAACAGTCATGTACTTATCAAACCACTGGGTTTTAATGAAAAACTAGAACGGCTGAACATATAATAGGAGTATCAGTTAATATTGGTTCTGATGCTTGACAACAACAACAAACTAATAGTACAATAAAAATACAAACCTGCACCGGTTTTCTTCTTAAAACTTGAAATGCTTCTGCTCTCATGGACAAAAATCTAAGAAACTTCTTTGTCAGTATATTCTCAAGTTCATCTGCCTGCTTAACCTATAACAAATATGATATACAGAATGTCAAGTTTCTCATTTCTTGAGATAGCCAAATAGATTTTGTGTTAATATAGTCAGCTTGAAAGCGTAAACCAAAGACCTGATCACTCTACAGCTTTAAATAGTCAGTCACGCCCATGCTAATTATGAATCAAAAGTCCGGGCAACAACAATTAGAAGCCCTCCTTATCACATCTGACGAAGCATGATTGTAACATCTTCAGGAACCATAAATTTCAATAATCACCAGTATCACCTATGTTGCCCTTACCCCTCCTCTTAACCAAAGTCCAAACTAAAGACAAAAATTGAATAGGACTCATAAAAGTATGACTTGTGCTGGTAGCAACACAGGATACAGATATAACTAAATTATTTGGCATAATATGCTTAGTCTGCACCAGGCCATGAACATATAGCATATACATTTCTAATAAACTCATGAAGCTTACCGGAATTTACCTTAAGGCTAATGCGTAAGGAATTTATAGATGTTTCTATCAAACATTTCTCAGCTTCATTTCTACATATCAGAATCTGGAAGAAAGACAGAGTAAACATTATATGAAGCATAAAGTAGCTCAAAGACAGAATAAAATAAACCATAGTTATATAAAACAAAAGAACTCTCCCATGTTAAACTCTTAAGCGTTGTTTAATTTGGTTGATATGGTTGGATTGCTAGAAATTGTCGAACTATATAAAATCTTTACTTTACTTGATTTCAAATAGATGATAACTCAAGACCAGTGATTAAATGACTAAATGTATACTAAGTAGCCAATCCAAATATCCCGTGTAGTATACATGGAAACAGTAATAAATTTTATCATGTCCAATATATTTGCAAAGAAAACAATCCACCAAATTACAAATCTTTGAAGTTAACAAGCCTTAATGTTCCATCTCACAGGACCCAAATTTGGCAGATATACAAGATGAAGAGTAGTTAGCGCCTCAGCTTTAAAATAGTTACAGAAGTTCTGAATTAATGAAAAAAATACTGGTGACCTCAAACTAAGACTAAACATGACGGGGTAAGAGTTAGAAATTGGCATCAGTACCAATAAGATAAATGCTAAGCAATGCATAAAGCACTTGCAGTAAAGTAAGTATAACAGAGAGTGATACTAACTAAAACTGGGCAACCACACATGAACTCTTAGAATGCATTATGCACCAAAAAATGTAAAGAATCAGCTTTTTCATTTGTAGCAGCATTAAGTTGCCAAATTAAGTTCAATATATTCAACACATTGAAGAAAGCAAAAGAAAAGGGTCAGTCAATGAAAGAGTTCCAAAGTAGATTAAATCTGATGGCCCTGTGAATACGGTCCAACGAAGTCCATTTATTTTGTTATAAAGCTCTTGTTATAGGGCTTGTACAAAAAACTACTTAGTCTGCAGTTCTAACACACTTTCACAAAGTTAGTGAATGATGCTCCAATAATAAAAAAATTAGAACAAACATACACATAGCAAGAGCATACTTAGCCGAACCCCCCTCCCAGAGACCTTCTTCAACTGATTCAAGTTTTTTAACTTACTAGAGGACCATATATTAGTACCAAGAACCAACAGAGGACCGGTCATATTGATCAGTACCAAGAACCAACCCGATCATATTACGTTGAAGTAAGGCAAAAATTGCAGCATAATAAGGCAATAAGAATTCTTACTGGATTCAGTAGAAGCTCTGGACTGGTCCTGAAACCACAAAGCAAATGATAAAGTTTACCATGTAATGATGTAAGTGGTTATGCATTTAGTTGATGCTGAATCTTATATTGATTCATAAACCAAATAGACATTCTGATACAAATTCTAGCATATTAAAGAGCAAAGAAGATCTACTAAAGCATACATGTTTTATAGTGCACCACATACTATAATTAAAGCTTATTTCGTCCAACACAACAAATGGAAGTAACCGCCATTACATACTTGAGTTCAACTTCTGGTTTATTGTGCCTTTCCACTTCTTGACAGGGAAAATTCTACAGAGACCAAACCAAAAAAAAAAGAATTTACAGAATGATCAAATCAACAAATACTGAGCAAGAGAAACCGGAAAATTTACGCAATTTCCCAATCCAAAATAAACTCGTATTAGCCCGAAACTGGAAATGAATTAAAACACACCTACCTGCAAGCACAGGGCAGCGTCTAGAGTGTTCCGAATGCATGTTAGGTACAATCTCAATGAGTTCGCCTACAGAGTTATACCACAGGAACCAAATAAAAAAAAATAATCTTGTTGAAATTAAGTGAAGGATACATCGACAATTCGACATATACACGAAAATCTTACCATAATCGCTCGATCAGGAAAAGGGCAGGAGTAGTGAGGGATCTTGATTTTTGGGATGAATTTGTAAGATAAATTTATCATAGTAAAAGTGCAAATTAATTGAAAAAGTTAAAAATAAAAAATAAAAATCCGACCTACCGGATTCGAACCAGTGACCTAAGGATAACAGCTGAACCACTACAGTCCTCCGCTCTACCAACTGAGCTAAGGTCGGTTTGTAGTTTGGACCAAATTAAATGTTATTTATAGTTTATTTAGCGGAGAGAGAATAAAGTTGTAAGAGAAAGTGACAGACTCGACTTAATTCATCCATCACCTTGTCCAGTTATTAACATTTAATTTGATTCATCGCTCAATTGGGTTTGTCAAATTTCTCGTTGATTAAACGCGCAGTTCAAAATTTTAAGCATTTATTTTGCATTGATTTTATTAAAATTTTAGACAATTTTCGAAAACTTAGAACAATTTTCGAAAACTTAGAACAATTTTTTACCAATTCATAAGTATCATCAAACCAATTAACAGAATACTATACCATGGTAAAGAGAATGACATAACAAAATATAGGGTTGTGTTGGAGTCATTACAGAACATATAACTTTGATGTGTGAGTTGATACACAACATTTAAAACTATATATTCATTTGCCAACCAAAAAAAAATGTACATTACTTAATTTCAATGTTTCCAAATTTCAGTGCAGACGGCGGCTGAGAACAACATCTAGCTTAAACATATCTAAACTTTCACTGCTTCAGGTTTTCTATAAAAATAAGCACTCAAAATCCCAACATTCTTATCCTCAAAATGATATCCCCAATAATTCAAATTATGGCTCTTTTCTTGTTTATGGCTCTTCTCATTTCTGCCCAAGTTGCAGACGCTCGACAACTCAATCCACTGCTGTGTAAGCACTTTCTTGACTTTTAAACATAAAAAGTACTAAGATATCATTGCAAAGTGAATTATTCGATTACATGTTTTTTTTTTTAATTGACCGGTAGCTTATCACTAAAATGAATATAAATAGATGCAAAACACTTTCTTGATTAAATTCTTTTGTCATGTATTAATGAAAAAACCTCACGTGAAATAGATATATTAAACTCTGAATTTCCTTTGATTGTGGGTTTGATTTTATTAGCAAAAGAGGAAGATAAGAACAAGAAGAGAGGTGCAGATTTTGAGTGCCCCAAAGGGTGCTGCCGAGGTGTAGCCAGACCATATTGCCGCTGCTGCTCTTAAAGATGTTTTTGTATTTCTCCATCTGTCCCACTGTTCCTCTCACTTTTATGTTTTTAATTTTTTTCGAAAGTTTTCTAATTTGAAGATAAAGCATAGTTTCAATGATATCTTTCCCTACACCAGTACACCACTATATAAATACCCCCTCAATCTCCAATTTGGCACCGTTTGACTTACACGATCTTTAAGAAATATAGTGGAAAATGAGTGAGAAAATGGAAACCGTTTGACTTACATGATTTTTAAGAAATATAGTGGAAAATGAACGAGAAAAGTTAATGGAATATGAGTCTCATTTTTATATACTATCTCCGTCCACGAAAAATAGATAAAGTTGTAAATTACATGGGTTTTAATGCATAATTGGTGAGTAAGAGATAGAGAGGGAAAATGTGGTAAATTACATGGGTTTTAATGCATAATTAGTCTAATTTTGATGAACAACTTAAAATGATAAAATATTATTATTTTTTGTGGGCGGAAATAATATTAATTTTATACTCTGTGATAAAATGTGTGATAAAATGTGATTGAAATATGGAGTCTATTAACAAGTAAGGATTTTAATTAGTTAAGGAAATTAGTGTAAATTAATAAAATACGAAGGGAGTAATTTTGGTTATGACATACCATGTCATCGTACCATTTGATGTATCTAGACTATCCACTCATATTCTTGCAAGTTGCAACTTTGCCTCTTCGTAGCCAAGTGCACCACCCATGTATATATGCATATATGTAATGTAGGTCGATATCAATTTTGTAAATGAAATATTCTTATTTTCATATTTTAATACAAGTGGAAATGTAAACGAATTAAGAAGTAGCACGACTTGACCAAAAATCTGTGTAAAACTACAAAGTGTTCCCACATTCATATTCTGATACAAGTATAAATGGAGACATGTAAATTCGTTAATAATTAAATCTTCCAACTAACGCGCGCAATTCCAATTTCCACCTAAACGAAATTAGTAATCAAATTCTTTTATACACGTTACAAATTAATTATATAAATTATATTGTTTCAAGTAATATTAAATGCTATCTTTATTAATGTGTGAAGAATAAAAATGGATTATCTTGATGATACTTTGGAGTAGTTAAAAAGTTACTTTTGGAATTTTAGATGAACTAATGCAAACAGGCCACAAAAATGATTGTATAGTATGGATATCAGAAAATCCTAATTTGATTTCTTGATATCAAAATATTAAAATATTCAAAATTGACTGCAAAACAATGGAAAAATTCATTACTTATAAGTAGTTTGGAATCCCTAGAAATTCAAAGAAAATAAAATTAATTATGAAAATTAACTCGTTAACCCGTTTCGCAAGTACAAGGCAAATTAATTTCAAGTTATTCCGGCACAATTGACATTTTCCGGAACTGTATCTTGGACTATAAATTTTATTCTTTCTGAAAAAAATGATACAAGCACATAAATTTTCCCAGTTATCACCTTTTCATATGAAAATATAATTCTCCCAGCTAGGATGGGAAAAAAATGAGCTACTCATTTTTACTCGAATCCACGATAATATTATCATCATGCATGGCTATATTGGTTTTATAATAATATTTCCATTTCCCCATCTTTCCAACCTAGAGAAAAAGATCTCACTAATATAATACTCTTTTTTAAAAATCTTTTTCTTATTTCTGTATTTCTTAATTAGGATAATCAAATTCTGCAACAAAGTCATACGCTGATACACGTTCATCCAGTCAATCACCAGAACCCAGTCTTCGTTGAACAAGTAGAGTTTTGTGACAAACTAATAATTTAATTGGTTAAAGTAGTAATCTATAAATTGGCGTAGAGAGTGCATGGAAAGCTCACAGCCTTCTCATAAAATAAAATCGAACATAAACACATTAATTTCCTAAGCAAAAATGGTTTCCAAAAGATTTGTATTTATTGGTCTTCTGATTGTTATGGCCCTAGTCTTATCCATGGAAGTTGCAGATGCTAGACAACTGGCTGAGACGTCCAGCAATGTTGCATGTAAGAACACTTTCTTTCTTTTAAATTCAATAAAATTATGGGTATTGAAATTTCGAGATAAATATATTTTATTTTAAAATGTAAAAAAATCATGATGATAGTGAATTTTTTTTTAAAAAATATTTACTAGAGTAATTCTCATGTTTAGTAAAATTTGGTTTGGGTTTTATTGCAGCTGAAAGGAAAAATGTGGATCTCATGGATAATGATGTTGAGTATACCTGCCTGAATGGGTGCTGTGGAACTGGAGGTACTGCGCGCTATTGCCTTTGCTGTTGATATATTATTTTGCCTATCCAATTAATTGGTGTTTAATTTCAGAAATAAATCTACAAATCCTCATGTTGGGAAATATGATGATCATGTGGATTGAGAATAGATGTTCATTTCATTGCGATTTGTGTTGGATTTTATTATGAATAAAATTGGTATATTAAAGTTTCATTCATTGTGGGGTTGTTCGGTATCTTATGATTAAATATTTGAAGTTGAATCTCACAACTTAATTTTAGATGAATAATCTTATGATAATAAATCATGATAATCGAACGACACCTATATGCACTACATATTTCAGCAAACGAATCCCAGTTTGCTGAAACTAGCATGCATGAGAAATTTAAGCATTTCTGAGGCACCCAGTTTAGAAACCGCGATTCTAGTTGGAAACCGTTGTTTTTTTACAATTTCGGTTATGATTTTGGAGGTTTCTCGATTTGTTAAAAAAGTTTTTAAAAATAATTTTGTAGAATTTCAATAAGCAACTTATAAAATAAATTTGAACAAGACAACACATAAATTAAATTGAAAGTAGGTCGGAGGAAGAGAATTTACAATTATAGTGAATTAGATATGTACAATGTACATATTACAAGTTACCAGTGTTGACAACCGACGTAGTTAGACAAAATGAAAGGGAAAAAAATGAAAAAAAAATGAAAAGGGCTTAATGATGCAAAAGTTGCATAACGTAAAGAGAAATAGACTGAATGGAGAATTAATCAAAGAAACCTTAGTTTCTGTGAAACTGATGCAAAAGGGCTCTGATACCAATTGACGCAAAACATATAGAGAAACTAACTGGGCGGAGAAGAAATTCAGAGAAACCCTAGTTTCAGTGAAATGGAAATATTATTATCAAAAATCAACGACGTCCAAAAACAAAAAAACAATGCTATTTATAAGTGTCTAGAAACCCTAGAAAATCAAAAGGAAAATAAGCAAAATAGGAAAACCTAATTTGTAGAAGGAAAAACAATTACTTTTGATATTTTTCCATCTACAAATTATATTAACTAGAAAATAAATAAAACCTAAAATATAGTTTGCTTAGAGCATCTCCAATGGCAATAGGCCAGCCACAGGCTAGCCACTCTCTCTTCCTGCCACGTCATCAGCACTAAAAATCCACCTGCCACATCATCATTTTAATCAAATAGGCTAGCCGCAATAAAAATAATTCAAAAACAACTACATTTGCGGAATTAAATACAAAATATGAAATAAAATTTACGACACATATACGGAAAAAATTCGTTAATTTTATTTAAATAAAAAAAAGTGCATTAACTAAAAATCAAAAAAATTACATAATAAAAAAAATCCGGCCTTCCACACATGTGCCACCGCCCCACTCTACTCCTCACTAATTTATTAAAAAAATACATTAAAAAATGCAATAAAAATGCAATAATTTTATATAAAGTAAAAAAAGGTCCATCCTAAAAAAAATTATAAAAAAAATACATTAAAAATGCAATTAAAAATGCATAAAAAAATACATTAAAAAAATGCAATAAATAAAAAAAATTGCATAAAAAAATACATTAAAAAAAAAAATCAACCGGCTAGCCGAAATTGAGCCCACAATGGCGGCTAGCGAGATCGGCCAGCGGTCGGCTAGCGCCCGCAAATCGGCTAGAGCTCGCCGATCGGCTAGCCGAAATGCCGTTGGCCGGTTCCAATGGTTCGGCTAGCAACGCGAATCGGCTAGCCGGTGGGCTAGCCGCTATTGGTGATGCTCTTAACCTCCCAGTCTTATATTCTATAACTGTTGGGGTTTGTATACTAAAAGATTCTTCGAGCGTACATGCCTTTGTACAGTCAGCTTGTGCATGTATACGAGAAATGCCACGTCCACTTGTTTACCTATTTATGAGAATAAATAATATAATATAATGGTTTATTATTGAAATATAATAAACAATCTAAGGCTTTTTACTAAGAAGGTCAAGTAGGGAAATTCGATGAATCTCCTCATGAGTTTCCCAGTAGGGGACTTGGCCAGATCTAGTAAGAAGAAAAACGTATTCACAACCTAGATAGGCTTTGGCTACCTATTGGTACGGTTGCGGTGTTTGTGATAATTCTCTCTTACCTAAGAAGAGATTAGTAACACCGGTGTGGTAAAACACTGAAAGGATCTAATCCGAAATGTATTCTTTATTGCTATCTACTGAAAGAATATATTTAAGAAAGTTTAGTATTTTCTAGTCTATGATATTAATATCAATATTGTTTATTCAATCAAACGCCACTTTGACTTATCAATATGTGAGAGTTTGTACGTAACTCAAGTTCATGATATCTTGGGTGGTAGTAATTGAATAACATGAAGGTATTGGAATATTATTTCATAGAATTCGCGTGCCCAGTGTGGTATGATTAAATTCCTAAGGGGTGATCCCCAAGAGGTGTTTGAAAAAGGAATTTATTATTCAGAAAACTGCGCAGTTGGAATTTATTCCACGAATAATAAATAAAGTTTCAAACTAGAAAAACTCTTTGGAGAATTAATTTAATTCTAGTCACATAGCAGACAAAAAAATTAAATTGACGGATCAAGATAATCTTAAACGCGGGAAATATTATAAAATAAAATTGACCCAAGTTATTTGTAATTTGGTGATTTAAGTGGGAGTGCAATATTATTCTTTAGTGGAACAAAATAATATTCCATTGATAATATATTAAATCATGGGTTATTTGATTTAATTAGTAATTTATCTAATGGGTGAGCCCAACACTTAAGTCATTCCATGGATCCCCTTACTAGCCCAATACGGTCTACTATAAATAATGAATGAAAGGGAAACCCTAGCACATAATCCAAGGCACCTCAAACCCTAACCCTAGGAGGCAAAATCGGCGCCTCCCTCTTCTCTCTCACTTGTCCCGATTTCTGTGCCTAGCACGTGGGAGAATTAGGGTTTTGATTATTGTTCTTGATCTATCATAATTCATAGGATTAGATCTAGACAATTTCGTGTTTGTATTGGGTTTTCCTAGATCCATTCAAAGTTATTTAATTGATTATCTAAGATCCGCCCACACGGATGGATGATCAAGGACAAGGGAATAGTACGGAAGATTCATGGTCGATAAACCAAGGATATCCGGGTGGTGCAGCTAGCAACGTCAATCCAATGATGGATAAAGAGGTAATAATCGAATCTATATCGAATATGCATGATTATGTGTTTATTTGATGTTATACCTATAGATCTATGTTTATTGCATGAAATTGGAGTCGAATGCATAATCACCTAAATAGATCCGTTAAGGACCTGTTTGTTTTCCGTGTCTTCCGCTGCGGTAGTCCCAACAATAACTGCATCACTTAAGCTCAACTTAGACCTTTTAAAGTTAGAGTTTTCAAATTTAAGGTGATTTTCCAACATATTCTTTTATCCAACTATCTATTCAGCTCGGTTGTGCTCGCCGCTCATCGTGCGCCACTGCCGGGTCCTACTGCCTCATCATCGGTAAACTCTTTACCATCATTCTCCACACGAGTGTCCCAATCTAGCTCTTGTTTTCGCATGTCTGCCTTTGCCCAATCATCGAGTAACATAGTGGTTCATGTTTTTGCCAGAGAGTGTCGTGTAAGACACAACCGCCAATGCTAAAAACTAGCTCAACGACAACGAAGGAAGCAGGAATGACGAGAATCTCCTTGGCCATTGTTGCGAGTATTGAAAACTCTTTCTCATGCATTGACAACAAATAAAGGATGTCGATTACAAGCACATATTTAACGCACTAGTAGCTCTAGTCGTATTAGTACTACCATGTAGATCTTGTAATTGTGCCGCTACATCTGGATCAACCAAATAATTTTTTTAGAGGATCAATTAATGGTTCTTCATCCATCTCAATGATAACTCGAATACCTACTTATTAATTGGAGGGGAAGTGTCTTACCAACTGAGTCGCACTTTATTGTCTGGATCGACCAAATATTTTAATACGCGGCGAATCTAAAATTATACATGGAGCACTAGAAGAGAAAACTTGGTGAGAACTAGTAATATACACCGAGTTTCATTTTCCGTAAAGAAAGTAAAATGAATTGTTCATTAGTTTGTTAAGAAGTAAAATGAGTTGACCAAAATTTTGGTGTACAATTGCAAGTCCTATAATCATATTCTAATACAAGTACAAATGGGAACGTAGAAATTCGTTATTAATTAAAGCTAATAGTAATATGTTCCCACCACACACTCCCATCGCTTTCCTATTTTAACTATCATAATCCTTAGATAATTCAATGATAAAAAAAAGTACTTAAGTGCCCTAATTGGTTTTTATTAGCCCTAGATCAAATGCCAAATTCTAATTTGAAAAAAAAATTAAAATTGCAGATAAAAGATGAATTAAAATGGAAGTATGGGTGTAAACACAGTAAACTGTTTTTCGGGACTTATTTTTAATTTTTCTTTTATTATCGTTTAGATCCTTAGAATTCTAGTAGCTTATAAATAATAATATCCCATTATAGATGACATACTTGAGCAATAACACGATATTTTAGAAGATATTGTTTGTATGTTAACTTTAAAAAAGCTCTATAAGTGGTTGCCTAAAGATGGGTATGAGTTAGTACACGGAATTGATAGATTTAGAGACAACGAATCCTATACTTGAAGAACTTGAGAATTAGATCTAGATGTACTTTTATAAATTAGTAGAAATCAAGGACGGAGGGAGTATGAGTTGGTGAAATTTATGGTACATTAGTAAAAGAGTGAACAATAAAAATGGTCCATGGACTATGAGTTTATCTCCACATAGTCCCTGGACTTTAAAAATATCACCAGACATTCCTGAATTAAGGGTTTATTATGAAATTGGCCCTTTTGGCTATTTTTTATCCGAAAATGCCCTTTTGAGTATTTAGGTAATTTCGTCTTTTCACATTTTAACTATTTCAATATGATATTATTTCAATAATGTACTAAATCTAATATTATTTCAAAATTATCTTCTTCTTCCCTTTGTCATCCTTCACTTTGTTTTTTTTTTCAATATTAGATTTAATTTTATAAAATTAAATTTAAAATTTAGATTTTTAAATATCAATAAATTATTTTAATTAAAATTATTTATTTATTTATTTATTATAAGAGTTTTGTGTGAGTTGGCAGTTGGCTGCATAGTTTTATTTCTATATATATAGATATGAGACGAGAAAAAATACATCTTCTTCTTCCCTTTGCCATCCTTCACTTTGTTTTTTTTATTTCAATATTAGATTTAGTTTTGTTAAATTAAATTTAAATTTGGATTTTTAAACACCAATAAATTATTTTTAATTAAAATTCTTAATTTATGTATTTATTATAAAAGAGTTTTGTGTGAGTTAGCAGTTGGCTGCATAGTTTTATTATATATATATATATATATATATATATATATATATATATATATATAGCTGGGAGACGGAGAAAGAATACATAAATTAATAATTTTAGTTAAAATAATTTATTGATATTTAAGAATCTAAATTTTAAATTTAATTTTACAAAATTAAATCTAATATTGAAATAAAAAATAAAGTGAAGGATGACAAAGGGAAGAAAAAGATAATTTTGAAATAATATCAGATTTAGTACTTCATTGAAATAATATCATATTGAAACAGTTAAAATGTGAAAAGATGAAATCACCCAAATGCTCAAAAGGGCATTTTCGGATAAAAAATAATCAAAAGGACTAATTTCGAAATAAACCCCTAGTCCAGAGATGTCTGGTGATATTTTTAAAGTCAAGGGACTATGAGCGAGATAAACACATAGTCCATGGCCATTTTTATAGTTCACTCTTAGTAAAAATAGTAAAAATGAAGTGAAACAATCACTGAGGGACTGACTAAAATAGAAAATTCAGACACATAATTGGAGGCGGAGGAATTATGTTATTTAAAATATGAAAATATACGAATATTTTTTCATGGGTTGAAAATATACGAATATTTAAAACATGGCTTAAACATGCAAGATGCAAAATTTAGCGACTAACTTCACTTTATAATTGGCGAGTGAGTGAAGGAGAAAAGCAAATTAAGTAGTTGGAAGAGGTGGTAGTTTTGAAGAATAAGGATTTGGGAGAAGAAAATTCAGAGTTGATTAAGTATAGACAATTCAAGCAGATTAATATTCAGAGTTAATATTTTTTTTTGTGTGTGTGTGTGTTTAAAGTCTCACCGACTTTTGCAACATTTTATTCTGTATGATTCGTTCTAAAAGCAGAGCCAGTTGACTATTATAAAAGCACAAATTAATTAATGGGGTCGGGATGTAGAAATTTGTTACTACAACACGCGTTTGGAAATTTCCCACGACCTAGTCCCATCGCTTTCTTCCTAATCCCACAAATGGAAGTGGGTTGAAAAGAGAGAGTAGTAATATACAGCAAGAAAATGTGTCTCGTTCTTTTATTATCAAATTATTGTTCTATTTCATTCCAACTTAGTTGAAGAAAATTAAGAAATTGCATTAAATAAAATAAATAAAAATATAATAAAAGAAAAGAGAAAATAAAATTAATGATATAAGAGAGAAAAAAATAGAAAAAAAATGATTAAATGTAATGTTTTTTGCTATAAAAGAAAAAATAGGTTGAAATTGTGTCGTTTTAATCTGAGATCAGTTGACCAAACCCATTCTTCGTTGAACCAATGGTTACCAATAAGTTAACACTCTACTATAAATTAGCATGGAGAATGCATGTGAAGGTTACAGCCTTATCATACAAACAAACACATCAATTTCCTGAGGAAAAAAAATGGTTTGCAAAAGAATTGTATTTATGGGTGTATTGTTAGTTATGGGGCTTCTCATCTTGTCGGATGTTTCAGATTCAAGACTACTTACTCAGACCTCCAATAATTTGGCATGTAAGCATTTTATTTCTTTCAAAAGTAATACTACTTCAATATAATTATGTATTCATGAGGGATTCAAATTATATCATGAAGCTACTATTGGCTTCTTTACATTGTTACATTTCACTCATGCTCAATAACTCTGGTCGAGGTCCTTCAAACTACTTTCAAGCAAGAGTTTATGAGGTTTACTGACCAATTTTTTAATACTACTATATTTTTAATACCTTCCTCGGTTTTAATTTTGGGATAATCATATTTGGAATGTGGGCTAATCAGGTCCTATATAATCAAACTGATATTAATCTGTTCATTTATAAATTAATAATCCTAAACATTGTGGATTTCAGTCTAACCCAATAGACTAATTAGGCTTTGTAGCTACTAAATTGAAGTGAAAATAACAAACATGTGAAGTTTGTTCATTCCATAACAAAACTTTAACGTGCGATGTTCAAAACCAAATTTATTTTAGTAAATATATGTCGTATAATTTAAATCGTTAAATTAAAATTTGGTGCGGCTTTTATTGCAATTTGCAGCTGATGAGAAGAACAAATCGGATATCAATATCATGTTCACCTGCCCTGGCCGGTGCTGTGGTGTAAAAAGAGTCAGAAGAGGACATGCTACTTCTACTTATTGTTATTGCTGTTGATTTATTAATTAGATTGATGGCTAGCTTATTATATCTATGCAAGACTAGTGGATTATTAAATAAATCTCATTTTGGGAAATGTATATAATAAAATCACTCAGATCATGTGAATTTCGTATAGATTTAAGATTTTCATTTAATTTGCTTGATTTATTAATATAGTGAACTAAACAAAGATGATTCCAAAATGTACGTTTGTTTCAAATATGTCCCTGACTATAGTTCTTAAACGTATTGGCTTGCATTTGCATAATTGTGCATAACTTTCGTGTTCAATGTATGTCACTTAGGGCTGACAAATCGTGTGGATTGAGTAATTATTGGGTCAATCCGATATTGTTTCATCCCAATGAAACCAGCTCTACCCCAACCTGAAACCATTTGGTTCTTATTGGGTCCTAATCAAACAACTCTGTGGGTGTTCGTGCATGTAATCGTATCATGCAAAAATTGTCAGCCCTTCCATTAGTGATAGTAAGTTAGTCACTACAAAAAACACGCTAATTACTAATAGAAAAATCTGTGGGTAAAATCAATGTATCCGTTGGAAAACTATGTTTCTAAGTTACCAAGGGACACTAGACGTTGGTAAAAGGCACGTCGCATATTTTTTAACCACGGGATATTTGCCGTTGGTAAAATTTCCAACGGCAATTCGCTCAGCAAATGTTGGTTAGGGTTTAGGAATTACCAACGGCAGTTATCCGTTTCAAATTTTCCAACGGCACCTTTCCGTTGGTAATATTCCAAAAAGTGTATTAGCACCATTTTGATGTTTTTCATCGTACATGTACACAACATCAACGTGTGACTTGATTGTTGGGGTTGCTTGGACATAAACCGCTTCATCACCTCTTCCATCTCTAGTTTTTGCTCGCATCTTTGCTCAAGTAATTCTTGCTGCATTTGGCTCCACACTTCTTGCTGCACTTCATCTCGTATTTGGTCTCGAATGGAAGGATCCGAGCAGGCTAAGTGGTGATGACTAGACGTGGCCACGGTTCAAAAACCGCCGGTTCCGGTTCGTCGAAAGCTTGAACCGTAACCGGCCCAGATACCGGTTATCCAGTTCCGGTTTAACTGTCGGTTACCGCCGGTTCCGTTTACTAACCACCGGTTTTTCAGCGGTTCTGGCGGTTCCGGGCCGGTTCCGGTACATTTTTTATTTTATTTAAATCTTATAGTTATAACTTTTAAATTCTATAGTAAAATCGAAAGAGAATTGATAACGATAAAGAATTGCAATTTTATTAATTTGAAACTTTGAATGTAAATTTCTACAATACAATTACAAGTTACAAAATACAACAATACAACTATACACTTGAATTTAAAATTTAAATACAAAATTACAATTTACAAAAAATATATTAAAAGTAAAGTTGAAACAATTAGAAAAAAAAGAAATAAAAAGAAAAGGACTTGAGCTCAACTTAAATTTTAAATTTAAGTTGAGGTGCCTACGTATCCTTAATGCTCAATTGCATTAAGGAATCAAAGTCCACGTAGTTTTCTTACCTTGCTTACCTTGTTGGTTGGCGGTTGACGACGGTTGGCCTTCATTCTTCACCTTCATCCTCGGTGTCGGTGAAGGTTTCCTCACTCTCTTCACGAGCATCCCAATCTGGTTCTTGCGCCCTCTTTGCATCTTTTCCCCAATCATCAAGTAACATCACAACTTCCATATTTCTCGCGGAGAGTTTGCTTCTTCTCACGTCCAAGACACATGCTCCAACACTGAAAGCGGACTCGACGGCTACGGTGGAAGCCGGGACTGCAAAGATCTCCTTAGCCATTGACGCAACTATGGGATAATCTTTCTCGTGTGTTCCCCACCACTCTAGGACGTCGATTTGGGCGGGTGTAGGACCTGCATCACTAAAAGTATGGTGGCGTGCTTCCAAATAAAAATCTAACTCGCTTACCGGTCCCATTGAGGTGGGCCTTAAGCTTGAGCCTGTGCCGTAGCCGTATAAGTCAGCTAATTGTGATTGAGCATCGGGGTCATCATAAGCAAAACCAAAACCGCCATATTGCTGCGGTTGAGGAGCAAGTTGTGTACGTGGACGAATTTGGTGGGTACGGTTATACTTTTCTTCATATTCGGCAAAGAGAGTACGCAAGCTACTTTCAAATTGAGCTTGAACAAGTGATCTATCAGGAATGGTTAGTTCAAAAACTCTCGAGGTTTCATCATCATCATAAGAAAAATTTTGAAGTGGACTAAGTGTTGGGGATAATCGCAGCGGAAAATGCAAAACAAATAAATCCACATAAGAATCTATTTAGGTGATTATGTGGGTCGATTCAATTTCATGCTTGAACATGTAGAGACATATAATTGCGCAATTAATCACATAATTTAATTTAAATTATGTTGTTGAATACTTACAACAATGATTCTCCAAAGAATCGAAGTGGCTTGCTACTTCTCCACGTGTAGATCTTGACGCTTGATTGTGAATGCAAGACCAAAGATCTTCTAACCTATGACTCTTAACTCTATAGATCTAAATTCCTTGTGGGAGGAATCTCTTAGAAATTATAAGAATCTTGAAGGAGAAGACAAGAAAGCCAAGTGTGGAGGCTAGGGTTTGTGATAACATTTGTGTCTCCTCCTTACATTCTTATTTATAGAGTTTATGATGGGCTAGGTTAGGGATCTATGGGGCTTGGATTGAGCCTCCCCAATTGGACCTTCTTTACTAATTAAATTATAACCCATGATTTAATATAAGGCCAATGGAATATTTCTTGTGCCACTATAGAAGAAATATTGACCGCCCATCCAATCCGTGATTACAAGCAATCCGGGTTGACCTCTTTAATATATTATTTCCCGTGTCTAAGACTTTCTATATCCATTAATTAATTTGTAGTCTGCTATAGACTTTAAATTAATTAATATCTTTATTTCCAAGAGTTTGTCTAGTACGAGATGTATATTAAAAATATACTTTTCCTTTTCTATTTATTCTTGGATTAAATCCAAACCGGCCGAGTTTCCGAATAATAGAACTTCTCTCGAACACCTCTTGGGGATATAGTCAAACCGCGCAGGCACACGATTCAATGTAATAATAAAACTGACACCATTCTAGTTATTAATTACTACTACCCAAGATATCAAGAATATTGGGTTACGAAAAACCCGCACCTATTGATAAGTCAAAGCAGCGTATGATTAAATAACGTGTGTCCTATATTATTACAAAGATTAGGAAATATTAAATCTCCAAGACATCGTCTACCAGTAGATAGCAACAAAGACGTGTCTATACTTTAGATCCATTCAATGCTATACCACACCAGTGTCACTAGTCATTCTCAAGGTAAAGACGACTTTCGGATGGACACTGCAACCTTTCACGATAGGTAGCCAAAGCCTATCTAGGTTGTGAAAAAGTTTTACTTCTACAAGGTACCAGTTGGGCCACCTACTGTGATGACCTGTTCCACGACCCAACCTTCAATGTAGAAGACTTAGACTGATTTTACTTTCCGGCGTTTTAATTATATAATTTAATATATAATTAAATACGGTCAATACCCATTAAAGTAAAATACACAGTGTGAAGAAAACATTTATTATTCTCATTAAATGAAGAGTGTTTACAATATACAAGCAATTTATCAAATTCAAAAACTCGAAAAATGCTTTTAGTATATATGTTCCAACACTAAGAACAATAGAACGCAAATTTTGATAATAGAAATCTAAGATCTTAGTTGTGCCAGATAATTTTCATTTTGGATCCAAGCACTTAGCAATTAAAAACACAGTTGGAATTTCACTAAAATACTTCAACCATTTGTTTCAATCATATAAAATAAAACACACATTAACTCATGAGATCTAGCATTTTTCATGCATGTTTTAAAACCAAGTGCTATATACATGCAATGCTCTAACACACGAACAGATGTGCAGTAGTAAACACCCGATAATTCAACGGTCGCACATTTGAAAGCTTTGAACAATTGACATAAACTCATGCTTTGGTCCCAACAATTAGGCGTAAGAAATATATCACCATAGGGATTAGTTCTAAAAAAATCGCACAAAGCATCTTTATGCTCCAAAGTAGAATTGAGGCAATCATATGTAGAGTTCCATCTAGTAGACACATCCATTATAAAAGTTGTATACCTGATGTTCCTGTTACGGCAATATTTTTTCCAAGCCTTGCCAAGCTTGAAATGGATCGCTCTAACTGCATTTCTAATAGGATCAACATGCTTTTGCCATAAAGAAAGTGCATCTAATAGGATCAACATACTAGTTGTAGGTAGTCTTTTTGAGTTCAAATTATAACACTCTTTCATCGAATCTTCGTAATCTTGATTATCATAAATATTAAAAGGAAGATGATGCATGGCAGCAAATTTAGCCATAACTTCAGTAGTATGCTTATGATCATATCTTAAAAGAGCGGAGGACGGCGTACCTGTTTGAGACGAACCGGAGGCGGAGCCATGGGCACTCGCACTTTGGAAGTTGAGTTGGGTTTGGCTAGCGCTATGCCCATATAGTTCGGGATGAATCGTCTGCATGTGACGGATGAGAGAGCCATATCCCCCAGACTTCTTGAATTTGCATTTTTTGGTGCAGTAGTTACAATATGCCATAAAAAATATTGGCACTTCATTAGCGGAAGACACTATTGGGACCTTTTTGAAATATTTCACAAATATATCAGATTTATATTTAGATTTTTCTCCGCGGCCATCTTGTGAAGGGGGAGGGGAGGCATTTCCTCATTTTCGTGGTCACCGTCACTGTCCTCATTATCATCGTTCAGATTAACATTAACGTCATCAATTTCGTAATCATCAACCGAGATGTAATTATCACCCGACCTAGCATCGGATTCGGCGCCAACCGCGCCATGACCACCCAATTGGGCTAGTGCAATGGCTGCAGCTGCACGACGATCTTCTTCCATCTACAAATAGTACTTCCTCTCAATGTGTTTGCTTGCCTTATGGGATCGTGGTTCCTTTGAGTTTGCAACAGCTCCAGAGTTATCACAATATACCGTGATGCTCTTGGGCAAACTCTGAATCACACCCAACTCCTTTAGGAAGTTCTTGAGCCATACAGCCTCTTTTGCAGCTTTAGAAGCAGCTACATACTCGGCTTCCATGGTCGAGTCCGCAATGCATTTCTGCTTTGCATTCTTCCATATAACGGCTCCACCTCCCAAGGTGAACACATAACCAGAAGTAGACTTCCTCGAATCACGATCAGATTGAAAATCTGAATCCGTGTACCCCATCGGACATAGATCAGATGCCTTGTAAACTAGAACATACTCTTTAGTCCTCTTCAGGTACTTGAGTATATTCTTTACTGCAGTCCAATGTCCTTGGCCAGGGTTCGACTGATACCTAGCCACCATGCCTACGGCAAAGCATATATCAGGTCGTGTACACAACATAGCATACATGAGACTTCCAACTGCCGAGGCATATGGAACCTTTTTTATGTCTTCTATCTCTGTATGTGTCGTAGGACACATCTCCTTTGATGGATGAATTCCATGTCTGAAAGGGACGAAACCTTTCTTGGAATTTTCCATGCTAAAACATTGTAGTACAGTATCGATGTAGGATTCTTGAGACAAGCACAACATTCTTTTCTTGCGATCTCTGATCACTTTGATTCCTAGAATGTGTCCCGCATCTCCCAAGTCCTTAATCTCAAACTGGGTAGACAACCAGTTTCTTACGGACGACAACATCTTATTATTGTTTCCAATTAGTAAGATGTCATCCACGTAAAGTACCAAGAACACCACATTTGCACCTTCAACTTTCTTATACACGCAACTCTCTTCTGGGCACTGATCAAAACCAAATGATTTAACAGTTTTATCGAAGCACATGTTCCATGCTCTGGATGCTTGCTTGAGTCCATAAATGGATCTTTTAAGCTTCCACACCATGTGCTCCTTGCCCTTAATTTCATAGCCCTCAGGTTGTTTCATGTAAATGGTTTCCTCAAGACTACCATGCAAGAAGGCGGTCTTGACATCCATTTGCCAAACTTCCCAGTCCATGTAGGCTGCGATGGATAGGAGAATCCGAATTGATTTAAGCATAGCGACGGGTGAGAAGGTCTCATCATAATCGATGCCTTCTCTTTGGGTATAACCCTTTGCCACTAATCTAGCTTTGAACAATTTAACTTTCCCATCCGGACCTCGTTTACGCTTGAATACCCACTTGCTCCCAATGGCAATGCAGCCTTCGGGTAGGTTTTCAAGGTCGTAAACGTCCTTATCCTCCATTGATTGTAATTCGGAATCCATTGCCTCAATCCAGTTGAGACTATCCAAATCATTTATTGCTTCTTTGTAGTTCCAGGGGTCAGGTTCTAGATGTCCGGAAGCTGAGTCTGAAGACTCTCCCAGACCAATCCACCTTTCCGGTTCTTTTGAAATCCACCCCCCCCACTACGACGAGGCTCTACAATCGTAGGAGTAGAAGAAGTTGTATTACGTGGTGCAATATTTTCTTGTGGAGTTTTCTCTTGTGTAATTGGAACGTCATCATCTCTCATTTCTTCAAGAGTGATTACACTTCTGGGTTTTTGATTCTTAATATATTCCTCTTCCAAGAACTTTGCATTTGTGCTTACAAATACTTTGTTGTCTTGAGGACTATAGAATTCATAGCCTTTTGTTCCTTTGGCATATCCCACAAACAAACATACCTCTGTGCGAGAGTCCAATTTACTTGGATCTTTAAGTAGCACATGCGCCGGACAACCCCATATCTTGAGATGTTCTGGGTTGGGCTTACGCCCAGTCCACAACTCATGAGGTGTTTTGGGCGCTGACTTTGTAGGTAAGTTATTGTGGGTGTAACACGCTGTTTCCAGCGCAAACCCCCAAAGGAATTTTGGCAACTGAGCATAACACATCATTGATCGAACCATTTCAAGAAATGTTCGATTTCTCCTTTCCGCAACTCCATTTTGTTGAGGAGTGCCAGGTGCAGTCAGTTGGGATTCAATCCCAGCTTCCGCTAAGTAGCCCAAAAATTCATCACTAAGATACTCGCCTCCTCGATCATATCCCAGTTTCCAACACCTTTTCAGACCTACGCTGCAACCCTACACGCCTACGCCTGAACCCTAACACTGAACCGTCGGGAACCGGTGGTTTTGTGTCAGAAACCGCCGGTTTTCCGACACAAACCGGCGGTTTTCCGACCTTTTTCAGTCCTACGCCTGCAACTCTAGGAACCTATCGGCGACAACTACATATTCCCGGTTAACCGGCAGTTAACCGCTTAACCGTCGGTTTCGGTTTCGTATTTTTGGAACCGTAACCGGCCCGTTATAACCGTGAAACCGGATTTCGAATCGGAACCGTCGTCCGGTTTCGATTCCGGTTCTGACCCGCCGGTTGGTAACCAACGGTTAACCATCGGTCCGGTTTGGTTTGGCCACCTCTAGTGATGACCAATCCCTCCTATATTTTGTGTCAAGTTGTTACACATAAGACGTTTTACAAAATCAACATTACCAAGTCCCTTCTTCACAACAACAGATCGGTGGAGCCGGCAAAGCTCCACCCCAAGCCTAGCCACCACTTAATGATATTTTCCACTGATATTTAGGTGTGAATATAATTTCTGTTTCCTAACGCTAGAATTTCAATACTCACTTCGTCCGTGAATAGGAGTCCCGTTCACTTTTACCATAAATGGTAATAGGGTCCCACATTCCATTTAAAAAAATATACAAGTGAGATCTATATTTCACAAACTTTTTTCCACCCACTTTTCTTTATATTTCTTATAACCCGTGCCGCCAATAAATGAGACTCCTACTGGCGGACGGAGGGAGTATACAATTTAACTTGACATGACACGATAACGACCAGAGCATGATATAACACTATAAAATACTCCCTCCGTTCCATAGTAATAGAGTCATTTTGCCATTTTGGTATGTTCCATAGTAATAGAGTTATTTTCCTTTTTAGTAAAAGTTAACACATTTTTCAACACCTACTACCTTTTTCATTTTTCACTTTATTCTCCCTTACTTAACTCACATAATACATTTTTTCTTAATCTTCGTGCCGAAAAGAAATGTCTCTATTACTATGGAATGGAGGGAGTACTTAATACTCCATCCGTCCAACTCAAGATGTCCACATTCTTGTGTGACACGAAATATTAAGAAAAGTTTTTAGGTGGAGTAAGTAAGAGAAAAAAAGTGTTATTTTAATGATGAGAGAAGAGAGATTTATCTTCAAATATAGAAAGCTGACATCATGATCAGGACAAACTAAACAAGGAAATGTGGACATCTTGAATGAGACAAATGGAGTACATGTTATAACGTGATCAAAATATTTTTTAATCATGATTTAAATCTAAATAATAAAATTAAAAGTATAATATTCTTTCAATTAATACAAATAATTAAAATAATAATTATATTTTTTAGCGAATAACCTGAACCCGATCCTAACCCAACCCAACCTGAAATTATCGTATTCTTATTAGATCAACTCTATAAGGATCGAAACCGAAAAATTGGGTGTTCGTATCGGGTTAATTTCATGCATGTTTATATCGGATTATCGTGTCATGTTAAAAGTTACAGCCATATTGTCTCCCACTATAATTTATACTTCCTCCGTCCCATAAGAATACGCATTCTTTCATTTTTAGTTCGTCCCACAAGAATATGCACTTTCTAATTTGGAAACTCTTTTATCTCTAATGAGGTGGGACTCATTCTCCACTATCAATACTTCAATTACTTTTCTTCTCTACCTTTCTTTTACTTTATCAATTTTATGTTAAAATCCGTGCCGAAATCAAAGTGCATATTTTTGGGGACGGAGGGATTATTACATAGAATGAGAATGAGAAAGGAGGGAGAGAGAGTGTTTTCAACTGATGAGATAATACATATGATTAGATAATTTTAGATGGATACCCAAACCCAATTTTAGATCAAAACGGGTACCCGTGGATACCCAAATCCAATTTTGCGGGTACCCGTACCCGAAAACGTCAATATTATACTACCCAATCCCGACCCATATAGTTAAACGGGTAACCCCATGCCTGCATCGGGTATCCTAAACCCGCAGTTGCGGGTACCCAAACCTGCATACATAACTTGAATTGTGTATTATATTATTCAATGGTATTATGCTTTTAGTTTTCGCTTATCATCAATACTAGTCATCTAATTCAATAATTTTATATACATGTTTGAAATTCTAGAATGAATTTAGGGATTGTTGCTAGCTGCTACACGATGATTTTAGATTTGTATTTTTTTTTACTTTGTTGTATTTGCATAATTTCCAACTATTAATTATGCACAAATATGGTGATTTCTCATCTCTTAAATATAATATGACTATGTATGAAATATAATGCAAATCCAAATTTCAAATAAGCAAATATGATAGAAACATCATGCATGTCTAAAATTAAATCACCATTCAAAAGTTTAATATAAAACCAAAAATAATTCAATTTCATCAAAAGTCTAAATATAAATAACTTCAACTAAAAGTTTAAATATTTTCAATCTTTAATAAAAAGATTAAAGACACTAAACTAAAAAAAGTTTCACTTTCACAAATCTTGCAATCCTTCATTTGGCAGCGGATAAATAATTGAAAATAAAGTGTATCGTTGGGGAGTATATACAGATTTGAAATTAATTAACTAAAATAAAATATTTGAAAACCATTACCCTAAAAATAACGGGTATTATCGGGTTTAACGGGTATACCCGCGCGGGTAGCGGGTATACATAACCCGCAAAAATTGAAAACAAACTACCCGATCCCGCCCCGTTTCCCATTGTTGTCGGGTAGCGGGTCGGGTTGAGGGTTTCCCGATACCCGCTACCCGTTTCGACACCCTTAGATGAGATGACCTTAAACTAAAAATAGGAAAAAAAAAGTCCTAAATCAGTGAAAAAGGACATAAATGTGATTATTGTCTTTTTATTTGTGGTCTATTTATGCTAATAAAAATTTACTGAATACCACAAATAATAACCCAATCATCCATTGATCAACTGTGTCAATTAATTATCTCGATCATGTAACATTACTCACCTTCCGACTCTATGCATATATATCGACTAATGAAACATTGCACACCTCCCTGGTCTATGCATACATGCATATTAAACGTGAATGGAAATTTCCTCGAAGGAACTTTTATATTTTCACTTTATTTATAGCACACCCGTCACTCTTAATCCGACGCAGTCTTCATTGAACCAATTGCCAAACCCCAAAGTCTTCATTTATTTTTCAATTTCGTTGTCGATAGCTTTACACTTTCAAATGTATGGTTTTCCTTCACACTATTTTCAACCCGTGAATAATATATTCTATTCATTGATTTAATTGTCAAACAAGGAAAATCAGATCTTGAGTTTTTAGCACATGTTTTATCATCAACCACACAAATTCAATACATTAAAAATGTTAATATAAAAGAGAGATTGTTATATACTTACTACATAAAGAAGTTTTATAACAAAACGGGGCTAGATTTTGCTAAAACTAGTAAATGTGATCCTAATTCTTATTTTCAATCTATATACAAAGTGGATAGAAAATATTTCTATCTTATATGTATATATATATCAAAATAAATAAAACCAAATATAAACATGCATGCATTTAATTACTAAACTGTTATCAGTAGAAATTAAATTTACTAAATATAAATGTGTAACTAAAATTTATAAGAATATTCACTTTCACTTTCACTTGCTCTTAAATGCTAACGCATCCCCAATTTGATTTTTTAGACAAATATGTACGTTCGTTGAATAATGTATCTATAAATACAGAGTGGAAAACCTTGTGATACAAAATCCAAACATACATACTCATTAAATTTTCAGAGCAAAAAATGGTTTCCAAAAGAAATGTATTTATAGCTGTTTTGTTAGTTATAGTGCTTCTCACCTCATCGGAAGTTGCAGAGACGACTAGTAGAGCGAAATGTAAGCACTTTCTTTCCTTCAAACTTATACTATATGTACATTATCAAATATCAAGTGTTAATTATTTTGTTGGTTTAATGATCAGCAAAGGAATCTGAGAAGAGAGGTGATGAAGCGATAGGAAGTGATGACTATAATTGTGGCTCCGGTTGCTGTGACATTAAAGATGCCTCATATTGCCATTGCTGCGGTTAATAACATCAGTTGAAGGAGGACTAAATCAATGGAAGCACTAGTTGATAGATCCTTGACCTATTGAGCTTGAGCACCGTGAATCGAAGATAGAATAAAGCAAAAGGGGCTTAGCATTACTACTGCAAGTTGATAGGTGACATGATATGATTTAAGAAAAAGAGGGAACATCTTTTTTTGTCCATGAACTTTGCCAAAGTATCATTTTAGGTCCGTGAACTTTGAAAATATCATTTCAGGTCCATCAACTATGGGTTAATATCATTTGGAGTACTTTTTAACTATTTCCAAGTTTTTTAGACAAAAATACCCTTATACCTTAAAGGGTATATATTTTTAATAAATTTATCCTATACTCATATTTTTTATAAATATCTTTACTATATATTTTTGATGAATTTTTAAAATATAATTTGACCTTCAATATTATCACTTAATTTTGTAATTAAGTGACATGCAAGAAAAGATCCTTATTAAAATTTTTATTATTAAAGAAAAGTTCTTTATTCAATTTTAAAATTCTTTAATACAAAAATTGAAGAAGCAATTTTACTTGCATGTCACATAATTAAGTGATAATATTGAAGGTCAAATTATATTTAGAAAATTCGTCAAAAATATATTGTAAAAATATTTATAAAAAATATGAGTATATGATAAGTTTATTAAAAATATATATCCTTTAAGGTATCGAGGCTATTTTCGTCCAGAAAAACTTAGAAATAGTAAAAAAGTACTTCAAATGATATTAACCCATAGTTGATGGACCTGAAATGATATTTTCAAAGTTCACGGACCTAAAATGATACTTTGGCAAAGTTCGTGGACTAAAAAAGATGTTCCCTCTAAGAAAAATGATGTTTACATAAGTGAAAATAGAATAAAGTAGATGAGTGAAGTGAGGAAATATTAGTAAGAGAGTAATTGTATTATATTTTGCCAAAAAACAAAATGACTTTTTTTAGATGGAACGTCCCGAAAAGAAATATGAGTTCCTTATGAAAAGAGGAAGGGAATACAATTACTAAAGAAGTAAGCTTAAAAAATTAGTATGAAATAATCAATATACTGATAATCAATTATTAATTATAAAATTATTATTAAACATTATAAGTTAATTATAGCGCACTTCTAAATTTGAGTTATCATAAACTTTTTCGTTTTTTTCCCAAAATAATGTTCTTAATTCGGTATTTGTGACGATAACACGTGAAGCAATAAATTAAGATAGAATATATATAGATCAATTGCTCCAAAAACTATGAAATTTGTTTTATTAATATGAGATTAGTTTACCTAACCCATTCTTCGTTGAAACAGAGTCTTACGGCTTATTAATTAATTAGTTAATTAGGCTGTGATGATTATACCTTAGCCCTCAACACTTGGTTGGTTTCCCATAATAAAAGTCCAAGGTGGAGTATGTTGGATATTTTGGATGAACTCTTATTTGGGCTGTGTTATTTGTTAAGCCCGAATGTTATTAATTGGGCTGAGCCCAATTACTTAACCCTTCTCATCAGATGCTGCCACGTGTCTCTCTCTTTGGATGATGGCTTCTAAGCCGTTGGATGTAGGGTTGTTTGTGTTAAGTGAGAATGGGGTTGGTGCCGATTCTCATTCATTCATCATCTCTCTCTCTCTACTCTGCGAACTAGAGTGTCTCTCTCTTCTCTCTTCTCCTTCTCCGACGAACTTCCGGCCATCTCTTGGTGATCTTCCATGGTTTGTTGAGTGGTAGATCTGTTGTGAGTGCTGGTGTGAGGCAATCTCTTCGATTGCTTGTTACTGGAGTGGAACTAGGGTTTGTGAGAACTTGAAGGTCGTGTGTGGGGAATTTGTTCTGTGGAACTAGATCTGGTGTGAGGGGTTTCAATAGTGGAGGTATTGGTGGTCTGAGGGTTAACTCTATCCAATCCATTGGTGCTCCCTTGGATCTAATTCTGGAAGAATAGATCAGTGTTGGTTTTGGCGGGTTCTGAGCCAAGTTTTCTTTGATCTTTTGTTCTTACTCTCTGGTGTTTAGTTGATTACTAGTGTTTAGATCCCATAGGATCTTTATTAGTGTTACTAACGCGTTTCTTGAGTGTGCAGGTGCAATTGAGTACGGTTGAAGTTGGAGTTACAACTTCAAGACCTTGTAATAGTTAGAACTAGATTCATAGCAATCTTAGTTTGTATTACTTGTGTAAATCAGTCGCGTGAGTGAGAGTTTGGCTGAGCTCTCTTGTACAAGAACAAAGAGGTCTCGGTAATTAGTGAATCTAGACTAATCTGATCCCTACAGTGGTATCAGAGCCACGGGGGGATTAGTTTAGCACGCCGAGTCGCTTAAGGAGGTGGGCAAGTGGAATCCTCCTTCGAGAGGGGATTCACTCTGGTAAATTGGCTTATCCTTCTTGGTTTATGTTTCTGTTTAGTGCCAACTATAGGTTTGGGCTTTTGTTCTGGTAGACAGTCTCTGGCAAGGACTTAGGACTTCTGTGCTTTCTTTTCTCTGTGTTGCTTCCGCTGGTTTTAGTGCTCTGTGATCTGTGATCTCAAGTTACTTGATCACTAAGCATCTTGTACTGCCCAAGTGACCCCCTGCGCCCTCCAGTAGTGAGTGATTGCGAGCTGGGATTGGCCAGTCTTGCTCGTGACAGTCAAGGATTTGAGTCCCTTTCTGTTGTGTGAAAGCTCTTAGTCTGTTCTTGTGTTGCTGGTGTATGTCTCTGTGTTTTTTTCAGGTGTGTAAGGCTGTGTGTTTCTGTCTTGCTTCCTGTTTTCTTGCAAAATTTTTCTTGCTAAAATGGCTCAACCTGTTGGTCTGGTTCCTTATAATGGTAAAAATGATTTTGCTATTTGGAAACAGAAAATGAAATGTGTTTTGATTCAACAAAAAGTGTTTAAAGTTGTTGATGGTACTTTACCTGAGGATACCACTCAGGATAAAATTGATGAGATGAATGATCTGGCAAGGGCTACCATTGTGTTAAATCTATCTGATTCTGTGATTAGGAAAGTTGATCATGAGGAATCTACTGCTGAAATGTGGAAACTGCTTGATACTCTGTATACTGAAACCTCTATGTCTTCCAGAATGTATTTGCTTGAAAAATTGTTCAAATTTAAGCTTGATCTTGCTAAAGACATTGATAATAATGTGGATAGGTTTCAGAAGTTAGTTCAGGACATTAAGAGGTCAGGTGATAAAACCATAGATGAATACACAAGTATAGCCCTGATGAATGCCATACCTGATTCCTATAGTGATGTTAAGGCTGCCATTAAGTATGGTAGAGATTCTGCTCCTCTAGACCTCATTATTAGCTCCTTGAAATCCAAAGAACTTGAACTTAAGGAAAGGGCTGCTGACAAGACTGCTTACAATAAGGTGTTGAATGTCAGGGGTAGATCTAAATCTAGAGGGGGCAATGAGCCCAGTAGTAGTTCTGGTAATTCCTCAAACTCTAGGAAAAAGTTTAGGTCTAGGTCTAGAAGCAAGGATCCTAAAACCTATAGCAAGTGTTTCAACTGTGGTGATATTGGGCACTATAAGAAAGAATGTACAAAACCTAAGAAGAATAAGTTCCCTAACAATAATTCCCAAGTTGAAACCCTGGTTAATGTTGCTGCTTATGATAATGTAAATCAGCCGCGTGGGTGAGAGTTTGGCTGAGCTCTCTTGTACAAGAACAAAGAGGTCTCGGTAATTAATGATTCTGTTTTCATGGTGCATGACCTGCAATTTGTCAATGTCTCTCCTTCATGTCCCTTCACTTCAAATGATTGGCTGTGTGATTCTGGATGTACTTATCATGTGAGTCCTTTTAAGGAGGTGTTTTCTGAGCTGAAACCTGTAACTAAGACTTTTGTGTCAATGGCTGATGACAAGAAATGTGAAATTCTTGGAATTGGCACTGTGTGTTTGAAGTTTGAAAATGGTTATGTGCTCAGCCTAAAGGATGTTAGATATGTTCCTGATCTATGCTATAATTTGATGTCATGTATTGCTCTTGAAAATGAGGGTATGGGGGGGAAGTGGGGAGAAGGCTGTATGAAAATTTGCAGAGGTTCTATGTGTCTTTTCAAAGCTAAGAAAAAATGTGGATTGTATGTTTGTAATGCTGTGCCTCTTGCATGTGAAAAAGCTTATGCCAATGTTGTTAAAACTGACAGAACTATGTTGTGGCATAATAGGCTAGGTCATATGAGTGCAAAAGGCTTGAGTATCCTGAAAAAACATGCTATTCTTTCTGATGATGATGTCCAAAGTGAGTTGCCTTTCTGTGATTCTTGTGTGCAGGGTAAACAACATAGAGTTTCTTTTACTAGTATCCCTGCTCCTGCAAATGTGAGTAAATGTATCTTGGAATATCTGCATATGGATGTTTGGGGTCCAGCTTATGTATCCTCTCACTCTGGATGTGTTTACTTCTTGTCTGTGATTGATGATTTCTCAAGAAAAGTGTGGTGTTTTTTGATGAGACACAAGTCTGATGTTTTTGAAAAACTTAAAACTTGGAAAATCTTGATTGAAACTCAAACTGGTAAGAAGATTAAGGCTATTAGGACTGATAATGGCCTGGAGTTTTGTAATAATCAGATGGATGATTTATGTGATAGCTTTGGAATTAAAAGACATAGAACTGTACCTTATACCCCACAGCAAAATGGGGTTGCTGAGAGAATAAACAGGACTTTACTTGAAAAAGTGAGATGCATGCTTTCTAAGTCTGGATTGTCAAAAAAGTTTTGGGGTGAGGCCTTGTTATCTGCTACTTATTTGGTAAATAGGTCTCCTTTTGTGCCTCTGGTTGGTCAGTGTCCTGAGTATGTGTTCTATGGCAAGCCTCTTGTTTTTTCTCACCTAAGGGTTTTTGGCTGTACTGCTTTTGTGCATAATAAGTCTGACAAACTTGAGCCTAGATCTAGGAAAGGTGTTTTTCTAGGTTATCCTGAAGGCGTCAAAGGGTATAGAGTCTGGCTAAGGGATGAACCTGGGTTCAAGGTCATAATAAGTAGGGATGTTGTCTTCAATGAAGATGAATTCCCCTGCTTAAGGCTGACATTGAGCCCAGATCCTATAGATGTGGACAATGAACCTCTCACTGAGGTGGAGTCCACAGATACACTCACTGGAGTGGAGCATCCTAGTGGTGCTCCAAGTGAGGTGGAGCAGCCATTCTGGAACACTTATCCAGTCTATACTCCTAATGAGACACTTGATGAAGGAAACCCAAATGTGCTGCATAATAACTCTGCCCAAAATGTTAATGACAATGTGCCTAATTTGCATAATAGTCCTGTTAGAAACTCTCCTCCTGTTCCTGTTCAGAATGTGATAAATAACCCTAGTGGCATTCAAAATGCTATTGATAATACTAAATTGCAGGATTATGTGCTATCTAGAAATAGAACTAGAATGGTAAATGTTGGTAAACCTTCTAGATATGATGGCTTTGTTGGTTTAGTTGCTCTGATTAATTTGGCTTTCAATGTTTATGAATCTGATGGTGATGAGCCTCAAACCTATAAGCAGGCTACTAAGTCTAAATTCTGGAGTCAGTGGCATAATGCCATGATGGAGGAGATGCATTCTCTGAAAATTAATTTCACTTGGATTCTTGTACCTTTGCCTCCTGGTGCATCTGTGGTTGATTGCAGGTGGCTCTATAAACTGAAAAATGAGGTGGAGGGCCTTAGGTACAAGGCCAGATTAGTGGCAAAAGGCTTCACTCAACAAGAGGGGGTGGATTACACAGAAATCTTTGCACCTGTTGTTAAATTTACAACTGTTAGAATGATGTTGGCTTTGTGTGCTCATTTTAATTGGGAATTGAAGCAGATGGATGTTAAAACTGCTTTCTTACATGGTGACCTTGATAAGCCCATTTATATGAAACAGCCTGAGGGCTTTGTTGATCCCAGGTTTCCTAATCATGTATGCTTGTTGAAAAAGGCCCTTTATGGTTTGAAACAGTCCCCTAGGCAGTGGAATATCAAGTTTAATACATGTATGCAAAAGTTAGGTTTTGTCAGAAGTACTTTTGATGCATGCTTGTATGTGAAGAATCTTGATACTGTGCCTGTGTTTCTGCTATTATATGTTGATGATATGCTTTTAATGGGTCCTTGTTTAAAAACCATTAAGGGGGTGCAAGCTGCTTTGAGTGAGAATTTTGACATGAAGGATCTAGGTGATGCTCAGAAAATCTTAGGGATTAATATCTGTAGAGATAGGAGTAGCTCCACCCTTGTGTTGCATCAAGAACCTTATGTGTACAAAATTCTGAAAAAGTTTAACATGTTTGATGCTAAGCCTGTTTCTGTGCCTTTAGCTGCCCATTTTATGTTGAGTAAAGACTTGTGCCCTAAGTCTCAGTCTGAAATTGATGCTATGAAAAGAATTCCCTATGCAAATGCTATTGGATCTGTTATGTACTTGATGGTTAGCACTAGGCCTGATATTGCCTATGCTGTGTCTTGTCTTTGTAGATATATGTCTAATCCAGGTCATGTTCATTGGGAAGCTCTGAAATGGCTTCTTAGATACTTGAAGCAAACTGCTAAGTATGGTTTGTGCTATTCTAAATGTAATGATGGTGTTTTACTAACTGGTTTTGTGGATTCCAACTATGCTAATGACAGAGATAAGAGGAAGTCAACCACCTCCTATGTATTTTCAGTGTGTAGGTCTTGCATAAGCTGGAAATCACAACTTCAGCACATTGTGGCTTTGTCCACCACTGAGTCAGAGTATATTGCTATCACTGAGGCAATGAAAGAGGCTGTATGGTTAGAAGCCCTCCTTATCACATCTGACGAAGCATGATTGTAACATCTTCAGGAACCATAAATTTCAATAATCACCAGTATCACCTATGTTGCCCTTACCCCTCCTCTTAACCAAAGTCCAAACTAAAGACAAAAATTGAATAGGACTCATAAAAGTATGACTTGTGCTGGTAGCAACACAGGATACAGATATAACTAAATTATTTGGCATAATATGCTTAGTCTGCACCAGGCCATGAACATATAGCATATACATTTCTAATAAACTCATGAAGCTTACCGGAATTTACCTTAAGGCTAATGCGTAAGGAATTTATAGATGTTTCTATCAAACATTTCTCAGCTTCATTTCTACATATCAGAATCTGGAAGAAAGACAGAGTAAACATTATATGAAGCATAAAGTAGCTCAAAGACAGAATAAAATAAACCATAGTTATATAAAACAAAAGAACTCTCCCATGTTAAACTCTTAAGCGTTGTTTAATTTGGTTGATATGGTTGGATTGCTAGAAATTGTCGAACTATATAAAATCTTTACTTTACTTGATTTCAAATAGATGATAACTCAAGACCAGTGATTAAATGACTAAATGTATACTAAGTAGCCAATCCAAATATCCCGTGTAGTATACATGGAAACAGTAATAAATTTTATCATGTCCAATATATTTGCAAAGAAAACAATCCACCAAATTACAAATCTTTGAAGTTAACAAGCCTTAATGTTCCATCTCACAGGACCCAAATTTGGCAGATATACAAGATGAAGAGTAGTTAGCGCCTCAGCTTTAAAATAGTTACAGAAGTTCTGAATTAATGAAAAAAATACTGGTGACCTCAAACTAAGACTAAACATGACGGGGTAAGAGTTAGAAATTGGCATCAGTACCAATAAGATAAATGCTAAGCAATGCATAAAGCACTTGCAGTAAAGTAAGTATAACAGAGAGTGATACTAACTAAAACTGGGCAACCACACATGAACTCTTAGAATGCATTATGCACCAAAAAATGTAAAGAATCAGCTTTTTCATTTGTAGCAGCATTAAGTTGCCAAATTAAGTTCAATATATTCAACACATTGAAGAAAGCAAAAGAAAAGGGTCAGTCAATGAAAGAGTTCCAAAGTAGATTAAATCTGATGGCCCTGTGAATACGGTCCAACGAAGTCCATTTATTTTGTTATAAAGCTCTTGTTATAGGGCTTGTACAAAAAACTACTTAGTCTGCAGTTCTAACACACTTTCACAAAGTTAGTGAATGATGCTCCAATAATAAAAAAATTAGAACAAACATACACATAGCAAGAGCATACTTAGCCGAACCCCCCTCCCAGAGACCTTCTTCAACTGATTCAAGTTTTTTAACTTACTAGAGGACCATATATTAGTACCAAGAACCAACAGAGGACCGGTCATATTGATCAGTACCAAGAACCAACCCGATCATATTACGTTGAAGTAAGGCAAAAATTGCAGCATAATAAGGCAATAAGAATTCTTACTGGATTCAGTAGAAGCTCTGGACTGGTCCTGAAACCACAAAGCAAATGATAAAGTTTACCATGTAATGATGTAAGTGGTTATGCATTTAGTTGATGCTGAATCTTATATTGATTCATAAACCAAATAGACATTCTGATACAAATTCTAGCATATTAAAGAGCAAAGAAGATCTACTAAAGCATACATGTTTTATAGTGCACCACATACTATAATTAAAGCTTATTTCGTCCAACACAACAAATGGAAGTAACCGCCATTACATACTTGAGTTCAACTTCTGGTTTATTGTGCCTTTCCACTTCTTGACAGGGAAAATTCTACAGAGACCAAACCAAAAAAAAAAGAATTTACAGAATGATCAAATCAACAAATACTGAGCAAGAGAAACCGGAAAATTTACGCAATTTCCCAATCCAAAATAAACTCGTATTAGCCCGAAACTGGAAATGAATTAAAACACACCTACCTGCAAGCACAGGGCAGCGTCTAGAGTGTTCCGAATGCATGTTAGGTACAATCTCAATGAGTTCGCCTACAGAGTTATACCACAGGAACCAAATAAAAAAAAATAATCTTGTTGAAATTAAGTGAAGGATACATCGACAATTCGACATATACACGAAAATCTTACCATAATCGCTCGATCAGGAAAAGGGCAGGAGTAGTGAGGGATCTTGATTTTTGGGATGAATTTGTAAGATAAATTTATCATAGTAAAAGTGCAAATTAATTGAAAAAGTTAAAAATAAAAAATAAAAATCCGACCTACCGGATTCGAACCAGTGACCTAAGGATAACAGCTGAACCACTACAGTCCTCCGCTCTACCAACTGAGCTAAGGTCGGTTTGTAGTTTGGACCAAATTAAATGTTATTTATAGTTTATTTAGCGGAGAGAGAATAAAGTTGTAAGAGAAAGTGACAGACTCGACTTAATTCATCCATCACCTTGTCCAGTTATTAACATTTAATTTGATTCATCGCTCAATTGGGTTTGTCAAATTTCTCGTTGATTAAACGCGCAGTTCAAAATTTTAAGCATTTATTTTGCATTGATTTTATTAAAATTTTAGACAATTTTCGAAAACTTAGAACAATTTTCGAAAACTTAGAACAATTTTTTACCAATTCATAAGTATCATCAAACCAATTAACAGAATACTATACCATGGTAAAGAGAATGACATAACAAAATATAGGGTTGTGTTGGAGTCATTACAGAACATATAACTTTGATGTGTGAGTTGATACACAACATTTAAAACTATATATTCATTTGCCAACCAAAAAAAAATGTACATTACTTAATTTCAATGTTTCCAAATTTCAGTGCAGACGGCGGCTGAGAACAACATCTAGCTTAAACATATCTAAACTTTCACTGCTTCAGGTTTTCTATAAAAATAAGCACTCAAAATCCCAACATTCTTATCCTCAAAATGATATCCCCAATAATTCAAATTATGGCTCTTTTCTTGTTTATGGCTCTTCTCATTTCTGCCCAAGTTGCAGACGCTCGACAACTCAATCCACTGCTGTGTAAGCACTTTCTTGACTTTTAAACATAAAAAGTACTAAGATATCATTGCAAAGTGAATTATTCGATTACATGTTTTTTTTTTTAATTGACCGGTAGCTTATCACTAAAATGAATATAAATAGATGCAAAACACTTTCTTGATTAAATTCTTTTGTCATGTATTAATGAAAAAACCTCACGTGAAATAGATATATTAAACTCTGAATTTCCTTTGATTGTGGGTTTGATTTTATTAGCAAAAGAGGAAGATAAGAACAAGAAGAGAGGTGCAGATTTTGAGTGCCCCAAAGGGTGCTGCCGAGGTGTAGCCAGACCATATTGCCGCTGCTGCTCTTAAAGATGTTTTTGTATTTCTCCATCTGTCCCACTGTTCCTCTCACTTTTATGTTTTTAATTTTTTTCGAAAGTTTTCTAATTTGAAGATAAAGCATAGTTTCAATGATATCTTTCCCTACACCAGTACACCACTATATAAATACCCCCTCAATCTCCAATTTGGCACCGTTTGACTTACACGATCTTTAAGAAATATAGTGGAAAATGAGTGAGAAAATGGAAACCGTTTGACTTACATGATTTTTAAGAAATATAGTGGAAAATGAACGAGAAAAGTTAATGGAATATGAGTCTCATTTTTATATACTATCTCCGTCCACGAAAAATAGATAAAGTTGTAAATTACATGGGTTTTAATGCATAATTGGTGAGTAAGAGATAGAGAGGGAAAATGTGGTAAATTACATGGGTTTTAATGCATAATTAGTCTAATTTTGATGAACAACTTAAAATGATAAAATATTATTATTTTTTGTGGGCGGAAATAATATTAATTTTATACTCTGTGATAAAATGTGTGATAAAATGTGATTGAAATATGGAGTCTATTAACAAGTAAGGATTTCAATTAGTTAAGGAAATTAGTGTAAATTAATAAAATACGAAGGGAGTAATTTTGGTTATGACATACCATGTCATCGTACCATTTGATGTATCTAGACTATCCACTCATATTCTTGCAAGTTGCAACTTTGCCTCTTCGTAGCCAAGTGCACCACCCATGTATATATGCATATATGTAATGTAGGTCGATATCAATTTTGTAAATGAAATATTCTTATTTTCATATTTTAATACAAGTGGAAATGTAAACGAATTAAGAAGTAGCACGACTTGACCAAAAATCTGTGTAAAACTACAAAGTGTTCCCACATTCATATTCTGATACAAGTATAAATGGAGACATGTAAATTCGTTAATAATTAAATCTTCCAACTAACGCGCGCAATTCCAATTTCCACCTAAACGAAATTAGTAATCAAATTCTTTTATACACGTTACAAATTAATTATATAAATTATATTGTTTCAAGTAATATTAAATGCTATCTTTATTAATGTGTGAAGAATAAAAATGGATTATCTTGATGATACTTTGGAGTAGTTAAAAAGTTACTTTTGGAATTTTAGATGAACTAATGCAAACAGGCCACAAAAATGATTGTATAGTATGGATATCAGAAAATCCTAATTTGATTTCTTGATATCAAAATATTAAAATATTCAAAATTGACTGCAAAACAATGGAAAAATTCATTACTTATAAGTAGTTTGGAATCCCTAGAAATTCAAAGAAAATAAAATTAATTATGAAAATTAACTCGTTAACCCGTTTCGCAAGTACAAGGCAAATTAATTTCAAGTTATTCCGGCACAATTGACATTTTCCGGAACTGTATCTTGGACTATAAATTTTATTCTTTCTGAAAAAAATGATACAAGCACATAAATTTTCCCAGTTATCACCTTTTCATATGAAAATATAATTCTCCCAGCTAGGATGGGAAAAAAATGAGCTACTCATTTTTACTCGAATCCACGATAATATTATCATCATGCATGGCTATATTGGTTTTATAATAATATTTCCATTTCCCCATCTTTCCAACCTAGAGAAAAAGATCTCACTAATATAATACTCTTTTTTAAAAATCTTTTTCTTATTTCTGTATTTCTTAATTAGGATAATCAAATTCTGCAACAAAGTCATACGCTGATACACGTTCATCCAGTCAATCACCAGAACCCAGTCTTCGTTGAACAAGTAGAGTTTTGTGACAAACTAATAATTTAATTGGTTAAAGTAGTAATCTATAAATTGGCGTAGAGAGTGCATGGAAAGCTCACAGCCTTCTCATAAAATAAAATCGAACATAAACACATTAATTTCCTAAGCAAAAATGGTTTCCAAAAGATTTGTATTTATTGGTCTTCTGATTGTTATGGCCCTAGTCTTATCCATGGAAGTTGCAGATGCTAGACAACTGGCTGAGACGTCCAGCAATGTTGCATGTAAGAACACTTTCTTTCTTTTAAATTCAATAAAATTATGGGTATTGAAATTTCGAGATAAATATATTTTATTTTAAAATGTAAAAAAATCATGATGATAGTGAATTTTTTTTTAAAAAATATTTACTAGAGTAATTCTCATGTTTAGTAAAATTTGGTTTGGGTTTTATTGCAGCTGAAAGGAAAAATGTGGATCTCATGGATAATGATGTTGAGTATACCTGCCTGAATGGGTGCTGTGGAACTGGAGGTACTGCGCGCTATTGCCTTTGCTGTTGATATATTATTTTGCCTATCCAATTAATTGGTGTTTAATTTCAGAAATAAATCTACAAATCCTCATGTTGGGAAATATGATGATCATGTGGATTGAGAATAGATGTTCATTTCATTGCGATTTGTGTTGGATTTTATTATGAATAAAATTGGTATATTAAAGTTTCATTCATTGTGGGGTTGTTCGGTATCTTATGATTAAATATTTGAAGTTGAATCTCACAACTTAATTTTAGATGAATAATCTTATGATAATAAATCATGATAATCGAACGACACCTATATGCACTACATATTTCAGCAAACGAATCCCAGTTTGCTGAAACTAGCATGCATGAGAAATTTAAGCATTTCTGAGGCACCCAGTTTAGAAACCGCGATTCTAGTTGGAAACCGTTGTTTTTTTACAATTTCGGTTATGATTTTGGAGGTTTCTCGATTTGTTAAAAAAGTTTTTAAAAATAATTTTGTAGAATTTCAATAAGCAACTTATAAAATAAATTTGAACAAGACAACACATAAATTAAATTGAAAGTAGGTCGGAGGAAGAGAATTTACAATTATAGTGAATTAGATATGTACAATGTACATATTACAAGTTACCAGTGTTGACAACCGACGTAGTTAGACAAAATGAAAGGGAAAAAAATGAAAAAAAAATGAAAAGGGCTTAATGATGCAAAAGTTGCATAACGTAAAGAGAAATAGACTGAATGGAGAATTAATCAAAGAAACCTTAGTTTCTGTGAAACTGATGCAAAAGGGCTCTGATACCAATTGACGCAAAACATATAGAGAAACTAACTGGGCGGAGAAGAAATTCAGAGAAACCCTAGTTTCAGTGAAATGGAAATATTATTATCAAAAATCAACGACGTCCAAAAACAAAAAAACAATGCTATTTATAAGTGTCTAGAAACCCTAGAAAATCAAAAGGAAAATAAGCAAAATAGGAAAACCTAATTTGTAGAAGGAAAAACAATTACTTTTGATATTTTTCCATCTACAAATTATATTAACTAGAAAATAAATAAAACCTAAAATATAGTTTGCTTAGAGCATCTCCAATGGCAATAGGCCAGCCACAGGCTAGCCACTCTCTCTTCCTGCCACGTCATCAGCACTAAAAATCCACCTGCCACATCATCATTTTAATCAAATAGGCTAGCCGCAATAAAAATAATTCAAAAACAACTACATTTGCGGAATTAAACACAAAATATGAAATAAAATTTACGACACATATACGGAAAAAATTCGTTAATTTTATTTAAATAAAAAAAAGTGCATTAACTAAAAATCAAAAAAATTACATAATAAAAAAAATCCGGCCTTCCACACATGTGCCACCGCCCCACTCTACTCCTCACTAATTTATTAAAAAAATACATTAAAAAATGCAATAAAAATGCAATAATTTTATATAAAGTAAAAAAAGGTCCATCCTAAAAAAAATTATAAAAAAAATACATTAAAAATGCAATTAAAAATGCATAAAAAAATACATTAAAAAAATGCAATAAATAAAAAAAATTGCATAAAAAAATACATTAAAAAAAAAAATCAACCGGCTAGCCGAAATTGAGCCCACAATGGCGGCTAGCGAGATCGGCCAGCGGTCGGCTAGCGCCCGCAAATCGGCTAGAGCTCGCCGATCGGCTAGCCGAAATGCCGTTGGCCGGTTCCAATGGTTCGGCTAGCAACGCGAATCGGCTAGCCGGTGGGCTAGCCGCTATTGGTGATGCTCTTAACCTCCCAGTCTTATATTCTATAACTGTTGGGGTTTGTATACTAAAAGATTCTTCGAGCGTACATGCCTTTGTACAGTCAGCTTGTGCATGTATACGAGAAATGCCACGTCCACTTGTTTACCTATTTATGAGAATAAATAATATAATATAATGGTTTATTATTGAAATATAATAAACAATCTAAGGCTTTTTACTAAGAAGGTCAAGTAGGGAAATTCGATGAATCTCCTCATGAGTTTCCCAGTAGGGGACTTGGCCAGATCTAGTAAGAAGAAAAACGTATTCACAACCTAGATAGGCTTTGGCTACCTATTGGTACGGTTGCGGTGTTTGTGATAATTCTCTCTTACCTAAGAAGAGATTAGTAACACCGGTGTGGTAAAACACTGAAAGGATCTAATCCGAAATGTATTCTTTATTGCTATCTACTGAAAGAATATATTTAAGAAAGTTTAGTATTTTCTAGTCTATGATATTAATATCAATATTGTTTATTCAATCAAACGCCACTTTGACTTATCAATATGTGAGAGTTTGTACGTAACTCAAGTTCATGATATCTTGGGTGGTAGTAATTGAATAACATGAAGGTATTGGAATATTATTTCATAGAATTCGCGTGCCCAGTGTGGTATGATTAAATTCCTAAGGGGTGATCCCCAAGAGGTGTTTGAAAAAGGAATTTATTATTCAGAAAACTGCGCAGTTGGAATTTATTCCACGAATAATAAATAAAGTTTCAAACTAGAAAAACTCTTTGGAGAATTAATTTAATTCTAGTCACATAGCAGACAAAAAAATTAAATTGACGGATCAAGATAATCTTAAACGCGGGAAATATTATAAAATAAAATTGACCCAAGTTATTTGTAATTTGGTGATTTAAGTGGGAGTGCAATATTATTCTTTAGTGGAACAAAATAATATTCCATTGATAATATATTAAATCATGGGTTATTTGATTTAATTAGTAATTTATCTAATGGGTGAGCCCAACACTTAAGTCATTCCATGGATCCCCTTACTAGCCCAATACGGTCTACTATAAATAATGAATGAAAGGGAAACCCTAGCACATAATCCAAGGCACCTCAAACCCTAACCCTAGGAGGCAAAATCGGCGCCTCCCTCTTCTCTCTCACTTGTCCCGATTTCTGTGCCTAGCACGTGGGAGAATTAGGGTTTTGATTATTGTTCTTGATCTATCATAATTCATAGGATTAGATCTAGACAATTTCGTGTTTGGATTGGGTTTTCCTAGATCCATTCAAAGTTATTTAATTGATTATCTAAGATCCGCCCACACGGATGGATGATCAAGGACAAGGGAATAGTACGGAAGATTCATGGTCGATAAACCAAGGATATCCGGGTGGTGCAGCTAGCAACGTCAATCCAATGATGGATAAAGAGGTAATAATCGAATCTATATCGAATATGCATGATTATGTGTTTATTTGATGTTATACCTATAGATCTATGTTTATTGCATGAAATTGGAGTCGAATGCATAATCACCTAAATAGATCCGTTAAGGACCTGTTTGTTTTCCGTGTCTTCCGCTGCGGTAGTCCCAACAATAACTGCATCACTTTAGCTCAACTTAGACCTTTTAAAGTTAGAGTTTTCAAATTTAAGGTGATTTTCCAACATATTCTTTTATCCAACTATCTATTCAGCTCGGTTGTGCTCGCCGCTCATCGTGCGCCACTGCCGGGTCCTACTGCCTCATCATCGGTAAACTCTTTACCATCATTCTCCACACGAGTGTCCCAATCTAGCTCTTGTTTTCGCATGTCTGCCTTTGCCCAATCATCGAGTAACATAGTGGTTCATGTTTTTGCCAGAGAGTGTCGTGTAAGACACAACCGCCAATGCTAAAAACTAGCTCAACGACAACGAAGGAAGCAGGAATGACGAGAATCTCCTTGGCCATTGTTGCGAGTATTGAAAACTCTTTCTCATGCATTGACAACAAATAAAGGATGTCGATTACAAGCACATATTTAACGCACTAGTAGCTCTAGTCGTATTAGTACTACCATGTAGATCTTGTAATTGTGCCGCTACATCTGGATCAACCAAATAATTTTTTTAGAGGATCAATTAATGGTTCTTCATCCATCTCAATGATAACTCGAATACCTACTTATTAATTGGAGGGGAAGTGTCTTACCAACTGAGTCGCACTTTATTGTCTGGATCGACCAAATATTTTAATACGCGGCGAATCTAAAATTATACATGGAGCACTAGAAGAGAAAACTTGGTGAGAACTAGTAATATACACCGAGTTTCATTTTCCGTAAAGAAAGTAAAATGAATTGTTCATTAGTTTGTTAAGAAGTAAAATGAGTTGACCAAAATTTTGGTGTACAATTGCAAGTCCTATAATCATATTCTAATACAAGTACAAATGGGAACGTAGAAATTCGTTATTAATTAAAGCTAATAGTAATATGTTCCCACCACACACTCCCATCGCTTTCCTATTTTAACTATCATAATCCTTAGATAATTCAATGATAAAAAAAAGTACTTAAGTGCCCTAATTGGTTTTTATTAGCCCTAGATCAAATGCCAAATTCTAATTTGAAAAAAAAATTAAAATTGCAGATAAAAGATGAATTAAAATGGAAGTATGGGTGTAAACACAGTAAACTGTTTTTCGGGACTTATTTTTAATTTTTCTTTTATTATCGTTTAGATCCTTAGAATTCTAGTAGCTTATAAATAATAATATCCCATTATAGATGACATACTTGAGCAATAACACGATATTTTAGAAGATATTGTTTGTATGTTAACTTTAAAAAAGCTCTATAAGTGGTTGCCTAAAGATGGGTATGAGTTAGTACACGGAATTGATAGATTTAGAGACAACGAATCCTATACTTGAAGAACTTGAGAATTAGATCTAGATGTACTTTTATAAATTAGTAGAAATCAAGGACGGAGGGAGTATGAGTTGGTGAAATTTATGGTACATTAGTAAAAGAGTGAACAATAAAAATGGTCCATGGACTATGAGTTTATCTCCACATAGTCCCTGGACTTTAAAAATATCACCAGACATTCCTGAATTAAGGGTTTATTATGAAATTGGCCCTTTTGGCTATTTTTTATCCGAAAATGCCCTTTTGAGTATTTAGGTAATTTCGTCTTTTCACATTTTAACTATTTCAATATGATATTATTTCAATAATGTACTAAATCTAATATTATTTCAAAATTATCTTCTTCTTCCCTTTGTCATCCTTCACTTTGTTTTTTTTTTCAATATTAGATTTAATTTTATAAAATTAAATTTAAAATTTAGATTTTTAAATATCAATAAATTATTTTAATTAAAATTATTTATTTATTTATTTATTATAAGAGTTTTGTGTGAGTTGGCAGTTGGCTGCATAGTTTTATTTCTATATATATAGATATGAGACGAGAAAAAATACATCTTCTTCTTCCCTTTGCCATCCTTCACTTTGTTTTTTTTATTTCAATATTAGATTTAGTTTTGTTAAATTAAATTTAAATTTGGATTTTTAAACACCAATAAATTATTTTTAATTAAAATTCTTAATTTATGTATTTATTATAAAAGAGTTTTGTGTGAGTTAGCAGTTGGCTGCATAGTTTTATTATATATATATATATATATATATATATATATATATATATAGCTGGGAGACGGAGAAAGAATACATAAATTAATAATTTTAGTTAAAATAATTTATTGATATTTAAGAATCTAAATTTTAAATTTAATTTTACAAAATTAAATCTAATATTGAAATAAAAAATAAAGTGAAGGATGACAAAGGGAAGAAAAAGATAATTTTGAAATAATATCAGATTTAGTACTTCATTGAAATAATATCATATTGAAACAGTTAAAATGTGAAAAGATGAAATCACCCAAATGCTCAAAAGGGCATTTTCGGATAAAAAATAATCAAAAGGACTAATTTCGAAATAAACCCCTAGTCCAGAGATGTCTGGTGATATTTTTAAAGTCAAGGGACTATGAGCGAGATAAACACATAGTCCATGGCCATTTTTATAGTTCACTCTTAGTAAAAATAGTAAAAATGAAGTGAAACAATCACTGAGGGACTGACTAAAATAGAAAATTCAGACACATAATTGGAGGCGGAGGAATTATGTTATTTAAAATATGAAAATATACGAATATTTTTTCATGGGTTGAAAATATACGAATATTTAAAACATGGCTTAAACATGCAAGATGCAAAATTTAGCGACTAACTTCACTTTATAATTGGCGAGTGAGTGAAGGAGAAAAGCAAATTAAGTAGTTGGAAGAGGTGGTAGTTTTGAAGAATAAGGATTTGGGAGAAGAAAATTCAGAGTTGATTAAGTATAGACAATTCAAGCAGATTAATATTCAGAGTTAATATTTTTTTTTGTGTGTGTGTGTGTTTAAAGTCTCACCGACTTTTGCAACATTTTATTCTGTATGATTCGTTCTAAAAGCAGAGCCAGTTGACTATTATAAAAGCACAAATTAATTAATGGGGTCGGGATGTAGAAATTTGTTACTACAACACGCGTTTGGAAATTTCCCACGACCTAGTCCCATCGCTTTCTTCCTAATCCCACAAATGGAAGTGGGTTGAAAAGAGAGAGTAGTAATATACAGCAAGAAAATGTGTCTCGTTCTTTTATTATCAAATTATTGTTCTATTTCATTCCAACTTAGTTGAAGAAAATTAAGAAATTGCATTAAATAAAATAAATAAAAATATAATAAAAGAAAAGAGAAAATAAAATTAATGATATAAGAGAGAAAAAAATAGAAAAAAAATGATTAAATGTAATGTTTTTTGCTATAAAAGAAAAAATAGGTTGAAATTGTGTCGTTTTAATCTGAGATCAGTTGACCAAACCCATTCTTCGTTGAACCAATGGTTACCAATAAGTTAACACTCTACTATAAATTAGCATGGAGAATGCATGTGAAGGTTACAGCCTTATCATACAAACAAACACATCAATTTCCTGAGGAAAAAAAATGGTTTGCAAAAGAATTGTATTTATGGGTGTATTGTTAGTTATGGGGCTTCTCATCTTGTCGGATGTTTCAGATTCAAGACTACTTACTCAGACCTCCAATAATTTGGCATGTAAGCATTTTATTTCTTTCAAAAGTAATACTACTTCAATATAATTATGTATTCATGAGGGATTCAAATTATATCATGAAGCTACTATTGGCTTCTTTACATTGTTACATTTCGCTCATGCTCAATAACTCTGGTCGAGGTCCTTCAAACTACTTTCAAGCAAGAGTTTATGAGGTTTACTGACCAATTTTTTAATACTACTATATTTTTAATACCTTCCTCGGTTTTAATTTTGGGATAATCATATTTGGAATGTGGGCTAATCAGGTCCTATATAATCAAACTGATATTAATCTGTTCATTTATAAATTAATAATCCTAAACATTGTGGATTTCAGTCTAACCCAATAGACTAATTAGGCTTTGTAGCTACTAAATTGAAGTGAAAATAACAAACATGTGAAGTTTGTTCATTCCATAACAAAACTTTAACGTGCGATGTTCAAAACCAAATTTATTTTAGTAAATATATGTCGTATAATTTAAATCGTTAAATTAAAATTTGGTGCGGCTTTTATTGCAATTTGCAGCTGATGAGAAGAACAAATCGGATATCAATATCATGTTCACCTGCCCTGGCCGGTGCTGTGGTGTAAAAAGAGTCAGAAGAGGACATGCTACTTCTACTTATTGTTATTGCTGTTGATTTATTAATTAGATTGATGGCTAGCTTATTATATCTATGCAAGACTAGTGGATTATTAAATAAATCTCATTTTGGGAAATGTATATAATAAAATCACTCAGATCATGTGAATTTCGTATAGATTTAAGATTTTCATTTAATTTGCTTGATTTATTAATATAGTCAACTAAACAAAGATGATTCCAAAATGTACGTTTGTTTCAAATATGTCCCTGACTATAGTTCTTAAACGTATTGGCTTGCATTTGCATAATTGTGCATAACTTTCGTGTTCAATGTATGTCACTTAGGGCTGACAAATCGTGTGGATTGAGTAATTATTGGGTCAATCCGATATTGTTTCATCCCAATGAAACCAGCTCTACCCCAACCTGAAACCATTTGGTTCTTATTGGGTCCTAATCAAACAACTCTGTGGGTGTTCGTGCATGTAATCGTATCATGCAAAAATTGTCAGCCCTTCCATTAGTGATAGTAAGTTAGTCACTACAAAAAACACGCTAATTACTAATAGAAAAATCTGTGGGTAAAATCAATGTATCCGTTGGAAAACTATGTTTCTAAGTTACCAAGGGACACTAGACGTTGGTAAAAGGCACGTCGCATATTTTTTAACCACGGGATATTTGCCGTTGGTAAAATTTCCAACGGCAATTCGCTCAGCAAATGTTGGTTAGGGTTTAGGAATTACCAACGGCAGTTATCCGTTTCAAATTTTCCAACGGCACCTTTCCGTTGGTAATATTCCAAAAAGTGTATTAGCACCATTTTGATGTTTTTCATCGTACATGTACACAACATCAACGTGTGACTTGATTGTTGGGGTTGCTTGGACATAAACCGCTTCATCACCTCTTCCATCTCTAGTTTTTGCTCGCATCTTTGCTCAAGTAATTCTTGCTGCATTTGGCTCCACACTTCTTGCTGCACTTCATCTCGTATTTGGTCTCGAATGGAAGGATCCGAGCAGGCTAAGTGGTGATGACTAGACGTGGCCACGGTTCAAAAACCGCCGGTTCCGGTTCGTCGAAAGCTTGAACCGTAACCGGCCCAGATACCGGTTATCCAGTTCCGGTTTAACTGTCGGTTACCGCCGGTTCCGTTTACTAACCACCGGTTTTTCAGCGGTTCTGGCGGTTCCGGGCCGGTTCCGGTACATTTTTTATTTTATTTAAATCTTATAGTTATAACTTTTAAATTCTATAGTAAAATCGAAAGAGAATTGATAACGATAAAGAATTGCAATTTTATTAATTTGAAACTTTGAATGTAAATTTCTACAATACAATTACAAGTTACAAAATACAACAATACAACTATACACTTGAATTTAAAATTTAAATACAAAATTACAATTTACAAAAAATATATTAAAAGTAAAGTTGAAACAATTAGAAAAAAAAGAAATAAAAAGAAAAGGACTTGAGCTCAACTTAAATTTTAAATTTAAGTTGAGGTGCCTACGTATCCTTAATGCTCAATTGCATTAAGGAATCAAAGTCCACGTAGTTTTCTTACCTTGCTTACCTTGTTGGTTGGCGGTTGACGACGGTTGGCCTTCATTCTTCACCTTCATCCTCGGTGTCGGTGAAGGTTTCCTCACTCTCTTCACGAGCATCCCAATCTGGTTCTTGCGCCCTCTTTGCATCTTTTCCCCAATCATCAAGTAACATCACAACTTCCATATTTCTCGCGGAGAGTTTGCTTCTTCTCACGTCCAAGACACATGCTCCAACACTGAAAGCGGACTCGACGGCTACGGTGGAAGCCGGGACTGCAAAGATCTCCTTAGCCATTGACGCAACTATGGGATAATCTTTCTCGTGTGTTCCCCACCACTCTAGGACGTCGATTTGGGCGGGTGTAGGACCTGCATCACTAAAAGTATGGTGGCGTGCTTCCAAATAAAAATCTAACTCGCTTACCGGTCCCATTGAGGTGGGCCTTAAGCTTGAGCCTGTGCCGTAGCCGTATAAGTCAGCTAATTGTGATTGAGCATCGGGGTCATCATAAGCAAAACCAAAACCGCCATATTGCTGCGGTTGAGGAGCAAGTTGTGTACGTGGACGAATTTGGTGGGTACGGTTATACTTTTCTTCATATTCGGCAAAGAGAGTACGCAAGCTACTTTCAAATTGAGCTTGAACAAGTGATCTATCAGGAATGGTTAGTTCAAAAACTCTCGAGGTTTCATCATCATCATAAGAAAAATTTTGAAGTGGACTAAGTGTTGGGGATAATCGCAGCGGAAAATGCAAAACAAATAAATCCACATAAGAATCTATTTAGGTGATTATGTGGGTCGATTCAATTTCATGCTTGAACATGTAGAGACATATAATTGCGCAATTAATCACATAATTTAATTTAAATTATGTTGTTGAATACTTACAACAATGATTCTCCAAAGAATCGAAGTGGCTTGCTACTTCTCCACGTGTAGATCTTGACGCTTGATTGTGAATGCAAGACCAAAGATCTTCTAACCTATGACTCTTAACTCTATAGATCTAAATTCCTTGTGGGAGGAATCTCTTAGAAATTATAAGAATCTTGAAGGAGAAGACAAGAAAGCCAAGTGTGGAGGCTAGGGTTTGTGATAACATTTGTGTCTCCTCCTTACATTCTTATTTATAGAGTTTATGATGGGCTAGGTTAGGGATCTATGGGGCTTGGATTGAGCCTCCCCAATTGGACCTTCTTTACTAATTAAATTATAACCCATGATTTAATATAAGGCCAATGGAATATTTCTTGTGCCACTATAGAAGAAATATTGACCGCCCATCCAATCCGTGATTACAAGCAATCCGGGTTGACCTCTTTAATATATTATTTCCCGTGTCTAAGACTTTCTATATCCATTAATTAATTTGTAGTCTGCTATAGACTTTAAATTAATTAATATCTTTATTTCCAAGAGTTTGTCTAGTACGAGATGTATATTAAAAATATACTTTTCCTTTTCTATTTATTCTTGGATTAAATCCAAACCGGCCGAGTTTCCGAATAATAGAACTTCTCTCGAACACCTCTTGGGGATATAGTCAAACCGCGCAGGCACACGATTCAATGTAATAATAAAACTGACACCATTCTAGTTATTAATTACTACTACCCAAGATATCAAGAATATTGGGTTACGAAAAACCCGCACCTATTGATAAGTCAAAGCAGCGTATGATTAAATAACGTGTGTCCTATATTATTACAAAGATTAGGAAATATTAAATCTCCAAGACATCGTCTACCAGTAGATAGCAACAAAGACGTGTCTATACTTTAGATCCATTCAATGCTATACCACACCAGTGTCACTAGTCATTCTCAAGGTAAAGACGACTTTCGGATGGACACTGCAACCTTTCACGATAGGTAGCCAAAGCCTATCTAGGTTGTGAAAAAGTTTTACTTCTACAAGGTACCAGTTGGGCCACCTACTGTGATGACCTGTTCCACGACCCAACCTTCAATGTAGAAGACTTAGACTGATTTTACTTTCCGGCGTTTTAATTATATAATTTAATATATAATTAAATACGGTCAATACCCATTAAAGTAAAATACACAGTGTGAAGAAAACATTTATTATTCTCATTAAATGAAGAGTGTTTACAATATACAAGCAATTTATCAAATTCAAAAACTCGAAAAATGCTTTTAGTATATATGTTCCAACACTAAGAACAATAGAACGCAAATTTTGATAATAGAAATCTAAGATCTTAGTTGTGCCAGATAATTTTCATTTTGGATCCAAGCACTTAGCAATTAAAAACACAGTTGGAATTTCACTAAAATACTTCAACCATTTGTTTCAATCATATAAAATAAAACACACATTAACTCATGAGATCTAGCATTTTTCATGCATGTTTTAAAACCAAGTGCTATATACATGCAATGCTCTAACACACGAACAGATGTGCAGTAGTAAACACCCGATAATTCAACGGTCGCACATTTGAAAGCTTTGAACAATTGACATAAACTCATGCTTTGGTCCCAACAATTAGGCGTAAGAAATATATCACCATAGGGATTAGTTCTAAAAAAATCGCACAAAGCATCTTTATGCTCCAAAGTAGAATTGAGGCAATCATATGTAGAGTTCCATCTAGTAGACACATCCATTATAAAAGTTGTATACCTGATGTTCCTGTTACGGCAATATTTTTTCCAAGCCTTGCCAAGCTTGAAATGGATCGCTCTAACTGCATTTCTAATAGGATCAACATGCTTTTGCCATAAAGAAAGTGCATCTAATAGGATCAACATACTAGTTGTAGGTAGTCTTTTTGAGTTCAAATTATAACACTCTTTCGTCGAATCTTCGTAATCTTGATTATCATAAATATTAAAAGGAAGATGATGCATGGCAGCAAATTTAGCCATAACTTCAGTAGTATGCTTATGATCATATCTTAAAAGAGCGGAGGACGGCGTACCTGTTTGAGACGAACCGGAGGCGGAGCCATGGGCACTCGCACTTTGGAAGTTGAGTTGGGTTTGGCTAGCGCTATGCCCATATAGTTCGGGATGAATCGTCTGCATGTGACGGATGAGAGAGCCATATCCCCCAGACTTCTTGAATTTGCATTTTTTGGTGCAGTAGTTACAATATGCCATAAAAAATATTGGCACTTCATTAGCGGAAGACACTATTGGGACCTTTTTGAAATATTTCACAAATATATCAGATTTATATTTAGATTTTTCTCCGCGGCCATCTTGTGAAGGGGGAGGGGAGGCATTTCCTCATTTTCGTGGTCACCGTCACTGTCCTCATTATCATCGTTCAGATTAACATTAACGTCATCAATTTCGTAATCATCAACCGAGATGTAATTATCACCCGACCTAGCATCGGATTCGGCGCCAACCGCGCCATGACCACCCAATTGGGCTAGTGCAATGGCTGCAGCTGCACGACGATCTTCTTCCATCTACAAATAGTACTTCCTCTCAATGTGTTTGCTTGCCTTATGGGATCGTGGTTCCTTTGAGTTTGCAACAGCTCCAGAGTTATCACAATATACCGTGATGCTCTTGGGCAAACTCTGAATCACACCCAACTCCTTTAGGAAGTTCTTGAGCCATACAGCCTCTTTTGCAGCTTTAGAAGCAGCTACATACTCGGCTTCCATGGTCGAGTCCGCAATGCATTTCTGCTTTGCATTCTTCCATATAACGGCTCCACCTCCCAAGGTGAACACATAACCAGAAGTAGACTTCCTCGAATCACGATCAGATTGAAAATCTGAATCCGTGTACCCCATCGGACATAGATCAGATGCCTTGTAAACTAGAACATACTCTTTAGTCCTCTTCAGGTACTTGAGTATATTCTTTACTGCAGTCCAATGTCCTTGGCCAGGGTTCGACTGATACCTAGCCACCATGCCTACGGCAAAGCATATATCAGGTCGTGTACACAACATAGCATACATGAGACTTCCAACTGCCGAGGCATATGGAACCTTTTTTATGTCTTCTATCTCTGTATGTGTCGTAGGACACATCTCCTTTGATGGATGAATTCCATGTCTGAAAGGGACGAAACCTTTCTTGGAATTTTCCATGCTAAAACATTGTAGTACAGTATCGATGTAGGATTCTTGAGACAAGCACAACATTCTTTTCTTGCGATCTCTGATCACTTTGATTCCTAGAATGTGTCCCGCATCTCCCAAGTCCTTAATCTCAAACTGGGTAGACAACCAGTTTCTTACGGACGACAACATCTTATTATTGTTTCCAATTAGTAAGATGTCATCCACGTAAAGTACCAAGAACACCACATTTGCACCTTCAACTTTCTTATACACGCAACTCTCTTCTGGGCACTGATCAAAACCAAATGATTTAACAGTTTTATCGAAGCACATGTTCCATGCTCTGGATGCTTGCTTGAGTCCATAAATGGATCTTTTAAGCTTCCACACCATGTGCTCCTTGCCCTTAATTTCATAGCCCTCAGGTTGTTTCATGTAAATGGTTTCCTCAAGACTACCATGCAAGAAGGCGGTCTTGACATCCATTTGCCAAACTTCCCAGTCCATGTAGGCTGCGATGGATAGGAGAATCCGAATTGATTTAAGCATAGCGACGGGTGAGAAGGTCTCATCATAATCGATGCCTTCTCTTTGGGTATAACCCTTTGCCACTAATCTAGCTTTGAACAATTTAACTTTCCCATCCGGACCTCGTTTACGCTTGAATACCCACTTGCTCCCAATGGCAATGCAGCCTTCGGGTAGGTTTTCAAGGTCGTAAACGTCCTTATCCTCCATTGATTGTAATTCGGAATCCATTGCCTCAATCCAGTTGAGACTATCCAAATCATTTATTGCTTCTTTGTAGTTCCAAGGGTCAGGTTCTAGATGTCCGGAAGCTGAGTCTGAAGACTCTCCCAGACCAATCCACCTTTCCGGTTCTTTTGAAATCCACCCCCCCCACTACGACGAGGCTCTACAATCGTAGGAGTAGAAGAAGTTGTATTACGTGGTGCAATATTTTCTTGTGGAGTTTTCTCTTGTGTAATTGGAACGTCATCATCTCTCATTTCTTCAAGAGTGATTACACTTCTGGGTTTTTGATTCTTAATATATTCCTCTTCCAAGAACTTTGCATTTGTGCTTACAAATACTTTGTTGTCTTGAGGACTATAGAATTCATAGCCTTTTGTTCCTTTGGCATATCCCACAAACAAACATACCTCTGTGCGAGAGTCCAATTTACTTGGATCTTTAAGTAGCACATGCGCCGGACAACCCCATATCTTGAGATGTTCTGGGTTGGGCTTACGCCCAGTCCACAACTCATGAGGTGTTTTGGGCGCTGACTTTGTAGGTAAGTTATTGTGGGTGTAACACGCTGTTTCCAGCGCAAACCCCCAAAGGAATTTTGGCAACTGAGCATAACACATCATTGATCGAACCATTTCAAGAAATGTTCGATTTCTCCTTTCCGCAACTCCATTTTGTTGAAGAGTGCCAGGTGCAGTCAGTTGGGATTCAATCCCAGCTTCCGCTAAGTAGCCCAAAAATTCATCACTAAGATACTCGCCTCCTCGATCATATCCCAGTTTCCAACACCTTTTCAGACCTACGCTGCAACCCTACACGCCTACGCCTGAACCCTAACACTGAACCGTCGGGAACCGGTGGTTTTGTGTCAGAAACCGCCGGTTTTCCGACACAAACCGGCGGTTTTCCGACCTTTTTCAGTCCTACGCCTGCAACTCTAGGAACCTATCGGCGACAACTACATATTCCCGGTTAACCGGCAGTTAACCGCTTAACCGTCGGTTTCGGTTTCATATTTTTGGAACCGTAACCGGCCCGTTATAACCGTGAAACCGGATTTCGAATCGGAACCGTCGTCCGGTTTCGATTCCGGTTCTGACCCGCCGGTTGGTAACCAACGGTTAACCATCGGTCCGGTTTGGTTTGGCCACCTCTAGTGATGACCAATCCCTCCTATATTTTGTGTCAAGTTGTTACACATAAGACGTTTTACAAAATCAACATTACCAAGTCCCTTCTTCACAACAACAGATCGGTGGAGCCGGCAAAGCTCCACCCCAAGCCTAGCCACCACTTAATGATATTTTCCACTGATATTTAGGTGTGAATATAATTTCTGTTTCCTAACGCTAGAATTTCAATACTCACTTCGTCCGTGAATAGGAGTCCCGTTCACTTTTACCATAAATGGTAATAGGGTCCCACATTCCATTTAAAAAAATATACAAGTGAGATCTATATTTCACAAACTTTTTTCCACCCACTTTTCTTTATATTTCTTATAACCCGTGCCGCCAATAAATGAGACTCCTACTGGCGGACGGAGGGAGTATACAATTTAACTTGACATGACACGATAACGACCAGAGCATGATATAACACTATAAAATACTCCCTCCGTTCCATAGTAATAGAGTCATTTTGCCATTTTGGTATGTTCCATAGTAATAGAGTTATTTTCCTTTTTAGTAAAAGTTAACACATTTTTCAACACCTACTACCTTTTTCATTTTTCACTTTATTCTCCCTTACTTAACTCACATAATACATTTTTTCTTAATCTTCGTGCCGAAAAGAAATGTCTCTATTACTATGGAATGGAGGGAGTACTTAATACTCCATCCGTCCAACTCAAGATGTCCACATTCTTGTGTGACACGAAATATTAAGAAAAGTTTTTAGGTGGAGTAAGTAAGAGAAAAAAAGTGTTATTTTAATGATGAGAGAAGAGAGATTTATCTTCAAATATAGAAAGCTGACATCATGATCAGGACAAACTAAACAAGGAAATGTGGACATCTTGAATGAGACAAATGGAGTACATGTTATAACGTGATCAAAATATTTTTTAATCATGATTTAAATCTAAATAATAAAATTAAAAGTATAATATTCTTTCAATTAATACAAATAATTAAAATAATAATTATATTTTTTAGCGAATAACCTGAACCCGATCCTAACCCAACCCAACCTGAAATTATCGTATTCTTATTAGATCAACTCTATAAGGATCGAAACCGAAAAATTGGGTGTTCGTATCGGGTTAATTTCATGCATGTTTATATCGGATTATCGTGTCATGTTAAAAGTTACAGCCATATTGTCTCCCACTATAATTTATACTTCCTCCGTCCCATAAGAATACGCATTCTTTCATTTTTAGTTCGTCCCACAAGAATATGCACTTTCTAATTTGGAAACTCTTTTATCTCTAATGAGGTGGGACTCATTCTCCACTATCAATACTTCAATTACTTTTCTTCTCTACCTTTCTTTTACTTTATCAATTTTATGTTAAAATCCGTGCCGAAATCAAAGTGCATATTTTTGGGGACGGAGGGATTATTACATAGAATGAGAATGAGAAAGGAGGGAGAGAGAGTGTTTTCAACTGATGAGATAATACATATGATTAGATAATTTTAGATGGATACCCAAACCCAATTTTAGATCAAAACGGGTACCCGTGGATACCCAAATCCAATTTTGCGGGTACCCGTACCCGAAAACGTCAATATTATACTACCCAATCCCGACCCATATAGTTAAACGGGTAACCCCATGCCTGCATCGGGTATCCTAAACCCGCAGTTGCGGGTACCCAAACCTGCATACATAACTTGAATTGTGTATTATATTATTCAATGGTATTATGCTTTTAGTTTTCGCTTATCATCAATACTAGTCATCTAATTCAATAATTTTATATACATGTTTGAAATTCTAGAATGAATTTAGGGATTGTTGCTAGCTGCTACACGATGATTTTAGATTTGTATTTTTTTTTACTTTGTTGTATTTGCATAATTTCCAACTATTAATTATGCACAAATATGGTGATTTCTCATCTCTTAAATATAATATGACTATGTATGAAATATAATGCAAATCCAAATTTCAAATAAGCAAATATGATAGAAACATCATGCATGTCTAAAATTAAATCACCATTCAAAAGTTTAATATAAAACCAAAAATAATTCAATTTCATCAAAAGTCTAAATATAAATAACTTCAACTAAAAGTTTAAATATTTTCAATCTTTAATAAAAAGATTAAAGACACTAAACTAAAAAAAGTTTCACTTTCACAAATCTTGCAATCCTTCATTTGGCAGCGGATAAATAATTGAAAATAAAGTGTATCGTCAGGGAGTATATACAGATTTGAAATTAATTAACTAAAATAAAATATTTGAAAACCATTACCCTAAAAATAACGGGTATTATCGGGTTTAACGGGTATACCCGCGCGGGTAGCGGGTATACATAACCCGCAAAAATTGAAAACAAACTACCCGATCCCGCCCCGTTTCCCATTGTTGTCGGGTAGCGGGTCGGGTTGAGGGTTTCCCGATACCCGCTACCCGTTTCGACACCCTTAGATGAGATGACCTTAAACTAAAAATAGGAAAAAAAAAGTCCTAAATCAGTGAAAAAGGACATAAATGTGATTATTGTCTTTTTATTTGTGGTCTATTTATGCTAATAAAAATTTACTGAATACCACAAATAATAACCCAATCATCCATTGATCAACTGTGTCAATTAATTATCTCGATCATGTAACATTACTCACCTTCCGACTCTATGCATATATATCGACTAATGAAACATTGCACACCTCCCTGGTCTATGCATACATGCATATTAAACGTGAATGGAAATTTCCTCGAAGGAACTTTTATATTTTCACTTTATTTATAGCACACCCGTCACTCTTAATCCGACGCAGTCTTCATTGAACCAATTGCCAAACCCCAAAGTCTTCATTTATTTTTCAATTTCGTTGTCGATAGCTTTACACTTTCAAATGTATGGTTTTCCTTCACACTATTTTCAACCCGTGAATAATATATTCTATTCATTGATTTAATTGTCAAACAAGGAAAATCAGATCTTGAGTTTTTAGCACATGTTTTATCATCAACCACACAAATTCAATACATTAAAAATGTTAATATAAAAGAGAGATTGTTATATACTTACTACATAAAGAAGTTTTATAACAAAACGGGGCTAGATTTTGCTAAAACTAGTAAATGTGATCCTAATTCTTATTTTCAATCTATATACAAAGTGGATAGAAAATATTTCTATCTTATATGTATATATATATCAAAATAAATAAAACCAAATATAAACATGCATGCATTTAATTACTAAACTGTTATCAGTAGAAATTAAATTTACTAAATATAAATGTGTAACTAAAATTTATAAGAATATTCACTTTCACTTTCACTTGCTCTTAAATGCTAACGCATCCCCAATTTGATTTTTTAGACAAATATGTACGTTCGTTGAATAATGTATCTATAAATACAGAGTGGAAAACCTTGTGATACAAAATCCAAACATACATACTCATTAAATTTTCAGAGCAAAAAATGGTTTCCAAAAGAAATGTATTTATAGCTGTTTTGTTAGTTATAGTGCTTCTCACCTCATCGGAAGTTGCAGATACGACTAGTAGAGCGAAATGTAAGCACTTTCTTTCCTTCAAACTTATACTATATGTACATTATCAAATATCAAGTGTTAATTATTTTGTTGGTTTAATGATCAGCAAAGGAATCTGAGAAGAGAGGTGATGAAGCGATAGGAAGTGATGACTATAATTGTGGCTCCGGTTGCTGTGACATTAAAGATGCCTCATATTGCCATTGCTGCGGTTAATAACATCAGTTGAAGGAGGACTAAATCAATGGAAGCACTAGTTGATAGATCCTTGACCTATTGAGCTTGAGCACCGTGAATCGAAGATAGAATAAAGCAAAAGGGGCTTAGCATTACTACTGCAAGTTGATAGGTGACATGATATGATTTAAGAAAAAGAGGGAACATCTTTTTTTGTCCATGAACTTTGCCAAAGTATCATTTTAGGTCCGTGAACTTTGAAAATATCATTTCAGGTCCATCAACTATGGGTTAATATCATTTGGAGTACTTTTTAACTATTTCCAAGTTTTTTAGACAAAAATACCCTTATACCTTAAAGGGTATATATTTTTAATAAATTTATCCTATACTCATATTTTTTATAAATATCTTTACTATATATTTTTGATGAATTTTTAAAATATAATTTGACCTTCAATATTATCACTTAATTTTGTAATTAAGTGACATGCAAGAAAAGATCCTTATTAAAATTTTTATTATTAAAGAAAAGTTCTTTATTCAATTTTAAAATTCTTTAATATAAAAATTGAAGAAGCAATTTTACTTGCATGTCACATAATTAAGTGATAATATTGAAGGTCAAATTATATTTAGAAAATTCGTCAAAAATATATTGTAAAAATATTTATAAAAAATATGAGTATATGATAAGTTTATTAAAAATATATATCCTTTAAGGTATCGAGGCTATTTTCGTCCAGAAAAACTTAGAAATAGTAAAAAAGTACTTCAAATGATATTAACCCATAGTTGATAGACCTGAAATGATATTTTCAAAGTTCACGGACCTAAAATGATACTTTGGCAAAGTTCGTGGACTAAAAAAGATGTTCCCTCTAAGAAAAATGATGTTTACATAAGTGAAAATAGAATAAAGTAGATGAGTGAAGTGAGGAAATATTAGTAAGAGAGTAATTGTATTATATTTTGCCAAAAAACAAAATGACTTTTTTTAGATGGAACGTCCCGAAAAGAAATATGAGTTCCTTATGAAAAGAGGAAGGGAATACAATTACTAAAGAAGTAAGCTTAAAAAATTAGTATGAAATAATCAATATACTGATAATCAATTATTAATTATAAAATTATTATTAAACATTATAAGTTAATTATAGCGCACTTCTAAATTTGAGTTATCATAAACTTTTTCGTTTTTTTCCCAAAATAATGTTCTTAATTCGGTATTTGTGACGATAACACGTGAAGCAATAAATTAAGATAGAATATATATAGATCAATTGCTCCAAAAACTATGAAATTTGTTTTATTAATATGAGATTAGTTTACCTAACCCATTCTTCGTTGAAACAGAGTCTTACGGCTTATTAATTAATTAGTTAATTAGGCTGTGATGATTATACCTTAGCCCTCAACACTTGGTTGGTTTCCCATAATAAAAGTCCAAGGTGGAGTATGTTGGATATTTTGGATGAACTCTTATTTGGGCTGTGTTATTTGTTAAGCCCGAATGTTATTAATTGGGCTGAGCCCAATTACTTAACCCTTCTCATCAGATGCTGCCACGTGTCTCTCTCTTTGGATGATGGCTTCTAAGCCGTTGGATGTAGGGTTGTTTGTGTTAAGTGAGAATGGGGTTGGTGCCGATTCTCATTCATTCATCATCTCTCTCTCTCTACTCTGCGAACTAGAGTGTCTCTCTCTTCTCTCTTCTCCTTCTCCGACGAACTTCCGGCCATCTCTTGGTGATCTTCCATGGTTTGTTGAGTGGTAGATCTGTTGTGAGTGCTGGTGTGAGGCAATCTCTTCGATTGCTTGTTACTGGAGTGGAACTAGGGTTTGTGAGAACTTGAAGGTCGTGTGTGGGGAATTTGTTCTGTGGAACTAGATCTGGTGTGAGGGGTTTCAATAGTGGAGGTATTGGTGGTCTGAGGGTTAACTCTATCCAATCCATTGGTGCTCCCTTGGATCTAATTCTGGAAGAATAGATCAGTGTTGGTTTTGGCGGGTTCTGAGCCAAGTTTTCTTTGATCTTTTGTTCTTACTCTCTGGTGTTTAGTTGATTACTAGTGTTTAGATCCCATAGGATCTTTATTAGTGTTACTAACGCGTTTCTTGAGTGTGCAGGTGCAATTGAGTACGGTTGAAGTTGGAGTTACAACTTCAAGACCTTGTAATAGTTAGAACTAGATTCATAGCAATCTTAGTTTGTATTACTTGTGTAAATCAGTCGCGTGAGTGAGAGTTTGGCTGAGCTCTCTTGTACAAGAACAAAGAGGTCTCGGTAATTAGTGAATCTAGACTAATCTGATCCCTACAGTGGTATCAGAGCCACGGGGGGATTAGTTTAGCACGCCGAGTCGCTTAAGGAGGTGGGCAAGTGGAATCCTCCTTCGAGAGGGGATTCACTCTGGTAAATTGGCTTATCCTTCTTGGTTTATGTTTCTGTTTAGTGCCAACTATAGGTTTGGGCTTTTGTTCTGGTAGACAGTCTCTGGCAAGGACTTAGGACTTCTGTGCTTTCTTTTCTCTGTGTTGCTTCCGCTGGTTTTAGTGCTCTGTGATCTGTGATCTCAAGTTACTTGATCACTAAGCATCTTGTACTGCCCAAGTGACCCCCTGCGCCCTCCAGTAGTGAGTGATTGCGAGCTGGGATTGGCCAGTCTTGCTCGTGACAGTCAAGGATTTGAGTCCCTTTCTGTTGTGTGAAAGCTCTTAGTCTGTTCTTGTGTTGCTGGTGTATGTCTCTGTGTTTTTTTCAGGTGTGTAAGGCTGTGTGTTTCTGTCTTGCTTCCTGTTTTCTTGCAAAATTTTTCTTGCTAAAATGGCTCAACCTGTTGGTCTGGTTCCTTATAATGGTAAAAATGATTTTGCTATTTGGAAACAGAAAATGAAATGTGTTTTGATTCAACAAAAAGTGTTTAAAGTTGTTGATGGTACTTTACCTGAGGATACCACTCAGGATAAAATTGATGAGATGAATGATCTGGCAAGGGCTACCATTGTGTTAAATCTATCTGATTCTGTGATTAGGAAAGTTGATCATGAGGAATCTACTGCTGAAATGTGGAAACTGCTTGATACTCTGTATACTGAAACCTCTATGTCTTCCAGAATGTATTTGCTTGAAAAATTGTTCAAATTTAAGCTTGATCTTGCTAAAGACATTGATAATAATGTGGATAGGTTTCAGAAGTTAGTTCAGGACATTAAGAGGTCAGGTGATAAAACCATAGATGAATACACAAGTATAGCCCTGATGAATGCCATACCTGATTCCTATAGTGATGTTAAGGCTGCCATTAAGTATGGTAGAGATTCTGCTCCTCTAGACCTCATTATTAGCTCCTTGAAATCCAAAGAACTTGAACTTAAGGAAAGGGCTGCTGACAAGACTGCTTACAATAAGGTGTTGAATGTCAGGGGTAGATCTAAATCTAGAGGGGGCAATGAGCCCAGTAGTAGTTCTGGTAATTCCTCAAACTCTAGGAAAAAGTTTAGGTCTAGGTCTAGAAGCAAGGATCCTAAAACCTATAGCAAGTGTTTCAACTGTGGTGATATTGGGCACTATAAGAAAGAATGTACAAAACCTAAGAAGAATAAGTTCCCTAACAATAATTCCCAAGTTGAAACCCTGGTTAATGTTGCTGCTTATGATAATGTAAATCAGCCGCGTGGGTGAGAGTTTGGCTGAGCTCTCTTGTACAAGAACAAAGAGGTCTCGGTAATTAATGATTCTGTTTTCATGGTGCATGACCTGCAATTTGTCAATGTCTCTCCTTCATGTCCCTTCACTTCAAATGATTGGCTGTGTGATTCTGGATGTACTTATCATGTGAGTCCTTTTAAGGAGGTGTTTTCTGAGCTGAAACCTGTAACTAAGACTTTTGTGTCAATGGCTGATGACAAGAAATGTGAAATTCTTGGAATTGGCACTGTGTGTTTGAAGTTTGAAAATGGTTATGTGCTCAGCCTAAAGGATGTTAGATATGTTCCTGATCTATGCTATAATTTGATGTCATGTATTGCTCTTGAAAATGAGGGTATGGGGGGGAAGTGGGGAGAAGGCTGTATGAAAATTTGCAGAGGTTCTATGTGTCTTTTCAAAGCTAAGAAAAAATGTGGATTGTATGTTTGTAATGCTGTGCCTCTTGCATGTGAAAAAGCTTATGCCAATGTTGTTAAAACTGACAGAACTATGTTGTGGCATAATAGGCTAGGTCATATGAGTGCAAAAGGCTTGAGTATCCTGAAAAAACATGCTATTCTTTCTGATGATGATGTCCAAAGTGAGTTGCCTTTCTGTGATTCTTGTGTGCAGGGTAAACAACATAGAGTTTCTTTTACTAGTATCCCTGCTCCTGCAAATGTGAGTAAATGTATCTTGGAATATCTGCATATGGATGTTTGGGGTCCAGCTTATGTATCCTCTCACTCTGGATGTGTTTACTTCTTGTCTGTGATTGATGATTTCTCAAGAAAAGTGTGGTGTTTTTTGATGAGACACAAGTCTGATGTTTTTGAAAAACTTAAAACTTGGAAAATCTTGATTGAAACTCAAACTGGTAAGAAGATTAAGGCTATTAGGACTGATAATGGCCTGGAGTTTTGTAATAATCAGATGGATGATTTATGTGATAGCTTTGGAATTAAAAGACATAGAACTGTACCTTATACCCCACAGCAAAATGGGGTTGCTGAGAGAATAAACAGGACTTTACTTGAAAAAGTGAGATGCATGCTTTCTAAGTCTGGATTGTCAAAAAAGTTTTGGGGTGAGGCCTTGTTATCTGCTACTTATTTGGTAAATAGGTCTCCTTTTGTGCCTCTGGTTGGTCAGTGTCCTGAGTATGTGTTCTATGGCAAGCCTCTTGTTTTTTCTCACCTAAGGGTTTTTGGCTGTACTGCTTTTGTGCACAATAAGTCTGACAAACTTGAGCCTAGATCTAGGAAAGGTGTTTTTCTAGGTTATCCTGAAGGCGTCAAAGGGTATAGAGTCTGGCTAAGGGATGAACCTGGGTTCAAGGTCATAATAAGTAGGGATGTTGTCTTCAATGAAGATGAATTCCCCTGCTTAAGGCTGACATTGAGCCCAGATCCTATAGATGTGGACAATGAACCTCTCACTGAGGTGGAGTCCACAGATACACTCACTGGAGTGGAGCATCCTAGTGGTGCTCCAAGTGAGGTGGAGCAGCCATTCTGGAACACTTATCCAGTCTATACTCCTAATGAGACACTTGATGAAGGAAACCCAAATGTGCTGCATAATAACTCTGCCCAAAATGTTAATGACAATGTGCCTAATTTGCATAATAGTCCTGTTAGAAACTCTCCTCCTGTTCCTGTTCAGAATGTGATAAATAACCCTAGTGGCATTCAAAATGCTATTGATAATACTAAATTGCAGGATTATGTGCTATCTAGAAATAGAACTAGAATGGTAAATGTTGGTAAACCTTCTAGATATGATGGCTTTGTTGGTTTAGTTGCTCTGATTAATTTGGCTTTCAATGTTTATGAATCTGATGGTGATGAGCCTCAAACCTATAAGCAGGCTACTAAGTCTAAATTCTGGAGTCAGTGGCATAATGCCATGATGGAGGAGATGCATTCTCTGAAAATTAATTTCACTTGGATTCTTGTACCTTTGCCTCCTGGTGCATCTGTGGTTGATTGCAGGTGGCTCTATAAACTGAAAAATGAGGTGGAGGGCCTTAGGTACAAGGCCAGATTAGTGGCAAAAGGCTTCACTCAACAAGAGGGGGTGGATTACACAGAAATCTTTGCACCTGTTGTTAAATTTACAACTGTTAGAATGATGTTGGCTTTGTGTGCTCATTTTAATTGGGAATTGAAGCAGATGGATGTTAAAACTGCTTTCTTACATGGTGACCTTGATAAGCCCATTTATATGAAACAGCCTGAGGGCTTTGTTGATCCCAGGTTTCCTAATCATGTATGCTTGTTGAAAAAGGCCCTTTATGGTTTGAAACAGTCCCCTAGGCAGTGGAATATCAAGTTTAATACATGTATGCAAAAGTTAGGTTTTGTCAGAAGTACTTTTGATGCATGCTTGTATGTGAAGAATCTTGATACTGTGCCTGTGTTTCTGCTATTATATGTTGATGATATGCTTTTAATGGGTCCTTGTTTAAAAACCATTAAGGGGGTGCAAGCTGCTTTGAGTGAGAATTTTGACATGAAGGATCTAGGTGATGCTCAGAAAATCTTAGGGATTAATATCTGTAGAGATAGGAGTAGCTCCACCCTTGTGTTGCATCAAGAACCTTATGTGTACAAAATTCTGAAAAAGTTTAACATGTTTGATGCTAAGCCTGTTTCTGTGCCTTTAGCTGCCCATTTTATGTTGAGTAAAGACTTGTGCCCTAAGTCTCAGTCTGAAATTGATGCTATGAAAAGAATTCCCTATGCAAATGCTATTGGATCTGTTATGTACTTGATGGTTAGCACTAGGCCTGATATTGCCTATGCTGTGTCTTGTCTTTGTAGATATATGTCTAATCCAGGTCATGTTCATTGGGAAGCTCTGAAATGGCTTCTTAGATACTTGAAGCAAACTGCTAAGTATGGTTTGTGCTATTCTAAATGTAATGATGGTGTTTTACTAACTGGTTTTGTGGATTCCAACTATGCTAATGACAGAGATAAGAGGAAGTCAACCACCTCCTATGTATTTTCAGTGTGTAGGTCTTGCATAAGCTGGAAATCACAACTTCAGCACATTGTGGCTTTGTCCACCACTGAGTCAGAGTATATTGCTATCACTGAGGCAATGAAAGAGGCTGTATGGTTAAAGGGAGTACTTTCTGAACTCAAGTTTGTGAAATACTCTCCTGTGTTGTTCTCTGATTCTCAATCTGCTATTCAGTTATGTAAAAATCCTGTTTTTCATGATAGAACAAAGCATATAGATGTAAGGTTTCATTACATTAGGGATATTGTAGAAAAGGGTGAAGTGTTTCTTCAAAAGGTGCATACTGATAAAAACCCAGCTGACATGGGAACTAAACCCTTACCTTTGGAAAAACTTCTTTTCTGCATTAAGTACTTGCATTTTGATCTAGGATAGGTTGCATGTCCCGGGGAAAGACCCCAGCCACCTTATCAGCTGTGGTAAGGATGGTAGGTGGCTGGAGGCACAAAGACCTATTAGACTAATGGGTGTCAGCCCCTCTGGTGTCTAAAGGCAACCTGGTAGTTCCCAAAATGCTTGTGGACTTAGTCCTTTGGTGCTGAGGGATCTACCTTGTAGGCTGTGATGATTATACCTTAGCCCTCAACACTTGGTTGGTTTCCCAGAATAAAATTCCAAGGTGGAGTATGTTGGATATTTTGGATGGACTCTTATTTGGGCTGTGTTATTTGTTAAGCCCGAATGTTATTAATTGGGCTGAGCCCAATTACTTAACCCTTCTCACCAGATGCTGCCACGTGTCTCTCTCTTTGGATGATGGCTTCTACGCCGTTGGATGTAGGGTTGTTTGTGTTAAGTGAGAATGGGGTTGGTGCCGATTCTCATTCATTCATCATCTCTCTCTCTCTCTCTACTCTGCGAACTAGAGTGTCTCTCTCTTCTCTCTTCTCCTTCTCCGATGAACTTCCGACCATCTCTTGGTGATCTTCCATGGTTTGTTGAGTGGTAGATCTGTTGTGAGTGCTGGTGTGAGGCAATCTCTTCGATTGCTTGTTACTGGAGTGGAACTAGGGTTTGTGAGAACTTGAAGGTCGTGTGTGGGGAATTTGTTCGGTGGAACTAGATCTGGTGTGAGGGGTTTCAATAGTGGAGGTATTGGTGGTCTGAGGGTTAAATCTATACAATCCATTGGTGCTCCTTTGGATCTAATTCTTGAAGAATAGATCAGTGTTGGTTTTGGCGGGTTCTGAGCCAAGTTTTCTTTGATCTTTTGTTCTTACTCTCTGGTGTTTAGTTGATTACTAGTGTTTAGATCCGAGAGGATCTTTATTAGTGTTACTAACGCATTTCTTGAGTGTGCAGGTGCAATTGAGTACGGTTGAAGTTGGAGTTACAACTTCAAGACCTTGTAATAGTTAGAACTAGATTCATAGCAATCTTAGTTTGTATTACTTGTGTAAATCAGCCGCGTGGGTGAGAGTTTGGCTGAGCTCTCTTGTACAAGAACAAAGAGGTCTCGGTAATTAGTGAATCTAGACTAATCTGATCCCTACAACTACTACTATATTTTCAATACCTTCCTCGGTTTTAATTTTGGGATAATCATATTTGGATTGTGGGCTAATCAGATCCAATATAATCAAACTGATATTAATTTGTTCATTCAACAATAATCCTAAACATTTGGATTTCAGTCTAATCTATTAGACTAATTAGGCATTGTATTTTCATTCCTAAGGATCCTATATTTTTAATATATAAACATATTCCAAGATTAAAGATATTAATCATATGGCAAGCAGATACACAAACACTTACCTAGTATAAAAAAATTAAAAACATGACACTGAAGAATATGAACGACGTTTGATCAATCTTGAGTTGTTGACAATTAAATGTTCTAATTGGCTATTCTTACAAATAAAAGGGATCAGTGAACTAAACAAAGATGATTCCAAAATGTACGTTCGTTTCAGAGTACTCCATCCGTCACCTAATAATTATCCACTTTGATTTTGATATGGGTTTTAAAAAATGTAAAGGAAAGTGAGTTGAAAAAATTAGTGGAATAACAGTCTCACTATAGTTCTTAAATGTATCGTCTTGCCTTTGCATTCTTGTGCATAACTTTCGTGTTCCATGTATGTCACCTAGGACTGACATATTGTGTGGATTGAATAGTTATTGGATCAATCCGATATTGATCCAACTCTTACTCAACCTGAAATCATTTGTTCTTATTGGGTCCTAATCAAATAACTTCGTGCGTGTTCGTGTAGGTTATCGTGTCATACAAAAATTGTCAACCCTACCGTTATTGATATACTCTAGTAAGTTAATCCCTATACAGTTTAGCTTGACACAAGACGATAACGACCAGAGCATGATATTATACTATAAAATATGATATTAGACAATTAATACTCCCTCCCTTCAACTCAAGATGTCCACCTCCTTGAGTGGCACGAGATTTTAGGAGAAGTTGTTTGGTGGAGTAAGTAGGAGAAAAAAGGTTGTTGAATATTTTAATGAGGAGGGAGATTTATATTCACATATAGAAAGTTGACATCTTAAGCGAAACAAAACTAAAAAAGGAAAGGTGGACATCTTGAATGTGACATGAGGAAGTACATGTTACAACGTGAACAAAACTTTTTTTTTTTATCATGAACTAAATAATAAAATTAAAGTATAATATTCTTTTAATTAATACAAATACTTGAAATAATAATTTGAATTTTTAACGAATAACCTGAACCTAAACCTAACCAACACGAAATTATCAGATTCTTTTTAGGTCGATTTTATAACGATCTAAATCTAAAAATTGTGTGTTCATATCGGTTTAACTTAATGCATGTTTGTGTTGGATTATCGTGCCATGTTAAAATTTGTGAGCCATATTGTCTCCCACTGCAATTCATATATATACATAGAAGGAGAAGGAGAAAGGAGAAAGAAGAAAGGAGGGAGAGAGAGTACTGTTTTTAACTGATGAGGTAATCCTAAGATGAGATAATTTTAGATTGATGAGATGTCCTTAAACTAAAATAGGGAAAAATAAAAATTGTCCTAAATCAGTGAAAAAGGTCATAATATGATTACCGTCTTTTTATTTATGGTCTATATACGCCAATTAAATTTACTGGATCCAATGATCAACCGTGTCTCCGAATTTATGCATATATATATCGACTAATGAAACATTGCACACATACATGCATATTAATATCAAGAGCAGTGCTAAATGGAATGATATGACTGGCCATAAAAATAAAATATTAATAAAATATTAATAAAATATTGTTACATTTAATGCTATTTACTTGTATTTAGTTCATCTTAAAAGTAACAATTGTCTAAGACTAATTTACCCTTTGTCCAGAAATAAATACACATAAAAAACTAAGTCATCAAATCATCTTGGAACTTTGAATATGTAGCTCATTTACGTCTTATGTCAGCTTACTCAGTTTTTTTTGTAAACTTTAATTTATTGTTTTATATTTTATTATTTAATTGTTTAATATATATAACTGCTTTTAAATCAGAACCTATAGCTTTATGATATTAAAATTTTATTATTGTTGATTATATATATAGATTCACTTACAAATGAAATAATTTAAAGTATATTATATTTAACATTAATATTTAAATAACTTATAAAAAAATAAATGTAAACGTATTACTCATTATTTTACATACTAATTCAAACTTTTTGAGAAAAGATTTTTCCAATATTAAAAGTATACATAGAAAATTCTGATTAAATAAAATATAAAATTGATGGTTGGAGATTAATTGAAATCTTGAATGGTTCATAAAAATTGAGACAAACTATTGTGCAATTCATAATAAAAATCCATTGAAATCCTCAATAATTCAATCAAATCAAAGTTAATTAAATTATTAATTGAATATAAGATCAATTAGAATTTTTTTAATTTTTATATTAAATCTAAAAATTAATAGGAACTAGGCCTGAAAATTTAATCTGCGGGTTTCGGGTATTCCCGACCCAGTCCTAATACCCGACGGGTTTTGGGTACCCGAAACCCGAAATTATGGATTTGGGTACGGGTTTGGGTAGTTAATGTTAGGATTCTTCGGGTTTAGCGTACCCGAAACCCGTATTAGAGTACCCGAATAATACCCGATTAAACCCGATTAATTATATATTTGTGATAAATATTTTGGGTTATAAAGTTCTTAGTTTACTATTTGGATTATGTTTGGTTGCTTTGACATTATTTAGATTATGTTTGGTTGCTTTGACATTTTATTGTTCTATTATCTCGACTTTAATACTTCTTTACATTCGTGTTCGGTTCATGTTGCATTATTTATGTTCTTACTTGTTATCTCTTGAAAATATATAGTTAATTAGTTATGCTTTCTCCATTTTATTTACATGTTCATTTAATGTCTTAAAAAATTATTTTAATCTCTTTTATGTTTCAATTTATACCAAAAAACAATTTATTTTAAAATTAAGTAGTGTCTATTTGTCTATTTTATATAATATAGAATTATAATCAATAAATAGTACTCTCTCCGTTCCATAGTAATAGAGGTGTTTCGTTTTGAGCTCTCGTTTTGAAAAAATAATAAATAAATAGTTAAAGTGGAGAGAGAGTAAAGTAAGATAGAGAATAATGTAGTGAAGAGTCTTATCTACAATATTCTCTTTCTTACTGTACTATTTCTCCAATTTAACTATTTATTATTATTTTTTCAAAATGAGTGCTCAAGACAAAACGCCTCTATTACTGTGGAACGGAGGGAGTATAAGTATTGTGTTATTTTTTAATAATTTCTATTCTCATCACAATTTAATTTATATAAAAGAATAAATTTAAAATATAATAATTTCGGGTTTATGGGTACCCGATTAGTCGGGTTCGGGTACCCGCATCGGGTATTAGGGTACCCGAATTCAAATACGGGTCAGATATTGTATATGATATTTTTGAGATTTCGGGTTCGAGTACCCGAATTTTCGGATTTGGGTACCCGCGGGTACCCGAATTTACACCCCTAATAGGAACTCTATGTTGTTCAATTATACTGAATTTGAACACTTGGTAGTTGAAAATCATTTGAGATACTTAATTAACAAATTAAAAATAAAATCAATCAAAATTCCTATATATAGAAAACATAAGTAATTATACCTTGCGTAAATTATTGCTAGTGCACACTCTTAATTTATGTCGGACAACTTTTAAGATAATTGGAAATCAAATTCTTAAGTTCAAAATCATAGTAATTTATAAATTGTTATTTATAAAAAATTAAAATATTTAAAAATAAATACTCCCTCCGTAGTCTGTCTCGTGCTACTTACACTTTTCTTTTTGAGTAGTAAATTAAAGCTAGAGTAATTAGTGTAATTAAATTAGTATGTAAATTAAGTATAATAAAATGACACTTAATAATAAAATACTTAATTAACTCTAATATATTAATTAAATACCATAATTCTTACTTAAAATATAAATAGTATAGTAGTTTAGGAAGAGCCAAACAAGAAAAGTGTGACTAACATTACATAAGGTTGTAGTCAATTGTATCAAATGAATTGTCATTTAAAGTTACAATGATACAATAAGCTCCTACAAAATAACGTAATCTTTATTGTCATAAACAAACTCAATTAATACAATTGAATCTCCAATATATGTAATATATTGAAATTCACAATTACAAATTTTGAATCGAAGATTAATGATATTTCCAGTGATTGAAAATTTTAACTGATCTTGAATTTATTCCTAATTTCTATTGATCTCTTAGGTTTTTAGGCATGGATTATTTGATATTATTTGATAATATATTATCGAGGGGAGTGATCAATTGCTAACTCATCCCTTAGTTGCTAACTACAACTAATTTAAGACCATAAGATTTTAGAAATCTTGTGATCTACAATTTGCCATGTGTAATTTCGTTTTTCATTTTTTAATATTAAAAAGATAATAGCAATTATCAAATTTAGGGTTTAGAAATATAATATCAATACAGTGTATGAAATACATCAACACGAAGACATAATAATGTCAACACAATTTCATATTGACATTTTGCAAGCATAATATTGACATATTATGTAAGGTGTATTGACATAAATCTGTTCGTCAAAAATACGAAAATTCAAATTTTTTTCAAATTTTTTTCAAATTTTGACATCGGAACATATGCATGTAGTATATCGTTGGAATCCTTATAAAATTATCTTTAATTTGATATATGTTATATGAATTTAAAGTTTTAGGATTTCTTTTAAAAGTTAGTTATAACTAACTTGACATTAATACCCCTATTGATTTTTATTAGAATTAATCTTGTAGCCTTATTGACGTTTTTTGTTGATCGTATTGACATTTCGTGGATGATGATCTAGACCTTTAATTTGAATATCTAATGGCTATTATTGAGTTGTAGTTAGCAATTAAGCATTGAGTTAGCAATATAACACTCCACATATTATTGAATTATTAAATTTTTAAGTATTAGTTATTGAATATTATTACTTGATTTTGGATATTTTGATTCCTACACTAATCAGTCAGTTAACAACCAAAAAGTTAGTATAGGAACCGATTAAAATTCGGGTTTGATTTCAATGACGGGGTTAGCCAAAATCTATAACCGATTAACTGGAATCGACAGAATAAGCAGACCTCGTTATAATATAACATAATAATGTATAAAAAAAATGTATGCAAATATATGTATTTACGGTATATTGAGACAGGGATGTGATCAATTGCTAACTAATTATCAATCCAAAATTGAGATCAATTTTTAACCATTAGATTAGAAGATCTTGCGGTTGATATAATGCCAAGTGTAATATATTTTAAATTTAAATAATTATTAATTAAATTAAAAGGGTATTAATGTCAAATCCTATATGTAGTAATTATAACTAACTACTTTATCTCTCCTCAAAATCATCTCAACTCTTTAAATTTACACAATTCTCTCAATTTAAATTATTTTTTCGCAAAAAAAATATCAAATTAAAGATAATTTAATAAGGATTCCAACGAGATCTCAATTGCATATGTTCCGACGATGTTCGGGTGATGAAATTTGATAAATTATATTTCAATTTTCGTACATGTTGATAAGCAACTTTTATTAACAAATGCAATAAAAAATTTCAATATATTGTAGGCAAAATCTCAATAATATGCATGTCCGATCTCAATAAAAATGTGTTGATATTTTCTTGTCCTTGTGTTGATATTCTAATGTCATATTGTTGATATTTGTAATACACAATGTTGATATAAAAAAACACTCACGAAAATTATCATATGATAACATAATGACGATATTACCATTTTGTTGATATTTTGTCTAATATTTATTGAGATTTGTGAGCTTTAATCTCATCCACTTATTTCAAATCCAAGAATGAAGATTTAGTCTTGATTTTGGATTAGGGTGCTATAAGCATTAGAATAGGACCCTATTGCGACATATTATAGTTTATAATTTAATTATTTATAAAAAGATAAAGATATTAGTAATATGTTGAAAACTTAAAGTTGTGTCATTTATGCAGTTATAAAAATAGTACTCCCTCCGTCCCAGAGAAGTTGGCATACTTTGAAAATGGCACGAGATTTTAGGAGGTTTTGTTTTGTGTGTTAAATGGAGAGAGAAAATATAATTTTTATATTCATGTGAGAGAGAACTTTTTCCAAAAAGGGAAATATAACATCTTTTATGGGACAAATTAAAAAGGAAAGTGTGTCAACTTCTCTAGGACGGAGGGAGTAGTAATTAGATTAGTCAGCTTCTTTGGGGTCTCTAATAATATTAATTCAGATGTGGATATTTAGCGTTAATTTCAATTGTTCTTAAATTTAAGAGCAAATTTTGATTAATATCTAATTCATATATAGACAAAAATTTAAATACATTAAAATAATAATAATATAAAACTCAGTTATACTATAATTTTCATACGAATTACTAGTATACATACGTAACTACTATACAAATAAATACTAAGTATATCAATCCATAAGATACTAGTATATTATATTACCTCCGTCTCATTCTACTTGCACTTTTCTGTATTGGCTCGTCTCAAACTATTTTGTATTATTTCAATTTTAAATAAAAATTATACTAGTATTTAATTGTTTCATTATTTAGTGTTCTCCTATTACACTTAAATAACTAATTTAGTTACACAAATTATTCAATCCTAAATTTACAACCTAAAACGAAAAGTCGAATAGCATGAGACGGATCAAGTATATACTCCCTACGTCCGACTCTAAATTGAGCATTTCTATTTTGACAAAAAAATTTATGTAATATTATTTTGTGAATTAAGTGGAGAGAATAAAGTAACAGAGCGAGAAAAAGTATAAGGAGAAATATTTATATTTTTAAAAATGTGTTATATAGAGTAAGACATATTAAAAAAAAAAATTGGATCACTTAGAGTGGTTCGAAATGAGTTATATTAAAACAATTGATGATACTAAAATCTAATTGATACAAATATTGTAACATAATTTATAAATTATTTCAATTTTAAATGGTAATGTGAAAGTGCCTAAAATAAATAAATTAAGCTGACTAATGGTTAAACTTATACCGCTAAATCCCCACTCCAACCATTCCTCGGACCCATTCCCCAGACACCAATTCCCATTACTCAAACTCCATTGAAGAATTTAATACTCCATTAATTTTAGTAGTAAATGGTTATTTTGTAAAGACACATAACTGTTAGCCTATGCACTCTCAAGCAAGCTGAAACTAAAGTGAAGCTAGCTCTCAATCCTAATGCTGATGCTAGCATCTACTCACAACATGAAGAGCTGGAAAGATGTGCTCTTGGGACCACCTAAAACGTTGGCAGCAGGAGAAGGTGGCCAGCTCGCTCTTGTGGTCCAAGGCAGTTAAATGTGTTGTGTTGTCACTCTTCTATTGCTTGTTATGGTAGAGTATTATTCTCAGTGTAGCTATATATATGTGCAGCACGTAATTCCAATTGCAATCAATGAACATACTATTTCTGGAAATATGCAGTCTCTCTTTATCTTCTATATCAATTCCTCTGCTATTCTTTCATGGTATCAGAGCCTAGGTTCATCCTAGGTTCTGCATATTTCCCTTTTGTTCTCTTTTCCTTTATTTTGAATCATGGCTGAAAAAGATGGGTCAAATGTGGAGGATGCATCCTCTCACAGAAGTTCTATTCCCGTTTTAACCCAAACACACCCCATAGCCATTAAGCTTACTGAAAGCAATTATCTGGTGTGGAAACAACAACTAATGTCCACCATTAGAGCTCTGGATCTGGAGCCATTTTTTACGGGAGAAGAAGCTGCTCCTCCACGTCTAATTTCTGTTGAAGGTACAACTCAAAAGAAGGTGAATCCAGATTTTCTGCTGTGGAGGAAGCAGGATCAGTTTTTAGCCTCCTGGTTGCAGTCTTCACTCACTGAAAATGTTCTTGCTCTCATGGTTGGGTTAACCACCAGTCATGAGATCTGGACAGCTCTAGAAGCTAACTTTGCAGGTCAATCGAAGGCCAAGATAATGCAGTATAGACTGCAACTTCAATCCTCCAAGAAAGAGTCTCAATCCATGAGGGAATATTTGGGAAAAGTTAAGTGTTGTTGTGATGCTCTCGCGGCTGCTGGATGTCGCATATCTGAAGATGATCAGATTCTCTATGTTCTTGGTGGACTTGGATCAGAATATGATCTAGTTATGGTTGCAATCTCAGCCAGAACTGATCCCTGGACTATGCAAAAGGTAACATCTCTATTACACAGTTTTGAATCTAGATTGGATGCAGCTAAATCCACAAAGATCAACATGGATGGATCTACTCCTTCCTTGAATGTTGCACAAACTAATGGGCAACGTGTAGATGTAAATAATCGCTTCAACAGACAAGATGAAAGTGGAAGAATTTCTGGCTATGGATCTGGTTTTAAGGGTGGCAGAGGTGGTAGGTCTGGTGGAAGAGGAAGAGGAAGGCTGACTTGTCAGTTGTGTCAAAAACCTGGTCACACCTCAGCCCGTTGTTGGTATAGATTTGAACAATCCTTCATGCCTCAACCATCTCAGCCACGGCCAAATCATCAATCTTATCACTCTTATGGAAATCCTCAGCCATCTGCTAACATTGCTCAGGCCAGGGGCAGTTCTTATCACTCTCCTGCTAATGATTCCAGCCATGATAGCTCATCTTCAGTCTCTTGGTATCCTGATTCTGGAGCTACACACCATGTATCAAGTGATCTTTCAAATCTGAATAGTGCCTCAGAATATTATGGAGGTAAATCTTTGCATCTTGGTGATAATTTTGGTATTCAAATTGCTCATGTTGGTAGTTCCACTGTGACTCCTGATTCTCAATCTTTCCCTAATTCCAGATGCTTCATTCTCAGTAATTTACTTCATGTTCCTCAAGTGTCTAAGAATCTCCTTAGTGTGTCTCATTTTGCTAAAGATAACCATGTCTACTTTGAGTTTCATCCTTCTTACTGTCTTGTGAGAGATCAGGTTTCCAGGCAAATCCTTCTACGGGGCACCCTTGAGAACGGTCTCTACAAATTCCTCCTTGTCCACAAAGCTTCTCCAAACTCCATTTCCATTCAGCCTACTTCAATCAAGAGCTCTCTTCCAAATGCTCAGCCTTACTCTCTTTCAAATGCTCAGCCTCAAGAAATTCCTACTGTTTTTAACTCTTCATGTAATAGATCAGATAGTCTAGAGCTTTGGCATAGGAGATTAGGGCATTGTGCTCTTCCTATTGTTAAAAAAATTCTAGCAGATTGTAATATTCCCTATCATTCAATGAAATCTGATCTCATTTGTCACTCTTGTTCCATCTCTAAAAGTCACAAATTACCTTATTCTCCATCACTGTCTGTTCATTCTGCTCCCTTAGAACTTGTGCACTCTGATCTTTGGGGTCCGGCTCCCATTACTTCAAGAAATGGATTCAGATACTATGTAAATTTCATTGATCATTTTAGCAGATTCACTTGGATTTATCTACTGAAAACCAAAGATGAGCTTCTTCCAGTTTTTAAACATTTCAAGTCTCAGGCTGAAACACAGCTTGGCTGTAAACTCAAAATTCTCCAGAGTGATTGGGGGGGTGAATACAGGGGTTTATCTCATTTTCTTGAGTCTGAGGGAATAGTTCACCGTGTGTCATGCCCCTATACCCCACAACAAAATGGTCTAGCGGAGAGGAAACATAGACATATAGTAGAGTCTGGTCTTACACTTCTAGCTCAGTCTGGATTGCCCTCACATTTTTGGGATGATTCTTTTGTCACTGCTACATTCCTCATTAACAGAGTTCCTTCTAAAACATTGTCTTTCTCCTCACCATATGAGATCCTCTATAAAACCAAACTTGATTATCTTGCTTTGAAACCATTTGGGTGCCTCTGCTATCCACATATCAGGCACCTAAACAAATCCAAACTAGATTTCAGGTCTGAATCTGCTATATTTTTGGGATATAGTGGCTCTCATAAGGGTTATAAGGTACTTCTCAAGTCAGGAAAGCTCATAATCACCAGGGATATTATTTTTCATGAATCAATTTTTCCATTACCTTTCTTCCACACACTTTACCAAACCTGACTCTCCTACTTTGTCTGTTCCTGATTTCTATCCGGCTCTACCTTTATGCTCAGCCTCTATTCCCTCTACCATTCCTCATGCTCCACAACAAACTCCCTCTCCTATTTCAACACCATCTCCAATTCTTAGTCAAAATTCAGATTCTGTTTCCATTACTCCGTCTATCATTTTCCCTTCTTCCCCCTTATCCCTCCCTGATGCTTCACCTACTATTCCAGATGTCTCTCTTAATCACCATCCCATGATCACTAGGGCTAAACATGGCATTTTTAAACCAAAGATTCTCACTGCTAATGCTTCTTCCAAAAAGGATGTTGATGCTTCTTCTAAAAAGGATGAACTGTGCATTGTTATTCCTCAGTCAGCTAAGATAGCCCTTGCTATTCCAGTTTGGAAATGTGCTATGACTGAGGAATTTCTTGCTCTTCTTCGTAACAAAACTTGGACTCTTGCCTTCCTGCCTCCTGGTAAAAACCTCATTGGTTCCACTTGGGTTTTTAGACTCAAGAAAAATGCTGATGGCTCAATTGCTAGACACAAAGCTCGGCTAGTGGCCCAGGGCTTCTCTGAAGAAGCAGGTTTTGATTTCCTTGAAACATTTAGTCCGGTGGTCAAACCAACCACTATCAGATTGATGCTTACTATTGCTATTACCTCTGGCTGGTCAATCAAACATCTTGATGTTAACAATGCATTTCTTCATGGTGAGTTAAAAGAGGAAATTTATATGAGACAGCCACCTGGATTTGAGCAGGGACCCCCGGGGATGGTTTGTAAACTCAATAAAGCTATATATGGGCTTAAACAGGCATCTAGGTCATGGTTTTTGACTATGCAGTCTACTCTCAAGGATCTTGGTTTCTCTCAATCCAAGGCAGACCATTCATTATTTTTCCTCAACACCAAGTCAGACACTATCTATCTCCTTTTATATGTCGATGACATGCTTCTTACTGGTAGCTCTCCATATGGTGTTCAAAGAGTTGTTGATCAGCTAAATCAGAAATTCTCTTTAAAGGATTTGGGTGAAGTAAAACATTTTCTTGGCATTGAGGTTTCAAAAACCACTCAAGGTCTTCATCTATCTCAGGCTGGTTATATTTCTGAACTTCTCAAGAAAGTCAAAATGACAGAGGCAAAACCTTTTCCAACTCCTATGGTTTCTGATTCCAAATTGAGCAAAGTGGAGGGAGAACCTACAGTGGATGGAAAACTATATAGAAGTGTTGTTGGAGCTCTACAGTATGTGACTGTAACCAGACCGGAACTGAGTTTTTCTGTTAACAAAGTAAGTCAATATATGTCTTGTCCTCTTGATACTCATTGGAAGGCTGTAAAAAGGATTTTAAGATATTTGAGTGGCTCTACTGATTATGGCTTGCACATTAAAGCCTCCAAATTCTCTCTTGCTGGATTTTCAGATTCAGATTGGGCATCTGATATTGATGACAGACGATCTACTTCAGGTTATTGTGTATATTTTGGAGAAAACTTAGTCTCTTGGTGTGCTAAGAAGCAAAAAGTTGTGTCTAGATCAAGTACTGAGGCAGAATACAGAAGTCTTGCTCTTGTTACTTCTGAAATTGTTTGGATTCAATCTTTACTACATGAGTTAAACATTAAGCTGGATGCACCTCCTGTCATTTGGGTGGACAACCTTAGTACCATTTCTTTGGCCTCCAATCCTGTTCTTCATTCCAGAGCCAAGCACATTGAACTGGATATGCACTTTGTAAGAGACAAGGTAGCAGCCAAAGTGATTGATCTACGACATGTGCCATCTATTGATCAAGTGGCTGATATTCTCACTAAACCCTTGAGTTTCCAATTCTTCAACAGGCTGCGCAATAAACTGGGCGTTTGCTCGCTTGCCTCTCTCGAATTGAGGAGAGGTGTTAGCCTATGCACTCTCAAGCAAGCTGAAACTAAAGTGAAGCTAGCTCTCAATCCTAATGCTGATGCTAAATGTGAAAATGAAGATTCTTCAGTCAAGGACGTGGCATCTACTCACAACATGAAGAGCTGGAAAGATGTGCTCTTGGGACCACCTAAAACGTTGGCAGCAGGAGAAGGTGGCCAGCTCGCTCTTGTGGTCCAAGGCAGTTAAATGTGTTGTGTTGTCACTCTTCTATTGCTTGTTATGGTAGAGTATTATTCTCAGTGTGGCTATATATATGTGCAGCACGTAATTCCAATTGCAATCAATGAACATACTATTTCTGGAAATATGCAGTCTCTCTTTATCTTCTATATCAATTCCTCTGCTATTCTTTCACAATAAATAAATTTATTATTTGTTTGTTATGCATATTTACCAATATACGTGAATGGAAATTTCCTCGAAGGCACTTTTATATTTTCACATTATTTATAGCACACACGTCGCTTTTAATCCGACGCAGTATTCATTGAACCAATTGCCAAACCCCAAAGTCTTCATTTATTATTTTTTCAATTTCGTTGTCGATAGCTTTACACTTTCAAATGAATGGCTTTCCTTCACACCCGTGAATAATATATTCTATTTATTGATTTAATTGTCAAACAAGGAATTAAAATCACATCTCGAGTTTATGGCAGATGTTTTATCATCAACCACACTAATTCAATACAATTAAAAGTCTATAATAAAAGAAACATGTTATATACTCATTACATAAAGAAGATTTATAACAGAATGGGGCTAGATTTTGCTAAAACTCGTAAATGTGATCCTAATCCTTATTTTCAATTTATATACAAAATGGATATTTTTATCAGTAGAAATTAAATTTACTAAATAACTAAAAATTATAAGAATATACAGTTTTGCTTTTATAATAGTATTAATAGACATACATCCACTTGCTCTTAAATGCTAACACATCCCCAATTTAATATTTTAGACCAATCCGTGATGTACCTATAAAATACAGAGTGGATAAACCCCAGAAGGCCAGAACATTGTGATACAAAATACAAACATACATACTCATTAAATTTCCAGAGCAAACAAAAAAAAATGGTTTCCAAAAGAAATGTAATTATAGGTGTTTTGTTAGTTATAGTGCTTCTCACCTCCTGGGAAGTTGCAGATGCTGCAGAGACGTCTAATAGAGCGAGATGTAAGTATTTCTTTCTTTCAAACTGCAAAAAGTGGATTATAATGTGTTAATTATTTTGTTGGTTTCATAATCAGCAAAGAAATCTGAGAAGGAAGTGATAGGAACCGATAATGAGTATGATTGTGGCTCCGGTTGCTGTGACATTAAAGATGTCTCATATTGCCGTTGCTGCGGTTAATAACATCAACATCCAACCAATCCCGAGATATAATGTTGGGTCAATTAAATTTACAGTCCACATTGCGATTTGGTGATGATAGTATATGGTATGTTGTCATTAATTTTGAAATTCAAATCCCAGAATGGTTCATGAATTTCAAGTAAGGAACTCATTTCCACTCCAATTCAAGTATCATAGAATATTTTATCTGATACTAGTATTTCATTTGGTTTTTCTATTTTCAACTCATATATATGTTGTTTTGCAAACATTAGGATGTGTTTACCAACTTTTGCAGAGTTAAATGATGGCTAATTTATGTTTTTATGTTATATAAAGAGGTGGGGCCAAAGTGGATTTACGTAGACTATTCTTTTGACATATACATGCACAAATTAATTGGGACTTAATTAGAAATTCGTTATTTTCATTTATTTACACGCGTATGGAAATATAATATAGTACACTAGTTCCTCCATGCTTTGACGAACATTATCGATTATTCTAACACACCCCTTCCACTGACTAGCATTGTTTATCTTTTGGACTTATTATTACTCTCATCGTCCCGCCACGAGCAAGGCATTTCTTTTGGTCACATCATATTCCCTTCGTCCCATAAAATGGTCTTTTCTTTTATTTTATTTTTTTCATTTTAGACCGTCCCACTAAAATAGCTCTTTTCTAGTTTTGGCAAGTCTTTTCTCTCTTATAAGATTGTCGTTAACAATACTTTAATCACTTTTTCTTTCTACACCTCTCCTATTTTACCAATTTCATTAAAACTCATGCCGTCACCAAAGTTCTTAATTTTATAGGACTGAGGGAGTATGATTTAAGAAAAATGATATTTAGAGAGTTAAGTGGAGATAAAATAAAGTCAGAAAGTCCTAATAAAGCATATAAGTGAATAAAGACTATAGTTAGAGGGTAATTGTGTTAAATTTTGTCAAAAAAAGAAATGACTCTATTTAGGAAACGTCTCAAAATGAAATACGAGTCAAAATGAAATACGAGTCGCTTATGAAAAGAGGAAGGGAGTATAATTACAAAGTAAGCTTAAAAAATTATTATAGTAGTATGAAATAAATAAGGGATATTGTCACCTAATATTATGAAACTTTCAAAAAGTTGAGTTTTTTTCGCGAACTTTGAAATTGACAAATAATATCACAAATGTTACCCCTGGGTTTGTGATTTTCCATCAATGAAAAAAATTTCGACTAACATGTAAAGCAATAAATTAAGATAGAATAGAACAATTGCTATGAAATTTGTTTTATTAATATGAGATTAGTTTACCTAACCCATTCTTCGTTGAAACAGAGTTTTACGGCGAATTAATTAATTAGTTAATTGATTAAAGATGTTATCTATAAAGAGAGTGCATACGAAGTCACAGCCTTCTCATACAAACAAACACACCAATTTCCAGAGCAAAAAGAAAAATGGTTTACAAGAGAATTGTATTGATGGGTGTATTGTTAGTTATGGGGCTTCTCATCACATCTGATGTTGCAGATGCGAGACAAATCACTCTTACTGAGAAGTCCAATAATTTGGAATGTAAGCTCTTTCTTTCTATCCAAATTAATTGTAGTAGTAAGGATTCAAATTTTAGATTGAAGTCACTCTAATTTGGCTTGGAGTCAATTACACATGATATACTTGTTGTTAATAATCGCGAAATTAATGGATTGATATGCACGTTTGATAACAAGTCTCAAACACATCATAGGGCAATTACCATGGATTTTTCTCGTTGCTAAAAAGATGAAAAAATAGAAAGAAATTAAGAGAGGTATTTTAGTGAGTTCGATGTATCATGTATATATATTAAATTCAGAGTAAATGACTTTTATTAACGTTTTTGTCTAAAGTCAATAACTCCTTAAAGGTAACGAAAGTTCTACGTTTTTTCCTAATAAAAATATTCAATAACGATACATTTATTTTTGACTGGCTATTTAATTTAAGTTAGACTTTCTTGGAAAGTTGGAATTATACCCTGGAATTTTATAATTGATCTTTAAGTTAATTATATATTTATACTTAACATAAAAATAAATTCCAAATATTCTACAAAATTCTCTCGGTTAATATTTGTTGTATTTCATATTTTTATTCATTTATTCTTTATCTAATGAGTAAATTTGTATTTATAAATTACTGGGTTCACAAATAAAACATTTACTACTACTATTTGTTTTTGTTTTTTTTACTTTGTTGTACACGTATAGGGAGATTTATGGAATAATAAACCCAGATTTGCTGAGAGTAGCAATTTGGTTTTGCTTTTATTGCAGCTGAGAAAGAAAATATTGCTATAATGGAAAATGAGCCTCCGTTTAGATGCCCGGATGGGTGCTGTGGAAGAGGAAAGCTCCCTTATTGCAAGTGTTGTTGAATTTATTTCTAATTAACATTCATGTCTCATGTTTGATTTCACTAATAAATCTCATATTGGGAAATGTAAAATGACCTATGCAGTTCGTGTGAATTACGATTTGAGCTTAAATTTAACTTTTCTTGCTTTATTGTGAATAAAAGGTATTCCACAATATTACTACCAATGTATTTAATTATCAACCTTTTTTTTAAATAAAAAGGTAGTATAATATTGTGTAAAAATTTCATGCACCAACTCCAATATCTCTACCAACAATTCACAATTTTTAATTCGCGAAAAGGACTATCCACTTCCATAATTTTGACCACGTCGCCATGTATGAACATCCAAGCAAAAGGGAAATATTGTGACATTTTTAAATTTATTCTATTATGAATGTGAGGAGATTCCATAGTAGGCTCAATAAATTGGTTAAGATTATTTATATAATTTTTGAAGTTAATAATAATACAGCCTGTTCATGGGCATGGCAGTGTCTTAACCTAAGTAATTAAATCTAGTAAAATACAAATAAGCTTGCAAGCAAAATACAGAGATGCAAGTGTTTTTCACACTGCTGTTTTGAAGAGCTGCCTTAATGTATCAAATATCTCCCGTGCTGCAGCCCCTCCTTTTATATACGCGATCAGCGGGTTGTCTTCGGGGACTATATCGTCTCTTAGGTAGCTTCCCGGCGTTCTCAGCAGCTCCTCCGATCCTTTTCCCACGACGTCTTTCATGATCAGAGTCTTGTGTGTTCCCGATATCATTTCCTCATGATCCGTGTCCCCAGTTTCTCCAAGAACCACACACATGTTCGCCACATTTAGTCGCCAACGCACAAACAGATACCTATTCAACAACAAAATAAACTCATTAAGAACACCTATAGATGGATATAAACTGAGATTGGCGCTTTGCCTAAACACGAGGAACGATATGCTTCATCTCAAGTATATTAAGCAACAACAAAGTATCACGAAAACTTGTTTAAAACCATCTTATAATTCAAAATTAGTGAGACTCAATTTGAAAGGAAAATAACAATGCTATTATCTAACTGGTTGGAATACCTGAGAGCCTGTGATCGCGATGCAAGCAGAGGAACGACTTGCATTCTTGTGGAATTTCTGCAATACATCAAGTGGCAACGCAGACCCCTCATCCGAAGCTTTTGCCTCAAATCGTCGACTTTTCTGGCCTGTCCCAAACAAGTATAATCAAACATAAGTTCCACCCTCATCCATAAATTTTAACTAATTATGTCATGTTTTGTAGGACAGACCTTACTGAGATCTTTTATAACGTACGACAGGCAATGTGAATTGCTCGATTTCAAATCATGTTCAACAACACCAGAAGGATGACTAGATTTAAATCCTTCTGTTGAGTTCATTAGCTTCCAAATGGTCTTCTTCAAACCATCTGAACCCCATCGATATTCAATATGTGTCGCATAGTCAGGATCAGGACATGGCTTTCCTCCCTCCTCTGTGTAAGTGCCTGGATAATACACTTCACTACCACTACTACATATCAAAGCATCAAAATCAGTTAGTTTGATATTTCCCGACTTCAAAAACTCGGCTAGCTCTGACATTGGCATAGCTGTCGACAATGCAAACCCCGATTGTCTTGCAAATTGTGCATCCAATTTGAATGCCTTTGCGATCTCCTTGATCAGATTAATCATTTTCTTTTCAGGCGCCCCATTGCTATCATAGCAGTCGACTGCTAAAACTATCAGTCTACGCCGTTTCCTCAGCATGGGGTACTTGCTTGGCACATCAGTTAATTTCTTGTCAGCATCAGAATCTTGTGCCCCTGCCTCTGGTTTGTTCATTTTGCTCAAGAGCTTCTTGACTTGGTCTTGCACTTGGTTGTCGCCAGAAGCAGACATATCAAGTGACTCGTCCAACGATGTTTTGTCACCGTCAATAGACAATCTCAACGACATATCCATAACGTCTTTGAGTGAGTCGTTTAAGGAGTACTCGGCAGCATGTTCATCTGCTGGAGTGTCAGTCTGCCACTGCGGGTGCCTCATCCGACACGCTGCCACCCTTGTTAAGTACGTTCGGCAATGTTCTGGCCACGAGAAAAGATGAATGTTCTTTAAGCCGTTCTTTCTGCATTCATGCCACAAGTTCTTCTCGGCCACTAACTTAAGAAGTGCATCAGCAATTGAGTTCTGATCATGAGGATCTACGAGCAGTCCGTTGTGTAGTGCCTATATCATATAAAAATGACTGCATCACTAAACAGAACACCTCATAACATATCTCATTCTAACAGAAATAATAACTAAGAATTGTATCTATAATATGTTGTTAATTAACATTCAAGATATCACATTACAATGGATAACTAGGAAATGTCAGCAGCTTTATTACCTGATGGATATCCACCGGTCCACCATTTTTTGTTGCCACCATCGGAAGTCCATGAGCAGCAGCCTATAATTCCAAACTAAAAAATTCACGGACCATATCTACCTTATCATAGCATATATCAGCTGTACAACTAAAAACAAACCTCGATTAGTGTGAGTCCGAATGGCTCAATAAAAGCCGGATTTATGAAGACTCCCTGTGACATTCATATTCAACGGATAATGAGAAAGGATCAAAGAATATCTGTGCACTAAAATCTGATAACTGAAGTTTCAAACAAACCTTTGTTTTGCCAGCTAGGCGGTATATTTCAGGAACATCGCTTTGCTTGTGATGCTTAGGGAAAGCCACTTGCCCATAAAGGTCATACTTATCTATTAGCTTCAATACAGTAATGAGCACGCTAGAATTTCCTCCGGACATTTCATCTATATCGTCCCTGTTTCCCATTATAAGAGTCTGCAATGGTTGTCTATGTATTAGTCATGAGCCTATTTTTGAGCATAGATTCAAAACAAACAGTGTCAGCCGGCTTACAAGATTAGCAAGCTCTCGTAATGGTTTACATTCTCCAAAGGCTTTCACAAGAGTCGTTATGTTCTTTTTTGGATCAGGACGTGATAGTGCTAGAATCATCGGCTTGTGTGGATTCGTCAAGAATCGCATCACCTAAAAAAAGCCGGTATAAAGAATTTGGTATGATATGTTGACTCGAGTGCAATATTCTGATACGAGAAAACACAGATATGATGCTTACTTCTGTCCATATAGGAGGTACTGCTTTTGGCGATGAAGCTTCATTTGTTAGTGCCGCAATGTCACCATCACCTTCAGCAATATCTTCTTGAACCACAACATTACTGAAGTCCATCCCGGGAGGAATAACCTGCAAGTAAAAATGATTTGAGCTCTCGATTCAATCTTATAAATCAACAAAGGTCTACTTATTATGCTTACCGCCATTCGAGGCATGAAACGGCCGTGACAGTTAACCCCACGCCTCATTCGAGCCCTCAAAACTTTCTCAAGTCTTACATCAAAACCATCATACAGCCCCCATTGTTCCTCAATCTCCTGCTTAGTACTCGTGATAACCAGCTCTGCAGCATCTAAAGAAAGCTCTTCTGCTTCGATCCTCCTCATAATCCTGTACGTTGAATTAATATCCTCTTTTGATTGCCTTCCTTGCTTAAGCAGCTGTTCTAGCTTGTTTCTACCAAGTGAGTGCCCTGTCAAAACCATCGGAACATTTAAGGCACCCGAAAGGAGAGCAGCACTATCCCCTGCATCCGCATAATGACCGTGGATCACATACGGCCAGACCGGCTGCCCTCCACCAATTTGGTCTCCCAAAGCCTTAGACATATTGAGAATGTGAGCAAGTGCTCCATCAACAAACTCCGGGACATGAGGCCACAGCAACTCCTTTCTCAGATACTTGTCCCTGGTCCCGAATGGTATCCGAACGATATAAGCACCGCTGCTCTCTCCAAGGTTGGCATCCTCAGGGCCGGTACTTAGCATTTCTGTTGGCTCGCTGTAACTCCAATCTACCTCTGAAGACAATACTTGCCTGGTGAAGAGATCTACTCTATACACACCGGGCATCTTAGCAAGTGCTCGAGCAAGTTCCACAACATATTTTATCTATCATCAAACAAAACTAGTTAGTTTAAACCACCTGAAGAAAAGGTAATTGGTTACTAGTATATAATATGTTCCGTACTACCTGACCACCGGTATCAGAATCCCGACCAAGTTCCATATTGTCACCACGGATAAGTCCATGTAGACTAACCAAGACGAGAAACACAATCAGACACTATAATGCACAATCAATATATAAAAAGAGCGTAAAGAATATGGTATCAAAATACTAGAGCAAGGAGTTTTTGGAAAACAAGATAGTTGCACCTTATGAGAACAATATAAAGCTTCTTTTCCTTGTTACTTTCGGACCATACTTCCACGTTTGAGAAGTTCCGATCCAAGCGTTTCCTGGGACTGCCCGGTTTAACTGGCTCTATAATGTCTCCTTTCTCACCTTCAGAAAGATCTTCGGACATATCATCCGTTACATCCTTGCGACCTTGCTCTCTTTCCAACTTCCTGTGCGCTACCCGCTGCACATCTTCCCATTCCAACTACCAAACCAAACACAGATGTTAAAGCCACGACCATGCGATTGCAATTACAGTTAATTACTAAACCAAAATCACAAACTCTTCAACAATAGCTTTATAAGTAAGTTTTAATGTAGTGCATCTAAACATTGAAGTACAATTAGATTTAGCAACCAACTCAATTGACATATGAAACTGAGTTCTTTTAAGTAAAATATAGTAAGAAAGCGACTTTGGAATGGACCTATGTGACTATTATTATAGAAAAAAACTGTGAGGAAGCAGAAAAAGTTGGAAGAGAAGAAACAAAAAAACACTTTTTTGCAAGTGTTAACATTCATAGACTAATAGGAGAATTGTTTATCGGGGCCATTTGAAAAAGATGTAGTAATAGAAGACCTGTTTGTTCTTGCGGGCGAGATGCCAAATGCGCCAGCACATGTTCTCGAGGCGAGAGCTGCGGTCTCTGGTGTTCCTGGTGGCGACGACCTTGATCCATGTGCGGTGGAGGTCGGTCTCGTCGACGCCGGTGACCACCTCCTCCACGAAGTATTTGGTGGGATTGAAAGTGTCTTTTTCGCCCAGGGAAGGCTTGGCGCCGCTCTCCAGTATCGCCTCCAGATAACCGTTTATCCACTCGTTTCCAGCCATCTATCTATCTATTCTCAACTCTCAAGAGATATTTGGTTTGGAGTTTGGAAATGAATGTGCTTTAAAGGAAAAGGAGTTAGTTCACATGCAAGTAGGTGATGGTGATGGTGATGTTGGCTTTTCGATTTCGTTTCTTTATTATGTTCTCTGTTTCATTGCTTCCTTCTTCTACATATAATCCTGTAGAGAGAGAGAGAGAGAGAAAAGGGTGAGTTGGTGGTGATGTGGCATGTGAAAATTGAAATCAACATAATCTGGTGAAACGGGGGAGAAGAAACAAAGGAGAGGAAGGAGATAACCACATGGCAGTTATAGGTGGGTCCCATCATTTACACGTGGCGTCTAGATCTACGGAGGTTTAACGGCTCATCATCGTGCTTTACATACAACATTCCAATATTCGTCATTCATCGTTTCTTTATATTAATCAGATGATTCACCGATAAATAAATTGGGAGTTCGAATTTGTTTTTTTGTAAATAAATATATTAATTAAACGGGAGTAACCGACACAAAGGCGACGTATCATATTCCTGATGCACAAAATCATCAAATTTGATATTTATCCGAAACAAAATAAATTTACCAGAATAAAAAATCTAACACTTATCATCATTGGTTTAGTACAAGGTAAAAGAGACAAACCAAAGCCAGGTAGTCTCATACGCATACCTGAAAGCTCTGGTCATTTGTTTCACTATATTCTTATAAAATTCATTTATAAAAACGAGGTACATATTCTCTTACTTTTTTCTGCCTACATTTCTTAAATTGCCAACAATTCAAAATGAGATTATTATAAATTACAGACGAAAGAAATACTATTAAATGTAAGACCAATCATTCTAAGAAAGAGTAAGGACTAAGGTGAGTTGGAAGCCAAATTTTGGGTAGCACCACATTGAGGTCCAATTTTCTACCTTAATTACTCGGTCCTAAACTAACTAAAATGTCGATTAACCGAGTAAGGACAGAATTGGAATCAGACCGATATGGTGATCGATTGTCTTATAATTTATATTGTTGAAAATTTCGTTGCTTTTAGTAAATGGGTTCATGACTCGTCAGTGAAGTTCCAACACACTGGGGTGTGATTACCTAAGTAGGAGTATGTGGATTTCTATTTCTTTTACATTAATATTGTGGAGTGAGCATAAATAGATTCACCTATAGGCTATAACTATAATGTCGAGATCTTGTACTCTCAGTCCGTCCATGCTTCCCGTGCCTAGCTTGCCTTTAAGTGGAGCGTTCTAATTTATCACGTGATTTTATACAAGTAGAGAGAGAATAAAGAAAGAAAGAAAAATTGATATTTTTATATTTAGAAATATGTCATTTAGACGGTGATATTCCAAAAAAATAAAATTATTTAATTTAGAGGGGGGCGGAATAAGTAATACTTACTTTTTAGCTGCATAAAATTTGCATGCATGCTTTTGAGTTGCTCAAATTATCGAAAAAATCATGAATTTCGGATTATGTTCCTAATCATTAACAAAAAAATGTTGAAATTATATCTAATATGGCATCTGAAAATTCTACTCCTTCCGTCCCACCATATATATGTGATATATTTCTTTTGGCACATGTTTTTAGATAGCGGTGTTTAGTGGTTAAAAGAAGATAGAATAAAGTAGGAGTGAAAAAAAAAATAGAGAGAAAAAATAGGAGAGAGACTAAAATAAGAGAGGGATAGAGTGTTGCTTTTTTGCCATGAAAGGCAATGTCTCACTTATAGTGAGATGACCCAAAAAGAAATACGTCTCACTTACAGTGGGACAAAGTGAGTATATACGCGTGTGTCACCATCAGCGAATTAAACGATGTCGTACATACTAAAAACAACGTCGATTGATTGAAAAAGTCAACAATAGGTGATCATAATTTTCACCAAAAGTTCACTAATATACTAAAATTTAACTAAACTTTTATGATTTTTCCGAAGTGACTCACACTCAAAAAGTTTACCATTGTATTGTTGATTAATTCGATCAACTCATCAAAGTAAAGCCTACAACTTCCCACCATAGATCTAGCGAGCATAAAAATAGTGCCTTAACATCAAATAAAAAATATCATGAGTTTGGGAATTAGAAGAAAATAGTATATGTGGCAGAAAAATGATCATCCAAGTTGAAAATAACCACAATCAACCAAACTTTATCTTGTTGTCATCTTTTACTAAGAATAGGTTCAAACAAGTTGCTTTCGCAATATAGCTTCCATCATATTGCAATAATTTCCGTGATTATTATTATCAACAGCTCATGTTGCACCGAGCTTTCAAACAAATAAAGCTACAAAAGCAATTACTCTAACGAAATAGGTATATTTTTGTGATACAACTTTGTCAATTTAAGGAAAGGGTATCTATCTATTCATTTTTTCACTAGCTAACACTTTTTGTTCTTTCACTAGATTGTACTTCGCACTTTCGTGTGTTGTGTGTGCCCGCATTATTTTTGTTTCAATTTATTAAGGTAATTCGGTATAGACAATTTGATGTAAATTGATGAAATACCAGATGATATTATAATATTTGAACATTTTTTAAAATAATACTTTCGATTAAATTAGTTGTGTTTATTTCCTAATAATCTGGATTCTGGCCTATAAAAATCCTAAGTTTAATCAATAAATTCCAACTAAATTTAATAAATAAATTTTCATTTTAACTTGGATGGATACAAACATCTTTAACCTAAATTTATACGATGGTATTGTCTTTTTATATTTTACTGTATTTGATAAAAATTACTTTTTTCATCAAAACATTTGATGTATTGTATAGTTAACCTACTGTATCCCATATTAGCTCGTTTGATTGTTATAAATAGGAAATAGTAATAAGATAGTAGCCCCTGAGATAGTGTTTTCGGGCTAGAAGCAAGATAGTATCATACAGTGTTTTTATGGCATTGTTTGATTAATATATAATTAATTAGATAGTAAAGTATCAAAAATATCCTTATATACTCCGTGTGCAAATATTATGTATATATTTTGTGATAAGTTAGCCAAAATAAAATTTAAATAACTGATTTTGGTCAGTAGTTGAAAAAATCATTAAGGCGCTAATTAAAGTTGGCGTCCATCATGTAAGGACGACAGTGCTATTATTAACTGTTTTTGGGAATATAAGAATATCCTTTCGAACGTTGAAGTCTCAGCAAGCAAATTACTCAACACAAGAGTTGATGTATGAGACGAGAAAGGCAAGAAGAAGGCAGAAATAGGGTTTTAAAGAAAGTAATTATCTGAATTTGTAACAAGGAACAACAAGAGTATATTTATATTATTAAATATGTAGACCATATGCGGTTCGATACTCTTCCTTCGATCAGGGAAAGAATCGACAAAGAAGAACCGGAAATGAGCGTATAAAATACTCAGACTTAATTAACATGACTTAAGACACCATAAAAGATGGCATGGAGTTTTAAAAACTCTTTAACTCAAATGCCTTTCATTAAACCTAGATGGATGTGAGATTGCAATAATCAAATGTGGAGAGGATCCACAAAAAGGGATGCAATCAATGGCCCTAAATATTTTTCAGGGTTGGTGTAGCCATCTTCTTTGTTATGGTAAGTGATCTCAGCTATGCGACCGTAGTTAAGGAGCATCTCCACCATCTCCTTAGGCACCGAGCTGCTTCCCTTAGCCCAATCCGCAGTTACATCCTTCCATGCATTTTCAACAATTTCCACGAACTCACAAATTGCCTCTTGCTTCGATACACCCTTGTCTTTCATGTAGCAATCCACCGCCGTAGGCAGTGCTCCATCCCTATTCTCGCGCTTCATCATACAAATACGAAATTGTTATTTTAAATGCCGTGATTTGAATGACAACTTATATGTAGTATTTTTACATATGACTCACTTCATGACTGCCTAAGTCATCATTGATTCGGCCCACATTAGCAGCAGAGATTACGACTTTGGGCTCACTGAGCAGCCATTGAACTGTTTTTTCATCAACAGATACCGTGGCGCCAGGGACAAGAGCGATGAATACCAAATACGTACAACTCGTAATCAATGCATTACTCATATACTCTTCAAAACCTGGCATTTGTTCCATTATCCACTTCTGCTCTTGGTTATAAGCCCTCACTTGCTCTTTAACCTAATTGTCACAAACAAACATGAATGTCGTGTGTTAATTCCTTAAGTTTAAAAGTAATTTTTTTTAATATTAATCACATATGGAGTACAAGTTTATGTGAAAAGTTGAACTGATCCTTACTGCTTTTCTGTAGTAAGGAACAACGAAGGATTTTCCTTGCTTTTCTGCTTCCAGTACAAAATCTTCATATATACTCATAATGAATCTATAAACAACTTTCATGAAATCAGGGAGCACATCAATCTCATCCGAATTCCACCTGAGAAAATTTTAAAGTACGTTGTTAGTTAATTATACTGTAATCATTTTTTTATCACATACTATACAAATTAAATAAAATATCATTTGTCGAAGTCAAATAATATATGTCGAAATATCCCTGAATGATTTCTTAAAATGACTACGTACAGTATACTCCATTGTTAGTTAGTTTTTAGTTCATTTTAGAAAATTCAGGTTTGAAAAATAAGGTAGTCATATTCAGAACATTTTAGGTGATCATCCTTTCTAAATTATCTAAAAACTATCTAACGATGACATCAATGTTTTGGTTATATGTTCTGCAATAAGTTTGAATTTTGCGTACATCACAACTCTGTTGCAGTATATTAGTACTAAACTGCAATTGGAAATCAAGATAAGTAAAGGTATTATAGGTATATCAAAGTGACAGTGGTGATATTTCACCATGGCCACTTTGCGAAGTAAGGATTGGTTAAAGAAACACATAATATATATTATTGCGTACCTGTCCAAAATTAGGGTGAAAAGATCAGCTTCTTCGAGTGTAGCATAATTATCGATGGTGTCATCTATAATTGAGGCAAGTTGCAAGTTTATGGCGACAACTACTCGAATGTAAGAGTATTGAGGTTCGTAGCGGAACGCATTGCCCCAAAGATAACACTCTACAATTCTGTCTCTTGCATATGGCAATTTGGTCTTTAAGTCAAATTTATCCCACCACCTTCACCAAAATTACGTGCATTATTATTGTTGCCAATTACAAAGAAAATAATATGACAATATCCCACATATTGGTGTAAAGTGAGAATTAAAACCACTAAATAAAGTTATTGGGTCAATCCTCCAATTACCAATTGATTTTAGGATGTAATTCTATGGTTTTCTATCATGTATCAAAGCGTGGCCAAATTTAACTGACTCAGCTATATATCTTAACTGAAGTTTGAAAAAAAACCGACCTACCAGTATATCTAGACTTTAATTTGAGACAAATCAGTAGGAGCTAGTCCAATCCGAGAAATGAAACTACTCCCTCCGTCCCTTAAAATTTGGCACCATTTGACTCGATACGAGTTTTAAGAAATGTACTCCCTCCGTCCCACATAATTTTATCCACTTTGACCCGGCACGGGTTTTAAGAAATCTAATGGAAAGTGAGTTGAAAAAGCTGGTGGGATGTGGGTCCTACTTTTAAAGTATTAGTTTTATAATAAAATGTGAGTAGGAATGAGTTAGTGGAATATGAGGTCCACTGCCAAAAATGGTAAAAGTGAAGTGTGTAAAATTATGTGGGACGGCCTAAAATGGAATACTGGGTAAAATTATGTGGGACGGAGGGAGTAATAGAAAGTAGGTTGAAAAAGTTAATGGCATGTGAGTCCTACTTTTATGTATTAATTTTAAAATAAAATGTGAGTTGGAATGAGTTAGTGGAATGTAGGACCCACTACCAAAAATGGTAAAAGTGAAAGGTGACAAATTTTGGACGGACAAGAAAGGAAATAAGTGATAAATTTTTGGGACAGAGGGGGTACTATATAAATCTAAATAGGATTTATGATTGAACTCTACTTGATTATAATACCGACCCTCTTAAAAAGTCACCAGAGGAAGCACTCCTTGGTATCAGATGCCATGTAGTACTCCCTCCGTCCCAAGGTAGATGTCACATTTGGGAGATGACACGAGATTTTAGGAGATGTTATTTTTTGTTTTAAGTGGTGAGAGAAAATATAATTTTATAATTGATGTGAGGGAGAACTTTTTCCAAAAGAAGAAATATGACATCTTTTATGGGACAAACTAAAAAGGAAAGTGTGACATCTACCTTGAGACGGACGGAGGGAGTATCAATTTTAGTTAAAATTTAATTATAATTAAAAATATATTAAACTCTAATTAGTAACAAAGTTTTGTCGGCAATGAATAATCAAATACGCTTGATTTTACCTGGTTAATTCAGCCAGTTCTTTCCTGTAGATGTTCTGCAAGAAATTGAAATTTAATTTGGCTAGCTTGAGAAGTGATCCATCTGCCGCTCCTGCTTCTCCTTCGTAAATGGAAATGTAAAACCGGATAGTTAAAACAAGAGGACTCCTGTGAACGGAGTGCTTCAACGCTTGCTCCACTTTCTCTTTACTCGGAGACTCTAGTGTTGGTAACATTTTATTCAGCTCATCAACCGTGAATTTCGCAGCTTCGTCTAATATTTTTTCATCGTGGATACGCACATGAGCTGCCTCGTACAAACTTAGCATGCCTTCCATGTCGCTGCTAAGCCTTTCTGATTTCCATTTGCAGTCTTTCTCAGCAAATTTGTTGAAAACACCTGGATGCGTAGCATGTGAATATGAAAGTGATCATATACTCCGTTTATATAATAATAATAATAATAATAATAATAATAATAATAATAATAATAATAATAATATACGTGATTATTGACATACGGCAAGAAACATGATACTGATGTTGTCTAAGTAAGCGAAATCGAAGCGCAGTAGTGAACAAGTCGGCCTCTTTTTCCTCCTCAGAAGAGTCATAAACTTGTTTGAGCTTCTCTTCAATTTCTTTCTCGAAATGGTATGCGACTCCCAAACGCTCAATTTTGTCGATCAATACCATCAATTTGGTAGACTCTGCAGCCATCAACATGCTTCCAATTTCTTTCTTCAATGCTTCCATTTCCTTGGTATACTTATCCTGCACCTATACAAACAAACAATTTCTTTGTCTACAAGTTCTGAATACTTATTTAACAAATTTCAGAAAATATAAACGTTAGAAGCTAAGGAATATTTCAGTGGCATAAGATAATCTTGTGACACATATTAACAGAATTATGTACTCTTCAACACATTGTAATGGTCCAGATCATAGTTTGGAGTTTACAAGATATTCAGAGATTGCATTTGATTACATCACTAATTAGCAATCTCAAACTAAGATCAATTATTAGTCAAGATTGGAAGATATAGCGGTTGAAATAATGTCAAGTGGATTATATTTTAAATTAAAATAAATGCATTAAAAAGGTTCAATAAAATGCATGTGCAATATCAATAAAACTGTGTTGAAGTCTTCGTGTACGTGTATTGAAATAACTATATCATTGTGTTGATATTTTTAATACACCATGTTGATATCAGGAAAAAAAAAACTCTAAAATTATCACATTTATGACATATTGATGATTTTACCATTTTATTGATATTTTTATTTACTATTTACTGAAATGCGTGAGATTTTGCTACATGCATTTTAACATGACCTTATATTTATATACATACATGGTTGTATTATATACCAAACTAATTTTAAACGCTAAGCACCAAATACATCATCTGAGGTAATTTAAAATTTTAGAGTTCATTATAAGGTTATTATCAGTTTATTACTATAATAAACTCTAAATCATTTTATAATGATATTGTTCGGTGTTTAGTGTTTAAGACTAGTTTGGTACGTACGTTCCTAAAATTAATAGGTACATAAAGTTAATACCTGATGGTCGTAAGAAAATGTGGAGAAAACGCCGGCCCACATGCTTGGCTTGAAAGAGATGATTGGAGGGCGGATATGTCTCACGTTAGCGCTCACCATATTTACTGCAGCCATTCTTTACCTCTCTTGATAGCATCAAATTGGAAAACCTATGATATCATATAGATGCATCAATTTATATATGCATGCACTAGTTTGGTTATAATGACTTTTCCAATTTGTTGTGATAAGTCAACAGCATATAGTAATTTTTAATAGTATAATGGCAAGTCTATATGTGATCATAAAAAACAAGTACTAAGTCGTGTTCGGTTATTTAGATATATTATACCTAGATTCAATCTTGGATAAGGAAAGATTAAATCATGCATAAAAGAAATGTGTTCGGTTAATCTGATAAATTTTATACAAACATACCCAAACTTGCAAATTTACTAAAATAACCTCAACCGTGCCAGCACATTATATTAGTACTTTAATAATTAAAACCTCTTCATGACATGATCACTAGAGGTGCTTAAACGGTTCTCCGATTCTCGGTTAACCGGAACCGGAACAGGCCGGTTAATTGAAGAACTGGAACTGGAAAAATCGATTCCGGTTCTAGTACCGGTTCTAACTTTTTACACAAAATCAGTTCCGGTTCCAAACCGAAACCGATCGGTTCCTAACCGGGAACCGGATTAATTTAATTGAATTAATTTTGAATTAAAGTAAAATAATTTGAAACATTGAGTGATTTTTAGATGTGTTAGATTTGCTAGCTCTGTTTTCTGAAGTATTTAAAATGTTTAAACTGTGATACTTTGAATCTACAATTATTTCCTCAATACATTTTTTATGAACTAACTACAATGAGTAGGATATCATTAATTTATTTTTAATTTTTAAAAAAACTTACACAAATACAATATCATTTCATATGATAGAAATTTTACTTTATAATAAATTTATGTAACAATTTATTTAACATACTATTTTAACCTATTTGCGAATAATTTATCAGTTTTCCGTTATAAGCCAAAAAGTCACAACAAGATCAATTAGTATTGAAAATTCCATTGAATATTTGTTTAACCAAAAAAAGGGAAAATGGAATTCAATTTTTTTTTTAAATTACTAAAGTTTAGAACTCCTATTTTGCATTAAAAAATTGCTAGTAAAATAAACTGGTCTGACCTACTACACTTGGCATAACCATATATGAATATTATTGTATTGTTTGTTTGTATTTTTTGTGTATTTATTTGAATTTTTAGATATTATTTGTTATATTTCTAGATGTTGGATTATTATTTTTTAGTATTGAACTATTTAAAATTATAAATAAATTCAGATTAAAATTACACATCAGTTTCGGTTCGAAATCGGAATCGACCGGTTCTTAACCAGCCGATTCCAAATCGGAACCGACTGATTCCGGTTCTGATTTTAGAATTTATGAAAATTTAAAACCGGTTAACCGGTCAATCGGTCCGATTAGAACCGGAACCGGTCAAATAAGCAGGCCTAATGATCACTATTGTATCCATCAATAACTCACTCACATTATATTTTCTTCCATCACACACATTTTCTCCCCAATTTTAATTTATTCTTTTTCTCTTTCCACCGTCATTTTCTCTTTCCACCATCTTCCCCATTTTCTTTTTTAAATTTCCATCACCGTCATTAGGCCTATCAAATTGGGTACTACCCGCGGATACTCGATCTGAAAATTTTAAGTATCCGATCCCGAATTTTCAAAAATCTAATACCCGATACCCAATCCAAAAATGATTTCAGGTACCCAGATACCCGACTCGGGTATCCAGTCACGAAAAATCGAGTATCCAGTCCCGATTATGAACTTTTTAAATATTTTTTTATCAGTTTTTTAAAGAAAATTAACTACTTACAAAATTTTAGAAATACAAACTTGTAGTTCAAATTTGATACAAACTTTAAGTAGTTCGAGTTTAAGATTAAAAAAAAAAAAAAAAAAAAAAAAAAAAAAAAAACTACAAATTATTAGAAATAAAAAATTCATAAGTTATAACATCCATCATTCATCTATAATAAACATCCCAATTCAAACATTAACCCTAAATGTGACCTATGAGTGAAGGATTTTGGGAGTACATTTGATTTTTTAAATAATAAAATAGATACATAATTTATTAAATTTAAAAGAAATTAAAAAAATCGGGTAATTCGGGTAATTTGGGTATACCCGGTCGGGTATCGGGTTACCCGATACCCAATAATCCAAAAATCCTATACCCAAAACCCGAAAAATCGGGTATTGGGTATCCAATGACCCAATATTTCGTTTTCGAATATCGGATATCCAATTACCCGATATTTCGAGTTCGGATATTGGGTATCCAATTTCAGATATCCAATTTGACACCCCTAACCATCATCATCGTCATCATCATCCCCTTCATAAAACCATAAACACAAAACACCCTCCAAAGCTTTAACCATATGCACAGAAAATAAAAGATGGGCGGATACAATAAAATCATATATACGTGCCAGCACTAATTTTTTTTTTTTTCATTCATCATCATATATATACGTGAAGAGAATGTGGCGAAAGCAAAGGTAAAAACAATGAAGGAGAAAATGTCATTAGCCAAGATAATATTTGTGGCAGGGGGGAGCCGGAGCGTTAGCAACGGGCCTTATAAATATGGTATTCAGTTGCGGGCCTTAACAAGAATGAATCTCGCAAACCAAACTGGCAGATTGTATGGTTTATCAGGGGTAGTCGGGGTTGTATCTGAGCAAACGAACGGTGCCGATATGACTAATAATGTAGTTTTTAGAATCCTATAAATTCTTAGTGCTAAAAGTTGACCCGACTGAGAAAAAATTCACAAAGAAGGTCAAAAGTTAGAAAAACCGCAGCAATAGTTACAGTTTCCCACGGAATCGACCAAATGGAAGAGCATAAACCGCAATCCTTAAATAGAAAGAGCGGCGGCAGCCATAATTTCACTAACCTGCAGGTGCGCGACCGATGATTGGAGGTGCAGAGAGCGGCGAGAGCGAGCGGAAAAACTGGATCCAGAAGAGAGAGAGCGGAAAAACGGGATCCAGAAGTGTTTTGGTTTAGTAGCCCTAATTAAGCCGCATTATAGTTAATAATTTAGTCAATCAGTCTGATTACATTTTGGTTTTTATATGAATCTTTTCATTTTATATGAATTCATTCCTATCATCATACATTTGGTTTTTATTATTCATCTTCTAAATTTATTCAATGACGCAATATATAACACTTAAAATCATTGTTTACCGTTTCCTCATCTTCTTCATCTCCATTTTCTTCATCTTCATCAGCAACTTCTCACAAAATTGAAATCATTGCACCACTAAGATCACATCGTGGAGGGTCTTGTTAGAAATATAGATTTCCACGTTACTAATTTAATGTGTATGTCTATCTTTTTGTTGTGATCCAATAAGGGCGAAGAGTTTATTTATTTGTTATGGAAATAAATGTAAATACCATATAAGATTTTTTATTTGATGAGGCGAAAAGAAAATAAATGGACTTATATTTATATAAATCTAAATGAGGTACATGGTTTCTAAATGGCCTTATATTTATATAAATATAAGTTAGGGTTATAATTTTCAGAGTAAGAACGCTCAATATGAGCCCTTGATGATTCTCTAGAATTTGGAAAAGGAAAATTGGAAAAAAAAATTCTGGCTCATATTTCGGATTCAAGAAATCAAAATTCTTGATGTTAGGGTTTGTGGCCGCCGCATGCATTCATGCACCGTGAATTAATAGTTGTCCTTGTGGATTTATGAATATACACGTATTGATTGAGAATTTGGTTGATTGATGAAAGTTTTTCAATGTTTTATAACTTTGCGCAAATCAATGTTTTTCTTTTTTGGAATGAATGAATTCACTTTAGTTTGTCGAGAATATGTTTTGGAAATAAATTGAGATATCAATTCTAGATTATGTGATTGGGTATCGCATATCGTAAATTGTGAAATATTGGATTATGGTTTATTGATGAATTCGTGAATTGTGAACTAGTACTAAGTTTTAATTGCAGTGGAAAATTAGTGGTTGATTATTTAAGAGTACAGTTTGAATTCAATCGAGAATTCAGTCCTTTTTATTCTGTATGCGTGCATATATGTTGATGATGCAGAATTAGATTATTTTGATGAATCAACAAAATCTAGGTCTGTGTTTCGTGGATTAATTTGGTTGGATTATTTTGATGTTGTTTTGGGATATTTATGCTCGTTGATTACGTTCTTGGGAACATCAAAGTTCGGTTTTTTTTATATCAATTTTTGTGAATAAAATCGGATTCAGAAAAATTATACGGAATCCCATCAGGAGTCAGCAACTTGCTTAGTCATTGGGGAGTTATTGGACAGGCCGTCAAGATTCGGCAACTCACAGAGTTCGCGAGGTACGCGAACCCAACGATTTGCCGGCTCGTCATTGCGAAAAGTTATCAACGACTTGCTTGCAAACGTTTGTATTCGGTTTTAAAATTATAAATTCAAATTTTTTTTGGAGTATCTTATGCTCCTTTGGTGATGTGTGTGTATTTTAATGCAAATAATAGTCGGCCCACATGAAGATTAATTTTTGGCACGAGATACACACATTCCTTTGGTGATAAATATATGACAATTATTCAGTTTTCGTGTGATTAATGTGATGCCCACATGCGGACACTACTTAAAATGATCTTATTGTCAGTGTTTGATCACTGTAAGGAGGTTGCTACTTATAAATTCACATTATTGTCAAAAGACTTAATATGAATGTTGTGCCGTACCTCGATATGTTTTACTAATGTTCAAAATAGATTAGTCCAAATAAGACGTTGCAGCAGTAACCTCTCTTATCTAGACTTCTTTATTGTGAATGTTAGGACGGTAAGTGTGTGTATTTTAATGCGGATATTAGTGCTCACAAGAAGATTAATATTTGGCATGAGATACACACATCCATGTGGTGATAAATAACTTGTGAGTAAATGTGATGCCACATGTGGACATTACTTGACATGATCTTATTATCAGTGTTTGATTACTACGAAAGGTTACCACTTGCAAGCTCATATTACTGTCCACAGACTTGATATGAATGTTGTGCTAGTACCTTGAGATGTTACCTTCTTATTTGAATTTTATTATGTGAGCATGACTGTTATTTCAGTTTTATTCTTTGTTCAATTATGATGCCTGCTTCTCCTGTTTCTCCCAACATGAACAATATGTCAGTATTGAATGGATCATATTATAAGAATTGCAAAAATTATATTTTGATTGCTCTGGGTTGCATGGATCTGGATTACGCGCTAAGGATTGAGCAACCTACTTCTCCTACGGACGGTAGTACTTCTTATCAAAGGAGACACTATGAGAAGTAGGAATACTCAAATCGTGTAAGTCTACTAATCATTGGGTTTGCATCCTAGAAGCCTTTCGAGGCACTCCATCTGTATCACTAAGGCAAGTGAATACCTTGCCAAAATTAAGGAACGTTTTGCAATAAACTGTAACATCTCGGAATTTAGAACCCTAAGTTTAGAGCCCTAGAATTTATTATTGATGACGTGGAAGGTGTGAATTATTTTGATAAGTGAATTTATTGCATGAGCTTCTTTGACCGGGAAGTTTGAAAAGTCAAATTTGTTGACTATGTGATGTGGCATGTGGTTTATTAAATTATGGGATTGTGTGGTAGATTAATTGTTTAAGGGTGAATGAGAATATTAGGGATAATCTCCATAAATGCTAGCCATTTTCGACCCCCTTGATTTTTGAAGAAGAAATTCTATTTTTCCGGATTTAATTTAATTCTTGGGTATTTATCCAAGTTAAATCCAAGACCCAATTATTCCTTATTTTAAAGAGGAAAAATCGACACCCCCTTTTGTGCCTAGTGATTTTCGAAAATCACCAATGTAAGGAAGGGAGTATTATTTTTATTTTAGTTAATCCCTTCTTTGATTTCCTTCCATACCTAGAATTTAAATGTTCTACCAAATCTTTCCATACCTCAAGAAATCTTGCCCTACCTTATTCTAATCAATATTGAAAATTTCATGCCTTATTTAAGGCATATAGTACACGCCTATTTCTATGCCAATGAGGGAGAATCCTTATTTTTATTTTTATTTTACTCCGTGATATTTTATTCTACTCCGTGAAATATTCAAAACGAAATCTTGACTAATTAGTGGCCTAATTTTCGAAACCTAGAGGATTTTTTCCCTAGGATCTATTTTTGTTAATTCTTCTTCCCTACTTCACAATATTTATTTATTTAATTGTGGAGAATAAGATCTTACCAAATATTCTATTATTTACCTAAAGATTTTATTGAACTCTATAAATAAGGAGCCAAAAACCTAACCCTAGCCATCACAAATTTTCGCCCCACCCCTTATTTTTCGTCCCCCTCCCTCTTCTCCTTACTCTCTCAATTTTCTTCTACTTTACTCCATTAATCCTTCATCCTTTGAGAAGAAATTGAAGTTTGATCCAAGAATTTTTGAAGAAACCAAGTCTTTACTTAATTTCCACCGTTCGTTTTTCTCTTAAGATATTTTTATCCATCTTCTTGATTCTACTCGATTCCTCTTCTTTCTAACCTATTAATCGGTCTTCTTGAACCTTCATGTATCTTGGTTGAGTGAAAGTGGAATAAAAAGGATGTGGGAATATGTTACATGTGTGTGTGTGTCGTGTGTGTGTGTGTCGTTTATGTGTGTGTGTTGTGTTGTGTAGTGTGTGTTTGATGGCTAAATATTCTTGTGTGATAAACATGATCTTGATTGATTAGTAATGATAAAATAAATCGATGGGAAAAGGGAAAAGTGTTGAGACATGCATGAGTAAGAGTAGTGTTGAACCTAATTTGTGATATGTGCCTATGTAGGGGTGGGTCGATACGATATATCGTATCGAAAACGTTGTATCGTGTATCGTATCGAAAATATCGATATGAAAGAATTTCATATCGTTATCGTATCGAAAGTTTCGATATATCGAACTTTCGATATAAAAAAATTTCGTATCGTTATCGTATCGATATTTCGATATATCGTACCGAAATTCGATATATCGTTAAATATCGATATATATCGAAAATTTCGATATATATCGTTTTATATCGAAAATAAAATATCGATATATATCGAAAATATCGATATATCGAAAATTTTCGATATATATCGTATTTTCGATATAAAACGATATATCGCGATATAAGGAACGTATCGAAAACTTACGATACGATATCATATCGTATCGAAAATTACGATATATCGAAAATTCGATAATTTTTCGATATTTTTCAATACGATACGAGCGATATATAATTTTTTCGGTATTTTTCCCCAGCCCAATGCCTATGTGATTAAAAGGTGAAACTTTGGTTGCGAAGCCGGATAACGGAAAAGCGAAACTTCTTGAAATCTAAGCAGTCGAGGTGGGCTTTACTCTTAAAACTCTCTTTTATTTTGTCAAAAATGTTGATTGGTGGTATAAGGGTGGTTTAACTGTTATGTCATGCCTATGTTTGTTTTATTGTGATATTGTGTGCCTGATGCCTAGTTTGTGAGTTCGCTCCATTGGGCTATAGGGCTATGGATGTGATTATACGAATTCAGGTTTGAGTATGGGCCGCAAGCCCTACCAGGCTGTGTACACGATGGGATCGGGAGCCGTCCTTGCTAGTCGGCCGGTCTCGTGGGCGTAAAGTGTGGCCACACTTTCGTCGCACCATGGAATGATTGTGATTGTTGATTTTGTTGAGAAAAATGGGGAGTTATTTTGACTGGCCAGTCTATGGAAAATATATTTTGTGATACTCGTGATATTCTCTTATAACTGCTTAAAACTCGAGTTCACTTGGTAAGGGTGGCATAACTTATAAAATGTTTTGGCAATGAGCTCACTGAGTATTTCAAAATACTCAGCCTTGCATGTGTTTTCCTTATGTGCAAGTTGAACGATGACGAGCGGTGGCGGGTGTTGAGCATGATAATTAATTTAGATGGTTGTTATGAACTTCAAGCGTAGTTGTGTCTTCATACATAACTATTCTTTCTCTTGGTCGTTTTCCGTTGAGTTTTGATACACTTATGTTTATTTGGAATATTTTGCACTCTCCTTTCGGTTTTGAGGCCTTAGCTCTTTTCTTGTGATTTTTATCTTGGATATTATATCGTACTCTTGAGATTTTGATCGTTATTTAAGATACCCCATTTCTCTTTCTCATTTAAGCTTCTAGGTTAAGTTGTTACTTTATTGCTCTGATGTTTCCTTTAAATGCTTTGGTCAACACTCCTTAAATGAAACCCTAGCCTATGTTTACTTCTTTAGAGTCCGTTTGGTAGCAACCGCCGCATTTATTGTACCCTAGGAGGGCGGGTTGTTACATAAACGATAAGGTTGAGACAAGCGTGCTTGATCTCAATAAAGTATATAAGGGCAAGGGCAACATAAGGGAGCACATTATGATAATGTCTCACGTTGCTTCACTTAAGCTTGAATTTTAAAGACTTGTTTGTGCATTTGGTGTTGCACATCTGGTTAGTATCTCAAGAAATAAAGTAAAGGGTAAGAGAAAGTGTCTTGAGAATGGTGCTATGGATAAGTGTTCCTTACAAACGAAACAACATAAGGATAATGATAGTTGTTTCTTTTGTGGTAAACATGGATATAAAAAGGAATTGTGACAAATATCACATATGACGTACAAAGGAAGTTACAATCCTTGTTTTGATCATTACGTTTTTTTTTTGTTGATCATTATTTGGAAGAGATCGAAAAGATTCTAAATGATGATGTGTGTTTTGTATACAATTTTTAGTTTTGCAACGTATATGATTATATTTGTATAATATTACTTCATATTGTTATTGTATACATTTTTGAGTTTATAAATTGATATAGTGATACGCCATATTTATTATTCTCATTTCATAAATGTAAGCTCAACCCAAATTAGTAAATTAACAGGTCGTGCATCGCATGAGCGTGACACTAGTTAGACTAATAATCTATATTATTACATTAAAATGCTATATTATTTTACCAAAATAGTACACCCTCCGTTCCATAGTAATAGAGTCATTTTGTCATTTTAGTACGTTCTATAGTAATAGAGTCATTTCCATTTTTAGTAAAAGTCAACACATTTTTTCCACACCTACTTTACTCTCTCTTACTTTTTTCTCTCTTCAACTCTCTACCTTTTTCATTTTCCACTTTATTCTCCCTTTACTTAACTCACCTACCAAAATTTTTCTTAATCTTCGTGCCGAAAAGAAACGCATCCATTACTATGGAATGGAGGGAGTAGTACATTATTAGCTAAGTTACAATATTAGATGATACGTGGCATTAATCTAACAGTTAGATCACAAGATCCAATTGCCTTACAAGTTATATTGATGTATTAATATGACAACCCTTTTTATTGTGTCACCATATCACCACTTTAGGCCTTTAGATTTGAAGATCGTGTGATTCTTAAGCTGCCACGTAGCAGCTAATTTTAATTAAGTTTAATCATTTTAAAATGCTAAGGGGAAAATTGAAATTTCATGTTCCTGACGTAGTTTTACGAAACGATACCAGATTGTAGTGTTATGCATTGAATATTCCAATGTAACCACGACAGTTTTGTAGTTTGCATATTAAGTACTCCCTCCATCCATGAAAATTTATTACTTATTTCCTTTTTCGTCCGTCGCTAAAAATTTGTCACATTTCACTTTTACCGTTTTTGGTTGTAGACCCCACATTCCACTAACTCATTCTCACACACATTTTATTATAAAACTAATTTATAAAAGTAGGACCCACATGCCTCTAACTTTTTCAATCCACTTTCTATTACATTTCTTAAAACCCGTATCGGGTCAATGGTGCCAAATTTTAAGGGGCAGATGGAGTACTTTATTTTTTTTGTTACAAATGTAGTTTTATGAAACGATACCAGATTGCAGTGTTACCATGACCATTTTGCAGTTTACATGTTACTTTATTTTTTGGGGGATAGAGAGTCATGCTAAATTTGGGGATACTCTAAATTTGATTCAACTTTAAATTTTTGGAAATGAGTAAAATGCTCACGACTGGAATTTCGAAAAAGGTAGATTACAATCGCACTCTATGTACGGAATTTAATCCTAGGCGTCCATATAAGAGATCTAATGGCCTATATTTATAGTATGGTGTTATTCTATTTATGGTGTCACCATAGTGCCCCTTTATGTATATTACTCCTTCCGTCCCAAGTAAGATGACCCATTTCCTTGGGTGACACGAGATTTTATGCAATTTCATTTTTAGAAAGAATAAAGTAAGAGAGTGAAAATAAAGTAGAGATAAAAGCAACTTCATTTTTAGAAATATGTTATCTTAGTTGAGATCAACAACGAACGGTGTTTTAAAACCGGACCGAATCGGCCGGTCGGACTGGTTCGGCCGCGAACCGATGCTCAATCCGGTCCGGTTCACCATATAAAACCGTCGGGAGGTTGAGCCATTTTGAACCAGATGAACCGACTGATTTGATCGGGAACCGTGAACCGATTTTTATAATTTTCATCTATTTTTTCAAAAATTTGAGTCCAATGGGATTCGAACCATAGGCCTCATATAGGGCAGTGATATAATGTAAACTTTATATTTTGTACAAACTTCAAACTCTTCAACACAGTGCCAACACAACGTCAACACAATGTCAACACAGTGTAAAATTTCAAGATTGTGAAGTCAACACAATGTAACACCATGTCAACACGATGTCAACACATCATTAACCGTTGAAACTGTGTTGACATTTTCTGTTGCTGACTGTCATCTGTTGACATTTTCTGATAGTCTAGATCATAGTTTGAAATTTGTACAATATTTAGAGTTTGCATTTGATTACATCCCTATATGTATATGAATTTGATTAAAACTAAAATTTATTATATACTCCCTCCATCCCCAAAGAATATGCCATTTGAGTTAGGCACGGATTTTAATTGCAAAATTGGTAGAGTCATAGAGAGGTAGAGAGAAAAAGTAATTAAAATATTTTTAGTGGGGAATGGGTCTCACCTCATTAGAAAGAAAAGAGTTTTCATAATTGGAAAGTGCATATTCTTGTGGACGGACTAAAAAGAAAAGAGTGTATTCTAGAGGGACGGAGGGAGTACTAAATTTGATGCATTTATATAATATATTTAATTATATATGTTACAGTAAAACGGTTCGACAAGTGGTTTGACCGGTCCGACCAGTTGAACCATAAACCAGTAGCTTCGCCGGTTCGCTTGCCGGTCCGGTTTTAAAATCATTGGGTGGGTTCGACCGACCCCACCGTCGGCCATTGAGCATTGCCAGAAAACTCAAATAATCGACCTCTAATCCAATGCAGCTCCGCCTCCGACCCCACGGCAGGTCCACCAATCCTTCGGCCTTTGTGAAGAGGGAGTATATTTTTGTGATACAAATGGATCCATCTATATAGGGAGTGACACTTTGTCAATTTAAGGAAAGGGTATCTATCTATTCATGTTTTCAACACTTTTTGTTCTTTCACTAGATTGTACTTCGCACTTGCGTGTGTAGTGTGTGCCCGCATTATTTTTGTTTCAATTTATTAGGTAATTCGGTATAGACTTTGATGTAAATTGATGAAATACCAGATGATGTTATAACGTTTAAACTTTTTCTTAAAATAATAATAAGCTTTTTAGTTTCGATTAAATTAGTTGTGTTTATTTCCTAATAATCTGGCTTATCTAACTAAAATTAATAATTAAAATTTCATTCTAACTTGATGGATACAAACAACTTAATTTAACCTAAATTTCTACGACGGTATTGTCTTTTATTTATTGTATTTGATAAAAATTAGTACTTTTTTCAGCATAACATTTGTTGTGTTGATTGTATGGATAAGCAATGAAAAGATAGTAGCCCTGAGATAGTGTTTTCGGGGCGGAAGCAAGATAGTATCAAAATAGTGTTTTTATGATATTTGTTTGATTCATAAGATAGTCAGTAAAGTACCATATAAAAAGGAGGTAAAACGACAAGAATATCCTAACATATGTGTGTGCATATATGTATATATTTGCACACAAATATATGTACAATATTTGTAAAACTGGACAATATTTAACGGACGGTAGGAGTAATTGATTATGTCAATTATAATGTAATGAAAAAAATTATTAAGGCGCTAATTAAAATTGACGTCCATCATGCAAGGACGACAATGCTACTATTATTTATTTACTGTTTTCGGGAATATTAATATCCTTTCGAATGTAGAAGTCTCAGCAAGCAAATTCACAATCATACCAACACATGAGTTGATGTATGAGACAAGAAAGGCAAGGAGAAGGCAGATTAGGGTTTTAAAGAAAGTAATTTTATTTCTTAAACTGAAACAAGGAATAAGAAGAGTATATTTTATATATTATTAAATATATATCTAGACCCTATGCGGTTCGATACTCTTCATTCGCTCCGGGAAAAGAATCGACAAAGAAAACCCGGAAATGAACGTATAAAATACACGACTTAATTAAACATGACGTAAGACACCATAAAAGATGGCATGAACTTTTACAAACTCTTTAACTAAAATGCCTTTTATTAAACCTAGATGGACGTGAGATTGCATAATCAAATGCGGAGAGGTTCCAAATAAAGAGATGCAATCAATGGCCCAAAATATTTTTCAGGGTTGGTGTAGCCATCTTCTTTGTTATGGTAAGTGATCTCAGCTATGCGACCATAATTAAGGAGCATCTCCACCATTTCTTTAGGCACAGAGCTGCTTCCCTTAGCCCAATCCGCAGTTACATCCTTCCATCCATTTTCAATAAGTTCCACAAACTCACAAATTGCCTCTTGCTTCGATACACCCTTGTCTTTCATGTAGCAATCCACCGCCGTAGGCAGTTCTCCATCCCTATTCTCACGCTTCATCATGCAAATACAAACATGATATTACAAATGTGTGATTTGAATGACACTTTATATATATGTAGTAGTATGACTTACTTCATGGCTGCCTAAGTCATCATTTAGTCGGCCCACGTGAGCAGCGGAGATTACGATTTTGGGCTCACTGAGCAGCCATTGAACTGTTTTTTCATCAACAGATTCTGTGCCAGGGACAAGAGCTGTGAATACCAAATACGTACAGCTCGTAAACACTGCGTTACTCATATACTCTTCAAACCCTGGCATTTTCCTTTCCATGATCCACTTCTGCTCTTGGTTATAAGCCCTAACTTGCTCTTTCACCTTATTGCCACAAACAAACATGAATTGTGTGTTAATTCCTTAAATGTAATACTAATTTGTTTTAAATATTAATTTTTTGGTCAATTAATGTTTCGGTTTTTCACATAAACTTGATGTTTATGTGAAAAATTGAACTGATCCTTACTGCTTCTTTGTAGTAAGGAACGACGAAGGATTTTCCTTGCTTTTCAGCTTCCAGTACAAAATCTTCATATATACTCATGATGAATCTATAAACAACTTTCATGAAATCAGGGAGCACATCAATCTCATCCAAATTCCACCTGAGAAAATTAAAAAGTCATTACCCATTCATTATACGTACATTGCAGTAGGATTATGATCAAAACAAGTATGCATCTAACGCATAAGTACTAGTATCATTATTAGATAACACGGAGGTCATTGTTAGTTAGTTTTTAGTTTATTTTAGAAAATTCAGATTTGAAAAAAACGCAAGTACCTGTCCAAAATATACCTAAGAAAGGATTGGTTATTAAAGAAAAACATAATATATTATTGCGTACCTGTCCAAAATTAGGGTGAAAAGATCAGCTTCTTCGAGTGTAGCATAATTATCGTAGGTGTCATCTATAACTGTGGCAAGTACCAGGTTTATGGTGACAACTACTCGAATGTAAGAGAATTGAGGTTCGTAGCGGAAGGCATTGCCCCAAAGATAACACTCTACAACTCTGTCTCTTGCATATGGTAATTTGTTCTTTAAGTCAAATTTATCCCACCACCTTCACCAAAATAAAGCATTATAGGAGTATTTATTAAAGCATAAAAAACATTATGACACAACAAAATATCAGATGTCATGTATACCTAGTGATTTCGGCCAGTTCTTTCCTGTAGATAATCTGCAAGAAATTGAAATTTATTTTGGCTAGTTTGAGAAGTGATCCATCCGCCCCTGCTTCTCTTTCGTAAATGGAAATGTAAAACCGGATAGTTAAAACAAGAGGACTCCTGTGAACGGAGTGCTTCAACGCTTGCTCCACTTTCTCTTTACTCGGAGACTCTAGTGTTGGTAACATTTTATTCAGCTCATCAACCGTGAATTTCGCAGCTTCGTCTAATATTTTTTCATCGTGGATACGCACATGAGCTGCCTCGTACAAACTTAGCATGCCTTCAATGTCACTGCTAAGCCTTTCTGATTTCCATTTGCAGTCTTTCTCAACAAATTTGTTGAAAACATCTGCATGTCACATGTGTTACATGTTAATATCAAAATTTACCTAAATAAGTAATACTATATGAGTGAATATTGACATACGGCAAGAAACATGATACTGGTGTTGTCTGAGCAAACGAAATCGAAGCGCAGTAGTGAACAAGTCGTCATCGTTTTCCCCTGCAGAATCATACGCTTGTTTGAGCTTCTCTTCGATTTCTTTATCGAAATGATATGCGAGTCCCAAACGCTCTATTTTGTCGATCAATATCATCAATCTAGCGGACTCTGCACCCATCAATATGCTTCTAATTTCTTTCTTCAATACTTCCATTTCGTTGGTATACTTCTCCTGCACCTATTCAAATAATGAATTACTTCTACATAAGATATTCCATAGGATGTACTATATATAATTATTCTGTCCGCCATTCAATGTCCCAGGTTTTTATTTTTCATCTTTCCGCTAGGAAATTTCTCATTTCACTTTCTCATCTTATTATAAGCCAATATGTAAAACTAGGACCTCTTTTCACTTTTTTTTCTACTCACTTTCTTTTACTACATATTAAAGTCAAACAATTTTTAAAGCTCGTGCTGTTCATAGACGAATAATCTTTTTTATCTGCCCATAAAATTACATACTAAAATTAATACGTATGAATCGGTACCTGATGATCGTAAGAAAATGAAGAGAAAATATCAGCCCACATGCTTGGCTTGAAAGAGACGATGGGAGGGCGGATATGTCTCACGTTGCTTGAATTAGCACTCACAATATTAACTGCAGCCATTCTCTTGATTTGTGCTTCTCTAATAGTATGAAATTGGTGATGCTATGAGACTGAAAGACGATCATTGCATCAATTTATAGAAGCATGCGCAGAGGTTGGTTATAACGTCTTTTTACAATTTGTCTGGATAAGTAAACAATATATCATTTTTTTAGTATATCTACTAGTACATAGCAATAGGAATACTAATTGAATCTATAAATTTTGAAAAAAAAGAATTATTGAAGTAATAATGAAGTAAGAGAACATTTAATTTTAAGTATAAAAGATGATTTTTATTTTTTTAAATAGCAGTGTAACATATAGAACAAATAGAAAAAAAAGGTATGATATCATTTTTTTGGAATGAAAGTAATAATTTTTTTTAGTAGGGGTATAGGTTTGTGTTAAAATGACAATACCTCTTAAAGTGACACCATATCATGATTTTAGCCAATCATTTGTACACGTGGACGAATAATCAGCTGTCATGTGGCAATCATAAAAACGCTCAAAGGTAAATTTTCTCGGTGTGCAATATCCAATATGCTAGACTGCAAATTTTGCTTGTCTGCAATATCCAATACGCTAGACTGCAATCTATAAATTGCAGTGTAGCGTTTATAATATTGCAGGCTACGTGGTGTCACAATGTCACTTTAATAGGTGTTGTCATTTTAACGCACCTCTAGTTGCATATACATAATTGGAGTTATTTCATTGTTAATGAGATAAATCCAATTATCTAATTATGATTTCCGAAAATTAAGATATTAATCCATTTTTTGATCGATTTATGTTTATATATTGATCCCCACGGTAATTTAGTGAAGGGAATATTTGCAGTTCCATTTTTAGAAAATAAAAACAAAGCTTTTATTTCTTTAGTAGAAATAAATTGTACCACATTTGTTCCCGTATATTAAATTAAATAATTTCAATGTTAGTGTTTTTGTTTTCAAAATGATCTCATATTAATATTTTTTCATAATACCTTTTAGTTTCAGTCTATAACTTTAAACATTTTTTTTGAACTGGCGTTACATATTTAATTGGTCATAACATTTCTTAAATTAAAATTTTATATATACAAAAATTAATAGTGAACATCGAATTCAGCTAGGGGTGCAAATTCGGGTACCCAAATTAAACAGAAAATTCGGATACCCGAATCCGAAATCTCAAAAATATCATACACAATACCTGACCCGTATGTGAATTCGGATACCCCTAATACCCGATGTGGGTACCCGATTTCGGGTACCCATAAACCCGAAATTATTACATTTCAAATTTATTCTATTTATATAAATTATATTGTGATGAGAATAAACATTATTAAAAATGACACAATGCTGCCATTATTAAAAGTTTAAACTTCAATTTTACTGCTTTAACTTACTCTAGATTATGATTCTATGACCATATATATAACAAATATTAGACAAATAGACACTACTTAATTTTAAAATAAAGAAATTTTTTACATAAAGTGAAACTCAAAAGAGATTAAAATAATTTTTTTAAGATTTTAAATAAACATGTAAATAAAATGGAGAAAGCATAACTATATACTGATAAGATAACAAGTAAGAACATAAATAATACAACATGATGTTTAAATAAAAATAACACAAATGTAAAGAAGTATTAAAGTCTAGATAATAGACAATAAAGTGTCAAACCAACCCTAAATTGGGTTGCATTATACTAAAAGCATTCATAAATGCAAATGTGATTAAATAAATTTATCCTAAATCTACCCTACGGGCCATAGGCCCTATAATAAACAAAACAATTTGATCACAAATACATAATTAATCGGGGTTAATCGGACATTAATCGGTACCCTAATACGAGTTTCGGGTACTATAAACTTGAAAAAATCTAACATTAACTACCTAAATCCATACCCAAACCCATAATTTCAGGTTCCGGATACCCAAAACCCACCGGGATAGAGTATACTCGAAACCCGAGAACTAAATTTGCACCCCTAGTCCTGATAAATGGATGTTCAATGAATATGACATTTGTGCCTTTTTTTTTTTAAGGCCGAAAGGGGTAAAAAAGTGAAAAAATGACATCAATGATATTTTGCATATACTAGACATATAACGATATTATTTCCAGTTAAGGGACCTAAAAGATGCAAGTTGTATTCTTCTAGAAACAAAATTTGAAGTTTACTAAAATTTCAAAGTCAATGTCATATTGATTACATTAAAAATATGTACTATGTATAAATTAGTTATAGCACGATAATAGAATTCGTTCAAAACTAGGTATTCAATATTTTGGAATTTATGCATTAAATTTAACTTTATTCATATTTTATACTACTATAATTTTAACTTTCTTTGTTTAGGGGCTGTACTGCAAATTTGAAAAGATTTAGTACTTAACAAAATTTGAATTCTCTTTCATAATTTGGATTTGCCTAAATATTTTGGATTTATATAATTTATTCTATAAATGGAAAAATTAAAAATGTTATATCTTTAAAAATATAATAAAAGGGGCAAATTAGTAAAGAAACTAGTGTGAATAAAAAGGGAGTGTTATATTGCTAACTCATAACTTAATTGCTAACTACAACTAAATAATTGTTATTAGATATTCAAATTAAGGGCTTAGATCATCAATCCCTAAATGTCAATACGATCAACGAAAAACGTCAATAAGGCCATAGGATTAATTCCAAAAATATCAATAGGGTTATTAATGTCAATTAACTACATGTTTAGTTATAACTAACTTTTAAAAGAAATCCCAAAACTTTAAATTCATATCAAATTAAAGATAATTTCATAAGGATTCCAACGATATCCTACATGCATATGTTCCGACGTCAAAATTTGAAAAAAAAATCCAAATTTTTTAATTTTTTCGTACAACAAAAATGTCAACATACTATATAAAATATGTCAATATAATACATGTAGAATGTCAATATAAACAATGAGTTAACATTCTTAAAGCATTGTGTTGATATTTTCAAAACACTATATTGACATTTTCATCCAAAACCTTAATTTGGAGTTTTTTTTTTCTTTTTGATTTTATTAATAAAAACGAAAATTACACGTGGCAAATTGTATGGCCTTAAATTAGTAGTAGTTAGCAATTAAATGATGAGTTAGCAATTGATCACTCCCCGTGAATAAAATCGGTCCAATTAGAATTAATATTAAAAGGCTTAGGGGGAGTGTTATATTGCTAACTCAATACTTAATTGCTAACTACAACTAAATAATAGCTATTAGATATTTAAATTAAAGGCCTAGATCATCAACCCCGAAATGTCAATACGATCAACAAAAAACGTCAATAAGGCCATAGGATTAATTCCAAAAAATATCAGTAGGGGTATTAATGCCAATTAACTACAAAATTAGTTATAACTAACTTTTAAAAGAAATCCCAAAACTTTAAATTCATAAAACATATATCAAATTAAAGATAATTTTGTAAGGATTCCAACGTTATACTACATGCATATGTTCAGAAGTCAAAATTTGAAAAAAAATTCAAATTTTTTTAATTTTTTCGTACAATAGAAATGTCAATATACTATATAAATATGTCAATATAATACATGTAGAATGTCAATATAAGCAATGTGTTGACATTCTCAAAGCATTGTGTTGATATTTTCGTAATACTATGTTGACATTTTTCATCCAAAATCCGTTTTTATCTTTTTCGATTTAATTACTAAAAATGAAAATTACACGTGGCAAATTGTAGACCACACGTTTTCTAAAATCCTATGACCTTAAATTAGTTGTAGTTAGCAATTAAATGATGAGTTAGCAATTGATCACTCCCCAAAAAACTTGTATATACAATTTATATATATTTATATTTGTTCTAAATTTTTTGTAATTATTGATGTTTTAGTCTAGAAAAAATTGCCTTCCCAATGACATTAGATCAAGGATTCAAGATCAAAACGACTTTAACGCATTGCATTACAACTACAGGAAATTAGCGTCATAAATTCAAAAGTAATCTACTTTAAGATTGTCGCCGTCCTAAAATTTAAAGGGAAAAAATAGGCAGCAAGGATACATTAAAGATAAGTTCCCATCTACCAAATGATTGTAGTGCAGTTGGCTTGGGATGACCTTAAAGATTACAAATTCAAATTCCGCTACTTGCTGAAAAACTTTCGTTCTTATATAATCTGCAAATCCGATCAAATAGGATCAGTTGAATTCCACCAAAGATAAGTTCAATAACCTACGATCAAATCAAAAAAAATAAGCCCTCTTAAGAATACTAAAAATAAATTTAAGTTGTGCGATAATGCAGGAAAAAAGTTCTCTATTCATATATTTTATCCTAAACTCCTTCGTTATTTTACAATGAGAAAAGATAAATGTACATAAATTTACATGTACATAATATCCTTAAATTTGGTTTAAAATTAGTTTTGTTATTTATTGTATTATATGTAACAAGAAGAAAGAAGTGATAGTATACAAATTAACATAATTTCGAACTTGATTCGAATTAATTATACAATACTTATTTGGTAAGAAAATATTTTTTTCTTAAATATAAAAATATTTAAGTTAAAATTTCAAATTTTTTTCGAAGTGTTGCAAAATGATTAGTACGAAATTTATTTTAACTCAATTAATATTTATAAATCGATTTTCAATGTAAAAGTAAAAAAAACTTCTATTTTGTACTTACAATATATGTGTATAATTATACATATGTCTTTGCTATTTTATTATTTTATTTTTTAATTTCTTGAATTTTACATGCAATCAAAATAAGTATAAAAATTGTAAAATAATTATATGTTAACAAAATTGATAAAGTAAGAGAGACATAGAAAGAAAAGTTGTGTTAGTGGAAAATAGGTCCCACCTTATTAAAGAAAATAAAATTTTTAAAATAGAAAACTCCTATTTTTATGGGACGGAGGGAGTATAATCATTTAATAAAAAAAGTGAAATTACGTCGTGAATCAATTTAGTGGCAACACAACCATGGCTCGATTTTTATGTGGCTAAATAGAAAGATTGCAAATGTTGTGAACCTTCAACACTATATGGAGCCGGAGGATATGGTGCACATTGTCCATGAAGATGGAGGGGGCAATTAAGGTGGGGAACAACCACAACAGCATTTTCCAAAAATTTCTTAGTGTTTAAAGTTGGAAGAGTGAACTTCATCCAAATCTGATTTTAGGACAATCACTGAACCTCAAAAAGTTGAAGATGACTAGTTGAAATTGTCTCAAGTAAGGAGAGCTCATGAGGTTAAGATTAAAATAGGTGAGGAAGTTGGGAAAAAAAATTGACTGAAAAAAAACAATAGAGAGAAAAGTAATAATGTGGAAGTTGAAAAAAAGAGTCGAGAGAAAAGTAAAATTGAGGGAAAAGAAAAAGCGCAAAAGAAATAACGAGCGGAATAGTAGAAGAAGTAAGTGTTTTCATCTTAGTGTATAAAGATTCATTCTTTAGCTCTAACGAATTAACCACATCTCTGTCGAGTACTTTTGGATGATATCCTTGTTGGGGATTGGTGCCCCTTGCACAGCGAAAGACATGCATACACAAATAAATCAGATCTACAGATCTATTTGACCGATTATGGGATTAATTATCTACATGTTAAACAAATCAAATTGCATTCAAGAACACAAATAAATCATGTTTAAGGAATAAGAACCCTAATTCATGATTTCCTACGGTTTAGAATTACCGATCTGATTCTCCAAAGAATCGTCGATTGCTTGCGCCTTCTCCACGAGATGATCTTCGTACTCAACCATAAATCTTCTAATCTGTATCCCGAACTCAGATTATGACCTTTGGGTGGGCAATGCTTGTCAGAATCGAAAAGGGCTTGATTAGAAAGAAGACAGAATATCAGTTTTGTCAAAAACCGATTTTTCGTCCACTCCCAGAGGGGAGCACGAAAATTAATGATTAAAATTCAATTAAGTCTCCTTTCTAACTCCTTTTATATTGAGTTATGGTGGGCCAGATTAGGGATCCATGGAGGTTGGACTTGGGCCAAACCTGTTGGACTTTTACTAATTAAATTGAGCCCCAATTTAATATAAGTCCAAACAGAATATTATTATCATCCACTATAGTATAATAATATTGACTGTCCGTCCAATCCCAAATTACGAGTAATCTGGGCTTTTACCTCTTTAATTTATTATTTCCCGTGTTAAAGATATAAATATCCATTAATCAATTTAAGTCTGCTATTTGACTTTAATTAATTAATATCTTTTTCCAAGAGTTGTCTAGTTCAAAATCTTTATTTATTATTCTGGAATAAATTCCAACCGACCGGGTTTCTGAATAATAAAACCTTTTTCGAACACCTCTTGAGGATATTATCAAACTGTACTCACCCAGCACACGATTCATTGCAATAACAATACTAGCACCTCTAGACATTGATCACTACTACCCAAGATATCAGGATTCTTGGATTGCGAAAAATCCGCACCATTTGATAAATCAAAGTAGTGCATAATCAATATCGTATGCTCAATGTTATGTCAACAATGATTAAGAAATAACAATCACCGAGACTTCGTCTTTCGGTAAATAGCAAGAAAGACTTATCTCAACCGTTAGATCCTTCAGTGCTATACCACACCAGTGTCATTTATTTCCTAAGGTAAGAAAATATGCGGACTGACACTGCAACCTTTCACGATAGGTAGCCAAGGCCTATCTAGGTTGTGAAATTCTATTTCTCTTCTACAAAGAACCGACTGCGTCACCTTCTGTGAACGTCGTTCACGACCAGTCTACTATATAGAAGAATTAGACTTATTTGCTTCTTATACATTTAAATGTTTGAGAAACATCTTATAAATGCACAAGCAAACATCAATGCGATAAAATTACTTCTTCTCGCTTTGGGTTAAAAGTGGATTGTAAAATTTATTGTATACAAGCAATTCTATCCGTGCAACATGCTCGAAATATGCTTTTCAGTATACCAATCCTAACAATCCTTTCCCAAGGGAGAACCAAGTGAATTAACTCCATTAAGAACCGTACATGGTTTCAATCAATTGAGTTTGCTTGATTTAATTCCAATATCAAATGAAATGTATCAAGAAAACAAAGGTTAGAAACAAAGCAAGCAAACCCCAATGTAAATATTATCCAAGAATGTCGACTAACCAATGCACTAAGCTTGGACTTATTATAGTAGTATATTTCAATTTGGAGGCCCAAATTGAAGATAAAATTATCAATTTCATGCCTGTGGCAGCAACTAAATTGAACAGTTATTTTAAATTATTTTGTGTTAAATAATTCACTTTAGGAGTACTAGAGTCATACGAAGGGTTTTAAGTTATACTCTATCCATTTTATGTTAATAGAGATATTTTATTTTCTATACTTATTTTAGAAAAATAAAATTTTCTTCATCTCTAAAAAATAGACTAGTTTTTTCATTTTGGGTCGTCCCCCAAAAATTGATAAAGTCTAAATAAGGAAAATTTTGAACAAACACACACCACTAATAATATGGACCCTACAATCCACTAATACTACTTTCACTACATTTTCCTTCCTTATCCCTTTATTACTTTACTAATTTCACGCTAAAACCCGTGCCATATACTACAATTTTGTCAATTTTTGGGGAACGGAAGAAGTAATAAATAGTTAAATTTGAGAAAAAAGTAAATTAAGAGAAGTTTATATTATTCTCTCTTTTACGTTATTTTTTTTCCACTTTAACTAATTATTACTCCCTCCGTCTCATTAGAAATGAAACATTTTCTTTTCGGCATGAGATTTTACATAATGTTGTTTTGTGAGTTAATGAAAAGATATTAAAGTAAGAGAGATAAAAAAGCCGAGATGATGTTATTTCCATTGTATGAAACGTTTTATTTTTAATTGGACAATCCAAAAAAAAACTTTTCATCTTGGTTAGAAATGAAATGTTTCATTTCTATTTGGGTGCTCAGATGATTAAGTGAGTAAAATTAAATTAAATTAAATTTCACTGGAAATCTCAAGAGTTAATTTTTCTCGTATCCTATTGTCGGGAATTTAATTAGTCCCTATTTTAAAAGAGTATGTAATCTGAATTTTCTATTTTGAGATGTATGTTTAGATTCATTATAATGTTGTACAGCTGAGATGTCATTAAATACACACAACACAAACCAACACAAGCAGCACGTGTTCTTACTTCAACTTGACTTCTTATCTCTCTCTCTCTCACTCCAGCTGATCACCTCAATCTTCACGGCCGCTCCGCCTCTCCAATTTCACAATCTATACCCTCTTTCGCTCGAGAATTTGGTTTTCTTTCACACAGATTAATGGCTGTAAGTGCTATTTCTTGATCTATGCTCCATCTATACTTGTCAATTGCTCCATAATGCTAAACCTTGCTGCGTTTTTAATGCTTTGGGGTTGCATTCCCTTTCATTTCCTGATTTATTGTGGTTTTTGCTACTTGTTGATTATATACGCGGGCTAATTGTATTAATCTATGCTTGGGGATTTATAAGCAATGTCGATGCCTATTTGTCTGGATCCTTGCAAGACGTCAATAAATGGTTATTGCTAAAGCTATAATAGATTATGTTAAGTTGATTCGTAATTTCACAACTCTGATAGTATTAGGCTACTCTACATCAAAATACGAACTTCGGATCTAGTCATTCCCTGACGAGATATTATTTTCTTGCTTGATTTCATTTCATGGGATGAACATCTTATTAAGAATAGTTTTGTAGAGGAAAGACATAGGCACAGCATGTTTAGCTAGATCGCTTTAATCATGTGATCATGAAACTTAAGTTAATGGGTAATGCTGCAAAGAAAATAGTAATACAATTATTATGGCTGTTATCTTGCTAGTACTCTATTTTTTTGAAAAAACTCGTGAATATGTGTGTTGATAGGATGATAGTTCTACCTAGAAACTTATTTTCCCACAAACTGAACGGAAATAAGACATAACAATTCTATGTTACATTGTAATCAATGTGGCAAAATTGGCAGTTTTTTCATACTCCATTTTATACTAGTTCTTGTAGTTATTTTCAGATTTTGATTGTACTGCTCAAGTACAAGGTTCTAATTCTATAGGAGCATAGTAGGACAAGAAAGTCTGTGAAATTTGACACATTGTTAGGTTTTTCCTTCTCGGATTCTGTTACTAGTTTAGGAAACATGAACTCTAGTTTGGAATTATAGCGCTGACTAGAAACAGAGAAAACTAACTGTTGATGAATACTTTGAACTTGACTAAGAGGAGAAAATCATGTCTGCTTCCATTTTTCATAGAAAAATTATAAACAAGTTGAATTTTTGGCTCATGTTTGATCTTCTTCGTGCTTTCCATTGTTAATATGGGTAGAGACTTCAAGATCAGTAAAATCCATATGGCCTTGAGTTTCATGCATATCATCAAACTGTAACATGTGATGGGAAAATCCATGTTTTGGCCTTTACAACAAGGGACAGAGATGGAAAATTCCTGGAACTAGAAGTAAGAAAAATATGGTTGCATTGTTATAAATTTAACATCATCCCCTCCCTGGAACAAGTTTTTGTCTCATCAGCTAAGAGTTGGCATATACATTCTGATCCTTGACCCTAGGACCTCGTCTTCTTATGCATGCTATAATTAAGTAATTGCTGTATGTATTTCCTTCCAGGCAGTGTTTGATATTTGTAATGTTATCTGGAATACAAACTGAAGCCTACTTTTGTCCAAAGTGGTTGAATGTCTATTCACTAAGTTGACATAGCATGGCCCTACTCTTGATATTGGTTCTTGATTTTCGAGCAGCGCGCACAAGTACCTCAATTCGGTGACTGGGAAACTGAAGAAATCCCCTACACTATGTATTTCGATAATGCAAGGAAGGATAAGAAGGGTGGTCAGATTTACCAAATGAATCCCGATGACAGTGTTGAGGCTGAATCTAAGGATAAAAAATCATCTTTTGAAAAAAATCCAAAGCATCAGCGACCTTCTAGCCGAGAGGAGGGTGAAGTAAGGAAATCAACCAGTTCACCAGATGTAGTCAATCATAGACCTGCAAATGACACATCTCATAGAAGGCATAACTCTTCACAATCTGGAAGTGATAAGTTAGAAGTAGAAGCATTGAAGCCTATAGAAATCCGTAGACCAAGACATGATCGGCGGTCTAGCAGAGAAGACGGTGAAATGAGAAGGCTAACTGATTCTCCATTGCGTCATGAGACTGCAGGCCGAAGAAATAGTTCCAACTCACCTCACCATCGCTATGGTGGCTCGAGTGCGGGTGAAACACCTAAGAGGCATGCAAGGAACAGTGTAGGGTCTGATCGCAGTACTGATCATTCACCACTACATCCGCATTCCCAAGCAAGAGTTGGAGGAAGAAATATTGGAGTTTCTTCTCCTTCGTGGGAAAGGAAAGCTACATCCGATGGGAGCCAAAGTTTAGCACCCACTACTCCTGGAAGGTCTCGGCTGAGATCAGTTACACGAGGCGATGACTCAGTAATGTTTTAACTATTTTCTTCGCACATGCTTCAAAAACTGCTTTTATGTCTTTCTTGTGGTGACTAATTAGCTCACAGGTTAAGGTAGATTGTTTCGAAAATTCCTTGGCTGTTTCAAGTAATATGATAGTATGAAAGTTGGTAGTTTGAAGAGATCTTGGACTGTGAGGTTTCGAGTCTTGTCTGATTATTTGAAATACACCTTTCTTGAAGAGTTGGTCCTTTTAGATCCACTGCCTTTGATGCTAGTAGTTTGTGAAATATTATATTGTAGTCTGAGTGAGTGGAAATTAAATACCATTCGGCTAGAGGTTTTACTTCTATTACGTTGACCTTTCATGTCTCTTTCCTCATTTTCTCATGCTTATGGCAGCCTGATCGAGGCCCTGCTGTTCCCAAATTTGGTGACTGGGATGAGACTGATCCTTCTGCAGCAGAAGGGTACACTCAAGTTTTTAACCTAGTAAGAGAAGAGAAAAACAGCGAAACGGGAAAGGTACCTGTAAAGCCGACTGAAACATCTTATTCCAGTACCCAGAAGGAAGCAAATGATAATGCCAAGGTAAATATGTTCAGCTTATTATTTACACTTCTAAAGTATCGTAGAGTAATTCTTTTCCATAGATGATTAATGTATTCAGCCATTCACATGGATGTTACTTGCTAATCTTAAAATGGTAAATTTTTTCAAAAACTTTGTTTTTCATTGTAGGGGTGCTTTTGCTTTTCGTGGACTAGAAGATGACAATGATTGAACACGGTAAGTGAGATCAGTCGTATTGTAAGGCATTTCTTTTTGTATAGCTTGTGCGCGGCGCAAATTGCAATTCTAAGTTATACAAGTTTTTATGACACTTGATATTTTTATTCAGGAAGACCAGACCGGCTCTGGTATAATTTTTTTCCAATGTAAGTTCAACTTACTCTGCTTTCCTGTAATCTTTGTAATTTTGTATTCAGTTAGTCCCTTTGATGTCTCTGATCAAATGCTATATTATTGCAATTTTGGGTGTTTTGAGTTGGAGATAGTTTGTTTGTATGAGTTCACTTGAGCTTCATCGGTTTGAAATTTGTTTCCTATTTAAACGTTACGTATAATCAATTTAGCTGGACAATTGACTTCTTAAAGATATGACTTTTCGTAGTTCCACCTCTGTTTTGGTGGACTAGCACTATGGTAAGTGCAAAAGATCCTTTAATCTTTTACGTTAGCAGTTTGGTAGGGAAGATAGATATACTCCCTCCGTCCCAAGGAAGATGACCCTTTTCTTGGACGGCATGAGATTTTATGCAACTTTATTTTGTGTGTTAAATGGAGAGAGTAGAGTAAGAGAGAGGGGATAAAATAGAGATAAATAGATTTCCATTTTATGTAATGGGTCATCTTGATTGGGACAAACCAAAAAAGAAAGTGGATCATCTTTAATGGGACGGAGGGAGTACAAAACATGATATGAACACACACTTTATGCTAATTTTTTCATCCAAGGTAGGTAAGTTAGCTAGACAATTTAGAACAGAAAAAATCTCTTCATCTTCCTCTCATCTTTTTCTTCCCCGAACATAGGGAGTAGCCTCTCTCTCTCTGTTAGTAGCCATGGGGCTTTGCCTCGAACTCCTCGTAATGTCGGACCGCCACCTTTTGATGACTTTTGGCACCAAGTTCTGGTGGCATCATGCCACCTCGAGCCTCCCCAACCGCCTCTCACAACTAGGATCTCCTGTTTTTCTCATGTATCCTCTCATTTTCATCGGAGTTGCTTCTTCTACTTAAAGCTATAATCTCATTCAATTCCCTAAAAATCCTCCAATCTCCCTAAAAATGAACTAAACATTCTTCTCTATATGTTGATGGTCTTATCTATATAGAAAACAGTGATGATATGATCAAGTAGAAAACAATGAAGATGTGATCAAGGAGTTCATAGAGGCTATGATGAAAAGTTTTGAAATGACTAACTTTGGGGTTTTAGGTCAATCAAGATAAAAATTAATTTTGCTTCACATAAGAAATCTATAGAAAATTTACTTGTAAGTTGAAGATGGTAGGTTGTAAACACATGGCTAGTACCCCAATCACAAAAGAGAAGTTTAGCGAAGAAGATGACACTATGAAAGGAGGAGTTTTGACCAAATAACTTACAATTCTGTATATCAAAATTTTGTATAACTTAAGTTGCACAAAAACATAATATATAGAATTACGATAAATCTTGTACATCGTAGCAGAACAAAATATATAGCCATCAAATATCAGTTCCTACGGAGACAGCCAATAAAAAGCAAATACTGTTCCAATATACTATCAGAACTTGAACTGAAGAGTTGAAGACCAATTATTACATATTTTCACTCAAGCATTTCCAAGACCAAGGTTCGAAAGAAAACTCAAAATTATTTGAGCGAGCACAAGGGAGAGTATTCTCATAAATCTAGAATATGTATTTGTTAAGCGTAAGAATGATCAAGAATGAAGGAAGTGTCTAGATTAAGTTAAAAATTGACAAACCAACATAATCTATCTAGAATCTTCTTGAACAATCTATTTTAATAGAATGACCAGAAACATCCATCATATCCTATATATAAGCCATACAATTAATTGGTGTGTATTTATATTTATCAAATACAAAATCTAATATTATACTCTCCTAATGCCGTTGACCATTTTCATCCGTCCGGCATTATGAGTCTCGGTTAGATATTTCCATAAAAAGTGAAATAATATTATAAAATAAAACGTTAAATGACAAGTAAAAATCCATCCAAAGAATAAAAATAATAATAATGCAAATGGTCTCACATTCCATTATCACACACTCCACCCAACTCTTAATGCCGGCTAAAATAATTGATTGCTTGTTTGTAATAATTGATTGCTTGTTTGTAACGGCGTAGTGATCTCCTCTCAATTGCTGTGGACGGCGTGGGGAGTGAAGGATTTGGGCGATGTTAGGTTCAAGCAAGTCCTTACTCCTTTGGCTGTAGGATTTAATTTGATTAATTTATAATGAGACTTTAAGAAAGGATAATTTTAGGGTTTCAATAAAGGGTCTGACAAAAATAATTAATATTCAAATAACAAGGGAAAATCAGATTAAATGCTTAGGTTTTTAAATCCAAAGTCAACAATTATCATAATTAAAACTCAAAAGAAAACTCTAAAAACAAAGAACAGTATAAATTAAAAATAAGCCCAAAAAAGTAAATTATCTTTTTCGCACCTAAATGATGTGAAGTGGCCAAAATTCGTGTCCTAAAAATGTTGTCAAAACAAGGTTAACTCTACATATATGCGTTTAGAAATCCCTAAAACTAAAAAATTATAGTGGAGACTTGGAGTATTTTTTAACCTTACAATTTTGTCACATGCAATGAGGTGTACAATTAGTTGTATGGCTTCTTGACCAAACCGAAGGTGAAAATTAGGCGAGACTAACCGCCAGGTGGAAATGGTCGACTTCACAGAGGCTATCGAAGACAGTCGGCTACTGGACCCGGGGTTCGACGGCTCCAGTTTCACCTGGGCAAAAAACAGCCTGTTTGAGAGGCTGGACAGGATATTAGTTGGGGAGGGTTGGCTGTATATTTTTGAGGCAACAAGAGTCACCAACCTCCCACGAGTACTTTTTTTTTCAAATTAACTATGCAGATTTTCAATAAATAATAAAATTGAAATTATTAATAGTGATATGGAGCACATTGGGCGCGAAAGAAATTAATATTTGTTTGTTCAAAGTGATACTTAAAATCAAAACTAAATTATTTCTCATATTCTCTCTAAAATGAATACAAGAAAGAATTGTAAATACGGAGACATGAGTTCATGGAGAATTGTAAATAGCAATTTAATTAATCCACCGAAATCTATATCTTATACACCACGTAACTTTCCATAATCAAGTCATTAAATACACTAATAAAATAATAAAAACTCATTTCTCGTATTTAGTCAACATTAAAAAATATTTAGTTATATCTCCAATGACAACGACTTTAAACCATTATATTTGTGTATGAATTCAATCAAATTAAATCAAAGATCATAAAGAAACTGGCAACGAGAATTAGTTGATGATCTATCTTCCTCTTTTTTTCAAATTCAAAGGAAATAATCCAAATCTAAAATGAAGAGAAAAATAACTAAGTCGATGATCAATTCAATTGTTTTTCATTTGAGTTGTGCTTTTGAGCTCTTAATCTATAATGGAAACATGTTGTTCATTTCACTTTTGTGTTTTTTGTTATATTTAAAATATGTCAACGAGTTGTGCTTTTGTGCTGTAAATTTAAAAATGATTTGAGTGTATTAGTTTCATGTTTGTTGAGTACCAGCAAACATGAAATATAATAATAAAATATAGTAATAATTTAAAAAATAAAAATTTCCAAAATTTTGAGCACCAAATTGCTCGGAAACATACCATGGTCGATGTGAACATTTCCGACCACCCATTGTCTCAGAATATTTCATGTACTCAGGATATTCCGAGCACTTACGTGTACTTAGAAATCCTTTTCGAGAATGATTGGGTTTTTGGCATTCTGAGCATAATGTGGTGCTCGAAACCTTGTTGCGAAGCACATACTGAACACTCTCTGTGCACACTTTGGCCTTTCACCGAAGACTTTGGTGCTCGGTAAACATTAATTTTTTGTACGCGACATAAATTAATTGAGGGTAATAACGCGTGAGAACTTTATATATACTACTCATTATTTTATTCTAGATGAATATTATTAATATAAAGAAAGCTTTGTTTTTTTTTTTTTTAGAACTTTGCATCAAACTCTCCTAGTTATTTTAAGGATTTTGAAGACGTTTGATGATTCCAATACATCCTCAAATTATGTCATGAATCTTATACTCCCTCCGTCCCAGTTTTGGAGTCACATTTTGCCATAAAAATCCGTCTCAGATTTAGAGTCACATTTAGAATTTTCCATATTTGGTCATACAATTTTACTCCATTGTTCATCAAAATTACATCAAAATGTCATTATCTATATTAAAATAAACCAAAAAAAATAAAAAACCAAAAAGTCAAAAAGGGATTCACTTTCAACTAACTCACTTAATTTATTACACACTCCATCATCTCACTCCATTAATTACACACTCCACAAATTCCTTAAAACCCGTGCCATAACTAAACGTGACTCCAAATATGGGACGGAGGGAGTATAATTGGGCGTGTCTTAGTAAATTGAGGCATAATGCACATCTTCTATTATTATCGTAACATACACAGATTCCATTTCTTATTGAAAATATGAATTGATTTATAGAATTACTACCACACACAAATTCCTAATCCAAGGGGAAATTTGACTTTGAAACAGCTGATGCCACATAGGTCCTTGATGCACTCCTCACTATCATCACAGTCGACACAAAAAAGTCTAGTCGATTTTCTCGATTCCACTCCCATTCCTACCAAAACCATCAATTTCAAATAGTTACATTATTCGTTTTGAGATATACTATATGGAGTACAAAATAATTGTATGCATATGTATATTAATTCATGCATGAGTAATGGAATGATGATAAAATAGCATATGCAGTAATTTACCAGATGGGCCGAGGAGTAGAAGAAAGAGCAAGAAAAGTATTGTTGGCTTAATATTTTCCATAAGTCGCTTATATAATTGTCTAAAATAGTGGTGAAGAATGATAATTATATATACGCATTCCAACTGTGAATCACGCCAAGTAAATGAAGTGGATTTGTTATATTGTTAAGAGGATATTGCTGCTGCGGCCGTTCCAACACTTCCCACATGATTATTGCTTGCTACTATATTTTGTTTTGTTTTACTTTCTTATTTTCAATTTATTTTTGGCAGATCCTAAACTAGCAACAGAGAAGATGCTAAAACAATTATTAATGAGAATTAACAACTCCTAAACTAGCCTTCTGATATATATTGACGCCCTTTAATTTCCATAAAATAATAAGTTCCCAGTTAATAGTATGTCTAAGTTTGAATCATTGTGTGTATATTAAAAAACAAGATGCTTTGAAATACGATTTTCTTTTATACTACAGCATAATTTATCAGAAAAAAATCTCAACAATACTTTGAGAACTATATTATGAAAAACTTCAACACTTTCAAAGGAAAATACTGAATATTATTTCAAAAATCTCAAAGAAATATAAATTCTTCTAAACATATGGCCTTTATTGATCGTATCTTGCAACAAAGAAAAATGTTAAAAAATCTCCAACATAAAGTTTTGTCATTTGTGGCTGAATTTCAATATACAACGCCGAAATATAAAACTGACAAAGGAAACAATATTGCACTATGTACTTATCATGACTCATACACACCTCTGATTGAAGTGGAGGAGGTGTGGCGCGGCGACTACATCAGCGAGGAAGTGGCGGTTGATGATGGCGAGCACTTCATTTCTACGGACAAAGTCTTGACAACACCACGGCAAGGGTCTCCTCCAAATGCATCGTTCGATACACTAATCGTACAGTTTTGTCTTCCCAAACACACCTGCGTGTGAGTTTTAATGGTTATTCAATTCTCCACCAAAATGATCAAATGGATGAACATGTTGTCAAAGACTTAGCACACACTTAGCTTATCCATTCTTCAACAAGACAAGAAATGGCAAGTAATGGGAGTTTACCAACACTGTTAATCAATTACTCAGGTTCTAAGCAGTGCATCATAAGATTATAGTGCTCGCAATTAGCTAATTGGCATATAATAAAGCAATGAGATTAGTAAAATAATCGTCATGCATACCTGAGAGAGAACCGAATATGAATTGGGTGAATGGCAATCGCCTCTAGAAAAATTTTGGCAGCTGCCTTGAGGAGTTCCATAGCTTGCAAACTTTATAGAGGATATTGAGTTTCCAGCATCACAGTGCAAGTACACTTCAGGAGCCATGCGATTAAGTACAACAGTTCCATTCATGGTCTCTGGTAGCGACCAGGCATGTACGGGAGGAAAATGATCCTCTGAGACCTTTCCGCAGATGGTTTCTGTATAATGCGATTTGATGGAAATCCCAAAAGGGTCCTTTTCAGTCTCCTCAAAGATGATAAGAAGATTATTTGAAGCCTGCACCCATGATCGTGGTATGTGATACCTGTATGCACAAGTCAGCTAGCAATTGAAGAAGTTTCTTAAATTTAAAATGCTAAGTTCATATAGTTACAATCTGGATAATTGATACGAAGTTTGAACATTACCAGGATTGAGTAGGTTCCCCGCAGTTTGTTAAACACTTGTTGGAATCATAAGCACCACGATAATCACAAGTTTGACATCCATCTTTGGGGGCATATAACGTCCAATACCGACCTATCTGGTGGCCATTGACCCATACCTGACCCTTCCCCATACTACTCAAATCGATGGCAATGGGATCTACTCCACCAGGGACATCAAAATATGTCTGTAAAAACAAAATGTAGGATATGATGAGAGGACCTTCAAAATAGGTTCTATAGACAAATAGATAGAGAAAAGAGACCGAAACATATAGATAGAGAAAAGTTCTGTGGGAGGATATGTTAATATAAAGGAGAGCCTTGTTCCGATAGAGCAACTGATAAAGAACCATGATTTGGAAGAGAGTTAACCTGACTTGGGATGATTTTAACTAGAAGAAAGAAAAACTTGAGACGATTTAAAAGATAGTCATGCCTTGGGCAATGTCCAACTCAATACCTTGTACCAGGAAAACCTGGTTGTAGTCGCATCACGTGGCAATTCAGACCATTCTACAGTTCCCTTTTCATTGATGGCGTATATTTTAAAGTACTCTCCCTTCAGCCCAACCTGCAATCAAGCTAACCATTCAGCATTACTGGTTGTTTGCTTGTAGCTATGGAGGTACACTCCACATGCAGTCAGTATGATGGAATTCTAACTTTGCGGATGAATGTCATTTTGGAATTTCATTGGTAAGTTCATTGTCAAGCTAACAAGTAACTGTCCTTCCATGATGGGGACTTTATGACCGCTACATAATTAATCAGGTCCACAATTTACTGGTGAAACATGACGCCAAGAAGTAGGTTCAATACTAGTTCACAAAAAATAACGACTTTTGATCATCAGATGATGAGAATGTGTGATATAGTATTATATCAGGGATATGGACAAAAGTTTGTTGTGGTAAAATTTCCAAGTTTTGTTTGATAAGATATCAGTCCCACTTTCAGTTGGTTTCAAAACTCTTGCATACATATTACTGTCAGTAACTAATGCTGAGGAAAGCAACATAATTGTATTAAGAGAAAAGGAAGTCGAAAGACCACATCATCTTCATAAAATAGGCTCAAACCATTACTAACTGCCTGCCTTACAAACCATTCACATAATTATCCCAGTATGAATTTAAAATTTTACTATGCACACTCAGAAACTTTTTATTTTCATCATATCCAAGCATGCAGTTAGCTGAGCCATGAAAATGCTCCATGGGGGAGGTACCAGGAACCAGTATCAAAATGCAAAATATATTTGTGGAGAGTTTTTTGCAAGATTTAACAAGTGGCAACAGATGCAGCATAAATCAAAGAAGTATGAATCTATGATCTGATACCTGATAAGTCCAGTTAGATTCTGTAAGAACAAGATCTCCATTTTTAAACCCAGATAGCTTTATTTGACCCCGGAAACCTGCACCATCCTTCTCAAGAAAGGCGCCGTAATTCTGAAGCGAGGGGAAAATTACTTTTTAGCATGAAAAGATAAAGACCCTATTGTATTGAAATGATTTACCTATAAACCCATAGTGCTCAATCACAAATTCTCTGTTTTCAAGTTATGTTCACGTTAAGATTCCTTGCAACACATTATCAATGCTTGTACCAAAATTCATTAAAATATGAATTTTGGTTTGAATCGTTTGACATGAAGTTTTAAATCAGAGTGCAAAAGTAAAAGCTACAACAATGTACAGAAACAACAGTTGAAGTTGTTGATATTAGTGTTAAACTACTTACTCTAAGTTAAACTCAAGGGAAATGATTTCAACAAACTGTGTGGTGGATGGATTCTTTATCATATACTAGTATATAGTTGTAAAAGTTATGAAACAATTATTAGGTCTTATGAAAATATAACTGGTTAATATAATTTTAAGCACATTATAATAGATAGATGAGTGAATTACATTTTTAGGCTCTATACTTTCAGCGACGAACATTTACGGTACCTATACTTGCAAAATATCATTTGCGGTACCCAAACTATACCACTTGCTCGTTTCAAGTGCTTTTTCACTTTTTGACCAATTTTTTAGACAAAAACACCCCTAAAGGCCTAAAGGGCATTTTTGTACATTACGTTCCAAAAGTAGGGCCACTGAGAACATTTTCGGATGAACTGCGATAAATATTAATTTCACTAAATCAGTTGAATATTAAATCTAAAAATTTAACCTTTGACTCATAACTCTACACACTGAACTGCGATGGATATTAAATCGCACAAAAAAACAGTTGTTCAACCATAATGAAATTACATAAAATTAGACTACAAAGCAACCGAAAATCCAACATCACTAGTCGCCATGCAAAATTTGAAAAATTCTAGAAATTAAACAAACAAGCATTTTACACCAGCCATAGCTTGTTCGAAATCCAGCAAGAAATTAGGCAGAAATCTGAATCTAGAAATCTGAATCTCATAAACAACATATATGCCTCACTAATTGAACATATTGGGAAATCAAGAGTCACAAAATGGCGCCTACTTTTGGAACGTAATGTACAAAAATTCCCTTTAGGCCTTTGGGGGTTTTTGTCTAAAAAATTAGTCAAAATGTGAAAAGGCACTTGAAACGAGCAAGTGATATAGTTTGGGTACCACAAATGATATTTTGCAAGTATAGGTACCGCAAATGTTTGTTGCTGAAAGTATAGAGCCTAAAAATGTAATTCGCTCTAGATAGTATAAAGATAGTTGAAACTTTAGTAAACAAATTAGTAGCTAAACTAGAAAATTTCCATCCATTGTGAAAGTACTAGAATTGATGATCTTTAGCCACAACATAAGACAGACAAACAGATTACCTGCAAGCCCACTGTTTGAGATAATAGGAGGATATCATTATATCCTTCTTTCAGATCAATTGGCTGAGTTACTGTTACCCATTTCCCTCTTGCACTACCTTGAGTTCCAGAAATTTGAATTAGGCACAACTGATGTTTATGATATCAATTCGAATGGGGAAAAAAAATTAAAAAGAAATGAAGATTTATGTGATATCAATTAGGTATGACTGATGTTTGTCATGAAAATTGGATAAAGCATATCCAATGAAGAAAATGATATGAAGTACATTTCTTATTAGAAACAGCAATTGATACCATAATGGTTGTGGGAGGAATTTGTGTTCATTTGTTAGCTATGAGAATTTTGAGATAGTTTACTAGAGAATTCATGCTAGTTAAGAAATTAACACAACTACATCTAACAAATGCACATACAGAGAACAATTGTATAGTGATAAATTCCAAATGGCTTTCTGGTTTCCCTAAACGGATTCTATTTTTCTGCCTAGCAACTTTTCTTCTGGGAGAGAGAGGGAGAGCATAAAACGAATTAGAATAGAATATTATACCTGTAAATTGGCCATTGACAAATATATATACCAAATCACGCATGCTATCAATGGTAAGCAGAGGAATGAGTTGATTCTCCTCCCAAAATTTGACATCCTCATTAGAAACATATATTCTGCATATCATGGGAAATTTATAAATACCACAAACCATATGTCAATGATCTCAAAATCAGAAGTGAAAATAAAAATAAGAACGGAAACCTTAATAGTTAGTTCAAAAAAATTACTGCAGAAAGAAAGTGTACAGTTAAAAGGTGAAAAGATATGCAAATGACAGTGTACAAAATTTCCATAGTTGGAAATGTAATGGTTGAGTGATAAACAAAGAGTTTGGAAGTTAGGAGTCCATAAGTTTGTCTCTAATTATTAGAAATCTGAAAGTCTTATCCTTAAATATTAGAAGTCAATAAGTCTATCTTTAATGTCATCTTTAGTATTTTGAGAGTCATATAAATAATTACTTATAGATTTGAGAGGATGTCTAAGTCTAGAATTTAGTAAAAGAACAGTATTACACCGTAGGCCCTCGGGAGAGGAGTGGCCTCGCAAGAGGATTATCTTTTGCTTCCTTTCAATTGTTATATCAATATATTTTCTGTTCATATTGCTCGTTGCCAGCCTTCCATCTCCTTTTTACCCCATTGAGCCTAGCCAAGAATGGACCACCAGGGAGAGGGGACTAATAGCAATATAAATGAAATACAATAATTTTTGTAACTTGAAAACTAAATTACAAGTTTTTATATTTTGATAAGTTGCTACAGTACATATTATAAGTTAGCATTCAAAAATACTCATGTTATAACAAATTTCCCCATAACAATTTTCTTTACTCTACACTTAAATGTAATTTTGATAAAGAAAAGAAAGAGCATTAAATTAAATATAATGTAAAATTAAAACTTATATTAGTTACTTTTAATAATGAAATGTCGGAGCAATTATATTTTAGATATGAAAAGAGTTCCATTTATTTAATAAAAATAATCAAATGGAGAACAAGATCAAGCTTTAGTTAGCATTAAGCAATTAATCTATAGTTAAACTCACCTCTTTATTTGGCAATTAGCAATGAACCCTATATAAAACTCACCTATTACAAACAGTTCTAATATTTTATAAGTAAATGGCCCACCAACGGGCATATAAACCAATCAAGCATTTTAATTAAAAAAAACTAAGATGCATAAAAGGTAGGCAGCTGAAGCTCATTCATATATTATTCAAGATGCAAAAATAATTGAGGAAATCCTAAAGCACCATGTTAGCAATATTATAATCTCTGTTATAATTATTAGTTCCTTATATATTTAATGCGGTTGGGTTTCAGGCATCTTCATAGGCTCACCTCATTTGGTTTAATTGAATAGTTAATTGCTAGATATCAAGGGACTTGATTTTGGCTTTGACATGTGCATTCCAATGCTTGGGCAGGAACAAAGTCCTGTGAACTTTATTTTCTTTATCGTTATTCATATTTAGTTCCATATTTCAATTCTGTGATGTCACTTTGATCCCTTTAATAGCTACTCTGCTTTGCGAAATGGAGGACCTTGTTACATTTTGCATAGAAGGTAGAGACAAATGCGAGTTTCATCTAAACAAACTCAAATCCTTCCGAAACATGTTGACTGGAAATAGGTCTAAAAAGAGAACTATTGATATCATTTTTTGCATCACCCTTCCATGAGTTACAGCAAGATAACATACCTGGTCAGATACCATAAATAATCTGACTGGTCTTTTGTTACATTCAGGTGCTCCAGAATGCCTTGATATGTGAAGTTTCTGGCGCTCCAGACACCAATCGGCTCTTTCACAGTCTCCCAGGTTTTCAAAATATATTCAACTTCGTATGGTGCCATCAACTTCATAGGCAAAGGTTCATTTAAATAAGCAACAGAATCAACTCCAACAGTCTTAATTGAAGTCTGCACACCAATCTGTTCCAAATATCAGAGTTAGAGCTCAGTTGCAAGGATGATAATAAATGCTACATGCTTTAATGCTGACAATAATTAGATAAGCTCATATGGTAAATATCATATGGTTTTTGTAGAACAATAAATATAGATATATGCATAGAAGTATATAGACATAGTAGAGAAGAGTAGTAGGTCTAGGTGTATTTCATTACTAACATAGGCCACATATATATAGTACAAGAGACTAAGCTAGACTATGTCACACCACCTACGTGAGATACTAATATTCTTAACACTACTAATATTCTTAACACTAACACTTTTTTATGTAGAATCTTCATGACCTTCCTTTCCACACTTCTTTTAATTTTACTGACATGTTTATGATGCTATTTTTGACTTCTCAATGGAAGTTCTGCTAGTGTATTCTGTATCATACCAATTGATGTTTTTGTTATACATAACTGTATCCTTAGAGGACAGCAAGACAAATGTAAGTGGAATTTCAAGTAACAGTTCTAAGGCCATAAGCTAATCAATACAAACTCTAATTCACCATAATAAAAGCCCACTTCTGGTTAGTATCTTTCCTAGATTAACTACATCTACATGGGCACTAAAATTAGCTTGCATCTTAATTTCTCACTGTGTGTCATTCAGGTAGGTAGGGTTTGTCATCACATAGCAGAGCAGTCTAGATGGCCAGCAGAAATAGTTACTCCCATTATATAAAAATTCAACCAGAACTAATGTCACATATACATTTCTTCATAGTAGAGGATGAATTTACTTTAGTTGCGACGTTAAAGTTTACCCGGATGTAAGTTGACTTCATAATTAACAGAATAAAAAATCGCAAGAGGAAATATATGTACTTTCATGTTTTTAAGCTCAAAAAATTACTATATACAGGAGATCAACGAATATTCCAGACCAGCTTATAGCCTATGGAAGGGTGGCACTCACATTTACATACAGGAAAACAGTTTCAGATATGCACAATACTGAAAAACCCCATCATCTAGCAATGAAATCAATAGATACCTTGGCAGTACTATAGGCAACGTTTTTGCAATCCGGCAAAATACTCACTGACCAGGGAGGTAAAGTGTAAGCTTGTTTCTGGAATACCACTGTAGCAGAATTATGCTCATCAATATTAGCAAGAAATGCTGAGCACTTTTGTCCCTTATCCTGGTAGATATGTGCCTGAAAATAGTATTTATATGAGAGATGAAAATAGTATTTATATGAGAGATGAAAATAGAGAAAGAAAAATAGAAACAGAATGAGTGTCTGCATACCACTCAATTGAATCATATGAATACTAGTTTAGGAAAGGAATTGTACTTGACTAACTGGCACATAATAGGTTCCCTTACAGGACCAGTCCTTTTGGTCTTACTTTCAATGGGTGTTCAGCAATGAGTTAACATGCAGAAAATTTTGGTAACCAACAGAGGTTCTTCTTCCGTGTTTCAACAGAAGATGGTGGTTACCCAGTTTGTCAAGCATTTGGGAATCAAATAGTTGATGAAACACCAAAATACTTTAAAATTGGTAGAAAATATTGATATTGTATTCAAGCATCCAGTAGAAAAGAAACATAAATGAATTAATAGACTACCTACTCTGATTTTTGTCTTGCACCTAAAGACTAGAAAAACTAATCTTCAAACAAAATTTGATTTCAAGTAAATACGAAACATAACTAAAACTATCATATCAACAGTCACAGCTAATTCACCTTCTACTTGAATCTTGATCATTCAGACATTTCACCAACTTTATGAATTCACGAAGGATAATGATTAGAAGAGTAACTGCTATTCCTGGTTGTTACTCAAAAAATTTGTTTCTCTTCTAGCCAGCCTAACCAGTAATTCAAGGTGTAATAAGTAATAACTGCAGCTTCTTCAGTAAAACTTAGATTGCAACTTATTTTTGAATAATTCATTTACATCATAGTGGTAAAAATCTGTTTGTGATGAAGACACAATGACTACCATTAATAGAATCGAGGAAAAATCATGTTGGAGAGAATGTAGAACAGTTGAAAAGGAAGTGGAATTGATAACTGAACCAATAAAGAAAAAATCCTAAGTAACTTATCAGGCCAAAGCCTACCCAAGCAGAAAATCTGTCAGACTCTACTGATGATTCTTAATGACCTTAGCCTCACTACTCAAATAACAAAACGAACATTTGCAGCAGACACAAAAATCCCAGCCCAGCAAATCTATATCAAAGATGAAACAAAGATGCAAGGCCCTGATGGATTTTGAGAATGCCTATGAGACAGTTACAAGGAATTGGCCTAAAACTAAGAATGCAGAAACTGTTTGCTTCACAAGATAGTTCAAAAGCAGAGTATGCATAACAAGTTTGAACTTTGATTACTTGACCAAGATTTATATAATAAATGCATACCTCCTGCTTGGAACCCAATTTAATATACTTAGGTGAACTAACAGCAACAAGAGCAGGCTCACAAAGCTTTATGGCAGCATGCAAATCTTTCAAGTGTCCCCATTTAGGCTGCCTAAGAAGTCCTGAGTAGGTATGAAACTAATTAGCAAAGAGGATTTCAACTTAAGAATCCATGTATTACCTTGATGGCAGATGATTATTCAGAGAGAACAAGCTTTTTATAATTAAGAAAGTTCGACATTGTAAGACCTACCATATTCATCGAGTGGAGCATCATAATCATAGCTAGTAATATAAGTTGGCCCACCTGCACTTCGCCCAAAGTTTGTTCCACCAAAATACTGAAATGAGAAAACTGGGTTAAATAATTTTACCAGTCAAAGAGATGCCATACAACTACTAAAATGTTCTTATCAAACAACAAAAGAATCTATAACAGTTTGATAAATATAAATAGAAACTTTTATATTTGAACTTTTAGATCATGCGTGGTACCAAAATCCAATGGAACATCCACATTATGTAAATCACTAATGCAAAGAATTTAATTTGGTAATCCCAAATTTCAACAGTACAAAATGTTTCTCATTCTCGATGGTAATGGCTTAGCATCTACAATTGCATCATCTTAGGGACTGTGCAACCTGAACACTAATGGTGTATTTAACATACCATGTAATAATTCTGAAAACTTCCCCCACGTTGGAAAAAGCGAGCAACTGCAAACGCAATGTCTTGTGCAGGGCGATGGGGAAGTCTATCACCCCAACAAGTATACCTTCAAATAAGGAAAAGAAATAGCTCATCAATCTCAAGTATTGAGGACAAGGTCTTAATACAGACTCAGCAAATAGCTTTATTTGAAACTTTCAAATCCAGATTCAGAAGTCTTGTTCCATGTATGAGTGGAAGGGAATAGGAAAGTTATTGGAAAAGGGCTTATGAAGATCCTACCTATCAGAGTTAAGAGACTTGCAGTATGGAGATATTGCTTATGTAAACACAAGATAACATTAAAAACATTGGACCAAGACAAAATGCTGGATGAAAACTCTTCCAGCCCTAACTATGCTATGCGATTTTCATATCATAATAATTACTGAATTCCTTTGATGATCCTACGAAATTACTTACAGCTAGACAACTTGTAATCTCTTGTCCTGCATGCAATGTCAAAAATATTTTATCTCATTGGTTTTGGTGAACGAAAAACTATATCAAAGGGGACGCCGTACCATCCATCCCATTCCTCAGTCCAAATAATTGGCTTGTTGTTGGAATTTGGCTTGAAACCATCACAATAGTATCCATTGCATGTATCGATCTGATAGGGCAAATAAATATGGTAAGGTGACTAACTAGGTAGGTTGGCCCAATTAGATAATTAAATGAGGAAAAACTCATCCCCCACCACCTAACAACCATCTGACTCCCACATGCACAATATATCATCTGACAATCCAGCTAAAAAGTAAATTTTGCAAGATTCATGAATTTACTATATTCTCTGGTGCATCAACTTGCTTGCACATGACCCATGGAACGCCAGCATCAAGTCCAACTGCCATTTTAGCAGCCCATCTCATGTAGTCTTTTCCTTTAGATCCATAAAAACTTTCCATATTTCCATATTCATTTTCAATCTGCAAACAATGATAAAATTAACTTCCATGCTACAATTTTCATAGGATGAGTTGAAATATTTCCCTTGTTTGCAAAATAAATAAGGGGATATGTACTAAAGCGTCCAAGAGAAGGGAAATAGCATATTATTTCATTCCTTCTATTCGAATTGTTTCTAGGATAAAGAATGGAATCAAACAATAGTTAGCAAACATTCAACTACGCAGTAGCATAGATTTTCTTTTCAACAAATGTGCATGATTCATATCAATATAAAAATGAAATTTAATTGCTAATCTTGAGCAAGAAATAGAAGTGACAGTAGAAAGTAATAGCACACCTGCAGCATAATTATCGGGCCACCCTGCCATGAGAAAAGTGACTCCTCTCGCATCAAATCAACTATCTTTTTGACAAATCGCTCCATTTCGTCCTAGAGAAAAAAAAAAAACACAATGCTATGGTTAGATCCAAAACAAGGTACCAAAAGGATAATATAGAGCATGTCCATATCAATGTAACACATGACAAAAAAAGAACTCTGGCGATATATACAGTCTTGATGAAATTCAATTGAATCATGGTAATATCTAACAACTTAAAAAATATGTTTCCCTCTTACAGAACCTTGAAGGGCGCATTGTCTGTTCTAAATTCAATGCCAGGTACATCACGAAGCCAAACAGGAAATCCCCTACATATAATTGAAACTCAAGAGGATGAGTTAGATACACAAACACCGATATAATATGTTTTATCAGAAAATGTGTTTCATTTGTAGCTCAAGGGGGGTAAATAGTGTGCTATCTTTGAAAATATTTATATGATTTGAAACAGAGCATGCTGTTGAGAAGTTAGCGATGCAAGATAGTAGTTTGATAATTCTATGGTCTATAAGTAATCTTATTATTGTATTATCTATTGGTTGTATACGTGAATGAATTTGTTATTGAGTCTCTGAAAGCCTTACTGTTGGAATCAGAAAATTGAGAAAGTTGGAGGTTAAACCCTTTAGACTCCAATGGTTTGGTTTCTAATATTAAATATTATTAAAGTTGGTGACTGGTGAATTATTTGATGATCATGAGGGATATAGAAGATTGTTGCAAATTTTAATTATCTTGGTGTAACACAAATATCGTGATATTAGTTATCCAATCGAGAGACACTCACAAAGCCTCTCAATGGGTTTAGGTTGTTAGGGTTGATTATCTACATAACAAGCTAGACTAGGCATGATTAGCATCAATGTTGCAGCTTAAGGGGGATAGTTAGATAATGTATTGTAGTTTGTACATGGGCTTCATTACTTTGATTCCCTTGCCTAAAATAGTTTTGTTCTTTATTGCACAAATACATGCATAATTCAATAAAAGAATATAAAAACCGTATGGTTTCTACATGTTGTATTACAAAATCAAACGTAGAGCTCTATCAAACCTTGGTATCAATAAACTAAACCTCATTATTTAATAATTTAATAAAATTAATCTACTAGAACTTATTAACAATTCTCGAGTGTTAAGTTTGAGACCCTTATCTAAGCTGAAGTAAGAGAAGACTAAATAATCATTCCTTAATAGTTTCCAGCTTATACTAATAGATGTAGAAATAGTATTAAAGACTATGATCCCACTACATTAGTGAATCTCAAAATTAGTGAATGAAAATTTTGATAAATAGTTTCTGGTCATGATTAGTAAGCAAATAGTTACATGCATCAAGGAAAATAAGCAAGGAGGGAAAAACCCAACCCAAAATTCCACTCAGCGCAGACATAAGGCCCTATACGGAGAAAAAAATATAGTCCATTGGCAGCCACTTGCTTCACAAACTTCACAAGATCATATCTTCCTTCAAAGACATACTGAAAAGCCAAGCCATATATCAAGAACAAAATTAATTGATGCTCTCAAAAAATAAGAGTGAGTTGCGGAAAAAAGTGCGTAAACTATACCTGTCCCCTTACTGGCTCATGACCATTCCAAAATACATATGTTTCGATAACGTCTACTCCACCTTCCTTGCTCTTGGAAATCAAATCAGGCCACATCTAGAATATATTGAACAATCAGATGGAGACAAAAGTTTGTAAAAGTGGACAAAATGTAAAAGGTTGATATATTATCTTTGGATGTTCACTGTTCATCTTAAACACCGACAAAAGATAGTAACGAGAACAAATTTACCAAGTAAACATTAAGTCTTTCAAAGTATGTATTTTGGATTAATGATCAATAAAAAATTAGTACTAGCAAAGAGCAATAACAGACAATCTCTAAAGGCTATAATTGCTTGAGCCAAAAATTTCAGTCCAGCCTAAAAAGCAAAAGAGATCAGTGAGTTAAGATTACATGTACTATAAAAAAATGCACAGAGATCAGTGAGTTAAAGATTACATGTACCATAAAAATGCATATTATGAATCAGTGGTTCAAGTAGACTTGAACCAAGTTGGAGTTTTCTTATTGAGTCCTATATCTCTTCTGCTAGAAACAAATCAACAAAATAAATACTGACATCAAAAGATTCAAAACGAAACAAAACAAAAAATTATAAATAAATAAATACTAACACATTAAAATGGGAAGGATCTTTCCAAAAAACCACAAGATTCATACTACCAATTTGAGTGATGAGATCACTATATACATGGAATTTCCGAAAAATACGCTAATCTAGCTAGTTCAGCAGGATGAGCATACTACTGACCCAACAACATCATATTCGTGAATAATCTGCACCTGTAATTTACAAACTATTTCAGTTTACGGCTCACAAATTGAACAGTCAACGGCACAAAGCCACTTGAATCGATTAAACAACCATGCAGGAGAGAGCTATTCACCTAAACGAGAAACAGGAACAATCTAGATACATAGTATTAAAACTTAACAGCAAAATTAAAGTAAACAAAACTTAGGAGATGAATTACTTCCGGTGTGGCCCTGGGATAGTGAATTCCGCCGGATATGAGCATCCGCCGCTTGCCGTCGATGATCATAGCTCTGCCATCGTAGGTCACATTGAACGGTTTGAAAAACTCTCCGGCAACAACCGCCAATTGGACGATCAATACGAACAGAAGGCGTTGAAATTTGAGCCCCATTTTCTATCCAATTGGACTTCACCTAGTAGCTTCGTGAGCAATGCATAAAAGTAAGTGAATTCAGTAGCAGGTACACTAGTCTTCCTTCACACATATTCAGGAATGGAAATGGAATAAAATTCCGGGAATATTCAAGAGAGCAAGACTTGTTATTGTTTCTCTTTTACGCTACGATTAGAGGTGTGAGGTTGGTGGGCCATTCCAGTGTCGTCGTTCCGGATAAGCTCGATATAGTCTGGATCCGGGTTTTCCCCTCAAACGGGTCGGTCTTCATATTTTAATTTCAAGGATACATTTGTGTTTTATTTACCAAATTACGTTAAGACTATTTTTTCGCGGAAGAAGTATAAAATAAAATATTTATAAATTGAAAACGTAAATTACTTGGGTTAAATTCTTTAATTAAAATGTTTAATATAAACTGAGTTTTGATCGAAAGCAAAAAGTTAAATCATTGTCGTTTGGCGGGATTTCAAATGACAGATCTATATAGATAGAAATTTTTTTTTTTTCAAAAAACTCTGTAGGTTTGGGAGAAAAAATCATGAGCGAACCAAGTAACACTATTTCCCCTCAACTAATTGATCTCAACGCTCTCCAAAGGTACTGCAATTTCACTCAAAATGCAAAATCTTGAAGTGGAATTTTCTATAAAGAATGAAAAGGGTTTCAATTTCGCTATGTATGTTTTACTATGAACGACAGTGATATTGCGGAGCTCAGAAATGTCGATGAAAATTCTGAGCTTGGAGTTGGGGAGGTGGAGGAGTTCATAAATGACGTCGGTTTTGAGCTTGAGGTATGCGGCTGAAAAACTATTTTTATTTGTTCTCTTTCTTGTTTCGAATGGATTGAGAATGAGAATTGTACCTTTTTCTCAGAGTAAAATTGATTGGATTTCGTCGGAGTTGTTATCGGATTTAAGCTCATTATCACGGGAAGACCTAGGTAAGATATGCTAGTTATCAGAAAATGGAGTATTATTGTAAATTATTACATTTATTATTTTTGGCTAGTCAAAATTGGTTGATTTTTAAAACTTTAGATGAAATACTGGGGCAATTGAACAAGGAGCTTAGTGAAGTGGAGGGTGAGAATGTAGCTGTCGAAAATGAAGTTGGGGAGCTTCAAAGGAGATGCGTGGAAGGTCGGAATTTCATCTTTTACTTTTCAGAATAATTTTTGTACAGTAACTTTCTGTTTTATATAAATTTATGTTATTTTCCTGAAATGCAGACTATGACAAACTGGATACTGAGCTGGAGAAATTATGTTGCTTATTGGAATTTATAGAGTCACGGGTTCGTTACCTGATCCAAAGTATTTAAAGAAATTATTTTGCTTGGTTTTAGAGTAATTTCTTCAATGCCAAAGACAATTGCAGTTCACTTAGGCATGCTAAAATTAATGTTACTCAGATATTTTAATACCAGCCTATTCATGGTTTAAGAGTCCTTTTCCAGAAAGGTGTATGTTACTATGTTATTAATAAAATATAGCAAATGGTGGTGGCAGGGTTAGTGAATGTTGGTAGAACACGGGGAGTCATCTGTTGGTGGAAGGGACTAGAAGGGGTGAGAGGAGGGACATTATGGAAGGATAAAACTGTTTAGTGCCCAAATAAACACGAGGAAGCGAATGGACTACTTTATAAGAGTGTTTAATGCAATGTGATCCGCAAAAGGGAAATGCTTTATCCTTATAAGTGTTTGATGGACTCTTCTAGCAATTTAGTTGAGAATGAATGCTCCAGCAGCAGAGCATGTTATGCCATAGTATTGCTACTGGGTCCGAACCCCATGCACCTGTGATATTAAAGGATATATTTTTCATACAGAAAGGAAACATGAGCGCACAATAGTAAATTAGGCAATCTGATATAAGTTAAAAACATGTGTTTCAGTAGAAAAAATCAGTGATCACAAAATGGGAGAAATTTGAAGTGCATTTTGCAGTAAGTAATTCAATTGATATTCTATGGAGATAGGATTTTGGACATCCATTGATTAGCTAAAAGTATTTCAATTTTGAAATTTTGGAGCTGTGTTGGGCAAAAGAAAGCCGTATAATCTGCTTGCTCTATCAAAATAATATACTTGAGACTAGGGATGTCAATATAGCCCGCAACCCATGGGCCGGCCCGAATAGCCCGCCAAATTTATAGGGTTAGGGCTGAAAATTTCTAGCCCGATAAAATTACAGCCCGACTAGCCCGCACCCGATTAGCCCGCAACCCGTTAGGGCCAGACCCGAAAATCCGATGGGCTGGCCCGAAAACCCGATAAAATTTCTATCGTTCTATTTGTTTGACTCTAATTCGACACTTCATTAGTTATTTTATGATATAGACAACTAAAAAATTAACTTTCAATTTTATATATTAAATATATAAATTATATATTAAATTTTTATTAACATAATAATAGATATATAAATTAGAAACTTCAAATTCACTAAAAAATATATTTAAATTTCTAAAAGATGCTTTAAAATTTCTTGATGTTTATGTTTTATTTTGCATAAATCTCAAATATTAGTATATGATGGTGTTTATATTTGAGTTTAAGCATATATCTCAAATATATCATAATTAAATATTTTACATTTTATAAATATAATTAATTTTCACCATTATTTATTGGATTGATCGCATGTTAATTTTATCGATAGCAACCCGATTAGCCCGCTGGGCTAGCCCGAAAACCGAGCTTATAGGGTTAGGGTTGAACTTTGATAACCCGAAGAAAATCACAACCCGATTAGCCCGCACCCGATTGACCCGCAACCCGAATAGGGTTGGCCCGAAACCCGGTGGGCTGGCCCGATTGACATCCCTACTTGAGACACTCCCTCAATTTTCAGTTTACATTTCAGAGGGAGGGAAAAGAAGGATCAGAGAACTACTTTTTACTGTTTTGAATAAGTTACAATACCTAGCATTACATCAGTCTTCTGGCATGCTGATCTGGATGTGTTTATTTATCTGAACTATGGGCCTTTCCTCTCAAAATTGAAGCCATAGATCTTGAATGATAAGTTGGTAGTTGGTACTCTTGAAGAGATATTGTGTTTCTTTTATTTACTCTTATTAAGTTACTAACCTGCTAAAGCTCGATATTCTTTGTGCAGAATGCGGGTGCAAACAGGAATACTCAAATAGACCTCTCATCTTTAGCAGATGGTCATGCTAACTCCTCTAATGAACAAAGCTCCAACTTTAAGGTTCATGAAGCTTGGTTCAACACTAATACGCACTTACTTTCATAATCGTGAAGCATCATATGTTGTTAAAATAAGTGTAGATAATTTAGTATCCTATTTTTCTCAAAAGCATGCTTCTTTTTTATTTGTAAATTCAACAGTGAAATGGCATACTAGTTGTTATATTTTTATTATAATTCTTTAGCTTCATGGAACTTAGATGATATTCTAAACTGCAGCCCGCTTTCTTCGCCCCCCATTGCTTAACCTCATCTCAGTTCAATTCCTTGTTGGCAAGCAAAACCACTGTCTATTGAACATTTGTGCCTTTTTGTGCTTTATGTTCAGATCTTAGAATTGAGTCATCAGATTGAGAAGAAGAAGAGAACTTTGAAGTCATTGCAAGATCTTGATTCTAATTTTAAAAGGTTTTTGGCCCTTTCAGAAAATTTTGAGTCATTGTTCTCCTTCTCTTTATAAGTTGCCACTTAACTGTTGAGTTGTCAGGTTTGAAGCTGTTGAGAAAATTGAGGAAGCATTTACAGGTGTCAAAGTGATCGAGATTGAGGGGAACAACATTAGATTATCCTTGAAGACATATATTCCATATTTTGAAACTGTACTGCACAAACAGGATATTGAAAGTATCATTGAACCCTTGGAATTGAATCATGAACTGATAATAGAAATTGTGGATGACGTATGGGAACCAAAGAATGCTGAGGTAGGCTATGCTCTTCATTATTTCAGTACAATTCATGATAAAATTCTTTTCAGATGAGAGCAACATTAACAACCAACATTAGGGGAAAATTATGTTGCTTGAACTTGACTATTTCAGTTATACTCTTTGATTATCTTTGTGATTGTTTAAAATCATGTTTTTACAGCTTTAACATCTTATATGCTAATCTTTTCCCTGTTGAATGGTATAGATATTTCCAAATGACGTATACATTGGTGACATTCTTGATGCTACAAAAGCTTTTAGGTTTGTAAGCTCTTTCTGTGTTGTCTTTCTTGCTCTTGTTTTTATTGTTTGTATTGGGGTTTATAATTAAAATTGGTCAGCTAGATATTTAGTTGGTTTGCCTCTGTGGGATCATGAACGTTCAATGAATTGAAACAAGCCTTGACATATAGGTAAATGCTCTAGGAGTGGCAAGAAAAGGATTGTTGCTGAATGCTCTCTAGCTGTCATCAGAGAGGACTGATGATGAAAAATAGTAGTAATTGGCTAATTGCTAAGTTGTATCACCACTAAGGAATTTTGCCTTGCTATGATGCACAGCATGCTCAGGCTTAGTTTGCAGGTGTAGGTTTTATGTTTTTTTGGGTAGTGATTAGTGAATCATGACCAAAGGCATAGTAGATAAAAATAGAATGAATGTGAATTATATGCCAGATGGTTACTTTTAGAGGGATGGCAACATAAACTAAAATGTAACTATTTCAAAAATCTAATTTGTTTACCTTTCACCTTAGATAAAATCAGAGAGTGCCTTCTTGTGTATGTAACTCCAGCCTTCTCATCCCATTAATTTCTGATTTTGATTCCTCAAATTAATTAGCCTTTAATTTTGTTTATTTATCTAGCTGAAGATTTGAAATTTCGAACATGCTTTGTTTTTCTTTTGATATACTACTGTATTTTAGGGATACCGGCTGATATGGAACTATCCAGGGATTTATGCTTGTTATGACTTAAATTGTATTGTAGCCTAGGCCACATATCAGAGTCACATATATGCATCCATGCGCAATAAATGACAATAACAATACTAGGGCATGTGGTATAGCTTCCATTATTGCATCCTGTTAGTTCCTGCATAGATTTTACCCATGAATTATGTTGTAGCTATCCTACATAAATTTTTCTTACTTTTGCTCCACTAGACCTTTTACAGAATCTAAATAAGCATGAGTTTATTTATAACTACCCCAACTAGATCTTTCCCTGTGCTCATAACTTATGGTGGGATTTGAAAGGTTTTAATAAACATGACTGGAAATGCATCATTGTACTTTCAAAATTTTGTAATCTATTGATATACATCAAGTTTATCTTAGTTCTATTTGCTTGAAGGCCTATCTTTATAGTTCCATAAGAAATGCTGAATCTAAGGCTCTGTTGTCTATTCTATTTTGTACTATTGTGTTTATTAGTTGTATGATTTTTTACCGTTGTGCCTCCAGGCAGCATTATTCTGCATACTCAGTCACTGAGACCAGGTCGTCCTTGGAACTTCTTGTGAGGAGGGTGCAAGATAGAATTGCCCTTTCTTCACTTAGACGATTCGTTGTCAAGCATGCAAATAACTCAAGGTCAGTGTTGTGGTTCATTGGTTGGTAAATTGAGCTTATAATATTTGTTCACTTTGCCCAGTGTAGTTTCGAATTCGTCATCTTGGAGGGGTTGAATCTAGTTATTAGTTGTTAAAACTGTAAAAATGAATATTCAATAAATTAAAAACACCAATGAGAGTGATGAAATTTTGACTCAATAATTCAGCTTTAGTTTTTCTTTTCTTTTTGCCCCCGTTACTTTCCTTCTGTCTGTTTTAACATCCATATATTAAGCCTTCAGAATAGTGGATGAATTGGACACAACAACCATCATATTATAAAAAATCTCACTTAATGCTGTTGTTTACCCTGTCTACAACATGTCCTAAATTATAGACTGTAACTCAACAATTTTTTTAAGATGAAAATTGCATGAAAAAAAGGTTGTTAGTGATAACGAAGTTAGCGAATTAGAATTTGGCTTTTAACATGGTTTTAAATCTTTGTATCTAGCCAAATCTTTCTTTATACCTCTTGTAATTTACCTCTTTGTTTGAGTAGTGTACCAGAGAGTTGTCCCCTAGTACCCATTGAAAGGGTTGTATTACTCAAATGACCCCCAGTCTGGTGATACTGTTATAACCTTGATAGGGAGGAATTTCTTATTTTCCCTTTTGTTGGTTTGTTTTACATTTTTATATTAGTTTTCTTTATCAAATTATTTTCAAGTTATAACATTGTATTCTTTCAGACACTCGTTTGAGTACCTAGACAGGGAGGACACAATAGTAGCTCATATGGTAGGTGGGATTGATGCTTTCATAAAGTTGCCTCAAGGTTGGCCATTATCAGATCTGGCATTGGAGTTAATATCACTCAAGAGCACAAGCCAGTATTCTAAAGAAATTTCTTTGAGCTTTCTTTGCAAGATTTTGGTAAGTGGTGTGTGTGTTCTACTTCTTGAACATGGACATCGTGAAACAAAATTCAAAACCTTTTCTTACGTAATACAAGCTTATTCAAAGTCCCTATATATATGTACGAGCCATCAAGCTTTCAGATTTCTGGTTCTTCATCTGCTCTGCAAATACATTGTCTTGCATTTCTGTGAAGCAGTTCTCAGTTAGTTCTCGAAATAGCGAGGTTAAAAAGCATTTTTCCCTGTTATCATACATCTTTACATAGGCAGACATCACTGAAGAAAAACATTATGTGTGCCAGATATGCATATCAGTATTGTTTTTGTTTTTGTGCTCTATAAATGTTGATGTTTCTGCTGTGTTACGATTCATTAGGAAATGGCAAACTCGTTGAACGCACTCACACGCCATAACATGTCGACATTCGCTGATAGCATTGAGGAGATACTAATGCAACAAATGCGTGGAGAACTACAGCCCAATAGTGTCAGCTCCAAGTGAATACAGTTTGTATTTACTCAATTAGCAGCACAAGAGGAATTAGATAGCAACAAGTGCATTGTGTACAGGCCATGGCCTATATGTCAAATCCATGGAAGTTGAATCGCCGATTTCGATTATTATTTGCAGAAATTCTAGACTATATTGCGTAGTAATGTCAATCGTGTCAGCTTGCTTGGTTTCTGGCTAATTCTATCAGGCTAAGGGTGATATTGGTTAGTTGCACGACGACGTTGACAGTGTTTTACTCAACCAGTCATAAACCATAAAATCACAAATAGACGAATGAAAATCACAAATACAACCGTACAAGAATGTCCTAAGTAACGGATTTGTACGATGCCATCGCAGTATAATGTGGTATATATAAGTATGTTAGCAACATAAGAACAAAAATATTTGGCTATAGGCTATAGTAATCCATACATATATATCCGAGTAGTAGTGACAACTTAAAACTTGGCCGGCTAATTTACACCTAAAACGACATTGACTTAGCAATTCCACTTATATAAAAATAAAATTAACAGCGACAGAGATAGGATTCTAAACAGCAAATTGGAATTTGTCTTCAATACAAATATATGTATAGAGGTTGGAAGATAGTAAAAAAACAGAAAAGATCAATGGAAGAAGGTAGCAGAGAATGGTCGCGGTCGAGTAGAGAAGGGGACGAGGACGAAACGGCGCTGATATGGGCTGCGCTGCAGAGACTCCCGACGTATGCGCGTATAAGGAAAGGCGTGCAGTATTCGGAAGAGAAAGGTGACGCCAGAGAGGTTGATGTGATGAATATTGGATTAGCAGACTCTAAAAAACTAGTTGATAGACTGCTCAACACTGCACACCAAGACAATGAGCTCTTTCTGCTCAACATCAAACGTCGCATCGACAGGTACCTTAACATCGCAAACTCTAAACTTCATTCTTTTCTAAGACCATACTGCAGCCTCATCTCCGATTCTAGTTTATTGCATTGAAAACTCAAACATGACAAGACTAAAATTACAAGCTGTTACCATCAACTTCTCAACCATAATATTAAGTGCGGATGTAGGGTTGGGATTCATCTTCCGACTGTTGAAGTTCGTTTCGAGGAGCTTAGCATTGATGCTCTAACTTATGTGGGCACCCGAGCACTCCCAACACTACGGAACTTCGCTGCTAACATCGTACAGGTACAGTTCAATCATTATTCCCATTAACTAACTTGGGATTTTGTTTCTCTGCTAACATCGACAGTGACATAATTGATAAAGAATTGTGAGATTTGCAAGTTTCACTAAATAAAACTGTGACATCAATCTTGTGATATGGAGTTATTATGTGTCATAATATAAAACTATATATGTCAGAAAATTAAGTGACATTTGAGTGTACATGTTTCAATTTTTTGAAGAAAAAAGTTTACTTACACTTTTATAGTATGTAGTGGAGTAATAAAAAAAGTAGGAGTGTGCAATTAAATTTGTTATACAAAAAGACAGAAAAATTAATATCCTACTAACATTTCTCTTTGCATCACTAAAATCATGTCACTCCTAATATTTGTTTTGTAATGCTTAAACTCGCTATTGTTACACCAAATTTATGCATTAACTATGAAATATGCAGGGTGGTGAAAATTGATTATTTTTTCCAACTATATATGATTTCAGTACAATTAAACTAACTATAGATGAGCCAATCCACTATTGAAGGGTTTATTGACAAAGCTACATATTCTACCAAGTCGAAAGAAACCACTATCAGTTCTTCATGATCTGAATGGCATCATCAGAGCTGGAAGGTATTAGTAATATTTATCCACACATTTAGAAACACCAATATGTTAGTACTACTATTTACATGTCGTTTGTTTGATCAATTGGTACTTATTTTTCCCTTCTTATTTGCTTCTTCAGAATGACTCTACTTTTAGGACCACCGAGTTCTGGAAAAACAACGTTGCTCACAGCACTAGCAGGAAAACTTGATCAAGAATTACAAGTAACACTTCTTTCTATGAATAGGTTCATTTGCATAAATTAACCAAATTGCTTGGCTATTGGCGAGCCTTGATAAATAAATCTCAAGCTCGAACTGAAACATCAATGAGTCAAGTTTGAGCTTAGCAGTATTTGGATGGACTCAACTTGTACATTCTATATGAAACAATGCAGTTAAGGGGGAAAGTAACGTACAACGGTCACGGGATGGAGGAGTTCATACCACAACGAACATCAGCTTATATAGGACAGCAAGACATTCACTTGGGAGAATTGACAGTCAGAGAAACGCTAGCTTACTCTGCTCGCTGTCAAGGAGTTGGAACTTCTTATGGTAACCATTCATCTCAATTTTTATTTTTTATTTTTTTCATGCTACCAAGATTTGGAAGTGCGAATTCTGTTACTCTTTGTTAATCTGCATAGCAATAAATTTGAACATGTGCAGAAATGCTAGCTGAATTACTGAGGAGGGAGAAAGAGGCTAACATCAAACCAGATCCTGATCTTGACATTTTCATGAAGGTAATGTAACCAAATATACATGGTTTTGTGTTCATGTTCGCGTTCGTATTCGTTAATATGAATGGTTTTGTCCTTGTAGGCGGCCTCGATTCAGGGGCAGGAGGTCAGTATAATGACAAATTATATTATGAAGGTAACCTTGTGAAGGGGTTAATTGTTCTTAAAGAATCATGTGAAATTTCCAAATTAACTGTAAATACAATATCGTATTGTGTGTATCTTATTTTAGAGTACTAACTAAACAAGTTGTTTTAGATATTGGGATTAGATATTTGTGCTGACACCATGATTGGAAACGAATTGTTTCGAGGGATATCCGGAGGGGAGAAGAAAAGAGTGACAATAGGTAACTTGAATTGAATTTTTTAAAATGTCTGCAAACAAGAGGAGAAAAGTAACATATAAATGTGTTTTGAAGGTGAAATGCTGGTTGGACCAGCAAGAGCTTTATTCATGGATGAGATATCAACTGGTTTGGACAGTTCGACCACCTTTCAAATCGTGAACTCAGTAAAACAATCCGTCCACATTCTTGGAGGAACCGCCGTCATTTCACTGCTGCAGCCTGCACCCGAGACTTACCAACTCTTTGACGACATCATTCTCTTGTCTGACGGGAGAATAGTGTACCAAGGCCCTCAACAGAACGTTCTAGAATTTTTCGAGAGCTTGGGCTTCAGATGTCCCGACAGAAAAGGAATTGCAGACTTTCTTCAGCAAGTAACATCAAGGAAAGATCAAGAGCAGTATTGGGCACGTAGAGACCAGCCTTACAGTTTTGTCTCTGCAGATCAATTTTCCGAAGCATTTTGGTCGTTTCACGTTGGAACACAGATGAGGGACGACTTATCCATCCCTTTCGACAAGGCTAAGAGCCATCCTGCAGCTCTAACTACTGACAAATACGGCCTCACCAAAATCCAAGTTTTGAAAGCTAATGTTTCTCGAGAATTTCTCATTATGAAGAGAAATTCACCTGTTTACATATTCAGAATACTTCAGGTACTGTTACGGACTCCAGTGTTCCATATTGATCTAGTTTCCAGACCAAATAGACTCTTTTCTAATAAGCTTATTTTTTTTTGGGATGAGTTATTTTATTTGATCTGTATTTGTTCCAGCTTGCTGTGATGGCGGCAATAACGTCGACGATATTTTTAAGGACAGAAATGCACAAGAAAACAGAAGCAGACGGTGGGATTTACTTAGCCGCTCTGTACTTCACACTGATTGTAGTAATGTTCAATGGATTTTCAGACATGGCACTGAGTATACTGAGGCTTCCTGTGTTGTACAAGCAACGTGATCTTGGGTTTTTTCCGGTGTGGTCCTACTCTCTACCTGCTTGGATCTTGAGGATTCCCATTTCCTTTCTTGATGTTGCCATTTGGGCTGCTGCTACTTATTACAGCATTGGATTTCAATCTGATGTTACTAGGTAATCATAAGCATTAGTATTTATATGGTTATAAATATAATTACTTGTTGATGTGATCCAACTTGTTTTATTCATTTTCAGATTTTTTAAGTACTGGTTGGTTCTGTTATGGGCGAACCAGATGGCTTCTGCGATGTTTAGATTGATGGGGTCAATCGCAAGAAACATGACTATTGCCAATTCATTCGGAACCTGCTCCTTAGTTACTGTTTTCGTTTTGGGCGGGTTTATAGTGTCAAGAGGTATATTTCAATACTACAAAAACTTGTGTAGGCGTGCTTATGGTGCGTGCGATCTATTGTGACACTTAAATATAACAGTATATTAGTAACAATTTTTCTTATTGTTCTTAGATAAAATCAATAAATGGTGGATATGGGGCTACTGGTCGTCACCAATGATGTACGGGCAGAATGCTATAGCAGTGAATGAATTTCTTGGAAAGAGTTGGAGTCATGTAAGTCACTTTGGTTGTATGTAAGTATATGTCACATAATGTTATGCGAGCATAAAATCGAAAAATCAATGACAGGTTAGCTCAAGCTCCGGGGAGGCATTAGGCGTGACAATCTTAAAGTCACGCGGGCTTTTCCCAGAAGTATATTGGTATTGGATCGGAGTTGGAGCTCTTGTTGGATATGTTTTTCTATTCAATTTCTTGGACACAATGGCTCTCATGTATCTTAACCGTAAGCTGCTAATTTTCTAATTTTATATATGGTGTTGACGTGTTGTAACTGCAATGTCCAAATTACTAAGTACTAAGGATTTCTTGATGCAGCTTTTGGGAAACCTCAACCAGTTTTGTCTGAACAAACATTAGCAGAAAGGAATGCAAAAGTTGCATGGAATAAACATAATCAACCATCATCAGCTGGGAATAGCCACGCGGATCAAAATAGCGTACCAGTGGAAGGCGGCAGCAATGGCCTAGGTGTCAAGGCAAATTCTGTTAGAAAGAGAGGCATGGTCTTACCATTTCAGCCTCATTCAATTACTTTTGAAGATATCCGCTACTTAGTCGATATGCCACAGGTATCTACATGATAGCCACTGTAATGATCAAGAATATTTACAGCAAATGGTAACTCAAAAAAAAATAATTCAAATAGAATGTATATGAATACTCAATGGTGACAGGAAATGAAAGCTCATGGCGTTGAAGAGGATAAACTGGAGCTTCTCAAAGGCATAAATGGCGCTTTCAGACCAGGTGTATTGACAGCTCTGATGGGAATTACAGGAGCCGGTAAGACCACGTTACTGGACGTGTTATCGGGGAGGAAGACAACAGGTTATATCAGCGGAACAATCACCATATCTGGGTATCCAAAGAAGCAACAAACATTTGCCAGAATTTCAGGCTACTGCGAGCAAACTGACATTCACTCTCCTCATCTTACCATATATGAGTCCTTGTTGTATTCCGCCTGGCTTCGTTTGCCACCTGAGGTCCAATCTGCAACTCGAAAGGTCACACCTCCCATCCCCTGATTTCTGTTACAATTCTAGTAGGGTTATAAACAGTGGCTTTGCATTAACAAATGATTGAATAAATAGATGTTCATAGAAGAAGTTATGGAGCTGGTTGAGCTTACTGAAATAAGGGGTGGGATAGTAGGGTTGCACGGTTTAAATGGTCTTTCGCCTGAGCAACGGAAAAGGCTAACCGTGGCAGTGGAGCTGGTGGCCAACCCTTCCATCATCTTCATGGACGAGCCAACATCAGGGCTTGATGCTAGAGCTGCTGCCATAGTTATGAGAGCTGTTAGAAACACAGTGGATACAGGAAGAACTGTCGTATGCACCATTCATCAACCAAGCATCGACCTTTTTGATTCGTTTGATGAGGTACTTCAACACTTTTAGTCCTTTTGTTCTGCAAGACATATACATACATAGAAAATACCTGAAGAAAATGCCAATTCAGTTGATGCTGCTGAAACGGGGAGGCGAAGAGATCTTTGTAGGTCCATTGGGGCGGCATAGTTCTCAACTAATCCAATATTTTGAGGTGATGAGAAATTTCTTGATAATATAAGTTAATTTCCCCTAATTAAAATTTAATAATTCACTACCGATAAACAAGATCTTATACTATTTTGTGTACAGGGAATTGATGGAGTTGCAAAGATAAAAGATGGTTACAACCCCGCTACATGGATGTTGGAGGTAACTTCAATAGCTCAAGAAGCTGCTTTAGGAGTTGATTTTGCTCAACTCTACAAGAGCTCAGAACTGTACAGGTAAAGTAAAACTATGTTAAAACTTGAGACACGCTTTCTTATACACAAAACATTCTTATATTTTGGTTTATCAGGAGAAATAAAGCATTGATCGCAGAGCTGAACAAACCGGTCCCAGGTTCAAAAGATGTACATTTCAGTGGTCGTTATTCACAAACATTCTTCAACCAATGCAAGGCATGCCTGTGGAAACAGCACCTCTCATACTCGAGGAATCCGCCTTACATTGCTGTCAGAATTATATTCACAACGTTCATCGCCCTAATGCTCGGGACCATATTTTGGGATCTTGGCTCCAAAAGGTATATATGCACATGTAGTCACAATATATTTACCTGAATTAAAGTGTTGAAACCATCATGTTATTATATCCAAATATATGGTTCCACAGTCCTAACATGGGTCGGTTTTTTATATCAGGACAAAGACATTAGACATCTTCAACGCTATGGGATCTATGTATGCTGCCGTTCTATTTCTTGGAGTACAGAATGCATCATCAGTGCAGCCAGTTGTCGCCATAGAAAGAACTGTATTTTACAGGGAAAGAGCAGCCGGAATGTATTCAGCTGTACCTTATGCTTTCGGACAGGTCTGAAACAAATCTTTTGATTGTTAGTCTTACAAATTTTGACATGTCCATAATATTCTATAAACTCGACAGGTTGTAGTGGAACTTCCTCACATCTTGATTCAAACACTTATATACGGCGTTATAGTGTATGCGATGGTTGGATTTGAGTGGAGCCTGATGAAGTTTTTTTGGTACATTTTGTTCACGTACTTGACATTGCTATATTTCACGTTGTATGGGATGATGACAGTTGCCGTTACACCTAACCACAACATAGCTGCCATAGTCTCATCTGCCTTCTACGGCTTATGGAACGTCTTCTCAGGATTTCTCATCCCTAAAACTGTAAGTTACTTTTAATTAATTTCTCTCTTTCTCAATCTCACTCTTCTCGTGTGTTGATAACACAGAGAATTCCGGTATGGTGGCGATGGTACTATTATTTATGTCCAGTGGCATGGACCTTGTATGGATTAATCGCCTCACAATTCGGAGACGTCCAGGATGTGTTGGAGACTAATCAAACTGTGGAGCAATTTATAAGAGATTATTTTGGATTTGAGCAAGAGTTTGTGGGATACGTCGCCCTTATTGTAGCTGCCTTTGCTCTAGTTTTTGGCTTCATTTTTGCCTTCTCAATAAGGGCTTTTAACTTCCAGACAAGGTGAAGGAAGACTTTTCTTCAACATGTAACCTCATGTACAATTTGATGTGACAAGTATTTTATATGCTATATTACATATTTCTATAATATAATCATATTGCATCATTGTATTTAAACTAAATACTACTTGTACATAACAGAGATAATATAAACTTGCATAAGACACAGTGCAAAGAGGAACATTACAAGATTTGGGTACAAACCTACAACACCAAAGGAAGATGACATGACTTCAGACTGAAACCAAAAACCTCTTGTTAAGGAGAGTTTTACTGTGTTTCTGACTTTGCTACAAACGGAATAGACTTCATCGGCAAATGTTATTTGCTTTATTATTAAGGTCTCTATCCAGAAGAGGAACGCTCATCCTGTAAAATTTAAATCCAAAAGTAATGGGATTCAATCCAATAAATTTTGTTTCAACAAAAAAAACACAAGGTCTGCATGGATCTCTTAATATCAATCTAAATTCTAATGAACTATCATAAACATTAAAACACATATATATATATATACAGACCAAAAGGTGTTTACCTGTGTACAGACTTGTTGATGATAATTGAAGGGACATGGCGAACTTTGTGAAAATCCACTCCCCCTTGGCCTGATCCCAAAACCCTTTTCCTCAATCTTGGCACTTCAGATAACACTAATTTTTGAAGAGTTTGAATGTTACTGAATCCTTCTGGAATCTTCTCAAAACGAGGACAACGAGTAATAGTTACTTCAGCAACAAGAGGCATGGCTCCTCGCTCCACTTCCCACTTCCTCCAGTTTGGTAATCTAGCTAGAGAAACCGTCTTGAGTAAAGGAAAACTGGATGCAGGACATGTCATCTCCTCTCCGACAAATGATTTTGGCCCTAAATACAGTTCTCTTAAGGAAGGAAGCTTTCCAAGAATCCCCATTGGATCATGCTCAATCTCGCATTCTAACAACGATAGCTTCACAATTTTTGAGGTAACAATGTCGCTTATGCACTTTTCTAGAAGGTTCCCTAACTTCACACAAACTCTCAAGGCATAAATATTGGGACATGTGAATGCTTGCTTCAACTTCATCAACCCTTCTTCACTTGTTGTGAACTCGCAACCCTTCTTGATTGAAACTGTACAGTATGATAACTTGTTCCACTTTGTTGCAATGGCATTCGTAAGAGCTGATAAGCTTTCATTGTCACCTACTGATGCTGATAAACGTCGTAGATTCTCCATTCTTGTAATATGTTTGAATTCGTGCACTGAACTATCGTACCCTATTAGACTCTCCAGCTCATCTACACAATCATCCAATTTCAGTCTGTAATTTCCAATTTTTTCCATGTCGTAAAGAGGAAGAAGCAAATGTTTTAATCTGGACATCTTGCTCAACACGTTTGGAACTCGAACGTTCCTGGAAAGATATAAATCAAGGGTATCTAAGTAGGCTAAATTGCTTATGGAAGAGGGCAGGCTATCAAGTTCACATTCACATAGACGTAAGTATCTAAGGAGAACAAGTTCAGTTATTCCTTTTGGTAACTTTCTGTCCGCAAATTTGAACCTCAAGATAACTAGACCTCTAAGCAACTTGAATTTCCAAAAATCAACTATACTCTGCGGAGGGAATTCAATACGCCTCTTTTCTATATCATTAAGTATTTCAAGAGATCTAAGATGCTTGCGATTATCTTCAGCGCAAGTGACAGTAATCCCATCATGCTCTAGTTGGAGCTCTGTTTTAAAATGGACAGCCAAATGTCGTGTCTTAATACGAGACAGAGCTTCCTGCAGTAAAGTACTAAACTTCCCACCTTGATAATCCAAAACTTGTACACCAAAATCCTCCTTTTTCCCCATTGATAAACATAGCTCTCTTACTACATCATGGAGTTTGCATATCTTAAATTTTTGTTTGGGAATAACATCCTCAAGCTCAACCTGAACAATACTCCTCGAGACCAACTCGCCTAAGTAGAGCTCTGCAATATCGGTTAAAGTTGCATCATTTCCTTTAAAATTCTCATCCGAAATCAAGCCTTGTGCTATCCACATCCTATACAGATCAGGAGCATATATGGTTTCATCTGTTTTAAGTCTACCTAAATAGAGAAAACACGGCTTCAAACAATAAGGTAGATCTTCATAACTTGAATTTAGCACTCCATTAATCTGATTTTCCTTTACGCCGTGCCCTTCACCTCTAAATATATTTTCATTCACCAACTCCCAGTCTCTCACACAAGTTTTCTTACTCAAGACCCCTCCGAGTAAAGAAATTGCCAAGGGCAAACAACCACATTTCCGTACCATTTCTTTCCCAATAGTTATGAGATTTTCTTGCAATGCAAATTCTGTATTCAAAATAATGATTTCAAATATAATAATCAGAATGATCAAGTTAATATATAAGTTGAGTCAGTGACTTTTACCTGGAATTTTCTTGTGTGGAAATGCTTTCTTCTTTAGTAATTCCCACGAATCCTCCGAGCTAAGCAGGCCAAGCTCCACAGAGAATCCAATCTCTGCTACGTCCTGTTTGCGCGTGGTCACCAAAATCTTGCTCTTCAAATTCCGCACAAGAAAGGCATGCTTGAGTCCATCCCAGTGACAAATTTCCCAAATATCATCCAGCACAATCAAGCATCGCTTCCCTCTTTGAATCTCACACAGTTTCTCCACCAACTGCGTGTCGCTCAGACTCGAAACGCAGTCCCCCTTTTCTGGATCAAGCTGCTTCAGAACATCCTCCTGAGCCGATCGAATTTGACACTGCTGAGTAACGCAAACCCACGCGAACGAATCGAAGCGATCCTTTTCAGCCTCAATCATGTGATTGTAGACCTTTTTGGCAATGGTTGTCTTGCCTATACCCCCCATGCCCCAAACCGAAACAACTCGATGCTCATCGTCGAGCAGGAGCGAAACCAGCCGTTTTAGGTCATCCTGTTTCCCAACAAAGCAGTCTTCAATTTCGAAATCGGGGAAGGTCTTCCTCGCCCAATTCTGGACGGAGTTCCCCTCTCCATCGATAATTCTACTTATTCCGTACGATTTCATATCATCGGTGACCCTTGCGAGCTCCGATTTGATGTCCGCGATCTCCGACCCTAGTTGGTGGAGCGAGTAGCAGAGACAAAATCGACGGAGGAATAGTTTAAGGCCGCGGCGGCGGCCATCGGAGGAGATTCTGATTGCGTATTCAAGGATGACGTCTTCAGCTCGGTAGGAGAGGTCTCTGATCTGTGAGAGCCAATTGCGCACGGTTTGGCTTTGGTGCTGTTTACTGTCGGCATCTCTGAGGAGACACTTGATCTCTTTGAGCTGAACCTGTAGCGTCTGCACTTGGCCGCCAACGCCGACTAACAATCTTCCTTCTTCTAATAGAAGATCACGTAGTGTTTCTAGAGCTACGGCGACTACTGCTTCCTCCATTGAATTGATTGATTGATTCAGTCTTAGAATTTCCAATGGAACAGTGAGCTAAATTTGGGGCGCCAAATAAGTGATAACGAATGTGCACCCTCCGAGTCCCCCTTAATTTCTGATCATTTCACCTAGTACAAGTTTTAAGAAATTTAATATAAGTTTTAAGAAATGTAATAGAAAGTTGGTTGAAAAAGATGGTAAAGTTTTAAGAAATTTAATATAAGTTTTAAGAAATGTAATAGAAAGTTGGTTGAAAAAGATGGTAAAGTTTTAAGATATTTAATATAAGTTTTAAGAAATGTAATAGAAAGTTGGTTGAAAAAGATGGTAGCATATATATATTAGTTTTATAATAAAATGTGAACGAGAATGAGTTAGTGGAATATGATGGACATTACCAAACATGATAAAACTGAAAGGTAGCAAATTTTTAACAAATTTTCAGGGACCGAGGAATTACTATTAAAATCGAGGATGCACGTGATTTGACCAAATATTCATTATTTTTGGAGGTGTTTTAATGTTTTGTGTAGCGCCACTTGAATTAAATTTATTTCAAATTTATTAGAGAAATCTCAATGTTTACCTATTCTTTTTAGTTATATCTCCATATTTATTTAATTATATATTCATAATTATCATTTCAAGAAATTCACGATTGTATTGTGCGTTGTAGTTAGATCTAAGAGCATCCGTATCGCTTCTCGATGAGGGCTCTATCTCGTCTCGGAGAGACGAGACCGCATTGAGACGGCGATGCGGCATGCATCTCGTCTCGACGAGATGAGCAAGTTCGTCACGCGTCGCACGCGGAAGAGGCCGGTCTCGAGCTGGCTAGCCACGCGTCCGAATAATGACGTCAATTGAATTTTCGAAAAAAAAAAATTTAAATTGAAAAACAGTAATACGACCGTTCAACGGTCCAATTTCAAAAAAAAATTATTATTCTTTTTAATATTCTATAAATACTCTTCTCATTCTTCATTTTACATACAAACACACATCTATTCTTCTCTCATCTCTCTTTCTTTTAAATTATAATTTTAATGAAGTATGTTTTTATTTTATTTAATGAAGTGTGTTTTTATTAATTGAATTTGTTGGAAATAAAAATAAAAAATGAAATTGAATGAATAGTTAAGGGATGAGATGGTTAAGAGATGGAGGGATGCAGGTGTTGTCTATTAGTTAAGAGATGGGCTGAAAAGTACAGTGGGGCCCATGAATAGTGAAGAGATGAGACGGTTAAGAGACGGATAAGAGACAGGGATGCGGATGGCCTAAAAAGTGTACTAGTACCTTCTACAGTCCATTTCTCTACATTACTTTATCTTTCTTTATTATATTTCCACTTTAACTATTTATTATCCTCCTTTTGCTTTTTTAAAAGTAGCAACTCTTTGCATTTTAGTACTATGTTCCTTAAAAATAGTAGTAGTAACTTTTAAACTTTCTATTTTAGAAAATCTTTACACCCCTATAAATCAATTTATTTACCATTTATACTACTACAATTAACAACTTAAAGTGGACCTCATAATCCACCAACTTTAGTTCCATTACTTTTTTTCTCCTTCTCTCTCTTACTATACCAATTTTTTTCTCTCTTTCTTACTTTACCAAATTATGCATTACTCTAGTGCTCTACTAATTTTTTCAACTCACTTTCTTTTATATTTATTAAAACTTGTGTCAAGTCAAATGTGGACTTCTATGAGGAGATTGAGATAGTAATACATGGCATCTACATATAAACACACGAGAGGCAGACATACTAAAATGAATAAATAATGAAAAAAATGCTAAATCAGTATAATAAGTATATATGCAGTGCACTCTTTCGCCATTGAAAAATAGTTATAGTTTTCCATTTCTGTCGATTTAGTAAAATTACTCTGACACTATTAAAAATGTAAAATTATTCACAATTTCAATATTTTAAAAATTGGATCGGACCAACCAGTTCGACCGGTTCAGATGACAACCAATGCATTGTCTGCCCGATTTGGCCTGTAAAAATCGTTTGCCTGTTGGACCGTTTTGGACCGGTAAATCGGCTAGTTAGATTGAAAGTCAAAGCAATAAATTATTTCAAATTCTAACCCCTTTTCGAACTTCTACTTCCGTTTTGCAGATATTTATTGTTCATTGGATTTTGTACAGAATTCAACAAAATATTTAATGCTATTTACAATTTCACATTGTTTGTGACTTATTAAACGACATATGCATGCATCCAATGTTCCATGCTTTTCATATACTCCGTATAAACGAGACATTTTCATTTAATTCAGATTATTAGTTTAGGAGGTGCTTTCAACTCTATTTTTTATACTGTTGTTAGTTTGTAGTAGTGCAGCTTTAAACTATGTAAATTTCACAGTAGTAATATTTAGATATGTATTTTGTTTCTCTTAAAAAAAGCTATATTTAATCAAATCAGATTTTTAATTTGTTACTATTAGAGATTTATGTTATGAGCTTATCAATTTTCATTTATTTTCATCTTGAAGATAGTTTGATAAAAAAAAATAATCGTTATTTGATTAATTTGAACTTACTTATAAAATCGTACACTTATTATCATTCATGTTATTAAGATTATACACTTATTTTCATTTTTTTCAATATTCACTAGATTTTACTAGATATTTATATACTCATAGTTTGAAAATTGTGGAAGTTTGAGAGAGATTCGAACCGCTTGTCCTTCCTCCATCGGAATTTGAACGGAAATCTGTACCCACAATGTCTAATTACATCGACTCCTTCTCTTTAGCTAGTTATAGCCATACAATCACCATGCCACAAAAGGTTTCTATAAAAACCTCCACATCCATATCGCTCAATTAATAAATATAGATCTCCACCAAAACTAAGTAAATAAGTAAATTACTAAGAAAATAAGTCCCAAAATTATGGTCGACAGCAATAACAAAGCAACGGCGGCGCGGATCGCCACCTTCCTCGCGGTGGCGTGCATGATCTCCGCAGCGGCAGCCTCCGACAACTCCGCCCAGATCGACGCCATGTGCTCCAACGCCGAGTACAAGGAAACCTGCCAAAAAACCCTCTCCAACGCCAACGTAACCGAGCCCAAGGAGCTTCTTCTGTCGGCGTTCAACTCCACCATCACAAACCTCAAAACCGCCATCCGAAAATCGGCTCTCTACAAACACGCGGCGGTGGATCCCCGCACCAAGGGGGCCTTAGCCGTCTGCGAGCAAGTCCTCAACACCACCATCGGCAACATGCGAAGATCTTTCAGACAAGTCCACAAAATCGACGACGTCAAGGTCTGGCTCAGCGCCGGCCTCACCTGCAAGGACACCTGCGTCGACGCCTTCGAGAACACCACCGGTATAGTATATCATTTCTAAATCTGTTACTCACTCAATTCCCACGTCAATAGTCAAGTAACTGACTAGTATTTTGGGATGAGTTCTTCGGTTTGAAGTTTGAACTGTATCAACATCCAATTTGGTTATTAATTAATTAATTTGTGTTGGTATAGGGGAAACCGGCGATAAGATCAAGGACTTGCTCAAGACCTCCGGCGAGTTGCTCAGCAACGGCCTTGCGATTGTCGAGTCGCTTGATCTTGGGAAACTGCTCAGCGGTTCCAAGAGGGTCCGGATGGATAACGTCCCTGATTTCGTCGGCCATCACGCGAGGGGGCTCCTCGGCGCTGCGCCGGGGGCGTTCACTCCGAGCGCGGTGGTGGCGCAGGACGGAAGCGGAAAATACAAGACCATCGCGGAGGCTATTGCCGCGGCGCCATTGAATAGTACTCAGTTGTTCATTATCCAAATCAAGGCCGGTGTTTACAAGGAGATTCTCAAGGTCCCCGGCGGTGCCAACAACGTCGTATTCGTCGGAGAAGGGCCCACGGAGACCGTCATCTCCGGCAGCCAGTCCTTCACAGGGGGCATTCCTGCCTTCCAGACGGCAACTCTCTGTGGGTGCAGACTGCAGAGTAGCTATTTAAATCACGAAATTTAGTCAAATTCTGGTCAAATTATAATAAGTATTCAATTATTAAGCGTCAATTTTTCTTAAATGTCCGTATATAAAATGTCGTCTTTTAATGATGTTCAAAATGACTGTAGCTATTGATGGGGATGACTTCATGGCGAAGGACATCGGGATCGAGAACACGGCAGGAGCCTCGGGGCGCCAGGCGGTAGCAGTGCGTGTCTCGGGCGACAAAGCCGTGTTCTACAACGTGCACATGAGCGGCTACCAGAGCACACTCTATGCGCACATCTACCGCCAGTTCTACCGCGACTGCCGCGTCACCGGCACCATGGACATCATCTGGGGCGACGCGGTGGCCGTGTTCCAGAACTGCGACATCGCGGTGAGGCAGCCGCTGGCGGACCAGATCTGCTCGGTGACGGCGCAGTCCCGCAACGACAGCCGCGGGGCCGGGGTGACCGTGGTCCAGAACTGCACCATCACAGCGGAGAAGGAGTTCTCGGCAGCGAAGCCGCCGGCGAAGGCGTACCTGGGGAGGCCGATGAAGGAGTACTCGAGGACGATCGTGATGGAGTCGAGCATCGGCGGCTTCATAGAGGCGGAGGGGTGGGCGGAGTGGATGGGGACTTACGGCCTCGACACGCTCTACTACGGCGAGTACAACAACCGTGGGGCAGGGGCGGATTTGGCGAAGCGGGTGACGTGGAAGGGTATTCAGAAGATGACGCCGGAGCTGGCTCAGGGCTTCACACCGGCCAAGGTCTACGCCGGTGATGACAGCTGGGTCAAGAACACCGCAATTCCTTATGTTGGAGGCATGGTTAATCCTAAATAAGTTTTTCATACATATTGAACTTTTCAATATGAGAAACTACAAGTATTCTAATGTTAAGCTGCATGGTATGCTAAGTTTAATGGTTTTAATATTATAAATATTTCCTTAGAAAGAAAAAATAAAGGAAAAATAAGGAACTATTACTATTAAAATTACTCAACCATCATAAAATGAAAAAATGATTTAAATATGATAGAATGAAGAAAGTATACATATAGCCCATTAATCCACCCACGCCTAAAATTTGGGTGCCGACACATCACATTTATCCCACTCCTCCACACACGCCTAAACCGCCGGTAGCTCTTAGTTAGCGGTTAACTAGAGTTTGATCATTCATAATTATCTATCGTAACTACGAGAATATGAATTATATTTTAATTCAGTTTAACTAGATTTTAGTTTAATTTTATTTTGCGCAGAAACGACTGTTTACACGCATATATTCGTGTCAGCCTTTTCAAATCATTAAAATTTACCCGTTTGCGTTGTGAAGCTTACGCATCCATTATTGCCAACGATTGTTGACTAAATTCATGTCAAGTGTCAACGACAGCTCCCATGATTAGTTTCCTAACCAATCATAATTCATAACACAATACAGTAGAATTTTGAATTGAAAATACCAGTTTGCTAATAGAAAAGGCTAGTAAACGATGTGGGCTGAAAGAGTTGAATCGTGCATTGTCTTGCTATTTCTCATTTGTCACAAACATTACATATGACACTTATCAAGACTACAACACAATACCCCAACATTATGGATAAAAAAAATAAGGGTAAATTGCAAAAATATTGAAACTTTATTCAAATTTTGATTTGACTCATAACTTTAAAAATTAGCCAACAATTTTATTGAAATTTTACATTTTTTACATTTTTTCTATGACAAAAATTCAGATTTCCTATTTGAAATATATTTTTATTTGATAACATGTTTCAAATTGATGTTGCTGTTGAATTGTTTGCTAATTATGTGAGAAAAATGATAAAACTATGGAGTGATGTTGCCCTTGTTCATTTTTTCGGATGTCACACTAGTTACACGACAAAATTAGACCCGTGATTAAAAAATGTTAAAATTCAAATATTTATAGCCAATTTTTAAAATTGTAGGATGAATCAAAATTTGAAAATTCATGATTTTTTCGACAATTTACCAAAAAATAAGTATCCGCTAGATTGGGCCACCCTAAAATTGGGATGATACAAGCAAGCTAGGCTTGAATGGGTCACGGGTAAATGACAAAATTGGCATTCCGAAATTATTGGGCTTTTTCTTGAAGTAGACGAATATAGGGAACAAATTTCATTTATGAAAGTCTTTTTTTTTAACTTTTGGAGAAAGGCTAAGACTCTTTGGATTTCATGTCTCTAAGAAAGACGCATAACTATAACACATCTCCTTATAATCATGTGTAAATATTGAATTGTGCAAGTGGCATGTAATACTCCCACCATGCACGAAAAATAGTCTCTTTCATTGATTACACAAGTTTTTAATGACATAAAGTAATAAAGAGGAGAAAAAAGATAGATAGAGTAGAAGAGAGAATGAGAAAAAATAAGAGATACAAGAAGAAAAAATGGATAAAATATGAGTTTTTTTTTTTTTCTTTTTGAAATGAGACTACGTGGACATCCGAAAAATGACAAAATAAGACTATTTTTTTTTTTTTTGACAAAAGAGTGAATACAAATTTTCATAATTTTTATTTTGGGTGAATTCTTATACGGAGTATTTTTTTTTTATACTTATAATCATGTGTTTAATTTATTTCCTAAAAGTAAAAAATCAATATCTTGGATTAGTACCCAGCATGAGAAAACTTTGATTGAAGATTGTTAGCTTCACATATACAAGAATCTTTAAGCAAGGTTGTAGGTGCATCATGCATGTGAGATACCTATGTATTGAGGCGAAGTCAAGAATTTAACGTTGGAGGCTCAAACAAAAATTAAAAATTATGAGATACTATTCGATGTCCGCATTGCTGAAAAACTTGTAGCATTGACAAGTAGAATTTGCATGAGATAGATAAGTATTAAGATAAAAATGAACTAGAGAATAATGATAAAAAAATTGAGATATTCAATGGTTGCTTAGAGAAGCAACGTCAACGTCGAATGAACCGACAATGTCGAGAAAGGCGATGGAAAATAACATATTTGAAATATACATATATTATTGTGTAAATTGAGAAAAGAACATAATGGAAATATACATATAATAGTGTAAATTGAACCTACAATGCCAGGCCGAGTGATCAGGCTTCTGGCATAGTTCGTAAACCAGTCTATTGACCCCAAACTTGCGTTTGCCACATCCTCCACCCCTAAATCCTCACACCCTTCCCGATTCTTCAACACATAGACTTGGAATGCTCGATGAAGTACTACTTCCATCCCACAATAAGAGTCACATTTTGTCATTTCAGTCCGTTTCATAATAAGTGTCACATTTCACTTTTACCATAAATAGTAAAGTAGGATCCACATTCCACTAACTCATATATTGTAGGACGGATGTAGTAATATTTATGTTAATTTTATGGATAGAGGAAGTAGTGCTCCTCCGTCCCGCTACAAGTGAGACTCTTCAAATCGGACGTTATTTTGCAAAAATGATACTCTCTTCAAATCAGAGTACTAATAAATAGTTATAGTAGAGAAAAAGTAAAGTAATTAAGATAATAATGTATATACGACTCTCTTCTATATTATTCTCTCTCTTACTTTACTTTCTCTTCACTCTAACTATTTTATTATCATATTCTCAAAACACCGACCATAAAGAAACTCCTCACTTGTAGTGGGACCGAGGGAGTACTCTCTCTGTCCCATTAAATATGCAACATTTGTTTTTCGCTACGAGATTTTATGTAGTATTGTTTTGTGAGTTAATGAAAAGAAAGTAAAGTAAGGAAGAAGAAAAAGTAGAAAGGATATTGTTTTCATTTTTAGAAACATTTCAATTTTAATGAGACTGACAAAAAAAAAACGTTTCGTTTCTAATAGAACAGATGGAGTATTATCTATGATACTATTTAAATTAAGATTTCAGACCTAACCGTGGCTGAGGCAATCTTCAGATTATTTATTTCTTTGTAGTTCTTTGTATCTATTGTGAATACTCTCATCAATTCGGTGGATAGATATTTGCAGATAAATATTTAACGCGGACGAATAAAATTCAATACAAATCGATGTCGATAGATCACTATCTTTTAAATCTAAATATAATATACACACTTTTTACAAATAAAAGAAACAATTTAAAATATCTCCCACTAGGCCACTAGCATAGTGATAATTCCATCCACGTTTTCCAATACATTTGAGTCTAATTGAAACAGCGGAATCTAATCTCCTTTACGAGCACGCCACGCGTCCAACACTAGTTACAGAAAATTTTGGACCGCAATACGCTGTCGTTTTCCTCGAAAGTACGGCGTGGTTTCCTGGAAGCCTCCCTCCTCACCTCGTTTCCACTACCCCACCCGTTACCCGCTTTGACTCACCGATCCCACTCTCCAAATCCAACTCGTGGGCCCCACCACTCGTACCTACCCCACGCGGCGTCGTCGGGCCCCACCCGCCACTGGACGAGGATGCCCCCGCCCCCGCCGCCGGGGACCTCCTCCCCATACTGAGAATTCTCTTGAAATACGCTAGCCGACTCGCCGGCGAGCTCTGAGTCAGCTCGAACACCGCCTCCGGCCGCCTTGCCGGCACCTCAATTCTCACCCCTACCAAATCCGCCCCCTTTCTCGCCCCTAGGGATGTTGACGACGACGTCGTTTCCCCTTCCGCGTGTTGACACGTGTCGCAGTAACCGGGCCTCGAGCTCGAACCCGGTTCCGACGAATTCGAGTCCTCCACCGATTCGAGCGGCTCCGCGGCGGCGTGGCCCACCACCTTCTCGACCGGCGAGCGGCAGAGCGGGCAGGTGGAGTGCGACCGGAACCACATGTCTATGCACTCTATGTGGAAGGAGTGGTTGCATTTCGGCAGCAGCCGCACGATTTCCTTCTCCTCGAATTCCGACAGGCAGACGGCGCACTCCGGCGGCGGCGCCACCTCCTGCTCCTTCTCCTTCTCCGCCGCCTGGTGGTGGTGGAGGAACACCGGGAGCGAGTTCAGCACGGCCAGCTCGAGGCCGCGGTCGGCGCCGGGGAGGACGCTGTCGGCGTAGAGCACGACGTGGGGCCGGGCGCCGCGGCGCTGGCGGCGCCGCTCGATTTGGCGGCGACGGAGCCTGACGAGGTACCACCGAGCGTAGAGGTGGAGGGCCACCATGAAAACGACGACGGCGAAGAGGACCACGATGGCGCTGAGCATTATCTTCCCGCTCAAAGCGTAGCCCTGCCCCGGCTCCGCCGCCATCACTTGATTTTCGTCCGGTATAGACATGCAAATCCCCAAAAGTTACACGAATTTCAGAGAATTGTTTAGTGTGAGAGAGATGAAAGATGAGTGAGAAAGCAACTAGTGATGAATTGTGGATTTATAAAAGGGACAAAACTGAAACTAAAATTTATAAAGAAAAAAAAAAAAAAAAAAAAAAAAAAGAGGCAGGAAAAGGTGATGATGAGGAAATTTCGCGACGGTTTCAGTTGGTCAAGAATTAGGGCCAACTCCTGTCTACGTCTATCTCTTTGAAGACGCCTTGGTTGACGCGGGGAGCTTAAATGACGGAAATGGGTCGGAGGTCAAGGGGTTTGTAGTGGACTGGGTGGGACTCGGTTGGGGGTATATTAGGGATTCCCGGCGGCGGATTAGTTGCGAGCTAATTACACAGGTCAATTGCGTGTAGATGAGAGGTCAACATGACTCCAAAGTGTTCAGTTAATCCTTGCCCTTTTTCTTTGAAATTAATGGATTATTAAATGAGTTTAATGCTTTTAAGTCCACAGTTCACACACCTCTTTCCTACTCTATCTCCATTGAAATAAGTAAGATTACATGTAGATGTAGTGGAGTGGTGTGTTTCATCTTTCATGTAAAGTTCATCTCTTTCCTACCTATCTCCGCACACCTCTTTCCTACCTATCTCCATTGAAATAAGTAAGATTACATGTAGATGTAGTGGAGTGGTGTGTTTCATGTAAAGTTCATCTATGTGCGGACGATAACAAGGACAAAAGGGTTTAAATTTAAACTCTAAAATAACAAATCAAAGATTTTAGAGCATTCATAATTGGATACATCTCTTTGTCACTGTGTGTTACCACACTTCTGTTTTATTCTTTAGCTAATTTCAAATAATTTATAAAATACGTAATCACTACAAATAAAATACAAAAATTAATACTAACGATTTTTTTTTCTAATGTTAAATTTGATCAAAGTATATACTTCGGGTGCTCTTCTAGTGCTTATAATATCATAATCTAAAACTAAGACTAAATCTACACCCTTAGATTTTGAAATGAGTGGATGAGATTAAAGCTCACAAATTTCAATAAATAGTAAACAAAATATCAACAAAATGGTAATATCGTCATTATGTTATCATATGATAATTTTCGTGGGTGTTTTTTTATATTAACATTGTGTGTTACAAATATCAACAATATAACATGAGAATATCAACACATGGACAAGAAAATATCAACACATTTTTATTGATATTTTACTTACACTATTTGAGATTTTGTATACACAATATTGAATTTTTTTTTTGCATTTTATTGATAAAATCTGCTTATCAACATGTATGAAAATTGAAATATAATTTATCAAATTTCATCACTCGAACATTGTCGGAACATATGCAATTGCGATCTCGTTGAAATCCTTATAAAATTATCTTTAATTTGATCTATTTTTTGCGAAAAAAATAATTTAAATCGAGAGAGTTACGTTAATTTAAAGTTTTGAGATGATTTTGATGAGAAAGAATTGACATTAATACCCTTTAATTTATTTAATAATTTTTTTAATTTAAAATCTAATTCATGTGACATTATTTCAACCATTAGATTAGGAAATCTAATGACCAAGATTTAGTTTTAATTTGTGATTACTAATAAGTTAGCAATTGATCACTCCCCTACTTCTATAATCATAATAATTATAAAACCTTATTCCAGTCATAATAATAAATACTATATAATTCAAATTATAATACTAATATATTCCTCGTTGTCTTGATCACTTCAATGGCCATCTTTAGGAATCTTACTATTAGTCATGTTTGGACTTGTGAATCTCGAAGGAATTTTCGTGGCTATGTCTACTAAATCACATTTTAAACAAAGATGATTGCATCTGAGAAAGTGCTGTCAACTGCAACATTTTCAATTAACATTCTCCATAAATGATAGTAAATCTAACGTGATAACTCGACGCGTAAAAATTTACTAATAAATTCTGAATTTATAGTTTCATGCACAAAAAATAATCTATTACACCAGTCAAACTTATGCCAATATTACCTCCCTTTTTCCGGGAAAGATGTTTCACAGCCAACTGCTCAAATTCAAGGCTGATTTTTTTTCTTCTAATGTGACACTTAGAAAAACATATCTTAATCTATGCTATTGTATTGATAATAAATATCTTTGAACACTAAACCGTTTCCCTATAAAATTCCCACTATAAATGCAGAATTCGAGTCATAAGATTTGTTATGATCCAGATTTTGGGCAATAATACTAATATTGTACTAGGTTCTAGGAAATCGCAACAATTTTGGGCATATTTTGAGTAAGTCTTATCAGCCATATATACATTCAATAATTGTTGGTTGTTGATCGATGCAGATTTAGGCCACGTAATTATGATGAATAAGAGTAATTATTATGATCCAGTCCACGAAAATAATTATGAAAGTAACATTATTAAGTGCATAAGAAGATTCTTCAATATTTGACATTTGTCGGTTGTTCCGTATTATCTAAACACACATTGTTTTTGGAGGAGGGTAGCAACTCCATTAGAAGGATATAAAATTATGAGATTAGGTTGGCAACGTAATATTGGGAATTGTTTTCATTTGGAGTGGGGTTTGTTAGTTACAGTTGACAAGAGTTTTTGGTAACAACGTTTGATGAGTAAAATTCTATATGAGAGAATAAGCCCAATATGATTTCTCAATGATATATTACCGTTGTCACACCATAACACCATAAGAGTTATATTTTGCCAATTTATCATAAAATAAGAGTTATATTTCACTTTTATCATATTAGTAAGTGAATCTCAAATTCCAATAACTCTTTTCACTCAAATTTTATTAAAAAACAAATATAAAAAGTGGGTCATATATTTCACTAACTTTTCTAACTCATTATTCTTTACATTTTTTAAAACGTCCACACCAAATGTGACTCCTATTGTGGGACATAAGTAGCTAGTATTTTGCTTGTTGGTGTTGCTGAGAAAACAAAAATAGAAATATTAGAAATTGTATATTTATACTCCCTTTGTCCCCATTAATTGGCACCGGTTGATTTGACACATGTTTTAAGAAATGTGGTGAAAAGTGGATAGAAACAGTTAGTGGAATATAAGTCCTACTTTTATATAGTATCAATTTAATAATAAAATGTGGGTGGAATAAGTTAGTGGAATGTGGGGTCTATTACCAAAAGTTAGGGGTGGGAATACGGGTATCCGTGGATACCCGATTCGAAAAAACCGGGTATCCAAACCGAAAATCATCATAATGTCTATCCAAAACCCGCCTCGATATATTTTCGGGTACTCCAATACCCGCCCCGGGTATCCATATCTGAAGTATCGGGTATCCAAATACCCGACTCTTTACATGTGTTAATAATTAATAAAAAATTAAATTTTATATATTAATAGAAATATAGAAATATCTAAATTGACTAATATCTTTAATGTTTCATTTATTTTGTAGTATAAAACTAAAAAAAATGGATCACTTATATTTTAAAGTATAAGATCATATTTATTGCAAAATGGCTAAATCTAATTTAAAATATGCTTTAAATAATAAATTGGATATTCGGGTAATACCCGATACCCATTCGGGTTATCCAATACCCGATTTATCTTATATTTCAATATCTAATCCCACACCCAATCCCATAAAATTGGATATTGGGTATCCAAATTCGGCGGATATCGGGTCGGGTATGGGTAAATCCAATACCCGATATCCGTATTCACACCCCTACCAAAAGTAATAAAAAGTAAGGGTGTCAATTAATTGAGATGGACGAAAAAGAAAAAAATCGGTACCAATTAACGGGGATGGATGGAGTATTAGGAAAAATAAATGAAAAGTTATCAATAAATTTTCTTAAAGATATTTATTTAATGATTTCATAATTAGGCCTGGTAGTGTTAGGCCCAACTCTCTGTTAAAATGGGTACATAATTGAATAATCGATTGGTTGGGCTTGGCCTAATCAAAGTCCAGCTCCAGCCTAAACAAACGGTACGTGGCTCAGTAAACAAACACACAAATTAATTTGAGCTTTACAAAAAAAAAATCTTACAACATGAAAAAGTACAGAAAACCACATACAACATCTCTCATATTTCTCCTATGCATCAATTAAGTTATTGTATTTTGGGAACTGCTTGAAAAATTATCAAAGTGAGTTGGTCAAGTTCGTCACTATACTAATACGTAGTGCTCCTATTAATTAAGAAGTAATACGTACTGAAAAACATATGTAGAATAGAGATGGAAGTATCGTGTATTTGGGAGGGAACAAAGGCATGCGTGTAATTCGTTAAAAACTTTCAATATTTAGACTTGGTCTAATTTAAGGACACGGTCCAAAATAATAAAATAGTAAAACTAGTCTATTTTTTATGGAAGAAGGGAGAGTATATAGTAAATTATTTAATATAATTAATTAAGTACTAAATTGCCCCCTATATTTTAAAATAAAAAATTTAATTGTCCCACCTAATGGAAATTGTTTTTGCCTTTCTTTAAAGAACACGCAGAAAATAAAAAGGGAGAGTCGATGAACAAATATTAGAGATTTTCCATGACAAAAAGTTGGATGTGTATATATGCCCCTTCAACTATAATTTCTTACCTTTTTCTTGTTAGAGACAGAGATTGATATTGAAATTATAAACCTTAATTAATAATTTCAAAATCAAATTAATACATGAGATATTGAAGTTGAAGAAAGAACAATTGGAAACTAAAACTATTAGATAATTCGACTCCAAAAATGAGATAAATGGTCTCAATAACCTGATTATGCAAAAAAAAAAAAACATTATAGTGGATATAGGTACTTCTTTTCGGAGGAAGCATGACACATGAAACAAATCCATGGATGGTATTGCATAGGATATACTCTTTATATTCTTGGAATCCATCGCCTTCTCCATGTTTGATTCTATTCGGCTTAGTTAATGTAAGGAAATTTGAGTTTACAATCTCTGTGGAGTATGGGCCTAATCTCTATTGGGCCCGACAATTATTTGTCGCGGGCCCAATGTGGTTTAGTGTTGCCCAAACCCAGCTGGCCCGTTCTCAACTCCCTTGTACGCCCGATGGCTGCCACGTCTTTGCTCCACGCAGATCTCATCTATGAGCCGTTCGATCTCTTTTGTGTTTGTTGTGTGATCCATTAGTCTCATTCTTATTCACTCATTTTCAGACTCTCTCTCTCTCTGCGATCAAGGGTTTTCTCCTACTTCTCTCGAGAACTTTCTCTATCAAATCTCTTCTTTTGTGAGTTTAGTACGGTGACGTCTCTAGTAGAGGTAACATCTTGGGTTTCCTTGCGAAGTCTGATGCTTGATTGAACTTGAGTGTTCAATCTGCTAAGTCGGAGGAGATATCGATGGTTCCTTGTGAGATCAGAGAGTTTCCTATGTTCTTGAGAGTCTTGTGAGTTTTTGAGCGGTGTTGTGCGTATGTGCGTGTTGTAGCTGTTATGACTGAATAGAGCAGTTGTGTAATCGAGACAAATAGAAACGTAAAGAGACACATATTTGCGTGGTTCACCAATGTTGTGTTGGCTACGTCCATGAGCAGGAAATGGAGAACAGATTGTTTTCAGATTACATAGTTGTGTGCTCTACTTCTATATAAATAGACACACAGACGACGTGATAGGCCCAATATAACAATTAGGGCATAAAACAGAAACATAGCATAACAACAAACTATACAGATTCAAGGCATACTAACAGTAGCAGTGACCGTGAGTAGTAGTCGGTGAATCCTAGGGTTTTCTGAGACAGGTACTTCGGTGTTGGTTCCACGTTGTTCGCCTTATGACTTTCGGTTAAAGGAGGGGTTGCTTGGTCGGTGGAGTTGTTGTACAAATCTGTAAATATCAACTTTCTTTGTGCTACTAACTCGTCTACTTAGTGTGCAAGTGATGTAACTGGATAGCTTGGGCTTGTGTCAGTCAAGACTCAAGTGTAGCTGGGGTTCCTTGTATCTTGCTTGTGTATTGGATAAAGCCGTGTAACGAGTTTGTTGTTTGGAGAAATTGTTTATCTCTCCGTAATAAACATAAAGAGGTCTCAGTAATTAGTGAATTCTCGACGTTTTGATCCCTACAATCTCACTTCCAAATTACTTTGCGTAGTCAAAATTAAATTTGATTAAATGTACAACTATTGACAACAAAATTAACAAAATGTCAAGTTGTTGTATATTTTCAGTTAAAAGGAGGGGTTGCTTGGTCGGTGCACTTGCTGTGCAACCTGAGCCACCATACAATTTGCATATTCGCTTGTGGTTGTTTGTTCTTTCTTGTACAGATCTATAAAGATCTGCTTTCTTTGTTCTACTAACTCCTCTACTTAGTGTGTAAGTGATACAATTGGATAACTTGGGCTTGCGTCGGTCAAGAGTCAAGTGTAGCCTAGGGTTCTTTATATCTTGCATGTGTATTGGACTTATAGCCGTATAATTACTGGCATGTTGTTAGGAGAGATTGTTCATCTCTCTGTAATAAACACAAAGAGGTTTCAATATTTAGTGAATCATCAACAATCTAGTCCCTATACAATATCACTTCCAATTTACTTCCCTACAATCTCACTTCCAATTTACTTTATATGTAATCAAAATTAAATTTGATTAAACGTCTATTGACAACAAAAGCAACAACCCTCTCAAGTTTATGATCATATCATAACAAGATTCATATAATGGATGAATGAGCTTTGTCGTCAAATCAAGATCAGGTATATTATGTGTTAATTTACATTAGAAGACAGCGAGTGATAAGCTTCAGTGAACTATTGCATAGAATAACCGAACAAAGAGTAGTTTTCCTGCAAATTGGATTATAAAAAGAAAAACTCGTCTAATTTCTAATCATATATATAGAAATCCTTTAATTATTACATGAACCCATAGTTGGAGGAATTTTTCATTTGTGCTTACCACCCCAAATCAACTACTCATGAATGATGAATATAATCCTTATTGGCCAACTCTACACCAAACTATCAGATTAAGTAGTACTATAATCTTAAATTTCAATACTTCTTCTTTAGAAGCAGTCGTTGGCAATAAGCTCAGATTGTACACATACATCACTACTTTATAAAAATAAAAAATAAAAATCCCCAAAAAATAAAAAATAAATCCTCTCTATTTTTGCATATATGTTCAAGAACTACATTCAAAACCCAAGGCAACAAAACTCACAGCTGATGAAGAACCCTAATTACTCAAAAAACCATCAAATTGAACTCCAAAAATCCGAAAAAAAAACAATATAATTTGGTTTCAACCTGCAGAATCCCTCTGCGGTTTATCAAATAACAAATTATTATCGTCATTTTCTCCAGTATTAGCAGCCCGATTCTGATTAGCCCTATCGACTTCAATCTCTCTATACCTCTCCAAATACCTCTTGAGCGGCGGCGCGTAGTCGTCGAAGCCCAGGGCGGTCATCGCCCAGCAGACGTCGTCCCCGTTGACCGTCTTGCGGCGCTCCTTGCGGCACTTCTCGGACGCCTCGCCGGTGACGAATCCGATGAACTCGGAGACGCATTCCTGCATCGTCTCCTTGGCCTCCTTGGAGATCTTGGCGTTGGGCGGCAGGATCTGCTTCATGATCCTCCCCACGTTCGCGATCGGCAGCAGCCTCTCCTGCTCGCTCGTTGACGAGGAGCTGCTCTCCGCCATGCTTATCGAGAACACGGCCTTTGACGACTCGAATGCGTTGTCGTCGTTGTTGTTGTTGTTTGAGGCAGACATCTTGAGGGAGATTTTTTTTTTTTTTTTTTTTTGTGTTTAATGTCTTTAATCTCTTGGTCAAACTATAGATATAGTGTGTGTTGTGTGTTTGTTTATATAGTAGTACTATATATGTATGTAGATTGTAGATATTCTATGTCATATTTCATGTGTCCTTCCTAGATGGTAACTTATGGCGTGTGACGATACTTGGCCAGCGACATAAAATATTAAACTACAAAATTCATCCATTCCATAAAATAACTAATTAATTAAATGTGTTACTTGTTTCGAAACATATAAGCTAATCAGGTCAGAGCAACTCAGCAACACCATATTAAAAGGAGCTAGGGTTAGCTTATAGTAGTAAAATATTTTACTTTATTGAATTTTCTCAATATTACAATTAGCTTTTAGCTATTGCAAAATAAACTTGACAAGGACTGGTAAAACACTAATTTAATTGGTAGAAATCTTTAGAGACATAAATATTTAAACAATATATATTCAGATTATGTGACCGGATTCACGAGTCCAATTTAAGCAATAATGCACATTTTCATTCTAATAATGCACAACGGCTAATAATGCAACATTATAGACTAATAATGCATTGATCACAACCATCCAATTCAAGGATCCAAGGACTGAGATTAAGAAGGAAATAGGACACTTAGGATGCAAAGGAGCCTAACGCACCCCTAAATAAATAAATATATATATATATATATATATATATATATATATATATATATATATATATATATATAGAGTCCCATTATCCACAAATCCACTCTTAAAGACCGAACTACCGAACCATACCAAATTAGGGCTTTTAGATCTAGTTTTTTATGGATAAGATACATAAATTTATAAATTATTTTCGCCTTCATCACGAGCCTATTTTAATTCATCCGAAGGTAAATAAGTCACACTAATATGCTACGAAGATTTAACTTCGTTCCAGAATATATTACTTCATTCTAGTAGGTTTTTACTTCATTCCAGTAGGTTTTTACTTCATTCCGGTACGTAAATGTGGTTTCGCCGTCGCGTGCCGTTCTTTCTCTCTACAATATCTATCACCACAGCCATAACGCTAATATGGTTTAATAATCACATGGAATAATGTAATAAATTATTGAAATGAAGTATGTGTAGAAGCATTTGAAGTCCTACCGGAATGAAGTAAAAATCTTATTTAATGAAGTAATAATGTTTCTGAATGAAGTAATAAACTCACTTGAATAAATTGCATTTTTAAATGTTAATCAAGCAAAAACCCACGTCAATGAATTTGAATGAAGCATATGTTGGATCATTTCAAAACCTACTGGAAGCAAGTAAAAACATATTGTAGTTTCAAGGTATTACGTACAGAATGAAGTAATAAACTTATACAATGAAGTAAAATGGGCTTGTAATGAAGCCGGAAAAATTTTCATAGCAGCACATCTCATCAAAAAAACTAGATCTAATGGCCCAGATTTGGTCTCTAGTTCGGTCTTTAAAATTGGTTCGACATTGATCACAACTCTATATATATATATATATATATATATATATATATATTGATGCGACATTTTGCTAAACTTAAGAGCCATAAATTGTGGCACTTTTGGCTGCAAATGGGAGCTGACATGCAAGTACTAATAATCTTTATCTCAGTGTTAAAGTATGTTTAGTGCTTGCTAAATATTTCGCCAGGTAAGAATCCATCCTCCCAAAGAATATATTTGACTTTATAGCCTTGGCACGATTTTATATTTTTATTTGAAGTTATAGAGAAAACAAACCAATCAAATTTTGATCTTTATGAAAACTGTAAAATTCAAAATATTAATGATATTTTTTTATGTATTAGAATCAAACCAAAGAAATAAAACAGACAAACAACGCAAAACGTACATTAGACAAGCTTGATACTCACGAATGTTGTACACATAAGGTATACTTCCATGTAGTTATGGGTACATCATAATGTCTACAAATATAAATAATACGAAGTGATATACCTTAATTTTACTAACTTTATACATTGTACGTAATTTTTTTTTTATAAATATGTTGAGATATAACTTAGTTTGATTTAGTTTGATATCTTATTTAAGATATCTCCTTATTTTATTATGTTGGATAAATATGTATTTTGGATGAGGATAAATAGTACTTACTCCATATTTAGTCAAAAATTAAAAATTAAAAATTAAAGTATAATTTAAAAAAGTTTTATAATGACATTATGTTTAATATAAAAAAATCATTTTTTTTAATAGTACTAGTGAAAAGCTATACATAAGAAACTCCTCAAAGAACGAATGCAAGTTGAATTTAGAAGCGAATCTCAATAAAACATTTTGGAAAAAATGGCAAAAAGACAGAAAACACTAAAAAGTCAACTTTAGTTAATAGCGTGAAATCATGTAGTAATAATTGAGCTCAACTTTTTTGAGAGCTAGGAAAAATAACACGGTAATGTAAATTTTTGCCTACGACATAACAGGTCTATTTCCACACGTTCCGTGCACAATTATAAAAACTAGAGTATTTATTTGTTTGTGAATTGACCAAGTAGTAGAGTGATTAATTCATAAGGTCAAAACGTATTCTCGGGTTCGAATCCACAATGACGTGTAAAATAAAACTAGATGATTCTCTAGAATATAATTAACCTTGGACAAAATACATCTGGAGATTCTTGTACCTTTAGTAATGTAGTTGCAAAACGATGTGTTCCAATATGACAAATTATTTATTATAAATGATCATATGTGTATGTTCCATTACTGATATGCCTAATCAAAAGAGAAAAGCATAGTCATATCCTAAACTATTAATTGGTCATTTAGCATTAAATCTGTAGGATACTGATAATTAATAAATAAATATCTGAATTATATTATATATATGAAAACATGCAAATCCATATGATTTTGTCATGGAATTTTAACTCTAGTTAGTTTCTTAAATGACCAATTTTTATTTTTATTTTTATTCAAAATACTCAAGATAAATAGACACTGAAGATAAATAGATAATGAACTAAAAATGCAAAAAACGGCACAAAATGTAAACACAAAAAACTGCTAAGAAGAAAACATTTTACATATTTTCTTGATATGGATTTTCTTGCATCTTATTGATGCACATTTTTGGGTCAAATTAATCCCACTTGCTTTTGGTAATAATTCTGTCATCTTCATAACCGTAGAAAATTTGGATTCTGACAGTTTGTCCTAATCACCCACTTCCCCAAAAAAATAGTGTAGTTATTTTGGACATAGTATAGTATAGTTATAGGACTACTATTAAGATAAACATAGTATGAGTATTAAGATAAACTTAGTGTTATTTTGGACTTAGGCATGCTTCCACAATTATATGTATTTGTACATTCATATCAATAAATTTATGCATGATGCGTCTATATGGACATGATTTTGATATCACTTTGTTTAAATTTTAAAAATCCACAATCATCCAAGAGTTCAAAATTGAAGAATATGACGACGTTGATTCTAAATTTAAAAGAAGTACTACTACTGTACTAGTATATATTAAATGTATAGGTACAGGATTAGATCGAACTAGAAGTATATTCTCCCGCAATTGAATAATTGATATTTGTGTGATCATGATTATATTCCAAAAATACATTGTTGTATTATTAATATACATTTACTGTGTATACGTAGCATCATTAATTATAAAGATACTGCATTTTATAGAGTGTATATTTTTTTGGGTTTCATGAGTATGTACTCTGCAATGCATCTTATTTTAATGATAGTCATACGAAGATTTAATGATATAGACTAAGGGGAGCACTATACTCCCTATACACTTTACGCTTCTAACATCCTACTGATTATTTCTTTTATTCATTTCATGAAAATAATTTTAGCATATATCAATTCACGTATTGAATTAAAATAAATTTTTTATTCAATTTTTTTATACATTAAATCATATTTATATCGAAGAGAAAGTTACCTTAAATCCCAAGTACGTAAATCAATATGGCCAAAAAATTAAATGAGAGAATTAATTAGAAACTTTGCGGACGCATACTTCAATCGCACAGATGTAATCGAATTTATTTTGTATGATGATTATCTAAGTCATGGACTCATGGTGATGATGATTAAGAATTCGTATTTGTTAGTTTGCAAGTGGACAAATTAAATAAATATAAATTAATTTAGTTTGTTTTGAATGAATGCATTCGCATGTTCCAAGGTCGCGGGGTTTATGGATATTCAACCAAACCAGAACAAAGGAAAGGACATACTTATGCATCTCAATGACTTCTTGTCTATAAAATTATTATACTCCTATATAACTACTCAATTAAATTAAAGAATATATACATACAAAACTTGATCAATGACAGATGCCATGTTCACAATAAAGTAAATACTAAACCAGTTCATTACTAGTAATTAGGACTAAGGGGGAGTTTTGATGAATAATACTGATCAATTTATATTTCACTAAGAAAGATTCATTTGATACTTCTCATAAATACATATTACTGTGTAAAATTAGTATCAATAGTAAAAAAGAGAAAAAAAAAACAATCAACAAGTTGATATCAAACAGATGTCATGTTGGTGCAATAAAGTAGTAGTTCCTCTTTTTAAGTGCACCCACATTATATTTGGTTCATGTTGGTGATTCCTTGGCAGTCCTCTTTTGTCTGATTCATCACTACATTTTCTAAAATAAAAAATGGATTTTTATTATATGAGGGAAAACAGGGTTTGAAAGGGAAACAATTGCTTGAAATTATTAAATTACAGCCAATGCAAGAGAAGTCATAGGAATATTCTATGGCCCGCACAGCCCTTATTTTGAGAAGATTCCATTTCAACGCCCTTATTTTGTACTATTAGTGATTATTTTAACTTTATTTATAATAATTGGATCGTGGAGCTGTTCATGACTAGGGCTTGACCAATCATGGAGAAGTTTGCTCCAATATAAAATCAATTTCGCCATACCAATCAATGCCTTCATTAACATGCGATGTATCTAGCCGTTATTAAGTTGGTGATATTTTTAGTAAATATTAGTATTCGAATGTCGCATTTAATGAGATAGAAGAGAGAAAAGATGCTATTCAACTCGGTTGGCCCATAAGAAGGCTTTACAATTTTATAATGTATAAGCCCAATGGATCGCTCATCAAACATTTAAGAGGTGAAAAAGCATTGTTTATTTTCTAAAGGCACTATACCAAAAGCAGTTGTTTCTTATTAATAAAATTATAGTTTTAGTAAATCCACTTGTCAGATCTCTTATATGGAGTATACTATTCATAGACTTGATAACTTGAATTTTCGATTAATAGGTTGAAGAGAAAACGTCGTGCCAACTAAGTTATTGTGGTCCTTTAAGAGTATTCACAATAGCGATTAGCCGATTCTCGTCGTTAGCTGGTCGGCTAGCCGAACTATTACAATTGGCCAACTGAGAATCGGCGAGAAAATCGGCTAGGGCTGGCCGATGCGCTGGCCGCCATTGTGGCGTGCCGATCGGCCAGCGCCAATTTTCGTTTATTTTTTTTTTAATTTTTTGAAAACCTATATATACGCGATTTTAGTTTCATGTTCATTCGCACCACTTGTTTTAACGAGTTTTCTCTCTCTCTAACTTTCTATACAAGAGCAATATCAAGCGATGGACAACAACAACGAGTCCAACCCGGCGACGAGCGGATCTTAGACTCCCACGGTATCCGTGGGATCTGGATGGGGCCAGATGGGCGGGCAGATGGGCCCAGGGTTTAACGTCCCTTGGCAACAGTTGATGGGGATGATGGCTGGAGCGCAGGGGGGATGCAGGGGGGGATGCCGGGCGGGGTGCAGGCCAGCGGTGGGCAGCAGCAGATGATGGGGATGATGCCGGTATGGCAGGGAGGGATGCAGGGGTCGGGGGGGAGGGGGGACACGGTCTATCGTCCCTCTCTTGATTTTTTGACGGCTTCGTCTCACACGTCGACCAAGTGGAGACGCAGTTCACTGGCGATGACCTTTTGTCATTGCATGAGATGGGGATCAATCTCGGGGAGCCGGACACTCCCGTTCCAGCGGGTCGGGCCGCGCCGAAGAAGAAAAAGGCCAAGGGGAAGGGCAAGGTGGTCGGCGAGTCGTCGCAGCCCGCTGATCACGACACTCCCACGCGGAGGAAGTGGACGGAGGATGAGTACGCCGGCGTGGCCAAGGCGTGGTTGTCGGTCTGCGACGATCCGCTGGTTGCGAACAACCAGCGGGTCGTCAACATGTGGGTGAAGATTAGAGCAACCTACAGGAGGAACTGCCCGCACGGGAAGGACTACAGCGGGGAGGAGTGTCGGAAGGGGTGGGAACGCGGGCTCAGATACCTCGGGTGGCGGTGGCGAGGACGGCGGCGGCGGCGACGACGAGGAGTAGAGATTGGCGGTGCTCGTGTGTGGAAGCCCATTTTTTTTTCAAAAAAATCATGTATTTTTTTTTATCTATGTACCTTTTTTTAATGAAATGAATGGATTTTCCCGTATATGTCTCGTAAATTTAATTCCGTAATTTAATCGTAAATTTAATTCCGTAAATGTAGTTATTTTTGAATTATTTTTATTGCGGCTGGCCTATAGCTAGCCTATTTGAGTAAATGCTGACGTGGCTGGTGGATTTTTAATGTTGCTGACGTAGCAGGAAGAGAAAGTAGCTGGCCTATGGCTGGCCTATTCTTACTGTGGATGCTCTAAAGAATGTCAATTAGTTCAAATTATAACTCATAGATGATATCACAAACATGATATAGCACAATATAATAAATCAATGAAAAATTTCATGGAATTAAGTGGCCCAGTTTATTAACTTTAAGCAGGTGGTTGTTTCTTTTAGATCTCTTAATCAATATATATCAAGCGTGTTAGTTCTTTGCTAGCATAGTTTTTACTCTTCTTTCAATTTTGTTTTCAGATATAATGTGTAATTCTTTCGAGTATTCAACTCTTGAAAGTCTTGATCGATCAAAGTACACCACTACACCAACACTTGTCAATGCATAATTAGTTAATACTTAATATGCAGGTAAAAGAATGGAAATATTACAGAGAAATGCACTAAGTATATTTTTCTGATAATTGAAGAACATGGGATGGATTGCTTTTGTCATATTGATTTATACCTAGAAAATATTATTGTGGTCAAGAACTTGGGATGTATTGCTTTTCTAGAATTTTTTTCTTGGACTTGAAGTAATTAATGTATGACGCAGACACGCAGTATATAAATCAAAAAATATGTTAGGAGTTATTTTTGCACGTGAGATTAGTCTTTAACTGGATGATTATTGTGTTGTGAAATCTAAAAAACGTTAGAAATAAAACACACGGGCTTGAAGAGATGTAGAAAATAGAGTGAACTACGTAAACGGTACCTGATCTTTCACTTTCGTACATAAATGGTACCTGATCTTTATTTTATATTGTTTTTTATACTTATTAATCACATTTTTGGTACCTGATGCAATTTTCACCCCAAAATACCCTCTAAACAAATTCATTTTTCCATTTATATCATAAAGGGTAGTTTGAGCATTGACAAAACTAGTACTCACCAAAAGTGATATTATAATACATTCTCTCATTCTTCTCACTCTTTATACTTATTATTATTAATTAATATTATTATTATTATTTTGATGTTATAAATTAATAATTAATTTATTTTTTAATTTAATTTAAATATATTTAATCATAATTATAGTTATAATTATATTTAATTATTATAATAATATTATTATTATAATAGTAAAAACTAACAGTAATTAATAAATAATAATAATTATTATTTTATATTAAATTAATAACTAATCAATAGCCTTAATCAAAATCTAAAATTGTGAATTATATTCATAATGATAAAGAGTTGAATATTTTCAGTTAGGTGTTTCAACCCTAAAATGAGTATAGATAATTTAATTAAAAATATTCAATTGATTTAATTACTTTAAATAATTCATTTAATTAGGTGTTTTGTTATTGATTTATATTGTGAATGCAATTAGATGTATGTATAAAACACTAAAAAGAAAGGAGAAAAAGAAGAGAAAGGAAAAAAGAGGAAACATAAACTAAGGAAAAAAAGAAAGAAGAAAGGAAGATAAAATACTAAAAAGAAAGAAGAAAATGAAGAAAAAAGTTATTATCATAAACTAAAGAAGAAAAAATTGAAATAAGAAAGGAAGAAAAAAAATCACATATTTGGTTCTATTTAATTGAAATTTCCAAAAATATCCTCCATAACAAAAAAACACATGTTTGGTACCTAGGGTTATTTTTGTCATGAGATACCAAAAACGATATAAAATAAAGATCAAGTACCATTTATATGCGGAAGTAAAAGATCAGGTACCATTTATTTAGTTCACTCTAGAAAATATATACATCACTTTTATTGGAATTGATCGAGTAATTTTTTCATATAATATAATTGTTGCAGAAAAAGAGATATAGATAAAAGAAATTTACGACTTCACTCGATTGGAAATTTGGAATAAAACTAATAAAGTCGTATGTTTTCAATTATAGTTCTTTCCATAAAAGACCTATAGATAATAACGACTTCATGAAATTGAACTAATCTACAACTACTATTATTTTTCCTATAATAATTATTATCCAGAAATACCTATATAAAATTAAAGAAATAACGACTCCTAACCGCGCGCGGGTTGTTGCTCGCTCTATAAATTGCTACTCCTTTGTTATTTGATCTTGCATTCACATAAACTCAATAAATCTCTTTCTCTCTTCGATTCAATTCTGCACATCTACTTCTCAAGGTAAACCACAGTTTCTTCCCTCTTTACATGTTGTATATGCACATGCATAACATAAAACTTTTACATATTCTATTCATTAATTTGTCATTTTTTTTTCTTAGCGTTTTCGTTCCTTTACTTAATTTTGGAGCATCACCAAAATATAAATTTCTGCGATTTTAAGTGACCTCTTTGTGTTGTCATGATTTAGGTTTTGTCATAACTTATTTGTTTAATTGAATCGATTTTTTTTTTATTTCTCTTTTCTAAGTTGATTAGCTTGAAATTTATGTTTGTTTCATACGAAGTTGGTTATTTATATATGCTAGAGAAAATATTTCTTGTTGCCGAATCATAGTAGGAGTGGAACCGGATTGGTCTATAGTTAGAATTTTTATCAATTTCAATTACTAAAATTTATCTTCCTAAACCCTATTTTTGGTTGGTACGTTAGGGTTTGTTTTTCACTTTGTTTATATTGTTGAATCAGAACAAGTCTGTTTTGTTTGCTAGTGAGAGGCACGGGTGCAATTTTGAAGGCGTTTTTCACCATTCGTTGCAAAATCCATCACTTTTCTTGTTCGGTTTTGTGACCTAAGCTATGAATTCTATGTTGCATTGATTGAGTTGGCGTTTATTAACGTTCAAGCATTCGAAGTGATGCATCTTTACTTGTGTGATGGCAGATGGCTTCTGTGGAGAATATATATGATCCGTCTGGAAAGGTAAACCCAAAAGACGAGCGTAAAGCTGGGAAGAAACGAAGTCAGGCTCTCTTGGAGGTACGTCTATATAGCTCATGTTTTTATCGTGTTTTTCTTGATTGAATGTGTTGTGTCCTCATTTTGGTTGTTTTTCTAGAAATCAAAATCATTCGGGAGTAAGCATCAAGGTTCCCCTAAAAGGGCTAAGAGGGGGCTGCCATTAGAGGATTTGTATGTCTCACTTACAACAGATGAAATTTCTAAGTTGTTGAGCAAAGATTGCTGCCTTAGCAAGTCCTTATTGAATGATCTGTTCTGGGAGGCAGTCTGGCCGCGTTTGCTAGCACGTGGTTGGCATTCGGAGGAAGTCAAGAGCGCTAGCCTCAGACACGCTGCTAGCTCTAGTTCTAGTTCAAGCCTGGTTTTCCTTAAGCCTGGAGTGAAGAGATTTGCTAGGAGGAAAATGACGAAAGCTGGTGATCAGTATTTTGCATGTGTGAGTAGTGTGTTGAGCAAGGTTGCTAGAGAGCCTGGCCTGCTCGAGCTCGGCCCACAATGGACTATTGAGACACTAAAAAACTTCCAGTCTGCAGCAACAATCGGTCGAGATAAGGCGCAATTCTAGGAAACAAATGCAGTCATAATGGCATGCGGCCGTGGATCAAGAAGCTCCTCGTCCTGATGCTAACGCGGCATTCGTGCACAAGATCAAGTTTCAAGTTCAACCATCGCAGTGACATTAGTTGTTCATCACTTGAGTGTAATATACAAATTTCAAATATAATAGATTATGTTAGTAAGTTGATAGTATACTAAGGTTTGTAAATGAATTTGTTCTCTTCTGATTTGCAACCTAACTTTGGGATTCTCATGTACATTGTTTTCCGAATTTTTTTATTTTAGAATACTGCATATTTTGATATAATAATAACATTATAGTTACTTAACCAATGTTTTTTATCTAGTAAGCAAAGGCAACATTTTTATAACATCTCCAAGAATCATCAGCAGCAAAAACATTACCATTAAACTCTGCTACTATAAAATGCACGAGTAATAGAATCTCATTAAAACATATAATCTCAAAAGGGAGTCCAACCAATCCGACGTGAATTCATAAGCAACGAAGGTTACAGCACCTGCGGGTGCAGCTTTTACAATTGGCGGGGTGATGCCTTTGTACAGACCGACCCAACCCTCTTTATGCAAAATTTGGCGTAGTGCATCATACATGTTTCTATAAGCATGATGCTCCACTCGAGCTCCATATCTTGGATCACGTTGCAGCCCTTCAACCTACAAGTGAAATCACGGTTCTAGTGAGGAGGTGAAATTTCCTAAGATGAGCATGTCTTACGCAAGAACACGGTCAAAATTCCTTAGACTAGAGCCGCTTGGTTTGTTGTAGGAACATTGAAAAATAAAATGAATAATCAATAGTTGAAGCCAGAAATTTACCTGAAACCTCTTCTTAACCACATCAAGTGGATGGCATACAGCTTTAGCGCAAGTGCCGGCAGCCAATCCACATAGGAAAAGCTGGAAGCTTGAGAGAGTATCATCGGCTTCCAAATCATAACCAGATCTGTACCGGTTCCATACCTAGATAACCAAGAAATCAAATCAAATTGGACTCCTAACAAAATACTTAATTTTTTAAATAACAAATTTACACCAGTAAACTCCAGATACATTCAGTAGAGCATGAGTGTGTGTGAAAGGGAGGGGGTGAGATCATAGTAGATCACCATAGTCCAATGTTTGAAAGTATCATATGTCCCAAACTGCAATCCAGCATAAGGAACTATCTCAATCAGTGTTGGTGTCAGTCCAGCATAAAGCCCTCGAAAGCCACGTTTTTTAAGTATATCAGAGAATGCAGCACTCATATTAGGATACACCTGGTTGAAATATAGCACCATTAGGTAAAACATCAGCATAATTTCTATGCATCGAATGATACAGGAATACAATATGCAAAACTAACTAGGAGACTAGCTTAGTAGATTCAAACATGAACAAAGATTTTTAAAAGCTGTGTTCCAAAGTTTGTTCCTAAATAAAGTAGTTCTCTCAACCACCCCAATTGGCAAAAACTGTCATGACTTGAAAGTGTATTCCAAAATACCTTTGGTTCCCCTTGTGAAGCTAAAAGGGTTCTTATAAGGTCAAATGGGTAGGATCCAACAGTCGCTGCACATCCCGCTAATGCCCCACTAACATACGAAAGATACGGACTTATATTGATATGGTCTTCTGCATAAAGAAAACACGAGAGCGAGGCATCATCAAAAACATAAAAGAAAACGCATGGCAAGTGGGTCAACATTGCACAGGAATTCATCATCACAAGTTCACAACAGTTTTTAACAGTATATTTCTATCTCGTCATCATAAAGAAAGACGAAAGCATAATATACTAGGTCTAACAATCTGATATGCATAAAAAAATGCTGAATAGGTGCAGCAAAAATCAGACCTGACTTGGATGAACCAGAAACAACTGACTTAAATTGTGCAGAACCATAAGCAAGGCTGGGACATTACCCCTCCAAAAACCCTGTTAGGAAAATAACCAAAAACAAAATGAATATGCAAGGACAAAAGGAAGATGGAGTCAGCTACAGAGTCACAAAATGTCATGACGAGAAATTCAAACAACACATCTACCATTGGATCAATGCAGATAAATGAAAAGGGCAGATAGGCCTTTCTAAAGTCGTATTGCCGAAAACAAATTTATCAGATTACGTGAACCTCTTTCTCCCTAGACACAACCTATTCTTTCTGGAACCCAACATGCCAAGAAGAGAAGAACACTTAACTAACTGAATGCCACAGTATAATATTTATTCCACCGTAATTTTCTTTTGTGAATGTTCTTTCAGTTTTGTTCCATACTCCTCTTGTTAGAATTTTTTTGTCATTCACCTCTTTGCCTTCTTTTTATCCTTGCTAGATACCAAAACGACAAGAAAGATGACGACTCATTCCCCTTTCTCTCCAAGTTCACTAGTAAAATCTATAGGATTCAATTCCCATATGCTCACACAAGTTTTGGAATTAACAAGCCCTACTTTGATGTCATACTTTTTCCTTATCCTGCAGTCAATTCCTAGTCTTAACCCCCAATAGAAAAACACTCACCACCATGAACAAGCACATTATTTGGTGGAAATGGGAAGGACTTATTCTAGCACATAATTTCCAAATAAATAATGAGCATGTAAGAAAGAAGTACCAAGCATAACAAGGAGAATGTCACATGAAACTCGACCCCTCGCCAAAAAAGGAATGTGGATCCACATGCTCTTAAGCCTTATCACATGTAAACAAAGCCTATAGATTCTATACTTCATAGGTAACCAATACCGGCAAGCCTTTCTTGAAGATGGTTATCGAGAGAGGCCAGGATTAGATGGCTAAACATATTGAAGCTAAAGGAATAGACAAGAGTGTTGTATTATTTTCGGATGATTAGAATGATTTACAGCTCCTTTTTATATAGGGAGAGATAGTATGTACATATGGAAACAAGATAATTCTAATTCTAAGAAATATCAATTAAATCAATTACGGCTGCACTGATTTGGGTGATTTATTTGTTTCCTTATGCATATTTTGACAGCCTTCCTCCCTAAAAATGTCCTTTGTTGCTTGCAGCATACCAGTATATTTTGATTGACTAAATGCATCTCTCCGAAGCAAAGCCCGTTGCGTGGTTGGTTCCAATTGAACCCGCCCGCAGTAAATGAGAAATTCATCACCAAAAGCTAAACACAAGTAGAAAGATAGGCAGATTATTAAGTAAGGACGATGCAGGAAGTTAGACCATAATTCTTCAAAAATTCAACTTTTCCAAACAATTGAACTAGAAAATGAACCTGAAATCGGATTTTGATCACGTCGAGGGGCGAAATGACAGTTCTTGAAATCCCACCCGAAATAGCGCCAGCAGATGCATCAATCAAAGCCCTTTTCAGCTGCCCCGGTTCCTCCATTCCCCTCCTTCAGCAATCACGCTTTAAAAACCTGCAAAAAAAGTCCCAATTCCCAAAATAAACTCCACAAAATACATTGATATGCTGCAAGTTGTTGACTTTCACCTGATAGTTACCTACAACAATTGAAAACCAAGGGAAATTGAAAAAAAAATGAAACTTTTACCCAAGATTGTGGAGTTTCTAACAATTCTACGAGCAATATATGGACTTTGATACAGTAGGGATTTGAAGGGATATAAATGCGGAAAAGATCTCCTACTCCACTTTCTCTACTCCATTCATAATTCACACACACAGACAAAGCAACAGTAGGAGTAATATGTTCAAATACAGATTCATTAAAAAAAAGTGAGTATTAAAAATTTAAAACCGACCTTAAAAAATTGGAAAACCAAAACATTGGACATAATGAATCTGATAAATTAATGGAGTGTAATCAATCGTTAACTTATCAACGTAATATATAAAAAATATTAACACGGTGATATTAAATTGTCAATACATATTTTGTTGAACTTCAATATAATATGTTGACATTTTAATATCACCGTGCTGACATTTTTAACACGCTGCACTGATGAGTTAACAGAGTTAGCAGCTTAGATAGTTAGCAATATAACACACCCACATACATAATATTCTTAAACTTTTAAATTTAATTGAATTTATATTAAAAATTAATTTTGTTATTTATGGTATTATATGTAGCAATGAGAAAGAAGTTATATAGAAATTTTATGTCAAATCGTAACATGATTTCAATCTTGATTCGAATTAATTATACAATATTTAGTAACAAATGTTTTTTTCTTAAATAAACAAATACTAATTAAGTTAAAATTTCAATTTTTTTTCGAAGTTTTGCAAAATGATTAGTATAAAATTTATTTTAAATCAATTAATGTTTGTAAATCGATTTTTAATGTAAAATGTTACAAAAAAGTTTGATTATGCACGTGGTATTCTTCTAATTTATATACTCTAGTAGTAAGTTTTAACAAGTCTAATTTATACTCTAATTTATATGCACGTGGTACTCTTCTAAGTTTTAAAAATACAATATTAAAACATGCATGATATCAAATGCAGAAAAAGTATAACGAGAAATAAACTGAAAAAAGGGGTGATGAAGTGAGACGAGAAGTGAGGTATTCATAGTGCAAAAAATAGGAACAAATTTAAAACAAAAATCAAATCCGGAGATGGATTCTGCGGGCGGAACACCCTTGCAATAGAAATTGGTAATATTAGTAATTTAATAATAGGGTTTTTGGCTTTTAAAACCAAAACCTTTCCCCGAATTTCGGTTTTTCTCATGAACTATGAGATTTGTTTTTAAAACCATGAACTTTCATTTCGTTAGGATTTTACCAATCCGACCCGAATAGCACATTTCCGACCCGAATAGCATAATTCAAAATGTTAAAGTTGTGTTTTGTTTATTCAAAAGTTGTCATTTGTTATGTAATAATTGGGATTGTATGTATTATTGTGCCAAATAGGATCCAAGTAATCAATTTAGTAACAAATAGGATTAAAATTGACATGTAGACAATCCGGGTTTCGTCGTTGACCCGCCAGGGGAAAATCCTAACAAAATGAAAGTTCGTGGTTTTAAAAACAAATCTCGTAGTTCATGGGAAAAATCGGAATTCCGGGAAAGGTTTTGGTTTAAAAAGCCAAAAACCCTTAATAATATTAATTAAATTAGAGGGTGGGATGTTCTCTATCACAAAAAACTATAGCAAGTTTTCATTTTCTTACAAATTAAAGATGAGAAAATAAGTAAAAGAGAAATGAGAAGAACTATTTAAGTGGTGGCTTGGAAGCAAGAGAGTCCGAGCACACGGGGAGATTCTGCTTGGTAGACAAGATGGGCTTAATGTTTTCACATCTGGTGGTGATGGTTGCGGGTGTTTTTCCAATGTATTTGAGATCAATAGCCCCGATCCTGATGTTGTCGCAAGGCTTTGCTTTGCTACAAGAGAAGATAAGCCCCTCTGAGGTGGCGGTGGTTCCCTTGATGTTCATAATCTCGACGTTGCTAATCTTGATCAAGGAAGGCTTATCCAAGGAGCAAAGGTTCCATGGGCAGTACTGCTGGTCAAATATGACCGGGTTTTTGACATTGACCATGGTGAGGTTGATGAACCGAAGGTCGGAGATGGTGAGCGTGGCCGGGGCAGAGGGCCAAGTCTTAATTCTTACTCCATTGTCGGTGTTGATGAAGGTGCACCCCTCCACAGTTATCCTTTTCACGTCTTTCTCCTGCATGTTCCTTCCTAAACTGCCGATGCTAATGCCATGCCCTGGCCCGCATTTCACGTTCTTGATGAGCACATCACTAAGGTCATCCCCCATGGAGATGCAGTCGTCACCGGTTTGGATGGCAGAGTCGATAACCCTTATGTGGTTGCCTCGGGCAATGTGGATGCCGTCGGTGTTAGGGCTATCCTCGGGGGCGGAGATTGTGATGTGCTTGAAGGTGACGTTGCGACTAGAGATGCAGTTGACGTGGAAGTACTTGCTGTCCTTGGTGGTGATGTCTTGGATGATGGAGTTGTTGATAAAGTTCAAGCTCAAGTTGATGGGACGCTTTGGACAGTTCTTGTTTATCTTGCAGTTCCAGGCTTGTTGGCCCTGCCCATCGAGTACACCGCCGCCAGAGATGGTCAGGAAGTTGACGTAGTTGATCGTCACCCATTCCTTGGTCTTCACGGGGAGTTTGGTCGGGTCCGAGTAGGCTTTGAGGTTGCCTTTGATCTCTAGGTTGATGGGGGCCTTGTTTGGCCCGAGCATGCGAACTTGGCTCAGTGTCCAATCACCTGCTGGGATCAGGATTTGGCTTGCCGTTGTTGATGTGATTGCATTATTCCATGCTTTAATCAATGCCTACATATTTATATTTATATTTAGGAATAATAATTATTTATATTATCAAGTTTAATCAAATTCTACTCAATTAATTACCTCGCTAATGTCTGCACCTGGCTTCGCTCCATATTTTGTGATGTCGAACACCGCTAGGGAATTCGCCTTCAATAGTAACTGCAAAACTATGAATACCAGTAATATTATATTTTTATTCATGATGAATGGATGAATTTTCTTTTTCTTTGGGTTTCTTTGGTGTATCTATATCTCTTTTTTGTTGCTTTTGATATCACAGTATTTTCCTCACGAATTTATAATAGAGAATATGTTCAAAATTTGGAAGGCTGAACATGTTTGTAATTGGTCTACGTTACATAATTGTTGGAACTATGAAGAGTATTTCCAATATTTGGATAGTTGAACGTGTATGTAATTGGTCAACTTTATATAAGAGTTGGAATCTTATTAACTCAATATTGACATTTCTTCGTTGTTTAGCATTAGATAAATACTAGGAAATACTAGTAATTAATAGTTAGTTTCATGTGATCAATTTGCCGTTCGGCCATACTATTATCTCTCTACATCAACCTCCATTAAATTATAATTTTCTATTTAATTTCACTACCATTATATTTGTAATATTTTATTTAATGAAACTTTACTCTTTCATAGTATTTATTAGGATTTATTTTAATTACTCTAGTTTTTAGCTTTAAAATGTATGGCGAAATCCTAATTATTTACAAACTTATAAATACTATATCCTAATTTAAATCTTTTTAAATTTTAATTTATTTTTCCGACGATATATTATTTCTAGAACTAAATTTATCATATTCTAATCATATAACTTAATTTTTTAGTTTATTTACTTTACAATTCTTAACTAACTAATAAACTGTCTTAATGATATCTTTATTTTCTGATGTCATTTCTATCCTTTTTCCTATTTCTAATTATATAGTACTACAAATTTGTATTCTTAATTTTACGAGATTGTGGAGTTTCTAACAATTCTACGAGCAAGATGTGGACTTTGATATAGTAGGGATTTGAAGGGATATAAAATGGGTATCTGATTTATACAAGGATCCAGACCTCCAGCAGAAAAAAAGCAACAGAAGATCAAATACATATTCACTCAAAAAAATAAGTATTGAGACTAGGGTGGCGAAACGGGTTATCCGCGGATACCCGCACCCAGAAAGTCGGGTACCCGTACTCCATTTTAGCCAAATTTATTGTCCCAATACCCGCCCCGCGACATACCAGGATTACCCGATATCCGTGTCGGGTATCCTGTACTCCACATTATTGCGGGTACCCGTACCCGATCCGAAATCCTAATAAAATATTTGAAAAACATAATAGCCGTCAATGTTCCCTAATTTACTTTATTAATATCGATGGTAAACTTTGAATAAATTGAGAATAAAAGTGAGAGAACACTCTATAGCTAGTTCCGGTGAGTTTTCAATTGTATGTTAGTTGGAATATGATAATGTTTCAAAAGAACTCTTAGATTATATAAAGTACTATGTTCCGCCTTAATAGAGGCGTTTCATTTTCTTCACTCATTTTGTAAAAAATGAAAATATAAATACACTTCTCTACATTATAATCTCTCTTACTATACTTTTTCTCCATTTTAACTATTTATTTTTAATTTTTTAAAAATGAGTGTGTATATCTATTATTATTTAACTATTTGAATCGTCTCTATTAATATAGAACGGATGGAGTATTAAAAGATGATATATGGCTAGTACTACTGATAGCCGTATTATTGGGATTAACAGGTATACCCGCGCGGGTAGCGGGTATACCCGTTACCCGCAAAACTCTAACGGTGCACATTTATACATGTACATAATGGGGTGTGATCAAGTGCTAACTTTCTTAAGTTGCTAACTTATTAACTTATCAACGCAATGTATTAAAAATGTCAATACGATGACATTAAAATGTCAGCACATGATTTTGTTGAACTTCAATATAATGTGTTGATATTATGTGTTGACATTTTAATATCACCGTGCTGACATTTTTAACACGCTGCACTGATGAGTTAACAGAGTTAGCAACTTAAATAGTTAGCAATATAACACACCCCCATACATAATATTCTTAAACTTTTAAATTTAATTGGATTTATATTGAAAATTAATTTTGTTACTTATGGTATTATATGTAGCAATAAGAAAGAAGTTATATAGAAATTTTATGTCAAATCGTAACATGATTTCAATCTTGATTCGAATTAATTATACAATATTTAGTAAGAAAATAATTTTTTTTCTTAAATAAACAAATAATTAAGTTAAAATTTTAAAAAAAATTTCGAAGTTTTGCAAATTGATAAGTGTGAAATTTATTTTAAATCAATTAATGTTTGTAAATCGATTTTTAATGTAAAATGCTAAAAAAAGTTTGACTATGTACGTGGTACTCTTCTAATTTATATACTCTAGTAGTAAGTTTTAACAAGTCTTAGCTCAATGTGCTCATTTCTTCACGAATTTATAATAGAGAACATGTTCAAAATTTGGAAGGCTGAACATGTTTGTAATTGGTCTACGTTACATAATTGTTGAAACTATAAAGAGTATTTCCAATATTTGGATGGTTGAATGAGTTTGTAATTGGTCAATTGGAATCAGCTTATTCAATGTGCTCATTTCTTCATCATTTAAGCGCACTACTGGACTAAGAAATACTGATAATTTAGATTCATGTGAATTATATCAACATCTATTAGATTATAATTTTCTATTTAGTTTCACTACAATTATATTTGTAATTTTTTATTTTAATGATAATTTACTCTTTCATGTTTATCAGGATTTATTTTAATTAATTTAGTTTTTTTAAAATATTTGGCGAAATCCTAATTTAAAAACTTTATACTATATCCTAATGAAAATTCTTTTCATTTATTTTTCCGATCATATTTTATTTCTAGATTAAATTTATCATATTCTAATCATATAACTTAATTTTTTATAGTTTAGTTACTTTACAATTCTGAATGAACCAATTAAAATCTCTTAATGATATCTTTAATTTCTGATATCATTTCTACTTCCTTTTTCTATTTCTAATTAATATAGTACAGCCTAATTTTTATTCTTAATTCTCACCATACTTTATATATTTAAAATTATCATTTTCATTAATTAGTTTTTTTTTTTTTATATCAGTTTCTAATCGTCAAAAGCCCTAATTCGCCGATTAACCAATCAAGACCAATGTATTATTCTAGAGCAAATTTCTAAGGTGTTAGTACATGTTTGTAATCAGTTTTATTTTAGAAAATTGATATATATATGTTGAATTATCTTTCAAGGTCAATGTAGATATTTGCGAGTGTTGGGTGCATGTACCCGCATCGGGTATTCGGATAACTTACATGTACGCTCGGGCCAAGATTGGGTGTGGGAAGGGAATAGAAATATTTATTGTATCCAAAAAGAAGATAAAAAAAAATGTGGTGGGGTTATATTTTAAATTATGCAATCATTCTAATATACCGTTTGTGGTAAAATTATGAGAATCACCGAATAGAGATGCCCAAGGTTTTCGGTTCGGGTGGTTAACCGCCGAACCGTAACCGTCGGTTCCGGTTCCGAACCGAAACCGTGAGATTTAAATCGAACCGAAACCGTCACTTTTGGGACCGTGGTTCGATTCGGGTTCCAAAATTTCGAAACCGAAACCGTGCCGGAACCGCCGGTTCGGACGGTTCTAGACCGGAACCGCGAAAAATTGCCGGAAAACCGTGAAACCGAGCCGAAACCGCCAAAAAACCACCGAAAACCGGTGGTTCGGAACCGTGAAAAACCGAATCGTAACCTTAACCGCCGGTTTTAGAACCGGAACCGTAACCGTAAAACATCATCGCGGTTCGGTTCCGGTTCAACAATTTCTAAAACCGGAACCGGCGGTTCCGAACCGTAACCGCCGGTTTCGAAACCGTGGGCATCTCTATCACCGAATGAATATTCTACTTAAATAAATTCAAATATAATGACTAGATGGCTTAAATGTTTGGACCATTGAGGACGAAACAATGTATTTTTTCAATAGTAACACATATTAACACTTAAATATTTGAATGTGAACTGAATTGATATCACAGAGTTTTAGACAAATAAATTACTATTCAAAAATATTTTTACTTCCACTTTTCTAGGGACGTCAATCCAACCCGGAATCCGTGATCGGCCTGAATATCCGGTAAAATTAGTGGATTACGGTTGTAATTTTGTAACCCGAATATAAAATGGGCTAAATCGGTTAGCCTGAATGGGTTGACGGGTTAAACAGGTTAGCCCGAACGGATTGCGGGTCAGCCCGACGAGTTGCAACTTTTAATTAATAAGTATTAAGTTTTAGAGTTTTTTTTTTTTTTTTTGAATTTCACATGACACAATCAATAGTCTTCTTTAATCTTTATTCTACACTTTTTCACTCGATCTCACACTATCAACTTTTAAATTCCACCTCAACTCATTATTCCCTCATTCCATCATCTGTCACTATTGTCTTACCACCATAAAAGCCAATCAAGACAAAATTAAGAACTAACCCATCAAAATTTCAATATATTTATCATTAAATAATGATTTATGTAAAATATGATTTTTAATATTCATAAAGAATTAATTATGAACAATCTCAAAATAATGACACGAACACAAGCTTTAATTCAGACTGACTGATTTAATTTTGATTTATTTTGTTTATGTTGTAGTCGATCGAGATGAAAGGCTTCTTTCAAGAAAACTATGAAAATTTGAAGATTATATTTGATTCTAAAACTAAGAAGAAAAAAATATCAAAAATTTAACATCATTTTATAGAGGAAATTTTTTATACAAGAGATTATATTTGAAAGTTTTTAGGCCCGAATAGCCCGATGGGTTAGCCCGAAACCCGGCGGATTAGGGTTAGGGTCGAAATTTATGACACGAAAAATTCACAACCCGAATGTGTTGGCCCGAACCCGAACAGATTAGCCCGATTAACATCCCTACCCTTTCCATTATCATTACAAACTAAATAAGTACTATTAAAAAGCTTTCACTATCCCAATTTTTTAAAAAGTAAAATCATACGTAGTACTAATAGTTATTTTCTCAAAACTTCTCTTTATATGTGTGTATAAGCATAAAGTACGGTTTAGCATAAGAAAATATAAGGACCACCACAAAGTTAAAAATTATACTCCATATATGAATATATTTAAATAGTGAACATCTTTAAAATCTTTAAAAAATACCAAACTATACATGAAATTATGGGGTGTAGACATTATTTGAATATTTCCACCCATACAACAATATATATATTTAGACTTTTTGGATTTAGATGGTTTTTCTAAATGTTTTCATACAAAAAGAATACATCACAATAAGAACATATAAATGAACAATATCAAATATCCCAAATTTTGCAGAACATAATGTACTGTATAAATTAAATAAAAATACTAGTATTAATTAATTTTATTACCAATCAAAAAGATGTCACGATTTCAAGCTCGTGAAGCAGCAAAAAATGAGCATGAGAAGAAGCTATTTGCACTTTAGGGGGCAGGAGTAAGCGGAGTCGAAATTGGACACAACAAAGGCCTCAATAGACAGTAAAGAGGCTGCAATCTTTGATGGTGTTCTGTTTTAACTACCTCATTTCGCCATTGTTGGACTGCGGGACTCTGATGCTGATTGGAGATAAATTAAAAAAAAATACTTAAAAAGTTTGTAGTAGTATTATGAAATTTGAATTTACCTACTGAATTCTGTTGGGTAGAAATTATCGCGGCTATTGACGTTTCATATAAATTCATGATTTTGCAAGTTTCATAAACTTCAGCTGAATACCCCTAATATCTTACAAATTAGTTATGCAATACAACCTTTTTACTTTTCCTCTTTCAAAATCCCTTCATTGGTGCCCGGACTTCCCCTTTGCGCGGGTCTGGTGATGGATAGCTTGGATGAGATTCAGAGCTGGATGAGTGCACGAAACACACAATAAGGTATGCTTGTGGGTCTGCGATGGCAGGTAGACCTTTTGTTTCGGGTTAGTGTCTATTTTTGGCTTTGAGAGCCTTGATGTTGTTGTTTTGGCTTTTCTTTTGTTGTTAGCTTTGTTGGGGTTTTGTTGTTAACTGTGTCCCAATGCTCGCCCTTCAGATGGCTTGAGCATTTTTCTATTTATCAAAAAATGAATACTATTAAATTCGTATTCAATCTAGAGCAAAAGTCAATTTTGGTCTTAAATATATGACTAAAATTTGATGTTGGTCCAAAAATTTACTTTTTGAAAATCAGGATCATAACAAATAAAATCGTTGTCTGGTCCTTTTTTTGACAATTTCGTGAACTTCTAAGGGTCAACCGTGGATAGCAAATTTTTTACTGATCAGAGGGATTATTAGTCACCTAATTATTTTTTTAATTATTTTGCTAATTAAATTATTTTCTAATTATTTTTCCATTACTAATATTTCATAAATAAAAAAAATACTTCCTCCATTCCATAGTAGTGGAGGCGTTTCTTTTCGGCATGAGATTTAAGAAAAACTGTATTAAGTGAGTTAAGTAAATGAAGAATAAAGTAGAAAATGAAAAAGGTAGAGAGAATGAAGAGGAAATAAAGAAAAAGAGAGTAAAGTAAGTGAGAAGAAATGTGTTGAATTTTACTAAAGAGGAAAATGATTTCAATATTATGAAACTTATCAAAATGACAAAATGACTGTACTACTATTGATCGGAGGGAGTATATAATTAGCTACAGTAATCAAAATTGACTAATCCGGTCAAAATGTCACTTGAGTTTGTTATTAAGTTTCCGGTGGTTGAGCGTATTGTTTTCTATGTTGGGATTTGCGTAATTAGCTGAATCCGAGCAGAATTGCAACACATTGTGAATTACTTCCAGTGTACATATAACGAGTTAAATTCTAGCATAATAACCAAATGAAAATTACAGAACTAGCATTGAATAAAATATCGAAAAGTATATTAGAAAGTTGCAAGAGTGGCCTGCCTGGAAATAACTAAAATTAATTAGCAGAGATATCCATAAAATAAAATTTGTAATTATCGATAATCGTGGGAGGCGCCAGATAATTACTATACCGTGTCAACGTTGACTTGAAGAAACACGTTACGCCAACACGATATAATTATCATAGCTCCATCTCTTTATTGCTATCTCCGCGTTCTCTCTCTCTCTCTCTAAATCCGTTTCATTTCATTGGGATCTCAAAAATGGAGCATCGAACTCTGGAAATCACGCTTCAATCGGGGAAAGACTTGAACAAGGTGAATCTCATCTCCAAGATGAACGTCTACGTCGTCGTTTCCATCTCCGGCGGCGACAAGTCCTCCAAGCAGAAGACCAAGTCGCCGGTCGACCACGACGGCGACGCCAACCCCACCTGGAACTTCACCATGAATTTCACCGTGGACGAGGCCGCCCTGCAGTCCAACCGCCTCACCCTCGACTTCAAGCTCGTCTGCGAGCGCGCCCTCGGCGACAAGGACGTCGGCGAGGTCAGCGTCCCCATCAAGGAGCTCCTCGATTCCGCCGACGCCAAGAAATTCCTCAGCTACCAAGTCCGCAAGCCCAGCGGCAAACCCAAGGGCCAGCTCACTTTCTCCTGCAAATTCAGCGACAAAATCGCCTCCGCCGCCGCCGCTAAAACCGATTTTACCGGCTATCCTGCCGGAACTAGCTCCGGTTATCCACCTGCCGGAGTTTACCCTCCGCCGGCGGGCTATCCGGTGGTTGAGGGAGGCGGCCACTATCCACCGCCGGCGGCTTACCCGGCGCCGGAGGGAAGTGGGCAATATCCGCCGCCGCAGCCGGCGTATCCTGCGGTGGCTGAGGGAGGTGGACATTATCCGCCGCCGGCAGGATATCCGGTGGTCGGCGATGCTCATAAGCCGGGAGGATATCCGCCTGCACCGCCGGCTGGGTACGGTTATCCGCCGCCGCCGCCTCCGGGGTACGGATATCCGCCGCCGCCGCCTCCGGGTTACGGGTATCCGCCGCAGCAGGGCTACGGATACCCGCCGGTGGCGGCGCAGCAGCCGAAGAAGAAGAATAAGTTTGGGTTGGGATTGGGGGCAGGGCTTCTCGGCGGGGCTATCGGCGGGATGTTGATCGGAGATGCGATTTCCGACGCGGCTGATTTTGACGGCGGATTTGACGGAGGTTTTGATTTCTGATCTTTTATTTAATATCGTTGAATTTTATGTTGTTTGTTGAATTTTTTTTACTTTCTAATTAATGTATATTGTGAATTAAGATTTTTGTTTCTCTTTTCAATATCATGGACCAATAATGTTTGATTCGGGTATATTCGATTAATTATCTTTGTGCTTTTTGATGTATAATCATTCATTATTTGAGTAGATTATTCACGTTACAGGGACACGTTAATTTTGCAAGTTGTTGAGTTGTTGGTCCACAGACTAATTCCAATAGATGGAGCAGCAGATTTGGCACGTATTATAGGTCTTCGTTAAGCTATTATAATCAAAACTTGATTAACTATCAATCATATTCAACTCCACACCCAAGAGACTTGTCAAATTAGAAATTGGGGTTTCTAGGTGAAAATGTTGGAATTTGATAGGTCTTAGTAATCCTTGATAACTTCGTCTCACTTGTTGATGAAAACGAAATGACGACCATAACATATTTTATTTTTAAAAATAACACAACGGGAGAAAGAAACTAGTGATATTTACAAAGTAAACATGCATTAGATTCGTGACACTTTCATTCCTTTCGCATGATTTATGTTTTCTTTTGTTGATAATCAGCTTTTGTTGATATTTTTTATAGTTGGACGTGGGTAAAATTAGATTATTTTTATCCTTTTCGCTTTTTAAAATATCTCTGCCCCAATTTATTCAATCATTCATTCTTTTTATTTAATGGTAAATGAATTTAATCTAAAGGTGGCTCGGAACTTATTAACCTCTCTACCGTTTGGTCAACTTACATACACAATTCAATCATTCTTATTCTTGTTCTTTCTGTTCACCCAACAACAATTGTTTTTTCTTCCTCTTTATATTCTTCTTAAATCAAAGCTAATGATGGATCTAAACAATCTTGATCCCCAAATATTTTTTCGGTGTCAACGAAATAGTGTTTGTTCCAAACAATAGTCATTTGAAAGCAGGACAATTCTCGGTCCCTTCCCATTACATGCTCAAATGAATTGTAAACTAATGTGATCTCTGGAAAAATGAATTGTAAACTAATGTGATCTCTGGAATTGCAAATGAAGAGAGAATTGTTTTTTCGGAGAGAGAAAATCTTATTGAGCTGAGAACTTGTGTGTGTTGAATTACAAAATCAAGAGCCCTAATTCAATCGGCTATATGAAAAGGGGAAAACCAAAAACAAACTAAACTAATTGACAGATCTAACGGCTACAATCCGATCTATCAACTAACTAATCAACGGTCCAGATTTAACCAAGCTATTAAATCCATTCCTCACAATTTGACTAAGTATTGAGCTGGGTTTGACTTGAGCAAATACTTCCACAAATCTCCACCTTGCTCAAATCATCCAACCGCATCACATGCTTCAACATGATCAAGTCTCTGCATAGCTCCACCTTATCTCTTGGCAAAGCCTTCGTAAGCATATCAGCTGGATTGACCTTTGTGCTGATCTTGAGCACTTCAACCTCTCCATCTTCAATCTTCTCTCCGATGAAGTGCAAGCGCACATCAATATGCTTGCTACGTTCATGATATACCTGATGTTTAGCAAGTGCTATTGCACTGCTGCTGTCACAGCCAACAACGATGCATCTCTGATTGACTCCAAGTTCTGCAGCAAGACCCTTTAACCAAAAGCTTTCTTTGACAGCGGCTGCAAGTGCCAAATATTCTGCCTCAGTTGTGGATAATGCTACCACATGTTGCTTACTTGACTTCCAACTTATTGCAGAGCCAAACATGGTGAAAACATACCCTGTTTGTGACCTTCTATTATCAGTATCCCCAACATAATCTGAGTCACAGAAACCCCTCAGAGCATCACCAATATGGCCCTTATTTCCTCCATACATAATTCCCAGATTTGCAGCTCCTTTTAGGTATCTCAAAAGCCATTTAAGTGCCAGCCAATGTTCCTTTCCATGGTCTGCCATGAACCTACTAGTTAGGCTTACAGCTTGTGCAATGTCTAGTCTTGTGCAGACCATTGCATACATTACACAGCCAATCATGTTGGCATAAGGGATCATCTCCATTTCCTTCTTTTCACTCTCACTTTGAAGCTTCTGGCTAGCTGACAACTTGAAGTGTTGTGCCATAGGTGTTGCACTTTCCTTCAAATTATCAATTTTGAATCTTTTCAACATTTTCAATATGTAATCACATTGACCAAGCCAAATACTCCCCTGCTTTCTATCTCTGACTATGCTCATTCCCAGAATTCTCTTGGCTGATCCAAGATCTTTCATATCAAACTCAGCCTCAGATCCTCCTTCACCTGCTCCACCTCTTTCTTGCAAGCTCCAGCAATGAGCATGTCATCTACATATAACAATAGATAAGCCACTGGCACTCCACCTTTCTTCTTAAAGTAAACACAAGAATCATACTTGGATCTGGTGAAACCACAAGCTAGCATATGAGAATTATAATTTTTGTGCCACTGCCTGCTAGCTTGCTTGAGGCCATAGATACTTTTACTCAACTTACGTACCTTCAACTCTTCTCCAGGTGCTACAAAGCCCTCAGACTGGGCCATGTAAATAGTTTCCTCCAGCTCACCATTGAGAAAAGTTGTCTTCACATCCATTTGCTCCAGCTCCCAGTTGTTCTTTGCTACAACTGCAATTAACATTCTGATGGAACTGTGTTTTACTACAAGTGAAAACACTTCATTGTAATCAATCCCATGCTCTTGAGTAAATCCTCTAACCACCAGCCTGGCCTTAAATCTAATGGATCCATCTGTCTCTATCTTCCTTTTAAAGATCCATTTGCAAGTGACTAGCTTCCTGCCCTCCACCCTTTCCACAAGAGTCCAAGTTTCGTTTCTGATCAAGGAGTCCATCTCTTCTCTCATTGCCTGCATCCAATTATCTTTATCCTTACTTTTCATGGCCTCTTTATATGTGAGAGGCTCCTCACCTTCAATTTCCTCTGCAGCCACTAGTGCATAGAAAACCATTTCAGAGTCAGAGAATCTATTTGGTGGCTACCTAGATCTTCTGCCTCTATCCCTTGTTAGCTGGTAGTTGCTAAGATCCTCTTGATTATTCACTGGAGCACTAGAACCATCATTAGAACTCCCAGCTTGTTCATTAAAAGTCTGACCAGTATCTGTATCAGAACTTCTTCACTCTGATCCTGAGCTATAGGGTGACTATCTTCAAACTCCACCTCAAAATCAGTCCCATCAACTGCTACAACTCTTACTCCATCAGAAGAAACCCCTTTATTAAGAAATGGCATGTCACTTTCCAGAAATATAACATCTCTGCTTATCACTATCTTGTGATTCCCAGGCTCTATGCACCACAATCTATACCCCTTTACTCCTCTTTGGTACCCCAACATTACACACATTAAGGCCCTGGGATCCAATTTGTCTTGCCTTATATGGGCAAAGACCTTGCAGCCAAAAGTCTTCAGATTGCCATAACTTGCATGTCTGCCAAACCATCTATAGTCAGAGGTGTCACCATCTATGCTGCTTGAAGGACACTTATTCATCAGATAAACAGCAGTAGAAGCTGCTTCCCCCCAGAACCTTTTTCCCAGCCCTGAAAAGAACAGCATGCACCTTATCCTCTCAACAATGGTTCTATTTGCTCTCTCAGCTACACCATTCTGCTGAGGGTTCAAAGGAACCGTTCTATGTCTTTTTATACCTCTTTGCTTGCAGAATTCATCAAAGCTCTTGGACAAATATTCAAGACCATTGTCTGTTCTGAGGCATTTTACTTTGCACCCTTTTTCAAGCTCCACCTCAGTGCACCACTCCTTAAACTTAGAAAATGCTTCTGATTTCTCCTTTAAAATGTATATCCAAGTTTTCCTTAAGTAATCATCAATGAATGTCATGTAGTATCTACCTCCTCCTATTGTATTCACTGATGCTGGTCCCCACAAGTCACTATGTATGTAATCCAGAGGAGATGAAGAGGTATGCTTACCAGTGGGATATGACATCTTTGTTGCCTTTCCTTTGATGCAGTCTTGGCAAGGTTGAACTTCTTGTGATTTATCAGCCGAGATAATTTGTTTCTTCACCACCTCTTTTACACTCCCCATAGCTGGATGGCCTAATCTTTCATGCCAAACTTTCAGAGTTGAAGCCTTCACCAAATTTAGCTGCTCATCCTTCTGTATTTTAACAACAGAAGCATACAGATAGTACAAACTACCCCTCCTCTCAGCCATCATGACCACATCTTCATCTTTCTTGACTAACATCTTTCCCTCAGAAGAAAAGAAAGAACACCTCTTCTGCTCCAGACAACCCAAGGATATCAGATTTCTTTTAACCTCTGGTATATACCTCACTTCACTAAGTATCTTAACACATTGATTCTGCAGCTTGAGCCTAATGGACCCAATCCCCCTTATATCACACACTTGATTATAACCAAGAGTGACTGTGCCATCTGCATCAGCTAAGGTCTCAAACCATTCTTTATTGGGACAAATATGAAAGCTACAACCACTATCCATAATCCAAGATGCTCCATCAATAGTTTCCATTACATTTAACACCTCAGTTGTACTATTTGATTCAGTGTAGTCAGAGGTATTAATACCTTGATTTTCAGAAGTGGCTTGTTTCTTTTTCCACCCGTAGCAATCCTTCTTGAGATGTCCTGGTTTCTTGCACCAGAAACATACTATGCTCTCATTTTGATCGTTGCACGGTTGTTTGGTCCCCTCACCTTTCTTCTTTAACGGTTTCTTGGCCTTAGATCCTTTGATGTTAAGACTCTCAGATGCAACTTCCACCATTCTAGTTGCAGTTGCTTGCTGCTCCTTCGCCCTTAAGGCAGATTGCACCTCCAAGAATGTGATAGTGCCTTCCCTCTCGTACATAAATGCATCGCGCAAATGATCATACGCTTTGGACAGAGCATTGAGGAGGAGAATTGTTTTGTCCTCATCGTCAATTGAGACGTCGATGTTCTCAAGATCATCGATTGCTTTGTTAAAATCTTCCAATTGCTCCATAATACCTTTTTCCTCCAAGAATTTGTAGGAGTATAGTCATTGTTTCATACAGAGTCGATTGGCGAGGGATTTTGTCAGATAGAGATTCTCCAGTTTCTTGAGAATTCCGGCCGCCGCGACCTCTCTAAGAACCTTGTCGCCAAGGCACAATACCACCACACTGTGTGCTTTCACCGCAATTTCAGCTCGCTTTGCCACGGCCTTTTCGTCAAGATCCGCCACGGCAGTTTCTTGCTCTCCATCAAGCGCCGCCGATAGCCCTTGTTGTATAAGCATCGTGCGCATCTTCATTCGCCATAGACCGAAGTCATTTTTCCCGGTGAACTTTTCTGCTTCCAGCCTCGCAGCCATCTTTCTTCTACAAATGCGATTCCTGAACAAGAACACAATCCCTTCTGATTACAAACTTCCCACAGACGGCGCCAATTTGTAAACTAATGTGATCTCTGGAATTGCAAATGAAGAGAGAATTGTTTTTCGGAGAGAGAAAATATTATTAAGCTGAGAACTTGTGTGTGTTGAATTACAAAATCAAGAGCCCTAATTCAATCGGCTATATGAAAAGGGGAAAACCAAAAACAAACTAAACTAATTGACAAATCTAACGGTTACAATCCGATCTATCAACTAACTAATCAACGGTCCAGATTTAACCAAGCTATTAAATCCATTCCTCACAATTTGACTAAGTATTGAGCTGGGTTTGACTTGAGCAAATACTTCCACATGAATGTCCACTCGGCTTTTGGAGGGATCAATGTTGGCAACTATGAAATCAAGGAGGCACAACCAATCTCTCCAGGGAAAAGTTTAAGAACAGTTCTTACACTCCAAGTGAACGAAACAAGAAGTATTCAATGGATGAGATGAAAGTATTGGCATGTATCTATGTCGACGTCTCCAAAGACCCGTTGATAAGCTACGGGCAAATGATCTTAGTTCTTGGGAAAAGATCACAAACAAATACTATGAAGCCAGAATAGGCACTAGAGCGGGATTATCACTAAGGTCAAGTGCACAAAGAACGTTCACAGATTAACCGGCTAGGCGGCTACATATCCTATTTACATAAGATTGTGCTGAGTGACGCAAGCTGTGATAATTCGAAAGCATGCTTAAATGACCTTTTATAATGATATGCAAGAAGAAAATTTAAAGTACAAGGACATATGGATAATTGTTCGAACCCACACAAAATTACTTTGTTTGGTTACAAAATAATAATGTTTTTGCTTACGATCAATACTCAACGAACGAGGAGTCGGGGACGCTAATGGCATCGATTGAATTCCAATGCCACAAAGCGGGGACTGAGTGAGAGGGTCAGTCCTATGGATGATGGATCAAAGCGATGAAAGATTAAATAGTAAAGGCCAAATGTGGTCCCTAACATATGGTCGTTTTATCAATTTGGTCCGTAACATTATCATTTTGATTATTTGGTTCCTCACAAATAAACTCGGACCCGAATCGGTCCTCACTTAACAGAACCGTAAAAAAATAGACGGTGATTGCAATTTGACTATATTAAATTACTAATGGTAATTAATTTTACCTAATTATAATTCTTAATTCCTATTAAATTACAAATTATTCATTTCATTTTGCAACTATTACTATCTTTTTTTCAATTTTGCTAATAGGAAAAGAATTATAATTAGGTATAATTAATTACCATTAGTAATTTAATATAGTCAAATTGCGGTCATCGTCTATTTTTTGACAGTTCTGTTAAGTGAGGACCAATTCGGGTCCGAGTTTATTTGTGAGGGACCAAGTAATAAAAAAGATAATGTTAAGAATCAAATCGATAAAACGGCCATATGTTAGGGACCACATTTGACCTTTACTCAAGATTAAATTATGGTTTCTGTTAGGGGTGTCGAAACGGGTACCCGCGGGTACCCGCACCTGATTTCACGGGTACCCGAACCCGAAAAATCTCATTTTTACTACCCGATACCCAACCCGCAAAGCATTGCGTGTATCCCGATACCCGCATTGGGTAACCCGCACCCGCAATCACGGGTACCCGAACCCGCAGGCGTGATTGATATTTGATTCACTGAATGCACATCTGCCAATATTTATACTTTGGTTAGGGACTCTTCTAATATGTATATAGACGTCCCCAAACCGAACCGGCCCGGCCGAACCGGCCCGGAACCGTCACCGGCGGTTCGGAACCGGGAACCGGAACCGCGGTGGCGGTTCGGAACCGGCTAGGGGGCGGCGGTTTAGGCGGGCCGGTTCAGGTTCTCACCAAAACGAGAACCGTAACCGCCGGTTCGTAACCGGCGGTTCGCCGGAAACCGGCGGTTCCAAACCGCCGGTTAGGCGGTTCCGACAACTTTTCAGTGTTTAGGGTATAGGCATGCAGGCGTAGGGTGCAGAAACCGCCGGTTTCTGCTAGAAACCGTGTACAAAACCGCCGGTTTCCGGCCGAACCGGCGGTTCCGGCAGCTTTGCAGGCGGCAGAGGCTAGGGTTGCAGGCGTAGGGTGCAGAACGGCAGGCAAACCGGCGGTTTTTGTCAGAAAAACCGGCGGTTTACCGCCCAAACCGCCGGTTTTCGGCGAGAAACCAGCGGTTCGGCGGTTAAACCGGCCGTTTCAAAAATTCAATTTTTTTTTATTTTTTTTTAATTCTGATTTTTTCTCCTATAAATACCCCCCTTCCCCTTCATTTCTACTCACCCCATTCATGTGTTAACAAGGATTTCTCTTCTCAATCTCACAATTTCTCTCATCTCTACCTCCATTCTCTCTAATTTGCTCAAGTTGTTGTTCTTATAATTTACTTCAATTGTCTATCATAATATCATTCCTCACTAGTCACTACTCACTACTATCATAATATCATACTCTCGTCTCTCTCTTTATTTTTCAATTTCCAAAATGTCTTCATCTCGTCGTGGTGGTGATCGGGGCAAGGGAATTGCCCAAGACCAAGATAAAAGTGGTCGTCGGAAATCAAGGCGCCCTAGCCGTCGTGAGGTTATGGATGAGGTTTCCCGACAAACCGCTATGCGTTTGCAAGTAAGTTGTTGGAAATTTTACAAATTCTATTTAAATTCATAACTATATATAATATATAAATTATTCTAGTTTTTTTTACTACACATTTATTTACAACTACACATTTATTTGTAGGCCGAAGAAGATCATAGGGCTGCCATGGTACTTAGCCATATGGGTGCCGGTGGCGGCGAAGGTTACGAGTCTTATCACTCTTATGGGGACGTGCATTTATCATCCGACGACGACGATGGTAATGGTGGAACTGGAGGTGGAGGATCGGAACAATATCCTCCGACGAGCGCCGGACTAGTTGGTGAAAATGATGAAGCGGTTCCTCCTCCTCAAACTCAAACCGGGCGAGGTAAAACTAAGAAGGTGTTGAAATCGGATATTTTTGTTAAACATTATAAAAAAGTCCCGGTCCTAGATGGAACCACTCAAGAAGAGACCGGTGAATTTGTGGCATATTGTAACTATTGCGATAAATTCTACCCATTTTCGGCCGGTGGGGGCTATGGTACTCTCCATCGTCATTTAAAGACAAAGCATCCGATCGAATATGGGACCGCTAAATCCCAAACCCAACTAAACTTCCCAACCGGTGCGTCTGAAACAACAGGTACGCCTCTTTTTAAATATGATCATAAAGTCGCTCAAGATGCTATGGTTAGATGGGCTGCAATGAAGCATTTGCCTTTCAATTTTTTTGATGACAAAAAATATGAAGTCACTATGCAAACCGCTTTTAATATGGGTGCTAAAAGAATACCCGCAACTTCACACCAAAGATCTAACAACAGACAATTTTTTGAAAAACAAAGAGAAGTAATACGTCTTTTGTCCACCCTGGGTCACAAAGTAAATATTTGCTCTGATGTGTGGACTGATGCTTTTAAAAGAAATTCTTATATGGGCATTACATGTCATTTTTTGGACAATAGTTGGATGCTGCACAAGCGTTTGATTGGTTTTAGACAATTTCCTACACCACATACCGCACCCGCAATTGCTGCTTTAATTATTCAAGTTTCGAATGAATATAGATTGTGCAATAAGGTTTTTTCTGTTGGTTTTGATAATGCAACCGCTAACACTGCAAGTATTGTCGACTCAATTGCGGCTTGTGCCCCGGTTATAAATGGTAAGTATTTTCATCAAAGATGCATTTGTCATATTTTAAATTTATGTGTACAAGATGCTCTATCTTTGTGGCAAAAACATGTTGATCCTATTAGAACTGCCGTAAGCTTGATCCATTGGAAGATTCCTATTGGTAAGGCTTGGAAAAAGTATTGTCGTCAAAAGAAAATAAGGTACACAAATTTTTCTCTTGATGTGTCTACTAGATGGAACTCCACATATGATTGTTTGAACTCTACTTTGGAGCATATAGATTATTTGATTGATTTTTTTAGGACTAATCCCGTTGATGATTTATATCTAACGCATGCATGTTGGGAGCAAAGCATGAGTTTGTTTAAATTGTTCAAAGGTTTCAAAAATGCAACTGTTGAGTTATCCGGTGTTTATTATTGCACATCTGTTCGTGTTTTAGAGCATTGCATGTACATATCACTTGGTTTTAAGACGTCTATGAAAAATTCCGTCTCAAATCCTGAGTTGATGTGTGTTTTATATTATATGATTGACAAATGGCTTAAGTATTTCCGTGAGATTCCATCAGTGTTTTTGATTGCAAAGGTTTTGGATCCGAAATGGAAATTAGCCGGTACGTTGAAGATTTTAGAATTTTATTACACGAATTTTGGTTCTATTGATCTTCAACCACTTCGAGATTTGCAAAAGGACACCAATGAGAGCTACAATGTACGTTTGTCCGAAGTATTCCAAATAAACCTCCCCAATCTCTCCGTCATCAAACATGCATTTGAGTTTGAGTTACGAGCTCTCTTTGCCGAATACGAAGCCAAGTACAACAGTACCCACCAAGTGAGACAACGGCCCACCCCTTAACAACAACACAATTTTGGGTTCTTTCAAGATGATGACCCCGACGCACAATCCCAATTGGCCGACCTATACGGTTACACCACCGGCGGCAGTTCGTCGGCGAGGACGGTAAGTGAGTTAGATTTATATTTTGACTCACGTTTTTCTTTGAATGAAGATGAAGGTCCCGTTCCCAACCAAATCGACGTCCTCGATTGGTGGGGAACACATGAGAAAGATTTTCCCATACTTGCATCAATGGCCAAGGAGATTTTTTCAATTCCGGCTTCCACTGTCGCCGTCGAGTCCGCTTTTAGTGTTGGAGGCAACGTCTTGGACGATAGAAGAAGTAGACTAACCGGCCAAAATATGGAAGCCACCATGTTACTTGATGATTGGTGTTCGGCTGACATTAGAGACCAAGAGCCAGATTGGAACACCCAAGTACAAAATGACCAAGACTACTACCCCGATGAAGATGAACAACAAGAAGAAGAATGAGTTGGAGGTCTACCGCCGTCCGCCGATAGCCGGATAGGTAAGTAAGGTAAGTGAACTACGTGGACTTTGATTCCTTAATGTAATCGGGCATTAAGGATACGTAGGCAACCCAACTTAAATTTTAAATTTAAGTTGGGCTCAAGTCCTTTTCCTTTATTTTATTTTTTTTCAATTTGTTTCAATTTTAAAATATACAAATACAATTACATAATTGTATTTGTATATACTCTAATCGGTGAAGAAGACTTCTCTATAAAACTAAATCCGGGAGACTTTTGACAATTCTACCATGATTGTTGATGGTTAAAATTAAACTCAACAATTAAGGTTGAATTGCTAAAGGTATCCTCAATTTAGTTATCTAGAAACATCTCCTTCACCGACTAAGAGTATATACATATACTATCTATTTACATTTATAATTTATTGTTTTTTACTTCAACTTTTTTTTATTTAAGTCTTTTGATTCTTTTGTAATTTCAATTTTCAAATTTCAACATTTGTATTTGTAATATCGACATTCACATATCGTTCAAATTTGTATGATTGTTATGTATGATTGTTTCAATAAAATTCCAATTGTTCCAACTTCCAACTCCAATATCGACTTCTACTCCATTTGTCAATTGTCATTCTCATTTTATTTTTTTATTCGATAGTACAAGACTACAACTACAACTCTACAATTAGTACTATACCGGAATAAAATTAAAAAAAAAAAAAAAATCGGCATTGAACCGGCGGTCCGAACCGGAACCGCCTGACCCTAGGCGGGCCGGTTCAGGTTCCATATTTTTGGGAACCGGAACCGGCGGCTCCGAACCAGGAACCGGCAGTTCACGAACCGTGGTGACGTCTATATGTATACTTGACAATGTGGGCTAGTTTGAAAAAGCTTATTAATATTAATATTTTTAAACTTTGTGAATAAGCTTATTAATATTTTGACACGCTCATGTATTTATTTATACATTCTGAGATTGGCATGACAAAATCCAAGACACTCAAATTAAACTAAAGAAAATCTAGTTTGTCGAATTACACTGATTAATAGATATATGAAATATGCACTAAATAAGAAGAAAATTATAACTGATAAAAGTTAAATATTAAGTCTTCTAACTGATGTAATGTCTCAAAAATATTTAATAAATATTTTGGAAAATATACTATCTTTGATTTTATTTTACAGTCTTAATGTTAATTACGCCTTCAGTTACATCTTTTTCTAGTCTAAGTCTAACAATTTGTATAAAATCTTTTTATTGTTGTTTCGTTATAATCAATATTAAAAATTAACCATAAAAGCTTACGTTTGGTTGAACAAGTTGTCCAAATTATTCATTTCATCTTAATTCAAATTGATATGGTATTTTTGATTAATAGAAGTGGTGTGGTGGCTGACCAAGTTATCCCACATTGAAAGAGAGGTAAATGATAGAGGACTTATGTTGTATAAATATAGGATAAATCCTACTTTCCCTAAATCTGAGTCAGGTATTTATTCGGGTATTCGGGTGTACCCGATCGGGTATCGGGTATACATTCTAAAAATTCACTACCCGATCCCGACCCTGACCCCGATTTTTGCGGGTATTGGGTACCCGATACCCGCCGGGTATCAGGTCGGGATTTGAAATACCCGTTACCTGCTACCCGTTTCGTCACCCCTAGTCTCTATTAAACTATAGAATCCAAATTTAATTATGGTCTTTCATTTATTGAGCGAGCGTCTTTAATTTGAGATGGCCTTCCTAAATGAGGTCCAATATCTGATAAGCCCACCACGGCCCAACAAAATCATCTCCCTAAAACCTTATTGAATTGACAATCGCCTAAAAAAAATCCCCATTTCCAAAACCCTAATTGAAGAATCGCCATGAGACCTCTCGACGAGAATGAGACGACCGCCGTCTTCAACAAGCTCCACAAATTCGTCGGCAACAACCTGAAGAACATCGTCCTCGAATCCCAGGCCCACGAGGGACCCGAGCCGAACCCCGGCCGCTACTGCTTCCGAATGCAGAAGAATCGCGTCTACTACGTCTCCGAATCGCTCGTGAAGCGCGCCACCAACATCAAGCGCGACAAGCTCGTCTCTCTGGGGACGCAGATCGGCAAATTCACCAAGGGCGGGAAGTTCCACCTGACGGTCCAGTGCCTGAACCTGCTCGCCGCCAACGCGAAGCACAAGGTATGGCTGAAGCCGACGGCGGAGATGAGCTTCCTGTACGGGAACAGCGTGCTGAAGGGCGGAGTCGGGAGGATTACGGAGAGCATTCAAGTTAATGACGGAGTGGTCGTTTTCTCAATGTCGGATGTGCCGCTGGGATTTGGGGATGCCGCTAAGAGCACCGTGGATTGCCGGAAGATGGACCCCAACGGGATCGTTGTGCATCGCCACGCCGATATTGGAGAGTATTTGAGGATGGAGGATGACCTTTAGTTCGGAATTAAGTGGAAATCATGGTGAATTACATGCTCGTTTGATCTAGTTTTTCTTAATCATGATATAATTTTGGGTAATCTAGTTTGTGTTGGTTCATATTTATCACAGTGTTCCCAATTGAAAATGTGTTGTATTTTCATTTTCTGATATCATTTCCTCTGATTATGTTTTGGTTATGAAGTTTTGTCCCTTATGTATTATTTGTCTCAATTTGTTAGGATTGTAACTTGTTATACTACACATAGGTGGCGTTCCGTTGTCACGACTAATAATCATGAGACTATCCATCTAAGATTAGGCTGTAGGATTATTTTAGTTTGAGTGGTGAGGCTATGACTAATTATCATGAGATTATCCATCTAGTATTAAGTTGAGGGTTTTAATTTTGTTTGTTAATTTGATTTTGGTGTTTGTAAAATACTAATGCAGCTGGCCGAGGTGATTGGCACAAGTAATGCCTCTCACCAAGTTAACAGTTGCACACATTAGAAATTTAATGGTACAACAACCAGCTCTTGTCTCCCAGAGTTCCTGTGGCAAGATAGAGAGTGCCATACATACATATCCCTTTCTCTTTATTTTCATTTTTGGTTTTCTTACTTTAGCATTTTCATAGGCTGATAAGTTTGATTCTAATACCATTGGTTTATTATCCACTGTTTTATCTCCCTTTTAAGTACTGTGTGTAAAGGAATTCAAAAGGAAAGGAAAGATGCATAGTTTAGATGACTCATAGTTTAGTGGATCAGTGAATTCATAAGCATAATTTGGATTTGTTGTTGTTGGTGGTGTTGTTTTAATTTGTTTGATTTTATTTTAGTCCCTTTCCAGTCAAGTGTTCAAATAGAAAAATTGATTTGACAATTTAGCTAATCAGCTTATTGAGCTATGTTATCTTCATCAGTTGGAAATTTTGCCTTTGGCTGGGCAAAATAAATCATACTGAAGTGAGTAAAAAGACTTCCTTGGAAATAAATCATCATCCTTGGGAAAATTTATCTACTCTACAAAAATGAGGTGTTAAAGAGTGCAAAATATCTACTTTTCTAACAAAGGGGGGGCACACCCTCATCCTATAAATGTGGTGTTTAAAAGAAAGTTTTGATGATTGCTTAATTGTTGATTGAATTTGGTTTGGGCTCGACTCTAACTCAGCCTATATTGTTTACAATATTTAAAATGGATCACAAATTTGGATTGTCATATTTCTTGGATCGTAAAATAGTTTTATACATAATAATATAGGACTGCTTCTTTTGGGCCAATAATATATAAAATTCATTCATGTATTTATAAAATAAAAAATGTATTGCGCATCCAGGGAATCGAACCCTGGTCAGTACCGTGGGAGGGTACTATGATACCACTACACCAGATGCGCTTCATAAGGTGTCTTATTCATTTCATTAAGTTTAAATGTATACTTTGACACATCAAAATCCAATTTTAATTTGTATGCCAAAATTGTTTTTAAATTGAATTGTCTTAATTTTTTGTTACTTTTGATACCAAGAAATTGGTTGGCAGTCACACGCATGCCCTGTAATTATTTGAAGATATCATAATCTAAAAATTATTTGCAGGCTTTGAACTTATACCAACTAATAAGATCGCAAATTATTTTATTTATGAAAAGGGAGAGTAGTTAAATTTGTATCCCCCTAATTTAATTCGCGCCCGAAGAGGTAATAAGATTTGAATTACTAAGAAATTTATTTTGAAATCAGAACTTGTTTTTTTGAATTTAAAAAGTACTAATTCTTGACATGATCGACTTTAGCGTTAAAGTTAATTAATTCCTCAATATAAAGATATAAGATCTAGTAACATTTTAAAAAATGACGTAAAGGATGATGCTAAACTTCACATTAAGACAAGGAATAAAGCTATGATTCTTAAAAATTGCGTATTCAAATTCTTATCGTATACTATTTGATACAAAAATAATACATCGATGAAAGTCATTATCTACGGATTTTGAGATGATTTCAAGAAATTACTATAATTATAAACATTATTTGTAGTGAAAAAATGGAATAAGTCCGTAATTCCAAAGCTTTACCTTTATTCTTTTATTCGACGATATTGATCTAAACCCATATTCTAAGGTATGGCATAACCCTAATATGTAATGACAACTTTTTGGCTTTGATATTCCGTTAATACCCAAATTATATTTAGATACTTTCTTTAATCGCCTTAATTAAATTAATGCATTTTAGAAAGTGCTCACTTTTTTGCATCCCAATTAGATTTTGGGAGCAAGTATTGGAGAATCCATTCAATTCATGGGAGGATTTTTAAAGTAAGAAATGACATGTAATTCTCATCATTTTATAGATCTTTATTTCTACTTTGTGAGAGAATTAGTTCGATTCGATTAGTTAAATAATATTGTCGTGATAATCGACTACTTGTAGTTAATCTCTTTAATATCTAGATCAAGAAAGACTAATATTCTCCACTCGTGGTTAATATTAATGTATTTATGCATTGTATTATACTAGTAAGTAATATATACATGCCGTCACCAACGATAGAACGAGAGCCGTGTTTATTTTGATTGTTCTAAAGGAAATTTATAAATAAATGTATAAACTTAATTTTCTTTTTATTTAGCAACAAAATCTTCTTTTGCCTCTTAATATTCTTAATTATCAGTCATTTTTAATGCTCACAAGCTAATCGAGGCGAGCGACACGCACAAACGGGATAGTAACATATCACTTTTCAATCACCATCGGTTATTTTTTCGTGTTACATTTTTTACTAGATATATAATTCTCCACGCTTCATCTATTTTTGTCCACGATTAATACGAAATACTATAGTTTTGAATCATATACAATGTACGACACGTTATATTTATACCCGTAATATTCTTCTATAAATTTGATCGAGACATATCAATGATTTTCTCTTGAAAAAAGTTCGAACTCGTACAATTTAAACAAATGACGATATGTTTTGTCTTTTTCATTGATTAACAAGTTTTGTGTGATCATATTGATTTGTGCTAAAATGCATAGTATAAAACTATAAATGTATAGGCTACAGCTAGCCCATTGGTTGTATAACTGAAAATGAACAAGGCTCTTGTTCTTAAAAGACTAAACATTTTAATTTTACTGTATTATATAGCCTTAATATTTAATACTCGCTCCGTTCTCTGGAAATAGAGATTTTTCTTAATATGAACTTGGTAATTTAACAAAGAAAGAAAAGTATAATTAAAATAGTATTAGTAGAAAATGAGACTCATATATTAGGGACAGTGATTTGTATAAGAAGTTTCTCAAAATAAATGTTGTCTGCTTTTAAGGGACGAGCAAAAATAACAAGTTTTGGGAATAAATGCAATATATTTATTGTCTAAATTATACCGCAAAAATTGTTGCATAAAATTATTCTTTGTAACATCTTCATTGTTGCATAAATTGTTGAATTCGTTCTTTCTTTGTAACATCTTCACATTAACCTAAACCAATCTTGAGGGATTCATTTGTGGTGTGTGTGTAAGAGAGAAAGAGAGAGTGGTCCATGAGATTCTGATAGAAGGATAAAAAACCAAAATCTTTATGTTGAAAAGGGCAGTGTTTGGTGTTGGTCGGCTAAGTTCTGGTCATTGCAATTGGACCATTTCTTAACGAGATAGACATTTTCCCAATTTGCTTCTACAATCAAAGTTTTGTTTTTAATTTTTTGGCTGAATAAAAGGCCAATGGGGAATGCTATGAAATTCTAAATTTTGTATCGCACGCCAAACACTATTTAGCAACCCAGTGGGATTTGAACTGTACAAATTGTTGACTTCATACATAATGAGTAGTATACGAAAGGGCTCTTCTATCTTTCTTTTATTTTTATTAAAAAATAAAAGATAAAAAAAACGATTATTTTTATTTGAGTTTAAGCAATAGTCTAAGATGAGAGTTATTGATATGGGCCTCATCTACTATAGACTCTAGTTTTACTTATCTAAGGAATTTACAATATCATTGTCATATATACTTATTTACCATGTCATAGGATATTTTTTTAATGTACATGTACAAATTATATACATGTACAAATTATATACATTTATCTTTTATATAAATTTATGGGTGGAGTCTTCCATAATCATTAACTAATCAGATTTACAAATATATCTTTTATTTACTTCCGTTCTTTTATTTCTCACGCGAAAATAATTAATTGACACTGCCTATTGATGCTCAACGGGAAAGTCCCTCAACGGAACCCCGGCTGATCATCGATCCCCGAATGCCAATCACCCAATAGGAGTAGCTCACTATCATCTGGTGCTTTAATCTCGAGACCAAGTTGATACGAGTCTCATCTTCTATAAGCCCTAGTTTTAGTTATATGAGGATTTACCATATCTTTCTCATATATGCATGGAGTTGTTCGGTTTGTAAGATTATATCTCATGATTAAATTTGTATTATGTTTGGTTCATGAGATTGTATCTCATGATCTCATGACTTAATCCTAGACGGATAGTCATATGATAATTAGTCATAGTCAACCCCCTCCTACTAAATAATATCACAACTTAATCCTAGATTATATCTTGCTACTATTTTATTTAGGAAACCGAACACCATTATTATACTATTTGCTTTACATTATTCCCGCAGGATATTTTTCACTCATCTACTTTTTTCTCTCATATTTTACTCTCTTTCCACTTAACTCTTAAAATATCAATTTCGTAAATTTTGTGTCCAAATGAAATGTCACGTCAATGCGAATTTCCATTGGTTATGAATTTCTTAAAATAAATAAAACTCTTGTTTGGAGGTAGAAGAATCAATATGAAGAGCTTGGGTCAAATCTATTACTAGTATAAAGGTAAGTTAACGTAGTTTCTCAATCAGAATCAAGAATCTCCCTTTGTTTCTGGTCCAAAAGAGCCAGACCATCAATCCTAAAGTTTTTGAAATTTGTTCATTTTTAGTGGACAAAAGTTACTATATTTCAATCACCCCATTCACACACTTGTGTGAAAAGACCTCCTATTTTCCCCCAAAAAACTTTTACATAGCTAACAAGATTCTCGAAAATTTTATGCAATTTCTTGGTTCAATGTTTCTATCAATGTACTCCCTATACAAATGTAAGAAAGAATATATTTATAATTACGTTAGGAAAAAATTAACCAAAATTCAATTGTCATAACCTATTGGGATACATAATATCCTAGAATTATGTGTATGGATGGACATAAATTGTAAATGATAGAACATGTTAACACGCGACAATATAGGGAGTATGATTTAATGTCAGGATGATTTTTTATAATAGATTTGAGGATATCTATATAGGGGTGCGTTAAAATGACAACACTCTTAAAATGACACTGTGACACCACGCTAGACAACAATATTATAAACACTAGACTGCAATATCCAATACACTAGACTGCAATCTATAGATTGCAGTCCAGCGTATTGGATATTGCAGGCGGGAAAAATTGCAGTCTAGCGTATTGGATATTGCAGTCCGCGAAAATTTACCCTTGAGCAATTTTTATGATTGCCACATGGCAGCTGATTATTCGTCCATGTGTACAAATGATTGGCTAGGATTGGTGGTATGGTGTTACCTTAAGAGGTGTTGTCATTTTAACACAAACCTATCTATATATCGTGATCATACATTTGTTTCACGTGTACTACTAACTAATTAGTCGTCTTGTTTATTTCACTGCCTCCATATTAAGGGGAATTTATTGCCTCCATATTAAGGGGAATTTATTGTGTAAATATATTTACTTACTTGAAGTGTGATCTTGATTATTAGTGTTACATACATACACACTACTATAGCATCATATGTCAATATTTTCTAAATATTAATGCAACTCAGACTTTGATTCCTTCAATTAATATTGTTTGATTCCTCTAGTCCATGATCTCTTGAAAGCAATACTATGATAAATTGTTTTCTTGCAAGATTTTGTGATGGCAGCCAGCTAAGATAAATGTGGATATCGTTTCGGGACAAAATCCCTTTAATTTGTTAAGGTACCACTTTGAAATACAACTACTATTAGTTATTTTCCATTACTCTTCTTTTTATATATACATGATATCATAAATTATTTTTTTTTGTGGGGATGAGGATTTCTAGAATTTGCAAAATATTCTCCCATATAGGGTGGGGTTGTGCATGGAGAGAATCGCATAAAGTCAGGATTCTACTCAATCCGAACGCATTCTTTATTTGAACAAATACAATGCCTTAAAAAAAATTCTATAATTAATAGTACTATACTAAATTTCAAAATTGATCTATTACATTTGCATAAAACACTTCTTGATCATACACATTAAGCATTGTGTTATATTTTGGTCCTAAATAATATATTTAGTTCCATATTTAATGATTTTGTTAAAAATTAATTGTCAACCACATTTTGACCTAATTGATAAGTTAAATACATGCAAAAACATACTTACTCCGTTCCTGAAAAGTACTCCTGAACTATTTCTTTTTTAATTCGTCCCTAAAAAATATGAACTTTCTAATTTTGGAAACTCATTTCTCTCTAATGAGGTGGGACTCATTCTCCACTAACAATATTTTAAAAACTTTTTCTTTCTATCTCTCTCTTGTTTTTTTTCAATTATGCATTAAAACTCGTGCTGAACCAAATGTTTATACTCTTTGAGGACGGAGGGAGTATTATCTAGGACCAAAAGCCAATACACTTAAAATTTGTAGTACTACCAAATAGATTTTTGTACAATTATACATGACTTAATTTTGGACTTTAAAACATGGTTGACAATTACTCCCTCCGTCCCCGATTAATTGTCACTCTTTGAGCGGACACGGGTTTAAGAAATGTAAAGAAAACTTGGTTGAAAAAGTTAGTGGAATATGAGATCTACTTTTTTATATTGGTTTTATAATAAAATGTAAGTGAAGTTAGTTAGTGGAATGTGAGACCTACTTATCATTTTTGGTAAAAATGAAGTGTGACAATTATTAAGGTACGGACCGAAATGGAAAAGAGTGACAATTAATCGGGGACGGAGGGAGTAATTTTTAACAAAATTTATGGATCAAAACATACTCCTATTTTAGGATCAAAAGCTGACACATATATGATCAAAGAATTTTTTTTATCAAATGTACGTAATCAATTTAACTTTAATCTTAAGACTATCATGGTAGATATGAGGCCCTTTAGAATCATAACTATATGTACAGGTTGCATACATATACAGATAAGAATGTATTAAAAAATTAACACATCCTTAGGTGTTTACAGAAACTAAGTTACCATAAAAATTTAAAATTCTACTACTATTGAGTAATTTTTATCCGCTGCTAAATTCCATATTTCGCAAGATTTTTGTAGTGAGAGCGCCACATTTAGCCAAAAATTGGAGGACAAGGGTGTATGAGTCTAAGATAACTCAAATGTTAAATTTGTCATAATTTCTTTGATTTAAATTATTTTTAAAATGTTATATATAATATACTAAATTAAAGATAATTTTATAAAGATTTTAACAAAATCCTAATTTTATATGTTTCGGCGAATTCTTTTTTGTACGAAAATTTGTATTTGTACAGATTCCTAATGTTCATTATACTACTAATTCAAATTAGATCAGTATACATGTCCTAAACTTATGTGTCCAATGATGCCCCTTCGCAAGAATTCGTATGCTGATTTTTGCTGATTTTGTAAATTTCATTCCTATATTCCAAATTCGATTGTAATAAGAGAGCGGTTGACCTCATACTGATCATATTAATTAAATCATCATCTTAGATAATAATAACCAAGAACTAATATAAGCTAGCATATGGTATGACAATCAAATAGTATAAAAATGACACACGTGACAATATTATCAAAATGATTCTAGTTTAATATTTTAGTGATATTTTAGTCATTTCAGCCACAATTAGTTTTAATATTTAACTTTTTTCATCGTATAAAATATCATATCATTATATAAATACTCTCTCTTTTCAAAAAATAACTCAATTTTTAAATTTCACAACTTTCTTACTTTAAATTATTTTTTTGAAAACACAACTAAAAATATATAATTTTATTAGAATTTTAACAAAATCATACTTACACTTGTTTATGTGAAGATATTTGCATAATCATTTAAAAATAGTTTTTGCAAAGAATTATGATGATACTTATATACTGTTACAATAATATTATACAACTATTGTGATAATATTGTACAATTAATTAGTATGATGAGAATGTATAACAAAGTATAATTATATTGATGTGATGATATTGTATAACAGTATGATACCTTGTGTGATGACAATATATAATCAATATGATGACATTGTACAACTCATGTGATAACTTTTCAAATATATTATTTGACAAAAACATTGTAAATTTTTATTGTGAATATATCGAATTAGGGTTCGTTATAATTTATCAAAGCTAAGGTACTTATGTGAGAAAATCGTAAATATGTATATTTATATTGTGTGTGAATGAAAGAGATATTGTCGGTGAATTAAACATTTATTATGTATGAAAGAAACTTATAGTACTATTGTCTATACATGTACATGCATACTGATATATCGATGTATATAGCTATATATACATCGACTCTAGCATTTAAAACATGAAAAAAAGGAAGAAAACTTGAAATTCCGGTAAAGATATATATCTGGAATATTTTATCTAAAATTTGCAAATATGACACTATAAAAATTCCAGCGGTCTACCGATCGATTTGTCTTTTGTCTTATGCTACACTTGCAACTTTTGAATATGACAATTCTTATTTATACTATTAAAAAAAAGGTGCTAGTCGCCCTAAAGGTACCAATTCTAATTCTCACATATACTAATATTTTTCTCAATTTAGATGATAAAATTTTAGCATATATGGGTTCCACAAGGTATCTATATCGACTTGACACCGTCCCATAATTGTTCTAAAAAATTAAATAGTAGTAGTACTATATTAAATAAATAAATAAACGCCTATACACACCCACGTGAACAAGATACATGCATGAAACATTAATTTGATTTATGATATTATGCTTTTCTTTGCTAAAGCTTAATCTTATTCTCTCAAATCTAATTAATACCCCCACGTGTCTAAAACTAATTAATCAAGTCTTTCAACTATTCACGTATACTATAGTTGTCTTATGACAGCTGTTATTTTTACTCCTCTCTAATTCACTGAATCAAATGTGTACACATAGAATAGAAAAGTAAAAAAAAATAGACTCGCCAATATTTATGCACGCTGTAGTAGAGACAAAAATAAAATAAAAATTGAAATAGACATATATGCCTTGTAGTATTACATCACGAAGCATCTAAATTCTAATACAGCTGCCCCTATATAAACTCATGCAAATTAACCATTTCCCACATCAAAACAAAATCCTCACTTTCACTTACATATTTGTTCCAATAATGTCCGGCGTTTGGGTGTTCAAGAATGGGGTGGTCCGGCTGGTGGAGAACGGCGGCAGCGACAGTCATCGCCGGAAAGTGATGGTCCACGTGGCATCGGGTGAGGCCATCACATCTTACTCGGTTCTTGAGAGAATCTTGTTTTCACTAGGGTGGGAGAGGTACTACGATGATCCGGAGCTGCTGCAGTTCCACAAGAGATCTACGGTGCACCTCATCTCTCTCCCCCGAGACTTCAACAAGTTCAAATCCATTCACATGTACGACATCGTTGTCAAGAATCGAAACGAGTTTGAAGTTAGAGACATGTGATGTCATGTCATCCTTCTTAATTAATTATGTATTATGATTTGTGTGTGTGTTAATAATTAAGTTGTTGAGTTTGTTGTGTTGGTAGTTTAATTAGAGAATTAGAGTTATTGTTTGTTTTGTACAAAAGGGTTGTCTACTAATTGCGTTGTTCAAGTTTGTAATGAATTGGTTGTGGGAGATGATTTATGTAAGGTATTCAATTGGCTCTGACCATTTGATGTCACATTTATTCCAACAATAATTTAATTTAGTATGAGAACTAGTTTATGTTTTTCATTTATTTCACATCCCATTAACTTGGAGGTTGGATTGTCAAGTTAGAATACTTCAATCCAAGTATAATCAAGAAGTTGGTCAATGCTCCAAGTCTTTTCGAAGACACAAGTGAGATTTTTTGGTTGTGTAAAAAATAGGTATCGACTTATTCTCTTCTAGGAAAACATATAGAATGGGAGAAACTGATTGAAGATTGAGTTACAAAGCAATCTTGAATTAATTATTTTTATTCCAATAAGTATTTCTCGTTGGAGCTAGCTAGCTAGCTAGGGATAAATGCCATAAATGGAAACTTGTCCTTAATTAGAAGTAAATATTCCAACTAATTAAGCGTACATTTTGGGTACGAGCAATCTCAGCCTCTAAAATCTCAACATCTGTCTTTTGTTGTTCAAGCTACTCATGTTGCATAAGAATTATTGGAGAGAGAGAGAGAGATAGAGAACAACCAATAAGCATACACCAAAATTTATGCTTAAGTTTTTGGTTTCAAGAAGATTCTGTTGATCCTTGATAGTTCCAATTCATAATGCAAATCCATATCCATCATGGGTAGAAGATTCAAATGAAAAAAATTAGTCTTGTTAATATTTCTTCCATAGCTATATTTGTGGAGTACAAATTTGAAACACGATAAAGTTGAGGCTCCAAATTAAGCTTTTTCCATATCTATAGCCAACCCTAGAAAAGTCCTATGAATTCAACCATAAAAAAGTGCTTCAAAGGCTGCATAGAACATATCTCCATAAGTTCAACTAGATTCCCAGATTCTGCCCAAAATTATATTCCAAATTCTAGTGCAAAAATGGCCTATGAATTCAAACAATGTATAGTATAGATTAAGCCATTGTGAAATTATATATGAAGACAAGAGGCTTATCAAATAATACCTCTAATATAGAGTTACTTGGACAGTAAACCCTTTTCAAAAGCCCACTCCTTTCCTGAATGGGCTTCTATGACATTTCACTCTCCTTCTACCAATCATTTGTATAGATAAAAAGTGGAGTACTTGACTTTATTAATAAATATATGTTGTACTATTTTTTAGATACCTGTACATATTGTTTTGTGATATTTCTGTCATATCCTATCCATGAGGTATGGGGCGAGAGACTTCTGTATTTACCCCTCTTCTTGCAAAAGGTTAAACCCCAACCCCTAGGGCCCCCCATATCTCGGCCCGACAGTATTGTCAGGGTTGTTCAGTCAGGGTACGCAGTGGCCCGTTAAGGTAGAGGGTCGTGACCCACTGTCCTGCCCCAAGTCCACCTCTCAAGGCCAAACACTTGTGTCTGAGAACCGAGGTGGAAGTAGTGGGAATCAATCCTTGGCCATTCTTGCAAATCTGCTCCTCCGGAACCAACTGCACTGCCCCTGCGGGCCAGTATCTACCCCTCTTGAGCTTGATTTTGACTGCTAACAGCTTTTGTCACACTCATGCCATGCATACATTTTTCCATTTGCATGAAACTTATTTCAATTATTTATTTCCTAGCTACTGCAATATTTATTGTCTTTTCATGCATGGCTGGAAGCATTGATCATTCACCCACTAGTTCTGGTACTCAGATTCGATCTCTACCCCCATCATCCAATTTATCTTTCTATAAAGACAGAGTGAGTACCCACAAACAAGAATCCCTAATTAAAGTGTGTGTGTGTGTGTGAGAGAGAGAGAGAGATGCATTAGAATAAGATGGGCTCTCATGTACTTTGCTCGAAATTCAATCTTTTTAGTAAGGATATAGTAATATATTAATCCATAAGTTGATGTTCTCATTCAGAATTTTTCGTACATAGATCCTTCTCCTATACATGTATTATATGTGAACACTTTTTTGGAAGAATATGATGTGCGAAGGTTCTTGAGAACCCAATAAGACAAAGATCAAATATATTATAATTTGTGTATGATTTATTTATTCACTATTGCAATACAATACAATTCCCAAACCCCAAAGAAAATATCATGCTTGCAACTTTTAGTTATTCAATTAAAGAAAGAACCTAGTTCTAACCCATATACACAAAAGAAAAAAGCAACAATATATTCAATCCATATATAGCTTATTCCCTAGCTTAAATACACAAAGTTTCTCCACCTATTTACACACATCTTTTCCCAAAAGAAAAAAAAAATCCACAATACATACATAATTAAACCTAAGAGACGCAATTACTTGCGTTGGAAAATTATAAAAAAATAACAACAATTTAGGACACAAGAAAATGTTCTTAGATTAAGGACAAATTAACTTGATATTTTGCTTTTTATACACTTCCATTTGCGTCCTCTAATTTTCACCAATAAAAAAGGACGTTTTTAAAGTGTTGGTGGCATATTTAGAAACACAAATTAGCATCCTCAATTGCATTCAAAATTCTCTTAACTATTTTTTTGTTGTTGTATTGTCACTATGGCAATACAATACAATACAATGGCCAAAGAAAGTATCATGCTTGCAACTTTTAGTTATTCAATAAAAGAAAGAACCTAGTTCTAATTAACCCATATACACAAAAGAAAAAAGCAACAATTTTAAATTCCATATATAGCTTATTCCCTAGCTTAAATACACAAAGTTTCTCCACCTATTTACACACATCTTTCCCAAAAGAAAAAAAAAATCCACAATACATGCATAATTAAACCTAAAACCCCTATATATATATCCCCACATTCAATAAATTCACCATCTTCTTCAATTGAGTATCATACAATATAGTGCTTGAATAATGTCCGGCGTTTGGGTGTTCAAGAACGGTGTCGTTCGATTGGTGGAAAACGCGGGAGAGTGCCACAGCAAGAAGATGCTAATACATGTGGCCTCAAATGAGGTGATGGCATCATATGCTGTGTTGGAGAGGAAATTGTTGCAGCTTGGATGGGAAAGGTACTATGATGATCCTAATCTGCTCCAATATCATAAGAGATCAACAGTCCATCTCATCTCTCTCCCCAAAGATTTCAACAAGTTCAAATCCATGCACATGTACGACATCGTTGTCAAGAATCGAAATGAGTTTGAAGTTAGAGATCTTTAGTGATAGTCATATGAGATGATCACCCAAGTTTAATTTCTAGGGTTTGTCTTTGTGTGTGTGTTTATTTTACTTTGTGTGTGTGTTTAATTAGGGATGATTGTCTCTTTATTGTATTATATCTTCTTGATTTGGGGTTGTGATGTAAGAAAAATGGAATAAGGGGTATGGAGATTGTAGTAATTTGACGTAGTGAACTTACAAGATTGTCTAGTTTGGAATTTTCAAGATAATTAAAGAGAGTGGTCTTTTTTATATATGCCATAGTACTCGTAAGTATTTAACAGAAGCGTTTCATCATTTTATGCACTCGTTTTAAAAAAATAATATAATAAATAGTTAAAGTGGAGAAAAAGTAAAATTAGAGAGAGAATAATGTTGAGACTTTTTCTTCACTTTAACTACTCCATTTATTATTGTGCAGAAAAATGCCTCTATTAAGGCAGAATGGAGAACGTATGCATTATTGTTGATATAAAGAATCGTGATTGGTTTTAAATAGTTTATATCTTTGAATTGTCGATTTTATGCTTGATTTAATATATATATATATAGACGGAAGAGAGATCGATCCTAACTCTTTCGATTCCACCAACTAATTAAGTAATTTTATAGAATATTGAGTAAATCCAGATTACTTTTCTAATTATTTTCTTTGTAGCATTAGTTACTACTAGTATCATTTACTAGATCTTTTCTTTGTAGTATTAATGATAGAGAACTAATAATAAGATATAGAAATACATACACTTATGTTGATAGAAGTAACACCATCAAACCGAATTTGTTGAGAAAGAGGATTTTAAAAATAATACTAGTAGTAATATAAAGTACTCCGGTCCTTCATCCCATCATGAGCGAATCACATCTTTCAGACACGAGATTTAAGAAATTGATATTTAAAAGGTTAAGTGGAGAGAGAGTAAAGTATGAGAGAGAAAAAAAAAATACTCTCTACGTCCACAAAAAATAGTCTCAATTATGGACGGCGTTGCTCTATGAAGAGGCATACAATCTGTTGAAAAAACGATTGAATTTAAATGAGAGTAATAGAAATTTCTATGCCATGTATAGATTTGAAATGCTGAAGATGTATAAATTAATTGTTCAGAAATATCAAATATAATGATATACATATGTAACATATACTTGATGGGCGGTGCACATGGGTGCTACCACATGCACATTAATAGGTGCCGTCGATGGAATGTAGGAGATGATTCCTAGTTTGCTTGTTTACTCTACTTTTATTTCTAGTTCTACTTATAGGAATTACAAATTCCAAACTTGGTTTATGATTCCGCACCTAAACCTTAACTGTCTGGAAAGACACTGATCGGTGTCTATGTCCCATTGAAAAGGCAGGACGGTAGATCCACTTTATATTGATCTTTAATTAAGTACTATAATACTTTAAGTATTACTTTCTTAATCTGGCAATAGGATTCTCGTTTTGTTGTTTTTGTACGTCTGTCAATAAAGATTTTTAACATATTCCACTAATTCATTTTACTCTGAGGTCTTGTGTTGGTGTTGGCTGAGTGACTTTTTCACTAGCCTTTTCTTGAGATCTTTAGATAAAAGTGTGCATCGTGAAGGTTAGTGTACGTGCTAGATTGGGCCTTACTATTCTTACATCTTTTGCTCTAAGCTTTTGTTTTTGCAGATTTTGTGTGGTGTAGTGTAGATATGTGTAGATATGTAACTTTCATCTGTATTTTTTATTTATGTTTGTTGTAATCAGTGTGATAGTCGTGTGACTAACCATCTCACGTAGATGTTTGTAAATCTTGCGAGACCGATCCTTGCATTAGTTATAAGAGCCTAACAACCAAAAATAACTAATACTACCAATTAGCATATATTAGTACAATATATTTCAATGATCATGTGACATTGTTTTGTTTTGGCAGATTCCTGCTTTAAACCCTCCCTCTTTGACAAAGATGCTTCCGAAAGGGTTGTTGATTTTCCCACCCTTAAAGACAATTAAAATATCCAACCAAATTTCTAAAACTAAAGAAAGGCTAAAGAAAAACATATTCTCCCTAAACCTAATGTGGAAGACAGCCCTATTTTTCCATACAAGTTAAGCTACTACAATATTTTTATAGACAGGAAAGAAAACTTTTATTTATTCTGTATCGAAGAATTCTATATAAAAGAATGGTCTATCATCTATGCTAGTATTTCCTTATGCTTGAAGAGAGGATTTCCAGCCCACCATGTTTTCTGGAATTAGGACTACAATTTTTCTGCCCCCCTAGTGTTCCTAGATCCTACTCCTTCCTACATAGGAGTGGGCAAAAATATCAAAAAAATGCCTACGTATTGTACCAAAAATTATAGAATTTTTAGTAATACCGTAATTTTTGGTAGGGTATGATATCATACTATAAGTTTTCGATACGGTAACGATATGAATTTTTTATACTGTGGTATATCGAAAATACGGTATATACTGATATTACCGGTATACCGAAAGTCGGAAATATATATCGAAATCAATACGTATCGAATTAACGATATATACTGTATATACCGATTAAAATAATAATATAATTTAATATTTTAGATTAATACCATAAATATATTCATTAATAATTTATTCATATATTTTTCAGTATAAAGTTGTGCAAAACGGTATAACGGTATATCGTGCCGAAGTTCGGTATACCGTACTATATGGCATATCGAAGTTCCGCATGATATACCAAAATATCGATACGGTAACCGTAGTGATACTACTCATATCGAAAGTTTGGTACACTGAAATTCTCGATACGGTAACAGTATGAAAATCTTTCATAGGGATATTTTTGGTACGTTATAGGGTATAAAATTTTCAATAAAAACAAAATAACTGCAACATCAAAGTATCCAATTTGCTTTGGCATTTCCAAGTTTCAAAATCCTACTTCATCCGTCCCTAATAATTTGTCATCATTTGACCAGGTATGAATTTTAAGAAATGTAATACAAGTGGGTTGAAAAAGTTAATGGAATGTGGTTCATACTTTTATATATTAATTTTATAATAAAATGTGAGTGACAATGAGTTAGTGGAATGTGAGTCCATTACCAAAAATAGTACTTAAAAGTGAAATGTGACATATTTTTAGGGACAGATAAAAATGGAAATAAATGACAAATTTTCAGCGACGGAAAGGAAAAAGTACAATATTTTAACTTTTTATTTTATTCAATATTGATTTTTCGGGCTTTACAAGTTTTCCTGATTTTTGGCAATTCTGTTTAGATTTTCAAAGTTCATATAATTCGATTTGAATTTTTTGGACAAAAGTTGAATGCTTAACAAAATAAATGTACAAATTCAGTTCAGTTTTAAGGTACTTTTCCGGGGGGGGGGGGGTGTCTTTAGTTTAGTCGTAGAGATTAAATAAGTCCCTGAGATCTAAAATTTTCATCAATAAAATCATCTATATCATTTCTTTTGTAAAACTGGAAAAAAAATGTTTGTCTATTTTACATTGAAAAAACAGATGAAGCAATAATATGGGAATCAAACAACATGACCCAAGGGAAGAGTTGTTGGCTGTTGGTACATGGAGAATCCTCTTTAACCACTATAATCGAGAAGAGACGAGTGAAGATGGAGGGCCGAGAATACTAACAGTTAAAACCCCCGCAGACAGAGAGGATGATGATGAGGACAAGGAAGAGGATAATTCCGAGCACAACCAACTTTATTTTCATGTTTTGGTACCACAACTTTCGCCGGAGTTGTGTCCCTCCTGTCTTGAACACTTGAGCCTGCAGTGACAACAAATCGGGCTCAGTTCTGTTTCATTTCATACAAACCCTTTTTCATACGCTAGGACTGAAAAAAGTTATGGGAATAATAATAGCTCTCAACTCACCGACTCGCGCAAGTCTTGAGCCTTGTCGTTGAGATCCGTTAGGTTTTGGCCTCTTTCTATAGTCTGCAAGATGCACAGAGGACAGTATGAACATGAACAACATATATACCGTATGAAAAATCAGCTCAATTGCACATGTTGAGATCACATAGATATGACACGTGTAGTGGATTGTTACTTGAAACGAAGAACGAGTTCAAAGCACTTGAAATGCAGAATTATATAAGATGAAAAGATACATTCTGTGTTAATGAACTCTTACTCTAATGATTAAATTTAATGTTAGAAATTCAGCATAGTAATTGAACTATAAGAGCAACCAAAAATCATACAGAGTTATCAAATTATGATCAAAAGCAAGATATACACACTGAAAAGAGCACGGTAGAAGAATTAAGCCTGCATTTAGCAAAAGCAGTAACGTAACCAGAAGCAAATAAGAGCGTAGTAGTATAATTTTTTAGTGCAGTCCATTTAGCCTACCTTGTCTATATTCTCCAGCATAATACTTTTGACTTCGGAAACTTGGGCTTTAACTTTCAATAGTTTCTCAATCTCATCAGCGTGATCAATGATATATTGCATGTGTTCTTTCATTAGAGGCCTGCAAGATTCTTCGAATTATACATATTTATCCAACGCTCATGTCAAAATACTAACATAAATCACGTTTTGTCATTTGGAAATGAGAAATTTACCCAAATTCTTTGTTGAGACTTTTTGCAACTGCTGTATCGGCTTTACCACCACCATATCTTTTCCTGAAATCAGCTTTAATGCGTTCCAAAAGTGCGATTGAGATCTGTTTTCCAACAGATTCTTTGGCAACGACACAGTAAGCTGCATGGGAGGTAAGCATCGCATCAAGCACTCTTTAAAAGGATAAAGCAAGCAAGAGACACTCAAGATAATTTCAGAAAACACACTTCAAGAGAAATTTCAATTTTCAAAGCTCAGTACAAAATTCTTATAACATCTATCTCTTGAATTTTAATACTATGTGCATATTTTTCCTCATTTATATTATTCGAAGAAGAGGGAAAGAAAACCAGTAAATAGCCTTTGAACGCGCAGCACCATGTTATCATGTTAGTTGGCCTACATATCATAAAATCCGATCAGCAGATATTTCCTCACAAAGTTCAATACTCTAGTCTAAACTCCACTGGCATCTTTAGATGCTGGAGAAAACAGGCCGATGTTTTCAGGCCAAAAATCAGGCATTGATTAGGGAACCGTCAAAATTTACAAAAACTTTCAAATTTCACTCACATAGACATCACTCCACCACATTATTGTGCATTAACCCAAACTTAATAAATAAGAACATAATGGTAACAGAGATCAGACACATCAGTGCTCTGCAAATTATCATATATGAACTCAACGATTTATAACTTGAACTTTTCACATTCAACATTCAACATTCAACAGCTCATACTAGATTCCCAAATAAAGTTTTGGAGCTTTGATGTGATTGAGTAATGAGCAGAAAGCAAGTAGTAATACAAGAACCAACAACTCAGAACCTCGTGATGTTAAAAGTCTGCAAGATTCAGCCAAAACGAGTTTCGGTTGAGCCATCACGACACTACTACTAACAGTTCAGATCATCCAAAATCCTATAAAGCGACTCGTATTAGCTTTATTATCAGTCATTAATGGCTGAAACACATTTCAATATTGAAGTATATTAGAGTGGGAGGCTAATCAAGATATATGCTATTCATATTTCATTCAACAATCAATTCATTCCCAAAAGATCATTTTATTTATACAAACAACTGCATCCACGCATACATACCAACCCCTTCCTCCTTATCTATACAAATTTAACTCCAATATGATCAAGCACAAATGATCTTTTGGTATTGCCCTAACTTTTCTCACCACCAATTTAAATTTTGATATGAATCGAAACTGAAACAATTCTATATCTATAAACTCACAATTTAAGCTGTTCAGGCAATTAAAAAGAAAAAAGAAAGCAAATGAAAAAATCAAGAAAGCAAGTTCTATGAATTGTCAACAACTTTCACCTGTCCAAAATCAAAACCTAAAATAGATCCAATACCCAATTCTCGAAAACCTGAAAAGGGTAGAAAAAATTTCCAAAATTGGCAAACGACCGAAATTTCATGATAGCTAAAACACAAGAAGTGGAAACTAAAGATTCCCACCTCAGATCCAAGAAAAATCAGCTCAAATTCAACTCTCATTCCCCCAAATTGTAAACCAAATCAACAAAATCAAATTACAGCATAAGCCCAAAAAATCAAAATAAGTTATTTACCGTATCCATCTTCAACTAAGAAGTTAAAAATGTGGTGATCACAGTTGTAGGTGAACTTGTTGTTGGTGGAAGAGAGACGCTGCAAGCACTGAGCTGCGATCGCCGGAAAATTGCCTGTGAACTCGGTGTACTCCACCAGCACCATCGTGCCACGCGCCACGAAGCTGTATATGAACGATTCTTGGCCCATGGATGAGACGATTCACCGATTTCCGCAGCAGAATTGAAATTGAATTGAACCCCGCGGCAGTCGAAAGTTTCTTTCTTTAACGTTAAACCGCCGCTTTTTGGTGGTGGGCTGTTTCCGATTGGCAGCTTCTGTTTTTGGTTACTTCCTTTCTTGCTTTCTTTTAATCTACTTTATAGCTTAATTACTACTTGTATTTATTTAATTTTCTCTTTTAATATAATCACTTGAAACACGAATTTGGTAAGTATGATTTGAAATAACTAATTTACTAACTTTTTTGAATCACCGAGTTAACACATTTGAAAGTTAATGAAATAAGAAAGGCCAAGTCTGGTTTCTAGAATGGTCTTGAAACATTTTTCAATAGCATTTCCTTCTGTTTTGAAAAAGTTTTTTTTAGATTGCTTCAAGATTGAGGAAAACGTGTTGCATTTATGAAGTTTCATTTTTTCATTTTATTTAATATATTTATTTATTAAAATGAGAGTCCGTGTAAGTAATTGTTTATTCATAAATTTTAGTCTCGCGTATCAACTTTAATCAAAATTTAAGCTCAAACGAATTCGGATAGATTATTGATGCAAAAATGTTTTTAGTTGTCAATTTCAAATTCAATTTAGAATAGTTTGATTGGAATATATGCTATTTATGAAAAATAGGAATTCTTTTGCTTTGCAATTAAGGAAGCTTATTGAAATTTATTCTTTAATTGGATGGAGAGTAGTGGGGAAATAATTAAATGCTCGGCCAATTAAGATTTTCGTCAATTAGAATTGCAGCAGGATTTTGTTGACTAGGATTTTGAGATATAGATTTTCTTTTCTTTTCTTTTTTAAGAAAAGACAGAGATTTTCTCATGACCATGAATCCTAACTCTGTGACCGTTATTTTATAGATAGGGACAGCGATATACATAGTCAAATCTTCAATCATATACTGCAGCCCTAAACTAATATAGTTTTATATTTTACTATAAAATAATATTAAACGGAGTATAAGTATGTACTACAGCTACTAGTAAAATTTTGTGAGTCATGTACTCAAAAAATAGTTTAAAATTTCAGTTTAGTGTAAATAATGGAAGTATAATTATTTTCCACATATACTTAAAAATAGAATTTAATTTTATGTAAATGGTAGAATATGATTCTATACTTATAACCTTTTTTTGTATATCGAATATTTGGATTACTTAAATTGTAATTTATGCAACTGAAATAATATAAAAAATTATTTTCAAGATTGGTGCAATTGTTGCCCCTTTGCAATGCGTGGACTAAACCTGATATACTGTACTTTGTTTAATTAGATCCACAAATTTTTGTTTAAATTTGTTCAAGATATTTTGATACTAGTATAAATGTGTTGCCACTATATATGTACCTTGATATTACTTGCTACTAGGAATAACAATTAATGTTGTGATGGATACAGATTTGTGGATGTAGGTAGATCCATTTCGTAGAATCATAGTCCTCCTAGAATAGGATCGAGCAAATCTGAACGGGATCTGGATTAGTATTTTTTATGACCCAATTCTGAATCGGATTTGGACCAACGGAAAAACTTTGAAAATTAAATCTAGATCTAGGAGGATCTTGCAAATAAGACTATTTTGAATTGATGTGAGATTTTGATTTTGTAATCTACATAAAATAATCCAAAGCCGAGACAAGTTTAGCCCTCACTGATCAAGTGGAAAATATCGCATTCCGTCCCATCCCAGCAAGACAAATTTGAGGGAGACTTGTTGCGAGCATCCTCTTTTGGCGGGACTCACACGAAGGGGTGAAGGAGGGAGAGTTGTCTCCTCGCCTCCACGGCTCCACCCACCCTACCCTACATTCATTTCATTCAAGATCAGTGGTGGATCCATGATTTGTCATTTGAGGTACGAGTCGCATAATAAATAATTACATAACACCTAAAAAAATAGAAAATAGCGGTAAAATAATATTTGAAATATTATTCAATTTTGAACTCGTGTATTTTAAAAAAAAATAAACCAAAAACTATAAGTAAAATCTAATTTATTTTTCTACGTGTCTTCATTTCCTCAAAGCGATGGGCTATATCATCATCAGAGACTTATAGAAACATTTCTTTCTCAATGAAAATCTCCAAACAATCATTCAAAGGTTGATCATCAATTCTATTTCGCAACTTATTATCCACAAACGTCATTCCAGAAAATATCTCTCTACACTTGCAGTAACAGCCGGAAGAATCAAAATCAACTTGATAAGCAAAAAAGACAAAGGGGTAAGTCACATCCCTCTTTATTTCGACAAGCTTCATTAAAAGAGAACTAAGATCTTGTAAATTCTGAAAGTTATGATCTCTTTTCATATCCTTCATAAATATATAAAGTTGACCATCAAGAGACCTCAAAGCTTGTATTCTGATTTATTTCCTTAGATGATTATTCCTTCAATATTCATAGCTATCTCTTGGTTTATTCTCTTTTATCTATCATTTGTTATTCTTTATCATAATATTGTTATCTACTTAACTCAAATAATATCATTATATTAAATTACGTGGCAAAAGAAGTTGATCACTTGCGACTGCGACGAGACGAAAAGTTCATTCTATATTCATCTATAAATATCCCATTAATCACCTAATTTTTTTTTCACACAAAAAGTTTTCTCTCACTCAAATTTCTCTCTAAAGTTTTATTCTCATAATAAAAACTCTAAACTTTTTACTATTATTATGTAATTTTTCAGAACTTTTTACTACTAGTATTTTTAGGATTTTTAACTATGTACTCCATTTGTTTTATATTGGATGTATCATTTTTCTTTTTAATTTATCTTAATAAAAAATGTCAAAAAAATTTTCTAAAATTTCTTACACATTAATATATAAAATATATTTTCTCTCCGCACTTAATACACAAATACAAGTTCTTCTAAAATTATATGTCCATACACTCTAATTTTGTTAATGAATGAACCGGTTAAAAAATTCTTTATGAGAATCTATAACCTTGTTCTATAATTTGATTATATATAATGCGAATAATCCGCATGGATATTTTACATGGAATATAAATAATAAATTTACCCGCCCTAATTTTGAACTGGACGATCTATTGCTCAATAATCGCGGTAGCTTTTCGATTACCACAGCTTTAAACCCCTAAAAATCACCTCCAAATCAATTTTCAAATCCAAATCACATTCAATTTTCATCATTGTACCGGTAGATTTTCAGATGGAACATCCGGAATCTATTCCTCATCCACCTCCTCCCTCCGAGGTATGGACTAATAAACCTTACAATCTTCTTCATTACTTCATTCATTTACTTGTTTCTTTTAGTTTGTAATATTTGCCCTTAATTTTTCACAAAATAAGAGAATGTAACGCCAGTTAATCTAAATATTAGTGTAACAGTTCCAATTCTATGTTTTTTTTATGGATTTGAGATAGTTTTTGAGTTAAAATATTTGAATTTGGTTATTTCAGACATTGGGTGAATCGAGGCAGGAGCTTGGCAGCAGAATACAGAATCTTAAACAGGTTTTCTACGCACTATTTTTCGGGGATCATATTTAAAAAATTAAATAGCCCAACTTGAGTTGGTATTTGGAATCTATCCTAATCTAAAGTGACAGTTTGGTGAAAAGACAATTTTATCCTTCTTGGAGGGAATATATAAAGCTATTTTGTTTACTCTTTTTGGTCATTTTAAGAAATGACCACCATAAAATAGAAAAGAGGCCGATATTATTGGACCAAAAATCTATACAATCAAGAGGGACAGACGAGAGAGAAAGGTGAGAAGAAAAAAATGAAGAGGAAGGAGAATGAGAGAAATGCCGGTGGCGCCGGTTAGGTGGTTGTGCAGAACCACCAAAATACTCCGGGGCACACTACAGCGAGGGCGGCGAAGCGGGGCAGATGAATTGGCGAGGCTGTGCAGAAGAAGTGTCTGCGATTCAGAATGGAGGTCGGCGGGGCAGTGGCGGCAAGGCGACGACTGGCTACGAGAAACAATGAGAGAGAAGGGAGAGAATAAGAAAAAGAAGAGGAAGGAGAAAGAGGCACCGGCGCCGGCTAGGGGGTTGTCAAGTCCCTCTTCTTCCTCTCCGTCTCCCTATCAATGCAGCGGCAACAAGGTGGGGCGTGAAACCGAGAGAGATGTGACACAATGGCGAGAAGAAGGAAAGGAGAGAGACGAAGGAAAAAAAGAAAAAGCAGCGGTCAGTGGTGGGCGGCGCCGGCTGGCCGAGGTGGGTGGGATAGGTGAAGCAAGCAGGCGTGAGGTAGGGCGGAAGACGCTGAGATGCAGGGCGGTGAAGCGGTGGTAATAGCAGCTCCGATTGGGAAGAGATAGAGAGAGAGAAATGCCGTATGTTTGAGAAGTAGGTTTGATCAATTATTAATTTATGGAGATATAATGTCTGGGCTTTGTTTTGGGCTGTTTAATGTATAGTGATATTATAATTTTACATTTGTTGATATTAAATTTATTAGCTATCGATTTGTAATTATAGGAGGAGTTGAATATTCATGACATAAGATTGTAATTGATTCCCAATTAATTTTAGAAATTAATTATAGCAACGTCTATATCCCCTATTATATTTAATTACATAAGTTATACTATCACTAATTGTATAAAAATAATTTATATATAATTTTAAAATAAAAATATTTTGAAATATTAAATTCTTAATATACACTAACCATTTAAATTATGCTTCCTTCGTGAGAAGAGAGTTGAATTGTATTCCTTTGTAATGAAAAATTAATTTGTTAAAAAATTATTATAATAAATACTTATATGTGATTATGCTTTTACCAATCTTTTTGATATATTCATATAATTTATTATTTCACAAATGTTGTTGTGGTTACTTTAATATTTTAATTACAATAAAATTTAAAATAGATTCATGTAAACAAACCAAATTAATCAACAATTTTTATTCCTTTCGAATTGTGCCAAAGCAGTTGAGTACTACTATAATTTCAACCTTAAAGGTGTATTTTTATTTTATTGATTTGTAAATCAACTTGTGGTATAATTAAATTGTTGTAATGGATATTTGTAGATATAATTATTTGTACGATAAAATTATTAATCGTATTTGTAGTACATTTCTTTTTTTATGAATTGTATATATAATGATAATTACAAGGTTAGGTAATCATATTTTGGAGGGTCAAATATTGGGTGACCATAAAATTGGCCATAAAGTGTTGATTCCTCAAATGTCTTTAATACCATCTGATTCAAAGTTGCTAACTTGCTATTTAGATTCCAACGACGACAATTTCCTTTAGCTATGTCGTATGCAATGACCATTAACAAAAATTAAGGTCAGTTTCTCTCTCATGTTGGACTCATTTTCCACTAAAACATTTTTCTTTCTATCTCTCTTCTTTACCAAATTTGCATTAAAGTTTATGTCATTTCAAAAAAATTTATTTTTAGGGGACGGAGGGAGTATATGATAAATGTATGTGACATATAAATGTTATGACAATATAAGTTTAATACTATTAATTTATATTTTTAAAAATAAATATATTGAGATGAACGGATGATAATTTGGTGTCATGTAGGATAATAATAATAATAATAATAATAATAATAATAATAATAATAATAATAATAATAATAATAATAATAATAATAATAATAATAATAATATACTCTCTCCGTCATTGAATAGAAGTCTCATTTCTTCCAGGAAACGAATTTTTATTTAATATTACGACACTCATGTTAGATTCTATTAAAATTGTATAAAATCATATGCTGAATATGAAAGGGTTCATTTACAGTATCTTGAGAGAAATACAAATTTCTTTTTGTTGTTGTTTATAATGTTATGTATATTCTTTATAATTACTTTATATTCTTATTTGTAAATATGTTTTTATATTATTTATTCTATATTCTTTATTTTAATATATTTAGCTGTAATTATATCTTCATTACTTGAAAATCTTTTGTCTCGTGCATAGCACGAGTGTTAATTGTATAAAATTGTTTATTGAATTTGAAATATTTGATTTAGGAATAAGTGAATTATTGATTTAGAGTGGGACAAGATAGGCATATACTCCCTCCGTCCACAAACGATAGATCTATTGTTGTTCGGCACGGGTTTTAATGTAGAATTAGTAAAGTAAGAGAGAGAGGGACAAAAAGTAAGTAAAGTAAGAGAGAGGGGAAGAAAACGTGAGTAAAGTATGAGAGAGGGAAGAAAAAGTAGGAAAAGTATGAGAGATAAACTTTCCATTTTTAGAAAGTGATCTATTTTTTCGGACATCCAAAAATGGCAAAAGTGATATATTTTTTGTGGATGGAGGGAGTATTTGATTTTGTAAATCTTTCTATTGTTATGAATTCTTATTTCCTATAGTTTCATTGGTATTAGTATTCATTATATGAAAAATCTTATGTCCCGTGCATAGCACGGGGGTTAATACTAGTTGTTTAACTAAATTAATACTCCTTGACAAGTGATTGTGATTGTCTGGATATATGTTACTGTATTTGTATTTACAGGTGATCAAGTAGTGTTCTGTTTCTTGCTCTTGAGTTCAGTAATTTCTTAACTTGTTCCTTTTCTTGCAATAAAATAGGACCTCCAGAACTGGAGAACGAAGCTGGACACTCAAGTTAAGGTTTACCATGATGTAAGTATTAGCAATTCATTTGGAGATAATGAATGATCTTGATGAGTTGCTATGTCTTTGTTAGTTGTAGCCTATCCTTCAACGTTAGTCTTACGAATTGTAGTGCTGGGCTCCTTATATGACTTAAAACTTGAGAGTTGTGGGCATTAATTGGAATTCGAGTCAAATTTATGTTAGTTGTATGGCACAATTGTACTATCATTTTGTATGGTGTGTTTTCAATTGTGTACAATGGACCAGCCACATACAAGATGTTTATTGCTACTTACACTTAAATAAGAGTTTGAGTGTTGGTGTTCGAATGTGGACAATTTGGAACTCCTACATTGGTATGCTTCTGTTACCATATAAGTTGTGCGCTGTCTCATCCTAGAAACTGAAAATTTGTCCGGACACAGCAATCGATATCACTATAAATCTTTCTTTTCATCTAAAGGTTGATGAATTTGATACATGAATCCTCCCGTGGTCCAGTGATCTGCTTCCTCTCTTCCTGCAGGAACTCTCAGAGCTTAAGAAGTCGCTAAATGCTGAAGTTGATCAGCTTCAAACAGTTAGTTGTCGTCCTATATACGTATATATGCCTTACATATGAAATTACACACACTTATCACATTGCTTGTTTGTTATATACACAAAAGGGATTTCAAGAACTGATGACTGCTCTCCAACAGCAGCAGGAAGACGTTGCATCCAGCTTTAAAAATTTAGAGGTCAGTATGTTATGCCGACATGTCATTGATGCCATGTCTTGATTTTTTTAATGTAGCTTATTATGAGATTTTGTAAATCCTCAACAATTTTTCATAACTGCAGGATGATGCAGGAGAGGCGAAGCAGGTTGGAGATATAGAAAATAGCAAGATTTTAGATCAAGATCCACATAATTGAATATATTGAAGTTTCTTCACTGTTTATGCACTACCATTGCGATGCTATTATGCTAAATATGTCATCCATCTATCTAAATTTTAATTTCATTTGCCACTTTCTCTAGTCATTTGGTGGGAGTATCTTTCAAGTTAGTATGTTTTTCTTGGCCTTTCTCTGATGTTTATTATCACAGATGCCAATGCATGAAAATGGAATGGCTCTATTCGGAATTCCCTATAATTTTGCGTTGTGAATTGTAAACAATTATTTCATTTATTAGCTCTAGACCCCCTTCATGGCTTCACACATTTCCATGCCTATCAATATTCAATTTTTGGTTGAGGGGGAGGGGCCGTGTCTTTACCTGCCTTGTCTCCCGCTAATCTTGCATTAATACAAATTTGATGATTTCGTAGGTGGCCTTGGAATAAGAGGCACAAGTTATTTCCAAAGCTACATAATTTGATTTGGTGAAACAGAAATAGAAATAGAAATTTATTTTATAAACCAAGCTTACAATAGAAATTATACTCATCATCAATATCAATATTCAATAGTGATTTTTCATATGGCCGTGGTGATTCTAACTCCAACTAATATAGTTGAAATGAAAGTGTTACTACTACTAAACTGCTTTATATTGTCAGCAATGTAAATTTATCAAAGAATGACCAAGAAGTAATCAAGGTTAAAGAATGATCGAGAAGCATTCTAAGTTATCTCTGATATCTTCATTGTGTAATTATAGCCTTTTAAGTTAGTAGGTGGCGTCGTTTGCCACAACGGTGACACTATTTGATTTGAATACGGGCAACTAAATTTGAATAATTGAGTGTATTCGATCATTTATTTAATATGGTCATAAAGTGCGAATGGAAGGTTGGAATAAATAAGGTTGAAATTGCGTAGCGGTACTATGCTAAAATCATAAATGAATTTAAAAGTGCACCTACAAACTTAAATATTGGTGTTCAGAGCAAAAAAAAAGAAAGGGAAAACTTTCAATATTCACTTTTAACTGTCCAAAAAAAATAGTAAACATCACAAGTTTTAATAAGAAATTGATAAAGTAATAGAGAATAAGAAAAGTAAATAACGTAAAAGAGATATGGAGAAGAAATGAATAAAGTATAGAAAGAGGAGAAAAGGTTAATTTTTATTTTAAAAAATGAGATTATTTTTATTGGACATTCTAAAATAACAAAACGAGACTAAATTTTTTTTGGACAAATGGTATTATGTTTGCATGTTCCACTTCACAGATTAATACTCAAGTACTATATGTTTACAAGGTTATATTATTACTCACTTGTTTAGTTGTGTTCATTTTCTTTTGCTCCACACATTGTACAGTATAAAATGTAACTAAATAGCACGTATTCTCTCCGTCCTACTTTAAGAATTCTATTTAAATTTGACACGTGTTTTAATAAATACTCCATCCATTTCATAATAATAGAGTCATTTTATCATTTTGGTACGTTCTTAATAAAGTCATTTCCTTTTTTAGTTAAGTAACATATTTTTTCCACACCTACTTTATTCTCTCTTCATCTCTCTATCTTTTTTCATTTTCCACTTTATTCTCTCTTTACTTAATTCACCTAACACAATTTTTCTTAATCTTCGTGTCCAAAAGAAATGTTTTTATTACTATGAAATGGAGAGAGTACTATTTATGAAATATTGTAATCGGACTTCTAAGGTGGGAGATCTAAAAATGATAAATAAAAACTCCTAAAATGGGACGAGTAAGAGTAAAAATGTACTCCATATATTTGAAGTACTAGAACATAATAAAAGACTCATACTCGTACTTGAAAGAGTATGGATTAATACTCCCCAAAATAGAAAATGTGGTGTGTGGCGGTGCGTGGGTAGTCTTGTCATTTAAAAAATACTCTAGGTAGTGAACCAAGTACTCTAGCATCTCTCTGTTCTAGTCTCTTCAATTTTATACCAACACTCTCCATCTTTCACTTCATTTCAATTCATGGCGTCCGGACAAGCAGATCAAGAACCCCCACAGCCTCCCTCTCTTCAGTACCAGGTACCAAACAACTTCCAACAAAATTAATTTATAAAAATAAGTTTTAAAAAAAAAAAACAGCTGATATCTCCCTCTTTGTTGCCACCTTTATGTTTTATAGCAAGTGTTCTAAAATCTCTCTCTCTTGATTTTCAGACATGGGTTCTGAAAGTTTCCATCCACTGTCAAGGCTGCAAAAGAAAAGTCAAGAAAGTGCTCCAAAGCATCGAAGGTAACACTAATGTTTTTGCATGTTTCAAAGCTTCAATTAGTGGATGCTTAATTAATCCGTGTTTAATCTTTTTTATAGGTGTTTATACAATAAATATTGAAGCGCAGCAGCAAAAAGTGACCGTGACCGGAAACGTAGACGCGCAGACTCTCATCAAGAAGCTGGTGAAGACAGGCAAACATGCAGAGCTTTGGCCAGAGAATCCCAAGCCCAAGGACAAGGACAAGAAAGGAAACGACAAAGAAGCCGATTCAAAAAGCGCCGAAAACACCGAAGACGAAGAGGACGACCCGCCGCCGGACAACGGCAACGTCAAGATCAGCTCCCCGCGCCTCGCCGGCGGAAACGGCGGACCTACTGTCAAGTTCATGCTCGACCAGCCGCCGGAAAATGCCTCCGCCGGCGACAAGCCGCCGCCGCCAGAGAATAAAGGCGGCGGCGGCGGTGGTGGTGGAGGTAAAAAGAAGAAAAGGCGAGGGCGAAAAGGGAATAACAGTAATAACAGTGCGGGAGCAGCGGGTAATGGTGCGGCGTCGAGCACAGGATTGGAGATTCCGAGGGTGGGAATCACGCAAGCCGTTGATCAAATCAATGGGAGCCCTCCACCGCAGATTAATGCGGCGTATCCGAGTTATGGTGCGCCGCAGCAGGCGTATGTTATGAGCTACAATGCGGCGTATCCTAGCGTGCCAGCTGCGCCGGGGTACTACGTGGCGCCGTCGCCGTATGCTTACGCGTATGGGCAGCCGGAGGAGTACGTGGCGCAAGCGCAGCCGTTGGATTCGTTCGAGGTGTTGAGCGATGAGAATCCTAATGGATGCTGCGTCATGTGATAATCTTGCGTTTTTTTTTTGCGAATGTATATAGAATTTTGAATATGTTAGTGTCTAATGTTGCATTAAAACGTTTTAATGCTCATTTTGCTGTGGAATTTCAGATTTAGTAATTGATTTAAATTGCCAAACTTGCTAGGTTTATTAGACTATAACCTAGGTCACATAAGAAAGGTATTTTATGTGAACTTTAAAAATGGTGAACAATACCATGAACTTTAATAGGGACTTTAATAGATGTGTGGATTTTTCATGAAATAAATTTTTTAGCCTTATTTATTGATTTTAGGAAATATGATTACAATTGTAGTTAAGAGTTAAAACAACGTTGCATTTTGTCCTATTTTTGCATGTTATGTACACGTCATTAAACTTGGATAGAAAATTTATTTCATGAGAAATTCCGCATAAGTTCATGTATTTTTCACCATTTTAAAAGTTTGTGGGAAATACTAGAATTTTAGGAAAAGTTCATGTTTTTAAGGCTATTTTCCCATGTTATTTTGATTTATTATACTCCCTCCGTCTCTGAAAAGTATGAATTATTTTCTTTTTAGTTCATTCCTGAAAAGTATTCCATACTTTCCGATTGATATTATACCAAGGAGCCTTAATTACTATTCTTTTTTATGAACATAATCTATTGGCACTAGATTGATATTTCATCTCATATTCTTGCATACTTACGATAAAATGATATCTCAATTTATTATAGAAAAAGACTTCTCTCGTGCTCTCAATGCCGCCGCCTCGTCCCAACATGCCTTCTTCCTCTTCTTCTGGTCGGGTCAAATTTGGTTTCGGGTCGAATTTGGCTCGTGTGCACCGTGAGGGTGAGCCTAGCATAGTGTCCCTCATTATATATCAAAGTCCACAAATAGGTTGGGTCACTTATCACATGTAGTGCAGTAATAAATAGGAGATGGAAAATTATTCCAAGGAATCATATATGTATAGAAAGTGAGGGAAACTTTTGCAGGCAGATGATGATGGGCGAGGAACAATTCAGCCTCACCAATCAATACAGAATATTCACAAACATCTCACCCAATATTTTACCTAACATATTATACACAACTTGTTTTTGAACAACCTTAAAATAAAATCATTAACATGACAATTGGTAGGCAAATGCTCATTCAACAAAGCCTTCTTTTTTTTTACCTATATATGGTTTTCATTACAAACACTCTATATGGGTTTTTTTTATTCCCATAAACTTTTTGACATTTTAAAAAATCCAAATTTGTCATTTTTGTGCTTCCCAATATGCTTTTACTCTACTAATTTCGATAAATGGTTTTCACTCTGTATACTTATTCAGTTATTCTATATTACTAGTTCACATTCCTTAAAGCCAATGTTGAAGTCAAAGTGGGACTTTCTAAGGAGCATGATTAAAGCCAAGTAGCATGAGATCATGAACTATATACCGTACAAAAAAGTGTTGATCTCTCATTGAATGATCCAATGAAACACAAAGGGCATACAAAGCATATAATAAAAGAGTGGTCTCTAATCTCTATTCCGCTCTCACCAATGCCTCATAGGTCGAGAAGTCGCACCAACACAAGGAATCGAGCATAAAACAAAAGGCAGCGCCTTGTTTTATGCTCGAAATCGATATAAATAACCAAAAGGAATCTTAGCATTGCTGTAACAGAACCACCTTTCTGCAAATGTCATTTTTATCCATAAAAATATTCCACAAATTCAACATTCTTCATCATCAAGCTTCTTGACTCATAACAAGATATATTCCTTCCACATACAAAAAATTAATGTGCAAATACACGATTTTTGCAATCAACAACACGTTTTAAAGAAGATATATGTACAAACCGAGTTTATTTCAAACCTTTTATCTAAGGAGGGAATCTAAAGCTAAGAAGCTGCAAAAAAGTTTGACCTGGTCGGTCTGTTTCACAGACACAGCGTTGACGCCTTCGACGTCCGTTTGTTCGTCCCCAAGACGATCACCATGACTGTGACGTCGTCGTGATATTTCCGCCTTCTGCCAGCAGGGATGCTCATCAGCTCTTCCATGCTAAAACCTGTAGCGTAATAATATAATACTATATTTAACGCGATATTTTCAGAAAAGTCATGTAACTCATAAGAGACTTATTCAAGATTTTTGTCTAGTTCAATTATTGTTTGAAAAGTAGATGAGGTAATATAAATATATGCAACAAATCATAAGAGATTATGCAAGTTTCAAAGATGATTATTTAATCTGGCCTACCATATAATATTGCTGTCTAGATCATTACAATATAATTTAGAAGGGGGAAGTCAATACTCGAAAAAGGAAGTGATGATGTCGATATACAGGAGGCAACAACTATTGAACAACCACGGTGACATAACTGAATCAAGTAGATCGACTTAAAAAATATTAGCAGAATAGTATATTTTTATGATGATTGCAAGCACTGAATTATTTAATACAGCATCATCGTCTGCAATCACATCAAACAAAATAAAGAAATTTAAGTGGTGATCGCATACCTGCTGAGTCTGCTGCTCTTGCAGCGAGCTGCTCGACTAGGAACTTCGCTGGATCGCCAGAAGGGTTCCTTAGCATGTACAAATGCACGAGGTTCACGACTTCATCATTGGTGAAAAAGTCAAACAAGCCATCGCTCCCGAGCACAACAAAGTGATCAGAGTCCGATACTTCATGTGCAATAAGAGATGGTTCCATAGATACATAAGGAGGACTTATGAGATTACGGACACTTAGAATACCCATCAAAGCATCATTCATGTCTTTCTGCAGAAAACAAGAGTTGAATGATAAGATATATGAAGAAGCATAAGTTGACTCTACATAGTACTATAAACCATTAAACGAACAAACTAGGTTGTCCAAAGATGTACCTTTTTCAAGTAACCAACTCCAAAAGCCCTCGTAACCTTAAGCTTTCCTTTCACTTTTCCAGCCACGAGGGTAGAAGGGTCATCCGGATGTTCGTTCAGAACTCTGATTCTCTCGTCTTCGTTGTCGACAGTATGACTATCAGTAAGCTGGACGGCTCGCAGCCTCTTGCTGCCTCTTGTGCCATTCCCATTATCATAGGTAGCCAAGACTGCTCGACTATCACCAAGATTGAGCAAGTACAAGTTTTTTCCATGGAGTAGAGTGAGCAACACGCAAGATCCGATAGATACTAGATCAGGACGGTCATCCATTTCCTGTTCGACCATGTGAAGAAACTCACTTTCCACTTGATTGAGCGCGTGTTGAAGGCTGCTAAGCACGCTCTGCTGGAAAAATCTGTTCCCATTTTGCGTGTACAAACAGTCAGTGCCTTTTGACAAATCCTGATCCATATCCCAGTCTAGCAAGTTGAGGTGAGAGGTGATTGTCTCATACAATGTTCCAGCCAGAAAATCAGCTGCGTCCCTTCCATTAAAGCCGTCGTAAATGCCACAGAAAAGCCAACCGTTCTCTTCAGAGCAAACAGCTTGAACTCTGTCTTCGCCAGCTGCCCCTCCGGCAATTTGCAGCTCCATTGCATTGAGAAAGCTTTCGCTTCTCGAAGGAGCGCTCATGGACTTCAGCGAAAAGGAATCATAATCAAGTGTCTCACTTGGTGAGGACGGGCTGAGGCTCAAGATCGTCATGTTGCTCTGGAAAGAAGACGACAGCAGGTCCATTTTCGTTAGAGATGGAATCCTCCGGAATGAATTAGGAGAGTCCAGAGTCGGGAGTATCTCAGACGCAATCAACCCATTGCAAATATTTGTGTTAGCTAACGTAGCATTAGCACTCAATGCAGCACCAGAGAGGCAAGAGAAAGAGCTACTGGCTCTTCGGAGTCCACCAGAAGACGGGATATCAATATAATTAGGCCTATCCCAAGAACTATCATTCTTACCGTTGCAATGATAACCAAAACTGACCTTAATCTCGCCTTCAGAATTGCTTATGGTTTCACCATGTATCATCATGGCTGATTAGGAAAAAAACAGAAAGATCTTTATCAGTATATTACGTTTACGATAGGTCAAAGAAGAAGAGGAAATTGTTACAGAAAATACATGGCAAATAACACACTTCTAGAAGATTTCAGCTGAATATGCAGATCCAGGAACTTAACGAGCAACGAATTCACTATTGATACAATCGAAAGAAATTGATCTTTATGACTAGTACTGAACAGTCAATGGAGAATAACATCAAGAACTATAGGGATATCAAATCTTGGTATGTCTCCAAATAGTCTGGTCCTATAAAAGGATTACTATGTTACATGAGGCTGATTATTATGCAAAACTGACAAACTAAAAACTTCATCAACATATTTGGGGATTTGCAGAGCATTGATCATCAGTACCTTACTGCTAGATTGCAACATATAATCAAGAAACAGGAATTTTCAGGTATGTGGAGTAATATTTTTGTCAAAATTTATTGAAAATTCTCCGGAAGATGCAAGATCTAATTTTTAAGGATACAGCAACTGAAACCACACGATCTTCAGTAATATATTAATCAAATCAAAATTCACAAAATTCAAATTACTCCCTAAATAAGAACACCAAAAGGGCTAAACACAAAACACAAAAAACATCAAATTAATCACTATATAAACACCACATCATCACTCCAGACAACAAAAAGAACTCAAATTTTACACATACTGTAATACACAGCTCACCTTCTTGATTGTACCCAAAACCTTCAAACCTCGGAATGCCAACTCTCTCTCTCCCAATTAACAAAAGGGATGCGGTTGATGAAGATGCAAAACTGTGAGTAGCACCAACACACACTGTAGGAAAAGTGTAATAAAAGCACAAAGGCAAATATTTTTTGGAAGTATTAGGCGATACACGAGAAGAGCAATGGAGGGAGAGAAGGGAAACGGAGAGGAGGGAGCGTACTAAATATAGAGGAATTTTGAAGAGAGGTCAAAATGTGCTATGATTCATCAATACAGGTATCAAGAATCACTCTGAATCCCTTGTGAAAAAAACTTCTTTTTTCAGATGCTCATCAATTCTCTGCAATCCACTCTTTTTCCTCCCTATCTCCACTTTCTCTCACCTCTCTCCTTTTGTTGAGTTTGATCGGCAATAAAAATTCATTCTTGATTATATAAGTAAAAAATATTATAATAAAAAAGTCATCTTTAATTTCTTATTGGCCATTAAGTAACAATTAAAATCTAAACAATCATTAGCGTTAATTAGATTTACGAAGATCTGGATATGCATTAAAATATTGCGTTTTTATGTGTGCAAGTGGAGTATACCAATTTATTGGTATGCCAGTAGAAGACAAATCTTTCTTGTTTAATTTCATTTAAGCACCAACATAATAATTCAGTTTTTGTTTTACTCTATTGTTCCAATGAAAACATCTGAGTTATAGAAACTGCATGTTTTGTTTTCGACAATTCATTCAAGGAGTGATTTTCAACTATGTAAGTTTATAAACAAGATAACATCTAGTCTAATTTCATCAGGTGATGATAATCATATTTTGTGTCCCAACAGTATGTATTTTCTAAAATATGTCAAATCGAGTACTTTTTTCAGCTTCTTAAATCTTAGTCACAAAAAAATAACACTAGGAAATCATCATAGTAGGGACAAAAGATGATGGTATTCTGTGAAATTGAAGCCCCAGATTAATAAGATGTAGAATGCATGTCCATACCATTTATTTGTGGCCCATGTTTAATCTATCTCAAAGTAACTATCACAGGTATGGACTCTTGAGTTAGGATAACAAAATCAAGTCCACAAACTATTATTCTTTTTTATCGACAAAGAAATCACATCATAAATTCATAATAGACTGACTACTCGGGGGCGTGCATTGAATGTAACATTCCGCCTAAAATTAATAGAAATGTATAGCCCTGAATTTTGTGTGGTTTAGGTTCTCCACCTCCTAAAACAATGTATTTAGAGCTATTATGAGTAGAAAATATCCGACTTTTCGAAGGCCCATCGTCTTGATTCTTACACTTTTTGCTCCACTTAATACTACCTCCGTCCCCCAAAATTTGTTTCATTTTGATCTGGCACGATAAGAAATGTAATTGAAAGTGAGTTGGAAAAGTTAGTGGATTATGAGTCCTACTTTTATATATTAGTTTTAATTTTATAATAAAATGTGAGTAAGAATGAGTTAGTGGAATATGAGGTCCACTATCAAAAATAGTAAAAGTGAAATGAAACAAATTTTAGAGACGGAAATAGAAAAATGGGACAAATTTTCAGGGACGGTAATAGTAGTTGATAATTATGGTCCATATTTGTAAAATGTCATCACGCATTACGTCACAAAAAAAACTGGCTGGCCTACAAATTTCAAATTTTGGCAAGAAAATCAATTATGTATAACATGGTTAGAGATGTCCCACATACCTAATTTGGATAAAAGTCGTTCTTATGTAGCTGATGGAAAATCAAATATGGACAAGAACTGTACGCGACTTTAACAAACATTGCGTGTTAAGATACAAATGACATTTCTCTCATCTCCCACTTTAACCCTATGCTGAGAAGGGGCAAATGCCCCCTTCAATTTTTCATAATATATGGAGTATGTAAATTCACACTATTTGGCCCCTGTATTTAAAAAAATTTTTTACTTGCCCCTCTCCTAAAAAACATGCCACCTTACATACACCCTTATACTTAATAATATATTTTGTTATATTTTTATATACTTATTTGTATGTTAATAATATTTTTGCCCCTCCGTCTATAATTTCTACTCTAGCTCCATCCCTGGGAATAAGAGCTCAGATTCTACTCTAGCTCCATCCCTGGCAATAAGAGCTCAGAAAAATCGTCATCACCATCGGCATCTGCACCATCACTACCATTAGGAGCAGCAAAGAGAATGAAGAAATGATATTGCTAGAATAAGTGAAAGGCTGTAGAATTGATTATGTAGTGGTAAAGAAGTGAATTGTTCGACAGGAAACGATCAATTTTGCCTTATTGTGTTTCTTTGAAGTTTTTGGATATCCACCATCTTATCAAGCCCAAACATGTTCCATGTATATTGGACATCCACCGTCTTATCATTAAAATTGAAATAGGAATTGAACTAAATAGTAGTATTCCTAATGTTTCTTAGAAGTATTTACATATGGAGTCTCATCAAGCAGCAAGCATGTTCCATGGAAGATGTTTCATGAGTTTAAAAAAAAACATTAAAAAAATACTACTCCATTTTAGATGCCAAAAAAACATACTCCACTACTGAAAAGCATGCAGCGTATATTGGGCACAAAATGTTGTAATATTCGAATTCAATGATAATGGCAAAAAATTGCATCCACATCAAAGTCACTAACACAAATTGCAAAAAAGAGAAACATCCAAGGTTAAGCTTGTTCTTGAAACCATGAACATAAAGGTCTACTGTTGTCGGGCCTCAACTTTCTTCTTCTGCCAGAGGCGATCCAAAGCACTGTCGGCATCACCCTGAAGTGAGAGATCAAGAACAAGTTAAGTTCCAAAAGCATTGCAATTTTGATGTGGGGGCAGTATAACGAAACTAATCAAATAGAGTGAGTGCATTAGGTATAGATGCTTATTAGAAAAAATGTTGCAGAAACTGAGTTCATGTTTCAGTTTGCAATACTAGTATAAAAGCAGTTCAGTCGACATATTGAACTCTCGATAAAAGGAGTTGGTTGATGCAAACAAACCAAGTCCACAAAGCATTAAACGAGCTAATGTATACTACTACTAATTAAAACAGGAACTGTACGATAACCGGTGAAAGGACTTAAATAAGATTTAACCACATTTTATTCAAATTGTATAATGGACAAGTTAGTCTACAAATAAATGGCATTAAACATAACATGATTCAGCTAACAAAGTACCTGAGCACGGATGAAACCACAGAGGGCAAAAGTAGAGAATTGGCCAGTGTATATGCCCCTCTCGTCGAGATGTCCGATGTTAAGCTGCACGGAAGCATGATCCTTGGAGGTGATCAGACGGTTGGTGGCGGAGCTACAAACATAAGAGACAAATATCAGTTTCACATCATAAATACAGACAATATTGGCACTCTACAGTTGCTGTGACACTCCAAATCGAGACGGTCAAAAAAAACAACAAGAGATGAAGGATTTAGAACGTAACATAAAAAACTTCAATGTACTTCGTGAAAACATGTATCATACCATTTCCGCGGGATGTAAAGATCCATGTTTTGACCTTCTTCATTCTGCATTTTGACAGGTCTCTTCGAGCACTACTTCGACTGTACAAAAGAGAATATATTCGAATATAAAATCTACATGTGGATAATTGGAAATATTGCAGACTATGAGAAATTTCAAGTAGTCGTTCTAATTTATGAACACATCTATCATAATTTATTCCAGGAGAAATTCAACTTCAATTATACGCAATAAAATTGACCTAAAATCAATTGGCTTATTTTTCAATTCCATATGAACACGATACAAGGCCAGTAGAAATTGGAAAAAACTTGATCAACAATACATTCAACAATGATTGCATCTAGCTTGCTAAAGTTGGAGGGCGTACCTGATTAATGTCTCGGCTGGCGAAGAAGAGCAGTGAACACGCAGCAGGAGATGAACGCCGAGTAAAACCCTAATCTCTTGATTCCTGCAATTTATAAGCCCGAATATGCTTACCATGTATTGGGCCGAGAATTAGGCCCGGATCTATGCATTTTAAAATTCAGCCCATAATATATATAAGTTGAGTAAGTGGTAGTAGTAGACTATACGAGAGGATCTTATGGAGCCGAAGTGGTACCTTGGAACTAAACTTTTTTCTAATAATAATGAAGATAATGATGATGAAAGAGAAAAAAAGTTTGAAAAAGATATTAGGGGAAGTTTTTATTCAGACGATATCATGCAAGATACCCCATCACCCTTATTATTTTATCACATTTTTTCTCAAGAAATTTTATATTTCATAATCCTTAAAATAAAAGAAATAATTGGGGAAACGATATTCATAACCTTAATAAAATAATTATTAACTATGAAAATGAACTTATTTTCTGGGAGGAAGCTCGACTTGAAAAAAGAAGAAAGTGTTTATCTATAACCCAAGAAAATGATACTAATATTCATGTGTATTTGCTTTTAATTGAAAGTGTGAAAAGAAGGCAAGTCCTTACACTCATCATGACAGCATGAATTGTAGAGGACTCTTGTCACATAACGTAAATTATGGAAGAGAATATTGTCAGCCTTTGTGCATAATGACTACTCACCTTTTCAGAAAGGTGATGGGTGGCTTACCTCTTCCCACTCAACCAAATTGGAGAATGGTTTGGAATCCGTAAACAAAATTGAAGAATTGCTTTGGAGTCCGCCATCTACCCTTATTTAAGGCACCTTACCCTTGTTGTGGAGGGCACGCTTCCACTTGTAATAAAATCAGTTGTATTTTAAGTTTCTTTCAGTCCTGTATGTACCTCCTTATTGTGTGATCCTGTAGATTTATTGTAATAAATCTAGTCCATCTTTCACTCTAGGATTAGATTTTGGGTTCCTTAATTTTCCATCAATGTTTTTTAACGTTATTTTCATATTTTTATTTAGACCATCTTTAACCATACACCAAATCTCATTTTTGGTGTATAAAATTTATTCAATCATACTAAAAACTTCTCCAATCATTTACATCATTTTTTAGTACTATGTCTCATATTTTTTTTTTGCTGTATACTCATATTTGGAGTTGTTCCCTAGAAACTCATATTTGGAGTTGTTCCCTAGAAAAATGCAAAAAACAATTATTGGAAAAGTTTTCTATACCAAATATGAGATTTGATATATGATTGGAGATAACCTAAATTATGTGGCAAAAAAAGATCAATTACATGGGACAAAGAGAGCATGCAGGATTCAAACCATAATATTTCAGTTAGAAACTCCATCCCATTTTTAGGGCTTGTGAGTGAAGTGTTAAAAACTCACTTTTCTTTGTGAAGTAGTACTATTAAAAATCAAGGTTTTACAGTTATAATAAGACAAATGATATTTATTGAATTTAAGTAGGAGAGATGATAAAAGAAAGAATAAAGTATTACTCCTACGAGATAAAGTTAAATACTAGAGATTAGATGCATAATGCGACAACCAAAAAAGAAAAATCAATCAAATCAATCACTTACAATGGAACGAAGGTTAAGAGAGAATGTATGTTTTTACAAGCAGCCATTGCACAAAAATTAAAATGTTGGAATTTCTTGCAAACATGTCATGGCATAATTTTACGTAAATGATTACATTTATATGACTTTTTTCTGCATGTAACATTACTAGTATAATTTTGGTAAGCATCATTTTTACTAAATGAAAGCTCATTTTAGTGAACTTTAAATGAAGCACATAGATGACCAAATTTGCATAATTGCAAACAATCTCCGATTAGAAAACACAGTTGAATATCAATCACTAGATTGTGCTCCTACTGATTCTTGTATAGTGTCTCCTCAAAGATAGCACTAGAAACACTCAGAAATATGTTTAACTATCTCCTCCAGATTTTGGATCTTCTTTAATCTTCGCTGGAGCTGAAGGCGATGGAGAGCCTTCCTGACCCATCTCGGTTCTAAGATCGTTGATGCTCTGCTCCAACTCATCAATCCGGTTACCCATTTCGTCAAGTGCAGCTTTGTTAAGGAACTCAAGCCAACAGTGCCAATTGAACATGAATGGAAAGACAAAGATGCAGTGTTCATTACCAATTTGAGGGCTCGTCACTGATGCCATGTGTACCTTACGAGTTGCATTGTTCAATGTTGTGAATGTTTATCAAACATGCTTGAGATATCAGGAGTACTACAGATTCCATGATTACCCATTTTCAAGCTCAACCAATTATTTACTCTTATGTTCATAAATATAACTAGGTAGCATCCACAACAAATGAAGAAGCAACTATGTATAGTAGTAGTACTGAAGGATATTTTTAGAGATGATAGATTCTGACATTGTGTGAAATCTTGATTGCTGCACAAGAAGAAGGTAAATAAAATAGGAAGCATCCAAAAGCCAAAATACATACATTGAAACTTAGCTTTATAACAATAGTCACTCACCATTTGCTGAAGAAGATTTTGCACCTAAAAAGTCAAAAGTAGGAATATTAGCACAAGTAATATTGGCAAGTGGACAATATTCTAATCACAAACATGTGAGGTGGAATGAACAGTCCTCACTCCTCAGCATAAAAGAAAAGGCAACAAAAGAAAATATTCAAAGAACGCAATGAGACATTGAGACTCATCATACAGGCAATAAAACAGAAACTACTAGCGGAATACTAAACTATACTTAATTAATATCTTGAATGAATGAAAATTACAAACATATCAATAACAAACTTTAGCATGTGTGAGAGAACTTACAAATGCAGTCATGTCAGCAGTGCTTTGTTTAGAATCATCTTGACCGTCCTGCAATTTGAGTATAATATTATAAGGAATACCACAACGTCTAGTAAGTAAAGTAAAAGTTAATGCGGCACAACAGTTAAAAACAAGCATTTATTTTGAAGACAAATGTTTGAAAAAGAAACTATCAACTGGATAATGGATATTGAATATCAAAATATCCACTAGAGTGCCCTGTGGGTAGAACAAGAGTACGTTATGAATATCTTATAAAACTGTAGATATGAAATACTGTATATAAAAGACACGAGCACTGTATCTAAGTAAGTTAGTATTCATATCATTAATAAGTGAAAGAAACATTGTAAGTTTGTAACCCTTTATCAGCACACGAGAAGGTAAGAACGCACTGTGTGAAACAATTCCATCAACATCACATAATATGAGTTATGGCTTTTATAATTCCTAACTCACTGAAGAAGAGGAAATTCAGACAACTCGTCATATTGCACAGATGTGTTGTATGGTACACAACAAAAAAAATCTAATCATACAAATTATTATACGAACCATTAGATGCAAAATAAGAATATCAACATAATTGTGATGCGCCCTTATTCTCCATCAACATTAGTCACTTCTGTATTACACCAATCCTCTGTAGCATAGGTAGATCCACAATCACAAAAAAAAAATGTCATAAACAATCGATTATTCAAATTACAGTTAACTCGATTATATTGCATCCATGCAACCTCGACATTTTCAATATGAAATCACAACAAATTGCACATTATCAAATCTAAGAATCAAATAAGGAAAAGTTTAATGACATGACATTGATGACAATTTGATCATTTATGCAATCGAGCAATTCCAAAACAACCGTTGTAAATGTAATCCAAAATGTATAAGCTGAACCGGTAAAAAAGCAAAGGAGACGAGAATCCAGATGCACGATCAACGACTACAGATGGAAATCCAAAAGAGAATGATCGGAGGAATAATTTACCATTGTCGGGAACGAAAGCTTTGCTGGAAATGCCCTAGAGAGAGAAATTGAGATAAAAGTTTGTTAGATTTTGAATTGTGAGATTTCAGTTTGTGACTGAGCTTTAATTTGAAAGATGATTGAGCTAGCATGTTTTGGGCCGGCATTCTAGTAATTAGGCCTCTTCATATTTGTGTGGGGCTCGTATGTTTTTGATCACGTTTTTTTTAAAATAAAATGATTTACATCACAAAATCTTTTGTAAATTACGATTGTGTGCTTTCATAGTAAACCAAACGAGGTGCAACAAATAGGACCAATCAGTAACCAACACGTGCAGCAGCTGATCACGGGACCCCTGATCATCGGCGCCTCAAACAAAAACCAGTGCAGCAAAAAGCCATTGCGCACTAAAACCTCCTCTCTTACTCTCTTAGTGAAAACCCTAACTGTTTCTCTTTTTGGACGCGGATACATTCATTGTTCCTTTTTCCGATTTTGATTATTTTTTTAGGTAGAATCAGCTGAATTATTCTTTGCTCAAATGGACAACAATAAGCTTGGGGAACAGGACTATTTGGTGGCCTCAATCTCGCAGCTCTCGATTTCCGGAAACGCTTCGCCGCCGGTGGTGGCGCGGTTCCGTTCCAACTCGCTTTTATTCACCTACGAGTCTGATTCCGACGAAGCGGTTCAGTTCGATCTCAGCAACTGCCAGGTTCGAAGGTGTTTGTATGTTTATGTATTGAATTTTGTGGACGGATACTAAGCCTGCTGAAACGAAGAATGTAGTGTGTGCGCGTAGTTATGTTATGTTATGTTAAGTTATCTGAATTGCATTGTGTGTTGTGTGTTGTGTTTCATCCATGATTATGGTGAATTTTTTCTCTTTTTTCTTTGTTAACCTGCATTTGAACGAATTTTTATTGACATTTTAAAAGTTTTGACACTTAGATAGAGTCAGAGTATTTCAAGACTGTTTAATGTAGGAAAAATGGAAGAACTTTTTGTTGTTTTCCTTGTCTACGTTGTGTTTAGTGCACAAACCAAAAAAGGTACTTCGTGTTAAGTATGTGGATGGAACGAAATCATGAACCTGTTTGGTATTTACTTATTTAAAAAATATAGCATGGAATTGACTTGTATAGTTCTTGAAAATGTTGACAATTATTTTATAAAAAGGTGAGTGGACTTAACTATTGACCCTTTCCTTTAATGTTATATATAGTGTGAAACTTTTCTTTGATAACATATGAAAAGTATTACGGACTCGTACGTATTGAGTTCACAATTAGTTCAGTTTATATGAAGTTATCAAGACGGTTTATTTATTATGTTTTGGTTTTTGTTCCAGCTTTACAAGCTTGGTCCGGCTCAATCATTATGTATGTCTGAAGCTTCCGATGCAAGCAAAGAGGTATGAGATGTATCATTGCCTGTGTATCATATATGGTGTTGTCTAGTTCATATGCAAATGGAGGTGGGACTAGTTCTTCTCTTTCAAGGGTCAAAACCAATGCCTGCTTTGAACTTCCAGTTTTTTATCAATGTAAATAATTTATGAAGTATTTTCCGAGATGATGAGTGGAGGCATAGTGCTTGCTCTATATTTGCCTCAAAGTGAATAACCATATATGATATATCACTGTATATTTGCTGGTACTCGCTAAATTATGATAACTTTTTCTCCCCATTTCTGCATCATATATGAATGAGGTATTTTTCTGTTGGGTTTTGTCCTTTGAATCAGAAAAGCTATTCCAGGGGCATCACCATAGAGTTTAGAAATGAGGAGGAAAGTAGGGGCTTCCATTGTGCATTTGAGCAATGGAAGAAGGAAGTGGTTATTCAAGGTTGGTATACGAAATAAGGATGTGACCTCTTCATTTATTTTCTAAGTATTTGTTAGCTTGTTTGCTAATGCTCGGTATGTACTGGTTTATTTTATTCATGTAAAGATTTGATAATGCTATTTCCTTGTAAGATAGTTCAAACCTGGGTCATCTCATCTTGCATGTCTTGAGTATAATCAGCATTGTTAAAAGTGCACTCCAGGCGTGCTTGTGGCGCGGGCCGCCAACTGAATCGCCCTGAGATGGCTGGGGCAAGCCATATTCACGGAGCGAGCCTAAGGCAACTTGGGGCGGCTGGGGCAAGTAAAATTATTAAATTCGAAAACCCTAAAGTCTTCTAATCTTATCACATAACTCAATCATAATTAATGTTCAAATCTTATCATTTAAATCTGATCCTAATCCCTTCAAATCACGAAAAGTATCGCCAAAAACAATAAATTTTCCATTTCTAAAAAAAAAACTGCTCCAGCTCTCTGCCCTTCTAAAGACATTATTTATTGCTTATCACCCTCTTCTCAATTAATTCTTTCTTCTTCTACTCAAATTCTTTTTTGTATAGCAAGAAAAGAAGAATTCTAATCTCTAGTGTGCTCCAATTCGTAGGGCGCATGCCCCGGATTTTTACATAATCGTCCCGTTGCGCTCCACATCCCTAACTTGATTTCCATTGCGCTGTACATTAAATTGTTCCAAGTCCCAAGTATGGTTAAATGACATAGGAAGTTTAGTGAAATAACTTTTTTTCCCTTGATAATTCTAAATTCTAAATGTATGTGAGACAGGGAGAGATAAAAATGGAGTAAATATCGAGCAGATGGAGTAGGAAAACTCTCTGACTCATATGTCATTTCCTCTGTTCCAGGATCATGTTTGCCAAATGAAATGACATCATCATCTGCAAGCAAGTTTGATGATAAAATAGAGGAATCTTCTGCCAAAATGTACTTCCATTACTACGGACAGCTTCTTCATCAACAAAATATGATGCAGGACTATGTGAGGACAGGTTACTCTCTCCTTCGAGCTGTTCTGCAGTACCTTTTTGGTTTGTCATTTATATCCAAGCTCTTGAAACCTGTGGCCTTTACATTTCCTGTCTAGAAATTTTGCAGATAAGTGCTTGTTGCATTTTCTTGTAGCTGTAGTATATTGTTGGAAACACTCCCTCTGGTGACATGGTTGAAATTTCTATTCCAGGATCTTATTATGCTGCAGTTCTTGAAAACTGCACTGATTTCACCGATCGTGTAGTGGTTGATGTTGGGGCTGGTAGTGGCATCTTGTCTTTATTTGCTGCTCAGGTTCAGTGATACACCTGATGCTTTTGAATGCCTTGCATCATAAATATCAGAACTTTATAATCTATAAATTCTAATATGCTTTTCTCAGGCTGGTGCAAAGCATGTTTATGCTGTAGAAGCATCAGACATGGCAGATTATGCGCGCACACTCATATCTGGAAACCCTTCACTCAGTGAAAGAATAACAGTAAGTGTTGTCCTGTCATACTTTTACCTGTTTGTGAGATTAACCATTTTCCTCTCCCCTTATCAATTTTTTGTTGCATATTTTTGCTTATAGGTATTTAAGGGCAAAGTTGAAGAGGTTGAACTACCCGAGAAAGCAGATATATTGATATCTGAACCGATGGGTATACTTAATTATTGTTCTTCTGTCATCCATCATTTCATAAGTCCCTTGATGAATGGAGATGTAGATAACTAGCTAAGATAAATAAGAAGCAGTAGTGGAGCGTTTTCTTTGTTCAGAATGTGACCAAACACATTTACTGAAAACTGAATTTGTTCTGCAGGCACGTTGCTTATAAATGAGAGGATGCTAGAATCGTACATAATTGCAAGAGATAGGTTTCTTGTTCCAAAAGGGAAAATGTTTCCAACAATTGGACGGTAGGGGTTGCCCAAGATCCCACCTTGTGTTAATTGCTATTGTTACGGGTTTTGTCAATTAAAGGATGTTAGAATCATATATACTGCCATTGATAACCGTTTCCTTATAAAAAAGATAAAAAAGAGATTTTGTACTGCAGAAGTTTCCCATCTTCTTCCTCATGATGGTCCTCCCAGACTGCATTTTCATCTTTTATGCAACTTAGTCAAGTGTTTGCAATACTACTAGACCAATTTTGATTTTAACTATAAACCTCCATATATATCTGCATAGATAATCTAAAATCCCTGAATTTATATTTTCCTTACCCTCTTGTACTGATATTTGTTATTATTTGCTATTGTAGAATACATATGGCACCATTTAGTGATGAGTACTTGTATATAGAAATTGCAAATAAGGTAAGCATCTCTTACTGCCATGGTTGTCTATAATTCTCTGCAAATGATCAAGATATCTTGAATAAATTTATTATATGTGAAGGTTGAATATGCTATACTAGAAGCTAAATTATTTATTACTTCTTTATCTATATTGTTTTACTATTTGGATAAGATACAAATAATTTTTTTTGTTCCCAATTCAGGCCTTGTTCTGGCAGCAACAAAATTATTATGGTGTTAATTTGACGCCTTTACATGGAACTGCCTTTCAAGGATACTTCTCACAGGTTCATTCTCATTCCATTTGTCTGCTTCTTTTCTCTGCACCTACTTTAGTGATGTAGATTGTGGGCTTCTAGTGTCTGTTAAACCAGTCTTTTAGTTTTTACATGTACGAATACTATCGCTCGACATCATCAAAATTCATTTACTGTGATGAAGAGCTTGCTCTTCATTTTGTGCTCTCTTTAGATTGTGATGTTTCAAGTATGAACTATAGATGCACTTTTTATTAGCACTAATACTATACTACAAGTGAAAAGTGTAATTATAGTATAGTTAATGTTTATCATATCCACAAAGACTAAAATGTAGACTCTAAGTATTATACTACTGTTATTAAACTTTATATACTCCCTCCGTCCCACCATAAGCGACTCATATTCCTTTCTGGAACGTCCCACCTAAGTGAGCCATTTCCTTTTTTTGGCAAAATATAACACAATTATCCTCTCTCTCTCCACTTAACTATTTAAACATTATTTTCTTAAATTTCGTGCCCAAAAGATATGTCTCACTTATGGTGAGACAGAGGGAGTACTATTTAGATTACAAGAAATAGTTTCGTCTTCGTCTTCCTTGAATTCCTTGATTCTTCTTGCTTGATTGATCCCAGAGCTCTCAGGTGAATTATGGATGTGTTTTGACTGTTGTATTAACTTATGGGAGGCTTCAAGATATGTAAAAACCAAGCTTTGGGTCTTCTTTTATATTCTTTACTATAATCACGCTGCTGTTATTCTCTACCATTCATCCTACACTCTTTCACCTATTTGGATTCAGAATAGTTAGGGATAATCTGTCCATATAATATGTGTGATCATATTCAAATTTGACTCCTCTGAGAAATTGCAGCCAGTTGTGGACGCTTTTGATCCTAGGTTATTGGTGGCTCCTGCAATCTCACATGTGATAGATTTCACCTCTGCTAAGGTAAATGCCACTGGCTCCTCTACCTGCTTGTATATATCATATTTGCATACATGATACTACATTTCTAAGATCTTCTATAGAAACAACTCCACAAACAAAAGAAAAAGTACTTATGTGGCCAAACAAAATTCTAAGCTGATGGTTGAAATGTCACAATTAACAGGAGGAAGATCTGTATGAATTTGACATTCCATTGAGGTTTGTATCTTCAACCGGCACCAGAGTGCATGGATTGGCCTGTTGGTTTGACGTATTGTTTGGTGGGAGGTAGTTAGTTCACTGCAACATTTGTGTGCACATCAGTACCTCGAGTCTGGCTCATTCTTACCTCGTCACTTTACCTCATTGGCAGCACTGTACAAAGGTGGCTAACAACTGCTCCAGGTGCCCCTGTAACGCACTGGTACCAGCTTCGTTGTGTTCTGGCCCAACCTATATATGTGATGCCTGGCCAAGAGATAACAGGCCGACTCCATATGGTAGCCCATAAAGCTCAGAGCTATACCCTTAACCTAACATTGTCTGGTGGGTTCTAAAACTCATTCTCAGCATTACCACAGTTTTTGTACTTGTTGAGTTTCCTTCACTAACTATCTTTTTTTTTTGTTTCAATAGCTAAAATGTGGGGGCCTGGTGCAGAACAAGGAGGAATACTCCAGACATCATCCGGAAAACTTGATCTTAAAGAGCCTTATTATCGGATGTCTCAACCGCAAGCGTACCCAATGTCCCAAGACCAACAACCAGTTCAATTACTACAAACGCAGGTACTTACGATGTTTTATTTATTGAATACACTTTTTACTCACATGCTGAATAAAATCTGTCAGTTCATTTGTGCTTTTTTTAGATTAGCTTGCATGTGCTATCAAAATCTATTTCAGTTGTTTAATCTCTGACATGAATGTCAGGTACGAAAGAAATGCAACACCCAGAGTTTTTATCTCTAATTAGCAACATGATGTCAAATCTATAACTCCACAAATGCTTTTCTTACCAGATTTGCATACATAACATCAACTGAAACCCACAATTTTACATTCCGCCATATATTGCACTAATCTTATTGTGCCTAAAACTTGCCTCTGCTAACCAACTCGTAGTATTTAAAGTATGGCAACTCTTCTTTGCTTATTGCAGGATTTACAAATACAAACGCATGATGAAGAGGGCTCGAATCTATTGCAACAATCTGTGTGATCTTGCATATTATTGTAAACCCGTATAGCCTTAGCATGTACGAGATCCCAACTTATCTTGTAATTGTTTGAGCGCGCTTTCTCTATCATTAGTTCAGTCGACATGGATTACTAATTTGTATCCCATTGCCTTGAGAAATAATTGCTTGTATCAAGTTGGCAAATTTTGAGCATCTATAATTATTTTTAGCGCTTGGTATGTTTATCGGATTTAACATGCGTTTGCTAGAATTTATAAGATTTTTCTTTTTAATTCGCGAGGTGTATAAATTATTAAACCCGTCGAGATGAATAACATTCTGCAAATAGAATTTGTTCCAGACATAATATTTGGGCTGTATTTCCTGTGAATATCATGTTACTACTTCTCAAATGAGAAAAATTCAAAACGTAGAGTATCGAGAGAGTGGCAAAAAATTAAGCTTCAAATATGTGCAGATTGATGAATCTGTTTCAGAACAAAAATTGTGCATTGCTCCACGGACTTATTATACCTCCACCACCTGCCCCAGAAACTAGCCACAACCCGAAGGCCTGCCACGACATTGGAAAATGTCTAACTAGCTGCAGCAAGAGCAGGAATTGGGTGGCTGACGACACTGTGACACCGGCTACAAAGCGATGGGTGGTCGTCATAACTACCAACTTGGGGTGAGAAATTCCAACATCTCTCACATTTTGACCCATCTGCACGAGACACACCGATCCACACCTTGCTTGTGTCATCAATAAGGTATTCTCCGCTGCAAGCTATATCATCCTCTTTCACATCGTCTATGGTGCGAAGAATCTCAACCTGCATATTCAGCACATGGAAAATTTCTTATCAGAGTTGGACAGAATACAGATAATTACAGCGGATGCAGTTATAGTCTTGCTCATTCAACTATGGCAACATAATGTGTACCTGAGACGTCAAGAAGATCCGATGCAACGTGTCAGCCTCATTATCGGACGAGCACAAGCTAACCAGTCTGGAAACCAGATCATCATCAGATGCATAGAGGTAGGCCTTCGCCTCTAAACTAGAGCCAATCAACTTCTGTGTACGAGCTACCTCGAGCACTTTGTTCACCTCATTTCTCAGCTGGGAAAGTCAGCTTGAATTAGATTATGACATGATATAAGTGTCTTGTCAAAATATATGCTAAAAATCCACCTCAAGAATCTTCCCCCAAAAGATGACGTCGTCTTCTGGGAATGCAAGATGTCTTTCGTTCGGCACGGGCCACCCTGCCTCAAAGACAAAATTTGCAACATGGCCTTCGGCTGTAGTGAATGGGAAAGGAAGATTCTGCCATACGTCCTCAGCTAAATGCGGTAATATAGGAGAAAGCACCCTTGACACGGAAAGCAGCTGTGCAGCAAGGACTGTTTGACAACTCCTCCTTGTAGAGCTCGTGGTTCCCCTGAAAGTGTTGACAAAATGAGGATTGGAAAGCAATTACTATTAAGTGATGAATTTCTTCCTAGGCACCAACAGTGGTGAGGAGTGAAATGAGATAAATGCTAACCCGACGTAAAGTCGATCTTTGGCGACATCCAAGTAGAAACTTGAGAGATCAATAACAACAAACCGCTGAATGATCTGTTATGGTAGAAAATAAAATCTGAGGATTACATAATTCAAATTTGAATATCTGTAATATATATTTTCTAGAGCTGTACTTCTACGAATGAGGTTGAACAGAATTGATAGCAGTGAATCAGTGACAGAATATACCTGAAAAATCTTGAAGAACTGGTAATTGTCATAGCTCTCTTTGATGTTCTTCACGACATTTTCAAGTTGAAACAGCGCATACTGATCTATCATCGGGAGCTCACTATATGGAACAGCATAATCAGCCTGCAGAAACCAATAAAATTAACAAGGGCAATCATAAAGGGTCGATGAATAGCTACATATCTATCGCAAAGTCTACAATCTAAGACAACAGTAGCCAGACGTTTAAAAGAATAATACATGATCTTAAAGAGATGGCATACTTTCCAATCGTGCAAGTTCCCCAGGAGAAATCGCAAGGTTCCTCTTAGTTTCCTGTATATGTCCGACATTTGACGAAGGACTGTATTTCCAATCATGACATCACCGGAATAATCTACACTGGAGACCCATAACCTAAGTACATCTGCACCAAAGCCCTCCTATTGAAGGCAATCAAGGTAAAATTCAGAGGTCCGTAAAATATAAACTCTTGAGCAGCATATGGTCATTCCTACCTTCTGGCCTTTTCCTCCTTCAATCACAATTCTTGGGTCGACAACATTGCCTACAGATTTACTCATCTTGAAACCCTTCTCGTCAAGTACAAATCCGTGGGTTATGACGCCACGATATGGAGCCTTTCCTGCAATTTTAAAAGTAACATTCTTAGGAATATAAGCCTCTAACAAAAGAAAGACTAAAGACATGCCACGGACAACAAACAAAATCTAGTATCATTGTCACAAAAATCACTTCAATCAACAGCTTAACCTAAAGTACATGCCTTCTTGCTGCAGGAAGTGATTATTCATAAAACACTTTCAACTTACATAATCGGAACTTTTTAAGACTAAACAAAACGCGGCATACTAGGATTATATCCAGTGGTAATAGTCAACTAGAAATGTACTACTATATTGTCACATTAGATACATTGTTGCAGATAAATGTACACTTCTTACCATTTGCAGCAATACTTGTCAGCAACGAACTTTGGAACCAGCCACGGTGCTGATCTGTACCCTCGAGGTACAAATCTGCAGGGTAACTAAGACCATTTCTCTTACCCAGTACTGCAGCCCATGAAGAACCTACAATAAAGCAATTTAGTTAGTATTCAATCTTCAAAGAATGGTGAGCGCTCTTTACACTGATCAAAAATCACGTGCAAAAGGGAAAACCTATACATTTGTAGCTGATTTAATAATATTGTGTGCACAAATATCCATAATTGGACGCACTCAAGCAATAAAATATAGCAAGAAAAAAATATATGGAATGGATTCCCATATCACCATAAAAGAAAAAAATCCCCAATGCATCCTCCTCAGCAGACATCCTGTTTGAATGCCAGCATAAAATGGAGATGCGCCCTTTAAAATCCAATCAGCACTATCTTACTTTTTTTTAATATGTCTAGTGGGCAGTATGCACATCAGAAATGTAATAGGCATTACTTAATAGTCATAGCCTTGTAAATATATAAATCAAAATATACTAATCACCAGAATGGTTGTATACCTGAGTCAAACCAAACATCCATTGTATCTGTTCCTTTTACATAGCTTGATGCTTGGTCGCGATACTTTTCTGGAAGCAATTCCTCTACCTTCATGTACCACCATGCATCGCTCCCCTTTTGAGATATTATAGCTGCCAAATAAATAAGTGTTAGATAAGTATGCAACCAACAAAGTATGTTTTACAGTGTATTGATGAAGAGAGCAGAGCCAGGAATTTTTTATACATTGCAATTGTATAGGTAAAATTCCAAGAAAAATACATCACGGTCAATAACTAATTAAACACATATATGAGAAAAACTGAACAGCTGATAGCCCTTACATTTGATATGATCTATAGTTTCTTCGTTCATCAATGGTTCCTTCGATTCCACGTGATAAAAAACTGGAATTGGAACACCCCAAGTTCTTTGCCGCGAGATGCACCAATCAGAACGACTTGAAGTCATGGCCGAAATTCGATTTTCTGCCTATTAATACAATATGAGCTAAGTGACAGTGAAGCTTGATAAGATTAAAAAAATATATCCAACCCAGACTTATCATTGCACTTAGTCTTTACAAGTTAGAGACAAACAGAACGTAGCACATTCGGAGGCTGGCTAATTACCTGCGAAGGAATCCAGGTTACTTGGCTAATCGAATCCATTGCAGTCTTACGGAATCCTTCTACTGAAGCAAACCATTGCTCAGTTGCCCTGAAAATCGTGGGCTTCTTTGTTCGCCAATCATATGGGTACTTGTGATCTGCATTTGTTAAGTGTCAGGAGAAGATCATACAACAAATTTAATTATCGTCATACGAGCAGAGAAGAAAAGAATAAATAGGCAGATCACGAAGGCAAGAACGAACTTACTATATGGCTCAACCATAATCATTGATAAGTTTTCGTCCAAGCACTCAATAACAGCAATATTGCCGTTTCCAAGTACGTCAAGACCATTAAATTGTCCAGCTTCTTCGGTAAATTTCCCTTCATCATCTACTGGGGAGAGGACCGGCAAACCATATTTAAGGCCAGTCACATAATCTTCTTGTCCATGACCAGGAGCAGTATGAACTAGCCCGGTTCCTGACTCAGTCGTGATGTAATCCCCACCAATGACGACTGGGCATTCTCTACTCTCAACAGGGTGAACATACCTGCAATTCTCTAGCTCTGCACCTGTAACTGTTGCCTTCACAGTAAGCTTCACACCCCATTTTGCTTCTAGAGTTGTCACAAGGTCTAATCCAACAATTAAGTGCAGGTTTTCATTTTCCTTCAAGATTCTTCCAATTTGTTTCTCTTTATTGGCTGAAGATCCAATAGTTTCCACAGAATTGGAATGAACTTCAACAACAGCATATTGAAGCTTTGAATTCACAGCAACAGCTGAAGGATGAAAAAACATCATTTATATAGCAGCTTTTGAAATGTAAATAAAAAGAAGCAAGTAAGAAGAAAATATCAAAAACAAGCTTTGTATGTATTGCAAAATGATACACGGACTTTTCATTTTGATGATGATGCTAACAAATAACAGCAGCAGGAATGAATTTCTTACCAGCATTGGCAGGAATAGTCCATGGAGTTGTAGTCCATATGGCCAAGCCCAAATTGGGCAAGAAATCCTCTAACAGTTTACATGAAGTTGTGCCAGAGACTAATTTGAAAACGGCATACATGCTCTTTGAAACATGCCCCTCAGGATACTGAAGATCATAAATAGTCAAGATTAAGCTTAAAAGCGAAAGTTTTGAGCAATTCTAAAATTTTCTCCTTAGTCAGTCATGGATACCAAAATGATGAAGATGAGTGAAGAGAAAAGATTCAGTACCTCCAATTCAGCCTCTGCAAGAGCAGTTCGAGACGAAGGACTCCAGTGTACTGGTTTCCTTCCTCTATAGATATACCCTTGCAACGCCATTTTCCCAAACACTTCAATCTAGCATAGTTTGTGTAGACCAAAAGGGAAAGATGATGAGAACACTCCAGAAACAGTAGGAATATGAATTGAAGATTACAGAGAAGCTTAAACTATATAGTTAAGATATAGATACATTCATATAGGGACATAAAATACCTGAGCAGCTTCATACTCTGGATCCAGAGTGAGATATGGATTCTCCCAGTCTGCCCATATGCCATACCGCTGTAACCATTGTAATAACATTTGTCATCCACTGAAGATAAATCCATACGGGGGAAGGGGGGGGGGGGGGGATATTTCACTTTTACACAGTTTTTCAAAAATTACCCAACACATAACAAAAGTACTTTTAGTGATTTAGACAAAAACATTTTGACTTAGATGGAAACCAATAGCCTAGCAGCCATGGTTAGCCATGTAATTCTATCTAAGAACTCGATATATCGAGATGCATGAATTAAACAAATAAAATTAAGACGAAACACATGGAAGCAACAGATGAAATTCAACCAACTGAATATAGTGGAGCTTCGATGGACAAATAGTATGATTTCCTGCTAAGAAGCACAGTATTGAAGCAGAAACTTTTCTTTTTATTCTGCTGATTTAATATAACCTTAAATGCTGCCAGCTGATTCTTGACAGTTGATTTAGCAAACTTTGCTGCCTTTGCTCTCAATTTTAGTGGTGTGAGCTCCTTTCTAGCATCCTGATCCAGAGACTGCAAAACTGAAACAAATCAACAAGCTTTGTCATCCCACCGCACTACCTATTGTTAGCAAACAAACCTAAAACTTGACTGGATGAACAAACCATGTTGGTAATTAGAGAATAGATTCAGCCCCCATATGCATCTACTTAATGCCGTCAAATTCATGCATATCAAAAATTACCTAAATTCCTACTAAACCTTGCAATCTTAGATCAGACCCTAAACTTCGTCTAGATATAAACACAAAGAATTTATACCTACAGTTCTACACTCTAAGTCTTAAAAGCGATCTGTTATGGCTTTATTTCTGCAAACCTGAGGATTAGAGAATTTCCAAGTTACAGAAGTTTAGTAGAATCATCCAGGAAAAAATTCCAAGGGTTTCATAAAGGAAGACTGGTGACACTTGCCTTTCAGTTCAATTGGCAACCCATGGCAATCCCAACCAGGCACATAACTGACTTGGAAATTCTGAAGAAGCTGGGAAAAACATACGTTTGTTAGGCACACAAAATTTTCAAGAAAAAGCGACGGTACACAGTCATATAAAAATGCCTACAAGCATTCATGAAAGGAAAATACACAAAGTTCAAGAATATCCCAAAAATTCTGTCTTGTTCATGTGTATCAACATAAAAACAAAATTAACAGTCCAAAATGACCTTATAGCGGTTGATAATATCCTTCAAAATCTTATTCAAGGCATGTCCCATATGTAAATCCCCATTTGCATAAGGAGGCCCGTCATGGAGCACAAAGCTTCCCTGATGAGTTAATCAGTATCAGCCGGTGTTTACTTACTAGAGATCCAGATCATCCAATGGAGAAGAGTTAGATGCAACAAAGAAAGATGCAGAGGAAGTTACCCCAGTATTCCTGCTGGTAACCCTCTCAAACACCTGATTTTCATCCCATAATTTTTGTATTTCAGGCTCCCTTACAACAGAATTTGCTCTTAGGCCAAATGCAGTTTTAGGAAGGTCGACTGTGTGCTTGTATTTGCCATCTCCCTGTTTTTCCCCTGGAGAGAAACAACTATGATATCAATACAATACGTTAGCCCAAAAATCATGATATATACATATACTCGTGAAAACCTTCAGATTTTTTTGCTGCCATGACAGGACCACGTGATCTTCTCTTTGATGACGAACAATATTCTTGACCAGAGCAAGTAGAATAGCGGGTCACATTTAAGAGGGATAAGACTCTCGATGAAGAGGTTCTTCGTGAATGTAATAGGCTGGAAGCATTTGTATTCCTAAAATATGAGTAATTTTGTAGCAACGGAGCCTGACCAAATTAGAGAATCCATATTAGATGCTCCAATTATAGAGACGACGTTGACAGTTAATATTTCACAGTGAAAGAAGCCAAGCTGTTTCTGTACATGTAAAATCAACTCTGCATTCAAACCAAAACTTATAACAAGCATTTGATCAATCGTTAGAAATGCGATAAACTCTGAAGAGAATGAACTAAAGAGTTAATAGATATCCACTTAAAACTATATTCACCTACAAAGGATATTCAGCATCAACTAGCTAAGAAAAACACATTACACAATGTCTCCTTAATTCCCATTACAACCCCATAAACTACACTATGAAAATTAATCCCCTATTTCTGCACAATCAATTTCCACAATCCAAACTACACCAAGAATAGAGAGATAACAAAAGATTTAAACGGGATTAAAGAGCACATAAATTTATGCATGCTGAATGGAATATCTAAGTATTCCTACCCTGTGAGAAAATTTCTGCGCAGCCATTTTGGTGAGGGAATAGAAAGTTGTGGGTTTAGTGAACAGGGTGGAGTCCATTTCTACTCGCTCTCATTTCTGCAGTTGCATCCATTACTCTTCCATTCAGGAAAAAAAAACACAGACGAACCCCGAATATACCTGATTAGACTGAATTGGTTTCTTGTATAGTTGGGTTTTTTAAAACCTTGAGGATAAAATGCAGTAATGGTGATGATTGACGTTCCAATTTGGACCTTCAGTTGGATTGGTACATAAAACGGCGCCGTTCCATTATTGTTCAAACTAATTTTTGAGCAAATATTTCCACTAAATTAATATTTATAACTGTATTATATTTGTATTGTATTTTTAATAAATTATAACTCTAATTTCAATACTTCTTTGTGTGGAAAATTTAAAGTTATACTCCATGAGTTGTATCTTTTTAATCATTTATTTTAAAATATAATTCAATTAACAATTTAAAATGAATATCTAAAGTGATTATTTAGTTAGGTTTAGCCATTTTCTTCATAATTATACACTTTATAATTTCAATTTTCCAACATAAAGAAGTTCCTATAGTATTTTCTTTTAGAAGTAAATAAAAACATAATAAAAAAATAGATTTTAATCAACCTTGTTAAACATAGAGAGAGTATTAAAAATTGAATAGTAGTAAGAGAATCTCCTACAATAATTGTGCAGGGATTTAAATTGTAAAATTTATTTAAATCATAAATTATCAAAACCGTATAGAGTATAGATGACAAATAAATATAGAACAAATAATGTGGAGTGGAAATACTATTTTCGATTGCATTCTGCACTGAATTTTAAAGTTGATTAGATCCTTAAAGAGAGGGAGTTGCTGATGGAAAAGAAGCATGAGAGAAGGTTGTATAATTTATAGAACTTCTCAACATTAAAACATACTCCTTCCGTCCTATTTCACGTGACACATGTCTTTTCACACATGTTTTGAGAAAATCATATTAAATGTTAAAATATATAGAAACTAAAGTAAGAAAGAGACTAATATAGATGAGAAAATCATAATAAATGTTAAAATACATTTACTTTAGTTTACACGTACTTTAACATTTATTGCTATGATTTTCCTAAAACACGTGCGAAAAAGAAATGTGTCACATGAAAAGGATCGAAAGGGTAGTTTATACAAGGCCAAATTATTCAACTACATATTTATTATTTTCATGTTATATAAGTATTTATTTTTCTAAAATTTGGACATATATAAAAATAATTAAGGGTCTGCATGAACTTAAAAAATTATGTATACTCACTAGTATAGATTTCAATCTTTTCACTAGTAGTATCAATCAAAATGTGAGGTGGACTACTTGTAGTAGATGCCAAAAGTCCAGGGTTGAATCAATAATAAAACAAGAAATATGGGCCAATTCACCACAAAATCCAAAACTTTCAATTGCTTTCTTCCACAATATGAAATGCCCCACTTCATAAAATCTGGAACCAATTCTGTGTCGCATGCATCCTCATTTTCCAAAATTCTCCACTGAATTTGCATCTGCGCACACAATTCATCGTATGCATATGTTATGGAGCCTCCGCCGCCACAATTATTGCCATCGCAACCGCAGCATTTCTCCGTCAGGCGATACAACCACCGCGGCGAGGGCGGCGGGCCGGTGGAGATGACGAAGGAGCACTCCCACCCGGATAATATCGATAGCAGCAGCGCGGCGGAGAGGCGCGGCGGAGGCGAGATGCGCCGCCCCGCGTTGGATTGCAACCTGGCCTCGCTCTGCGATCATATCCAGTTGGAAGGGTTTAACAACGGCGTGTTCTCCGACGTCGTTTTGAACGCCATGGGATCCACCTATCACCTCCATCGCCTCATACTCTCCCGGAGTTCCTACTTTCGGTACGTCTTCATTCCAGAATTGCGTAATCTGTTCAAACACGTCTTCGTTCTGCAGCTGCAATAACTATATAATTGAGGTTGGAAATGAAGTTTCAATTACTTTATGTCTATTGTTTCCTGTTTTTCTGGAGTGAATTATGCCTCCTGCACTTGATCGCATTCGACATCTATCTAAACTGTTGTGTGCAGGAACATGCTCCAGGGACCTTGGAAAGAAGCCAACGCTCCACTTTTAACCCTGAATGTGGATGATAGCAATGTCAATGGTGAAGCGATGGATATAGCTTTGGCCTACCTCTATGGTCATTATCCCAAGCTCAATGATAATAACGCTTTTCGTGTTCTAGCAGCTGCTTCTTTTCTTGACCTTCAGGTAACTAATGGCAACCAAATGTGTATGTCTCACCTTTGAATAAATGATCTTGTATAATTTAGTGTGATACACATTTATAGTTGCCCCTGTGGATATCAAACTCGATTATTGGACTGAATATGCATAACCAAAAATTGTCCTGGTCTTTATGTAGCGTTTGTGCTTAGTTCTCCAAGAATAGTATTTCATTCCTTTTGTTTAGAAGTGTGGTAGTTCCATTAGTTGTCAGAACTTTATCCATTAAACATCACCACAGAATATAATCTTTTTTAACCACTGATTTCAGTTACTACGGGCTCATCCTTTTTTTTAACATCATACCTTTTCAAACATGTTTTTTTTTAGATTTGCATACACACACACCCTAGATTACTCAAACCTCGGACTTATTGGTTGGAGGGGAGCGTCTCACCAACTATGTTTCACTTCATCATCAACCAACTTTCTTTTTGATTTTTCCTAAATGCAAATAAATAAGGTGACTAAATTTTGTGGGTGTCAATATATTTGTAAATTATGTGGTGAGGCTGATGTGGGTCCAATAGCTGAACTTGAAGCTGTTATCATTGCCAATAGCTCTGTGATTGATCTTCCTTCTCATTGCGGGGAAATGCTGGTTATCTTTTAACTATCTGCTCCGCAAGCATCGTTTAAGCTTGTTTCTTAGACCTGTATTGACAATTGATCGTGGTCTTTGTGCACTGCCTTTACCTACAGGATTTATGTGCTATTTGCACAGACTTCATTATTTCTGAATTGTGGTCTACCAACTTCTTAACATACCAGGTCTGAATCCTTTTGGATATAATAGCAATTATAGCATTTAGTCACTTGGATATAAGCATTTATAATGGAATCTTTGATATGCAGGTCTTTGCGGAGAGCCAAGATTATGGCTCACATGGGGCACGTGTTAGAAATGCTTGTTGGGGCTACCTTTGTCAAAGTGGGGCTCAAGAATTGAAAGAGGTAAATGCGCCAATCTCCTGATTCTGTAAATTTGCAATGCTGTTAGCTTTAAAAATTTATTTTCATTTACCTTCTGAATGGTGACAGAATATAGGTATACCTTCTCTTTTCTAAGAGTCTCCTATCTGTGTCAGGTCCTCCCAAAACTTTCCTCTCAAACATTGCTTGCTTTACTCACCTCAGACGAGTTATGGGTGCCCAATGAAGAGAAACGGTGAGGAGAACTGCAGAAGTAATTCAAAAGTTATTAGGAAGGCTGAATATCTTCTAATTTTTCTTTCTTTCTTTTTTTTGTCCCCCCCCCCCCCCCCCCCAAATTCTGGAAGATTTGAACTGGCACTATACACTCTTCTTGCAAAAGGCACACTTTGCAAAGAAAATCATGAGCAGGACAGTGTAGGTTGCAAGGTCATAGATAGTGCTGATTCTTCAAGAGTAAGCAGAAAATATGTTGGTGATGAAAGCACTAATGCTTTGCCGGAAACTAAAAAAGAGCACAGAAAATCAAAAGATGAAGCTGAAGGCCAGGACACTGCTCGTAAAATTTTGGTGGAGCTTGCCGACTCCATAGTGGATTCTCATTCTAATGTCGGCAACTTTGGTGAAGCCCGAACATTATATGGTGAATCTAATTTGGATTCAAGTTATGATTGTAGCCGTCAATGCCCTTCATCAAGCAATACACTTTATGTGGATGACATTAGTGCTTCATGTTCTTATTCAACTGTTGGACAGAGTGAATTGGCAGGCAGTGGTTTGGCGTTAGAAGGGCCTCCGGATGGAGATCCATGCTGCCAACTGAACAGGAGCTGGGCACCAGGAAATCAAATGCACTGCTTGTCGATGAACTCTTCCTGTAATATGCTGATGCCTAATGAATGGGAAAGATGTAATGTGTCATCTTTGACATGGGGTGGCAGGACTGTGGGCAGAAGAGAGGTAAAACGTTGCCTAGAACGGCTCTGTGGGATGAGCAGAGAAGACTATGATTCTTTTGTCAACATTTTTGAAGGTGGCTCTCTTTTATACTGTAATATGTCCTTTGAGGCCCTCATAAATGCAAGAAAACATCTTGAAGAAATGGGATTCCCTTGCAAAGCAGTGAATGATGGTTTATGGCTGCAGGTATATCACTGGTTTCTTGCATATACTCTCGTCTATTAAATATAATACTACTCAGTTGACAATGTTAACTGTCCATACGTATGGCACACTTGCTTATCTTACTATCTACGCTGGCTTCAGTTCATTGTGTTTAGTTATTTACGCTATTTAACGTTCAGTCCATTTATTTTCACTTTTTGCATTCTTGGAACTTGTATTTGCTAAGACACCCACTTTTGATAATTTATTTATATTTCCTCTGTACTGAAATCTTAGACACAGTTTCATCTATTCAGAAACTACTCATCATTGTCTGCATTTCATAGATGCTCTTAAGCCAAAGAGTGCAAGAAGTTGGTGCTGATACATGCAGAAACTGCTGCCGCGTTAGTATTGCATGTATGTGCAGACAGCCATTTGGATACTCAACTGGAGTTACTGCACCTGGGTACTACATGCAAGATCATGAGCACAATAATCTACCCCCAAATGAAATTGGACATGTCTATAGCAATAGTTCTGCTCAAGGGGAAAGAAACGGCCTCTTTAGGCCAGTCCGTGTACATGACAGAGGCCCTATTGATGGACTTGCAGGCATTGGCCGTGGAAATACATTTGCGCCTGTAGCTACTTGGCCACCAACTCGTTATGTCTTCTCTCGTGTTCCATTTGGAATTGGCAACCGAAACAGTCAGCAAGCTCCTGCCAATGATGGACCAGATAATAGACCTGACAGCAATGCGGACCTTGCTGGGGATGGGTTAACTGTTTTGGTTGGGCTCAGTATGGGATCAAACGACGCCACTAATGTGCATGAGGTGCATCTAGGAAGAGAATTTGAGACAGGTCAGCAGAGCAGGCAGGTGGGATCTTTAACCCCTGGATCAACTGGGTTAACTACCAGTGGCATTCCTATGCAACTGATAGACTCACCAGAGCATGCTATGGGGGTTGAGTGGGAGAATGCAAATAGTTCTATACCATTGGACCTGAAAACACCTTTGAATCACTTCCCACCACTTCGTTTTGCGTAAGTTGTACCTTGTTCTTGCATATCCATTCTGTTTTGTCCTTTTAAGAATCTCCCTTCCATTTCATGGTAATACAGTCCGACTGATGTTTCAACAGTCGATGATAGTTGTCTAACTGGTCCTATCTACTTTTTTGGCAACTCATATACTTTTTAGAAAATTAAAGCCTTATATTTCTCTTCAGTTTTGTTCTGGAGTGTAGTTGAACCTATGCATTACAGTCGAATAAATTTATTCTATGTTTGATTGATTTTATTCATATATAACTTTCGAATTATCTAAATGTCTGATATTTTGTAGTTGATCAGATAAGAGTAATTGTATGTTTTCTGATCATCGGCTGCTGGCTTTTCAGGGTCGAATTCCAGGATGTGCATAGACTCTGTGATGGCCAAGTCAAGCACTCACCTGAAGCATTTTATGCAGGTTCCCTGTGGAAGGTTTGACAAATACATTTTCTCTTTCAAATCTGTTAAAATTGCTATGTAATTATTCATCCATCAGTAATGTTTGCTTTTGTATTATTTTATTTACTTTTTTCAAAAATCTTTTTTGATTTCAAAGGTTAGTGTCCAGGCTTTTAGTGATGAAGATCCACAGGGACGCCGTACACTTGGTATTATGCTTGAACCTTTTGTAATAAACGAAATTATACCTTTGAAGAAATGCCTTGTTCCAATGCTGTTCTCTCCTTATTGCATGTTACTCAGGCTTGTTTCTTCACCGGCGCAAGGCAGAAATCAACGATCCACTGAGAAAGGTACTCAAAAGTCATGTTTGTATGGTGCATTCTGGGCTGCAGACACAATCCTAAAACACATTTTGGGGCTCTGTTATCGGGACCATATTACTGAAATGTGACTTTTAACATTCTTGGCAAACCTTGGTCTGTAAGGGCTTAGGAAGCATGGTATCTAAAATGAAATCCCCTTAAATTCTCTGAAACATGCTGACAACAAAGATTACCAATGATGCTCGCAGACAGTGACGTCTTATTTTTCAGAGCTTCCATACCTCCCTTGTGTGCTATTTAGAAAGATTGAATGAACACTTTGTTGCTGTATTCAGATGAGGTCTGAACAATACTATTTTTTCAGTATCTTACTTATTTCATAAATAAGTAAATTCATTGTCACTGCTGGTCACTATAATGATTAACGGAATCTTATGATAAGGTCAAACACATGATAAATTATTGTGTGAAGATTGTTGGATAATGTTGAGACTTGAGCCTTTATATCATTGGTCTTGCATATTTGTAATTTAAACTCCTAAGTAATGTAAAATGATCATATTATGTTATTAAAACGTAATCCATACCATATCTTCTCTTTTATGATCTCAGGTCCATATGTATGTTGATTCTAGGGAAAAGGTTACTGCTAGATATCAGGTGAAGTAACAAAGCTGTTTCAAGGATATTGTACCATTAGTTAACTGGCTCGTGTTGTTCACTAGTTGGTTTTTTTTTTCTCTCTTGAGATTTCAGTTGATATGCCCGTCGAAGAGAGAGGTGATGGTTTTTGGGAGCTATAAACAAACGGGCACGCTTCTACCAAAAGCTCCAAAAGGATGGGGTTGGCGTACAGCTTTGTTATTCGATGAGCTCAGCAATCTACTCCAAAATGGAACCCTACGAGTTGCAGCTGTAGTGCAGCTTATCTGATTCTTTTAAAGGTTATTAGTAGCTGCTCATGGTATTGGTTGAACTTTTTTAACCACATTAAGGAAGTTGCTATATATCATACGTCTCTAGTTTAAGGTGTAGTAGTTGAGTGAGTTCAGTTTTGTTTTTGTCCAGAGTCGCATCAATAGCTCTATTTTTCTTACAGTTTGTGCAGTTACATTGTGTATATATGAATATGATCAGTCAATGAAAAAATAAGGCTGTTGCCTTGGTGCATGAAAACGGGAACACATCGTTCAAAATCCAGCCGAAGGTGATGGTATTATTTCCATGATATCTTATTAACAAAATGTATTTTGCACCCAAGTTTAGTTGATGCGTGCGCGACTGACATAGCCTCTCAAAAATGTCAAAATTTCAAGACTTACAATGAAGTGTCTTAAGATGCGATTGACACAGTATAATGATTAATGGCCTCTCAAAAATGTAAAAATTCAAGACTACAATCACAAGATTAGAAGAATTTGAGAGAGGAGGAGAGCGGAAACAGTGGGAGATCAATATAGACCACAGCTCGGCGTCATCATGAAATGGAAGAAGAGTTGTCGTCGCCCCCGTCGGGAGAGAAAGAATAGAGACAAGAGAGGAAAACCACGAAATAAAAATGGGTAAGCCCTAATTGCTAATTGAATTTGAGTTGGTCAAAATCGGATAATAGTTGATACTCGAATTTACAGAAAAATCACTATTTGAACACGAACCCATTATCTGATTTTTCGGGTATCGGGTGCCCAAAACCCAATAATTTTCAGGTCGTATCGGGTTTACCCGATACAAGATAACTGAATTGACAATCCTAATTGTGGGGGTGTGAAATGGTTGTTTTCTTTTGTCTTGTTTGGCTATTGATTCTTCATGTCATTTTTAAAATGTGAAATTGAAATCTATATTCGACTTTATATTGCATAATACAAAGCTTTTGAGATATTGCGCATCATTAGTTTCTAGATTTTTTTGGGTGGCTATAGAATATTTCAACCTAAAAAAGATCGATTGCAGTTTGGTGGATTACCATGCATCGCTCAAGGGTCGCTACACGTGTAACTTCAAAATTCCAAATATTCATTATGTGTGTTAAATCTTATATGGTGAGACAATGTATCATGGTAATCCTCGCAATGTTTCATTCAGACATATATGCAATTTTATATAATTATAATTTCGATAGATGTAGACAACTTGAGTCAAGATCATCCCATTCATTTGATTAAAGATGATAGTACAATTTATTTTCCTATTTCGCATATACGGATAATGAGAGACAAGTTAATATTTTGCTAGGAAGTGATATCGAGATAATGAGAGACAAGTTAATGTTTTGCTAGGAAGTGATATTGAGTTGCCTTGAATGTTAGTGAAACAAAAACCAAATATGGAAACGTATGTGGAAATCAATATGCCCTCGAACTCAAAGTAAATTTGAGAGGCGGAAACTGAAGACTAGAGCACGATGTGATGTAGTACTATATCACAACATGCCACCCGAGGGTGAGATATTGGATAATTGTGAAGACGAGGAGAACATGATATGCATAAATATATTTCCTCCATCCATGAAATAATGTCCCAATTTGCTATTTTGGGATGTCCCAATTTGCTATTTTGGAATGTCCACAATTTAAAATCTCACCTGTGGACTTCACACTCCACATTCTACTAGTATAAAACTCATACTTCGTTCCACAATAAGAGTCACACTTTATTATTTTGGTTTGTCCCACAATAAGGGTCATACTTTATTTTTACCAACTATTCTTTATATTTCTTAAAACTCATGCTCACAATAAGAGTGACTTTTATTGTGGGACGAAGAGAGTAGTATATAAAAGTGGGACCTACATTTTATTAACTCTTTTCATCACTTTTGTTTACATTTTTTAAAACCCATGCATGCACGTTAAAATGAGACAATAAAATCGTAGACGGATGGAGTACTTTGGTATCATGCCTTGAGAGTTACGTGGTTGCATTGCAGAGGTGCCATAAATGGATGGGTTGTTGAGAGTGTGAACAGATCGGGAATCCTCGTTCAAGAACCATGATGTGGGTATCACTAACCTATCCCCTATCCACAAAGAGTCTGATACTACGGAGATAGACATGACGATGGGAAGAACAGGCGCGGATGAAGAAGAGAGAACAAAGGAGTTCGAGACAGTGGAGCGAGAGGAGCTTGCGTTGATGGTGTGACGACCAGTTCACGCTCACAGTCGTCCGGAGAAATATGGAGATTGTGTCTCACGTTAGAATTGGTTATTAGTTATTATTATTAATATTTTTCCTTTTTGAATTATTTCCTTTTTAATTTATTTTATTAAACCATTATGTCTAGCATAATTATAAGCTCTTTTCTGAGTTTTCTTTATTGACTTTTTTCTCGGATCGCATTAGAGAGTTGAATTGATAGGACTTGGGGTCCCATCGTTGAGAATTGAGCACCTGTTTTGTGAATGTGGAACGGAAAAGATAAACCTAGCGGCAAGCTAGGGTTGAGAAAACTAGGGTTTACGAGAAAAGATTTGTTTCTTATTTCTCGATGATTTTTGATTCTCTAGTGAACTCTTTATATATAGAATTGGACCCTGATTGATTCAACTCTGCTATTCGGGAATGAATCAAGAAGAAAATCTGAAAAGATTTAATAAATCAAAACTAAGTAATTGTTCGAAAAGTAAGGAAATAAAACATTAAAATAAAATAGATTCCAATTCCAATCCAATGAGATATATGAAATCCTTGAACTTGGCGGGCCTCGGCGCATTCCTCTTCGGATGTTCCTTCCTTGTTTGCGATGGGATCATCCGCTTTCTCTCTCACCCTCTTGCCGGTTCGTCTTCCTTGCATGCTGTGGCTGGTTCCTCCTTGTGCGTCTGCATGGCTATCTCGGTAGAATTCCCTATCATGAATTCACCCTAGTGTTCTTAGATTATAAACGGACTTCTTGTTATTGCTTGATTTACACTCAAGAAATAATAGAGTACCTATCATGACTTAATTTCTTACTACATTAGTATTCATTTTTAAATATGAGTACGAAGTAATTTAATCTCGATTTTAATTGTGATTTTAAATAAATAAACTCTAGCAACCGAAAAGGCGATGAATTATTTACTTCATCTCATCATCTGAGATGCTGAGTGCAATATCACTATTTATGTTTAACAAATCATTTTAAAGTTTATAATTCCAAATCCCTTTTCGTAGCTATTTCCATAAGCCAAATCCTTCGTCGATTGCTCGCAAAATCTTGAAATTAGTTGCTTGCCAGCGAACCTCTCCCTTAAAAACCCTAATTCGCCTCAAATCCGCGACAATTTTCCGATCAATCTCATCTCGTGCACACCCTTTTTTCCCAAATTCAAAAGCCTCACGCCGATTTTACCGCAAAATACCGAACGTTTCGATGATTCAACGGCTGGGGTTTTCACCTGCGTAGTTGCTTGGATAATGGGGGCTCTAACCAGCAACAGGAAGCGAGGAGACGATTACTTCAAAAACCTTTTGTTTGATCAATCGCACGGCCACATCTCAAAAAAACCGAAGCTTTCAGCTTCGATGAGTCAAACTAAGGAGGATACTAATCGGGCGGCGGCGGCGAACTCGTTTGCTGCCAGAATTGCTCAGTATCCGGATAGGAAATTGGGGTTTCCGAGAAAAGTTCACGCCCCAGTTAACCATAGATTTGGAAGTTCTTCTTCTAAGAATACTGTATCTGCTGCTGTTGGTTCTAGGGAATCCCCATCTGATCAAATGGGGAAATTTAGTTTTCTCTCGCGGCTTTTAAACTTGGAAAAACTGAAGGACTCGGCATTTAGATCTATCAGGCATATCATTCCAGTGAAACAGAAAGAGAAGGAGGTGATTGAGCTTGATAGCAGCGAAGACCAGGATTGTGATGCTGTCTCTGATGATTCTAGCATAGAAGAGGTGGAGATTGTGGATTCCCAGGAGAGAAGGTGGAACGGGGGAGAATGGGTTGTGGAGAAAGAAGTGCGGTCTTTAGATTCTTCTGTGGTCACTGATGTTAGCAACGCGGCAAAGGTTGATGATTTGAAGAATAATGGATTGTCGTTGTTGGACCGAATGACTGATGATTCGGAGGTGCCACTGTATAAGAGATGGTATGATAATACAAAGAAAAGCGATGCTAAGCTTGCCCACATAAGTTTTAATATAGATTTACAAGAAAAGAGGGCTCAAGGGTTGCAGTTATTGCGGCCTCCAAAGAAAGAAGAGCCTATTAAGAAGGTGGGCTTTGGTTTTACCGTTCTATCATTTGTGAAATTGCATATTTAGTCATATGTTTTTAATTAGGTTGTACTTACTTGTAGGATGTGACTGAGGAGTGCTTCGTGCCTCTTACTCGTGACGAAAAGGATGAGGTTTCTCGTGCCTTGTCTAATTCCTACAGGTTGTTATTCCTCTCCTATTGAACTGGATGTCTTTCATGTGCTTTTTACTAGAATCTTATATTTGTTCGGTATTTGCAGGAGAAAAGTTTTGGCCACTCATGTGAATTCAGGCATTGATATTTCTGGAGAAATACTACAATGTTTGAGGCCCGGAGCATGGCTTAATGATGAAGTGATTTTTGCTGCATTTTTTTGCATGAATTTCATAAGACTTGGTGGAGATACGCCGAGGCTGTGATTAAATATATTCTTGTATTGCAGGTCATTAATGTGTATCTTGAGCTGTTGAAAGAAAGGGAAAATAGGGCGCCAGAGAAGTTTCTGAAGTGCCATTTCTTTAATACCTTCTTCTACAAGAAGGTTTGCTCATCGCTCATGGATCCATTCTTTAGTACCATGTCCCATTTATTAAATTGTTAGCTTGACATACCTAATGCACGTTATAGTTTCTCTTCCACGAAGATTACACTTACTGCCCCTAAAATTTAGAAGTGCGATTCTAAGTCTAATTATCTAAAGCCTTGTATTGTCACTTGGTGCTTTCTCAGCTCAATGGTCGGGGTGGCTACAATTTTCAATCAGTTCGAAGATGGACTACACAGAGAAAGCTCGGATATAGTCTTTTAGAGTGTGACAAAGTATGTTTCTGGGAATTTTCATTTCATTATAAGCTTTTTACTTTTATTTGTCAAAGTCTCTCCTTATCCCTTTGAATTAATTCATTCATGGTGCTGTTACTTAATTTTCTTAGATTTTTGTGCCTATCCACAAAGAAGTCCATTGGTGTCTGGCAGTAATCAACAAAAAGGATGAAAAGTTTCAGTATCTTGATTCGCTTGGTGGTCATGATTATCAAGTTCTGAATGCACTGGTACGCTTAATTCCTTATTAAGCTGGCTGAACTTAATTTCTGTATGTTAGTTTATAGCTTATTTTCGTTTTTCTACAAGTTCAGCTGTCTGTAGTTCATGCTAGATCTATTATACATGCATATGTGGGATATTTTTTTGCTCTCTTGTATTATATATCTGTTCTATCACTGTCTCAAAATAGCTTTGACGTTTGTAAGTAGCAGTTATGGGAAAAATAAGGAGAGAAAGGAAGGAGGGAGAAAGGGGAAATGAATTAATTGATGCATTAAAGGTGGAATAGATAGGTGTTGTAAAATTGAACTCTGGTTGTTGCACCTATTGAATATATATCATGAAAGCTATTATGCATATTTGTATTTTGTCATATTTATGTTTAACTTTTTCCGCAAAATCTGTTTCCATATAATTTTATTCACTGTATATATAATTAAGAAGTCTTGCAATCTTAATTGCATTCACCACACTCCCACTCCCACTCCCACTCCCTCATTCTATTACTTAGGTCAGGACTCATCTAATCTATTTTTCTTTTTTTTTTTTCGGTGGGGGAGAGGAGGAACTGTACGTGTAAGATCACAATACTGTAATTTATATAACAACTCTTTTGAGAGTGGAGCAGTATCCATCCAATTTGCTGGGAAAATAATCCATTTATGTTACATCATCATTTTGGAACTATAGTCTTCGGTTGCTCTCTGAGGATTGCATCCCATGTTGCGTGGCATTTAAGCTACATAATCGATTTGTTCATAGTTTTTTCTGGTTTCTGTAGTTTTTTGCTATGGCATGACTCTTTTTGAAGTTATAAATGTAGGCCAAGTATTTTATGGATGAGGTGAAGGACAAGTCTGGAAAGGATATTGATCTTAACTCATGGGAGAAAGAATTCGTCACAGAACTTCCAGAGCAGTTAAATGGGTAACTTGTGAAACTTTGAAGTGTCTTAGTTTTTGTGATTGTGAATGTGAAAGCTTGAAAATATATTGGCAAATAAGAGAACAAATTGATATAGCTGAACTAATGTGAAATTGAACTAGCAATTCTTGAATTAATCTGTCAAAAGTAGTCCTCCCTTGTCCCCCCATACCAATTATTATATACTCAGATATCTGTTATTCTGTTTTTTCATCATCAATATTTTGCATGGTGTTATGCTATTGGTGAAGGTACGGTGAAATAGGGTAAAAGCTTTGCTGTATAAACTTCTGAAACTTTGTGGCTCTGTGCACATATAACGAAACAAGATTATTTTTTTACTTAGTTGATGAATAATGTAATTTTTTTTCATTATTATGATAAATTGCTCGTGGACAGGTTTGATTGTGGTGTGTTCATGATTAAATATGCCGACTTCTATAGCAGGGATATTGGACTTTGCTTTAGCCAGGTAAACACTTCAGTGTAGCTTGTAAAAGAAGCTCCATATTTGCCTGCTTTTCATCTTGTCTGTGCCTGACATCTGCCTAGTGGCATACATAGTACTGATATTTAATTGCTACGAAGATAATGACACAATTTATATGATTCATCTGCATCATATTCCTGCGCGTCAAATTGGGCTTTCCTCAGATACATTTTCAAGAAGTGAGCTTATTATTGTTTACCCTTGTTTTGAAAAGTGTTTTCTCATCTGTCATATTAACATAAAATTCATCACATTTCTTTCCTTTCCTTGGCCACTGTGTAGCAGTTCACTTCAATTTTTGTGTGGAAATGTACTTAGTGTCCTCCAAAATTGAACTTTCCTCAAGGAATGAGTAGAGCGCTTGCAAGTCACCTTGTTATGTCATGTCTATTTTTAAAATTTTAAGCGTAACTGAGGTTGATTTGATTGTTTTTTTGGCAATAGGATGATATGCCATATTTTAGGCAGAGGACAGCGAAGGAGATTTTGAAATTGAGAGCAGACTGATGAACAGAGATCTGTTAGATGAGAATGATAGAAATTGGATTATCATATTGTAAGATGTGCTTTCTGTAAAGTACAAAGATGGAGTTCACATTGGGGTGATACATCCTTGCAAATTCAAACCCTGCAGTTGCTGAAGTTGCCAGCCTCTTTCATCAAACTTGCTTGTAAGCTTCAGCGAAAGCACCGAAACTGTACATGAATACAAGTGTTGAGCAACATGGCTTGATGGTCACCTGGTTGATTATAAATAGTCGATCATCAGATTATAAGTTCATAACCATAGCCCATTCCTGAGTTGGTCTAGAAGATCTACTAATTCTTTTTTTTAATTTTACTACAGTGATGATTCGATGCGGTTTTTATTTCATGTAATGTGTCCATAGTAATTTTGCAGTTTAGCTATCAGATTTTGTTTTTTTTGGTGGGGCTAAGTCTCTGATATGTCTTAGTCTTGAGTGTTTAACTTTACTCAGGAAATGTAACTCCATGTTTGATAAAAATTGACGCGGTTAATGGAGATTTTTCGTGTAGATTTGCGTGACTTGCCTGAGTCTTGAATTCTATTTGTTGCATGTACTATTTTTGTCGTGGATATATCTTAATATACAAAAACACGAGGAAACAAATGCAGCTATTGAAATTTATTGAGTAGAAGCATGTTGAAATTCCATCCATTGAACTATTGAAGATTGGTAATGAAAATGGATCGAATGCAAACGACGAAATACAAACAAACAAATGTAAAATAGAAGAAAGGAAGATACATTTCCAAAAGAATTTCATTATAAAATATTGAATTCATAACATACTGGAACTCGAAGAAATGTACAAATTTGCTTAGCATTAGATGTGCGACAGTTGCAGCACTAATTGCACACTGATGTGATGCAAATTGACTACCGTTAGTTTCACAATAGATTTCTTCAACAGTTCTTAGCATTTTATCTAAGTCGCTTTCTTCTGCTTCACAAATACAAACCTCATCTGGACGAATCGTATGTATAGTTGACAGTAAAGGTAGGCTGTAGTCGGTACAATAAACAAGAACAAACGTAAGATTCCTGGGCCTCCGTTACTGTTGCTTCAGCGGGGTACCCTTTTACGACTCAATATTTCCTGCTCCCTTAGCCTGTTCTGGAACCTGGCAAGGCGAGCTTGAAGGCTGACGAGGCTAGCTGCTTTGCGTGATAGCACAAAACTCAGTTGCGTCACATAGTTGTCGATATGGGAGCCTGGTTGATCCACTTCCGCTAATAGTTTCATTTCCTGCCACACAAAGCAAACAAGAAGTAGCTATCTTGGTATCACTGCTTAAAAATGAAAATATATCAATACAATTTTTTTTTAAAAAAAGGATTCAGATTGACATCAAAGAAAGAAGAGAGCACGACTATTACTTCACGAACTATCTCCATAGTATCTTCAATCTCCTTGCGGTGGGCTGTAATGAGGGCCGCTTCTTCCTGTATTCACAAAATAATAAGCAACATAATCAAAGATGAGTTTATAAATGTTTGATGCAAGAACCTCATCATGTATCGCGAGAGACTCTAGAGCCAACCTCGAGTATCTCATTAATACTTTCATCACGAGGCTGCTCAGGTTCAGGCTTAGCAACAGGGTTATTTGCATTAGAGGTGTTGATATTTTGTTGCTTATAACTGGTGGGTGACATTATATCCATATTGTCGAAGTCCCTTCTTATTTCAAGCCCCTGCTTTTCGAGCCTATCATTTCTGTAAGCTTTTTGCCGAGGTGGAGATATTTTCTGCACCTTCTCGTCTACATCATTCGAACTCTGAGTGTATCCAGCAGAAGATGTCTTCTGACTGGTAGAACCCCTCAAAGAATTTCTAACATCAAACCGTTCCTTTTCCATACCAACCACCCCGCTCTCATCACGGCCATTTATGCTAAAATTGGAAGAGAAATTGGAAGGCAGTTTTTCTTCCTCAGTGGAAAAATTATAAGATGAAGTTTCCTTCTCCAAAACTCTTCTACTTGTATCCATTAATTTAGATTCTTGATGTTGCTCATAAAAATCCTCTGCCTCAGCAGCAGCAGATGAAGCTGTAGCTGATGAAGATTCCTTGACGTTTGATGGCAATAAACTAGATTGATCTTTCCTTGGGTTCCCACTTTTTGAAAGACTTTTAACCCTGTCAGACGACGACGATTTGTTAGCTTTGGGTCACACTGATAAGAGGATGAATGACAGCACCGGCCCAGGGGGGGACTCACCTATCAGCATATCTCAAAGTGTTGAGTGTATGCTCGCATGAACCAGCATTTGGAGAAATGCAAGAGATCATAACAGTCCTTGAGTTGCCCACAAAGGAGTCACGAAGAACCTCAGTAAGCTTGCTTCCTCGGAATGGGATGTGAATCTGGTCATTGTCAAGAGCACGAATGCATTCCTTGAGTGCCAGTAAACTTTTATTGATTTCTGCCCCTTCAATCCTGTACAGGAACAAAGACATAATCTGAATAAAAAACATCACCAAATCCTGTAATAATAGGATGATCTTAGAAAAGAAATTTTGTACAACAAAACAAACATGTCAGTGAAAGTGTAGGAGTATCAAATTAACTATACTTGCAGCAAGTAAAAGACACTCGTCAAAGGAACATCAGAAGTAATGTAAACTGAGAAACCTGTCGGTAAAAGTGGAAAAAATTACACTTGGGCAGCATAAACAAGTGCATGTAAAAAGCACGGAAGCACCTGCTGGTAACAGCAGAAATTAATACCGTGTTTGTCGATCATTATCTGTAGTGTCAGCACCCCTCTCACTACCAGCAAGATCAATAAAAGAAATCTTGCCTACAACCTTCCCAACCCTGGATTCATTTCCATCATTATTGTAATTATTCCTCCTAGATTCTTTCACCTCAGGATGCTTCTTCACAACCAGTTGCAAAATAGCATGGGATCTCGAAGACTCCTCATTAGCACCTGTAGAACCGGTGCTTCTAGAGGAATTTCCCCTCTCAATATATTCTTTTACAATAGCCACATCAGAGACTTCAAATTCCTGCAGTCCAACAATGCAGACTTGTTGTCTGCCATCTTCTCTCATGCATAGTTTCCTACATAAGAAGAATCCAAAATCAATCAACATTTTGATTTTAAGAAAGTTAAGTAATGAGGATATATTATGTATACTTGGTGATCATTTTTTATTATTTTTTGGATATGAGGCTAAGCTAATTTCATCAAGGGTCACTTTGTCATATTGTCTACAACAGAAGCATTTCTCATGGATAATTAATTTAGGAATGGTTTCTCAGAAAAAATTTAAAAAGATTCACTACTCCAATTCAAGTAATACCAAGTAAGAGTATTAACTTCCTATCGCTCAGAAGATCATAAAGTTTTCCTCCATATATCTCAAAATAGCTTAGCCACAGCTTGAATCTTTGATTACGATAAACTGGCTGGTGCAGCAATCTCACAAGGTGTTCTGCTGCTCTAAGAGGTAGTGGCTGCATGGTGTATGTCTTGCCACTTCCTGGTAAAATGGGAGACAAAGATTTGTTATCTACCGGTATTTATAGGATCTATATTACAGAAACAGGTAAACATTCAGCTAAGCAGACATAAATAGATTCAGAAAGTTCAGTGTTTCCACAACTGGAAAGCTCATCTAAACTAAAATGATTTTTAGAAAGAAATGTTCCAAAGTTCTAATCATATAGATTTAAATTCAAATATATACAAATGATTGCTTACACCAATTATTACAAGTACAAATAATGCATAGTTAATATTCCATTCGTTATTATAACAGTAGCACAAACACAGATTTTTACAAATAACTATCTTAATGCCATAGAATGCATAAAACTGCGACAAGAGCTTGGCGCAAAATGGACCATACTTGAATAAGACATCTTAGGATAATATAATAGTCTAGAATTGGATCGTCCACGCATATTTCTTATGGAGATTTATACACTAAAGCATTCTTCCTAACTCATCAAACAAATCCTTCTTCCCCCAAGCCCCTAAAATTGTGTTTCCTAATATTTCGTCCAAAAACAACAAAAGTAACAGCTGGAGCTGTTGGGCCTTGCCAGTTTTTTGAAACTTTTTGCAGCTTTGTTTACATGTTAGTTGAAACAAAGACAAACTAAATGACCTTAAGAGAACCCCACATTACATTTGGAATCCTGCACATACACCAATTATCCACGATCAATGAACTTTCACATGCATTAACAATAATGCAATATTACGAAGAACACCAGTATGATTTGAGAAGGTCTTATATACAGCAGTATAAATATACAGTATGACTGACACAAAAATAGGTAATTAAGCTAGACTGCATCCAGAAGAATGTCTAAACAATGGGATAAAATGGTGACTAAACTAGTCAATCACACAAAGGCATCACAAACTTGTATAAATGCATTCCTAGATCAGTGCGAATGGACACACCTGTCTGACCATATGCAAAACATGTTGCTTTCGTACGTTGAAAAATGGTAGGAATTATTGGTTCGACAGTCTTGCGGTATACCTACGTAGACATGTAAGAAGAATCTTAGTGGATGTAACAAATTTTCGTCCCAGGCTCCCAGCTTCGAGCAAGGGTTTTCATCGAAGAATATATTGTTACCTCATCATTTGACACTTGCTCATCCAGGACAGCATCGAAACAAAACTCGTGCTTCTCTATGTATGCAGTCAAATCAACCTTCACCATAGCTCTCAACAGTGAGTTCCCAATGTCACAAAGTTAAAAATAAATAAATAAACCATCAACCATAACCCCAGGATTCTAACTAACCAGCACCAACATAAAAAGTAAAGTATAATAATGTCTCAAGATGCCAAAACATTTCCAAACCTTTAACTTGGGTTCATGGACTGTTAAATAGGCATCATCATACACGGCCACAACATCATCCTCTTTGCGAGCAAGTTCCTTCTTGTTTAATGGCCTCTTACGAACCTTAAATCAAAAGAAAAACACACACTTTATATTTGATAGTGAGTAAAGTTAGTGCACCAAATAGCACAATTGTAGGTAATCCAAAATAACCAGAGATACTTAGCATACCACAACTTTTATCTTAGCCACATTATTTTCCCTTGTGCTCAATTCTTTTTCATTAAAAGACCCGATAGGGGCTTCTGCATCCATCTGTACCCTTTGCTGCCTGTTGGCTACCCCAACAATATCAGTTTCAAAGGCTTTGGTCACAGCAGGCATGAAAGGAGATGGGTCAAATGGCTCTGGGATAACATGCTGAAAATAAGTAAATGAAATTGTTCACTACTAAGTAGATATATATAGTTACAACTATAAGAAGAAATTTTTTAAAGTCAACATTAAGTGTAGCATACATCAGATAAGAGCTCTGTGTCATCCATAGAATGTAAGTCCAAAAGTCCAGCTCCAAAATCGCCCCTGAACTCGGGAGAGTAATACCCTTCTGTTGGAGTAAATGCACCTGAACTCTGGGCAGTTGGGGTTAGGGTATAAGGCTCCGAAACAGTTTCACCATTGAAGTTGAGATTCCTCATTAATTTGAAGAGCCTCTGTTTCTCTTCTGCAGATTGAGGTCCATAGCCCTTCATACACCATCAGATCTCCCAATTAATTGTAAACACAAGCCCAATATACACAGATTGTTATCAATACATTAATTAACACAATCCCAGGAGCATCCTTAACAGAATAAGGAGTGCTGATGTTAACGTATGGTTTTAATCTACACTCAATGGTGCAAGCAAAATGAATTCAACCAGAATTCTATAATGCAACTTCAGCGCAGTGCCACTAATCCCATACAAAAAGTTTCAGCAACCGATGCCCAAGCTCCTGGTTTTCCACATCCACACACTTTCGGGAGGAAACCCATAGCTAAATCGAAAATGAGCAAACATTATTCAAAATAAATAATCTTCACCTGCATCAGGAGGTTAGGGAGCTGGCGGTGATCAACTGCATTGGACGACATTGGAGAGGCCAGATGCTGCAATCCAGCAGATTGCAGCCACCGCGCCATCACCGCATCCCCCGCATCTCCGCCGGACACCCCTGGTCCTGCATTATCATAGAGAGTGGTGGCCGCCGCCGCCGCCGCGCTGCTCTGCTGCATCTGGCCAGCAACGTGGCGCATCGATCTCTTTTGCGGAGCCAATTTTTAAGATCTAGTTTTCCACACTTCAATCAAATAAATACAACAAAATTCCAGAAATCAATAACAGTAGATGATCCAACCACAAAAACATCATCGAGAAAACGAATTTAACAACAAAGTGGCACAAAATGTAGAAATCATACGAAGAATGGGAAATCGGAACCAACAGCCAACACATCAACGCGCTCCGCACAAGGAAAAAAAAAACAAAAACAAAAAAAACAGTTCAATTCCAATCCCCTTAATTTGCGCTATAAATTCCCCAATTCACAGCGTCTACGATGTTATCCTACAAAGATCATAACCGAAACAAAAAAATTGCATTTCCATAAGAATTACACAAAATTCAAGCAATGCGATGGATAAAACAAAACAAATCGGCAGAATCCTACCTGAAACAAAATCAATAGAACACGGAATGCAGACGGATCTGAGAGTTCTATCAAGAAACATTAAAACAAATATTTTTGGGCGGAATTTCGTGCAGATTTCTGAGATTGCTTGAGAGTGGAACGGAGCGTCTATATATGATGATTATATATTTAAATTGTATATCTACATTGCTTTCTTTTACTGTTGGCGGATAAATTATTCATCATTGAATTTTTTGGATAATATATACACAGATATACGTATATGAATTTGCATGTATTCTCACCAAATTGGTGGTGAATTTTTTTGAAATAAACAATTAATAAACGGCTCATTTTAGCAGATTAATAATGGATATTTCATTTCATAATATACTATACCAATAAATAGGTGATTAAGCTTCATTAATCATCACATTTATTTTGAGCTTATTTTAGAACACCCAAATGATCTCAACCTCTCCAAAATAAAATGTATGGTGAGTATTTAAATCGTATTGCTCTATTCTCTTTAAAATAAGTACTACTACTATAAATCATCATAATCGATTTGATCATTGCCAAAAAAGATTATGAAAATAGATATCGTTGCTATAACGTATTCACCATTTTATTTATTTTGTTCTATTATAAATTATATTGTTAATAACGAATGGGTATGTTGATGGCACAACAAAACATACGAAAAGTTATACTATTGTCACGTAAATTATCATTGAGCTGCTATCAAGAATTGAAATAGACAAGCTACTAGAAAAGATCAAGAACTACTAAATGGACTATACCCATCCTACCTAAGTGGAATATAATGTTTTCACCAAATAAATCATAACATGCATATTTATGTAAGTATATTTGCTTAGAGCTTTCAAAATGCCAGTGAAGCATCATATGTCGACCTATTTATGACGGTAACATAATTTATGGAGTAGTATATTAATCACTAGTTTCTAAATCCAATTACTTTAAATCGAAAGAAAATTACACTATACTATAAATTTTTAAAATATATATGAGGTTTAATTTTGTAGGTCTAAATAGGGTCTCAAATACTTCTATCACCAATGTAGATATATAGCTTAATAATGGTCGTAATAATAAAATCATATTATTATTATAGTATTAAGATTTATTTATTATCAAATCACAAACGTAGCATCGAATATGGACTTTTAGACTTGTAGATACTAATTGTAACTTTATGGTTTTAGATTGTTGGGTAGGATTGGGAGTACTACTAATCATATTGAATCAGATGGTGCTACTTGAATCAAACTAATTAGTAGCATTTTTTTTTAATAATTGGTACCACCAAACTTCACTTTCCCTTTGTAAATCTTTTGATTCTGGCAACTTTTTCGTCCTATTTAATTATTACCTCAAACAAATTAAAAAATTGAATTTAAAGGATCTTCTATATAGAAATTTGGTTGTATTTATAAACTTCATAAACGAATTTAGAATAGTTACATGGTAAATGAGGAATTATTTTTATCAACTTATAATTCTAAATAGATGAGTTATCCACCTTATTAAACTATCCCTAACTTTTACTGCGTATTAAATAAGAACTGATAAATTCGGATACCAGTTTAAACATTCTGGATAACCATATTAGAATTCGTAACATTGAATCAATATTATTTTTTCTGTATATAAAATTATAACTACATCCAACCTAAAAAATGATCGAGAAAATATGAATACGTATTTATTATTCCCTCCGTCCCACTTTAGGGGTTCCGGTTGGAATATTCCATAAATGATATAAGGCCCCACATTACATTAGTTTTTTTCACTCGTATTTTATTATAATAAAAAAGTAGGACTCACGTTCCACTATTTTTTTTCACAAACTTTTCTTTATATATCTTAAAACCCGTGTCGAATTCAACTGGGACTCCTAAAGTGGGGACGAATGAAGCATTTAATTTCACCCCAGGAGGAGATTACAAATTTACCCTATGTCGAATTAATTTACATATTTATTGTTTGGTCCCCATATTTAACTATAATTCCAGCACAGAATCGAAGAAATTGGAGCTGTGGGAGCAGACAATGCTGCCTTTTCCAAGATGCATGGGATAATTACTCTCACTTGCCCTACATGGCTACACATTATCACATTGGATTCTGCTGCTTATTGGGACACAATTCGTATGATTTTTTATTATTTTTTTTTTAATCGATTATCAATTTTTGGATGGATTTCTACAGCCAACCAACTTATACAGTATCTGATTTTTTCAGTTATATGAGTTGTATTTTTTATATGGTTTGAACCCATGTTATGGATTTTAGTGACTAGTAGTATGTTTTTTCTTCTCCTATACAACAGGGATATAGAGACAATCTTGATATTTAGTGAAAATATTATTTTATTACACATTTAATTAAAAGATATATATTCTTGTTAATGTCGATATATAAATATTTAAATACTTGTCGTCGTCCTTTATTTGATACACTTGCTATGTAAATAGGTCACATTTGTACTTTCTTGGGCGGTTTAAGTATCAGGGTAAGAGAAAATAGAAAGACATTCGTGAATTATGTATAAGTATACTCAGAGAAAAAATAAAGACATTCGTGAATTATGAATTATGTATAAGTATGTACTATACAAACTCGCTTTGTCTGCATAAAATCTTCCATTATTATTCTTTAATTAATTACGTCATATCTAAATGAATATTTTGCCTTTTCTATTTCAATTTTATAACTCGTACATTATTTATTCGTAAAATTGTAACCCCAAGTCCCTTAGTGTAAGCACATCCAACCCGAACCCAGATGCCCCTCCAGGTTTTGACCCGAAGATCTACGTTTTAACCAACGAAGTTTGGTGCTCTCACATGTTTCTTGAGGACAGAGACGGAGCCATGAATTCTATATGGATGAGATGAAAATATACATAAAGATATTTAAGGATTTAAGAAAGGGCATATATAAAAAATTAAAAATTATGATTAAAATAGCATAGTACTGTTAATTTTTTTTTTTTTTGAGGTGGGGCATTTGCTTCTTGTGGAGATACTTTCGATACGTCCCTGCAGTCAAGGAGTCTCTGGTTAAGCTTAATTCGATTGAGGTCTCATTCTCGTTATTTCATCAATTCTGATATTTATCTCCCTAGCTAGAATTTTCTCATCTCTTTCTGACTTGCACAAATTGAATTTAACAATATTAAAGAATACAAATCGTACCCCATCCCCCTTTGTTCCTTGACCATCAAAAATTAAATCATTCGTGCAGTGTGTATGCAAATAAACACTGTATTGTGTTCCACTTTCTTATCCTTTTATTCAAGTAGGGAATAAGCTTTCCAAAAAAAAAACTACTACGAATTAAGAATCATTGTAGGGGGCACAAATTAAATATAGAGGGAAAAAATGATTTTGAATTATAGAAAATTTATATAGTTGATATGGTCACGTCAGATGCATGCAGCACAACCTCTCATGCCTTGCGGTAAACATCTTTTTTTTTTCAATAAAATATTGCTTTAACTTAAAGTATCCAACTATTAAATAGTAGTATGGTGGTATTTAATTCTATTTTGAATATGAATTTAGTCCTAGCATTGCTTGAATTGAATTATCCTAGTACCCTTTGATTAATTTGCATTTCGCTATCAATTTCATATTTCGTTTTTGAATTAATTATTTAATCATATTTTTGTATGTAATTAATCTAAATATATTTTATTCGAGTACTTTCTCACTTTAACATTTCAAGAAGAGGTAGTTTTCTAATTGGACATTTAACTTTGATTGATATGGACCGACTTACAAACCTAACCAAAACCATGTGGATTTGTAATTAATCGGTCATTAGTGTTTAATTTAAGTTACTTGACTTGATATTTCACTTTCACATTTCTAGGACTATTTTGGTTGTTTTGTATAGGATATGTTTTGGAATGATTAGATTTTGTAGATGCTATTTCTGAAGTACTATTACTCAGAAATGCTCACCATTGTCGGCTTCCATCAAGAAAGTTTGCATCTGTAAATAGTATTTTTAAAATAATCAAGGTTTACATAGTGATGGTTTTATTGTTTTCTCTAAAATGTTTGTACATTTGTAGAATGCTAGCTTTATCAGTTTATCTTATAATTTGGGGACCAATTATATATATTTTCAGTTGACAGTCAAATAATTTGGAGACAAGGACAACTATGTATAATCATGTTTTACTACTATAATTTAGTGGCACTCATGATTTAACCTTTTACAATGTCAAGGTGCATCATACTGCAAATAGTTATTCCATTTGCTATATTTGGAAGTAAACCATGTTAGTAACGTATACAAATAAATTAAAATACTCCAACCATCCAAACATAGAACGTGAAAGTCAAATCTTAATGTCTAAACAAACAGCACATTCTATGATTAAAAAATGCTGTAAAAATTATACTCCATATTCTCACACACCACACATTATATCAAATGCAAATAATCACCAAATTTAAATTTGGATTCTTGATTTTTACGTATCTGCTAAATTAATTTCGATTCACGTTTGTTTAATGGGTTTAAACTATAGTATAACAAACTGAGCTATATGAATATGTATAAAAGAATTGGACTATTAGAGAATTGTGAGAAGGTGGGCCGCTTAAGGAGTAACTTTTTTTTTCTACTTTATCAGTTAAAAAAAGTTAAGAGCATCTCCAGTGGTCGGCTAGCCACCGGCTAGCCGAACCATTGGGGCCGGCCAGAGCGAAATCGGCTAGACGACCGGCTAGGGCTGGCCGATCGGGGGGCGTTGGCCGATCGGCTAGCCGCCATTGTGGCGGCCCGATCGGCTAGCGATCGGCCAGCGCCTATTTTCGTTTTTTTTTTTTTTTTTTTTTTTTAAAAAACCTATATAAACGCGATTTTAGTTTCATTTTCATTTGCACCACTTGTTTTAACGAGTTTTCTATCTCTCTAACTTTCTGTACAAGAGTATCATCGAGCGATGAGTAACGCGGGTGGTAGCGGTGGTGGTAGTGGTAGTGGTAGTGGGGATGCTGAGGAGTACGCGCGGAGGATGAACGAGGCTATGAATGCCTACATGAACCGCCAGATGGAGCGGTACATGCGTATGGTGGAACAGCCGACGATACCTCGCCCTCCACGGGTTGTCCACCGCCGAGCAATGATTGATCGGGATCACGCCGCTGCACATCAGCGGCTGTACGACGACTACTTTGCAGAGAATCCGCGGTTTCCCGCCAACATGTTCCGGCGGCGCTTTAGAATGCGCAGGGAGTTGTTTATGCGCATCGTTGGCGCATTAGAGCGTCGATATATGTGTTTCCGCTTTAGGCACGATGCGGCTGGCAAACCCGGCCACACCCCTATTCAAAAGTGCACGGCGGCGCTCAGGCAGTTGGCCTATGGAGGCGCGGCAGACATGTGGGATGAGTACCTCCACATCGGTGAGACGACAGCCATGGACTGTCTGAAGGATTTCTGTGGGGGCGTGATTGAAATATTCGGTGAGGAGTACCTTCGAAGCCCTACTCCCGAAGATTGTCAGCGGCTGATGCAGATGCACGGGGAGCAGCATGGGTTCCCCGGGATGTTAGGCAGCATCGATTGTATGCATTGGGAGTGGAAGAACTGTCCGACTGCCTGGAAGGGGGCCTACACGACCGGCTACAAGTCAAAGAATCCCACGATGATCCTCGAGGCCGTAGCTGACTACCGGCTGTGGATCTGGCATGCATATTTTGGAGTAGCCGGGTCGAACAACGACCTCAACGTCCTGAACTCGTCTCCCCTCTTCAACGAGAAGTGCCAGGGCGTCGGTCCAGCCGTCTCATTTGTGGCCAACGGCAACCGGCATGATATGGGCTACTACTTGGCGGATGGGATATACCCTCGGTGGCCGGTCTTTGTGAAGACGATCAGGCAAACGACCGACGAAAAGAAGGCCTACTTTGCGCAACGACAGGAGTCGGCGCGCAAGGACGTGGAGCGCGCATTTGGTGTGCTCCAGTCTCGATGGGCGGCAATTAAGGGTCCCACGCGTTTGTGGGATGTCGGATGCGTTTCCGAAATAATGTACGCCTGCATTATCCTGCACAACATGATCGTCGAAGACGAAGGCGCACAACTGACTAGTTGGGCCAATGACGATGAAGCAGGTCCAAGCCACGGAACGGCCACCCCTAGTGTACGACAAGGGGTTCCTCTCGATGAAGCCGGCCGCCTCAATGAATATGCCAACATGCGCCAAGTGAATGCTCATATTCAACTCCAAAAGGATATAATTGAAGAGTTGTGGGCACGGAAGATTGCACGGCGATAGGTTTTTTTCTTTAGTATGTACCTTTTGAAATGTAATTTTTTTTTTAACTTTGTATTTTTTTGAATGAAATTAATGAATTTTTCCACATATGTGTCGTAAATTTATTTTCGTAGTTCAATCGTAATTTTAATTCCGTAAAATGCAGTATTTTTTGAATTATTTTTTTGCGGCTGGCCTATGGCTGGACTATGGCTGGCCTAAATCTGATGTGGCATGAGGATTTTGTAGTGCTGCTGACGTGGCAGGGGAGGGAATGGCTGGGCTATGGCTGACCTATGGCTGGCCTATGCACCACTGGAGATGCTCTAAGTTTGCTTTTAGTCTTAAAAAAAGATATTCAAGGGATCTTAATCTCAAATCAAGCCAAATTCTTTACAGAAAACATTTCAAATTTACACTTACAAGTAAATAGAATGGCCTTAGAAAAGTTCTGAAAATAGATAATCTCAAGATTGAAAGCCTCAACCAAAAATCATACTCCTATCAAACAAGGCCATAATTCAAATAATTGTCTTAGAATTCCCAAAATTTCAAGAGCCAATACAATTTTGTTCGTCTCCTATATGCAATTGATGAACTGTATGAAATAAACTAGGTAATTTAATCTATCATATCAAAATATTTCTTTAAAAGGAAAATAAATTTTAAAATACTATATAAGCAAAACAATCTCTGCAATTACAAAATTAAAATCTCAAACCGTTAAACTTTTATGACAAAAAAGAAAACGAAAAAAAAGTGAAAAGCAGATTTTATGCTATACAGGGAGTATAAAAGTTTGGTAAAGAATCTTTATGCCATAAGAAAAAAAGATGCCTTCAGAAGACTTATAAAGAGAATCACAAGCATATGCTGCAAAGATGCTCACATTCTAAAACAAAATTTTCAGATAAAATTACAAGTCAGAACAAATTAAAGATAAACATGAAATAAGCAATAAAACATGTTGTCAAAACTGCAATACCATACTGATAATATTAAAGTCCACACGAATTTGGGTGTCTAAACGAGTACATATAGAAGCACAACAACATAAAAATATTGGCTATAGGAAACACTCAACACTTGATTTCCTTCAAACCATGGGCAAAGTACAAAAATGTTGGATCGGTAGCACCTTCCCTGTAGTAAGCAAACACCAAGGAGCTATCATCGTGCATGCTCTCTCCGACAAAACTAAGACAATAGAAAAAAATTTACATTAGGTATTCTAGCATATTCACTCAAGCAAAACGCACGCACTGAAATCGCAATCTTAGCATAAATCAAGACATACAAGTTTTGGTTCATTCTTTATATATGTGTACCTAGACATAAACATGGCATAGCAATTCCGATGTTATAAGCAAGAGATAGGGAGAGAATTCATACAATTGAAGATCTTTGATTTTAGAGACAAGATACTTGGTTGCACCCTCAATGGACTTTTTGAACTCTTCTTGCTTCTCTGCATCGAGCTTAGGGGTCAACGCTTTGATGTACTTCTTGATGTACCCAATGAATTGCTTCTTGTCAAACGGAGGTTGCTCCTATAGAAAATATTGTCAGGACTCAGATTATGAAATCCGAAAGATTATTGTCAATCACGTTTAAAAAACTACAGAGGCGAACCTGCAGTCTGAATGTGTCAACAATGTCGACCACTTTCACAGCTTGGTCATCAACACCTTCATCTTCGCCACCACCTTCGGCAGAAGGGTTTGCCCCAATGTCAACATCAACTGCTCCAGTAACTACCCACTGTGTATAAAAAAAGTCAGAACAGAGATTAGACTAAACTAACAAGCAAATCATCACAAAACGTAGAAGTTATACCTTCCCTTCGACTTCCCACAGACAACCATTCTCGATTTCCTTGTATGGGAAAGAGTCAGAGAGGAGTTCATCACCTAAAAATAACATAGACAATTTAACAAACCAAATATACTAAATCAACAACATTTTTAAGATAAATTCATCAAACACAAACACAAGGTTAACAATTAGCCTTAGTTCAAAATGTATGAAGTATTAACAATCTGAATGATAGCAGTAACAATGGAAAAACTAAATCTTTGGAAGCTCTTGAATCATCAATTACACGCGGTGAATTTCAAATCCTAAGATATAAACAAATCTCAGAGCAAATAATAAAAAGGCGTAAATGTTAAACCTTGAGGTAGAAAGGTCTAATCTTTACTATAAAAACCTTAAACCCAAATTAAATTCAATCAGAAACAGATCTATCACCCACCAACGAATTCAATTTAAAGCACCTATCAAACCTCACTACGAAACAAGATAACAGCTCCCGAATAGATCTAGACAATAACATAAACAAGCTCAACTACATATTAAAAACTATAAATTTAAAACAAGATTGACAATTTTACCGGTGAGTAAATCTTGATAGACCAACATGATTGCACAATTTTCAGCCCTGAATCAAGATTTAGCAAGAGAATGAGAAAAGAGAATTATTTATAATAAGAGAGTAGGTATATATACACGAATTCTATTTAGGTCTATTTACAATTCTGCCCCGTTTCCTAACTTAACTATTGGGCTTGGGCCTTTTATATAATGGGCCGGAATATAAAGTTACGATAGATTCCTATTCAAAGATATTACTAATTCACATAGGTGGAAAATTAAATTTATTGTGGAATCACATTTCTAATTATTGACACAAACTCAAATCTATTGTAGGAAAATAGCATTTATTGTGGATTTATGATGAGATTTGGCTGTTACTTGGCTGGTTCTGTTTGAAATTTATTATAGAAGAAACACTAACAATTTCGCATTAATGCCGTGATGGTGAGAAATAGTGTTTCACAGATGTTAAGCTTACCATATCATTATTTGAATTAATTCAAATATTTGAGAAGAAGGAATCATTTCCTGGCTCTATATATACACTATTCCACCCTAATTTTTTTTTTTATTTCTCATTTTTATTAGAGAGAGAGAGAGAGAGAGAGAGAGAGAGAGGTAGAGAGATGAGTTCGCGGTTATGCAGCATATGTTTAAACACAGTCGTGGATGATAACAGTAGAGGAAAGGCTGAGCTGATCTGCGGCCATCTCTTTCACTTAGGTGAGTATATATATAAATTTATTCTTCACTATTTTTACTCTATTTTATTTGCTCTTTCTTCATGTTAATTTGGTTATATTCTTTTAACTAGGAATGGAAAAACTTTAAACAATCAAGATCCAAAACTATATGAATTTCTAAATTTTTTTTTGGTGGTTGTAGATTGTATCGGTTCGGAATTCAACTACAGAAATGAAATGAAATGCCCAAACTGTAGGGTGGTGGAAAATGGTGAATGGCTAATTCCAGATGAGGAAATGGAGGAAGAAGACGATGACTATTTAGTGCACGTGGTAATATAAATACAGATACAAATAAGCAAGGTGTATCTGTTTTAATTACATTCTAATTTTATTAAATGACTCTGGTTTTAGATTAGTGAATCCTAATTATGACAAATGCACTATGTATCCAATTTATAGTTTATGAAATTGATTAATTCCTTAATTATTTCATTTTCAGCGACGTCTTGAACTCCACATATACACACATGGACTTGGTGCAAGGGGTGGTAATCAGGCTTCCAGGCAAGTTGCGTCACATTTTAGGGTTTAATCTTTTATTTTTGTATTATATTTTCATTTCATAATTTCTGATATCTCAATTTTTTAGTCATGTACTAATTTATAGGAGTACGAGTGGACATGTTGAAATAATTAATGGAATAAATTGTAACTAAATCAATTTACAAAATTCTTACAATATAATTAATCTGCTTTTAAAAACAATGTTATAGTAGTATATTTTACAATTTTTAATTCATGTATCAAAATGCAAATATTTGTGTTACAATCCATAGTATAAGAAATCGTATTATTAAATATTTTATTTTAAAAATGATATAGGGGAGAAATTGGTGTTGAAGAACGTAGAAGATTAGGGATGATGGCCCCAATGGTGCACTACAACCACAACAACGCATTGCATCCTCCAAATTATGGAGCCAACATTTGGGCTAATCCTTGGATCAGCGATCCTTTAAGTGCTGACACATTGTTGAGGGATTATGGTTCAAGCTCCACTCAACCAATAAGGCTCGACCCATCAATCTCGAGGTATTTCTAATTTCATAGTAGTAATTGTTTTCTATTGCATCCTACATTTCACACATTATACCTTACCTAATGTAGTTTTAGTTTATAATCTAAAGTACTATTATTCATCAAACTTTCATTTAGGGCAAATGGTGGAGAAGTGATGGCACAATATCGTCGCACGGGACTCCATTACAATCCACCTATTCCAACAACGATGAATATTGAGTCAAGGTACCAGAGACGTGAAGAAATTACATCTGCGAGCACAAACAGGACGGGATACAATTCACTCCCATCTAACGGGTCATATAACGGCCCGTCTTTAGAGCTTACACTGTCGACAAACCCGAGTGAAGACCGGTCCCAAGAGGAGCAACATGGAAGGCATGAGGGTCACTCGGGTCCTGGAACAAATTTAGGTTTCAGGTACCCCTAGATTAGTTATATGTTGGGTTTGCACAATTAAACAAAAAATGAATGTTGTAGTTAGCATGTAACATTACATTTTATCTTGTTTACTACTTTTTTATCATGACTATTTCTAACATTATAAAATACTTTGTTTTTCTTTTGTTCATATATATTCATAATGTGCAAAATTATATGGAAAATAAATGCCTTTGTTTGTGTTGGTGCTTAGCACATTTAGTGATTTATAGAAGATTTTCAAAGTACATATATATTAGTTGTACAAATTTGCAATCCACGTATTTTGGATAAGAAATTTAAGTTAGATCTATATATCATTACTCCTATATTTCGTTGAGTGCGTTTACCTCGCAAACATTGGTTTGAAGTTCAAGACGGTCTCAGTTTAGCTCTCCACAAAGAGGATTTGAGATGTGCACGAGTGCATGCATAGCTACTGAAATTACATATTTATATATTGAAACATCAAGCAAGGACTCAATAATCCATTGCCCTTTCATACACAAAATTGGCTTTGGGATTTTTATATGAAAAACATATTAATCCATGTAATTTCAAGTCCAAGATTCGAATTCGGACTAAGATGTTTGTTTTGAGTTTGAGAGAAAATCATACTACAAAAACTGAAAATTTAACTTTAGAAATTTTGGAAATGTGTTTAAAAGGTTTAGTCCCAACTACTACAACACTAAAAAAAAATGTGCGTTTTACTAGCCGACAAAATCCGACACTATTAGCTGTAACAGAATATTCGCTAAAATAATTATAGCGGAATCAATAGTGGATTTTTCAATGAATATTGGTGCCAACTACAATTAATGTCCCGATCAACCTAATGCTCACTCACGGACATTGACATATATTCCCGAATAACCCTATTTTCTTCCATTCACTACAAAAGTGCGCGTTTTACTAGCGGACAAAATCCGATACTATTAGTTGTAACAGAATATTCACTAACATAATTATAGCGGAATCAATAGTGGAATTTTCAATGAATATTCGTGCCAACTACAATTAATGTCCCGATCAACCTAATGTTTACTCGCGGACAAAATTGACATATATTCCCGAATAACCCTATTTTCTTCCATTCAGTACAAAAAATGCGCGTTTTACTAGCGGACAAAATCCGACACTATTAGTTGTAACAGAATATTCGCTAAAATAATTATAGCGGAACCAATAGTGGATTTTCAATGAATATTGGTGCCAACTACAATTAATGTCCCGATCAACCTAATGCTCACTCACGGACAACATTGACATATATTCCGAATAACCCTATTTTCTTCCATTTACTACAAAAGTGCGCGTTTTACTAGCGGACAAAATCCGATACTATTAGTTGTAACAGAATATTCACTAACATAATTATAGCGGAATCAATAGTGGAATTTTCAATGAATATTCGTGCCAACTACAATTAATGTCCCGATCAACCTAATGCTCACTCGCGGACAAAATTGACATATATTCCCGAATAACCCTATTTTCTTCCATTCACTACAAAAAATGCGCGTTTTACTAGCGGACAAAATCCGACACTATTAGTTGTAACAGAATATTCGCTAAAATAATTATAGCGGAATCAATAGTGGATTTTTCAATGAATATTGGTGCCAACTACAATTAATGTCCCGATCAACCTAACACGCACTCACGGACAACATTGACATATATTCCCGAATAACCCCATTTTCTTCCATTTTTGTTCCCACATTCAAGAAGAGAAAATAGTAATTGAACTGAATCCTCGTATCCATATAAAAATAAAAATAAGAAAAGAAAAGAAAAAAAAAAATAAAAAATTCATGATTTCAAATTGAAAGATGTCAAGTGCTTGTATGGTTGAAACTTGCAAGATAGCCATGTCAAGATAACCTAATAGGAGTAAGAATCATGCAAAGGTTATGGAGGTAAGAGAGTAAAAATATTGGCCTAAGGTATAGCCGTTTGAGCAAACCCTCTCTCAATCCACACCCAAATAGAGTAGCAAAAAAGGAATTTAGTATACAGTTAGTATGTAATACTGTGATAAATTTAGATCTCTTTTACAAACCTTTTGTCAACCATTTTATACTATATTGTATTTTTAAAAATTCATATCATATCAAATATGGACTGTAATCGTAGTCCAACGGAATAGTATTTATTTTATTTAAAATATAGAAAAAGTGGAATACTGCGATAAATTTAGCTCTCTTTTACCAACCTTTTGTCAACCATTTTATAATTTATACTATACTTTATTTTTTAAAATTCATATCATATCAAATATGGACTGTAATCGTAGCCAAAGGAATTTTATTTAAAATATAGAAAAAGTGGAATGGAATGGAAACGACGCAGTTTGATTGTAGAGATGCACATCAACATGCGAGTCGGTCATGGTATTACTGATCCAATACTTATATAGGTAAATTCCATTTTCATGGCATTTCTGATTGATGATGCTAAATTCTTAGTGAATCTGGGTGTGCGCACGGGTTTTACATTTTAATGAGCCCTGCTTGTTCTTTGTTCATATTGTTTTGCACTAATTAGGGTGCTTCATTGCTCATTTTAGTTAAGATCCTGATCTGAGATTTTTTTTGTGTTTCAATTAGGGTAAATTGTGTTATTTTTGGTAGATCGAAGGTGAACTCGATGCAGTGGGAGTGTGGGTGAATTTCCGAACTAATGATTTTGTGGATTTTCTAGGTTTTGGCTCCCAAGGTTGAATTTCAGGACCTTTTTCTGTTTGTATACTTGAGTAGGTTTTTTTGTTGGGGGCAACTGAAATTCGTGATGGATAGCAACAAAGACGAGGCGTTGAGATGTGTAAACATTGCGAAAGAGGCAATTGCAGCTGGTAATAAGCAAAGAGCCGTGAAATTTATTGCAATTGCTCGCCGCCTTAACCAGAGTTTATCCGTGGATGACCTCTTGGCCGCCTGTGAGGATCTCGATTCATCTTCTTCTGCTGGTCCATCTAGTAATGTGAAGAAGGTTTCCACGAACGATAAGGGTGCTGCTACTTCTGATGGGATTTCGAACGGGGAGATGAATTACACGGAGGAGCACGCCGCATTGGTGAGGAAGATCAAGACGAAGAAGGATTACTACTCGATTCTCGGGGTGGAGAAGAGTTGTTCGGTAGAGGAGATTAGGAAGGCGTATAGGAAGCTGTCTTTGAAAGTTCATCCTGATAAGAACAAGGCACCGGGTTCTGAGGAGGCTTTCAAGAAAGTTAGCAAGGCGTTTAAGTGCTTGAGTGAGGATGAGTCGAGGAGGCAGTATGATCAGACGGGTTTGGTGGATGAGTTTGAGCATAATCAGCAGTATCAGGCTAGGAGGAGGCGGAGGAGAACAGGAAACGACTTCTTTGACGATGAAATTGATCCTGATGAGATATTCAGAGCGTTTTTTGGTCAACGTGACGCCTTCAGGAATGCTCACGTGTACAGGACTAGAGCGCGTACTGCTGCTGCACATCAGAGGGAAGATTTGGGTAACACGGGCCCTAATCTTATGCTTCTTCTCCAGTTGCTGCCGTTTTTGATAATCGTTCTGCTTGCTTACCTTCCATTCTCGGAGCCTGACTACTCGTTGCAGAAGAACTATTCTTACCAGTTTAAAAAGATGACAGAGAAACATGGAGTAGAGTTCTTTGTCAAGTCAACTGAATTCGATAAGACCTATCCAGCTGGAACCCCTGGTCGGCATGAAATTGAGAATAACGTGATTAAGGATTACAAGCATATGCTTGGACGTTACTGTCACATGGAAATGCAGAGGCGTCACTGGAATAGGCACTTCCCGACTCCTCATTGCGATAGGCTTCAAAATTTTGCCGCATGAAGGTGAGTTCATGTTTTCGCATGATGTTGTTGTTCATTCCCTTTTTGTTAATATGTTTCAAAATCTTAAATGCTGTGTTTGAAAACTGGTTTGATTCTATATGGTGGGAATATGACTTATGTTGCACCAATTATATCGAGGGAACTAGTTCAAAATCTTTTGCTTGGTGCTCAACGGAAACAAACCAGTATCCTGAAAAAAATAATAGAGCAGAAAAAACAGAAATACCTTTAGTAGGCCTTTTTGTTTTTGCCTTTTTAAACGAAAAATTGAGCCGTGGGAAGAGGGTGGAGCGGTTTGGAGGGAGAGAGATTTGTTGGGCTCAACCAAAATTCTCCATTTGTCTGAATATGCACGGATTACATAAGTAATAAGTTAAGTATTTTATCTTGTGCACCGTACTTTCAATTAGTTCACGAACTAAATAACTAGTGGGGCTAACTTGTTTACAGTGAATCTTTGCTGCAATAAATTGGATTGATTAATATTGTGTGTGTTAGCCTAGTGGTAGAGTAGTTAATACTTGAGACCAAATGTGAGGCGGCCCTAATTCTGTCTGTCCGATAAAAAAAGTGGATTGGTCAACAGCTACTTCTGTAGGCAGATTGAACCCAGTATAACTGTATAAGAGAAGTTGAGGATTGATATTAGGTTGTTAGTGTGTTCGTTTACGTAGCTACTACGTTTTGTAAATGTGTATACTCAAGGCCTTTATCTGTGTCAGTTGCATCAATTAATACTTAAGAGGAAAAATTAATAGAATTGAGCATCTGCGAGAGATCATCGTCGAACAAGAACTGTTATACTTATCTGGACAGCTTATGGGTTGATAGGGAATAAAATCTGTAACCCCATCCAATTGTGTGTATCACGTTTGTGAGTGTGGAGTTTGGGATTAATATTAGAAGGTGGAAGTTCAATTAATTGTTACCTATGCTGTGGTGAGAATTTACTTTGTCAAATCTTGCTTTGAAGTGACAGAGCACCTGTTTATGTATATGTATATATATTAAGAGGATCAGGTGAGAATGAAAAATGTAGGGGAGAAATAAGAACAATTTTCATCTCTTTAATCCCCAAGATCTATGGTGGATGCATCTCCTTAGGGGATGAATCAACATCTGGGTTTGAATCCTATTAGGAGCGAAAATTTTATATTAACTCATTTATTTCTTGTTCGTTGAATTTATGCGGTTATTCGTTCATTTTATGTGTTTGTTCGTCATTCTAATTTTTCATGAAAAATCTTATTATTACTTCAAATGCAACTACTTTATACGTTGTGTACAACTGTTTTAACTTACCCTATATATGTAAGTTTGGCTTTTAAAATGTCACTAAAGGGCACGGGCCAGAATTTGGCATTGAGATTATGATTTTCTGGAAGCTTTCTGTGTTTTGGAAGTAATACAGATGACCTAAAAACAAGTACTATATTCTCGTTGAGATTGCTTTTCCCTTGGCCAATCAAACAAGAATTTGATGCATCAAAGTCTTCGAACAACGTAAAATTTATTGAAGCTGTTTCTTGATTGAATTTAGTATATCAGGGATCTGCGAGGCCATCAGCTGTGGCCTTATTCTTCCTACTGTTTTTTTCTTATAAATGTTTTAGGCTTTTATAAGATGTGAAATATTAACAGTCTTGAAGAAACTTGCAAGCAGCCCCTTTGGAGTTTATGGAAGCCTAACTACCTTTCTTTTCTTGCTTTCGGGACCTCTATAAATGTTTTAATCAGGTCTTGGACAATGTTACCATCGTTTGAGCTCCATCTTTCCATATATGCATACACAGTCTGAACTTAGTTTTAAGTCAAGAATAGCCTTGTAAAGATGTACTGTATAACATTTTAAAGTATAATTTGTGTGTGATAATCTTCTTTAACGCTAAATTGATGTCCATTCTTAAAAGCCACAGCAAGCAATTTACTGAATTTATGCTTGACACTGCAGGCTGTTCTCAAATTACTGCTACTTTTGCATATGCTCACACATTCATTATGCGTTCTTGCTCTGTTCTGCTCTTAGACTTGCAGAAATTCACAATTCTAACTGTATAGTATGAGCAGATCCTCCAAGTTGATGACCTCCCAGTTGGAGATTCACGCATTGTCACATGGAATGATGGAAATCCCTTGCTGGTAGTAGAGCTTGAAAGAGGCTTTCTTCCTCTCGTTTCTAATTCGAGTTCTTAGGCATGAGCTCATTGTTGCCATTGGATTTGAACGAGGGTTTTTGTCCGAGGAAGGTCTTTTTGCAAAGGATCCATGCGATAGTTAGTAATCAATTCGTTTATGTATATCAACATTGCCACACACTGAGATTTAAGCCAATAATAAGGTGAGGGTTGAGAGCTTTTTGTTACGCCAAATTGCTTCCTTATCGTTTTAATCTTTCATCATCTTTGTTTGTCTTCACAAGTATGCATTTGGTATTACAGTACTGAAATGGCTTTATTTGATCGCATATAGTATTTCAATTATAGTAAGAAGATACAGGACCTCACAGATCACAATAAATAGAAAATGAGAAATGAAAGGGAAGGAATTGGAAATTAATAATAGCCTGGTTTAGGTTGTAGGTATTATCTGAAAAGGAAGCTTCAACAACCGGTAGCTGACTTGCTAATGCGGATATGGAAGGACGATAATACCCTTCTCTAGTGTGTATTTTCATTTACGTTTACAAATATGGATTTTGTAGTACTCCCACCGACCTATTATTAGTGATGGAGTACTTTTTTTCCTGTTCGAGTTATACTCTCTTAATTTATTTTCACTATTCTTAGAGTATTAGCAATAAAGGATCCCAAAACCAACCACAAAATCAGCCACAACCCAAAAATTCTAAATTGACTAAATTACTCTTTTTGATTCAATTTCTCAAAAATTCATTCTGCTTCCAGATTATGCGCTCCACTCCAAATTCAATCGAAATACTCGCACCACTTCGCCGTCGCCTTCACCTCCACTCTACGAAATTAAAAATACGTTTACGCAACACCAAACATAATATTAGTACATAAAAAACTGAACTACTTTTAAACTATCAGAGAAGAGCATGGTCGGTTGCACAGAAATATCGTCATAATTGGCCGCTCATAAGGAAACGTCATGGAGGCAACTGCCGTCATTGTGTACATGGAGTGGCTAAAATACTAGTACTAGTAGATAAAAAATTCATATCCTGCTACAACCATTTGCACCAATAAAACAAAGATCAAGAATCTTGAACTGAGAACAGAAATTACAGTTTTTTTATTTGTGTGAGCATCACAAATGAAATAACTAGCAGCGTTATTGAGAGCGTCAAACACATTGTCTCTTCTTAAACTAACTTAAACAGCGGCTGGAAGAGTAGAGAGGGGGCGGATACATCGAAGAGCGGGGAAGAGTGGAAGCGGAGGTGGCAAGAGTGGAGGCGGAGGCAGCGGAGAGGCGCCAGGAAGAGGAGGTGGCGAAGTGCCGAAGTGGTGTGAGAGCGCATAATCTGGTTTGAAGCAGAGTAGATTGAATTTTTGAGAAATTGAATTAAGAGTGAATTTCAAAAATGGTCTATAGACTATGGGTTTATCTCGAAAATGGTCTCTGGACTTTAAAAATATCACCAGTGGTCCTTGGACTAAGGGTTAATATAAAAAACGGTCCTTTTACACTATTTCGAGACGAAAATGCCCTTTTTAGGGGTTTTGGGGGGTTCGGGCAATTTGACCTTTTTACACTTTTAACATTTTAAATATGATATTATTTCAGTTATGTACTAAATCTGATACTATTTCAAAATTATAATTTTTCTTCCCTTTTGTCATCCTTCACTTTGTTTCTTTATTTCAATATTAGATTTCATTTACAAAATTTAATTTTAAATTTTGATTTTTAAATATAAATAAATTTTTTAATTTAAACTATTAATTCATGGACACTATAAAAATTGATTAAAAACTATTAATTTTTGTTATTTAATAATATTCAGTTGAATTGAAGAGATACATGAAAATAATATTAATCATGATGGAAAAATTGCTTGTGATTGAATATTATGAAGTTGACTAAAATTTTTATATAGGATTATCTTTGTTGAAATTTTCTAGTCATTTTGATTGTTTTCAAATTAATAAATAAAAATTATATTAGTCTTACATTAGATGCATATTTATTTCAGAATAAATTATGTTATATGATCTATTTATGATTAAAGCTATTAAATATTGATTAAAACAAAGGCTATGTCATACCTTATTGATTAAATATTAGACACTGTCAAATATTGATTATGACTATTAATTATTGTTATTTAATAATTTTTATAATTAAAAATTTTATTGATATTTAAAAACTGAAATTTAAAATTTAATTTTGTAAAATTAAATCTAAAATTGAAATAAAGAAACAAAGTGAAGGGTGACAAAAAGGAAAAAGAATGATAATTTTGAAATAATATCAGATTTAGTACATAACTGAAATAATATCAGATTTAAAATGTTAAAAGTGTAAAAAGGCCAAATTGCCCAAACCCCCCAAAACCCCTCAAAAGGACATTTTCGTCTCGAAACAGTGCAAAAGGACCGTTTTTGATATTAACCCTTAGTCCAGGGACTACTGGTGATATTTTTAAAGTCCAGGGACCATTTTCGAGATAAACCCATAGTCGAGGGACCATTTTTGAAGTTGACTCTTGAATTAAAAGGGTAGTTTAGTCAATTTATAAAACGTCAACAAATTTAATCTCCAATCTTGAAAGGTTAGAGCATCCACAATGGTCGGCGAGCGACCGGTTAGCTGATTTCCGGCGCTGGCCGGTCCGCTCGCCGAACCATTGCGACCGGCGAGCGCCATTTCGGCGAGCACACGCCGGTTTCCTGGCGCTGGCCGATCGGCTGGCCCCATTGCAGGTGAGCGATCGACCAGCCCCTTTTTTTATTATTAAAAATTTTGAAACAGTATATATACGCGATTTTCACGTCATTTTCATTCGCACCACTTGTTTTAACGAGTTTTCTCTCTCTCTTTAATTTCTGTACAAGAGCATCAACGCGAAATGAGTAACGCGGGTGGTAACAGTGGTGGTAGTGGTGGGGATGCTGAGGAGTAAGAACGACAAATGAACGAAGCATTGGAGGCCTATACGTACGGTGAGATGAACCGGCTGATACAAAGGGCCTTGCAGCCGGCGGTACCTCGACCTCCACCCGTTGTCCACCGCCGAGCAGTGATTGATCGGGATTACGTAGCTGCACATCAACGACTATATGACGACTACTTCGCAGAGCAGTCGTGGTTTAACGCCAACCTGTTCAGGCTGCGTTTTAGGATGTGCAGGGAGCTGTTTATGCGTATCGTTGACGCTTTGGAGCGTCGATATGTGTGCTTCCGCTTCAGGCACGATGCGGCTGGCAGCCCCGGCCACACCCCTATTCAAAAGTGCACTGCGGCAATCAGGCAGTTGGCCTACGGAGGCGCGACAGACATGTGGGACGAGTACCTCCACATCGGTGAGACGACTGGCCTGAAGTGTCTGAAGTATTTCTGTGAGGGTGTCGTTGAAATATTCAAGGACCAGTATCTTCGAAGCCCTATCCCGGCAAACTGTCAGGATCCGATGCAGATGCACGGGGAGAAGTATGGGTTCCCGGGGATGTTAGGCAGCATAGATTGTATACATTGGGAGTAGAAGAACTGTCCCGCTGCCTGGTGTTGGAACTGGCAGCGAAAGCGCTAATTGCGTGGATTATCATAATTTAACAATTATTAATCGAGCAAATAAATCACATAATAATAAGATCTATTTAGCAGATTATTTAGACAAAATCTTTCACATGTATCATGCTCATAACTTGAATTAATCATGCTTTAAGAATATTGAAACCTAAAACATGCTTTTCTACGGAGCAGGAATAATACCTAATTAATTCTCCAAAGAATTGATGATGGCTAGCAGCTTCTCCACATGACGCTTTGAATACTAGACCACGGATCTTTTCTCTGGTTCCTGAACTGTACTCCAGTATCAGTGTGGGCTGATCTCACCGGAATACTAGGACTTAAATAAAGAAGACAGAGAAATCCTTTTCCAATTAGAGGAAAATTTCGAACTCCTCAAGGTAGAGGGAGACGAAAATTTGAGCTGAAAAAATTATGATTTCTATCTCCTTTATTCTCCTATTTATATTAAGTTTCTTTTGGGCCCAAACAGGGATCTATGGAAGGTTTTGGATATGGACTCGTCCAATTTACTTTTTACTAATTAAATTGAACCCACAATTTAATATAAGCTTTAATTGGAATATTACGAGCAGCTACTACAGAAGTAATATTGAACTCTCCCCATCCAAATCCGAAATTATAAGTAATCCGGGTTTCCGTTTTAACTTTCATTTCCCGCGCTTAAGATAAAAATGTCCATTAATTAATTAATGTATACTATCGACTTAATTAATTAATTTCTTATTAATTCCAAGAGTGGACTTAACATGAAACGCTTATTTATTATTCATAGAGTAATCAAACTCCAACTAGCTAGGTTCCGAATAATAAAGCCTTGTTTCGCGCTCCTCTTGAGGACATTATCAAACGAGATTCACCTCGCGCACGATTCAACATAATAGCAATCCTAGCACCGCTAGATATTAAGAGTTTTACAGTATTCAATCACTCGAGACGTGATTCCTAGTATACAAACTCTAACACCTGGAAGGGGTTCTACACCACCGGCTACAAGGGAAAGAATCCCACGATGATTCTCGAGGCCGTAGCTGATTACCGGCTGTGGATTTGGCATGCGTATTTTGGGGCAGCCGGGTCGAACAACGACCTCAATGTCCTCAACTCGTTGCCCCTATTCAACGAGCAGTGCCAGGGCGTCGGTCCGGCCATCAGTTTTGTCGCCAACGACAACCGGCATGATATGAGCTACTACTTGGCGGATGGGATATATCCTAGGTGGCCTGTCTTTGTGAAGATGATCAGATGCGCAAATAAGGACAGGAAGGCCTACTTTGTGGAACGTAGGAGTCGGCGCGCAAGGACGTGGATCGCGCATTTGGTGTGCTCCTGGCTCGATGAGCGGCAGTGGTCCAACGCGTTGTGGCATGTCGACTGCATTGCTTCTATAATGCACGTCTGTATTATCATGCACAACATGATAGTCAAAGATGAAGGTGTACAACTGACTAATTGTGTAACATGCTTGACCAAATTATACATCATTTTATGTTTTTGTATACTGCCACTTGCATAATAAACATATTAAAGAGAGATTATAGGAGATATCATTGAAATAATAAATGGGATCAAAATAAATGAGTTCCATATATACAGTAATTATTCAAATCATTAATTTAATTATTAGGAATAATTGTGATAATTCAGGTAATGAATTGTAGTGCATTTATATGAATTTAGTTTATTAACAATATAGATGTGCATGGAAATATAAATACATGTAGTAAAACTTTATTAAATTATAGTAAGTACTATAAAATAATTTATTTGGGTATATATGTATACATGTGCATGGAGGAAAGAGCCCATATGGATAAGAATAGTTTCTTGTTTGCATGAATATGTGTAGTTAATTTACATAAATAAAAACATACATCTTGTGTAAACATATATACGTGTAAACCGAATACAAATGCCAACAGTTGTAAACATATATACGTGTAAGGAAGAATAATCAGCAACGTGTACAACTATGTATATTAATTTATTTATTTTGTAGCATTGGGGAGAAAACATAAAAAAAGGGGGGACCGACTCTTCTATCTATAGAGAGAGATAAAAATAGTCGACTAAAATTTCATATATATTTATGAAGAACTACAGAACATGGAGAATAATAGAAGGAAGATAAGTCCGAGTAGAAGAAAGATGAGTCTGATATAGTGGAAATGATTGAGAATTTTAGATTTGGAGGTGGGAACAAAGGCTCAAATTAGATGGTCCGTCACATATATGCGTGTATAAATCACATTTTTAATTTTACGTATTTTATGTGCTTCTTTGCTAGGTGTTAAATAAAAGTGAATAATTTGAATTATATGATGTTGGTCACGTGTTATTTGATATTGATGGTGCAATATGATGTGGATATGTGATTTGTGTAATAGATATGCTTATCTATAGTATTGGAGTTAATTGATGGAATATATGGATACGTAATTGATGCAATAGATATGTTTTGCATATGATATATTCGATTAAAGAGGATCTGAGATAGTCTTGTCCTAGATCTGAAATCACAGTGGACATAATGGGACCTTCGAGTCAATCATATTGGGATCTACGGGTCAATTCACAGTGGGACCTACGGGTCAATTCACAGTGGAACCTTCGGGTCAATCATATTGGGACTTTCGGGTCAATCATATTGGGACCTTCGGGTCAAATCATATTGGGACCTACGGGTCAATTCACAGTGGGACCTACGGGTCAAATCATATTGGGACCTTCGGGTCAAATCATACTGGCATATTGGAAATCTCGGCAGATACCAGGCTTGAACTATCACAGAATAATAAACTGAACAGAGTGGCATATGCATATCTATATGGAATCATTTTTTAATTTTGTTGATTTTTGAAATTATATAATATGTGTGTTTTATTTACATGACGAGTGGATTATTTATTTTAAATTTTGAATTTATTTACTATAATTAGTTACGTCAGATAGGATTGGGTGTGACAAATTGAGCCAATGACGATGAAGTCGGTCCAAGCCACGGCGTGACTGTTAAGTTTGGTATACTTAAAAGCATGTTTCGAGCAGTTTCGCGCGAATAGAATCTTGCTTGTATACGTAAAACTCTACAATCCATTTTTAACCCGATTCAGTTATTCGAGCGGTTCCACACAAATAGAATCACTATTATTATTACATTGTGTTTGCTTGTGCATTTATAAGATGTTTTATAAACATTTAAATGTATAAGAAGCAAACAAAGTCTAAGTCTTTTGCTTAGAAGACCAGTTGTGGGCGGCGTCCACTTTAAGGTAACACGGTCAGATTTATGCAATGCTTTGCAAAAGAAAAAGAAGAATTTCACAACCTAGATAGGCTTAGACTACCTATCGTGAAAGGTTGCAATGTCAGTCCGCATATTTCTAAGCCTTACTGAAATAAGATGACATTGGTGTGGTATAGCACTGAATGGATCTAACAGCAAGACGTATTTTTATGCTATCTACTAAAAGACTAGGTCTTGATAAAATATTATTTCTTAATCTACATATGTTAGTATTGAGCATACGGTATTGATTATGCACTACTTTGACTTATCAAATGGTGCGGGTTTTTCGCAACCCAATAATCCTGATATATTGGGTATTGGTGATTAATATCTAGCGATGCTAGGATTGCTATTATGTTGAATCGTGCGCGAGCTGAGTCTCGTTTGATAATGTCCTCAAGAGGAGCTCGAACGAAAGTTTTATTATTCGGAAAACTGACCAGTTGGAGTTTTATTACTCTATGAATAATAAATAAGTGTTTCTTGCTAAGTCCACTCTTGGAATTAATTGGAATTAATAAGATATTAATTAATTAAGTCCAAAGCAGACATTAATTAATCAATGGAAATTTATATCTTAAGCGCGGGAAATAAATAATATAAATAACGGAAACCCGGATTACTTGTAATTTCGGATTTGGATGGGGAGAGTTCAATATTACTTTTGTAGTGGCTGCTCGTAATATTCCAATTAAAGCTTGTATTAAATTGTGGGTTCAATTTAATTAGTAAAAGCTAATTAGGGGAGCTCATATCCAAAACCTTCCATAGATCTCTGTCTGGGCCCAAAAGGAACTTAATATAAATAGGAGAGTAAAGGAGAGACATAGATCTCCTCTCTCTACAGAAGGAGTCGAAATTTTCAGCTCTCCTCTGTGAGAATTTTGTGTCTTCTTTATTCGAGTCATAATATTTTGATAAGATCAGCTCACCCTGATATCGAGATACAGTTCGGGAACCAGAGAGAAGATCCGTGGTCTAGTATCGAAGATCATCACGTGGAGAAGACGCAAGCAATCGTCGATTCTTTGGAGAATCAAAATCGGTAACTCTAAACCGTAGAAATCATGTTTTAGGATTTATATTTTCTAAGCATGAATTATTTGCGTTTTAGCATGCAATTATCTGTTTAACATGCGGATTGATTAATCGCATAATCTGTAACGACCCGCCCATCTAGGGTATAATAAATGCGGCGATCGTTATCTAAACAGACTTAAATGCATCCAAGATCATAGGCTAGGGTTCCATTTGAAAAGAGATTTTCACCAAAACATTTAATGAACAATTTAATAGGAAAAGAATAAATGCTTTAGCAAAGAAATCCAATAAAAGGCTATCACCATAAATGCTCCAAAGTAGCAAAGGTTCCAAAATATTTCCAAGTGTTCTATACCCAAAATATACCCACGAAATAACAGTATTTATCCCAACAATAGATCATAAGTTTTCATAAAAATAGCGTAGCATAGCGGAAGCGACCAAGAAGGAAGTGAGGCTATGTATGAAGACACAACGACACCTTAAGTACCAACAGATCATTCTATTATTCTCTACTCAACACCGCCGCCCGCTCGTCACCACTCAACCTGCACATAAGGAAAACACATGCAGGGCTGAGTACAATAAACATACTCAATGGGCTCATTGCCGAAAACAGTTTTTATCACAATTATAGTTATTATCATGCCATTTTCAAGTGTCCATCGGGGTTTTAACTTTAGAAAGACCCGAGGCACCAAAATATCTTCTTTCTCAAATATCACGGTCGCGCAACCATTTTTCTCATAGACGTTTACCATATCCTCATTCTACATGACAAGGACTGCGGCCGCAATCCAGGTCACTAGACCGGCCGACCCGTACACCAGCACTCGGTCTAACATTGGTGTACACTAACCCAAGTAGAGTTTGCGGCTCTACAAGGATCCGAATTCGATTATAACAATAGTGGCATAGCCACGAGGGATAGGCACGACAAAACAAATCAAGGCATGATAACACATCTTTCATTCTCATCAATATCATTTTAGGACAATGTCCTTATTTTAAAAGAAAGCCCACCTCGTAGGTTTACCTCGATAGATTTCTCTTCTCCTCGTTTATCACGCTGAGAGCGCGAAGTATCACCTTTAAATTAGGCGTATCACAAATCAGTTTCAATCATGGATCAATATTATGCATGACCTCACGTTTTCCCTTTTCCCCTTGATTATTTTCAAATTCATCAATATCAAAATCAAAGTATGATTAACATACCATTTATATTCAAATAATCATTCCAAGATCACCAACAACTCGTATCACACATGAGTGTTCCACACACACAACACATGCACACGATCACCACACATGTGCACGCCGATCGAGGCGTGCACACACACACACACGATCACGCACACACACACACGTTTTCACACACATCCGTGTATCCCCAAAATTCACCGATTAAAACCCCTTTCGCTCGCTCTAGATGCATGTGGATTCAAGAATACCGTTTAATCGGTAGAAGAAGAGAAGATCAATAAATAAAGTACCTTTTTCAAAAGAACGAACGGTAGGAACAAGGAATTAGTCTTGATTCTTCAATAATCTCTTGAATTTCACTTGAATTCTTCTCAATTGATGAAGAAATCTTGAAGAAAACTTGAAGAAAACTTGGAGAGAGTGGGGAGAGAATTTTCGAAAATATGGGAGAAGTGGGCGCCGGTTTTGTGTTCTCTAGGGTTTAGGTTTCTTCTCCTATTTATAGAGTGCCAAAATAATATCCCAATAATTAATTAAATAAAAGATTTGGGAGAGATATTGGGGAAGTGGCGTTGAATTGGTTGAGAAGAAGGAGGATTTCGAAAATTATAGGCTATTTATTTAGCCTATAATTAAATTCAGATATTTTACGGAGTAGAATAATATATCACGGAGCAAGAAAATAATAATATTCCTCCCCAATTAAAAGGAAATAGGCGTGACTTTTTCAACTCCTCCAAGAGATTTGAATTTCAAATCCTAATTTAATTAGGATATGCAATATCTTCTTAGATTTGGCAAGATATGGTAGGATATTCTAGCATATTTATATTTATTCATGGAGTAGAATAAATAAGGGATCAAATAAATAAATAATTCTCTCTTCTCCAAAATATGAGATTTTCGAAAATCTCATGAATATCAAAGGTGGTATTTTTCGAAAATTCCATGATGGAATTTAAGTACAATTGGACTTTGGATTTAATTTGGATAATTATCCCAAACAAATAATTAAATCCAAGAAAAATAGGATTTCTTCTCCAATAATCATGATGGCCGAAAATTCCACATGTTTCAATAATGCTCCTATTTAATTCTCACTCATCCCTTAGGAAAAATAATTCACCCACAATTGTATTTCTCCGCATCAAAAATTCATACCCAATCAATCATCTCCTTATTTCCTCTTCTTTTCTCATCGCATTGACCTTTCAACGGCCACGTCATTTTTTCCACATCTTTGACTATTCAATAGCCACGTCAACATTTCAACAAGTTGACTATTCAACTCAATCAAAATTCCCATACGCAATTAGGTCACATAGACACTATGCAATTAATTACTCATCAAATAATCCACATATCATAGCATTTAAGGCATTTAATGCAAAAAATTTTGTAACCCGAAAATTAGGGTTTGAAAAAGTGGGGCGTTACATAATCGGTCAAATAGATCCTTATCTGATTTATTTGTTTTGTCAAGTCTTCCGCTGTGCAAGGGGCACCAAACCCCAACAATTGGTATTAGAGCCAGTTTTTGGCTCTGATTATGTGGATTAATTTCATGTTATGTGAGTTGTTTGGATGTATGTTTTCTTTGTTACGTGGTCGTTGTTTCTAATAAATCAACATATCGTATCGAAGAAGTTAAATGCCGTGTGAATTAATTATCTGCCCAAATTGAGAGAATTAATTCTCCGAAATCAATTTATACCTTCAATATTTGTAATCATTACACGTAATTGACATACAAATCCCATTCTGTTGTTTTTTAATTTTGATTGTTGTGGCTAGCCTATTACTTGTCCAGATATTTATCCTGATGATGCAATTAGAGGAATTTTAGTGCTAATGATGTGGTATGAGGAGTTTGTGGCTAGCCTAAACCCACTGTGGATGTTCGTCATATTTCAAAATCGCTCGTGTGTGTAAATACTATACATATTCAATAATACACGAGCTACCTTTACATCCGTACATCAGCACTATACGTTGCAAGTATAAAGAAAAAGAAATTTTGAAATCAACAAAAAAAAAGAAGAAACAAAAAATAGATCCCGAAAAATGCATTCCGTTTTGAGATCAGTCAGCGGCATCGTGGCCGCCGCCAAAGATGGAGAGTCTGTTGTAGAGCAGGAAGAGGACGAGGATGAGAACGAAGGCGACGCCGACGGGCGATCCACTGGCGCGGTGGATGGAGTTGGGCTCGCCGGTGGAGAAGACGAAGGATCCGGTGTCGGAGGAGAGGAATTGGATGGTGAGGAGGAGAACGATGGGGATAAGGAGCATCCCCACGGGGCTCACCAGCTCCGCGATGAACTCCGTTAGCGCCTCGCCTTGGTCGCCCACCAATGTCGGCACCACCATTACCAGCAACACCACCACCGCCAGGATGGCCGCGTGCGGAGCTCCGGCGCGCTGTTCTTCTATCATAGTAGTGTTCTGATTTCTGTGTTTTTCGCTTTCTTTTTCAGTGTGTCTGTAATTCGAAATTAATATGGGATTTCAACGCTGTCTGCTTTTTCAAAATTATATTGTTTTTTACTCCTTCATAGTCGATGTTTTTATTGACGAACACTATACACGCTATTTTACTTTTTAAAATGATTATTAAGTATAGATAATAGTAATATTATTATGGCATTTGTGTTAACGCGGTGAGGGAAGTTTCCAACGCTTTGCGCAAAATATCATATCATATGTAACTATGTAAACTAACCATGATTTACAAATAAATAATCCATGAAAAGAAAGGAATTAGTCGAACCTATTCGAAGCATAAAATTAGGGGTCCATATTTATTTAGGACTGAATTTATGTTTTTAAGGACAGATGGCCCTTTTAAGGCAAAAAGAAACTACTTTGGGATCTCTATGCAATTGAGATTTGTGATATGGGACCATATCGCTCATTCTCAAAATTGTATTCTACGTATTAGTAATACAGTAGTATTTTTTTTTTATGGAACAGTCCAGTGTTTTCACTTGATTCTAGAAGATAAAAATGATGATTTGATTATATTAACAATTTATTCTTAATTAAATGTGAACCTCGCCGTTGCCGTCCATTTTAATTTAGTGATTCAAGTCTAAAATAGTCAACTTAAACTAATAGACTAATAGCGATTAGCGACAACTTATTGAAAATTTAACAATACGGGAAAATTAGCAATTTAATACTATTAAGTCAGTCGTCAATGACCCCTTTTCTGTCTCTCTCATGGTGTTTCTTTTTCTTAACGCTACTTACTTATTTCTTTCATAAATATACATAGGCTATGATCAAATAGAATAATTTTAAACGCAATAAGAGAGCATATAAGGACATTATTATTTCGTTTTTAATTTATTATAGGAAATTATTAGGACATTATTCTTTTGTTTTTAATTATTATAGGAAATTTAGATTTTGAAATGAGATAGATCATTTTAGATCGTTTAATTCATTATAAAATCAAAATTTTTTATAATGAACTAAAAACAATTATTATATTTTCTTTTGAAAGTGAACCAGGAGTATTTTTTTCATGCATTCTATTTCCTTAAAAGTCCTATTTCTATGGGTCCGTATCACCACTCTAACTCTCTTATCTCTTTGAACTTAATACTTCACTCCAAATCATATTTTAGTTTGAGCCCATTTACAAGGAAAGGATCTAAGTCCATTTCATTTATAGTAGTATCTCTTTAAACTTGTTATTCATGCACATTGATTCTCTTTTTTCTCTAACAAATACCAAAACCCCGCGCTTCTATTCGTCTTCCTTTGACATCTATACGAGTCATTCCTGCCTTCTCTTTCGCAGAAGTCGAGCAACAGCTGCCGTATAGGCAGATATAACTCTAAACACTGATTATTGAAGTTTTTAGGCAGAACTTGTGGATTAGAGGTGAGATAGGTCGACCCTCCCGCCCACCCATATACGACTCTGGATTCAATGTCTCCTAAGACCACGAATTACATGTGTTTTCCACTGTAGCTTTCACTCTCATGGTATGTAAATAATGTATTTATGGTTAAAAACACATATAGTCGTGGCTGACTGATAATGCTAATTTCATGCATCAGTTATATAGTGAAAAGCATTACATTTTGCTGGGTCTAACACGGTTTCTAAGCCAGGTGTGTGACAAAATCGCTAAATCCAGGAGATGCTGGAGGAAACGGTCTAGCGAAGAAATGAAGGAGAAGTGAGCAGAACTTAAAGAAAAGAAGGCTAGAAGAAGGGAGTCAATAGCTGAGGGCAACAAAGTCTATCTATACCTCACTGGGCCTCACTTCAACGCCTATAAATAGAGGAGCATGCAACACACAAGATCATCACTCTTTTTCGTTCACTCTTAGCTCACACACAACACACACTTGGGAAATGGGAGTTCTGAGGTAGTTTTAGGTTTCAAGGGGTCAATTCTTCAGAGAAATTCCGTCGTAACACCGTCCGCGTGAGGGCGAAGATACAATCTATTTACTTTCAATTTTTTGCACTCTATTTCGTTCGAACTTCACTTTTGGAAGTCGAATTGGCTGTTGATGTTACTCATGATCTATGCATTTCTTAGTTTTCATTATATTTGTGTTATTTCGTGTTGATCTACGCTGATCCTGCTGTTAAGAGTTTTTATTTCGGCAAGTTGCATGTTGATCTCTGTTTTTGTTACTTTGGTGCTCGATCTGGGAATTTGGCTGTAGATCTGCGGTGTTGTTGTTGATCGGGGGTTGTTGGTTGAATCTGAAGCTATGAAATGTTTCTTTTGGCTGGAGTTTGTGTCGGATGCTTGGATCCGGAGTGGATTTAGCGTCCGAGGTTGGATCTGAACAGGGGAAGTCGAGTTATGCATGGATTTTGAGTTTTCAGTTTGCTTTCTGTTTTGCTTCGTCTAGCTTTCATAGATCTGTTTAGTTCTTAATTGTTCTTCATTAAATTGTTAAAATCCAGTCTGCTCTGTTCCGATTTCGCTCATGCTGTTTCTTCTGAGTTTTTTTTTATGTAAATTGGTTGGAGAAGATGATGTCGCTGTTAGTTAGTACCTTAGTTAGTTGTTTTTCCAGCTTTTCGTCCGTACTCTGCTTTTTCAGTTATGGTCCCCACCGTCAGTTTATTTCCCAGATCTAGGTAATTAGAATAGTTTCTCAGATCTAGTGATTGTTTCGGTTCTAGTTTACGTACATGCTTTTGTTGTTTCGCCTTGATTTAGCTGTTAGCGTAGCAGTTTAAAATCCCAAGTTTAAGTTTAATTTCCTCAACCCAAAAGAAAATGCGTGGCAGCAGCCAACCCAAAAACAATTCCCAAATCCTTGAGCATGATTATTACGCATCCATCTCTGTGGGATCGATCCCTACTTCCCTGTGCTAGGTTTTAGTAAAGTGGTTGAGGGTTTTTGAAGAAGTGCTCTGTGTGTCCGACGATCGGGATCTTCCAACGACCAGTAAGTTCCTAGATCGAGTGATCTAGCGGATTTGCTGGACCTAGAAAACCTGTTATTTCTTTCTGTACACACAGTGACTACCCACACACTAGTTGTGTCCTCTTCACTGACCCAGAATCTTTACAATCTGGGGCAAAAGAAAATTTTAATAGTTGAGGGTATTGTTGGTCGTCGGCGAAGTTGAAATTTCAAAATAATCAAATTTTTTAATTTTTAGATTAGTGTAATGGACGGAGAGGATCATTTAAAATGTTAAAATGTCCAACAGTTTACATTCTAAATGTCTACACTTAGTTGTTGGGTATTTTTTGGTAAAAGATAATTATACAGAAATATAAATTATAGTGAATATAATAGAATAATTATTTTTTAAATTTGTACTATAATTATAATGAGGTGCCGTCCCGCTGGGATGGAACAGCTCGCTCCATCGAGCACAGTTAAAGATGCTCTTGTATCTAAAAAAATACTTTATCTTTTTTTAAAATAGAGACTTTTGAAACAACACAAATTTAATATAAAATTGATAAAATAAAAAAGATATAAAAAGAAAAAATGTCTTAACGAAAAATTGGTCAAATCTATAACTTCAATGATATATTTATAATTTTGTTAATATTTATAACTACATTATATCCTTAATATTTTGTCATTTGAATGTATATCATAATTTACAATGAGAGTTTCACACGAGATTTTGCCACTTTTAATTCACCAAGATATTTGAAATAGTAACAACTAACTAGTACCCGAACTAAAAACGAATAATGTCACGCCAACATTAACCCAAACTGAACAAGAGACAAATGAAACTCAGCATTAAAAACCTAAAAAAAATTATTTATAATTCACACAAATGATGTTACACAAAATGCAGAATTACCATTTTAGCCTCCATAATCGCACATGGAATAAGCGCACGCATTTTTCCTAGGGCACTCCTCAAAACAAGCCCCGCAATGCAGAGGATTATTTCTCGTATCCACGCAATTTCCCCCACAGCAAGCGAACCCGAATCCGCAAACCCGCCCACACGACCCACAGTTATGCGGGTCGTTCATGATGTCCTTGCAATACCTCTGGAAACAGCACGTGGGTCCGCCCCACGGGTTTGCATATGGATCCAAACACACAGCCGGGTCATTTGCGCACCACACAACTTTTTTCCTCCCCTTCAAGAAATTCAAGTGTGTAGGAAAATCCTTTTTGATATTTTTTTGGGCACAAACATGGGATGTTACAAGTATTATTACAAGGATGAATGTGTAGTGAAAGAAATGGCGATGATGTTGATTGAAAATTGGGCTGTTTTTTTTCAATAATTGGTTTGCTACAAGCATGGAAGAAGGAGATGATTAATGGAGTCGCATTGGAGAGACGAATTAAGATGATGTATGTAATGAAATTTGAGGAAAATTAATGGAGCTTTTTTGGATTTGAGATTTACATATAGCTTGCTTAATTAAGGATGCTCTATCACTTAGTAGTAGTTAGTACTAGTACAACTAATTAAAAAAATATTGTGGTGGTAATAATTTATTTTGAAACATGGTATTGTGTTAACCAAATTAGGTGATGATTAAATTAAAAATGTAATGTTAAGTGAGCATGCATGATGAGTGATGACTGGGATACATAACTACTTTGCGTGCATGAAGCAAAATAATATTATAAGATAATTAATTAATTTGACGACTATAAAGTCAGAGATTCCAGAGTATGTACTAACTACTCAATTTTTCTAAGGTAGTAGTAGTTTCTAATGAGATCAGCATGAATTAATCAGGACTAATGAAAATTGAATCACGACTCTTAATTCATTTTAATTCATCGATTAATTTTATCTTTCCTCTCTTCCATATTTTAATGCGAATGAATGACTGAAAAAACAACCAAGACAGAATTCGACAACATAGTGGGCTTTAATAAGTACGGTTTGTTTAGTTAAATTCAATATCTAAAGTAGAAATATTGCACATATACTATTATTTTTCCATTTCTTTAAGGTTTCTAAAATTTGATTAAAATTGTCCGAATGAAATTTTGTTTACAATGCATCATAATCACAACAAAAAATTATGAGATGTTTAAGCACTATAAAATTTTGATGGGTTTGATGAAGGCCCAATATCAAGGGAAGTCCACTTTATTCTTCAAAAAATTATCATTTTATTATTTTGTTGAAGATTTTAAACTGACTAAAATCACTTACATATATGATAGTTGTTGTTACCGAATGAAGCCTTGGGATACAATTGGTGCTGGATTGTTGTTCTATAGTGTTAAAGTGAAATGCATTCTATTCATAAGAAAGAGCCAAGACTAAAGGGATGGAAGAGCAAGTAAGAAAGTGTAAATCTCAAAAGATAGCCCCAAAAAAGTAAGAGTTTGGCTTGTTTTGCATTACCTCATGAAAAATTTCAAACTTGAGTGAGGTGGGCTGTGACATATTAAAATTATTGATTTTATCATTGTAAAAACTATGTGGGGCTAAGTTCCTGGACCACTACTATCTTGTAGCAGGGTTTTATGAAACCATATTCTTCAGTAGTGAAATTATGAAATTTATCTTTTCTATTTAATTCCTAACTATGGTTCTTAATTTATTTTATTGTTCTTCGGACGCTTAAAATATTTTAAATTATGCCTAGTATTTGATGACTCTTGAACTCAAACTTAGAATAAAACATAAATTGGAAATCCTAATACAATACAGTCGTTAAGGGGATAATCCAAAGTGAGTCTAAAATTAAATGTTTATATGTTTTAGAAATTAGTCTGATATCTACTACGCAACTTCAGGGACAATATGTAGAGTCTAGGAGACTTGTTCGACTCATCATAAATGCACAATTTATTCGATGTGTTAAACGTAAAGGGAGTGTCAAATAAATACGACGCTTAATTGCTTAGATTTAACTTAGGAATTTTTTTTGAAGGATTTAACTTAGGAATTTGGTTAGTTGTAAGTGTTGATACCTCCAAAACAAGTTAGGAGTATTTCTTCTTCTATAAATTTTCCACAATTTCTGTATGTGTCGAGTCTTTCCCAGCTCAAGTCAGCTTTCAACAAAAGTTTTCTGGATTTTTTCTTGTTTTTAGAGAAATTTTAGTTATACTGTTCTTTGTGGGATCAATACTTATTGTGCCACTTTTAATCTTGTTTTCTTGTATACAGGAGTAATATTTTTAGGAATTTATTATTTGATTGTGGTAGAATTTTAGACCCTAAAATTCACGTCCACCTTGAAACTTAAGGTTGAATAATTTACAAGAACATATGAAATCGGTTATCCTCTTCCAACTACGAATTTGCTCAATTTGGATTAACATTAAGTCATTATTACATGCGTTGAAGTGTACAATGTACACCATTTAGCCGCAACTTAGAAGTTTTGTTGAATCATCTCAAGCATGTGGCATTACACAAAGAGTAGTGAACTACAAAATTGGTTCCTAGAAAATGAGATTCACACGTTTTAAGTTTCCGAACTTAAAAAAATATCACCACAGGTCTCTGGAAAGTCATTATTCATGTCATTCTCCATTTATTTTTGCCCATTTTACCCCTAAACTCTTTTAGAGAATACTTTATCTAAATTTTTGATATTTAAAGAATTCAAATCTAGTATATTAAAAATATGCATTACATTTGTTAAAGTATACCAATGTATATATTTATTTATCTATAGTACTCTCGAATAACTGAATAAGTGTCCATGTTCAGACTACTAAGGTAGTATTATGATAAAACTTTTTCTTTTACCACTGTCCTTTTAGTTTTTGAGCAAAACTAAAAACTTTCTCATTCCATCTGTTTTGATGATGAACAAAAAATCATGGTGTGACCCTGGCCCTATGATTGGCAATAATTTTGGCCACTAATTATATTTGGACAAAGTTGGTTTGAGCTTTAGTTAGGCTCTAGTCTTTATGAAATGAAACTTGCAAAAGAAATTGTCTTGTCCTCTTTTCACATCATCTTTTACATGTGAGTTTGGACCAAGGTCTACAAATTAATTAAAGTATCTTTTGGTACAAAACCAATTGTTTTCTTTGCATTATTAGTGATTTGATTTCTGCCCGTGACAGACAAGATTTTGCTTGTGCGCAAATTCCTTTGTGTTTTAAGACCCACATTTGATGCTATTATTGACATTCGATTTTGCACATCAATCATGCATTCGATATTTTGTTCATGTATGTACACATTATAGGTCGCAAATCATATATGTAGAAGTTGTTAATTGCGTGTCATTATTTCTCATTATGTAAAAATATGAATTTCACTATTACTATTATTCTTGAAATCACTTTCATAGTAACTTTTACGATTACTATATAAGAGGCTTCAATATCCATTCTACGAGAATATTGAGCATCGAGGCCGATGAGTTAAGTTATTCCTATGTAGCCAGACAATTAATTTATTTTTTAAAACGATTATTTTAATATATGGTCTTATCCTAGAACCCTTGCTCAATCAAGTAGATATCCCCACTTATAAGGAATTTATTGAAAGCCAAATTTCAAGCCCATGCCATTGTAATTATACATAAAGAGGGTGGTTGTTATAAAACTCTCAAAGCCATTTCAACCAAAGAATGGAATAAATTCAAGAAAGAAAGTGGTTTGATGGACTTTATTAGGGTTTGCATTATTATGTAATATTTCAAATTTGTACCATAAAGATTTTAAACAAAACACACCTTGAGGCTTGAGCAGTGGTTGCAGATCAACCAATTTTTAAAAATAGGAAGTATTCACAAGATATTATCGATTGACGATAAAACATAACTTAATTAGTAAGTCGGGAACTCGGGATTCAATTCACGTCATAAGATTATTGAGGGACCATTATGATTCTTTTTCTAAATTCTCATCGACCATCAGTATATTAACGGTTTGGATTATCTCCTCATATGGTAAATTCTTTGTCATTTTAACAGTTCATGGACAAAAAATTACAAGCAAAAGTGTTAGAATGACTCATTTGCCCTCAATCCATGGTCCAAGAGTAGGGATTGATCAATCAATAAGCTGCACTCTCTGTTTGGGGTCAAGTCACTTTCATTACAGCCTCACTTGGTATTTCAAGAATTGTATTTCATCAAACCAAACAAAACATAATTAAATTTGGGTCAGAAACATATATGTTTTCATTGGAAACCATCACACATTTTATCTAGACGATGATACGTGGGCCCAGATTTTGATGGGGAGTCTTTGGCATAAAACTTGAATATGAGGAGTAAATGTTTTCTTCAAGCATTGTTACAAGTTTTGGGATTGATTGAGAAATTTAGCATATGTTGGGGGTGTTTCTCGAAATAGGAAAACTTAATCAGCCTTAAATTTTCTTTCAAATGGGGCCCCAACTAATCGGAACTGAATCATTCTGTACTGACAGGTCAAGCTGCAATTGGGCAGCATGTGGTTATAAATTTTTAATATGTGTATTAAAATTTATTCATTCAACATTGTAAATGCAACATTATCATAGGACGATAGAAGAAAGGAAAAGGCGGAGTACCTTTTTTGTAAAAACAATATAATTAATTAAATTTTTAATGGAATCCAGTTTGAATTGAATATCTGTAAGAAATGTTACTCCGTTTATGAATAAAAAATAGTTGAATACATCCTAGTACCCATATGGGATAAAGGATAAATTTCTTTTGTATTCCACCACTATGAATATGACAGATAGTGATCTGAGACTAAATACAAAATATATAACCATTTTGCCCATGCGTGCCATTTACAGCAAAACACCTTTCAAAACTTTGTAATTTACAACACATATTTTGGCTTATTTATTCACCAATTATAAAGAATCAATATTAAAAAATATTATCCTATAACAAGGAGGTGACATAAAGAGCAAATTAAGCATAGTACACATTACATTGCATTAATCATTGTCTAATCATCTGTAAAGTAACACCAAACTAAGTCGTGACGGCAAACAACTAGTACTCCACTATTTACGTTTGCAGTATCTTCTACTATATTCTTTTTAGGACGAGAAAAATCTACATTAATACGCCGTGAGTATTGGGTAAATCTGGCTACTAAATTCTACTCCCTCCGTCACATTCAAAATGCAACGTTTTTTTTTTTTAGGTTGTCCCATTAAAAATGAAACATTTCTTAAAATAGAAACAACTTTATCTCTATCTTTTCATCTCTGTTACTTTACTCTCTCCTCATTAACTCACAAAATAACACTACATAAAATCATGTGCCGACTCTCAAATGTTTCATTTTAAATGGGACGGAGGGAATATAATTTAATATATTGAAAACCAAATGTATGAAGGTCAAAACTGGTTCTGAACATATGTCCATTTTACGATTTTTTAAAACCGCCAAAATGGGGTTTAAACCGTTTAAAAATTGACGGAAATGTTAGTGTAGGATCAATTGTGATCCGGGTTGAAATGTACAGCATGGAAAAATTCAAAAGATAAAGTATAGGTCTAAAATCATAAAATAAACATATATTCAGGATCAGTTTTAACATTTACTGTTTTATATTTATAGGACGGAGGGAGTATGTATCATAAAAAAAAACCCACACTGAAAAGCTCCCCACAATTTCTAGACATCTCCCAATCAAGATAAGAATTAAAGTAATTGATTGTTAATCTCTGTTTGTGGATTGAAGCAACAGCAGTAACTTATGTGAGTAGCAGTGTGTATGTATATTCGGAAAAAAAACACCTAAAATGGAGTTTGGAGTTGTCTCCATTCGTCACGAGCTGCTCCATTATCAGTATCACTCACTCCCACACATATAAACACATCTCGATTATCTTCTCCACCTTCATGACCTCAAAATGCCACCACCACCAGCAACAATCGACATCACCGCCGCCCGCGATCTCGCCGGCGCAATCCAGCGCCACATGCAGGCCGCCCTCGCCAACAAATCCCTAAAACACAAATGCTTCTCCAAGCTCAACATCCAATCCCAGGAATTCTTCGAATTCTCCGACCACTCCGTCCTCTCCAACCTCTACTGGGGCGTCGAGAACGCGGAGGCCGCGCTCGATTCACACTCCTACGAGGAGAGAGAGAGCAGGCTCGACGCCTCCGAGAAAATGCTGCAGATTCCGGCCTCCCTGGACGGCAGCGGCGCCACCTTAGGAATCCCCAACGCCTACCTCCTCTGCTCCTCCTTCCTCTACCTCGCCGCCGTCGAGTTCGCGCGCGCCCACCACTGGCGCGGCGCGGCGCATTTCCTTCAGGCGGTCTCCATTTGTCCGAGGGTCGTGTGTCGTGAACTCGCCCCCGGAATATGGCGGGAGCTTGTGCCGCTGCTTGTGGGGCGTGGGGTTGGGGAAGCTATGGACTGCTCTGTGGCGTTGGATGAGTTTGACGATGGGATGATCGATGATGCCATGAGATGGATCGCCGGAAGATACAAGCCCTGGTTGATGTACTACCAGATCATGTCCGCAGCGGATTCCAGCCGGACCGACGCCGTTTCTACACCTTTGTCAGTTTCTCTTCGTTGTCAATTTTGTCCTATCGTTTATTTTACATGTGTGTGTTTTTTAAATATTAGTAGTACAAAAAATTTATAGCATTCGGGATATCGATGTGACATACAAAATTACACGTCAATTGCAAAAAATTATAGTATGTTAATTACAAGAGTTTTTACATCGGTTATTCAATCTACGTGTAATTTCAGGTGGTATGTCATATTTCGATCACCAGAAATTTTGCATGCCAATTTATTCTAAAAAAATGAGATGAATGGTGCTAAATGGTAAGTAGATGGCTAGATTTTTTTTGATAAACATCCTAAATATGAGACAAAATCGATTATTTGTCCTTCAGTAGACGCAATTACTTTGACATTGAATTTTTCAAATACGAAATTACTTCTGACCATAAGATTTTTTTGTTTAATGTTGTGCGCTGTGTGATAAATGTTTCTGAAATTAATTATGAGATTTTTAGGAGCGGAGTTCAAAAATCGTGCAAGCAAAGAATTGGAGTCAAAGCTAATGATCCTAATGTAAGTGATCATAATGAGTTCATCTTAAAATCAGCTTTCATATGATACAGTTTTGAAAAGTAATAGTACTATACTCGTGCAGCGACCTACTACCAACCAAGAAAGCATATCTAACGACGTGCAAGAAGAACTACGCGTCGTTAGTTGTGCCCCAACGTTGGAACGACGTCGGAGCATAGAAGCACAAGCTAGGAGCAATCCGAACACCAAATGTCTCAAAGACATACTTACAGAATCCCAACCAGACACACCAAAATCCTCAATTTCTGACAAACTTGATGATGATACTTTCTCTGAGGTAGGTACTTTCTTGTTTTATAGATAAAAAACAAATCAACCAATTTACAACTAAAATCAAACAATTTTGTTTCAACTAGAGTTGCGATGAAGATGAAGAAGAAGAATATCCGAATCACATTGGTACACTATCATGGTAAGTTTTAACACTTGACTAGCACTAAAAATTGGCATATAGCTGACATATTAGAAGCAATGTAGGAATGCAAGAACATCCATTGGCAAGAAGAGGAGAGGATCTCTTAACATTGATAGAACAAACATGGAATGCATTAACCGGAGTTTCTCCACTTCCGGCCTCAAATCAACATATCAGTATGCTCCCCATCACGGTGTATGGAGACGGGCAAAGAGCCTAAGCTCCCGAGCCACGCAACAGCTAGAGGAAACCGAACAAAATGGAGTAGTCGAGAGAATAATCTCCAAGCTCTGCTTCACTGAAGAGCTCGGCAAAACCGAGGTAGACTACACCGTGGAAATAAACACCATCTACCAAGCGCTAAACACAAAGACAGGCCTCAAATACTCCCTTTTAAAAGACATGATCTTAGATCAGCTCATTATATCAATCTCCACCTCAAAAGAAGACATGGTAGTAAGGACATCACTAGCTATACTCTCCACCATTATCACTTCCAACACATCCGCCGTGGACGACATAAAACGAAAAGGGTTGCACCTACACGACCTTGCTGCTGCCCTCAAACGGCGTATGCACGAGGCAGCCATCCTTATCTACCTCATCAACCCACCGCCCGCGGAGGTCAGAACGCTCGAGCTCCTTCCCTGCCTCGTGGAGGTAGTCTGCACTGCCTCCACGAGCCATAGGGTGGGGCCGATCACCCCTCCCGCTGCCTCATTGATGATCATAGAGAGAATGGTGACCTCGTTCGACCCTGAGACGAACAGCACGTATCTGGCAGCGATCACCCCGCCTGGGGTGCTCTCTGCCCTCGTTCGTGCCCCGAGGAGGGACAGCCTCGATGAGGTCGCCTCCTTGGCTCATATACTAGCAAAGAGTATGTGCTTTGATGGGAAATGCAGGAGATACATATCCCAAATATCCCACACAACGCCATTCGCCGCCCTCCTTTCGAGTAACCAAGAAAGAGCTGCCTCTGCTGCTCTCGAGTTCTTCAACGAGTTGCTGAAAACGCCAAGGTGCATATCTCATCATTAAATCTACTTACACAAAACTTATCACTTTTATTTAGTTGTGATCATGAATTTGTACTAGATCATCTGCCATATCCTTATTGGAGGAGATGAAGAAACAAGGAAGCAGCAGCAATTTGTGTACTCTTTTCTTACTTGCCCAGAATTCTACTCCTGAATACAGAGTTCTAGCAGCAAATGTACTACTACAGCTAGAAGTTTTTGTAAGTCAAGTTTCTTAACAAAAGAAAAAAAAACATAATCATGGAATCATTCTTGTCATAAGCTGAATTTATCCCTCATTCTTGTAGGAAGATACATCTGCAAAATCCACGTATGGAGAAGAAGCGGCAGAGGCCCTTTTTGAAGCACTGCAACGCGAAGAATCCCCACAAACACAGGCCCTTTCATCGTTCATCCTAGCAAATCTTGGTGGGACTTTTTCTTGGACTGGAGAGGCCTACACAATGGCTTGGCTGGTGAGGAAAACTGGTCTGAACTTATCACAGCATAAGAATCTGATCAAAACCTATGACTTTCTTGATCAAAGTTTGCAGGTAATTTCATAAATTGGTCTCTAAATCTTATGAAAGTCAAGACTCCTTATATAAAACAGCTTAAATGTTGGATCTTTTTGGGATTGCAGGATGGTGGAGTAGATTCATGGTGCAGCAAGATCGCGCAGCGGATACTGAAGCTAGGGACACGTGTATTTGAGGCATTGGACAAGGGACTAAAGAGCAAGATAAGAAGAGTTGCAAGAGAAAGTTTGGTAGCTACTGCTTGGTTAGGACTTGAGCTCATGAAAGGTCATGATGAACTGAGGCATGCTGCTTGTGAGATCCTGCTGCATAGCATCGAGCAGTTCGTGCACCCTGGTTTTGAGCTTGAGGAACGCCTTGTGGCTTGCTTGTGCATCTACAACTACACTTCAGGCAGAGGTAAAAGAAAAGTTGCTAAAAAGTGTGTTATTTCATCGTTGTAATATTGCTTGAGTTTTATCTTGCAGGGATGAAGAGAATAATGAGTCTATCAGAAGGTGTCAGAGAATCACTTAGACGTCTGTCGAATGTGACTTGGATGGCTGAGGAATTGCTCAAAGTGGCTGACTATTTCCAGCCAAATAAGTGGGTGAGCAGCCTTGTTTTGGTGTTAATGATTTATTCCACATGTTTTGGTTTCTGATGTTAAGCTAAAACAACCACATATGCAGCGTATATCGTGTGTTCATAGCCAGATCTTGGAGGCGGGGACTAAATGTAGTGCAGCTGTGACTGCACTCATTTACTACAAGGGCTATTTATGCAGTGGATATGCTGATGGATCTATTAAGGTACACTGATCTGCTTTTTTCTTGTATATTGTGCTGCTAAATTTGTTTGATTCATAACGCGTATGACCTAATGGCAGGCATGGGAGGTGAAGGGTCAGACAGTGACGCTTGTGCTTGAGAGGAAGGAGCACAGAAAGGCTGTAACATGCTTGGCTCTCTATGATCCGGGGAGCTGCCTCTTGAGTGGCTCACCTGATAAAACTATCAAGGTAGTAATCATGATTGTGGCGGATGCTATGAAAAAACACATTTTTTGTTGACGCTGCGTCTGTGTTGTTTTTTTTTTGCTTAGATGTGGCAAATGCAGCAGAGGAATCTTGAGTGTATTGAAGTGATACCTACAAAGGAATCTATTAGAAGCATAGATTCTTTAGGGGAACTGATTTTTGTTACTACTCAAAACCATAAACTAAAGGTATATATCTGTAGTTAGGAAACATAACAAGTTATAACAAAAGACAACAAATGTGAAACAAAACTTATGTGTTTTTTCTTCTTCAGGTGATTGATGGTTCAAGAAAAGCAAGAGACGTGGTCAAGAACAAGAACGTAAAATGCATGAGAGTGGCGCAGGGAAAGGTCTACGCAGGGTGCGTTGATTCAAGCATTTTGGAGGTGATGATAAGCAACAATCGGCAACAAGAGATCAAAGGGCCATCAAAGGGCTGGATGCAGAACAAGCCTATTAGGTCACTTTATTTGTATAAAGACTGGTTGTATAGTGCAAGCTCTTCCGTTGAGGGCGCAAAGATGAAGGTAAAGAAGAATGTGTTTTCAGACTAGCATTAAAGTTCATTTGCTCTGCATTGAACTAATGAGATAGGTAATGTAGGAATGGAGACGAAGCAGCCGGCCTCAAACATCAGTGGTGCCGGAGAAAGGATCAAGCATTCTAGCAATGGAAGTTGTGGAGGATTTCATCTACTTAAACTGCAGCACATCAATGAGCAGCTTGCAGGTATGCAACCACATAGACTTCTTGAATTCTCATTAAAATATTTCACTTGTTGTACATTTGCATTCAAGATTGAAGTTTTAGTGATACATTTGGCTGAAAAAACACAGATTTGGTTGAGAGGGACACAACAAAAAGTTGGAAGGCTATCAGCTGGAAGCAAGATTACAAGCCTACTTTCAGCCAATGACATGATTCTTTGTGGCACTGAGAAAGGAGTGATTAAGGTATATTTCTCATGTTAATTATTTCTATTTTAATTTTTTAATAATTTCTTCATTAGTACTAAACTTATGCTAAAATGACAGGGATGGATCCCTCTTTAGAGGAAGATGAGCAGTGACAATTGCACTATTTTTTTTGGTGATTCTTATGGATTTTGGGCAGAAATACAATTTTTGGTGTAAATATAGAGATGAAGTCCTTGTAAATTGTTTGTCATATAAGGGTGTAAATTGATTGAATATCTCTAAAAGTCAATAGTAAGTGTGTATTCATTGTTTTTCTTTAAATACTAATGTTATTGCGCGAGTGAGCAATATGATTTTAATCATCAGTGTGTACACTTGGATAACAAAAGATGTTTCTTTTGCACATCTTTTTCTTGTATTTTATTAATTTTACTGCCAGTTAAAATTTTGTTGGAATTAGGAGAGACGAGTAAGAATTCAAAAAAATGTAGAGGATGATTTTAATCATTGTATCACGTTGTAAATGAACATGAAATACCAAATTTTGCTCTAAATCGATTGTATTTTTTGACCAACCCCCCTCCTCAGTCCTCCCTAAAAAAATCAGATCACGACAGATAAATCTTTAAATTTTCAATGTTTCCTTCAAAAAGATGTTCGCAAAATATTCAGTTACTGTCAGTTCATTAGGTTTTAGAATTTTCTATTGGAATTTTGCTTTTAATGAAATTGGACGATGATACATCATTAACTAATACTATTTGAGGGATATAATCAATTGCTAGTTGCTAACTTGCTAACTCATCAATGTAATGTATTAAAAACGTAAACAGATGACATTAAAATATCGACGCATGATTTTTTTGAACTTTAATATAATATGTTGATAATTTGTGTTGACATTTTAATATCACCGTATTGACATTTTTAATATACTGCATTGATGAGTTAACAGAGTTAGCAATTTAAATAGTTAGCAACATAACGCACCCCTTCTACTTGAATAGCTATATACAAAATTTTCTGTTAGAATTTTGTTTTTAATGAAATATGACTATGGAGAACTTGAGTAGCCATTAATGCATATATACTGTATACTAGACTACTAGCAATAGAGAATTTAATCAATTTATAGTACTCCCTTTTTTCCACTTTAGATCGATTATCAGTTTTGGATGTTCCAATTTAAGAATTCTGAGTAAAATATTTCATAAATAATAATAAATTCTATATTTTAATAATCTTTTTCTACTCACACTTTATTGCATAAAATTAATATATAAAAATAGGATTCACGTTCCATTATTTTGGTATAATATCATTTTTGTAAATTGAGTGTGCAAAAAATTAAATGTGACTCCTAATGTGGGACATATAATACAAATACTTAAGCTTTAAAAATTCACGTTTCAATAGGAAATTAGATCTTTTTGTCGTAATAAGATTCCTTGATTTTCTTTTTGGTATACCGTATTTAATTTTCTTGAAAATTAATTTTTCTGAATTTCCAAAAGTCGGTTAATATGAAACCAAACACGCTACAACAACGTGTACTGATGGAATTCCTGTTTTGCAGCTGCGCTCTCCACATTAGAATTCTCTTCTGGTAAAAAACCCTTTTGAATATTAGAAACTTTGAAGAAAAAACGAGAAGCGAAAATAAAAAAGATGGGAGAAGAAAAGGGCAAAATTCAAGCTTTGAGGGAATGGGTTGTGGAGCACAAGCTTCGTGCTGTTGGTAACGATGAATTCAATTTTGTTTTTCACCTATTTTTTCTCCAAGATTGGCTTTTTATTGGTATTTTTATCTTTTTAATTTGATTAGAATACTATGTTTTTAGGGACTTTGTGGGCGAGTGGGATTCTGGGCTCAATGGCATACAATTGGTCTCAACCTAATATGAAAACAAGCGTCAAGATCATTCACGCTAGGTACGCTTCTACTTTTTTTTTTCTTCTTTACCGAATTCACATTTGGATTTTGTGGTTAAAACGAGATTTTCCCCCTTTTTTGTGAGTTTTGCTGTTCAATTGATGTGTATGATGTTGTTATAATTTGTGCATATGCTGTTTCGTGGGATTGTGATGATTACAATTGCAATTAGGTCGTTTCTGGGAGATATATAATGAGTTGTGAAGTAATGGTTTTGAATGTTGGCATATCTATGAAAAGAAATGTTTTTGATGCGTTTTCTAATGTGCTTGTTGTGATTCGTGGGGTATTAATTGCTGAGGTTATTGCCTTGATGATAATGCACGTGATCTTGGTTTCTAAAACTGGATTGAGGACTGAAAACTTAATTTTATGGTTTTTGTATGTTGTTGGCAGAGTGCATGAATGATGAAAATTTTGCTTGATGTGTTTTCTTATGTGCTCGTTGTGATTTGGAAAAATGTTAGATGCATTCGTGTAATTTGCTTCTCAATTGTTAGCATTGGTTCTTGCCTTGCTAACAGGTTACATGATTTTGGCTTCTAAAGTGGATTGAGGATTGAACAGTTGCATGATAATTTGAGGTTTGATCATTAATTTAGCTTGTAGATACAAATATTGCAATTTAGGAATATATTTTGTTGTATCCCTTTCTGTTTATGTCGCAAGAAACATACCCCTGTACCTGAGCATGGTGATATCATGTTTCTTCCAAAGCTGGATCTTGAGTGTGGTTATATCCGATTTCTTGTGCAATGGGCTAACTGAAGTCAATTTAGGGTTCTTGATTTCCCTTGTCAAATTTAGAGGTGAGATCAAAAAGGGTATTTTACTGTCAATCTTGTCTGTTTGCAGTAGCATAACATCTTAAAGTCTTGTAATGCCGAGTCGTGTGTTTCTGTGATCGTGAAGCTGATGAGTTTTTTCCCCAGCAGCGTGTTAACACAGTCTAGTATCTTAACAGTTGAGGTTGATTTGTTATAAAAAAACACTAACACTTGCAATCAGGTTGCACGCTCAAGCACTTACTCTTGCTGCGTTATCTGGGGCTGCTATTGTCGAGTACTACGACCACAAGTCAGGAGCGAAAACAGAACGAGTGGCAAAGTTCCTAGACCTGAAAGAGAATCAGCACAAGAATTGAATCTTGACTTTTGGATGAGTAAGAAACCGTTTGCACTTACCATACTCCACTTCTTAATATCCGTAATAAAACTCAGATGCCATATTGGATAGTCATACATGGTGCGGCCGCAATCTATAAAGATTAGCAAACTTTATTCGATTTTTATGCTTCAGTAGGGGATTTGAATACTGAGATGAAGCAACGAGGTTTTTTTTCCCTTACTCTAATTTGGTTGTGGATGTGTTGTTGTAGTGTTAAGCTTCTGCTCATATTCTTTGCAATTTCAACAGTTAGGGGAAAAATGCATACCATTCTTATTCTTTGTTCGGTGTGTTTTTCTACATGCTTTTTTGTATCAGATCTTCTTTATATGGTTAAAGAATTTATGCTGGAAGAGATAATTGTGGATTAGAGTGATTAATAAAATTTTAGTCTCCAAACATATTGTCATGTGCTGTCCCATCCAATTATAGTTGTAAAAATATTCTCCCTTCTTATTTTCCTCTTTCTACAATTATGATTGGCTGGACATGCTACGAGGCAATGAATTTTGATGAATAAAATTTTAGTTCTCAATACATATTGTCATGTGGTGTGTTCAACCAATTACAATTGCAAATATACTCTCGTAGTATTTTTCTCTTTTTCCTACAATTATAATTGGATGTATACACCACGTAGCAATATGTTCGGAGTATAGATTTTACTCCATTGATAATTTGAGATGATATTAATAAATTGGGTTTAAAAGTGAAAATGAGCATTGTAGACGCAAGCCTTCGAACTGTGGACATGGGCCGAGAATTGCAAACGCAGGCCAAGATTTTTTATAGCATCAAAAAAATCATAAAATATTATTGATCCAGGCAATAAAACATTTTAACCAAACAATTAAAAAGAGAATTATGAACCAAATTGTACAGCACAATCAAGAAATATTCAATTTTAATTTTATTGAGACAAATCATATGTACTAGGATCAACTTTACGAGACCTACAAGTTAGGTTGCCATGGAAAATGTAGCTGCATGTGTAATGTTTGTGAATTTTGATGATCTAATAATGTACAATTTGTATAGTATTAATTCAAGACTGCTAAATAGTACTCTCTCCCCATGCCATAAGAAAATTGCCCCACTCCCCCAAAATAATCAAGTGATTTTATTGGTGAAGTGGCTTGTAATCAAAATATTTAGGAATTTATCATATTTACCAACTTCTCAACAAAATTGGCAAGAAATCAGATTTGCTATATACTCCTAATAAATATACATAACTTCTTGATTTTTTACCTTTCCCATCAAAGATATGTGCATGTTTGCTCTATAATCAATCACCAATTTACTCAGTCATATATTTTCCTCTTTTGAGACGATTTATTCATCATATATAATAGTACTATTCATTATTTATTTTATAAACTGAGTTTAATATAGTGGAGTAAATTATAATCGAACCAAAAGAAGTAGTAGTATTTTCTTACATCTACTGACATTTCCCATAAAAGAAAAAGGAGAAAAGAGAAATTATGTGAAAATCAATAGTACTAGATTTTATTTTTAAGAAAAGGAAAGTGTTAGAAAAATAAGAAGCAAACAGAAAATAGCAAGAGTCACGCACAGACAGCGATCTTACGCCGAAATTTCATGCAAAAGCTTTAGATCTCATCTCCCCACTCCCTATTCACTTTGAGTTTTTCACACACAACACACACTCCCATGCAAACAATCTCACGCAAAAAACCAAACCAAAAAAATGAATCTATTTCATTTCATGCAAATGCATTAATTCATCGCTACTATCTGATTTTCTCCACCTGAATTTCTCTTGTTTCTCAATTTGGAGATCTTCATTTATTTCGCAATCCGAAATCTGTGTATTCCTCTTTTATTACAGCCATCATTTTCAGACATAAACAAAGAGAGGAAGAGAAAAGGGACAGGAGAACAAAGGAAAAGGAGAAGAAAAATGGGAAGTGATGAGCAGTTGCTGAGAAGGAGCAACACCAAACATCAGAGAAACATTTCTGCATCTTCCCCTTTTCGATATATTCTTCAAGAACAAAGATTTGTTTGTTTGTTGATAGGAATCGCGATCCCGTGTCTGGTTTTCGGCGTTATGCCTTCATCTTCCCGGCCTCAGAAGGGGCCGATCCCTCTCTCCGATCAATCTACCGGGATTCAGACCCAATTTTCGTATTTACACAACGATCAAATTAGTCATTTTCGAGCAGGTAATTTTCATTGTGATTTTTTTTAATGTTTCTTGTTCTGTTTTAGGGCATACTAATTCAAGATCCATTTATTTATATTTTTACTTTCTTTAATTTTGCTACACCATGGCCTAAAGCATGAGGGATTGCATTGTTTCTCATAAACTCTTTAAGAAATTCTCACATTTTAAGAGGGGTGGTTTAAGCTCTCTTATTTCTTGGTGTTCTGTTTTGAGAATGGACAAGTGCATAAATGCAGGTGGAAGAGTTCCTTTGGGATTGAAAAGCAAACGTTTGAGGGTATTGGTGACTGGTGGAGCTGGTTTCGTAGGGAGCCATTTGGTGGACCGTTTGATTGCCCGTGGTGATAGTGTGATCGTCGTTGATAACTTCTTCACGGGGCGGAAGGAGAACCTTGTGCAGCATTTCTCAGGTCATAGGATGGAGCTCATCCGACATGATGTGGTCGAGCCTATCTTGCTCGAGGTGGATCAGATATACCACTTGGCCTGCCCTGCCTCTCCTGTACATTACAAGTACAACCCTGTCAAGACAATCATATCCTTGCAATCTTTGTTTACATATGTTTTTGTTCTGTTTTTCTTGTTTGGATTACATTTTGTAATTTTGAGGGGAGTCTAAATCCACTTTTGATTTTGCAAGAATATTTTTGGGCATTATCCATATAAGGTTATCTTAAACAAAGTAAAACTGTCAAATTTGTCTCTTGCTTATGCAAAAATGGAGATGATGGTACTTTTGCAAGCTACATTGGCCAAATTTGTTCCCCTGGTTTCTTGCTCACATTTCTTGATTTTTGAGGAGAATCTAAAATGCACTTTGGATTGTTCAAGAAAATTGAAATAGGTGTCTAAACAAAAGGAAGATTTTCCCATTCTGTTTCTTGCTCATGAGAAAAAAGGAGATGATGGAACTCCATGAGCACTACAAAGTTTGTTATAGAATTGAAGAATCCTTAACTTTACTTTCTTTACAAGACGAATGTGATGGGAACGTTAAACATGCTCGGACTGGCTAAGAGGGTTGGAGCACGTTTTCTGCTGACGAGCACAAGTGAAGTGTATGGTGATCCATTGGAGCATCCACAGACCGAGACCTATTGGGGCAATGTCAATCCCATTGGTAAGTTTGTTTCATCTCATCCTCTATCTTAGAAACTTAGGATACAAAAATCTTGTTTGAATAAGTTTGGATTTTTGATAATTAGGTGTTAGGAGTTGTTATGATGAGGGAAAGCGAACGGCTGAGACCTTGACCATGGATTATCACAGGGGACTTAATCTTGAGGTTATACGATTTCATCAAAATATTAGTACTTCACTATTTGCAGTTTATGCAGCAAGTCACACATTGTATATATATGTCATTGTTTTTCAGGTTAGAATTGCTCGAATTTTCAACACTTATGGACCGCGTATGTGCACTGATGATGGTCGCGTCGTTAGCAACTTTGTAGCTCAGGTAAGTCCAAACACTATTTTCCACATTTTTTTACTTTAAAATCTTCCCTGAGGCACAATAATTGGAATTCAGACATAAAACAATCTCGTTACTGCTGTTCTTTGCCTGCAAAGGCATAAACAGATCAATCACACGAATGCTCGTTTTCTAGCATCAGAGATAGTAGTACAGTTTGTTACATTCTGATGAATTTTCTTTTTGCAGGCTTTGAGAAAGGAGCCTTTGACTGTTTATGGAGATGGAAAGCAAACTAGGAGCTTCCAATATGTTTCTGATTTGGTAAAAACAAAAACAATCTTTTGATTCTGTCATATGTTTTGAACTAGTTGGTAAGAACATGAGCTCTTGTTGCAACCTGCGCATGATATGGACAGGTGGAGGGCTTGATGAGGCTAATGGAAGGCGAGCACGTGGGCCCCTTCAATCTCGGGAATCCCGGTGAATTCACCATGCTTGAACTAGCTAAGGTAGAACAAAGACATGTTCTAATTTGGAAGGATTCTGATTAAGGCAGTTGGAATATATATATGTTCTAATTTTGCACATATATAGGTAGTGCAAGACACAATAGATCCAAATGCAAAGATTGAGTTCAGACCAAACACAGAGGATGATCCACACAAGAGGAAACCAGACATCTCAAGGGCAAAGGAGCTTCTCGGGTGGGAGCCGACTGTCTCACTGAGAGAGGGCCTTCCTCGCATGGTCAATGACTTCAGACAACGCATCTTTGGCGATGAGAAGGAGACCGTAGGCACCTCTAGTGCTTAAAAATTGTATGCATCTCTAATGCATGAATCTATGTAAGCCAAACTCATGTTATCTATTAGCTTGCTTGCTCAAGAATAATACAAATGTGTGTGTGTTTTAGGAAGACATGGAAAAAACTCTAATATATCTCAATCATATTTTGTTAATAGTGCAGTTATTTTAAATGTTCAATTACTAACTAAGGCAACACATCATAAAATGAGCATCAAATTAAAGTATGTTGATGGTCTCTGGTATCTCCACCGGATATGAATGAATCCCATCACTCCACACATTGGTCTCGTCGTGGCCTTCGACGTTGCACAGACACTTCCACACCGCGCTGTTGCACTTAAATCCACTCCCAACTGCAAGCTGCCACACTCTATCACCTTTCCTCATCCTCCCCTTTGCCTCAATGTAGCTTAGCTCATACCATATCGACGAAGAGGAAGTGTTCCCGAATCTATGCAGCGTCATTCTAGAAGCTTCCACGTCTTCTTCCTCCATGCTCAGGCTCTTCTTGATAGCAGAGATCACAGCCCTGCCGCCAGGGTGAATGCAAAAATGCTCAAAAGCATTTTTGAATTTAGGTATGTATGTTTTTTTCAAGATAAGGGAGAGAGCATAGGTTATTTGCTCCTTTAAAGGCAAAACGCTAGGCCCCAACACGGCCATGTTCGCCTTCAGGACTTCCCCGGCTACAGCCACAGTGTTCTTTGTGATGGAGACGCCGAGTTTGTTGTCTTGGTCGAGTTCTTGAATGATGCAAGAGTATGATCTGTCGTCTCGCCCTTTGTGAGTTCTTTCCAGATGTTGTAATGAGTATTTGGCCTTTTCCTTGTCTTGGTCTCTGCTTGACATGAGTATGGCGGCGCCGCCTAGGCGGAAGAGGCAGTTGGTGAGCAGCATGGACCGGTTCTTGCCGGTGTACCAGTTTAGGTTCATAGCCTCACTGCTTACAATGAGGGCTAGTGAGTTTTTGTGGACTTTGAGTAGGTCTTTGGCTAGGCCTATGGATATAATCCCTGCACTGCATCCCATTCCTGAGAGGTTGAAGCTCATGATGTTGCTCCTCATCTTGAATTTGTTCACAATTAGGGCACTCAGTGAGGGTGTGGGGCAGAACATGCTCGAATTCGTGATGAGGATGTCGATGTTCCTAGGGTTTGTGTTCGACTTGTGGAGGAGGGTTTCGACCACGTTGAATACGACCGTCTTTGTCTCGTCGATGGAGAAGGAGATGGACTTGTCGATGGGGAGGCGGGCCAGGGCCGGGGGGATGCTGGTCTCCTCCCCGAACCCGGACTTCTCGAGGATCTTGACCTGGAAGTCAACGCTTTCTTGGTCGAGCTCGTGCTCGTGTTCTAGGTGCTCCACGAACATGGATGCGGGGGCGCGGTAGAAGGGCGGGGGCTTGTAGCATGCGTAGTCGAGGAGGTGTACCGTGGTCTTCTTCTTGTGAGTGAGGTAGAAGATGGATGCTATTAGGATTGGGGCCAAGCCAAGCAAGTTGTTGGTGAAGGTGGTGAGATCACATAGGCTATGTAGTAGAGATGCGGCCATATTTTTTTAAAAATTAAGTTGTTGAATGTTTGTTTTCTTGGATGTGTAATTTGTGAGGTTTTATTGTTTTGGGGTGGTGTCGTAGTATGGGGGAATACAAGTCATGGAAATTGTGGGAGTAGACACTCATTTTGTGCTTGTTTGTAGGAGGTTTTGTGCAAGAAAGGTGCATTGATTTATTGCTTTATGCCTTGCACTCATCTACTCCTATTATCTTAACATTTTATAGTTATAGAAGTCTACTATTCGTAATTTTAACTTGAATAAATTGGCATTATAAGAGCCTCAAAGTCCCAACCAAAAGTTAAGGAGTCACCAACTTAAATCAATTGGGCCATCGGGAATGCTAGGGGTTGCGGGCTTTAAATGAGTTGGGCCACCAACTTAAATAAATTGGGCCATGACCAAATTAGTTATCGATTGGGCCACAATAATATTACATAAAACAATTAATAGTAAAAAAGAGGTGGGAGTCTTCTTTTTTTCTTGTTTTCCAACACTTGACATGTCTGCCTAATTTCTTCTCTCTCGTTAGATATGAAGATGATTCAAGAAAATGTCAGAATTCAACTATGGTGACTGAAATGTACTACTAGTTAAATAAATTTTGACCATATTCTAATATATGAGAAAATGCCGGTATTAATTATAGAAATTCAACTCTGCGGAGTAATAGAAAATGGAAAAAAAATGGTAACCATTTGTTTCCTATCCCAGTTTGCATGGCTAGCATTTCCACAGCTAAAATAGTAGCACAAAAAATACAAGAAGTAGCTCTCAAATATGGCAAAAATTTCAAAGAAGGGTTTCCCCACTTAGGACGTAGGTGAAGCCCACAAAAGTGCATGAGCATCAACCAATATCCCAACTTGATACGTAACCATACAACTTGTACATGCATACATGCACGCTTATGATCAACATAATAGACCCCTTCTTGTGTTTCATCTATAAATATGGCACCATTCCTAATTGAGTTTCACCAACTCGAAAAATGGCACTAAAATCTCTTCTTGTGTTAGGTCTCTTGATCGGGTGCATCGCATTGCCACTCGCTCAAGCTCAGCTTGTTGGGCTTGGAGGCCTTCTTGGCCCTAATTTTGGCCTTCTCCGAATCCAAGGCGTTCTCTTCTGCACTTCCAACGGAAACGTTGGTGTCAATGCCACCGCCACCCCCGTTTTCCCTAGTACGTTCGCATCTAAACTCATATTCAATTCTTGATTCCGATATGAATGTCCCATACAAATGTTACTTTGGGGTGACAAAATTATTTTTTAGTAATGATATGTAACTTATTAAATGTATAAGATTATTCAATTCATATTCAACTCTTCAATCCAATATAATTAAAATCTTCCAAACAAATGTATAAAATTATTCCTTTAATTAATGATGTGTAAGTTATTGAACTTTGACCAAATTATAATTTTATGCACCAACTTAATCCTGAATTTATCCAAATTTATAGTACTATTATTTGGTTTGTGGTGTAGATGCTTTGGTGCAGCTGCAGTGTGGTGGAAATGTGGTGTCTACTTCTACAACAGATGGTTCGGGTGTATTTTCGATATTGATGGACCCCGTCAACCTTCTTCTCTCGACACTCCTCTCCGGCTGCAGGCTCGCTGTCAACACGCCTCTTGCCTCGTGCAACGCGAGCTTGCCATCTGTCGGCGGCCTAGTCTCGAACCTGCAGTTCATCGGAAACACTGTGACCGGTCTCATGAACGTCGCCAACTTGATTCCCACCGGTTTTCAATTCAATGCTAATTTGCACTAGTGCTCTCAATATATGATGTTGTGTTCCACTACATATATCAATAAATGGAATGTGGACATGATAAAAATGACTTGAAGAAATTACTAAGATACTCATTATCAATTCGCAACTGTATTACTATTAATCATGTATTGAACCTTGGATATTTATATCACATGTCACATGTATCATGCATTTATGTCTATCTAATTCAATTATCATACTAATTTTTTAGCAGTTTACATTATTAAATCATGCGTATTTTGGACGGAGATTGTGACATTAACGGCCTTAGAACTGAGTTTAGTGGCCAGAAAGTAATCATTTCCCTCTAATTGTGGAAATGTGGGTTGGTTTATATTATAGGGTTGAGACCACTAGCACTGCCCTTAATTATGTGATAATCATTTCAGGTATATACCGCAAAAGTAAAAGGGGAGACTATATCTATATACATAAACAAAAGTAACATTAAATCAAACTAATATATATCAAAATAATGTTTCATTCGACTATCCTAACAATTATAAGAAATGTCACGCAAGAAATTAAATCATGTTGATTTCGATTGATCTACGTAAAAAGTACTATATATAAATCAAAATTGTGGACAAAGTTAAAATATGTATAGATTATAAGATCAAATATAGGTAGAATATAATTTAGAAATATGCGTGACGAACAATTATGGAAATCGAAAGAGTTCTACTGTTCTAGTATCATAAAATAAGTCATAAAAGTTACTCCTACTTCTTAGTTCAGAGTTTATCACCGACTGCTGCTGGAATGTATTTGACAATCTTGTATAAGTCTTGGTATAGCTTTAAAGTGCATTTAATGTATAAATATATATATAAACCATTTGTTGACAGATAGTAATATTCTTTACACACGATTTGAATCCCATATGTATTACTCTCTCTTTCTCTCTAAACCATCTTGTTGAGACGTAATATTCGTTACAATTTATTTAATCCCAAACAATTTTGTTGAGGCATAATATTCATTACAAATTATTTAATCCCAAATGCATTTATCTCTTTCACTTTTTTGGGTAGGACTATGAGCTGTCGCATGTGCGCGTACGCTTCTTGCAATTACCAACTAGTCTTGCTTGGAGAATTTTAATTAAGTAACGATCTTGCGACATATCAAAGTAGTTTATTACCTATGAATTGGCCATTAAAGTTGAATGTTGACAACTGAGTGAGTGAGTTTACAGTGTTGTGACATTTATGTTGCCGATGTCTTAAGTAGCTAGCATAAAACAAAGTAAAATTATATACTACTCCCTCCGTCCCCAAAAAATATGAACTATTTCTTTTTTTATCTGTCCCTAAAAAATATGAACTTTCTAATGTTGAAAAATTCAAATAACATACTATCCCTACACATCATTTTATTTACAACTTATATTATTACCATTAACACTTATACCATTATAATAATGTGGACATCACTCTCCACTAACATTATTTCTACTACCCTCTCTCTCTCTCTTTTACTTTTCCCCTTATTTACTAAATCTCGTACCGAACCCAAAGTTCATATGCTTTGGGGACGGAGGGAGTATGTAAATTGAAGGGAGCAACATGTGGGATCCATTTGTGAGATTTGTGGCTTGAGTTGTGAGTCCAGGTGGACGTACATTGTTACATTATTGGAAGTATGACTTTCCTCGCTTGGACTCCTGTTTCCTTGATAGCTCTTCTTTTAAGCAAGTGGTTTGATCTCTTTTGAAAAAATTACCCTATGAAGCCTTTGGATTTTTTTACTTGTACCGCATAGAAAATATTAAAGATGAGAAATGAATTTTACTTATAGCAAAAAGTTTTTAACTAAAAAGAAATCCTTTCATTGACGCATAAAAATTGGATGAAAATATCTGACAATTTTGAAAGGGATGTTGTAGATAAGATTGGACGTTGTTGTTTGCAGAAATGGGAACCTATTCCATCATGCACTCTTATGATGAATAGTGATATAAATATTCTCTAGGAGGGTCGAGTTGGATTGGGTGTGATCTTTAGAGATGGAAAAGAGGTTGGTTGTCTTCGCTTTTAAGACTGAACTTAGAGTGGCTAGGTCGACAACATTGATGGAAGGTATCACAATTCGGTATGGTATGAATATGGTCCCTTTGCAGAATATCTCTATGGTATACATGCAATGTGATAACCAAAAATTGGTTAGGAAATTACATGGTGACATAGACCTTGATCCCTACAGTGAGGTTGTGAAAGATGACATCTTGGCTGTTGCGAGAAGAGTTGATGTATCGATTTTCAATTCATTCTCAGAGCTTATAGTCGTGTTGTTCACTTATAGTCTATAAGTCCAAACTTTGTAGGAGTAAACTTTATTCCAAAAAATATTTTGTCTATTGTATCCGAACAAACATGCATCATAAATTTATAAAATTAGTACCTTATTTCTAAAAAAAATTACTAAACATTTGTTTTTTTGTTTGATATATTACTACCAATATTTTGATCCATGTGTTATTTCGCCCTCTGCCGTGAATGTTTATAGATTCCATTGTAGAAGTAAATTTTGTCACACTTGAAATATTCGACCATACAATGAAATGAATGTCAAACAAATTGAACCCCTTTACCACATTTCACCGAGTAGGTAAATATCCCTAAATTAGTGAATTGAGGGGCTGGCAAGTTGCAATGGCATGGACATCTATTATGAAATGGGCACTTAGTAGTATCTCTGTTTTGTGGGTTACAAAATAGTGTCCATCCAAATTTCGATCCGTTGTTAATAATCCTCTACATGGATTTTTGCACATAACGGTCATTTTGCATATATTATCAAACCTCATAAATCTACATCTCCATTTTCTCTCACACACATTATCAAAAGATGTATTGGTGTATAAATCATTAAATATGGATTTGGATGATCATTTTACAATGAATAGTCTCAAGCAAGATTCTCACTTCATTGTTGGATATATAGAGCTACTTTCTATGCAATGAAAATGTTAAGGACTCAACTTTTAGTTACAAGTAAAAATAATGTTACCCCATCCCCATTCGAGATAATAAAAATGCTACTCCACTATTAAGTATTAAAAATAAGATTGTGGTCTGGCTGTATGAGAATTGAAGGCAACTGACAAAGGAGGTCCTACTCATGTCATGAGTCTTGTAAAATCATAGAGATGTTATGCATCTGTATCTTTCACAAGTGCATTGTAACTCATTTTCAAGGCTCAGCATTATTTACTCAATTCATAGTATTTTCTTGGTAAGGTAATTTCACAGTTGGATAGTTTAACCTTATGCATAAATGTTTTCAAGTCTTCTAATTCAAAATTGTGATACTAAACAAATCCATAATAGTACATTGATCTCAAGGGTCAAAAGAGTCTTTTTGTCTCTCTGTCTCTCTCTTGTGTGTGTGTGTGTGTGTGTGTGAACATTATTGAATGGAATACCAAACTTTTGCGGCCTTGAATAGCTGCTTTCCTAAATTATATAACACCAGCTGCATTGTGTAGATTAGATGGGCATAAGTGTAGATTAAGACCTTTCAAATGTGTCTTTATGTACACCAAAACATGTGCAACACTTTGACTAAACCAAACTATATGATTCTTTTCTTTTGGTTTTGATCAATGATTAGACTAAGAAGATGGGACCTTGCACATGCTCAGCTTGAGACATGTGATCCAACCCTTTTTCAGTTTTTAATTTTTGTGACATCTTAAGGTGGCAACACATTAACTAGAAAGCCTCCTTGATGGAGACAAGCACAAACACAACTACATCTAAACCCCAAATCCATTCTTTTTGCATGTAAAGTTGATTAGCATCCCATCCCATGCATAAACTAAAAGTCACCAATCATGTCAAACAATCTTCTTCTACTATATCAAATGCCTTTTCATGATCATCATTATCATATAAAACCAATTCTTGCCATCCTAACAGCAAAATGATATTTCAATTGTATCCCATATTTGGACTCAGAAACAAAAGGGAGAAACAAGGAAGTTTTGAAAAACAAGTCTAAAAAGGATCAAGAAAATTCTCCACCTTTTATTTAGTATTTCCCAGCCTTACATCAAATCTCATCATACCAATATCTTATTAGATATACAAAGAAGAACCAATACTCCCACGACTGAAAACTACAAAAAGAAATAAACTAAGATTAACATATCACAACTGGCAAAAAACAAACTGCAGCAACATGATTAACAGAGTAGCAGCAACCACATGAAGAAACACCAATCTTGAAATGTAAAAATGTATAGTAGTACTAACATATCAACCAATTTAACTCAGTAAATTCAACTCTTTTCCCCTGTCTCCCTCTTCATCTCCCTATCTCTTCTTTCCCTGCTCAGCCACTCACAGCCAGTAAAGAAGGAATTGCAGCCAAATTAGGAGTCACATTCTTATTACCATTATCCCTCTTGACAGAAGAAGGCTTACTAAAAGCCCTCATTGGACTTGCAAGAGCCCAGCCCCAGCTCTTGCTCCTCCCATGGGAGACCTGCCTCGCCTTCGAATTCCCACCGTTATCCTCTGCAGAGGACGAAATCCAATGCGAGGAAGACGAAGACGATGAGGAGGATGAGGTGATCATGAATCCACCAAAGATCCCTCCACACCTAACCCTCTCCTTGATGCAATCTTGGCCATTGATCCCACTGTTCCTATGTGCAGCTTGAACCTTGGGCTTCCCTTCCCTCTGCGACTCAACACGGCGGAGGGTACAATCGCCAAAGCCGGTCGAAATCCTCTCAAAGAAATCACCTGAGAAACTCCTGTTCCCACAGCCAACAGATCTGGATCTTGACACTTTCCTATCAAATGCAGCTTGATCAGGACTCCCATTCTCATCCACCACCACAAAATCCTCCCTTTTCTTATCCCTTGGCCTAACCCCATTACTACCACCACCGCTGCCATTGACAGAAGATGATCCAACAGTGCTACCAGCTGTGGCTGGTGTAAAGTTCGAATCATTCAAGCTTTTCCCACTCTTTTTACCACTAGAATGCTTTGACATGTAAAGAAATGACCAAAAACCCCTTCTATGAGGGCTATAATCATCAGAGAAACCTCCATCCGAGAAATGCATACCTCTTCTCGGAGTTGCAGTAGATTTGCTTCTCTTGAAAACAATGCTGCCGGAATCCGAGCCCCCCACCGCCACTCCATCTTTCATCTTCTTCGTCTTCTTCTTCTGCGTCAAAACAAAGGGCAGTCTCGACCTCCTCGAGTAGTAATTGCATTCGCTGCTCGCATTCTCGGAGGCGTTGGAGGAGGATGGGGCGAGGTGGCGAGGCTGGAGGGCGGCGGCGTTTCCACCGCCGAAATCAGATCTGGAGGAGGATGAAGAGGATGAGGAAGGCAAAATGGTGACCGGTAATGAAGAGGAGACGAGCTTCCCGAGCTTTTCTTGAAGGCAAAAAGCGCAGATCCCGCCCGGGGTGCTGTTTTTGTAAGGGTGGCTGGTGCATTGCATGCTGCCTTCCCCCAAATCTTCATGCACCACCTCCATCACCATTGTTGGAGCTCGAGATAAATCAATTTTTGTGGCTCGGATGGGAAAAAAATTGAATCTTGATTTGATTTTTGTATGGGATGTAGCATAGGATTCTTGAAAGTTTGGTGGCAAGAGAAGAAAGATTAAATGTTGCTATCTGGGATGATGGTATGTGAGTTTGGACATTAGAGAGAGGTGTTGGAAATTACAGAAATGGATGGGGAGATAGAGACTAGAGAGAGGGGTCAAAGGAGGTGAGGTGTATAGAGAGAGATTTGGGGAATGGCATTGAGTGAGTGGGGATGGAGAGTGAAGGGGAGAGACTCCGCAGAGCACGTGGAAAGCAGACTTGTTTATGCAATTAAATCTGACAACAGAACAAGACAACAAAAACCTAATTATTCTATGCGACACATTCTTGGGCCTTGTTTGGGCTATAGATTAGATTGCGATTAGGTATGAGTATGACCGATAAATAATCTGGGCTAGTCGAGCCCTCGTTGATGTCGCTCCGTGGTTGCATAGTAATCACCGTCATCTACATCTGTCAAAGCATTTGGCCTTACATAGATTTGTTGTAAGAAATACGGCCTAGAGGAATTATTAACTCATGTAGTAGTCAAATATGCCTTCTATAAATAAGAAATAGGACAATTCTTTCGCTAAAATAATTAATTTAGGATCAAACATAGTACTTCAAGTAGTTTATAAAATCATAATTGACACAATTTATAGTGACAATTTTATTAGTCTGACTAAAACATGACCCTAGTATTTTTTTCTTTTAGGGATTTAAGAGTGTCCATGATAGGGAGCCGCAGTTCCCCACGGGGGTGGAAACGGAGGAGGGGGGGGGGGGGTATGTGGAAGGGCGTGGGCCGACTCCTCGGCGGGGACATGGCGCATGGAGTAGGGCCGGGGCTCTGCCCGCGGCGCCCTATTGCATGGCGCCGGAAAAACTTGTTTTTTTATTTTTTCGGTTTTTTTCCTATAAATACTACATTTTACACATTTTCACCTGACACACATTTTACACCCTAATTTTCGCTGTATGATTTTTCCCTATTTATAATACAACGAAGATTTGGTTTCAAATTTTTTTAATTAAATTATGCATTTTTTTCTAATTATTATAGTCCTATAATTTTTATTATAATTGAATTAAAATATACCAATAATTGATAAAATAATGTGATTTGTGGCTTGGCCAAAGTATTGTGGACACTTTAAGAGCATTTATGATGCAGACCGATCTGGGGTGGCCGCCCGAAAGGGCTTCTTTCCAGTCCTCCTAAACCCATCAGCCGCCCGGCTGTGCACCTTCAACCCAGCGCAATCACCTGCCACCCGGCTGCACGATTTTTTGATTTTTTTTCATTTTTATTATTATTTTATTTATTTTATATTTTTCATCTTTTAAACTATTACATTTTATTTTGTTGTTGGTATTTATTTCTTTATTGCAATTAATGTATTTTTCAATTAAAATTTAATTATTTAAATACTAGAAAATTGGAGCTCAAATTGGGGTTAGCCACACTACAACTATTGGGACTGAAATGAGAAATACAGACGTGCCAGCTAAAAAATAGAATTGTGATTGATTTGTCAGGGTGCATTGTGGATGCTATAATAGACATGACATCTCTAAAATCCTATATGGAGATTCCATGAGCTAAATAAAACAGTTGTGATTTTTTATGGCGCATTGTGAATGTTCAAATGACATTGTCTCACAAAATCTGCATGTCAAAGTGCTAGCTTTGTAAGACTCTTCACTATGAGTGTACAAATCATCGATGGCCTCGTCAGAAGCTTGTGTAGCCAAATAGAATAGGTGATGAAGAAAAAGTAGGACTCATCCCATGCGAAATACGGAAAACAACCAGAGCTTTGGACACGGACCACACGACCCATTTGAAATGCAACAAGCAATCCGGAACATTTTGTTCGAATCGCATGGTTCTTTAATGTCTAAAGAGCAAATGAGTCTATCTTGAGTTGTAGACTCGGGTAGTCGGGTAGAGACATTGCACAGTCAATACCCTGCATAAGTGAAACAATACAGTAAAGATTAATCTACACGAACAAAACGGAGATGACACATAGCGACGTTGTGTGATTGCAAAATCTAATTGCCACATTGTTATTGGTTTCATCAGAAAAACAATATGTGAGATAATTGTGAAATATTTGACTACACATTTTAAATTAAATATATATAAATTCTAACTGATGGTTTTTTAGTATGTGGACTGTATTTAGATTTATTGAGATGTTTGATTACATGAGTAGTGATTTAGAGACATAATGTCTCCATGCTATAATAGCCTTAGAGCATCCACAATGGAGCGGACGATGTCGTCCGTCACTGTGGCGTCGCAGACGATGGCTTAACCATCGTCCGCGCCTGATCGATCGTCCGCAGACGAAGCGCGGACGATGCTCATCGTCCGTCGCATCGTCCGCCACTGTGGCATCGCAGACGATGCGAACACATTTTTTTTTTTTCCAAATTTTTTTCTTATTTAAACACCACAATTCTCTACCATTTCACACACACTACTATTTCACATCTCTTCAATTATTATCTCTCATCTTCTCAAAAATGAATCTCGGCGACTACGATTTGAGTACATCGGATGGCTGCAAACAGGCCTTGACTCGAGCCTTGTTCGATGCCGTTAATGAAGCCGCGGCAGAGTGTTTGGCACAAATGCAGCGGGAGGCGGAGGCGGCGGTGGCGCGGGTTCCTCGGCCGATACAACGTCGGACATATGTCCCGCGCGAGCACGACGTAGCTCACGAACATCTGTTCGCAGATTAATTTGCCGAGCAACCACAGTGGGGCCCGAATGTTTTCCACCGCCGTTTTAGAATGAGCCGAGATCTTTTTCTCCTCATTGTGCACACGTTGGAGGGACGTGATGAATACTTCCAGTATTGGGAAGACGGCATCGGCGGACCCGGACTTACGCCGTTGCAGAAGTGCACGGTTGCGATCCGGCAGTTGGCCTACGGCACCACAACGGATATGTTCGACGAGTACCTTCACGTCGGGGATACAACTGGCCGCGAATGTCTCAAGAAATTTTGTAAGATAGTTGTGGAGGCTTTGGCGACACATATTTGCGACGCCCGACTGCTGATGATTGCCAGAGGCTGATGAGGATGCACGAGACGGTGCACGGCTTCCCTGGGATGCTAGGGAGCATCGACTGTATGCACTGGTAGTGGAAGAACTGCCCGACGGTGTGGAGAGGCCAATTTACCAGCGGCTACAAGGGCAGCCACCCTACGATGATCCTAGAAGTCGTCGCTGGCCACCGTCTTTGGATCTGGCATGCCTACTTTGGTGTAGCCGGGTCGAACAACGACATCAACGTCCTCAACTCGTCCACCCTCTTCGCGGATCAGTGCAGGGGTCGCGGCCCGATCATCGAGTTCACTGCCAACGGCCGCAGACATCATATGGGGTACTACTTGGCCGATGGCATATACCCAAGGTGGCCTGTTTTTTTTTAAGACGATCAGCTGTCCAATTGGTGAGAGGAGAGTCTTGTTTGCGGCAAAGCAGGAGTCTGCGCGGAAGGATGTGGAACGGGCTTTTGGGGTGCTCCTATCGCAGTGGGCAATCGTGAAAGGTTCGGCGCGTTTCTGGTTCAAGGAAGTCATCGCCGAGTCATGTATGCGTGCATCATCATGCATAACATGATAGTCGAACAAGAAGTTGGACATGTCACCGATTGGGTGGATGATGAAGCCGGACCTAGCTCCAGCACGGCGACCCTGCCTGTCGCTCGAGGATTACCAATGGGCTTTAGTGAGGTTCTACAGCGACAGACCTCAATGCGCAACCAACAAGACCATACTTAGCTCATGACCGACATGATTGAAGAAGTTTAGAACTGCAACCGCCATTGAGAATTTGTAGTGTTTTCACATTCGTAGTGTAATGTTTCAATTTTAATGAAATGAAGTTTTTTTTTCCAAATTTTGAAGTATTTAAATATTCAAATAATAGATAAAATGCTTAGGGCGTGACTTAGGGCGGGTTATAGTCCGCCCCATTGCAGGTGGAAGTGGCGGATGATAAAATGTTGACGTGGAGGTGCATAAGGCGTCACTTAGAGCGAACTATAGTCCGTCCCACTGTGGATGCCCTTGTGTTTATTTTTCATACATATATTTCACATTGGGACTAATTTACCCTGATATCAAATTAAATGAATAAATATCTACTTAAGGAAAGCTAAATCAAATTAAATATCATTATACAAATCATATTCATTAATTAGAGATGACTAAAATCATGCATATATTAAAGAAATAAACGTATTTAAAAATAATCATAGGTTATATACCATTTGTGTCATGATAATTTGACAGTAATATTATTTTTGAAAATAATATTAATTTAGATTATAAATTTTTGAAATTAAACCAAAAACATAATTAGTACTATTAATGTACTATCATAGCAAATTTTAATTTATTGCATGTTATAGTAAATTGAGCTAAAGCATTATACTTTTATAAAAAATTCTGGAAATCCGATGGTTTACATTTTATAAAAATTAGATAACAAATTTTCAATACTTCATATAGCTAATTATTATTAAATTATTGAAGCTAAAATTAATAGACTAGTATGATGAAAAATAGTCATTAGTCATTCGCTACATCATTATTTTATTTGGTAGATAAAATATATAAAGCTAATTAAATTTTAAAAATTTAAAATTACATCCTTAAACAGATAGTATAATAATAGATGGAGAAATAAAATTAATTATCCATGCGGGGTCCCATATTGCCAAATAAATGACTCTTGTACATTCCTAATTGTAAAGCTAAGTATTTTTATATGTGTAATTAATGAACAAGGGCAATATAGTACATATATAAAACGTAAATTTAATTAAAAATAAAATACAATGTATAATTACTATTTAAACCCTCATTACTTTTGATGGTCCAACTAATGACCAAACTATTGTTTAAATTTTATACTTCTATTATCAAATACACCATTGTTCACATTTATCATTTTAGTATATTACTCTTACTTAGTTTTTTTTTCATTTTTATAAATACATCTTACTTTCCATTAATTCATCACATTCACATTTTATTATAAAATTAATAAATAAGAGACTCATATTTCATTAATTTTTTAAACATTTTTTTCTTCATATTTTTTAATATTCACCTTAAATCAAATATGGACAACATTTAGTATAGAAGAAAATAGTTTTATACGATACAAAAATTATAGCACATAGTATCTTATAGTAATTGAGTAGACATTATGTGTGGATTATAAGATTTAGATGTTACAATTTAATCTTAAATAACTTACTAATATAAGTACTTAATACTAGTCTTAACTTTTTATTTACTCCATAGTATCTTATAGTAGTAATTGAGTTTGACACCTTTTCCCGCTCAAACCTAACGCCGCGCGCCACCATGCGCTCACCGGAAAACTCCCGCGGCGCTATGCACCCTCCGTCGCAACTGACAGACGCCGAAATCATCTCCCTCGCTCAAAACCACCACCACTTCAACCCCGTTTCCTCCCAGCTACCGCCTTTCCTTCTCGATGAGTCATCTCACCCAATTCTCCTCTCCTTCCTCCACTCACGCGCGGCCTCCGCCGCCGACTCCTCCACCGCAGTCTCCGATTACGTCTCCTCCCTCATTTCTCTCATATCCCACCACCCCTGCGCCGCACTGTCCTCTCTCCTCCCGGCCCTCCTCCACGCCTACCTCTCTCTCTTCACTTCTCGCAAAATTCCACACGACCGCAACTCCTTATCAATCATCCAGCAATTCGCGGGGCACCTAGACGCCATTGAAATTCGAAAGATTCCTGAAGTAATTGATTTAGTTATATCGTATTTCCCCCAAATCAGCGAATTGGATGATGCTCAGGTGTTGATTCTCCTTCCGAAATGCATCGAATTGGTTAGAATCTCGAGCGAAATCGATAAGCCTGTAGAGTACGTTAACTCGGTTTTAGACGCTGTGATTGAGTGTGATTGGAGTAATGTTCTGTTGATCAAACTAGTGGAGAGTATAAGGGATTTTGCGTCGTGTATTGATAAAGTTAGGCGGAGGGAGTTCCTGCAAAAGATTTTTGCGAAAATGAGGGAAGACGTTGAAATGCAGGATTTGCCTGGGCTGGTTTATCAGCTGTTGGTGCTGGCTGCCAAAGGGTTTGGGAAGAGGGAGGTGATTGAAGGGATTGTATTGTATTTTGGGGGTGCCAATAAGGCCGGTTCTGTGATGAAGCAAGTAGAAGGGACGGTCTTGCTTCATGTCAATTTTGCAGTTAAGCAGGATCCATCATTGGGGCAGGAGGTTTTGGGACTGGTGAGGCAGGATTCTAGGGCTTTCAATCATTTTACTGTTACAGTTTTGTTGTCCGTTGCCAGAATTAGGAGGTTCAGCGATAGTGCAATTGACATTCTGAAAACGGCATTGTTTAATGCTTACAAAGATTATAAGTTTGCCAAGTGAGTGTTGAGCTCTTGCTATTCTTTTTATGATCTTTACATGTGCTCCTTGCATCTGATGTTACTTTAAGGTATATCTATTTGCACTCACGCAGTCAGCTTGAATATTTAAGTGTAAATAGAATTTTTGATAAATTATACTTTTAGACGTAACTATACAAGATGTTATTGGAATTATGATAGGTCCCTTTCAAATTAACCTGTCAAGTTTGAATATAACAGCTTCAGACAATGCTCATCAATATTATGCATAAATTGTATCAAGATTAATGAACTTTGATTGATTTTCATATTGTCTAATCATTTCCATGCCCCATTTCTTCGCTGCAGAGTCTGCAGATGGCTACCCGATGAACTGAAGGAGGCGTATCTGGAGAACGCTCGAGTAATAGAAAAAGCTATTCTTAAATCTGTGAGCTACTTTTTCCTTTATATTCTGCTATTGTTTTGAGAAATTATGCCTCAATTTGTATAGAGTAAATATTTGGACTCGGTAAAGTAAATCAGCCTTGTAATGTGGTGATCAATTAGTGCACAAAACAATGAGTAGTTTATTGTCATCTATTTCAGTTATTGAGATATACTCTATACTTTCATATGCATTCCTGATTTCTACTTGTCTAAAATAGTAAATATTTCGGACCATGCTCATGATTTTAAATTTTTTTCATTGATTTATGATTTTTTTGTTGTCTGGACGTCTAGTTATTATATAGAACATTTATTCTTTTATAACAATTTTATGTCCTCTTTTTGTAGGTGAATGGAAGTCACTATGGAAGAGAGCATATAGTACCGAGTATAGTGCAACTGGGATTTGGACTGCTTCATGCAGTAGAAGAGGGATCCCAGAAAGAAATATCAAAATCTGATGGTCTTATGGGTACAGAGGAGCTAGGTACACAAGTACTGAAATGTCTGTTCGAAGTGCATGATATGTCAAGGAATGAGGTTAGTGATTTAGTGTAATATGGCACATGAGGTGCTGCCATTTCTGCTTTTGGTTCCTAGATAGGGAGTCAAGATTCGAAGCTTCATCAGGGAACACCAAATTTAAGAAATACTACAAGATAATATTTTCTTTATTCATGGTATTCATTTCTATGTTCATCAGTTCATGTACACAGTAGAGCATGATACTGAGTTCATTACATTTCAGATAATTGAGCAATGCAAGTACCATGTCCTGTCTATGAAGCCTGAAAAATCCTTCCCGATAACAAGGTGAAATTTCTTACGTTTATAGTGTTCATCTATTTGGTTATTTTCTTCCTATTAACCTCATTATATTTTACTACTTCTAGATTACTTGGATACTTGGTCCAAGTTCATCCACACCCAATGTTGGAACACATATCTCATTTGAAAGAAATGCTGGATTATTTCACATTTATGGATAGCAGGATTTCCTCTAACCTCGTTACTGTTCTACTTCCTCTTATGAAGTTTAGTCGTAGTCTTCAGGTACTTATTTTGCAACATGCCAAATACTGCAGCATCTGTCATGACTCATGTCACACGATACATAGACATATTTTTTAACTCTTGTAACTGAAAGCAAACTGCTTGCTGATTGTGAACACGATATTTGTAGAGGTTAGCATATTTTTAGAAAATTAGGGGTTAGTGATTCGTGACACCTATGTATTTTCTTTGGTAGTTTTATATTGTTATCGATGTTATAAATGTTACTCCCTTCGTTCCATAGTAATGGAGGCATTTCTTTTCGGCACAGAGATTAAGAAAAATTGTGTTGGGTGAGTTAAGTAAATGGAGAATAAAGTGGAAAATGAAAAAGGTAGAGAGATGAAGAGAGAAAAAAGTAAGAGAGAGTAAAGTAGGTGTGGAAAATTGTGTTGACTTTTACTAAAAAGGGAAATGACTCTATTACTATGGAACGTACCAAAATGGCAAAATGACTCTATTATTATGGAACGGAGGGAGTATATTTTTAACTCCCATCGGTAATCTAACCATTTCAGGATTACACTATCTTGGTTCTAAGGAAGGCTATGTTCAGACGAGAAAATTCAGTTCGTCTTGCGGCATGTAGTGCCATTTTTGACCTGCTTTCTGCAGAAAAACAATCAAAACCAGTTGGACTTTTTTCTTTTCAAGAATCAAGCAGCCAGGCCAGTTGCAGCCAGCAAGCTGAAGAACCTCAGGCTACTAGAGCAGACCTTTTCCAAGAGCTCAGTGGTTTGCTACAACGATGCCTTTATCAGCAGGTTCATGTTAATGGTTCATTGAGTTTTCATGCAGATACTTTACTTTTACTGCTTTCTGATCAGATGCTCTGGACAAATTCTGAGTTCTAATTTAAGTGGTTATATTACTTGAACCACCAAAGTGAAGGCATGCTAAGGAGCTGCTTGAGAATTTTTAGCTGTCTATTTGCATCTAAATTTGTGTAGACTGAATTACCATGAAATATCCTTTTTAGTTTTGTCAAAATGCCCACTCTTGATCTAAAGTAAAGGGTCACTGACTCACTGTATCCAAGTTTAACTTCTTATTTTTTATTTCTGTAACCAGGCAAATGTCCGGGAAAATGTTTACCATGGTATAATGAAGCTTGTTGTGGTGGATCCTCTAAGTTCCGGCACCATTTTTGACCTTTTACTCTCCCACTTCCAGCGATTTTACAAAGAGGTATTCATATACGGGAAATAGCTTGTAACCGGGCTATCCTGGTAAACCTTCTTGAGAGTAATATCTATTTGTACTTTTCTACCAGTGTTCAGGAAAAATCATCTTTACCTGCCCCATCAATTGACTTTATTTGTTAACATGATTCTGTCTAGAATGAAGAGCTTCCGTTGGGAATCGATCAATGTGTCAAACTAGAAAATGGGAAATTTTGTATTGAAGAGCCGTTGGACTGCCTTCTCTTTTGTGTCTCTTGGATTCTCATTCTTCAACCACAAAATAGGTCTGAAAATAGGTCTGATCATCCTTCAGAATCGCTCCCTTGTTTTGGCTTCTCCATCTCCCAGGACAATGAGGTTAGTGAATTTCCTTCAGCTGATTTAAATTGCTAGTTCTCTTTCTTTTAACCGACATTTCATTGACACAACAATTATCAGGCAGGTAGAAATTTTTCTGGAGTTTCATTCTCAAATGCTTTAGCACAGATTCGGAAGTTTCTGAGAAACGGGAATTTGGAAGGTATTTTTCTGGCGCAATATCACCAGTAATCAACTCAATGAATCAGTTGTTATTCCTATCAAATAAAATGTGTATTTCTTGTGGTTTGTATTGGTCCAATGCCTGTAAGAGCATGTCTTTTTGCGAAAAAAATTCCAAGTCGTTTCATTTTTCATTCCTGGAATGCAGGTGTTTTTCTCTAGTTTCTCTAGTTCTATTTGCTTATCAGTTTGTAACTTGTTTCCTATCGCTGACTTGTTCCTATGTTACTTCAGTATGTAAATCGCTTCAATTTGTATTAGTTAGGTCTGCTGGGCAAGAAGCAAGATTCAGACTCTACCCCAATAGAAGAAGAAAAAAGGAAGTGTTCTGCTACACTTTTATTAGGGATTCTTGAGGTTGTGATGAATAATATTGTCAATGAGTTGGTCAAAGCTGCTAATGAGCAAAAACTGGAACTGGAAACGGAGCTTTCTCAGTTTGTTGAGATTCATGAGTTTGTGGACAAATATACATCTAATTCTAGACATGGCAGTGGAGCTAAAAAACCAGTGATACGACCTAGTGCCAGTGATGCTGCTGATAAACTTGCTATAGGCTGCGCAAAGCAGTCTCCAGATCGAACTCCGCTTTTGGCAACTTCTAGCATCCATCATCTCTTGCGAATTTCACTAGAGTCATGGAAACTTGAAAATTCTAAGAATGGTGCAGCCTCGCAGAGAAACAGTCAACCTTCTTCTGGAAAGGTGCAGGTTCTTGGTTCGAAAATTCTTTCTAGAGTCTTACATATGTGCTTTCATCAACTAAAATTCTTCTCCCAAACGGGAAAGGATGATCCATTCAAGACGTTAGTTTATGGTGAAATTAAGCTTATCGGGCCTCCACTGCTGACTATAATTTTCTCTCTCAAGTCAGTTAGCAAGAAGGAAGCAAAGGTACAGAAAGATGTTGAATGTAGAAAGGAAAATATTCATTTGGCCTTGCTATGTTTGAAAAAGATAATTGAGGTAGGTTTGTCCAGCGCAAAGTATTTATGTTTGATTGATCACTTAGTATCAACCTCTCTGCCCGAGGAAAATGTTGCTGCGGGTGACTGGGGCGATGATGAATGCAAGCTAGCCGAAGGAATTGATGACCAGAGCACAAAAAGCAAAGAGTTATTCCTTAAGAGCATAAAGCCGCTACTTATTGAGTTTCTCGGCTGCTCTTTTTTCCGTGAAGCCGAGGTAAATGCACTGTGCTTTATCCATCCTATTACGCCATCCATGTTAAAGAGATTAATTATACTAGTAAACTCCCATCTGATGCTAGGTTATATGAAATTGATCATCACCTCAAAGAGATGCTGTGTTTATGTCGTTACATTTGTTATAATGCTATTAAACATATGTATGTATTATCAGATTTTATGTGACATGGTACTGATGATTGGCAAGAAGCTGCCCGAAGAAAGGAGGAATCTTGTTGGTTCTCTGGCGACAAAACTCTGCAGGAGAAGTGATGTATCAAACTCAAAGGTTGCAAAATGTTTGGTCTTCATTGCTGTCACTTTAACCTCGCCTCCAGCGGACATGGTTATCGCTGAAAATATGGCTGCAGAGCTAGTACAAGTTCTAGGCTCGGAGGATACGGATCCTGTAGATGAATCTGAAACCTTTCCTATCATAAGAAAATCAACCAGTGCTGCAATTTCTACAACTATATTGCAGTCAGTTGACTCATCCATAGCTGACATGGACTGGATTGCGATAAGGCTAAAGACATGCTATATGGCTACTCAGAAAGGCATTTCTTTTAATCAAACTGGAAAAGAGGCTCCTGAATTAGCAGTGGAAGAGGTATTGTACTCGAGAGCAGAAGCTGTGGTTAACGTGCTATCACATTTCGTTGCCATGAACCTGAAGGGTACGTATGCATGATATTGAACTCCCAATTCTTGCCTGTAGTTCTTTCTTCTTCTCTAACTCCCTGTAAACACCGCAGATCCTCAAGCAGAACATTTGCTGAAACTGGCTGCAAAATTTTACAAGAATCTAGCTCGGATCTCAAAGCTCCGAATCAGTCCTAAAGGGTGCAAGCAATTCTTACCCAGTTCCAAGTACCAAAGGCTGGTGGAAACAACTTGTCGGAAATTAACAGCACCTATTTATAATTTTGTTACTAAAATGCAGCAGGTATGAGGATTTAGTACTGAATTTTCTGCAAATATTAGTGCATTTTCAAATGGTTGTTTTGTTGCTTTTTTGTTTATAGAATCAACAAGAGAGCAACACGAATAAAGGACTAGTCAACAAAATCAAGAGGGAAAACAGATGCATCCCCGACTTGATTTTCCAGATCGAAGACTACGAGAAGTATCTTATCCAGCTTAGCAAAATCACCAAACTCAATCTGTTGAGACATGCCAAACGGAGCACCTCTAGGGACTTCAAGATTGTCGAGTCAACTGAAGATGCACCGGAGGAGCAAAACCCCAATCAGGAAGAAGCAGATTCCCATCATTCTACTGCACATAGTTCATCTGGGAGCGACAACGAAGGAGAGGGACCTGATGATGCTGAATGTGTTAGCCCTTTGGCTGCAGGAGACGGAGCTGATGATGGTGAACGTGGTAGCCCTTTGGCTGCAGATGACACGGAGAATGAGGATGAGGAGGAAGCAGCGCTCCGTCGAGTAAAGAGGGCGAGGACGAGCAAAGTAGTGCAAGACTCTGATGAAGAAGTGTAGCAAAATGCAGATTTCTTGTATGCTACATGTTTCCCTCATGTTCGTTTAATTAACAGCCAAACAGGAATGTTGCTAGTCGAGCGATTGTGTAAATGAATGATTGATATTATATCATATTTTGGTACAATGCTTATTGTTTAACGTTTTGTCAATCTAGTAATGATTTTTTTTACAGATTAGTACACAACGTTTTAACATGCATTAGTGATATCACGAAGGGGCGAACACCCTGCTATGATAAATATAAATGAAACGCAGAGAAAGTAATTACCCACTACTTAAAATCAATACTACTAGTGCAATAGGCTTATGGTGGAACGGAGAAAGTACGTGTACACGCGTAGCGTCCGTGCAATGTGCGTGCTAAGACTACATAGCCACTTAGGATTGAATTAAAGATGCACTTTTTAATTTGATCAAATAATTAATTTTAGCAAAATATGAAAATTTACCAGTGTCCCAAATAGTCCTATGGATGCCGGACAGGAATCAACTCCAAAGAGTTCACGTGGGACCATCAACAATAAAGACTGAATTAATGAAATTTTTCAAATTTTATAGAGTTTTATTACCGTGGTAGAACGATCCTCAAGGCCGAATTTTATGGAATTTTCTAATGATGAATGGGGGTCGGCAGCAACTCATTTGGATTTAATGAAATTTTCGAAATTTAATAGAGTTTATCGACCGTAGTAGAAAAAGGTCGAATTTCATGGAATTTTCAAATAATATACCAATACAGAAAGTATTAACACATAGAGTTAATTAACGCCACAAGCTCGAGCTCTAACTTTGGCGCTGCACCTGCTCGGGTAGGAGAATTCAAAGCCACAAACTCCGAGCTCCCTTATCGCATTAACTGCAGCTTTGCCCGTCAAGAATGGTTATCAAAGTTGCTACTTGCTTTGAGATTTTGTACACGCGTAGCGTCCGTGCGATGTGCGTGCCTGGATCTATATAATAACAATATATATACATATATTTGGAGGAACTTGTGATGTTTGTCGCTATCCTCAGACTGTGGGAGAATTGAGTTTTGTAAGGTCATCTTATTCACTTGTTTTCATTAACTATATAAATATGTCCCGCTTTAATTATCATGCTCTTTCATTTATAACGAATAGTACAAAAATTATCTTCGACAACTGAGAAATTTACAAAAGTTATGATTTAATTTTAATTTGCTATTTTTAAAAGTTATGACATTGAACATAAATTAACGAAAAGTTATGATTTAAATAATAATTTCTCTTTATTAAATATATCAGAGAATTTATTGTAGCTTGCAACAAAATTTTTGGTGAAAATCTAAATATTGATGGGGACACTTCTTCGGAAGTATGCAAATGAATGTGACGCATGCGTGAAGGTGAGAGTCGTCTTACGATTGTTTCTAATTTTGAATTTATTTCAGTTATTATGTTTGAGTTATAAATGTTCGATTCAATTACTATAAGCGACAAAGTAAAATATTCGACAACAAATGCTTATTCAATAAATGAGCATATGCTCACAAGTCTCACATTCGTTAATCCCCTCATCGCCATTAATGGACAGATGTGGCTGCCTGATCCTTCAGTGACATATGACAAAACATCGCACCATTCAGCACGGACCCTCTCAAGAGGAGAAGATGTCAGACTTGATGACCACCTTCTTGAGGTCGATATTACGGTTTTCTACTGCTTTTACATACATTATGGCTTCATTTATTCTTTAAGTTAACACTTTTAGGAAGTCTTTAATTTGGTATGTTTGTGCCTTTTATATTGCTTATCAGTATTTATGTACACGTGTAGCGTCCGTGCGATGTGCGTGCCTGGATCTATATAATAACAATATATATACATATATTTGGAGGAACTTGTGATGTTTGTCGCTATCCTCAGACTGTGGGAGAATTGAGTTTTGTAAGGTCATATTATTCACTTGTTTTCATTAACTATATAAATATGTCCCGCTTTAATTATCATGCTCTTTCATTTATAACGAATAGTACAAAAATTATCTTCGACAACTGAGAAATTTACAAAAGTTATGATTTAATTTTAATTTGCTATTTTTAAAAGTTATGACATTGAACATAAATTAACGAAAAGTTATGATTTAAATAATAATTTCTCTTTATTAAATATATCAGAGAATTTATTGTAGCTTGCAACAAAATTTTTGGTGAAAATCCAAATATTGATGGGGACACTTCTTCGGAAGTATGCAAATGAATGTGACGCATGCGTGAAGGTGAGAGTCGTCTTACGATTGTTTCTAATTTTGAATTTATTTCAGTTATTATGTTTGAGTTATAAATGTTCGATTCAATTACTATAAGCGACAGAGTAAAATATTAGACAACAAATGCTTATTAGTAAATCAGCATATGACATCGAAAACATATTCTAACAAGTCTCACATTCGTTAATCCCATCATTGCCATTAATGGACAGATGTGGCTGCCTGATCCTTCAGTGACATATGACAAAACATCGCACCATTCAGCACGGAACCTCTCAAGAGGAGAAGAAGTCGGACTTGATGACCACCTTCTTGAGGTCGATATTACGGTTTTCTACTGCTTTTACATACATTATGGCTTCATTTATTCTTTAAGTTAACACTTTTAGGAAGTCTTTAATTTGGTATGTTTGTGCCTTTTATATTGCTTATCAGTATTTATGTACACGTGTAGCGTCCGTGCGATGTGCGTGCCTGGATCTATATAATAACAATATATATACATATATTTGGAGGAACTTGTGATGTTTGTCGCTATCCTCAGACTGTGGGAGAATTGAGTTTTGTAAGGTCATCTTATTCACTTGTATTCATTAACTATATAAATATGTCCCGCTTTAATTATCATGCTCTTTCATTTATAACGAATAGTACAAAAATTATCTTCGACAACTGAGAAATTTACAAAAGTTATGATTTAATTTTAATTTGCTATTTTTAAAAGTTATGACATTGAACATAAATTAACGAAAAGTTATGATTTAAATAATAATTTCTCTTTATTAAATATATCAGAGAATTTATTGTAGCTTGCAACAAAATTTTTGGTAAAAATCCAAATATTGATGGGGACACTTCTTCGGAAGTATGCAAATGAATGTGACGCATGCATGAAGGTGAGAGTCGTCTTACGATTGTTTCTAATTTTGAATTTATTTCAGTTATTATGTTTGAGTTATAAATGTTCGATTCAATTACTATAAGCGACAAAGTAAAATATTCGACAACAAATGCTTATTCAATAAATGAGCATATGCTCACAAGTCTCACATTCGTTAATCCCCTCATCGCCATTAATGGACAGATGTGGCTGCCTGATCCTTCAGTGACATATGACAAAACATCGCACCATTCAGCACGGACCCTCTCAAGAGGAGAAGATGTCAGACTTGATGACCACCTTCTTGAGGTCGATATTACGGTTTTCTACTGCTTTTACATACATTATGGCTTCATTCATTCTTTAAGTTAACACTTTTAGGAAGTCTTTAATTTGGTATGTTTGTGCCTTTTATATTGCTTATCAGTATTTATGTACACGTGTAGCGTCCGTGCGATGTGCGTGCCTGGATCTATATAATAACAATATATATACATATATTTGGAGGAACTTGTGATGTTTGTCGCTATCCTCAGACTGTGGGAGAATTGAGTTTTGTAAGGTCATATTATTCACTTGTTTTCATTAACTATATAAATATGTCCCGCTTTAATTATCATGCTCTTTCATTTATAAAGAATAGTACAAAATTATATTCGACAATTAAGAAATTTACAAAAATTATGATTTAATTTTAGTTTGCTATTTTTAATTGATAAGAAATTAATCAAAAGTTATTATTTAAATAATATTTTTTCTTAATTATATATATATCAGAGAATTCATATATAGGAAGTGATTTATAAATAACAAAATCTCAATGCATAACTAGGGTATATTATCATGTCGGAGAAGCAATAGTGGACATTCTTGTGGTCACAGTTGCCCGAGCAGGTGTACTGCAGCCCCCAAGCTAGAGTCATTACTAACATAATTGCACTGGAGCCACCTATTGCCACGTCGGTCGTCATAGTGGAGAACATGAAGGACGGAACAAAAATGGTGGTGGTTCCAGACAACGGATGGCCGCTGCAACTACTTCTCAGGTGCAACGATATTACAGTTTTCTACTGCTTTTACTTACATTATGGGGTTGTTCGGTTTGCAAGATTGTATCCCCGTATTAAATATGTAATGTGTTTGGCTCATGAGATTCAATCCCATTACTCAATCTTAGATGAATAATCATGGGATAATTAGTCATAGCTAATCCCTGTGAATAAAATAATCTCACAATTCAATCCTAAATTATATCATGATACTATTTTATCTAGGAAACCGAACACCATCTATGGCTTTATTCATTTATTTAAGTTAATGCTTTTATGAAGTCTTTAATTTGGTATGTTTTTGCTTTCTATATTGCTTATCAGTATATATGTACACACGTAGCGTCCGTGCGATGTGCGTGCCTCGATCTATAAAATAACATTATATATACATATTTTTGGAGGAACTTGTGTTGTTTTTCACTATCTTCAGATTGTTGAAGAATTGAGTCTTGTAAGGTCATGTTATTCACTTGTGTATCATTAACTATGTAAAATGCCATGCTTTAATTATCATGCTATTTCATTCATAACGAATAGTACAAAAATTATAGTAGTAACAAATTTCATAAAAAATTTAATTGTATTTGAGAAATGTACAAAAGTTAAGATTTAATTTTAGTTTGTTATTTTTAAAAGTTATGACATTGACCAGAAATTAACCAAAAGCTATGATTTAAATGATAATTTTCCCTTAATAAATATATCAGAGAATTTATTGTAGCTTGCAAAAATTTTTTGGTGAAAATCGAAATATTGATGGTTGACTATAAGCAACAACGTAATATATTCGAAATTTTTGGTGAAAATTAAAATATTGATGGCTGACTATAAGCAACAGCGTAAAATATTCGAAATTTTTGGTGAAAATCGAAATATTGATGGTTGACTATAAGCAACAACGTAAAATATTTGACAACAAATGCTCATTAGTAAATGTGCATATGACATCGAATATACATTCTAACATGTCTCACATCCGTTAAATCCCTCATCTCCATTAATGCACGGATGTGGCCGCCTGATCGTTCAGTGATACAAGATTGATTTTGTGAAGGTAGAATGTGCTTACGTTCTTTGACAAAACATCCCACTATTCAGCACGAACCCTCTCAAGAAGAGAATATGTCCGTTTTTGACCACCTTCTTGAGGTCGAAACTTGTGGGGCTCCAGTGCCCCACCAGTCCACCACCACTGTCGCCGGTACTGCTACCATGCACACCCTTCTGCCATTTCTCACTTCACCAAAAGTTCACTCTGTGAGACAAGTAAAAGATTTTCTGCTAACAAAAATTAACCTAATAATTAGATCTTTATCTACATGCACCATTGCACCTTGGATTAAGTGTAAATTTGAATAAAATAAAAGATTTAGGTGTGAGTTGAAGCCAGAAGTGTCACTTTAAGCTAATACTATAATTATTTGGGAATGGCTAATTATAGTTGCCACTTTGAATAAGATATTGTTATTTCATCCTTTTAAAGAGTACTAAAGGGACTAAGGTCACTTTCATTGTTTGATCATTGCAATACTCTTAAGTGCATTATTTATTACTGATTATTATTATTATTGCAATGCTTTTCTCGATCTTTTTCTTTCTTTCTATTTCTATTACATGATCAAAAATCAAAATGTCCAAATTTAGCCCGATCGGATGTAGTAGTATTCTTGATCCGACGATTAAATAAGAATACAAACGTTCAGATTCTCAATATAGATTGATTATCTAATACACGTGAATTCCTTTCAAATTAAAAAAAAAAAAATACAAGTAAGAGGCTATTTTGAACAGGAAAATATATCCAATTCAATGCAATATGGAGTAAAGAGATAAAGTACGCACTAATTCAAAAACACAAACATAGTATTGAAGGAATTTATTATGGGGAAAATATAGTCGACCCGATATTAAATCTGATAATAAATTAGTCCGTACGTAAAGTATAACCTGGCAGCCAAACCATAAATTCAAATAAATATAACCGATGACAACATAACCAAAAATAGGAAGCCAGACCATTTTACGATGACGACAAACATATACTTGTACACACACGTCTCAAACTCCATAAACTTTTAATCTTCAACAAATATACCAATAAATATTTACATTCACTGTATACATATACATTAATTTTAGCTAGTGGAGTATGTAATTCACCTAAATGAAGAAATTGTTAAACAAACTCACTCATCAAAACTGCAGTTTCACCCTTTTGCATAATAATTAATTTCTTGAATCAAATTATTGATCAACTAATATTTCTAATACTACTATTTAGGTGTGTTCGAGTAATTAAGTGGAATTTGGAATAATAATAACTAAACCAAATAAAGAAAGTAGGGAGATCAAATGACCATCCATATCAATCAAGTGAAAAAAATTAAGGATTAATTAGCTCTAAAAGATTAAAAACAACATCCGAAAACACCCTTCAACTTGAGAAAATTCCTAATTCCTCCCCAAGGAAAAAACCAGTGGAAAACCAAAAAGCCATGAGCTAACCTAAGATGACAAACCAGCCCCTGGCACCGAGCACAAAAAGGAAGGCATAAAGGATATCGACCGAGGGCAGAAACGGAAAAACACTCTTCAACACGCAAACGCGTTAGTTGGCCGAGCTCTCGCCCCCTTACCGGCGCGGGAAGACGAAGAAGAAGTTGGAGACGGAGATGACGTGGCAGCCGCGGAACAGGTGTACTCCAACGTACAACCACTCTTTTCGCAGCTCTCCTCTTCATCCATGAACATCTGCCTGTACCTGCACTCCACACTGCAAAATGCCCTATCTCCTCTGCAAAAAAATTGAGTAATTTAGCATCGATTACAATAATACGAGCAAAATTAATGAGTTAGAAGATTACTTGTACATGAAGATGTCTTTCCCTGGCAACAATTTGTGGCGGCAGAGGAAGCAATTCTCGAGAAATCCACAAGGGGGAGAGAAATTAGAGAGAGGAGAGGAGGGTTTGATGATCATGGCGCCTTTGCTGAGGATTTGGGGGCTTCTTTTCTCGGAGAGATCTCTGCAGCTTTCGAGGATTACGCTGAGGCCTACCATCGCATGCTCTCGTTGCTGCGGCGGAGGGCGGCGGAGGAGTGGTGGAAAGATGGTGGGAATAAATAGGAGATGGGGTTTTGGGGAGAGAGAGAGAGAGGGCAGTAACTTGCTGTGCTTGATAACTGCCACGTACCCTTCTTATAGCTATCAATCTGTTTCCACATTTCCAGTTTTCATTTTCATTTATTTTATCATCTGATTTTGTGAATTTTGATTTTTGTCGTTTTGTGTTTTTTCACTGTCGTTTGCGTTGCGACAGAATAAGGTGTACGTATGAATTTTAAGTAAACTTCTCTGAAATAAATAAAAATTAATTTTAGACGAATATTAGAATTTTCAGATGTATTTTTGAAATATTTCAATAATAGCGTGATACTCCTCTTTTTGCCAAGAAGAGTAAACTATGCATCCCAAAATTTTGAACTCATCCTAAATACTCCCCCCGTCCCATAATGGATGTCACACTTTCCTTTTGAGTTTATCCCATAAAGATATCACATTTCATTTTTTAGGAAAAAATCATTTCTCACATTAATATAAAAATATACTATTTTCTCTCAACACTCAATATACAAAACAACAGCTCCTAAAATCTCGTGTCATTACCCAAATGTGTCATCTATTATGAGACGAGATCGGTCTTTCTTCTCAATTTGTCCGCATTTTAAGGTCGGTCTTTCTTCTCAATTTGTCCGCATTTTTAAGTACTACTACTAGCAATTAACTTAAATTTATATTCTTTTAGAGTTTAGATATTGTTTGGCGAACTTTACAAATTTTGTTGTTTACCACCTAAACTTTCAAACATTTCTATTTTCTTCAAGAATGTCGTTATGAATGACTATGAAGTTGTTACAAACTGATGTTTTGTGTAAATGTTTAAATACTACACTTCTTTATTTTGAGATAATTGAGTTATTATTCTATTTTAAAAAAATTCAAAATAATTGAGTATTTTTAACTTTAGGAAAAAAGTAATACTAGTACTAAACATTTTTTTTTTCTTTTTTGTGCCAAAAGAAGCAAAAATGAGGTGAGAAAAATAAGAGAGAGATCAAAGTAGAAAAGTTTTCATAATATTTTATTATCTCCTTATCTTAACTCGTTTTTTAAAACTCGTGTTTAAAAAAATGCATTATTTACTATAGGACGAAAAGAGTATTAAAATAAAAAATCGCCTTAAAATTATTTTTCCATCTCCATATGGGATTCAAATATTGTTGCACCAACACCTACATAACTACAAAATTTTGTTTTTCAAGACCTCACACAATGTCATATTTTATGGCCAATCTCAATAAATTAACGTTGTCAAGTTATAAAAATATATTTTATTTTGGAGCCTTTTACGAGAGCTACACAATTGTCATAGAGTTACCAGAGTCAGAAGATAAACCAACTAGGTTGTAGCTGGCGTCTGGCGGTGGAAAAATTGAGTGTTCGGTGATTTTTTTTTTTTTTTGTCTAAATTACAACAATTACAATCGTAATTATCTTTATTATTCATTTGATATTCCGACTTAAGATTTTGCCAACATTTTTATTCATGTGAGGAAAGTTTACAAATTATTTGAAAGCGTTGGAAACCATACATACAATCATAAGAATTCCACTCGAAAAGTTTCACTTAGTATATAACAGTATGCTTTTAACAGTATGCATATAACAGTATGCTTTCAGTTTTTATCTTTGCGTATTTGATTAATTCCTCAAACAAATAATTTTGGCTGATTCGGAGAAGCTCTCGGATGTATTAACTTCTATAGCGTGAGATTGATTTGTAAGAAAGTATTTTAATTATAGAAATTACTACATGTATAGACAAATTACTACATGTATCAAATTGAATTGCATTTTTATTCTGTAATTTCATTTATTTATGAAATTACTACATGTATAGACAAATACGGCACAATATTATAATTATTTCTATATAGTTTAATTAACTTTATATAAACTAGAATTTCGTACGATGCTTTTAACGTTTGTGAATTTAATACTTATGAGAATTGCAAACTCTTTGGAGTGGGGTCGTGCAGATTTGATGAGCCCAATTGATGATAAAATTCCTTAATTATGGGGTTCGTACTTTGCATCATAAGGTTGGGGACTAAAATTGTGAACTTGATCATTTTAGTGGTATGATTTCATTTTGATTTCTCTATTCCTTTTTCAAGGTTAGTCCATATGTATGTGATAATTCAGTCATTCGACTTGGTTTGCAAGTAAAACCTAATTTATACTATTATTTCAATTAATTATATAAAACTTCTAAGTTTTTTATTTGAAACTTTCCCTATATATATGGATGACCCAAATGTTCCAATTATATAAAACTTCTGAATTTTTTATTTGAACCTTTCCCTATATATGGGGGTGACTAGGTGAGTGAATGTAAAAACACATTAATAATAGTACTATTATTAAAATTTTGGGGGTATAACATATCCCATGTTGCATTATGGGGCTATGCCACTCTTTATATGCAAAATTTTTCCTTTGTTAATGCCATTTATTTTGACTGCAATGCAAACGTAGTAACTTTATGCAAATATTTCTATTCGTGACCCTTCATATCATGTATAAGATCATATGATCATAAGCTCAAGCCCCATTTATTATAAAGGCCGTTAAAGGTCAATTAACTCATCATTTTGTGACCTAACAAAAGTAATATCAAATCAGTACACCTTTTCTACTTAAGCCTAGAAAAGTAATAGTACTAGTATATTAGATTTATCGAAATAAAAAAAAATACTACTACTCTATGTTATGTCCTTTCTTGCGTATATTATCACCATAAGGGCATCCACTATAGGGGCGGCGCGCCGGCCGCTCCGTTCGCGGCTTAGCCGCGGCAGGCTATTGCGGATGGGCATTCGCCCCGAATGCGGCGAGGACGAGCCGCAGGAGAGAGAAGCGCGGCGGCCGCCGCGCCTATCTATTGTGCGGCGAAACCGCCGCGGCGGTCGCCGGTTTCAATTTTTTTTAATTTTTTTTTTAATTTCTAATTTGCAACGGTTTTTTTATAAATATTCCTCCCATTTTCATCTTCTCTCCACACACATCTTCACACCCATTTCACTTTCTATCCAAATTTTCTATCTATAAAAATTTGTCAATTTCCATTGCTACTTATGGATGATTTGTGGAATGAAGCATGAGATTCTTTGATTCAAGAGGTGCAGAGGGAAGCCGACGAGGAGGATGAGGCGGCGGCGGCGGCAGCGATCCCTCGTGAGATTCGTCATCGTCGGACAATCCCACGAGACCATGTCGGAGCGCCTGAGCGGCTTATGGCCGACTACTTTAGCGCTGACCCTCGTTACCCAGTTGAGATTTTTCGTCGGCGTTTCAGAATGTCGCGACCGCTCTTTACCCATATAGCGACGACATTGGCGGACCGGTACGATTGCTTCACGCTCCGGAGTGATTGCGCTGGCCGGATCGGACTGTCTACTTTGCATAAATGCACCTCTGCAATAAGGCAGCTTGCCTATGCCGGACCGGCTGATATGTTCGACGAATACCTACAGATGGGTGAGACGACTAGTCTAAATGTGCTCCGGCAATTTTGTAAGGGCATTCGGGAAGTCTTTGGTCCGGAGTTCCTACGAAAGCCAACCCCTGATGAGTGCCAGAGATTGCTAGATATGCACGGTGCGGTGCGCAGTTTCTCCGGGATGATGGACAGCACTGATTGCATGCATTGGGAGTGGAAAAACTGCCCGGTGGCGTGGAAAGGCCATTTCACTACCGGTTTCAAGCAGAAACATCCTTCGATGATCCTCGAAGCCGTTGCTGACTACCGTTTACGGATCTGGCATGCGTATTTCGGTGTTGCAGGTTCGAACAACGACATCAACGTTCTGCAGTCGTCGCCTATCTTCAATGATGAGTGCCGGGGAGAGGGTCCAGAGATCAGTTTTGTAGCAAATGGCACGCAGTATCGCAGGGGATACTATTTGTCATATGGATATACCCTCGTTGGCCCGTATTCGTCAAGACACTTCGCCAACCGGCTGGAGCGAAGAGACAATATTTTGCGCGAAAACAAGAGGCCGCTAGGAAAGATGTTGAGCGAGCTTTTGGTGTGCTCCAAGCGCGATGGGCCATTCTACGCTGCCCGGCACGAGTTTGGCACGAAGATGATGTCGCGAATATTATGGTAGCATGTATCATATTGCACAATATGATAATAGAAGATGAAGGATTTGCTGCAGAACGTTGGGCACCGGAAGATGGTGCAAGTACAAGTCACGGCGTTGCCTCCGCGCCGATACAGATGGGTGTACCACGTAGTAATGAATATCTGATCCAACGTTTCGCTGATATACGCAGAAGCACAGCACATGACCAACTCCAGGTCGATTTGATTGAAGAGGTCTGGGCACATAGGGGAGGCGGCGTAGCGTGAAGAACATGTGTGATTTTCCGTAGATCAAATTTTCGTTGTAATTTTCCCCTCACTTTAATTCGACGAAAATTTAGTTTTCAATTTTAATTTTATTGCACTAGCCGTTTTTATCTAATTATTTTTAGTCCGATAATTTTAATTGTAATTGAATTAAAATATATAACAAATAAAATAAATTGAAATGTGGCTAAAAAAAGTGTCAACTATTGCTGCGGACACTTATTTTTGTGGCCGTGGACAAATAAAAAGTGGCTATGGAAAAAAAAAAAGTATCCACCAAAAAGTGTCCACCTGCGGTGGATGCTATAACTATATATCAGTATTTTCCTTCTTTATCAATTTGTATCCATGCATGTAATATAAAATAAAGATTAATTGTAGCACATTTCTATATGATCACAGGATTTATATTTTGCTTTGATTGATCTTTTTATAAATATTCCAAATTTACATTAAACAATATTTTGCTCACACATGCACAATTTAACACTCAATTCTTCAAATTATTTGCATATGTATATTTTTGTCCCGCCTAATGGTTTAATTCCTGACTCCACTCGGCTTATATAGCTCCAGTAAATATGTAGTATTGTATGACACGAGATTTACTTCAGTAAAATATATATAATTGTATGACATGGAGTACTTTGTAACACTATAAATATAGTACTCAACTTATAACTATTAATATCTTTTCATTAAAAATTAGGAGGGCCGCATGAATTTGTAACTATCGAATAATATATATATACTCAAATATTATGACATGCATGATTTTATATCACAACTAGTTCATGGCCAAGTTGAATAAATAAATAAAAATATTGTGCGTTCGAATATTTTCCCTTCCTAATCCTATGGTGATAGTACTTGCCCTTCATAAATCATGATCCAGATACATAGAGTTTAAATTCCATTACCATTTTTTTCGAATCAAAAAAATATCTAACGTCCTACCTACCATATACTATCATAATTAAGGAATTGAATACATATACCAATTTAACTCGAGTAACTTCACATATCGTCCCATCTAATAAATTTCAACAGCTAGGGCCACAGTGACCCAAACCCTATATCTACAAATTAAAAATTTTTAAACTAAAATCGTAACAATCTATGAAAAGAAGAAGAAAAAGTCGTAGTGCAAAATGAGGTAATTAATTAATTACTAGTGTTCATCAATTGTTTCTGCAGTTTTAACATTGGATCGTACAAGAATTCTAAATAAAGCCAGCGGTTGCAGCGCCACTTTACATTTACTAAATCCATAAACAAGGTACTTCTAATCAATGCTCTAATTAATCCCCCTCACACATATCAACAATATCATTAATTAATTATCTTGATTATTTTTTTATTTTTTAGATGTCGGTTAACGTCCGATCATTTATTTGCCAATTTTGATTTGTTTTTATCATGTGTGATTTGGGCATGTTGTGTTGTCATTATATTTTTGCTGTAATTTGTGATACACTTGTTATAACTTGGAAATGGTATGGTCAAAAATCACAAAAAGAACGTGACACTTTAATGGTGCCACCTCAAAATGGCTATTGGGATATGCCTTCATGAGTAAATTACTTCCAACAACCTTTGACATCTAAGCTTAGTTTAGTAGTACTATAATTGAATAAACATTTTTCGAAAATTTCAAACTCGTTGTTCAAAAGTTGGGGTGAAAAGTCATTTTTGCTACTCACTCTAGCTACATGAAAACTAGATGCATGTAGATGTTAGTTAATGGTGTAGATCATATGATAAAATTTTAAGGTCAAAATTTGCATTTTATTGAAGTCATTTATTGTCCAAACAAAGTTTGTACTGAGATGAAATAAATGAAGGGTAACCACAATTCTTGTATAAATCTCACTTTTCGTCTTTATATGTAATACGATGAGAAATCTTAAATTATTTTTTAGATGGTAATGTAAATTCGAGATTGCAAACCAATGAATTCATATTTAATTACTAGTATTATTTAATTGAGTAACACCTTAATAACTTATTCAGCTAATATATGGAAAAACATGTTATATAAAATTGATTTAATGGAAATGTGCTTTTTATCTTGTTTTTGAAGTGGCTGACATTGTAATGTGTTTTGGGTCCTATAAAGAATCCTTCTTTTTTATGTTTGTTCTTTTTTGCATCTCTTACAAACTTTGCATATGTGATGCTTGAATAACATATTCATAATCTGGTGTTCATAATTTCGTATGGCTACAAACACTCGTTTATAGTCAATTGCCCATTTTATTGGAACAAATAATCTCTCTTTATTAGGTCATCTAATTAGTGAAGCTTGGCCAGTTCGAAATCCAAAGTTTATAGATTTGACTTCCACATATAACTTCCAAATTAATCATGATTACTAATTCAGTAATTTGTATTTTTCAATTATGTCTTGGAGTGATAACATTTCGTATTTTTTTTAAAATGTAAAATGTTTAGTAGAGAGCACAATTAACAGGATACTATAGTAGCTCCTACTCCTATGATACACAATTTCGTAAAATTATCTCTATCTATGTTAGCTAACTATTCGAGATTGCAATTTGTGCCCATACTAATACATTTAGGAGGAGATAATAGTTTGTTAGTTCACCCCTTCCACTGAATTCCATCTCTTCAATTCTTTTTACTCCATCAATTCATAAAAAATAGTCTCATTTGTGGACGACACGAGTTTTAATGATAAAATTAAAAAAGTAAGATAGAAGGTGAAAAAATAGGTAAAGTAAGAGAGATAAGGAGAAACAATGGGTAAAGTATGAGATATTTCTTTTTTAGAAATCAGGACTATTTTTTTGGACATCCCAAAATCGTAAAATGAGACTATTTTTGTGGACGGTGGAATAATATTTATGAGACATATATTACTTTTTTTCCCCATCAATTTTATTTAAATTAAACATTATTAAAATCTTAAAAATGATATTTTATTAAAAAAATTTAAAAAGTACATAATTGAAATCCTAAAATTACAATTTATTGTAAGCAATAAAATGTACTCCATAATAAAAAAAAAATCAAATCCGTAGAACAAGCCATTAATAGAATTTTAGTGGAAAAGCAACTATCACTATGAAGAGTTATGCCAGAAAAATGTTGCGAGAGATCGTCTACATAATGTGTTTGATTAGATCTTCTAAAGTTGGTGGTGGGCGACGGAATCGCAAGTCGACTCCCGACGTTTGCCCAGTAGCAAGTTGTCAGATTGCAGATGTACGCTCTTGCAATGCCGTAAGACTCTACCGACCAGTAGCGTCTGGTTGTTTTTGAAAGAACTTGTCATCCGAGCGCAAATGTATTTGGGATGCGAAAAAATGACTCTCAATGAGTGCAGAAACGACGTCAGAAGTATTCCTCTGCCCACCGTGACTGCTCGAAAAAATAATTCTGAATGAGCCTTTGGGCGGCTTCCTCCCGATCACGATGGATCTAGCACAAGGTTCTTTGTACGGGAGGAGGAGTGGCAAGGTTGTCGTAATACTCTTTATTACTTTGTCCGCTAAGACAATCAACGAGTTATTTCCTCATTGCCATCCACACTTGAATTGAGCATATAAGTTAGAGAGAAAATTGAGAGAGAATTTTTGATATGAGATATTTATAGATGATTTTGGAATGAATTGGAAGGATAAGAAAAAAATAAAAATAAAAATAAAAAACTAGTATAATATTAATTTTCAATATTTTTTAAATAATTAAATATTCAATTGTCAAAATATGACATCACCGCCCCAATAAAACAATGCCACATGGGGGAGGGGGGCATATCTCGTGGCTCTCCCCCTCCTCCTTGCCGCACGACACCCGTCGGGAGGAGACGCTCGCAACGCGTCTCCCCCTATCTTGTCTCGCCAATACAAGCCAAAACGTTTTTTTTCTAACTCGTTATTGATGCTCTTAGGAAAAATTCTTCGATGATGGAATTTGTCCTGGAAAAATAGATTAGGGTATCAATTTTATTATTTAATTTTCTAATCCAATTTTTGTGAACTCTTCTTTCCATCAATAAAAGTACACGCCTTTGGATAAAGAAAAGGTTTTTAATTCATCATGATAATGATTTTGGTAATATATATACCCACAAAGCTCAATATATGTGATGAATCCCCCCCACCCCTATTTGAGATTTGAGCTCTTGGTATGATAATTTCATTTCTATACGTCTGTTCAAACCTATCATCTACCAAATCATATTATATGAGATATGATTGATAATAATAATTTTAATTAATTAAAATGTTTTGTTTGCGTGATTAGACATCTTAAGCATAACGCGACCACGATCCAGTCCCTCAATTGGATTATTAGTTTCTCATCATAAAGTTATGATATTTAATGATCCTCCAATCCAATCTACAATACAAAATTTTTTAAATACCCTCACAAAAATTATTAGGACTATAATTATTGGTTTTGTTTGCTACTCCTATCCTAAGTTACGTGAGTACATTTTATTCAGGCACTAGATTTTAAAATTAACATTAAAAGTTAAGTGAAAAAAGATTAAAATAGAAAATAAAATAAAATAAAAAAAGAAACAAATACTCCCTCTGTCCTGCAATAATTGTCACTATTTTTTATTTTACTCTGTCCCACAATAATTGTTATATTTCATTTTTATCATAGCACATTCCACGTACTTTTATAACTAATTTTTATTTATATTTTCTAAAACGTGTGCCCACAATAAGAGTGATAATTATCGTGGTAAATAGGGAGCAAAGTTTTTGTTAAAAAGAAAATGGGAACCTATTGAAAGCAGCCCGAGACTAGGGGCAAATATGTACTTTTCAAATTAGATTTTGATGCATGATGAGATGGGCCCGAATGCTGGCCCAAATTTTTCTAAATGTATAAAAGAGATGTATTCGGGCTTTGATTCGTATTCAGACCCCACTTTTGAGACCCAAATAGTGAAAGGCTAAAGTGACACCTATTTTCACAGCATTTTGGATTGTTGCGAGGTTTTGGGCCATGTTTATCGTGACAAAGACCTCTAGTTTCAATGGCCCATTTAATGGGTGACATGACAGATAGGCCCTGTTTGGTTGGAGTAAATGAAGTTTTCGGGAATTATGCATGATATGATGAAAACAATTACTGCTCCTTCTGTCCAGCTCATATGACAAACTTTCTTATTTATTTTGTTGTCAAATAAGATAGACACGATTCTATTTTCGGAAACTATCTCTTTTCAATTGACCACTAATTCTCTCTTCAATTAAAATATTCAATTTTCGGCTTTTCTTCTCACTCAATTTAATACTTATATTCACTTTTTCTCTCTTCAATTAAACACATTAACCAAACTCCTAAAATTTCGAGTTGACTAAGAAATAGGGCTGGAGAAAAATACCGAAAAATTGATATATCGTTCGTATCGTATTGAAAAATATCGAAAAATTATCGAATTTTCGATATATCGTAATTTTCGATACGATACGATATTGTATCGAAAACTTTCGATACGATAACGATATGAATTTCCTTATATCGCGATATATCGTTTTATATCGAAAATACGATATATATCGAAAATTTTCGATATATCGATATTTTCGATATATATCGATATTATATTTTCGATATATATTGACATTTTCGATATATATCGATATTTAACGATATATCGAATTTCGATACGATATATCGAAATATCGATACGATAACGATATGAAATTTTTTTATATCGAAAGTTCGATATATCGAAACTTTCGATACGATAACGATATGAAATTATTTCATATCGATATTTTCGATACGATACACGATACAACGTTTTCGATACGATATATCATATCGACTCACCCCTACTAAGAAATGTCTCATTTTAGCAGGGACGAAGGAAGTAGTAGCATGAGATTGGAAGCAATATCATAGAGTACTATATTACATCTGTCCCACCATAATCAAGACACTTCTTTTAAACACTCTTGTAAACAAATCATTTTTAATAGTTAGAGAGAAAGTACAGTAAAATGGAATAATGCAAAAAAGAGTCTTCTTTGTGCCTGTTCGGTTTATTGTATAAAATAATAGTGGATGCAATATAGGACAAGAGGAGGACGGGCTTTATCTAGGATTATTTTAATATTAGATTTTAGATTACTGTTCGGTTGATTTGATAAATTTAAGACAATTGAATAAGATTTGCATGTAGTGGAAAAGGATTACTGCCTATACAAAATATAAAAGCATAATTATAGCACAAGCATTAGTATTTATTTAATTATTTAATTTTCACCACCTCCTCCATCACCATTCCCCAAACTTAAATATTTAATTTAATTTAATTAACATGACTACCCATTTTCCCAAATTTTGCAGAGCCCTTCTTTTCATACTAGGAAATAGTGCACATCGGCTGCCGATAACAATTCACACCCGACCACAAAATAAATCGATCAAAATAATTCGTTGTATAGTTGGCGGTGCACGGCGGGGTGAAGCAGAGGTGGGAGAGAAGAGAGATGCGACAATTTTAGTCGCAGGGGTTAGGCTCAGATGGATAGTCACGAGATTAGAGTCAAAAACAGTCGGTCAATGCGGGCCGTGATAAAAGAGACGCGGGCCGGCGGGCCGAGTGATAGGCTCTGTCATGGTAACCGAACGCTGGATAATCCAGTGACTGAGATTGAGTCCGGTGGAGTAGCGGCAACCGAACGGGCACTTTATTTACTCTACTCTCTCTCAATTTTAACTACTAGTAATTAAAAGAAGCGTCTTATTTACGGTGGGACACAATAAGTACGTTCTTTTATCTTATTTTGATACTTTTGACAATGTCATGTATTTTGAATAGAGACACATGAACTCTATCTACCGTGTAATTTATATAAATTTACTGAATTAATATTTTATGTTATTTTTGTATTATATAGAGAGAAAATAATATTTTATATTAATATTAAGTAGAGCTTTCTTTAGAATAGGAAATGAGACATCTTTTGTAAGACAAACTAAAAATGAGAGTGTGACATGTATTATTGGACAACAAGAGTAAGATTATAAAACTAATTAGTACTTCCTTCGTTCCATAGTAATAGAGGCATTTCATTTTGCGCACTCGTTTTGAAAAAATAATTATAAATAGTTAAAGTGGAGAAAAAGTAAAGTGAGAGGGATAATATTATGGATAAGACTCTTCTCTACATTATTCTTTCTCTTACTTTACTTTTTCTCCACTTTAACTATTTATAGTTAATTTTTCAAAACGAGTGCGCAAAATGAAACGCCTCTATTACTATGGAACGGAGGGAGTATAACTTTTAATCATAAGTAATCATGGTAACTAAATGACCCATGACTTTTTTGGTGCTAAAGAGGGTCATAGCCCTTTAAATTAAATTATGAATGTCTAACAAATCTTGAAAAAGAAACACCAATAACATCTGGTGAAAGCAGTTTAGCTACCTCTCTAGGTGAGAATTGAAATAAAAGAAAATCTACATGTAAACTAAGACTATCTATAGCTAACCAATCAGCTACCTGATTATTTTCCCCTGGTATTATTTGATATTGACCTCTCAGTCTAATTGCATCATCCAATGTATCGCATGGATTAAATTTCTTAAGGGATGCTGCGCATTAACTCCCTTTCTAATCATATCAACTGAAGACATGGAGTCAGACACGAGCTTCACTCGGCGATAATTCTCTCCCCTAGCGACTCTAAGCCCAGTTAGAATTCCCCAGAGCTCCACATTTTCAATGATGCAATCCACTCGGCGATAATCTCTCCCCTAGGGAATTCTATCTGGGCTATTTTTACATTTTGGGCTACCTATTTCTTTTGAGCCTTTTAAATTAATAAATTAAGTAATTAAATATGCCAGCCCTAGCCCCTAAGCCTTACACAATTAGCCCAATTCTCAAATCTTTCTCACGCTGAGATTGCAAAGTTGCAGACACGCACAACTTGTCCCTGAGTATTGACGCTGCGTAATCGTCGAGTCGTCGTTCTTCAGACGCACCTTTCGTAAATTCAGGTAACAATTGAATCAATTGATGATCAATGAGTGATGTATATCAGACTCGGTATACAATTTAGGACTTAGTGCAACTCATCTAATTTCTCAGATTTCAAGGCTCAATTTTCAATTCTCATGTTTAATGTTTTATTTGCCTAAAATGTAATTAAACTTTGTAGTAGTACATCTCATGTTTCTATATAAATTTTTATGCCTCAATGCTTTTAAATTTAATTTGTGTACAGATTGTATAGCATACTTGATTAATCTTCATACTTGGCTACTTGGATTTGATCATTTGACAAAACAAGAATTAGGATACAATTGAATGCATGTCTATTCCATATCAACTTAAAATATAGTTGATAAACTTATTTAGCAAAGATTTTGGTTTCTACCTCAAGAGATAAAGCTTTCCCGTTGATGTACCGTTTGATTGAGTTGACACTGATCCTCCTGGTTGCAACAGCTTCTGTCGAGAGAGTAATTTCTTCCATGAAACTTATTAAGACAGATTTGCGCAATATAATGAGAGACGTGTTGATAGTTAATAGCTTAGATGCTATGACATAATTGCTAATCTCTTCTGGTTTGTACAGGAGCCGTTAGATGTGCTCATTTGTGGAGATGGAATCCTAGCCATAGGATTGATTGTTAGTTAGCTAATTAGAGGTTTACCTTTTAAGTGGGGTTTAGACGCCCAATTCGAATAGTAATTTCACTTCTCAATATTCAATTCAATAGAAATTCTTTCTCCCAAAATTCTCTCTCTCGAAAATCCCTAATTCACACATCTATCCACTCGTTGCAATTGTCGCCTCCGATCAAGAAATCTATCAAGTGGCGCCGTCTGTGGGAAGCGACGGAGGTGACGACCGGCTGTTGAAATCGATTGAGTTCTGAATTGTTGACGATGGCTTCAAGATTTGAAGCTGAGAAACTCACCGATAAAAATGATTTCGGTTTATGGAGGATGAAGATCCGGGCATTGTTGATTCAACAAGGATTAGGAGATGCGTTGAACAAAGAGGATCCAGACGTGGTGCTCGATGAAAAGGCCAAGGCTAAGCGGGCGGAAGTTCTCGCAAAGGCGCATAGCGTGGTGGTATTGAGCCTTGGCGATACGGTTCTACGAGAGGTTTCTAAGGAGACCACCGCGATGGGGATTCTTGAGAAGTGCGAGGGATTATACATGACAAAGTCGCTCGCGAATCGGCTATTCATGAAGCAGAGGTTGTACTCTTATCGGTTCACAGAGGAGAAGAACATCTTGGAGCAATTGGAGGATTTCAATAAAGCAATCGACAACCTCGAGAATATAGATGTCAAGCTCGATGAAGAGGATAAGGCTATACTACTCTTGAACGCTCTGCCAAAGGTGTATGATCAAATGCGGGACGCGATATTATTTGGAAGGGAAGGGACCGTCACATTGTTGCAAGTGCAATCTGCTTTAAGGTCCAAGGAAATCCAGAGACACGGCGAAAAGGTGAGTGAAGCGATCCCAGAAAGTTTGAACATCAAAATATTTAAAGGCAAGAAACCGTTCAAGAAAGAGAAAGAAATCCCCAAAGCTAGTGGCAGTGATCAGAAGGAGACGCGTTCTTGTCATTGGTGCAAGAAGCCAGACCACTTAAAGAAGGATTGCTATGCGTGGAAAAGAAAGCAAGCGCACGAATCTGGTCCACCCAAGCAGAGTTCAGATTGTGTACAAGAGCAAGAGTCTCCACATGCTCTAAACATCATGGAAAGATTATGTGAAGAGTCTTGGATTTTAGACTCTGGGTGCAGCCTCCACATGTGCCCAAGGCTAGATTTATTTGAGGAAATTTCTGAGACTGATGGTTCTGTGGTGTTGGGCAATAACCAGGTTTGCCAGATTCAAGGAATTGGTAAGATCCAGTTCAGGTTAGATGATGGATCAACTGCTATGTTAAGTGAAGTGAGGTACATCCCTGATGTGAAGAGGAACCTCATTTCACTGGGACTTCTGGAGAGAAAAGGATGTTCGTTTAACTCTGCTGATGGAAAGATGGAAGTGAGGAGAAAAGGGGTTCTGGTGTTGAGTGGAAAAAGGAATGGCAGCCTGTACTACCTATGTGGATCAGCTGTTAAGGCTGAAAATGAGGCAAATGTGGTGAGCTCAGAGTCATTGGAGCTATGGCTCACAAGATTGGGGCACCCAGCTGAAGGGAGCATTAAGGAGCTCATGAAGAGAGAGGTTATTCAAGGCACGGAGAAGACAGCTAAGAAACCATGTGAGGAGTGCATCCTGGGAAAGGCAAAAAAACTTCCTTATCAGAAAGGTAAACACTCCTCTATGGCTCCTTTAGACTATGTGCATAGTGATCTATGGGGACCTTCTCCAGTCTTGTCTATTGGTGGGGGAAAGTACTACATGACTATAATTGATGATTATTCTAGGAAGTTTTGGGTATATATACTCAAGGAAAAATCTGAGGCTTTCTCTAAATTCAGAGATTGGTGTGCTGTTGTAGAGAAAGAGAAGGGTTGTGTGGTGAAATGCCTTAGGACAGATAATGGCTTGAGTTCTTGTCAAAGGAGTTTGAGGTTTTTTGTCAAAGTAAGGGGATAAAGAGGCACAGGACTGTCCCATTAAACCCCCAATAGAATGGAGTTGCTGAAAGAGCCAATAGGACCATAATGGAGAGGGTTAGGTGTATGCTTTTCACCTCTGGGATGGAGAAAAAATTCTGGGCAGAGGCTGTGGCTACTGCGGTTAAATTGATCAATAAATGTCCATCTTCTAGTATTGATGGTGACACTCCAGATTTGAGATGGTATGGCAGTTATGGAGATTACTCACACATTAGAAATTTTGGCTGCAAGGCTTTTGCATATATCAAGCAAACTAAGCTGGATGCAAGAGCATTGAGGTGTGTGATGTTGGGTTATCAGCAGGGTGTGAAGGGTTATAGATTGTGGTGCATTGAACCAGGGAATCACAAGGTGTTGGTGAGTAGAGATGTGACCTTCATGGAGACTGAGATGCCCTTCAAGAAACAAGAGAAGCCTGAAAATAGCTCCCAGCCAGCTGTTCATTTTGAGGTGGAGAGCAAGGATCAGACTGATGATGAGAGTAGTGAGTTGCAGACTGAAAATGAAGTGGTTGACACAGAGATGGCTCAACCACCAGACCTCAGAAACTATCAGTTAACCAGAGATAGGGGCCGAAGAAATGTGAAACCTCATCTAGATTTGCAGACTCTGAATTGCTGTACTTTGCTTTGTGTGTGGCTGAGGAGATTGAGTTTTCTGAGCCTGGGTCATACAAGGAAGCTATGAACTGCAGAGATAGAGACAAGTGGGTAAGAGCTATGATTGATGAGATTGATTCACTCATCAAGAATGGCACTTGGATATTGGTGGATAAGGTGGAGGACAGGAACTTGGTGACTTGCAAGTGGCTGTTCAAAAAGAAAATTGAATCTGCAAACAATGAACAAATTAGATTCAAGGCAAGATTGGTGGCTCGGGGATTTACACAAGAGCATGGGATTGACTTCAATGAGGTATTCTCCCCTATAGTCAAACATACTTTTATTAGAATTTTGTTAGCTGTTGTTGCAAAGTTAGATTGAGAGCTTGAGCAGTTGGATGTAAAAACTGCATTTCTACATGGTGACCTTGAAGAAACTATATACATGTGCCAGCCTGAGGGGTTTATTAAACCTGGAATGGAGAATAAAGTTTGTCTACTCAAGAAAAGTTTATATGGGTTAAAACAAGCTAGTAGGCAGTGGCACAAGAAATTTGATGATTTTGTGCTGAGTAATGGGTTTGTGAGGTCTAGCTATGATGAATGTGTTTATATAAAGAAAAGGCCGGGAGTTGTTGTGGCCTACCTGCTTCTATATGTTGATGATATGCTGGTAGCAGGTGCATCTAAGGTTGAGGTGCAGAAAGTCAAAGATGACTTGAATTCAGTTTTTGATATGAAGGATCTAGGTGGAGCTAAGAGGATCCTTGGTATGAACATTATAAGAAACATGGAAAGAAGAGAAATATGGCTGAATCAAAGTGATTACATCTCAAGGGTTCTGAAAAGATTCAGAATGGACAACTCCAAGACCACAACAACACCTCTAGCTCAGCATTTCAGGTTGACAATGGAACAGACACCAAAGAGTGAAGAAGAAAGGCTAGAAATGCTAGCAATCCCCTATGCCAACATTGTGGGGAGTGTGATGTATGCCATGATTGGTACCAGACCAGATGTGGCACAAGCAATCAGTTGTACTAGTAGATACATGAGCAACTATGGAAAAGAGCATTGGCATGCTTTAAGGTGGATTCTCAGATATCTCAAGGGAGCTGGAGATGTTGGAATCTTGTTCAATAGCAACAATCATACAAATGGAGATCCACTGATGGGCTTTTGTGACAGTGACTTTGCAGGGAGTGTGGACACCAGAAAATCACAATCTGGGTACATTTTTACCATGTTTGGTGCGACTGTGAGTTGGAAGTCTGGCTTGCAGAATGTAGTGGCTTTATCCACCACCAAGGCTGAGTATATAGCCTTAACTTCAGCTGTAAAAGAGAGCACTTGGTTGAAGGGTATAGCTGCAGACTTTGGGGTGGAGCAGGTAGCAGTTACCATAGGTTGTGACAATAATGGTGCGTTAAGTTTAGCTAAGCATCAAGTGTTTCATGAGCGCAGCAAACACATTGATGTGCGGCTGCACTTCGTGAGGAAAGAAGTTGAAAGTGGACGGGTGAAGCTGATCAAAGTTGATACGGCTGTGAACCCAGCAGACATGCTGACTAAGCCGTTGCCCAGAGAGAAGTTTGAGCTCTGTCTAAGGTTGGTGGGCATGTGCAAGCAGTGATGTTCGTTCTTATCATCTAAGCAATGAAGGTGGAGATTTGTTGATAGTTAATAGCTTAGATGCTATGACATAATTGCTAATCTCTTCTGGTTTGTACAAGAGCCGTTAGATGTGCTCATTTGTGGAGATGGAATCCTAGCCATAGGATTGATTGTTAGTTAGCTAATTAGAGGTTTACCTTTTAAGTGGGGTTTAGACACCCAATTCGAATGGTAATCTCACTTCTCAATATTCAATTCAATAGAAATTCTTTCTCCCAAAATTCTCTCTCTCGAAAATCCCTAATTCACACATCTATCCACTCGTTGCAATTGTCGCCTCCGATCAAGAAATCTATCAAGACGAATGGATGAATGATATCATGGTGGTACACATTGAGAAGGGAATTTTCAAAAAAAATGGAAATGAGACTATTCTTCGGCGATTTCAAGACATGGCGACTCGTCGAAAACAGTTATCATCTAGTGTGTCGTAAAAGTTGAACAGACATTACATGTAAAATTAAATATTTTAATATATATATATATATATATATATATATATATATATATATAGGGATGTGATCATATCATAACCCATATTTATGGTGATAACCTAATAACCCTCATTTTATGGACGAAAAATATCATTTTATGGAACAAAATATCATTTATGGGAATAAAAGTATCATTTTATGCATGCTGAAAAAATATCATTTTATCATGTATAAATATCATTTTTAGTAAAAATGGTACTTTTGACCCATAAAATGATAGGGTTATTAGGTTATCACATAAATATGAGTTATGATATGATCGCACCCCTATATATATATATATATATATATATATATTTTCTTTTTAAATTTTAGCCCCGGCTTGTTCAATTTTCTGGTTCTGTCACTGATGCAATGCAATCCACACTTTATTTCGAATCCCGAGATCCACTTACCAAAGCTTTCTCTTAGGACACCGCCAACACCCGCTCTCTTCAAATCTTTATTCCAACTGCCATCACTATTAATTTTAATTCACACTTTAGCTGGCCTCTCCCGATGTAAGAATGATTCAATTTTATAGGGTTGAGGAATATTGTTAAACAACAACATTAGCTCTCTTATCAGCGTGGCAATGTGCAATTTTTTCTCCCCATTTCGCTTCTTATTTCCCATACACTAGCTCCCTTATCTGCACAGTGGCGATGTGCAATGACTCATGACTTTTAACTATAAGTAATTATCCTCAATATAAAACAGTGCTGTTGTACAAATATATAATAAGTGACAATTGTCTTCTTGCCAATGGGTAAATACTACTGTTATATACCAATATCTTGTGTCGTGGTCACTTGGCTTTCCAATTACCATGCACTTAGTTAAGTCAGTATTCCGTGTATTGGATTGTTTAAAGGTAGTTGAGTCATTTCTTATTTTGACAATAACTTTATTCTCTTTCATTCGGGTTTGGATCTCCTGCTGTGGCTGTAGCACAACAGGGGGTGCTGTTCCATACAAACATTTTTTAATTGTTAAAGTATAATATTAAAATATTAGTTTTATTTATTATAAAACAATTCAATGTGTGTGTGTATTTGCCACAGCCCCTGTTGTGCACAGCAGGGGATCTTGGCCCCTCTCATTCTCATACTACTTTACACTCTTTTCATCTCTCTTATATTATTCCACTCTCTCACTACTCTCGTCAATTTTATTTTTTAATACATTAATTTCTTATCATACTAAAAAAAAAATCATCAAATACTTTGGAGCTGGGGTAGTACTATAATTACGATCATATATGTTGAAATTTGATTGAAAACCAATTTAGTAAGAAGACCGTTAAATTATAAAGAAATATTTAATCACTTACAATAAATTCAATTACCCCCTCCGTCCGCCGTTAAAAGTATCAGTCACTTTTGCGCACTCATTTTGTAAAAATGATAATAAATAGTTAAAGTAAAGAAATAGTAAAGTAAGAGAGAGAATAACTTAGATAAGACTCTTCTCAACATTATTCTCTCTCTTACTTTACCATTTCTCCACTTTAAATATTTATTACTCCCTCCTTCCACAAAAGATGTCACACTTGTGGGACGACACGAGATTTTAGGAGATTTTGTTTTGCGTGTTAAATGAAGAGAGAAAATATAATTTTTATATTCATGTGAGAGAGAATTTTTCAAAAAGGGAAATGTGACATCTTTTATGGGACAAACTAAAAAGGAAAGTGTGACATCTTTTGTGCGACGGGGGTATCATTTTTACAAAACGAGTGTGCAAAGTGACTGAGACTCCTAATAGCGGACGGAGGGGGTATGACTTTATTCTTTGCCTACTCAATATCGATAAAATATTAGCTAAAAATCAGTTATTCTGATTTGATATTTAAGGATTGCTCGTTTCATTAAAATTGAGCTGTACTCCAATGTGACCATGAGGATCAGCCCAGTTCCCCAAACAACACCTATAAAGATGGAGGTGAAAATAATGAAAAAATTGCTATAATTTTTTCAGAATAATTGGTATTTTAACTATTTAGTTAGAAAAATATATAATGCACAGTATAATCCTTTTTCAAGACCAGAAAATAATTGCTTAATTATGGAGGACCCAATTGGGCTATAATTATGGTGTAGCCATCAACCTGTTTATAAAAAGCCCTAAAATTTGGCCCATTTAAAGTTCTATCATCATTTCAAGCCCATGATTAAGTTTCACAATTTAATTTTATAATCACCAGACTCAACTCAAGTGATCAAATCGTATGAAATCAATTTGATCTGCATGAATTTCGCTGCGGTATAATGCGATCAGTTCTGACTACCTTCTTCTTCAGGTAGCAATTGTCAACTGCGATTTTCAGAGCATGAAATTTAATGCTTTATCTTTAACTGCGAGCTGAAATTTTGTTGTTTCCAATTTTCATGATTTCATCCCCTGTTTAAATAATTTCTTCGGATACTGAATGAAATGCTGTATTCTGATTGATGTTGTTTACAACGCAAGGGCGGTTTTCGTGGAGCTATTTTATTGGTTGTGTATTTGTAGTTGCTCGAATTGAATTTTAAGTGTTGTTACAGAGTATTTGGGAGATTTATGGTATCATTGTTGGTTTTGGCGATGATATAGCATGCCTTTCCTTTATTAAAGAAAATAAGAGAAATTAGTTCTGATTTACTGTGAGATGATGGATTTCAATGGATAAAGTTGGTGTGATGCTTGATAGATAGTGAAATAAAGTATTTTGGAAAATTAGGCATGTCGTCTAGTGGGAAGCTCTCCTCTTTTCTATTTTCTTTTTCTACAAAATCTTTGTCGCCATCGTGATTGTGACCATCATTATTGCTTGATCTTCTTTTCTGATTGAAATACTAATTTAGCTGAACTTGGGATTGGTGAGTGGGGAGTGGGGAAATTTTAGATTTCCCTTATTAGCTAGAGCATTGAAGTTTGCAAGACAGAGGGAGATTTAGGAGATTCGAAAGGGAAAGAAGAGACAGGTAATAACAATGATAAGTCCTAAGGCAATATCCCTGAGCCAAGGCTTTTTATTAAAAGCAAAGAAGAAAAACAACTCGTTTCACAAGCAAGCTATGAAAGGTCATAATGTGGAAAGTTAGGAGCATGGCAAGTCTCTCTCTCTCTCTCTGTTTGTATGTGTTTAGTAGGAATAGTTAATGTTGATATTGCCTATTTATCACTAACATGTTCGATATGCGCCTCTTGTGGAAACCTATTCATCACTTGAATCTCCAATGACACCTGTTTCATTACAATGTAGAGCTTGTTAATTCAGTGGGTATTTACACAAATTGCTCTTGCTCATGAGTATTGGATAAGATATAAAGAGCTTCCGGTTTCATAGTTTTCCTTGGAATATGTTCTTTCATGCTGCATCAAAACAACAACGGTTCTCTGGAAGTACTTAAAGATAACTAAGATAACAAATTATTAGGTGTCAGTGTATATGCACTGAAACTAAATAAACTTAGTCATCTCTTAATTTTTCATATCAATTCGTCGATCATTTCCAATTTGGTCTTTGATGTATGCGAAGTGAATTCTTTGTTATATTAATATACATTATCATGAATGAGAAAATCGTGTCTGCCAATGGTCATTCCAACTGACATATGTTCTTCTGAAGTAACTCAGAGTGCCTTTTTGAGTTTTTAGCTAAGTAAATTATATTAGAACCTTTTGGTTAGGTCTTATCTCTAACCTCACCCCCCTTACAAGAGGACAAGGTTAGTGTTCAGATTTTCACAGTAAAGTAATTCAGAGTAGATGATCAAGCATGGTGGAAATGATTGGACCTCTTGCATTTTACGATTGATTTATACATCCTATAAAAAGCTTTCTTGATAATCAAGTTCATCGTGTTTCTTAATTCTGCATGCATTATAATTTCTAGGAAAATCTAAAATATTTTGCATACGTTATTGACATTTCAATTTTCAATGCTATGGTATTAGCTAGTTGTGGCTTGTATGGATAAGGAACTTATTGTTTTTCTTTATCTTATATCATGTTCTTTGATTTCATTGAGATCAGTACTGCTTACAATTTTGACATTACTACAGGGCAGCAACAGATGTGTGTTGAGATTGAATATTCAAGAATCTTACTTTGTGTTTAAAGAATATTGGTACTAGACATAGTCACATAGATTTCACTGTGTCACTTGTTATGCTGGGGAGAGAGGAAAAGTTTAATTTCTGGCTTTCTGCAGAAAAGAAAGAAAGTAAAAGAACATGAATGTTTGAACCAGCTTGCAATTCGAATTGGTATATGCAGATTGTTAATTGATGGTTTTTATTTTGTGAAGTGAACCAACATAAATAGGGGATCTGTGGAGTTTTTCAGATAAGAAACCATCAGATAAATGATACGGGTAACATTGACAGCAGGAGCAAGAATTTATGGTAAGTTGGTAACTGTTAATGTGTCAGAAATCTTGTATTAGTATAAAATTTTTCTATAGAGTCAACCAAATAACATATTATATTGTTTTGAACGGTACACCTTGCATACAAAGAAATGGTACCACTTTATACTTCTAAGATTAATGATAGAATGAAAAATACTTACATCATTGTTTCTCTACCACTCACATATAACCTGGCTATATTTTATGCATTTGGACTAGTCAAATTTTTTATAAGGCAATCACTTCTTCCTCACATTTTAATAATAAATCTGCTTGCACATATTCATTGCTTACACCAACCAAGTCATTCGCCCGCAGCGCTTCATTCTCCCAATCTGTTCTATCAATTACTGATAAAATGGATAATACGCATACGACCTGAGCTGCTAAAAGCCCATAACAAAGGCCCATGAACCCCATATTCCAGAAAAAAGCCAGAGCTACTGCCACAGGTGCTCCCATCATGTAGAATGAACAAAAGTTTATAGCTGCACCAATGCTAGGCCTAGCACTTCCTCGGAGAGCCCCGCAACAAGTGGTTTGTGGACAATTGGCTAGCTCACAAAGTCCAATAATAGGCAGCACTGCCACTGTCAGCTCAAGAACTTCATTGTCATTGGTGAAGACCCTGCCCCATGCTTCTCTTCCTAATGTTGTCAGTAGAAATCCAAATACAGATGAGAGAAATGCCAATGCTATGGCTACTACAGTTGCTAAGCGTGCCTTGTTTGGCCTGCCTGCTCCAAGTTCGTTGCCCACTCTAGTAGAAATAGCTGCACTAAGTGCTGAAGGCAATGTGTACATAAGAGATGTGGTTTGTATTACGATAGCTGATGTTGCAAGTGCAACATGGGGTTTGTAGAGGTAACCAGATAGAAGTGTCATCAACTCGTACCACCACCATTCCAAACAAACACCCAGGCAAGTAGGGATTGTTAGTTGAAGTAGCATTCCCCATTCCTTCCAAAGTGAGATAAAGCCTGGCTTGTTTGAAGGTTTTGCTGAGGATTTAAACAAATGAATCTTCTCTTCATGAGAACATTTTATATAGCCTAAAAGAAGTAGCAAGAAGTTAAGATTGGCAATAAATGTGGAAATTGCTATCCCCTGGATGCCAAGATGTTGATAGAAAGTAAAGAAGATGGCAATTGGAAAATGTAGTAGTGTTGCAACCAGAGTGCACCATAGCAATGGCCATGTTTTCCCTTTGCTGCGTATGTAGATACGTAGAGGATGAAGTAGGCTGTTGACAATAAGATCAGGAATTGCAGAGTGGCAGTAAAGGCTAGCAATATGTACTACTTCTGGTTCTTGATTGAGCCATAATAACAGAGGCCCAAGATATATCCAAAGAATCCCAATGGGTATTGATGCAAAAAGCAACAGAATTATGGTTTTTTGAAGGGTGAGAGACACCATGGTGAAGTTCTTGGATCCAAAAGCTTGGCTGCAGAGTGGTTCCATTCCAATGGCAAGGCCATAGAGCACAGAGTAACCTGTAATGTTGGTGAAGCCGATGGCTAGAGCACCTCCTGCCAGCTCCACGCTTCCTAGCCTTCCTATGCATGCTACTGAAATCATGTTTTTCAGGTAATTTAATATGCCCATAACCAATATCGGAAATCCAATGTCAAAAACATTCTTCAGTTCCTCTATCACCTAGCATAAAAGACTTGTCAGCATTATAGAATGTTACTGGTACATAGTATTATGTTCTTTGAGCTTTGAAGATTTTATTAATCTCACCTCTATCATTGTCAGCCTTTTTTTGTTGTCGGTTGCTGCCATCATTTTCCTTTTTGCTTGTTCTTCTTTTCTCCTCTCTTATTTGGTTGAGTTATGTGGCACTGTTGATCTCACAGCTCATACACACTTTTCTGCACTTCAACATGCATGCTTACAGCCCACTTACTCCCATGCTGTTATGGGAGTGACATCCCATGGGACAGTAAGGACTTTTTATAGGCCCTCGGGTGGTGGGTTTTCAAAATTCTTTTTCCTCTTACTTGTGATGGAACATCTAATTAAATGGTAAAATAAGAATCTATAGTGGCTTTGTGCCCTAATCTCATACATAACAGATTCCTCAAACTTTAATTTGTAACTTTGCCAAATATATCTGAGCATATCTGCTACCTCAAATAAAAGAATCTTGCAGAAGAGTAATATTTACCTAAATATACGATTTATCTTCACATGTAGGGGTTTTCTGTATTTATAGTTGTCATTTTTTCATGTATAGTCTGATTTCTGCTGGCCTAATTAGTTGTAATCTTTTTAAGAGCTGAATAACCCTTGTGGTTAAATATAATTTCAATATTAACCCACTTGCAAAATGATGTTTTTACTCTTCACTGTGGTCTTTAGGTGTAACCTTGTAAGGTGGTTTACGCTTGCTTTTACTAATTTCCTTTGAAATGTTCATAATGTTGTTCTGTATTAGTAGTTTGTTATAAATCTCTATTGTACTGTGTACCATATTATGTGTTGCATTAAGAATGTTGAACTACTTTTTTGCCTGAGAGTTAGACTTCTTAATATTGCCAAGAACCTTTATCAAAATATCTGCACAATATCACCATCATGCCTCTGTCACTTAATGATGGGAAGAATCTATTTGTAGTGGTGGAAGGAATTTGTTCAGGTCCATGTCGCATTCTAGCTATTATTTTCGAGTAAGCAAAAATCTTCCATCTTGTGCTTGCATCACAAGTGTATCCAAGATCCCCGGGAAAATCTCCTTGTCAACTATAGCACATGCATGCCTTATCCAGTAAAGTTTCTACTAGAAGACTTCTTTCTGTAAACGTTGCCCCATTTCCACTTTGTACTAGTTAGGTTCTTTGAGAAAGAGACACCCACACAAACACACACCCTCTCTACACCCTCAATTTCCACATCTTCTGTGGTAAAAAAATGTGTACAATGCTGCTACCCTAGATTTAGTTAGTTTTGGAGTTATATTTTATAGTTTCCATCATATACCATAATCTCTACAAAGACATGTATCCCATAAGCATCATAGAGTAAATTTCACAACATCATCCTTTTGCACTTGTGCATGTCCGTAAGAGACAAACAATGAAACAATGCAGATTTGTGTATAGATATCTCATGCATCCTGATTTTTTTTTCATTTATGTAGGAAACTGTTGTGTGCTTTTCTGTTATCCATCCTGTAAAAATAGAACATTTTTACCTTTCATCTATTATGAAAAGCATCTATCTCAAAGCACGTTATATGTAAAAAAATTTGTACCCAGTTATCTGTTGCTGAGAGCATAACATATGGTGCCTTTGTCTGAAGGTCATTGGTCCATTTGAAGTCCGATCTGTTTGCAACCTGGAAATATCTTGTCATGCTCATATGAAACCATGCATGTGTTTATTTGTTGCACCAAATGAGTGACAAATCAAACCCGCGCGTAAATTATTATCCCCACTTCGCATAATCTTGTAGGCAAATTGCATCTCAAGCATCTACTTTTATTCTCACCGTTGAAAGATGGGATGGGATTGGATGGGATGGGGATGCGATGGGGTACCTCCCCACTCATTTCCTTATTGAACCCCAAAAGGGGCAGTACTGTAAGGGAGAAAAAGTGCTATTTTTAAACTGTCATAATCTCTTGCTGTTGCTATGTTGCTTTTTTCTTGGTCCCAAGGTCTTATGGAGTGGTTATGAACAACAGAAACAACTGACAGGCAAACACGGCGTGGCTCGTTTATTTAACAGATGAAATGCATTTTCTCACACTTATGGACTCGAGGATGAAATAGTAGGGTAATCTCGATCCTTTTGGTGAGTCAATGAGATATTTTCTTCTTGTGGGCTATTATTCTTTCCTTTATTTTCACTCCTCGTGATTTAGGTTGAGGCAAACGTGCTATTTTATACATGTCACATCTATATTTATAATGTTTACTGTTACTCTCTAAGAGCTTGAGTTACTGAAATCTAACTTGCAGAAACTTGACTCTAGCTAACATGCCTTTGCCCCATATCCACTTTGCTTAATGTAGTTTGTTGACAAGCAAGGTCGAGTTCTAATGAATAGTTATCTTGAGAAGAGTAGAATGCTCTTCAAATCCTTGGGAACGACAGTGATGTATTTTAAATTTCATAAATTCATGCCACTTTTGTAATTTATTAGTATGCGGATCAGGTCATGCCTTGTCCAATGATTTTACTCAAGACTCTCCCTGCTCAAAATTATGTAGGGCCGGAACCAAATAATAAATCATACAGTCGAAATGCAATCCGAAACATAACAGTAGTGCCATAATATTCCCTTGTAGGGGCCATGGTTGTTGAAAATGCAAACAAGATATATAGCACTTTGAGTCTTGTCCTGTGGGATAGTGAAGAATGCTCTTTATTAGCACTATAATCTTGACCATGATTTAGGAAGCAGATCATAACCTAGGACAATGGCTTGGTGGAGAGAATCTGCTATGGCTAGATTGTCCACATTATTTGGTCTCGTCTCGATTCGTTTCATCATGATATGCCAAGAAATTAAACACGATGAAATTCCAAAAGACAAATCCACAGAGAGTCAACCATAAAAACCAAGAATTGTCTGGCACTTGATTTTTACTTTGTCCTTGTTGGTGGTGCTTCTTTATGGGGTGCACACTCTATTTGTACCAGTAGTAAGTTGCAATGAATAAGTTGGTTAGTACTATATGAAAACTTCTAAAACTCCAACCATCTTAGATAAATGAAGACTCTTTTAGCATTCTTGTCTCATGTCTTGATCCACACACATTTAAACATTAGTAAAATGACAAATATGCCACTCCATATGGATTAGGATTCCTTCTTGTGCACCTCGAGTCAGTGTCACTTAAGTTTTTCTATTCTTTTATTGTACACTGCAAGTGCCATAATTAAGTGATAGACAAGAGATTGAGGTGGACTAGTGCAACTTGATATGCATTCAGTTTTGGAATATTGATTAATCATATCCAACCCAAACCTGTTAATCTTGAATATTTTTGCTCATCTAAATCCCTAAATACCCCCCTTACTCAAGAATGAAACCAACTTGCCCAACTTTTGGTTAGAAAACAAGCTAGCTAGGTAATGGCATTATCGATAACTAGTTGATATTCAACAGATAAATGCTAGTTGAGTCTGTGCTCAATCTTCAATCCTTCTGTTTCAATATTTAGAGATCTCAAATCTCAAGTATGATTATCTTTGGATTTTAATCAATATAATCGCATTTTTCTCAATACCCGTATAAAATACATGACTAAGATATTTTTATTCTTATTATTACGATTTCTCAAATTCAAGTATTTCAATGAGAAACGTCTTTGGATATCTTAGTGAATAATGAATCAACCTCAACCTATAGTGTTTTAATCTATCCAAATTAATCCTCAAAAGTGAAGATATCTTTAATGCATATTTATGAGTAATCTCAATACATATTTTTGGCATTCTTTTGTCGTGAGGATCACAAAAAATTCGAATTTCAATTCATATCTTCTGGTGAAAGGCTGTTGTGGATGCCACCATACGTACCCTTCGTTGCATGCACATGCATGTCAATTTTTAGGTAATCCAAACGTGCTTCTTTTCTCTGTCTCTCTCCCCCTCTTGTATATAGTTTATATGCATATAAATATATGTATATGTATGCCTCGTGCATATCTTCATAATGTACATGTGTTACTTTTCTATGAATTCCCAAAGGGAGAATGTGAAACTCCAGCAAACCCAACTTAATTTAATGGTTATCTTAATTAATTTCTTTTCTGATCTCTAAGATGTTTGGACTTCTCCCACAATTATAATTAATATATGGATTCTACCAGTCAAAAACACTTTCATTCATCAAAATATCCTTTTTATTAGCAAAGAAAGAATTCTTTCACTTTGATGATGGGGTGTATGGCATGGATGTGCACCATTAATATATAAATGGAGCATGGAAGATAAATGAAGCTTACCAAAAAGGACTCAACATGCTCAACTAGTTATTCAAGGGACTCAAACACAAAAATTTCTATGTGATGCAAATTATCATGTGATTGGGTGGGGGTGGGGGTGGGTGGGGTGCATTATCATGTAACATGGATTTATAAGTTGATATGACATTATCCTAATTTTCACCATTCCATTGTAACAGGAGTTGATTTTAGGGGAAGCACTAGGTTTTCCATTTTGTATTAGAGTTCAAGTTAATTTCAGTTTCATACCGAAAAGTGCCTAAAATATTTTTCAAATATAGAAAATATTAAGTCACGTATGATATTATATTCTTTATAATTTTTATTAATTTTAATTTGAGGGGGGATAAAGTGAGGTCACAATCATGTGATGTTAGTTATCAATCAACTACAAGAAATAGGGCATGACATGATCAAGAATTTCTTCAATCTCAACCATGTGGCTTCAATTTTAGATGAGAGTTAATTAAGTGTTAGGACCACACTTTTTCTTGCCTTAATAATTAAATTCTCGTTAAGTCATCAATCACTGTCTTAAGATTTCTTTATGAAATTACTGCTTTTTTTCTACTTTTTTCTTTCTTCTTTATTGGACCAAATTATGATTAATATTACTTTCTACTTGATTATTATGTTTGTCGGTAGATAGTGATACGAATATCACAGTAAAAAAGAAAGAAATAATTAAAGATCAAATAAATAGTAATTAGTAAATTATGATGAGTATAAAGGTCAGATCGTAATTACTATATACCCTCCTTTTTGAATTTACTAACACTAAATAATCATATCTTATACAAAAAGGTGACAACAATAAATTCTCGATAACAAGTACCATAAAATTCAACTAAATCATAAAACTGAAATTAAAGAAAAGAAATAAGAAATACTAATGTGTAGAAAAATGAAAAGTAATATACATAATGAAGTACGACATAAAGATGGTTAGTGAATATCATCCGGCCGAATCTGCCTTTGTGAAGCTATTCTAGTTTAAGAAAATTATGTTGAATTAAGTAACTATTTAATATTAGCTTAATATGCTGTATAATTATCAAGAATTCTGAATATGACGTTCTTTTAGGAAATTATTATCATATAATTAATAAGCAATGAAAGTGTGAATCCAATACGCCAATAATTTCTATAAATACTTTCACATATCAAACACCTCATAATGCCAATTTAAATATGCATATATCTTAATTTGGGGCAAAAATACGTTTTAATGATCCCTTTTTTAGATCAAAAGCACCGAACTGATATTGAGGGTTAGGCAAAAATTTTGTCACTATTTATTTTATCACTATAATAGTTAGGCAGAGGAAACCTAACTTCACGTGCAATAATGATATTACAGATAATTTGAGAAAAAATGGTAATAATAATAATAATAATAATTAATGAGTAAGGTTCTTGCCAAACTTCAATCTTGATATACACGATTTTAACAACATCAATGTATATTCTCCTATCTTTATTGTTAGGAATAGTGAGAAGTTTCTCATTTAAAACATTGTTTCTTTCCCATCTTAACCATATGATTGGATCTGCATTGAAAACACAAAGGTGATTCTCATATTCAGCCTATTAACTCCAGAAATAAAACGTGGTCCGAATATCGAATTTTTTTATTTATGTTTTTAGTATATCACCACAAACAAGTACTTAATGCTATCTTATTTTAGGGGTCATGATTTCTCTTTTTTAGTTTGTCTCAAATTTTTTGTTAAAATATTTTATTTCTAGTTTTAGTAAAAAGTTTATCTCTTTCTCTCTCCTCCTCAATAAAACATGGTACATTTTCCTCTCTACACTCATTATCCTCATCTAAAATCAAGTGCAATAAAAAATGCAATCATCTTGAATGCGACTAATGAAAAACTCCCTTCTTCTCTTAAAAATAAATCATATTTATTATTTTAGAATGTCTTTTAAAAATAAACTAATTCTATTCATGAATTTTTTTTTTCTCTCTAATAGAATGAGTCTCATTCGTTACTAACAATACTTCAATATCTTATTACCAATTGTACTAGAAATAACTACTCCCCACTATAGTTACTTACTATAGTTGGGAGTAGGACGTACAAATCATAGGAGGGGCAATAGCTACTTAATCCTAACTTAATTCAAAATAGCTTGAACATATGTTACTAGACTTCTTCCTATATTAATTCAATAACTTATTACCAATTGTACTAGAAATAACTACTCCCCACTATAGTTACTTACTATAGTTGGGAGTAGGACATACAAATCATAGGAGGGGCAATAGCTACTTAATCCTAACTTAATTCAAAATAGCTTGAACCTATGTTACTAAACTTCTTCCTATATTAATTCAATAACTTATTACCAATTGTACTAGAAATAACTACTCCCCACTATAGTTACTTAGGACTCGTTTGATACAAAAGATGGGATATGAGAAGATATGTAAAACAAGATAAGAAATACGGGCTTCATGTCAAGATATGCAAAGATATGATTTTTTTTCCGTTGTTGTTTGATAGAAAAGAAATTATGTAAATTTGTATTGTATATTAAATAACATGGCTTAACTTGACAAATTGGTGAGATACATAAACAAGGTTAATGTTATAATTTTGGTAAGATTAGATAGGGCCCTGGTCTTATATTGGGCTTTGAATTAAGCTTAACTATGATATCAAACAATTAGAAATGTACATATATAATTCTCTATCTTGGTATTACTAATTTATCAAACATGCCCTTACTATAGTTGGGAGTAGGACATACAAATCATAGGAGGGGCGATAGCTACTTAATCCTAACTTAATTCAAAATAGCTTGAACCTATGTTACTAGACTCCTTCCTATACTAATTCAATAACTTATTACCAACTGTACTAGAAATAACTACTCCCCACTATAGTTACTTACTATAGTTGGGAGTAGGACATACAAATCATAGGAGGGGCGATAGCTACTTAATCCTAACTTAATTCAAAATAGCTTGAACTTATGTTACTAGACTTCTTCCTGTATTAATTTTATGCAATTAATTATCGTGTTTATTTAACACTACTAGTCTCTCCTAGACACTCTACACATGTCGTGTTTTTACTCGATTGCAGATCTTCTCACCTATTCCCAGACTCATATACTGATATTTGTGTAGACAAATTTTATATGAATAATTAGGATTTGATCTAGAATTGGAGACAAAAGCCTAAGACAATGAGAAGTGAAAAAAATCAATTATCGAGTTAAACATAGTATATCCAAGATTCTCATAATTAAATGTTTTGTAATTTGTAAATACGAGAACTTTTCATCATTGTGCATAGATTTTATCACATGTTAATTTTACCGTTAACAATTCGATTAGCCCGTAGGGCTAGCCCTAAACCCAAACATTTAGGGGTTGAATAAAAATGTGTAACTCAATAAAATTTTAGTTCAATGAGCTTATACCCGATTAACCCACAACTTAAGTAGGATTGACCTAAAATCTATTGAACTGATTCGATTGACATCGCTGATGACTATCCCACCACATAAACATATGGATTTATTTAGTACCACTATTGTTTTCTCCAAATTTTGTTGGGCCTAATCATTCCTTAAAGATTAGATCTCTAAACATATATCCCCTCCTCTCATCACACTAAGCCCAAGGGAGAAGAAATGGACTGCATTTGAAAACCAAATATATTATTTTTGCTTTTACAAAATCTCCAAAAATAAATAAATGAATCAGGGGCTAAATTTATGTTGGTTCATAAATGCAACTCTATTAAATACTCCCTCCGTCCCAATAAATATGCAACATTTGGTTTTCGGCACGAGATTTTATGCAATGTTGTTTTGTGAGTTAATGAGAAGAGAGTAAAGTAAGAGAGAAGAGTTAGTGTTGCTTCCATTTTAGGAAACGTTTCATTTTTATTGGGATAACCCAAAAAGGAAAACGTTGCATTTCTAATGGGACGGAGGGAGTAATTTATTTCATCTGTTCTACAATAGTATACACGTTTTCCTTTTTAGTCGGTCTCATAACTTTATAATTTAAAAAAAAAAAATCTCTTTAATGAGGTGTGACATATTTTCTCCACTAACAACACTTTATTCACTTTTTCTCACTACCTCTCTCTTATTTTACCAATTTTGCAAAATCCGTGTCAAACTCAAAATAATAAAAAATGTTTGTATTAATGTATTTTAAACTTCCCGCCTTGAAATCCATTACTCCTATTTTCACTCATCATGTTCGTACCAAAACCGAAAAAAAAACGACCAAATCACATCAACAATGGCGTCCCAAATTCTTCTGCTATCACTCTGTCTCACTACCTTCTTTGCATTCTCTCTCAATCCCCAACATGCAAATTCAGGTACACTTGCCAAAATCCCTCCTAATTTTCAGAAATTTTCTCTGATCCTGTTTGTTTCGTGCAGATGGCGCAGTGGAATTGCCTGTTTTTATATTCAGTTGGCCCAATGATGAAGGAAATTTCGCAGCAGGCGACATTGCAACGATCAATGTGAGAGTTATTGGGAATTACGAGAAGGGGAAATATGAATTTGAGTTTAGTCCTTATCTGATAGTGAATGATAAGATAGGAAATAGCAGTTTTATAACTGGGGTTTCTTTGCAATTGGATGGCGGAATCGACGATTGGAGAATCACTTTCAGCCCTCTCATGGTTGGTCTCTTTGATGTGCTCATCGTTGACGACCATTTTCGCGTCTTCGATTCCTCCTTGCACTTTCAAGTCAACCCAGGTTTTTTCTCTCTTTATTGAAATCCCAGCAATTCAAATTATGCAAAAATTAATTGTTGCTTGATTGAATTCATTGTGCAGTTGTGTTGCCTATGTGTGTATAATACTTAACCGAATTCGAATTGGAACTCCTTGTAGAAAAGGGAAATGCGTGTTCAATTAAGGTTGGATTGGCTCATTCTTACTAGTTATGATCTACAATTTTGAGCAAATGTGTAGGGAAAATGTATCCCGCGGCAGGGATTATGTCATGGGGAGACGGGGCAGATGAGTTCGTAGCTGGAACGAGGGCTGAAGTGTTCATCCTCCCCAGAGATGCATTTGGCAACGAGATCACTTCAACCAGTGAAGGATCAAGAGACTACACTTTCTCATTATCTGCAACGACCTCGGATGGAATCCCAGCAACTCTACTCAACACATCATTCAAAGGATGGAATGAGCAACAACACCTCTGCCTTGAGTTCATTGCAGCTACTGCAGGAAGCCTCCTCCTTCATGTAGAAACCGAAAACCAAACACTGCACGGATCGCCACTACCGTTCATGGTGCATCCAGGTGGTTCACGCATTTCATAGCCTTGAATGCTCCATTTTTATTAGCTCTTAGATTGATACCTATCAACTTTCCCTGCAGGGAAACTGGATATCTCCCGCTGTGAAGCTCGGCTGAAGGTGGAAACGAAACATTTCCAACTGTTCTCGAATATGGAAGGGTTAATCCACCAGTATGATCGATATGGGAACTTGGTTTCTGGATCATATGAATTCGACCTTGAAGTTTTCGAAAAGGGAACCAATCTGTCCATGCCGTTATCTGATCTTCTCTTCAGAGACGTCGCCCCTGGAACTCAGTCGTTCTCCTTCACCCTATATGAGCCTGGGAACTTCACACTCAATATATCAGATAAGGAGAAGAACACCCTGATCTCCAACACACCATATGATTTCGCTGTATATATAGGTACTCGAGAGAAATATACTCAACTTCCTCATTTATGGACATTCGTTTCTCAACAAGGACTTTTTCTGGATGACTAAAACAGGTTACTGCGATGGAGTTAACAGCATAGTTAATGGATCGGGTTTAAATAGCTCTGTTGTTGGTGAAACTGCAAAGTTTTCGATTTTTTTGAGGGATGCCTATTTGTATCCTTCTCAGGTTCAGCTAGAAAACCTTCGAGTTCACATTATACAGTTGTCTGATTCACAGATTATACAACCAAGAATACAAATAAGGGCGTCTAATGGTATGAGTTCATACAGCATAATTTTGTTCTAGTATTATAGGAAAATCATGTATCTCAATTCTCTTCTACAGGAAGCTTCTCCTCTGGAAAATTGAATCATGGAGTGATTGCTACAAGAAACAATGTAAATTTATTTCTAGATATCTTTTCTTCTGTTTCCCATCAGATGATACAGATCACAAGAATTTTGGTAGTTGACAGATAAACGATAACTGGAATTTCAAGGCTAGCGACTTTGATGTTAGTTATAAATCTGAGAAGAGCGGCTTGCATGAGATGCGTGTTTTTTGTGGGAACATCGCCTTGAATGGTGGTCGTGCATTTAGAAAGGAAGTGACTGCAGGTTCCCATTCAAAAGTTCTTAGCAATAATGTCAGTAGGTCTGTTTTATAACAAGCCGATGCTTATGTTCTTCATCCTGATGTTCGTGGCTGATGCAGGGGCTGTCAATGTCTCACTCTCTGGGGTGGTGAGGTTTTCAGAGAAAGTGGCGAAGATGGTGAAAAATGACATAGTTGTACGCCTCGTGGATTCCTATTCAAATCCTGTGCTTTTACAAGAATCACACTTGAGATTGGAGATTGCTTCAATCAACAAATCTGCCTTCTCTACATGGGATTTTGCTGACAACAACAATGGGTTGTACACGGTTAAGTATCTTGCAAATGATATTGGAACCTATGAGCTGTGTGCTTCTTATAAGGGAGAGCGCTTCGTGCCATGTCCCTTTGGTGTTCACGTCTATAACTGTAAGTAATGTCGTCTGAGGCTTGGTTAGGACTACAATTTTTGTTCTCTACTAGTCCTATATCGACTTGGTAAAGATAAGATAACCATCTCTCCTTTATAACCACCAAGTTGTAAAAATTATTGTGCAGATGAGTATTTCCCTGTAGCTCGCAATGACACAGCTTCCATTTGGGAGGATGAGGCACTTGATTTTGATGTTACGAGAAATGACTCTTTTTCTGGTGCAAATGCAACAGTTGTTGAATATTCCAAGGTGGAAAGAAATGATTTGAGTTGTTCCTTAAATTTATCAACCATGTTTATCTGGTGTGATTGGTTTGGTTTTGCAGCCAAGGCATGGTTCACTCCTACTGTACGGAAGCAGTGTCTTTAGGTACACGCCATATAAGGATTTCTATGGTAATGATGATTTCTCTTATACGATGTCCGATTCAAATGGGAACCTTGCCTCTGCTGCTGTGGGTTTGCTCATCGTCTGCAGACCGCCTCACTTTGCTTCGATCCCGAGCAACTTGCAAGCTGTAGAAGAGGGCGTTAGTCCCACATTCGGGTAAGAAAGAAAGCTTGCCTCTGAACTGTAGTCTATGATATCCTCCATGTCTGATTGAAGTTTCAAGAAATCTTTTCCTATAGATCTCACAAATCTTACAACACCTAGTAATAGTTTATTAAATAAACCAGTCCGACAGATGCTCGACGTTGTGCTAATCTCATGGTTGACTATGTTTTAACTCATGCAGTGGTTTTAATGGATTTGAAGTCACTTATTCGGACTTGGGAGAAAACATAAGTGTCACTCTGAGTTCAAAATCTGGTACAGTTCAGCTATCTCCTACGCAAGTGCAGTTTTGGAGGCCTAATTGGGACAAATTTTCAGTCCATAAAAAGGTTGATGAACTGAAGCTGATTGGTTGTATTGATGTAGTAAACTCAGCCCTGCAATCTATCCAATATTCTGGGTACATAGATATGATCACTTCGTGTCTGTGTTTGTGGATAAAAACATAGTCTGATTTGCTTCCCTTTGTGACAGAAACCGTGATTTCTATGGTGATGATATGATCACACTTTATTCCGAGAACAGCAATGGGAGGAACGATGTCAACGTTCCCATCTTCGTGCAGCCTGTGAACGACGCTCCTGTGATAAACGCCCCATCATTCGTCGTATTAAATGATACGAGTGATGGAGTGCAGATTTTTCGTGAGAATTCTGTTGGTGTTCACGACCCTGATCTTCAGAACTTTCCTGGTAATAATTGAACCTTTCTCAAAGAAATCAAGTACTGTAGTTATTAAAATTTTATAATGCTTTTGAGGTGTAGGAAACCATTCCCATTTCTTGATTGTGTTGACGATGGAGGTGAGCGATGGATTCCTGTCGACTAGCCTCCCTGCAGAGCTCGTCGCATCGACTGAGTTAAAGATGAAGAGCAGCTATCAATGGCAGCCTCTCCAAACATTTGTTACAATATCAAAGCATTTCATGGTGAGAGCAAAGGGGATCAGATTTAGGGGTGCAATTGAGGAATGCAACAGTATCTTGCAGAAGCTATCTTACCATGTGAGTCCATTAGGAATTCATAGCGATACAATGGCACAACGGATTTCATCCTCGTTAAACCTAAATGCTTTATCCCTCTCTCCCTCTCACTCTGCAGGAAGGCCAGCATGGAGCTGTGTTGACACTGACAGTGAATGATCTTGGTAACCATGGATGCTACCCGAACTGTGATCAGATGATGTCGACACCTCTGTTTGCTGAGTCAACAGTAAACCTCGTACGATACAAGCCCATGAGTTCATTGGCTGCTCATAGTAAGACGTGATCATAGTTTCAGGCTTAAAATAGAGAGAAAAAGAAAAACTAAGTTTGAGTTTTGGTGCAGTTTTAGGATCTGCAATCGTAGTCGAATCGATACTTGTGATCTCTCTTGGGTTGCTGCTGCTGTTCTTCATATGCAAATGTGCCGTTGTTTTAGCCCGGGAGAAGAGGAGGAGGAAGGCTAAGGAGATTGAGCTATCCAAACTTGAACATTCTTCAAAAGAAAATGTAAGCTGGTTTTTTATTCTAATATTTTATATAGAAGAAGAATAAAATTCTAAATGATGTTGCATTTGCAGCTGGATATGGATGCTTCTGAAAATGAGAGGTAGTTGCCATGCATATGTGGAAGACAGAACTGAAGCTCCAACAAGTTTTTACTTATCCAAATTTTAGTTTATTGTTAGCTCATTGAAATTGAATGTATATATAGTAGTTATCTTAAATTGACTTGTAGAGTCATGGCTAAATGCTTGTTTGTGAACAAATAGCCTGTTTATCATCTAGAAGAAGTTGTATACATGATCTAGAAGCCTAAATCATAGAGTATGATTCTAGTGACTATTTTGTTTCGAACTGCTTTATAAAAGCATATATATGTTTGTTGATCTCATCCGGCCTTTCTTGATTGATAAAGTGAGCAGCTCCTTCAAGCACGACCACATCCTCCAACAATGGCACGAATTGCTTGAATCCGCCTCCATGTATGTACTCTTTGGTCCCAGGAATATGATAGGTAGGGTCAAATTCCCCGGTGATGAACTTTGCTGGCACTGTTACCCCAGCTCCTGACCAGGGGGCGTTCAGTTCACAGTTTCTGTAAATTAGCAACAATACAAGAAAGTAGAAATTAATGGTAGTAGAATTAGGTATGTTAGTCCGGATAAGGCCATAAATGAGATCAGCTACTCTGATTAACGGAGCTCATTAGATAAAGAGATAAGGCTATAAATTGGATGAAATTTTCATCTAAAGTGATGGAGGCAATAAAAACTACTCACAAGACAAACACGCGATAGTAGTTGACTCCTCCGGTGAAACCAGTCTTGTCAAATTTGGTAACATAATAGTGAAGATCATCCTCTGTCAACCAAGGCGCTCTATCAGTGGAGTAGATAAATCCTTTGCCCTTGGGGAAGAAAAAGGGAGCAGGCTCACGGTATGACAGAATATTCTTGAGAACTTCCTTGGTGCCAATCTTCTTAAACTCACCTTCTATATCACCAGGCTCCTGCAAAATTTACAAGAAAATATATGCATCTAATATTTTAAATATGTAGAGAATTTAGGTCCTGCAATTATTTACATAATCCTGGCCACAGAAAATGCTCGTAAATAGCTTCTTGTTCCATCTAAAATCCTAAATAATGGTTTGTTGTTGGGAATAAAAAAAATTGTTCAAAATTGTGTGGCTCTTCATCACTAAGTCTTTACTTCATAATCATATAGATTCAAACAAACTCAAATCCAATATCCAAGCGCACTCCAACAAATAAGCAAAGGTCTTAAAATCCAATCAATAGTCCAATCCAATCCAATCTCAATATACAAGTTGTCTACAACTCACAGATTGAAGAGCAAAGTAATTAAATCATTCTAATTTCCTCACTGAGATTCCAGGTACATACATAGAGCTGTTCAGCCACCCCATGAGCAGAATGAAGAATCCAAACAGAAAAGGTAAAGTAAGTAAGAAACGATAGCCAACCTGAAACCTGCAGATATAGTGATCATCACCATACAATTTCCGAAACGCCTCAACCGGATTCGCCTCAGGATTTCCGGGGAAAAAAGGCACGCCTAGATTGACCAAAGCCCTGACTCTATCGGGCCGATACATAGCGAGATGCCAAGCCACGTTGGCACCCCAGTCATGCCCGACAACAAACACCTTCTCTTCATTCGGCGCCAACGCGTTCAGCAGTGCGACCAGGTCGCCAACCAGGTGCATTATGGTGAATTTCGATGGGTCATCCAGCGGCGCGCCTGTGGTTTCTCCGTAGCCTCTCATATCCGGCGCCACCGCGTGGTAACCTTGCGCCGCCACGAAAGTCATCTGGTGGCGCCATGAGTACCAGAGCTCCGGGAAGCCGTGGATGAAGAGCACTAGCGGCCCCTCGCCCACCTCCGCTACGTGCATCTGCAAGCCGTTGACGGGAATCACTCTGTGCTCTATTTTTTCCATTTTCTTTTCTCACTACAAACAAAAGTCTTTCCCTCCATCCAGGGGCGGATCCAATAGGAGGGGATAAGGGGCATTTGCCCCTCCTCATATATTTCATGTAGTACTATTTCATAGAGTAATTTTTAAAAATTTATGATTTCCTTTATAAATGCCCCACCTCAAACTATTAAAATTTCTTCTTAAATATATTTTTGCCCCCGTCGAATTGAAATCCTGGCTCCGCCCCTGCCTCCATCCATCAGCATTTAAGAGTTAAGACTAATACAATTATAAAATATTAGTCAATGGTCAAATTGTTGAAGCCGCCGTTGGTCGCAGCAGCCAATGAGATACTGAGATTGTTCTACTCTATCCAAAATTTGAAAATTCTAAGAAAGCAATGTAAGTGGATAAACGGTAAGGGGATATACTAACCAAATCATCAACTTTTTTGAACAACATATGTCAAGCTACATTACTCATACATTCATTCATTAGGGGAAGAAGTTGAAGTTGTATACATAAGCTTGAAGCCTAGTCTCATGCGATTCCAGTGATTAGAACTGCTTTATAAAAGCATATATAAGTTCATTGATCTCGTCTGGCCTTTCTTGATTGACAAAGTGAGCAGCACCTTCAACCACGACCACATCCTCCAACAATGGCACAAATTTCTTGAATCCACCTCCGTGTATGTAATCTTTGGTCCCAGGGGTATGATAAACAAGGTCAAATTCCCCGGTAATGAACTTCGTTGGCACTGTTACTCCAGCTCCTGACCAGGGGGCATTCAGTTCCCAGTTTCTGCAGCAACACAAGTAGAAGTAAGCGCTAGTAGAATTAGGTATCTTAGTCCGGATAAGGTTATAAATGAGATGGGCTGCTCCAATGTCGGGTCCATAATGGTTGAAAAAAAACGGATAATTGAATAAAGCTTGACAATACAGATACTCAAGCCGTCCATTGTACTCCCTAATGCAATTTTCAGTAAAAGTGATGAAGGCAACAAAACCACAAGTGATGAGGAAATGCTCACAAAGGAAGCGCACGATAGTAATTCACTCCTCCAGTGAAGCCACTGTTCTCAAATCTGCTAACATAATATTCAAGATCATGCTCCGTCAGCCAAGGTGCTCTATCAGTGGAGTAGGTAAATCCTTTGCCCTTAGGGAAGAACAGGGGAGCAGGCTCGCGGAATGAAAGTATGTTCTTGAGAACCTCCTTTGTGCCAACCTTCTTAAACTCAGCTTCTATATCACCGGGTTCCTGCAACATTTAACAAGAATAAGCATCTAGGGAACTTAGGTCCTACAATTTTCCATGTAAAATCTCCCTCCAAGATCAGAAACTTTGTTCTCAAGAATTAATGAGATACTGTACTAAAATATGAGATTACATGCAAGTGATTAAATAATGGTTTGTTGTTGATAAAAATGTTCAAAAATTCAGATCAGCATTCTCTACAACAAGACAATCAAGATCCATGGCTCTTCTTCATTAAGTCTTTACCTCAGAATCATAAAAATCAAGATCGTAAAATCCAATCACTACTCGAACAAAAGGAATACAAGGAACTACAATTCAAAAGAAAGTAAATGGTTCCATTCTCCTACTAAAAATTCAAGAACCAAGCAAACTGCAAGTCTTTACTATTTAAAGCAAGTGATCAAATCATTCTAAGCTCATCACTGCAATTCAAGATCCAAACCAACCACAAATCTTCCCCAAAAATCACATCTTTAGTGGTAAAAATTCAATGTTCACAACCCCAAAAGCAAATTTAAGAATCTATACTACCGTTCTATAATCCAATCGATGGTTCTACCTTTCGGATCTTGAGGGAAAATGAGCTAACAAATTGAATACAAATCGCAGAACTACAACCTAAAGCAATGTAATAAATCATTCTAAACAGAAAATGTAAACAAAGTAAGAGCAGAATGAAGAATCTAAACAGAAAATGTAAACTAAGCAAGAAACGATTGTCAACCTGAAACCTGCAGATATAGTGATCATCGCCAAACAATTTCTGAAACGACTGAACCGCATTCATGGCAGGATTCCTGGGAGTAAAAGGCACGCTGAGATTGACCAAAGCTCTGACCCTATCAGGCCTGTACATAGCGAGATGCCAAGCCACGTTGGCGCCCCAGTCATGCCCAACAACAAACACCTTCTCTTCATTCGGCGCCACCGCGTTCAGCAGCGCGATCAGGTCGCCCACCAGGTGCATGATGCTGAATTTCGACGGCTCGTCCAGCGGCGCGCCAGTGGTTTCGCCGTAGCCTCTCATATCCGGCGCCACCGCGTGGTAACCTTGCGCCGCCACGAACGTCATCTGGTGGCGCCACGAGTACCAGAGCTCCGGGAAGCCGTGGATGAAGAGGACTAGCGGCCCCTCGCCGACCTCCGCCACGTGCATCTGCAGGCCGTTGACCGGAATCAGTTTGTGCTCTATTTTCTCCATTTTTCTTTTTTCTTTTTTTGGTGCCGACTGAGGTGATGATGACTGACTGAACGTTTGCTAAAGAAGTGTTTGCTTATCGTTTTGTGTTTGGTGAAAAGTCAGGCCATAACTTTAATTTTTTAGAAACAGACTTTATATTTTTTATATTGAGATATTCACACCTAATATTATAGAATTTTTAAAAAATTACTAGATTAATAATATCAGGAACTTTATCCTAAGTTTGTTATTCCGGCAAATAATATCATGATATATATTTTTTCCGTAATTTCTCGACAACAACTTCAAGAGTTTCAAGATTTTCAATCTTTGAGAATAGTTTTTCTTGAAACACACCCTCCAAATTTATTCCCCAATTTATTAATATAATTAGAATTTTTTTACTGGTGAGAAATAACAAACTCAGGGTAAAGTTTATGATATTATCTATCAATTTCAAAGTTTGTGAGAAATTTTTTAAAAATTTCATGATATTAGGTGCCAATATCTTTTTTTTTTACTATATATTTTATACTTTTTCTTTTATCTTTTACTTTATCAATTTTTCGTTAAAAGTTAAAACATGTGCAATCGACGTACTCCTACTATATAAGACTACTATATTGTTTATGAGCGAAGAGAATAGGTAATTTAAACATGCTTTTCCCAGCTTTATGAATAGTTCCTTTCGGTTTGTTGGTTGGTTGATAGAGAAATGCATAAAGTAGATAACAAAGTGTTTGGTTCACATCTACCTTTGTAAGGATAACACTGGTGAAGGACATTTTAAACCTTCATTTGAAATTTCATTACTCCTAATTTGCAAAAAAAGTGTTTACAAAAACAAGATGTAGTATATAGACAAAATAACCTAACTTTTCATCATATAAATGTTTTAGACAGTGGAGGAGCCAGAATTTCAGCGGTGGGGTCCAAACTACCATTAAAATTTGCTGAGTGCGTTTAGTGCTAACGACATGGAAATAACTCAGACGTGATCATATTATAAAAAGCCGCACGTTGGAAACGAATGATGAGAAAATTAATTACTGAATAGATTTTTAGAGCATAGCACCATTTTACTAATAATATGATATATTTACATATTAATTAGATCAAAGAGTTATTCTCTTTTCCATATTTTTTTTAATAAAGGACATCAATTAAAAATATTATTATATACTCCAAGAGAATATTTTATGATATTTATGGAATCAAAGAATTATTTTTTATTTGTAATTATAAAAATCATTTTTTATGATTACAATATAAAATGATTCGTACAAAATTACTAGTAAAAAAATCAAGAGAAGTCATTAATGTGAGAAAACCATAAAATATATTTAAGCATAAAATCAATTTTACTAATATTATAAAAGTAAATGACTTACAAGCATAAAATCAGTGTAGGAGTAAATGAGTATGAGGGAATAAACAACAATAATTTGAGAAAAAAAAGGTAAATGAACTAGTACAGGAATAAAATCAATTTTACGAATATTATAAATCTATTTAATATGAATATAATGAAACATAAATGAATCCAAAATAGAAGAAAATATTTGAAAATAAGAATGCCGCTCCCGCTAGGATTATAACTCGACACCATTGCTCACACTGAGCATTAGAGGCTGCCACACAACTCAACTGCGCTAACATATTATATCCATATTGTTGCATACATATACTCCGTATATATACTATTCATCAAAATGGCTGAGGGGCCCAGGGCCCTTGCCCCACCGTGGCTCCGCCCCTAGTTTTAGAGTACTATCAATCAATGCCATCACAAAAAAACAAGAATGAAGAATCATATCCACAAAAATTAAAAGAATGATCACTTCTTTCATGAGTCATGACTATATAGAAAGAAATATGAACGAGCATACTTTCATGGCTTTTCATGTTAGAAATTTGGGCTTCCACATGACTAATTTAATGTGTATGGCTATCTTTCAGTTGTCCAATTAAAGTGATCCAATGAAGATTAAAGTTTGGGCTAAAGTGTATTTATTTTGTTATGGAAATAAGTGTAGATACCATAAAGTGATTTTCTATTTGATGAGGGACCGAATAGAAAATAAAGGGGTTTATATTTAATATAAATATAAGCTAGGGTTATGGTCCCCAGACGTCAGAAGAACATTCGATATCTCTGTATTCTCTCGGCAGACTATTGCGAAGAATGTCTCTGATCGTTTGGAAGATCCATAGCCGCTGCAAAGCAAAAAGCAATTCCACCGTTCAATTCTAGATGGATCAAGGTACGCTTCCGCTTTATAGTTTATGCTCCTTCTCCGTCGTTCTCGGTTGATCATCATAGAGAGCTTTAAGTAATTGTTCATTCAATTATTCCAACAAGTGGTATCAGAGCCACTCTATTGATGATTCTCTGAGAATTGGGAAGAGGAGAATTAAGATTTGTTTATTTTTTTGGGAATTCAAGAAATTCAGTTTCTTGATATTAGGGTTTTGCGTTGCGTTTTATAATTATGCATATATATATGTCAGCTGTTTCGGGATCAATTCCCTAATTTGATGTGAATTTGAATTCAATAATTCAATTCTTTTTTGTTCCTGTAATCTTGCGGATATAATATGGTTTAGGTATTTTCAATTCAAGGTTATGATTGTGCACGTATTCCAATACAGTTTTGGTTGTTTATTTTGATGAGTTAGATTGTGGATTATGCCCCGTGAATTAATACTTGTCCTCGTGGATTTATGTATATACACGTATTGATTGAGAATTTGGTTGATCGATGAAGGTTTTGCAATATTTTTCTAACCTTGCGCAAATCAAAGTTTTCCTTATGTGATTGGGTATCGCATATAGTAAATTGAGTTTTGGATTGTGGTTTACCGATAATTGTTTTCTGTTAATGAAAGGTTAATTCAATTTATGTGAAGAACTGCCCAATTTTGTATGTTCTTGTTCGGTGATTAGATTTCGTTCTCGCTTGTCATGTGAATCCATAAAGTTTAGGATTTGTATTATGTGGATTTATTTGGTTGTTTTGATGTTGCTTTTAGTTATTTGTGTTTGTTAATTTGATCTTGGGAAACATCAAAATTTGGATTTTGTCGATTTTAGTGAAAATCGGATTTGGCAAAATTATATGGAATCCCATTAGGAGTCAGCAATTTGTGATTTGCTAAGGAGTTATAGGGCTGGCCGTCAGGATTAGCGACTCACTGAGTTCGCAAGGTACGCGAACCTAGTGACTCGTTGGCTAGCCACTATATTCCAGACAGTTAACAACGACTTGCTTGCAAGCGTTTATATTCAGTTTTAAAATTTTAAATTCAATAATTTTGGTGCATCTCATGTTCCTTTTGTTAATGTGTGTATTTTAATGCGGATATTAGTCGGCCCACAGGAAGATTAATATTTGGCACGAAATACATACAAACCTTTAATGATAAATACGTGACAATTATTCAGTTTTCGTGTAAGTAATGTGTGATGCCCACAGGTGGACACTGCTTAACATGATCTTATTGTCAGTGTTTGATCATTATAAAGAGAATACCACTTACAAATTCACATTACTGTCAAAGGACTTATTGTGAATGTTGTGCTCGGTACCTCGATATGGTTTACTAATGTTCAAATAGATTAGTCGAAATAAGACGTTGCAACAGTAACCTCTCTTGTCTAGACTTCTTTACTGCGAATGTTAGGACGGTAAGTGTGTGCGTATTTTTAATGCGGATATTAGTCGGCCCACAGGAAGATTAATATTTGGCACGAGATACACACATACCTGTGGTGATAAATACGTGATGATTATCCAGATTTCGTGTGAGTAAATGTGATGCCCACAGGTGGACATTGCTTGACATGATCTTATTGTCAGTGTTTGATTACTACAAAAGGTTACCACTTGCAAGTTCATATTACTGTCCACAGACTTGATTTGAATGTTGTGCCGGTACCTCGAGATGCTACCATTTTATTTGAATTTTATGATGTGAGCATGACAATTAATTTGGTTTTGTTCTCTATTCAATTGTGATGTCTGCTTCTGCAGGTTCTTCCAACATGAACAATATATTAGTATTGAATGGGTAAAATTTTAAGGATTGCAAAGATTATATTTTGATTGCTCTGGGTTGCATGGATCTAGATTACGCGTTAAGGATTGAGCAACCTACTTCTCATACGGACTATAGTGCTTCTTATCAAAGGAGAAACTACGAGAAGTGGGAATACTCGAATCGTGTAAGTCTATTGATCATTAGGTGTAGCATCCTAGAAGCCTTTTGAGGCATTGCATCTAAGTATATCACTAAGGTCAGTGAATACCTTGCCAAAACTAAGGTACATTTTGCGAAAAACATTAAGGCTGAGACAAGCATGCTTGATCTCAATAAAGTATAAGGGCAAGGGCAACATAAGGGAGCACATTATGCAAATGTCTCACGTTGCTTCGCTAAAGCTTGAACTTTAAAGACTTGCTTGTGCATTTGGTGTTGCACATCTGGTCAGTATCTCAAGAAATAAAGTAAAAAGGCATTAAGAGAGTGTTTTGAGAATGCTACTATGGATAAGGGTTGATCACAAAAGAAACAACATAAAGATAATGATAGTTGTTTCTTTTGTGGTAAACATGGATATAAAAAGAAGAATTGTAAATATCGCGCATGGCGTGCAAAGGAAGTTACAATTCTTGTTTTGGTCTGTTCTAAAGTTAATTTGGATTTAGTCTCTAATGGTATTTAGTGGGTAGATTCTGGTGCTACTACTCACATAAGGTTATCAGTGCAAGGCTGTTTGAGCTACCGAAAGTCAATTGATGGTGAAAGATACATCTATGTGGAACATGACAAATCGGTGGAAGTAGAGACTATTGGGCATTATAGATTGTTATTAAAGACTGGAATTATTCTGTCTTTGAAGGATACCTTATTGTACTGTCTTTTAGACAAAATTTGGTTTCTATTTCTGCTTTGGACAAATTTGGTTTCTCTTGTTCATTCAGAAATAGTAAAGCTCTTCCTTCAAATAATTCTAGTATTGTGGACACTGTTTCCCTAAGTGCATATAACAATCTTTGTATGCTCAATTATGTTACTTCATATTCAGAAGCTTTACATGTTGAATCAAAAGGGACTAAGCAAATTAAATAACTAGAATTTGGTTAATTTATGACACAAGTGTTTTGGTTATATCTCAAAATAAAGGATTGTGAGACTTGTGTCATATGTTGTATTGAATACACTTATCTTTTCAGAACTTGATTTGTGTGTTTAATGTATCTAAGGAAATCAGACCAAACTTAAGAAATTAGGTGCCAATAGAGCTATACATTTTAGAATTGATATATACGGACATTTGTGGTTCATTCACTTCGGTTTCTTGGAATGATCAACAATATTTTATATCATTCACAAATGAATATTCTTATTCTAGGCACCTACATTTAATCTATTAAAAGTATGAGGCTTTAGACAAGTTCAAAATATTCAGGGTTGATGTTGAGCTCCAACTCAACAAAGGCATTAAGAAAGTCAAATCTAACCGTGGTGGTGAATACTACGAAAGAAATGACTGCACATGTGAACAATGTCAAAGACCTTTTGCCTTCTATTTGGAAGAGTGTGAGATCGTCGTTTTGTTCACCATGCCGTGATCGCCTAGCATGAGTGGTGTAGCTAAAAGACAAAATAAAACTCTTAAAGATATGTGAAGGAGTATGATTTATCATTCTTCCTTGTCGCATTCGCTTTAGGGAGAGGCATTAAAGACTGTAGCATATATCCTCACTTTGGTCTTCTAGAAAAATTTAGGGGTTTTTTAATTTTATGATCCCACAAAAGGAACTAATTTTTGGGACGAGAAATATAGTATTCCTTGAGGATGTTGAGTTTGGGGGGAAGAATGTGTTAAGGAACATTACTTTTGAGGAGGAGTCTGTATAGACACCTACTACTGCTTCTGACAATGATCAGGTATCAATTACTATCATTGAAGAAGCATATTAAGAACCTCAAGATGATATTGTTGTAAACATTCAATCTCATGCGGATGATATCATTTAAAGTCAATCTCAACAACCTCAATTAAGACTCTCGTCAATGGTACCACAAATTTTATGAAGTAGTTCTTTCATTTGGATTCAGAAAGAATGCTATTGATGGTTGTGTAACACAAGTTCAGTGGGAGCAAATGCATCTTGTTGGTATTGCATATCGATGACATATTGATCGCAATTAATGATAAAGAATATTGCGCAACACCAAGAATTACTCTCGAAGAAATTTGAGGTGAAAGATCTTGGGGAAGCCTCTTTTGTATTTGGAATCGAATGAAATAATTTTCGATTGTCACAGAAGGGATATAGTGAAAAGGTGCCTAAAGTATTTGAGATGCATAATTGCAAGTAAAGAAATACCCCTATGACTAACGGAGACAAACCTAGTCTCATTCAGTGCCATAAGATAAATCTTGAGATTTAGAAAATGCAGAAGCTTCCATATGCTTCGGTGATTGGGAGCCTAATGTGTGCTCAAGTGTGTATCAGACCCAATTTGGTTTCAATTGTTTATATGTTGGGCAGATATTTCAATAACCCGATATGGATCATTAGGAAACAGCAAAACGGGTTATGAGATATATATAGAGAACTAAGCATTACATGCTCGCATACATAAAATCAGATCATTTGGAGAGATCTTTAGGAATTTTGATTCTGATTTTGTTAGATGCCAATACAGTAAAGGATCCATTTTAAGTTACGTGTGTCTGTTGGCTGTAGAGCCATTTCGTGGAGAAGTGCTGAGCAAACACTTGTAGCTACTTCTGCCATGATAACAGAATTCGTAACTTGTTTTGGGGCATCTAGTTAATGAATATGACTGTGAAATTTTGTCACTAGGCTGCATATTGTAAGGTATTGAAAGACTACTTAAGTTATGTTATGACAATAACTCTGCAGTATTATATTCTAAAACAACAGGAACTTCCTGGTTGTTAAATAAAGGGTTTGGAATGGACAAATACATATAGAGCATAAGGGAATGGATTTGATGATTACAAATCCAATCATTAAGGGACTATCACCTAAGGTCTTTCATGGGCATGTAGCCCAAATGGGTGTTACGTTGTTTAAGGATACTTCCGTTCAGTGGGAGTAGTTTTGGTTATTGCTCTATATTGTGTTTTGAACATGTAGTTATAAAACTCATGTTATTCTCTGCAGAAATAAAGTATTATGTTTTGTCCATTATTTTAGGTTTGATCTCACTTTGGGAGGACCAGTTGGAAATAGGCATGTATGATCACCTTGCATGAAATTTTCATGCTACACTCCATAATTGATCTGTTGTTGATTATATTTGCATATGTGATTACTGATGGGTTTAATCATGAAAAAATATGGTGACTGCCCCTTTAGTCCTATGTCGATATGGTTGATAATAAGATTGTTCGGAAATACACTATGTGATAGCACTTTTGAGCGCTCATTCGGTTTGTACACATTTATTTGGTGTCATGTGTTGCCCAAGTGGGAGATTGTTAGAAATTTGGGCTTCCACATGACTAATTTAATGTGTATGGCTATCTTTCAGTTGTCCAATTAAAGTGATCCAATGAAGATTAAAGTTTGGCCTAAAGTGTATTTATTTTGTTATGGAAATAAGTGTAGATACCATAAAGTGATTTTCTATTTGATGAGGGACCGAATAGAAAATAAAGGGGTTTATATTTAATATAAATATAAGCTAGGGTTATGGTCCCCAGACGTCAGAAGAACATTCGATATCTCTGTATTCTCTCGGCAGACTATTGCGAAGAATGTCTCTGATCGTTTGGAAGATCCATAGCCGCTGCAAAGCAAAAAGCAATTCCACCGTTCAATTCTAGATGGATCAAGGTACGCTTCCGCTTTATAGTTTATGCTCCTTCTCCGTCGTTCTCGGTTGATCATCATAGAGAGCTTTAAGTAATTGTTCATTCAATTATTCCAACATTTCACACTAACAAATTAACCAAATAGAGGGACAATTTGTGAAAAAGGCATTTCCAAACCTTTTCAAGCTAACCCAAACATTTATTTGAACCTTTTTGATAACCATTTTACTGAGCTTTAATTAAATTCTTAATATTGAATTGATCATTTTTTTTAAAAAAAAAGTGTCAGTGCCAATAATGTAATAGCCTCTCATGACTCATATCACTGCATGCCGTTATTGAAGGGGATTAAACTGTGCTCTATTTTCTCCATTTTCTTTTTGGTGAGATGATTTACTCCACTCTTGTACAGGCAAACAAGAGTTTATAATTTTCTCAGTCTCTCCCTCCATCCATCACGTTTGAATTGTCTTTTTCATTTATTTATTTTCATTTTAGACAACGCTTTATATATTTTTTATTTTAGTTAGCATTCTATATTTACCAAATCCATCGTTTGTTTATATTCTTTGTGGACTTAATAATTATCCAACACAAAAAAATCAATTATTCGTGTTTACTATTCTGCACTTACTTGAATCAAGAGTATTTTATTTCAATTATTTTCATACAGTGTGATGCACTGCAATAGTTACTCCCTACGATCCGCCATTAGCTATTACAAATCAATTAGGCTCATATTTAAGAAATACAAAAGAATATAAATGAATAAACTTGATTTTTTAATAAAAAAATCTAGATATTTACAAATACCTAAACAGGAATATATGATTAATTGATAGCTATCTTAAATTGATAATTAACAGCTATCAACAACCTGCATTATGGATGTCAACACGTAGACATTTGTACGGCAACTAAATGTAGCTGACATACATATGTCTTAATGTCTTATGTTGAAATGTAAATATAGATGTCAACTACGTTTAGTTGGCCTACAAATATCTACGTGTTGACATCTATAACGTAGGTTGTTGACATAATTGTCAGTTATCAATTTAAGATAGTTGTCATCCTAACATGACCCTCTCTATATATTTTTGTAGAATTCTCTAGGTATAAGCAATTAGAATATCTAAATACTTTTAGGAGAATTATCTAGATGTTGAATTCTCTAGATTATTGATAGTATTATTTAAGAGAATAAATTAAGATATTTAGAATATAAAAGAATGAAGTAGAGAATTCTAAAATAAGTTAGGAATGACTATAAATATGGGAAAGATATACCATTTTGCACAAGTTATGGAGTTTAAAAATAAATTGTTCCTTTGTTTTTCTATATCACCGACATCTTCTAAATCATTTCTCATATATTCCACTAATTGTCCTCTCATCTTTTTCTTCCAAACTAAATTACTACTCCAACATATATCTTATATTCCAATGCGAATACTAGTAACATACAATTACAACTAATCAGATTAAGATAATGGGAACATACCGGATCATCTAGTTGGTCGAACATCATATATTTTGCTACATTATCATACATTCATTAGGCACTCCAACTCCGATTCCACCTCACGTCCAACTGACTCCGCCTACTCCGACCTTAATACGTACCTTAATACGTGAAACGATGGTTTACAGAAGCAAACGCCTAAGGAGTTTCATACTCTAATTATTATAAAACTAAACAGGTCAAGCACATTGTAATGGAATTAATGATTTCGTTAATCTCCATTATTTTATTTTTTATGCAAAATTATTTCATAATACAAATTATTTAATGTTGATAACCCAAATTAAATTGTTGTTATATTGGAGATCAAGACCATATAAACGGTTAAATTCATAGTAGTTAAGGTTCCAACAAATTTAGAACTCTTAAAATGATTATTCTATGATTTGGGTTATCAGCAGGAGTATTATTGATAAATAAATGCAATAATTCAAATAATTGGACTTTTACGACCCCTCACCCCACTCCTACTAATTAGTTTTCGTCCTAAAATATTATCTTATAGCTTGTTAAATATAGTAAATAACAAAATTTTCAATATATTCTATATAAAATATTTTGGGTTCTTAACAGCAATCTTTCTTTTAAAACCAAAACAATCTTTGAATTTTAATGAGAAGTTGATCGCGAAAAGTTTAGCTATGTTTTTGAAGATACAAACTTACAATGCATTCACACTAGTCACACACAAAATAATTCAAACATTCAACATACTAAGCTATGTTTTTGTAGATACAAACTTACAATGCATTCACACTAGTCACACACTAAATAATTCAAACATTCAACATACTAACTGCATCTAAAACGATTAATCATTTGGTCTATGTTTTGTCGTCAAAAGAGGTTCAAATAGTCATGATTCATGAACCTTAATCTATACCCAAGAGGCAAAAGGCCTTAAATGCCCAACAATAACCAAAAGTGTACCTAATGAATAAACATGAACCTGTAATTTTGAATTTAAGTTTGGTTTTAACTGCTCCCTCCGTCCAATAAAAATAGTCTCATTTATGGACGACACAGATTTTAATATAAAATTGATAAAATAAGAGAGAAGATGAGAAAAAGTGGATAAAGTAAGAGAACTATGGAGATAAAATGGATAAAGTATGAGAAGGGTCCTTTCTATTTTTAATTAGAAATGAGACTATTTTTTGTGTACATCCCAAAATGGTAAAATGTGACTTTTTTCGTAGACGAAGGGAGTATATCATTCCTCACAATTAAGGACTTTACTTGTGGAGCTCGACAGGATGGGCAGTCCTTCATTCCCTGCTTCTCGTGGAGCTCGTTGCACATTGTACACAACACCTAATGTGCGCAAGGGAGGAAGACCACAAATATCTCCTCGAAGAGGAACATCACCATGGAAACTTTGGATCTAACAATGACTTTTGTAATAAAATAGAGTATAGTGTATTCCAAAGTTCTCACTAGGTAAATGTTTTACCTTCTAAAATGAGTAGCATTCATCATTGTATATCAAATATTAATTTTATCGTTAGTAGTCTAATTATCCCACTGCGCTAGCCCAAAACATAAATATATAGTATGGTCAAAAATTTCTATTCCGAAACAAATAAGAGGATTGACCTGTAACCTAACCTAGTATGCTTGCCTGATTGACATCCCAAGATTGATCTATGTGTATACATGGAAAACAAATACTCCCTCCGTCCCAGAGAAGTTGGCACACTTTCCTTTTTAGTTTGTCCCACAAAAGATGTCACATTTCCCTTTTTGGAAAAAGTTCTCTCTCACATAAATATAAAAATTATATTTTCTCTCTCCATTTAACACACAAAACAAAACCTCCTAAAATCCCGTGCCATTTTCAAAAGTATGTCAACTTCTCTGGGACGGAGGGAGTACTATATTGTTATCATATTAGTACAAGATATTGATTGAATTTAATTCTTGTGGTAATATTCCTTAATTATTTTCCTTTATTCCAACACATATATGGAAGCTACATTATTCATTTATTAGAGGAAGGAGAAATTGAAGTTGCACACATTAGAATTGGGTGATAAAAGCACATATATGTTGGTTGATCTCATCCGGCCTTTCTTCACCGATAAAGTGAGCAGCACCTTCAAGCACGACCACATCCTCCAACAATGGCACGAATTTCTTGAACCCGCCTCCGTGTATGTAATCTTGGACCCCGGGACCATGATACAGAAAGTCAAGTTCCCCCACGATAAACTTCGTTGGCACTGTTACTCCACCTCCCGACCATGGGGCGTTCAGTTCCCAGTCTCTGCAATTAGCAGCAACACAAGCAACCGTTGTTTAACTTGAACATATGAAATATTAAGAGAAAATAATAAACTAGTGTTCTACTCACAAGGCCAATGCACGATAGTAATTCACTCCTCCGGTGAAGCCCGTCTTGTCAAATTTGGTAACATAATAGTCAAGATCATCCTCTGTCAACCAAGGTGCTCTATCAACAGAGTAGTTAAATCCCTGTCCCTTAGGGAAGTAAAATGGAATAGTGTCGCGGTACGAAAGAATGTTCTTGAGAACCTCCTTCGTGCCAGCCTCCTCAAACACACCTTCTATATAACCAGGTTCCTGCAAATTTTACATGTATAAATTTTAATTATCTACCTGAATTTAGGTTTCATTTTACCAGAAAATTTGTTCTCAAACAAATAGATGGAGGTTGCATAATCCAATCAATAGTCGAACAAATGGAATACTATAAATATGAGAATTACTAAAACTTAAAAGCAAGCAAGCAAGCAAATTATTATAATTTCCCATTAAATTTGAAAAACCAAGTGAAATTCAAGATCTAATCTCCCCCCTAAAATCACATCTCTAGTGCAAAAACCAACATTCATCACCCCAAGAGCAACCTCCAATCCAATTATCCACAGTTCACCAAATAAATGAAGGTTCTATAATCTGATTAATAGTTACACCTTTGCACAAAGAAATTGAGGATCTTGAAGGAAAAAGTCAAACAAATTTGTTTAATTCCGGCACTAAATTTCAAGATCCTAACAAACCACAAACTTTCTTCCAACATACTTCCTCCGTCCCCGATTAAGGGTCACACTTTTCCATTTTGGTCCGTCCTCAATTAAGAGTCACACTTTATTTTTACCATAAATAGTAAGTAGGTCTCACATTCCAATAACTCAATTCACTCACATTTTATTATAAAACCAATATAAAAAAAATGGGCCCCATATTCCACTAACTTTTTCAACCAACTTTTTCTTACATTTCTTAAAACCCGTGCTCGGTCAAAGTGTGACTCCTAATCGGGGACGGAGGGAGTAATAGAGCAGCAGAATGAAGAATCTAACCTGAAACCTGTAGATATAGTGATCATCGCCATACGTTTGGCGAGCCGACTCAACCGCATTCATCTGAGGATTCCTAGGACTGAAGGGCACGCTGAGATTGACCAAAGCCTTGACTCTATCAGGTCTGTACATGGCGAGATGCCACGTCACAATGGCGCCCCAGTCATGCCCAACAACAAACACCTTCTCCTCATTCGGCGCCACCGCGTCCAGCAGCGCGATCAGGTCCCCCACCAGGTGCATTATGCTGGACTTGGACGGATCGTCCAGCGGCGCGCCAGTCGTTTCGCCGTAGCCCCTCATGTCCGGGGCCACCGCGCGGTAGCCGCGCCCCGCCACGAACGCCATCTGGTGGCGCCACGTGTACCAGAGCTCCGGGAAGCCGTGGACGAAGAGGACCACGGGCCCCTCGCCGAGCTCCGCCACGTGCATCTGCAGGCCGTTGACCGGAATCTGTCTGTGCTCTATTTTCTCCATTTGTGTGTAAGTGTGTGCGTTTCGCCGTGGAACTCTTTAACTTTTATACAAGAAAAACAAAAGCTTGCGTATGAATAAAAGTCGAAGAGGAAAGAAGCTGGAAACCACTCCTTATTCATATTTTTAGTTACGTCCAACACGTTAATCTTAAAAAATACATATTGCCCATCTTGTGTAATTGTTAATAACTGGAACAATTTATTTAAATACATAGTTGCAGTATCTAACAAGAAGTGGTTCAATTTCAGCCATCGTAAACATAACATGCATATTGTATAGTTATATTTTAATTTTTTTTTTGGTTTGCTAGTTTTGAATTTTTTTTATTAGCAGGCTGCTAATTCATCTCATTTTTAATGTATATACACACGTTTTTGGTATTTCGCTGAACTGGCTTCTGTCTTGTTATCCATGTGAGTTATATTCTCATCGTTCATAATTTGAAGTCCTTTATACTCGGTGCAAATTTTAAGAAATTATTCGATTTTACGAAGAAAAATAGGTGTAAAAAAATTAATGGAATGTGAGTTTTAATCTAATATATTAACTGTATAATAGATAGTGATAATAATAATTGTAGTGAATCTATGATTCACTTACTAAAAGTGAAAAAAAGTAAATAAATCTTTAAATCATGAATCTTCTGAAAGTATTGTAAATAAGTCTAATCCGGTTCTCCAACAACATACGTGTTTGGTATTTCAACTTTCAGCAAATAGATTTTCGAGTGTTATTCACGGAATCTATAGAATAAATGATACTGGTACTTTATTAAGTACTCCGTATTTTGTATTTTGGGGTCTTATCCAATAACAGATTTACGTGTTTGACATTTCAGCAAGTTGATTTTGTCGAGTGTGAATGTGTGATGCACGTAATCAATTTAATAACGGATATAGTTGATTTATTATTTTCTCGTTTGGGGTATTCTCCAAGTTCCAACAATAGATCTAGTCACTCAATTAATTATATATAGTACTCCATGAGGGGCATGTGTTACATTTAGTAATTATCAAGTCTTTTCATAAAAAAAAGCTCTCAAGTAAACGTCTCCAGCAATAGACGTGTTGGTATTTCATCGAATTGATTTTCGTCGAGTGTGATGCACGTAATTATAGTGATAAAAAAATATTAGTACTGTGAATTTATATCTCCTACAAAAATTAATAATATTACTGAGGTCCTTGTGTTACATGTACTATTAGAAAAATAAAACTAGTGAGGTCCTTGTGTTACATGTATATTAGAAAAATAAATTTAGTGAGGTCCTTGTGTTACATGTATATTAGTGAGCTCCTTGTGTGGTTTGAGACGTTTAATTAGATAATTTTCTTTTAAGTCCACGTTTGGTTGACAGGAAAGTAAAGTTGGAAAGGAATATGATTCCTGGGAAAATGAATCCCGTGAATACAATTCCTAATAACTTTACTGAATCCTAAGAAAAGCTAGGATTCTGAATCCTGGAAAGTTGTAGTAACTTTTTTTGTTCTGGGATTCTGATTACTTTCCCAATTTGATTAAAAACCAAAACAAACACATTAATTTAAAATGTTAGGAATCAAATTACTTTCTCAAACAGAATCCTGACAACCAAATATAAAGAGAGAGTTGTATAAAAATTCACAATAATACTATTTTTAACTTACAAGGTAGAGTAGTTAAATGGGTTGGGTCAGTTTGGCCCATCCCAGGCCCATGTTGGAACCGGGGTTGTATTACAACTTTTTATTGATACTTTTGGGCCCAGACTGGTCCAGACCCACTTGAAAACTGGGCCGGGCTAGATCAGGTCGGATTTTATTTAACTTTTATTTATTTATGTATATTAAAGAGGGGGGAGTGTTCATATCCATAATTGAAATTATGTCAAAAATCAAAACAAATCACAATCGTTGGATCTTGTGATGTACTCCCTCCGTCTACAAATAATAGAACAATTAGTGTATAGCACGAGTTTTAATATAGAATTGGTAAAGTAAGGGGGAAGAGAGAAAAGTAAGAGAGAGGTAGAAAAAGTAAGTAAGAAATAGTGTTTGTGGAAAGGAACGGATCCTCTGCTGTTTAAAAAAACACAGCACAATTTGATGTGTATTAAACGCGGAGGAAATGGAATGAAACGATAGACATAAGTTATTTTCATTTTCAACCCCTTTTTCCTTTTATTATGCTTTTGGCTAATATTAATACAAATTGCATTCCAACCCCCATAGCCCACCATACAGAGTAACAGAGCCAATAATCATTATCTCTTTCATTAATACATGTATGTAGGAGTAATATTTTAATAAAAGTTTATTTCAATTTTCTTATAATTAGTTATTAAAAACTGATTTGATTTATTTTTATATATTATAAAAACGTGTTAGAATTGTAATAAAACAAAGTGTATATCATAACAATAATACATACTTCTATTATTTTATAGAAATATTATTCAACATGATAATCAATAATTAAAATTTCTGTTAAGGAGTACAAATCTATAAATCAACTTGATTTTACTTTTTTAGAAAATTAAATAAGATGATTTTTACGTGATGAGTTATGTAAAAGTGTAAATAACTAGTAAATTATAGTGATAAAATTTAACTAATAATCTATTATTTCACCAGAATCCTACTTATACTAGTCTATTTTTCGTATAGAAGTCATTGTATTCTAATTTGTAAAAATCAACTTGACATATAAGTAAATACTACTAATATAAATATTTATTATTGATATGCTGGATATTATTTTTTTAACTTATAAGAGAATTTTTTTTTGGTGCTTCTTTTGTGGTACTTACTCCACAATAACACTTGGTTTTTAATAATTACTTATAAAACTAAGTATGTATTTCTATTATCTCTAAAATATTACTCCTTCCGTCCCACAATAATTATCACTCTTATTGTGAACACAAGTTTTAATAAATATAAAGAAAAGTTGGTTATAAAAGTTAGTAGAATGTGAGATCCATTTTATAATATTGGTTTTATAATAAAATATGAGTGAAGTGAATTAATGTGGGACATGCTTATTGTTTATGGTAAAATGAAAGTGTGACAATTATTGTGGGACGATCAAAATGGAAAATAAATGACAATTATTGTGGGATGAAATTATTATATTAGAAGTATTGTATAAAGAAGTATTCAACGTAATAATTACTAGTATTTTATAATATATTTTAGACTGTATTACAACATATTTTATCAATAAAACATAGTATCAATTTTTAGTAATTAGTGATAAAAAAACAAATTTTTGTAAAAAAATGATATGTGTATTATGCGGAGTATGAAAAAGGTAGTGGCTCTGTTACCTCTGTAAAGTGGGCCATGGGGGTTGGAATGCAATTTGTATTAATATTAGCCAAAAGCATAAATAAAAGGGAAAAGGAGTTGAAAATGAAAATAACTTATGTCTGCCGTTTCATTCAATTTCCTCTGTGTTTAATGTACAGCATATTGTGCTGTGTTTTCTTAAACAGCAGAGTATCTGTTTCCGTCATGGAATGATGTATAAGGTTATTATTTGTTGAAAACTTTCCATAAATGAACGTGCTTTATATTTTGTGGACGGCCAGCAATGGTAAATGTACTATATGTTTTTGTGGACGGAGGGAGTAACTGTTAAATTAATGTCGCATGTCATCTAATAATGTAGATTGTGTAGTTTAATAATGTAGCTCGGCTAATAATATAACGCTTTTAGTGTAATAATGTAGCCCGGATATTATTATCACAACCATCTAATCTAAGGATCCAAGGGCTGAGATTTGCTTTAATTTTTGACAGGATTTCACTTATTGACCATAGTGCACGTCATCTTATAATGCTTGCAGCTTCATAATCAAAAAATTAATACAAAATCTACATCCTTGAATTGAATGAGATTAAAACTCACGAATTTCAACAATATTAGGAAAAATATCAATAAATGGGTAAGATCGTCATTTCGTTATCATATGATAATTTTTGTAGTTTTTTTCGATATCAACATAGTGTTTACAAATATCAACTCAATGACATGAGTATTTCAACATACACGAAAATCAACAGTATTATTGATATTTTTCATGCATTATATTGAATATTTTGTATGCTTTTGTTGGTATGTGAAAACTGAAATAAAAATTATCAAATTTCATCATCTGAACGTCGTCAGAACATATGCAATTGAGATCTCGTTAGAATATTTATAAAATTGCCTTTGATTTGATACTAAATTTTTTTGCGAATTTTTTTAAAATTGAGAGAGTTAAGTAAATTTACAGTTTTGAGATGATTTTGAAGTGAGAGAAAGTAATTAGTTTAAGTGTCCTATAGTATAAGAAATAACATTAATATAGTAATAAGTTTATTTACTAATTATTTAAATTTAAAATATAATACACTTACACTATTTTAATCACTAAACCCAAACCCATTTTAGTATAAATGTCACATCAAATATGATTTTAATCCAACCATTTATACTAAACTCAAACTTAAAAAATATTCTCTCTATTATGTTTTTTTTACTCACAAAATTTGAAAAAAAATTGGGTTTGTGTATAGTGTAAACCAAAAGATAGGTATTTTTTTCTCAAAAACCAAAAATATGATTGATTTTTGAGGAGTACTAAGAGCATCTCCAACCATTTCACTATACTCAAACCCATTTTAGTGTAAATCTCACACTAAATATTGATTTTACTCCAACCATTTACACTAAACTTAAACTTAAAAGAATATTCTCTATATTATGTCTTTTTTACTCACAAAATTTGAAAAAATTTTAGGTTTTGGTTTAGTGTAAACCTAAAGATAGGTATTTTTTTCTCAAAAACTAAAAATAGGATTGGTTTTTGAGTACTATTGGAGCTAAATACCTATCCCATTTTAGGTTTTAGTGTACCCTTGGAGATGGTCTTAGAGCTAAATACCTATCCCATTTTAAGTTTTAGTATACCCTTGGAGATGGTCTAAGAGCATCTCCAACCATTGCACTAAACTCAAACTCATTTTAGTGTAAATGTTACACCAAATATTGATTTTGCTCTAACCATTTACACTAAACTCAAACCGAAAAGAATATTTCTCACCCACTAACTTTTTATGCTTTTTAATCATATCTATATATTTATCTAAATTACACACTAACTCATGACACTTTGTAAATATCTTAAATTAAATTAAATAAGACTCCATAAGATAAGATTTATCAATTAATATAACTAAATATGAAATCTATTATTCATTAAATAATAAATTATAAAATTTAGAAAATTTAAATATAATAAAAATACTATAAAAACTTATGTATTTGGCTTATGTTTCTCTATTTTCAAATTTTCATATTATGTATCGTGTTAATTACTAAGGTTTAACTATTTTTTGTTATATTTGATAGCATATTTGGTTTGAATAATATTAATTAACTAATAAAATAATTGGTTCCATATAGTATTTAATTACTAATGTACGTATAGTATTTAATTACTAACTAATAAAATAATTGATTCTATAGATTTGTATATACCGTCAGTTATTTAATCTATTTAGTAACATTTGATTTTGTATTGAAATAAAGTAACGGCTGATGTTAGTAAAATAACACAGTAGATACTTTTTTTTTCAATTATGTTGAATAATATAATACTATGGCGGACCACTATTTAATAACTAATCAAATATTAATAAGATTAGATTATGTTATTATTTACACCTTCTTCTTCTCCACGCCGCTGCATCTGTAAGTTTTTTAATATCTGTATTTTAAATTCTCTTCCTTCTCTTCTTCTATTTTGATAAATATAAATTAATTTAGACTTAAATGCAATAACTCAAACTAGAAAAAGTGTTTTTGATATATTTTTAGTGCAAACTTAAAGATTTGTATTTTTTCTTCAAAAATCTATAATGAGATTGGTTTTGCAGTACGGTTGAAGGTATTATTCTACTGCATTTTAGGTTTTGCAGTTGGAGATGGTCTAAATCTGCTAATCTAGTGGATAAGCACGAATCTTAATTTAAGATTGTTAATTTGTTATTAAAATTGATCACAGCCATATTAAAGGTTATACTAAAAATACTATATGCAAAATAAAATTGATAACATGTATATATCTCATTTCAATTGCAAAATTACAAATTCAAAAATTAATTAATCTGAGTGATTTTTCAATCATAAGTAATATTGAGATGATGCGTGTTTTACTATTACTCAATTAGTATTGCAAAGACTTTTTCCTTACACTTATTTCGTTCGTTAAAGAACTTGACCAAACATGTCACAACACTTTGTATGAAAAACTTTGTTTTTCTTCGTGATTATGAGTCTTACGAAAATTGGATTCGTTGAACATAGTTCCAACTCATTTCCCTATTTCTTCGTCTAATAGTCGTATATTTCCACGAGAGCTCAAAAACATACTCCATTTTGGCATTTTCTAATATACAAACTACGTACAATAAAAAAATTCAATGGCCTCTATTAATTTATTGAAAAATATAGCATTATATATTTCCATGAATCTAAGTAACAAATGTAGCCTCGTGGTTGGTGATGAGGCACTAAATTGTGAATATTTAATATGCGTCTCTTATTTAGAAGGGCCTATCATACAACCAACACATGGATGCGATACACACATGATCTAATCGCCATGCGATTTTTTCTAGCATGTAACTGCACATCAGAGTGCATGACTGATACGGTAGTCCCTCCAATCCAGACGGAGCAGCATGAGGTCGAGGAGCTGCAAGCGCCGGAGCTGAATTGCGACACGATGGAACGGGGAAGACCATCGCCAAGGGAGGCGAGTAAACAGGGGAAGCCGAGAAGAAGTGTTGGCTTTAGGGAGTTACAAGAGATAATCGGGCGTAATACAACCCAAAAGGAATACAGAAAAGAACTGAAACGAAAAATACAAATGGAAATCGAAACTACAAACTTTAGAACAGGAAATAGCCGAGTTGAGGAGGCCTCTTTCCGCAAGACGAGATACGCCCCGGTAGTGCTCTTCGGATTGGCGTTTCGTCCCCAAAGATAAAATGGTTGCGTCTCTGGTGAAGCAGCACCGCTATCAGCAGAGCTCCGGCGAACTGGATGGAGGAGAGGGCAGAGCTTCGACAGAAGAACAATGCAGAGAGAGAGAGCTTATTATGCAGAATGCTTTCTAGTGTTTGATGTGTGTAGAATGCATGGAATGACTAGCCTATTTATATGCTCGGTCCACTGCAGGGGGTCAACGGCCATAATGGCCGTCATTAATGCTAGACCGTAACGGTCGCCAGTTACGAGCTGTAACGTTCGGGCGTTACGAGCCGTTACACGCTCTGAGCTAGAGAGGCTGAGTCTAGAAGCTTCTAGATTCGTTCACGACGTGGACTATCACGTGTCAGCCACGTTGGCTTACCGCGTCATACTGACGAGGTGGCATCCCGCTTGGCTCGCTGTCGTGGAAACGGTGGTGGTCTAAAAAGAACTAGACCCACTAGACTTGGCCCGCAACTAGGCCCAAGCACCAAGCCCACGACCAGGCCCAAAGAACAGCCCAAAGACCACCCAAAGACCAATTGGCGATCCAAGGGCAAGGGCAAGGGCACGGGCGCGAGGCTCGAGGCTCGCGGCACGCGGCTCGCGGTGGAGCGGGCGGCGCGCGTATGGGCTCTTACAGCCCATCTTAGTCCACTATAATTATTACATGTAATAATCCTTCTTATTAAATACTAGTTTAATAAGGTTGTAACTTCCAATGTGGGATAATTAACTCTCTTAATTATTCCCTAAGTTTCTCTCATAGCTCATTAAGTTTGCAATTTTGCACAACTTTAATCCATTATTTCTCACTTACCGGGAATCGGATTTGAGAAAATAAATATACCACGGTCATCTACTCCGAACGTAGATCGACACTATATTATTTAATTTCACAAAATTAAATATCTCGTTTAAATTATAATTGGTCAAAGTTCATTGACCGGGCATAGATTCCAACAATCCCCCACATGAGTGGAAATAGCCAAATGCAAATGCATGCAGACACAAGCTCAACCCTCGAGAGGTATATAAGCATAAGGATAGGTAGCTTTTAGCTTTGAACCTTCCATAGTCAACGCCATCGGATACACAGGCGGCCTAGTAGCGCGATGCTTTGAACTAGTCCCCCACGGCGTGCACCGAGACAATGGTGTTAACACTTAAACACCTCAACCTCATCCGTTCTCACGTTTTGTGTCCTTTAGGGCCTTGGACACCACTTTGGATTCATAAGTGTGTAATTTGAAGCGGCCACACTTCACACTTACATAGGTGATTCCTACTCGAGTATCTTGCCCTACTCGGTCTCTTTGAGAACTCAATCTCCTTGAGATCCTTAGAAATCATTAAAAGTCATAGACTTATCCTCACCACAAGGCAAGTTTTCAAACACTCTATTGCTCTCTAGGGAATAGATGTCGATGAGTGTTTCTCACGAACTCTCATAGCTTAGTTTTCCCATTGAACCAAGTTCTTGGGATCTCCAGTCATCATGGTTGGGTTACCACTATGACAATTCTTTAGTTTGTGGATTTCAAACCCATTCCCTCTAGCAACTTATTCATTTGATCACGGTTTAACCCTTTGGTTAGCGGATCCGCTAGATTATCTATTGACTTCACATAGTCAATTGTAATCTCGCCTGTTGTGATCAAATGTCTTACGGTATTATGTCGTCGACGAATATGTCGAGACTTACCGTTATAGAAGCCATTGTTCGCCCTCCCGATAGCGGCTTGGCTATCACAGTGAATCAACACTGATGGCACTGGCTTAGACTAACTTGGAATATCCTCAAGGAAGTTCTTAAGCCATTCGGCTTCTTCCCCGGCTTTATCTATAGCTATGAATTCCGATTGCATAGTTGAACGGGCTATACATGTCTGTTTCGTGGATTTCCATGAGACAACACCACCCCCAATAGTAAAGACGTATCCACTTGTTGAAAGTGAGTCCTTATTGTCGGATATCCAATTCGCATCACAGTACCCTTCAAGTACCGGGGGGTATCTCGAAAAGTGTAGCCCATGATTTTGAGTATGTTTTAGATATCTCAAAACCTTTACAAGAGCTCTCCAATGCTCTTTGCTTGGATTACTCGTGTAGCGACTCAACTTATTCATGGCACAAGCAATGTCCGGCCGAGTGCAATTAGTTAAGTACATAATGCACCCAATGACCCGTGCATATTCTTCTTGTGCAACGGGTTCGCCCTTGTTTTTGCTCAAGTGAACATTGAGTTCAATTGGAGTCTTAACCGGCACGCCATCATAGGCATTGAATTTCTTCAATATCTTCTCAACATAATGAGATTGGGTTAAGATGATTCCATCAGATGTTCTTAGAATTTTCATTCCAAGAATTACATCGGCTAGACCCATGTCTTTCATGTCAAAGTTTATCTTTAACATGGCTATTGTCTCGTTAATCACTTGAGTGGTACTCCCCATGATTAACATGTCATCAACGTAGAGACACACTATAACGTACCCATTATTAGTGCTCTTAATATAGACACATTTGTCACACTCGTTGATTTTAAACCCATTTGATAACATCACATTATCAAACTTCAAGTGCCATTGCAACGACGCTTGTTTTAATCCATAGAGGGACTTAACCAGTTTGCATACCTTCTTTTCTTGTCCGGGCACTACAAACCCTTCGGGTTGTTCCATATAGATTTCATCCTCTAGTTCACCATTTAGAAACGTAGTCTTAACATCCATTTGATGAATCTCAAGATTGTGCAATGCAGCAATCGCGAGAAGCACTCGGATAGATGTAATCCTCGTTACAGGTGAATAGGTATCGAAGAAGTAATGTCATTCCTTTTGTTTAAAACCCTTTACAACTAATCGGGCTTTATACTTATCCACTGTTCCATCGGCCTTAAATTTTCTTTTAAGCACCCATTTGCACCCTAAAGGTTTCGCACCTTCGGGCAAATCAACCAACACCCAAGTGTGGTTTAGCAGAATTGAGTCAATTTCGCTTTGAACAGCTTCTCTACAATGTAACCCATCTGGGCCATCGAATGCTACTTTTATTGACGTTGGCTCTTCATCCAACATAAAAGCAATGTAGTCAGGACCAAATATTTTTGGTGTTCTGACCCTACTACCACGTCTTAGTACTGCATCACTTGGATCATGCCTCACTCGCTTGCGTGATTTAGGCTCTTCATCCGCGGATTTAGTACTAGTGGCTTCATCCACTGTTTTAGAACTAGTGGCTTCATCTTCAATTCTTGTCTCGGAATTGATTGGGACTTCTTCTTTGTCCTTGCAAGGAAATGTATTTTCGAGAAATACGGCATTCCTTGACTCGATTGTTGTTCCTACTGTAATAGTCGATATTTCAGACTTGTGAACAACAAATCTATATGCACTACTGTTAAGTGCATATCTAATGAAGATACAATCGACTGTTTTAGGGCCAATTGTAACTTCTTTGGGCGGGGGAACCATCACCTTGGCCAAACACCCCCACACTTTGAGGTATTTGTAGGATGGTTTCCTACCTTTCCACAATTCATAAGGAGTGATGTCTTTTCATTTGAGTGGAATTTTGTTTAGGATATAGTTGGCTGTCAAAATAGCCTCCCCCCACATGTTCTGGGGTAATCCTGAACTTAGTAGCAACGCATTCATCATCTCTTTTAGAGTTCGATTTTTGCGTTCTGCTACACCATTAGATTGTGGTGAGTATGAAGCAGTTGTTTGATGAATTATACCACTTGCGTTGCATAACTCCTCAAACGGGGCTACATACTCGCCTCCTCTATCACTTCGAATCGCTTTGATTTTACAACCAAGTTGATTCTCAACTTCGTTCTTATAATTTTTGAACGCTTCAATTGCTTCATCTTTACTTCTTAAAAGATAAATGTAGCAATATCTTGTGCAATCATCTATAAAAGTGATAAAATACTTTTTACCACCTCTAGTTTGCACCATCTTTAAATCACATACATCCGTGTGAATTAATTCAAGGGGTTTTGTTTTTCGTTCAATTGAGTGAAACGGTAACTTAGTCATTTTAGCCTCAAGACATATTTCACATTTGTCTTGGCTATCCACTTCAATTGACTTTAGTAAATCTAAGTTCACCAATCTTTTAACGGCTTTTGAATTTACATGTCCCAATCTACAATGCCACAAATTTGAAGACTCAGTCAAATAAGAGGAAGTAGATGCTTTATTATTGTTGTTAGCCAAAGGCTTTGGAACAAGGCGTGTAGCCACACTAAGCTTGAAAAGTCCGTCGGTTACATAACCTTTTTCGAGGGACTTCCCAAACTTGTACAAAACAAACCTATCAGACTCGAATACAAGTTTAAACCCCTTATTAACTAGTATTGATCCTGACACTAGGTTCTTGCGGATGTCTGGGACATGCAGCACATCCTTCAAAGTGATAGTGACGCCAGAGGTCATCATGAGAATCACGTTGCCAATGCCGAGGACCTCGGATGATGCTTGATTCCCCATGTTGATCTTCCTCCCTTCAACAGCAGTGTAGGAGGCAAACTTGCTCCTATCGGAGCAAACATGAGCAGTAGCGCCGGTGTCGATGTACCAGCCGCCCTTGTTGTCAACAATGTTGACTTCTTCAGTGACCACGGCAACGAGGCGATCTTCATTCCAGTCCTTGAACTCTTTCTCAACGACGTGGGCTGCCGGCTTCTTCTTCTTGCTGCGGCAGTCTTTGGCAAAGTGGCCAATTTTGCCACACTTGTAGCACTCGCCTTCAAATTTCTTTGCAGCCTGCTTGCCCTTCCTTTTGTCTTTCTGATTTGGGCGGGGGCGTTTGTTGGAGGGTCCGCCCCGCTCCAACAAGTTGGCTTTGGCATCAAGTGGGCTAAATCTCTTAGCCTTTAGATCGATCTTGCGCACATCCGCTTCAATGCGCAGTTTCACGATCAAGTCTTCAAGACTCATCTTCTTTCGCTTGTGCTTGAGGTAGTGCTTGAAGTCCTTCCAACTATGAGGGAGTTTCTCAATAAGTATGCACCGAACAAAGTTGTCGGGCAAATTCATCCCTTCAGCCATGAGTCCGTGGATGATCATTTGGAACTCTTGAACTTGTTCCATGACCGGTCTAGAGTCGACCATTTTGTAGTCCATGAACTTGGATACTACAACATGTTCCGTACCGGCTGCATTGTCTATACTATACTTCTTTTCTAGGCTTACCCACATTTCTTTGGATGTGGTCACAAGGGAGTATACATTATACAAGCTATCATCTAAAGCACTTAGAATGAAATTTTTACAAAGATAATCTCCTTTGCGCCATGCTTCATAGTCCGCCATGACCTCAACACTTGTCTCTTGATCACTTGGCGCGGGCGGCTCGTTCTCCGTGAGGAAGTTAGCGATGCTCAATGTTGTCAAGTAGAACAACATCTTTTGGTACCACCTCTTGAAGTCAGCTCCTCCAAATTTAGGTGGTTTTTCGGCGGGTGGCATCATTCTAGGTGCCAACGGTGCCGCACTTGGTCCTTGGAATGAACCATTCATGTTGCCCCCTGAAGGAGCCAACAACATGGTTGGGCATAGGGCCCCCACCATTCATGTTGGGCGTAGAGCCCGCCATGGTCGCATTGGTCCCAAAGGAGCCAAAGCCCGTGTTGAACCCGAAGGTTCCAACACTCGCATGAGACCCGAAAGCCCCAGCAGTCGCGTGAGACTCGAAGGTCCTCGCATTCGTGTGAGACCCGAAGGCCCCAACACTCGATCCATTAAAGGATCCGAAGGAACCACTAAAAGTGGAACCAATCGACCCACTCGAGGTGGATCCACCAGTGAGCCCCTGGGTATTAGTATGCACCCAAGGGGTTGTTGATGAAGATGGATAGAGCCCGAGGGTTGGCATCATCGTGGTGGAGGCCATGGTGGAGGAAATGATGGCGGCGGTGGTGGCCGGAGTGGTGGAAGCGGCAGTGTTTGATTCGGTCGACATCTCCAGCAAAGGTGATTATAGTTTCGAAAGGTTTAGTTTCAGTTTTAGGTCCAGATCCCTTCAAAAGCAAGTTATATCTCGTCTTGCGATTGTTGGCTTTAGGGAGTTACAAGAGATAATCGGGGGTAATACAACCCAAAAGGAATACAGAAAAGAACTGAAACGAAAAATACAAATGGAAATCGAAACTACAAACTTTAGAACAGGAAATAGCCGAGTCGAGGAGGCCTCTTTCCGCAAGACGAGATACGCCCCGGTAGTGCTCTTCGGATTGGCGTTTCGTCCCCAAAGATAAAACGGCTGCGTCTCTGGTGAAGCAGCACCGCTATCAGCAGAGCTCCGGCGAACTGGATGGAGGAGAGGACAGAACTTCGACAGAAGAACAATGTAGAGAGAGAGAGAGAGCTTATGATGCAGAATGCTTTCTAGTGTTTGATGTGTGTAGAATGCATGGAATGGCTAGCCTATTTATAGGCTCGGTCCACTGCAGGGGGTCAACGACCATAATGGCCGTCATTAATGCTAGACCGTAACGGTCGCCAGTTACGAGCTGTAACGTTCGAGCGTTACGAGCCGTTACACGCTCTGAGCTAGAGAGGCTGAGTCTAGAAGCTTCTAGATTCGTTCACGACGTGGGCTATCACGTGTCAGCCACGTTGGCTTACCGCGTCATACTGACGAGGTGGCATCCCGCTTGGCTCGCTGACGTGGAAACGATGGTGGTCTAAAAAGAACTAGACCCACTAGACTTGGGCCGCAACTAGGCCCAAGCACCAAGCCCACGACCAGGCCCAAAGAACAGCCCAAAGACAACCCAAAGACCAATTGCCAAGATCCAAGGGCACGGGCGCGGGCTCGGGCTCGCGGCACGCAGCTCGCGGGGGGCGGTCGGCGCGCGTGTGGGCTCTTACAGACCATCTTAGTCCACTATAATTATTACATGTAATAATCCTTCTTATTAAATACTAGTTTAATAAGGTTGTAACTTCCAATGTGGGATAATTAACTCTCTTAATTATTCCCTAAGATTCTCTCATAGCTCATTAAGTTTGCAATTTTGCACAACTTTAATCCATTATTTCTCACTCACCGGGAATCGGATTTGAGAAAATAAATATAGCACGGTCATCTACTCCGAACGTAGATCGACACTATATTATTTAATTTCACAAAATTAAATATCTCGTTGAAATTATAATTGGTCAAAGTTCATTGACCGGACATAGATTCCAACAAAAAGAACAACACCACCTGTTAGATTTGGAGATTTTGTCTCTAAGTGAAGCGTGGAATAGAATATGATTATTTATTGCTATTTTCTGAATTTATTGTTTTTTTTATTTTTGGAACTTTTGAGTCGAGCGATTAATAAGCTCCATTCCGGGTTTTCTTTGTTGGTTCTTTTCCGGGCCGTAAGTCGAACCAACCCTAGGGTCCTTAGATTATAAATAGGCGCTGAAATTAATAAAAGAATCATCGAGAATTCACCTACTTTTCTGTTTTCTTTATTTTATCATCGCAAACCTTAGTTGTCGACGGGATTTCGCCTCCCGTGACTTCGTGCTATTGTTAACGGCATCACGTTGAGAGGAAGACTCTTAACAATGACTTATATATATATTATTCAATCTTCACTTCTACTTGATTTCACCACTATTTATCTTCTCTTTTTTTTCCTTTCTTATGCACTGTAACACTGTTGAATCAATCTTATGCTTAATTATATAGTACTGACAGTGTAAAACAAACACGATCTAGCAAAATATGTAAGCCTAATGTCAAATATTGATTGAAAAAATGGACCTCCACGCTCCTTCATAAGAGCATCCGCAATGGTCGGCTAGCGACCGGCTAGCCGATTCGTTGCGCTAGCCGATCGGCTAGCCGAACCATTGCAATCGGCGAGGGCGATTTCGGCGAGCGGATCGGCGTGGGCTGGCCGATCGCTCGTCGCTGGCCGAAGCGCTAGCCGATAGGCTAGCCGCCATTGTGGAGGCCCGATCGGCCAGCGCCGATTTTCAATTTTTTTTTTAAATCATATATAAACGCGATTTTCGTTTCATTTTCATTTGCACCACTTGTTTTAACGAGTTTTCTCTCTCTCTAACTTTCTGTACAAGAGCATCATCGAGTGATGGATCACAACAACGAGTCCAGTCCGGCGACGAGCGGATCTCAGACTCCCACAGTACCCGTGGGATCTGGATGGGGGCAGATGGGCCCGGGGTTTAACATCCCTTGGAATCAGATGATGGGGATGATGGCTGGTGCGCCGGGGGGGGGGGGCGATGGGGGGGAACCAGGGGGGTATGCCGTGGGGGATGCCGGGCGGCGGGCAGGGGAGCGACGGGCAGTCAGCGCCCGGGTGGGGGGTATGCCCCAGATGCTGCAGCAGATGATGCTGCAGCAGATGATGGGGATGATGTGGCAGGGGGGGATGCCGCACGGTATGCATCCCGGGATGCCGGGGGGGGGGGTGCAGGGGTCACCGGGAGGGGACGCGGTATATTGGCCCTCGCTTGATTTTTTGACGGCTTCGTCTCACACGTTGACCCCGGTGACGCAGTTCTCTGGCGATGACCTTCTGTCATTGCATGATATGGGGATCGATCTCGGGGACGATGATACTCCCGTTCCAGCGACGCCGGCCGCGCCGAAGAAGAAGACGAGGGGGAAGGGGAAGGGCAAGGCGGTCGGCGAGTCATCGCAGCCTGCTGCCACTGGACTATAGCGGCGGATCCCACGACCTCCCCCCGGATGCTGAGGAGTTTCCATCCCCTCCTTCATTTACTGGTCGCCCCCGCCCGGTTGGACAGAAGCGGGCGCAGCGGGCTGCGAGGGGCGGATCCCCCCTATCGCCCCGCGAGGTCCAGTCCTCCGCCCTCCCAGCCGCCCCACTCGAGTACACTCTCCATTCGCGTAACCAAACGCGGGCTCAGATGTTACAGGTCTTTCGAGAGTGGAAGAACGCCACTGACCCCACGGAGAAGAGGTTTCTTTACGAGATGCTCGAGAGCATGCGTGCTGATTTAGAGATCGCGAGGTCACGGCTGGGGGGTTCCGACGTGGGCTCAGATACCACGGGTGGCGGCAGCGGCGGCGGCAACGACGACGAGGACGACGACGACGGCGATGAGGAGTAGAGAGTGGCGGGGCTCGTGTGTTGAAGCCCTTTTTTTTTAAAAAAAAAATCATGTACTTTTTTATTTAAATCTTTGTAATTTTTTTTTAATGGAATGGATTATTTTTCCCGTATATGTGTCGTAAATTTAATTCCGTATTTTAATCGTAATTTTAATTCCGTAAATGTAGTATATTTTGAATTATTTTTATTGCGGCTGGCCTATGGCTGGTCTAAATCTGATGTGGCAGGTGGTTTTTTTAGTGTTGCTGACGTGGCAGGGGAGAGAATTGCTGGCCTATGGCTGGCCTAAACACCATTGCGGATGCTCTAAAAGAACGGTTGGGAAATTAGACACCCAATCAAAAACCATGGGAAAAGAAAATTTGCAAGTTGCAGAAGTACTATATAGAGACCTACAAGAATGTATAAACTCTAACAGTTGGGATCGCTCACCAAATAAAACCCCATCCCCCATTTACTAAAGAGCACTCAATAGTATTGGATACAATGTCCATATATCATCTTATATGAAACGGTGTCAGTGATCCAAAATAATTTTCTTGCAATTGGATCCAGATTTTCTTCTTCTTTTGGGCTACTGTAATCATATTTAATTTGATGTTTCTTCTCTATTGTTTAAACGTGACAAGCAAAATGAAAATAATTGAAATGTGTGGTTTGGATGTTTGAATAATTCGATTCATGCTCCAATAATCCAATTTAGTTAATAAAAGATGCATGGACACCGCTACAAAGTACTCCAATCAACAACTAATTTTGGTGATTAGTGATTTAATAAGCGAAAGATCCAATTTAGCAGAAATTCATCACGACCAAATTGCATTTCCCAATCAATACAATCACAAATTGAAGACCCAATTTAGCAAAAAACAAGCACAGCCAAATTGCATTCCCAATCAATACAATATTACAATCACATTCTTCTTCTTCTTTTCTCTTAATTTTTTTAAACAACAATTCCTCTCTGCAAATAAATAGAGAGTGGCATTCCCAACTTGAAATAAACAAATCGAGTCAAAAAAGGTTACATAGGAAAGCTAAAAAAATCTCCTTGAAACAAAAGCTCAAGTCAGTCATCACGTGACCAAGTAAATTGGCATCTCCGCCACAGAAATCCGGTGGGATTCCGCCGCATTCAGCTCCCGGAGACTGAAATACGGGACACCCGCGGCCTCACCGTGCCTCCTGTAAGGTGTGGAGGCGCCGCTCCTGCTCTCGGTGATGTAAATTGGGCTCGATATGCGGTGGATTGAGCAGCGGCCGTCGGCGACCGGAGGCGCCACTTTGGGAGGCTTGAAGAAGTGAAGGGCGTTGCGCCACCACCGCTTCTTGGTCTTCTTGATTTTCTTGGAGGATTCGTCTTTGGAGATGGGCTTCTGCAGCTTGAAATGGAGGTCTATGGATCTCTCCCTCTTCTGCTTTCGAGCTTCTTCCAAAACCTGCAATAAAATTCAACCCCCACATTGTCATTTCGATGCAAGATTTGATTTTTTTTTAAATTTTTTTTATAAGAGAGAGAAAGAGAACCTGAAAGTAGTCGAGTTGAGGTTCAAAGCCGTAGTCGGTAAAGTGTTGAGGTTGAGGAATGGGGAAAATGGGGGAAGTGTTGGGCACTGATTTTGTTGTGAAAATCTCCATTTTGGAACAGAGAGATGAGGAGAGAGAGTGTGGGAATGGCCGTTGGAGGAGCGGGCGCCCTACTAAATATATATACAATTGTTTAATTAATATCACATGCAATTCTTCAAAACAATTAAAATTGCAAACGCATGTGATACACTATAATTACGTTTAATATATACTGAATTTATTATAAATACAGCTATACACTAATTGATTGCATTTAGGTATACGATGCATTCAATTTAATCGAATTAATTACTATTAAATAATAGTACTACTACATATTATAGAGATTAGTAACGTCCAATTGTAATTATAAATATGAAATAACTTAACTTTTATTGAGAATCACTAAATTATTACTCCATATATATACCATTGAGTTGTAACTAGCCTATATGTTACCATACGATTTTGTGTACTGCCGACATTTAATCTTGGGAGTCATAATTGATCATTTAATAGTAATAAAAAAAAAGTCATGAATTTGAAGTTTATCAACATCTTCCAAATCAAAATTGAATAAATTGAATTTATAGATGATTATATCATAATATTATCAACTAATTAATAGGAGACGTTCGTATTATAAAAAATAATTAAGGTATTTGTACTATTTGACCATTAAAAGGTTGGACCTAATTATCATTTTAAGTACATCTTTTTATAATTTTACCTTATAGTAGTAATACTTATAATTTTCAATGTTGCACAATTTTAGTAAATAAAATCTGTATCATTCTCAATGTTACACAATGGAGAGTATGTTTTGAGTGCTAAATGATCCTTCAAAGAGCATTAATGGTAATTTCTTACTGCTGTGTCGAAGCATACATATTCCAACAGCATTGGCTCTATTACAGGAACACTGATAAAATAATAGTAAAAAGAAAGAAGTAGTAGTAGTATTTACTAGCATGAGTGTATAATACTCATTCATAGTCAATAGACTCATTACATAGCTTGTGGAAAAGTACTGCATACATCACGTGACCAAGTGAGGATGAATGATTTGTTCTAAACTTCTACTCCCCCCGTCCCGCTTTAGCAGTCCCATTGACTTTTCTGCACTCATTTTATAAAAATGATAATAAATAATTAAAGTGGAGAAATAATAAAGTAAAAAAGAGAATAACATAGAGAAAGTCTTATCTACATTATTCTCTTTTTTACTTTATTATTTCTCCACGTTAACTATTTATTATCATTTTTATAAAACGAGTGCAAAAAAGTCAATGGGACTGCTAAAGCGGGACGGAGGGAGTAATATACTAGTATTGAAAGAGCAATTAATAGTAGTAAGTCACAAAATTGAAGTAATACTATGTACTAAGTGAAGGATGTATGTCTTATCAAAGTCTTTGACTCGAAATGAAAGTGATAATATGATAATATCAATAATCCACCTTCATGACATGTCCATAGTGCATTCATTCGTCTCTTTCTTTTATAAATAGAATGGGGGAAAAAAAAAACTTCATGAAATTTTTGGCCAAATTCTTTAACTTGGAGATGAAAATTTGGTTGGGACTAGTGCATAGTCATACCACCAATAGATTCTGCGGATAATTAATTCGACAAGTGTGGGTCGACCAAAAGGAGATTAATTGCTTTGACCAAACTAATGAAATTAGTGTTTTGATATAAAAAATTAAAGCCCAATAGATTATGAGATGGAATGATACGTTTTATTATGAGATAAAAGAAGGGGAAATTAAAGGATGAGAGGAGTGGTTGTATGTAGCACATTAAAAGGTCTGATTCAGCTAATGAGAAATAGGCGGTAAAATGGCAGACAAAATTATAGTAGGGACAAATTTATTATCTTCATATACAAACATAGATAGATAAATCTTCAGGCATTCACTTCCACTTTGACAATTTCTTCTTTCTTGACAACAACACTGGCCTTAGGCATTGCTGCTATGACTGCCTTTTCTCCTTGACTAACTATTTCTTCCTTCTTCACCGTGTTGACAACATGCGTATGAGAAGGCACCCTCCTTATCGGACTTGAGCACGAGAATACATTGTCGACACCCAAACAACCACTGCAGCAATTCCTCGTATCCATCTCCTTTGTATTTAGTCGTTCCTCTCTTGAAATTAAGCCCCAAATATATGAATTTGATATTTGATTGTTTGACAGGATGAGAATATATATAGTGAACAAATAGACTTTTGAGTTCTTTACCACATCAAATGTTTCATTAATCAGTTGGAAACCATGCGTCAATATGATTATTGCAACGTAACATCTATGTTACTTAGTGTTAGAAACGTCTGATACCAATATCCAACCCAAATTTTCAAACTAACACTTATGGCAATCATTAAGTTCAATTGTGTTAGCAGTTCAACTCAAAATCTACGAAAGGTTAAAATCATGGTTTTGGCGTTTTTCAAAAACTTGATAACTTCTTATGCCTAGTGCGTTTAACACCTAAAACATCTCCAACCTCCATAATTGGCTAAGCATGCATACTAGATGTATAGTAGTAGCAGTTAGGAGTCGCAAACTAAGCCGGTCGCAGTTTACATTTTTCTTTAATCGGAACCGGTCCATTACAACCAATAAGCCGGTTCCGTGTTAATCGTAGGCCAACAGTTATGGGCTACAAACTGAAACTAACAGCCCATAGTCCGGGCTGGCCCATGCATCCCAATACTGAGCCAATTGGTTAAAAAAGTGACCTGAACCACATCTACCAAAGCCAACTCTGTTAAGAAGCTCACTTATCTACTTATTCTGGCCCATACTACTACTTGAATTGAATACGACAATACTCCATATCATATCAAGATCAAAACATACACGCACACCCACAGTATTTGAATGTAAAACGTAAAAAACTAAAAACAATCATCATGTCAAAAAAGTCATTAGTGGAGTAATTTTGCTCAAAATACAGAAATCTTGCTCAAAATTAGGGATTTATGGCGACACCCGACTTACCCCAAGAAATCTTGATCGACATTTTCTCCCGGCTGCCAGCAAAATCAGTCGGAAAATGCAGATGCTTAGCGAAAACATGGCAAATTCTGCTCTCCTCCCCTCAGTTCATCAAATCTCACCTCATCCGCAGCCCCCCTCAAGAAAATCTCATTCTCATAGCCCCCTCCGGCTCAGTCCACTCCGCCGCCGCCGTTGACGGCGCTGTCTCAAGCAAGCTCCAATCGCCGCAAAACATCACAGAGTTTGCCGGATCTTGTGATGGATTAGTATTGCTGGTTGACGACGAAGATCGGAAGCTTCTAGTTAATCCCATCACTCTGCAGCTGATCGAAATAACCGATTCACCGCTTGCTTTGACCAAAGGTGAGAGCTTTAGCATGTATGGATTAGGGCATGATGCGATCAGCGACGATTACAAAATTGTGGCGCTTTCGTATTGGGACACCGACAACGAGTATAATCCGGATTGCGCCGATACATTTGTTGACGTGTATTCTGTTGGGAGTGGCGTTTGGAGAAGAGCTGATAATTCGCCTTACGATCACGCCGTTCCTCATCTTGATTGCGGGGCCTTTGTGAGTGGCAAGATTCATTGGCTGGCGAGTAGCCGGGAAGAGGGCTATGCCTCTGTAATTGCTGCTTTCGATTTGGCACGAGAGGTGTTCGACGAAATGCCTGCTCCAAAAGATGTTGATGTGGAGAAGCTGGTGTTTTATAAGCTCGTGGTTCTTGGTGGTTGCCTTTGTTTGGTTGATGCTCTGAGAGATATAACGCGTGTTTGGGTTATGAAAGAGTATGGTGTGGGAGAATCTTGGAGGAGATTCAGCATTGAGGGAGAGTGTGAATTTGATGTGATTAAGCCTCTGTGTTTTGATGGAGATGAGGAGGTTGTGTTGGTGACTGAGGGGGAGAGTTTGGTGGTTTACAATGCGAAGGGGAAGTCGTTTAGGGAGATGGTTGTTGATGGAGTTCCGGCTGTGTTTGTGGACGGAGGTGTCTTTCTTCACAGCCTCGTCTCGCCTGCTTGACACGAGGGGGGAATGTAAATACGTGATTTCATTCGACAAAGTGATGAATCCACTGTAAATCTTTTGCTTGGTTGTATCTGTTGCTCATGTCTATCGTTAATAGATTAATGCAGTGTATGGAATGGACAAATTGCTATAGTGAACTGCAGTAGTCTTGCTGTTGCACTTAGAAAACAAACATCCCAATCTTGATCAGTGTCTGTTTCACTTTGGTTTCTGACATATTTGTCATTAGATATCAAATTGAATTTTTTTTTCTTTAACGCAATTAATTAATACTTGTACTAGATAAAATGATCAGACGATTAGGATTCCGTGAGAATATTCAAGGTTTCAATTTTTGTACTACTACTAACTTACTGGTTTCATTTTTTGTACTCCTACTACTAATATACCTCAATACTAATAACTTATTTGGGCTTAGCTTCAAAACCTTAGGGAGAATTTTATTTCATGTTCTTGTAATAATCTCTCAAACGTAATTGATTACTGAATCTTAAATAAATAAAAGAGATTTCCTATATAAGTTATGTGATTATTATATTTTACTTAATTAGAAACTGAATTCAATTATTTTTTTTGTATTGCAGTTGTGGGCATGTGTCAAATTCAGAGATACTAGCAATTTTCTCAGCACCACCGAGTCACCGGCCATAAAGAAATACTTCATTCGGTATTTCATTTTTTGACGGCACGAGTTTTAAGAAATTTAAAGAAAAATTGGGGAAAAAATTAGTGAAATATGAGTATCACTTGCATATATAGTTTTAAATGTAATGTTGAGTATAACATGTCGGTGGAATGTGAATATGTAGAAATGAACCGGAACTTCTATTCGCCGACGGACTAAAACGGGAAAATGAGACTCCTATAATACATCACGAGCCCAACAAAAGTATATATATTTACAAACTAAAAAGAATTTATAAGTATATATATTTACAAACTAAAAAGAATATATAAGTTTTCTTTTTGGATTTAATTTAGACACCTTCAACTTATGATGAGCACGCTCGATTTCCTAGACTTAGACTAAAGAGAGATTTATTTTGCAGCCATATGAAAACTTATTTTTCTAAACATCTCCACGTTTTCATAAATAAATTTATATATTTGCACATATTGAAACACAAGAATCTCATTGAGAATGAGACTCCAAGATACGGCGTCGTCTTCCGGATGAATTAATGCATTGGCTACAATTACATCTTCGATACGACGTCGTTATTGGGTCGCGGTACAATCGCTCCAAAAATCATTCCCAACATCTCTCTTCAACGTTTGGGACCCAACAAAACCTAGACAAGCTTTGCTTCAATCAATCAAGCATTGAGTTGAATCGGGGAGCTATTCCATTTTACTGGCTGATTTGGGGAAATAAGCCGATCAAGAAGCCCTGGTAGCTTCCCAGAAGCTCACTGTCTTCTAAAAATTTCGGAGATTTCTTGAAATTCGAGGTATATAATTCGCTTTTCCTCTGCTCTATTTAGTTTTTATGTAGTCGCCTTACTGATTTCCGATCAATTTGGTCCCTAATTTTAATTTTCTTTGACTCGTTGTTTACTCGTTACATTGTCAAAAAGTTGAAATTGCAAGTGTTTGATTAGTTGTTTAACTTGAGAACACGATATTCAACTTATTCATTCAATTGTAATTCCGTGGGAGAGTTGAGTATTTGGAAATAAATGAAAATTGTCACGGATAAATTAATCTCATTGCATGTCGTTTTGATGGTACATTTAGCAAGAGAAGAGTTGTGGCCTGCTAATGCTGTGATCATTGTATCTTTGCTAAAAAACCTACATTTTTCTTGAAAGTGATGGCACCCAAGACTCGGAAACCAGTAGCGAAAAGATCAAAACCAGCAGTGAAGAAAAGAAGATCAAGTCTTGTATCACGGGATGGGGGTGGAACGGAGGAGCATGAGCATCAACAAAACGAACAAGAACCAGACTTGGAAGTCAATCAACAGCCAATTCAAAAGCAAGGTTAATTTTTTATATGTATTAAACTACTAAGTATTGGTTTAATTTGTTACTTATAAGGTAGAGTTTTGCTTGCCTTTGCACTAATTATTCATCTTGTTTCCTTTTATAGTAACGGCTCGTAGCACTCGAAGTGCAACTGCCAGTCGTACTGCCCGTTCTGGGATTCTTGATAGGCTGCAAATGATGGATAATCAGCAACAACTGCAGCCACAAGCTGCTATCGGGAAAGGTTCACTAGCAGTAGTTGAACTTAAATTTCATAGCGTATACTAGACTACTTTATTTAATTCTTTTTTTTGAATCAGTGGCGGTTCATACAACTCGGGGAACAACTAGAAACCAAAGTGGGTATCGGGGGCTGGAAGAAACGAATCTAAATGAAGAACATGAGATTCAGAATGATGAAGAATACCGAAACCAAGGTTATGTTTTAGTTACAATTACAAATGATATGATTAGTTATATTATGTACACCTAGTATTAAAAAAGAGGGCATGCAAGGATATTAAATGAAACTTACTTTGATTTGATTTGTTAATAATATACCTACATCAAAGGCCCAACCATATTACGTATCAGGTTGGATTCATGGACTTCAGAAGATGGTTTAATCCAATTCTTTTTGTGAATTTGTTAATGGGTCATCATTATTTATGTAGATTTATCCATACAGACGAGTTATGTGTTACTATTTTCTTCATTGATGTATTCATCTACAACTTTTGTTTGCAGAAACGGCTCCCAGGTCCCAAAGATCAACTGTAAATAGAAGTCTAAATCATGGGTATCTAGAGGAGGGTGAAATGGAGGAACATAGATGGCAAGAAAACGAACAGTTTACAAACTTGGAAGTAACTGATGCACTTAAAAATGCATTACAGATCTGTGAGTGTTAGTTGAATGTGTTATTATAGGAGTTAGTTAATCTACTTGACTATTCCCTCCGTCCGCGAATAGGAGTCCCGTTTTTCCATTTTAGTCCGTCCGTGAATAGGAATCCCAATTCACTTCTACCATAATAGGGTCCCACATTCCACTCACATTTCATTTTAAACTAATATATACAAGTGGGACCCATATTCCACTAACTTTTTTCCACCCACTTTTCTTAACATCTCTTAAATCCTGTGTCGCCAAGAAATGGGACTCCTAATGGCGGACGGAGGGAGTAGTTCTTATCAATTGGTACTCTTACAATTACAGTGCATTAATAATTAATGAAGTGTGTGTTTTTTGGTAGTGACGGCTTCTGGTTCTCGAAGAACAACTACCAATCGAAACTCCCATAGTGCATTTCAAGATAATCGTCAAAGGCAGGAGAATGGGCAATGGAGAAATAGAGGACAAATTCGGCCACCAATCAGTGAACAAGCTTCTTGTGAGGAAAATTACGCTTTTGGTGCTTTTGGTGATTTAATGTCGTACACTTTGTTGCAATTTGATGTCCGACTGCATGACCCTATATTTTTGGAACTATGAAACCCAACTCCTAATATTTGTAATATGATCATTCTGTCAGTCTTCAAATTTTGGTTTAATTTCACTCTAAATTTTCTGGATTTACAGGCCTCGTATGGAATTTCAAAGATCTGTTAATGATATTATTAAAATTTAAATGGAAATAACAGCTAAAGATCATGAATTCTTTTGTTTTTAGTCCTGTTTATGATATACCAGTTTCTCCCTTATAGAGATACTTCTCTTTTTACAGTCATTACTCCAACAACTAGGAAGGCAACTGGAAGCCACGTTGTGCGTCACAGACTACAAGATGAGATCCAAATGGAAGTAGATAGACATCACCAAAATGAAGAACAACCAGACTTACAAAGGACTCAACGAGGTAATCTAATTTATTGTCTTCAACTAAAAGTATAGAATAGTAGCTTAACTAGGAAAACATCGATGGGTATGTATTGTTACTATTCAAAACTTCAATGACAAGTAGTCAACTGCCTACATGTTATGTACAAGTAGCAGTAGAGAAGTGCTACTTATTGCTATCATGGTGATTGTCTTATTCATAAATCATACTTATCATTTCATTTGCAGTAATGGCCTCCAGTACTCGAAGATCGAATGCGAAAAGAAAATTAAATCAAGGATTTTCCGATAGGGATGAAATAGAGGAACATGGGCAGCAAGGAAATGAACAGCCAAACTTGGAATTCACCCAAGAAGTTGAAAATGCATTAAAGTTCTGTAAGTTTCGGTTTGATTTGTTAGTAACATAAATGACCGAACTTGGATTACATCTTTTTACATCGTTTGTCATGGCTACATGAGCTAATTAGCTCTCATTTTCCTCCAGTGATGGCTCCTAGTACTCTCAGAGCAATTACAGATCTAAATTCCCGTTCTGGATATCAAGATAAGAACCAAATGAAGGAAAATGGGCAGCCACAGAATAGTAAACAACTACAGCCGCAAGTCAGTCATCAAGCTTCAGGTGAGGAAGATCTTTTTTTTTTTGTCTTAAGATTTTCTTGCTCATAAGATGTACTTTTGTTTCTACAGTTATGGCTTCTAGAACTTGGAAGGCAACTACAAACCAAAGTGGGCATAACATATTACGAGACGAGGACCAAAGCGAAAGAGATAGACAGCACCAAAATGAAGAAGTACCAGAGTTTCTAACAACTCAGCAAACTAAAGATCAACAAGGTTAGTTATCTAGTTTATAGAAGTTTCAATCAACGTAAAGTAGGACTAACACAGTTGCACTTATTTGTGAGTTAACGAGTATTAAATCTATAAAACTTGTGGTTTAAATATGAAAATGGTAATCCTGCTTTCACTAATGAATAGATAGATGGAATTTGAACTCACCATCTTCAACATAGGCTATTTATCATCCGCAACAGGAAGAAGAAATGATAAGCGCTGCTCAAATTGCTATTCAAAGTCAAAACTTCATTTAGTATCCCATGTTTTTAGTAGTTACTTTACATTTACGTTCATTTAGCATTAGTGGAGAAATTTACTTGCTACTTTGTGATCATTTTATATATATTCATGATATAGCATTTAGTTTGTAGTTACGACTCGTCTATGTTGTCAAATAGTGGCCATGGCGCTATGTCATGGCGGTTTGAAATGGAAACACCATCACCATGCCGATTTATGGCGACCACCATGGTGCCGCCATAGCTGCCATGACACTCAATTTTGACTTTTTAGCTTCAATTTTGACTTTTCAGCCCATGTACCCATAACCCAGCCAAATCACCTGCGTAGCCCGACCCGTTTACCCACCTAACCCCCATTTACCCACATAACCCGGCCATATTTGAATTAAACAGAGATCAAGTTAAAAATTAGAACGCAAATCCTAAATATTCTTCTTCTCTCTCAAGTCTCACCCAAAATCAACCCCAGCTGCGCCGCCCACTACCGTCTATTGCCGGCCCAAGATCAACTGCACGAAGAAGAGTAAATAATGGATTACTCGACGAGGACGAAATAGAGCTCTACAAAAAAAGCACATATTACTGAGTGCATTAGTGATAGAAGGTGACCCCTCACTACACAGAACAGTGACGGTTTGCTGCTGCTATTAGATTCTGATTTAGGAGATATGATATATACATAATTTGTTGATTGGTTCAAAGGTAGGATTAGGAAGAAGCCATATCCTCTTTGACGAGAACAAATATATTTGACCTAGCAAAAGGGCCTTTATTAAAGGTGAATACATATCATGGATATGTTGTTAATGGATATAGGTCACACTATGACAATGATGATGATATATGATAAGGTTGATTTTTGTAAGTTTATTAATTTATTCTAATAATGCAAATATTGAAAATGATTGACATATTTTGCACTAACTTTTCATTACTTGACTTAGATATGGATCACTGTGTGCATCGTGCCATTAGTATCGGTAGTGGGCAGAATACCAACTCATTTTGCACAGGATCGCTTCAAACGCAGACATCGGATGGGACATCATCTGTTGATAGGGGGGAGGATGTTGATAGGGGGGAGAATGTTGATAAGGAGGAGGGTGTTGATAGGGGGGAGAATGTTGATAGGGAGGAGGGTGTCGAGGAAGGACCTCTTGCTATGTTTGATGGTCGGACGCCACTTCGGATGAATCCCGATACAGGGTTTGTTATTAGTTACTAATTACTCCCTCCGTCCCACTTTAGGAGTCTCGGTTTACTACTTTTGGGTGTCCCACTTTAGGAGTCCCGGTTGGAATATTCCATAATTGGTAATAGGCCCCACATTCCACTCACCTTTTTCCACTCACATTTTATTATAAAACTAATATATAAAAGTAGGACCCACATTCCACTATCTTTTTTCACCAACTTTCCTTTGTATTTCTTAAAACCCGTGCCGAACTCAACCGGGACTCCTAAAGTGGGACGGAGGGAGTATTAATTTAGCATTATATATCGATTAATCTCTAATATTTGGATTTTATAGGAAAATATGCGCTCATCATCGGATCTCAAGGGAGATCACCTCTTCTTTCCAACGGCTTCCAAATGTCACTGGTTTTACTTGGAAATTAGTATCTCAGAAGCAAAAAGATGAGTATTATAAAGAATTTCGGGTAAGTATACTTTTAATTACGTAGAAGATTGTTTTGACTTGCACTAATATCCAAATATTTCATCTTTTTACAGAATGCATTTTCATGGCCTTCCGATTGGGAGCATGAGGTGAAGAAGATGTGGGATGATAAAGCTGCAAAAAGATACTCGGGTTTTATTAGTTACTTGAAGAAGATTTACACAGACGGAAAATCCCGGCCAACTTACGTACCTCCGGAGATGTGGAGTGGATTGATAAACCACTGGAAAGATCCAAAAGTTATTGAGAAGTCCGAAGCAGCAAAGAAGGCAAGAATGTCCGAACCAGATGGTCCTGGCACCGGAATAAGGAAGCAACGAGGTGGGTCGTTGTCTATCGAGGAGAGAGCTATGCGGAAGGTAAGTGTTATATATTTATATATGATCGAGAAATTAGATAGTTTTCTCTAATAGCGTGCCTATGAGTTGTTTCACCATACATTGAGGCATGCATGTTAGATTCATTACAATCTACAAGATTACATTTAGGCGTGCATGTTGGATCCAAAACTAAATAGTACTCCCTTCGTCCCATAAAAATAGTTCATTTCCATTTATGGAATACATTAATTATTTACAACTTATACCACTAGGGCCCACCATTAAACACTAACAAAAATGTAGGTCCCACTATCCACTAACACTATTTTAACTACCCTTCTCATCTTTCTTACTTTACCAATTATGCATTAATTCTCGTGCCGCCCCAAATATCCATATTTTTATGAGATGGAGGGAGTAATATAAATCTTATATATTTCTAGTTCAAAACATAAAACCAGTTTTATGTTGATTCTTGTGAATGTTACAGTTGGTGTCTTTTACCTTCTTTTCCATTATTATAGCAACTTGGCGTATTATACCTTCTTCTCCATTAGTTTAGCAACTGAGATGATTCTGGAAATCAGATTTATGTTGATACAATCAGATTTAATTGCGAATGTTACAGTTGGTGTCTTTTACCTTCTTCTCCATTAGTTTAGCCACTAGGATGATTCGGGAAATTAGGATTTATGTTAATACAATCAGACCAAACATCTTTTTTTATAGTAGTAATTCTTAATAGCTAACTCCTGATACTTTAATAAATAGGCGGCCGAGAGGGGAGTCTCGGTGATGGATTGTGTGTATGAGGCGTTCCATGACACACACATGTTCAAGGATGGCTCCTATACATCAAAGAGGGCTGCAGACATTGATGTAAGTAAAGTTAGTTATATAACATCAACTTAAATATATATTACTTCTTTTTTGTTAATATAATTTTTTTCTCAATAACTAGGCAAGAGTGCGAGAGATTGCTGCAACACAGGGTGATAAAGCAAATTTGAGCCAGATCTTTATCAATGATATTTTTGGAGGTAAACTCGATAAGAAGAAAAGGATGTTTGGAACTGGGAATCTGGCAGAAAGCCTCGTGTCAGAACGAACTACAGGTATGAATGCTCATGCCTCAGCCGGCTTAGATCCTTCTGTGCGAGCGGAAATACGAGAGGAATTGCGCCAAGAATTGCGGGAAGAATTGCGGGAAGAATTACGAGAAGAATTACGAGAAGAATTACGAGAAGAAATACATCAGGAATTAAATGTCGATCGTGAGAAAAGAACCAAGATAGAAAATGATGTTGCGGTTATGCAAAAGATGGTGAAGCAGCTCATGAAATCCCACAAGTCAAGCCACTCTTCTTCAAGGATGTGATTGACCCATGTATCACAAAATGTATGTCTTTTGAACATCATACTTTTGTTGCTTGTTTTAACTACTAACTTATATCCCTAGTCATCACGCTTTTTAGATTTAATGTTTATTGGTTATTAAATTGAGGTTTATTTGAATATTCAGGTAAATTAATGATTAAAACTGGAAAATAATTGATCAAGAAGTCAGATTAGTGACAGAAAATTCCGTTAGTAATTTATGAATATGCAACAGTTTTAGCGACGGAAATACGTCCGTCATTAACATTGTTTAATATGATTATTCGTGACGGAAATTTTTGTCACTAAATGGCGATTTTTTTTTTGTAGGGGAGGAACATGGACAGCAGGAGAAAATACACAAGTATAATTTGTTACATCAGTCAAAAAGATTTGACTTTCTTTCCCTTACATATTCAAAGTCTTTGGGTAGTGATAGAACGTAGTACTAGAAGGCAACTACAAATGAAAATTCTCATCATGGATTTCAAGATATGTATCATATGAAGGATCATTTAAGCTAATCAAGAAAAGTTAAGCTCATTACTTGAATTTAACAATTATGTTTATTAGAATTATAACACAAGTGTTTGGTCCAGGTCCAGATTTTTTCATTGTTTACATGACCTCCTCATAAACGTTCTTCACTTAAAAATGCATAATGTTTTAGTTGATGTTTGCCGACAACAATTAAAATTAATCAAGATAAATTCCTCTTAATTCGTTACTTATCCTATATTCCTATCCAACTGATGAAAATTTAGCAACATGTATGTGAGTATGTCTATATTATAACAACAGGTTACTAAAGAAGATATTCAAGAATGATTGGCTTTTGGTGGACAGCCTGTAACTTTTTTATAACTCGATAAATTCAAATCAAATAAGTCTATAATTTTAGTAGGACTAACCCCGAACCAAAACTAATAGTTCCCTGGTCAAAAACAATTTGGAAAAGTAGAGTGGTCACAAATGCAATATCGGAAACATTAGTATACGATTTGAAAATTATGTAATACACACAAAATAAGAAAATGAAGAGATTGAAAAGAAAAACAGAAGGGAAAAACAAAAAGATCCAGAGGGATTCGCATCCTACCCAAGTCACTCTCTCTCCCCTCCTCTCGGATCTCCCTCCCTCCTACCTTCCTTCCAAATCTCTATATTTGCATATATACACGAATATATAGTGTATATATGTCAACAGGTCGTGGATTTTATGTCGGTGATAGCTGAAATTGTATGTATGCGTATTATTTTGTGCGATCGCTCTTCATTTGTTTTTCTTCTGCTTGATTGTGGATAATTGGATTGATACGACTCTCTTTTTTTCGGATTCTAGCTGATTCAAATTCGAAATTCCACCTTCTGGGGGTTAGGATTTTCTTTTTTTATATTTGTCTCGTTATACTTCTATTTTAGGGTTTTGTTTTCTAATTCTTGGGGTATTGTTAGTGGTATCTTTATGGAGATTAGACGTGGTTATTTTGACCAATTTTCGTTCCTTTTTGGTGGGGTTTTTTAAATATCATTAGCTGATTTATTTATATTTGTTTGCTTAATATGGTATGGGTTTTGATTGGAATACTTGAGTTGTGAAGCATCTGTTTTAAGATTGTACTGTTATTGAAACTTTTCAGGATATAAAATATACTAGGATATACTGTTGGCCTCCTGTTGAAATTAAATGGTGTGATGATTATTTACTAAGTTTTGATAATTTGATATCTGTACTGAGTTTCTATCATTGAGTACTAAGATTGATCGTAATTAAGTGATGGTTGTGCATTGTTGTGGGTTAAATGTATAGTTTTTATTGAAGTATATTATACATGAGCTGCCATCTCTGTATTCTTGTGTTCTGTCCATTATCTTTTTTTTTTTTTTACTTTAAGATTGATCTTTGTAGCTTGATTGATTAGCTTCTGTAGTAAGTGAGAAACCTATATCTTTAGTCGTCTGATACACAAACGTTAGCATGATTCAAGTAGCTTCAACTAAATTACTACTTGATATTTTGGACCTAATGTCTCAATAATTTGTTTCTGGCTCCACTTTGGTTAAGAATTTTCATTTTGCACTTGCTCAGAATTGAGCGTCTACTCATCTGTATCATGGCAGGTTGTCAACTGGTTTAAGTGGTGATCAGTATTCATCTTGTCTAGCACAGAAGATGACTATGAATCAGCGCAACACGATTGATTTAGAACAAGGATGGGATTTTATGCAAAAAGGCATTACAAAATTGAAAAATATTCTTGAAGGGCTGCCAGAGCCCCAGTTCAGCTCAGAGGACTACATGATGCTCTACACGTATTATTCAGCACTCTATATTCTTATACAAATTGTTGAAATTTGCATAAATTTTTGTGCTGTTGTCAAGTGCTTGGGAGCTCACTTGATTCTATTTTACAGGACAATCTACAACATGTGCACTCAAAAGCCCCCACATGATTATTCTCAACAGTTATATGACAAGTACCGGGAGTCTTTCGAAGAGTACATTACAACAACAGTAAGGACTTAAAGATGATTTCTTAACAGTTTCATCATCTGCACGTACCTGGAAGTGCTTATCGTATTTCAGTTAGTGATTTCGAATTTTTTTTGTTTCTGACGTCTGAGCTAGGATAAAATTCCTACATCAAAATTTCATATGCTGTAATCCAGTATTCTGAAATGCTCATTTATGCAAATTAAGCTTTTTTGATCATTCATTAGTTTAGTTTCCATGAATTAAGTTTGTTTTAATTTTTCTATGAAGGTTTTGCCTTCTTTAAGGGAAAAGCATGATGAGTTCATGCTAAGGGAGCTTGTAAAAAGATGGTCAAATCATAAAATCATGGTGCGGTGGCTTTCAAGGTTCTTCCATTATCTTGACCGGTACTTTGTAGCCAGAAGGTCACTTCCAGCACTGAAGGAAGTTGGTCTGACATGCTTCCGGGACCTGGTAACATTTTAGCCTCTAAATCATTCTTTTGAAATTCGAACTATCAGTTGCCCTTTTTTCTTTTGCTTCGGAAAAAAACTAATCCACTGAAGTTCAGATGAAATGATTTGAACCTTGTTCCCCAGCAGTTTTTCTTTCAATCTCTCTACTCAATTCGCTACTTTCTGTTTTAGGTATATATGGAGTTATCTGGGAAAGTTAGGGATGCTGTTATTTCTCTGGTATGTAATATTGTTAATTCAGATTCATTTTGCATAGGTTTCCCCCTTTTTTGGTGTATTAATATATTTATTTTCAATAGATTGATCAAGAGCGAGAAGGAGAGCAAATAGATCGAGCTTTGTTAAAGAATGTATTGGATATCTTTGTTGAGATTGGAATGGGGCAGATGGATTATTATGAGAATGACTTTGAAGCTGCAATGCTGAAGGACACAGCAGCTTATTATTCCCGGAAGGCTTCAAATTGGATCTTAGATGATTCATGTCCTGACTATATGTTAAAGGTTCTTTTTATAAAAATAAATATTGTTCTTTTTTTTAGCTAAAACAAATTGTGGCCTCTGAAAGTAGACTTGTCTCGCACATGCTCATTAACATGGAAATATTAGTCAAGATTGCCAGTGTAGTGCTTGCAGCTATTTTCTGTTTAGTTTCTTACTATCTGTCTAATAAATCCAGGCTGAGGAGTGTTTGAAACGAGAAAAGGACAGGGTTGCTCATTATCTTCATTCAAGTAGTGAGTCAAAGTTGCTTGAGGTTTGTATTTCTCCTTAATGACTGTTGTACAAATTTCTCGTAGATTAGCATCCAACTATTGGAATGTATGCTGTGCGTGATCCGCATTTGAAGTCCTTTTAATTGTCAGATTCACTTTATAGCTTTTTTTTGTGTTTTCTATTCCAACAGAAAGTACAACATGAGCTCTTATCTGTGTACGCCACTCAACTACTAGAGAAGGAGCACTCAGGTTGCCATGCTTTATTGAGGGATGACAAGGTACTTGCTACTGAGTCTCTGCTGTCAATTGTCGTATTTATGTTTTTGTGACTTGCTGTTATTGATGCTAATCATTACATTTCCGTCCATTAGGTTGATGATTTGTCAAGGATGTATAGGCTATTTTCAAAAATACCTCGTGGTTTAGAGCCCGTCGCACACATTTTTAAGCAGGTTTGTGTTATTTTTGTTTATAGTCAATGTCAATTGGCATTTAATTATGTCGTAGTTGTATTTGAATTATTGAGGACTAACACTTGATGGTTCCCCAAATTCACAGCATGTTACTGCTGAAGGCACAGCTTTGGTTAAACAAGCCGAAGATGCTGCAAGTACCAAAAAGGTTAATCACTAGTATTTTTTCCGATGAATCTTTGTGTTACTTTGCCTATGAACAACTGTTGTAAGTATTGCCACGCTAATCTGGTAAAAGCTAAAAAGTCGTGTACAATATCTCTTATTTTGGTTTTGAAGGTCTCTTCAATGTGTAGGAAAATCACCTGCAAAGTCGGTCTCTCATGCACATACTGTATGATGCGGTGATCTAGAAATGAATCAATTTGCATTATTAAAAAAGTTTCACTCCTATACCAGTGGTTATAGTTTCAATTTGTCTCTTTCTTATGACATCTAAAAAGTGAATACTATTATTTAAAAAAATGCTCTGTTTGTTGAAGATTTTGTATATGATGAATTGATACTATAATTCTTTCCCATCCTGCTATCTACTCTCAGAACAAGTTGACAATTTTAATGCTATGCTACATTATTTGCAAGCCCTAAACTTCATTAGATAAGGGAACACGGAACACAAGAAATTTTGTTGAGTGTCATAAATCATTCTTAACCTAAGCAAGTGACGAAGGTGGACTAAAATTTTGTATGGAGTAAGTATCCTCAGGTTCTCTGTAAGAAAGAAACTGTTTTCTGAAAGAAAAGAGATATCTTATTTGACGTGACTGCACTACATTTAATAGATAGATGTAACAAGCACAATCTGTGTCCGTAAACTGTAAGACAATATATTACCCCTTCATGCTAAGTTTTGGCAGCATAATGTACATCATGAATACTTTTGTTTCTGAAACTATGAAATTTCTTATTTTAACAGGCAGAAAAGAGAGATATTATTGGATTGCAGGAGCAGGTACAACTATATTGAATTTCGTTATTATTACTTCCGTGTATGGTTTCTCATCTGAGATGAAATCATTCTTCTAATCCAGGTATTTGTGCGAAAAGTAATCGAGCTGCATGACAAATTCATGGCATATGTGAACGATTGTTTTCTAAATCACACGCTTTTCCACAAGGTTAGAATTGTAAAAGTCATTCGTCATTGTATTCCTCTCTACTCTGATAAATGTGGAAGTTAATTTTACTGTATAATGCATAGGCTCTCAAGGAGGCCTTTGAAGTTTTCTGCAATAAGGGAGTTTCTGGAAGTTCTAGTGCGGAACTTCTTGCCACATTTTGTGATAACATTCTCAAAAAGGGTGGAAGTGAAAAATTGAGTGATGAAGCTATAGAAGAAACTCTGGAGAAGGTGTGTCTCGTGATGTTACTGTTTGCATTTATTGGCATATTTAAAACTGTGATTGAGGTCCTGAGTGTTTTTCAGGTTGTAAAACTGCTCGCTTACATAAGCGATAAGGATTTATTTGCTGAGTTTTATAGGTAAGTTTCCCTCGGTTATGGTAATAATGTTTCTTCATTTTTAAAATACCAAGTTATATCTGTACTCTGTCTCCTGCTCTTTTGACAGGAAAAAGCTCGCACGGCGTCTGTTATTTGATAAAAGTGCTAACGACGAGCACGAAAGAAGCATCCTAACCAAGTTGAAGCAGCAATGTGGTGGCCAATTTACCTCAAAAATGGAGGGAATGGTTAGTTTCATAGTATTGCTTATGAATTATGATGGTGTATGAGTCGGCAGTCCTGTTGTAAGAAGCGTTTTTTTCATTTCTTAACATTTCAGGTAACTGATTTGACCCTAGCTAGAGAAAATCAAGCTAGCTTTGAGGAGTATCTCAGCAATAGTCCAAATGCAAATCCAGGGATAGACTTGACAGTGACTGTTCTGACAACAGGTTTCTGGCCTAGCTACAAGTCCTTCGATCTTAACCTTCCTGCCGAAATGGTATGGCTGCCGAACAGAATCCCTCCCAACCCACACAACCACCCAAACCCCCAAGAGAGCGCAGTGTCGGTCTCTTCTCTTCTGTGGAATCCACCCTGCCACTAACGTTCTTTCCCTTTTGTGCTTTGATATCTGTTCCAGGTCAAATGTGTTGAAGTGTTCAGAGAGTTTTATCAAACAAAAACGAAGCATAGGAAACTTACATGGATATATTCTTTGGGCACTTGTAACATCAATGGAAAATTTGAACAAAAAACAATAGAGCTGATTGTGACTACTTATCAGGTAACTTTGGCCGGGCAGATGTCAGCTTATATTTCCTTGTTTCTGTAAGTGATCTTAGTAATACCAATCTTTAATTTTCATTCTTCAGGCTGCTGCGCTGCTGCTTTTCAATGCATCAGATAGATTAAGTTATCAAGAAATCATGACCCAGTTAAATCTATCGGATGACGATGTTGTCAGGCTGCTTCATTCACTTTCATGTGCTAAGTATAAGATTTTGACTAAGGAGCCTAGCACCAAAACAATTTCTCCGACTGATGTCTTCGAATTTAATTCGAAGTTCACTGACAAAATGAGAAGGATCAAGGTACACATGCGCGTGTGTGTGTGTGAGAGAGAGAGAGAAAGAGAGATCCACTACGATTATGAAGCTAATTAATGTGTGAATGCAGATCCCTCTTCCCCCTGTGGATGAGAAGAAGAAAGTGATTGAGGATGTCGACAAGGACAGACGATATGCCATTGATGCCTCAATTGTGCGTATCATGAAGAGTAGGAAGGTCTTGGGATACCAGCAGCTGGTTATGGAGTGTGTTGAGCAATTGGGCCGAATGTTCAAGGTACATTTTCTTGGCGTGGTTGATTTTACTTTTCCGTTTTTCCTTAATCTTCTGCCCTTAACCCAAATCTAACTTTGCAATGTGAAGCCTGATGTCAAAGCAATCAAGAAAAGGATCGAAGATCTAATCACTCGTGACTACCTTGAACGGGACAAGGACAACCCCAACTTGTTCAAATACTTGGCGTAAATCCGCATGTGCCTGCTGATGATCAAGCTGGTACTGTGAGCATGAATATGGAGTCACACAAACACACCAATCGAGCTCCGTCTACTGTACAGTCGTCTTCTGCATGTTTTCTGTGAAGGGAATTCTTGAACATTTCGCCCTAGCCTGGTTCGGGGAAGGACTGTCCTGATGGATTGGTTCTGCGTTGAAAAACTTAACTGCAGGCCGAGGCTGAGACAAGTCTAGCATTTTCTGGTTTCCTTTTGCAACAGATCCATGTATGTTTATTTATCTGGATAACTTATTTTGTTGAGGTTGGGTTTTCTCTCAAGTAAATGTGAAAATTTAAAGCGGTCATCCTGTGTCAAAGCTTTCTTGCTGGTTTTGTATTAGTTGTACAACCTTATGTTAAGAAACATTATTCACCTATTTAGTGTGTATAATTTCGTATTTCTTCTGATACTGTTATACCGTGTCTTAATTTTGGGCGGATTTTGCCCAATTTTTCTACTGGGTTTTCAGTGGTGTTTTTCGTGTTTTTTATTTTTTTTTGGTTCAACCCATGAGAGATGGTTAAAGTTCCAAATTGTAGCTGTTGGTCCGATTCTGAGCCGAACTCATGGTTTCGATTTAACCATGCGGCCTCACGCAATTTCGATTTAACCATGCGGCCTCATGCAAGCCAAGTTTATTTCGGAGTTGAAAGTGTATCTCTAAACATTGTTGATAAATATTTAAAGAGTTAGTTTGAAATTTAGAGTGATGTTTTCCTAAAATTTTTATGAACTTATTTTAGGTAATGACGTTGCAAAAATTAATGACAGTCAAATAAATTAAGCAAAGTCAAAGTAATAAATTGGGTGAAATTTTCCGTCATGACTATTGAAGATGTCATCCCACAAATCACAATTACACTAACATAATTTTGTACTCCATTTTTTATTATTATATTTATAGGGGCTCTTCTCTAGTGGGTTGGCAACTGAAAAGCACAAACATCACGTTTTGTCGTTAGTTTTCTTCCCTCAAATATGGAACATGATTTCATCTTCTTATGATGACGACAACTTAATATATTTCACATATTTAAAGAGTGGTGAATTCAACGGCAATAATTCATGGAGTATTAGATTTTCTAGAATGATATGGTGTAACTACTAACTGGTGTTATTCTCATTCAGCTTACAATATTTTTATTTGTTCATCAATATTTTTTCTTTGACGGTCTGAATCTATAGAGACAATTAATTAATACGTATATGTTGTTAGATGGGTGCTTTATGATTTGATAGAAATCTAAACATAAAGTACTTTAATAAGTTGATCAGTTACAAACGTCAATGGTGTTGTGACTATGTGAGTGAGATTTTTTTTAGCGCCTGTCCATTTTTACACTGTTTACATGCTACTTTACAAAAATTCAAACCTTGATCTTGTTCCTAGTTTATAACTATGAGGATTTTGATTCCTTTATAAACTTGTCTAAGAAACCTTGGTTTCCTATATGAATAAGATTAGGATTGTAATTGAGTCGAATTATTCATGAGCTAGACTATGATTGTTTGAGTAAGTTTAGCTTGAAAACATAAAAGTGGAGTATTAATTTGGTTTCACTATTTTTTTTTGTACTACTAAATAAGTAGTACTCACATTTTATGTGTTAAAGAGAATAAAATCTTAGGAAATGTAGTATATTTGTTCCATAAAAATAGACATTTTTGGGATGAAACCAGTTTTAGTGTAAAATTGAAAAAGTAGGAGAGAGTTAGAGGAATTGAATAATTGCTAGAAAGTGTCATCTCACTAGAAAGAAAAAGGTTTTCAAAAATAGAAGTGGATTACTTTTATGGGACGATCAAAATCAAAAGATGTCTATTTTAATGAGATTGCGAGACTATAGTACTTGCGAATGAAATAATCTATTTTTGATGTGTGATATTGTTTGATTGTCCCTTTTATATTTTATTGTAAGAGGAGGAATTGGAATATAGTTAGCATGATTAGAAATTATTTAATGATTGTAGCCCTTCTAGTGATGATGGTGGAAATTTCCCTCTTCAAACCCACTACTTTCACTGCATAGTTAAAAAGAACTATTTTGTCTCAATAATTCACATTTCTTTGGACACATGTCACTACGCTGTACATATTAGCGTACGGCGTTGTGACACAAAGTGCACCCAATATTTGCACGCTTGCTCGTGCTTGAACACGAGTTGTGTGGCCCAACCAGCATATGATATGTGACATTCTCATTTCTTTAATACAACAATTGATTTTTAAAAAATACATATTTTTCAACGATTATTAACGATATATTTTTTAAATAATTTTGATTTTCTCCTATAAATGCTAGTATTCCACTTCATTCACACCCCTCAATGGTGATGTGGCAGCACTGACAATGTGTTATGGCTGCAATGGAATTCAATCAACCCTGACTACTGAAGCAAGACATTCACCATGAAAGAAAGCTACCGACGAGAACGGGTGTTTTTCGTCTACCAATCTATATGAGTTGAAAGTTTTATTTATTTTAACTATGTGTATTTCATTTATTACAATCTAAATGTTTTAGTGAGTTTTAGTATTTTTTGTTAATTCAAAAGTTAATTTAATTGAAAATTATAACTGAAACTAGTAAGAAATGAGAAATAGTAAAAGTAAGAGAATACTATAGTGATTAATTTGTTATTGCTTGGCCGTGGGTAGTGTTGGGAATATGCTAATATTGTATTGCTTCATGTTTGTCTTCTTTGTTGGAGGTGTTGTGATTTATCCAACGGGTACTTTGATATTGTCTTGAAAATTGAAATGGCGATTCAAGGGCTACATCAACACCAATGCCATAAAGCCTACACTTGGAATTTTCTATTTTCTATAAAAAAAAATCTAGTCTTGTAGGAGTACTAATTTGCATGATATGATATGGTCTCGCAATTAACGATGACTTCAATTCTAATAAGTCACGAGATCCAAACATAACAAGAAAAATCCAAGCCAAGTTGCTCAGAGGAAGTTAGTGCCAATTATACCACCAACTTGATGCAGACAAACATGATTGTGGGCTCTCCTCTTCTTCCTCCTCCACTCACAAAAGCTCCCCAATCAATCAATGGAACTCTGAAAACATTTATTTTCTTTTTCTTTTTTTCTTTTTTTTGTAGTGAAAAAACATGGTGTTAGTGAATGGTGATGCACCAAGATTTGATCTCATTATTACATTCACCTTTTTCAAACAATGGAATCTGTTAGGACAAACAGTGAAAAGTGATCCTCTTCTGTTGGAATCTTTGCATATTAGCCCTTCATTGCAATAAAGCACTCACAAAGTTTTAGGCCATTGGCAATTTAAGCCCCCATTTTAACATTCTACTGAAGTCTCATGCAACAAATTTGAGAGCTCTAATAGGTCAAAGTTGGTCTAAATTGTAAAAGACCTCAAAAGTAGAGTCCTGAATTGTAAATAACCCAAAGAAAAAACTAGTTATATCAGCCCACTTGCTTAAATTATTCAGTAAAAATTCCAGGCAAATTCAAAAAGAGAAAAACATTTGATTTGAACATGAGAACATAATAGAACTGGAGATATCTGTTACATCAACAACCTTCTATTCACAAGTCCTAAAACACTTGACATTTTCAAAGAAAAAGAAGCTACTACTAGTTCACAATCTTTGCAAATTCCAACCTCTTCTTCCCCTGCAGTTTGTTGGTAACATAGTGCTTACTATACTCTCCATGATTGTATGTCCTATACTTGCAAGGGTTATTCTCATCTACAAACTCCTGCATTGGACCGAGCTCGATATCGTAGCTTGGAGCATAAAATGTCACTATAGACAGCCTATCCTTCTCCTTGTGAGTCACTGCTCTGTGCTCCACACTCTTGTATCTCCCATTTGTCAAAACCTTCAAAACAAAAACAAAAGTTATAAACAACTATCAAGTAAAGTGATTAAGTTGTTGTGCTAATAAGAAAAGTACCTCAATTGTATCTCCAATGTTGATGACTAGTGCATTGGGAATGGGCTGAACTGATATCCATTTACCATCTTTTAGTATTTGGAGGCCAACTGAGCTGCCCTTCCCCTGTTGCAGAACTGTGAGGGCACTTCCATCGGAATGCGGGCTTAGCCCTAAGACGAGATCGGGCCTCGGACAAGCCGGGTAGTAGTTCATCCTCACTGCTTGCACAGCCACACCAAACATCTCCTCAAAAACATCCTCTTTTAGTGCAAGTGTTGTGGCTATATGTTTCAGTAGATTCTTGCATAGTTGCCTTACTTGTGCTGAGTATGTTTCCACAGTCTCACTGTTGAAAACAGTTTAAATAAGCACAGACTATGAATGAAACTCAACAATCAAGATAGTGGTGCAAAAACTTCACCTGAAATCTGAAGGATTAGATGGCCATAGTTTGGGATTCCTAATGTAGTCTGGTATGACACCAAGTGCAAACATGTTGCACCAATCCAATTTCTGATCTTCAGAGAAGATGAAGGCCTGACCATAGCCTTGCACAGTGCCAGGAGTCATGGGGTACTTCTGCTTCTCCTCCAAAGGCAACATGAAGAAATCCATAGCCACTTTCTCTATTCTCTCACCCAACTCCACATCAATCCCATGATTCACAACCTGCAATAAAAAGCATAGTAATTAGAAAAACAATACACTTATTTTTCAAGGATGCAAAAAAATTTAGAGATGAACCTGAAAGAAGCCCCATTCTTGACAGGCTTTCATGAGGTTGTGTAGTTCAGCAGTGGTTCCTTTGGCAAGTTTGGAGAGATCAATGAGAGGGATGGTGTCAGAGCAGAAGATGGGCTTGTCCAGCGCTGGCCTCTCCGTTGTGTCGCGGATGAATCTTGGAGGGATGTGTGAGGATTTGGCATTTCTGAGCTCTTGAACATCATCTATGTGGCCTACTTTGATGGCTGAGATTGGAGCTGGAGCCATTGCTAAGTTAAATGTTGAGGTTATTTTGAAGGTGGTAGTTGATGAGGTGATCAAGCCTCTATTTATAGAATTATAGATGGGGTATGCATTGTAGTAACTTGTACTAGTAATACTTTTTCAATAATTGTAGGCAACAAAAATTTGGCAAAAATTAGTGATCTTTGGTACTAGTGGTTGTTGTATTATGGGCATGATTCTTTGAAATTATTTAGTGGGACGAGTGTCATACTATCATTAATTGTATTTTCTACTTATACTACCTTAGTTAAAAATTAAATTGATGTTGTTCTGTGGGTTAAATTCAAATTTCAAAAGTGGCCTTCTAAAACAACGTGGTGTATTTATATTGCAAAATTCTTCATATAAGACTATGGTTAGGAATGCCACTATTATTTTATACAAACGGAGTATAAAATAAAAGAAAAATGGAAAAAAAATTGCAAGCCATCATATTAACCTTCGCGTGCAGGTGTGAGGCTCGTCCCATCCCGTCCCCTCCCCTTGGAACGTCATCCCAGAGCACTCAGAGCATTCGTTATGGATGCTATTTTCTTAGTGTTTTTGCCATATATCCCTTTTGATGTAAACTTTTATTATGAAATAGAATGAGAGCAAATTTATTTACTTAAATAATAATCTACATAAAGCGAAAATGAGTGGTAAATAGAGATTGTTTGGTAAAAAAGAGGGGGAATAATAGAATTTGGAATCTCTAAGGTTACGACTAGGATATGTGATGTGTATTTGCTTTTTTTTTGAATAAAAAACAATGTGATGTGATTCGGGTTATGGAGAGGAAGTGGTGGTAGTAAGTAGTAGGGGCCAAAAAATTCCCATTCAACTATTATTGTGTGTCTTCATTTGGACAGACCAAATCAAGTGATTGATGCCATCATATTCTCCTTATAGGCTAAGACCAATACAAATTAATTCTAAATTAAGAATGGAATATTGCTCATTTGTTATCATAAAAAGATAAATATATATTTCTAAATTGTAAGAAAATTCAAGAGAAGAAAATACATAGAAAGATAAATATATCTTCCCAAACTATAAAGATAAATATATCTTGCCAAACTATGAAGAAATCTAAAGGGTGACAAGTGAAAAGGAGAGAAATCTTGTAAAGTAAATATATTAATATACATGAATTTTCATCATTTAACCCTCGAACCAGAACCAAAACCAAAACCAAATAGTGCGCAAGTCATTCACCAACACCCAATAAAGTAGAATAAAAGAGGAGATTTAGGCATTTAGCATAGAACTTGTTTTAACATCCAACTCATTCTCTAACATCACTAAAATCATTTTGACGGAACCCACTGAAAGGGAGAAATTCGGACACCAACTCTTAATCTATTATCGTACACTATATACACTAGAAGTCTTTTCTCCCAAGCTCTCAGTTCAAACTCTAATCTTTGGAACGTAACTTTATTTCAAATATTCCAAATTAATCAGGAGATAACATAGACTATAGATCTTGACCAAAAACTTTTTGTCAAACTTAATGATTTTAAATTTAATGTTGTACAGAGATACTTGGTGTTGGATGTCATCAATAAATGTACCTTCACAAAATTAAAGAAAATATGGACTTATGGAGTGTATGTTCTTATAGGATAATTTATGAAAATAATTAAATATGATTTTCGACTTTAACCTTCACATTTATTCTAATTAGTGTTATCATTTTTGTTTAGTGATTAAATTTTAGTAAATCTTTCCCAATGTTGTCGAATTTTTTCTCGTCCTCTTTTTGAACATATATCTAGAATATACGGAGTGTTTTAGAGTTTAAATAATACTACAGTAATACACTACTCATAAACTTACTATTTGTAGACAATGTACTCTTTAATTGATGGAACTGATTGACGTTCTCATCGAGGAATTTTAATCGTACATTTTCTCAAAAAATGAAACAGTTACGAAATTAAAGACTTAAAAAAAGTTTGATGAGAGTTATTGGTGGCCGCATGCAATTTAATAGCACCATGTCACCATCGTCATTAAGTGTTGTATCAAACGATTGTGACAATTGATTTTATTTTTAGTCGTTCAATTAGCACTCCAATGTAACATAATTAAACGGATTACACTGCTTATTTTCTCGCAGCTATACTGTATCTATTAAATTTGATAGAACAAAAACCAGTAATAATTACTCCCTCTGTCCCATTAGAAATTAGAAATGCAACGTTTTCCTTTTAGGCTGTCCCAATAAAAATGAAACGTTTCTTAAAATGGAAACAACACTCTCTCTACTTTTTCTTTTCTCTTACTTTACTCTCTCTTCATTAACTCACAAAACACCACTGCATAAAATCTTGTGCCGGAAATCAAATGTTGCATATTTATTGGGACGAAGGGAGTATAAGATACTCCATCCGTCTCTGATTAGGAGTCACACTTTGACCGGGCACGGATTTTAAGAAATGTAAAGAAAAGTTAGTTGAAAAAGTTAGTGGAACGTGGAATCCACTTTTTTATATTAATTTTATAATAAAATGTGAGTGAAGTGAGTTAGTGAAATGTGAGACCTACTTACCATTTATGGTAAAAATAAAATGTGATTCTTAATGGGGGACGGACCAAAATGGAAAAGTGTGACTCTTAATCGGGGATGGAGGGGGTATATTCCGGCGAAATATGTATTGACGATCGAATGTCCACTCCTAATTCAAACCAAAAATAAAAAACTCATCACCGTCAGAAAATGGTACTCCTATTAAATGAGCGGTCCGACTTCAATTCGTCTAGGGAATCGATTGATACATCTATATATAGCAACTCATTTTAAATTAAACCGATTTAATCATACAAATTGGAGGAAGATTTTATGTGTTTGGTGATATAATGGTGCACGAAAACTCCATTATTCACAATGGAGAAAAATCTTCATCCACGCTTAGGTTTCATGTACTATTGTATCATCCCATGTGCATAAGTTTCGTAAAACTCTAAATTCACACTTAGGTTTACCAAACTTATGCATATAGGTTTGTTTGATATATCAAGCCATTTGCATGAATGTGTCTAGTCCTAGCATTGCAATATATGTTTGGTTTGTCTGATGTTAACAAATTCAAATTTCATACTCCCTCTATCCAATTGAAGATGATCCATTTTTCTTTTCATTACTAAAAATTAAAACACTTTTTTTTATGTTTTATTACTTCTCTTTTACTTTACTTTCTCTATTTAACACACAAAATAAAATTGCATAAATCTACGTGCCGCTCAAGGAAGGGGTCATCTTCCGACTACTAGATTTAACATAAGGAACGAAAGATTTGTTTTAACTTTTAATCATCAATATGGCCAACAAAACACAAATATAGAGAAAAAAAATGAAAAAATATAAAAGTAATAACATGATTACATAAATTACAATTAAAATACGTGTAAATATCTTATTCTAGTAGTAATATTGATGATGAAAGTAAAACAACTCCAAATTAAGAATGAGAGTTGACAAGAGGTGACAAATACAAGTTGGCTCATATATCTGAGTTTGGTGTCCATACATAGTGCTAAAGTCTATCAACCAATTATTCTTTGCAAATTGACCAACCCTTCCCGTCTATTTGGGACCAACTTAATATCAATCCCCCTCACAACGCGTGGCGACACAAACAATTCAAATCCCAATAATAACACCGTATTTTCTATTCGTACAAGCAAAATATTCCTAAATCTTTTTATGTCAATTCCCTTTTAATCAATGTCTTCTACACGCTTTTATTATCTCCTTCGTAATCAAGTTATCTTGGTTTGACCATTCCTTTGTGGTTTTTAACCTAACTTATTTAACAAAACATTCCACCAACATTCCACATCTGTTTTTCCATTTTTTTAAAAGTTAAATTGAGATAAGCTAAGCTATATAATTTGATCACATCTCTTCTAGGCTTGAAACATTTCGAGTTTTTATTCTTGAGTTTTAATGTTTGTGTGTAATATTGGTTGAATGTTTGTAATCTTGTACGTCCCACAAAGTAGTCTTAGTGGGATGGATGTTTATAAATCATAGAGACGATTCGAAATTCTTCTGATTTTTTATAGATTTCGAATGAACGTTAATCATACAAAAATATACAGCAAAATATTTGGAAGGTGATGAAATGCAGCAAAATATTTCGTTAATGGAAAGACTCTGATAATTAGCTATATTGACTAGTAATTTCACTCTTGTTATATTCATCTATACCACCAGTCTTTTATCTAACCTATGATCTATATGAGTGGCGGATCTAGGTGGGGTCGAGTGGGGTCGGCCGACCCCACCGCTGGCTCCGGTGAATCGCCTGAAAACGCCTTCAATCAGCCGCCAACCCCACAGTCTCTACATATCCGCCCCGTCGTCAACATCAGTTCTGGCAGCTTAGAGAAGAAGGGTCATGTTTCCTATATTAGTTTTATATTGATTGGGCTTTCTTCGTTACAAATTAATTAAAGACCAATTCATTTTTACCTTGTATATTAATATAAGTTTCAATAAGTTTCAATATTGAATTAATTCTTCATTATATTGAACTAGCTAGTGTCACACTCGTACGATGTACGAATAGATTTAATTCATCATAGTAAATTTATACGAGGGTTAGAAATCACAAACATGCAAGCAATCCCGACAATCCCGATGCATAAAATTAAACTACTTTTAAATCAACCAAGTGCATACATTTATATTTATAAAATTATTCAAAGTTTCCAATAATCACTTTTTTATCTATACCATTAAACAACTATCATAATTTTATATTGTATTAATAGACAACATAAACCTTTCAATTTAATTCACATCAAAAAGTTAATATACAAATTGTTAGAAAATGGAAGATTGTGATTGGAATCAATTACTCCAATTAGGTGATTGACAAAATATTTTATAATACTTGGTGCTCAAGAATACTTGGAGCAAAAATTCTACCATATTTACTTATTTGTAATCCCTATTTAAAGGGTGCTTTCTACAATGAAATTATCATCCTATTCAAAACAACCGTTCTCTTTTCTTCTTCCCTTTCAATTATGTTTTCTGTACCATTTAACATGGTATCAGAGCCAGGTTCCGATCCTGGGACCTGTGGGTTATGCACCCCATTTGTTGCCCAATGACCCCCGAACTCCTATTTCGTGCAAATCAGACCCCAAATTGTGTATTATTCCTGTAAATGCCCAAATTGTGTGTAAAAATAGGTTTAAGCTCCTAGAAAATTGTGGAATTGCATGTAAAGTGTCTAGTGAAAATGAGAAGAACGATAGGTGGATATTCAATTGTGGGGCGACAGATACAATAACTTATGATGCTTCGGATCTTACAGAGATTCATAAACCTCAGAAATCCCATATTCAAACAGCTAATGGGGAATTTACAAGAGTTGAAGGAGCGAGAACTGTGAAAATATCATCTACTCTTCAATTATCTAATTGTCTTTACATTCCTTCGATGTCTCACAAATTGTTGTCTATTAGCCATGTCACGAAGGAATTAAACTGCACCTTATTGATGCAACCACATTTCTGTCTGCTGCAGGATATCCGAACCGGGGAAATAATTGGACGTGGCACTGAACGTGATGGATTGTACTATGTAGATGAGATAGCTCAAAAAGGGGCCGCCATGCTAACTCACGGGTCTGCCGATAGGAAAGCTTGGCTTTGGCATCAACGCTTGGGACATCCGTCTATCGGTTACTTAAAACTATTATTTCCCGAATTTGTTTCTAAACATGATGAGTATTGTGAAACTTGTTTTTTGGCCAAAAGCCACCGAACTTCTTATCCTTTGAATAATACTCGTGTTGATTTCCCGTTTTCCTTAATTCACTCTGATGTTTGGGGGCCCGCACCTTTTACTGGGGGACAGGGTCTTAGATATTACTTAGTTTTTGTAGATGATTGCACTTGCATGACTTGGGTATACTTTATGAAACAAAAATCTGAGGTTTATACATATTTTTTACATTTTTTTAACCTTATCAAAAACCAGTACCAACACTCTATAAAAATCTTGAGATCAGATAATGGGAGGGAATTCGTTAACTCGACCATGAAACAATTTTTTCAAGAAAATGGCCTGATTCATCAAACCAGGTGTGCCTATACTCCCGAACAAAATGGTGTAGCCGAAAGAAAAAACCGTTCCCTCCTAGAAATGACCCGCTCTATACTCATTGAGTCAAAAGCCCCGAAATACTTCTGGCCAGAAGCTATTGCCACCTCAGCCTACCTCTTAAACAGATTACCAACAAGTATCCTCAAACACCAAACACCACTCCAAGCCCTATCCTCCTTCACCAAAATTCCACCACCCTTAACCCTTGAACCACGAGTCTTTGGGTGCTCCGTTTTTGTTCACGCCCCGAAACATGAACGAAACAAACTTTCCCCTTGTGCAATCAAGTGTGTCTTCGTGGGATACGGGGTAAACCAAAAGGGGTATAGGTGCTTCGATCCTAAAACCAACCGAGTGTTTGTCACCATGGATTGCAATTTCCTTGAAACCAAATACTTCTATACCCACCTCAACGGTCAGGGGGAGGGTAGTGGTAAGGACCCGCTAAGTTGGATATCAGCGCCAATGCCGACACCAAGTAATCTCGAAGTGGGCCTAACAGAGACGGCAGTAAGCAGTTCCGCCGAGCAAGTCTCTGAAGTAGGACAGTCTGTTCCTGAAGGTGACGCTCACCCAACTACTTCCCCGTTGAGGCTATCCAATGTAAGTACTGATAAGCCTGTAATCCTGGTTCCTTTTACTACTGATGATGTAAGTGTTGATGAAGAAACAGACCCCATTGCGGAGAGCACAGGTGAAGAAGCTAGTGAAGTAGAAGGGGTCGAAGGAGTTGACCCCGACACAGGGGGATACATCCTTCCTCATCGGGAGAATAGGGGAGTTCCACCTAAAAGGTACACATCTGAGAGGATTAACAGGAAGGCTCGCTACTCCGTTGCTTGCCTAGTTACTAGTCATCTGTCAGAAATGGCCCAAGCTTTTGAGAAAGTACTGTATGAGGAAGAAGAGATCCCACAGTCATGGGAAGAGGAGGTAATGCAAAAAGAAATAGACGCACTGATCCGAAACAACACTTGGGAAACGTGCATCTTACCCAAAGGAAAGTGACATGTAGGATGTCGATGGGTCTTCACTATCAAGAGGAGACCAGATGGCTCAGTTGAGAGGTACAAAGCAAGGCTGGTTGCGAAGGGCTATACTCAGACTTATGGGGTAGACTATTCAGAAACCTTCTCCCCAGTAGCCAAGATGAACACAATTCGAGTCTTATTGTCTGTAGTGGCAAGCAGAGATTGGCCTCTGCACCAATTCGATGTGACGAATGCCTTTCTTCACGGTGAGTCGAAGAAGGAAGAAGAGGTATATATGGAGGCTCCTCCAGGATTTGCAGCAGACTTCAAGATAGGTGAAGGATGTAGGCTAAGGAAAATACTATATGGGTTGAAGCAGTCCCCAAGAGTATGGTTTGGAAAGTTCGCCGGGGCAATGATCAGTTATGGGTATAAACAGAGCAACTCCGATCATACTCTGTTTCTGAAGAAAAGAGGAGATAAAATCACTTGCTTGATCATTTACGTCGATGATATGATTATCACAAGTGATGACTTGGAAGAAATTGAGAGCTTGAAGAGGAACCTGTTTCAGGAATTTGAAATGAAGGCTTTAGGAGATCTCAAGTATTTCCTTGGGATTGAAGTGTTAAGGTCACAGAGAGGGATCTTTTTTAGACAGAGAAAGTACATATTGGACATCCTAGCAGAGACGAGTCTCCTAGAGTGTAAGCCAGCAGATACGCCTATAGCAGTTAATCATGGGTTGCAGAATAATGATAAGGCCGAGTTGACCGATCGAAGTCAATATCAACGACTAGTTGGAAAACTTATTTATCAATCACATACTAGGCCAGACATTGCCTACGCAGTAGGGATCATAAGTCAGTTTATGCATCGACCGCAGACAGACAATATGGAAGCAGCGCTCAGGATTTGCCGATATCTGAAAGGGACAACAGGACATGGAGTGTTGTTCTCTAAGAGTGATAATCTTGACATCCATGGGTACACCGATGCTGATTGGGCGGGGAATCCTAATGATAGAAGGTTAACCGCCGGGTACTTTACCTTTGTTGGAGGTAACTTGGTGACTTAGAAGTAAAAAGTAGAAAGTGGTCGCCCTCTCGAGTGCTGAGGCAGAGTTTCGTGGAATCAAAAGTGGACTGACTGAGATAATGTGGCTAAGAAGACTGATGAAGGAACTCAGCTTAGCTCCTAGCAGAAAGTGTCGACTATACAGTGACAACAGAGCCGCTATAAGCATCTCAGAGAATCCAGTTCAACATGATCGAACCAAACATGTTGAGGTGGATAGACACTTTATCAAGGAAAACATTGAAGGAGGCATTGTAGAGCTGCCATTTGTTCGCTCAGAGGATCAACTTGCTGACATTTTGACAAAGGCAGTCAACAAAAGAGTTTTTGAAGATGCTCTTTGCAAATTGATTATTGGAGACCCCACCACTCAATTTGAGGGGGAGTGTTAGAAAATGGAAGATTGTGATTGGAATCAATTACTCCAGTTAGGTGATTGACAAAATATTTTATAATACTTGGTGCTCAAGAATACTTGGAGCAAAAGTTCTACCATATTTACTTGTTTGTAATCCTTATTTAAAGGGTGCTTTATACAATGAAATTATCAGCCTATTCAAAACAACCGTTCTCTTTTCTTCTTCCCTTTCAATTATGTTTTCTACACCATTTAACACAAATAATCATCAATACTAAAGAGTCTTAATTAAAATATAGAGTAAAGGCCAAAATTGGTCCTGAACATATGATCATTTTACGTTTTTGGTCATAAATATTATCTTTGAATTTTGTAGTCCTGAACATATGGAAATTTGATCATTTTGGTCCTCCGTCAATATTTCCTTAAAAACTAACGGTCAACAGGGTTTAATCTCGATTTTGACTAACTTATGCCTGATGATGCCTGATGGGAGGAAATTTTATTAACAATTATCACCAAATTAAAGTACTTTGATTGGTCCAAAATGGAAGTTATTTGAATTAGATGCAAATTAAGGTAATTTAATATTGAACCAGCTGTTACATTGTTTAATTAATGGCACAATATCCATGACTGAATTATATTATTGCCGATTAACTATTAATAAAACTTACTACACGTTCTTAGCTCCAAAAATAATTTATATTTTTTAAAATTATTTAAAATTTTGTGCAAGATTCATAAGTATTTAAAATCTCTCCCAAAACTTATAAATATTAATAAGAACAAAACTCGCCTTTTATATATGTATAGATACGAAAACTTTAGCATGAGTTTCAACATTAATATAATATTTTTACTTTTTCTATAAGGAAATTTTTACCGTTTTCTTTTTTCAACTTTGCAGTACGAGTACTAATCAATAAGTATATTTTTTTTCCTCTAATCCGTAAATTCATTTTTATCATATTTTAAATAAACATAATAATTAATATACTGTTTATTGATTTTATTACTTTGCTTATCTTAATGAGACTCTATTAAAGTGCTATAGTATATCATAAGGATTCTTAGTCGAATATATTTTGACTTTTGGTGATTTTATTAAATATATCCAAACTATAAATTTAATAATAAAATTATATTTAGTTGTTTAAAATACTCATTGAACCTAATTATCATGTATAGTATAGCATAATAAAGTGCTATTTAAATTTTAATAACTTTTTATTTAAAATAATTATTTAAATATATATTTCCTAACGTTCAAAATAGTTGTGATATTTTTCGTTTTAGAATGTTCTACTATAATAAGGTCATTTTTTTCTTAATATTCGCGTCGAAAGAATATGACTCTATTATAGCAGAACAAAGATATTAGTTATCTCATTTATTTTGACCCCACGATTATCAGTTTCTGGATCCGCTATATCCTACAATATCTAAACTGCCCTATCATTCGGGCTCCGAATCTCGTGGCTTTAACGCTCACAAAACCCGTTCCCGGCCGACATTACATTGGGGTTTCGAGCCCTAAACTCGTGAAGAAGAAGAAGAAGAAGAAGAAGAAGAAGAAGAAGAAGAAATCAAAAATCAACTTACAAAATCAAGCAGGCGGACAAAGTTGGGGCGATTGCGAGGCACTATAACATGATTTGCAGCATGAGGGCCACTGCCTTTACACAATGCGGCCTTGTCCGCCATTGCTAAATTATGCAAGTTATCAACATCAGAAGCGGAAGACGACTGAGAGCCAATGTAGCATCAATAGCAATATCATCTCATCTCACATCTAGCATAATTACTTTCAGAATTCTGCAGAAGATAATGTACACATGCATAAGTTGGATGCTATAGAAGATGCATAGATGTGCAAACAATTAAGATAGAAAAATAGATCAGCATGGGTTCTAACTTCTTCAGCTTCTTTCAAAGCAGCAGCACTAGACACATTCTTGTTCCAAAGGCCTGCATCAAGTTTCTCTGCTTCTTTATTAATGACGTTTTCGTTAGTAGTGTCTTGAGTCCATACGACTCTTTTTCAAGGGATCCAATGGCCCTGATGCTTGTTTGCGTCTTGTCCCAATTTTTAGGCCATTGGCTATTTAAGCCACTTTTAAAATTTAGCAATAATGCCCCAATTTTAACATTCTACTTAAGTCTCATGCAACAAATTTGAGAGCTCTAAATTGTAAAAGATCACAAAAGTTGAGTACTGAATAGTAAGTAAATAACCCAAAGAAAAAACTAGTTATATATATCAGCCCCACTTGCTTCAATTATTCAGGCAAATTCCAAAAGAGAAAAACACTTGATTTGAATATGAGAACATAATAGAACTGGAGATATATGTTACATCAACAACCTTCTATTCACAAGTCCTAAAACAATCTTGACATTTTCAATGAAAATGAAGCTACTAGTTCACAATCTTTGCAAATTCCAACCTCTTCTTCCCCTGCAGTTTGTTGGTAACATAGTGCTTACTATACTCTCCATGATTGTATGTCCTATACTTGCAAGGGTTATTCTCATCTACAAACTCCTGCATTGGACCGAGCTCGATATCGTAGCTTGGAGCATAAAATGTCACTATAGACAGCCTATCCTTCTCCTTGTGAGTCACTGCTCTGTGCTCCACACTCTTGTATCTCCCATTTGTCAAAACCTTCAAAACAAAAACAAAAGTTATAAACAACTATCAAGTAAAGTGATTAAGTTGTTGTGCTAATAAGAAAAGTACCTCAATTGTATCTCCAATGTTGATGACTAGTGCATTGGGAATGGGCTGAACTGATATCCATTTACCATCTTTTAGTATTTGGAGGCCAACTGAGTTGCCCTTCCCCTGTTGCAGAACTGTGACGGCACTTCCATCGGAATGCGGGCTTAACCCGAAGACGAGATCGGGCCTTGGGCAAGCCGGGTAGTAATTCATCCTCACTGCTTGCACAGCCACACCAAACATCTCCTCAAAAACATCCTCTTTTAGTGCAAGTGTTGTGGCTATATGTTTCAGTAGATTCTTGCATAGTTGCCTTACTTGTGCTGAGTATGTTTCCAAAGTCTCACTGTTGAAAACAGTTTAAATAAGCACAGACTATGAATGAAACTCAACAATCAACATAGTGGTGAAAAATTATCACCTGAAATCTGAAGGATTAGATGGCCAGAGTTTGGGATTCCTAATGTAGTCTGGTATGACACCAAGTGCAAACATATTGCACCAATCCAATTTCTGATCTTCAGAGAAGATGAAGGCCTGACCATAGCCTTGTATAGTTCCAGGAATCATGGGGTACTTCTGCTTCTCCTCCAAAGGCAACATGAAGAAATCCATAGCCACTTTCTCTATTCTCTCACCCAACTCCACATCAATCCCATGATTCACAACCTGCAATAAAAAGCATAGTAATTAGAAAAACAATACACTTATTTTTCAAGGATGCAAAAAAACTTAGACATGAACCTGAAAGAAGCCCCACTCTTGACAGGCTTTCATGAGGTTGTGTAGTTCAGCAGTGGTTCCTTTGGCAAGTTTGGAGAGATCAATGATAGGGATGGTGTCAGAGCTTAAGATGGGCTTGTCCAAGGCTGGCCTCTCCGTTGTGTCGCGGATGAATCTTGGAGGGATGTCTGAGGATTTGGCATTACTGAGCTCTTGAACATCATCTATGTGGCCTACTTTGATGGCTGAGATTGGGGTTGGAGCCATTACTAAGTTAAATGTTGAGGTTATTTTGAAGGTGGTAGTTGATGAGGAGATCAAGCCTCTATTTATAGAATTATAGATGGGGTATGCATTGTAGTAACTTGTACTAGTAATATTTTTTCAATAATTCTAGAAACAACAAAAATTAGTCATCTTTGGTACCAGTGGTTGTTGTATTATGGGCTTGATTCTTTGAAATTCTTTAGTGGGACGAGTGTCATACTATCATTGTATTTTCTACTTATAGTATTACTACCTTGGTTAAAAATTAAATTGATGTTCTTCTCTGGGTTAAATTCAAAAGTGGCCTTCTAAAACAACTTGGTGTATATATTGCAAAATTTTTCATATAAGACTATGGTATGTGTTTTGTTAGGTCCGAACCTAGTACCACTAGGAATACCACAATTATTTTATACAAACTATAAAATAAAAGAAAAATGGGAAAAAAATTTGCGAGCCATCATCACATTAACCTTCGCGAGCAAGTGTGAGGCTCGTCCCGTACCCTCCCCTTGGAACGTCACCTAGAGCACACAGAGCATCAGTTATGGATGCTATGAGATTTGATTCGATACTTTGGCATGTATTCTATTCTTTTTGCTTAGTGTTTTTGTTACGTATCCCTTTTGACGTAAAATTTTATTATGAAATAGAATGAGAGCAAATTTATTTACTTAAATAATAATCTACATAAAGTGAAAATGAGTGGTAAATAGAGATTGTTTGGTAAAAAGAGGAGGAATAATGTAATTTGGATTCTCTTAAGGTTACGACAAGGAAATATGTTACATATGCTCTGTATGTGATGTATCTTGGCTTTTTTTTAATAAAAAACAATGTGATTCCCATTTCATTTGGACTGGTAGTAAGTAGTAGGGGCGAAAAAGATTCCCATTCAACAACTATTTGGACAGACCAAATCAAATGATTGATGCCATCATATTCTCTTTATAGGCTAAGACCAATACAAATTAATTCTAAATTAAGAATGGAATATTACTCATTTGTTATCATGAAAAGATAAATATATATTTCTAAATTGTAAGAAAATAAAGAGAAGAAAATAAATAGAAAGATAAATATATCTTCCCAAAAAATGAAGAACTCTGCGTGATTCATTCTAGCTCTAGCATTACTAAAATCATCATCGACCGAACCCGCTAAAAGGCGGAAATTCGTACACCAACTCTTAATATAAAATTATACTCCCTCCGTCCCACATAATTTTACACAGTTTTACTTGACACGGGTTTTAAGAAATGTAATAGAAAGTGATTTAAAAAAGTTGGTGGGATGTGGGTCCTACTTTTAAAGTATTGGTTTTATAATAAAATGTGAGTAGAAATGAGTTAGTGAAATATGAGGTCCACTACCAAAAATTGTAAAAGTGAAATAGATAAAGTTATGTGGGACGGACTAAAATGAAATATTGGATAAAATTATGTGGGACGGAGGGAGTAAACGATATAGATGTCTTTTCTCCCAAGGCTCTCAATTCAAATCTAATCTTTGGAACGTAATTTTATTTCAAATATTCCAAATTAATCAGGAGATAACATGGACTATAGATCTTGATCCAAAACTTTGTGTCACTATTGGTTTATAATTTAATGTTGTACAGTAATACTTGGTGTTGGATGTCATCAATAAATGTACCTTCACAAAATTAAAGAAAATATAATTATATAGTATTTTCTTTTATCTCTAGATAGAGAAGGATAATTTATGAAAATTAATAAATACTCCTATGATTTTCGACTTTTACCTTCTCAATACTAATTAGTGTTATCAAGTTTGTTTGGTGATTAATTTTAGTAAATCTTTCCCAATGTTGTCGAATTTATTCTCGTCCTCTTTTCGAACATATATCTAGAAAGTGAACAATTTAACTTCTATTATCCTATACAGAGTATTTTATACTAGTATCATGGTAATCTGAGTTTAAATAAAGAGTAATGATAAACAATCAAATTTTGTACAACCAAAATAAAGTTATACTAATAATTTAATGTATTAATTATATATTAAAATATAAATATAGTAAGTGAACAAGTTAAAAAGACTTATTAGCATTTAACCTCATTTTTTATATTTATATTTGAATTTTCTTTCTAATTTTTTAATAATTTGAATTAAAGTATGCACTAATTATATTTATGTTTCTAAAAAAATAAAAAAATTATACAAAAATCATAAATATATGACCACAATATTATGCACTATCCATGTACTATATATGCATCCAAATATTTTAATTAAATGCATAAATAAACCTAATTTTTTGTCAAATAAACTAGTTTTTGGTTATACAAAATTTGGTCACATAGATTTGTTGTTAAATAAATACAGTAATACACTACTCATAATAATAAATCTATGTGACCAAATTTTGTACAACCAAATTCTTGTTTATTTGACAAAAAAATAGGTTTATTTATGAATTTAATTAAAATATTAGATACATATATAGTACATGGAAAGTGCATAATATTGTGGTTATATATTTATGATTTTTTATAATTTTTTTATTTTTTTAGAATTATATATGTAACTAGTGCATACTTTAATTCAAAATTTTAAAACTAATAGAAAGAAAATTCAAATATAAATATAAAAAATGAGATTAAAGGCTAATAAGTCTTTTTAACTTATCCACTTACTATATTTATAATTTTAATATATAATTAATACATCAAATTATTAATATAACTTTATTTTAGTTGTACAAAATTTGGTTGTTTATCATTGCTCTACTCATGAACTTACTATTTGTAGTCAAATTGTACTCTTTGATGGAACTGATTGTACTCATAAACTTACAAATTGTAGTCAAATTGTACTCTTTTAATCGTACATTTTCTCAAAAAATGAAACAGTTATGAAATTAATTAAAGACTTAAAAAAGTTTGATGAGGGTTATTGGTGGCCGTATGCAATTTAATAGCACCATGTCACCATCGTGATTAAGGGCTGTGTCAAACGATTGTGACAATTGATTTTATTTTTAGTCGTTCAATTAGCACTCCGATTAACATACTACCTCCATCCTCCAAAACTTATCTCATTTTGACCCAACACGAGTTTTAAGAAATATAATAAAAATCAAGTTGAAAAAGTTAGTGGATTGTGGATCCTACTTTTATATACTCCCTCCATCCGGCATTAGAAGTCCCGGTTGACCATTTTCATCCGTCCGGCATTAAGAGTCTCGGTTAGACATTTCCATAAAAAGTGAAATAAAAATATTATAAAATAAAACACTAAAAAGTACAAGTAAAAACACATCCAAAGAATAAAGCAAATAATAATGCAAATGGGTCCCACATTCCATTATCACACACTCCACTTATTCAAACATTTCTTAAAACCCGCACCCAACTCAACCGAAACTCCTAATACCGGACGGATGGAGTATTAGTTTTATAATAAAATGTGAGTAGGAATGGGTTAGTGGAATATAGGGTCCACTACCATAAATGAAAAAAAGTGAAATGAGACAAATTTTGAGAAACGGAAGGAAATGAAAAAATGGGACAAATTTTCAGGGACGGAGATAGTAATTAGTATTTACTACTCCCTCTGTTACCTCATAGTTCACGGAGTTTAAAAAAAGAATATTGAGTGTGTTAATAAATAGATAAAAAAGGGAACATCTTTTTCGGTTCAAGAACTTTGTCAAAGTATCATTTTAGGTCTGTGAACTTTGAAAATATCATTTGAGGTCCGTCAATTATTGGTTAATATCAATCAAAATACTTTTTTACTATTTCCAAGTTTTTTTGGACAAAAATACCCTCAATACCTTGAAAGGTGCATATTAATGTTACAGTCAATAGACCATACTTAAAAATATTTTAATTCATACTTTTTTACTATTTTAATATTTTTAAGTTTATTAAAAATATGCACCTTTCAAGGTATTGAGGGTATTTTTGTCCAAAAAAACTTGGAAATAGTAAAAAAGTATTTTGATTGATATTAACCAATAATTGACGGACCTCAAATGATATTTCAAAAGTTCTCGGACCTAAAATGATACTTTGACAAAGTTCGTGGACCAAAAAAAATGTTCCCTCGAGATAAAATGGTAAGAAAGAGAAAAAGATAGAGAGAATAAAGTAAAAAGTGAATAAAGTAGAGAAAATAAAGTAAGCGAGAGTAAAGTAAGAAAGAGAAAAAAATTTATTATACGGAAAAGACTCAACTACGAGGGGATTTTTCAAAATGGAAAAATGACTAAACTGTAAGGGAACGAATGAAGTACTTAGTAAATTTGAGAGAACAGAGAAGTTTCGGAATCAATAATAATTCTAATACATATTCACACAAATACGTATAGTTCAAATACTTGAATGTCTACGTTCGTCTTTTTTGGTTGATCTTCTACTTAACATTTTTGCATTAATTCAATTCATTTTTCATGAATTGGTGGATCCTTGTTGTTTTTCAAATTTTATTGATGCTTGGCTGAAATCATGGTTCTTGTCATTCTGTGATAGTTAATTAGTTTTAGTGATTTGTCGGTATGATAGAATAGATTGGACGAATTCATACAAATTTTTTTGGAATAAATGTTTTTGCCTTAAAAAAAACTTTTGTTTAGAAAATATGTTATGAATTGTCCGAGTTCATATTGGGTTTACCAAACTTATGTACACGGGTTTAATATGCCTGATATAAATAAGCTATATATATATATATATAGGGTCTTGTTAGGTTGAGATTTTTGGGCTTAATTGAGAATTGAGATGCAACCACAACCACTCATTCGCGCAATGTCAATAGCCTGTAGTTTATGTCAACAGGGGGTATTTTTGTCATTTCAGTTCTAAAATGTTTAAACTATATTCTAAATACTTTGTAAAACTTTGAACGGTTTCTCAAAGTTCTCTCCCAAGTTTCAGTCGCGATTCATCGCGATTCTAAATACAATTTTACATCTTCTCTCCTCTTCATCGCGATTCATCTCCTAATCTTAGATTTCGGTCAGTTTTCTACATCAATTAATTTCGAAAAATGAGGATCGAAGAAATAGTTGAAGCTGAAGCGGCGATTGCATCCAAAAAAAGGCATTCCAAATCGGCGGTCGTTGAATCGACTTCTTCAGGTTAAGAAATTGATTCAAATTTTAAGTATATTGCTTCGATTTTAGTGTATCACAACACATCTGGATTTGTTTTCTTATGAAATCGATTTCTGCTGTTTTTTTTTTGTTGATTAGCGATGGTAGAATCGGAAGAGATGGAAATGAACAATGCTTCTGGAAAAAAGGAAGAGGACAAGCATCACCTTCCAGTTAAGGATTTGTTTAAATTTTTAAAATTATTGACATTTTATACAATAGCTATCGACCTAGCTATAATAATATACTGTTGACATAGTGTATGATTGTTTGAATGACTGTTGACATAATTATATTGACATAGTGTATGCTTGTTTGACGAAGTGTATGCTTGTTTGAATGGTTGTTAGGATGGTTGTAAAAAACATATGTATGGCTGTAGTAGTATGTCAATAGCTATTGACATAGTATATGCTTGTTTGAATAGGTGTTGACATAATGATGTTGACATAGCGTATGCTTGTTTGAATGACTGTTAGGATGGCTGTAGAAAACATATGTATGGTTGTAGTAATATATCAATAGCTATTGACATATTGCGTGTTTGTTTGAATAGTTGTTGACATAGTCATATTTATGTGAACAGAGTATGCTTGCCATAAACTTTATAAGATAATCAACAGGGTATGTCAATATTATAAACTTAACTACTGACATAATAGTAATAAGATAATTGTTCTTGCTATATATGGGATATACCTGTTAATGACAAAGTATACTTAATGCTTAAACTTTTGTTAATTGTGCTTGGTATATCTATTGACGTAATTTTAGTAATATACATGCACTTGATGTCAACAGAGTATACTTGTTATTGTCATGATATTGTGTATAATCGATATAGATTTATAATGTTTGATTTTAAACCAATAACAGAAAAATATCAAAGCGAAAAAGGAGTACCTTAGTATCTCAGAAAGAGTTGATGATTATTGAGAAAAAACAAAAGGAAAGTGTTGAGGATGAAAAACATATTGAGATTGCTGAAAATTTATCTCAAAGGCTTCTAGTGAAAAGGAAGCCGTTGTTTTTTGTTGATGCAATAAGCAAACTGAATTAGGAACAGATTAATGTTGTGAAGGAGTTGGGTTTTGAGAGTATCCTACATTTCAACATTGATTATATTCCTAGTAGATTAGCATTCCTCATTATTAAAAAGTTTTGATGAAAAAAAGTGCAAGATAAAGCTTATAATGGGGGAAAAAATTCATATCACTGAAGAGAATCTGTTCACTTATGTTAGCAGATATTCAAGGAGGAACACAGTTCGAGAGAATGTTCTTGGTCCTAATAGAATCAGCATTGATTGAGCAATCAACATGTTGAATGATAAAATCTAAGATTGGAGAGATAATTGATGATCTGGATAATGTGAGAAATATCATCTGTTGTTCAAATACAATGTTTGTGCTCAAGTTTGCAATGAAAAATTGGTCGAAGACAGAGAAGAACGCCTTTGCAGGACCACTTCCCTTCCTTATGGTTTGTTTTATATTTTGCATTACACATTATTAACCGTTAACATGATTACATTGGGTCGTATGTGTAGTTGATATAGCTTGTACTATAGTTGTAATAAGTTGTATTAGTTATTTAAGTGGCTTGTGTATTGAGTTGACACTACACACTAGTAATTGACATGCATTTTTTAACATATGCAGCTCTGCTACTTAGACAGAGTTACACAAGACAAGCGTTCTGTTCCTCGGACATTTCCATTAATGAAAGGATGGAAAAGTGAGCATGTTCAGGCTAGAGAAGATAGAGAGACCAGTGCAGAAGTTTTTGGTTTAGGACGTATAAAGAAGAGATACATTCCTAATGAGAAGCAGCAGCAAGGGAATGAAGAACAAAGTCTTGATGTAGATGACAGATGATAGTGGAGTTGGGTCTTCTTCTCAGAACCTACTCCCATCAGATATGGTGACAAATGTATTGCTACACGATGATTGCATCAATTTACAATAACCAGAGGTTGCCGCTGTTACAACTGACTCATGATTGGATAGAAGCAAACATGGACAAATTGCTTGAGCTAAACAACAAATACAAGGAGTTGTTTAGTTGTAGAAACAAGAAATGAATAAAATGTGATTTTAATGTTTTGATGTTAACTTATTTTTTGGATGGGTTTTAAAACTATTATTGTGGATTATGAATTTTGAACTTATCAGTTATATCAAATGTTAATCAGTTCAAACATTATAATGAAATGTCAACAACTTATAACCAAATGTCAACAGCTTGTATAAAGTGTCAACAACTCGGAAAACAAATATTATAATTAAAAAAGAAAATCATACGATAGATGTCAATAGAGAGCAAAATCAAATATCACCAACTAATAAGAAAATGTCAATAACTTGTAATATATGTTAACAACTAAAAAACAACTCTGATTGTTGTTGACATGGCTTGTACGTGTAGTTGACATGACTTATAATTGTTGTTGACATGTTTTCTATGAGTAGTTGACATGGCTTGTATGTGTAGTGGACATAATATGTAACATAGTTGACACGACTTGTATGTGCCGTTGACACAATGTGCACCATAGTTGACATAATTATATTAGTTGTTGACACGGCTAGTATATATAGTTGACATGATTTTTAATTGTAATTAACCTTAAAAATATGAATTGTAGGCAGGATTGGGGCAGTCTGGACGACCTCATCGGCGAGGAGCACGGAAGGAAGCCTGACTCCAACTTGTATTGAAATGTCAATAACTTATAACCAAATCTCAATAGCTTGTATAAAGTGTGTACAAATTAGAAAACAAATCTTAAAATTAAAAGAAAATCATACGATAGATGTCAATAGAGAGCAAAATCGAATATCAACAACTAATAAGAAAATGCCAATAACTTGTAGTATATGTTAACAACTATAAAACAACTCTGATTGTTGTTGTTGTTGACATGGCTTGTTGTAGTTGACATGACTTATAATTGTTGTTGATATGTTTTCTGTGTGTAGTTGACATGGCTTGTACGTATAGTTGACATACTATGTAACATAGTTGACATGACTTGTACGTGTAAACATTATTTATGTCAACTACGATGTCAACAACGTTATGTATGCCAATTATTATGCCAACAACAACATTTTACAAATAATTAATGTCAACAACATATATTTTCATGTCAACGACCTATATTATTTATGTCAACAACAACATTTTACATATAATTCATGTCAACAACAATGTTTTACATATAATTTATGTCAACAACATTTTTCATAAAATTTATGTCAACGACCTATATAATTCATGACAACAACACACGTTATTATGTCAACGAGCTATATAATTCATGTCAAAAATAAACATTTTCATGTCAACAAACTATATAATTAATGTCAACTGCAACGTTTTACATATAATTAATAAGGGAGATGGCTAATTCCCAATTGGGGAATATCACCAAACACCTAGAGTGCATTATGATTAAGCTTATTCTCCAATCCAATCCAATCCAATCCAATTCCTCCAGACTATCATCACCAAATCACATATCAACTACGGAGACATTATGTCAACTACGATATCAACAGCGAACATTATTTATGTCAACTACGATGTCAACAAAAAACGTTATTTATGGGAACCACGATGTCAACAGCAAACGTTATTTATGTCAACTATTATGTCAACAACAACATTTTACAAATAATTAATGTCAACAACGAATATTTTCATGTCAACGACTTATATTATTTATGTCAACAACAACGTTTTACATATAATTCATGTCAACAACAATGTTTTACATATAATTCATGTCGTTGAAGCCGGATTTGACTGCAGAACAATACGGCAACGATCCAAGGGCCTTTGCTGCGAAGTCCACTATACGCTCCCTCACAACTGCTTTAGACTTGTTAAATGTCACCTTCCCATAAAATAGTTCTTGTTTTAATTTTCAATCAATCAATCAATCTCAAGTGCAATTAGCATAATATGCAGCATTGCAATCTTCAACTAAGTAATTCGAGCTTTATACTACACAACCGCGCTTGAAAAAAAAGAACCACACACAAGATTTCATGAATTATAAGATCAAGAACTGATGTAGGAGATTCACAATGTACCTGATGGTGGAAAAAAGCTTCCAATACATGGAATGTTGATGAAGAGTTGATCTTATTAGCTATATGCAGAGCCTTAAAAGTTGCAAATGAATTATCATGGTAACTGCAATCCAATCAGATTCATCTCTCAAATTATGCAAATTGCATAAGTAAGCAATCATAAATTGGAATAACAAATCATACAACATAATGAGAAAATATGTAAACAAACTGAAACAAATAATGTCAACTAGCATATCTTAATTGACCCACACCAGCACCAACATCTCAGTCATCATATCAAGGACTCTCAACCCTATCCATAACACCTTCCTCCACCAACAAACACCATATCAGAGGCTGTTCAGACAGAGGAGGTTGCATTTTGCATACAGCCATGTTGTATATCAACAAAATGTCAACAAAGAGTATAGCTACATAGAATATTTAACATGTAACATACATCAGACATCCTATCAGGGACTCTCAACACTATCCATAACCCCTTCCTCCACCAACAAACACCACAGCCGGGGAGGGTTCATTTTGCATAAAACTATTTTATATATTAACAAAATTTCATCAAAGAGTATAGCTACATAGAATATTTAACAGATAACATATATCATGCCAACAGATTTGCATTTAAGTCAACAGAATATCAATTTAAATATCAACAGCGCATTTATGTCAACAGAGTATAATTCACCAACATAACACAAAAAAATCATGTTAATGAAACAGAATATCAACAAAGAGTATAGCTACAGAGTATAATTCACCAACATAACACAAAATTTGACAAGTAACATACATCATGTCAACAGATTTGCATTTATGTCAACAAAGTATAATTCACCAACACAACACAAAAAAATCATGTTAATGAAAATCAAACCAAATTACCTCCACCATTCGTCGACGTCGACTTGGAATAAGATGAAGAATCCATCAGATAACACTTAGGTGTTGATTATGAAGTGAAATCGAAGCTAAAGATGAAAAAGCAAAAAAATAAAAATTGATTAGGAAGAAATTTGACTGGGCATCAACAAATAAAACATAAAAACAGAATCAAGTAGATAAAATCGACCTAAAAACATCAGATTCAACACCGAAATCCATCGATTTGTCTTCTGTTTTTCGAAAATTGATATCCTGAGGAATCGTCGAATCAGATATCGTTCAAATCGTTGAAATCTTCTGCGTTCTAATTTTTGAGTCAATTGAATCAGAAATTGTTTCAATCAATTGAATCAGAGATCTCACGAAATCGCAATTCTCACCAAAATCGCAATTGAAAGCCGAAGAACTTCAAAATCGGTAAAATCGACCGAAAAACTTCAAAATCAACACAGAAATCCGTCGAACTAGTCGTCTGTTTTTCAAAAATTGAATCGCAAATCAGATATCGTTGAAATCGTTGAGACCGTCTGAGTCTAATTTTCGAATCAATTGAATCATAAATCGTTAAAATAGATTTAAACAGTGATATGACGGAAATTGCAAAATCTCACAAGAATCGCCAATCTCACGGTAATATGCTGAAGAACCCTAGATTAAAACGCAAAAAGACAGTTTTACCCTTTCATATTAAATTAATTTAAAAATATTTATTGTGTGGCAAAATCTGGACCACTCATTTAATAAAAATGAGTGGCTGATATTGCATCTCATTTCTCAATTAGCCTAAATAATCTCAATTGATCACAATCCTATATATATATATATATATATATATATATATATAGGGATGCATTACCCTCCTTATCACCTCCTAGTATAAAACATAGGACTAATATAATCCCTTGGATCTATTAATCTAAAGGCTTTGATTAAATGTCAGTCGGTACATTATTACATAGTTTTCATACATTAAAGGGCAAAATTGTACAAAACTATGATTTACAGCAGTTTTTAAACTGCAATTCCACGATTTCAGCCATTTTAATTGAAACTGTATTCCCTTTCTCTCTCACCACCAATCTTCCGTCTCCCTCACATTTTCTCACTTTCAAACCCTAGTATCCCCAATTTCTTTCTTTGTTCATTACTAATCATCACAAATTTTCTCTATTTTGATGTCGTCGACCACTCTCTGAAGAAGATACTGCAAATCTCATCAATTCACGATCTATTGCTCTTTATTTCGAGGTATGTTGATTGCGATTCAACCATCCTCGATTCAGTCGCCGGTTGACGTTTTGAAGACGACGGAGAGCGTCGACGGATATTTTTATTTCATGAACCTTTTTCGAGTGTTATGTAAAAGAGCCGCATTTCTGGTAAATTTTGACCCTAAAATATTTGGGTTTTAAATAGACGTCTATTCTTCAGTGATTGTAGGTGTTTTTTGCTCTAATTGCTTCGGATGTTGTCGATTTCTGTTAATTGGGAATTTATTCATTTTTTTCAATTAAAGAATTAATGTTTCGATGAAAAATCTACATTACAAACTGCTCAATTGCGTTTCATATTAAATCAAGTGTTCTTGTTGTTTCTTGTTGTCAATCGTCTACATTATTCACACAAATTGGTACATTAATTCTGTAATGTACGATTATGGTTATTTAATGTACGATTACCAAACAATCACTGTGAATACATCTTTGAATATAATGTACGATTATGATTGTTTAATGTATATGTCACATACATATTAATATATATTATAATGATTTTAATATGTTGGCGGAAGTTAAATCCATCCCCGAAGGGTTTAGCGATCCATGGGGCTAGGGTATAGTACCGACTCACTAACAAAACCTTGTTGTTCATTATTTTGATATAGACTGCTACATTATACAATCTCAGATGTACATTATTTACTTTGAACTTGTACATTATTATGTGGATAGATTTCAGAATTACATTGATGGAAAATATTAGATCAGTCCTTGATATCTGCTACATTATTATGTATTGTGGTAGTTTGAGTTACATTAGTGAACATGTTCTGTACATTACGTACAGTTGATTATCTACATTATCATTTGATGTACTTTTGTTTGATGTTTCTTGAAATGTAATCTCCTCGTACTTTGGTTTGATATTGCTTGTAGTTTAATATCCTCAATGTCAATAATTTTTGAATAGGTACAAAGCGCCCAAAAAATCTTGGTGATGAGGACTTTGAGGAGGACATCCAACCTTTCCCAACCCATGATACATTATACGTGCATAATTGTACATGAATTCAAAATATCATTCAATGCGATATGATGTAGCTATATATGTACATACATTATTCAATAATTTAATTACATTAATGTCTGAGATTCATACATTCAAATACAATTTTCATACATTAATACCAACATTAAACTAATTCTTACATACATTAAACTAAGTCTTTCGTACATCACAAAACCACATTTATACATCAAGTTATGTATGAAACCAAAATCAATGGATAAAAATAGATATTATAGGAAAGTATTGGTATTATGCCATATCTCCCTGCTCTTGGTGAAGTTTTCGTTAGTCGGCCGGTACTACAACCTAGCCGGATGGATTGCTAAACCCAAAGGGTATGGATGCAACGTGCTACAAGACATTAAACTAAACCTTTTGTACATTAAACTAAGTCATTCGTACATTACGAAGCCATATTCGTACATGATAATCCGTGTGAAACCAAAAACCCAAAGGATACAAACAGAAATTATAGGAAAGTGTTGGTAATGTGCCCTAGCCAATGGATTGCTAAACCCTAAGGGAAAATAGTTATCTCTCTGTTCTTGGAGAAGTTTTCGTTAATCGGCCGGTACTACAACCTAGCCCGATGGATTGCTAAACCCAAAGGGTATGGATGCAACGTGCTACAAGACATCAAAATAATTCTTTCGTACATTAAACTAAGTTTTTCGTACATTTCAAAATCATATTCGTACATCAAGTTCCGTATGAAACCAAAACCAAATAATACAAACAGAAATTATATAAGATAATGTACGAAAACAGTATAATAATGCACGTCGTCATTTTTAAACATAGCCATCATAAGGAATTAATGTATTGGTTGATAAAAAGATGCTGCAAAAAAAATTAAATTAATCAACTAATATATTCTACATTAAGAAAGGAAAATAAATCAATGAAATATAACCACCAAATCATGGGAGGCGTGAATCATGGGCTAAGCACAACTGACGTTTTTTGTTTCTACCATCCATGCCCTTTTTGAATTTTTAATCAATTTAATTAATTCCAAGTGGATCTTATATTAACCATTAGATCACACCTAATCAAGGGATGTAATTAGTTTTCCTTTTTAACGATTTTATACACATTAATCTGAATACATCCCTATATATATATATGCATGTGTATAGTCTTAGAATTGTACATATGTTTGGTATGTCGGATATAAATTGATCCAAATTTAACACTAGACTTGCCGAAAGAACGAAAGTTGTGTTTTAATCATCATCATTGGCCAACAAAACACAAATAAAGAAAAAAAATGGAAAAATATAAAAAGTAATAAAATGATTCAAAACTAAAAATACTACGATAACTAGGCAATTTTTTAAGTATCTTAAATGCTAGTAGTAAAACATAGTGGAAATGAGTAATCCCTTCGTTTGTTATTAGAAGAATCATTTACTTGGCAATACGAGTTTGACGAAATATTAAAACATGGATTGAAAAGAGTTAGTAGAATACGAGTTACACTTATAGTACTATCAGTTTTAAATGAAACGTGAATGGAATGAGTTAATTAAATGTGAAACTTTATTATCATATAATCTAAATAAATTGAGATTCCAATCTGCGGACGTACTACAAATTAAGAATATGAGTTGACAAAAGTTGATAGATATGACAATCATTTGTAACAAATACAAGTTGACTCATCCATCTCAGTTTGGTGTCATTTCATCCATCAACCAATTATTCTTTGCAAATTGACCAACCCTTCCCTTTTATTTGGGACCAACTCACTCACAACGCAAGGCGACAAAAATAATAACTCTAGTATTTTCCATTCGTACAAGAAGAATATTCCTAAATATTTTTTTGACAATTCATTTGTTTATCTATCAATGTTTTCTATCTTGGTTTGACCATTCATTCTTTCGTGGTTTTTAACTTAACTTATTTAACAAAACCTTCCACCACATAGCAATGTTTTTCCCTTTTTTAAAGTTAAATTAAGATTAATGTTACATCAATTAGGCTCGAAATGTTTCTAGTTTTTCTTCAAGAGTTTAAATGTTTGTATGTAATATTGGTTGAGTGTTTGTAAAATTATACAGTACATCCCTCTTAGTAGACTTGCTACTCCATAATATTCTACCTTCAAAATGTTTATAAATTTGAGAGACGATTCACAATTTTTCTGAATATTTGAACGGTGATGAAATGTTGATAAATAGTTTGTCAAATAATTAGCTATATTGAATTGTAATTTCACTATTGTTAAGTGTTAACCTATGATCTATAACCTACAATATCTAAACTGCACTCTCATTCGGGCTCCGAATCTCGTGGCTTTAATGCTCACAAAACCCGTTCCCAGCTGACATTACATAGGGGTTTCGAGCCCTAATCTTGTGAAGAAAAGAAGCAGCAGCAGCAGTTAAAAATGCTTTTACAAGAATTGATCCCATTTTGTACACATGTACATAAATACATAGCTCCAGGGATAGAAGAGTGTGTGTATCTCGACTAGTCTCCACGAAGACCTTGGTGGTTGATGGAGTTAAACGCGAACCATACCAAACGTGCGAGTTCCTCTACATCTTGAAAACTAAAGTCAATAACTCTCTTGATCGAAGCAATCGCGTCTCTGTTCTGAGACTTTTTGAGTTCAACATGGGTGGCTGCAAACGCATCCTGCGATTTCTTGCCAGCTTCCATTGCAGAATTCACATCTTTCGACTACAGAAGAATTAGCTTAAATTCATACCAAAAAGTCTAGGTTGATATAAAAAGATAAAAGAGGCACACTGGCGTGCATCCGCCCTAGTTAAATCCTATTAGGGAGTGATGAGCTCTAACTGGGTGGTTGCCACGTGTTTCCAGATATTTCACCAAAGACAAAGCATCAACCGAAAAAAATCAAGGTGTATGCATTTCCATGTCAAACCACAACCACGAAATCATGATGCGGTCAATCAACTTACAAAATCAAGCAGCCAGACAAAGTTGGGGCGATTGCGAGGCACTATAACATGATTTGCAGCATGAGGGCCACTGCCTTTACACAATGCGGCCTTGTCCGCCATTGCTAAATTATGCAAGTTATCAACATCAGAAGCGGAAGATGACGGAGATTCACCTAATCAAACGAGCAAATGTAGCATCAATAGCAATATCATCTCACATCTAGCATAGTCTAACAAAATTGACAAGACCATATCCATAAACAGCTAAAAATAGAAAGATAATTATACAACATTAGTCCAGTTATCAAGAACCAAAAGTGACTTAAGCAAGTCATAACAGATGGCATTCGTTTGCTGGTAGTGAAGATAGGTTAATAGTATATCATATATGTCAAAGTTATTTCAATAGGGGCTACTAGAAGTAGTTCGCATGTAAAGGAATCTGCCCCTTTCGACTAAAGTAGATTACTCCAACCATGCAGTCCAAGCTTTAGGTATGGTGAATTACAATGATTTAAGAAAACGAATTATCCTACCCTGTGGAACCATTTGCAGACTCGATTGCAAATCTTGGCAAAATCTGTATGCTGATGAGCTTTTGCAATAAACTACCTTCAGGTAAGCCACCTCCATGCATTTATATGCCAAAGCAGCAAAGGGCAATTCATGGCCTTTTTCATATTCACTTGCACATATTCTGCGGATTATGTGAAGTTAATGAGAGTTCCAAAATAAGTAATCATCATTTCAGACAGCTTCATTACCAGAGATTATTCTCATAAGAATAATACAGAATATCCCCCCCCCCCCCCAGACTGACATTTTGAATCCCAAACAGTGTGCTATTCTCATCTCCTGCCATGTTGCTATCTTATGATCTTTAGGCATGGTGTCAATAGAGTATAAGAATATAATCTGTCAAAATTATAATCTACAACATCAAATCGAACCCCCATTTTTGCACAAATAGCAAGCAAATACAGCTAAGTACATACAAAATGCAATACTATAGATCTTGCTTGGAGGAAATTGCAGATTACATGCCCCTTCCCTTCCCTTGCAGGTCTTACCCAAACAATACACTCCTATCAAAAAAGGTTTGCCACAGAATAAGAAGCTGCAAAGGACTCAAGTTCTGAGTATCTACTTACTTGCAAAGTTGGGCAGCAGCATCATACATTTGCATTGGACTCGTCTCCATCTGTTTGCTAGGCTCTGCGTCACAAACTTCCAGAAGTGAAGCTCTGTGAAGAAACTTTAGGGAAGCTTTAAAGTATTCATAATTACTTTCAGAGCTAAAACCAGAATTCTGCAGAAGATAATGTACACATAAGTTGGATGCTATAGAAGATGCATAGATGTGCAAACGATTAAGACAGAAAAAAAAAACCTTGATTAGATCAGCATGGGTTCTAAGTTCTTCTGCTTCTTTTATGACGCCTTCAGCTTCTTTCAAAGCAGCAGATGCAGTAGCACTAGAGACATTCTTGTTCCAAAGGCCTGCATCAAGAGGTAAAGATCGTTTCTCTGCTTCTTTAATAATGACATTTTCATCAGTAGTGCCTTTTTGATATTTTGATGTATCGCGTACAAACGCATTGTGGGGTCTTGAGTCCATAGGACTCTTTTTCAAGGGACCCAATGGCCCTGATGCTTGTTTGCTAGGAAGAACTGCGTCTTGTCCCTGACGCTCAATGCAGACCTTTCCGCTCCACGGTTCCATCAGGGCGGAACTTGGCTCTATTCTTGTTGGAGGATCGTGCTTATGGCTCTGATGCACAGCATTGCTTCTGCAGGGATTATTCAATTCTAACTCATTCTTATCACGTTCTCTCTGTATAGGTTGCTTCTCACTACTGCTGTCCTTCGATTTTCGGATACTGTTCTTACCAACAACTGGACTGTTTTGACCAGACTTGAGGCTGAAATCGCCAGAGAGAGGATGTCTCATGTTACTCAACACTTCATGTTTGGGTGCATGATCATCATTGTTGTTAATGGCTGAAATTTTCGAGCCATTGTCCATGGTTAGGCCAGATTTTCTCCTCCTAAATGTGCCGAATTCGGAATTCGTATCCATCTCCTGTTTCTTTGCACTGCTTACTGCAGCAACGTCGAACCTAAAATCAACTTTCCCTGCAGTCCCGATCAACATTGGTGACACCTGATTCTGATAGAGCATCTTCATGGGAGATGAAGAAACCGACTCCACTGGCGAGCCTTTCATCTCAGCGTAGCTAAGCCTGTTTTTGCGGGAATCGGAAATCTTGGAGGAGCTCGAAGTGGCAGCCGTTGACAGCTGTTCCCAACCTAAATCCTTTCTCAGTTCATCTATATCTTCAATAGTGAGATGCATCTTTGCTTTAGGTTTTTTCACCTGCTGTTCATTCTCGATGCTATTATCCATTGGATATCCTTTATTCCCCAACTCCACACTTCTTCTTTTCAAAATATCACCAACCCGACTTCCTCTAAATCCATCATCTTCATTATGAGATACTCGCTGTTTCTTATCTCTATGAACATCACTATTCTTGTTCTTGTTAATAGAAACTTTTCTTTCTTGGACGGACACATTATCCTTCAATTTTATCTTTCTAGCTGTTACCTGTCCAGCATTACAAGTTTCCACTCCCAGAGGCCCATTATGTGGTAAATTTCGCATAACTTCTCCATGCTTCACGTTAATTTGGATATTGCCACGTCCAACAGAGATCACTTCTTTTTTGGGACTCGTTTTCGTCCCGTTCCTCAAAGCTGCCTTACTCGGAAAGCCTGGTGTCACACTGAGTCCATTCTCAACAACATCATTGTCAAATGTAGGAACATCTTTAGACTTAATCCTTTTCGTTTGCTCCTTCCCCTGTAAATATCTACCCGATTCCTGCTTGATTTTCTTCCTCAGAATTGAATCAGCTGCAGAATGTTGTACTCATCCATCAGCAAAGACAAATCACACAGCCAAGAAAACAAGGGGAAAGTGACAGGTTTAGATAGATGACATACCTCCTGTCAGATGCTCTCCTTTTCGTTTATTTAGTATGGCCAAACCAGATGCTGAATTACTTGGGTGCTGCATATCGATTTGGTTTGTAAAATTTCCCCTCGCTAGAGGCAGGTTCACATCCTTCATACCATCATGTTCTGAATCCGACAGAGGCATTTGCATTTGACTTTTAGACTGAAGTGGATAACTCCCGCTGACTGCACTCGGTCTTTTTCGCAGTTTCTGTTTCTTCGTTGGATCAGACGCAAAGTTATGATGGTTCTTATTTAAATTGTGCACAGTAGTTGTAGGTGTACTGGCCATGGTTCCATTCGCCTGAGCTTGGAAATTGTGTTGATTTTGAGGGGCAGGAATTTTATACAGCGCGCGAAGAGCTGCTGTAGTTTCATCTTCACTGATGTCACAACGATTATATCCTGGGCTGCAAATTAAGAAAACTGCAATCAGATTCCTGCTTAGCTGAATCTGGAAATTTCATGACTTAAAACATCACAATTACAGCACCACCTTTTAGTTTTTTGCAAACAACAAACCAATTTTTTCCAGATGTAAAATTATGTCGCTTCATTAATAAGCCCAATAGCATCTTAATGGTACACATCAGACAAACGTTGCTGAAAATCTGTGGATATTGTAATAGCACAAATTTAAAAGGTGACGTTGTAATATCATTATTTTGTTAGTCGTGAGATAAAGAGTGAAAGGTCTTATTGATAATTCAGATTCAATTTTTGTCTAGAAGGTCTATATTTTCATTAACGGAATCAAACTGTAGAACCAAATAACTTAAATCACCTAAAAAAATGAACGACTAGGTGCCAGTCGAGAAACTTACAGCCAATCTAGCATGCTGCATACCCACTTCTCAGGAAGTTGCTCCGGATCTATGCCATATGGTAGGAGACGCCACGTCTCACAACGATCACAGCAAACCCACTCTTCGTTTATAACCATGGGATTTACCACTGTCTGCTCGAGCCCACCAAAGGTTCCTTCCTTAAAAGGTACTGCTGCAGCTGGAGGCTCTGCCATATGACTGTCCAATGGTGTAACGTCTATATATATCTTATCAGTTAACCTCTCCTTCAACTTAACAGCAGGTGCAGCTTTGGCCTTCACATCATCGAGATTAAAGTTCATTGGCGAGTTAACAAAGGCCCTCTCCAATAAATGTGTTGGATTCCCCGTAGGATCTAAACTTGTCTGAACCTCATCTTTTCCGCCCAGATTAGCATCCTTCCTTCCACTGGATTTCTTTTTGGGTACTGCACGATCACCATCCCTGAAACTATCTGATTTCAAAGTTTTCTTTCCACTACTTTGACCTACTTTTTACTTTTTTCCACCTTCAATTGCTAAGCTCACCACTGGTGGACCAGTTTTCAAAGTCGAGTCATCTATAGCCTTTTCAACCATTTCACCTTCAGAATAGCTTTGCATGTCGGATAACTTCCTTTACCTATGCTCTTGCCATGATCAACTGAAACATCCTTCTGAGAAGTCGTAGCCATGTGTTCCTCAGTTTTCTCTGGAGAAGTGCATCTCGATTCTAGTTTCTCACACTTGCCATGACTCTGGCAAGAAGTGTGTTCGAAGGAGACATCCTGGAGCGAATGACCAAAACCAGCTCGCCTGTTTTCCCCATTTTTACTTTCCCCCTCTTATTATTTAAAGTATTGTTATCCAAGCTCTTAACTTTATCAGGCAAAGATTTGCACTCCAAAATATCACCATGCAAAATTTTCTGCTCACAACCATCACGATAATCTCGGTTATCTTTCCATTTGTCATCAACAGCCTTTGTCTTCTTCCCCCCTAGAACATCGTTATTCAAGATCTTAATCAACATTGCAGAATTCCTGGGAGCAACTGTATACTCACTTTCTAACTTACATTCTCTTTCTCTCGTTAAATTTAGTAAATCTTTACATAGAGGTGAAAGAAGAATCCCATCAGACGTTGGAAAAGAAGTCATCATCTGGACCAAAGAATAAAAAAAAATGCAATTAATCAAAAAGGTTCAAATCTGAAATACGTGGTTATGAAAATAAAGGTCCAAATAAGTAAAAGATGACACGCTCCTTGAAAAATATGGGTCAGTGTTCACTTATAAAAAATACATAATAGCTTGAAATGCAAGAAAGAATATCAGAATGCATTAATCTCTAGCTAAAAAAGTCGAAGGAATCACACCTCAAGCATGTAGGCTGGAGATGCAGTAAGTGTTTCACGAGTTTCGAGCAGCAACTCATCACTTTCATCTTGACTGTTTCCCTCTGAGGAAGACGGAGACGTGAGCCCTAGACTATGTATTTGAGCATTATATCGAGCCACCCTTTCAGGTCCGACTTTAATGCGAACCTTCAGTGTTCTTTGATCTAGCGGATCACCTAACTTACTAGAAGGAGGTTCAACTTTTCCTGGGAATGTCTCGGCAACTTTACCAGAAGATAAAGTTGCCTTTTGTCTGCTAGAGTGCACACTGGGGGAAGATGCATCATCCCCCCGAGTCAAACGTGTGACTGATTTAGGGGTGGGTCCCTGTGTAGTAACACGGCCATGGTGCCGAGTAAATGAAAAATTCCTTCGCATGTATACAAACCATTAACTAAGGAATGTACTCCCTCCGTTCCCTCATAGTTGAGGCGGAACTTTTCGGCACGGAGTTTAAGAAAGAGAAAAAGGTAGAGAGAATAAAGTAAAAAGTGAATAAAGTAGAGAGAATAAAGTAAGAGAGAGTAAAGTATGAAAGAGGAAAAAGTTACTATATATGGAAATGTATAAGGGAACTTCCCGAAATAGAAAAATGACTCAACTATGAAGGAACGGAGGGAGTACCATATATATACCTCGGACGGGTATTAGGAGATCCAGGCAAGTGGGAATTTTGAACTCTTTGTGGAGATTTTGGCTGCGACCAAATTGAAGGAGACCGTTGATAAGTGGGTAAAAAAGAACCATACCCACCAAATTTTGCCCCTGCATAAGACCATCTCCAACAGTACTGCAAAACTTAAAATGCAGTAGAAAAAGACCTCCAACAGTACTGCAAAACCAATCCTATTATAGGTTTTTGAAGAAAAAATACCTATCTTTAGGTTTACACTAAAAGTATACCAAAAACACTTTTCAGATTTTGGTTTATTGCATTCAAGTCCAAATCAATTTATACTATCAAAATAGAAAAAGGAAAGGAAGAGAATTAAAATGCAGAAAAACTTACAGAATAACTTGCAGGAAAAGCGCGGCTGTGTGAAGAAGATAATCTATACATATATAAAAGGCGAGTTTTGGCATTAGTTTATAATATTTATGAATTATGGGGTATCAATTTAAATATTGCTAACTTTTGGACTAATTGAGTATTTTTTTTAATATGACAGTTACCTAATGAAGAGCACTACACCATCTCGGCGAATTTGATATGTAGACAATCAAATTACGTTAATTTGTAAATAATTGTGTGGATAATTGATTTAGAATAAAAATGTTCAGTTACAAATTTGACGTGCCACTGAATTAAATTTTGAGCACAATTCAAATAGTATTACATTTTCGTGTAGTAGTAACTGCCATATGATTAAATATTTGAGTCCATGCATTAATTATTTCAAATTAATCTTGATTAATACAGAAATTAGAAGAGACTCTTAATTACAATATTAAACAAATTAAAGCTCTATAAATACTCATTCACAATTCTATCACAATTCCAACAATAAAAAAAAGGAAATAGGAAGGTTGGCGGCGTGAACTCAAATTAACAAGGCATGCGAACCGCGGAATTTGGTTTTGAAATTGGTGAGCACTTTTTGGAAATTTTATAGTCATGAACTTTTGTGTATTGTGATTTTTCAATATTAGCCTGCTTGCACAATTTTATATCATAATAAACTTTTATAGTCCACAAACAAATTACAATATAGGATTGTGACTGATTTTTGTTTGAAGTTCTGTTACCTCATTTGGAGGTAAATTGGCTTGATAAAGAAGATGACTCTAATGCAGGATGATGAAAGTGATGTGATGATTACCAGAGAATATGGAGGTTGTTGGAAATAGATGGTGACAGATGTAAACAATTGAGGGAGAAGGTAAGGTGGAAACATATTAAAGCTAGAGAGAAGATGGAGACGGAAAACGAATTTTAACTTAATTGAATTTATTGATTTTTTTCATTTGCTTTCTAATCTATTATTTCTTGATTAATAGAGAAAATGAAGATTGGTAGAAATAGATAGAGGCGGACATAAATGATTGGGGTAAATTTACGTTCTAATTCAAAGATTTAGATCATTTCATTGCCTAGGTGATTCAAATTTGGATATATAATAAAATATATAGTATGCCAAATTTTTTTTCTTTCAATCAGAGTAATGTACTATTAAAGTGAATAAGAATTTTGTCATGTTATTTAATTTATATGAAATAATGATAAGTGATATGGCCATGTGGGGTTAATGTGATTGAATAAGTATAATCCAAAGCAAGAGGACGTTGAATATTTTTTATTTTATTTTGCAGAATGAAATAAGTAAGAAGAAATTAAAATGAGCCATGCATCGCAGGGGCTATGCATGGGGCGTGATACTAGTATGAATAATAACCTAATTAGTTCTACTAATATTTGATTAGTTTTCAATTAGTGGGCTGGCCCATATTAGTATAATATTAAAAATGATTAGTTAAATTAATAATATTAATAACACTACACGTACATAACTGAAAAAAAGTTAGTAAATTAAATCTACTACTACACGTACGCTATTATATTTAATACTACAGATACGTAATTTTCAATATTAATAATTGTTTATTAGTTTAAAATTTGTCAAGAATCTTAATTTTAAACAAAATCTTATTATATTTAATTTTAGTTATTGACAATGTTATGGGTCAGTGTGTAATTTAGATCAAATATATAAGTGTGATTGAAAAGAATAAAAAGTAAGTGAGTGGAGAATATTCTTTTGAGTTTGAGTTTAGTGTAAATGATTGGAGTAAAATCAATATTTAGTGTGACATTTACACTAAAATAGGTTTGAGTATAGTGTAATGGTTGGAGATGCTCTAAGCCACCAAAAATTATTCAGGGCACTGAATTTGGACAGGTATGAGGAAAAGATAGATAGAAGTCAGCCTGTTTCTCAACTCACCCAAATTTTCCGCACAAACTCCACCTTCGAAATCTTTCTGCAGATGGCCCAGTATGCTCTGAACCTTCTCCCCCTTTCAGAAGAAAGAGATTACAATGTGGTCAATATAGTTCGATAAAAACTAAATATGAGAAAAAAGACATCCGAATTATTCGACATGTATAACTGATAGTCACACAAGGTTAAGTAGTTCAAAAAAGGGCTCAGATAAATTATATGCTTGCATATGAATAAAAGTCCACATAGTATTCCATGCTACAATGGAAAAAGACATGATTCAGTCAAAATCCTGATTATGATTATAGATTCTATAGACAGGGTAATATGGATATCAAACATCAACATGAAGCTTAAACACTTTCCAGATTATCATTGCCTAGTAGCAAGAAGATCACAAATGTCACTCTTTTCCATCTTCTACCAATCCAAGCAAAATGAGAATAGTCCTTAGTGCATTCACTTTATACTAGATGCATCTTCTTATTAATGTAGGTTACATGATCATCTCATTCAGTTTTTTAGTTGATCAAACTCAGCATTTCGAAACAAGGTCAAGCACATTCAACTCAAAAGGTTTACATTAGGAAGAACATCACAAATGTTGTTCTTTTCAGTTCTTCAACCAATGCAAAATAAACAAAAACAGCCCACATTATGTTCACTGATCATCTCATTCAGTTCACTTCAGACAATCAAATTTAGCATTTCAAAACAAGGTCAGTGACATTTGACTGCAACCTCATTCCACACACACCAAAACATACGATCATCCACCCCGACTATCACGCATGTACAAGAGCACTTCTCAGTTAGTAAACCACAGCATGCTTGATAAGTTCAAAAGCAACATAAATTGCACTATTTGTCCAACACTGAACAGCATTAATTACAGGGGAAGAAACTCATACAATGTAAGAGAGAGCTACATCAGGATCACTGTAATAGCAAGTCTCTCCTTGTTCAAGCTCAGGCTCCTGAACCATCCTGGGCCACAAATAACCCAGAACTCTAACCTTAAACCTCACCCCAAAGTGCTCAAATTCTCCCAAACCCAACCTCTATCCTGAAATCCAGCATAATCACCTACCCAATCAAAGAACCAAACTTTAACCCAAAAAGGCACTCACAAAAACCTAATAACAAACACTTCCAAAATTCCCTCCCAATTCCTTGAAATTAAAAACCCAGACACTGGTTGATCACCACCATTCACAGAAGAACACGTGTACCAAATTATTTGCAATAAACTCCTAAACGGCAAATCGAAAAGAATCAATTTTTCGCATGAATTTAGCAACGATCGAAGCGATTCTCAATATAATTAGCTGTTTTTTGGGTTAATTTTAAGTGTGTGTATGTTTTTTTTGTTAATGCATACAGACTGAAATTGAGGGATAGAAGAAGGGGCGGTGGGGGTAGTCTCTTCATTTTTATTTTTCCCCTCTTAACACAACTCCCTCTTATTCTTTCAAAAAAATTTTAATGTTAATAGGAGTAATTAATTTAACACAACATTTACTCGATTAGAATGAAATAGATATAGCCAACTTTTATTTATATATAAGAATAATGCTATAGTAATAGCAAGCTTATTGAGTTTGTAGAGTTAACTGTATTAAATAATATGAACCCAAATTGCAATAACTTTTAGAGCATCCACAATGGATGCCCGATCGCGCGCCCGATCGGCCGAGATCGGGCTCGGGCGCGGTCGGGCATCCATTGAAGCCCTCGGTCGCGCCCGATCCCGAACCCGATCGATCGGGCGTGAGATCGGGCGCCCATTGTAGAGGCGCGCCCGAACCCGATCTAAAAAAAAATTATAAAAAAATTAATTTTTAATTATAAAAACTGATTTTTAATTCTAAAAAACCAATTTTTAAATTAAAAAAATCATTTTTTAACTTGAAATAAAAAAACTATAATTTCACAACGATCCATACTAAAAGACGGATCCGTGAATTAGTGAGCAAGTTTTGCATTACTTGAGTAAACCTTTTATAGATAGGTTTTCAACTCTAACTTTCATTGTGACTTCGATGTGGGACAAATGATAGTTTTATTACTTTATAGATAGGTTTTCAACTCCAAATTTCTTTGTGATTTCGATGTGGGACAATTAGTTTTACACTTAAAAGAGAGTTTTTTTTTGCTTTATGTAAAAATTTGTTTGAATTTATTACATAATCTAGGTTAGCCTAATGGTAAATGTATCTTGTTAAATTATAGAGTTTGTGTGTTCAAGCCCCAAACTCAACATATTTTTTTTTATTATACTTTTCTCATTTTATTTGATCAATGTAAGTGTTTTATTTAAATTTATTGTGTTCTATAAATAGTGTATTTATATTTTGCTATTTTTTATTTGATTAAAATTAAATATGAAATTTACAAATTCTTTTTTTAAAATTAAGTAATGTATGATTTTCATTTAATTTAGTATTTAATTTTTTTATTTATAATATGTGAAAATATAAAAAAAATTTATTAAAATTGAAATGAGAAATGGATAAGAGATAGGGCATCCACTAGGGCTCTACCATTGTAGAAAGATAGGGCATGCTGATGTGGCAACCACTAGGGCTCTCACTGGGGCTTCCACTAGGGCATCCATGGATGCCCTTAAAATGTTATACATCAATCATAATATCAATTTTCACTATTTTGTCATTGAATTATCAAATTGATTTATAATTTAGAGTATATTAGAGGGCAAAATCACCCATCTTATTAATTAGATTTGTTAACCTAAGTAAGGTAGTTTTCGATATCCGCGACGTACGTTACAATGGTTTTATCATATGTATTTGGTGGATGATTTCATTGATTGTAGTCTAGATTATCATAATAATTGTACCAACTGATATTCTAATGTTTTAATAATTAACTTGTATTCTAATAACGCTCATGATATTTATTGCGTTTGTTTATATGTTTTTCAATTTCCTAAACAGTAGGGTTACATATACTATCAAGTTTGTGAAAGATAAACACAGTGATTCGTCTTCATATGTGTAAAGGTCTAATGACAAATTTGGTTTTTACCCACATATTGTCTTAATATAAAAAGTTTGCGCACAATTAAAAACAAAGGATGTTAAGTATTTACAATAAACGATCGAGTTCACTATAACAAATAATTATCAACAAACGATTAACTACTATACATGTCCATGTTAATGGAGTAAGTCAGTAAACCAGATAAGGCTAATTTCATACATCGGTTATATGTGAAAAATGTTATAATTTGCTAGATCTAACATGTTTCCTAAGCCAGGTGTGTGAAGAAAAATCGCTAGATCGAGGAAGTGCTGAAGGAGATGGTCTAGCGAAGGAAAGGAACGAAGTGAGCAGGATTTAAAAGAAAAGAAGGCATGACAGAGGAGTCAATAGCTGAGGGCAACAAAGTCTTATTTATACCTCGCTGGGCCCACTCCAACGCCTATATATAGAAGAGCATGCAAAGCACATCATATCACTTTTTCACTCTTCTTAGCTCACACACATTACACACACTTGGGAATGGGAGATCTGGGGTAGTCGGGTACGAAAGGTTACTTTCTTTAGAAGTTTCGCGGTTGGTAACACCGTCCGAGTGTGGACGAAGATACAATTCCTTTTAATTTCAGTCGTTTTGCTCGTTTTTGCTGTCGAACTTCACTTTTGGGAGTCGACCTGGTTGTTGATGATTCTTATTGTCTTTCCGCTTTGTTGATTTGCGTTAGCAGTTGAATTTCAAGTCGATTTACGTAGATCTCTCTGCTGGTAGTTTATTTTTACAAGTATTATGTCGATCTCTGTTTTATTTTGATGTTGTGGTGTTTGATATGGGAATTTGGTGGTAGATCTGTGGTTTATTGACTGTTTGGATGTTGTTGTTCGAATCTGAAGTAATGAAGTGTTTCTGTTGGTGGAGTTCGTGCTGGACGCTTGGATCCGGAGTGGATTTAGCGTCTGAGGTTGGATTCCAAGTGAGAAAAGAAAGTTGTTAGATGAATTTGATGATTTCTTCTTGTTTTCTATTTTGCTTTGTTTTCTATTTTGCTTCGTCTAGTGTCTGCAGATCTGTTTAGTTCTTCGTTGTTTACGCATTGATTTGATTTAAAATTAGTTGCTCTGTTCTGATTTCATTCATGTTGATTTTCTTATGAGTTTTACGCAATTTGGTTGTAGAAGATGATGTCGTTGTTAGTTTGTACGAGAGTTAGTTATTCTGTCAGCTTTTCGTTCGTACCTTGCTTTTTCAGTCATGGTTCCCACAGTTAGTTTGTTTCCTAGGTCTAGGTAAGTAGAGCAGTTTTCTTAGATCAAGTGTTGAGCAGTTGATTTCCTTTGCAACGTTCTCTTATAATTTCGCCTAGGTCTAGTTGTTAGCTTAGGAGTTTTAAAGATTCACAAGTCAAGTTTAATTTGTTTTCCTCAACCCAAAAAATGCGTGGCAGCAGCCAACACCAAAAAGACACCCAAATCCTTGAACATGAGTATTACGCATCCTTCTCTGTGGGATCGATCCATACTTCCCTATACTAGGTTTAGTAAAGTGGTTGAGGGTTTTTTTTTAAAGAAGTGCTCTGTGTGTCCGACGACCGGGATTTCCTGCGACCAACGAGTTCCTAGACCGCGTGATCTAGTGGATTTGCTGGACCTAGAGAGCTTGTTATTTCCTTTTGAACACACTGTACGCAACTACTAGAGACAAAATTTCAAATGGCGTCGTTGCCGGGGATGGATGGCGTTTGTTGTTATTTCATTTAAGGATTTGGAGTAAATATTTTAATTTCTGTTATTTTCTTTCTCCTTGACAGTTTATGAAAGCAGGCTTCCAATCTGGAAGTTGGGCAAGCTCATCTGGATCAGGGAGTGGCCAATACAAGTGGCGAGTCAAGGAATCTACATCTACCATCACCACCAGATCAGGATTGAGGACGGAGGATCCATTCCCGTTCGAGTCAGAAAGTGAAAAGGAGTGGAATTCGTCGACAGGGGAGAACCCAGGGTCATCAACAGAACCAGAGCATTCCGAGACCGAGGAGGAGAAGGACCCAGATATGGCTCATCTGCTAGATCCCGATCCGGAAATAGGGTCGCTCACCGCACATCTTGACGGTGAACCCGCTCATGCTATAGTCTCGAACCAACGACGGAGGTCGATCGATATCAAGACAAATGTACTTGGAGTTCTGCCTACTTTCTCTGGGCGTAGGAACGAATGCCCCTATGAATTTTTGAACGAGTTTAGTAAACTATGCAGCATTCAAAAGCGACCCAACGAGGCAACAGAGGAGGACTACCGTCTTCGAGCAATTCCGTTTGCTCTCAAAGGGGAGGCGAACACTTGGCTGCTAAGGCTTCCACCGGACTCGATTAACACGTGGAAGGATTTTAAACTGGAATTTCTGGATTACTTTTTTCCATCCAACAAGACGAATGCCTTGAAGAAGGAGATTCAGGAGTGCAAACAAGAATACGATGAGTCTCTGAGTTCTTATTGATCCCGTTTCAAGGGGCTGTTGGATGCTTGTCCGAACCACAGGATGATAGAAGCGGAGACTTACTATCTGTTCTACGAAGGTGCAAACCCTGAATCAAAGGACTTGATGAACTCCTCGAGCGGGGGAAATTTTACCAAGAATAATGCAAGTGAAGCTCGGGAAACCTTGGGGAGACTGATCGAGGCAAAGAAGGCCTATGATAACCCACAAAGCATATTGAGGAGAGGATCAGCTAATGCAGTGATGGATCAAGAAGACAAGAAGGTGGAAGATAGGATCGATAAGCTGGAAAAGGCCTTGCTAAATGCAATTGAGAAATACAATCCGCATGCTCCAGTGGAAATTGAGAAACCCCCTGGTCAAGAGGAAAGGCAACTTCAACCATACTACAGTCAGCCCTGCGAAGGGGAGTGTCAAGCTCAAGCAAATTCGATGGGAAGTTGGAATCCCGATGGAAGTTGGAATCAAGGAAGACAGAGGGACGCTCCATGGAGGACTCACCCAAACTTCAGATGGACTGACCATGATCAAGGCCAGCCACCTCCACTTCAGCTCACGAATTATGCACACCCTCCGGAGAGGCAGTCCAACTGGTCAGGGAAAGGTCAAGAGGGACAATTGCAGCTGGGGTACAGGAATCAGGACCAAACTAATTGGGGAAACAGAAATCAGAACAATCCAGAGAGTTCCTATGTGCCACCTCATCAGAGAAATAATCAAGGACACTACCAGAATTCCCAACCAAATCATCAAGGGAATCAAGGGTCTGGTAGCCAGTACAATAACCATCAGGGAAATCAAGGGTCGAACAACCAGTACAACAATCATCAAGGCAACTATCGTCAGAACCAAAGTCAAGGACCAAATTCTGGTCAATTCAACTCTAGACCACGGCGGAGTTTGGATGACATGGTCCATGATCTAGTGAATTCACAGCAGTACATGCAAGGTAACCTGCACTCCAACAATGACATGGTGCACAAGTTACAAGATGCTCAGTCTGAACATAAAGCCGCCATGAACATGATGGCAAAACAACTCTCTCAGATCGCAGTTTCCTTGAATGAGATGCGAGGGAATGAAGGAAAACTTCCTGCTACCGTCGAACCGCCGGACCGAGCAAACATTAGTCAAATCACCTTGAGGTCTGGGCGGGGTTATGAAGGGCCGACGTTGAAAACTGATGAGGAAGTGCCTGTGCAAGCTAATGAAGGGAAACAGAGTCAGAAATATCAAGAGGAAGGCACTAGACCGAGGGAGATCCTTGTTCAGGGAGACCTCCAGAAGGGAGATTTAGGGGGATCCATACCTCGATCGAGGGACCCGTTCTTCCTAGACCCCGAACCTGAGGAAGTGAGTAAGGAAGGAAACAAGGGAGTTGATGAAACCCAGGCTGGGACTTCCACAAATGCAGTAAAGCGAGAAAAACCATTTCCATATCGTGGGGAGGCGAAGAAGAAAAAGGATGATACAGAGGATCTCATGGAGATTTTCAGCAAGTTGGAAATCAACCTGCCATTCTTGCAAGCCTTGAAAATGCCCGCCTTCAATAAGTTTATCAAGGAGTTTATTGCAGGGAAGACCAAGCCAGATGGGAAGATTGTGATCGGGGAGACTGTGTCTGCTGTGATACAAAAAAGAAGGATGCCCTCAAAATGCACCGACCCAGGTATGTTTACATTACCCATCTCTCTAGGGGATATCAAGGTTGAGCATGCTATGTGTGATCTAGGGGCGTGAATAAATGTTTTACCATTTTTGATCTATAAGAAGTTGACTGGGGTGAGAATGGTTGCTACCAAAGTAGTGATCCAATTAGCAGATAGAACTTGCATTTGCCCTGAAGGAGTGTTGGAAAATGTTATAGTCAAGGTGCATGATTTTCTATTTCCTGCTGATTTTTATGTGATCGAGATGAATGATAATGAGTCTACTGAGTCCAGTGGGGTACTTTTAGGGAGACCATTTTTGCGTACTGCTACGACCATTATCGATGTTTTTGATGGAACAATTTGTTTGGACTATAATGGGGAAAAATATACCTTTAGCATAGATGAGGGGATGAAAAGGCCTTTAGATGTTGAGAATCTCTATGCTATTGATGTTATTAACCCTTTAGTCCAAGAATATCTCGAGACGGAATTGATACAGGAACAAATCGACAACTCGGAGTTGAGCCATTCGATTGATAGAGAAGTTGTAGGATGGTGTGCAGCAATGAACACAGCAGAATTAACAGATGAAGAACTCACAGAGGCCATTATGGAATTCTGCAGAAGTCCTGAATCAGCTAGATCTAAGGGATCAGCTAGTCTGGAAAAATCTCCTGGGTCTGGGAAGGAAACCTTACCAGAAATTGCAGACAAAAATCCCTTGCCCCAGGAAACGAATGGAACAAAAAGGGAGCTGAAGACACTTCCACCGGGCCTCAAGTACGCTTACCTGGAGGAGGATGAGACATTTCCAGTAATAGTCAACAGCAACTTGACCAAGGAGCAAGAGAAGGAGTTGTTAGAAGTCATCAAAAGAAACAAGAAAGCAATAGGATGGACTCTCTCAGATTTGGTAGGAATAAGTCCGGATCTTTGTATGCACCACATTCGTTTAGAAGAAAGTGCGAAGGCTCATCGAGATGCACAACGGAAGCTGAACCCGAACATGCGAGAGAAGGTCCTAAAGGAGGTATTGAAATTGCTTGCTCTAGGGATCATCTACTCCATTCCTGACAGCGAGTGGGTCAGTCCTGTTCATATGGTACCAAAAAAATCAGGAATACAGGTTGTCAAGAATGAGAAGAATAAATTGGTACCCACCAGATTAGTGACAGGATGGAGGATGTGCATCGACTACAGGAAGTTGAACGAAGCCACAAAGAAGGATCATTTTCCTTTACCTTTCATTGATCGATTGCTGGAAAGGCTAGCAGGCAAACAGTACTTTTGTTTCCTTGATGGATACAGCGGCAACTTCCAAATCTACGTAAATCCAGAGGACCAAGGAAAAACCACATTCACGTGCCCTTTTGGTACATATGCATACCGAAGAATGCCATTTGGATTGTGTAATGCACCGGGAACTTTCCAACGGTGTATGATGAGCATTTTCTCGGATCTGTTGGAAGTATGCATTGAGATATTCATGGACGATTTCACTGTATATGGGAACTCATTTGATACTTGTTTAGCCAGCCTTGATCTAGTGTTACAGAGATGCCAGGAGAAGCATTTAGTGTTGTACTTCGAGAAGTGCCACTTCATGGTGACTGAAGGCATTGTCCTGGGTCACGTGGTTTCTGAGAGGGGTATTGAAGAGTTGATTTTCTTGCTTGCTGTATCCTATCAATTTCTAATTACACACTTCCTAGATCCAGTAAATCAACTAGATCACAAGGTCTAGAGACTCACAAGACTGGAAGTCTGGTCGTTGGTACGCAAGCAAACCTTCAAAACCCTCAACCACAGATACTAAACTAGCACAGGGAAGTAGGGATCGATCCCACAGAGATGGACTCGTAAAATACATGCATAGAGATTTGGAAACTATTTTTGGGTTGGCTGCTGCCACGCATATTTTGGGTTGAGGAATTTAACTAAGTGAATTTGGAAATAAAGTATGCTATGCTAACTGCTAGATCTAGGCAAAAAATGAATTATGTATAAGAACTAAATCAAATCAACTACTAGATCTGGGACTTCTACGAACATCTCTAGACCAAGGAGATTAAAACAAGTGGGGACCAAACTCTGAAAAAGGTAAGTACGGACAGAATCGAATCTGCAGCCTAACTAACTAAAGCATCAACTGAAAATGACTTCATCTTCTTCAACGAACACAAATAAATGCAGAGATCGAGAAAAACAAACTCAGATGTAGATTGGAAACATAATTTTAACGGTAAACGAAACAACGACGGAAATCACACTACTAGACGAAGCAAACCAAGCAGAACAAAATCCCCATAATCTCATGCACAAATTTCACCTCCCCTGTTCAGATCCACACTTCGGATGCTAAATCCACTCCGGATCCAAGCATCAGAACAAAAATCCAACCGAACACAACTTCAATACCACGATTCTCGAATCTCCTAAAATATTCAGCAACAAATTCAAGAGAACATCTCAAATAAACAAACCAAAATAGCAAGCATCATAATAATCAACACGAAATCTAACTTCATCAAAGCAAATCAAATGTAAATAGAACGGATAAACTGATTCAGCAACAAAACAACAAGCTCGACTTCCAAACGTGAAGTTCGAGACTGAACTGAGTACCAAACAGAAATTTTAAAAGAACAATTGTTTCTTCGCCCTCAAGGGACGGTGATGCACTGATACGAGACTCCTGAAAACGAAAACCACCCCAAATTTCCCATATCCCTAGTGTGTGTGCTAAGAGCGTGACTGTGTGTGGAGTGTAACCGATCTGCCATTCTTGTTGCGCACTCCTTTATTTATAAGCTTCGAGGTGGGGCCCAGCGAGGTATTGATTGACTTGATTGCCCTCAGCTTTTGGCTTCCTTCCTCTAGCTTTTCCTCGTGATTCCGTTCCTGCTCCTCGCTAGATATCCTCCTCCAGCATCTCCTGGATCTAGCGCTACACACACACCTGGCTTAACAAAACTTGTTAGATCCAGCAGAAATGTGATGTTTTTCACTACATAACCAATGCATGAAATTAGCCTTATCAAACTGCTCACACTTAAACCATACTTGTCCTCAAGTATAAAGACAAGAAGAAAAGAAGAATAAGGCGAATTTCAAGCATGGTTATCCCCTTGACCGACTCTACAGACTCTAGACAAAACTCCTACACCTAGACACAACTGAGGCAAAGCTAGACACTAAAACAAAGAGTACATAATCACATAGGATGAAAACATATAAACACATATGCATGAACTGGTTTCAACTTTTAGACAACCGTCCCCACAAGATTAAGGTCAATCCAACAGGCTGCACTCCTCCAAATAGGCCCTTTTCTCCCCTCTACCTAGCCAATCTGTCAGCTCGTCAAGATAGCCTTTTACTTCCCCAATTGTTAGATTCACTCGATCGCTCATTCCTTACCAGGGATGTTAGGACCGATTCTCTCTTAAGTTATTGCCAAACCACTGAAACCTCGGGTTATGAGAATTCCTCCTTCTATCCTCCGTCACTATCCCCCTTTTTTTCTTTTTTTTTTTTTTTTCTTTCTGGACTTCGTCCAGCTTATACCTCCTTGATTTCCTGGACTTCGTCCAGCTTATACCTCCTTGATTTTTTTCTCTCTTTTTATTTCCTCCTCTGGACTTCGTCCAGCTTATACCTCCAGATTTTATGATTATATATTTTCTCCTTTCCCCCTTTTTTATTTATATTTTTTTTTTTTTTCTTCTCTTTTCCTTCAGCATTCAGTGGCAGACTTTTGACATATGTTAGCTCTAAGTGTTATCACAGGCTTATAACTCACCTCTAGAGTAGGGCTTCACAACTGAGCAAGTAAAGGCATTTACTATCGTTCTCGCTTCATTCAGATTGGTTCGGCTTACTAAAGAATCAGGCTTCTAAGTTGGAATACCTCCTATTTTCAATTGCTCTCCCTAAGGGAATCTGCCGTATTATATCCACTAGTTCATGCGACACACCCCTAGACCTACGACTCCTCAAAGCATAATAACACTGCATTGATTCCTCTCCCCCTCCCACTTCACTCAAGCTTGTCCTCAAGCCATCGTCGTGAAGGGGGGAAAACAGAGAATTCAATGCAGAATTAAACAACAATTTCACTTCTCACACTTAGACCGAGCAACGGGCTAAGTGGGAGAAGAATAAACCAACAGAAAACATAGAACTTCTCACACTTAGACCAAGCATTGGGCTAAGTGGGAGAAGATAGCATAAAACACAGCAACGCATGGAAATAAAACACAGAAAAAAAAACACAAAAACTAAAATTTACTTGGTCTGGGGAAATTGCTCATTTCTGGGGCTGGCTCCCGCGAGAGCCAGACGGTGGTGGAACACTGGGGCGGTTTGTTTTCACTTTCTTCTTCGCTGGTTGCTCCAGCTCTTCCTTTCCTTCTGCAGCTTGATCGAGTCCTGGTTTCCTCATTAGCATTTTCGTCCTCGGTGGATTTGGAACTTTCTCGGGAATAGTCGGGGTGGTCAACTGCTGGAATGGCTTGATCGAGGGACTGCTGTGGATGATCTTCTGTGCCTCGCCACTTGACCCAGGAGTCGACTTCGACTGGGTCAAGGGAAGCGTCTGATGCAGCCATTTCAACATCCGCGTAGATATCTCCACAGCTTCCGCCACTCTTTCACTTTGTTTGGCACATTTCGTGGCCAAATCTGCTACGTTGCTGCTCAGAACTTTTACTTCTTCCCGACTCCCATTGAGTTCCTTCCGTATTCCCCCGAGTTCCTTCATCATCTCCTTTTTCATCAGTTGCATTTCCTTTTTCATGTCCTGCACCTCCTTCCTAAGCTCTTCCACCTCTTCACTTGGCATGGCCTCCTCAGCTTCCTCCGGCTCCGCCTTCGCTTTATCTCCCAGCGAATAGAAGTAAGTCTTGTTGCCTTGAGTTTGCAACAAGCCCTTGTTGAAGAAGTAGTCTACGCTGAAAACCTCTGGGCGGTCGCACATCACGACCTCGGGAGCAAGCTCGGCGATCTTCACCTCAATGTTTCGTTGCAGGCATGACATCAGCGACCGTACTCCTCCATAATTGTCGGCATTTTGAATTTCAAATTATAACTTCCCTCCTCAACTGCTCCTTCATGCACTCTTCCTCTAATTGATTCCCTTGACCGCGACCTAAAAAAATATGAAGACCCCAGACTCCTGGGTCAAGGTTAAAGTACGAGACATAAATCCCCTTTGAGTTTGGGTCTTCGAAAATATTTTTGGAAATTTTTGAATTTTTATTTTGTTTGGATTTTCTTTGTCTTCTAAAGCAATTAAACTATGTACAATTACCTTTGAATATTCTCGAATCCCCTGGATCAGTGTGTAAAAACATAACATTTCCCTTGACCCAGGAGTTCATCGAGAATATTCCTTTGTCTGGCTAAGTGATAACTGAGAGCGCACGTAGTGGTATTTCCTCCACTACGCATAGCTCAGAATTATCCCTATAGACTTTCAATCTATGGCCATTAACAAGAAAAGGGACCGAGTTAGGAGCACTTCCCTGGATTTCCACTGCTCCGTGTGCGCGGAGGCCAACGATGGTATATGGACCTACCCACTTTGACTTCAACTTCCCTGGCATTAGCTTGAGTCTGGACTGAAATAGAAGTACTTTCTGCCCCACCTGAAGTTCCTTGACCCGGAGGTTCTTGTCGTGCCAGAGCTTCGTTCTTTCCTTGTACCACATTGCTGAATCGAATGCCTCTAGCCGTAGTTCCTCCAGCTCCTGTAATTGCAGCTTCCTTTCTTCTTCACATGCCACAGACTTCATATTCATTTCCTTAATGGCCCAGTATGCCTTGTGCTCCACTTCCACGGGTAAGTGACACATTTTCCCAAACACCAACCTATAAGGTGACATCCCGATTGGTGTCTTGTAAGCAGTTCTATACGCCCACAAAGCATCGTCAAGGCGTTTACTCCAATCCTTCCTTGTGGTGTTAACTGATTTTTCCAAAATACTCTTTATCTCCCTATTAGAGACTTCAGCTTGCCCATTCGATTGGGGGTGATATGGTGTAGACAATCTATGATGCACGCCGTATTTCCTCATGAGCGCTTCTATAGTGCGGTTGCAGAAGTGTGTTCCTTGATCTGAGATAATCGCTCTAGGAACTCCATATCTGCTGAAAATGTTTGACTTCAGAAACTTGGCCACCTCTTTAGACTCACAAGTGGGCGTAGCCTTCGCCTCTATCCATTTGGAAACGTAGTCTACAGCGACCAATATGTAAGCATTTCCGTACGACGACGGAAATGGGCCCATAAAATCCATCCCCCAAACATCGAAAATTTCGCAGATCACTATGGGCACTTGGGGCATCTCATCTCGTCTCGAGATTCCCCCTGTCTGTTGACACCTTTCGCAGCATTGACAGTATTCAAAGGCATCCTTGTTCAATGTAGGCCAGTAGAATCCACTGTCTAGAACTTTCCTTGCGGTTCTCCTTGGTCCGAAATGCCCTCCACACGCCAAGGAGTGACAATGATGGAGTACATCTCTTTGTTCCCATTCAGGAATGCAACGTCGAATTATCTGATCTGCACACATCTTCCAAAGATAAGGATCATCCCAGAAGTAATATTTGGCTTCGCTTTTAAGCTTCATCTTCTGGGCCCGGGAGGCTTCCTCTGAACTTGGCACCTCTCCCGTGACCAAGTAATTTGCCAGGTCTGCGTACCATGGTTCTGCGTTACGTACGCGCTTTCCTCGATCAGATTCTCCTGGACCGGTTAAAACTAAGACAGATTCCCAGCTTATCGGTCTAGGTGGTTCGTCCATATAGTACAAATGCTCTTCGGGAAAAACATCGGGAATAGCCTCGTCCGTATCTCCTTGATGAATTCTACTCAAGTGGTCAGCCACTCGATTCTCTGTTCCTCTTTTGTCTCTTACTTCCCAATCAAACTCCTGTAGAAGTAGGACCCATCGAATTAGCCTTGGCTTTGATTCTTTCTTAGCTAGCAAGTACTTTATTGCTGCATGATCAGTGAAAACAATAACCTTTGACCCAAGAAGATAAGGGCGGAATTTTTCGAACGAGTAGACGACAGCCAACATTTCCTTCTCCGTAGTATCGTAATTCTTCTGAGCTTGATTTAGTGTCTTGGACGCATAGAAAATTACGTAGTTTTTCCCATCTATCTTCTGCCCTAGGACGGCTCCCACAGCGAAATCGCTCGCGTCGCACATTATCTCAAAAGGGTGATTCCAGTCCGGTGCCCTGATAATTGGTGCGGACACTAGTCTCTCCTTGAGCAATTGAAATGCCCTCTTGCATCCCTCATCAAACTCGAACTCCACATCGTTGTGCAGCAAATGAGTGAGTGGTTGCGCAATTTTTGCAAAGTCCTTGATAAACCTTCGATAAAACCCTGCGTGACCGAGGAATCCTCTAACTTCCTTTTGATTTGTAGGGTAAGGTAGCTTTGCAATCACTTCCACCTTTGCCTTGTCCACTTGTATTCCTCTTTCAGAGACCACATGACCTAAAACAATCCCCTCAGTTACCATGAAGTGACATTTTTCAAAATTCAGAACTAGATGTTTCTCTTGACATCTTTGCAGCACTAGGTCAAGGCTGGCTAAACAAGTGTCAAATGAGCCTCCATATACAGTGAAATCATCCATGAATATCTCGATGCACACCTCTAGTAGATCCGAAAAAATACTCATCATACAACGTTGGAATGTCCCTGGTGCATTACATAGACCAAATGGCATCCTTCGGTAGGCATAAGTTCCAAAAGGGCATGTAAATGTGGTCTTTTCCTGGTCCTCTGGGTTCACGAAAATCTGGAAATAACCGCTATATCCGTCGAGGAAACAGAAATACTGTTTGCCAGCCAGCCTCTCTAGCATCTGGTCAATGAATGGTAAAGGAAAATGATCCTTTTTGGTGGCTTCATTTAGTTTCCTATAGTCGATGCACATCCTCCATCCAGTGACCAGTCGAGTAGGCACCAACTCGTTCTTGTCATTCTTCACCACTTGTATTCCAGATTTCTTCGGTACCATGTGAACCGGACTGACCCACTCGCTATCTGGAATAGAGTATATGATTCCAAGGGACAGTAGTTTCAGAACTTCCTTGAGCACTTCCTCCCTCATGTTTGGATTCAGTTTCCTTTGTGGATCACGCCGAGCCTTTGCCCCTTCCTCTAGTCTGATGTGGTGCATGCAAAGATCAGGGCTAATTCCAACTAGGTCAGAAAGTGTCCACCCTATGGCCTTCTTGTTCCTCCTTATTACTTCCAGCAGCGCACTCTCTTGGTCTTCAGTCAAGCGGCTGTTGATTATCACTGGACAAGTTTCTCCTTCCTCCAAGTATGCATATTTTAAATTTTCAGGCAAAGTTTTCAACTCCTTCTTCGGTGTGATGGCTTCCTGAGGTAAAGGGTTCTCCGCCTTACTTCTTGGCGCCATTTCCTCTAGATTCGCTCCCTCGTCTGGGCTCTTCTCCTGAACAGATCTGGCTGATTGGAATGATAGTGGCTGGTGGCAGAATGCCATGATCGCTTCATTGATCTGATCATCTGTCAAGTCCTGTGTGAAAAAAGTTTCACACCATCCTGTCACCTCCTTTTCTACAGTCTGGCTCAGCTCCGAATTGTCAAACTGTTCCTGCATTAGTTCAGTCTCAAGATATTCTTGGACTAGGGGGTTAATTACATCTACAACATGCAAGTTTTCAACATCAAGCGGTTTTTTCATAGCTTCTTCAATGTTGAAGGTGTATTTCTCCCCATGATAGTCCAGGCATATGGTTCCATCAAACACATCAATAACAGTCTTCGCGGTGCGAAGGAAGGGTCTCCCCAGTAACACCCCACTAGACTCAGCAGATTCATTACCCCTCATTTTTATCACATGAAAATCAGCTGGGTATAGGAAATCATGCACTCTAACTATAACATTTTCCAATACTCCCTCAGGAGAGATGCATGTTCTATCGGCCAACTGAATCACTACTTTAGTATCAACCAAACTGACTCCCACCAATTTTTTATATATTGACAGCGGTAGGACATTTATCGAAGCACCTAGATCACACATGGCATGCTCAATTTTAATATCACCTATAGAAATAGGAAGAGTGAACATACCTGGATCTGTACACTTTGACGGCATCCTCCTCTTTTGTATCACGGCGGATACATTTTCTCCTATAACAATCTTCCCATCAGGTTTGGTTTTTCCTGCTATGAATTCCTTGATGAACTTGCTGAAGGTGGGTATTTTCAGAGCCTGCAAAAAGGGTAGGTTAATCTCCAGCTTACTAAATATTTCCACAAGGTCCTCAGTATCATCTTTCTTTTTCTTGGCTTCTCCTCGATATGGGAATGGTTTGGGTCGCTTTACTGCATTCGTGGAACTCCCTGCTGGGGCTGCACCTGTCTCCCTGCTTCCCTCTTTAAGTTCCAACTCAGGTTCTGGATCAAGGAAAAATGGGTCACTTAGTCGAGGCATCGATCCCCTTAAATCTCCCTCCTGGAGGTCATCCTGTATAGGAATTTCTCTGAGTCCAGGATCATCTCCTCGAGACTTCTGATTCCCCTTTTCTCCGTTCATCTGTGAGGGTGTCTCCTCGTTTATCACTTGCTTCGGTCCTTCATAGCCTTTCCCCGATCTCAAGGTAATTTGACTAATATTTGCTCGGTCTGGTGGTTTGACAGTGGCAGGCAATTTCCCTTCATTTCCCCGCATTTCGTTCAGCGACGTGGCCAACTGGGACATCTGCTTTGCCAACATGTCCATGGCAGACTTCTGCTCCTGCTGGGCATCTTGAATTTTGTGCACCACGTCATTGTTAGCCTGCATGTTATTCTGCATGTGTTGTTGGGAATTTACCAGATCATGCACCATGTCATCAAGATTCCGCTGTGGTCGGAAACCTTGAATTGAACTGGGATTAAATCCTTGATTTTGATTGGTTCCAACCACCTGGTTCTGGCGAAAATTTCCCTGACCTCCTTGATTATTGTTGTACTGGGTTGCTGGACCTGGGTGACTCTGTTGGAAATTTTGGTTGTTTCCTGAATTGTTCCTCTGATGCGGTGGCACATAAGAATTCCCTTGGTTGCTCTGGTTCCTGTTGTTCCAGTTATGCTGATCCCCTTGGTTACGGAAATTCCAGTTGTTCAGCCCCTCTTGCTGCTTCCCTGCCCAGTTAGAATTATGCTGTGGTCCTTCCTGATTCCGGCTGGGCCATGTCTGCTGGTTCTCCGCTGGACCTGGGTGTTGTGACTGTGGTTGTTGGTTCCCTTCAGCCCATCTGAAACAAGGATTGTCCCTCCATGGTGCCTCCTTAATCTTCCACTGGTTCCAGTTGGTATTTTGATTACTTTGATTCCAATTCCCCATTGCATTCACTTGAGCTTGGAAATCTCCATCGAGTGAGGGATTATTGTAAAATTGAAGCTGATGTTCCTCTTGACCTGGGTTTTTTTCCTTATCAGTCGACCCAGGGGTATTTTTCTTTTCAATGGCATTTAGCAGTGCCTTCTCCAGTCGATCTATTCTGTCTCTAACCTCTTCTCCTTCTCGTTCCTTAACTGTGTTCGCGGAGCTTCTCCTCATGATAGCACGCGGGCAGTCATACGCCTTCTTCGCGTCGATTAATCTTCCCAGAATCTCGCGTGCCTCGCTTGCCTTATTCTTGGTGAAATTCCCCCCGCTCGAGGAATTCATTAAGTCCTTGGACTCAGGATTTGCCCCTTCGTAGAATAGATAAAATGTTTCAGCCTCCGTCATCCTGTGATTTGGGCAAGCGTCAAGCAGGCCTTTAAACCGAGACCAATATTGGCTTAAAGATTCATCGTAGTCCTGCTTACACTCTTGAATTTCTTTTTTCAAAGCGTTTGTCTTATTGGACGGAAAGAAATAGTCCAGGAACTCCAATTTGAAATCCCTCCATGTGGTGATCGAGTCAGGTGGAAGCCTCAGCAACCAAGTGTTTGCCTCTCCTTTCAATGCAAATGGAATCGCTCGCAGGCGATAGTCCTCCTCGGTAGTTTCGTTAGGCCTTTTCTGGATGCTACATAGCTTACTAAACTCGTTCAAAAACTCATAAGGACACTCATTCCTCCGTCCAGAGAATGTAGGTAAAACGCCCAGCACATTCGTCTTGATCTCAATAGACCGCTGACGTTGATTTGACACTATGGCATGAGCTGGCTCTCCGTCGAGATGTGCAGTTAGCGAACCAATCTCTGGGTCTAGGTCCACTAAGTTTGCCATTACAGACTCCTCTTCCTCCCTTTCCGAATGCTCAGTTTCTGACGACGACCGTGAATCCTCTTTCCCCGATGAATTCCACTCTTCTTCACTCCCTGATTCAAACGGAAATGGATCTACAGTTGACAACCCCGATCTGGTAGTTATGGCGGATGTTGATTCCTTAACTTGCCACTTCAACTGCACGTTCCTTGACCAAGATGGGTTGCTCCAGATTCCTGACCTTGAGCCCTTGCTCATAAACTGCCAAAAGCGAAATTCAAAAGATTAAAACTATTTACACCAAATCTCTAAACACATAAACAAACTACGCCATCCATCCCCGGCAACGGCGCCATTTGAAGAGTTGATTTTCTTGCTTGCTGTATCCTATCAATTTCTAATTACACACTTCCTAGATCCAGTAAATCAACTAGATCACAAGGTCTAGAGACTCACAAGACTGGAAGTCTGGTCGTTGGTACGCAAGCAAACCTTCAAAACCCTCAACCACAGATACTAAACTAGCACAGGGAAGTAGGGATCGATCCCACAGAGATGGACTCGTAAAATACATGCATAGAGATTTGGAAACTATTTTTGGGTTGGCTGCTGCCACGCATATTTTGGGTTGAGGAATTTAACTAAGTGAATTTGGAAATAAAGTATGCTATGCTAACTGCTAGATCTAGGCAAAAAATGAATTATGTATAAGAACTAAATCAAATCAACTACTAGATCTGGGACTTCTACGAACATCTCTAGACCAAGGAGATTAAAACAAGTGGGGACCAAACTCTGAAAAAGGTAAGTACGGACAGAATCGAATCTGCAGCCTAACTAACTAAAGCATCAACTGAAAATGACTTCATCTTCTTCAACGAACACAAATAAATGCAGAGATCGAGAAAAACAAACTCAGATGTAGATTGGAAACATAATTTTAACGGTAAACGAAACAACGACGGAAATCACACTACTAGACGAAGCAAACCAAGCAGAACAAAATCCCCATAATCTCATGCACAAATTTCACCTCCCCTGTTCAGATCCACACTTCGGATGCTAAATCCACTCCGGATCCAAGCATCAGAACAAAAATCCAACCGAACACAACTTCAATACCACGATTCTCGAATCTCCTAAAATATTCAGCAACAAATTCAAGAGAACATCTCAAATAAACAAACCAAAATAGCAAGCATCATAATAATCAACACGAAATCTAACTTCATCAAAGCAAATCAAATGTAAATAGAACGGATAAACTGATTCAGCAACAAAACAACAAGCTCGACTTCCAAACGTGAAGTTCGAGACTGAACTGAGTACCAAACAGAAATTTTAAAAGAACAATTGTTTCTTCGCCCTCAAGGGACGGTGATGCACTGATACGAGACTCCTGAAAACGAAAACCACCCCAAATTTCCCATATCCCTAGTGTGTGTGCTAAGAGCGTGACTGTGTGTGGAGTGTAACCGATCTGCCATTCTTGTTGCGCACTCCTTTATTTATAAGCTTCGAGGTGGGGCCCAGCGAGGTATTGATTGACTTGATTGCCCTCAGCTTTTGGCTTCCTTCCTCTAGCTTTTCCTCGTGATTCCGTTCCTGCTCCTCGCTAGATATCCTCCTCCAGCATCTCCTGGATCTAGCGCTACACACACACCTGGCTTAACAAAACTTGTTAGATCCAGCAGAAATGTGATGTTTTTCACTACATAACCAATGCATGAAATTAGCCTTATCAGGTATTCAGGTAGACAAAGCAACGTGGATGTGATATCAAAATTACCATACCCTACGAATCAAAAAGAGGTGAGAGGTAGGCCATGCAGGGTTCTATAGGAGGTTCATCAAGGATTTTGCAAAAATCGCGCAACCACTCACTCGGTTGTTACATAATGATGTGGAGTTCGTCTTTGACGAAGGATGCGAAAGGGCGTTCCAGTTGCTTAAAGATAGGTTAATATCAGCACCAATTATCAGGGCACCAGACTGGAGCCATCCTTTCGAGATAATGTGTGATGCGAGCGATTTCGCTGTGGGAGCTGTCCTAGGATAGAAAATTGATGGAAAAAGTTATGTGATCTTCTATGCTTCCAAGACGCTGAATCAGGCTCAGAAAAATTATGACACCACGGAGAAGGAAATGTTGGCTGTCGTTTGAAAAATTCCGACCCTATCTCCTTGGGTCGAGGGTTATAGTCTTCACGGATCACGCGGCGATTAAGTACTTGCTGGCTAAGAAAGAGTCTAAGCCGAGATTAATCCGTTGGGTGTTACTCTTGCAGGAGTTTGATTGGGAAGTAAGAGACAAGAAGGGAACGGAAAATAGAGTGGCTGATCACTTGAGCAGAATACATCAGGGGGAAACAGAAGAGGTCATACCCGATGCCTTCCCCGAGGAGCATTTGTACCTTCTGGAGAAATTTCCTAGACCACCTAACTGGGAAGCAGTTTTGGCTTTGACCGGTCTAGGGGAATCAGATAAGGGGAAGCGCACACTGAATGCAGAACCATGGTTTGCCAATTTAGCCAACTACTTGGTCACGGGAGAGATGCCAAGTTCAGACGAGATTTCCCGGGCCCAGAGGATGAAGATTAGAAGTGAAGCTAAATATTACTTTTGGGACGATCCTTACCTGTGTAAAATGTGCTCAGATCAAGTGATTAGACGCTGCATTCCCGAATGGGAACAAAGAGATGTGTTAATTCATTGCCACACGTTAGCATGTGGAGGTCACTTTGGACCAAGGAAGACAGCGAGGAAAGTCTTGGACAGCGGTTTTTATTGGCCAACGCTAAATAGGGATACTTTTGAATTCTGCCAATGTTGTGAGAGGTGCCAGCAGACGGGGGAATTTCAAGAAGAGATGAGATGCCTCAGGTCCCAGTGATAGTGTGGGAAATTTTTGATGTGTGGGGAATGGACTTTATGGGAACGTTCCCATCGTCTTGTGGGAATACATATATATTGGTTGCAGTAGACTATGTGTCTAAGTGGATAGAAGCTAAGGCCACCATAACATGTGAATCGAAGGAGGTGGCAAAATTTTTGAAGGCCAATATTTTCAACAGATATGGAGTTCCTCGGGCCATCGTCTCGGATCAAGGAACTCATTTCTGTAATCGCACCATCGAGGCTTTGATGAAGAAATATGGTGTTCACCATAGAGCGTCGACTCCTTACCATCCTCAGTCTAATGGCCAGGCAGAGATTTCTAATCGCGAGATCAAGGCGATATTGGAGAAAACAGTTAATCCGTCAAGGAAGGACTGGAGCAAGAGACTCGGGGATGCATTATGGGCTTACAGAACTGCTTTTAAAACGCCTATCGGAATGTCGCCTTACAGACTTGTGTTTGGCAAGATGTGTCATTTACCTGTGGGTATTGAGCACAAGGCGTACTGGGCAGTAAAAGAAATGAACATGAAGCCGATAGCTTGCGAAGAAGAAAGGAAGTTACAATTGCAAGAATTGGAGGAACTTCGGCTGGAGTCGTTTGAGTCTGCCATGTGGTACAAAGAAAGAACGAAGTTATGGCATGATAAAAATCTCCGGGTCAAGGAACTTCATGTGGGACAAAAGGTGCTCCTTTTTTCAGTCTCGGCTCAAGCTAATGCCAGGGAAACTGAAGTCTAAATGGATCGGCCCATATACCATCGTCGGCATCCGAGCAAATGGAGCAGTGGAGATCCAGGGAAGTGCTCCAAACTCTGTTCATTTCCTTGTAAACGGTCATAGAGTGAAAGTCTATAGGGATAATTCCGAGTTGTGTGTTGTGGACGAAGTTCCACTACATGCACTCCCTACTATCGCCTAAAACGGACGGGGGAAATTTCCGATGAATTCCTGGGTCAAGGAGTGAGTTAACGATTTTGAAAATACAAACTGAACCTGGGAATCTCGGAAATACAAAAAGTGTGTAAATAGTTTAATTGCTTTTTAAACTTAGAAAATCCAAAAATATTTTCGAAGCACCAGACTCCAAAGGAAACCGATATTTTATGCTCTAACCTTGACCTAGGAGTCTGGAGCCTTCATTTCTTTGTTTTGTAGGACATGGTCGAGGGAATTAGCTAGAGAAGAACCTGAGGGAAGAAGTCAAGGGAAGTCTGGAGGAAGGAGTCAAGGAGGGAAAAAGATATTTTGAATTTCAAATTCTGGCTGATAATTATGGAAGTTGTACGGTTGCTTACATCATGCCTGCAACCGCACCATCTTTTCACCAGAAAAGCAACCGTCGTCCTTCTCTCTCCAATTATCCCCAAATCGACGAAAATCTGATTCACTCTCCCTTCTCTCTAATTTCGTTCTCTCTCTAAAAAAACTAAACCCTAACCAAATTCGACCAGTTTTTCTCTCATTTTTCAGATCTACACCGATGGATTCTACCCAAAGCACTGTGTACGACCCAATCTTGCTGGCAAAGTTGACGCAGAAGGTGGGGAGCGTCGAGAAAGCAAAGGAGGTGTATGCCCTATTCGCCGCTAGCCTGATGCCGTCTGCACCGGTCGCACCACCACTGACGATTCTGGCGGACTCGGCTGCACAACCGGCGAATCTTCCTGAAGAAGGACCGCGAGATTCTACATCTCCACATGCAGAAACCGCTTCACAAAAAGCGAAGGAAGAGAAGGCACCACACGAACGGGCGGAGGGTGATGAACCGGCTCACGACGAGACCATGGTGGAGATAGAAAGGCAAGAAACTGAGAACCCTAATCTTGAGGGTAGGGAAGTTTGTGAGGGGGAAACCCCTATTTCTGATGAAGTTCGTAAGGGGGAAACCCCTGTGTTAGAAAAAATTGCGGAGGGGGAAACCCCTGTGTTGGAAAAGGTTGCTGAGGGCGAAACCCCTATTTCAGAGAAAGTTGCAGAGGGGAAAACCCCTATGGAGGCAGGGGATGAGACCCCGGTTGATTTCAGGGGTGCGACCCCTGAGTTCGTGGAAGAGGGGGCAACCCCAGGAGATGTCAGGGGAGAGAACCCCATTTATATTGAGGGGACAACCCCGATGTTGGTTGGTGAGGGGGAAACCCCATAAAAGCTTTTAGAGGAATCAGATCTACCTACGACTGGAGTACCGGAGCCCGAGGGAGGGCTGAAACTGATTGTAGACCTGGTTGATGACTAGGAAGAAGATGTGCCCAAGGTTGATGAGAGGGCAGAAAGGAGGCGCATCAGGAGGAGCCTCCTCGATGAAGTCGATGACATAGTGCCTGACGCAACAGAGGCAGAGGAGCGCCGCTTGGCCAAGGAGAAGGAAAAGAAAGGAAAGGCGGCGGCGACCTCATCCACCCGGTCTAGGAAAGCTCCCTCCGTCCAGGAGGTCGAGGAGACCCTTTCCCCTGTAACCGAGGAACCCTCTGTCGAGGAACAAGACGAGCCCATCCCTGAACCCAGCTATGACTCTGAGGAAGCTGAAGAAGAACCGATTCCAGGACGTCCGGAAATCTGGCTGACTAAAGAATTGCTAGAGGAGATGAGGCAGTTCAACGACCAAAAGAGGATCGCAGTGTACAAGGAGAGGTGTAGCGCCGGGAAGATGGCTAAGTCAGGGAAGCAGTACAGCTCGAGGGAGCTTAAAATGATTGCATGTAATAAATAATTCCGCACCTGTATCCGAGCGATAGGATTTGAGTGGTTGTTGCAGCACAGTCAGGAGAGGGTACCAGTGGATTTAGCAAGGGAGTTTTTCTCCACTTTTCGTTTAAAGAATACCACTGATCTCGACGCGGATTCTATCACGTTCAGGCTTTTCAATCAGGAGTATGAGTTGAGCATTAAGGAGTGGTCTTTGCGGATGGGGTTGTTTACCCACGCCGAGGATGAAGAGGGGGCGTGGAATGATAGGATGGTTGGAATGCCGAAGAACACGCCTGGTTTCAAAGTACAGACGGCATGGGAACTGGTCACGCACCCCAAGTCGGGGACGTTTAAGTCCAGCTACTCCAAGGCCTCCCACATTGAAGACCGGATTCTCCGCTTTGCTCAAATATTTGTCAGCTATAATTTGATGGGTAGCGCGAATTCAACTCTCACCACTACCGACCTCTACTTCACATGGTGCATGGCGAAAGGTGTTAAGGTGCACCTCGGATATTGGCTGGCGCAGGCGTGCCACCAAATGACGAGCAACCCTGGGCGTCATATGTACACCTGCCACCTCATCGGCGCTTACCTCCAGAGAAACATAGAAATGAAAATTGCCAAGACCGCTCCGCTGGTAGTCATGTGCGAACCCCCAGAGGTGTTTAGTGTTGATTATTTCTTCAACAAGGGGTTGCTGCAGACTCAAGGCGCCAAGACTCTCTTCTATTCGTTGGGAGACAAGGTGAAGGCAGAGCCGGAGGAAGCCGAGGAAGCCATGCCAAGTGAAGAGTTTGAAGAGCTACGCAAGGAAGTCCAGGACGTAAAGAAGGAAATGCAGTTGATGAGGAGAGAAATGATCAAGGAGCTTGGTGGGATAAGGAAGGAATTGATGGGGAATCGGGAGGAAGTACAGACCCTAAGGGGCAACATTGCTGATTTGGCGGTGAAGTGTGCCAAACAGAATGAGCGAATGACGGAAGCAGTGGAGCTTCCAATGAAGATGTTAAAATGGTTGCAGCAGACGCTCCCCTTGACCCAGTCGAGGACAACTCCTGGGTCCAGCAGTGAAGTCAGGCAGCCCACTCAGAGCAGTCCCTCCGTCAGGCAGTCGCAGCAATCGCTCAAGCAGTTGATTCCCCCGGCCGTTCCCATGCAAGTTCCAGCCCCATCTAAACCGAAGTCAATAGTGAGGAAGTCAGTACCAGAACAAGTAGCACAGGAAGAAGAGCTGGAGCAGCCAGCAAAGAAGAAAGTCAAAGTGACCCGACCCGGAATCCCGCCCCAGTCTGGCTCTCGAGGGAGCCAGCCCCAGAAGTGAACCACCATCTCTTGACCAAGTAACTTTTATTTTTTCGATCTTTCAGTTTTTATTTTTTTTTATTCCTGTTATCTACGTGTGTTTTATAATTGTTGTGTCTTCTCCCACTTAGCCCACTGCGTGGTCTAAGTGTGAGAAGTTTGTAATTTCTGTTTTGTTGTGTTTTCTTGGTTTTCTGCTTTTATTGTGTTTCTTCTCCCACTTAGCCCAATGCTTGGTCTAAGTGTGAGAAGTTTATGTTTATATAATTTGTTTTGTTATTTTGCATTGATTTCTCTGTTCCCCCCTTCACGACGATGGCTTGGGGACAAGCTTGAGTGAAGTGAGAGGGGAAGAGGGGTCAAATGCATTACCTTTGTTTGCATATTAAGAGTCTGTAAGTCTTAGTGTTGTCGCATGAGCCAGTGGATATAATACCGCATGATTCCCTTAGTGAAAGTAATTGAAGATAGGAGGCATTTCAACTTAGAAGCTTTTTCCTTAAATAAGCCTAGTTAATCTGAGTGAAGCGAGAACGATGGAGGATGCCTCTACTTACTTAGTTGTGAAGCCCTACTATAATAGTGAGTTATAAGCCTTAAAAAACTTCAAGCTAACACATGTTTAAGGGCCACCACTGAATGCTTAGGGAGAAGAGCTATGAAGGAGAAAAAAATGGAAATGGAGGAATAAGCTGGACGAAGTCCAGAGAAAAAAAAATGTGTAAAAAAAAAGGAAAAAAAATATAGAAAAGAGGAGGAATAAGCTGGACGAAGTCTAGGGGGAAATATTCTAGAAGGCAGAAAATGATAATAGCCTTACCCAGGAAGGAGGATCTCTCATAACCCGACGCTTCAGAGGTGTAGCATTAACTTAAGAGAGAATCGATCCTACCATCCCTGATGAGGATTGAGTGATCGAGTGAATCCAACAATCGGGTAAGTAGAAAGCTATCTTGACAAGCTGACAGATTGGCTAGGTAAAGGAAGGGAAATGGCCTATTTGGAGGAGTGCAACCTATTGAATTGACCTTAATCTTGTGGGGACAGATGCCTAAAAGTTGAAGCTAGCTCATGTATATGTGTTTATGTGTTTGTATGTTTTTCTTATTTTTTTTAGTTTTTCTTTGTGTCTAGGTCTAGGAGTCGGTCAAGAGATAACCTTGCTTGAAATTCGCCTTATTCTTTTTCTTTTCTTGTCTTTATACTTGAGGACAAGTATGGTTTAAGTGTGAGCAGTTTGATAAGGCTAATTTCATGCATCGGTTATATGTGAAAAATGTTATAATTTGCTGGGTCTAACACGTTTTCTAAGCCAGGCGTGTGAAGAAAAATCGCTAGATCGAGGAAGTGCTGGATGGTCTAGCGAAGGAAAGGAACGAAGTGAGCAGGATTTAAAAGAAAAGAAGGCGTGACAGAGGAGTCAATAGCTGAGGGCAACAAAGTCTTACCTATACCTCGCTGGGCCCACTCCAACGCCTATATATAGAAGAGCATGCAAAGCACATCATATCACTTTTTCACTCTTCTTAGCTCACACACATTACACACACTTGGGAATGGGAGATCTGGGGTAGTCGGGTACGAAAGGTTACTTTCTTTAGAAGTTTCGCGGTTGGTAACACCGTCCGAGTGTGGCGAAGATACAATTCCTTTTAATTTCAGTCGTTTTGCTCGTTTTTGCTGTCGAACTTCACTTTTGGGAGTCGACCTGGTTGTTGATGATTCTTATTGTCTTTCCGCTTTGTTGATTTGCGTTAGCAGTTGAATTTCAAGTCGATTTACGTAGATCTCTCTGCTGGTAGTTTATTTTTACAAGTATTATGTCGATCTCTGTTTTATTTTGATGTTGTGGTGTTTGATATGGGAATTTGGTGGTAGATCTGTGGTTTATTGACTGTTTGGATGTTGTTGTTCGAATCTGAAGTAATGAAGTGTTTCTGTTGGTGGAGTTCGTGCTGGACGCTTGGATCCGGAGTGGATTTAGCGTCTGAGGTTGGATTCCAAGTGAGAAAAGAAAGTTGTTAGATGAATTTGATGATTTCTTCTTGTTTTCTGTTTTGCTTCGTCTAGTGTCTGCAGATCTGTTTAGTTCTTCGTTGTTTATGCATTGATTTGATTTAAAATTAGTTGCTCTGTTCTGATTTCATTCATGTTGATTTTCTTATGAGTTTTACGCAATTTGGTTGTAGAAGATGATGTCGCTGTTACTTTGTACGAGAGTTAGTTATTCTGCCAGCTTTTCGTTCGTACCTTGCTTTTTCAGTCATGGTCCCCACAGTTAGTTTGTTTCCTAGGTCTAGGTAAGTAGAGCAGTTTTCTTAGATCAAGTGTTGAGCAGTTGATTTCCTTTGCAACGTTCTCTTATAATAGTATAATATCTTCGTTCCTTGTTAATTGAGGCACTTCTTTTTGGCACGGAGAGTAAGAATGGTGTGTTAAGTGTATGGTGAATAAAACAAGAGAGATAAAGAGAGAATAAAGTAAGAAAGAGAGAAACGTTTTTCCAAATATAAAATGACTCAATTATTTTGCAACTCCCAAAATAGAAAAATGACTCAATTAACATAGAACGGAAAGAGTACATATTTACGAGGCTTAATAAAAAAGTCCATGAAAAGCACAAATATAAACGTATAACAAACAAGGAGGAAAAACTATCTCTATGAGAAAATCAAAATACAAAATTGAAATTCATTAAAAGCAAACATAAAGAATTGAGAAGATTGAAAAACATAACTGAAAATCCAAACATTGAGAAATGAGGAGGTTGATAAATATAACTAAAAATCCACTAAATACCAAAAAAATAGAACGAACTTATTCTTGACGTTGGAGTTGAACCCCAGATCTTGGGGATAGAAGAGCGACCTATAAACCAACTGGGCTAGGTCGAATTTTGGAGAACTAAATATAAATATATTATATAAAGAGAAACATAAAATTGTTGGGGGTTCTAGTGGACCCTCAAGTCCCTACATATGTCCGCCGTTGTACACCACATTAGGGGAGTGTTATATTGCTCACTCAATACTTAGTTGCTAACTATAACTAAATAATAGTCATTAGATATTCAAATCAAGGGCTTAGATCATCAGCACCGGAATGTCAATACAATCAACAAAGAACGTGTATTAAGATCAATTTACAACAAATTAGTGATAACTAACTTTTGAAAAATATCTTATAACTTGAAAACGCATATAACTTTCTCGATTTAAATTATATATTCGCACAACATATATCAAATTAAAGATAATTTCGTATGGATTCTAACGAGATGTCACTTGCATATGTTCCGATGTCAAATATTTGAAAAAGAATTTAAAAATTTTCAATTTTTTCGTACAACAACAAATGTCAACATAGTATATAAAAATATCAATATAATATATGTAGAATGTCAATATAAGCAATGTGTTAACATTCTCAAAGCATTGTGTTGACATTCTCAGAGCATTATATTGATATTTTTGAAACACTATATTGACATCATTCAAAACCCTAATCTGGTAGTTTTTTTTTATCTTTTTGAATTTAATTAATAAAAATGAAAATTACACGTGGCAAATTTTAAACCACAAGATTTCTAAAATCCTATGGTCTTAAATTAGTTGTAGTTAGCAATTAAATGATGAGTTAGCAATTGATCACTCCCCCACCACATTATATATTGAATTTGTGGTACATGTCTTAAGATATAAATATAATTATATATAAAATATATTTAATAATTTTTAAAATTATAAAATTTATTATGAGATATAAATATAATTACATACAAATTGTATTTAATTTATTTTTAAATTATAAAATCAAAATAACATTTTAAAAATTCAAATATTCTATTTTCATCGATGTTGAAAGTCCGATATACGCTAAAAGTATGGTATACCAAATTTCGGTATAATATACCGAAAAATGTGGTACAATATCAATAATGAAATTGTCATATCAAAAATTAGGTATACCAAAGTACGGTATATCGAAAATTTGGTAAGATAAAAGTATGATTTTTTTCTCATATTATTTTTTGAAAATATAATATATATTGATTTCAGTAACATATACCAAACCGACCAACCACAAGTAATAAGTATGAACAAATAATGGAAAAAATAAATATTACTTATGGCATATATCATTGAAAAAAAGATGTGGAAGAGGATGACCTCAAAGAGTATGGACATGGTGGAGGCCGAAGGGTACAGATCGGAATCCACAACTGGCCGAGCAAAGTTTTCGATGAGGACGACGACCGATAGAACCTCAAAGGGGATGGACATGGCAGCAGCGACATAACTCGCAAGTGGTGGAGTAAGAGTCGGAGGTGGAGGTGAAGCTCCAGAAGAAGACGCGTGGAAGCCATTTTTTTTAGCTGAAACTTGGTGAATAACTTGGTGAATACTATTGAACTGAATGGTATATATATATATATAGACAGTGGCAGATGCAGAAATACTTTCGACATAGGCTAAGATTTCTAAATTTTATTATAAAGTATATTTTTGTGTAATCTATATTTATAGAAGCTTTACGTAATAATTTATACTAAATTTGAATTAATTTAAAAAATTTGATAAAAAAGTTTTTAAAAAATCATTAAGTGTTTTAGCCTCTCCTCCCTGAGTAAAAATTCCATGGTCCTTCCACGCTATGGCATAATGATTTAGATATTATAAGGTTAAGGGAAATGCCGAGGATTTGGATGATGAGATTTTGGTTGCTCCGTCATTTAAACTTCCCGTCATTGATGTGAGCTTCAATTTGTTATATTTTTTTGGGATATTATCTTCTCAGAGTCTGCATAGATTGATTTAATTGTTTTTTGTGTTTTTCTTCAGTTTGATGGGTTTCAGAAAGCAGCAGTACAGATGGTGAAGCCGGCAAAGGGAACAACAACTCTGGCTTTTATATTCAAACACAGTGTCATGGTGGCGGCTGATTCCCGTGCCAGCATGAGAGGATATATTTGTAAGGCCTTGCTTATTCTTTATGTAGTATTAGGGCTTTTCACCTTTGGTGTTGGTTCGATCTTCTAGTGGTATAAGCATATATGATGATTGTGGGAAAGACTTTCACCTTGCTTATTCTACATCATAAAAATTGATCTCGTCCTTTTAGGAGGACTAGAACTAGTGGATTCATCCATCATTCTTTCACTAGAACGATCCTCCTGCCTCTTGCAAGGGTAAACATTCTCAAAGAATATAACATTCCTTAACTCAATCGTTGTTCCTTCAACAACACCAGGCACAGTTGACATATGGACAAGGAAACGATATACACTACTATTGAGTGCATGACCAATAAAGATGCAATCGACTATTTAGGGTAGGCCTGTCAAAATGAATATCGGGTATTGGATATCCGATATCCAAACCCAAAAAAGTCAGATAATTGGATACCCGAAATCCGATTTTTCAGGTATCGGATCGGGATCGGGTAATGAAAATTTTGGATTATTGGGTATCGGGTTACCCGATATCCGATCGGGTATACCCGAATTATCCGATTTATTTTCTAAAATTAATAAATTATATTTTTTATTATAACTAAATGTAATTTAATTTTTTAATTACAATTTAATTAATACTTAATAGTTAGCATATAATATATGTAATTTAATTTTGTAATTATATTTTAATTTCATTGACTTTTGATATTTATAATTTTGAAATTTTTTATGATATTATTGTTAGATCTTGATTCTTATGTACTATAGAATTGTGATATTTATAAATGATGAATGTTTGAACTTATTAATTTTGATGGTTATTAACTTATTGTGAGTGGATGAAAGATGTTAATATATACTCCCTCCATCCCATTGAAGATGACCCACGTTCCTTTTTAGTTTGTCCCAACTAATATGACTCATTACTTAAAATGGAAACACTTTTATCTCTACTTTATTCTCTCTCTTACTTTACTCTCTCTTCTCAACACACAAAATAAAGTTGCATAAAATCATGTGCCGCCCAAGAAAGGGGTCATCTTCCTTGGGACGGAGGGAGTATAACTTATGAATTTTGTATTTTTCAAATTTTGTAGTTATTTTCTTTTAAATTCGAACTACTACAAGAATTTTGTATTCCTAAAAGTTTGTAGTTATTTTCTCTTAAATTCGAGCTACTATAAGAATTTTGTATTTCTAAAGTTTGTAGTTATTTTTACTTGAATATTAATACTTCAACTTTGTATTAAATTTGAATTAAATAATATTAAATAAATTCTAAAAGTTTGTAGTTAATTTAAAAAAATCAAAATCAAAATCACAATTGGGACTGGATACCCGAGTCAGGTATCCGGGTACCCGAAATCAAATTCGGGTTGGGTATCGGATATTTGATTTTGGGAATTTCGGGATCGGATACCGAAAATTTCGGATCGGGTATCCGCCGGTACCCAATTTGACAAGCCTAGTTTTAGGGTATATTGCAACTTGTTTCGGAGGTGGAACTTCTACCTTCGCTAAGCACCCCCACACTTTGAGGTATGAATACGAAGGTTTCTTTCCTTTCCACAACTCATAAGGAGTCACACCCCTATTTTTTAGTGGAATCTTGTTCAAGATATAATTCGCCGTTAACACAACCTCCCTCCACATGTTCTGTGGTAAACCTGAATTAATCAACAGAGCATTCATCATCTCTTTAAGTGTTCGATTTTTGCGTTAAACAACACCATTCGACTGAGGAGAATATGGAGCTGTGGTTTGGTGAATTATACCACTTGCATGGCATAATTCTGCAAACGGCGCTACATACTCACCACTTCTATCACTTCGAACACACTTAATTCGACAATTAAGTTGATTTTCGGCTTCATTTTTTTAGTCTTTAAATGCTTCAATTGCCTCATCTTTACTTCTTAATAAGTAAAGGTAAGAATACCTTGTGCAATCATCTATACACGTGGTGAAATACTTTTTCCCACCTCTTGTTTGCACAAACTTCAAATCACATACGTATGTATGGACCAACTCAAGAGGTTTTGTGTTTCGCTCTAACGAATGGAAAGACTGCTTAGCCATTTTGGCTTCAACACATACTTCACATCTTTCTTGTGAGTTAAACTTATCTACTTTTAGTAAATTAAGATTTACTAATATTTTTATAGCATTTAGATTTACATGTCCCAATCTTGTATGCCATAAATCAGAGCACTCAAGCAAATAAGAGGATGTGTCATCTTCTTTATTGCTTATTCCTTTTCCACGGTGAATGACCGTAACATTGAGCTCAAAAGGCCCATTCACTAGGTGACCTTCACCTATGAATTTTCCATTCTTGGTCAATATAATCTTTTCGAACTCAAATTCTAGTGAGAATCCATGATTTACTAGAAGTGAGCCTGACACCAAATTATTTCGGATGTCTGGGACATGCAGCACATCCTTGAGGGTAAGAACCTTTCCAGATCCTAATTTTAGGAACACATTACCCACACCAATGAGTACTTTTCTACCTCCAACAGATTTGTAAGTAGAAAAAACGCTTCTCTCCGAACACATATGACATGTGGCACTCGTATCAACAAACCATTCGTTTGGATTGTTACCATGGTTCACGTCGGATACCATTGCAACCACCTCGTGATCTTTGTTGTTTATAACAACACGTTCAAATAATTTGCACAATATTCTCATCAACAATAAGTACACAATTATATTGAACTATAAGTGCATTGGTATATTCAACAACCCATGCATCCCTATTACTACTACTAAGTCTAAATTGGTCTTGCTTGTCAAATGACAAACGATAAACACAATTTTCAAGAGAATAGATCTCAAGGAATTAACCATTTTGTAACTCATGAACATTGCGACTGTTCGTTTCTTCACTCTATCTTTGGAGCTCATGTTTCCTCCAACTCCAATTGGTATAATCCCGTCTTAGAAGAGTACACTAATTTGTCTTGCGATTGTTAGAAGTAATGGGATAAAATTCTCAAGCCGTGTACAGACAGTACTCAAACTATTACAATCGAAAGGAAACTGACAACAATAAGTGGAATGAAAATTACAGCGGAAATAACATTAAATAAACCAACAATAAGTCGAGTCGAGGGAAGCCCTCTTTCCGCAAGACAAATTACGCCTCAGCTAGTGCTACGGAATGGCGTATTGCCCACAATGATAAAACGGCTTCCTCCTACCGTGTAGAAGCACCTCAAACCCGCTAGGCACCGGCGAACTTGATGGAGTTTCGAGAATCGAGCTAGACAATGCTCCTAGAATGCACAGTATGATGTAGAGAGCTAGAGAGTGTAGAGAGAATGCTTGTTGTGTGTGTATCTTCAACTCTCAAAACTACACCTATTTATAGGATATGAGTGAAACATGAGAGGTCTCGCCATCAAGGCACCTCATAAACATTTGGAGATTACAAGAAGTGAAAGGCCAAAAACCTCTCTCTTTTCCCCCACATTTCCCACGTTTCCAACAGAAATGATATACAAACGCATAATATATTCAAGTAAGCTAATAATATGCATGTGCCAGTGATATGGTTTAGTGAAAATATATGTACGGGATGTATAAATACATATTAATAAATCAGTAAACATATATACATCTATAAACAAATATTATAATACAAATAAATAATATGCTCAGTGGCCTACATAATAAGAGTAGAGTACTATTTTGGTCCAAAACATATGGTCGATTTATGATTTTGGTCCAAAACATTCACTTTTTTAAAATCGAGTCCAAAACATACGAAAACGCTCTCGTTACATCCTTTTTTGACGGTTCCCTCAATTCTTGACGGTCAACCGTCAATTAGCCCAATTTTGACCCAATTAGCATATTTTAATTACTGTAGCTAATTTAATTTATTTTTTTATATTTTAAATGTTAAATGGAAATTCTGAAAATTGGGTTGTATAATCTTTTTTTCCAACATTTCATTTCATTCAAATTTCTTCCTCCCTTTTCTCTCTCTCCCCCTTCTTCTCTCCTCCAAAAACCCTAATTTTTTTTTCTCCATCTCTGCAACAACCAAACACTTTCGAACATGGGGCGTTCAACGTGCAACTGGGAATCCGTCGACAGCGACGACGTTCGTGACTTCGGAGACCTCCGATTTAGCTACGCTTTCTGCTATTGTAAGAAGACGCGGCGTTCCGTAGTGTCAACGGCCAAGGCAAACCGTCGAGGGGGAAGCTTTACTTTGTATGTGAGGGGAAGGAATGCAGTTTCTTCAAGTGGTGCGAGCCAAATCGTGATGTCGAAGCACGAGCCTGTTCTTTGTCAACATCATTCGGTGGTACCGATTTTGAGGATTTGGCATTGAATTTAACTGAAATTAAGGATAAAATTCAGATATTAGTGAATGTTTTGAGCTTTGGTCTTTGTTTTGTTGTTGTTGTAACACTTTTGTGTATGTTCAAGTAATTTGATGGAAAATCCTAATTTTTTGTTCCTATTTGAATTTTGAAGTGAGTCATTCTTATTCTTCTTAGAAAAATCGGCAGAAATCAAACTGATTCAATAATTGGAGAACCCCTAAAATACAAGACAAAGTAGTCCTTCATATAAATTAATTATTTGCATTTGGTCCTGAACATTTAACCACACCCATTGCAGACGTACAAACAAAATTTTTTTGGAGTTGATGTTGGTTTCATACATTATGTGATTGCTTCTTTGTATGTGATTGTTTCTTCGTCAACTATGTCAATAAACTTTCATCAAATTGAACCAATAAATGGACAACAAAATACAATACATCGAATTGGTCCTGAACATTTACACGATCAAAAAGACATTGTCATAAGGTACTGCATCTATCTTAACACCAACACAACTCAAAAACAACCACATCTAGTGTCGAAATACATCCATAAAAAATCTAGGTCGCTTTCTGGGGAAGCTCGACGGTCCTGAAGAACTAGGGTTCAATGTTGGTCTTGCTTCTTCTTCGTCGTGAGAGCTAGAGTTAGAACCCACAAATCCCAACGCCGCCGACGGCCCTTGTTTGTTTTGCTTCGGCGAATCAGCCAACGGACCATCTTCGGTGTCATGCGGATGTCTATCTTTGGACTTTCTCTTCCTCGCATATGCTTTTTTCACGTCGACAAGACCGTCGCTAGAACAGGAGTTAGGGTAGGGCGACTTCCGACTCATGGAAACCAACAATAATCTGTCGGAATCGGGCTGTTCTTGGTCGGAATCCTAAACTGGGGTTCTTGTTCTTAAGACAGTGACGAGAGAGAAGATAGAAAAGAGAGAGTGGCGGTTTGCATTCACTTAGTAATATTTTAGGTGAGTTTTGGAAGATTGACTTCTCATATTCAGAATATTAAAAATAGAATTATTTAGCAAAATAATTAACATAATATTAAGCTACTAATAATCTCAAATTAAGTCTAATCAGTCAAAATTGGGCTAAATGACGGTTGACCGTCTAAGTTGACAGAAACCGTCAAAAAAGGACCTATTCGAGAGCGTTTTCGTATGTTTTCAACTCAATTTTCAAAAAGTGAATGTTTTGGACCAGAATCTTAAATCGATCATATGTTTAGGACCAAAATAGTACTTTACTCTACATAATAATAGAAATAGTTCTACTACATATTCTTCTTTCTTTATATACATATATGCGTGGACGAGTTTAGTTACATGCATAAGTGAATAAATATGTGTCACCCAATTAACTAAAATATGTATAGCTAAGTCGGCAATGATAATACAAAAAAAAATAACTAAAATGTGAAATATATAAGTTGAGTGGCTGGTGGTAGCCGACTGGAATATGGAAGGGAAAAAAGGATAAAATGAAAAGGAAGAAGATGAATAGTTACCAATATTAGTTGTCGAAAGAAAGTTGAGAAGGAACGAAAGAAGAAGAGAAAGGTCAAATAATATGAATTGGGAAGTAGAGTCAGATGTCAGAGTGTATTATCTATCGTAAATAAGATGTGTATAAATCACACTTTTAATTTTTCATGTGTTATGTGGTTGATTTCTATGTGATAAATTAGAGTGGATAATTGAATGATATGGTGTGAATCTAATATGGTTATGTGTTACTATTAGATATTGTTTGTGGAATATGATGTGAATATTTGATGATGCATTGGATATGTCTTATAGATTGTATTGATATAATTTGATGAAATATGATACGGATATGTGATTAGTACAATGGATATGATTAAAGAGGATCTGTGACGGTCTTGCTCTGGATATGATTAAAGAGGATCTGTGACGGTCTTGCTCTGGATCTGAAATTACAGAGGGACCTTCGGATCATAGAGGGACCTACGAGTCAAATACAGAGGGATCTATGAGTCCAATTGCAGAGGGACCTTGGGGTCAAAGAGGGATCTACGGGTCAAATACAGAGGGATCTATGAGTCCAATTACAAAGGGACCTTTGGGTCAAAGAGGGATCTACAGGTCAAATATAGATGGACCTATGAGTCCAATTACAGAGGGACCTTCGGGTCATAGAGGAATCCCGGGTAGATACCATGCTTGATCTGTCACAGAATAATAAAAAGATATAGAGAGGCATATGCATATGAATATGAAATTGATTATGTTATATGTTGTGTATCGGTTTTGATTATATGTGTTGATTAAATGATTATGCTTGATGTTTGTGTATTCTGAAATTAAAGGCAGAAATTTATATACACTAAGCGGTGGCTCAGATACGCCACTAATATTTCCGGATAACATATCGGTGATGTTTGGTTGACATGATTTATGAAACTCCACATATTATCGGGATCGGCTGGCGCAGTTTGGCAACATTTTTCTTATCGTAATTTTTGTGTATGGATAAATCTATAACATACAAATGGAGAGAGAGTCTCACTATACTTCAAAATGTTTTGAAAGGTGTACCAATAATGTTGGTTGATTTTTGAACTTATCTGATATGTGTTTTTTACGTATTTGATACGTGGGTTAAATAATTTAAAATTTTGGATTTATTTTATCTAAAGAATATAGGTTAGATGAATTGGGGTGTGACACACCGAGCTTCGGTATATGGTGAAAATAGCTTCCAATCAGAGGCTTATAAGATAACTAGTGGTCCTAACTCGAAGCTAAAAACTTCCTCTGTTTCGAACGGGCTTGTTCCAGATAAAGATTCTCAAAGTTGTGCATCTAATATCACTGAAAAACTTTCACTGCATCAGAGGAGAAATTTCTTGGCAGTAGGAAAATTTTTCTTTTTTTTGCATAACCCTTTTTGGTGTATTAGGAGTAGTATTTATTTTCTTTTTGATTTTCTCAAATATGACATCAAGAATAACTTGAGAGAATAATCAGCATTGCGAATAAAAGAAATCATTAAACCAAGAGAATAATTTGGATTGCAATAAACGAAATCATTAATCCATCGATACTTGATATGCATTGATAATCATTAATAACAACGGGAAACCATTGGACTTAGACTGGGAATTAAAAAAAACAGGGTGGGAAACCGAAACCATTGGACTTAAGAATATGGCATTAAAAAAAAAGAGTAAACTACACAAATGATCTCTGAACTATGCAAAAAAAGATTGATGGGACTTAGACTAGAATTAGCAATAGCAAAAGATCCATGGATCATGGATAGGATGGAAACATGGTCGAGCCACTCAGCGTTTTTTGTCTTTCAATTTTGCGCTCTTGTCAATGGATTTCGGAGCCTTTTCTGCAGGCTTCGGCGGTGGAAGCGGTGGCGGAGTCGGAGACGGCGGAGATGACACAGATAGTACGTCAATGTCGACACACGTGGTGGAGGCGACGATGCCTACAAACGGCGGATTCGGATTCGGGTTCGAAGGCGGAGGCGGAGAGCTAAGGCTGGAGCCATTTTTCTTAATTTTGGTGAATAACTTAGTGAAAAATATTGAACTATTCATACGTATATATAGAGTGAGATCGGTGAACATTGCTAATTTGCATCGACTCGTTATTTGGTTTGCATCAACCGAAGTGGAAAAGAACTGAGAGAGATAGAGAAAGGGGGTACACGTGTCCAGACATTAATACGGTACATTGTATCGAAAATTTTGTATTGTCACTGTATCGAAAATATTAATATGAAAGAATTTCATATCGTGACCGTATCGACAGTTTCGGTATACAGAAATTTCGGTATGGATAATATCTATACCGTTACCGTATCAAAATTTCAGTATGTCGTACCGGTATACCGTTTTGAACGGTATATCGAAATTAAACGGATATCTATTTATGATTGTAGATTTCCAATAAATATTTTTTGAATATATAAATAAATTAAATGGATATCTATTTATGATTTAAACTTTTATTCTTAAAATAAATAAATTAATTTTTTATTATAATTAGTATAAACGGTATGTATCGATAATTCAATACGTATTGATTTTCAATATATTTCGGTATACCGACAATATCGATATATATCGTATATTTGATATAAAACGGTATACCGCGGTATAAGAAAATCCATATTGTTATCGTATTGAAAACTTGCGATACGGTATTGTATCGTATCGAAAATTTCGGTATACCGAAAATTCAATATTTTTCGATATTTTTCAATACGATACGATCGATATACCATTTTTTCGATATATTTATCCATCCCCATAATATATATGTTTGCATCCATTGAAGAGGAAATGAAATGAGTGAAATAAGAGGAACACGTGTCCAGACAATATTTCAGTCAATTAATTGTACATACCAATTACTAAATTTTATTTTCCTAATATTTGAGAGTGACGAGGGATTTGGGAGTCAGGTTATGTGGGAACCAATGTTTATTTCTGCTCATATACATCCTTCGCAGTGGCGGATACAGAAATTGGGTGCGATAAATAATTAAATCAACTTGGAAATAAAAAATTTAATTCGATATTTCTGCTTATACTATGTCGATAATGAGTCATTTCATTGTATATAAAAAACAGATTATTTTTAGTGTTATTGCTTGTTAAGTTTCAGTATTTAAAATAAAACAAAAAACTATGTACATCATATATAAGTACATAATTTTGAATATGAGCATAATTAGAAATCATAAATAAATATCCAACCACACATGGCTTTTATTTGTAATAAAAATTGAGAAAACAATAAATTTTATATTTAATTATACATTATTTAGAAACATATATAATACTTCCTCCGTCCACGAATAAGAGTCCCGTTTTTCCATTTTCGTCCGTCCACGAATAAGAGTCCCGGTTCATAATTACTATAAATGGTAAAGAGACCCCACATTCCACTAACTCATTCCACTCACATATCATTTAAAACTAATATATACAAGTGGGACTCCTGTTCCACTAACTTTCTTCCAATCACTTTTATTAACATTTCTTAAAACCCGCGTCATTTAGAAATGAGACTCTTAATCGTGGACGGGGGAGTAGTAATTAATGATCAATATTCAATTATATGCAACAAAAGTAAAACGGCGAAACATAAATAATTACTTCCTAAATGATAATATTCATTCATATGTATATGTGTAACAAGAGTAAAACAAGTACTAGTATAACTAGAAAGATTAATAAAAAATTACTTCCTAAATGATAATATTCATTCACATGTATACGTGTAGGGGTGGGTCGATACGATATATCGTATCGAAAACGTTGTATCGTGTATCGTATCGAAAATATCGATATGAAAGAATTTCATATCGTTATCGTATCGAAAGTTTCGATATATCGAATTTCGATATAAAAAAATTTCATATCGTTATCGTATCGATATTTCAATATATCGTACCGAAATTAGATATATCGTTAAATATCGAAATATATAGATATATATCGAAAATAAAATATCGATATATATCGAAAATATCGATATATCGAAAAATTTCGATATATATCTTATTTTCGATATAAAACGATATATCGCAATATAAGGAAATTCATATCGTTATCGTATCGAAAACTTACGATACGATATCGTATCGTATCGAAAATTACGATATATCGAAAATTCGATAATTTTTTGATATTTTTCAATACAATACGAGTGATATATCATTTTTCGGTATTTTTCCCCAGCCCTATATACGTGTAACAAGAGTAAAACAAGTACTAGTATAACTAGAAAGATTAGCAAAAAACCACTCCTGATATAACTCGAACTCGAACTCGGGTGCTAAACAATAATAAGTGAGCATTTTACCACTAGGTCATTCACACTTTTGGGGATATGGTCGTCACCCCTTGTTCTTAATTGCGTCCGCTACTGTTCCTTCGTCCCTAAAGAGTATGCACTATTTTCTTTTTTATTCGTCCACAAAGAGTATGAACTTTCAATTTTGAAAACTCTCTTCTCTCTAATGAGGTGAGACTCATTCTCTACTAATAATACTTAAAAAACCATCTCTATCTCTCTCTCTCTTACTTTATCAATAATACATTAAAATCCGTGTCAAATCCAAAGTTCATACTCTACTGATGGAGTATATGATTTTAGTATTACATACTCCTACTTAATAAACAACCTCAAACAATCTAATACTCCACTTAACTACTACACGACTAATTATAGAAAGAGGGTAAAAAAAATCTAAGAGATGAGATATTTTTAGGGTCTTGATGTGTAAATTCGTTCATTAATTGGAGTAGTAACAAAATTCACCGACTTAATTTACATTCGTATTTTTAAAATTGAGTGTAATATTTTCCACACTTGACTCGTCGTAAATTTTAAGAAATGTAAAGAAAAGTGAATAGAAAAGGTTAGTATAATGTAGATTCCGCATATATATACTATTCCCTCCGTTCATGAAATGTTATCCAAATTTGACTCGACGTGGGTTTTAAGAAATGCATAGAAAAATGAGTTGAAAAAGCTAATGGAACAAGAGTCTCATATTTATATTAAGTTTTATAATAAAATGTGAGTGTAAAGAGTTAGTAAAAATTGGGGTCCATTTACCAAAAATAGAAAAAAGCAAAGTGGACAATTTTTCACGGACGGACCAAAATAGTAAAATTGGATAACATTTCAAGAACGGATGGAGTTATTAATTTTAATATAGAATGTAAGTGTAATAAGTTACTAGAAAGTGACCTCCATTGACAAAAATGAAAAAACAAACAAACAAACAAATAAAATGGACAAAATTTTATGGACGGATCAAAATAGCAAAAATGAACAACATTTTATTGACGGAATCACCGGCAGAACCAGCATAGGCCAAAGCCCCCGCTTGAGCGGGGGCTTTGCCGGAGCCGTCCGCCTGTTTATACAGAGAAAGAGAGTGTCCGCCATTTTAGAGCATCCGCAATGGTCGGCTAGCGACCGGCTAGCCGATTCGTCGTGCTGGCCGATCGGCTAGCCGAACCATTGCAGTCGGCCAGCGCAAAATCGGCGAGCGGATCGGCGTGGGCTCGCCGATCGCTCGTCGCTGGCCGAAACGCTAGCCGATCGGCTAGCCGCCATTGTGGAGGCCCGATCGGCCAGCGCCGATTTTCGATTTTTTTTTTTTTTTTAAATCATATATAAACGCGATTTTCGTTTCATTTTCATTTGCACCACTTGTTTTAACGAGTTTTCTCTCTCTCTAACTTTCTGTTCAAGAGCATCATCGAGCGATGGATCACGCGGGTGGTAGCGGTAGCGGTAGTGGTGGGGATCCTGAGGAGTACGAACGGAGGATGAACGAGGCTATGGAGGCCTACATGAACCGCGGGATGGAGCGGTACATGCGTATGGTGGAACAACAGGCGATACCTCGCCCTCCACGAGTTGTCCACCACCGAGCAGTGATTGATCGGGATCACGTAGCTGCATATCAGCGGCTGTACGACGACTACTTTGCAGAGAACCCGCGGTTTCCCGCCAACATGTTCCGGCGGCGTTTTAGAATGCGCAGGGAGTTGTTTATGCGCATCGTTGGCGCATTAGAGCGTCGATATCTGTGTTTCCGCTTCAGGCACGATGCGGCTGGCAGACCCGGCCACACCCCTATTCAAAAGTGCACGGCGGCAATCAGGCAGTTGGCCTACGGAGGCGCGGCAGACATGTGGGATGAGTACCTCCACATCGGTGAGTCGTCAGCCCTGAAATGTCTGAAGGAGTTCTGTGGGGCGTGATCAGCATTTTCGGTGAGCAGTACCTTCGAAGCCCTACTCCCGAAGATTGTCAGAATTTGATGCAGATGCACGGGGAGAAGCATGGGTTCCCCGGGATGTTAGGCAGCATAGACTGTATGCATTGGGAGTGGAAGAACTGTCCGACTGCCTGGAAGGGGGCCTACACGACCGGCTACAAGTCAAAGAACCCCACGATAATCCTCGAGGCCGTAGCTAATTACCGGCTGTGGATCTGGCATGCGTATTTTGGGGTAGCCGGGTCGAACAACGACCTCAACGTCCTGAACTCGTCTCCCCTCTTCAACGAGAAGTGCCAGGGCGTCGGTCCAGCCGTCTCATTCGTGGCCAACGGCAACCGGCATGATATGGGCTACTACTTGGCGGATGGGATATACCCTCGGTGGCCGGTCTTTGTGAAGACGATCCGACAAACAAGTGATGAAAAGAAGGCCTACTTTGCGCAACGACAGGAGTCGGCGCGCAAGGACGTGGAGCGCGCATTTGGTGTGCTCCAGTCTCGATGGGCGGCAATCAAGGGCCCAACGCGTTTGTGGGATGTCGGATGCGTTTCCGAGATAATGTACGCCTGCATTATCCTGCACAACATGATCGTCGAAGACGAAGGCGTACAACTGACTAGTTGGGTCAGTGACGATGAAGCCGGTCCAAGCCACGGAACGGCCACCCCTAGTGTACGACAGGGGGTACCCCTCGATGAAGCCGGCCGACTCAAGGAATTTGCCAGCATGCGCCAAGTGGATGCTCATATTCAACTCCAAAAGGATATAATTGAAGAGTTGTGGGCACGGAGGACTGCACGACGATAGTTTATTTTCTTTATTATGCATGTACTTTTTTTTTATCTATGTAACTTTTTTAAATGCAATTAATGAATTTTCCCGTACACGTGTCTAAATTTAATTCCGTATTTTAATCGTAATTTTAATTCCGTAAATGTAGTATATTTTGAATTTTTTTTATTGCGGCTGGCCTATGGCTGGCCTAAATCTGACGTGGCAGGTGGTTTTTTTAGTGTTGTTGACGTGGCAGAGGAGAGAATGGCTGGCCTATGACTGGCCTACCGACCATTGCGGATGCTCTTATAGAACTTAAAAATTGGAGAGAAAGGGGAGGGTGAACTGGGCAGAAAAGAGAGACTGAAATACCCTATCTAGTTTGCAGACTTTTCATTTTTTTCATACATTTTGTGGATATTAGTGACATAGAGTACAGGATATTTTTATTTATAAAACTTTATCCTATGGTTAGAGTAAGGGAAATCATTTTATAATTTTATCTTTTTATACTTTAAACAAAATGTCGATTTAGAGGATGGGATATTTTTATTTTTATTTTTTTTTCTTAATAAAGTTTCCTATATTTTTATTTTTTCAATTACCATTTGAGAATTTATTATAATATTACTCCTTTTATATTGATTCATTATATCTATACTTTATACTCCCTCTTCACTCTAAGTGAATCATTTTCCTTTTTAAAATATCCCACTCTAAAAATAAAAACTTCATTCCCTCTCTCCTACTTTATTCTTTCTACTTAACTCACAAAACAACACTACATAAAATCTCATGCCGAAAAAGAAATGCTCCACTTAAAATGGGACGGAGGGAGTAGTATATTTTACTTCCATTTCGTTAAAACTTTCGCAATATCACAATATCTATGTGTATGTATTAATATAAGTACTATTAATATTTGCTTCACCCATAAATTGATAATTATGATGCGTCATTGCGGACAACTAGTACGACTAGAATTGGCTATCCACTCTCGAAGATAACAACAGAGTCGGCGTTGTGCTATTTTATTGTTAAATTTCAACACCGGCTTCATTAAATTCCTGGTTCCGCCACTGGACGGAATGGAGGGGAGTAATAAGGTATGTGGGCGATATGTGTCACGCCTGCATAAATAAGGTTTAAAACACGGTGAATCACGACCAGGGGAGGGTTAAAGAAGCGGGGAAGAAAGGGGAAAACAATCAACGGCTCGAAACATGAATCAACCTTGGAAATTCATCCATTTAAATCAGAGTATTCAATCTCAATAGTTCAACAATTAAAAGAAACAATATTCTATCATATCAAAAGATAAATGAAATAACGTTTAGTGGAAACATTTCGAGAGTAGAATACTGCTATGTTTGAAGACACAACATATTCTGAACATTTGATAAACATTCTTCACTTTTATGCTCAACATCCACCGTGCTCGTCACAGCTCAACCTGCACATTTTTTACAACAAATGCAGGGTTGAGTACTTTATGCACTCAGTGGACTCATGCCGAAAACATTTTTATAAAAATTGTTTACAAAGAGATAGCGCACGATCTACTGGGTGTATACCAGCCTGAGTAGGGACTCACTCCCTAGTCAGACCCGAATTTGATTAACCATACATGGCAAAAGCCACTTCAGATAGGTCCACATCAACACAAAAATATGGCATGACAAACATATTTTGCACCATTTAAAAATAAATATACTTAGGACATAGTCCTTATTTAAAAAGAAAGTCCACCTCAAATGCTTAACTCCTCAACTCGGCTTTCCATTCCGTTCTCAAATACTCCCTTCGTCCGCCATTAGGAGTCCCGGTCAATTTTGCGCACTCATTTCGTAAAAATAATAAGAAATAGTTAAAGTGGAGAAATGGTAAAATAAGAGAGAGAATAATGTTGAGAAGACTCTTATCAATGTTATTCTCTCTTTTACTTTACCAATTCTTGACTTTAACTATTTATTATCATTTTTACAAAACAAGTGCGCAAAAGTGACCGGGACTCCTAATGACGGACAGATGGAGTAGCATGCAAAAATTCACCCTTCTTATGAAAAATCATATCATGCAAAAATTAGACTTCAGTGAACACAACATTTAATTAAAATATCCTATGTGATATTAAATCTTACCCTTCGATATTACTTAGAAAATTCTGAAATCCTCGTCCGTTGGGATTCTTTTATCCAATCCTTGAAGCTCCTAGCTACTGGCCCAAATTCAATACACCATCACCCTTATTTCTTCTGCTCAATCTTCCATTCAAATAATTTGGCCCAAACTATATTAAGTCCAATTCATCTCTTTTGTTAAAACAGTAAGCCCAAAATTTAAATTAATTCATTAAGCCCAAAATATTTAAATCAAACAAGACCCAAATCCTTAATCTTCCATCCAGAATGGAGTTGAAATCCTCTTCTCAAATCAAAACACACGTTGTCATCTCTCTCTGCTCACTCTTCTACAGCTCCTCCACACGGGGCTGCCACCATCATCGCGTTCGTCGCCCACGCACAGACCATCGCGTCACCTGCTGCTCGTCGATGTTCTCTCTCTCCGTGACAAATCTCCTATTTCTCTCTCAATTTGTTCCCAATTCCAAAAAGAACTCGTCGCCTACATTCTCCTATCCCAAAGCAACTTCTTCTCTTTCTCCCCTTCTCTTTTCTTGGCAACACAGAGCTGTCGCGACGACTAGTGCACAGTCGCCGCTGCGGGTTGCTGCTGCTACTCGCCCTCCAAGTCCGACCCCGCCGTCGCTGAACTGCTGCACGGCTGTTGTTCCTTCGCGCAGCTATTGCCCCTGTTCCCAAACTCGCTCTCTCTGCCCTCCGATCTGTGCTCCGTCGAGCTCGAAGGCTCAGCTCTCTGCCTATCTTCTTCTCTCATCATCGCTGCTGCCTGCTGGATACACGTTCTGCCCACACAGCCTTATTCTCAAAATCATCATCCCCTGCTACTGGCCTCGTAAGGAGCACTGCTTCCTCTTGCTTCTCACGCCACCATCTCCGTCTTACCCGAAAACAATCGCCTCCGCTATCTCTGTACCAACACAGTGCCGATGTCGCCGGCCGTCACCGATCGGACCGGTAACGCCTCACTCTCGTCTCTTTCCAACGCTGCTGCACTCCATTGCAATCAACTCAGTCAGGCCCTCCAATCCGGCGTCGCCGCTTCTGTTCACGACTTGTCGCCGAGGTGCGACGGTCAGCGCCGCTCTGCTCTCTGTTCTCGATTCTAGTTTCAGATTTGCTAGGGTAGAGTTTTGTTTGGTATAGAATAGTGAGAAAGTGATGGTAGAGAAACTGATATGCATATATCCATAAACTCAAATCGAAGATTTGTTGGGATTCATCGTGGAATTTAAAAGTGCAGATAGTGGAACAAATTAACGTTTGTAGCGGAAAAGAAGTGGGATCGTGGTGATTAAGAAAAGATCTCTTTGGGCTGCTTTTGATGAACTGAACAAAAATAGAGCCCAAATATTATAATTTGATTTGAACTTTATCCTTCTTTTATAATACAAAGGATTTAATGAAAGAAAATTTGGTTTGCAAAATTCGTTATCGTTTCGAGCTCAATTAAAAAGATAAAAAAAAGTTGGGGTGTTACAATACCTGAGCACCTTGTGTATCTCTCTCACCCCACATCTCCATGTATTTCTCTCTCATGATCGTCTCTCTCCTAGAGCCCTCTCTATCTTCCACCATTTTTCCTCCCTCCTCACTTTCTCCACGTCCCTTCTTTCTACCAAGCACAATCCGCCAGCCCATTAAAATTAATTGATTTTGTATAGTAAATCAATTAATCTCAGTCACAGTTATATTTGCAAATGAAAGGCGCAAATAGATTGTTAATAAGGCATAACGTTTCATCTCAGCCCCAAATCCAATCTTGCAGATTGAATGAAGACTTATTCTCAGCAAAACATCCTGTAAATTATTCAAAAAAAATAGAATTCAACTATTTCTACTCCCTAGGGATAAATATATGTTGAGTCTAATTTCCCAATAAATCGCGTCTCCGGCAATTGAATCAGAGTTCTTCATCGACGACGGTAAGTTGAATTTTAAAATTAAGAATGAGGCAGACGACGTTTCTGTGAATTTGCTTGATATTGAATTTGAGAACCCAAAAAAAATGATGGAAGAGAGGGGAGCGTGAAAAAATTAAGAGGCCGCCATGGTTGTGAACTCAAAAAAATGGTGTAGAAGTGAGGGATTGAGCTTGGCGTGGTTAAAAAAAGAGGTTGTCTGATGTAAATATGTTTGATACTGAATTTGAGAAACAAAAAAAATAGTGGAAGAAAGAGTTATTGAGAGATCAATTCTCTGTTCTTATATCACCAATTAATTGTATATACTACAGTAATATAGGTTTACACTTTACAGATTCGTGAATGTTATTTAAGCTCAAATATGATTTAGTAGTATGAGAAATGTTCTGCTGAGCGCTCAATTTGAGCGCCAGTGTGAGCGACAGAACAAATTCCCCTCTCTCTCTAATTTTACACGGTTCCGTCTCATAAATTTTATTCTCTAAATTGAAATTTCACAAAACATACTTCCAATTTCTTAGTTCTCCTAAAATCAAAGAAATTTCAAAATTGCAGGGATGTAATACCACAACAAATTTCTTATTCCCACTCTTGCCTATTGCCATTGATATTGCTGCAAATAAAATTTTTTATACCAAGCGTCGAGAATTGATTCAGAAAAAAAGGAGAAAAAATTGGCTTCAATGGCAGAAAATATTGATTTAAGCAACAATTAAGATAAATTTCGCCAGAATTCATATGAACCCAAGTTCTTTTCGTCAAGTTAATTCAATGAAGATAAATTTGTGAATGGTTAAAAGAAAAGTTAACAAAAGCTGATTAATTACAATAAAAAAAAAAAAAAAGAGGAAATTATTCGCCTCTTATTTGGGGATATCAATTTCGTCATAATTCAATTAATCTAAGTTTTCTTCTTCTTCCTCTTCCAAATGACTGAGAATGTCGGTGAAATTTCTTCTTCTTTCTGCTGGGTTGAACCGAAGAGATGAGAAATTGGGTGAGGGTTTCTTCTTTCTACTAGGTTGAATCGAAAGGGTTGAGAAAGTGGGTGAGGGTTTTCTTCTTCCTGCTGGTTGAATCAGAGGGAAGCAAAAGTGGGTGAGGAGAGAGAAATTGATGATAATGAAAATGAATGAAAAACGTGGAAGAAGGAGAGATAGAGAGTAAGTGAGGAAAGAGAAAATATAATGACGCTCAAATGTCGCTCACATAATCACGCTCAGCAGATCATTTCTCTTAATAGTATAACATGCTCCTACATAATAAACAACCACAAACAATAAAAAAAATCCTCCACTTTAAATAATTCTAGAAAGAGGGTAAAAAAATCAATAGACAAGATACTTTTAGGGTCATGATGTATAAATTCGTTTACTTATTAAGTAATAAAGTCACCGACTCAATTTACATTCGTTTATCTGTGATGTGCCATTTATCTCTGTTGGTTGAATATGAATAAGTGGAAGATAGTTGGTGGTCAAGACATATCACTTGGCAATATGATATGGTATGTTCACTAAATGAATTTTCAACAAATGGAAAGCTATATATGGAAATTAACAAATGTAAATTTAAATCTACTCATAATTCTAAAATATTCTATAAATATTGAAATTTTCCCAAAAATTATTAGGGTATAATTAACAGTTTTTAATATTTAGTAGTAATTTTTTTCTTAATAACATATAAGAAATTCAAGACATTTTTTAAAAATTATGAAATACTATTAAATATTCTTTACTCCCTCCATTCGCCATTAGAAGTCTCATTCATGGGCGGCACGAGTTTTAAGAAATGTTAAGAAAAGTGTGTGGAAAAAAGTTAGTGGAATAGAAGTCTCACTTGTATATATTAGTTTTAAATGAAACGTGGGTGAAATGAGTTAATGGAAGGTGGGACCCTATTACTATTTATGGTAAAAGTGAACCGGTATTTCTATTCGTGGACGGACTAAAATGGAAAACGAGACTCCTATTCGCAGACCGAGGGAGTATAACTGTATAGCATAAAAGTTAGAATAACAATTTACGAATAGAATTGTGTAATATGATTAATATATTCATTATAAGATCTACATAGTCAGTATATATTAAATTAAATCCACTATCGTGAATATATGAATATTTTGTTAGTTATAGAGTATAATATTTTAGAATATTCATGTACGTGTATTATGTATATACTGAGATGCCCATAAATTTTTACGAAATTTTCCATATTTTAGAACTAGTATAAACTAAAATAATAATATAAACGATTCTATAGTGTATAAAGTAAATAAACTATATGAATAATTCTATTTATAAATTATTATTCCAACTATTATGTTATAAATAATATTTAATATTATTTCATAATTTAAAAAATATCTTGAATTTCTTACGTGCTATTAAAAAAATACTCATTAAAAACGGTTAGTTATACACTAATATTTTTGTTGGGAAATTTTAAGTATTATAGGATATTTTAGAATTATGAGATATTTATATTTACATTTGTTAATTTCCATATATGAATCTCCATTTGTCATAAATTCTTTGAATATACATGCCACATCATATTGCCAAGTGGTATGTCTTGACCACTGAATATTTTCTCCACATCATATTGCCAAGTGGTATGTCTTGACCACTGAATATTTTCTCGAATAAGTGATGTTCACAACAGGTCAAGTTCAATGTTTAATTAACCAATGAGGAGCTTCTTAAAAGAAAACCACTGAAATTCATTCATCTTATTGCACTTTCATCGTCTCTCTAACTGATTTACAATCTGTTAATGGCATCTCCTACTCAATGTAAAAATGCATGTGATGCTTCGACTGCCTTAAACAGTCGATAGAAAATCATGTACAAATATTTATACCAACGTTCTTCACTCATTTTCCACAACTAGAAAACTAGCTGATCCTCGTGGAGAAAATACGAAGAACGGGTATGAATAAAATCTAACCTATGAATGCAACGAAGGTAGAGAGCTGAGACAAAAATAACAAGTCAAATTTTAAGGACCTAATACCGTTTCTTGTTAAGTGACTAAGTAGGTATTAGAGCCAATATCTGGTTCTTGATGATGCCCACACACTTTTGTATCTCGGTATAAACAGGAAGATTTTGCGAACTGCGTGGCTGTAGGCTTGTCACAGCAGAATCTAGTATCTGTGCCACGTCAGATGGAGGGAACTGTCTTTCTGTACATTTCTGCAATGATAAAATAATTCCAAATCAGCAAATGTAGGGGAAATACGCTATCCCAACTCTGTCAGGGACTAAAGTACTTTCTTGAGAGAAAGATATCTTCGCTTTGTGTTTATATTTCACCTGAATCATTAGCAAAGTTGCTACACATTTTGTGATCAGCTCAGAAGGAATTTGGGCCTCAATATCAGATGCATTTGTAGATTTAGGATCAGGTCTCTGCAACAGTTTACAGTTAAAAAAAAGATCATAATAGTTGAGGCGATACATAGAGAGAGAGTTAGATAAGGTAAGTAGAAGATTCACCACAGGCATGCAGGAATCGTCTGAGGGAAGCCGGTCATTTACATAGTCTATGGCTTCCTCAATCTTCTCCATGGTATCCTCCCTATTCTTGAGTGATGATATTGCCTGTAGAGGTATGATAGTTCGATTTTTGAATGTGCTCCAAGCAGAAGGATATAATTATTAAAAAGGGTAGGAAATAGATCCAAGTTTTTCGTTTTTTGTTTTCATGTTCAAGGGGCTAGGAATTTTAAATATTTACTACTCCAGAAAGCAACAATGACATAAACTTTGAGAAATTGTAGTACCAACTCCATGCGAAAGAGAGGGCCCAACTCAAAACGGAAAGTTCGTGGATTTCACTTTTAAGGAGCACCACACATTAAAAGGGTCACTTGAATTTGACTTGTTTACCTGCAATGCAGCATCCACCATTGTCCGAGCTTTTGTTCTCGAGCTATCCATGATTTCATTCACATGTGATCCCAATTCTTGAGTTTGAAATGCAGATCGATCAAAAGAATTGAATGTGCTATCCAGATCAGCAAGACCAAGCAGTGGCCTTGGCCATGCAAGTGAAAGTTTTCCTTGATATGTGTTTCGTTCTCTCAAGCGGTGTAAAGCTGAAGAGACCTGCCAACGAAAATAGTAAGCTTATATCTAAATGCAACAAAATTTGGTCCATAAGACTCAGTATCTTTTATGGGACCTCTACCTGTTCATTGGCTTCATTCAATTGTATAAGTACTGCAGCATATTGCTTTTTAAATGGTTCCGATTCTTTTAAAGGGCTATCACCATCCTTCTGACTTTGCACCACATCATCGTTCATACGCCTCAACTCGAGAACAATAGCTTCCTGTACATATTACAAGCAATAAGGCCACATATGCCCAGTTGTTAAATTTCCAATCACCAAAATGCAACAGCTACTTATATATCCAGAAACAAATCATTAAATAATCCAAGGAAGCATTACTTTTTTATCAAGAGCACGAGTCAGTTGTGCTAGAGCTTGAATGTCTGCTTCCTTTGCCTGGATCTGCGCTAGTGTACCTGGCTGAGGATAAGTTTGCTGGTACGTTGTGGTATCACCAGTTCCCAGCCTTGTTGAAACATCAGATGCAACCTGGAGGATAAAATCTACGTGAGATACTAATGCTTTACAGTAACGTGTCATTCTGCGAGTGCAAACTAGCATATTGGATCGAATAGAACATATAGTACAATCAGATATTTCAGGACACAGTATGAAATAAATCAATGTCAATCAATCATATGCAGTGCAGTGCGATTAATAGAATGTGTATATACTGATATAGGGACAACATATCATCAGAACAAATAAACGATGAAATTCGGTCAACAGAGACAATTAACTTTAGTTCAAAAAAATTTGCGAACTCATGCATCAAGTCTAAAAATTCTAATAGGATCAAGTAGAAATAACGTATAACGCAAACCAATGAGAATGAACAGGAAGGAAGAGAAATAATGCCTTTGATTGCTTCAGCAAACTGGCAGGATTAGCTAATAAAGATAGCCGAGAAATATCATCCATATTATCCAGGTTGGTGTTAGGAGAAAGCTTAATATACTCCTTTGCTCGTCCATTCTCTTTCAGTTCATTGAAGCTCTCAAAAAACTTGTCAACTGTGATTGTGTGTCTGCCAAGCATTGCAGGCATGATCTCAAAAGGATTTACAGGCATGCAGTCAATGTCCTGCCACGGGAAAAATCACATATCATTAGGAAAATAAAATAAACATAATGGAGGCACAAGGGCTTCCTTGTACTTCTTAAGCACATAAACTGAAAAATTCTGAATCAGACAAACAAAACTGTTAAGGAAACTTGCATTTTAGGAATGTATGCAATTTCACTACCTAAAGTGGACATGCTGATACTACGACATATCTGAATGGTATCAAAATTTATATATGAAAGGATTAAATAGCATAATTCACCATGACAAATTCAACCCCTAGCTCTTGACGGTCAAATTGAACCCGGCACTTCAAGTGGTCAACAGTTAACACACTTCCATCATGAATCTCCCTTGTTTTTGGATGAATAGCAATGACACGCTGACCAACTGATAAAGGCCTTGCAAGGTCAGTCGGTAGTCCGTCCCTTAGACCTTCACGGAGCTCAGTGTAATGTTTTCTGACAGACTCTCGATACTGATTAAGCTTATCTTTTTCTTCCTTCAGGAACTGCTCTGAAAACCGCCGTGGTTTACCAAGTGAACTGCTTGAACAATAGAGAAACTAGTTATCAGCCCAGAGCTGGTGCAGAACTCGGGTGACAAAAGCACAAAAGTTTTGTGCAATCGGAAAATGAAATATACAAACCTTCGTATGACACCCCACTCTACACGAGTTAATCGTGGTACATGACCCAATCCAACATGATACAGATATTCAACAAACTCCCTCTTTGCAAACCATGGATAATCAATGGCACTGTAGAACCATTCATAAGTGCACCATCTCCTCAGACGTTGATTCGATAAACAATTAGACGGGTTCTGCTTGCCATAAAATGGACAAGGAGAATGAGTATTTAACTTATATAAGAATATGGATTCAAAGAAATTAAAACAAGCCAAACCTTAAATCTAGGCACTGTATCATGGAGCGAACCAAGTGACAGATTATTCTCATCGTTTAAGATCTTTTCAGATAACTTCAGGTCTTTCTTGGCCATTGGTTTTTTAAGATTCATCTTGCGCCGGCTCCGCATTTTAGTAGATAAGTTATTGACGGTGACCTGTGTGGCTGATTGGGCGGAGTCACTTCCTTCTTTCTGCAAATCAGTACCAGAAGAGTTTTCTGAAATTTTCATCACTTTCGGGGAACTGCTTTGGGAAGATTTTTTAGTCCTCATTGATTTCTTGCCTACATCTCCAACCTAATAAAAAAGCGTCATTACTATTTGATGAGCTCTCAACTAGAGAAGGATATGAATTTAAGGTTGCATACTTGTATTATACCTTCCAGTAGTCATACTGTGTAATAAATGTCAAAAAAAAAATTATACAGCTAAAATAAGAGTACCTCAGTCCCTGGTGATCCACTAAGATGAATATCAGCATGAGTTTCAGGCTTTTGACTCTGCAAGTGGTAAAAACCATGCCAAAATTAAAATAGTGTGAGAATAATCAACAATGAAAGATGAACAATATGCCTTTCTCACCTTAGAAACTGGCGTCTTTTGTTTTTTTCTTGATTTGGTAGACTGATGGGAATCCTGGTTTTCTTCATGAACAGAACCACCATAAAAAACTGAACCTTTTCCAGGTTTTGATGTTTTGCTAGAAGCAACTTCAAGACTCGATGCTAGATGTCCTTTTGTTCTTACCCCTGGGGGTCTACGTTTCTCTCTTGGCTGGTTTGCTGGTGGAGATTCTAATGGAACAGACTCATCAACATGGTCATGATGTTCATCTTTAAACAGCACCATTGATTCTGATGTAAGAAAATCAACACTTTTTCAATCTTCATCTGATTTTTCTATTCTTCATATTAGTTGTATCATAAAGTAGAATGAATGATAAAGGCGATGCAAATTTTCATCCAGTGGGACAGTCAAAAGTTATTTTCCAAATAAACTGAATATTCCGAAATGAGATGCTGGTCGATAGGACAAAAATATTTAACTTCAATTTTACCCCATAAAAACTCGTGAACTGCTTGATTTTAAATCAGAATACTTGGATATGACTAATTAACAGAATCTTAAGAGTTTGTATGCTAAGAAAGTAGTAGTGACACCTTTCTTGTAATCTACATGAGAAGGTAATAGCTAGGTGAACGAATTGCTAAATATATTTGGCAACCATCTTAGTCATCTGAATTTCAGTAAACAAGAAATAGTAGATCTGAACACGTACCATCTTCATTATCTGTTGGCATCATCAGTGACAAATCTGCCAATGTTTGCAAGGCATCAAAAGCAGGTCCTTCGTCTGCAAAGATCCATCATAATCTCAAAGACAGTGGAGAGGTATAGTTCAGTTAAGCTACCATCTAACATTCCTACAACTGAATAAGTTTTTGCAAGGAAAAATAGCCCATAAAATATAATGTTCAAACTCTTGAAGGCCAGACAGTTTTCTGAGATATGAAATGCATCCACATTCAACAAGGTGTTTGATTAATGAATCAATTAACTAGTTGGCATCTTTGCATGATGTTTCTTATTCTATACAGAATAATGGGTAGAGCAAGTCAAAAAAATTGTCCAAAAACAAACACTATCTAAACTGTGGAACTTACTTATAAAAGCAAGTAAACCCTAATATCACTTTTCAATAAATAATAGACTGTATAATATGGAATTATTTCCTTAAAGATGTATTGTGAATAAATTTTAACCATTCCTTAAAGATGTAATATGGAATTATTTTCTTTTTTACTGTCCAGCATACCAAAAGTGGTGAAATCCATGATCTGTGATATACTATGATTCAAGGGACAATAATTAATACGGAAGATATATGAAAATCGCACCTCTTCCAAAGAGAACCTTTTTGCTCTTCTTCTTCTTCTGCATAGGGGATCTGGATACCTTAGTGGCATTGACCTCCACATCAAACTTTCTTCTCATTGCACTCAGCAGTTGCTGACCTTCCTCTGTTCCACTGCATTCTTCCTTGATGTCACCCAAATGACTCTCTATATTGTTATCAACTTCATATTTTCTCCCTTCAAGTTTTTTTCCCTTCTGTCTTGTTGTACCAATACTTACAGATTCAATCAAATGGGGCTTATACCTAGACAATTCACCAGTGTCGGCTTCTGTGCTTCCTTCTAAATCTTCTTCATCCGTGTCTGTTGCCAACAGCTTGGCATTTGATATCTCTGCTATATTAGGCTGTAACCAACATCAGTTCTATAAGGGAGGAGTAAGATATATTGTTTCAATTTCACTAGACCAGGTCAAACTATTACCTTTCTTTGAGCATGCCTAAAAGGCGATGACATTACACTTTCAGCTCTTCTATTAAGTGTACCAGAAACCTGGGGGGAACCACCTCTTTGTGATGCCTCCGCCAAAGCTATGGCAATCTCATGAGCCACTTCATCGTCATCAGCGTTGGCCTTTAATTTCAGGCCCTGCCTTGTTGGAGAAAAAAATTTCTCCCCATTGATATTTTCATATGAAAATGAAACAGGGAACCTTGGAGTTCTTTTTCCAACAGGTCGAGGTCTGCTCCCTAAAAGAAAATACCAGCATTTAGCAGGCAAAGAGAAAACAGGGGTGTACTACCCATGCCAGTTAAAAAAGACGTTAACTGTAGAATAAGAAATAAATTTGCCATTAAGGCTCAAGATGTACATTATACAAAGTACAAACATTATATGAAGTAACCAATGAAGGGATACAGGGGACAACGTCCACATAATTTGGCAAATATTTATTTGAGGAAAAAGAGCTAGTTCAGGGGGGGAAAAGGACAGCAGCAAATTAAGCAATGGAGGCTCTCATGTATAGGACAACTAGATGAAACTCGTAAGTACTCCGGAGTAAACATGAGAATGCGCTGGAGAGATTTATACCCTTACATCTTGAAAGCTAAAATACTGTCCACCTTTTCCCTACCTAGGGATCCTATACACAATTAATTCAGAAACTACGCAGCACATAAGCATTGATCCATAGTTCCAAACAAAGACTATATGGAGAATGACTTTCAGCATAGTTACGCACAAAAAATATATTGACTTATCTAGATTCTAACGTACCACCAGAGCGTTTCTTTTTCAATAATGAAAGGCAGCCATAATTTGATGCATTGATTGGAGATTCTGAAGCAATGTACTCATCTGACGCTTTAGGGGTGGGAGGCTGTACTTTACCACGAGCACGCTTCTGTGTCTTTTGGGATGATCCTGCTCCATCATTGTTTTCTTGGTCACTATCACTTCCTGCCTGTAAATCCAAGAATATATTGCATAATTGTCATCATAAAGAAATCAGAAACGGTATCTCGTAACTGACTGATTCATATGATCGACATATGCTAATACTACCAACATTCCGCAGAAACTGGGTTTTCCATCACCAGAAGTCATGAGACTTATGAACAAGTACTTTGTATGTATTGGAATTTAGAGATGGAAGATAAAAATATATACTGACAGCCAAAAACCATAAGCGCACATGTGTGTAGGGGAAACCAGAATAACTGGATAATACCACCTTCTTGTTGTTTGTGTTCTCACGAATATCAGAATTATGTGAACATTTAATAACATGGAGATGGCTAAAGGGATCACAAGATTAGATGGCACTGCGAATTAGATTGTAGTCTCACCAGATTGCTATAGTGATCAGTCATCATGGCAATTAACCCAGCTGCAGAAGCAGTTCCATGTGGAAGAGATAAGTATGCCTGAAATTAACAATTATAGATGAGTTGAAATTGTTGTTGAATGATGCATATCTCAATATGTGTTCTTGGAAAAATCACAACGTCATGTAACACTGTCTACAGAATGACAGCATGGGTTTATATAGATAATTACTGAAATTTGAAAGAATTTTCTTTTAGCATTTGGGGAACCCGTCTTTCCACCAGTAAAGATTCCAGTATATATTTGGTAGTTTGTAGTCAGTAGTCCATACGACCAGTGGACAAAAATGGCTTATATGGACAACTGTCTCACTTTCTTATTTCTAATGAACTGTTGTGAACTTGATGCAATGTGTAATGATACCATAAACCTGAAATCTTATTTATTCATCTGCGGCACACTAAGGCGGATTTTTTTCAATATTGCAATTGTTTGAGCAGATAAGCAAACAAGTGAATCAGATGGTGAAATTGCAATGCTCATAGGCCACTATAGATTTTAGGGATGAAGGACCTCTAAAAGAAAATAAATTTTTTTTCTAGAGCCACCCCAGCATAAAGCTATTCTATGCAATTAGTACAGCCAGCAACGAACTCCAAAAGGCAAAGAAAAATCTCATTGATGAAAACTAGCTTGATATAAGTGAAGTAAGATCCATAGTAGAAGAACATGGAGTCCATCTAGTCTATAATCAAAATTACCCGATTCATCGTGTAAAGTGCCTCCACCATTTCTGCTGAACGATTTCTGACAGCACCAGCTACCTGTACACATGCAAAAGAAGAAAAAGAGACAAGCATTTAGCAATCAACAGATTAGGTCCTAAAAGAACTGTTGCCATCAACTGACTAGTCTATGAGGGATCTAGCCAATCTGGCCGTTGTTTATGATGATGCTATTGTTATCTTATTAGCATGTTGGCATGTCACAGTTATATTTATGGTTATTTTAGGTAACAAATTCTACATTTCACAATATGAGTTTGAACTGACCTTCTTCCAGTCTTTACTGTGCTTGCGGTAAGAGTCATAAAAGCGAGTTAGCTCTTCCATGGTCCACCGAGGCCCAAGCATGTCAGACAATTTTCTTTTCTGTGTTTTAAGAAAAGAAAACAATGTGGTCATTGTGTTGATACTTGATGTGCACATGCATGACCCCAAAACAAAGAACCAAAGAGATGGATTTTAGGATAAACAGTGAGACACTGTACTGGAATCCAGCAGCTTATGATAACAATTTGAGCTACCAAAAACCAAATTTCACTTAGATAAAAATTATTGCACTTAGAAAAGTTTTCCTAGAAACTTGAACAGCTTGTTCCTTTGGTGTGAAAACATGCATGGCAAGAAACTATGAAATAAAAGGCTCTTTTTCACGCTTTATGAGTCGGGAAAAAGAAAACAAGAACAATATCATGAGATAAGACAAAGGTCAACAGCAAGAAGTGAGTTATCAGAAAACGTGGTAGTAAAAGTAAGGAAACTAATTCACTATAAACTCACCCGACTGTTACTTTTTTTAGAACTATCTCCATCTTTGCTGGGAGATACCTCGTGGATATCAGAATAGCGCTTATTCACACTTCTCGACTTTCTCGTGGGCCCCATAATGTGCTAATATAAGAACCTAAAATAGCATCTAAATATCATGAGATCAAATTGTTAGTCATCATAAGACTGCAGAAACTCTTTAAAAGGTATTTATTGAACAACAAGTACTTTTAAATCCGGAGAAGAATCTTCTAACTCATCTCCCAAATATAATGAGAGCCCATACCCATTGAGTATATATTCAAGAGGTTCAAATAAACTAACAATCGGAATTCAATATTATAGCCATGGAACAGAAAGTGAACATTCAAATACCCATTTTGACAATTAAAATATCTTGACATGTATTACAGCATAGTCCGATTAGCAAACACAACCATATATGTCTTGAATCATAGAGAACAGAAAAATAGTAACCCGGATTATCTTAAAGTATACGCTCTAGAAATATTAACAGCATCAACTCATATGAGACATCTCTAGCTCGGCAGGCGCGCACAACCTCACTCAAATTCAAGCAAAAAGAATCCTCAAAAGTTCAAAATTAATCGCATTAAAAAGACTCAAATTAACGATCTTCAAAACAATCCTGAAAAGAAAGGGGAAATAAGAAGAATCTCCGAGTAACTCAAAAAATTCAACCAGACGAATAAAACAAGCTGCGAATTTGCAGCCAAAAAACCGACATTTATCACTGATAATCAGCTAGACCCGCCAGAAAACAAATCCAAAATCTTTCACTTTAAACCCTACCATTCGGCGCTCAAATTAGACAAAAGGAAACAAAAAACAAATTGAAACACAAAAAAGGATCAGCAAAATAGAGAATATAAAAAAAGAACTCACCTCTTCTCCCCCCTCACCTTTCCGATGAATTCAATTCACAACGGTTGAGGAAAGCTCCAGATTTGAAATTAACGGAGGATTGGTGGCAAAAGGGGTGAGATTACGAATTTTCTGCGATGGAGTGAGACTTTAGAGAGAGAGAGAGGCGAGTTTTTTAGAGAGAGAGAGGGGAGGGAAGAAGGATGAATTTATGATTTTAATTTTTATTTTATTCTGTGAGAGTAATAACCGCGAAACGCTACTTCATTGTATTTGTATTTGTGCGACGAAATAAATCTGTTTAAAAGATTAGCTTAATTTCAATTGAGTCCCTCTATTAGTTTCTTTTCAGCTTTTTACCACGGATGTTTTAAATTCAGTTCCCACTGACTCAACTCTAATATTTTCCGTTTCTTATAATGTATTTTAAAATAGAAAATTCAGTTTCCCATAAATAAATAATAGTATTAATATTTGAGAAAATATTTTTATTTATATCATCGGTAATCATTTTAAATAGATACGGAGAATGTTCAATCGTATGAATAATTATTATTCCAAGTATGTAATGCTAAACAATGTTAACTTCGGCCCAATTGGTGACGAATCTCAAAAAATAAATTCAAAAATAAATAATTACTCTAAAATGTTGAGGTTGTATTGGCTTTTCTCTAAGGATTCACTTATTTTCATTTTTGTATTTTTTAATATATAGTTTATTATCAATTCGCTTATAGTAACATATATAACGAAGGGTACAAATTATTAACAAAACAAAAAACCTTCTAAGTTAAATATTTATTTTGTTTAAGTAACGTAATTACGTAAGTTGACTATAATTATAACTTTTAAATAGGATTCAGCTGGTATCAGATTTTGAGACTGCCGGAGAAAAACATAATTGATTCAAATTTGGTGATTTTATCTGTGAAAAAAATTAAATAGGATTCAATGTTACATTTAATTATCAAAGGAGAAGAATCTCCTATTTCACTTCATAATTATCGTCACCGTCATCATCCCTAAATTCTTTACTCTAAAACTCAACCGGTTCACAGAGCATCCATCGTTTAACCTTCTTGTTAATAGGATGAGGTGTGTGAGGTCTCTGTTATGATCAAGAAACTCCAAATCTTGACACTTGAGAGAAGATGGTGCCTAAATGCGCATTTATATGTTTTGGAGTCCAAGGGACTGGTCCGCGCAGGTGGGTTGCCGCTAGGGATGCCAATCGGACTACCCGTTCGGGTTCGGTCCAATCCACTCGGGGTGCTGGACTATTTGGGTGCTGGTTAAGAAATTTTTAGGTCATGAATTTTTAACCCTAACCCGTTGGGTTTCGGGCCAATCCATCGGGCTATTCGAGCCTAAAAACTTTCAAAAATAATCTCTTGTGATCAAATTTTCCTCAATAAAATGATATTAAATTTTGATTATTTTTTTCTTTTTAGTGATTGAATCATATAAAATCTTCAAATTTTTCACAAAGATAAATTAAAAGTTAAATCGATTAATTTCAATTAAAGCTTGTATTCTTGTCATTATTTTGGCATTGGTCATAATTAATTATTTTAAAATAAAAAATCATATCTTACATGAATAATTATTAAAATGATAAATATATTGAAATTTTGATGGGTTAATTCTTAATTTTGGTGTTGGTGGTAGTAAGACAGTGATGGCATGTGATGAGACTATGGAATAATGAGTTGAGGTGGAACTTGAAATTTGATAATGTGAGATTGAGTATAAATGTGTAGAATGTAGATTAAAAAGACTAACGATTGTGTCACATGAAATTAAAAAATACAATAAATCCCTAAAACTCTTTTTTTAATTAAAAGTTGCAATCCTTCGGGGGCCAACCCGCCAACCCATTCAGGCCAACCCATTTAGCCCGCTTTGTATTCGGGTTATAAAATTACAGCCCTAACCCACTCATTTTACCGGACTATTTGGACCGGCCCACAGGTTTCGAGTTGAATTGACATCCCTAGTCGCCGAGCATGTTGGAGCATTTAAGCATCTTGAGTTTGGATAATTGCGCATATTGGGTTATGTCATTATCAGGGTAACTCCAAATCTTCAACCCAAATTAACCCAAAATCATTGAGTTTTTATGTGATCAACCCTATAAGGTGTCAAACTCATTATCTTTGTACGCGTTTGTGTCGAATCGAAAACTTGAAGCCCTATTGACAATGATAAGATACAATTTAAGTTGATACACATAATAACAACCTAAACCTGATATTACACAATAAAATCCTATGAAATATTACACGATTAAAACATAATATAATACGATATATAACGATCGAATTATTGTGTCATCGGTTAAAGATGTGGGTGTCAATCCTCGTCAAGGGTGTGGGCGGCTGACTAGGCCTTTTATGTGTTGGGCCAAAGAAGACTTGGGTCACGATTGGGCTGAACAACTCTCACACATTTATTTTGAAAATACCTAAGCCTCTATTTTATTCTATGCGAATACCTTAGAGCACTCCCAATGGAGGTGGCGAATTCTCGGCGATAAATCGCCGATTATCGCCGAATTATCGCCGGCCATTGTGGCGAAGTCGGCGATAATTCGGCGATAATGTTACCGTTGCTTCGCCGAGTGGCGATTTATCGCCGGATTATCGCCGAGCGATCGCCGGCCACTGTGGGCGACGCTCGGCGATAATCGGCGATTTTTAAAATTTTTTTTTTTTTTTTTGGCCGAACGGCTATTTTATCCCACCCCTATAAATATTTCATCCTCTTCCTCCATTCATCACCCACAAACTTCATTCACACAAATTTTCAATCTTTTTTCTCTCCATCTTTATTAAATGAGTTCTGATTCATCGTCTCGTGCTCAGTCCGACGAGGAAATATCACATTCTTCTTCCGAAGAAGAGGTACCTCCCGCTCCCACCGGATGGGATGTAGCGGGTTTCGCCAACAACCCAATCAACAACTATATCTCCCGCTGCATACAAAGCGAGATCGCTCGAATGCAGCAGCCACCCCCCCAACGGCCAATCCGCCGGCGGCGCCGATACATCCCTCGCAACCACACTGGTGCGCACGATCGGCTGTTCGCCGATTATTTCGCGGAGGAACCACGTTATCCGGCAGATGTATTTCGTCGCCGGTTCAGAATGCGCCGCTCCCTCTTCCTGCGCATTGTTAATGCGTTGTCCGCGCGTTACCCCGAGTTCCGGCTCCAGCGAGACGCAGCAGGGAAGCCCGGACTATCGCCCCTACAGAAATGCACTGTTGCCATCCGGCAGTTGGCATATGGAGGGTCCGCCGACATGTTCGATGAGTATCTGCAATGCGGCGAGACGACTGGCAACGAGTGCCTGAAGAATTTCTGTCAGGGCGTGCGAGAGATATTTGGGGAGCACTACCTTCGCTCGCCGGACGCAGCTGACTGCCAGTTCCTACTGGATTGGCACTGGAGGACCCACGGCTTTCCGGGGATGCTCGGCAGCATCGACTGTATGCACTGGCAGTGGAAGAACTGCCCAACCGCGTGGCGAGGCCAGTTTACTACCGGCTACAAAGGTACGCATCCCACCATCATTCTTGAAGCCGTTGCCGACCAACGGCTTTGGATTTGGCATGCTTATTTTGGTATAGCCGGGTCGAACAACGACCTAAATGTTCTCAATTCCTCGCCCCTTTTCAACGAGCGGATCAACGGATTAGGCCCCTCCATCGAATTCACGGCCAATGGCAATGTGCATAACATGGGGTACTACCTGGCTGACGGCATCTATCCGCAATGGCCCGTGTTTCTGAAGACGATCAGATGCCCACTCGGAGATAGAAGAAGGTATTTTGCCCGAGCGCAAGAGTCTGCGCGCAAGGATGTGGAGAGGGCATTTGGGGTGCTCCAATCGCGATTTGCACTGGTAAAGGGTCCGACGCGCTTTTTCTACCAGGGGGATATTGCCGATATCATGTATGCGTGCATCATCATGCATAACATGATCATCGAAGATGAACACGAAGGCGTCCTCGACGTCACCAACGACCCAAGTGTTGCATCATCGAGTCACGGTGTCTCAACCGAGTCCGCCCGCCAGGGTGTACCGCACAACGAACATGAACGGTTCCAGGCGTTCATGGACATACACCAGAAGGAGGCCCATCAAGCACTACAACACGATATCATCGAAGAATTGTGGGCAAATAGAAACCGCGCCCACCGCCCTTGAATTTTTTTTTCTTTGAATTTTTTTTTTGATTTTTTATTTCCATTCGTGTACTTTTTTTTTTTTTAATTTTCTTCGTTGTAATGTGTACCCGTGTTTAATACAACGAACTTTATTACTATTTATTTGATTTATCTTTATAAATTAAATAAGCTAGCTTTATTATATATAAAAATAAAACAATTAAATTAGTGATGATGTAAAAATGAAATGTTGAGTTAGGGAGAAATAAGGGAGAAATAAGGGAGAAACCATTGTAGGGGTTGGCTAAAAACTGGGGATAAAATGTGATGCTGATGTGGCGCTGATGTGGCAGGAGTTAGGGAGAAATAAGGGAGAAATAAGGGAACTCCATTGGGAGTGCTCTTAGTATTATAAAATGTTCAATATAGTTAGTAGTATATCATATTTTCTGATATCACTTTTGAATGTACGGGATTAGCGTTTAGTTATAATTCTCTGCTTCTATTTCATTTATCATAACTATTCTCGTGTATATCGGAGTAATACAAAATTTAATCTCCTTTCTTCTTTCTTTTTTTTCTGTGAATTGTATTGGCTAATTGAATATGGAGAACCTACTACAATCACGTGCTCTGCACGCGCGCAATCTGAAGGCATGGCTTGCTTCAGTGACACGTGTGTTTTCCTTAGTGGGTAGAATCTTGTAAGTGTGCAGCTGCTCCTTATTTTCTTCACTTTTTATCTTATTCATTTTATGGAGTACATCATTTAGTCCAAAATGCATTTTTTGTACTACATTCCACTTCATAAATAATTCATTAACGCCCCTCGAGTTTAAGGAAATATCACAACAGACCAGCCAAAATATCTAGCCTAATCAGTTCAGTAATATGAATATCTGGCAAATTATATGACTCATTATTCTGTTCAATCCAAGTTAATCCTTCCACAATCACATTAATCTTTTCCACTCTTTTTATTAGGAAATCTCATTGGGGATGTAGACAAAAATAATTATATTCCATATTTTATGCATCCAAGTGCATGAAACTATTTTTATTAGGAGTACTATATATTTTTAGGCAAGAATGGCGTGGGAGCATAATCGGTTCTGGTAGAAAAACTTTTTGTGAAAATAATTTCTGTATAATATTTTTCCTGTTTTTCTACTATAAATACAAATCTTGGGTCCACAACTCTCTCACTTTCTCAGTATTCTCTGCTTGATTCTATAAATATACCTGTGGCTTGAGTAATTGGGATTAGTATTATTATGAATAAATTGTAAAAAAAGCCCCCAAAATTCCTAAATATATCCATTGAATGCTACCTATTACAGGGATTCATTAGTCAACAAATAAATACACAACTTTATGGCTATTTTTATCAATAAAGATAGGTAAATATTTAAATGTGCTTCCTTTGGTCTTATTCCTAATTAATAGTGCATGTGTCACAGACTCGCAAGCAACCACATTCCAATTAATGTTATATTAATGACAATCTATTATATATTCTAATGTTATTAGAATAGAATAGAATAGAATCCGTATGACTTTCGGTCGCAGTTATACAAGAAGACTCTTTATATGTTTTTTCAATATATATATTAGCTTTCTTATTTATTGAAAATAATATGATTGACACATAAGCTTAGAAAGTGCAATCTTTGGAACAAAATAAAAATAAAAATAAAATAAAAATAAAAATAAAAATAAAATAAAAATAAAAATAAAAGAGCACACTTGATTAATGTACACGTAAACTTGCATGCTGGCAAACTTTCAAATAAAAAAAACTGTGGAAAAAATAGAAATAAATCTTAAAAAAATCCATAAGATCCAACATCCATAGAATAATAAAAAAAAGGCCGAATAAAAAGAGACGGAATATTAAAAGAAAATAAAATGTTCAAAAAGTGCACAAAAATCAACAAACACACATTGAGTGTGAAATATATATAGAAGGAGTGTGTGAAAAAGCAAGGTGAAGCACTCTCTCTTTCTCTCTCCTCTTCCCTCCTCTCTTCTCACTCTCTCTCAAACCACCAAACCCCCTCTCGATCAAAAACCACCCTTCTCTCTACCTCACTCACAAACAATCACATGCTGCTATGTGTTTCTGTACCTACAGCGTATGCATAGCTCTGTAAATATCTATCTCCGCACACTGTTATGAAACATTTCTGTTGTATAGTGTAGATACTGTATATATTTGTAGAGAGAGAGAGCGAGAGCGTGTGTGTGTTGAGACAGTGTGCGATAAAAATATGGAGAGATACAGCGGGATCCAGGCAATGGAGGCAGTACCAGCGGATCCGGTGGCGGAATGGGCGGCAGTGGGCGGAGAAACCGGGCTCGAAGGTTGAATTTCATCTGAATTTCACTTGAATTTCACTCGAATTTTCCTGAATTGGGGGCGAGTTTTTGTAATGTTGAATTCGTGTGGGGTTTGCTTGTTTAATGCAGAGCCTATGTGGCAATTGGGCCTTGGTGGAGGGCCCGAATCCTACCCGGAGAGGCCCGATGAGCCCGATTGTATCTATTACTTGAGGACTGGTTTCTGTGGCTACGGCAATCGCTGCCGGTTCAATCATCCCCGGGATCGTGGCACGGTAAATTACGTTGATTTATCAAGCTATGATTGCTGTGATCATTTGGTAAAGAGCACGATTTAGTGGTGGTTTTGTGTAGATTTGATTCTAATTTGGGAAATTTATACTTTTCTTGTTTGGTTGGGGGGATCTATTCTGGTTTCTATCATATATCAGTTATAACTAGACTGGGGAAAGAATTTACATTGTGAATGATCGTATGAATAACACGGGTGAAAATTGAGTCTATTAGTTTGTCATGGTTTTGGTGAAGGCAATGTTGTGAATCGGGTACACAGGTATTCGGTAGAAATAGTAGTTTCCTATATCGATTTGATTTGATGGTAAGTCCGGTAGAATTGGAGTCCATGTTGTGTCGATGAAGTTCATCGTTGTTATGATTATGATATAGAAATAGTATAAAGTAGGTAAAGATTTTTATTCACTGATCACCTCAATTTGGTGTATGCGCACTATTCATTTTTTTTCTATCACTGTTTTAGGCTATGGGAGCTCTCAGAGCTGGTGGAGGTGAGTACCCCGAACGTGTTGGCCAACCAATCTGTCAGGTATAATTTATAGATTGTGAAATTTGTTTATAAATTCACGTAAATGGAAAAAAATATTTAACATTTACCAGATAAAAAATCTTCAAAGAAAATTTGATGTCAGTGAGGTGCAATGTGTAAAGTGTAAACTTTTTTTCTAAGATTTAAAATAAAGGTGTTGATGAGGTCAGGCTGAATTTGTACTTTCTATATTGGAAAAGTGTATTTGCTATAACATGCTAATTTACTAAGTTTTCAGCTCATGCCTATTTAAGGGTTTTGAGCTGAATGGCAAGAAAAGGCCTCGAAGTTGGCTGAAATGCATGTGCGACATAATGCTCTAAAAGAAATTGTTAAGTACTTAATTTTTGAAAGATTTCTAGCATTTATCCATGCGTTTGATCTCTGACATTAGCCAAAGTGATCTACAAACTATGATCCTACTGCAGTTTTTCTTTCCATCTGATATTGTCTAGCTTGCGTAAATTTCTCCGAGGTAGTTTTAGATGTTAAAGTGAATGCTGATAAATGTTTACGTACTCTTACCTCTCTCAGATTTCATCTTTATGTTGTCATGCTATAATAAAAACAAAGAAACTTCTTGATTGCAGACTTCTATTTATCCTTTTCTCAGTTGAAAATTTCAAATGATGATTCTAATGCAAATATCCTTTTTAGATACCAAATGATTCTGATTGCAGACCAGTAGAAATATTTTCAACCATTTCTCAGTAGAAGCATCCTTTTTAGATGCTCGTGTATTTCATTTAAGCATTATATCTTCTTTGTGAAACTAATCGTTTTGTTCAATTCACGCCTTCACAATGGATTTGTAGTACTACATGCGCACAGGAATGTGTAAATTTGGTGGTTCATGCAAGTATCATCATCCAAAGCAAGGAGTTGGCTCTTCAGCTCCTGCAGCGCTGAATATTTATGGATATCCTCTGCGTCCGGTCTGCCTCTTTGGATTATATTCATTCTTATATTTTCTATTGCATTATCTTCGATTTGTTTAAAGAAAAATATATATCTTGCTAGCTGTTTCATAGTCTTCCTTTGGCAGGGAGAAAAAGAATGTTCGTATTATGTAAAGACAGGGCAGTGCAAGTTTGGTGTCACCTGTAAATTTCATCACCCACAGCCGGCCGGGATACCAATGCCAGCCCCTCCTGGTCCTGGGTCTTTGACTGCCTCAGCAGCTATGCCAACACCAGCTATGTATCCAGCTGGACCTTCTCCTTCTGTTCATCAACCTTCCCAACAATATGGGGTTATTCAAGGCAACTGGCCAGTTGCCAGGCCTGCTATGCTTCAAGGCTCTTATGTTCCTGGAAGTTACGGTCATATGATCCTCCCCCCTGGAGTCGTTCCTATTCCTGGCTGGACTCCCTATCCGGTAGGTGTTGCCAACAGTATAATGTTTAATGTCCCTACTTTTATGCTAAATTCTGGAAGTACATGTACAGGCACCTGTTAGTCCCGCGGCTTCACCAAGTACTCAACAAACAATTGGTACAGCCCCGATCTATGGGATAACACAGTTGTCTCCTTCGGCTACTGCCTATACAGGGTCGTACCTTTCCGTTACATCTTCTGCTGGACCATCAAGTGGCAGTCAAAAAGAACAAGCATTTCCCGAAAGACCTGGCCAACCAGAATGTCAGTACTATATAAGGAATGGGGACTGTAAATTTGGAGCTACATGTAAATATCATCATCCACCAGAATGGAGTGCGTCAAGGACCAGTTATGTACTTAGCCCAATGGGTCTGCCACTACGCCCAGTAAGCATTCATTTATCTCGTGAAGTTTGCTGTGGTTTTTAATTGCTTACATACGGCATAATAAGATGATTGACCACAGTGTGGCTATGCCACTTTTCACAATTATTAACTTTTGCCTTTATTTGAAGCATCTGGGTGTTATATCCTTTTAGGTTGAAAAAAATCTTTTGATTATATTTTATTTGGGAGGTTTGTGTGATATTAACACTACCATTTCTTTTGTTTTCTTGATCTAGTAATACTTCAACAGAGGCTGTTGCTTCTGATAAACCAAAACCTGCATCTGGATGCTCGCATTAGTGCTCAGCCCCTTGCTCCAATATTACTCTGGAAGTCGAGTTGTATGAGTTTTGGTAGATTTGGAGGCTTCCAGCTCATAGAAATCTTTAGTTATACTTGCCTGCAGACTGTTATAAACCGATTGCAATAAATTGGACAAGTTTCTCTTATTCCTCTTTTTTCTTGATTTTGTCAATTCTTTGGCATGATCTGTTTTGCCTCAGTAAAATGTTGTTTTTTCTTTGTTGTCAATTCTGTGGCATTCCTTGTTCAATTTGCATGATGGTAGGTGTAAGACACTTTTGATATCCTCCATTATGTAGAATATAATCAAGAATCATACCCGTGTTTCTAAATATTGTACGCCATTTCTCAGGGTGCACCACTTTGTTCTCACTATGCACAAAATGGAGTGTGCAAATTTGGGCCCTCTTGCAAATTTGATCATCCTATGAGATCTTTGAGCTACAGCCCTTCTGCATCATCTCTGACCGACATGCCAGTTGCTCCTTACCCGGTGGGATCCACAACTGCAACTCTGGCTCCATCATCCTCATCATCAGATCTAAGGCCTGAGCTGCTTTCTGGGTTCAGTAAAAACCTGCCCTCGTCACAAATTTCATCTATGAGCAGCTCAAGTGCATCAGTTGGTTCAATATTCTCAAATACTGGGGCTCTTCCTCAATCGTACGTTCAGCAGTCCGGCCAGGGCTCTGTATCTTCAAGTGGTGGCAGTAGTGCAAGTCATGGTGGTGAGACACACGCATCAAGCTGATGTGGAAGTGCGAGTCTAGCAACTTCCATAAAGCAAAGTTCAAGTTTTTGGTGCCAGCGACCTTCATCCTTTCAGGTCTTAGCACAACCTTTAGCTACTTCCATCATTGTTCATAAATATCACGTGGCCGCCCCCCTTTTGAAATAAGCCATACATACCCAAAAAATCATATTTAGCTTTTCAACTTAATCTTTCAATAACAAAAAGCCCAAATCCAACCCCCCCTTTAGCTTAATTCCCATCCCCTGCTCGAATTTTGGAGCTTGTTGTCTATTTATGCTATCTTTTCCGGAACGGGAAAGATGAGTCCTCACCATTCTCAAATCTGGACATAATTACTGTTTCTACACCCCTTTCATCCCAACTCGATCTTGGAGTGAGCATTGCTTCTTCTCCCCCTTTTTTGATTGGGGATCTTATTCTCGACCGATAAAACTTGTAGAAATACAGAGGAAATATAATGCTTCCTTTATATGTATGATTTGTAGTTATGTGGTGAATTATGAATTGTGCTTGAATGGTGCTTCACAAATTATCCATCAAAGAGTTCAGAGGAAATATTGTGTTTTACATGTATTTAGGTACATCATTGCACATTACAAACATATTTCTCTGTACAAATATTAGCAGGAAAAGTAGACAGCCTATTTTAGACTTTGCAGTAGATGTCTGAAAATATCATCTGCTTAGGAGTTAAGGTTGTACATTTTGAAAAGTACCATGCTTAATGAATTAGGTCATATTGCACATCAAACTAAAGGTCTTTATCACAAATTTTTTATGTTAATTAAAAGGATCTTACATTTTTTTTGTTAGTCCAAGATCACTTAGTTTTCTAAAGCTGCATGTGTATTTATTTCGGTACGTATATTTGTAAACTATGCAAATAAACTAAACAAACAAGATAGATATATGCCCATGCAAATATTATACCATTGGACTTGCAAACAAAAAAAAAGTGAATCTTTAACATAAGACTTGCATAATTACCACTCAAAATAGAGACTGTCCCAAGTCAGCTGAATCCCCAAAACAAGGATAAAAAGATGAGCAACTTGCTGCAGAGTTATTGCTATTATTAGTTGCTGCATTACTCATCATTTGATCAAAATCTCCCCTATTCTCTTCCATATTATTGGGATTGTTAATCATTGCTGAGAGCTCACAAGAACTCAGCTCCCACTGCTGCTGGCTGTCCCACAATCCGTAGTCGAATTCTTGGTATGTAGAAACATCTGCTGACGCCGAATCAAAGAGGTTTTCTTGATAATTCTGTGATGAGAGAGAGTTTTCTTGATTCTTGCTTGAGTTGGTGTTAGGAGAAGGGTTCAAGTAGTTGTTTGGGACAATGCAATCCAAGTAGCCAGAGCTTGTGTCAGATTTGGACAAGTTGAAGAAACTTTCTTGATCATCATTGGGTGATGAAGATTCATGGGAATGACACGTGTTGTGGACCGGGCCCCGAGGAATGTCGAGGCTCGCAGTGTTGGTGGTGGCATGGTGTTTGGTAGTTTGTGGTGATGGCTGCAAGAAGGATTGGAGTTGAAAAGGGGTTAAGAGGGAGTGGAAAGTGGTTTGATCAGAGTAGATGAAGTTGGTTCTTGCTTGAGTGCCTTTGATGGAGAGGGCTGCCCTATCATAGGCCAGTGCAGCCTCTTGAGCAGTGTCAAAGGTGCCCAGCCAGTGCCTCTCCTTGGTGGTTGGGTCCCGAATCTCCGCCGCGTACCGGCCCCACGGACGCCGCCGCACGCCCAGGAACCGCCCCGGCTCCGCCTGTTTCTTGCGGCCCCGGCGGTCGCCTGGCTGCGCCGCTGCCGCCGTGTTGCGCTGGAGAAGGGTGAAGCCTGTGTCAGTGAGGATGGGCTCAAAGAGGGTGAAGGGTTTTTCATGGGAGGGTTTATGTGATGACATTTTTGTTGCAAGAAAATGGGAATGAGTTTTTGTTTGTGTTTCTTTTTGTTTTGGTGGTGTGTTAATTGACCTCTCTTTTAAAGGCAGTGGTTTGGAGTGTTGGGAGGGTGGCCACATTGAGTGATTGAAAGACGACATCTTTTAATAAATTATTACTATTTGATATAACTTATTGGATTTTTTTGGAAGTACTTATTTGGATCACTAGAAAAATAGAGAAAAAAAGTGTCCTTTGCCTTTCCGGAGTATTAGATTTTTGATATTGACTAGGATTTCAAGATTCTATTCTCTTGACAAAGGGCCTTTCACCAAAATGTGTTGCATTATTTAAGCCACTTTAAAGCTCAAAAATCTTGAATGAAATGTGATAATACATATATTATACTACTGTGTATATATAGGGACACATTAAAATGCTAACTAAGATCGAATCAGGATCGCACGATTTTAATAAACGCCTAAAAAATGGACACATGGCATCTTTTGTTTCTTAAAGTGAATCTGCATGTATATAACAAATTGAATCTCTATTTATTAAAAAAAATATATATATATATACTTATTCAACGTAATCTGTATATAGTTCAAAATGGCTCAGATAAGTTATTAGCTGGGCAGTATTTTTATATACTTTATGAGCATATATACTGATATACAGGTACTTGTACACACACAAGAACACGTCAGGTTGAGATTTTCGTCTTATAAGTATAACTTACGCAATGCCCCATAAATTTTATGATAAATATCCAATGTCACATGGCCAAATTTTTTCTTCTTGATAAGGTATTTCCATGATAGCTCTAATCCACATAATGTCATGGAAGAATGTTTGGATAGAAACACCAAATACTAAATAAAGACTTGTGATTTTATAAGATTAAATAAAGATTATCACAAACATGGGTTTTTTTGGCTGCATACGTTCTCGAGAGACTCAAGAATTTGAAATTTTAAGGCACCAATTTTGTGTACTTTTGTTGAGATGTCACATGTGTTAATCCTCGTTCCATGCAATTAATATATAATCGTGTGATAATTCTGTCTTGTTCTTCATTTTTCAAAGGGGGCAGTTAGGGATCTTAATTCACCAAAATGATTAATCCCAATAATTAATTAAGTAGCATAGTTTGAATTACTGTAATTAAGTAACTGGAATATGTTAGATTTCCTAGGCAAATGTGTGCAGTACGTGCAATGTATGTGGTTAATTTGTTTAAGTTTCTAGGAAATTACCTTGATATTACCTATAAAAAAAATTTATACGAAAAAAATGCTCTTTATTGCTTAAAATGGTAGCAGTAAGTGTGAGCCCGATCCCGGAGAAGATCACCTACGGCAAATCCTGATCCATATGCTCTTTATTATGTTTGTGAGTACGTGTATTAGGAGATGGATCATGATTTGTCGTAGGTGATCCTTGCCTGATTGATCCACTTTTATTCATTTTTTACTCCCTGCTCTTCCGCAAGAGCACAACACCCATATCCATACTCTTCCGCAAGAGCATGCTCAATGGTCCTATCTTTCTATCATTCAATTTAAAAACTTCAATTACTAAAAACAATTCCACAATATTAAAATGGATAAAAAATACTCGAAACACTATTACAAATTACTAAAAAATTAAAAATTACATAATTAAATTCATAAAATTAAAACACCCACTACTCATGGCCGAATTTCTCCCAAATGTGTTTGATTAGGTCTTCTTGTAGCTCAATGTGGGCTTTGGTCTCGCGCATTGTAATCTTCTTTTGATCCTCTCGCGCACCGTCGTATGCACACCTCGGCATGGGGAGACCTTGCGGTTGAGCTTCCGGCTTCATCCTCGTCGGAAAAGTTAGCCGCCCCCAGTCCTTCGTCAGCTATAATCATGTTGTGCAAGATAATACACATGTACATGATGTCGGCAATATTCTTTGTGTACCACAGTCGGGACGGGGTCTTCACAATGTTGAATCGGGCTTGAAGGACCCCAAAAGCTCTTTCGACGTCTTTCCAAGCAGCCTTTCGTGGGCTCCCTCCCGGTCACGAGGGATGTAGCAGCGATTTTATCTCGTTCATCAAGGAAGAGGGCCAGTGGCAGCGGCGACATAGGCGGCACAATATTGTTGATAATTGGGTGGCAAATCGTGCGTATTGTGTCGTTATCGTGTTGACACGATAATAACATACACGAACACGACATGTTAAGAAAATTCCAAACACGAACACGACCCGCTATCCTCAAACACGAACATGACACGAACCACTTTGGGTCAACACGACACGATAACAACACATATATGACACGACACAATAACGACACTATAATAATATTATAATATATTAATATTATATCTAATATTAAATTTTAAATTTTAATTTTAAAATTTTAAAATAAATAAAAAATAATAATATTATAATATATTAATATTATTTCTTAAAGTGTAACACGAACACTCTACGAAGTTTTCGTGTCGACACGATGAGGACACAAACCCAATAAGCCTTGATACATACCCATTAATTTCGTGCGGGTTCGTGTCGTGTTATCGTGTCGTGCCAAAAATTGTCAGCCCTAGTTGATAGTATTCTTGTTCTTTGCGCTCCGCTTCCGCAATGATCTCGTTCGGATCCGTTTCTGAATTTAGAGAGTGTTTGAGTGAGAGAGAAAGATGTAGGTGAGTTGTATGAAAAAATATGAGAGAAGTATGACTGAGAGATAATTTGATGTAAAAAAATAGATGATAAATATGTGTATTTATAGATGATTTTGGGATGAAAAAATAAAAAAAAGGTAATAAAACAACTATATTTTTGGGAATCCGAAAAAAATATATATTTTTATTTTTTGGGATTATTTTCTATTTTTTTTAAAAAAAGAAAATTCCAACGGAAATTCTGTTGGAGAATTAGAGCCCCCACGTCGTCCTGCTCTTCGGCACGGTGGTGCTCTTAGCTAAGAGCGGGGCCGTGCCGTCGGTAAGAGCACAGCGGCAAGCAGGGGTCTCGCCGCGCCGACGGCATGACGCCTGTTCTTAGCTAAGAGCACCGATGCGAATGCATCCAAAAAGTATAAATTGAAAACAATTACTCCTGACATCGCAAAATGTCACAAAATTGTTGCTAACATAAATAAATTAAAAATACGTTTAATATTGGTAGATAGATTTATGTAGCATTATCATAAATTCGGCCATGAAGTAAATAAATAATTAAAAAAGCAAATTTGGTGAGTCATGGAGCGGTGCCTTGTCTAATTAAAAGTGGCTTCAAAAAGGGACTGCAGTCAAAAGGGTAATCAAAGGCTTAAGAGAAAAAAGAATCATGATAACAATTATTTAAAGAACAATTGATGAAACAAAGTGGGCCACTTAGTTAAAAATAAATATATTAATTATTAGTTCTAAGGTTATATAGGTGAAGCTTTTAGCTTGTTTTTTAATGATTAGTTGATTAAGCATATCACATGCCAAAATGACATTGGAAACAACATTAAACCATATGTTATTACCAAAGGGTCAACCCCTTTTTGTCTTTAGCATTTCAAAATTCCATGATGCCACCCACTTCTCTTTTCACCTGTTTAAAACTTTAAATTAAAGTTTATGACTGCATGTTGCCTCTAATAAACTCTTAAATTGATTTATGCTGATGTCATAAAATACTTAATAGAATTATATTTGATTCGATCTAGTGGAGACACCAGTTGATCTTTATAAGGCGTAATTAAGTTATTCCAATCTATCATTATAAGGCGTAATTAAATTATTCATACAAAATATTTCACAATTATTTTCGAGTTGGTATAAAACTATTTAAAGTTTATATAATATTATAAAAATTTTATTTGTGTTTCATTTTAATATATTCTGCCAGCTATATTTAGACGTTGCTATTTTTTTTACTAACGTGAGATATAAATAATGAAACAATGATGAAATTTTGTGTATCGAAATAAAACAGTGATGCTAGTATTTGCATCAAAGAAAAGTACTACGTATGAGTTTTTTTATCACATAAAATGATGAAATTTTTGTACCTTGCATAACTCAATATTTATGGTATCTAAACACATTGGGCTGCTTAATCGGTTCTCCGGTTCTCGGGTACTCGGAATCAGAATCGGAACCGACCGGGTAATTGAGGAACCGGTTCTAATATTTCTAAAAAGTTTTGGTTCCGGTTCTACCTGGAACCGACCGATTCTTACCCGGAACCGAATAATAAATCAATTTTAGATTCTAATAATATTATGAATATCAAATATAAATATACTACATAACTTTCCCTAATAAATAATAATATTATAGGATCCTAATCTTACGGTAAGTTTAACTAAATTACTCATATTTATTATTTACCCTAATTTCCCTCTCCCACCACTTACGCCGCTATCCCATACACGATCACTCTCAATCTCTCACGCCGCTACTCTCCTCGTTCACTCGACGCTAGATGCTGACCTCCCTGGCCCCGCCGACGGTGTTTTTCTTAAGTTTTGAAGTAGTTTTTTTGCCCACTAGAGTATATTTTCGTGTGTATATGACTTTGTGTGTGTATATGTCGCACGGGTGTGTTTATGTGACAATGTGCGTGTGTTAGGGGCTGTGTGTGCGCATATGTCGTGTGTGTTGGGTCTGTGAGTGTGTGCATGGGGTTGTGATGTGTGTAAGGTGCTGTGAGTGTGTGTAAGATGCTGTGAGTGTGTGTATGTGCGTAATGGTGTTGTGTGTGTGTGTTTATTGAACTATTACTTTTAGGAATTAGAATATTGGATGATAACTATTATTATCTTGTTGATTTGTATTTTTGTGTATTTATTTGAATTTTTAGGTATTAATTGTTATATTTGTAGATGTTGAATTATTTAAAAAAATTAAAACGAAAACTATAAATCGGATCCGGTTCGTAACCGGAATTGGCTGGTTCTTACCCGGTCGGTTCCGAACCGGAACCGGCCGGATCCGGTTTCGGTTCTGGGATTCATGAAAATTTATAACCGGGTACCCGGTCAAACCGGACCGGATAGAACCGGAACCGGCCGGTTAAGCAACCCTAAAACACATAGTACAATATGATGAAGTGCATTATAATGAAATACAAATAAAAGTTTACACTACTACTCCCTCTGAACTAGATAATTTGTTTCAGTTTTTTATTTTGGTCCATTCCACATAATTTGTCTCACTTCAAAATTACCAAAAAAGGACATAAAGAAAACCACTCCATTCACCCACCCCACCACTCAATGTGGGACCCCTTTCCACTACATATCTTCATATAATAGAAAGTCAAACAACATTTCTTAAAATCTGTATCGGGTCAAACTGACCCAAATGGCGGAATTTCATATATCAATGTTGTAATTACAAACCATTATTACGAGTATATGTTATAGAGAAATTCATCAACAATTTTATTTATGATAGTATTGTATCATTGTATGAGATCGTATATGAAGCAAGGCGAGATATATATGCATCAAATTTCACATTAAATAACATCTTACCAAAAATTGCATCATTTAAATGTTGGATTTTATTATAACTCAATTAACTCATCTCATGACTAGATTAAAAAATGTAATTGAAATGTTCGTTTTTTTTTTTAAGAATCTTAACTCATCTCATGATAAGATTGAAGGAAAAGATGTAGAATTGGAATGTTGGTTTTTTATTAATTTTAACTCATCTCATGATAAATTTATTTCAAACTAATACAGAGTACTATATTAGTAGTGTCATATAGTATGTTTTAATGTGTTTTTCCCTAAATTTTCCAGGAAAGTATATGGCACGGAAAAGATCTATGACCCCTTGACTCCACTATATTGTCATATGAATGCAATCAACTTCATTTTGCTCCCCATAGGCTATAATTAACTTTTTAATTATATCTAAGAGCATTTCCATCCGTGCTCTTAAATAAGAGCACGGAAGTGGGCTCGGACCCACTTTTACTCCTTGTCCTTAGCTAAAAGCACAACCCACATCCGTGCTCTTCCGCAAGGACAAGCTCAAGGATTCCACCATTCTATTATTCAATTTAAATACTTCAATTACTAAAAACATTTCTACATTATAAAAATACATTAAAAAATAAAAATTACATAATTAAAATCCTAAAAAATAAAAATACATAATTAAAATTCTAGAAAAAAAAACATAATTAAAATCCTACAAATTAAAAAATACATAATTAAAGACTAAAAAATAGATGAGAATGTGATTTTTTTTTGTGTTGAAGTGGGGGTATTTATAGATGAAAATGTGGATTTTGGGGAAAAAAAATGAAAAATAAATTAAAAGTGGGTAGAAAACAGATATAATTTTTTGGGAAGTGGGATAATATTTTTTTTAATTTAAAAACATTTTTTTAAAATTAATTTCGAATTTTTTTTTAAAAAATAAAATAAAATTGAATATGCCAACAGCGGCCAATCAGACAGCGCCACGTAAGGGTGCTCAGCGGCACGGACGTGCTCTTAGCTAAGAGCAGCGCCGTGCCTCTGGCACGGACGGACGGCTTGCAGCGGCGGACGACCTCGTCCTTGCCGCTGGCACGGACGGACGGACGACGATTTTGCAACCGCTGTAGATGCTCTAATAAGATCTTTTTATAATACAGGGACTGAAATAGCATCTTAATAAAGTTTAAAGAGTTTCAATTCTATGAAAATGAAAACCTATACTGCTAATTAACAATTCAATTTTACCAAGAGAAAATGAGGAAGTAAAATAGAAGGAAATCAAATATTCTTAATTATATGTAAGTAGTCTCCTTTTAAACTGTCACATGGATCCCTAGTTTAGTCCAATATCATATCACCACTATTCAAATGCATAATTAGAGATGAACATGGAAATCACTGTTTTTTATATGAGTTCACTATAAAAGCGTTTCTAATTTATAATACGGATTTGAAAACATAAAGTGAACTAAAATGCCATTATAATAAAGATTTAGTTTACTATAAGAATATTTTAGTTCACTATAAAAACATTTAGTTCATAACACATATTTGAAAACATGAATTTTAACAAAAACGCCCTTATAATGAACTCCGTGTTTTCAAAATCCATTCCATCTCATCCTTGCATTTAATTTAATTTACTAACTGTGATTTATTCTCTAATTGTATATTAAGATTTAGTTATACATTGATCATTCATATATATTCATCTACTATATTAACTCGTAACAAATTTTATTCTTTTGATCTTTTTTTTTTTTAATTTCTTTATTAGTAGTAGTAGTATATTTCAGCTGGGTGCATGGGGTGATTAACAAGTAACATGATATACATCTATACTTTCGGCTCAAAACTTCTTTTCCTTGAGATGAGGATTTGTATAATAATTAACTTTATATCACATCAGAAAATTAAACCTTGAATAGTCACAAAACTTGGCAATCATGTAATTTAGCTCAAAACCCCATTAGGACAACCGTGACTAATTAAAAAAAATCATGTGTGATTAGTGAGTTGCAATGGTGACAAGAGAATTGGTTTAGTTGAGATTGGTATTTTTGCACAATCCCCAAAATAATGGACAAAACTTTTGTGTAAATATATTTAAGGCCATCCGGAATTTAGGGATAAAGATTATGACATTCTAAGGAGAGAAAAAGACCTGGACTTTGACTACATTTTAAAACCAATATTTTCTTTGATGTCTTTGACCACTTCTTGAAAATAACTTTACAAAAAATCAATTCAAAAGAGATTTCAGTAATTCTAATAATTATATGTTGCATTTTTACAAATAGTTTCGTGGGATGATGAGGGAAGCCCCTCTTACCCGTGATATGCTTTGTTTTTGATAAATTGATTCGTTTATGTATAAATTACCAGTATTATTCTATAGTAAATCAATATATAAGAGGTTGGAGGATGAATATGTTTTTCAATTTTCATAATATTGGATTAAGAGGATTTTCTCTATGCGTATAAATTGCTCTATTGGAATCCATCACAAAAGAACGCTGACATTTGGGTGAGATATGTAATACTCTTGATTAACCATATATGTTGAATAATGGTCTATATATTATGGATACAATTATGCTATGCATGTGTATGGCAAAGCTATTTTATTGTTTAAATCTCTATCCTGACCAAATATAAAAAAAAAAATTGGTATTCAAGATTAGGTTCATGTATTATCATCATATTTTTACTAATTGTATTATAAAATAATACGGAGTTATAATCAAATGATAACTAATTAAGTCTTACTATTTGATAACTATTTAGATTATTGGATTCAGAGATTTAATGATAATGCTATGTATTAATTGAAAATATTATTTTAATAGTAAAGTAGTATTATTGTTATTCCTTACATAATAGTTTTTGTGATTCTCATAATATCAACATAATATATTTTAAAAACCAACCCAATAACATGCATATGTGAACCGAATTATATTGGTGATGTACGTGAATTATATTGACATTTATTATACTATATTATATGTTGACATTGAGCAGATTCTCAAAATATATGAAAAATTTAAATAAATTTTATCATTCCAAATATGATATCAGTTAAAATCCTTATAAACTTACCTTTTATTTAAGTACTACTACGTTTTGTAATTGAGATCCGAAAGACTAAAATTAATGATAATTATAACACTAAAAAATTATCATCTTAAATTCTAATGGGACTGTTTTGGGAGTCCACTAAAATAAGACACATTCCTTAATTATATTTATTTGACACATTTTTTATACCTTATCGTAATTTACATACCGATTAAAAAAAATCAAGCATAGTTCGCCTTTATCTACACTAGTCTCACACCCGTGCTATGCACGGTCCATTTTATTTTCTTCAAAATATAAAATATTGATTTGAAATATAAAAAAAAATTATTATATGGGTTAAAATCGTACATTGTTATAATTATTTGACCTTTCAAATAATAAAAATAATTTTAATTGATATATAAATTTGTAATTAAAATGACATTGTTTAAAAAAAATTTAACTCTCCTTTTATATATGGAGTTATAATTATTTGACCTTTCAAATAATAAAAATAATTTTAATTGATAGATAATTTTTAATTAAAACAACATTATTTTAAAATTTTCCAAAACTACCATTTTATATATGTATATATAGATATATTCTAAATATCCAACAATAATAATTATTTTATAAAATTATTTCAAAAATAAGAACCTTTTTTTGTAAATGACTAAAATATAATACCAAAAAACAGAAAATCCCCAACTTTGTAGCATATGAAATGTAAAATTAATTTAAGATATTGTTTATCAAAAGCTATAATTTAAGATTGCACAGGTGAGACACTTTTTAATCGAGCTTCATTTCATTGCAATATAGTGACTCTATACACTAAAAACCCAAACCCTGAAACCTAAACCATAAACCCTTAACTTTAAAATATACTCATCATGACCAACAAATGGGCCAAATATCAATAAAATTCTCCCTCTGTCCCACTTCAATTTTACTCTGTTGATCACTTATTCTATTTTGGGGGTTTTAGATCTGTATTCGATATTCGATATCTTACACTTGGTCGGCCTACTTGATAATCCTTACTGATAGTAGAGTTTTTTTTACTAAAGCTTGGCTGTAAATCTGTAACTAAAGAATTGTCTTAAATAAATGACCATCATCAATTTTAATGTTTAAGATTTGATAAGCCAATATCATCTATGTTATTTTGCTTTAAAAACTTTTTGTTTTTTTTTTCAATTTTTACTAACTCATAATGTTAAAAAATAAAAAGTGACCATCATCTAAATTATATTTCTCTAACGTTTTAATTAATTCATGAAAAAATAAAAATACAAAAACTATATTGTGTTGTTAAAAACTCAACCAAGACTTTTAATAAGTGTTCTAAAATTATTGCTCGTTATAACTAAAATTTATCAGTACCCGTTAGTTAATTTTTATTTGAGTGAAATATTATTTCAATTCAAAGATTGCTTATTTAATGCACAGGCATTTTATTATTTTAGTTTTTTTCAATCATTCTTGAACTTGTAAACACATTCAAATAATCAAGTTTATAAATAATTTTTAACTATATAGTAGTAATAGATTCGTATATTGTTTAAAATACACAAAAAAAATAAAGAACATGCAAAAAATAAGGATAGATAAAAGAAAAATGATGATTTGTTGATCATTGTGATATTGACATCAATTTTTTAGTCAAGAATATGTCAAAGTAGGAAACAATTCACAGAAAAAAAGGAAAGGAAATAATTCAATATTAGATTTATATTGCAACCAAAAATAGTTCTATAGAGCTTTATTTGTATGCCTTACTTGTTTCTATAAATAAGAGGCTGTAAACATGTATAGTAAACAATATAATGAAAATACACAATATCGAACTCATCCTTGCGCTCGCGCAGCAAATCAAGACTCGAGATATTATTTCAAAGAGTGCTTATTTAATATACATTGTATAACATTTTATTATTTTTAGTTTTTTGTTGATCATTCTTGAACTTGTAAACACATTCAAGTTTATAAATAATTTTTAATTATATAGTAATAGATTCTCTTAAGGATAGATAAAAGAAAAAAGTATGCTAAATTAAAAACAACTATTATATTCCATTTTTGAGTTAAAATAAGTATAATTTCATTAAAAACAATAGATTTGAGTAATTATGATTTCATATTACCATTTACAACTATTATATTCCATTTTAAGTATTGTGTTTTTAAATAAATACATAAATTTAAATATTAAAAAGGAAGAAAAATATGGTAAAAATGTGTACCGTAAATCGTAATTATCAAGGTGGCTCATTTTAACGGCCCACTTTAATCTAGTAAAGTTTAAATAAACATAGTGTTACTAATATTTACCATAATGCGCTGATTATTATTCTTATCTCGTATCTGTGTCTTCACTCCCCTTTTACACCGCCCTCTTCACTCATTCATGGAAGATTACCGTTGCTTCTCACCATACAATCGCGTGCTTTTTTCGTTGTTGATTTTCAATGGAGATTTTTCGGTTAGTAGTTAGTTATTTGGATGTTGTCGGGGTTCCTCCATCCTCTTCATGCTTTATCTTCTGAAATTTCTGGTAAGCACTCCATCTTCTTCGGAGTAGCGTCTATATTCTTTGTTCTCCAGCGACACTTTATAGAATATTCACTGTCAAATCGTCAGGAATTTTGGTGCATAGCGGCGGTAGAGAAGGTGGCTGAGAGAAGAGAGAATGAAGAATGAGTATATACATGCCCGTTTATATATGATTGGGTGATGTTATGAATGAATTTAATTAAAAGACTCTTTGTTTCAAATTCTCAACTATTTATTTTCATATTTATTGTTATAATTAAAAACGGCTGAATTAAATAAATGATTTTAAATTAATAGAGAATTGTAACTGCTGTCATTATATATGAAACTAACACAATTATCCTAATGATGATTTGGAAACGCCATAATGTATATAAATGTAATAATATATTATAACTGTAACCGCCACAATTTATTACCATGTATGTTTATGAAAATAAAAGAATTGTTCAACGGAAAGCAACGTCTATACTATAGTTTTTATTCTTATTAACTATACTTTTTATTTTCTTATTTTTTTTCGTATTATATACATGTTTCCTAACTATGAGTTTTTACTTTTATTTGAAATTTAAAAAATATTAGACTTGGTACGATTTATTTTTTATTTTAAAACTCTTCAAATATGTTAATTTATATTATATGTAATAAAGTTTCATTGTATATTTCCTCTTTGATTCTTAGTACACATTTGCCTTTATTTGTGTATCTTATTTTGATTAATACATGCATATTCTTAAATATAAGCATCATTATCTCCTATTTGTCCTATGTTTTATTATATTTTACTCTACTCATATCGGAAATAATAATGTGTAAAATTGTTTGTCGAATGTGACATATTTCATTTAGAGTTGGATGAGAGAAATACAGGTCGAATGTAAAATTGTTATTGTTTATAATGTTTTGAATTGTTTATAATGTTATGAATACTTATTTTAATGAACATTTATTTTTAACTATAAACATTAGTATCTAAATTATAATATTAGGAAATTTTTTCTCTATTTGTTGAGACATAACATTAGGGATGGATCATAATATTAAATTAAGGGAATTTAATACATTTTTATTATATATATTTATGATTTTTGAATTTATATGATGATATTGTTTATTATTTCGTAAAATTATTTTACAGTATAAAATAAGTGTGTGAAGAAAATAAATGATTCGTGCATAGACATAACAATAGCTCAACAAATAGAGGAAAAATTTCAAAATGGGATTCTTTAGCTAGGTTCAAACTACATGCAGATATATTTTGTTGTCTCAATTTCGTTTTTCCAACTATTTCTGTTATTTATTTTGTATAATTTTAATTAGTATTTAATGTCATTTAATTTGGTGTCTCATTTGCATTTTTTTTTATTATAAACCATTGTTTTAAAATTTTTAAATTCGGATTAGTTATTAATTATTGAGATTGATTCATCCAAAGTTTGGGTATATAATAATATATTTTAAGAATAAATTATAAAATGGCAATATTATTAGTGTGACATGATAAATTCAAGGGCATGGATATTTTTCGGATTTAAACAACTTTGTTATGTAAACCTTTTAAAATTAGTTAGGCAGTTTTTGTAAATATTTTCAAAACTTCCCTTTTATATGTGTATAGATAGATAGAAGTGTATTATTTAAACAAAATACACGAATTACCACAAATTTAATAAAAATGTGTTGCTTATTACGATAAATCAGAATTAACCACTAAAATTAATAATGACCACAAATAAAAAATAAAATAATAATTAAAAAGAGCGAACTATTATTACTACACGTTCTGAACGAAACTAAGCAAATTAAGAATTTTAAAATGTCATTTATGTCAAAGAATATAAGAAATTATAGCACCTTTTCATGTGGCAGAAGCTAATTAATTTTCGTGAGAATTTCATTCCAGTGTCAAGAATTGTGATTACATAAATACCCCTAAAATTCCCCTTTGTAATTCCATAAACACCTCTAAAACTCCCCCTTTAATTCCATAAACACCTCTAAAACTCCCCATATGTATAGATAGATTAATTAACATAAAAGAAAATAAAGTGAGATAATTTCTCTACTCATAAAATATAAGTTACTTAAATTTTTTGTTAAAACTTGTGGCATATTCCAAGGCCCACTATTTTACGGGATCGGTGGGGGTGTTATTATCAAATTGAAGAGTTATTCGTTCGAATCTTAATTGAACTTGAATATGCATAATATTTTGAAATCCAAAACTGTTCCCACTTTATCACTTAAAAATTTGGAAAAAATGATTTATTTTTACTTTATTTTGAACTTCATGATAACTTAGAATGCTGTAATTATACATCACATCGAAATGATATAATTATGAGCATGCATTGATTGGTCTAATCTGTTTGACGGACAATTTTATAATTATAAATATAATTGGACAAACTAAAATTGAGGATAATTGTGATGATGATTCGAGGTATTCGAGGTTGAATCAACATTTTGAAATGATTGTTGGTTTAGGACAAAATCAAGAAGTGTGATTAAAGTGTTTTAGTGATAACGATTATTGTCATCAACTTGCTTATAATCATTCTCAATTTATTTATTTTTTAGCTTTCTTACTACTATTTGACAACATGTCTGCGTCTCAAAAAATACCAATCAGGAAATGAAAAAGTCGACAAATTCAAACCTCAGATTTAGAAGAGAGAGAGTGAGCATGCCTAAAATTGCTATCATTTTCCTTGACTGTCAAATCCTTGTTTCCGCATCCTTATCATTGTTAAATTTGATTTTACATTATTGTTAATTTTTGTTTTTATGATAAAACAATAGTATTTGAATCAATAGAATTCAACTTGGTGGAGTTTGACTGCATGATAATTAATTTGCATGATGCATCTCCTATTATTAAAATTGATTTTTTTTATAACCTACTTAATAAATTTTACACTTATGGCTATTCCAAGGAAACACGAAGCTGTATTATACTATTATGTGACCAAATTCCTCTTTAACCCATATCAAATAATCAGGATCATTATCAAGCCGATGAAGAATAAGATTTAAGAGATTTTAACAAATCATAATTACCACGATGAAGATGGTACGCGGTTAGTCATTTAAATTTATTTATATTTTTGTTGATGCTAAAATTGATTGTAGATCCTAGTCCTTAAAGAGAAAAATTGTGCAAAAATAACTTCGGTCACAAACAACTAAGAATGTCAGCTCAGTTCACAGTTGGTATTAAGAAAAAAAAAAATTAAATTGAGAATCAAAAATTAAAAATCAATCTCTAACATTATTAACAAGATTGAAAAATATAAATGGTTGGTCCAATTTCCTTCCTTAATATTAATAGTAAAATCGATTTGAGAGGTATTGATGGAGAGTGAAAATGAAGGGTTACTATCAGTATAAGTGAATCTTGAGTATGGGACACAGTCAAAGATTGCATGTGTTAAGGTACAACTCTCAGATTTCCTCCGTATAGATTTTGTTACTTTAAGAGATTCTATTAAATTTGAGTAGTTGGGTAAATAAAACTTAGTTACCACATTCATGTGTTTTAACTTTCTTAGCATGCGAGTGCCCAAGCCCCAAGCTATTGAGCCAGTTTTATTGGGCCATTAATTAACATAGTCCAAATCCACTAGTGTGACAGTTCTAAATTTATTTGTATCTGGTTTCCCAGTACAGATTATAATTTCAGTGAAATTTTTAGATGATTTTTATGTTAAATTGGAGAATCTGCTAACTTGTACCAAAAAGAATATGACATGTTTGAGATGCATCCTAAGTTCCTAACTAATTATCCAGTAAAAGAAGTATAATAAGCAAAAGGCTAAGAAAGAAGAGTATCAGCTCATGAAAAAGATTGGCTTACCTTTCTCAAATAATTCCCTACAAATCATCTCAAAATTTGGACGATAATTTAAAGAAAGAAAGAAAAAAAGAATATAAAGATTTATAAACTCAGTACTATAATCTATACATAGTAACAGTGAAGCCGGGGTTGGGAAGCTTTCGTGAGCACCTCCGTGAGAGAGCACGTGGAAGTGCACAAATTTGCAGAGAAGATGCACACTTCCATCCAACAAGATGACTGTATAGGAATGCAATGAAACGACCAGGGGAAAGATAGTAGAGGATTCGGGGTTGATCATCGAATCCATGCCGAGCAGTGGACACACCAATGCTTAAGTAGGTTAAGATCTGCGTTCGTGCTCTGCAGAAATGCAAAACATCTTCATAGGGAAAAAGATATAACAAAATAAGATGACTAGTATAGCATATGAAATATGATCATCTTTTGTTAATATGTTTGCAGTGATAGTAAGATAATGAAATTTTAGATACATCCATTTCAGTAATTGATATTGAAAACAAATGAAATATGTGTGCAGTCATACCTCTAAATATTCTTATCAGATGGTGATAATTTAACCTTGACAGATGATGATCTGAGTCGAATTCATTCATCTGATTCTGCTGTCCTCCGCCTACTCGTGTGGCCTGAGTCTGCACTATCGTACCACACAAGCTCCATCTAGAAGGAATCAAGATGAAAGCTTTGTAAAGATCCATTTAGAAATAGATGCCAATGTGCAACAATTATGTAGTCGGTATTCCAATTTCAGATCATTATAGCTAAGTAAAATATTTTGCTCTCAAATCTGAAATCATGGGTTTATTAAGTATGATGTTGCAAGTTAAATAAACCAGAATGCTTGATCGTACCCCTCCAACGACGACTGTATCGCCCTCCTTCACGCCTCGTTTCTTCAGGGATTTATTGACGCCGCATGCCTCCATAACATGTTGGAACCTCCGATCAGAGTCGTTATACCTGTTCCAGAGACATGGAAGAAGTAAACATGAATGTAATAGGAGCAACAGCTAAAGCACAGGCAAGGCGTGCTGCTACAACCACACAAAGAGAACGAAAGGCTTGATTTGCATACCTCCAGTTGGTCATTTGGACAAAACGCTGCAAGCCCGCTCCTTCCACGTGCCACGAACTGGTGCTGCTATCGTGCATAATCTCAAACTCGTCTAGAGGAGCTGCCCGCTGCTTCTGCATCTTGTCAGCCACGTAATTCAAATCAATCGGACCCTCGTAACCTGCAATAAAATGAACACACAAAGGTTAAGGTGATGATATTCCTTCATCACTTGCCAAAGGACTTTGGCAAACAGTAAAACGAGAATGTGAACAGTTCCCCACCATCTGTATCTGCTGCATTCTTCTGTACAAGCTCATAAGCAGCATTCGTAACTTCCTTGGTCCCGTTTCTAGTAACAGCGCTCATGCAAAAGGGATCGAATCCACGTGCTCGTAGAGCATCTCTGAATGATGGCCAGTTTTCAGATGTTTCCGGTAGGTCCATTTTGTTATACACTACTAAGTAAGGCTTTTCAGCCAGCTCAGGGCTGAACATCTCCAGCTCAAGGCGGACTGCATCAAACTCGTATTCAGGCTGCTCTGATGAGCCGTCCACTATATGTACCTAACTCCCCAGTTCGGAAGTTTCTAATTAGTTCTAGAATAATGCACTTAAATGTAAGGTTCTACATCAAGAAGTAAAAGCACAGAATTGACAGACACAATGAAGTTATAATGATATACTTTGAAGTTGTAAAACAAACAGAAATCACAGATTGCAACTAAACTAAAATACTCACATTATAAGATATACTATCAAACAAGCATCATCATATAAAAATGATTAAATCTTTATCATCATAACCAAAGCATTCGGGTAATTTACCAGAACCGAACATCTCTCAGTGTGCCGAAGGAATTCATGCCCTAACCCAAAACCTCGATGAGCCCCTTCTAGTAGTCCTGGCAAATCTGCAACTACCATTGTAGCATCATAGTCAAATGAAACAACACCAAGATTGGGAAGCAAAGTTGTGAAGGGGTAATTTGCAATGGCTGGTTGGGCAGCACTGATGACACTGAGAAATGTGCTTTTCCCAGCATTTGGAGCTCCGACAATCCCAACATCTGCAACCAATTTCAGCTCCAAGTCGAGCCACCTGGTCAACACACACTTTCAAAATAATGGACTAATACTAATGTACTGGTGACAAAAAAATCAGTGGCTATGACACTAGAACACCAAACCAAAACCAAGAAATATTCAGAAATCAACAAAAAAGGGTCATGACTCATGACACAATGCGTGTTAACCAGATGTTAAAGAGAAAAAGGCATGTTCCAGTATGAGCTGCTTGAAAAAGGATACTATCTATGAGAGTTAAGATAGCTAGTTTTAGCCACCGACATCTTAAGACGATATACAAATGGCACTAAATCATTGCATAAATTCTATACCAACTCAAAGAAATTACCTCAGTTACTTGTGTTCTTCCTACATTAAGATGCTTATAATCCCACTAACCAAATATTAGCACAGACAGTAAAAACAGCGACAAGATGAACAGTTACAAATAACATAACATACAAGACAAAGCATATATACACATCAAAAAGCAAAACACAAGCAACCAAAGGCACCTACATTTCAGGCCCTTCTTCCCCATTCTCTGCAATCTTGGGCGCCTTATTCATCCCCGTCTTAAATGAGGCATTGCCCCTCCCACCTCTCCCTCCGGGCATAAGCAACGCCCTCTGCCCTGGATGCAGCAGCTCGAAGAGCACATCCCCACCACTCTCTCTCACAACAGTCCCCGGGGGCACCTTAACCACCAAATCCTCGCCCTTTGCACCACTCTTCTGCTGCCCCTGCCCGTGGCTGCCCCTCCCTGCCCGGAAATGCACACTCTTCCTAAACGGCAACAGTGAATTCATAGTTCCATCCACCTCCATGTACACATTCCCTCCCCTCCCACCATCCCCACCAGACGGCCCCCCTAACGGCACAAACTTTTCCCTCCTAAAAGCCACCACCCCATTCCCACCATCTCCCGCTTTCACAAATATCTTTGCCCTGTCGAAACATCTCATCACTGCTGGCACCCCTTTCTCTTTCTCTTTAACCCCCTCTTCCTCTTCATCCTCATCACCTGACACCATAAACCCTTCATCCCCATAAAAATCATCACCATCACCATCATCATCATCGTCGTCATCATTATCTGACCCCACCTCATAAAGTTCGTATCTTCCGTAGTCATATCCCACTTTCTTAACAATTCCTTCATCCTCATCATCAAATTCATCGTCCACCTCATGATCAAGACTCAATTCTTCCTCAGTGACGCCAATTTTTGGAGCAAAACCTCTTTTTTCTCCATGATTTGGATCAATTTTCTTGGTTTTAATAGCTGGGAATTTTATATCAGCAAGCTTGACTACTTGACTTACCGAGTGTGAAGCTAAATCATCGAAACCAAAGTCGTCTTTGGGAGGTAGGCGGGTGAATGTCGTAGCTTCTCCGCCTTCCCCGGCGGATTGGGGCGGATTTGGCGGCGGCCTGAAATTCCGCGATTTTTGCTTTCGGGACTTCGTGATTTTTGTAGGGACACGTTGTCCACTTGAATCGGTTTCGCGCCGAGATGCTGATAATGGTTTGAAATGCATAACAGTTCCCGAAAATACAGCGGAAAACGCCATAAAAGAAAAAGAAAAAAAAAAGGAAAGTATTGAGCTTGAAATGAATATGAGAAACCTGCAGAGTTTTGTAATTGAGAGACGATTACATGGAGGTGAGGTCTTATCTTCTTACTTTCAAATATTTGCATTTAAGTTGCTTTCTATATTTAGTTTGCACATTTTAGTCCTTGTTTCTTTGCACCATATACTGATATTTGAAAGTAAAGAAATTTAAAAAACTAGTCTTTGATTCTTTAAATACACAAAATTGCACTTTGGCTAATATTGAAGAGTTCTTCCAACAATATTATTAATAATCAGAATTGCTTTGCGAAATTCTAGATAATAAGTAGTGCAAATAATATTAGCAAAATTTTGGTTGAAAACCGATTTCAAAAAAGAAGAGCGCATCCTTCCTTCACTCATCGCTCAGAGACACTTCACACAGTACTCCAACTTTTCGATGGATGTTCCCAAAGACCAATTGCACACCCTTCTCGATCATGGCCTCTTCTCTTCTGCTCAAATTATGGTACAAATCGCGTTACCCTGAATCAATCCCATAAAATTTTGAGCTCGCGTTCTCGCTAATTATACTTTTTATTTACTAATTACCGGAGGATGATAATTGTTGTTTGCTCGAACTAGGGCTGTTTTGCTGTATCTTCGACATCGATACATCCCGAGACGAGCCCTCATCTTAAAGCTGAAAGCTTGGTACTTTGCGATTGTTATTGTTTTTCAAGTAAGGTGAATTTGTTTTGGTAATGGCTGTGTGGTGACAGGTTCTGTTTGGTGATTCGCTCTTTCGAGGAAAGGAGTTCCGAAGAGCAATTGTAAGACCATGACATTATGTTGAGCTTGCTATTATCATGATTTGGTGCAAAATTTGTGATTAGCTCTTGTTTTTTATATTTGTAAAATTCCCAAAATCTACAAATGCAAGTCCCATTTTTAAAATTTAATTTTGGATGACGTTTTGACAGTAAAGTATAAAGTGGCAACCCTTTGTTGGTAGTTGTACATTCATAGAACATACACTGTTTTGGTTGTTACTATTCCATGGCTCCGACTAAACATTTTGGATTACAATAGGGTGATGATAGATTCTTAACTTCAATTGATAGCTTTCAAGTCCCTATTTAGTTGTTTGGTTCCTCTATTTACGTAATTTGGTAATGCATTGGGAGCTATTGATTCTTTAAAGTTGATGTCAGTGTGCACATTTGATCCTCCAAAATTATGCACTTTTGATCCTTCTAAAACATGCACTTGTGACATTATCTTTTGGGAACCAACCATCTTGGACTTCCCACTTAATTAGTATCATCTATAATGCCAACAACTTGTAACAAAATTTGAGTTTGTAGTTTGTACCTTATACGCTCTTCTTCTTTATTTCTTAACATATGATATTATGTATAGTCTGTTAGTCCATTTTCATCTAAGTTTCATGCATCTTTCAACAGCAAGTATATAGACAAGCTTTGCAGTACCACAAAACACTACCAAAACAAAGTGTAAATACAACTCCAACAACCAGGAGCACATTATCAGCCTCTAATAGATCTTCTTCTCCAAATTCTAGCAACACCTCAGCAATAAACGAAAATGAGGTAATTCAGTTCATAAGTTCTCCAGATATTTTCATTTTGCTAAAACCAAAATGACTATCTGTATCATTTTTTTTATCTCATTGCAGGTGAAATTCCAGATTGCCACGTGTCATAGCTCACTCGGTGATAACAGAGCTGCTCTTGCTGAGGTTTGTACTTGCTTCGAGTTAGTCATGTTTAAAGTGTTTGTAATTTTTTTTTTTTTGACAAGTTCTAGGTACTTACTCAGTTTCTTATATCGATGATGCATTGCAACTGTATCTGGCTTAGTGCTTTTTGTACCTTGGATTATGAAACTATAGCATGAAAGATAGTTTGACAAAAGTTAATATGAATTAACAGATGGAAGGAATCCCAAGCAAGTCAAGAAATCTGGAGATGAATCTTATGATGGCAAAGCTCTATCGGAATTCAAGGCATACTCGAGCTGCAATTGGTTGTTTTAAGGAGTGTTTGAGGTTTGCTACCTTGGTATAGTAGTTTTGTACAATCCGCAAGCTTCTTGGCTTACTTCATAAAATGTTTGCAGTGGAGATGTTTAACCTACTTGGAAGACACTCAACCAACAGATTTCTTTTCTGAAAATCCTTTGAGAATTGATGCATCTAATGTCTTACTGTCTTTAGATTATTATTGATCCAAGTGCATAATTTCTTGTTATGTCATACTTCACATTTTGTGATATGTTAAAGGTTTCAACTTGGGTTTGTCCTTTCTGGCTGGACAATGTAATGTCAATAACCTTGTCTCTTTCCCTTTGTGTATGTGAACTTGCAGTATACCTGCTGAGTTTGTTTATTGCTACACAACTTACACTTATTTTAAATCGTACTATTATTGAAGAGAATTTGAAGAACTTTACCAATGAACTTGGTGTTGATGTTGACAGGAATTGTCCTTACATATTTGAGGCCATCATAGCTTTGGCCGAATTAGGTGTTTCTGCAAAGGATATTATTTCATTATTTCCTCAGGTTTGTTATATCTCTGGTTCCTTTAATGGGTATATTGGTGCTTACTGGACATTTGGGTGGTGTTTTGTTTACTAGATAAAAAGTAGCAAAATATAATCTAGGATTAAGTTGTGAGATTATTTAGTAGGAGGGGGTTGGCTATGACTAATTATTACATGACTATCCATCTAGGATTAAGTAATGAGATTCAATCTCATGAACCAAACATAATACAAATTTAATCATGGGATATAATCTTGCAAACCGAACACCCCCTTGGTAGACAACTTTCTCATTATGTCAATTAAAATTTTTATCTGAGGCTACCCAGATTAGATTAGGGTCTCACTCTTAAGTAGTACTCTTTTCCTCCAATAATTATTTTACTTTCCATTTCATGTTACCTTAGATTTTTGTTATATTTAAAGCCTTAAAGGAAATATGTGTGTAGTATCCATTATAATTAGCCAGCTGATGGTTTGCCATCATAGGCTTTTTATTTGTCAAGGTTCAATTCCTGATAAGCATGAATTCAACTCATTAATTATTATGAGATCCATATACTTCCTCTTTAAAGCTAGATGAATTACAACTTTGAGAAATACTGTATATGTTGTTCAGTCGTTGTCGTCAAGCAATTCTCTTAAGTCTCTATCATCTTCATTTTGTACAGTAATTTATGATAGAGGTAGGGAGTAATTTATATAACACTCAACAGATTTTCCTTAATACTCATAGAAGCTCTATGCCCACTAATTGTTTAAGGCTGCATTTAGGTATTTCAAATAAATTTCTTGTTAAGGCAAAAATTCTAAATGTGTGCCTCTCACTGTGTTTTTGCATCCCAGACACCGAGTAGAAGTGGAAGACCTCCTTCTGATCATTTTGATTCAAGTCGATGGCTACCAGTAAGTTGTTTCAAGAGTAGATCTATTTACAAATTAAAACATTGGGATGTTAACTTTTAATCTTTTGATGATCTTATTTAACTAAACCATGGATTTTGGCAACAATATTCTTCAACCATTCTTTTGCTTGCCGTTCTATTGAACATCATATTGCTGAGTTCTTTTGTGTACTGTAATAGAATTTCCCCTACTATTGGTGCAGCGCTATGTTGAAGCCCAATGCTGTATTGCTTCAAATGATTACAAAGGTCAGGTTGGCTGTATATATATTTATCTCCTGCAAAGAATCTATAGATGAAAATTGCTTCTTTTCATGTTCACAATGCAATGCTCATGCGTGCCACACTGATATTATAATTTGTAGTCTGAGGCAGCATTTTCCTGGGAAGGCCGTTGGCGCTTCACTCGAATATTCTGCAGAAAGTTCATGATTGAACAAACACCATGCCTTTTTTCTTATTTTCTTGTGCTTGGCTATCAGGTGGGCTCGATCTATTTACGGAACTGCTACAACGGTTTCCTAACAACATCCACATATTACTCGAAATGGCCAAGGTTTGTGGAATGAGGCCTAACAGTTTAAGTATGTTCTCAGTTGCATGCTGGTCTTTGTAGAAGCTTTAGTCTTTAGGTTTCAGTTCGTCGGCAGGTTTCCTTCAGGATGAATTTTTTAGGCGAATGCAATTACTCTTTTTGTCATGACAGCTATAGCTGGTGAGTAGTGACATCACTGACACTTTTTGTGAATTGCTCTCTGAAGGTCAAAGCTGTCATAGGAAAAAATGATGAAGCCATTTTGGATTTTGAAAACGTGAGTAGTTCACTTATTATAATCACACAAAAAGTTCTGTTGTGAAGCACAGTAAAATAATCAAATGGCTTCTGCAGGTCCTGTCAATTGATCCATACGTTGTGACTTATATGGATGAGTATGCTATGCTTCTGAAGCTTAAGTCAGATAATTCCAAGTTAAATAAGTTAGTTCATGATCTCTTGAACATCGATCCTACAAAACCCGAAGTATTAGTGGCCTTAGCTGTTCTGTGGGAAAAGAAAGATGAGAGAGGAGCTTTAACATATGCTGAGAAGGTTAAGTTTCTTGTCACTGAGTTGATTAGATTGCTAGAAGTATTTTATGATTGTTATTTATTTACCATAAACAGAGCATCCGGATTGATGAAAGGCACGTAGCTGGTTACATAATGAAGGTATGACAATCTTATTTTCATATTTCCTAGATTGTCTCTTTGTTATTTGGATTTCTATACCTAACAATTTGAGATTATCCAGGGAAATCTTTTCTTGTCTTTGAATCGACCAGAAGCAGCTGTCATTGCCTTTAGAGGAGCTCAAGAACTAAGGCCTGATCTTCGCTCATATCAAGGTATGTTAAGACAATTGATTGATGTATTACATTCTGATGTTTTTCCAAGATGATTAGTACGAATAGTTTTTCAATTAATGAAATTCATGTAACTAGCAAGGGGGCATAGTATGAAGCTCGAGATTTATATTATTGCAGGTTTAGTTCGCTCATATCTCGCTGTTTCAAAGGTGAAAGAAGCTCTATTTGCAGCAAGAGAGGCAATGAAAGCTATGCCTCAGTCCGGAAAGGCTCTGAAACTAGTTGGGGATGTACATGCTAGTCATGTCACCGGAAGAGAAAAGGTATGCCTACAGCAAATGAGTTTAATCTGTAGTTTTCTTTCTCTGCCAATGGAGCTGTGCACATGATGAATCCGTTCGCGACCCTGTCTATAATTTTGAATTAATTAGCATTACCTAAATTGGTATCCTTCCTGAAATTAGGGATAATTACGCACATTTTTTCTTGCATATCTTTGCAGGCAAAGAAGTTTTATGAATCAGCCCTCAGACTTGAACCTGGTTTTCTTGGAGCCGCGCTAGCTTTGGCTGAACTCCACGTCATGGAAGGTCGAAATGGAGATGCGGTCTCCCTCTTGCAGCGTTATTTGAAAGATTGGGCTGACGACTGTTTGCATGTCAAGCTTGCTGAAGTCTTTGCAGCAACAAACATGCTACAAGATGCCCTTTCACATTATCAGGCAGCGTTGAGGTAAAAACACTCTGTCGTCGCCCTACTTGTGACATTGCATGATACCCCCTGCTGAATTTCGATATATTTCAGAATAAACCCCCAAAATGAAGGTGCTAAAAAAGGACTAGACCGCTTGGAGAAGCAAATGAAGGTCTGCATTATATCTGCTCAGTCTTTGAATATGATGTCCTTGCCATTAACGAGTAATTTGAATCAAATCTCTGTTTTTAGGGAATTGATCCTGATGCACCTGAAGAGGACGAAGATAATGAGGTTGATGATGGCGATGGAGATCAAGAAGAGGTCGAGCTATTATGATTCAAATATTGTTGTAAAGTTTCATCATGGCCAGAAATATCATATGTAACATTGCTGTTACGGAATGTAAAATTTCACAATACATAACAGACGAGAATTTGAAAATTCCACATCAGAAATTTCAAAATATAAAAATCTTCGGAATATAAATCTTGTGATCTAATTATCCATCCATATTTATAGATTACTTGGTGGGCTTGGTAAGTGATCCAATGAGATTTGGATAGATATTCTGCTATTAAATTAGCCTAATATGATTAACTAATCTATTTTAATAAAATTTCAAAATTAGAATTTACATACACAACAACAACATTTTTTTTTTAGTATATATACCCGAGCAGGGTGGCGGCAATTGGTTTGAATGTTGTTCCACTTATAAAAAAAAATATATCAATCAATTATTAATCTCTTTAGAAGCATAAATAATGTACTTATGTTCATTATTAATCTTTCCATATGATATACGAGCGCGCAAACTATCGTATATATATTCTTAACCAACCCATGCATGCATTGTGACGGAAGTTTTTTACTTTTGTATATATACTTAATGGAAATATATGAACAATGGAGCAAGGAAATCAGCAATTATTCAAACTATAGTTTCATAACTCATAGTGCAACTTCAATACAAAAAGGTTGAAGTATACACAGATTATTCATATAGGAGAACTGGAAGCATAAAAAGCTTCATACTCTCCCTACACACCTATCTACTAACTAGTATATATCCTAGTCGACTCATATACGACTATAATTAAGTATCCATAAAAACTAGTACTACATTTAACACCATGGTATCAATTAATTAATTATTAAACCCACAATGCACCTGCCCTTTTGAGCATGGGCTTCAATGACCTCTTGAGGTGGAGACTCATGATTTCATTGGCACCGCCAACAAATTCACCACCTATGAACACCGCTGGCAAGGCCTGGTTTCCCCCCAGCCGCATCAGTGCTTGCTCGATCTCTTGGCCCCACGACATCTCGTCCAGCTCGTATATTGTAGGGTTCACACCAAAATCATAGAAGAGGGACTTGATGGTGTGGCTCATGCAACACTCCGTCTTGCTAAATATCACAATAGGCTTCTCCGACACCATTTTGTTCACTCTCTCCATTGATATTGCAAATCAAATATTGATTCAATATATGTCACCTTCCAAAAATGTGTTGTGATTTGTATGTATAGGAAACTTTGTTTTGATGTGATGAATATGTGGAGCATGGGAGCATATATATATTAGGGGAAGGAAAGATTTGGGGTAGAATTGGAATATTTGCTTTCTCTCTCTTTTGTTGGAGAACATTGGATTGGAGGGGTTGGGAATTAAATTTTTTTGATATGGGATATTTGATGATATCTTTTTTTGTGAGGGTCTAAAAATGAGAGTGATTGATGTGCCCTACTTCATAAATAAAATAAAGTAGTAAACGACGACGAATATTTGCATACGAAAGAACGTGTCCTTTGTACGGGTGACTTATACCACCATGCATGATTTAAATGTTAGTAGTACTTAATTTTTTAAGGATTAGGATATGTCTTATGATAGCCACAATTTACTAAAAAGATATTCCCATAAAATAATTAAAGTGGCAAATTTCTATCAAATTGGGTGATGTAAGAATATTTCGTATTCTTGATTAGTCGATGTTATCTGATATTATTATTATCCATCAAATCTACTTTATTCTAACCGTACATGATTTGACTTTTGCAATCTCGGAATAGAAGTGCAATTTATTCGACAAATCGCATTATTTCGTTATCTTATTTAGGTATAGTTGTCTTTGTGAATTTTTTTTATCTAATCATATTTTAGAGAGTATATATATTTGGTGGTCCAATAAAATTGTGTGGTGTATGTTTAGTAGATGCATCCAGTGAGCCGGAGAAAGAAATAAAAGTTGGATTTATCCAATTGGGACCTCTTACTTTTCTTTTTCTTCTTGCTCCAAAACATATATTCCACCCACACACAAACAATGGTGAATAGGATCGAATATAATTCTTTTTATTGGATATATATTGTATTTCGTGATCGTTTATATAAGACGAATTTTAAACCTTTTAATTCTATCTGCCAATCGAAGTTTGTGATGTGGTATTTGGCAATTGGCATTAATAATAAAAAAATAATATGATGTTAATTTTTTAATAATACGTTTAAAGAATGTTCAAAAATCACATCGAATTTATGATTAAGTATCACGATTAGTGTTATAATTTAAGCGTTTTAAACCTAACAGATAGAACATGTGTTCCATTACAATTTGCAATTAATTGATAATCTCATGTGTAATTAAGAACTTGAAAAACTTCTCTCGATCATTAATTATTTAGTTTTTGGTAGCGTAACTAACATAGTACGATAAAACTACAAAAATAATCTCTTAGTTGGGTGAGTAAATTCTTATATAGTCCCACAGCAACATTAGGGTTAGCATTTTTAGCCTAAGAATAACATGAAAATTCTCCTGAATTGAGCAATTAGGTTTATAATCTCTTAACAACTTTAAACACTTAATCCTAACAAAATTAAAAATAGTAGGAGTACTCTACATATATGACATATTTTTATCATTCATGTGGGCACAAAAATATAGAAGCATTTTTTGTGCGAAGGTATATATAAAAAAAGCAGCATTCAACTTTCGCAGCAGCTTTTCGTCACACATTCGAATCTATTAAAAAGAAGAAGAAAGAAAAGCCGACGTTTAGAATGTGTGTGTATGCTTGACAGCCGTCCAAGCTTGTATGTACACCAAGTAATCGTCACACGAGATTCTCTATATCATGACCTTAACTATAGTAATGAAGTAGTATAGAAGAGACAACAACACAATGAGGAATCGTCAAATGCTGGATTCTAGAGTATAACTTAAAGCTGCAAGAGCAAGTGTCCATATGTAAGTGGCCCTAAAATGCCCCAAAGGACAAGAGACATCTTACATAACACATTTGTGTGTCTGTGTGAAGCAGATGCCATTTATAGGTACAACTTATACATGTATACATAATACACGTGTGTGTATGTGTTTGCATAATGTAAAACTTGTGCAGGTTTAGAGACGAGTTCGGTTTTGAGCATCCCATACATGTACTCTAATTACCACCTTTTTTATTTGGCAAAACACATCAAATGATCCCTAAATTTTGATTTGTTTGTTTCATTGGGTTCTTATATACAATTTTTTATTTTAATAAACCCTTATACATTTAGTTTTTATTTCAATATCCTTGTATTATTATTTTTGTTTTGTTTTGTTTTTATTTTGTTAAATCCTTATTTAATGGATTTCATTAAAATTTTAAATTATTTAAGTAATAGCAATATTAATAAACTGTTAATTTATAATAAAAAGTATTTTGCCAAAAAAAACTTGAACTTGACTATTTAAACTAGAGGTATAAATAAAAATTATATCTGCGTTATAAGAATTAAACTAGAGCAAATTAAAATTAGACGTGGGCATAAGATAGACAAATTCTTGAGGTGGTTCTGATTGCGAATAAAGAGGTATGGTGGGCTAAGAGGACTAAGCAAAAGGCCGTGATCCTTATGCTCAATTTTTAGAAAGTCTACGACACGGCTCGGTAGGACTTCTTGGAGGAGATTATGTTAGGCATGGGGTTTGGAAATAGGCGGACAAATTGGGTTATGGAGTGTGTGAAAACGGTTATACCTTTCTGCTAGCAGAAGGACTACGTCAAGGACACCCGTTGTCATATTTTCTGTTTCTTTTGGTGGCTGAAATATTAAGCTTTAATAGAATTGTTTGTTGAGGTAGGGAGCTTGGGGTATTCGTAGAGTTCAAAGCTGGGAAGGACCGAGCCCCAGTCACGCATCTTCAGTATGCTGATGATACAATCATCTTTGCCCCGGCTGATATCAGGATTCTGGATGCCTATAATTTTTTTTCTCGATATTTCGCTTTGCTTATAGGATTGAAGATAAACTACAAGAAATCTATCATCAAACCGATGGAGTATGGATATTAAATAGATGTGTTATTTTATAATGGCCGAGTTAAAGATTCCATTATAAAAAAATATAGGAACTTGCAAATTTTTAAAAAAAATTGTAAAAAAAATCTAATTAACCATAAATTTAAAACAGAAGGACCTATATATGTATCTATTTTCCCTTTCTATTTTGTATACTAATTATGTGAAAGCAACAAATATGCTTATTTGCTATGGTTGCATCCTGTGCCAAGAGGATTGCACGATCGAGGTTTGAGCATTTGTAACGCTCCACTTTTCGAACCCTAATTTTAAACCATAAAATTTTTGCATTAAATGCTTTTAATGCTATGAAGTATGCGGATTAAATGATGAGTGAATTAATTGCATGATTTTTTTGTGACCTAATTGCAATTTGGAGTTGAGATTGATTTGAAAAGTCAAATCTGTTGAGTATATGACATGACTGTTGAATAGTTAATATTGTTGAAAATGTGACGTGGTCGTGGAATGGTCAATGTCGTTGAAAATGTGACGTGGAGGTGGAATAATCAAAATGGTTGAAATTTGCGACATGATTGTGTGAATATTTTGATGCGGGGTGAAATATATTGTGGTGAATTATTTTCCTAAGGTTGAGTGAGATTGAATAGATTCATCCAGAATTATTCCACCCATTTTATTGAAATTTTCGACCACTATGATTTATTCGAGAAGAATCCTATTTTCTTGGATTTAATTAATTGCTTGGGATATTTATCCAATTAAATCCAAAACTCAATTATTCTCCCTATGAGAAAAATCAATCCCCATGATATTTCCAAGGAGATTTTGAAAATCTCCTATTTATGGAGAGGAGGGATTATTTATTATATTATTTGATCCCTTATTTATTCCCTTCCATGAATAAATATAAATATCCTAGCATATCTTACCATATCTAAGGAGATATTTCCATATCATATTTAAATTAGGATTTGAATTTGATTCCTTGTGAGAGAGACTCAAAATCCCGCCACTTTCCTACTGGGAGAATTATTATTTTTATTCTGCTCCGTGAAATCTCTTGCTCCGTGAAAATCTAAATAAATCCTACGCATAACTTAATAGGCAGAAATCGCCTACTTCTTATTTTAATAGTGTGATTTATTATTTTATTCTACTCCGTGATATTTTATTCTACTCTGTGAAATACCAAATTAAATCATATGCTTATTAAATAACATATAATTCGAAATCCCTATTTTTCTCTCCCTAATTCACTCTAACTTCTCCCCATCAAATCTTCCCAAATCTTTTATTTATTTATTTGGGGATATAATTATTGCAGTCTATAAATACACGAGAGAAAACCTAAACCTAAATCAAAATCACGCCTCCCTCACTCTTGAAGTTCACGCCCCCACTCCTCCACCCTCTCTCAATTTTTCTTTTATTTTTCTCCAAGAATTCTTCATCTTTTGAGAAGAATTAATGTTGAAGCCTCAAGAATTATTGAAGAATCAAGATTTTACTTTGTTTCTACCGATCGTTTCTATCAAGAAGAGATATTTTGATCTATCTCTCTCATCTAACCGATTAATCGGTGTTCCTGAACCTTCATGCATATAGATTGAGTGAAAAGGGGAAACCAATTTATAAATGGGATACATGTGTGTGTGTGGATCGACGTATGTGTGTGTGTGTCGGCGTATGTGTTTGTGTGTGCGTGTGATGTGTGTTGAAGAACACTCATGCGTGACCATGATTTGATGATAGATCTGGAGTTGTAGTATGAATAAATTGATATGAAGATCATGTCTTGATTGTGACTGTTAATATAAAACAAATCGATGGGAAAAGGGAAACGTTGGGAACATGCATGAATTCGAGTAATTGATTGAGACTGATTTGTGATACACGTTAATTTAAAGGTGATAACTCGCGCTCTAAGCGTGATAGCAAAGGGAAGAAATTACTTGAAATTTGAGCAGTCGAGGTGGACTTTATTCTCCTAAACTCTTTTATATTGAAAATCATGATTACAGCGTTATAAGGGTGGTTTAAAATGTTATGCCATGCCTGTGATTGTTTTGATGATGTCGTTTGTCTGATGCCTAGTTTGTGAGTACGCTCCATTAGGCTATAGGGCTATGTTGTCTGATGCCTAATTTGTGAGTTCGCTCCATCAGGCTATAGAACTATATAAACGAATTCGGGTTGAGCAGGGCCGCAAACCCTATCAGGCTAGTGTACACAGTTAGGATCGGGAGCTGTCCTTGCTAGTCGACCGGTCTCGTGGGCGAATAGTGTGGCCACACTTTCGTCGCACTATGGAATTGTTGTGATTTGTGGATTGTTGAGAAAATGGAGGAGATTGTTTGACTGGCCAGTCTATGAAATTATTTTGTGATACTCGACGATATTCTTTACTAAATGCAAAAACTCGAGTTCACTGTGTTAAGGATGGCATATCTGTTAAAAATATTTTGGCACGAGTCCACTGGATATTTCAAAATACTCAGCCATGCATGTGTTTTCCCTATGTGCAGGTTGAGCTGGCGACGAGCGGTTGGTGGTGTTGAGCAATTTAATAAAATACTATGGTTGTCTTGAAACTCCGAGTGTCATTGTGTCTTCACACATGACTTTACTCTTCTCTTGGATGCTTCCGCTGAAACATGTTTTACTTATTGTTGGTTGATGTTGAAACTATAAATTCTCGTTTGGAACCTAGAGGCATGATATGTTTTTGAGTACTCTGAACCCTTGCCGTTTTGATTATTTTAATGATAGCTGTTATCCTTTTGATTTAACTGCCAAAGCGTTGCTCTGACTTATCTTGATGTTAACCGTTCATTAAATGTTGGTCAAACTCTTTTATGGAACCCTAGACTTTGTCTTTGTTTGTCATTTAAGCCCTTTTAGGTCGCGATCGCCCTAATTTAATTAACCCTAGAAGGGCGGTTGACGGTACAGGTTTCTTTCCCTAGTGGGTTTCGTATGTAAATTGAGTGCATCCAACTAATCAGGAAGAGATTCCCGACCCAGCTGAGTCGTTGGTACGATAACCGGGACCTGGCTTCAAACAAGTTTTCTCAACCCACTTCTACTTGCTAGTATAATGGAGGTAAGGGTCGAATCCCATGAGGATGGACACGTTTTGATAACTGTGGTGACTTTCCTGGGTGTTTTGGTTAGCTACCACGCTTGGGTTGAGATTTTACCTAGACAGGAAATAAAGGTGGTACTCTACTGACTAGTAGGCGAGAAAATAACAGACATGTGGGAGTGTTCGTGAAAATAGGGGACAAGGTGTATCAGAGACATATGGAAAGTGGACAGTTACTAAAAGGGGAAATTTAGACAACAAGGTATATCTGATGGCTGGGTGCCTTCTGACAGGTCTGGGCAGTACATCTGAAAAGTAGGGAACAAAAGCAAAAGTAACTTAAAAGTAAAGTGGTTCAAGCTAAAGTTGATTTTGACGTTTTCTTCTTCACCAAGTATTAACAGAATTCAGATAAACACAAACACCATGACTGAACTTCAGATTCACAAATTCAAACTTAAGATCCATCGATTTAAATGCTCAAACTTAAATTAAACAGTGAAACTGCAACTTAACTTCTACTGACTGACATGCATGGTGGTAATCACAACGCAGAAAAGAACTCATGCACGAAAACTTGACTAAACATAGCTACACTTTGAATCAACAACTCTCGATAAGAAAACACTTAGAAATTGAAAGCAATGACTAAATCTAACTTTCCTAGGCAGAATGAAGCAAACTCGAACCAAAGTGACATGCGAAATAGAAACTTCATAATGTAAATGTTGGAAAATAACAAAGTACTTCAAAAGAGCAACAACGATGAGTGTTTGCAAATAACTAACGATGAAAACAAGTAAACTTTAAACTAAGAAAGCGATTAAGATTGTTTTTGCCACTCCGGGCGATGATACTACTACACTGCTACGATAACTGGCTGGAACGGCGGACTGATGACTTCTCCGGCAGACTCTCGGACGTCAAGTGACCATGGCTGTGGCGAGGAACGAGAGGTAGGATAATGCTGAAGGATCGATCTTCTAGAGAGAATTCTACTAAGTGTGATTGTTGAACTGCGAACTCCTTTTCTCTCTCCAAGTGACTTCTTTTATAAGGAGGCTTGCCCTTGCTTTTAGGGTAGACTTTTCCCGCAATTTGACCTTTTTGCCCTTGTCAATGATCATCCCAGCTATTCTCCTTCTCCATCTCGAGCCATTTCTCTGGCATGCATCCTGGTAAGTATGGCACCCTTCTGGCGCCCTTTTCACTTGCGTAACCTGAATCGTCTCCTACTGACTTGGATCCTTCAATCCTGCACACTTAAGCAACTGTTTTGCAGATAATACATGAATTTCACGACATACTGACCAGTAACCAAGGCTTAGAATACGACTTATCAGCGGTCGTGACAGCATTGGCCTTGGTTGAAGATCCAACGGCATGGTTTCGTTTTCCATGGGGAGCTTACTCTTTCCAGATGATTGAGGATTACATAAAAGACATTGGACCGAAAGAAGGCGTAAACATGTACCGTTTGTATGGTCCCTTTTGGGCAATTCAATTTTGGGCTTTGGAGACCTTTCCTAGTCTCCATCGTTTTACTGGAAATAAAGTCAGCGATACCAAACTTCAGAGATGTTTGAGGTGGGAACAGGCTGCACGGAGCTGCCCATATGGTTCATATTAGGGGTGGGTAAACGGTTTTCGGTTAATTGGTTAATCAGTTAACTGAGAACTGAACCGGAATCAGTCGGTTACCGGTTAACTGATAACCGACATTTACAGTTATCGGTTCGGTACCAGTTATACATTTTTGCTCTAAGTCGGTTATAACCGATAACCGAATTAAATTCAATTTTAATTTCAATTATATGTTTATTTAATACTAGAATAAATTATAATTTACTTTCAAACTTTGTCACAATGGAAGAAATTGTAATTTATATCTAAATTTTGTCAAAGTCTTGTATTGCAATGTCAAAAAAGTCTATATTAATTTGTGTCACTATCAATTATTATAGTATTATACTTATAAATTTATATCTCAAAGTCAATAAAGTGCTTAAGCATTACTATGTTAAATATAGAATAACCTTTCACTTTATTGGAGAAAAGTTTTAAAATTATAGATCACGTAAAGTTTAAGTCTTTAAAAGTGCCTAAACAATTTATGCATTACTTGTAGATAGGAGTATAATAATAATAATAATAATAATAATAATAATAATAATAATAATAATAATAATAATAATAATAATAATAATAATAAAAGTAGATGAAAAGTTAAAAGTTAAAACCATAAACAATTTTAATTTCAATTATACTTTTAATTAATAATAAAAGAAACTGTAATTTACTTTTAAACATTGTCACAATAGAAGAATATGTAATTTACTTCCAAATTTTGTCAAAGTCTCATATTGCAGACTTGCAATGTCAAAAAAGTCTATTTTAATTTGTGTACTATCAGTTACTTATACTTATAATATCTCAAATCCAATAAAGTTTCTAAATATATTTTTTAAAATAAGATCTCTCAAAGTTAACAAGTGCTTAAGCAATACTACTATTTTAAAAATAAGATAACCTTTCACTTATTATTAGAGAAAGATTTTCAAATATTAGATCATTTAAAGTTTAAGTCTATTAAAGAGCCTAAACAATATATGTATTGCTTGTAAATAGAGTATAATAATAATAATAATAATAATAATAATAATAATAATAATAATAATAATAATAATAATAATAATAAAAAAATAAATAAATAAATAAAATTAGATAACAAGTTAAAAGTTAAAACCATAAACAATTTTAATTTTTGTTAAATTTTTAATTAATAATAGAAGAAATTGTAATTTACTTTCAAATTTTGTCACAATAGAAGAAATTGTAATTTACTTCCAAATTTTGTCACAATAGAAGAAATTGTAATTTACTTCCAAATTTTATTAAAGTCTCATAAGTCATATTGCAATGTAAAAAAAAGTCAATTTTAATTTGTGTCACTATTAAATATCTCAAAGTCAAGTGTCTAAGCATTATTTTAAAAATAAGATCTCTTAAAGTTAATAAAGTGCTTAAAAACTAGTATGTTAAAACTATTATAAACCAATTCGGTTAGTTCGGTTAAAACCGATAACCGACCGGTTCTAATCGAGTCGGTTAATTAAGTAACCGAACCGAAGATCGGGTCGGTTCCGGTTAGTTTTTTTTATGAAATTTTGGGGTCGATTAACCGACATGTCGGTTCGATTATTAACCGAACCGACCGAATACCCACCCCTAGTTCATATGGATCTTTATTTGATCAGACAGACGTAAGTTTTATGATATTGCATGCTTAAATTTATTACATAAATTTATGATATTGGCTAATATTACATTGAATTTTTTTTTTCAGTTGCAGATAACACACATGCAACCAACTGCGGATGAATTAGAGACATCCTATATGAAGTCTTTGGATAATGGAGATTTGTTCAGTGTATTCTATATTTCTGTCAGGAAAAATAAAGATCATGATGAAAAGATATCGGTGAAGGTGACGGTGGATAAATTGAAAATGCTAAGGGATGAGGGACCTAATGGGGTCAAAAGAATCGACAATGAGTTGATCAACAATCTGCATCTTGACATTAGTCGTACTAATTGCATTCTTTCGGAAATTAATAATAGTTTCTTAGAGAAGAAAAACTCAGCTGCTAGAAAGAAAGTGAAGAATGCGATTCCACTCCTTGAAGATCTTATTAAACAGATGAAAAACTTCACTGATATCAGCAGTGATGAGGGCAAGGGCAATTTGGGACAAGGACAATCAGAGGTAATCGAATAGAATTTACTCTAATTATAACTGATATCAACAACAATGAGGAATCAAATAGAATTTAATCTAAACACTGCATTTGACAGAACTGTTGGAATTATATCTGATATCATCAGCAATAAGGAGAAGGGCAATTCGGACAAGGACAATTAATTAGTATAGAATTTGGATAAAATAGTGTTTGCATTAATAGAAATTAAATCAGAAAAATATTATCAAACTCATGTTTTTTACTAGCGAGGAGCCTAGATTGATCTTGATATCAAGATAGTTACTCCCTTCGTCCACAAAATGTTGTCCATATTTGACTCAGGACATGTTTTAAAAAATGTAAAGAAAACTGAGTGCAAAAAGTTAGTGGTTTGTAGGTTTCACATTTATATATTAGTTTTATAATAGAATGTGACTGTAATAAGTTAATGGAAAGTGATGACCATTTACCAAAAATGAAAAAAAAGCAAAGTGGACTATATTTTGCGGACAGACCGAAATGGTAAAAGTGGACAACATTTCACGGATGGAGGGAGTAATCGTCATATAGTTTTATCTTTACTTTTCAATCGGTGTTCCAAGTTCCAACGGTATAATTAATTGTAATATAAAGTAACTTTTTTTATTTTATTTTATATAGCCAACTATATGATATTACTATTTGTAATATAAAGTAACATTTTTTTTATATTTTATATAGCCAACTATATGATATTACTACCTCTGTCCCTGAAAATTTGATATATATTACCATTTCGGTCCGTCCCTGAAAATTTGATACACTTCACTTTTACCATTTTTGGTAGTGGACCCCATATTCCACTGACTCATTTCTACTCACATTTTATTATAAATCTAATACTTTAAAAGTAGGACCCACATCCCACCAACTTTTTCAACTCACTTTCCATTACATTTCTTAAAACCCGTGTCGGGTCAAAGTGTAGCAAATTTTGGGGGACGGAGGTAGTACTATTTTTTCAATGAACTTGTTACATATAAAAATGCATAACAAAATATAGGGCACTTTTAGGTCATCGTTAGTTTATTATTAAGTCATTTTAATAAATGATGACTTAAAATGATCTAAACATGACATCCAACCCAATTTTTATAAAATGACCTAAAATTGATTAATAATGATCTTCCTTGTTTTTGGTTAATTATTAACCATTAGAACTAATCCTTAGGCCAAGATTTAAGCTTCATTAATGGATTTAGTTACATTCTTGTTTGGATCATCTCCCTATATATACATATACATACCTGAGATGGAGTTGGCACAATCACCGATTGTCCACGTTTGACTTATTCAGTAAACCGTTTGCCTCTCGGATTCTTCTTAACCTTCGGTGTAAGTACATCATTCTCATAAACTTTCTCGAACGCATGTCAGATTTCATCAATCACGTATGCACCATCAATAGTGCACGGTAATGTGTGTATCTCAGGACACACATTTGCTCCAACCCTCTGTCCAAAGAGCTTCATATTCTTCATAGGAACCCGTGCATATTTAGCCGCAACTTGTTGCTTCAATGGGACTCCTACATGAATAAAGGCTGAAAAAAGGTTAAGTAAGATTAAATCAATAATAAAAGAAATAATCAATATGGAATTCGTATCACTCACTGGGATGTATTGCTGATCTAATTGCGAGAGCACAAAGAATGTACGTTGGCCAGGTATTCCAATTTCCAGCAAAACAGCCCATATTTTTCCCATTGACGCGCAAACGACCTAAATGGTAGAGTCACCTTAGTTGGATCGGTCGCGTTGGGAAAATACTCCATGAGTTCTTGTTGGCACGTAGTTTCAAACATCTATAAAAAAACTATAATTAATTATGTAGACAAAATATCATCTTCAAAATGACAAGAAACAAGGGTATAGTAAAACGGTGTTGTCGTTGATTAAGTGTTTAGCATAATTAATGTCTACGTCATTTTTATTTCATAGTTCCGATTAGGCGACGCCTCATGATTATTTTTAGCAAATGATTAATTATAATTAAATTTTGTACAAAAGACTATGTTTTGCCGGTGGTCTCAGCCCAATTCTCCGGTGGTCCTAGGCTTGGCTCAACCCAATTCACCGGTGGTCCTAAGCTTCTGAATTTATAAAAAGAAGCTCAGCCTAATCTCCGGTGGACCTGGCTCATAAGCAATCCGTGTAAGGGGAACGCATGTGCTGATCCAAAGCTCTATGTACATCGAAATTGTTATGAGAAATTAGGTTTTTACTACTAACTTAACTCTGACATTTATGTGTATACATAAAAGTATAATAGGTATATATGAAGATATAATCTTAATTTTATCTTAAGGGGGCGTTTGAATAACTAGAAAAGGGTAGATATGAGCCCTTATCCATGTTTATTTTTCTGTTTGGTTACAATATCGATTTTTACACATGACCCGGTAAAAACACACTGACCCGAAAGATTTTGAGATTGGTATCACAGTTCAGCGAGAAAGTGAATACCTCTTTTCAATTGCGATAAGGCACCCTTCCTGATGCAGCAATTTAGATTGAAATTTTGGAAACAATTTTACCCATATCTTCCGTCGTTTAGCTCTCTTCCTCTCATTTCTTCCACACAATTTCTAGTTGGCAGTGTATAGCTCGTTCACCACGCCGATTATTCGACTTCCACAAGCGATGGACGCCGAAGATGCCCGGCGAAAGCAGGTAACGCCCTCGTCATCCCCCTTTGGCTAACTAGTCCGTCGGGGTTCTAATCGTGGTTATGTGAGTAATTTTGTTCCAATCGTTACCACCTAATTTGTGCAGCTCATTCTCAATTGGATCCAATTTGTTATTGCTGGACATGGTAGTCTGATATTCAGCCCCAATTTCGTTATTCCATGTCGAATCCATACAATTCGATGTCGCTTGTGGGCATTTATTTCTATAAATTTTGGGTGTAATCGCCTCATTCAATAGCTTACTTTGGCTTGTGAAATAGTACCTTTTTGCTCTACTAATTCAACTTGTAAATTATAAAATGGGTCAAATTAGGTTAAAGATGAAAGTTGCAAGTAAAGTTAGTTTTTAATAGACTGTGTTTCTCAACTAGTAACTGATCTAACAAATGTGTAATCTTACAACTTAGTTCGACACAAATTTCATGTTGATAAATTAGGAGAATTTTGTCTAATCTTGCTGCCTATGTCTATGTTAGATTTGTTTAAGAGATTAGTGCAATGAGTTTATGACAGAATGTTGAGAAGAAAATAAAAATCACATCTTTAATTAAAATGGTGAGGTGTGTTGTGGTTGTTGATGTCTAAAAGTATTTTAAAGAATTGGAGTTTACAGTTGATACACTTTATAGTTCAATTGGAGTATCATGTTGATAAATTAGGAGGAAAATGTCTACTCTGGAAATTAGTTCAAAAAACTTTCTCTGCATTTGTTCCCAAAATTTTCTTCTATGAATTATCAAGTTTTAATTATAGTTTCTACAGATAAAGCGCCGCCGCATAACAAGTACTCAGTTATTGCTTTTATTGGAGGAAATCATTCAATCTCATCAAATGAACATGCTCCTCCTATTGACATTGGTTGTATCCCTCATCGATTTACCCCGAAGGAAATGGCATATTCATCAATTGAGGGGGAGATATGTACTTGTTGATAGAATTCCAGCTCAAGTCAAGCACATGGATAGGCTTGTAAGAGTTTCAGACCGATATTGCTTTGACAATATGCGCATGAACAGGAATGCTTTTGGTCGCTTGTGTCGTATTCTTCGCCAATACAGCGGCCTAACTGACTCCAAGTACATAAAGGTTGAAGAGCAAGTGGCTATGTTCTTATGCATCTTATCCCATCACAAGAAAACTATAATTATTGGTTTTGAATTCACAAGGTCCTCGCATACAGTGTCCCGATACATGCACAACGTTCTGGGTGGTGTTCTCAAACTCCACGAAACATTATTTGTCCAGCCAGAACCTGTCCCGGATAATTGCACCGACCATCGTTGGAAGTGGTTCAAGGTTAGCATCTTCACTGAGCTAATGGAATAATTTTGTTGTTTATTCATAACCTCAGTTATTATTTGCTTTGTTATTCTTGAATGGTGTTGGATTGTTGTATTGTTGTAAAAAAATGACTTGTTCTTTGCTGCCGTGAATAGTAATAAATTGTTTTGTTTGTATAGGGTGCCGTAGGAGCATTAGATGGGACATACATAAATGTGCGAGTGCCCATTGAGGACCAACCCAGGTTCCATTCTCGGAAAGGGCAAATATCAACCAACACTCTTGCTGCTTGTGATAGATTTTTACGGTTCACATATGTACTTCCTGGCTGGGAAGGATCGGCCGGGGATTCGAGGGTTCTCCGTGATGCAGTCTCAAGGCCACACGGGCTGCGCGTCCCCATAGGTACGAATATGAAGCATCAATTACATTGCTTTGCCAAATCATGTTCTATTTTGTTACTGAACCATTATGTTTTCTTTTATTTGTAGGCACATACTACCTATGTGATAATGCATATGCTAACAACGAGGGTTTTCTCACACCATACAAAGGAGTGCGTTATCATCTTAAAGAGTGGGGTCCTGCCGCACATGTGCCTCAAAATCCAGAGGAGCTCTTCAATATGAGACACACCAAAGCGCGCAATATCATTGAACGGGCTTTTGCCATACTGAAGATGCGGTGGGGAATACTAAGGAGTCCTAGCTTCTACCCGCTACAGGTTCAAATCAGGCTAATCACATGTTGCTTTATTCTTCACAACTTTATCCGGCGTGAAATGGATGACGACCCTATCGAGAACCAACTTGACATCGAACTAGGGGAAGTTGCAGAAGGTGAAGAGCTAGGGGAGAACCTCGGTTATGTTGATAGCATTGAGCCTACAGATGCATGGACTAACAAGAGAAGAGATTTGGCATTGCACATGTGGAATAACCGAGATGGTCATTAAGAGAGAGACCTACGACTAAATCTATTTGACTAGCGAACTTTGGTACTCTTTTGCAGATATTTTGTATGGAGTGACTTCAACTAATTAGCACTTGTACTACTTATTTGGTTGTGTTGATGAAATTGTTATTTATAAGAACCTAGTGATGCATTTCAAAAACTCTACGTTTGTCTGCATTATATGGCTGATTCTTGTCAATCATTTGAGCTTCAATTTGCAACACTGATATCATATTATTTCGAATCATAACATTCAACAAATAAATTCCAGCTCAACAAACAATAGAGGAGAGACTTAGAATTTTTTATAGATAATATAATCATTCATGAAATAATTAACACAGTGCTGAGCATTCAACATTGGAGTCACAAGATGCGCACAATTTCCAAACTAATAGTCTTTTACAAAATTTTACTCTACCTGCATCTTACAATATCCAAACTAGTAATATTTTGGACAACACAGATTAGTTACCTGATAAGTAGCATATTTCATAGACAATATCCATAATGGTTTTTGTACAAAATAGATGGTTCACCAGGTGCATATATCACACAGTAGAGGGTGGACACATTTAAGAGTTTTGTATTTCAGCATAAGAGCACAAAAGATTTCAACGACCATCGTTGCAAAAAGGTCAGATCTTGCACCGAAGACCAACCATCTAACCGATGTTGTTCTCTTCAAGGAGGAACATGACGAAATCTGGCCTATCAGCCTCATCCATCCCCCGGAATAGGTCGAGCATCTCAGTTTCCTTTGCAAGTATTTTTGCAGCTGTGAACTTTTGTGTCTTGGTCAGCCCCTGGACCACACCAAGAAGTTGAAGCACCTCCTCCCTTTTAGTGGTCAAGTCGAACTCATAGCCAATCCTAGTGGACAGGGTGTGTAGTCGCTCGTTTGTGTCATCGTTAATGCGTTTCATCATCTCAAGTACCCCATCCAATGCTTCTCCAGCCTTGCGTTTCTTATTTGCTTTCTTCAATGTGGGACTGTTCATGTCAGTGTCACACGCACTATCAACCACAGGAATCGCACTATCAACCACAGGAATCGGATGTTCCCCTTCTCCAACTGATTCTCCAACATAAATGCCATCCATGTCGGGGTAATAGTCGTTCTCCGTGTCCACGTACGTGTTCTCCTGGGTGGCACGAACACGCTGAGTAGATTCAGCTGCGTCCTCTGCACTTCCGCCAATAGCTCGGTCCTTGCCATATATAATTTTCCATGCTTCGAAGTAGGGCCAAGACTTACCTCTAATGTACTTTGCATCCTTATTCGACTACACATAATTGAGACAAAATTCATTGGCAGTTATACACAATAGACCTTATGGAAAAAAGAGAACAACTACCTTGATAATTTGGGCCCATTGTTCCTCGTCACACTCTATTTTGTGATCACCATTGTCATTGAAGCCGACTCCGCTGCGATTGAGTATGTTACAGAGCAAGAGATAGTTCTTTTTCCATATCGATATCTTTGACCAAATGTGCGGATGGATTTTCAGATCAGTTTTCGGGTTTTGCCGGTGCAAGTCTTCTTCGATCCTTTTCATGTATCCAGTACGAAAACCATTATCCGCTTTCCATCCATTAGCAACAAGTTCTTTCATGGACATGATAAGAGTTTCTTCCTCCTTATCTGACCAACTCCTACGTGTCCTGTCACCCTTTGGTCCGCTAGACCGTCCAATGTTTCTTCCTGTCATTTGTAAATATTTGTAAAATTCAAGGTGCTGTCATGAGTTGCATTATCAGGAAAAATTATTTACATTGTGTATTGATTTGAATAATGTCATCGGGTGAAAAAGTACATCGTTCCAACAATAATCGTAAACAATGTGACATGACTTACAAAAAAATGCAGCAATGGCACAATAATTGTTAGGAGGCAGGTACTAGTGACACAAGCCAAATAAGAGATGCATACACGAGAGAGGCGCAAATACAAAAATGCTTACAACATACAACACATTCAAATCGTAAAAGAGAAATTATCTTCCGAACATATGTGAAATATAGCAATATTCAATACTCGAGCTCCACAATGCTACTAATTTTGTAATGAGTAAAGTTTGTAGACCAACCTTCCATTGTAGGGGATGCTGAAATCCAACACCAAGCAAGTGCAATCCAGGTTAAAAATTTGCTTTGATTTTATGTTCTTCTAAGCGTCTACAATGGCAGGAGCGGGAGAGCGGGAGAGTGGGAGAGCGGGAGAGATTTTATTTATATCGGTAATCTCAAGTAGGGTTAGATGTAGGACATAAATGGAAATTCAAATTTTAATAGAGGACACTTTGGTCATTCCATAAAAAAGTTGATCATTTTTTTAGGGCACGCTTTGCTTTTCTAGTTGGACTAGAGACATCCAATTTGGTACCAAACATCCTTTAACTACAAAGGTTGAAACCAACATGAGTGGGAAAAGTGGAAAAGGGCCCATATCCATAATTTACTTATATACATATTCAAACGCCCCTATCTTAACCTTTGTTGTTGCATACATTTATCTATTCCAACCTAAGTAAGGATTAGATATATGTTTGTCTACGTTTTTGCGTATCATGAACTTAACAAGTATCCTTTATATTCTTACACTTGTATATAAGTATCTCAAAATCAATAATTAGTTAAAGACCATTGTTTTAAAAATCGAACTGGCAAGCGAATTGACGAAGTTACTTGTTCACATTTCAACTATTGGTCGACCCGCTTACTGTAGCATATATAATTAAATATATATTATATAAATACATCAAAGTTATTATACTCCATCCGTCCCACTTTAGGAGTCCCGGTTGAGTTCTGCACGAATTTTAAGAAATGTAAAGGAAAGTTAGTGAAAAAAGATAGTCGAATGTGGATCCTACTTTTTTATATTTTATAATAAAATGTGAGTGGAAAAAGGTTAGTGGAATGTGGGGCCTAATAGCATTTATGGAATATTCCAACCGGGACTCCTAAAGTGGGACACCCAAAAACGGTAATTGGACTCCTAAGTTGGGACGGATGGAGTATAATAAAATGTATTGTAGTTTTGATCAAATTATATTATAATTTAGTTTATAATAAAATATTATTAATAATTCAGGATAAGTAGAATTAAATTTCAGTAAAACTTAAATATAACTATATAAATATATACCTAATGGGGAGTGATCAATTGCTAACTAATTAGCAATCTCAAACTAAGACTAAATCTTAGCCATTAGATTAGAAGATCTAGTGGTTGATATAATGCCACATGGATTATATTTTTAATTAAAAAAATTAATAAATAAAATTAGCGGGTATTAATGTCAATTCTCTCTCATTAAAATCATCTTAAAACTTTAAATTTACGTAACTCTCTCGATTTAAATTATTTTTTCGCAAAAAATATATCAAATTAACGATAATTTTATAAGGATTCCAACGAGATCTCAATTGCATATGTTCCGAAGACGTTTGGATGATGAAATTTGATATTTTTTATTTTAGTTTTCGTAAATGTTGATAACCAGATTTTATCAACAAATACATCAAAAAATCTCAATAAAATCATGTAAAAATCTCAATAAAACCATGTAAAAATTTCAATAAATATGTGTTGATATTTTCTTGTACTAATGTTGATATTCTTATGTCATATTGTTGATATTTGTAATGCACTATGTTGATATAGAAAAACTTTCACGAAAATTATCATATTGTAACATAATGACGATATTACCTTTTTGTTGATATTTTGTCTACTATTTATTGAGATTCGTAAGATTTAATCTCATCCATTCATTTTAAAATCTAAAGGTGGAGATTTGGTTTTGATTTTGGATTAGGATGCTATAAGCATTAGAATATGACCCCTACCTAATATATTAAAACTTATATATCATTAAATATGTTATGATAATATTCAAATTTTCGTGTGATAAGTTACTATTAAAACTTATTAAATAACGATAACTGTAATTTATACTTCATCGTCCAAAAAAAAAATATATGATTCTCTCTACGGAGCCTAACTTGGTCAAGCGGATTCAATGTCTTGAACAGTACTCCGTAGAGAGGAAATTGAAATCTAGTTATAATTATACGGAAATTTTGCTTAATACTAGAGTGATTTTTAAAAACATTAATTCTAATTACAAGGAGTATTTTTTTAAGCGAAAAGTTTGTTTGAGCGACACCAAACTAATACTCCATCCGTCCGCGAATAGGAGTCCCGGTTGAGTTGGGTGTGGGTTTTAAGAAAAGTTTGAGTGTAATAATTAAATGGTGTGATAGAGGAATGTGAGACCCATTTATATTATTATTTGCTTTATTCTTTGGAATAATGAAATCTAACATTAGGAGAGAGAGTGAAAAATTGCAATCAAAGTGGATTAAAATTAATTGCAACTTCTAAATTAAGAGAACAATGGGGACATTTTTTATACTCCCAAGGTAAAATGTCTAACCGGGACTCCTAATGGCGGACGGATGAAGATGGCCAACCGGGACTCCTATTCGCGGACGGAGGGAGTATTGTTTTCCTGAGAAATAATGTAATAGTAAAATTTATAAATATGGTTGTAATTGCAATATTATAATCTTCAGGGTAATTTCCAACAATAAAATCAAAATTAATGAAACTGCCTTCCAACTCATAGAAAATGACTGGAAAAATGTAATTAAGGAACATTTTAAGATGCCTCGTTGCACACAAATAGCATAACCCGGAAAAAAGATGTTTTTATTTTCAACAAAGATAATGGTAAGGCAAGTGGATAAGTAACTATATATATCCATCTATATCACTCTACTTTAGAGCATTCGCAGCGGTTGTTTTTTTTCCGTCCGTCCGTGCCGCTGAGCAGGCGGCGTCCGTCCGCCGCTGGAGCTCGTTCGTCCGTGCCGCTAAGCAGCCCTACATGGCACGTCCTGATTGGCCAACGGCTTAGCCGTTGGCAAATTCGAATTTTCTTTTTTAAAAAAAAAAATTCATAAATAATTCTAAATAATACCAAAAAATTAAAATTTTTTTTGGATTCGAAAAAATAGAGCCGTTTATGGACGTTTTTTTTTAGATTTTTATGATTTTTTTTAATCCCAAAATCATCTATAAATACACACATTTATCATCCACTTTTCACATCAAATTATCTCTCATTCATAATTTTTCATACTAAATCATCTACTTCCTCTCTCACCCAAACTCTCTCTAAAAAATTCAAAAATGAATTTCACCAATCTCATTGCGGAAGCGGAGCGCGAAGAACAAGAATATTATGAACAATATCGTGCCACCTGTGAAGCCTATGTCGCCGCCAATGCCCCCGCCCCTCCTCCTCAACCAACTAGAGCAAAACATCGCTACATCCCTCGTGATCGAGAGCGAGCCCATTAAAGGTTCGTTGCCGACTATTTTTCCGACCAGCCACGGTATCCAGAAGATTACTTTCGGCGCCGTTTTCGCATGTCAAAACGGTTGTTTATGCGTATTGTCAACACATTGTCCACCCGCGTTGAATACTTTCAAGAAGGTGCAGACGCAACCGGTCGGCAAAGTCTCACGGCGTTGCAAAAGTGTACTTGTGCCATCCGACAACTTGCTATTGGGCAAACGGCTGACCTCTTCGACGAGTATTTGCATGTCGGTGAGTCAACTGGAATCCTATGCCTTAAGAGTTTTTGCAAGGGCGTTCGTTCTGCTTTCGGCGAGAAATTCCTTCGGGCACCCACCACCGACGATTGTCAACGGTTGCTTCGTTTTCACGAAACAGTCCATGGTTTTCCCGGTATGCTAGGCAGCATTGACTGCATGCATTGGAAGTGGAAGAATTGCCCGACTGCTTGGAGGGGGCAACACTTAAGCGGCCACAAAGGTGGCGGCCCAACGCTTATCCTTGAAGCGGTCGCCGACTACCGCCTATGGATTTGGCATGCATATTTCGGTGTTGCCGGATCCAACAACGACTTGAACGTGTTATATTCTTCACCACTCTTCGATGATGTTTTGAATGGTGTAGCACCGGCGATCGACTTCACCGTCAACGGAAATACATACCACATGGGTTACTATCTCGCCGATGGTATCTACCCAAGGTTGTCGACTTTCGTGAAGTCGTTCAACAACCCACAAGAGCAAAGACGGATTCTTTTTGCGCAGCGTCAAGAGTCTGCTTAGAAAGACGTCGAAAGAGCTTTTGGTGTCCTTCAAGGCCGATTCAACATTGTGAAGTCCCCTTCTCGGCTTTGGTACGTTAAGAATATCGCCGACATAAAGTACACGTGTATTATCTTGCACACCGATGGCGGCTAACTTTTACGACGAGGATGAAGCCGGAAGCTCAACCGTGAGGTCTCCCCCACGCCGAGGTGTGCATACGACGGTGAACGAGAGGATCGAAAGAAGAAACACAATGCGCGATACAAGAGCCCACACTGAGCTACAAAAAGATCTAATCAATCACATTTGAGCGAAATTGGCAACGAGTAGTGCGTCTTTTTAATTTTATTGATTTTAATTATGTAATTTTTAATTTTTAGGATTTTAATTGTGTAATTTTTAATTTTTAGGATTTTAATTATGTAATTTTTAATTATTTTGTAATTTGTAATAGTATTTCGGGTATTTTTAATGCATTTTAATATTGTGGAAATGTTTTTATTTAAATTGAACAATAGAATGGTGGGACCCTTGAGCTTGTCCTTAGCTAAGAGCACGGATATGGGTGTTGTGCTCTTAGCTAAGGACAAAGAGTAAAAGTGGGTCCGGGCCCACTTCCGTGCTCTTAGCTAAGAGCACGGATGGGAATGAGCTACTTGAGAAAGACTTAACATTTTTATGGAGATATATATACCTCACTCTTGATTTTCTTTAATTATTCTACCAAAATTATATCTTGTTCGAGAATTTGCTGAAATATACTCCCTCCGTCCCATTAGAAATGAAACGTTCACATGTGTTTTGAAAAAATAATAATAAATAGTTAGAGTGAAGAAAAAATAAAGTAAAAAAGAGAATAATATAAAAGGGACTCTCCTCTACATTATTCTCTCTCTTACTTTATTTTTTCACCACATTAGTTATTTATTATAATTTTTCTAAAATAAGTGCGCAAAAGCAAACGTTGCATATTTAATGGGACAGAGGGAATATGATTTTCTCTACCGAGATAAAAAAAAACAGATTAATTTCTGCCTTTTGAATATGGCCATGTTTTTTTGTCCTTTGCTTATCAACAAATACTCTACTCCTACTTGTGATATGTAGCCGGCATAAAATCTAATCGTCCCATACTAGGAAATTGAAAAATATAGTATAAATGAACGCAATAAAATATCTTGAGCATATATGAATATGAGCATTATTAGAAAATAAGTTAATTAATATAAAATCACAATGTCAGTTGGTAGAATTATTGTGATAATCTTGAGTCTTGACTACAACATGGACCAAATTTATGATAAAACCATTGTAGCTGGTGGATATATAAAACTACCTTGCTTAGGTTATCAAACCTACTTAATATGACGTGGTTTTGCCCAGTAATAAATTTGTTTACTATAAAATCAATTAATAGTTCAATTACAAAATAGTGAAAATTGATACTACTCCTATTATATAGCGGTATGCTTGGATCGAAACCTTTGGTGATTTCTAAATACAAAATTTATCAAGTACTACCAAATAACACAAAAATATTTTTCTCCAAATATCAACATATTTGTGGTTGCCAACTTAATTTTGTGGTGTGACCAAACATAAAACTCTCTCTTATACACACGCGCCTGTTATTATAAAATTGATGGTGATGACATCATAATCTCATCCAGATAAGAAAATAATTAAATCACAGTGCAAAGTCAATTAGGGGAATATATTCTAGTTTACCTTATTATAGAGTAAAATTTTATCCAGTTGCTTTAGATCTCCACGTTTTCTCCTGGACAGTCATCATTACTTTAACTTACTCTGTATAATATTAAGTCAAAACCATAAATTAGTACTTATACATTTAAACCAACTTTTTGTAGAACTAATTATTTTACATGATATATTCAACTTTTCCAAAAGCGTAACAATCGCTCTTCATAACACCACATCTAATTTTACTACTCAAAACTTATCAATCAGTGGATTTCTAGTAAAACTCAAATGTAAAAGAGCGAATTAAAGAAAAACAACAATATTAAAACTTAATTAACAACATTAATTAGCTTTACTAAAAACATTAACTCGGTACATATAATTAATGTCAGAGCTAGCAAACTCAAGAGCCCAAAAAAACCTCTCTCGCTCTCTAACTACTTACACAAAAATGCAAATACAAATTGCATTAATTGTTATTGTATAGTAGTAATAAAAAGTTCAAAGCCAGAGGGCCCCAGCCCTCTTGAGCATGGGCTTCAAGGATCTCTTGAGATGAAGGCTCATGATCTCATTGGCTCCACCAACAAACTCACCGCCTATGAACACTGCCGGCACGCTAGGGTTGCAGCCGAGCCGCGACAGCGCCTGCTCCACCTCTCTCCCCCGCGGGATCTCATCCAGCTCGTACACCGTCGGATTCACCCCAAAATCGGAGAAGAGAGACCTAATCGTGTGGCTCATGCAGCACGAGCTCTTGCTGAAGATCACCACCGGCTTCTCCGCCACCATTTTGCTCACTCTATCCATTTTAATTAATTACTCTTCGATTGAGATTTGATGATTGCAAGAAAGTTGGAGGAATTGATTTGTTTTGATGTTTGGTTGTGGGAAAATGGAGAATGCGTGGGGAGTATTTATAGGGTTTTGGAATGTTTGGGATTAATTATTGATAAGTAAGAATTTAATTTGGAGGGGGAATTGGGTTTGAGAGTGATTGATGTAGAAATGCACTGAATAAAAAAGTAAAAATCAAATATAAGAAAATACTCCTAAAAAAGAGATGCATATATTAGACGATAACGAATCTGTGCATATATACGGAAAGAATGAAGACGTGTCACTGGTACGGCTTTACTGGCGTATATATATGATGCTTTTATTATACTACTTTTCTTGAATATCTCTTTTTTATTTTATAAAAATAAATATTGTTTTTTTCGCAAAAATATTCTTTTTGATATGGGATGGGCTTAAGATTTCCATATCGAAAAAAGTCTATACCCACTATATGAATTATATGAATTCACTAAATTTTTAGCATACATAGCAAATCATTTGTGGAATAAAAGTTGCTGGCTTAGAAATTTTTTTATAATTTTGTCTAGTAAGAATGCTATGCATTGGCCAATTTGGTGAGTTTGCAGGTATGATAAATTTGGTAAAAATTTGACTGGATTCATATTTTGTGTATATCCGGATTACCAAGTCTAGTAAGCTTGATATGAATTATATTGATGTGTTATAAGTATAGAATTCGCCTAATTGTCGTCGGATTTTTTATAATAACCGTCACAAATTTTTAAAAATTTTTAGTTTACCCAATGTAGATTTTCTAGTTACGTACACCGTTGTTTCTTGGGTGATATGCATGCTTAAAATATCCAAAGTATAAGTTACTAATATTCATATTGCTTGTGTCGTCAATCATGATGGTTGGATTATAAACCCTACTAAAAAAAGATATAAATATAATAGGTTGAATTATAATCAATGAACTAGTTTCTAGCACCGAACACTGTCGAACCCTTCATTTTTAGCTGGTTTTAGTTCAATTTAAACATTTTAGTTCATCTATGCTGAACAAAATTAATTAGTGATCCAATGAAATTTGGATTGATTTTCTGCTATTAAATTAGCCCAATTTATTTGAAACTCTTTAAGAAATTAATTACTGTCACTTATCGTGAGTAATATTGATTACTGTCACTTATCGTGAGTAATATTGAGTAATATTGAGTAATATTAATTACTGTCACTTATCATCTTAATTATATATAATCCATGATCCCTTTAAATTTTATTTATCTCATGTTTAAAATATTCTATGTCCATTAATTAATCAAGCTTGCTTGCTAGCTCAGTTTAGTTAATTAACTTTTCATAAAAAAAAGGTAAAAGAGTTCTGAAATAAATTTCAATTAGTTAGCATATGCGCAATATAAACTTAATCAGAACATCTCTTAGGATATTACCAACTCTACATACCCCAGACACGATTAGTAAAGTAACAAGTCATTCTCAAATGTTGATTACCGCAACACAATATGACAAAAAATCCAGACATATCGACAAGTGAAAGTATCGTATGACAAACATTGTAAGCTCAATGTTACTTGTATATATGGATTAAAAATAAATAGTCATCGAGATGTGTACTTAGTTTAATCAGGCAAGGAGTACTTATCTCACAATGATCCGGTCGAAGTTATACCACACTACATTGTTATCAGACAGTAAGTAACTTCAGATCAACATTAACAATGGTTCGCTATAGATTTTCTACATCTGTCTAAGTTGAGAATATCAATTACTTATTTTTACTAGAGTATTGACTGAAAAATCTTATATAATCATGTGTCTACCTATTAGTCTATACTGTAAAAGAAGCACTAGTCTTTGTTCCATTATGAGTAATAAATAACAAACTATATGATTAATTAATCTATTTTCATAAAATTTCAAAATTAGAATTTACAATATACAACAATAACATGTTTTTGTTTTAGTATATACCCTAGCAGGGTGGCGGCAATTGGTTTGCCAAAAGCATTAATTTTGTTATAGTGCAAAATTGACCGATAAATTAATTTTCAGTATAGCAATAAACTTTGAGTTGTTCCACGTTAAAAAAATATTAATCAATTATTAATCTCTTTAGAATCATAAATGTACTTATGTTCATTATTAATCTTTCGTATATATATTCATAAACAACCCATGCATAGTGACGGAAGTTTTTTACTTTTGTAGTACAAGTATTTAATGGCAATATATGAACAAATTAATGGAGCAAGGAAATCAACAATTATTCAAACTATATATAGTTTCATAACTCATGGTGCAACTTCAATACAAAAAGGTTGAAGTATACACAAATTATTTATATAGGAGATTGGGAAGCATAAAAAGCTTCACACTCTCCCTACACCTCAATACTAACTATAGTATATATATATCCTAGTCGACTCATATACGACTATTATTAAGTATCCATAAAAACTAGTACTACATTTAACACCATTGTATCAATTAATTAATTATTAAACCCACAATGCACCTGCCCTTTTGAGCATGGGCTTCAATGACCTCTTGAGGTGGAGACTCATGATTTCATTGGCACCGCCAACAAATTCACCACCTATGAACACCGCTGGCAAGGCCTGGTTGCCCCCCAGCCGCATCAGTGCTTGCTCGATCTCTTGGCCCCACGACATCTCGTCCAGCTCGTATATTGTAGGGTTCACACCAAAATCATAGAAGAGGGACTTGATGGTGTGGCTCATGCAACACTCCGTCTTGCTAAATATCACGATGGGCTTCTCCGACACCATTTTGTTCACTCTCTCCATTGATATTGCAAATCAAATATTGATTCAATATATGTCACCTTCCAAAAATGTGTTGTGATTTGTATGTATAGGAAACTTTGTTTTGATGTGATGAATATGTGGAGCATGGGAGCATATATATATATAGGGGAAGGAAAGATTTGGGGTAGAATTGGAATATTTGCTTTCTCTCTCTTTTGTTGGAGAACATTGGATTGGAGGGGTTGAGAATTAATTTTTTTGATATGGGATATTTGATGATATCTTTTTTTGTGAGGGTCCAAAAATGAGAGTGATTGATGTGCCCTACTTCATAAATAAAATAAAGTAGCAAACGACGACGAATATTTGCATACGAAAGAACGTGTCCTTTGTACGGGTGACTTATACCACCATGCATGATTTAAATGTTAGTAGTACTTAATTTTTTAAGGATTAGGATATGTCTTATGATAGCCACAATTTACTAAAAAGATATTCCCATAAAATAATTAAAGTGGCAAGTTTCTATCAAATTGGGTGATGTAAGAATATTTCGCATTCTTGATTAGTCGATGTTATCTGATATTATTATTATCCATCAAATCTACATTATTCTAATCATACATTCATGATTTGACTTGTGCAATCTCGGAATAGAAGTGCAATTTATTCGACAATCGTAATTTCTTTATCTTATTTAGGTATAGTTGTCTTTGTGATTTTTTTTTAATCTAATCATATTTTTGAAATTAATGAATTTTAATTATAGAAAATATTTAGAGTGTATGTATATTGGGTGGTCCAATTGAATTGTGTGGTGTGTGTTTAGTGGATGCATCTAGCGAGCCGGAGAAAGAAATAAAAGTTGGATTTATCCAATTGGGACCTCTTACTTTTCTTTTTCTTCTTGCTCCAAAACATATATTCCACCCACACACAAGCAATGGTGAATAGAATATAATTCTTCTTGTGGAAATTAAACTACATTGTACTAATGTTGTTCAATTTATTAAGATCCCAATTCCATTTCTATATCTCATCTCATGTAATTAGCATTGCATTAAATGTGAATATATTGCTGATTGTAACCTATTAAATGGACTAGTATACAAATTAAACCTAATATATACGTATAAGAAAATTACATCCACTATATTTGGGTCCTTCCTTTTATTGGATATATAGTTTTTCATGATGGTTTATATTCACGTCATAATTGTTAACTACTCCATATAACACGATTTTTAAACCTTTTAATTCTATCCGGCAATCGTAGTTTGTGATGTGGTATTTGGTATGAATAATGAAATATTAAAATGATGTTAATTTTTTAATAATACGTTTAATGAATGTTCAAAAATCACATCGAATTTATGATTCAGTACCACGATTAGTGTTATTATTTAAGCGTTATTAAACCTAACAGATAGAATGTTGAGCTATTCTACTTTCTATACAAGATCGCCTTAATTAGTGCACGTGTTCCATTACAATTTGCAATTGATATTCTCAGTGTAATTAAGAACTTGAAAACTTCTCTCGATCATTAATTAGTTTTTGATCGCTTAACTTATAACTTATAACATAGTAAGTACGATAAAACTACAAAAGTATAAAATAATCTCTTAGCTAGTTGGGTGGTTAAATTATGTTAGCATTTTTAACATAATTATACTAACATGAAAATTCTCCTGAATTGAGAAATCAGGTTTATAATCTGTTAACACCTTTAAACACCTAATCCTAACAAAAATGACATATTTTTATTGAACTCAACACTCATTCATGTGGGCACTAAAAAATTGAGGCATTTTTTTTGTGAAGGTATATATAAAAAAAAAAGTAGCATTCAACTTTCGCAGCAGCTTTTCGTCACACATTCGAATCTATTAAAAAGAAGAAGAAAGAAAAGCCGACGTTTAGAATGTGTGTGTATGCTTGACAGCCGTCCAAGCTTGTATGTACGCCAAGTAATCGTCACACGAGATTCTGTATATCATGACCTTAACTATAGTAATGAAATAGTATAGAAGAGACAACAACACACTGAGGAATCGTCAAATGCTGGATTCTAGAGTATAACTTAAAGCTGCAAGAGCAAGTGTCCATGTGTGAATGGCCCTAAAATGCCCCAAAGGACAAGAGACATCTTACACAACACATCTGTGTGAAGCAGATGCCATTTATATGTACAACTTATATATGTATACATAATTAATACACGTGTGTGTATGTGTGTGTGTAGATTAGTGAATGTCAAACTTGTGTAGATTTAGAGACAAGTGCGGTTTTGAGAATCCCATACATGTACTCTCATTACTACCGTTTTAATTTGGCAAAACACATCTAGTGATCCCTAAATTTTGATTTTATCTGTTTCATTAGTTTCTCATACCATTTTTTATTTTAATAAACCCTTATACTTTTAGTTTTTTTTTTCAATGTCATTGTATTTTTATTTTTGTTTCATTAAATCCTTATTTAATGGATTTCATAAACTTTTCAATTATCTATAATATCAATATTAATAAACTGTAAATTTAATAAAAGTATTTTGTTAAAAAACACTTGAACTTGACTATTGAAAACTAGATGTATAAATAAAAATTATATATATCTGCAATATAAGAATTAAACTAAAGCGAAATTCATGAAATACAAGTTAAATAAATTAGACTTGGGTACAAGATAAACAAATTCTTGATTGGATTCTAATTAGAAGGAGTGTTTTGTTAATAGAAGTTTGTTCGGGCGACACCAAACAAACGTTGTTTTCCTGAGAAATAATGTAGTACTACTAATTAAAAGATATAAATATGGTTGTCATTGCAAATTTGCAATTAATATTATAATCTTCAGAGTAATTTCCAACAATAAAATCAAAATAAACTGAAACTGCCTTCAACTCATAGAAAATGACAGGAAAATGTAATTAAAGAACATTGTAAGATGCCTCGTCGCACACAGATAACATAACCTAGAAAAAGAGATGGTTTCTATTTTCAACGAAGATAATGGTATGCATGGCAAGTGAATAAGTAACTATATGTATCCATCTATATCACTCTACTTTATGCAACTTGAGAAAGACTTAACATTTGTATGGATGCATGTATATATCTCACTCTAGATTTTCTTTATTTATTCTACCAAAATTAAATCTTGTTTGAGAATTTGCTGAAATATATACTATGATTCTCTCTGTAGAGATCAAAAACAGATTATATTTCTGCCTTTTCAATGGTACTTGAAAGCATGGCCTATGATTTTTGTCCTTTCCTTATCTACAAAGACTACTTGTGATATGTAGCCGCCATAAAATCTAATTCCACAGTGGTAACCCTACCATTTAGGAAATTGAAAAATATATAAACGAACGCAATAAAATATCTTGAGCATATATGAATATGAGCATTAATAGAAAATAAGTTAGTTAATTATTATAAAAATCACAATGTCAGTTGGTAGAATTATTGTGATAATCTTGACTACAACATGGACTTAATTTATGATAAAAAAACCATTGTAACGCTGGTTACGGATATCTAAAACTACGCCTTGCTTAGGTTAATTAAACCTACTTAATATCACGTGTGTTTGCCCAATAATTTTATACTATAATATCAATTAATAGTTCAATTACAAATACAATAGTGAAAATTGATAGTACTAGTATGGAAGGCACATATAGCGGTAGCCGGTATACTTGGGTCGAAACGTTGGTGATTTCTAAATACAAAAATGATCAAATACTAGTACTAAATAACATACAATTATTTTTCTCCGTACAGAATTGTTCATGTCTACATAGTTGTGGTTGGCAACTTATTTTTATGGTGTGACCAAACATTCCATTACTCCGTTGTATTCCATATCTGTCATGCCACGTAAAACTAAAAACTGTGTCTTATACACACGCGCCTGTTATTATAAATAAATGGTGCTGACATCATAATCTCATCTTGATAAGAATATTATTAAATCGCAGTGCAAAGTCAGTTAGAGGCATATATTCTGGTTTACCTTATTAAGTACTATATAAAATTCTATCCAGTTGCTTTAGAGTTTAGATCACCACGTTTTCTCCCTGAGGTAAATACAAAATAAACATTTTTGTCACAGTCGTCATTATTTTAATTAACTCTAATATTAAGTCAAAACCATAAATTATAAATTAAATCAACTTTTCAGAACTAATTATTTTACATGATATATTCAACTTTTCCAAAAGCGTAACAATCGCTCTTTATAGTCAAATTAACTTCTCAACAGTGGATTTCTAGTAAAACTCAAATGTAAAAGAGCGAATTAAAGAAAAGCAACAATATTAAAACTTAATTAACAACATTAGCTTCACTAATAAAAACATTAACTCGGTACATATAATTAATGTCAGAGCTAGCAAACTCAAGAGCCCAAAAAAACCTCTCTCGCTCTCTAACTACTTACACAAAAATGCAAATACAAATTGCATTAATTGTTATTGTATAGTAGTAATAAAAAGTTCAAAGCCAGAGGGCCCCAGCCCTCTTGAGCATGGGCTTCAAGGATCTCTTGAGATGAAGGCTCATGATCTCATTGGCTCCACCAACAAACTCACCGCCTATGAACACTGCCGGCACGCTAGGGTTGCAGCCGAGCCGCGACAGCGCCTGCTCCACCTCTCTCCCCCGCGGGATCTCATCCAGCTCGTACACCGTCGGATTCACCCCAAAATCGGAGAAGAGAGACCTAATCGTGTGGCTCATGCAGCACGAGCTCTTGCTGAAGATCACCACCGGCTTCTCCGCCACCATTTTGCTCACTCTATCCATTTTAATTAATTACTCTTCGATTGAGATTTGATGATTGCAAGAAAGTTGGAGGAATTGATTTGTTTTGATGTTTGGTTGTGGGAAAATGGAGAATGCATGGGGAGTATTTATAGGGTAGGGTGCTACTAAGGACGTTTTGGAATGTTTGGAATTAATTATTGATAAGTAAGAATTTGATTTGGAGGGGAATTTGGATTGAGAGTGATTGATGTTGAGATGCACTGAATAAAAAAGTAAAAATCAAATAATAAGAAAATACTCCTAAAAAAGAGATGCATATATTAGACTATAACGAATCTCTGTAAGAAATACTATACTTAAGTATCCATAAAAACTAGTATTACATTTAATCAGGCAAGAAATACTTATCTCACAATTATGATCCGGTCGATGTTATACCACACTATATTGTTATCAGTCACTTCAGATCAAACTATATGATTAATTAATCTATTTTCATAAAATTTCAAAATTAGAATTTACAATATACAACAATAACATGTTTTTGTTTTCAGTATATACCCTAGCAGGGTGGCGGCAATTGGTTTGCCAAAAGTATTAATTTTGTTATAGTGCAAAATTGATGGGTTTAGGGTTTTGTTATAGTGCAAAATTGACCGATAAATTAATTTTCAGTATAGCAATAAAGATTGAGTTGTTCCACGTTAAAAAAATATTAATCAATTATTAATCTCTTTAGAATCATAAGTGTACTTATGTTCATTATTAATCTTTCGTATATATATTCATAACCGGGTATGCATAGTGACGGAAGTTTTTTACTTTTGTATATGTATTTAATGGCAATATATGAACAAATTAATGGAGCAAGGAAATCAACAATTATTCAAACTATATATAGTTTCATAACTCATAGTGCAACTTCAATACAAAAAGGTTGAAGTATACACAAATTATTTATATAGGAGATTTGGAAGCATAAAAAGCTTCACACTCTCCCTACACTTCTCTACTAACTATTGTATAAACTATATATCCTGGTCGACTCATACAAGACTATACTTTAGTATCCATAAAAACTAGTACTACATTTAACACCATGGTATCAATTAATTAATTATTAAACCCACAATGCACCTGCCCTTTTGAGCATGGGCTTCAATGACCTCTTGAGGTGGAGACTCATGATTTCATTGGCACCGCCAACAAATTCACCACCTATGAACACCGCTGGCAAGGCCTGGTTGCCCCCCAGCCGCATCAGTGCTTGCTCGATCTCTTGGCCCCACGACATCTCGTCCAGCTCGTATATTGTAGGGTTCACACCAAAATCATAGAAGAGGGACTTGATGGTGTGGCTCATGCAACACTCCGTCTTGCTAAATATCACGATGGGCTTCTCCGACACCATTTTGTTCACTCTCTCCATTGATATTGCAAATCAAATATTGATTCAATATATGTCACCTTCCAAAAATGTGTTGTGATTTGTATGTATAGGAAACTTTGTTTTGATGTGATGAATATGTGGAGCATGGGAGCATATATATATATAGGGGAAGGAAAGATTTGGGGTAGAATTGGAATATTTGCTTTCTCTCTCTTTTGTTGGAGAACATTGGATTGGAGGGGTTGAGAATTAAATTTTTTGATATGGGATATTTGATGATATCTTTTTTTGTGAGGGTCCTAAAATGAGAGTGATTGATGTGCCCTACTTCATAAATAAAATAAAGTAGCAAACGACGACGAATATTTGCATATGAAAGAACGTGTCCTTTGTACGGGTGACTTATACCACCATGCATGATTTAAATGTCACTTAATTTTTAAGGATTAGGATATGTATTATGATAGCCACAATTTACTCAAAAGATATTCCCATAAAATAATTAACGTGGAAAATTTCTATCACATTGGATGATGTAAGAATATTTTGCATTCTTGATTAGTCGATGTTATCTGATATTATTATCCATCAAATCTACTTTATTCTAAACGCACATGATTTGAGTTTTGCAATCTCGAAATAGAAGTGCAATTTATTCGACAAATCGTATTATTTTTTTTATCTAATCATATAATTAAAATTAATGAATTTTAATTATAGAAAATATTAAGAGAGTATGTATATGTATATTGGGTGGTCCAATTGAATTGTGTGGTGTGTGTTTAGTGGATGCATCTAGTGAGCCGGAGAAATAAAGAAATAAAAGTTGGATTTATCCAATTGGGACCTCTTACTTTTCTTTTTCTTCTTGCTCCAAAACATATATTCCACCCACACACAAGCAATGGTGAATGAATATAATTCTTCTTGTGGAAATTAAACCACATTGTACTAATGTTGTTCAATTTGTTAAGATCCCAATTCCATTTCTATATCTCATCTCATGTGATTAGCATTGCATTATATGTGAATATATATATTGCTGATAGTAACCTATTAAATCGACTTTATTATATTCACGTCATAATGGTAAACTACTCCATATAACACAATTTTTAATATTATACGGCAATTGAAGTTTGTGATGTGGTATTTAGTGTGAATAATAGAAAATTAATATGATGTTAATTTTTAAATAATACGTTTGATTAATGAATGTTCAAAAATCACATCGAATTTATGATTCAGTATCATGATTAATGTTATTTTAAGCGTTATTAAACCTAACATATACTAGAATGTTGAGCTATTCTACCTACTATACAAGATCGCCTTAAATAGTGCATGTGTTCCATTACAATTTGCAATTGATATTCTCATATGTAATTAAGAACTTGAAAACTTCACTCGATCCGTCTTAATTAGTTTTTGTTCGCTTAACTAACAGAGTACGATAAAACTACAAAAATTACCTCTTAGTTGGCTGGTTAAAATCTTAGTCCCACAGCCACATTAGGGTTAGCAGTTTTAACATAATTTTAACATGAAAATTCTCCTGAATTGAGAAATTAGGTTTATAATCTGTTAACAACTTTAAACACCTAAACCTAACAAAAATGACATATTTGTATTGAACTCAACACTCATTCATGTGGGCACTAAAAAATTGAGGCATTTTTTGTGTGAAGGTATATATATATAAAAAAGCAGCATTCAACTTTTGCAGCAGCTTTTCGTCACATATTCGAATCTATTAAAAAGAATAAGAAAGAAAGAAGGAAAGAAAAGACGACGTTTAGAATGTGTGTGTATGCTTGACAGCCGTCCAAGCTTGTATGTACGCCAAGTAATCGTTACATGAGATTCTGATAGGAATTAGCCTATCGGAGGAATTATTTGAGTGAATTTGTAGAGAGAAAAAGAGAACAACTCTAGTTGAGGTTCTAGGGGAAGAGAGAACGAGATTAATAATTTAATTCTTCATTCTGTTTGATAATAATAAAAGACTCCACACATATTTATAATATGTGTGGTACAAAAAGATCTCTATAAACTAGGAAAACAAATCAAAAGCAAATCAAATCCTAACCACTATGGAAAGTAAATAAAATCATAATAACTAAATAATACTAAAACATAAATAAACTAAATACATATACGGAGAGAATATCAGCTCCCTTCCGGAATAAAATAGAATATTAGGTCCCTATCAACTCTCCCACCGTTGAAAACCACCTTGCCCTCAAGGTGGAAGTCAGAAAAATAATCTTCCATCTCGTTGTCGCTGTCTTTGTTTGGATCTTCGTTTGCAAACAAAATTGTAGCGTTTGGAACCGCAACGAGTGATGGACAAACAATCTTTGGATATGAGATCTCTTCCGCGACTTCAGTGACATAACCAATGATGACAATAGTGATTTTTTGGCTATGGGATTTTGGAGGAAATTTGGTTTCCACCAAAGTCATTGCCTCATCCAGCACTTGAGGCGATTCGTCATCGTCTTGTTCCATCTCTTCAATGACAGGATCAGACTTGACATTTGTTGTTGACTCATCGTCGTTTTTTGCAACAGACTCGACGATAGAATCAGATGTGGCCTCCTTTTTAGCCATGGCCTCTTTCTTTGCTAAATATGCAACTGCCTCCATTATTTTGTTGAGAAGTTTATTCGTCTCGGCGAAGTAAATGGCATCCTCATCAAAATTATGATAAACATCATCCAAAAATTCTTGCCATGAGCACTTAGGATTCGAGCGTCGATACTCGTGGAGCCAAACGGATGCTGGATGGTCAAAAAATAACCTCACAAAAAATAGACGATCAGTATCAGAAAATAAATAATAGTCAAAATACTCCTAAATATCCAAAATCCATCTCACGGGGTTAACACCAGAAAACCGAGGAGGAGAGTCTGGAGGAGAGTTTGACAACAAGACGGACATGGTGGTAGAAATCAATAGGAGGATGAGAACTCAATGAAAGCACCAATTTGATAGGAATTAGCCTATCGGAGGAATTATTTGAGTGAATTTGTAGAGAGAAAAAGAGAACAACCCTAGTTGAGGTTCTAGGGGAAGAGAGAACGAGATTAATAATTTAATTCTTCATTCTGTTTGATAATAATAAAAGACTCCACACATATTTATAATATGTGTGGTACAAAAAGATCTCTATAAACTAGGAAAACAAATCAAAAGCAAATCAAATCCTAACCACTATGGAAAGTAAATAAAATCATAATAACTAAATAATACTAAAACATAAATAAACTAAATACATATACGGAGAGAATATCAGCTCCCTTCCGGAATAAAATAGAATATTAGGTCCCTATCAACTTTGATAGGGTTTAAGTTCCCTATCGAGAGGTTTGTAGAGCACACGAAGATTTAACGGAGCAAAAGAGATAATCCCTAGTTGAAGTTCTAGGGTTTTGGAACAAGAATGAGAAAAGAAGTATTTTATTTCTTAATTCTCAATGGAGCAAAATACTATAGAATTCTATTATTTATAGAATTCTAAATCCTAAACCTATCTTGCTAATCAAGCAAGATAATTAAAATAAAAGATTACAGAATATATGCAAAATAACTAAAGATAAATAACTAAAATAAGAGATATGCTAAAATAAAGAAAGGAATATTGAGGAAGATCTTTAGCGAGATTTGCTAGATCGAGGGCCCTATCAACTCTCCCACCGTTGAAAACCACCTTGCCCTCAAGGTGGAAGGCAAAATAAGAACAACCAAACTCGTATCCTGCCTTCGTAGATTCAATGTAGCAGGAGAAGATCTTTCTTTCCTTCAAAATTTGCAGTACCCGGTCCACATTAGTGTCTTCAAGACAGCCAATAACAGACACACTTTCCAAAGCATTTCTCCCAATTAGATCACACGCAGGATGTAGATTAAATGAGTTCCAATGGTTGTTCTCAAAGGATTCTCTCGCCATTCGAACTCTTGACGGATCAGTTGCCGGACCTTGCATTAGTCTGCAATTTCTACCCTAGAACTCTTCTCTACTATCTTCTGTCAACTCCAGGAAACTAGTAGAATAAAAAACAATATGATTACCAACAAGGCTTAGAGAAGTGATAACCTTTTTGTTCTCTACACGTACAAGAGTGGTGGCCAAATCAACAGCCATTCTCATCTCCGTTCCTACTTTATCATCTGTGGTCTCCGGTGAATAATCATCTTCATTGCCTACGTTGCCGGGTTCGAGATCTTGAGTGATGGAGAACTGCTTCTTCTCTGTATGCCCCTTAAAAGAGGGGCGAGACCATCTCTTTTGAGGCCTAACCGGCAGCTTGCTGATCTGCTGCGCGGGGATTCGCATTCCTGCATGGAAATGGTGCCGAACAGCCGGTAGGTTGTCATAGAATGTACGACGGGCTGGGGCACTGCAGAAATGGTGGTAAGCAGAGTTGTGGTTGAAAGGCCGGTTGGCGTGCTCACTGAAAATCCTTGCTCGAGGTAATATTGAAACATCGACCACCTCCTCCAGAGTTAATTCCTGTGTCAAGCTATGACAAATTATCACTAAGAAATTGGATGACGCCGGATTACGACTATCATTAGGCACAAAAGCTCCCGGATCAAATATAAGAACGCCGTTGTTTGCACCAAACTGAAGGGTGCTCGGCTCCATTTGGCATCTCCACAAAAGGACGCCTTCATATCATCACTATAAGATAGTGTGGGAGTTGCTCCATCTATGTAAATTCTGGCATCACTTCCATGGGAGACAACGTTTACAAGTTTCGATGCAACAGAAAGAACAACTACATCATCGGGAATCTTGCTCGGTGGTATAGTGCGAGCATCACCATATCGATCAAGAAGTCCTGTTGCATCTCCGAAATCACCTTGTATATCTCCTGACAAAACACGCAATTTACCATTAATCACATTGCAATTTTGGGGTTGCAACTCAGTATTGATGCCCAAAAATTCCAATACAGAGTATGACTTTGATCTATCTGTGCAAAGGAATGAATTGAGCTCATTTAACTCCTTAATTTCAAAAGATCCAGTTGGTTGCTCAGATTCAAATGGAACAAGGGCAGCCACATCCTCTTTCAACATAGCTGCAGATTCCTCAAAAATCATAGAAGCAGCTAGTCCATTAGACATAGCCACCTCCATAAAATTCTCACGGCCCTCCGAGTTCTCAACAGGAGTGGCGCCATGAAGATGCTTGTTGCACATCGGAAGCACGCGTGCATCCTCTAATTTTCCATCCAAAGTATTGCAATCATCGGATACCCCGTCTCCAGTCTCTGTGGGCTTAACGACGTCCAACACCTCATTGGGAATGCCAGCACACAATGAACTGCCACCTAATCGCTCTTCGTCGTCTACTTCCGGAGCAAAATGGTAACGAACTGCCACCAAGAAATCCTCCCACGAACCCTTCATGTCAGACTTTTGATAATTATGAAACCAATCCAACGCCGGTTGTTCAATAATGTTTTCAACCACGGCCAAGCGAACCGATTCATCAGTGACAAAATAATTGAAATAGTCTTGAATACCAAAAATCCAACCTAAGGGGTCATCCCCGTTGAAGAGAGGTGCTTCAATTCGAACACGGGTGGGGACAAATTCTCCAATGGTGCGTGACGGCGGAGGTCTCCAAGTCCGAGTTGATGAAGCAACCTTTGGCTGCGGCGGTTGGACTGATGAGTTGCTGCTGCTAGAGGGAAATGCGCGAAGTTGACGGTTCACATCGGGTGGCCGAGTATGCCACGTCGAAAGTTGAGGCGAGCACGCGTCGAGGCTGATCGGCGCTTCCTCGGTCAGCGAGTGCTGCCCAAACTTTGCTAAAAATTTGCCGTGAGCATTGAGTTGCTGCTGTAATTCCACGAGCAAATCCTTGACATCCTGGAGTGCATGCTGTTGTGATTCCTCGAGAAGAGGCATGGTATGTAGAGAAAATCCTAGGTGCATTGAGTTTTTGACAGATTGGAGAAAGATTTTTGTGAACTGGCGTGAGTCGAGGTATTTTGAGAGATCAATTTTGATGGAGGAAGAGTAATCAATGGAAAGCACCAATTGATAGGGTTTAAGTTCCCTATCGAGAGGTTTGTAGAGCACACGAAGATTTAACGGAGCAAAAGAGATAATCCCTAGTTGAAGTTCTAGGGTTTTGGAACAAGAATGAGAAAAAAAGTATTTTATTTCTTAATTCTCAATGGAGCAAAATACTATAGAATTCTATTATTTATAAAATTCTAAATCCTAAACCTATCTTGCTAATCAAGCAAGATAATTAAAATAAAAGATTACAAAATATATGCAAAATAACTAAAGATAAATAACTAAAATAAGAGATATGCTAAAATAAAGAAAGGAATATTGAGGAAGATCTTTAGAGAGATTTGCTAGATCGAGGGCCCTATCATATTCTCTATATCATGACCGTAATGAAGTAGTATAGAAGAGACAACAACACACTGAGGAATCGTCAAATGCTGGATTCTAGAGTATAACTTAAAGCTGCAAGAGCAAGTGTCCATATGTAAGTGGCCCTAAAATGCCCCAAAGGACAAGAGACATCTTACATAACACATCTGTGTGAAGCAGATGCCATTTATATGTACAACTTATATATGTATACATAATTAATACACGTGTGTGTGTAAATTAGTGAATGTCAAACTTGTGTAGGTTTAGAGACAAGTGCAGTTTTGAGCATCCCATATATGTACTCTCAATATCATTGCATTTTTATTTTTGTTTCATTAAATCATTATTTAATGGATTTCTTTAACTTTTCTATTATCTAAATAATATCAATATTAATAAACTTTAAATTTAATAAAAAGTATTTTGTTAAAAAAACACTTGAACTTGACTATTGAAAACTAGCTAGAGGTATAAATAAAAATTATATCTGCAATATAAGAATTAAACTAATTAAAGCAAGATTCATGAAATACACGTTAATTAAAATTAGACTTGGGCACAACTCACAAGATAAACAAATTCTTGATGGGATTCTAATTACAAGGAGTTTTTTTAATTAAAGTTTGTTCATGCAAGCGACACCAAACAAACGTTGTTTTCCTGAGATGTAAATATGGTTGTAATTGCAATATTATAATCTTCGGAGTAATTTCCAACAATAAAATCAAAATAAACTGAAACTGCCTTCCAACTCATAGAAAATGACAGGAAAATGTAATTAAGGAACATTTTAAGATGCCTCGTCGCACACAAATAGCATAACCTGGAAAAAAGATGGTTTTTATTTTCAACAAAGATAATGGTATGCATGGCAAGTGGATAAGTAACTATATATGTATCCATCTACATATATCACTCTACTTTATTCTACTTGAGAAAGACTTAACATTTTAATGGATCTATATATATACTCACTCTAGATTTTCTTTAATTATTCTACCCAAATTATATCTTGTTCGAGAATTTGCTGAAATATATGATTCTCTCTATTGAGATCAAAAACAGATTATTTTTCTGCCTTTTCAATGGTACTTGAAAGCATGGCCTATGCTTTTTGTCCTTTGCTTATCTACAAATACTACTTGGGATATATATTTAGCCGCCATAAAATCTAATCCCACACTAGGAAATTGAAAAATACTTAATATCTCGAGCATATATGAAAATGAGCATTAATTATTAGAAAATAAGTTAAATATTATTATAAAAATCACAATTCAGTTGGTAGAATTATTGTGATAAATCTTGACTACAACATGGACCAAATTTATGATAACGCTGGTGACGGATATCTAAAACTACCTTGCTAGGTTAATTAAACCTACTTAATATGACGTGGTTTTGCCAAATAATAAATTTGGTTTATACTCAAAAATCAATTAATAGTTAAATTACAAATATAATAGTGAAAATTGATACTACTCCTATTATGGTATATAGCGGTATACTTGGATCAAAAAACCGTTGGTGATTTCTAAATACAAAATTTATCAAATATATACTACTCCGAACAAAATTGTTCATGTCAACATATTTGAGGTTGCCAACTTAATTTTGTGGTGTGACCAAACATTCCATTACTCTCGTATTCCATATCTCTTATACCACGCGCCTGTTATTATAAAATTGATGGTGATGTCATCATATTCTCATCTAGATAAGAATATATATAATATTAAATCACAGTGCAAAGTCAATTAGGGGCATATATTCTAGTCTGGGGCAGTCTAGTCTAGTTTACCTTACTATATCAAATTTTATCCAGTTGCTTTAGATCACCACGTTTTCTCCTGGACAGTCAACATAATTTTAATTGACTCTATATAGTAATATTAAGTCAAAACCATAAATTAGTACATTAAACCAACTTTTTGCAGAACTAATTATTCTACTATATTTCCAAAAGCGTAACAATCGCTCTTCATAGCACCACATCCAATTTTTGAACTCAAAACGTATCAATCAAACTTCTCATCAGTGGATTTCTAGTAAAACTCAAATGTAAAAGAGCGAATTAAAGAAAAGCAGCAATATTAAAACTTAAACAACAACATTAGCTTTACTAAAAATTAACTCGGTACATATAATTAATGTCAGAGCTAGCAAACTCAAGAGCCCAAAAAAACCTCTCATGCTCTCTAACTACTCTCACAAAAATGCAAATACAAATTGCATTAATTGTTATTGTATAGTAGTAATAAAAAGTTCAAAGCCAGAGGGCCCCAGCCCTCTTGAGCATGGGCTTCAAGGATCTCTTGAGATGAAGGCTCATGATCTCATTGGCTCCACCAACAAACTCACCGCCTATGAACACTGCCGGCACGCTAGGGTTGCAGCCGAGCCGCGACAGCGCCTGCTCCACCTCTCTCCCCCGCGGGATCTCATCCAGCTCGTACACCGTCGGATTCACCCCAAAATCGGAGAAGAGAGACCTAATCGTGTGGCTCATGCAGCACGAGCTCTTGCTGAAGATCACCACCGGCTTCTCCGCCACCATTTTGCTCACTCTATCCATTTTAATTAATTACTCTTCGATTGAGATTTGATGATTCCAAGAAAGTTGGAGGAATTGATTTGTTTTGATGTTTGGTTGTGGGAAAATGGAGAATGCATGGGGAGTATTTATAGGGTAGGGTGCTACTAAGGACGTTTTGGAATGTTTGGAATTAATTATTGATAAGTAAGAATTTGATTTGGAGGGGAATTTGGATTGAGAGTGATTGATGTTGAGATGCACTGAATAAAAAAGTAAAAATCAAATAATAAGAAAATACTCCTAAAAAAGAGATGCATATATTAGACGATAACGAATCTCTGCATATATACGGAAAGAATGAAGACGTGTGTCACTGGTACGGCTTTACTGTCGTATATAAATGATGCTTTTATTTTACTTTTCTATTTTTTAAATTATTGTTTTTTGATATGGGATGGGCTTAAGATTTCCATATCGAAAAAAGCACCCACTATATGAATAATATGATTTCACTAAATTTTTAGTATACGTAGCAAGTCATTTGTGGAATAAAAGTTGCTGGATTAGAATTTTCTTATAAACTTTTGTCTAGTAAGAATGCTATGCATTGGCCAATTGAATTTGGTGAGTTTAGAATTACCAGGTCTGCAGGTATGATAAATTTGGTAAAATTTGGCTGGATTCATATCAGGCGCAGTAATACTACGAAATGTTTAGTGTATATCGCCTAATTGTCGTCGGATTATATATATTGATGTGCTAGTATAGAAATCGCCTAATTGTCGTCGGATTTGTTTATAATTATAACCGTCACAAATTTATAAAAACTTTGAAGTTACCCGATGTAAATTTTCTAGTTACGTACACCGTTGTTTCTTGGGTGATATACATGCTTAAAACATCCAAAGTAAGATACTAGTAATATTCATATTGGCATATTGCTTGTGTCGTCAATCGTGATTGTTGGATTATAAACCCTACTAAAAATTAAATATAAATATAATAGGTTGGATTATAATCAATGTCAAACTAATTTACAACGCTGAAACGTCGAACCCTTAATTTTTAGTTCAATATATAACATATTTTTATTTCATCGCTGAACAAAATTAAACCAACAGATCGGTAAATGTGCCTATTTATATTTCGAAATTAAATAAATTTTACTGATAGTATAACTTTTTGGTAGCTTTTTTTCAATAAGAATCTAATGAGTTGGAGGGCGAAGTTGGATTTATCCATTTGGGACCCTTTCTCTTTTGCTATTTCCTTTTTTCTTCACTACAAAAAAGGATTCTATATTTCTATTCCATTACAGATACATAAATGGGGATAGAATTTTCTCACCAAAAATAAGGCTGGAGTACACTACGTCCTTTGAAAACATATTGTATTACACTTATATATGTGTTTGTATATTTTATGTCATGGAATGTAAATGGCCATGAAGAAGTGCTTAAATAAAATAATTGGTGGTTTTAATTTTGGAGAAAAGAAAAAGGAAAAAGAAATGTGAGAAACGTCATAGATAGAAGAGTGTGCATATATATGCGAGATGAGGAGGTCCACTCAAACTCACAAAGTAATCTTATTGCCTTTTTTATTTGAATGTTTATGTGACGACATCATATATATCATTTTGTTTTTTCTCGAATGATTTACAATGGAAAAGATGTGTCTCTATTCGACGTGTCCCTAATCCATAGTATTACGGTTTGATGATCAACTTGAAATCCCTACTTCTTCTCCGAGGGAGAAAGGTATATTAAGAAGGTATATTTCTCATTTACTCATACAATATCACTTGTATCGATTGAGTTCGGTTCGTTCGCTGAAGCTAGTTCCGTCGAGCAACCAAGGGGAAACCCTAGCTAGGGTTTGTAAAGCAAGAAACGATAAAAATAAAGAGAGATAAACTTGGGGATAATTTTCGTAATCTTATTAATGAATAACGAACCCCTATTTATAATACTAAGGACCTTAGGGTTGGTTCGACTCTCTTTTGCATTTCGGGAAAGAACCAACAAAGAAAACCCGCAATGGAGCTTATAATTCGCTCGACTCAACAAATATTCAAAAATACTAAATAATATCCAAAGAAAAGAAATAACAATTAAAAATAACTCATATCAAATTATCTAACTAATAAGAGACAAAGTCTCTGTATCTTGCGGGAGTCCTCTGCTGCCGCTTCGGCCTTTGCTTCCTCTCCACCGTTCTCCCGCGTCTTCCTCCTCCGTCCGCCGTAGCTTGCACCTCCTGGACTTCCTCAGTCGGCGTCTCAGCTGGTGTGCTCGCGGCCTCTTCCTCCGGCTCCCCATGCTTCTCCGTATCTGTATCATTTACCTTCTCAAAAGGTAATTATACCTTCTTAAAAAGTAATAGACTCCAAAGAAAGAAAGTAAATTAAAAAAGTAAACAAAATAACTAACTTTTTACCTTTTCTATCAAGAAGAAGGAAAGATACCTTCTCAAAATGAAAGAAGGTATAATACCTCCTCAAATACCCTTTTCCTTTGGAGCATGAAATTTTAAGAAGAAGAGGTAAATATGGTAGTTATTTCTCTTTGTCTCTCCATTCAGTCCTTTTAGTAGATATGCTCCACCATCTCCATTTGGCTCATACACGCACATAGGATTGTCCAGGTATGTCCCTCGAGCAATTGACCACCAATGTGAATATCTGTTCTTGTACGTCTCATCAGTTCCAAACATTAGTCGAAACGATGGTAACTTCCCTAGTTACGCTTGCTATCATAAGGTCACATGAATAGGTTTTCGATTCAAACATTCAAACTTGAAACTCATGCAACATTTACTTCCCTCAGTTATACGAGCTATTATAAGGTGACATGAATGGATTGCCGATAGATGTAGTAGATCATAGTAATATTAAAAGATACTCCATTCGTCCCACTAAGTGAGACATATTCTTTTTCGAATCGTCCCATTATAAGTGAAGCATTTCCTTTTATGGCAAAAAAGCAATACTCTATCTCTCTCTTACTTTATCATCTCTCCTACTTTTTCTCTCTATTTTTTTCCACCCTTACTTTATTTTCTCTTTATTTAACCACTACACATCACTACCTAAAAACCTGTGTCCAAGAAAAATATGTCACATATAATGAGACAGATTACTTAACAGTAGTACTCCATAAAATAATCTATACAAATAATAGAATAAAAACAACCCTCACAATTGAGACACAACAAACAATATTTCGTTTCAAGGAGTAAAGAGAAAGATTTTTATCTTATAAACACTTTGCAATTTCTGTTTTGGATAAAACCATGACAGTACTTTTCTCTAGACAGATCTCAACAGAAGGAAAGCTGCCCTCCTTTTCTAAAGCTTTTCGTCACATATATATGGAATCTTAAATTGCTCACGAATGTTGTCTCCTCAAACTTCAATAGAGTGTAATGCTTATCTTTAGATATGCGAATATATAGCCATATATAGGGAGAGATGGAATAAATGGCAGCAAGTGCCCATAACGACTCTAACTTATCCCAAAGGCCAGTTTGTACGGTTGGTTTCTTCTTGGCATATGTTGTTGCAATATCAGTTTGATCTGTTTATAGGTGAGCATCAATAAAAATTGGGAAATTAAAAGACAAAGCTGCTAGCTAGATCGATGCTCAATACATTTGAGCATAAATCTATGAAAATTGCACATTCTTTTCTTATCAAACAATTCAATACTCTATAATGTACTAGCATTTGTAGAATTCTTCGAATTGAAAGAGAGATAAATATTTGTTGACAAACATAAGAGAATATGTGGATGAGATATGTGAGACGAGAATGTCAAGATTTATATGCCAAAAAGAAAAAAGGATTCGAGGTCGGTTCTGGGCATCGCAGATACGTTAGAAAAGTTGCTCAACTTGTTTCTTCTTCCTTAATTAATAAATAAATAAGATCATAATTCAAAAGGTCCAGACATCTCTAGAAACCACGCTGCGTTGCAATAGAATTTACCTTGCAAGTTTATATTGGGCATATATTAATTGCTAGGAGCTCATAGGATCCGTTTGATACACGAAATTGAAATTAAATTGGAATTGGAATTCTCAATTCCAAATCCTTTATTTGGCAAAATGAAATAATTGATAAGAAATTGAATTTGAACCATTGAATATGTGCAGTATGAGTGTGAGTGTGAGTGTGTGTGTGTGTGTGAATGTGTGCAATATGTGTGAATGTGTGCAGTGTGTGTGAATGTGTGTAAAATGTGTGCAGTGTGTGTGTGTAAGAATGTGCAGTGTGTGTGAATGTGTGTAAAATGTGTGCAGTATGTGTGCAGTATGTGTGTAAGAATGTGCAGTGTGTGAATGTGTGCAAAATGTGTGCAGTATGTGTGTGTAAGAATGTGCAGTGTGTGTGAATGTGCAGTGTGTGTGTAATTTAATAAATATTTGGAGTTTCACTACTTTTGATATGGAATTCAAATTGTGGAATTGAAGGATTTGAAATTAAATTTCAATTCTAAATCCAATAATTTTTATGATATCAAACACTGGATTTGAAATTGAAGGCTTCAATTTCAATTCTAATTCCACACCTCCAATTCCTGTATTAAACGGAGCTTTAGGAAAATTGATCAGAAATACTATGAACTTTGGCCAAAATTTAATATTTCTCGTAACTTTTGAAAGTGGCCATAAAACTGTGAACTTTAGATTTTATGTGCATTTCGCAACCTGAACAGGCTCTTTAAGTTTCCAGCGAAATTTAAGAGCCTAGATTCATAAGTGTTGCTCAATATCATTAAATTAAGGATTAAAGTAGCTACAATAGTATAAAAAAGACTTGAATTTTATAATCAAGAAGAAAATTATAAGCAAGAGCCAATAGATCTGCAGTTTGGTTGCTTCGAAAATGAGAATTGAAAATATTTGTATTGTGTGGGCTTTTAATTATTGGATGGTAGGCTTACTGAACAAAATCTAGTCGGCTAGAATAAAGGGAAAACATTGAGCCCATGTCTCTTGATTTTGATTCCTTGGGCTTGTATGATTTGAGGTATATTAAATTACTGGCCTATGATTAATCCATTGTTGAACTGAAAGTGAATTAGTTACGCAGGCTTAGAGCATCAGCACCGGCGGACGTCCGCCGGGCGTCGGACCGGCGTGCCCGACGTCTGCGGCGGACCCCGCCATTGGGAGATGAAGGCAGGCGGGCGGACTTCCGGTGCGGACACGGGAGTTCCGCGGTGCTCGGCGGACGTCCGTTGCGACGGCTATGGCACGTCCGCCGTTGTGGCATGCGGACGGAAGTCCACGGCGGACGTCTGATACGCATTTTTCATTATTTTTTTTTACAAACTCTATATATAGGGCTCGTTGCAAACTCTATATATACGAATTTTTTAAAAACTATAATTGTAACGGCCCGCCATTCTAGGATATGATAAATGCGGCGACTGCTACCTAGGCAGACTTAAAAGCAACACAACATAGGCTAGGGTTCCACTAAAAGGGATTTGACCAAATTAATTAATGCACTATTAAAGCAATAGGTCAACGGCTTAATCAAGAAAAAACGAAGATGAGTAGTTATAATAGAATATGCTCAAAAGGAAAGGGTTTAAAAATAAATCCAACAAAATGCATTATGTCTCAATATTCTAAGCAATAACGAAATAGTTCAAAAACGATGATACTAAGTTTCATGTTTAGCGGAAGCAACCAAGAGAAAAGTGAAGAACATGTATGAAGACACAACTCCACTTGATGTTTCAAACGACCATATCATTATTCGATTTATTAGCTCAACATCGCCACCCGCTCGTCACTGCTCAACCTGCACATAGGGAAAACATATGCAGGGCTGAGTATTTTAAACATACTTAGTGGACTCATGCCAAAACGTTTTAATAGTTATGCCACCCTTACCATAGTGAACTCGAGTTTTTGCATTTATTTAAAGAATAGCATCGAGTATCACAAAAATATTTCATGGACTGGCCAGTCAAACGATACCTCCCATTTTTTCTCATCAATCAACAATATCATGGTGCGACGAAGTGTGGTGTAACACCCCGAGTTTTCTTGCATAGATTTTTGGAGAATAAAAAAAAAAAATTGGACGAAGAGATGATTGAATCTATGTTAAGTTGATTTTATCATGAGTAAAGGAATTAAGTTATGTTTGGTTCTTATACCATATGGAATTAAAGTGTAAGGAATTTCAAGTTTATAAACTACAATGGTTGGAGGAAGAGAAAGGAGAATGCCAAGAATTTCACATAAATAGGTGTGCAAGTGTTATTGGAATTTATTCAAAAGAAGAAAGGTTGGAGGTATACCTTACAATATAGGAGAACTACCTTTCATGAAAAAGATTACATGGATATTGGTGCTGGAACAAGTAGAGAAGATATATCTACTTTACAAAAGAAATTTCCTAAGAAAGCTAAATGAAGTAAAGAAACAAAAGTAGGGATTTGCTAAATCTTCATTGAGGATCCTCTCTACACACATCTCGATTCTTGATCCCCACTCCATGCCAAGAGGTCAATTAGTAGTCTCCTAGAGATAGCATGAGTTGTCTCTTAACCTGCCAAGGAAATTCCCAAAATAGTTAGATTCCTTCTTCAACAAAAACCAAGGGAAAATGTTATTCAAGAAAATGGTAAGGAGCCATTTAAAGATTTTGCAAGAGTGTTTGCAAGGAGACAAGGAATGAGATATCACAAATCTTCCCAAAGTGGATGTAATGACAATTGGATAAAGAATGATGAGTCATCCCCTTGACCTAAAGAGTGAAAAATCCTTTTCCACCACATGATCAATTAAGAGACTTGATCACCAAGTATAACATCTTCCAAGACTTTCACATATTAGGCAAGGAAGCCTTTTTCAAGATTCAAAAAGAGAGGTGAACAACTAGCTCAAAAGGGAATTTGGTATCTTCCCCAACAAGCCAAGAGAGTTGGCTATATAAAGAGCCATACCACACCTCTTGCTTCACCTTTTTACCACTTAGAAACTTCTCGGCAAAGAGTAGCAAGGAATGAGAGGAAAGGGAGGAAGCTCTTGAGCTGCCCAACAATTAAGGAATCACCAAAGCAAGGTAATTCTCCCCAACATCCTTTACGAAAATAGCATTCATATAGACTTCAACATAGCAAGCTCTAGATGAAAACTTAGAACTAGCCTCAACAATTAGTGGGAATTTGTAAAGCATGGTTAGCCAAGCAACGATGGAATCCAGCAACATCAACACCCAAGGACTTGCAATAATAAGAGATAAGCTGCTCACGAACATAAGACAATAGCAATGCACCTTTCAAAGAAATAAGAGAACTCTCTCCATCAAGTAATAGTTAAGGATGAGAACTCATCTCAAGAATCCAACTTTGAACTTAGCACATAGCTACTGCCCTTAAGAGGACTAAGTAAAATAGCTAAGTTAGAAGACTTAGCTTAGTATACGTGGAGCTGTCTGGCGATGGTTGAGCGACCGCGGAGCGCCGGAGAGCTCGACGGAGGCCATCGTGAGGGGCGCTGGGAAAACTCCTCGTCAACGGCTGGAGACCCGCAGCCGACGAGAGGCTCGACGGAGGAAGGAGAGCTCGACGGAAGCCGGAGGCGGCAACGGCAGCGGCTCTGCCCGTTGAAGCTGGAGGCGTGGGTGCGACGGCGGACCTCGAAACTCCCACGCGCGAGGAAGAGAGCCGGAGAGAGTACGCAGCGCTAGAAGCTCCCCGACACTTGTTCGGTGGCGGCGCTGCGGTCTCCGGAGGAAGAGTCCCGGCGGAGAAAAGAAAACAGAGAGGGAGACGGAGAGTGAAAGGCGACACCTTCTCTGTCGGCGACTTCGTCGGGAGAGAAAAACTCGACGGAGAGAGAGGCGGAGGTAGGCGCTGCATCTCCCAAATTAAGGGTTCTAATTGGGAAATTAATGGTGTGAATCGAGTTGAGAAAGGATTAGAGGAGTGAGAGCCGGGAGACGGCTGGCGCTGGTGAAGCTCTGGCGATCTGGTTGGATTCGCCGGAGAGGGGAGCGATGGCGGCGTGAATTCGTCGGAGGAAGAAGAGGGGTTTGGCGGAGGAGAAACTGCCGCTGCTTTCTATCAGTTTGGAATTTCTAATTGGATATTTAGGAAAGAATTAAAAAATAAGGAATTTGGTGTTGAGAGGGAGTATAGTAGCCGATGGAGGAAGGAGTATATTTGGACTTTTATTGATTGGGCCACTCTAGTTGCTTTAATTGGGCCAAGTGAAATTATTTTTCCTCACATGGACTAACTAATCAATTGGCAGAGGGCCATTTAATTTGTTGAGAAGTTGGACTGCGAAATTTAAATGTTATTTGGCCTAGTAAGTAGAAGCTCCAATTAAGTAACAAAAGTGAGGAGTTGGGCTGCCCAATTTAAATAGTTGGGCCGAGAATCAATTTAGTTTGGATGGGGTTAATTAGTATGGTGGATGGACTTGTCTAATTGTGGAAATGGACTCAAGGGAATTTAAGTAATAGTGGGCCAAGGGTTTTGCTTGTTGGACTGTTGCAACTAATTGGAAGTGGGCCGAGATGTTTTAAAAGAGAATAGAGCATGAACCAAGATTTAACAATTGGGCCAAGAATTACTTAGGATGGATTGGAATTAATTTAAGGACTGGGTTGGAGCTCAAATGATTAGTTTCCGAATAATTTACTAAGTTTCCGAAGATAGAAACTATTGAAGCTGGAGGAGCGAATGGGCAGCCTTAAGAAAATTCAAAGAAAGGATTTAGAGAGGGATTTTCCATGAATCCATACTGTAGTAAATAAATACCCAAGTGATTATCTTCGAGAAAATAGAGATTTCCCCGAAATTAGTGAAGTGAATAATCAAACCTTATGAAGTAGTGAAGCCCGAGGTAGGATTAGAAATCCTATAAGCCGAGACTAAGATATAGGTGCTATCCATTAGGATGCATGCATTGTTTCTCATGAGAAATATTTCAAGTACTAATTAGCGTGCTACGCTATTTATTTTCAAAGGATATTTTGCTCGAGGGCAAAATGAGGCCAACACGAGAGTTGTTATTTGGAGATAAGCATATCAGGTGGGCTTTCTTTTAATATCCAGCACTATAGTGTGGATATAAAGCAAATACTTTTGAAGTTATGAAAAATCATTTTCTCAAAATAAAGCAGTGATTATTTTAAAGTTGTTGTCATGCCATAAAATGTTTGTTTTGAGGCCTATCTGTTGGGGTTGTAGCCCGCGGGTTTTGGCGATGCCAGCCCGAGTCTAACGAATTCGGTTCCCAATAGGACCGCAAATCCTGTTCGGAATAATGTGCACGCGAGCCGTGAGCCATCAGCTGTTGGCCGGCGATGTGTCCGCTGAAGGTGGCCACCTTCACGGTACACGATTCTCAGATTTGGCGAGTGATTTGGAGAACTTAGATTGATCAATCGAACTTTTAGCTCACAAAAGAATTTAGTATGCTCGGGCCTTTTAAGAAAAACCCCCGTGTGATACTGTAGATGGATGACAACTATATATATTGGTATGTTTTGTTTTCGGCATGTGTCCACTGAGTACTCCTGTACTCAGCCCTGCATGTATTTATAAATGTGCAGATTAAGCAATGGGGCGGAGGTGTGCTGATCAGAGTCGATGCTACTTAAGAAAATAAGTGTGGATCTCCCGACGCTTCGTGTCTTCATACGCGAAGTCGTTCTCTGGACTTTTTCCGCTGCAGTTTGTTAAGAGAGAATAGTAAACTCTCAACATCGTAACTCTGATTCATTTTGATGAAATGCTATTGTCATTTAAATCCTTGTATTTGAATACGTGGATCCTATCTTATGATATTGTTTGACTTTTCAATGTGCAAGTTCCATTTCCATTTCTTCCTAATTCCTTTAAATCCTTTTATTACTCGCGATTTACCCGCTTTCGCTATCCTTAGCAAAAATGCGGTCATGACATGTGGCCACACTTTCGCCCACGAGACCGGCCGACTAGCAAGGACGGCTCCCGATCTCCCGTGTACACTAGCCTGATAGGGTTTGCGGCCCTACTCAGACCCGAATTCGTTTATATAGCCCTATAGCCTAATGGAGCGTACTCGCAAACTAGGCATCAGACACACACAATATCCAAAGCAATCACAGGCATGGCATAACAGTTTAATCCACCCTTATTTCTTCACTTTCATAAATTTGCAACATAAATGAGTTTAAGAATAAAGCCCACCTCGACTCCTTAGATTTCAAGCACGTTCTTCTTCTTGCTATCACATCGAGAACGCGGGTTATCACCTTTAATTTATGTATATCACAAGTAAGTCTCAATCATTGATCAAAATCATGCATGTTTCCAACGTTTCCCTTTTTCCCATCGATTAGTTTTAATGTCACCATTCAAAATCAAAGTACGATTATCATATCGTTTTTATTCACACAAGAACTCCAGATCTATCATCAAATCATGTCACGCGTGAGTGTTTTTCACACACAACACACGCACACACACGACACACGTGCACGCATACCGAGGCATGCACACACACACACGATCACACCCACCCACAAACCTATGCATCCCAAATTCATCAATTAATTTTCCCTTCACTCAATCTAAATGCATGTGGACTCAAGAACACCGATTAATCGGTTAGATGAGAAAAGATAGATCGAAATACCTTTTTCTTGCTAAAAACAATCGGTAGAAACAAAGTAGGATCTTGATTCTTCAACAAATTCTTGAATTTCAACTTCAATTCTTCTCACAAGATGAAGAAATAATGGAGAAAGTAGAAGAAAATTTTGAGAGAGTGGGGAGAGGGAGAGAACGACGTGAGGGAGAGAAGGGGGGTTGTGTGCTAGGGTTTAGGTTCTCACTCTTATTTATAGAGTGCAAGATATAATCCCACAATTAAATAAATAAAAGATTTGAGGAGATATGGTGGTTGTAGTTGGCGTGATTTGCTAGGAGAAATAAGGGGATTTCGAATTCTTATGCTATTTATTAGCATATGATTTAATTTGGATATTTTACGGAGTAGAATAAAATATCACGGAGTAGAATAAAATATCACGGAGCAGAATAAAATAATAAACCCCCCAATTAATATGATATAGGCGTGATTTTTGAATCTCTACACAAGGATTCAAATTAAAATCCTAATTTAAATAGGATATGGCAAGATCTTCTTAGATATGGTAAGATATGTCAGGATATTTGAATTTATTTATGGAAGAGAATAAATAAGGGATCAAATAATATAATAAAATCCCTTCTCCCATAAAATAGGAGATTTCAAAATCTCCATGAAATAATGTGGGGTTCGAAAATTTCATGAAATAACTAAGGAATAATCGGACTTTGGATTTAATTTAAATAATTATCCCAAGCAATAATTAAATCCAAGAAAAATAGGATTTCTTTCCAATAAATAGGAGGGTCGAAAATTCCATATGAATAAATAATACTCCTATTTTAATCTCACTCATCCCTTAGGAAAATAATTCACCACAAATTTTATTTCACCCTGCATCAAAAAAATATTTACATATTCACCAAAACCCACCATTCTAATTTCACCTCCACGTCAAATTTTCCAACGACTTTGACCATTCCACGGCCACGTTACATTTTCCACAATATTGACTATTCAACTCAATATCAACTCCAACTCGCAATTAGATCACAAAGAATCATGCAATAAATCACTCATCATTTAATCCACATACTTCATAGCATTAAAAGCATTTAATACAAAATTTTCACATCTCAAAAATTAGGGTTCGAAAAAGTGGGATGTTACATCGCATGTATTATCGTTGAAAATGAAGGACTAAAACAAAAACATATCATACCGTCGGGCAGGGGGCACTCCGCGCCCCCGGAACCCCGGCAAGGGGGCGTCGCTCCCCAGCGAGACTCCTGTTCGGCTAGCGGCAAACTATATAGATTCAACGCATATGTATGCTTTTTTTAAAATAAATTCATTGCATTTTTCTCATATTTGTGTTGAAATTTTAATTTCGTAAATTGTTCAATTCCATAAATTGTTTAATTTGGTGAATTTGTGATTTTTTTTATTGCGGGAAGTCCGCGCGGGAAGGCTATGAGATGTCTGCCACTGTGCAGTGGGAAGTCCTTATGATGTGGCAGTGCTGGGAAGGCTATAGGAGATCCTTATGACGTGGCAGGATGTGTTTTTGGGAAGTCCGTGTGGAAGGCTATGGGAAGTCCGTCCCCACTGGGGATGCTCTTATTCCCTTAAATTAATTTAATTAAATGGTTTTAATTATTTAATTAGTTGGGATAATTGCTCATCTATACATATATAAAAGGCGAGCTTTGGCCTTTTCTTGAAATATTTATATGTTTTGTCCTTATTCTGAAATATTTATAAGTTATGGACCAATTTGAATATTTTAAGTAACTCATGAATATTTATTTAGATATTTTAATGAGCATTTGACTAATTCTTAAAGCACTACAATGACTCATTGGTGGTTACAAATATTTAAATAGAATAATGAGCATTTAACAAATTTTGTAACCTGTATTGTCTTGATTTTAGTTTTAATTCCATGATCTCTCATTTACTAATTTTGTACCTATAAAAGGCATAGAATTGTGGATGAAATACAATATACACACTAACAAAACATTCTTCATTCTTTCTCAAGCTCTCAACATTTTATTACACATTTTAGGAACATTGTTTTGCTCGATTTTGGAGCCCTGTCAAGTTTATAGGTGCCTAGCAGGTTTGAGATGTTATATACGTTAGGAGGAAGTCGTTTTTATCTCTGGGGAAAATATGTCAATCCGAGAGCACTAACCGTGATGTAATTTGTCTTGCGGAAAGATGGTTTTTCTTGACTAATTTTCATTGTAATTTTCATTTCATTTATTGTTGTTTTTTTCCTTTGATTACAAAAGTTAGAGTACCGCGTGTATATGGTTCCAGAATTTTATCTCAATATTTCTTACAGTTCTTAGAGAGAGAAGAATTGTAACATCCTTAACTCAAACATACATAGTATTTATCTTCATCTTTGCACAATTTATTATTTTTAGTAGAGAAATATGAAGGATTGTTTTAAACATATTTTTCAAAAATGTCAACACTTAATGTAGTCTCTTTATCATTGTCCAAATAATTGTGTTTGTCTCAATTCAATTTTAAATATGTTTAAGTTAATGTCTTTAGGTGTAAAATGAATTGAGGAGTATATATTTATTGAATTTTTTATTACATAGTAGTATATTTTTCTATTTTAAATCGTATATAATTATATTGTTTCTTATTTTAATTAATCGATTAACAATTTAAAATTGTATGACAAAAAAATATTCCGTCGTGCATCGCACGTGGGTTAAGACTAGTTAATTAAAATCTTGAGTTTAATTAGTGAGCTTGCATAATTAATTTATGTAAATAATTAATCTTTGGATTAATTAATACTATCAAGTACTCCCTCAGTCCAAAAAAAATAGGGCACATTTAACATTTTTGGTCGTCCACAAAAAATAGAGCAAATTCATTTATGGAAAGTTTTCAACAAAATAATAACCTTACATATCATTTTATTTACCACTTGTGCCATTAGAATTAAAACTTCTCTCTTATACTAACACTACTCTCTTATTTTTTTCTCCTTCTCTCTTAGTACTTTTTTCCCTTCTCTCTTACTTTACCAATTCTATATTAAAACTCGTGTCATACACTAATTACCCTATCCTTTGTGGACGGAGAGAGTAATTAACTCTCATATTTAATTAAAGCCAAAAAGCTAACACTTGAAAGAACGAGACAAAGTATAGAATGCATATCCCAATAGGGTAGTTGCGTATCATCCGATTTCATAATATTTCTTAAAGCTAATATGTGATGCCCTCCTTTTTTTGACCTTACTCGATTACGTTTGTTTTGCTCCGAAATGAAAAAAAAGCAAAGGTTATTGAAATACCAAGAGCCGATACGTATATTTATTTTGTCAAGCGCGACGAGGGCGAGACAATGGCGGCAACGGTGGCTAACCGAACCTCGGTCGGGGAGTACTCCCCCCGTCCCAAGATATTAGACTTCTATTCCACTTTGGGGTGTTCCTATATGTAAAAATTTATTCTACTACCAACTCCACTTATACCATTAAACAATTATCTCCTATATTCCTGTGCCCAAATGAAATGAGTCTAATATCTTGGGACGGAGGGAGTATAATATTTGTAGACAAAAATTTGATGCATCTCACCAGAAGTTGTGAAATGAAACAGTTTCATAAAGCTTGAGTAAGATTCTTGTGAAATGAATCAGTTTCATATAGCTTGACATTTTATGAAAAATATTAGAAGTCGTGATTTGTGAACATTTTAATAAAAGCACTGAAAGTTTAATCGATAATAAAAAGTTAGGGATATTTTCCATAAAAAGAAAAAGTACGGAGTATAAAATTAAGGGTTTTGAGAATGAAATAAAATTTCAAATCATTTTTAGTGTGAAAATTTAAGTTGTGGGCTAGAGAGAACGAAAGTTAGGAACATTTTTCAAAAAACGATCTACGTTGGTGACACAATCTAAATTAAATTAGCAACAATATTCTCCTATATATTATAGTATCAAATCAAATTTTGACAGACCAAACTTTAAGGAAAATTAATACGCCAAACCCTTGACCTAGAGCAATACGTGTACAAGAACTTCAATTTCACCGTCGACATTTAGGTCGACTCAATCTCACTTAGATTTTAATTTATTTTTTTGTAATTTACAAGCTCTTCTATATGAGCAAAATTTTACCAAAAAATGTTGAGTAGTGATAAATATACATAATTGTACGTACAGTCAAACTTTTTTTAACATTGAAAATCGATTTATAAATATTAATTGGTTTAAAACTAAATTTCATACTAATCATTTTGCAACACTTCGAATAAAAATTAAAATTTTAATTTAAATATTTGTATATTTAAAAAAAAAGCTTGAAATCATGTGAAGTACAATTTGGCATAAAATTTCTATATCACTTCTTTCTTATTGCTACATTTATCACAATAAATAACATAACTAAAATTTAATTAAATTTAAAAATTTAAGGATATTATATACATGTATAATTTTTGTGCACATATCTTTTCTCATGTTTTTTAAATATAACTGCAAGTTTTTCGCATGGACAGATGTGTTTATTTAACTTTGACGCATAAAATTGACATTCGAAATGTAACAATATTGTCAAATTTATTAAAATACCGAATCATAAAATTAGACATAGTATACTACTCCAAATGTCAAAAGTTCACTTAAATGCATGCAAAAGGGAAAAGTATAATGTACTACCAGTCTACCATCATATTTTGAATTATTGTATAACACAGATGCATAACATATTAGAGCGTCTTCGGTGGCGCCCATCCAACTAGAATTTTCATTAGGATTTTCCACAAAAACTTCTTGCCACGTCATCATTAGGACTTCCCATTGCACTAGGATTTCCCACTAGGACTTCCCGCAATAAAATAAAATTCACAATTATTTATTTCACGAAATTAAAATTTTACGAAATTAAAATTTTGACAAGAATACGAACGGGGAAAAGCGAATATTTCATTAAAAAAACATACATTCTTCGAAAAAAAAATTACACAATACTTAAAATAAATTACATAATTTAAAAAAAAAATTTACATAATTTAAAAAAAAAATTACATAATACCTAAAAATTACATAATCATAAAAAGTCGAGAAATACAACCCTCGGCTCTCACTCCTCCTCGTTCTCTTCCTCGTCCTCGTCACCGTCGCCCGTGCCACTGCCGCCTCCGACGTCCCCGCCCCCAATCTCGACGCCATAATCATCAATGGGTGGCATTCCTAAATCACGCCGACATGCATCGATCACATCCTTGCACATCCTTTTGTACATAGGATCGTGCGTGCTAAACCACTTATTCATGCTTTGCATCAGGGTCTTCGTTAGCTGCGCGCGGGCGAGACGGTCGTTCATACTTGGGCCTTCAGGGGCCTCCGATTCGATCTCGTAGGACCTGCTGCCGCTGCCGCTTCCCCTCGCCATCCGCTGCGCAGCCTTTTGCCCCATCGGGCGCCGATGACGGCGAGAGTCTGATCGTGGTAGCGGGGCCACTTCCTCGGCTTCGGGGAGCTCGTGCGAACCAGCACTGCTGTTGTACTCACCGGAAGAGTTGATCTCCGTCCGCTTCCAGCCCGAGTCGACACCCGCACAAAACTTTTGCGATTCCCTGACCACGAGAAAGGCCTCCCATTGGTCAAAATCTTTGAACTTCAATTCTTTGTCGGGGTACTGGGCCAAGGCTCGTTTCTTCACATCATCCTCAGACATACCGTTGGTTGCCATGCGCATGTTGTTTTGGTAGAGGGCGGCAAAACGACTGAGCTTAGGCCTCAACCGAAGCCACTGTTTCCAGCATTGCTCGGAAGTGCGAGGCTTCGCCCCAAACGGTTTGCATATGAGGTAGGCCTCACTAATGCGAAGCCACAATCGGTCAACATACTGGTTCGGCCCGACATAGGGATCCTTTACTACACCGATCCAGGCCTTCGCAAGCGCGGCATTTTCCCACACGGTCCAGATCGTCCTCTTCTCCCGCTCATCCTCACCCTCCTCCTCCTCTGCTCCCCGTGTGCGAGGAAGAGCTCGGGGCTTTGCCCTTGCCCTTACCCCCGCCCCTACCCCCGCCCCTGGCCTTGACCTTGCCTTTGCTCCTGCCCCTTGCAGGAGGCTCCGCCTCATCGGGAGTCTCACGGATCGGCGATAGCCCCAACTTCGCTCCCAGCTCCTCAAAAGAGAAAGTCTCAATGCCGGCGTACTAAGTCTCCGGAACAGTACTAGGGGAATCATCGGCCAACAAATCTATATATGGGCGATAGACAGATTCCCTAGGCGTCCTCGGGCTCCTGTGCTGCATCGACCCACCCACCACCATATTTGGCGGCGTACCGCCCATCCCCACTGCCCCGGGCATCATCCCACCCACCCCCGCCATATTTGCCGGCATACCGCCCATCCCCGCTGCCCCTGGCATCATCCCACCCATCTGACTCATCCAATTGAACATATTGTAGAACATTTGGGGAGTCATCCCCGCCATCCCCACCATTTGGGGATTCATCCCCGCAACATTTCCCTCCATTCCGGTGGGAAACGTGGGTGTGTCTCATCCGCTTGTGGTGGGGGAGTTCCTATTGTACTCCATTGTAGTAGAAATGAAATTTGTAAATTTAGAGAGAGAAACTTGTCAACACAAGTGGTGTGAATGAAATGAAGTTCAACGAGCCCTATTTATAGAGTTTTAAAAAAGAATAATATAAAAAACCGGACGTCCGACCTCGCCACTATGGCGGATGTCCAGTCGGACGTGGGGTTGACGGGCGAGCCCATCCGACAGGCGTGGGCGCCCTTCTTCTTTACTACGGCGGACGTCCAGTCGGACGTCAGCGACGTCCTACCGCAACGTCCGCCATTGAAGACGCTCTTAGCATATTGTCTCAATAAGGTTAACATTTCGGATATACTCTTTTTATGGGTGAATGTGTAATACTGTTTTAATTTATGAATTTAAACTTTTAATATATGAGTCAAACTCGGATTCAAACACAATCCAATATCAACATAATTACAAATATATCATTCAATGGGAATTTGAATCTAAAAATTGATTTATACAATTATACCACTTGAATAATCTTATGTAAATTTTTGTATATTTCCTGGTTATGGTTTGAGATATTATATAATTTCAGACAAGATAGTAATTTTCACATGTTGCATTATTGTTAAATCAAATCAATGTATCAATTCAAATCAACTGTTTCCACATTCACTTTAGGCTATTTATTTTGTCCAAAACAAATCATTAGATAAATAAGTCCATAGATGATAAGACTAATTTCAAATCATATCCAAATAAGAGATTCATTGAGGGGCCTGTATAATTTTTTTCATTTAACCCAAGTCCCACGTGTATTCAATTATTTACACTATATATATTTTTTATGAATTTTACCACTGTTTGGGCCACATCTCTTATATATGAAAAATAAGAATTTGACCTACTTTTACAAAAAAATCGAGGGGGACTTTTTATCAATTTTTACGATAACGATACTTCACTGCGTCTAAAATCCAAATTTTTATTCCAATGATTTATTTGTTTTGTATTATATTATGTCTCTGCATGGCACATGCTACTTCGATGTGACACTTTACTCAATACTCCTTTTACTAATTAACCATGTAAAACGACATTGACAAAATTCGAAAATTTAAAATACTGAAAATATTGCAGTATTATATTTTCTAGTTGTACTATCAAACCTAATTTATTTCAATAAAACTACTATGACTTGTCAAACAAAATTATTTTAATAAATATTTGTAAATATATATAGTACTAATATTATTATAATTTTAATTATTCTAATACTTTTACATTATATCTTATTCTCATTTCCCATCAATGCTGGATATAGATTATGAATATTAATTGATTCTATTATATTTTACTAATTGTTCTGTTTGAATAGTTTATTAGTAGTAATAATCTAAAATTGAGTAAGGAGCCCATCACTATTTACTTCTACATACTTTCCTTATCAGAAGATTTCAACCACAAATACAAGTAATACATAACTCCGTACACAAAGTATTCCACAATTACTGTATTTTATAAATATTTTCACACCTAAATTCCCCATGTGTTAAGCATGTGAATGTCTCACATGTAAGTGATGGCTGGTCCCACAGTTGAAACAAAGATTAGCAGTATAACAAAAAGTCTTTAATTCAATTAATTATTTTTTACTCCGAAGAAAAAAGGGTCAACTTTGTGTCGGACGGTGGTGGCCATTTTATTTTAACATTTTCTTATAAAATATTCTCTATATACTATTAATAATTTTGACTGTAAAATATAATAGAAATCGAGTGAAAAAATAATTGAAGTAATATTATAAATGATAGATAACATCAGATTATTAGAAGATAAAGCACAAATTTACTAGTGCTTAATTTCAAAGTTTAAAATTTTACCCCAAAAGAAGATTACAAACACCTTCCTTTTTGACTTTCACCATTCACAATATTTCATGAATGAAAATTATTCCAACAAATTAGTTGCAAATTTTTCTCTTTTTTCCGTTTCTTTAACTTTTTCATCCCTTTCTTTAACTTTGTCTTGAACAATCAAGATTTTCTTCGATTTGTTGATCTGCTTTTACCTATTAGCTGATCTCTGCTCTCGAAAATATTGGGGTTGGGATGAGCTGCAGCTCATGGCCGGAATTCCCTATTAAAACTTTTCAAGCATCGAATTTTGACGAGATGGGCTGCTTTGAATGGATAGGAACACGCTTCTGATGGTCGAAACTCGTCATATATATGTATGTATATTGCGTAGCTGAAGAGTTTTTTTTTGCTGAGTGAGTCGAAAAATGGGTTGTTTTCCCTGCTTCGGATCATCGAAGACGGAAGTAAATAGTAGTAGCAATGGAGTCAAAGAAGTGTCAAAGAAGGATTCTGTTAAAGAGGGTTCAGCAGCTCAGTCCAATTCTAATGTAAATAGAGTGAATTCAGGTAATTTTAATTGAACACTGCAATAGCCTTTTTTTTGTTGTTGAATTTTCAATTCTGTGATGGTTGGTGTGAGGGGTTTTAGTTAATTTGAAAAAAATTATGATTTGGGTTTCTTGATCTGTGGATTATGGCGTTCTTGGTGATCCAGGTGAAATTGGGTCAAGAATTGTTGTGAATGTGATTATTGCTGCTGTGTTTTGAGAGAAATTGTTAGTGGCATTTGAAAGAATGAATCTGTAATCATCTATAGTGTAGAAGGTAGAATGAGTGGTGCAGATGACCTATTCGTCGGAGCTATGTGATAAGCTGTGGATAAATTATGAGAAATTACATTCTTGATTATTTTTTACTGATGTATTAAATGAATATTTTAATATTCCACAGATAAACCAAGACTTCGGACTGGTAACGATTCGAAGAAAGAAATGACAATTCCGAAAGAGCCAAATATAGCTGCACAAATATTCACATTTCGTGAGCTTGCTGCAGCGACAAAGAACTTTAGACCAGAGTCCTTGCTGGGTGAAGGTGGGTTTGGACGTGTTTACAAAGGTCGACTAGAAAGCACAGGACAGGTTGGCTACCTTTGTTGCATCTATAATTGAATTGGACGTGTTATATGTTCTTGCTTTGTGGTCTATGATGCAATCATGCAAGGGGAAGAATGTTAGCTCTTCTCCTTCTTTTGCTCTAAGATGAATAATTATGATTTAGTGTGACTCATAGTTATCTTGTACAGGCTGTTGCAGTTAAGCAGCTTGATCGGAATGGCCTTCAAGGGAATCGAGAGTTTTTGGTGGAGGTTCTCATGCTTAGCCTCTTGCATCATCCAAATTTTGTCAACCTGATAGGGTATTGTGCTGATGGTGACCAACGTCTGCTAGTATATGAGTACATGCCATTGGGATCGCTGGAGGACCATTTACATGGTTAGTTACCATGCGAAAAATCTTTTATAATTTGGAGTTAGATTAGTGCATAAGTTTGTCAAAATTATCACAATGTTATCATAATTTGGAGCTTGATATCCTTTTTTAATTTTAGCCATTGTTTTGCTTGGACAATTGTTGCTGGAGAACTTTTGCTACTCCAAATAAAGAGAACTCTGGATCCCAGATTAATGTCCTGGAATCTATCAAATATTCATTGACTTTCCTTATAGCTACCTGTCTGATTTTGTCATAAGTAGCTGTATCAAAAGATTCAAAACTATGGAACATAATTTGCATTTCGATGGAAGTTTCCCATATTATGGGGTATTAGGTTGGGAAAAAAGATATTTTATTTGTAATACTGTCTACTGGTTCCCTAATTAGATTTTGATTGCTGAACAAGCTTGGTTCAGAAAATAGTTCATATGACCACCTCCATACTTAACATAGGAAAGTTACGACGGGTTCATCACGTTACAGGCTCTTTCATTATCTTAATTATGTCCTAAGCAATCTTATAATCCTAGTGCCTCACTAATTAGCTTTTGATCACTGAGAAAACGTAATTGGCAGACATAACTTGATTGCCCCTAATGCAGCAACTTGAGTAATCATAAAATTATTATAACCATTCCATCTGGGGTTGTAATATCTTCATATTTTTATCTGATTGATTTAATAGCCGAAACCACATCTTGTATTTGTAACATACTCTTTACAGTAGACTAGTTTGGATACTATCCTTAGTACTTATTTTTGTTATGCCGTTCCACATGTTCAAATTTATTCATAGCATTCTTTTAGAAAGAAAGGTTATTTCTTAGTATCACATGATTTTGAAATGTTGTAGCTTTGATATTTTATGACACTTAGGAGAATACAGACAGGGGTGGCAAGTAGGTAGGAAGTTGGGAACGACTCATCTAGCAACTTTGGTTGACTATTTTGAAAAGGAAGTGGTTTAAGTTTAAAACTAACGTGCAATTTATAAAGACTCTTGCTTTTTTGCCCTAATTAGTGTACAAATGAGCTCTCCAAATCAAATTCGATATGGTCTGACAATTTCATTTATTTAGGACCGAAGATTTTATCCAACTTAGGTTTGATATCAATAATATATTATGCTCCAATAAAATATAAATTCATCTTGGCTAATACTGTCAGAATTTTGCTAAAACCATTATAATTAGCTCTTGATTTCCCTTTCTAGTAAAGAACTATGAAATATCATATTATTCTCTTGATTTTGCTAATTGCTAAGAGTGGAATGTATTGTGAAATGAGAGTCTCCCAGTCTGAGTTACTAAGAATCTGAATTTATCTCAGCCCAAATGAAATGCAAGTCTTCCAGTCCCTGCACAGTATAGTTATTTGCATATATCAATAGTTGTCTACACTTGTGATCAAATTTAGATATGAATATGATTACAAATCTTTAGCCAGTTTCTTGAGCTTGTTTGTTCATAGAATTGTTTTTCTCATGCCCTACCTTTTTGTTTTGAGTACATGCTGTATTTTGTCCTATCATATGAGAGTTCATATACCAGACTAAGGCCATATTCTTTTGTGTTTTTAATATGTCAAAAGCGAGACTTCAACATTTAATTATCTTTTAAATCATTGGAGTGGAAGATCTGTACTAGTAGTCTATTCTGAATCATAGCATCATCATGGAACATGACTATACATAATAAGTACTCGAGTTAGTTGGCAACTTTCCGTGACTTCTTTATGTAACATTTGGACCTCAGCTGATATAGTTTCTAGCAATTCAATTAAACGAGTTAGATTGTTATTCTTGTATAAAATATTTATATTTGACTATTGACTATAAAGTGTTAGAACGTTATTTTTTTAACATCATGCAGTACACAAAATATTATTCTACGAACGATAGTATGTACCAGATCAAAAGAAGGTAGAACTATAGCATTTGGACCTCACTAATATATAGTAGATTTCAGGCAGCTAGTTCGTTATGTTTTATGCTGTTATTCTTGACTAAGAATAGAAACACAGCGACAGTGAGCTACACCAAGGTCTTCCTGTGATCTCAATTACAAAAAATTCTATGTGATGTGAAAAGAAATGTAATAACCTGTAACTCGTGAAGACGTACCAAATATTAACTTGCTTGAACTATGTCGATTGGAATGGAGAACTCTTTACTGGTTGAAAATGTGTCCTTGATTGTTTCTTTAAATGAAACAATGATTTCAGACTTGGTGTGTTACTTTGTGTCTCGTTCTCTCACATTTGTTGTCAATCGCCTTTCAGTCTGCTAAACTTGTTCATTTCAATGTTTCTATATAGATGTTCCACCGGATAAAGAACCTTTGGACTGGAATACAAGGATGAAGATAGCTGCCGGTGCAGCAAAGGGATTAGAATACTTGCATGACAAAGCGAATCCACCTGTCATTTACAGAGACCTAAAATCTTCTAACATTCTTCTTGATGAGGGTTATTTCCCAAAGTTGTCTGATTTTGGGCTTGCGAAACTGGGGCCCGTTGGGGACAAAACCCACGTCTCTACGAGGGTGATGGGAACATATGGTTATTGTGCCCCAGAGTATGCTATGACTGGTCAGCTCACCCTAAAATCTGATGTCTACAGTTTTGGAGTTGTCTTCCTCGAAATCATCACGGGGCGTAAAGCTATCGACAACATGAGAAGTGCGGGGGAGCAGAATCTCGTCGCATGGGTATGTGATTCAGATTTCATTTTCTGTGCGCAATATATTCCTTTGTACTTGATTCTCATCTTGAAATGGACACAGGCGAGACCGCTTTTCAAGGACCGAAGAAAGTTTCCAAAAATGGCAGATCCTCTACTGCAAGGCCGTTACCCTATGCGTGGACTCTATCAGGCACTAGCAGTGGCAGCCATGTGCTTGCAAGAGCAAGCAGCCACGAGGCCTCTAATTGGTGATGTTGTTACTGCTTTAACATATTTGGCCTCACAGAGTTATGACCCCAACGCACCCGGCTCCCAGAGCAGAGGAGGCTCGGGTACGCCAAGGCACAGGGATGTGCGCAGGAATATATCTGATGCCGACAGCCTGGAAGATGTGGGGCGAGGTGGCCACTACGGATCACCTTCTGCACACAAGAACTCTCCCAATTTCAGGATGAAAGACTCGGCTGGAGACTTAAATGCAGGTGCAGAGTTGCGGAGGATCGACACAGGGGGCGGGTCAGGCCGGAGATGGGGCGTGGACGAGCCGGACCGCTCTGACTCTCAATGGGGGAGCCCTGCCAATGGTGGTCGAACAAGAGAGACTCCGAAGAACCGGGACCTGGACAGAGAGCGGGCTGTTGCTGCTGCGAAAGTGTGGGGAGAGAACTGGAGGGAGAAGAAGCGGACGAATGGATCAGGGGACGACGTTGTGTGAATAAAATCCTTTGAATTTGTGAATCATTGTTACCTGCTGGTGTTTGGCCGGAAAGGCTACAATATATTGATGAGCCTTTGTGGTTGGATTTTCGTGTATGAAAATGTTGGTTGAAGATTTGATAGGGAGAATGTTTTGCTCTCATGTTTGTCTTTGTTGCATGGAAATTAAAAATCTCCAATCTTGTCTTTTCCCCACACACAGTTGCTAATATGTGTGTCATGCTTTTGGACTTCATACTTTCACGTTTCTACTCTTACATCTTTGCTCCTCATATATGTCAACCATTAAAGTATTTGTAATTTATGTAATATGAAAAAAATGTAATAACAAATTTTTGACAGAGTAATATTACGTTATAAGAGACTTTTGATTTCCAAAACTACTCCATTTTCAATAGTGTACATAATAATAACAGTAGTTAGTGGGTACGAGGCTCCATTTTCCAGACATCACACCTCGTATACATCTATTCTGATTTTGTACAACTAGTACATCTAATATACTATCATTAGGAAACACAACATTACGCTAGAAACTAACACAAACCAAATCGGTTAGCAGCCCCATTTTGATCCATCATTTCCTCTTCCTTCCCTGCGAAAAAGTTTGGAAAATTTAGGTTATCAATTCATCATATAATACTCAGCAGCGATAAGAATATATCATCCAGAGAAACATACCGAGCTCACATAGTCATCCATCGATGATTGCTTCCGCTTCTTCATAGTTGATGGGGGGCTCTCCGCAGCCTGTCTGGCAGCAGCGCGCTTGGATGGGATTGCATTCTGCTGAGATGAAAAACAAGAAATGCTAAGAAACTGAGCTGAAGATAACAAGGTTATTCCATTATTCAAGTGGTGTGGCATCCCTACCTTGGCTAGTTTCTTCTCTTTGCGTGCCTGCCTCTCCCTCTCATCATATTCTTGGTTTTCCCTCTCTACCAACCTAATTAGTGTATCACATCTCCTTGCAAGTTCTTGAGTCGTACGAGACTTTATAAACCAGTCGAAGCGGAACAATGGTGAAGTACGGAAGGCTGCCTTGAGCTCATCCCAGTTACCATATCCGAGCTTATGAACCATGCATATCTGAGAAGAACAATTACCAGACATTAAAGGAATGATACACGAGATCCAACTTATTCAAAGAGTCAAGATGATTATTCGTAGTCTAACCATGAAACGATCACATTCTTCATTGTACAGTTTCCCTTTGTTCTGGCCATACTGGATCTTCAATTCCAGCCAAGGGTTTTTATAGCGATCCAGCTTCTTCCCAATGGCTTTCATGATCTCATCTTTCCGCGATATCCTAGCCTCTCCTCTTTCAATGCTTTTGATGATCCTATCATAATCTGATTAAACATATTCACGTTCATTATCATGCTCCACATGCAGTGGAAGAACTAAAAACAAGAGCCACACACAGTATATGCTTTCTAAAAGAGAATTAACCAGCTATATTAAGGTTTCACAATGTAACTAGAAGATGAAACCTCAATGCATATACCATTGAGTTCTTTATATCTATCCTTGAAAGCTTTAGCATATCTTTCAACTTCTTCCTCTGTTTTCCCTTCCATTTCAGAAGCAATACCCCTGATGTCATTCCGGCCATACTTCTCACAGGCCCTAATAAATGTGTTAAAGTCTTTTCTGCTCCAAGTTGAAAATCCCTAAATACCAAAATTAAGTAAAATTAGAAAAAAAAAAATCAGTTAAAGCTCAAGCTAACTTCAAGCAATGGGTAAGGCAAGTCTTTTCTTGAGGGAATGGGTGAGGCAAGTTAAAACTTACTTCTTCCAGCAACCGCTCCTTCTCTTCCTGCTCCTCAGCAGTCAATGGGTCTCCTACATCTAAGTACAAGAAATATAATCAAGATATAATTCAGGTAAATAAGTAACACAGAGTTCTCAAGAAAGAACAGACCTTCTGGTTCATCCACATCTATGGTATCTTTTACTTGATTCCTTTGATGTGCTTGCTGAATTCAAAGGACAAAGGGTAAGAAAGTGATCACAAGCAGATATGTATTAGGGAGTCCCAATAGTAAGTTGGACACGCACCATAAGACACCGCACTTCTTTCTCATACAGCTCGCTAAGACGCTGTGTGTTGAAGAACTGGAAATCATGCCTGACAAAAACTGACATGAGCCATAACATACATAAATCTTAAATACTCAACATGTAAAAACAAGTAAACAAAAAACGATTACAATTGCGGCATGCGAGGAATTCGAGGCTCCTTGGGCTTCACAGGACCACTTTGACGCATTGTCTGCTTGAAGTACTCTGATTCTGAGTAACTACAGATAAATAACAACAAATGGATAAGTCTGCCAGAAAACAAACAGACAGTTAAGTGTGTAATTAAAGAGATAGAAAAAACGTACTTGCGTTTCCTCTCTCTTTTTGGTGGTTCAATCCAATTATCACTGACAATTTTCTTAAAATCGAACTTATTTTCATCCTTCACCAATGAAGAAAATGCAAATGAGTTGGGGCGAGAATAAGTAAGAATCATAACAGCCAGCAATAAGCAAAGCATCCATACCTTTTCATCATCAAAATCATACAAATCAGCAGCTGGAGAAAGTGCATAACATGTTAATCAAATTAATAAAACATAAATAAATGGACAAAAACCATAAGAGGCCAAGAATATCAAACATACTGTCATCCATTTTGAATTTGATGGCATCTTCAGTAAATTTTTTCATCTTGGCATCAAGTTCAGCTGTTGCTTCTTCTCCCTTGGCAATTATTCGATCTATATCCTCATCTGTGATCGTGCTATCTTTGGAGCTGAAAACCATTTCAGCACCAAACCTTACCATTTGCAACAGCTCATCCTTATTCACAGCTGCATAATCGAAAACCAAAATACATAAATAAATCACATCAATATTGCCAGCGAAGGAAGCAATGTTAGTGGATGCATAAGACTTACTCTTTTGTTCTGCTAGCCTCCCTTGCTGGATAACCAAGGCATCAAGAGCAAGCTTCTTATAGGCCCTTTCAATAACTTTTTCCTCAATAGTGTACTACATAATAGCAAATGATAAGTCATTGAACACTGAACCTCCAGCGCACTTGATATAACCATAAAAATTATGACAAGACAAACCTCAGTGCAGAATCGGAATACTTGAACCTCCTTCTTCTGTCCTATCCTATGAGCTCGATCCTGTGCTTGTAAATCAACCTGTGGGTTCCTGCAATCATACGAGCCTAGCATTGTAACTCAAAAGCCAATTCAATAGCATTCAATAAAACCAAAACGGTAGAAAAGCAAATTCTTACCAGTCACTATCATAAAGAATGACAACATCAGCAGTCGCAAGATTGATACCAAGACCTCCAGCCCTAGTTGACAGCAGAAAGACAAATTTTTCGCTTCCTGGTTTATTGAAGCCTTCAATGGAAGCATCTCGATCTTCTCCCCCTGTATTCCCATCAATTCGGCAATAGAGGTACCCACGGAACATTAAGTAATCCTCAAGAATGTCTAGCAGTCTTGTCATCTGATGTATGTAATAAAAGAAGTGATGGTTATGGCAAATCCCAAAATAAAAAGCAACCGAAAACAATATAATAATCTAGACAATCTATAAGCAGTACAAGATTCTGAAAGTAGATGAAGTTGGTCATGGTACCAACCTGGGAAAATATCAAAACCCTGGAATCGCGTTCCTTTAATTTTGGGAGCAACTTGTCCAGAAGAACCATCTTTCCTGCAACCAAAGGAGATAGAAAACTATAAAAGTTAACAAAGCTGAGACAGGAGAACCCAAGCTAGAGCATATAGTGTGCGTTTTCTTCCTTGATCTTCTAGCAAAACCTTACCAGCATTTTCAATGAGATGCTCTCCCGTGCTATAAGGTGGGCCAGGTTCCGCACCTTGAAACAAATATGGATGATTACAACATTTTCGGAGCTGCATGGCTATATTAAGAAGGCGTTTGCGTTCTCCACCAGCATTTACCACCTCAAGATCTTTCTGTAGCAATGCCTTATAGTATTGCTTTTGCATTTGGGACATGCCAACTTTAAGTATTGTCTCCTTCTTGGGAGGTAAACCTTTCTCAACATCAGATTTTAGCCTTCTAAGAAGGAAGGGCCGGAGAACCTGGTGTGTCACCAAAAGGACTGCATCAGTCAGACAAGTGAATTGCTCAAGCAACTGCATCTCAAGAACTTTAATTGATATATCAAATCCTAATAGTTTCTGTGCCCAAAGAAACAGATTACAGGAGGAAGATTTTCATTATACAAGAGAAATGGTATAGAAGTTGCAAAACCACTTTGTTATGCAATACAACAACTTGTATTGCACTTTAAAACATAATTTTAGAGTATCAAACACATAGATCTGAGATGCTTATGAATTGGCCAGCCTACAGCTCTCATGCACTTTTTGATTACTATCGAACATAAGAATACCATTTTTGGCACAAAGAATTATCTTAATAGAACAATCACACACCTTGTGAAGTTGTTGGACAACTTCATGTTCATCATTTTCACCAGAAATTTGGAACCACTTGTCAAACGTCTCTGCAGAACTAAATATTTCTGGAAGCAAGAAGTTGAGGAGAGCCCAGAGTTCATGAAGATTATTCTGAAAAGTGCAAAAAAAACATTGGGAAAACATAAAACTAACATCACATCTCAATTGAAATAAATATACCCGAATATAAACCTCAGCTTCCTAATGTATACATTGAAGGTTTCTGTAGGACTAACACAAGTTCCTAAAAACAAATTAAACTCAAACTAATTAGGCATAAAAAAATTACTACATTTTAGATATATAATCTTCCAAACGAAAGCATGATACTATACCCCACTTCAAATTCCGAACCAACTAATGTAACAGTTATTGTAGAGTTCATAAAATGGCAGAGACTTAGCAACTGTGACACAAAAAAATATTACCTGAAGTGGTGTTCCAGTAATAAGAAGCCGGTAGTTAGTATTATAGAGCCTCATTGTTTTTGAGAGAAGGGAATTCTCATTTTTGATTCTATGAGCCTCATCAATAATGATATAGCGCCAATTAAATCGTCGCAATGTAGTCTTTTCTTTGATGGCCATCTCAAAACTTGTAACACAAACATCGAACTTCCCAGCAACAAGTAACTCCTCGCGAATATACCTCTAGAAAATATCATAATAGGATTTTTGAAATCAAAAGCAGTAGAAACACAACTCCTGGAAAATAATATCTAAATTGGTATTGCAAGCTTACCCTTTCATCAGGATTTCCAAGGAACTTTACAGCACGCAGCACTGGGCAAAACCTTTTGATTTCATTCATCCAATTTCCAAGTGTGGATTTTGGAGAAACAACCATGTGAGGACCTGTAATTCCTCTGAACTCGTGCAAGTAGCCCATCAAGGATATTGTTTGCAAAGTTTTACCAAGTCCCTAAATTAAATACAACACACTAATATTAGTACAAGAAACCATTATCAATAATAGGGGAAACCATTATGTTGAAAATACAACTACTCTCCATATATACCATTTCATCAGCAAGTATCCCATTAATGCCATTTTCATACAACCGAATCAGCCAATTTAAACCAGCTAGCTGGTAGTCCCTCATCTTTCCCTGAATACCTGCAAACAAAGGTAAAATTAGCATAGGAGATACCATTTTGTGTAAAAAACAGTGCAGGGACCCAATACATACTTGCACCAAATTAGAAACTAATGCAGTAGAAACTAAACATAGGGTAGCATTATCACATATACTAGTAAACCATTCTAAAAGCAAACATTTTTAGTATTATTGTGGCAGAAGAAATTCATAACAATGAAAACAAAGAGGATAAAGAAAATCTTACAAGAAGGCTGCACCAATAGTCTAGTGTTTCCTGTGCCAGAAATGCCATCTTCTTCCTCTTTGAGACACTCTTCATCTTCTTCTTCTTCAGTTATCTTTGATGCATGGCGGCCCCTAACAATTGGAGAGCACAAGAAACATAATTTACTTAAGAAGCAACTAGCTTGGCTACAGAGGACTATGTTAACAGTGTGAATATCCTTAATCAGTTCCATCTATTACTGACCTCTGCCCCCATGCTAAGGAATTCACTTCCACAAACACCTCTTAGTTTCATTATTTTCCTAAAATATCTACTTCTAAGGCTGCCAACCTGTCCAGTTGACAACTTTTTGAAAGACTTCAACTAAGCCCAATCTTATTTATCTTCCTAGTGCCTACCACAGTGTAATGCAAAATAAAATTACAAAAAGAGAAGAGACAAGACAAGGATTTCTACTGACAAATTTTAGCACCACTACATCCCTTCTCAACTGTCAGCTGCTCAACCATGTATAAATAGCGCATTAGCAAGATACAACACATGCCGATCTACCAAGATCATAGAAACTCGATCATGTACAACGGTTAGGTGCAACCCAAACCAAATTTATTAAACAAAATTTTTTGCAAGATATCCTTATCATTATTAGCAGCTATGAAGCACAGTGAAATACTTACCAAGAAAATGGTAATATTAAAGTTTCAACCTATAGCCATACTGGAAAGGTAATCAAGTCAAAATGACATTACCCACCTTCCTTTTCCCTTCTTCTGAGAAACAGACTGATCACCCTTGGCAAAATGAGCAAATAACTCTGTTTGCTGTAAAAGATAGTTCAAACGACCCTTTCCTTTGTTGTTCTGTGCCAAAGCAGATCAGATCACTTATCATATGATCATATCCAAGAAGATAATTTAATGTACACATCATATCAAGTACCAATTCATACTCAGAAAACACACCATGTCAGACTCAATAGCAGCATTCTGCACATCAAGTATTTCTTGTATTTTCTGCTTTTTTACCCGCTGCATTTCTTTAAGCCTTGCTCTTTCGCGCTTTGAAATTTCATTTGCAACAACATCCTCTTCCTGAAACCACAACTAAAAGCTTCAGCATAGCCCACTCGATCATTCCAACCATGTAAAACATCTTTAAACAGCACCATAGATATAATGATAACAATGCCCATTTGGTAGGGCGGACAAGTATGTAAGATTATTAACGCAGAGGCCCGTGTTAGGAGCTCTGGCCCGGCCAAGCCAAATCAACAATTTACATTTCGACCGGTTTCACTATCGCATCCTTTTCTGTACTGGGCAATGGACTCCAACAGCCTTGTTGAAATGGGCATTATCGAAGCAGCAACGGGTTAGGAATTGGATGAGGGAGATGGCGATGTCGAAGCAACAGCAGCAGCAGTGAGTGATATACAAAAATGTAATTTTGCATTCCAATCTACGAAATAATCTAGACTACCACACATCTTATTTTTTCTTAGTTTTAAATCTAGACTACCAAACAGCAGACCGATCATAGATCCGTCGAGTACACCGTGAATTGAAAACAAACAATAGCGAATTATAAAGTAATATGACCTCAATGTCATCTTCGTCCTGATCGGCAGCGTTCGGAGCATCCTCGTCGTCGGAATCTTCGGCGGTGCGAGCCACCGCCTCGAGCTCGTCATCGTCTTCTTCGTCATTGACCTGGTCCCTGGCCACCTCCTCCTCAGCCGAGGAGCTAGTCATCGAGTCGTCGGATGAGTCCTTTGCACGAGAGGGTTTCGCCATCTTCGAGGGTTTCTGTAATTCAGCTCCGCGTCGAACAGTAGCACAGTTGTGCGGTTTGGGGGAGAAGCGGTGAAGAAAAAAGGAAAATGGAAAATTGAAATGCAACCGACCAATTTGGTTGGCGGTTTGGGTTTTTATATTTAATGGGCATTTCCCGCCATTTGTTGCGTGGGATCCCGCCCAATGTGGGCTTATTCATTATTTTAAATCTACTCAAAGCCCAATAAGAGATTCCTTTATTCCTTTTTACTTGATTACTAATATGTAAAGAACTAAAAGTTTAAAATTTTCAACGATCAGTGTTCTAATGTTTTTTTTTTTATAAGTAAAGGAACTTTAAAAATGGTTGGGGCTTTGGTGGAATTTGAACATCGTTTTTTTTTCGCATGGAGAAGAGCATTAGTTGCTTGCATTTATGATATTACAAAACCTAGAATCAAAATCTTCCGAGTTTTAAGTGTTTTGCACACTCAATCTCTATACAAAGGTTAATTAGTTTTAGGTCTATTGATGACATAGGTGTTCTTGCTGCATATGGCACCACTGATATTGTTGGGAATTTGTTGTGTTGAGGGATGCTTCAACATCGGTCTTAAAACTGTATATAGACGGATGCAAGGGACGCACCTTGGTTAATTTAAATGAGATGAAACTTTACATATATCTTGTAAACATGTAACATTACAAATCTCTTCTGTGGATAACAATTGGCAGTGCATATATAAGTAAATATAATTTGTGTTGCATGATCCAAGTATATTTTGGTTTGAGCTGATTTATCTAACTTATAGATTCTGCTAGAGTTAGGCTGCTCATTACACGTTACATGACTCGATGAAATATATTCGAGCTATGTTAATTGCTCATCCCAACATAAAAGCATCAAGAAACCACAGGAAATTTCCATTAATACATCAAAGCAATTGAGATTTTCTCCTCACCAAGAGATAATAGTCTGAAATTTTGATATTGGGTGTGTGACAAATTCACCATTATGAGTAATCAAAGTACATAAATACAAGTCTAGAGATGTTGACAAACAGAGAAGGATTGAAGAATGCCAATCTCATATGAATTTCTTCCTCAGTTTCCCTTGACATCAGCTGCTGCTGCTGCTGCTGCTACTACAACGTCACCCTCCTGCAATATCATTCACAACGAACATCCATTGTCGTAAACAATAATATTCAAATCCAACCCCAAATTCTGAGTAAACAATATCCAAAATAGAGTCATACACTTTGATCAGCAGGTTTCTTCTCTTCTGCAGAAGGCTTTATTTCTTGAGCCAACTCTTCTGCAAACCACACAATAACATAAATTTGAATCATTAATGATCAAAAACCACCTTATTTAAGTAATTCTGATACACAAACCTTTTCCTGTCTTGTCTTCTTCCTCTGCAATTGCAACATTGCTTTCTCCCTCAACGACGACGTTTTCGCCTTGGGGGATCTTCTCATTAGCACTAGAAGAAGAAGGAGCATCTTCTACTTGCTGGGAAACCACCTCTTCTTGATCAGCCTTGACCTCATCTTTCTTCTCTTCCTTCAATTCCACATTCTTGATCTCTTGCACAACCTCAATGGCTGCAGGGATTTCTTGCTCCACCACTTCAGGCTTAACCTCCTCTTTTTTGTCTTCCTTCAATTCCTCATTCTTGATGATCTTTTCTTTCTTCTCCTCCTCCTTCTCCACAACCTTAGAAACAGCAGCAGCCACTTCAATCTCCTTGTTCTTCTCTACCTTGACTTCTTCTTCTTCATCATCCTTGGCCTTAACAGCCTCGGATTCTATATTCTTGGGAATCTCAACAGCTTGGTTTTCATTTTTCTTCAAAGTTTCTGAATCCTTATCAGCATTTGCAGTCACATTTACATCATTTTTGGGGATTTCAGCCCCTTGTTTTCTGATGCTCCTGCTCTTGCTCTTGCTCTTGCTCTTGCTCTTGGTGATGGTGTTTTGTGTTGCAACAGCATGCTTTGATTCTCCGCAACCCATTTTGTGTGTGTGTTTATGAAAAATGGATTCTTGAAATATGGAAAGAAAGAGAAAGGAGAGGAAAATGGTGAATTTTTTTCCCTCTGATTTCTCTCTTGTGAGTTTCTTTTTCTTCTTACAATTTTGTTCTGGTTTAAATGGGTCAAGTCACCGGTTTTGCCGTTCCTATTTTGAAGGCTCTAATTTCTTCATGAGGAATTGAGTGGACAACCATTTTACCAAAAAATTACTGCTAAAAAATAGAAAAAAAATAGATTTAGTATTATATATACGATAAACCTTTTATAAATTAATATTGTTGGGGCCATATAATTTTATTAATTTAAAAGGATGTATTTTATAATGAACTTATAGGGGTTATAACATTTATACAAATTTTCAGAGTTTTATAATTCATTTATACATTAGTTATTGATTATAAATAAATTAAACTACAGATTTTAATTGCTATTCAAAGAATATATATTCGCATAATTATTTTCATTGGAAGTTTGAATGGTCTCATCCATTGTCTTTTGTCAATGTAAAAGAATGATTTATGGGGCATGTACATTGTGTACAAGTAGATCTATGGATGGATACACTCAAGAATAACAAGAGACTAATGTTGTTTTTCATTCATTTTTAACTATAAAAATCGGTTAAAATTGCCATCATAATTCTTTGGCTCCCGCTGCTACGACAATGTTGAAAAAGTGGGTTGAGAAGAGATTACATAGTCGGGAAGAAAGGGTTGAAAATGGCAGATAATTAAATGTAATTTTATTTTTATTATTTTTTGTATTAATATTTCTTCTATGTGTATTAAACAAAAATTATGCATCCGTTCATTTTTAGATCAATTATATAACGAAGAATTGGAAGCAACAATTCTTCACAATTTTTTATTGCAATACTGAGAAAATAATGATCCAACTATCGAGGAGAGTGATGTGACAGCAATCTATTTTACCAATATGATGACTTTATACATATCCTATTTAAGAAGTTGTAAATAATGATCTGTTTATAATTTTCTATTTGGTTATATATCTCGACTATTTGATTTTATTTTTCTTTAACTCATTTAATCTCACTTACTTTAATTTACTTATTTACTCTCCTTTTTATCTTTTTATTTTCTTATTTGTTTCAGTTTAGTTTAATAGGAGTACTTTAAATACAATTTTTCTAAATTCTGAAAATGTCTCAAGTAATATGAGAAGTAAGGAGTATTTTATTCACGGGTGTCCATCTATGACGGACAAATTATTAGCTTTGTGGAGATTTATTTGGTGGAAATTTATGTATATACAAGCTCTATTCTCTATAGTAGTCGTTTTACTGTATTAAATGAAAATCGAACTCTCTCCTGTGGTTAGATATAATCTATAATACAATTCATTTTGTAATTCAGCGATGTTGAAATTTCAATAAATACGAGTAAATAATTGAGAAGATCTTAGCCTGCTTTCGATCTCAGTGCACATGCTTTTGTTTTTTTATATACATGTATGTCTTGTTTGTTTGGTGTGGTATCGATTAGTTAGATTTGATATAAGTTTCGGTCTATATACTATTATAGTTGATGTTTAATTTGTATTTAAATGAAGCTAAAGAGTTATTTAAGGGGAAATTTTTTCAATGATTAAAAATTTAATGTTGTTACCCCATGAGATGGGAAAACTGAATATAGAACTTCTCGAAATGAGAGTTTTGAGACGTTTAATTTTGGTGTGAGATACTCTGAATTGTTACTATATCTATATACTGAATGTTTGGATATTTTTTGGATAGACCAAAATTATATTTTTGGGGAAGGGGAAAGAGAAAGTGACTCCATGGAAATTGGGGTTTTCGAATGTTGGGAATTTTGTTTGTCATTTTGGTGCAATGCATTTGGATGGTATTGCCCATACTATTGCTATTTTATCTAGCATGTCTAATTATTGACGTGCATTTAGAAAATTATATTTATTTACATTTTTTACATTTCTTGTATATTTTGTCTTTAAATTCTGCAGGCCCATGAAGCACAAGACAACAGGATAGGATACAAACGAAGAATATACCTTTGCGCTGCGAATTAATTAAACAATTTTCAATATAGAAAAATGTAAATAATTAATTGATTTGCAGGCTGTGTGACAATTCATGAAGTGGATGATACCCATGTTTAGACCTTTTTCCCAATAAACCAAATCAATTTCTATGCTGAATTGAAAACCTATAAATTATTTTCGTAGTTTACAACTTCTTCGTGATATTTTAAGAGTTATTTAGGATTTGTCTGGATTGATTTTTCCAATAACAAATTTTCTTAATTTTCCAGATGGAAGAAAATTGAAATTTTCGTCTTTTTCATTGTTTGGTTTATATTCACAATTTGATACTACCATTTTGGCGTTTTTCTATCTTTTCGAATTAAATTTGTTAGTTAGCAATTTTCTGTTTTATAATTAATGATTACCGAACATAGCCGATTATTTGATACTTCATGCGTTGAAAAAAGTAAAAATTAAATAACTATCTACTGCATTAATGGTGTATTTATGTTAAAGATGAGATAGTATTATAGTCTCGTCAAAAAGTACTTTATAAGTATCGTTAGATTGTTATTACTAATTATCATACGATAATTAATCTAAAATTAAATTATGAGACTATTTTAGTTAGGTGATTATAACATATTACTTAGATTATTCATATAGGATTAAGATGTGAGACCCAATCTCATAAACTAAATACAGTCATAAAATATAATCTTTCAAATAGAACTAATCATATTGTACTACTCCTGTTATATTTTCGAGCATATGCATTTGCAAATTTTTTTCACAAATAATTGGTTGTAATGAACTGAATTGATCAACTAAGTGGAAAACTTTCTAATCAAACTTGTCCAAATATATCTGTCGAGCTTTAAAATGTATGTCATCAACAAGTGGAGTAATATTTTTTGAATCAAGCAAATTATCCACTTATTGCCTATATTTTGGGCCCAATTTGTGGGCTAATAATGGCCTCATGTATACCTACTTAATTAATGGGCTGCTGTTGATTCCCAATCGTATCTACATTATGTATGAGCAATTTATTTTGACAAGTAATTGCATTCATGAAACATGAACTCTGGATTCATTTATTGGCGGCTATTAAATATGTATAGACCGATATGAATAAAGTGTAATAAAAACATGATGTATATCATTAAAAAGTCTCATATTCATTAATGCTTATTCTATAAATAGATTGGTGCCCATACGTGATGAAAACTCCTTTCTCACTTTCATGATCGACTTCAATAAAGAAAGGAATAAGCTAATTGACTATATATGCAAATGCAACAGATGTTTCATCATCCTTGAATGGGCCATTATAATTTTACTCCATTTTACAAAAGACAAGGTTTATATTGTACAAAGTACAGTCATAATATATGGATATAATACTCATTTAAATCACAAAGTTTATTCAAATACTGGCCCATCGTATCAAAACAAAATATAAATTATAAAATTCTAATTTTTTATAATTATTTCATATTTGTACTACATAGCATCTTTTAGTGATGCTTAAAACGGTTTTATTTCATGAAAATAAGTATCTTTCATCTTTTCTTTAAATTTTGTTTTATTTTAATTGAACGATTTGAAATAATTTGACATTGTGTGAGTTAATTAATTATTATGTGGACTATAAATGTGCATAATAAACTAGTGCTATAAGTTGGATATTTTATAGTAGTACTAAATGAAAGTGCGGAGCATATTAGATATTTAGATGGCGTCATGCATGTATTGAGTCGTTTGAGAACGAAAAATGCGTAATACTGTTATGCATAAGATTATTATTTTTAGCAATAATATGAACAATAGTCAAAACATTTATTAAATCCACGTCATGATTTCAGAAAGCAATGAATCCATGTCATAAATATATTATCCAATAAATAAAATGCTCGAAATTTGAGAAAAACTGTGGCGTCATCGCCTCCAAGAGTACACGCATGAGTGCACCTAGAGAAATATGAATATCAAATTCGATTTTCTTTTAATTTACATTTCTCTTTAAATAACGATAAAAAAAGCTCCCATTTCACTCGGTTTTAAAGACAACATGTCGAAGATAATTACAGCCATAAATAAATATATGAAATTAAGTCTTCGAAGAATGCACGTGTTTCTGAGTTTGGTTAATTGGAAATTTAAATGAACCCATAAAGATGGAAAACTTGAAATTTTTGTTTGGGGTGTAATTGCAGATTGGAAGATTTCGGAATTGGATTCTGAACTATGATAACTTCATCTTCATCCAGTTATGTTAAGAATGGTCTGAGTAATGTAAAAATTACAATTTGAAAATCATACTAGTACTTAATTTTCACTGATTGATTTTAATTGCACTTATCAAAAGGATCAAGGAATTAATCAATTATTTCATACTCAATTGAAATTGAAGATCCGAGCCAATGAGAGGTCCTGAATTCACATGGCCAAAATTGAGCATCTCAAAGGATTTTAACTGTCGTCAAGAAGCAGTTACTTTAAATTCGGGAAGAGATTGCTTTGAGCTGTGATTGGGTAGATTGAGCGGTGCTGGGCCCCATCCGGCCACCCCACTCCTCAGTCACTTTCACGCTACCTTATCCTCTTCCCCAAAATTATTGTTATAAATGGTTGAAGGTGCTTCCAGATTTGGCAAGTTAAGAATATTATAATAAGATGTTTGTTTTGCCATTAATGCTCACGTATATATAATCTGTCCCTGTCCATTTGACTCCATGGCCCTCTCTTAACTTGATTTTATTGGAGTTTTTGAGGTCGCCCCCCATCTTCTTCTTGCATCCCACTTTCACTTGGAAATGCTAATGGAAGGCAGCCCCAATGATCGCCTCACCTTTGGCAAGATGGGTTATGGGTACTCTCTCTATTTCTCTCTCATCAGATGTCCATTTGCTTATGCATCTTTGATCTTGTTACTGCAGTGTTGTAGTGATGTTTTAGATTGACATTGATGTTATGATTTGTAGATCTTTATAGCTTTGTTTGAGGACATAAGTATTGATTGTGTTAATCAAGGCACATAGAAAAGATTACATTTTTCTGCATAAATTTAGGGATATAATCAATTTGTGTAGAATCTTGTTGATGTTCCTTGTGTTTGGTGCCAATCTCCACTGTTTTAAGATTCTTACTTGATCTTGTCCAGAAATAGAAAGTCTGATAGTTTAAAATGGAATCTTTCAATGGATTCTTTCTGATTTGGGGAATAAGTGCAGCACACGCATCACCATGTATTTGTATGTGTATTGAGTGTAATTCTGTTTTTGAAGTTTTTAGAAATAGTTTAATTAGTATAGATCCAAATCATTCATGTGAAATGGCTGTTCAAATTCAGTTAAGATGGATTCAATTATGGTCTGGTTTAGCCGTTTAGGTATTCATATTGTTAGGATAAGTTTGGAGATGGTTGTTGTGTGTTTTAGGTTTTTCCTTTTGTTTTGAGGCAATAAAATTCTATATGCACTGTCAGGATAAATTAGTGATTTGTTTGCTATTGAGGGTTTTGATATCATAGAAATCCCAGTTACTGATTTTGTAGTCATTGGATTTATATAGATGCAAGCATTATAGAAGAAGATGCAAGATTCGAGCTCCATGCTGCAACGAAGTCTATGATTGCCGTCATTGCCACAATGAAGCCATGGTACGGATTATTCAATGATGTGATCTACTGTAAACCATAGTATCCCTAGCATCTCTTATCTACCAAAGCCCAATTTAATATGGGAATTTTGTTGCTTGATTCTTGTTGAATCAACAGAGTATGCAGCGCAAGATTTATGATCGTCATGATCTAGTCCGGAGCGATGTGAAACAAGTATGTCCTTTGCAGAAATGTATTCTTCTTGCTTCTACACTTGAGTTATTTGTTTCTGCCATTCTTTTTTTGCTTGATTTCTTATTGAAATTGATGATATTATTGGTCCGATTGTAGGTTATTTGTTCTGTTTGCGACACGGAGCAGCCTGTACTTCCTCTAACCTGAGTCGTAGCCAATTCTTTCCTACAGTCTGTATATTAATCGTCTTTGTCTTCATCTTATCCAGGTTGCACATGTTTGTGTGAATTGTGGCGTCAATATGGGAGAGTATTTTTGCGAAATATGCAAATTCTACGATGATGATGTAATGTGATCTTCAATATCCCTCTTTTCTATGTGCTATGACAGAAGGCTTTTAAACTCTAGCTCTTTCTTGCTTGATGCAGATTGAGAAAAAACAATTTCACTGTGATGATTGTGGGATCTGCAGGTTTGTGAAAATGAACATGTGTATTCAAACTTGTTTAAACCAAATTCAAAAGTACGTTAGAGCTGATTTATGCTCGTGGTCGTCTGCAGGATTGGAGGTCGAGAGAACTTTTTTCACTGCAAGAAGTGTGGTATGGGACTTGTTACTGGCTATATATGTTGTTTGAAAACACATTCCATGAATGGTTTTCTCCCCTTGTTTTCGGACGCTTTGTTGTTTATCTTCAACTAAATAGATGACTTATCTCCTCGTCTCCGTTCTTGCTAACCATGCAGGCTCTTGCTATTCAATTAGTTTACGCAACAACCACCTCTGCGTGGAGGATTCCATGAGGCATCACTGCCCTATATGCTATGAGGTTTTTCTTTCTTTGTTCAAACTTCTGAGAATCACAACACTTTTTATATATACTTATAAATGCTGCGAAATCTGTGATTCTTGCATTCTACAGTATCTATTTGACTCCCTCAAAGATGTGACGGTCATGAAATGTGGACACACCATGCATTCTGAATGTTACGATGAGCTGATAAAGCGTGACAGGTAATAAACTGTCTCGTCTCATAATCACTACCGCGTCTCTGCTTGTTTTATGGATAAAATATCTACTCGCACGTGGCTGGCAGGTTCTGCTGCCCTATATGTTCCAAGTCAATCATGGACATGTCTATGGCGTGGAAGAGAATAGACGAGGAAGTAAGTCTCCCTAAATATACGAAATCAACAGTTTTGCAGGTTGAAAACGGTTATTAACTCGAGAAGACACTGCTTTTTTTGCAGATTGAAGCGACCATGATGCCCGAGGAATACAGATACAAGAAGGTATGGATTTTGTGCAATGACTGCAATGACACGACTGAAGTTTACTTCCACATAATCGGCCAGAAATGCAGCCACTGTGAATCGTATAATACTAGAACAATTGCTCCTCCCGTTCTTCCTCAGTAAAACAGTTTTAAAACTCCATTATTTTGCTCTGATGCACCGGACAAGCTGGTGCAATATGATTGATGTTGTCGTTTGCTGTAATTTTTATACGTGTGGTGATTGATGTACACTATTGTGTTGCTCTTCCTATTAATATGGGGAAAAAATGTATCGAGCTCAGTGACTTTGGATTGATGTATACAAAGTTTTATTGGCTTGTTTACCTTTACAGCTTATGTAGTTTTTAAGTTGCTCGACAATGATGTTTCATCTTACTTGTTCAAAACCATTAACTTCCCCAATTTTGACAAGAGCAAAACAACTTCATCACTTCTCTATATTTATTATCTGTATTCAATTATTTCAATTTGTAATCTAATCTATTCAAAAGTATTGCAATAGCATTCGTGTAATTTTTTCCAAAACATCCATTTTATATTAGTATGTATTTATATATCAGCCTGTGGTGCTCATCCTGTCACAACTAGTCCTCCCCTGCCTCTCGAGGAAGCACTCTCTCGTCTTGGCTTACTGTTTACCCCAATGAAAACCTGATGATCCATATGCACTTCACGATCCATACCTTTTTTAACACAAGTATACGTGCAAGTCTTTCTGTGCGAAAATGGCATTGTCTAGCTCTAGAAATGGAAATATATGGACATGAGCCAACCATGGGAACATGAGAATACTCATTCTACAACTTGGGTTTCCATATATGGATCAATCAAAGGTGACAAGGGAAGAGAATGAGAATTTAAGCACCAAAGAATTTGCCAATGTGGTAAATAACAATGGGACAAGAAGTAGTAATTCCTTCTCAAACAAACATATAAAATGAGCTCCATATAAAAAATGTCATCAAACAAATGCAAGGAATAAAACTATCAAAATGTCATCAAAATGAGAGGTCTCTGAGCACAAGCAGATGCAATCAATAACTACAGCAATGAATCATTCTAATCATATCTTTGCATATACTTATAAACTCAATTCTAGTCAAGAAACTTTATAATCTATCACATATGGATTAGAATCCAAAATTTCTAAATCAACTTCTGTTCAGTAAATGTAATGAAGATAGTATATCTTGTCTCATCTTATCAATAGAGCTGCCTCCATGACCTCCAAGCTTCACCGTGGCTGTGAATGTCATCACCTTCTCGTCACTAACATTAATCCGTGCCTCCATAACTTCAGCTTCATGCCTCTGTAGAATCCTCAGTATGTTGAGCACTGAGCCCTGCCTAGAGGGCAGTTGAATGGCGAGAAACACCGCAGAGTCAGAGATGGTAACATTGACAGAGTTGTGATCTGTGCATTTTGAGTGACTAGGCCTTTCCACCCTGCGCAGTTTGCTCTGAAATTTCTTCAGACCTTCCAACCTCTCTGCCTCTTCTTGAAGGAATTTGATATAGTTTACTGTATTGTCCAGTATCCTTAGTTTGCTGGGCTGTAACATTTCACATGGTTCAAATCTAGATTGAGAGATCAGTGTTTTGAACAGTTTCACAATGTGAATATGGTCAAATTCTTCTATTTCACACAAATTAGAAACATAATCTCTCATTGAGACAATCCAGTGGCAAAATTCGTGTGAAACTCCAACAACTTGTAATGCTCGAATCATGAATATATTCACACACAAACACACACAATCAATCGATCAAATAGAAATTCAAATTCAATCAGGCAATAATCTTCTAAAACTGAATACAATCACATAATCACGCTGATTCAGTTTATTTAGCCCCAAACAATATCACAAAGCACAATTCAACCCTTACATCTAATTAGCATTAATGAAACTTGTTCCCAGCAACAATAACAGCTATCAATTCAACAAAATTCGATCACAGAGAGAGAGAGAGAGATTACCTTACGTGCTGTGAGAAGGGAAGGCACCATTGATTGAAGAAGAGAAAAATTCTGAGTCAATTGGTCCCTTCTCTTGCGCTCACTCAGATTTTTATCGGATTCAATTTTCTGCATCTTTCTCGAATTCTGGATGTTGTGTTCATTATTGGGGATTTGGGGAGTGGAGAAATATGATAATGGTGGGATTGCAGAATCATTGTATCCCTCCATAATTTGGAGAAACAAATCTCTGAGCTCCTCTTCTTTGAGTTTGCAGTTCGCCGATTCTGCGTTTTCCCCTTGGCTCATTTGATCAATCGATTTTTCTTTTGGCGCGTGTTGGGGTTTTCTTTCTTTACTTGTGCATGTGAGAGAGAAGATTTTCGAATGGGGAAAGTCTTTTCCACCAAGAAAGCAGTTAGGATCTCTTCTGCAATCATGCTGTATGTTAATATGAGAGTGTGAGAATGAGAGAGACAGAAGCGAAAGCGATTGATGTGCATGAAGAATTCAGCTTCAATTGATATACACCGTAGATCCTACATACAGACGGTTGAGATGAAGCTATTTTTAAATCAATAGCTGAGGTTGACTTCTTTTATTTTAATTACTCCGATGTTTGTTTTGAACATTTATGAGAATGCAAATCTCAATAGGTCCCGAATTTAAATTGGATAAATTAATTTTTGAGTATTGGTCAAAATTGGTCCTCAACATATGGTCATTTTACCTTTTTAGTTCTAAATTTTATTTTTTGGATTTTTTTTCCTGCATATATGAAAATTAGATCATTTTGGTCCTCCTGTCAATAGTTCCATTAAAAACTAACGATCAACGGGTTTAATCTCGATTTAGACCAAATAAACTCTTTGTTCTGATTTTTAAATCACTAATTAATCTCCAAATTATTTTAACAAATATCCATTTAAAATTAAAATTAAATAAATAATATAAAAAGTTAAAATGAAATAAACCCATCGATTTCTCTCTCAATCACTCATGAGGAATTCTCTCAACACCCACACTAAAACGTCTCTCTTTCTCAACGATTCACTCACTTCGACGGAACCCTCCTCCGATCGGCGACGGCGAATCCAAGGCAGACGACGGCCAAACCTAGTCCTAGACACAACGACGATGACGATGAGCGCACGGAGAAAGAGGTCAAGCTCGTCGTCCGCCTCCCCAAATCCGACGACAAGGTGATACGAATTTAGCTCGTGATTTCCCAATTATGAACCGAACTCACCAGCCACAACAACAATTACTCAGATGATGCAGCGAAATCAAAGCAATGACGAGATCAATGAGGAATTGATCTCCACATCGCATACACTCATGTGACTGATACGTTGCATGCATGCTTCTCATGGTCTAGACGCACACAGCCCATGCATGCAACAAATCTCCCCCCTTAAGGTTCCTTGTCCTCAAGGAACCATGTGAATCTTTCTCTGACAACATCGGCAAATTCCCAAGATGCATCGGCCGGTGACTGCCCATTCCAATGAATCAGCCATTTCGTGGCTGCCTGCTTATGTCTCTTCACCATCTTCCTCTCAAGGATAGCTTGCGGTATAGCATCATTAATGTAGGAGGGTGGAGGAAGATCAATTATAGGCCCGATAGGAGCTGCTGCCGGTTTCAACAGTGAAACATGGAACACATCATGTATAGCAGCAGAGGATGATAGATTGAGCTTATAGGCCACCTTTCCTATTTTATCCACAACTTGATAAGGCCCAAAATACTTAGGCTCAAACTTCTGATGCTTCCCTCGTATGGATTTCTGTCTATACTCTTGTAGTTTCAACCAAACCCAGTCCCCAATGACATAATCCTTGTCCATTCTTTTCTTGTCAGCTTGCAGCTTCATCCTTGTAGCTGCCTTATGCACGTTCCTCTTAAGTATCTCGATCATACCCTCTCTATCACGCAAAGCCATATCCACAGCCTCTACACTAGCATCACCCGGAAGATAGGGAATGTGCAAAGGAGGGGCAAATCCATATAAAACCTCAAAAGGAGTCATTTTAATACTTGAGTGGTATGAGGTATTATACCAATATTCTGCCAAACCCAGCCAATGTACCCACGAGTGTGGTTTCTCTCCAATCGTGCATCTTAAGTAACATTGGAGACACCTATTCACCACCTCTGATTGTCCATCTGTCTCAGGATGATAGGCAGTAGAGTAAAGCAGATCAACCCCCAGCAGAGCAAAGAACTCTTTCCAGAAAGCCCCCACAAATATAGCTCCTCTGTCACTTACAATCTTTATAGGCATTCCATGTAGTTTGAAGACCGAATCCAAGAAAACCTCAGCCACCTTCTTAGCTGTAAAGGGGTGTGATAATGCCATAAAGTGAACATACTTACTCAATCTGTCCACCACCACCAATATAGTGTCATTCCCTTGTGATATGGGTAGTGCCTCAATGAAATCCATAGTGAGGTCAGTAAATATAGATGTAGGTGTTGGAAGGGGCTGTAATAAACCTACAAGTGAAGTGTTTCCCGGCTTATACCTCTGGCAAGTGACACACATTCGCACAAACTCCCTCACATCCTTCACCATTTTAGGCCAATAGAGGAGAGCAGAGACCCTCTTGTAAGTAGCCAGAGTGCCTGAGTGTCCAGCCAATGCAGACTCATGAAAAATAGACAAGATCTTAGCCTTCAATGGTACATCATTCCCCACTACTAGTCTCCCATACCTCCTCAACTCCTCATTGTTCCAGCTAAAAAATGAGTGTGTAGTGGCATCCTTCTTAATATCAGAGATCAGTTGCTGCACCTGAGAATCAGCCTTCCATGAGGCTTTAATTTGAGCAATTAACTCCAGAGGAATAATGTAAGATGTGAGAGCATAAGTCATAATCTCAGGAACTCGAGATAAGGCATCAGCAGCTGAGTTTTCAACCCCCTTCTTGTACCTGATTTCATAGTCAAAGTGCATCAATTTAGCCATCCATGCTTGTTGAGTAGGAGTGGTGAGCTTCTGCTCTAGTAAGTACTTTAAGCTCTGGTGATCAGTTAGGATGACGAACTTCTTGCACTGAAGATAATGATACCATTTCCTTACTGCCATCAAAATAGCCAGCATATACTGACAAAGATTGATATCTAGGAGATAGAGCCTTACTGATATAGGCTATGGGGTGTTTCTCCTGCATCAAAACGGCCCCAATTCCTACCCCCGATGCATCAGTTTCAACTATGAATTCCTTAGAAAAATCTGGTAAGGCTAGAACAGGAGCTGAAGTCATAGCAGATTTCAACTTCTCAAAGGCCATCTGTGCTTCATTGGACCATCTGAACACTGACCCTTTAATTACTTCTACCAAAGGTTTAGCAATAGTTCCATAATGAGAAACAAACCTCCTGTAGTAGCCAGTTAAGCCTAAAAAGCTTCTGACATGTTTAATGGTTTTTGGCGGAGGCCAATTCCTTACCACTTCAATCTTCCCTTCATCAGTGGCCACCCCTTCTTCAGAAATTACATGGCCTAAGTATTCAACCTTCCTACACCCAAAGGTGCACTTGGATCTTTTAGCTAGCAAGCTGTGCTTCTTCATCAAACCCATAACAATAGACAAATGGAGCTCATGCTCTTCTTTGTTGCAGCTATACACCAAGATATCATCAAGAAAACTAATACAAATTTCCTGAGATGCTCCCTAAAGACTGTATTCATAAGGTTTTGAAATGTAGCAGGAGCATTTGTTAAACCAAAGGGCATCACTAAAAATTCATAATGGCCTGCATGTGTTTTAAAAGCAGTTTTATATACATCCTCAGGCCTCATGCGTACCTGCCAATATCCCGACCTCAGATCTATTTTTGAAAACCAAGAAGCTGAGCCCAGTTCATCCAGCAGCTCCTCTATGACAGGTATGGGATATTTATCCTTCACAGTGATAGCATTTAAAGCTCTGTAGTCCACACACATCCTCCAAGAGAGATCCTTCTTCTTTACCAACACCACAGGACTAGCAAAGGGGCTCTCACTATTTCGAATCACTCCAGATTCCAGCATCTCAGCAATCATAACCTCAATAGCATCTTTTTGTTGTGATGCATACTTGTAAGGTCTAATATTCACTGCCTCAGTACCATCTTTCAAAATAATCTTATGATCTTGATCCCTCTGAGGTGGTAATGTCTTTGGCTCCAAAAATAAGTCAGCATTTCCATCCAGAATCTCCTTAAGCCCAGGCCATACCTCCTCTATACTGATCTCACAACAACTCCCCTACTCAGTTTCCACAGCTGGCATCAACTGGCTTATTTTCCTTTCATTCTCATCATTCTCTTGCTGATTAAGGACATGCAAGCAATGAAGTTGTTCAGTCTTGGGAGACCACAATTCCCCTTGCAGCTTAACCTCACTTCCATCTAGTTCAAATTCCATGCTCAGTTTGTTAAAGTTCCACCTTATTTCTCCTAAGGTTGATAGCCATTCCCCTCCCAAGATGAGATCATACGTTTCCAGATTGATGATATAGACCTCGGTTTGGAAAACAGAGCCCTGCATCTCCCACTCAAAATTGTTGCACTTCTGCTTACATTGCAGTATCTTACCATTCGCTACCTCCACTGCTTTTGAGTCTACTTGTACCAGATCACAACTAATCCTTCTAGCCATCTTAGAACTCAAGAAGTTGTGTGTACTACCTGTGTCCACGAGGACCTTTAGGGCCTTCTTTTGGCACAGCCCCCGAATCCTCATTACTTGAGGACCATCCTTCCCCCAAACTGCATGTAAAGATAATTGCAGATCCAGTCCATCCTCTTCCACATTCTCAACCTCTTCCTCAGTTTCCTCTGACTCCACTGGCTCCTCCCTCTGAAGTAGTTGTATCACAAAGGATTTCCTCATTGAACACTTGTGATTAGGTGTGAACTTCTCTGGACACCAGAAACACTCCTTCCTCGCTCTCTTTTCATCCCATTCCTTTGGTGTCAAATTTGCACTAGCTCTAATCCCCCCAGAACGAGTGTTATCTTTGTTGTTTCCACTCCAATTACTAAGGTTCCCCACTGGTTTATTGGTGGCTGTCACAGCTAAAGGCTTGCTGCTCGAGTAATAGCTATTTCCTGAGGACAATCCACTCTTATTTACCTTAGACTTCCCTCCTCCTAATGCCTTAACTGTAAGTTCCTGCAACTTAGCCAATGAATAAGCTTCAGCTAACCCCTTGGGTTTAAACATCCGCACCGGCATCTGCAGCTCATCTACTAGTCCAGATAGGAAGAAACTTAAGGCCTGGTCCTCCCTAATACCAGCTCTCGGGTATAGCTCATCAAAGACATCCATGTAAGCTTGCAATGTTCCTCTCTGTTTTAGATCTCGGAGATCTGATAACGGATCCTCAAATGCATTTGCTCCAAAGCGAGCGGCTAGCCCAGTGATATAACTTCCCCAATCGGCATACGCTACATCGCCATGTAGGCTCTCAAAGCCTTTATGCCACTGCATCGCCTTCCCCTCCAAGTGAATCGCGGCCACCCTTACCCTTTCCTCCTCAGGTACCTTTGCAACCTGAAAAAAATACTCAGCTCGCATCACCCATCCCTCGAATCCGTCTCCGTCGAACTTCGGAAACTCATAACGCGTGGATCGCTCCCAATCGTTCCCCTCACGGCCACCTCCACCGCTACTTCCTTCCCCACTCTCAAACGCCACCTTATTCTTCTGATTCTGCAAATTAATCGCCGCGATTGCATCAGTAATCTGATCGAGCTTCCCATTCTGAGCCTTCGTTGCCTTCTCCAGCAACTCACCCACCAGTTTTTCCACTAGATCCATCACTTTCCTTTCCATTTCCATGCTTCGCGTCACCGATCCGACGTCCGGAGATCGAACGCTCTGAATACCACTTGATACGAATTTAGCTCGTGATTTCCCAATTATGAACCGAACTCACCAGCCACAACAACAATTACTCAGATGATGCAGCGAAATCAAAGCAATGACGCGATCAATGAGGAATTGTATTACGAAAATAGGAATGATAACAAAGCAACAACGAGAAAGCAATAAAATGTGATACAATGCTTCAGATCCTCGATCTAAAACACATGAACAATCACACAACACACACAAAATGAAGGTGGCGTGGTCCCCTTTTATACTCTGTTTGCCCATGCATCACATGCCTTCTCTGCCAGCTCATCTGCCACCTCACTCATGCATATTCGAATGAAACACGTGCTCTTTATTGATCTCCACAGCTTATTAAAATGCGTAATCCACATAGGTGCCCTCGCATACACTCATGTGACTGATACGTTGCATGCATGCTTCTCATGGTCTAGACGCACACAGCCCATGCATGCAACACAAGGAGACCCCAAAATCAATCAGAAGGATTCCGCGCATTCGGCGTCGGAGCCGGAACCTGAGCCGGCCTCCGAATCCGAACCGGATTCTGGTTCCCACGCCTTCGAGGATCGAGACAAAGAAACGGAAAATCAATGACTTCGATCACGGATCTGAAGGCGCGGTTTCAACTCAGGTGGGGGTGAATTCTGCCTTGGTTCCCCCAATTTTGAGAATTTAGGAATCAGGGAATTGGGAGAGAGTTTTACCCTTCTGAAAATTAATGAATTTTGAGGTTTTGGCAGTTTTTTCGTAAACGGAATTTTTATTTTGGGAATGGAATTCCAGAATTTGAATGCTTGGGGTTTTTGGGATTTCGCTCCATAACTAGGGTTTGAGATGTAGAGAAAGGAAGAAGATGAAAGATTAGAGGAAGGAAGAAGAAAGTAGATGACGGATGAAGTGAAATCGCGATGCGATGTTGAAAAAATAAAAACCCAAGATTTAATTCTAATTTTAAATGGATATTTGTTAAAATATTTAGGAGATTAATTAGTGACTTAAAAATCAGAATTAAGAGTTTAATTTGGTCAAAATCGGAATTAAACCCGTTGACTGTTAGTTTTTAACAGAACTATTGACGGATGACCAAAATGATCAAATTTCCATATGTGCAGGAACAAAAAATCCAAAAGATAAGATTTCAGACAAAAAATAAAATGGTCATACGTTCAGAACCAATTTTGGCTATTACTCTTAATTTTTTATGCTACAAAATTGCTACAAAATTACAAATCAACAAATTTGTTAGGGGGGAGTAATTATGTCAGGAAAAATAATAATGTACGCTGCAGTATGAGTATCTCATTTTGACTCGGGTTAAAAATACATGAAAGAAATTTGATTGAAAAAAATTAGTAAAGTTTGATTTTCATTTTTATATCTTTTCTCTATCGCATATAAAGTGATTTATCTTTTCTTTCAGAATGTCCCATTGGAGTATAATATTACGGGTCGAAAAAAGATACCTTATGCGGATCAGAGAGAGTATTTATTATATTATGAAATTTAAATATAGTTTTAAAGGTTATAATTAACTTATTCAAATTGACAAAATAATATAAAATGAGATTTGATATATAGTACTACTGAAATGAATTTTTTTTGTTAAATAAAGTTATGACATATGCAGTGAGCAAACATTTGGGCCCAACAATAAAGTTTCCTTATTAGAGGATCCATAATTTTCTGGGTTGGGCTTATAAAACAAAATGTAACAGTCAGGCTTATTTATATTTAATCCTTGAAATAATCTTTAGAACAAAAAGAAGCATCACACACCCTTTCATATAAAAATAAAACATCCATGTTTAAACAAGAAACATAAGTTTAACTATTGTCTTATAGATATGCAACATATTTATCAGGAAAACATTTCAAACACTGATGTCTAGTTTTTGCGGTGGAGGTTGTGGATAGCAAGCACCACCAACAAGAAGAAGGCAATCGAGGCAGCAATGGAGAGGCCAAAGGAGGCGGCCCCCCGGCGGCAGAATTTGTCGAACACATTGCACACCTTGTTCCACTGCACGCGCGAGTTACCCTGGTAGGCGATGAGGCCGATGGCACCTCCGGCTCCGATGGCAGAGAATAGGAGCACCACCATTACTAGGTCTAACAAAATGATCAATTTTGTGATTCCCTTTTTGCCATTTCTATTTGCTAGGCTTAGGACTAATGAAATGGCTGCATAGCCACATGCTATGCAATTTGCCACCATGAAGTACCTAAAATTAAACAAGACAATTTCATAAAACATGCATTACTCAGATTAATTCACCCTATAATCACTATTTTGATTCAAAAATATTATATTGATCTTTAATATTTCACACACACATAAAGATTGACGTTGATATTATCATGTACCATTTTTTATTTTCAATCCAACATAAGAGTCGATTGCAATTTTATGTTGCCCTAAGGAATTAAGGAGGAAATCAGTAGTAATAAATAAAGCCAACATTTTTCATGATCTACTTTAATAATGCTACATTCTTTGATGTCATACTAAAATAGTTTATATATAGGTCAGTGTACTCGGATACAGATGATTGAAATCTAAATATAGTAGTATGACGTTGGATAATACTTACTCAATCAAGCTATATTGATTTTTATTTTTTAAATCTCATTTTCAAAGGTATGACACATAATGTAATTTAATTATAGGATATTCATGTAACAAGGTTTTGTGACATCTGGCGTGTTGATTGAGAAACTAAATTTAGTTCTAGTAATATTGATATTTTTCAAACATTCAAATACGACTAAAAATGACAAATAATAATATTTAACTGGTGTGATATTTGCCGCACAACCAACACAATTAAATGCAGACTTCAATAGTGATAAATAACACAATGATGTAACAACTAATTATTTATGAATAATTATGTAGAAATTAAGCCGTGATTCAGCTATTAGCACTAACTACCTTAATTAGCTCTAACTACAATCTAACCCACTAACCTAAGAATCCAAGATTCTATACAACTCCATTAATATTACCAGTCTGTTGTAAAGGTCTTTTAATTTCCTTGTAGTAATTAAATAAAATAAGGTTCAAGAATTCATATTTTGCCAACACTTTATATAAGACCAACGCTTTAAATCTAGGGTAAATAGCCATTTAAATCACCAAGTTTGGTCAAAATCTGGTCTATCCCACAAAGTTTGAAAACCGCTAATTAAATCACGAAATTTCAATTTTTCTACTTTATCCCATAAGTTGAATTTTAGGTGGAATCTTTGTTAACATGGATAGAGATTTAAATCACGAAAATGATGCGTGTATAATCCAAAGTGTAATTATAAGAAGCTTGATCTTAAAGTTGAATTGAGATTTCAAGATGGATTTCAATGTAGAGATGCAAAGATTCCACCTACAATTCGACTCATGAGATAAACTAGAAGAATGAAACTTCGTGATTTAATTAGCGGATTTAAACTTTGTGGGATGAACCAGATTTTGACCAAACTTGGTGATTTAAACGGCTATTTACCCTTAAATCTATTACTAGAAGCTTTTCCGGCATCTACGAATGAATATTGCTTAGGAGTTTGGACATAAACTCTACAATCTAAATCATGAGAATGCTATTAAATACTATATTCATTTTCTAATATAGTTCCTATATGAACGAATATTTCCCTCTCATTGGGATCAAACCAGCCCGCGTAGACATTATAGAAGTATAGTAAATGTTAGTAATATTTTAACTTACTAATAAGTTTCTATATTCCATGATCATGAATAAAATCATCAAATTTTAAATTGTGTCTAAGATAAAGTTGAATTCTATTACAACTTCAGAAAGATATATGAAATCATAAACAGTTTTTAACTTCAATATTAATTGTGAACTTACTTAAAAGCCGACAAATAGTGCCATTTGGCGGTGGCCGGAACGGTGACCGGCGGCTGCGTGGGGACCAGAGTCATCGCCACCATCTTGGTCTCCTTGCTGACGCCGAGAATCACGGCGGCGGCGAGGCAGAGCGCCAGGGCCAAGAACCTCAAAACGACGTCGCATCCACGCATACTTCTCTTGTTAGCCATTGTCACCTCCCTATCTCTTATAGTTATACTACCACTCTCAATTCCTCCATTGCCGCTGCTTTTGTATTGAGAATCCATATTTAATTTTCTAAATATTACAAATTTGTTTCTTTCTTTTTTTGTAGGGACAAAGTGAAGGAAATATGATGAGAGATAAGTTGAGAAGTATGTGCGAGCTGCCACCGCCTATTATAGAGCGGTGCTAGTGTAAATCAAGACTTAATGTTTGTTAGTGTGACATATGGAATATGTGAATAATTATCTAAATAAACAAATTTATGCCTATATGGGAATTAGAGTTTAATTATGGAAATTGATGCAAATGATTAATTAGTGAAATGTTGCCGGGGTGAGCCTTGCCCCACATATATGAAGTATCGACATAGGACTATATTTCAAGAAGGTCAATTTAGTCATTTCCCCTGTTCTTCGATAAATTTATTACCAGTAACCTGCTATATCATGCAAATTTATCAAACTAGCGTAGTAACTCATCGACTTTCACAAAAAATTTAGCTCAAAGGCTGATTGATATACATAAGAAAGGAACGTGCAATAATGTGATGATTTTCATGCTGCTAATCGAATTTCTTGATGAGTTATTTAAATTTTTGAAATGTGTTTTGGGGTTGGGGATCTCACTGCAAATCACAACATAAAATAAATTTATAATACACCAATTCAGTAATTATCATTAGATTTTTCAGAATCGTTTTAAGACAACTATGATATGATGTCAAACCTTATGAACTAAACATAAGAAAGAAATACTACAAAGGATGATGCTTTTAGCTCACCACTCGCATTAGCAAAATCCCGAAGCCTGGTTGTTGACTTGAGAATACCCTCAAATCTCAATATTCAACGTGATGTAAGGCCTAAATCTTGTTGATGTAAAAGCAACAAAATAAAAGCAACAAAATATTATTAGCAAAATAATATTTCTTTGAAATAAAAGCAACAAAATAACAACTACATAAATAAGGCCTAAATCACGAAGAAAGATGTAATCTATAAGTCCCTACGCGTTCAACAACAACTCTAGCTCCATTTACCATGCATACGTCTACTTCCTCCGACCTCACCTTCCTGATGTTACTTAGGCCATACACATTATTACAAATGTGTGAGTGTGAGCCACAAGAGAGAGAAGTAGCTGATGCTCAACTGTGAATTATTCATAGACATATTTATATTAATAACAAACAAACCTGAGCTCTCATTCAGTGCACCTTATGTCTTGAACTTTGGGCAATCTCTCTTCCAATGTCTTTCTCGTGACAAAAAAAAGGCACTCGTCAAGTTGACTAATTTCAATAAAAACACATAAGTCATCCATACATATACAAATAAGCTTTCACAATTTATACAAGGGATAAAGCATAAGGAATTGAGAATGTACCTCTTCAACATGTGAAATTCCATTGAGTTGACCAAAACTCTCAACAAACGGAATGATATTTGGTTCATACGAAAAACAATTGACACCAAGATGCTTCAACTTTCCAATGCTACGATCAAACACCACTAGCTCATCAGCCATGCTTACAAAATACAATAGCTTACCGTCCCGCGAAAGCCATAACATCCGCCGAACACCACGAGTATGGAAAACAGATTCCATTATCCATGATCCATCTCTCATTGTCCAAAGTTGGAATTTACAAGGTACACTATCTTCATCAAAAAACAATGCAACAACACTAAGCAACCCATTACACTCAAAAATTTTACAAATATTCCCACCAAGTTCAGGAGAGGGTAAAGTAGACATAGTTTCAGTAGAGAGGTCAAACGAGCGAATAACCATGACGCCGTTCTTTCGATCACATGCTCTACAATAAACAACCCCAGATATGCAAGCACAGACAAATAAGTCATAGTCAAACTGAGTGCATAATGATATTAACCTCCATGAATTAGTTTTGAGTGAATACAAGCTAAATTGATCAAAGAAGCAATGAACTTGATCTGCCAAATTCAAGATATTAATTTGCATCACTTTGATATCTTCAAATTTATGGTCACACCACATTCCAAATGCCCTTAAACGCCACTCTTCAAGATTTTTTGGACGGGGCTCGGGGATAGGCAGGATCTTATACTCATTCGTTGTTGGGTTCCAAAGAGCATGAGCCGACGAGTCACGATTATGAAAATGAAGTAGACCATTAGAAGTAGCCCCAGTGAAGGAATAGTCGTTTAGAAAAGAGGGAGGACATGTGTAATACTTAGGTGAGAAGGTGCCATCCTCTTTAAGGAGATATGTACAAAGAACATGATTATCATAATAAATAATGGTCTCAGTCTCAGGCTTAGGGTAGATGTCTGGCTTGGAAAGTGATGGTGTATGTTTTATCTCGTATACGCATAAAGCACGATCCAGTGGCCAATCGAAACCTACACGATAAAAATGGAAAGCATTTTAAGCTTGTTATTGACAATTGATGATGAGGTGATAAAGATAAAGAGGAAATACGTGGGAGACTGTTCGATCGACGATACAATGGTAATCTATCAAACTGGGGGTCCAGGGTAGCTTCCACCTTTCTAACAAACATTACAAATTTCCCACAGTTAGACTTAAAAACAAGTCACATTATTAAATTATTACTTCCTTTGTCCCACAATAAGAGTTCATTTTTATCATTTTAGTCCGTCCCATAACACGTTACACTAACTCATTTCCCTCATATTTCGTTATAAATGTGGAATCCTATTGTAGGACGGAGGTAGTATTATTATTTTTTTTTTAAAATTGAACCTGCGGATGACTTGAGCTTCGGGCACTGAAGCGTAAATGGAGGATCGAACATCTCTGCAGAGAGGAAGGCAGCGTATGGCGGAGTACTGCAGACAGCGCATGGCGGAGGTAGCCGTGCTTTCTGTCAAGGTAGATAACGAGATCAATTTGAGAAAAAACAAGGAATCAACAAAATATGCTTTATCTCTACAGTTAATCTGCAGAAATAATTTACTTAGGAAGGAAAAGAAATACCGGAGGCGTCGAGAGAAAGAAGGATAAAAATTTGTGAAGAAGAAAAGCGACGGCGGCTGTTATGATCTGATTTTATTTCTTTTCCTTTTTTTAAGAATTTAATTGTATTTAATAGTATTTGATATGGGCTTAAATTTTTGGGCTAGTGGTTTATTCTTTTAGTTTATTGGCAATCTTAAGTTTATGAACTAAACTTGAGAATAATTAAAAATCTAAACTAGATGTAATCAAATATACGTAGTAAAACAAAATTAGCAAATGTTGGCGCGAATAACAAAAGAGAAAAAATTATAAAGATGTGTTTATGGTATAGAAATATCAAGAAAAACTTATGATTTTAAATATTCTAGCTGTTTGAAAGATCTCAAAGCACAATTATATGTCTACCGGCTATCGCTCATCTGGGCATGAAATACCACACCTAACGTCGTTAAACTTTCGTCAGAATAAAATTATTTATTAATTAAAATAATATTTCTTGCGTCCCCGAAGAATAGGTACTTTGGATTTTCCACGAGTTTCAATGCAAAATTGATAAAGTAAAAAGAGGTAGAGAGAAAAGGTAATTAAAATATTGTTAGTGGAAAATGAGTCTCACCTTACTATTGAGAAAAAAATCTAAATTAGAAACTGCATATTTATCTAAATAAAAATAAAAATTTACGCTTATTTGAGAATTAGTGTTTAATTATGGGAACTGATGCAAATAAGTGAATTGTGGACGGGGTGAGCCTATCGCCCAACATATATGGAGTAGTATTGTAATTTCAAAAAGGTCAATTTAGTCATTTTAGATGTTATTCGATAAACATATACTTCCTCCGTCCTAGATAATTTGTCCTATTTATCCATTTCGGTTCATCCCACATAATTTATCCCATTTCATTTTTTATCTTTTTTGGGTAGTGGAATATGAGGTCGGATGACTCATTCCTACCCACATTTTATTATAAAACTAATATATAAAAGTAGAATCTACATTCCACTAACCTTTTCAACTTACTTTTTCATTATATTTCTTAAAATTTGTGCCCGATAAGACAAATTATCTGAAACGGAGAGAGTACTATTACACAAAAGCTTCATCTTATTTCCTATCATAAGTTTTCTATCTTGGTATATATGCAAATTTATCAAATTCCTATCACAACTTTTCTATCTTGGTATAGAAAATTTAGCGCTTACGAGTATGGTAAATGATGACGGTGCATCTAAATTTGATATGTATAAATCATGTTCAGTTGAGTTAAATAATTACATTTCAATTTTTAAGGTACCCTTAGCTTAGCTACGATCAGAATGTGCTCGGTATTCTCCGATTCTTGACAAATTCCGTGCTTGGTGAAGACAATTTTTTTATAGTTTAACTACACATTTCCTTAATTAATTGTTGAAATTATCAATCTCATCAAAAGATTAACTAAGCATGTAAAGGGAACTAGTGAGAAATGAGTGTATAAGTTGCTAGAATAAATTCAGAAATTCAATGTTTTCATAAGCTGGATTAAGTGAACAGCTATAAATCAATGGAATTGTTGTTTGGTATAGCTCAAAGTTGATGTACATAAAATAGAAACGTGCAAGCGAGGATTTTCATGCTGCTAATCGAATTTCTTGATGAATTATTCAAATTTTTGGAATGTGTTTTGGGATGGGGATCTCACTTCAAATCACAACATAAAATAAACTTGTAATACACCAATTCATCCTCCAAACATGTTGAGCATATGTTGTTTGCAAAATAGAAGGAAAAACATTCAGTATTTAACATTGAAATGAAAATAATATTCTTAAAAATAAAAAGAACAAAATAACAACTATATAAATCAGGTCTGTATCCCGAAAAAAGATCTACTCCCTCCGTCCTGCTTAAGATGACACATTTTCCCTTTTAGTTTGTCCCAACTAAGATGACACATTTCCTTTATTGATAACTTTTTCTCTCCAATTAATACACTCAATCACTTTTTCTCACTCTTATTAAAATATTCATCTTTCTTTATCTCTCTACTTTAATACTTACATCCACCTTTTCTCTTTCCAATTAAACACTTTAACCAATAACTCCTAAAATCCTGTGCCGACTAAGCAATGTGTCATCTTAGCCGGGACGGAGGGAGTAATATATAAGTCCCTAAGCGTTCAGCAGCAACTTTAGCTCCATTTCCCACGCATAGGTCTACTTTCTCAGGCACTGGCGCACTGCACATTATTACAAATGTGTGAGCCACAAGAGGTAGCCGATACCCAAGATTGTGTGTTATTCATAGACATACTTATCTCAATAACTAACACACCTGAGCTCTCACTCAGTGCACCTTATGCCTTGAGCTTTGGGCAATCTCTCTTCCAATGTCTTTCTCGTGACAAAAAAAAGGCACTCGGTCAAATTGACTTATTTCAATAAAAACACATTAGTCATCCATATATAAGTAAGCTTTCACAATTTATACAAGGGATAAGCATAAGGAATTGAGAATGTACCTCCTCAACATGTGAAATTCCATTGAGTTGACCAAAACTCTCAACAAACGGAATGATATTTGGTTCATACCAAAAACAATTGACACCAAGATGCTTCAACTTTCCAATGCTACGATCAAACACCACTATCTCATCAGCCATGCTTAGAGCAACTCCAAGAAGAGAAGGTAAATGAAAAGGGTATATCATGTTTATACTGATACGGAGTGGAGAGTGTATCAGCGAGAGATTAGGGGAGTTGTTTGGCCGACTGAGTCAACAAATCCAGAGGAAGAGGTTGTTGCGGATGAGAGCTGAAGTTGTTACGGAAGGCCCTGAATTCATGGCAGCTGTTATGAACAAACTCATTTCAAATTCTTGTTATTTCCTTTCCTTTATTTTAGCTTCTACCGTGGTTATAAATAGGAAGTCTCTGATAGGATTATGCATCTTGGAAAAAGTATCAGAATAGGACGAGTTATCTCGTAGGCCTCTGCGGAGGAGTTCTTTGTTCTTTGTTCCCTTCAATTTCAGTAATTCAATAAAGCCAAGTCTTTCCCTTTTCCAGTACTATACCAACTCTTTGATTGCAGTCTTTTGAGTACCGTTTGTGCTCATATCAGTCCATCGCCTTTCACTCTAACATATACATTCTCAAAAAGTGCAATATACCTTTTTAAAAATCAATCCACTCCAAGGATAAAAGGTATATTGAAAGGTATATCATTTAAAAAAAATAAAATAATACTTAGTATAAAAGCATTAAAAAAATATAAAGTGATTAACCTTCTCAAATACCTTCCCCCTTAGAATGATTTTTTATGAAAAGAAGGTAAATATGGTGGTTATATGATTTTACCTCTCCATACCTCTTCAAAATGGGAAAAGATATAATACCTTTTCAAATACCTCTCCCCTTGAAGAGTGATTTTTCATGAAGAAAAATAAATATGGTAGTTATATTAGTTTACATCTCCATTTACATCTCCTATTGGAGATGCTCTTACAAAGTACAATAGCTTACCGTCCCGCGAAAGCCATAACATCCGCCAAACACCACTGAGTATGGAATTTACAAGGTACATTATCTTCACCATACAACAATGCAACAACACTAAGCAACCCATTACACTCTAAAGGTTAACAAATATTCCCACCAAGTTCAGGAGAGGGTAAAGTAGACATAGTTTCAATAGAGAGGTCAAACGAACTAATAACCATGACGTCGTTCTTTCTATCATATACTCTACAATAAACAACCCCAGATATGCAAGCCCATACTAATAAGTCATAGTCAAACTGAGTGCATAATGATATTAACCTCCATGAATTAGTTTTGAGTGAATACAAGTTAAATTGACGAAAGCCGCCATAAACTTCATCTGCCAATTTCAAGAAATTAATTTGCATCACCTTGATATCTTCAAATTTATGGTCACACCACATTCCAAATTTAGGGAAGAGAAATACCGGCGGCGTAGAGGAAAAGAATAAGAAGGAGAAGCGGCGATGAGAAATTTCTTGATGGTGAAGAAAAGCACGCTATGGCGGCGGCGGTCGTTATGATCTGATTTTATTTCTTTCCTTTTTTGTGGGATGTAATTGTATTTATTTAACGTGTGCTCAAATTTTTGGGCTATTTAGTTTATTCTTTTAATGTTTGGCTAGTTTATTGGAATTCTTAAGTTTATGAACTAAACTGAGAATACTTACAAATCTAAAATAAATGTTAAGGGCATGTTTGATAAGTTAGTAATACCAAGATAGAGAATTATATATGGACATTTCTAATTGTTTGATATCATAGTTAAGCTTAACTCAAAGCTCAATATAAGACCAGGGCCCTATCTAATCTTACCAAAATTATAACATTAACCTTGTTTATGTATCTCACCAATTTGTCAAGTTAAGCCATGTTATTTAATATACAATACAAATTTAGATAATTTATTTTCTATCAAACAACGAAAAAAAAATCATATCTTTGCAAATCTTGACATGAAGCCCGTATTTCTTATCTTGTTTTACATATCTTCTCATATCACATCTTTTGTATCAAACGAGTCCTTAGTATCAAATAGGACTCTAGGAGTAGTAAAATAAAATAAGCAAATGTTGGGGCGAATAACAAAAGAGAATAAACTTGATGACATATAAATTTATAAAAATGTGTTGATGGTATAGAGATATCAAGAAAAGTTTATCATCATGGTTATTCTAGATGTCTGAAATATCTACAGGCTATCGCTCATCTGGGCATGAAATAACACACCTTACGTCAACTTTCATCAGAATAAAATTATTTATTAATTAAAATATACTCCCTGTGTCTTCAAATAATATGCACTTTGAATTTTACTATGCACTTTAAATTTTACATAAGTTTTAATGCAAAATTAATAAAATAAAAAGAGGTAGAGAGAAAAGGTAATTAAAATATTTTTAGCAGAGAATGAGTCTCACGTCATTAGTCATTAAAGAGAAAAGCGTTTCTAAATTAGAAAATGCATATTCCTGTGGGACGAACTAAAAAGTAGATAGTGCATAATCTTGAGGGACATATGAAGTACTAACTTTTACTCCCTCCGTCGGCCATTAGGCTTCTCATTCTTTGGCGGCACGAGTTTTTAAAAATGTTAAGAAAAGTGGGTGGAAAAATGTTAGTGGAATAGGGGTTCCACTTGTATGTATTAGTTTTAAATGAAATGTGATTGGAATGAGCTAGGTGAAGGTGAGACCCTATTACCATTTATGATAAAAGTGAACCGGGACTCTTATTCGCGGACGAACTAAAATGGAAAACGAGACTCCTATTTATGCATGGAGGGAGTATCTATTAAACTAATAAATATCATTTACAAAATATTACTACTAACTTTTATTTACAAGAACAATAAAGTTTATTTATAAGCATAAAAACTTTTATTTATTGGAGTAATAATTTTTTATTTCTTGGAACTATAACTTTCATTTTAAAGAACAGTAATTTTTTTATTACAATAATTCTTTAATTGAGAATAATAATAAAATACATTTTATTCATCAAACAATTATTTTTTTTTCACAATTATAACAACCCTTGTACGATAGAAAAGTTAAATAATTTTTGTCCGCAATAAACATTAACTTTTGTTCGCAATAAATAATAACTTTTGTTTTTTGAAACAAATTATTTTTTTATTAATCAAAACAACAATAACTTTTTTTTTTTAACTTTAGTTTAGTTTTGCATAAACAATAATTTAGTAACTTTTATTCTCATGAATAATAACTTGTACTTTGTTATGAAAAGACAAACTAATTTTATCATTTTTGGCCGTCCTCCAAAATTATACAAAGTCTAAATATAAAAAGTGTTTAATCAATTACACACCACTAATACTAATTCCACACATTTTCTCATCTCTCTCTTACTTTACTAGGATTACATATTAAAACTCGTCTCATTTACAAATTTTTTTCTTTAAAATAAAAATAGAGTCACATTAGGTCGGGAATATACTCCATGAGTTCTTGTTGGTGCGTAGTTTCAAACATCTACAAGAATATTGTATTTCAAGTATCTAAAGAAGTTAATTTTTTAATAATATATATAGTAGTAGGGTCCTATTCTAATGCTTATAGCACCATAATCCAAAATCAAGACTAAATCTCCACCTTTGAATTTTAAAATGAGTGGATGAGATTAAAACTCACAAATCTCAATAAATAGTAGAAAAAATATCAACAAAAGGGTAATATCATCATTATGTTATCATATGATAATTTTCGTGAGTGTTTTTTTATATCAACATTGTGTATTACAAATATCAACAATATGACATTAGAACATCAACACAAGGACAAGAAAATATCAACACATTTTTATTTAGATTGGACATGCATAATATTGAGATTTTGCCTACAATATATTGAGATTTTTTGTTGCATTTGTTGATAAAAGCTGTTTATCAACATGTATGAAAATTGAAATATAATTTATCAAATTTCATCACCCGAACATCGTCGGAACATATGCAATTGAGATCTCGTTGGAATCCTTATTAAATTATCTTTAATTTGATATATTTTTTGTAAAAAAATAATTTAAATTGAGAGAGTTACGTAAATTTAAAGATTTGAGATGATTTTGAGGAGAGAGAAAGTAGTTAGTTATAATTACTACATTAATACCTTTTTAATTTAATTAATAATTATTTAAATTTAAAATATATTACACTTGGCATTATATTAACCACAAGATCTTCTAATCTAATAGTTAAAAATTGATCTCAATTTTGGATTGATAATTAGTTAGCAATTAATCATATCCCACTATTAACAAAAATATTGTATTGCAATAGACGACTTATATTTAGTTGATTGTATCACAAGATATGTAGAGAATTCAAATTGTTGTTAAAAAAAAAGGAAAAGAAGATATGGCGAAATTTAAAAAAAAAACAATAAAAAATAGTGGTCAACATGAATTCAAGAAAAAGCTGGAATGGAGTATTATTCTATATTTCTATTAGTACTATTCAAATTACTACTTGTATTCGTCAACTTAATAGTTGATTCAAACAAGCATGATCATATTTATATGATTCAATAGTTGACGTTCACACGATTCTAAAATACGAATTACGTAATCTTTCAGTTGTGAAAAAAAAATTCAAACGGTTCCATTCCCATAGAAGCAAAATAATAGTCAATGTTCATACATATTTCTGCATGTTCATATTGTCATGATCAACCTTATTAGCTGTAACCGTTATCTAAATAAATGAACACAGATATACTTTATATCATGTCCTAACTTTGCATTAATCAGATGTCATGGTCAAGTATGTTAGCATCCTCATTGTGACCACTATTTCAATTAAACAAACAAAAATAAGCTTATAGCATATCTTATTCATATTGATTTACGCACAACAAGTTGCTTGGCGTGCAGGTATATCCAACCAAATCTAATCCAAATTATGAAATTATATAGTTGAGTGAGATGTTTAAACAGTGTTAAGAATATAAAATTGAGTACTTATGATTGTGATAGACGATCATCATGCAAATAATTTCAATAGTTTCAATCTATTCTAAAATATAACGAATCATGATATTTGTATAAAAATGTACACTTAACTTTTTAATTTGTACTATCAAACAAAAAATGATTAACTATTTTTAACCGTATAAATGTTTTTATCTAATTGGCCGACATATATATATTTTTGTTGTCCAATCAAAAAGCTTCTATTTGTATTGTCTAGCTAGCCGGACTCCACAATTAGCTCACACGACTTTATAGATGTTTCCTTAAAGTCGTGAGGGTATAATCGTCTTTTCACTCTCTCTCTCTCTCTCAAATAAAGTGATTATCTATTTTTTTATCCGTATAAATGTTTATAAAGTGTTTCTTCTACAACTTAATTATGAAATTGACCCACATATATCTATTTTTGTTGTCCAATTAAAAAACTTGTGTTTGTATTTTTCAAGCTAGCCGGACCCCATAATTAGCTCACACGACTTTATAGATGTTTTCCTAAAGTCATGAGGGTATAATGGTCTTTTCGACAGACTGAACATAGTTTCAAAACTCTATTTATGTGGCCATAATCATGAAATCTTACTCATTATCAAACTCCAACTTTGGTAAAAAACACACACACACAACACACAGTTACACATATCCATGGCATCATCCATAGCTACGGAGCCCGAAAAGATGGCGGCGGGGCCACCACCAGCAGTGGAGAAAGACAGCTTTCCGGTGGCGGATGTGGTGCTGAGATTCTTGGTGTTTGCATCAGGTTTAGTGGCTGTTTTGGTAATGGTCACAAGCAAAGAAACACAAGTCGTTGGCCAAAGTCCCATTCCACCCTTTGGACTCGTTAGACAATCTGCCAAGTTCAACCATTCACCAGCTTTCGTGTAAGTAATTAACATTAACATTTCGGTACGGTAATGATATGAATTTTTATATACAACAGCATGCTGAAATTTCGACCATGTCGGTATAACATGTATATACCGGCATCAACATATACCGTGAATACTAATAAAAAAAATTGTATCGAAATCTAGTATGCCGTTAAATTTCAGTACAATATATCGAAAATGTGTTGTGATATCAATATTGAAATTGAACCTGAAAATTTTGATAAAGTATGTTAATAAATAAATATGTAGAGTGTGCTGAGGTGTTAGTTGAGAAATCTGATTGTGATATGTCTTGTGTTGCTGCCTTCATAGAGATCTAATTTGGCGGCTGTTATATTTAGTGGTACCAAAACTTATTTTCTTCTGCTTAATGAAAACGGCAAATTAATAATATTATTTCTATCTTCTGATTAAAGTAAATGTTTGACAAATTCGTACCTGTTTGTTTGACTAACAATAGGTCGTATTATCACCTAATCTTTTTCATTGCTTACCTGCGACCAATCTATGGTACACGTGTACCCCTATTAAATCATAAAAATCTAGAAGAATTTCATGTACAAAAGGTTTCTTTTCTTCACCAAATTAAGCAAATTAATTATATTAATATGAATACCAAACTTCTAAATTAGCCTTAGTAATTGAAATAGGAGTATAAGACTATTGCTATTAGTAACACCAAAGTTAGTCGTGATTATATTACTTTTCTTTAAAAAAGTTACAAAAGTGGCATACTTATATATTTGAATCAGTGGGCTAATCTGCCCCACAAGAGATAAACTGGTTTGGAATCTTTAGTATCGCAATAATTACAATTATAATAATCCGTTTATATTATTATTATTATTAGAAAGATATTTGTATGTGGATATGTCACCACATCAAGTGACAGTTATATTTGATTTCACTATTTCAGCTATACCAATATCATAAGTCTTTAAGATTTAGTAATTTATATGCAAAAAAATAGAAATCTAAAAATTGAGATTTATGATTGAATATGCAGATTCTTTGTAGCAGCACTTTCAGTTGCAGGCTTGTATGGCCTCATAACAACCCTCATCTCTCTCCTGGCTCTACGAAAACCAGGCATCCATACAAGACTCATCTCTCACTTCATCATTTTCGACGTCGTAAGCTCTCAAAACTTCATGCTAAAAACACTCATCATAGTTATATATAAAGAAAAAAATGAAGCAGATGATCATAATTATGGACTCTAACAATGTACATGATGCAGCTATTGCTCGGAATCATGGCTGCAGCAACGGGAGCAGCAGGCGGAGTTGCTTACATAGGTTTGAAGGGCAACAAGTATGTCCGGTGGAACAAGATCTGCAATCTGTATGGTGAATTCTGCAGGCACATTGGGGGTTCAATTGCCGTCTCCTTGTTTGGATCTGTCATGCTGGCACTGCTCATCTTGCTGTCGGTCCGCTCTCTGGCCAAGAAAATCCCAAGACAACATTAAGTCAGATATGAATCAGAATCATGCTTGTTGATCATGGAGTCTTCTATTGTTGTGTGTGCATATGTAGATGTGTTTCTTTCTGTAGTTTGCACAACTAGTATTCATTGTCGTGTATTTGCTTCGTTCGTGCTGTTAAGATTGCTGTGAGAGACAATTTCAATACAATTTTTTTGTGACAATCAGTGCACCTAGTTTGTCATAATTTACAGCAATAACCAGAATTCAAGAACATGCCATAACACATGCTTATGAAATATCGGCTATCATGAAAGGTACATTGCACGAAAATCTCTTCGAACAAGAATAGTCACATAGTAGGTAGGTACATAGCAAGCAAAATTTTGAAAGAATTTCAATCAGAAGATTGTTTGCTCTCCTAATTCTTGGCCAGCCATTCCCTGTTCTGGCACCCTCTTAAACAACGTGTCGTTGCCATAACTAGGCATGCTATCAGCATCATACTTGCCCGTCTCAGGATCCCAAATCAGCATACTCTCAGCAGCATAGTATCTCCCAATCTTGCCAAACTCCGCTGCATACTCCAAGAACTTTGGCCTAAACAGCATCTCCCCTTGCTCCAACGGGGTCACTGCTTTCCCCAGTCCACCAATAGGTAGAACCTTATTCACCAGCTCCTCACTCAACACACACTCTGCGATGAAGGAAGCCAAATCCGGCTCACTAATAGGCTTGCACGCGCATAGCCTCCCGTCTCCAAACATGACATAAGGCTTCCCATCTTTAACTAGCTCAACCTGTCCTGCTAAGCTCTTGAAAAATGCAGTAGGCCTTAACTATGTAATTGATAATGATGAGATGTTTGAGAACTTATATGTAATCTTTCAAGTTATGCCACATTTATTTTTCGTTCATATAGTAGTACTTAGGAGTGTGTTATATTACTAACTATTTAAGTTGCTGTCTCTGTTAACTCATCAATACAGTGTATTAAAAATGTCAACACATAATATCAACACATTATATTGAAGTTCAACAAAATTATGTGTTGACATTTTTAATACACTGCATTGATGAGTTAGCAAGTTAGCAACTTAAGAAAGTTAGCAATTGACCACACCTCGTAGTACTTATATAATAAGTAAGAAAGATAAAGGTATATATATATATGCCATAAGGTACCAAATAAGAGTGTATATTTATTTATATATAGTATACGGAAGACCCGGAAATTTTGGGAGAAGTTATAACCCTTTTATGGATCCATTTGTACGTATTGTCACTTGATAAGTGAAGCCTACGGAAATTTTACTCATATAAATCTACAATAACGTTCCTTAAACTTTATAATATTACTCTAGACTCACAACACAACACTTTTTAAATACTTTACTAGTATAATATTATTCACAATCCGTCATCTCTTTACTTAATAAGTAATTCATAGGCCTTAGTACTCACCTTTTGATTTTTATTCTTTTTTCAATTTAATTAAAATACGAATTCATTATATTCTAAAATTATATTTTATTACAAAAAAGTTCCAAATACTATAGTTACATTTTATTAGATGTGATAAAGTAAATAATCTAAATTGTGGCTAAAGTTATCCTAGATATGTTCGACTAGGTATTCGTGAAAATATGGCATCGCACCTTGGTGTGTTGGTTGCAGTGGCAGAGTTTGACGTGCCGTGGTATTTTCGCCGAACTATTTAATCGTGGTTGGTGCTTCATCTATAATAATCATGTTGTGCATTACAACGCACGCATACCTTGATCGTGAATTTTGTCATCAGAACTCTTCCCATTTCTCTTCTTTGTGTTTCAGTACCGTAACGTTTCTTTCTTTCTAAGTTCTTCAGCTAGCTCTTTTTTACTACTCACTTTCTATTCTAATTTTTTATATTTTTAAAATTAACACCAATAAAGGCTATTTATAGCTAAATAAAATTAATAAAGAGTCAACAATTGCTGGTTAGAGAATAAACAATTTCACTAGTCTCCTCCTGCTCTTGATCACTGTTGGAAAATGGTGCCATCATTTAATTAAGGGGTAACTGCTTTTAAAGTCACCAACTTTCCCTAAATTCCGGTTTTTCCCACGAACTTTAAAAAGTTCGTGTAATGTCACGAACTTTATTGTCGGTTGTCATTTTCCCACGTCAGGTTTTCCGGTCTTATTCAAACTATTCGTTTCCTATTAAGACAATGTCCAAATTCTTTTATCTTACTATCATTATCTCCGCCTTTGAAATAGCTTCGCGTGGGTACCTTGTACGCTTCAATTGGCACTCGGATGAAGAAGTTATGGCCATTATGATAGTACAAGGTCGCACAAAGTTCGCAGCCTTCATCAAATGGCCATAACTTCTTCATCCGAGTTCCGATTGAGGCGTACAAGGTACTCACGCGAAGCTATTTCAAAGGCGAAGATAATGATAGTAAGATAAAAGAATTTGGACATTGTCTTAATAGGAAACGAACAGTTTGAATCAGACCGGAAAATCTGACATGGGAAAATGACAACCAACAATAAAGTTCGTGACATTACACGAACTTTTTAAAGTTCGTGGGAAAAACCGAAATTCATGGAAAGTTGGTGACTTTAAAAGCAGTTACCCCTTTAATTAATTAAGAAGACATCAAATGTTCTCTGCAAAAGTTGACCCGTTTATTTATTTATTTTGGTATCACTAGTCAATAATGGTGCTTATTTATTCCTTTGTATTTTTAAAATTTGACCCATTCCAGTATGGAATTGAATTGAAATTCTTTTGCAAATTGATGGAATTGAAATTGTGGAATTAGAATTGCTGGAATTAGAATTCAATTTCAAATTCACGTATTTTAGTCCAAACAGCTGAAATGAAATTTGAAGCTTCAATTCCAATTCCAAGGCCCGAATTCCAAGTTACCGAACAGACCCTTAATTAAGAGGACATCAAATTCAAATGTTATCTACAAATTCCACCACCTAATGATATAAATGAATCGTGACATCCTTTTGGATATGAAGAAATAAACATTCATCAACAAAATAGCACCGCCAATTTTTAGAATGATGCAACTACTTCATCACTTCTACAAAACTTTAATTGAGTTTATTAAAAGCTCAGCATCTTTTTCATTGAGTTGCATTCATTTCCACCCAACTTTCTACTCACTCAAATATGTAAGCTTTTTAGATCACTAAGAAACATAATCATATATACTCCCTCCGTTCCCTCATAGTTGAGGCAAAACTTTTCGACACGGAGTTTAAGAAATGAATGTTGAGTGTGTTAAATAAATGGGTAAAAAAGTAAGAAAGAGAAAAAGGTCGAGAAAATAAAATAAAAAGTTAGTACTACATATGAGAGAACTTCCTAAAATGGAAAAATGTCTCAACTATGAGGGAACGGATGGAGTACATAGCTCTCTCCATAGCTGGAACAAGAAATTAGTGTTCTTTTTCTGTGAATTAATTGGTTAAACTGCTGTAAATGCCTCAGACCGATTAACCTATTATTTGAAGCTTAGAGAAAATTACATAACCCTAGCCATGGGATATAACCAATCTCGGTGTTTAACTGTTAGTTTAATACTAGTAAGTAGTAATATTGAAAACTACAAATGTCCATACCCTAAAACAAGCTATGAATATTTACTACTCCCTATGTCCTAATAAAAATACGCATTACAAGTGCATATTCTTGTGAGATAGATTAAAAAGGAAAAATGACATTTTTATGGGACGAAAGAGTAATAGCAACACATAATCTTTTAAAATACATTCTTGCAACTCTGCTCCTCTGAAATCAACTGCGCTGCCCCCGTGGGCATCTTTATAAATACGTCCTGTCTTATCTAGCGACTTACCTATAAATAGGACAATACCAATGATACAAAAAATGAATCAAATCAAAAGATTAAATCAAGAAAGAATGGCATCACCCTCCCAAGATCTTCTTGATGCTCAAACTCATGTTTGGAACCACATGTACAACTACATAAACAGCTTGTCCCTAAGATCTGCGCTTCAGCTACGGATACCCGATGTTATCCACAGACACGGCAAGCCTATGACGCTCTCTCAGCTGGCCAACGCCCTCTGCATCAACACAGCAAAATCCAATGCCCTCTATCGCCTCATGCGAATTCTAGTCCACTCCAAGTTCTTCGACAAGGTGAACATCTCCGACCAAGAGGAGCCAGAAGAAGCTTATTCTCTCACCGTGGCTTCACGTCTCTTGATAGAAGATGATCCACTGAGCCTGGCTCCTTTTGCACTTCTCGCCACCAACCCGGCCTGGATTGACACGTTCCATCATATGAGTGAATGGTTTCATGACGAATATCCCACTGCGTTCTTCACCAAAAATCAGATGGATCAATGGGAGTTTGCAGCCAAAGATGAGAAATGGAATCAAGGGTTTAATGAGGCCATGGCTTCTGATGCACGCTTCGTGAGCAGCATACTTATTGAAGAATACAAGCATGTTTTTGAAGGGTTCAAGACGATGGTGGATGTCGGAGGTGGCACAGGAGGGGTGTCCAAGGCGTTGGCCGGGGCATTTTCCGGGTTAAAATGCATCGTTCTCGACCAGCCACATGTCGTTGGTAGCATGGAAGGCTCTGAGAATGTGAGGTTTGTCAGTGGAGACATGTTTGACTTCATTCCTCCTGCTGATGCAGTTTTCCTCAAGGTATTAATCGAGTTTCTGGTAGACTAGTCTTTTGGTACGTATAACGACTTCTCTTATTTGATTCAAATCCTTTACTTATGGGAATGCAACTTTGTCATTGACAGTGGATAATACACGATTGGGGCGACGAAGATTGCATCAAACTACTGAGAAAATGCAAAGAAGCAATAGTTCACAGCAAAATTAATGGTAAAAAAGTGATTATTGTGGACATGGTTGTGGATGAGGAGAAGCAAGCTCATGAGGCAACTGAAACTCAACTGTTCATGGATGTGGTTATGATGGCTAATTTTACTGGAAAAGAAAGAACTGAGAAAGAATGGGCTAATCTCTTTTCTGCTGCTGGCTTCAAAAATTATAAAATCACTCCTACTTTAGGAGTCAGGTCTATAATTGAGGTGTTTCCGTGATTGTTCACCTTGTCATCTAAAATTATATACTCTTATGTATATAAATAAAGTTACATCTCGACGACGCATGCCACGCCCAAGTTCGCCTAGCTAACTCCCAAGCCACAGCTCATGCCCCAAAAGTAGGATGGCCACATATCTCAAAGATTATATCTGAAGTCCTTTGTAGATTAGGATATACTAGTCTTTTATATACTCCACTTATTACTTCCTTGTCCTGTTCAGAGTCGAGCATATCATAAGCTCCAGGTTGGGTTTTCTTTGTCGGTTCTTTCCCATTACCTTTTAAGAATGAATTTAGTTAAATCTTATCCTTGTTCTCCTACAAACCCTAATTTTTATTATTCAAAACCCTAATTTCCTCACCTCTTGTGGGGAACGTTTGCCGAGCTTCTCAAAATCGACACCAATAGTAGTGTTACGTATCAGAAACTCTAATCCACTATAACAGATTGTAAAAGACAAGCATATGTTCATAGAAATTCTTTTTCAAAAAATTAAACATGATCACACATCAGAACCATGATATTGAAATCACAAACTAGTGTGTTTAAATAATGATTCAAACTACCTAAGCATCTGTCCAATCAATTTCCATATATATGTTGTTTATGGAGCGCCGGAGACAGTTTGATGCCAGCATTACTTAAAAATAAGCCAAGAAAACAGGTAAGATCAAAGTAAACTGTGCATACAGCATATATTGATATTGAAACTAAACATCTCACATCTCACAGATCAAGACTTCTCTCCCAATGGAAGACTTTTCAGCATATACAAAAACTAAAAATATTTCTCATGATCCCAAAAAATATATAGAAACAAAATATGCAGGACAAATTTTCTCTCCAAGAATTGCAGATTATCCGGCCTGAGGTAAGGAGTTGCAAATAGAGACAGCGTACCAGGAAACGAGTTTGCATCGTCTCTTGCAATTTGCCTCTGAGTTGATGGGTTAGGAGTGAGTGAGTGTATGACAGTCTATTCCCCCTAGTTCAGTACAGAACTCTTCTTCGACTGCTTTGACTTCCTTCTTGAAACCCCAACACCAGCAGGGTCGGCTAACGGGCCTGACCACGTCTGCATGGGTTCTTTGGCATATGAGAAGTTCATGGAACTGAATGGGACATCAGGAGGATCAAAGGCTGGGTCGATAAGATGTGATGAGTCCATAGTATAGCCAAGCCCTCCATCCTGGTGTGGAGGAGGAAATTTCTCGCTTTTGCTCTTTGCATTTGCATGGTTGATCAGACGCCGCCTCTGTTTAACAGAGTAAGACAAAGTTGGTCCAGTTTAGAAATGAATGCATCATGCGGAATGAAATTTGAAAATATTCACAAACACTATATGTGATCTCTCCTAGCAATAATACTCCATTCATTAGTGAGAATGACTAATAATACCCCATTCATTAGTGAGAATGACTAGTATCCAAGTATCCAATACTTAAGGGTTACTATTTTGGAAATAAGACAATAACTAACCAAATTTCCAACTTTTGCGTGACCTACAAAATCCCCAAAATTGTCAGCATTAACACGATGTAGTTTTATAATTTTATTGCTGAATAGCAACACTTCAGAAGTGGTGTCGTAATAGCAACACTTCAGAAGTCGTGTAAAAATTGCTTTTCGGCCAAGTGCTGTGTTATTTCGGGCAATCAACCCACCATCTAAACCTTCTAAATCACTTTCAGATCCATTCCCAATTCAGCCAAGCAGATATACCAACAAGAATAACGAAGAACAATTCTAGTCCACTAAGAACGATACTAACAAAACAATGAAGAAACAGCATTCTGCTCATTCCTGAACAGGAAAAAAAGGGTTCTGATGTTGATCATCAAGGTAAAGTTTCAAGGCTAGATTGTAAGCAAATAAAGGGTGTTTGAAAGATGAATCTTAAGAGAAGTACATCAAGGTTGGCTTGCAGCTCTGCATTGGCTTCGGGGACACGTATTTTCCGCATTGATCGTTCACGTGTCCGTGGTTTCTTCACACCATCTGCATTTGTCTTACCGGCAGCTCTCAACCTGCAATTTTGTAGCTGCATCAGCTTAGCATTAAATAAATTACATGTCACTCCAAATTAATGCAAACCCAAGCTTATTTATATACGCGATTGGTAAACAATTACTAAAAGACATTGGGCACTTATAACACCAGACCTTCTAGCTTCTTCATCCCGACGCTTAGCATCCATCTCCTTACTTGGTGGGTATTTTGGAAGGCTTGAAGGATCACATGCATAAGGTTTTGTAGTGAAGAACTGCAAAAACATGAAGCATTAAAAGCATATTAGCTTGTGCAGCATAGAAAAGGGGATGCCGGACAGAACCACAGAGTCACAGACAGATTCGCGCATGAGGCAAATTAGAGATCAAAGATATGGACACAAGAAATCATAAAGGGAAATCAATCAGGAGGTTTGCCTATCATATAGATACTTTTTGCAGATTTTATTTTATTTTTATCGTTTTTAACTAGGCATACTTGATGAGTGTGAGCGTGTGTGGGAGAAAGAGAGAGAGCTCACGTCACTCCTTAAAGAAGCTGTGGCAGTTTGGCGCTCAGCTGGATCAATCGAAAGTAGGGTCTCAATCAAAGGCAGTGACGACTGTGGGAAATCCTTAAATGTCTCTGCTATGCGTCTTTTGTATGCATGCTGGGGCTTGAATATGGTTGCATGCGGTAGCTTCGACCTTTTCCAATACTCATCAGACGGAGAACCACATAACTTGAAAATCCTGTGAAGTTGTTCAACCTGAGCACAAGAATTAGGTAAATCAACAATCATCACTTAGATAGAATGTATACACATTGTGAGGAGCCTAAAATCTAATGGCTGCAGCATTACCTCTGTCCGCCCCGTCATAATGGGCTTCCCAGCAAATAGCTCGGCTAAAATGCACCCAGCGCTCCACAAGTCAATTCCCACACCATAGTCAGTGGCGCCAAGAAGCAGCTCGGGTGCTCTATACCACAGAGTGACCACACGGCTTGTCATATGCTGCTTCTTGCTGGGATCAAAAGAGGAAGCCAGTCCGAAATCAGCAATCTTCAGAACTCCTTCATCATCAATTAGAAGATTGGAGCCTTTAATATCACGGTGCAAAACATAACGGCTGTGACAGTGTTCAAGGCCAGACAATAGCTGATGCACAAAGCATTTCACCTACAGTATCAATTTACACAAAAATATTCAAATCTAAATCGGACACAGAATACTAAATCACATCACAGCAGAATCCTACCTGAGGCTCTGTAAACTTAATGCTGGGACTCGATGAAAGGCCAGCCAAATCATGTGGCATGTAATCGAACACTAGATACAAACTACAGGACATCCTTGAGGTCACCAAACCTTGCAATTTGATGACATTTGGATGATCCAAGCGGCGCAGAATTAAAATCTCCCTAGCCATAAACCTTATGCTCTCTGGCTCTAAATTATCGAATCTAACCTTCTTCAACGCAACAATGTTTCCTGTTAGAGCATCTCTAGCTTTATACACGTTACTATACGTACCTTGTCCAATCTAAACAAACAGAAACACACAAAATGACAAATCAGCACTGCAAAAAAAACATGTAAACAAGATAAACACACTGAAACATAACTAGAACTGAAAATCAGCTTGCCTTATCGAGCTTCTCGAATGTATCAGCTCGACGGGGGATCCACCCGCTGAGAGCCTCACCAGCAACTGCCACAAGCCAAGAAGGCCATCCAGCAGCCACTTGCTCGCCATGAACATTACTAGGGGGATTACTTAACCTAGGATTCGGTCTCGACCTCCTCTTTTCGTTTCTCGATTTCCTCACAATCCCATCTTTCAAATCCTCCTTCTTAACGCCACCATTCTGAACTTCACCACCATTTGGTATACTCACCGAACTCTCTACTGCTTTCTCCCCACTCTCAGCTGTCACTGACAACTTGTCTCTCCTCTTCTCCACTACACCATTCCCTCCGGGTGAACCAGACACAGAAATTTCTTTGCCGAAAGCACACCCCATTTCTCAGTCACTCCAGCCCTCATTTCTCAGCACATGGCAAAATCTTGCCCCTCATTCAAAACCCACCAAAATATCACCAAATAACTAAATTAAAAACACAAAAAACCAAGCGTGGAAAGAAGCACACTTACTGCTGCAAAAACACACGCATTACTCAATTCAACCGGCAAATAAATCTAAATTAAGTAAATAATCAGAATGGGGTGCAATGGGAATTGCTGTTAAAGGCGATTTGAGCAATAAAGATTGAATCTTGCAGTGTAATGCAGCAAGAACCCTAGATTTATGAGTGCGCAAGAAAGCAAAAGAAGCAATTATGATTTTGTTAAAGCCCGCGATGAATGGTGGTCAAAAATAAGCTACACAAAAACATAAAGCAAAGCCAAATTATACAGTGAATATTGGTGGCTTTCCTATACTTTACGTATTTTTCTTTTTCCGGTTGAACTTTTTATTTGTTCATTTTTTTCTGGAAATAAAAAACAGAAATAATTAAATATTACTACTATTAATTTAGCTACACTTCATCATCTTATAAATTTTAAATTTTAATAAATATGTGTAATTTGACAATTACGGATACTAGATGAATGTTGGAATAATCTATCCTAATTTCAATGCTCTAATCTTGAGCCATTTATTAAACTATATGACAATTTCTTCATACTCATCATTCAATTAAATTTCAAGTCTCAATGCATCGTTGTTGTAGGAGTACTAAATATAATATGTGTATGATCTCAAACCATTTTTTATAAAAATCAAATCTTCACTCAAATTAAAGTATAGAAGGTCATACATTAAGGAATGGAGAAACCCAACCAATTAAAAGCTCTTTTAACTAGAAGTCATTATCGGAGTGCTAACTTTTTTTTTTCATTTGCGACATATTTAATTCTACGGAGAAATGTTTGGTGGAAAATGAACAAGAAACTATGGTCCTACTAACTCGAAGAACCAATTTATTTCTTCTTTTTTCTAACTTTTAAATTCAATTACATTTTACTTGATTTTATTTAATGGATTTTAAACTATAGTTCATTAAATGTCAAAGATGGAGACATGTAGATTATCATATGACTAATATTTAATCTCAGCACAGCTGCGGGTAGGTATAAAGAATAAAATAAAAGCACATATTTGGGTTAATATAAAGTATATGTAATATTTTTTGCAACTGACCACAAGAGTGAGTGTACAATAAATTTTTAATATCCTAGTGTTTTGTTTACTTTGAAACATAATAACTTTATGTATATACAATTCGTACCATCTATGAGATGTTATAAGTGTATAAGTTGCACAAAACATAATCATATCCTAGTTGAATCATTAAAAAGTTAAACTGTTAGTATTTCTTTTCTAACATAATTTACACTTGTTGGTTGTTTAGTACACCTAATTAACAAAATATAATGTGATATAAACATCATTGCATCCTGTTAAGCATACATACTTTTGTTTTGTTTAACAATATAATTGAAGAAGAAATATAATTGGGTTGAATTGATTATCATGAAATGGACTAAAGTAAAAGGTTCAATCCAAATTTATGACTCAAAATGTTTTCAAAAAGTAGAATTGATGAATGCATTGTTCTCTACGTCAATTAATTTAGCGTGTAATAAATGCGAGAAATATACTCTCTTTGTTTCACAGTAATAGAAACATTTCATTTTACGCACTCATTTTAAAAAAATAATTATAAATAATTAAAGTAGAGAAAAAGTAAAGTGAGAGAGAATATTATAGATAAGACTCTTCTCTACATTATTCACTCTTTTACTTTACTTTTTCTCCATTTTAACTATTTATAATTATTTTTTCAAAATGAGTGTGCAAAATGAAATGCTTCTATTACTATGGAATGGAGGAAGCATATTTGATTTCGAAGATATGAGGTGAAACTAGTATTATTATTTGCAACGATAAAAATGATGTATGAATACCAACATCATAATCTGTGAAGTGGGCAGTGAGACATTAATCAAAATCTTGAGGGAAAAAAAGGTTTTAAGAAAAATAAAATTTAGGTATTTATCATAAAAAGTTCAAACCTGGAGATACAAAGAATTGCAAATGAACAGAAAAATATACCCAACTATCTTGTCAAACAAACTAAGAACTCATTTTATCATTTTGAAACGTCAATGATTCAAAGACGCATTTATATATACTTTTATTTTTTTTTTAAATCTCATATTCTACTAGTAATTTATTACATTTATATTTTATTATAAAATTAATGATGCAAAATGAGATATACATTCCGCAAACTTCTTATATCCACTTTACTCTGTATAGTCAAAAGGGATGGGAATACGGGTATCTATGGATACCCATTCCGAAAAAACCGGATACCCAAAACCAAAAATCATCTAAATGTCTATTCAAAACCCGACCCGATATATTTCCGGGTACTCCAAGACCCGCCCCGGGTATCCATACCCGACGTATCGGGTATCCAAATACCTGACTCTTTACATGTGTTAATAACTAATAAAAAAATTCAAATTTTATATACTAATATAAATATAAAAGTATTTAAATTGACTAATTTCTTTAATATTGCATTTATTTTGTAGTATAAAGGTGTCACTTTTATTTTAAAGTATATGATTATATTTATGGCCTATGGGGATTGGTTTTGCAATATGTAAGTAAAATAATAAAAGTTGTGCATTTAATTAAACTGTAGAAGCAACTAATAATATAATTCAAAAGTTAAAATAATTAATTAAAATATAAAAACCACATGAGTTGGTTATGCAATACGATAAACTTGAGAGTTTAGAGAAATCGTGACCTAGAGTATGAGAGACTTATTTATAATATAAGTTTAAAGAAAGTTAACTTAGTAAGTTGTCATTAGTAAATAAATTAGCCTAGCTCTTGAAGCCTAAAATGGCTAAACCCAATTTAAAAATGCTTTAAATAATAAGTTGGATATTCGGGTAATATCCGATACCCATTCGGGTTACCCAATACGATAAATTTGAGAGTCAAAATAATAATATAACAATTAACTAAAATATAAAAACCACATGAGCTGGTTATGCAATACGATAAACTTGAGAATTTGGAGAAACCGTGACCTAGAGTATGAGAAATTATTTATATAAGTTTAGAGAAAGTTAACTTAGGGAGTTGTAATTAGTAAATAAATTAGCCTAGCTCTTGAAGCCTAAAATGGCTAAATCCAATTAAAAAAAATGCTTTAAATAATAAGTTGGATATTCGGGTAATATCTGATACCCTTTCGGGTTACCCAATACCCGATTATCTTAAATTTCAATACCCAACCCCATAAAATTGGATATTGGGTATCCAATATCTGGCGGATATCGGATCGGGTACGGGTAAACCTAATACCCAATATCCGTATTCCCACCCCTAGTCAAATACTCCCTCCGTCTCACTTTAGGAGTCCCGGTTTACTACTTTTAGGTGTCCCACTTTAGGAGTCCCGGTTGGAATATTCCATAATTGGTAATAGGCCCCACATTCCACTCACCTTTTTTCACTCTCATTTTATTATAAAACTAATATATAAAAGTAGGATTCACGTTCCACTATCTCTTTTCACCAACTTTTCTTTATATTTCTTAATACCCGTGCCGAGTCAAACAATTTATTAATAGCATTTCCAACCATTTACAACTTTACTTTCCAGTGTTTAATAAATTATTAAGATTTTAATTATATTTATTTAAATAATAAACTAAAAAATAAATAATTATTTTTTATTAAAAAATAATTATTAATAATAACAGTATAATCAATAATTACAAAATTGTAATAAGATTTTCTTAATACTTTAATAACTAAAAATATAGCGGTGATAATTAATTACCATATTTACGGAGTATTATAAGCATAATATAAATAATCAGATTAAGATTTTCTTAATAAGTCACAGAATATTACTTTATAATATCATATTAAATAATAATATAATAATAACAGAAATATTATTATAATTATAGTTGTGGATTTATAAAAATAGTAATGTTAATAATATTTAATATTATAAATTCATAATTAAATGGTTATATTATAATTACTTGATAAATTAAAAGTTATTTGTAGTATAAGTAAGAATTATTATTAAATAATTATAACTATAATTATGAGTACTATGATTCATAATTTTAACGGGCTACTGCATACCCTAATTGAACCCCCTCACATGATGTCGGTCCGTAGTGTGGGAGCCGCCAAGGCGACGGAATCGCCTTTTTGCTGCAATTATTCATAATTTTAAATTATGTATTAAAAAAGTAATATAAATTATAGTATTTAAAAATTCTAAAATTGGAAAAAAAATATCTAGAAAAAAGTTGCAAATCAGAATCGTGGATAATTATACTCCTTTCCTTGTTTTAAGGATTTTGCTAAATTTTTTCAGTTTAACAAAAAATCAAAATAAACACCAGATTCCAAAAATTGAGAAATCAAATATACTTTTTGGGACAAGATTCTGGAAAATAAACGGCAAAAATAGATGAGTAGTGTTTTGGAATCGTAAAGGTAGTTAATTTTATTTTTAGATTTGGTCTGAATCAAGATTAAATAATAAATCATGGACAAACAGTGAAAAACAGTGTTGACTAACTGCAGACGTAAACATTTATCATTACGATTCCGGCCAAAAAGTGTGTCTGCTTCAAGATCTGCTGTTTGATCGTTATTGCCACTTCGCCAATATTTGATCAAACAGTAAACACTGACGAGTTTTCCTTCTTTCATAAGCTGCCTCTCATCTTTTCTTCAATCCAACACAAAGCAGCGCAATCAAACTATTACAAGTAACTACTATTTTTCTACTCTACAGGAGTAGTATAATATTACTGTGTTTGCTTTTGCTTGTTAGATTATTCTTGTTGGTTCCATAATCTGTGATCAAATCATACCTATTCCCTTTCCGAATACACTTCTAATTTATTTTTATTCAATTTAGGACTCCCATTTTTCCTATTTTTCTCAAATTTGAAGTGTATTGTTAAAGTTCTATTTAATGATCTGCGTTGAGAGTTGAATAGTTTGTGGGTTTTAAATGATTATGTTATGTGGTGAGATATGAGAGTTAGGGTTATTGCAAAATGGGGTGTGTATTAGGGAAACGGATTTCATCGTCTGAGCGAGCCAGCGGTGTAGCTGGTAAAGGGGAAGACAGAGATTCTGGGAGGAGAGATAGAGTAGTTGTTGGATCAGTAGGAGAGGCTGTTAGTGTTGTTGTTGTTGGTGGTGGAAGTCAAGTTCCGAATGGACGGGATGAGAATGATGAGAGGAAGGGAGAGAATGCTCGGCAGCCTAGAGGCGAGAGGAGACGCCCTAGGCCGAATCCGAGGCTGAGCAATCCTCCTAAGAATATCCATGGTGAGCAAGTGGCTGCTGGATGGCCTTCTTGGCTATCTGCTGTGGCAGGTGAGGCGATCAATGGGTGGACGCCTCGTCGCGCTGATTCATTTGTAAAGATTGATAAGGCAAGTGGTTAATCAGTCTGCTTTTAGTATTTTTTTTGCTACTTCATTTTAGGTCTTAATTGTTTTTCCTGTTTTTGTTTTGGTAATTGTGTCTTTAGATTGGGCAAGGTACTTATAGCAATGTGTATAAAGCTAAAGATGCCATAACGGGGAAAGTTGTAGCTCTAAAAAAGGTTAGATTCGATAATTTAGAGCCCGAGAGTGTGAGGTTCATGGCTAGGGAGATTTTGATCCTGCGCCGCCTGGATCATCCCAATGTGGTGAAGCTGCAAGGATTAGCGACATCAAGGATGTCGTGTAGTTTGTATCTTGTTTTTGATTATATGGAGCATGATCTAGCCGGTCTTGTTGCAAGCCCCGGAATTAAGTTTACAGAACCTCAGGTGTGATAATCTCTGTTTGTTTCTATATTTTGACTATAGGAGATTTGGAACTGTTTTCCCTTATGTTAATTTCCATAGTTTGATTGATATGTTAGATCAAGTGCTACATGAACCAGCTATTGTCCGGCCTTGAACACTGTCACAACCGCCACGTCCTGCATAGAGATATTAAGGGTTCGAATCTCCTCATTGATGATGGAGGAGTTCTTAAGATAGCTGATTTTGGATTGGCTTCCACCTTTGATCCCAATAGCAAGCAGCACATGACAAGCCGTGTGGTCACTCTGTGGTATAGGCCGCCCGAGCTGCTTCTTGGGGCCACCCATTATGGAGCAGGTATTGATTTGTGGAGTGCCGGCTGCATTTTAGCTGAGCTATTTGCCGGGAAGCCAATTATAACTGGCCGGACAGAGGTAACGTTTTCTTTAATCAATGTTTAAATGGATCATTAAAAACCATGCCTATTATAACTGCTGCTTGTTCACTTGATCATCTGTGTGACTGATTGTTGTCTCCGGGAAATATATTGCTTTGATATTTTACGCGGGTTTTTGCATATGCAGAAACTATATTTCTGTGTGTTTTGCTGTGGGTTAAGGCCCCTGTCATTTAAAAGTATAGAGATGATATTATTGAATCTTGAGTTTAGTTGTATTTCTTGAATCTGTAGATGAAATTTTGGAACCCCTATCTGTTTGAATAGCGATAACGATACATTATATATTGTGCGCAGGTGGAACAACTTCACAGGATCTTCAAGCTATGCGGTTCTCCATCTGAAGAATATTGGAAGAAGTCGAAGCTTCCTCATGCGACCACATTCAAACCGCAGCAGTCGTACAAAAGATGCATAAGGGAGACGTTTAAGGATTTCCCTCAGTCAGCATTGTCTTTAATAGATACTCTACTGGCAATTGATCCGAGCGAACGTCAAACAGCTACAGCTGCTCTAAAGAGTGAAGTGAGCTCTCTGCCTCCCTATCTTCTCTCCACACATTATTTTCTTCTCAATAAAATTTAGAAACACTTCTCTGTTACATCTTTTTTCGGGAGGATCGTATTTGGAGATCAAAGACAATAACACGGATTATCCATTTGCTTCCTTGCAGTTTTTCACAGCCAAGCCTTATGCATGTGAGCCTTCCAGCCTTCCAAAGTACCCACCGAGTAAGGAGATGGATGCTAGGCGCCGTGATGAAGAAGCTCGAAGGTCTGGAAAACTAGCATTCTATACAAAATATGGTCCTACCATTGTAGTTATCTTTTTATCTTCACTGAAGGGTCAAACTCGAGGAGTTGATTTTGCTCGATTTGTTTTAACTTTTATCCATGGAGAAAGTCACCTGTTAGAAAGGGCTTTCTCAAACCTAACAGCATGAGTTGCACGATTGTAGGCTGCGAGCTGCTGGTAAAACTCAAGCTGACACAGCAAAGAAACCTCGGGCACGTGAAAGGGCAATACGGGGTGCTCCTGCTCCCGAAGCCAATGCTGAGCTCCAGGCTAATATTGATGTAAGTTGTTAAAAATAGAGTATTTATTATCGGGATACGTTTATACTATATGTTACTCCTATTTCGTACCATCTGTTTCGTGATGTGATTTATAGCCTTCTGTATATTTACATGGTTCTTCGACTTTTGTCAAATTTCTATTGAAGGCATCTTCATTTCTATTCGAGTGTGCCTCGTTCTGTTTCCAACGCATAACTATCCTCTTTTTTTTAATCTAAACTCCGATTTGGGAGTAACTTTGGCCTTTGTTGAAGCAGAGACGGCGTCTGATTTCCTACGCCAATGCAAAGAGCAAGAGCGAGAAGTTCCCCCCTCCGCACCAAGATGGAGGACTTGGCTACCCTGTGGGGACATCTCAGCACCTCAATCCGACCTATGATCCTCCCGGCATACCCTTCAGCTCAACTAATTTCTCTTACCCTAAAGACCAAATGCAGACTTGGTCTGGCCCATTGGCCGATCCTGCTGCCATGGGAGCCCCAAGAAGGAGGTCGAAACCGACTAAGAAGGATAGCAGGAAAGACGATAATTAGAGTGTGGGAATAAGGAGAGATGACTTGTAATGTAGCTCACACACTCTCACTCTCTCCTCGCATACAAGAAGTTGTGTTATACTATATTCTTTGGCGGGAAATATGTCCAATTTAAGAGGCACTTTCATCTGTTTTGGTGCTGTCGTTTCTTTTTTGAAAAAACAAGAAAGTTTAATTTTGCATTTCTTTGTTAAAATTTTCTTTTTATCCTTTTTTAATTCATCAAGTGTAGTTTCTTTGTCTGAAACTTTTGCAACATCGCATTTCTTGATGAGGAAATTAATACTAGCATTCCTACTTGTTTAGTTTGAGCCTTGAGGGCTTCTTGATTTTGTGTTACATGGTTTAAAAGTTTGTTTGTTTGTTTGAAATTGAGCTTGATAGTATAATATAATATTCTTTAATTCGAAAATATAATTGTAAATACTGTTTTATTTTGCTTTAATTTATTATTTTTATCATTAATTTATAGAAATATATATTGAATATATAGCTTTAGTAAAAGAATGTTTTGCGGTACATATATTAAAATTTTGTGATATTTCCAAAGGACGAAAACAGGAAATAGATATAATTTTATTCGTTTTTTGTCGTGACAAGTGCTAAACCAATATCGAAATGTTTTATGATCAATCATAAATTCATGACCCTTGGGAAAACTATTTATACAGATATATTAGAAGACTGAACAAAATATAAGAGATAGTACTAACAACTAATATAGAGTTGAAGGGAATGGATAAAAGAGCCCCATGCTTGAAATGAGTTTAAACTTTAAAACTTGAAATTAATAGTGGGTCCACCTTAGTTGATGGTCTGTCTTAATAGGCAAGTACAATTATTATCGGAATAAACATGGTTCATATGTTAAGTTTGTTTCATGCTTGTCATTGCTCCCCTATCCTATTTCGTGCATCCAATTAAGAAATTGCACACCTTAGTTTTATGTAACCAATTAACAAACGAATCAACAACATCATTTATCATATTAGTTGGTATAAATTGCATCCAACCAATACAATATTACATTACTGACGTGAAAGGATAATGTTGTAGGACTTTTAAGACTAGACAACTATTTTAATTAATACATTTATTCACGATTATTACATATAATCCTTATTGAATTTTCAAAATTATTTCAATAGTTCTATTTTAATTATGTCACTCTAATCAACACGAATAATGCTATCAAGTACTCCATCAACTATCTTTTCACATAAGTAAATTATGTCAAACTTACCAAAAACAAAACATATCAAATGATGAGAAGAGTATAGAAGGGAAGATTGATAATTGATTTGTAATTGATACATATTAGAATAGATTATTCTCTACTAAAAATAAATTTGTATCACCCTATAACTAGGGCAGAACCGATTACAATCAATAGACAAGAATTACCCTAATCTCTCTTTTTACAATATGGTATCATCATCCATAACCTTTCTCATCCTCCTGTACCTGCACAAACCCAAAAACCATGTCAGATTCGGAGAGTACCGATTCCGGAAAACCTACCATGGAGACATCGAGCAAAAGCTCGCCGATGTTCCCTCCAGAACTAGCCGCGCAATTCGCAGAATTTCTGAGGCTGAGCATTAGCTCTGCCTTGCAAAAAAATCCAACCGAAGAAACGAAGCCCCATCGCCCTGAATCATTGGGCGACATTACCGTCTCGCCCAAACTAGATGGAGAAAATTATCCACTATGGGCTAATATGACCGATAGGGCAATTGGAGGGAAAGGATTGACGTCTCACATTGACGGATTGTCAAACCCCCCTCTTCGATCTGACCCCTCGTATCAGCAATGGAAACAACGCGATCATTGCGTCTTTAGTTGGATAATCAACAACATCAGTCCCGATCTTGTGAATGAGGTGTCACAGTATGCGACGGCAATGGACCTATGGGAGGGCCTTGCCGTCACGTATGGAAGCGGAGCTGACCCGTTTCAGATCTATGACCTACATAGACAGACAAGTGTCATCAAGCAAGAAGGTATGTCCCTAGAAGCATTGTGGAACAAGCTGCAAGGCTTATGGATCTCGATCGACCGAAGAGATCCCAATCCCATGGAAGGAGAGGCAGCATCAGCGATCGAAAAATACGGTCGAATAGTTCAGAAACAGAGACTTTATCAGTTCATCACTACATTAGACGATAAATATGATGTCGTGAAAAAGGAGATAATGAGGCGGGATCCCTTACCGACCGTACGCGCCGCGTATGGAATAGTTCGACGAGAATCAAACAATAACCAAATCCTCACAAAGGAAACAGGGCAGCCCGGAATTGGGACTGGTCTCTCAGCCGTGGACCGTGGTCGCTCCGGCCAGTCACCAAACGTTGCCACCAATCGCCCATGGTCTCGGCGACAGGACGAAGATCGGAGCAAATTAATTTGTTCACACTGCGGCGGAAAGAAACACACGAAGGAGGGCTGCTTCCTCCTTGTAGGGTATCCCGACTGGTGGGATGATATGAAGAAGGCGAGGGCGGCGAAGTCTGCGACCAGAAATAATGGGCGGGCGGCGGTGGTGGTAACTGACCGCATCGCTGACGCCGGAAAATCCGCAGGCAACTCCAACGCTGAGCAACTCACTGACGGAGGAGACCGGAGAAACGAGGAGACAGCGCGAGCTTCAGCCGTGAGGGTGTGGGATGAAGGTAACATTGACGGCGATTCAATTTGGGGTAAAAGCTCTAATCCTCAATATTTTGCAGGAAGGTCCCCAGAATGTGCTATTATTCCACCTGAACCCACAGCGTCTTTAGATACCCTAAAAACCACCCCAAACCCCCACATAATTCGAAATAAACCCATACAGTTTGCAATATCACAAAAAAAACACCCCATTTTCAGCCCTACACACCAAATCAGCCCCATCTTTTTGCCAAAATCGGAAAAATGACCCCAGAAATTCCTAAATTAGGCTTTGACCCCAACATTGAGTGCAAAAATCAATTTCAGGCCCTGGCCCTTATTGGTTCGGTAGAATCCCGAGGGAAAGACAATGATTGGATATTCGACTGCGGAGCTACGGATACTATGTCATTTGATATATCTGATTTTATTGATGTATTTGCTCCCAGGAAAAAATTTGTCCAAACAGCCAATGGACATTTGATTCCTGTCCAAGGAACGGGCACGATCAAAATATCACCTACATTGAAGATTTCAAATTGCTTATATGTTCCATCATTGACACATAAATTATTGTCTGTCAGTCATGTCACGAAAGAGCTGCAGTGCGAACTACCAATGCAACCAAATCTTTGTGTTTTGCAGGATCTCAAGACGGGCTCGACAGTTGGGCATGGCACTGAACAAGATGGATTGTATTATGTGGATAAGGTGGCCCAACACGGTACTGCAATGCTGACTCATAGAACGACTAAATCACAAGGTTGGCTTTGGCACCGCCGGTTAGGACACCCTTCCATTGGATATTTACGATTGCTCTTTCCTAATTTTTCCAATACCCAGTTTTCCTTTCATTGTGATACATGTTATTTGGCAAAAAGCCACAGACATTCCTATAAGCTTAATAACTCTCGTGTGAACACATCTTTTTCTCTAATACATTCTGATGTTTGGGGTCCAGCCCCTGTTTTGGGTAATTATGGATTTAAGTATTTTTTGTTATTTATTGATGATTGTACGCGTATGACTTGGGTTTATTTTTTGAAATCAAAATCTGAACTTTTTGAAAAATTTACTCATTTCTACACTCTTGTACAAACCCAATACGATAGGAAAATCCAAATTCTTAGATCAGACAATGGGGGGGAATTTGTGAATTCAAGCATGCACCAATTCTTTACAGAAAAAGGGTTAGTGCACCAAACCACTTGTCCTCATACTCCAGAACAGAACGGGGTAGCAGAACGGAAAAATAGGAAAATCTTATAAATGACTAGAGCACTCCTTGAAGACTCTCAGGTCCCGAAATCCTTTTGGCCAGAGGCTGTAGCCACCTCAGTCTACCTACTAAATCGTCTTCCTTCATATATCTTGAAATTCAAAACACCGCTTGATATTCTCTCAACACAAAACCAAATCCCTTCACCTCTCACACTCGATCCCAAAATATTTGGCTGCTCTGTTTTTGTCCACATACCTAAATCAGATCGCTCCAAGCTCTCCCCATGTTCTATTAAATGTGTTTTTTTGGGATACGGGAAAGATCAAAAAGGTTATAGATGCTTCGACCCCAAAAATAAACGTCTTTACATCACCATGAATTGTGACTTTGTTGAAGATGAATATTTCTATAACCAACTTAGCAGTCAGGGGGAGAAACCATTATCTGATACAGTACCAAATTGTGACCCGCTAAGTTGTTCTTCAGCCCCTACGCCTCACACCCACATCCACACCCAGATTGAACCTGTTCCTGTAACCCCTAGTCGGTCGGTATCTTTGCCTAATCCTGTGACAGAAGTTGCTCCAACAGACGATGCGAGTAGTAGTACTACCGGGCCACCCAATACGCTTGATACACCTTCAAAGATCAGTGACACTGCCTTACCATCGACCCCGTTAAGAGATCCCGAGGTTAGTAATAATGAAGTTGATGATACTAACCATGTGAGACAGGAGAGTGAGGAGAATGATGAGCCTACAGTAAGCGGGAGAGACTTTGACCTACCACCAAGAAGTACGAGAGGTGTACCACCCAAACGATATTTGCCGGACTGGAAGGGACCCAAGGCCCAATATGCAATTGCCAACTGATACGCCTGGATTTTGCACTGTTTTAAAGCCATTATTTGGTCCGTTTTTGTCATCAAAATCACTCTACATGTCCATTATTTGCATATTCTATACATTTTGGTATTTTGACGTGTTTTGTGAGAAATGTGCATATTTGAGCCGAAAAGGGGAGTAAAAACGCATAGTCTGGAAATCTGGAGTCAGACGGCGACCGGCGCGAAGTTGTACGGCGACCGCCGGCGCCCGGCGGTCAGAGCTATGTGGCGGCCCGCCTCGGAAATTTACGCTAGGAGAAGAGTCTCGCCCGGCGACCGCCGGAGGACATGTGGCGGTCCGCCACCGAAGGGTCAGAGTCTCTGGACTCCAACGCGGCGACCGCCGGCCAATGTGCGGCGGCCCGCCGGAGAAAGGCGGCGAATCCGACCAGCCCTAGATTTGCTCCAAGATTTACCAAATTTTGAAGATCTTTTCCTTCTATGATGAGGAATAATCTTCCCCTATAAATAGGACCTCAAGCTTCATCAAAAAAGGAGTTTTTTTCCGACACACAACAAGAACACATTCATAGAGATCAAAAGCTAGAGTACTTCAATTGTGCAAGGAGTTGAAGAAGGATTTCAAGAACATCAAGAACGACAAGGATTCAACCTACGGGTTTTATTTGCTTTAGGTTTATGTTCAAATTGCTTTCCCTTCAATCTATGTTTTTAGTTTATTCAGTCATGTGTAACTAAACTCATAGGATTCTAGGGATGTGTTAGTAGCAACTTTGGTTATACAATTCCGTTTTCTATTTAATATCCGTTTTGTTTTTACTTTGTTTCTTCCCTAAGTTAATCATGATGCTTCATAATTGAGTGACACAATTATGTATGATTCAATACAACTTGCTTCATAACTGTGACAGAGTTCTAGCGAGTTAGATCCACTTACTAGACACTACAGTTAGCTTCCTTTAATACGGCACTGTTAATTGAGAGTGAGGACTTTTCAAGGGTCTTAGGAGCTTTTTGGAGTTACGTGTTAGGATTGACAACCCTAATGTTAGTAATCAACGTTTGTATCGCATGAGCATAAGCTAGGTGACTCGTCCTTTCAAAGTATTAACTGTGCTAGGGTATTGTAGTTTGGAATTTGTATAACCACAAAGTGAAAGCACATCCCTGGAATTCCCCTTATCTCTATACTTTTCTCTCCGTGATTTGCTTGTTTTTAGTTGTTTACTGTTTTCAATATTTACTGTTTTCAAAAAGTTACAAAAAATTCTTGTTTCTCCAGATAGTAATTGAGTTCTAGTAGAAGATAGACACTTTGTGTACATCTTCCCCGTGTTCGATACCCGGTACTAACCTTTTGCTATACTATACCTACTCTGTATACTTGCATGTATTTATAGTGCAAATAAAAAGTGCATCAAGTTTTTGGCGCCGTTGCCGGGGAAGACAATTCACTTTGGAGTGATATCTTCAAACGGATAATTTTACTACTTTGGATTTTAATCGCTTTCATTTTTATTTTTATTTTATTTATTTTATTTTATTTTTCTTTTTGTTTTAATGGATTTTCCTGCAGGCGTAGGAAATCCATGTGGTTATTTTGATGAGCAGCATAGGGGATCGCACTACGTCCCAGACTGTTCTGATTACTCCTATGATGCACAAGAGTACTGTTCTAATGATTATGAAACATGTGCAGGTGTGGAGGATCAACCCCGCTCCAGTTGGGAGGTTCTGTTAGAAGTTTGCATTACTGAGGTTCTTAACCATAGACAGGTGACGAACAAAAGGTTGGAGAATTTGGAAAGAAATACCAGCGCCTTGGAAAGAGGGTTGGCAAACCTCGCTACTCAAGTCGGGATGCTGGAATTCAACCTTGGGATCTTAGCCATAACCATAGGAAACAGGCACACTCCAGGGTCGCTTCCTAGCCTGCCAGAAATAAACCCGAAAGGAAAATGTCACGCGGTGCAGCTACGCAACGGGACTACATATCAACCTCCGGAGGCAGGAGACCTGGGCAGGAGAGGAAGAGAAATAGAAAAACCACCTGGTACCTTGTCTGTCGATGATGTGCGGCGGCCCGCCGCATTCCAACACGGCGACCCGCCGCGTACTCACCAATAGGACGAGGAAGATTCTGGAATTGGCATGGCTGAAGACCCGGCGGTCGCCACGCCCCATCGCGGCGGTCCGCCGGCCGATAAACAGCAAGCAGATGCTTTACCACAAAGCAGTGTCACCATTCCATATCCTCAACGATTAAAGAGCAAGAAACTTGACGCTCAGTTTACCAAGTTCTTGGAAGCAATGAGCAAAGTCCACATCAACATTCCACTGGTAGAAGCCCTTCAACAAATGCCCAATTACGCCAAATTTTTGAAAGATGTTGTGGCAAAGAAGAGAAAGTGGGGGAAGTACGAGACAGTGGGCCTAACGGAGAGCTGCAGCGCTATCATTCAAAAAGGGTTACCCACCAGCACAAAGATCCAGGGAGTTTTACATTATCTTGTGTTTTAGGGAATGATGTGAGAGGTAAGGCGTTATGTGATTTAGGATCCAGTATTAATTTGATGCCTTTATCTTTCTACAGGAAACTCGACGTTGATAGTATCCGTCCCACCTCAATCACGTTGCAAATGGCAGATCGTAGCACAACAACGCCAATGGGGATAGTGGAAGATGTCTTGGTAAGAGTGGGAGAGTTTATTTTTACTGCTGACTTCGTTGTTTTGGATATGCAGGAAGACAAGAAGGTGCCTTTGATCCTTGGAAGACCATTCTTAGCCACTGGCGGAGCCATGATAGATGTACAAAAGGGAGAGCTGACATTGAAGTTGAACGATGAAAGCATCACATTTAACATCTACGGTGCACTGAAATTCCATGGAAAGGAGGGGGCAGAAGGCTATCAAGAATGCAGTGTCATACAAATCGTAACCGACTGTGTGGGAGAAGTAGAAGTCACTTATCATCAAACCCAGGATCCTCTTGAATCTTGTCTCATAAACTCATTTACTCCTAATTCTGATTTATCATCTTGTGATGCAAGTGTTTGTGCAGTGGTGACAGAATTGGAAGCGCTACCGGAGAGAATTCCTCAAAAGGGAAATGCATTTTTGCCATTGCGTACACCCGAAGAAGAGGAAGAAAGAAGGCAGGCAGTGGGAAAACCACGGGGACCACCAAAGGTGGAGCTAAAGCCGCTCCCCGAACATCTCAGGTATGCATTCTTAGGGCCAGGTAACATTTTTCCAGTTGTGGTGTCCGCTGCATTGAATGAAAAGGAGTGTGAAAAGCTTTTGTGTGTGTTAAATAAGTATAGGTCTGCCATAGGATGGTCTATTAGTGATTTAAGGGGGATTAGCCCGACCACATGCATGCATAGAATTTTACTTGAGGAAGGGCATAAACCTCGTGTGCAAAGCCAACGTAGACTTAATCCTATCATGCAAGATGTAGTACGAAAAGAGGTAATAAAGTTACTAGATGCAGGGATTATCTATGCAATATCTGATAGTGAATGGGTAAGTCCTACGCAAGTAGTAGCTAAGAAAGGGGGGATGACTGTAGTGCCTGGCCAGAATGGAGAGATGATAGCCACTAGAGTAGCTACAGGATGGAGAGTTTGCATTGATTATAGGATGTTAAATGCAGCCACTAGGAAAGATCACTTCCCTTTACCTTTTATTGATCAAATGTTTGATAGATTAGGGGGATATGATTATTACTGTTTTCTTGATGGTTATTCTGGTTATAATCAAATTGCTATTGCTCCCGAGGATCAACATAAGTCTGCCTTTACATGTCCTTATGGTATTTTTGCGTATAGAAAAATGTCTTTTGGGCTATGTAATGCTCCCGCTACTTTTCAGCGATGTATGATGGCTATATTTCATGATTTAATTGAGAAAGTAATGGAGGTTTTTATGGATGATTTTTCGGTATTTGGAAAATCCTATGATCACTGTCTTGAAAATTTGGCTAAGGTTTTGCAGAGATGTGTGGAAACTAACCTAGTTCTCAATTGGGAAAAATGTCACTTTATGGTGAAAGAAGGTATAGTTCTAGGACATAAAGTGTCTTCTGCAGGTATAGAAGTCGACAGGGCAAAAATTGCAGCCATTGAAAAGCTCCCGCCTCCGTGCAATGAGAAGGGAGTAAGAAGTTTTCTGGGACATGCTGGCTTCTACCGGAGATTCATCAAGGATTTTTCAAAAATCTCTAAACCTCTTTGTAAATTGCTTGAGAAAGATGTGAAATTTGATTTTACTTCTGATTGCTTGCAGGCTTTTGAGACCTTGAAGAAAGCTCTAGTGAGCGCTCCCATTCTCATTACCCCAGATTGGAGTCAACCATTCGAGATTATGTGTGATGCAAGTGATGTTGCAGTTGGCTCAGCTTTGGGACAAAAGAGAAACAAGATTTTTAGAGTCATTTATTATGCTAGTAGAACTTTAGATTCTGCTCAAGCTAATTATACGACTACCGAAAGGGAGATGCTCGCTATCGTATATTCTTTTGATAAATTTAGAGCTTATCTTGTGGGGATTAAAATCATTGTTTACACTGACCATGCAGCTATAAGGCATCTGTTCGCAAAGAAAGAAGCAAAACCCAGGCTCATTCGATGGATTTTGTTACTTCAGGAATTCGATGTTGAGATAAGAGACAGAAAAGGGTGTGAAAATGTTGTGGCTGATCATCTGTCGCGGTTGGAACATCCGGTGGAAGGAGAAGACTTATCACTTGAAATCAACGAGGATTTTCCCGATGAACATCTGTTTTTCACTCAAGCCACTTTCCCATGGTACGCTGATATTGTCAATTATTTGGCAGCCAAGGTACATCCTCCTGATCTCACTCCTTATCAGAAGAAGAAATTTTATAGAGATGTACGATCTTATTTTTGGGATGAGCCCTACTTGTTTAAAAGATGTGCAGATACTATACTTAGGAGGTGTGTACCTCAAGAGGATTGGGCAGCCATTGTTGAGAAGTGTCATTCATCCCCTACTGGAGGACATTTTGGTGTGCAAAGGACCGCAATAAAGATTTTGCAAAGCGGTTTCTATTGGCCCACCATATTCCGCGACTCTGCTAGTTTTGTTCTTCAATGTAATGAATGTCAGCGCATGGGGGGGGATCACTAAGAAGAAGGAGATGCCTATGAATACCATTATTGAGGTGGAATTGTTTGATGTATGGGGGATAGATTTTATGGGACCATTCCCAAAATCAGGAGAGTACCAATATATCTTACTTGCAGTAGAATATGTTTCTAGATGGGTGGAAGCAATTCCAACCAGAACTAACGATTCTAAAGTGGTTACTGCTTTTGTTAGAAAGAATATTTTTTGCAGGTTTGGTACTCCTCGTGCCCTCATTAGTGATGGAGGATCTCACTTCAACAATAGATGGTTAGACAACGTGTTGGACAAATATGGAGTCAAGCATAGGGTCACTTCTCCATACCATCCGCAGGCGAATGGACAAACGGAATTAGCAAACAGAGAGATCAAGTCGGTTCTTCAAAAGACGGTGAGTGTGAACAGATAAGATTGGGCACTTCGGTTGGAAGTTGCGTTATGGGCTTACTGCACTGCCTACAAGGGTCCCATAGGTATGTCTCCTTATCAACTTGTGTTTGGAAAGTCATGCCATTTGCCTCTTGAGTTGGAATACAGGTCGTATTGGGCAATCAAGAAGTTGAATCAAGATTTTCAAAAGGCCGGTGAGGAAAGACGTCTTTTTCTTAATGAGATGGATGAATTTCGAATGGAGGCTTATGATAGTTCATCCATCTACAAGGAGCAAATGAAGGCTTATCATGATAGGATGATCAGTCCAAGAGAGCTCACCTTGGGGGATGTGGTTTTGTTGCATAACTCGAGACTATCTTTGTTTCCCGGGAAATTGAAGTCCAAATGGACTGGTCCATACATAATCAAGAAAATCTATGATAGTGGAACAGTTGAGTTACTAGCCCCGGATGGACAGTTGTTTCAAGCAAATGGTCACCGTGTTAAGAAGTATTACAGTGCAGACAAAGTGTTAGATGAAGAGGTTGGTCTCGAAGAGCCACCCAAGGAGTGAAAAATGGGGGTAAAAAAAAGCTAATGACTCCGTGGCGACCGCCGCAAGCTCTGCGGCGGTCCGCCACCTGAACGCTGGAAAGCTTCTTTGACGTGCGGCGACCGCCGAACAGCTGCGGCGGACCGCCACCTGGGCACATTTTTCCAGCGCGATTTTTCGAAATTCTTCAAAATTTCGCCCCGCTCAACCTCTACGCGAAATTTTTCAGGGTACGTTTTTGTTTTCAGTAGTTTACTCACGTCCCTACCGACTCTACAAACTTATTTTACACTTTGTTGTAAATAAGTTTGGGGGGATGAAGTGGTGGACCGTGAGTTTAGGGTTTTTTGTTTAGGGTTTTTTGTTTGTTTTTGCTTTAATTTTCCAAAACCCGTAGGAGATTTTTGTGTTCTAAAAAATGTTTTCTTGAATCCATGTCATGAACATAACATGAAGAACTTAGAAATACGCATGCTTAGGGACACATTAGACCGAGTTGCCAATGATATTATATTCCATCTATGTTTAAGTGTGGCTTAACGTTTTGATATGATGGTTGGGTGAAAAGGTGCATAATTAGTGAATTGCTTGTTCGCCTTGAATCGTGCTTCTACCTTGTGAGATTTGAGCCTTATATTCTTTCTTGTGTGATTTATCTGTATGCATGTATATGTTTCTAGAACTTGCTCTTAGTCTGCCTAAGCTTACATAGTGTTTAAGTTGATTTAGGAGGATGTTAGGCCGTCTTTTCTTAGCTACTTTTATATCCAAAATTTTCGACCCTCTCAATTTTTTCCTTTGGAGCCAATTTTGAGCCTTTAAGCCTTTTCTTTGGAAGCCAAAATAAATGGGGGGACAATTCCTTGGGTTAGTATAGTTTTTGTTATCTTCTTTTGTAAAGGAATTGGAGAGATAAGGAGGAAAGTATAAAAAGTAGTGTGCTTAATATTAAGAAAGTACAAGTTGCGAAATTGAGAAAAATTCCAAATATGTGCTTGATCTTAGAAAAAAAGAGAAAGGATGTGTAAGAAAGAAAAAAGAAAGAGAAAGACAAAGAAAGAAAAAAAAGAAAAAAGAAAAATATGTGTGAAAGGTTGTGAAAAAAAAAAAAAAAAACGAAGGATTGAAAGTAAGTTGAAGGAGAAAAATAAAGTGTTAGAAGTGCCTTAAGTTTTAGAAAAGTGGAGTCATCTTAACTCTACTTGGGATATTTTTATATTTGAGTCACTTTTTAGCCAAATATTCCTCACCTACCAAAGAGCCTACGTTACAACCGAAAAGAAAGACCTTTCGGACTTTTGATGCTTAATCACATTGAGTAGAGGAGGGATTAGACTTTGAGCAAGCCTATGGTAAACTTTGCATGATGCATGATTTGAGTGCTTTACACTTTACCTTTATACACTTTGAGAGTGAGAGAAAGAACACTTCCCATCTTTGGAAGTTTGCCACATGTGAGTGCTTGAATTCAAGGTGTTCCACGAGTTAGTAATGAAAGTGCACTATTAAGCCTTGCTTGATTTGATTGTGTTAATCCATGCTTAATCTATTCTTTCATCTTTTGAGGCAATTATGACGTCTAGTCTTTGTGCATTCCGTGCGTCTATTCTTGTGTCTTTAGTGTTTTGTTCGAGGACAAACAAAAATGTAAGTTTGGGGGAGTTGATACGCCCGGATTTTGCACTGTTTTAAAGCCATTATTTGGTCCGTTTTTGTCATCAAAATCACTCTACATGTCCATTATTTGCATATTCTATACATTTTGGTATTTTGACGTGTTTTGTGAGAAATGTGCATATTTGAGCCGAAAAGGGGAGTAAAAACGCATAGTCTGGAAATCTGGAGTCAGACGGCGACCGGCGCGAAGTTGTACGGCGACCGCCGGCGCCCGGCGGTCAGAGCTATGTGGCGGCCCGCCTCGGAAATTTACGCTAGGAGAAGAGTCTCGCCCGGCGACCGCCGGAGGACATGTGGCGGTCCGCCACCGAAGGGTCAGAGTCTCTGGACTCCAACGCGGCGACCGCCGGCCAATGTGCGGCGGCCCGCCGGAGAAAGGCGGCGAATCCGACCAGCCCTAGATTTGCTCCAAGATTTACCAAATTTTGAAGATCTTTTCCTTCTATGATGAGGAATAATCTTCCCCTATAAATAGGACCTCAAGCTTCATCAAAAAAGGAGTTTTTTTCCGACACACAACAAGAACACATTCATAGAGATCAAAAGCTAGAGTACTTCAATTGTGCAAGGAGTTGAAGAAGGATTTCAAGAACATCAAGAACGACAAGGATTCAACCTACGGGTTTTATTTGCTTTAGGTTTATGTTCAAATTGCTTTCCCTTCAATCTATGTTTTTAGTTTATTCAGTCATGTGTAACTAAACTCATAGGATTCTAGGGATGTGTTAGTAGCAACTTTGGTTATACAATTCCGTTTTCTATTTAATATCCGTTTTGTTTTTACTTTGTTTCTTCCCTAAGTTAATCATGATGCTTCATAATTGAGTGACACAATTATGTATGATTCAATACAACTTGCTTCATAACTGTGACAGAGTTCTAGCGAGTTAGATCCACTTACTAGACACTACAGTTAGCTTCCTTTAATACGGCACTGTTAATTGAGAGTGAGGACTTTTCAAGGGTCTTAGGAGCTTTTTGGAGTTACGTGTTAGGATTGACAACCCTAATGTTAGTAATCAACGTTTGTATCGCATGAGCATAAGCTAGGTGACTCGTCCTTTCAAAGTATTAACTGTGCTAGGGTATTGTAGTTTGGAATTTGTATAACCACAAAGTGAAAGCACATCCCTGGAATTCCCCTTATCTCTATACTTTTCTCTCCGTGATTTGCTTGTTTTTAGTTGTTTACTGTTTTCAATATTTACTGTTTTCAAAAAGTTACAAAAAATTCTTGTTTCTCCAGATAGTAATTGAGTTCTAGTAGAAGATAGACACTTTGTGTACATCTTCCCCGTGTTCGATACCCGGTACTAACCTTTTGCTATACTATACCTACTCTGTATACTTGCATGTATTTATAGTGCAAATAAAAAGTGCATCACCAACCTCATGCAAGGGCCACTAACTGAAATGGCCCGAGCATTCGAGATGGTATATGAAGAGGAGGAGATACCTCAATCAGCTGAACAGGCAATGAAGCACAAGCATTGGCGGGAAGCTATGAAAAAGGAGATGGATGCTTTGATCAGAAGCGGAACTTGGGAGAAATGTCCCTTACCAGAAGGGAAGAAACCAATAGGCTGTCGTTGGATATTTACAATCAAGAAAAGGGCAGATGGATCCATCGAAAGGTATAAGGCTCGGCTAGTGGCAAAAGGATACACTCAAGTTTATGGAATTGATTATGAAGAAACATTTTCTCCTGTGGCCAAGATGAACACAGTCCGAACATTGTTGTCAGTGGCCGCCTGTAAGAATTGGGAACTACACCAATTTGATGTGACCAATGCGTTCTTACATGGAGAGCTAAAGAAGAATGAAGAAGTTTATATGGACGCACCACCTGGCTACTCAGAAGAATTTGGAGGTCAATTATGTAGATTGCGGAAAACACTCTATGGACTTAAACAGTCTCCAAGAGTGTGGTTCGAGAGATTCGCGCAAGCCATGAAGAAGAATGGCTACTCTCAAAGCAACTCAGACCATACCCTATTCTTGAAAAAGAGAGATGGTCGAGTAGCTTGCCTAATTATCTATGTGGATGACATGATAATAACTGGGGACGATGAAGAGGAGATACAGAATTTGAAGAAAAATTTGTTCCAAGAATTTGAGATGAAAGATCTGGATCCGCTCAAATACTTTTTGGGAATAGAAGTACTGCGATCTAAGGAAGGCATATTCTTGAGACAGAAAAAGTATGTGCTCGACCTCCTTGCTGAAACAGGGTTGTTGGATTGCAAACCCGCAGACATTCCAATGATGGTGAATCATGGAATGAAGTTTGAAGATGGAGCTAAACTAGCCAACAGAGAAGAATACCAGCGACTTGTGGGCAAGTTGATATACTTGTCGCACACTAGACCAGACATCGCCTATGCAGTTGGTGTGATCAGTCAATTTATGCATCGACCTCAAGAAGACCACATGAATGCAGCATTGAGGATAGTTCGCTACCTTAAGGGTACCGTCGGCTATGGAGTATTACTACGAAAGAATGAGGATCTTGAAGTCGATGGATACACTGATGCAGACTGGGCTAGTAACCCTATCGACAGGAGGTCAACTGGAGGGTACTTCACATTTGTTGGTGGGAATTTAGTCACATGGAGGAATAAGAAACAAAAAGTGGTTGCTCTTTCAAGCGCTGAAGCTGAATTCAAAGGGATTAAAAGTGGCATTACTGAGGTACTCTGGCTGCGAAGATTGCTCACAGAGATTGGATTTCCACCTAGTCAGAAAAGTCAATTGTTCTGTGACAACAAAGCTGCTATCAGCATATCAGAAAATTCAGTCCAACATGATAGGACTAAACACGTGGAAGTCGATCGTCACTTCATAAAAGAGAAGCTTGAGGCCGGTGTAGTTGATCTCCCTTTTGTACGATCAGAAGATCAGCTTGCCGACATTCTCACCAAAGCCGTCAACCCAAAGATGTTCAAGGAAGTATTGAGCAAGCTAAGCATCGGAGATGCCGTTGCTCAGCTTGAGGGGGGAGTGTCAAACTTACCAAAAACAAAACATACCAAATGATGAGAAGAGTATAGAAGGGAAGATTGATAATTGATTTGTAATTGATACACATTAGAATAGATTATTCTCTACTAAAAATAAATTTGTATCACCCTATAACTAGGGAAGAACCGATTACAATCAATAGACCAGAATTACCCTAATCTCTCTTTTTACAATAAATTATTCAACAACCTTTATGCCCCAACCCCCAACATAAGTAAATTATTATTGGAGTAATCGGTAATTGATGATATTAAATGTTATACTACTGTATAAATACTCCTATGTAGTAGTACTATGAAATTGAACGTTGAGATTTTGAAGACCAGTTGTTTAGAGGATGTGACCTTGCCCAAATAAAATGATATCGAATTTGAACACGAATATATTTGTGGTGTGAAATGGCTAGTAGTACTACATATTGGCACCTTGATGATAACGGGCCCACCCACCTTAAACACAATTTTACAATTTAAAACATTTCATGTTTCCGTCCATGTATTATTACCAAATATGCTCTTTATTTTGAAATAATAATAGCTTCAAAAGTGAATAAAATAGAATGTCAACCATCAATACAACATATCTCTAGCCGAATCAAAATCTAAATACTGAAAATAACCAAATAAAAATAATTCAACACCTCCACACATAAAAATGACAAGCTGCAAGAATTTGAGGTTTACAATGCTTTTGTGTTTCCATGGTGTGAAATATTTTAAATAAAACGATTAGAGATGTATTGATCGACGTGGTACAATATATATGCATTAATATGAGTCAGCAGTTTGTCATCACCTTCCAAAATAGATTAAAAATAAATAAATAAATAAATTCGGTCGTTAAATTGATTGTCACAACTAAATCCAGTTTTTTTGCTATTCCTTTTCTAACTTTACATGTCACCCTTGTTTCGCGCGTTATCTGATTAGTGGTGACATTTCAAAATCAAATTCTCTCAAATTTGAAATATATTTTGTTATATACATGCGATATTAGGTCAATGGTTGGATTGATTTATTCATTTCCCATTTTCAATTTAAAAAAAATATCACACACGGCCACATTAACTCTTTGTATTGCATTATGACATTATCTATCTGATAATCTGCATGATGTATGGCATTACTTTTTTCCATTTTTTCAGTTTTTAGTCTACTTTTTATTTCCTCCTTCCTACTTAAACATCCAAACTAAATTAAATCAAAATATATCTACATTAAATTAATTTTTCTTCAACAACAATTTGTATACTCCGTATTACAAACTATTTCCACCACTAAATGTCATGCATAGTAAATGATGGTATACTAATTTTGACTAGGGATCAAACTCAATATCAGATGATCAAAAGCAACGAAGAAGAAGATGAAACAAGAAACACAAGTCACTACTTAGAATTTACCTTGTACGATGCAGTTGATTTATCTTTAGCCATGACTGCAGTCAAATTGTGTGATTTCCCTTTTCGCTTTTGCCCTTTTAGATGGGACCCATCTTTCTTATACTACAAAAAATTTCTATATAATTGTATCGACTTCCCAACATTCAATCCTCACATTTTCCCCTCCCATTTCTCACAATTCCTGATTTTGATCGAAACCCATCAGAGCAAAATTCAACCTTTGTGGGATTGCATCCACTTTCTTGGATCAAATTCACCTAAAAAGTTTTGTCATTTGGCACTTTTCATAAAATTCCAATATTGTTGTTGGTCCAAAATCTTGCAAATACATTTAATTCCTCTTCTCTCTTCCTGATTTGGGATATTTGGAAGTATGGAGGTGTCTGTGATTGGGAGCTCTCAGCTTAATCTTAGAAGGATTGATAATGTTGGATTGTGTAATCTTAGAAGAAATTTGAGTGCTAACATCTTGAATTTCAAGTATAGCAATTATTCAAAGGGATACAACCTTGTTCAGTGCCCAAGATTTTTATGGCCTTCAAGATCTGCAGTTCTCAGTCTTAGGGCATCTTCTTCTGCTCAAAATCAACCTCTTGTTTACGACAAAGCTTCAAATATTACAACAAACATATCTGTAAGTCCTAAGTTTCTCAGCTTGTTAACTTCTTCCATTTTGCTGATTTTTATTTGTTATTGCTGTTTATGTAATCCATGAATAGTTTGTTATGTTTGAGGAACTTAAAAGATAAAATTAAGGGATATACTATAACATTATTTCACTTTAAAAATTTAGTATACTAATTTTTAGTATTTTAGTCTAGGATTAGTAGAGTTGTTTTTGAATCTGCTGTATCTAGTTATACTCACATCTTCAAAGTTTATTATCAGCTCTATTCCCAATCCATGTCGCTTAGGTGCATTTCTTCTATGTTGCATTACTTTTGCTGTTATATGTGTTCATTTGCAAATGGAAGAAGAGACAAAATGGGCTAAGTTTTCATTTCAATTTGCTTGCAGATTGATGGCACAAAGCTGTGTGTTGGTTTGCCACTTGACACTGTCTCCAGCTGCAACTCGATAAACCATGCTCGAGCCATTGCTGCAGGGCTTAAGGCTCTGAAGCTGTTAGGAGTAGATGGTGTGGAGCTCCCGGTGTGGTGGGGAGTAGCCGAGAAGGAAGGAAGGGGGGATTACAACTGGTCGAGCTACCTTGCCATAGTCGAAATGGTGAAAAGTTTGGATCTTGAGCTACATGTATCTCTTTGCTTCCACGCCTCTGAAGATCCCAAGCTGCCTCTCCCAGAATGGGTTTCGCGGATTGGTGATTCGAACCCAAGCATTTACTTCACGGACAAATCCGGGCAGCAGTATAAAGACTGTCTTTCATTAGGTGTGGATGATGTTCCTGTTTTAGATGGAAAGACTCCACTTGAAGTGTACAAGGAACTTCTTGAAAGCTTCAAATCCTCGTTTTCGCCTTTCATGGGCTCCACGATCACAGTAGGCTCTCATTTACTTTTATAATACAATTAGGGCTACATCAGAAAATTTACTCATGCCGTCTTGGTTGCTGATATGTCTGAGTTTCTTTGTATTCAGGGCTTGACAATTGGTCTCGGACCGGATGGCGAGCTACGGTATCCATCCCAACGAGCAACGAGCACGAGTCTCATCGGGGCCGGGGAGTTCCAATGCTATGACGTGAATATGCTTAGCCAGCTGAAGCAGCACGCAGAAGCACACGGGAACCCTCTGTGGGGGCTCGGTGGCCCCCATGATGCTCCCGGCTACAACGAGTCTCCTATGGCGGGAGGGTTCTTTGCAGAGAATGGCGGAGCTTGGGAGAATCAGTATGGCGATTTCTTCCTCTCTTGGTATTCAAGCCAACTGTTATCACACGGGGATCGAGTTCTCTCTCTGGCTGCCTCGACCTTCAGAGACGTCCCAGTAGCATTGTCGGGGAAAACTCCTCTGATGCACCGGTGGAGCAAAGCGCGATCACACCCTTCAGAGTTAACCGCAGGATTCTACAACACGGCCAGCAGAGACGGATATGGGGACGTTGCTGAGATGTTCTCGAGAAACTCATGCCAGATGATACTACCAGGCTTCGACCTGACAGACGACAGGCAGCCTGCTGAATCATGGTCGAGCCCGGAAACCCTACTGGCAGCAATGCAGGCTAGTTGCAGGAAGCACAAGACTGTGGTGTCGGGGCAGAATGCGGTGGTTTGTGGATCCCCGAGGAGCTTCGAGCAGATCAGCAAGAACTTGATGGGCGAAAATGCAGTGGCGAAATTGTTTACATATCAAAGGATGGGAGCAGATTTCTTCTCCCCGGAGCACTTCCCGCGCTTCACGCAGTTCGTCCGCAGCCTCAACGAGCCGGCTCCATTGGTCGATGATTTGGCCGGGGAAGATGAGGAAAGTGCGGAATCTCTCTTGGGTATTAATATGCAGATGCAGACGGCGTAACCGCGTGAATATGGCAGCTGAAGTGTATGTAAATATGATCATTTTGGTTTGGTCCAAATATGTATATTTGCTTTTTTGGAGTATAGGGTTGTACATGGTGGTGTGTAGACTGTAGAAACAATTTCTAAATGAATTTTACAACAGTTGTTCTTCAACTTACACAATAGTTCCTAAAACATTTTTCCTTTTCCAACTCATGTTTCACACCTTTCTTGCAAATTTCTACCGAAAAGGATTGATTTAACATACAAAAACAATAATATTTACATTGCATTCTATTTGATCCAACAAAGGTGGTTAAGAATCATATACCTTTATAACTTTATTTAAACATCATTCTAATTCTCAACCACTCCAAACTAGTACTACTCACATGCGATTTTCGTATTGAAGCTGCTAAGGCAGATGGCGAACGCCTGGAAGGCCGATAGCGGGTAGCGATAGTCCATCGTAAAGACATCTTTCCCCACCTTCCCGAACTGAAGAATGACCTTCTCGTGTTCTGGTCCAACCACGCCATTCTCTGGGGAAGCAACCAGCTGGAAATTCTTCACTGATGCGACACTGGCTCGGCCATGGAAGTTCAAGCACCAGCACTGGAGCTGCTCGTGCCATCGTGGTGCCTTGTTTCTTAAGATGAGGGGGGCGTCAGCATGATTGCTCACCGAGCCAGACAAGGATTTGTTGCTACTGTTTGAGTTTAGGCGGAAGAACGGCAGAGCAGGAGACGAGTCGATGCTAGTTAGAGGCAAATATGTCTGCGTTAGAGCAACGCCTCCGGGTTTAATGGCCGACACTGGGATTGTATCGATGACACAATGCATTCTTCTTGGACATCTACAAGTAATGACAGATTCAAGTTATTATGGTAGAACACTAAAGCTTCGATAAGATGGTTTGACGTGTCAAGATCTGGATAAAGTCATCAAAGCCCATATTCAATGAGCCATGTGTAATTCTAATTGTTTTTGGATATGATCTTGACCCATACGAGTCTCTAGCCCACATACCATCTTATACAAGACTTCTCACTATGTTTACAACAAAAAATTTCAGTAATTGCGAAGAGAACTTAATTTTACCTGGATCCCAACCCATTCAACTCATACGAGATGTGAGCTACCGTGTAGTTGCCGGCAGGAGGCTTAGGCAAAATCTGTTTTGAGCCGACCATGCGGGTGGACCAGCTTTTTGCCATCTTGGCTCCAGAATGGGGAGGAAGAGCATCAAAGATGACAAACTTTGTTCCGAGAAAATTGGATCTGAGAGATAATAATTTTTGATACCACATTAGTAAAAAAATTAGCAGCTGAAACGGGCATTCACCTTAATTTTCCTACATAAGTCTCACTTCCCTTTGAAGTATCATCTGCATGTAGAGAGATCATGTAATCTGTACATGTCGGCCGCCTACACTTACGAGCAGAAAGAAGAAACTTGCCATCATCAGCAAGTGCTGCCATGGACAACAACATAGGATGTTAGAGAGAAATATAAAGAAATGTCTACAACAGGTGTAGCAGTAGAGGCTAACAAAATCAAGAACAAAGCTTTCATGAAAATGATTTGGCGGAAAATTAGCTAAGAGAATGCAATTCACCTTGACTTGAGCCCATGAAAAGATAATATGTTTGATTTGATCGATTCCTTCTTATAAAGCATTGCATAAGAGATTCTCGTGGGCCAGGCTGCACAAACATGAAGATTTCTTAGTGGAAATCGAAACATTATAACGATAAAAGAAGTTCCAATCACAAGCTTAGCCGTTGAATATCCATTTAACAAAAGAGAATTCTTGATTGCATAGACATGAATACAAATGAAGTTTCGAAAAGGTAGTTCGAAACAGACTACCAAACCAATGTGAACTAAGATTGGCTATGGATTAATTAATGAGCAACGGTCTAAAAGAGGATCATCCTCATCACGAGTTAATTAGCAACTGAAAACCAACGCAAACAAACATGGATCAATATTAACTCAACAACACAACCAAAATGCGAAAATAAAACAACCTGCTTCTCAGATATAGGAAACGTGATCATTTCTGGAGTCTTGACGACCTCCTTCATGACTTCCTTGACGACCTCCTCACGACTCAAATGAGAGATTTTTGAGAGCTGAGAAATCTAAGCAGAATATTCAAGATTAAAAAAACGTGAGATAAAACAAGAATTTAGAGTAACGATGGAGAATTCTAGATAAGTTGTCTGTTACGCTTAGCACAAATATAGTTGTAACATGATCAATCGGATTCATCATTTAATATAATTTTTTTTTATTATTGATGATTTATTTTTTGTCGAACCATTCATGGTGTGACTTTATTTGGTCTCTTTATTACATTTGCAAATTACATATTGTAAATTTATTTTAATGTAAAATTAGAAGAAGATATTAAACTACTGATGTTTTGTGAAGTTATTGATGTATCATTGCTACTGCTTTACAAATTATCGCAGTAAATTATTCACTCAAATAATAATGCTTTTTTTGCCATGGAAATAAGAAAAAAGGCAAATGGGGTGTGTTTTACATTAATTTTAAATAAATAACTATCTGGAATCAACTACATTTTCTAAAAGAAAAGTCATAATAATGTGCAATATGTTACAATTAGAAAAGTTGGCCCCTGACATCATGTTCAACCTCTTTCCTTATTTTTTTTTTCTTTTGTTTTTCCATATAGAACTTCACCGATTAATTAGAAAGAATTCCGAAACTAAATTATTGATTTTGAAGTCTGGATTTGATTGATTAGAGATGATTGAATTATTTAAATATTAGTCAATTGAATGAATTCATCTCAATACTTAATCCCAAAACAATACGTGAAATTAATCAGACTTTGCATTTTATTGTCTGCTTCTCTAATAAATCTAATCTCAATTATTCATACATAAATTTAGTCACAAGTTACCAAGCACCTTGACATATAAATGATGTTAATCTTACTAACTTCTGTGGTTTTAATCTTCTTGGCTTATTATAACTCATTATGATCATGATAAAACTCTTATTTTTTACATACATATAGAAACCAGTCTTGATTTATTTTCCTCCCAGCTCATTAGAAATAGATGAAGAAAACGAAAAAAAAGTAAACTTTGTGGGACGTAGAGAGTAATTTATAAATACGAAGGTACTAGTAATAATTCAATTCCAATAAATTTAGGAAAAATATTAACGTGACTAGCAAAGCTCGATGTGCAATATACCTGATCCTCATAATATATATCCAGTCAACTTTAAATAAAAATTTAGGGCAAAATTGCCTGCTGAGTTTCATACAGTACATCAACTTAATTTGAAGACTAATAAAATGGACGAAATAATCATTATCATTCCATTTTGACATATAGTACAATCCTAGACGTTACTGATAGCATAGCATAGTATATAAGGTATTCATTGTTTAATTCCCTTCTAAGTATTAGTTTTTTTTTAAAATAGATAGTGATTTGTTAGGAGCATACTCCCCATCTGGACAAAGTGAGAAACATGATTATGCGATTAAAACATGACATGTTTGTAGATATATTATGACCCACATTTGATGCAACTAATGATTCTATTCTTATCTCTCGTCAGCATGTTAGGACAGGTATACAAGGCCATGTTTCCCCATCCAATTCCTACAACAGCTTAAGACATGAGCATGGATTGCGTAGGACGAGGCGTGACATTTTCTTTATCTTAAATGTGAAAAATCGAATTTTAAGAAAAATTAAGTTTTAAAAGTTTCTAATGTATACCCAACGACTATCTCATTATAAGCTTCTATCATGCAAGTAGGATTAAGAAACGGCCACGAAAATGTTAGCTTCATCACTGAGTATGAGCACCAGAATGCATTTTAGGTGGGAATGATCTAACACCGTGTCCGTGTGCCTCCAACCAACCAAGCACTCAGTGAGAACCACTCTCACCATGTGTGTGTGTGTGTGTGTGTGTGTTTGGATCATAGAATGTTGCATTCAGCAATGATGTGTAATACCAATTTGAGAAAATGTTGGCTACAGGCTACGAAAGCAAACAGATGATTGGTTCGACTACTTTTTAAGTAACTAATGATCCCATACTATTGTCTTTGTATCAACATGAGAGTATTGAAATTGTCAAGACCAACCTGTACACTGGTCTTGAAACTGGTAGTGGATGGGATGTGATCACGGTTAAGCGTTAAGCTAGTACTGTGCATCTTTTCTTTCTTCTTTTTCAAGTCATCGGTTAGAGCAACCAGAGTAACTACAGCTGTACTGAGCAAAGTTCTCCACAAGAAGTCCTATACAACGGGAACAGTTCCACTGCCTTGCTGGAGAGTAACTAGAGAGTTTCCTGCAAAATCAAATATTTGGAGTGCTTCTTCAATATTGCAGGAAATTTAGCATACAAAATGATCAAAGGAAACTACTAAATCATATTCATGAGATAGGTGGCAGTTCACCACATATCTGAACGAAGAAGAATAACCCATACGGATAAGACCAGTTACACAAATAAGAAAATTTCTGTGGCTGTCAGTATGGAACATTGATCGTTGAAGCTTATGCACTTCATGGAGTCAAAACTCAAATTGTTTGAGGTGAAGACCTAAAATTGCAATTTTGTACTCCGGATTCAGTTTCTTGTTTGTATGAAAATGTAAGAGAATATATCGAGAACAAAACTGCCACCCATAGACAATTTGACGTCTCCATTTATGAAATAGACACTTATAATAACTCACAAAATCATTTCTTCTATAACTTCACCAGATAAAATTTGACATCTACAGTGGAAGTGCTCTTCCCTGCTCTTAAAACAAACACTAATTCTTACTACATCAAAACAAACTCCTAGTAACATTGAAATTCTCAAAATTTAAAGCTGAAAAGAATGTAGCATTTGGCAAGTTCAGAAAGAAGCACAAACCACAAACTACAGAAAAGAACTTACCAGGTTTGTCAGAAAATGAATAAGAATTCACTATGCAATGAGGTCCTAGAGTATTATTCACAGGGAGTTGAGCAGCTGAGGTCATGGATGGTTCAAATGCTCCTGACTCGCCCATGTAGAAGTTTGACCTTGCTGAAAGAACGTGGTCAGGAGTTCGAGCAAAGAGCAAAATTTTGTTGTCTCTCTGTGCCAACAAAGAATTAAGTTTAGGTTCTTGTTCCCACTAATTCATGTTCCAGTAACACGTACCCATCTTTAGAACTTCTACAAGGATAAATATTTGCTTCCATCAGTTAACATGTACTATCATGAGCGAGAACATTAACTATAGCACCTAGTACCTCATGCATGTCAACATAAATATAGGCAAAAAATAAATGAGAGGCAGACACAGTAACCTGCTGAGGTGCAACTTGTTCATTGCAAAAAGTTCCAGGATATGAAGTTTGTCCGAGAGTAGCATTTACTTGATAATCTTCTGAAGATGGAACCTCATTGCTCAACTGTTTGTCTGGTTCCTCAAAGAACATGTGAGAAATGGCTCTTCGGAGATTGTGATTTCTTTGGGAATAGTATATTTTGGTCGCAAGGGGAGCTGGTACATCTGAGATTGTCACATGTATTACCAACATCAACTTCTGAGAAATTAAGGATGGCTAGGACGATATGCAGGAGAATATTTATTTATCCATGTCATGAGTAAATGAGGCAGTTAGAGACCAGTAGTAATTCAACCAGGTAAGAAACTATTTAGGACAGAAAGGGATCAAGACCACTTTGCTTTGAACAGTTATTGGTGAAGGATTCAGATTTCTGAATTCGTAATATATTATCTCAAAATGTAATACTTCTCTACATAGAATAACAACACACAATTGTAGAATTTATTTTTCATGAATCTCATGACAAAACATGACATATTCCAAAGAATAGGAAGACTTGATTACATGCCAAATTAGTAACGTCAATGACTGAGTGAACTTACATGGAAGAACCTCGGCAGCTGGCTTGCACAAATTCTGAGTACCTTGATTTGATGGATTTTCAGTTGATGTCCTACATTACAGAAACAAAATAATCCTAACCATTTGATTAAAGATGTGAGCAGAAAACTATGTATTGCTAAGGACACAAACACATCAAAATTACTCATAGTGATTCCTTGAGTTAGAAGCAACATTATAAGCTACCTATTCTGTCACATGTATATTTATCATTTCATATGCAGCATAAGTTATCGAATTTATTACGATACCATATAATGACCAATGAAGCTAATATCCAACCAAGGAAGTGTGAGAATCATCCATCTTAATGACACAAATATATGATTTTGGAATTTATCAGCCAAGAATTTAAATCATGAAGTTATTGTGTTAGTGATTTCTGTTAAGAAATGATAAGACAGCAAAAGCTCCAGGCAACCCAACTTTTGAATATCAGGAGCAGAATAGTGGTTGCAATGCAAGCAAACAAATGAAATGACAGGACAGAAAAAGACTTTACAATGGGTACAATTGTGAGTCACGTACCTTTTGCGCGGTTTCGATGAGCGTTTGGTTACATCTTTGAAACAGTCCACGCTGTAAGGGTTCACTGTTGAACCATTAATTTTGTTGGTGTTCAAAGGTGTTTCACCTGCAATAAAGAGCCATACGATATCATGGATGGGAATAAACAATCCAAGTCCTCAAGGATATAAGCATACCTTAGCATATTATTCAGTATCTACTACATTTAAATTGCAGTGCAAAAAGAAGGTGTTTGACATGCCACTTGAAGACTGACTAGCTAAATGAGTTAAAACGTACTTAGGTGTCGTTCGGTTGCCATGACTAATTATCATAAGATAATTCATCTAGGATTAAGTTGTGTGGTTATTTTAGTTAGAGGGGGGTGACTATGACTAATTATCACATAATTATCCATCTACGATTAAGTCGTGAGATTCAATCTCAAAAACCAAACATAAGTACATATTTAATCATGAGATATAATCTTGCCAACCAAACAACCCCTTATACACATGATTGATTATATAACAACAGACAATGGCCAAAACGTGAAAAGAAAATCAGAACAGTACGTCGAGCTTCAGGCAAGAGACTCATTTGAATATTCCCATCTATACGACGTCCTGGTGCAGCTAGATCACCAGAGTCTACAGAATCAAATTTTTTGGACTCTCCGAGTGATTTGGCCTTTTCTGTTAAGAGGTTAAGAAAACTAAGCTTTGCTGAGTACAACAAAACAAAAAAACTAGCAAAATGGGCCATTTAAGCCAAAAGGATACTGCTTTGAGTAATCTGTGACTTTTTCCTCTCCTTCCTTGGAGGTTTCTTAGTCACTGCAGGGCCATTAAGTTCCACATTGATTTCCGCTCTAGAACCTAGAGACTTACAGAGCTCTGCAAAGACAGAAAGCAATAAGTTCGATAGGTTATGGAAAATATGACAACAGAAAGCATTTTACTGAAAAAGCCATCATCAATACTAAAGTGCTGGATAAACATACATCAAATTAGGTGATACTGTTGCATTTTAGTGAAAAAAAAGCATCGATACTTGAAAGATGAGAAACAACATTTCACGTTCAACTGTTGAAAGTCATAATTAACAATACCAATGAACAACAAAAACTACAAATAACCTGCATGCGTAGCATAATGACTGGCCTTGATTGGCTTCTTGCAAGCATTGCAACATACCTCCAATACAAATAGAAACACAATGGGATTGTTAGAGATGAAGATCTAATGGATAGCAGCAGTATTCATAATCTGTAAATGATTATCCACATTTCTATTTCATAAAGCAAATATTTAATTGTACAGCATAAATCATTAATTTAATATGACAAACATCTTCAAGATATGAGCAGAATGAATCCATTCACTTAATTTTATGTAAACTCAATTTATAGACCTCAAGCACAATTATTTGAATTTTCTACTTTACTGGGAGTAACCATGCAAACTAAGTTACATGCCATATGATTTCTGAACAAAACTCATCCTAATAATTCATGTGATTCCAGTTTTCCTGTAAACAAGGCCGGGCCCTTTCACTGTTGTAAGGGCGTGGACTTTGTTTTTTAACCAATATTACTGCGATGAGCAGTTACTGTACAGTATATTAACTGTCTTCACAAACCATTTTTTTAATAATTGGTTGATGTATTGGGTGTTTCCACAAACCATAAAAGTTCATAGGCCACATAATGTACTTCACACCTTTGCACTACCTTTTCTTCTTCTCTAATCATTCGGAGTATGAACAAATAAATTTCTACAGTTAAATTTTCATTGACGGCTCTAGCAAATGTGGGCCAAGACTTACCATCTGTAAGTATAACACTGTAATGCTATACAAGTAGAATTTGAAGATAAATACTATAGTGAGTAAGTGACCAAGACTTACCAAATCCAAAGGATCTGTCATTGGTCTCAAACCAAAAATACGCATATCTACAAGAGAAATCAACCAGAAAAACATTGACGAATCAGAAGCCAAATTGTACATAAAGGATCCTAGGACAAGATAGTGCAACACAATTATGCCAGCGCATGGAAAAGAGTAGCACCTTCATGCGACCTGCCATAACTCGGACTGTATTAAGGGACCTTACGAAAATAATTGACATCTATACTTTACACACAAATAGATATATACCTTCTTCATCAATCAAATTTGCTTCATCTGCATCTCGTAATTCTCTCCCTATGGATTGTGCAGCCAACTTTTGGAAGCTAACTTCCTCTGTAAAAGAGAAAGAATGGAGCAGAAGTTGCTCTTTAATATCATACTACACAATCTAAATTTAGTCTTTCCTAGCTAGACAAAACATAAAATAAAATAGTAAAATAATAAGGGTGTATGACAGAAGCTTATGGTTCAGTTACTTATAATTAGGTCAAGCAAATTGTACATGCATAGCAAAACATAGGAAATAAGAGAGTTTGTGAGTGCAACAGATGGAAGAGAGAAGATCAAAACATGGCAACATGACATGAAATAAATAATTATGTAGCACTTCCCCAAGAGGGTTCTAGTCGGATGATGCATAGACTAATACAGATTGCGATGACCTTTTAAATGATAAAGGACCAAATAGAAACACTATTATATGCTGCCAAGCTGAGGAATAATGAAGAATGGAGAGCCCCATAACTCCTCCAGTTGAGTACTCTCACTCACAGAACTCATTCAGTACCTAGGTTAAAATCACATTTTACCATGTATCCCTGTCAGATCTACTTCCAATCATTTCATTGAACATGGGCTTTATACTAAAAACATTACATTTGCAAGCCTATCATCGGATAAATCAGAGACCATATTATCTAGTTATATTTATATACACATATAGAAATTCATAGGGCTCCATCCTAAAACCAATTGGTGATAGGAGTGTCAACAACCATTACCTGTTGCAGCTCTTGAGACACTTCCAGCATCCACAAGCCTCGCCAAGGCTGTCATTCTCCCACTCCAAATAGAGCATTACCATCAAATGGGGGGAAACATGTACCCCAACAAGCTGCAAGTTAGAGAACGTCGAAGTTGAAGCCTTGAAGGAACAAAAGAAGAAAAAGAAATCATATGCTTAACTGATGTCAAATATTCACTCAACATAAAAGCAAGACAACCAATAAGTGCAAGTCACATTTTCAACCCTTACTATTGCCTTCCAACTACAAATAATAATATAAGCATCCGATTCTTTACTATGACTAGAACCTAAAAAAATCTAAAATCCGGAGAGCCATAACATCAACTTGACTGCATGAGAAGGTCAATTTTGTAAAATGTACCAGAATTTCACAAATCATATGCAGTTTTATGCGAAAATATAACATCAACTTGACTGCATGCTGGAATTGGTGTCCATAACAATTTGATATCAACTCAACCAGCAAACTGACTAAGCATGATACTTCCAAATCCAATACCAGGATGGGAGAGCATATGTTGAGGAAAAAAAATGAAACAATCAAGGTCGAGCCGTCGAGGTTATCCAAAAACTACCATCACGTAACACCTGCCTACGACGAGAAACAAATACTACATCCTTGTCCAGGAATAAAAGCAATAAAATAACTACTATGCCACACTAATTCAAAGGGCAAGTGAAAGTGGAAACAGGCAACTAAAAATCTAAATTCACAGTTTACACTGTTATACGAGCATACTATTTCTCATACATTACTGAACTCAAATGTACCTTTTACAACAGGAAAAACAACAGCAATAAAATAGATCATGGCACATGAACTAAAGAGGACGATGAGCGCCTAAAAATGTGTGTGCCCATTATAAAACACTTTCTGGAATTAAGTTTCGCAGACATTTTATAAACTCTAATCAACACCCCAATTTTCTTATTAAAAATGTAGTATAACAAAAAAAATTCATTAAACGAAATTACTCATGATCTTAGTTCCCCAGCTCAAGCACGATGAAACGTCAGCAACACAATGTAGCACCAAACAAACCTATCTTCACATGCACAATGCCTTACACTTCGCTCTAGGCAAATCACAACCGAGGTTGTCATTATATCAAGAAAATACAGAAAACTGAATCAAAACGTGAAGAAATACTAGCATTTCGGGATTTCATCTCGTCGAGGAGATTAGGTGCATACGAAAATCAAAACTTCAAAATTAGAAGCGGCATTACCTCGCTTCAAATTCCTGATTCCAATTTTTTTTTCTCCTGGAAGTATTTTTCACCGAATCGTTCGAAAACTCTGAAACAAATTTGAAATTGGAGCTGTTCTCATCATGATCAAGAAAAATTGTAATGCTGAAACCCGAAAATTCTGATAAATTTAGTCGACAAATTTCTCTCTCCGAAAAAAATAAAATATTAGTACTAAGAAATTATGCATATAAATAATTGAATTAGATTTTAGAGTGGGAGATGGAACGACTGTACGAAACTCTGCAGTTCCGTTTGCTTCGATTCTCTACAGTGTCTTATTTTTAAATAAAGTCGTGTACATCGCAAAGATTGGATACATACCTTGTAGCATTTAGCAATAATTGGTTTTGAGACGCCTCACAAAAATTGTTTTGAAATTTTTATTCTTTTTTCGTTAAATAAGTATTTTTTTAAAGTCTATTTCGATCAAATGCGTGATTTTATTCATTGATACTACTTAATTGTATTAGTACTTATAGTCTTTAATTAATCACGACAAAAAGTAATTTTTTAAGGATAAAAAATTAAAATACAATCATTTTTATAGGAAATAAAAACAATTTATGACACAAAAGTAAGCGTCCCTAAATGAAAGATAAATTAACTTGAACTTTTGTTTGTTTTTTAGGACGTATCCATTTGGGTCATCCCATTTTAGTCGTGAAACTAACAATAAGGATATATTTTTTAAATTTTTGTTGTATATTTAGATTTTAGAACACATATTAAAATCCTTAATTATATTAAAAATATATTTAATGATTTTTTTTATTCTAGTGAACGTTGCTTAAGGTGAACTTAGAATCAATCAAATTACATAAACTTTTTATAAGGTACTAGTATACTCCATATAATGTACTTTATTCGCTTTGTTGTTAATAAAAGCATTTTTTTACGAAATTTAAGAAATAAACGTTTTAATTAAAACAAAACTAACAAAGATGACGCATAATTAATGTTATTCGATAGAACTTAATTTGATTTACATCCACGAACGGAAAACTAAAACTCATATTTTAAATCAATAGACAATGACGAGCTACAATAAATCAATCAAGACTAACTCTAGCTTGAAGTTTCGATGATCAGCTCACTATCTATCTAACTCGCTCTCCTTTTCTTCTCCCTTTGATGACCCTTGTTGCTGGTTGATGAATGTATTGGGCTTTCAGTGCCTAGCAGAAGACTTGTAGACATAAATAAATTAGACTAACAAATCTAGTATTTGACTGATTATGTGATTCATTGATATCAATGTTAAACAATAATTGCATTCAACTAATTCATGCTAAAGTAATTTAAACTTAAATCGTGAATTCCTATGGTTTAGAATTACGATTTGATTCTCCAAAAAATCGTCGATTGCTTGTTACATCTCCATGTGAGGTTCTTCGTACTCAACCACGAATCAATTTACAAGTAATCTTCGTCTCGCTCTAGGAGTCCCAGTTGAGTCGGCCACATGTTTTAAGAAAGTGTGAGTGTGTAATAAATAAATATTGTAGTGGATGTTGGGACCAACTTTTAATTGAGTGTGTAATAAATAAATATTTTAGTGGATGTTGGGACCCACTTTTAACATTTTTTACTTACTTTGTAGGCATTTTTTATTAGTTTATCCCAACCGGGACTCCTAAAGTGGGATGTAGGGAGTATTATTTTCCGTGTTTAAGACATAAATATTCATGTATTAATTTAAGTCTATGATTTGATTTAAATTAATTAATATCTTTTTTCAAAAGTTGTTTAGTTCAAAATATTTATTTATTATTCTGAAATAAATTCAAACCGATCAAGTTTTGAATAATAGTAAAACTTTTTCAAACACCTCATCAAAATATCATCAAATTGGACTCATCCAACCCACGATATTTTGGTTATGCAGTGCAATATTGCTATATAATGACACTGACACAGTTATACATCGAATGACATGTTTGTATTATAGAATGACATGTTTTAAATATTTTTCTCATTGAATAATGTAATATTGTACATATTTTATTTATATTTTTGTTTTAATAAGTAGTAATATTCACTATGAGCAATAGTGTTTGTAAAAATGAAGAAAAATACTGGTTTAACCCATATTATATTGTGTCCCTAGTGAGTTCATGTTGTGTAAGGGTAGCAGGCTCAGTTTGTATTCTCATTAAGAAAAAAATTTAAAACTCAAGTTCCAATTAAACTAATTAGGTTGAATTGTTATTGAATTGACATGATTATAACATACTCCACATGATTTGTCAATCCTAGATATAATTAGCACTGCACGAACACCTTCACAAACATAAGGAGTATCTTGCTATTGTTATTTAGCTCTTTATTTAGATGGTGAAATGTATTTTCCTAAATTTTCACACAAACACTTTAGTTGCGAGAAATTTTGAATACTCTACTATATAGACTCATGGATATACCAAGGCCTTTTTTCTTTATCTTTTTTATTGAAATACACATTATGTCACCAACGTATACATCTCCCTTTAAACTTCTCGAAATTAGGTGTCAATGTTACATCTGTTGGAATATTTATTTTATTCCCCTTGTATTAGTTGTATATGCTCCTAGTAAAGATAGTCGTTTAAACAAAAGAATTAACATCGTCCGTATCGATTTTTATAGGTATCAAAAATTCAAAACGATGGCATGTTAATTTATAGTGAAATAGTAACATGTCATCTTTTGTCCACATGTCATCGTCGGACACACTACTACTTTATCTGTTTCAAGGTAAATGTCATATTTCCCATCCTAATTTGTTCCACAAAAATGTCACATTTTTTAGAAAAAATTCAATTACTTTATACTCCTTCCGTTCAACTATAAGTGAGATGTATTCCGTTTAGGGTCGTCCAACTACAAATGAGACATTTCATTTTATAGGAGAAAAACACCACTCTATCTCTCTTACTTATCTTCTCTCTCAGTACTATTTTTTTTTCTCTACTTTTTTTCTCACTCGCACTTTATTCTCTCTTTACTCAATGATTAGCATAAAACCTGTGCCCAAAAAAATGTGTAACGACAGAGAGAGAGTAGTAAAAATACATTTTTCCTCTAACTTAACATACTCCCTCCGTCTCATTCAAGATGACCACATTTCCTTTTTTGTTTGTCCCAATCAAGATGACCACTTTCTAATTTTGGAAATAACCTCTTCTCTCCTCTCTCCTCATTAAAATATTCAACTACTTTTTTCACCTAACAATACTTCATAAAATTTCGTGCCACTCAAGAATGTGGCAATCTTGAATGGGACAGATGGAGTACTAAACAACATATTCTAAAATCACGTGTCGTTACCGGGGAATATATAGTACTCCCTCCGTCCATAAAAAATAGAGCAATCACATGTTTTAATGTAGAATTAGTAAAGTAAGATATAAGAGAAAAAAGTAAGACATAAGGAGAAAAAGTAAGTGAAAAGTAGTGTTAGTGGAATGATGTGCAGGGTTATTATTTATTGAAAACTTTCCATAAATGAGCGTGCTCTATTTTTTGTGAATGGTCAAAAATGGTAATTGTGCTCTATATTTTGTGCGCGAGTAATTTTTTAAAATTCAAACTTGTGCTTATAAATTTCTTCATGACAGATGAAACAAAAATACTAATTCCAACCTAAAACCCAACTACCAAACAGAGCCCATATCGATACAATCGAAGAAGCACAAATACAAAGCCAGCTGCTATAATTAAAACAGCTCAGTACTCCGCTTCACTACTGTATAGTATTAATCACTATCCTATATATACACATTTATAATCTCACGCTTCACAATCTTCGCCACCCCCTTTTTTTTCCTCAAATTTTCAGATCCATTCTCTTTGATCCCATAAAAAATGGCCTCTGTTACTGCTTCCAGTGTTAAGTTCTCATCGGTTTCTTGCTTAATCAAGCAAAGTCAGGTTTAATTCTCATCGATTCTATTGGTTTCTACGAGTTTTTGTGATGTTTTTTTGTGCTTTTGTTAATAGGTTGCATTTTGTAAACTATGGTTATTTTTTTATTGGTGATATGTGCTAGGAATATATGAGATCTTGCAGCGACAAAATCTGATCTGTGCCTGTTATTGCAAATTTGCAACGAATAGTATGACATCTTTGAAAAAATGGATCTTTATAATGAGTTTGATGTTGACCTTTTCAGTGTTAACTTGATCGATCCATCGCCTTTTCCTTTTCCTTTACTATCTATTGGTTTATAGGTTAGAAAGAAGTATTTTTAGGAAATGGGGTTTAAGCTTCTTGACTTTAGCCTTCAGATCTACTTTTTAGCTTGAAGATGTGCAAAATTGATTATTTGTATCAATTTCTAATAATCTTCTAGTTTTTCTAATTATTTATAGGATTTGGACTTAGATGCCTAATGTTTGAGTGCATGTGTGTGTTTTGTTCTTGTTGCTTGTTTAAACTTTCTAGAATTAGTTTCTGATATAACTTTGAGCATGGTTTGAATAAGCTTTTACAAGAATTATGAAATAAGTATTTAACAAAAGAATGTCGAATTCAATAATTTCTTTCAATTAGTTTGCTTGTTCCTATACGGGAATTAAATCTCGATTTCCCCTGATTTTGTTGCATTTTCTGCAGGTTTCAAATCTGAAGAAGGCTTCACTGTCATTTGCCGGGAATGGCTTCCAATCTCGCAGATTGCCTGTTCTTCGCTTCCGTGTTGCCTGTGCAGTAAGTATTTTTATTGTCGTCTATTGCTTCTAGACATATCTGCTTTTCCTTAGCGTCTGTTTGTACACAAGCTTGATGATTTTACAAATGATTTCGGATGGTTCTATGGTGCAGGCCAAACCAGAGACCGTAAAGAAAGTTGTAGACATAGTGAGGAAACAGCTGGCTCTTCCTGAAGATCGTGATGTCTGTGGAGAGTCAAAATTTTCTGTACTCGGTGCTGACTCTCTCGACACGGTAAAGTCTCTTCAGTTACAACTATGAGTGTTATGAAGTGTTTGTTGCTTCCTATTTTTTTTCTGGTCCACGTTTAGCTATTGTTAAGCATTTTGCTTACATTCCTTGATCCCATAGATGGTTTGGCATTTGTGTGTATAGAGATATCTTTTACTTCTTCAGTATGCTATGTGAACTGCATTTGTCATTAAATTCATTGTGTATAGAGATATAGTTTACTTCTTCAGTTGATACATGAATTGTTGCATCAATTTTTCTATCATCTAATTTTGTTTATGAGCATTCCCTGCTTTTCAAATTACATTCTTCCTTTCTGATTGCTTGAGCAGTAGTAGTGAGATGAGTATGATCTTCTGACTTTTTACACTTATTTATTTGCAATGTCTATGTTATATAGTAATAGTACTAAGCTACTATATATTCCTCAATAACATGGAAGAATGAAAATATTGTTGATCTATTTGTAGTAGTTTTTTCCTTTAAAAAACACAGATCAGTATCTTTTCCAATAATTGTTTAAATGTCCGTTCAGGTTGAGATTGTGATGGGACTCGAGGAGGAGTTTGGAATCTGTGTGGAGGAAGAGAGCGCCCAGAGCATCAGCACTGTTCAAGAAGCAGCTGATCTCATTGAGGAGCTCTTGGAAAAGAAATGAAGAACCATATAATTTCAATGAATGTTTGTTGCTGCAATCCGACGACAAACCCTCACCTTGAGTTCTTGGTGCTGGTATTTTTGTTTATGTTTGAAGTATGTAGCTTGTCTTTGTTGTTTGGATTCTAGTATTTATTTTTGATTGAATTTCTCTTTTCTCTTTCTACCTTTTTTGTCTTTGTCATGTATCAAGGAATTGGTGTCCGACTGTAAATCATGTATGGGGTCTAAAATTTCTGATGAAACTATGAATTGAGTTTCAAATAATTAGCCCTATTGATGTGTTGTTCTAGTTTGCAGAAAAAAATTGTTTCATTTATATATGTGCAGGTCCTAATTTCACTTATTAAAGTTTATGGTTTGCAAAAGAGAATAATTTTGCACTCAAGGAAACTTACTTGAAAAGTTGTTCTCATCCAATCAATAGGTTTTTATTCAAAGCTACTCCTAGTATTTACATTTTCTTCAACTTAAGTTTCATGTGATTAATTTATTAATTTCAACATTTGTTTATATGTATTCATATGTTAATTATGATCCGTTATATTTTAATTTTAAAATAGATCTGATCAAAGTAACGAATTTGATGGTGAGGCACAAAAATATGCTGGGACATTAATGTGAACCGAAATGAAAGCACTCTTAGATGTCTAAATATTAGGAGTAACAAACGCAATATGGAGACTCAATTTAAAAAAAGACTTCACAGATAAATGTAAAGACACAACTTTTATGTATGTAAAACAATTCAACGAAGAAAATAACCTTTTAATGTAAAGGCCTAAATGTTTGTGCATATGGAGTAATATAATTACAAATGAAGAAAATTTGAAAAGGTGGCTAATTATCTTTTGACCTTTCTTACCAAACAAACAAAAGCCATGTCACAAATCACAATGGCACCATAAAAGAAGACTGTTTACACTTTACATCAATAGAACATGGAGCACTTAACAATTTTACATTATTTAAATGACGAACATACCCCTTTCTCTATAAATATGCCCAATCTCCTCTCTTCTCCTATCCACCTTATTCTTCTTTCCATATTTTCTTTTTTATTTCATCAAAACACATCTCAATGCTGTTAATTTTCTCCTCTAAAGGTACATAGATTATTGAATTTTCTGCTAAATCTCTTGCTCGACGTAGTTGGTTCACAAAATTGTTAGTTTTCCTGTTACGTTGATCTTCGTTGTTATAAAAAAATATTTTTGCCTGTTTCTGATTTGGTAAGGAAGCCTGTTCGAAGAAGAGCTGATACTTTCAGCGGCGCCGTCGAAACATCTGTTCCCCTCTCGAGTTATGCTGTTGGTGGTGATGCCGAGGCCTTGGTAGACTTGCATTTTTGTCGGAGTTGATGATCTCATCTTTCAAATTGGGCTGCTCTTGATGGCCTGATTTTAATGGAGAGATCGTCAACTCTGACAAATTGCAAGTCTACTAGAGCATTGAAACAACATGTCGCAGTTACATCTTTTTCTTACTAGAGTGGGGTTAGTAATGTTTTACCATCTGTTATTTCAGTGTGTTTATATTGTCTTCTTCACGTCTAAGTAAATAGATTAGTTATAAAATTGTTGTCGCCTGCTTTATTTCAAGTGGAGTTTTATCTAATTTTTTCAATTTTTCAATTTCAATTATATTAGATTGTCATCGTGTTTCAAAGTATAAATAATTTATTTAGATTATTGTCGGGGGTATTTCAATCATCTTGTTGAAGAAACAGGTGGTTTGGTCGGTAGGGGCCAGGACATTTTGACATGTAGCTTTACCTTTTTGAAATTGGGTACATTGTATATCATTATAACTATGATTTACATATTTTAATTATTTTTACCGTGTTATGTAATTCAAGTTAATCTGCATTTAGACTAAATCGGTGATTTTGGATTCACACTAATGATTTATAAATTCCACCAAGTTTGACTGTTTGAGTAAGGTTCATTTTTTTAATCAATGCATTACGAGTTAAATATAAGTAGTGTAGGAAAATATGGAACATGAGGGAAATTGGAAAAGGCTAGGCTTTTGGTCGTACCTTAATACCGAGATCTCTCATGTGGTCATTCCTAGCCTATAAATAGATGAGTATTTTGGAGTAGAAACACACCAACAATCATTCTCTCTTCTCACTAAGCGCTCAAGCATTCTAGTTCGCATCTTAGGAGCATTGCATAGCTCGGTTCTTACCTCCAATTCAAGTTCGCCGGGGCCTACGAGTTTGAGGTGCTTCAACTCGGTAGGAGGAAAGTCGTTTCATCTTTGGGGACGTTGCGCCAATCCGTGAGCATTAGCCGGGGCATATCTCATCTTGCAGAGAGAGAGATATCTCGATTCGACTTGAAAAAGACTATAGTTTGCATCTTGTTCCGTTTATTGTATTTACTATTTACTTTGTTTAATTTACCTTCTAGCTTTTTGGTTTTTTGCAATAACAAGAGTTTGCCCGAGTGTAAAGGCTACATTATTTCCAACAAGTAGTAGAGAACACAAAGGTCCACTAAGTTTGAATGCTTGTTGAGTAGCAAACACGATTTATGAGCTTGCAAATTCCTTGCAATTTTTGCGAAGTTACGATTGGGTTCGTAAGGACACTGGCTCGATATGTTTATTTCCAGCCGGAAATAACAGGGATGAATACCTAAAGAAAATAATAAATGAATACAAATCTAGATTAATAGTTATAGTTTATATTGAGCAGTTAATCTTAACAAATACTAGTAGAAATCACTTATTTGTTGTGTTGTTCGATTTCAATGATTGATCAGATGGGGTCGTTGGACTCAACACATCGATATCAACTTATATTCTAATTCAATGTAGGAACAATTCTTGATACAATAAATCTACATAAGAAAACTATAAAATTTTTTGTACAAGAGCATTAGCAACAGTGGTCTATCTCCAGAATCCATCTCTCAATTTTCTCTTGTCACGTCAGGAGATCCATCTCAGATCCTACCTCCCTACAGTGAGAGTCTATTCCACAGCCTATCTCAAAGCTCATCTCATTTCCACATCATCACTATTTCTTTTAATATCAATGTCTAAATATTTTAAATTAAAATATACATAATAAATTAATTCTTCGTTGTATTACAATATTGGAAAAAAGAATACAACGAGAAGCAGATTTCAATAAAATAATAAAAACAAAAAAATTGAGATTGAGATTGAGATTGTAGAGGGATGAATGTGAATTGATGAGGAATGAAGTATATATAGTGGATAAAAGATGAATAATTTTTTTTTAAAAAAAGGGGAGATCGGCTGGGCCGATTTATCGGCCTTGGGGTGGAGGTGGAAGGGAGTGGCCTGGGAGGGGGATCACTCAACCCTTGCGACCGGCCTCCATTGCTAATGCTCTAACGCGTCTGATAACACTAAAGAGGACATTGTTCGGTTAAAAGCAGGAGGCAGCTCGTAAAGATGTGGAGCGCATTATTCACCTATAAAGTTCAAGAGATCGCAATTCGGGTGCTTCTATGTGTGAAGAACAAGTTCATGCTCTCCCCCAAGAAGACCTGATTGAAGAATTTTGGATATATTAACATTTTCAAGAGAATAAGAGTTAAACGTGGAGCTTGCATAAAGAGGAACAACATGTACTGTAATAAAAATGTAAAAGAGAGGTACATTTATTTTATTCTTTAGCCAAGGAAGAGAAAACAACTGTGGTTTTTAGTTTAAGCCACCATTTACGGGAATTAATTAGGGGCTAGATAGGGAATTAATTTATTTTATTTTTAAATAAAGAAATTATAGAGAATAAATTAATGCTTAGGTATAGACTACCGAGTTAGTCGTTAATGGACAGGACTGAGGAGATTGTAGGCTATTTTGAAAGAATTTTTGTGGCAAGTAAAATGGGGAGTGAAGAGTAGTGTGATCCAAGCCGTCCATCAAAATTAAATTCAAAGAAAGTGTTCGCCGGTCACCAATTGCAACCTCGTGGCAGGTTTTGCAAGTCAAAACCCGCTAGCCCACGCGCACCTGATTTCCACTCCTTAATTAACATTGTTTATTATATCTTGAAAAAATTAAAATGTAAATCTTTCTAAATAAAATAGTTTTGGACTTTTGGTGGGATATATTTAATTTTATTTAAAAAAATAAATGCTAAAAATAGATGATAGGAGTATGATATTATCAAATACTCATTCTGTACCTACAAATAGTTCTCTTTTGTAATTTTAATAACTATATTTAAAATAGTTGTTATTTTAGATGGAGCGAGACACTAATGTTTTTTTATAGGATTTCCAGATAAAGGTATTACATTTGGTGAACAATACTTCCTCTATTCCACTTTAAATGGATCATTTCTTATTCGCATAAAATTTTATACTCCCTCCATCCCAGATTAAGAGTCACTTTTTGCCATAAAAGTTTGTCTCAGTTTAAGAGTCACTTTTAGAATTTGTCATATTTGGTCATACAATTTTACCCCATTCTTTATCAAAATTACATAAAAATTTCATTATTTACATTAAAATAAATCAAAACAAAAATCAAAAGTTAAAAGGGATCCACCTTCAACCAACTCCACCATCTGACTTCATTTATTAAACACTCCACCATCTCACTTCATTTATTACACACTTCAACTCTTTCTTAAAATTCGAGCCATAATAATTAATAAGTAACTTCAAATATGGGACGGAGAGAGTATAATTTTATTTTATGAGTTGAGTGGAGAGAAAATAAAATAGAATAATGATATTTCTATTTTAAGAGATCCGTCACTTAAATGGGATGGATGGATTACAATATGGCTTATAATGTTACATCAAAGAAATATATTTTATTATCGACCCTAATTTAATTTTAAATAATATCAATAAAATTGAATTATAAACCAGTGAAAATAGCTATACTAATTGTGAACAAAGAGCGTGGCGCGTGTAGTAAAATGGGGGTTACAAATAGAATCGGCGCTATAAACGATGACCATACATTGGTCATTTATTGACTTCAAATTAAAATGACGGAATTAAAAATCGAATTAAATTACTACTACTAATTTTATGGTCTTCACCTACCCATTTTCTGAGTTTTAATTTTAACTAGAATCTTCCATTTCTCAGTATTTCATTCTCGCTCGCTCTCAGTTCTCAGCTCTATTACTTCAATCAGGGGTGTTCTGAGGTAAAATTTATTCATTACCAGACTATCAGAAAACTATCAGGTGTTTCATCAATTTTAATTACTGTTTATCGATTCATTCTTCGGATTTTTTCTAATTAAAATGTGAATTTGACTTGATCTGTTGTTTACTTTCTGCTTATAATTCAATCTATTTTTGATCTGGCCTGGATCTGACTATGCTAGTTCGTTTTTACCCCTTTTGTTTGCGTTTGTTGTATGTAGGTTGGTTTAGTTTTCAGCACGTCCTCCTATTTGTGTGATTCACTCTGTCGTTAGTATATGGATGGTTGAATAGTCTGGATCTTTCATCTTATGGCTCAGTATTTATGTGTTCGAGTCTGGTTTATATTCTGGAATTGATTCTTTCTGTTTAATTGATGTTGGCAAAAATTAAACAAATTTTCATGTATGAAATGAAGTTCTTAAGAGTAGTGAGATCTTTTCTTAGTTTTAACACCTGAAAGGTGCTATAAGTGTAGGCAATGGATTTGTCGTCTTTCGTAGCATGAGTTGATCTTTTCTGAGGCATTTGGTCGCATTTCTATGTCATATAACCAATCTGATCTGAATCTTCTCTACTTTTCGCTATGTTCTGTGATATGCTCTGTATTGACCATTTAACTGGATGCTTAGTTTTGTGATGGTATTTTGTTTTGCACAAGATGATTGAGGTGTTTCCTTCTGAATTTTGTAGATCACACAAGTAGATAATCATGGTGAAGGCTGTCGTAGTTCTTAATAGCAGCGAGGGTGTTAGTGGCACCGTCAGCTTCACCCAGGAGGGAGATGGTATCTATCATTGTCATGTAATCAGTTGATGTAACTACATGTTTGTGTTATAGATGCTTAGTTTCTTTTCCTTTTCTGTGCAGGCCCAACAACTGTCACCGGAAACCTTTCTGGCCTTAAGCCCGGACTCCATGGCTTTCACGTGCATGCCCTTGGTGACACCACTAATGGTTGCATGTCGACTGGTAATTTTTTGCACTATTTGTGATGGCTCTGTTGTACATTAAATAAATTTATGATTTTTTATCATTTGCCAAAAATTGTTTGATTGAAATTGGTCAATGTGTATCCAAATCTCAGGTCCTCACTTCAATCCTAATGGCAAAGAGCATGGTGCTCCCGAGGATGAGGTTCGCCATGCTGGTGATCTTGGGAATATCACAGCTGGAGAAGATGGTATATACCCATAATTTTACTTAAAAAGTCTTTAATGTATCTTTCTTAGGTATCCATGTTAACTTTATTGTTTATTCACTAGACTGTCTCACATTGGTTAGAGTTTCAAGTTCCTGATCTCCAAATTTAGTGGCACTTGTTATAATGGATTATAACATATTTTATTGGTAAAACAACTTGAAAGCCACATTCTATTTTGCTTTTGCCATTTTCTCTTTCTTGATTTGCTTGCGCTCATTGATGCTTATGATTTATTAATTATTATGAATCTGACATTTTGTAATCTTGAATCCCCTCTGACTCCAACACCATTCTGATATCTTGTTTCAGGCACCGCATCATTCACCATTGTTGACAAGCAGGTGTTTTTCTTCCCCACTATCTTATAAATACCTAAGGTTATTTTCTTGATCAAGTGTATTAAAATTCCTATTAATTTCTCTGCCAGATCCCACTGAGTGGACCACATTCCATCATTGGAAGAGCAGTTGTTGTTCATGGTGATCCTGATGATCTTGGAAAGGGTAGGCCTTTCTGCTACTTTCTGTTCCTAGTAATTTGCTTATAAAGTTGGCATGTTCTTTAAAATAAGAAAAATGAATTGTACCTTTAAAGCTCATCTAATCGATCATCTGATCCTCCTGGAGCAGACTGACTCGAATACAAAAACCATTTGTTAATATCTTTCCGTGTGGGACATCATTGTAAGCACTAACTAGTTATTCTTCTACAAATCTGCAACAATCTCATAAGTTAATTTGAGTAATTTTTGCTCTCCAATTTGTTGACTCTACCCACTGATGTAACATTGTAAGCTGTAACTGTATTCCTGCTGAGCCACTAGTATACCACCATAGTATTTTTCTGTGGTTATTTTTATGCCCCCATAATCCCATTTATGTCTAACTATATCCTATCTCCTTACGTTGTTACTATGTTATCTCAGGTGGACATGAATTGAGCAAGAGCACTGGCAATGCTGGTGGTAGAATTGCTTGTGGTAAGTGTAATCATCTTTCTGCACTAATCAAACAAGAATAGTAGTAATTTGTGATAGATAGATACTAGATAGATAGATGATAGATAGATCAAACCACCTATTTCAAGGTCAAAAGACTAAATGCATCCATACGCCACAGTCAAAGTATTCAATAATGAGCCAGTTATTTTTCGCTCAACCAATTGTTGCAGAATGAGTGGATCCTTGAATTGTCACCATTTGAATTGTCTATGTAGTTCGTTCCACACCAATAAACAGATAACTTCAAAACAGCTTAGTGCAAAAGACAATGACAACAATAGATTCTGACGAAGAAGCATGAGACATTCATCCACTAACTTTGTTTGTTTTGTTGCAGGTATTATTGGCCTTCAGGGCTGAGCAAACTTGGTTGTGCACTCTACTTAATCATGGCTTGCACTGCGTCTCCTGCATTTACTTGTTAGAAGTACCCTATATCATTTCCAATTTCCTAATAAAATTTTCTTGTTGAATTGGACTACATTTCCATCTCTTGTGTTTTGTACTTCAGTTTAAGCAAGAAATTAGAGTGCCGTATAAAAAAATTGTCTTCACTGCATATTGTTGATTAGCACATATCAATTGCTTTCTTAGTACTACTACTAAATATTGATCGGGATGGAGATGTCTGTTAGTATCAAGAGTAATGTTTTTGTGGGTCTTTTAACTGGAGATGAGCTATATCAGAGTCGATAGCTGGAGATGACTGATATTTGGTCTTTGGCATTATCCACTCATTCGATAGGCCAATTCACACCCACACTTGAAGACCATGACTCTAGATTTATGTTAGTACATCTAAACATTGGTTAAAGATTGTGAATTCGTAAGATTTTAGCCTATACTCTCAATTAATCTATTTTAACTTGGAAATGATTGCAAATTTGGAAATGTGAATTTAAAAACATCAACAATTCGAGGATTTTAGTCTATAATCACAATTAATCTATTTTAAGCTGTAAATTATTTCAGATTTGGAATTGTGGATTCAAACAAATGATTGCAAATTTGGAATTGTTAATTTAAACAAACCAACAATTCTAAAATCACAAATTTATCATTCCAACGCGGAAATTATTACAAATAGAGCCTAATTCATGTCCGAATAATACCGTTTGTAAATATGAGAATCTAGATGAAAATGTATTCAGTTTCAGACTTTCAGTAAAGGAAGTTAAGTTCATCAACCAAGAACACTTACATGGTTTCACTCCTGTAACTTCAAGAATTCCAACACTTCCCCAAATATTTTCATGGATTGACCTCTAAAAATTCAGGTCCAATGCGCTCACACTTGGTTGAAGTCACTTCCAAGATTGCGGCCATAGCTAAATCAGGCAACATATCGCGCGCTCGCAAACTGTTCGATGAATTGTCCCACAGAGATACCATTGCATGGAACGCAATGGTGAGCGGATATTTGCATCTGGGCCTCTATCAAGAAGCTCGATCGTTGTTCAATTCCATGAGATCGAGCAATGTCAAGCCCGATCACTTCACGTGCACTGCAGTGCTAAGCACGTGTGCCGCGTTGAAAGATAACAAATCCGGCCAAATGCTTCATGCCCTTGTCGTTGTTTCAGGGTGCAGTCTGTTCATGCCTGTGAATAATGCACTTATCGATATGTACGGGAAATGCCTAAGAGCTCGAGAGGCTAATGCAGTGTTTTCAGAGATGGGGCATAGGAATGAGGTCTCGTGGTGCTCGTTGCTCTTTGCTTATTCAAATGCCGGTCTTCTTGAAGAATCGCGTAGTGTTTTTCATGATATGCCGCTAAAAGTGGTCATAGCGTGGAATACTATCATTGCTGGTTATGCAAAGTGGGGAGAACTACAATGGTGTTTGAGTTTTTTCAAGATGATGTTAGAGGAATCTTTCAGGCCTGATCAGTGGACTTTGAGTGCAGTTTTGAATGCTTGTGCTGAAACAAGTGAGCCGTGTTATGGTCATATGCTACACGGATTTATCATAAAAAGTGGATGGAGTTCTGCAGTGGAGGTTAACAATTCGGCTCTTAGTTTCTATACCAACTTCGGTGAAAAACATGAGGTTCTTGAAGTAGTCCAGGCTGTTGGGATGTGTACTGATGTTTCGTGGAATGCAATTATCGATGCTTATATGAAGATAGGTGATCTTCAAGAAGCTCATCTTGTGTTTCAGCGTATGCCTGAAAAGAATCTTATCTCATGGACATCAATGATCACTGGATACATGAGAAACGGGCGTGGAGAGTGTGCTTTAACCTATTTTATTGATATGATGAGGAATCGAATTAGGCCAGATGATATTGCGGTAGGAGCTACTCTACATGCTTGCTCGAACTTGGCAACGCTAGGCCATGGTAGAATGGTCCATGGCTGTGTAATTCGATATGGTTTTCATGCTCACGCCTACGTTGGCAATGGCCTTGTGAACATGTACGGAAAATGTGGGGACATTTGCAGCTCGTACAGAGCTTTTGCAGATATTTCTGAAAAGGATTTGATCTCCTGGAACACGATGTTATTTGCATTTGGATTGCACGGGCATTCTAGCGAAGCTCTAGGCATTCTTGAAGAAATGGTGGCTTCTGGGATGAAGCCAGACAATGTGACCTTCATAGGTTTATTGATGACTTGTAACCACTTGGGTTTGATCAACGATGGCCTCTTCCTTTTCGAGTCAATGACTTCGCGCTATGGCATTTCTCCTGAAATCGAGCATGTGGCTTGTGTGGTGGATATGTTAGGAAGAGCCGGACAGTTGGAGAGAGCAAAAGAAATAGCAGATAAATATGCAGAGTCGAAAAATGTGAGTGTTGGCTCATTGGAGGCTCTTTTTGGGTCATACTCGTCGCAGGGTTGTGTTAAGATGGGTGCGGAAATAGCAGAACAGCTGCAGCTGGTGAAGCCCGGTGATGAGATGAGCTATGTGGTGCTGTCGAATATGTATTCAGCTAGCGGGCAGTGGAGACGAGCGGAGACTTTGAGGAAGGCAATGGCTGACCGCGGCATTAAGAAAATGCCCGGCTGCAGCTGGGTCGAAGTGAGGAATCAGGTTGCGGCATTCGTTGCTGGGAGCAACTCTTGCTTGTGCAAGGAAGATGTGCATATGATGCTATCTGTTCTTGGATTTGAAATGAGATTCCCCATATCTTTTCCTTCTATCTGGGATGGGATCACATAGCCTTTCTTGCCACAAAAAGACTCTTGAAATTCAGCTTTCTTTACCCTTTCAGAAAATCAGCAGACTTGAAAAGTAAGTTATGTCAGCTAATTGAATTTCATTTTTACACACATTACATTCTAATTTCCTACATCACAATATGCTTATAAAGGGAAAAGAGTTATATGTAACTCAAATAATAACAGATAATATCATCTCCTTTTTGTTTATCACCACCAAAAATGACAATACCACTTGCTACTACATGTCAAACTAATATCAGTACAAATTTTCACTACCCTGTAGGCCCCTTGATAGAGCGGAAATCTCGGAGTTTCAATATGCAATTGAGCTTCTGCAGTAACCCTGAGTTAGCCTCTTCGTTTTACTGCAGGGCAACGTTCCTGCAACATCATGCAGGCTACAAGGAAATACACGGCGTGTTTCTCTGATTTCATCTCTCTCAGCTGGTGTCACACTAGCTCGGAGGGCTGTGCTTCTCGAGACCACCACCAGGAAATCTGTATGTATATAGTGTGGAGGAGCATAGCCGTCCCAAGCCCTAAGAACGACGCGATCAAGATGGCGTAAATTGCTGACAAGTGAAGCTGCCAGATCAAGAACATGCCATCAAGTACTAATTTTTCCTGGGGCGTAAAATACTTTTTATACAGGATTAATTGGTTTATAATACACGAACTTTGCCTTGATTTTGTTTTTTGCACACGACTTTTGGATCTTCTTCTCTGATACACATACTTTACATTGTTTGCAATTTTTTCTTGATTTCGTTTTCCAGATGATTTGAATGCGGGACGACATGCCCGTGCTTTCTAGCTGCCAAGCCAGCTTCAATCTCGTCGGAAAGCAAAATCATGAGAAATTTCAAACAATGTACAAGTCTGTGTATTCGAGAACAAAATTTAACAGACCTGTGCATAACCTAATTCGGGGCAACTTCGTGATTTATGATCCAATTAGCCTTTTTTATATAAGCCTAGGCATTTAGACTCAGTTTCATAAAGCACCATTCTGTTACAAATCCTAAGTTTCGTGATTCATAAACGAAACAATTGCTTGTAATAAAAACCCAAGAAGTTAGAAACTTTTAGAATAGAAAAAAGGCAAAATTTGAGTAATTCTCACCAAATTGTAGAAAACGTGGAGAATCAAGGCCACAAGAGCAAACTCAAGCCCCGCATAAGTCCATGCATGCTCTTTAAGTGCTGCATAAGAAATAAACTATGTTTGGATCAATATTCTCCCACACAAAAAAAAAAAAAAATCATTTTGAGCTTTATCGAGCACAAACCAAGAACCACAGCAAAAATTGACGAAGTAAGACCCAAGGTGAAAGCGAATGGAGCAGAAATCACAAGCGCTTGGTTTTTCATATCCTCGGTCTGCAGATGGAAAAACATTCCTCAAGAATAAAATCATATGACGATGGGAGACGTTTACCACTTCACTGTGAGTGATATATTGGATAAAAAATCATAGGATTGTGTGTTAAAGGTTTACATGATCATGCTATGTGGTGGATTACTTTATAGTATTGTTTTAATCTATCTAAGCTATCGCCCCATGTAAACACCCTCCCCCCTGAAGCAATCAGAAAATGCAAACATTTAAACTAGCATCTTATTGTCTAATATCTCACCAGTAGCTGCTCGATGAAGAAGAAGTAGCATATTGTAGTAATCAACACGAGCACCACAAAATCTTGCCAGGCACTGAGTAAATATAGATTCAGAAGTTGATCAATAACTAATTCAAGAAATCTGTAGAATGAAACATCAATATCCGGTGAAGTTCATTGTTTAGTTTAACTAACACAGAAGAAATCACCTTATTGACTGATGTATGGGCATTTCTCCGGTCTCTCTTTGAGCAGGTGGAGCTATTCGAAGCAAAGTGACGGGCAGATTCACAACTTCGTTACGACAGACTTCACAGTATCTGTTTCCCTTCCTGCTAAACCATTCTATTGCACATTCTCGATGTAAAAGTTCGAGTGCTCCTTTACAAAGGCATGCCAGCTTGAACGTATCTCTTTCTTCACAGGTGTCCAAACAGATCCTGCACACCACTTCTTCTTCGGGAATCTCTTGATCCTCGTGGATAGGAGCAGGGCTTATTTGACCTATCTTGCAACAAGCAACACTAAGAGGTCAAAAACTCATGCAGCATCATAAATCATCAGGTTTATGACATTAGTATTGCATACACCTAGTCAATTTATATTGGAGAACAGAAAAAAAGACGAATGAATAACATACCGCTATTACTATGTGAAGCTTGATTTTCACGGGAGTTTAACGATAAAGATCTCACAATGAAGTAATTCCTCCTCCCTGGCACAGAGAGTGACCTCGAGACAGCAACTCTAGCTGCAGTTTCCTGTGATAAGTTGCAGAGTAAGACATTTGCAAATTCGTTGTATATAAGTGGTCTGTGGCGACAGTCACCTAACAGTAAGGTAAGATAACAAATATTCATTAGTTTTAATGCAGCATAGATAGTAGAAGAGAACCATAAATACAAGTCTCTGAAAATCTAGCTCGTAGACACACATGGCTCGACCAAATTTTCGAACATACAAGAAGATGTATCAACAAAATTTAATAAGTATACAGAGTTGAGAGGCAAAAGTACATGTGATCTGTGTCTTTCACTGAGTGTCTTAGGCGACAAGTACGAGGCAGGTGTTACTGGAACGGAAGCACACTTTTGCCAAGGCGAGATATTTGAAAAGGCGGGGCTCTCGGGGAGAGGTGCCTTATCTGAACTGAGAAGAGGGCTTCTTTCACCCTCCAAAGGAGCTTTCTTCTTCTTAAAGCTGAGCGAGTGAAAGAAACCCTTGATACTGCGACTTTTTGAGAAAATACCTGGTCTCGGAGGTATTTGAAGAGTTAGGTGATCTGCACGCTGTGTACTCGGATCTGGATTAGCAGCCGTATTTGTAGAGTTTCTACTAACTGATTCAGCCTACGTGCAGAGGTAATTGCATTGTCAAAAAAAATGTTCGTATCATAAGCTAATAGATTATCATACAACTACAGAGTTTGGGGAACATAGAATGTGATTGAAAAAACAGCAGCCAGTCACCCTTTCCATCTATGTAAAATAAAGGGGCTGAAGGGAACTTCAGCAAGCAACCAAATCGAGGAAGACTCGTTCATATTAACTACACAAGCCATACAAACTTAGAATGGAGTAAGTCATCAAATATACATCAAAATACTGTGATTGAGAGTTGAGAAAAATTGGGAATATGCAAATTATTCCCAAGGTGGATATCTAGCTCATCTTCCACATTAGTTCAGTTATACTATACCAACATTTTGTCTGTGCAACAAAATGAATATATAACCCGAAGACTGGAAAAAAGCAATGACAAGGTTCAAGGTACTAAATAATTAGCACAATTACATTTTACAAGTATTGGATTTGAAACCAAGGGTACTAGAATTACCAAATCACTCAAATAAGAAAGAGAAATACATGAGCAGAAGATTTCCTAAATTACTTAAACATCCAAAAAAAGTAACTACTGTTTCTGTTCTTGTTGCCTCTTGAGATGCATATGCATATAAATGAAAGTTACTATTTTGACTACTAAAACATGATAAGAAGCCAATTCAGCACCATACAGCAACTTCTGTTTTTTCTTGTTTCTAATTGATTCTTGCAGACTCAACCTTCTCTCTAAAAATTATTTATTGTTTCAGCCACACTTGTTTTCTTTAGCAAGACAAAGCTACAAACTCCATCACCAGAGAAAAAAAACACACACACCAAAAACTGAACAGCGCATTAATCAGACGAACAACCTGTGATTCTAATCTTGGAAGGCTCTGAGTTAAAAGATGATCAGCTAATTGGCTGTTCACCTCACTACCTGCTCCTGAATTTTCCATACTGACCCACAAAAATGCAGACTTTCACCGAGAAAGATCAAATACTTCTCCCAAGAATCAAGTGTTATTTTTCCTGGAAATTTCGTGGGATCAAGTGTTTTCTAAGGAAGAATGAATGAGTGAATGATTACAACTTACAAGGAGTGATGAGGTCAGTAGGGTGTCTGTCTATAATTGCTTCGTATATTATCACCCTTACTATTAAATGTTTATTACTCAATCTACCCTTAACAAAAAAAACTAATTTTAACAATAATATATAACTAAGTATGTCCCAATAACATAAATGGATACCGGAGTAGTAAAATAGAAAAGACAGTTAAAAAAAGTGAATGAATTACTACTACAGATAAATGAGACGGATTTTACTAGAAAGAAAAAAAAAAAATTCAAAATAGAAGATGCCTATTTTGAACTACAGTGAAATACCGAAAAAATGTCTCCTCTATGAAATGGATGAAATATATTTTAACGTGTCAACTCAGTGGCGGATTTTGGGGGTGGGGGGGGGGGGGGGGGCGGTCGCCCCTTCCCGGTCGTTCGGAGAGCCAAAACTTTCCCTTGAATCGAGCCAAAAATAGCATATCCGCCCCCTCCGTGGAGTGTAGAAATATACTTTGTTTTCAATAAATAGCATATAAAATGGAGTAGTCTAATGGTTTGTATGTTGATATTTTTCTAAGAGGTCTAATGATCAATCCTCAACAAGAGCATATTTTTTCCATTTTTTACTCTTTTAGTTTATCAATTCATATTTCTTTCTTATCATCAAAATAATACCTTTAAATACTTTATAAAATCTATTCATATTTGTTTAAATACTTTATAAAATCTATTCATATTTATTTTTTATCATCAAAATAATACCTTTAAATACTTTATAAAATCTAAACTTTTACTAATTTGCCTATATTTGCATGCTAATTCATGTTTATATTTTATTAACGAAGCTAGTGCTCATTAAATATTAATATAATATGATTTAATTAATTATTAAAAATATTAATAAATTAAATATTAAATATTAAATATTTAAATATTAAATTTTCGCCCCCACCATTTTCGGGGTCTGGATCCGCTACTGTGTCAACTCATAGTAAATTTTTGGACCAACTGTCCCATTAATTGAGAATTTGTGAGAGAATAGTTACTTGACTCGATAAATACCCTTACTAATATATAGTATATGAAAAAACACTATAAGTAGTTCATTTTCCGTATGCATCACTGATTTCGCAATCCCAAACAATTCCAAAAAAATTTGAGAAACTACATACGTGCATAATAAGGGGCCACAGCCAAGTGTGTCCCACTCTCACATGCAAGAAATGAAAATTGGTTGCGTCAATATCTCAAATATATTTCTTGTCTATCATTTTTATTATTTATGTCATACTGTATTATTTATATTTTGGACACATCTCATTGAACATGCATTTTCATTTCGTCGAAATTTGCATTGTCGTTTTGGATTTTAACTCGTATAAATTCAACCGCAGTGGCCTTTTTTCTATTATTAATTAAATAATGAAAGTACTAATTTTTCTTAATTGTCTCATTCGTATACAAATTATATTTTGATGATGCTTAAAATGGTACTCCATTTTCTAATTAGAGATGAAAAAAAAACTTAAGTATTTGAATTAATTAATGTCATTTCTAGCATCACTAAGAGCATCTCCATCCGTGCTCTTAGCTAAGAGCACGAAAGTGAGCCCGGACCCACTTTTACTCCTTGTCCTTAGCTAAGAGCACAACACCCATATCCGTGCTCTTAGCTAAGGACAAGCTCAAGGGTCTCACCATTCTATTATTCAATTTAAATACTTCAATTACTAAAAATATTTATATATTATAAAAATATACTCCCTCCGTCCCACTTAAAATGCAACATTTGGAAATCGGCACGGGATTTTATGTAGTGTTGTTTTGTGAGTGAATGAAGAGAGAGTAAAGTAAGAGAGATGAAAAAGTAGAGATAGAGTTGTTTCCATTTTAGGAAACGTTTCATTTTTAATGGGACAATCAAAAAAGGAAAACGTTGCATTTTTAATGGGACAGAGGGAGTATTAAAAAATAAAAATTACATAATTAAAATCCTAAAAATTAAAAATTGCATAATTAAAATCTTAAAAAATAAAAATACATAATTAAAATCCTAGAAAATAAAAAAAATACATAATTAAAATCCTACAAATTAAAAGATGAGAGAATGTAGATGATAGAATAGATGAAATGTGATTTTTTTTTTGTGTTGAAATGAAGGTATTTATAGATGAAAATGTGAATTTTGGGGGAAAAAATTTGAAAAATAAATTAAACGTGGGTAGAAAACGGATATAATTCTTTGGGAAGTGGGAAAATATTTTTTTCATTTAAAAACATTTTTTTAAATAAATTTCGATTTTTTTTTAAAAAAAATCTGAATATGCCAACGGCTATGCCGTTGGCCAATCAGAACACGCCACGTAAGGCTGCTCAGCGGTACGGACGTGCTCTTAGCTAAGAGCAGCGTCGTGCCGCTGGCACGGACGGACAGCTCGCAGCGGCGGACGAGCTCGTCCTTGCCGCTGGCGACGGACGGCCGACGAAAAACCTACCGTTGCGGATGCTCTAAAAGACGTTGTTTTGTATACGAATGAGATAACCAAGAAAAATTGAAAATTCATATTTTAATATTTCATTTCTAAATTTTATGAGATTCATTAGAATTTATTTAAATTTTATAATTTAATTGGCTATTATTCCTAAAAGAATGGAAGTAAAAGAAAAAGAGGAAAGTAGCATGAGATTAAGAAAGAGAGAAAAAACTTTAGATGCTGCTTGCTGCCTGCAAGTAGTTTGGGCCTAGAGGCCCTCGTTAGTAAATTGATTGGCCCAAAAATTAATAATCATTGGCCCACTATGAGGCTAATATATCGATACGTACGTTGTCCGCCATCGAATTACCAATATTTCACTTTAGAATTTATATGACTGTACGTCCATTTTTTGAAATATTCAATATTAGCGATTTCTGGGAAAAGAGAAGCGAGACAGTTTTTACGAGTGGAATTAGTTTCCTTTTGACAAAACTTATCATTGTCTATTTGTCTAAAAGAAAGAGTAGAAAGACGAAATAAGAATTTTAAGATTCAAATCACGATATGACTAGAATGGTACTTATAAGTTGTCAAAATATGACAAATTAACTAGTGATACTTACAGAAAATTATATACCGGTATTGGCCGTAATTTACAATAACATTCTTCAATCTTAGTAAGCTCCATACCTTATATGAGCATCATTTTCATATAATATGTTTAGTATTACTTTTTTATTACATTTAGTTTGATTTAATTACATTACATATTATTATTTATAAAAAGCAAACTCAAATTTATTATTTTATTCATTATTTAAAATTAGTGACGTCAAACAAGAATGATGCTTAAATAAATAGTAATATGATATCATATCATTTCCGTACTTAAAAATTAAAAGTTCTTTAAAAACGTAAAGCTTAGAAATTTGTGGTGCAATTGACTCTTTCAAACTGGATTCTTTCACTGGTTTTGAAATACTATCAAGTTGGGATTTGTTTTTTATTCTGTATTGAAATTCTAGGTTTGGTGCAATTTTTAGATTATATTGGTACTGAAAACAAATTGTGCTCATTTGGAAGCACCAATTCAATTTCATTTCGACTAAATCAACTTGATCCAGGAGGTATGAATGCCATTACAAGATCTAACTTATTAAACATATTTTTTTTAATAAAAAATCACATTTATATTATGAAACGCGTAAATAAGGGGAAATTAGAAAAACGGTTTAAACGTAATTTTCTTCGTTTGACAATTTCAATTCTTTCATCGCCTGAGTTATTTGGTATCAGAAGCACAAGCAGTATTGCTTAGTAATTAAGTGATAGCAACTAAGTTAGTCATTCAATCTTTGTTGTAGACATTAACCACTCAAAAATGGCCGAGGTAGTAGGTAGGAATGGATTAAACTACAATAGTTAACATTTTATTTAATTCCTCGAAAATATTAAGTGCAAATTGCCTATATAGTCATAAACTTTAAAATTATTTTGTTTTTTCCTATGAACTTTAAATGTTGTATAGTCATGAATTTTACCGGATTGTGTAAATTTCCCATTCGACCCAGCCGATAGATTTCCGACACAAACTTACCCTACGTGGTGCGTCGGAGGCGTGACTTGACAAATGACAAATTTTGGGTTCAATTCGAATTGTGGAACTAATGCTACTTTTATGCTGAATTCAATTTGTGAAATTCGATTTGTATGTTTATGTCGATTTGTATGCTAAATTCGATTTCTGGAATTCGATTTGTATGTTTTCATTTGTCTAGCTTGTATGTTTGTTATAAGTCTGGGGTCAGAGATTGAAGAGATAGAAGAGAAACGATCGGAATTAGTGGAGTTGCCAAATAATGCCTCCGGCGCACCATGTAGGATAAATTTGTGTTGGAAATCTATCGGGTCGGGTCAGATGAGAAATTTACACAGTCTAGTAAAGTTAATGACTTTTCATGCAATATTTAAAGTTCACGGAAAAAATCAAACTATTTTAAAGGTTCGTGACTTTACATGCAATTTGCCCAAATATTAAACATATTGTACGTACTTGAAAACTTAATTTATACAATATTGAAGAGACTCGTGTAAAGGACTACTCCTATAATGTGAAAAATATCCCAATTAGGAGTATTTAACATAAGAGTGCTAAATTTCACAAGATTGCGTACAAGCTAAAAGGTTCGATGCCTAGAAGAAACAGTCGGTAGAAATTGAGTCCTAACTTTAATTTCCTCAAACAAGCCCTTATAGGGCATTTCCCCTAAGATAAAAACAGTCATTAATTTTTTTGTGGTGGTTAATAGGTATGGAGGTAAAACGGTTATTGGATAAGCTTTACTCATAATTAAATAATAAGTACTATATAAGGAAAGATACCTAGAAATTGGCTGGCTCCCTTAGGTGTATGCAATTCCATATTTTATGATCTTTCCTAGACACCTTAGGTGTATAATCCTTTTTATCGCTACCCCTTTCTTCATAAGGAAATGGGTAGGTTTTTAAGGTTCATTTGTTGTAATAACATTTCTTGTAACTTGAGGATTGGTTATACAACAATCTTGCCTACAAATTTTGTACTACTATATAAATTGCCTAACTCGTTAGACATCCACATACAAAATTACTACAAATAATGGAAAATTTTAAATTCTCATACACCTTATTCTTGTTTTGCTCTCTAACATTTGAATTATGTAATTGTGGGGAGTTAAGGAAGAACTTTTATCGTACGAGTTGTCCACATGCCGAGCAAATCGTGCGAAACATAACTTGGAAAAATGCAGCAAGCAATGCTGCATTGCCTGCTAAGTTACTGCGGATGCATTTCCATGACTGCTTTGTTAGGGTGAGATTTTGTAGAGATTGAATTAATTAAATTTATGATTGATTATATAAGGTTTTTCTTTATTTTTTTTATAGGGTTGTGATGGCTCGATTTTGATAGACTCGACTATGAATAACACAGCAGAGAAAGATGCGGTCCCAAATAGGTCGTTGGCGGGATTTGAAGTCATCGACGAGATCAAGACTCAGCTCGAGCAGACTTGCCCTGGTAAAGTATCGTGCGCAGATATTGTAGCCCTAGCGGCCCGAGATTCTGTTTCATTTCAAGTAAGTTAGCATTTACTAAATCAGTGCAATAAGTGATGGAATCAGAATTTTTTTAATGAATTGATAATTAATGCAACCTCAGTTGGATATGTCGATGTGGGAAGTGCTAACTGGCAGACGTGACGGAACCGTGTCACGTGATTCGGAGGCTGTGGCAGAAATCCCTTCACCCTTCTCCAACTTCACTACCCTCAAGCAATCTTTTGCCAGTAAAAATCTCACGGTAAAAGATCTCGTTGTACTCTCAGGTAAAATTTTATTACTATCATTACTATGATTGATATTATTACCAATTTCATTGCACCTAATATATATTCCACTTATTTATTTCTATTATAAAGGATGATGTAATTCTCTTATTAAATCATAAAATTTCAATTTTTTACTATGGTCCCATGATATCCGGTAATTTCATAAGGTTTGACACATAAACTTCAATTTTGCCATATCAATTCATGGGACATTTGCGAAAAATTAAATTGATTTATTGTTGTATTTTCAAACTATAATAGGCGCACACACGATTGGCATGGGACACTGCAACTTGTTCAGCAATAGGCTGTACAATTTCACCGGAAAAGGGGACGCAGATCCGTCGTTGGACGCTGCTTACGCTGCTACTCTGCGATCGCAATGCCGGAGTTTATCAGATAACACGACGACGGTGGAAATGGATCCAGGAAGCTCGTTGGTGTTTGACAACCGTTATTTTTGGACGCTGTTACAAGGGCAGGGGCTTTTTCAGTCGGATGCCGCGCTTTTGACTAACAATATTGCAAACGGGATTGCGAATGAGATGTTGGTTTTCGGAAAATTCTTAACGGAGTTTAGCCAATCTATGAAGAGGATGGCTGCTCTAGGCGTTCTTACTGGGAATGCAGGAGAAATTAGGAAGAAATGCAGTGTTGTTAATTGATTTCTATTTTTAAGTTACTTTGTTGCTTTTGTTTAAATATATACTAGTTGCATATTACATTTTCTTTCTTTGTAATTTATTTGTAATATTTGTAGTAATCAATATGAGATATTGAGTAATTCGTGTATTGATGCATGCTTCATACAGTTAGCAAAGATTAATACAGTATTCATTAAGTGATGTTCGATAAGCTATCTCCTGGTTGTTAGACATTTACCACTATACCACTATACCACTATGCACAATTATTGATCATTCTTGATAAGCCATTTATTTAAGCTTGCTACAAAAAAATTAACTAAATTACTGGTATATGTATTCTTGATAAACCATTTATTTAGGTCTTCTAGAAGCCGTGATAATTTGTAAATGTTGAACCCTTGATTTGGAGGACAAAATGCAAGGTATTATATGTAGTATCATTAGTGAAGTACCTTGTGAAGGAAATTAGTTAAGAGATCCTCGTTGGAAAAATAAAGCGTAAAGATAATCAGTTCAAGGATAAAAGTAAAGGAGGTACTTTTATTAGAGAAATAAGAAAATACTTAGAGAAATAGTAATTGCAAGAGAGATATTTGAAAGTACAAACTTTGGTAACACATACACATACTTATGCAAAATGGCCAACACATCCCTGTACTACTCTACACATGTCACATCATACCAATACCACATTCACAATAAGAGTATCCGCAATGATGCTTAGGCCAGTCATAGGCCAGCAATAGGCCAGCCATTCTCTCCCCTGCCACGTCAGCAACACTAAAAAATCCACCTGCCACATCAGATTTAGGCCAGCCATAGGCCAGCCGCAATAAAAATAATTCAAAATATACTACATTTACGGAATTAAAATTATAATTAAATTATGGAATTAAATTTACGACACATATACGGGAAAGATAATCCATTCCATTAAAAAAAAAAGTACAAAGATTTTAAAAGAAAAGTACATGATTTTTTTTTTAAAAAAAGGGCTTCCACACACGAGCCCCGCCGCTCTCTACTCCTCATCGCCGTCGCCGTCGTCGCCGCTGCTGCCGCTGCCGCCACCCGTGGTATCTGAGCCCACGTTGGAACCCGCTAGCCGTGCCCTCGCGATCTCCAAATCAACACGCATGCTCTCGAGCATCTCGTGAAGAAACATCTTCTCCGTGGGGTCAGTGGCGTTCTTCCACTCTTGGAAGACCTTGTACATCTGATCCCGCGTATGGTTACGCGAATGGAGAGTGTACTCGAGTGGGGCGGGTGGGAGGGCGGAGGACTGGACCTCGCGGGGCGATAGGGGGGATCCGCCCCTCGCAGCCCGCTGCGCCCGCTTTTGTCCAACCGGGCGGGGGCGACCAGTAAATGAAGGAGGGGATGGAAACTCCTCAGCATCCGGGGGGAGGTCGTGGGATCCGCCGCTGCTGCCGCTGTAGTCGCCGCTATAGTTCAGTCTCTGCTTCTTCGGCCACCCAGCGTCGCACCCCGCCCGGAACTTCTCGGAGTCCTTCAGCAACAAGAAGCACTCCCAGAAGGTGAACTCCTTATACTTCCACTCCAAGGGGAACTGACTCGCGGCTATCCTCCGGGCGTCGTCCTCATTCTGCCCACTTCTGAGCTGACGGAGGGCGTTGGCGTACAAATTCGCAAAACGGCCCACTGCGGCCCTGGTGCGTTCCCACCCCTTCCGGACCTCCTCGTTGCTGAAGTCCTTCCCGTGCGGGCAGTGCCTCCTATAGGCAGCTCTGATCTTCGCCCACATGTTGACGACCCGCTGGTTGTTCGCAACCAGCGGATCGTCGCACACCTCCAACCACCCCCTGGCCTCCCCGGCGTACTCATCCTCCGTCCACTTCCTCCGGCCAGGGGTGTGGTCAACAGCGGGCTGCGATGACTCGCCGACCGCCTTGGCCTTCCCCCTCGTCTTCTTCTTCGGCACGGCCCGCCTCGCCGGAACGGGAGTATCCGGATCCTCGAGATCGATCCCCATATCATGCAATGACAGAAGGTCATCGCCAGTGAACTGCGTCTCCACTGGGGTCGACGTGTGAGACGAAGCTGTCAAAAAATCAAGCGAGGGCCGATATACCGTGTCCCCTCCCGGTGACCCCTGAAACCCCCCCGCATCCCGGGATGCATACCGTACTGCATTCCCCCCGACATCCCGCCCTGCCACATCATCCCCATCATCTGCTGCAGCATCATCTGCTGCTGCATCTGGGGCATACCCCCCACCCGGGCGCTGACTGCCCGCCACTCCCCTGCCCGCCGCCCGTCATCCCCCACGGCATACCCCCCTGCGCCCCCCCCGGCGCATCGGCCATCATCCCCATCATCTGATTCCAAGGGATGTTAAACCCCGGGCCCATCTGCCCCCATCCAGATCCCACAGGTACCGTGGGAGTCTGAGATCCACTCGTCGCTGGACTGGACTCGTTGTTGTAATCCATCGCTCGATGATGCTCTTGTACAGAAAGTTAGAGAGAGAGAAAACTCGTTAAAACAAGTGGTGCAAATGAAAATGAAACGAAAATCGCGTTTATATAGGTTTTTTTTTTAAAAAAAAAACAAAAACAAAAATGGGCGCTGGCCGATCGGGCCGCCACAATGGCGGCTAGCCGATCGGCCAGCGACGAGCGATCGGCCAGCCCACGCCGAAGCGCTAGCCGGTTTCGCTCTCGCCGACTGCAATGGTTCGGCTAGCCGATCGGCCAGCGCGACGAATTGGCTAGCCGGTCGCTAGCCGACCATTGCGGATGCTCTAACTACATACAACTATTTCTTTTACAAAATCAAGAATCAAGAATTTGGAAATTAGCTACTTTGGGAAGTCCACATGTGATTCTCACCAAATTTGGAAATAATTAAAACCCAAGAAGTTAGAAATTTAGAAGTAGAAAAAAAGGCAAAATATGAGTGATTCTCACCAAATTGTAGAAAATGTGGAGAATCAAGGCCACAAGAGCAAATTCAAGCCCCGCATAAGTCCATGCATGCTCTTTTAGTGCTGCATAAGAAGACATAAACTATGTTTGGATGAATATTCTCCCACACACAAAAAAAAATCATTTTGAGTTTTATTTAGCACAAACCAAGAACCACAGCAAAAATCGACGAAGTAAGACCCAAGGTGAAAGCGAATGGAGCAGAAATCACAAGCGCTTGGTTTTTCATATCCTCGGTCTGCAGATCCTCATTACTAAAATCATATGATGAGGGGGACGTTTACTGTGGCTGATATATTAGATCCAAAATAATAGGATTGCGTGTTAAAGGTTCGCATGATCACGCTATGTGGTGGATTGCTTTATATTGTTTTTATCTATATAAGTTATCGCCCCTTTTAAACACTCTTCTACCCATGAAGCAATCGGAAAATGCAAACATTTAATCTAGCATCTTATTGTCAAATATCTCACCAGTAGCTGCTCGATGAAGAAGAAGTAGCATATTGTAGTAATCAACACGAGCACCACAAAATCTTGTCAGGCACCGAGTATATACAGATTCAGAAGTTGATCAATAACAAATTCAAGAAATCTGTAGAATGAAACATCAATAACTAACTTACTGACTGATGTATGGCCATTTCTCCGGTCTCTCTTTGAGCATGTGGAGCTACTCGAAGCAAAGTGACGGGTAGATTCACAACCTCGTTACGACAGACTTCACTGTATCTGTTTCCCTTCCTGCTAAACCATTCTATTGCACATTCTCGATGTAAATGTTCGAGTGCTCCTTTACAAAGGCATGCCAGCTTGAACGTATCTCTTTCTTCACAGGTGTCCAAACAGATCCTGCACACCACTTCTTCTTTGGGAATCTCTTGCTCCCCGTGGACAGGAGCAGGGCTTATTAGATCTATCTGTTCGAAATTTGGGCTTCTACATGACTAATTTAATTTAATGTGTATAGCTATCTTTCAGTTGTCCAATTAAAGTGATTCAATAAAGATTAAAGTTTAGGCTTAAAGTGTATTTATTTGTTATGAAAATAAGTGTAGATACCATTTTGTGATTTTCTATTTGATGAGGGACCGAATAGAAAATAAAGAGGTTTATATTTAATATAAATATAAACTAGGGTTATGGTCCCCAGACGACAGAATAACATTCGATATCTCTGTATTCTCTCGGCAGACTATTGCGAAGAATGTCTCTGATTGTTTGGAAGATCCATAGCCACTGCAAAGCAATTCTACCGTTCAATTCGTTATGGATCAAGGTACGGTTCCCCTCTACAGTTTATCTCCTTCTCCGTTCTCGGTTACAGTTTATCTCCTTCTCCGTTCTCGGTTAATCATCATAGAGAGCTTTATACCCCTCCGTCCCCTATTAGGAGTCACTCTTTGACCGGACACGAGTTTTAAGAAATGTAAAGAAAAATTGGTTGAAAAAAGTTAGTGGAATGTGGGACCCATTTTTTATATTGGTTTTATAATAAAATGTGAGTGAATTGAGTTAGTGGAATGTGAGACCTACTTACTATTTATGGTAAAAATGAAGTGTGACTCTTAATTGGGGACGGAAATGTGACTCTTAATGGGGGACGGAGGGAGTATAATTTTTCATTCAATTATTACAACAAGTGGTATCAGAGCCATTCTATAGATGATTCCATGAGAATTGGAAAAGGTGAATTAAGGTGTTATATTTTCGTTTGTCTTTTGGATCGACGAATTTATTCCTGGTATTAGGGATTGCTTAGAATTCTCGATTCTTTAAATCGGAGATTGCGTCGAAATTTTGTTTGAATCTCTTTTCAGTCGTTTGTTAGGTTACTGATTTGTGATTACAATTATCGATTGTCTCTGTTTTAATTTTGCTCAATCATCATTGGGTGTTTGTTCACAAGTGTGAATTCATGAATGAATGACAATTCATTATAATTATTGTATAGAAGTGATCGAATTGGTTATTTAATTCATAGTTATAGTTATGCACGCATTTCAATATGATTTTGATTATTGAGAATTCATGAGGTATATATGATTATGGAAGGTTTCTGTCATTTTTGATTGTATGTGTGAATAGTTTCCAAGTTGAAATATTTGTGAATAATATTCAAATCATGGATGATGAGTATGCACGCCGAGTATGGATTGGTTTTGTGTGGTTTTATATTTATGCACGACCATCTCCAACCATTTACACCAAACTCAAACCCATTTTTGAGTATTGGTCACACCAAAAAGTATTTTTACTCCAATCATTTACTCCAAACTCAAACTCAAAAGAATATTCCATATTTATATACTTTTTACACCTTTTCAATTGTACCTACATATTTATTTTAAATTACATATTAGTCCCGCAATATTTTTAATTATGTAAATTAAATAAGTATACAAAATTTTCTTATTAATATATTTATATATTAAATGTACTTTATATATTCAAGATGAACCAGATGACTATGCAACTAGAGCATATTCTTCGTACTTCGACAATATTGGAGGATCCGGTTCTGATTTACCAAATTATTAGATGACGTTTTTCATTTTATTATAATAATTTGTTGTTCGTGTTTTATTTTATTTTAATGCATTGTGTTTAACTTGCTTTCTTAATAAAGACTTGCTCTATAGTTGTGCGACATCCATCCATAGCTCTTTAGTAAAAATGAATCTCAGCTAAACAACTTCTAAACTATTGACACATAATTGAAACTTTTAAACTATTAATACGGTAAGCAATAATAACAAGATTTTTTAGTAATATTCATTCATATATTTGTAAATTTATTAGTTATTATTTGCTAAAAAAAACATAATTTATTATAATATGATCAGCTTTCTGATTCCTTTTTAATTTTCTTATGGAAAAATATTTGCAAAATCAAATAGAGAGTGTGTGTGTGATCAGATTTTCTAGACACTAGTAAAACACACGCCAACATATCTCTACTCAACATCCATAGCTCTACTCAATATTTGCAAGGAGTGTCGGCTGATTCAAACTATCAAGTACTCCAATACACAAATTATGGCCGGCTGATTCATGAACCTCCAAATAATATAAAGGACTATTATGCAATATTTAAAACTTTTTTGCAGTAGATACTCAATTTTGGTGTTCACTTCAAATTTAGTGTTGTTTGATTAAAAAACCCAAAAATGGGTATGAGTATGGAGTATGGTTGGAACACATTTTTACACCAAAAATGGGATTTGGTGTATGGTTGGAGGTGGTCTTAGCAATATTTTCTTTATTGCTGTTTTTGAGAATTGGAAGATTAACAATCTCGCATGTCAAGATTTTTTTTCTTCTTTTGATTAGTTAAGGATTGAGGCCTAGACTCTTTTGGATATTGATTGATAATGGAGTGGTCGTTTCATAATTATGGGACTGAATAAATTGTGATCGATAATCCAGTGTGTATGCGTGCATATATGTTGAATTATGGAGAATTGTCCGTCTTGGTGAATCTGTGAACTATAGGTTTTGTATTTCGTGGATTTATTTGGTTATTTTGATGTTGTTTTTGGATGTTAGCTGTTTATGTTCGTTGGTTACGATCCCGGGAACATAAAAATTCGGATATTTTGTTGATTTTAGTAAAAATCGGATTTGAAAAAATTATATGGAATCCCATTAGGAGTCAGCAATTTGCGATTTATTGGAGAGTTATAGGGCTGACCGTCAGGATTTAGCGACTTGCTGAGTTCGCAAGGTATGCGAACCCAATGACTCGTTGGCTAGCCACTATATTCCAGACAGTTAACAACGACTTGCTTGCAAGCATTTGTATTCAGTTTAAAAAATTTTAAATTCAAATTTTAGGGTGCATCTCATGTTCCTTCATTGATGTGTGTGTATTTTAATGCGAATATTAGTCGTTCCACAGGAAGATTAATATTTGGCACGAGATACACACATACCTTTAGTGATAAATATGTGACAATTATTTAGTTTTCGTGTAAGTAATGTGTGATGCCCACAGGTGAACACTGCTTAACATGATCTTATTGTCAGTGTTTGATCATTATAAAGAGAATACCACTTACAAATTCACATTATGTCAAAAGACTTATTGTGAATGTTGTGCTCACTACCTCGATATGGTTTAATAATGTTCAAATAGATTAGTGGAAATAAGACGTTGCAACAGTAACCTCTCTTGTCCAGACTTCTTTACTGCGAATGTTAGGACGGTAAGTGTGTGTGTATTTTAATGCGGATATTAGTCGACCCACAGGAAGATTAATATTTGGCACGAGATACACACATACCTGTGGTGATAAATATGTGATGATTATCCAGTTTTCATGTGAGTAAATGTGATGCCCACAGGTGGACATTGATTGACATGATCTTATTGTCAGTGTTTGATTACTGCAAAAGGTTACCACTTGCAAGTTCATATTACTGTCCACAGACTTGATATGGATGTTGTGCCTGTACCTCGAGATGTTACCATTTTATTTGAATTTTATGATGTGAGCATGACGATTAATTTGGTTTTGTTCTCTATTCAATTATGATGTCGGCTTCGGCAGTTTCTTCCAACATGAACAATATGTTAATGTTGAATAGGTCAAATTTTAAGAATTGAAAGATAATATTCTGATTACTCTAGGTTGCATGGATCTAGATTACGTGCTAAGGACCAAGCAATTTGTTTCTCGTATGGATAGTAGTACTCTTGATCAAAGGAGAAACTATGAGAAGTGAAAATGCTTGAATCACGTAAGTCTAATGATCATTATGTTGGGGTTTGTATACTAAAAGATGCTTCGAGCGTACATGCCTTTGTACAGTCAGCTTGTGCATGTATACGAGAAACGCCACGTCCACTGGTTTACCTATTTGTGAGAATAAATAATACTCCCTCCGTCCCGGAGTATTAGACTCACTTCTTTTGGGCACATGATTTAAGGAATTGATATTTAAATAGTTAAAGTGGAGAGAGTAAAGTATGAGAGAGGGAAAAAGTAGGGGAGAGAAGAGAGAAAAAAGTAGGTGGAGAATAAAATAAGATAGATGCTTTTTGCTAAAAAAGAAAAATGAGTCTAATATGTTGGGACATCCCAAAAAGGAAAGTTGGTCTAATACCTTGGGACGGAGGGAGTATAATATAATGGTTTATTATTGAAATATAATAAACAAGTCTAAGGCTTTTTACTAAGAAGGTCAAGTAGGGAAATTCGATGAATCTCCTCATGAGTTTTTCAGTAGGGGACTTGGCCAGATCTAGTAAGAAGAAAAACGTATTCACAACCTAGATAGGCTTTGGCTACCTATTGGTACGGTTGCGGTGTTTGTGATAATTCTCTCTTACCTAAGAAGAGATTAGTAACACCGGTTTGGTAAAGCACTGAAAGGATCTAATCCGAAATGTATTCTTTATTGCTATCTACTGTAAGAATATATTTCAGAAAGTTTAGTATTTTCTAGTCTATGATATTAATATCAATATTGTTTATTCAATCAAACGCCACTTTGACTTATCAATATGTGAGAGTGTGTACGTAACTCAAGTTCATGATATCTTGGGTGGTAGTAATTGAATAACATGAAGGTATTGAAATATTAGTTCATAGAATTCGCGTGCCCAGTGTGGTATGATTAAATCCCTAAGGGGTGATCCCCAAGAGGTGTTTGAAAAAGGAATTTATTATTCAGAAAACTGCGCAGTTGGAATTTATTCCACGAATAATAAATAAAGTTTCAAACTAGAAAAACTCTTTGGAGAATTAATTTAATTCTAGTCACATAGCAGACAAAAGAATTAAATTGACGGATCAAGATAATCTTAAACGCAGGAAATATTATAAAATAAAATGGACCCAAGTTATTTGTAATTAGGTGATTTAAGTGGGAGTGCAATATTATTCTTTAGTGGAACAAAATAATATTCCATTGATAATATATTAAATCATGGGTCATTTGATTTAATTAGTAATTTATCTAATGGGTGAGCCCAACACTTAAGTCATTCCATGGATCCCCATCCTAGCCCAACAAGTCCATTATAAATAGTGATGAGATGTGGAAACCCTAGCACACCATTATTCACAACACTCCTCCCCTAAACCCTAGTAGCCGTCGCCGGCTCTCTCTCTCTCTCTCTCTCTCTCCTTGCCTCTGTTTTCGTGCCTTGGCACGTGGGAGAATTAGGGTTTTGTTTTGTTCTTGTTCTATCCTAATTCATAGGATTAGATCAAGACAATATTGAGTTTGTGATTGGGTTTCCCTAGATCTCTTCAAGACTATTATTGGTTATTCAAGATCCGCCCACACGGATGGATGATCAAGGACTAGGGAATAGGTTGGAAGATTCACGGTCGATAAACCAAGGATCTCCGGGTGGTGCAGCTAGCAACTTCGATCCTATGATGGATCAAGAAGAGGTAACGATCGAATCTACATCGAATATGCATGATTATGTGTTTATTTGATGTTATATCTATAGATCTATGTTTGTTGCATGAAATTGGAGTCGAATGCATAATCACCTAAATAGATCCGTTAAGGACCTGTTTGTTTTCCGTATCTTCTGCTACGGTAGTCCCAACACATTAAGTATAGCATCCTAGAAGCCTTTTGAGGTATTATATCTGAGAGGATTACTAAGGTCAGTGAATGCCTTGCCAAAAATTAAGGATTGTTTTGCGAAAAACATTAAGGCTGAGACAAACATGCTTGATCTCAATAAAGCATAAGGCAAGGGTAACATAAGGGATCATCACATTATGAAAATGTTTCACGTTGCTTCACTTAAGCTTGAATTCTAAAGACTTGCTAGTGCATTTGGTGTTGCACATCTGGTCAGTATTTCAAGAAATAAAGTAAAGGGTATTAAGATAAAGTGTGTGAGAATGCTGTTATGGATAAGGGTTGATCACAAAAGAAACAACATAAGGATAATGATAGTTGTTTCTTTTGTGGTAATTGGATATAAAAAGAAGAATTGTGATAGATATCACGCATGACGTGCAAAGGAAGTTACAATTCTTGTTTTGGCTTGTTCTGGAGTTAATTTGACTTTAGTCTCTAATGATATTTTGGTGGGTAGATTCTGATACTACTGCTCACATAAGGTTATAAAGCTGTCTGAACTGCCGAAAGTCAATTGATGGTGAAAGATATTGGGCATTATAGATTGATATTAAAGACTGAAATTTCACGGTTTTGAAGGATACCTTATTGTACTGTCTTTTAGACAAAATTTGGTTTCTATTTCTGCTTTGGACAAATTTGGTTTCTCTTGTTCATTCAGAAATAGTAAAGTTCTTTCTTCAAATAATTCTAGCATTGTGGGCACTGTTTCCTTAAGTGCATATAACAATCTTTGTATGCTCAATTATGTTACTTCATATTCAGAAGTTTTACATGTTGAATCAAAAGGGACTAAGCAAATTAAATAATTGGAATTTGGTTAATTTATGACACTAGTGTTTCGGCTATATCTCAAAATAAAGGATTGTGAGACTTGTGTCAGATGTTATATTGAGTACACTTATCTTTTCAGAACTTGATTTGTTTGTTTAATGTATCGAATCAAAGCAGACCAAACTTAAGAAATTAGGTGCCAGTAAAGATATACATTTTAGAATTGATATATACAGACATTTGTGGTTCATTCACTTTGGTTTCTTGGAATGATCAACAATATTTTATATTATTCATAAACGAATATTCTTGTTTTGAGCACCTACATTTAATCTATTAGAAGTCTGAGGCTTTAGACAAGTTCAAAACATTCAGGGTTGATGTTGAGCTTCAACTCAACAAAGGCATTAAGAAAGTCAAATCTGACCGTGGTGGCGAATACTACGACAGAAATGACTGCTCAGGTGAACAATGTCAAAGACCTTTTGCCTTCTATTTTAAAGAGTGTGGGATCGTCCTTTTGTACACCATGTAGGGATCGCCTAGCATGAGTTGTGTAGCTAAAAGACGAAATAAAACTCTTAAAGATATGTGAAGGAGTATGATTTATCATTCTTCCTTGTCGCATTCGCTTTAGGGAGATGCATTAAAGACTTAAAGACTATAGCATATATTCTCACTTTGGTCTTCTAGAAAAATTGAAGGATTTTTAAATTTTATGATCCCACAAAATGAACTAATTTTTGGGACGAGAAATATAGTATTCCTTGAGGATGTTGAGCTTGGGGGGAAGAATGTGTTAAGGAACATTACTTTTGAGGATGAGTCTGTATAGACACCTTCTGACAATGATCAGGTATCAATTACTATCATTGAAGAAGAAGCATATTAAGAACCTCAAGATGATATTGTTGTAAACATTCAATCTCATGCGGATGATATCATTTAAAGTCAATCTCAACAACCTCAATTAAGACTCTCGCCAATGGTACCATAAATTTATGAAGTAGTTCTTTCATTTGAATTCAGAAAGAATGCTATTGATGGTTGTGTGTATCACAAGTTCAGTGGGAGCAAATGTATCTTCTTTTGTATTTAGAATCAAAAGAAATAATTTTCGATAAGGATATGTTGCACTAACACCAAGAATTTTCTCTCGGAGAAATTTGAGATGAAAGATCTTGGGGAAGCCTCTTTTGTATTTGGAATCGAAAGAAATAATATTCGATTGTCACAGAAGGGATATAGTGAAAAAGTGCCTAAAGTATTTGAGATGCATAATTGCAAGTAAAGAAATACCCCTATGACTAAAAGGAGACAAACCTAGTCTCATTCAGTGCCCTAAGATAAATCTTGAGATTTAGAAAGTGCAGAAGGTTCCATACGCTTCGGTGATTGGGAGCCTAATGTGTGCTCAAGTGTGTATTAGACCCAATTTGGTTTTAATTGTTTATATGTTGGGCAGATATTTCAATAACCCAATATGGATCATTAAGAAGCAACAAAACGGGTTATGAGATATTTATAGAGAACTAAGCATTACATGCTCGCATATAGAAAATCAGATCATTTGGAGAGATCTTTAGGCATTTTGATTCTGATTTTGTTAGATGCTAATACAGTATGTGATCCATTTGATGGGGTTTGGTGCCCCTTACACAGCGGAAGACTTGTACAAAACAAATAAATCAGACGTAGGATCTATTTGACTGATTATGCGATTAATCAATTCAATGTTAAACAGATAATTGCATACTAGAACGCAAATAATTCGTGCTCATAGAAAATAAATCCTAAACATGATTTCTACGGTTTAGAGTTACCGATTTGATTCTCCAAAGAATCGTCGATTGCTCGCGCCTTCTCCACATGATGATCTTTGATACTAGACCACAGATCTTCTCTCTGGTTCCCGAACTGTATCTCGATATCAGGGTGGGCTGATCTTATCAAAATACTAGGACTCGAATAAAGAAGATAGAAGAAATCCTTCTCCAATAAGGAGAGAAATTCGAACTCCTCTAGGTAGAGGGAGACGAAAAATATGAGTAATAATAATGAATTATTTCTGTCTCCTTTATTCTCCTATTTATATTAAGTTACTTTTGGGACCAGACAGGGATCTATGGAAGGTTTTTGATATGAGCTCCCCCAATTAGCTTTTTATAAATTAAATTGAACCCACAATTTAATAAAAGCTTATACTGGAATATTACGAGCAGCCACTACAGAAGTAATATTGAACTCTCCCCATCCAAATCTGAAATTACAAGTAATCCGGGTTTCCACTTTGTTTATTATTTATTTCCCGCGCTTAAGATATAAATGTCCATTAATTAATTAATATCTGCTATGGACTTAATTAATTAATATCTTATTAATTCCAAGAGTGGACTTAGCAAGAAACATTTATTTATTATTCATAGAGTAATAAAACTCCAACTGGCCAGTTTTCCAAATAATAAAACCTTGTTCGAGCTCCTCTTGAGGATATTATCAAACGAGACTCACCTCGTGCACGATTCAACATAATAGCAATCCTAGCACCATATTAATCACCACTACCCAATATATCAGGATTATTGGGTTGCGAAAAACCTGCACCATTTGATAATTCAAAGTAGTGCATAATCAATACCGTATGCTCAATGCTAACATATGTAGATTAAGAAATAGTATTTTATCAAGACGTAGTGTTTCAGTAGATAGCATAAAGACACGTCTTGCTGTTAGATCCGTTCAGTGCTATACCACACTAATGTGCGGACTGACATTTCAACCTTTCACGATAGGTAGTCTAAGCCTATCTAGGTTGTGAAATTCTTCTTTTTCTTTTACAAAGCATTGCATAGATCTGACCATGTTACCTTAAAGTGGACGCCGCCCACAACCGGTCTACTAAGCAAAAGCCTTAGACTTTGTTTGTTTCTTATACATTTAAATGTTTATAAAACATCTTATAAATGCACAAGCAACACAATGTAATAATAATAGTGATTCTATTCGTGCGTAACTGCTCGAATAATACTGAATCGGGTTAAAAGTGGATTATAGAGTTTTACGTATACAAGCAAGATTCTATTCGAGCGAAACTTGCTCGAAACATGCTTTTCAGTATACCAAACCTAACACCATTTTAGGTTACGTGTGTCTGTTGGCTTTAGAGCCATTTCGTGGAGAAGTGCTGAGCAAACACTTGTAGCTACTTCTGCCATGACAACAGAATTCGTGACTTGTTTTGGGGCATCTAGTTAATGAATATGACTGTGAAATTTTGTCACTAGACTGCATATTGTAAGGTATTGAAAGATCACTTAAGTTATGTTGTGAAAACAACACGAGCTTCCTAGTTGTTAAATAAAGGGTTCGGAATGGACAAATACATATAGAGCATAAGGGAATGGATTTGATGATTACAAATCCAATCATTAAGGGACTATCACCCAAGGTCTTTCATGGGCATGCAGCCCAAATGGGTGTTATGTTGCTTAAGGATACTTCCGTTCAGTGGGAGTAGTACTAGTTATTGCTCTATATTGTGTTTGAACATGTAGTTATAAAACTCATATTATTCTCTGCAGAAATAAAGTATTATGTTTTGTCCATTATTTTTGGTTTGATCTCACTTTAGGAGGACCAGTTGAAAATAGGCATGTATGATCACCTTGCATGAAATTTCCATGCTATACTCCATAATTGATCTGTTGTTGATTATATTTGCATATGTGATTATTGATGGGTTTAATCATAAAAAAATATGGTGACTGCCCCTTTAGTCCTATGTCGATATGGTTGATGATAAGATTGTCGGAAATACACTATGTGATAGCACTTTTGAGCACTCATTCTGTTTGTACACATTTATTTGGTGTCATGTGTTGCCCAAGTGGGAGATTGTTGGAAATTTGGGCTTCTACATGACTAATTTAGTGTGTATAGGTATTTTTCAGTTGTCCAATTAAAGTGATTCAATAAAGATTAAAGTTTGGGCTTAAAGTGTATTTATTTGTTATGGAAATAAGTGTAGATACCATTTTGTGATTTTCTATTTGATGAGGGACCGAATAGAAAATAAAAGGGTTTATATTTAATATAAATATAAACTAGGGTTATGGTCCTCAGACGTCAGAAGAACATTCGATATGATGGTTCCAGCAGGCCGATATTCATTGTACCGAAGAGAGACGTGCCACCAAAACCTATCCCCGGTTTGGTTCGTGCCAACCTCGGGATCTTCGGAGATGATCAAATAGGCTTTGAATAACTGATCCATCTCCGCCGAAGTATACGGGGTTCGGGTGCCACGAGGAGGAGGAGGAGTAGGAGTAGGAGTAGGAATAGGAGCAGTTTGAGAGCCGCCCGATTCTTGTTCGGGTGTCCACCCGTATTGCCCATCGGGGGAATCTTGGTTGTCCACCGGGTAAGTCCGGTAGCCATCCGGAACTTGAGAACCTTGGGTTTGAAAAGGGGCCGAGAATTGCATTTCCGGACTAGGGAATGGCTCTGAGTCGAACCAATCGTGGTTCCAACCGCGGGAGCCGGAGGGATGATCACTGGAGCCGGACATTTTTTTGTAAGAGTCAAAGATTGAGAATTGATGAGAGAATTTAGATGAGAATTGTGTAGTGTGGTGTGAAATTTTTGGTGTGGAAGTGTGGGTATTTATAGATGAAAAATGTGAATTTTGGGGAAAAAAATTGAAAAAATATTAAAAGTGGGAAGAAAACGGATATAATTTTTTGGGAAGTGGGAAAATATATTTATTTATTTATTTTTTATTTTAAAAATTAAAAATGAATTTTAAAAAGAATGCTGAAAATGCCATTGGCAAATCTCGTCGGGCCACGTAGTGTGCTCGCTGGCACGGACGTGCTCGATGGACCGAGCAGCGCCATGCCAGCGGCGGCAGTGGTGCGTCATGTCAGCGTCACGGACGGCGTCCATGCCAGCGAGCACCGCTGCGGGTGCTCTAAGAAGCAACAACAAGAATGGGAAAAAATTCGACTAACAATAGCCTCAACATTGCATCATCTTACATCATCTATTATGACAAAACTCCAAAGAATCCAATTGTCACCATCCAACCCCTCCAACGTGTATACTTTCTATAAATAAAAAACAAATTAAAGTAAAGAACTCGCATATTAATCGTTCCACCATCCAAATACTATAATTACAAAATTCATAATTTATTAGACTTATCCAAACATATTCTAAATCATCACATATACTCCCTCCGTCCACAAAAAATAGATCACTTTGTGTGTGGCACGGGTTTTAATTTAGAATTGGTAAAGTAAGAAAGAGGAGGAGAAAAAGTAGGTAAAGTAAGAGAAATAAGGAGAAAAAGTGAGTAAAGTATGAGAGAGGGAAGAAAAAGTGGGAAAAGTATGAGAGATAAAATTTCCATTTTAAGAAAGTGATCTATTTTTTGTGGACGTCCCAAAATGACAAAAGTGATCTATTGTTTGTGGACGGATGGAGTAATTTAAAATAACTTTATATCCATATGCATATGTCTCTCTGTTCAATTTGTTATTCTGTGATGTCTGAGATTTCTCTATGACCCAAAGGTTCCTCTGTAATTGGACTCATAGGTCCCTCTGTATTGGACTTATAGGTCCCTCTGTAATTTCAGATCCAGTGCAAGACCGTCACAGATCCTCTTTAATCACATGATTCATGTACTTTCACCACTATATGTAAAACATATCAACTCTATCAATTACATATCGTTATTATATTCCATCAAATAATTCCAATGCATTGTATAAATATATCATTTGTATCAATCTTATATCCATATCATATTTCACCATCTAATTCAAATATTCACTATTAATTTAATAGATAACAATCAACCATATAGTACTGTGATTTCATCATGATTACAATCTTTGATCCCTTGGAACAAATTTTTCATTCTTTCCCCTCGTTTTCCTCTCTTTCTTCCTTTCGACAGAGAAGTATCCCTTTCCTTTTTCTTTCTTTTCTTCTCTCTCTCTCTCTTTTTTTTTTTAATTCTATTTCCATTAAAATAATACTCTAATAACATACTTCCTCCGTTCCGTAGTAACAGAGTCATTTATTTTCCGCACGAAGATTAAGAAAAATTGTGTTAGGTAACTTAAGTAAAGGGAGAATAAAGTGGAAAATGAAAAAGGGAGAGAGATGAAGAGAGGAAAAAGTAAGAGAGAGTAAAGTAGGTGTGAAAAAATGTGTTGACTTTTACTAAAAAGGCAAATGACTCTATTACTCCCTCCGTCCCACTGAAGATGACTCACTTTCCTTTTTCGTCTGTCCCAATCAAGATGACTCATTACTTAATAAGGAAATAATTAGGATAAAATAAGGGATTTTAATCTAATTAATAACCCTAATTAATTCACTAATTAACTACCCAATTTGACCTCCCACCTCTGCTTCTCTTCGACAAAACCATAGATCTAATCGCGATCTCGTTCTCCGGCAATCGTCTCCGACAATATTTTCCGGCAATCTTCTCCTTTCATCAATCTTCTTTTTGTCCGTGCCAAATAGCGCAGAGAATCGTCACCCTCCCCGCAATGACCGACGAGACGGATGTGATTTTCGGGCGATGTCAAAACAAATTTCCCAAATTTTAGGCGTATTGCCGATTTTGACGACGGATAAATTGGACGACAAGATTGATTTTTTGTGTGGAAGAATCCTTTTTTCCCACCATAACTTCCTCTAAATCAGCTGTCGTTTTAGTGTTAGGAAGCAATTTAATTTTTTGTGTGGAAGAATCCTTTTTGCCTCATCTATTGTTGAATTCTGCCGCCAACTTGAAAGGTTTCAAAATGAAATGAATGAAATCATCAATTGTTAAATCTGCCGCCAAGTTGAAATTTCCAAAATTGAATGAATGGATCTGCCGCCAAGTTAAATTCAGGTTTTCTTTTTCTTCACATAATTTTATACTTTACGTAATTTATGAATTTATGATTTTTCACACTTTAATTAAATTAACAATCAAATGGGTCTTTATAATGATGTTTTCTGAAAATGACAAAATCATATCCTAATTTTCAAAAATTTTAATCCAGCATATAATTAATTTTAAAAAATTCGTTGAAATTGTCAATATTTTTAATTGTATATTTTGAGAATTTTTTAAATCAATAAGTGAAATAAATTATAGATTTTTCATATTTGTCTCTCTTGCTTAAAACTTCCATTTATATTTTCTCTTTCTTCCTTTATTTTCCTATCTTAATTTATTTCTCTCTCATACTTAAAACACCCACCGACCTTTTCTCTTTCTACTTAAACATCTTAAACAAGATTGCATAAAATCTCGTGCCGTCCCAAGAAGAGGTCATCTTCCCTGGGACGGCGGGAGTACTATGGAACGTACCAAAATGGCAAAATGACTCTATGGAACGGAGGGAGTACATATTTCCTCTCCCCTTTAGGGTGTGTTTAATAGCCCAGGAAAACCAAGAAAATGACTAATTTCCTAGGTTTTTCCATTGTTTAATACATTTTCAATTTTGGTTAAGAAGCCCGCGAAATAACCCGGCCCGCAAAGGCCCAAGAGTGTATACCACTATTTTGGACTAAACTTATCGCTGATGCAGGGGAGGTTTGTTTTCTAGCTTTCAAATTTTGGTCAAGAAACTAAATGCCTTCCAAAATTATCCCTCTTATGCTCAATCTTCTCTTCTCTTCCATCATTCTCTTCCCTTTTTCTCTTTGATTTCGTTTAGATCTGCAGCACCACAACCTTCTCTTCCCTTTCACTCTTTGATATGCAGCACCACTTCTCCATCTTCTCTTCCCTTTTGCTCTTTGATTTTCATCGGAATTATTGTAGCACCACTGCACCATCTCGTCCCTTTTTCTCTTTGCTTTTCGGTCATGGAGACAACACCACACCACACCACACGAGTTTAAAACATCAATTTCAATTACCAAGAATTTATCTCACTAAATTGGCTTCCTGTTTTTGTGTAGCACCTCTCTAGAAGATTTATTCACGCAGTCGATTATTTTTCTTCATCTTTGAAGAACTATATTGTTGTCAATTGGTGGAATTACAAACATTGCAGGTAATGCGGGCTACCTTTGACAGCAAGATTATAAAATGTCTCAGTTTGACATATATTAAATTATAAATATATGTAATGCGGGCTACCTTTGATGTAATACGGGCTACCTTTGGAAGAACATCCATCCCTTGCTATGATATGTAACAGAAGCTTGAGAAGGCCATCTTTTCATCAACGAAAGCACAGCTTCCTTCCCGGGGAACGTCCGACAAAGATACCTGCAAGACATATACCCCATCCATCAAGGAGGGAAGATTGACAGGATCATGGTGAACGAGGGTTGGCACAATGCGGGCTACCTCATTTCAACACGCTTCCCTCCATCAGGAGCCCCATTCACCAGCCATCGCCACCCTCTTCGGGGAATTGAGGTCCTTTCCTAAACCCTTCAAGTTTTTCAATTTTTGGCTAACACATGCAGGTTTTGAGCCACTTTTGAGAGACCACTGGAGGATTCCGATCCAAGGTTGCAAGCAGTTCATTCTTATGGAAAGGGGAAAGGAATTCAAGAAGATTCTAAAGGCTTTCAATTTCAAGGAGTTCAACAACTTGTCAGAGAAAGTTAAAGACTACACCAAGGAGCTAGAAGATCTCCAACTGGCAGCGGATAGAGATACATGGAATGCAGAGATTCAGGATAGAATCAATGAAGTCAGACCAAAAGTCCTTTTCTACAGCACATCAGAGAAGGCCTTCTATGGACAGAAATCACGCCTGAAACACCTTCAGCAGAGTGACAGGAACACAACTTTCTTCCACTCGCTTGTCTCGAGGAACAACTCGAGGAACATGATCACCATCCTTTGTAGAGATGATGGTTCTGTGACAAAGGACCAGGATGAAATTATTGAGAGCTTCATCCAATACTACAAGGGACTCCTGGGCACTGAGGGAGTTGCACAACCGTTGAGGATGGAGGTTCTTGACAGAGGCTATAGACTTAATGATGAAGACAACGAAGGCCTCAGCCGAGAGGTAACCACATAAGAGATCAAGGAAGCCCTGTTCAACATCAGTGTGGATAAGTCACCGGGTCTGGATGGGTACACATCAACCTTCTACAGGAAGCACTGGTTGTTCATTGGGGAAGATTTGGTTAGGGCGGTTAAAGAGTTCTTTACTACAGGGAGGCTCCTTAAAAGCCTCAACACAACAACCATCTCTCTCATCCTGAAAATAGACACAAACCCAAGGGTCAGTGACTTCAGACCGATAGCCTGCTGTAACGTGGTCTACAAAGTGATCACAAAGATCATCTCTAAGCGGCTCGAGCTGCTCCTCCCTAAAATGATTAGCCCTTCCCAATCGGCTTTCATCTCGGGGATAAGTATCATGGACAGTATCTACCTAGCCGAGGAGATTATGAGAGGCTACACAATCTCGAGAGGTTCACCGAGGTGCACTGTCAAGATCGACATCCGGAAAGCTTATGATACAGTTGACTGGAGTTTCTTGAGGGACGTGCTCACTGGTCTCAACTTCCACTCTTCTTTTGTTCACTTGATCATGGAGTGCGTCACATCACCTTCGTACACGATCATGGTGAATGGTAGCCACCATTGCTACTTCAGAGGTTAAAGGGGTCTCAGACAGGGAGACCCCATGTCTCCTTCTTTGTTCATTCTCTGCATGGAATATCTGTCTAGTTGGCTTCTTGTTCGCACTTCTAAGGACTTCCAGTTTCACAATAAGTGTCAGCATCAGGACATTACTCACCTCGCTTTTGCAGATGACTTACTTTTGTTCGGCAGGGGAGATTTGATTTCTATGCAGGTTCTGGCAGACACCATGGAGGAGTTCTCCGAATGCTCAGGACTTGGGATCAACCGGGACAAGTCTAACAAGTTCATTGCAGGCTCCATCAAAGTTCCCAAGGAGACTTTGCTGCAAGTGTTCGGCTTCCTTGAAGGCAACCTCCCAAATCAAATACCTGGGCATTCCGCTTGCATCGAAGAGACTTGCCTCCTCAGACCATGGCCAATTGATCGACAAGCTGACGGACAAAATAAAAAAATAGCCAAGTAAGACTCTCTCTTTTGTTGGGCGCATGGAACTGATTACATCTGTCTTGCAAGGCGTGGAAGCTTACTGGCTACAAGTCTTTCCGCTTACTGGGACAGTCATCGACAAGCTCATAGGGATTGCCCGCACTTTCCTTTGGGGGAAGAAGTTTGGTAAAGTTGCGTGGGATGATGTTTGCAAGCCACAAAAGGAAGGAGGCTTGGGAATCAGAAACCTCAATGCTTGGAACTCGGCACTTTATGCCAAGATCCTTTGGAACATTCACTCAAAGAAGGACTCTCTCTGGATTCTGTGGATTCACTCAGAATTTATTGGGAATGGTTCTATTTGGGAGTGGAAGACTGATACGATCCCATATCATATCTCTAGTTATCACAATTATTTAGTTATATTTTGATTTACCGTATCTTTTCTATATTTGTTTAGATATTTGTTTCTAGTATTCTAGTCTTATAAATATGAAATATTGTATTCATTCATTCAACCAATAAATGAATTATTATTTCTCCCCAAAGATAACGTATGTTTTCCAAACCAAATTTGGATTCTCTCCGCCGATCCTGATTGGACGCCGGAGTATTCTATCAGCCGACTAGTTATCGCGTTGCCCGACGGGAGGAACCCGCGCACAACTCGAAACTATTATTTCTGCCGACCCGACGAAGGGCGCCGGAACACTTTTCGATCGCCACAAAACGCTGCAGATCGCAGTTAAGGAGAAGGTCCTTAACAACTGGTGCTTTCATCGGTTTACTCATGTCCCGCTTTTATAATAACGGGAAAGGAACTTGGGGGAGCCTCCGCCCGGATGCTTTTCCGAACGGTTCTTCCAGACGCAACAATGTCAGTGTCCGTCGTGACTACCTGGGACATCAACGACCGCACTTGGACGAGGAGCTGTCTACGCGGCCTCTGGATAACAGCAACAACGACGACTCAATTAACTGCAAACTGGATCAGTTGTTGGAGAGACTGGATAGATTTGATTCTTGGTGGGATGAAACGAATCGTCGGTTCGATAATTTTGAACCAAACCCCAACCGCAGGCGTGATCAGCGAACAGAGTATGACGACGACGACGATTCTGATGGTGACGGGGCACGATGGAGGCGTAATTGGGAGAGGGGGTCTTCCCCCAGAAACCCTAATTTTGGGGCGCGTGACTGCCCGCGGAGAGATCGATATCGTCGCGAGGGGAGAAATCGCAGGGGTGTATGTTGGGACCCACCAAGATTTCAACAACATCGTCACCTAATAGGCGGGTATGATCAGCAGTTTAATTGGCCAACCACGTGTTACGACCCACCACAGTCGCGACAGCCCTCTTGTTGGGAACCACCGCCTCGCCGTGCATCGCGAGGATATTCAGATTATGGTCCAGCCACCACAGCGAAGGACCCAATTCACACAAAACTAGAGACGTTTGACAGGATGGACGCTCGTGTCGATGCTGCTGATCACCGGGTGAGCAAGTCCCGATCGTCGCAACAGCCCGATCTTGATCGACCATATATTTCTCCGTCGCTTCGGAAGATAGAATATCCTCCATCGAGAAGTACCATGGTTTCTTTTGTGACGTCGGGTTTACTACAACAATCGAGCATGGCGAGCCACTGCAATTCAGTAGCGTCGCCGCCCGTTGCAGCTGTTGTCTGATATTCGAATCTGCCCCAACCAGCAACCATTGTCGCAAAGCAGTCCCACCAAGACTATCAACCGCCGTCAACGCTGCCCAGATCAGATCGCCAGCCACAGCAGCTGAGTCCTCCACCGCCCTTGGAGCTGCTGCCCTACTCTGCTCCAGGACCTTATCAGCCCTTGCAATCGCTGCCGGAGAAAGCTCCATTGTTGGCTTCTAATCGTCTTCCGCAAGCTGCTGTCACGAGCTCAAGGTCAAAGGAGCGGCATAAGAAAGTTGTGCCTTGTTCTCATGATGTTGTGGGAGAGAAGAACATTGTTGAAGATTAATGGAAAGAAAATGAGATGGGGCTGAAGGGTTTAGTGGGGAGTAAAGATGAGGAAGACAGTGATATATTTAGGATGATCAAAGTGATCATTTTGCGCACATTCGATCCTGGTATATGTGTCAGTATTAGCAAACGAAAGTATGGATTTCTTGCTATGCAGATGGAAAAATCGGATTTACATGAGAGCGAGAAAGAGCTGCCACTAGAAGAAGTTATCAAGTGTGTGTTTGCCGCCGCAGAAACCTTTCGCATCGAGCTACACGTGCTTGCCAAACATGTTGTCTTCACTAATGCTCGAAAATTTAATTGGGATGATGAAGGGAAACGCTCAGTTGCTCGGTGTGTGTTTGATCTAGGAGGAGATTATTCGCCAAAGCTTCTTCTTTCAACTCTTCGTTGCTTCGTGGTTTCCACCTTGAGGACAAGGTGAATTTTAACCATGGGGGAGTTGATACGATCCAATATCATATCTCTAGTTATCACAATTATTTAGTTATATTTTGATTTACCGTATCTTTTCTATATTTGTTTATGGTATTCTAGTCTTATAAATAGGAGATATTGTATTCATTCATTCAACCAATAAATGAATTATTATTTCTCCCCAAAGATAACGTATGTTTTCCAAACCTAATTTGGATTCTCTCCGCCGATCCTGATTGGACGCCGGAGTATTCTATCAGCCGCCTAGTTATCGCGTTGCCCGACGGGAGGAACCCGCACACAACTCGAAACTATTATTTCCGCCGACCCGACGAAGGGCGCCGGAACACTTTTCGATCGCCGCAAACACGCTGCAGATCGCAGTTAAGGAGAAGGTCCTTAACAACGACACACAAGAAGAGGGATTCCATGCTCATCAAGAAACTTTTATCCATCCGGGATGAGATGTTGGGCAGGTGCACTAGAGACGAGATCATTGCTCTATGGAGCAAATGGTTTGAGGGAAAAGGGGTCCATGAGGCCTATGAATGGTTTAGGCCGAGAGGTGAGAGGCGTTTCTGGGCTAAATATGTATGGAAGGACATTGTCCCTCCTAAGTACTCTTTCATTACTTGGCTTGCACTTCGAGGACGCCTTTCCACACGTGATCGCCTCCACTACATGGAGAATTTGGACATTACTTGTTAGATTTGCCGCTGTGAGGAGGAATCAGTGGATCATCTTTTCTTCAAGTACCCAAAGTCTTGGGCAGTGTGGGGTAAGATCATGCTCTGGCTTGGCATTGCGAGGAGATCGGCGACGATTAGGAGTGTCATCGAATGGGCAGGACGACATATTAGAGGATCACGGATTGTTCAGATGAGAGGATTGCTCTCATGGCTTCAGTAGCGATCATTTGGAGGACTCGGAACAAGATTATTTTTGATGGGAAAGCTTAGGACGCAGCGAGGGTCATTTTTGAGATCAAAGAATCTACCTACAGCATTTTGTACTCACACTTTCCACACGAGCAGGTTCTTCTCCACCTTCCAGACAGATGATGAAGCCCTCAGGTTTTAGTTGTTTTGGTGTACGACACTCTTTGAGTCACTCATCAGGGTACTCTTTTTCCCCTTGGGGAGTTTTATCCCATGGGGTTTTTTCCCCAAGGGGTTTTAACGAGGCCCGCCCACTCTGGGTTTTGATGGGTGACTTGATCTGTGTTCGTCCTTGTTTGGGGCTTGGCCCGTGATGTTTGTCTCTTGGTCTTTACCTTGTTGCTCTATTCTAGCCTACTTGTGGTTTCTCTATTGTATGTCCTCGGGTATGCCCGAGTGTATGATGTAAACGTTGGTTTTGGTTCTATTTGATTATTTATTCATAAAAAATAAAGAAATTATACATAATCTTATTATTTTCCATTTTCCTACATGCACATATATGCATATGTAGGCACATAGCTTGTTTTAATATTTGCTCTATAGTTTTCATATACTCCCTCTGTCCCTCATAATTTGTTATCATTTAATCCGGCACGGGTTTTAAGAAATGTAATAGAAATTGAGTTGAAAAAGTTAGTGACATGTGGGTCCTACGTTTACATATTACTCCCTCCGTCCCGCTTAAGATGACACGTTTTCCTTTTTAGTTTGTCCCAACTAATTAAGATGACACATTTCATTTTTTGGTAACTTTCTCTCTTCAATTAATACACTCAACCACTTTTTCTCACTCCTATTAAAATATCCATCTTTCTTTATCTCTCTACTTTAATACTTACACCCACATTCTCTCTCTCCAATTAAACACTTTAACCAATAACTCCTAAAATCCCGTGCCGGCTAAGCAATGTGTCATCTTAGCCGGGACGGAAGGAGTAGTTTTATAATAAAATGTGGGTGAGAATGTGTTAGTGGAATGTATGGTCCACTATAAAAAATGGTAAAAGTGAAAGGTGACAAATTTTTAGGGACCACGAAAATGGAAATAAGTGACAAATTTTCAGGGACGGATGGAGTATTTATTAACTTTACTCATATCTTACAAGTATAGGGGAGTGTTAGGGTGCCACCACCTCTTAAAATAACATCATGTCATCATTCCTAGTCAATCATTTGTACACATGGACGAATAATAAACTGTCACATGGCAAAAAAAGAAAAAAAATTCTGAAAAAGACGGCCAGCAATATTTTGTACACTATACAATAATTTTTTTCTTGACCAGCAATATCCAACACGCTATACAACAATCTATAGATTGATGTATAACGTTTATAATATTGTTGTATAAGTGGTATCACGGTGTCACTTTAAGAGGAGTTTTCATTTTAACACAAACCTACAAATATATATATAAATATACACACATAATATACATTTTTAATACAATCTCTAACAACCTATTATGTTTATAATGTCAATAGACAATAAAATATAAACATATTCAAAATAAAACATATTTAGAGTCAGGGATGTTACACCATCAACAATATTCCAGAATCAAGATTATTCTATAAGTACAAAACACTAGATTGGATTAGCTCTATGCTTGGGCCGCACAATATTAAAAAAACAAAAAAAAAAAAAAAAAAAAAAAACAAAAAACCAACCACTGTATTTATTAACTTTCATATGAGATGCACACCTTCCTTTTGGATGGTCGCTAAATCAAGGGTAGACCCGTATGTTGTGTTGAACACGTCGTAACGCCATCCGTGACCATCGTATATCGTTCCCATGCTGGCTTCCATGAACAGAGCTCCAGGGATTTTAGCCCACGACATGATCAACCCTGCAAAAATTGTGAGATCATTCTCTGCATTTAGGTTGAAGCACGCGTTGATAATTGGAACGCCTCTTCGTGCTTTTGGTATCCCTCTGATCTTCAAGTATCCGAGAAGCTGGTTCTTTTCCACAGTTTTCTCACTTCCTTCACACACAATGATTAACGCCTCTGCTTGGTCATCATGCGCAGTTGTAAAGTCCATTTCGCATCTAACAGGCAATTTTATGTTTTGATGTATGATCGGGATACAGCTATTCCCATCTGCTTTCACCCCAATGCTCAACGGTGTTGCTTGAATAGTTGTTTTCAAACTCCTGAAAGATTTGCTGACTTGAGAAGCTACTGCAGCTTCCAGAGATGCTCCTTGAACTGCAACTTCCAACATGTTGATCAGAGATGCTCCTTGAACTGCAGCTTCCAACATGTTGATCTCCATGTATGGAACCTTTTCGCAGATACCAATTGCAATCTTTTGCAACTTAGGGATATTAGAGCAACCCCCAACAAGTATAACATCATTTATATCCTTTATAGACCTTTGCATCGCGCAAGCAGCCTTCGATGAGTCTTTTACATTTCTCAAATATTTCTTGATTCACTTGCTCGAATTCTTTCCTATTGAGAATCTTGCGCTTCTTTCTCCCATTCCCTAAGTCAAGTCAAGGCTGATAAGAACACTTAATTGGGAGGAGAGTTTGTGGATAGAAGCTTGCGTGTCAACACGAAGCAATTCCAATCTAGCGATATTTTCCACCCAGAGACGAAGACAGAAATTTTTTATTGAGGGGCCCGAGTTTTAGGTATTTTTTAGTGTCGGTATGGCCAAAAGTTGTTTCAATAAATAGATAGTTGCAAGCGATATAGATGAATAATTAGAGGAAAAAAAATTAGAGATACGTAGTAGAACCTAGATATAGATATGTTGGTCATTGTTAGAAAATAAAGTGTAAGTAAATTAGAAAATAAGACAAAAATCGGATATATATGAAAATAAATAGCAGTCCGGGTAACACTCTTCAACATAAAAGTGTAAGAAAATAAAATAAAGACTCTGTATGAATATAACTCATGTGAAATCTCAAATGCAATTTCACATAGAAAAATTGAAGGGATCTAATAAATTGCAATGATTGCTAGAGCTAGCTAAATGATCCCAAAGATTAGGTATTAAATTACAAATAACCAAATGGTGTTACAAGCATACAATCGTCAAATAAAGCTGTCGATAAATTCATTTTATTTGATATGTTAGTTTATCTAATTAGGTAAATTATTTTTCTATAATTAGTTTTAATTTACTAAGATTTGTAAAATTTTAATCAATTCAAATGATTATTGGCATATAATGTACAAATGCATTTATTTTAGATAATAGAGAAAAGAGTGTTAGACAATACAATTGGACATAAAACAAGGAGAATAAATCGATTTGTTCAAGAGGGAACTCGAACTTGGGACACAAAACAAGGAAAATAAAACAGTAGGACATAAAAAAAGAAAAATATAAGGATTTGTCCATACCAGGATTCGAACCTGGGACACTAAGACCAGAGGGCTTGGGCCCAAACCAACTGCACTAGGTGAGATTTTATATATTTGTGTAGAATATATATACTAATAATATCATAAGCTGAGTGGCCCCCCAGGCCCCATAGTGGCTTCGTCCCTGTTTCCACCCTATAGGTCGAAAAACGACTGTCCATATCAGGTAAGATGTGGCGCATTGTATTATAAAGTATGTCTTCGCCTCCTACTGCATTTCCAGCGGCTCTCCTTCTCTGATGGCATCAACCACTACATTGCAAAATCCAGCACCCATGTTGAATATCAAAACAATTTTCTGATTTAAGTAGCCCAAGCTCTGTTGCATGTTTTGCTGCTGCTGATGTGCATGCAGCAGTGCAACCACTGTTGGCTCAAGAATCAAACTTGGGTTTGGAAGACTAGCCAATGCACATGCTCTTTTGACCAAAGCTTTTTGTGTCGGACGCCAATTTTCAGCTTTTTATGTTGTACGATGCAGCCAGATGTAATTCATCATCAACAGACTGACTCTTGTAGTTTCTAGTGTTCTCTAAAAGTTTCACTCTAGAGGCACTCCACACTGCAGCACTGTGGTTCAGCTAACCAGCTGAAGAAGACGGTGTTTTAACATTCTGCCGTTCTTGATACCTACAAAATAGTAATAAAATGTAGAAGTAAATGTACTATTTATAAAGATCATCCATTCTTGATACTACAAAATAGTAATCAAATGCACATGCAAATTTATTAAGTATTTATAAAGATCATATCTTTGCGTTCTTGTTCTTGAAATGGAAAAAAGCATTTTCATCTAGTATAACATTTTGATCTTATGCGCATTTCCACAAACACTTCTGACCAAAGAAATTACTACTAGAATTTATCATATCAAACAGAATTTACCAAAAAATTACAACAATGATATAAAGAATAATTTAACGCAAGTAAAGTAAGAACTAACCGATTTCAAAAGGGTGACCGAGAAAGGGAATGGCTGGAACAACTCGATCGAATAATGAGAGAGGAAAGTGGTGAACCTAGCTGACCGGAGAGAAGAAAAGTGAATGAAAAAAAATGGGAAAATCAAGGGAAAAATACGAAATTGAACTTTCTTAATTCCCGAGTCTTAGGCTAGTTCACCGCTGGGAATTTTTTGCAACAAAAAAATTAAATAATATGAAAAAATTATGATAAATCTACACTTAATTTACAATTTGATTTAGAGATAATTATCGAGATATATCTTTTCTTTAATCTGCAACTAGTGTCCACTCCCGTGCGATGCACGGTTCAATTAATTTTATGAAAACTAATTTCATATATCACTTTTTCATTACTTGAATTTGAAAACTAAAAAAACTAAATTTCCAAAACTTAACCTATAGTACGAAATATTTACAACAGACATATATATATATAGACTACATATGTATTTGTTCTAAACTTTTCATCCTAATATTTTTTTCACTTCTAGAATTCTCTACTTTTTTCTTATATATTCTATTTATTTCTATATATTTCTACTATAAATTATCTTCAATTTTTAATTACAAAAGCTAGACTTATTGTTTATTTGAACACATTCCGTGCAATGAACATGCTAAAATAAGAAGACGACGAAGCGCAACTCAGTTGATAAAACGATTTTTCTCAATCCAATAGGTTATGATTTTAAGTCATCACGAGAATAAATAGAGAATCATTATTGATATTTTTTTTAAAATGTGGATTAAGTAGGTTTCCAAAAGAAAAAAAAAATTATGATTGAGAATCATTATTAATTTATAGTTTGACGCTTTAACTTGTTTTTTAGTGAAATGGCTGATTTAAAAAATTTGGCCATCAATTTTTTTAATAATGTAACCTTTTACAATTCTTGATGACATGTAAGTTATGAGATAAAAAAGTACATGTACAAAAGTTGAGGCTAAAATATAAATCAATTAAATCAAAGGAATTTGATTGTAACCATCCATTAATTATTTACTTAAATATTAATTCAAATTTATTTAAAAATTACCCTAAATTGTTATCACAACATTAAGTATTTATTTATATATTAATCAAAAAAAATTTAGAAAAAAACAGTCACTCCTAAATCTACAATAATTCAAATTCATACCTAGAATTCATAAATATTCAAATTTAGACCAAAACTCTTCTTTTATATAGTTATTATAGATAGATAAGTATTTAACATAAAAAATGTAATCCGTAATCCTTTCCTAAATTTTTGCTAAAGGATATATATTTAAGCACATTATATTATTTAATAAAATGGAACTAAAACGTCATTTATGTACATTTATCAATGTTCTTTAATCATATATATAAGTATTTTTAATTGAGACATTGTTCTTTAATTTTAATATTAGCACTAAATTTATGAAGGATAAATAAAATTTTATAAAAACTAAATAAATACGAATAAGCCCGAACCCTTAAAGAAAGTTGAAAATTTTGACTCTACAAATTCAATCGATACAATCCAATTACCAGGAGTACAATATATAATCAGAAATTCAATATATAAAGAAACCAATTTACAATCAAATAATATAGTTTATATATAATAATAACGAGCTGTGATCAATGTCGAACCAATTTTAAAGATCGAACTAGAGATCAAATCTGGGCCATTAGATCTAGTTTTTTTGATGAGATGTGCTGCTGTGAAAATTTTTTCTGCTTCATTACTAGCCCATTTTACTTCATTGTATAGGTTTATTACTTCATTCTGTACGTAATACATTGAAACTACAACATGTTTTTACTTGCTTCCAGTAGGTTTTGAAATGATTCAACATATGCTTCATTCAAATTCATTGACGTGAGTTTTTGCTTGATTGACATTTAAATATGCAATTTATTCAAGTAAGTTTATTACTTCATTCAGAAACGTTATTACTTCATTGGATAAGATTTTTACTTCATTCCAGTAGGACTTCAAATGCTTCTACACATACTTCATTCCAATAATTTATTATATTATTCCATGTGTTTATTAAACCATATTAGCGCCATGGCGGTGGTGATAGATATCGTAGAGAGAAAGAACGGCACGCGACGGCGAAACCACATTTACGTACTGGAATGAAGTAAAAACCTACTGGTATGAAGTAAAAACCTACTAGAATGAAGTAATATATTCTGGACGAAGTTAAATCTTCGTAACATGTTAGTATGACTTATTTACCTTCGGATGAATTAAAATAGGCTCGTGATGAAGACAAAAATAATTTATAAATTTCTGTATCTTATCCATAAAAAACTAGATCTAAAAGCCCTAATTTGGTAGGGTTCGGTGGTTCAGTCTTTAAGAGTGGATTTGTGGATAATGGAACTCTAACCATAACTATACAAATTTATTAATAAGACCCAAAAATAACTTCTCTATAAATATATATATGCATGCTAAAATATCTCAAATTTTACAACAATCAATCATTCCATAGTTGAGAACAAACGAATGAATTATACTAAATTAACAAATAGAATCCCAATAATTCTATAAACATACTATCTACAATTTGAAGATTCTAAATAATCAATGCTAATAAAACACAAAAGGATCAATATCTAGAGTCTAAAAGTTAATATTTACACCTTAATTTATTCACTTGCTTTAAATGGATAACAATTTCAAAGTATCGTGATTGAATTATTCGGGCCTCACGGGCATGGGTTGGGCCTTCATAGACTATTTGGCCAATTTAGCTTCACTATCAAATCATCCATTTTATTAAATATTATCTCCGTCTATAAAAAATAGTCTCACATCTTCATTTCCGACCATCCATAAAAAATAGTCTTATATTTAAAATGAAAAATAACTTTTAATTTATTACTCACATTTTTATCTTTTCTCTTTTACTTTATTCACATTTGATTTTGATCTTTCATATTTTACTCATTTTATTTCTTTATGTCATATATTACGAAATTCGCATCGGATGCAATTTGCACAAATGACTTTTCTATAGTTAGCGCAAAGTTAGGTTAATTAAAAGCAACACAAATTGAACCAAACAAATGTATACGTTGCCTAAAAAAATCTCATTAACACATTCCTCTCACTAATCAAATCAATCGAGCATCAATGCAATAAGATAAGTGAATTTTAATTTTACCCATTAGATAATAACAGTAGTATAATATACCATTGATTTTAACTTTTAACCTTTTCAATCGTGACAACTACTACCTTTGTCCCTGAAAATTTGATACAGTTTACTATTTCGGTCCGTCCCTGAAAATTTGATACACTTCACTTTTACCATTTTTGGTAGTGGACCTCATATTCCACTAACTTATTTCCACTCACATTTTATTATAAAACTAATACTTTAAAAGTAGGACCCACATCCCACCAACTTTTTCAACTCACTTTTCATTACATTTCTTAAAACCCGTGTCGGGTCAAAGTGTAGCAAATTTTGGGGGACAAAGGTAGTATTATTTACAAATTTAACAACACTTTTATATATCTCATACTATAAATCTTGTATTAATATCAAATAGTGCATGCTACTAAAATTATATCGTTAAAAAAAATTAACGAAAAGGAGAAAGTAAAAATTCTCACAACTTAGCTTTTATATATGTATAGATTATATTACAACAAAGACTTATGATAAATTATAAAAGAATGACAAAAAAAATTAAAACAGATAAATAACAACCACGGCTTGCAACAATTAAATACAAATAATTCCTTGGGATGATTGAACTTTTGGGAAATAGAGAACATCCCATTCTCTAAATTCTCTTCATTTATTAAGGACCTAGGATTGGTTCAACTTAACCTAGACATCAGAAAAGAACCAACAAAAAAAACTCGACGGGGCTTATAAATCGCCCGACTCAACATAAGTTTAAAATAAATCAAACAAAATATTCTTCCCAAAATAACTACCAAAAATAGAATAAAAAATACCAAAAAAACATAAGGACTAATTCAGCAGACGATTGGGCGGCTTGAGCTGATCTCTTGGCCTCAACTGCCGTCCTATCGTCGGTGCCTCTGCCTGCTCCTGCAGCGCCGCTTCTGCCTCCGACGGCGACTCTTCCACCGTTGGTGCATTCACCTCACTCTCGCCCGGTATCTCCTCTGCCACGTTCTCCGTCGACGGTGCAGGTGCGTTCGTAACACATGCCGGCGGCGACGACGATAGACTACTCGTGCAGTTCAGTTTCCGGCTCGAAGGAGTTTCGGAGGTGTCTATGCTATCCCGACACAACCGCAAGTTGTACAACCACCTGACGCTCAGCCTCGACGTAACCGATTCAGCAGACCGTTGTGCTCGAATCGCGGGACCTGCTCACGGCCTCATCTTCATCTACTACAGGGATTCTGACGCACCAATTGCAGTTTGCAACCCTAGTTTAGGTCTTATCACTATCTTACCACCTTGCCCTTTCCAATTCCAATTCCAAACCAAACCCTAGTGTAGGTCGTTTGATCCAGATTATCCTCGCGACGTCGGGATTTGGTTCGACAAGGTCGCACGAGATTACTTGGTGGTGCAGTTGTGGTCTTGCTCCGGAAACTTGCATGCCTCGGTATACTCCAGAGCAACGAATTCCTGGGCCAACGGGAGCATTGTTGGTGATGGCTTGAGTGTTCTTAGCCCTGTCAAGTCGTCGTGCAGGAATGGCTACTTCTCACACTGACTAGCGATTGACGAGGCGGGAAATGAGGTGATCTTGTCGTTTGACTTCAGGAACGAGGGTTTCCGTATTTTGGAGATGAATTTTAAGAGGTTGAAGGAGTATGAAAAAGATGTGGATGATTTTTGAAGAGGGTGATGACTCTTTTCTTGTGTTTACTTCTTCCGGTAGTGCTGGGGTATGGCATATGTGGGTTAACATATGAAGGATGACAATTGAAGGGAATAGGCTGCAAACGCATTTTTTGAAGGGTGTTGGACCATTTGCTGTTGCTCTCATACCCAAGGCTTTGTGTGAGAGGAGTTGTGTTGTTTTGCAGTGGAAAAATAGGTATTTGCGACTTTGGGATTATTATGAAGAAAAATTTGAGGAATATTTCGAGATGTGGAGGGATAAGCTTGAGATTCTTGAGTATAGAGGAAGCTTTGTTTTTCCTTAGGAATAGAGTACTAGTACTATTTCATGTTAGTCTTTTATTTATGTGATGAGATTTTGTCAACTTTTATTTGGTTATTATAAGATCCTACTACATTATTGGAATCAATCTTTGTAATTATGAAACAATTAGACAATGTTGTAGATGCATTTGAACCTTGTTAATTATAATATGAGTATCCCACTTCGACGCGCGGGAGTGTGCCATCCAAGCATGATGTGGACGAACGTTTTTCAACAACAATCACCGCACCAATTTGTTATTAATAAAGGAAAGTTTGAATAAGTGAACAAAGGTAGGACATAAAATTAGACAAAAAACGTGTCACCTAGACCTTGGTTTTCAATCCCCCAATAACTTTGATCTCTCCGATGATGAGTGTAAAAGACAATAATCTTATCAAATTTGCTCTATTGAATTTAATCAATTTCTAAATAAGTCCTAATTTGTTCAAATTCCATGAAAACCTGACCTAATTTAAATAAAAAGGAAAATGCATAACCATATATAATTTGCCTAGAAATCTGCAATCACTTGGACATTAAGTCAATCTTCATGGCGATTGATATCAAATTGTTACCGATTGGACTTCAGGAGGTACTCCACACATTTGTGTGGGAATCTCTAATTGAGTTGAGCAATTTATTAAGGGATCTTACATCGACGGTAATAAGAGTAATTAAAATGAAAAAATACAATGAGTCGGTTGCAATTATTTTGTGCTATCTTGAGATGATATTAATTTCCCATGCATCTTAATTCAACTGGATGGAGCATCTTGTAATCCACTTACCACAACGGGAGACCTCTTTGTTTTAATTAAATCAATAGACAACTACAAATTCATAAAAGTACATTTCAACTGGTAAAATATTTTTCCTCCAACAATATCAATAAATCGAGTGTACGAATTACCCAGCATATATATAAATATAATGTAACTGAGTTGTAACAAGTCGAGCCTTAATCTATGATGCAAGCTTGATCATTGTCTTTGACAATCATTTATGTTCATTGAACACATATGTCCATTTATAATTATATGCATTGTATATTTGTATAGGTATTATTGCAGCAAAATCATGAGCAAAGAATAATAAAATAATTCACTTGACAGCGAATTGGAGTATTACGTGCAACAACGCTATTTTTTTACGTTATTTATTCTATTGAAGGCGATAGAATGCAAATTAATGTTACGAAACTAAGCTCAAAAAGTAAGAAAAGTTTATACTAGAAATATGTTATCACGATAGTTCCAAATACAAATGTTGATAGTGTTTAACAGCAATGAACTAAAGACAATTCAAGAACAAGGATTTGACGTGGTTCGTCAATAGACTACATCCACGGAAGAACACGCACTCAATCTTTATTCACAATCGCAGTCTGGAAACAATACACTGAGATGAACTACAAGAATAGAAGCATAAGAACAAGACTCAATCGCAATATAAGAATCTTAGCAGCTACAAGAAACTGAACTCTCAAGGATCAGAATTCAGCTGATCTTCTTCTTCTTTCTCTCGTGTTTTTCACTCTCTGTGTCTTACCAGGATTTGCCCTTTTCCCCCTTTTTAGTTTTCAGATCAATGGCTCAGATTAGAGTAGCAATCAGATTCAATCCCCACTGTTGATGACTCCAAACTAATCTCCACCGTTGATGACTCCAACTAAAATCAAAACCCAAGCTGCCTTGCTCTTGTGAATTTCAGGGACATAACATTTCCTAACAACAAATATAAAGCAAAAATCGCAAAACAATTCAAATCCACCTCTAAATACAAGCCGACCCATACTAGCATAAGAAGCTAAAAAATTGACTGCCTTAATCCACATGCTTCCTGTTTCCATAATTGAATAATTAGATATTACCTATCCCAAATAACAGATTTTTTTTTTTTTTTTTTTGTGGGGGCTAAATAACGAGGTATTAAATATAGACTTTTCATAGTCCAATTAATGCGATTGATTTTGTTACAACAAAAGATTCAGTTAAATTACCCCTACGTAAGTTGGAAATTAATACCCCAACTCATAAAAAATATCATGACTCTTTCGCGATGATGAAGATTATGGCACAATTTTTTCTCTGAGATGAGATAAATAATAGATTAATGTTCTTATTGAGTTATCTATTCCTTTTTTCATTTCTTGATCAGGACAACATTATACTAGGACGTATTTTAGATCATTATTGAAGCCATATGTCTAAGATAGTTGAATTCCTGATTTATGAACGTTTGATATTCAAAGTCAATTCATGCATCCAGTAAGCGAATATTGATTGAGAGATAAGATAATGTATTATAAACTTAAATATTAATGAAAATACCTTATAATCTGTATTTTAGAAATCAAGCTCAATTAGGGGAGAGGGATGGCAACTAATAAGAAGTAAGGATACAAGATTTTTTAGGGTTATACTGGCATGTAAATACGCAAAATTTTATACAATGTATCAATGATAAATCGTCTATAAAATAATCACAAAGTTTTAAAAAAAAAATCAACTGTTCCATGATATATAACCAATTAATTTGGAGGAAAATTTGATGCTAAATTGGTGCACCTGTGTAAATTTTGGCGTTTTGAATGAATAGTAGCGTAAATATATACTAATGCAACCATATAGACAACTAAACGACATATTTTTTATTTAAGAAACTAAAAATAATAGCACAAATTTGATCAAATGTGACAATTGAGATTTTTTAAAATTTCATGATTTGTTCATTCAAATTTTGAAAGATAAACAAAAATTTAATCAAACTTCGTGATTTTATAGGCAATTAACTCGATCATTTGTAAATTGAACACTTATAGAAAAGTATAATAATACATACACTTTCGGTTATTATGATTTTATCACGAAATTACTAAAATACTGAAATTTTATTTTACCAAAATATCATTCGATTATACATGAATTGACAGAAAATTTATGTATCTTCATATCAATATATATCCTTTTTGTATATTGAAAGTAAAAGTGTCAGCTTGAACAAATTTGGTCTTTTTTACAAATTACTAATAATAATCAAGAAATAATGGGAAAATCTGCAAAATAAAATTTGAGATTTGCCTAATTTGGAAGGAATAGACGAAAAGAACATGATTTATCAAGACTTTTGTTAAAGAAAAACTGTAATATAGAATTTGGCCAACCGATGCGCTTGCATTCAGTTAAGATTTGACATTTTTTGAGCATATAATAATAATATAATTAACAGTTATACAAGACTTTTGAGTTTCGAAAATGAAATTATTTTATTCTTCCAAAATCTTCCCATGCCCAACCGCTAAAATAATTATATAGTATAATTATTTTAATAAAGTAAATAAAAACAAGAAGGTCAAAAGTCAAAAGAAAAACCGGAGAGCTCAATTTTAGTTCACTAATTTAAGTCTTATTGGAATATCTATATATAAGGCTTTCTGCGTGACTTTAATTATATCGTGATAGTAGTACTTTATAACTGTATTTTAATTCTTTGCGTTTATTTCGTTATATTAACCTTCCCGAGGGCAAAAAGTCTAAAACTGATCCATACTACTATGATTTATTAAATACGAATGTAAATTGAGTCGGTGAATTTATTAGTAGTATTAATAAACTAATTATATATAATTTTTGGTTCGATACAATGTAAAATTAGTAAAGTAAGAGAGGTAGATTAGAAAAACTAATTAAAATATTGTTAGTGAAGAATGAGTCACACCATATTGGAGAGAAAAGAGGTTTCAATATAAAAAAATGCATATTCTTATGGGACGAACTAAAAAAGAAAGAGTGCATATTCTTATGGGACGGATGGAGTATATATAACATACATAATCTATATGGAGCTAGTTCAAACAAAATACTATATTATGAAAAATTTATAGTAACTATATAGTATTTCACACCACGAAATGTCAAAGTGAGATCTTACATAAAATCCTATTTATCTATTTTATCCAACTGTAGCATGGTTGGCACGCGGCGTCACATTTTCAAATCGAACTCTTCAACTATTTGGTCCGAAAAATATTCACTTCACTATTTAACCGTTTCAATGAAACAAAAACAACGTGTGTTTTTTATTTGATGAAATTGATGCCCGTGCCCATAAAATAAGATAATATTGTTCAACATGACTCAAAAATAAAGTCTATCTATTGTTTGTAAATTGCAACTAGACCTATATTTTGGGGCGGCCGCTCGATTTCCGGAGTGAAAAATGAGCTCTTGGCTTGAGTTTTAAGTAAAACAAAGATGCTAAGTACCAAACTTATGTTTTCCTTTCAAAATAAATTAATACATGGTCATTATCAGAAAGGGATAAACCCTATCGGTGTCATATTGACTCATTCTTATATCTTCAAGGAAATTTCACAAGTCAACATTAATTTACTAGCAATTCATTTTGTGGGTAGGTTGGTGCATGGAATAAGATTCTTCTTTTTTTGTAAATGGTATTTTTGGAAACTTGTTTTAGATGTTAAAATTCATTAAACATATATTTTTTAAATTCAATTTGGATATAAGTAACAATACTAAAACTATACTCCATAATTTATTCAAATGATTACTTGGAATCTTTTTTTTCATTTCATTAACCGCGGATAGACTCACAAAAAGATCTTCATATAAATATAGGAAGAATATATATCGATCTGTATATGGCTATGATTCCAAATACAAAAAATCTCTTTTATTTTCTAGCACAGTTTCTCATTTATATATATGTTATGAACGTATACTATGTTTTACTTTTACTTATATAGGTATTTCATTTGATCAGTGGTAGAAAAAGAAGAAAATATATGATTACAATGGAAGATTTAAAATATTGATGTACCAAAGAAAAAATCAACGATTGCATTCATCGGGATAATAAACAATTAGAAACCATCGCGTTTCGTAAGACCCACGGCCTACGGGGAAGGATTCAATCATCAAAGTTGACATTCAAATGAATATTCAATTGCCACTACTCTTCTTGATCTTCTATCATTATCATTCTTGGCCTATAAAAGGAAACCTCCTACCACCTTAGTTTTGTGTCTCAAAATTACCAACTCCCAATAATACTAGGTTTTGAAAAACATTGCCCTTTTGTTTTGCTACGATGAAAATGAGATCTTTCTTCAGCATTACTCTTCTCCTATTAGCTTTTCTTGTGGCGGCGGCCGGTGCCAAAAAAAGTAAACCTCCCGTCAAGCCGGTCGGTCTAATACCAGACTACTATAAGGTTACCGGTACCTGTAAGCAAGCCGAAAAACTTGTGAAACAAGTTGTACAGGAGAAAGTACGAAATGATTCGACTTTGGGTGCTAAGCTTCTCCGCGTGCATTACCATGACTGTTTCGTTAAAGTAAGTACACTTTTTTTTTTTAATCTTGTATTTATACTACAACTATTTCATATATGCATGCATTAAACTATTTAATTACTAATGAAAAACTTGATTTGCGATTAAATTTGTAGGGCTGTGATGCATCGATACTTTTGAACACTGTGGGAACAAATCAATCCGAAAAAGATGCACGACCAAATCTGTCACTGGGTGGGTTCGAAGTTATTGATGAAATCAAGACTCGAATTGAGAAAGTTTGCACCCAAAGAGTGTCTTGTGCTGATATTCTCGCACTTGCCGCACGTGATGCTGTCTCTTTTCCGGTAAATTTGCGATTATAATTTTTTAACCTCCAACTCCAGATTCCTTTTAATTAAATTCTCTAATTAAGTAGTCTATTTTTCAGTTCAAGAAGCCATTATGGGACGTTCTGACAGGCAGAAAAGATGGTAGGGTTTCCCTAATCTCAAATGTCAACGGCAATTTACCCTCACCATTTTCTGATTTTGCAACCCTTCAAACCATCTTCTCCAATAAGGGCCTTGACATAAATGATCTCGTCGCATTGTCAGGTAACTAACTTACTTGATTTAATGATTTATTTCATTTTATTTTTACTATATTTGGTAATTAAGCTCTACATACTACTAATTCATTTCACTTACATTTTATTATAAAATTAATATATAAAAATAGGATGCACATTCTACTAACATTTTTATTTTATAAAATAAAACAATTACTTAAAATTCTGCGTCAGTCAAATATGAGACATTTAATACTATAGTTTAAATTGTGAAATACTAGTATAAGTGAATAAATAATTATGAGCGTGCAGGTGCGCACACGATCGGAGTATCGCACTGCGGCGCATTCTCGCGGCGGCTTTACAACTTCACGGGGAAAGGGGACGCGGACCCGTCGCTGGACCCTGCCTATGCGGAGTTCTTGAAGAAGCAGTGCCCAAACCCGGCGAGTCCAGCGACGGTGGTGGGCATGGACCCCAACAGCACACTCAGCTTCGACACGCACTACTTCACCGCCGTCAAGAAGCACCAGGGGCTTTTCCAGTCCGACGCCGCCCTGCTCACGAACGCCACCTCCGCGGACATTGTGCGCCGGTTCCAGTCGCGGGACTCGTTTTTCAAGCAGTTCGCCAAGTCGATGCTCAAAATGGGCGCCATCGACGTGCTTCTCGGAGATGCCGGGGAGATCAGAAAGGATTGCCGCTTCGTTAATTAATCCGGCCATCTCATTGTCAGGGATAAGTAATTTATTGTATTCAAATTTCTAATTGCTTTATACTCATTTGTCTTACACTTACTACTCACTATGTCTACATGTATTTGCCATCTAGGAATTTCAATGTGATGCAACTTTCATTTTCAGTGACCTTGCAAAATGCAAATTAAATATGATCTATAACTCGCTAATTACAGACTGAATTGATATTAATCACTAATCATAATTTATATTAACGAATCATTGGACACAGTGAAGACTGAGGAGGTTATTGTCGATTTTAGTACTAATAAATGACAATCGATCAATTTTTTTTTTATCATTGTACATATCATATGGATTTTCTTTACTAATAAAACATAATATTAGTATCATCGGGGTCAATGCACAAATTAATTTAAATATAAGAAGCTGAGTAGATTGTCGTAAAATGAAAATGAACCTTTGCTCCGAAATGGAGTGAAGCAGTTGAGGTCATGGGCTTAAAATAGGATACGTCGACATCCCAATCCCATGTGGATCCATAATTGTGCATATATATATATATGTGATAAAAGTGGAAAGCAAATTAAATTAGTTAAATTAATTAATGTACAAAAAGCTCAATCCTCCTAATATTAGTAAAATTTTACTGTACTATATACTTGGTGATCTTTGACCATCATATTAAGAATATCAACTCTATAATTTAAGCTAGTGGCAAGTGATCACAAGTGATAAGTTATTAAAGTTTCAAGGTTTCTCAGTTTTCTTTTTTCTTATTTTTTTGTTTTTTTTTTGGCATTAATTTTCCAACAAATAAATTTTAAAGATAAATTAAAGAATTTATACATCATGACCCTCAGACCTCAATGCTCAATGTATGCAATTCGACCTATCCAAAAGCAAGGGGCATATCCATGAGGCCTTATATGATTGGTATATTTTGATAATTTTTATTTTATATTTTGGTATATTAAAATTAATTATAGATCTAATACTATATGAGAATATGTGAAAAATATTATTTAACTGGATGGTTTTCAATTTTTTCCCTTGTTTTTCTTTTTTCTTTTTAAGTACATTAATTAATTGTGTGTTGGTTTTTATACTCCATATGCTTGTTACTAATAAATTTTAATAATTTTAAAATTTCATGTAATTTAATCTATAAAATTAATTATAATCCATATATTTATTGATTATGTGTGAAATGGAAAATATTTCATTAAATTGAGTTAGGGTCATTAATACTCCATATAGGTTAAGTTGTGTATGAAGCAAAGAGAGAAATCAATATTTTACATGAAAGTTGGGGGAGATAGTCTTAGGGTATAGACAAGTCATTAAGTTTAAACTTCTATTTTAGTTTGTTATTTTGCCAAAATGGTACATTCGACGATCATGGCCTCATAAAGATCATAGTAATACTTAAAATGGAAGGAGTGGACTTTCATGATTTCATCCCCAACGTAAAAAAGCAGCCCCTCTCCGATGCCGAGCTCATCCCCGTCGCCTTATATACAACTCCGCTCTCGTCGGTAGAATTATTTTCAACTTAACCAGTAAATTCCGTCATTATCATTTCCTTTTTCTCATCCAGTATTGATACCAATTACTCAAAAATGATGAATCTATGATGGAAGAATAAGATACTAACAAAATTGCGATGTAAATTGGAGTGTAAAGAAATGAATTAAGTAATAACCACTGTTTTGCCTAGAAATGAAATCGCGTCGGGAATTTTGTTATTGCATACCGAACTAATTTAGGAATTGGAAATAGATTAGTAGTGTAGGAGTAATTATTTAGGAAGAAGATAATATTCATGGCACGTCAGCCAGAGGCGGCACGCGTCTTGGCGGCGACCATATCGATTTCAGCTAGCGCGACAGCGTTGGCCGCTGCTATAGCAGCGGCGCGAGCATCATCAGCATTGTCCATCTCTGATCTGATCTCTCTTGGCTGTGTTGTGTTGTGTTGTGTGTTCTGTGTTATGTGTGTTTAATAATGTTGTATGAGGAAATAGTTATATTTATATACTCAAAAAAGAGGCTTTTTGACATAGAAAGGGAGACGACCTACAGTATCAGTATGTCGTAATCAATATTAATTCGACTATTATTATTGGGCCGTTTCTAAATTCTACTAATAATCCCAACCTAGTGGTTGCTTAATTTTTCACAATGCTATCTTAACAGCTCTAATTAGCACAACTTTTTTTTGAAGAGATTTTTTTTTTGCGTTTAGTCATTGTCTCCAAACGAAAATGGTAGAAGTATATTAGGAGTTGTAAGATATGACAATAAAGCATTTTGCTGATTAGAATATATTGTATTAGCATTACTTTTTTTTTTAGTATTCGCTTTTTATTAATTAAACTCACTTTTGATCAAAATATTAATTAAATTTCGTAATAATTTATACTTTTAAAAATAAGATTTAGTATATAATAACTAATTATACTCCCATGGTAGCTGGAAGTTCAGCGGCAATAATCGATTGGAGAGTTAAATAAAAGGGAACAATGGAAGGTTAAAAAACTAACCCAAACCGAAACCTAGGTGAACCCAATTCGAAATTCAAATTACTTCTTTCGTCCAATAAAAATATAAAGAATTGATACAGACACGTGAATTAAGAAAAAATTAATAAAGTAAGAGAAATATGGAAAAGACTAGTTAAAATAGTATTAGTGGATAGGAAAACCCACATTATTAGTACTACCCTCTTCGTCTCACAATAAGAGTCACACTCTGTCATTTTGGTCTGTCCCACAATAAGAATTACACTTCATTTTTACTATCAATGGTAAGTAGGTCACACATTCCACTAAGTCACTTAATTCACATTCTATTATAAAATCAATATAAAAATTGGATCAAATATTTCACTAATTTTTCCAACCGCTATTCTTTACATTTCTTAAAACCCGTGCTCATAATAAGAGTGACTCATATTGTGGGACGGAGGGAGCAGTATTTAATGGTGGTATAAGTTGTAAATAAGTTGATGTATATGTGAAATAAATCGGGATAACTTTCCGAAAATGGAATGCACAAGATATCAGGCCAATTGGGATAACTTTGCCATTTATAGTAATTACGATCTAGGTTTCCTATTCGCGGCGACCAAAATGGAAAAACGGGACTCCTATTCGCGGATAGAGGAAGTATTAATTACCACTATCCAAGATATCAGACCAATTGGGTTGCAAAAAATCTGCTCCATTTAATAAATCAAAGTAGTGTATAATTATCAACGTATGCCGTATATTATATACAGAGATTAAGAAATAAAGAATCACCAAGACTTCGTCTTTCTGTAGATAGCAATAAAAACGTGTCTATGCTTAAGATTCTTTCAGTGCTTTATCTCATCATTATCACTAGTTTATCGCGAGGTAAAAAAAAAAATTTGGATGGACACTACAATCTTTCGCAATAGATAGTCAAAACCTATTAGGCCGAGAAAATATTTTACTTCTGCAAGGTACCGACTGAGTCACCTATTGTGAGGACATGTTTCAATTCGCAGCCTTCAATGTAGAAGACTTAGATTGATTTCACTTTCCGGCATTTTAATTAATACTCCCCCCATCACATAAAAGTATGTATTTTTTTTTCTAATCTTGGAAACTCTTTTTTGAGACTCATTCTCCACTAATAATACATTAATTACTTTTCTTTCAACCGCATTTTTAATTTACTTAAAACCCCTATTCAAAAGTGCATATTTCTTGTAAGACCGATGGAATATTATTAGAACGGTTGACGAATAATGATCATTAAAGTAAAATACAATAAAAAAGTGAATAGGAAACACAGTTTTGCAATATAAAAGAATCCAATAATTCAAAGAATTTGTATAAAAATTAAATGAAATAAAGTATATTAGTATTGTTTTGCATAAATAAACTTGTGATTTATGTGAAGTCCAAATCTGAATAAGTGCATACAAAACGTAATTATTTATGGGAAATTGGTCTCTAAAATCATGAACTTTGTCTAAAATTTGGTATTTCCCATGAACTTTGAAATTGGTATATAATATCACGAACTTTGCATTTTGTTTGGTATTTCCCACGGCATGTCTATTACTATATTTGACTAACTTACGAGGTTTTTTCATCATACTTCACACAATTAAATCAACGTGATTTTCAACGTAACTTTTTATCCTACATGTTATGAACTTAAAAAGTGGTTCAAAATATTATAAAACATATCACGGTTGCCTATGTTAAATAAGATTTTGATGAAAATATCTTATTTGAGTGAGTTTGGGAAATACCAAACAAAATGCAAAGTTCGTGATATTATATACCAATTTCAAAGTTTATGGAAAATACCAAATTTTAGGTAAAGTTCATGATTTTAGAGACCAATTTCCCATTATTTATATAGTAAAAATAACAATTAATCAAAAATGCCTCATCTGCTCGAATTATTTCAACTCTGTCTCCCCGAATCTCACTCATCGCTTTGACAAGTAGAAAAATGCTGTAAATATCGCAATCGGAAACGTCAAAATGCTAAGCGGCTGCTACATCAGAGCTCTCTGGATTTTGAACAATCAGGACTTTGTAATTTTCTCCAGGTATTTCGTGTTCGGATTAATTTTTCAGTGTCAAATCGATTGATGAATGTGAAGCTTATAATTTCTGCGGATGAATATGTATCAGGAAATTCCCGGTGGTTGAAAAGCGGTGGCGCGTGGCTTGTGAGAAGGAAAGCACCGATGATTTCAAGTATCATATGTTACCTAACGATTCGGACTTCAGTGGTGCTTTTAGCGACCGTAAGAAGCGGTTAGTTCATACCTGCTGATTTTAGTGCCAACCTCTTAATTTGATGATTTTCAAATCGGAATTCTCGATCAATTATACTGTGTTTTCATTTTTATAATTTTTGTGAACCATGGTGAATGTTTGTTATATGTGTGTTACTAAGGTTTCTTTTAGTCATTATCTAAGACATTCGGTCTCCCTTTTGCTTGACTTGGTAAAAGCACCAAAAATATCGTTCATTTGCTGATGGGCAGAAATTTTTGTGGTTTTCGGTTTACTGATTCCTTAAGATGATTAGCTAAGACTCTCATGTCATAATGTAATTGCTGAAGCTTTTAATAAATTCCAGCATTGGCATATTTGGTTGAGGTAATATATTCCAGATAATACTACGTAGATGCTGTAACTAGTTACATTATTGATAGCAATTAGCAAAGACTGATGTGCTTATCTGCTGAAAACGCATAACAATTATTGTATCTTCATAGTTAATGTATTATGAGTTGAGTGTCTATCTAGTTGCAAAATAATGTAGGTAGGCATCGTTGGCAAGAAGAACTTTCTGTTGTTTCTTGTTTTTATTTAGTAATTTAGAAAGTAATATACTGCAACTACTAGATAATCTCTCTCAGCAAAGTAATTTTTAGTAAGAGTTTTGCTGATTATTTTTTCATAAATTCCATTCCTGGATCAAGTTCATCTTTAATAGTTCAACTTTTACTGGTAGAATATTGGAGACAACACTGCTATCATGAGGGATCTTTGTCATTTGATTTCTTGCTTTGCCCCTGCTTTACACTATTATACGTGAAGAATTTTTTATTCTACTTTTAGTGTACTCATTGAGTATAATTCTGATGATTGTAACTATTTCACAAAATAATGAAGGGAGGGCTCAGCTCGAGGGTTTGGTGTACGTGTGAGCCAATCTGTTAAAGGATCAGATTCATGGGTTGATGATCCAATTACTCGTCATGTAATAAGCTTGTACATTAACAAAGAAGAAGGGGAGGGTAATCTCCTGTGGCCCCTGGTCCTACATATTAAGGGCCCATATTCTATTCTTATATTGCCTTTGGTAGAACCTCGTCATTTGAAGTCCTACTCAAGGATGTGTAATACATCAGACTGTGGAAATGCTATTGGGGCTGATGAGAGTTTGTCTTCACTCCTCTTGGATCTTCCATCCATCACAGGGTATGGTAAGTTGTAATTTTTCATTCTTGATTATCCTCTGTTTCTGTAGCAGTCTGTTTGCTCTGATTAATATCAGGATTTTTATATGTGATCTGGCTAATAAACTTGTAGAGAACATGTGTTCTTATATGGGGCATGTGGTGGTGTTTTAATAGCCATCAAGTATTTGAAAGCTCATACTGATGATCTTGCCCTCTATTTTACTCGACGTTGTGGTGAGATAGGGCGGGGCTGGGGGGGGAGGGGGTTCATTGGACATCTTTCGAAATGTTTCTCCTAATGAATCCCCATGCCTCCCGCCACTCTCATCAGCACCCTCCTAATGCATCTTTTAAAGACTATTTTTTCGTCATGCTTTTATGGACCCTTGTGCCCAAACTATATTTGGTGTGAGCAATGAGCATGCTGCTTACTGAGGTTGTCATTTTATTCTGACCCTAATGTTGACCACCCCTTAAATTTTCTGAATTAGGGCGTTTGCTGTGGCACAAACAATCGGGGACATCGTAGTTGGTGAAACAATGGAGCCAGAAGTAGTTGTTGCTGCATCTCCCTCAGTTGGCGGGCTGCTCGATACCCTCACTGGTAGCATAGGAATTACCAGTATTTCTGCAAGAGCAAAACCTGTAGCTTTACCTGTTGCAGCTTCCACTATATCTGGGACTGCCGTGACCGGAGCTGCTATGTCTGATGCTCCGAAGATGGGATCCAGGCCTTTGGATAAAGATGTCCTTAGGTCGTTCATCAGCAGTGCAATGCCCTTTGGTTAGTAAATTTCTTTTGTGGTACTTCACTCTAAGTTCCATTTCAGTTTTATATTATAAATGCCCTATGCTAGTCTTATCATTTCATTATTGCTGTGTGTAGGTACTCCTCTCGATCTTAGCTACTCCAATATTTCTGCCATCAAGACAACAGGATTTTCTTCAGCCGACGTGCCTCCTGCTGATCGAAAGCAACCAGCATGGAAGCCTTATCTTTACAGGGGGAAACAACGGATTCTATTCACTATTCATGACACGGTCCATGCTGCAATGTATGATAGAGATGAGATCCCAGACAGCATAACCATTTCTGGTCAGGTGAACTGCAGAGCAGAGTTGGAGGGACTTCCTGATGTTTCTTTACCATTGACCTGGTTGGCTAGTGCCCGAGTTGAGTCGTTAACCTTCCATCCTTGTGCTCAAGTTCCAGAGCATGGTGGTGATAAACAGGCTATTACATTTTCACCACCGTTGGGGAATTTTGTCCTGATGCATTATCAGGCACTTTGTTCTGTTGGACCTCCCATTAAAGGGTTTTATCAGCTATCAATGGTCTCAGAAAATGAAGGCGCATTTCTCTTTAGGTTAAGCATCATGGAAGGTTACAAATCTCCTCTAACAATAGAGTTCTGTACAGTAACAATGCCTTTTCCAAGGAGAAGGGTTGTTTCTTTTGATGGGACACCTTCAATTGGAACAGTATCAAATACCGAGCACTCATTGGACTGGAGGATAATAACAAACACTCGAATTGCTTCTGGGAAAAGCATTGAGGCAACCTTTTCCGGGACAGTTAGATTTGCACCATGGCAAGCACAAAAAGTGCCTTCATCTGGATCAGCACTGATGGGTGATGAAGACAGCGATCTTGAATCAGAATCTAGTGGCAGCATGGTAAATGTTGAAGATTACATAATGGAGAAAGTGATTAAGGATCTTCCAGCAGCTGATCTAGAGGATCCTTTTAACCGCAAGGCATACAATTATGCTACAGTATGTGTTTTCCTTATTAAATTTATGTGCATGCATTCTTAGGTCACAGCCACCCACAGGAAAAAATTGTGCATGGGTAATATTGGTCTGTTCTGTCTGCTTTTTAGAAGATACTAATTTAGTTCTTGTTACTGATCAAATTCCAAAACTTGTAACTTGTAATGCCCCGAAAATAATAAGCTCAATGCATCAACATTTTACCAATAACTTGCTATAGTACAGTATTTGCACTCACTTTTTCTTTATTTGTTTGTTTCTATTCATGTTAGCGTTAATTTCTTTGTTTACAGGTTTCTTTCAAGATTATAGGGCCTTCATTCTCAGGAATCTCTATTGATCCTAAATCTGTAAGTCTTTTCAATCAATGCCTCACTCTAAAATGAGTGTTATCATTAATTTTGGGGGCTTTGATACTTACACTCAAGTGCTGTATGTAGGTAAGCATATTTCCAGCAGTTAAGGCACCTATTGAAGTTTCAGCTCAGGTATGTTTATCCGTCGTGGATAGTTTTCTTATGGGTTGTTGAAGATCTTGATAGGAGCATATTGATTTAAAATTAAATTATGAGGTGCATGCTGGGAAATTTCTGATTGTTTTCATATGAATTCAATAGGTTACTTCTGGGGATTATATTTTGTGGAATACTTTAGGAAAATGTCCAGTTGCAGCCACACCACAAGCTTAGACAATCAACTCAGGAGAGGCTGAATATATGCTGAAACTAATTTTGCAAGAAAAAAGGTTCATGTGTCTCTTGGTCTGCTCATTTGCCTGTCTTGAAAAATTTCTGTCATCAAATTAACTGTTCATGTGCAAGTACTGTGGCAACCTGCAACAGCATATTGGACTGGATTTTTCAGCAACTAAATGTCAACCAGATGATGATTTATATATTCTTCCCTATGATTTTGTTCCGAGAGATCTGAATTGATTGCTTGGGGAGCGTTGTGTGTATCTCCGAGACATTTTTCATTAGTTTTGCTTGGTTGACAGCTTTATGTGCAGCTCACCAAGAGAGTTTGTTTACTGGTTATGATGAGATGAACAATTAAGCCACTTGACTTCTCTATTTAGATGATGAATGTTGACTACCTTTCAGAGATATTTTCAGTTTTATGGCAATGGCATGATTGAACATTAGAATTTCTCTACTCAACCATAAAGATGAACAAGAGACGAACACATTATATTACACAAATTATATGAAGCTGAAGGTTTACATACAAAATGGCTGTTCGTCCGAGAACAGGGTGAGAGTTCCAAAATCACTATCAACACAATCTGCTCCATACCACCCATCCTCTATGCATATTACAACTCCGTCATAACTGTCATCATCAGGTACACACCGTTTTGCTTTGACAGAGATGCATGTATATATATATATATAGGTTTCACGTACGCCCATCATTCCTCCAAGGCGACCCGCGACGACCTGTATAAGTCGTACGGGGCCCACAAGTAGTCGACTGTGCATGGTCTCCGAGCGTCCAACCTAAGCCATGGTTTCCCCTTTCCACTCCAATGCAGCAAGCTGATAGGGCCAGGGTGGAGCTCCCTACACCTTCCTTCCAAGTTGTCACCCCCTAACCCATGTTGGTTCCACCTATGTTCCACCCCCTTTATATTCCCTGCAAATACAAGCAGGATCGGTGGCAAAGAACCCAATTGATATATCCTCTTATGCTTCTGCACCGCCATCCAGTCCTCCACCTTCCTCGTGTACCCTCCCTTCCGCCACTGATCCACGTCCACCACCATAACCCCCGTGTTGAAGTAGCACGGCCGCCTCCCAATGAACACACTCGCTAGCTGCCTGTCCGACCAGAATGCGTCCGTGAAGTAGCTCGTGAAGTTGGCGTGGCAGTACTCCGGCGCCGCCAGCACCTTCCCGCCCAAATCCACCCCCCAGAGCTTGGCGATGTCGTCGACGAAGATGATGTCCGAGTCCAAGTATATGACGCGCCCGACGGAGGGCGGTAGGATGTCGACCATGTAGATCCTAGCGTAGTTCAAGGGCTGGTCGAGGGCTTGTCGGACCGATTTCGATATCTTTCCACGGACCCTATCGGGGTCGAATTGGTACATCTTGAAGCTGAGGTAAGGGAATGTGGAGTTGATGAGGGAGGAGATTTCGGTGTCGAGGTGGACGGAGAGGAAGTGGAACGACACATTCTCCGGGCACGTCGAATGCTGCAGGATCGACAACACGGCGGCCATGGTGCCACGTATGTAGTTGGTGTCCAGAGGCATCACAACGTGGATTGCATGGGAGCTGCATGTCGCGCTGTTGCGGAAGGCAGGGGCCTCCCGGAACGACGGGAGGGCCTCCTGGAGGTGGATGTCCGTGGCCGTGGCCATGGCCGTATCGGGGCGGAGGAGGATCGTAGACATAGACAGGAGGCCCAGGAGAGAGAGAAGAGACAAGGCCATCCTGTCCCAAGATTCAGTTTGTTACAACGTCTTTCTAACTCTTTTCTTTTTTCATATATTTTAATATTATTTATTTTTAGTGAAAAGGAAGAGAGGCTCTATTTGGGAGGAAAGTGTGTCATGAAACCATTAGAGGATGGAAAAAATGGAGCTTGGGTGAGAAATTTTTATGGTATAAAGAGAGAGAGGAGAGAGAAAGTTGATGTCAAGATTTGTGGAGGAGGAAGAAAATCCGGACATTTGTTTTGACTTGTCTAAGACTGGTTTAAATTTGATTGAGCTGAAGGATGTATTTATCAAGGTACAAATGTTTTTGTATAGAAGAATGTATTTTTAACCATCAATATTTGGATATAATCTTTATGTTAATTCTTGTTGACACAAAAAGTCTTACATTAGTAGTTACCAACATAAATTTTTTTTTATCAATTCCAAACTACTACTATATGTCTGTATAATTTTATTTTTTTGTTTTATTTTTAAAAGTTAGGTCCAACTTTTATGGTAATGACTCAATTTTGACATTAATCAAAGTATAAAGAGGCAAACCTTATATGATCAAAATAGATACATAAAGATAGTACTTCTTTTGTCCTATAAACATAGAGGTTTTACGAAAGAGAAGGGTTCTAATAAACAATTGATAAAATAAATAAAAAATGAATGAATGTAATTAAAGTAGTGTTAATGGGTAATAAAGCTCGTATTATTAGGAGTAGTGTTTAGTTAACGGATAGTGGAGCTTATCTTTAGTCAGTGGATAGTAAGACCCTAAGGAGCCGTTTGGTAGCTATGTTTCGCCTAGATAAGAGATTAATCTGGGTTTATTTATGTGTTTGGTAGTTATGTTACCAAACATAGTAGCCCGTGTTTTGTATCCGGCCCGCACAAAGCCCACTGAAAATCTTATGTTTTAATTATATTTGTAACTACCCAAAATCCTATGTTAGTTATCATGGAAGCCTAGTTAATTTAGCAAAATACAATTTTGCCCATCAAAATTTCTAAACATTTAAACATTAATCATACAGCTTCTAATTTCTCCGAGTATAATTACCTTCTAAACATTTTTGACGCATTACCGTAAATTTTTCTAAACCTGTGCAAAAGTTTCAAAAAGAAAAATGAATGATATATGTATGTATTTTATTAAAGTGCGCAAAAGTTTTAAGAATAGAAAATTGGATTGGTGAACCGTAAATTTTTCTAAACCTGTGCAAAAGTTTCAAAAAGAAAAATGAATGATATATGTATGTATTTTATTAAAGTGCGCAAAAGTTTTAAGAATAGAAAATTGGATTGGTGAACCGTAAATTTTTCTAAACCTGTGCAAAAGTTTCAAAAAGAAAAATGAATGATATATGTATGTATTTTATTAAAGTGCGCAAAAGTTTTAAGAATAGAAAATTGGATTGGTGATTTAAAAGTATGTATATTCCTAATCCTATCTATCACGCGAAAAAAACTCAAATCAATTATCATTGTGGGAAATTTGTACACAGGGTATAAACTGCGCATGATTGGAGTTTAATTTCGGGTAATTACGTGATACTTAAGCAATTGCTGTTGTTTTAAACAAAAATATACTCCTACTATTTTGTTCAACCCACAAGCGCTTTAAACTTTAAAAAATTTGAACGTATAAAATTTGGCACCTGATAAAATATTTTCATATAAAATTTATCCAAAATAATCAGTGATTATTAATAAAATTTGTCCAAAATTATCAATGCTCACAAAAATAGAATACCAATATAAATATACATTTTTTGATAAGGAGTTAAATATGCTAATTTTTGTAAGGAGTTTAGCTTGAAAAGATGCTAATTTTGTGAGGAGTTTAGCTTGAAAAGATGCTAATTTTAAGCAAAAATATATAATTTTATAGGAATTATTAGGGGAAAATGAGGATAGTTTAGCAATCAACTTAAATTAATGAGGATAATTTTGGCAATCATAATTTTAATCCTTACTTGTGACTTAATGTACCAAACACTATAATAACATAACTCATAATTATCTTAATCTACCAAACATCCAATATATGTAAATTAACTAATCGAAACTATGATTACTATCATAATGGTATCATGTCTAGTCGAAACATGACATAGCTACCAAACGAGTCCTAATGATATACTCCCTCCGTCCCACAAAAGATGTCACACTTTCCTTTTTAGTTTGTCCAACAAAAGATGTCACATTTCCTCTTTTTTAAAAAAGTTCCTTCTCATATTAATTATAAAATTATATTTTCTCTCACCACTTAACACACAAAATAACATTTCCTAAAATCCCGTGTCATTTCCCAAGTGTGACATCTTCTCTGGGACGGAGGGAGTAACTCATACTCCCTCCGTCCACGAATAAGAGTCTCGTTTTTCCATTTTGGTCCGTCCATGAATAAGAGTCCCGGTTCATAATTACCATAAATGGTAAATAGCCCCACATTCCACTGGCTCATTCCACTCACATATCATTTAAAACTAATATATACAAGTGGAGCTCCTATTCCACTAACTTTCTTCCACCCACTTTTCTTACCATTTCTTAAAACCCGTGCCATTTAGAAATGAGACTCTTAATCGTGAACGGAGGGAGTATAATATTTCATCTATCCCATTTAAGATGACTACATTCTTGAATAGCACGAGATTTTAGATGTAGTTGGTCGGCGGAGTAAATTAGAGTTATAGTTAGTCATCAATTTAATTTCAAAAAAATACATTCATTTTTGCATTGTTAACCGAATTCCCATGTGAATATTTCTCTTTATTTCAGTCTTTCTTTATTTGTTTTATCTTCATATCTCTCATCAACAATCAACATTATACTGTCACTGCAGTGTCGGAGATACATCTGTCGGAGGTACTAATTCAGCAAATTCAAAATTGGTGAGTTTAAATTCATTTACTAAGATTTATGACGATACAAAAGATTTAATTGTAATTTATCAATGTCGATGATTTAAATGCTTCATACTCCAATATTACCCGAATATATACTCAACTTTTTTCGATCGTGATATTCTTAGCTTAAGTTCTTACAAAGTCAAATTATAAATAAAATTGGAAAATATTAATGGGTCTTAATCCTCCACTGGGCTTAGTTTAGATTAGGGCCTCTCCGAATAGATAATAAGATGGTTAATATGCCATAAAACTGATAAATGGGCTTCTACTTTTGCTTCATACTCGTATAAAATCTTGTCATATTATGTATTTTCTTATTTTGGTGATTAAATCTATAGTATGTCTCACTTTACGATGTTGATTAGATATGTACTTTATCAGAGATTACGTACATAACATAATTAAATCTAAGGTCGGTCTTTGCGTAGTAAATTAGTACACTTGTATCAATTAATGTATTGTGTGTGCATCATCCAACATATAATTGAAAGCAAATTAAAATAATTGAAATTTAATGATTGATCCCATTTGTGATTCATGCATGCAAAACTTTTTGTTTAAACCCCTAAAGACCTTAATCATAATGTTGTGTCCCATAGATTAGCTTATCGAATCTTATTCTACTTGATAACATATCTTCATGGATGTCTGGATTAACTTATTGGGACTCTATTAGAAAACATTTTCGTATCAATATGTATATATAGTTATATGGTGAGTATTATGCCAAAATTCTCTTTGTTACACATGATCGTAGCTAGAAAAACTGCCCTTAATATCCATGAATTTAGCTTTGGAAATGAGATTGCTAGTTATATAAAATTCATAGAGTTTTTTTTTACCAATACTCATTTTTTGTGATTTAGTGAAATATTCATAAATACTACTACTAACATAGAAGAAATCAGGAAAACATACTGTAACACCCCACTTTTTCGACTCTAATTTTAGAGCCAAAAATTTAATTCCCTAATTTATGACTTAGGAGACGAGAATTAATTGAGGAACGAAATTATGACCGGGTCGAGTTTAGGGTTGCGTTGGAAGTTTGAAAAGTCAAACTTGTTGATTATATGACGTGGCATGTGAATATTTGAATTTAAGGAATTATGTGATGAATTATGTGTTTATGGGTGAGTGAGATTATTAGGATATTTTTCCATAACCTTATTTTCTTGAATTTTCGAAAACCCCTCATTTTATTTGAGAAAATCCTTTTTCCCGGATTTAATTTAATTCTTGGGATATTTATCCAAATTAAATCCAAGACCCAATTATTCCCTATTTTAATGAGAAAAATCGGCCCCCACTTGTTCTAGGTGATTTTCGAAAATCACCTATATTTAGGAAGGAAAGAATTATTTTATTTTTAATTGATCCCTTATTGATTTCCTTCCATACCTCAAATTAAATATTCTAGCAAATCTTACCATACCTCAAGGAGATCTTGTCATATCTTATTTTAGTTAATAGTAAAAATCCATTCCTTATTTAATACCTATAGTACATGCCTATTTTCCTTTCCCAATGGGAGGATTTTTATTTTATTTTTCTCCGTGATATTCTATTCTACTCCGTAAAATATACAAAACAAAATCTTGGCTAATTAAAAGCCACCATTTTTGAAAATTTCATGCTTGAGCCCTAGAGCTTATTTTTGTTAATTTCCCTACTCCACAATATTTGTTTATTTAATTGTGGAGAATAAAATTCTTTCCAAATATTCCTACTTAATTACCTAAAGATTTTATTGAACCCTATAAATAAGAGCAAAACCTAACCCTAACCCTCATTATTTTCGCCCCCCATCCATTATACACGCCCCCTCCCTCTTTTTCCCTCACTCTCAAGTTTCTTCTACTTTTCTCCAATAATCCTTCATCCTTTGAGAAGAATTAGAGTTTGAGCCTCAAGATTTTTGAAGAACCAAGTCTCTACTTTGTTTCTACCGTTCGTTTTTCTCCAAAAAGGTACTCCTATATTAATTCTTCTTCATCTAACCGATTAATCGGTATTCTTGAACCTCATGCATCTTGATCGAGTGAAAGTGGGATAAAGGGGATATGGAATATATGTGTGCATGTGTGTGCGTGTTGCGTGTGTGTGTGTTGTGTGTATGTTGGCAAAATACTCTTGTGTGAATATGTTGATGATAGATCTAGAATTAAGATGCGAATGAAATTTATATGATGAACATGACTTGATCTTGATTGGTGATATTAAGATAAACCGATGGAAAAAGGGAAAACGTGAGGCATGCATGATTTAGGAATTTATGTTAGGACTAATACATGGTATATACATGAGTGGTAAAAAGGTGAAACCTCGGTTGCGAAGCTGGATAACAAAGGGAAAGAACATACTTGAAATCTAAGCAGTCGAGGTGGGCTTTACTCTTAAACTCTCTTATTTCTTGCAAAAATATTGATTGGTGTTATAAGGGTGGTTTGAAACGTTATGCCATGCCTGTGATTGTTTTTGATGATATTGTGTGCCTGATGCCTAGTTTGTGAGTACGCTCCATTAGGCTACAATGGCTATGGATATGTATAAACGAATTCGGGTCTGAGTACGGGTCGCAAACCCTACCAGGCTGTGTACACGGTGGGATCGGGAGCCGTCCTTGCTAGTCGGCCGGTCTCGTGGGCAAAAAGTGTGGCCACACTTTCGTCGCACCATGGAAAGATTGTGATTGTGATTGTGATAATTGATGAGAAAGTGGGGGAGTTGTTTGATTGTGATTGTGATAATTGATTGTGATAATTGTGAAAATTATTTTTTGTGATACTCGTGATATTATTTTATAACTGCTTAAAACTCGAGTTCACTATGGTAAGGGTGGCATAACTTATTAAATAAAATGTTTTGGCAACGAGTTCACTGGGTATTTCAAAATACTCAGCCCTGCATGTGTTTTCCTTATGTGCAGGTTGAATGGCGGCGAGCGTTGGCGGGTGTTGAGCAAACTTAATTAATAAGATGGATATTTTGAACCTCGAGTGTAGTCGTGTCTTCATACATGGCTTCACTTTCTCTTGGATGCTTCCGCTAAATTTCGAAACTCATTATTACCACTTAGTCATTTTGAACTTATTTTTCCCCTTGGCTTAGACGATTGAGACATGTCGTGGATTTTGTTGAGCTTATGTCAAACCCTTGTTTTTGGATCGTAGTTTATGCTATCTTTTCTCCTTTGACTTTCTTGTTAAACCCTTGACTATTGAAAGGGAGGACCGGGTATGGTCGGTAAACACGCTGTGCGCACAGAAAGAATATAACAGGTTCCCTTCGTCCAGCAAATCCACTAGATCACGCGGTCTAGGAACTCGTTGGTCGTCGGAGAATCCTGGTCGTCGGACACACAAAGCACTCTTTCAAAAACCCTCAACCACTTTACTAAACCTAGCATAGGGAAGTAGGGATCGATCCCACAGAGATGGATGCGTAATAATCATTTCAAGGATTTGGACTTATTTTTGGGGTTGGCTGCTGCCACGCATTTTTCTTGGGTTGAGGAAAATAAACTTAACTTGGGAATTTAAACTGCTACGCTAACAGCTAGACCTAGGCGAAACAGCAAAAGCATGCACGAAAATTAACCGAACAATCACTAGATCTAAGAAACTACTCTAATTACCTAGACCTGGGAAACAAACTGACTGTGGGGACCATAACTGAAAAAGCAGAGTACGGACGAAAAGCTGGCAAAACAACTAACTCTGGTACTAACTACCAGCGACATCATCTTCTTCAACCAATTTGCGTAAAAACTCAGAAGAAAAACAACATGAACGAAATCAGAACAGAGCAAACTGAATCTAAACCATTTTAAAGAGTAATAACAAAGAACTAAACAGATCTACAGACGCTAGACGAAGCAAAACAGAAAGCAAGCGGAAAACTCAAAATCCATGCACAACTCAACCTCCTCACTTCGGATCCAACCTCAGACGCTAAATCCACTCCGGATCCAAGCATCCGACACAAACTCCAACCAAAAGAAACATTTCATAACTTCAGATTTAAACAACAACCTCCAATCAATCAACAAACCACAAATCTATCACCAAATTCCCAGATCAAGTACCCCAACAGCAAAAACAGAGATCGACATATAACTTGTCAAAATAAAACCTCAACTGCAGGATCTATGTAAATCAACTTGAAAAATCACAGATAAACGCAAACTAGCAGAAGTGAATAGATAATCAGTAGCATCAACAACCGCATCGACTCCCAAAAGTGAAGTTCGACCGCAAAAGTGCAAAACAAACTGAAAATTAAAGAGATTGTATCCTCGCCCTCACGCGGACGGTGTTACGACTGAAATTTTGAAAAACAAACCCCCTCGGAACCGAAACTACCCCAGATCTCCCATTCCCAAGTGTGTGTTGTGTGTGTGAGCTAAGAGTGAGCTAAAAAGAGTGATGATTTTGTGTGTTGCATGCTCTTCTATTTATAGGCGTTGGAGTGGGGCCCAACGAGGTATAGATAGACTTTGATGCCCTCAGCTACTGACTCCCTCCTTCACACCTTCTTTTTCCTTAGATTCTGCTCATTTTTACTTCATTCCTTCGCTAGATTATTTCCTTCAGCACCTCCTTGATCTAGCGATTCTGTCACACACCTGGCTTATAAACCGTGTTAGACCCAGCAAAATGTAACGCTTTTCACCATATAACCGATGCATGAAATTAGCCTTATCAACTATGATCGTCATTTATGATTACCTAATCTTCATTGATTTTTCTTGATTTAACTGTTGTCTTATTGCCTCAATAGCTCGTTAAATGCCTAGGTCAAATCTCTTTAAATGAAACCCTAGCCTTGCTCTCGTTATATTTATGTTATCTAGGTAGCGACCGCCGAATTTATTATACCCTAGAAGGGCGGGTCGTTACATATACCATACATAAAAGACAACATATATATGAAATTTGTGACAAATTTAAATTAGGGAAAAACAATAAATAATTGAAATTAGGTGATCATTTTTCAAGTCATATTATATGATGAGGCCACCGCTCTTATTTTAAACTCTTGAACAGATGTCACATAGCCATGTGAAAGAAGAGTGGTGAAATTAAACATTGTAGTGATACACATACGATGTGTATGTGGATATGTATAGTAGAAAAATTGATGTGGTTGGGGTGAATAGATGATGAGAACAATTTTGAAAAGAGGGCTTGAAGCAGAGGGAACATGATTCCCTTCATGCTATTTCATTCTTTCTCTCCATTTTATACTACTCCATCATTTATTCTTCCTCACTTTTGCATAATAGTGGAGTTATTTTTATCATTTTGATACATTCCATAATAGCATAGTCATTTTCTTTTTTAGTAAAAGTCACACTTTTCTTCTTACTTACTTTACGCTCTCTTACTTTGTTCTCTTTTCATCTCTCTACATTTTTCATTTCCTATTTTATTCTTCCTTTACTAAACTCACCTAACACAGTTTTTCTTAAATCATGTACCGAAAAAATACGCCTTCACTATCGCGGAACGAAGGAAATAGTATTAGTTTGGGAAGTGATGATTTAATTTATCAGGTCAATATTTTTCTCCCTCTTTCTTTCCACCCCATAAATTACAAGGAATAATGACAGCATGTTATGTCAGCACAATCAATGTATTGAGTAAAGGAAATGGTGTTTTAATTAAATACATATATTTAATGAAAAATACTAATTTAAACAATCAGTATATTAAAATATATATAGACTAATCAATATTTTAGGTTGCCGACGTGGGGAAAAAAGGTTATGCACGTCAGAAAAGCAGAGAGAACAGTAATTGTGGTGTTGAATTAATGAAACCATTAGCCTACAATAACATGATTCTCAGTTGCGTGCAATGAATCGACTTGTATGAATTGTTGCCTATACTTTAAATTAATGTTGACATCCAACAAAGCTAAGTTGAAAGGAACTGTGCATTTAAGGGACAGAGAGGAAACAAATGATGATTTGCGTGGTGCAATCAACATATAGATTCTTGCTCAAAATCACTTGTAATTCTTATTAAATTAAATAAAAGCCACGAGAGAATGATGTAGCGTGTAAGGATTTTTCATCCACTTATAATGAGAAAATTTTGTAGCTTTGAAGGGCTCGAGGAATAGTGATGAGTACTGCAATCTATTTGAATAATACTTGTATTTCGCAGTAAAAAAAATTAAGTACTACTACAGATGAATTACTATTAAAATTGGCCGGGGATCTAATTGAATTCTTCAATGCCTCTATTCAAGTTATTCCCTTATGTGTAGTTCACTAATGATTTCAGGTCACATGTTCTATCAATTCATCAGATCTCTTCGATATTTGGAGGTGAGATTTATTGATGTACATATATTAATATACATATTCTTAAGTTACTCCTATATATTATGTCCTTTTCTGAGATATAATATGTCATTAATAAACAATATATATGCAACGAATTTTAGAAGTACTACTATCACTTAATATGACATATTGCATACATCAACATGGGTTCACAAAAAAATCAAAATCAATCATATTTTTATAAAGACAATTTAGCCTTTAATTTGCATTATCATTAGCATCGCAAACATGTGGTAAAGTGGTAAATTAGTGACTTGAAGAATGGAGACTAATGATCTACTTCTTCATTTCTTTTCTTTTTAAGATTAATGATCTAGTTCGACCTCCCATTTACCTAGTTAATAATTAGTGGCAAAACAATTAAACTCAAAGACAAAAAAGTGGTGGGCACCTCTAATGCAATATTTTTGTGCGCATGGTACAGTAGCACTCACACTCTCTTAGTGCTCAAAACTCAACATAAAATAACCAATTATCTAATTTCTTACTTTCTACAAATGGATGAAATATAATCCTTTTCCACATCACCACATGTCTGTGTATATACATATTCACATGTATGTGCGCATGCAAGCATGTTTGGCGGCTAAAGTGAGTTGTAACCTTCTGAAATTATGGATTTGTCGAGCTAATTAAATTAATAATGTCTTTTTTGGGTGGGGACTTCATGTTTGTAAAATTAGATGTAATTTTGGATAGATGTCACTGTGGTAGGGCACATATACTAGATTGTGTTTAGTTACATGGGACTTTGTCGGGTGCACATACTCGTTAGGTTTACCTCTATCATTGGATTTTTTGTGTCCCAAAATTTTATATATCTATGAGTAATAGTATGTGAACTTGGATAACCTTTTAGATAAGGAGATTCAATTTAATTTGGTTTTCATATTTTTGATTTATCTCTTTTCAAATATATTAAGGTATATAAGTCAAAATATAAAATGTATTTTATGAAAAAAATAAGAATATTATGTTAAAAAATTATTTCCATTTACGACTGATCCCGGTGCCTGGTGGTGGGTATTGTTGCAAAAATACCCATACGTACATTTTTTTCGACTCTAAAAATCGACGTGTGATTATTTATATCGCCGTGGCTTTTGGTCTTGTACCCTCACATCAACTTTCTCAAAAACATTTTACATTTTTTAATGTTGAGAATCGATCACATATATACGTTCCATATATATTGTGACAATATCCGGCATGTCCTTATAAAAAAAATAAATCCCATAATATATACTCCACACTAGAGATGATAAAACATACAAGAACCTTCTTATCAAGTGGCACTACACATCAATATATATCTTGATGCTCAATATATATCTTGTTGTTCCAAACATACACTTTTGTTTATGCTTTGAGGTCCCTTCTACTTATCCCTATTCAAACTTGTGTTTTTTTATTCTGTTGGGAAAGATTTGAATTTGACCTTTTGATGTAAAAAGTTGAGATTTTGCTATTCTTTTAAAGTAAGATTTTGCTCAAAAATTACATCCCCTTTATCCCTCGAAGCTCAAAAAAGTGGTTGACCAATTCCTAAAAAACCCACACACACACACGGATCCGTGCGGGTATGTATTGGTATATGGAGTTTGGTGGTTCGCGTGGTCATTATGGTGTATGCCAACCCACCATACGATTAACTATGATGCATACATGCATTGTGAATATCATTTCAATTCTTACTATAAATCATTTTTATTTCTTCGATTCTCAAACTCACAATTTTTAATCATTGATTATCCAACTCTTTTCTTTTATTCTCTTTTATCTTATACACCCCCTTCTCATTAATAGCCATCCTCCAATAATATAGTACTTTCTTTCTTCTTAATAAGTGTCCTAAAATTTAGACAATTTTACTTGTACTACCTCTAATATTGCACTAAAAATTCACAATAATAAATTTAGCAATTGTTTACGATGAAATTCGAAAGAGTTACATTAAGCTATAGTTTAAACGTTATTTATTTATTAAGGTTTTAGCAAATTCAAGAGGTTACAAATATCTAAAGTTGTCGATGATGTTATATTGTAACATTTTGGTTGATCTATTGATTAATTTATTGATTATTTTAATTATCGGCGACGTTTTACCTATTCTTCCCTAGTTTGACTGATCATGATCTGCGACGGGTGGTTATAATGTTTTGGTTACATTGATTTACAAATTTGAGAAATGGAGGATTGCTGATTTGTTTAAGTAAATGTTTGCACCAACAGTGTCATCAAACATGATTAAAGATGGGAGAACTTATTTTATATGAGGGCAAAATTCAGCTTCGGATAGGAGATATATAAATATAGGGAAAAGATCATATATGAGAATGACAATTTGAAGGAAAGAAGAGAAAAAAATTTGCAACTTTTTTTTATCACAAACATCTATGTGAATTTAAACCTACATTTGAAATATTGTCAGAATTTTCATATTACCAATTATCTTAATGCGAGTTCTTAATCTTTTCAGTTTACAATAAATAACACTTCATCCGTTCCATAGTAATGGAGGCGTTTTTTTTCAGCACGGAGATTAAGAAAAATTGTGTAAGGTGTGTTAAGTAAAGGGAGAGTAAAGTGAAAAATGAAAAAGGTAGAGAGATGGAGAGAGAATAAAGTAAGAGAGAATAAAGTAGGTGTGTAAAAATGTGTTGACTTTTACTAAAAAGGAAAATGACTCTATTAAGCGTACTAAAATTACAAAATGACTCTATTACTATGGAACGAAGGGAGTAAGAGATAATGATAATAAAATTTCCCAATTCCTTAATATACAAATTTTGGCAGTTGAAGACATATATGTTATTAAGAATTAAATTATTCAAAATGCATTTATTTTGAAATTTCTGAAGGAACTGGCAGCGGAAGCGCTCACATAAATCATTAACAAATAATTCAGATCTATTTAGCGGATTATTTAGACAAATTCTATTCGCGTAATTATCACATGTATCATGCTCATAACTCAAATAATAACATGTTTTAAATTAATTGAAACCTAAAACACGCTTTTCTAAGGTTTAGCCATTATACCTTGATGATTCTCTAAAGAATCGAAGATGGCTAGCGCCTTCTCCACGTGAAGATCTTTTAGTACAAAACCACAGATCTTCTGACTGGTTCTCGGACTGTGAACTGATATCAGGGTGGACTGATCTCACCAGTGCACTAGGACTTAAATAGAGAAGACAGAAATCCTTTCTCACGGAGGAGAAAAATTCGACCTCTACTAGGAGTAGGGGGGCCGAAAATTTGAGAGTAAAAACAAGTGTATTTTCTGTCTCCTTTATTCTCCTATTTATAATAAGTCACATATTGGGCTCAGACAGGAATCTATAGAAGGCTTTGGATATGAGCTCCTCCAATTAGCTTTTTACTAATTAAATTAAACCCAATTTAATATAAGCTTAAAATTGGAATATTACGAGCAGCCACTACATAAGTAATACTGCACTCCCCATCCAAATCCGAAATTATAAGTACTTCGGGTTTCCATTACTTTATATTTATTTCTCGCGCTTAAGATAGAAACATCCATTAATTAATTATTGTCTGCTATGGACTTAATTAATTAATATCTTATTTATTCCAAGAGATGACTCAGCAAGAAAATCTTATTTATTATTCATAGAGTAATTAAACTCCAACTAGCTAGGTTCCGAATAATAAAACCTTATTTCAAGCTTCTCTTGAGGATGTTATCAAACGAGATTCACCTCGCGCACGATACAACATAATAGCAATCCTAGCACCGCTAGATATTAATCACCACTACCCCATATACTAGGCTTATTGGGTTGCGAAAAACCCGCACCATTTGGTAAGTCAAAGTAGTGCATAATCAATACCGTATGCTTAATGCTAACGTACATTGATTGAGAAATAATTTACGAGACCTCGTCTTTCAGTAGATAGCATAAAGACTGTCTCGCTGTTAGATCCATTCAGTGCTATACCACACCAATGTCATCTTATTTCAGTAAGGCTTAGAAATAATCGGACTGACATTGCAACCTTTCACGATAGGTAGTCTAAGCCTATCTAGGTTGTGAAATTATTCTTTTTCTTTGTTTAGAACTGACCGTGTTACCTTAAAGTGAACGACGCCTACAACCGGTCTACTAAAACAAAGACTTAGACTTTGTTAAGTTACTTATACATTTAAATATGCAATAAACATCCATTAAATGTAAAGCATAACAACATTATGACAAAAATAATCTGTTTATTCATTTGGAAAATAAAATAAGAGTTTTAACAGTATTCAATCACTCGAAAGGTGATTTCTAGTATACAAACTCTAACAATTTCAACCTCATAATTAGTCATATACACTCACACCACACTCACGCAGATTAGGTGGAGTAAACCCCAAATTATTCCTACTTGTAGGGAAGCGTTTTACGAGTATCTCCAATAATTTACACTAAACTTAAACTCATTTTAGTGTAAATATCACATCAAATATGATTTTACTCCAAGCATTTACACAAACTCAAACTTAAAAGAATATTTTTTATATTATGCCTTTTTTACTCATAAAATTTGAAAAACTTTTAGGTTTTGGTTTAGTGTAAACCTAAAGATAGGTATTTTTTTCTAAAAAAACAAAAATGAGATTGATTTTTGAGTAGTGTTGGAACTAAAATATACTTATCCTATTTTAGGTTTTAGTATACCCTTGGAGATGGAGATGATCTTAGTGCGTTTAATCTTCCTAAAGTGATATGTTCTTATATAAAATGATACATATACATACATATAATGATAAAATTACCAGTTATTATAAGCTTGTGACTCTGTCAAGTCGATGAAGATTATCTTTCTTCTCGTATGATTAAGGTAAGTACTCTTTAACAGTTAGAACTAAAAGTAGCTTAAAAGCTAAGGGTAAAACTTTTGGTGGATACATAGACACTCTAGCTTTGTATTAGCCTTCATTATCTTTCTTGAATTGGAAACAATAATTAAGATACTAATACTTTGGTTTTATGCCATCAATGTGCAAGTATATGTCTGTAAGTTGTTGGGTAGACACTAGAAGAACAAAACTTACTACTCACAAGTTAAAATCAATTGACAATTAATTTTTTTCTATCACAATAATTACTTATAAAAGTTTAAAAGCTAGGGGAATTGAGTTTAAATCATCACTGTCAACATGTACTAATCATAACAAAGACCTATTGTGTTAACTAATTAAGTAATTTATAACATAAAATATCTCTTTTGTTGATCTTAATTATAAAGCAAGCCACGGATCAATTACGTCCCAAATGACCAAATGGGAAAGGGGAATAATCGAAACTGTATATCTCCTCATTTTTAATAGTAAAATGTTGTTCATATATAGCTGAATGGTAGGTGCAATGCTCGTATATATAATCCTAAATTAATTTTGATAAATATATACTCCCTCCATTACAAGCTACTTGCTCTATATTCCATTTCGGATCTTTTTAAGTTACTTGCACAAAAGTAGATATATAATATTGCTAGCATAACTAGAGAAATTTGAATCTAATGCTTCACTGTAAGTAACTGATTGTAATTAGGAAGTCAAGATTGACTGTAAAGTTCATGTCCCCTCAATACTTTGGTTACCTCATAGCTTACTTAACAAACTTATTTTTGAGTTTGCATTAATAGTACTAAACTGAAAAAATTGAATTTAATCATGGTAATCTGTCGGCACAATGTAGATGTATACTTGTAGAATTTCCCAATAAGTGAAGTGCAGACAACTGGCCTGTGGTATAATATAAATATTAAAAATAAGAGTATTCCCAATTTTGAGAAATCTTGAAGCAAAATCCAAAAATTGTGTGTGTGTTTATAGTGATGGCGGGATGTGGGCACTTGAGAGCATTCCATACAAGGAAATAGGCCTGCCTCCGCTTAGGAACTCTCATAATTATTATCATGCATTTGAACCATCTAACTCTATTATTATGTCTTTTCCTCTAAATATTACTATTATCATTTTGCCCCTATTCAATCATCTACATCCCTTCACTTTACACTTCTTCTTCTATTATACAAAAACATCAACACCAATATCACTTTTCCTACAGTATTATTTTCAGAACAACCCTCGAATTAATATTCAGAAATAAAAATATATGTATATTGAATCATTAGCTAGGTAGTAATTTGCATGGCTAGTTCAGATTTCAAATGATAACTCGTTAGAAATGTTGTGAAGCGCTCTGCTCAGTAGTGGTGCACCTTTTGAGCAGCATGAAATTATGCCTAAACTCGAATATTTTTTGGCACTTTCCCCACCATATCTCATTGTTTTGTAGTACTATCAAAATTTGATTAATATTCTACTACTAACTACTTAGACTATACACCCACCTCCATTAGTATTATCTCAATCAAGACATACATAATATATAAATACATAAAACAGGGTAGGCGTGGGGATAAAATTAGATTCATGTTATTGTCTTGAAAAAGATATTACAAAATCTCAAAAATAACCATCATCTTGCACTCATTATGCCTGCAATCATTCTCTTTTGGTTGCCTCACCCGCATGACCCCCTCTTCACTCTCTCTTCCCCTTCACCCCCCAACTATATATATACACTCACTCTCCTGTATCACATGATCAATACTCTCCCTTCTTCAAAACACACACATCAATTCAATTCTTGATCGATCCAATGGCAGCCTCGGGGTTCGAAGGGTTCGAGAAGCGGCTCGAGCTCCGCTTCTCCGGCGCGCCCGAGAAGAAGGGCCTCCGCCGCCTGGACTTCTCCAAAATCGAGAAAGTCCTGCACGCAGTGCAGTGCACGGTGGTCTCAGCCGTGGGGAACACGCACTTTGACTCATACGTACTGTCAGAGTCAAGCCTGTTCGTGTACCCCACAAAGATCATCATCAAGACATGTGGGACCACCCAGCTCCTCCAATCCGTCCGCCCATTGGTGGACCACGCGTCCACCCTGGGCCTCACCATCCGCGCCTGCAGGTACACCCGCGGCTCCTTCATCTTCCCCTCCGCCCAGCCCTACCCCCACTCCTCCTTCAAAGACGAAGTCCTCTACCTCGAGGACAATCTCCCCAAACACCTCTCCATCAAAAAGGCCGCCGTCATCACCTCCAAATCCCCCCACAAATGGCACGTCTTCACCGCCTGCGGTTATACAACCGCAGACAATTATAAGGATAATGGTCTATTCACAGTAGAGATTTGCATGACCGACCTCGACCGGGTCCTGGCCAGGAACTTCTTCCGCCGCTTCAACGACGCCAGGACCGGGGACTCGGCCGGGGCGGAGATGACGGACGCCACCGGGATCAGGAGCGTGAACCGGAACGCGCTCATCTGCGACTACGCATTCGACCCGTGCGGCTACTCCATGAACGGGATCGACGGCAGCCGCTACTCGACTGTCCACGTCACCCCCGAGGACGGGTTCAGCTACGCCAGCTTCGAGTCGGTCTACGGAAGCCGGGAGGAGTTTGTCGAGGCGCTGCAGAAGGTGGTCAAGATCTTCCGCCCGGGGGCGATGTCGGTGTCCACCACCGGGCGGGAGGAGGCGTGGAGAGGGGTGGCGAAGGCCCTCGAGCCGTTAGGGCTGAGGGTCAGGAGCCGGGCGGCCGACGAGTTCCCGGATGCCGGAACCGTCGTTTTTCAAACGTTTACGACTCGCCGGAAGTAGGCGGTGGAGGGAGGTGGCTAGATGATCAGTTCAAAGGAGTAAATTAAAGAGTGTATGAAAAGATTAGGTGGAATTCTTTTTCTTTTCTTTTTTTTCCTCTTTTACTCCTTTTTTAATTAAGGGGTTGGGTGGTGGGATTTAGGAAACATGAATATTGATTATGCATGCTAATTGATGTCATTGCATGGATGATGAGAATCAAATGTGGGGTTGACTTTATCTAGAAGAAAAATGTTCAAAAAAAAATTTAAAATGGAAAAATTGTAGTGATATAAGGATGATGTGGGAATGGTTGTAGTAGATGGTATTGGGTTCATCATAATATTGCACCCCACTTAAATATGGCACGCCTAGAACAATTTTTTTACATTTGGAGTATATTTATCATAGTTAGTGGGGTTGGAGGGATCTCTGAAAAGTGCTCCAAATATGTTGTAATTTTTCCATGTTTATATGAACTTTCTACCATCTCTTTCGCAAATGGTTTTCAATTTTGTCTTCTTCATAGTTTAATTTTATCATAGCCGCTAGGCGTGGAGAGGACTAGTCCATTTACTACCATTGACTATATATATTCCTAAAAATGATGTGGCTCAGTGAACTAAGTAAATTATGATGCCAAAAACTATTCGAGAAATAATTATTTGAAAGGTGAAGTTTAACTATATCTAGATATTGTTTATAAATGTAATGAATTATCAGTGCATAACTATATTTTAAATGTATAATTAGAGAATAAATTTTGCTCACACGTCATATTCATCCAAGCTAATCTAAAGAATAAAATAATTTTACACATTCAATTAAGAAATAACTGAATAAGGGTATTTTAATTAAAAACTTTCTTACTATTTTCATCCATATTTACTCCAAATTTTGTTTCGCAATTTTCACCGATTTATTTCTATGTTCCAGATATGTATATAACAACGATAATTTGTATATTCAATGTACTTGCTATTGTTATCAGAGAGAGTAAGTAATACATTCGAAAAGGTGTTATATTATCGATCACACAGAAAGAAATTATAGCTCATAGGGATCTCATTGGTGTCCTGTGTAATTCGAGTTCATCCTAAGGGATCTCATTAGTTCACTTTGTAGTTAATTGTGATTTTGTTGTAAACTTATTTTTTTGTTTAAGCACAAATGCAAATTAGTTTAATGCTTACATGTGTTTAGTTCAACATGTACATGTTTAGTTAATGTTTTTATTTTATTGTAAACTTATTTTTTGGTTCATCATTAGTTTGATATAATTCATTGCTTTAGTTGTTTATTTCATATCAACCCTTCATTAGTTCACACTCATATAAAGGTATTTTTCATATATATTCTAGAATTTTCTATTCTATTTTTTTTTATATTCCATGTAAAAGTCTAGATTTTTTTCTATTAAAATCAAGATAAGTATCTAAATTTCTACTATATAATATATTAAATTTAGATAATGTTTAGATATTTATATCACATAATGTCTATATATTTCTTTAACATAATTCAAATTTATTTTCTTTCATTCTAACAATTATGTATATATTTGGATTGTGTTTGGATTGATGCATTGATTATTGTATTGGATAAATTAATAAATTATGAATGCCAAAAAATAATAGAGAAATAATTTTATTTATAATTATACAAAATTAATAATTGAGGACAAAGGAAACTTTTAATCATAATTTTTAAAGAGTAAGTTGAAAATTATTTGTAAAGAAGATGATTAAATAGTCAAAGAGATCACTGAAGTTTGATATCGATTGAAAATCGAATAAGAACATATTCTGTTGACTAGTATTATAGACATTTGGTCTTCGTATAATTTATAATTATAATAGTTTATTATTAAAGGTCAAACATTGTATAGTAGAATAAAACATGATTAAATAAAAAATGGCCTGCAGTTTTTCAATATGAATAATCGAAGGCATGCGCATAAAATGATTAATAAAAAGTAGTAGTAGCATCTATTTCTAACTAATACTCTTAACCGTTTTACAAATTGGGTACTCTACTCTCTTGTTACCATTTGGGCCTATATATGGGCTAGCTATCGGGTGAGCTAACGGAGAAAGCCCAAGCCCAATGCCGTGATCAATTTGTGCATGCGCAGTTATGTGAAAACACCTAACCTTTTTTAAAGCTAAAAAGGAGTATACTAGGCCTAGAGGTGGCCAAACCCAACCGGACCGCCGGTTCCCAACCGGCGGGTCGGAATCGGACGACGGTCCCGGTTCGAAATCCGGTTTAGGGTTTATAACGGGCCGGTTACGGTTCAAAAAATATAAAACCGGAACCGGCGGTTAACCGAGGTTAACCGGGAAAATGTAGCCGTCGCCGGTAGGTTCCTAAGGTTGCAGGCGTAGGGCTGAAAACAGTCGAAAAAATGCCGGTTTGTGTTGGAAAACCGCCGGTTTCTGACACAAAACCGCCGGTTCCCGACGGTTCAGGGCTAGGGTTGCAGGCGTAGGCGTAGGGTTGCAGCGTAGGGTCTGAAAAGGTGTCGGAAACCGCCGGTTTTCGGTCAGAAACCGGCGATTTTCTGACACAAACCGGCGGTTCGGTCAGAAAACCGGCGGTTTTCGACCGTTTTCAAAGTCTCTTTGGATTTTACTATAGAATTTAAAAGTTTTAATAAGATTTAAATAAAAAAAATAAGAACCGGAATCGGCCCAGAACCGTCGGAACCGCTAAAAAAACGGCGGTTAGTAACCGGAACCGGCGGTTAAACCGGAACCGGATAACTGGTATCCGGGCCGGTTACGGTTCAAGCATTCGACGAACCGGAACCGGCGGTTTTTGAACCGTGGCCATGTCTGATACTAGCAAGTGTAAATTAAAAGGGGAGAAATAAGAAACTGATGATATAAAAATAAAAATAATTTCAATTAAAATAATACTCCACTTATTTGTTTTTTTTTTTTTTTTTGCTAGTTTAGATTGTCCATAAAAATTTGTCTTATTTTACTTTTGTTAAATTTCTTTAATGAGATATTTGTAGACCATATTCTTCACTAACAAGTGTTTTCTTCAACTCTTTCCAATTTTATCAATTTTGCATGTATACTTGTAACAACGAACAAGTTGGCGTTCCTTGCACGAGATGTACTAGTGACAAGAAACAAGTTAGCATGAAAGTGAGAGAGAGAGAGAGTATCTTCCATTGCGGGTGAAGCATATATATATACACGAGGATGCCAAAAGCTTCTTTGTGGAGAGAATTTTATTTTTTTAATTGGTTAAATGAGCATAAATTTAAAGGCCGCGCCACGGAAGACTCGAACTCGAGGCTTTTGGCCGGCCTCAAACATTATTAACCTCTCTACTGCTTTTGCCAACTCACACGAGGAGCGATTCTCATATCAAGGAAAGTTGCATAGCACCAGAAGACAGAAGGCATGCAATAACATGTGGAACAGTAGTACTTGACCCTTAAATCTAACCACATCTATGGAAAGTTGCATAGCACCAGAAGACAGAAGGCATGCAATAACATGTGGAACAGTAGTACTTGACCCTTAAATCTAACCACATATAGATGCTTTTGGGGACAACAAAGTTAACAAGTTTGACACTGGAAAACCCTAAGAAACTTCGTTAAGTACGTCAAGATTCAATATCTTAGCAATTCAATGTAGATAAGTAGATCTAAATGTGGACATTGTCTTATTTCCCTAGCTCAGATGTTATTCTACTCTTTTTTTGGTTCATAGTAGTACCATTTTATCAGAAAAAATATTATTATTTGAATAAGTTAATCAATCTGTACTTATAAGATAATAGCTTGGTATATAGAGTGAACTGCATAAAAGGGCCCTAACTTTTTGGCTTGTTGCACCGTTGATCCCTAACAAAAAAAATCCCACCATAGGGGTCTGACAAAATATAAAATCACAAACTTTGCACATTTTGCCATTTTTCGGACGAAAATGCCCAAATATGGCTTGAAGGACAATTTAGTCTAGTTATCCTTCAAACCTGCAGAATTCTGCAAACCTACACTTTGACTACAAGCTGATGTGTAAGAGATGTCAAAAATCAAACAAGCTATTTGAATCACCTACCTGTTTCCATCGAAATATGAAAATCATTAATTTATGCGTTAATAGTGACTTGAATTTGAATTTGTTGTCTTGCTATATAAAAATTTGCCAGCAAAACCTTTGCCCTCTCACAAATTAATTCATTATTTTATAGTACAATAATAATTATCAGTCAAAAACCTACTAATATTCTTATTTTAATATTTTTAGCTAAAGTAAGACCTCGACATTCTCAAATGTCAATCCATTAACTACCAACAACAGCTAAAATTATTTAAAATAAGCAACCATAATACTAGTATTGTCACAATTAATAGAAATATATTATTTCCAAAAAGGAAAAAAAAACAAATCAACATTTATTTTACTAGTATAAAATTCCAACTAAAGCAAATCAAGCTCTTTAGAGAGAGATAGTGAGCTACCTATTTTCTTTTGTTTTTGTTTTAATTTCAAAATCCCCAAATTGAAGATCGAAAGTCCCCAAATCCAGAAACCCTCCTCCGCCATGGACGGCCACCGCGATCCGCCGCCGCTCCTCTGCCACACCACCACCGCGCAAATCCTCCGCCACTCCTCATCATTGTTCTATTCCCACCTCCTCACCTTCGTCTTCCTCTCCTCTCTCCTCCTCACCTTCCGCTCCAATGTCCAAAGCGCCTTCTATTACCTCTCCTCCCTCATCGACAACGGCCCCTCCTTGAAATCCCTCCTCTCCCTCCTCGATTTCTCCGCCTCCTCCCATCTCCACCACAACCACCACCCCCGCTCCGCAGTCGCCGCCGTGCCTTCCTCCACCTCTCCCGCGTTGGAACCCTCAACGACGACTTCTTCTCCGGCGATTCCAATTTCGATCGCTTGTTATTCCACCCTTCCTTGAGGAAGCACGTCGCCAATTCCACCTCCGTCGTCCTCTCCTATTCGGAAAACCTCTCAGGATGCTCCTCTGTTAGGGTTATTAGAAAATTATATAAATAGCAAAATTAAACAAACAAATATAACATATAAAGTCTAAAATCACAGCACCAAACGGGAGTGGAGTAGGATGAGAGAGCGAAAATGACTACAAGTGAAAGTGAATAGGAGGGAAGTAAAAAATATGTGATTTAATTTTTATAGAATATCAATTCAGGTACACACTAGGTAGCTTGTGGGACGCCAAACTTCTGTCTATTTTCAAGGGAGAGAGAGGAGGGAAGACATGACATTTCAGTCACATCATTGGGTGGATGTCAGTCAAACTGCATGTTGCAGGTGTATGCAGACAGCTCTACACAGGCGGCGTCGGTAAATAGGCGAGAATACCCTTTCAGGGCATAAGGATGTTATTGTCCGAAAAAACCTGGTTTGTGATTTTATATTTTGTTAGATCCATATGGTGGGATTTTTTTTGTTAGGGGTCAATAGTGCAACAAGCTGAAAAGTTAGGGCCCTTTTATTCAGTTCACTCCAGTATATAAAATAAGATTCGTCTTAATTTTATATCCCCATAATCATTTTGACTTAGGACAACACTATTATATGTATAAAACAATCAATTAAAATCAACGATCAAGACCACAGCCATCAGCCACGATGTAAAACACAAGTCCTCCACCTAATAGATGCCTAGCAAAATCACGAGCTACTGACTTTTTGTTGAGATACAATTCAAAGTTTGAAAAATGGCGATCTAAAAATATAAAATGTAAAATAAAAAATAATTCAAAATATGAATGATAAAAAATTTCTATTTAATGTGATATTTACCAAAATAAATTTGAATTTGATATAAATGATTAGAGATATAATAAATACACATAAAATCCTTAATTTCATTTTAAATTTGAGCATGTACACTAACCTCCAAAAAATTTCGATTTTAAATTTAAATTCTGAAGAATAAGCCGCAGAGTAATTTAATAGAAGTACTGTATTAATCAGTAAACTAAAAATCTTGAAATACATGTTGTAATGTCCATTGATTTTGATATCTGAGGCAAAGCAAAAACCACATTCTCTTTCTGCACAAGCCCCACCACCTTCTCTTCCTTCAATTCTCATTTCACTGATAACTTAGCAATTTATGTTTGCTGCGATAAGCACAAAATAAAACTGAATAAAATTGGTGCCTTTTGCTTGTAAGAGCACTCCCAATGGCGACGGCGATAATCCGGCGATTTTTCGCCGGATATCGCCGACTTATCGCCGGCCATTGGGAGTGAGTCGGCGATTTTTCGGCGAATTTCCTACCGAATTTACGCCAAGCGGCGTTTTAACGCCGAAAAATCGCCGGATCATCGCCGGCCACTGTGGGGAGCTGTTCGGCGATAATCCGGCGATGATCAAATTTTTTTTTTTTTTTTTTCCTTCAACGGTCATATTCTAAATTCCACCCCTATAAATATTTCATCCTCTTCCTCCATTCATCACCCACAAACTTCATTCACACAAATTTTCAATCTTTTTTCTCTCCATCTTTATTAAATGAGTTCTGATTCATCGTCTCGTGCTCAGTCCGACAAGGAAATATCACATTCTTCTTCCGAAGAAGAGGTACCTCCCGCTCCCACCGGATGGGATGTAGCGGGTTTCGCCAACAACCCAATCAACAACTATATCTCCCGCCGCATACAAAGCGAGATCGCTCGAATGCAGCAGCCACCCCCCCAACGGCCAATCCGCCGGCGGCGCCGATACATCCCTCGCGACCACACTGGTGCGCACGATCGGCTGTTCGCCGATTATTTCGCGGAGGAACCACGTTATCCGGCAGATGTATTTCGTCGCCGGTTCAGAATGCGCCGCTCCCTCTTCCTGCGCATTGTTAATGCGTTGTCCGCGCGTTACCCCGAGTTCCGGCTCCAGCGAGACGCAGCAGGGAAGCCCGGACTATCGCCCCTACAGAAATGCACTGTTGCCATCCGGCAGTTGGCATACGGAGGGTCCGCCGACATGTTCGATGAGTATCTGCACTGCGGCGAGACGACTGGCAACGAGTGCCTGAAGAATTTCTGTCAGGGCGTGCGAGAGATATTTGGGGAGCACTACCTTCGCTCGCCGGACGCAGCTGACTGCCAGTTCCTACTGGATTGGCACTGGAGGACCCACGGCTTTCCGGGGATGCTCGGCAGCATCGACTGTATGCACTGGCAGTGGAAGAACTGCCCAACCGCGTGGCGAGGCCAGTTCACTACCGGCTACAAAGGTACGCATCCCACCATCATTCTTGAAGCCGTTGCCGACCAACGGCTTTGGATTTGGCATGCTTATTTTGGTATAGCCGGGTCGAACAACGACCTAAATGTTCTCAATTCCTCGCCCCTTTTCAACGAGCGGATCAACGGGTTAGGCCCCTCCATCGAATTCACGGCCAATGGCAATGTGCATAACATGGGGTACTACCTGGCTGACGGCATCTATCCGCAATGGCCCGTGTTTCTGAAGACGATCAGATGCCCACTCGGAGATAGAAGAAGGTATTTTGCCCGAGCGCAAGAGTCTGCGCGCAAGGATGTGGAGAAGGCATTTGGGGTGCTCCAATCGCGATTTGCACTGGTAAAGGGCCCGACGCGCTTTTTCTACCAGGGGGATATTGCCGATATCATGTATGCGTGCATCATCATGCATAACATGATCATCGAAGATGAACACGAAGGCGTCCTCGACGTCACCAACGACCCAAGTGTTGCATCATCGAGTCACGGTGTCTCAACCGAGTCCGCCTGCCAGGGTGTACCGCACAACGAACATGAACGGTTCCAGGCGTTCATGGACATACACCAGAAGGAGGCCCATCAAGCACTACAACACGATATCATCGAAGAATTGTGGGCAAATAGAAACCGCGCCCACCGCCCTTGATTTTTTTTTTCTTTGAATTTTTTTTTTGATTTTTTTTCCATTCGTGTACTTTTTTTTTTTTTAATTTTCTTCGTTGTAATGTGTACCCGTGTTTAATACAACGAACTTTATTACTATTATTTGTTTTGTACTTATAAATTAAATAAGCTAGCTTTATTATATATTAAAATAAAATAATTAAATTAGTGATGATGAAAAAATGAAATGTTGAGTTAGGGAGAAATAAGGGAGAAACCATTGCAGAGGTTGGCTAAAAGTTGGCTAAAAACTGGGGATAAATTTTGGTGCTGATGTGGCGCTGATGTGGCAGGAGTTAGGGAGAAATAAGGGAGACCATTGGGAGTGCTCTAAATTAAGGTTGATTTGATTCTTATTTCTTACACTATTGCCCTTTTTCTGCAAGCACGGGTCTTCTTCACCTTGTCAACTCAAAACAATTCTTTCTCTCTCCGATCATTTCTTGTTGATTGGTTCTTGATTGGGAGATTTTCTCCGCTTTGAAAAATATTAATTCTATATTGGTCAGAACCCTTCTTTTCCGTTAGCTTAACAATTCAAGCTAATTCAATTCTAAGAAACTGCCATTTGGGGGTTTCTCTCTAAATATGCGGGAAACTCTTTTGAATTTCTTCCAAAAGTCTTGATTTTTATTTGTGGGTTTAGTTGCCCTCTTCAAGCCTAAGTTTTTATCAGGGCTTTCCGGTGGAAAATGGGTTGTATTCAGTCGAAATGCTGCCGGAATTACGCGGCATCGTCTGACGGAGAAAACGAGGAGGGTCAGAATGCTCATGTTGTTGCAAGTTCGTTTCTTGATGTTGTTGACGTTCCTTCTCATGATTTCAAGCTGTCTTACTCTGTGATTAGCCAGCGTGGTTATTATCCTGAAACCCCTGATAAGGAAAACCAAGATAGTTTTTGTGTGAGGACTAATATTCAGGGTAATCCCAATGTGCACTTCTTTGGTGTGTTTGATGGTCATGGTTTGTGTGGCACGCAGTGCTCGAATTTCGTTAGGGATAGGCTCGTTGAGATGTTGTCGAATGATGCTGCATTGTTGGATGATCCGGTTAGGGCTTATAGCAATGCTTTTCTAGCGACTAATGAGGCGCTTCACGATAGTGAGTTTGATGATTCGATGAGTGGCACTACAGCCATTACTGCTCTTGTGATTGGGGATAAGTTGTATGTGGCGAACGTGGGTGATTCAAGGGCAGTTTTGGCTGTTAGGGAAGGGGATCAGGTCGTTGCACATGATTTGTCGTATGACCAGACACCGTTTAGGAAGGATGAGTGCGAGAGGGTGAAGCTGTGCGGGGCTCGGGTTTTGAGCGTTGATCAGGTGGAAGGGCTTAAGGATCCTAGGATTCAGTCGTGGGGGGATGAGGAGACCGATGGGAATGATCCTCCGAGGCTGTGGGTGCAGAATGGGATGTATCCTGGGACTGCATTCACACGGAGTGTTGGTGATAACATGGCGGAGAAGATAGGTGTTATTGCTGATCCAGAGGTTGCTACACTGCAGCTTACATCGTCTAGCCATCCTTTCTTTGTCGTTGCGAGTGATGGAGTTTTTGAATTCCTATCCAGCCAGACAATTGTTGACATGGTATGCTGCTGCTGTATATAGCTTTGCCACTTATTTCTCATTGTTGATCTGCATCATAATATCGAAGTCTATTGATTGCCAAAACATGCCATCTTTACAGTCATATATGCAAAACACTAGGCTCTGTTTGAGAAATCTTTACATAATACTACTTGTTTTAGCCTTTGCTTACAGCCACTCGGAGTATATTATTATGCGTCGCGACCAATTAATGCGTGTGCAGTTAAACGTTTTGATTTTTTCGTAAATGAAATATGTCACCTCTGCTTTTTCCTACAAAATGTTGGTTTTACATCTAATAGCATTTCACACTCATTCATTCTTGGCATGCTGGATACATAGCAACTACTAACTAGATTATGTATCCTATAGTTACCAATAGGTGGGACATTTTTTTTTTAACATAATCTGGAAAATGAAAATATTTGATTGCTATGGCTTGTAGAGTAAAGGATTAATATCAGATGAATCTGGTTTTAATTTCTATAATGGATTATTGCAATTGAACTTATAGTGTTAGTTGCATCGTGATGGCTGCTACTGTAATTAGAGACGTAAACAGCTGACTAGAGTGGTTGTTGGTCTATTATATGATGTTCGCCTGTCTATCCCATCCGTGCAGGTTGACAAATATACGGATCCGAGAGAAGCTTGCTCTGCCATTACCGGTGAATCGTCCAAGCTGTGGTTAGAGCATGAAAGTCGAACGGATGATATAACAATGATCATTGTACACATTAAAGACTTGAATACTGTATAAAATCACTGGCTTTCTTCATTCTTAATACCAGATTTGCTTTGGTTAGTCGGGGAAATGTTTTGGCTGATTGTGAGAAATGTAAATTATTCTTATCCAAGTCCTATAGCATTGGTTCTACGTGTTAGTAAATGCTAGAAAGTAAATGTCCAAATAGCAACTGCTGTCATCTACCACTAATCTATTTGAGCCTTATTGATTTGGAAGCATTATTTCATTTGCCTCTTGGATTTTTTCTGGAATTGCAATATACATGTGTTTAGAAGCCATTGATGACCATAACTGAAAGCTCTCGAAATCCATTTGATTCAGATAGATAGAATAAATTGTTAAAAAAAACACAGGCCCTTGACAACTGCTGTTACTCTCGTACTATGTTATTTTGCCAGTACTTGCCATTCATCAAATCATGTTATAAAATCACTTGGAAAGGCTGCAACTATGCTTGGCGACGGCATTCATCTTCTTAACTCTTAACTGGGCTGTTGTAAGTGACTTTGAGGGAGGAGGGCTCTGAGTTCTTAAAGCGGCAGCCTCTTGCCGATAGTGAACATGGGAAGGAGAGAGCGAGAGAGAGTATTGCTGTGTAAGGAAAGAGTAACCAAACATGATTTCAGTTATTAAATAAACGGTCAAGCCAACCAAAAAGTTTTTCTTTAACAAAGATACAATCTTGGCTTTCCATATATTCCATATCTCTATTATTTAGTCTAAGAAATCGAACACCATCAGCACCTGCTCAGTTATTTCTTCCACCATTGCATGCTTTTAGGAGTTGAACTTCTGCAACAAAAAAAAATAAAGACTAAAACAATAGCCAAAGATACCAAGAGAAACACTGCATCAGAGTTTCACTTAACTAAAACATAGACTGGCAACAGTTTTGCTGAAAAATAACTACAAATAATGATACCTTTTTGACAAGATTTCCAATTCCTGTTGGAATTGACAAGACAATCCTGCAAAAATAACTCGAACATAAGTATTTAAGGATGGTTATTGGGTTTAAGCTGCCACACACACACACATACCTGTAGAGCTAAGTACACAGAGGAGCATTCTCCAAGTTGCTTGACATTCTCATCGTCCTCATCTGCATCACTTTGATGTAATTCTGGTGGCCGTGAGAGTGGTTTGCTTGAGCCCGGACTCGAGCTGGATTTTTCCGGTGGGTCCATGTCAGTAAATGACCCTTTCACAAGGCCGAAAGTTTCTTTTCTAGCTTTCCCTGGAAAAAAAGAATAATTCAAAAAATTAGAATAACTCAACACTAAACATTTCTTCCTCAGAAATCTGATTAAGACAGGAAAAATACTTTATAGTTTATGGTTATCCAACATTCCAGCTGGATCTGAAAAGACCCCAAAATTAAATTTGAAAAAAATCCCAAATTTGTTATGGCTACCTTAAAGCATACAAAAAGCTAGGCCAAACATCGAGCTACAGCTACCCAACTAACAACAGTATTAACCCATTCCATAAGAGCTCCTTGAACAACAGAAACGTAATGATTTCTAAAAAAAACACCCAAAACCGAAACGACATCCCGTCATAGACCTTCACCACCCAACTCATTTCACAAGAAGATCTATACCTTGATTGAATTTTTTACACTTCCCTTGAGGCTTTTACAGAAAAGCATATAACGTAAACAATATGCAAAAATGGATCATATAACCTAACAGAAACTAAGCTGATATACACTAAACTTTATCCAGATTGAGTCTCCAATTCCAAATCATAATTAGCACCCACCAAAACAAAATCTCAAGGTATTGAAACAGACCAGGTGTCATTTCTTTAGTTCTTCACAACCAGTAAAATAAATACTAAGACAACCAAAGCAAACGTCACACACACACACACATATAGTTATACCTGCATTGGAATTTCCATTTCCCAACAAAATTTTACGATCTATATCTTAAAAATTTCAAAACTCATTGAACACATTCTTTGATCTAATTGAAGACTGCAAGTACATTGATTAGTGGCAACCTAGGTTGAACAAACCATATAACTCTACCTTGTTAATAGCCCTTCCATCCCACTCTTTATGACCCAAAACTCATTTTTGAGTTGTTTGATTTATAATGGCTCAACTACAAACAAAATGCTTTAGAAAACAGAAACATGTGGGTCTCTTGACTCTCTTTAATAGAAACACATGGTGTCTCTTTAAGTTATCTTGACACTAGATTGTTATCAATTATACCAACATTTGCAGCACGCATACTCGAAGAAATGCCACCTTTAGAAATCGGAGAATGGGATCAATCATAAATCGAGTATAAGTAGGCTTAGGCTATGCACGAACTAAACCAAGCTGATTACTAGCAGGCTCAAGCTTGGCTGCAAAATTCGATTGGCTTGCCAATTTTTTTGGCAACTGTTATTCGAGCTGGACTTGCAGCTTCAGATGCATAAAGCAAGAAATACTCCCATCATTTCACATCCAAATAGTCAGTAACAATCAGCAATAAAGTAAAATGAAGCAAAAATATGAGCACTCTTTATTCAGACTACTCAGTATTTAGAACCCTAGCATATCAATTTGCAATTCGAGCCCTAATTTAATGAATAGTCGAGTCCCTAATTTCAGTAAACGAAAACTGAGCCTAATCTGTCACAAGAGATTTCTAGCTCCACACAACCACGGGAAAAAAATAATCGGAAGTAAATTGAAAGCGAAATGCACTAATAATCTGATTTCAAGAATTTGCTGAAACATTACAAATAATTAAGAACATTCTAAATTAACAAAGTATCCAATAAGAAAACTGAATATATGGAAAACACACAAAAATTAAAGAAGTGCTCGCTATGAAAACTATACCAGTAGCAAATTCTGCAGTTCACGTCTAGCGAATTTTGTAGTTTCTTCAAAAACATTTTAAGACTGAAAAGTTTACCTATGCGTTAGGGCTGGATTCCCTACTCTGCTGTGGTAGTAATACGTCTACGTTTTGTTTCAAATTTTATATTCGTACATACATATTGCACTACTCCACCATCCACACCGCTTATAAAATTAGAATTGTTTACAAATTTATTGATCAGTGAATTTACTTATATAAAGTACTAATAATTTGTTGATATTCATTTTTAGTAATTAATTTTTTTTCTATAATTTGTTTTGGACTAAAAAAGTATCAAATTTGAAAACTCATTTTATATTTAAAATTTAATGATAATGGTTATTAAATTATAGTTATTCGTTGACTTATGACCAATTTCATAACTTTAAGTCTTTAACACTTTAATTAATACACTAACATTTCAGTTTTTTCAATTATCTCATGATGGTAAAGTTAATTTCATAATCCAAAATTAAAGTAAGAAAGATAAAGATAGAGTAAATTAACTGATAGAATAAAGTATGAGTGAGTGATGTTTTATTTTTTGTCAAAAAATAAAATGACTCAACTTAATTAAGACATTTCAAAATGGAATACGACTCAACTTAGTTGGGACGGAAGGAATATAACTTCAATTTTATGCATTATGAAAAAATTAAAAATTATGATTTATATTTTAATTTTGAAATTTATGAGAGCATCAAGAAGTCAATAAAAAAAATGACAATTATCTCTTAAATTACTCCAAAAATAATTTAAAGAATAATACTAAGGGAGTTTCAATTATTTTTTAAAATTAACTTTTAGTGTAATAGTACAAATGAGATTTATAAATTTAAATACATAACGACTTTCTAACATTTGATAATTTTTTTGTTAAAATAAAATATGGATTAGTTAGTTAGTGACTTAGTGCGGTATCTAATTATGTATTGCTATTTGGAAAGAGTTAAGTTTGTACTAAAAAAAATTTTGAGACAAAACGGCGACGTATCAATTCCACAGCAGGGATCCGGTCGTTAAAATGAGAGTAATGTGCATATTTCCCATTATACCCCTGGGTACATCAAATTCACACGCGTACATAGCTGAACGCGAGCCACGTGCGAATGCCAGCACCTTAACCAAGCCAGTGTAAATTAGAGCAAAAAATAAAGAAAATTAAAAAAGACAATCTTTTCTTTCCTAAAAATAAAGTGGAGAAGAGAGAGAGAGCAATTTCTCTTGAGCTTGATAGAACTTTTTATTCTTATTTATTCTACAGACAAAAAACAGAGAAAAGGAAAACAAACACAACTGTCCATAATCTCTCCAGTTACATCCCATGCTCTTAGATTTGTCCATGGTTTGATCCCTCTAATTTCATAAGCTGCAATCGGTACGAATCGATGATGCAAAACATCCCAAGAATTATAAAAGAATCTCACTGTTTTCTGGGATCTCCACGATATGCATAAAAATTGAATCTTTTTGTGGTGATGATCTTGATGTGGGCTTTCCCCAATTTCGATTCTATTGATCTATGCGATTGTGTTGAATTGGGGATGATATTAATTTGCATTGACTATTGAGCTGTTGTTTCTGGGCTGCAATCTTGTTTTTTATGTTATTGATGTGTCTATTGATGCAGATGGTTTTGTTTCTTTTTTTGGTGATTTTGTTTAGTGAGTGGAAACAGTGGCATAGTCTGTAAGAATTTGCTTTACCTGATTAATTTGGTTCTGAATTTATGTTGTTGGTTTTGGATTGAACGGTAGCGAATCTATATTGATTGAGCTTCTTTGCTTATGTAATGATGATTGAATTCTTGTTTGTTAGCTTATTCTTCGATTATTTTTAGCATCGGACCTGTTTTTTAATGTTATATTTATAGTCAAGATGTAAATATTTGAGAGGTGATGGAATGATTGGATTGGCAAAGTGCTAAAAACATTTGTTGTGCAGATTAGATATGGCGTCAATGGTTGCAAAGGCTTGTGGCAGTACTTCCAGTCAAATGCCGGTAATGACGGTTCAAGAAAAGGGAAGTAGGAATAAGAGGAAATTCCGGGCTGATCCCCCTTTGGCTGATCCTAATAAGGCCATCCCTTTACCTTCAAATGAATGCACCAGTTTTGAATTCTCAGCAGAGAAGTATGAGAGTCAGGGGCATATGAATGGGTGTGATATGTGTTGCATAAACCAAGATAGTTCAGATCATAGTTTGAAACTCGACCTTGGACTGTCTTGCGCTGTGGGGATGTCTGAGATAGGCCTGAGCCGGCCTAGAGAGGATATAGAGGTATCAGCGGATGAGTTCCGTGATGCTGATTGGAGTGACCTTACAGAATCCGAGCTGGAAGAGCTCGTTTTGAGCAATTTGGATACAATTTTCAAGAGTGCTGTAAAGAAAATAATTGCTAGTGGTTACAGTGAAGAAGTTGCTACTAGGGCGATTTTGAGGTCTGGCCTTTGGTACGGATGCAAGGACATTGTATCAAATATAGTGGAAAACACACTAGGATTCCTTAGAAGTGGGCAAGAAATCGATCCTTCTAAGGAGCACTATTTCGAGGATTTGCAGCAGATGAAGAAGTATATATTGGCAGAGCTCGTTTGCCTTCTAAGAGAGGTCAGACCTTTCTTTAGCACCGGGGATGCAATGTGGTGTCTGTTGATATGTGATATGAATGTGTCGCACGCTTGTTCCCTGGACGGTGATAGTTTTGTTGGTGATGCGAGTTCAAATATGAACCCCTCCGTTTCTGCTCAATCTCAGTTGAGATCAGAGCTCAAAAGCTCTGAATATAACAATTTAGTTCCTTGTAAGCCAGATGCTTCAATTCCGCATGATCATAGTTGTCCATCTGAAGCAGCTCACCTGGCTTCGGTTCACGGTGATCATAGCTTCCAGTCTGAGACGCCTAAGATAACTAGTGGTCCTAACTCGAAGCTAAAAACTTCCCTTGTTTCGAACGGACTTGCTCAAGATAAAGATTCTCACAATTCTGCATCTAATGCTAGTGAAAAACCTTTCACTGCATCAGGAGTGTCTACAGTTGCTGAGGAGAAATTTTTTGGCAGTAGGAAAGTTTCTGCGATTACGAAAAGGGAGTATATATTACGTCAAAAGTCAATGCATTTTGAGAAACACTACCGCACGTACGGCTCTAAAGGTGCTTCTAGATCTGGTAAGCTTAGCAGTTTTAGTGGCCTAGTCTTGGATAAGAAACTTAAGGGTGTGGCAGAGTCTGCAGGCATAAATGCCAAGAATGGCCCGCTCAAGATTAATAACAAGGGAGTTGGATTTGATGTCACTCCAGATAATGTGAGTCGCAATCTTCCAACAACTACAGCATTTACTTCAGCTCCAACGTTTGGGTTGGAAGCTAATGATCAATCTTTGTTGCCTAAATCGAGTATCTCATCTGCCTTACCTTTGGTTCCAGTGAACGCCTCCCCTTCTTTACCGGTTGCTGATACAGAGCTTTCTCTATCTTTCCCTGCCAAAAGCATCGCGAATCCAATGCCAATAAGCTACAACATTGAGGCGGCCAATTGTAGCTATCTTGGCTTGTCAAGTAATAAGTCTCTTGGCCAGTGGGGCCCCCAGGACAGGAAAGATGAGATGATTATGAAGCTGTACCCAAGATTGAAGGAATTGCAAAATCAGCTCCAAGAATGGACGGAGTGGGCGAATCAGAAGGTCATGCAAGCTGCAAGAAGACTTGGTAAGGACAAAGCGGAGCTTAAAACACTTAAGCAGGAGAAGGAGGAAGTGGAGAGGCTGAAAAAGGAAAAGCAAACGTTAGAAGAGAACACCATGAAAAAACTTTCGGAGATGGAGAGTGCTCTATGCAAAGCAAGCGGCCAAGTAGAGCGAGCTAATGCTGCTGTTCGCCGGCTTAATGTTGAGAATTCTGCATTAAGGCGGGAAATGGAAGCTGCTAAGGTACGTGCTGCAGAGTCGGCTGCAAGCTGCCAAGAAGTGTCAAAGAGGGAGAAGAAGACCCTGATGAAGTTTCAGTCATGGGAGAAGCAGAAGAACGTTTTTCAAGAGGAGCTCTCTGCTGAGAAATTGAAATTGACACAGATGCAGCAGAAACTAAAGCAGGCTACAGATGTGCATGATCAAGTTGAGGTATATGCAGCCATAATTCTAGTGTAAAATCATTATTGATGTTGATTCATCTGATAGGATATGTGATTTTTCGACTTCTATCTAACTAGAAGTCCATGTGTTGTTGCCACGTCTTTCGGTATGCTCCTTTGTATGTTCGTGTTGATATATTTGACTGGGATTCCTGTGACTAAACAGCTAAAGTTAGTTATGGAGTAAACTGTTTTGACACCATGATGTATTTTGAGTTGCACCTTATTGTTATGCCTCACACTTGGAGTACCTACGTTAGTGTCTTCAGGGAGTCGAAATGAAAGATCCCATTATAATGGGAACTACATAGTATTTGATAAAATATCTGACTGTGGACTCAATGAGAAACATGGCCATGATAATGGTATAAATATATGTTGGTCTTCTTGGAAGATGGAGCTAAGGGCTAACAGCTAATTGTTGTCAAAATCTTTAGTTTCCATCTCCGTCTAATCTGATCATGTGAATATGATGACAATTACAGGCCAAACTGAATCAGGAGGAGCAGGCGAAGTGTGAACTGCTTACACAAGTCAGTTCATTGAAAAAAGAGAGAGAACAAATTGAAGTCTCCACACAATCCAAGGAGGATATGATCAAATCAAGAGCTGAAAACAATCTACAGAAGTATAAAGATGATATAGCAACGCTCGAAAAAGAAATTTCCCAGCTGAGGTTAAAGACCGACTCGTCCAAGATAGCTGCCCTTAGAAGAGGTGTAGACGGAAGCTATGCCAACAAACTGACCGACTTCAGAGACACAGAGCTTCTGAAAGACTCCGCAATCTCTTACATCTCCAAGATGGTGGCAGCCACAGATCTCCATGGCTTCTCCAAGAACGGAGGTGTGAAGCGTGAGAGGGAATGTGTGATGTGCCTCTCTGAGGAGATGTCTGTGGTCTTCCTCCCTTGCGCACATCAGGTGGTGTGTACAATGTGCAACGAGCTCCACGAGAAGCAGGGAATGAAGGACTGCCCATCCTGCAGAGGCCCAATCCTGCGACGTGTCTGTGTACGTTATGCTCTCCCTTAAAGTTTTAATATTGCAGATAAAGATGAGTTTGCTAATAATATATATGTGTTGGACTGATTTACAATAAACATTGGATGTGTGGATACAACCCCTACAAAAAGAAAAGGGAAAAAACACAAACAAGAAGAGAAAAAAACCAAATGGCTTGTGTTTGAGTCTGGTTTGTATATGCTTGTTACCCTATTTTTATTTTTTGTTTCCTTTTTCGAATAATAGCGTGCTGCGATTCTTATGTCTGCCGGTACATGTAATTCTGTTTAAGAACATATTTATAAACTCAAGTGGAGATAGTTTTGGCTTTAAATTTTGTTGTTGATTTGTTGTCTGAACTTTGTTTGTTCATGGTCTCATATATACTATGGATTTTTTGTGCTGTGATAATTTTAGGTGAAAGAGCTTTCTTGATTTCTTTGTTGATCAGCTTTATGAGAGTGGTGTGATTCTATTTTGTAGCTTTGGGAAATCTTTCTGGTCAATTAAACTAACTTATTTGATTCTTGACTGTCTTTGTTGAGCATCTATCATACCAATTGAATTAAAAATTGAATTGAATTTTGTTTGATGGAACATATAGGTTGCCTTTGTGGAATTCTTCCTAATTTATTTATAAAAAGAATACTATATTGTGCGCGTATTATTTTAACTCACACATTTATCTTTTAATTTATGTTTTAAAATTTTGGAAACCTTTTTGTTCAAAAATTGTAACTATGAAATGTTCCATATGCGAATGTGTGGCATCGCAATTTCGGAAACCTTTCTAATAGTAGCATTTTTTCTGCATATTAGTAAACTTGCAGTTTTTCAAATTCTACTGTCTGAATACAGTCTAGTTATATTAAATTTCATATGTTTGCAGTATGGACAATTACTAGAATGGCAAAAATAACCATGTGCAAAAATGAATATGGCAACACCTATTTATTTGATAATTTATCGATGTTTCAAACCTTTGTTAGCATATAATGTGCCTAAGAAATACCAAGATGTTACAACACAATAATTTGCTATTCATTCATAAGAACAGTTTTACACCCGTGGAATACATGGGTTTTTTTAATAATTTCTATGTTATGTGAAAGTATTATCAAAATACTAGTGTGAGTTAACACTTCTTAGTTCTAAATGTACAATCATTGAAATTTGCATAGATACATATCTTATAAGGTAACGACTTATCTACTAATTCTTTCATGCATTTAAAAATTGCTTCCAGACAAGACAAATTAAATCCAACTACACCTGGAGGAATTAAAATTAATTTGTGTGAATGCATTATAACTAAAAAAGAAACCTCGCGATCAACTTGTAATTGATTCAATAAATATTAAGCAAAAAGTGCTATGCATAATTTGTAACTTTACCGTTATTCAAAACTATCACGTGAATCCTATCTCAATTAACTAACATATGGCTTTGTAATTTTATGATAGTAGACATTTTAATTTTATAATGGACTACTAAGGTTTTTTTTTAAACAAAAAATTATTTTTAAGAACCCAAAATTTTATATAGAATGGAGTATGCTGAAATTTCCATTATTTATTTTAGACTAAATGAAAGCTCCAAATTAGTAGGAGTGGGGAATGGGGTTGCAAAAGTCCAATGATTTGAATTATTGCATTTATAAAGATAATACTCCGTATATAATAATCCAAAAATCTGAAATAATTATTTTAAGAGTTCTAAAATTGGACCAGTGCCATTTTGTCAATTAGAAAAATATGTGTTGTGCACAAGGAGGGAACTAATATAAAAATTTCCTCATGTGTTTGCGCCAAATTCAATTTTTATTTTGATACAAGTCATTCTTCAGAATTTATACAAAATAATGATTCGCACATGCAAAAATCAGAAATTAAAAAATTTATAAATTTTTTTTAAAAAGGGTTTCCACTGAAAACATAATTAATAACACTAATAGCTAATAACATAGTGTAATAACATTATTCGTATAACTTTTTAAAAAATTATTGAAGGCAAATATTATTCGTGTATAGATTAGAAAGATGGGCTTACACAACTCTTCTCTATGTGTACAACACTTATCCACGTGTCGTAACATTTTTGGTCAAATAGTATCTTCCAGCATCGATGGAGTAGGTCCAGACCCAGTTAAACACTTGATTTCGAATTCTACATTATTTCTATTTGGAAATCACCACCACTCATAAGTATATCGAAATATATAGTAATTCAGTTTTAAATAAAAAATAAAACTAAGTAGAAATAACGTAAATAGTTTATATTTTCGAAAATATTTAAAATAATTGTATATTTTTTTTGAAATTTTAATTAAAAATTACCTTCATTTAAATTGATTTAAATTCATGATGTATTATGAAATATGATAAATCATACTATTAAACATAATATTCATATTTATTCTCAACATATATTTGAGTTAGTATTTTATGTCCACATAATATTATATCAATTCTAAATAATAATTAGATTCTCATTTTTTTCCAAATAATTTCAAAAACTTTTTCTAATTTTTATTTTAATCCGACATCTTCTGTAACTATTAAAAATAGTTTATATGGCCTTGATGCGTGTGCCATGAGAGACAAACAAAGCCCACGATCACAAATAATTGCACTCCTTTATAACATACAAAAATAATTGATACTCCGTCGTTCCTTAAATTTTGTCGCATTTTTCCATTTCCATTCATCTCACAAAATATTTTATATTTTAATTTATCATTTTTTTTATAGTGGATCTCATATTCTATTAACTCATTCTAATTCACATTTTATTACTCCCTCCTTCCACAAAAAATAGAACACATTCATTTATGGAAAATTTTCAATAAATAATAACCCTACACATCATTCCACTAACACTACTTCTCACTTACTTTTTCTCATTCATTCTTACTTTTTTCTCTTCTATCTTACTTTACCAATTCTACATTAAAATCCGTATCATATACAAATGACTCTATTTTTTTGTTGACGAAGGGAGTATAAAACTAATACTACTATACTATATAAAAGTAGGATTTGCTCTCCACTAACCTTTTCAACTCAATTTTCATTATATTTTAAAAAAAATGTGAATAGTTAATGACAAAATTTAAAGGATTGAAAGAAGTATCAGGATAAATTCGGACACAATTACAAATAGGAAGAACAATACAACAATATCAAAATCAATACATGCATCGAAACTTCGATGACCAATGGTTTATTTCTCTCAATCTATATTATGAAAATAAAATATCGGAGTTTATTAGGCGTAGATTTATTTAATTAAAAGTCAAAATATAGTTAAAAAGAAATAAGTTAGCGCCATAAACTGTTAATTGGAAATCGAGGTCCACTCATTTTCCCACCATACATATAAAATCAATCCAAATCACCAACCGCCAATTTTTGGGCTTCACAGAGCTCTCATCTGCAACTCACTGATTATTCACTTTCCTTTTCCGGAACTCATCAAAATTAGGTATGGTATCTCTGATCAATCGACGTGTGTTTTCATAGTGATTTTGATTGTAATTGGTTGTTTTTTGTTTTAGAGATATGTCTTCGATAGTGAAAGACATATTGATAAGATCGACAGCAGCGAGTGATCAGGTGCATGCACGGAACAAAATTAAAGAGAAATTGGGGGCTCGGATTCAGCTCAGGCCGCACCCTCGTCCCATCCGATGGGCTCGATCTGCCCGGTGCCATGGTTCGAGCATCGAGCCAGCTGGTTCCTCGCCCGGATCAAGATTACGGGCTGAGGCTCTTCTAACTCCTGTTTCGGACCCCACCTCGACTACTAATAAGGTTCGCATAGATGCACCCTATGTGTGTGTATTAGTGTGTGTATTATATGTGCATGTACAACTATACCTATTTCCAATATTAATTCACGCTAACGAATTATTCTAGTAGTAATAAAAAGCGTAACGAAATGAAACAATTTGGAGCTTTGAAATACTCAAAGTTACACTTACCTATGCAGACCATTCTTCTATCTAGCTAACGACAGCACAAAATGCATAGGACAAATTTGGTTTTTATTTTCTCTAAAATGATAAAAAAAAATTGTTATTTTTGATGGATAGATTCTAAATAAATGGATATAAAAAGATGATAGGTACAAATACGTGTTACTAAAAGCAACCTTATTTGTCCCCTCTCTCTCAAAAAGTATTAAAAAATCAACCTTATTTATTTAGCTCACAAACAATGATACATAGAAGTAATTCAGATGCATTTTAATTTGTGCAATTATCAAGTTAAAATTAAGTATGAGAGGTGAATTTATAAGGATGAGAACAAAGCAAGTCGTAGGAATAGGACAAAGATGTTAGAATCTATTGACGCTATATTTAAGACTAAATCACTTGGAAAATTTCGGCCATTTTCAACTAAATCTACGTCAAGACATAATATACACGTGGCTTCATGTCAATTAATTCTGTCACACTTGTTACCATACCACCTATATAATCACATATCAAATTGCATCCTTCCCAATCTCCATTTTGCCTTTGATCAATTCCCTTCTGCTTCACTTAATTGATCTCAGCCATCATGGTGCAGGTGCTTGCTTACACTCATTCTTGTTTATATATTTCTCTGTGATATTTGGGGTTTGATTTTAATGTGAGAATGAATATATGCTGATGAAATTTCATTTTTTATTATCAGAGGGTGTTCACTTTCGGCAAGGGAAGGAGTGAAGGAAACAAGGGTATGAAATCCTTGGTAAGTCTGTATAAATCATTCAAATGTATTTTCTTCATATATATATGTATTCATTCATGCTCCAAGCTATGTTTTTCTCTTTCCTAAGATAATCATGTTTTGTTATATATCATGATGGATGAAATATAGTACTTAGTATTTTGTTAATGGTGTGATCAGATGATTGTAGTAATAAATTACTCCTATTAATCATGAATTTAGTAAAAATGTATTGGTGTTGCTTGAATTGGTTGCTTTACATCATAGTCTGTGGATATAGCTGGATGAATTAGTAGTATTGTGTTAATTGTGAGATGAAAATGAATAGAAAATGATGGGATGGTGTTGTATCAGTTGGGGGGAAAGGGTGCAAACCTTGCTGAGATGGCGAGTATCGGGCTATCTGTGCCCCCGGGCCTCACCATCTCTACTGAGGCGTGCCAAGAGTATCAACAGGTAGGCAAGAAGCTGCCACCGGGGCTGTGGGAAGAGATAATGCAGGGCTTGAAGATAGTAGAGGCCGACATGGGAGCTTTCCTTGGTGACCCCTCCAGGCCTCTTCTCCTCTCCGTTAGATCTGGAGCCGCGGTAATTGCTTGTGAAAATGCAATTTTCCATGCTTTGAATGAGTGTTATAGGCTGCAAATTGACTGTTTTCACAGATCTCCATGCCTGGGATGATGGACACTGTGCTGAACCTCGGGCTCAATGATGAAGTAGTGGAGGGTTTGGCTGCAAAGAGCGGAGAGCGCTTTGCATACGACTCGTTTAGGCGTTTTCTTGACATGTTTGGAGATGTGGTAAGCTTTTAGGATGACTATCTCACTTTAGCTTTGTTTGCTTAAGAAATATGTATTTTGCTGATTGTTGGATTTTGGTTGAAGGTGATGGGCATTCCTCATGCACTATTCGAGGAAAAACTCGAATACATGAAAAGTGCCAAAGGCTACAAGCTCGACACTGAGCTAACCGCATCTGATCTCAAAGAGCTTGTTGAGGAATACAAGTCTGTATATGTCCAAACCAAGGGAGAGAAGTTTCCGTCAGGTACACTACTTTTGAACTTGCTTTCGTGTGGCGTTTTAGCATATAATGCTTTATTTGTCCATATACAGATCCAACGAAGCAGTTGGAGTTGGCTGTCAAGGCAGTTTTCGATTCTTGGGACAGCCCGAGGGCGAACAAGTATAGGAGCATAAACCAGATAACAGGACTCAAGGGAACTGCTGTCAACATCCAATGTATGGTGTTTGGAAACATGGGAAACACTTCTGGAACGGGCGTCCTCTTCACCAGGAACCCGAGCACTGGAGAGAAGAAGCTCTATGGGGAGTTTCTCATCAATGCTCAGGTCTTAATTATTTCTCAATATCCAAGTTGATTATGCACGTTTTCGTGGAGAATTTCCTAGCTCAATACTGTTTGTCACGTCTCTATTTAGGGAGAAGACGTCGTTGCTGGAATCAGAACGCCAGAGGATATCCAACTTATGGAGACTCATTTGCCAGAAGCTTACAAGGAGCTGGTGGAGAACTGTGAGATATTAGAGAGACACTACAAAGACATGATGGTTAGTAAATAATTATTCAAATTTATGTTGTAATGTTATGTAATTTTGTCCAACAAATCTGCATCCTCGTATGCAGGATATTGAGTTCACCGTGCAAGACAAAAGGCTGTGGATGTTGCAGTGTCGGGCAGGGAAGCGTACGGGCAAGGGTGCTGTGAAGATCGCGACAGAGATGGTGAAGGAGGGGCTTGTTGATACCCGACAGGCAATCAAGATGGTCGAGCCTCAGCATCTCGACCAGCTTCTTCATCCACAGGTGCATTAAGTTCCATTTTCTCTGTTACTACTTACAAGGATTGTGTGTTGTAATTTTTTTTTCTTGTAGTTCGAGGATGTGTCATTGTACAAGGGCAGTGTGATAGCCAAGGGGCTGCCTGCATCTCCGGGTGCAGCGGTTGGACAGGTCGTGTTCAGTGCTGAGGATGCTGAGACCTGGCATGCTCAAGGAAAGAGTGCCATTTTGGTAAGAACTGAAACGAGTCCAGAGGACGTGGGGGGCATGCACGCGGCTGTTGGAATTCTGACTGCTCGAGGTGGCATGACATCACACGCAGCTGTGGTAGCCCGTGGCTGGGGGAAATGCTGCGTCTCTGGCTGCTCAGATATACGTGTCAATGATTCTGAGAAGGTAGCAGAACTGGAAACTCATATGGTTGCATTTGGTAGGAAAATCTTACTTAAGTCTTGCTTATTGCTGATGCAGTTTGTCTCGGTCGGAGACAAAATAGTACGGGAAGGAGAGTGGATATCGCTTAATGGCTCCACAGGTGAGGTGATCTTGGGTAAGCAGCCGCTTGCTCCCCCAGCCCTGACCGGGGATTTGGAGACGTTCATGGCCTGGGCAGACGAGATCAGGCGTATCAAGGTGCCTTGGTTGATTTTTAATTGAAAAAGATATTATTGTTCTTCACTGATTTCTGTTATGAAACTGAAATAGGTCATGGCGAATGCGGACACACCGGAAGATGCACAAACAGCTCGGAACAATGGCGCTCAAGGGATCGGCTTATGTAGGACCGAGCACATGGTAAGTTGTGTACATGCTTGTATATTCTCAAATCTGTTTGTGACATTCTGTTTGTGTTGGTGTTAGTTCTTTGCCTCTGATGAGAGGATCAGGGCTGTCAGAAAGATGATAATGGCAGTGACAACTGAGGAGAGGAAGAATGCTCTTGACTTGTTGTTGCCTTACCAAAGAGCTGATTTCGAGGGTATTTTCCGTGCAATGGACGGTATGTTGATTAAACGTGCATTGGTGTTAGTCAAGCATTGTTCAGAACACTCATTTTGTGCAGTTCCATTTCTCAGGTCTGCCGGTCACAATCAGACTCCTTGACCCTCCGCTCCACGAGTTCCTTCCTGATGGCGATCTAGAGCAGATTGTTAGCGAGCTAACTTTTGACACAGGCACAACTGAGGAACAAGTCTACGCGAGGATTGAAAAGTTGTCTGAAGTGAACCCCATGCTTGGGTTCCGTGGATGCAGGCTTGGCATATCCTATCCCGAGCTATCAGAAATGCAAGTCCGCGCAATACTTCAGGCTGCTATCTCTTTGACAAACCAGGGTGTCACAGTGTTCCCGGAGATCATGGTGCCTCTAGTCGGAACACCTCAGGCATGCACACCGTGTTTACATTTCCACTTTTCTCTGTTTACGAACAATGTAGTTATAAAACAAGGCGTTTGCGTTGCAGGAATTAGGGCATCAGGTGCGTCTGATACGCGCTGTTGCAAAGACCGTGTTCTTGGAGATGGGGACGTCGGTGAACTACAAAGTAGGCACCATGATTGAAGTCCCTAGAGCTGCTCTGGTAGCAGATGAGGTATGTAACAAAACCAGAATTAGCTAGTGCGATCTTTTGTTGATTTTTCGACTCATTACTTGGTGGTTTTGGTGTTCAGATTGCCAAGGAAGCAGAGTTCTTCTCCTTTGGGACGAATGATCTTACTCAGATGACATTCGGGTATAGCAGAGACGACGTGGGCAAGTTCCTCCCTGTCTACTTGTCCAAGGGAATCCTCCAACACGATCCATTCGAGGTTTGTTGCTTTCTTTTGTAAGGCTGAGTTTGATCTCTTGTCTTCTGTGCTGAGGTGCTTCGTGTCGTGATATCAGGTGCTCGACCAGAAGGGCGTTGGCCAGCTTGTGAAGATGGCTACAGAGAGAGGCCGTGCTGCTAGGCCGAGCCTCAAGGTAATATCTATCTACCTAACCCTGAATGGGGACCTCTTTCTTAGACTAACGGACTAAAATGACAGATCGGGATATGTGGAGAGCACGGTGGGGAGCCTTCGTCCGTGGCCTTCTTTGCAGAGGCCGGACTAGACTATGTCTCCTGTTCGCCTTTCAGGTACACCATTTTCCAACTCTAACAAGAGCTTTGTTGTTTCCTGCTAAATTCTTAATGGAGAAATATTTATGAAATTTTGTATCCATTGCCATTGAAGGGTGCCTATTGCAAGGTTAGCTGCAGCTCAAGTTGTTGCTTGAGACAAGAATGTTTGAAGGAGGCAATCTTCTAGCATTTCCAGTTTAAATTGTGTATAAATAAAACTAGTGCTTTTTCAAAGTTTAATATTACATAATTATTTCCTCTCTATTTAGGAGAGGAAGCACATTCAAAGAAGGGAAAAAAGAAAGGTTCGATTGTACATGTAATCTCATAGTAACTTGTTTGCAAATAAAAGATGTAACTTGTTTGCAAATAAAAAATATACTAACTTGTTTGCAAATAAGAAAATAGTAGTACTATATGGTAGTATTTCTTCTTTACATGATCATATGTGGTATTGCTTCTTTACATGATCACTGTTTTAAGAATATTTATATTTTTCCAAGATCCTATTTTTCTTGTTTTACTGTAAATTCAGCAGGAGTTTTTGTGCAATATAGATTTAATAAATTGATCTTGCAGCAATATTGAAAGTTATAAAAGAGAATGGATTTGGCTTTTGGCTGTTTTTTTCTACTGAGCTGCTGTACTTTAATTTACAGTAAATTTTTTTTTTTTTACTTTAATATTGACAAAATATATTAACATTTGTTAAAGTATAATTGACTTAATTTTAACATCCATAAAAGCGTAAGATTCATTTTTTTAACACTGAAAAATAAGAGCCTGAATTACATAAATAAATTAACTACAGTGAAAGTAAAGTAAAGGGGAATTATTTTTTAGTCATGTTGTATTCTCTCTTTCACTAACAAGTTTTATAGTAGCACTAACTAATGAAATTGAAAACGATTTCAATTAAGAGGTTTGTGAGAATATCTACTTCTTTCTATCCAAAAAAGTGGCTACGAGATGTAATGAAAACGAGTTTCTTGAAATTGTTCTAGCACAGTAAGAAGTAGGATGGATTTGAAATTTGAATTAACGAGTAAAATTAACGAGATAGTTTACATCAAACCAGAAATCCACATTTTCCTATCAAAAAAGTAAAATAAAATAAAAAATTAAAACCATAAATCAGAAATCCACACGAACACACATAGGTTTACATGATTAAGACATGATGTGTTATGCTTGAGCAACTTGAGTTGGAGCTTGACTGTAAGGATAGCCTATTCCATGTCTGTTATTCGGAAACATAACAAAAACAGCAGTGGAGACGGCGCCTATGACAGGCGGCATTGCCATGAGCAGGGCCTTCTGCGTGGACTCGAACGACGGGTAGAAGCACTCGACCGTGTTAGGATCGAGCAGCGACACCACGGCAAACACCACCAACGAGAAAAATCCGTGCACAAAGTCTCCGAAACCGAGCTTGTATGAGGACAAGTCGACCGAGGAGTCAGGGGAGGGCCAGAGGCCGCTGGTGGTGGCGACGCCATAGTGCACGTTGCCCTCGCTGTCCGTGTAGCTATCGGTGAAGGAGGCGAAGCAGCAGGAGGCCCCACAGGCGGCGATGAGGAAGCTGGTGAGGTACTTGTGGATGAGGTGGCATTGGCCGTTGTTGGTGAGGACCGGGTTGAGGAATTGGAAGGCGAAGACCGTGCCCGTTGGGAGGAGCTTGATGAGGTTTCCGAAGCCGGCCAGGGTGGCTTGTGCGGTGGTTCTAGGGATGGTTGACATGGTGGTGTTCAAATGTTTGTTTTGTTGATGTTTTTGGATTGTGGAGAGTGGGGTTTATTTATATAGAACAAGTGTGTGTTTGTGGTTTGTGGAGTTGCTTGTACGTAAGATTAAGAAGTGATGAGCTTAAGCCATAAGTAGGGATTTTTGTTTTGTGTATGTTTTGCGTTTACTCTTCGGAAGGGTGATGATGAATGCTTCAAGGTTTATATGAGTTTCATCATCATGTGTTTGAAGAAGCTTTCAACTCATTTTTTTTTTCATTATTCAAACACTACTTAAATTGGATAATGCTACGGCGTAGAAGTAAAGTTTACAATAATAAAATTTGTTTTGAGAAATCTTTATAGACTAATTCTTGATCTTGTCTCTAAAATATACCGCACATGGATATAAAATAGTATAGAGAAGAGAGATGGGCTAGTACGACAAGCATAATAAAATTATACTAAAGTCATTCGAATTAGGGGACATTTGAATTCGTAATTATTAAGTACTCCATTCATTAATCCTATTTTAGGAATGGTTAAATTGACACACCATTCTATAAAACGTAGTACACAAAATGAAGTCGGATGGAGAGATGCAACTAATTGTAGTTATAATCTTTTTTATTCATCACTGATCATGGAGAAGTGGGAAACGGTTATTTGTTGGAAGAAGGAGACGTTTCTTGATAATGAAAATGGTGGATTGTCGGTTTTATTTAATCATGGAGAGAGTGGCAACTGCAGTCATTATTAGTGTACTAGTAATTATCATTTTCTCTACTATAAATTAACGATACCGTTGTTAAGTTGTTGAGGAGGTTAACATCGTTTATAGTATGAATTTAATTGAAAGGAAAATATCAATTATACGACTTTGGTATTTTTTTGGTTTGTCTCTAATATCGTGCACTTAATTTTGTAAATTGCACTCCAAGAAATAGAATAATCGTTCGTTGTAATATACTACTACACCCGTTTTATTACCTTATATAAAAGTTCAGTAAAAATATGATCAAACCTATTTTTGTCCATTTGCTTTATTTTTTTCTCAACGTTGTACACGTTCACTTCATTTGTCTTCCTTCTTGTATTAGTTTTTCGATTTGGGCTTACATATCTTAGATCAATTAATCCAGATTAAAATTTCGTATGTAAATCAACCAATTGCCAGTTTTATTGCGGGCTCAGTCACTGGGCTCTTTTGTCCCTGTATTTTTATTTTTTTGGAATTGCTTGTGTACTTGCTCATATTAATAAAGTACGCCATCCGTTTCATAGTAGTAGAATCATTTTGTAGTAGAGTCATTTTACTATTTTGGTACATTCCATGTAATGAAGTCTTTTTTCATTTTAGTAAAAATCAACACATTTCGTCTCACTTACTTTTCCCTCTCTCTTACTTTATTCTATCTGCTTTTTCCTCCTAATACTTTATTATATTTTTATCAAATATACATTAAACACTTTTTTCTTAATCTTCGCTAAAAAAAATGTCTCAACTACTATGGAACGGAGGGAGTACTAGTATGTTGCCAAAAAAGATTATACAATTAAGTAAAATTAACTATAGTATAATTATCGCCTCTTAACGTAATCATATTTATAACATTACCTTATTTCTAAAAAAAACATTATCATATTTAAGATAATATCCAATCGATCCTTGAATCTACTAATGCACTTATTAGTAATTAAATGTAAGCACGGATACCGAATCATTAGGACTAACTATTAAGGTCATCCACAATAGGGCGAATGATGCGGCGGACGAGGCGACGGACGATGCATCGTCCGTCCCTTAGTCCGCCATTGCAGCACCCCGCCCTAAGCCCACTCCTTAGTCCGCGGACTATGAACACATTTTTGCATTGTCCGGCCTATAGTCCGTCCTATAGTCCGTCCCATTGCAGGGAGGACGGACTATAGACTGGACTATGCACACATTTTTCATTTTTTTTTTGTATTTTCTTCTATATATATCACCAATTTTTTTACTTCATTTCACACCTTTCACTCCACTCTCTTCCCCATCTCAATTTCTCTCTAAATTCAATAATGAATTCCGACGATTTCCATATTTGCAAGCATAAAATATAAAAAATTAATACTGACAATAGGATATGTCTTTAATTTGTGGTGTTTTTATTTTTATTCTTGCTAATAATTGATATTATTTGCAAATGTAAAAAATAGGATTAATGAATTTTTGTAGTGTTTAAATATTCAAATAATAAATAAAATGCTTAGGGCGGGTTATAGTCCGCCCCATTGCAAGTGGAAGGGGCGGAAAATAAAATGCTAATGTAGCGGTGCATAGGGCGGGACTTAGGGCGTTGTATAGTCCGCCCCATTATGGATGCCCTTAGTTAGGAAAAATATTCAATAGGAACGGCTTTAGAAAATTCAATGCGACTTGAAAATATCCCAAATTCCAATTGATTTATAAGAGCATCTCCAATGCAAATAGGCCAGCCATAGGCCAGCCATTCTCTCTCCCTGCCACGTCAGCAGCACTAAAAATCCACCTGCCACATCAGATTTAGGCCAGCCATAGGCTAGCCGCAATAAAAATAATTCAAAAAAATACTACATTTACGGAATTAAAATTACGATTAAATTACAGAATTAAATTTACGAGACATATACGAGAAAATTCATTAATTGCATTAAAAAAGGTACATAGATAAAAAAAATTACATAATAAAGAAAAAAAACTATCGCTGTGTAGTCCTCCGTGCCCACAACTCTTCAATTATATCATTTTGGAGTTGAATATGAGCATCCACTTGGCGCATGTCGGCAATTTCCTTGAGGCGGTCGGCTTCATCGAGAGGTACCCCACGTCGTACGCTAGGGGTGGCCGTTCCGTGGCTTGGACCGGCTTCATCGTCATTGGCCCAACTAGTCAGTTGTACGCCTTCGTCTTCGACGATCATGTTGTGCAGGATAATGCAGGCGTACATTATTTGGGAAACGCATGTGACATCCCACAAATGCGTTGGACCCTTAATTGCCGCCCATCGAGACTGGAGCACACCAAATGCGCGCTCCACGTCCTTGCGCGCCGACTCTTGTCGTTCCGCAAAGTAGGCCTTCCTTTCATCACTTGCGTGCCTGATCGTCTTCACAAAGGCAGGCCACCTAGGGTATATCCCATCCGCCAAGTAGTAGCCAATATCATGCCGGTTGTCGTTGGCCACAAACGAGACGGCTGGACCGATGCCCTGACACTTCTCGTTGAAGAGGGGAGACGAGTTCAGGACGTTGAGGTCGTTGTTCGACCCGGCTACCCCAAAATACGCATGCCAGATCCACAGCCGGTAATCAGCTACGGCCTCGAGGATCATCGTGGGATTCTTTGACTTGTAGTCGGTCGTGTAGGCCCCCTTCCAGGTAGTCGGACAATTCTTCCACTCTCAATGCATACAGTCTATGCTGCCTAACATCCCGGAGAACCCATGCTTCTCCCCGTGCATCTGCATCAAATTCTGACAATCTTCGGGAGTAGGGCTTCGAAGGTACTGCTCACCGAAAATGTTCATCACGCCCTCACAGAAATACTTCAGACATTCCAGGGCTGTCGACTCACCGATGTGGAGGTACTCATTCCACATGTCTGTCGCGCCTCCGTAGGCCAACTGCCTGATTGCCGCCGTGCACTTTTGAATAGGGGTGTGGCTGGGTCTGCCAGCCGCATCGTGCCTGAAGCGGAAACACAGATATCGACGCTCTAAAGCGCCAACGATACGCATAAACAACTCCCTGCGCATTCTAAAACGCCGCCGGAACATGTTTGCGGGAAACCGCGGTTTCTCTGAAAAGTAGTTGTCGTACAGCCGCTGATGTGCAGCTACGTGATCCCGATCAATCACTGCTCGGCGGTGGATAACCCGTGGAGGGCGAGGTATCGCCTGCTGTTCCACCCTACGCATGTACCGCTCCATCTCGCGGTTCATGTAGGCATTCATAGCCTCGTTCATCCTCCGTTCGTACTCCTCAGCATCCCCACCACTACCGCCCGCGTTACTCATCGCTCGATGATGCTCTTGTACAGAAAGTTAGAGAGAGAGAAAACTCGTTAAAACAAGCTGTGCAAATGAAAATGAAACTAAAATCGCGTTTATATAGGTTTTAAAAAAAATAAAAAAAATTAAAAATCGTCGCTGGCCGATCGGGCCGCCACAATGGCGGCCAGCGCATCGGCTAGCCTGCTTCAATGGTTTGGCTAGCCGACCGGCTAGCCACGTGAATCGGCTAGCCGGTCGCTAGCCTACTATTGGAGATGCTTTAAGCAACGGTGACGACTGGTGAGGGGTGAACGAATCATATTAGCAAAGCAATAGGGCAGTACTGAATTTATTGTGCTTTCGTGTTTTCTTCACCTCTCCCAAAAGCATCATTCTTCAGTTTCTTCGACTTAAAAATTTAACTATTAAAATCAGGTTTAAAAAGCATATATGATCAAACTTCTTCTAGTTAAAGATTTAATTTGATAGTATAAGGTTTTTTTTGTAGAAGAACACATAAAATGAAGCAGAAAAGAGGGAGAAATACATAAGACATGATTTTTATTTATACTAAACCTAAAAAAGCAAACTAATTACTCTTATTACAGAAAAAGGGAAAAAAGAAAAAAGTAAGAAATATTACAGCTGAGCTAAAGCAATAGTAGCATTGAGCACAAATACATAACTTACCCAGATTCTTACAAACACACCCCAATTCTGCAAATTCCTCCAGATTTCAGCTAAGAATGATTTTTTTCTCAAAGAAGTCATAATCGTTAATCTCACTTTATTATATCTAAGTACATAACATAAATAGATTACATATTAATGATTAGGACCCAACCCCAAGAAAAACAAAAGATTTTTACGAAAACCCTAGAGATTTGATATTAATTAATCCATCCAATTCATCACCAAATCGCTTAAATTCTTTCAATCCAGATCGATCTAGAAAACCCCTTCGCCCGTATTGTGAAAAATATCTACGGGAGGATGAAGAAGAAATTCCGGCGGATTATCGATTTCAATCAAGACGAAGCAATCGGCGCAGATCCCTGGTGGCTGGATCATCGGAAGGATTGAGATTCTTGTTGAAAAAAGAAGGTAAAGGTAGAGATCGAGGAGATGGCGACAGCGAAAACGCAGATCCGGCATAAACTTCGAGAAGCGGCAGCGGCATCCTTTCCGGCCTCATCCGTCCCACCGTCATATCATCTGCCGCCGGCGGAGAAACAGATCTCGCATCGCCGCCGCTCAATTTGGCAGAAATGCAGCTCAGCGATTGGCCCCTCCGCATAATCCTCACCCCGCCGCCTTCCTTCCGCGCTCCTTTTGCTTCGTTAGATTTTCTCTTGTCGGATTGGGGAAACGTCTTCCTGTTGTTGTTGCTGCACGAGCGCCGATTGACGACCGAATTGGAGAAATTCGCCTGCGAGGAAAAATTTCTCCGGTGGTGGAAATGCGGCGGAGCGATGTGGAGGCGCTGGGCCAACAAATCTTGTGAGTACAAAACCTCCGTCCCCATTTTTAAGGAGGAAATCTAACGTTCAAAATAACGAATGAATGATCGAAAGAGGGAAGCTCGGAAGAAATAGACTTCCCAGATTGGGAAGAATAAAATGAAAACGAGCCCTCTTTTCGAAGTTTTTCCCCTTTATTTCGTGCCAACTCCTCGTCCTCAATAAGGAGGGAGGTTTTCCTTCTTATTTTCTTGTGTATTTTTAGTGCTATTGCTAATTTTCTACGATTTATATACAAAACCAAGTGTGTCTAACGATTTATAGAGAAAATGAAGGAGAGATAGAGAAATCAAAGGGGAGGCTTCAAAGTTCAAAACGACCTCCCTCGTATGCGTCAACAAATCTATGAAGAGAGAGAGAGAGAGAAAGTTATAATTAAAATTTTAAATTTTAAATTTTAAATAAATAACGAATGAGGATAAAACGGGGCAGTCGAGTGTGAATGTGTGATTACTTATTTTGGATCATATTATTGAGATTTGAGGACACTTTAATTAAAATAAATTGGAGTTTGATAAAATTTGGGTAATAGCTAACTGACCAATTCTTAATTTATTTTTAATTAATTATTTTTTTTTCAAAAATTAAATCCTATACGAAGGAAGAAATTACAACTGAACTCGACACCTAATACAATGTCTAAGCTCCTTGTCAGTAGGACAAAGGCTGTGGACTTAATTTGTTTTTTAATTACTTCATACTATGGTTGCTTAATCGGATCTCTAGTTCTCGGTTAACTGGAATCAGAACCGAAACCAACCGGTTAATTGAGGAACATGGAACTAGAAAACTATTTCTGGTTCTGAACTGGAATCAACCAGTTCTTAACTGGATGGTTCCAAATTGGAACCAACCGTTCCGGTCCCGGTTCCGTTTTTAGGATTTATGCAAAATTGAAACTGGTTAACCGGTCAACCGGTCCGTTAGAACCGAAACCGGCCAAATAAGCATGCCTACTCCACACCCTCGTACTTTCAATTTTCTCATTTTAATTTCATGCAATTTCTTCTTCATTTTTAATATAGAACCCATAATAGCAATTCAAACAACGAGAGAGTGAAACACCAATGAAGTTTTCTTCACCCGCTTTATCTGTTAGTTCCGTAAGCGCAAGGATGTATTATTCTTTCATTCTTTGTTCAACGAATGACAAGAATGACTGAAATGATTGTATATTTTGAGGGTGCCCACAACTTAAGAGGGCTACCGGTTGGAGTTTTGCCGTGGAGTTGCATGCTAGACCACATTTACATCACATAATAGAATTAAAATCCTGATATATGGTAACATACCCTTTAATTATTCAAAGAATTGGCGATTACTCAGTACGTTTCCGTGTGATATCTCTACACTCTGCAACAAATTTTCTAACTTGTTTCCCGAACTTTTTATTTGATAAAGCTCATGTATTTGTTGAAAAAAATCTTATTTGCAAATATCATACTCCTATTTTTTTTTATGTTGTAAAATTTTAAAATTATGTTATAAATAGAACAAAAAGAAAATTATGTGATTACTGGTTGCAATGACTTAGAAAAATAGAAATAAAAATCTATGCACTTACCATGGAATACAAAGCGAAAGCTACCCTCAATACAATACTTATCACAATAACAGGTTTGTCATATTTACTCCCCAACTCTTTTGTTTTCTTATATCCCAAATCACATACCTGTGGCCTCCATATATCCATACGCACACTGTGAAACCCGAAAGGAAAATAAAAACGAAGGCGATGTGAAAAAAGAAAAGAAAAGAAAAGTAGTTACGGAAAACATGGTGGCGACAGAATCGTCGAGGTTGGAGCTTCCCGAGGAATTGGTAGAGGTTTTGCCCCTGGATCCATTCGAGCAGCTCGATGTCGCCCGCAAAATCACCTCTATTGCGCTCTCCACGCGACTCGACTCCCTCGAATCGGAGATGTCGGAGCTTCGGCAGCATCTCGCCGACCGCGACGACATCATCACCGGCATGGAGTCGCAGCTCCAGTCACTCGACGTCTCCTTCGCCCAAGTTTCCGATAAGCTGGCCGCTGCGCAGCGGGAGAAGGTTACGTGCTGTTATTCCTAACGTGTGATGTAGATTTTATTTTTAGAATAATTAATAGTTTAAAATTAGCTGACCTGGGATTGTGGAAATTGAGAATATATTTTAATAGTGGAGGTGGGGTGGTGGACAATTTTCTAAACAAGTGAAGTTAAAGATGTACCAAACGCACTTAATCTAATTATTTCAAGTATTAATAGTTGAAAACTGTTATAGATAGTACTAATATTGTTTTAATAGATAGTGTGACACTTAGAATGGAAGTAGCAAAATGGGATATCTGTGACGAGTGAGAGAATATATGTTTGATTTTGAGGTTTTGTTTATGGCAGGAAAGCTTGCTGAAGGAGAATACGCAGCTGAGCAACACTGTGAAGAAGCTGAACAGGGATGTAACCAAGGTATGGTTGGTTCAATTCTTGGCTGATCACTGCTGTTGTGTATAAGTTGCATTGTGTTCATGTTGCCGAGCTTGATACATTTTTGGAACAAAGGATCTCTTGAGTTAAACTGAACTGCATCTTGTTAATAGGAATATAAGATAACTATGTTGTTTTCGTGTTACCACACATGAACCAGAGTTTCATCGCGGACAATTATTCAGGGCAACGTATATAATTAATAGGATTCTCAATGTCGAATGTATGATGGGAAAGTTCAAGTTTTCTTGCAATCGCTCAACATGTGAACAAGTCTTTCACTTTTCAAATGAGTTTTAAATGCTGATGCCAACTTTGTGTACATATAGAATCTCTCTAACAGATTGAGCTTTTGCAGTTGGGAGCCTTCAGAAAGACGTTGATGCGGTCTCTTCAAGATGATGATGACACCGTAAGAGAATGACTTTCCGTTCTTGCAGCATTATTCCACGATATCTCCATATTCTGCATTAGATTCATTTCAGTTTCTTGTTTGATAGGCAAGTGGTCCTAAGGCTAATCTAACAAATCCGTCAAGCAATCCCGGTTTGAATTCTGATCCCTCTATGATGCTTATGCGGATATGAGAAGTTTTACAAGATCATAATGTTTCTTTCAGAAGATGATTCTGATTTACCACCTAACCGAAATCAAAGCCAATTGTCCGATGCTGGAACTCTGAATTCTGTTGATACTAATGCTGAAGGTATGCATGACCCTTCTTCCCGCCTACCGTTTCTTGCATTAGCTGTTCTGACAATTATTTTCTCATCATAAAAGTTGTGAGGCCGCACGCACCATATAGCTTCTTACTAGCATCACAGAATAGCACGCCTCGTCTCACACCTCCAGGTTCCCCTCCGAGCCTGTCTGCATCTGTATCTCCATCTAGGACGCCCCAACCATTGTCTCCGAGGAGACAGAGACACTCGATTGCTATTACATCAACAAGAGGCCTTTATAACGATAGATCATCTGTATTTTCTTCATTGCCTCCAAGCCAGTTCAGTTCAATGTCAAGCATGGAATCGCGATCACAACCAGGTTAGTAATCTTAACTCAATTTCTGGGTCAGATTAGAGTGCACACTCAATGTGACCGCAGTTACCTACGTTTATTGGATTGAACAAACTAAGAACTGTTATTAGGTGGAATTTGCCGCATTTAACTCCCCTGCCTTTCATATATCAGGGAAAACGCGCGTTGATGGAAAAGAATTCTTTCGCCAAGTCAGGTACGAAACTACATCGCCACAAAACCCAAACCAAAACCACTTATACATATTTGCATGAAGAAGTTGACCATAAATTAACAAATGTGCCTCGTCTAAAATCTCCCTTACCTCCTCAGGTCTCGCCTATCCTACGAGCAGTTCAGCGCATTTCTTGCAAATGTGAAGGAACTTAACTCCCACAAGCAAACAAAAGAGGTATGTTATGCCATTAGCTCTATGAATCTATGATATAATTCTAAGTTGTAGTATAAGGGAAGTTGGTCATTTGTTTATGTGTGATAAACGGCTGTCATATCAAGTGTGCAAGAAGTTGGAAGTACGATATTTGGCACCGTGTCTTCTGTTTCGATACAAGTATAGTTACTCATGAAGAGACTATGTTGACGACTAATTTTATTTAATGATGGTTGTGTTAGGAAACCTTAGGGAAGGCGGATGAGATCTTCGGCCCCGATAATAAGGACCTCTACGCCATCTTTGAGGGGCTAATCACTCGTAATGTGCAGTGAATAGAACAAGCTTTTAACTTCGTGTAGAACCATCAAGCTCTTAGCTTTTACTATATAACATTGGCTGGGTGAAAATTTGCTGACGGCTGACGGCTCTGACCAATTCTTGTAAATACATGATTTCTTATTTCCACGAAGTTAGCCAAATTATAATTTTCTCAACAAAAAAGAAAAACATTTCTCATGAGTAATACATGATGGATTACAATGGCCTTTATTCCCCATTAATCCTAAAAAACAAGTTACATTTTTCAGTAGTATTTTTTTTCTATGTATTCTTTTTTCCAATTTTAGGGTTGTTACATATTTAAGTATTTAGCTGAGTATAATTTTTACTATTATTTTGTATACAACTATTATTATTATTATAATTATTATTGTTATTATTTTTTATAAATGCATAACTAATTAAGACAATCTTTATAAAAATTTTAAATTCTGAATTATAATATCAATAAATAGCTATAGTTATAATAGTACTATGTTATTATGATGTTATAAACAAAGAAAATCTCAATCTAATTATTTAAATAATCTATTATAATATAAATATAATAATATAATTATCAGCAAAATATTTTTAATTATTTGATTTTTATTATTATTAATTACTTAAAAACTTTTAATTATTATATTTTTAGTTTAGTATTTAAATTAAATGTAAAATTCAAATTTTGATAATTTTCCAAACATGGAAAGTTAAAATTATTAGAAATTATATTTGCTTGATTTATTTTGTGTGCCAACTTTATTTTCACATTAAACTAGCAAGCCCACCCACAGTCATGAATTAGTCTCTTGGAGGTTGGATAACAGAGATTTCTACTCTTGAGAATCCTTCATCTTGTGAAACCATTCCTTCATGATCTTTTTCACATGGAATGCTCCTGGTTGGACTCAATGCTGCTGAAACATCTCCAACTCCATGATCAGAAATCCGGTTTTCCTTTAGTGACAATGATTCATCTTTCTCCCACGTAAAAATTGTAGCAAGTTTGAGTAGCTTTTCCTTGATTGAAGCAGTAGATTCTAATAGACACCGATTTTCATACAAGAAATTAGATAAGAATATTGCCAGAGCTAGCGTTGACGACATCCCAGCAATGACGAAGAGCCCCCTGAAACTGTCTGGACTGAGCCTATGCGATGTGCTCAGAGCTCCATTGCCAATGGGGCAATCCTTCTCATCTCCTAGCCATTTCTTTGTGATCCTCACCAAATCCTTATCCTCTTTCAGCCTCAAGATCTCTTGTGAAACGTCAAAAACCAGCGGCGAACCCTTTGGAAATGCCTGCAGATTTTGTATGAGATGATGAATCAATCTTGAATGAATGGTGCATGGAAGAAATGGGACTTACGAAAGCAAAGCCAGAAGTCGGATATATTGGATCGATCATGGTATACTTGTCGCAGTGCTTGGAAAGGAGAACCCTAACGTAAGGGAGTTCATCAATAATCACGCCTACTCCTCCATTCCTGCTGCCTTTGGAGAGAGCTTCGTGGAACTGATCCATGGTGTTGTAGCTTTTCAGGCTCGCGGATTCAAGAATGTCGTTGTTTGTCAAGAATTCTCTAACAAAGGAGCCCATTCGGTATCCAACAAACTCTCTATTCTTTATCAGATCATTCAGATGCTTGGTCTTGGGCTGCAGTCGATCTACAGTAAGCATGGATGTCAAGTTTGCTGTGTAACTTGACGTCAAAACCAGCACCACGAACACCCACACGATCACCACAAATCTTGTCAAGTTGCTCCTTACTTTCTCCTCTGTCATGATTTATATGAACAAGTAGCCAGTTGAGCTCAGCTTCATAAACAAGAAGAGAATGAGATGTATCAAGACTTACTGTGTGCAAAAACAAGCGTTGAGAATGAGAACCAGAATATCATTCCAACTTGCTGCTTAGGTGGGCCCCGGAATGCTTTATTTACGCGATGCTCAAGAACCCAAACGACAAAACCAGTGTAGACAAAGAAGGCGCCAATGGTTAGCCAGAGGCCATATGTTAGAGGCTTCATAAATATCCAAGCACTCCTCCTCCCTTTTGGATTGATCGGGACAACAATGACAACTCCCGATTCTGAGTAAGGGAATGTGAAATCTACGTGCTTCGATCTATTAGCTGTCACCGTTACATCTCCCACCAATGCATCAAGTTCCTGTTGACAAACACATGAGTACTATATAGAAGTAGTAGTATAACAAAGTGGCTCATGCAGTTACCTCTTCGTCTAATTTCAATATGATATCATCATAACCCCTACCTCCTGTATTGATCAAGATATATTCGACTGGGACATGATACGGAATGTTTTGCCATACCTTCTCAAAAATATCAATGAAAAAACCAGTTGGTTTAAAAACACCTGTTTCTTCATTCTTTTTATTGAAACCCCTCATTGATGGAACTCCAACCCTCAACCTTTTCCCACTCCCAGAAACTTCCCATCCTTTTGGCACTTCACTTTCTTTTCCTGGCCATACAATGGGGTCAAGTTCCTTATCGATCGAGCAATTATCGTCTGCATTAATCTCCCGTACGATTCCGCATTGTTCACTCCAGAATCCAACTTGGATTTCTTTCCTGCGATTCACATTAACTATCTCGAATGCATACGCCTGCAGTTGGCCGTTACTTATGTTAAAATCGCCACTCACCCCTTTGGACACGTGCTGTCTCATCCAACCAATGAGTGATGGTCCAGCCAATGATGTTCCTATTGCTCCCAAATCTGTCAAATTTTCTCTATGATCAACCGATCTATTGAACCGCAGGGATGTCACACCAGCTCGTTCGATTGCCTCTGCCAAAAGTGTGATGCTGTCATAATAAAACAAACCAACAACATTGAGTTCTGTTCCATCCAACTCTGGATTCTCCAATCGAAACCTCCTTTTCCATCTCTTTTCAAACTCAACAAACTTAACGGATTTTGGAACGTAAGCCTTCACACCTACTACTCCTTGCATCGCCTCCATTGTCTCTGGCATAAAATCCAAAAGACTTGTTAGCACGTCCGCTATTAACCAAACATACCCCTTGTCCATCATCCCTGCTTCTTTCGCCACCTTAAAGAAACGGGATGCAAGGTCTGGCAGCATGTGAACCACGAATACCCTTGGCCTTATCTTCGCCAACTTAAAGAGCTCCTCTCGAATTAGATCCTCTGTCGCATCAGCGGAAATAACAGCCTGGTGTGAGACCAAAGCATTGCTCTCTAGCATATCAACAGTAATATAAGGCACTAATCCGCTTCCATAGTTGGTATCCTCGTACACAAAAACGACCTTCCTCCAACCAAATTTCTTCACAATTGCTGCAATTGCTTTAACTTGAGAAGAGGCACACCATGCTGATCTTATCAAGTATGATGAGCCTTTAGTCGATAAGTACGGGCTCGATGCTGGAGATATAATTGGAACTTTCACCTTGTCACCAATATCTATCACAAAGTCTGCTTGAACGGATTTTTGTGGCCCGATTATCGCCATCACTTCAGCGTTCTTTAACAGTTCTATAGCTACAAATTGAATCCAAATCAGAATTGTAGATACATTAGTAAAGACTTGAATTTAATGAAGTGTAACTATTAAACTATACCTGCAGAAGCTGCAGTAATAACATCATTCTCCGAGTCTCTGAAATGAGGCTCGATCATGGTGTTGTAATCGCGGTTGGAGTAGAAATCTTCGATTGCCATAGCAATGCAAGTTCTGCATATCTTTCCAAGAGCAGTGTCAAGATCAAGAATCACTCCTACATTAGCCTTTGCAGCAGTTGCATTGAAACCGGTCAAAGGGTCAACACAAAAGCACATAACCAAAAACATATGAAAGCAAAACAAGTATGGATTCTGCATTGCAAAAACAACACTGAGACCATTCATGGAAGTTAAGTATATATGTAAACAAAGCTGATTATGGAAAGGGTGCTCATGAAAGTGCTGCAGCGAACGCTTATATATACACAAACGACGCGTATTACTGAGTTTAAGATAAAAATATTAAAAGATATACTTCATTCGTCCACCATTAAATATCTTATTTTTCCTTTTTTATGCTAATAAATGTATCATTCACCTTATTATTTTTTTGACAAATGAACCTCACTTTAATTTACATTTTACCACAAAACAAATATATATAAATGTAAAAATTACATTTCACTAACTTTTTTTTAGCTCATTTTCGTTTACAAAGTCAAAAAATATTTATTGCCCTTTGCTATAAGACATTTATTATACATAAAATGTTGACTTGCATTCTACAATACAAACAACTTTTATCAGGTTTTGGTGCAGCGGATTACATATGTAATCTCGTGCACCATTTCCAGCTAGATGAAGGAGATGGCATAGATGATCCGTTCCGATACTTTGCGGACCCAGTCAAGCAAAGGTGGTGTGCATACTTAAATCCATACTACTTCCTACGTTCCATAGGAGTGAAGACATTTCTTTTCGGCACAGAGATTAAGAAAAAAAGTGTGTAATGTATTAAATAAAAAGATAAAAATTATGGAAGGAGGAAAAAATAGAGAGAAGAAAGTAAAAGAGGGAAAAATAAGTGAGAAGAAATGTGTTACTTTTATTAGAAAAGGAAATAACTTCACACTATGGAGCGTGCTAAAATGGTGAAAAATGACTCTACTACTATAAAATGGAGGGAGTAGAATTTATGGCTACAGTTTCTCTTATTATTGCATTTGAGCACATTATATAATCTTTGAAAATAACAAACCCATAATTTGACATGTGTTTGGTTTTTGAATCACATTGAAATTCCTCAAAAAAAAAATTCATTTTGTGAAAGATTAAACCGATTCCTCTCAATATTAAATAAATATTTTGCTTTTACTTTTGATGTTGAATTGTATGTTGCACTTTAATCTTTTTCAATTTCTTTATCTTCTTCGACTGTAATGTTCCATGTTGTATACATGACGCACCAGTTTCACATAATATGGAAATAAAATAAATAAAAAATGTGGAACTCTATACGTTGATATTTGAAGTTTATCACGTTAAAAAAAATGTAAACAAATTAGTGATACTTAACATAGGAAAACCGTATATTTAGCATGGATTGAGGAGAATTCATGTAAACCACAATTTTACATTTCTCATTTTCCCTCTCATTCTTAGCATCTTGTATTGTGCGTGTGTGTGTTTCTGTATCTGAATTGAAATTTGCAGACGTGAATAATCTTGGTTCCTGAAGCACCTCCTATTGCTGTCGCTAAGGAACCATGGAAATTGACGCTCAACATCCGTCTTCCCCTCCAAGGTTATCTCATTCATATAATTTCACTTCATTAAATTATTTCCAAACTATTAGCTGCATTTTGCCCCGTTTTGGATTCCATTTGTTAAAATGTTGTTCCATGCAATGCCAGTTTTGGCACAACTATCAATTTGTACGAATCTCAAAAAAAGGATTTGGGGAAATTCATAGAATCATCAATAATATGTAAACAGTAAACATGGCCTGGATTTATGAATTGTATCGATTGTTCAGTTTGCATAATTTTGGAGTAGGATTTTGGATTGTTGTGTAATTTTGTTGGGAATTGTTGAATTACAGGGAAAATGAGAATGCATGCGAGGTTGCTGATGAAAGTACCGATGGGCAGTTCATTGTAGTTGGACATAAGTTGCTCTATTCCACTTCCTCCATCGCACTCTCTGGTGAAGGTAGATGTCTCTACATGTTTCAACTGTTTTCAGATGATCACGATCCCGACTCTCTGAGATTTGAATTATGCCTTAGAGTTGAGAGGTTTAGACATGGATGCGGATGCGTTGGAAGGGTGCTCGTCCAGTGGAGATGATCAAGAAGAAGTGAGTGTCATCAAAACACTCGTGTCTGAGGAAGAAGCAGCTAAGGCAGCTGCCAAATCCGACTCCCAATGGAAAGGGTTCATCCGCAAGCTCAAAAAGGGCCCCAGTGTGCATTTTCAGACCTTTCATCCTTCCATACCCCACATTCTTTCAATAAAGAAGCTTTCTTCGAGAAAAAGAGCATCCCGGAGCACTCATAGTTTGCCAGAACTCAGTACCCAGCTAGATGGAGACTTGTATTATTGCTTCGAAACCTCTTGGAAATGCTTCACTCTCACAGACCTCAAAGAAGCAACAAACAATTTTAGCCCAGGTGATTCATACTCTTGTCTGTTGCGAATCAGAATCTTCAGGATGTTGAGGTTAAGATCAAGACTAACAAAAATTTTCACGTTCTTGTCCTTGTTCTGTCTTAGGAAACTTAATTGGAGAAGGCGGCTATTCTGAAGTTTACAAGGGACACTTGAATGATGGACAACTAATAGCAGTTAAGAGGTTGATTAGGGGATCACAAGAGGAGATGACAGCGGATTACTTAGCAGAGCTTGGCATTTTAGTTCATGTCAACCATCCAAACATTTCAAGAGTTATCGGGTATGGAGTTGAAGGAGGGATGCACCTTGTTCTTCCATTATCCGTTAATGGGAGCCTGTCATCTATGCTAAAAGGTTTGTCTTTCTTTTGTCGCTTTCAAACACTTAAGATTCTAAACTTTTTTTCTTCCTGTTTTTTGTTGTTTGTTCATATGCTGCTCAGGTGCAAAGGAGAATTTGCCGTGGAATGTCAGATATAATATTTCCTTAGGCATTGCTTCTGGTCTTTGTTATCTTCATGAGGGGTGCCAACGGAGAATTATCCACAGAGATATCAAGTCTGCCAACATTTTGCTAACTGAAGATCTTCAACCTCAGGTAGAGTTCAGAAAGTGCTAAAATTTTTGTTGAGTTCTGATGGATGGTTCACCTAGTTCTGTTATATGAATAAGTAGAGCAGTTTATTCTGATTTATGCCACAGGACCTGTAAGTCGCAACCTACATCAGATCACACATTTGAATTTACATGAAGTAACGTTCATCTGTGCAGATTTCGGATTTTGGGTTAGCAAAATGGCTTCCTGATCAGTGGACTCACCTTGATGTATCAAATGTCGAGGGCACATTTGGGTATGACAATGGAAACTTACTACTATTAGAATGAAAAATGGTGAAGTCCCTAAGTTCCACTCAACTTTCATTCTTAACATGATTGAATCATTCAATGGCAGCTATCTCCCTCCTGAGTTTTTCCTGCATGGTACAGTTGATGAGAAAACTGATGTTTATGCATATGGCGTGCTATTGCTGGAGCTCATTAGTGGTCGCCCAGCCATAGACGACAACAATAAAAGTGTTGTGATGTGGGTAAGTTGGTCGATACAGCTACACTCGTCTGCTGTAGCAACTCTGACTAATCCTTGAAAACAAATAACTTTGTAGGCCAAACCTTTGCTAGTTAACAACGGCATCGAAGAACTAGCTGATCCATCTCTAGATCGCGATTACTATTGGGAGCAGTTGAATCGAATGGTTATGGTTGCCTCAATATGCATTCATCAAAATTCGACGGATAGGCCTCAAATGAGCCAGGTATTTACTAACACCCCCCAGTGATTATTACATTCAATAATCAATTGTTGTAGCACTTGCAAAAGAGTTAGATTCCATTTTTACGAGTCCTTAATATTCAAAAACTATGAACACCATTCATATACAAATCTTCTTTCCATTTTACTGACCTCAATCTTTGTTTGAAGGCTTTGTATTAGCATGTCACACTGCATATATAAGAGTAAAAACATGATAATTCTTCTATTCACCAGGTTGTGAGGATGTTGAAAGGCGATGAAGGCATATTGCCGAACAAGAAAAGGTTCCAAAAAAGGCCTGCACTGAAGAGGGAATGCCCGTTGGAGAGGATTACGGAAGAAGAAAGCAACTCAGGTAAACCTTCGAGCCATAAAGCCCACCAAAGCGAGCCATGTTTGGAAGGAGTTGAGGAAAACTTGTAAACAACTGTGTAGTGACGAGAGCTGGCAATGTATAGTTCTCCTCCCCAGTTGCTCGACATACGCTTTTCATGGGGCGTAGTATGCTCGTGTTGTTGGTTATGAGGAAGTAGGTGGTGGCTGATAGTTCAAACTGAGAGTCGTGACAGTGAAACAGCTTGTGCATATGTAGTGTTCCATTGAATTATCAGCATTTGCATGTAATGAAAACATACCTAGCTAGGTAATTTTTTTTACTTTTATGTTTTAATTCTTGTGTTTAATTGTTGATGCATGCCAAATTGACATATGAGTATACTATTTCCACATGCTGCAACGGCGTCGTCAGAAGCAACTATGGCATTGGTGATGGAGGTAGCAAGAGAACAAATTAGACTATAGATACATGCAATGATTGTTGGTAGACTTAACATTGTGTTGAAAGAACAAGAACCAGTAGTGTCGAGAAAGCATTACTCACAATCTGACAACATCGTATAACCACTATTAATTATGCTATTCCTCAGTGATTGACTATTTTTTATATATATCTAAAATTAAAGTTATACTACTATAGTTTGTGGTATACCATGTATATAACGATGTCAATATCTACTGAAAATGATATATACCGTGAATAGATATATTTATGTAACGATATAACAGAATTGCGGTGTACCACAGTGAAATCTAATATGACGTAAAATTCTGGTATATCAAAAATACGATAAGGTTTACGATATGATAATTTTGGTAAGATATATCGTACCAAGACCCACCCGTGAGAGTAGTAATTTATTTATTGAGAAAATTATAAGTATTATTGACTAATAAAGTTGATCAATTGAATGTTGTTTTAGATTATTATTATAAATTGAGTGATTTTTAATATAATATGACAGTTAATGTTTTTTTGGCGCATATATATTTCCCGTCAACTCCAACGGAAACTAAATGATCTACCAAATCCGAAATCTCACTAAACGCTCAGATTCAAACATCCGAATCAAAAATTTCCGGGGAATATCGGTATGTATAGATTTTGTTATAAGTCCGTGTTTGTGGTGCTGTTAATCGCATCAATAGCGCGGAAATCTCGGTGCAATTCGATAGTCAATCCATCCAAAGTCAGAACTATCTCATGGAAACCTAGGTACTTATCGTTATGTTTGTAACATTCCGCCACCAGCTCCTCTTCTACCTTTTTCTGTGTGATTGATTTGCGTCCCGATTCAGAGCTTTTGTGTACGAAGGCTTTCTTACGGATGATGAATGCAATCATTTAATTTCTCTGGTGAGTTTGTGTATTCATTATTGTGATTCTCTTTTAAGGCGATTGCATTTGATTTGTGTGATTAAATTAGGCGAAATCGGAGCTGAAGAGGTCACAGGTGGTAGACAATGAGTCCGGGAAAAGTAAGCTGAGCGAGGTTCGGACTAGCTCTGGAATGTTTATTGATAAAGCCAAGGTATGGATTTTATGTTTGTTGACTGAATCCGAGTTTCAATGGTTGCAACTGTTTAATTATTTTGATTTAGATGGAACCTCTGCTAAAGATAGTGATGAAAACGTTTATGGATGCTTATGATAATTAGATCAGGTTAGATGCGATGCATCTCACCTTTTTGTCAATGATTTAGTGATTCCACTTAATATCTAACTTTAACTGATATACTGGTTTAGATGACGATCTTGTCTCATTTTGGGAGCCTTATTTAAATCTCATTTTACTGTGTTCCAAGTGTTTATGCATTTGAAAGGATTCATATAGTTATTGTAAAACTATAGGCACCGTGTTAGAAGCAACCAAATGTTTCTGAGTGTATTAACTGTAGGCACCGTGTTAGAAATATAAGGTGCTAAGAAAAGTAGGTTTTGTAAAACTTATTGTGCTGAAGCAACCAAATCATGATCAGATTGCTTGCCTTCTTTGAGAAATTTCTGAGTTCCACGATCTTAATTCTTTTCCCTGGCATGTGTTGCTACTGGGATCCTATTGTTGCTGGCATAGAAGACAAGATTGCAACGTGGACATTTTTACCAAAAGGTAACATTTTTTTCGAGGATGTGCAATAGAGTCATCACCACTGTCACCAGTTGATCATAACTCCTAGTTTGTTGATGATGTTTAGTACTATCTGTCTGAATCTATTTTGTTTTTGACTCTTATTTATGACATTGCAGTTCTTTTATACCTTTGTTCCATTGCAATTTTGAATGGTGTTTTTGTTAAATCTTGCAATTGTAGTCATATTCAAATTAATTGAATTATACCTTAATAGGAAATCAGGAACTTGGATTGATAGAACACATTATTAATACAGCCATATATACTTCATAGCCATAAATCTTATGATACTAAATTTTAACTAGTTTACCTTTCTCGTGTTGCTCTATATTTATCCATTATCTGCTTTCACTTTGTTCCTATTGTTCCTATCTTATCTAATCTACTGAGTAAATCCTTGAGTTTTTCTGTAATCTCTGTCATTATTTACTTTTAAATGGAAGCCTCTAGGTTTTATTTGAGGTCTTGTAGATTTATTATTTATTTTGGCATTCTTAAAGTTATGAGCTATGTGGTGGGCATTGAGAACTATGATTTGACTTACTACTGCTGCTGCTTGCAAGGCCTGATCTTTCATTTTTTCCATAGAAAATGGAGAAGACATACAAGTATTGCGTTATGAACCTGGACAGAAATATGATCCTCACTATGACTACTTTGCGGATAAGGAAAATATAGCTCGTGGTGGACACCGGATAGCAACTGTGCTTATGTATCTCTCTGATGTTGAAAAAGGTGGTGAAACTGTCTTCCCCTCCGCCGAGGTTAGTCATATCTCCACTTTCTGTTGTTCAAAATAATTGGTTTTCACAAACTCATGGCTGCTCAATCTTCAATTACTATATCATATGCTATAACCATGTACAATTGAACTCTTTGCTAGTTTTCTTTAACCATTATAGGACAGGAATTGTTCATAATAATAGGATATGATGGTTATGGATCAGAGAACTGTGAAGGATTGTTGCTGAAAAAAGCTGAGGGGTCCCTTTTTTTAGAAGAGCTTATTAGTTCTAGTTACTATATGAAGGCGTTTGGAGGCGTTACAAGATGTTAAAACTAGGTCGTCGAAATGATAACTTTTACTAATATTTATCAAGAGCCAAATGATTATGTTTTGATGATTAAGCTCCTAAAGGGACTTGAATTTTAGGAGTAAATACCAAACTCTGTTTAGGAGCTTAAAAATCTTAAAAAGCTGAGTGAAACTCAGCCAAACACTGTTAATAATATAATGCCATGTGGCAATCTGTTTTTCTACACTGAAGGTTCTCGTTTCTCACGAAATTGTGTCTTTCCTGATCACTATCCTTCCCTATTCATCCAAGTCCTTGATGCACTCACGCAGGAATCACCTCGTCGTAGGTCTGTTTCAACAGAGAAAGAGTTGTCCGAGTGTGGAAGACAAGGTCCTGCAGGTGAGACAATAAGTGAAGTCGTAATTGATTTAGTTAACGTTCTAGCTACGTGAGCACCAGTTTGAGCTCTTTGTTCATCTCCCTACATTTCCAGTGAAGCCACGCAAAGGGGATGCACTCCTGTTCTATAGTCTCTATCCAGATGCAACTCCAGATACCGCGAGTCTGCATGCTGGCTGCCCCGTGGATGAAGGCGAGAAGTGGTCTGCAACAAAGTGGATTCATGTCGATTCCTTTGATAAAGTCGTGGGCGGGCACTGCTCCGACTCAGATGCGAACTGCGAAAGATGGGCTTCCCTTGGAGAATGCAACAAGAATCCAGAATACATGATCGGCTCCTCGGATCTCCCAGGTTACTGTCGGAAGAGTTGCAAAGCATGTTAATTGTTTGACCTCCGTCTCACTAAAAATATAAACATGGATGAATTCTTGGTTCATACACATTTCTGTATCTTGAAAATGCCATTCCCTTGTACTATATTATTCTGGCTTGCTGTTGTTCACAAATTTTTGTAGCCTTAGTAAAAGAATGTCTCTTTGATCAATGTTAGGTGATATTCGGTTTCCTTAATAAAATAGTACCAAGATATAATATAGAATTGAATTGTGAGATTATTTTAGTTGGAGGGAGTAATTAATTATCATTATCCATCTAGGATTGAGTTGTGTGATTCAATCTCATGAACCAAACACACTACATATTTAATCATGAGATACAATCTTGTGAACCGAAAAGCCTCTTAATCTCTTATTATATACATAATCTGGGATAATTAAAGCCGTGATTATTAAGTTTTAGTCTATAAATTCATATTTATAATCTCCCGCCATTTTTGGCGCAAGATTAGTTAATAATGTGGATGATCCAAACAAAACACAAATTAAAGACAAACGCGAGAAATTACTTTTTAGCAAAACTTATAACCATTTGGATGTAATGTCATATTCATTTTAAAGTTCGTTAATCCCAGAGTTAGATTTATTAAAATCCATAATTAAGGTTTAATAATCACAATTAAAGACGAATGCATGGCATGTAGTACAAGACAAGAATGCCACCCCTTCCATTCGCCGTTCACCATTAGAGTATCCCCATCCGTGCTCTTAAATAAGAGCACAGAGATGGACCCGGACCCACTTTTACTCCTTGTCCTTAAGCAAGAGCACAACACCCACATCAATGCTCTTCCGCAAGGACAAGCTCAAGGATCTCACCATTCTATTATTCAATTTAAATACTTCAATTACTAAAAACATTTCTACAATATAAAAATACATTAAAATATAAAAATTACATAATTAAATCCTAAAAATAAAAATTACATAATTAAAAATCCTAAAAAATAAAAATACATAATTAAAATCCTAGAAAATAAAAAAATACATAATTAAAATCCTACAAATTAAAAATTACACATAATTAAAGACTAAAAAATATCCCCGTGGAAAACTAGTCATCTATCCCCAATGTTCTTCGGAGACCCCGTATAATTGGGAAAATTGAAAAATAAATTAAAAGTATGTAGAAAACGGATATAATTTATTGGGAAGTGGAAAAATATTTTTTTATTTAAAAACGATTTTTTTAATTAATTTTGATTTTTTTTAAAAAAAAGTAAAAAACAAAATCTATGTCGTTGGCCGATCGCAGCCAGCCACGTAAGCCTGCCCAGCGGCAAGGACGTGCTCTTATTTAAGAGCACCGCCCTACCGCTAGCAAGGACGGACAACGTGCATTGGTGAGCAGCGGCGTCCTTACCAGCGGCAAGGACGGACAACCTTACCGATGTGGATGCTCTTAGTTAGCTCAATTTGCCATATTTTGCTTGTCCTAGAATAATTGTCTTATTTACTTTTTACTATCATCTCCGATTCTCATTAGTTTTACCATTTTGCAATTTCGTCCGATTCCCATTAATTGTCCTTTTAATTTTTATTCCCTCCGTCCCCAAATAATATGCACTTTGGATTCAACACGAGTTTTAATGGAAAATTTATAAAGTAGGAGAGAGGTACAAAGAAAATTAATTAAAGTATTGTTAATGGAGAACGGGGATCTCACTTAATTAAAGAGAAAAGAGTTTCCAAAATTAGAAAGTGCATATTCATGTGGGACGGACTAAAAAGGAAATAGTGCATATTCTTGTGGGACGGAGGGAGTATTATATACTTTCTCCATCACACTCAAGATGTCTCATTTTCTTTTTTAGTTTGTCTCACTCAAAATGTTCACTTTTTATATTTAGAAATAAATCACTCTCTCATTAAAATATCCAACTACTTTTCTCTCTTTATTTATTCAACCTAACAGCTCCTCCTAAAATCCCACGTCATATAAAGCATTAGTTTTATATTGGATTGTGAGTGTAAAAAACTAGTGGAATGTGGGGTCCGCATACTAATAGTAGAATAATTGTAAATGGTTCTATTAATCGTGGACAATCCAAAATGACAAAAGGGTTGTTTAGATGGTGGGTAGAGGAATTATTATTTATTAAACATAACCGCCCTTGGATTTGGGCCGTCCCTCCCCCTTAGTGGGCCACTGCTGATTGAACACTCCCCACAATACTGTCAGACTGGGATGTTGGGTCCTTGGGGTTGGGATTTTACCCTTTTTGCAAGAATTTTTAAATTTCTACTCATCTCTATAGCAATTTTCACCCACTTCTCATTAAATATCGAAATGAGAAGTAAAAGTTGTCCACGGGGGCAACGCAGTTGGTTTCGGAGGGACAGAGTTGCAAGAATGAGCAAATTCTCACAATTACCGTGTAGTTGCGACACCTCTTAACTGCGTATCATAATTGAATGATTGAACACCTCTCACAATCCTGTCAAATTAAAATGTGAAGATACTTTGGATTGGGGTCTCAACCTTTATGCAATAATAAATTTAAGGATATTTTTGCAATAATAAATTAAAGGAGAGAGTAGAGAGAGTTGTTGAACAACCGCGGACATAAGGAAAAAAAAACGACAGCAGCTACTGTAGGATCTGATTCTCTGGTCCATGTTGTCGACTTAGGTGTCGAGAACTGGCAAAGGGACCAAATGGTACAATTATTGGTTTTCTTACATGTGCGGTTAATTCATCTAGATCAACCGTACAATCTTTGTCCTATGCAAATAATTCATTATATTTACACATTTTATAAACGTAAATCCAATTGTTTTCTAACTGGGGCCTCCAACAAACCTAAAATTTTCGTAGGCATCTATTTTTCAACTAACATCAAGGCTCCAGCATCATATCTGTATTCTCTGAAAAAGGATTCTGCAATCTTGTGATTGCTACTATTAAAATGTACTCCATTTATGTGTATATTTTAAATAAACCTATTGAGTACAAACCCATCCCACATCTCTTTTCGCTGTCACTATATACGAACCATACTAATGAAACTCTATTAGAAGAAATTCTATGTTCAATATCATTAGCAAGAATCCTTGTGTTTCCAAAAAAAATTATTCATGTAAAAAATTCAATCTTTTATGATTTGTGATGAATATATTATGATAATGAAGAGCAGAGAGCTGTACATCAGCTGACAAGTACAGATTCTCCCCCCTCCAAATTTAATATTCGCAAAAATATATGATGAGTATAATTGTAGGTGAGAACATGTAGAATTTTGCACTAATAAAATATAATAATGATGAAAAAAAAAGAATAGTTGGATAGAACATGGGGGTCATATTTGGAGGCTCAATTGTGATGCCATAGTAGCAAACTATATGTTGCTGATAGTCCAAAACTGTACTGCTAGCTATCACCATTTATATCTCTTCTAACTGTTCTTAAATGTCAAACCAAACCTGCCTTATTGTAGTAAAAATTAGTAGTACTATTTCTCTAGATCTTCATTTTTTGATCAAATGGAGGTTCAGTTGCAAAGGAGCTATATTGAATCTATTGAAGCCTTGTTTCGTGAGGTAACAACACAACACAACGTGGGGAAACTGCTGTCATAACTTGTTTTGATGTTTTTGTATTTGTTTGGTTGAAGGGAGTCTTGGATGCTCAGTTTGAACAGCTGCTGATGCTTCGGGATGAGAGCAATCCGGATATTGTGATGGAAGTGGTGACCCTTTTCTCTGAAGATTGTCAACGAATTCTCAATCAACTCTCCCAGACCTTGTCATTATTCCCTCTCTATCTCCCTCTATTATGATGTGTGTGTGTGTTTTACAGTTATAATAGTTGTTGGTTGCTGCATATGTGCAGGAATGAGCAGAGTGTGGACTTTAAGAAGGTTGATGCTAGTGTGCACCAACTGAAAGGTAGCACCTCAAGGTAATAACATGCTATCTGTGTTTGTTTGTGTGTGTATTTTGTAATCAAAGAAAAAAGCAAATTGTGTGATTTTGGAATTCTAATATAACTTTGATTTTTATGGTGAATGTACTACAACACTGGATTTCTTGATCTCAATTCCAAACATGGTTTGTTTGTACATTGTAGTATGATGTAATAAAACTATCAAGATAAAAATCAAAGGGACACTTGTATACTATAGTAGATAACATTGAGTAAGTCTTAACAACTGAATACCTGTTTACTCTTTTCTTTTACAGTATTGGGGCTGCGAGACTGAAAAATGCTTGTATTGCCTTCCTCAGCTTCTGTGACGCCCAAAATGTTGAAGGGTTTGTACGGCTTCTGGATCTTCGTCTTGAAACGTGATTGATGTCTAAATGTAGCATTTTTTTCCTGCAGGTGCCTTAGATGCTCGCAGCAAATCGAGCACGAGTACTTGCTACTGAAGAACAACCTGGAAGCTCTACTGAGGGTGCGTAAAGAACCTATTTTCAAGCATTGAATCTCATTCATTTGGTTGACTTTTAGTAGTTGTGCGATAATTTGTGTGCTCGATTTCAGTTAGAGCAGCAGATTGTGGCAGCTGGTGGAGTGGTTCCCGTGTTGAACGAATTCTAATGAGGCGAATGGGGCAGCTGTGTTGGTAGTGAGTTTTTTTGGTGGTACCAGTTTGCCGAGTTTAAGGTTACTTTGAGGTTTCTACTTGTGAAAACTGGTTGTTTTTTCTAAGTTTGGATACTCCTCTGTTAATAATGCATTATCTGGTCTTCAAAAAATGTTGTTGAATCTCTTACTATCCAATCACTCAAGTCTTTAACATTTGAAACCATGAAATATTATATCATACTCAGTTATCATCATAGAATGCAATAAACAATTTCATCATAGTAATCAACTCTTGACATTTCTGTAAGAAGATGACTGCTTTTTTGATGCTAGACCTCAATGAATTTTCTGTCTATGTTTGTTTACATTACTCTAAAAAACCCTCTAAGCGGGATCCATATTTACATTAAAGCTGATTGTAGGTGAAAATAATGTCAAAAGCATTTACTAGAGCTGTTAATGAACATTTATTGCAATGTTAAACATGGCCTCTATTGAGGCCATATCTCAGAGTCCGTTTGGTACACGGAATTGGAATTGGAATTGAATTGAAATTGGAATTCTATGGAATTGAATTGGAAGGAATTGAATTCTAATTCAATACCAAATCCTATGTTTGGTATAATTAAAGAATTGATATGGAATTGTATTATAATTCTAAATCCTTTGTTTGGTAACTCGAAACAAAGGATTTGGAATTGAATTAGAATTCAATTTAAAATTTTATTTTTTTTAAATTAATTATTTTTAATAATCATCACATTTCTACTTTTTTTTCTCATGCTTCAAAATTCAATTTTTTTTTATTAACATATCATAAAACTAGTACTGTTATCATAATTAAAATAATTAATTAACGATAATTAATTTATATTATCAACATACAATATACTCCGAGTTACATATATGTAGTGTGTGTGCTTATAGAATTTAAATACAAGATCAGCATTATACATAGAAAACTATGATCATGTTAATTATATACTCCCTCCGTCCACAAGCAATAGATCTATTGTTGTTCGGCACAGGTTTTAATGTATAATTGGTAAAGTAAGAGACATGAGGAGAAAAAGTAGATAAAGTAAGAGAGATGAGGAAAAAAAGTAGGTAAAGTAAGAGAGATAGGGAGAAAAATTGAGTAAAGTAAGAGAGAGGAAGAAAATGTGGGAAAAGTATGAGAGATAAACTTTCCATTTTTAGAAAGTGATCTATTTTTTGTGGACGTTCCAAAATGGCAAAAGTGATCTATTTTTTGTGGACGGAGGGAGTATATTATAACTAATAACATAATTATCAAAAATACATTTGCATCTAAAGAACATAATAAAAAAATATTTTTAATCACTTATTTGAATAAGTAAATGCAAACACACTGAATCAAATTACAAAAGATTAAGCTGCACATTTTTGTTGCAATGTGTAAATAAAATACTCCATAAACGCCTATGTCCCATAGGAACAGATCCAGCGGATTAGGAACAACAAATGGGTTCATTATTTCACCAAAATTCCCCCTTCTGAAGCACGAAAGTCTCGCTGCCCTCTCGATGAAACCAGAATCAGCTGGAAAGTTAGACAGCATACCAGAAACAGGCGGCATGAACGTACCCCCTCACAGCATTGCACTTGGGTTCCAACCCAAATCAGCCCTCACGGAATCAAGGTTACTAGAAGTGCTAACATCATTATGCACATTCGCTTACCCAAAATTTTGTCCATTAATCGAATGGTCCAATGAGGGTTGAAGGGTCGAAGGATCACTGATTAGATCACCCATCTAAACCTCCCAGTGGAGAAGCCTCTTGATCTCCCTGCACTTATCCAACGAAGTGCAGATCACCAAGATATCTCCACCACCTCACTCTCTGAGACCACCAAATCCCGGAACCCTTGAATCTTGGCCTCCCAAGCTCTCCTTCCTAAACGAGGCAATGGCACGAATAACATAGACAAACGAGGCAAAAGTTCCTCATACCCAGAACTAAAAGCTACTCCATAATTGCATGATTAAAAAAAAAAAAATAGGAAATAAAAGAGTAGCTCTCATAAATTGCCTTATGTTTTGTTTCTTTCCCACTTTAATTAAATGCAATAATTACATAAAAATCACGTCAACGACACCAACTATCTATTCTCAGCTTGAAATGTGATTGAATTCCAATCATCTAATGCAGTTTAAGAAATAGTTCTCAAAGCATGAACCTTTATGCTCAATTATAGCTTATAAACTGTATTTTGCACAAAAATAAGGTGAAAAATGTGAAATGCATCGAATGTGTTTACAACAAAACGATCAATTTTTTATCAGCAAAAATATGGAACAACTTAAATGTTAATACTGCAATCGTTAACGACCATCACAGTTCGCATACAATCAATAATTACAGCATTGAAAAAAAAGACATCGATTTACAGAGTGAAAGATGAAATTTAAATGGAAAAATGCGAAGAACTTTGGATTGTTACCTGATTATCAATCGATCATAAGAGATGAAACTGGGGTGCATCGCAGTTGCAGAGAGAGAAAGCGGCTAGGGCGTAAAGAAGAGGGAGAGAGAAAGCGGCTAGGGCAGAGGGAAAGGAGAAATGATCCAATTTTCTTCTTTTTTATACGACCCGTTTTTATTATTGACCCGTAAAGATCCGCGCGCGTTTTTTAAAAGTTGACCCGTTTTTTCATGGAATTGAATTAAAATTTGACCGTTTTTAGAATTTGAATTCAATTCCAAATCTACATATTTTTGTATTGTCAAACAACGGAATTGGAATTGGAGCTTCCAATTCCAACTTCACATCCCCAATTTCGTGGTATCAAACGGAGCCTCATTTCATTTCTGTGGAGAACTTCATATGCTTATCTGCTCTCCACATTCTTGTGAAGTGAATCTATAAAGGTTACAAATTCCTATTGTGAAAGTTTTGAATGGTGATGATAATGGATCATTCTTCCCAATTCTTTGAGGAGTAAATCATTCTTATTGCTTTTACCAAACAAAAATAAAGGTTAATGATCCTTTTTCTATGTCCATATTGTGTGTGTGAATCCACAATTATGTTGTTAAATTTTAGTTTTCATGGATCCTTAAGTTTTTTCATGAAAAGATAAAATTTTAGTATTTTTTTTTCTTCTAATTTTTATTGCAAGTGTACATTTATGCATATTTATTTTTTGCACATTTGATGTGCTAATTATAGGAGAAAATAGTGGGAAAAGAAAATCAAGAAAGCTGTAGATCAACTGAAAACATGACCTTGAAAAAAGCATGTCTTAATTAGATGCATTTTCATATCATTTAAGAGAAGAAGTCCACATTCTTCTCTGCATTTCAAAGCTTCCAATCACAGAAGATTGTTTCTCATCACCAAGTTGAGTAGCAAAAGTGTAATAACAGGCAAAAGGATAACACTTTAGCAGGGTTAATTCTATTTGTGTTCTAGGATACAATAGCCATTCCAAATTAATACTGGACTTTATTAATACTGGATCATGCGTCTTCCGTTAATGAAACGCATCACATTCATGCGTCTTAGGGAAAGACGCATGACCGTCATGCGTCTTTTAATTTTTTAATTTTTTTATTGAAAGACGCATGAGGGTCATGCGTCTTTCCCTAAGACGCATAAGGGTCATGCGTCTCTATTTTGAACATAAATCGCGACAGACAGAGGCAGAATACCATTCTGTGAAAGATGAGAGAAAAAAAAGCAGGCAGCGCGACTTTGAGCCAATTTCCGGCGATTTCGTTAATATTGCCAGCGATTTCTTCCATCTTGTCGTTATATTTAGGTAAGTTTATCTCTTACTCTTAATTATTGAATAATATTTTTAGATTAGGTTGGTTTTCCCTGATTTATTAAATTAGGGTTCATAGGAAAAAAAATTGTCCCTAATTTTTGTATTTGTTATATTTTCTTATGCAGAAATCATGCAAATATTTGTGAGTTTGTATTGGGGTGGTAAAATAGTTCAACTTCCACACTTGGGTATTTGTTATGATCCACCTCGGGCGAGAGGCTCCATTATATTGAATTCGTGCGTTTCGTATTCTGAATTAGTTGCAATGATATGTGGTGCAATGAAAATAGATATGAATCAACACGTCATTCAAATATCATGGAGACATTGTCTAGTCTTTGCATCCACTATGAGTTATATATGTACTGAGATTTACACTGATCAAAGTGTGGAGTTTATGTTCAACGATGCTCAAAATTCTACTCGTTGTATTGAATTGTTTGTTGAGTATTCACCTGTGAGAAGTTCAGAAATCACACCAGGTGTTGATTATGGCGTTGTTGATTGTGGTATTGGATCATCCGCGAGGGTTGAACATGTGAGCTCTGATCGTGATATGAGTGTTGCAGATGCTGTTAATGTTGGTATTGGAATAAATAACGACTTAGATGTTGCAGATACCCTTGATGATAATACTCGCATTGTACGAGATAATGATGAACCATTGTCGCCAGTAACATCTGAGGCAGATGCCAGTCTAAGTGAGGATTCTCTTGGTGATGCTTCTGATGATGAGATAGTAGTTTGTAAACCCGTTGTGCAAGGTGAACAACCACTTCCGAAATACGTTCCCAAGGGGATAAAATTCTTTCGCAGCTTACCAAGTGGTCCTTCTGAGGTACCTGATGAAGTTGGTAATGAACACAACAACATGTACTGGGATGAGAGACATCCATATCAGATTGGTATGGGAACAAAATTTGACTCCAAGCTGCATGTGAAGACGGCTATGACTATGTGGAGTTTGTGGCATCAAAGACAGTTTAAGGTCGTTGAGAGCAAGTTAAGAAGGTGGCATGCCGTATGCAAATTTCCAGCGGGAACGACAGAAGATGGGATAGCTATTATCAGCGAGACCGACGCTGAAAAAACGAATGAATGCTCGTGGGAAGTCTCTGTTACACAAAGGGCTCATGATGATCTTTGGGAAATTAGGAAGTGGGTGAGACGACATACTTGTGAAGGTCATCGTGTGAATAGAGGACATGCTAACTTTTCATCAGCGATGATTGCTCTGTGTATACGACATCAAATACAAGAAGATGTTTCTTTCAAGGCCTCGAACATAAAAACCTATATTCATGAAAGATTCAATGTGGTGATCAGTTACAAGAAGGCATGGTATGCACGGAGAAAGGCTTTAGAGATTGTCTTTGGTGGATGGGAGGAATCATTCAGACAGTTACCAAGCTACATGCTTGAACTGCAGTCACAGAATCCAGGCACAATTGTTGAGTGGAAGCACAACGAGCTGTTGAGTCACAGACGTAAAAAGGTGTTCAGTTATGTTTTTTGGGCATTTGGAGCTGCTATACATGCTTTTCAGCTGGCCCAACCGGTTTTAACAATTGACGGGACTCATCTCCGAGGAAGATTTAAAGGTAAATTGCTTGTTGCTTGTGGTGTTGATGCTAACAAAAAATGCTTACCTATTGCATATGCCGTTGTTGATGAGGAAACTGGCGACAGTTGGACATGGTTCTTGAAACATGTCAGAATTCATGTGGTGAAATACCAGAGGGAGGTGTGCATCCTATCGGATAGGCATAAAGGAATTTTCAAGGCTATGGATTCTGATGAATGGAAAAAGGAGCCAAAATGTCACCACAAATTTTGTTTGATCCATGTGAGGAAAAATATCTTGCAGATGTGCAAGGGTCCTACAGTGAAAGGCATAGGCATGGTGTGGGCATTGGGTGCTACAACTCAAGAGCGTAAATATAAGAGAAGACGGCGTGCACTGCATGAGGAAAGCCCTGATGCGATACGACAGCTGAATAGGGCCGGAAAAGAAAATTGGTCTCTTTGTTACGATGATGGACTTAGATGGGGGGTTACCTCAACAAACATGTCGGAGTGCTACAACAATGTTTTGAGGGGTGTAAGAGAGTTGCCAATTAGAGCTTTGATTAATCTCACATTTTGGAGAACAGTGGAATGGTGGGCACAAAAGAAGACAAAAATACAGCACACCGAAGGTCGTTTAACACCGTGGGCGAGGGACAAACTTGCTGAGAATGATGCCAATGGGCAAAAACATCACATTTCTGTACTTGACCGAGGATTAGGACATTACCAAATTCGAAGTCAGGCACGGTTAGAAGATGGGAAGCCAAAGGGCAACAATGTACAGAAGGTGCAGTTTGAAGATTCTAAGTGCACTTGTGGGAAGTGGCTGACGTGGAGAGTTCCTTGCTCACATGCTTGTGCAGTTGCTAGAGATAGAGGTATCGCTATGTTTGAGCTCATATCTACAAAATTCCACAAATCTACATGGGAAGCATAGTATTCTAGTCCTCATCCATGGGATGCACCAAGACACGAAGATTATTGGGCTAAACCTGGATGGAAATTGGACATCACCCCTGAGCAGTTGCTTCCTCGAAGGCGTGGCCGTGGTAGAAAGAAGAGGATACCTAATCAAATGGATGTCCGCGAGGAAGGTGAACCGAAAGCTCCCCGCCGTTGCAGGAATTGTGGGCAAGAGGAACATGATCGAAGAAATTGCTCAGTCGGTCGTGTTATGTAGTTTCTAGCAGCCTATATGCACAAGTAAGTTCTTATAATATTTCTTGCTTTAAGTAGATAATAATGTTGACATAATAACTACTTTCTTGCAGTGTCTTGAAGAAATGAAGGTTTATGCTGCTATGTGTGTCACAGTGTGTATTTATGTATTTGTTTTCTATAATTGTGAACTTTTGTAGACAAATTCCAGAAAACAGGGTCAAAAAAACTGCAGTAGCGTTATTAGTGTTGGACTACTTTTTCTATAATTGTGAACTACTTTTTTATTTTTATTTTTTTCTCACTATACCAAATCATATTAGTATTTCCTTAATTAATATGATTAGCTTATTTCCATCATAAAAAAGTATTCAATTAAACTATAACTAATCTCTACCATAAGCAACTTGATGTTGTTGCTGTTTATTTTTAAAACCACGTAATATGATGATTTTTATTTTTAAAAAATTTGGCAAGAATTCATCTTAAAATATAACACCATAAACCTGTTAATCACGTAACAAAACAACAATATATAATGAAAAACAAGTTCAAGAAAAAACCAATACAAAGTTTTAAAAAAAAAGACAGAAGTACACAAAATATACATAACATTACATCCTTCCATAAAGAGCTACTTATACGACGATGGTGTGTATTTCGACGGTTCAATCCCCTTGTTCTTCCTGGATGGAAATCTCTTCATCACTTTGCTCACATACTTCCCAACCCCGGTACGTGATGAACCCTCCGCAACTGGTCGAGGTTGTACGTGGATGTTCTGAACAATGAAGAACTGATGCATCTTTTCCCAATCAGTACCCTTCTTACCACGGCGATCATTTTTACCCAAATGATCGGCGTTTTTGAGCATCCTATCTATGGATTGAGGAATCCCCTGGTATCGACATACGACCAACATACCAAATAAGTGTCGCACATATAGCACTCATTCACATCATTGCAGTAGTCTGGCAATATGCGATCCACATATGGTGTCCATACAAACTACAAAAAAACCAGCAATGCACGCAAATTAACTTCATAATAAATTTATACATTACGTAATCAGAAGAGAAAGTCACCTGGCCAGGTTTAATCAAGGATATTTGATCACGGTAATGCTCCACCGAATATCTAGGAGCATTTCCTATCTGAGTAGTTCCTTTCCACCTATAAATAAAATTGGTGTAAAAAAAAACTCAAGATGCATAAACAAATAAATGTTTAAATATATCACCTGGCGCCACATGGCGTATACGGCTCGTGCACAGGCGCTACTACGAATGACGGCCTCAATGTAGGCATTCTTTCCCACGCCCAAAGCTGCAGAAGAATCATGGGCCCGCCCAACTCTTTCCTCTTGTCCATGGAAGCCTCGCACAGATAATGATACAAGTACGATAAAGCTGCACTTCCCCAACTAATATTTATCACATCGTCTTGATCCTCAAATGCATTTAGCCACATGAAAGGAACCTTACACCCAGTAGTGTCTGGTAGAATCAGTCCTCCTAACAAGATTAAGGCATGGATACGTGCCCTTTGGATGTAGACATAAGGAGGTAGGTCATCACCCAAAGGTATCCTTGTTTGGTTGATCAGAGCGGTCATCAGCATACCGCCTTGCTTTGTCTCTGATGCTGCATCGGGTATCCATCCCAACAAATCTCGGCACTTGTTGGGCCAATCAGTATATCTGGTATGATGGTCACGGCCTGTGAAAACACGACCGTCCGCTCTCAAGCCCCACAGGACTTGCACATCTTCTAGGGTGACTGTCGCCTCTCCAACCGGTAGATGGAAAGTATGTGTCTCCGGCCTCCAACGCTCAATCAAAGCAGTTATAAGCTCGTTGTCGACCTTCATCGACTTCCCATATTCGATCACGCCTCCAAAACCAAACATGTTAAGCCAATGCCTCACATTGGCATGAATATTCACATCCCATGTCTTACTTTCCGTCCGGCGAACTTTGAAAATATGTGATGTGCCTTCCGTCAGTAGTTTATTTGATATGTGTTGTTTCTGAAGATATAGAACTGACGGATCTTCAGGTCCATATAACAATTGCCCTCTAGAACTTGAAGTTGACATCTAATCCTACAAGATTTTCACAAAACAATAATTACAAACAAATAATTCACAAAACAATAACTACAAGATATCATTCTAGTGTGCCTGTTTAATACAGTTGCTCCAATAATAGACAAACTTTAGTAGAACTTTTATCTCATACTATGCAACTGAAGGCATAATGGTTAGGGGCCTAATGATGGTTAGGGGCCTATCCCACAAATAAATTAAGAATCCACCCAATTTAACAACCCAATGTAAGATGAATTTCTCACATTAATTTCTGAATTTCGTCCATAAATTGGAGACAAAAGACTTAACAAAAATCTCAAGATTCAACAATCATTCTTCACTAATTCGATGAATTTCACAACTTCAATAATTGGATAAATTTCACAAACATATAGAATCAATTGCTTGCATATCATCAACAAACACCCGTTACAATTAACAAAACAGCAAATTATCAGCCTAATTGAACAATTTCATCAAAAACCCTAATTTACAAAATCACCTAAAACCAAAACAAAAAAGCCAATAACCAACCAATAAGTGAAGAATGTTGAAGGATTGAAGAAAACTTACCAAAATAAAACGAAAAATTGGAAGAAGTCGCCGGAAATCGCCTAAAATCGCCAAGAATCGCCGCTGCCGTTTTTTTCCCCGCTGTACGTTCTGCGTCTGAGTTCTGGAGGTGTGTCTAAATTCAAATTAAAGACGCATGTGCGTTATGTGTCTTACCTATAGACGCATGTGCATCATGCGTCTTTTAAAAAATAAACACATGATTGTTATGCGTCTTTGGTTAAAACGCGTAACCCTGATGCGTTTCATTATAGAAAGACGCATGACGGACATGCGTTTCTCCCAAACTGGGAAGCTAAAAAAACGCAGTATTAAGATGGAATGGCTATTGTATCCTAGAACAAAAATAGAATTAACCCCACTTTAGCATGCCAAGATTCCTCACTGTATACATCGTCTTCAGGAACCACTCATTGCCTCCTAAGATCATTGCACCAAGAATTTCCCCCAAAAATATATCCTGCAGAAGGTAAACAGAGACATGAAGTAAAATTCACAATTAGAAACATAGGTGGCAATTTAAAGATGTTTCTACTATATATACCACATGTTGATATCTGGGATGAGTCCTTTTTAACTTGTGCAATCTTGAAAGCAGACGCCTTGCGAATATTGATTCAGGTGTCTTGTTTGTGAGGCAGAGGCTGGCTAAAACCCCATTGAATCGACTGACTCGTCGCTGTACATTGAGTGGGACTAGTGCGATTTTGTGTCCCGACTCAAAAACTGTCTTTGCAGCTAAAGGATCAAGAAACATGTTGAGCTCTGCAAATTTGTTTGTTGGAGTGTTGATGACATTTCCTTTATCTGTTTCACTATTGCCAATGTGCCCTCCAACTAACAATATCTCCTGCAGATTTAGTGAAAGAATCAACATAAATTATTACACAAACATTGTTGGATATTTTAGTGTAATTGGGTTAACTTGATTGATCAGTATTATCATAATGATACATCATATAAGTATGGAAGTGCAGAGTGCACGCTTATTTGAATTCATTATGATGGACGGGGGTCCGGGGGCAGCGCCCTCGGGTAGCGGGGTCCAAGGGGCGGAGCCCCTGGCTGGGGTCGAGTTGTGTAAGAAATTCATCCGGAAATGTAATTTCTGAAAGTCAAAGGTCTAATTTGCAATTTTGGAAACCTTTTGAAAATTAGTTATTTACGGTTTTCCCCCCAATAGATGCACTGGTTCATCTACAGATGCACTGGTTTATCTTCTTCTTAATCTGATCGATTCCTTTGGTTCGAAAAACTTCTCGAACATCAACATACATAAGCTCTGATTTCTCTGAATTGTATCCGATCAAATATTTTGGTAGAACCACCGAAATTGATTTGATCTGAAACTGATTTATCACGACTTTCAGATTATCCGTTTTTGTTCAATATTCAAAATCTCCATAACAAAGATCAAATCAATAGAAAATGTCGAACAAGGAAACGGTGAAGGAAGGAACGAAAGGTTTCGCGAACTTGGATAAATTTGCTGGCCAAGATTTCAGACGTTGGCAAAAGAAGATGCATTTCATGCTGACGAATCTCAAGGTTGTGTACGTTCTGAGTACTCCCATGCCCGAGGCTGTTGAAAATGAAACTCTGGAACAGACGAGGAGGCGGATGAAGTGGGAGAACGATGACTACATATGTCGTGGTCACATCTTACGGTATGTGTGATTCTCTATTTGATGTGTATCAAAATGTTGAGTCTGCTAAGGAATTGTGGGATTTTCTCGAAGCCAAATATATGGCAGAAGATGCCTCTAGCAAGAAATTTCTTGTTGGTAACTTTATTAACTATAAAATGGTTGATTCGAGGCCTATCATGGAACAGTACAACTAATTGTTGAGGATATTGAGACAGTTTTCCCAATATGATATGAAAATGGATGAATCCATTTCTGTCTCTAGTATTATTGATAAACTGCCACCTTCTTGGAAGGATTTTAAAAATAATCTGAAACGCAAGAAGGAGGAATTGAACTTGGTCGAACTTGGAAGTGATTTCCAAATTGAACAGTCCATACGTGATATGGAAAAGGGCTCTGTTGGTAATACTGAAAACATGGTTGGTTCTTCTGTGAACATGGTGGAAGAGGGTGAATCCTCAAAGGCTGGTAAAGAGAAACGTAAGTTTCAAGGAAAACGGAAGTTTCAACGGAATAACAATAAGGATGGGAATAAGAAGCCTAAACTGACTTGCTGGAAGTGTGGCAAATCCGGGCACTTCAAGAAGGATTGTAAGTCTGGAAAGGGTGGAGGAAAATGGAAAAACGAGTCTGGTACAAGTGGATCTAATGATCCTGAAAAGCAATCAGGTTCGTTTTCTGTACCTAGTGATCATTCTGTTGAGAATTATTATGCATCAATAATCTGTGAAGCATTTTATGTGCAAGATGATGATCTTTCATGGTGGATTGATTCGGGTGCAACATGTCATGTATGCAAGGATCATCAATGGTTCAAGGATTTTAAACCAATTGAAGATGGATCTTCTTTGAAGATGGGCAACGTTGCAACTGAAGCAATCAAATGAATAGGAACTTTTAGCCTAGTATTTACTTCTGGAAATTCCTTAGCATTAGATAATGTTGTATATGTACCAGGTATTTGTAAGAACTTAGTTTCTGGTATTATGTTGAATAATTGTGGCTATGGTATTATGTTGAATAATTGTGGCTATAAACAAGTGTTAGAAAGTGACAAATACATTCTGTCAAGACATGGTAATTTTATTGGTTTCGGTTATCTATGTGGTATGTTTAGGTTGAATCTAGATGTTTCTTTTATTAATAATTCTGTTTGCATGACTTCTACTACTTTGAGTAATCATGCTAGTAAATCAGAATTGTGGCATGCTAGACTTGGACATGTACATTATAGGAGATTGAAAGAGATGTCGAAAATGAGTTTAATACCAGCATTTGAGTTGAACAATGAAAAGTGTAAAACTTGCATGTTAACTAAAATAACTAGACAACCTTTCAATAAGAATGTCAATAAAGTTACTAAAGTATTAGAACTTATACACAGTGATTTGTGTGATTTTCATTCGACTCCATCACTTGGTAATAAAAAGTATGTAGTTACTTTTATTGATGATGCTACTAGATTTTGTTGTGTCTATTTATGCCATTCAAAAGATGAAGCTCTTGATAAATTTAAAATCTTTAAAGAAAGTGTAGAGCTTCATCATGGTGTGAAGATTAAAGTTCTTCGCACTGATAGGGGAGGTGAGTATTATGATCCAGCATATTTTGAATCTACTAGTATAATACATCAAACGACTACTCCATATACACCACAACAAAATGGTGTAGCTGAAAGAAAGGATAGAACGTTGAAAGAAATGATTAATTCAATGTTGTGCTATTCTGGCCTAAGTGGAGGATTTTGGGGTGAGGCTATATTAACAGCCTGTTATTTGTTGAATAGAGTTCCTAATAAAAGGAACAAGATAACCCGTTATGAACTTTGGCATAAGAAACCACCAAAACTGAGTTATCTCAGAGTTTGGGGTTGTCGAGCTGTGGTAAGACTAACTGACCCTAAAATGAAAACCATAGGTCAAAGAGGTATAGATTGTGTGTTTATTGGATATTCTGAAAATTCTGCTTGTTATAGGTTCTATGTCATAGAACCCAATGACTATGTATCCGTGCACTCTATTATTGAGTCAAGGGATGCTGATTTTGGTAATGAGGATAGATTCACATCTATATCCAAACCAGGAGACATGATTGCAAGGTCTAGTAACTCTGGTGTAACTGAAAAAGTGATTGATACACCTCCTAGTGCTAGGAGAAGTGGTAGAGTAAGAAAAGCTAAGTCTTTTGGAAACGATTTCCAATTGTACTTACCAGAAGGATCAAGAAATGAAATTAATTTTCAATATCAATATTGCTTTACTATTGGTGATGATCCAATGACCTACAAAGAAGCTATGGCTTCAAGGGATTCTGCATTTTGGAAAGAGGCAATCCAAGAGGAGATGTATTCTATAATCCAAAATGGTACTTGGAAACTGACTAATTTACCACCTAGCTGTATAGCTTTGAATAGTAAATGGATCTTCAAAACGAAGATGAAGGTGGATGGAAGCATAGACAAATATAAAGCCAGATTGGTTATCCAAGGCTTTAGACAAAAGGAAGGAATTGACTATTTCGACACCTATGCTCCTGTTGCTAGGATTGCCACAATTAGATTATTGTTAGCCCTTGCTGTAATACATAATCTTGTAATTCACCAAATGAATGTTAAGACTGCCTTCTTGAATGGTGAATTAAATGAAGAGATTTATATCAAACAACCAGAAGGCTTTGTCATGCCTGGTAATGAACATAAGGTTTGTAAGTTGGTAAAATCTCTTTATGGACTAAAGCAAACCCCCAAGTAATGGCATCAAAAGTTTGATGACGTGGTGTTGTCCAATGGTTTTGTATTAAACCAAGCAGACAAGTGTGTATATAGCAAATTTGATGCTACCGGTAAAGGGGTTATCATTTGCCTATATGTGGATGACATGTTGATCTTTGGTACTGACCAAGATCAAGTTGATAAAACAAAGGAATTTTTGTCATCTAAATTTGAGATGAAAGACATGGGGAAGACTGATGTGATTCTTGAAATTAAGATCACACATGGAGAACAAGGAATCTCCATTTCTCAATCACATTATATTGAGAAGGTGTTGGAAAAGTTTAACTTCAAAGATTGTTCTTCAGTTAAGACTCCTTTTGATCCTAGTGCAAAACTCGTGCCTAATAAAGGAGTTGTTGTGAATCAGCTTGAATATTCAAAGGTTATTGGATCACTAATGTATGCTATGATTAGTACTAGACCCGATATAGCCTTTGCGGTTGGAAAATTGAGTCGATATACTCATAATCCAAGTTTAATCCATTGGCAAGCAATGAATTGAGTATTTAAATACTTAAAAGGTACCATGGATTATAGGTTGACTTATTCTGGATTTCCTTATGTTCTTGAAGGTTATTCGGATGCAAGTTGGATCACCAATATGGAAGATCATTCTTCCACAAGTGGTTGGGTATTCCGTCTTGCAGGTGGTGCTATATGTTGGGCATCAAAGAAACAAACTTGTATCACGAATTCAACAATGGAATCGGAGTTTGTGGCATTAGCAGCAGCTGGTAAAGAAGCTGAATGGCTAAGAAATCTAATTTATGAAATTCCATTGTGGCCTAAACCGATATCACCTATATCTATCAGATGTGATAGTGCAGCTACCTTGGCTAAGGCATATAGTCAAGTGTATAATGGAAAGTCTAGACACTTAGGTGTTAGACATAGCATGATTCGTGAACTCATTATGGATGGTGTGATATCTGTGGAGTTTGTGAGAACTCATGATAACTTAGCCGATCATTTAACCAAATGGTTAAGTAGAGATTTTGTGCACAAATCGGTTATATGGATGGGATTAAAGTCCACTACAAATCTATGATATTAAGATACTCAATTCCCATTTAGTATGACACTAGATGCAGAATTCAATGTGGAAGACTTAATATTTGGAGATTGGAACACATTTGAAAATCGTCCCAAGGTATGTGTTCGGACCTACAAGTTAAGGAGGTTGAATGTATATATTCTTAATAGTTCTTTTGAAAAAATTGCAAATGTAGGTGCAAGAATAAAGAGGCTGGGACTTGGTTTCGACATGTTTATGAAGGATAAGGACGTAGGCTAGTAAAATATAGTGTCAAGATAGAACATATTCGTATGTAAACTTTTGTGTACATTATCTTCGTGTATTCAATGTGAGTTCCCAGGGTTCAATCCTTAGAGACACCCGGGGTATTCGAATATTTGGAATGTGTAATGTACTAAGGTGGAATTCAATCGTTACGATATTTCATTTATGCAAAAGTTTGAACGTGTTAAGATGACTTGCTTTAGTTAATCAAGGATTGCACTAATATAGGGGAGGAATGTTGGATATTTTAATGAAATTGGATTAACTTGATTGATCAGTATTATCATAATGATACATCATATAAGTATGGAAGTGCGGAGTGCATGCTTATTTGAATTCATTATGATGGACGGGGGTCCGGGGGCAGCGCCCCCGGGTAGCGGGGTCCAAGGGGCGGCAGCCCCTGGCTGGGGACCAGGTCAGCTTGGAAATTTTTTATTTCCAACGAAGTTGCTGTGTAAGAAATTCATCCGGAAATGTAATTTCTGAAAGTCAAAGGACTAATTTGCAATTTCGGAAACCTTTTGAAAATTAGTTATTTTCGGTTTCCCCCCAACAGATGCACTGGTTCATCTACAGATGCATTGGTTCATCTTCTTCTTAATCTGATCGATTCTTTTAGTTCGAAAAACTTCTCGAACATCAACATACAGAAGCTCTGATTTCTCTGAATTGTATCCGATCAAATATTTTGGTAGAACCACCGAAATTGATTTGATCTGAAAGTTATTTATCACGACTTTCAGATTATCCGTTTTTGTTCAATATTCAAAATCTCCTTAACAAACATAACACAAATCTTATCTTATTCTTGCTTTTTGTCCACATACCTCAATGGCAGAACTCGACTACTTGTCCGAAAGAATAATCTTTGCAACATTTGTCAATGGCCCATTTGTCAAAATAGTAACTTTTGATCCGGGCTTGAGAGAATCTACTACTGACTGCCATATCTCAAGAGCTAGGGGCTGTCTTAGTTCAGGGTGTTCAGTATCTCTAGGAGCTCCAAATTTCACTGAATTTTCTGCTGTATACCTCCGAGGGCTACGTGGCAAATCCCGAGCAAGTCCATAAAGGGTGTCCGAGTCAAGAAAGCCGCCACTACCATGCGGAATGGCCTTGATGTACTTGCAGTCTCCAACAGCTGAGAAAATGGGATCAGACTGGTTGACTGCAAACACATCTCCTAGACCAACGGGGATGTCATCGCGTCCCATCATGTGTAAAATGTCATAAACAACATCAATCGTTGCTGCATTCGCCCATCCTGTAGGACTCACTATGATTGCCTACATGCAAATTATGTGCTTATTAGAAACTACTAATGGAGAGAGAGATAAAAAAGTAAAGGATTCAAAGGATTCTAACTACGTGAGCACCAGTTTGAGCTCTTTGTTCATCTCCCTACATTTCCAGTGAAGCCACGCAAAGGGGATGCACTCCTGTTCTATAGTCTCTATCCAGATGCAACTCCAGATACCGCGAGTCTGCATGCTGGCTGCCCCGTGGATGAAGGCGAGAAGTGGTCTGCAACAAAGTGGATTCATGTCGATTCCTTTGATAAAGTCGTGGGCGGGCACTGCTCCGACTCAGATGCGAACTGCGAAAGATGGGCTTCCCTTGGAGAATGCAACAAGAATCCAGAATACATGATCGGCTCCTCGGATCTCCCAGGTTACTGTCGGAAGAGTTGCAAAGCATGTTAATTGTTTGACCTCCGTCTCACTAAAAATATAAACATGGATGAATTCTTGGTTCATACACATTTCTGTATCTTGAAAATGCCATTCCCTTGTACTACATTATTCTGGCTAGCTGTTATTCACAGAGTTTTGTAGTCTTGGTAAAAGAATGTCTCTTTAATCATGTTATTCATCTTTATAATCATAAACTCCCCGCCGTTTTTTGCGTAAAATTAGTGAATGATTAGTGTGATGTGACACTGATCCAAACAAAAAGAACAAATTATAGACCTATATCTAAGCAACCGCGAAAATTTACTTGTTTTAGCAAACTATAACCATTTGGATGTAATTGTCTCATTTATTTGTTATTGTCACTTTGGTTAATCACACATTTTACTAATCTGATCTCAGTTGCATTTCATTGTAAAACGGAGTAGTATAAAAGTAGAATTCATCTTTCGCTACTATTTTCCACCAAACTTTTTATCACATTTTGTAAAATTTGAGCCGAATTAAATGAGACAATTAATGACGGAGATGCAACCACCTATATCACATGGCGTCGCTTGAATTCTTTCATAGAACTAATTTGATGTAGTACAATAAAGGGGGAGAGAGAAAGCTGTTGATCAACAGCGGACATAAGGAACATAAAGCGACAGCAGCTTCTGTAGGATCTGATTCTCTGGTCCATGCGGAGTTAGGTGTCGATAAATGGTGAGTTTGTATTTTTTTTAATAAAACCTAACAAACTGTGTAGTCACCTGTAGTTTGTCCTATGTAAACAATTCATTATATTTACACGTTTTATAAACTTAATATCCAATAATTTGTATTTAAACTGGGGCCTCCAACAAACCTATTGCACATCTATACAGGCACTACAAATGTGGCAGGGCATCTATTTTTCAACAAACATCAAGCATCTTATCTGTATTCTCTGAAATGGATTCTGCAATCTTGTGATTGCTACCATTAATATATAGTAGTACTACTAGTATTTAAGTTAAGCTCCATTAACCTTGCAACTCATTGGATATGTTTAAATTAAGTAAGCTTCAGTACTTTTTTATTCTAAAGAGATGTGAATTTCATTGTCTTGGTAAATTTTGATCCAATAGGAACTTTAGACTCATCAACTTGATTGATTCTTGCGACAAGGTAAATTCGCTGTCATTATATACGAACCATACTAATGAAACTTTATTAGCAAGAATCCTTGTGTTTCCAAAAAAACCATTCATGTAAAAAATTCAATCTTTTATGATTTGTGATGAATAGATTAGTATTGTATGATAATGAAGAGCTGTACATCAGCTGACAAGTACAGATTTTGCCCCCCTCCAAATTTAATATTCACAATAATATACTGTGTGAGTAAAATTGGAGGTGACAACATGTAGAATTTGCAATAATAAAATATTATAATGATAAAAAAAAGAGTTGGATAGAACAGGAGGGCCGTATTTGAAGCTCAATTTTGATGTTGGGGGCTGTAAATTTTGCGTGGTGTGTGTGAATTGTGAAATACACATACACAGAGAGAGAGATAGTCCAAAACTGTACTAGCTAGCAAACACCATAAAGCAGGCAAAATTTTGGATCTTTACTAGTACAACACTAAATTCACCAAATCCTCTTTGAAAGCATTTATATCACTTGTATTATTGTACTAAGAACTTATTCTTCAAGATCTGCCAGTCCCAACCCCTCTAAACAGCTATCTTGCACTCATACCTTTGATCAAATGGAGGTTCAGTTGCAAAGGAGCTATCTTGAATATAGTAAAGCCTTGTTTCGTGAGGTAACACCACAACACAACGTGGGGAAAAACTGCTGTCATAATTTGTCTTGATGTTTTTGTGTTTGTTTGGTTGAAGGGAGTCTTGGATGCTCAGTTTGTTGAGCTGCAGATGCTTCGAGATGAGAGCAATCCTGATTTTGTGATGGAAGTGGTCACCCTTTTCTTTGAGGATTCTCAACGAATTCTCAATCAACTCTCCAATACCTTGTCATTATACCCTCTCTATGATTCTATCTATCTATATATGTGTGTGTGTGTGTTTGTTTTACAGTTATCATAGTAGTTGCTGCATGAGTGCAGGAATGAGCAGAGTGTGGACTTTAAGAAGGTTGATGCTAATGTGCACCAACTGAAAGGTAGCAGCTCAAGGTAATAACATGCTATCTGTGTTTGTTTGTGTGTGTGTTTTGTAATGAAAGAAAAAAGCAAATTGTGTGATTTTTGGAATTCTAATCTAACTTTGATTTTTATGGTGAATGTACTACAACACTGGATTTCTTTATCTCAATACCAAGCATGGTCTGTTTGTATGATGTAATAAAACTAGCAAGATAAAAATCAAAGGATAACTTGTAGATAACATTGAGCAAGTCATAACAACTTAATATCTGTTTACTCTTTTCTTTTACAGTATTGGGGCTCTGAGAGTGAGAAATGCTTGCATTGCCTTCCGCAGCTTCTGTGACGCCCAAAACGTTGAAGGGTATGTACGGCTTCTGGATCTTCGTCTTGAAACGTGATTGATGTCTAAATGTAGCATTTTTTTTTCTGCAGGTGCCTTAGATTCTTGCAGCAAATTAAGCAAGAGTACTTGCTAGTGAAGAACAAGCTGGAAGCTCTACTAAGGGTGCGTAAACAACCTATTTTCAAGCATTGAATCTCACTCATTTGGTTGAATTTTGGTAATTGTGAGATAATTCGTGCGCTTGATTTCAGTTGGAGCAGCAGATTGTGGCAGCCGGTGGAGTGGTTCCCGTGTTGAACGACTTCTCCTGAGGCGATTGAGGCAGCTGTGTCGGTAGTGAGTTTTTTGGTGGTACCAGTTTGCTGAGGTTTAAGGTTACCTACTTGTGAAAATTGGTTGTAGTTTGGAAACTCCTCTGTTAATAATGCATTATCTGGTCATCAAAAAATGTTGCTGAATCTCTTACTCTTTCCAATAACTATAGTCTCCACATTGAAACCATGAATCATTTTATCATCATAGAATGCACCAAACAATTTCATCATAGTAATCAAGTCTTGATATTTCTGTAAGAACTAAGAAGATTGCCGCTTTGTTGATGCCAATCCTCAATGAATTTTCTGTCTATGTTTGTTTACATAACTCTAGAAACCCTCTTAGCAGGGCTCCATATTTACCTTTTTCAAGCTGGTTATAGGAGAACATTTTCTTACAATGTTAAACATGGCTTCTTTTGAGGCCATATTTCATTTCATTTCTGTGGAGAACTCCATATGCTTATCTGCTCTCCAAAGCTCTCAATCACAGAAGATTGCTCATTTCCAGTTAGGCAAGCCACGAACGAGTCATCGCAGGACAATGCATCTACTACTCTAACTGAACCTATCTTCAGACAACACAAACTCACATGCTTGTGAAATGAATCTATAAAGGTTACAAATTGTTACTGTGAAAGTTTTGAATAGTGATGATATTGGACCATTCTTCCCAATTCTTTGAGAAGTAAATCATATTGCTTTTACCAAACAAAAATAAAGGTTAAACTTCCTTATGTTATTCTTATGTCCATGTTGTGTGTGGATCCACAGTTATGTTTTCAAAATTTAATTTGATCTTTTTTCTGATTTTTATCACAAGTGTACATTTATGCATATTTATGATTTTTCACATTTGATGTGCTGATTATAGGAGAAAATAGTGGGAAAAGAAAATCAAGAAAGCTGTTGATCAACTGAAAACATGAACTTAAAAAAGGCATGTCTTAATTGGATGCATTTTCATACTCTCATTTATGAGGAGAATTCCACATTCTTCTCTGCATTTCAAAGCTTCCAATGACAGAAGATTGCTTCTCATCACCAAGTTGAGTAGCAAAAGTGTAATAACAAGCCAAAGGATCAACACTTTCCAACACTCTTACCAAACCTCCTCTATTCTCATCTATAGTTATCTGTCCGTCTTTGGACAGCATGCCCGTTGCTTGCACACCAAGATTCCTCACTGTATACATCGTCTTCAGGAACCACTCATTTCCTCCTAAGATCACTGCACCAAGAATTTCCCCCAAAAACATATCCTGCAAAAGGTAAACGGAGACATGAAGTAAAATTCACAATTAGAAACATATGTAGCAATTTTAAGATGTTTCTACTATACCACATGTTCATATCTGGGATGAGTCCTTTTTAACATGTGCAATCTTGAAAGCAGACGCCTTGCGAATATTGATTCAGGTGTCTTGTTTGTGAGGCGGAGGCTGGCTAAAACCCCATTGAATCGACTGACTCGTCGCTGTACATTGAGTGGGACTAGTGTGATTTTGTGTCCTGACTCAAAAACTGTCTTTGCAGCTAAAGGATCAAGAAACATGTTGAGCTCTGCAAATTTGTTTGTTGGAGTGTTGATGACATTTCCTTTATCTGTTTCACTATTGCCAATGTGCCCTCCAACTAACAATATCTCCTGCAGATTTAGTGAAAGAATCAACAGAAATTATTACACAAACATAACATTAATCTTATCTTTTTCTTGCTTTTTGTCCACATACCTCAATGGAAGAAGTCGAATTCTTGCCCGAAAGAATAATCTTTGCAACATTTGTCAATGGCCCATTTGTCAAAATAGTAACTTTTGATCCGGGCTTGAGAGACTCTACTACTGACTGCCATATCTCAAGAGCTAGGGGCTGCCTTAGTTCAGGGTGTTCAGTATCTCTAGGAGCTCCAAATTTCACTGAATTTTCTGCTGTATACCTCCGAGGGCTACGTGGCAAATCACGAGCAAGTCCATAAAGGGTGTCCGAGTCAAGAAAGCCACCACTACCATGTGGGATGGCCTTGATGTACTTGCAGTCTCCAACAGCTGAGAAAATGGGATCAGTCTGATTGACTGCAAACACATCTCCTAGACCAACGGGGATGTCATCGCGTCCCATCATGTGTAAAAGGTCATAAACAACATCAATCGTTGCTGCATTCGCCCATCCTGTAGGACTCACTATGATTGCCTACATGCAAATTATGTGCTTAGTAGAAACTACTAATGGAGAGAGAAAGAGAAAAAGTGAAGGACACAAAGAAGGATTCACCTTGAGATCTACAACTTCAACAGGTATTTTTAGGAGATAAAAGAGTGCTAGAAAATCTCCAGCACTCATATCCATGTCGAAAACGACCTTCTTTCCCAGCTGCCTTCCTTTGAGGTCTGGCCTGTACAGGACTTCTTTGTAGTGAGGAAATTGCTTTGTGAAATTGAACTTTCCAGATTGTTCTTTTTTGTTCAAAACCTGAAACATTATCACATCATTCTTAACTTCTCATGATCTCATGAAGCAAGAGATGTGAGATTATGGAAAAAACTCACATTTAGAAAGTTCCCAAAAAATTCTCTGTTCAATTTGTTGTTTCTGTCGCGATTAGGCTTAGCTCTCACGGCTACAAGAACAGGTATGCCTCCAGCTCCTTCACCAGTCACTTCTGCAGTATATCCATCCTAAATAATATAGCAGCACATCAGAACTATGCTCTAGGCTCATCTAGCTACAAATTAATTAGGTAAGACTTAAGAGAGGTCGTAAGATGAATAACCTTGCACCTGCCCTTCCCATTCTTCACAATGCAAAATGGATCGCGCAGTCCAGTCTGAACATGGCCGCTGTGAACGCCATCTCTTCTTAAACCAAACTTTGGTTTTTGGACTCCATTGAATAGTGGGTTCGAGCCATCAGATGCACCATATGGCTCGTTCGAGGTGATCACCGTGATATTCATGTACTCCATATCAGCAAACTCATTCTCCCCATTAACGTTGTTTTCCGTGAGCATGATGGAAGCTGCCACACCGGATAGGAATGAATCCCACATGAAATAACTCTGCACTAAGTGATGTTTTTTCACACAGTTGTAATTCTACTTCAATCTCTTAAAACCAACTGATGTTTCTGCAACTACGTACCGTGAAGAACTGATCATCAAACCATGTGTCACGGGCCATTTTCAAGGACTTGAAGCAGTACTGCGCCTCGTAGGTGTGCTGATTCTTCTCAAACTCCTCAAAGAAGTCCACAGTTATGGGGATGGTGTTCGTGGCATCTAATGGCACAAGAGTGATTGGGATCCCAGAATGTATCACCTGCTCACACAAACAAATGGCCCCCAGCCCGGGTTAACACATCTAGAAGCTTCTGGAAATGTAATATCACTTCACCTGATATGCAGCAAAAGGGTCCCCAAACAAGTTGAACTCTGCATAAGGATTGGAGGTGTAGTCAGTGTACAGATTCCCCCTATCACCGCACTGGCGAGGCTGGCACGTTGAGCTAGAGTTCTTGGGGCAGCAACCGGTAGGGTTACTAGACCTCACACCTCCACCCATCATGTATATGTGCTTAATGTTTTTCTTCAAATGTGGATTAGACATTAGGAATATACCAAAATTAGTGGATGCCCCTATTATAAATACAGTGATTGGCCCTGCAGAAATCTTATCAATGAGCACTTGCTGAGATGTGGGCTGATGCAGAGGTGTATATCTCCTTCTTCCCTACAATATACGAATGCAGTTATTTAACAGACACACAAATCTTCACACGGATCGCGAAACACCAACAATATACCTGTGGAAGGAAGCTCTTTCGAAAGCCTAAATTTGTGTCAATGTCTAATCTTCCACCAAGGCCTACCGGAATAGCTTGTCTATATCTGCAATATGCAGCTGTGGTATTTCCCTGCTAGCACGATCCATCGCTGATCATGAATATGGAATGGAAATAACGGTCTAAGGCTATACGAGGCTGAGACATCATCTAACCTGTTCAATGATGGGGTGATATCCACCAACATTAGGCAATATTGTACCATTTTCTAGTATTCCACCTTCGCCCCCAACACCGACTGCGACATCATCTCTTCCCATCATGTAAAGTATGTCGTAGATCTGATTTACAGCGTGTCCTGCATTGGTCCAAGCATTGGTGTTTATAGTAACTGCCTGCACCAAGGTAACAACACCATATCAATATTGCCTACAAAGCCTTGTAATGCAATAGTTACTATGATTTCTTTGTAGAAGTTAGAAATTATGTTAACTTTAATAGCAATAAAGCCACAAAAGGATGAATCATAGTCCAACTATGGTAATAAATCACAAGATCAACAAAAGTAAAACTTATTCCAGAGAACTAGTAAATAGTATGATAAAGATATAATGATGCCATCACTTTAGCATAAAGATGCAGTGAATTTTGACTTAACCAGTATCATCACAAATTTACAGCAAGAACATATCTAATTAAAACTTCACAAATTTCAATGCAACTTTATTCATCAACCGAATTAACAGTAAACAGAAAAAAAAATCAGCCTCAGACAGTTACATCATTCAGAAATTATCAAGCAAAATTTGTCCCAACATGACAGCAAATATACACACACAAAGATAAACACATATATAGTATGCATGAATACATACATACATGTATGTATATATGCAGGGTAGGGAGCTTACCTCCAAATGAAAGTCTGATGTATTAAGCTTCAAAATGTATAACAGAGCAAATAAATCATCGGTATCGACATCTGTATCCAAGATAATCCGGCGAGGCAGCCCCTCCACACAGTCTTTGCTACTACCAATCAATCCAACCATCACAACAATGCATAAATACATACTTACACATCTCTGTATCTTCATCTTCACCCCCTGATAAGAATAAAAACAAAAAGATACCAAATTTATCAGATTCAGAACTGCTGCATCAATCCCATTTCATGAAAGGACTTGAAGATCCTTAAAAACTAAAACTTGACTACATAAATGTGGATTCACACAAACAGACTGTACCTATTTTTTCACCAGCTGAAGGGTGAAGATAGTAAACTGAAATGATGATTCTTGTGTTTGTATGAGTGTGAAAGTATGTGCTTTTTGTGTCTGAGACTAAGAGAAGTAGGAAGCTGCCAATATGCAGCAAAAGGAAGTAGCAGACTGATTCTAAATTTAACATTAAATAGAAAGATTGCCAACTGAAATTTATACACTATTATTTCATTTTTGGTTAGCTCAAAACGGAACTTTGGGATTGATGAATTATCAACAAAAAAGAATCCATTTTAAATACAGTGTCATAAAAATAAAAAATTATTCTATTTTATTTTTATCTTTATTGGATGGGAAGTGTGGGTTGATTTCAATATAGAATTGTTTATTTGTTAAAAAAACTTTTTTTATTCATTAAAATCGGTTTTTAAAATATATACTAAAATTTTAAAATGGCTCACACCTAAAACTTTAAAGTCTAAGTTCCTTAATTGGTAAACAGTTAGACTTTGTGGCATATACTTACGTATCCTAAATGAACACTTAAGTTTTATGTATGCATATTAGTACTATTAGAGTAAATCTATTCAGAGGTTTATATAAGATGTATGGCTATTTTATTTGTTTGTGCAGTTGATGTCTGATATATGATTCGTATTTGAGTAATTTTTTTATTAATTTATATATAAATGTATTTGGTTTAAATACTAGTATAAAATAAAAATATAGTTCAGTGCACGATGTAGAGATTATGCACAATAAAACAAATACTTGTAATTATTTTACTAGTATTGTGGTCAACTTCAACACCATACCTCATTCCCATGCCTACACGCATGTGGCCATACGGTTACAACTAAACATTAAATAATCAAATTTGTTAAACTTTCTTAACATTTTGCAGCATTTTGCAGATTTATGTGGATGTATATTGAAGTTTTCCATAAATCGGATTATTAGCTGTATTTCATTTTTATTAGATGACTGAGGTTAGGTGATACATGATAAGTGTGTTTTCTGCAATGAGGAGGAATTTGTTAAGCATCTCATTTCGATTGCAAAATTTTTTCCAGTGTGGATTTTAGACAATTTAACAAAAAGATGTGGATTTTCATTTTCTATGTCACAAAGTGGTCATAGTTCATGTATTTAACAATTTAGGCACCCCTAACCCTAAAATTAAAAAAGATCGATTACAATTATTTAGAGTTAATTTGTAATTTCTAATATAAATAGTTTGACATTTGAGGATCTAATGTAAAGGTAAGGGACCATCACTGTAGGTTGCCGACATTGGGGCCTAGTGTAAATTTACAAAATCCACGATTTAATAAAATCTTGTTTGACTATGAAAGAATCCTTTATTGTTTTCTCTTTTCAGAAAAATAAAATTTTGATATAGTATGAAATAAAATAATTTGATAAATCCATTGATGGAACATTCATGTGATTCTTGTCCTCTTATTTGAAAACCATATGAGCTCAAATAATTCCTTTCCTTAGTCGGATTGTCGTTACTTTTTTACTATTTATACTTTCACACTGTATTCTTTTCTTTGAAATTTGATTGCATCACTTGCATATATAAAATAAGAAAACACAATTAAAACGTTAGTACTTCATCATTTTAAATTTCAACCTAAATTAATCATATGTAAAATAAAATTGACTACTAAAATGAGTAATCCTTTTGTTTCTTGATAATTGAGTCATTTTTCCATTTCAGTAAGTTTCTTCATAGTTGAGTCATTTCTATATAAGGTAACTTTTTTCTCTTTCTTACTTTACTCTATCTTACTTTTATTCTCTCTATTTTATTCACTTTATACTTTATTCTCTCTCCTTTTTCATCTCTCTTACTTTTTTATCTATTTATTTAACACACCCAATATTTCTTTCTAAAATTCCGTGCTGAAAAATTTCGCCTCAACAATGGAAGTACTAATTAAAATCATGAACTGTCAATTACTTATTGAAAATACTTCGAGATTCATTCTCTTAACTTAATAAAAACACGAGTACTAAGTCCACAATAACATCAGATGAGTCGCATCAATATTTTTCAGAGTAGAAAAATGAATTTCAGAACATTTTCGTTGAATTAATGATAGTTTGAAACTTTGTCTTTGAACAATATGCCTTTTGATCGATTTTTCAGTATTTCGATAGCGCAATAGTTATTGGTTACTACTATTACACGTACTAGTAAAAGCAAAATGATTAAAATGTGAGATGCATATCTAAGACTCCCCCGGTCCCTTTAAAAGTACGAACATTTAGTTGACATAGATTTAAATGTAGAATTGATAGAGTAAGAAAGAGATCGACAGAAAAAGTTTTTAAAGTATTATTAATGGAGAATGGGTCGCATTCATTAGAGCATCCACAGTGCCAGCTAGCCGAACCATTGCAATCGGCCAGCGGCGAATTGGCTAGAAAATCGGCGTGGGCTAGCCGGTCGAGGGGCGCTGGCCGATGCGCTGGCCGCCATTGTGGCGTGCCGATCGGCCAGCGCCTATTTTTTTTTTTTTTTTGAAAACCTATATATACGCGATTTTAGTTTCATTTTCATTTGCACCAATTGTTTTAACGAGTTTTCTCTCTCTCTAACTTTCTGCACAAGAGCATCATCGAGGGATGAGTCACGCGGGTGGTAGTGGTGGGGATGCTGAGGAGTACGAACGGCAGATGAACGAGGCTATGGAGGCCTACATGAACCGCGAGATGGAGCGGTACATGCGAAGGGTGGAACAGCAGGCGGTCCCTCGCCCTCCACCGGTTGTCCACCGCCGAGCAGTGATTGATCGGGATCACGTAGCTGCACATCAGCGGCTATATGACGACTACTTCGCTCCGGACCCGCGGTTTCCAGCAACCATGTTCAGGCGGCGTTTTAGAATGCGCAGGGAGTTGTTTATGCGTATCGTTGACGCTTTGGAGCGTCGATATCTTTATTTCCGCTTCAGGCACGATGCGGCTGGCAGACCCGGCCACACCCATATCCAAAAGTGCACGGCGGCAATCAGACAGTTGGCCTACGGAGGCACGGCAGACATGTGGGATGAGTACCTCCACATCGGTGGGACGACTTCTCTGCAATGTCTGAAGTATTTCTGTTTGGGCGTGATAAACATTTTCGGTGAGCAGTACCTTCGAAGCCCTACTCCCCAAGATTGTCAGAATTTGATGCAGATGCACGGGGAGCAACATGGGTTCTCCGGGATGTTAGGAAGCATAGATTGTATGCATTGGGAGTGGAAGAACTGTCCGACTGCCTGGAAGGGGGCCTACACGACCGGCTACAAGGGAAAGAATCTCACGATGATCCTCGAGGCCGTAGCTGATTATCGGCTGTGGATCTAGCATGCGTATTTTGGGGTAGCCGGGTCGAACAACGACCTCAACGTCCTCAACTCGTCGCCCCTCTTCAACGAGAAGTGTCAGGGCATCGGTCCAGCCGTCTCATTTGTGGCCAACGGCAACCGGCATGATATGGGCTACTACTTGGCGGATGGGATATACCCTAGGTGGCCTGTCTTTGTGAAGACGATCAGGCACGCAAGTGATGAAAGGAAGGCCTACTTTGCGGAACGACAGGAGTCGGCGCGCAAGGATGTGGAGCGCGCATTTGGTGTACTCCAGTCTCGATTGGCGGCAATTAAGGGTCCAACGCGTATGTGGGATGTCAAATGCGTTTCCCACATAATGTACGCCTGCATTATCATGCACAACATGATCGTCGAAGACGAAGGCGTACAACGGACTAGTTGGGCCAATGACGATGAATGTAATTTTTCTAATGCATGTAATTTTTTTAATGTAATTAATGAATTTTCCCGTATATGTCTCGTACATTTAATTCCGTAAATGTAGTTATTTTTTAATTATTTTTATTGCGGCTGGCCTATGGCTGGCCTAAATCTGATGTGGCAGGTGAATTTTTAGTGCTGCTGACGTGGTAAGGAGAGAGAGTGGCTGGCCTATGGCTGGCTGATTTCTATTGTGGATGCTCTTATAGTGAAAAGAATTTTTAAAATTAAAATATTTATACATTTCAAGAATAGACTATAGTTCATACTTTTCATAAATTGATGGAGTATTATTAATGAACATGAGAGATAAATTGTGGACGGATGGAGGCATGTGATAGAAAAAGATTTCCGCACTAACTCTTGAATTTTAAAATTTAAAAAAGGTTATGTTATATCCTCTCTTAGTTGTGACTTTTTACTTAACAAAAATATTCTGAATAATTAAGTTATAATTATAGTTGAAAACTAGATTATTCCCATTCTCAGAATCTTAATTGTAACCAATGTATGTGCACTGGCTTTATGAAAGGATTAAGGCCCACCCTATTTTATATAAAAAATAAACGAGAAATTCCAAATTCCCCAAAAATGCAGTGAGTGGTTCAAGCATATGGATAGAGAAAGATTGGAAATTGAAATTGATGAGGTTAAGATAAAGGAATCCTAATAAATAATACGCCATTAACATAATTTGGATGGAAGTAGATGCTAGGAAAGGAGGTCCCCTTTTCTACCACAAGTACAAATATTTTATTTTAGTCAAATACTAACTTTTCCTTAATATTTAAAGCTATTAATAATTGTTTAGGCACGTACAAAACTGGTTTATGCATATTTAAATCGACTGTTACACGATGGAAGTGCGATATATATTGATTGATAATGTAAATTATTGATATTTCTGTAAATGTAATATTCCTTTCTATAAAACAATTTGTAATTAGGTATATTCCTTTATATATAAACAATTTGTATTTACTTCCTATTGCTTTGGAACAGACAAGTCATGTCCATTCCTTTGAAATAAAATTAGGAAACGAAATAAAATGTACAAAATTAATTAATTTGTGACTTAAAGAAGAGAATTAATTAAAGATAGAAACTCAACCTATAGACCATCTAGCGACTAGCTAGCAGGAACGTGGATATAAGATCATATAACTGACATATTTACCTTTTTTCTATGAAAAATAATTTTTTAAGAGAAGAGGTATTTGAAAAGGTATTATATTTTTTCCCATTTGAAGATGTATCTTTACCTCTTTATCAATGGAGAAGGTAAAATTATATAATCACCATATTTACCTTCTTTTAATGAAAAATCATTGTCTAAGGAGGAAGTATTTGAGAAGGCATTACACTTTATGTTTTTAATGCATTTTGTACTATTATTTATTTTTTTTAAATGATATACCTTTCTATATACCTTTTTCCTTGGAATGTACTTCCTCCATCCCATAATAGATGTCATACTTTGCTTTTTAGTTTGTCCTACAAAAGATGTTACATTTCTTTTTTTGGAAAAAATTTCCACTCACATTAATATAAATATATAATTTTCTCTTTCCACTTAACACACAAAACAACACCTCCTAAAATCTCGTGTCAATCCCCAAGTGTGATATCTACTATGGAACAGAGGGAGTATTACTTTTTGGAAGAGTATATTTTACTTTTTGAAAAGGTAAATAGATGATATATCTCTTTCATTTATCTTTCCTTGTTGAAGATGCTCTGATACTTTCGACGTCCCATAATTTCAGTTTATTCAAGATAGTACTTATAACTACAATAATTTGTGTTAGGTCTATTCATAAAATTATAGCAAAGGACTTCATATTTATAATTACTACTAATATTTATATTCATGCCATTCTTATTATGATCACTCTAAATTAATTTGTACTAATACCACAAAAAAATACATGACTTTTTTCATAAAACATTTATAAGGAGCATTATTTTACAATGGACTAACAAAAGTTGATTTTCCACTCTTTTATTTTCTTTGTTTTTCCCTTCAATGTTCCTTTTTGTTCTGTTTATCATATTCTATTTATTGTTTTAATAATTTTGATGCAATTTTTTCCATTTATTATTTTATCGATTTCTTTTTTTTATATATATAGTACTATGCCTCAAATGCTTTTCGATAATTTTTTTTTTTTTTGTCTAATTTTTAGATGGCTGCCCCCTTGGGCCTTGGTTAGCGACTCACGCTATCGGTATTTGGGTAGCAGCAAATTCTTCAGTCGTTCAGTAGTATTTCGCCTGCTGGCATCGTTGATTATTAATTTATTGCTATTAAAAATTGAAATTGAAAAAGACAAAAAAAAAGTGAACAATATGAATAGGAATAATCTCGTCGGACACGCACAATTATTTCATGAAAACTATTAGTAGTTGCCAATCTACTACTTACTATACTATAATTTACTGAAAAATGATTTAATAGTTCTTTATAATTTTCTAATAACTGTAATATAATAGTAATAAAAATCTTATCTGGATCTTTTATTGTAGTAATGGAGTTATCGAAATGAAAATACTTACTATTTAAAAAAAAATGGAGTATGCTAGTTCTTACATAATAAATAAATAAAACAAAATTTGAGATAATTTGATTTGAAGTGATATTATTAATTTAATTGCTAGGAGGCCAACTATCAAATTAGGAAAAGAACTTTGTTAGTATACTTAAGTAGTTTTGGCCTTTTAGGAAATGAGGAAAATGTAAGGAGTTATCTACAGCCCATAAGAAGAAGCAAGCAAGCTTAGGCCACAAAAAGGAATTAGCAAAATTTCATAATAGCACTACTCCATTCCAATTATTTGCTTGCACTTGCACATATAAATGAATGGATTCATACAAACATCGAAAAAATTCAGTAAGAAGGTGACATATTTTTTATAACCAAACTTATTAAAAACGAAGCTCAAGCTGCAGGATCAAAAATTTATATGCACAAAAATGTTGAGGGAGAGGGATGTGAATGTTATGTAACATGTAGTGACTGTAATCTGCAACTAATTATAAAGATGTTGAAAACAGGAATCATACAACAACACTGTGATAGCTGAATATATGCACATTCTTGATTGCCACCATTACTATTAAAACCGTCTTCTTCTGACTGGTCTAGCCGGTGCCGTGCTTTCCCTGTTATCAGGGAACTCCCAACGAGCAATCGTCCCATCCCAGGATGAGGTCACCAGCATAGGGTAGAACGGGTGCCAGTTGCAATCACGTACAGGATCCTCATGGAAATCAAGTTTCGCAACTTGATTGCCACTCAACTGTGGAACAGAAATCAAACATAAAGACCGACACAAATGCAAGAGTCAAGATCCGTTACACGGTTCAAACATCAGTTTTTAAGCCCATATTGATATTGACTAGTATGACCGCCTTCCGCAAGACGTACAGAGAAAATAGTCCTCACAAACAACATTTTCATTAAGATGTCATTAGTATCTCAAGATATGCAGCTTGTTATCATATCAAACTTCAGATGCATTTTTCATAGGCCATTGTTGTCTACCACCACTGTTTAATGCCTTCTTTTGGAAACTAACTGGAAATTAAAACGGAATTCAACTCAGCATGCACGAAAACATAGTCTAGAAGGGATATAATACTTACCACATCATAAATATAAACACAGCCATCAGTTGATCCCGTATATATATACCTTTGCCCGGTGCTGCAGATTTTAACAATCAAATGACAAAATAAGTAGACAGCGAGAATATGGCCCATCACGAGTCTAAATTTTTAACAAGATACAGACGAGATTATTAGTTCCACAACAAGAAGAAAATAAATGACATCATTGCCATGCACTGTTCATTAGCTAGGTTGATAGTAATCACTGTTGAAAATGCTATATAGCGATGATGGTCTGCCCAAAAACCGCAACAGGGATATGGTGGATCAGTATGACGGGATAAGACGGTCGATAAATAAATCAATCTTACTAATATAAATAAACTAAAGCAAAAAGTCACAAATAAAATTATATAATGTCTAATAAAGTAATAATGAAAGTCATAGTTCAACAATTATAAGATAAAGTCATCATAATTGATGATACATAATGTCTAAATAAATACTCCCTTCATCCTACTCTAAGTGACACATTTTTCCTTTTGGGATGTCACACTCTAAACGACACATTTATAAAATTAGAAATATCACTCTCTCTTACTTTATTCTTTTAACTTTATTACTCATAAAACAACACTACATAAAATCCCATGTCGAATAAAAAATGCTCCACTAAGAGTGGGTCAGAGGAAGTGTTATCAACAATAGTCACCAAACCCAACATGGTCATCTTCATCCTCAACGTTATCAGTGGTACATGAGGCTGTTGGCGGGGCTGAATGAAGGCAGGGGGCGCGGGGCGGTGCTGGAATCGGTGGCAACAACAGACGAAGGTAGGCAGCGGACATGGGTGAGGGATGGAGAGAGAGATTTAGAGTTTAGTCCCAATTTGGATTTGGAGGTTTTCTGATTTTTCACCTAAAAATCTCTTTTTAGTTAAAATGTGGGTCGGATTATGTGGGTAAACGGGTAAGGTTAAGGGAAAAATGCGCTGAAATCACAAAAACGACCTCCATGTCGGATACGGCGGCCGCAAAAAAAAGTCAAAATCGTCAGACATAGCGACATGGAGGATTTTAATTTGTTCGACATTAGTTTCTTGACTGGCATCGTTAGCTTAAAAACTTGATGCGAATGCATTTTTTTTACGGTTAAATGAACATAAATTTAAATGCTGCGCCACAGAGGACTCGAACCCCCTCAGGCATTATTAAATGGTGTTTAATCAAGTGTATCAATGCATTTATTGATACGCTTGAAAGTGGTGATTAAATGGTGTTTAATCTAGGAATAACTGGGCATCAGTTACAAGATAATGGGAAAACTGGGCTTCGGTTCTTTGGGTAGACGAGGAGTTTGTTAATGCCGTCAGAGCATCTCCAAAGAAAATAGGTAAATTGATGAGTTATATCTCTAATTTAACTTTTCAAAAATGCAAATATATCTTCTTGAAGAGTATCATAATTGGAAAGCCAATATCATGGAATTGACCATGAGGAATTAGAAATGGAGCATTCGATTCCAAATCCAATGTTTGGTACCGAAAAATATTTTGATTTGAAATTGAATTACAATTCCAATTCCTCTTAAATCCATGATTTGAATTCCGTATCAAAAAAGTAGATAATTAAAATTTCAAATAGTTATAAAATTGGGCACTTTCACATGCTACACAATCTGCACACGCAATGCACCCACTGCACATGCACACACACTATACACATAATGCGCGCGCGCACACACTACGCACACTACACACACAATGCGCGCGCACACACTTCATATCAATTTGATCATTTTCACCGAACAAAGGATTTGAAATTGCATTATAATTCAATTCCGTAGAATTTTATTTCCAATTCAGTTACAATTTCGTGTACCGAATGAGCCTTAAGATACCTTTCCAATAGGAGAATAAGATTCAACTATGATACTTTACCTCTTCAAGGGAAATAGCTTTCCCATTGGAGAATGATTTTTTATGAAGGTATATTAACATAAGTATGCAATTCCATGTAGCAGAGTTTTATATAATTGTCCTTTCAGGTTAGAACAGGATCATAGTTGAATTATTGTATGAAAGACTTTGTCAAGGCCAAGGCAGGACCTTATTTTCAAGAAGTTATAATTAATTTCAATCATATTTCCAATTTCAATCATATGGTATTAAACATTACCTATCGTTATGTCAAGGGTAAAAGTGTGTATGCTCTGTAGACCTTATATATTACCAACTGAACATTAAGATAGAACCGAACCACATAACTATAATATACAAGCACATCTTATTACCTGTATGCTGGCGAGAAATAACAGCGTATCAGCGTGCGCAAGACAGTGTGTCCTTTATATGTAGCTATTGACAGATCATCCCGAAGCCTCATATTTCTAGCCTTTTCTGGAAATTCCATCCATCTATAATTCCATTCCAGATATCGACTTCTTGGCACGCTGAAGCAAGAATACACAAATGCTCGTCAATATTATAAAAAAGGCTAGAGCCTAAAAACCATTTTGATAACTGCATTTAAACTCAAAAAAGGGTAATTGAGATATGGCATTAGCAGTTGGAATATCAAATATAGACGTACTAATTAGACGACATCTTCCTTATATCCCAAAGTTTGATAGATTGATCTTTTCCATTTGAGATGAAGTAGCGACCATCTCCACGGGTATCAATGAAAGTGATGCCTTCTATATGTCCCATCAGGACTCCAGCAGCTTTCCCTTCGGTTGCAAGGCAACGCCTGTCCCAAACCTGAAAGGAGCCAAACATAGATCAGAAGATATTGCATTGTGTATGAATTATGATAAATAGCATAGGATAAGTAAATGAAGAAAACATTAGGTTTCGATATTCAAGGTCTAGAGCTAGAACCGGTCGAAAAGGTGTTGATATATATTATCATATATGAAGACGGTGCACTATCTGTGCATGGAGGCCCTACAAGATAAATTTCACATGAAGGAGACAACTACAAACAAGATTTGAGGACAAGACATAATTTTTAAAAATAAAGTGCATGTTGAACATATCATTTACGTTGCCTGTAAAAAACAAAAGACAAAAAAAAATCATCTTGTGGTGGAAAAGGACTACATATGTATATAACTTCAAATAAAGAATAAACATTACTTTGCACAAGTTATCATCGCTGCCCGAATATATGATGTTACCACTTTCATCAGCAAAGCACACGGAATTGACATCTGCCTGCACAAAAAGTTGTTTGTATAATAAGTTATTTTGCATATCAAGTATGAGGGACGAAAACAGAAAAATATCCACAAACTCTTGAAACTTCACGTAAATTTAAAATGCTGCACCAATTACTTCCTGAAAACAATGCTTAGAGTTGTGACTAGAAAACTTAGACATAATACCCGATGAGCTTCAATTCGGAGGCTTGGCTTTCTGGCTTCGAGATCATAAACATATATAGCATCGTCACTGCTAGCAGCGACAATTTCTCGCCCATCAGAAGAAAACTTCACCGAGAAGATGCCAAGAGAGTAGTCGTGATAATCATCATCGTTGGATGAAAGTTCTAGACCTTCATGAATCTCCTGAATGAAGAAACAAATTGTTGCATAATAAATGTCATCAACAAAACATTTAATCAACAAAGTCTATTGTAATGTATTTAGAAGAAAAATGTTAAGTAAGTCAGACACAAACCGTCACGTTTGCATGAGACTCTTTTGTAGCAGATCCAACATCTACGATATGGACAATTGGAGAGATGCTGGAATATATCTGCGATTATAACATAAAAGCAAGATAAATAAGGAATATCCTCATTCATCAGCTGTGTCGGAAAAGGAAAGGCAATATTTCACATATGATGAACACAGTCCATAACACGTGGCCAACCGGCACTGTAGATGTGGTGCAATGCAGACTCAAAATAGTGCAAAACCAGTGCATTAGTCTTCAAGAAAACGACAATCTGGTGACACGTGAAACGTTGTACATGAATGAATATAGTATCTTACGAGAAAACGACGATCTGGTGACAGACAAGTATCAGTAATATTCTTCAAGCTCCAAGCACGAATGTCTTTATGAACTTTCCATCCACGATCAACATCATATATTTTGATATGGCTTTTCTGTCGAAGAAACATGGAAATGCTCATCACTAATCAAATTTATTACCTACAACTTCATATAAATAGTCAAATTAGATACCTGAAATCCAGCAACGAAAAGAGAACCATCGTCAGAAAATTGGGACACATATGCGCGGCTCTTCATCTTATCGACTACAGAGGGAGTACGACGGACAGGCAAAAAACGGCTCAAAACATGACAAGAATCCGACAGAGAAAATCTCCCTCTCCCACTATAGTTGCACTCTCTACCCAACATCATATGCACTGGCGAGACTAGTGATGTTGTCTCTTCAGGCAAGACCCGCCTCACATGCTTGTGTGGCACGGTCCTTAACTTCGTCACCTGTGCAAATTCATCATCCTTACAACCTGGTGGCACATAGGCACCCGATATTATATTCTCGTCTAAGAATTCTATATCCTCGGCCAAGTATTCAGGATTCATATATCTCATTCTCCAAACTTCTTTTGTTTTTGTCCAAACCTCAACTGAATCACTCTTTTTCCACGAAACAAACTCGATTCCCAGTCCCGTAGAATCAAAAACCTTCAAACATCAAAGCTATAATCACTCATCATTTCTTGAAATAACCATAATAATAATAAAAAAATACTACAAAACACAAGCTGATAGATTAATACACAAATTTCATCAAAACAAAAACGTAAAAGAAGAGTGAACCAAACACAAACTTCAAAACAATAATAAACGCATTGATTCATGAATGAAATATAAATCAAATGCACCTGATTACAGAGAGAAAACACGAACAAAGGCCTCAATCAAACGAGTAAGCTGAGATTTTAATCACACAAATTCTATATCGAAATCAGTAGCACATGAAAGAGAGTCATCACAACTTTACAGTAATAAGGAAGAAAGATTAATCAAACAAGTGAGATAACATAAATTGAAAAAAATGAAAGCAGTGAGGTCTCACCAAAGATTCCAGCTCCAGTCACTGCTGTCACTAAAATTCAACTAAAAAAAGCAAGAGCAAATAATGAGTAATGTGAAAATATTTCGACGGAGCATCAAGAATATATTATTGGTGAAATGAAAAATTGTATGCAACAAAAATTTCACTTCCTAAAAAAGCAAAGCCGACTCAAATTTGTAAGACTGATTTTTGGAGCCGAGAATGGCAAAATTTCTGCTCTTAGCGGTTGGCATTCTTCGGTATCAATATTAATACTCCTACAAGTGTCGCACGTGGGTGGCACGAGATTTGAGTATTGTATAAGTAAATTAGAGAAATGTAATTTAATGTGTTGGTGAAAATTTAAAATGTAATTGTACTATTGGAATAATAATAAAAAAATTAAATGTATTAGTGATCCTGATAGTTTATTTTGAAAAGAATAAAATTACAGTAACATGCATCTTTTTTTAGGATAAACGATATAAAAGAAATTGTGACACCTATTTTGAGTAAATATCATTTATTATCAATTGCCTAAAAAGTTCCTTCTTAATACAAGTAACCAATTATCAATTTAATGACCTTTCATTCAATTTTAAAATCTGATTTTTCACAATTTTCATGTGTTTTTACACAATTGTACTTGTGGATATTCATTTTATGTCTGTGGAAGATGAAAGAATAGAAATTTTTTTCTTTAATATTACATATGGAATTGAAAAGGTATAATTCTATTATATTATATCTCATTCCCTCTCTAATTTGCACGTATAGAATAAAAAGATGAAGAAATATTTCCCTTTTTTGTTATTTTAAAGTATAAAGGGATGAGAAGTAACAAATGAGAACCTATTAAATTTACCTTTGGAAACAACATAATACTATCCTCCTGTACTAACAAATATCACACTTGGGCTGCACGAATGAAGAAAATTAAAAAACAATTAAATTTATTTAGATATAGTGTATTTTGGAAAGAATAACAGTATAACATTTTTTTAGGATAAATAATAGTAGTAAAAGAAATTTTGACATTTATTTTGAGGAAATATCATTTATTATCAATTGCCTAATAATTCTTTCTTCATACCAGTAACCAATTATCCATTTAATGCCTTTCATCCGATTTTAAAGCCTTGAATTTTCAAAATCTTCATTTGTCTTTATACAATTGTAATTATAGCTCAAACATGTAAAACAATTTGAGTTAGTTGGAAATCCAATTTATGCCCGTTGAGTTTGTACCACTTAAAAAGTCAACTTTCTATATTGGAAAATAAATTTTCTCTTCTCTCCTTATTACAATATTTAATAATTTTCTGTATTATTTTAATCACATTTAACTACTTTATCTAAATTTTTATGTCATTCGAAAATATGATATTTTAAATGGAACGGATAAAGTATTTGATATGTGAAAGGTTCTTTTAGAAAATATGGAATAGATTAGGTTGAATTCAATAATTCTCCATCTTATTCTCTTTATAAAACGAAAGGATGAAGAAATATTTATCTTTATGTAATCTTAAATTGTAAAGTAGAGACTAGTAACAACTAATCAGTGCAGATCTATTAAATTTTTATTTTTTGGGGGAGAGTTTCTTGTGAAAGACGTAAGCTCCTTAATAGCGACAAGCACACAACGTTCTTTAGTAAGAGGTAAATGTTTTCGCATCTAACGCGCAGCTGCGTGATCTATAATTAATCGTGATTCAGTTTCCTAACTATTTCTTTTAAATTTTAGTGTTACACATAAATAGTCAATAAATCAATTTCAAAATTAAATATTTTAATAATATTAAAGCTAAGCATACACTATATAAAACAGTACTGCCATTTATTGCATGACCTCATTTCATGGTTACAAAAATAAATAATGGGGATAGAAAGAAAAATCAATGATCATTACATAATACTAATAACTAAATCTACCATTGAGGAATCTTGAAAATCTAGGAGCTGCTTTGGAGCATGAATTTGTTCAGAGTTCGAACTCTGAAGCCAATAAACAGATCAAATTAATGAAATGTTGTTGGCTCTGTTTTGTGTGAAGAATAAATATTGGTAGAATTGATATTCATGAGCTGAGAGAGGCCTGAATTTCTTCCAAAGTTTTTCCTTTCGTCTCAGGCATGATCTTCGCCACAAACACTATCGTCAGCGCGCAAAATGCAGCATAGATCGAAAACGTACCTAAAAATTATAATTTCAAAGACATTAGAGATTGATGAAATTTTTTTTGAGAGTGAAGTGAGGAATGATGTTTCTTACCAGCAGAACTCCAGGCCATCATGTAGTTGAAGGTGAAGGAAATTAACCATGCACCTAACCAGTTCACTAAAACTACAAGACTCCCTGCTACACCTTTTATATGAATTGGGAAAATCTGATAAAAAAATTTTAATGTCAACACCACAACATGTATGTGTATTTTGTGTTTGGTGGTAATGAAAAATGTGAGTACCTCTGACATGACCACCCAGGGAACTGGTCCTGTCCCTATAGAGAAGGCTGATATGTATACCTTTTTCATAAATAAAATAAAAACATAAATCAGCCCATTACTTTAACACTAATATTTACTTCTATACAAATTCATTAAGCTCAGTTTTACCAGTACTCCAGAGACAGCAAGAAATGGGACACATCCAGCCAAGAGATCTTGCTCCTGATTTACAAATCCAAACAAAATAAACATTTCTTCAATTTTACAAAAATCATATACTAATGCTATGTTTGTGCATTGCAATTTGCTTCAAACCTTAAGGAAAAATGAAGCCCCTGTCAGGATGCATCCGAGGCATGTTCCTGCTGAGGATATCTGAAAAACGAAAAAAAAATCGAATAAATTTTGTGATTCTTGTTTCTGCAAAGGATTTAAATGAAGAGCACTCACCATGAGAAGAGGCCTTCTTCCTGATTTATCCATTAGTACTGCTCCAACTATAGTTATAGGAACCTGTCACAAATATTTCTCACTTTAACAATCATCATAATTATGTAAGTACTACAAAATTGATTATTTAATTTGTAGCAAATACCTGAATTATGGCATATGCAATAGTCCCAGCTTTTCCTGAAGAAAAACCTGCAGCTACAAATGTTTCACTAGAGTAGAAACCAATCCCATTTATTCCTCCAAACTGCTGAAAAACCATCAATCCCACACCAACCTAAACATACACACAAACCTCGGTTACATCAAACAAACAAAATTTGCATTTAACTAATACACATGAATGGTGTTGATCCTTACAATCACCGGACGAATGTATTTGGGGTCGAACAAGTCCGCTATTCTAACTTTAGGTTGATCTAGTAGAACATCAATGCTGGCCTAAATACACAATAATGTCAAGATAAACGCGTTATGTTAAACCAGTCTCAACTAAAAAAAACAAAATGAGCACAAAGGAGATATATGTAGTACCTGAATTTCATTGGCTTCTTGCATTATATCAGCATTCTTGCCGCGAAGTCTGTGCAATGCTGATTCGAACTCTTTCTTCCGCCCAACTTTCGCCTGCAAGAAGCACAGTTTATGGATCCGAATGTATAGTTTGAATTGTATTCCTTGATCAAATTATTGGGGTGAATCTCACCAGCCATCTAGGGGATTCCGGGATGAAGAATAGGCCAACGAGAATTAAAAGACAAGGGATCAGCCCTGCATATATCAAAACATGGCAAATTAGAAACAGAAATCAGCTATAGCAGAGATTTATGATGATATCTTGAATCTAAATTTAATTTTTTGAACTAACCAGTTAAAGCTAATGTTCTCCATGTTACAACTGATCCAACAATATATGCAGTTGATGCTCCACAGACAATCATAAGCTGAAAAAAAACGTCAGAAAAACCACTTCTTTAACATGTGATTCTATCTCTCTCCCTCTATCTCATCATAAACAAATTGGGGCCTTTCCCTGACCTGATTCAACGTTGCAAGTCCCCCGCGAAGATTCTTAGGTGCAATTTCAGCAATGAAGACAGGAACCTGTTTGAATAAACAATTGTTTAACACTGGTTCATTTCAGACATGTTTGTTGGATTAAGACAAGAAAAAAGCTTACCACATAGGAGAATATTCCTATGCCGTAGCCAGTGCAGAACCTTCCAACATCAAGAAACAGAGCTTCCTGCATTGAAATAAACATTTTACCAAAGAATTAGAGAAAATTTAGTATAAAAATTTAAGAAATCACTAGAGATTATGGTTGAAAAACACACTAACCATGGCAAAATAGACAGCAAGCCACCCTGTTATGCAGAACACAGCTGACATTCTCATTGCCTGTCCCATGAAAATAACCAAGAAATTTTTGTAAACAGATCAAAATCTGAAGTTTGTAACATCTAAAAAACTCATGTTATTAGTACCCCTTTTCGACCAATGTAATCTGCGAGTCTACCGCTTGTAACCGCTCCAATCATAGCACCAATGGTGATTATGGATCCAAACATAGAGAACTGCATGAATAATTGGTTAAAGATCCCACCTTTCAATCTTTTACATTATCAAGAATATTAGAAAAAAAAGAACTCATTAGTACCTCAGATATAGATAGATTTAAGTCCTGTCTTATAGCTGATTGAGTAGGTGAAGAATATCCCACCTGCAAAGAAATTAACTTGAGCTAAACATTCCCTTTTTTTTTTTTGGGGGGGGGGGGGGGGGGGGGGGTTTGATCCCTTTTGTGTTACATATTTGATCCTCACAAGCAACAAAACAATAAAGCAAACATTTTTCTCAAAAAAAAATAAAAAAACAATAGGACTTACACATGATCCAAACTGAAATGATCCACAAACAGCAACACAAGTACTCAACAAAACCATCGAAATTGATCCGTTTTGTTGGTCCGAATCGAGGCAGTTGGCCTTGTGTATAAATGGCTTCTCCAGGCCATGTTCAACATCTTGGTGTTGATCAATAGCCATATCTATCTTACGTGTGATTAAGAAAAATTAAAAAGGTGCATGCAATAATGGGAAATGGAGTCGAAAATTTATAGTACTTGATGAGTTAGGCGTGTGTGTACAAGCAGCTATGGATTAGTAGGATTCGATAAAAAGTGAATTGAATTGAGTTGTGCAATCTTAATGATTAGGTACTAAAATAATATTAAGATGGGTGTTTTTATTAGAATTCATGTGAATTTGAAGCTGTCACTGACGTGGGATCCTTGTCTTGATTTCATATGGAGGGGTCAGATTTTACTCTGCAAATTGTAACAAAATAAATCTACTCTGCAAAAGGCATGTGAGTATGCATGTATATATTGATATGTGCACTGTGATGAAGTGAAATCAAACTAAAGCCTTGTTGCAAATAAAACTCAGAAACGCAATGTATTAAAAATATCAATATAATAATATTAAAATGACCATACGGTATACTGAAATGTCAAAAAAATTATGTATTAACATTTATCGTGTTAACATTTTTAATACACTGTGTTGATGAGTTAATAGAGTTGACAACTTAAAACAATTGATTATGTCATGATTTTCTGATATTGAACCCATGGTTTTCAACTTCTAATAAAAATTTATTGAATGGGAGATTGCAAAATGGAAATTAATTCAATTTCTATTTGCTAAGTATGGTCTCAATATAAAAAGGGTAAATGCAAACTAGGAAAATAGTCAAAAACAGATAGTTTTCTGCAAATCGTGTTGACCTGCATAACTAAAATTCAAACTATTACTTAAATAATAGCAACACAGCTCAGTGCTAGAGAGAATGTCTTTAATTTTCTGTAAATTTGATTCAGATCTTAAATTGGTTAGTGGGAAATCAAGAATCTTTATTTACGAGTATAATCTGTTTTAGTTTTGCTCATTCTCGGGGCCGGGTTAATTGCTTTTTACTGTAGATATAATTCATATTAAAAAAAATTGAGCCGATCCATCTCCTGATAATTGATTATTGGCAAAACACATATGGAGGTTCTTATACTAGTATAATTTGTTTCATCATGCACTTTTATAAATTTTTGTTTCATCATGTCTTTGTATGAATGCATCATGTTTTATTAAAATCTTTTATAATTTTTTATTTAATTAAGTCTTTATACCAATACATTTTAATTTAAAAGGTTATATATTATTTTTAATTTAGTTAGATCTTTATTTGACATACTTCATAATTTAATTAATATTTTTATTTAATTTATTTAATTTTTTCTCTTATTTATTTTGATATTAATTTAGTTGCAATATCGAACTCATTATTTATTAAAAAAAATTATTGATAGTACTGATATTAACTTATAATATATTCAGTTTTTCAATAATTCACGAGTTCATATTGCAACTGAATATTTTCAAACAATATTAATACTAATAAAAAAGTGTTCATATACTACTTGCGATTGAGTTGAACAAATTTTAGTTAATATACCAGAAATGAACAGGCTATCAACCTAAACTATTAATGCTATTCACGGCACATATTATCAATTCATATTCAAAACGCAACATCCAATTATTAATTTCATAATTATGCAAGAACTAATTAATAATAATTTCATAATTATGCAAGAACTAATTAATAAAGGGGCAAAATATTAGAAAAGTTTTCTTTAATTAAAAAACTTGTTTTATCCCATATTATTAACCCAATAAACAAAATATATTAAGACGAAGAAAACGTAATACCAACGAAGTTGCACTTTATAATATTTTTTTTTGCTTTCTTCATTTAAAGATATAAAACGATAAACACGCCTATTTTCATATACTTATACACCCAGATTTATTTAAAATTTATCAGTTATAATCAATTCAAATAAAAATATTCAAAATACAATATGCATAAGATCGCCGTGTACGGACGAGAAATTAGCTATCATTATATCATACTATCAATTTTGATTTTATTATATAGTATTAAAAAAAGAAAATATTTTTTTAATATCGGTGATGATCATGATTGCTGTAATCAACAAAATCAGTTGACACTTACATTTTGTTGGTTGGATTCCTAATTAAAACTAATACTATATGAGAATTCAACATAATCTTGCAAGTTGCACCATGAATACAAATTATTGTTAAATTAATTACACCTTACCTTGTTTCCTGGCTGCTGGTTTCCAAGATTCATAAAAAAAAAAAAACCATTTACATTAATACCGCTTTAGTTATTTATTTATTTATTATTATACTCCATATCCAAAACCATCATTTTCATACTCCAAATTATAGACGATTCATCCGTTTTTTAAGTGCTAGTAGTATTTGTTTTAGTCACATTTTTAATGTCATATGACAAATATTAAAGATTAATATTTGGCCATTAATATTTCATATTTGTATAATTTATTATTTCTATGAAAAAGCATTATTGTAATGCATAAATAGCATTAATGGTATTGTTATCATATAAAAAAATAAAGCGATGTGGCATATTGTGAATAGTTATGTATGAAAGAGTTATTTTGTAAATTTTTAGTAATAAAAATACTAAATTAATGATCGTGAAATATTTATTATCCATTTCTTTTAATTACAGAGAGATAATAATTTGATTCAAAATTTCAAATAAATGGTAACATCAGTAAAAAAAAAAGTTAGGTTTTGGACTAAATTATACTACTACCAATTAACTCAGTTTCTATTTAAACTGAAATCATAACATGCCACATCATAACTGAATAACATCGTATAAAAAATCTATATTATCACGTTATGAATGAATTTTACAAGATCTAAAATTTATATATATAGTTAGGAAACTCACAAGTCTTGTCTTTCAATTTTTAAAGACTAATCTCCACCGTAGAACGTGTTACATGCTCAACCGGGAAATTACTTAAGCTTGTCCAAAGGCCTAGAAAAAATACTATTCCTATCAAACAAAAAAAAAATGAATAAAAAAGTTTATCAATTTGCAGTGAGGCTGATTTGGGCTGTTTATTTTATTAGAGAATCATAACTATCTTTGTTTTCTTTATTCGTGTTGCGTGACTCCTTCCTGAAAATATCTCCCTAAAATACTGGATATTTTTGGCATGACATGAATATTATAGTATTTATCTATTTTGGACTATTGTATTGTGTGATTTGCCACAATGGGAACCAATCATTTCGTAAATAATCAAGGAGTGGAGGCCTTCTTTATAAGCACAAAAATTTACAAACAAAATCCAAAGAAATAGAATTGCTAAAGATCCATCCATATCACCAAAATATAATTAAAATGTTTGATTGTTGACAACAAGATTATTAAGTGCAAGCATGCTGCATATGACATCAAGTAAAGGCTCTTCAATTAAATAGGATGGCTGCTGCCAGTGCCTTTATATGTTGAATTTGGTGTGATCTTCTGGCATAGGATGATTTTGTATAACCATCAAATCCAAGTCTTCAAGAATTTAGGAAGCTAACCAAAATGAAAGCTATAGCAATTAGTTAATCATGGATAAGAAATTGCAAGAGGTTCGTTCTTCTATAATAAACTAACCACAGATCCACAGTAGTAGGAAATGTTTTGTAATGCACAAGAGTTAAGGCCACCTAAGGCTGAAGATGGAGAAGCAGAGGATGAAGTTTGCAAGGGAGTTGGAGTTGCAGAGAATGCAGTGCGAACTCTCGCAGCTCAAGAATAGGCTGTGCGGGACTAACAAAAGCCACCACCACAGCGATAGGATCATCAGCAATAACGACAATGCCAAGAATAACAGTAATAGCAGTGATTGAGGATGTGAGTAGCACAATTAGGGTATGTATTTGTACAAGTATAATTGTTTAGTATTTGAATCTCCTAGGTTGTTTTTCTTACTTATCTCCTTTGTAATACTGCCATTGCCATTGCTGCTGCATGGTAAAAAGGTTGAATCTTGTGCATTTAGAGTTATTCTACAATTAGAGTTATTCTAGTTGTCATTTTTCATGCCCTCACTTCTTGCTGTTTATCAGGCAGAATCATGAATGAATCTATCTCAATATTTTAAGAACTTGTGTACATGAATGGCTCTGCTTTCCATAGATCGTGTTGTTTCGTAGCAAACACTGAAACTTGTGCATAAGCTATGGTTGAGTTGATTTATTTAATGCTTCAATTTATTGGGATAATGTGTTGTGGAACTAAGTAATCCCATTCATCTGATTATACCAATGTTTGATCTTCTGAAAGATAATGCTTTTCCAGGAACTTTTCTTTGATACAAAAATGATTTTTAAGGGTGATGGTTTCATTTTGTGATGCTTTTCACAATAAAAAATATCATCTTGATCACAAGGATTTAATGCATTGGTCTTGATCTTGATCATAGATTTGCTTTGCTGCCCAGAAAATACTGATATTTAAAACGAAAGTTCATGCAGTAACTGCGAAACCGTGTCAAATTTACAAACTAAAACAGAAGCAGCATTTAATTAATAGATCAAATGATCAATGCAAGTGAGTCCTCAACAATGTCAAAATATTAAAAGATCCACAAATTACTAGTAAATTCCAGGTATAATCCGGCTAGGGACCTTGTCGCAATACAGCTTCCAGTACTTGCCATACCTGCAACAAACAGAAAAAAATTCCAATCAAAATGTTACAATCAATGAACACGTGATCTGTAATCTTACCACATTCATAAATCAAAGATGTAATGCAATACCAACCCAGTCTATGATATGCGGGAGTTGTGCTACAATGAGATTCACGGAGATATACTTCTATTAATGGCTAAAAGCAATTGGCTGGGATCATTCAATACAACGCTATGAACACGATACCAAGGCAAACCCATAGAAAATACCCCTTTAGCGAAGAAAAATAGACACTAGGTAACTTTATTGCATTGGAAAGGTTATACTAGGACTACCCTATAGACTTCCTCTGTTCAGTAGATTACTTCCTAACAAAGCTTAGGATTCTATATTCTCTTCGTAATAATGGAAGAATTATGTTCGTAAGAACAATGAGAAGCAAATTCATTCTTTACTCGATAAGTACCAATATGCAATGGTGGATTGATATGACATCTACACGTGAAGATAATGATGTGTGCTTACTTTGTTTTGCATCTGTCATCATCCCTCTTAGCTCGGTCAAAAAGAAGAATTGTAAGGAACACCACATAAAAGTATGGGAGAAACTGCAAGTTAGATGAGAGGAGACCAGGGTTAGGAAGGTGTTAAGTTCAAAACATAAAATTGTCGGTGAGAAGCTTACATGGTCGAACAGAGCTGGTAAGGTCCAGAAGAAGGCTCCCAGGATTTCCGGCACATAATGGAAGTGACGAGCTAAGCCCCACCTGTCGAAGCATAATTTACTTTTGTTATTTCTTTACATATTAAGTTTTGATCAACCCATGTTCCAGATCATCATGTAGTGAAATATTTTGAGCTGATGATTGTGTAGCCTGAAGCTAATGTGGAAAGGTGATATGAAGCAATACACCGCAACCAACATTAAGTGTACAATGATAGGTCTTTGTATGACCGGTAGTCGTTGTGTTTGGAACCTACTTTTACATGTAATGTATTTGGAGCATGACTTACCATCCTGATGTCAGTAAAAGGCTGGACTTTGTCTGACCGGTAGTAGTTGTGTATGAGGCAACAATCTACATCAAATTTGAAAAGACAAACTAACAATTTAATAACTCTTTCATCAATACGATAATTAAAACAGTGGATCACAGATCATTATCACTACCTTGGATGGTGCTTTTCCCCAGACCAGGCATTTCCCATTCGTCCTCCTAAATTCTTGCCTTTGCCTGTCACAATCATAGTTTATGTATATGCAGAGTATGCCTGCTACAAGAATGAAGATTGCAAGCTGCAAAACAAAGTTAATTAAGGGCAAGTTAGAGATAAGAAACTGATATAAGGTTGAGCGAGATCTCAGTTAAAGAGTACTGGCCCATGCCGTAAGTCTACTATCATTGAGAATTTTCAGCCACATGATGATTACTAATTTGTTGTATATGTAAATTGTGGTTTTATTGTTTTTACTTTCGTATAAGGAACCTGAAAAAAGATCTTCACACCTATGCAAAAGGTAGTAGGGAGGGATCTAAAGAAGCCAAAATCTTGCATATTGCATGATCACTACTTTACTAATTACTACTAAGTAACTGAAAAAATACCTTAACCCCAAGATTCACCGGGTGATTGACAAGGTACATGCCAGGAGATGTATATATAGATGGGACCCACACCAAACATCCCCAACAAATGTAAAAGCCAGCTGAAAATGAATTAAGTAATTTGGAGTTATGGAAACAACAATCACCAATCATGAGGAAACTTGAAATACAATCAATATAGTTCAAATGCAAAAACCAGACCTCTATCATGAGCTATATCCATTGTGTTCCAATATCCGGCTTCCCACCAAAAGAATTTGGTTACATATACCAACATTAATATTGTGTTGACCAACATAGAATCGGATAGCTTTCCATATGTTTCGTACTGCAGGGGGACAGCATAGAGTGGCCAATTACCATCATAAGCAAATTGTGGCATTTTGAGATAATTAAAGACTACGAGTGAAGACAGAGTTTCCATGAAAAACAATTTCAGGAAGCATTACCTGCTTTATGCAATAGGTAACAGCAAGAACAGCCCAAGACATCATCCCAAATCTGCAATTTGTGAACACTTTGATATCGAAGTTCTCGCCAATGCGAGGATAAAGCTCCATTCCCTAAAAAAAGATAACGCATCAATCTTTGACCTCCGGTTAAGTGGTTATTGTATTCCACAATTTATGTACAAAGATTCCATCTTTCATTAAGTTACTGTGTTTTTGTGCTACACGGCTGTAGGGAAGGAAACAAAGATACAATGAGGATATAACCAAATTTCTCACCCAATAGAAATCAATAATTAAGTTTCCAGATGATCCAGAATCAGTTGAAGATGGCGCAACATGACCCTTGGGAAAATTAGAGTAAGTGTCAGATAAAAACATGTACAACTGAGAACAAATGGAATATTAGAGGTATCTACATACCCATGAATACTTACTTTGATGTACAAGAATATACAAAAGACGAAGCTCCCGAAAATTAATGCAGAAAATATCTCTCCCAAATGGTCATAAACTATTGTAGGGTTGAAAATTCCAAACCTGCAAAAAATTACAAAGATATCCATAAACCACCTTGGCTTAAAACATTAACCACATCTAACCACTTGTGGAATATATATCAAGAAACAGTGCTTGAGAGATTTTGAGCAAGAACTACACCTTCGTGTCAACAAGCACTAAGCAACTAACGGCACAATGCTCAGTTTCAATGAGAGTGCAGAAATGAACAATTATGATAGTACTTACTTCAGAAATCTAAGAAATAAAGCATGCCAATTTGTGAGAAAACTCTTCAAAGATCCTTACCACCAGAGGCCAAGATACGTAACCAGCGTCACCACATATGCTAGAACTCCATTAGCCTGCGATAACAATATGGGAAAATATCACAAAAGAAACCCAAATACAGAAAGCTATATATTGTTTTCACCATAGCGGCACAGACAGACTTACTACCTTATACACAGGCTTATTCCCAGCAGGCGAAACCGGGCCCTCGACCCTTTTCCCGGGGAGCAGAAGCTGGAGGGCAGCCTCAAATGCGGCATAACAAGCAATGATCTTCCATGCAGTGGCAGTGGGCTTTGGCCAGATATCGATCAATCCCTGCTGGCCATGCTGCCTTAAGTAATCCCATGTTTGCAACACGGATCCATCAGCATGCACCATCGTATACCATCTGCATGAACATCATTCAATGCACACTGTGAATAATCGCATCTAATAAAGTCAGTCAACCCCAATGATGTGTTTAGGTCAAGTCGCAGCAAAATCCAATCCAATTACATAAATCTAGCACTTAAAAATCAATAAAAACAACCGAATTGAGAACCGATCTAGCCACAAAACCTTCAATTGGGATTCGATAATCGAATGGATCGAGCGAAAACAAAACAGAGAAGGGAAAGGGGAGAACTTACAGTAGAATGACAAAAGGCGGACAGAGAGAGAGGAGAGAGAGCATAGAGGCATAAGTGAGCAAGGGCGCGTGCACCAAATCGGCTTCTGCCCCCATTTTTCTTCGTCTTCGAGAGTGAAGTGAGTAGCTCTGGACTGCAGATTTAAACCAGACGCCAAAAAACTGTTATGGATTTATATATGGAAAAATAAGACACACACTGTGGTAAAGGAAATTTTCCCAATTAGATATTTCGGTGGTCACGTGACATTTACATGTGCCTACCCATTATCATATTCTCTATTTTTCAAATATAAAGTCATACCTGAGCAAAAATTAGGAATCTGAGATTTGATTCTAGGTCCTACTAACTCGGCTTCTAATCTAGATCCAGGCTACTTCCGGCGGAGAATAACGGAGTGAGAGTGAGTGGGATGCGTGTTGAGTTAGGAGCACAGCCACGGAACAAAATTAAAACAAAATGAAAGACTAAATAAAAAGTTGGGGTCGGGATCCTCAGCATATATGCAAGTTAACTTATGTTGTTACATCCATATAAATCAAATAATCAAATCAAATAAATCTAATAAATATATTATTTATTTGATTGATTAGGTTAGCATTATAATTAAAAAAAATGAATTTACATTTGAAAAAAAGACAAGAGAGAATTAATTAGATTAAAAACACAATAATAAAAAGTAAAATGTGATTCACTCATGTGGACGACAATGCGAACCGGCTCCGGACCTACTCGTAACGGCATTGGAACTATCCAAATGAGCTCCATCGAGCTGGATTCGACCTTGTCCTCACCTTGGTCAGCTTGCAACCTCGACCGATTGGAGGTGAAGTCTGAAGGATTGGTACCACCCGCCCACTTATCTAGATGGCGAACCTTCTCTCACGTACTAACATGCTTGAAGGGCCTATGCATGTTCTCTTGGAAGAACAACATGGTCGCAATCATAACGTCGGCTATGCTCGTTCCGCATCCGCTCGTCCTCATCTCGTTGATGTACCACCTGTTGAAATTTTAAATTTCCTCGCTTGCTCGGGCGAAATAATTTCGCAGCATACTTACGTTGCGTTGCACATAGCTTTGGGTGACCAACTCCTAAAACCTCTTTCTGCTTTGTTAACTTGAAAATTAAAATGATATACTCCACTACAATACTACTATTCCTTACTATTATTACGGAGTACTTGAGACCAGTGGCGGACTCAGAAATTTCATATTGGGGGTGCGATAAATAATTATATTCACTTTAAAAATATAAAATTAAATTGATATTTTTTTAGGTTATGTCAATTTTCTATCAAGTCATTCTATTAAATAAAAATAATTATTTTAGGGTTATTACTTGAAAACTTTTCAATATTAAATTATGATTTTTTAGATATTTATATAACAAATAATTTATATTAGTTTATACAAAGTTCAAAATATTTAAACTAAAAATACAATGCATCATATTTTCTATATAATCTAAAATATGAGCACGGTAGTGATCATAAATACAATAAAGATTATATTCCACTGTTAGCTTTATTATGTACGATAGTGATCATCTATATGGAGGAATCGATCCCAGGTCGATGCAGCGGAAGGCTAATGCATATACCACTAGGCTACTTTCATATTTTGGGGATACAATAATATCCCCTTGTCCTTAATTGAATCCTTCAGTGGTTGCGGAAGGCTAATGCATATACCACTATGCTACTTTCATATTTTGGGATACAATAATATCCCCTTATCCTTAATTGAATCCTTCGGTGCTTGAGACATGATAAAGAATAATAATTCGTAATAATATAAGGAATAGATTCCTAGTATGTGTATGGGTTCAAAAATGAAGTAAGATAGTAGTATAATATTTAAGTTAGTTATCTATTTTTAATGTTCAATGATTATACAATTTTAATATACTTTTACAAAGAAAAATGAGTAGTTGAGAAGATAGTAATATAATATATACAAGAACAGACACAAAACTTTAGTTTTCAAAAGTTCAATTTTACTGAAGAATTAAAGAAAAAAATAGTGTAATAGTTTGATGTAATGGGATAAAAATATAACAAAAGCACAACAAATTTTTATCGCCAAAATATTCCAAGCCATACACATGAAAAGAAAATATAAAAAAATCCAAATCATATATAGTACATTGTAATTTAAAATACAACCCATAATAAATACTCCCATATTACAAAACACAGTATTTACTTATGTTGCGCCTGTGGCTAAGACCTCATCTATATGCTATCTTTTTTATATTCCTAACTCCACCTCCTCCGATTAAAATTAGAAGCATATAGGAATGTATTCATATCATTATACTAAATATTTGTAAAACAGAAAATAAATGTTTACCTTTGGATTAATCTGATGGCTATGATTAAAATTAATGGCGTACATTGTTGTATCATTTTCGTACATTAAAGGGTAAAAATGGTAAAGCACAATTGTGCATGACTTCGCTACATGATGTAGTTATATTTGTACATCATGTTCTATTAGTACATGATGTTAATGTATGAAAATGGTATTTTAATGTACGGGTCTCACACATTAATGTGCGCAGGTGACTGAATAATGTACACATTATCACGGGTATATCGTACATTACTATCCGACTCATGCTTTTGTGGATGGAAATTATACTATATAGCATCTACAAAATCACAAAAGCATGAGTCGAAAAGTAATGTACGATATACCCATGATAATATACGATACTATACATTATCATGGGTATATCGTACATCAATTATCCACTTATGTAGCATCGCATTAATTCCCTTAGGGCCGAAAGTTAACATCATTCACCAAGGGTTTAGTAGTCCATGAGGCTAGGGTGTAGTACCATAACCGGAGTAAGTTAGATCCAGTCCCCTAGGGTTAACTTATCCATAGGGCTAGGGTATGGTATCCACACGATTACCCTAGTGAACGTTGTATTATTGAGTCGTTACTACACCCTAGCCTCATGGATTGCTAAACCCGTAGGGAATGGATATAACTTTCGCCATTACGTATATATTAAAATGCATTAATGTTACATTAATGATAAAATTAATGTATACATTAAGTTAATGTACTTATCCATATAAATGATGTAACAGTAATATACCCAACAAATTGACCTTTAATGTACGAAAATGATATAATAATGTACGGCGATGCTTTTAATCATAGTCATTAGATTCATAGATACAAGGGTTGATATTAATGTTATGTTTAAGACTAAGGGGGTGTAAGGACCTTAATACATCTCTATAGGTATATACACAAAAATATATATAGAATAAAGATAAATATACATAAAATTGTACACTGATAAGGCTAATTTCATGCATTGGTTACGTGGTAAAATTCTGTGATTTCCTGGGCCTAACAAGGTTTTATAAGCCAGGTGTGTAGAGAAATCGCTAGCCCCATGAAGAAGACGAAGATTGCCTGGGAGAAGAAGCTAACGGGAAAAATGAGCGGAAGAAGGAAAAGGTACTAGACTGAGGAGCATCAAATTGGAGGGAAAAATGGGGATCATATGAACAGTCTAGAAGCTCTATCCACTATAAATAAGAGCATGCGCTCAACATGAAGAACACACGTTCCATCACTTTTCGGCTCTTAGCTTAGTTTTCCACTTCTCTACACACACTATCACGGGGAATTGGTACGGGGGTTCACGTTCTAGCTTGATTGTGGAGCAACACCGTCTCTACGGAGGCGAAGAAACAATTATCATTTGCTTTCCAGTTTACTTTTCGTGCTTTCCGAGTCCTCGCTGTTCGAGGCTCAGCTCTGTTTCGTTATTGTCGTTGAATACTTCGTATTTTGCAATGGATGTCGCTACTTTTGTTTCGTTTACCTTATTGCTGTGTTGTGGGTTTGATTTGCTGATTATTGTTGGTTGATTTGAGTTGGAGTTGGATTGTGAGAAATTTGTTGTTGATTGGTTGAATCTACGTAAACTTGTGAGGATCGGAGATGGAAATGATGTTTGATTGTTGTGGATGGCTTGGATCCGGAGTGGATCGAACGTCCCGTGGGTGGATCTACTTATTTTTGCTTGATTTTGTTGTTTAAATTCTGCATTCTTGTTTGCCTCGTCTAGTAGTCGTAGATCCGCATTAGTTTTACATGTTCTTCGTTTCTATCGGTTTAATTTTGTTCACCTTGTTTCGATCTTCGTTTTGCTCTGTTTTTCACTGGTTGTTTCATAATAAAAGTTGGAGAAGATGATGTCGCTGTTAGTTAGTCCTTAGGTTAGTTATTTTGCAGCTTTTCAGTCGTACTATGCCATTTTGAGGAATGGTCCCCACGTCTAATTTTTCCCAAGTCTAGGTTAGTCTAATTTTTCCCAAGTCTAGGTTAGTTTAGGAAGCTGTTCGCTCGGTCCAGTAATTGTCTTGCTTTATTCTGGTTTATGCATGCTTTAAAGATCCCGTCTAGATCTAGCTGTTAGGATAAGTTCTTTAAATTTCTAAGTCTAGGAAGTAAGTCTCAACCCCAAAAAATTGCGTGGCAGCAGCCAAAAATAGTTTACAGGTCTTTGAACATGTTTACTTACACATCCATCTCTGTGGATTTGATCCCTGCTTCACTGTACTAATCTTTTTGTCACGACCGCACTTTGCTAAGGATAGCAAAGATCAAGAATCATGACAATAAAGGGGAAATAAGAGGGAAAATAAAGGAAACCAGTCGTCAATCAAATTCATTTTATTTCGAAAGATATTAGGATTTCACAAGGGATTTACATGGTCATACAAACTAAAAAAAAAGAGTTCATCAACTTGTACTTCACATTCCTATCATAGTTCTCATTGATAAGTCTATCACAAGACAAGGATAAAATACACAGCGGAAGAAGGTTTGAACGCGACAATATGTATGGAGACATATGTCTTCGAGGGTCCTACAAAGATACGTAAATCACCAATCTCACTCAGCACCACTTCATCCACGGCTCAACCTGCACATTTAGAAATACATGCAGGGCTGAGTACGAGAGTACTCAGTGGACACTTTGCCAAAAGATACACATATACATATAAGAATTATTGTCATGCCATCACAGTAACACTCAGGGGTTTTATCTTAAAAGGCCTGAGCTTACTAAGTTTTCAGTGAGCTTAAAGTTCGACCATAGTCTAAGTTCTTTCTATCAATCTGTCATATCTGTACATTCCTTTAGTGACGAGAAGGCGGTCACCTTCCACGACACATTGACCGGCCAACCCCCTCGATGACTCACGGTCCATTCCTTTTGTGCACGCTACTCGATTAGGATTTTCAGTCCTATTGGAGTTCGTAATCATTCCATTCATTCATTCATTTTGGCATAGCCAAACAGATAGGCATCTCGACAAAACAAAAATATTTATGGCATTGACAATCTTTTAAAAGACAAGAAAGTGCGATTTTAAATAAACATCATTTCATAAATCCATCATAGCTTTTGACAAATTCATCCGCATAAAAAAAATGTAGGATAGTAAAGCTCACACATAACATCATTATCACTATAAAATAGACTTGAAACGTAATTCACAAAGCCATATTAATACATAGGTTAGAAAGCCCACCTCGTCCGCTTAAAGTTCCTTAACTTGAGTTTTTCTCACACCGCCATTAACTTGCGAAATAAAAGCCTTTTGAAAACAAACAACGTACTAATGAGACTCAAGAAATTCTTATACTTTAATATGAATGCATGCCCCTAATTAATCCTTTTATCCTTCGTTCACTCTTAGGAAAAATTCTTGAAACTTGCATGTTAATTAATCGAGAAATTTAATTAATAGTATTTCTTTGAAATTAATTATTTCGGGAAGTCTTAATTAAATTCCGTGAACGTTGGACGTCGTCTCTATCTTCCTTCGATCTTTTGTGTCCCCGAAAAATTTTAAGTCTCATTCTTAGTAAGATTAGAGTGGCCCACCTCTTCTACGGGCCCAATCTAATTAAACAATTGTTAGACCCAAAACTAATCCTAATTACTTAAATTATTTTTATGGCCCAGTAAATTAAATAGAACAAAGGCCCCATTCATATCTTTCTCTCTGTCTCATCTCCTTCAATCTCTCTTCCTGACCGCCACCCTTGTCATTCTCTCTCTCTCTCTCGGTCTCACGCTCTCCCTCTCTATATGCCAAAGTTCTCGGACACTCTTCTATCCGTCTACACACTAGCCGCTGGCGACCAACGCCAGCTCTGGTCGAGCTCTCTCTCTCCCATGATTTCAACTCTTCTTCTCTCTCTCTCGGCTGCTCTCTCTCGATCTCAACCGCCGGCTTGCAGCGGTGCCCAGTCACGTGTGGCTGCCGAGCGCAGCAGCGGCGCGGGTGTGGGTGGCTGCCGGAGACGGCAGCAGCGGCGGTTTCTGCCGAGTGACAGCAACAGCAGCGGTGGCTGCCCCGGGTGACAGCAGCGGTGGCTGCACCGACAGAGGCAGCAGCGGCGCCGTTTGGCCAGCCCGATGCTTTTCTTAGTACCCTTAAAAGCTAAATCTTCGTTCTCAAGCTCAACATTATATTCGTGGTTATCAAAAGTTCATACTTTCATGCTTTTCTTGATTGATTAAACTAAATAAGAGAAATATGTTGGATTCTTGGTACTAAGATAAGAAAGTTTTGTTCATAAACTAATTGATCATAAGCATTGGTGTTTCCTAAGTTGATGGCATTCAACAATGTGATGGTGTTGGGCATGTTAAACTCTAAATGCCCATGCTTTGAATGTGGAAAGACAAAAGCTATGAAGTAAAAGAAGTTTTGGAAAGATAATACCTTGGAGAAAAGAGGAAAGAAAGGTGGAGATGAAATTTGGATCTTCCTCTAGCACTCTCGTGAAACCTCACATTGAGATAATTTATTTGGAGATTTTGTGGTGGATCCAAAGATTAAAGAGTGGAGTGGGTGTAGTATTTATAGAGAAAATAGGTGCATGGAAATGCATGGTCAATAGCTTGATTCATGAAGGAAAATTATTGTCCAAAGTGCAGGGATTTTTTACCATTTGGGGTAAGTTATCACATCTATCATTCACACTACCATTTTTGGAAAGAATCTTATGTCTCGTCATCCAAAATGACGGCTAACAAGTACAATCGTCATTTGGAAAACGTGTGCCGTCGTTTGGTAAACGTGTTTGATGTGATGTGATTTTGTCAAAAGTCTTGTCTTGATTTGAAAGATGTGATGATGATGCGACTAATATTTATCTATCTTTTGTAGGTTGCGGAAGTGTGCGATGTAACAATCGATAGGAGCACGAAATGAAGGTGGGGGTCCGGGATGTGCACAACCAACGAGGCTCGGGGCGCGTCTCCTCTTTTGCTATATTCTCGATATTCAAATTGTAATAGCTTAGGACTTTGCAAAATTCTACTTGAACTTGTATTGAACGAACTCATAGATTTTTCTTTTATTTAGCAAAACTATTAAACGTCTTCTTTATGAATATCGAGATCGTACACATTTTAAAACCCGAACAAACAAGAAATAAAAACCATTACAAGGTGATATTGGCTCGACTATGGTTCAAAAAGGGCGGGTGTTACACTTTTAGCTAAAGCGGGTTGAGGGTTTTGAAGGGGGGGTTAAGGTAGTGATTGTGTGCCCAACGACAGGTAGCTCAAAATTCTCTGAGTTTCTAGACCCAGCGTCTAGAGGATTTTCTAGATCGAGGGATTTTAATTTTGAACACTCTTTCGCTGACCATTGAACTCTCAGCTCTTCATACACATATATAATATGCTTAACTTTTAGATTAATTGAGTTTAATTAAATATTAATTTTTTTATTTGTTATATTATTATGTAGCAATAAGAAAGGAATGATATAAAATTTATTTCAAATTATAACATGATTTTGAGCTTGATTCGAATTAATACACGTTATTTAGTAAAAAATATATTTTTTTAAATATGCAAATATTTAAGTTAAAATTCTAATTTTTTTAAATTGTTGCAACATAATTAGTATATCATTTATTTTAAATCAATTAATATTTATAAATTGATTTTCAATAAAAAAAATCTTAAAAAAAAAGTTTGATTAAGTATATACAGTTATGTACATTTATCACTACCCTTTCATAAAAAAAAAATACAATCAGACACAAGTCCAAATTGCCAGCGGTGAATCGACCATTCACAATAACTAGATAGTTATGTACATTTATCACTGGCCTTTCAATTATGATATATACTTTGTGTCATTACCATTAGTGTAATCTACATGCGGATAAGTGTCAATCTTACATCTCTCTCCATAAATTATGAATCTTATTTATTTATTGTTATTGAAAATGTTGAGTATATATGTTTTTAAGATATAAATAATTTAACTTGAAATGGTGATAATATTTATTAAAACATTCAAATGATATTTCTAATATTGTTCGAATATTAGATGTTATAATGTTGACTGCTCCGTCTTAAGTTAAATTACAAAACTATTCTAATCAACATGTGGCTATGTTATTTAAATTTTCAACTTATTTAATTTATGTATTTAGTTGTCTAACAATAGGTTATTATATGGAGTAATGAACTTTAAGGTAGTGCACATGATAATATTATTTCTCATTTCTATGTAACATTTATTTGGTCCGTGCATCGCACGGATATACACACAAAAAAAGCATTTTTCATAAATAAAAATATATTCGAATACAATTTCATATTGACAGCGGTGAATCGACCAATCGCAGAATCTTGGCAGTTAGAGGAAAATATAATTATAAGACCATGAATTAATTATAGGTTGTTCGAATTAATTATAAGCCAAATTGTAACATGATTTCGAGCCTGATTCAAATTAATTATACGTTATTTAGTACAAAAATATTTTTTTAACATATACAAATATTTGAGTTAAAATTTCTTTTTTTTTAAATTGTTGCAAAGTAATTAGTATATCATTTATTTTAAATCAAATTTTCATGAAAAATATTTAAAAAGTTTGATTAAGTACGTACAGATATGTACTTTTATTACTTCCCTTTCATAAATAAAGAAATATTCGGACACAAGTCCAAATTGCCAGCGGTGAATCGACCATTTGCAATAACTAGGCAGTTATTTACATTTGTCACTGGCCTTTCAATTATTTGGTCCGTGCATCACGCGGGTATATACACATAAAGTATTTTTCATAAATAAAAATATATTCGAATAAAATTTCAGATTGACAGCGGTGAATCAAACAATCGCATAATCTAGGCAGTTAGAGGAAAATATAATTATAAGACCATGAATTAATTAAGTGCTATTCGAATTAATTATAAGCCAAATTGAAACATGATTTCGAGCTTGATTCGAATTAATTATACGCTATTTAATAAAAAAATACTCTCTCCGTCCCATTGAAGATGACCCACTTTCCATTTTGGTTTGTCCCAATCAAGATGACCCATTACTTAAAATGGAAATATCTTTATCTCTACTTTATTCCCTCTCTCTTACTTTACTCTCTCCATTTAACACACAAAATAAAGTTGCATAAAATCTCGTGTCGCCCAAGAAAGGGGTCATCTTCCTTGGGACGGAGGGAGAGTATTTTTTTAAAATATGCAAATATTTAAGTTCAAAATTTCTATTTTTTTTAAATTGTTGCAACATAATTAGTAAATCATTTATTTTTAATCAATTAATATTTATAAATCGATTTTCAACGAAAAATCTTATAAAAAAGTTTGATTACGTATGTACAGTTATGTACTTTTATCACTGTCCTTTAATAAATAAAGATATATTCGGACACAAGTCCATATTGCCAGCGGTGAATCGACCATTCGCAATAACTAGGCAGTTATTTACATTTATCACTGGCTTTTCAATTATTTGGTCCGTACATCACACGGGTATACACACATAAAGTATTTTTCATAAATAAAAATTTATTATAATAAAATTTCAGATTGACAGCGGTGAATCAAACAATCGCATAATCTAGACAGTCAAAGGAAAATATAATTATAAGACCATAAATTAATTATACGTTGTTCGAATTAATTATAAGCCAAATTGTAAAATGATTTCGAGCCTGATTCAAATTAATTATACGCTATTTAGTGAAAAAATATTTTTTTAAAATATACAAACATTTAAGTTAATTTTTTTAAAAAAAAATTGTCACAAAACAAGTAGTATATCATTTATTTTAAATCAATTAATGTTTATAAATCGATTTTCAATGGAAATATCTTTTAAAAAGTTTGATTACGTATGTATAGATATGTACTTTTATTACTGCCCTTTCATAAATAAAGAAATATCCGGACACAATTCCATATTGCCAGCGGTGAATCGACCATTCGCAATAACTAGACAGTTATTTACATTTATCACTGGCCTTTTAATTATTTGGTCCGTGCATCGCACGAGTATACATACCAAAAAAAAGTATTTTTCATAAATAAAAATATATTCGAATACAATTTCATATTGACAGCGGTGAATCAACCAATCGCAAGATCTAGGCAGTTAGAGGAAAATATAATTATAACTACATGAATTAATTAAGTGCTATTCGTATTAATTATAAGCCAAATTGTAAAATGATTTCGAGCCTGATTCAGATTAATTATACGGTATTTAGTGAAAAAATATTTTTTTTAAATATACAAACATTTAAGTTAATTTTTTTTAAAAAAAATTGTCACAAAACAAGTAGTATATCATTTATTTTAAATCAATTAATGTTTATAAATCGATTTTCAATGGAAATATCTTTAAAAAAGTTTGATTACGTATGTATAGATATGTACTTTTATTACTGCCCTTTCATAAAGAAAGAAATATTCGGACACAATTCCATATTGCCAGCGGTGAATCGAACATTCGCAATAACTAGACAGTTATTTACATTTATCACTGGCCTTTTAATTATTTGGTCCGTGCATCGCACGAGTATACATACCAAAAAAAAAGTATTTTTCATAAATAAAAATATATTCGAATACAATTTCATATTGACAGCGGTGAATCAACCAATCGCAAGATCTAAGCAGTTAGAGGAAAATATAATTATAACTACATGAATTAATTAAGTGCTATTCGAATTAATTATAAGCCAAATTGTAAAATGATTTCGAGCCTGATTCAGATTAATTATACGGTATTTAGTAAAAAAATATTTTTTTAAATATGCAAATATTTAAGTTAATTTTTATTTAAAATTGTCGCAAAAAAGTAGTATATCATTTATTTTAAATCACTTAATGTTTATAAATCAATTTTCAATGAAAAATCTTTTAAAAAGTTTGATTACGTATGTATAGATATGTACTTTTATTACTGCCCTTTCATAAATAAAGAAATATTTGGATACAAGTCCATATTGCCAGCGGTGAATCGACCATTCGCAATAACTAAACAGTTATTTACATTTATCACTGGTCTTTCAATTATTTGGTCCGTGCATCGCACGAGTATACACACCAAAAAAAAAGTATTTTTCATAAATAAAAATATATTCGAATACTATTTCATATTGACAGCGGTGAATCAACCAATCGCAGAATCTAGGCAGTTAGAGGAAAATATAATTATAAGACCATGAATTAATTAAGTGCTATTCGAATTAATTATAAGCCAAATTGTAAAATGATTTCGAGCCTGATTCAGATTAATTATACGGTATTTAGTAAAAAAATATTTTTTTTAAATATGCAAATATTTAAGTTAATTTTTTTAAAAAAATTGTCGCAAAATAAGTAGTATATCATTTATTTTAAATCAATTAATGTTTTTAAATCGATTTTTAATGGAAATGTCTTTAAAAAAGTTTGATTAAGTATGTATAGATATGTAATTTTATTACTGCCCTTTCATAAATAAAGAAATATTCAGACACAAGTCCGAATTGCCAGCGGTGAATCGACCATTCGCAATAACTAGGCAGTTATTTACATTTGTCACTGGCCTTTCAATTATTCGGTCCGTGCATCGCACGAGTATACACACCAAAAAAAGTATTTTTCATAAATAAAAATATATTCGAATACAATTTCATACTGACAGCGGTGAATCAACCAATCGCAAGATCTAGGCAGTTAGAGGAAAATATAATTATAACTACATGAATTAATTAAGTGCTATTCGAATTAATTATAAGCCAAATTGTAAAATGATTTCGAGCCTAATTCAGATTAATTATACTGTATTTAGTGAAAAAATATTTTTTTAAATATGCAAATATTTAAGTTATTTTTTTAAAAAAATTGTCGCAAAATAAGTAGTATATCATTTATTTTAAATCAATTAATGTTTATAAATCGGTTTCAATGGAAATATATTTTAAAAAGTTTGATTACGTATGTATAGATATGTACTTTTATTACTGCCCTTTCATAAATAAAGAAATATTGAGACACAAGTCCAAATTGCCGGCGGTGAATCGAACATTCGCACTAACTAGGCAGTTATTTACATTTATCACTGGCCTTTCAATTATTTGGTCCGTGCATCACACAAGTATACACACCAAATAAAAAGTATTTTTCATAAATAAAAATGTATTCAAATACAATTTCATATTGACAGCGGTGAATCAACCAATCGCAGAATCTAGGCAGTTAGAGGAAAATTTGATTATAAGACCATGAATTAATTAAGTGCTATTCGAATTAATTATAAGCCAAATTGTAAAATAATTTCGAGCCTGATTCAGATTAATTATACGGTATTTAGTAAAAAAATATTTTTTTTAAATATGCAAATATTTAAGTTAATTGTTTTTTTAAATTGTCGCAAAATAAGTAGTATATCATTTATTTTAAATCAATTAATGTTTATAAATCGATTTTCAATGGAAATATCTTTAAAAAAGTTTGATTACGTATGTATAGATATGTACTTTTATTACTGCCCTTTCATAAATAAAGAAATATTCGGACACAAGTCCATATTGCCAGCGGTGAATCGACCATTCGCAATAACTAGACAGTTATTTACATTTATCACTGGCCTTTCAATTATTCGGTCCGTGCATCGCACGAGTATGCACACAAAAAAAATAATTTTTTATAAATAAAAATATATTCGTATACAATTTCATATTGACAGCGGTGAATCAACCAATTGCAGAATCTAGGCAGTTAGAGGAAAATATAATTATAAGACCATGAATTAATTACATGATATTCGAATTAATTATAAGCCAAATTGAAACATGATTTCGAGCTTGATTCGAATTAATTATACGCTATTTAATAAAAAAAATATTTTTATTTAAATATGCAAATATTTAAGTTCAAAATTTCTATTTTTTTTTAAATTGTTGAAACATAATTAGTAAATCATTTATTTTTAATCAATTAATATTTATAAATCGATTTTCAACAAAAAATCTTATAAAAAAGTTCGATTACGTATGTACAGTTATGTAGTTTTATCATTGTTCTTTAATAATTAAAGAGATATTCGGACATAAGTCCATATTGCCAGTGGTGAATCGACCATTCACAATAACTAGGCAGTTATGTACATTTATCACCGGCCTTTCAATTATTTGGTCCGTGCATCACACGGGTATACACACAAAGAATTTTTCATAAATAAAAATATCTTCGAATAACATTTCAGATTGACAACGGTGAATCAAACAACCGCATAATCTAGGAAGTTAGAGGAAAATATAATTATAAGACCATAAATTAATTATATGATATTCGAATTAATTATAAGCCAAATTGTAACGAAATGGATTTCGAGCCTGATTCAAATTAATTATACGGTATTTAGTAAAAAAATATTTTTTTTAAATATGCAAATATTTAAGTTAATTTCTTTTTTAAATTGCCGCAAAACAAGTAGTATATCATTTATTTTAAATCAATTCATGTTTATAAATCGATTTTCAATGAAAATTTTTTTGAAAAAGTTTGATTACGTATGAATAGATTTGTACTTTTATTACTGCCCTTTCATAAATAAAGAAATATTCAGACACGAGTCCAAATTGCCAATCGACCATTCGCAATAACTAGGCAGTTATTTACATTTATCACTGGCCTTTCAATTATTTGGTCCGTGCATCGCGCGTGTATACAAACAAAAAAAAAGTATTTTTTATAAATAAAAATATATTCGAATACTATTTCATATTGACAGCGGTGAATCAACCAATCGCAGAATCTAGGCAGTTAGAGGAAAATATAATTATAAGACCATGAATTAATTAATTGCTATTCGAATTGATTATAAGCCAAATTGTAACACGATTTCAAGTCTGATTCAAATTAATTATATGGTATTTAGTAAAAAAAATATTTTTTTTAAATATGCAAATATTTAAGTTTATTTATTTTTAAATTGTCGCAAAATAAGTAGTATATCATTTATTTTAAATCAATTAATGTTTATAAATCGATTTTCAATGGAAATATCTTTAAAAAAGTTTGATTACGTATGTATAGATTTGTACTTTTATTGCTGCCCTTTCATAAATAAAGAAATATTCAGACACAAGTCCAAATTGGCAGCGGTGAATCGACCATTCGCAATAACTAGGCAGTTATTTACATTTATCACTGGCCTTTCAATTATTTGGTCCGTGCATCGCACGAGTATGCACACAAAAAAAATAATTTTTTATAAATAAAAATATATTCGTATACAATTTCATATTGACAGCGGTGAATCAACCAATTGCAGAATCTAGGCAGTTAGAGGAAAGTATAATTATAAGACCATGAATTAATTACATGATATTCGAATTAATTATAAGCCAAATTGAAACATGATTTCGAGCTTGATTCGAATTAATTATACGCTATTTAATAAAATAAATATTTTTTTTAAATATGCAAATATTTAAGTTAATTTTTTAAAAATTGTCGCAAAATAAGTAGTATATCATTTATTTTAAATCAATTAATGTTTATAAATCGATTTTCAATGGAAATATTTTTAAAAAAGTTTGATTACTTATGTATAGATATGTACTTTTATTACTGCCCTTTCATAAATAAAGAAATATTCAGACACAAATCCAAATTGCCAGCAGTGAATCGACCATTCGCAATAACTAGGCAGTTATTTACATTTGTCACTGGCCTTTCAATTATTTGGTCCGTGCATCGCACGAGTATACACACAAAAAAAATTATTTTCTATAAATAAAAATATATTCGAATACGATTTCATACTGACAGCGGTGAATCAACGAATCGCAGAATCTAGGCATTTAGAGGAAAATATAATTATAAGACCATGAATTAATTATACGTTGTTCGAATTAATTATAAGCCAAAATGTAACATGATTTCGAGCCTGATTCAAATTAATTATACGGTATTTAGTTAAAAAATATTTTTTTTAAATATGCAAATATTTAAGTTAATTTTTTTTTAAAAAAAATGTCACAAAATAAGTAGTATATCATTTATTTTAAATCAATTAATGTTAATAAATCGATTTTCAATGGAAATATCTTTAAAAAAGTTTGATTACATATGTATAGATATGTACTTTTATTACTGCCCTTTCATAAATAAAGAAATATTCAGACACAAATCCAAATTGCCAGCGGTGAATCGACCATTCTCAATAACTAGGCAGTTATTTACATTTGTCACTGGCCTTTCAATTATTTGGTCCGTGCATTGCACGAGTATACACACAAAAAAAATTATTTTTTATAAATAAAAATATATTCGAATACAATTTCATATTGACAGCGGTGAATCAACCAATCGCAGAATCTAGGCAGTTACAGGAAAATATAATTATAAGACCATGAATTAATTAAGTGCTATTCGAATTAATTATAAGCCAAAATTGAAACATGATTTCGAGCTTGATTCGAATTAATTATACGCTATTTAATAAAAAAAAATATTTTTTTAAATATGCAAATATTTCAGTTAATTTTTTTAAAAAAATTGTCGCAAAATAAGTAGTATATCATTTATTTTAAATCAATTAATGTTTATAAATCGATTTTCAATGGAAATATCTTTAAAAAAGTTTGATTACGTATGTATAGATTTGTACTTTTATTACTGCCCTTTCAAAAATAAAGAAATATTCAGACACAAGTCCAAATTGTCAGCGGTGAATCGACCATTCGCAATAACTAGGCAGTTATTTACATTTATCACTGGCCTTTCAATTATTTGGTATGTGCATCGCACGAGTATACACACAAAAAAAAAGTATTTTTTATAAATAAAAATTTATTCGAATACAATTTCATATTGACAACGGTGAATCAACCAATCGCAGAATCTATGCAGTTAGAGGAAAATATAATTATAAGAACATGAATTAATTAAGTGCTATTCGAATTAATTATAAGCCAAATTGAAACATGATCTCGAGCTTGATTCGAATTAATTATACGCTATTTAATAAATAAAATATTTTTTTTAAATATGCAAATATTTCAGTTAATTGTTTTTAAAAAAATTGTCGCAAAATAAGTAGTATATCATTTATTTTAAATCAATCAATGTTTATAAATCGATTTTCAATGTAAATATCTTTAAAAAAATTTGATTACATATGTATAGATATGTACTTTTATTACTGTCCTTTCATAAATAAAGAAATATTCAGACACAAATCCAAATTGCCAGCGGTGAATCGACCATTCGCAATAACTAGACAGTTATTTACATTTGTCACTGGCCTTTCAATTATTTGGTCTGTGCATCGTACAAGTATACACACAAAAAAAAATTATTTTTTATAAATAAAAATATATTCGAATACAATTTCATATTGACAGCGGTGAATCAACCAATCGCAGAATCTAGGCAGTTAGAGGAAAATATAATTATAAGACCATGAATTAATTACATGCTATTCGAATTAATTATAAGCCAAATTGAAACATGATTTCGAGCTAAAAAATATTTTTATTTAAATATGCAAATATTTAAGTTCAAAATTTCTATTTTTTTTATGAAACATAATTAGTAAATCATTTATTTTTAATCAATTAATATTTATAAATCGATTTTCAACGAAAAATCTTATAAAAAAAGTTTGATTACGTATGTACAGTTATGTAGTTTTATCACTTTCCTTTAATAAATAAAGAGATATTCGGACACAAGTCCATATTGCCAGTGGTGAATCGACCATTCACAATAACTAGGCAGTTATGGCCTTTCAATTATTTGGTCCGTGCATCACACGGGTATACACACATAAAGTATTTTTCAAAAATAAAAATATCTTCGAATAAAATTTTAGATTGACAGCGGTGAATCAACCAATCGCAGAATCTAGGCAGTTATAGGAAAATATAATTATAAGACCATGAATTAATTACACGCTATTTGAATTAATTATAAGCCAAATTGTAACATGATTTCGAGCTTGATTCGGATTAATTATACGCTATTTAATAAAAAAATATTTTTATTTAAATATGCAAATATTTAAGTTAACATTTCAATTTTTTTTAAATTGTTGCAACTTAATTAGTATATCATTTATTTTAAATTAGTTAATATTTATAAATCAATTTTCAATTAAAAATCTATAAAAAAGTTTGATTACATATGTACAGTTATGTACATTTATCACTGCCCTTTCATAAATAAAGAGATATTCGGACACAAGTCCAAATTGCCAGCGGTGAATCGACTATTCACAATAACTAGGCAGTTATGTACATTTATCACTGGTCTTTCAATTATGACATATACTTTGTGTCCTTACCATTAGTATAATCCACATGCGGATTAGTGTCATTCTTACATCTCTCCATAAATTATGAATCTTATTTGTTTATTGTTATTTAAAATTTTGAGTATATATGTTTTTAAGATATTAATAATTTAACTTGAAATGGTGATAATATTTATTAAAACATGCAAATGATATTTCTAATATTGTTCGAATATTAGATGTTATAATGTTGACCGCTCCGTTTTAAGTTAAGATACAAAACTATTCTAATCAACATGTGTCCATGTTATTTAAATTTTCAACTTATTTAATTTATGTTTTTTGTTGTCTAATAATATGTTATTGTATGGAGTAATGAAATTTAAGATAGTGCACATAATAATGTTATTTCTCATTTCTATATAACAATTATTTGGTTCGTGCATCGCACGGGTATACACACCAAACAAGTATTTTTCATATATAAAAATATATTCGAATACAATTTCATATTGACAACGGTGAATCGGCCAATCACTGAATCTAGACTAGACAGTTAGAGAATAATATAATTATAAGACCATGAATAGTTTATAAGTGCATACATACATTACTAACAAATACTCATCCTACTACAAACCATACAAAGAGGGAGAAAGAGCAAAACTGAGTGAAGAAAATGGGAGAAAACATTGTTGTGTGTTGCTCTTGACCAACACAAAATTGTGATTTCCATCAAGTCTAAGGTTCTTCTTCTTTATCTTCTCTCTTTCTCTGATTATGTGTGTTATTCATATGATTATATTTAGAATGGAATATTAATGAAGGTTTTTGTGATTTATAGGGTGGAGACACTACATTTTTTAGGGTGGAAAAGGAAAAGAAAATGCGAAATTTGCTAAAAATCTATTGCAAAGAAAAGAATTTCTTATACAGTGAAATGTCAATTATTCACAATGGTGATCGAGTTCAACCTTCACTAGATCTCTTTCAGGTAACTTTTATCATCTATTTTTTATTCCAATTACTTTTTAGGGGCATGATAGATTATTTCGATGTTATAATGGAAGAATTGTCATTTTAATTGCTAATTTTGATATAATTTGATTTTTTGTTTAGAACAAGTATACATTTTAAAAAATCTTTTTGCAATTCCGGCGGCTCAAACTTCTTTTTAGTTGAGATATTGGTACAGAGAATCAAAGGCTTAGCTTTGAAAGACTTAGTCCCTTATTGATATGATTGAATGAATTTGCCTACTTGCATTCCATTTTTTCATTTGTATAATAGAATAGAATGCGTTGAAAGACTTAGTCCCTTATTGATATGATTGAATGAATTTGCCTACTTGCATTCCATTTATTTCATTTGTATAATAGAATAGAATGTTCATGTGATGTAATGGACCTTTGTATAATAAAATAAAATGTTCATGTGATGGAATGGAGTAGAAAATGAAATGGAAATACATAGTAATTGTCTTCTTATCGCTATTTTTATTTCGTTCCTATCTTCATTTCATCTCGTCATTAATAACGGCTTTAGGGACAAAAATATATTTGAATACATGTCCAATATTTACTAATAACGTATGAGCCGGCGTCCAATACTTATTAGTAATTGTGAGTGTAACTGTCACAAATATCAAAATCCATTATTGTCAATACCTGGCAACCCATTTATCAAAACTCTGAAACATATTTATTATATTTGAAAAGTTACATCAAACAACAAAATCAAAGATTGTGATTTAAATGATAATATTACATTAAAATGAAGAATATATAGATCAAAATTGTTTATTATGTTCGAAATAATGATTTAGTAGCGAAGCATAGTTAATTAGACATAACATGACGGGATGTAGCCTCCAAATCATATTCTATATAATTAATAAAATGCATGTTACGTTACGTTATTACCCGATTTTACACATGCTAACTTTTTTCATTTAAATTGGTAGGTTGGAATAGAAGATGGAGATGAGATTGCTGCCATGAAACATCAGAGTGGAGGTGACAATTCAGCAGTCTTTGCATGAGTTTAACAACATATCTTTTTAATACGTCGTTTATTATTTAGAGTGAATTACATAAATGGTACCTGATCTTTTACTTTCGTACATAAATGGTATCTGATCTTTATTTTATATCGTTTTTGGTAACTATAAATCACATTTTTGGTACCTGATGCAATTTTCATCCCAAAATACCCTCAAAACAAATTCATTTTTCCATTTGTGTCATAAAGGATATTTTAGGCATTGACAAAATTTGAACCAAAAGTGATATTATTATATCTTCTCTCATTCTTCTCACTCTTTATACTATTATTATTAAAAAAAATATTAATATTAATATTTTTATGTTATAAATTAATAACTAATTTATTTTTAATATCATTTAAATATACTTAATCATAATTGTAGTTATAATTATATTTAATTATTATAATAATATTATTGTTATAATAGTAAAAAATAGTAGTAATTAATAAATGATTATTATTATTTTATATTAAATCAATAACTAATTAATATAGTCTTAATCAAAATTTAAAATTGTGAATGGTATTTATAATGATAAAGAGTTGAATATTTTTAGTTAGGTGTTTCAACCCTAAAATGAGTATAAATAATTTAATTAAAAATATTTAATTGATTTAATTACTTTAAATAATTAATTTAATTGGGTGTTTTGTTATTAATTTATATTATGAATCCATTTAGATGTATATATAATATACTAAAAAGAAAGAAGAAAAAGAAGAGTAAAGAAAAAAAGAAGAGGAAATACTAGAAAGAAAGAAGAAAAAGAAGAAAAAGAAAAAAAAAAGAATAAACTAAAGAAGAAAAAAGAAAGAAGAATAAACTAAAGAAGAAAAAAGAAAAAAGAAATCACATATATGGTTCTATTTAATTAGAATTTCCAAAAATATCCTCCATAACAAAAATATCACATGTTTGGTACCTAGGATTATTTCTGTCACGGGATACCAAAAACGATATAAAATAAAGATCAGGTACCATTTATGTGCAAAAGTGAAAGATCAGGTACCATTTATGTAGTTCACTCTATTTATAGCGAATGATTTTTAATAACTTATTGTTTCTCTAAATTTTTTTGTACTATAATTAGTAGTTTTATCAAAAAAAAATTTAGTATGTGCATCTAAACAATTTGCTTTACTTATGAAAAACTTAACTTTATTAGTAGGTAAAGTTCTTTTTAAGGTCATCACAAAGTGCTTATACCAATTATTCTAGATTAGATTAAATTTTCTTGATATGCACTTATTTCTTGTGTACTAAATATCTGAAAACATTCCTTTAAGATCTTCTAATTCTAAATGATGGAAAAAAGGTAAAACATAAAAGGGTTTCTACGACTAATTTTGATGAAAAAATCATTAAGAGATACCTATAACAATTAACAATGAATGCTAAAATTTTTCTTCTTCTTGGACCCCATACCGTAAAATTTCTGGCTCCACCATGCAACTTTGAAATTCATCCAATACTTACGAATAATGGTGAGTGCAACTGTGAGCAACTTTGAAATTCATTGTTTTCGATTAGTGGCAACCCATATAGCAAAACCTTGAAACCTCTTTATTACATTTGAAAAGTTACGTTAAAATAGCAATATCAAAAATTGTGATTTAAATAATAGTAATAATCTAAAAATAATTTCATTGGTTGGACGACATGACTTTAAATGCAAAATTGATAACATATAAGATAGCAATAGATAAAGTGGGTAATGTAGGAGAGAAAGAGAAAACATTCATTTAATAAAAAAACCATCAAAGTAGTTACATTTAATAAAGAAAATAGTTATAATTGAAAAATAAATAAAAAAGAGAAACATCATCCGTCAAGTTTCAAGATTCAAGTCGCTTTAATTATTTGTTGTACTGCAAATTAAAATTCTCAAATATGAAATGATAAATGGATATAGTATAAACTAGTAGTGATGGAAATTGCAGGCTGAGGATGAAATGTATATCAGAGTTAAGGTCGAGACAGAAATAAAGAAGTTGCTACTTAATGTTATTGTAACGAAAAACAAGTGGAGTATATATGAATTGTGGATATCTACCTTGATGGTAATCGTGTTCCTTGTAGTAGAACTGTTGCACAGGTTATTTATTCCTAACTAAATACTCAAATCTTTGTGTCTTGCTCTAACTTTTTTTTTTAGAAAATAGTTGTACTAATAATTAACTTGTTTGACTTGTATTATCAAGGCTGGATTGAAGGATGAGTATTTAATTGAGGTTTTTTTTTTTTTTTTTTAATTGAGGTTGTGGCACCAGTCTATGGAGGTGGGCCGTCAAATCCAAGCTGTTGAATTTGCTATCTGGGATGATTTGCATATTAAGGTTGTGTTTAATTAAGACTGAACTACAAAATTGGCCTCTACGTATGACAAGTCGAACGCTAGAGGTACCCATATTTAAAAAAATGTATTGTAAGCCTCTATGTATGGGTATAATATCTTTTCAGACCCTTTTTCACTATTTTGAATCTTTTATACCATTTTCCTCTCACTTTTAACTTAAATGAAATACCAAGGATGTTTTAGTCTTTTTTATTTTTATTACTAGGTGCTATGTTTATTTTATATTAAAATATTATTTTCATTTAATCCATAAATATTGTAAATTTAATTAGATTGATAAATTAAAATACTTATAATAAACTAAAATAAAAACATAAATCATTCTTTAATAACTATTGTAAAGAAGTAAAATATTTTAGTTAAACTAAAATAAATCCTAATTTTTCAATTAGGTTAGTATTAAAATTAAATAGAAGATGTTTAACTAAAATATTAAACATAAATCCTAATATTTCGACAATCCATCTTCTATTTAATTTAACTAAAATAAAAACATAAATATTCTTATGATAACTATTGATAAGTATTTTAATTTATCAATCTAATTAAATTTACAATATTTATGGATTAAATGAAAACAATATTTTAATATAAAAAAATACATAGTAATAAAAATGAGAAAGACTTAAACATCCTTGGTATTTTATTTATGTTAAAAGTGAGGGGAAAAGGGTATAAAAGTCTCAAAATAGTGAAAAGGGGTCTGAAATAATATTATACTCATACGTAGAGGCTTACAATGCATTTTTTTAAACATGGGTACCTCTAACGTTCGACTTGTCATACGTAGAGGCCAATTTTGTAGTTCACTCTTAATTTTAATGTGGACATCTTGATTGGGACGGGGGGAGTTTTTTTATATATTGATGTGAGAGAAAACTTTTTTAAAAAAAGAGTGAACTACATAAATGATACATGATCTTTCACTTTCGCACGTAAATGGTACATGATCTTTATTTTATATCGTTTTTGGTATCTATAAATCACATTTTTGGTACCTGATACAATTTTCTTCGCAAATTGCCCTTCAAACAAATATATTTTCCCATTTATGTCATAGAGGGTATTTTGGGCATACATAAAATTAGTATCAAAAGTGATATTATAATATCTTCTTTCATTCTTCTCATTCTTTATACTCATACTATTATTATTAATCAATATTAATATTATTATTTTGATTTTATAAATTAATAATTAATTCATTTTTAATATCATTCAAAAGTACTTAAATATAATTACAGTTATAATTATATTTAATTATTATAATAATATTATTGTTATAATACTAAAAACTGATAGTAATTAATAAATAATTGTAGTATAATTATATAAATTATGAATCACATAATATTATGTTATTATTATTATTATTATTATTTTACGTTAAATTAGTAACTAATAAGTATAGCCTTAATAAAAATTTAACATTTTAAATTGTAATGATAGAAAGAGTTGAATATTTTTAGTTTGGTGTTTCAATCTTAAAATGGTATAAAATAATTTAATAAAAAATATTCAATTAATTTAATTAGGTATTTTATTTTTTTTATTTATATTATGAATGCAATTAGATGTATGTATAAAACACTAAAAAGAAAGAAGAAAAAGAAGAAAAAAGAAAAAAGAAGGAAGAAGAAAAAAGAAAAAAGAAAAAAGAAGAAAAAAAGAAAAAAGAAAGGAAGATAAAATACTAAAGAAAAGAAGGAAATGAGAAAAAAAAAGAAGCAACTAAAATAGAAAAAGAGAAATAAGAAAGGAAGAGAAAATAATCACATATTTGGTACTATTTAATTGAAATTTCTAAAAATATCATCCATGAAAAAAAAAATCACATATTTGGTACCTAGGGTTATTTTTGTCACTGGGTACCAAAAACGATATAAAATAAAGATCAGGTATCGTTTACGTGCGAAAGTGAAAGATCAGGTACCATTTATGTAGTTCACTCATTTTAAAATACTATTACAAACTAAAAAGATAAATGTGTAATCTATTTTGGGCAGAAGTTATATATATACTCCCTCCATCCACGAAAAATAGTCTCATTTTATCATTTTAGGATGTCACAAAAAATAGTCTTTCTCTTAGTTTATCAATTTTTCATCAAAACCCGTGTCTCCATAAATGAGAATATTTTTATGGACAGTAATTCTATAGGAAAAAGAAGTTGCTCACTTGCAGCAAGAGGGAAGAAGTAAGTTTTTTTAGTAGTAGTGTGACTAGAATTAAAATTGCATTTGAAAATTATTATACTGAAACGTCTGGTTTGGTATCACTCTCGGATGTAAATATAAATCGCACTATCAAACTAGGTAAATTATTCTTGTATTCATTTATTTTACATTTGTGATTATCTATCCAACAGATTCTTCTGAATTTATGAGATTATGAGATTTTAGATGAGGGCAGCTATGACTATGACATTATGCACTTATAGTTGCCCCAAAAAAAATTGTTTTGATAAAAAAACTTATCCTTAAGGATCAAGCAAATGAGAAATCGCACAGCTAAGGAATACTGAATTAGCTTGGCAAAAACCTTACAAGAAGAAAGTTCACAAGGTACACCATTATCATGACCAACTGAGTTACAAAAAAACCCTAAGATTACAACTATCTTCAAGGCTATATGGCAAGATGCACAATCAAGATCCACGTGCAACGTGCTGTACATTCGACTACAGAGTAGCCAAGACAGACGGCCGTACCTATTTAGGGTTGTCGAACAAGCACCTCCGGATAGTAGTGGCGATCTGGTCGACCTTTTGAGGGTGGAAGAGGGCAACACAGACTCCCAAACAGATGCAAACGGCAGCAACAGCCGTCATGAGGGGCCGCGAAGTTAGAAATGTTCGTGATGACATGAGACTGGGTGATTTTTGTGGCCGATAATGAATGTTGACATTCATGACCACCTCTTTGTTGATGAGAGGAGCTGTTGCAGCAACGGCATCTAGTGATGAAGCCTCTCTGCCCCAGGGATTGTTGTCTAGCTTTTCCTGCAAAGTTTAAAATGGCACCGCAACATCAAATGCCAGTTGCATTTAGCTTTTCTGCTATAAGTGATACCAAGAATTGCTCAATTGCCTCTTATTCAGATTTGGGTCTTTTTTGAAATTCATGTACATGAACTTCTAAGAATATGTTTTACTTTAGGTAAATATCTATTATTGATAAACTGAATATGCAACAAACCTAGGAAATTTGGTGACCATACCGTTTTAGTAGCACTAGCTTGCACAACGAAACGACCATCTTTGCTTTGATGTTGAACATTTCCATCCAATGCAGATGTCGCTGCAGAACCTCTATCCTGTGTTCTGTGGTCAAGCATAAGCCGTACAATCCCCATTTTTGTCTGTAATGACCTCATATCGGAATTAGATACTTCAGCAACGTCAGTTTTATGTATTGAAGATTCCAACGAGCGAAATACTCTCTCCAAAATTACAGAAGGCCCTCTCTCTATCAGAAAGTCTAATAAATAGTTGAATCTTTGTGCGTCTGAAGATGTCAACGGTTTCCCTGACACTGGTTTCTTCAACGACCATCCTAAATCTAAAAGAAACCCTGAGAAACGTGTTTGTCTAGACGCCAGGACTCTGCATGCAGGCCTTGAAAGTGACGCAGGTTGTTCTTGGGAGGATGTTGAGGTATCAAAGGTTCGTTGCAAGATCTCCATTTCTTCGCAAGTTTCTTTATCGCCAAAAAAGATTGGAATGAAGTTTGATAGACCAGACTGGTTCTCGACCTGTACAAGCAGGTCAATCAAGGAATAAGGAAATGCAACTATGCCAGTGTTTTATCATTCCAATTCGTATGATTTTTTATCCTTAATCTGAAACAACCGCATAATTAGTTTATACTTTAACAAAGAAGGAGCAAAGGTGAGTCAACCACAGTTCTCACCTCAATGAATGCCGGCCCAGAGAGATTCATGTCGGTTTCAGGAACAGATATCTTAACCAGTTGATGGTTAAAATAGTTGGTCTCTCCTTTCTTACAGCACAGAGACGAGACACAAATTTTGTACGCCAAGTACCGTCCATCACAAGAAACTAGAAATCTGCCAGAGGCAATCAAAGAAACAACTTGTCACCTTGAACAAATCCATATTAATATGAAATCGAAATATTACATGAAGATCGGAAAAGGTAAAGCCATACGAAAGACAGGTATTCTCAGAAAAAAGAAGAAACCTTAAGAAATAAAGTCAAGCAATATCTTATCAGGAGTAGAATCCATATATACCGAAACTTAGGTTGGAGCAGGTCACTTCCACAAGCTACAAACTCCATCTGCCTGCCGGCCTCAAAGCAAGTCGGGTAGATATAATGAAGCTTAGGAGATTTATCCTTTATGCTGATTGGTACTACTGAATGTGCATCTGTTTACACAAGAATCCAGCAAGATATTGGAAGGTAAATAGAGATAATTTTTTCTTCTCAGTGTATCAAAATAGTCCATAACTCCGGGGAAAAAACTGTTCCACTTATTCCCACCCACTCAAAATATCATAATCTTGTGCTTAAATGTTGACAAATATTCTTAAAGAATCTTAACTCTTATGTCATTGGCATACATTATTAATTGAAAATGGTCGGCATGCATTATTGACTGAAAATACGAACAATTTAAGGATAACAAAAGTTTTTAATTTTGTGCCTGCTGTTAATTCAAAGTTGATTTATTCATCTTTAGTCAGAAAATGTAAAACACGGTTTACTTCCGTACACGTTAAGACAACTGCAACCGCAAAATAAATTCGAAGAACATATCCAAAAACAATTGTAAGAGCTTCAAGCTCAATCCAGAAACAGAGCAATCTATTCCTTGTCAGTTTACAAAATCTGTGAAGGTAACGTTCATGAATCGATAGAACTAAACTACAATAAACTTTGAAGGTAGTTTATACAACTAAATCTTTGCAACTGACAAAATAAACAAATAAATTGATGGGTGATCACAGATGTCAACAAACCAAGACCATTAATCATACAGTAGAACTCAAACCAACCTTTTGTGACACGGAATATCATATCATTGACATAAACAAGCATTGTCCCTTTTCCAGATAGCATGCTCCCAGGCGAGCCGATGAGTTCTTTTATGCATGAAGCTGGTTTATCCAATAACTGCTCGAGGCAAGAATACAGAATAGCTAAGAATAAGATATCTGTAAGGCCTGTAATTAACAATAAAATGACCATACCATGACTAGATACATTATTCAAGAAGGGGCGTGCATGGATCATAACTATTTATGAACTACCATATCATACAAGAAGACGTGTATGAATCCTGATTATTTAGAGGAGTTATATCCAATTGATGTAATCAACGTATTTGTAAACAGCAACACGGAAGTATTTAACTAGCATTGTTAGTTTCTCAGACACTACATTTAGAGTGCAGCCTCCCTATATATAACGTTTGTCATTAGCTCAACTTATGCTGTATGGATGAGGACTAAAACTTTACAAGTGTCCATATTTGCAAGATATGAAGAATATAGATCCGGGATTACCTTAAGCCACATTGGCTTTGGCATTGCTATGAAAGCTGTCAAAATTGTACAACCTGGACGGATATACCCCTCCAACTCAACAGGCATGCTAGCCAACCATTCAAATATCTAACAAAAAAAAGTAAGAAAAATGTTAAACCCGTCACATCACTGACAGAGATAATATAGATTTATCTCCCTCATATACTAAACTGCAATAAGAATCTGTTGAATACTTGCAGTCTCAGCCGTCGAGGAAACTCAGCAGGGTTCCAGTCATACAGCTTAAAGGATATTCGACCAGTTGGACACTGAGAGGAGTTTAGAAGCAAAAGGGATAAACTCAGCTAGAGTGAAAAATAAATAAAAGACGGATGAATAAGATAATTGGTTACCACGGAGGAAAAATTGTCACTGTAAGATGCAGCGCGTTTAGAGTTTGGACTGTGCTTATGCCCGTTAGTATGAATTTCACCGGGTACAGGAAACGGTGCAACCCTCTCACCCAGAAAACTCTGGGAATCTGGATCGGAAGATACTGCCGTGACATGTCCATCTGATTTCAGCAATATTTCCTTTTCTTCAATCTGACTGCTCGGACTCGCGCCATCTGGAGCATCAACAATTCATTTAGGATGGCCAAGAACATACAATATGCTAGCTAATGCCCCCATAACCGTTTAAGAAAAAACATATGGTGGAGCAATATTTCCTCATAATTTTTCAATCTCTAGCGCTATGTAATCTTAGGTTCCTTCTAAGATTTAAGTATCTAAAGACTGGGAAGCATTCCCCAAATTATCATCTACACCATATACAACTGTCATACCTTTTCCTCCATCATCATCTTCCTTGACATCATCAACCAAGACAACCTGTTGAGGTTCCTTATCTGTGCCTCCTCTAGACTCATTAGATTTTCTTCGACGTCTGTCATTGTGTTTTTCTAATTTTCTCCGGCAACTTCGTTTACCCTCATCAAAATTGGACAAGAGATGAAACCTGCCAGCATCATGACATATTGACATGTAAGCAAAAATTGCCTGGGGGGGGTAAGTTAACTTCAGCAAGAAAGATAGTACTACAAAACTTCTGCTAACTCTATTACACTTGAGTTGAATTATGATTTGCTTCAATGAAACAAGTGATTCATTTCCTCACTACTCTTACTCAGGCATATATAAGCCTCAATTCAACTTGCATATCGAAATCTGCATCCCCATTCGAAGGAGCATTACCATGAACGACAATCTTTTAGTTCAGTGCAGAAAATGAAATACCAATATCTTGTAATTTGAAAACCTAATATCCCAAGTGAGATGGAAGCAAGATCCAATTGACAAAGGAATCAACATAAGCAATACACACCCAATGTTCTATTACTAAATGCACTGGATAACAAAGGGAACCAGGTGACCAACTTCCAATAACCATCATGAAACTCGATGAAGAAAACCACTTCCACCCAAATCCATTTTCTCACTTAACTGATGAAATCGATCCTCACAAAATCAAAATCAACAGGAAAAAAACTTACTTTCCACACTGCTGGCAGTATCTCTTGCTCTCCCCATCGAGCACCACGACGGCGGCGTGAGCGCACTGGAGGCAGACGCGGTGGCGCTTGTGATAGCCTTTGAGCTCACTGATGTCGGCCTCGCAGCCCGGCACCTGGCAGAGGAGCGGGCCGGCGGCGGGGGCCCGGACCGCGCGGGTCCGCTTCTTCCCCGGGAGAGCGGATTCCTCCTCCTCCTCCAATTTCTTGTCCAATTCGGGGCACGCGCACGGGACCACGCCCGCCACGAAATTGGGGCACAGCAATCTCGGGTCCCGCTTCCTGACCCGGCCCAGGCTCTCCGACTGCTGGCTTTGGTCGGATCCGGGCTCCTGCTCCGGCCCTGACCCGGGCTCGGAAATGGCGAAAGGGGTGTTGAGGGCTTCGTCGATGTCGAAATCCAGGAAATCGGACCAGTCGAAGAGGGCCGATTCCGTGGGGTCGGCGGCCGTGGATGGGAGATAGACTGGGCTAGGGATTGGCGGCGGCGAGTTGTGCTCCATTTCTTGACGGCGGCGGAATGCGGGAATTTGGCGGAGTGGGAGAGGAGGGATTACGAAAAAATTTGATCTTGATGATTTATCTATGATTTATAAAGCAAGGTAGACTTGGTTGCAGGTGATGGCGGTAGGTGTGTAGATGGTTAACCGAAGACCTTTACTGTCTGAGAAATTTCAACTAGTGATGACAGAATAATGTTGCCATTGAAAATTCAATCTCTCTAATATCTCTAATTACTTCACATTTTTCGTAGCATATTTTCTGCTGTATTATTGTATTTGTATTTATGTAAAATATAAATTAAATAATGGCGATGTATATTTGTCTTTAGCTCTATTAATGAATGGCTTACACTTTTCTTAATGATTGGGATATAAATCTATCTTAGTATTAAATAGTTTTGAATATAGGATACAACAACTTTTTCTCTACGAGTAGATGAGTTCACACGAAATAATGGTTTTAGTAATTCTTTCTATATACAATAATTTTTCTTTTATGATTCTAATATTCTACTTACAGTAGTATAAAGTAGCTTTTAATGAAATTTAATTAGAGATATGGGTTAATTTAACTTTATAGGGCTTTTTCTTTTCTTATATGTGTGATATCCCCAATATGAATGTTTGCATATTACAAGTTGTTACTACTTAATAATTTGAGCTAAAATAACTCGGATGGTGAGTGATTGGAGAACAATCTTCTCACATTCAAAGCTTTTTAGGTTTTACTATTATGAAACCACAAATATCGACCTCATATAAAAACTTTACTTTTGTCAACTTCACCTACTACAATGATTAACTCCTAAGAGCATTCCCAATGGGTTCCCTTAAAACTCCCTTATTTCTCCCTTATTTCTGCCACATCAGCGCCACATCAGCACCATAATTTATCCCCAGTTTTTAGCCAACTTTTAGCCAACTGCTCCAATGGTTTCTCCCTTATTTCTCCCTTATTTCTCCCTAACTCAACATTTCATTTTTACAAATTTAGCCGTTAAAAATAAAAAAACGTCGAATTATCGCCGAATCGCGCCCACAGTGGGCGGCGATGATTCGGCGATTTTTCGGCGATGAATCGCCGGATGGCGTTAAATCGGGAGAAAAATCGCCGATTTTTCGCCGAATTCCTTTCATTGGTCGGCGAAAACTCGGCGATTTTCGGCGAAAAGTCGCCGAGTTTTCGCCGACGCCATTGGGAGTGCTCTAAGGCAGCTTGTAAATGTGGAATCTTGATTTGAGTGTTGACAGTGATATATAAACAAAAGCATAAACAAGCTAGCATAACCTAACTACGATTATGTTTAGCAATTTGCCACTATTCTTGGACGATATTTTTCTCTTAATATTTTAAATACAGATTAATTATTATCCTCAAACTTTTCAATCATAATTATTACCCATGAGGACTGAAGAATCACGTATCTTTATCCCGATGAATATTTCATACTTCCTCCTTCCTTATAAATTGAAATCGGTTGACTTAGCCCAAATTTTAAGAAATATAGTAAAAATTGGATGGAAAAAGATAGTGAAATCTGAATTATACTTGTAGGGGAGTGTTATATTGCTAACTCATAACTTAATTGCTAACTACAACTAAATAATAGCCATTACATATTCAAATTGAGGACTTAGATCATTAATCCATAAATGTCAATATGATCAACGAAAAACGTCAATAAGGCCATATGATTAATTCCAAAAAATATCAATAGGGGTATTAATGTCAATTAACTACATGTTTAGTTATAACTAACTTTTAAAAGAAATCCCAAAACTTTAAATTCATATAATATATATCAAATTAAAGATAATTTCATAAGGATTCCAACGATATCATACATGCATATGTTCCGACATTAAAATTAAAAAAAAAATCGAAAATTTTTAATTTTTTCGTACAAGCAGAAATGTCAACATACTATATAAAATAATGTCAATATAATACATGTAGAATGTCAATATAAGCAATGGGTTAACATTTTTAAAGCATTGTGTTGACATTCTCAAAGCATTTAGTTGATATTTTCGGAACACTATATTGACATTTTCCTCCAAAACCCTGATTTGGAGTTTTTTTTTATCTTTTTCGATTTAATTAATAAAAACGAAAATTACACGTGGCAAATTATAGACCACACGTTTTCTAAAATCCTATGGCCTTAAATTAATTGTAGTTAGCAATTAAATGATGAGTTAGCAATTGATCACTCACCTATACTTGTATATATTAGTTTTATACTGTAATAAAATATGAGTATGATGATTTAGTGAAATATGAGATTCATTATCAAAAATAGTAAAAGTAAAATTGTTAATTAATAAGGGGCGGAGGGAGTAAAATTTATAGGCGAACATAATGTGAATAAAATAAATAAGTGTTGTTTGGTAGCTAAAATTAACTATCATGCAATTATTATTTTATTTTAGAATTAAGTTGTGATATAATTTTAAATGGATGAGATGATTATGACTCATTATTATATTATTATCAAGTCGTGAAATTCAATCTTATGAACCAAACATAATAATTTGTGACTCTGACTCATTATTATATGATTATCAACTCGTGAGATTATGAACCAAATGTTACGATGTTGATTGCCATTACTTATTATTATATATGATTATCCATCTATGATTAAATTATAAGATTAATTAGTTTAGGCAAAGACGGTGACTATGAGTTATTATCATGCCATATAGGATTAAGTTGTGAGATCAAATTTCATAAACCAAACATAATGTATTTTCAATCATGAGATATATATATTTTTAAAACTGAACATGCCCAATATATATTCAATTACGAGATATCATCTTTAAAATCAAACATGGCCATATATATTCAATCATGAGATATAATTTTTCAAACCGAACGGACTAATAATCAATAATTAATCTCTTTTACTAGATAATTAAACCAAAAATATGGAGCACTATTTGCCAAAAAGTGAACTTAGAGAGACACATGATTGCACTCGTTCATTAATTAAGAAATTGTTTTTAAGCATAATTTATAGGGGCTCCTTAGTCCTATAATCGTATGATCTCATATAAAGATATTTTAATTTTCTGCTTCACGGAAAGGTGCCGATATATATATTTTTTCATAATCATGATTTCCACATGTTCGACTTTTGGAGTAAATCAAACACATTAATTTAATTGAATGATTCCCTTACTTTTGTAATATTCTCTGTAATGTTGATGAGCTTTTAAGTTAAAGTCTCACGACTAGTGTGTCTGTTTTATCAAGCTATGTGAAGGTCGACCTGGTAAGTTATTTAACTTATTGTTCACATATATATTAATGAGTCTTTTATGTTAATTTTTATTAAGATAATATATTGTTTATGATAATAAATTGATAAAATTTAATTGAGGACAATAATTTGTAAATATATAAAAATCATGATTGGAATAAATCAAAATAAAAAATACGTACTTATTTAGTGCTCAATTTCAGCTGTCTACAAGTTGTTGCATTTTAAGTTATATACTCGTACTTATCAATGTCACAATTTATCATTAAACAAATAAAAAATCAAACTTTTGAAATATATATTGACATATCAACCACATCCATCTCTTCACGTCAAACTTAAGCAAGGCATAAAGGGTCAAAACCCCCAAAACCATTATCTTATTGCAGATTTAACCATAATTTTATTAATTAATGTTAAATTTTATAAGGGTACATTGAAGGTCGTTGGACAGTTGCACCAAATTATTAGGAGAGTCGTTGCACTCAAATGATCATATTGCGTACGACTTAAGTGATCACATATAGTACTACTATTATTTATTTTTGGTTTAGTTTTCCCCAATCTAAGTTAAACAATTATTATAAACATTACTACTAATTTCTATGCCTTCAATAATTTTGGTCGGCCATTTTTATAATATTATTATGATATGTACATCAAAGTCAAAACAAGCTTTGAAATTATAGAATTTCATTAGATTCCACTCAACTTTTCATTAATCTTAATAATTTTGTTGAAATTGGGCTCAAACTTATGGGCCTTGAAATTAAATTAAAAAAATGGTCTTGTTTAGCTATTAAGTGAACATTGGGCTGAAAATACTTGTTTCAACTGCTTTATTTGAGTCGTCACCTCCGGCTCCGCTGCAATCGAGTTGACGCGCCGCCGCGCCTCCTCCACTACCCGCCACAACCTCCGGTCCTCGCCTCATCCCGTCAGCCTCCGCCACTGACCCTGCTTGAGGTTGGTTGTTTGACTCAAATTTGGGGATTAGAGCTCAATTTTTTTTGTGTAATGTAGGGCTCGAATTTCTTTCTGTTTTGTTTTTGTTTGCGTGATTGTGACGGTGTGTGTGATGCTGAAATTGATTGGTGAGGTTGTTGGCTGTTTTATGCACTGTTATATGAGAATTCATTTACATGAAGTTCATTGCATACAAAATGTTCGATGAAATGCTCGTTCAATGTATATATTTTTAATTATTTTTATTTTAATTTCGATTATGTGATTGACCTATCCATTTAGCCGGACCTGAAATCGAATAACTGAATAACCCGATAGGTGTCGGCTAGAGCTGCACCAAATCATGTAGAGAGCGTTGCATTCAAATCAGTTAAATGATTATAATGCGTGATCACTTATAAATTTTTTTTTGGGTTTAGGCTATACCATTTCAAATGAGATTGCAAAGAATAATTTATGTCTTCAATGATTTTGGTCGGCAATTTTTCTTAATTGTATGAATATTTATTGTTTGTTTTTAACTATGGTAGTTTTTTTTCTTATGAAATGCAAACGGAAAATTCGATTAAGTATATCATCTGATCAATATAGTTTCCTATTTGGGAAGTATTAGAGACTATAGAGAAACTAGAGGCAAATATGTATGGAAGGATACAAGAATTCCGTGATAAAAGTGTTATCTTTAGTATCAGAGTTTTGCTCATCTTGAGATGCTTCAAATTTTGGCTGCTGAAGTTAATTTCCTAATTTCTGGCTGCCCTAAAATCTGAACAGTGATTTTGAGCTATAAAAATGGGAGAGAAGAAGAAGGCAGGTGCTATGTTGGTTCGCCTTGTGTCGGCAGCTGGAACTGGATTCTTCTATGTCGTGAAGAAGACGAAGAGGCTCCATAGCAACAATATCAAGCTGGAATTCAGAAAGTATGATCCTCGCGTCAATCGCCATGTTTTGTTCACGGAGGCAAAGATGAAGTGAGTATGAGCTCCTATATGCAGGCACCATGTGCGTTTCTGCTTGCCTTTTGCTGTGAACCGATAATGCTGTTAGTTTTGAATAGAATAATGTTGGATTGATAATGCTATTTGTTTGGATAGAAAGTCTTGGAACGTGTTTCCTATAATACCGTATGAAGTTTAAATTTCAACGTGATACATTGATTAGGTTGGAATCTAATGTGGCATCCGCTGGCTTTGATATTGGCTTTTAAAGATTTTGCTCGGTTTTAAATTTTTAATGCAATGCTGCTTCCCAATCTCATTGATACTATCGGCTGTAAATATTTTAGTCGACTCAATACACTAGTTGGTTCCTAGTTGCTTTAGCCTTTAGGAGAAGTTGCCTGATCAACGAAGAAACTTGCTTGAAAAACACTTGTTAAACTATACTTACCAACAATAGACACTGTGTTGCCCTTATCGTGCTTTGTTTCTTTGTTCATATTTTTCTGATGTTCATGCTCACGAGTCAAATCTGAAAGCTATGCCTTCCCATTCATCTATCCAAACTTTTATTTCCCTTACATGTGAAAATAGGTTTAATTGCAAGTTAATAAGAGGATAGCCAAAATGCAAAAACAATTACGCTTTGATTGATACCCATGTCCACCATCGGTTCTAGATGCTTAGAGTATCCACTATCCACAGAGGGAGGGCCGCGGCCCTTGGCCCGGATTCGGCCCAGGCGCGACCCCCCACTACCGAGGCGCAAGGTGGACGAGGGCCAGGGGGGTGGACGAGAGAGGGCCGAGCTCTCGGCCAGGCCGAGGCCCTTGGGCACGCGACTCGGCTCGCCACTGCAGGGGCCGAGAGCCGTGGCCCTTGGACCTCTTAATTTTATTTTATTTTTAATTTCGAAAATTGTTTTATAAATATTACTTCCTCCCATTTTTTTGTTTATATATACTCTTTCATCCATTTTTCACTTCACATTCATTTTTACACCCTAAATTTTATTCTCTACAATTTTCATACTATAATGATTCAAGGCATCCTAACAAGTGTTTTTAAAAAAATTTCGTTGTATAATTTTCCCCTATCTATAATAGGACAATAATTTGATTTCAATTCACTCAATTTTAAAGTATGCATTTTTTTTTAATTATTATAGGCATATAATTTTTATTCTAGCTAAATTAAAACATGACAAAAAATGTACTCCCTCCGTCCCAAGATAAGTGACTTATATTCCTTTTTGGGCTGTCCCACTATAAGTGACATATTTCCATTTTTAGCAAAAAGTCATCTCTCTTACTTTATTCTCCATCTACTTTATTCTCTCTTCTCTCCTCCACTTTTCCCTCTCTTATACTTTACTCTCTCCACTTTAACCTATTTAAATACCATTCCTTAAATCTCGTGCCCAAAAGAAGTAGGTCACTTATCTTGTGATGACCAAGTTTTCATGGGGAGGGTCAAGTTTATTGAGCATGCCTAAAAAATGGTAGCTTGGGTATGCCCAAGAGGACCACCACTATGGACACTCTTGGGCCTTTCAATCCCATTTGTTGTATCCATGTGAAATTTCTAGTCAATTCGTGCATTGTGATTTGGCCCAACTTCTACTAATATCACTGTTGATGATAGGAGTGTCGAAACGGATACCCAAACCCGAAACAATCACTTTTTAAGTACCCGAACCCGACCCACAAGGCTAAACGGGTATCCCAAATACCCGCATCAGATACCCGAACCCGCCGCTGCGGGTATCTGCACCCGCTGTGTGCTGCTAGATGCAATGGACCACTACAATTTTTATATAGATTTTGTCTAATTCATTCTTTTATACATGACCGATGTGGGATTAACATTATGGGATTAGCATGCATTCCATACAAGTTAACATTAAATATTTAATATTTAATACTTGAATACTTTATTTAATACTGGATGATAAAAGTTAGCTTTACTTATTTTTTATTTAAATATTACTATTAATTAATTAATATATGGACAAGTAATGGTGAAATAATTTCTTTATTTTAGCACTATAGTCTATACCTCCAGTAATAATGATAACAAGTAGAAATCCTTGAATAAAAATGATTGTAAATCTTGTTTACAAAAGGAAATTTCATCAAGTATTTTCAAATAGATATGTAAATATTTTACTAATTTTATAGCTACTGTCACGACTTTTTTTTGTTTCTTTATTTTCATTTAGAGAACTAATAACCTTAAATAACCCTTTTTTTGTTTCTATATAATTCAGTTGGTTGATTGGTTGTACAATTTTCATCACAAAAATATGTATACATATATACATAGGGTTTTGTATATAAGCATTTGTTTTGTGTATCATAGAAATGAACAATGTTTATAGTTAAAACATTCAACCATCAATTTTTCTAGTAAACGTTGTGTTTATAATAATCTCTTCCAAAGATGTTTCATTCTTGCATGAATTTTTAGTAGTCCCACATCGGAGGTGGAATGGATGGTTGGTTGAGTTTGTGTAGTTATAAGTATTGGGTAAAAAGGCATTAAACAATAATTAATCGGGTATTGCGGGTATTTCGTGTATACCCGATACCCGATATTACCATGCCTAGATTACCCGATCCCGAACCCGTATCCGATTTTTTCGGGTAGCGGGTATTTGATACCTGGCAGGTATCGGGTCGGGTTTAAAATTACCCGATGCCCGCTATCTGTTTGGACACCCTAGTTGATGATGGCACTTCCAACCAAATTTGTTGGCTTGGATCCTTATGATTTGGTTATTTCTATGTCCATAGTCAACAACATAGAGTTTAATGTTTTGAACAAATGAAAGCTGAGTCATCATCCTTCATTTTCTTCTAGCGCGACTTTGCAAAAATCAAATTGCTTGTAGATAAATACTCCGTATAAAGCCCCAAAGAGATTTGAATTAGTTTACAAATACAAGTTTTAATGCTTTGATTTTTATGATGATAAGGAAAACTTGCAGCCGCCGCCCCATTTGCGTTATACAATTGCCATTTTTTGCATGTTTCTTACATCATACCACTTCAGCCAAGCAACATTATCTTAGAATTTCATTAAAATTTTTTAAAAAATACATTATCAAAAAATTTAAAACTACTAGTATATAATTAAATAATTGGAAATAGAGACGATGTATATGATCATTAAATCATTTAACACTTAATCTAACAACTAATTACATTTATTCCTATAGAATTCATTATTGGCAGAATTTTTTATTTGGGGTGCGACAAAAATTACTTTAATAAGTGAATTTGAAATCACACATTAAGTAAGAAACATAAGTTCGAATAACAATTATCCCTTATATTTCTGTAAAATTTTAACTAAATTAATGGGAAAAAACTAAAATATGATAACAAAGACAATATACAAGGGCATGTTTACATAAATCACAACTTAATATCCGTTGGATTTTAATATATTGAAAGTGAAATCTAGTCAAAATTAAATTACGAGTGCCTAAACGATAATTACTGAATTGGATTATACTTCAAAAGGTGAAATCAAGTCCAAATTATGAGTGCTATCCCTACAGAAAACATCAATAATGATAATTATTAAAATGGAAGTCCATATCTAAAATTTATAAGAACAAAAAATGGTAATATGAAGATAACATGCCATTTCCAGAAATGATGATAGTGATAGTAAAAGATAGTAAATGCAAAACTGAAAGGATGAGAGAAAGGCTAGTAATAAATATTTTTTGTAATTCAGCACCACTTACACCAACAAATAATATCTCCGTTTTTTTAGATGGTACAAAAGAAGAAACGTTATATGGTTGGTGCATGTTTATATATTATGCGATGCACATAACAAATTCCAAATTTAAGATGAAATTCAGCATGATTGAATAAAAGCATTAACCAGCTTTTATTTGTGTGGAGACACAAACAGAGATGATGCGTAAATACTAAAAATAGACACCCTCATCTCTTATTTTCTTCCCCAATGGGAATATAGATCTGTTATCAATCTCTCTCTCTCTCTCTCTCTCTCTCTCTCTCTCTCTCCCTTCATACATTCCCATCATTTTCACACACCTAGACACACTGGCTAGTGTTCATTGAGAGAAGCTCAAAAACAGAGACAAGAAGTGTGCATGAATAGAAAGTAAAGTTGATAAATCTGCAATCTTTGATTGTTTGAAGAAGTGAAATTTTGAGCTGTCTATACACACAAAAGATGGCTTTATGCCCATTTACATTTTCTGGGAATATGTGCAAAGGATTAGTAGCTGCAGATGATCAAAAGCACACCAATGCTGCAGATTTACCCTTTCACCCTTTCTGCGACAATAATAAGGTCCCAAGTATTTTCTTATTGGAGTATATAAATGAGTATTTGACTATGTTGATAATCTTGTGTGCTATCATTGTTAAACTATTGACTACTTTATTTTATTTCTTGGGTGTATAATAGGAATAGGCTGCATTTATCTTTAGCTGGAAGCTTAGGATTGCAACAATTGATTGAAATGTTTGTTTTCTACTGGTTTTTTAATGGTTGAAGGATAGGAAGAGTTCAACAGGAATGTGTGCAACACTTGTCACAAAAGCCTCCAACTCCCCTTTTAGATACCATCAACTATCCAATTCACATGAAAAAAAGGTTCTTACTATACAATATATTTCCAATTGACATGACGCGGACATGATCGTTATTCTTAATGACAACAAGCAAGTTTCCTTACCAACTGCTCCTGTGGGATCCTTGACAGTGCTTTGAGTAGGTTGCAGTAAAACCGGCCACTCAGAGAGCTAAGGGAAGTCGCTAAGGTTAGCATCAGTAGAATGGTGTTGACATTTGTTGAGGTTGTTGTTTGCAGATTGGAGGGCCTATGCACGAGCTGGCTGCAGAAGTCGATGAGTATGCTCGTTGGCTGATCATCGACACTCTTTGAAGAGCTCGGACTTGTCCAACCTTGATGACCTGAGAAAACGACAGGTCCAGTGTTGATCCATGTTGTAACTGAGAAAGGCAGGGAGAAAGCCGCAGATAAATACCATGGTAAATTATTAGTATTAGTACTACTTATTAAGACTATGTAAACGAACAGCATTTCAGAGGTGTTTGGGTGCAGCTGGCTTGGTAGAAACTTAGCGGATGCTCGTTTCTGTAAGCAATAGGATCATGGTCTTATACGAAGCTTGGCCAAATTGCACGAGGTCTTAATCACTGTGGAAGAAGGGTGAATTGGTGGATTTGGATCACATGTAGCTCAGTTCATGGCTGTTTGATGGAAACTTAAAGGTATATATCCTCATTGTCTATGTCAAATCAAATGATCAAGACTTACTAACACTTAATATTTTTGTAAATGAAATTTGGGTGCACTGGAGACCATTGGTTCTTCCTGATAGATACATCGCCCCGTTGAAAATCGAAGGGTCACTGGATAAACAAATAATGTAGCTAGGGTGATCGGAATTTGAATTTGATCGCCTTCAAAATTAGTTCTGTAGCAAGAGAATCTTTTGGCTTTGATATTATTCACATAGTGTTCTTTTGGGTATCCCACATCGAGTTGACAGACAAACTGAAAGGGGGTATAAAAGGAGTGAAATGGGAGGGTGCAAGCATGGGTTGTGGGGCCGGGATACACGCGCCATCGATCTCAACCCTAAACTCATCTCTGTGACCAGAGACAGTTGTGGGAGAAGGTTGTTTCGCCGAGAGTTCTCCTCTTGAAAAAAGAAACCGTCGATGCCCTAGGTGCGTGTAGACCCGGAGTGGTTAATCTTCTTCCCCTCCGGTTGGTGACTAAGGTGGTGCTGCTTGTCCTTCGGAATGGATGGATTTGTGGTCACTAGTTCCTCACCGCCTGGTACACCCCTCTTTTTCGCTACTACTTATATGTGTCGTAGTCATGGAAAACTACTAGTCCACTAAAATCCCTAGCATCTTCTGTTAGTTTGTTGCCGTCACAGTCATAGCCATGGAAGAAGTTGAGAAGATTATGTAACTATGTTATACTCCACTATGGTTACTAAGTTGAGAAGATTATAGAAGATTATATATATAACTATGTTATCTGGGGATGGATGGTGAAGTAGAACCAAGTGCTGACAAATTACTAAGTTGGCTTTTCAAATGCTATTTTTTTGGAACTCATGTCTTAGGTCTGATTAAATGTTCTATATTTCCTTATATATTCCTTAATAAATTTTTCATTTCACTTTTACTGTAAATAGACCATACTTTCCACTAGCTAATTCATTATCAAACTAAGGTCTACATTCCATTAACTTTTTCTATCCACTTTCCTTCACAAAGTCAAACAATTTTTCAAAATTTGTACCGATCAAATATGAGACATTTAATGGGACGGTAGGGAATAAGTGATTTATGTACTCCTACCTTCCAACAAAGCAAAAGCAATGTTGAAATGTATGCAGATATGTTCATTCCACAGCTAAGTAGAGTATATAAATGGCCATGAAGGCTACGACAAAATTTAGTGCACCGTTGGTCTATTTTGCTAAAGCTGTAATTAAATTGCTGTGAGCAATACATGGAGAAACATCATGAGTTGCTTGACTTTTTTGTTGTTTGGTATGAGCATATGTAAATGTCCTCTTCGTTGGATTACACTACCAAACATATTCTAATTTTTAAAGTCTGAAATTATTTTTTAGAAATAATAATAACAAGGAAATGTGTAATTTTCAAATTAAAATCATGCATCTAAACTTTTTGTGTCTCCATTAAAAAGCATCGGAAATTGTAAAACCTAACATCCCTTGAGAATGTGGAAATTGTATATATGTACCCTGACTGAAATAAATGATTTTATATTTTCAGTTCTTTGGCTATATAAAAAGTTATTGACATCTGCTAACTATGTGACCAGAAGGAATTATTTGAAGGTCAGTTCTTTCATATGTTGACCTGCCTTCTTTTTTGCAATATCTTGTTTTGCATTTGCATTTTATGTTTTGCGAACTTCAGCTCCTGTAGGCATTTCTTCTTGAATCTCCATTTACTTTGTATCCTTCATTTTTTAGTATCTAATCTTTGCACTTATTTTTTCCATTCTAAGCACTATGAGAAGCAACTAACAAAGAAACAAATCATTGAACTTTCGATTTCACATTTCTAGCATTGTAGGCTTATTTTGAAAATTAAAAGACCAGTAGCATATCATTGGAACAACTCAAAATCTAATTTAACATTGCCCTCTATAACTGACATCTACTGCACATTTTTTAAAAACGTTTCACTCAAAAGTTACATTTATATAAATAAAAATATACTAGTAAGTGGAGTACTATTCAACATTAAATAAATTTGACGCAAAATATATGTTTCGCTATTGATTTACAGTAGTGGGTCGCCAATATATATATTAAATTGCAAAAAACAAAAATTGTAGGAGTAAAATATAAATCACACGCCTGTATATATACACATCGACGATCTGTATCTATCACCTTCTTCCCAATAAACCATCGCTAAACCAATTTGTTCCCTTTCTACTCCGATGGACTTCTTCAAATCAGTCTTCTCGGAGCCCACCCCCTCCCTTTCCCCACCTACAACCCCCACCTCCCCAAACCCTTCTCCCGCCCCATCTTGGGGAATCGGATCCTCCCTCCTCAAAACCATAGCCTCAAAATCCGAATCCTTAATCGACAACTACTACAAAGATCTCCAGGAATTCAGCTCCGGCATAAAAAAGGAGACCTCCGTCATCCGCCAAGCCGCCACCCGCGCCGTCCAAGACCTCCCCGCCCGCCTCGAGTCCGGCGCCGCCATCGCCCAGGAGTCGCTCGAGGCCGTGGGTCAGGCGATTGACAACGTGGGCTCCACAGTCTCCGACATAATCGGTAAGGATTTGAACTTTGCCTCGAATGATAGTCATTTGGATCAGGGCGATGATGACAATAGCGTAGGAATTAGTGCTAGCCGTGATGCGGAATTGGGTTTTAGTGCTAGTGTTAAGCCCTATAGTAGGATTGATGCCATGGTCCGCGCCGTGCAATGTGATATCCGTACTTATATTGATGAAGTGGAGGAGAGTGGCTTTGCCGATTGGAGGTTGGGGTTTGTGTTGGAGGAGAGGAGGGGGGAGATTGAGGGGCTGCTCGGGGAGGAGGGCGCGGTCGCTGAGATTTACGGTGAGGTTGTGCCGGTTAAGGTTGATGAGGAGACGTTTTGGTGCAGGTACTTTTATCGGGTTGATAGGGTTGTGAGAGCGGAGGAGGCCAGATTGAGGATGGTGAAGAGGGCCATTTCCGGGGAGGAAGAGGAGGAATTGAGTTGGGATGTCGATGACGATGATGCTGAGGAGGATAATGGTGAATGTGAGTTGAAGGAGGATGGGGAGGGGGAGAAGGGAAAAGGGGTGGAAGGTTTGGGGGATGGAGATGAAGAAAAGGAACGAGGAAGGGATGACGAAGGTGGTGGTGTGTCGGGTGTGAAGGATGAAAATGAGAGTTTGGGGGGGAGATCAGTGTGCAATGAGAAGGAGGCTTCATCTGATGGGAAGCTTGGGAGTGATATCTCGATTATCTCAAGCCAACGGTCATCGCACGCAGACGATCTTGGATGGGATGAGATTGAAGATATTAGGAGTGGTGATGAGAGCAATGTTGATATTAGGAAGAAGTTGGTTGCTGCGGAGGAAGATGATGAAGAGCTCACTTGGGATATTGAAGATGATGATGACCACCATGTTTAACCTGTCATGTGAATGATATAGTAATGTATTCTGCCAAATGTTGATAACACTATGCAGTCTAGCTCTTTATGCACCTTTTAATGCTTCCATTCTATTCTTAACATTGTGTATATCCCATTTTGGAACAATTGTATCGTGTCAGGATTCGAACCGTGACTCATTTCTTGATTATATATCATGTTAAATCTTTCTACCTATGTTTTTGTTGCTAGTATTCAGATGATGCACTGAATATAACTTCTTACTGTTGATTGACATATTAATGTGCAATTTCATGCGCGAAAAAGGAGTTTCCTTTATCTATTCATGTTACCACATGCTATAATTTGAAGGGAGTCTTATGTAATATCAATAGATTGATCAAAGGTCGGATTGAAATATTAATTACACCTTCCAAATTGTAAATTGAGCCACTCTTGTGTGTGCGGTGTTCTCAATGAAGGCAAGATAAGAGGTTGCAGCACAGGGGGCGGAAGACGGAGGAGAACGGGGGGAGGTGATCGGCAGAGGAGGGGGAAAGAAGGTGAGGAGAAGGGTTGACGTACTCCCTCTCTAATAAGCATTTCCAGTAGTAAAAACAAAAGTTATTGATAATGTGGTAAATTAAAGAACTTAGATTACAGGCAAGGGTGAAATGATAAAATTGACACCATTTTTAATATAAAGTTCTGCAATGAAACGCATGCAATCTATGAAGTATTTGGAAACTGTGATAGAGTTTCCGAGTTGTATGCAAGATAAGGGGCATATGATGCATCATTTATCCAGTGACAGTGGATTCTAAAGTATATCATTTGCTTCATAAATTTCTAAGGAATAACAAAAAATAGAGTCAAATTGTGAATTCTTTATTGACACATGTAAGTTGGGATAATATTTTGTTCGAGCACACAACTCAAGTGCAGTGACGTTAACATTTTCACAGTTTCCACATCAACCAAAATAAAACACTTCAATTATCTAAACACATAGCAGAGTCTATGCACTAGTAATTAGAGTGTGGCCTCAGTTATCTTGTTTCAGCATCCGCAGAATGGTGAGGAACAGGTTGAGAACGTCCAGATAAAGGGTGACCGACGCCCAGATGTACTCGTCGTATGTGAAACGCTTGATTAGGTTCTCAGTATCATAAACAATGTATCCTGAGAAGATTATGGCACTGATCGCACTGTAGACAGCGACAGAGGTAGATCCCAATGGGTATACCATCTGCATTTACGACATGGAATACAATTAAACAGCTAATTCCAACATATGGAAAGAAAGATAGAGCGAAAGAGAGGAAGTACCTGAATAAAACCGGTCAAGATCAAGATGAACAGGCTAGTAAACAAGATTGGTCCCAGAAAGCTGAAGTCTTTTCCTTTCTTAGCAGCCCAGAAGGTGTAGCCAGTCAGTGCTGAAACTACAGCTGAGGTCAATATCAAAGCTTCAAGCACAAGTCTTCCTGTACATGATGGCAGAGTAGGAAGGATTAGACAAACAAACACCCTGTGTCGAACTCTGCCGATTTTCTAGTAAGCTACCAACCTTCAGTGTTAGCGCAGCTCACTCCAACAGTTAGACTCATAGAAGCAGTGAAGAGCCCGAGGAAAACCAAGTTCAATGGATGCTTCTGGCGATAGATATGGAGTGGCCACAACACTGTCATACAAATCAAATGTCTGTTAAATGCTCCGAACCCTAAACCCTGAACATATTAAAATCAATATTGTTTGATGCAACTGCTCCTCTGTACTTGATAGACATCATATAGGAACAATCATATTTGTAAGTTAGAATGTTCCAATCAGATAGAGAAATGCACAACATAAACCTCATGTAAATTGAAGAAACAGTCACTTAATCGTAGTTATCAGTAAATAACACAGCATGTGTAGCTAACAGTTTGCAACATGCATCAAGATACTCATGTTAACTTCCTACACATTCTATCAATCTAACAAAACACAATACATTGGTAGAGAAAATCATGATTTGTGAACTATAGCCCACAGGTGAAGGAAAAATCATAATTCAGTACAGATACTGTGAATAATTAGATATTCCATTATCAGGAGAATCATCGAACACTTTAAGATGAACCATATCATATATACTCCACGGTCAGACTTGAATGTATGATAGACCACATTCAGATGATATCTATCAACATATGCACCTATTAATCAGCTTCACATCTGCAAATTTAACCTACCTCATGCGAGTCAGTTCCCAGATCTATCAACATAGGTCAATACGAGGTGTAATCAAAAAATTTCTATGACAAATGTGACCAATTCATCAAATTGACCAATCATTGGAGGAAATAGTCAATCCTTGCGCAATTAACATTGATCGCACTCACAGATGAAGGGAGTGAAGACGAGGAAAAGAAGGAAGCCAGAATTGGCGCGAAGGAGGTCGTTAATCGGCGTGTAGAGAACAGTAGCGGCAGTGACAGCGGTGGTTACTAGGATCTGCGCGGCCAGTATGCCGTAGACTTTGCGTATGAATCCCCATCGCAGAAGATTCTCACCGTGGCCGATTCCGGGGTAGAGGCGCTCCCCGGACTCTATGTCAATGTCTCCGACCTTGTAGGCATCGGCAGTACTGACGGCGGTGAAGGTGTGCATCTTTCAGATCTGACCGTTGGATGATTCTCGCCGGTTTTTCCTTCTCTCTCTACAAATTTCGATTGCTTAGATTTTAGAAATGGAATGCGATGCGCTTTTTTATTCGATTCGTGGTAATTCGCTTCCCTATCCCCATCCACTTGTTAATTATTGAATTATAAATTAATTTTAATTTTGCAACTAATCATATTATTTGGATTACAGGATGTCAACTAGTAAAATGTATTGGATTATATGATCTTGCAACTGATCAAATTTTTAATATTGACATAACTTGATAATTTAATTTCGCCACGTTATTGGACGTCAACAATAACAACGTCACATTACATGCAGTGAAACGATATTGTATTATACAAACTAAAATAATTTTTTATGATTTATATCAAGAAAAAATGAGCTGGAAGTGGGAAACGAGAAACATGAATACAACTTATGAAATGAATTAATTTTTCATGGTACGACATTATTTTGCAGCCTTTGATATGACACAGTTTGGTTGACGTCTATTAGTGTCATGTAAATAAGTCATTAATTTATGCCAACGTGGAAATTTGGATGAGTGGTAAAATAAGAACAAATCGATAGTTTGATCATTTACAAGCAGATTTTAAAACTGGTATGTCGCATGCAGAATCAAAAATTGGCGAAAGTTAAGAATTTACAAGCAAATAGTATAACATTCATTTAATATCGATTATCGGATGGTTGAAGTCATGGTTCGCGTTCGAGCTGCGTCATATAAACATAAAGTTTTTCCCCCAACCATACAATTCCTAAACATACAAGATTTAAGAGGGCGTAGATGAGCGCAAGGTGTATAAGCACTACATTGAGTGCGCACACATGTTGCAAAATGCCCATCGTTCGAGGCAGGGGGTGATGACTCGAGCTTTGCCCTCAGCCCATGCGCCATGAGAAGAAGTACAATGTTCAAAGTGTTCCTAAAGGAGCTTTTGGATTGTCATGTCATTAATTAGAACCCTTTTTTCTGTATCTGTTAACATATGGTATTAGTATATTATACATTTCAATCGGTCTTTAATCTAATAGGTCTCTAACAAGTAGAGGTCATTCTTCCTAGTCTAACATTTTCTCCACACGATGATGTTTCACATTATTGTACAAGAATTTGTGTTTTCATCATTGAACATCATGTGGGTTTCACCGTCTCCATAATAGTGATCTCGCCAATAACTCATAGTACCTTCTTCCCCGCTGCAATTCATCTCTTCTTCATCATCCTCATTCACCACAAGCTCTACTTTCTTCCCTGTCTTCTTCTTCAATTTCTTCAATACCTTGTGCGGATTGATCTTTCCTATAACTACCACCCTATCCTCCGCCATGTCAGTCATCACCGTCTCCACGCCTGTGGATCGGAACAACTTGTTCATAATTATATATATAGTATTTTTTTTGGAAATGTTTTGGTCTTATTATAAATTGCCTATAAAGATAAATGGATATATATGATGAAACCTTTGAGTTTGGAAATTGCTCTGCCAACTCTTCTTTCACAGGCATTGCAATGCATAGGAACTCTGTATTCTGCCTCCACAACCTGTTCATGGAAATCAGTTTGTTGCTTTTATTATATAATAACCACATATCAAAATTTTTAAAGCACACATATATATGTAATATTTGAATGTATGTATCTTACACTGTCTGCTTTCTTGTAGCAATCCATTGAGATATTCATTGGAATTGAAGAAAGAAATGAATTATTGTAGGCAGAAATCTGGAGGATGTTGTAGGTGGATACACTTTTTTTTGTTTTCTTTTTTCCACTTTTCTAGGAAAGGAGAAATATAGTTAGTTATTTCAGTTATTTAGATGGCCCTATGGTAGTATTAAGAATTTTCTTGCTCTCTCTGTTTTGGTATATGTTCTCCAACTAGTTTGGTCTGATTTAGAAGTCAAATCTTGTGGTGAATTAATGTTGTCAAAAGTAAATTCACATTTTACATTAATCATTTAAGGATTAAAATCACAAATATGTAAAATAATTTAAATGTACAACCCCAAAACATATAGTTAAGCACCTTGATATAATCAATCAAATGCATATTTACATTTAATATAATTGTATGCAATTTGCATTATTTATAAAATTAATCAAAACTTCTTTCTTATCTCTACCACAAAAACAACAATCATAATTTTTTATATTGTATTAATGGACAGGATAAGCACTTCAATATTGTTCACATTAAATAATTAATACACAATAATAATCATTAATACTAAAGAGTCAAACAAGTACACAGATACAATAGCTAAGTAAGCATTACACAACAAATTTAAACTATAACAATAGTTCACAAGTTTTGAAAAATAAATTATAAGCAATATTAATATTGGAATTACAAATATAATCAACCTAAACAAAACCTCATAGTTACAGGTTAAATATTTTAATAAAGAAAATAGATCAAATAGATTGAAATACCCTTTGTTTGGTTACCAGGATTCTGTCTGGGAAAGTAATCTCATTCCTTAAATTTTAAATTCTTGTGTTTGTTTCGGTTTTTAATCAAACTGGGAAAGTAATCAGAATCCGAGAACAAGGAAAGTCAGTACAACTTTCCAGGATTCTGAATCCTAACTTTTCTTAGGTATTCTTTTTCCCAGTTTCAAGATTCTTACATATTTAAGCAATATAGTATAGTTTTATTATTATTATTATTATTATTATTATTATTAATTACTATGTTTTAAAAATAATTTAAAAGTATAAATTATACTTAATTTCACTGTAATAAATAACTATAATTAAAATTATCATAATTATAACTATATTTTATAATAATTCATAATATTAATTAATAATTTATTAATAATTAAAATATAATTATATAATATAAATTGTATAATGAATAATAATTATTATATTTTATAAATTAATAATTAATCAATAAAGTCACAATGCAATTTTAATTTATAAAATTTATTCAATTATAATATATGTAAATATTATCATTATAATATAATAATTATTATATTTATTATGATGGATAATCCATATTTAAACTATCCATCGTAATGATAAATATAATAATATAATTATTATTATTTATAACAATAATTTATTAAAATTTACAATATTATTCTTTTTTATAAATAAAAAAATAATAAGTATATTTTTAGTCCGTTTAAATTAAGTATAAATTTAAAATCTTGATATTCTCCAAACACAGGAAAGTAAAGTTACTAGGAATTATATTCCCGGGATTCATTTTTCCAGTAATCATTTTCCTTGTCAACTTTACTTTCCCGCCAACCAAACATGACCTTTATGGGTTTGAGAGTATTTTCATCTAAAAAAATTTGATATATTGAAAAGGTATTACATTGAAGTAATGGTCCTTAAAAGATATTTCAAATGTTACTTATCAAAATTGATACCCTGATAAAGTTCGCGAACCCAAATCCTGAGATCTTTGGCCAACGCACACATACTAAAATAATAATAATAATAATAATAATAATAATAATAATAATAATAATAATAATAATAATAATAATAATAATAATATGAACCTTGGATTCACACATTGATTCGTGAATCGTTAACATAAACCGGACTTACCCCCATTTCCTCGATGTATGTCACTCTTTATATACGATATAAAGTATGTAAACGTAGTAAGATTTATGTTGCAAGTATTATTGAGAACCAAGTATGATTTGATTCTAATATCTTTTCCTTTTCTAACCTAGATCAAATAAAATAATTCATAAAATTCACGCAATTAAAATCAGAAGAACTAAACTTAGAACGTGTAACACCAGTAAAATTGTTACAGAAGCTAAGATTTACTCCTATATTAAAAAAAAAAAAAAAAAAAAAAAAGCTAACGAGTACAAGCCCTCAATCTTTAAATTATAGAATTAGGTCGTTCGATTAAATCATAAATTCGGTTTTTGCTTAGGCCGAATTGAAATACAACGACAAGTTGATGTATTGGGCCATAAAATACTAAACTACTACTAAAGGTGTGTAATTAATCATTACAATTTTCAAACCTAATTTAATATCCATTTGTTTAATGCTGGTCAGACTTAAATTATTCTACTCATATTAACTAAACTTATAAACTTTTACTCGGAAGGCCCTTCAAGATCTTGAATTATCTACTCATGAATTCATTAAATTTAGTAATTTACAATCTTGTTTTGCCACTATACAGATAGACGGTAGATATACACCCAAAAATTAAAAAAAAAAAATTAATTAAAAAATATGATGCCATTAATTAAAGGATTAATTTGACATTTTAGTGACACTGGTATTAAAAAAACTAGTAATAAAAATTATGACATGTTGATTTATGGCAGGTGTTGAATTAATAGCCAAGCAACTAAACATACAATCAGAGATTGTTGTAGGCGACATTCTCTTGCAATTTTGGGACCATTTTTAGAAGTTTACAGCAACATCCCTTTTGAACTTTCAATTTTGAAACCCTAGTTTATTTCCCAGCAATTAACACTTGTATCACCCATTTAGTGTTTACAAACACAATAACAACCACTCGATCACATTCTTTTTTTCTTCCAAAACTCATAACTTGTAGTATTATTTTTATTAAGTTATTTATACTTTACTATATAAAAAGCGGCATTTATTAAATTTATTAGCTACTGAAATGAATGAGAATGCTAAAACCGAATAAAATGAAAGTTCTATTTTAATAAATGAAGAAATAGAATGTGGCGTGCAAAATAAATAAAACATTTATGGCTTAATGTAGGAGTAATTTACAAAGGGATATATTTAATGAGAAATGCATTTGTGATATTTCGTTGACGTATACACAAACTACACAGATAACACTGTTAAATATAAATAAAAACATTAATTAAATATTATATTAGTTGGATTATAATTATCCATTAATTAATTATGAGACTGTAAATTAATCCAATCCAAAATTATCATAAAGAACTACTGAATATGATATCAAAATTTAATTTTCATCAGACCAGAAATTTTAATGACAGTTAAAAAAAGGAAAAATAAATATTGTACTTGAAACATATATTAACACAACTTGCAAGGTCAAAGTGTAATTTCCTAAAAGTTTCCTGCTTTTTCTTTTTCTTTCTTCTGATTTCAGAAATCAACAACAAAAAAACAAAATCAGAAGAGCCAGATTCCAGTTCGAATCTCTCTCTGCCTCTCTCTTCTGAGAAGAAATAGAAACGTCATACTATAAGAAACTGTGCTGCTTTTTGAGCCCTTTTCTAATATGTGACGATACACACATACATACTTGTATATCACGATTTATGTTTCGATTGCATGATTTATTTCGTATATTGTTTTCTATAATTCGTGAAAAGGAGTGAAGGGGTGGTCAGGAAAGATCTTGATTGCTTGAATCTCTAATGGAACAGCTCATCAACTTCATTATTAGACCGCCCAGGTGAGATAAATCAAATCTGAAAATTCTACAGTAATATTTGTGTTTGTTTAATGATTTGAAGTTTCAATCTTTTGCAAAGTCTGATGTGAATTTTGCCTATTTTCATGTGTGTGTGAGAGCTTGGATTTACTATCGGAATTGTGTGTGCATTTTTGGTAGTGGGAATTGTATATACCCCGCCTTTATGTGAATTTTATTTCTTTCTAACTAATTTTTACTAATATTGATTTGATCTCACAATTGTTTGTATTCGGTGCAATCGGTGGTTAGGTATTTGCGAAAATCATGTATCTGAATTTGGGTTGTGAGTTCTACTTCTAGTATACAAATGCTGCTGAAGTATTTTTTATTTCTTTTTCTTGGCTGAATTTTACTTTCTTGTAAAATTGATTCTCTGGTTAATATATTGAGTATTGTCAGCGAAAGTTTGGAATCTTGATCTTGTAGTTATTATTGAGTAAGAATTATTTTTAGGGCAGGTTGCCGGCTAGATTGAAACCTTTAATTGGTATTAAAATTTTAATCTCACTCTTGATTAACGAAGAATCCTTTCCTTGCATAGTTGATGCCCTTTTAGCATAGGCGAGCATAGTTTTATTTATTTCATGAGATTAATTAATTAGTGAACTCTGATATACTCCCTAACTTAGATTTGCATGAAGGAGCAATCAAATGTGTTTTTTTCCTGTGAGCATTGTTTTAGCCAGAATTATTCAAAATTATGTAGGGATACTCTTAAACATAATGCAGTCTGTTTCAGTTGAAGGATAAGAAATAACACATATAGGAGGTGTTCGGTTTGCAAGATTGTATCCGGGATTAAATTTTTAGTGTGTTTGGTTCATGATATTCAACCCCACAACTCAATCCTAGATGGGTAATCATGGGATAATTAGTCATAGCTAACCCCCTATGACTAAAATAATCTCACAATTCAATCCTAGATTGTATCTTGGTATTATTTTATCTTGCAAACCGAACACCACATAATGTAAATAATATATGTAAATGTTGACTCAACTGGCTCTAAATGTAACGACTGCAGAATCATTATGGCCGAGCTAGTTTTTCTATTTTCTTTGGTTCATATGACGGAATAACCAACTGACTCAGCTTCCTTTATCTGGATTGCAGAGCTGAATACAATCCAAAAAATGATTTGTTAGACCAAGAATTTTTGCTGAAAGGCAAGTGGTACCAGAGGAAAGATCTGGAGGTAAGCAGTTCTTATATATAACCATCATTACACAGCAGTTTCCTCGCTTCCTGCATTGCATTTGTCACCACTAGTTCTAATACTTTCATATACTTCCTTTATAGTATTGATTATCTGTGACTTACTTGGCTATATTTATACATGTTATATCTGCTGCTACTGTACTGTCTTACTGTTTCTAGATGTCATGCCAATGGCTTGATATCGGGTATAAAAAGTTGTTTTCCAGCTGTTTTTCTTGTAACATGACATGAGCTCACACTTAGATTTGTTATTCTTCCTCATTTTTTTTTGGGGGGGGGGGGTTAGAAGGAAACCTATGATCAAATAAAATATTTTGTGGAAGTGGATCCTGTTTTTTCTTGAATAAAACCATATTGTTAGCCTTCACTTTTCTCGTTAGTCATTTATCAATGTCTTTTGTTTTTTCACATCTTCCTCGTCAGCTTGAAATATAAGGTTCTTATATTAATTAACTGTTATTTTAGGTCGTGTTTCATAGGCAAATATTGGGTCTGACTTTCGATGTTTTTCCTCCCAATCTAGAAACATTTAGTGAGATAAAGTGATATGTTTGACCTGCAGGTTAAAAATAGCCGAGGAGATGTTCTGCAATGTAGCCATTACATGCCCGTTGTCCCTCCTGAAGGAAGTACACTACCCTGTGTAATCTATTGTCATGGAAATAGGTTAGTTATTCTGATAACTGGAGAAGTATTAGTTCCGGAACCCTTTCATCAGCGTGATTGAGTTTGTTTGAATTGGGTTCCAACTTCCAATTACTGTTCCGTCTTCCATCAGCTCTGCCTGCTCTTGGACTTTAGCTATTGAGGTTTCTTTGCTTTATGTTATACTCGGATTTTATATTTTCTGATTTGTTGAAACTTTGTTCTTGTAAGCTTGAATGTGATGGGGGGAGGGGGACTGGAGGCACAATTAACACTATATTGATTGGTTACGAGTTATGACTAACATTTATTGGATTGTCACATACCTTGATGAATCAGTTCTCCCTTTATATTTGAAACCGTGCATATCATGTGGAAGCTTCATGTTTAGTTTGTCCCTTTATTCCAATTCTGTTCACAAAGTAGCTCTTTGTCTTGGTCTTTCTGCAGTGGCTGCCGTACAGATGCCAGCGAAGCTGCTGTTATATTGTTACCATCAAACATCACAGTTTTTACTCTGGACTTCTCTGGTTCTGGACTCTCTGGTGGGGAGCATGTTACTTTGGGTTGGAATGAAGTAAGTGGCCTGAAAGTCATCTCATCTTTGCTTGCTTTCTTTGACCTCTTTCTAGTGCCAATAGTCTGGAAGAAATATAATGGAGGTGGTCTAAACATAGCATGTTTTCCAATTTTTCTTACTCTGGCTATAATCTTCAGGGATTTGTTTATCTCAGTTATAGGACCAATTTCTTGAAAGTGACTTTTATTCTTCGACTTTTGTAACATTTAAATGTTTAGTTTGAGATTGATTACACCAGCTACTGAAATTTTCCAGCCATATTAGCCACTTTTAAGTATTATGTCCATTTTATTTTTATGAAAAATAGATAAGTTTTAAGCAGGCTTATCTATCTGGAATTTTGTGATGTACGATTTTGAGAGATTGTGGATCCTCATTATCTATGAGGAAGAGAGATGATAATGCATCCAAGAACAATGAGAGAACTTAAGGTGAATACTGTCTGTGGATGCAATGGAAAAGTCTTAACATATTGTTGGACATATATATAATGACCAATATTGGGAGAATATGGAGTAGCATTTTTGGACATCAAAGATTTAATACAAAATGTTTCTAATTATTTTCTTGTTCTATGGCTCTACTAGTCAAGTTAGATATAGCGTGTCTGAGTTTCATGTTAATTTGGTCTTGTTTTTGCAGAAAGATGATCTCAAAGCTGTGGTTGATTATCTACGTGCAGATGGAAATGTTTCTTTGATTGGATTGTGGGGTCGCTCCATGGGTGCTGTTACTAGGTCATTATGCTGTTTCTTTTTCTAGAGATGCTTATTTATGAGTATCTTATGTATTCTCATGCATACATTGGTCAGTCCCGAGGGTTCGATTTCTGGAAGAATTTTTATGTTCCTCAACTATCTATTTTTGTTTTTACTCTCTCCTTTTCTGGGGTTGGGGAGGTGTGGTTTACATGCGCTTCTTTACATTTACCTGATGTATGAAACTTTACTATGCTCAAAAGTTTGAAGATATTATGGTTACTTAAGAAAAGACTAATCAAAATAAGATAACTTGGAATGTGATAGTTGTATGCCAAAAGCTCCTTAATATATTTGCTTTATAACTACTGCTATTGAATACGAAAGAATATGGACAGCATATCTGGCTGTCTAGTTAAATTCCGTATTTTGGTCATTTAAAATATGTCAAGTCTAAATATTGTTCCTTCACTTTTTGCTCTAGCTTTCATCTTGTTAACATAGAAATATTTACTTCTTTCAGCTTGATGTATGGAGCCGAGGATCCTTCAATTGCAGGAATGGTTTTGGATAGCCCCTTCTCTGATTTGGTAGATTTGATGATGGAACTGGTTGATACATACAAAGTTCGGCTCCCCAAATTCACTGTAAGCCGACCAGTAAATTTTCAGCGAGAGCTCCATCCTTTCACTAATCACTAATCAGGTTGCTCTTTATCTTTTCTCTAACTGTAGGTTAAGTTTGCTATCCAGTATATGAGAAAAGCTATCCAGAAGAAGGCAAAATTCGATATTATGGAGTTAAACACAATTAAGGTATCTTATCTGAACATTCATTTCATATTGCTTATGTCTTATGCCATCGTAATTCTGAACTCTGTAACGTTCACATTTTTTTTATCAAGTACTATGTTGTATCAGTTATACTCCCTCCGTTCCATAGTAATGGAGGCGTTTCTTTTCGGTACAGAGATTAAGAAAAATTGTGTTAGGTAAGTTAAGTAAAGGGAGAATAAAGTGGAAAATGATAAAGGTAGAGAGATGAAGAGAGAAAAAAGTAAGAGAGAGTAAAGTAGGTGTGAAAAAATGTGTTGACTTTTACTAAAAAGGGAAATGACTCTATTACTATGGAACGTACTAAAATGGCAAATGACTCTATTACTACAGAATGGAGGGAGTATATCTTAATATCTTTATCCTCTTTGAACCTTTCTTTCGGAGAATGGGTTCAGTAACAGTCCAACGTCAGGCTGCGTCGGAAATAAAAACATTTAACCCATTACCTGGTGTTCTAGGCTTCTAGCAAAATACAACATTTTATCATTTATGTTCTAGACTATACTGGAACTCTTATTCTCATCTTCAGGTTGCAAAATCTTGCTTTGTCCCTGTTCTGTTCGGCCATGCCATTGAAGATGATTTTATACAACCCCATCACTCTGATCGTGTTTTCGATGCTTATGTGGTAATAATTACACCTTGTAAATGTTTTCCTTTTTTTTAAGGTTTGCTTCATACTACATAGTTTGGTTGATGAATATTATGCTCAACGTGGCTGTACAATTGCCCTTCTGGTCTCCTCTTATGAGGTTCGCCATTGCAACTGGGCGATGCATTATTATGTCATGCATGTTATGTTCCACTGGACCTTAGTAGTTGGTCTAGCCCTCCCGAATTTGCTGTTGGACATTAGTTAACATGTCTTATACTTCAATTTGACCTTTTAATTTTGGAAATATTGGTTAATATATTATCTAGAGCAAGTGATTGAAGTATAAGACATGCCGACTATTTTCAACTTATGTCAAACTGAAGTATACTTAAAAGGTCTTATACTTTAATTTGGACAATAGCGCCGGCCAATATCGTTGTTTTCTACTTGTTTCATTTCTATCTCTATATTTACTAAATCTTGATTCACAGGGGGACAAGAATATTATCAAGTTCGAGGGGGATCACAACTCTCCCCGACCTCAGTTTTATTTTGATTCTATAAGTATCTTTTTCAACAATGTATTACAACCACCCGAGGATGAAGGAGGAGGTAGATACTTCGACTTGAGTAATGACTATTTCACCAGGGTAAACTGCTTGCTTTCTACCAGCACTTTTGTCCTCAAATTTTAATTAAACTGGAGGTGATGTTGATACATCATTTTTCATAATTTCAAAACCTTCAGGGTAGATGGAGCACGGTCCAGGATGTGGAGCTTTCAGATGAATTATTGGGTTCACCTTCTGGTACATATCTCATTGATGTTTTTCGATTATAGTTTCATATTTCAAGCAGATGGGCACTGGTTCATGTTTTGTCTAATTCAGGTCCACCAGCTACTAGCACTGAGGATGCCATCAGGCAACTTCGCTCCAGGAGACCTATGAGTGCAACCGTGGTAAGTTACTGTTTCCGAGATTTCAGAGGCATTCAGTCAACAAACTATAACCGGCACATTTTTATTACTCTACGGAAAGATCTTTCACTTCAAATTCTGGATTCCAACCAACTCAGGAGATGACCACTAAATTTCAGTATATGCAGTCTATTTTTGGTTATCTGGATAATGGCTGATTGGTATGCTGTTATATTCCAGGTTCCAGCAGATATCTCATCCAAAGATAATCAACCTGATTTGGAGGTATTCGTCTTTTTCTGAAGTTCTCTTACACGTATCTTCTGAATTGCTTGTGCGTGTGCTTTACTGCATAATTTTACTCTATCAAATTGAATGCAGAAAGAAGTACTAACAATTTAGTTTAGCAGTACTGCTCATCACGGGAAAAGCTAAATTCTCCCTTTCTAATAACAACCCTGATGAACTTGCTAAATTCTCCATTTTATGCCTTACCATTTGCCGTTTTATATGATATATCCCCAAGTATGAAGACTTACAACGGGGAAATACCATTTTATGCCTTACCGTTTGCCGTTTTATATGATATATCCCCAAGTATGAAGACTTACAAGTTACAACACAATATCCATACTCTCTCTCTGCCCTACTTGTTTTTTTGGGGGCGGCTGGGGTGCGACTCAGAAACCGGAAATCCACATGGAATGTCCATGTTGAAATGGTTCCTTTTTTTTTTTGGTAGAAATCGTTGATTTGCAAGAAAGAAAGTGATAGTGTTGAACCTTAGTCATGTGAATTATATTTTCTTCTGCAGGTGGAGAGTCGGAGCTCTGATGCTCAGCCATCGACTTCTAACATGATAAGCCTTGAATTCCCAAGAGATAGCCCTCATGGTTCTCTTGTGCCTGGATCAATAGATGATGACGAATATGTCGAGTACTCTCTTGATATGATGGCAGATTTCCCGAGCAATGTTGAAGAAGAAGAAAGGGTGAATACTAGCAATGTTTTTAGGATTTGAGTTCTCTCCTTTATAAGTATGTTAAAATGTTCGTTTCTGATACTGCTCAATCTGCTAGATGTTGATGGTGGCCATATTCGAGTCTTTGAAGGACTCAAAGGAACCATCATCAAGCGTTGGCAGCAGTTCTCTCCCTAAACCAGAACCGGCACCAAAAGACGAAGTAGGAGCAATATTACCACAATCGTATACTTTTGAAAATCAAACATCTTCCGAAGCAGAAGCTTCTAAAACTTGCTCTTCTAGTGACACGCAGAAAGCCGACACAAGCACAGAAAAGAACCCAACGAGCAATGCTGGTGCCTCACCTCCTAAGCAAGGAGAAACAAGCAGGCCGATGAAGTCTCAGATTGATGCGCCGTCAGAAGATCATAGGCAGTCCGATGGCGACATGGCTGACCGAACGAAAGTCACCATGGAAGTGGAGAAAAACCCCACAACAAATATCATCGACGGTTTGTTGCGTCGTTGGGATATCTTCAGAAACAGATAGTGTTGTGCTTGTTGGTGTGATGGAAAGAGATTGCATATGGTGAGAGTGTCTGAAATAGGTTAGCATTTGCAGACAGTTACCACTTTGAAAATATGATGTGTTTCATTTGTTGTAACTAACTAATGGTTGAATATTCTTTCCAAGGCTTGTACAGATGATGCAGATGATTTGCTTACTCCTAACTGATCTCGAAATTATATGGTGATTCATTCGCTAAGTTTGTTTTGATTGTTGATAACTGTTTAACCAGTAACAGCTTATTCATTGAAGCTCCTAAATATATTGTAATACAACTTGTAAGGGAGCTATATTGTAATACAACTTGTAAGGGAGCTATATTGTAGCATAACTTACCAATTTCTATTGAACCTCTAATTATTAGCTTTATTTGTTGAATGATTTTTTAAAATTTTTATTAGACAATTATGAATATTTAATCTCGACTTAGTGCAGTTAACATCTAGTATTGAATTAGAGTTGGTCAATGCTTCGATTTTGTTGAATTTTGGAGAGATTATTTCACTTCTTGTCATAGTAGTTCAATAGCAAATCAAAATACTGGAGATGTTTGAAACTGAAAATAATTAGGAATTACAACTAACTAATTAAACGTTAACAAATAAACAGTCTTTCAGCTGCGAGTTTGACAGCAACCAGTATAAAAACAGCTAACACAGAGCACCTCTGCAATTTCTCAACATGAAAGGCCATATTTTCCTCTCTGAGTTCTTGAATCGGTGTTGATTTATCGAATATCACTTATTAATATTACAAACACAGTCTTTCTTCCCAATCCCTAACTTGTTTCTGAAGGGGCATCGATGAGCACGGGGGAGAAGTATTCATGGAAGTGGCGATTGCTGACTATACAACCATTTCTAGTTTACCTCAGCATATTGCAAGTTAAACAAGGAGTCTAGTGGAGTTAGCATATTTTTCCTGAAACTCGACTTTGATTGGATTTGCAACTGATTAAATGACCTCGTACGACCTTGAATATGGCAAATGGAATCAGTCGGTCAGCAGTTGATGTAGAACCCTTGAGTTCAATACCAGTGGCTACCATTTCCACCTTGGGCAGTGACTTTTCTACCAACGTATAGATCGGGTTTGGGCTGCATCCCGTTGGATCCTTCGGGGCCATCCTCACCCCTTTCATTTTTACAGCTCGGGTGCTTCCTTGGGTAAGATGAGCCGGGAACGAGATATTGAGCAGGTATGCCAGGATTCCTAACTACTTTTCTCTGTTCTGTAGTCTCTGCTGATGCTGCTGTCGCTCCACAATTATTGTAACGCAGAACTGAACCGATCACCTTCCCGGGCCTTGCAGCTGCCCCGGCTGCAAAAACTATCAGTAACAGTCGAGCACCCCAGAAAAAGAAGAAAAAAAAATAATACTTTTTATGGCCCACCTTGGATATTTTGAGGGACTTGGCCAGGAAATCGTGTCTCAGCTTCTTCAATGGAACATTTAGAGAGATCATTGGCGAGCTCAGCAGGCGCCGGGTTTGAGTGGTCAGAATATAATACACCTGGCCTGCACCTGATTAAGTTCGTAATGTGTAAGCTTCATTATGTCCACTACTTTCTGGGGTCAGAACCACAGTGGTGAAATATAAACAGCAATGAGCTTACCGAGGCAAAGATGACGAGTGTTGTCTCTCGGGTGGGGCGGCAGCTCCATTTCCATAATGCTCCTCGAGATATGCAAATTGCTTCTTGAATTTGTCAACAGCACTGAAAACAAAATTGTAAACAGATTGGATAGGATGTCGAAACCTATAAAATTTCCTGCTCAAGCCATCATGTGAGAGAGTGCAAAATAAAGATCCAGCCATTACAAAATCCCAAGAGAAACACCCAGCTAAATGGAAAAAAAAGAAAATAAAATGAATTTAAAAGCATAATACCTAGGATACATAAAGCCAGTAGGTTCAGCTCCCTCTAAGAATTCCTTCAACATTTTTGGGTGGTATTCAAGAATCTCTCTGTATATCAGCTCTCTAACATCCTCCTTTGTAATCCTTCGCCTTTCAAATTCGAATTCCATTTTTGTTACCGGTTGTGCCGATGGTTCTCTCTCAACTCTAGCTAAGTTACGGAAGTATGGATCTGCAAGAGCCTGAGGAGTTTGCAAAGACGAATTTTAGATAAACATGACTTAGAATAATACTGATCTTTAAAAAGCATATAGCAAACACATCTAACCTCTTCTGCAGATGGCCTGTCCTTGGGATCAAAAGCCAGCATTCTTTCCAATAAGCAAAGAGCTAAGGGATCTGCATTCGGAAATTTGTAGGATAAAGGGATTGGCTTCTTTTTCCTCATGCTACTTAAGTAACGTCGAGCCTTCTCGTTTCTTATCTGTCACATGACATGACTGTTCAGTAACTGATAACTCTTATTACATTCAATTTTTTGAAATTGCACTTGCCAAAATAATTTGCCACATACGTACCCTTGCAATGGTTTCAGGAGGTGGGGTTCCCAAAAGATCTGTCATGAGGTCTAATTGGTGAACAACGTTCTTCCCAGGAAATAGAGGTTTTCCAGTCAAAAGCTCGGCAAATATGCAACCAATACTCCAAATGTCGATCGCAGGAGTATACTGTAGAGGAAGTGAGAAACCAAAGATAATAAGAGATAGAACTAGCAGTTTATCAATAACTTACAGCATGATACAAAGTGTTGAAAAAATGGACCTTAGAGAAAAAGGACCCGCACAATTCGGGAGCTCTATACCACCTTGTTGCAACATAATCCTAAAAAAAGTACCAGAAGTGTAAAATGTTGGAAACGAAATGAAACAGCGTGTCAGAAACCCAAGAAGAAGAGGCCCTACTGTCCAAAATATTGCTGTGGGAGTATCATTGAAAGCCACCCTTGCAAGACCAAAATCGCAGATCTTCAGTTTGCAATCAGCATTGGCTAAGATATTCTTTGGCTTCAAGTCTCGGTGAAACACATTAGCTGTATTGAAAATTGAAAGGATAATATTATCAGATGATACAAAATCAAAGCAATCAAATTATTTGCAGCAGCATGTAACAGGGGAAACATGGTGCGGAGAAAATGAAGAAAGATTGTACAACCTGTATGTATGTATTTCAAGCCTCGAAGAAGCTGATAAAGAAAAAACTGGTAATGTTCTGGAGTCAAGTCGTCGTTTGCTTTAATGACCTGATGGAGATCCGATTCCATTAGTTCAAACACTACATATATGTCCTTGAATTCCCTCCTAGAAGGAGGCAGCAAAATATGCTTGATTTCCACAATGTCTGGGTGACGAAGAAGCCTGAGAAGCTTAATTTCTCGAAGGATGCGTGTGGCATCGGAGACATGTTCGAAGATATCATTTATCTTCTTAATGGCAACTTTCTCTCCTAGATGGGTGTCAAAAGCAGAGCAGACGACACCATAGCTACCTTTTCCAATAACCTCCTCAATTTTATATCTGCTTCCTTCACCATATTCTGTGAAGAAATCTACATCTGACTGCAAAATAGAAGGTTCATATTTGTTCAGGGATAATATCAAAAAGCCACTTGGAATGCTGATTTCCGTATTCAATATGAAATGTTATCTTGCCTCAGGCATGGACCCGACCAAACACCAAAAGTCTTGTTTCAGATAAGATGACGAGGAAGGAAAAGAAATAAACTAGACCACTGAGAAAAATGTGTTTACTTTACTGCATTCACCAATAACCCATGGTTGGCTTTTGTTAGCTCCATGTTTAGGACCTATAGTTCCTAGTCCCAATAGAGTATACAAGCAACATAAAAGAGAAACAACTGCCTACGTCCAACATCCTCAGATAATAAAATTACTGATCAGAATTATGGCATCCAGCAAACTCATCAGTATAGTGACCCACAACATGAAGGCTTCTTTCTGAAGAACAAAGTATCTTGGTACACGTTGACCTAGTGAACCAAATAACCTAAAAGGGTATGTGGATGAGGGAAATAGCAAAGATGCGCAAGCAAGTTCATGAATTATTTAGCAAGGCGTACTAATCATTCATATGAATCATATCCATAGAAAACAATGATGACTACTCTTTACTAGCACAATTCTTACATCCAACTGCAAAATTTTGGCAAACTCCAGCACGTGCCCATAGCTTATTATGATAAGCTTATTCGCGAGAAAACCACAGTTAATAGCTGCCTTCCATGACATAGCAATGCATAGGAAATCAAAACATTAAAAAGCTGGAAAATGTCACTACACCTCAGGTAGAAGTAGAAGTCATCCCCGAGGAGAGGGTGGACAAGTTAGGTGTTATAAACAACATACTGAAGCTCATATTAAATCGAAGTGGGATGCACCCCTATCATAATTGTAAATCATGACTATCCGCAAATATTGAATACAGAAACTAGAGTGAAACTACAAACTGGGACCTTCACCTAAGAGGAGATTCAAGATCTAGAAACAACAACTTCCAAAGGCAATCCCTCGTAATTTGCGAGCAAATTATATCCCCAAATGTTACTAAGTAGAAATCAAATAAGCCCAGATTTATAAACAAAACATCCAAACGGAAAAGCAAGTTCAAACCAAAACATGGCCATATACATATATTACAAGCAATTACAAATATAAAACAAAATAAATACTCCAAGTAGGAGTAGTACCTTTTTCCGTTGATCAGATTGCATATTTTAGCCAAAATATCATCAAGTAGAACAAAATCGACGAGAAGCAAAATTAGATCCAAAGTAAGCAAGCAAAGTTGAGCTCCAAATCCAAACTAATCGAGATTTACTTGTGGATCGGAAAATGAGCAAGGAAGTCCCAATTAGTATATTCAAGTAAAAATGGCCAATTTTGTTGGAAATGACAAATCTTTGTTAATAATTTGATGAGGTTAAGAGTTCCTCCTAATGGGGTATATATGTTGCTGGAAAATGGGAGTTTTGCTACAAAATTGGTGATGATCTCAAATGCCGATTTACAGAACAAGGATGAGGCGAGGAAGATGAGTGAGTACCCACAGCCAAAGTTAGAGAGCGAATCTCCAAAAGTTAAAAATGGGTTTGTAAATAGTTTCAGATCTTTAGAGAGAGAGTAGTGCTGTTTCCAGCTTCAAATTTTGGAAAAGAGAGAGAGAGAGAGAGACAGTAGTGCTGTCCAAACGGTGAATGCTTTCAAAACTGTCCATTTTTTATTTATATTTATTCATCTTTTATCTGAAAAAACAGCATTATTTTTAGACTCAAGACCATTTTTTACTCAATTTCTTATTCGAGAAACGAGACCAATAATTCATGGGCTCCCACTAATTCATTTTTATTTACTTCCAGTTTTAATTTATTAATTATAAAACTTAATTAAATTATTTTTTAAGTTAATAAAAATACAAGACTTATTAAAATAAATATTCACATATAAATTAATAAATTTAAATTAATATTGAAATGAGGTTCGCATTAAATCATAAATACAAACATTTTTCAAATTAAATCCACGTGATGTCAAAATTATAAACATGAGTATTAGCAAATAAAAGCATAAAAGAAAATCAATAATTGACTCCCACTCGCACAAAGTTTCTTAGGACGAGACACCTGCAACGGTGTACAACACGCCAATAGCTCGTCTTAGTTAGACGAGATCAAGCCACTAGTGAGCATTGTTGCGGATCATCCGCCCTTAATTATGTCATTTACCTTTTATTCTTACTAGTATTTTTAGTTGCAAAAATCATAACTTTTGATTAATTATTCGCTCAATCCTATAATAATAATGAAAGCTATGGAATTGACTAGAAGTAAATAAAAATTATGATTTAAATAATACTCTAGTAATTTTCTTCTTTTATAATAAATTTCATATTCCACTAAGTTATTCTTATTCACATTTTATTATAAAATAAATAATATAAAAGTAAAACTTACTTTCTATTAATTTATTCCACCTATTTTAGTAATTTTAAAACTGTATCAATTACTAGCGGATGGTGAGATTATTAATTTGAATTTATTTGTACTCCTACTATATTTTGGATAGTACTTACATTTACATCCAACTATTACAAACAAATCAAGCTCAAAACATTAGCGATATTATAATCTTAATACATTGAGCTCTTGATCGGTCACACATATAATTAAGTGACTTGCAACCTCAATCTTTTACTACTAATTATTAATGAAAAAGAAAGCATCTTATTAATTATTCACTCGAGAGAAAAAAAAAAAATTGCACAACGTTAAGGAATTGGAATTTATTTGTATTTAATCGAAAAAGTTCCAAAAGGATTGCAACTTATCATAAAATATGATATAGATGTAAATAAAATGTCAAATAAGGATCAATTGGGCACCCTAGGTCATATTATGGCGTTGAACATTTAATGTTATATAGTACCTACTAAATGATTTAGCTGTAAACTCCAAAGAGAAAGTGAGATATGCAATAAATAAAAGTATAAAACTAGAAAACAAAGGATGAGCACATGATTTCATATTTTTGATGGGCTTGTTTGTATGCGCATATTCCTAATCTAGCGAGGCATCAAGGAAAAATCTAAAAAAGGTTGGTTAGATCACGACAAAATTAAAAAGCATGGCCTAAAATTGGTTGAGGATTTGTCATCTGAATTTTGTGAGGGTTAAACGGTAAATAATTTGTTTTGATATACTCTACAATATTTTCTAAAATAGGTGGAGTAACATTTATCTCCAAATAATGTTACAATTTAAGTTTTTCCTTAATAATGAAGTAGTAACTATTTAAGGGGTGAGATGGTCGTCTAGTGTCCATTGTCCAACTTGTCTTGGAAGACGAAATACTTAGAAATATGCATTCAATTGGCTCTCGTTATTCAGTAATGCGTGGTTCTTCATGTTTTGGGTTTGATACAGTCACAGTAGAGCAAGTAAAGATTGGTAACCCTAAATAATAATTTTGGTAAATTTATCAAATTAATTTTTTTTTGGATTCATTGTGATTTCACCTCTTTGAATCATATTTTTACTCTGTACGATATTCATTCGAATCCCTAAGTTTCAACTTCTCTTTTTGTTTGGCAACACTTTTGCCGACTTCGTCAATTTTGCTATCTCGCGTCATCCGTTCTTACTTTATTTCTCTATTTGTTTTTATCACATAACTCTCACAGCGGATAGCATCTCTCGCTGAATGACATTGGAAGTTGTTGTAACTGATCCAACTAGAGTATATGTATCTAGCATATGCATAAGGTCTATTATTGTAATGCATTAGTATTTTTTTTTATTAATCAAAATGCTAAAGCCAAGAGAAGCAAGATGTGAAGTATAAACAGAAATAAAACAACGCCAAACAGCAGGAAAAGGAGCAACAGTCCTTGTATTAGGATTTAGATAGTACTCCATAAATTGTTTTGTTCGGTTTGTAGATTTAAATCACTAATATTTATGAATATGATACTCAAATGTACCCTTAGTTATAATATAATTGCAATGTCCACTTGCATAGAATTAAGACACTAATAAAAGTGCATCAATCGCTAATATTGCAGCTTTTGGTAGTGGCAAAGCCCGATTGTTTTTTTTCTTGGCCTTCAAAAGTCCCAGTTCTGTCACTGAATATAGTCATTTATTATAGGCATTAATGTCATAAAAAGAATAAAAAAAACAATACACTATTGGACAAGAGACTATATATGCAAGCTATGTAGCACGCACATGGAACACGCATGACGTCCCGGTGCACCGGCCCTCCAATGCAACAAGCGCACACTAAGACGTGTGTTCCCTTGTTCTTAATGTTCATGCACTCACTATATATAGAGTGAACTACACAAATGGTCCCTAGACTGTGGGTTTATCTCGCTCATAGTCCCTGAACTTTAAAAATATCGCCAGTAGTCCCTGGACTAAGGGTTTATCTCGAAATTGGTCCTTTTGGCTTTTTTTGGTACGAAAATACCCTTTGATATTATTTTGGGGGGTTTGGGCAATTTGGTCTTTTTACACTTTTAACATTTTAAATCTGATATTATTTTAGTTATGTACTAACTTTGATATTATTTCAAAATTATCATTCTTCTTCCATTTTGTTATCCTTCACTGAATTTGTTTTTTTAATTTCAATATTAGATTTAATTTTACAAAATTTTAAATTTTATTTTTTAAATATCAATAAATTTTTTTAATTATAAAAATTATTAAATAGCAAAAATTAATAGTTATAATCAATATTTGATAGTGTATAGTACTATGTAATCAATAAGGTATGACAACGCCTTAGTTTTAATCAATATTTAAATAGCTTTAATCATAAATAGATTATATAACACAATTTATTCTGAAATAAATATGCATCTAATGTAAGACTAATATAATTTTTGTTTATTAATTTGAAAACAATCAAAATTTACTAGAAAATTTTAACAAAATACTCCTATATAAAATTTTTAAGTAGGATCAAATTTTTAGTCAACTTCATAATATTTAATCACAAGCAATTATAACAACCGAACGGAGGCTAAATAGAATAACTCTTATTTTTCCATCATGATTAATATTATTTTTCTGTACTTCTTCAATTCAATTGAATATTATATTAAATAACAAAAATTAATAGTTTTAATCAATATTTATAGTGTCCATGAATTAATAGTTTTCATTAAAAAATTTATTGATATTTAAAAATCTAAATATTAAATTTAATTTTATAAAATTAAATCTAATATTGAAATAAAAAAAAATTCAGTGAAGGATAACAAAATGAAAGAAGAATGATAATATGAAATAATATCAAAGTTAGTACATAACTAAAATAATATCAGATTTAAAATGTTAAAAGTGTAAAATGATCAAATTGCCCAAACCCCCCAAAATAATATCAAAGGGTATTTTCGTACCAAAAAAAGCCAAAAGGACCAATTTCGAGATAAACCCTTAGTCCAGGGACTACTGACGATATTTTTAAAGTCCAGGGACTATGGGCGAGATAAACCCATAGTCCAGGGACCATTTTTGTAGTTCACTCTAAAATATAAATATGAAACAGATAAAAATATGTAACACGTTGATACCCAAAAAAATTACTTCCTCAGTCCGCTTATTATGAAATGAATATAAATATTAATAAAACTTTTATTATCGGATGAAGGGAGAACTAATTGGCCATCATAAAATCTCATTTGATCAAATTATATTTTACATAAAAGAGTGGTAGATTTATGTGGAGAAATCATTCAAACGTGGCTATAATAGTATAGTAACTTTGATCTTTTAATTAAAAGCATATGGCTCAAATAAAGAACAAGTAACAATGATAGATCACGTGCGACATACGTGCGTGTTATATCCACACCCACTACTTTTTGGTCAAAGTGCGCTGTCCGCTTATTTCTATTTCCTTTCCCTGTTTATGAGAGTGATACTTCCAAACGATTTTCACTACAGTATTTAATTTTAATTTTTTTAATAAAAAATTATTTTGAAAACCGAATTCAACGATAGAATGTCCACCTAATTTTATGTGAATTTTTCTATCTAAGCATTAAAAGCGGATATAATTTACGGTTGAAATTTCGCATTTTTTAATGAAAAATATTCTCAAAGAATTTTTAGTTTTTAGAGGCCCCAAACTTGAGAACAGGTTGAGTGGTTTGAGATGCGATAAGTTTCAACTTTTTTGAAAACTTAATTCTTTAACATATAAATTAAATCGAAAATATTCAATGGAAATAAAAGCATACATAAAGTCCCAACCAATTATTCTTGTAGCAAAAAAGGTGATGTGGTCACCCTGGTTGCCCCCACACCCCGGCCCGACAGTTTGTGAGGGGGTTCAATCAGGATACACAGCGGCCCGTTAGAGAGGAGACCTTCAACCCACTGTCCTGACAGGAGCCCATCTCCCAAGGCCTCACACTTGTGTCTGAGAGATGGAAGCTCCCATACGCCAGTAGTGGAATTCGAACCCAGCTCCTTGTAGCAATATCTGCTCCCCCGGAACCAACTGCGCTAAGCCCCTTCATCACACAGGTGAGGGTCTTGATTTCGCGAGACTTAAACAAACTGCTGCTTTAACTATCTTTCACATTAAATAAATATTTCTTTCTAAAATATAATAAAAAAAGAGTAAAATAATGGCTATTGTTGTAGGAATATCATATCGTAACATGGTTTTCTAGGACCACATTTCACTAACCCTAGAAAAGCAAGTCTAGTTATCACTAGTGGAGATTTTAGCATACTTCAAATTCAGTGTATTTTAAAACTTCAGAAATGGGATCGAAGTGTATAATACGGTAATATTCCAATTATAGAAATAAAGCTGCATGAATAAAATTACAGCTTACTATTCCAATTATAAGCCGACATGTCCTGAATTATGTAATACAGTAGATCTTTTAACATTGTAAGTAGGAATATTTGTTTAACTTTGTAATTTAATACTCCCCAATCTTTTACTTCATTAGTTGTGGTTATAATAGATTACCGAGACATAAGAGCATCCACAATAGCGGCTAGCCCACCGGATGTTTAGTTTTTACTTCAGTAGATCGTTTTTTTTATAAAATTTTTTACTTCAATAGATCGTTTTCTTTATAAATTTTTTTTTGAAAACCTATATATACGCGATTTTAGTTTCATTTTCATTTGCACCACTTGTTTTAACGAGTTTTCTCTCTCTCTAAATTTCTGTACAAGAGCAACATCGAGCGATGAGTAGCGCGGGTGGTAGCAGTGGTGGTGGTAGTGGTGGGGATACTAAGGAGTACGAACGGCAGATGAACGAGACTATGAAGGCCTACATGAACCGCGAGCTAGAGCGGTACATGCGAAGGGTCGAACAGCAGGCGGTACCTCGCCCTCCACCGGTTGTCCACCACCGAGCAGTGATTGATCGGGATCACGTAGCTGCACATCAGCGGCTATATGACGACTACTTCGCTCCGGACCCGCGGTTTCCAACAACCATGTTCAGGCGGCGTTTTAAAATGCGCAGGGAGTTGTTTATGCGTATCGTTGACGCTTTGGAGCGTCGATATCTTTATTTCCGCTTCAGGCACGATGCGGCTGGCAGACCCGACCACACCCCTATCCAAAAGTGCACGACGGCAATCAGGCAGTTGGCCTACAGAGGCGCGACAGACATGTGGGATGAGTACCTCCACATCGGTGAGACGACTTCTCTGGAATGTCTGAAATTTTTCTGTCAGGGCGTGATTCAAATTTTCGGTGAGCAGTACCTTCGAAGCCCTACCCCCCAAGATTGTCAGAATCTGATGCAGATGCACGGGGAAGAGCATAGGTTCCCCGGGATGTTAGACAACATAAATTGTATGCATTGAGAGTGGAAGAACTGTCCAACTGCCTGGAAAGGGGCCTACATGACCGGCTACAAGGGAAAGAAGTGTCAGGGCATCGGTCCAGTCGTCTCATTTGTGGCTAACGACAACCGGCATGATATGGGCTACTACTTGGCGGATGGGGTATACCCTAGGTGGCCTGTCTTTGTGAAGATGATCAGGCACGCGGCGGATGACAAGAAGGCCTACTTTGCGGAACGGCATGAGTCGGTGCGCAAGGACGTGGAGCGCGCATTTGGTGTGCTCCAGTCTCGATGAGCGGCAATTAAGGGTCCAACGCGTTTGTGGGATGTCAAATGCGTTGCTGATATAATGTACGCCTGCATTATCATGCACAACATGATCGTCGAAGACGAAGGCGTACAACTGACTAGTTGGGCCAATGACGATGAAGCCGGTCCAAGCCACGGAACGACCACCCCTAGCGTACGACGTGGGGTACCTCACGATGAAGTCGGCCACCTCCAAGAATATGCCGACATGCGCCAAGTGGATGCTCATATTCAACTCCAAAAGGATATAATTGAAGAGTTGTGGGCACGGAAGACTGCACGGCGATAGTTTTTTTTCTTTATTATGTAATTTATTTTTTTAAATGAATGTACTTTTTTTAATGCAATTAATGAATTTTCCCGTATATGTCTCGTAAATTTAATTCCGTAATTTAATCGTAAATTTAATTCCGTAAATGTAGTTGTTTTTGAATTATTTTTATTGCAGCTGGCCTATGGCTGGCCTATTTGAGTAAATGCTGACGTGACAGGTGAATTTTTAGTGCTGCTGACGTGACAGGGAGAGAGAGTGGCTGACCTAAGATTAGTCTATGGTCGGCCTATTCTTATTGTGGATGCTCTAGTAGGACGTGACTCATTGGATTATTCAAACTTCATTGTTCTTTTATCTCAAATATAAATAACTAATATTTACTTTATATAGTATATAGAATATACCTTTTGATATTCTATGCACGTTGAGTATGACAATCCATAGTTATAGTTTTAGATTATATCGCAGAAGTTGATAATTATGAGTCTGCAAACAATAATGAATATCCTTCAATTTCGAATTATTTTGGGGCCATGTTCGGGAATCTATAGATAATAGTTGGACGCATTCCGAGGCCGGCATACATATTTAATCATTTGAGCTAGCTAATTTTTTTTCTACACTTAATAATTGTATTTAAGTGAAATTTTCTTTTCATTTTTCATGATTGTGTTTATATTCGCGCGCATGTGTTTCAATAGTCATCATTAATTAGTTTTAAAATTGTATACAAATTTAACTTTATTTTCTAATAATAAAGTGGTCAAGTATTAATCTAATTCAAGAGTATAATTTTCACATAATTTTAACACTATTCAGTATGTATAATAGTAGAAGTTATAGTGATAATTAGAGATTTTCACCGGCCCAGTTTTTAATGCTTAGTGACAATAAAATTGTCAAAATCCTCTTATCTGTTGTCGCACACTCGCACTATTAGTTCGCCTGTCATTACCATATTAATAAGAATGAACAACAAAAATGTCCATAAACTTTAAAACTATCATAGATAATCCTTGGTCTTATGTCACAATCTCATCACTGGTTCTTTTTCATTATTAGGCCTATTTTTCCATCCAAAATGCCCAGTAAGACATGTAGAACATTTTTGGACTTCCATAAAATTGGGGTACCTAATACTACTAGGTATGATATTTTCTCTATTTCTGGTATTTTAAGAAAAAAATTAGTAGAGTAGATGTAATTATCTTTTCAATCACAGATTTTAAAAATAAGCTAAAACACAATAAAAATCAAATTAATGAGAAAAATGATTATTCTAAGAAAAATAGAATGAACACAAATAACACACCAACGGTGGGGATAGAGGATCCGAAAACGTAAATATGATTAGTAAATTAAACTCCAACTAAGTCCGACAACAACAAATAAACTTAAATATTGTAATACGTGGTTTGCGTTACACAAAAGCTCACATTATTTCCCCCCAAAACATCAAGATTCCAGTAACAACAAATTCATCACAGATTATTGGTATATTACAAGCTGCTAACAGTAGACAGAGAAACAATAAAATGGTGATGCAAATTTACTTGAGATGTTTAATGAACCACTCTAGCATGTCTTTGTGAGCCTCCTCAGCACTCTTCACTGCTCCTTCGTCTTCGTCTTTGTACCTCACAGACCAACCGTGTGAACATCCTGGGAATATCTTCACAAAGCTATCCACCTGCACAATCGAGATCATCATTAATGTTTGCCAAAACTCTATTTATGTCTTACGGAGTTTGAAAGAAATTGAGCCGTAGAAATGCAAGCGGAAAGGAACTGCAAAAAGGACTCGGGCTTTTTACCTCAGGCTTGGAGTTCAAGGCAGCTTCAAATTGTTTGACAACCTCCGGTGGAGATATATGGTCAATCTCAGCTCCAAGTATTGATAATGGGACCTTAACTCCTGAGTCATGAGATAATGTAGAATTTTTATCAGGATTAATCGTCTTGTTTCTTCGTACATTCTTATATAAAAACGGAGGAATGTTAAGAGCAGCATACACCTCACTCCCATGTTTTATTAAATAGTATGATACAGATAAGTGATAATACAAAACATACCAATATAGGTGAGTCACTGAAATGTCTACATTTAAAACTAAATAGTTTTACCCTGAATATCTTCTACCGAGACGAGAGAAGGATGGATCAACACCCCGGCTTGGATATAAGGATACTTAGACAGCTCCACAACCACCTTGGCTGAAACAAGATTACAGTCATGGTCATAAATTCATGAAAGTGAATAAAATTTGTGTAACCGAATAAGTAAAAACATAACTAACCTCCCCAGCAGAAGCCGACAGCTCCAATCTTGGTTATCCCTTTGCTTTTAAGAGCTTCAATAACTGGCTTTGCATCTTCAAATCCTTGATCCTACAAAAAAAGTAGAAGTAATGTCATTTATATAAAACCCTACAAAAAGGAGAGCTGATTGATCTATTCTAAAGAGAAAAAAGGCTTACTCACAGGTCCATGAATTTTAATCCATTCAGTAATCGGCTTCTGTTCAGGTACATAGGGATCTCCGTGGAGGAAGTCTGGCACCACGGCATAAAATCCAGTAGCCCCAACTTTGTCGGCAAGCTTCCTATATCATTGAAATGCCACATAAATATCATATGAGTTCATATTGTGTTTCAACATATCAGGCAAAACAAAATCCTAATTACGAACAGAAGCCCGAGAGAACATTGGTCCTTCCTATTAACACTACCAACTATAGGCCGGTAGCCATGCTATCATATAAAATTCACGAGCGCATTACAAGTTGAAAATTTTTCACAGAGCAAAATCAAGAAAAGTAATTAGTGAGAAGTTCATGGGAAGTACCTTAAATTTGGAGCTTCATATCCTGCACATAACAAACCAAATGAGTAAGTTAGAACACAAAAATATCCATGCTAAATTCCTATACAAAATTATTAGTATGTTGATAGACACAGCAGAAAACATCAATTTCACTACACTAAACAACCTTTTTCAATAGAGAGGGATGAATTATCGGCTAAAAAGTTCTCTCTCTCAGTGGTGTGTTTGTGTTGGAAATTGGAATAACACTTTAGAAATTCCACTCACCAATTGATAAATACCACCAAGTATTCATGAAGCTAATCAACATCTAAAACCAAAGGTAAAACTTTCCATTGAACAAAGACTAGTTATAATACTCACAAATCATCCCTAAAAATTCAATAGAATATCGAAAAATGAGCCCTAGAACAAGCAAACATAACAACACACCTCCAATCCTAAATAACAGTAGCACTAAATCAACACATACCCCAAAAATAAAATACTACTATTGCAAATAACATCTTATTTGTTTGCAAGACCAAATAAAACTGCACAGTTATTTGGAAAGATCTAAACAAGCATGATTGAAAAAGGAAAAAGATAGAAACTTTACAAATCCCAAATCAAATATTCGAAGAAAGGCAAGGGTATATTACCAAAAACATCAGAAATCAAAATTACAGCAGCGTTGGAATCAGCAGGGCCAGAAACATAGGAGCTAAGGCCTCCAATTTCTTCAACTTTCCCACTTCCACTTCCTGAGCTTGGAGCGGGTGGATTCTCACAACACTGAGCTCCTGACATTTGATTTTCGAATTTTCTGTTTGAGTCTCAAAATAAAAGTTTCTTTGGAGAGTATCAATCAAATACCTAATCAAAGTAAGAATTTTGAGATAAATATTTATGCAGAATTAATTGATTCTTTAACGTCTTTGACCAATGGTCCGTGTAATTAAAAATTAGAGTGAATGAATTAGCAAAATACGTGGCCAATTAAGATGTAATCAAATTCCATTCGGAGTCTAAATATTTATCCTTCTGTCCCATTTGAAATTTTTTGGTGTGTTCCATTAAAAATGAAACGTTTTTAAAAATGGAAACAATACTCTTTCTATTTTTTCTTCTCTCTTACTTTATTCTATCTCCATTAACTCACAAAACAACACTATATAAAATTCTGTACCGAAAGGCAAATGTTGTATTTTTAATGGAACGAATAGAGTATATAATAACGTAATTCTTGGACCGCAATTTTCTGTGGCCTCATTATTTCAGTTAAAATATACGTAAAAGGTAAGAGGTTTCTAGAGTATAGGGTCGTCATCGATTGTGACTTGTGAATAGTGTAAAGGATATGTTTTACCCTCTGTCCTTGGCTCAAGACATATCTAATCAAATTACCCCCTTCTTTTCTGGTTGGAGTCTTGATTGAGTTGAGTACATATTTTAAGAAAGTGGTTAAGTATGTAATAAATAAATATTGTAGTGAAGATTGCGATTCACTTTTAACTGAGTGAATAATAAATAAATATTGTAGTGAATGTTAGAAAACACTTTTAACACTTTTTTACTTATTTTATAAGTATTTTTATTCTAATCAGAACTTCTAAAGCAAGACACCCGAAATTGATCAACTGATACTCTTAAAGCAGGACGGAGGGAGTAGGTGCTTCTAAATTATTCGTGTATATATATATAGGGTGTATCCTATATATATATATATATATATATAGGGGTGTATTCAGATTAATGTATAAAAAGCTGTTAAAATGGAAAACTAATCTAATTCATTGATTCTTGTCATCTAATGGTCTATATTTGTGCCACATGGAATTAATTTAAACATTAAAAAAAGACGAAAAGGGTAGAAAAGTAAGTTGACATTTTGAGTAGTTATTCTCTTTGCATAATTCACGCCTACCATGATTTATTAGTTATTTTGCATTGATTTGTTTTCCTTTCTTAATTATAAATATTTTAGTTGATTATCCTATTGATTTTGCAGCATTTTTATATACAAATATTGTTTAAATTAAGAATATTTTCGTCATTAGCTTGACTGTGTCGAATATGGTATAATAATGTACGTAATCGGTATAATAATGTACGAAAACGATATAATAATGTGAGTAAAAAAGTAGTTAAATGTTTTGCAGCACGTTGAATTCATACCATTTGGGTTTAGCAATCCATTTGGCTAGGTTGTAGTACCGACTCACTAAAGAAACCTTCACCAAGGGCAGGAAGATAAATCTTTTCCCATTGGGTTTAGTAATCCATTGGGCTAGGCATATTACCAACGCTTGCTTATAATTTATGTTTTTATTGTTGTTTTTGATGTACGTAACCGGTTTAATAATGTACGAAAATGGTATAATAATGTACGTAAGAAGTAGGTTAATGTCTTGCAGCACGTTGGATCCATACCATTGGGGTTTAACAATCCATTGAGCTAGGTTGTAGTACTGACTCACTAAAGAAAGCTTCACCAAGGGTAGGGAGATAAATCATTTCCCATTGGGGTTAGTAATCCATTGGGCTAGGGCATATTACCAACGCTTGTCTATAATTTCTGTCTTTTATTGTTTGTTTTTTATGTACATAAACAGTATAATAATGTACGGAAATTTTATAATAATGTACGTAAGAAGTAGTTTAATGTATTCCAGCACGTTGAATCCATACAATTGGGGTTTAGCAATCCATTGGGCTAGGTTGTAGTACCGACTCACTAACGATACATTCACCAAGGGTAGGGAGATAAATCCTTTCCTCTAGGGTTTAGTAATCCATCGGGCTAGGGCATATTACCAACGCTTGTCTATAATTTCTGTTTTTATTGTTTATTTTTGATGTACGTAAACGGTGTAATAATGTACAAAAACGTTATAATAATGTACGTAAGAAGTAGTTTAATGTCGTCTTGTAATGTATGAACCCTACACATTAATGTACAGTTACTACTACGCCAAATAATAAATAATTGAACCCTATGAGAACGACTCTAACTCGTTGCCCTTAGTGAACGTTGTGCTACTGGTTGGTACTACACCCTAGCCCCATGGACTACTTAACCTTTGGGGGAATGGATATAACTTCTGTCCATCATCAAACAAATTTCAATCTACATTACTCAGTAGGTGACATATACATTAAAATATAATTTTTGTACATGATATACTACAACACAATAAAAATGTAGCACATCTTTGAACATCTTTAATGTCAGTCGTTGTCCAAGTCGTCCTCGTAATCGATTCTTGCACTCGTTGAACCTATCCAGAAACACATACAATGCAATATCAATTAATGTACATTTATGGCTAAATAATGGAATGGAACATAATGTACAGATGTAACTAAATGATGTAACAAAACATGATGTAACCCAAGGGAAATGATTCAAACTTCACGCATGTACATTAAATGTCACTTTTCGTACAGTAATTACTGTATGCAATCCAAAACACACATAAAAAAATGAAATTCAATGCATGTGGTGGTACTATACCCTAGCCCCATGGATTGCTAAACCCTAGTGGAATGATTCAAACTCCCCATCCTTGATGATGGTTTCGTTTTGTGAGAGGGTACTACATCCTAGCCCCATGGATTGTTAAGCCCAAAGGGTATGGATTCAACTCCCGCCAAACATTAAATCCTTACACAGGTACATCATTTAGTATTATGCATGTACATTAAAGGCCAATTTTCGTACATTATTTACTGAAAATAGAGCATAAAAAAATAATGTACAACATCAGACTGAAATAATGTACGAATTTGATTCAATAATGTAACAAAATTCGTACACATCTACCTACATGATGTATCATGAGAAGATGCCCAAAAATCAGAAGCTCATTATGTACTAATCTATGTGGATGATGTAACTGAACGGATGTTCTTAATTCATGTTAAATATGGCATGTATAGTGTAGCAGTAGTTCAAACAATGATATAACATCAATTTAGAGCACAATAGACCTCTTAATCAGACACAAATCCTCAAGAATGATATAAAATAATGTACATAAAAAATCAAATTCTGGTTACAGAAGTTTAGAATAAACTTAAATTTGAAGAAAATTTAAGTTTTAGGGCTTTACCTTTCACGCCGCCGTCGGAGCTTTAGAGAATCGACCGATTCGTCGTCGTCTACAGCGTGAGAAACGCGTCGTGATGGTAATCGATTCTCCATCGTCTGCAAATTCAGAAACTCGTCGAGAAGAGGAAAGAAGGTGGAGTGAGGCGGCGGTTAGGGTTCCTTATGAAAAACGATGAATGAGGGAGAAGAGAAGGTGGAAGTAATGGTGAGAGAGAGAGAGAGTGGGAGGGAATTGTATCAATTATGGAATTAAATCCCATAAATCTCGTACATGCATTTAGGAATAGGAACCGCCTCATTATTTGATTACTAAATTGCCCTTTAATGTAGTAAAACACTAACATAATGTACCGACTAACCATTAATCTAAGCCATCCGATTAATCTATCCAATGGATTATATTAGTACTATGTTTTACACTAAGGGGTCAAAAGGAGGGTAATGCACCCTATATATATATATATATATATATATATATATATATATAGGGATGTGATCAGGTCCATAAGTGAAATTCTGTCAAAAATCAAAGCAAATCTCAACCATTGGATCCTGTAATGTAACCGTTAGATTAATGCCACGTGTCACCTAATAATGTAGATCGTGTAGTCTAATAATGTAGCTCGGCTAATAATGTAACACGCTGTAGTCTAATAATGTAGATTGTGCAGTCTAATAATGTAGCCTAGTTAATAATGTAACGCTTTTAGTGTAATAATGTATCTCGGGTATTATGATCACAACCATCTAATCTGAGGATCCAAGGGCTGAGATTTGCTTTGATTTTTGACAGAATTTGCCTTATGCACCATAGTGCGCCCCTATATATATATATATATATATATATATATATATATAGGGATGTACTAATATACTAACTAATTTTAAAGTGCTAACGTACATCCAATCACGTGCTGCCACGTGGTACGAAAAATGCAATATTATATACAGAAAAATGCAATATGAATTTCGACAGATTGCATTTTTGTTATATGAAGATTGCATTTTTTATTGTTGAGTTTTGCATTTTCGATATTGACTGTTTAATTTGCATTTTATATCTATACGGATTGCATTTATATATGTGAAAATGCAAAACTTAACAATATAAAATGCAATTTATGTGAAAATGCAAAACTTAACAATAAAAAATGCAATATTCCTATAACTAAAATGCAATCTGCGGAAATGCATGAACAACTTCACAAATGTGTATTGCATTTTTATATATACAATATTGCATTTTTCGTGCCACATGGCAGCACGTGGTTGGATGTACGTTAGCACTCTAATTAAGGATGCGCCCTAGTGCTCCCCTATATATATATATATATATATATATATATATATATAGGGATGTGATCAGGTCCATAAGTGAAATTCTGTCAAAAATCAAAGCAAATCTCAACCATTGGATCCTGTAATGTAACCGTTAGATTAATGCCACGTGTCACCTAATAATGTAGATCGTGTAGTCTAATAATGTAGCTCAGCAAATAATGTAACACGTTGTAGTCTAATAATGTAGATTGTGCAGTCTAATAATGTAGCCTAGTTAATAATGTAACGCTTTTAGTGTAATAATGTATCTCGGGTATTATGATCACAACCATCTAATCTGAGGATCCAAGGGCTGAGATTTGCTTTGATTTTTGACAGAATTTGCCTTATGGACCATAGTGCGCCCCTATATATATACAATCTACACTATTAGACTACAACGTGTTACATTATTAGCCGAGCTACATTATTAGACTACACGATCTACATTATTAGGTGACACGTGGCATTAATCTAACGGTTACATTACAGGATCCAATGGTTGAGATTTGCTTTGATTTTTGACAGAATTTCACTTATGGACCTGATCACATCCCTATATATATATATATATACTCTTTTGTTTTAGCTCGTCCCACAAAAGTATACATTTTTTAAAACTCTATTTTCTTTAATAAGATGAGATCGATTCTCCACTAAAAATATTTTAGTTACTTTTACTTTTGATATCTTTCTTATATTGCCAATTGAGCATTATAACATGTGCTTAACCAAAAGTATAAATTCTTGTGAGACGGAGTAGTTTTGATAGTATTATTCTTTATAATTTTGTTGACGCAATGTACGCAGAGCCGAACTCAGGATTTTGTACTAGGTATACAAACTATTACAGTATTAATAATTGTTGAATATTTATTCATATGAGATGATATTGTCCAGCTGAGAGATGTTGTGAACAAAGCTTAACTAGCTAGAATTTGTTCCACTACAACATATAAGAGACTCAGAACTCTCACTATTTTGGATAAAGAAATTAATTAAGTCAAGCTAGCAGCAAACTTGATTAATTAATGAATATAGTATATCTAAACATGCTCGATTAATTAATGAATATAGTATATCTTAAACGTGATAAATGAATTAATAAAGAGCCCGGATTTGGTAATATGAATTTGGAATGTTGGTCAATATTAGTATTTACGGTAGCGGTCGATTTATATTTTCAAAATTAACTTTAACTCAATTGAGCTAAATCTAATTATGGATAAGTATTTAGAGTGGCCACGATAAGGTCGCTGCGGTGGTATTGCTCTTTATTAATTAAGAGCATCCGCAGTAGTGCTCTTAGCACCGTCCGTCCGTCCGTACCGCTGAGCACCCGTCGTCCGTCCGCCGCTGCAGCTCGTCCGTCCGTGCCGCTGAGCACCCATACGTGGCAACGTCTGATTGGCCAACGGCTAATTCGATTTTTTATTTTTATTTTTTTAAAATTCGAAATTTATTTAAAAAAATGTTTTTAAATAAAAAAATATTTTTCCACTTCCCAAAAAAGTATATTCGTTTTCTACCCACTTTTAATTTATTTTTCAATTTTTTTTCTCCAAAATTCACATTTTCATCTATAAATACCTCCACTTCAACACAAAAAAAATCACATTCTCTCATCTTTTTTTTATCATCTACATTCTCTCATCTTTTTTCTCATATTCTCATCTTTGTAGGATTTTAATTATGTATTTTTTTATTTTCTAGGATTTTAGTTATGTATTTTTATTTTTAAAGATTTTAATTATATAATTTTTATTTTTTAGGATTTTAATTATGTAATTTTTATTTTTGAATGTATTTTTATAATGTAGAAATGTTTTTAATAATTGGAGTATTTAAATTGAATAATGGAATGGTGGGATCCTTGAGCTTGTCCTTAGCTAAGAGCACGGATGTGGGTGTTGTGCTCTTAGCTAAGGACAAGGAGTAAAAGTGGGTCCGGACCCACTTCCGTGCTCTTAGCTAAGAGCACGGATGAGGATGCTCTAATTAGTTTGGGGCAACAATAATTTAGCGCCGGAAATGTGGGGACAAGGTGAGAGAGAGACTTTCTAATTTATTTTTAATGCTTGATTGCAATAATATTTTTTAATTTATTAGATTCGATTTTTCTGCGTGAATCAAGTTGTAATTTATTTTGACTTAAATTGAATTGAGTTGTAGTTTATTTTATTTAAATGAATTTTATTTAATTTGTTGTTGCAATGAAGCATTAAACTAAAAATGAATTCTTTAAAAATAAACCATTCAACATACTTCAAATAATACTACAAATGCAATAGTTTAAATTATACTACAAAGATTTAAATAATTCATTTTTAGATAACACTACAATAATTTAAATAATTTTTTTTAAGATAATATACAAAGATTTAATAATACCCCAAAGATATTGGTTCTCAAAATCACAAAAGAAGTACATAAACATTCAAAATTTGCAAGTTTGGTTCTCAAATCAAGCTAAATTGACTAATATACCCCTAAAGGGCTAAAGGGTAGAAAAATCGGGACTGAATTTGGGATTTATGAAACTTTTGACTGAAAATGTGATTTTGTAAATGTTGGGTATCAAAAATGTGCAAACCCTATTTTCTGGGTACTAGTTTTGTAGTTCACTCTTTATCTTTTAAGTTTGTCCAACTCAAGATATCTACTTTCTATATTTGAAATCGCACCCTCTTTTCATTAAAATATTCAACTACTCCATTTTTTCTCTCTACTTACTTCACTTAACAACTTCTCCTAAAATCTCGTGACACTCAAGAATATGGATACTTTAAGTGGGACAGTGGAAATATTATTCTATAATTTTTGTTAACATATCTAAGAATCAGTTACGTTTCAGGTAGCGGCAGACCCTTATTAACACATCTAAAAATTGGCGTTTCAGACAGTGTCGGACCCAGGATCTTGATACAAAGATTCAAATTAATACTCTCTTCGTCCCAAAGTAGATGACCCCTTCTTTGAACGGTATATGGTTTTATTTCATTTTATTTTGTGTTTTAAGTGGAGTGAATAAAGTAGAGATAAATATGTTTTTATTTTTGGTAATGTTTAGTATTAATTCGGTTCTGTTTTTGATATTTTTACCACCCCTAAAACCGTAACTCTACTGAATTTCTATTTTGTTGCATTTTAGTTTTATCGGTTTTAATATATTAGGGAATATTGCACGTCCTTAGCATCAGGGGCCTAAAAAAAACAAGACCATACAAAATAGAGTATCTCTTTAGTATTTGGACAGCAATACTTTCATCTCATCAAATCAGTTATGTTAGATCTAAGGCATTACACAAATGTGAAACACCACAACCCAGTGATCGCATTGCTCTCCGCACCAGGAAAGCATCATTCCACCTGCCAGCATCTTTATACAGGTTAGACAGCACAATTCTACCCGGCCCATCTGATGGTTCCACTCTAGCCAGATTTCGAGCAGCTCTTTCTCCTACATCTATGTTCTCGTACATCTTGCATGCTGCTAACAACGTGCCCCAAATGACAGCATCCGCCTCCATAGGCATGTTTTGCACAAGCTCTTCAGCTTCGTTCAACCTCCCAGCTCGGCCTAACAGATCCACCATACATCCATAATGCTTAATGTTAGGCTCTAAACCATATGTCGCTCTCATGCTCCTAAAATGGCTTTTCCCTTCTTCCACCAAACCAGCATGGCAACAAGCACTCAAGACTCCATTTAATGTGATTGAATCAGGCTTTATCTTTTGACTCTGCAAGTCTGCAAAAATCCTCAGGGACACCTCTGCTTTCCCGTGCATAGCCAAGCCATAGATGATTGCATTCCAAGGAGTGATATTTCTGGTCTTGTCTCGGATTTGATCAAATACTTCTAGAGCAGAATCGATGCTCCCACATTTGGCATACATATCAATGATGGCTTCACTCAAATTGTCGTTGATTGGTATTGAGTTACAACGGATGAACTGATGAGCCCATCTCCCCTCCTTCAATGCGTACAAGCCAGAGATGGCTGAGAAAACACTCACCATTGTGATTTCGTTTGGCTTAAACCCTTTACCAACCATTTCATGAAAAACTTCAATGGCCAGACTATGCTTCCCGTTCTGTGTATAACCAGAAATCATCGAGCTCCAAGAGAAAACATCTCGCCGTGACATTATACTAAACAAACGTACAGCTTCATTTACTATGCCGTTCCTCATTAGCCCTGCAATAATGGCATTCCAACAAGGTATATCATCCTTAGTTCCTTCCTGAAATAGCAAATAAGCAAGTTCGACCTGCTGACATGCAGCATATAAATGAATCAATGTCACATGCATGAAGTCATGGAAGGTCATCCCCATCTTCAGTGCTAGAGCATGAAACTGTTGACCCTCAAGCAATCTAGTTGCCTGTGCACAAGTAGAGACAATGTGTACAAGAATGAAATAACCAGGTCTGGAGTCAATGGTGTGCCTCATTTCGCAATAAAGCGCCAATGCCTCCGCCAACCTCCCGACCTGTAGATATCCACCAATCATCGTGCACCAAGAGAAGATGTCCTTCCATGGAATCTCATCAAATAGGTCTCTAGCCAAATCAACCAGTCCTCCTTTTAAATAACCATTCAACATCACATTCCACGACACCACATTCCTATCCATCATATTATCAAAGATCATTCTTGCATCATGAAGAGACGAAGAAACACTATAAAGAATAACTAAATTATGCGAAACAAAAGCATGCATATCAAGACCGAGCTTCACCACCAAGCCGTGCAGAAGCATTGCATTCATCCTAGTTCCATCAGCACGCGCATAAGCAAGTAGCACACTCGGCATCGTCAATTCTCCAGGCACCACTCCCAACTGTCTCATCTCCATGTAAAGCGCAATGGCGTCCCTGTAGCACTCATTCTGAGCAAACCCCATGATCATGGTCGTATAGCTGATGCAATCTCTGAGCGGCATTTTCTTAAACAATTTGTAGGCATCTCCCAAACGGCCGTTTTTTACATAACATGAGATCATTATGTTGAAGGAGGAACAGTCCAGCGTCGGGGAGCTTTCGAAAATGGATCTCGCGCACGAAAACATCCCGGTTTTGGAGTACATGCTGATCAAGCTGTTCTGTATGAAGACATTGAAATTGAGGCCTGATTTTAGAATGAAACAATGCAGTTGCTGACCATGGGAGATTAACGAAGGGGAAGACGAGATGGATTTGAGTGTCGAAGCTAGCGAAGTGGCGCTGTTCTTAAGAATGGATTGAAGAGAAACTGGGCCGAGAGCCATAAGTGAAGTGAAGGAAATGTGGGATTTTGGGTGTAACTACAAATATCATCTGATCTGAAAGAATTGTGTGAGCAACACATATCTTGTGATAGAACAAGACTGTTAAAAATCAAACCTTGATTCATATTGATTACTAATATTAGAAATCTTGAGATAGTACAACAGAAAGAATTGCTTGATATAATCAGAAATAACATGCCAATCCAAGTCCAGCTGTAATCCTGCAAGGTTGGTGTTTTACTTTTGGGCTATGAATTTCTTTTGTTGGTTTATTTAACTGATGGACTTATTAGTTAAATATTTGGGCCAATATAAATTTTAAGTGATGGGCTGGGATCCCTTCCTACTTAGGCCTAGGAGTCTAACGACGGCAATAATGTGGACCGGGTGTTTTTTGGTATTAATAGTTTTTTGGAATAATTAATTAATTCATTATGACTTAATTTTCGCATTAATAGTTTTTTGGAATAATTAATTAAGAGTGATTATATTTTGGGTTAGCTACCACGAATAATTAAATCCACAGATTTAACTAATACTCCCTGCGTCCCACAGAAAATGTCCACATTCTTGAGTGACACGAGATTTGGAGAAGAGTTGTTAGTTGAAGTATTCAATTAGGAAGGAGGAGAGAGGGATTTATTTTCAAATATAGAAAGTGAACATCTTAAGTGTGACAAACTAAAAAGAAAATGTGAACATCTTGAATGACGGAAGGAGTACAAGAGAATTTCAGAAATCCCTAAGAAGAGGTGAAAGAATAGAATGAATAGTAGGATGCATGCATTCTACTCAAACTAAAAAAATTCTTGATGTTGATTAGCATGTTATTTTTATTTTTTTTTTGCTTTCTAAAAGGCTTTACTGCAAGCAAAATAAGATCGGAGCGAAAATTTTAGTCGAAGATTTAAGCGTATCAGATGGACTTTCTTTTTAATAAACGAAATATTTCTTTCTTTTTAATAAATGAAATATTTTTCAAGCATGACTTTAGTCATTTAAATGGCAATTATCTTTTGTCTTGCTGTATTTTATTTTTTATAAAGTATCTATTTTGGGGGGTTAGAAATAATCTACTATGCCAGTTTAGATTAATCTAATTCAGATCCTAGTAAGGTGAAAGTCCCTACTCAGATTAGTGTACACAAATATACTATTGTAAAAGGTGACCACCTTTCGGGTTAACAAATGTTTAAATATGGTAGTTTCTAAATAAAGTTAGAATGTGATTGAACTTTAGCTTAAAAAAGAATTTAGTTTGCTCGAGTATTTTTAGTGAAAAAACCTCATGCTTACTCAAATTGGCAAGATAAAACTTGTTATTTATTTTATGATTGTTTCGACACGTGTCTCTAAGTACATAAGTAATCAGTCATGCATATTTTTTCAGAATATTTGAAAATCGCTAAATCTAAACTCTCAGCGATGCATGTCTTCATGCATGGTACCATATATCTGTTTTGAATGATAATGTAGTGAATTGCCATCTCTTATAGTACTCCATCCGTCCCACAAAAGATGTCACACTTTCCTTTTTAGTTTGTCCCACAAAAGATGTCACATTTCCCTTTTTGAAAAAAGTTCTTTCTCACGTGAATTATGAATATAATAATTATATTTTCTCTCTCCATTTAACACACAAAACCAAACCTCCTAAATTCCCGTGCCCGTCCCACAAGTGTGACATCTTTTGTGGGACGGAGGGAGTATATAGTACCAATGTTCGATACTTATACTCAATCCAAGAGGATTGAAGTTCATTTTATTCATCTATTTTCCGAGCTAAAAATTGAAGTTATGTTGTTTGATTCATTGTTTTCTTCATTCCGTTTTCTACTATCACCTATCCTTAGATATACTATTAGTCGCGTTTTCCTGATAAACTTTGTTATCCCTAACAACATTGGCGGACCTATGTGGAGCCTTGGGGCTTTCATTGAACCCCCAAGTTTTCTAATATATATATTAGTAGAGATGTCAAACGGGCCGGTCCAACCCGGCCCAGGCCCGGCCCATCAATGAAATGAAGCGGGCTTGGGCTGGGCTTAGTAGGTTAAACGGACTCCAATTGGGTCTTTTTACAAACCCAGGACCGGCCCATGCCCGACAGCATCTCAATATTATACTATATATTCTTAATTCTTTGAATATATTTATTTTTTCATATCAATATAAATATTTTTTATTTTATTTATTATTAAATAAATGAACTAATCAATCTAAATCAAAATTTATAGTATCAAGTTTGATTTCCATGGTTATATAGATTAATTATTAACTACTTTTTCCTTTTGAAAATAATGTGTCTTAGAATTAATTACTACTTGATTTGCATAATTGTAGAGATTAGTTCCATATATAAAGTGATTATATGTGGGGAGTGTTATATTGCTAACTCAATACCTAATTGCTAACTACAACTAAATAATAGCCATTAGATATTCAAATTAAGGACCTAGATCATCAACCACGAAATGTCAATACGATCAACAAAAAACGTCAATAAAGTCATAGGATTAATTCTATAAAATATCAATAGGGATATTAATGTCAATTAACTACATGTTTAGTTATAACTAACTTTTAAAAGAAATCCCAAAACGTTAAATTCATATAACATATATCAAATTAAAGATAATTTTATAAGGATTCCAATGATATCATACATGCATATGTTCCGACGTCAAAATTTGAAAAAAAATTCAAAATTTTTTCAATTTTTTCGTAAAACAGAAATGTCAACATACTATATAAAATATGTCAATATAATACATGTAGAATGTCAATATAAGCAATGGGTTAACATTCTTAAAGCATTGTGTTGACATTCTCAAAGCATTGTGTTGATATTTCCGAAACACTATATTGACATTTTCATCTAAAACCCTAATTTGGCGTTTTTTTTTTATCTTTTTTTATTTTATTAATAAAAACGAAAATTGCACGTGGCAAATTGTAGACCACACGTTTTCTAAAATCCTATGGCCTTAAATTAGTTGTAGTTAGCAATTAAGTGATGAGTTAGCAATTGATCACTCCCATGTAATATGTGGATTATAAATATGTATTATGCCTTATTATCTTACGTGTACATGCATATGGGTAAAAAGATTAGATATTATCTCTACATATTCATATCTTTTCTATTAATTTATTACTAGATTGCAAGTTATTGTATATTTTAAAGATAATCATAGATTCTATTAATAATATTATGCAAAAACAATCAATTAATTCAATTACATGACCTAAAAGTATAACAAATTTGATTTCCAATTACATTTGATTCACATAATTTATACAATATATAAAATGGGAGTTTTGAGAATATTTTCAAAACTGCCATTTTATATTAAATATTATACTTTAATTAAAACTTTATTTAAATATATTTATTCAATTTAATAGGCGTCAGTTATAAAGAGGTAAAAAGAATGCCATTTAATATCAATATGTGAAATTGATATGGTCTATGGATTGGACATAAATCACAAGGCCCACCTCTGTCCATCTAGTCATAGCCTTGAGTGCATCTGTGTCTGCTTAACAGATATCTATACAATATATAAAAAGGGAGTTGGAGAAATTTACAAAATTGCCATTCAATTTAAAAAATTATATTAAATTAAAAATTATGTGGAAATTGAACATGCAAAAATGTTTCATATATATATATATATATGTAGTTAAGAGTTATTTGAATACAATGCTAGATAATTAGGAAAATGAAAAGATTTTAGTTACTTTGGTGATAATTAGGGGGAGTGGAAGTGCAATGGTTTTTGGTGATAAATTGAATGGCTTGGAGGTGGAAAGGTTTTCAATTAAACATGCAAACACGTTTACTATATATGTGTGTAGTTAAGAGTGATTTGAATACAATGTTGTTGAAGATGAAAATCGTGCCATTGAGCTTAAATATGGTTCAACTCTTGGGGGTTAGAAAGATTGTTGCTAAACATGCTCCACTTGAGCAACGCCGAGCAGAAGGGAAATCAAGGTCTTGTGTGAGTATGTTATTGGATAACATAATTTTCATTGCAAAATTTTCTTCTGTGACTTTGATGAAGATGTGAGTTTTGTTTTTATCAAGGATTGTTGTCTCATATAATCCATATTTCTTATTTTTATCTTTTACATGCCATTAGGAGCCTGGGCGGACGATGAAGGGAAAATGAGCCCGATGAAGAGGCTTGGGAGTTTAGAATAGTCTTGGATATAAATCATGAGTGTTTGGCTTGATTTATGTGGAATTAGAAGTGGTTGTTTGAGCTACAAGTGTTTGGCTTTATTTAATTAGTGGTGGTTGTTTGAGCTTCAAATTTTAGTTGAATTTAGTGGCTCGGATCGATGTAAATTTATTACTACTTTTTTATTTTTCTTATTTTTTTTTCGTTTAAATTGTGTTGATATTGTTCGTTACCACCATGTGAGATAGATGTATGATTTAACAGAAAAACATAAATTTAGTGTATTTTAAAAAATAGCAAAGGAACGAGCGATAGACCGAAAATAATGAAAACGAATTAACGGAACTCTTGTGAGGAATAAATGTAGAGTTGTTATTTCCCAAACACAATAATAAATTCAACCACAATTTCTCTCATAAATAATTAAATATTATAATAATAAATTCACTTTTTATATATATGTGAAGTTGATTTACAATAATTTTATTTTTATTTAAATCGATATGCATATTTTAGTTTAAGTTTAGTTTTATTGCTTCAAATAATATAATTTGTTGGACTAGTTGCTAATTTTTAATCAAATTTGTTACTCCTTATTTTGTTGTATGTTAAAATTATTTTACATGCATATTTTAATGTGATTATTGTAAATTTGAATTAATAAGGTGAATCGATGGACCAGTGGAAATCGATGGTGCGTGGAACAGTGGAGTATTTATTTAGATTGTTCGGGCTAAAAATAGATTACTAGAGTGGCATATTATATGGGGTAGGAATGTGATAGTACTATTTGTGAAGTTAAAAAATTATTACATTTTCATTGTGAAGGTCTATATATATATATATATATATATATATATATATATATGGTCTTGTTAGGATGAGATTTTTGGGCATAATTGAGAAATGAGATGCAATCTCAGCCACTAATTCACAATATTAACTTAATGTCAACAACTATCACATTATGTCAACACGGGGGTATAATTGTCTTTTCATTAAATTGTATTTGAAATCATTTTCTAAAATCCTCTCTAAAACTCTAGCTTCAAATCTTCAACATTCAAATCTTCAAATCTTCAACATTCAAATATTCAAATCTTCCACATTCAAATCTTCAAATCTCTCCAACATTCAAATCTTCAAATCTTCAACATTCAAATCTTCAAATCTCTTCAACATTCAAATCTTCAAATCTTCAACATTCAAATCTTCAAATCTTCAACATTCAAATCTTCAACATTCAATAAAATAACACTTATTAAAATGTCAACAACTAAAAAAATAACACTTATAATTCACATATCAATTCCGAGAATATCGAATGTCAACAACTCGTATAAAAATATCAACAACTAAAAAATAACACTTCCAATTCGCATATCAATACCGAGAATATCGAATGTCAACAACTCATATTAAAATGTCAACAACTAACAAATAACACTTACAATTCACATATCAATACCGAGAATATCGAATGTCAACAACTCGTATTAAAATGTCAACAACTAACAAATAACACTTACTATTCACATATCAATACCGAAAATATCAAATGTCAACAACTCGTATAAAATGTCAACAACTCGCGCGATGTCAATACGGAGACATTATGTCAACTACGATGTCAACAACAAACGTTATTTATGTCAACTACGATGTCAACAACAAACTTTATTTATGTCAACTATTATGTCAACAACAACATTTTACAAATAATCAATGTCAACAACAAATATTTTCATGTCAACGACGTATTATTTGTTTTGTGTCAACAACAACGATTTACATATAATTTATGTCAACAACAAACGTTATTATGTCAACGAACTATATAATTCATGTCAACGACCTATATAATTAATGTCAACGAACTTGTAAAAATTGGAATTTCCCCCAATTTTCTCTCTCTCTCTAGACAACCTAACCATGGTTGGTTAATAAAGAGAGAGTGATGAAAATTGAAAAACGATATCCAAAAATTGCAAAACCAAATTCAGCTCAAAGAATCAAAAGAAACTCAACTCCTGTTGCAGATTAAGAATTGCAGCTCTAAGTGTCAACAACTCAAAAACAATTCTTGCAATTAAAAACTAACAACTATTTTCTTTTCTTCTTCTTCTTCTTCTTCTTCTTCTTCTTCTTCTTCTTCTTCTTCTTCTTCTTCTTCTTCTTCTTCTTCCATTCCACTTTTTCTCTTCTGCGATTAAAAACTAACATTACACACACAAGCAATCAAAAACTAAAGGAATATACCAGCAAAGCCAAACTTCCTGATAAAATACACAATTTATTGATTTACAATTCCTACAGAATAATCGTTTGATTGCAATTAATTCATCAAATTCAACAGCCGATCGGAAAATTCATCATAGCAGGATAACTAATTGAGAATGAATTGAGAGGGTTTAGCTGCTCACCGCTTCATAGAGGGGTGCCTCCGCCGCATCTCGCGCCATTTCAACAATTCGCTCGTGATGGTGCCGAAGCTGAAGAAGAAAAAAGGCAGGAAATTGCTCAATTCGGAGGAGGAGCAATTCGCCGAGTACGAGAAAATGCGCGGTGAATTTCCGGCGTGGCTGAGTAGATCGGATCGGAGGCTGCTGCAGGCGGCAACGAACGAGTTCTGCTTGGCGGAGGCAGAATCAGGCGGAGCAGGTAGAGAATCAGAGCGCGGCGGCGGCGCGGCGTTGGTGGTGGCGATGAATTTGAGGGATCCGTTCCTGGATTTTAGCCTTTTAGGGATTTGATGGCGGAGATGGCAGAGGGCGGCGGGAAGAGGGATTGAGAGTTTTTGGTGAAGATGAAGAATCTAATTAAAACACGAAATGACTATTATACCCTTTCATAATAAATTAATCTAAAAATATTTTTTGTGTGGCAAAATCTGGACCACTCATTTAATAAAAATGAGTGGCTGATATTGCATCTCATTTCTCAATTAGCCTAAAAAATCTCAATTGACCTATATCAATTGAGATTTTTTATGCTAATTGAGAAATGAGATGCAATATCAGCCACTCATTTTTATTAAATGAGTGGTCCAAATTTTTCCACATGGAAAATATCTTTAGATTAATTAATTATGAAATGAAAGAATGGTAATATCATGGTAAATTTTATTCAATAAATATTTTTTTAATTTTTTATTAATTTTTTTTATTTTTTTTTAATTTTTTGTAATTTTTTTTTAAATTTTTTATTTTTATTTTTCAACTACATATACAATTCATGTCAACTACACACATATAATGTCAACTATGTGTACAATCCATGTCAACCACACACACAATTCATGTCAACTATGTGTACAATCCATGTCAACTACATATACAATTCATGACTACACAATATAATGTCAACTACATGTACAATTCATGTCAAATAGTATTTATTCAATAAAGTTGTTGACATTTGATGTGTAGTTGACATGAATTGTATATGTAGTTGAAAAAAAAAAATTTAAAATTTTAAAAAATTTTAAATAAAAATTAAATAAAAAATATTAATAAAATTACAATTATGCCCCTCTGTTGACATAAACTACATGCTGTTGACATTTCACAAATATTCTGGATTAGTGGCTGAGATTGCATCTCAATTCTCAATTAGGTTGATAAATCTCAACCTAACAATATATATAGGGTCTTGTTAGGTTGAGATTTTTGGGCCTAATTGAGAATTGAGATGCAACCACAGCCACTCATTCGCGCGATGTCAACAGCTTGTAGTTTATGTCAATAGGGGGTATTTTTGTCATTTCAGTTCTAAAATGTTTAAACTATATTCTAAATACTCTGTAAAACTCTCGAACGGTTTCTCAAAGTTCTCTCCCAAGTTTCTGTCGCGATTCATCGCGATTCTAAATACAATTTTGCATCTTCTCTCCTCTTCGTCGCGATTCATCTCCTAATCTTAGATTTCGGTCAGTTTTCTACATCAATTAATTTCGAAAAATGAGGATCGAAGAAATAGTTGAAGCTGAAGCGGCGATTGCATCCAGAAAAAGGCATTCCAAATCGGCGGTCGTTGAAGCGACTTCTTCAGGTTAAGAAATTGATTCAAATTTTAAGTATATTGCTTCGATTTTAGTGTATTACAACACATCTGGATTCGTTTTCTTATGAAATCAATTTCTGCTGATTTTTTTTTGTTGATTAGCGATGGTAGAATCAGAAGAGATGGAAAGGAACAATGCTTCTGGAAAAAACGGAAGAGGACAAGCATCACCTTCCAGTTAAGGATTTGTTTAAATTTTTAAGATTATTGACATTTTAAATTTATCGCTATTGACGTAGCTATAATAATATACTATTGACATAGTGTACGACTGTTTGAATGATTGTTGACATAATTATATTGATATAGTGTATGCTTGTTTGACAAAGTGTATGCTTGTTTGAATGGCTGTTAGGATGGTTGTAGAAAACATATGTATGGCTGTAGTAGTATGTCAATAGCTATTGACATAGTGTATGCTTGTTTGAATAGGTGTTGACATAATTATATTGACATAGTGTATGCTTGTTTGACATAGTGTATGCTTATTTGAATGGCTGTTAGGATGGCTATAGAAAACATATGTATGGTTGTAGTAGTATATCAATAGCTATTGGCATATTGTGTGTTTGTTTGAATAGTTGTTGACATAGTCATATTTATGTGAACAGGGTATGCTTGCCATGAACTTTTATAAGATATTAACAGGGTATGTCAGTATTATAAACTTTAACTATTAACATAATAGTAATAAGATAATTGTTCTTGCTATATATGGGATATACCTGTTCATGACAGAGTATACTTAATGTCTGAACTTCTGTTAATTGTGCTAGGTATATCTATTGACGTAATTTTAGTAATATACATGCACTTGCTATCAACAAAGTATACTTGTTATTGTCATGATATTGTGTATAATTGATATAGATTTATTATGTTTGATTTTAAACCAATAACAGAAAAATATGAAAAATGAGTACTTCACTATCTCCGAAAGAGTTAATGATTATTGAAAAAAAACAAAAGAAAAGGGTAAAGGATGAAAAACTGATTGAGATTGCTGAAAATTTATCTCAAAGGCTTCTAGTGAAAAGGAAGCCGTTGTTTTTTGTTGATACAATAAGCTAACTGAATTAGGAACAGATTAATGTTGTGAAGGAGTTGGGTTTTGAGAGTGTCCTACATTTCAACATTGATTACATTCCTAGTAGGTTAGCATTCTCATTATTAAAAAGTTTTGATGAAAAAAAGTGCAAGATAAAACTTTATAATGAGAAAAAAAATTCATATCACTGAAAAGGATGTGGAGCTTGTATACAGATTTCTAAGGGGTGACATTACTTACTCCAGAGATAAGTGGAAAAAGTAATGCACCTTTCATGAGGGAGATAACAGAACAATGTAATACGAAATCAGAAAACGTGAACCATAAAGCTGTTGAACAACTTATGTTAGCAGATCTTCAAGGAGGAACACAGTTCAAGAGAATGTTCTTGGTCCTATTAGAATCAGTATTGATTGAGCAATCAACATGTGGAATGATAAATTCTAAGATTGGAGGGATAATTGATGATCTGGATAACGTGAGAAATATCAATTGTTAATCATATACAATGTTTGTGCTCAAGTTTGCAATGAGAAATTGGTCGAAGACAGAGAAGAACGCCTTTGCAGGACCACTTCCCTTCCTTATGGTATGTTTTACATTTTGTATTACAGATTATTAACCGTTAACATGATTACATTGAGTTGTATGTGTAGTTGATATAGCTTGTACTATAGTTGACATAAGTTGTATTAGTTATTTAAGTGGCTTGTGTATTGAGTTGACACTACACACTAGTAATTGACATGCATTTTTTAACATATGCAACTCTGTTACTTAGACAGAGTTACACAAGACAAGCGTTCTGTTCCTCCCACATTTCCATTAATGAAAGAATGGAAAAGTGAGCATCTTCAGGCTAGAGAAGATAGAGAGACCAATGCAGAAGTTTTTGGTTTAGGACGTATAAAGAAGAGATACATTCGTAATGAGGAGCAGCAGCAAGGGAATGAAGAACAAAGTCTTGATGTAGATGACAGTGGAGTTGGGTCTTCTTCTCAGAACCTACTCCCATCAGATATGATGACAAATGTATTGCTACACGATGATTGCATTAATTTACAATAACTAGAGGTTGCAGCGATGTTACAACTGGCTCATGATTGGATAGAAGCAAACATGGGCAAATTGCTTGGGCTAAACAACAAGTACAAGGAGTTGTTTAGTCGTAGAAATAAGAAGTGAACAAAAAGTGATTTTAATGTTTGATGTTAACTTATTTTTTGGATGGGTTTTAAAACTATTATTGTGGATTCTGACTTTTGAACTTATCAGTTATATCAAATGTTAATCAGTTCAACAAATTATATTGAAATGTCAACAACCTATAACCAAATGTCAACAGCTTGTATAAAGTGTCAACAACTCGGAAAACAAATATTATAATTAAAAAAAAATCATACGATAGATGTCAATAGAGAGCAAAATCAAATATCACCAACTAATAAGAAAATGTCAATAACTTGTAGTATATGTTAACAACTAATAAAAAACAACTATGATTGTTGTTGACATGGCTTGTACGTGTAGTTGACATGACTTATAATTGTTGTTCACATGTTTTCTATGAGTAGTTGACATGGCTTGTACGTGTAGTTGACATAGTATGTAACATAGTTGACATGACTTGTATGTGTAGTTGACACGATATGTACCGTAGTTGATATGACTTGTATGTGCCGTTGACACGATGTGCATCATAGTTGGCATAATTATATTAGTTGTTGACACGTCTAGTATATATAGTTGACATGATTTTTAATTGTAATTAACCTTAAAAACATGAATTGTATTTGTAATTACCCCTCCAGGCAGGATTGGGGCAGTCTGGACGACCGCATCGGCGAGGAGCACGGAAGGAAACCTGACTCCAACTTGTATTACACCACAACAACTGAGTTTTGAACACCACCGCATTACACAACATAAATTTTCAACGAATTAGGAAATCAATCAGCGTAGCAAAACTCAATCCGGTGTCATAATCTACTTGCGGTTGACATTTCGAAAATGTTGTGGATTATGTCAACTATACACATATAATGTCAACTATAAGTTGTTAACATTTGATGCAAGCTATTGACGATAATACCCCTAGTTGACATAAACTACACGCTGTTGACATCGCGCGAAAATTGTGAATGAGTGGCTGCATCAAATGTCAACAACTTATAGTTGACATTATATGTGTATAGTTGACATGATTATGTCAACTAGGGGGTATTATCGTCATTTCATTTCTAAAATGGCGGAATATCAAATGTTAACAACTCGTATTAAAATTTCAACAACTAAAAAATAACACTTATAATTCACATAGCAATAGCCAGAATATCAAATGCCAGAATATCAAATGTCAACAACTTAGCTTTCACCGACGACGACTTCCATTCATGCAATCAACGATTTCTCGGTCAACAACTTATAGCAAAATGTCAACAACTTATATATCAAATGTTAACAGCTTGTCAACAACTTCTATATAGTGTCAACAACTCAAAAACAATTCTTGCAGTTAAAAACTAACAACTATTTTATCTTAATTTTTTTATTTGACACAAGTTCCGGCATCATGATCATACAACACATGTTGAAGAGTTGATTTTCTTGCTTGCTGTATCCTATCAATTTCTAATTACACACTTCCTAGATCCAGTAAATCAACTAGATCACAAGGTCTAGAGACTCACAAGACTGGAAGTCTGGTCGTTGGTACGCAAGCAAACCTTCAAAACCCTCAACCACAGATACTAAACTAGCACAGGGAAGTAGGGATCGATCCCACAGAGATGGACTCGTAAAATACATGCGTAGAGAATTGGAAACTATTTTTGGGTTGGCTGCTGCCACGCATATTTTGGGTTGAGGAATTTAACTAAGTGAATTTGGAAATAAAGTATGCTATGCTAACTGCTAGATCTAGGCAAAAAATGAATTATGTATAAGAACTAAATCAAATCAACTACTAGATCTGGGACTTCTACGAACATCTCTAGACCAAGGAGATTAAAACAAGTGGGGACCAAACTCTGAAAAAGGTAAGTACGGACAGAATCGAATCTGCAGCCTAACTAACTAAAGCATCAACTGAAAATGACTTCATCTTCTTCAACGAACACAAATAAATGCAGAGATCAAGAAAAACAAACTCAGATGTAGATCGGAGGCATAATCTTAACAGAAAACTAAACAACGACGGAAATTAAACTGCTAGACGAAGCAAACCAAGCAGAACAAAATCCCCATAATCTCATGCACAAATTTCACCTCCCCTGTTCAGATCCACACTTCGGATGCTAAATCCACTCCGGATCCAAGCATCAGAACAAAAATCCAACCGAACACAACTTCAATACCACGATTCTCGAATCTCCTAAAATATTCAGCAACAAATTCAAGAGAACATCTCAAATAAACAAACCAAAATAGCAAGCATCATAATAATCAACACGAAATCTAACTTCATCAAAGCAAATCAAATGTAAATAGAACGGATAAACTGATTCAGCAACAAAACAACAAGCTCGACTTCCAAACGTGAAGTTCGAGACTGAACTGAGTACCAAACAGAAATTTTAAAAGAACAATTGTTTCTTCGCCCTCAAGGGACGGTGATGCACTGATACGAGACTCCTGAAAACGAAAACCTCCCCAAATTTCCCATATCCCTAGTGTGTGTGCTAAGAGCGTGACTGTGTGTGGAGTGTAACCGATCTGCCATTCTTGTTGCGCACTCCTTTATTTATAAGCTTCGAGGTGGGGCCCAGCGAGGTATTGATTGACTTGATTGCCCTCAGCTTTTGGCTTCCTTCCTCTAGCTTTTCCTCGTGATTCCGTTCCTGCTCCTCGCTAGATATCCTCCTCCAGCATCTCCTGGATCTAGCGCTACACACACACCTGGCTTAACAAAACTTGTTAGATCCAGCAGAAATGTGATGTTTTTCACTACATAACCAATGCATGAAATTAGCCTTATCAAACTGCTCACACTTAAACCATACTTGTCCTCAAGTATAAAGACAAGAAGAAAAGAAGAATAAGGCGAATTTCAAGCATGGTTATCCCCTTGACCGACTCTACAGACTCTAGACAAAACTCCTACACCTAGACACAACTGAGGCAAAGCTAGACACTAAAACAAAGAGTACATAATCACATAAGATGAAAACACATAAACACATATGCATGAACTGGTTTCAACTTTTAGACAACCGTCCCCACAAGATTAAGGTCAATCCAACAGGCTGCACTCCTCCAAATAGGCCCTTTTCTCCCCTCTACCTAGCCAATCTGTCAGCTCGTCAAGATAGCCTGTTACTTCCCCAATTGTTAGATTCACTCGATCGCTCATTCCTTACCAGGGATGTTAGGACCGATTCTCTCTTAAGTTATTGCCAAACCACTGAAACCTCGGGTTATGAGAATTCCTCCTTCTATCCTCCGTCACTATCCCCCTTTTTTTCTTTTTTTTTTTTTTTCTTTCTGGACTTCGTCCAGCTTATACCTCCTTGATTTCCTGGACTTCGTCCAGCTTATACCTCCTTGATTTCCTGGACTTCGTCCAGCTTATACCTCCTTGATTTTTTTCTCTCTTTTTATTTCCTCCTCTGGACTTCGTCCAGCTTATACCTCCAGATTTTATGATTATATATTTTCTCCTTTCCCCCTTTTTTATTTATATTTTTTTTTTTTTTTTCTTCTCTTTTCCTTCAGCATTCAGTGGCAGACTTTTGACATATGTTAGCTCTAAGTGTTATCACAGGCTTATAACTCACCTCTAGAGTAGGGCTTCACAACTGAGCAAGTAAAGGCATTTACTATCGTTCTCGCTTCATTCAGATTGGTTCGGCTTACTAAAGAATCAGGCTTCTAAGTTGGAATACCTCCTATTTTCAATTGCTCTCCCTAAGGGAATCTGCCGTATTATATCCACTAGTTCATGCGACACACCCCTAGACCTACGACTCCTCAAAGCATAATAACACTGCATTGATTCCTCTCCCCCTCCCACTTCACTCAAGCTTGTCCTCAAGCCATCGTCGTGAAGGGGGGAAAACAGAGAATTCAATGCAGAATTAAACAACAATTTCACTTCTCACACTTAGACCGAGCAACGGGCTAAGTGGGAGAAGAATAAACCAACAGAAAACATAGAACTTCTCACACTTAGACCAAGCATTGGGCTAAGTGGGAGAAGATAGCATAAAACACAGCAACGCATGGAAATAAAACACAGAAAAAGAAACACAAAAACTAAAATTTACTTGGTCTGGGGAAATTGCTCATTTCTGGGGCTGGCTCCCGCGAGAGCCAGACGGTGGTGGAACACTGGGGCGGTTTGTTTTCACTTTCTTCTTCGCTGGTTGCTCCAGCTCTTCCTTTCCTTCTGCAGCTTGATCGAGTCCTGGTTTCCTCATTAGCATTTTCGTCCTCGGTGGATTTGGAACTTTCTCGGGAATAGTCGGGGTGGTCAACTGCTGGAATGGCTTGATCGAGGGACTGCTGTGGATGATCTTCTGTGCCTCGCCACTTGACCCAGGAGTCGACTTCGACTGGGTCAAGGGAAGCGTCTGATGCAGCCATTTCAACATCCGCGTAGATATCTCCACAGCTTCCGCCACTCTTTCACTTTGTTTGGCACATTTCGTGGCCAAATCTGCTACGTTGCTGCTCAGAACTTTTACTTCTTCCCGACTCCCATTGAGTTCCTTCCGTATTCCCCCGAGTTCCTTCATCATCTCCTTTTTCATCAGTTGCATTTCCTTTTTCATGTCCTGCACCTCCTTCCTAAGCTCTTCCACCTCTTCACTTGGCATGGCCTCCTCAGCTTCCTCCGGCTCCGCCTTCGCTTTATCTCCCAGCGAATAGAAGTAAGTCTTGTTGCCTTGAGTTTGCAACAAGCCCTTGTTGAAGAAGTAGTCTACGCTGAAAACCTCTGGGCGGTCGCACATCACGACCTCGGGAGCAAGCTCGGCGATCTTCACCTCAATGTTTCGTTGCAGGCATGACATCAGCGACCGTACTCCTCCATAATTGTCGGCATTTTGAATTTCAAATTATAACTTCCCTCCTCAACTGCTCCTTCATGCACTCTTCCTCTAATTGATTCCCTTGACCGCGACCTAAAAAAATATGAAGACCCCAGACTCCTGGGTCAAGGTTAAAGTACGAGACATAAATCCCCTTTGAGTTTGGGTCTTCGAAAATATTTTTGGAAATTTTTGAATTTTTATTTTGTTTGGATTTTCTTTGTCTTCTAAAGCAATTAAACTATGTACAATTACCTTTGAATATTCTCGAATCCCCTGGATCAGTGTGTAAAAACATAACATTTCCCTTGACCCAGGAGTTCATCGAGAATATTCCTTTGTCTGGCTAAGTGATAACTGAGAGCGCACGTAGTGGTATTTCCTCCACTACGCATAGCTCAGAATTATCCCTATAGACTTTCAATCGATGGCCATTAACAAGAAAAGGGACCGAGTTAGGAGCACTTCCCTGGATTTCCACTGCTCCGTGTGCGCGGAGGCCAACGATGGTATATGGACCTACCCACTTTGACTTCAACTTCCCTGGCATTAGCTTGAGTCTGGACTGAAATAGAAGTACTTTCTGCCCCACCTGAAGTTCCTTGACCCGGAGGTTCTTGTCGTGCCAGAGCTTCGTTCTTTCCTTGTACCACATTGCTGAATCGAATGCCTCTAGCCGTAGTTCCTCCAGCTCCTGTAATTGCAGCTTCCTTTCTTCTTCACATGCCACAGACTTCATATTCATTTCCTTAATGGCCCAGTATGCCTTGTGCTCCACTTCCACGGGTAAGTGACACATTTTCCCAAACACCAACCTATAAGGTGACATCCCGATTGGTGTCTTGTAAGCAGTTCTATACGCCCACAAAGCATCGTCAAGGCGTTTACTCCAATCCTTCCTTGTGGTGTTAACTGATTTTTCCAAAATACTCTTTATCTCCCTATTAGAGACTTCAGCTTGCCCATTCGATTGGGGGTGATATGGTGTAGACAATCTATGATGCACGCCGTATTTCCTCATGAGCGCTTCTATAGTGCGGTTGCAGAAGTGTGTTCCTTGATCTGAGATAATCGCTCTAGGAACTCCATATCTGCTGAAAATGTTTGACTTCAGAAACTTGGCCACCTCTTTAGACTCACAAGTGGGCGTAGCCTTCGCCTCTATCCATTTGGAAACGTAGTCTACAGCGACCAATATGTAAGCATTTCCGTACGACGACGGAAATGGGCCCATAAAATCCATCCCCCAAACATCGAAAATTTCGCAGATCACTATGGGCACTTGGGGCATCTCATCTCGTCTCGAGATTCCCCCTGTCTGTTGACACCTTTCGCAGCATTGACAGTATTCAAAGGCATCCTTGTTCAATGTAGGCCAGTAGAATCCACTGTCTAGAACTTTCCTTGCGGTTCTCCTTGGTCCGAAATGCCCTCCACACGCCAAGGAGTGACAATGATGGAGTACATCTCTTTGTTCCCATTCAGGAATGCAACGTCGAATTATCTGATCTGCACACATCTTCCAAAGATAAGGATCATCCCAGAAGTAATATTTGGCTTCGCTTTTAAGCTTCATCTTCTGGGCCCGGGAGGCTTCCCCTGAACTTGGCACCTCTCCCGTGACCAAGTAATTTGCCAGGTCTGCGTACCATGGTTCTGCGTTACGTACGCGCTTTCCTCGATCAGATTCTCCTGGACCTGTTAAAACTAAGACAGATTCCCAGCTTATCGGTCTAGGTGGTTCGTCCATATAGTACAAATGTTCTTCGGGAAAAACATCGGGAATAGCCTCGTCCGTATCTCCTTGATGAATTCTACTCAAGTGGTCAGCCACTCGATTCTCTGTTCCTCTTTTGTCCCTTACTTCCCAATCAAACTCCTGTAGAAGTAGGACCCATCGAATTAGCCTTGGCTTTGATTCTTTCTTAGCTAGCAAGTACTTTATTGCTGCATGATCAGTGAAAACAATAACCCTTGACCCAAGAAGATAAGGGCGGAATTTTTCGAACGAGTAGACGACAGCCAACATTTCCTTCTCCGTAGTATCGTAATTCTTCTGAGCTTGATTTAGTGTCTTGGACGCATAGAAAATTACGTAGTTTTTCCCATCTATCTTCTGCCCTAGGACGGCTCCCACAGCGAAATCGCTCGCGTCGCACATTATCTCAAAAGGGTGATTCCAGTCTGGTGCCCTGATAATTGGTGCGGACACTAGTCTATCCTTGAGCAATTGAAATGCCCTCTTGCATCCCTCATCAAACTCGAACTCCACATCGTTGTGCAGCAAATGAGTGAGTGGTTGCGCAATTTTTGCAAAGTCCTTGATAAACCTTCGATAAAACCCTGCGTGACCGAGGAATCCTCTAACTTCCTTTTGATTTGTAGGGTAAGGTAGCTTTGCAATCACTTCCACCTTTGCCTTGTCCACTTGTATTCCTCTTTCAGAGACCACATGACCTAAAACAATCCCCTCAGTTACCATGAAGTGACATTTTTCAAAATTCAGAACTAGATGTTTCTCTTGACATCTTTGCAGCACTAGGTCAAGGCTGGCTAAACAAGTATCAAATGAGCCTCCATATACAGTGAAATCATCCATGAATATCTCGATGCACACCTCTAGTAGATCCGAAAAAATACTCATCATACAACGTTGGAATGTCCCTGGTGCATTACATAGACCAAATGGCATCCTTCGGTAGGCATAAGTTCCAAAAGGGCATGTAAATGTGGTCTTTTCCTGGTCCTCTGGGTTCACGAAAATCTGGAAATAACCGCTATATCCGTCGAGGAAACAGAAATACTGTTTGCCAGCCAGCCTCTCTAGCATCTGGTCAATGAATGGTAAAGGAAAATGATCCTTTTTGGTGGCTTCATTTAGTTTCCTATAGTCGATGCACATCCTCCATCCAGTGACCAGTCGAGTAGGCACCAACTCGTTCTTGTCATTCTTCACCACTTGTATTCCAGATTTCTTCGGTACCATGTGAACCGGACTGACCCACTCGCTATCTGGAATAGAGTATATGATTCCAAGGGACAGTAGTTTCAGAACTTCCTTGAGCACTTCCTCCCTCATGTTTGGATTCAGTTTCCTTTGTGGATCACGCCGAGCCTTTGCCCCTTCCTCTAGTCTGATGTGGTGCATGCAAAGATCAGGGCTAATTCCAACTAGGTCAGAAAGTGTCCACCCTATGGCCTTCTTGTTCCTCCTTATTACTTCCAGCAGCGCACTCTCTTGGTCTTCAGTCAAGCGGCTGTTAATTATCACTGGACAAGTTTCTCCTTCCTCCAGGTATGCATACTTTAAATTTTCAGGCAAAGTTTTCAACTCCTTCTTCGGTGTGATGGCTTCCTGAGGTAAAGGGTTCTCCGCCTTACTTCTTGGCGCCATTTCCTCTAGATTCGCTCCCTCGTCTGGGCTCTTCTCCTGAACAGATCTGGCTGATTGGAATGATAGTGGCTGGTGGCAGAATGCCATGATCGCTTCATTGATCTGATCATCTGTCAAGTCCTGTGTGAAAAAAGTTTCACACCATCCTGTCACCTCCTTTTCTACAGTCTGGCTCAGCTCCGAATTGTCAAACTGTTCCTGCATTAGTTCAGTCTCAAGATATTCTTGGACTAGGGGGTTAATTACATCTACAACATGCAAGTTTTCAACATCAAGCGGTTTTTTCATAGCTTCTTCAATGTTGAAGGTGTATTTCTCCCCATGATAGTCCAGGCATATGGTTCCATCAAACACATCAATAACAGTCTTCGCGGTGCGAAGGAAGGGTCTCCCCAGTAACACCCCACTAGACTCAGCAGATTCATTACCCCTCATTTTTATCACATGAAAATCAGCTGGGTATAGGAAATCATGCACTCTGACTATGACATTTTCCAATACTCCCTCAGGCGATATGCATGTTCTATCGGCCAACTGAATCACTACTTTAGTATCGACCAAACTGACTCCCACCAATTTTTTATATATTGACAGTGGTAGGACATTTATCGAAGCACCTAGATCACACATGGCATGCTCAATTTTAATATCACCTATAGAAATAGGAAGAGTGAACATACCTGGATCTGTACACTTTGACGGCATCCTCCTCTTTTGTATCACGGCGGATACATTTTCTCCTATAACAATCTTCCCATCAGGTTTGGTTTTTCCTGCTATGAATTCCTTGATGAACTTGCTGAAGGTGGGTATTTTCAGAGCCTGCAAAAAGGGTAGGTTAATCTCCAGCTTACTAAATATTTCCACAAGGTCCTCAGTATCATCTTTCTTTTTCTTGGCTTCTCCTCGATATGGGAATGGTTTGGGTCGCTTTACTGCATTCGTGGAACTCCCTGCTGGGGCTGCACCTGTCTCCCTGCTTCCCTCTTTAAGTTCCAACTCAGGTTCTGGATCAAGGAAAAATGGGTCACTTAGTCGAGGCATAGATCCCCTTAAATCTCCCTCCTGGAGGTCATCCTGTATAGGAATTTCTCTGAGTCCAGGATCATCTCCTCGAGACTTCTGATTCCCCTTTTCTCCGTTCATCTGTGAGGGTGTCTCCTCGTTTATCACTTGCTTCGGTCCTTCATAGCCTTTCCCCGATCTCAAGGTAATTTGACTAATATTTGCTCGGTCTGGTGGTTTGACAGTGGCAGGCAATTTCCCTTCATTTCCCCGCATTTCGTTCAGCGACGTGGCCAACTGGGACATCTGCTTTGCCAACATGTCCATGGCAGACTTCTGCTCCTGCTGGGCATCTTGAATTTTGTGCACCACGTCATTATTAGCCTGCATGTTATTCTGCATGTGTTGTTGGAAATTTACCAGGTCATGCACCATGTCATCAAGATTCCGCTGTGGTCGGAAACCTTGAATTGAACTGGGATTAAATCCTTGATTTTGATTGGTTCCAACCACCTGGTTCTGGCGAAAATTTCCCTGACCTCCTTGATTATTGTTGTACTGGGTTGCTGGACCTGGGTGACTCTGTTGGAAATTTTGATTGTTTCCTGAATTGTTCCTCTGATGCGGTGGCACATAAGAATTCCCTTGGTTGCTCTGGTTCCTGTTGTTCCAGTTATGCTGATCCCCTTGGTTACGGAAATTCCAGTTGTTCAGCCCCTCTTGCTGCTTCCCTGCCCAGTTAGAATTATGCTGTGGTCCTTCCTGATTCCGGCTGGGCCATGTCTGCTGGTTCTCCGCTGGACCTGGGTGTTGTGACTGTGGTTGTTGGTTCCCTTCAGCCCATCTGAAACAAGGATTGTCCCTCCATGGTGCCTCCTTAATCTTCCACTGGTTCCAGTTGGTATTTTGATTACTTTGATTCCAATTCCCCATTGCATTCACTTGAGCTTGGAAATCTCCATCGAGTGAGGGATTATTGTAAAATTGAAGCTGATGTTCCTCTTGACCTGGGTTTTTTTCCTTATCAGTCGACCCAGGGGTATTTTTCTTTTCAATGGCATTTAGCAGTGCCTTCTCCAGTCGATCTATTCTGTCTCTAACCTCTTCTCCTTCTCGTTCCTTAACTGTGTTCGCGGAGCTTCTCCTCATGATAGCACGCGGGCAGTCATACGCCTTCTTCGCGTCGATTAATCTTCCCAGAATCTCGCGTGCCTCGCTTGCCTTATTCTTGGTGAAATTCCCCCCGCTCGAGGAATTCATTAAGTCCTTGGACTCAGGATTTGCCCCTTCGTAGAATAGATAAAATGTTTCAGCCTCCGTCATCCTGTGATTTGGGCAAGCGTCAAGCAGGCCTTTAAACCGAGACCAATATTGGCTTAAAGATTCATCGTAGTCCTGCTTACACTCTTGAATTTCTTTTTTCAAAGCGTTTGTCTTATTGGACGGAAAGAAATAGTCCAGGAACTCCAATTTGAAATCCCTCCATGTGGTGATCGAGTCAGGTGGAAGCCTCAGCAACCAAGTGTTTGCCTCTCCTTTCAATGCAAATGGAATCGCTCGCAGGCGATAGTCCTCCTCGGTAGTTTCGTTAGGCCTTTTCTGGATGCTACATAGCTTACTAAACTCGTTCAAAAACTCATAAGGACACTCATTCCTCCGTCCAGAGAATGTAGGTAAAACGCCCAGCACATTCGTCTTGATCTCAATAGACCGCTGACGTTGATTTGACACTATGGCATGAGCTGGCTCTCCGTCGAGATGTGCAGTTAGCGAACCAATCTCTGGGTCTAGGTCCACTAAGTTTGCCATTACAGACTCCTCTTCCTCCCTTTCCGAATGCTCAGTTTCTGACGACGACCGTGAATCCTCTTTCCCCGATGAATTCCACTCTTCTTCACTCCCTGATTCAAACGGAAATGGATCTACAGTTGACAACCCCGATCTGGTAGTTATGGCGGATGTTGATTCCTTAACTTGCCACTTCAACTGCACGTTCCTTGACCAAGATGGGTTGCTCCAGATTCCTGACCTTGAGCCCTTGCTCATAAACTGCCAAAAGCGAAATTCAAAAGATTAAAACTATTTACACCAAATCTCTAAACACATAAACAAACTACGCCATCCATCCCCGGCAACGGCGCCATTTGAAGAGTTGATTTTCTTGCTTGCTGTATCCTATCAATTTCTAATTACACACTTCCTAGATCCAGTAAATCAACTAGATCACAAGGTCTAGAGACTCACAAGACTGGAAGTCTGGTCGTTGGTACGCAAGCAAACCTTCAAAACCCTCAACCACAGATACTAAACTAGCACAGGGAAGTAGGGATCGATCCCACAGAGATGGACTCGTAAAATACATGCATAGAGATTTGGAAGCTATTTTTGGGTTGGCTGCTGCCACGCATATTTTGGGTTGAGGAATTTAACTAAGTGAATTTGGAAATAAAGTATGCTATGCTAACTGCTAGATCTAGGCAAAAAATGAATTATGTATAAGAACTAAATCAAATCAACTACTAGATCTGGGACTTCTACGAACATCTCTAGACCAAGGAGATTAAAACAAGTGGGGACCAAACTCTGAAAAAGGTAAGTACGGACAGAATCGAATCTGCAGCCTAACTAACTAAAGCATCAACTGAAAATGACTTCATCTTCTTCAACGAACACAAATAAATGCAGAGATCAAGAAAAACAAACTCAGATGTAGATCGGAGGCATAATCTTAACAGAAAACTAAACAACGACGGAAATTAAACTGCTAGACGAAGCAAACCAAGCAGAACAAAATCCCCATAATCTCATGCACAAATTTCACCTCCCCTGTTCAGATCCACACTTCGGATGCTAAATCCACTCCGGATCCAAGCATCAGAACAAAAATCCAACCGAACACAACTTCAATACCACGATTCTCGAATCTCCTAAAATATTCAGCAACAAATTCAAGAGAACATCTCAAATAAACAAACCAAAATAGCAAGCATCATAATAATCAACACGAAATCTAACTTCATCAAAGCAAATCAAATGTAAATAGAACGGATAAACTGATTCAGCAACAAAACAACAAGCTCGACTTCCAAACGTGAAGTTCGAGACTGAACTGAGTACCAAACAGAAATTTTAAAAGAACAATTGTTTCTTCGCCCTCAAGGGACGGTGATGCACTGATACGAGACTCCTGAAAACGAAAACCTCCCCAAATTTCCCATATCCCTAGTGTGTGTGCTAAGAGCGTGACTGTGTGTGGAGTGTAACCGATCTGCCATTCTTGTTGCGCACTCCTTTATTTATAAGCTTCGAGGTGGGGCCCAGCGAGGTATTGATTGACTTGATTGCCCTCAGCTTTTGGCTTCCTTCCTCTAGCTTTTCCTCGTGATTCCGTTCCTGCTCCTCGCTAGATATCCTCCTCCAGCATCTCCTGGATCTAGCGCTACACACACACCTGGCTTAACAAAACTTGTTAGATCCAGCAGAAATGTGATGTTTTTCACTACATAACCAATGCATGAAATTAGCCTTATCACATGTCAATAGCCTGCATATTAAATGTCAACAGCTTATCAACAATAAATCTAGAACTTTCCAACAATCTCACATTTCCGAATCAAAAGCAAAATCGTTCAATTTCACAGCCACGAAGCTTGAATCAGAGACATATGAAGCATCAACTACTCTTGGCGCTCAAATTCGTCACTCTAAGTGGCGCGTACATGTTCACGTGCTCCTGAACTCCAGTGCACAAGCTTCCACCTCAAGTGAAGAAAATTTTTGACCTTTCATCATGTAAGCACTCGGTTCCATATGCAAAGTAGTCCGAGGCCTTATAATATGATATCCTTCTTAATGAGCTGGTCAAGCATCTTCACACCTCTATCATATTGACCAGTCTAGCAACAATTTTCAATCAGAACACCGTAATGCCCTGCTTCTGCTGGAATATTCAGCTTAATCATCGCCTTCAACACATCAAGCAAAATTTCATTTATCATTTATTTAAGGGAGGAAATTTGGAATTAATACCTGCCACAATAATGTTCTACAAATTCAGACAGAAAAGCTATTTGCTAGAAGAAGCTACAAAGCATCAGCTCCTTTACCCCTAAACCTATCCAAGAAAAAGAATTTCAATTCAATCCATACTAAAACATCAGTTCTTGAACACACACACTCACACAATCACACTAAGATTTTCAATTCAATCCATACCTGACATTATACGTGTAGTTGACATCAAATGTCAACAGCATGTCAATAGCTAAATGTCAATAGATCTACATTTACTCCATCCTAATAATCAACATTCTTGAAATTGCAAATAGATTACAAAATAATCAACATTTTTTTTTTCAAATAATGCAATTTTCTTCAAATAAAAACAAATGATTCACAGAAACAAATCTGAAGTCAATTCTAACACATGATTACACTAAAAATTTTCCACAATTTTGGATTAATGCAACAAAATTATAGCACAATAAAAGGTCAACAAATCGATCGAATCAGAAACACCACCTGCAAAATTCTCCCCTATATCTTCCGGAACGGCTTGCTTACTTGAGTTTAATCCAATTGACGCCGACGCTTGCCCCCTCTTTCACGAAACTCTCACTGAACTTCTTTGACAGCTTCGGAGCTCAGAACAATGACCAACCTCAGAACAATATAATATCAGAATTCTAAAAGGCTTTTCATCAAACAAGTAATGAGCAACAAATTACAAATTGCATTATATCATCACAACAACTGAGTTCTGAACACCATCACATTACACAACATAAATTTTCAACGAATTAGGAAATCAATCAGCGTAGCAAAACTCAATCTAGAAAAAGAGCAAACTATCATAATTCATCAAATACGAATGCGTAATTCAATGATTCCTCAAAAAAACAACCAAAATCGCCACCAAAAATTGCATTTAATACTCGGATTATAAAACAAAAAGATTAATTTTTCGTTACCTCTCGCAAAATTTGTACAATAACTACATATGGATTGAGCTGAAATTCCTTAGATTCATGAAAATATTACTGATATAAATAGGAAAAAAAAAGCCGTGGGAAAAGCAGATGGTTTCCACAATGAGTGGAAATTGATCGCAGTTGACGCTTGCTGCTGCGCCGGAATTGCCAGAACAATTTTGCAATTGGTTTTCCCTCTTCCTCTTCGTTGGCGGAGAGGAACTGACGAGCCGCTTCTTCTTCAATTTTTGTTGTTTTTGTTAAAACTACTATTCTGCCCTTTTATATTAAATTAATCTAAAAATATTTATTGTGTGGCAAAATCTGGACCACTCATTTAATAAAAATGAGTGATTGATATTGCATCTCATTTCTCAATTAGCCTAAATAATCTCAATTGATCATGATCCTATATATATATATATATATGATTGTGTTAAAATGACAACATCTTTTAAAGTAACACCATACCACCATTCCTAGCCAATCATTTGTACATGTGGACGAATAATAAGCTGCCATGTGGCAATCATAAAAATTGCTCAAGGATAAATTTGCACGGACTGCAATATCCAATACACTAGACTACAATTTTTTCCGACTGCAGTATCCAATACGCTAGACTGCAATTGCAGTCTAACGTTTATACTATTGCAGTCTAGCATATATAATATTGCAGTCTAGCGTGGTGTCACAATGTCATTTTAAGAGTGTTGTCATTTTAACGCACCCCTATATATATATATATATATATATATATATGGATGTATTCAAATCCTTTTTGCATGTTTTCTTCAATTGTTCAACTCAATCTGGGCGGTTCAATATTAAGATCTTATGGCCCGAAATAATGCCATTTGGAATTAATTATAACATTATAAAAAATCGCCTAGGGCCTTTTAGGAATACAAAATATTATTAGTTATGGTAACTAGCGTGATTTTCTCTATCAATACATCACAACGGTTTCTCTGAATTAGATGAAATCTTTCTTCTCTCTCCACACTGATATCTTTTCTTCTCCGTTGAATATTCTGATACCTCACTCCAAGATTGTAGTGGTGAATGCATCGTTAAGTTGGAGAAATTTGTGAATTACAAGAATCGAAAAAAGTTGGACCCTTTGTGATTTTGGTCTTGTTCTCCAACAATGGAAGAAGGTAATTTAATTTGTTCCATTCCAGAAGTATTAAACGTTGTTGTAATCTTAAAAAAAAAAACGATTTCTGCAGTATTATTTCATCTGACTCTTTTGCAATCGTTGGCGCTTGTTTAATTTTTTTCCGTAGGGATTAGAAATCGTTGGCGCTAGGGTGTATTATCAATTAATTAACTCAACAGTGGCTCAAGTCCTCGAGTTTCAGTAGTTTCAGTGATTACTGCTAGGGTTTAGATATCATATAAGCTATGATGCAGTTTTTTACTGCCAAACATAATGCACAAATATCTACGTGTAATGTAAATTGTTTGATTAATAATGGTCGATGTATGTACTGTACTGTATATATTTCATAGCAGTTATTTTATTATTTTATACGGTATTGTTGGCAGTGCTTGATTTTTTTGCGCAATTTAAATCCTTTCCCCTAGGGTTTATCCATCGTTGGGGCTAGGGTGTAGTATGTAGTAAGTAACACTTATGCCGTCAAAGTTGACGAGTTTTAGCCATTGCTATAGGGTTTAGTTCTCATCTCGACTAGGATTTAGTATTATGATGAATATAATGCACAAATATGTTTGTATTATGTATTTTATCTGATTAGTAATGTACGATCTATGTACTGTAATACATATGTTTCATCATATGTTTTTGTTATGATTTTGTAGTGTTCGTTGTACCTGACTATTCATCAGGATTTCGTTGTTCTATGGTTTTCTTCGTCGATTTGAGACGGAAATTGATGTGCTTCGTGAATTTGAAGGTAGACTGGAAGAACTTGGTAATTCTCTTCAAGTTGGAACTCCTACAACGTCAGCCTCTGAAAAGAGACGAATGATTGAACAGTTTTATGGAATGGAAAGGCCTGAAGTCGTACACGTCCATCCTTCGGATGTTGTGAAAACAAAGGGCCACGCTAGCAGCTCAGCTAGCCGTCTGATTTCGAAGAGAGAAAAGGCTATAAAGGAGGCTACTAGGCCCCTTCAACGTTGTAAGGCTTGCGAGGAGTTGGGAGATCATGACTCTCGAAACTGACCAATGCTTAAAGAGATGGAGAACAAGAAAGAGCTGCGGAAGAGAAAGAGGAAATGTTGATTTATTTTTGCAAACTGCGTTATTAGCTTTGATTTTCCCATTGTCACTACTATTCATTACATTTCCATGAGCTTTTGGTTTCATATTATTTCCGAACACTGCATTTATGAAAGATTTTAACACCTAGTGCATTATTACTCACTTATAGTACATTATTACCCACTTAAACCACATTATTACCTATTTGCTACTACGCTGCTGATATTATACTATACAATGCCTTTAATAAACACGCATGTTGTTGAAACTACATTATTCTAACAATTATGCACATTATTATTCCCTTATATTACGTTTTCAAATTTTTTGGTTCAGTACATGGTACAACTTGTGCATTATTCATCCATTACATTACATTATTAATCAATAATATTACATTATTAACAATCAATTAGTTTCACCTGCATTATTATATGAAACATGTACATTATTATTCCCTTATTCTTCATTATGAAGAATTGGTTACATTATTATATCAAATCTGTACATTATTCTTCCCTTATCCTACATTATGAATATTTGATTACATTATTTAAGTCATATTATACCTAACCAAATTTATCTACCAAAATGCAACGTATAATAATAACAAAACGAAATTAATAACAAAACATGAATCCAAATCACAAACAGTTACCCTAGTTGCTTTCACGTTTGTTTCCAACATAAGTTAACCCAAAATTGATTTAAAATGTCTAAAACCAAACTATCCAATTGAAATCCAGATCATCACTCCAGCCCATACTCATTGACCCACCTCTCAAAGTTGAACTTTGCGGGCCTGACCTTCCAATGGTTGCTTGCGGAAAGTTGGTTGTCCTCGTTTGTTGTATTGACATGTTAGTAGTGTCTTTGCGAACTTGATGCACAACATGTCAGTATAGATGGTCGACCTTCTTCCCTCGTGATTTCCGCTGCTCCAACTCTTCGTTCCCTGTACTTGTCTCTTCGTTTTGTTTGGCCAATCTCTGCCGGAATTTTTGTGCAATAGCTATAGGTATGACATCGTGAACAGCTTCTTCGAAATCCACCCTTGGCAGCTTCGCTGCTACAGAACAAGGAAGGAGTTTAATGCGTTGAAACAATAATGTATCACATGATTGTAATGTATTGCATAATATATAGTACATAATGCACACAAGCAACGAAATAATGCACAGATCCATTTCAAAAAAGGTGTCCGTAAGCATATCAGTATTGGACCACATGAAGCAATGACAGTGAAATAATGCACAGAAAATCTAATCTAATGGATAACACTGAAAAAATAATGGCCAACATAAAGAAAATCAAACCTTGTTGAAGTGGATGATTCAAGAAAAAAACATCAAAGATGAACCAATCGCTCTTACAGTTCTCATGGTAATAAGTAATGTACCAACAAGTCCATATAATGGAGCACATAAAGATCAATAATGTAACAAACGTTCTATATAATGCATTTGTTACACCAATTATGTCACTTTGCATATAATGTATATCAAGCGGCATATAATGTATGTACAGATGCATCCCAATTATGCAAAGCTAAAAAAAAAACCATACAGCACGCCCCTACTCCATGAATTAAAGAGCCAAATGCAATACAACGCTCACCTACAGTCTGGGTGGGTTGGGAATTGAATGAGCGACCTCTTTTTGTCATTGTTTATCTGTAAGACGAAGAAAATCTCAACTTGGTTATGATTTCTAGTACACAATTGTAGAACTGTGGTGTTCTTGCAGAAAAACCACAAAAAAACCATTACATTTCATCAATAAACTCGCCCAAAGCATATGTCTAAATTCATAATTAAATACACCCTTTAATAATGACAAAACCATAAGGATTCAAAAAAAAAAATCCATGATTTAATGAAACATCGACCACGGTTTTGTGAAAAATAGTGATTTTTTTGGGAAAACACCGTGAATCGTTGATTCGAGGGGAATCTTACCAAAAATCGAAGCTTTTAGAACGCTACTCTGTTGTCGATTGGACGTTGTCGGTCGCTCGCGAAAGTAGGCACACTTCAACTGAGAACGGTCGCCCGGAGGTTGTTTAGACAGTAGTAAACGAGATTAGGAGGAGAATGATGGGTGGAATTGGAGGAGACCGGTGGCTAGGGTTTTGAAAATGGATGGAATTGGAGGAGAGCGATTTTGATCGTGGTGTGAGAGGTTTGGGGGGAGAGAGAGTGAGTAGACGGAAGGTCAATCGATATCTCGCTTAATTATCGCACCAGCCGTTTTGAATAGTGTCATTTAATGTATTTTTACATTATTACCCTTATAATGCACCAAATTGAAGAAATAATGCAACACGGATTGAGATATTAAATCTACATCTGGACCATCCACCATTTAAATCTAATGGATGAGATTGTGTTGGAACTTAACTCTAAGGGGCTCAATAGGAGTTTAATGCTCCCCTATATATATATATAAAAGGGCTGTCATTTTAAATTAGATATACTATTATAATTTACATAAAACTGATTTTTGTTAAGAATAATTATTTTTATAAAGTTGATACATAAAAATTTTTTTAGACCTTTTAGTTTATTGGAGGAAGTGAATAGACTCCAAATAAAGAGATATGAAAAGTTTTGGAGTTATACCTATTGAAATTAGTAGGGGCATTTCTTTACTTGTTTTGATATTAAATTAATGTTGTAATGACTAATTGTATTCGTGTTTTATTAAAGACGTAAGTAGATATATTTTATTGATAAAGAACTTTAATAGTGTTTGTTAAAATCAAGGTAACGTAGTGTATAAATAAGTTTTTCAAAATTTATGGTGATTCCTCTTTTGTTCAATTCTTTTATGATAGTTTTTTTCTCCTATGATTTAACATTGGATTATTATAGTTTGTGATTAATTGTTTCACAGTATTTATTATATGCATATTTCATATAATGCTATTGTTTCTAATTTTATTTAATAAATTTATAACCTAAATCATATTTAAAAAAAAAATTAATCCGTACATAGCACGGGTGTAATACTAGTTGTAGATAAATGCTTAGTTGATTTGCATAATTATAGGAGTAGTTATAATTGATTTACTACTATTTAAAATAGTTCCATAATAGTAGTCTATAATGTGTAACTCCTAATTTTGTGGGAATTGTGTCAAATGAAGAGAAGATTGGGAGAATAATATCAAATAGAGAGAAGATTGGGAGAATAATTGATTGCATTATTGTCCTAGAATAGATTGATTACAATTGATTGTGTTTTCCATAGATAGTCTATCTTCACACCTATATAATGAGGTGTTGAAATACATTGTAAGATACAATACAGAAATACAAAATCATCTTCTACTCTCAAAACTCTTTCAATATGCTTTGCCCTATGAACTTCGCCTCTCTCGATTACCATCGTTAAGATGGTATCAGAGCAGGTTTATCCGGGCTTGAGACTCAGAAAAATATCATCATAGTCTCGAGTACCTTTCCCGACCTTTTTGAACCCTTCAAACACATAACCAACAAGAATGTCAGATTCAGAATCAGAAACCCCTCCAAAGAATAACCAACCCATAACACTTTCAGCCGAACAATTCGCTGAATTCATGAGGATAAGCATGTCCCAGAAAAACTCAAACCATCAACCTTCATCTCTGGAATCATTAGGCGAGGTGCGCCTAACAGAGAAACTCAATGGGGACAATTATCCCCTATGGGTGAAACTGATGCGGCGAGCCATCCGGGGGAAAAGGTCTGGCATCTCACATAGATGAAGTTACAGACCCTCCACCACCGACGGATCAAAACTACAACCGATGGCAGCAGCGGGATGATTGCTGCTTCAACTGGATCATCAACAACATCGACGCCAGCCTCGTCAATGAGGTCTCACAGTACGAAACGGCTTACGACTTATGGGAAAGTCTAGCCACGACGTACGGGAGCGGCGCCGATCAGTTCCAAATCTCAGACCTGCACAGACAACCATACGGTATGAGACAAGGAAATTTATCACTAGAAAATCTATGGCAGAAACTGCAAGATCTTTGGATCTCAATTGACACCAGAGATCCAAACCCAATGGACACTCCATCCAGCATTGAGAAATACAACCAAAATACACAGAGGCACAGGTTGTACCAATTCGTGTGGGCACTGGATGACCGATACGACAAAATCAAGAGAGAAATCCTGAATATGGATCCTATACCGACGGCGAGAAAAGCTTACGGACTGGTCAGGAGGGAGTCCGTGAATGAAAAATTACTGAACCCAGAAGCCAAGGATGCCGAAATCAGAGTGGGACTAGCTGTGTTCGACCGAAATCGAACGCCCGCCGCACAAAATCACCAACCGCCGAGAAACCCTAGCTACCGAAAGGATGAAGACAAGAGCAAATTGGTGTGCACTCCCGGTTTTGGAGTACATGTTGATCAAGCTGTTCTGTATGAAGACATTGAAATTGAGGCCTGATTTTAGAATGAAACAATGCAGTTGCTGACCATGGGAGATTAACGAAGGGGAAGACGAGATGGATTTGAGTGCCGAAACTAGCGAAGTGTGGCTGTTCTTAAGAATGGATTGAACAGAAACTGAGCCGAGAGCCATATGTGAAGCGAAGGAAATGTGGGATTTTGAGTGTAACTACAAATATCATCTGATTTGAATAATTGTGTGAGCAAAACGTATCTTGTGATAGTAAAATCAAACCTCGATTCATATTGATTACTAATATTAGAAATGTTGTGATAGAAAGAATTGCGTGATATAATCAGAAACAACATGCCAATCAAAGTCCACCTCTGCAATGTGAATCTTTTGTTGACTGATGGACTTATTAGTTAAATGTTTGGGCTAATATGAATTTTAAGTGATGGGATGGGATCCCTTCCTACTTAGGCCGAGGAATCTAACGACGGCAAAAATGTGGACTGGAGTCTGGGAGTTTAAATTAATGTTTGGGTTCTGGACCCACTAATTACTTTCCGAGATTTATTTATGCTTTAATAAAATACTCTCTTACCAATTAATTCATTATGACTTAATTTTCGTATTAATAGTTTTTGGAATAATTAATTAAAAGTGATCAGCTTTTGGGTTAGCTACGACGAATAATTAAATCCACTTATTTAACTAATACTCTTCGTCCCATTCAAGATGTCTCTCACTTAAGATGTCCACGTTCTTGAGTGACACGAAATTTGGAGAAGAGTTGTTAGTTGAAGTAAATTAAGAGAAAAAATTAGTTGAATATTTTAATTAGGAGGGAGGAGAGAGAGATTTATTTTCAAATATAGAAAGTAGACATCTTAAGTGGGATAAATTAAAAAGAAAATATGGACATCTTGAATGACGGAAGGAGTGCAAGAGAATTTCAGAAATCCCTAAGAAGAGGTGAAAGAATAGAATAAATATTCAGTAGGACTAGGATGCATGCATTCTACTCGAACTAAAAAAATTCTTGATGTTGATCAGTATGTTATCTTTTTTTTTTCTTTTTTTTTTTGCTTTCTAAAAAGGCTTTACTGCAAGCAAAATAAGATCGGAGCAAAAACTTTAATTGAAGATTTAAGCGTATCAGATGGACTTTCCTTTTAATAAACAAAATATTTTTGAAGCATGACTTTAGTCATTTAAATGGCAATTATGTTTGGTCCTGCTCTATTTTATATTTTAGAATTTAACTACTTTGGGGGTCAGAAATAACCTTAATCTAATTAAGATCCTAGTTAGGTGAATGTCCCTACTCAGATTAGTGTACATAAATATACTATTGTAAAAGATGACCACCTTTTCGGGTTAACAAATGTTCAAATATGGCAGTTTCTAAATAAAGTTAGAATATGATTGAACTTTAGCTTACAAAAGAAATTAGTATGCTCGAGCTTTTTTAGTGAAAAAACCTCATGCTCAGTCAAATTTGCAAGAGAAAACTTGTTATTTATTTTATGATTATTTCGACATGTGTCTCTTAGCACGTAAATAATCAGTCATGCATATTTTTTCAGAATTGTACAAGTTGAGTGCAATTGTTGATGAGGTGAGGTGTTGAAAATTGCTAAATCTAAACTGTCAGCTCTTCTCGCATGATACTTTATATATGTTTTAATTGCTTCTTATGTTAGAACAAATTATAATGTAGTGAATTGCCATCTCTTATAGTATACGGCACCAATGTTCGATAATTATACTCAATCCAAGAGGATTGAAGTTCATTTTATTCATCTATTTTCCGAGCTAAATATTGAAGTTAGGTTGTTTGATTCACTATTTTCCACTTTCTACTATCACCTATTCTTTGATATACCATTAGTCGCGTTTTCCTGATAAACTTTGTTATCCCTAACAAAGTATAGCAACAATGATGACCATATGGCATTGATTATATGTTACTTTGATTTTTCAATACGTGCGGATTTTCATTATCTAATAATCATGTCATCTTGGATAGTGACAACTGGTATATAAGAAATATTAGTATTGTTACTCTAAGAAATGGACTTCATCACGAGTCTACTGCAATCACGGGGATACACCACAATTTTGGTCGCGGTTGACCAATTGTCGAAATACGCACACTTCGCCCCTCTTCCGGTGAGATTTGATGCATGGAGGGTGGCAAACCTTTTTAATGACACAATGGTCAAACATCACGGTTTCCCGAAGACTCTGGTGTCCAATTGGGACCCCTTGTTCCTTAACGAGGTGTGGGAACACATGTTGAAGCTAAGTGGGACGAAGCATCATTTTTCGACAGCCTACCACCCTCAATCGGATGGGCAAACTGAGGTTCGGAATCGGGGGCTGGAGCAATATTTGAGGACGTTTGTGGTAGACCGTCCGGTGAAATGGGCAAATTTTTTACCATGGGCGGAACTTGCCCTGAATTGTTTCTACCACGAGGGGCTGGAAACTTCCCATTTCCATGCCTTATATGGGCGGGAACCGCCTGCTCTGATCGCGGCACCGCTATCGGCAGCTACACCGCCTGATGTGGCGAAGGATATCAGACAGAAGGGAGAATTAATCGTAGCTTTGCAGAAAAATCTGGAGAAGGCACAAAATCGTATGCGTGCACTAGCCAATCGCCACAGGAGGCATATGGAAGTTGCAGTGGGTGATCGTGTGCTTCTAAGGTTGCAGCAATACCGTCAGCATTATGTTGCTCGACCAATATCAGCCAAATTGGCGCTACGATCTATGGGCCATTTGAGATCTCGGCACGTATCGGTCCTGTGGCCTACCGTTTGAAGTTGCCGGATGGAAGTAGGATTCATGATATGTTTCATGTCAGCCTCTTGCGCCCGTTTGTTGAGGGGTCGTCCAGGGAGACTGCAGATTTTCCAGTGGTGTTCGCGAGGGGGCATGCCATTGCTACCGATTCGCCTGCTGAGCAGACGTGTGGTGTGGTGTGGTGTGATGGTTCCACGAGGGAGGAAGGGCAGTTGCAATGGAGTGATGATGGTGGAGCTGCACCAACGTGGGAACCGATGACTTTGATCGAGGAGCACTTTCTTGATTTACTCCTTGGGGAAAGGAGCCTCTTAAGGCGGGGGGAGTTGATACGGAGCTGATCCCGACAATATCGCAGGCAACACACGAGAGTGCAGGGGAACTGAGATAGTGCGGGATGAGGAGGAATTGGAGGAGAGTATACCGGTAGGGCTGACAATTTTTGACACGACACGATAACACGACACGAACCGGCACAAAATTAATGGGTTTGGGTCAGAGCTTATTGGGTTCGTGTCCTTATCGGGTCGACCCATTAAGGACACGAAAATTTTATGTCGTGTTTGTGTCGTGTTCGAGTTATCCGTTAACAATGCGTGTTCGTGTCGTGTTCGTGTTATCCGTTAACAAATAATATTTTAATATTATTAAGTCTTATTATTTTCATTTTTCACTACTTATTAAATGACGCTTACAATCTCATTTTTCAATACGTGTTGTTATCGTGCCGTGTTGACCCGAAGAGGTTCGTGTCGTTAATGGGTTCGTGTCGTGTTCGTGTCGTGTTCGTATCTGAGGGTAGCGGGTCGTGTTCGTGTTCGTGTTCGAGGTTTTCTTAACGGGTCGTGTTCGTGTTTGTTGTTATCGTGTTCGTGTCGTTATCGTGTCGACACGATAACGACACGACACGCACGATTTGCCAGCCCTATCAGTACCGGAGTTCGCGACAGAGGAAGGGGAAACGAGACCACCAGTCCAGAAGGTAGGAGGAACAACGAGAGAGTTCGACGCCCACCAGTGAAGTACGGAGACTATGTTTCCCGCTGAGGAGTCGAGCAGATCAGCAAGTAGTACTTGGTTATTTTCAATCTATTTTGTTAGTTATTGTTTTGGGTTTTGTGGCCCACGTGAACTTATTTAATTATATGTTGAGTCGAGCCCAATAAGCTCATTTCTGCGTTTTCTTGGTGATTCTTTCCCGGATCGCAAAAGAGAGTCGAATGATCTAGGGCCCTTAGAATATAAAAGGGAGATTGTGTTATGAATTGATCGTCAAGAAATAACATATTTTCCTAAACTTTACGTCTTCTTATTTTCTGCAACCCTAAATCGGATTTGATCCCGGGGCAAGCCCGCGACATCCACTTTTATCACGCCGCCGTCGGAATCTTGTTAAGGGATCGACCCTTAACAGGCATTTCTATTTTCTTCTTACTTTGTTTGCATTTTGTTGCAGACTGCATCATTGAATTAAGTAGTAGTTGGAGTCATGACAGACCTTAAGTTAAGGTAATCTTCATTAAAAAAATTACTACAATTTTGTAGCTAGCTCACACTAAATCACACCAATACTCACACCAATTTTGCAATCATATAGAGTGATAGGCTTTACATTTTTTTTGTATGAATAGGACTCTGGGCATCTCTATTTTCTTCTTACTTTCTTTGCATTTTGTTGCAGACTGCATCATTGAATTAAGTAGTAGTTCGAGTCAAGACAGCCCTTAAGTTAAGGTAATCTTCACCAATACTCATATAATCTTTTACATATTAGATAATGATTGCAAACTAAACCAAAAAGAAAACAGAAGAAAGAAAGTTTAAGAAAAAAAGAGTTCCTTCAACTGCTATATCTGCAAATTCTAAAATGAATAGTGCCTGAAAAACTCACAGTAAACTGAAGATGGTAGAGAGAGATGTAAAAAAGCATTGCTTCTATAGTCTGTTGGTTGTAACATGTAAGAGAGTGTGCTGACAGTTGCTTTTCTCTTGGATGTCAAGAATGATGCCTGCAAAAAAATTGTGCAGCTCTCACTCTCATCAAAATTGTACAGCTCTCACTCTCATCTTCATCTACTCTCCTATTCTAATCCTCTTATGCATGACTATTTCTTATATGCAGAGATTTCTGGCAAAGTGCAGATGATTTCAGCAAGACAATTGTTAATCTCTTTCTTATTGTTTTATGGGCATACATGTTGTAAATAGGATCAAATATGTAGTACTCCGTCGACAAGATCATAAAGAAACTAATCATAATAAAACTGTAGAAAGGGAAAACATAATCAAGAATAGATCATCCAAGATTCCCAAATGACAAACCAGTTTTTATAGCTTTTCTCTCATTCCGATCAGTGCACCTGAAATATCTGCAAAATTTAAAATTTCACCCTAAAAAACCTTCCTTTTAAGGATGTATAGATACAGATTGTGTGGATCAGCTAAAAGCTTTATACAGGAAAACTAGTAACCCCAAATTTTCCCAACAGAAACATGTGTACAAAGTAGAAATGGAAGGTTTATGATTTCTTGAATTCATAGTAACTACTGCACAGTTTCAACAGAATAGCTATTTTGTTTGCAAACTTGAGACAAAATGAGCATCAAACCCATACTCTTCCAATTCGGTTCTGTTTTTTGATATTTTTACTACTTCATAAAACCGTAACTCTACTGAAATTCTATTTTCGTTGCATTTTAGTTTTATCGGTTTTTAGATATTAGGGAATATTGCACATCCTTAGCAGCAGGGACCTACAAAAAACAAGACCTTACAATCTAGAGTATCTCTTTAGTATTTGGACAGCAAAACAGCAATGCAGTTTCATACTTTCACCTCATCAAATCAGTTATGTTAGATCTAAGGCATTACACAAACGTGAAACACCACAATCCAGTGATCGCGCAAGGTTTTCGTTATGCATTGCTCTCCGCACAAGGAATGCATCGTTCCACCTGCCTGCATCTGCATAAAGGTTAGACAGCGCAATTCTACCCGGCCCATATGATGGTTCCACTCTAGCCAGGTTTCGAGCAGCTCTTTCTCCTACATCTATGTTCTCGTACATTTTGCATGCTGCTAACAGCGTGCTCCAAGTGACAGCATCCGCCTCCATAGGCATGTTTTGCACAAGCTCTTCTGCTTCGTTCAGCCTCCCCGCTCGGCCTAACAGATCCACCATACATCTATAATGCTTATGATTAGGCTCTAAACCATACTCCGCTGTCATGCTCCTAAAATGGCTTTTCCCTTCTTCCACCAAACCGGCATGACAACAAGCACTCAAAATTCCATATAATGTGATTGAATCAGGCTTTATCTTCCGACTCTGCAAGTCTGCAAAAATCCTCAGGGATGCCTCTGCTTTCCCGTGCATGGCCAAGCCATATATAATTGCATTCCAAGGATTGACTATTCTGGCCTTATCTCGGATTTGATCAAATACTTCTAGAGCGGAATCAATGCTCCCACATTTGGCATACATACCAATGATGGCTGTACTCAATTTGTCGTTGATTGGTATTGAGTTGCAACGGATGAACTGATGAGCCCATCTCCCCTCCTTCAATGCGCACAAGCCAGAGATCGCTGAGAAAACACTCACCATCGTGGTTTCGTCTGGCTTAAACCCTTTACCAACCATTTCATGAAAAACTTCAATGGCCAGTCTATGCTTCCCGTTCTGTGCATAACCAGAAATCATCGAGCTCCAAGAGAGAACATTTCGCTGTGGCATTATACTAAACAAACGTGCAGCTTCATTTACTATGCCGTTCCTCATTAGCCCTGCAATAAGGGCATTCCAACAAGGTATATCATCCTTAGTTCCTTCCTGAAATAGCAAATAAGCAAGTTCGACCTGCTGACACGCAGCATATAAATGAATCAATGTCGCCTGCATGAAGTCATGGAAGTTCATCCCCATCTTCAGTGCCAAAGCATGACACTGTCGACCCTCGAGCAATCTAGTTGCCTGTGCACAAGTAGAGACAATGTGAATAAGCATGACTTCATTAGGTCTTGAGTCGGTGCGCCTCATTTCGCAATAGAGCGCCAACGCCTCCACCAACCTCCCGACCTGTAGATATCCACCAATCATAGTGCTCCAAGAGTACGTGCTCTTCCCTGGAATCTCATCAAATAGGTCTCTAGCCAAATCAACCAGTCCTCCTTTTACATAACCATTCAACATCACATTCCACGCCACCACATTCCTATCCACCATATTATCAAAGATCATTCTTGCATCATGAAGAGACGAAGAAACGCTATAAAGAAGAACTAAATTAGTCGAAACAATAACACACATATCAAGACCGAGCTTCGCCACCAAGCCGTGCAGAAGCATTGCATTGATTCTAGTTCCATCAGCACGCGCATAAGCCGGTAGCACACTCTGCATCGTCACTTCATTAGGAACCACTCCCAACAGTCTCATCTCCCTAAAAAGGGCAAGCGCATCCTCATAGCACTCATTCTGAGCAAACCCAATAATCATGGTCGTATAGCTGATGCAATCTCTGAGCGGCATTTTCTCAAACAATTTGTAGGCATCTCCCAAACGGCCGTTTTTTAGATACCCTGAGATTATTATGTTGAAGGAGGCACAGTCCAGCGTCGGGGAGCTTTCGAAAATGGATCTCGCGCACGAAAACATCCCGGTTTTGGAGTACATGTTGATCAAGCTGTTCTGTATGAAGACATCGAAATTGAGGCCTGATTTTAGTATGAAACAATGCAGTTGCTGACCATGGGAGATTAACGAAGGGGAAGACGAGATGGATTTGAGTGTCGAAGCTAGCGAAGTGGCGCTGTTCTTAGAATGGATTGAAGAGAAACTGGGCCGAGAGCCATAAGTGAAGTGAAGGAAATGTGGGATTTTGGGTGTAACTACAAATATCATCTGATCTGAAAGAATTGTGTGAGCAACACATATCTTGTGATAGAACAAGACTGTTAAAAATCAAACCTTGATTCATATTGATTACTAATATTAGAAATCTTGTGATAGTACAATAGAAAGAATTGTTTGATATAATCAGAAATAGCATGCCAATCCAAGACCAGCTGTAATCCTGCTCTGCCACCACCTCTGCAATGTGAAAGGCGTTTCGGCTGGCATTTTCTTTTGTTGGTTTATTTAAGGAGTAATGATAAACCATCAAATTTTGTATCACCAAAATAAAATTATATTAGTAATTTTGATTTGTTAGTTAAATATTAAAATAATAAATATAGTTAGTTAACAAATTGAAGATACTTTATTAGTTTTTGGCCTCATTTTCAATTTTTTATTTTTATATTTTGAATTATTTCTTTATTATTTTTCAAATTTGAATTAAAATATACATTAATTATATTTTATGATTCAAAAAATTTAAAAAATTATACACAAATACCATAATATTATGAACGTTCCCTATACTATATATATGTCTATACTTTTTAATTAAATGCATAAATAAATTACATTTTTTCTCAAATAAACCAATTTGTGATTGTACAAAATTTGGTTGCATAGCTTTATTGTTATTTAAGTGATGGGTTGGGATCCCTTCCTACTTGGACCGAAGAGTCTAACGACGGCAATAATGTTGACTGGGTGTTTAAATTAACTAGTGTTAGAGCATCTCCAATAGCGGCTAGCCCACCGGCTAGCCGATTCGCGTCGCTAGCCGGTCGGCTAGCCGAACTATTGGAATCGGCCAGCGCGTTTTCGGCGAGAGAATAGGCGAGCGCACGCCGATTTGTGGGCGTTGGCCGATGCGCTGGCCGCCATTGTGGTGTGCCAATCGGCGAGCGATCTGCCAGCGCTATTTTTAAATTTTTTTTTTTTGAAATTTTTTGAAAAACTATATATACGCGATTTTAGTTTCATTTTCATTTGCACCACTTGTTTTAACGAGTTTTCCCTCTTTCTAAATTTCTGTACAAGAGCAACATCGAGCGATGAACAATAACAACGAGTCCAGTCCGACGACGAGCGGATCTCAGACTCCCACGGTACCCGTGGGATCTGGATGGGGCCAGATGGGCGGGCAGATGGACCAAGGGTTTAACATCCCTTGGCAACAGTTGATGGGGATGATGGCGGGAGTGCAGTGGGGGATGCCGGGCGGGGGGCAGGCTAGCGGCTGGCAGGCAACGCCGGGGTGGGGAGTATGCCCCAGATGCCGCAGTAGATGCTGCAACAGATGATGGGGATGATACCGTATGGCAGGGAGGGATGCAGCCCGGTATGCATCCCGGGATGCAGGGGTCACCGGGGGGGACACGGTCTATCGTCCCTCTCTTGATTTTTTGACGGCTTCGTCTCACACGTCGACCCCAGGGGAGACGCAGTTCACTAGGGATGACCGTTTCTCATTGCATGAGCTGAGGATCGATATCGGGGAGGCGGACACTGTCGTTCCAGCGGGTCGGGCCGTGCCGAAGAAGAAGAAGACCAAGGGGAAGAGCAAGGTGGTCGGCGAGTCGTCGCAGCCGGCTGTTGACGACACCCCCACGCGGAGGAAGTGGACGGAGGATGAGTACGTCGCCCTGGCCAAGGCGTGGTTGTCGGTTTGCGTCAACATGTGGGCTAAGATTAGAGCAGCCTACAGGAGGTACTGCCCGCACGGAAAGGACTACAGCGGGGAGGAGTGCCGGAAGGGGTGGGAACGCATCGGGGCCGCGGTCGGCCGATTTTCGGGGTTGTACACCAACGCCCTCCGCATGATGACTAGTGGGCAGACTGAGGAGGACGCCCGGAAGATAGTGGAGAGTCAGTTCCCCGTGCCAGGGACTTATAAGGAGTTCCCCTTCTGGGAATGCTATCTGGTGCTGAAGGATTCCGAGAAGTTCCAGGCGGGGGTCGAAGCTGGGTGGCCGAAGAAGCAGAAGCTGAACTATTCCGGCGATTACAGCGGCGGATCCCACGACCTCCCCCCGGATGCTGAGGAGTTTCCGACCCCTCCATCCTTTGCTCGTCGCCCTCGCTCGGTTGTCCAAAAGCGGGCGCAACGGGCAGCGAGGAGATCCTCCCCCCTATCGCCCCAGGAGGTCATCTCGGCACCCCCCTCCCACGCGCGTACACCTTATTCTCGCGTCAAAAAACGCGGGAACAGATGTACAAGGTCTTCCAAGAGTGGAGGGCCACGAGGGCACTGATGGGGGGGCTCAGACGCGGGATCAGAAACCACCGATGTGGAGGTCCCGGGTGGCAGCGGCAACGGCGGCGAGGACGGCGACGGCATGCAGGTGGATTTGGATGCCACGAGGGCACTGATGGGGGGCTCAAACGCGGGATCAGATGCCAACGATGTGGAGGTCCCGGGTGGCAGTGGCAACGGCGGCGAGGACGGCGACGGCGGCGACGACGACGATGAGGAGTAGAGAGAGGCGAGGCTCGTGTGTGGAAGCCCGTTTTTTTTTTAAAAAAAATTATGTACTTTTTTTTATCTATGTACCTTTTTATTAAAATGAAATGAATGAATTTTCTCATATATGTCTCGTAAATTTAATTCCGTAATTTATCGTAAATTTAATTCCGTAAATGTAGTTGTTTTTTATTATTTTTATTGCGGCTAGCCTGTGGCTGGCCTTAGGCTAGCCTATTTGATTAAAATGATGATGTTGCAGGTGGATTTTTAGTGCTGATGACGTGGCAGGGAGAGAGAGTGGCTAGCCTGTGGCCCGCCTAAAGCCATTGGAGATGCTCTTAGCACTCGTGCTATGCACGGAACGAAAAAAATTTCAAATAATGAAAATATATTTACAGTTAAATAGATCAAAATAAAGGATATAGGAAAAATAATAATATAAAAATATATTTCTTTCAAGAATATGAAATAATTAAGAATAGTAGTAATAAAATTATAAGCAATTAAAAATATTATAAACAACAACAAACAAACATTGGTATGCTTTTAAGCCATCGTAATGAAACAATTCATATTCACCATGGTACAATTTTAGTATCAATTATAAGTATAGTAATATAAACAAAAAAACAAAAACAAAAAAGGTCATGCGTGAACTAAATAGGATAAGATATACAAATAAAGAAAAAGGTATTCCTAAATACAAAAGAAAATAAGAAAATTATTTGAATGAATAAATAGTTCATGATTTCATTCGATCAACAAATATTAGTACATAAAATTGATATATAAAAGTAAGACCCACATTCCACAAACATCTTCCACCCACTTTCCACTACATATACGTATTAAGTGATACTCCCTCCGTCCCACAAGAATATGCACTCTTTATTTTTTAGCCCATCCTACAAGAATACGCACTTTCTAATTTCGATAACTTTTTTCTCTCTAATGGGGTGGGACCTATTCCCACTAACAATATTTTAGTTACTTTTCCTTTCTACATTTCTAACTTTACAAATTTTCCATTAAAACCCGTGTCAAACTCAAAGTGCATATTCTTTGGGGACGGGGGAGTAACATTTAATCACTTAAAATTTATACTACTCTTTATATTAGAAAAAGTCATACAAACTTTATAAGTTAGATTTAATTTTAAATATTTTTAAATTAATCCAATTCCATATTAGATTTAATTTTAATTATTTAATTATTTCATATAATTTCATAATTTATTCTATAAAGTTAGTAATATTGTTTAATTAATTGGAGACATTAATTTGATTTCGATTTTCATCATCGTTATTAATTCGGCTAAAGAATACAAATTGTAAACAATTTAAAAAAAAATATAATTATATATTCTTTAAAAAAAATAAGAATGATACTCTAGTTGCAATCTAAACAAAAAGATTTCCTATTCGAAATAAAATTTAATGCATTTGTAATTTGTGAGAAGAAACAAAAAATAATTGAATGAAAAAGACGTTAGTAAAACGGTAATATTTGCAGAAGTAGAAATTTATTTTATTTTTATTCCAATTTTATTCAACTTTTTTTAATTAAAAAATAAAGCAAAATGACAACAAATACAATACCCACCAGCAATCTAATCTACGGTAAAACTCACACCTCCCAAAAGCATAAAGAAAGAGATGAACATATACATGAAGTTACATTCATAAAGCTATTTGCCCGCACTCATATGAAAAGAAAGTCGAAGGAGTAAGTTATCTTTTCTTTGATTAGGAAATTTTTTCTTAAATTCTTACTATGATACTTGCGGCAAATAGTTACATTGTTGTTTAAGGAATTAATACCATTTCATAAATAAAAATCTAAATTCTCAGTTTTGATGCTAAATAGAAATATTAACGACATTCCTTAAGAAAATTATAAATGAAAATTATAAAATATTTTGATTATATTTTTAGATTTATATTTTTTATAAAATTAACCTAATAAATTATTAAAATATCAAGTAACTTAATTAGCCTTTGTCTTTAAATAATTTTGATGGAAGTAATAAGTAAAATAAATCATTAACAATAATGTTTAGTTAGAATTTATGGGAGAAGATAAGTATGTACTACTTCGTAAAAGTATTTGAATATTAATTACTATAAATATTAATTTATTATTAATAGTTGTAATGGATATTTATTAAAATAACCTTGTTAGTTTCTGTATCATTTAGACACTCCAACAAAAATCCACTCCAAATAAATTGAGTCGACACAATTAATTTAAGAATAGTATTCTTAATACGTTACGTGTGAATATAATATGCAGTAGTAATTTTTTTCAATTATTATACTTTTGTTAACATTTGCATATGTGTTTAATTTTATTTGTTATTCTACACAAAGAGTAAGATTACGGACATATATTATTTTGTTATTGTCTTATTCGATGAATTCCATTACCCAAATACTATCGTTTTGTGCAATTAATTATTTGAATATTTCTTAAAGTATATAATATATTGTGCTATGCAAGTTTAGTATTTTTCTCTAAAATTGTACTGTAAAACATACTAAAAAGCTCATAAAACTCTTAACAAATATTAAAAGTCAAAATTAGAGCCCAACTTTGAAGATATAACAATAGAGTTCAACGTCTAAATTAAAGCCCTACTTACTTAAAAAGGATACCAATTACTTACCTAGCATGAATATAAAATTATATACAAACTATTATTATTTATTAAAGTACATCATAAACTTATACACATTCAAACCCTATATATTTTTAAAACCTACACGCCCCCCATTTCCCTCACATCAAACCTACAGAGGAGGCGCCACCATTTCCCTCTCTCTATTTCTCTCCTCATCGGTGCAGCTACACGCCACCATTTCCTTCTCTCTTTCTCTCCCTCATCGGTGCTGCTATGACCACCGTTCCATCCGCCTCGCTGCTTCGCCACCCGCTTGGCCCCGATAGCCTCGGCGCCCTCGCTGTGGTGTGCGTCGGTGCTCCTTCAGCCATGTCTCATCGGCATTCCTTCCGCACAGCCTCACCGCCCATGCCGCCTGCCTCGCAGCTCCGCCGCCCTGCTTCAACGGCGCCATGGAGTTCTTCATGTGTCTGAAATCTGAACGGTGTTCTGGTTGGTGCAACTGTCCTCCGACGACCGGCGTTGAGACAGTGGCCTCGAACGGACTTTGACATGGCTTTGAACAGGACAGAAAGTGGGGAACAGAGATGGCTATTGAACAATTTCTTAGGATGTTGCAGATTACATTAACGGTGTCTCTAGACTCTATTTATAAGTGTATAAACTTCTTGGTGAAGTCATTTTTACTTAATAATATTTGCCTTTTTTTTTCCCAATGAATTGCTTTACCGCCAAAAAATTGTGCCACATAATATCTAAAAAACTGGGCCTTTATATGGATAGATGTTGCCAAAAAATTGTGCCACATAATATCTAAAAAACTGGGCCTTTATATGGATAGATGTTTGGGCTCTGGACCCACTAATTACTTTCCGATTTATTTAAGCTTTAAGTAGACCGTCATAATATACTCTCTCATTATGACTTAATTTTCGTATTAAAAGCTTTTTGGAATAATTAATGAAAAGTGATTAGCTTTTGGGTTAGCTACCGCAAATAATTAAATCCACCGATTTAACTAATACTCCCTCGTCCCACGAGATGTCCACATTCTTAAGTGACATGAGATTTGGAGAAGAGTTGTTAATTGAAATAAATTAAGAGAAAAAAATAGTTGAATATTTTAATTAGGAAGGAGAGAGAGGAATTTATTTTCAAATATAGAAAATGGACATCTTGAGTGGTACAAACTAAAAAAGAAATGTGAACATTTTAAATGACGGAGGAGTACAAGAGAATTTCAGAAATCCTTAAAAAGAGGTGAAAGAAAAGAATGAATATTCAGTAGGATGCATGCATTCTCCTCAAACTAAAAATATTCTTGATGTTGATTAGCATAATATCTTTTTTTGTTTTTTTTGGCTCTACTGTAAGCAAAATTAGATGGGGGCAAAAATTTTAATTGAAGATTTAAGCTTATTAGATGGACTTTCTTTTTAATAAATGAAATATTTTTCAAGTATGACTTTAGTCATTATGGCAATTATGTTTTGTCTTGATGTATTTTACTATTGTTTAGCAATTATATGCTCTGGGGTTAGAAATAACCTACTATGTCAATTTAGATTAATTTAATTCAGATACTAGTTAGGAGAATGTACCTGCTCAGTTTAGTATACACAAATATACTATTGTAAAAGCTGACCACCTTTTGGGTTAACAAATGTTCAAATATGGTACTCCCTCCATCCCAATAAATATGCAACATTTGGTTTCCGGCACAAGAATTTATGCATTGGTGTTTTGTAAGTTAATGAAAAGAGAGTAAAGTAAGAGAGAAGAAAAAGTAAAGAGAGTGTTGTTTCTATTTCTGGAAACGTTTCATTTTTATTGGGACAACCTAAAAAGGAAAACGTTTCATTTCTAATGGGACATAAGGAGTAGTTTCTTAATTAAGTTAGAATGTGATTGAACTTTAGCTTACAAAAGAATTTAGTATGCTTTGAGCCTTTTTAGTGAAAATTCCTCGTGCTTACTCAAATTGGCAAGATAAAACTTGTTATTTATTTTATGATTATTTCGACACGTGTCTCTTAGTACATAAGTAATCAGTCATGCATATTTTTTCAGAATTGTAAAAGTTGAGTGCAATTATTGATGAGGTGTTGAAAATTGCTAAATCTAAACTCTCAGCTATGCATGTCTACAGTCTACACGCATGGTACCATATGTCTGTTTTAATTGCTTCTAATGTTAGAACAAATAATAATTTAGTGAATTGCCATCTCTTATAGTATATAGTACCAATGTTCGATACTTATACTCAATCCAAGAGGATTGAAGTTCATTTTATTCATCTATTTTCCGCGCTAAAAATTGAAGTTAGGTTGTTTGATTCATTGTTTTCTTCGTTCCATTTTCTACTATCACCTATTCTTTGATATACCATTAGTCGCGTTTCCCTGATAAATTTTGTTATCCCTAACAAAGTATAGTAACAATGACCATATGACGTTGGTTATATGCTACTTTGATTTGTCAATACATGCGGATTTTCATCATCTAATAATCATGTCATCTTGGGCAGTGACAACTGGTATATAAGAAATATTAGTAGTATTGTTACTCTAAGAAATGGAGTCTCGGTGTGCCGGGGATGATATTTTGCAAAAGAGATGTTCTGAACAACGGTTTATATTGATTACACAGTTACACTACAACTTAACTAGTTGGAATTTGTTCCACTATGATAAATAAGGGATTCAGAACTCTCAGTAATAAGTCTGAAGGATAAGACCGTGCAAAATCTTATTGGCTTCCTATCCAAAATATCATCAGTCATTGTAAATAGGTGAAGATTATATCCACTTTAGACAACTATAGACGTATCACACGATTGGTAGAACATAAAACTACATCTAATCAACTTATCAACACCAATGAAGCAAAGATAATTTCTCAAAACTCTATCTACAAAACTTGCATTTCAACCATGCTATAAGACTACACTCAAAAAATCGATCTCAAATCCCTAAACCATGCTAAAATGTGTCAACCTGCAATCAAAATGAACAATGAAAAATGAAAAAATTAACTGCACTCACTTTTTGTAGTGTCGGCAGCATTTCGGCCCCCAGCCTTCGAGATTGGCAACGGGGCAGCCACATTTGTCGCGAAAGAGTAGCACGGCATGGCCATTAGGTGGCGCCATCTTCCTTAGCTTCGCCCTTTGGCACTCGTAATCAACGTTATCGTCGCTGCCCCCATTCCACGGCAGCTCAATCACATCTCTCACTGCCTTGTTTCAATCGCCAGAGCGAAGCAGCTCCTCGCCCTGCAGCTGCAAATCGAACTCCATTGCCTTCTTCAGCCCTCTACACCCTTCCCCCTCGCACCTTCTCGATCTGTGCCCGCAGCAGATCTCGAAAAGATAACGAAGCCGACCTATCACATGAAGATGATCAGCTGCGACTGCAGATTAGAGACGAAATAGCGCTAGAAATAAGGGGGCAGGGTGAGAGAGATACTGGAAGAGGTAGGAGAAGCTGGAGGCGAGGATGAAGATGAGTGGGTCTTGAGGTGGTGGAATGAGGAAGAGCTTGCGCTCGCTCTGCTGGGAGCTGGTGAAGCTGGTGCCATGGGCCTGCAGCTGAACTAGTGGTAGAATGCAAGTTATAACTTTTGTTTTTTTAACTTTGGAAATTTTGTGTATCAGCGGTGATCGTGCAAGGTTTTCTTTTTGCATTGCTCTCCGCACCAGGAAAGCATCATCCCATCTGCCTGCATTTGCATAAAGGTTAGACAGCAGAACTCTACTCAGACCATGTGATGGTTCCACCCTAGCCAGATTTCGAGCAGCTCTTGTTGAAAAACGTGTGATAATATGAAAGGCTTCAAGCTTTTCACATTCTTGTGCCCTTTGGCTTTTCATGTCATGTAACATCCATTTGATTTATGGTGTTCTTAATGTCAAGACTTTTGGAGTGGTCTCTCCTATCCTATAAATAGGTGGGTTTGAGAGATGACAAGTACACCAACAAAAAGCATTCTCTCTTCTCTCTAGTTCTCTACGTCATAGTAGCATTGCATAGCTCGATTCTCGGAACTCCATCAAGTTTGCCGGTGCCTAGCGGGTTTGAGGTGCTTCTACACGCTAGGAGGAAGTCGATTTATCTTTGGGGACAATACGCCATTCCGTGAGCACTAGCCGTGGCGTAATTTGTCTTGCGGAAAGAGGACTTCCCTCGACTCGACTTATAGTTTGATTTGTTATTTACTGGGGGTCTGTTCAAACGCCAATCTGCCTACTAAGACGGTGTCCAAATGCTGATCCAAGACCACCATCGTCTTCATCGTCGAAATACCTTCGCGTGGGTGCCTCACACACCCCAAACGGAGTTCGGATGAGAGAGATATGGCCGTTTGACGAAAGTCGCGCAGAGCTGCCGAGGAACTAACCGTGGCCGGGCGAAAATCGCCCGGCCGGGCAAGAAAAACGCCCAGCGACAGAGGAAACGCCCAGGCAAGGCCCAAAATTCCCGGCCGGGCATTTTGTCCGAAAATGTCATTTTTTAAAAGCTTTTGAAGACTATTTTCTCTTTTGCCTTTGTTTTAGTATAAATACTCTTTTTAGGGTTTCTTCATTCTCAGCTTTGAACATTTTGTAAACACTAAAGACTCCATTGTGAGCATTCCTCTTCAACTTTTGAAGATTTATCCAAAATCCCTTGTGGTTGCATTTTAATCTATTGTCGGGCTTAGATTGAATGTTAAGGTATGCAATTCTAGTTCTTGTGTTGCTAGTTTTGTGGAGCCATTAGATTTTTGCTTTGGTGAAAGTTGCCTTGGGTTGTCTTCATTGTTTTATAGAAGGTCCATAGGTTCCAAGCATTTATCTAAATCATAACACCTCCATCCTCTTCCTTTTCCACCATTTTTATTGTTTCATTTCTTGTTGGGTTTGTTGGGTTGTTGAAATATTTACAAGAGCAAGTCCGGGGAAAACATATGTGTCTTGAATCCCTAAGATTCACATTATTTGGTATCAAGAGCCATTGGTTTTTGTTCTTGTAAATGTTAGAAAAGAAAAAGGAAAAAAAAAGAGATATCTCAAGTTCTACCTTTGGGCTTTAGTCATAAGTTTATATATGTGTCATTGGGTGTATCAATTTGTTTGTTACAAAGTCTTAGGCCAATATTACATCAATTGTTTGGTCTATTGTTGTGGGTTGAAATCGTGCACACAAAGTGTTTGTTGAATTGTCTCATTGGCTTAGCACCTTGCTTTCACTATATCTTGTGGCTTCTAGAACTAGTAATTACTTGGCTAGTTGCATATCTTGTTTGTTAAATTGTGCTACCCTTGTGGATTAACATCTTGAGAGCAAGTGAGGGAGAGTATCCTAGCCCCCAAAATTTCTAAGCCTTCCGAGTGACATTGGGCATGATTTTTGGGAAAAGGGGATTTACATTGTGGGAAGTGAGCTCCTCACTAAAACCTTCATTCTCGGGTGTGTGCGTTTTTTGTGTTATTAACAAAAGGGACTTGTCCCTAGTCTTTGTAAAATTTGTTTTGTAGGTACTCAACATGCCACCGACCACTAGAAATGGAGCCTCTAGGCAAAACTCGCCTATAGGAGATGATGTGCTGGTCCTCGCGTCGTCATCCGAGGGATCTATAAAGGAGCTACTCACAATGCTCTTGGATAAGGTGGACGGAGTTGATCGGGGAGTGAATGAGATGCAAGGCGACATCAACGCCATGCAAGGGGAATTCACCGTCCTACATGAGGATGTGGCTATATTGCGGGATAGGGTGGAACACCACTCCACCTCATTACCACTTACACACCGAGCCGGGGCGGGGAATGAAAGTTACCGAAGTCTTACAAGAGAGAGTGAAGCCGGGTATTCTCATTATCCGAGTCATCACGAATATGCCGATGAAGAATATTGGAGACGGAGGTCTTTCCGAAACCAAAATGGAAGAGGAGGAGGCCGTGGTAACCATAGATTCAATGGAGTGCCTAGAAGAAACCATCATGAAGAGTACGAAGGAGAGGGGCCAAGATATGATGACCCTTCAAAGAACTTCAAGCACACTATTTCTGAGTTCCATGGAAAGTTTGAACCCGACAACTACTCGGAGGTGGATAAGGTCAAGTTAGCTATTACCGCGTTTCGAGACATGCCAACACTTGATTGTCCGGCCTTATGAGGCAAAGAAGGGCCGCAGGGCGAGGGGAGGTGAGAACATGGGTCGAGTTGAACGATCTAATGAGGAGTACATTCGTGCCTCGATCCTACTATCATAAGTTGAGGGGAGAGCTACAAGACTTGAAGCAAGGGAGTAAGAGTGTCATGGAGTACTATTATGAGTTGATAGCACTCAAGGGGAGAGTTGGGATCGAGGAGAGCGAAGAGGTCACCCAAGACCGCTTCATCCACGGGCTTAATGTGCACCTCAAGCACAAGGTCCAAGTTGAAGCCATGAGAGGTTTGACCATGGATGAGGTTCTCGGGTTCGCCGAGACGTTTGAGCGGCAAGGTAAGGAGAAATCCGTGAGCAAGGGGAAGGCGACCTTTACTTCTACTTCGGGTGGAGGAGGAGGAAGCAAGTGGAGTACACCTCAAAGGAAGGGAGAGGCACCCACCACTCCTAGCACTTTGCCAAAAACTCCAATGAAAGCACTAACGGCCCCTCCACCGACCAAAGGGACCCCACAAACGGGTGAAAGAAGAACTCAATGCTTCAAATGTAAGGGATTTGACCACTATGCTAGGGAATGCATCAATCAACGAGTTATGGTAATTGGGGTGGACGGCCAAATCTATAGTGAGGATGAAGACGAGGCGGATGAGGAAGAAGGGGGTGAGTCTTGCCCAAACACAAATATTGGGTTATCTAGTGAAGACGAGTTGACCGAAAGGATAACCAATCTTGTGGTCCTCTGCACGTTAAGTGCCCAACCAAAGCAAGATGAATGTGTAGAGCAACGTTCCAATATCTTCCATATGAAATGTAAAGTTCAATCCAAAACTTGTCTTGTGATTATTGACGGAGGAAGTTGCACCAACGTGGTGAGCGAAAGGTTGGTTGCAAAGTTGCAATTGCCGGTGACGAGGCACCCAAACCCATACCGACTCCAATGGTTGGGTGAAAGTGGGGATCTCAAGGTATCGGCCCTTGTCCAAGTACCATTGAAGATTAGGGAATTTGAGGAGAAGGTACTTTGTGATGTTATTCCCATGTCCGCTTGCCACTTACTTCTTGGTAGGCCTTGGGAATATGACAACAAGGTGTCAAAGGACGGGTACACAAATGAATACTCTTATGTGTCCCATGGGAAGAGGATCCGTTTAAAGTCCTTGTCCCCTAGTGACATCATAGAAGCCCATAAACACTTGAGTAGAGAGCGAGAGAAAGAAAAAAAGGCATGAGAGTGAAAGAAAAAAGCCAAGTGAGTGTGGGGGTGGTGAGAGTAAATCCAAATCCAACAAGAGTGACACCCAAAAACCCCGTGAGAGAAAAGAGTGTCTCCTAGCCACTAAATCCGAACTTGGGTGGGCACTTCAAAGCACTCTCCATTGCTACTCGCCATTCCAAGGCGGATTTTCTTGACTAACACTAACCTTGAGCTTGTCCCGGATATTGTTAAAGTTGTTTTGCAGGAGTTCGAGGATGTGTTTTCAAGTGAGCTCCCCAACGAGCTTCCTCCAATTCGGGGAATTGAGCATCAAATGGATTTCTTGCCGGGTTCTTCTCTACCAAATCGGGCTGCCTACAAAGCCAATCCGAACGAGACCAAGGAATTGCAAAGGCAAGTCGATGAACTCCTTGCCAAAGGTTTGGTCCGTGAATCTCTCTCTCCATGTGCCGTGCCGGTTATACTTGTGCCTAAAAAGGATGGCTCTTGGAGAATGTGTGTTGATTGTAGGACCATCAATAAAATCACCATTAAGTATATGCATCCCATACCTAGGCTTGATGACACGCTTGAGGATTTGTGTGGTGCTACTTGTTTCTCAAAAATTGATCTTGCTAGTGGATATCATCAAATTAGGATGAAGGAATGTGATGAATGGAAAACAGCTTTCAAAACTAAATTTGGGTTGTATGAGTGGTTAGTTATGCCCTTTGGTCTAACTAATGCTCATTCTACTTTTATGAGGTTGATGAACCATGTGCGTAGACCTTTGATAGGAAAATTTGTTGTGGTTTATTTTGATGATATCTTGATATATAGCCCAAATGTTGAAGAGCATGCTAGGCATCTTAGGCAAACACTTTTGCTTTTGAAAGAACACAAGTTGTATGCTAAATTGCCTAAGTGTGTGTTTTGTGTTGATGAAGTTATTTTTCTTGGATTTGTTGTGGGGAGGGATGGTGTCAAGGTGGATGACGAAAAGGTTAGGGTCATAAAGGAGTGGCCCACACCTAGGAATGTTAGTGAGATACGCTCTTTTCACGGCCTTGCTAGTTTCTATAGAAGGTTCGTGAGGGACTTCTCAACCAAAGCCGCCCCTTTGAACTATCTTGTTAAAAAGAATGTTGTTTTTAAATTGGGAGAGGAACAAGAGCATGCTTTTAATACTTTAAAGCACGACCTCACACATGCACCTTTACTTGCATTACCCAATTTTGATAAAACTTTTGAGCTTGAATGTGATGCTAGTGGAGTAGGGATTGGGGGAGTGTTGATGCAAGAAGGGAAACCTATTGCATATTTTTCGGAAAAACTCAATCAAACTCATTTGAACTATCCCACTTATGATAAAGAGCTTTATGCTATTGTGAGATGTTTGGAAAATTGGCAACACTTTTTGATGCATAGGGAGTTTGTCATCCACACGGACCACGAGTCCATCAAATTCTTGGGTGGTCAACACAAGTTAGACAAGAGACACGCCAAGTGGAGTGCCTTCTTGGAGACTTTCCCATATGTCATCCGGTACAAAAAGGGGAAGGAAAATGTGGTCGCCGATGCCTTATCTCGAAAGCCATTATTAATTCTTCTTGAAAGTGGTATTTATGATAGTGACGCCCTTGTGTTGAGAAATAGCATGCTTACTATTTGTGCTTCCAAATTCTTTGCTTTTGATCACCTTAAGGAGCTTTATGAGTACGATAATGATTTTGCATCTATCTTTGTTGCATGTGAAAAGGGATCATTTGAACAATTTTATAAGCATAAGGGTTACTTGTTTAAGGGGAATAGATTGTGCATTCCCCAAGGATCTTGGAGGAAAGTGCTTGTGAGGGAGTCCCACCTTGGGGGATTAATGGGCCATTTTGGGGTAGCTAAGACCTATGATATCTTAATTGAGCATTTTTATTGGCCAAAAATGAAGAGAGATGTGCGGTGTTTTGTGGGAGGGTGCATTGAGTGTAGACAAGCTAAGTCTAAGAGCAACAATTATGGCCTCTATACCCCACTCCCTACCCCTTCCCACCCTTGGGTAGATTTTTCTATGGACTTTGTGCTAGGTCTACCTCCTTCACATGCACGGAATGATAGTATCTTTGTGGTAGTGGATAGGTTTTCCAAGATGGCTCATTTTATTCCATGTAGGAAGAACAATGATGCCAAACACATAGCCGGTCTCTTCTTTAGGGAGGTGGTGAGGGTGATAGGGATGTCAAGTTCCTAAGCTACTTTTGGAAGACTCTTTGGACTAAACTAGGAACCAAACTTTTATTCTCTACCACGGCGCACCCTCAAACCGATGGGCAAACCGAGGTGGTGAATCGCACCCTAGGGGCTTTACTTAGGGCTTTGGTTAGTGAGAATAGGAAGACATGAGAACCTTGCCTACCCATTGCCGAGTTTGCTTACAACCGGACCATGCACTCTACTACCGGTCATTCTCCATTTGAAATTGTTTATGGATTTAACCCGCTAACCCCGATGGACCTAGCGGTGTCGGCTTTGCTTTCTTCTTTTGTTTGTGATGTAGATGGTGCCCAAAAGGCGCATTTTATGAAGGACCTCCATGTCAAGGTCCAAGAGAACATTAGCAAAAGGAATGAGCACAATGCGAGGATGGCCAACAAGGGGCGGAAAGAAGTGGTCTTCAACCCGGGGGACATGGTGTGGGTTAACTTTCGGGCGATCCGTTTCCCGGACAAGGTGAAGTCCAAGCTTGCGACACGCGGAGGTGGCCCATTCCGAGTCAAGGAGAGGATCAACAACAATGCCTATGTCATCGAGTTGCCGGGCGAATTCAAGGTGCACCCCACGTTCAACGTGTCCGAATTGAGCCCTTTTGAGTTTGCAAGAGATGAGCCGGTTTTGAGGTCAAATCCTTCCCAAGAAGATGGGGATGATGCGAACCCAACCGACACGCATCATGCATCGAGCCCGCTCAAGGACGTACACCAAAAGAGGACGAGGAAGATGAGTAGGAAGATGCTAGAGTCCTTAGGTCTGTTCATAACAAGCTTAAGACTCAAAGAGGAGGCCCAGAAGGAAGACCCGGGTGTCTCGAGAGCAATACACCAAATTCGGCTCGACCCCGCACCAAATCAGAACTGGGGGTCTGTTCAAACGCCAATCTTCCTATTAAGACGGTGTCCAAATGCTGATCCAAGACCACCATCGTCTTCATCGTCGAAATACCTTCGCGTGGGTGCCTCACACACCCCAAACGGAGTTCGGATGAGAGAGATATGGCCGTTTGACGAAAGTCGCGCAGAGCTGTCGAGGAACTAACCGTGGCCGGGCGAAAATCGCCCGGCCGGGCAAGAAAAACGCCCAGCGACAGAGGAAACGCCCGGGCAAGGTCCCAAAACGCCCCGGCAAGGCCCAAAATTCCCGGCCGGGCATTTTGTCCGAAAATGTCATTTTTTTAAAGCTTTTGAAGACTATTTTCTCTTTTGCCTTTGTTTTAGTATAAGTACTCTTTTTAGGGTTTCTTCATTCTCAGCTTTGAACATTTTGTAAACACTAAAGACTCCATTGTGAGCATTCCTCTTCAACTTTTGAAGATTTATCCAAAATCCCTTGTGGTTGCATTTTAATCTATTGCCGGGCTTAGATTGAATGTTAAGGTATGCAATTCTAGTTCTTGTGTTGCTAGTTTTGTGGAGCCATTAGATTTTTGCTTTGGTGAAAGTTGCCTTGGGTTGTCTTCATTGTTTTGTAGAAGGTCCATAGGTTCCAAGCATTTATCTAAATCATAACACCTCCATCCTCTTCCTTTTCCACCATTTTTATTGTTTCATTTCTTGTTGGGTTTGTTGGGTTGTTGAAATATTTACAAGAGCAAGTCCGGGGTAAACATATGTGTCTTGAATCCCTAAGATTCACATTAACTATGGAATTGAGGGAGTATACGAGATAGCAATTCACTACATTATCATTTGTTCTAACATTAGAAGCAATTAAAACAAATATATGGCACCATGCGTGAAGACATGCATCGCTGAGAGTTTAGATTTAGCAATTTTCAACATCTCATCAACAATTGCACTCAACGTGTACAATTCTGAAAAAATATGCATGACTGATTACTTAAGTACTAAGAGACACATGTCGAAATAATCATAAAATAATTAACAAGTTTTATCTTGCCAGCTTGAGTAAGCATGAGGTTTTTTCACTAAAAAGGCTCGGGCATACTGAAATTTTTTGTAAGCTAAAGTTCAACCACATTCTAACTTTATTTAGAAACTACCATATTTGAACATTTGTTAACCCGAAAGGTGGTCATCTTTTACAATAGTATATCTGAGTAGGGACATTCACCTAACTAGGATCTGAATTAGATTAATCTAAACTGGCATAGTAGGTTATTTCTAACCCCCAAAGTAGATGATTTCTAAAAAATTAAAACAAAACATAAGTGCCATTTAAATGACTATAGTCATGCTTGAAAAATATTTCGTTTATTAAAAAGAAAGTCCATCTAATACGCTTAAATCTTCAATTTAAGTTTTCGCTCCGATCTTATTTTGCTTGCATAAAGCCTTTTAGAAAGCAAAAAAAAATAAAAATAAAACAGAGATAACATGATGATCAACATTAAGAAATTTTTTGTTTTGAGTAGAATGCATGCATCCTATTGAATATTCATTATGTTCTTTCGTTATTCAAGATGACGAAAGAATTTAGGGATTTCTGAAATTCTCTTGTACTCCTTCCGTCATTCAAGATGTCCATATTTTATCTTTTAGTTTGTCCCACTTAAAATGTTCACTTTCTATATTTGAAAATAAATCTCTCTTTCCTTCTTCCTAATTAAAATATTCTAACTATTTTTTTTTCTCTCTCAATTTACTTCAACTAATAACTCTTCTTCAAATCTTGTATCACTCACAAATGTAGACATTTTGAATAGGACGGAGATAGTATTAGTTAAATCAGTGGATTTAATTATTTGTGGCAATTAACCCATAAACTAATCACTTTTAGTTAATTATTCCAAAAAACTATTAATACGAAAATTAAGTCATAATGAATTAATTGGTAAGAGAGTATTTTATGACGGTCTACTTAAAGCATAAAATAAATCGGAAAGTAATTAGTGGGGCAAGAGCCCAAACATTAACTTGAAAACATTTATTACCGTCGTTACTCCTAGGCCTAAGTAGGAAGGGATCCCAGCCCATCACTTAAAATTTATATTGGTCCAAACATTTAAATAATAAGTCCATTAGTTAATAAAAAAAATTGATAGCCTAAACAAGTGGCGCATCCAAGATTTTGAGTTTGGGAGTACGAACGATATTACAATGAAGCATAACTTTAAAATCTTACTACTAATTATTTTCCCTTCTTTTTATTCAGTTCTTTAGTTAAAATGTTTATTTTTTAAAATTTTTATGCATAAAAAATTGATTAACCTATTGTATCACTAATATTTAGATGACTTCTCTTAGATTTATATACTTATATTATTAAAATTTTATTTTAGCTTTTGTAAAATGTGCTATCTTTACCAAAAATAATCCTTTCACTTATTCGTGCAAAACTTCAATTATTGAAAAAAGGACATAATGCATGCTTATATTTTCCAATAAAAAAATTATTTTAATTTATAGAAGTCTAAAAAACAAAGCCAAAAGAACTAGGGAAGAGTTGAAAAAATAAGACAAAAAGACAAATTTATTTAAATTATAAAAATTAAAAAACAAAGCCATAAAAGAGAGTTTAAAAATAAGACAAAAAGATACATTTATTTAAATTATAAAAATGATAAAACAAAGCCATAAAAGAGAGTGTAAAAAATAAAAAGGCAAGTGGATGAAAGTTACAGAAAAAGCGATTGGGGCTAAAAGGGAATCAAACCCATTTCCCTACTGTGCAGGGGAAGACGAATACCGCTAGACCACTTATATTTTATGTTAGAAAGGGGATTTTAGTGGAGTATATATTATTGGAAGTTTTGGGGTGGCTACGCCAGTGGCCTAAAGTAAAACGCCCTTCACATTGCAGAGATGGCAGAGCAACCTTGCAGGCTTAGCTGGACTTGGATTGGCATGATCAGATATCAAGCAATTCTTTCTGTTGTACTATCTCAAGATTTCTAATATTAGTAATCAATATGAATCGAGGTTTGATTTTTAACAGTCTTTTTCTATCACAAAATTTGTGTTGCTCACACAATTCTTTGATCTTTCAGATCAGATGATAATTGTAGTTACACCCAAAATCCCACATTTCCCCACATTTCCTTTACATCACTAATGGCTCTCGGCTCAGTTTCTCTTCAATCCGTTCTTAAGAACGGCGCTACTTCGCTAGTTTCGGCGCTCAAATCCATCTCGTCTTCCCCTTCTTTAATCTCCCATGGCCAGCAACTGCATTGCCTCGTACTAAAATCAGGCCTCAACTACAATGTCTTCATACAGAACAGCTTGATCAATATGTACTCCAAAACCGGGATGTTTTCGTGCGCGAGATCCATTTTCGAAAGCTCCCCGACGCTGAACTGTGCCTCCTTCAGCATAATAATCTCAGGGTATCTTAAAAACGGCCGTTTGGGAGATGCCTACAAATTGTTTCAGAAAATGCCGCTCAGAGATTGTGTCTCCTATACGACCATGATTATGGGGTTTGCTCAGATTGAGTGCTACAGGGACGCCATTGCGCTTTTTAGGGAGATGAGACTGTTGGGAGTGGTTCCTAATGAAGTGACGATGCCGAGTGTGCTACTTGCTTACGCTCGTGCTGATGGAACTAGGATGAATGCAATGCTTCTGCACGGCTTGGTGGTGAAGCTTGGTCTTGATATGCATTCTATTGTTTCGACTAATTTAGTTATTCTTTATAGTGTTTCTTCGTCTCTTCATCATACAAGAATGATATTTGATAATATGGTGGATAGGGATGTGGTGGCGTGGAATGTGATGTTGAATGGTTATGTAAAAGGAGGACTGGTTGATTTGGCTAGAGACCTATTTGATGAGATTCCAGGGAAGGACACGATCTCTTGGAACACGATGATTGGTGGATATCTACAGGTTGGGAGATTGGCGGAGGCATTGGCGCTTTATTGCGAAATGAGGCACACCGACTCAAGACCTAGTGAAGTCATGCTTATTCACATTGTCTCTACTTGTGCACAGGCAACTAGATTGCTCGAGGGTCAACAGTTTCATGCTTTGACACTGAAGATGGGAATGAACTTCCATGACTTCATGCATGTGACATTGATTCATTTATATGCTTCCTGTCAGCAGGTTGAACTTGCTTATTTGCAATTTGAAGAACGAACCAAGAATGATATACCTAGTTGGACTGCCCTTATTTCAGGGCTAATGGCGAACGGCATGGTAAATGATGCTACACGTTTGTTTAGTATAATGCCACAGAGAGATGTTTTCTCTTGGAGCTCGATGATATCTGATTATGCACAGAATGGGAAGCATAGTCTCGCAGTTGATGTTTTTCATGAAATGGTTGGTAAAGGATTTAAGCCAGACGAACTCACGATGGTGAGTGTTTTCAGAGCCATATCTGGCTTGTGCGCATTGAAGGAGGGGAGATGGGCTCATCAGTTCATCCATTGCAACTCAATACCAATCCACGACAATCTGAGTACAGCCATCATTGATATGTATGCCAAATGTGGGAGCATTGATTCCGCTCTAGAAGTATTTGATCAAATCCGAGACAAGACCAGAAAAGTCAATCCTTGGAATGCAATTATATATGGCTTGGCCATGCACGGGAAAGCAGAGGCGTCCCTGAGAATTTTTGCAGACTTGCTAAGTCGAAAGATAAAGCCCGATTCAATCACATTAATTGGAGTCTTGAGTGCTTGTTGTCATGCCGGTTTGGTGGAAGAAGGGAAAAACCATTTCAGGAGCATGAGAGTGACGTATGGTCTAGAGCCTAACCTTAAGCATTATAGATGTATGGTGGATCTGTTAGGCCGAGCGGGGAGGCTGAACGAAGCAGAAGAGCTTGTGCAAAACATGCCTATGGAGGCGGATGCTATCATTTGGGGCACGTTGTTAGCAGCATGCAAGATGTACGAGAACATAGAAGTAGGAGAAAGAGCTGCTCGAAACCTGGCTAGGGTCGAACCATCAGATGGGCCAGGTAGAGTTATGCTGTCTAACTTGTATGCAGATGCAGGCAGGTGGAACGATGCGTTCCTGGTGCGGAGAGCACTGCATAACGAAAACCTTGCACGATCACCGGGTTATAGTGGTGTTGTGTAATGCCCTAGATCTAACAAAAGTGAGTTGATGAAACTCACTTTTTTGTAGCATCCCTGCTGCTAAGGATGTGTAATATTCCCTAGTATCCATAAAGTGATAAAACAGATAAAACCAAAATGCAATGAAATAGAAATTGGGTAGAGTTCCAGTTTTGTAGTAAAAATATCAAAAACAGAATTGTAAACCTCTGTTTGGAATATTAGTGTATAAACCTGTGCAGTAGTTACTATCAATTCAAGAAATCGTAAACCTTCCATTTCTAATGTGTACACATGTCGGTTGGGAATATTAGTCTTCTTGTATAAAGCTTTTTAGTTGATCCAAAAAATTTCCAAAGTTAAAAACCAAAAGTTATTACTCACTTTCTACCACTAGTTCAGCTGCTGAGCCCATGGCACCAACTCCACCTGTTAGAGACCATTGCCAAAATAGTTCAGCCACTGCCAGCAATGCAACAGTGTCAAGTCTTGAGGAACATTGTGTGAATGCTGTGTCCCGTGCACGAGAGAAATCAGTCAACAACTCCACACTAGCTGAGCTCGTGACTGTACCCAAGATCACAGCTAAGGTGGAGGACCACTCTTGTACTTGAAAATGTCAAAGTATATCAAGTGGAGGGAAGAAGATTGCAGAATAAATTAATTTACTAGGATTGATACAATTACATATTGTCCTAGAATAGAATGATTACAAATATATTGTGTTTCCATACATAGCTCATATTCTCACCTATATATTGTGGTGTTGAATTATATTGTAAATATAACAGAGAAATACTCTAATCTTCTACTCCCAAAACTGTTGATGTGGATACTTAATGAATTTCCAAAGAGGTCAGGGGCTAAATTGCAAAAGGGGGCACAAGTCAGAAAGTTAGCTTCTCAAACGGCTATTTCGGTTTTAGAAGAGCGGTTGAGCTACGTTTAAGTAGTTTGAGCTTGAGATAGAGAGGCTCATAACTGATTCAACACGTTGAGTGAATTGTACACTATCTTAGTGAGGAATTAGAGAGGATCATCCGTGTTTTCTTGATCAAAGTTCACGAGAGGGTGAGCATATGAATTCTTGAGTGTATCTTCATCTTTGAGTGTTGATTGTTGTGTGATTGTAATTCAGTAGAGTGGAATAAAATTGATTCGTGATTCTCCCGTGGATGTAGGTTCGATTGAGCCGAACCACGTAACCCCTGTGTCTCAAATTCTTTCATTTGCTTTCTGCCTAGATTGTGTTCGATACATTGCCAGTGAGATAGTTCTTTCTTCAACAACCAATCTTGCGGTGTTTTCTAACAAATTGACGCCGTCTGTGGGAATCGAGGAGCGAGATGACGACCGCGAAGTTTGATATGGAGAAGTTCACGGGCAAGAATGATTTTGGGTTATGGAGGCTCAAGATGAAGGCCGTGATGATGCAACAAGGCTTGTGGGATGTGTTGAAGAGCAAGGCTGATGCAGATAAAGAAAAGGGTGAAATCAAGTCTCAAGATCTCCAGGATAAAGCCTATAGCACCCTAATCCTGAGCCTAAGTGATCGGGTGTTGAGAGAGGTTTCAAAGGAGGAGACCGCGGCTGGTGTTTGGGCCAAGCTTGAGTTATTATATATGACTAAATCTCTCACCAATAGGCTCTTGCTCAAGCAGAAGCTGTTCACATTCAAGTTTTCAGAATCAGGAAATATTGGAGAGCAGCTTGAGGAATTTGCCAAGTGTGTGGATGATCTTGAGAATATTGAGGAAGCTATCAAGGATGAGGATAAGGCGTTGATGCTTCTTAATTCTCCGCCTAAGAGCTTCGAGCAATTCAAGGATGCAATACTGCTTGGGAGAGATTCTAAAGTCACTTATGAGGAGGTACATTCTGCACTCAAAATGAAAGAATTCCAGAGAGTAGTTGATAAGCCTATTGATCCAGCCAGTGAAAGTCTGAATGTAAGATTTGATTCAAAGAAACATGGAAAGAAGAAGTCCCAAAAGAAACAAAAATCTTGGAAAGAAAAGTCTGGAGATGAGAAGGAAACCAGATCTTGTCACCATTGTAAGAAGCCTGGACACATAAAGAAGAATTGCTATGCTTGGAAGAGGAAGCAAGCCGAGGGTGATAAAGTGCAGGATACTGCTGATGTTACTCAAGAGGTAGAGGTTGCTCAGGTTATGAATGTGACAGAGGATGAGGCTCCAGATGTTTGGGTGATGGACTCCGGTTGTAGTTTCCATATGACCTCCAAGAAAAGGTGGCTCATGGATTTACAAGATGCTACTGGTTCTGTTCTGCTTGGAAATAACCAAGTATGCCAAGTAAAAGGCATAGGAAGTGTAAGAATGCTCATGGAAGATGGCTCTCAAAAAATACTTTCAGAAGTCAGATATATTCCATCTATCAAGAGAAATCTAATCTCTCTTGGAATGCTTGAGAGAAAGGGATTCACATCCATTTTAGCTGGTGGTTTTATAAAGGTTACAAAGGGCACAGACATTCTTATGGTTGCCGAGAGAGTAAATAATTTGTATTATCTCAGAGCAAGGGCTATTGATGCTGATCAGGTTAATGCAGTAGCAGAATTGAAGTTGATTGATTGGCATCACAGGCTTGGTCATCTGGGGCATGCTGGATTGAAAGAACTTGCCAAGAAAGACCTAATAGCTTTTGATGGAGAATCAGATAAAGATGAACTCGGATCTTGTGAAGAATGTATACTGGGAAAGAGCAAGAAATTACCATATGCTGCTGGGAAACACACTTCATCAAAGCCATTGGAGTATGCACATGCTGATATCTGGGGGCCATCACCAATTCAGAGCATGGGTGGAGGTAGGTACTTTCTTTCGATTATAGATTATTTTTCTAGGAAGATTTGGCTTTATGTGATGAAAGAGAAATCTGCACTAAATTTCAAGAATGGTGCATTGAAGTTGAAACTGAGAAGGGCAGTGTTTTAAAGTGCCTTAGAACCGATAACGGGCTTGAATTTCTTTCAGCTAAGTTTGATGCTTTCTGCAAAAGTAAGGGGATAAAGAGGCATAGAACCGTTCCTCACAACCCCCAACAGAACGGAGTGGCTGAGAGAGCCAACAGGACAATTCTGGAAAGGCTCAGGTGTATGCTCATCTCATCTGGAATGCCTAAGCATTTCTGGGCTGAGGCTGCTTCTACAGCTGTGATGCTTATCAATAAATGTCATCCACTTCAATTGACAATGATACACCAGATATGAGATGGTATGGGTCAGCTGGTGACTATGCAAAGTTAAGAAATTTTGGCTGCAGAGTGTATGCGCATGCTAAAAGAACCAAGCTAGATCCGAGGGCTCTCAAGTGTGTTATGTTGGGATATCAGAAGGGGGTGAAGGGCTATAGGCTGTGGTGCACGGAAAAGGGAATGGGACAGGTGGTGATCAGTAGGGATGTGGTATTTAAAGAAGATGAAATGCCATACTTGCAACAGAAGTCAGATAGTACTGAGTTTGAGGTGGAGCTCACTGGGGATGAACAAACAGATGCTAATGGTGAAGTATCCGGTGAGGAGGCTCCAGAAATGATTCGAACAGGTGAAGCAAGTGAGAAGTAGAAGAGCCACATTATAGCAAGGGATAAGCCCAAAAGGAACATCAAGCTTCCATCAAGGTACAGTGACTATGACATGCTTTACTATGCTCTCACAGTAGCAGAAGAGATTGAATATCATGAGCCTTCAAGCTATAAAGAAGCAGTGAGAAGTCATGAGAAAGATAGATGGCTTAGAGCAATGCAAGAAGAAATAGACTCACTCTACAAGAATCATACCTGGATTTTGGTTTTGAGACCAAAGCATCAGAAATGTATAGGCTGTAAATGGGTGTACAAGAAGAAGATAGAAGCATTCAAGAACAATGAGGTGAGGTATAAAGCAAGGCCGGTGGTTAAAGGGTTCACTCAGAGAGAAGGGATTAATTATAATGAAATTTTCTCCCATGTGGTGAAACACAGCTCCATTAGGATTTTGTTGGCCATTGTTGCTCACAAAGATTGGGAGCTTCAGCAGATGGATGTGAAAACTGCTTTCTTAAATAGAGAGTTGGAAGAGAAAATATACATGGAGCAGCCTGAGGGTTTTGTGAAGAAGGGAGAAGAAGACAATGTTTGCCTACTGAAAAGAAGTTTGTATGGATTGAGGCAAAGCTCCAGACAGTGGTACATCAGATTTGATGAATTCATACAGAGAATTGGCTTTGAAAAATCTCTCTATGACAGTTGTGTTTTCATTAAGAAGAGAAAGGGGACAGCTGCTGCTTATTTGTTACTCTATGTAGATGATATGCTAATTGCAGCAGCAACACTGTCAGAAATTCAAGATATCAAGAATGAGTTGGAATCTAGAAAACACCGCAAGATTGGTTATTGAAGAAAGAACTATCTCACTGGCAATGTATCGAACACAATCTAGGCAGAAAGCAAATGAAAGAATTTGAGACACAGAATTTGATACGAAGGATTTAGGGAATGCGAAGAGGATCCTTGGAATGGACATCATCAGGAATAGAAAGGAAAATAAGCTATGGCTCACCCAGAAGGAATACATCAACAAGCTACTAGAGAAATTCCAGATGAAGTTCAGCAAATCTGTGACAATACCTCTATCACAACAGTTTAAGCTATCAGTTGATCAAAGTCCAAAGACAGAAGAACAAAGAGTGGAGATGCTTAAGATACCCTATGCTAGTATTGTTGGCAGTATAATGTACACAATGGTTTGCTCAAGGCCGAACATTAGTCATGCTATCAGTGTCATTAGCAGGTTTATGGGAGATCCGGGGATAGAACACTGGCATGGACTGAAGTGGATATTGAAGTATCTCAGGGGCACAACTGATTACAGCATTCTATTTGATGGTGGTCAGAAATCTGGTGATGAAGTTGTGTTAGGATATTGTGACTCGGATTTTGCAGTGAGTCAAGACACTAGAAAATCCCAGTCAAGATATGTTTTTTGTCTCTATAGATCAGCAGTAAGTTGGAAATCAAACTTGCAGTCAATGGTAGCCCTTTCCACAACAGAAGCTGAATACATAGCTATGACAGAGGCAGTGAAGGAAAGCTTCTGGTAAAAAGGAATACTCTCAGATTTTGGAGTAAATCAAGATGCTATAACAATCATGTGTGACAGTAATAGCGCAATATGCTTGTCCAAGCATCAGACCTTCCATGAAAGATCTAAACATGTGGATGTGAAGCTGCACTTTATCAGGGATGAAGTGAACAAAGGGAAGGTGAAAATTGAGAAGGTTTCTACGGAAGAAAATGCTGCAGACATGTTGACTAAGACTATACCTAGTTCCAACCTCAAGCATTGTTTGGAGCTAGTGAAGATGGTCAGATATTGAGGTTTGTAAGGTTGGAGAAAATGACCGAATGTTATTTCATTCAAGATCCAAGGTGGAGATTTGTTGATGTGGATACTTAATGAATTTCCAAAGAGGTCAGGGGCTAAATTGCAAAAGGGGGCACAAGTCAGAAAGTTAGCTTCTCAAACGGCTATTTCGGTTTTAGAAGAGCGGTTGAGCTACGTTTAAGTAGTTTGAGCTTGAGATAGAGAGGCTCATAACTGATTCAACACGTTGAGTGAATTGTACACTATCTTAGTGAGGAATTAGAGAGGATCATCTGTGTTTTCTTGATCCAAGTTCACGAGAGGGTGAGCATATGAATTCTTGAGTGTATCTTCATCTTTGAGTGTTGATTGTTGTGTGATTGTAATTCAGTAGAGTGGAATAAAATTGATTCGTGATTCTCCCGTGGATGTAGGTTCGATTGAGCCGAACCACGTAACCCCTGTGTCTCAAATTCTTTCATTTGCTTTCTGCCTAGATTGTGTTCGATACATTGCCAGTGAGATAGTTCTTTCTTCAACAACCAATCTTGCGGTGTTTTCTAACAAAAACTCTCTATCAATATGTTTAGCCATATGAATCTCGCCTCTCTCGATTACCATCTTTAAGATGGTATCAGAGCAGGTTTATTCGGGCTTGAGACTCAGAAAAATATCATCATCGTCTCGAGTACCTTTCCCGACCTTTTGATCCCTGCACAAACACAACCAACAAGATGTTAGATTCTGAACCAGATAACCCCTCTAAAAACCAACCAGTCCATAACCCTATCAGCCGAATAATTCGCTGAATTCATGAGAATGAGCATGTCTCATAAAAACTCAAACGATCAACCTGCATCTCTGGAATCATTAGGCGAGGTGCGCCTGACAGAGAAACTTAATGGGGACAATTATCCCCTATGGGTGAAACTGATGAGACGAGCCATCCGGGGAAAGGTCTGGCATCTCACATAAATGGAGTTACAGACCCTCCCCCGTCGACGGACCAAAATTACAACCGATGGCAGCAGCGAGATGATTGTTGTTTCAACTGGATCATCAACAACGTCGACACCAACATCGTCAACGAAGTCTCACAGTATGAAACGACCTATGACCTATGGGAAAGCCTGGCCACAACGTACGGGAGCGGCGCCGATCAGTTCCAAATCTCCGACCTGCATAGGCAAGCATACAGTTTAAAAGAAGGAAACTTATCACTGGAAAATCTATGGAAGAAATTCCAAGATTTATGGATCTCCATTGACACAAAGGATCCAAATCCAATGGACACTCCGTCCAGCATCGAAAAATACAACCAACACACACAGAAACACAGGTTGTATCAATTCATATGGGCATTAGAAGACCATCAATACGAAAAAGTCAAACGAGAGATCCTAAATATGGATCCAATCCCAACGGCGGGGAAAGCAGAGGCTTCCTTGATGATTTTTGCAGATTTGCAGCGTCGAAAGATAAAGCCAAATTTGATCACATTCATTGGAGTCTTGAGCGCTTGTTGTCATGCTGGTTTGGTGGAAGCAGGGAAAAGCCATTTTAGGAGCATGACAGCGACATATGGTTTAGAGCCTAACATTAAGCATTATGGATGTATCGTGGATCTGTTAGGCCGAGCTGGGAGGCTGAACTAAGCAGAAGAGCTTGTGCAAAACATGCCTATGGAGGCGGATGCTATCATTTGGGGCACGTTGTTAGCAGCATGTAAAATGTACGAGAACACAGATGTTGGAGAAAGAGCTGTTAGAAATAAAGGGATAAAATTCCTAAGCCGTTACAGGCGGTACTCTAACTATTACAATCGAAGGAAGATAATAACAATAAGTGGAATGAAAATTACAACGGAAATAATATATTGAACTATAAGTCGAGTCGAGGGAAGCCCTCTTTCCGCAAGACAAATTACGCCCCGGCTAGTGCTCACGGAATGGCGTATTGTCCCCAAAGATAAAACGACTTCCTCCTAGCGTGTAGAAGCACCTCAAACCCGCTAGGCACCGGCGAACTTGATGGAGTTCCGAGAATCGAGCTATGCAATGCTACTACGATGTAGAGAACTAGAGAGAAGAGAGAATGCTTTTTGTTGGTGTACTTCTCATCTCTCAAACCCACCTATTTATAGGATAGGAGAGACCACTCCAAAAGTCTTGGCATTAAGAACACCATAAACCAAATGGATGTTACATGACATGAAAAGCCAAAGGACACAAGAATGTGAAAAGCTTGGAGCCTTTCATATTATCACACGTTTTTCAACAATCCCCCACATTGGTTAGAGCACTGTCAGCTCAACCAACACAACACGTGTATGCATGCATGCAGACTCTTCGCTCAATCCTTGAGAAACAATATTGCATTTGGAATAGTAGCTTGGGGCTTTGAACTTTCCATAGTCACTATCGGGCATACCGGCGGCCTGGTGGACGTGATGCCTTGAACCATTCCTCCTTGGTGTATACCGAGACAATAATATTGACACAATACTATTTACAAACTCATTAGTTCTAACGTTTGTGTCCTTTACTGGCCATGGAACACCACTTTGGATTCATAAGTGATTCACATGTTGAAGCGGCCCACACTTCTTCACTTACATAGGTGATTCTTTTCCAGGTATCCTGCAATACCCACCTCCTCGAGGCTACTAAGAATAATTAAAAGTCAAAACTTAGCCTCTTACCACATGCAGGTTACAACACTCAATGCTTTCAAAGAATAGACGAAGATATAATATCTTCCGAGTGTTACAACTAGAGTCATATAGCTTTGTTTTCCCATTGAACCAAGCCCATGGGATCTCCAATCGTATGGTTGGGTTACCACTATAATCATCTTTTTAAAATGTGGTTTTCAGTCCCATTCCTTTTAGCAATTTATGCATTTGATCACAGTTAAACTTTTCGTTAACGGATCCGCTAAGTTATCCACTGATCTTACATAGTCAACTGCGATAACACCACTTGTGATCAACTGCCTCACGGTATTATGTTGCCGACGAATGTGTCGAGACTTACCATTGTATAAGCCACTATGTGCTCTCCCTATAGCCGCTTGGCTATCACAGTGTATCACTACTGTTGGCACTGGCTTTTTCCAACATGGAATATCTTCTGGGAAGTTTCTAAGCAACTCGGCTTCTTCCCCTGCTTTGTCTAAAGCGATAAACTCAGATTCCATGGTGGATCTAGCTATACGTGTCTGTTTCGTTGACTTCCACGAAACAGCTCCACCCCCCGCAGTGAACACATACCCACTTGTTGAAAACGAGTCTTTTGAATCAGAGATCCAATTTGCATCACAATACCCTTCAAGTACTTGGGGATAGTTTGTGTACTGCAGCTCAAAGTTAAGAGTATACTACAAATATCTCAAAACCCTCCGCAGAGCTTTCCAATGTTCCTTGTTTGGGTTGCTCGTAAATCAGCTCAGCTTATTCACCGTACATGCAAGATCTGGTCGGGTGCAGTTTGTGATGAACATCAAACTCCCTATGATCCTTGCATATTCTTCTTGAGCTACAGGCTCACCCATGTGCTTACTCAAATGCACGTTGGGTTCCAATGGAGTCTTAGCTGGCTCAAAGGAGTGAAACTTTTTAAGCACTTTCTCAATGTAATGAGATTGTGTCAGTGCAATTCCATCATGATCTCTTTTAATCTTGATTCCGAGAATCACATCAGCTAGACCCATGTCTTTCATGTCGAAATTTCTCTTCAACATATTTTTGGTCTCGTTGATAATGGCACTATTGCTGCCCATAATCAACATATCATCCACATAAAGACACACAATAACAAAACCGTTATCTGTGTTCTTAGTGTAAACACACTTATCACACTCATTGATAGTGAACCCATTGGACAACATCACATTGTCAAACTTCAAGTGCCATTGCAAAGGCACTTGTTTTAATCCATATTGTTGGCGAGAACGTCCGGAATCGATTGAGCAACAAGTGTAAAACAAGAACAAGAATTGAATTAGAACGGAAGAGGAATCTTGAATATATTCTGTGTATCAAATCTTGTGAGCCAGTACAAATTGAATGAGAGAATTTTTTGGGGATTAAAACCCTTACTCTTCGACTAAGTAAGAAAAGGCAAAACAAGAAGGGAAAAACAAAAGGTCCAGATTCAATCTATCTATTTGAAACTGATCTGACGGCTGATATTAAAAGTTCACAGCTGAACTAAAAAACGTGCTCCAGCTTGAGCAACTTTCCCTCTCATGAGCTCAAGTCAGCAGCCAACCATCTTCACACATATAAAGACCTCACTAGTTTACATACCTTCCTTTCTTGGCTAGGTACTACAAACCCTTCAGGTTGCTCCATATAAATTTCTTCTTCCAATTCACCATTCAGAAATACAGTTTTCACATCCATTTGGTGAATTTCAAGATTGTGCAAAGCAGTAATCACAAGCAGCACCCAAATGGAAGTGATTCTCGTAACGGGTGAATACGTGTCGAAGAAGTCATATCCTTCTTGCTGCTTAAAGCCTTTCACAACTAGGCGAGCTTTGTACTTTTCAATAGTACCATCAGTTTTATATTTCCTTCTCAGGATCCACTTGCACCCTAAGGTCTTACATCCTTCTGGCAAGTCTACTAACATCCATGTGTTATTTCTCATAATTGATTCAATTTCACTATTGATCGCTTCTTGCCAGAATGGCGCATCTGGGCCAGACAACGCTTCTGCCAACGACTTTGGTTCGTCATCCAACATAAAAGTTATGAAGTTGGGACCAAATGTCTTAGCAACTTTAACTCTTTTACCACGTCTTGGTTCTACATCCTCAGGACTTGACCTCGTCCTTTTTGGAGGATTGGAACTAGTGGATTCATCCATCATTCTTTCACTAGAACGATCTTCCTGCCTCTTGCAAGGGTAAACATTCTCAAAGAATATAGCATTCCTTGACTCAATCGTTGTTCCTTCAGCCACGCCAGGCACATCTGACTTATGGACTAGGAAACGATAGGCACTACTATTAATTGCATGGCCAATAAAGATGCAATCAACTGTTTTAGGGCCTATTGCAACTTGCTTCGGAGGTGGCACTTCTACCTTCGCTAAGCACCCCCACACTTTAAGGTATGAGTACGAAGGTTTCTTGCCTTTCCACAACTCATAGGGAGTCACATCCCTACTCTTTAGTGGAATCTTATTCAGGATATAGTTTGCCGTTAATACAGCCTCCCTCCCCCCACATGTTCTGGGGTAAAGCTGAATTAATCAACAAAGCATTCATCATCTCTTTCAGTGTTTGATTTTTGCATTCAACAACACCATTCGATTGAGGGGAATATGGAGCCGTGGTTTGGTGAATTATACCACTTGCATGACATAATTCTACAAATGGCGCCACATATTCACCACCTCTATCACTTCTAACACACTTAATTCGACAATTAAGTTGATTTTTGGCTTCATTTTTTAAGTCTTTAAACGCTTCAAGTGTCTAATCTTTACTTCTTAATAAGTAAAGGTAACAATACCCTGTGCAATCATCTATAAACGTGATGAAATATTTTTTACCACCTCTTATTTGCACAAATTTCAAATCACATACGTCTGTATGGATCAACTCAAGAGGTTATGTGCTCCGTTCTACCGAATGGAACGACAACTTAGAGCATCCGCAATGGTGCTTAGGCCAGCCATAGGCCAGCCATTCTCTCCCCTGCCACGTCAGCAACACTAAAAAATCCACCTGCCACATCAGATTTAGGCCAGCCATAGGCCAGTCGCAATAAAAACAATTCAAAATATACTACATTTACGGAATTAAAATTACGATTAAAATACGGAATTAAATTTATGACACATATACGGGAAAATTCATTAATTGCATTTAAAAAAGTTACATAGATAAAAAAAAATTACATGCATAAATAAAGAAAAAAAACTATCGCCGTGCAATCCTCCGTGCCCACAACTCTTCAATTATATCCTTTTGGAGTTGAATATGAGCATCCACTTGGCGCATGTTGGCAAATTCCTGAAGGCGGTCGGCTTCATCGAGAGGTACCCCACGTCGTACACTAGGGGTGGCCGTTCCGTGGCTTGGACCGGCTTCATCCTCACTGACCCAACTAGTCAGTTGTACGCCTTCGTCTTCGACGATCATGTTGTGCAGGATAATGCAGACGTACATTATCTGGGAAACGGATCCGACCTCCCACAAACGCGTTGGACCCTTAATTGCCGCCCATCGAGACTGGAGCACACCAAATGCGCGCTCCACGTCCTTGCGCGCCGACTCCTGTCGTTGCGCAAAGTAGGCCTTCTTTTCATCACTTGTTTGTCGGATCGTCTTCACAAAGACCGGCCACCGGGGGTATATCCCATCCGCCAAGTAGTAGCCCATATCATGCCGGTTGCCGTTGGCCACAAAAGAGACGGCTGGACCGACGCCCTGGCACTTCTCGTTGAAGAGGGGAGACGAGTTCAGGACGTTGAGGTCGTTGTTCGACCCGGCTACCCCAAAATACGCATGCCAGATCCACAGCCGGTAATCAGCTACGGCCTCGAGGATTATCGTGGGGTTCTTTGACTTGTAGCCGGTCGTATAGGCCCCCTTCCAGGCAGTCGGACAGTTCTTCCACTCCCAATGCATACAGTCTATGCTGCCTAACATCCCGGGGAACCCATGCTTCTCCCCGTGCATCTGCATCAAATTCTGACAATCTTCGGGAGTAGGGCTTCGAAGGTACTGCTCACCGTAAATGCTGATCACGCCCCCACAGAACTCCTTCAGACATTTCAGGGCTGACGCCGATGTGGAGGTACTCATCCCACATGTCTGTCGCGCCTCCATAGGCCAACTGCCTGATTGCCGCCGTGCACTTTTGAATAGGGGTGTGCCCGGGTCTGCCAGCCGCATCGTGCCTGAAGCGGAAACACAGATATCGACGCTCTAATGCGCCAACGATGCGCATAAACAACTCCCTGCGCATTCTAAAACGCCGCCGGAACATGTTGGCGGGAAACCGCGGGTTCTCTGAAAAGTAGTCGTCGTACAGCCGCTGATGTGCAGCTACGTGATCCCGATCAATCACTGCTCGGTGGTGGACAACTCGTGGAGGGCGAGGTATCGCCTGCTGTTCCACCATACGCATGTACCGCTCCATCCCGCGGTTCATGTAGGCATCCATAGCCTCGTTCATCCTCCGTTCGTACTCCTCAGGATCCCCACCACTACCACCACCGCTACCACCCGCGTTACTCATCGCTCGATGATGCTCTTGTACAGAAAGTTAGAGAGAGAGAAAACTCGTTAAAACAAGTGGTACAAATGAAAATGAAACGAAAATCGCGTTTATATATGATTTAAAAAAAATCAAAAATCGGCGCTGGCCGATCGGGCCGCCACAATGGCGGCTAGCCGATCGGCCAGCGACGAGCGATCGGCCAGCCCACGCCGATCCGCTCGCCGAAATCGCCCTCGCCGATTGCAATGGTTCGGCTAGCCGATCGGCTAGCGCGACGAATCGGCTAGCCGGTCGCTAGTCGACCATTGCGGATGCTCTTAGCCATTTTGGCTTCAACACACACTTCACATCTTTCTTGTGAGTTAAACTTATCAACTTTTAGTAAATTAAGATTTACTAATCTTTTTATAGCCATTGTTTTCTTCATTCCGTTTTCTTCATTGGGCAGTGACAACTGGTATATAAGAAATATTAGTATTGGTACTCTAAGAAATGGAGTCTCGGTGTGCCGGGGATGATATTTTGCAGATGAAATGTTCTGAACAACGCTTTATATTTATTACACAATTGCACTACAACTTAACTAGTTGGAATTTGTTCCACTATAATAAAAAAGTGATTCGGAACTCTCAGTACTATTTTGGATAAAGAAGTTAATTAAGTTAAGCTAGCAGCAATCTCGTGTAACTAATGGGCATAGTATATCTTAAACGCGATAAGTGAATAAATAAAGAGCCCAGATTTGGTAATATGAATTTGAAATGTTAGTCATTAATTATGTTATTGGTCGATTTATATTTTTAAAATTGACTTTAGTTGAATTGAGCTAAATTAAGATTATATCCACCGTAAACAACTATAGACGTATATCACACGATTGGTAGAGCATAAAACTAAATCGAACCAAATTATCAACACCAATGAAGCAAAGATAAGTTCTCAAAACTCAATCTACATAACTTGCATTTCAACCATGCTATAAGACTACATTCAAAAAATCGATTTCAAATCCCTAAACAATGCTAACATGCGCCAATCCTGCAATCAAAATGAACAATGAAAAAATTAACTGCACTCACTTCTTGTAGAGTCGGCAGCATTTCGGCCCCCACCCTTCGAGATCGGCAACGGGGCAGCCACATTTGTCACAAAAGAGTAGCACCGCATGGCCATTAGGTGGCGCCATCTTCCTTAGCTCCGCCCGCCCTTAGACACTCGTAATCTTCGTTATCATCGCTGCCCCCATTCCACGGCAGCTCAATCACATCTCTCACCGCCTTGTTTCCTGCAGCTGCAAATCGAACTCCATCGCCTTCTTCAGCCCTCACCCTTCCCCCTCGCACCTTCTCGATCTGTGCCCGCAGTAGATCTCAAAGAAGATAACGAAGCAGACGAATAACATGAAGATGATCAGCTGAGACTGCGGATTAGGGGCGAAATAGCACTGGAAATGTGGGGGCAGGGTGAGAGAGAGACTAGAAGAGGTAGGAGAAGCAGGAGACGAGGATGAAGATGAGTGGGTCTTGAGGTGGTGGAATGAGGAAGAGCTCGCGCTCGCTCTGCTGGGAGCTGGTGAAGCTGGTGCCATGGGCCTGCAGCTGAACTAGTGGTAGAATGTAAGTTATAACTTTTGTTTTTTTAACTTTGGAAATTTTGTGTATCAGCTAAAAGCTTTGTACAGGACGACTATAACCCGGTGATCGTGCAAGGTTTTCTTTTTGCATTGCTCTCCGCACCAGGAAAGCATCATCCCATCTGCCTGCATCGGCATAAAGGTTAGACAGCAGAACTCTACTCGGACCATGTGATGGTTCCACCTTAGCCAGATTTTGAGCAGCTCTTTCACCAACATCTGTGTTCTCGTACATTTTACATGCTGCTAACAACGTGCCCCAAATGATAGCATCCGCCTCCATAGGCATGTTTTGCACAAGCTCTTCTGCTTCGTTCAGCCTCCCAGCTCGGCCTAACAGATCCACCATACATCCATAATGCTTAATGTTAGGCTCTAAACCATATGTCGCTGTCATGCTCCTAAAATGGCTTTTCCCTGCTTCCACCAAACCAGCATGACAACAAGCGCTCAAGACTCCAATGAATGTGATCAAATTTGGCTTTATCTTTCGACTCTGCAAATCTGCAAAAATCATCAAGGAAGCCTCTGCTTTCCCATGCATGGCCAAGCCACATATGATTGCATTCCAAGGACAAACTTTTCTGGCCTTGTCTCGGATTTGATCAAATACTTCTAGAGCGGAATCAATGCTCCCACATTTGGCATACATATCAATTATGGCTGTACTCAAATTGTCGTTGATTGGTATTGAGTTACAATGGATGAACTCATGAGCCCATCTCCCCTCCTTCAGTGTGCTCAAGCCAGAGATGGCGGAGAAAACACTCACCATCGTGATTTCGTTTGGCTTAAACCCTTTACCAACCATTTCATGAAAAACATCAATGGCCAGACTATGCTTCCCGTTCTGTGCATAACCAGAAATCATCGAGCTCCAAGAGAAAACATCTCGCTGTGGCATTATACTAAACAAATGTGCAGCTTCATTTACTATGCCGTTCCTCATTAGCCCTGCAATAAGGGCATTCCAGCAAGCTACATGATCCTTAGTTCCTTCCTCAAATTGCAAATAAGCAAGTTCGACCTGATGACAGGCAACATAGAAATGAATCAATGTTGCCTGCATGAAGTCATAGCAGGTTATCCCCATCTTAACTGCCAAAGCATGAAACTGTCGACCCTCGAGCAATCTAGTTGCCTGTCCACAAGCAGAGACAATGTCAACAACCATGACTTCATTAGGTCTTGAGCCGGTGTGCCTCATTTCACAATAGAGTGCCAAGGCCTCCCTTAACCTCCCAGTCTGCAGATATCCGTCAATCATCGTGCCCCAAGAGACGACGTCCTTCCCTGGAATCTCTTCAAATAGGTCTCTAGCCAAATCAACCAGTCCTCCTTTTACATAACCATTCAACATCACATTCCACGACACCACATTCTTATCCGCCATGTTATCAAATATCTTTCTTGCATCATGAAGAGACGAAGAAACGCTATAAAGAAGAACTAAATTAGTCGAAACAATAACACGCATATCAAGACCGAGCTTCGCCACCAAGCCGTGCAGAAGCATTGCATTCATCCTAGTTCCATCAGCACGCGCATAAGCTGATAGCACACTCGCCATCGTCACCTCTCCAGGAACCACTCCCAACAGTCTCATCTCCCTAAAAAGGGCAATCGCATCCTCATAGCACTCATTCTGAGCAAACCCCATAATCATGGTCGTATAGGAGACGCAATTTCTCAGCGGCATTTTCTCAAACAATTTGTGGGCATCTCCCAAACGGCCATTTTTTACATACCCTGATAGTATTATGTTGAAGGAGACATAGTCCAGCTTCGGGGAGCTTTCGAAAATTGATCTCGCGCACGAAAACATCCCGGTTTTGGAGTACATGCTGATCAAGCTGTTTTGTATGAAGACATTGAAATTGAGGCCTGATTTCAGAACGAGGCAATGCAGTTGCTGGCCATGGGAGATTAAGGAAGGGGAAGACGAGATGGATTTGAGCGCCGAAACTAGCGCAAATTCGAATGAAGTGGCGCTGTTCTTAAGAATGGTTTGGAGGGATTGAAGGGAAGCTGTGCCGAGAGCCATTAGAGATGTGAAGGAAATGTGGGATTTTGGGTATAACAGCCTAAGATCATTGATCGAATTATCAGCCAGAAATAATTGTGTGAGAAAAACAGAAATCTTGCGATAGTATTAGAATTACTCCACTACTTATCTAAGATTTTAGTGAATGAAATCAAACCTCGATTCATATTCTTCAATTGAAAATAACTTAATTGTGTCATATAATAACAATGAATAAACTCACAATATAAAGAAATTAAGTCATTACTATAAAGAACTAGTAGCACACTCTTACTATACATAAGACTAAAATATTTTCAAACATTAATAAGAGGATAAATTTATTAAATAAAATTAAAAACAATATTATTATATAAAAAATTATAAACAAAATTTGTACTCCTTCCATCCGCGCTTAGGAGTCTCGATCACTTTTGCACACCCATTTTATAAAAATCATAAAAAATAGTTAAAGTGGAGAAATAGTAAAGTAAGTGAGAGAATAATGTTGACAAGAGTCTTCTCAACATTATTCTCTCTTTCACTTTTTCATATCTTCACTTTAACTATTTATCATTTTTATAAAATGGGTGCGCAAAAGTGACCGAGACTCCTAATCGTGGACGGAGGGAGTATGTAATATAAATACCTAGGACTACTGAAACATACTCCCTCGGTCCCCAGATAATATGCAATTTGGGTTTGGCACGAATTTTAATGCAAAATTGGTAAAGTAGGATAGATGTATAGAGAAAAAGTAATTAAAATATTGTTACTGGGAAATGGGTTCCACCTCATTTTGAAATAAAGGAGTTTCTAAAATTGGAAAGTGTATATTTTTTTGGATCGGACTAAAAAGGAAAGAGCGCATATTCTTGAGAAACGGAAGGGTAATAAACATGAAACAATTAATCATAAATTATATTATTGCAACATGAGAGTAAAAATGAAATAAGAGTACATTTTATAGCATTTATTTACATATAATGCCAATCAATAATATCTTCGAAGAGTCCCCAGGCAATTGTTCATACCCCTAATACCATAATTATATACTATGCCAACCAATAATATCTTTTAAGTTTTAAGAGTCCCCTCATCAAAAATTTAAGGCCAACTAAAATACATACCCAAAAACAAAAGATAAAAAGGAAAAATCAATAGCCCCCACCACGACTATAGCAAATGCATGAATGCCGCGCAATTCATCCATCATTCACACTCCTTCCCTATCCATTGAACATAAAATAGATAAGAGAGATAAACCTCCAAAGATAGTTTCGTTGTTGCCTCTTCCGTTAGTCTTCTATGGCACAATCTTCTCGAATCACGTATCAACTCTCCTCAATCCCAAGCTTTCCGATCACCACATCTCTCCTGCCAGTGGCGGATCCAGGATCTTTAAACGGAAGGGGTGAAATAAAATTTATCGGAACTAACGGAAGGAAGGGACGACGTCGGAAAGTATTTGAGGGGATGATACGAGACATATTCACCTTTATTTAGTTTTGATATTATAGGGATTTAGCATATCTTTTCCATATTTTGTTTTCTCGATCATTAAGTTAATTATTAGCATTATAAAAAATAGGAGATATTGTAATCATTTGAGAAATCAATCATTAGAATGTTCGTTTTGTTCTCTGAAGTGAGAAAACCATCGTGTTCGACGGGCACTTGCCCGCGACAGGCATTTATCGATCGTCGATCTACAGACGCCGATCAGCCTGATAGGAGGTTTATCTTATCAACTGGTGCTTTCATCGCGCACTCAGCCTCCATCCGATCTCAATGAAGAAACTTTTCTGATGGTGAAAGACGATTTATACAATATCCGGCGAGCCTGCCATCTCGGAACCCTCCTTACGGAATGCACGATCGGTCATATTGGAATTATGGAAATTACCGGCAACAACCAAGCCTGGATCGTGAGTTGCCACCTCGGCACTACAACCGCGGGTACCGTGACCGTGGTGGAGACACGCGGTGGGAACGCCACCAAGAAAATTGGGAATCAACAGATGTTCGGCAACCCCGCGGAAATAGGCGACCAAATCCCCACTTTTGGGAGGAAAATCGCGAGGCAGGCTGTTATAGTCGATTGCGGCACCAAACCTCTTCGTGGGACCCGCCTAACAGAGGGTACCGACCGTGGGATCAGGACACGGATAACGCGGTAGCATGCATACCGACCTGCTGGGACCCGCCGGCCAGGCAGATGCTTTCGGAGTTTCCAGTCTATAACGACTCGCCGGCGCGCCAAGGCTCGTGTTGGGATCCGCCACCACGACGCATTCAACGAGGAGTTTCAGCTTACAATCCACAGCTCGACTACCGGCCCCCGTGTCCATACGTGCGACCGCGAAATTCCTCCGCCAAATATCATATGTTGAAGCGGGAATATTGTCGGCACCTCCCCCTCCCTGACTCTCTGCCTCTACCACTGACGCAATCCGCCTCTACACACCAGCCGCAACAGTCAAGTAGGGTCATTGATTTGGGCCAGCAGCGGGGTCTCCCCAATGATCCCGCCCTCGAGGTTCAATCGCTCTCTCCTGTCCAACAAGCTGCTATAAATGATTACAACGAGAAACTACGTATCTATAGGTTGGAGCAAGCCGCTTTGCTTGCCCGTTTGAACGCGTGGTTTGAGGAGAACATTCATGATGAAAATCAAGCCGAAAAGAAAACCGATGATAATCCCATGATAGTATTGGGTGATGATACTCCCAATGACATTACCAATGTTCCCAATGATGGCGCTTCTCTTGATGTTCCAAATAACGAGTCCCTTGAAGAGTTTGTTAAGAACGAAAACGAGTCTCGGCAAGTGCTTGTTGAAGCATATGATGACAAGGTTGGTGATCTTATTGTTCCGAAATTGGAGATAAAAGATGATGTAGAGACTTTGCTTGAGGAGAATGTTGTTTGCTATGAGGATATCATAATTCTAAGAGAGCCCGGCAAATAGAAATATTGGAGCAATAAAGATTAACTTCAACACCTCGAGATCCCATATTATGTTCAAATGCATATTTGAATCATGGTGCAGGTCGAGTATACAAAGTTTGATCCATTATCCGCAGCAACCGTGCACGTTTGATCAAGGAGGGAAGCTTATGTTATCGACTATCTTCATCAATTCATTGTTCCCACCTTGAGGACAAGGTGGATTTCAACCATAGAGGAGTTGATACGAGACATATTCACCTTTATTTAGTTTTGATATTATTGGGATTTAGCATATCTTTTCTATATATTTATTTTCTTGTTGAGTAAGTTAGGGTAGAAATTCTAGTATTATAAATAGGACCATATTGTTATCTTTTTTATCATGGAATGAAGAAATCAAAAATATAATTATTGTTTAGTCCTTCTCCAACGTGAGAATTATCTAAACCTCATCTTAGCGCCGCCCGACGGGAGACTCCCGCGCACGGTCATCAAACCCCCTCCGCCGACCCTACGATTGGGCGCCGGAAATCAGCCTTCTTTATCCTTTTTCTTGGCTCGATCTAATACGTGGAAGTAGCCACGTATCGGGGGACGACAATAGAAAAATCACGTCTGGGTGCGGATCGCCGGGGAGGGGCGGTCGCCCCCTCCTGGTAAAAATAAAAGTTACACAGTTACCGTCATTTAGAAAATTACATTAGACATTATAATAATAAATCTCCTATAATAAGCTCTTCAATATCCTTCTATTATAGTTTGATCGTTGCTATGCAACTGAAGAGATTGTTAATTTTTAAAAAGGGAAAGCTAAAGCAAGTTGAAAATTTGTATCGTTATATCTATAACTGAAACTATCAATGGAAATAAATTCTTGATTTAAAAAAACTCCTATTGGATTTACAAAATAAAGTATAATGTTGTAGAAACTAGATATCATTATTTTTTCGTCTATATTAATCATTATAGTAACATTGATTAGATTGACTTTAATTGGATTAGGCTAAATTTGATTAGAGATAAATTTCAATGATAAGATCTAATTAAATCTCATTGGTTCCCTAGCAAAATCAATTAGTACTTTCTTTTTTATTACTGGGAAGAGAATTACTATATGATACGACTTACTCCCTCCATCCACATCAAGAATTTTGATAAAATGTGAAGAAAAGAAAGTTTGAAAAAATCAATGGAATATGTGAATCTCATTTTTATATACTTCGTCCATTCCTAAGAATATACACTTTGGATTTGACATAAATTTTAATTCAAAATTGGTAAAGTAAGAGAGAGATTGAGAGAAAAAGTAATTAAAGTATTGTTAGTGAAGAATGGGTCCCACCTCAATAGGATAAAAGAGTTTCCAAATTTAGAAAATGTATATTCTTGTGAGACGGACTAAAAAGAAAAAAGTGTATATATTCTTGTGGGACAAAGGAATATTAGTTTTATAATATAATGTGAGTGTAAAAGTGAGTGGAAATGAGGTCTACTTACCAAAGATTGGAAAAAAAAAAAAGCAAAGTGGACAACATTTTATGGACGGACCGGAATAACAAATGTTAATATTTGGTGGACGGAACATGAGAATTTCAAAAATTTTCTCACAACTTATCAAAGGTCAATTTAAAAATATGAAAATTAAAGTCCACAATGTCAACAAATTACAATAACAACCACAAAAAATGTCAATATAGTTTCAGCACAATGTCAATACAACATCAACCGTTGGCATTAATTTAACATATTTTATTGCTATTATATATGTTGATAGTATTTTCTAACGATCCAGATTATAATTTAAAATTTATACAATATTTAGAGTTTGTATTTGATTACATCCCTATGAGTTCATATCTAAATTGAGAAAAAAGGGTCGAGAAACAACCCAACGAGTCTACAGTGTTCGCTGCATAAAATTTGATCCATCCATGTATAAAAAAATCATTGCAGTCGTCGCTCTCCCCAAAAATAGCAGATCAAGCTGCGTTTATACGCTCTCTCATTAATCATTTCCAAAAGTAAAGATGCATACACCTTTCAACATCAATTCAAACCATTTAAATCACTTGTCTATTTATTTTCAATTACTTTGGCATAGAGAAAGACAAGATACTCTTCCCCAATAATGTAGGTTTTTAAGGTTTAAGTTCCTATGTAAACTGATAACATTAAAGGAGATTGTTCTTTCTAATACAGTTCTAGAACATGAAACTGATGCCAAAAAGACAAAATTGGCCATTGTATGATCAAGACACTCACCATCACCTTTGTTCTCCTCCAACAGCAAGAGACAGGCTCCTATCAGATAATGCAGAAGAGAGGTGTTAATCTTTACAGAGCGAAAGGAAAATGAGATTAAAATCGCATATAATATGGCAGATGTTATGAAACATGAAGATTGTCACAATCATATTTAGAAAATTGGTGCTAGCTGCACAAGTAGAGCACATACTGTCAGTCTGTCATGATACAATTTGCATACCATCGACATCGAGGGCCTTATTTATTCTTGTTTGTAAAAAATAGGAAAAGCATATTGTTAGCTTCTCGTTGATTAATTCAACTCAGGGTAGGGGATGCTGATCGAATTAGCAATATTGATAAAAGAACCTCACGTACTAGTGAGATGCTAAATTTTAAATGAGCAAACTTCACCCTATTCCAACTAGTCAATCTTGAGTAGAAACCTTATTTGCATCCTATATACAAAAAAACTACCTTGCTAAGGCAACTTCCATGAACGGCTGTTTGCACCAATAAGTAATCTGGGGAATGCCTAGATGCGTATACACGATAGAATCACATGAGATGAGATGTCCAATATGCTAAGACTCATGTTCTGTTATGAGACATCATACAGTCTAGGGTATCATTCGCAAATCCTTATTACCCTTATCTATAACCAGTACTAGATTCAGACTACATTAGCCCCACTATCGTTAATAACGCGAAAAACACCGTAAATTGACAACAGATCATCCCTCCACAAAAAGCTCCACAAAAGTTTATCAACCGAAAACAGGATCCAAATCCAGACATTGAGAAGAACAAGGTACCTTTCAGCCAATCAACAATAAAAACTAACCTATCGAGTATCAACAAACTAAACACTATCCACCTCAAACAATTACTGACCACATCATACATAAAATTTGTCAATTAGAGATTTTCACGTATCAACTCCAACAAGATACACATTGTTCTATTATCGAAATTCTAAACCGGAGTACAAGGGTAGAATAGCAAGAAACTGGTCACAGTATCAGAAAAAATATCAATCTTTAAAGCTAATTTATCAACAAAGTAAAGATCATATCTACATTAAACAACTACTGATGTATATCACGCAATTGGTAGAACACCAAACTACATCTAATAACTTATCAACGCCAACGAAGCAAAGATAATTCCTCAAAACTCTATCTACATAACTTGATTTCACACATAGATAATAACGAGACAACTTCACTGTGTTTTGCATAGTCAGTTAAATGGGACAAACCTATCTATCTTCATTAGTCCACACAACAATGAGATTGGCAAATTAAAAAAAGTTAACAAAATCGATCGCAAATCCCTAAACCATGCTAAAATGCGCCAATCGTGCAATCAAAATGAAAAATGAAAAAAAAAATCGACTCACTTCTTGTGGCGGCGGCCGCGTTTCGGCCCCCAGCCTTCGAGCTTGGCAACGGGGCAGCCACATTTGTCGCGAAAGAGTAGCACAGCACGGCCGTTAGGTGGCGCCATTTTCCTCAGCTCCGCCCTTAGGCACTCGTAATCAGGGTTATCGTCGCCGCCCCCTTTCCACGGCAGCTCATTCACATCTCTCACCGCCTTATTCCCATCGCCAGCGCGGAGCAGCTCCTCTCCCTGCAGCTGCAAATCGAACTCCATCGCCTTCTTCAGCCCTCTACACCCTTTCCTCTCGCACCTTCTCGATCTGTGCCCACAGCAGATCTCGAAGAAGACAACGAAGCCGACGAAGGAGACGACGAATAGCGTGAAGATGATCAGCTGCGACTGCGGATTGGAGGCGAAATGGCGCTGGAAATGCGCGGCGATGGTGGAGAAGGGGGGCAGGATGAGAGAGAGGGACTGGAAGAGGTAGGAGAAGCAGGAGACGATTAAGAAGGCGCCGGAGAAGAGGACGAGGATGAAGATGAGTAGGTCGAGGGTGGCGGAGGGGGAGTGGCGGCAGAGGGAGGGGCAATTTGAGGAATTTAGGGGGTAGGGCGCGGGGGTTTTGGGAATTGGGGTTTTTTTGAGGGAGGAGGAAGGGGCCATGGCGGTGATGAAGTGGTGGAGATGGCGCATGTTAGTGATAAAAGGGATTTCAGGTGGAAAAGTTGGGGAGAGTGGGGGTGGTGCGCATGTTAGCCGGGGGAGGCCGCGGAGGGGTAGTGCGTACGTTACTGGAGTCGTTCCGTTCAAGAACCCTTTGCCTTGCAGAAATTAATATAGCTATTTAATTTTGGTTTGTGAAAGTGAAAATTCTTGTAGATTTTAATGCTCTTTGCGTCTTCAAACTTAATTTTCAAATATTGTCTTTGCCTAATTTACATATCTTAAACTTAATTTTGAATTGGTTTTCTGCGTTACAGATTAGTTGGATTTAACCTAACTATACTTAAGACTTTGAAATGTACAATAATTAGACGTGCCGAATTGTATTAATATAAAGAGGGAACATTTAGAGCATCCACAATGCCGGCTAGCCGAACCATTGCAGTTGGCCAGCGGCGAATCGGCCAGAAAATCGGCGTGGGCTAGCCGATTCAGGGGCGCTGGCCGCCATTGTGGCGTGCCGATCAGCCAACGCCTATTTTCGTTTTTTTTTCTTAAAATTTTTTGAAAACCTATATATACGCGATTTTAATTTCATTTTCATTTGCACCACTTGTTTTAACGAGTTTTCTCTCTCTCTAACTTTCTGTACAAGAGCATCATCGAGCGATGGACAACAACAACGAGTACAGTTCGGCAACGAGCGGCTCTCATACGCCCACGGTACCCGTGGGATCTGGATGGGGCCAGATGGGCGGGCAGATGGGCCCAGGGTTTAACGTCCCTTGGGGGCAGTTGATGGGGATGATGGCGGGAGCGCCGGGGAGGATGCAGGGGGGGAACCAGGGGGGTATACCGTGGGGGATGCCGGGCGGGGGACGGGGGAGCCAGGGGAGCGGCGAGCAGTCAACGCCGGGGTGGGGAGGTATGCTCCAGATGTAGCAGCAAATGATGGGGATGATGTGGCAGGGAGGGATGCAGCACGGCATGCATCCCGGGATGCAGGGGCCACCGGGGGAGAACACGGTCTATCGTCCCTCTCTTGATTTTTTGATGGCTTCGTCTCACACGTCGACCCCAGTGGAGACGCAGTTCACTGGCGATGACCTTCTGTCATTGCATGATATGGGGATCGATCTCGGGGATCCGAACACTCCCGTTCTAGCGGGTCGGGCCGCGCCGAAGAAGAAGACGAAGGGGAAGGCCAAGGCGGTCGGCGAGTCGTCGCAGCCCGCTGTTGACGACACCCCCACCCGGAGGAAGTGGACGGAGGATGAGTACGCCGGGGTGGCCAAGGAGTGGTTGACGGTGTGCGACGATCCGCTGGTTGCGAACAACCAGCGGGTCGTCAACATGTGGGCGAAGATTAGAGCTCCCTACAGTAGGAACTGCCCGCACGGGAAGGACTTCAGCGGGGAGGAGTGCCGGAAGGGGTGGGAGCGAATTAGGGCCGCGGTCGGCCGTTTTTCGGGGTTGTATGCCAACGCCCTCTGCCAGCTGATTAGTGGGCAGAATGAGGAGGACGCCCGGAGGATAGCGGAGAGTCAGTTCCCCTTGGCGGGGAAGTATATGGAGTTCCTCTTCTGGGAATGCTATGTGTTGCTGAAGGACTCCGAGAAGTTTCGGGCGGGGTGCGACGCTGGGTGGCTGACATACTTGGATTTTACATTGTTTTAGAGGGTGGTTTTGTATGAATTTGAGCATATTTCGTCTATTATTAGGCGTGTTTATATCTACTTCTCTATTATGTTGGTATGTTGACCATTTTGTTAAGAATGTGTAGAAAAAGGTACAAAATATGTGGATGTGCAGCAGCCTTGGTTTGAGACAATATTTACTGGAGATTTTGAAGTCCAAGCAGCCCCTAAAGCATACCAATCTCTTCTCTTCGAAAGAGCTTCGCGTGGGTATCTCGCACGCTTCAATCGGAGTTCGGTAGAAGAAGTTATGACTGTTATACGAACACTGCGCTGTCCAGAAAATCTCACGGTGAATTATTACCCTATAATTCCACCCGGCCGGGTGGCGTAATTATGCCTGCGAGATTCCAGAGAGTACCAAAGAAGTCCCACCCGGCCGGGTGAATTTCCAGTGGATTAATTCCACCCGGCCGGGTCCGTCATTTTGGCATTTTTTAGAGCTGAAACGCAATTTTTTTAAGAGAAAATAAGAAGGAAGAATTAGGTCAATTCTATTCATTCTCTACAAGCAACAAAACACACGCTCTCTTTTTGTGAAGAACTCTTGGAAGAAGATTGAAGATTCAAGCTTCAATTCCTCCGCCAATTGCGATTCGCATCATGATTTCCACTGTTTTTCCTTGTTTCTATTTGTTTTCTACCATGAACATGAGTAGCTAAACATCTTTTATGTAGAATTCTTGGTGAAGATGCATTGATTTATAGTTTTAGTCCAATTGACTTCGGTTTTATCTTGCTCTTGCAATTGTTTGAATTATTCTTGTGCTTTTTCCTAACAATTGCTTGATCACCAATTGGGAGTGTAGGGTTTCTTAGAATAATCGGGAGATGAAATATTTAACCTTGAAAGAAGAATTATTCACACCTTAATTCAATAAAACTCGGGAGAGTTGAGGTTTTGAGTGAGATCTTTAATTTAATCGAACTATTAGGAGTTAGGTCTAAGAATTAGAAGGGGACTTCAATTATTACACCTAATCTACGGATTTCTCACCTCGGGAGGGGGTTTAATCTATATTTGTGATTGATTCAACAATTCTAGAGACTTTAAATGGTAAATCGGTTTCAATTGGGTTAGCAATGAGTTGTGCATCGGATCCTTGAATTGTGCATATTTCTCTATCATTTTCTACAACTTGCTTAATTATTTTCTTGTTTAAGTGCTTATTTGAATCTCTGATTTTATATGCTTTTAGTAGTTGTTAGTTTAAAACCAAAATTCTCGATCGTCTGGATAGTAGTTGAAATTTGTTCGTGGTACTTAGGTTTACACTAAATTGTCTCTGTGGGATACGATATACTCTTGCTTGTTGTTGGCTACGATAACCCCGTACACTTGCGGGTATTATTTGAGTAAAATAAAGTTGAGTCAGTGGCCGAAGAAGCAGAGGCTGAACTATTCCGGCGACTACAGCGTCGGATCCCACGACCTCCCCCCAAATGCTGAGGAGTTTCCGTCCCCTCCATCCGTTGCTCGTCGCCCTCGCCCGGTTGGCCAAAAGCGGGCGCAACGGGCAGCGAGGGGAGGATCCCCCCTATCGCCCCATGAGGTCATCTCGGCCCCCCCACCGCCACGCGCGTACACGTTTGTCACGCCCGTATTTTCTAATGATAGAAAACACGGTTGATCGCGACTAGGGGATGATTAAAGAAGCGGGGAAGAAAGGGGGAAACACACATCTTTGACCAAAATATTTAAATAATTGAAATAACTTAGAAAACAACATAGTATCATTTCAACAAAGTACCAATTCTAAGAAATAAAGACTAGAAAGTAGACAATTTTGAAAAGAGTTAGGTTCTCAATACTAAAACAATTTTAAAGAAAAGACACCTAGCGGAAGCGTTCAAGACACGGAAAATGTCGAGTATGAAGACACGACATATCCAACAATATTAAGCCAAACATAAATAATCCATGAATTCTGCTCAACATCCTCCACGCCCGTCGTCGCTCAATCTGCACATTAAGAAAAACAAATATGCAGGGCTGAGTACTTGATGCACTCAGTGGACACATGCCAAAATCAGTTTGTCAAGCCATACCGAGTGATCTTGGGGGTTTTAAATGAAAAGAACCCAAGTCACTAAAAGCATTTTCACATATATTTCGGTTGCAACCATTTTCCATCCACATCACCATCACCATATCTGAACATACATGACAAGGAACGTGGCCACGAACCAAGTCACTAGACCGGCCAACTCCAAAGAGATAGCGCACTATCTACTGGGTGTACACTAGTCCGAGCAGGATTTGCGGCCCTACTGGGACCCGAATTCGATTAAACATACATGGCATAGCCACTTCAGATAGGTTCATTCAAACACAAAACATGGCAAGACAAACAATTTTCACCTCCTTTCACATAAAAGTAGTATTTAGGACATAGTCCTTATTTAAAAGGAAAGCCCACCTCACAAGCTTACTCCTCAATCACCTCCTATTCCAATCGCAACCAACGTGCACAAGCTCACCCTTTTTGAATTAACATGATACGCAAAAATCAGACTTTGCAAAATAAATTAATTTAACAATGCATGCATCCTAAGCGTGTACACAAATTATATATTTTTTTTCTTATCTTAGAAAAACCACGTATCTCCAACTCATTCCACAATCAACTCAAAATTAAGAACTCTGACTCATCACTTAACCAAAACAACATCTAACAAAAATATACTCCCTCCCGTCGGCATCAGTCTCACATACAAGAGACACTCATGAATTTAAAATAAAGTAGTTTCTCAACTTAAATTCCAATTAGCCCAAAACAAATCATGGCCCAATAAAAATATTAAATTTCCCAACACTTAAACTAAAGAAAGGAAAGAACAGCAGCCAAAATACTCCCTGTCACCACACGAATATACACCTTCTCAACACAAATGAACAAGAATAGTAGCAATTAATAGATTTGTACATAAATACTCCCAATCCACCACGTATACTCCCTATCCCACATGTAAATGTATTACTAGTAATCTAGTATATTCTCAACTCAACCCATTTTAATAAAGGGATGGAATGAAAATAATTATATACTCATTCTCTGAACTGTCGAATACTTCCTCTCCCTCTCTACTGTAATTCATGTTTTTCTCTCTCTGTACTCTATTTATTCTTTCTAAATTCACCAAATCATCTCTCAAACACCATGCTCATCTCTCTCCCTCTCTTTCTCACACAAATCAGAGATAACTCAGAATGACCCCCATCACTCTCGTTCCAAAAAATTGGCGACGCCTACCGCCCTCCGTCGAAGACCAATCGACGCTGTCCGCCGCCACTCCAGGCGGTCAGCTCCTCCGTCGGCAGCGCCGTTTCTCACAACCACTAAGTCCCTCTCCCCTTTTTCCCAAGACTAAACTTTTACATTTATTTTTCTTATTTGTTCGATTCAAAAATTTATTAGGAATTTTCAGAAATTCTACCAGAGTCTAAGTCTGATTTCATGAACTACTATGATTATGTGAAAGCATGTCATAGAATTGATGCGGAGAGGATTTCAGATTAAAAGATATACCTTTAGAAACAAAGAGAACAAATTGAGATTTGCAGGGGAGATGGATGTTTCACAGGCTACTCGATTTCGGCTTCCTCTCAACTGTGACAAAATGAAAAAATATGGTGCTATGGATTTAATACCCAGAAAGTTGTATCCATTAGATTGAAGGAAAGGATTATACCTTTGAGAAGAAGAAAAATAACAAGAAGAATTAATTCCACAGCTCTCTCGGTTACAAAATGAAAAAATATGGTGCTATGGATTTAATACCCAGAAAGTTGTATCCATTAGATTGAAGGAAAGGATTATACCTTTGAGAAGAAGAAAAATAACAAGAAGAATTAATTCCACAGCTCTCTCGGTTTTCTCCTCTCAATGCTGTGATGTCAAGAATTTGGCCATGAAATCAACGAATTGAGGTTTTCATATTAATGAACTTGAGGAGAAGAATATACTTTTTGGTGGAGGAGACGAAAATAACAGCAGATACAAAAGAAAGCTGCGTTGTGGAGGAAGTTATAAGGAGAAGAATGGGTTTTGGTTGGAGATTTTTAAGGAAGATGGAGATATGGAAGAAACTGTATGGTTATGGGATTGAGAGAGATTTATTTGACTAAGATTCGACTGCAGGAGAAGTAGAATAATTATTTAATATTTTGGCTTCTCAAAATCGGTCAACCAAAAGAAATAAAAACTAGAAACAAGGAAGATAGAAAGATAAGCCCAAATATTTAGTTTAGAGTATTAATTAAATTGTGGTGTTTTCTTTAAAGTACTTTGGTGTTATTCCAAGTACTTAGACGAACGCCTAATTTTCTCATTGATGATTCTCACAATAAACTCGTCAACTGTTTTCACCACACAATTAATCAACAACAAAACAAGCATTCGAAAATTCCATTCGCAACTAATCAAAACGAAGACGGTATTTTAATCAAGGTCTATCACTCGCTCGTTCTCAAAACAAAACTAATTGAAAAAGGTACTAAAAAGACGGGTGTTACAACGTTATTATCGCGTGCAAAGACGGAGGAACGTATGTTCGCGGTCTTTCAAGAGTGGAAGGCCGCAACCGACCCCATGGAGAAGAGGTTCCTCTACTCGATGCTCGAGAACGTGCGGGTGGATTTGGATGCCTCGAGGGCACTGGTGGGGGGTTCAGACACGGGCTCAGATACCCCGGGTGGCGGCGGCGAGGACGGTGGCGGCGACGACAAGGAGTAGAGAGTGGCGGGGCTCGTGTGTAGAAGCCCTTTTTTTTAAAAAAAAATCATGTATTTTTTTTTAAGCTATGTACCTTTTTTTTTAATGAAATGAATGGATTTTCCCGTATATGTCTCGTAAATTTAATTCCGAAATTTAATCGTAAATTTTATTCCGTAATTTAATCGTAAATTTTCTTCCGAAAAATGTAGTTGTTTTTAAATTTTTTTTATTGCGGCTGGCCTATGGCTGGCCTAAATCTGATGTGGCAGGTGGATTTTTAGTGCTGCTGACGTGGCAGGGAGAGAGAGTGGCTGGCCTAAAGCCATTGTGGATACTCTTATTAGAGCATCATTAACGCATGGGGGCGGGCCGCAGTTGGGTCCCGGCCCACGTCACGCAGCGATGGAGGCGAGCATTTTCGGGCCCGGGCCTGGGCCGGTTCCGGGGACACAGTCGCGACTTGGGGACACTCCCGGGGCCCGTCCTGTCTGCGCGTCAATCGTGCCCGTGCCGCACGCCATGCGTCCCAGCCCGCCGTTGGATGTTTTCCGGGCCGGGCCGCAAGTCCCCAACATTGATTTTTTTATTTTTTTTGTTTTATTTGCTATATATATTCCATTTGTGCACCATTTTCCCGCACTTTCTCAATTTCAATCCTCTTGTATTCCAATATTTTTCGGCCTCTATGGATTGGATTAACAACAACCAATGACAAATGGACGAATTCGTCAACGCCAACAACTGGCACGTGCCGCCGTCGCCCAATGCAACGCCTAGTCTGGGGTTGCCTACCAACATGAAAATTACATTGCCAGTTAGCACTGATGAGTACGAAATCAGTGATATGGAGCCCGCTGAAGAGAGGGGCAAGGGCAAGGTTGCAGATGATAAGTGGCCGAAGAAGTATAGTCCGCAGGACACATTGTGGCTGACCAAGAATTTCGTCGAAGTCTCCGAGGATCCTATCATCGGCAACCAGCAGAGCGGCAAAGTGTTCTGGACGCGGATTACGGAGAAGTACAACGCTGGTCGTCCTAAAGGGTCGTTCGAGCGTAGCTACGTGAAGCTACGCAAGCATTGGTCGGGTCCAGAAGGAGATGAACAAGTGGAATGGCAAGTGGACGAATGTAGTCTGGATGTGGCCGAGCGACACAGCGAGATGGACCTCGTGGAGAAGGCCAGGGAGGAGTTATTCTCTGACGGGAAGAAGCATTTCAAGTACTTCGACGTTTTGAAGATTGTTGAGAAGAGCCCGACGTACACCGGTGGGGCAGAACCGGCGCCAAGGGGGGCGCCGAAGAGAAACAAAGTTTCTGCCACCGGACACTACTCGTCGAGACAGCGTCTTCCTCTCATCCCCTAGCACTCAAAGCCGTCCGATGGGAACAAAGACGACAAATAGGAAAGCGAAGGGGAAGACAACTGTGAGCTACTCCACTATGCCGCCACCGCCGCCCAATGCTTCTCTGGATAAGATATCCGACTGTATGTCGGATATACAGTCGGATATGAGTATTACCTGGCGAATGAGCCAACTGACGGAGTTGACATCGAGGGATACCTCGACAATGTCAGAGTTCGATCTCGAGGTGTGCCATGAGATGATCGCCTACCTTCGTGCACAAATGAAGAAGAAGTATTTTTTTATGACTTGTACTTTTATTTTCTAGGATTTGTAATTTTCTTTTTCTAGGATTTTTAATTTTCGGATATGAGTATTACTTGGCGAATGAGCCAACTGACGGAGTTGACATCGAGGGATACCTCGACAATGTCGAAGTTCGATCTCGAGTTGCGCCATGAGTTGACCGCCTACCTTCGTGCACAAATGAAGAACTATTTTTTTCATTTTTTTATGACTTGTACTTTTATTTTCTAGGATTTTTAATTTTCTTTTTCTAGGATTTTTAATTTTCTTTTTCTAGGATTTGTAATTTCCTTTTTCTAGGATTTTTAATTTTCTTTTTTCCAACTAAACACTGATTTTTCCCGGTTTGAATTGTTCAACGTTTTCTATTTTACAAATAAAATAAGTTGAAGTTGTGAATATGCAATTTAATAGTTGTGGTCCGGGATGGGGCCTGCAGGGTTAGAGCATCAATAACGCCGACGAGCCGGGCCGCAACTCGCGAGTCCCGGCCCGAATCCACCGTTGGAGCTCCTTGCGTCCTGGCTCGGGACGGTCCCGAGGACGCAGTTGCGTCCCGGGGACGCTCCCGAGTCCCGTGCCGGCCGGCGTTAGGCGTGTCCGTGCCGCACCCCATGCGGCCCGTCCCAGCGTTAATTGCGTTCGGGCCGGGCCGCAAGTCCCCACGCATTTTCAAATTTTTTTTTTTTTGTTTTTCTATTTATACACTATATTTGCTCCATTGTTAATACTCTTCCACGCAAACTCTCACTCTCAATCCTCTAGCATTTCAAAACCTTTTGAGTTCTATGGATTGGTTTAACAACGACCAACGCCAGATGGACGATTTCATGAACTCCCAGAACTGGCAAGTGCCGCTGACACCCGATCCAGATGCAACGCCTAGTCCCGGGCTGCCTACCAATATGGACATGGAATCGCCAGTTAGCACTGATGAGTACGATATCAGCGATATGGAGCTCGCTCAACGGAGGGGCAAGGGCAAGGGCAAGGTTGCCGATGAGGATGGGCCGAAGAAGTATAGTCCGCAGGAGACAATGTGGCTGGCCAAGAACTATGTCGACGTCTCCGAGGACGCTGTGGTCGGCAACCAGCAAAGCGGCAAAGTGTTCTGCCAGCGGATTGCAGATAAGTACAACGCTGGTTGACCCGAAGGCTCGTTCGAGCGTACCTATGTGAAGCTACGCAAGCATTGGGGTTGGGTGCAGAAGGAGATTAACAAGTGGAATGACAAGTGGACTAACGTAGTCCGGATGTGGCCGAGCGGGCACAGCGAGATGGACCTTGTGGACAAGGCCAAGGCAGATTACTTCGCTGACGGGAAGAAGCACTTCAAGTACTTCGACGTTTGGAAGCTTGTCGAGAAGAGCCCGAAGTACACTGGTGGGGCTGAAGCGGCGGCGAAGAGAACCAAAGTCGCCGCCGGACACTACACTTCGAGCGAAGGAGGTCCGCCAATCGACCTCAACGTGACAGACGATGACTTCTTCCTCTCATCTGGTACTGAAAGCCGTCCGATGGGCACAAAGGCGGCAAAGAGGAAAGCAAAGGGGAAGGCAACTGCGAGCTACTCCGCTATGCCGCCGCCGCCACCCAATCCTTCCTTGGACAAGATATCAGACTCTATGTCGGATATGAGTATTACGTTGCGGATGGGCCAGCTGACGGAGTTGACATCGAGGGATACCTCGAGAATGTCGGAGTACGAGCTCGAATTGCACCGTGAGATGATCGAATACCTTCGCGCACAAATGAAGAAAAAGTAGTTCTTTTTTCTAGGATTTGTAATTGTCTTTTTTCTAGGTTTTGTAATTTTCTTTTTCTAGTATTGGTAATTTTTTTTTCTAGGATTTGTAATTTTCTTTTCCTATTTTCTGAATGAACAATGAATTTTCCCGGTTTTAATTGTTCAACGTATTCTATTTTACGATTAAAATATGTTGTGAAATGAATAGTTGTGGCCTGAGTTGAGGCCTGCGGGGTTAATGGAGTTGTGGCCTGGAGCCCCTAATTTGAGGGAATGATGACGTGGAGGGGACTTGCGGCCCAAATCCGGGACAGGGTTAGGGCATGAATAACGCTGTCGGGCTGGGCCGCAACTCGCAAGTCCCGGCCCGTGTTTAGCGTTGGAGGAGGTTGAGTCACGGCCCGGGACGGTCCCGAGGACGCAGTTGCGTCCCCGGGCCACTCCCGAGGCCCGTCCCGGCCTAGCGTTAATCGGCATGGGCCGTGCCGCAATGAGTCCCGGCCCGGCGTTATTTGTGGTTCGGGCGGGGCTGGGCCGCAACTTCAATAATTATTTTTTTTTTTAAATTCGAAAATTAATATATAATACCACTCTTCCATCCATTTTCAAATTACTTCAACTTCATTTCTCTCACACTCACGATAAAATTCGAAAAATGTCGCCTCGGCGTGAAGGCCAACGATCAATCGAAGCTCAAATGGCTCGAATGTTAGAGACGGCGATGCCCGCAATCCAAGAAGAAATCAACAACGAGGTGGAACGCTATCAAGCTGCTATCCAAGCGTGGAACGAGCAACACGACCGGGTACCACGTACTCGGATGTATATCCACCGAGACCGTGAACAAGCTGGTTTGCGGCTTTTCATGGATTATTTCTCTGCAGATCCTCGATGGAGTGATCAGATGTTCCATCGCCGGTTCCGGATGCGGAGGCATGTGTTCTTGCGCATTGTCAACGCAGTTGTGGCTCGTGACGCGTACTTTATGCAAACCTTTGATGCTGTCGGGCGGCAAAGTATATCGACTTTACAGAAATGCACATCCGCCCTCCGCCAACTCGCTTATGGAACAGCTGCAGATATGTTTGATGAGTACCTCCATGTGAGCGAGCATACTGGACGCGCTTGCCTAGCCAAATATTGTCGGGCAGTGATCGAAGCATTCAAGGACACATACTTGAGAAAGCCAACGTCCGACGATGTTCGCAGATTGGTGCGAATGCACGAGGAGAGGCACAGCTTCCCGGGGATGCTGGGCAGCATCGTCTGTATGCACTGGCCGTGGAAGAATTGTCCAATGGCTTGGAGAGGAGCATTCACTAGCGGGCACAAAGGCACACATCCAACGATTGTGTTGGAGGCCGTTGCCGACCAACGGTTGTGGATCTGGCATGCCTACTTTGGAGTCGCTGGGTCGAACAACGACCTCAATGTGTTGAACGGGTCTCCATTGTTCAACGACTTGTGTGCCGGGCGAGCGCCTACCGTAGAGTTCACGGCCAACCACCGTCGGTACACTATGGGGTACTATCTGGCAGACGAGATCTACCCTAGATGGCCCGTGTTCGTGAAGACCATCACATGTCCGACTACTGATAGGAGGAAGTTGTTTGCCAAAAAGCAAGAGGCGGCTCGGAAAGATGTGGAGCGCGCATTTGGAGTTCTCCAATCACGTTGGGCTATAGTAAAGGGAGCGGCCCGTGGTTGGCACCGTCCGCTAATCGCTGACATCATGTATGCATGTATCATAATGCATAACATGATCGTTGAGGACGAGGGAGACAACGCCACTGTCTGGAGCGACGATCCGCTCGTCAGCGCCAGCAGTAGCTACACTGTCACCGATCCGGCCGTGCAAGGTGTTCCTCCCGACATGCGCAATGTCATGGCCCGTTCAGCGGCGATGCGCCAAGAAGATCAACACACACGCCTCCAAGCGGATCTAATCGAAGAAATTTGGAACCGCAATTGACTTATGTTTTAAATTCTATTTTCCGACTGAACAATGAATTTTCCCGGTTTTAATTGTTCAACGTATTCTATTTTACGATTAAAATATGTTGTGAATAGTGCAGATGAATAGTTGTGGCCTGAGTTGTGGCCCGAGTTGTGGCCTGCGGTGTTAATGGAGTTGTGGCCTGGAACCCCTAATTTGAGGGAATGATGACGTGGAGGGGACTTGCGGCCCAAATCCGGGACAGGGTTATTCATGCTCTTAAGGATGCTCTTAGAGCAGTTGTGGCTTGGGACTCAAATTTAGGGGAATGATGATGTGGAGGGGACTTGGGGCTTAGAATGGGGACGGGGTTAAGGGCATCCATAACCCCGGCCCAAATCCGGGCCGCAAGTCCCCTCCACGTCATCATTCCTCTAGATTTGAGTCCCGACCCAAAACTCCTCTAACCCTGCAGGCCCTAACCCGGGCCGCAACTATTATTTTACACTATTCACAACTACAACCTATTTTACTCGTAAAATATAATACGTTGAAAAAAACAAGTGTATAAATAGGCAAACAATTTTTTTTTTTTTTTTAAAAAGAAAAATCAGGGGACTTGCGGCCCGGCCCACACACCATAAGTCGGGACGGGACGGGAGGCTTGCGGCACGGGCACCGCTAACGCCAAGTCGGGCCGGACCACGGGAGCGGCCCAGGGACGCAACTGCGTCACCGGGACCAGCCTAGGCTGTGACGCTACCCCGTTTAACGCTTTGTTCGGGCCGGAACTCGCGAGTTGCGGCTCGGCCCAGTGCGTTATGGATGCTCTAAGGATGCTCTTAGTACATCAACTATCCTAAGTAACTTTGGTCTGTAGCATTTTATAATATATTTTGAGGTCTATCAACTATAAATTAATATCAATTCAACTATTTTTGACTATTTTTGGACGAAAATGCCCTTAAAGCCATGAAGGGCAATTCAATCTATTTACCCTCTCATTTTCATTAAAGTATGTACTTATTTATTTTTCTTTCTTTATCATCCACTTTCTTCTTTTTTTCTTTCCCTTTATCCAAAAGACAAATACTACCTTCGTCTCACATTAAGTGTCCCATTTTGTCATTTCGGTCCGTCTCTCGATAAGAGTCACATTTCACTTTTACCATAAATGGTAAGTAGACACAACGTTCCACCAACCAATTCCACTCACATTTTATTATAACACTAATATATATAAGTGGGACCCCTAGTCCACTAACTTATTCAACCCACTTTTTTTTATATTTCTTAAAACCCAAGCCACACTAACTGTGGGATGGAGGTAGTATTATTTTAGAATTCCTACAAAACATACTTCCTCGAGCATGGGCCTTTCACTTCTATTTAGAATTCCTTATGAAAGATTGAATTGTTAAGGAATCTTGGTTCAAGATTTTGGGTCGTTGGAATGAGGTTTAGAGCATCCACAATAAGAATAGGCCAGTCATAGGCCAGCCACTCTCTCTCTCTGCCACGTCATCAGCACTAAAAATCCATCTGCCACATCAGCATTTTACTCAAATAGGCTAGCCTTAGGCCAATCATAGGCCAGCCGCAATAGAAATAATTAAAAAACAACTACATTTACGGAATAAAATTTACGATTAAATTACGGAATTAAATTTATGACACATATACGGGAAAAACTCGTTAATTTTATTTAAATAAAAAAAGTACATTAACTAAAAATCAAAAAAATTACATAATAAAAAAAAATTCGGGCTTCCACACACGAGCCACCGCCCCACTCTACTCCTCACTAATTTATTAAAAAAATACATTAAAAAATGTTAGTATGCCTTGAATCCGTTATAGTTTGCCGCTAGCCGTCGTCTGTGTGCCTATTTTTAAAAAATGCAACCGGATAAAATGAAACTAAAATAGCGTATATATAGGTTTTCAAAATTTTTTTTTTTAAAAATACGAAAATTGGCGCTGGCCGATCGGCACGCCACAATAGCGGCCCGCCCTCAAATCGGCTAGCCCACGCCGATTTTTTCGCTGATTTTCGACTGGCCGATTACAATAGTTCGGCTAGCCAACCGGCTAGCGACGCGAATCGGCTAGCCGGTGGGCTGCCGCTATTGTGGATGCTCTTATGATTTCTGAAGTGGTGATTTGTTTGGACTGGAATTTTAAATGGTACAAAATTACATATTTTAATGAAAAATAGAGAGTAAATTACATATTTTGGGGTCTTTATATTTGAGGTATTAGGGCAAGGTAAAGGGAAAGAAAAATTAGAAAAGAGAAAGGAGATGAAGAACGAAGGAGAATAAATTGTATTAGTATATTTAATAAAAGAGAGAGGGTAGATAGATTGAAATGACTTGCATTGCCTTGAGGACATTTTGGTCATGAAAATATTAAAAATAGCTAAAAAGTAGTTGAATTTGATATTAACTAGTCGATAAACCTCAAAAAATATTATGAAATGTTATGGATCAAATTTACTTAGGAGAGGTGATGTACCAAAGTCAAATACTAGTACTATTACTCTTTTAGGCACACATTGTATAGAATGAATATTACTGTGCCGTGAATAAGTTTCATGGCAAAAATAGCGTGATATATAATATAGTGTTATGCTCCTCAACTTTTTATTTCTAGGGGATTTACAAAAATAGTACTACTAGTTTGATTAGATCTGGAGAAAAGGCATTCAACATTAATGAATGGAGGGCAAGATATGGTCGACGGTTGCGAAGGGCTTGGAGTGTCAAGGATGCGTCGGGCTAGGCTGACGAGAACTGCAGAGGTCACGAAGGGGTGAGGCCGGCTGGAAGCGTCATCGTCGAGCCGAGACCGCCGAGGGTCAATGATTTACAAAGGGAGAGGTGGGCGTTACAACTGTGAACTGAAGTTTGATTTGTGAACACAAAGATCGGTGATTCAACGAACGGTTTGCATAATGTAAACATAAATGAATAAGTGATTTTAATTTTTGAATCTTTGATAAAAATCGAGTAAGCATTTGTGAGGTATATCCGATTCGGTATCAGGTATATCTAATACTCGAATTCAGCAATTTTCAAATTCCGACCCTTATAATAGCGAGTAAGAGGTAACTTATATCCGACAGATATCGAATCGTCTAATAACCTTTACCAATTACCCATATTCTGATACTGTTCTATACTACTATAAAGCTTTGAATATCGGGTCAAATCGGGTAATACCCCTTAGCCATACTATGTTGTTAGCGTGTAACATATACTATACGGGTTCACGAGCTCGAGCTCAGCTTCTCTTGTTTCTAGTTTTGCATTTCGGGTTCTTAATAAGGACACTTGCATCTAATCATGTAGCCTGAATTTAATTATTTAATCAAACTATGCCTTTCAAAGTGGAGTAATAAATAAATTATTTAATGAATTCAGCTCGAACCCAACCATTATAGTCTTCACGAGCCTTCTCTTCAAAAAACAACTTTTGTTTTTGAGCTGTACCAAACTTTACTTAAATATAGCAATTCAATCAGAAATCGAACGAACCAATTCTTTTAAGTGGACAAACAAAACAGTTAGCCAAACTTAAATTAATTTTACAGCTGTCCAACAACTAAATTAGAACTACTATAAAACTAGCAAGTATGAAAAGATGAGTTTGGGCTGATCACTATCAAGACTTTTTTTAAACAATCGCTAACAAGAAGACAACTACAAAAGCCCAAGTCTAAGATAGAAGGGCCCTAGATACTAGGAAAATGTTTAATAGTCCATATGCCTTTTTGTCCTTCAATTGCACAACCATTTTACAAAATAACATTGATAAATTATTATGTGATAAATAAATCATTATAAAAGAGAATAAAACTGGAAATAAAAAATATGTTAATTTTTTGTCAAAAATAGAAATCACTCTGACTACAACTTTTTTATGCAACAGATTAATATACATAACAAAAGGCATGAATCAACAACTTCTCTTTTTTCTCCCCAACCATTATTTTTGTAAAACTTCTCCTAATCTACCATGCAATTATGTGGCAAGTTCCCAGCAATTATCATATGCAACAACAAGCAATATCTTCAACAGTATGACCCCCCACCACCCACCCCACTTCCCCCAAGTTTTGTGTCTTTTTTTCTACCAATGTGCTACTTGGAGGAAAATATTGTGATGGAGGTATTTTACTTAGTCACATCTTGATATTTTGCAGATAACATGAACTGCTTTTCTTGAATTATTATTGTACTATTCTACAGATGATTTTAGATAAACAGACCCCTACCCCCCACCACTACTGGATTTTGCCAAATCTATTTTCTTGAGTTCAAAAGAGGTGTTGGCAAAAATGTCCCAATGTTATCAACACAAAGTGTTGTTGGTGTTGGACTGTAACCACACCTTTTTAGTCTTTGTTTATGTGTCCATAATAAATTTGAAATTTATTTCAACTATGCAATATTCGAGCTTATATTAGCTGGATGTATGTGTTTGATCAATGTGATGGGAAACTTAATTTGATCATAAGGTCCACCTTGATCATGTCCTATAGTAGTTGAAGATCTTATCTTTGATTCTTTTGCTTTAACTTGAGATAAGATAATCTTCTTACTGTGTCTCTCTTTTTCCATGGCAAAATGGGACACATTTTTTAGCAAAAAGACACTGAAATTTGATATTGACTAGGAATAGGATGCATCCATATTCCTCTACAGAATTGAGGATATATTATTATCTAGTTCATTTAAAGTTTGAACTAATGTTAGATCTTGTTACTAGAAATGTAGTATCATATCTAAGACCTTAAGCACTTAAAATCCCTAACAAGCAATAGGTTCACAACTCGAGCACGAAATCCATCGGGATCCTATAATTTCGAACACGGTCGTGTTTAGACTCAAGAAAATTGTTAGGTACCTCATAAAATGGTAATGAAGAAGATACAATTAGCTAGTCAAGTAGGGCATGAAGAAAGGTGATGAGGGCCAACACACATCTAATCTTGAAACAACCCGACTGAAAATGACTATGTTCAAGACAAGATAATGAAGTGGGGCTTCAGAACTGAAGGATCACAAATGATTAATATTTAATAATCAAATTTTGATAGGAAAAATTATTACAGGTGTGGAAAAGTTATTTAAATGTGGATTAAGATAGGGTTAGTGCACGTGATATTTATGTACTGTGAGGGTACAAACTGTCCCTACAATTTGAACTACATTTGGAAGTCTTAAACAGTTGGGAGAAGTTGTGCTTACGAATAGGGAAATGGAAAAGTGGAGAAGAATGGTGAGGAATATGATGAGAGAGAAATTCTATTCTACTCCATAATTAGAGTTTGTGTTACTATGCCTCTATGTTGGGACAAGAACTTTTCAACGGATACATGTGTGTGTGTATTTATAGTTTTTCCACACTTTTGCTATTTAATTCAATAAAATTGATACTATTTTTTTTATATATGAATATGTGTGCGAGTTGACCGAGTTCGATCCCTATATATTCTCAATTCTTGTTGAGATGCTTGAATTTAACAACGACAGGCAGGAAGACTTATGTCTTGTTTCCGGATTAAACGTTGGATTCGATTTAATTTGTTGAAGAACATTTTGATCGATGTTCTAATATTTTTTATTTTACAATGTTATGGGAATTTGTCATATTCGGTGAGCATGTAAATGCTCGCTAAGTTGGTGTATGATTATATTTGGTCAGCACGGATGTACTCGCAAATTTTGGGACGTCGATACTTGACAATGTACTCGTGTTTGCACAGCTGCTTGCTCCGTGCTCTCGTCCTTTTATAGTTTTAATTTGAGATTATAAAAGCTGAATGTTATGAATAAATGATTTTTTTTTTTGTTTTTGAGTTGGAAATAAAAATAAATCTAGTGTACTAGCTAGTTCAAAATAATCAATAAATTCGAGGGTACAAAAGAGAGAAGGCAGACAAACAAAATGATTGAATTTGAATGCAAAGAGCAGAAAACAACATCTGAATTCTGAAAATATTTGATTAATCTAAATACAGTACAAAAATCCCACCCTGAATATCAGGGCTTCTGATAAGTCCATTTCATCACTATGAGAATGAAATTTGATTAGTCCTTTTCAATTTGAGTTTGGCACCAGCTGAGCTGGCATCCCCACCTGTCCAATCTCCCCTTGACACCTGTCAACCACTTTCCTTCCACATTTCTCCACATCTATATATATAAACCACACCACCTCATTATTTCATTGTATTCGTTCATAAACTTGTTGAATTCAAGAGTCATATACGACTACTTTTTGTTCTTCTGCCTACATTGATCTTCATCTTAGTTGTGTGGCAATCAATGGGCTTAGCACGACAGAAGCTCCGGGTATGGAAGAAGTGTTCGCGCTACTTCCAAGAGCAGAGGACGCGCCTCCACATCATGTGGAGGTGCTCCGTCATTCTTATACGGTTGAAGCTTGAAGCCGTGAGCTTTGAGGACTGACAAAAGGAGATCATCAACATGAAATTGTGTGTCCCTGCTGAGGATGTGATGCTATAATGTAAAGGTACAATGGGATTATTCTAGCTACTAGGGAATTAATATAGCCAAATTTTGTATATTGAATAAGATTGTATAATGTTATACTTCTGGGTCTCAAATAGAGAATGATTTAAGTAGAAAATAATAATTGAAACATCACCACCTAAAAGAATAACTATGTCAATTATTTGTTGCTGGAATTGGATAAACTAGCTGTTTCTCTATTGTAAGGCTGATATATAACCAACAATTCATCCAACTCCATTTGATTCAAATTATGAAGCTGAGCTCAGACTATTCCTATTGAGTTGTATGTACTCCTACCAAACATTAGAATATACACCTACTTTCTCTACCAACAAAATGGACTCAACTCAAGCAGCCCTCTCTCTTCATCGATCATTTGAAGAATGTGCGTCTCCAAAGCTTCTTACAAATGACGATGCAAGGGTGCCGAACTCATTTGATTTTCTGGGATTTGACGTGGGTTTATACTGAAGCAACACAGAGACAAAATAAGCACGGTTTTTACTAAAAAATCATCAAATAATGTTTTGGTTCTATTAATGCATCTTGGTTTGTAGATACACATTTTTACAGAAAACATAAGTTACTTACAACTCCTTTCTGCATAGCTATCCTCCTAAAGGATGGAGATTGCACCAATGAAGCAGCTGCCATCACGCGTATTCTGCACCAAAAATAAAATTATCTTTTGCAGTTCAAACACACTTCTTAACCAAAGGGAATTAGTTACCTTTTGTGCACATCAACAAATTCATCAGTCTCGTCAACAATTTCCTCCTGCAATAACAATTAACATCACAACTTCCACCAAAAAAAGTGAAATAAAGTAAATAACATGATAAAAGTGATATATACCTGCAGAAGTTCTTCAAATACATCTTCTAAAGTGATGATGCCAACAACTTCACCATCTTCTGATTCACTCGGCGTTGAGTCCGGGTAGATATCAATAGCTACACTATCTGTCTTGTCCACTCTATTTGACAGCAACGGAGTGATCAAGCTTGAGTCCATGTTTGAGTTCTCATTCCTAGCATCAACAAACGAAGGCCTTGTTCTAGTTCCTTTCGATTTTACCACAGCAGCCATGTGACTGCTGCCTTTCTGAAACTCGTTCAGTATGTCATACAGAGGCATATCTGCTGGAACACTGTGAAAATAGTTCAAAAGAAAATCCAGTATATCAATCTTTGTATATGAAAATGTTGTTTATATGCATGAAAAAGTTCAAATACCTACCAAGGGATTCTACGAATGGAAACATTGCTTACTGGTGTAGCTGTTTCTGGTCTCACTGTGAGGAGACTCTTTACCTAACAGTGCATATATTTCAAAAGTTAGACTTTGTGGTTACCGAAAAACATGTACAATTCCAGAAAACCCTTACCAGTAAAACTCCCATGATGTTCCTTGGGCTCCCATGATAGACAGGAATTCGACTATGGCCACTAGCCATGATCCTACTAATAGCTTCCCTGAAAGAACATCTAGTTATATCTTTGCAACGAATCACAAGACTAAATTACTGGATAAAGATAAGAAAAACGCGAGTGATCTTTACCAGTCCAAGTTTGAGTCCAAATCCAAAGAAAATGTAGACTCGATTGGCGTCATGGCCTCCTCAGCGATCTATATGAGTCGCAGAAGAGAATCAGAGACAGGAATTAAACACAAGCATGGTTTCAACAGAAAAAATTTCTGGTAAAGAGAAAATCAAGTTTCCAATCATACCTTCTTGGTTAAATCTAGTGCTCCACTGATAATAGTCGTCTCATCATGTGTGAGTTCGCCACCTTTCCCCGCCTACAGATAAAATGACTGCTTAATGATGTTGAAGCAGAACAATAATCCTACGACTTAATCAGATCAACAACATGTAGTAATACCTCCTCTCCATGAATAGACACAAAAGCCTTCAACTGATCTCTTCTGAAAAGTGGCTCACTATGTCCAAGCGCCCAATCCAGTAGCTAGAAATACATAAAAGAGACTAAACATGTAATGCGATACTATTGTACGACTAGAAACAGATTGGACAAATATTCAAGATTCTAAAGTATGAAAAACTAAATCCTGATTCAAAAGAATGCTACTTTACAAAGATATGCAAGTGAGACGCATCCTGATCTCAATGGACGTAATGTGATGAAAGTGTTAAGTGGAATCACATTTTTGTATCAGAGTCGACGCAAATAAGCTGAGTTTCTGAGTTTATTTCAGATCAGCTGAATGGGACTTGGCTAGTCTGAGATACAATAAAAAAAAAGAAGTGAAATTTCTTCACTTTCTGATGATGACATACCTTTCCAATGGGGTAAGAAATAGGATAGCATATAACCAACATTACTTGCACTAGCCAAATCAAATTTGCACCCACAGCAAGCCCATATCTAGCACATATGGCTTGAGGAATAACCTGACAAGATGAAACCAGGATAGCGTTAATTATTAGTATAATAAAGCAACTACAAAGATGAAAACATTTAATACTAGGAGACACTATTGAGTAAATACCTCCCCAAAAATTAGAACAAAAGTCACGGACATTATAATAGCAACAAATGGATTGAACATCTTATCCAAGTACAGTGGAAGGGCCTGCAACATAGACGGAACTTGAGCACAGCCATTCAATGAAATACAAAATGCAGAATATATTGAGGTTCAAACAAATTCGATACAGTTTCAATTCCATGTTCTGGTCTTTCATAACTCAAACTGACTTCTCTTCTCACTTTGCCTTATTGTTTATTTCCTCAACTACCTACTTCTATCAATATCTAAGGTTATTTGTTTTACTGATTCTCAAATGAAAAATTGATACTCATTAGCCAAAAAAAGCTACCTCCATTGCAACAGCATTACATAAAAGCAATGTCACGAGAAGCTGGTGCTGCTTCTGAACCACTGGAAGTATTGCAACTGCACCAATAATACTACCATCAATCCGCAGTGAAACAAAAACGTTTCTCACCAAACAAAACAAAAGGATCTTATATTATTTAGAATTAAGAGATAATTATGCAAACCTCATGTAATCCAGATATAATTAACCATTTGCATTGAATATTAACATACGATTAATTACTAAATGCATGTCAGCAAAAATATACCAAATGGCGATTATGACAGAAGATTAAACCCCTAATTTCTAACTCCAGCTATAAATCAAAATCTCACCACTGTCATCAATTATCCATTCCTTTTTTCACCAATCTCAGAATCATAAAATATTTACTACTCCATGTTTTATTGCAGAGACTGAGTGAAGACTATATACTACATTTCATCGTTAATTTTAGAAACCCCTCAAATTACTGTGTGTGTGTGTGTGTGTGAATTGCAAAGATAAGGGTGCACTCTAGTCTCTAAACATGCATTCGACGAATTTAGCAAATGTGGAATCGAAAAGAGGGCTGACCAGCCTGTTTCTTCTCGGATGGGGAGCCACTGCGGCGGAGGACCTCGAGCTCGACTTGTCCCAAGGGCATGAGGGCCAAGGTGAGGCCCGAACAAATTCCGGCGAAGACTACCAAGAAGCATGATATTCCGGCGTAGCTGTACCACAGAAAGGTGCCGAATTCTACACCTGTGGACGTCGATACGGTGGCCGCCGCGGCTTTCGTATACAATATTCTCAGCAGCGCCACACCATTGATTAATTGCATTCTTCTCTTCCTCCTCCTCTCTTTCAAATCCTTCTCATTTATTTACTTATTTTATTCATTCCGTATACTAATCGCATTCTAATCTACGTATTTTACTTCTTCTATTTATGGTTATACTCATTATTTATATTCATGTACACATACTAATCTAATTCCAATTGATATATTTTCTATTTACTGGTTTTTATTCAGATTATATTCATGATTTTATTTATTCACATATGGAGTAAGTACTTATCTGATACGAACAGTTTCGATTCATATTATTTTCTATATTTATTATTTATTGTATTTCATGTTAGATTCAGTATTTTATTGATTCAGATATACTAATTCTACTGATTTCGATTAATATATTTTTTCTATTTGATCTCTAGTTATTGTTTTTTTAGAGGCGAAATCTAGAAAAATCTAGTAGGATTGTCAAAATTAATATTCAGCCATCAGCTTTAACAATTATAGATGATTTTTATACCGTTGGGAAAAATGTTTCTGTCAATATGATCGTCAATATTCTTTAGGTAAATGGCTTCCAAATGGACTAGATAATGCACTACTTCGATGACAATTTCGCGCCAAAATCCGGACACCGATGTTCTTGCGTTAATTTTTTGTATTTTCAAAATATGGTACATAAATTTGAATCGATCGAATGTTTTTGGTGTTTGCATGGTGGAAGATCATTATATTTTTTGTTGCATGTTAAGGTTTAATTCGTTGCAGTACTTCTTTTTGTTATTGTTGTTGTATGTTGAGGTTTAATTTTTGTTTGTATTTTCTGCACGCTGCCATAGTTCTATCCTATAAACTGCAAAAGAAAAAAGAAAAAGAGAGAAAAAAAAAAGAGAGAATGCTATACCATAGTATACATACAATAAATCCACAGCACCAAAAACGTTTATTTGGTGAATTAGGCCACCTAGAATTTGTAAACGCTAGGCCTCTGAGGAATTTTGCAGGAACCGGGCTTTGGGAGGGCCACATGTATAAATCTTCCTCCAAAGAACTGAACAGCAGATGAATTCAGCCAAGTCAGCAAGAATGTTTCTGACAAGTGGCAAATCTTGTGAATCAAGGGCAGACGATGTTTACCTGACCGTTCATCTCTTTAATGGCTGCTTGTGCATTCTCCTCTCCCACGAACCAGACATAAGCAAATCCGAGAGGTTGCTTAGTTTTCTTATCGAGTACAAGTTTGACTGCATTATACGTGCAATCGACTGTCTGATTAGTTTTCAAGGGTATACAGAGTAAGATCTTGCATATTGTTACACTAAGTCACACCTCGACTGACTTCTCCACATCGCGAAAATGCTTCCTTCAGCTCTCCCTCCCCCGTTGATTGCGCTAGCCCTGTTTATTGTGATCGGAGAATCCAATCCACCAGAACAGAGAAGAGTAACGATAACGGTACAACACACGACTCAAGAGATCAGGTAGTATAACAATTGTAATGTGAATTTTATTGCAAAATCAAATCTTTGCATACCAACCACACATTGTGTGGTGCAAACAATGCTTGTATCCATACTCTTTTCTTAACAGAATCATAAAATAATAGTAAGACATTATCTCACACATTCAGAACAGCAATCTAAGCCATAAACATAAACCATACAATGGAAGTATATATGTGAATTAATTATTACTGATTCAAAAATACATCATAAAAATGAAATCAACGGTCTAATTATTTTAGTTTATATTCACAAATGAGTATAGAAAGCATTACAACTGTAATTAAGAGGCATAAAACACACACACACATTGTAAATACCATTCTCTATGCCAATATAACAGCATTCAACAACAGTTCTATAATCAGGTGACAGGTGATATACACAAACTAAATGTCAATTGAAAAAAATCAAAGTACTTCAAAGTTATGAGTTTGATAGCAAGTTTCACCTTTTACGAAGACTACGACACTGGAGGGATGCTCTTCTTCCGATTCAGCGGAAGAGCTCAAACTTGAGCTACATTGCGCTTTGTTGTTGGAAATTTTAGTTGGAGCAGATATTGAGATTGTGAAATTTGGGGTTTCGAAAATTGGGGTTTTCGATTTCAAGGGCCTTTCAATCGCACAATAATTACTACTTGGAAATTTAGGGCACAAAATTAGTGGTTTACAGTTACAAGGTGAGCAAAAGAGGGCCATTTGGAACCCTAGAATTTTACTATCTAATTGCAATTTTTTACACAATCATGCAGGAAATTAAACTATAAAAACGTTTGGGTTGGAATTTAAATGGGCTTATGTGTCACAATTGATTTTTTAAAATATATGGACCTAAGATATTAGTTATCGTAGGCCGCAGCCCAAAAGTGCGTGCTCGTGGATATAAGTTATTGTAGGCCTGCAGCCTACAAGCCCAAAAGTGAGAATTTGTGTTTAAATTGAACTACTGGTGTCTAAATAATATTCCATTCGTCCTCAAAGAATATGTACTTTGGGTTCGGCACGAGTTTTAATACAAAATTAGTAAAGTAAGAGAGGTAAAGAAATCAAAGTAATTAAAGTATTATATATAAGTAGGGAATGAATTTCACCTCATTAGAGAGAACAGAGTTTCCAAAATTGGAAAATACATATTCTCGTGGGATGGTATAAATTAATTATATCTAGAATTGAATTTAAATTTCGATATCTTTGGCTTCAGGCTACTCGTGTTCTTTTAATTTACTAGCAACATGGCTTATATAGGCTATAGCAATGACGGATGCAGGAATTAAAACTCGTGGGATCGAATACACTAGAAAATAATAATAAATATGATATTTAAATAATTATTTTTTAAGACAATATTTACTTTAAATAGTTTATTTTCTGACTTAATTTTTTAAGTTATCTTTAATTTTAAAACTAATAATCTTATTGATATTTATCAATAATTTAAAAAAAAATAAATAAATAAAAAATATGATGAAATTGTCATTAATAAAATGAACATTATAATTATAATTATAATTATAATTATAATTACTCTAATTAATCTATAACTATCACTTTTAAGAGTAGACCCAATTATTCAGCCCATTTCATTCAAAAGTAAGAATTACTTTAGAACACTTTTTCACCATCGCTCCTTTCCACAGCGGCAACCCCTCCCTCTTCCTCTCCATCTCTTTGTTATTCTCACCTATCTCTCTCTTTTATTTCAAAAGATGAAGAATTGCGGTGGAGCTATGTCTCTTGGCGTCAAGGCGGAGCTCCGAGGGTCGAAGGTTGAGTTGCGCATCGAAGGTCCTTTAATGGAGTCTCCGGCAGCTCTCGGCGGACGACGGTGGGGTCGGTCGACCCCACCCGACCCCACCTGGGTCCGTCAGTGGGCTATAGTGTGCTCTGGAAATAAATATCTTGCTAGTGCATTGTAAAATTATACTTAATTCGAACACATTAAAATAAGTATATTAGAGTATAATTTAATAGAAAGAAAAACTAAAAGTAATTTGCTTCAATCTCATAAAAAGTTATTAATTTGGTCGTATTTTTTATCATAGAGTTCAAAGATATAAACACATGCAAATGTATTTAGGGATTAGTTCAGTTTGCAAGATTATATATCGAGATTAAATATATAGTGTGTTTGGTTCATCATATTGAATCCCACAACAAAATCCAAGATGAATAATTATATGATAATCAGTCATGTCCAAGCTTCTATAATTAAAATAATCCCACAACTTAATTCTAGACTATAGTATTATTTATCTATCAAATCGAACACCACCTCAGTGGATCAATCATAGACGATGAATAATACTTGTCCACAAGTAAATGTGTATCTTTCATGGCTTTCGCTGAATTAACAAAACATTTCTAGAACATATGCATGCATGCTAACATCTTTAGAATACTAGTACAATATAATGAGCAACATTTAGCAGTTCGATGCATATGAACCATACACAAAAATATAAATGATATTTTTAAAGTAACACAATCTCATTTGAATCATATTGGCATTACCGACTTAATTCATCTCTTTCTACATTTACAATCCAGTTTGTTTTTTCGTGGAGATGATAAGGAAAAGCAAATTCATGTACATTTCGTTTCATCGTTTGTCGGTCAACTCGAAAAAAATTGTAATTTAGTGCATGTCAATTTTAATAATTGAATATGACAGCGTAATGATGCATGTATGAAATTATTGTAAAAATGAATGAAATAAATACAAATATTCCACATATCAGTGGATGTCAAAAATCTTAGCTAGTCAAAAACTATAATAATTGATCATACTTGAGTGTACTGATTTTGGACTATTTCCATCCATCAATATGCATGGTCATAGTTTTGAAACTTTGAAATGCATATGCATTTGTGTTACACAAATTTGAAAAAGACAAAAAAAGCTTCATATAAGCTGACAACATATACTATATCGTTACATCAATTAATAGGGTTCACTTCTACATATACAAACATATTTGACACTATATTTTTGTTCAACAGCCGTCCACAAACATGCTACGTGGATGAAAATAAGTTGATTTAATGAATTTTCGAAAAAGGAAAAATATATCTTCAGGATATTAAAAAAAAAACTTTCATTTTTTTAGTGGAAAATTCTTTCAATTCTTATAATGATGAGGACATTTTGAGTTTTTGCCACTGAAATTAAATTCGATACAATTTTTCTCATGATAAATAACGCTACCACGTAGGGCTAATTATTGTAGGATTTTTTTCATCGATTTATGAAACTAATCCTTTTAGTTTTATTCAATTATATTTCTCACAATTTTGTCAGGTTTAGAAATTTCATCAATATTGGTGAATTTGGAAATAAGAATTTAATTATGTAAAAAGACTAATAACAGAAAGACAACCAGGTAAATAAATTAAAGCTTATCAATAATCTAGTAGAAAAGGGGAAGCGCTCAATTTTGTTAGCTATTGAAACACGGATTTGAACAATCAATAATGACTGAACTTTAGATTGAATAGTAGATTATACCAAAAAATAATGTCGTTAGTGAGCTCTAAGAGCCATAACAACTATCAACAATGTTACACAAATCTTTATAAGATTTTTATTTTACTTAGAAAAAAGATTGCACCATTAAAAAATGTATATATAATCCGCTAGATTCTAATTCCCCTATTTGTCGATCTAAATTGCATGTCTACTTTTGGAAGATAGCAATGGAATTTATAGTAGGTGCTATAATTCTATATAATATTTTGGCATTGTAAATTACGATACCATAGTGCATTGCGTGACTAGACCACAGTTAGTGCCCAATGCCCACTATAATATGTCTATTGTGGAAGGTAAAAATGTCGAAGTAATATGCCTTAATATGTACTCACCCAATTTAAATATATATTATGGAGGGTATATATGTCTTCCACTAAGCAATAGTTTTTTAGTTACGCTAAAATCTTCGTTGTCATTTACAATTAATTGTTATATTGAATGAGTTCAAGCCCTCTCTATTTTATTAGGATGCCATCAAAATTTTTGTGTGACAATGCTAGCTATCAGCCTATCACTAATATTTGTTCAATACTATATATATGATCTATATCTATATCGACCTATTATTAATTTGAGTTGTGATTTGTGGCAGTGTAAGTGTACACAAGGATTATTTTATTATTTAAATGATTAAAAGAGAATTTCAGAAAAATATACTCCGTGTTCATTTGTATCATGTGTGTCATATTAAATCGTAGAATTGACGGCTAATGTAAATTGACAATATGTACTAATTAGTTATGTGATCAATCACAATCATCACAATCACACACTGATCATATACGACACAGCAACGTGCACATCGCTAGCATACAATCGACTGTCTCAATCCAATCGAAGAAATATGAACTCCTATATCTCATTTCCACGTTTCCTCAAATTTTATATTCAATTGCTCGAGTTATAATGGTATAATTAAGAAATATTATATGATTATCCCATTTTGGTTTTTGATATATATGAGTATTATTTAGAAAATTAAAATTGTATTACTAAATTTGGGCCGTATAATCTTCCAGATGTGTACAGCCCATTTTAGCAATTTGAATTTATTTTGGAAAAATCGTACACAATGTATTTTACTAACCTCTGTCCTATTCGAAAATAAAATAAATAAAATATAATTCGAATATTCTATTCTTATCTTTCTTGTCCTACTCAACTTATTATTATCTTATAGGCAGTGTTTTTTTTTTTTTTTGCAAAATAAAGGGATTAATATTGTCGCCTTTTTCGTTTAATTTTTTCCCTTTACAAAAGAAGACAATATTCTCGCTTGAACTGACTCAATATTTTATTATCATGATATAATAGGATGGACATAATTATAGTATTTATCGATCATTAATATAAGCCTTTCGACTTATTTCTTTCTTCCTTCTTTTGAAAATAAGTTTTGATCTGTAATTTGTCTTCTGGCGCGAGCAATTTTGTTTCGTTCAATATTTCATTTATGAAATGTTAACATCAGTCAACCTTAGCTTTTGAAGACTGTGTTGAAGACAAATGTAAATGAAATCATTGCAATAGATATATCCACAAATTCTCTTGTGGTTCCCATATGCGCACTAGAATTTTTTTAAAATTTGAGATCACATTATTCACTTTAATATTTTATGTTTTTAATTTACGTTGTACAAACTCGAAAATATATTTAATTGGTTAAGTTGATAAAATATTAGCTCATAAGCATCTCTAGTGAGGGGTTTTTGGTTAGATTGAGTTAGGCTATTTTTTCAATTTATTTGGATAAAGTCTAAATTTTACTAGCTAGCTAGCTTCCCTATACGAATAATTTGGAATCATTTATCATATATATTCTCGTAATATGATATGTAATTTATATCTATAAACAATAATTTTTCTGTCAACATTGTCTAGATGCTATTATTAAATTTTCAAATGAAATTTTGATTATAATTCCTATGCTAATAATATATGGAGTACTGATTATTCTGAAAAAGTGGAATTGAGTAGTGTATGCGATGTTATATATGGATGACATTTACATAGAATTTTTTTTTCCCGTAATAGCTAAACATCAATGTACAGTTGATCATGATTCATAAATCATAACTATTTTTTGTTACAAGCGACTTAATGTTTCTTTATTATGTTACAATGAGATTTATTTGATGGAGAACTATAGATACACCTATCTATGGTCCATGGAGTATTATTTTTTCTTATTAGTATTGGACATTGGAAGAGTGGAAGTTGGAAGCTATATGTAATTTACTGTCAAACTCTAAGCAGTTTAAAGTTTTTTTTGGAGTGATCCAAAAATAATCTATGCAGGTGGGATCAGCTTAAATTGGACAATATCAAACTAATGTACAGTCGACATATCCCAATAGTATAAACGTGCGTGCAGCTTTGTTCTTAAATTCAAAATCGAGCCAAAATTTAAGCTTGATAAAATCAAGGGAAAATGTTGAAATCTTGATTTTACATCTCCATTGATCTTGTAACGACTATCCAAAGAAATTAAATTTCTTTAAATAAAATCTTGGAATACATATATGCTTGATGATAGAACCAATAACAAAAGCACAATTAGCACACATTTCACCCTATGAAAAACTTTACAGATGACAATGGAATGAGAATCCATGATTCCCACGAAAGGCTTAGAAATCATTGTCTCCTTTTCAATGAAGGATTATTGCAAATGGAGTACAATGAGATTAAGCCACTTTTAAATAAAGTTGAGCTTGACCACTAACTTTGTGAACTTCTACTCCATATGTGAAAAAAGCTAAGTAAAAGCATAAGAACAAATTATGTCTTTTTATCACATGCACCCTTTTTGAGTGAGTGGGTATATTAAACAAATACATACATTAATCAAAATCAAATCATACTATTTATTATTGAATTTTCACTTCGACAAGTGACAACTATCAAGACATCCACAATACACTATTCTACAAGTGTTCGTTTGATATATAAGTTGAGATTAGTTTGGTTAGATAAAAATAATGTTAAATTACTTAGTTTTGTGATTGGATAAAATTACTCTAACTAAAAACCACAAATTTACTTGAAAAAACTGGAATACATTGCAAAACTAATATTTAGTCATATGAAAGCAAACAAAAGATGATACAGGTATTTTCCAAAACACCAAAAATATCCCTTTCTTGATAAATCCCTTTTGTTTTACCCCTCTAATTTTCGCTAAAAGTCATTTTATTTGTCTTGTTTATCATATATAGAGAGTGATAATCTTCTCAAGCTAAGCCTTTTTAATTTGGTTTTCCTATCATTTGAAACCCATCAATCTGTAGAAAAATATAGGGTCAGTCAATTTTTATTTATTTTTCATTTTTGTCGACCGCGCGTAATTTAATTATAAAGTTTAGACAAGATTTGTTTTTGGAAGAATTTTATACAGTTGACATAATTAATTAAGTAATTTGGTGGCATGCAAATTAATTATTTTATTGGCATGCAAGACAAAGAGTACAGTTATAAAAGAGTATGGTGTGCACGCAAATTAATTTTAATGCAGCTGGGATTTTAATACGGATATACATTAACTAATCAATATATACAGTGGGTTAAAATAACCATCAAAATATGGAAATCAGTTAATCACACTTGGAAGTTGACACTGGCTGTGCAGATAATTTAACTCGAAATTAAACATTAAGACTATATTTATTTGTTAGAATTCAACACCCATCGTGCTCTCCCTCCTCTTCACTGCCCAACCTTCATCATTAATCAACAGTATTTTTAATTTTTTATTGTTTCATCTAAAAGTTTTTAGACGAATTCTTATTCTTCTTTTCTTGATTCACAAAAATGGTATTTATAGAGCTTTAATTAGCAAATTTCAAGCACACTATCTTCGTCAAATATTAATGTTTTTATATATTAAACAAATATTTTAGATGAGTATTCAATTTATCTCTCAAAATTCTTTTCACTTCCACTTTCCTCAATAATCATAAAAATAAAAAATCTTTTTACTTCCATAATATAATTAAAATATCTATAATGGCATTTTTTTATTTTTCTAAAATTCATTTATATATATGTATAGAAATCGTTTACATCCATTATTATTGTTTTGATTGTATAAATTCAATAGCCCATATATCTTTATAGTCAGAAGAAGTTTTTATTCAGTTTAGGATTTCTTTTGTGGATGCAACACTTACCATTACGATTGTTCTGTGCCTTTCCTTTGATTCTCATGTTAATATCACTTGAATGGCACACAATAATTGTTAGCTAGGTACCTCACAAAATATTCCATTTTTTCATCATTTATATCAAAGGTATATATAACTATGCCCACCTATGCCGTACAAGTACCTTGGAGTCCTTTAATTTCGTTAAGATTAGGACTGAGAAGTCGAATATTATTTGCATAAATTTTTAGGACTAGTCTGGATAAGTAGCTCCAATATTCACAATGTAAAAGATGGATGAGTGTTTGTAATTTGTGAAGATATTTTCTACTACTAATAATTTTATTATTTCATACTTCCTCTTGCCAAAAATTTTTGTTGTTTTGAGATGTCCCACAAAAAATGCACACACCCTATTTTATCTATATTTTCTTTGTCTCTTGTATTACCCACTGCATCTATTTCTCATACATACTTTACCAATTTCACATTAAAGACTCTTGTCGTCCGCTAATGATACTATTTTTGGTGGACGGATGAAATATTAATTATTTATTTTTCGATTGAAGAATTGGGATGTTTCAACAACAAATCCATGCTTATTAGTCCATGGATTTAGGTTTGGTTAATCGTTTATGGACACAATTGGTGCAATTGTTTTACTAATTATCAACCTTTTCTAATTCAATTGATGCATAATTTTTGCGTTGAATCAAAAATGATTTTGTTGCTCGAATTCGTTTGGCTTTGTGTAAAGACAATGCACTTTCGAGAGAATAGTAAAAGTTTTCAGAAATCTGTTATGAAAATAACAGACTTAATTAATTATTGTAAAGTTTATGGACGAAGATAGCCTCGGTGCTCTATTTATATGTATTGTTTGAAACTTTGAGTTGATCAACTATTTATATGTATTGTTTGAAACTTTGAGTTGATCAACCTAAATATAGGTATCCTAATTGGTTTATGAAACAAATTTGAATTAATAAAATAAACGAAAAAATATGTCTAAACCACAATACTTTTCCCTACTTAATTTGTATTCCGTGTGCCCTTCGCGTTTTGGGAAATAGAATCCAATCCAAAGTCCAAACTAGTAGTATTATTTTTTGTAATATTTTGCTTTCGGTGAGTGGAATTTCGAAAATTCGAATTTTCAAAGGAGAAAGGAATAGCATATGAGAAGAATTGAAACTTAAAAGTAGCTATAAAATATGAAAAATAAGGGCAGATGCATTCACAAGGCTTAAGTAGTTCTATTTAATTTGAATCCAAATATCCAACTGAATTAATTTAATCCAAGTTAAAAAAAATTAAATAGCATCAAAATTACTTCATTTTTTGTTGTTTGTTCAGTGATAGCATCAGCATTACTTCCTTTCAATTGATATATACTTATTATGTACTCTCCCCCCATTCTATAGTAGTGGAGCCATTTTTCCATTTTAGACTTTCATTATAGTATAGAGTCATTTTTCTATTTAGCAAAAGGTAACAACTTTTCCCCCACTTACTTTGTTCATTCTCTACTTTATTCTTTCTACTTTTCAATCTTTACTAGTACTACTTTATTATCTCTTCACCTAATATATTTAAAATCTCTTTCTTAATCTCCGTACCGAAAAAAGTAACTTTACTACTACTATGTTCACTACTATGGAACATAGGGAGTAAGTTTTAGTTTTTCAGTTCACTTCCGATTTTCTTCCCCAATTTCTTTTAACAGAATCTGACAAATTAAAAGTTCATGTATTTGAATTTTAAAAAAATAACTTCAAGAAAAAAGACCAAAAAATACAGAAAGTTCTACTACATTCAAATAATCCTTATATAATTAATGATGTGATTGAATGAAAATACAAAGACTGGAAAACAAAAAGTGAAAAGATTTTGCGCGTGAATGTGATTCCCAGCAAAGCCATCAAGATCAATAAAATTCTAACCTTCACGAAAATGAAATATTCACAGAACCACTGAGTGAATATATTCAACTTATACATATATATTTATAGCAAATATACACCACATAAGTTGTCATATCCGCGAATAATACAGCTCATTATACAAAGCAGCTAGATTACACAAATAGACACCAATCATAATTAAAGATACCCAAAAACCCAAATTATTAAAAAAAAACTTAGAAAAAAAAATAGGAGGAAATAAACCAAAAAATAAATACCAAGTCATTCCCTCTTTTCTCCGTATACTGTTTTGCTCCATTCTGCACTCACTGCATTTATTTTTTATTTCATATTTTCACAAACAAAAAAAGTGAATAGCTCTTCATCTTTTTTTTCCCTTTTCAGCAGTAAATTCTCCACCAAGATTTCCAACCGTACGGCCGACCAAGGTTCCGGAACAGGTTCTCAAACTGACAGATAGAGACAATAACCTTTGCAAAATGGAAGGTCACGAAATTTAAGGAACAGAAGAAAAAGGTAAGCCTAGATTCCACCCTTCGTCCACGTGGCGGGCCCACAACACTGCCACGTGGATCTCAAAAAGATTCACCTACGCTGCTGCTGTGATCAGTCGAATCTCACAACCGTTATTGTATTTTTTACTAGTACCTCCGCCGCCGCCGTTGTAGTAAGTTCATACTACAACGGGGGCAGTGGTTGTGGGGCCCAGCATCAGCGGCCCAGCGAAGCCCATCTGGTCCTCGTACAAAAACTGGCCCACGAGGCTGGTGCTGGGCTCCGCCACCAGCCTCTGCCACGCCTCCTCCGCCTCCTCCCCGCGCTTGCGGAAGACCTCGGTCGCGTCGAGCTTGTGCATCCGGCAATCAAGATGCTCCGCCTGCCGCAGAATGTTCAGCAGCCGCCGAATGTTCTGCCGCTGGCGGGAGGCCAGGATTTGGTTATTGAATTTGATCTGATCAACTCCTCTGCTGAGAAGCTTCGCCCTCTCAGCGGGGGAGGCGCGCCCCTCGCTCCTGAAGTACTCGTCCAGCTCCGGCAAGCCGATGGCGCGGCGGATCCCGCGGCTGTAGTCTCCAGCGGGGTCGAAGAACTCGCGCGCCTCCTCCACCAGGCCCGAGTCGACCATCTGGTCGACTCGGGCCGACAGGAACGAGTTGAGAAGAGGCTTCGCCACGTCGACCCACAGAAGGCAGCAGTCGTACCTGGACCGGAAGTGATGGTCATCGCAGATGAGCGCTTTGATGAAGGAGTTGGAGCCGCCGGCGATGATGGGCGTCCGGCCCCTCTCGGTGATGTCGGCGGCGGCGGCGGTGGCGTGGTGGACGAAGTCGTGGGCCCAGTAGTCCGCAGTGGGCTCCACGAATCCGAGGAGGTGATGCGGCACGAGGTCGCATTCCTCCTCTGTCACTTTGTTCGTAACTATGTCGAGCCCCTTGAATACTTGAATTTTGTCGGAGTTGATGACTTCAGCGTCGAATCGGATCGCCAGCTCGATCGAGAGCCGGGATTTTCCGGTCCCGGTGGCGCCCATTACAACCACCACCTTGTCCTTGCGCCGGGGGCGGGGAATAAGGTTTAGCAGGTTGCCGGGGAAGTTCACCATCGGCGGCTGCGTTTGCTTGCACGCGGCCGAGAGTGAAATATTCATGCTTATATCTTTACACTCTGTTTTACTCCTGTTTCATTGCCAAAATTAATCAGTTCTCTTTTTCTTTCAAAAAAACAACACATACTGTATAATTTTAATTGAAATGAAATGAAACAATCATGGATCACTATATGCACCTTTCGAAGTGTGTGTGAGACAGATGCGGCGAACTGTAATTATGTGAAGTGATGGAGTGAAGATAAGTATGGAGAAAGTGTTGTTGATAACTTAATACTTTGTTCAGTTGTTGTTTGAATTGGTTTGAGTGGTGTGATGTATTTATACTAGTTAGAGGGAAGAAGTGGAACCCATGCAGTAAACTGGTCAATGCTTTACACGTGTCAACCGTATCTTCATTTAAATATGTTGTAAGCTACTTGGGCGTGCCACGGGGTACACTGACTAGGATCTTAAAACACAAAAATGTTTGTGTTTTATAGTTTTAAGATTAAGCTTTGAGTTGATATAAGTGTACTAATAAATACACCATGTATGCTTTGACGACCATGATATATGTTAATAATTTTACAATATACTCCTCCGTCTCAGAGCAAGTTCCACCATAAGCGAATCACATTCCTTGTCCCATCTAAACGAATTGTTTCATTTTGTAGCAAAAAAAATAACATTTTTTCTCGCTTTTACTTTATTCATTCAACTACTTTATTATCTCTTCTTTTTTTACTATATATATATATATATATCCACTTAACTCTTTCAATATTATTTTCTTAAATCTCATGTACAAAAGAAACGTCTTGTGAGAAAAGATTACATAATTGAAATAAATTGAGCGAGATCTTTGAATAACATGTATTTCACGATCCAGAGCAGAAGCAATTCGGGAAGACAAAGAGGACTTCCTCGAACCAACTCCAACTCCAACAATTTGTTCTTTTTCCCTCGTTTATGTGTTCTCTGTAATGTGTGTGATTTAATGGGATCACCACATTTGTATAAATAGGCAGAGAGAGGAAAACCCTAATTATAAAACATTAAAGTCCTTTCCATAAAAGTGACTATTTAATTAGGACATTTTCTTTTTGACAAAGTAATACCAAAATCAAAATAAATAATTGATTATTACAACTTGATTTGATTTTTATAGTCCATAATTTATCAAACCATAAATATATATATGCTTCCATTTTCTTTCCTTAATAATCAAAGGAATCAAATAATCCTTTCACTTAATGACAATCCCCTCTAGAAATCTCGGATTGCAATTACCCTTGGAAAGGAATTGCGTATATATTCACCCACAATATTGCTATAATTCATAGTAATAAATTATTCTTGCACCAACATAATTCATAGTACTAGTTGTTTGGGACGAAGATGAAGACTAAACCCTATGGCATGCTTTTATAAACAAAACCCTTAATTAATGCATGTTTAAGGCCTCTTGAGATAAAAATGAAGACTTGTGATAGAGAGTTTATCTGTTGGTTATTTTCTAATTTTAGATATAATTTCGGTTACTTTTTTTTAGTCAAATTCTCTACCCATTAAGGGATTGAATTTCTTTGAAGTTGCTTCCAATTGGGATTAGAAGTTAAGTCTAGTTCTAATTCTACCCCCTTAAGAAATTGAGTTATATTTTCAATTCCAATTAGTAATAGACTTATATGTAGGCCATATTGTTAGGTTTTATAGTAATTTTCAGAAAATTCAATAAATGAGATTTAGTATCGGTTGAGTTTCTGTATATATATCATTCTCTCAATGATATGCGAGTCCATGAGATTCTGATCTATATATAATTATATCGTTTCTAATCTTTTCATTCACATTAATTAATTTTTAGTTAATACTATTTTCTTTTCTTTGTATGATTTTGATTGATTTTGAACTAGGATTCGATTAAGTATAAGTTCTTTTTTTCTGTGTTCTATGAGATTCGTTCGTATAATTTTGAGTGATCAATACATTTCTATTTTTGTTGAAGAATGCTGGTCTACAGTAGACTACTGCATATGTTATTATCTCCGCTTTAAATAACTACTATAGCATGCATTTGTTTATGTATAAAAATAAATTATAAAAGTATAATAAAATAAACACCAAATTTAGAACAGCCCAAAAATAGAAAAACCCTGAAAGGCCATTGATATGCATAGTAGCTTATGTGATTGACTGATTTATATATATAGGAATAATTAGGTTTTCTTATCCTACCCTAATGTTTATTTGTCCTACCTATAGATATTGGCTACTTCCATAAATTAAAATAAAAGACATCAAGGCCTAGTCTCTGTTTATTATTCTAAAAGTAGGCATGGCAGGTGTCGTGTCACGCAATGATCTAAGATTCCAATAAATCTTCGTGGTCTAAAATAAACGTACCTTAAATTTACCCTTATTAGAAGTTAGTAATTGATTTTCAAGTTCATACATAACCATTCTTGTTTTGTTGCATTTTTGCCTTCAGTTATTGTTTCACTGTGGTGTAGTGAAAAGTAGTTCATCAAATCAGTCAGTAAGAACTTTTAATAGGACAAAAAACAAATGCAAAATAAAGCCAAAAACTAAATTACAACAAAAAATCAACTCCCTATAAAAACAAAAGCACTGATTAAGGTATAAACCACATTAAAATCAAGGACAAACAACAAAGCATGAATATAACTACCATGTTAATCTAAAGATAGGACTTAGCACGTCCAATGGGCATTCAATTTCATGTCAATTTTCTAGCCCTAGCTATTGTCAATTTCCCATTTTATGCATAGTGGTTTCAAATATAACATAAAATGAATTTGAAATGTATTAGGAAATAATATAAATAACAGATATTCATTGCATGTGTATTCAATCAAATGTAAGTTTTACCAAACTGAGAACACACCTAAATATCAAAGGAGAAATAAAATAAACAAAGAACACTAGCTAGCACAACAAATAAAAAAATAGGTAGATAATTAAACTGCGTATAATTAATTAGTTAATACCTTTATTGCAGTTTGTTCAGGTTTTGTCATTATCTTGCCATTTAACTATAAGCACTGATCAAATTAATTATCACCATTTGGTGGGCAAGTTGTTTTCCAAAAAGTAGCGGCGAGAATCATTCTAGTACATATATACAGTGCTTAGCTACCACAATTAATCACTAATTAATTATATCTTATCTAGGCACCCCACCTTAATTATACTAATAAATCCTAAGCCTCAACTTTCTGCTCGACGATTACTTAATTTTTAATTTCCTAATTAATAAAATTAACTAACTTAGGTCGATCGGTTTATCTCAAAGATTTTGCTGTCATATTCACTAGAAAGCTAAAATTGAATCGCAAAATAAAGGCGTCCGTCTTGGGTAACTAAATTAATATATACCACTATACCTATATATTAACCCTAAAAGATAAGAGGATGCGAAGTTACTAGATTTATTTTTATACTCCCTCTGTCGTATGTCCCATAAATATATGAACTATGATACGAGAATTAAAATAAAATTGATAAAATAAGAGAAATGAGGAAAATGGTAGTAGTTAAAGTAGTGTTAGCGAATAGTGGGACCTTTATTATTAAATTGATATAACTTTTTAAAAATAGAATGTATATATTTTTGTGGGACGGAGGAAAATAGAAAGTGGACATATTGTTTTGGGACGGAAGAAGTATAAAATAGTAGTAGTATAAAAGTTATTGAAGCAGGAAAATCCTTTACTGCAAATTGTACGTCTTTATAATGTTTTATTGTTCTATCATTCGTACATGTATATGTGTGTGTTTTATTGAGGATATGATCATATTTGTAAAAAATTCTTGTTTTAAGATTTTGTTTTCAAGATTTTTATCATCAGTAAGGTTTTGAAAAATATATGGGCTTCATAATTACATATGATGATCACGTGCATTTATTGTACGGAAAAGATTTCATTAAATTCTATATATATGTTGGGGAAAAAGGTTAAAGGTTTATAATATGCTTTCACACTTAATTCTTTTTTTAATTATTTAAATAATCATTTCATGGGTATGAGTTGGATCAATAAATAAGTGATTAAAGTTAGCATAGATTCTTCTGCCATAATATATTAACTTGACGGCACATCTCCTCTTTATAAGTATTAGGAGAATAGAGTCAAAAGTTGAATTGAAGTTTGAAGATCAAAAGGGAATTGCATTAGCCTTAAATAAGTATACTGAAGTTATTCTTCTGTTTAAATATCTATCTTTTAGTAGTTAGTAAACTAATCTTTAGGTAGCTTGGTAATATATTATCATAGGATTCTAGGTGATTAACCCCATTTACTAGGGTTTAATTATAATTTAATACAAGAAAACTGTGATGGCATGGATGCATGCGTCCAATCATGGTTTAATTATAAATTAGTATAAATGAGATTTTTCATAATGAGAATTATAGTCGATTCAATTTAGGAAAGTGAAATCCACTTTTTTGGGGGTTAAGGGAATCTGCACATATTTTTTTAATAAAAAATGCTCAAATCATTCAAAAAATAGTGAGCAAACACTATAACAAAACTTAATTCTTAGGAATATAAAAATTGAGACGTAATTACTTGTGTTTGAATTTTTTTTTAAAATAACAATAATTTAGGATGCAAAAGAAAATATTTTTAAATTAAGAAAAAATTAACATAATCTTTTATTTTTAGGACGCTTATAGTTTTTTTACTCTAATTTTAGTTGGGATACCAACAATAAAAACAAATTTTAAAGCGTTGGTGGTATATTTAAAAATACAAATTAACATCCTTAATTGGGTTAAAAATGTCTTTAACAATTTTTTGTTTTAGTGAAAAGAGTATAAAAGCCAGAACAAACAAAAAAAAACTCCACAAAACCAAAGAAATGCCAAAAAAATTCTAATACACCAAGCACAACCTAGCTACTACTTGAAGAAAAGCGAGTTCAGGAGGAACACTCCACGAACTAAAAAAATTGTAATTATAATTCTTCTTCTTTTGCATTGATTGAAATTTTGGGATATGAGATTCATATAATAATAAAAACTAGCAAACGTAAAACTTAATTATCAATTTGCATTTCTTACAACTAATTAGAGGATTAATAACTAATAGATTCACTAACTTTCACTTAGATTTTCAATAATACATTTCGACTTCAATATTTATATGACTTTCATTATGGGTGGGGAAATGGTTATCGGTTCTTGGTTAACCGAGAACCGAACCATATATTTTCGGTTATCGGTTAATCGAGAACCGAAAAAATAAGGTTAAGGTTCGGTCTCAGTTAGTGGGTTTAGGATTTGAGTGGTTCTCGATTCTAACTGAGAACCGAAAGGTTAGAACCGAAGAACCGATTAGTAGGTTTAATTTTGATTTTTTATAGATTCATTTTAATTTCATAAATTTCAAAGAACAATGTTGTGATAGAAACCAAACTCTATGTCTATAATTTTTCTGCATTTCAAACAAGAGAAAACACAAATCATCTCTCTGATTCAATAATCAATAATATAGGTACATTGATTTATCTTCCATGGAAAAATTACCAAGTGTTTTACAATGAAGTCAATTCAAATAACTCATGAGCTCTCTCATCTAAAATCTCGTAGCACGCCGGCACAACTGCTCTCTCCCACGCTGGCGACAGCAAGGCTGATGCTTTCTCCTCACTGCGCTGTTCTCTCCGATGAGGCAGTGAGAGGCTGATATCTAACTCCACGCCGCTACTCTCTCCTTCGGTTCCTTCAGTGGAACCGAAGAATCTGTTGGTTAGGACCGATCGGTTCCTCAAGGAACTGGACCGATTAAAGGTTCGGTTGCGGTTCTTGTATTTGAAAAAAAAAAAGAGTCATTAACCGACTAATCGGTTCGGGTTTAACCGAACCAACCCGAACCGACCTTTTCCCAACCCCTAACTTTCATGAGTGACCCATGACAAGTGCATATATAACCTTAATTTTATATCAAAACTAGCAATGTTAATTTTCTCAATCACCTGATAAGATCGGACATTTCTATTTTCTTACAATGAAAATAGTGTTAGCATTTGCAACTATTAAAAAATTTATTGAAAAATCAAAATAAAAAAAAGTAAGTAGATTTTAACGATTCAGCCTTAATTAATTAAATAAGTCCAATCACCAATTTTTCATTTTAGTTGATCAATGCTATCAACTTATGTATCTCCATATAAAAAAAATGCATATACTTACATTTATTTGTATGGCATATCGCTGTCACTATGAAAACTCCCGTTGACATTATAAAAACTTGTATAATTAATTAGTTTTGTTTATCCCGTTGACATTATAAAAACTTGTATAATTAATTAGTTTTGTTAATCAATGTAAAAAGTGGAAGTTATCTTCGCCATCAAATGTGGTTACATATATCGATCCCACTTATAATTGAAATGTATGAATCGTAGAAGCAATTCAATTTTGTACAATTTCCTTGAGAAGACTGTAAAATCATTATACCTAACCACCTTAATAAATTAAACAATAACGAATTAATCAAATAAAATAAAAGGTCGGGGACAAAACCATTGTAATGGCCATCGCATCAAACTTTATATTTTGGAATGTACAATCTAAATTCGCACTCACAATTTCATGAAAAACTACCCAAAAGTTCAAATTTAACTTCTAATTTATTATTACAATCATTAGGAGCTCATATATTAACAATATCTTCAAGTACCAACATGTTATACATTTTTATTTGTAAAAGAATAAATAATCAATTTTATTGTTTTTTGGCAGTCAAACAGTATTAATTGAATTAAGGACAAGATGATCAAATATATTTATTTTTGCAAAATGGAATTCAGAGAGAAATCACTTTCAAAACAAATCCAAATGGAAGAACCACTTCAAACATAATACATTATTGTTATAAAAAGGTGTCGACCACTATATTATCTTGCCAAATCACATGTACTAGCTAGCTAGTCATTTTTTCATTTATTGTTATTCATTTCTATATCAGAAAATTATGAGAAAACTTTCTCACTTGTCTTGTATAGTAGTCTTAGATGGCAATTTTATAAAATAATCTCCACTCTATGTCATTGAATCATGGTCTCATATTTTATATGATAAGTTATTAATGATTGTCAATATATAGTTGAATATGCTAACACCAATTATTATGAGAGAAAAAACTCTTAAAAGTCCAGAATTAGAAATCAAGGTATACCATGAGCGGTGAAAATAAATATAATAACAAATTCAATATAATATTAAAATATTACTAAGAGAATAACACAGAAGTTAACAAGTTACATAAAAATATCACACAAAGAGGTTAGACATGCAAATGTATCTATCTATCTGGTTAGACATGCAAATGTATCTATCTATCTGGTTAGACATGCAAATGTATCTATCTATCTGCTCCATACTTATAAAAAAAATACAATAGATCCAAGCTAGCGACATCCACAAGGAAAATTATCAAAATCCTTAAACCGTAATCTTGTGATCACAAATAGCAACAAAAAGAACTAACAAAGGAAAATAATGGCAAAATATGCAAGACCAGTAATGATGCTATGTATAAATGTTCATATATCCTATATACCACATATACAGTTGCGGACGCGTGATTTTAATACTGGGGGTTCCAAATTATTGTTAACAATTTTTGCATATATATAGTGTCAACTACGGAAGAAACAATTCCGACTTGAATAGTACACAGTCGAAATAGAGATGAATACTGAGTGATAAATGGACAATATAAATTAAAGATACATATAATAGTGTCAGTGTCGAAATAATTAAAATATATATACAATTCAATAAATATTACTACTATTTTAAAAATAAATTTATTAATATTATATGATATATGTATTTTTATGTGGTTAAGGATTTTTTTTATTCTTAGATTATAAAGAACGTTACTTTTGATCTTACAATCACAACATTTATACAAATAGGAATATAAACAAAAAATACACAAATTTTCTAGTGATGAAAAGGAAAAGCATAAATAAATTAATTATAAAGATATAAATTAATTAGCTATGAGAATCATAAAAATGATTTAAATACTAGATATATATATTTATCTAACTAAGAGAAAACTTAAAAAAAAAATACTTAATTACTAGATAGCTAAATGATGATTTTCATTAATAATGATACTATAGTAGTACTATACCGAATTGAAAATAATATTGAGTAGTATTTTAAAGACAAATATAATTTATTTAATTTTCTAGAGTATCAAGTAATTAGTGATCATAGTAAATAAGTGTTATTAGACTAGTACGACTATCTATATATATAATTGTAATGACCTTTGTTTAAACAGTTTAAATTTAAATATTCCATCTATATATGTGTAATATGAGCAAGATATACTAAAGAGCTCAAAAATAATTATACTACTAAAGAAGTTTTAGATTAATTTCATGAAGAAAAGAGCTTAAAATTACTCCCTCCGTTCATGAAATATTATCCAAATTTGACTTGGTACGAGTTTTAAGAAATGTAAAGGAAAGTGAGTTAAAAATATTAGTAGAATGAGGGTCTTATATTTATATATTAGTTTTATAATAGAATGCGAGTGTAAAGAGTTAGTGAAAAGTGAGGACCTTTTATCAAAAATAAAAAAGAGCAAAATGGATAATATTTCATGGACAGATGGAGTAATTATACTAAAGAATTTATAGGTTTTAATGTTATTTGAGTGACATTCCTCTCCCTCCCCGGCCCCCGCTACCCTATAACTATAACGCATATAAATTGAAGATAACGAAGAATTTGAGTGAAAGATATATGCCTAAAGTAATTTTTTTCATGGGGAAATTAGTCATGTCAATTGGACTTTTTTTGTCCTATGTTGTATAACTTTAATTGAAAGAATCATTTCCTCAATACATTTGATATTAATAAGCAATCATGAGCAAGTCAATGTTGTGGAAGAAAAATAATTTTTTTTCTTAAATAAACCACCTTTAAACAAACAAGCCCCCGTGCAGAACCGTTTCTAAGATAATGTAAACTTATATAAAAAAACATATATATATTATTCCTTGGTTACAGATCACATATTTTTATTGGTTAAGAGTCATGTTACTTAACAAGTTAATTTATCGAAGGGTCGTTTGGTAGTTTGGCTCCACTTAATGTGATTCCAAAATGAGCCCACTTCAGCTCAGTGCACTGCATATTTTTTAATTACAAATTCGAGCATGCTGTCTTTTCACTAGATCATCATTATTATAATTATGAATCTTGGCTGCTCCTGTTAATATTTTAATCAACTTTATGCTATTTTTTTCCATTTTGACTCGATATCTAGTTTAAGATATAAATAGTCAAAGAATTTATGTTATTAATGTAATTATGCAAGTGCTTGCAGCTTCTGTGTCGGTCTAGAGTTGATGATTAGTGATGTCATAATATGTGTACTCGTTTTTTTATTAGCATAAGTGATGTCATAATATGTATACTCGTTTCTTTTATTAATTTTTATTTTTAATAATAAAGTGAACAATTATAGTCTCCTCTATTTGATTTTTATTTTATCTTTCTACTAAATCATCTCTCTTGCTTTATTTTATCTTAACTCAATTCAATAAGGCTAAAGAAAATCATTCACTTATATGAAAACAAAGAGTTATTTTAGAAAAGTAGCGTCTTATTTTCTGGAATATTTCCTTAAGGCGATCATTATATTAACAAAAAGGTATACTATGATTCTAATTTTATATTGTGTAAATAAATCATTTATTTTGAATACTTTCTCCGGTTCCCATTAAATGTCCTATATTTTTTAGTTTGGATGGCACCTGATAGATGATTTATTTCATTGAAACTACTTTTAGTAAGTAAACTCCACACTCCACTAATTTATTCTATTCAAAATAATTATAAAACTAATATATAAAAGTAAGTCAATATTCTACTAACTTTTTACTCTGACTTTCTTTCACAAAGTTAAACAATTTTTTAAATGCACTGATCAAATATTAGACATTTAATGGGACGGGTAACAATGTACGTAGTTCTCCGACCGTGTATTGCATCTAAAGTCCGTCTAAACATAAGCTTTTTCATTCTTATATCACGATTAACGGCTTCACTATCTTGGTGAGATTGATTTAATCAGGTTATTCTCTATTTCTCTTCATCGCCCTCTATTCACCACTGTTGATTTTTATATTTTGGTGAGATTGATTTAATTAGGTTATTCTCTATTTCTCTTCATCACCCTCTATTCGCCACTGCTGATTTTTATTTTGGCCAATTATAGTACTATCTTATCCAGCTAATTGAAAATTATACTACATTCAGCCATAGCTGACTGGGGGCACAAGTGAAGAATTAAAATAGGCTCGCAAAATACTAAGTTTGATTAAAATGAATGTTACCCAGTAGACACGGGCTGCTGATTGGACTGGGCCTGAAAGGGCTTTTGTATTAATATCCGTTTATTTCATTGTTGAAAACTGGGGTTGTAGCAATGGGCCTGAAACGGCTGAGTTGGGTCTTGTCACAAATGCTAGTATGCATTTAATAGCAATAGCATCAGTAGAAATATTGGTAGTACTCGTTGCTCCATTTAAAAATTGTTCACTTCTTCCAATTATTTTCTTCAGTTCCTAAATTTCTGCCGATACTAAATTTAATTATACCATTAATTATCGATTTCACTTTTTAGTAAATTTAATATTATTTCTTTAATTAATATTATTATGACATACTCCACCAATTTTAAAAAAATAGTACTCCCTCCGTTCCATAGTAATAGGGGCGTTTTTTGCCCGCAGGGGCTTAGCGCAGTTGGTTCCGGGGGAGCAGATATTGCTACAAGGGGCGTTTTTCCATTTCCGTCCGTTCCATAGTAATAGAGTCATTTCCCTTTTTAGTAAAAGTCAACACATTTTTCCACATCTACTTTACTCTCTCTTACTTTTTTCTATCTTCATCTCTCTACCTTTTTCATTTTTCACTTTATTCTCTATTTACTTAACTCACCTAAACACAATTTTTCTTAATCTTCGTGCCGAAAAGTTTTGCATCCATTACTATGGAACATATGGAGTATGATTTTAACATTTTGGATCATCCCCAAAATTAAAAAAAGTCTAAATGTTGAAAGTTTTTTAACAAACAACAATTCTACACATCATTTATAATGTAGATCTCATAATTCACTAATCCTCTTTTGCCTACCTTTTTCCTATCTTTTCCCTAATTTTTCAAATTTATCTCTAACTTTACCAATTATATATTAAAATCAGGATATTTTTAAGTTTTCAATTTTTTAGGACCGAGTGAGTATCTTATTTCATTGACAACAAAATTCATATCACAACTATTTATAATATGCATCGCATGTAAGCTCGTTTTGCATTAATGTTTTACCCATCATCTGGGAAAGCTTCATATGTGCATGACATTTTTTTGTTATTCTCGTCATTAATTATATCACCGCAAATTAAAGTACCAATTTTTCTTAATTGTTACTAGTATATATGGTATTACTTCCTTAATTATTCTAGCAATGCATTATTTCGCTGACAACAAATTTAACCAACATTACACATAAGTTTGTTTTGCATTAAGTTTTTCCCATCATTTGCAAAAGCTTCAAGCATGCACGATATTTTTGTTTATCTCTATATCCCATTTTTTCGCCATAACTTGTACTCCATTATCATAAGGTAAGTGCCAAATCTGACTAGTTTTCGCTAGATACTCTCGCCGTTTCATAGTAGTGGAGTCGTTTCTTTTCAGAACGCAATTTAAGAAAATTTTTGTTAAGTGAGTTAAGTAAATGAAGAATAAATGAAAAAGGTAGAAAGACAAAGAGAGAATAAAGTAAGAAATAGTAAAGTAAATGAGAAGATATGTGTTGACTTTTACCAAAAGGGAAAATGACTCCACTACTATAGAACGTATTAAAATGACAAAATGACTCTACTACTATAAAACAAAGGGAACATAATATTATTTCCTAATTTAATACTCCCTCCATCACACAAGGAAGGCTTCTTTCTGGGACGACACATAATTTTATACACATTTATTTAAAGGTTTAAAGGATAGAGAGAAAAGATTGTTGAATGTTTAAAAATAGAATAAATGCACAAAGTAAGGGAGATAGAGAAAGCTTGTTGGGTTTTAAAAGTAGAAAATAGAAATAAAAAATATGTTTTTGATCACTTGATTGTTTAAAAGTATGAGATAAAATGTAATTTTATTTTAATTATTTCCTAAATAAGTAAGGGGTCATATTAGTCAAGACGAACGAAAAAAAGAAATTGAGTCATCTTTAATGTGACAAAGGGTGTATTATTATAGCAATATTTATAAGAGGCGGATTAAAATAAAAATAATTGCTATTTTTAAAATCTGGAGGGAGTAAAAGATAAAAACTTACCAAATATTGAAATAAAATACTCCAAAATTATAGAGATAACAGGTGAATATGGGCTACAGTGACAAATAAACAAACATTGGATGAAAATAGGCTACAGAGGATCCTACCTGGTAGGGTAGAATCAGTGGCGGATGCAGGATTTTGAAGATCGGGGGTCCAGTTTTCTGGTAACAAGTGTAAGGTATTTTTTGATGCCGGCGTAGCCAAAAGTTGCGACATTATTATGTTGCGAGGGAGATAAGTAATGTGATATATTTAATTAAATGATATTAAAACTAGATATATGTATATATTTAATTTAAATATGAATAAATTTTGAAATAAGTTAATTAATGAAGTATATTACAAGAACATTTTTGTATATAATAGTAGTTGTAGAAAAAAAAAAACATCACAAAAATAGCTAACAAATTGAAATTATCAATCATGTATAAATTTTGAAATAAGTTATTAATGAAGTACTATAAAACATTAAATTTTTGTGTATAATTGATGTATGAGTATAAAAAAAACATTTTTGTATATAATAGTAGTTGTAGAAAAAAAAAACATCACAAAAATAGCTAAAAAATTGAAATTATCAATCATGTATAAATTTTGAAATAAGTTATTAATGAAGTACTATAATACATTGTATTTTTGTGTATAATTGATGTATGAGTATAAAAAAACATCATAAGAAATAGTAAAAACACAAATAAAATGATAAAAGACTAAATTGATCTTGCTGGGAATTGAACATGGTTTAGGCAGTTGCTTGGCTAAGAAACTTATCCCTTGTGCTGAGTGACTATTTAAATTTTTTGGATACAGAACATATAGTAAAGGGTTGAAATGTTGGGGGTTCCATGGGACCCCCAACCGCCTATGTAGGTCCACCCCTAGGTAGAATTATGCACTGAATTCCATTTGGTCCCATAGAGAATCACTATCCAGAGATGTTCGCTTGGCCCGATCGGATAGTTTGTGAGACTTTACCTAGAGACGTTCACCCTACTAGGTCATTCATAGCATGTTTAGTGACATAAGGTTATCCATCCAAAGACCCCCACCCAGCTTTGTCATTCTCGGTCGTCTAGCCACAGTCGGGTGACCTGAGGCATGTCCATCGGAACCCCTTCAACTCGACTGGGTAGAGTTGGGCCACTATTCCACTTAGTCGGGTCATTTCGGTTGATTTGATTTAGAAGCTTATTTCAACGCATATTTGAACCATAGTATACCACCAACCGGGCTCCGTTTGAAGGGGGTCATCCGCCATTTTCATTATTTATACACTAGCTTGGAGAGAGAGAACGTAAGAGGAAAGACACTTCCGATCAAGATTTCATCATTTCGGGATGTATCTAGTCTAGTTTTCTTAATGTTCTGTTTTATTTGTGATGGTAATTTTGTTATGAACATGTTGAGTTAGATTTTATTGTAGAACTAGTGTCACGCCCGAGTGATGCATGACCGAACTGTTTTTTGTTATTAGCACTTAATCGAAATTATAAATTTACATTTATGAAATGAGTTTCACATTACAACAGATTCTAAATCCCAAATGTACTCTATAACAATTTAGTATACCAATATAAACTCATATAATCAAATAAGTTTCAAATATAAAAATTGCACTCGAAACACACGTCAATTATAACATTTTTCAATCTCTACTACAGAAAGATCAACCGCAAAAATATGTCAAAAAAATCTTTAAATATATATTAAAATATAAAAAAAAATCAAAAGCATCATCAACAACAGAAAGATCAAATGCCATATATTTATAGTCCAAAAACAATTACGAGACTCTTCTAAAACCTTTTACCTTCTCAACTTAGTGGGTGGCTAATTAAGTATAAAAGTGGTCATGAATGTCATTAATATTACCTTGTGTTATTTTTTTTAGCAGACAATTAATCAAGAAATGAAGATACATATTAATATTTCTCATATGCTTATAATTTATATTATATATTAGAAAAATCTTTTCAAATTCTCAATGACATTTATATTATAAATTTCAAAACTTGCTTTTTATATATATAGATTCCATATTGAAAATAAAAAATGGTAATAAAAAATCATTCTAAAATCAAACTATAATTGAATATTATTTTATTACATATAACCAAATTCGTGAAAATAGCCTCGAACTTGGTAAAAATTGGTAATTAAAAACTTGGTAAATCATTCTCAATCCACGTTCTAAGATCAAGAATCATAATAATAAAAAAAAAAGTGTATAATAGCCTCTTCTATGAACTTATTCTATCTTGGTAAGCAGCTAGAGCAATCATGAATAGCAAGTAAAGCACTTTACTCATTCACTTCGAAACTTACTCCAACACATTCCATTAATCAAATTTTTATGGAGAAGCAAAATTTGATCAAAAGATTCAAAAGGAGATTCATAGAATTTTTAAAATAGAGGAATTTGCAAAACAAATAAATTGATGAATATATATCTGTTTAAATTAATCAATTTGTACATTGAATGCATCGGAAGAACACGAATAATTCATTATAAAAGAACAACTAAATATTCTAAGACATGAATTCTATGAATACGGAAACTTACCATTTAGATTTTTTCAATAATTGAAGTAACTTGCAATTTTTCAATGTGGTTTATCTTGAACTAAAGCGCAAGACAATTGACAGGAGCTCAAGCCACACATTCCCTACCCTTAACCAGTGCACTGATACCATTGTGAGAGTTTTGGTGATGTACATTCGGACTCACATTAGTATGATATTATTCACTTTGAGTTAAGCCTTCATAGTTTTATTATCAGTGTACACTACAAAATACCCCATATTAACAGAGTTGGAATAACTACACATGCCCAAGGTTCCGGAACAGCTGGTTCCGGTTCCGGAAAATTTCGAACCGGAATCGAATCTTGAGCATATTTCGCGGTTACGGTTCCGCTTCGAAAACCGTCGATTTTCGTAGTTTTTGGCGGTTCTGATTTGCAACAGCCCGGGACGGCGATTCCGATACGGTTTCGATTCCGGACTTTTGGAATCTGAATCGGCACACGATTCCAAAAGTGGCGGTTTCGGTTCTATTTAAATTTTACGGTTCCGATTCAGAACTGTAATTGCCGGTTACGATTTCACGATTAACCGCCATAACCGTAATCTTTAGACATCTCTAGGAATAACACTTATATATTAGTATTTGCAACATTACTTATTTTTCAACATGGGATTTAGTTTATACCTCCACTCAACAAAATGTAAACACAGATACAATTCAAACAAAAATGAATTTTATTTTTTCTTATAATGAATAAAATCAACCCATTCTCAGGAGACAAAGGTTATATTATATTTGAGGCCCTGACCAAATACTCACTTCGTTCTCAATAATTGACACTCTTACTTTTTACTATTACTTTTTGATACTCCGTATTAGATTTTATATTTCACTAACTAATCGTACTTACAAGTTTATTATAAAATTAATTTATAAAAATATGACTTATTTCCTATTAATTTTTTACATCTACTTTTCATTATACTCCCTCCATTTTTTAAAAATGAAATATGATTATTACCGAACAAGTTTTATGAGAGTAAGACTGAACCGAGACTGCAAATAACCATTTTTTTTCCCATCACGAACACATAAAGATCAAAGTGAATCACATCTACGATCTTCCATAAATTTGGGATGAATCCTCGTCGTTTCCAGAAAGCTGCTACTCGCTAAGTGGTCGAGATTCGTCTGATTTCTTCTCAATTTCAATTATTCACCCAAATTCAGTCAATCTGGCAAATTTAGGGGGGATAAATTTGCGGCCTCGCTTGGCATTGAAGCAAACTCTACCGGGGGACCCAGACGACGAAGAGTGCAGACCCTGGCGCAGAAAGATCTTATTTTTCTCACCGCAATCGATAACTATGGCATTCAAATTTAGTTGGGTTTCGCTGATGAAGGTTTCGCTATTTCTGCTGCTGATTGGGGCTATTTTAGTTGCTTGCTTCACTCTCCCTGTCGAGAAGGTTGGATTCTTCTTTTGTTTTTTCTATTTATCGCTAATGATTTGAGTATCTTTTAGTTCGCTTCACTCTGCTTATTTAGGGGTATTTTTTCAACTGTTTTTTTCTTTTATGTTGTGCAATGTAGTATTTGTCTTTGATTGATGCTGTTGTAGATGATGTGGTCTTGATTTTGTTGATAAGAAATGCTGTAGATCAGTATCAGTCATTTTCATGAACTGAGCCAATTATGTCAATACCAGCTAGTTTAAAGCCTTTCCATGTGTTTCACTTCAAAGTAGAAAGACTTGAGAGCTGTCTAATTGGAATGTGGCAAATTGTTTTTTCCATATGTAGCAGTAGCCTTACATTCAAATTGCGCTGGAAGTATGAGATTTTGTCATTTATCTGACATTGGTTTTGCTCAATGTTTTTAATCAGATACTGAAGGATTTTTTAGTATGGATAGAGCAAGATCTTGGCCCTTGGGGTCCCCTAGTGCTGTAAGTGTTGGTTTCATTGCGCATGTTAGTTATTTTATTTCATGTCTGGCATTGCTGGCCCTTATTTTGTTTGAGATGTCTTCTGATAATAGTATTATATACTACTACAATTACCAAGTAAACTTACACACGATGTCACTTATACAACTAGAGTGGGAGCATATTAAAAACTGTGTTCAGGTTACGTTAGTTCAACTTTGGGTTATCTTAAGATGCAATTGACTCACAAATGTAATCCGATCATATTCTTATGTATTATCTATACATGCATATACAGCACATAACTAGTAGGTTACTTTTTTTGTCCAGTTGTTTCTACTTGAAGATATAAAATGCTTCATATGGCTGAATTGACTTTTATTACTCATTGATAATTAAAGAAAATGTTGATGTAATGGTTACCAGAATCATCAGAGACAATGATCGGTAGCTCAAGGATATGTTTCATACACCCTCCGTCAGCCATTAAATGTCCCATATTGCCATTTTTGGATGTCCGTTGTTAAATGTTCCATTTCACTTTTACTAGTACTTTAGTAATGGACCCTACATTCCACTAACTCATTGTACTTGCATTTTAATATAAAACTAATACTCCCTCCATCTCATAAAAATAGGACCTATATTCCACTAAATTTTTCCACCCATTTTCCTTTACATTTCTTAAAACCCGTTCCGAGTTTAAGTGGGGCTTTTAATCCTGGACGAAGGGAGTGTAACAGATTTATAGACTCAAACTTCGAACTTTGACCACCCACTGAATACGAGGCCGAGTTTAAATGGCAACCACTAAGAAGCTGGCTTACTAATCTAGTATCCTTTTCCTCATAGCTTTTGATATGTAAAATATTGTTTTAATAGTGGGAGAAAATTGTACCTATTTCTTATTTGGTATTTTTTCAAGACATTGACTGATTAATTTCTCTAAAAATGCGTGAGAACTATCTATCTTCATGTTAATTTGGGTCTCCTATTGGTTGTGAATTTGCAGGGCTGTTGCATACATTCCTTTAACGGTGTTGGCTGTTCCAGCTTCCATACTGACTGTGAGGATTATATCTGATATTTATTTCTCATGTAGTACATATTTATATTTCTTCTACTATGTAATGTTAGCAAATTAGTAATTATCACATCCAACCTAAGCTCATTTGTAGATAAAGAGGGATATGAAGTTGTCATGTATCCCTCACCTGCCATCTAACTTACTAAAGAGATTCTTTTTATCTTTTGATTCTTCCATAGTGATAATATGCTGGAATGGGCTGACTCTTAGCTTTGCTGATTGAGCTGAAAACTATTTAACGATTTATTATGTTTTTCAGCTGGGTGGTGGATATCTCTTTGGCTTGCCTATTGGTTTTTTTGCTGATTCTATTGGTGCAACATTAGGTGCTGGGGCTGCATTTCTTCTTGGGCGAACAGTAAGTTTCTCTATTCTGATAGAACTATAGTTTGCTAGTTTTATGAGTTTGACATTCAAGCGTAAGGAGCATCTATACCATAATAGTTCTGATGTTTTACCTTTACAATGTGGAGGGAGATTTATTTTGTTGGATGCTCATTGCTGTTTTTTTTGTTTGCGCTTTCTACTACAAACAGATAGGAAGATCCTTTGTGATTTCCAAATTAAAAGATTATCCCAAGTTCCGAGCAGTTACAATTGCTATTGAGAGATCAGGATTTAAGGTTTGTGTTTATATCAGTTTGGCATATTATTTTTGATTTCCTGAACATGCTGGACGGCTGAACCTTCTTCTAATTTTAATAATCAGATTTGATTCTTTTGCTTGAGTAATTTAATAAATATAGATTCATATTGTGCTGATACGGACTTGCACTTGTAGATCGTGTTGTTGCTCCGGCTTGTTCCTCTACTTCCCTTCAACATGATGAACTACCTCTTATCCGTGACTCCAGTACCTATTGTTCATTACATGCTAGCAACATGGTTGGGCATGATGGTATGTAAATCTGCATTGGTGATTCCATATTCAAATTTTCAAAGCATTAAAGTCCTCAAAATCCCTTGACTCTTAATATAATTTTTTGAGATTGATGATGTCATCCCATGAACCTCCTGTACTTTTACATGCATTTTTCTCGATAGTCTATATTCAGTTGTGTCCGTTCACGTCCTTTGCAGCCGATCACTTTTACTTTGGTCTATGTGGGAACTACATTAAAGGATCTTTCTGATGTAACACATGGATGGCATGAATTCTCCAGAACCCGATTGGTAATGCTTCAGTTCTGTCTGAAAATAGTTCTGAGGCCATCTTTTTTTTTTGTTTGGAGTTTGGACTTATTTCTGGTATTGTTATTCAAGATGCAGATTTAGATGTGACTATCCCTGAATTGGTTTGAAATTATCATAGAATTAGCATCAAAGCTCCTATGATGATCATGAACTTTTCAAAATCAAATAAACTTCACAAGTGCCAGATCAAGTAACTTTAAGCTAGTGAGTTTCTGATTAGGGTAGCCTTTTATGTATCCCAGCATACTATTGCAAGCCTCTTGAAAATTAGTGCTATATAAACTGAAGTGTTTGGGGGAACTATGGTATAAGAATAGTGATTGTAATGTCTGATCCTGTTGTTTGTGATGGAAAACTACATTGGAATTCTATTCTTACTAGAGACAAGTCTTTAAAAGTAGATTAATTAAGAAAATCCTGGGCATACTAGCTTGTAATATGTGGCATGACTGTATATCAGTATACGTGTCCGTATTATAAAAGTATAATCTCTAGAAACTGTTCCATTACAAATTTAACTAAAATTTTCATAAACTATGCTTATCCTTATCCTTGTCTTTGTTAAGTTGTTATTCCCAGAATGTGAGAATTATTTGTTGATCTTGAATATGATATTTGAGCGACTATGTTTGCCTGTCTGTTTTCTTTTAGACTGGGCACTAAGATTGTGAGCTGATGGCTGAAGAGTTGAAATGCAATTGTCCCTGCTTGAATTCTGTTGTTTTGATTCTATCTTCTACTTTGATGCAGGCATTTATCTTCCTGGGTCTTCTGATGTCTGGTATGTTTCAAGTCATTTCAGTTTGACATTGGTTATGTTGTCTATTGCACAAATTATTTGAGGCATGATGGTGTGTGTATGAGCCTCTGAGGCCTTCGAGTTATTGAGGTTCTTTTGAATCGTGTTGTTCGTTTGGTAGAATTTTGGAAAGATACTTAGGCTCTTACGAAGGCAGAAAGCTGGGTGTCATGAGCTTCTGCTTTAGAAACATAGTTCTCGATCATTTAAGTGAACCATTTATCACAATGGAGGAACCAATATTATTTATGGCACTCCTTGAAGAAGTACTATTTCATATTTTCAGTAATACCAAATTCATATATGTGTGATTTGCTGTGCTTGCAGTGGTGTTGATAATATGCATCACAAGAGTTGCAAAATCTGCTTTAGAAAAGGCTTTAGCTGAAACCGGGGCCTGTCTAGATGGAGATGCCTTGCCACAATCGTTGCCTCTCATGTCCTCTCCTTTGGTCAACCTCGATGAGCCACTTATAATCAAGATTGATACCGATCAAGACAACCACGAACACTAGTTCATCACGTGTAAATTCTCTCTACTCCCAATTTTTCAGTTGTAATATCTTTCATATTCATCTGTACAGTCGGCATCTATAGTCTTTAGCTACATCGAACTTCATGGTTATTCAATGTGTACTTTAAATTTCACTTCCTGTAATTGTTCTTCATGTCAAAGCTAGCACAAGAAGTTTTCTGATCAATGCAACGTCGACTTGTTTGAGACCGATCGACCTTGCATTTGAGTGCTTGATTTTGGTCTAGATTGATGAGATTGCTTCCAAATTTGCTTTTGATATCAATGTAGGACAGTTGAAGATAACTAAATCCACAATTTTTACTGTTACACTCCCACCTAATGGATGGTGGGGCTGGACCACCATTATTAACAAGCGCGTACACTGTTGAAGATGGATAATCTGTATTTCTTTTCATCTGAATGTATTTCTCATGTAATTGGAGGATACCAACTTAGTGATTTTAAAAAGTAAACATAAAGGCAAGATAGCAATGATGATATCCAAACGCCATGTACAAGCTTTGAGTGCATGGTGGCCACTCCACTCATTTTCTTTCCTATAAACAAGAAGAGAAAGCATAACTTTTGATAATCTCACACACCAAATTTCTTGCTTGATCAACTGTAGAAAATGGAAGTTAGGCTGTCCCCACCATCAACGCATTTCTTTGTTTCTTGACCTATTTAACAAGGGTCTCTTGATGCAGAAGCTTATCCAAAGATGACTAATCTGAGCTTGGTTTCTTGCTTCAACGTATGCAGGGATCAGACGCAGGTCTCAGGGCCCGGGACGAGGATCTGGAACTGCACGGAGAAGACCATTGAGCTTCAAGTGAGAGTCGGGTGTATACTGAAGAAGGTTCACACATTGAAGGCGGGGTCATCAAAGAGGTTGAAGAGCAAGAACATCTACAAGGCGTACATGCCGGGAAAGGCTAAGGGGATAAAGGATTTGCTTTACTACTATGATGAAACATGCCATCCATACATATGGATACATGATGCTGGGTGTGATTTTTCTAGGATGCTTAAGCAGCAGTATATTAGTCTTGAGGATTTGAGAGATTGTTCGGAGATCAAAGTCTTTAGGGATCATCAGAGGGGATGCATAACGGTTCGTAAGAAATCGAGGCCTGATTTTTGTTGATGTTATGATCCAGGATTCTTGCTTCTTTGTTTCTTGTTTCTTTTCTTTTGTAATTTGTCACTGTTGTTTCCCGAAACTCTCTTGTGAATGTTTCTGTAAGATGCAATTTTTTGTTTTCAGATGGAACTTCTAAATGTTCATGTTAGTGACAACTTTCTTTTTTTGACTTTTGTAATGTGCATGAGTACAAGTTTGTATCCTCTGTTTTTGTCTTTGTTCGTGTCCAGATTTATATTTTATTTTTGAGTGAACTGTATAAATGGTACTTGAATTTTATAGTTTGTGTCCAAGTTTGTGAATGTTTGTGTCCTGAACTTTAAAAATATCATGGATATTCTCTGAAAATAGCAGTAATTTCATTCATGGTACATTTTCATTATTTGGCCTATTTTTTCACCGAAAATGCCTCCAAGACATGGAGAGTATTTTTGTACTTTCATAAACTTAGGGTACATGGTATATAATATTTCTCTCTCTCTCTAGTACCATTGGATATCCGAATGCCATTTTTAACTTAGTTTGGGTACTTTTTTACTATTTGGCCTATTTTTTCCAACGAAAAGTTCAGGCTCCGCAAATTCCAAGTTCAGGGTCCATTTATGTGGCAACCTCAAAGTTCACTCTGTATTATATTATTGCACAATTTTACTATGTAAGAAACTGGTCTAATTAAAGTTTACTTAACCTTGAACTCGTTCCATAATCCGAACCTTAGGCGAGTGGAGATTCAACGCAGTGTACCATAAACACATGTAGATTAATATTTTAGGAATTTATGTTGATAATCTGGCAGCAAGACTACATATAGAAATATGAACCGGACATTGAGCAATTTAACGTAGTAGAAGTATACTTGTCATGTTAATCGTTTACGACGTTTAATCGAATCTTATAGGTGAATCCACGACTTTAAGAATCTATGTATATGCCAATTGAATGCATCATGCATGAACAGTTCCTAGCATATTCAACTGAAGAAAGCTAGGAAATCTTTAAATGCACATATGCATTATTTTGGTCATTGGAAGGAATTATTTATTCAATAAATATTTAAATTTATCTCATAACTTATAAATATTTTTAAAAAAGGCCAAAACTCGCCTTTTATATATACAGATTAAAATATTTTTAATCGAAATCAATTACACAAAATTAGGAATAATATCATTATATAAAAATTGTAAATAATTAATGTGTACTCCATAACACAATGAACATTACATGTACAAAGTAAATCATGAATAACAAAGAAACCTTCAAGTGGATTCTAACTCCAACAAAATAACTAAATTATGGAAAATGATAAAGATATCACAATTACATAAATCATACCACAACTTATCCTGTGCTATGCACAAATTAATATATTTTTAAAATATTAATTTTCAATTTTAAATTAATTAAACAAATTAGAATTAATATTAATAATGAACAATATGAGTAACAATTTTAGTTATATGAGAAAAAAAAATCTATACAAATCAACATTGATGCAAAATAAAGTTGAAATAAATCACATAATATAATGTTTAAACAATAAATCATGGAGTAGGAAGATAAAAATCTATCACAATAAAGAATTAAATACAATGGATAGTTACTTATCATCATCACCATCGTAATAATTCCAGTCAGATTCCACTTCCTTTTTTTCTCTTTTCACTCTGAAAATGACAACTCCTGCGCTGAAAAAACAACTTCCTCCCTTCCGGTCTCGTCTCCAATCTCCAGCAAGCTCTCGCAAATCGCAAGCCGGATGAAGACGGCGCTGTTCGTCCAAGGCCGACACCGATTCCTCCCGCCCCTTCTCTTCCGAGGGCGATGATGATCTCTTAAGGCCTTTAACGAACGGCGCAACCCAGCCATTTTCTTCTTTGCTCGCCTCAGCTTCCTGGGAAACGGGAGTATCGTTAAGTACACTACACGATACAAATACAACATTCTTAAAATCACTCACAAATGATATTAAGAATTCATCTATTTCTCTTCTATCTCATTCCTCAATTAGAAGTATAAACATATTATGATGTGAATCTTAGAATTTTGATATAGTCATTCTATCTTTATTAATTGAATAAGACAATTAATACCAAGATGATTCCATTTTATACTTGTAACAACGAAGTGTTATTTTATGCCACTAATCCACTAACTAAAACTAAATAATCAACTCTTATCCACTCATTATTTATGAAACTAAATAATTCATGTTTACATTTAAATAATAATATTTATTTCAAAAGGACATTTCCTTAAATAACCCCAAAACTCCCCTTATTTCCTTAAATACTCCAAAACTCCCTTTTTATATATTGTACGGATATATATATAGATAGATTAAATAATCAGTGTCAGAACTATTATTGGAAATTAATAAATCCAGAATCAGTGTAAAATCTAAACTCTTTTAATTCCATTAACCGATTGTCCATTTCATTTCTCATGCAATTGGATCAATCCATCACATTAAATACAAATAATTAACAGCAAGGGATTTGATTTTTCATTTTATTTTCCTCACCCAAAATTTTCCTATAAATTGTATCAAATCATTTTTAAAATTTCATTCATCACAATCATAACTTTTTTTATGGCAACTTTTATTTGCTCTATAAAAATAGTTAATAATTTCTTTCATCACAATCATAATTGTGTAATATATATTTTTTTGTGTACAATTTCCTTATAGTAATATTGTTGCTATTTCGTTTAGTTAATTTATAAATCAGAAATTAATATTTTCAAAATATCTTCATCCGTGCATCATGTAATAGTACTAGTTTATTTAGAATTCAAGATTTTTATAGTGTAACAGAACATATTTTAAATTCTACTCCTACTACATTATTGTAAATTGTAATTGACGTATTTTTCCACACGTTTTACTAGCCAGGTGTACGCGGCGTATAGTGTGTTAGTATTTCTTTTTACTAAGTTAAATTTTAAACGGTCAAATTGTAATAGTTCGAAGTTCGAAACCTTCGAACACACTCCCTTCCTAAAATATCTCATTTTGATTATTTAGGTATGTAATTAAAAGTTTCATTCAATTTTTTTCATTAGGCATACGTGGGTTTTTTCCTACACTAAATAATTAACATCATACATACATTATAAATAAATTTATAAAAATAAGATTATTATTTCACTAATTGTTTCCATTTATAATATTTACATTTACTAAAAACTGCATCAAGTTATAGTAAAAATGAGACTGCAAATCGCAGAGTGGGATCGTTTTGCTTGGCCTCTAAATGTTATTTTTGCTGTACTTTAGATATTAAATATTTTTTCTTTAAATTTAAAATATTGAACTATACTCGAGAATAAAAAAATGAAGGAACGACAAATCAAGTCACCTTGAACTATTGTATTTCGATTTGAGAATCTTGTGTCAAATTTCATTTCTATTGAAATAAAATTCATATCCAACATATTCAATTTTTAAAAAAATAATTTTTTTAAATTTAATTGACTATTTATCACCGGCATCCTTATCATATTTGTACAAGTATAAGAAGAGCTAACTAAGTAACTAATTAATAATGAATGAAGAAATAAATACTAATTATATATGGCAGGTATACTCATCCTACATTAGAATATTGTACTCCACATTTACTCTTTTTCTATATCTAATTTTGCAACACCAATTGTTAATTTATGTTCTGATAAATGATTAAGAAAACTGCCATTAAAACATTTTTTTACCCAATTTCAGTTTATGCCGAAATGCAGGAAATATTTTTATCATGAACTTTTGACGTTCAGAAAAGTGTAATTTACAGTAAAATTCTTGTCTTTGACTATCATAATAAAAACTTTCAATTCCAAAAATATAATCTCCAATAGATTTTATCTTTAACCAGAAGGAATATTTTCAGGCAACATCTTAAAAAATAAAATAACTGAGTACCTATAGCACGTGGACCAACGTCCAGGTATCACAACAAATTAATGCAGATAAGGAAGAGATTTGGAAGATTGCAGCCGAAGACCTTTAGGGATAATATCGAGTCTTAATTGCAATGTTATCCCAATTGGTTGAAGGATTTATTCATTAGTATTTCGTTTTACTATTATAGTCATTAGCTGTAGTATATTTCATTATGCCATTGTTGAGAAATTAAAGTCTCCTTAAGGTTTGTCAAAAAAGATACATCCTCCGTCCCATTAAATATACAACATTTGATTTTCGGCACGAAATTTTATGTAGTGTTGTTTTGTGAGTTAGTGAAGAGAGAGTAAAGTAAGAGAGAAGAAAAAGTAGAGAGACTATTGTTACCATTTTTAGAAACGTTTCATTTTTAATGAAACAGACCAAAAAGGAAAACGTTTTATTTCTAATGCGACATAGGGAGTAATTCACATGACAACAAAAAGAATGGCCAATGATAATTTTTAATGATATTTTGGACACTAATTTATGTGTCTATTTATAATATCAATGTTTCATAAAGAATTTTTTTATTGTTAGAGTCTCAACTAAAATTAGAATACACAAACACAAGAGTATTAAAAAAAAAAATTAAGATAATTTGCCCTCAATATAGAGACGCTTTCTTTTGCGTCCTAATTATGGTTATTCTTTAAAAAATTTAAAAAGCTTTAATAGTTGCGTCTCAATTTTTATGTCCTTAAAGATAAGTTTTTTTTGTATTATCATTGAGTTTATTGAGTTGTATTCATGCGAGATGTGTGAGGTTTGTTCGACGTTGCCATTTCATGGCTAGGCATTGGTCCTTTCTTCTTTATCATTCCAATTTATTTATTACATTGTCTAATACTCTTCCTGTTCGATGGTAGTTGAGTTGTATAACCGCTACAATGAGAGCCCACATCATCATCGGCTTGTCGAATCAGGATTCCATTTGGGTAGCAAAATCTTAGGATTATCTGAACCATTGATTGGTTCAAAGCATTCACAAGTTCGTCGACCTCACCCGACCTCAACGGGTGAGTTAAGAGTCCAGGAATCGGCCGACATTAATGAAAGCAACAATTAACATGAACATAAATAAAAAAAAGTAGTTAGGAAAATTTCAAGCGTCTTCAAGTTCCATACAAGGGACGAAGAAGATAGAAAAACGTACGAGATAACATACATAAGGTGAAGAACGAAGAAAGAAACGCCAAACAACGTGAGACAAGGATTAGGTTTTGAATAATTTTCCTTCGATATCTCATTATTAAAGATACGGCTCTATTTATAATTATCCGAAGATCCTAACTGATTTAGATTACAATGATTTGGGAGTATTATCCAAAGGTGAAAGGAAGTTTGTGTGAGTTGACTACACGATAAAGAAGTTGACCAAGCGATAGAGAAGTTGGCTGAAGTCAAAGGTCTCAAGTTCGAGTCCTCGGTGACGCGACCTTAAATTTAATTTTCCACAAAAAGGTGAAAGGAAATAAATAAACGCGCTCCTAACGAAGGAAACATAATCAATTTAAATTGTAATCCGCTTGCCATGCCATGCAGGGGTCTTCTCCGATCATCTACATGCATAACGTCTCATTGAGGTTCGAGAGGAAGAGATTCATTATGGCGAGTGTCGTAAGTGAGATTAAGACAACATTGTTCTTTCTTGGTTAGGAATTCGTTCCTTTAATCGTATTTATTTCGTTGTTCGGTCTAATCAATCACAATTATCACTCACCAGTTCATCATCAGGCATCTTAAGTGCAGTATAGGTCGAACTGAGATACTATTAGCGAATGAGTACCATGGTTATACGTTCCTATCCACTCTATATAAAATTTAAAATGAAAATTATGAAATTGAGATTGATAAATACAAAGCATGTTCAACCTAAATTTCATGAATTACCATTCCAATCAAGCTACACACTTATTTTTTGTGTGGGAGTTACAATATTGAATTTTCAAAAACGGCAACCTTTTTTAATCTCGCTTTTATTTTACTGTATCTAACCATGCTTAATTGTAAACCGAGTAAGCCAAGCCAACAGAGGCAAAAACCCTTTAAATCCAAGCTAAGCCGCCTAACAAAATTTATAGCAGTATATATATGTGTATTGGAGTGAATCTATTAGAAAACACAATTTATAATAATTAAATATAAGCATAAATAAATCCCAGAAGAGAATGTAACACACTCCACTCTGAGCCAGTCTGCACTTTGTCTTGTTACTATTCTCTCTCTCTCACTCAGACGCGTTTTAATGTTGTGCTACAACCGCCTCTAAAATAGACTATATATCTCACCACATTGGATTTGTAATAGTCCCGTTTCTTGCGTTTTGAGTGGTGAAACATGAGTCAAGAAGAGTTCTTGAAGGTCCAGGTACCTTTTTATTATCCCTCTCATTTCAAGATGCATTTTTTATTTGTTACTTGATTTATTTAGTTCATTCTTTCCTCAGTTTCTTGCTTTATTTTATTGTGTTTGGCTATGTTGAGTAGTAGTAAAAAAGTTTTGATTTTTATTTCACTCTGTTGACACAGACTTGTGTTCTCAAAGTCCATATACACTGTGATGGGTGTAAACAAAAAGTGCAGAAAATCTTGAAGAAAATCGATGGTATTTATCAATTCCTCAATTCATTTATTGTTTGTAAACTTGTTGGAATGTATATAATTTCTTAATTTAACACCGGAATGTTGATTGTAGGCGTCTACACCACGAAAGTAGAATCCGAGCAGGGTAAGGTTACGGTTTCCGGAAATGTGGACGCCGGCACGCTCATCAAGAAGCTTTCGAAAAAAGGAAAGCATGCCGAAATCTGGGGCGCCCCCAATGACAATCCATCCAAGAATGCCAATAACAAGGTCCAGCCGCCTCCGCCTCCGCCTAAGAACAGCGGTGGCGGCAACAAAGGAGGGCCGCCGCAGCAGATAAAAGCGCTTCAAGATCTGAAGCTGCCGCCGCTCAACGCCAACCCCAACCCCAACCCCGGCAACCAAAAGGCGATGAAGCCGAGCTTGCCGGAGGAAGAGGGACTGAGTGATGATGAGGAGGACTACGACGATGATGATGAAGACGAAGACGAGGATGATGCAGCGACAAAGATGAAACAGCCGCCGCAAATGCCTAATATGATGATGCCACAGATGAAGAAGAAGGCCGCCAATGCTGGTGGAAATGGGAAGAACAAAGAAGGCGGCGGCGGTGCAGCTGGTGGGACTATACCTATTCAAAGGGTGAATCAAGGTGTGGCTGGGGCTGGGGCTGGGGCTGGTGTTGGGAAAAAAGGTGGAAATCAAAATCAAGGGAAGGCTGGCAAAAAAGGTGGCGGTGGGGCTGCAAATATGAACAATTTCATAGCTAAGAAAGGGGGTGGAAATGATGTGGGCCCTATGGGAAATATGCCAATGCCCAATTTACCACCCATGGCAAATCTGGCTGCTGTTAATGGCGGCGGTGCTGGCTCAGGCTACTTCCAAGGTGGACCCCCAGGGCCGGATCAAATGGGAGGGAACCCTCTCTATCAACAGCAGGTGGCGCCAATGATGATGAACCAGCAGCGCGCCGCAGGAAACCAGGGCTTCCAGCCGATGATGATGAACCAGCAGCACGCCGCGGGCAACGAGGGCTTCCAACCGATGATGATGAACCAGCAGCGCGCCGCAGGCAATGAGGGCTTCCAGCCGATGATGTATGCACCACTGCCACCAGATGTGAACTACATGCCACCCTATCCTCCTTACCCTTACCCAGCACCCCCGGGCCAGCTGGCCAATCAGTTCTCGATGTTCAACGACGAGAACACCTCCAGCTGCACCGTGATGTGAGCCGGATTCTAGTGACTTGCTGATAGTGATGATGGCTTGATGCCATCATTCTATACCTAGACATGGTTTTACATTTTTTACATTGATTTTAATTTTGAGTTGATGATACCCCAAAACTGAAATAAAATCATAGAGAATGAGGTTTTAGAACCCCATCTCTCTGACCTTGTTTTTTGAATTCTACATATGAATTAACCATGGGATGTTGGAATTGAAGTTTGGGAGGATTTTCTCCTTTATTATTACTCCTATTATTTTTTTTTATTTTTCTGAGCAAGTTAATAAGATGTGTACATGACTAGTTACTAGTAGTAGTTGTGTTTAAAGAAGATGAGAGTATAGTGGTGAGCTTTTGAAATTATTGAATTGGCTTCTACAAAAAGAGTATGTGGAGAGTGATTGGAAATTATGGAGAGGACATTTTGGGGATCCATTAATTGATGAAGAGTAGGCCAACCTCCCCCAGTCACCTAAAAGTGTTGGGTGATATTCATTTTTAGAGATGAGGCTAATTGTTATTGCTTTTGGTTTTTGGTTAAAAGCCAAATCTGTGCATATGAAAATGTACGCGTTTACAAAACTAAATAGTCCACTCTCCGTAGCCAAATTTAATGTTGAATTGCACCTTAATATTTTGGAAAATACATTAAAACCATCCAACGTTACAATTCAACAAAAGTTTTCAAAGTCGAATTTTTTCGTATTTAAAATTATGGTCAAATGTGCATTTAGAGTTTATGCGTAAGGATGATCTGTATTATTAAGGACTCATATACTCTGTGGCATGACACGTGCTTAAAGAGTTCGAGAATTTTTTGACTCGAGACATTTTCATCTTATTTTTCAAAAATTCGGTCACAATATTATTCCAAGCTTTTTTATATATAATCTCATTTTATCTTGATATGATATTTAAAAAATATGAAAAAAAATAATGAAAAAAGTTAATGAAATATAGGTCTCATTTTTTTTAATTACCTAGAGTATCCACTAGCGGGCCTAGTGACTATTTCCCGCGCTGATTTGTAGGTACCTGGCCCAAGGATTTAAAGCTGCTTCATACCCCTGGCCCAAAGATTTAAAGCGCTCCATACCCCTAACCCAAGGATTTAAAGTTGCTCCATACCTAAAACGACTATTCTCCGCGTTGATTTGTAGAAACCTAGCCCAACCCCTGGCCCAAGGATTTAAAGCTCGCCCAACCCCCTGGCCCAAGGATTTAAAGCTGCTCCATATCCAAAATGACTATTCTCCGCGCTGATTTGTAGAAACCTGGCCCAAGGATTTAAAGCTGCTCCACACCGGAAGGCATGGTTCGATCCCATGACCATTTGGTTAAGGATGGACGAGTCTCATGCCACTCCACCACACCCCTTAGGTTAAATATAGATCTCATTTTTATATAGAGTATTAATTTTATAGTAGAATGTGAGTATAAGGATTAAATATAGTGTGGAGTCTCTATTATCTAAAATGAAAAAAAAAGAGTGAGACATTAAATTGTGAACTTCCCAAAATAGCAAATTAAATAGTATCCTCCGTCTCAAAGAATTTATTTTGTGTGTTAGACGAAGAGAATAAAGTAAGAGAGACAAAATAAAGTAGAGATAAACATATTTCTATACTTAGTAATGAGTCATCTTGGATGAAATAAACTAAAAAGAAAAATGAGTATTTTCGGTGTACAAAGGGATTATTTATTTTGTGGGTGACGGGAGTACTCTCTAGTCTCTCCGTTCCATTAAAATAAGTAAATAACACATTTTGAAATAGCAGAATTTTAATGTCTAATACTAGAAGTTTTATGGGTGGAGAGTGAACCCACCTTCCTAAAAAAAATACTCCCTCTGTCCTATAAAAGTTGAGACAAAACTTTTAGGCACGGAGATTAAAAATTTATATTAAATAAATAGGAGAGATGAAAAAAGTAGGAAAGATAAAAGAGAGTAAAGTAAATGATGGAATAAAGTAAGAGTGATGAGATGTTTTGCCTTTTATTAAAAAAGGAAATTATTCAACTTTATTGGGACGGACTAAAAATGAATACGATTCAACTTTTATGGACCGGAGGGAGTATTCCTTTTAAATAGAAGTGTCTATTTTTATAGAATGAACTAGACTAACAAAAATAGCTAGTCTATATTTATAAGACTAAAGCGTAGTTAAACCTATTGAAATAGTTTTGAAAATGAGCAACTACATTAGGACATTTTTATTGGATTATGACGTTGTCTAACCTTAGAATATGATGGTGCATAATTTCAATCGTTTGGAGATGAACAACTCGATTCTCAAGTCTAGACTCACACTTGTAATACCGTATATATATTCATCTTGACATCTGAATCTCATTCTATGTGACTAAAAAGCAGCTATAGATATGAATCTCATTTTATATATTAATTTTATATTTAATAAATATAAATAAAATAAATTAATAAGTATGACATTATTTTTATTTATTAAAAACATACTATTGAATAAGACTAAGATGAAGGACATACTTGATGACCTTAGTGTGACAGATTCAGAGAGGGACATGAGGGTGTATTCCTCCCTTCCCAATTACCATGGATCCGAACATAAATTGTTTATGGCCATCCCTCCGTTTACTTCCGATATCGCCTTGATGGAGATGGAAATCTCCCAATACTATCTTGGGTCAACTTGTTGCAAGTCCAAGCTATATTTAATTTAAATCTGGCTCTTAAGAGCCCAAGTTGCCCAATTTGATATCCAAACCAAATTTAGGCTCCGCAAATTCCATGTTTGTGTAAAAAATTCAATGTCAATAGTCTTCTGTGTCGTATGGGGTACTACTTAGCTGACGACATATGCCTAAATTAAAATGGCCTGTATTTATGAACACGCACTTGCCAAACAGATGAGAGAGCTTTATTGGGGCGAGGAGGATGTGGGGCGGCCATTTTGTGTGCTCCAATCGCGCTGGGCAATAGAGAAAGGCCCAACACGATTCTTCTACAAATCTTATATCGCTGATGTCATGTATACATGCATTATCATGCATTACATGATATTCGAGAATGAAGGTGGATGAGCTAGAAATTGGGGCGAGGAGGACGTTGGACCAAGCTTCGGTGTAGCCCATGAGCCCCAAAATCAGGGTTTACCAGCGACTTCAATAGGGTTCTTCGTGCACTTGTTACAAATTGCGAGGAAGAAGCTCATGCTCAACTCCAGTAGGATATGATTGAAGAAATTTGGGTACGTAACTGTTGAAGCATATTTGTACTTTTTTTAGTTTGTTTCTCGTTGTATTTTTTTCGGTATTTTAATATCACGAAGATTTTCATATTGTGTTCTTAAATTCATTTTAATTTTGTATTTATTTTATTTGATAACACAAATTTAAAAATAAAAATTAAAAATAGTGTTGACATGGAAGATGGGGATAAGTAGATTTATAGCGGAAAATTTAGGATGCTATTACAAGTACTAGGACTAGAAAATAAAATGCTAACATGAGAGAAATGGGGATAAACAAATTTATAGGAACGAATTTATAGTCCACAACTATTGTCTATTAATGATAAGAGCACTTCCAATGGTCCGGCGATAACACTCGGCGATTTTTCGCCGAAAATCGCCGAGTTATCGCCGGCCGTTGGGTGTGTTTCGGCGATAATTCGGCGTTAATTCTACCGAATTAACGCCAACTCCCGATTCATCGCCGATTTATCGCCGAATCATCGACGCCCACTGTAGGCGCGATTCGGCGATTTTTCGGTGTTTTTTTTTTTTTTTTTTTTGAGTTAGGGAGAAATAAGGGAGAAACCATTGGAGCAATTGGCTAAAAGTTAACTAAAAATTGAAGATAAATTTTGGTATTGATATGACAGGAGTTAGGGAGAAATAAAAGAGTTTTTAGGGAGAGCATTGGGAGTGCTCTTAGCCCTTCCGCATAAAATTAAATTGTCGGCCAAATTCCATTCCATTTGTTAGTTACCACCTATACGGTATCATCTTGTACCCCTTTCTTTACATCTCTCTCTATCTTTCTCTCTTAGACACGTGACATAAATTGAATTCTATACCTCATTTTTATATTGTAGTGCACGAGGCGTTGTATTTCTCATTTTCTTATCTTTCTTTTATTGGCAGAGCTTCACTTTGAGGACCAAAATCTTGACATCATCAGAATTGTCACAATTTCCTGTACTACAACAATTTCCACTTTTATATTTTGTTGAGTACTTTTCACACTTTTAACTCTGTAAGTGCAGCAAATGCATGCGATAAATACATCTATATTGTTATTGACAATACAAAATAAAAGATGGGAATGTGGTAGCACCTAGGACGCATTAAATTTTCTTTTCCCGGCCTTCTTTTTGTTATACAAAGTCAAAAATTTATATACATTTGATATCTTGGGCTATAGTTGAACCAAACAAAATAAAATATAGAGATTCTAAGTTCTAGTTTATGTTTTACTCAAACCCTCACACAAAAGTTAAGATTGTTTTGGTCTTCTTTTTGTCGGTTTTAAGTTTTTTTTATTACCCTTCAGAGAATATATAGATAAAAATACATGATTTTATCAGCCAAAGAGCCAGAAAGAAGGTCGAAGCCGAGTCTAGGTGAATAATATAGTTAAGTAAGTGAGGAGGCAAAATAGGAAATTGGGAAGATGGGGGACATAACGGCAAGAATTGTTGTTCTTAAAACATTTAATTTGGATTAACGGGTGACTTTTAGTTAAAATTTATAATTTATAAAATAAGAATAACATTTAAATCATAAAGTTTGAACAAATTTTGCCAAGTATCGTAATATTTGGAACCAAAATATTAAATTATAAAATTTCAATTGTCTCATTCGTATACAAAATGATATATTTGATAGTGTTCAAAACGGCAATGGCTAATTGTGAGACTATTAAAATCGTGGCTTAATTACTTAATATATCATATAAAGAAAAGAAAATCCGGAAACTCATTAATTAATTTTTCCAAGTTAGGTCTCTCTCACTCTCTAAACAAACAAATATACATACACTAACTTTTCAATTGGTCCGAATTGTTACTCGTAAGTTTGGGCCCAAAGATCTTTTAGATCAGTAAATGAGTTCTCCTTTCTCTATGTTGTGTAATTTTGGTGGAGCACAATCACACATTCTTTATCAAATTTGCTTTGTGATAGTTCAAGTGTGAAATTTAATGCGCACAACTATCGACTCTCGTTCAAATAAATGCATCTACTGACACTGTAAATATCCTGTAATAACATAATATTCCCTCCGTTCATAAAAAATGGTCACAGATAAAAATGGATAAAATAAAAAAGAAAATGAGGAAAAATTAAAGTAAGAAAGATGCAAAGAAAAAGTGGGTAAAATATGAGAGATGATAAAAAATAGGAAAAATAAGAGAAAAACTTTTATTTTTTAGAAATAATACTATTTTTTTGGACATCCCAAAATAGCAAAATGAGACTATTTTTTACGGAGAGAGTACTAAATTCGATAGGAACTTATTTTCTTAATTATGATTACATTTTAAAAAAACTCTAATAATGAAATAAATGAGCACTGGAAATGAAAGATAAAGTTTACATAATAATAATTAATAATTTATAAAATAATTAAAATATAATTATATAATATAAATAGTATGATAAATAATTATTATACAAATTTTTCATCGCACTTCACTGCTTATCAAATTATGTGTATTAAGGAGAGTGAAGAATAGATAGTAACAGAGATTTTCCTATGCCAGTTGCTAGTTTTTTTTTTTTTCTTTATAACGAAAATGGGTAAATAAGATTAGGCTTTGACAAAGACATTCACCAAATTAATCATTCACATACGTACCATAATTTAGATGGATGAGTGCTTGACAAAATAATAAAGCCATATGCCATGTCTAAATCCATTTATTGTGTCAATTAATTATAACGACATTATATGCTCGTCATTTTCTGCCAATAGCATTCTGCTGTAAACACAATAATCAGTTGTCCAGCTTGTATTCAAGCACAAATTGATATAATATAGCATCTAGGCCATGTTTGGTTGCTAGGAATCTGTTCGGGAAAATAATCTGATTCCTTAAATTTTAAATTTCTGTGTTTGTTTTAGTTTTTAATCAAACTGGGAAAGTAATCAAAACCTGAGAATAAGGAAAGTTAGTACAATTTTTCAGAATTCTGAATCATAGCTTTTCTTAGTTATTCTTTTTCCCAGTTTTAGGATTCTTACATATATAATGCAATATAGTATAGTTATTATTATTATTATTATTATTATTATTATTATTATTATTATTATTATTATTATTTAGAATTTTTTAAAAATAATATAAAATATAAATCATACTACTTAATTTTAGAAAATAAATAACTATGATTAAAATTATCATAATTATAACTTATTTTATAATAATTCATAATAATAATTAATAATTTATAAAATAATTAAAATATAATTATATAATATAAATCGTATGATAAATAATAATTATTATTTTTATAAATTAATAATTAATCAATAAAGTTATAGTGTAATTTTCATTTATTAAATTTATTCACTTATAACATCCTTAAATATTATAATTATAATACTAATTATTATTATTATTATTATTATTATTATTATTATTATTATAATAAATGAGTATAATATTTCAAACTATAATTATATGTATTATTTTATATTATGATAGATAATCCATATTTAAACTATCCATTGTAATAATAAATATAATAATATAATTATTATTATTTGTAATTAATAGTTTATTAAGAATTTTATATTATTATTCTTTTTTATAAATAAAAAATAATAAGTATATTTTTAGTTTGATGTTTAAATTAAATATAAATTTAAAATTTTGATATTTTCCCAAACACAGGAAAGTAAAGTTACTAGGAATCATTTTCTTTGTCAACTTTACTTTTCCATCAACCAAACATGGTCCTAGTATTATTAGTTATTTAGTTTGAGAAATTTATATGAGTCGTGGTCTATGGTTATACTGTAACACTTAAATAGGAGAAACTTTAATTCAGATTTTGATTGATTGTGGAAATAAGTGAAAATTATTGTATACTGCTCCATAAAAATTGTTTTGTCCGAGTTGTTTAGATACGCAATTTTCTCAAATTATAAACGTACATCACTTAAGCTCATTGCCTCTTATTTCGAATTATTTTCGAAGAAAATGTTTCGCGCATATGTTTTTTAAACAAGGGCGTATGAGCGTATCACATGCACTGTATTATTAAACTATGATCACACATTTTTTTTATTATATTAGTACTCGATATATCTATTAAATAATTACTATTTTTTTGTTTGATGAAGTATTTGAAAAATAAATTTTAATATGTTTGAAACTTATTAAGGGGGCTTTTAATTGTTTCATCACTTTGCCAGTTACTGTGAAATATCGTATTTATATACTCCCTCCGTCCCACTTAAAATGCAACATTTGGAAATCGGCACGGGATTTTATATAGTGTTGTTTTGTGAGTGAATGAAGAGAGAGTAAAGTAAGAGAGATGAAAAGTAGAGATATAGTTTTTTCCATTTTAAGAAACGTTTCATTTTTAATGGGACAATCAAAAAAGAAAAACGTTGCATTTTTAATGGGACAGAGGGAGTATATTTGCTGTCTTTTTTAGACTTAAGGTAATTGTTGTCTTTTGTAGAGTTAACTTCCATGTTTTCTTGAATTGGAAAATCAAACAGCTTCTTTCTTTTTTCTATTCAGATCTATTTTATTAATTCTTCTTTTTTTAAATAAAAGATTTATCAAATTAAGAGAAAGAGAAAAAAGACAAGTTGTCAATTTTCAATACTGCAGTCCGATTGTTTAAATTTAATCCCACCGATTGTTTATAAATCTGAATTTATAAGAAATGTCAGACGTCCTAAAAAAGTGTCTTTACTTCTCTAGATCAAGACCACAAATTCTTTTTCTCTTAAAAAAGAATCTAGACTTAACGGGCCGTGAAAAAAGGCCATTGAAGACATAGTATTGGGTTGAGGCCCAAATTAAACAATTAGAATACAATAATTAAATCGGGTTATTGTTAAAAGTCCTGCTATTTTAGAATGATAGCTTAGGTCTTAGTGTGCCCGAAGTTATATTTTAAAACTAGGCTACAAAAACTCTCTCTGCATACCCTCGATTGTGCTCTCCTTTTGTCCTTCCGTAGTCCCGTTTCAAACGTCAAGCAGGAAAGCTCTTTCTCATTATAGGACATTTGTCACAATCGCAGAGGTCGGGACTAATAGGACTTTAAGAACGGAGATTTTTTTAAGGTTTCAATAAAGAGTTTGACTAATATATTTAATATTTAAATAATGGAGGAAAATATCAGATAAATGTAATGTCAAACAGTTACTATTTCATAATTAATAATCCAAGAGTAAAAAGTAGGGCTGTCAAAATGGATATCATGAATTGGATACTCGACATCCAAACCCGAAATAACGAGTAATTGGATACCCAATACCCAATTTTTCGAGTTTCAGGATTAGGTTCGAGTATAGGATTTTTGGATTATTGGGTATCGGGTAACCCGATATCCGATCGGGTATACCCAAATTACCCTAATTGCCCAATTTTTTAAATTTCTATTAAATTTAATAAATTATGTATCTATTTCATTGTTTAAAAAAATTAAATGTACTCCAAAAATCCTTCACTCTTAAGTCACATTTAGGGTTAAGGGATAATTGCGAAATTTATTATGGATGAATGATATGAATTTTTTATTTCTAATAATTTGTAGTTTTTTTTTTTTTTATCTTAAACTAGAAATACTTCAAGTTTGTATTTCTAAAATTTTGTAGCTAATTTTGTTAAAGTAATTAAAAAAATATAAAAAAAAATCCACAATCGGGACCGGTTACCCGAGTCGGGTATTTGGGTACCTGAAATCATTTTCGGATCGAGTATCCGCGGGTATTATTTGACAGGCCTAGGGGTTCAAAATATAATTTCAAAAAAAATAGTACTCCCATTTCAGCAGAAGCATTCAAGAGTAAGAGTGACGCCATGTATGTAGACACGAGACCCTCGGAGTTCAAAAATAAAATCCAACAACAATTCAGGTTCGACTCAATACCACCCCAAACTCGTCGCCGCTCAACCTGCATATGAGGAAAACACATGCTGGGTTTAATTCTATAAAATACTCAGTGGACTTATGCCGAAAACACAGTTATAAAAAATTATCATATTTATCATGCCATTGTCATATAACCATCGGAGTTTTTGCTTTAGAAATGCCCGAGGCACAAAAATATTTCATCGTTCAAAAATTCGTGGTTGGCCGACCAAATTCCCATAGACTTCAACCATATCTGCACATACATGACATGGACTGTGACCACAATCCAAGTCACAAGACCGGCCAACTCGTACGCTGGCACACAGTCAGCGACGGATCTACTCAGCGGGGGCTTACCCGGCGCCGGACCTCGAACCACCCTTATACCGCCGCGCTCCGACCGTCTCCGCCCCGGAGCGAGCCGTCGAGCCCCGACTCCGTCTCCCTTGTGCAGGCTGTACTCCTCCCGTCCTCACCCTCAATTTTAATTTCTATAACAGAAAAGTGGGGAAGAAGAAGAAGAAAAAAAGTAGGCTTTTTTTATTTTGGACTATTTAATTCATTATTGGATTACTATTTTATTTTGGGCCTTTTAATTAAAATATCAAACAATGTCAATCCTAAGCCCTCACACAATTAGCCCAATTGCCCAAATCTTCACAGAAGCAGACGCAAACTTCACGCCTGGTGTTGTAGGCTAGAGATTTTCGAATTGCTTGATTTCGTCTGCCGCTGCCGGAGTTCTTCAGCGCGATTTAGGTAAGAATTCATATAAATAGGTGATATATCATATTGAGTATCTCAAGGGCTCAATTTCAATTTCTCTTTATTTGCTTCAATGCTTTTTAATTTAATCTGTACAGTATGCTTCAATTTTCAATCTTCATAAATCATAATTGTTTAATTGGCTTGGATTTGAATTTCAATTTCTCTTTATTTGCTTCAATGCTTTTTAATTTAATTTGTACAGTATGCTTCAATTTTCAATCTTCATAAATCATAATTGATTAATTGGCTTGGATTTGATAGTTAGACAGTGAGGTGAAAATAGAATGAGTATAAAATCATTTACATTGTCTAAATAGTACTCCCTCCGTCCCAGAGAAGTTGGCACACTTTCCTTTTTAGTTTGTCCCACAAAAGATGTCACATTTTCCTTTTTGAAAAAAGTTCTCTCTCACATGAATAAAAAAATTATATTTTCTCTCTCCATTTAACATACAAAACAAAACCTCATAAAATCCCGTGCCATTTTCAAAGTATGCCAACTTCTCTGGGACGGAGGGAGTATGTTTGTAAAGTTATTACTGTATGAATATATATCATCTAACACTAAGAAATTTACTACCTCTGTCCACCAAAATTTGTCTCATTTTTCCATTTCCGTCCGTCCCCCAAAATTTGTCTTATTTCACTTTTATCATTTTTGGTAGTGAACCACATATTCCACTAACTCATTTCTACTCACATTTTATTATAAAATTAATATATAAAATTCCCGGCCAGCAATATCCAACACGCTATACAACAATCTTTTATATTATTGTTGTGTAGCATTTATAAATTACATATTGAATTTTTATTAATATAATAATTGTTAAATAAATTAATCTCATAGAAAGAATATTTTTTAACATGCATTAAAATTTCAAGAAATATCACAAATATTAGTATTTTATGATTGAGTTTTAGCATATATATCAAATTTATCATAATTAAATATTTTATATTTTATAAATATAACTAATTTTCATTATAATTTATTGGATTGTTCGAGCCTTAACCTTATCGGTAGCAACCCGATTAACCCGTTGGGCTAGCCCGAAACCCGAGCTTTTAGGGTTAGGACCGAACTTTTACAATTCGGCAAACCCGCACCCAATTAAACCGCAATCCGAGTAGGGTTGCCCCGAAATCCGATCAGCCAGCCCGATTGACATCCCTAATATTGCTAGATACGTGGTGATATGATGTCACTTTAAGAGGTGTTATCATTTTAACACGAACTGTTTTCGATCTACACAAATATAGTATATATTTCCTATTTGAAAAAGTAAACAAAACAGAACCTACCCCTCCAAAATAAACGCCGACTACCTCTCTCCCCCAATTTGAGCTCAAGCACATACACAAATCCCGTCGGCTAAAACACCAAAAGTTAGAGAAGTTAAAGCTCCGTCGCCCTGCACCAAATCGACCGCACCGTCCAGATCGGCAGATCCGTTTTTCATCCCCCGAAGCAGCCCCGATTAACCCCGCAGATAAGTTCTTAGTTTGATTTCGTGAATTAAAGTTTGATTCTTTAATTCAGTTTGCTTCGATTCATTCGATTAATAGATTGATTACAGATTGTGGTATACGGTGGTGTATGCAGTATGAAATCGGATTGGATAGAAGAATTGTATACCTTCAACAACAAATAGTGGCTCCTGTTTTTATCCTCCCTCGGTCTCTGCCTGAAAGTGTCTTGTGTTTCAATGTGTGAATTTATCTTGTGAGAAAAGGAACATGGAAGGATAAATACCGTGGTGAAATTATGATTGGTGGGTTGGAAGATGAACTTGTTTCGCTGCTTCCTCCGCCGCCGTGAGGGAGTTGTGATTTTGCAGAGGGTTAGGGTAGAGGAATTATATAGCCGGTTATTGAATAAGCAACTTTTGGTGATTGATTTCAATTGATTCAATTGTGGTCTAAAATTTGGAAAGATTTTGAAGATTATGGAGTAACTCATGAAACAGAGGAGGAAGATTGATTCTAGCGTAAAATAAGTTGGGAGGGGTCTTTGGGCTCAGAATTAGGGTAGGGTACGATTTAATTAAATTCATTTGGGCTTCAAGATCCTCTGTATTTTATTCAAGTTGTATAGCCCATAATTTATATTTTTAAAAGTTGGACTTGTATCAATTATTTAATTTATTGGATTTAATACGGAATTGAGTTCAATAAATATTTCTCAAGAAAATGAATTTTAAATTGTAATTTCGTCATCGCAATTTGCAGCTCATAAAACAAATTATCAAACATTCGAGTAACATATAAATTCATCATGCATCAACTAATCAAACAACCACGTCAAGTAATCAATGAAATTAACTCAATTAAAACACAGTCAAAACTCCAACTTAAAACTAGATCACAACAATATCAAATAGCAATTTCACTCGTCATTTAATTCATGGAGTCACGGCATTAAAAGCATTAAATGCAAAAAAATTAGGATTTAAAAATTAGGGTTAAAAAAGTGGGACGTTACGACATTGTCCCAAAGAAACCGATGGAAAATATTTGCATAGCTACATCTAGAGTTCATCCTATAGAGGAAATATCTCTAACACAAATGCCTTTGATCAATAATAACATTCCAAATTTACAAGTCAACGTGGTAGCCTAGATAGGGCTTAGTTATATGGGCTCATTTAACGGTTTGGTAGATATGATAAAACTCATATTATGCACTTAAAATCTATCTTTATCTTAAACCCATCTTACTCTTTAATATGTCTATCAAATAAGCACTCAGTAACAAAGGATCAATATGTAGTGAATGTATAATCTAGGGATGTGGATTGTGGGTACTTATATTCGTATTACCACCATTTATGAGTATAATTAAAATTATAAAGATCTAGGGCAGCCTTGAGTCAATGACGGACGGAGGAATTAAAACTCGTGGGATCGAATGTAAGTTTTGTATCTCATATATGTGACATGTGATAGAATCCTAAATAGAATTGGAATTTAGTATAATACATATATTTGGTATAAGACACATTTTCCCTAATTAATTAGCTATCAATTAATTATTGTATTAATTGGAAAGGAAATAGAAAGGGACTAGCAATAATATATATATGAATACATATTCCCTAAATTAACGTCATAATTAGTCATTAAGTATTGACTATTATTATTAAGGAAATAGGAATATTTATACATATATATATAATGCATATTTACCGATTAATTAGCGATTCAAGTACAGAATCATATGGTTGGGATTTCAAAGAATTAATTCCATTAGATGTGATTCAATTAGTCGGCTATATTGGTAAAAAGATATTGCTCCCATTAATCATTTTAAAATAGCCACTTTGATGGAAAGCGCTTTTAGGGTTTTATAATTAGGGTTTGTCCTCTCTCTGCCTATATATAAGTGTGGTGATCCCATCAAATCACACACATTATAGAGAACACACATAAACGAGGGAAAGAGAGAGAAACAAATCCTTGGAGTTGGAGCTGCGCTACTACGCCAAAGAAAGTCCGAGGAAATTCTCTCAGTCTTCCCCAATCGCTTCCGCTATGGATCGTGAAGGTAAGTTTTCGATCCTATTAAGTTTATGGTTCATACGTGAAATACATGATGTTCGAAGATCTTGCTTTATTTATATTCAATTATGTATTCTTGAATATATGATGATAAATAATGTCCAACATCGAATACACTAGAAAATAATAATAAATATATTATTTCAATAATTATTTTTTAAAAAGTATATACTTTAAATAGTTTATTTTCTAGTAATTTATTTTTTTTAAGTTATCTTTAATTTTAAAACTAATCTTATTGATATTTATCAATAATTTTACAAAAAAATAAATAAATAAAAAATATGATGAAATTAGCATTAATAAAATGAACATATAATTATAATTACTCTTAATTAATCTATAACTATCACTTTTAAGAGTAGGCCCAATTATTTAGCCCATTTCATAGAATTAGAATTTAGAACACTTCTTCTTCTCCATCGCTCCTTTCCACAGCGGCAACACCTCCCTCTTCCTCTCCATCTCTTTGTTATTCTCATCTATCTCTCTCTTTTATTTCAAAGGATGAAGAATTTCGGTGGAGATCTGTCTCTTGGCTTCAAGGTGGAGCTTCGTTGGGTCGAAGGTGGAGTTGCGCCGGATCTCGAAAGTCCTTTAATGGAGTTTCCGACAGCTCTAGGCGGATGACGGTGGGGTCGGTCGACCCCAGCCGACCCCACCTGGGTCCATCAGTGCCTTGAGTTGTTAGAAACGCTGAATTCCAGAGATTTAATATATTCAACTTACTAAAATGAATTGCCGCCCAAAATTATGAGCATAGCATTAGTTCACGCGATGAACGAAAATAAAATATCATACACCAATCTTTATTAACATTAGTTTATTTGATATATAGATCAAAAGTTAATAATTCCTTCCATTCCCTTAAAACTTTTTCATAAAGAAATCTACAAAATAAAACTCTAACAACCCATTGGAGCCATATTAAAACTCTATACTTTAACATATTAAAATCTCGAGGAGCCATCTTTGATCGCCATATTTTATTCAATGTGTCTTCTTCATGATCTAATGTCCCTTTCTTCAACCTCTATATATACTTCAAAATTCATTACTCATTTCATCACTTTCAAACCATGGCCTCTCTCCTTTGTTCCACTCTCTTCCTCTCACTCATCATCTCCACCGTGGCCGCCCAAAACAGCCTCATTCTCCCCATCCGCAAAGACCCCAAAACCTCCCAACACATCACCACATTCCGAATGGGGAGCAACCGCGCCGCCATCAACGCCGTCGTCGACCTCGGCGGCCCCTTCCTCTGGTTCTCCTGCAATGACTACTCTTCCGCCACCTACGCTCCCATCCCCTGCGGCTCCGCCAAATGCGAAGCCGCCAAGGGCATCGGCTGCGTCAGCTGCAACCTCCCCCCGCGCCCCGGCTGCACCAACGACACCTGCGGCGCTTCCCCTTACAACCCTTTCCAAGACGTTCTCGTCACCGAAGGCTACGCTCTTGACACTTTCTACCCAAAAAGCGGCGCCGCGCTGCCGGATTTTTCCTTCTCCTGTATGGATAAGGAATACCTCGCCGGCCTCGCCGCCGGCGCCACCGGCATGCTAGGCCTAGCTAAAACTCAAATCTCTCTCCATAAACAAGCTTCGGCGAAGCTTAAACTGGCGGACACTTTCTCTCTCTGCCTCCCTTCCTCCGGCGCCGGGAAATTGGCAATTGGAATTAAACCTAAATCGGTTAAATCGACGCCGTTGATTGTCAATCCGGTTAGTACTTATCCGATCTACACGACCGGGGACGCATCGGATGAGTATTTCATAGAGGTGAAAGCGATCGCCGTCGCCGGAGCTCGTCTCAATTTGAAGGATTCCTACTTCTCCATTGACAAAAACGGAGTCGGCGGCACCAAAATCAGCACGTTGCAGAATTTCACGGCGGTGCATAACTCGATTTACAAGCCGCTGGCGAGGGCGTTTGCGAAGGCGGCGTCGGATATGAGGATCAAGAGCGCGGCGGCGGTGGCGCCGTTCAGGGCGTGCTTCAGATCGGATTCGATCGCGAGGACGGCGGCGGGGCCGGCGGTGCCGGAGATTGAATTGGTTTTGGGGGGGAAGGATGCGACGACGTGGACGATTAGGGGGGCGAATGTGGTGGTGGAGATTGATGAGAAGACGACGTGCCTTGGATTCGTGGACGGGGGATCGAGTCCGAGGACGTCGGTGGTGATCGGAGCGCATCAGTTGGAGGAGAATTTGGTGGAGTTTGATCTGGTTTCGTCGCGCCTTCGTTTCAGTGAAAATCTTTTGCTGATGAACACCTCCTGTTCTAAGATTTGATTCATCAATTTCGTTGTGTTTTATTACTGCTGTATTGTTGTGGTGAATTTCAAATAAATGTGTTATGGATTAAGAAAAATTTATTTGCTCCATTTAACTGAATCAATATAATTTCCTAAAGTACTACTGAAAAAAAATAGATGGCTGGGGGTGGGACGGAGGGAATAGTTATTATAAACAACTTGAATTACTATTAATTTTAGGGATGGACCTTTAATATTATGGAATTTTTAGAAAGTTGGTCTTTCCCAAATAATATCATGATGCGGATTTTTTTAGTAATTTTTCGACAACAACTTTGAGAGCTTTCAAGTTTATCAATCTTTGATGATAGTTTTTTTTTAAGCACACCATCCAAAATTATTAAATCCATTAATATAGCCAAAGTTTATTAAGTGGTGAGAAATAACAAACTCGGATAAAGTGTATGATATTATTTGACAATTTGAAAGTTTATTTCTAACAATTATAAATCTATAGAATTAATGAGTTATTTCATCATATTCACATGGCTGTATTCCCAAAAAAGTTTAATAATGCAACTGCGATATATTTAAAATATATAGTAGTAGAAAATTTGATGGTGTAGTGGTAAAATGATAATCTTTTTGGTGAATAATGTATCAATGTTTGATTCTTGTTTGTGCGTTTAATTTCTTTTCTATTTTTTTGATTTAAGCTTTTTTTGGTTGCTGCACTTCTATTTGGTATGTGACGACGGAAAACATGAACAAAATGTTCACTTTTAATTTTACACAATAACCCGAGTTTTTAATTTTCATATATAGCATCCCAGAAATTTCCATCATGCATGGGACATTCGAGAAAAATGTCATACATAGTATAATCAATCACTTTTTAAAGTGACGAGATTGACTAAAATATGATCAAATTTAATGATATTTTTTCAATAATCTGTTTTTTCATTTATTTTTTGTGTTTTTCCTTTAAATTTTTCTTTTGCTTTTTCTTCTTGTTGCATTTTCATTCTGTTTTCTGTTCTTTTCAAATGTTATACTCCCTGTATTAAATTTTTTATTACCATTTGAATTTAATTAGAATATCTTTGGATCGAGAATACCTGATAAAACAAAGATAAAAACAAATAAATCAAAGTTTGATACCGACAATTTTCATCCTCTATTCTCACTTCAGTCATACGGTTGAAACAGCCATGAATTCAATTATTTTGGAATTGAAGTTCATTGTATTTTTCTTTGTCGAATATGCACGTGTTGTCCATTCGTCTTCAAAGAAACAAAGAGGCAGTTCATGTATCACAGCTCAATTTTAATGAAAAGTACGTAGTAAAATTTAAGCTTTACATAAATGTGAAAGTGAAATGAAACCAAACTCATTGGCTAAACTTTTATTCCCATATCCCACATCTATCTATATATAGAAAGTAGGAGTATTAAATTTGACACCATAGACACTGTGTAATACACACGCGGATCACAACAAACTTAGAAACATAAATAAAAATTAAAAAGAAGCAGGTAGTCTACTTAAATGCGGGAGCAGCTCTTGTTATGAACCAAAAGAGAAGAAGTAAACCTAAGCTGCGAAGCCGCCACATCAAATTCCAAGTAATTCTCCTCCAACTGATGCGCTCCGATCACCACCGACGTCGTCGGCCTCGACCCCGCATCCACGAACGCTAGGCACATCGTCTTCCGATCAACCTCCACCATCGCATTCGCCCCCGAAATCCTCCAATAAACATCCTTCCCCGGCAGAACCAGATCGATCGCCGGCACCTCCGGCCCCGCACCCGTCCTCTTCACCGTCTCCGCGCTGTAGCACGCCCTGAACGGCCCCACCGCCGCCACGCTCCTCATCTTCATATCCGACGCCGCCTTATCAAACGCCCGCGCCACCGGCTTGTAGATCGACGTGTGCATTGCGGTGTAGTTTTGCAAGCTGCTGATCTTCGTCCCGCCCACGCGATCCCCATTGATATCGAAATACGACTCCTTCACCTCCACCGCCTCCCCCGCGACCCTGATCGACCTCACGTCGATGAAATACTCCTGCGAGAGGTCGTTGTCAGAGAAAAACGGCTGATTGCTCACCGGTTTATTCACGATCAACGGCGTCGTTTTGATTAAACCGGAGATGTCGGATTTCGTCGGCGCTCCGCCTCCGACGGTCAGTTTCCCGATCCCGGACGACGGCGGGCAGATCGAGAAGCGGTCGGGGAGTTTCATCTTCTCGGCGACCACTTTATGGAAGGCGATGTCGAAGCGGCCGAGGCCGACCATGCCGGAGGCGGGGGCGGCGAGGCCTTCTACGAAGTCGTTGGGGACACAGGAGAAGATGAAGTCGGGGAGCACGACGTGGTCCTTGGAGGAGAGGGTGTCCTCGTACAGGCCGTAGGAGGTGATGTAGAAGAGGAAAGGGTTGGAGGAGGCCGTGCCGCACGTGTTGTTGCTGCAGCCGGGCCGGGCGGGGCCGTTGCAGCCGCTGCAGCCGATTCCCTTTGCGGCCTCGCATTTGGCCGAGTCGCAGGGGATGGGGGCGTACGTGGTGGAGGTGTAGTTGTCGCAGGTGATCCAGAGGTGTTGGCCGCTGAGGTGGATGACCGCGTTGATGGTGGTGGGGTTGCTGCCCATTTGGAGCGTCGTGTAGAATTGGGACGTCTTGGCGTCCCTCCGGAGGGGGAGGACTAGGCCGGTCTGGGCATGGCTAGTCCCGATCAGAACGAGAACGAGCAAAATAGAGTAGCTGAAAGAAAAAGAATCCATAGAGATAGTTGTTTTTTGTGGTGATGGTAAAATAGGATTGTATGGTGAGTATTTATAGGTTTTTAAGAATGGCAATATAGCAATAGTCTGTGTTCAAAGTCGGTGTCTTGATTGATGGCTGCATTGATTAAATTAGGATATGGTTTTGCTTTGCTGGATTAGTGTGATCCAAGCAGATTCGTATAGTGGTATTATGGCAAGTTTGGATGGTCAAACTTGGTGTCATATCATATTTTAAGATATACATGACCCACTTACACGTTTCTGGAATAAAGTCAATAATGATTATGTGGTTTTAAGCTTAACTTAACTTAGTTCGATTTGTGTAAAGAAATTTTTTAAAAAGTTGACCACCTAATTGCAGTTCAATTTTTTCAAACAAACTTAACTCATTATGAAAACGATTGGCCGAGGAAGGGCCCGCTCGTGGAGGGACAATCCCCTCTCCATCACTTGACGGATTGAGATCCCCTGCTGTGCAAAATGTCAAAGCAGAGGATGCTGTGCATATCCACACCATCCATTATTAGAATGATAAAAAATAATACAAGTATGTAAAATTATTCAAAGGTGTGGATGTGCACAGCATCCCCTGCTGTGGCATTTTGTACCGCAGGGGATCCCAATCCATCACTTGACCGAGTAACCAACCGGGGTTGGATGCTTCCAACACATCCCGTTTCTATCTCGCCCCCGGGAATGTAACAAGCCTTGTGCATGCTCTTAAGAGATTTATTACTTTGTGAGATACGTTATCTTGTTTCTAAATATTAATTAATGTTTTGATTATAGTTAAGTGAAGTTAGTTCAGACAAATATTACATTCATTTCCGGTAAGGTACGTGTAGTTAAAAAATTAAAATGAAAAACATGAAATTATCATATAGAGGTGTGATAATGACGCGACGGTGTTTGGTATTCATACGCGGCATCCGGCAATGTATCGACTTTGACCGATATTTCTAGAATTTTAGGAGTAATTATTGTAAGTTTATTACTTGGTTATGTCAATTGTCAATGTCAAAATACCCCATTATTTTGAAACAGCCCATAATATATTCCGATTACGTTAAGGTCATGTGTACCCTTTTACAAATTTTGTCACACTTTGACCGAACACAGATTTTAAGAAAAGTAATGGAAAGTGAGTTGAAAAAATTAATGGAGGGTGAATCCTACTTTTTATACAGTATATTAATTATAAAATGTGAGTGAGAATGAGTTAGAAGAATATAAGGTCCACTACCAGAAATACTTAAAAATGAAATATAAATTTTTTTGTGGGACAGGCATAAATAGATTTATGTGATAAAATTTAAAGGGCGGAGAGAGTATTTCTATATTTTATGTTCCGCTGAGCATATCCACGTGCTTATGCCTTACATGTAATCAGATAAATCTAAATACTACTTTAAAATTCATTTCTCAGTGAAAGCACCAGATGATACGATGAGACTCGTATCCGCGGCGAAACGGGATCGCCGGAAGGGTTTCGCCACGTTAGGGTTGGCGGTTGCTTGTGCGAAAAGGAAATAAAGTTTAGGAATTTATGTTGTATTGATTTCATAAGATTTCAATGTACAGAGTTCCTATTTTTACTAAGGACCCTAGGTTTGGTTTGACTCGATCATTTAGGAAAAGAATCAACAAGAAAACCCGAAACGGAGCTTATAAATTGCTCGACTCAAAAGTTCAAAATAAAGTAGTCCAAAAATAATATAAAACAATAATTAAAGCTATAAAACTACTAATAATAAACTTAACGCGAAACATAGTCCGCGAACCAAGCTGGCCTCTTTCTCTGTTTCTGCGGCCGTCCCGGCTCGTTCGTCTCGCCGTCGCTGCTCTGCTCTGGCCCCGACTATTCATGCTCAATCGGCGGATCATCCCGTGGTGTTGGAACCTCCGTTGGACGAGGAGTTACACTCCGTTGCAGGGGAACGCAACGCATGAATATAGATGATGTTAGGCTGGAAGCTGCGGTAGAAACTAAGGAAAGATAACTCTTAATCTTGTAGAGACCGCACTTACCACCACATTTAAATCTGAATACAAATACTTCTTTGGAACGAGAGATGGATTGTGCTTTTGGGGCATCCAGGTTCCAGATATCTCTCTGCCGGGCATTAATATTTGGCTCTTGCACGACAAAGTTGGTGTCTCTTATATTTTTGAGATTTCATACTAACAAAAAAATAAAAATTGATAGTACTAGAATTTTAAGTACTCCGAATAATTTATCGTTCACAATTTACTCATTGAATCCGTTCACATTTTGGCAAAATATTATCACTAATACATACTCCTAATTAATAAAAATACACATGACGTTAGTTTTCGGGTAAATAAGTGACAGGTCATTTCTAATCAATTATATCAAACTCAAACCCCTAAACCCAAACTCAAACTAAAAAATATTTCATATTCATTTAATTATCAGTTTTTTATACCTTTTCAATTATATCAATTATATCTAGGTATTTCATGTAAACTACACATTAAACTGACAATACTTTATCAATATTTTTTTATAAATTAAATAATAGTAAAATTTGCTTATTAAAATATGGGGTGCATTACATTGCTAACTATTTAAATTGCTAACTCTGCTAACTCATCAATGTTGTGTTTTAAAAATGTCAATACGGTGACATTAAAATGTCAACACATAATATCAACACATTATATTGAAGTTCAACAAAATTATGTGTTAGACATTTTAATGTCATCGTGTTGACATTTTTAATACACTGCGTTGATGAGTTAGCAAGTTAGCAACTTAAGAAAGTTAGCAATTGATCACACCCCTTAAAATATAGTACTATAATTTTTACAAAACTTTAAAAATTAAAACACATTTAACATACTACAATCATATAAATTCAATATACATTAGTGGGGTCTCTATAAATTTATATGTCAAAGAATTATTAGTGGGACATCTTGACCAATTAAATTTATTTTTTCATCTCTACGGTTACGCCTCAGTCCGAAGCAGTCTCCATCTTCTTCATTGTTCAATTTTTTCTCCACCTAATTCTCTAGCAGGAAACCATTTTCTTCATCGTCCAATTCTTCTGTATTGATGTCTCCATTTCATTTAGAGAGTACAAATCTTCAAGCAAATACAAATGTACAACATACCCTCTATTGCAATTTCATCCAACTTTTGTGTACATGAAATGTGCAAACGCATGTTGGAAATCTAAAATCATAACGAATTTGGAATGTGTTTGGAAGATGATTACAAATATTTTTCTGGTGCAAAATGGGTTTTACGTCTTCGTTGGAGATGGTCTTACTCACACTTAATAACATGGCTTTAATTACCCATAGATATAGACAAAAACATTATACATACATAAATAAACAATTAGATAAAACTTGTCGGTTGAATCTTGTGTTCTTCAATCTTTTCTCATCGGCATGAATTTGTTGCACTTTTTGATTCTCTTATGAATTTCTTGATGTTTGAAATTGTTCCCAAATGCACTCAATATATTTTAATTATACTCTTTATTTATTCAATTTTAATTGGGCAACGTAAGTTTTAATTCGACCGAAATTCTTAAACTTTGAGAAATGACCGAAATAAGTTTTCACCTATTTTATTTGTTAATGTGAGATAACATAATTCAACCAAAATTTGTGATTATCGTCAAATTAAAGAGAATATTGCATTATCTTCTTATATAAGACATTATCTTGTAGTACTATAATTTTCTTTTTTGATTTCAAGGAAATGAAACTAAATGGATGCAATATAAAAATGTATGAGCAGTTGTTTCGTTGATACAGTGTGCTGATATGTGAGTGATGTATGTTGGTCAAAACTGATGGCCCAAATAAAGAAAGTGGATAATTGGATATGCTCATATTCTTGTGCATATCATAGCATCTTCCTAATTTCCCACTCACGCATTTTATATTAGTACACAAATTATCAACTCATTCAATCACATGGCTTATCTGTGCCCGTTTAGAATGGGCTGCGCCTGCACGGACTAATAATTCACAATAAAGAATAAACAATAGTTTAAACTTTTAGCCACAACTCCTCCTAGATAGTACTATGTCACTGAAAAAAATAGACATATTGAATAAAATGAGAAAATAGTAAAAGATGGATTGTAAAATTTATAGGATGTGGTACCTACTTTTTTTGTATTAATAATTTTATAATAAAATGTGAATACGAATATATTAGTGAAATATGAGATCTATTACCAAAAATGTAAAATGAAATGTAACAAGTTTTAAGGGACAAACCAAAATGGAAATATAACAAATTTTTGGAGATGAACCAAAATGAAAATATTTGATAAATTTTTAGGGACGGGCATATTTATCTTTCTTACTTCTATTCTATACATTCTCGTCAAAAATTAAAAATTCATGTGTTAGCTTAAGATATACTACTCTCTTTGTTTCATGGAAATATTAGGTTATCTGGGAATAATAAGAGTTTTAATGTGTAATTGATTAAGTAAGAAAAAAAAAGAATATGTAGTTGAATTAGTACAGTGGATTGCCATAAATAATACTCTATGCGTCTCATAATAATATGTATTCTTTTCTTTTTAGTCAGTCCCATAAAAATATGCATTTTTCAATTTTAGAAACTATTTTCTTTCTAGTGAAATGTGACTCATTCCGCATTGACAATGCTTCAATTACTTCTTTTCTCTATTTTTCTTCTATTTTATTTAATTTTGCACTAAAACTCATGTCTAACTCAAAGTGCATATTCTTTAGAGACGGAAGGAGTAAAGTAAACCAGAATTAAAAAAAGTTATCACAAAAGAACATTAGAAAAGGGAATGAGATGAGGGAGGGTAAAATAGACAATTAAATGAATTGGCACGAGGAATTGGTGGCCTAATTGAAATTAGTATCACCAACAAGATGGCGACATCATATCCATAAATCTGTGTCACATTTTGAATAGCTACTTGAAATCCGTGATAATGGAAAACGTAGGAGTCTAGTCACCAAATTCTATGATAATACCAAAAAGGCTCTAGTTCTTATCCATACAACAATCAAAATATAAATTTAATAATTATATTCCTTCCATCTTAAATCCCACGACTAAACTGCGTCCCTTCGCCACAATCACAGATCTCAGAGCTCTCTCTCTCACACACACACAAACTCACAATTCACAAACATGGCTTGCTCTATTCAATCTTTGCTATTGCTTCCTCTGATTCTACTAATTTCAGAAGCCGCCTCGCTTTCCCACACTCCTATGTTGCCAAAAGCTGCGATCTTTCCTGTTTCCAAAGACTCCTCAACTCTTCAGTATGTTGCTCGCGTTTTCATGGGCGAAACTCTTGATTCAGTCAATCTCGTGGTGGATCTAAACGGCCCTCTTGTTTGGATGGCCTCTGAGTCTCCGCAGCCCATCAAAAGCTGCTCGCTCAAGTGCTCCATGGCGAACTCGATTAGGGGCGGCGGAGCAGAGTACAACCCCAACTCCATGACTTGTACCTTGCTGGCAGAGAATACTATTTCAAGAATGTCTAAATCTGGATATCTGAGTGAGGACACGATGGCTATGGAGTTCTGGGATGGGATTCGGTCTTCTTCCTTTGCCAAGAGTGAGAAATTCTTGTTCTTATCTTCTCCCAATTTGTTGCTTAAGGGCTTAGCTCATGATGCTAGAGGCATGCTAGGGTTAGGAGATTCAAGAATCTCACTCCCATCACAATTCTCCACCACATTTGGATTCTTTGAGAGGAAATTCTCAGTGTGTTTATCCCCCGAAAAGGGTGCAGTTTTCCTAGGTGGGAACCCTTTTGAAACCCAAATCTCAAGCTCAATGATGTTCACTCCTCTAATCTCCAAGAAAAGTGAAGGCTATTACATTGATGTTGGTTCAATTAAGGTTTCTGGCAAGAAGCTCCCTTTGCATCAAAAGGGGAGTCTTGGTGCCAAAATTAGTACCACTGTTCCTTACACTACATTTGAGAGCAAGATTTATGCTGGATTTGTTGAGTCCTATGTTAGTGCTGCAGTGTCAATGAATTTGAGTAGAGTGCATTCTGTGGCTCCTTTTCAAGTGTGTTTTAGTTCAAAACATGTGGAGAATGTTCCAAGTATTGATCTTGTTCTGCAGAGTGAGTTGGTGAAGTGGAGGATTGATGGTGAGAATTCAATGGTGGTGGTGAGTGATGAAGTGATGTGTTTGGGATTCTTGGATGGTGGTGTGAATCCTAGGGATTCAATTGTGGTTGGTGGGTATCAGATTGAGGATCATCTGCTTGAGTTCAACATGGGAAACTCCATGCTTGGATTTGCTTCATTGTTGAAGGGAGAGAAGAAGTGTTCTGATTTTGAAGCAGCAGATAGGGAGAGCTTGTGATGCTTTTCTTGAGGAGAGGGAACTACTCATTTTTGGTTGAAATTCTCGATTTGATTTGTATAGTTGTGGGACTCTAGTTCTACTCTCATAAGCTTTATAGTATATAGGTTTTTCTTATGTCTAACTTCAGTGATGTAACAAGTTTTCTGGATGTAGTATGAATATTAAGGCTATGGAGAAGAGGAATTTGTTTCAGTATTGCACATAGTATTTTACATGAATTGGGATCATAAGGTAGGGCTGTATTAACTAAACATCGCCACTATATGAATTCATGTGAAAATAAAAACGTCTCATTTAGGCCCGGACAATGGAGTATTTTATATAGAAAATATTGAAAACAATCCAACTCATCATAATATTGTTCATGACATTTGGAATCAATGAAATTCCAAAAAAAATTCCAGCTCATATATCTAATATACGAGCTGAAACATATAGCAATAGACTAACTGTATGTATTCAATTTTTCTTTCAGCTCATATATGTCTCGGCATTTTTTATTTGAGGGAACCTCTTTTTTGTCCACGAACTTTGCTAAAGTATCATTTTAGGTCCGTGAACTTTGAAAATATCATTTGACCATCAACTATGTGTTAATATCATTTGAAGTACTTTTTATTATTTCTAAGTTTTTTGGACAAAAATACCCTCAATACCTTAAAAGGTATATATTCTTAATAAACTTATCATATACTCATATTTTTTTAAAATATTTTTATAATATATTTTTGACGAATTTTCTAAATATAATTTGACCTTCAATATTATCACTTAATTTTGTGACATGCAAGTAAAATATCCTTATTCAATATTTTGTTATTAAAGAAAAGTTCTTTATTCAATTTTAAAATTCTTTAATATAAAAAAATTTAAAGAAGCAATTTTACTTGCATGTCACAAAATTAAGTGATGGAGTAATATTGAATGTCAAATTATATTTAGAAAATTCGTCAAAAATATATTGTAAAGATATTTATAAAAAATATGAGTATATGATAAGTTTATTAAGAATATATATAGCCTTTAAGGTATTTAGGGTATTTTCGTCTTGAAAAACTTGGAAATAGTAAAAAAAAGTACTTCAAATGATATTAATCCATAGTTGATGGACCTCAAATGATAATTTTCAAAGCTCACGGACCTAAAATGATACTTTGGCAAAGTTCATGGACCAAAATAGATGTTCCCTCTTTTTATTTAAGCACAATTACAAAACCATTTCTAATTTTCTTTTCTATCTCCTGATCTCTCGAACTCTTCCACAAAATATTCTATACTTGCAAGAGTTTTTAGATACATATCATTCCCAATTTTTGGCATCCAAATAAAAAATACCCCCTCTGTCCCACGAAGATAGTCTCACTTTGACCTGACACGAGTTTTAATAAATGTAATGAAAAGTGAGTTGAAAAAGTTGGTGGGATGTGGGGCCTACTTTTAAAGTATTAGTTTTATAATAAAATGTGAGTAGGGATGAGTTGGTGGAATATGAGGTCCACAACCAAAAATGATAAAAGTGAAATGGGACAAACTTTGTGGGACGGACGAAAATAGAAAAATGGGACAATCTTTGTGGGACGGAGGGAGTATAAAGGCTCAAAATGGCTATTTAGGAAAATTATGAAAGTAAGGTCAAATTTAATACTCCCTCCGTCCACAAAAGATGTCACACTTTCCTTTTTAGTTTGTCCCACAAAAGATGTCACATTTCTCTTTTTGGAAAAATTCTCCCTCACGTGAATATAAAAATTATATTTTCTCTCTTCATTTAACACACAAAATAAAATTTCATAAAATATCGTGCCGTCCCACAAATGTGACATCTTTTGTGGGACGGAGGGAGTACTAGCTATGGAAAATTATGCACACAGACGCAAATTAAAGTTCAAATTTCACAAAGTTTCAAGTATGATTAAGAATAAACAAGCAAATCACAACTTGTGTCACATTTTATTAAACTTCAATTCGTTTAATCAAATGGAGTAACGTCATAGTGGTTGCAGATTATCCGAAAATGGTCTTCCCCTCCTTATAAAATCCATGTGGCTGGAGTTAGTCGGCAATCCATGGATCTCAATAAAGTCAAATGTTGACTCTTCAACGATTTCGGCTATGACTTTAGCTAACTAATTGAGCTCAACTACACTCAAATTCTCATAGTCTAAAGTCATTAAATATCAATATTATCACCACAAATATAAAGTTTTCCCATACATTGAGACGTATAAACCGAGTACATATAAACACATTTTCATTCGGCTTCCACTTATCCATTGAACAACATCATAAACAATCAACTCATGTTAACCATGAACATGATAAATCTTTTCCTTTTCTCCTTACTCTCAATCACCTCAGCTCAACCCCTTCCTACATTACTCACACCCCTCAGCAAGGACCCCATCACCTCTCTCTACACCATACTCCTCAACTCCATCGACCCTTACATCATCGACATCGCAGCTCCCTTCTCATGGCGGCGCTGCCCCTCCGGCCCCCACCCCACGGTGGCTTGCTTCACCGCGGAATGCATCCAAGCTCAATACCTACCCTCACCATGCCCCTTGCCTCCAGCCTCATCAACAACCCCATGCAAGTGTATGGTAACCCCTAGAAACCCCATAACCCAATCTTGTGCATTTGCTCAGCTCACTTACACCAACATAACTGATCGTGGGGCCCATATTTTCTTGAAAGATATATTCCTATCATGTGCTCCAAAGCCCCTCTTTGAGTCTCTCCCCAAAGGAGTAGTAGGCCTAGCAAGCCTCTCTCTCGCCCCGCTTTCTCTCCAAAACCAATTCTCCGACCGGCTTCCTCAGCTTACCCGAACATTCGCAATGTGTTTGCCGAGCACGAGTTCAAGAAATGGGGCTATTTATTTCGGCAATGCAACTACTCACAGTCTCTTATCGTACACCCCGCTTCTCACCAACCCTAAAACTGCGGATTACGCAGTTGGGATCAAGGGTTTATCGGTAGGTAAACACTCAATTATTGCGATGTCTCCATTTGAAGGGATTAGGCTAAGCACGGTTGTGCCTTACACTACTCTAGCGGCCGATGTTTATGCGAGATTTGTGGAGCGTTTTGAAGAGGGGATGAAGGGTATGCCTAAGATGAAGAGTGTGCCGCCATTTACGACGTGTTACAAAGCTAGTGCGGTCGGTTTTGGCCGTGTGCCGCGGATTGATTTGGAATTTGATGGTGGCAAGAATTGGACGATTTTTGGGGCGAATTCGATGAAGCGAGTCGGTGGAGATACGGCATGTCTTGCGTTCTTGAATGGCGGAGAGAAGGCGGCGCTCAAGATCGTGATCGGGGCGTTTCAGATGGAGGATTATTTGTTGGTGTTTGATAGTGAACGATCGAGGTTTGGGTTTAGTTCCTCTTTGTTGTCCGAGGGGATGTCATGTAGCAACTTTAACTTTACTACTTAGGTTGATTTGTTTGATTTCAAATCAATGAAAAGATTGAGGGAAGTCGCAATAGATAAATAAAAACTAAGTTCATGATTTATTATACAATTATATCAATTTGAAAATTTCAAAATGCAAGCACTTATTCATACCCTCTGAAAGATGTTCAATGTAACATGAAAACAGACATCCCTATGTAGTCCAGTAATGTATATAAGGAAGGGCCGTCGGAAAGTAGTTTTATTGACTCACGAGCACCGGGCACAACTCCTCTAAACTGCACAATATGTAGTTGAGGATACAAGAAATGAGCATGTGTGTACAAGAGTTCTGAAAAAATCCAGTTAATTGTAGTATAAAACAGCACCTTGTTCCCAAGTGTTGGATTATGTCGGTGGTAAGCATCGATCTTCTGTTTCTCTCAAATGCCTGTGAGGCAGCCTTTCTGAGCAAAACAGACCCTGCAATGCACCCCATCACTGTAGCACTCATGCTTGGCTCGCCTGCAAGTTGACGGGCCCATGACACGAACACAGCAACACTGTAAGGACAATAGAACGCCACTGTCAAAAAGCATGCTGGGTTTGCATGTATTAGTTGGATCTTCCATCCCACACAAGTTTTTTACACAAACAAATTCACTTGTGCTAAAACGTGCAGCTCGTTTAGAAAAAGAAAATTTTAGGTATTTCCTGGTTAATGTTGGCCGCGCATGATAAGAAGTTGCATTCTACCAACATAAACAACGAACACGGTTTAAAAGAAAGTAAAGTATGAGTCGTTATCATATAGCAGACAAGTGTTACCTTCCTGAAAGTATATCACCCTGGCCACCACAACGCCTTGGAGAGCCGAAACTGCTCACTGCATGAACTGTAAAGTTCAATTTAAATTAGCATATGATCTGAACTAATACTCTCGAAAACGCACACACCAAGTAATTTGCAACAGGCTTGTCTATAGGATTTATTAACAAAATACAAAAAAATATTTCTTGCACCAAGATCATCATAATTGTATCTCCTTTGAGTGAAATTATGATATTCGAGTTATGTAAAGGGTGTTTTGTTGTTGAAGGCCTCATATGTCAATACATGACTTAAGCAGTTTTGTTATGATTTGTCTATTTTTTGTAAAGCATGACCTGGGCTTCATGCATCTATAACATAACTTATGCCTGATTTCAGTAGATGGTTTCTATGATTTCTATTATTTGACTAGCAAGGGTATTACCTTGCTCTGTAATTAGTAAGCACTATTTTTGAGAGAATAAAATGCATGTATACATGATAAATGTTCAACTGTCTCACTTATTTTATATTTTTTAAAATTATCATCACATGTCTTAGAGCATCTAAATATGCAGAAATTACCTGTTTCCCCATTGCTAATGAAATCTGATACTCCCTTCCTCAAAATGGTCGCACCTCCTATCCTGGTCGACGAAAGATTATTTCAGTGATTGGGGTTTTACAACACCATTAATCTCGGTGAAGCATAAATCATTATTTAGGAAAGCTAGACCACAAATGATGCGAGCACACTCTTACGATTCTCTTAAATGGCTAACACAGAGAATATATTCCCAATATTAGATAAGGGCAAACAAACCTTAATTCCCAAATATGAAGGAAACTGAATAGGTGTGAACTATAATGAATCGTAAGCGCAATGACAGAACACACTTTACATAACTAATGAAAAAAAAAAAAAACAAAGTACATACCCTTTTGCAAGTGAAAGTAGTTGATGTGTTCCATCTCGATCGTTTACTTCACATTGCAAAACCTTTTGCACGAGGCGCTTATACTCGTTAACATTGGGTGTTAGGACAGCCAGGGGATAACCACTGATAAGATCAAGAGAATTTGTAACAAGAAAAAGCCCATCCTGCACAAAAAAAGAGAAGAAAATAAAAATTTTATATGGTGAGTGTGCCCAAAAGAGAATATTTTGTTGTACACCTCACCCCATCTATAACCATTGGAACATTGGATTGCCTCGCGTGCTTCATTATATTGCTTACACAGTCCTGGAGACAAAACAGTATTTACAAATGATTTCATTTTCTTTTGGTAAGCCAGGGAGAAAATATTTGTTAGCAAACAACGCCAAAAGAGAGGAGAAGAGGAATATATATGACACACAAATACCTCATTACCCATAAAGAAACTTATACAAATGCAAGTGAGCTTGTAACCTTACATGTGTGCCATAACTAACGAAACTTATCCCTGATTATCTAGGCTTATAGCATTTTCACCAAGATTGTTGCGTTAGTTTTAGCTTGGATTATATATGGTATGTGATGGTTTTAACTATCCTATATCAACGCTTTGGTCATTAATTTCAAAACATTTAAAACTATGTTTAAGCCAAAAATCAACCATCAGACAAACTTGCGAATTGAATTCTTCTATACCAGGAGAAATGGGTCCCTTCCAAGGCCTGGACCGATAACTAGACAATCGAATCTCTCCATCCACTTATCAACCTCTTCAATAACTTTGGCTAATATCGATTTCTTATCTTCATCCCTGAAAATCAGTTTACAATCCTACAAGCAATCAGAGAGATATGAATTAAAGATATAGGTTTGTTAATTACGACGAAGCAAGAATGTTACAAGTAATCTTCACCTAACACTGTATGACTCTTCCAGTATAGGGTGCACAATTAACTCCGGACTGTAGCCTTTAATAACAGGGGCAGCATCTTTGGTGCAGAACACGTGCGACAAATCAGCACCCTGCAAAAATACACATTTTCATGATTCAGAATAAAGAAATAGACCTTTGATTAAGAGAAATTTTATTCCAAAAGGAATTTATGAAAGAGGCAGCAAAGAAATTGAAGAAGAAAAGGTCAACTAAAGCAAGGAAAACTAACGATTTTTAAAGCTGAAATAGCAGAAAAGTACGGTGCACCAGTGTATTCGCGGCAACCTCCTACAACTGCGATCTTCCCTGGTACAGAATCAGCATTCAGAAAACATATTTAGACATTAGATAGCAGTATAGGCGAGTTTTCTGGAATACAGAGGAGATTAGTAGTTATATTCACTGCAATCCTCCTTAATAATTGTACAAAGTGCCTTTTTCATGATATGCAAAATAAACATGCAGGTCTCTTCATTTTCATATGTGTATCTGAATAGACATTTTCATCTGTTTCAGGTTCCAATCGATCAAAACAACCAACAAGGTATGCCTGCTACAGAGCCAGATAATAAACTAAGCATTCTAACATTCCTTTAACCATTAACAGGATCGAGCAAAGTACAATAGCTTTCACATTGCCAAAACAATGTCAATTATATTAAGAAGAGTATAGAAAATCTAAATCTCAATCAAGAAATTACAAAAAAAAAAAGGTCTTATAAACTAGGATAGTCCTTATACCCAAAGTTACATCCAGTGGCAATAATAAACTATTTCTCCATCATAATCTAAATTTTTTCTGCTGAAATCCTATGTACCGAAGTCTGTAAATGTCAAACCCTTTCTTTTAAACAGCAAAACGATATGAATCTATCTACCAACAGATATAGACAAAAAGGCAAAAACTAGTGTACATCCAGCCTAATTAGGATTCACCAATCCCTTATTAGGGTTTATTAATTCCTAGTTACGGTTTAGTAAACTCAACTAAAAGATCAGGGCTCCCTAAAATTTTAGAAAATTACCAACCAAATCAAATAATTAATCGCAAATAGAAAAAGGGAATGAGTATATCTAACTAGAAATTTCCTATGAACTATCTACCAAATTCAAGTAACTAAGGAAGAAAATTATTACCAGCTTGGCCTTTATGCTTGGAAGCTTCCAGAGATGGAGTGATTGATTTCAAGATGCTGACAGCATCAACCTCCATGGAAGGGCTGCCAACACTCAGTAAAGATTGCATTTTTATGGAAGCAGAGTTGCAGATATTGTTGCTACCACTGTAATCTCCTAAGCACCTAATCAAAAACTGCTGCCTCCTAATTACTGCACCCGATAATCCCACCATAAAATTCTCTCAGAAACTGTACAAGAATAGTTAAAAGATTCAATCTTTCTACAGCATACTTGACAAAAGGGTATATCGAGCTTAAATTTGCGATACATGTGGAATAAAAACAGAAACCAAAGAACTGAGTTTTCTCTACAAAGTAAAGATTATAAAGGTAAGAAATTGCATCCTTACGCCGAGTGAAATGATCAGCTATCATTCAATTGCAAATTCTAACGGTGAAGCTGCCAATTTGTTGCAGTGAAAAGATTTATTGTGAGGGCTAAATCGTGTTTTGAGATGTATTTTCGTTTGGTTAAGTCTGTTTAATGCTCGGCTATTTTTTTTTTATCTCATGTAGTTTAAACTCAAACTCGTATAAATATTATATATATAAGTAGTAGCAATTTCACTAATTATTATATTAAATTCAAATTTAGAAAATATCACTCATTTGTTATTATTGGTAGGTTAGAATGTCAATGATCAGTTTATAGACTTGGATTGAGAAATTATATAAGCTATTGCCAAAAAGTATGAATGTAGGTCCGGATCTATATTTATTCATTTTTAATTCACTTTCTTCTGCAAGAGTACAACACCAATATCTATACTTTTCCGTAAGAGTATGCTCTTACACTATTTAAGGTCCCACCATTTTATTATTTAATTTAAATACTTTAATTACTAAAAACATATTCACAATATTAAAATACATTTTAAATACTCAAAATAATACTCTTTCCGTCCCATAATATATGTCACACTTTCCCCTTTAGTTTGTCTCACAAAAGATGTCACATTTCATTTTCTGAAATAAATTCCCTCTCACATTAATATAAATATACTATTTTCTCTTTCCACTTAACACACAAAATAACATCTCCTAAAATCTCGTATCATTCCCCAAGTATGTCATCTATTATAGGACTGAGGGAGTATTACAAATTACTAAAACAAATTAAAAATTACATAATTGATGAATCTTGTTGCTTCCTAATCGAAGATACAAGAACATAGAATTGCTAAAATGACAACGCTAATTAAAATAACATTGTACCACTAATTAGAACCGTTAGATTCTCAACAAGATTCATCCTTAGTCTGTCATGTGACAGTCTTGGGTTTTAAATAAAAAAATTAGAAATAATGCAAAAGGCTATAATTGGAAATCAACATTCTAGCATATTTTCTCCAAATCGTAGATCACGGTATTTCCTCCTCTCTTTCTTCAATTTTTTTCTTCAATTTCAGTAGTTAATCCATCAAATCTTAAGCAAAAAATCGCCTTCAATCTCTGTAGTTCTCTCAATCGCTTACGCTACTTCCATTCTACTTATTTCAATCTGTGTAATTCTTCCTTCAATTCTGCAGATATTCAATCTCTGTAATTCTTCATTAAATCTTCCATCTTCATTGAATCCATGGAGAATAATGTTTCTGTTGACGTCCAATTCACTAATTTCGCAAACGGCAAATATTTACTTATAATCATGTGATTGTTAAATTGCTTATTACAAATCAAGGATTTTGATAGATGACTGAATTTTGCGAATTTGATATGTTATTGGACTCACGAATTTGTATCTTCTCTTGTAAATGAAATTTATGTATTGGGAATTGAATCGTGGGTTTTATATTTCATAACTTACTTCAATTTAGTGATTAAATGTTTGTATTACGCCTTACAGATTTCGTCTATCAGATTGCTTGCTTTTGTTTACTAAATTGCATGTCAGTGTTTGGGGATTCCTAGACGATTGAAGAAATTCTCTGATTTCATAAGCTTGCAAATGAAATTTATGTATTTGTAATTAAATTTCATGGAATTCAGATTTAAAGAATGATTGTAATTTATTGATTGATTGTTTTTATTTCTCCATATAGAGTGACATTGCTTACTTATGGGTATTAAATTGTATGTCAGTTTTCAGATGTAATGCTAGATTTTGGGAAAGAGTTGAGAGCAACTCCCTGACCTTGCCTGATACTGAAAAGAGGAAAATAGTAGAAGAAGATTTTTATTTCATTGGAAGACCTACACCGAAAGAGCTGAGAGAAACTCCTCGGCATTGTATGTCTGTAACAAGTTTTTTCACATACTATCATAAAATTTCAATCAGTGTTTGTCTCGGAATATGTAATTGCTTGGTTGCATGTGTTGGATTGCTTGCTTCGTAATCCGAAATAATATATCTTGTCATTAATTCCATATTCCTCTTTATAATTTAATTGCATCACATATTGCATGTCATGTCAATTTAAAATGTATTGCATGTCAATTTATAATTTAGTGCTTGGTAGTACCAATGATTTAAACAAATTAGTGCTTGAAGTTTTTTATAATCAACTCAGAATTCATATTGCAATTTGCTTGCCAATGTATTAGAATTTGCTACAAGAGTTTGTTTTGCTTACCAATGTGTCAAAATTTGTTTACCATTATAAATCATGTCTTATGCGTGTTTAACATTCAATGTCTACACCAAACAAAATAGAAATCCAAAAACCATCAATGTATACTCCAAAAGAAACCAACAATCATCGACCATCAAGAATTAGTTTATTCAAAAAAATCTAATACAAAACACAATGACGTTCATTGTCCTAAAACAATATTATTCACTATTTAAGGTTCGGGATACTCTGCAACCATCTTTTCAACATCAACACGTCCTTTCTTTTGCGCCTCTTCATAGTGGCGTATTGTCGTACTCATTACGTCATCCACGAACTTATTTTGAGCTTCTATAGATTTCCTTCGAGTGTCCTCCTCTTCTGCAGAGTCTGCAGTTGCCTTCCTCTCTTAGCCATTGTTTAATTGTGTCCTGTGTTGCACGATGTAAACCATTACACTTATCATGCACATTCACTTCCATTAGTAAGCAATTTATATACATGTCTTTTTACACATTTTCAATGCTTTATTAAATCGAACAATAAAGGAGTAATTAATAAGCTTGAACAATCAATTCTAATATACTAAACAAGCAATTCGAACACTCTAAACAAGCAACCGATTTATTAAGAAATTCTACCACGCTGAACAAGAAATTTGAACACTCTGAACAAGCAACCGATTTATTAAGAAATTCTACCACGCTGAACAAACAATACATTTATCAAGCAATTCCAACGGGTTCTCAGCCATTATAACACACTGAACAAGAATTGTCTTTTGACCCACATTTTCAATGCTTATCAAACAATTATAACACACCGAACAAGCAATACGTTTATCAAGCAATTCTAACAACTGGACAAGCAATGCTAAAATACTGAACAAGCAATTATCAATGCAAATAATTGTATCAAGCAATTCTAACACAATGGACAAGCAATTCTAAAGTATTGAACAAGCTATTACCAATCTTATTAATTGTATTGAACAATTAACAGACATACCAAGCAAAAGTCACTTAATCAAACATGAGTCAAGCAATCTGAGATAAGAACCCACATTTGTCAATTATACAGCAAGCATCCTATAAATTATAACCAAACAATATGTCATATATTATTAAGCACATAAATGTCATTCTTTTTATTCCCTAAATTTAGCAACAACAAAGCAATCAGATAATAACGTAACTTCTCAACAAGCAATTACATATCCAAAATGTAGCAACCATAGAGCAAGCAAGTACTAAGGCATAAACAAGCGAGTACCAAGGCATAACAAGCATGACAATAACAATATGTATATCAAGCTAATATTAAGCAATAAACGAATAAGCAACTAACAATTCATAAATGGCCAAACTGCAATAACCAATCAAAATATTGCATACACAGATTATCATATATTTGATATGAAAATCAAATCTACATCTAACCCTCTCGCGTTGGAGTAGGAATCAATAGCGTCGGATAACCAGCTACGACTTGTAGACAGTGCCCCCTTCACCAGACGCAATCAACAATGTCGAAGTTGGAGTAATGGAGTACAAAGAGGGACGACTTAGAAGGAGATTAGGTTTTAGGAATTGCTGGTGGGAGATTAATCGAGTAGTGGGGAGAGAGAATGACGTTGAAAATCATAAAATTGATTCTGAAAAAAAAAACGCCCTATATTAGTGGGATATACCAAATATGTGGCAGTTTAAAATATTTTGTAATTCCTAAAAGAATCAAACAAGCATTATATGATAAACTAACGAGCAATCCATACTCTGTTTCTGAAAATTAATCTTGTGCGTCTATATAAAGGATTTGGCAGATATCATTAGTGTTATGTTGTCACTCTAACTATGGTGTCACCATAGTAATCCCCTACAAGAACATGCTTATATATAGGGTACAAAATTTGAATTGCAACCATAAACATAAACCTATTTATATTAAGTAAAAATTGATGAGAAAGATTGACTTTGATATAAAAAATAATAATTTTTTTTAAAAAAGGTCCAAAAATGGCTATATTTTTTGGAATCCGAAAATATATATATATTTTTATTTTTTGAATTATTTTTAATTTTTATGAATTTTTAAAACAAAAAATAAATTTAACATAATAAAAACACGTGGAACACTACCACGTCGCCCTGCTCTTCGGTACGGCGGTATTCTTCGGTAAGAGCACGTCCGTGCCAACGACAAGAGCGCAGCGACGAGCACGACGCCTGCTCTTGCGGAAGAGCACTGCTAGGGATGCTCTTATAAACTTGGATTGAGAAATTACCTAAGCTCTAGTATTGTAGAAGATGTATTGCTAACTTGTTATTTATCATTTTGTCATTTTCGTAAGTCAGGTGGAGTCATTTCCATAAAAGTTTGGCTCTTGGTTTTATGAAGATATTTATCAATTAATTGGGCCCTCAGATGGATTGGGCTTCCATTTCTTATTATAATTATAAATAAAAAAAATATATAAAAAGATCAGCAAATAAATTGGAAACTGGGAGATAAAATTAGAAACCTCTAACTGAGATCGTGGTGAAGTTAATCCAAGGGCGGAAATGAGAGGCACGGCGAAGGCGAACGCCATGAGATCGGCGGTGGTAGTGATCGGAGCACTAGCATTTGGATATTTGACTCTCCATCTCGGTTTCAAACCCTACCTCGAGAAAGCACAACTGGAGCAGCAACGTCAATCCGCCGCCGCCGCCGCCTCCTCTCAGCCGGTTGATACTTTCGCTGATAGTTTTCCAACCGACGGCGCAGATCTCTCCAGCGGCCTCCCGGACTCCGATCGTAAGCTATAAAAGTTTTTCGAGTTTCAATTTTTAGAGGATTTTGGGTTGGGTATTGTTTTGTTTTGTTTATCATAAATAATGCTGTTATTATCTTTCACTTGCTGCCGCTTGCACTGCTATTGAATTTCACAGGCAACAAAATAATTTTGTACTGCTACAGTCCCTCCACAAGCTCTCTAAAAAGATTTTAATCCTAAAAAATGGTTAAGAGGTTCAATATGGTTTGGTGACTTCCTGTTGTAATTACCATTGAAATTTGAGTTAGATTTTTTAAATAATTACTACACTTGATAGATGTATTAAAATTTGATTTGTTTGTAATTCTTCAATTTGCTTAATTATTTTATTTCATATAATAATTAAATACCTCAACAAAAATGATTGATGATAGTGTAATTTTTATTTACACAGTATTCATTATTCCATATCAAGTCTCTCTAATAATGCTCGCACTTGTTTCTAAGTACTAATGTAATAGTAGTAGTATAATTAGCTCTGTTTCTAAATGCATACTCCAGTAATTAATAAAATACTATAAAATGGTTGTCACACTTTGCCAACATCCAATACCCACACACTTGCACACAGTGGCAGATTGGAGATGGCAATGCACCCTGCGCATCTACTCTAGTACATCCACACAAACATCTTCAAAAGTGGATAATCCTAATTACGACTCCAATTAACAAGTTTTTGAGACATTTTAATTTTTATACTCCTATTCAATAAATTAAGCAGAAAATAATACTCCGTAAACTACTATAGAGTATATATTCATTTAAAAAAAAAAAATTAAACTCTAGTAACTAATTTGATACACCTTTATGCATCTTTATCATACTGGAATTTTTTAATTCTCATGTAAGACTACGAAATAACAGGGATTCAAAAACAATTAAAAACACAATAATAGTGGTGTGCATCAAATCGTATCAATAGAAAATGTTAACTCTGATAACCCCGGTCGAAGCCCTCTTCATCCTCCACCACCTTGCCACCTGCCGCTACAGTTTGGTGGGACTGGGAGCGATTCTTGGAACAACATGTTAGTTATGTATACAAGATTGGAGTTTTCTTCGTGAGTAGTGACATGGGCGGACCCAAAGAGAAAAAGGTGGGGCTTAAACCCTCAATGAAATATTTTTTTCTACCTTTTTCTATTATTTTTTTAAAAATTTAGTCAAGTTTAGTGTAAAATCTAATATAAAAACCCCTATAAATTATTTAAATTACTCAAAAATATATATCAAAATAAAATTTAGAAATTTCAACCCCTATCAATATTTATTTCTGCGTCCATCCCTTAGTACTGATTTGGGTGGGTTGACTAGTCAATGTGAGGAGAAGGTGAACAAGTTGATAAGTATCTCATTTTTTTTCTGTTTGAATTTGTAAATGAAAGTGGATAGTAAAAATTAGTGGAATTTGAGTCCTATATTTATATCCTGTATTGATTTTATCAAAAATAGTACTCCTAGAACATAAATGAGCTATTTAAAGCGGCAATTGTGTAACTTGAGATTAAAGTCGCGTTCCCTTTTACCGTTTATATAAGAGTAAATGTCAATTTTGGTCCTAAACATATGAAAGATATACGAAATTAGTCCAAAACATTCACTTTTTGAAAAACGGGTCCATAACAAATGAAATTCATGTCGATTTGGTCAAATTTTTACGGATCTGTCAATTTTTGACGGTCAACCGTCGATTAGCAAAATTTTGATCCGATTACGCTTAATATCGAATTATTAGTCATCTAATTATTTTGCTAATTAAATGGTTTTTTTAGTCTTTTTTTAATTCTTTTTCCATTTTCATTTCTAATTCAAAATCATTCCCCCACACCACACTTGGAAACTTAATCGACTCCCTCCCCAACTCTCTCTCTCTCCTCGTCGTCTACACACAATCCACAAAAACCCTAAGTCCGATTCCAACTGAGAACACCGCCGACACCGGCGATTATCTCTTGTTGGCTATGAGTTGGAAGTCGCTGATTATCTTTTGTTCGTGGCTACTTGTTTGTTGATGGTGTGTACTGGTTTTTGAACGGTGGGTACTTGTTTGCCATAGGGTTTTTTGACATCAATCGGCACTGGCAATGCTTAAAATTGCAAATGTTCAGGACTAGGTTGACGGTATTTTGTTCTATTTTTCTTCTTCATCTTCGACGAAATAGTAGTCCATAATGCTATGTGGATTTGAAACAGTTTCAGAACCTTAATATGCATGTCAACATTGTCGAAATTCAGGGACATAGATTCAAGGACTTATATCAAGATTCAAAATTCATAAATATAAATTCAAAGTCGAAATTCAATTGCTTCGTCGGAAGTGGCAATTGAGGTTGACGGTGACTGCTTCATCTCGTCGATGGGTCATAGCTGTCTCTGGAACTTCTGCAACACCGCGACTTCTCCATATCCGAAGAGTCCGACGGGTTTTGGACCAAGTTGGAAATAAAGAAATTAAGTTATTGGTGGTGTGGGGAAGAAGAAATGAAAGAGAGGGAGAATAAAAATTTTTGATTTTGATTCATGTTTTGCACCTTTTTCATGTTTTTATTTAAGAGTTTTCTATTTTACAACAAAACATTAATTAACGACGGTCGAAAATTGACAGAACCGTAAAAAAAGGACCGGATCGACACGAATTTCATTTATTATAGACTCGTATTTCAAAAAGTCAATGTTTTCGACCAAATTCATATATCAGTCATATGTTTAGGGTCAAAATTGACATTTACTCTTTATACAAATAAAAAGTATCGAGGATCTTTATTCTAGTATTTTTACTTCAAATTAGAAAAAACTCTTTAAATTTTATTCTTTTAATGAATTAATGATTTTAAAAGTTGCACCATAAAGGAGTTGAACCTGAAATTAAACTCTTTATCATTTGATCAACTCAAAAAAAAAAATAGAAAAATTTAATATTTGTTATACTATAGGCTATAGCACTACCCAAGCGTAATATTTAAGCTACCAGTTATGGTATTCAGATTTTATAAATATGGAGGAATGGTAAAGTCGCGTTGGCGCCTCTTGCCGAATAGAAATCACATAAAAATTCAAAACATGAAAAACTGCATTCATTGTTTACAGTTTCATTTTCGCGAATAGCAGAAATAATTAAGCTTTACCGTCTGCAATAATGGCGGTGTCTCAGCCCACCAGATCAAGAGACCTCGATAAGCTACTCCTCCGCCCAGGCCACCTCGTTGGCCCCAACTTTGAGCCTGGCCAAGAAGTAAAACCCCTCCCCCTCTCTCTCTCTCTATCATATGTATTTGCCGCATTGCTATGTTTGTTTGATTGTTAAGAAAATTTAGCCTAGCCACTACCAGATTTCTGTTTTGTTTTGTTTGACTAGTTTATTCAATCCGGTTATTTTTGAACCCTTCAAGTATTGGTGATGATCAATTATCCAACTGTTGCAGCTGAGGGAGGACATAAAAGAGTATGTGAAGGTGTTGGTGGTCGGGGCAGGTGGGCTGGGCTGCGAATTGCTCAAGGACTTGGCTTTAACCGGCTTTCAGAACCTTGATGTAATCGATATGGATCGGATTGAGGTCACCAACCTTAATCGTCAGTTCCTCTTTAGGTGTGTTCGTGCTTCTTGTTTCTGAAAATTCTTTTCTGCTTCTATTGATGTTACACCAGTTGCCATAATTGATCAGTGAAATCTTCTGAATTATTATCTCCCGTGATGATGTAATTCTTCAGTTTCTTTCAATTGTTAGAATTATATAGTACTCCATAGAACTGTATAGCTTATTTATGTGCTATCCTCGGTCAATTAGAATTAGGACTCTTATGTATGTATAGGCGATTTGATCAGTAGATGAATATAGTGAAAATTTTCGACAACATGTTTTCTACCTATGAATTAGCGGTTACTTAGGGTTTCATTTACGGATTAAATGCTGAGTAGTGCCTTGTGAGGGACATGTCTATTTTTCTGACTGATGTTTCTTTATCGATACAAGTGAGGTGATGAAGCTGAGCCCCTCATCTTGAATTTTGGAGGTGACACTAGGATTTTAAAACTGCCTCCACCGAATGCTTTCTTTTCTATAACAATACTTAATATATATAACCTTATCTTTGATCCATAGATGCTAGTTTTTGTTTGGGATTTTTAAAAGCCATACAGATTTTGTATACTATGATTTGGAAGTCAAAATGAGGGTTTTTTTTTCTCTGATTTGGAGAATTTTGTTTGTTTTGCAAGTGAGCTAATCTTAGCTAGCTTTAGGTTGTTAGAGTTGGTTATTTGACAATGAGTGTCTGAAAAAGTATATTCCTGTTTAGTTCGTTTTGCAGCTGAGAATGAATAAGCTCTTGCAGATAAAATTGGAGCCAACTTTTAGTACATTGTTATGCTTACGTAATAATGTATGCACTAGCTGAATTCCTTGTGGAAAGCTAAAGAGGTGGTTGATCTTTTGCTCTTCCTAGTCTCTAGACTCTAGCTGATTTAGTTGCTCAATATACTAGTCATAAAGATCTCAGGCATAGCAATGTTCATCTGGACTTTGAGCTCCAGATCGGGTATCAACTGCCAGTTGACCTGATCTAAGGAGCTATTTTATATTTCGTGCCAATTTTCATCAGTCTCCATTCACAATGTCTTTCTATCATTTACTCCATTCACAATGTCTTTCTATCATTTACTCCATGCTGAAAAGTGGCCATGTATGTATTCTGTGTGTAGACTTGAAGATGTAGGAAAGCCAAAGGCTGAAGTAGCTGCAAGACGAGTTATGGAAAGAGTTAATGGTGTAAATATTACACCTCATTTCTGCCGCATCGAAGACAAACCATTGGACTTTTATAGTGATTTCAGCATTATTGTCCTTGGGCTTGATTCTATTGAGGCAAGGAGCTACATAAATGAAGTAGCCTGTGGATTTCTAGGTAAGTTTGCTAGACAATATAGAGGACCTGGAGAAAGCTGACATGAAAGTTTTTTCTTCACTGCTTTAATTGGATGAGGCTATTTTATCATTTCACGTTATATGTATGCCTACTTTTGTATATCTACCTTATGTAGTTTCACTGCTGGACCATCCTTTGCAAATTGTGTTTCATAGTTGGTTGTTAAGTTCTGTTATTTTGTTGAATCTTATTCAGAAGTACTAGTAATCACGCATATGAACAGATATGATGAACATAGTTTCCTTTCCTACATTTTAGTTCCCATTCAAATTCAATATAAACCTACCTTTTAACCTGAAATGCAGATGCACATTTGGAAATTTTAACTTTATGAAGTCTTATGGTGTGAACATGATCCATAGTCTTTTATTGTCTATTTGCAATTCTGATGTACTTAAGTTTGTGTTCTTTCTGTTTAACAAGAGTATGATTCTGATGATAATCCTCGAGAAGAAACCGTCAAACCTATGGTGGATGGTGGAACTGAAGGATTCAAGGGCCATGCCAGGATTATAATTCCAGGAACAACCCCATGTTTCGAGTGTACCATTTGGTTATTCCCACCGCAAGTAAAATTCCCTCTATGTACTTTAGCAGAAACTCCAAGGAATGCTGCTCATTGTATTGAATATGCCCATTTAATTAAATGGAATGAGGTCAGCATATAACTTATTTGACTGCATTCTCCTGCTGGGTGTCTTTGCATTGCGTTTTTCAATAGGATATTATTTTTCAGGTCCATGGTCTCAAAAGCTTCGATCCAGATAATCCTGAAGACATGCAATGGGTTTATTCAGAGGTAATAAATTATGAGGGTATCTTTCAGCTGAACAATTGGAATTGTGTTTATTTTCTTATTTCTCCAATTTTTTATTCATAATTTCATATTTTTCTCGAAGGCTGTCCAGAGGGCTGAACTTTTTGGAATTCCTGGAGTCACATATTCTTTGACTCAGGTAAGCAAGGAGTATCTTTCAGTTTATTACCTTTCAGCTGCTTTCACATAGCTAAGTGCCTTTTGTAGCTCGGTACATCTTTTTGGCTGGCGATAGCTTTCAAATTATTCTCTTGTTTTTTTCTTAAGTGAAAGCTTGCATCATCAGTCCAGGAAGTGTAAATATGAATATCCATGTTCATGTAAATAGTTTCCAGTTAGTTGTTTCTGACCAAATTGTTTATGAGATAACACTGGCTTCATTTACAGGGTGTGGTGAAAAACATAATTCCTGCTATAGCTTCTACGAATGCTATTATCTCAGCTGCTTGTGCTTTGGAGACCTTGAAAATTGTTTCTGGATGCAGCAAGTCACTATCTAATTACTTAACGTATATCTCTGACTTCTAGATTTTGTTTTAGTGAAGATGGTCTCACGAATATTTCTAATTCATTCGATGTTACACCAATACTATAACTTTTTTATTCACTATTAAAGAAGTAATTGCATTTATGTTCACAGGTATAATGGAGTCGAAGGTCTTCATATTAAAGTTACGGAGTTTGTGAAGGATCCAGATTGCCTTGTTTGTGGTCCTGGTGTTCTAATCGAGATGGAGAAGTCCATTACTTTAAAAAAGGTGCTTCACATACTATTGGCTTTTTTATCAGTAATTTTTACTGCCGTCCCATACTAATTTTTTTTAATTTATCACTGCAACAGTTCATCGATCAACTGGAAGATCACCCTCATCTTCTCCTGACTAGAGTGAGTGTCTCATACAGGGGAGAAAAGTTATACATGCAGGCACCTCCTGCATTAGAAAAGGAGACTCGATCTAACCTGGATATTCCTTTATTTGATCTAATGAATGGAGTATCCAGGGGTATCGTTAATGTTAATGGAATGGCAGGCAAGGGTGACAAGAAGCAGTCTTGTATGAGGAAGTTACGCATTGCCTTTAAGGGGGTTGATGGGATTGCGGATATTGATATGGCTGGTGGGGCATAACCTCTGAGGCATTCCACATCTCAGGAGGTATTTAAATTGTTCAACCAGCTGCATAGTAGCGTAGATTTCCCTTTTTCAATCTCATAATTTCTGGCCAGCAAATATGGAGAATTCATGAAAAGCAGGATGCTGATCGCTTGGCATCCTCTCAAATTTCTTATACTGTGAATTTACATCAATGGAAATTGGGATTTTGCTTCAATTAGTTCGAGCGATATAAGCACGTGTTTTGGCTCCATTCTTTTGTCCTTGTAGTACCTAGTTGTGTTTGTGATGGTCCTTCAAGACAACTATGAGTTTGAGGCCAAGATAAGTTATGGCTACAAAATTTCCACATACCAGGCCAACTCTAGAGATGAAAGTCACTAAGTTGGTCTGATAATTAGCTGTGGTCTTTGTGGCTAGAATTTATTGCAACTTGAATTTTTTTTGGTAATATTTGATATATATACAAGGTTATTCTGCATGAAAAAATGTCTTTAAAATAGCAGTAGTATATTTTGGACAGAAGCTGTGATAGAGGTGAAGTTTAGAGGGGTCTGGCAGTACTTCTTGTGGGCTCTGGACCACTATGGAAATGATAAGTTAGTCATTTATCTATAAGGAGGGAAATGATATGCTACAAATGATACGAAATATTTATTCATCAATCCATACATTATTAGGTATACAAACGCACACACATGTGTCATGTGTGTGTATGTTTGAAGACCCCAAAAGTCCCAAGTCAGCAGGAATAGGACCCATATTAAAGTGGGTTAAATGTTAGGAATTCAGTATTACAGTAATTGGCTTTTTGAAAAAGAGTAGTATGGTCCATAAAATCTTGAGAAATCTGAGGCTGAATCTAACATTGATAGCAACTACTACTAGCAAGGGAATCCAATTATTCTATCCATACTCCAATCAATTGGTTCTTTTGCCTCACTATATCCCTTTTTCACATAATAGTATATCTTCCTATCTATCTTACATTTTTGTTATCCTACTTTACAATTATATGTACGTCGTTGCAAATATTGCACTTATATATTTATTCGCTATTTTATTCATCTAACTCAAATAACAAACTCAGTAGTTCAAAACTTCAAATTGGCCGATGGATTACAAAAATAAAAATAAAAATTGGCCGATCGATTAATTAATTTTATTTCCATTCAAACCCATTTAAGCAAATTGGGGATGGCTACACATGGTTGTTAAATTGGGTGGATTGGCTTATTTTATTTTATTTTATTTTATTTTTGGGTTAGGCCCCTAACCATCCTTTTCTGTGTATTGGGTCAAGTCGCCAATTTTGACGTTGATTGATATCCCTAACATACTTTATTTGCATGGTATTTTGGCTAAACAAAATTAGCATATGGCCTAAAATGCATTATTAGCCATCTTGATGTTAATTGATCATTTCTTAATCTTGCGTTTGGAGAGTACGATGGAAACACTATCTTCTTCAATTTTAGAAATCAAGAATGTGGAGTAAAAAGTTGGATAAATAATTTCACTAAATGACCCACACCTTCCGCAAGATTAGGACATAAACTAATGATTCCATTTCTTTCTTTTTAAGAGTGGGGTTGCTAGTGATTGATCTTTCAACTGTCCATGTTGAACTTGGCTGCATATCTATATTTACTTTGAAGACAAAAACAAGAAAAAACAGTTGTTTATGACTAGTTGGATGTAACTTAAACTATTATATCCCCAAAAAAGAAAGTACTAAGGTGTGAAAATAAGTAGTGGATGAGAGGAAAAAGTGCATGTACAATCACAACCAAGTATATATGCCCTCATCACATTCAAGTCTATCTCCGGATCAGATAATCTGGTTTGTGGGTCTATTTCTATCCCACAACTGGATAATATCAAAACACACACATAGAGATAATAATCATAATAATAATTTCATAAAGATTCACCCACAAACACTTCATGTGAAAATATCAGTCTACACCCTAATATTTGTAGTTCTATAATCTTTGCTAATTATATTAGTAAAAGAAGTTTTTTTTTTTTATTCTTGTGGTGTCAATTTCGATTGATCCTATCACCCTTTGCTTTGCTGAAGTATAGATTAGATTGGAATCTTGTTGACTTGAAAATTTTGTCTTTCAATTCGAGAGTATTCTGATCGCGTGTCTCAATTTCAACGACCGATGATCGAATAGAGCAGAATTGTTAGAGTGACAATGCATGATTTTGCATATATTTGGGTATAATTGTGCAAAATTTCAAATGTTAAGATACAAAATGATATTTATCCTACATATAAAAGATATGGATATAGTGTTGTGGGGCTGTGCTATAGACAGGATGGGCAAGTGACTCTCAAAGACCCCACTAATTCACATGCCCCAGCCCATAATCCCTCTACTTGAATCCCATCATCCCTTTGCCTTTCCAAATTTCTCTCCCTATTTAAAATCAATTCAGCATCTGATTCAACTAGGAAAAAGAAAAACAGATATAGAGAAAATAAAGTGAAGAAAAATACACAAGGCATGGAAGCTGCTCTGGAGTTGGAGGATGATGTCTTCTTCAAAGACTTGAGCAAGCAAATATCTCTCCTCATCATGGATGATGATGATCAACAACACTCTCACTCACACTCTCCACCATTTAATAGTCAGGTATTCAATCTTCAACTAACACAATCAAGATCACATATAGTACTCCTATCACTTAAACTTGAATACAAAATTCAAATTCTTGATTTCTTGTTGAAAGGCTTCCATTCAAGCAAACAATCCAGCAACACAAAGTTCATCATTTTTCAGCTATGACCAACACCAAGCTAGCAAGAGGGAGAGCAAAGGCACCGGAGTTTTCATCCCTCGTTCCTCGTCGAATTCCAGACGAAGGAGTGCGAGGCAAGCAAGATTCATGGCATCTGCGAACAAGTTTCAGAGGCCCTTTGATCATGGCTCAAGAGGGCTGTCTCATGACACCCTCATCAATCCATCATATGATCATTCATTTAGAAGATTTTGATCTTGACTACTATATTGTGTTGGTCTTTCATGATATGTGATGTATAATTGAAATAAAGAGGAGGTTGGGGAATTTGTTGATAGATGCAAGATGCATAATTGTTTGAGAGAGGTTTCAGCAAGTGTTTATGCCTCTCTAGTCTCTACTAAGAAGTGTATTTAATCATTGTTTTTTAGGGTTTTATGAATAATACATTAGTATAGTATTTCTTGGTTACCATAAGTGCAGAAGAATTTATTTTATTAGGATCTTTTAGTTATATTTTCCTAATATTGTAGTAACTTCTTTTTTTCTGATTGATGTAAATGAGTTTCAACTAAAATAGCTCAAGAATAATAATGTAATGACTAATGAGTTTCAACTAAAATATACTATACTATGATATTATAAAAAGAAAAAGTAGTGTACTAATTTTGCATTCTAGTAGTAGTATGATAGAAGTACCAACTGGCTAGACAACTTTGTCCAAGAAGTCTATGAACTGTATTTTTCATGGCTTAGATATGTAATAAATGAAATTGGCCTACAAGAATTCAATAATACCCTTTTTAGAATTTAAACTAAAAAGTGATCTGTCACCAAAGAAGTTAGAAGAATATATAGAGAAAATAATGTTTTATTTATTTTTTGGGTGCGTGGCACGAAGAAATATGAGAGTTGCATATAATCTTGAATTTATTCTGGGATATTTTTGTATTGTGGAAGGAATCTATTTAGCGAAAAAAAGCAAAAGAAGATTTGAAGAATTTCCACTTTTCCAGTCAGCATTGGGATCATTGGAGTTGGAATTGATAGCTAGTCGGTGTCATATGTGTAATTAACAATTAAGGGTTCATAAATTACAAAATTGTTTTTATAAAAATCATGTTATTGATCGATTTATTCGAATTGTGTATGCCTTTTCGTTTATGTTACACAAATTTCGTCCAGCAAGAAGGGTTTAGTAGTTATAAAAGTGAATTCATGATCTCACACTCGAATTATTTCGTGAAAAAAGTAGTTCTTTTATTCATTTTAGTCAAATTTTCCTATGATTATCCAACAATTTCGAAACTCATGGCAAAAATTGGATGGCGATGAAATCTTCCTCACTGTATTTAATATTTTGTGTATATATAAAGTGCTTTAATTAAACATACCAGGGATCGAATTATTTTGGTTAAAGAATAAGAACGCCACTAGTGTGACATCTTGATCCAATCCAACCGCCCACTTAGGAAAGATGAAGCAGTATTTGATTTTAATGCAAGTGAGGGCCCTAACATAAAAAATAGTACATCCTGGATATTTTAAAATCGCACAAGAAAGCAAATAAATGAATAATACACTTCGAATAAAAATAATTCATCCCCGTGACCGAGCTACCTCTTTTCAAATATAATTCGGTTAATAGTTAGAGAGTTAACTAATTTAATTGTGCTGAGTCAAAGTGCATTAATTAATGGCGAACAAATGAAGTATTTCAGTTTTATGAATTAATTGGTAACTAAAAATAAAAATTTTAAATTAAACAAGACAGGTACGCGGAGCGATATTAGAGCATCCACAATAGATGCCCGATCTCACGTCCTATCGTCCGAGATCGGGCTCGGGGATGATCAGGCATCCATTGCAGGCGTCGATCATGCCCGAGGACGATCGAGAGTTCAGTCGCTCATTGCAGGGGCACGCCCGAGGCCGAGCCCGATGTTTTTCAGTTTTTTTTTTTAAATTTTAAATTATTTAACCCTAATTTAAACCACAATAAATACTCCATTTTCTCCACTTTTCACACACCAAACCTTTCACTTTCTCTTATATATTCTCCCAATATCCACACTTTTAACAATGGATCCGAGTCAATACCCAAACCCCCATAATGTCGACGACGATATGCCCATGTTTGGAGGAGGAGGCGGCGGCGCCCGGTGGCCCGGCCACGAAGATTATTGGGTTGAGACACCCGGATCTGTAGGATCCACTTTCGTCTCCGACTCTGAGTTCGATCCGTTCCTTGGCACCGAGGAGTATCGGGTTGAGGAGATGGAACCTAGTTGTGGGCAACCTCCTGCCCCTGCGCGGCCGCCGCCGAAGAAAGGGAAGAAGAAGATGGCGCGGAAAGAAAAGGCGCCATCAGCCCAGTCCCACTCCCATCCGACGAGCTGAACGAGGAGTACGCAACAGGGCGTACTGACTACGAGTTGGATGAGTACCTGAAGGTGGCTCAGTGTTGGGTCGACGTATCGGAGGATTCGATATCCTCCAACAACCAGACTTCGGCCAGGATGTGGGATCGCATTGAGGAACGCTACAACGAGGTGAAACCGAAGTGGGCGTTCAAGCGGACCAAGGTTCAGCTGCGCAAGTATTGGGATCGGATCAAGCTCCACGTCAACAACTTCTGCTATATCTACAACAGGAACAGGGATGGAAGGGCTAGTGGTGAGAGCATGGAGGATGTCCTCAACAAGTCGTTGTCTGAGTACCAACGGCAGTTCGGGCAGTTCAAGCTGTACAATGTTTGGCTGATCTTGAAGGACAAGTCGAAGCTCAACGGAGGGATACCGGTTGGATCCTCGGCTACGAAGCGGACGAAGACCACCGCCACTGGCGGTTACACGAGCAGCGGCCCATCACCTATGGATCTGAACGCTGAGCCGGAAGGGAGTTCCGACACGCCTACGTCTACTTTTAGACGTCCCATTGGTACCAAGGCTGCCAAAGCCCAGGCCAAAGGGAAGGCGAAGGCGGGCGCGTCTGGATCGGCGGCCCCCCCGCAGGCTGCGTCTCCTCCATCTGCTCAGCTCATGGACAAAGCGATCGAGGAGTTCAGAGGTTATCGCGAGGTGGTTGAGTATAGGTTTATACTTGATGCCCAAAACAACCTTCGTCAAGAAACCGATCCGGAAGCCCAACAGAGGACTAAGAATATGATCAAGAATTTGGCCCAGAGGTTGAATTTAGATGACTAGTTTGGTTTTTTCTTTTTTTAGTATTTAAGTTTTAATGTAGTTTTTTTTAGCTAAGTATGATGTAGTTCCACTTTTAAATTAAGTAATGTAGTTTTTTTTTTTTTGGTATTTGTGGTGTTTAAAATAATATATTTTGGTTTTTTATAGTAATTAAAAATAAAATTAAAAAACAATGATTTAAAATTGAAATGAAAAGTGGATAAGAGATAGGGCATGCACTAGGGCTCCACCATTGCAGAAAGATAGAGCATGCTGACGTGGCAACCTCTAGGACTCTCACTAGGGCTTCCACTAGGGCATCCATTGTGGATGCTCTTAGGAGGGACAGGGTTTGTAGAAGTTGTGATATGACGAGAAATTGAGGAAATGATGATTTGTTGCGATATCAAACTCAAAAATTATTTTAATTTAATTTTAAAATAATTTACTATCTTTGTTGAAAGTTTGTCATAGTTTAATATTTTGGTCCGTCCTGAAAGTTTGTCACACTTCATTTTTTATCATCTTTGTTAGTTGACCTCATATTCTACTAATTCTATTCTACTCACATTTTATTATAAAACTAACACTCCCTCCGTCCTAAGTTACTTAAGTCGTATGCCATTTTGGGTTGTCCCAAGTTATTTGAGTCATTTCTTTTTTTGGCTAAAAATAAAACATCTAATCTCACCTATTTTATTCTTTCTTTTACTTTTATCTCTTATCTTTCTCTTACTTTATTCTCTCATCTACTCTATTTAACTTGCTAAATATAACTTTCTAAATCTCGTGCCGAAAAGAAACACCTCAAGTAATACGAGACGGAGGGAGTGCTTTAAAAGTAAGACTCACATCCCACCAACTTTTTTAACTCACTTTTTATTACATTTCTTAAAAACCGAGTTGGGTTAAAGTAAGACAATATTTGGGGATGGAGGTAATTGATAACTATTTTTTTTATTTTTTCTTGTTTAATTAATACACAAATGACAGCACCTCTTAAAGTAACCCTATATCATCATTCATAGTCAATCATTTTTACACATTTCGGGGCCAGTAATATCCAAAATTCTAGCGTTAGTGTAACTTTTAAGAGGTGTTTAGTACATGGGTCATGGGGTAATTTCTATGGAGTAGTTATGTGGTAGTGATATTTACAGAGTGCACTGAATTTTTTATCCTGCCTAGATTCAATCGAACAATAATCCAATACAAATTTCGCCCAATCACACCACAAATCAAGGGCTCGAATCGCTGGATGACTTCTAAAATTGAAGGAATTCTGATTTTGAACCTTGTCGTTCTTGGTTGTTGAAACCCCTCATCACCAATGGCGGAAGTCTACTTCTCCTTCTTCTCTCTCCTCCTACTCATCCCACTCTCTGTGCTACTCATCCTCTACCTCATCGTCCGCCCCAAGGCCGTCCGCGTCCCGATTAAGAACCGCCACGTCTTCATCACCGGCGGCTCCAGCGGCATCGGCCTAGCCCTAGCGCACCTCTGCGCCCAGAGCGGCGCCGACGTCTCCCTCCTCGCGCGCAACCCCGCCCGCCTCGAAGAGGCGCAGAAATCCATCAAGCTCGCCACCGGCCGCGACGTCAGGGTCTTCAGCGCCGACGTCAGGGACTACGACGCCGTCAAGCGCGCGGTGGAGGATGCCGGCCCGATCGACGTGCTCGTGTGCAATCACGGGGTTTACGTGCCGCAGGAATTGGAGGAGCAGGAACTGGAGGAGATTAAGTTCATGATCGATGTGAATCTCACGGGGACTTTTCATTTGATCAAGGCCGCTTTGCCCGGGATGAAGAAGAATCGGGCTGAGAAAGGCCCCGGTTCCATTGCGATTATGTCGTCGCAGGCAGGCCAGGTGAAGTACCCCAAATTCACTTATCGAATTAGGTTTCCCTTCAGCAAAATGCAAGTTGTGATTAACTGTTGCTCTTAATTGTGTGATGTATGATGAACTGATCTGTGAAAGTTGGGCTGTTTATGAACTGTTTGATACTTTGATGTGAAGCTAGAAGAGCTCATTAACTGTGTAGTGAATGTAATTCAAGCGTTGAGCTGATTTATGAAAGTTGGGCTATTAGTAAACTGTTTGATACTTTGAAGTTGGATGTGAAGCTGAAAAGAGCTCATATATGTATTGTTTGCAGTCTAAATAATTAATGATTGATGACTGATATTTGTATTTTCTTTCTCACCATTCATTATTTCAGGTTGGAATTTACGGATACACAGCTTATTCTGCGAGTAAGTTTGGCCTCAAGGGTTTGGCTGAAGCGCTGCAACACGAGGTTATAGCTGACAACATTCATCTCAGCCTAATTTTTCCTCCGGACACTGAAACTCCTGGTTTTGCAGAAGGTATGAATTTCCTAATTATTCCACTTGAGATTGCTCACCATGAATAATCTACTTATTATTCCTTGTCTGCACAACACACATCTACTTATTACTAGTTTGAAGTTTCTAAGATGACATTTGGCATTGTAAGTCAAGAAGGTTTAGTTACAATTTTTGGAACAATATTTGTTTTAACTTGGTGGGAAACTCTCTTATAGGAGAAATCACTTTAGATTAGTGCTCTAGCTCTCCAAGAGTCCAAGTTTCACTTCTTTTTTAATTTTGTTTTTCAGACAAAGAGCTTAGGTTTTTATATGCTGGATTGTAATACATTATTTAATAAAATTAAATTGAAACTAGAAGTTTGCTTCCTCCAGCACAACTTGATGGAAATAAGAAGCTAGCTATCCGGGGTATCCTGACAAACAACAAATAAGAAATAAATACTTGTATCGAAAAAATGTAAGCTAAAACACATGAGAACTGTTATTCACATATTGTTGTAGAGGTTCTGGGGCAAAATGTCTAGTAGCGTCTGAAACATGTGCTGGAATCCTCAAGTTGCAACACTCAATTGGTTGTTGTTTTTTGTAAATTTACCTGTTTTATTATTTGGACTGATCGTATTGCAACATTCATTGATATTACCTCTCGATGGCAGAGAACAAGAGACGTCCCCAGCTGACTAGTATAATAGCAGCTTCCTCTGGCGCAATGAAAGCTGATGAAGTCGCTCTAAAATCTCTGAAAGGAATCCAGTCGGGCACATTCATAGTCCCATGCAACTTGGAAGGATTCTTACTGGCTGTTGCGACAGCTGGTTTATCCCCTCAGAGGTCGTGTCTGAGTGCGTTCGTGGAGGTAATGACCGCTGGTATTATGCGTCTGGCCGGCTTAGTTTTTCAATGGAATTGGTTCAGCAGCATCGAGAAATGGCATGCAAAGAAGTAGTTGGTTACTTGGATCTACTCTGTGCCCACGAAGAAGTATCTTGGCAGCGAAAGACTCTGAGTTTTGAGAATAGTGAAAGTGTTATGGCTTGCTGCAGTTGTCTCACTATGGCTCCGTTTATACTTGAACCGCTGTCGCTGTGCACCTCCTGTGTGTTTGTATCAGTTGAAAATCTTTCTAACTTGTTATAGTAGGATGATCTGGTTGTATTTGCCGAAAGAAAAGGCAAATAAGTAAGTGTTTTATTTCCAGAATGTAACTAACCGTGATATTTTCAGCGAATCCTTTTTCGGGTTATATCCTCGGTTTGGATTGGAGAAAATCTTTGCATTTTAATTTTACCTTGTCTATTTTTGTTCAAAATGACATGTCCAATGGTTATTCATACTGATTAATTTTAATAGGAAAGGCCAAAGTTAGAATCCGAATGTCCAAAGAATATTTTTATTATTGAGTTAATTATTTATAAAATTAGTATAAAATTTGTTCCTCACCTTTCAAAATTTGAATAAATCATGAAGTTTTAAATGTTCTCTATTGTCTCAGTTGACAAAATTTGTTTTACTTTATTTTATTTTGCATTTATTATGCTTAAAATTAATATAAATATATGTTACAATTCATCGACATTACCAAAATTTTACACGTGTGAACCAACTTAGCACCTGAGTTGGCTGAAAACATTTCCTATGTGGAACAACTGAAAATTTCTGAAATTAGTAATTTTTCATTCAAATTCCGAAAAATGCTTAATAAATTAAAATTTAACCAAATTTCGTAATTATAGTTAAATAAGTGAATTTTGCTGCTGAAAGCAAGGGTTTAACAGTAAATTGAGAATGGATGGATTAAATCCCCATTCCCACTCTCAATCCGTTCTCAGTTGTCACTGAAGAAGTCATTTCCATGGCGTCTTCCTTTGCAGCTCATACGCACCCTTTATCATGGACATCCTCAATGAAGCTGCTCTCTCATTCGTTTCTCCCTCCTAATCGCAAGAGCTCGTTGCTGTCTTACCGCAGAATTTGTATGTCAAACTGTCTTTCGCTCTCCGCTTCTGTCAATTCCACTGTGGAAACCAGCAATACCTGCTCAACGCTGCTTGAACTGTGTGAAGGTCACGTGCCCGATCACGTGCTCCGGAGGCAAGCTTTTTCATGGTTTTCAGTTGTGTTTCGTGTGGAAAATGAATGTTTAGGGATTGGGTTGATGTAGGATAACATTTGATTGGTCTGGAGTAAGAAAATCCCTAGAGTTGGTTTAACTTCATGTTCTCACAGTCATTATATGAATTCCGATTGTTATTTTGTTTGCTTTTCTTTTCTTTCTCGGTGATGAGTTGCTTAGATTTATTGTTTTCAGGGCGGAGGAGGTTGGATACATAGTGCCCACGCCAGTACAGAATGAGGCGCTTCCGGTGTTATTTTCCGGCCGTGATTGTGTGATTCATGCTCAGGTCGATACAATCCAGTGTTGCTTAAATGTATTTACATGTTTTTCTATATTCGCTCAGAAAATTCTATGAGGCTTACATTCCGTGGCGGTGGCAAAAATGGGACCTAAAATCGAAAAAAATCCACAAAAATATAAAAGTATAAGGTTAGAGAAATGAAAAGGACATGAGATCCTAGAATGGACCTTATATTTTTCTGAGAATTCATTATGTATGAGGCCATTCTCATGATTAAGATAGAGTCCATTTTAAAACCTCAAACTCGATAGCAATGGTGTATCATAAGCTGATTTTTACAACAATTCCAAAACGAAATCTGATAGTAACTGTTCTTTTCTGGTTTTATTTCTCTAGACAGGTTCAGGAAAGACCCTAGCATACCTACTTTTGATATTCTCAGTTGTCAATCCACAAAGGTCATCCGTACAGGCTGTGATTGTTGTGCCCACACGAGAACTCGGTATGCAGGTAATTGATTCTTCCTTCTATAATTTCTGTGTACAGATCTTAGTGTTATGAAATGAGTTCTGGATAATGAAATGCTTTTTGTATCTTTCTAACAAAAGGTCACAAAAGTTGCCCGTACTTTGGCTGCAAAATCTCTGCAACTTGAGAATGAACAGAAGTCATGTACAGTCATGGCTCTTTTAGACGGTGGAACATTGAGAAGACATAAGAGTTGGTTAAAGGTAATTAACATTCCTGTTACTATATACTCATATCTTTATTACAATGAATTCAAACTTCTGTTATGACTTTCTGTGATTAATTATGTTAAATGAGTCATACAAAGTTGAGATTCTTCTGGTGTTCTCCCAGAACTACTAATCACAAAAATTTCATAGTAACAGGTGGAACCCCCTGTTATAGTAATTGCTACTTTGAGGAGTTTATGCCAGATGCTTGACAAGCATATTCTGAAGTTGGATTCCTTGCGAGTGTTGGTAATTGATGAGGTACCCAAATTATTTCCATGTTTAATGTAATTTCTTTTCACAAACCAAATTATATGCTACAATCCCTAGGCTGCCATTCCAATATTTTTGAGAAAATGTTTAAAAAACTAATTTTGGCTTTCTGTTGGGTAAGAAACTTCTGGAAACAGTTGCGGCTTAGCAATTCCATGGGTGGTTTCAGTTGTAGTTCCTAAGTCTTTGTGTTGTCCTAATACTTAAGTTACTTGATGGACAAAGTTGGGCCTAAGAATTAGCATTCAAGTGCACCAGAGTGTTTAACTCTTCGGTTACTTTTGTAACTTACTTTCTGTATGCTTTCATCTGTACATTTAAATGCCCAAACATATGTGGTGCTGTGGCTAATATATTGTTCAATCTGTAGGTTGATTTTATGTTTAATTCTTCTAAGGAGGTGAGCTCTTTGAAGAAGCTTTTGACAATCCACTCGTCAATCAATAGCCGCCAAACTGTATTTGCTAGTGCATCTATTCCTCAGCATAGACGATTTGTGTATGACTGTATTCAGCAGAAGTGGACCAAGGTTAGTAAATTAGACTTATACCATACTAGTCATATGTAAATACGGTGTCACTATCTGCTAGTTATTAAATCTGTTGTTTGTTATGACAGGCGAATGTTGTGCATGTCCATGTAAATCCAATTGAGCCAATGCCTTCGTGCCTATATCACAGATATGTGGTGAGAAAATGCAGCAATAGGAATTTGAGATGATAACTTATTAACTTGCAATGTGCAATCTATTGTTGATGAAACCACATATTGGTTCATTGTCTTCATTTTGTCAATTCAGATATGTGGTAACAAAGAGAAGTACTCTAAGCTCCTACAATTGTTACAGTCTGATGCTCCTCAATCGGCCATCATTTTTGTTGGAGAGCAAGTTAGTGCCTTATAGCTCTGTCAATTGTACACTCGATCAATATCATAAAGTACTTTTGGATTGGTTAGGATTTATTGCATTGCATAAACCAAAGAAGGCTGTCTTTCATGACATGTGATTCATGGTTACATGACCATGGTTATAGAAGCCTTTTCTCAAGATAAACAGGGATAGATGTTATGTTATCTTGGTGTTTCTGAACAGTGATCAAAATAAAATTGCATCTCTGCACCTGGTATTTATACTTTATGTGTGTACCTGCCAAAAGTAGTTCCACCGGTATGTTAATGGTTACCCAAAAATATACTCCCTCCGTCTTCTAAAAATAGAAACTTTCTATTTGAGGAAATTTCTTTCTCTCTAATAAGGTGGAACACATTTTCCACTAACACACTTTTCTTTCTATCTCTCTCTTACTTTACCAATTTTGCGTTAAAACCTGTGTCGTTTCTAAAGTTCCTATTTTTAGGGGACGGAGGGAGTAGAACACAATCCTCATCTTTGTGAGAATGAGCCTTTCTTAAATTTTACTTGATCATTTTAAATAACTCAGTGTTTGCATTCCGATCTTCAATATGCTGTGTGCTGATCATATGATAAAACTTTTAGTACTGCAAGAAGGTTCTTAGTAACGAACTAATGGTCCACTATCTAGGCTAGATGAAATTACTCAACCTCCTATTTATTGCAGTGAAATTAGAATGCACACTCATCGATCATATAGATTGCTCTTATTTTGAAGATATCAATGTCAATGATGGGGTTATTGCATCTTGTTCATGATATGCAGTCTGAGAAGTCAAAGAAAGCTGGAAATGCTCCACCTACAACTCTTTTGATTGAGTTTCTAAAAACATCATATGGAGGACACCTAGAGTTAGTTCTGTTAGAGGAAGACGTCAATTTTAACCAGCGAGCTACATCCATAACTGTAAGTTCATCTGTTCTCAGCTAGGGAAAGAATATCTGAGATTAATCCCTGTGCTGACTGCTATCCTTTCTGTTTGTTGCTTCATTTTGAAAATAGGACCTCAAGCAATCAGGAGATTATCTTCTTGTTGCAACAGATATAGCTGGTAGAGGAGTTGATCTGCCTGAAACAACCCATATATACAACTTTGATATCCCAAAAGATGCAATTAATTATCTTCATCGGGCAGGAAGAACAGGCAGGAAGCCTTTTTCAGAGAGTAAATGTTACGTCACCAGCATTATATCAGCAGAAGAACGCTTTGTCTTGCAGAGATTTGAGAATGAATTAAAATTTCAATGTGAAGAATTGTTATTTTCGGAATAGCTCTTTACTCTCACATTGTATACAACTATATTCTTTTTATAGTTTCTAGTTGTATACATTTTGTCTCTTTCCCTCATCTATATCTCGAAGGATAACAAGGATCAAGTTCCTTCAGTTATCTAAGAAAACACAGTGCGTTCATGTTGTGAATAACTTTTCTCCAGTTTGATTATAATAGTTGATTAAATATGACTGAACTTCTTTCACACCGTTGAACGTTAATGAAAATCTCTTAACTTTGCATGTTCATTATGGGAAGCATGTTTTGTCATTTCTGCTTGCATTCATTTAAACAGATGTAAAACTAGCCAACCAGGTTTCTGTCAACTTTTTGAAGGATTTATTGCTATGCTGAATATTTCTTCAGAGATCCACGTTTTGAATACTTATTAGGTAGTAATCCCTATAATTTATGTAATAATGGCAAGAATTAATTGTGACTATGAAACAATTGTAGAATTTTGAATTCTACATTATAGGAACAAATAAACAAAATGGAAATGTAGCTCTGATAGAATGTGAGGATAAATAATTGCTTCAGCACTCTTCGTATGTGACAGAAGTCCATGATTCTCTCATGTTTTGGATTTTCACCCCAGACCGAAGGGAGCCAAAATTGTTATATCACTGTTCCATCTTTGATTATTGCATTTTTCAATATTATAGTAACGCCTGATCGGATGTAAAATCCTTCTGAAGTTCTGTCAGCCTCTTGTACACCCTGCAAATCATCAAGATGTAGTGAGTGCTTAAAAAAGAACGTCTGTAGCTGCTGGTAAGTAATCCGAGAAAAACTTACATCTGAATTTTCAATGACAACATTTTTACCAATTCTAGCATTCTTGTCAATGATGCATTCTCTGCAAATGGAGAAATGTGTGAACGAAAATAATGTGAAAGAACTTATGAGGATTTAATCATTAGTCATAAACAAATACTGTACTTGATTCTTGTATTCTCTCCAATTCCTACAGGAACTTTCCCCTTTGATAAGGCCGAGGCAATTTCTGAATCAGTTTCATAGAAATCAGCTCCCAGCATCACCGTATCCTGCAATAACCTTAAAGCTTAGAAAACACTTTATATGTGGAAAAAATAACCAAAATCTGAAACAGGTACATATGCAATCAACTTTTTTCCCTGCTTCATGTTTTTATTCTTTGAGGTTAATTTTGGGAAGGCTGGCTGGCCTACTAACTACTATACATTGCTGTTTACTGGTGTTGCCTATGGGTAAGTATTGGCGAAAACCAGATATTATCAAGAGCTTCAGTTGTAGGATTGAACCAGATCCAAGGACTAGGATGAATTGTACTTTAAGAAATTCATTTAGTGTATTGCTGGATTTCTGTTCTGGGTTGATGATGAGGAGACTATTCTGTAAAGTGTTGAAAATTCAGAAGCATAGCACTTCTGGCAAATCTAACCTTTAGGTGAGCCTTTGAGTTTATGCGTGAACGAATACCAATAACACTGTGCTCGACTAAGCAACTGGTCAAGAAACTACCATGCGAAACTATAGAGTCAATAATCTGCAAAACAAAAATAAGCTTCCTGAAGATGTTAAGACGGTGGCTTTTGAAAGTGATGTGATATGCAATTTTAAGATTCTCTGTCATGCAAAAAGTGTGGTGACCTTGCTGTCATCTATCTTTGATGGTGGTAAGTTTCTTCTAGATGTGTAGATTGGCTTTGTAGCATCATAGAAGCTGAATCTTGGTGGCTGAAATGACAAAGCAATGCAAGAGAAAAAAACATCATTGTTAATTTACAAAAGTAAAGAGAGCTTAAGTGATGATGACATCTTAAAAGAGTAGACCTTTGCACTACAGAAACCTTACATGTTCTGTAAGGGCTAGATTTGCTTCAAAAAAGGAACGTATTGTCCCGATATCTTCCCAGTAGTCGTTAAATAGATAAGCCTGCATAAAGTTTTCACAGTTCAACAACGTGCAACTTAGATTCAAAAACATGTATGGAATTGTATTATTGAAGAAATTATTGCTGTCTAAGTTAAGAATTCTTTAGAAGACCTGAATATGGAATTCTCTAGCTGATGCAGGGATTATTTCTGATCCAAAATCGTTCGCAGTTGGGAAACGCCATCTCAAGAAACAAAACAACTGATAATGCTAAGTCTTCACATATTTGATAACACAGATATTTGTATTCGAGTGGTTTTATACTTACCTTAAAAGATTGAGAAGTATATCCTTCTTGAAGACATAAACTCCCATTGAAGCTATATAAGGCTTCTTCTCTGCCTCTTCTTGAGAGAGTCCAAGAACTGTTGTGTCTACTGCCTGAAATATACCACTGTAATTGCTTCCCTCCATAATTTAGAGAACTGTTGACAGGAATAAGTATTTATATCCACAATTACCATTGCCTTCAACTCATTCCCCCTTGGTTTTTCACTGAATGAAAGGACCCTTCCTTTATCGTCAATCTTCATCAAACCAAAATCTGAGGCGCGGCTATCATGGAAAGAGATGAATCTTATAGAATATATATGTGTTTGTGTAGAAGGAAATACCAAAGCTGGCAGTTATGGATTTTGCTTTCTTCAGATCTAATTACTTCCCTTCTTGTTTTTTACTTTCAAAATCTAAATGTGGACTTATTTCTGTTTATGTTATCGTTTCTCTTATTATTCTCTAAATTTTCCTACACCGAGTTGCAGGGAACCTACTAGTGCAATGCATCATACTTATACTTGATCAAATTCTTTTGCACAAATATAAATGCTAAAATCACAGGGATGCTTGGCTAAGGAAATCAATTATAGAATAGCTGCTTACTAGCAGCAATATAATGTATAGCAACTACTTATTTTTCTTGAAAACTATTAATAATAGTACTATTAAGCTGCAAAAAAGTGATATACCTTTCGTCTATAGGTAAAGATGATAAAGTAATATCTGCCCCACTTTGGCGGTGAGACTGCAGAAAACAAAATCTTATGCAATGTTAATGCTGTGAATAAATAGACTTCATTTGTTTTTGAGAAGATTTGAGTTGAACTGCAGTCATTTTGCACTAAATCTTTATGTTGTAGCCGGTAGCTACCTGAACAAAGTCCATGTAGTCCATCCTGTACAAGTGATCGCCAGATAGAATGAGAACATCTTCAATGTCTTTACTTCTTGGATCCTGTGGTGCATGGAACACGAATCTTCATATAAATACCATACATTTGCAGGCTCATGAATATGTTTCTATCCTTTACATGGAGTTGATGTCTTTGCATCTGAAGAAATGCTACTACTATATACATATTGTTACGAAGCAGAATCATCGTACCTCAAAAAGCCAGTGGAATTGCCGCACAGCATCTGCAGTGCCTTGAAACCAATTTTTACCTGCCTGACCGGGAGTTTGAGTGGCAGCTAATACCTGACTTACCAAGTACTCATCAGTATCATATTCGACTAAATCATGTGTGGTTCTTCATCTGAAACATCTCTTTCGCATGTGATCATGTTTCCCTGTGTAAAAAAGTGTGGAGACATTTACCTCAACAAAGCCATCTCCAAACGAGACACCGCTTCCAAAGTTGTAAGCTCTTGCGAGATGCCTGTTGAGTGATGCTGAGTTGAACTGAGTGAGAATATATACTTTGTTGACCCCACTGTTGATGCAGTTACTCATTGGCACATCGATTAGCCTATATGCTCCTCCCATTGGAACCTAAATTGTCATCGAGCAGCAGAAGCCATCTATGTTATAACATGACTGTGAGAGTGGCTTGTTTTGAAAATATGCATTATATTTCATAACTACTGGTATGTATTTGACTATAGATGCTGCGGAATGGTGTACTCACAGCTGGCTTGGCACGGCGCTTTGTGAGTGGGAACAAACGGGTGCCTGCTCCTCCTCCGAGAATAATGGCGACAACAGTCCTCGCATCCCTCTTCTCCACCTCCAGGTCCCTCAACTGTATAAGCATCAATTGTGGCATCAAAATCAGGGTATTTATTCTCTGTAATCATGTATTTCTTGAATGCTGGCATTTATACAGAAAGGATGAGAAAAAGGATTTTTGGTCCACAGTTTCATCTTGCATTGAAACCAAGAATCTCACCTTGGCCTCACCTGCCAAGTCAGCTGTGAGTGAATTGCAGACATGGCTTCTAATACCATTGCTATTCTTCCTCTGCTGAACTGGAGTAAACTTGAGCTTCTGCCCCATGAACTCTCCACTGCTGAACTTCACTAGCCTCCCGCTTCGAGTGTAAGATCTCGTGGGGCGGTGCAGCTGCCCTGTGGCAGACAGGGCAACGCGGCCGTCGGCAGTGACTGCCATTTTAATAGGCTAGTTTCTGCAGTTTTTCATGTATATATGAAGAAAGAATAGAGTCTTCTGTGAGTGTGTGTGATTTGGGTACATGGATTGCATGCCATTGATGCAGTGAGCCACGCTATCCATATTCAACTGCGTCCACCAATTTTTCTTTTGTATTCATGTGAATCATGCCAAATCAAATTGCAAGTTTTCTTTAATTTAGTTGTGTTCGTATTAATCGTATGTATAGTTTACTTATAACTAGTACAAATATTCTCGATTGTTTCGTTTATTTATTTCTCTAAGCCTGTGAGTTATTAATAAATTTAGGTTTAATTTAATCTACAAACTGCACGTTTGCACGTTTGAGGTTGAGGGGGATATTGGTCGATCAGAAGAAAGAACATCACTAGGGTATAATGGTATATAGAATATACTCCAGTTTAATTTCTTCAATAAATAAGAAGGATATCCTAATGTCTTTATAATTTGATTTTATATTGAACAATATGGTATATAGAATATACTCCAGTTTAATTTCTTCAATAAAGAAGACGGGTATATTCTTCTGCTAAGGATATTCTCGCAAATCTCACACCATCAGATAAGAACTTTCCTTAAATCTTATTCAAATCGATTCTGTCATGTTGATGCAACAAAATAAAATCAATCAAACTTGAGAATTTGGACATTTTCAATCTGTTACACTGAGACAATATTTTGCTATATTATAATCCTTAAAAGTCTCATTTTTTTTTTTCATATTTATTGTACTTATCAAGGTGAACAAACATTTCACTGATTCAACAAGATTTCTTCAAGAACTCTTTAGGTTGGGTCTCGTCAACATAAACCTCCTTAGTGCGATCATTAGGACCCATGTGGTCTTCGTAACTTTCTCCTTTATCATCAAAAGCAGTGCTGAGCTCAGGACTGTTTTCAGCATTTGTGCCTGCAGCCCTTTGAAGAAGCCGAGTATCCCTTCTCTTTCCCGGATTGAACAAAGTGTTCCAGTAATAGATTTACGGGGTCGTGATTTGGGCTTACCATCTTCACTCTCATCTGATTTTGCTGACTGGATCACCACTTTACACCTGTGCATTATCCAGATGAGCTCTATGTTTCTACAGAAGCAGTAGGATAACAAACTAAAACAATCTACGCAATAACGTTCATGATTGCAAGCCCCAAGGAGGAGGGTAAAAAGTGTTTCTGAAGAGAAGGAATGAAGACAGAGATTCACCTTATAGCTGGATAAGTTAAACAGGTAGCAATACATTTCGAGACTGCACCGTAAGCAAAAGCAGAGAAAGCAGAAATAGCTTCTGGAGATGACACCTCATCCGTTTGTTTATTCACACTACTCTTTAGAAGCCTATTTTTTAACTGATCAAATACTGTATACTGCATGGCATTGCAATTAGTATAAGAATCTGTTTGGCCTGTCTAACAAATATTTACAAAGCCACAGTTTGAAGAGAAAGAAAAGAGGTACCTGTATGGATGGATTTGCAGTAAGTAGAAGGGAAATTCCCAGACCGTCAAATGCATCGCTGAAAGTGCCCTCTGAGAGAGATTTCCACAAGCCTTTTGATTTTCCAAAATCACTTGTTTGCATTCTTGAAGATGCTGTATCAAGAGGCTGTAAAACTAATATTAGGATGTTGGGATAGACTGCAGGATTCAGACAGGTGCTGCTAACATAAGAACATATTGATCCTCAACAAGCATGTTCATACAAGAGTTTGAAGAAGCAACACCCATTAAAGTAAGCTTCTAAGCATTGCATTACATTAAACTTCAGTGCAAACTTAATACACCATCAATTTTATAGCATACATTTACAATATATACCCTACTGTTAATGTAACAAAACATCATTACAGAAATCCGTTAGTGCCAACACTATATAAAATCTGAATATCAATGAAGCTGAGACGTGCCTGTGTCGCTATGACTGTGCATGCACCAGCAGCAGCAGCAATTAATAAGTTAGCAGCAGTTCCTATGGATTTAGATTTGCTTTCTCTCAAGTACAGCCTCTTAAAAAAGCTATACCCATAGAAGTAGATAAACTGTGAAATGAAGGACTGCAGGTTCTTCGTGCCCAGGCCCTGGTACAAAGACAGTACTTGACCTTGGGATATTGCTTCCCACAAAACATCTGAAATATTCCTGTTATCACAGGAAAACCAATCATATTGCCCTTTTAGAACTGACACTATATGTATTATGTAACTAGTCACTACTACATCATACTGCTCAGCCAGACAATGGACAAGACAAAGATACAAGATTTTAAAGATGGGCAAAAGGTATGTTTAGAATTAGACCACACAATAAAAGATGCAAATCTGCAAGCAATAGATAGACATCCCAATAGGACATGTCTAACATTAGTGTAACAATATAAGACAGCAATGCATCTCCAAGGGATAACTGAGCTCTGTGCTTGTGAGTGTTACATATATGTATGTCCATGCATGTGTCAATCTCAAGAAAATGATGTGGTAGAAGACACCAAGACTAAGGAGACAAAGCACACTTTCATCAGAAGCTATTGCATGCACTTGTTGCCATCTGTTGCTGGTCAGCACAGAGAAAGCATTTGTAAAACTAATACTAACATTAAAACTTCCTTTATAACCACTTCACTGGCTTTGGTAAATTGCTAGAGTATATATTTTAGCATTGGTTGTAGGCATGTGATAGCAACTTAGTAGTCTAATCATATACTACCAATTAACAAAATATTTGTAAAGTAACCAGAGTTTGTGATTTTAATTATCTTATCTTACCAGTTTTATCTTGTTGTTTCGGTATCCCTTTCATCCTCAAGCACAATTGATTGAGAATAAATTACTCTGAATATGCATTTTCTGTCACACACACACATCATTTTCTTCTATCAAGATAATGACACTGGCGGACACAACAAGAACCGATCTTAATTTCTAAGATTTCAATATATACTCTGCATACCGATAAGTCTTGCATCTATTTTTCCTCCAAACCATTCTAATCTCTGGATACATTATTTTTACTACGATTGAACTCACAGTCAACCAAAGGTCCAGCATAAGATCAAACGAATTCGATACTGCTTTTAAAACCTAAAACAAAATAGCTACTGCAAATAATTCACAGCATGATCGCCCACTTAGAAAAAAGTTAAAAACAAAAACAAACTAAACATCGAAAAACACCAGATCAAAGTTCAAAAAAAGAAAATATCAGCAACCTGTATCTCTGATGTTGATGAGCTCGATTCTCAGCTTGATACCTAGTTTTGCAGGTGTCGAGCGGATACAAGATGGTGGTGCTAACCAGCGCACCAACCGCACCCGACGTCGCCTCCACTAACGACTCCATATCAAGCGCCAACCTTTAGAGTTATCCACACGCAACAAGCAGCAAAAATGAAGGAATTAAATGAGTAGAAAATAAGAGTAGGGAAAATTCAGATCAGCTGTTCCGCCTAACAAGTAATAAACATGTATAGAGGTGAAAAACAAACCTCGAGAGTTCCGAGAACGGCGGCGATGGATAAATTCGCCGGCCGAGACGGAGAGAGGTGGTGATCGCGGTCAGAGCTGAGCTGTCTGGTAATCGTATTGGGATTTGGGAAGCAGAGTATGGGCTATTTATTGCCTATTGCCAGTATTTTAATAGAGTGGGATCAAATTCATTAAACCATCTACCGTCTTGTGATAAACGTTGGGATAACTATGGATACCGTATACTTTCACTTAATTTAAGTACGGTAAAACACTCCATATATTCTTCTACTTTGATTATTTATTTTAACATGTCCTTATACAATATTTTCATTTTAATTGGTCCTTATACTTCTAAATTTTATATCAATAAATTATTTTTAACAGATTTTATTCAATCAGTTAACTTTACTGTTAAATATTTTCACTTCATCAATTATTATTTAAATAAACTCCACGTCATATCTTATTTAACCAAATCCGCACGTATTAAGAAAAAATTAGATAATTAAACATATTACACCTACCCTACACTTGAACCTCCTTTCAATAAATTCTTAATAGCAGTCATAGTTCTTGTTCCCAATATTTAATGAAAGTTCTTGCTCCTGCTTGTCTTTAATACGCAGAGAGGAGGAAAATTTTTGTTTGATTACAAGGGCTGAAACTCAATGAAGAAGATTGATTTAAGCGCAGGTTAATTGAAGTTTGAATATTACTAATTATTTGGTTTCAAGAGTAGGTTTCAGTGATATAAATTTGAAAAATTGCTATTTGGATTTCTTTATAAAATTTCATGCTTTATCTTTATGTTTTTTTTTCAATTAAGATATTACGTGAAATATATTTAAATAATTAATATATGATGTCTTATTTCATAACAGAACAATTAATAATTCCGTTAAATAAGGATTATAATATATCAAATATAAAAATACAGAAACTTGCTCAAATAAATTTTTTTATAAGGACCTATTGAAATAAATGATAAAGTACAAGGACCTACGTGTGTTTTGCCTTTATATAATAGTACTAGTATGTACTCCCTCCGTCCCGCTAAGATGACACATTGCTTAGCCGGCACGGGGTTTTAAGAGTTATTGGTTAAAGTGTTTAATTGGAGAGAGAGAAGGTGGATGTAAGTATTAAAGTAGAGAGATAAAGAAAGATGGATATTTTAATAGGAGTGAGAAAAAATGGTTGAGTGTATTAATTGGAGAGAGAAAGTTACCAAAAAAGGAAATGTGTCATCTTAGTTGGGACAAACTAAAAAGGAAAACGTATCATCTTAAGCGGGACGGAGGGAGTAATATCATTATGGAGCTGGCCACTAAAAGCCCCTACACTCAAAACACCATATAATAGGGGATCTTCCTGTATTCAAAAGCACCCAACCAAAATTGTTAAAATTCGTTTCACTAAAATTTGTTTATATTTGATGTTATTTTTCTAAGATAAAGTGAAAATTTTGTTCATATTTAATGTGTCTTTTTTGAAAGAAATGCCAACTATGATTTTAATATTATGTGTTTTGACTTGAAACTATATTTTTCCATTAGTGTATATCCGCACACATATACTTTTCTCTAGAAATTAAATTTGCATTGTGTCTTAATTAAATAAATAGCCATGATTGATTTTCACAGAGAATGAATGCTTTTTATGTGGCTGTTTGAATATATTAAATCTCCAAATATAGACGGTAAAGATTGACTACAAATTATTAAGGATAGAGACATAGAGTTTTTTTTTTTATTACTTTAAATTTGTATGTTAGTATTTTGCATAAGAATTTGTATGGAATGTAAATTTCGTCGTAGGCCGCCGGGTAGTCAGAGAGGTAATCAAATGATTTCTTTCCTAATTTAAATGCTTTTCTAGTAATTATTATAAATACTTTATTAGAATGTGGAAGCATGTAAAATAAAGATTCTCGTGCACATTTTTCTAATTATTCTATATATTATAAAAAGTAAAATAAACTAACATCTTTCTTTATGGGGTTCGCATGTCAGTTCATATTAGGCTTAAATTCGCATTTTGCTAAATTCACCGGAAAAAGACAGATCGAATGGGGAAAATTGAATAAAATTGGAAAGTTTGTGATTTAGTTGATTACTTTTAAGTTCACAGAAGAAAAACGAGGTGCATGTATCGGATGGCAAAATTGCACAAAATTGAAATAAATGTGATTTAATTGATTGCTTTTAAGTTTACACACAAAAAAAAAAACGATAAGTGCCCTGATATTAGAGACATACACAAATCATAGTAAATAATTAAAGCGAATTACAAAAATAAGATACAGAATGATTATCCTAAGCGATGGTCTGAAGTGAATAACGTGCGGCATGCCATTATCATAATTGTACAAGTCAGAGCATGCAGATACTATATGGTTTTATCATTACACAACTTTTATATATGCAATTGATGCGACATGGATGAATATTTAGGGAGTGTTCGGTTTGCAAGATTGTATCTCAAGATTAAATTTGTAGTGTGCTTGGTTCAATAGATTCAATCCCATAACTTAATCAAAGATGGATAATCATGAGATAATTAGTCATAGCTTTATTTGCATAGCTTATGCATCGTATATACTCCCTCCGTCCCTTATTAAGGGTCACTCTTTGACCGGACACGGGTTTTAAGAAATGTAAAGAAAAGTTGGTTGAAAAAGTTAGTGGAATGTGGGACCCATTTTTTTATATTGGTTTTATAATAAAATGTGAGTGAATTGAGTTAGTGGAATGTGAGACCTACTTACTATTTATGGTAAAAATGAAGTGTAACTTTTAATTGGGGATGAACCGAAATGGAAAAGTGTGACTATTAATGGGGGACGGAGGGAGTATTATTAAACTAAGTGGAGTGTATATTACAAACTCAATCAATATATATAATAGAAATTCAAATCACTATATATATTATTTTTTTCGTTCCACTTTAGGAATCATAGATAAAATTCGCATGAGTTTTAAGAAATATCAAAGAGAGTTAGTACAAACAAATAATAAAATATAAATCTCATTTCCTATGTAGTAAAAAGTTTGAGTGAAATGAAGTTATTGGAATAAACCTATTGCTGTTCATAGTAATTCTTACTGAGACTCCTGATATGTGACGGACTAATATAAAAAATCATGACTCCTAAAATAAGACCAAAGGAATAATATAAATTCAATTATATAAAAATCAATATATCATAGAACACAATCAACGTCACAATTTCTCTATGAGAACACGTGCCATTAGGATTTCATCAATCCTCGTAAAATTATCTTTTAGTTAGATATATTGGTGAAAAATAATTTAAAATGAGTGAATTATGAGAAATTAATGTTTTGAGATATTGTAAAAATGACAACATGCCATCGTCCTACTCCTACCATTTTTAAGAAAAATGCATATGCCACGAAGAGGAATTGAGTCTATAAGATTTGAAAAACATGCGGTCTAGATTAGTTAATTGTTACTCTATATACGATGCGTTTATTTTTTAAGTATAGTACTACATTATTTTGGTTCGTTCACTGATCTAATCAGTGCCGGATCCAGAATTTGTTATTTGGGGTATGAGTCATATGATAAATAATTATATAACACTAAAAGAAATAGAAAAGGGTGGTAAAATAATATTTGAAATATTATTCAATTTTGAACTCGTGTATTTTAAATAAAAATAAACCAAAAATTATACATAATATAATATATTTTTCTATGACTCATTTCCTGGACTATATCATCATCAAAGACTTGTAGAAACATTTCTTTCTCAATGAAAGTCACCACAATCATTTAAAGGTTGATCACCAATTCTATTTCGCAACTTATTGTTCACAAACGTCATTCCAGAAAATACTCTCTCTACACTTTAGCAACCAGAAGAATCAAAATTAACTTGATAAGCAAAAAGACAAATGGGTAAGCCAATCCCTCTTTGTTTCAACAAGTTTCATTGAAAGAGAACTAAGATCTTGCAAATTCTGAAAGCCGCTATCTCTTCTCATATCCTCCATGAATATACTAAGTTGACAATCAAGAGACCTCAAATCAATGCTTGAAAATCGAAAGGATAAAAAGTTGCAAGTTTAAGTACACTTTCTTTGTCAAAAGAAGAGAGGCTTTATTTCATTAGATGATTCTTCCTTCAATATTTGTAGCTATCACTTGGAAATTTTTGTATAATATATTATTAATAAAATTATATGTTGTGTGATCAAATACTAACTAATTTATAGTACTAACTATTACTCCCTCCGTCTCCGATTAAGAGTCACACTTTGACCGAGCGCGAGTTTTAAGAAATGTAAAGAAAAGTTGGTTGAAAAAGTTAGTGGAATATGAGACACATTTTTTTATATTAGTTTTATAATAAAATGTGAGTGAATTGAGTTAGTGGAATGTGAGACTTACTTACTATTTATGGTAAAAATGAAGTGTGACTCTTAATTGGGGACGGACCGATATGGAAAAATATGACTCTTAATCGGAGACAGAGGGAGTAACTAATATCAATTTTGTATGTTAAAAATATCAACACAACGACATAAATTTATGATGTGTTGATATTTAAAATTTACATGTTATATTGATGTAATTATGTCTTTGTATTGATAATTTTAATACACAAAATTGAAAGTTATTAATCATTATTGTAAATTAGTTAGCACACTAACGCACTCCATTACTATACACTCCCTCTGTCCCATTAGAAATGAAACGTTTTCCTTTTTAGGTTGTCCCAATAAAAATGAAACGTTTCCTAAAATGGAAACAACACTCTCTCTACTTTTTCTTCTCTCTTACTTTATTCTCTCTTTATTAACTCACAAAACACTATTGCATAAAATCTTGTGCCGGAAATCAAATGTTGCATATTTATTGGGACGGAGGGAGTATAATATAACAGTAGTAAAAAAAAATTTGGGGTACCGCCGTCTGCCGTTATGAATTCACTCCGCCAATGCTAACCGGTTATACAATATTAAATATTGAACCGATAACTACATTGAAAACATTGATGGTGACATTCTTGAAAATACTTAAAAAAGGAAACTAATATACTTACTTAGATAATTGGGCTTGAAATGATACGGTAGACAATGGGGAAAGCCCATAAAGAATATAGTCAAGAGAATATAATCATAGATCCAAAATTAAGTTGATCTTCATATCATAACGGCTCCTTCGTCGGTTGAATAATTTCAAAAGTATACGGGTCAACAAGAGAATAACTAAAATTATCGGGGTCGAAGTCGTATTATTTTCTTCCATTATTTTATTTTTCAAACCTTGTCCTTCCCTCCCCCTGTCTTCACTTTCTTCACTGAAATGAAGTAGAATTCATAAATAAGCCCTAATCTTTTCCTCTCACTACATACCTTCTCTCTGTCTTCAATCCATATCTCTCCGGCGATGCAGGAATTCATCGGCTCTGTTCGCCGATCTCTGGTTTTCAAACCCGACGATCTCAGGAATTCATACCCTATCAACCCTTTTCACTCATATGACCAAATCTATTATGCCACAACATGGCCTTATCAACCCTAACCACATTAGCAAGATTACCCACACAGGCCACAGATTGAGCAGAACACACATAGAGGTTACACTTCTTCTCAGCTTTAAATAAACACATAGCACCCTTGCAGATTTTCATAACACCCTGCCCCCACTTACCCTCAAAACCTTCTTGTTCTAAACATGTACATGAGAGCAGGTTGTAACATAAATCAGACACATATCTCACATTTTTCAAATTAAGCACATAGCCATTACTGAACTTCAAACACATCCCAATGCCAAGAATCTGACACTTTTTGTCATTTGCCATAGAAACAAAGGTATTTTCCACAGGTTTGAAATCAGAGAACACTTTTTTGAAAGGGGAGATATGATAGGTGCATCCAGAATCAATTAGCCAGTCATTGATGGAAAAAGAACAGCCAAGAGTAGAGTTAACAGAAAGATTATCATGAGTCATGAAGCAAACACCTTCAGAATCACTATCCTTAGCCAGGTTAGCCATGGAATCCAGTTGATTATTATTTTTCTGCTTTTTAGGATTATGGCACTCCTTCTTATAGTGACCAACCTCGCCACAGTTAAAACATTTTCTATTAGCCTTAGGATTCCTGCTCTTAGACCTGGACCTACTCTTGCTCTTCTTTTTATCATTCCTATTAGAGTTAATGTCCTCATTACCCCCTCTATTTTTAGATCTGCCCCTAACATTTAAAGCCTTTGACTGAGCAGTTTTAAAAGCTTGATTTTCCTTAAGCTCAATTTCTTTGGATTTTAAAGAACTAATGATTAAATCAAGGGGGGCAGAATCTCTACCATACTTAATGGCAGCTTTAACATCATTGTAAGAATCAGGGATAGCATTCATTAGGGCAATGCTAGTATACTCATAAATGGTTTTGTCACCAGACCTTTTAATGTCTTGAACAAGTTTTTGAAAGATATCAATGTTATCCTCAATGTCCTTTGAAAGATCAAGTTTAAACTTAAAGAGCTTTTCCAGCAAATACATTCTTGATGACATTGAGGTTTCAGTGTACAGAGTATCTAGCTTTTCCATAGCTCAGAGGCAGACTCAATGGTACCAACCTTTCTAATCACAGAATCAGAAAGGTTGAGTAATATAGTAGACCTAGCTAATTCATTCATTTCAGCAGCCTTATCTTCAGGCTCAGAATCAGGGACATTGCCCTCAACAGATTTGAAACTTTTTGCTTAATTAAAACACAGTTCATTTTCTGTTTCCAAATCACAAAATCATTTTTCCCATTAAAGGGGACAATGCTGGGACATTTTGAGAAAGATTTTAACACACACAAAAGTACCAGCAACCTAGAGAGCACAACAAGCAACCCTGCTTTCACAGAGAGTGGTCTTAAACACACAACAGTCAAAGAAACCACTTAAAACAGATATGCAGGGGTTTCTCATGCAAGAAACACAGAAGCACTTATATAGCAAAGACGCACACGCACAGGAGACACCTCAAAGTGATCTCAGACTCAAGAATCAAGTCCAGAAGGAGTTCCTCCCTATCTGTCACGTGTACCCCCGGCAAGAGGATTTCCCAGTTCACAATCACCCAATGTATGGGGGCGCAGGGGGTCACTCAAGACGGTTAAGGCACAGAGTGGATAGGCAATTCATTCAGGAACACAGAGTCAAGCTCTGAGATACACACTTTGAGATTAAAGAAACACTCAGAGAAAACAGCAACGAAAGCGAGAAAGCTGTAAAGAGCAACTAGAACATGCAAGACAAATAGGAGAACAAAAAACCTAAGCCACGGCCAGTGGCAAATACTAGCAACAACTGCCCACCCCTAAAACTAGAAAGCTGTAAAAGGTTTTAGGGATTCAGCCAATTTACCAGAGCGGAAACCCTTCGTTAAGGAGAATGCGTCTTACCTCAGAGCCTGTACCGGAGGCTGAGCCTTACTCTGACGAGCCCACCTCCTTATATTTTGCGACCCGGCGCGCCCAAGTGATCCCCCCGTGGCTCTGATACCACTGTAGGGATCAGATCACTCGGGATTCACTAATTACCGGGACCTCTTTTATTAGATGATCTCTGAGATGGCTAATCTCAGAAGTTACAAGCCAAGTACAAGACAATCTATTACAAGATTACAAGAAAACTGACTGAGCTTCTATTACAAGTCAGAACCCAAATTAGAAACCCTAGCTAACATCAGATCCTTGACCGAATCTGAAATCCAAGCTCTTACTGATTAGGGAACCCTGCACACTTGAAATACACAAGTCAGTAACACAAGAAAGTGACCCTTGCGGATCTAATCTGAAATAGCAACAAAAGTTCAGAAGATTTAGGATATGGCTCAGGTCGCACACACATGACTTCACAGGGCCAAGGACCTCCTCAATCTTCACCAACAAGTCTCAAGGGAGCACCGTGGAGTAACCAAACCCTAACCCTAGGGATACTCCAACTGCTACAACACATAGACTATCTCTGTTGCAAGGATCTCACAGCAACCTCCAACCACTGCTACGCAACACACGAAGTCTCAAAGAACCTCCAACCTCACAAGAATCCAACAAAGAAGTTGGACAAAATCTAACCGAGGAGTCTGAGAAGGAACGCTCAAGCACTCACTTCACACAGAATCTAACCGAGGAGTCTCTCTAGAACCGAGAATCCAAGGTGGAAACAGAAGATCGGAGTAGATAACCGGCGAACGGCGCCGGAATCTAGAGAGAGAGAAGAGAGAAGCAGGAGCAGCTCACAAGAGAGAGAGAGAGAGAGAGAGAGAGAGATTTGGAACGAATAATCCAGAATGTGATGAGTCTCAAGACTCATAACAAACACAAACCTGAATCCAACGGCCAGCATCCACGATCCTTGTGAGATAGCCACGTGGCAGCCATCGGAGTATCCCTCTAAGTTATTGGGCCAAAACCAATATGGGTCACCAATAATCCCTTGGGCCTATGAATTAAATCAGCCCAGCCGAATTTAATCAAAGCCCAAACACAATTAGAGTCCATTATACTTCACACACATCATAAATGACCAGTAAATATATATTGACTAGGAGCATAAAACAGCGATATAGTGATCGAGAGATGAATTTTAAGGCCTGTGATCTCTAGTCACCCTCGCACTCCGATAGATGCTTTCAAGTTTTGAGATTTCACTAGCGACAACTATATTTGCAGTGGTAACTAAAATGTTTTAATCATGACACAAGATCTTTGCAAGAATCCTTGACCTTGGAAATCATTGAAGCAATAACTTAAATCATAAAAAAATGGTGGCTTGAAGCAATTTATCTCAATTATGTTATTGTTCAAGCCCTCCACAAAGGAAGTAAACATTGTATTTGAGAGGAAAATAATGTCATGTATACCTCAATCTGGCGCTCAACTAATTTTACTTGCATATCCTGTTGAGAGGCTGATGCACTATCATTAGCTGTCATATTGGGGCCGAAAGGTCCAAATAGTTGAGTAGGTAAGGTATGTCCAGACGACCTGCAATAGAGGAGTTAATAAATGCTAACTATTTACCATTTTCTTTTTTTGCCTGTTAGAGAACACTTGCATCTTTGCAGGCAAGACTACCCACGCAATCAATATGATTCCTCCTCATAAGTGGTACAAGTGACATTCCAAAAGCAATGTGTCACTCAAACTATAGCGCAATGTATGGTCTATGACTTTATAATAGCCCAAAACACGAAATCAATGAATTCTAGTAGTCTAACATTCAGAAAAAAAAAAAAACATGAATTTCCATGCCTCACAGTTTTTACTACGAAGCAACAGTGTGAATAAAAAGCTAATACTAAGAAGTATGGAAGAAATGTAATGATTGGTAAACAGTAGAACAATGCATACCATGCTAGAGTACTTGGAGAAGGATATACAAAAGACTTGTGATACATAGATGCAGTAGCTTGGAGTCTAGCCTGATGCTGACTGATATTACCATTTGGCTCACCAGCACTGACAGAGCCTAGAGATGATGTAGCAGTAGCGCTAGTTCCTGTACCCACTGAAAAGTTAGTAAGTGTTTGTAAAGGTTCATTACATGAATAACCAAAAGATGGTACCATATATTCTAAGATTCATCACCAGTAAGCTTCATTGATCCTGAATTGAAAACACTGAGGAAATGCAGAAAAGTCTAAACAAATGCTGAGGGCTTAAAACAGATGAGGCTCTATTGCTCTAACGAGAGATAATAGGAGCTTAACCACACAGACACAAAACATTATACCTTGTTGTTGACCACCAGACCTCGTTTCCCATGTTCAGGTGGTACAACTGCATGTAGGGCATGTATTTTGTCTTTCTAACCATGACCTGAGGCAGTGGACAGAAAGAGATGCCCACATAGAAGTTTCTTTGCAGTAGTCATCTCCTCTCGGCAAATAATGCAGGTTGCATCACTCCTCAAAATCAAGAGATAAGAAGTGGAGTCAGAAGTTTAAATCCAGCTAGTCCACCAAGCAGTAAATAACTTACCAGTTGATCTCTTCAGAAGTTGCATCAGGGAAACGATCATTCATATTTGAGGTAATCTTCCGATAGCGCCAGATAGTCAGCAATGCGAATTTTATACAAATAGTATAGAGGGAACATCCTCCCTCCGTCCCCTATTAGGAGTCACTCTTTGACCGGACATGGGTTTTAAGAAATATAAAGAAAAGTTGGTTGAAAAAGTTAGTGGAATGTGAGACCCATTTTTTTATATTGGTTTAATAATAAAATGTGAGTGAATTGAGTTAGTGGAATGTGAGACCTACTTACTATTTATGATAAAAATGAAGTGTGACTCTTAATTGGGGACGAACCGAAATGGAAAAGTATGACTCTTAATGAGGGACGGAGGGAGTATTTTTTTGTACACCAACTATTCCAAATGAGCAAATTTAGTCCGTAACGTTTCGTAATATCTTTTGAGGTCCATCAACTATAAGTTAATATCAATTTTACTACTTTTTTGCTACTTTCAATATTGTCATGACCAAAATACCCTTAAGGCCATGAAGGGAAATTCAACTTATTTATCTTCTCATTTTCATTAAAGTATGTACTCCCTCCGTCCCTGAAAATTTGTCACCTATTTTCTTTTTCGTCCGTCCCTAAAAATTTGTCACCTTTCACTTTTACAATTTTTGATAATGGACCCCACATTCCACTAACTCAGTCTCACTCACATTTTATTTTAAAACTAATATGTAAAAGTAGGACCCACATGTCACTAACTTTTTCAACCCACTTTTTGTTACATTTCTTAAAACCCGAGCCGGATAAAATGGTGACGAATTTTGGGGGACGGATGGAGTAATTTATTTTTCTTTCTTTATTCATCCACTTTCTTCTTTTTTCTAATTTATTTGGGATTATGTTTAATAGTTTCTTATACTATTATTATTAATATATCTCATACCTTATTTGAATATTATGAGATTACTTTCTAGTGCTAGTTAATACTTTTATATGGTTACATTCTCAATTATTTAGATAAAATTAAGATAAATATTATATTTTAATGAGTCTCATAATTTTATTAAACTGAAAATTTAAGTTAATCATAATATATACAACATTGAAATAAAAAATTAATAAAGTAGAAAAAATATGATTCACGAATAGTTAAGGGAATAGATATGAGAACTATGAACAATTTTCATGATGTTGTTGTAAATGGTCTAATGATAATATTAAAACGTGACATTTTGATACTAAACAATTGATAGCAACTATTAATTTTTTATTTAATTAAACAATCATAGATTTAAACTAATCATTTATTCAACTAAGGAATGCCATTGTCTTTTTTATTAAATTGATTATTGATAATTTCAACTAATTTTTTTAGACTACAATTACTACATAAGACTTTTTTATTAAATTGATTATTGATAATTTCAACTAATTTTTTTAGACTACAATTACTGCATAAGAGTAGATAAAATAAAACTTAGCTCTTTGAATTATTTAAGATTTTGTGTATGTTAATAAATTTTAATTTATTTTTATTTGTCAATTTTGCATTGCACTTAAAAATAACATATTCTTCTATGTATAGCTTTAGAAAAATTAATATTCCATCTAATAAATTGAACTACTTTTATATACAAATATTGTATAAATATAATGTTTACATATATTTATACCCACGTTATTTCACTATTAATATTAAATATAATACAATGATTTAAAATATTATTAATAAGTAAAACTAAACGTAAATAATTAATAGTAATAGAATATTGATATCATTAAAATATTTTATTTTGAAATTAGAATTAGAAGGGACATCTTTTTTGGTACATCAATTATCCTAAATTATATACTTTAATAAAAATGAGAGGATAAATAGATTGAATTGCCCTCACGGCCTTAAGGGTACTTTGGTCATGAAAATATTAGAAATAGTCAAAAAGTAGTTAAATTGATATTAACTTATAGTTGATGTACCTCAAAAGATATTATGAAATGTTATAGACCAAATTTGCTCATTTAGGATAGTTGGTGTACTAAAAAAAGATGTTCTTCTTATAGGAAGATGTATAGGAGTATATTTTAATCACGAGGCGAAGATAGAAATTTAATATTAAAGGTTCAAACAACAATTCATAATTATTTGATTTTGTATTAAATGAATGTGTGTAGTTAATGTATATTTTTGGTAAAATTCAAATGGAACAAATTTTGTGGAACGAACGAAAATGATAAAATAGAACAAATTTTGGGGGACGGAGGAAGTATTTGATATTGATGTTATCGAAAGATATTGTAGCATTAGGTAGAGTAACTAGAAATACATACATTAGTTGGAGAGAGAAACAATTTCGATGTTAAAATAATCGACAAAATCAAGAAATCAACAATGATACCGTCATAACTTCTATTAATAACAATCTTTCTTGACGACTAAATATCGTACTAGTAATAACGGTATAAACTTTTATTAGAAACTACTTTCCAATCATTGGGCATTCACATTAAGAAGTCATATTCTAAGTAAAATACTCCGTCCATCCGTTCCACTTTAAGTGGAGCACTTTTATTCCGACATAAATTTTATTCCGACGTAAAATTTTAGTATGTAGTTTTATTTTATTAATTAATTGAATAAAATAAAGTAAAAGAAAGGGGAGAAATAGAAAAATGAAATTTTTATTTTTAGAGTTGAATACTATTCACTTATGAGGGAAGAGTAGGAATTTCAAACGTAGGAGAATCTATTAAAAGAAAGACGAGAAAAGTATATAAAAATAACACAAATTAAGCATAGCAGAAAATAAAACTAATGTGACACTAGTGCCAACTGCACCCAAAATTACATTAATACACTGACGGTGACATTCTCGAAAATAATTAAAAACGGAAACTAATAGTATAAACTTACTAAGATAATTGGGCTTGACATGATACGGTAGACAATGGGGAAAGCCCATGAAGAATATAGTAATCATAGATCCAAAATTACGTTGATCATATCATAACGGCTCCTTCGTCGGTCGGGTAATTTCAAAAGTATACGGGTCAACAAGAGAATAACTAAAGTTATCGGGGTCCAAGTCGTATTATTTTCTTCCATTATTTTATTTTTCAAACCTTGTCCTTCCCTCCCCCTGTCTTCACTTTCTTCACTGAAATGAAGTAGAATTCATAAACAAGCCCTAATCTTTTCCTCTCACTACATACCTTCTCTCTGTCTTCAATCCATATCACTCCGGCGATGCAGGAATTCATCGGCTCTGTTCGCCGATCTCTGGTTTTCAAACCTCCCGGCGAAGAATCGACCGGATTTGGAGGAATTGTCGAGAAATTGGGGTCTAGCATCCGGAAATCTCGAATCGGTATTTTCGCTAAGCCTCCGGTTCACGCGCTGCCGCCAATTGCGACGCCGCCGCGGAGAAACGCCAGACCAGAGGAGGGGCAACTGCCGCCGATGGAAGGATCAACGGAGGATGAGCCGCCGATAGCTCGGGGAAGAGACAGTAAGATGCTGACTCCAAAATATATGAAAGAGGAAGAATCGAAGAAGAGGAAGGAGGTCGATGTGCAGCCACTGATCCGGTGGAGGAAGGGGGAATTGATAGGCTGCGGTGCCTTTGGGAGGGTTCACATGGGAATGAACCTCGATTCAGGGGAGCTTCTTGCGGTGAAAGAGGTTGATTCCGCCCACACCTTCACATTTTCGTGATTGCTTGTTTTTTTACTTGGATTTAATGTTTCGATTGGTGTTTCTTATGCTCGTTTTATCTTCGCGAGTGCAGGTTTCAATAGCTGCAAATAGCGCTTCAAAGAAAGCACAAGTAATGTTTTGAACTGATTTTACTTGACCTTCCACTCTTTTTTTTGTATTTCAATTGACTCTAATTCGATTGGAAGATGGAATTTGATGGATCATTGGCCACTGATTTTTTATCAGGAATATATAGGTGAACTTGAAAAAGAAGTCAATCTATTGAAAAATCTCTCACATCCAAACATTGTGGTGAGCCGACAGTCTTCTGCATTTTGATTGATCACTGGGTGCAGCTCAACATTTGATCTAAGTGCATTTTTTTATTTCTCAGAGATATTTGGGAACTGCTAGAGAGGAGGATTCACTTAATATATTACTGGAGTTTGTGCCTGGTGGATCCATTTCGTCTCTCTTGGGAAAATTTGGGTCTTTCCCGGAATCTGTAAGTGATAATGTATCTCTTCCTATCATACCTTGAAAGGACTGAGATTTTTGTTGATTTTCTCCTTTAATACCTGTATTAGAGTTCTTGAATCAGTCATATTAATTTTTTATGCTGTCAACTTCTTAAAGTTTATGCATCAAGCTATAATATGTTGAATTCATATTGTCCTTTTTGTCCACAGCATTTTAACCTCTACTTTCGTTGCACATTCAGGTTATCAGAATGTACACAAAACAATTGTTGTTAGGACTAGAGTACCTGCACAACAATAAGATTATGCACAGGGATATCAAGGTAATTTTCCTAATATTTCATAAGCATATCTTTTTGAAAAACCTGGACTCCTAATTTTAGCAATTCTACTCTTATCAGGGAGCAAATATTCTTGTTGACAACAAGGGATGCATTAAACTTGCCGATTTTGGAGCATCCAAGAAAGTTGAAGCATTGGTATTCTTTCTGTTTTATAAAACGAAGAGTCTCTTTTATTTCATGTTACTAGAAGCTGTATCCGAACCGCAATTATTGTGACTGCAGGCTACAATGACTAATGCCAAATCAATGAAGGGTACTCCATATTGGATGGCTCCTGAAGTTATTGTTCAGAGTGGTCACAGCTAGTGAGTAGAAATCATAGCTTTGTTGTTCTTAATAATTTATTTTTTACTCATTAGTGAACTATAATTTGAATTGAACACTGGAGTGAAGCTACCTGTTGAATTCCTATTTCTCCCCCGCAGATATTGTATCAAAAGAACTTCTTGTGCAAAGTATGTTACTTTGTTCTTAGAAAACCTTCTCACCCAAGAAACATCATTTCTTTTTTTTTATTTCTTTTATTTTTATCTTTGGCCATGTAGATTTTGTAATTTTACCACTTGAAGTCAAGCTAAGATCTTCTCTCTGGATAAAATCTTGCAGCTCAGCAGATATATGGAGTGTTGGATGCACAGTTATTGAAATGGCCACAGGAAAGGCTCCTTGGAGCCAGCAGTATCAGGAGGTGTCTATTTGTTTAATACAAAACATTAAGCTATTAAATTTCACCTCACTATTTCGTTTATTCTGGGTTCTTATGTTGCGACCATTTCAGGTTGCTGCTCTCTTTTATGTAGGGACTACTAAATCTCATCCACCAATACCAGATCATCTTTCCCCTGAGGCAAAAGACTTCTTGTTAAAATGTTTACAAAAGTATGTCTGGTGCATACTTGTGTTGCTATCCTATTTTCATTTTCCTGGCAGTAGTTAATTGGGCATCGAAGAAAAATCAAACTGATTGTGGGGTTCTTATATTCTATGTTGTTTTCTTTTACTTGACTATTCAAATCTGGTTTCATAAATATTTGCAGGGAGCCAGACCTGAGGGCGACTGCATCAGAATTGTTGAAGGTAGGATCACAAATTTGAGTCCTGATGTATTTATCTATGCTTTCAGCATGAGCCATACGCCTGGAAAACACATGACATTTTTTCATGCTTTAGTGCAACTTCATATTTTCCATTGCATAGTTGAATTGAGATCTTGTGATTGTTAATATGACACTGTCCTTCACTTGCAATCTGCAGCATCCATTTGTAACTGGAGAAGACTCCCATCTTGCCTGCTCTTCACATATGGTTAGAAAATGATTGTCTCTTGGTACATATGTTCTTCACTGTTTTGGTGTATCCTATATAATAAACTAAGCATCTGGGATTCTGGATCAACAGGAAACTTCCGGAAAACGGATGGCAGCACTTGGAGTTGAAATTAAGAAGTCGTGAGTATTCTTTCGGTTCAGGAGAGTCCTGGTGTATCTTTTTTATTCTTTATCATTTAACTATAAAAATTGGGGATGTATTCATGCTGCAGAATGAACCTAGAGGCTAGGAGGTCATGCAATGGCCTGAAGGACGTAGGTGATTTGGATGGTGCCTGTTGCTCAACCGTCAACTCTGAGCAGTACACAGGGGGATCCTTGTGGCAACCTGTCAATTTTGAGGATGATGATATGTGTCGAATTGATGACAACGATGATCTTGAATTTGGCACATCCACGAAATTCAGACATAGTCTCCTTTCTAGTGATTGTAATCAGGTTAAGGAGTTGACAATAAGATCATCTTGAATTCCATCTATTATGCTAAATGTGCTAGTTGATGTAGTCATCCATGAATGATGCAAAATTGACGTTCTGCCTGGTCTTCTTTGTTCAGAGTTTTAATCCAATGTGTGAACCCAATGATGATTGGGCCTGCAAGTTTGATGAAAGTCCTGAATTGACCAAAAGTGGAGTGGAGATTCTTCCTAGTCAAATTGTTGAGCCTGGTAACAGATCTTTAGGTTCTGTTGAGGTGGACTGTGGCTTTACATTTCCGAGGCAATCTGAGTCTGAAGATGACAACATTTTAACTGAAGCAAAGATCAGAGCCTTCCTGGATGAAAAGGTAGTTTACTGATGAAATTGTACTCTACATCTCAGCTCCTCCAAGAAAATATGGATCTGAGTGTCACAGACTGTCCAATTTGCCTAGTTTGAATTTTGGCATCATCCTGCATAACTCATGTACACCAAAATCTAGAGAACTTCATTTCTTATTTGAATTTCTACTGTATATGTAGGCTTTGGAGCTGAATAAGCTGAAAACACCTCTTTTTGCGTTCTACAATTCCTTGAATGTTGCTGGACCTCCAAGTCCTGTTGGTGGTATAAGCAACAAGGAAAATGTTTCAAGTATCTGCAATCTACCTTCTAAAAGTAGGTCGCCTAACAAGGTAGCAAGTAGGAGATTTTCTACCGCCCTTGATGTTGAGTACAGCCTGAGTCCACGGAATTTCTCCAGACGTGCATCAAATATTGGTGATGAAAACTTTAGAAATTCTCAGGGCGCCAAAGAGCTGCCCATTGATTATCAACCGGAACCACTTACTCCAAGGTATGTAATGTTCTTTTGCATTACTATTTCCATATTTCTTTTTCTCTTAACAATTTTGATACTAAGAAAAAATGTAATGTGTAGCTCTAGATTCAGTGATATACAAAAGAAATGGAAAGAAGAACTTGTTGAAGAGCTTGAAAGAACCAGAGGCAAGTTGCATTTAGTTTCCGGTGTAATTTGAACTGCAATGCACCTCTTCTCACGTGTCAGTCAATATCTTCGTGTTGCGTTGGGAAGTAATCTTTCAGAATGAGAAATGCATTTTCCTTAAGATTTTACTTTTTTGAATTTTATACGTGTGTCTTCTTCAGCATGCTTTTCTTATTAAAAATTGGTGTGCTAAGAAGATATATATTAGGTGCTGCAAGAAGGCAACCGAAGTACATTTAAAGAAGCAAGTTTTTAATGCCAAAAAATATTGTTTACAGTTCAAACTGATCACAGTTACTTCGTTCTGTGCCCAATGCATATACAATCTTCAGGTGGAATTCGACTGTGAATTCAGATTACCTGTCATTCTATGATTAAGTCGCTTACAATCACCATGCTCTCTTTGTTAGCTATACTAGTTGGTTTCAGTGGACTCTTAAAACACTATTAATGCGTACATAAGTAAACTTTCGAAGTTCAGAAATTTCTCTTATAGCTTGATATTAAAAGTCAACCCAAAAGTAGTTCCAGTACTAATCATTTTGCTCGTGTTTTATATGCCGTTTCTTGTATTTTACCTCATTGACTATGCCACTGACACATTCTCCATTGCTATACTTTCAGAACTCATGCGTCAAGCAGGCACAGCCAAGACATCATCTCCAAAGGATCGAATTATGAACCGACAAAAAGATCGGTTAAAGTATGCATCTCCCGGGAAATAAATGTAAGTTTTTCGATAGTCAAGAGTTTCTATCTTCTCTCCTTTCAAGCATGTATGCAATTGGGGAGATGTTGAGAAAATGGCTTCTTGTCTTCCTGAGAATTATTTTGGCATGAGTTTGAAAATGTCTTACGAGAGATAACTATGTCTCTGAGTAATAAAGATATCAAAGTTAAGGCACACTACTTTATGGTGAAATTTAAACTATCACCATACTCCCTGTCATGTGCGAACTAGATCGACCACTTTTGGTTCATCTGTCTCAGCATATATAAGAAATAACATGTGATTATCCTTCTCCCTCCTTCAAGCTTGAGGTGTTTTCTTTATCTTGTTGCAGACAACAAGAATTACAGAAGAAAGATTTGTACGACGCACGTGTGAGTTTGTGATTATTCATGTTTATTTTTTTTTACAAATGAGTGAATGCCATTGTTGTACTTCATCACTGTCCAATATATATATGATATTTGGGTTTGGCTTGAATCTTTTTGATGTTTTTTCAAGGTATTTTTCCTTTTGCCCTGTATATATACTACATTACTAAGTACTACGTATGATATATGGGTTTGGCTCAAGGCTTGGAAAAACGGGTTCCCACACCAGTTTGACATGGAAATGTTGTCCTGGTACCGGTCCCGCAGCACCATTGGGTAGTCCTGATACCCGAGTCGGGTACCCCGCCTCCGAGTTTGGCTGGTACCTAGCCCCGCCATTTGTTTTTTTTTAAATAGGGGTTCACTTACTTAAATTGTTACTCTATCGTAGTCATCCCAATGCACAAATGTGGATTGCCAATTAGATTACCTCCAGTTTTTTTTTTTTTCATCCTTTAGTATTTCATTATCCTCTCAATGTTATATCATCATCCATAATAATATTGCTATCTTGATTGTATCTTTGATTTAAATGACTCCATCCTAAAAAGCATAAATAGTCCAAATAAATAAAGAAGATTATATGGTCTTTGAACACAAATTACACAATAAGTGAAAAGATTATATCGGGTGTACCCGATACTTGAGACTCCAGTACATGTTTCTACTAGCTTATATTTTCGGAAATGCCAAAATTTTAATTTGATCTCCTTAGTTTGATTTGAATATAGTGGGATTTATTGATGTTAGAAGGTCAGTGTCGAAATAGGATATAATCTTGCAACGGTCTTTCTTCAACTCAATGTGTTTGGATGTTTTATACATTATTATTTATATTATAGAAAAAAAAAACTCAATGTGTTTGGATTATTATTTGGACCAAATATTGGTACCACTTTGAAGCCCTACCATTTAAACTGTCAAACTTAGCCTATTCTTCAACAGCAATCAGTATTTATGATCAAGGGTGTAATACTCATTGTTATGGCTGCCGTTATTGAAAGGGAGCAAACCATATCCCACATCGGAGAATGGACAAGACTTGCAAGTGTATAAATGGGCTACCCCTACTCCATTAGTATGAGGCCTTTTGGGGAGTACCCCAAGAACAAAACCGTGAGGGCTTTGTCCAAAGCGGACAATATCATACTAATGTGGAGTTCGGGTGTGCGCCACCGAGACCCTACAGTGGTATCAGAGCCCTGGTTCAGGGCTGGGCCTGTGTGGCTCGGGGTTCGGTGGTTGCGCTTGCAAGTTCTCCGATGTCTCTGCGTGAGCTCGACCAAGACCTGTGGTGACCGGTGGACCTGTAACATGAGGCACACATGTGGTCTTGGTTTGGGGGGAGGATTGAAAGAGAGCAAACCATATCCCACATCGGAGAATGGACAAGACTTGCAAGTGTATAAATGGGCTACCCCTACTCCATTAGTATGAGGCCTTTTGGAGAGTACCCCGAGAACAAAACCGTGAGGGCTTTGCCCAAAGCGGACAATATCATACCAATGTGGAGTTCGGGTGTGCGCCACCGAGACCCTACAGTTATATATAATATTAATAATCGAAATATAGTTGGAACTTGGAAGATAACTCTTAATAAAAAAAAAGGATTTATCTTTCCCTCTAATTTTGCATCCTTTCTTTTTCTTGAAAATGTAAAGGTTCATTAACACTATTACTTGGAAACAGTCGTCCTTTTTTCTACTTGTTTTATTTATTTTATGATAGGCCCTGGATTTCCATATCGACGGCCATAATATTCGTCGGTTGAATTGTGGGTTTTGAATTCAAAGAGAAGCTGCTTTGTGAGTGAGAACGTCACTCAATCAACGCCCCAACTCTCTCACATGTTTCCCAACAAATGTACATAATATATCCGTATCATTCAGACATGAATAATGGCTAAGATTCTTGTGATTTGTAGTGCAAAGTCAAAAGAGTGTATGTGTATGTGTTTGTTGGGAATTGATGCATCCTTTGAATATGAACAGAGAGAGAGAAAGATGTCTTAATAATCAATATTGTGTTACGAAATGTGTACTAATTTGGATTAGTATTTAGTAGTATATTCTTTTTTTACCTCATTTTCAATACAAAGGCAAGCCTTTTCTTGGTTGTGGAAAAAGTTCTCTACTGCGTCTCAAGCATAAAAGTTGAATAAGAGTAGAAAACAAAGTATCATGTGTGAATCTTGAATTGCAATTTGCATGTACGGAATGACCAAAATTGGATAACTATTGGTTTGAACCGAAAAAGGATAAAAAGAGAAAAAAATATATTGTGCATGTGTCATACATGCAAAATGATTAATTGTTTTCAAGAAAGATTGTGTACCAACACACGGATCTCAAGCCATGAATGTGGTTTTGGGGCCTATTTTACTTTGATTATTAGGAGTATCTTTACTTCTGTCAAATTGTGGTGGTATGATTTTGATGATTAAATTCCTCTCATAAAAGCAAATCTCCCTAAATCTCTTGAAATCCAATATACAGTGAGCAATCCCTTTCTTTTTGTCACTCTCAAAGGAAAATAAAAGGGATGTTTTATTCCTTAGAGAACAAGTCTACATTATACATCCAAATGGATAAGCATTAACATTCTAGTGGACATAAGTGAAAACCACCTAATGCATCAAAATACGCACATGCACATACAACAATTAATTAATTCAGCACTTGTAGAAATAAAGGCTATATAATAGAGAAAGGAAAACCTTTGTTAAAATTTCAATCAATAAATAAGTTATGCACATACTAAAACTTTACTACAGTATGTTCATATTCCTATGTACAAATTAAAAAGCACTATATATGACTTCTACAAAATGGAGATATACAATAAGGTTCACTAATTTTACAAAGCAAAGATGAGGTTGAGAGAATTAGAGAAAATTGTGAGACCACTCAATTGTTTATTTTCTTTTACAGGCATGAGAGATTTTGTTGGGTCAGAGAATTTTCTGCAAGGATTATACGCAATAAAGCATAATCTTTCTTGTATTTTCTGCCAATGCTTATGTCAATTCATAATATCCAGCAATTTCACAATTTTCTTGCAAGTCAACATTGAAATCAAGAATTGAATTTCTGTGTCTTGGGACAGTCCTACCTATGGAGTGGAGTATATAACACTTGAAGGAAATATGTTTTCTTGCCTGTTTTTTTACTTCGAATTAATCAGCAAGTTGTATCCACTTTGCCTTGTTTTTGTCTGTGCAACTTGTAAGATAGTACAAGTACTAACTTATTGTATATGTGGTTATTGGTATTGCATGACTTTTGAATATAACTACTCAACTTGTTTCTGAATATAAATTGTGTTTTGTCATGGAAATTTTATCTACAAAGCTCATATATTAATTTTTAAAGTTGATTCGACTAAACTCAAAACTGACTAATATCATCAAATATGACTTCATTTGTTGGTCTCTATAATCGATAATCGTATTAATAGTCAACTTGTATCATCAACCCAAGAATTATCTTTAAAATAAATCGTACTTAATTACTGTATTTCGTTCATATTTATCCAAAGCTTATTTTACACATGTTCAACCGTCAACGTAGAGTAGAGGGGACCTGATACTCCCATAAAATCAGAAAAACATTTGTCTTTAATTTAAAACACACAAGTCCATTTCATATCATTTATAATCTCGTTTTGATTTTTCGAATCTTCAGTTACAAGATTAAAAATTTGGATTTCGAGAATTTTAATTAATCCCGGATATTTTGGTACTTGACTGCCACATTTTTTAATGGGATATTGGTCCCTAAATTCATAAATTTTTGGCCAAATTTTGATATTGTGCACGAACTTTAAAATTAGTCTAATATATTACAAACTTTACATTTTGTTTGTTATTTCCCATCTCAAATCAAATAAAATATCTTCGGAGAAAAACCAATTCTACATAGGCAACCGAGAAATATTTACGATATTTTAGACAACTTTTAAAGTTCTTGGTAAGTATGATAAAAGCCACGTAAAAACTATGTTGATCTAATAGTGCCAAGTAAGATAAAAAAAAAATCCATGTAAATTAGTCGGATATAGTGATTTAACTGTCATGAGAAATAACAAATAGAAATAAAGTTTGTGATATTTTAGACCAATTTTAAAATCAGCATGAGATTTTATGCAATGTAATTTTATCAGTTAAAGAAAAGATAGTAAAGTAAGAGGAAAAAGTAGAGATAAAATTATTTCTAATCTAGGAAACGTTTCAATTTTAATGAGATAATTTAAAAATCCACTTTATTTTTAATGGGGCATTGAGAATATATTTTTACGCGATGGAATGAGTAATTAACTACTAACAAGAGTATATTTTACCCTTGTACTGAAAAAAGAGTTCGATATATTCTTAATGCAAACTAGATAAGAATTCAGATTCACGAATCACTACTAACTACACAATAGGAAGGTTCTTGTTATTTTAAAATATCAGTGGAGAATTGGTCGTTTCAAAGTCATTCCATAAATCATTTCTTCAAATCCAACATCAAACTTTTCTTACAAACCTGTATACACTTTTTAATTGTTTGATCACATTTTCACCAATGACGTGCCTATGCGAAAACCACTAACATTGAGCTAAAAACAAATGAAAAGATCGAATTTTGCTTAAATAAGTTAAGCAAACGTATCAAATGCATGTTATAATAAGAAATATTTCATTGTTGGAGGAGGCATATCCAAATATATAAGACTCAAATTGATGATCCTTTTACCTAATTAATGACATCAAGGCTGCTATAAATTAGCATTTCAGATTCTTAATCTTCATTTTTTATAAATACTAGAAATTTTTGAATTGATATGAGTTTAATGCATAAATAATAAAGTAAAAGAGATAAAAAAGTAATTAAAATATTATTAGTGGAGAATGAATCTCACTTTATTTGAAAGAAAGAAAAAATCTAAAATAGAAAGTTTCTATTTATAATGGACAAAATCGAAACAATTTCGAATAAAAATATGAGACATATATATACTCCCTCCGTCCCCAAAGAGTATGAATTTTAATAAATAAGGGGAAAAATAAGAGATGGAGAAAGGGTAGTGGACATAATGTTCGTAGAGATTGGGATCCATATTATTATAACAGTATAAGTGTTAATAGTAATAGTATAAGTTGTAAATGAAATGATGTGTAAGGGTAGTATATTGTTTAAATTTTTCAAAATTAGAAAGGAAATAGTTCATACTCTTTGGGGACGGAGTGAGTACTCCCTCCGTTCCATAGTAATGGAGGCGAAACTTTTCGGCATGGAGATTAAGAAAAAATATGTTAGGTGAGTTAAGTAAAGAGAGAATAAAGTGGAAAATGAAAAAGATAGAGAGATGAAGAGAGAAAAAAGTAAGAGAGAGTAAAGTAGGTGTGGAAAAATGTGTTGACTTTTACTAGAAAGGGAAATGACTCTATTACTATGGAACGTACCAAAATGGCAAAATGACTCTATTACTATGGAACGGAGAGAGTATTATACAGTATAAAAAATTAAAGATTATATGGCTAAATCATGCCCTAGAGTCCCACTATAGCTAATCCACGCCTTATTGTCGAACCGCAACACCATACCAATTAGGGTTTTTAGATCTAGTTTTTTATGGATGAGATGCGCAAATTTATAAATTATTTTCGTCTTCATCACGAGCCTATTTTAGTTCATCCTAGGACAAATAAGTCATACTAACATATTACGAAGATTTAACTTCATTCCAGAAAATATTACTTCATTCCAGTAGGTTTTTACTTCATTCCGATAGGATTATTACTTTATTCCAGTATGCAAAGGCGATTTCGCCATCGCATACTGTTCTCTCTCTACAATGTCTATCACTACCGCCACGGTGCTGAAAAAAATGGAATGATAGCCTAATTGAATGGTGTAATAAGCATATGGAATGATGTAATAAACTATTTGAATGAAGTATGTGTAGAAACATTTGGAGTCCTACTAGAATGAAGTAAAAAAATATTTTCCAATGAAGTAATAACGTTTCTGAATGAAGTAATATACCTACTGGAATAAATTACATTTTTAAAAGTGAATAAAGTAAAAACCTAAGTCAATGAATTAGAATGAAGCATGTGTTGAATCATTTCAAAACCTGCTGGAAGTATGAAAAAACATACTGGTAGTTTCAAGGTATTATGTACCGAAATGAAGTAATAAACCAATACAATGAAGTATAACGAGCTTGTAATGAAGACCGAAATAATTTACACAGCAGCGCATCTCATAAAAAAACTAGATCTAATAACCCAAATTTGATCTTTAGTTCAGTATTTAAAATTAATTCGACATTTAGTACAACTCTCGTGCCTATGTATAATTGACTTATACTTTTTAAAATCTAACTTCAATCAATAATTTCACACTTTAAAAAATGTAAGTGTTGGTAAATTTAATTCTTGATAACTATGAATAATCAAAGCCTTAATGCTGAAGAAGAGTTGTGGATAAAGACAATTTTATTGCAGCATGGGCACCATAGTGATGTTCCTTTAATCTAGAAAGAATTGATAATATCCATTTCTTATATTTATTTGGTAAAACATGAAAAAAGTATTCGATTCAAATGGAGAAATATGTCTATCAAACAAGTGCTTTCTAGTAAGTGGTTTCGAAAATTGTTTGTTTAGTTTTATATCGCTACCTTTTTTTCGTTTCCTTGCTTAGTTAGTAAGTATATACACACACACACACACACTATTTTCAATCAGATTACCCTTTTATATGGATAAGTTAAATCAGTCAGTAATTGCTTTTTTCCATAAAATATATTAGCCGTCTTAATTAATTTAAAATATTCGATTTTACTCATCAAATATATTGGGCGTCTTTTTTGCATGTTAATTAATTTAAAATATTCGATTTTACTATAAGAAATGTAACACTATTACCATTTATAAGATTGTAGATATATGTGAACTATCAATTGGTCTTAATATACATAAAAAGTGATTTAAGGTAAAAAACGACCATAGCGGATTCTGCCATGCTACCCATTACCATCCACAGTGAAAAAAAAAGGCTTGGACGTGCGTGGAGGAGCGTGCGTCTCATTGTGGACGCCTAGGACGGGTTCGGCAAGGGAGGGAGGGGCGTCTGAGCACACGTCTCATCGTGGACGCCTAGGACAGGCTCCACAAGGGAGGGAGGGGTGACTAAGGCTGGGTAAAATTACGAAACACCGGCCTTATCATATTGAAAAAGTATGAAAATATCGAATTTTCAGTACGGTATGATACCTTACCAAAAGATTTCGGTAAGATAACGATATGAATTTTCATATACCGCGGTTGACCGTGGCATACCGAAATTCAGTATACACAGTAAATTAAAGTATATATCGTAAAATATAAATATAATTATGAATAAAATATACTACCTCCGTCCACCAAAATTTGTCCCACTTTGACCTGACATGGGTTTTAAGAAATGTAATGGAAAGTGAGTTGAAAAAGTTAGTGGATTGTGGGTCCTACTTTTATATATTAGTTTTATAATAAAATGTGAGTAGGAATGAGTTAGTGGAATATGAGGTCCACTACCAAAAATGGTAAAAGTGAAATGAGACAAATTTTGGGGGACAGACGGAAATGGAAATGTGGGACAGATTTTGGTGGACGAAGATAGTATTTAATATATTATATAATAATAAAATATAAATAATATTTTGAAAACTCAAATATTCTATTTTCATTGATGTTGAAAGTCAGGTATACCGCAAAAGACGGTATACCGAACTTCAGTATGGTATACCGAAATTGAGGTACGATATCGGTATGAAAATTCGTCATATTGAAGTTCGGTATACTGAAATTTTGGTAAGGTAAAGGTATGAGTTTTTCGCATACCAAATTTATGATAAGGTATATGGTATGATGGTTTCGAGTCAGGTATACCGCAAAAATACGATATATCATACTTCGATATGGTATACTGAAAATGAGGTACAGTATCAGTATGAAAATTCGCCATACTGAAGTTTGGTATACCGAAAATTTTGGTAAGGTAAATATATGATTTTTTCGCATACCAAATTTTTGGTAAGGTATATGGTATGATGGTTTCAGTAAGGTATACCGTATCTATCCAACTCTAGGGGCGACTGAGGCAAAGCCTTGTGACCAGCGACGCGGGCACTTCGTGCCACCCGTTGTGAATGAGACGACGTCGCTTGATGGAAGGGTGGGTGATTAATTTTTTTACGAATTCAGAACTCTGTAAATATAACCACAATTCACATTCATCAATGACCACTCACAAAATTTATCTTTCTAGAAAAATGGATCCTATGCCAGACGAGAATACCCTCGATTGTGCAATGAAAATCACCATGGAGGACATGCCTACATTCCAAATGGAAATAGAGAGCGAGATTGCTTGTTACACAACGCTTGATTCTACGAGTATACCATGACCGCAAAGGTATATTCATTGAGACTGCTAGGACGCCGCTCCCGACCTATTTCATGATTTGTTTCTCCAAGGAACCTAGATGGTTGAGCAGGTGTTCCCCCACCATTGCCAAATGCAACAGTTATTATTTCTATGCATCGCAAATACACTCGTTTCTCGTAATGGGTACTACCTTCAATGCCCTGATGGATTTGGACAAGAAGGCCTATCGACACTGCAGAAATGCACAATGGCGCTAAGACAACTTGCATACGACAACACTGCAGATATGTTGGACGAGTATTTCCATGTTGCCAACAAAACAAGTTGAAAGTGCTTGACTAAGTTTCGTCGGGGTGATTGATGCTTTTCAAGATACTTATTTGAAAAGGTCAACCACCAACGACGCCCTGATGTCAGTTAACATGCACGAGCATGTTCATGTCCCGAAATGCTTGGCGATATTGGTTGTATGTACTTAGAGAGGAAGAATTATCTTGTCGAATTATAACAAGGGTGCTAGAGGCAGTTGTCGACCAACATTTGTGAATCTGACATGCATACTTTGGAGTCGCTGCCCTGCAGGGTCCAACAATGACCTCAATGCGTTAAACGAGTCACTTCTGTTCAATTATTTGGCTGATGTGATCCATCCATATGGCATGTGTTCATGAAGATGATAGTATGTCTGACAACTAAGAAAGGCATGGAGCGTGCATTAAAAGCCCCATCAGAGCTAGATGGATCGTGCCTACATGCATAGACAAAACCAGCGTTTTGCAAGGTGGGGCAAATGCCCCCTCACCTAACTCGCCCTTCTAACTTTTGCTCCCTCTATCCCTAAAAAATATAAACATTTGGTTCGGCACGATCGTTCGGGCGCGGACGATGGTTAAGCCATCGTCCGGGACGCCACAGTGGCGGACGATGCATCGTCCGTCGCATCGTCCGCCCCACTGTGGATGCTCTTAAAACCCGTGCCGGAATGGAATGTGACTCCTATTCGCGGATGGAGGGAGTATAAAGTATTGTTAGTTGATAATGAGTCTCACCTCACTAGAGAGAAAAAAAAATTTCAAAATTAGAATGTTCATGCTTTTCAAAAATGAACTAAAAAAAAGAGTTTATACTTTTTTAGGGACAGAGAGTACTAATTTTCTAATATATATTAAATTATTTACTAAATGCCACCTATTAAATTCTTGAAATTACTCCTCCGTCCCAAGGTATTAGACCAACTTTCCTTTTTGGGATGTCCCAACATATTAGACTCATTTTCTTTTTTAGCAAAAAACATCTATCTTATTTTATTCTCCATCTACTTTTTTCTCTCTTCTCTCCCCTACTTTTTCCATCTCTCATACTTACTCTCTCCACTTTAACTATTTAAATATTAATTCCTTAAATCATGTGCCCAAAAGAAATGAGTTTAATACTCCGGAACGGAGTGAGTATTATATACTGTCCGTCCTAACCTGTATCTGTAAAGGCAATACAGTCAAACAGAATAATTTCGCACCACACGTAGCAATTGAATATTCTTCTTGCTACTACTCAAAGAGAAATTATTGTCTATGAAATTAGTTTTTATTGTTAAAATTTTTCCATATAAATTTTCACGACATAATGAATTATCAATTATCGAAGAAAGTTAGCCAGACTTAATGACATCACTGGTCTGTGATTATTAATTATTTACAGTAACGCTTGAAATATTAAAAAGAGTCGTGATGGTGACTTGTGATTAAAGTCTACTGGAGTAACATTCTTAATATAAAAATAATTATGTGTATTCCATTTTGTGTTAGGTGGGCGGATGCCACCTATTTTTACAGGAATCTTGGAAGATTATTTTGTCTCCAGAAACATTTGAGGCAATTAGACAAATCTAATATTTTTTCCACTATAAAACGGGCCTACATCTCTTGAAATATCAAAGTTTCATGCATCATTAAACTCATTAAGTTATTAACCAAGCTAATTACGCTCCCGCAATTCTGGAATTAATTAACACTTTAATCAGTCGACTAGTCACTCTAGATTTTTTTGCTATAAAAAAATTATGTTGCCGAAAAAGGAATAAATTGAGTTTTTATTTTTTATGTCGTACGTAGACTTAATGATTTTGACAATAATTTATGAGATTTAACGTGCACTACGTGTCTCGACTAATCTATGTGTCTGTGTCGGCTTGAATAAGAAAAATATAATCGATTGTATTTTAATGGAAACGAACATAAATCATGCTCCGCTAATATAGAATTTGAAATAAAGACCAAAAAAAGTTGTGATGGAGACTCAATTAGCTTAAATAAGGATAATGTCTAGGAATAAAATATTTGGACTTTTAAGCTCATTTTGCATCCTAAATTGACAGATTTCCCCGACAAAAAAATAAAATAAAATAAAATATGTATAAAGTTCCAAACGTTAAGGATCAGACTGAGGAAAGTTTCACTATTTGGCTTGATCATGTGTATTTGCAATAAAGTTGTCACACTCAAATTTCAGTCACGTTAAATGAGTGTTTATCAAGAAATTGTCTCATTTGAATATTATCTGTTAACATAAATAACAAGAAAATTCAATTAATTTTTAGCGGGTTGAATAAGTAAATTCGTGATTAGTAGTAGTTGTTATGAAGTTAGGAGTACATAATTTCTTTTAGATACGTCTAATTAACGTACATAATTCCTTTGAGAAAAAAATGTACATCTACATACTATATAGTACATTTCGTAGTTCGTTTTGTACTTTTGTTTGTATAGTCCATAATTAACATGCAATTATCTTGTTTACTCCATATTAGTTTTTCATAGAATCAAGTAGATCCCTAGTGTGAACTCATGATCAAGCCAAATAGTGTAATGAAAGAAATTTATCTATTAAATGGGAAAAATTGAGGTAATCGAATAAGCGACTTAGGGAGAACTAGAATATGGCAATGCTTTTCAAAGCCTATGTAATGGAGGAAATTAAAACTGTCATTTGTTTAATAATGAGAATAAACACTTGTATAAGTAATTGAGGTCAATCTCCTTTTGTTGTGAAAGCGACATCTTTTACTCCCTCCGTCTACGAATAGGAGTCCCGTTTTTCCATTTTGGTCCGTCCACAAATAGGAGTCTCGGTTCATAATTACCATAAATAGTAAAAAGACCCCACATTCCACTAACTCATTCCACTCACATATCATTTAAAACTAATATATACAAGTGAGACTCATATTCCACTAACTTTCTTCAACTCACTTTTCCTAACATTTCTTAAAACCCGTGCCGGATAGAAATGGGACTCCTATTCGTGGACGGAGGGAGTATAACTTAATATTCCATTCGTACCATTAAAATAAATATATTATTTTGGATATGAAATTTAAGAAAATAGACAAATAGTTTGATTAGTTAAATGGAGAGATAAAGAGAATAAAGTAGATTTAAATAAATAATATAGTACTCTCTCTGACCGCGAATACGAGTCCCGTTTTTTCATTTTGATTCATCTACGAATAAGAGTGTCGGTTCATAATTACTATAAATGGTAAAGAAGCCCCACATTCTACTAAGTCATTCTACTCATCATTTAAAACTATATACAAGTGGGACCCGATTCCACTAACTTTCATCCACCTACTTTTCTTAATATTTATTAAAACTCGTGCCGAAAAAAAATAGGAGGGAGAATCAATTTTAACGGGAGTATCGATTTTAAGGTGGAGCTTTTAAATCAATTTAATCTATGTTAATAAAAAAACTTATGAACATCTAGTCATTGGTCAAAAGCTATTGATGGTTCAGTAATTAAATTTGTACGTAAAAATTGATGTAGTTCCCGTTATAATCATTCGAATAATACGTTAATTGCCAGAGGCAGGGTGGTAAAAACATGCTAGTTAGGATAGAAATGGATCCAACAAAACTAAAATTTGTAGATCCAAAAAAAATTATAGTAGGACTATTAAGAAGTTGCGACCCAAAGTGTAGAAGGTTTCCAACTACAGCACAATGCTTTGGTTTCATGGCTGCCCCCATCTTTGCACCTACTAAACCTCTGAAATTTTTTCTCCAATAAATTCATATCCACACCCGACTCCGATTCTGATTCCGATTCCGATTCCGATTCCAATTCCGATTCTGATTCTGATTCAAATTCATTTCCAGGCTCCTCAATCTCTTCCTCTTCGGCGGCGGCGGTGGTGAAGCAGAGCTTGAGGCGGCCGTCGCTCCTCTCGGCGTGCAGGTAGGAGTTTCTGAAAGGCCCCTCGACCGCGTCGATGATGAGGCGGCCGCCTTCTCTGTGGCGGCGCACCTGCAGCGAGCTGGCGCCGCTCATTGTGGTGAGCGGCGGCGGAAATTCATTGATTTTCCGGCAGTATTTGGGCGAAGATTTCTGGTGTTCGCAATGGCGGAGTGAGAAGGTTGGGTGATCGTCGGAGGCGGAGAAAACGGTGGCGCAGTCGGAGAAGGTGTCGTAGCCGGATTCGCTCCCCAAATTCTCGGTGCATAGCTGTAGGGATTTAGGGCTGAGTTTGGAATTGTAGGATAAAGGGTGAGTGTAGTAGGATTCTTTATTGAGGAATGATGATTGTTGAGAGTTGTTTTGGAGAAATCCCCAGCTTCCGACAGAGTCATCGCCGGCGCCGACTCTGAGTTTTAGGGTGGTGGTGGTCTCGGTGACGAAATTCTGCTGGCATACTATTGTGGACATGGTGTTGATTTTGCAGAGAGAGAAAAAAGAGTTGGAAGTTTGAGGTGTTGTTTTCTTGAAATTTTATTTGTACAGAAGTTGAGTTGAGAGGATTTGCAAATATGGGTGGCTATTTATAGTGTCCAAGAACTTGTGAGTGTGCTGTGTGGGAGCTCTGCTTTTTGCACATCTTGAATTATTAAATTGTGGAGTACTCCTACTTATTTTCTGTCACTCAATTAACATATACACTATGACTTTGCTTTATAATTGATTCATATTCCACATTCTTTTTTAGCTTTGACTTGGCCTAGCTCCATTTGAAATGAAGTACTACTATTAAATCAGAATAAATGGAATCCATTAATTTTTGGAGTCACCAGTGTTTTATCTATTTCAATGCTTAAATAGTCATAAAATGCATTTATAAGATATTTCGCACTATTTTTTTACGCTTTATGTGGGAGGTTTATTTAAAAGAGTGCATGCTTTTGATTTTGTTTCGATGGAATCAAACTTCATAATTTTTATTAACTTCAGAAATTAACTATAGTACTTTTCAAAGTTTGTGTTGATTACTGATCATTAGTAATACTCCTATATAATCTGTTGGATAGATAATGAGGTGACGTTAAATTAGAGGAATCATCAGATGAAAATCAAGGGTGATAAACATAGACAATAAAACAAATCCTTAATGTTAGTAAAGGTGAATCCTACTTTTATATATTAATTTTATTTTAAAATATAAAGTTACTGGAATGTGTGATCTATTATAAAAAGTATTAGAAAAAAAAAAGAGAGCAAATACTATGACATTTATTGGTGGACGAAATGGCAAAATAAGATTTATTGATAGATGAAGAGAATATAGGATTAATTTCGGTGGAAAGAGAGAGTATATTATATTAATTTCTCATTTATAAATGACAGAGATGTTCTATTACAGACATAACAACAACAATCTTATTTTAATGAAAACACAATACGGGATAGCTATATGATGTCTGTCTCCAAAGGAGGAATGTTAAAAGTATGGTGTTCAAAAGACAGCTCAATATATAGATCCATAAACTAGTACTCCATATAAGAAGACACGTTTTTGACCGAATTTCTTTTTTATTTTTATTTTTATTTTTATTTTTATTTTTATCATCAATACAATAATTATGCAGCGAATGAGGCTTTTTACAAAATAAAACTAAATTTCAGCTCTATAATAATGGAAGTCAAAATCCATTTTGGATGCAATTACTCGCAGCCCATAAGTATTGAAAGGTCGGAATTTACGTAAATGGACATTATTCATGCCCTCTGCCACCTTGAATTGACACTATTGACCCCTATCCGCCCAGCCTGTATCGAAATCGATATTTTATCTCTGTTGGATGTCCATATTTAGAGATAATTAATCTCTTTTAGTTTAGATAGGAAATTTTAAGTTAAGTTTTATTTTTTGCATTATGCTACCTACCAAAAATTATTGAGGGCGGATATGTCATTTCACATAAGCGTGTTGGGCTTAAGTTCAAAATGGACTCGTGACTAAGTATGTCATGGGGTTACTCTGAATTTAAAATGATGGGAGTATGATAATTGTATAAATATATATGTAGATTTAATCATATTTTATGGCATGATTTTTTAATCAGGTTTCAAAAATGGCATGGCTTTTAACCAACGTAAAAATCAACTGATTGACTTTTAAAATGATACACCACTGTAGTGATTTTCTAGTACTATTTGAGGCATCTACAGTAGGACGGATGTCGCGGACATTCCGACGGATTTCCCGAAAACATCTTCTGCCACGTTATAAGGACCACCCACTGTACTGCCATGTCATAAGAACATCCCACTGTACAATGACGGACATCTCGACAGACATCCACAATAATAAAAATTCACAAATATGCAATTTACGGAATTAAAATTTCGACACAAATACGGGGAAAATGCAACGATTTTATTTAAAAGAGTGAACTACGTAAATGGTACCTGATCTTTCACTTTCGCACGTAAATGGTACATGATCTTTATTTTATATCGTTTTTGTTACCTATAACTCACATTTTTGGTACCTGATGCAATTTTCACTCCAAAATGTCCTCCATACAAATACATTTTTCCATTTGTGTCATTAAAATTATTTTGGACATATACAAAACTAAATACCAAAAGTGATATTATAATATATTCTCTCATTCTTCTCACTCTTTATACTATTATTATTAATCATTTTTTTAATATCATTCAAATATACTTAATTATAATTATAGTTATAATTACAATTAATTATTATTATAATATTATTGTTATAATACTAAAATTAATTAATAAATAATTATAGTATAATTATTTAAATTATGAATCAAGCAATATTATATTATTATTATTATTATTATTATTTTATATTAAATATAATCTTGATAAAAATTTAAAATTGTGAATTGTATTCATAATGATATTAAGAGTTGAGTACTTTTAGTTACGTTTTTCAACCCTAAAATGAGTATAAAATAATTTAATAAAAAATATTTAATTGATTTAATTATTTTAAATAATTAATTTAATTAGGTGTTTTGTTCTTGATTTATATTATGAATGCAATTAGATGTATGTGTAAAACACTAAAAAGAAAGAAGAAAAAAAGAGAAAAGAAAAAAGAGGAAACATAAACTAAGGAGAAAAAGAAAGAAGAAAATTAGATAAAATACTAAAAAGAAAGAAGAAAATGAAGAAAAAAGAAAGAAGAAACTAAAGAAAGAAAAAAATAATCACATATTTACTACTCTATTTAATTGAACTTTCCAAAAATATCCTCCATAACAAAAAAATCACATGTTTGGTACCTAGGGTTATTTTTGTCACTGGATACCAAAAACGATATAAAATAAAGACCAGGTACCATTTGCGTGTGAAAGTGAAAGATCAGGTACCATTTATGTAGTTCACTTATTTTAAAAAAAGCATAATATTTAAATTAAAAAAAATCATCCCAAACCAAAAAACGATTCAAACAAAATACATGTTATGCCTTGAATCTCTATAGTTTGCCCCCGGCCCGACGGTATGATATGTTTTTTGTTTTAGTCCTTCATTTTCAACGACAATACATTTGTTAGAGTTTTTTAAAAAAATCGTATATATAGAGTTTGCAACGAGCCGTATACATAGAATTTTAAAAAGAAAATTTAAAAAGTTAAAATCAGGACGTCCGTCGTGGCACCGCAATGGCGGATGTCCAGACGGACATCGTCGGAAAGCCGCGGATCTGCGGTGTCCGCAAGCGACGTCCGCGTCCGCCTCCCGCACGTCTAATGGCGGATGTCCGCCATGCCGGGACGTCCGCCATTCTTCCCACAATAAGATTCCACTTTTGCCCTTTTAATCTATCCTATAATAAAAGTTTACTTTCGTTTTACTATACATAAATGGTAAATAAGTTTCACATTCTACTAACTTATTTTATTCACATTTCATTATAAAACTAATACTTCACGTAAAAGTGGAATACATATCCTATTAACTTTTTCTAACTCATTTTCTTTCACATTTTTATAAAACTCGTGCCGAATTAAATATGGACTCATATTGTAAGACCGAGGCAGCAGAATTTATTAGGGATCTCAACATAGCTTTAATAATATTCGTTAAATTTGCATCCATCACGATTCAGCTTATATAAAGATTAATTCCCCAAAAATCTCCATATGATGCAAACACTTTAATTGTCAATGATATCATGGATTGAAAGCATAATACTATAAAACAATTATTAACATGCATATAGTAAACATATAAACATAAAAGAATAGAGAATCCAACAGCATCACAAAAAGGTTTCCCACAATTGATGAAATCACCCCCCACTAACCAAAGCATCCTTTACCGTCTGTCGGCTCTCTATACCTATATCTATAATACTATTCTAGCTAATTGCATTTTTCATTTTTTTAAATTATTTAAAGTACTATTCAATTAGAAATTTCACAAAAGAAACTTTTTTGTGTGATGCGCTTACTTTCCAATTTCCATCAATTTTAGAATCCATGTGAGTAGACAACAAAATTTGAATGTGACCCTACCGTATGTCTACTAAACTTAAATGGAATGATGTACAAACAATAAAAGGTAAAAACAGCATATATGAGATGATCATTGTATATTCACTCTACTAGTACTATATATTGTCCTTGTAACATGTAAAAATATTCATCAACATACACTTTTCTTGATTTTAAGTTCTAAGTTCGCATTTGTTAAATTTTATAGTACTTATTTTGTGGTATTGAAGTCACATGGAGTATGCTCGTAGTTGGCATCACTTGTTATGATGTCCTGCAAGAATACTAGTATATTTATATTATCATAATATTTAAGAATGACCATGATATTACGACGCACGAATATATACTCCCTCCGTCCCCGATTAAGAGTCACACTTTGACCGGGCACGAGATTTAAGAAATGTAAAAAAAAGTTAGTTAAAAAAGTTTGTGGAATGTGTGACCCATTTTTTTATATTGGTTTTATAATAAAATGTGATTGAATTGAGTTAATGGAATGTGGAACCTACTTACTCCCTCCGTCCCGGAGTATTAGACTCACTTCTTTTGGGCACATGATTTAAGGAATTGATATTTAAATAGTTAAAGTGGAGAGAGTAAAGTATGAGAGAGGGAAAAAGTAGGGGAGAGAAGAGAGAAAAAAGTAGGTGGAGAATAAAATAAGATAAATGCTTTTTGCTAAAAAAGGAAATGAGTCTAATATGTTGGGACATCCCAAAAAGGAAAGTTGGTCTAATACCTTGGGACGGAGGGAGTACTATTTATGGTAAAAATGAAGTATGACTCTTAATTGGGGACGACCCGAAATGGAAAAGTGTGACTTTTAATCGGGGACGGATGAGTGTAAGTTAGGTGACTGCTTTTAGGCAAATAATTAATCAACCTGAGTCATAACCGCGAAACTTCTTAGTCATATATCAAAATTTTTAATTAAACATATTCCATAGTATTAATCTGAAATTCAATGGAAACAAAAATGGATGGATTTTATATGAATAAATTTATAGTACTCAAATAAGTCCAACTATAACTTTTAAGGCTCAAACAAAATTCGAAATAATAAACAATTAAATTAAGACCACACAACATAAGGTAGAGGAGAGTGAAAGGTAGTGGATGGTCATAAAAGCATGTGAAAAGTATATATAGATCACTGGAAATTTTGATTTCACAGCTAATAATAGAAATGTGGTCCTATCCACATTCCATTAACATTTGAAACAAACCCAATTTAACCCTTGGTGACTCTAAACGAGCATGCCTTTTTAGTTCCTAATTTATTAAGTAAAGTGCAAAGAAAAAAGCTTCTTCATTAACAAAGCTTAAACATGATTTAGGTCACCTCACTTAGAGCAAGAGGACAATTATATTAGAGCATCAAATACCATCTGTATTTGCTTAAAGCCTTAAAGGAGGTTGCGTCATGCTTTTATTCATCTTTTTATATAAAATTGCATAAATTGTAGTAGTAGTAATCACATTTGAATTTATTCCGAGCAATAAAGAGGGAAGCCTCCTCGACTAAGATAAGTTTTGCTGACGACTCAAATATTTAATTATATCAAACGAATTAAGATTCTAATTCATTTTTAAATTAAATATGTAGATAATTTTAATTTATGTAGTCTTCAAATTTAATCTTGATTATTTAAAACTATGAAATATATACTTTATGTATGGTCTTGAAATCGTACCATTTTCTCTTTTTGGACAAAATTAATTAATGGAAGATGAGGCCAGCGCATATTTTCTGCCTTTAATATATATCTAGTCGCATTTGGTATTTGGTTTTTAAATTTGGTTTCAAATCGCATTTAATTTTTTCATTAAAAGGAACCAAATATAATATAATAAAAGAAGCCATAAGTTCAAATACTACTATACGATTAAAAGTGATATTATATTCAAATAATTATGTACCGATCCCTTCTATTCCTACAAGTATCCATCAAAACTTAAAAATTGTTGACATGGATCAAACTCGATATGGATATGGATATGTTACATCAGGAGCCATCTTAGTATTTTATTTTCTTAGTAATTTTTAATTTGCTCATCTCTAAACCTATATCACATGCAAGATTATTTAATTAGAATACGTCATTTCGGCTTTGTAATTTGATTGGGCTGAAAACTTTAGATATTTTCTATGTGGGATTAATTATATATTAGGTGAGATGATTAACAAAGTCAGAGAATCCAGTTCATGCATCTTTTTTGTCTACCATGTTACTGCCGTTTTTTTGTTTCTATTATTGGTAACCTATTTTCCCATTATGCATATTCTTTGGTCACAAAGTCTACATAGGGTTAATATATATTCGAAAACATATAAACTAGAATATTTGACTGTTTAGTGAGTATTAACTATTTTTTGACATTATCGAAATTTGAATTAGTTTCGGATAATTGTAATTTATTTTGTTAGATAAGATTAATTTTGTTAAATACCAAGGGTCGATTCTACATATTTGGATTCCTGGGTTTGGAAGATAATATGTGTGCCTTCTGCAAGGAGAAAAAAGAATAACAATCCATCACATTATTTTTGGATGCAAGTTTTTTAGTTCTCTATGGTACTTTGCATTAAGAATCTCATCTACTGCATCTGCATGCCCAGGGAAGCAGGGATCAGGTGTCATGTTTCTGATCGTGGATGGGCACGCCTTTTTGAAAGTTTGACAAGAGTTTTGGCTCTCTCTCTTTCATATGATCTCGTGGTCCATCTAGTGACTCAGAAACAAAGTTATTTTAAAAAAGATGGAACCTAGCTGGAATATGAAGAATGAGCTAATTCTATAGAAATTGAGGTCATGGACTAAATGTCGATGCTCAGAATTTCCTTATTACCAACGCAAATAAGTGAGAAGATGGTCGAGAGTGAGTCGCAACATAAAGTCTAGAGCCAAAGACTGTATTGATGATGTGTTTGCTGATAATTATCGCCACCTCTTCGGATTCTTAATAATATGCGTTGTTGGAGGTCTTGCTCTGTCTCTCTTTTAGCGCTTGTATTGTTTATATTGTTTTTTTTCTTTCTTTCTTGTTTCTGTTTGACTATGATATCCTTGTCAATTGTTGTCTTAGTTGCTTTGGTTTTATTCTGTATCCTCTTGCTTTAGTTTGAAGTTTGTTGTGTTTCTGACCATTTCACCGAGATGGCTAGAGTCTTTTCATGAATAAAAAAAGATAGCTAAGAACAAACTAATCCATTTCACCGAGATGGCTAGAGTCTTTTCATGAATAAAAAAAGATAGCTAAGAACAAACTAATCCTGCTTGATATTTTCCTGAAATGGGTCATCTTGGTTGGCACGAGATTTTATGTAGCTTTACTTTGTGTGCTAAGTGGACAGAATAAAGTAAGAGAGAGAATAAAATAGATAAAATGAGTTTTCATTTTTACTAATGAGTCGTCTCGGTTGGGACAAACTAAAAAAGAAAATGAGTAATCTTTGGCGGGACAGATGGAGTATCAAGTTGTATCTACCAAGATATATATATATATATATATATATATATATATATATGGATGTATTCAGATTAATGTATAAAAAGTTGTTAAAATGTAAAACTAATTATAGCCATAAGATCTTCTTCATCCAATGGCCAAAATATATGCCACATGTTATTGATTAAAATATTAAAAAATATTAAAAAGGGCAAGAATGGAATCCACGTTTTAGTAAGTTATCAAAGTTCCCTTGATTTTCTCTCCTAAATATCAACGCCTAATTGATTTAATTGATTCTGATTTTATCTCCATAATTACTCTCGAATTGTTCTTATTTCTCTCCAACAATTATATTTTTCTACACCGAAAACGTCTGGTGGTTTACTTTCTCGCATAAAACCGAATTCTTGTGGTATTTCCTTCATTGCTTTCATTTTTTCAACAATAGATGAAAGGTAATTTAATTAATTCATTAATTTATTTCGAGAATTATTCATCATTTTTTGGTAGAAAGTTACTCTGTTTGTCGTGTAATTGGGCATTTAAGGTTTTCTGTATTTGTTTGTGATTAGTTCATTCTTCAATTTGATTTTTTTTGCATCAATTTTCAATTTTTTTTTTCGTGCAACCATTTTACATGTACAGTTTTTTGTGTTTTTATTCATAGTGACGTCTTGTAAATTTTCAAAAATTAATGCACAATTTTAGGTGTATAATGTAGATTTTCTATACATAATGATGTAGATTGGGTACAAGTCAGTTTGCATAAATCACATGGTTCAATAAGAGCTGGAAGTTAATCAATTCCACAAGGATTTAGCAATCCATGAGGCTAGGATGTAGTACCAACTTGTTAACACAATGTTCACCAAGAGAATCGAGTTAAAGTCATTCCCATAGGGTTCAATTATCCATTGGGCTAGGGTGTATAGTAATCACAACTTCACGTAGGGATCTCAATTGGCCGAACTTAGTTCCAATCTCCTATGGTTAAGCTATCCATATGGCTAGAGCATAGTACAAACTCATACATATAAGTACGATTTTGACATTATGTTTGTTGAATTCGTGTTACGATTCTAATGTATGAAATTAATTGTGTAATGTATATTTCTCTTACTGAGTAATGTAAGAATATAGTATGTTAATGTATATTTCTCTTACTCATAATGTATAAAGATAGTAGTTTAATGTATATTTTTTTAGTTTTGTTTGGTGACTGTTATATTTCACCCTCCAAATGTAGTGAAAACTAAGGGATCAAGTAGCGACTCAACTAGCCGTATCATTTCTCAGAGGAAAAAGGCTATAAAGAAGGCGAGCATACATCTTCGACGGTGTAAGACATGCAATCAAATGGGCCATCATGATTCGAGAAACCCAACACTAAAAGATATGGAAAAATGACAAGGAGAAGCGTAACAGCAAGGGAAAATGTTGACATATTTTAGTTTATTTTCCGGACATATTGTTTTTTATACTTGCGTTAAGACATACATTATTAGAAGTTAAGTATTACATTATTTTGGAGTTTTTCTACATTATAATTTTATCCCTAGCATTATTATGTCATATGTCTACATTACTATATGCTTATGAGTTACATTATTGTGAACTACATTTACATTGCCAAACTAGTGTGTATAAACAATATTTGTGTTAACTAATAATGTACACACTTTCAACAAGCAATGTAGTATACGAATTATCACAATATACATTATTTGTGTTACATCAAAGTTCGTGTTTGAGTTATAATGTATATGACTCTTAATGAGTAACGTAGACTTTAATTTGTTCGCTAAGGAGCGGACGTTTAATCCATTCCCCAAGGGTTTATCAATCCATGAGGCTAGGGTGTAGTACCAATTCAGTAACCTAGAGTATATTTCTCATTCCTCGTTGTTAACTTATCCTTGGGGCTAGAGTATAGTACACACACAGTCAGCTAATATCAATTCTCACTTAAGTAGCACATTAGTACAAAATAATCTATAAAATTTCCTACATAATGTATCACAACCTAATGCAAGCAGGCAATTTACCATTATGAAGCATATAATGTAACCTTTAAAGAATATATTAATCTCACAGAACATAATATAACACCAAAAAATCTAGCACATTAGTAAAAATAATGTAAACATTTGCCTAAACAATGTATCATATCCTAATGTAAGCCAATAAACATTTCTTCACGCATTTCTTGCCGCAGCCGATGCACTGATGCAATTGGAATGTCATCGTCAAAGTCTTCATCGTAATAGACTCTGACCCTGTTTGTACCTATTCTGAAAATTTTATATTGATTAGTTATAATGTTACATTACTAGTAAACACATGATTACATTACTAGCAATAACAAACTATAATGTACACATCAGTGTGAAATAATGTAAATATCAGTTGCAATGATGTGTAAAGGTGCAATGTAAGCTTATTTGTTGTACCAATAGGGAGCAGATAATGTAACTGAAAAAATTTATTAATTTAACATGCCATAGTCTAACACATGATAATGTAGCACATCGGTTTGGAATAATGTAAACGTTTGTTTAAATAATGTATCAAATCCTAATATAAGCAAATACAAAACCCTTAAGCGGCATACGATGTAACTCAATAATCATATTAATGTAGAAAAATCTAACAACACCACACAATAATGTAGCAGATTAATAAATACTAATGTACATATATACTTAAATAATGTATCATAGTTTGCTGTAAACAGATAATGTACCCTTATGAAGCATATAATGTACCACGAGATAATGTAGCAAACCAGTTAAATTAAAGTAGAAATTAGTTTCAATAATGTATAAAAACGTGTTGTAACATATATAGTTCACTCACATGTTTTTTTTACTTGCTTGGCTATTGGAAGGACGTCATTATTTCACCATTTTCGGTATTAAGCACAAAAACACAATTACTCACTGCAAAATGACAAAATTTAGGCTATCAAGAATCAATTTTGACAATGAGGGAGATGAAGCACAAACGATTCAATTTGATGAACATATATAATAATCCTATGAACACAAACCCAGAAAATTGAAATCTATAATTAATATAAAACTAAAATATAAGTAATGAACACAAATACACACAATTGGAATCGATAATCACCAAAAAACCAGAGCAATCACTAATGAACATACCATTTGCAAAAACCAAACAATTTATGGTGAATAAATACCTGCAAATCGTGAGTTATTGTTCCCCGATGCCGAAATCACCGAAATCGGTCGTCTAATGACGGAAAGTTGGGGTGCGTTGGAATAATGCACAATTTCCTTCTTGTTGATGGCGAAAAACAGGAATGAAGTCGATTTCGAGGTGAGATTTGGCAGCGTCTAGGGTTTGGGCAAGGGTTGAATTGGGGGGAAGAGAGAATGATAGAGATTTGAATTGACGGAGAGAGAGGAGAGAGTTGGGGTTGTAAAAGCGTCGCTCAAATTAATTCTGCTGAAATCTAGAAACTGCAGTTTCAAAACCGCTAAACATTACTGTGTGATACCAATTTTACCCCGATAATGTACAAAATTGGCCGAATAATGTACCGCGAACAACAACCTCAACTTTTAATCTCATCCGTCTATAATATGCATCCTAGGACTATGATTTGTTTTAAGTTTTACTCTAAAGGGGCATTAGGACTCTAATGCACCCCTATATATATATATATATATATATAGAGTTGTGATCAATGTCGAACCAATTTTAAAGACCGAACTAGAGACCAAATCTGGACCATTAGATCTAGTTTTTTTGATGAGATGTGCTGCTGTGAAAATTTTTTCAGCTTCATTACAAGCCCATTTTACTTCATTATATAGGTTTATTACTTCATTCTGTACTTCAAATGCTTCTGCACATACTTCATTCCAATAATTTATTACATTATTCCATGTGTTTATTAAACCATATTAGCGCCATGGCGTTGGTGATAGATATTGTAGAGAGAAAGAACGGCACGCGACGGTGAAACCATATTTAAGTACTGGAATGAAGTAATATATAGTCCCATTATCCACAAATCCACTCTTAAAGACCGAACCACCGAACCCTACCAAATTAGGGCTTTTAGATCTAGTTTTTATGGATAAGATACAGAAATTTATAAATTATTTTCGCCTTCGTCACGAGCCTATTTTAATTCATCCGAAGGTAAATTAGTCATACTAACATGTTACGAAGATTTAACTTCGTTCCAGAATGTATTACTTCATTCTAGTAGGTTTTTACTTCATTCCAGTAGGTTTTTACTTCATTTCAGTACGTAAATGTGGTTTCACCGTTGCGTGTCGGTCTTTCTCTCTACAATATCTATCACCAACGCCATGGCGCTAATATGGTTTAATAAACACATTGAATAATGTAATAAATTGTTGGAATGAAGTATGTGTAGAAGCATTTGAAGTACAGAATGAAGTAATAAACATATATAATGAAGTAACATGGGCTAGTAATGAAGAAGAAAAAAATTTCGCAGCAGCACATCTCATAAAAAAAACTAGATCTAATGCTTGTCGGTCTTTCTCTCTACAATATCTATCACCAACGCCATGACGCTAATATGGTTCAATAAACACATTGAGTAATGTAATAAATTGTTGGAATGAAGTATGTGTAGAAGCATTTGAAGTACAGAATGAAGTAATAAACCTATACAATGAAGTAACATGGGCTACTAATGAAGAAGAAGAAAATTTCGCAGCAGCACATCTCATCAAAAAAACTAGATCTAATGGCCCAGATTTGGTCTCTAGTTCGGTCTTTAAAATTGGTTCGACATTGATCACAACTCTATATATATATATATATATATATATATATATATATATATATATATATAGGATTGTGTTAAAATGACAACATCTCTTAAAGTAACACCATACCACCATTCCTAGCCAATCATTTGTACATGTGGACGAATAATAAGCTGCCATGTGACAATCATAAAAATTGTTCAAGGATAAATTTTCACGGACTGCAATATCCAATACACTAGACTGCAATTTTTTCCGACTGCAAGATCCAATACGCTAGACTGCAATCTATAGATTGCAGTGTAGCGTTTATACTATTGCAGTCTAACATATATAATATTGCAGTCTAGCGTGGTGTCACAGTGTCATTTTAAGAGTGTTGTCATTTTAACGCACCCCTATATATATATATATATTTTAATTTATCAAATATACACTCAATAATCAATTTATGATTGATTGAATATAAATTTGAATAACCATATACTAATGTACATGAATTTTCATAATCATGATTATCTGTGTCGCGCACGAGCGAAATACTACTAGCTAGCTAGTTGCCCTTAATAAATGCGAACTTCTCAAACTTAATCAGTATTTAAGGATTTAACTTTTAAGTAAACGAACCTCTCAAATCCGACGTATTTTCCAACATATGCTACTTACTTTGGTCTTAAATCTAATAGTATTAACTCGCTAAATTATTGACGACGCTTAATTGCATTGCATGGATGCATAAGAAAAGGGTTTCCTTTAATAGTTTAATTATTAAGAAACAAAAAAAGTACAAAAAAGGAAAACGGTCAAATGAAAATTTGTGTCTTCTGCCGAGATTGAAGAACCACCTATTTGTGACTGTTAATGTAAAGTTTAGGTACTAATTCTCGAGCCCATGAAAGTAATTGATTAAATAATATGAAAAGAGGTACTAGGTTATAGCTTTTCCACAAAGACAGTTCATGTCGACGTACTTTGAATCGCATTTAAGTACTAATTCATATTTTTATCATTATGACATAGGACTTAACTCTGTCATTTTCATCACACATTCACACTTAAATAAATATTCTCAGTAATGGTGTGGCCGCATCAGATAATAGTAAAATTATGTTTTATTCCCTATAGCTATATATTCATAAATTTTACCAAAAAAGCGAACATGAGATAAACGAAATCTCGAAATAATAAAGAAAACAATTTTATAGTACTAGTTTAACAAGAAATTTGAGGCGAAAATAACATGCCACTCCTAATTTATGTCACGCCTTTTGAGCAAAAGTGGAGGAACATAAATACGAGGGGATGACTAATTATGAATTTAATATTCGGAAGGTGTACTAATGATTGAAATTCCATGAAAGGCTGCTTCGTCCCTTAAAATTTGGCACTATTTGATCTGACACGAGTTTTAAAAAATGTAACAGAAAGTAAGTTAAAAAAGTTAGTGAGATGTAAGTCCTACTTTTATATATTAGTTTTAAATAAAATATGATTGAGAATGAGTTAGTGGAATATGAGGTCTACTACCAAAAATGGTAAAAGTGAAAGGTGACAAATTTTTAGGGACGGACAAAAAAAATAAGTGACAAATTTTCAGGGATGGAAGAAGTATCTCTTTCATACGATATGCTACGTTATTACTTTCAAAACATGCACAGATGAAATTGTTGTTGTAAAATCGATTACGGTGGTAATTTGTCGGGCGTAATACAATTCAATTATAATATAAAGAAAATACAATGACAGAACTATGAAACTTGAAATTACAGAATGAACGAAAAGTCAACAAATTATAGCCAAGTCGACTATTCATCTTTCCACATGATGAGTACGCCAATTTAGTGCTCTCGGTTCATGCGAGTCGTCTTCAAAGATAAAACGATTTCCACTTGTTTGTAGTAGCACCGTTGACAAAACAAACTCCGACGAACTAAGAGTGGCGAGGATAAAGGTTAGACAATAAGAATGCGATAGAGAGCTTTTCATATGCTGAGTAATGCAGTGAAAAATGATGTGTTTGAATGCATGGAATGCCTACTTATTTATAAACGTAGTCCACAAGCATTGGAGATCCTCTGGAGTCGTAGCACAGTCAAGCCTTCCACGATCAACACATAACTGCCTAAAGTTACGACGTTAAAGGAATTTTTCATGGACGCGTGTTTGACATGCGCAGAGCATGAATTTGGATGTTATGTATCTGGATATGTCTCACTACGTTAGTAATTTAAATGACGTAGTTGGACAACTATGTGTGCATGTATGAATCTAGACAACCACTTGCCCGTAGGAGCATAGCGTAGTTGGCAACGGAGAGACAGATCTTGCTGCAATGAGTCTGAGTTCAAATCTCACTGCTGTCGTGTAGTTGCTTCCATCTCTCAGGCACAAGTGTGAGGCCTTGGGAGATGGGCTTCTGGCAGCCAGTAGGTTAAGGCCTTCCCCTTAACGGGCTACTGCGTACCCTGATTTAACTCCCTCACATGATGTCGGGTCGGAGTGTGGGGCCCAAAGCGACGAAATCGCCTTTTTTTCTAGACAACCACATGTGTCAAAACACATATACATATTTGCCACATTATGTTGGACCACATGTCCAATGCATAATTGAACCATTCATGTGGTCCGAAAGAATTAAGTTCGGGCCCGAACAAAGGCCAAGCTGACCAAGCAAAGCCTACGCCCTAGGCCTGGCCCGACCCCGGCTCGCAGCATGCAGCCATAGTGAGGCGGGCGACGGAGCGCGTGTGTGGGTATGCAGCCCATGACTTTTGCACATAATTATTACAAGTAATAATTTAGTCTCTTAAATAACTACAAGATTAAAATGCTTATTTTCCTATATAAAATTAATTAACACATTAATTAATCTCGCCATCTATTCAGATTATAGATTAATTTTATACTAATTTAATAAAATTTTAAAAAAATCACTAAATTATTTTCGGTTACAACTTGTGCTATCGAACTCGACAAAATTATAAATTATGATTGGTCTATAGGGCTAAAAACTATCACAACATTAATTTATTAATTAAGTTAAACATATTGACTTTCCCTGAAATAAAAATGAGGCTAAGCTTTTTTAAATGAAAATACAGAGTGAATAATAGCCAACTAATATATGTCTATTGTTTATCGTCTAATAGTTAGTTAATTTGAGAATTCTGTTTGCAGATTTCAAATTCGAATAACTTTGTTTGCGTGATAACTCTTTTTTTCACATTTTGCTTTTCTAATTTCAGCGGAAAACATGGAAGAATGATTTTGTTAGGACAAATTTTAGTAGTGTAGACATTGTGTTCGATCAATACGAGACATGTTTAGAATTAAAGTGCGGCTGTATGTACGGCATTAATCTCTTTCACACTTAAGCAATGTGGATAGGATTATGATTTTAATGGCTGATTTATTTAATTCCTTTTATAAATATTTTCTCCTTTTGAGTTCATGAACTATTTGTGCGGTTTTATTCAGCTTCAGAGTTTTCTTTTTTTCTTTTTTAATCTTTTTTTTTTATATTAATATGTGGACTTTATCTTTTTTCTTCACTATAATAAATTGGCAAATATTGTTAACGAGTTTTTTTTTTTTTTTTTTTTGCTATGAGAAGCTGCACCTGTTTCTTTTATGCACTTTTAATGCTATGAATATTGTACTACAAATTTACGGGCTAAAAGATTGTTAAACTAGTCCTCAAGAAGTTACAAAATATTCATGGGATTAGGCACAAAAGTGTGATATCAATGTACTAAAAAAATTTAAAACCAAAATGCAATCCAACCAAGTTTTGGAAAATTTGTTTTATACATATTTTTTGTGTTATTGTTTTGACATCCTAAAATTAAATTAATAGTAGTGTTTAGGCAGTTAGACCTATGGTTTTATTGGGCTTATATATAGTAGATGGGTGTAATCCTAACGCAAGAGCAATTGAGTATGGTGGGATCAACATTTCAGAGGCCCATTATAGGGCTTGAGGGTCCGGATTCGGAATTCAACCTAAAGAATGCAGCGAGGGCATTCTGGTAATTCAATCTCCAAAATAAAAATACCCATTCAGTAGAGCGGAATGCATCGAAGTCAGATTCTTGAAAAAGAAAAAGAAAAAGAAAAAGAAAAAGAAAAAGAAAAAGAAATCCGAATTGATCGATTGTTGTAGTGTATAGATCCGCAAAAAGAAGCCGTTAAAATTTTAAACGAAGGCTGTATTCTGCTTCCCATTCCCGCCATGGCCGACATCGACCCGCACCCGCCTCTTTCCAGCGCCAAGACGCTTATCTGCGCCCTCAATTTCCTCTCCCGCAATCTGCCCCTACCCCAGCACCTCTACGACGCCGTTTCCTCCATCTACCAACCCCACGCCGCTGCTCCTCAATTCCCCACTCATCCTGCTGATGCCACCAACGATCCGCTGCCAAAGGTTTCCGACTTTCTTTCCGCTCCCTTTTTTTCTGCGTTAATTGAGTTCATTTTGGGTTGGTACTTATAATTCAGCTGTTGGGTATATTTCTTGTTTGATTTACTGAAATGTTTAGTAGCTATAACAGACAATTCACAGTTTCTCATTGATATCGGCTGCTCTTTCCTTTTCTCTTTTTTCATTGATTATGGCATTCTATTGTGCAAGAATTTGGAACTTCTTGTTTTATCCTAATTGTTTCAAGAGTGTAGCTTTACGGACCATCCCCCTCCCCAATTACACTTTGATTAATTTGATGATTAGGGATAACAATTGTATAATCTGATACTGCAAAACTAGTTTAACAGAGGGTTTTTTATTCTCAGATTACTTGTTATTACCTCTAAATATTGGTTATCTTTCCTTAGCAATGGGGTTTAATTTCAGTGAAATGAGGGATTTACATTATTTATTTAAATAAATAGATTCAGTTTGCCTGAAAACTGATGCATTTTCAACTTGGTTTTCTGCTCGATCTATCTTAATTTACGATTTCTAAGAATATATATGTAGTGTAAAGTTGTACGTCTTTGTCACAGACATATACCTTGTTTGTTCTTAAAGACAACAGTGTTCTTGACATCTTTTTAAGTAGGGTTCTTGCATTATAGTTTATCTGTCATGACTGATAATTCTATTTACTCTTTCTGGGAGGGCTTATACATTACTGTGTTTTTGTTAACATTGCCTCCTTGCCCTAGCAGCTTGCATTTATTGGTAAAAGCTTGTTGCTTTTAACTTCCATAGGCTGGCTGTGACCTCCATCTAGTCACTCCTGTTACCTGTATCAAGCTGATACAGCAACACATTCCTCCTTTTGTTCTCATTTCCTTTCTGGTTATTGCATGTACATACATACACAATGCTGAATATCTACTTCTGATGTTAGTAGTGTAAGGCCATGCTTAACTTAAGAAAACCTCTATTACAAGTCACATTAGGCCCATAAAGTTTGGGATTAGCGAAAGTTATCTCTACATCAACCTTCTCTTTGGGTAGACTAATGTCAATTGATGGGTTTCAATATCAATGGGGTATAAATTTATTGTGATTAGTTTCTACTTTTGTTTAGCTCCTGTGATATCCTTCTCAAGCTTACTTTTTAAATTTATAGTTTAATTTCTGATAAGGTCTGCGGTCAATCTTGTAATAATGTTGCAGGAAAAATTGGGTGTTTCAACTTACAATGAGCTAATGTTGGACTTTGAGGATGCGGTGTTGAAGCAGAGATCAGCATGTTTACCTAGTTCCAAATTATCAGACTTAAAGGAGACCAGGTTTCAGAGCCAAATAAAGCATCGGTTAACTGAACTTGAAGGTAGTTACCTTAAAGAAAAAAATATTCCATTGACACGTCAATTGCTTTTCCGAGCTGTTTATAGTCGCGTGATTTCTTGTTTAGTAGTAGTAGTATTTATCTTCTATTTTCTTATTCTCGGCAGGTTGATGATTCCCTGTTTTACACTGATCACTGATTTAAAAACACAGCCATAGCTGTGCGAATCATAGTTTGGCTATCTTAGCTGCTCCTTCATATCTTTTTCTTCCTTGCTTTCTGCCCTTCTCTTATTCACTATTTGGTTGGTTCGCATGCATATCCACAGAGCTACAAAGGCATATTCTTCATGCATCTTTTTTCTTTACATATCAATATGTGCTCATGAAATATGTTTATTTCTCCTTCTATGAAAAACAGAATTGCCTACAAGTAGAGGCGAGGACCTGCAGTCCAGATGCTTGCTTGAACTCTATGGACTAAAGGTGCAGTTCACTTTTTTGATGAGTTGACAAAAGTTATGATGTTTTACAAATTTTAAGGTGGGATTAATTATTGCCCTCACAACTATGGATTAAAGTAGAGCTCATTGTCCTCTCCAAAAGTATCTTCTGATGCTAGCAATAAACTCTATCCTGCTTGGATCATCCGCTGGTAGGGAGTAACAAAACAACTGACTATGCTTAGTTCTCAAAACCAACTTTAAACATCTCTGTGGTTGTAATTCTGTTGAATTTTGTTTATGGATTGAACTAAATGTAGGGGCTGGGGTTAGATATATCTAACTTTATTGCCATACCCAAGTATATCAAAACACACCCTCCACATTATGGTCTATCATTGTTTGGTGATAATTTCTTCCTGCTATCAGTTAGCTGAGCTCCAGAGCAAAGTCCGCTCTGAAGTCAATTCTGAATATTGGCTTCGACTGCATTGTGCAAATCCTGACAAGCAGCTTTTTGATTGGGGAATGATGAGATTACGTCGGCCTCAATTCGGCTTAGGAGATGCTTTTTCTATGGCAACCGATGACCCATTGAAGAAGAAACGAGAGGCTGAGGTGAGGGTTGTCCCTTTTGACTTTTCACAGTTCTGAGTATGGGTTCAAAGTAGATAAATTCCTATGAACACACCAAAATTAAAAATACTTAAAGCTTCATGCCTAAAAAGCTCATATATTTATTGAATATAGGAAAGAAATTTTGGTTGGATTACGCATATTTATTGGTTGTTTTGCTGCAGAGGTTTTCAAAATTTGAGGAGGAAGAGAAGAATCGGATAGAGTCTAGGCAAAGGAAATTCTTTGCTGATTTACTCGATGCTGCACGAGAACTACAATTGCAAGTACAGGCTGCTCAGAAACGGCGTAAACAGAGAAATGACGGTATTCAGGCATGATGCTGTTTTCAAAACTTATTGTTTATGCATATTCTTAAGCAACAGTATGGCATGGGAACAATTAAGTTTGTATGGAAGCTTTGACATTTCAAAATTAAGTGAACTTTTACAGCTAAAACTTTATTTGGTTATTTTTCCTGTTTTGACGACTAAATATTGCTTTTTAGTTTTGAACAGAAAGTCTAACTTATACATTTTGATTTCTGGGAACTCTCATACACTTCAAATTGATATCTTTACATTAGTTGAACTTGTTCTGATTATTTTGTATTTGGAAACTTCAATATATCTCATTTAGTTAAGAAAAGTTGCATTATATTTATGTCATGCTACATTGTTAAGGATGTAATCTATGATATCTTGCTTTACATTTCCATTTCAATACTACCTCACTGACAATGGAAGTTCTCTACAACTTTCAGGCTTGGCATGGAAGACTGAGGCAACGAGCTACACGAGCTGAAAAATTGAGGTTCCAAGCTTTGAAAGCTGATGATCAAGAAGCTTACATGAAAATGGTTGAGGAGAGCAAGAATGAGAGATTGACGATGCTCCTTGGAAAAACTAATGATCTCTTAGTTCGCCTGGGTGCTGCTGTTCAACGTGAAAAAGATGCTGCCCATGATAGCATTGAACCCCTGGAAGGTTCAGATGCTGACTTGCCTGAGTTATCTGCTTCAAGGACTGATACACCAGCACAATCAATTCCTGAGGATGATGAAGAGATTGATGATGAGTCTGATGATAAAGCAAAGACTGGTGATTTATTAGAAGGGCAGCGGAAGTATAATTCTGCTGTACACTCTATTCAGGAAAAGGTGATCTTTTGTTTCCTGATAATATTTTTAACTGGTAACTGCAATACTTTCGCATCAAATCCATCCCGGAATGCCTTTTGCATGTTCCCTCCAGCATGTGTGTGATTACCAGTTTCACTGGGATGTAGCAGCTGAAACCTAATGTTCTCTTACACTCATAGGATTCTCATATATCTTCTCAACAGATGAGGTACAAATGCCTAATATTTTGTATAATAAGGATGTAAGGTAAAAGGATTAAAGGACATCAATAGACTAAACAGAAAACGAAAGAAGGCTAGTACTTTGCTGTTTTTTTTTACTTTTTAATTATTTCTCTGCACATATCTTGTACTTATGTAGGAAACCTGTGCAACAATATCAGTCCAAATCTATTATGCAAATTGTTCTGTAAAAGGGTTATGGTAAGGAAATGGGTTTTTGCAAGTTCTCTTCAATCATGTTTTTAATTCCGTGAATATCAGATGTATTAGGTTATTGATATAAATTATTCACCTTCTCTTCATTTGTACTCATTGCCAACACATCTTATGTTTAGGATATAAAGATTTGTAGGTGTGGTATTATGGAATGTAACCCTTTGATGTTGAATTTTACAAGTTCATATCTCCTCATAAAGTTTATGTTGATCTAACCTGCCTAGAACTCTGGTAGGTGACAGAGCAACCATCCATGCTTCAAGGTGGAGAGTTAAGAACATACCAAATAGAGGGGCTTCAATGGATGGTGTCGCTGTTCAATAACAATCTAAATGGAATTTTAGCTGATGAAATGGGGTTGGGAAAAACAATTCAGACCATCTCTCTGATTGCTCATCTCATGGAAAACAAGGGTGTGAATGGGCCGCACTTGATTGTTGCCCCAAAAGCTGTTCTGCCAAATTGGGTTAATGAATTTACTACTTGGGCTCCTAGGTACAGGTTGAATTTTCTATTTAACAAGTAGTCTGTGAATCGGAAGCTGTAGTTCTGATGGACATTCTCTGTATATCAGTATTTCTGCAGTTCTTTATGATGGACGCATGGATGAAAGAAAGGCCTTGAGAGAAAAGTATTCTGGAGAGGGGAAGTTTAGTGTTTTGATTACCCATTACGATCTTATCATTAGAGATAAAGCATTTTTGAAGAAAATCCACTGGCACTACCTAGTTGTGGACGAAGGACATCGACTTAAAAATTATGATAGTGTGCTTGCACGGACTCTTGTTTCCGGGTATGGTCTTTAACTACTTACAATCATGTGTATAATAACTTTCACAAATGTCCATCTTATTTGTTATCTACCTCATGCTTTTCTTGGAATCACTTTTATGACCTGTTTCTGCTGTATAGTTGGGCGCACGAAACTTCTTGCAAATTATTACTGCTTCCGTCCCATCCTAAGTGACACATTTTCCTTCTTAGGATGTCCAACCCGGAATAGGACATTTCTTAAAACAGAAACATCACTCTCTCTACTTTTTCTTACTCTTACTTTATCCTCTATCCACTTAACTCACAAAACAACGCTACAAAAAATCTCATGCCGAAAAGGAAATGTTCCACTTAGGGTGGTACGAAGAGAGTATTATATTATAAAATGCCATCTTATCACGAGTATCAGCAAAATGTTGTTTAATTGTATAGTGGAGTTTGTCGATAATGCTTTCAGATAAAATTGTTCGACACATAATGATATTCTATACTTTGTAATTGAATTTGGCAGTTACCGAATTCGGCGGAGACTTCTTTTGACTGGAACTCCTATCCAGAATAGTTTGCAGGAACTGTGGTCCCTACTTAACTTTCTCCTTCCTAATATCTTCAATTCAGTCGAAAACTTTGAGGAGTGGTTTAATGCTCCCTTTGCCGACAAATGTGATGTCAGCTTAACAGATGAAGAACAGCTGCTAGTCATTCGTCGTTTGCACCATGTATGACTTGATTCTTTATGTGCCTCTCTTATATGCTTGTAACTCACCATCTTTTTTGTTAATCTTCTTTTCTCCCATTTGCATTTCTGCAGGTCATTAGGCCATTTATTTTGAGGAGGAGGAAGGACGAGGTCGAAAAGTATCTACCTAGTAAAACTCAGGTCATACTAAAGTGCGACTTGTCCGCATGGCAGAAAGCATATTACAAGCAAGTGACCGAGCAAGGACGGGTTGGTCTTTCTCATGGTAAGGGTTTTTACATGATCCCTTAGATGTGGCTGCACTCGTCCAAGGATTGAGGCACATCTAACTGCTAGTCCCAGCTTTTTCATGTTCTTAAGTCATTGTTAGTTACTCCCCCGTTTCATAAAAATAGAAACTTTTTCCTTTTAGTGCCGTTTCCTAAAATTAGAAACACTCAGAAAGTTCTCTCTCTATGAGGTGGGATCCATTTTCCCCGACACACTTTTTCTTTCCATCTCCCTCTTACTTTACAAATTTTGCATTAAAATCTGTGCCATTCCAAAAGTTCCACTTTTTAGGAAACGGAGGGAGTATAATAATTTCCCTCCCTAAAACAACATTAATAGGTATATTAGGAGTATTATGAGGTAAGTTCACTTTGAAATATTGAATAAACATTTGTATGCAGCTTAAGACATTTTTTTTAAGTGTCTCTATTTTTAGCAAGGGGTAACTGCTTTTAAAGTCACCAACTTTCTATGAATTCCGGTTTTTCCCACGAACTTTTTAAAGTTCGTGTAATGTCACGAACTTTATTGTCGGTTGCTATTTTCCCATGTCAGGTTTTCCGGTCTGATTCAAACTGTTCGTTTCCTATTAAGACAATGTCCAAATTCTTTTATCTTACTATCATTATCTTCGTCTTTGAAATAGCTTCGCGTGGGTACCTTGTACGCCTCAATCGGAACTCGGATGAAGAAGTTATGGCCATTATGATGGTACAAGGTCGCACAAAGGTCGCTGCCTTCATCAAATGGCCATAACTTCTTCATCCGAGTTCCGATTGAGGCGTACAAGGTACCCACGCGAAGCTATTTCAAAGACGAAGATAATGATAGTAAGATAAAAGAATTTGGACATTGTCTTAATAGGAAACGAACAGTTTGAATCAGACCGGAAAACCTGACATGGGAAAATGGCAACCGACAATAAAGTTCGTGACATTACACGAATTTTTTAAAGTATGTGGGAAAAACCGGAATTCATGGAAAGTTGGTGACTTTAAAAGCAGTTACCCCTTTTAGCAAATATATCTAATTATCTGTACATATTACTATATTTCTGTAACTCTTTAAGTGGTGTGCTTAGGCTCCTACTTCTTATGTGAGTTGTTCGTTTTAACTTATTTACAGTTGGATTTTAGCATCAATATTCTCATCAATTACTATATTGCTTCCATTTTAGCATACCTTCTGCAACCATTTTAGCTCTCATCTTGACAGTTGTTGATTCTATGTCATAAGAATCAAGCTGGTGAAAAAATGCACCAAGTTTTCATCTTTCCAGTATGCTATCATATTCAGTGTTGCAATTTATTGGTTTTCTGATTAGTGTCAGCCAGATTTGAGTCAAGTCCAAATCTGACGAGGATCGTATCAAGATTTGTCTTCATGCTTTCTATCTTGTCTTTTCCCACATAACTAACATCACTGACAACAAATGTTACTCATGATATGATTTTGCAGGTAGTGGTCGCTCGAAAAGTCTTCAGAATCTGACAATGCAGCTCCGGAAATGTTGTAACCACCCATACCTGTTTGTTACGGATTACTATATGCAGCAGAGTGAGAATATTGTCAGGTCATCAGGAAAATTCGAGCTTCTTGATCGCCTACTCCCCAAACTTCATAGAGCCGGACACAGAATCCTTCTTTTCTCTCAAATGACTAAGCTCATGACCATACTCGGAGATTATCTGACGCTGAAAGGTTATCAGTTCCTTAGACTTGACGGCACTACCAACACTAGTGACAGGGGTGAACTACTAAAAAAGTTCAATGCGCCCGACTCACCTTACTTCATTTTTCTCCTAAGCACTCGTGCTGGAGGACTTGGTCTGAATTTACAGACTGCAGATACAGTTATCATCTTCGACAGCGACTGGAACCCTCAGATGGACCAGCAGGCAGAAGATCGTGCCCATCGCATTGGCCAGAAGAAGGAGGTCAGAGTTTTTGTACTTGTCAGTGTTGGATCTGTCGAAGAAGTTATCTTAGAAAGAGCTAAGCAGAAGATGGGTATCGATGCCAAGGTCATTCAAGCAGGATTGTTTAATACAACTTCCACAGGTTTGTCAATGTCAATAAAAATGCTTGCTTATGTTTCAACTGCAATCAAATGGGCATTTAGAGTAGGACCTACCAAACCACAAAATGTATCGATTTTTTCAGACTTGAATATTGTATGCTTTTATGGTTGATTGAAGATGATTATTCATTTTGATTCACAGCTCAAGACAGGAGGGAGATGTTGGAGGAAATCATGCGTAAAGGCACAAGCGCGCTTGGAGAAGACGTGCCAAGTGAAAGAGAGATCAATCGCCTGGCAGCCCGGACAGAGGAGGAGTTTTGGTTATTCGAGAAGATGGATGAGGAGAGAAGGCAGCGTGAAAACTACAGGTCCCGTCTCATAGAAGAACACGAGGTGCCAGATTGGGTATATGCGGAGCCAGAAATAAACGGCAAGGGTAAAGGATCTCTGGACCAAGACTTGCCTGTAACAGGAAAGAGGCACAGGAAGGAGGTGATTCGGGAGGATGCTATAAGTGATTCACAGTGGATGAAGGTTTTGGAGAACGGGAACGAAGGGTCTAAATATGCTGCTAAAAGGAGAAGAGAGAATCCTCCCCCTTCTGTTGGATTGCCTATAGATAACGTTGCTGTGGAGGAGACTGTGGAGCTCAAGAGTGAGACGACAACGTCCATGGCGAGTGAGGCCAAGAGTGAAGACACCTCTGGCTGGACCTCTCAGAAGTCGAACGCTGAAAGTTCTAGAAGTGGATTAGAAGCTTCGGAAACTGGGATGAATGGCTTGACATGGAAGGCACATAAAAGGAAGAGATCGAGCTTGGTTTAGGTTGTTTCTTTAAAGAAGTACTAGAATTTTTAGGAAGTGGATTAGTTACTTTGGAAAAAATTGCAATCGCCGTCGCCCCATTAACATTTTTGATAAAGTTTTTAAAGCTGTAAATCTACTTTTTCTTCTGCACCTCTGCAAATTGAACCTCGTACTCTTAGTTGCGTTTGCCTTACTCTGATCCTTTGTTCCAAAACAGTTAGTTATGAACATCGATATTGTTTTGACCTACAAATTTCTTAGTTTGTGTGTCAAGTTGTCAATCTTAAAATTTACTTTCAGAATGAGTGTGGGGATAAGATCATAAGAATAAGGGACATAGGGGAAATAGTGAAAGAAAATTAATAAGTATTTTTCTAAATAAAAAGACCAAAAATGGACCGATTTCATTTTTTTGGGATATGAAGGTTCAAAGCATAATATTTTTGGATCAAAATCATAAACCTAGAGAGAGTTGATTATTATGAGACATTATCACCAGTAGAGAAGATGAATATTGTTTGAGTACTACTCTCAATTGCAACAAATAAAGACCGACCTTGCATCAATTTGACATATCAATGTATTCATGCACGGTGAACTGAAGAAGGAAATTTACGTAGAAGTCCCTCCTAGTTTCGTAAGTGACTTCAAAGATGAGACGTCTATATGTTGAAGAAAACTCTATCTCAGTTAAAACAATCTACAAGAGTCTAGTTTGGAAGATTCACCGAGGCAACGAAGAAATGAGTCTATCAGCAGAGTAATACCAATTATACACTTTTTCTAGAAAAAGGGGGGAGGGGGGTTTAAAATTACTTGTCTGACAATTTATGTCAATAACATGATCATCACGTGAGATGATTAATATAGTAAATAGAGCAGTTAAATAGGAATTTATTCGCAGAGTTTGGAATGAAAAACTTGAGGGCACTGGGGTATTATATTGTAGTTGAAGTTTTGAGATCTAAGGTGAGGATATTCATCAACCATTAAAATACACTTAATTTAGGGAGACATTTTGATTTTATTTAATTTGAATTTCAATATTATATTTGTCATCAGTTCACATTATAACAATGACATTCTTACGATTATAATTTTTTTATAATATACTTTCTCCACTTAAAAAAAATTCTTGTTTATTCTATTTTTGTGTATCCACTAATATTAACCTATATCTATTTTTTAAGTTTATCCCTCTAATGAGGGTTCTAATTTTCTATTCACGATACGTCTAACTACTTTTTCATTCTATCACTTTATAATTTTTGCATTAAACTCTTGGCGTCATTACTAAAATTATTTTTCATGCACGGAATAAGAACTTAATTTTTCACACATACAAATAAAGTGGAGCCCCAACCGATAAAAAATTTTGCAGCTGCTCCTACTAACATCTATACTACTCCCTTCGTCCCATTCGCAATGGCTAAAACTGTAAATTAATGATACGATAATTTAGGTGGAGTAGTTCGATGTGTAAAGTAAAATGAAAAAGACAATTGAATATTTTAATGAGGAGATAACATAGAAATTTATTTCTAAATATAGAAAATGGACATCTTAAATGAGACAAATTAAGAAGGAATGGTGATCTTGTTGAATGAGATGGATGGCGTATTAAATTAGTTATTAATTATAAAATAAGATCATTTCATGTGTTTAAGTGAAAAAAATTATTTGAAGAACCAAATTTTCCAAGATATTTATAAAAAAAGTTTATTTGAGGAAATATTAGTGAATGCTTCATATTTGAGGTCTTTTCTTAGGAAAAAAAGATCTATAATAGTTTTTCATCTAGTTCATGATGATTTAGTCTCCTAATCTATTAGTTAAAGAGGAAGCGTCTTACCAACTGAATAGCCCTACATCGTCAAACATTTAATTAGGTCAAATCAGCACTAAATCTCTCTCGTCAAGCTGGTGGAACTGACTAGACATATAGTAGTAGAATTTTATCGTCTCGGTTAAGAAAAAAATTATGTCTTCAATCTTCGATGTAGTATTGAATTCTAACAGAAGATTAGATAGGTGTTGGATGAAAGTAGAATAGTAGTACAAGTAAACGTCAAAGTTATAAAGCAGAAGCCCCCAAAATTATTAATTGCATAAGCGAAATTAGTTGTGCAGCTCCATTATGCTAATCGCAATTTTGAATATATGATGAGAATATTTAAGATTAATAATCTTGTTTGCCTCCTATCTACTCACATGATAATTATGAAAATACTGTTTAAAAAAAATGAATAAGCGATAATTATACCTCATATATAAGTCATCGCCAAATAAATAATTGACGTGTAAATCCAGCTAACCCCCCGATATTTAAACATGCTTTAGGAGACATTTTATTTTCAAAATAAAACTAACATATAGTACTAATAATATTTATCTAAATAATGAGACATTTTGGAGTAAATGCCCCAATGATATGATAAAATTGACCATTTAAACAAAGAAAACCTAAATATCAATGTAGCCCGTAAATCATGGGTTGACCCGAATAGCCCACCAAATTTATAGGGTTATGGCTGGAAATTTCTAGCCCGATAAAATCAAAACCTGATTAACCCGCACCAGATTAACTCGCAATCCGTTAGGGCCAGGCCCTAAAACCCGATAAAATTTCTCTTATTCTATTTTTTTACTCCTAATTCGACCTTTATTGATTAATTTTAATTAAAAAATAACTTTCAGTTTTATATTAAAATATACAAATTATCTATTGAATTTTTATTAATATAATAATTAATTAATTAATTAAAAACTTCAAATTCACTAAAAAAATATTTAAATTTCTAAAACATAGTACATTAAAATTCCACGAAATATCTTAAATATTTGTATTTGATCATGTTTATGATTGATTTTAAGCATATAACTCAAATATATCATAATTAAATATTTTATATTGTATGAATATTAGTAATTTTAATCATTATTTGTTGGATTGATCGCATGTTAATATTATCGGTAGCAACCCGATTATCCCGTTGGGCTAGCCCAAAACCGAGCTTTTAGGGTTAGGGTTGAACTTTTATAATCCGAAAGAAATCACAACCCGATTAGCCGCACCCGATTGACCCACAACCCGAGTAGGGTTGACCCGAAACCCGACGGGCCGGCCCGATTGACGTCCCTACCTACAGTCCTTTTACTTTGATTATTCAGATGTCAATATTTTTGTTTGTTTTAGTTACTCCCTCCGTTTCACCATAGTTGAGTCATTTGTCCGTTTTGGGAAGTTTCTTCATAGTTGAGTCATTTTCATATTAGTAACTTTTTTTCTCTTTCTTACTTTACTCTCTCTTGTTTTATTCTCTCTACTTTATTCACTTTATACTTTATTCTCTCTACCTTTTCCTCTCTTTTACTTTTTTATCTATTTATTTAACACACCCAACATTCATTTATAAAACTTCGTGCCGAAAAGTTCTGCCTCAACTATGAAGAAACGGAGGGGGTATTATAATTAGTGAATATTGATTGTATTCAATTGTTTTGTATTTAAATATGGAAAATATGTGTTTCTTTCCAAAAAAACACAAGGAATGATATGATTAGGTATGTAAAAAACGAGTAATTAAGTAAAGCCGAATTATTTTTGGTCTGATTTCTGATTTGAAAACCCTAAACAGCCAAACGGATAAAATAATCCAATTAATTGAGCTGATAAAATTTGAGGAAATGTTTGTTTCTATATTCCTATTTTTATTTTATATATTTCTATTTTATATTGACTTATATATCCCTACATTATTTTAAATAGAGATACATCAATTAACAATAATAATCAATCACTATAATGATGAAAAGTAATTAAAACAATATCATTTTTTTGATTGTGAAATAAGTGGATAGGACACATCAAGGCCACCAAGTCAATAGATAACGCGTCAAATATTTATTACATGGAGGTGATGTATGAAGTGTAATTTGCAAAATTGTTAATTTACTCTATTTTATTTTATTATTTTGGGTTTATTTGATTTGTTCTATTATCTACATCGTTTACTCAAATTTGTCTTATAAAAAATATTGAATCATAACAATATGACACAACGAATATGTAAACTTTAAAGATTACAAGTAGGGGTGGCGAAACGGGTTATTCGCGGGTACCCGCACCCGACATATCGGGTACCCGTACCCGATTTTGCCAAATTTGTTGTTCCAATACCCGCCCCGCGACATACTGGGATTACCCGATACCCGTGTCGGTATCCCGCACCCGATATTGCGGGTACCCATACCCGACCCGAAATCCTAATAAAATATTTGAATACCATAATAACCGTCAATGTTCCCTAATTTATTTTATTAATATCGATGGTAAACTTTGAATAGATTGAGAAAAAAAGTGAATGAACACTCTGTAGCTAGTTCGAGTGAGTTTTCTATTGTATGTTCTTGGAATATAAAAATGTTTCAAAAGAACTCTTAGATTATAAAGTACTCCTACTGTTCCGTCTTAGAGGCATTTCATTTTCTTCACTAATTTTAGAAAAATAATAATATAAATACTCTTCTCTACATTATTATCTGTCTTACTTTATTTTTTCTTCATTCTAACTATTTATTTTTAATTTTTCAAAATGAGTGCGTATATGACTTTATTATTATTTAACTATTTACTTTTTTTTTCTCCACTTTAACTATTTGAAACGTCTCTATTAATATGGAACGGGGGGAGTATTAAAAAATGGTATATGACTAATACTAATAATAGTGGGTATTATCGGGACTAACGGGTATACCGCGCGGGTAATGGGTATACCCGCTACCCGCAAAACTCTAAAACACACTACCCGATCCCGCCCCATTTTCCGTTATCGTCGGGTAGTGGGTACCCGATACCCGACGGGTAGCGGGTCGAGATGGGAATTACCCATTACCCGCTACCCATTTTGCCACCCCTAATTACAAGTGAAACGATTATGTTTATTTTCTGCATGTATGATACTTCCTTGTCCCTCGTTATGTCTCAATTTTCCATTTTAGGAATTTACTTATTAATTACCTTCCTTCACTTTTATTATATTTGATAATAGATCTTATATTCTTTTAATTTATTTCACATATATTTTATTAAAAATAATATATAAAAATAAAACATATATTTCCACTAAATTTTTTTCACTCATTTAGAATGATCTAAAACTGAATTATTTTTTATCTGCTACACCTAACAAACCAAACGGATAAAAGAATCCATTTAATTGAGCTGATTGATTTTAAGGAAAGGATTTGTTTCTATATCATAATATTCCTATTTTTATTTTAGTATATGTTTTATATCTTGACTAATAGTAGTACTATATTTTAACATTATTTTAAATAGAGATAAATCAATTAATAATAATAAATCACTAAAATTATACTCTCTGTCTCACTTCAAGAGTCATATTTTGTCATTTAAGTCCGTCCCAGTTTAAGAGACACGTTTAGAATTAACTATATTTGGACACAAAATTTAACCTCATTAGTCATCAAATTTACACTCAAATGTCATTACTTTCATAAAAATAAAACAAAATAAAATTTTAAACATACAAAAAGTCCAAAGGGTCTCACTTTCCACTACCTCACTTATATTATTACACACTCCAACAATCATTATCCCACTACAATTATTACACACTCCATTAATTTTTTAAAACTCATGCCATAACTAAATCTTACTCTTAAATTGGGATAGAAGGAATAGTAAAAAGTGTAGTAATTATGAAATGAGCGTTAGGATAGGACCAAGTCCATGGCTAGCGCAGAATTTGGATTGTGGTGTCAGGTGTGGCCGTGTGGGATTCATGGTTAAGGACAATTTGTTGATTTGGTCAATGTATATCTGCAATCCTAGTTGATAGGGCTATCTCAATACACATAAAATAAATAGGGATGTCAATTTAATATAGAGTCATATTCCACTAACTTTTTTTCTTTGACTTTTTTTAAGATTTCTTAAAACTCGCATCCCAACAAAATGGGACTCCTAATAGCAGACGAAGGGAGTAAAATTTATGAATTGGATTGAATAACTTGATTATTTTGTAGGATTATGTTAAAAATTTTAACTCATAAAAATTACAATGTCATAGGATTTATCCCAAATGAGAATATTATTTAGATGCACGTAAAAAAAATTTGATTCATTATTTAAAAGTTAAACACATTATTTAATTTTATTTTACTTTTACAACGAAAAAAATTATACGTAAAAATCAATACTTTATTTACAAATAATTTTACCTTTTTCATAAGTCAATACTTTCTAAAAGTTCTCAGTTTATATATTTATCATAATTTAATTAAACAAAAAAACTTATAGTTTGGAGACTAAAATTAAGAGTTTTGATAAGCAGAGGCTTTGCACAATTAATTTTGGTATGCAATATTAATCTTCATCTTTTAATCATACTATTTTATTTTCTTTCTTGACTTATATTTTGTAGTAATTAATAAATTTTGCAATAACTTTAATAGATATAACAATTATCTTTACTGTTCATTATTTATTTTATCCATCTTTTGTTTTGGTGACTAAATTGGTCTTATTTTAAGATAACGTAATTTCTTCATTAGTATATCAGTTGATTAAATTGGTACTAGTCGCGACAAAATCTGTTGAAAGAGTGTCTTCAGCAATGGAATTTGTCAAGATCTGAGCATTGAAATAAGATGGGAGATGATTGGTTGAACGAGACAGTGAAAGGGATATGTTGGCAACTCCTTTCATTGATGGCGGGTGTATGAGTTAGCTAGCTACATGCACGCTTAATTGCATTCAACAAATTGCAGAATATCTGTATTCCAATCCAATTATCAGTATGAGTTATCAAAGATTGTTTGCGGCGTTGTTGTTAATGGTGTGGTTGATGAAGGCGGATCTCTTAGCCTCGGAGTGGGGCCAAAGCAGCTGCGGCAGCAACGGCAATTACAGCAGCAACAGCGCATACAGCTCCAACCTCAACACCACTCTCTCTTCTCTCCCCACAAACATCGACAACTATGGTTTCTACAACGCCTCGACCGGGCAGGGAGCCGACACAGCCAACGCCATCGCCCTGTGCAGACCCGACACTCAACCCGACGAGTGCCGCGACTGCGTCAAGAAAGCCTGCGCCGATCTCGTGGACGCGTGCCCGGTTCAGAAGGAGGGCCTTTTCCTGGAGGTGCTCTGCACGATACGATACTCGAACGATACCATCTACGGGAGCCTGGGGAGTCTCGACGTATACAACTCGTGGTATTATGTGGAGAACGTGACGAGTCCGAAGGAGTTTAAGGAGGATCTGAGGAGGCTGCTCGGTGATCTCCGGAGACGAGCCGCTGCGGGGACTTCTAGGATGAAGGTGGCGGCTGGGAATGCAAGTGGACCAGATTATCAAACGATTTATGGGTTGGTTCAGTGTAGTCCGGATTTGTCATCGGAGGATTGTACAAGCTGTTTGATTGGTGCGATTTCATATTTACCGGAATGCTGTGAGGGGAGTATTGGGGCTTCAGTCCTCCTGCCGAGTTGCAATCTTCGTTTCGAGACCACTCTGTTTTTCAATCAGACTAGACTTCACGAGCTTGAGTTTGTCCCACCACAGCCATCGCCGCCACCAGGTAATGATTCTTAACATTTGATTCTGTTCAACTTACATGAATTTGGACTTGTTCATGGTCGCGGACTTGATGATTGCTAGTATGTTGAAATGGTTATTAGTTATTACCATAATAACTTATCCACACATTATATAAAAAATTTAACACAATGACATAAGTATGTCAACTCTATCTTTGTGTTGACGTTTAAATACCCCTTAAATATACAACTGTCAATACAAAGACATAGTTGACAAACTCATGTCATGTATTGATATTTTTATACACTAAGTTGACAAATTATCAAAGTTATCACATTAAGCTAGTTATTATTTGATTACACCATATATATATACTACCTCCATCCCACTTTAGCAGTACCGGTTTACCATTTTTGGGTGTCTCAGTTGGAATATTCCATAAATGGTAATATATAAATATATATAAGATCCACATTCCACTATTTTTTTCACCAACTTTCCTTTACATTTCTTAAAACTCGTGTGAACTCAAATGAGACTCTTAAAGTGAGACATGGGAGTATTAAATACTATAATTATGTAATGTTTAACCGTATTGTAGTATCCTATACTGGAATACAGTATGTCATAAAATTTTGATATACTGAATTTCGGTACGGCATACATTATTTATTTATCTTACTTTTTTTGCAGGAAAGAAAGATGATAGCACAACTCAAACTATTGCAGGAAAGAAAGATGATAGCACAACTCAAACTATTGTGATAGTTGTGGTTGCAATTGTTGTTCTTTTAATTGTGATCATATCAGCTATCTTCTTTCTAAGAAAGAGGAAGAAACAGAAACCAAAGGAAATTCCTCAACGTAAGTTACTCATCTTAGTTGCACACCATACACTTTATTCATTCATTTTGTGTATTGAACTCCAATGTTTCTTCATAATTTCTTGAAGTTGCCGACGATATTAGCATAGTCGAATCCCTGCAGTATGATTTCAGTACAATCAAAGCTGCAACAAATGATTTCGCTGATGATAATAAGTTGGGCCAAGGTGGATTTGGGACTGTTTACAAGGTAAATGTAAATATACATTAGTACGTATATTACTACTACTACAAAGGATAAATATTGTGTGGTGTCATAATTTTAGGGGGCACTTCCAAATGGTCAAGAAATTGCTGTGAAAAGATTGTCGAGATATTCTGGGCAGGGCGATATAGAATTCAAAAACGAGGTTCTCTTGTTGGCTAAGCTTCAACACAGGAATTTGGTTAGACTGTTAGGTTTCTCCTTAGAAGGAAAGGAGAAGCTGCTAGTATATGAATTTGTTCAAAATGCAAGCTTGGATAGCTTCATATTCGGTAACATTCGTTATTAATTTACCTAATTAATTATATGTGAACATATGTTAACTCGTTTGCAATTAATTTGACATGCGGACCCAGTCAAGCATTCAGATTTGGATTGGGATAGACGTTACAAGATCATAGGAGGTATTGCAAGGGGAATCCTCTACTTGCACGAAGATTCTCGTCTCAGAATCATTCACCGTGATTTAAAAGCCAGTAATATACTTTTAGACAAAGAAATGAGTCCCAAAATTGCCGACTTTGGTATGGCAAGATTATTGGGACTAGATGAAACACACGGGAATACAAGTCGAGTCGTGGGGACATAGTAAGTTGCACAAATTAGCACTTTTATTGAGTTACAATAATACTAAAATCTATATTGCAGCGGATATATGCCACCAGAATACCTTAAACACGGCCAATTCTCAATCAAGTCCGATGTCTACAGTTTTGGAGTACTAGTCCTTGAAATCATCAGCGCCCAAAAAAATAGTAATGGTTTTCGACATGGTGATGACAGCGTAGGGGACCTCATGAGCTTTGTAAGTACAAAGCATGTAACCTTTTCTAGTTATAGTTAGTGATTGAAAATGAGAGATTGATGAATGTTGCAGGCATGGGACAGTTGGAAAGAAGGAAGAGGAGAAGATGTGGTGGATCCATTTTTGAGGAGTGATTTGGGGTCGATGAAAGAGATGATGAGATGTATCAATATTGGTTTGTTGTGTGTTCAAGAAAATGCGGCAGATCGGCCAACTATGGCTTCTGTGGTGCTTATGCTGAGTAGCTTTTTCGTAACCTTAAACTTGCCTTCGAAGCCAGCGTTTTACGCTTCGGATGCATCACTTATTCACAACTTCGACTCCGTAAATTCTTACTATTCTCGGCCGTCTCAGCAATCTCACCTTTCCTCGCAAAATAATGCATCCATTACTGACTTACACCCGCGCTGATTCCCTCAAAAAAGTTTGTTATATCTATTTTTCTTCTTTGCCTTGTAATGTTACAGTAATACACTCCCTCCGTCTCAAAATAACATCTCCTAAAATCTCGTGTCATTATCGATATATATGTATCATAAAATATTCTTGTCTTTTTATATTTTTATATTCAAAACGTCGGGTTGCTAAATTGCAAAAACAACCTGTGCAAGTTTTTGGATAATCTTGAATACGAATGTTATATAATACTTCTTCCGTCCCTCAATAATTGTCCACTTTAATTTTAGTATGGATTTTAAAGAATGTAATGGAAAATAGATTGAAATAGTTAATGGAATATGAGTCCCAATTTTATATATTAGTTTTATAACAAAAAGTAAGGGGAATGAGTTAGGAAAATGTGGGGCATACTTATCATTTATGATGAAAAATGAAAGTTGACGATTAATAAAGGACGGACGAAAAATTGACAATTACTTTGGACGGAGGAAGTAACATAGTTGTAATAACATTGACTGCAATAAGAGTAAGAGATTTTTTTTCCGAAAGAGTACATAATTTTCAGTTTATGAAAATTATTGTTTGAAAAGTCCGATTTACAAATATTGATTATATTTGCTTATTTATGACATTATAATCAGTATTAATGTTTTAACATTAATGACGTAGACTTCAAACAAGAAGAAAATTCAAAATTTTAAAAGCATTTTCTATGGTCGGAGATAGGGGTGTTAAGTGAGTGGGGTAGGCAACAAGACCAAGCCAAGTCCCAGGCCTGGGCCCGGATTGGCAGAGGCATATATGACTTTGTGCGTCGGCTTGGCTGGGTTTTTAATTTACTAAAGTCTAAATTTAGTCTTTTACATTTGCTCTAAAAAATCTTTTAGTTCTTTACATTAAGTTTGTTACTATCTTTTTTTAGTAAATAATATATTTTGGATAAAAGTCAACCTTTTCACTTAGATTTAACTGCCAAATGTAATTTGATCAAATTAGTGACTTAATTATGAATTTAATTAACCAGATTAACTTAATTAATTTAATATTAAATTTATACAAAAAATTTGCCAATAATAAAAACTAACTTAAAATTTATAAAATTAAATTAAAATTTATAAAATATTTTTCCTATATTTTTTTATCTATAATAAAGATTAAATTTGTGAATTTATTATAAAATTTAATTCAATTTTATTTTTATTATAGGTAAAAATATTTATAAATTTTTAATATTATTAAATTTGTGAATATTTTATAAATTTTAATTCAATTTTATATTTATTATAAGTAAAAAAATATTTTATAAATTTTAATGTTGAATTAGTTAGGTTAATCGGTTAATTAGATTTATAACTAAGTCACAAATTTTTTCAAATCACATTTGACCGTTAAATTTAATGGAAAATGTTGACTTTGGACCAAACATATTGTTTGGGACCAAAAAGTAACAAATTTAATGTAAAAGACCGAAAGATTTTTTAGAAGAAATATATAAAGGACTAAATTTAGACTTTAGTCTTTTAAATATATGTTGACCCGTTACAGAATTTACTTCATTATCTTTTTTTTTTAAGGATTTACTTCATTATCTTTTAAAAATTTGCATGTACTTTTATTTGTTTTATAATATCTTACTTCCTCCATCCACCAATACAATACCTAGCTTGATCGAATACGAGTTTTAATAAATGTAATAGAAAGTGAGCGCAAATGGTTAGTATATACTCCATTCGTCCTCAAAAAATAGACTAGTTTTACTATTTTGGGTCGTCTCCCAAAATTAGACCAGATCTAAATATGGGAAAATTTTAACCAATTACACACTACTAATAATATGGACTCCATAATCCACTAACACTACTTCCACCACTTTTTCCTAATTCTTTCTTACTTTTTCTATCTCCTCTTATTTTACCAATTGAACATTAAAACTCGGGTCACTTACAAGTTTGTCTATTCTTTTAGGACTGAGGGAGTATATGTTTTATACTATTTCTAATTTACTCACTCCGTCTACCAATAATTGTCTCATTTTGCTATTTTCATGTGTCATTTGTTATTTTACTACTTTTTGTAATGGACCTCACACTCCACTTACTTTATCTCACTCACATTTTATTATTAAGCTAATATATAGATCTTCATAGATAATCGCAATAATTTTGTCGGTCTCGATAATTTTGTCAACCATAAACATCGAACACAAATAATGTACTCCTTTCGTCCACGATTACAAGCCCACATTTGACATGACACTGGTTTTAATAAATATAGTAGAAAATGGGTGGAAAAAGAGTTGGTGAAAATGGATCCTACATTCCTACTTTTATATAAGAGTACTATTAGTTTATTAATGAAATTGAGTGGATAAAGTTAATGGTAATGAACTAAAGCTAGCCAAATCGATAAATAAGGTGTTGAAGCAGGTACAACGGCATGCTCCCCCCAGATGGTTCGTGTAAATTAAACTGCGATGAGGCTGTGAAATATGATTCTAAACGTGAGGCTTCAGGAGGGGTATTACGTAATTCAGCTGGAGAGTGGGTGTTGGGCTACACAAGGCACCTAGGAAGATGCTGGGTAGTGCAAACTGAATTGTGGGCAATATATGATGGGCTTAAGTTGGCGTGGCAATGAGGGCTTAGAAATATCATTGTGGAAAGCATTAATACAATAGTTGTTCACGTGCTTAATTACACGAAATTGGATTTTAGCGCCTTAATGTTTGCTAGAAGTACTAAAGATAAATGCAAAAATAGTGGAATGTGAAGATTGCTCATGTGTTTAGGGAAAACAATCAAGTTGCAGACTTTATGGCAAAATTGGGTGTGAACATGGCCGTTAGTGGTGTTTGACGATGAATTTGTTACTGAATGATCGGCTGGGGATAACCCATGGCCGTATGTGCTCAGTGTAGGGGAGGTATTTAAAAAAAGGTAATGGAATGTGGGGACCATTACCAAAATTAGTAAAAACAAATACTTCCTCAATTCCATAAAGGATGTCACACTTTCTTTTTTAGTTTGTCCCACAAAAAATATCACATTTCTTTTTTTGGAAAAAGTTTTCTCTCACATTAATATAAATCTATTATTTTCTCTTGCCACCTAACACATAAAACAACATACCTTAAAATTTTTGTGTCATTCCCCAAGTATGTCATCTATATGGGACGGAGAAAGTAGAACTTTTATTAATGGACAGAAGAAAATAGCAAAATGAAATGTTTATTGATGGGGGTGGGGAGTATATAATGAAGTGGGTCGGTTCTAGGCCTATGACAGTCCTAAGCTTAGCTAAGTTTTAAACGAGCTTTGTCCCGGACTGTTCCCAAACTTAACATTATCTCAAAAGTGCTAAATGTTTCAAATAATGAATCAAAATATATGTTCAAGTGCATTTGGAAAAAAAACTATTGGACCAACTTTTAAATTTTTGAAAAAGTGTAACGAGAATTATCTCATTTCGGGCCAACCCCATCGAATTGTGGGCTATTCGATTTAGGGTCATTCATATGGTACTTTTTTCGAGCTATAAATTTTGCAATCCTAACCTTATAAAATTAGTAGGCTATTCGGGTCAATTCGTGAGTTTCAGATTGAATTGACATTCTAACAAATCAATATAAGAAATAGTTTTGAAGTACGGCCCTAGCAAGTTTCCCAAAAAAAAATATAAAAAAATAATGCAATACTTATGGAGGGGGTTTGAGAAATGACAAAGTAGTTTGAATGAAAACATTAGGGCTATTGGAAGAAGCTTCCAAATTCCTAGTATGGGAATGTGTATAACAAATTCATAACAACAATTACTACGACTTTTCAGGTACAACCACAAAACTGAAGAGGAAAAACAAGCAGGTGTGCAGCCAATGACAAAAAATAAGAAAGAACATCGTAAGCAAAATAAGAACTCATTAGTATTTTTCATAGCCAAAGGTTCAAAGCAAGTAAATATGATTGAAAGGGCATAAAAGGACCCTACCATGGTCCCCAACATGGGGTACCAAAAGTTACAAGTCTACAGGCCAAGTCGAAAGTACCTTCAGCTGATACAAATTGCTGAATAATCTAAAGCAGATTTAACGGGAAAAAAGGTCCCATTGTGAGCAGTGGCTTCATCAAGAATCGGCATCATCTCCTCTTCAAATTTAGCACATCCACAGAAGATAATCTACAACAGCTAATGATTGCTACTCTGCATGAGGACTGCAAGATTACCTATGTCCTTTTAGTTTTCTTGATTGACGTCAAGCTTTTTAAGTTTCTCTTCCAATTCATCTTGGCTGCCTTCATCTTCATCCCCACCTTCTGGGTCATCAAAATCATTACCCTCAGGGTCGTTCTCATCCAGGGGTCCAAGTTTTTCCTGACATTCTTTAAAGATACTCCTCAACTCATCGCAGTCTTCCTCAGAAATGAAGTTTCCATTTACATTTAGGAGCTTAAACCCAGGCAAATGCACCAATGCCTGGGCCAACTTCCTAGCTGTGGTTGTTAAAGAATTCTGGTTCATATCAACTTCCTTGAGTTGATCATGGCCTTCTCCGAATGCTTTGCTTATCTGAATTGCACCATCATCCTTCAGATCATTCTCTGACAGGTTCAACTTCACAAGAGACTTCTTACTAGCAATGCAAGCAGCTAAGCTGGGAGCCGCTTCAGCAGTTATATCATTTCCAGCCATCTCCAACACTGCAAGTGAAGGTGCTGACTCCTTGAGAGTATTGGCTATTGCTACTGTTCCATCATCTTCCAGATTCAAGTAGCTCAAATAAATATCAGTGAGGTTCTGGTGTTTCTTTAGAGCCTCACTCAGTTTGACACCAGCCTCCACACCAAACATGTTGTCCCGAAGATCCAGTTTCTTCAGATTCTTACATTGTGCAAGTGCTTCAGTCAAGGCAATCCCTCCTTCGGAACCAACTCGGGTGGACGAGCATCGGAAATCCTCCAATAAAGGGCAACGCTTTAGAATCTCAGAAATAGCAATAGCCCCCTCATCTCCAGTCATGTTGTTATGAAAATGAAGTACTTTAAGTACCTCTGTAGAAGGTACCAACTCACAAACCGCTTGTGCAGCTTCTTTAGAAATTCCATCATTCATCAGATAAAGTTCCTCCAAGCTAGTTTGAGATCTTAATAGCTTTGCAAATGCCCTTACTCCCTTCTCACCCAAGGCATTGTCAGAGATATTCAGATACTTTAAATGAGAACCCTCCAGAGCTTCAGAGAAGATATTCATAACATCAAGAGCTTCAGCCTCTGGTCTTCCAGCAACAAAATCTGACAGATCCACTTCCTTCAGTTGGTTCTTAATGGAAGCTAGGATTGGTCCAGCCACATTAGCTGCACCAAGACCAAAGCTTCGATTGCTAAAGCATATTTTAGTGTAAGAATTTCCAGGCTCTTTCAAGGGATTCAATAACACTTGGGCCTCATCCGCTTCAATAAATGCTCGCTGACCTTTGGAAATATCAAAAAAGGTCTCATGAGGAGCAGATTCAACCTCGGATTTCAATGCTTCTTTTTCCTCTAGTTTCGCACCCTCCTTAAGAACTTCCAGTATCAGCTTACTGCATTCTTTGGCGTACAACTGCACAGCAGAACTTCCATCACCACCAGGCTCTTGCTCATAGTGCTGATTTGCTGAACAAAATGCTGATTCCTCAATTTGTTTAGCATATTTTGCAGCTTCTGGTTGACCGAGACTACCGTACTTCCTGGTGAAAATTGTTGGTGTGGAGAGATTATTCGTCATTCGTTCAACTAACATCAACCGAGTGTTTTCACTAGGGGGCCAGAGCTTGATGTTGATTTGGCGGCGTTCTCCATTTGGTGTTTTGGCGGTGTTCTCCATCTCAACTAAAACAAATCATCCAGAACCAGTATAGTATGTCAGTTGCACGTAGAATTAATGGGAAAATGATAGTATAATCAGAAACAGGCAGTAATATCTGAAATTTAGGTTCCATATATATTGACACTTGATTGATTATAGTGGTTTAGAAATTGAGCTAAAGCCAACGATATTAAGTGATTTTGAGATGCATACTCCAAAATATCAAAAAAGTAGCACCTCAGCCCTAGCAACTTATGCCTCAGTATGAGATGGAGAGCTAACACTAATTATGAGCAAAAATTGAATGAGTAAATGCAATTCATGTCCTTGTGGAAGAAGTACCACAAGAATAAAGAGATAAAAATATATGCTATCACCTTTAGGTAAGGTTAGAAAGTGATTCAGTAAGCGAACATCGGAACAAGTTTATCTATGTGATCACATGAATCATGGTCTATTGGGGCAATGGACCTACAAAGGTTAGTAAGATACTAGACGTGCAAAATACTCCCAGGTATAATATTGACGAGCAGGATAGTATGAATAAGTAGAAGAAAAGGCATATACTATTTATCAAAAGTTGTAGTCATGGTTAGGAACAGTCTACACTAATAATAAGTATCATTTGAGATTAATTCTTCCCGCGTGTCATTACTTAATAAGGTGGGTATTGTTTTTGGGGTTACGTACATTTTTCACCATTTTCACCAGATATCCAATATAACCTGGATATTTAGTTAAATTATTATCAAGAGTCAAGACACCATTTTAACCCATGAAAGCTGAAACACCACATCACCAGCATCTCTGCCTTTCCTCAATCAACTAGGTAAAGTTCTGAGCGAATTATGAACAAGTGTATCATAAAATCGTCCAAAGATATGTGCACATGTATATGCTTGATTTACCAAGCAGAAGAGCCTGTGAAAACTAAAATCTTCAGCTGACAACAATCACATATGCCACACAAAACGAAGAGAAGCATAAGAATGTTTGAAAATGTCAGGTATTTTCATATGCAATCAAAGTTCTTAGCTTCTTGCTTGCTTTTCACTATATTCCAACAACTAAATTCAAAACAAATGTCAAATATTTTCATATGCAATCAAAGTTCTTAGCTTCTTGCTTGCTTTTCACTACATTCCAACTAAATTCAAAACAAATGTCAAATATTTTCATATGCAACCCATGTTTCAGTTTGCTTTCCACTATATTCCAACAACTAAATTTCAATTAGTTTCTTAAAAAGTAGTAAGACAGAAGCAAATGCTTGTGGTAACGAGAACACGACTAGCATTTAATTATCAGCAACTAAGAGCATTTTTCCTATCGCAATAAATAACAACGTTCCAAAAACGCTTATTTCATTGACGCTCGTTTCTAATCCAATAAGAAAAAAATTTAAAAATAAATTTATATTATTTCAAATTCCATTCTTATTCCTAGATCCAGCAGAAACACCAGCATCTTGAACTAACAGATCCACGAGGGAAATGAAACCTCTAATAAAGTTCCGAGCCTCTAATTCGACAAAAACAGAAAGAAATAAAATCTCAACTGCTCCAGAAAGCACAGTAAAAGACAGAATCCACGTATGCATCTCTTGGAATATACATGCGTATGTGGGTTTTACTCACAGCAAAAAGAGCAGGAAAATGAAACCCTAAAACGGAATAGGGCATCAAATATAGTGCGAAGGAAGAAGCAAAAAGGAAATAGGGATAGAAAATGGAGTGGGATAACCTCTTTGTCGCGGTTTCTGGAGTTGCAGCTCGTCGAGAGAGAGAGAGAGAGAGGGAGTGAGAGAAGTGGAGTGGAATGAATGTATGGTGGTGGCGTACGAACAGCGACGGTGGCGCGATTCGCAAATGAGGGAACGGGAAAGGAGGGTTTTTCAATTTGGGAATTTTTGAGTTTTGGATTTTGCTTATTCTTCCGCCTTTTTTATTTTATTTTTGTTTCACAATTTTTTTAAGCTACTTTACTGTTGTATATATAGTTTTATAATGAAATTCGCGCATTGTAATATTTGTTGAATTGTATATACACTATATAATAATATTGCATTTGACTGAAACAAAAATTATTTTTAGCATCTAGAATCTAGAATCTAGAACAAGAATAATTTTTGACTCAATTTAATTATGATTATCTAAAGTTTTTTGGACCTTTAAGAGAAAACTTACAAGTATTAATGGCATGACAGCTATATATTGTACGCCATGAATTTGCTTATTTTGGTTGAGTTGTAATGGAATGGCAAGTGCTAATTAGAATTTGCATCTAATATTACTTCTTAAACTATGATTGTTTAACAACTATTGATGTTGAATTCACTACTCTATTTCTTGTGATTGAATATGTTCGTTGAATATTCATTTATATGTTATCTTTTAGGTTATATTTAGCTGCTGAGAAAAGAAAATTGGCAATGAAAATTATTCTTAGTAAAATGAATCTTTGGAATATACTCCCTCCGTCCAACAATAGCAGTCCCATTTCTAAAGGGCACGGATTTTAAGAAATTTTAGAGTGTGTAATAAATAGTGTATGATAGTGGAATTTTGGGCCCACTTAAAATGTTTAATTTATAAATTCATCTTTTATAGCACAATAATTTTCTGATTTTAGTTTTCATTGTATCACTATTTTTTATTCCAAATATCCCAATTCCAAATATCCCACAATCAAGATAAACACAAAGCTCTCGCTAATTGCAGTCACAATCTGCACAATCTGAAGATTTAAACACCAAGAACAGCTCTAGTCAATTCACACTGCAAAATCCACACTTTAATACAAACCCAATGTGAATCAATTCAAAAGATAAGATTAATGAATCAAATCAAGCACCAAGCTTAAATCAAAGATCAAAAACCGCACAAGAACAGATTTTTCAAGAACAAAATTTTATGAAATTAATACTCCGATACAACAAAGTTTTGGATCGTAGTCCAAATCAGGCACACAACCAGTCGAAAAATACTAATTACACTTTACACAACAATTAATTTCAAGAAGAGGAAGGGGATTAGGGTTCGCCGTGAGAGAGAGAGAAATAAGGGAAAATGTTTGGACTGTATTCCATTTCAGAGAAAGAGAGGAAACGACCGATTAGGGTTTGATATGGGGTGATGGAGGCGGCGCGGTGGAGGCGGTCGGTGATAAGGAGACGGAAGGAGGCGGTCGGTGATAAGGAGACGGCGGAGGCGGTGTGGTAGAGGCAGCGTGGTGCAGGCGACGAGCGATAAGGAAGCGATGGCGGCGGCGCGGTGGAGACAGCGTGGTGAAAGCGGTGGAGGCGGTGGAGGCGGCGGTTTTCCGAGAGAGAATGGGATAGAGAGAGAAAGAGAATTCTCGTAAATGAGGGAAATTAGATTGGGGAGGGGGTGAATTTGGGGGTTTTTTAATGGCAATTTTGAAATTTAAGTGAATAAATAGGGTAATTAGATTGTCCAAATATGGTAAGGAGAACCGGGACTCCTATTCTCGGACGTCCTAAAACGGAAAAACGGGACTCCTATTGTTGGACGGAGGGAGTAGTTTCTAACAACTTTACCTTCCAATGTATGAAAAAAATATCAAGATTTTATATTTTGTATTTGATTTTATCAATAATAATTTTTAAATATTATATTAAGATTCTCTTAATAAATTAATTAATTAAAAAATAATTATAATACTAATTTATATTTAATTTATTGTATTATAATGATAATTTAAATATTTGGATTAAGATTTTCTAAATTTTTTAGTTTATATTATTAAAATTATAAGTAAATATATTTAATATTATAGTAACAATTACTCCCTCCGGTCATTGAATGTCTTGTATTTGACCGGTGCAAGTTTTAAGAAATTGTTTGATTCTGTGAAAGAAAGTGAGTGGAATATGAACCCCACTTTTATATAATAGTTTTATAATAATCGTACGTAGAATGCGTTAGTGGAATGTGAGGTCCATTTACTAAAAGTAGGAAAATAGGACATTTATTGGGGACCGTCCAAATAAGGAAATATGGAACATTTAATGGGGACATGAGGGAGTATAGTTATAATTATTTATTGATTTATAATTCAAAATTCTAAGGATTTGTTGATTAATTACTAATTTATAAAATAGTAATAATATATTATTAATAATATTGTATGATACTTTATTTAAATAAATGTATTATAATTATTTAATAAATAATAATTATAATAAAAAATTATAAATATATAATAATATAATAAAGTAAGATTCTTATAATACATTTATTTAAATAAAGTATAATAAAAAATTATTTAATGAATTACACTGCTGTGCTAGATAAGAATCTTAAAACTGGAAAAAAGAATATCTAAAAATTACACACTACTTATCTTCGTAATACGTTCTTAGACGCATATAGATTTGTAGTCATAAGAATTTCATGCTACCTGCTTTAAAAGTTAAAACATAATCGCAAAAGCAGTTTGCGTTGTTTAGATCTAAAGGTTTATTTCACAAGAATAAAATAAAATACAGTAGAGAACAATAAAAATCCAATAATCGAACCAGAAATTAATCATGCTTCATCACTCTTTATGTAGTACTAATAGGCAATTGCTATGTTTGGCCCCAGAAAACAATAGGTTATCCAGGTTACATGGAACATGTTTCTGCACATCCAAACTTATTAAACCAAAAAAACAAGCAGATTCAGTCACAAATTCAAATCATCAAGGAGTATTACAATGAAAAGAATAACATGAAATTAATCAATGTAACCAAAAAAAATACAAACTGCGCGTTCTTATTAATTAATAGTCTCTCTCTCTCTCTCATCTACCTTTCCTTGAGGAAAACAATGGCGGCAGAGCGGCGTTCTTCGCCTGCGTGCAGATAGGCACATTCAAAACCGGCCTAATCCGTATACTAAACGACCGCGTCCTCTCCTTCCCTTTCTTCACTCTCTTACTACTTTCCCCACTCTCCTTCACCACCTCTTCCCGAACTTCAACAACTGAAGAAGTTCGGAAAGAGGAGGAAGAAGAAGAAATACTAGAAGATGATGAATTAGGCGTAGACAGTGTGGAAGGGCGTGGCTTCTTCAGCTTGAGTAGCTCCTTCCACAAAACAGTGCATTTGGGAGGCCTTGGAGACGGATCGTCGTCCACGAACCAGCTCATCCTTCTCTCCTGATCCTTCTTTCTAGCTTCTTCTTCTGGTTTCAGGCTAATTCTGTCGAGCTTCTCGGCGAGGTGGATTTGCTGGAAAGGGAGCAACTTTCCTTCACTGAAGAGCTCGTCAGCGGCGATGATGCCGGTTAGGTTTCCTGAGAGGAACTCGAAGTCAACCGCGGCCCGGGCTCGCCTTGCCTCCTCCCTCTCTGCCTTTGGGTTGGGGAATATGGTGATAAAGTTGCTCTCGTCGAGAAACTCCGACGAGAAGGATAATCGGGCACTGGATCCCGTCTCGTCGGAGTCATAGAGAAAAAGGAGGGGCTCCGCGAAGACCATCTCAAAATTTAGATGATGTGTGTAAGAGTTGTGTGGTGTGCATGAGTTTATAAACAACGGAGATGTGGTGTTTCATTAACCTTTGCTCTATTTTGGTGCTGTGTGTTTGGAGTAATAAGTAAGTTTACAAGGATATTCGTGCAAACGTGTTTTATTAACATGTTTCATTTAATTACGTGGAGGATTCTCAATGTAGATCATTTACCCACGTAACTAAAAAGGAAAAATATTGTGCCATCTTTTTTTTCGCCTATTACTACTAACAGGCAAAAACATAGACTCTATCATTCACTAATACTAATTCCACTATCTATTAAGTACTATTTTTTTCTCTCTCTTAATTTTTCCTACCTCTCTTCTACTTTATTAACATATTAAAACTTGTGGCATATACAACTTTATCAATTTTTGAGACATAAGTTTTATGGTTCAAACGATCAAAAGAGTAAGTGATGGACAATTACTAATCTTTCCAAAATGATAAAAAAAAAAAAAAAGGGTACCAAAGCTCCAAAATCAATAAGTCAATGGTTCAAATTATCAAGATCATACGAGTAAATGATGGACTATTATTAGTATTTTTTTTAAAGTGAGATAAAAATGGGCACCAAAGCTCCAAAATAAATAAGTTGGATCAAATTATCACAATTAATTAAGTAAATAAAGAACTATAATTAATTTTTTAATATGAGATAGAAATGGGTACTAAGCTCCAAAATCAAATAAAAGAGATATAGGTTCATAGGGTGAGTTATATTTTAACTTGCTAACTTTTTAAGTTGCTAACTCATCAATGCAGTATATTAACAAATTATTACTATCTTTGAAGAATCTTTATTGTCTATTACTAATATCTTTTTTAAGTTGCTAACTAACTTTATTGCCTATTACTACTCTCTCCGTTCCATAGTAATAGAGGCATTTTATTTTGAGCACCCATTTTGAAAAAATAATTATAAATAGTTAAAGTAGAGAAAAAGTAAAGTAAGAGAGAGAATATTGTAGATAAGACTCTTCTCTATATTATTTTCTCTCTTACTTTACATTCTCTTTATTTTAACTATTTAATATTATTTTTTTAAAAACGAGTGCAGAAAATGAAATACTTCTATTACTGTGGAACGGAGGGAGTACTGTCTTTGAAGAATCTTCAATGACATAATAAGCTGCATAAAACCGTTGTCCGTTGCTGGAAGTATATACAATGAAAGCAAACATCTCATTTATGGGTAATAGGTATCTTCCTTAACAAGCAGGTGATGATTTGACACGGATTAATGAGAGAGAGACAGAGTTTCACCTTCTTTGGAATGGAAGGTGTAGAAATAAATCTATTTGCAAACGTAGGGCCCTCAGTAATGAAGAGTAAATGGATGGGAATCTTCTGCTGTGCTATTTAGCGTAGCAACCCCTGCTGTGCTGCTACATCACAATAAAAAATTCAAATAAATAAATAAAATAAATTAAATATTTATACATTATATTAATTCTATATTAGGGACAGCAGAGTAAACACGCGAGTTCAGTTTCCGAATCATTCTGATTTCCACATAATTCATTTAAAAAAAATAAAATATGGCTTATCAATTGCATGAGTTGCCAAAAATACCCTCATTGAAGAGTGTTATTGAGAGGATACTGGTACCAATTATCAATGGAGGGATATTGGCCAAAGAAAGTGGCGATTTAGTAAGTCGAACAACTGTGGATGATACTGGATTGATAGCAGATGACAAAATCCATCTTCTTCACACATCGGCTCTCTAATTCAAAGTCACCAAAATCTAACTTCACAAAAGGCAAATAACACCCCCAAATTACCTAAAATTACTCAAAAAGCTTAATTTAGCATGTGCAATCAAGCAATACATTGTGTGAATTAAAGCTTTCCCCCCAACTACTACCTTTCAGTCGGAGATGGGGGCGGTGGAAGGAGATAATTTGGCAGGAGACGCATGGAGGGAAAGAATAAGCGGTTTCCGATGTATTTGGGATTAAGCTGTGCATCGGCGGCGAGTTCCCCTCCAGCGGCGTAGCAGCGTGTGAGGCAAGGGTGAGCGAGAGACAATTGGTCAACAGATTTGGAAATGAAAATGATGGGGGTAGTAAGGTAAACTTTGGAGAGTGTACTGTTTCCATTTTTGTCTATTTCTATAAGGAACGCTGCGGGCCAATGCTATATCTAGGGCGTGCAAGAATATAATTGGAGAAACTGAACAGCAGATCTTCCCCACATTTGAGGCTTTTTCTGGCTATTTCCCATAAACTGAACACGCATAGTACACGAGAGATTGGATTTGAACGTTTGTATAGCTAGTGATGATTATAACATAGAAAGCATATGATAACATGCTAAGTTTCATGCCATGCATGTGAAATTCTGCACTTCCAAGAATCCACTAAATTATCCTCTCTACTTACAACTAAATTTCAATACTAAAAAGATTCAATACCAAACAAAAATGTAACGTCTCTAATCACAAAATTTTATATGTATCTTTTGTTCATGAGATTGAAACTCACAACTTAATCATAAATAAATAATTTCATGATAATAAGTTATAATAGCCACTCCCTCCAATTAAAGTAATCTAACAATTTAACTTTAGATAGATAATCATATAATAGACATATATATATATAGGGGTGCATTACCCTCCTTATCACCCCCTAGTATAAAACATAGGACTAATATAGGCCATTGGATCTTTTAATCTAATGGCTTTGATTAAAAGCATCGTCGTACATTATTATACCACTTTCGTACATTAAAGGGCAATTTGGGTATATTACTGTTACATCATTTATATGGATTAGTACATTAACTTAATTTGTACATTAATGTGTTAATAATGTACATTAATGTGTTTTAATGTATATGCTCCTTCTACGTAATGTAGATTATAATTTTTTTACTAAGTGACGAAAGTTATATCCATTCCCCAAGGGTTTAGTAATCCATGAGGCTAGGGTGTAGTACCGACTCAGTAACACAACGTTCACTAGGGTAATCTTGTGGATACTATACCCTAGCCCTATGGATGAGTTAACCCTAGGGGACTGGATCTAACTTCCATCGGTTAGTGAACGTTATGTTAATATGATGGTACTACACCCTAGCCCCATGGACTACTAAACCCTTGGTGAATGATGTTAACTTTGGGCCCGATGTGTAATACGATGCTACATTATCATGGGTATATCGTACATTATCATGGTTATATTGTGCATTATCACTGGTATTTCGTACATCACTCTCCGACGGGGTATGAATTTGTGAATTCCGTAGATGCTATATAGTATAGCTTCCATCCACGAATTCATACCCTGGAATTCATACCCCGGTACATTATCATGGGTATATTGTACATTATCATTGGTATATCGTACATTATCACTGGAATTTTGTACATCACTTTCCGTCGGGTTAAGAATTTATGAAATTGTGGATGCTATATAGTATAGCTTCCATCCGCGAATTCATACATCGGTACATTATCATGGGTATATCGTACATTATCATGGTTATATCGTGCATTATCACTGGTATTTCGTACATCACTCTCCGACGGGGTATGGATATGTGAATTTCGTAGATGCTATATAGTATAGCTTCCATCCACGAATTCATACCCTGGAATTCATACCCCGGTACATTTTCATGGGTATATTGTACATTATCATTGCTATATCGTACATTATCACTGGCATTTCATACATCACTTTCCGTCGGGGTAAGAATTTATGAATTTGTGGATGCTATATAGTATAGCTTCCATCCGCGAATTCATACATCGGTACATTATCATGGGTATATCGTACATTATCATGGTTATATCGTGCATTATCACTGGTATTTCGTACATCACTCGCCGATGGGGTATGGATTTGTGAATTTGTGGATGCTATATAGTATAGCTTCCATCCGCGAATTCATACATCGGTACATTATCATGGGTATATTGTACATTATCATGGTTATATCGTGCATTATCACTGGTATTTCGTACATCACTCTCCGACGGGGTATGGATTTTTGAATTTCGTAGATGCTATATAGTATAGCTTCCATCCACGAATTCATACCCTGGTACATTATCATGGGTATGTTGTACATTAAAGCTTGAGACTTGTACATTAAAATACAATTTTCATACATTAACATCATGTACTAATAGAACATAATGTACAAATATAACTACATCATGTATCGAAATCATGTATAATTGTGCTTTACCATTTTTACCCTTTTTGATTATTTTATTAATTTTTAAATTCCACGTGGCTTCCATATCAACCATCAGATCACACCTAATCAATGGATGAGATTAGTTTTCCTTTTTAACAGATTTTTACACGTTAATTTGAATACACCCATATATATATATATAATTGATAATAATTCACGACAATAAAACAACATCTTACTGTATTATACGTTTAAAAGAATCATGCTTAACTATGTGTGTAAGTTGTAACATTAATTGCCTGAAAGTAAGATGCAAAATGAGAATAAAAAATGGATTTCAAATTCAAACAAATCTTGAAACTGAGAGTTAAAAATAATGAAATATATTGCGTATGAAGGGTTGTCCAAGACCACTCAAATTGTAAACAATGGCATTCTTGTCATTTTGATGTTTGTAAATCGAAATTTCGACATATTTTGTATGCATAACAAAGTTTAAACTACATAATTATTATTTTATTTTATGAGTTGGATACTATAGTCAATTAAGTTTCATATACAATTTATAGGCAACATTTCATTTTTTAACTACAAGACTTGGTTCAACCAAAGCACTATTGCTATATACCGAGCTAGGTTAGTTGACATTTATTATTAAAATTAGAATTTCAGAAGAAGCGATTAGTACTGCTAATATTTTATTTTAGAGTGAACTTCAAAAATGGTCCCTGGACTATGGGTTTATCTCGTAAATGGTCCCTGGACTTTAAAAATATCACCAGCAGTCCCTGGACTAAGGCTTAATATCAAAAACGGTCCTTTTGCACTGTTTCGAGACGAAAATGCCCTTTTCAGGCTTTGGGCAATTTGGACAATTCAATTTCGTCTACTGTTCACTCATTTAATTTTGCAGGTTGTGTCATAATTGCATCTCTCTCTCTTCACACCTTCTCTCCTGCCTCTCTCCTCTCTCTCCTCTATCTATGTCTTCCCTTCTTCTTCCTCTGGCTTCGTCTGGTCTCTTCCCTTCCCTTGTTTTATGGTGGTTTTGATCTTCCCTTCCTTTCTTTATGGTGGTTGTTATCCGAAGTATGCGGTTTTTGACTTGGTTGGGCAGAATCGGCGCGCGCGAAGGTTTGGTTGGTTGGAGGAGAGAGGAGAGGATGAAGTTGATTTTTTTTATTTGCTGGGTTTCGGTTTCAGTTGTTTGTTTCATTTGTATCCATTATCGTGAATTTGAGCAAGTAGTTTGATAAGTAGATTGCAGTACGTGATTATTGGGAAAAAATTTTATTGTATTGTCATCAATTTAGTTTGAATTTCCTTTTTCTAAGGTCTAACAATCGAATTTTATGAAGTTTGAAGTTTCTGATGTTGGATTGAATGAAACACTGCATTGAAATTTTATTTGATGCACCGTCTTCGGAAGTAGAATTATGAAAATGGGCATTAAAATTTTTTTCAATCGTCAGTCTGACGTGTGGTCATACACCAAATATAGATATTTGTTACAATCGTGTGGATCATGTTGGAAATCCTACCCTACTTAAATTGATGTTGATGGACATCTACTCGAATGGATCTTGTTCGAATTCTTCCACCCATTCTTCCCATTCCATTGCCCATTCGAATGGGTGTTGATTGTTAGACGTCACTGTCATAGTTGAGCTTGAGACAACTGTGACATTGGCGGCAGTTTCTGAGACCAGTGCTGAGAAACGGACCTCAGTTTTGGATGGCGTTGGTATTGCCTTCGTGTCGTTTGCATTTTGGGGTCGCCTTAATCTTGCAAAGATACTCTTCAACTTTTCCTCGGACATTTTTTCACCAACGACTGGATTTTGATTTGTGGTAGTCTCCATTTTGTTGTGTTTAGGTGTATGTATTTGGTTTTGCAGGTTTTTATATAGGTTGATAGTGTATCATTAAATGAGTTAGTTGGAAGTTGGAAGTTAGAAGACACATTGAATCGAATGCGTCTTAACGCCTGATCTGATATGAAAATAATTTCAAATGCAGATATGAAAATAATTTCAAACGCAGATAGTAATTTCATACAACAGAAGATAGTACTCCCAATAATAGTAATATCAGATGCAGTATACAAAACTAATATCAAATTGGATATAGTTAATATCACATGTCATACGAAACTAATTTCACATGTAGTACATGGCAACTAATATCAAATTTGCTGAACAAAGTGTGTATTACTAGTAATATCAGATGCAGTACATGGAAAAAAATAAAACACAATCTTCGTAGTAATAGCCATCAGAGATGTAAGAGTTATTGGATACCACAAAATACACTGAATAATGGATCAAGTAGATGGTTTAAGTACATAGGGGGGTACTGCAATCCTACCTAAATACATACCTAAATCATCATCAGTCTGCACATCCAAGGACAAAAACAAACAAAAAAGAGTGGCAACCCAAGTATTAAAGGGTAGACACACAGACTGTATGTGATTTACAACAAAAACCAAGTAAGTTAAGTTTAGAGATTTGCAATGCCATTCACAAAAAACACAGTTTCATATTGGAGGCCAATTCAATTCAATCAGCCGCCTTCCGACGACCACATCTTTGAGCTTTCCGAACATGGGTTGATGAGGAAGCAGCACGGCTCGGGCCAGCAGTTGTCTTCGTAGGAGGGCGAGGCGGTTGGTCCCTATGCGCGTTAGGCTGTTGAATCCCATGACCACTTGCTTGACTGCGTTGGCTGTTAGGTCCTGAAGGGTCATTCTGACAAGTCCGCCTATTGTGCCCAATTTGTCCACACCGACCGCATGAGAGCACTGCAATTCTCTGTAGCGATTCAACTCCATTCTCGTGTAGACGTACCTATCAGCAAATTAAAATTGCATGAATAGTGAATGACGAAAACCAGATTATTTGAAACATCTAATCTGAAAAAATGTGTGTTACCTGAGGCTGTTCTCTCCTCAGTTTCCTTGGATGGCCACGTTGCCTTTTGGTGTTTGGAGGGTCCAGCTCAAAACCAACCTCTGAAGACCTTGACCAGTTTTCCATACCATTGACAGGGTACAACACATGCTCATATAGTGCCGCCATGCTCTCCCTAGCGTAAAATGATGATACAAAATCAGTAAGATTGTGCTTGCACCTGAGTATGGATGCTGCTGCATGCACGCAAGGAAGCCCACTGATCTGCCAAAGCCTACACGTGCATGTCCTATTGACTACGTTCACCACATACTGACCAGCCGGCCCAGAGACCTGGTACTCATTTTCCCCATTCCACAGGGCTCTCCAAGAAGTAGAGTTGGATGCTGCCTTATCTAGGATCTCTTTTATGACAGGTGGTACGGGGTACTTGTAGTTCTTCACCCACTGACCTCTTATCTGGATGCGCTCCAATTGTTTTGTTCGAATTTCCTCCAACAACGACAGAATAGGTTTTTCACGTGCCTCGACGATCTTAGCATTAAACGTCTCACACATATTGTTCAGCTGCACAATAATTTGAACATTAGATGATGGTAATTCTTGATTAACAACCCAAAACAGTGTTGTATATTTAAAACATGTGTTATACACTTAAAACTTGTTTACCTGTGTATCACATTTTGCATGTGCAGAAAAGAACGCCTTAACCCATTTTTCTTTTGGTGCCGCACCCACCAAATGCTCATAGGCAGCCTGGTTGTACACCCGAAGTTCATCCAATTTCTGCTCGAACACCTCCACAGTCGTGCTTTCAGATATTTGCCACATCATTTTCTTCAACTCTTTACCCGAGAACCACTTCTTAAAGTTGTTGTACATATGCTGTACACAAAACCTGTGCTCACTCTGCGGATACTTTTCAGCAATTACCTTCGACAAACCCTGTCCATGTACATAATGATAGTTTTTATGTAGCAAGTCATAATATGAAATGGAAAAATTTTCAATTGCAATACTTACCTTCTGCTGATCAGACATGAAAACATATCGAGGGCTGTTTTCTGATAGCTGCAAGTCCTCATCTAGATGCTCTAGGAACCATTGCCACTGCTGATAGCTTTCAGTCTCACAAACAGCCCAAGCTATAGGCCACCACCCATTGTTGTGATCGATCCCGATGGCAGTCAATATTTGTCCCTTATACGTCCCCCGCAAAAAACATGCGTCAAGGAAGATGATAGGTCGACAAAACCGTTTCCATCCGATCTTTAGTGGCCCTAGGCAAATATAAATACGGAGGAACCTCGGACTTGAGCTCGGTGTACGTCTATGATTCTCATAATGTATCTCAACAGTCGAGCCGGGATGCGTTCTAAGCAGCTCATTCTTGTAGTAAAAGAGCTTCTTGTATTGCTTGTCGATGCTCCCAAATATGCCTGCGAGGGCGTGCCCCTTAGCTCTGTATGCCTTCATCCGACTAAGTCTGGAACCAAACTGCTCATCTACACATTGTCTGATTGCAACCTATGGAATACCCGGATTTGCTTTAATCTTCTCAGTGAACTGTTTCCCCAACCACTTAGCTGTGATCCATTTATTTTCTTGTACCTCTGAACATATGTGAATATGCTCCCTGTTCAATGATTGCACCACGTAGTCTCCATTTTTTTCCTTATTCATGTAGACAAACCAAGGGCATTCACCATCAGCCCCACGGCACACAGCTCTCAATCTTGTATCATCATTAACTTTTATATGAACGGGCCTCTTCGACATCACGCCATACTGTTAGAGGACCTCCCTAAAGAAGTCGCGGGTGCTGAAGATATCTCCAACGCTAAAATGTGGCAACTGATCAGTGAGTCTGAACGGCTGTTTCACCACAGGACCACGCGTATGCGCTTCATCGTCTGAATCAACATCTCTCATCTCGGCATGGGCTATGTCATGCAGCATGTCAGCATCTTCAGCCATGAGTCGGGATTCATTATTGTGAGCATCAACCACAGGAGAGAATTTGCGGCGTTTAGTTGTCTTCGAGGTAGAATTGGCTGCGGCTGCAGCGGAAGATGCGGCCGCGGCTGCGGCTCTCTCAGCCTCGCGTTGCCTGGTCATTTCTTCGAAATAATCCGTAAACATTTGTTCATCCCGACACATGCTAGCTAGAGAAATGAACTGATCCAAATCTTCGCAGTCATCATCACTATTGATATCAAATCCCTCGTTATGCAGAGGGCAGTCACCTAAATCCACATCGTCATCGTGGTCCTCCACCTGGCCGTGTTGCAAGTTTACGTTCACGAACACCTCCGATGCAATTCTTGCTCCTCTAGCGTTCACATCACCAACATTTGAGGTTTCTCCTCCATCGTTTTCCTCTGTGGTCACCTCCTCAACCACATTTGAAAAGCTTGTTTCTGCTACCTTGTTCCCAACCTCAGCACCGGATGTGTATTGTCCTATAAGGTGTATATCTTCAAGTTGAGTTACCCGCACAAGATAATCCTCAAACCCAGCAGCTGCTTCAACAAAGTCTGGCACAAAATGCCCTTGTGAGTGTGATCTATATGTTACGTAATCATCTAACCGATCCATAATTGGTCTGTAAACATCATCCTCTGTCTGTGCATTACAAACATTTGCAACTGGAGGTGGTTCATCCGGTTGTTGACATACTTCAGTTGGCTGCAAAGTCAACCAAAACGCATTTGTTAATCAATCTCATCCTCAAAACCAACACAAAAATAATACAAAACTAATATAAAAAATAATACAAATTCAATCACGGACAGTAATAATACCTCATTATGTTGGGCAGCCTCAGATGCATTTGACCTTCATCTCCAACCGATGGTCCGGCTTGATCTTGGAGTCCTCTCCCTCCAAATCCTGTCTCAGCCTTCAACATGTAAAGCAACACTGTATTATCAAATTCTGTATGCTATTCATGAAAACTACTACTAAAATGCTAGTCATCCCAATCCAAGGAATTTAATTTCAAGGATAGTACCTCATCAACATGAGACACATCAACAGCAACTGCAGATGCAATTTGTACTTCATCAGTTTGGTCATTATCCATAAGTTGAGCTTCATCACATGTTTTTTCAATTTCAAACTCTTCTCCAGCATCAACCTGACCCTGAGCTCCAACCTCATCTCCACCCTCACCTTGTAGTCCTCCCACACCAAACGCTTTGTCAACCTTCAACATGCATACCAACACAACATAATATCAAAATCCATATGATATGCATGAAAACTAATATCAACATTACCATAATGTTGTCAATTCTAATGACAGAGGAGGCGGCAGTAACATCAGTAACATTACCTCATCAACATGAGACGCATGTACACCAGTTGCAGTTTGAACTTGAACTTCAGAACCTTGTTCAACTGATTTTGTAGGCTGCAAAGTCAACAATTTGTTAACCATATCCCTCCTCAAATACAAAACATAATATCAAAACCAATATGCATGCAAACTAATATCAAAACCAATATGCATGCATAGCAGTAAGTGCAATAAGCATGCGGTTAACAACTATATACATGCATAGCAATAAGTGCAATAAGCATGCAGTTAACAACTATATACATGCATAGCAATAAGTAACTCCACATTTAATACCTGTTGTACGTCAACAACATCATTTCCAACATCAATTGGATGTCCAACAGTAACACCACCATCATCATCCTACAAAGTAATGTTCACATTTAGATATGGTAGTTATTATAGTTATAACACAACCAACTATAGCACGAATTAGGATACCTGAACCACAACAAATTCATCCATCAGATTTTTGTAAACGCTTTCATTTTCACTTTCTTTCGCCTTCCATCCTTCACGTGCTTTCACCAAGCTATCGACGAGATATTTTTCAAACTCGGGATCAGGTTCATACCAGCCTAACAGAGGTGTTTGTGGAATAGCGTTTGGAGGTGTTTGTGAAATAACCTTTGTCTTCTTCCTAACTGGTTTCGGTACCCCCAAATGGGGCTCCTCTATTTCTTCAATGACTACACGACTAGACGATTTTGTTTCCAAAATTTTTTTAAAGAACTCAATTTGGTCCTCCTGCTGTCGTGCCCGAGCATGCGCAGGTGTAATCTCAAGCACGTAGACGTGAACGAGCCTTGATTTCGAGGTACTAGCAACCTTCATAAATCGAGAGACATCGTCTTCGTCCATGAGCGGATCAGTAGGATGCCCAATTTGAGTACCCACGCATCCATCATTGAAATGAGGATGACAATAGTAAGACTCACATATAGCATGTCTTGGATACCCAACTCTGACCATCATACTTGCCAATTCGAACAGGTTAAACTGCAATATGCTCACGTAGTCAATGTAGTTTAACAATCCCGCAATGTACTCTCCAGCGCGAAACACACCATGGTGGTGAAGAACAATTGTAAAACAATCGGGCCTAGTCTCTGTGCAAAGTCACGCAAAACAACAAAATCCAAATTACAAATTTTTGGGATGCATAAATTCGATAAATGTTCACAGAACACTAACCGACCGCAACATAACATAAATACAAATTTTTCATTTTTCAACTACATAGCCGAACACTTTGAATTTTAAGGATGAAATGCGTACCATATTCAAGCTCCGGGTGGAAGATGGAGATATCTTCACCACGAAGTTTCCATCTCTCTTCATCAAGGTCTATTATCACCGGACGGCTTGGGCCAGCACCACCATTCTTCCTCGTATTTCGACGCGAGCTAGCACCATCATTGTTCGTCGTCTTTCGACTAGAGCTAGCACCTTCATCGTTATTCTTCTTTCGACCCCTTTTTTTTGGCGGCATCACGATCGCTGATTCGTCCCCTTCGGAATTCTGGTCGCTGATACAACTTTGGTGGAGTGGGCAACGACGATTCGCTTGGTCACCAGTCACGACGGAGAGGAGTGAGCCTGAGTTTATGCATATGTTAGCAAGTGGTGAGAGGAAAATGAGAGGGAAATTGGAGGGTAGGTGTGAGGGAGGGAAGGGAGATGAACGGTGGTAAAAAGTGGTGGGAAGATGGAAGGGTTTCTCGAAAGCCAGTCTAGTTTTCCTCTCTCTCTCTCTACGTGTCAACACCCCATATGTGTATATATGACAGTACATGCAAATCCGGGTGAGTCTGACAGTTTGAAAAAGTTCAAATTTTGAACTGCCCAATTCTGGCACGACATATGATATTAATTTAAAACCTGATATGATATTACTTTAACACCCGTTATGATATTAAATTTGTACTGCATCTGATATTAGTTTCTGAAACACTAATGTACTAGTCTGATATTTGTTTGTTGTACTACATCTAATTTGTTGTACTGCATCTTCTATTAGTTTGTTGTACTACATCTAATTTTAGTTTGTACGGCATCTGAAGTGCAATTTTGATATTATTTACAGTTGATTTAGCTGTATAGAATACTAGTCATGTTATTATTTCAACAACTTTCATTTCGCCGTGGTTAATTAGCCAAATCTTCAAATCACAATTTTAAAACCAGAAACTTCATACTTAACAATACATAAATCTTGTTAATCAAATTACATCAACTTAATCACTTCAAATTTTTGGTTCTGATCACACACTACAAATTTTAATCCTCGCAAGTTACCCTGTTTATTGTATTCAATTCAGAACCCATTTCATACCCATCGAACAAAACTCATTTCGGCAATTAAACTATTCAAATCACAACAACTAAAACTTCAAACGTATAAATGTTCATCCCCAAGATCACAATCTGCAAATTAAAAGTCAAACTATGCAAATTAAGTAACTTTTTCCCCAAAATCCAGCACTTCAAATTACAATTCTTCTTCACAAAATGTTTCTTCACCAATATTTTCCCCAGAACATTGCAGTGGAGTACTTGTTCAATCCTACTTCATCAAACTGACCATAATGGCTACAAATGAAACCACCAACGAAAACCCAGCAACTAAGACAAGAATATAATCTTTCACTTTACTTCCACCTTCACACTGCTTTGGATATACTTCAGAATGAACTTCGTCTTCTCCTCCAATTTCATCTTCTCCTCCAACTTCGTCTTCATGACCATTGTTTCCAACCAAGTAATTGCAGCCTTCAAAATCCACACGCTTCGGATGACACCACCGAAAATAATTGCAGCCTCCAACTGTGCCCTTTTTCTCGCATACGAAATACAACATTCCAAATGATGCCTTTCTTGCGTCGGCAACGATTTTGAGAGTCGCTCTGTGGCGGCACATACAATTTTCGTACTCATACCGGAGCCACTTACAACCATTCCCTCCTCCTCCTCCATCGGTCCAATTTTCAACGGACAGCGAAGACATGAAGGCAAGCAAGCTCGACGTTGCGGAGGGAAGCAGGACCATAAAGATGAAGAATCGCGTCTAGATTTTTAACACTAAATGGTGCAGACAAGAAGAAGAAGAAGAAGGGAAATGAGACATGGGAGAGAGAATATGGTCAATATTAAATAGAAGGTGTGAAGAGAGAGAGATGCAATTATGACACAACCTGCAAAATTAAATGAGTGAATAGTAGACGAAATTGAATTGTCCAAATTGCCCAAAGCCTGAAAAGGGCATTTTCGTCTCGAAACAGTGCAAAAGGACCGTTTTTGATATTAAGCCTTAGTCCAGGGACTGCTGGTGATATTTTTAAAGTCCAGGGACCATTTACGAGATAAACCCATAGTCCAGGGACCATTTTGAAGTTCACTCTTTATTTTATTGGAGCAAGAAAGAAGTAGCGTAGAGAGCATGTGTTTTACAAATGAAATTACTTGAAATTATACCAATTGTTTCGTCCTATCATAAAAGGAAATTACGATTCAAAGCAAAAATTGCATGCATCTGTTTATAGTTTTACTCAATTTTCTTTTCACAGATCTGTCAATTTGGTTCTACTATATGTTTCTAAAATTCAGTAAAATTTAGCATCAATAAATGTAACATAGATTCTCGACCCACCAAGTATTGAGTTGGAGTAGGCTCATGTGTGCCATCAATTTATGTATGCAATCATTCGGGAAAGATAGTTAGACGCAAATCATCTACTCCATTTTTTTGATAAAAAGTAAAATTAAAATCATTCACTCCATTGTAAGCCATTATTTTTCATGTTAATTTTATCAACCCTCATTATTTGATTTGATTCGATAATGAATCGCAACTCATTTGGTAAGATAAGAAATCACGATTGATATCTTCTTTAAAAAAATCTCATCATTTTATTCAATCAAAATCGTCTTAAGTCCAAGAGGTGTGGTCAAGTGGTATGGAACTCGTCCTTCCTTAATCAAATGTTGTTGCAGTTTTAAATCCTTGAGCTAATTATTTCACTCTTTGAGACGCCTACAAATTAGCACGGGGAATAGTCACTAGAGTAATAACCATAAATAATCATCTTAACCAATTATATATATACTGATATACATAACGGGTTGATTTTCTTTAGATAAATTCTCCTGTTAGAACTTAAGAACCTCATCACCTAAACAAGCGAAGTTACATGTGCATCCTCACATGAGGTTGTCTTCACAAGAGATCATCACCACTTTTTTAATATACACCCTCCGTCCCAACTAAGTTGATAGGAGTATAAAACTTTTGGGCACGGAAATTAAGAAATTGTTTTGAATGAATAAAATGAAAGTAAAATAAAATAGGAAAGAGAGAGTAAAGTAAATGATGAAATAAAGGAATAGTGATTGGATATTTTATTTTTTTTTAAAAAGAGAAATGATTCAACTTTGTTGGGACGTCCAAAAAAGAATACGACTCAACTTAGTTGAGTGCGATGGGAGTATATATTTTTAGGAGGAACAAAGCAACGACATTTTAGGTGATTAATTGCCTAAAATTTCAAAAACAATATACTATTGTTTTATTTGTGGTAGATGCAATAGAATGTAATTGTACACATGCAAGTAAGGCAAGTAAGGCAAGTAAGGTTTATATTCATGAGATGCGACATAGTCGGTCACTGTCAATTATCATTAAGCAATGAATAATCAACAAATTGCATTTCATAAATTTAATAATATTATAAAAAAGAGATTAGCTACTTCTGTATCTAATATCGCGACAAGACAGGAACTGGTTGAGACAGTGTATTAGCTTTGCAACATCCCTAAAATGAGTCAACAAATAATAAGTAAAGATATGAATACTAATAAATAGTACATTAAATAGAATTATTGCGTTGCGTACTTTTACTAATAAATCTATTTGAATGGTTCAGCAGAGTGTGGTTGATACAGGGATGAAATTAATGGACGGTAGATTAGTCAACTAGTAGTATCTATTTAAATAAACGAAGTATGTATGGAAATCAATTTAATATTGTTGACCATTTTATTGACGGTAGATTAGTCAACTAGTAGTATCTATTTAAATAAGCGAAGTATGTATGGAAATCAATATAATATTGTTGACCATTTTATTGAGTTTAATAGTATATCTATTTAAATAAGCGAAGTATGTATGGGAATCAATTTAATATTGGTGACCATTTTATTGCAGCTTAATTGATGGATGCCTAATATCGTTTTTTTCCCCCTTAATATTGTTGTGGTTATCCAATGGTATATTTGCCATAGATGTGAAGAGAGGGATGAATAATAGGGGTGGGTCGATACGATATATCGTATCGAAAATGTTGTATCGTGTTTCGTATCGAAAATATCGATATGAAAAAATTTCATATCGTTATCGTATCGAAAGTTTCGATATATCGAATTTCGATATGGATAATATCAATATCGTTATCGTATCGATATTTCGATATATCGTAAATATCGAAATATCGTTATCGTATCGAATACCTATATATCGAAAATCAAAACTGAAAAATAACACAAAAATTAATAAAACTTCTACACAATAAAATATATAATATTCTTATTAGGATATCATATATATATTTTCTAAATATATGAATGAATTGAATGGATTTATATATATTTATAATTTTAAACTTCAATATGTATTGAATTTCAATATGTTTCGATATATTCGATATAAAACGATATATCGCGATATAAGGAAATTCATATCGTTATCGTATCGGAAACTTACGATACGATACTGTATCGTATCGAAAATTATGATATACTAAAAATTCGATAATTTTTCGATATTTTTCAATACGATACGAGCGATATATCATTTTTTCGGTATTTTTCTCCAACCCCAATGAATATAGGCATATAGCAGAGAACAGAAGTATTCTTGTACTCCAAGATTATGATTTGATTCTATTTTTTTTTAACATTCTTCCTCAGGTTGGTAGTGAGATCTTCAACTAACTTGCAAAAGCACACTCGTAAACTTCCTGTGTTAGTGCCTTGATGAGGACATTTGCCCATTGATTTTTTAATTGGCCAAATAGAAATTCCACAACTCCATTTTCGAAGGAGACATTTGCCAATTGATTTTATAATTGGACAAATAGAAATTCCACAACTCCACTTTCGAACTTTTCCTTGATGAAATGTCTATCGACCTCTACATGTTTAGTTCTATCACGTTGTATTGGGTTTTAAGATATATTAATAGCAGCCTTGTTGTCACAAAAGAGTTGGTTCTTTTCTAGGATAAGTTCCCATCAGTCATCACTATCACAAAATCTCCTAAATCAACTTTTTATTCTTTGAAATTCTGCTTCAACACTTGATAATGCAAACACTTTCTATTTCTTACACGTCCAAGGTACAAGATTACTTCCGACAAAGTTAAAATATCCAGTTGTTGATCTTTTGTCAATCGTTGTCACGCCCGCCCTTACTAAGGATAGAAAGAACGGGTTATCGCGACTGGGGTGGGATATAAGAAGCGGGGAAGAAGGGGGGTACAAAGGGATAATTGTACTTGACTCGAAATAATGGAAATGACTTGAATAAAATCAGAGTGTCATCGCGACAAGTACATAAACTCGATCAATAATATGTGATATCAATAGAAAAATTGTTTTAGCGGAAGCGTTCAAGAGCGAATGACATCATGTATGGAGACACGATGCATCCAATCACCATTCTATGAAAGAACATATGCCATCTCTGCTCAACACCGCCCATCGTCATCACCGCTCAACCTGCACATTTTTAAAACATATGCAGGGCCGAGTACTTGGTGTACTCAGTGAACACAAGCCAAAAACATTTTCATAAAAATATCATGTCAAGCCTTCATTGAGTGACATCGGGGTTTTACTTTGAAAGAGCCCGTGCACTAAAACATTTCCTCTTAAAACATGGCTGCGCAGCCTAACTTCCTTTCATCATTCATCATATCTGAACGGTACATGACAGAGAATGTGGCCATATTCAAAGTCACTAGACCGGCCAACTCGAAGGATGACACCCGATCTACATGTTGTGTACACTAGTCCGAGTAGAGTTTGCGGCTCTACTGAGACCCGAATTCGATTAACTGTACATAGTAAAAGCCACTTCAGATAGGCATTCCATAAAACAAAACACGGCATGACAATCATTCATTTCACGTCAAAGTAGTTATCATCGTTGGGAACAAAGCCCAAAATATACTTTAAAAGAAAGCCCACTATAAAACTTTAGTTCGAAAGCCCACCTCGTTAGCTTAACACATATTGTACTTGAGTATTTCCTCTTTCCGGATTAGAGTCTCACGAGAACAAGTTCCTTTAAACAACAAGATAGTAACACAACAATCAGCGCGAAAAAACTACTAATTAGAATGCATGCCGCCCAAGGCATCGCGTGTGACGCCGGTCGGCCACTCATGCCCATAATTCCTCCGTAGGCTCCTCGTATTTTCCTCCACGGTGTCGGAATAAATTCCCAAAATTATTTAAGCGCATAAATAAATAATCGCAATTATCTCCCTCTGCATTTATAAATTATTCGTACTTCGCAAATTATTCCGGGAGTTAATTAAATAATTCCCCACGATTGAAATTATTTATCAGCCCCGAAGATTTATTTACTCGGCCCAAGTCTTTGTTTAATTTCAGCCCACCTTATTCCTGCATTCTAAATTAGTGAGGCCCAAAACAAAAGTGGCCCAAACCCCAAAAATTCAAACTCAACCCACATACTCCCTTCCACCACTATCGGGTACTCCCTCTATCTCTCTTTACATTCTCCCCCCATTTCATTTCTCCCAAAATCAAAGCATCCGCCCCCAAATTCCACATCCACCATTCCGTCACTGCCGCCGGCCGTCCATCATTATCGATTGCTGTCTCCTTGGCAGAGCAGTGCGATTCGTCGATTCGGCGAGAGGGTAAACCAGTCGCCGTTCAATTCGCACCACCACTCCACTGCCACCGTTCTCCCTCCGTCGTCGTCGCTGTTTGGACTAGCTGCTGGCGCCGTCAGCACCGCTGCTGCCTTCCTCGGCGGAAATCGCCGCTGCGCGCTGCCCCTCGCTGTTCGGCAGCCCCCGAAACAACACCGAACAGCCCCTAAACAACTCCGAACAGCCCCGAAACGAACCCAAACCACCCCGATTCAACCCGAAAGATAAGTTCTTTACTCAAAGCTATGTTCTTTCTCGCATTTTCGTTTAATTACCGTAGGGTGTTCGGTTCATTTGGGTTCGATTTATGTTGATTGTTGGATTGTTGAATTACTGGTGGGGAGATTGGTGTATGATGCTAAAATGCTAAATGTTCATGATCTGGATTTGGGTAGAAATTATACCTCGTTGAATGGAACTCGGTTGTGGAGTTTGTACGGCCAAAAAGATGAGCTCCTTGGCTTGGCAGTCAATGAATTCGTATATGTTGAAACTGGAATGGAATTGAGTAGCTTGAGCTAGGAACTTGTGACAAGAAATTACCTTGGGCTTGTATGCGATTGAAACAAAAGGGCAGCTGTTTCTTCTACTCTCTCGGCTCTCTCTTTTTCTGATGTTTTGCTAACAAAATGCAGATTGTGAATGATTGTGATTGTGATGAGGATGGGAAATCAATCGAGACTTTGAGACTTTAAAAAGAGGGAGTATGACAGGGGATTAATGGTGATTTAATCCCATTTCGTGTAATTGAATAGCAATTATTGGCTGAATTTAAAAGTAATTAACCACCATGATTAGGATTTAATTGGTGATTTATTTCTTGTGCAGGTAACGGCTAAGGAGAGTTGGGAGACTTCTCTTCTGTTGAGGGTGTCTCCGGCGGCACCCCTCCCACTCGCCCTTCCCATGCCACGTCAGCACTAGCCCCTCCCATTCCACTGCCACATTACTAGCCCTTCCCACTGCACTAGCCCTTCCCACTCGCCCCTTCCACTAGCCCTTCCCACAATTAAATTAATTCACAATTAAATTAAAATTCGACACAAATACGAACGGGAAATACGAATATTTCAATTAAAAAAAACATACATCATTCGAAAAAAAAAATTACATAGTAGATAGAAAAAAAAAACAACCACATCAGTATCCACCCCTCCGCGTCCAAACCTCTTCGATGATATCCTCCTGAAGTCGAATATGGGCATTTTTTGCCGCATGTCGGCAAATGCGCGCAACCGCTCAACCTCTCCATGAGGTACCCCCATGTTCACATTCGCGATGGCCACGCCGTGGCTTGGACCGGCACCCGTGTCATCTTCGCTGGTCCACTGAGTCAGTTCGTCCCCTTCACTTTCGACAATCATGTTGTGCAAAATGATACACGCGTACATGATGTCGCCAATGTTGGGAATATACCACTGCCGTGCCGGACCCCTCACCATCGCCCATCGACTTTGGAGCGCACCAAATGCGCGCTCAACATCCTTGCGCGCTGCCTCCTGCCGGGTCGCAAAGTAGGACTTCTTTGGCCCGATCGCATGCTTGATCGTCTTCACAAAGACAGGCCAGTTTGGGTATATCCCATCCGTCAAATAGTATCCCATGTTGTGCTGGTTGCCGTTGGCGACGAAACTGATGGCGGGACTAACGTCATTGCACTGATCGTTGAACAGGGGCGACGACTGGATAACGTTGATGTCGTTGTTCGACTCGGTCACTCCAAAATAAGCATGCCATATCCATAGCCGGTAGTCAGCTACAGCTTCAAGGATCAACGTGGGATGCTTGGCTTTGAAGCCGGAAGTGTGTATTTCCTTCCAGGCGGCGGGGCAGTTCCTCCACTCCCAATGCATACAATCGATGCTGCCCAACATCCCAGGGAACCCGTGCACCGACCCGTGCATATTAATCAGCCGCTGGCAGTCTTCGGGGCTCGGACGCTGAAGATACTGTCCCCGAATATCGCTTTAACGCCCGTGCAAAACTCCAACAGACACTCGACGGCTGAAGACTCCCCAATGTGGAGGTACTCATAGAACATGTCGGTCGGGCCTCCGTACGCCAGTTGCCTGATTGCGGCCGTACACTTCTGTATTGGCATGTGTCCGGGTTTGCCAGCCGCATCCTCCTTGATTCTGAAAAACTCGTACCTTTCTCTCTAATGCACCAACGATATGCATAAACAGAGGACGATGCATCCTAAAATGTCGGCGGAATAAGGCATCTCCAAAACGCGGCTCTGGAGCAAAGTAGTCCTTATACAACCGCTGATGTGCAGCAATGTGGTCCCGGGGTACATGCCGTCGGCGATGGATCGGACGAGGCACGGACGCCGCCGCCTGCTGCTGCCTCTGCCGGATCCGTCGATCAATCGCCGCTTGCACAGCGAGATCCAATTCATCATCGCTAAAGCCATCACTATCACTAGCGCCTCCGCCACTACCACCCGCACGACTACTCGCCATTATAGATAATTGAAAAAAGAGGTTAGAGAGAGAAACTTGTCAACACAAGTGGTGTGAATGAAATGACGTTGGAGGAGCCCTATTTATAGAGTTTTTAAAAAAAATAAATTAAAATTAAAATGTCGGACGTCCGAGTGGGACGGGCGACCTTCGCCACAGTGGTGCCCGTCCCACTCGCCTGTCGACGGGAGGGGTGAGGCCATCGCAGGGGCACTCGGGACGGGCGTGGGCGCCCTTGCCGCCCACTATGGCGCGCGTCCGGTCGGACGTCGCCAGTGGCGGAACCAGGAAGTTTAATAAGCCGGGGCCGAAAATTTTAAAATTTACTCCCTTCGTCCCACTTAAAATAACACACTTTTCTTTTTAGTTTGTCTCAAATAAGATGACATATTTCTATTTTTGGATCTTTCTTTCTCCAAGTAATACACTCGACCATTTTTTCTCTCCTCAATTAAATATTCAATTCTCTTTCTCTCTACATTAATACCTACGGTCACATTTTCTCTATCCAATTAAACACATTAAGCAACAACTCCTAAAATCTAGTACCGATTAAAAAATGTGTCATCTTAGTCGGAACGGAGGGAATAGTAATAATAGTAAAATATTATATATAACAAACGTTACAATTTTAAAAAACATTAGATAATGATTTTTACAGACGAATATGTCATCTCTTGAAATTGTAGAAAATTATTTTCGCTATCAATTTCATATACTCAATTGACCAATCACAAATCTATTTTAATAAGTTTAATAAATACTTAGTAAATTTAAGAACGCTTGGAACTAAGCTAGTTTTCATTATTTGGATTTTGTGATGATTTGATTTTAATGATTAAGGGTGGAATTAAATTATGATGAAAGTATTTTATAAGAATAAATTAAACAAATTAGAGATACATTGTTAAATTAATAAATTAAACTTATTAGAGATTTTTCTGAATTGGACACAGATAGGTTAGGGAGAACAAAATAAATTAAATACTCCTGTGATTAGCTCAACTAGAGGACTATAAAAATTGGGTAAATATAGATATTTATCTCTATTTTTTTTAATTTCTACCATTTGACACGTCAAATGTTTTACCGTGTTTAGAGATATATTGAATTAAAAAACAGATCTTGTCTACTTCACTGTTCATCTTTCTTCTCCACGCCATCCCCTTTTTTTCTTTCCATAATTCCTCTATCTATTTGAATACACATTTACAACTATTTCTCTTCTTCTCTTCTCCTCTTCCGTTGCCCAAATCTTGTGTTCTCTTTCCTAATTAAATTTCCAATTTTAGAAAATCAAGCGGCAGGATTCGCTCGCTCTTGGGGCGGAGACCGGTCGGAGGTCGGCTACGGGCTATGTAATGGGGATTCAAGGTCTGGGGCCGGCCAAGCCCACGCTGGCGCGGGGGCTTGTCCCCATGTAGTTCCGCCGCTGGACGTCGCCGACGGGCGAGTGGGAAGGGCGCCGTTGGAGACACCCTGAGAGGAAGGAGCAGATGGAATATTTCGACATTTCATGTTGGCAGCTGAAGAGAGGGTTTTTGCACGTATGTCGTGAGCACGTGTCTCTCCTTTCAACAAGATTTATAATTTCCTTACTAATGCAACAAATATTATTAAGTATAAGCGGCAAGAACGAGGTCGAACCACAGAGACCATGGACCTACTCGAGATTGTTTCTACGACACAATCGGAACAGGGGTCGACTGCTGCCACGCATTCATTGAGTTAAATTAAATCTACTTGACCTGTCGGAATTAAACTAGACTCTATCTACCTGACTTAGGGGATGGGAAAAGTACGGACACTTGCAACTTGTAAACTGGAGTTAAACTGACTAGAACACCTGTAACTGAAGGAACATGCTTAAACTTTTCCAAAATAGGCAGACAAAAATGCAAAAACAAGTGGGGATCATTTTTTCCTAAACAGGCTGGGACTGACAGAAAAGATGTGTAAAGCAAAATAGCAAAAGCACAAAAAGCAGATCTGAATTTCTAATTAACTTCTACTTCATTTTCTTCAAACAACCAAGTAAAAACAGAGCATGGAATAGAGCTTCAACACCATTGACGAAATAAAACAGAGCATGCTTCAAAACGAGACGTAAACACGAAATTCAAGCTAGAACTACCAGATCTACTCTACCGGGTCAAGCAGAAAATGTAATGAACATAGATTACCTTGCATCACCTAAACTATCGGATCTCAGGAATCGAGCACGTGAACAACTAGATTTAAACCTCTAAACTACTGGAAATCATGTAAATAGCATCATCAACATGAAAATAAACACCAAAGCTTCATAAGTCGAAATCCAACGGCGGAGTCGTCAATTCCTCCGATGAAACTATAAATTTAAGCCAAGAAAGCAGCAAACTATCTAACTAAACTAAGAGAGCGGTGGCGTTAAGCGCCTATGAGAGCTTCCTATCTAAACTACGATAGCGTTAAGCGTTCCTTCTTCATTGTGGAAAGCTTCTATTCATAGATTGGCTTCAACTTCAACCCTAGGCACCTTCTTGTTGGTATTTGACCATTTCACATTCGACAAAACAGAAAGAAATAAAATTTCAACAGCTCCATAAAGCACAGTAAAAAACAGAACCCACACGTATGCATCTCTTGAAAAATGCATGCGCGTGTGGGTTTTACTCATAGCAAATAGGGTATCAAAAGAGAAATAGGGATAGAAAATGGAGTGGGATTACCTCTTTGTCGTGGTTTATGGAGTTGCAACTCGTCGAGAGAGAGAGGGAGTGAGAGAAGTGGAGTGGAATGAATGAATGAATGGTGGTAGCGTACAACGACGGTGGCGCGATTCGCAAATGAAGGAACCGGAACGGAGGGTTTTTCAATTTGGAAATTTTTGAGTTTTGGATTTTGTTTATTCTTCCGCCTTTTTAATTTTATTTTTGTTTCACAATTTTTTAAGCTAATTTACTGTTGTATATATAGTTTTATAATGAAATTCACACTTTGTAATATTTGTTGAATTGTATATACAGTATATAATAATATTGCATTTGATTGAAACAAAAATTATTTTTAGCATCTAGAATCTAGAATCTAGAACAAGAATAATTTTTTACTCAATTTAATTATGATGATCTAAAGTTTTTTGGATCTTTAAGAGAAAACTTACAAGTATTAGTGGCATGACAGCTATATATTGTACACCATGAATTTGCTTCTTTTGGTTGAGTTGTAATGGAATGGCAAGTGCTAATTAGAATTTGCATCTAATATTACTTCTTAAACTATGATTGTTTAACAACTATTGATGTTGAATTCACTACTCTATTATTTGTGATCGAGTATGTTAGTTGAATATTCATTTATATGTTATCTTTTAGGTCATATTTAGCTGCTGAGAAATGAAAATTGGCAATGAAAATTATTCTTAGTAAAATGAATCTTTGGAATATAGTTTCTAACAACTTTATATTTTATATTTACCTTCCAATGTATGAAAAAAATATCAAGATTTTATATTTCGTATTTGATTTTATCAATAATAATTTTTTAATATTATATTAAGATTCTCTTAATAAATTATTAATTAAAAATAATTATTATAACATATTATTTTATTTATTATATTATAATAATAATTTAAATAATTTTAAGATTTTCTTAATTTATTAATCCAGTTTATATTATTATAATCATAAGTAAATATATTTTATAGGAGTATTATAGTGATAATTATAATAATAATTATTTGTTGATTTATAATTGAATAAAATTTATTATTCAAAATTCTATATGAGAAAGTAATCTGATTCTTTAAATTTTGAATTTTTGTATTTGTTTCGGTGTTTAATCAAACTAGGAAAGTAATCAAAATCCCGATAACAAAGAAAGTTAGTACAACTTTCCAGAATTCTGAATCCTAACTTTTCTTAGGTATTCTTTTTCTCAGTTTTAGGATTCTTACATATTTAATGCATTATAGTAATTTTACTATTATTATTATTATTATTATTATTATTATTATTATTATTATTATTATTATTATTATTACTCCATCTATCGGTGAAAAATATGAACTATTTTCTTTTTGCCCATCCCTGAAAAGTATGAACTTGATAATTTTGGAAATTCGTTATCTCTACTGAGGTGGGATCCATTCTCCACTAACAATACTTTAAAAAAATTTTCTTCCTATCTGTCTCTTATTTTTACAATTATGCATTAAAACTCGTGCCGAACCAAATGTTAATACTCTTTGAGGACGGATGGAGTATTAGTTAAAAATGAAACATTTTCTAAAATGGAAACAATATCATCTCTACTTTTCATCTCTCTTACTTTTCTCTCTCTTCATTAAATCACAAAACAATACAACATAAAATCTCGTATTGAAACCAAAATGTTTCATATATATTGGGACTAGCATTACTTAATTTTAGTATAGTAAATAACTATAATTAAAATTATTATAATTATAAGTATATTAGTATAATATTTAAATATAGTTGTTGTTATCATAATAATAACTAATAATTTATTAAATAATTAAATTATAATTATATACTATAAATCATATAATAATAAATTATTATTATTATTTTATAAATTAATAATTAATCAATAAAGTTGTAGTAAAATTTTAAATTATAAAATTTAATTCAATTATAATATCCATAAATGTAATAATACAATAATCATATTTATTATTATTATAATTTTTTATCATAATACTCCATGTAACTATAATTGCAATTATATTGTTATTATTATTATTATTATTATTATTATATAATATGGAATGTAATCAAATGCAAACTCTAAATATAGTACAAACTCCAAACTATAATATGAGCCATTAAAAAATGTCAACAGATTATAAAATAATAGTAACAGAAAATATCAACAAAGTGTCAACGGTTGATACTGTGTTGACATTGTATTAATATTGTGTTGACATTGTATTGAATTTGTGTTGACATCAAAATCTTAAAATTGTACACTGTGTTGACATTGCATTGACACTGTGTTGAAAAATTTGAAGTTTGTACAATACTATATGAGTTTACATTTTATCACCTATATAGTATTATGATAAATAATACTCCTTATGTATTTAAATCTTCCATCATAATAATAAATACTATAACACTCCCTTCGTGCCACAAGAATATATACACTCTTTCCTTTTTAGTCCGTCAAACAAGAATATTCACTTTCCAATTTTATAAACTTTTTTCTCTCTATTGAGGTGTGACTCATTTTCTATTAACAATACTTTAATTGCTTTTTCTCTCTACTTCTCTCTTACTTTACCAATTTTGCATTAAAACCCATGTCGAACTCAAAGTGCATAATCTTTGGGGACGGAAGGAGTAATAAAATTATTATCAATTGTAATTAATAATTTATTAAAATTTTATATTATTATTTTTAAAAAAATAGTAAGTATATTTATAATTTGGTGTTTAAATTAAATATAAAATTTAAAATCTTAATATTTTGCAAACACAGGAAAGTAAAGTTATTAGGAATCATATTTCCGGGATTCCTTTTCCTAGGAATCATTTTCCTTGTCAACCAAACATGGCCTCCCAAAAGACTCAAAACAAACGCAAGAATTTAAAAATTAAGTAATCAGATTACTTTTCCAGACAAAATTCTGACAACTAAACATGACCTTAATACACGTGCAATCATTAGATCCACCTCTTTTTTCAAACATGGCCTTAATACATGTGCAATCTTTAGATCCACTTCTTTTCTATTCTCATCTTCTTACGCCACTCCTTTAGTCCTAGTTTTCATGGCATTGTCATCCTTAGCAAAGTGAGATCGTGACGTTGTTTTAAGGCATCAATGATTTTATTAAACAACATAAGAGTCAGTGGCGGAGCCAGGATTTTAATCCCGAGGGGCCCAAATTACTATATTAATATTTGTTGAGTGTTTTCGTGTCAACGACAAGGAAATAGCTCTGACATAAATAGTGCGTTGCACGCTAGAAATAGATGATGAGATAAATACATGAAGGATGAGTAATAGAAAATTTAGAAATATGGTAACAACGTCGACTACCTTATTCTTTCTCTTATTTTACTATTTATCGACTTTAACTATTTATTATCATTTTTACAAAACGAGTGCAAAAACGCAAGTGTGACTCTTAATCGGGGACGGAGGGAGTAATATTTTTATAATAAAGATTTAGTACTATTGAAACTGATTTTACTAATAATAAATAGGCCTATCTCCGTCTCAAAATAGTTCAGTCGTATGCCTTTCCTTGTTTGTCCCAATTTAGTTGAGTTTACTCTCCTTTCATATTTTTTACACTTTATTCCCTCTCTCCACTTTAACCTTTAACAAATCAATTTCTTAAGTCCCGTGCCTAAAAAAAATGCACCAACTACCTTGGAACGGAGGGAGTAGTACTTATATATTTATGAAATTAAAGAATTACTTTCATCTATTCTATATTTTTTATATTAATAAACATTTATACAAAATTAACAGTATAAGCTTATACTAGAGAAAATTAACATAAAAAATTGTTTACAGCATAAAATAAAATTATAAGATTACACAAAAATGCTAGAGAAATTAAAGTCCAAAAGAGGCATTGAAAACTACTCAAATTCATAATGCAAAAAAGGGGAATCGAAACCTAACCAATTGTATCAGTGCCGGGAATACAACCCAACTGAACTACTACTTCATTTGTAATTCTATTGTACATATAATATATACTTCGTATATATATATAGGCATAATGGAAATGGCTGGGGGGCCAAGGACCCCCGGTCCCACCAGTGATAGGAGTAGTATTTACCTATTTTTCCTATTTTCATTTTATATCTTTTAAATTATAATTGTTAATCATACTAATTTATGAGTAAATAAAATAGTACTCCCTTCGTCCTAAGGAAGATGACCCCTTTCTTGGGTGGCACAGGATTTTATACAACTTTATTTTGTGTGTTGAGAGGAGAAAGTAAAGTAAGAGAGAGAATAAAGTAGAGATAAAAGTGTTTCCATTTTAAGTAATGGATCATCTTAGATGGGACAAACTAAAAAGGAAATAGTGTCATCTTCAATAGGACGGAGGGACTACTACTAAAATTTACCATTACAAAATTGAAATTAAGAAATACATTTGAAATAAAAGTACTCAAACGGTGGTCTCATCTTAGCATTGAGCTAATTCTCACAAATATAAAAAAAATAAAGAAATTTCCGCTAGAAGGAGGGCTTGAACCTCCGACCTTGTGGTTAACAGCCACACGCTCTAACCAACTGAGCTATTCCAGCTAATTGTTATTATCTTCGTAATGTACGTTCTTAGACATATAGATTTGTAGTTATAAGAATTTCATGCTACATGCTTTAAAACATAATCGCAAAAGCAGTTTGCGTTGTTTAGATCTAAAGGTTTATTTCACAAGAATAAAATAAAATACAGTAGAGAACAATAAAAATCCAATAATCGAACCAGAAATTAATCATGCTTCATCACTCTTTATGTAGTACTAATAGGCAATTGCTATGTTTGGCCCCAGAAAACAATAGGTTATCCAGGTTACATGGAACATGTTTCTGCACATCCAAACTTATTAAACCAAAAAAACAAGCAGATTCAGTCACAAATTCAAATCATCAAGGAGTATTACAATGAAAAGAATAACATGAAATTAATCAATGTAACCAAAAAAAATACAAACTGCGCGTTCTTATTAATTAATAGTCTCTCTCTCTCTCTCATCTACCTTTCCTTGAGGAAAACAATGGCGGCAGAGCGGCGTTCTTCGCCTGCGTGCAGATAGGCACATTCAAAACCGGCCTAATCCGTATACTAAACGACCGCGTCCTCTCCTTCCCTTTCTTCACTCTCTTACTACTTTCCCCACTCTCCTTCACCACCTCTTCCCGAACTTCAACAACTGAAGAAGTTCGGAAAGAGGAGGAAGAAGAAGAAATACTAGAAGATGATGAATTAGGCGTAGACAGTGTGGAAGGGCGTGGCTTCTTCAGCTTGAGTAGCTCCTTCCACAAAACAGTGCATTTGGGAGGCCTTGGAGACGGATCGTCGTCCACGAACCAGCTCATCCTTCTCTCCTGATCCTTCTTTCTAGCTTCTTCTTCTGGTTTCAGGCTAATTCTGTCGAGCTTCTCGGCGAGGTGGATTTGCTGGAAAGGGAGCAACTTTCCTTCACTGAAGAGCTCGTCAGCGGCGATGATGCCGGTTAGGTTTCCTGAGAGGAACTTGAAGTCAACCGCGGCCCGGGCTCGCCTTGCCTCCTCCCTCTCTGCCTTTGGGTTGGGGAATATGGTGATAAAGTTGCTCTCGTCGAGAAACTCCGACGAGAAGGATAATCGGGCACTGGATCCCGTCTCGTCGGAGTCATAGAGAAAAAGGAGGGGCTCCGCGAAGACCATCTCAAAATTTTGAGGATGTAATGTAAGAGTTAGGTTGGGGAGTCATGTGGTGTGCATGAGTTTATAATAAACAGCGGAGATGTGGTGTTTCATTAACCTTGCTCTATTTTGGTGTTGTGTGTTAGGAGTAATATAGTAAGTTTATAAGGATATTCATGCAAACATGTTTTATTGTGTAACATGTTTCATTTAATTACATGGACGATGGACGATTCTCAATGTAGATCATTTACCCACGTAACTAAAAAGGAAAAATATCATGCCATCTTTTTTTTTTGGGTAGCATGGATTTGTGGTAACCGTGAGGTCACGGGTTCAAACTCAGCACCCGTTGGGAGACTTTCAGCCTTAATCTGCAAACTCGGCCAAGCTGGACTATTCCGACCGCCAAATGTGGGTTTGAAACACATGTGATTAAACTAAATATTTTTTAAAAAGTGATATGCTATTTACGGAAATATGATAATGTTTACGATTGTATCTAAATTGCAAAATTACCCCAAACCCTACACAGTTATACATCAAAATGTGTAAAAGCACCTACTTTTATAATAACAATGAATTCTGTAATTCATAATTGAAATTTAGTTGACAAGACTGCCGGGAGTTGAGAATTGATATTGAATTTGCTCGATGCCTAGTTGTTAAAATTAAATGTACAAGTTTCATCCTATTAAATTAATCTGAACTATAAGTTGGAATATAATATGAAGTCTATTATGAGATACTCCGTATAAGCTTAAACGCTACGTTTCCCGATACACAACGGTATATTATTATCTCCATACCATGCATTAGTCTTTTTAATATAAAATAATACTCCTACTAACATTTGATAGCACTACGTACGCATATTCATGTATCGTTTATCTTTAAGTCAATTGACCATTGTATAGCTACATATTGATACCACTATATTGTCAATTTAGTTTGGTGTGTGTGCGTGACCATCATGAATATATTTATTGGACGTGGATAGTTTTATTTGAATTACAACTTAAAAGACACATCTCACATTTGGATAAGACAATTCAAACTTTGAATCTGAGTATTTATTGGACGTGAATTGTTTTATTAACTAAGCTACCTTTGGATATTGACTCATCTTCTAGGGTGTTGGTTTTCATTCCCTTCTTTTACCCTATTTTTATAATTTAAGTATTTATTTACTACTCTTTTATAAACTTACGCATTAAACATAAATTTGAGGGATGTGGACCGGGCATTGGGTGCCCGATTTGTTTATAGTTATTTAACATACTCTAGACTATATTAGGAATGAATCATGAAATTCTTTTTATAATGAATACAGTTCTTGAAATTATATTGATTTTTAATTTATTATTTTGTATTAATATTACAAATTGTATATTACTATGATTTTTAAAATTTATGCACTTAACAACACTCAACGGATATGAAGACTGAGCGACAGGTGTCAGTAGAGATGCCCACAGTTCCGAAACCGCCGGTTCCTATTTTGGAAATTGTTGAACTGGAACCGAACCGCGCGGGTGTTACGCGATTACAGTTCCGGTTCCAAAACCGGCGGTTACAGTTGCGGTTACGGTTCGGAACCCCCAGTTTTTCGGCGGTTTTTGGCAGTTTCGGCTCGATTTCATGGTTTTCCGGCGGTTTTTTCGCTGTTCCGGTTTGGAACCACCTGGAACCGGCGGTTTCGGTTTCGAAATTTTAGAACCTGAACCGAATTACGGTTCTAAAAGTGACGGTTTCGGTTCGATTTAAATCTCACGGTTCCGGTTCGGAACCATAACATTACGGTTCCGCGGTTAACAGTCTGAACCGAAAACCTTGGGCATCCCTAGGTGTCAGTGTCACGATTCAATTTATAAAGGCATGCGTACATAATATTGTATATGAATTAATAAATTTTCCCTTTGGGTTTTGTACCTCTAATTCATTGATTAGTATATGTATGGAGTTCAACCAATTGCGTTCTATGTATCCGTGCAATAAGTTATTGTGTTTGAATCAATAATTTGAAATTGAAATATTTCGATCGACTAGCTTGAACATGGCAAGGAACATGTAGAATTAAGGGGCATTGCGATTGACATTTAGTGAATAAAAAAAGGGACCAAAGGAAAAAAGACAGAGATATTCTATCTTGGTATTACTCTTTCCATTTTCTCGATTAAATGGAGTATAAAAGTGTATCACTTTATTGCCTATTACTACTATCTTTAAAGAATCTTCAATGACATAATAAGCTGCATAAAACTGTTGCTAGAAGTATATATAATGAAAGCAAACATCTCATTTATGGGTAATTGGTATCTTTCTTAACAAGCAGGTGATGATTTGACATGGATTAATGAGAGAGAGACAGAGTTTTAACCTTGGTAGTTGGTGTATAAATATAGTACCAGAGACGAGAGATTGAATTTGAACCTTTTGTATAGCTAGTGATGATTATAAGTTCTAACATAGAATGCTTATGATAATATGCTAAGTTTCATGCCATGCATGTGAAATTCTGCACTTCCAAGAAGGGCATTAGTCCACTAAATTATCCTCTGTAGTTACAACTAAATTTCAACACTAAAAAGATTCAATACGAAACAAAAATGTAACGTCTCTGATCACAAAATTTTAAAGACCTATTTAAATATGTACGTTTTGTTCATGAAATTGAAACTCGCAACTTAATCACAAATGGATAATTTCATGATGATAAGTTATAGCCACTCCCTCCAATTAAAGTAATCCAACAATTTAATTTTAGATAGATAATCATATAATAGACATATATATGATAATAATTCACGACAATAAAACAACAACTTACAGTATTATACGTTTAAAAGAATCATGCTTAACTATGTGTGTAAGTTGTAACATTAATTGCCTGAAAGTAAGATGCAAAATGAGAATGAAAAATGGATTTGGAATTCAATAAAATCTTGAAACTGAGTGTTAAAAATAATGAAATATGTTGCGTATGAAGGATTGTCCAAGATCCACGCAAATTGTAAATCGAAATTTTGACGTATAATCCAATTTAATCTAGACAGCTAATCAAACAAGAGGTGAATCTTTTAAATATTATATAAGTATGTGTAATGAATTTTTAATGTCACCCTAGATTATATGTACTCTTAATTGGATGTCTTTAGCAGTAATTAACCGTTTAAAGATTCCAAATAGTCAACCAAGACAAGTAGCCTGTCACCGCTGCGCACATTTCTATGAGTATTTTTTAGGGTATATTTTGTAAGCATAATAAACTTTTAACTACACAATCATTATTTTATTTTACGAGTTGCATACAATATGTAATTAAGTTTCATGGAGTACCATTTATATGCAACATTTCATATTTTTAACTACAAGACTTAGTTCAACCAAAGCACAATAATTGCTATATACCGAGGTTAGTTTACATTTATTATTAAAAATTAGAATTTCAGAAGAAGTGATTAATACTACTAATATTTTATTTATTGGAGCAAGAGATCTAGAAGTAGCGTAAGCCGTAAAGAGCATGTACTGTTTTACAAATGAAATTACTTGAAATTATACCAATTGTTTCGTCCTATTTTGAAATGGCCTAATCATAAAAGGAAATTACGATTCAAAGCAAAAATTGCATGCATCTGTTTATAGTTTTACTCAATTTTCTTTTAACAGATCTGTCAATTTAGTTCTACTATATGTTTCTAAGATAAAGCAAAATTTAACATCAATAAATGTAACATAGATTCTCGATCCACCATGTATTGTGTTGGAGTAGCTCATGTATGCCATCAATCTAATGTATGCAATCATTCGGGAAAGATAGTTAGACGCAAATCATCTACTCCATTTTTTTATAAAAAGTAAAAATAAAATCATCTACTCCATTGTAAGCCATTATTTTTCATGAAAATTTTGTCAACCCTCATTTGATTTGATTCGACAATGATGTGCTACTTATTTGGTAAGATGATTTCCCTCCAACTTATAAGTCGAGGGTTCTAGACTTCCGGGTAGATAAAAAATCATTACTGATACTCTCTTTAAAAAAATTTCATCATTTTATTCAATCAAAATCATCTTAAGTCCAAGTGGTATGGTCAAGTGATATGTAACTCGTCCTTCCTTAATCAAGTGTTGTTGCAGTTTTTAACTATTTGAGATGCCTACAAATCAGCAAAGGAAATATTCACTAGATTAATAACCAAAATTACATCTAACCGATGATATACATAGCACGTTGATTTTCTTTAGATAAATTATCTTGTTAGAACTTAGAACCTCATCACCTAAACAAGCGAATTTACTGGTGCATCCTCACATGAGGTCGTCTTCACAAGACATCACCACTTTTTTAATATACATATTTTTCGGAGGAACAAAGTAACGACATTTTAGGTGATTAATTGCCTAAAATTTCAAAAACAATATACTCTTGTTTTATTTGAGGAACAAAGTCACTGTCAATTAAAATTAATCAATGAATAATCTACAAATTGCATTTCATAAATTTAATAATAATAATAAACAAGAGTTTAGCTACTTCTGTATCTATTTATCGCGACAAGACAGCAATTGGTTGAGACAGTGTATTAGCTTAGCTACATCCCTAAATAAAGTCAGCAAATAATAAGTAAAGATATGAATACTAATAAATTGTACATTAAATAGAATTATTGCGTTGCGTACTTTTACTAATACAGGTTTAGCTGATATATAAAAATCTATTTGAATGGTTCAGCAGACAGAATCAGCAGAGTGTGGTTGATACAGGGATGAAATTAATGGACGGTAGATTAGTCAACTAGTAAATGTGTAACACTTTTTCGAACTCTAATTTTTTTGAGACGTGAAAATTTTTGTATTAAATGTTTTTAATGCTATGATATATGTGGATTAAATTATGAGTGATTATTGCAAGACTCTTGTGACTTAACTGCGAATTGGAGTTGAATAGTCAAACTTGTTGAATATATGACGTGGCTATTGAATAGTCAATATTGTGGAAAATATGACGTGGCCGTGGAATGGTCAAAGTCGTTGGAGAAATGTGAAGTGGAGGTGAAATTGGTGGATTTGTGATGTGTATATGCGAATATTTTGATGCGGGGTGAAATAATATAGTGATGAATTATTTTCCTAAGGGATGAGTGAGAATTAAATAGGAACATTATTTATTCACATGGAATTTTAGACCCTCCTATTTATTGGAAAAAAATCCTATTTTCTTGGATTTAATTATTGCTTGGGATAATTATTTAAATTAAATCCAAAGTCCGATTATTCCTTATTTATTGAAATTTTCGGCCCTTATGATTATTTCAAGGAGATTTTTGAAAATCTCCTATATTATGGGAGAAGGGATTATTTTATTATATTATTTGATCCCTTGTTTATTTTCTTTCATAAATAAATTCAAATATCCTAGCATATCTTACCATATCTAAGGAGATCTTGCCATATCTTATTTTAAATAATATTTGAAATTGATTCCTTGTAGAGAATCAATATTCACGCCACTTTCCCTATTTAATTGGGGAGATTATTATTTTTATTCTGCTCCGTGATATTTTATTCTACTCCGTGAAATACCAAATTAATCACATGCTAATTAAATAGCATGGAATTCGAAAATTCCTATTATTCTCTACCAAAAATCACGCCAACTACACTCTACCATATCTTTCAAATCTTTAATTTAGTTAATTAAAGATATTATCTTTTGCACTCTATAAATAAGAGTGAAACCCTAAATCTAGAATCAAAAATCACGCCTCCCTCTCTCTCAAAATTCACGCCACTTTCTCTCCCACTCTCTCCCAAATTTCCTTCTACTTTTCTCCAAGATTTCTTCATCTTTTGAGAAGAATTCAAGTTGAAGCCTCAAGAATTATTGAAGAATCAAGATTCTACTTTGTTTCTACCGTTTGTTCTATCGAGAAAAGGTATTTTTATATTAATCTTTTCTCATCTAACCGATTAATCGGTGTTCTTGAGCCCTCATGCATTTAGATTGAGTGAAAGGGGAAACAATTGATGTATGTGGGATGCATATATGTGTGGGTGTGTGAATCGTGTGTGTGTGCGTGCGCGTCGGTGCGTGTGTGTTTGTGTGTGTGCGTGTGGGTGTGTTTTAAAACACTCATGCGTGACACGTTGTGGTGATAGATCTGGAGTTGTTGTGCGAATAAAAAGTGATACGATAATAATATATTGGTTTTGAATGGTGATATTAAAATGAATCGATGGGAAAAGGGAAACGTTAGGAACATGCATGAATTTGAGTAGATGATTGAGACTTACTTGTGTTACATATAAATTAAAGGTGGTAATTCGCGCTCTCGGTGTGTTAGCAAGAGGAAGAACATACTTGTGATCTAAGGAATCGAGGTGGGCTTTATTCTTAACTCTCTCTTATGTTGCAAATATATGAAAGTGGAGCGATAAGGGTGGATTAAACTGTTATGCCATGCCTATGATTCTTATGGATATTGTGTGTGCCTGATGCCTAGTTTGCGAGTGCGCTCCATTAGGCTATAGGGCTATATAAACGAATTCGGGTCTGAGTAGGGCCGCAAACCCTATCAGGCTAGTGTACACGGGAGATCGGGAGCCGTCCTTGCTAGTCGGCCGGTCTCGTGGGCGAAAGTGTGGCCACACTTCGTCGCACCATGATATTGTTGATTGATGAGAAAATGGGAGGTATTGTTTGACTGGCCAGTCCATGAAATATTTTGTGATACTCAATGCTATCTTTTCAATTAAATGCTAAACCTCGAGTTCACTATGGTAAGGGTTGCATAACTATAAAATGTTTTGACATGAGTCCACTGGGTATGTTTAAAATACTCAGCCCTGCATGTGTTTTCCCTATGTGCAGGTTGAGCGGCGACGGGCGGTTGGTGGTGTTGAGACAGTTGAATCGAATAAAATGGATGTTTGGAACGTTAAGTGTAGTCGTGTCTTCATACATGGCTCCGCTTTCTCTTGGATTGCTTCCGCTGAATATTTGGGAATTTATTATCTTTGGTTGATCGAACTTATTTCTTTGAATTGGAATATGGTGAAATATTGCGTTTTGTTGGATTTACAATAAACCCTTGACTTTTGAGCTTAGCCTATGTTATCTATAAAATCTTGATTTTCGTGATATAGCCGTTGACTTATTGCCTTGATAGTTCATTAAACACTTGGTCAAATCTCTTTAAATGATACCCTAGTCTACGTTCTTGTTGCCTTTAAGTTCGCCTAAGTAGCAGTTGTCGTATTTATTATACCCTAGAAAATCCGGGCTGTTACAAAATGAGAAGGGAAAAAAAAAAGAGAGAATATGAAAAAAAAAGTAGGAGAGAAGTAGTATTAGAGGAATATGAGGTCCATGTTATTAGTAAGAGAGAAGGGAAAGAAAGTAAGAGAGAAGTTGTCAAAAACTTTTCCTTCTCTGAATGTGCCCTATTTTTCGTGGACGGATGGAGTATTAATTAAATATTCTAATTCTTACTTAAAATAGAAATATGTAAGTAATTAGGGACAGATCGAAATAGAAAAGTGCAAGTAACATTGGACTGAGAGAGTATAAGTTTATATTGAGTTTAATAATATATCTTTTTTTCGATAAAATAAAGGCTCAAACCGCATTTTAGAATGGGTGAGCAAGTCAAAGAACAAACAAGTCAAAAACAAAAAACCAAAAAAGGCTATAGAGCCAAAACACCTAGATTAACAAGAACGGACAAAAGGATCCAACAAAAGCTCACACAGAAAACAAAGGGAGGAGTACAAAGAGAGGTCACCTTAGCAACGACCATCACCTATTTGCCTAAATTTTTCCTGTCCATCGTCTAACTTTGGGCAGCTCCTCGCTCATTTGACTTGGTAGAAATGGAAATCCCGGACACCAAGCTTTAGTCCATGATCCCAATTTCCATAAGATAAGCTTCTTCTCAACATCCCAATTTGGCTCCGCCTTTTCAAAAATCACCTTGTTCCTCAGCCACCAAATGGACCAAGAGACAACATAAAAAAGCGAGGTCCAAATCTTCTTATCAAACTTGCGAAAGGGTGTGTTCAACCAAGAGAGAAAGCATAAAACAAGATCCAAAATCAAGCATAAGGAGATGTTCCAGCAGCTACAACAGAAATACCACAAGCTACTTGAATATTTGCATCCAAATATGATGTGGGAAACCGTTTCTGGATGCGGGAAACCGTTTCTGCATGCTCTTTGCAAAAGGCACAAAGATTATCTTCAACATCTGGGAAGCCAAGCTGGAAGGTCCAAATCCTTGTATCACTTTCTCTTTCACTCAAGGAGTTGTGATCCACGGAAAGATACAAACGCTCAACTAATTCCTCCTCCCAGACAAACAATTTCCTTCTCCAGATGAACTTCCAACTCCATCTACCATAACTACCCATATCACCAACAAAGTCATGTTGCTGAGTAGAATGTTGAAGAGCCGGAAGAGATCTTTTAAGGTATCAAACTCAATCCAATTGTCAAGCCAAAATCTAGTGTTCCTTCTGTTGCCCACTTTGATTTGGATTCCTCTCTTTGCCACTTCCTGCACTTCGTTCTTAAAGTCTGAGAAGTTTATAATTTGGCCTCAAGTGCTTGAGACGCTTCTATCTCCAATCTGTTGAATATCTCCAATATGCCTAGTATTATGGATGGAGCTGACAACTTTCTTTCACATGGGGTTCTGATTATCTGAGAATTTCCACCACCATTTAAATAGTAGCGCTGCATTTCTGATCAGAATGTCTCCAACCCTGAGCCCGCCTTGATTAATAGGCCTCTGAATAACATCCCAAGCAATCAGGTTACTCCCCTTTGATGTTGTCCTTTTTTCCCAAAAAAATCTCGTTTGCATTTGAATAATGCGTTTGGCCACGTTCTTTGGGATTTTGAAGAGGCTAAGGTAATAAATCGGAATGTTATTAAGAACTGACTTGATAAGGACCAATCTTCCTGCTTTAACAAAGTATTTGCTTTCCACATTGCAAGCCTCTTTTCCACCTTCTCGATGATGGGCTTCCATGTGAGGATCTTTCTCGGATTAGCTCCCAACGGAATACCAAGATAGGTAACTGGTAATTTTGCAAGCCCACATTTTATTGTAGCTAAGAGTTCTTCAATAAGATGGTTCTCGTATCCCAAAAGGTATGAGGACAGATTTTTCATAGTTAATCCTTAGCCCAGTTATCAACGTGAAGCATTGGAGTAACTTTTTGTTGACCATTTATTGAGTTTAATAGTATATCTATTAGCGAATTATGTATGAGAAAAAAATTTAATATTGGTGACCATTTTATTGTAGTTTAATTGATGGACGTCTATCGTTTTTTTCGTTAAATATTGTTGTGGTTATCCAATGGTATATTTGCCATAGATGTGAATAGAGGGAAGAACATAGCTGAAGAGATTATAAGTATTATTGGACTCTAAGAATATGATGCTGAAGAGATTAGAAGTATTATTGGACTCTAAGATTATGCAGCTGAAGAGATTAGACTCTAAGATAATGATTTGATTCTATTATAGTATATTTTTTTAACATTGTTCCTCAAGTTGGGTAGTGACTTGTTCAAAACTCAACTTGCAATGCACATTTGTAAATTTCTTGTGTTGAGTGCCTTGACAAGGACATCGGCCAATTGATCTTATAATTGGACAAATGGAAATTCCACAGCTCCACTTTCGAACTTCTCCTTGATGAAATCTCTATCGACCTCCACATGTTTAGTTCTATCATGTTGTATTGGGTTCTAAGATGGCTTTGTTGTCACAGAAGAATTGATTGTTTTCTAGGATAAGTTCTCATCAACCATCTCTATCACAAAATCTCCTAAATCCACTTTTAATTCTTCTGAATTCTGCTTCAACACTTGATAATGCAATCACTTTCTGTTTCTTACACATCCAAGGTACAAGATTACTTTCGACAAAGGTAAAATTTCCAGTTGTTGATCTTTTGTCAATGGAATTACTTGTCCAATCTGCATCAGTATACCAATAGGCTCCTCGGTGTTCATTTTTCTTGAACACTACTCCACATGTCCAACTGTTCATTTAACATATTTGGCAATTCTTAGTGCAGCGTCGTAGTGATCTTTCTATGGTCGATGCATGAGCTGACTCACAATTCCAACTGCATATGCAATATTTGGTCTGGTATGAGACAAGTATATGAGCATCTCCGCAAATGTCGATATCTTCCTTAATTAGTCAACTCGACACCTTCTGTGAGTTTGTAGTCCATGGTTCACCAAAATCAGTGTTTCCACTAGTTTGCAATCTAGGAATTCAGTTGTGTGAACTATTCCATCGTAGGTAGCTTGTTCTACCATTCTTCGGAGTGAAGATACAATCACTTTTTTGTGTCTTGCATGTTTAATTTCATTTCTCGAGTAGTTTATGGTGTTGGATACTTTAGCTTTTGAAAGTCCTAGTTGTTTTGCTACTTGAGTTGGATTCGTTGTTTGGATGTCTTGGATATTGTCTATATTTCATATTATGGAAGTTTATGTTGATCTTAAGGATGTTGCATTTTATTTTTGTTGATTGTATGTTTTAAGTAGGGGTGTCAAAATGGATATCAGATATTGGATACCAGATATCCGAACCCGAAATATCGGGTAATTGGATATCCGATATCCGATTTTTCGGGATCGGGTTCGGGTATAGGAATTTTGAATTATCGGGTATCGGATAACCCGATACCCGATCGGGTATACCCAAATTACCCGAATTACCCAAATTATCCGAATTATCCGACCGGATGATATATGTGACAGATAAAATGAATTAGTTTATATAATAAGTACAACTACAGTACTATTCTTTTACACGATGAATGTGTTTACTTTTATTTTTATCAAAATTTTGTGGAGTACAACGATACTCAAATATCCTAAAATTCGACGAAATTAAGTACTCCCTCCGTTCTTAAATAGTATAAACATTTGGTTTGGTATGAGTTTTAATGCATAATTGGTAAAATAAGAGAGAGATAAATAGATAAAGTTTTTTAAGTATTGTTAGTGGAGATTGAGTCTCACCGCATTAGAGAGAAGAGAATTTCCAAAATTAGAATGTTCATACTTTTCAGGATGGACTATAAAAGAAAAAGAGTGCATACTTTTCAAGACGGAGTGAGCATTATTACTATCATTATTATTTTTATTGTTATTTTTATTATGTCAAACTAGATATCATCGTACAATTTTGTATACTACTCCTTCCGTCCTAAAAGAATATACACTTTGGCTTTGACACGAATTTTAATGCAAAAATTGATAAAGTAAGAGAGAGGTAGATAAAAATAATTAAAGTAATTTTAGTGAAGAATGAGTCTCACTTCAATGGAGAGAAAATAGTTTATAAAATAAGAAAGTGCATATTCTTGTGAGACTACTACACGAACTGAATTTTAATCTTTTGGTACGGTTGTAGATTATGAATTAGGAATATATTCCTAAGAAAGATTAAGGTTTTGGCATGATCAAATCTGTGATTATAAAAGGATTGTAAAAGGATTATGTTACATGAAAACCAAAGAGGATTCACTAATTAAATAACTAGAGGTTCTTTTCTAAAAATAAAATAAAAATAACATTAGCTTCTAAAGGTTTTATTTCTATTTCTATCTTAAGTTGTTGAAGAGATGCCCTAGATTTACGGTTCGAGTGGTTAACCGTAAAATCGTAACCGACGGTTACGATTTCGAATTGGAACTGTGAAATTTAAATGGAACCAAAACCGTCATTTTAAAACCGTGGTGCGGTTCAGATTCCAAAATTTCGGAACTGATAAGTGCTAGAACCGTTAGTTTCGGGCGGTACTGGACTGGAACCGCAAAAAATCGTCGGAAACCGATTGTTCGGAACCGTGAAAAACCGTCGAAAAATCAATGGTTCCAAACGGAAACCGTAGCTGCCGATTTTGGAATTGTAACCGTAAAACACCCTCGCGGTTCGATTCAGTTCTGTTCGATAATTTCTAAAACCGGAAACGGTGATTCCGAACCATAAGGCTGATTCCGAACTGTGGGCATCTTGGATACTACTTATTACTATACTATTTTTTCAGATAAATTGCCACAAAAACCATAAAGTTAGGTCAAATTTTGGTCAATCTCGCACCTTTCAAAGATAGCTGATTACAAGTATATTATAATTTTGACATTTTTTCAATTATCCCATTATTTTAGGTTAGATTTAGGAAAAATCATGTATAATTTGAAAACCAAAATACTTTAGTCTAATTTTATATTCATGTTTTTCATACTAAATTAATAGTTTTGTGATAGGCAAATTTGAAAAAAAAAATCATAATATTGGCTTCCGAACCATACATATCTTTCTCCAAATCTTAATTAATATGATAATTAAGAAAAATATTAAAATTATATTCCATAAAATTGGTTATTTTTGAAATTTTGTGATTGACCAAAATTTAACCAAAGGTTATTTTTTGATAATTTATATGTTTTGGATATGTACTAGAGTGCCATCACGAGCAACCTAAGATTCCAATCATCGAGTTAATTTCATTTATTCCATTTGTTTTTTTTTTTTTTTTTTCAGGTCGATAGTTGTCAAGTGGACCGGGCCGGTTCAACCTGGCCCAGGCCCATGTGTGAAGTAGGCTAGGCCTTTTCTAATTTTGCTAAGCCCGGCCCAGCCCAAGCCCACTTACCGTGTGGGCCCCGGGCTGGGCTTTGTTTAATTTTTTGTTTATGTATTTTAAAGATATGCTAAATGTTTTATATACAAAAATAAAACATATAACTTGTAGTAATATTTATATCTTATTAACTAAATCTAAATTAAAATAATGTGTTTAAGTTCATTTATTGACTTTGTATTAACAATATTTTTCATGTTCTTTAGCCTATTTAAAAGTAAATGTATAACTAAAGGAATAACCAATATTGTTAGTTTTGTTAATAGATGATGACATATGAGTTGATGTTGTATTTTTAAAACTATAAGTATATGAACTAATTAACAAATTTAAAGAATTCTATAATCATTCATCAAATATTAAAGGATGAATACATAATATGCTTAAAGTTAAACTTTAGAACCATCTTTTTTACATCTTTGATAAAAAAAATATAAGAAAAAAATTAGATGTAATGAAGATTGAATGTTGCATTCATGATTTGGTTGGAAACTTATATTGATATTAAACTATTACTGTTTGAGTCCATTCAGAGACATCCAAAAAATTAGAATGATATAAACAAAATTAACACGTCTCATGCACAAGATGTCATGCATAAATAGAGAAATACTCCCTCCATCCGCCATTAGGAGTCCCGGTCACTTTTGCGCACCCATTGTGTAAAAATGATAATAAATAGTTAAAGTGGAGAATAATGTTATGAAGACTCCTATCAACATTATATCTCTCTTACTTTACCATTTCTCCACTTTAACTATTTATTACCACATCTGTCCACCAAAATTTGTTCCACTTTGACCTGGCACGGGTTTTAAAAAATGTAATGGAAAGTGAGTTGAAAAAGATAGTGGATTGTGAGTCCTATTTTTATATATTAGTTTTATAATAAAATGTGAGTATGAATGAGTTAGTGAAATATGAGCTCCACTACCAAAAATGGTAAAAGTGAAATGGGACAAATTTTGGGGGATGGACGAAAATAGAAAAATGAGACAAATTTTGGTGGACGGAGGTTAGTATCAATTTTACAAAACGGGTGCGCAAAAGTGACCGGGACTCCTAATGGCGGACGGATGGAGTATACTGGAGTATTATTAGTTCTTAATCACCTAATTACATTAAAAAAAAATTTATTATAGAAAGTAGGACTTTGATGGGCCCGGGCCTGGGCTTGGCCTAGGCTTTAGATTGCCATGGGCTTGGGCCGGGCTTCAGATGGTCTTGGGCCGGCCTGGGTTATCAAAATGGCTCAATTGGAGCCCATCTCAACCAATGAGCCTAGCCCGGGCCAACTTTGTTTCACTGGTGAGCCTGAGCTGAGCTGGCCCGGCCCAGCCCGGCCCAGCTGACAACTCTACAGGTAGAGCATGCTCATCTAAAATGCATTATACATAGTGCATTCACCTTAAATTGGAGTAGTAAATTATACTTAATAAAAATTTCAATTAATTTATAATTAATAAGTAATCAATTAAAACTTGTTTATAATTGTGGCCGTTTGCAGCGCACTGGAAATTTTGCTTTGAAACAATAATTGAATCATTTGAATGTCAATATACGGAATGAAATGATAATAATTGATTATATATAGTGTATTATTGTGTGCGTCTTGTAGTCAGATACAGATACACATGTACAAACTAAGGAACAAGACAAATACTGAATACACCAATAGAAACTTCACAGTTACTTCACACATTAAATGCCATATGCTACATCTAAGTGCACATGCAAGATTCTCCCATATGTAAGAAAAATAAATTCAAGTCGTACTAAAAATTACTAATACCAACCATGTTTCCTCTATTTCAAAATAAGCAAGTATCCAAATAGTAGTAGTAATCCAGATTTATAATTATTGCTTGTGGGGATGAGGTATCTCGTGCACTATTCAGATCTGGCTCACAAAAACTTCAAAATCAATCATGCACCCAATAACAATGATTTAATGTAACTTTAATTGAACGATAAAGTGATCCAGTTCCATGATGAAATTAATGATATTGGACATATAGAAATTGTACTTGTACGAAGAAATATAGGAGTAAAAGTTTGAAAATTTATGATGATTATACCAAACAAGATTACATACAGAAGTAGCAAGAACTCCAGATAACTAATTCAATTATGATTTGGATGGATTATATAGTTAATTAGACTAAGCAATGAGCAAGGTATGTTAATTATATGGTTGAACATAAAAATAGTAGCTATTGAGAAATGTGGTTGCTGACCGCATTATTGTTCTTCAGCATGGAGTTTTTGCAGTGGGCAATGGCGCCTTGAATGGCGCTCTGCAGCTCCGCCATCGACGAAGCTCCCGGGTTGTAAGATCCGGATCCGACCCGACCCATTTGCGCGGCCTCGGCCCTCCGCGGCGACGACGTCATTGAGGAAGGGCAGCTGGAGATGCTGCTTCTTCGCCTAGGGTATCTCAAGTTCCCGGAGAAAGACATTGAGAATTCTCTAGAATTCTCGTTCGATCTCCGCGCCACCTCTGGCGCGGGCATTTTGTGTTGTTGTTGTTGTTGTTGTTGTTTGTGGGAGAGCTTTTCGTAGAGGGGTTTGACCTTGTTGAAGTACTTGCGGAGGACTCCTCTGGCGGTAGTGCTGACGCGCTTGACAGATGAGGTGGTCTTGGAGGAGAATTTGGCGAGGGAGAAGTATTTGGGGGATTTGCGGTCGGTGGAGGGGCGTTTGATGAAGTCGTCGTCGGTGGCGGAGCTGGGGCGGGAGGAGTCGGAGTCGAGGAGGAGGTCGGAGGAGGCGGTGGAGTCGCGGGAGGTGGAGGCGGAGGAGGAGGAGGGGGAGGAGGAGAGGAGGAGGAGGGACTGGACCATGGAGAGGCGGGGCGAGAGGTGCAGAGGGAGGATCTGCCCCTTGTAGAAGAGCTCGTCGGCGGGGCGGGAGGATTTGTGGGGGGAGAGGGAGATGCGGAATTCAAACTCGGAGGAGGAGGATGAGTAGGTGGGGGAGGATGGGAGGGTGTGCGACTTGCTGCGCTGGCGCCGCCCCATCTTGCTGCTGCTCTTGCACTTGCTTCTTTGCCTCCCTATATATACCTGCGTAGTAGGATTACTCTTTATTTTTTATATTTTCTTAAACTCTATAAAAATTCATCAATTTTGCTACTATTATTCTCACTCATAACTAATTGGCCATAAAAGTTAAATTAATCATTTACACCTATTTTAATTTGTGACATATCTCTATAGCATATGGTAAAATCAGTTTCCTAGTCACTTTACGTTAATCATTTATAGGATTGGATTGAGTAAGGGTAAAATCTCGTAGGGAGGATGACCTACTCAATCGCGAGTGATAGTAATGCCCAAAGTCACTCAGTTGCAAGGCAGTCCGCAGAATTTTTACTTCTTGGGATGGTCTTACTCAGCTTGACTGTTACTAGTTACTACTACTTATATATTATACTATGTAACATGGATAATGTTTCTGCCTCATAATCAAAACATAGTTTTAAAACCTACATACTTATCTGAGCTTGTCAATTTAAAGTTCGCAAAACAAAAGAGTCCATAATATTTTATTCAATTTGTTACAACCTTTTATTCAAGGACGCGTTAACATTTGTTAATTGCCTCTCAAGAACAAAGTATGCATGTGTTTGAATCAGATTTGTATGTGGCGAAACTAATCTCATAGTCACTTATATTTAAATTCAAATGGTTCACCTCAAAACATAATAATATTGCTTTTGAAATTGTTAAAGCATTTACGTCAGTTAAAGAATAGATAAATAAAATCCCAAATAACCCTCTGAATATTTTGGTGAGATGGGAAGTTGAAAGGGCATACCCTCCGCCGAGTCACGTGCTCTGCCACCGTGTCACGTGTCCTGATCGTGAAATGTGGAGTTCGACCATATGATTTAGATTGGAATGCTTACTATATTTAATGTTTTGCCCCTTAATCATAAATAATTATTGGAGTCAATTAAGATTATATTTTGTAATTTAAAATTAGTTAATACTATAATATTCATTGGTGCTAGTTAGATAGTCCAAATATTACAGCTATTGACTTTATTTGCTGCAATAAATGGAGCAGATGTTTTGTGAAATTAAGGTAGTACTGATGCATGAGGTCATTGAGGTGTGTGTTAAGTTCGCTATTTAATTTGTTTAGTAGGACGAAGAGCAAAATCATTCGATATCATGATGTGCAATATTTTTAAGACAAAATGGAAATTCGACTTCCAAATCGTTATTACATCTTCAAGAGAAATAGCAAAAGTCACAAAAACAGTACTCGATTCGCTCTGCTAGTACTCACATTTTTTATTTTAGGCCATAAACTAAAGATTGAATAAATAGTAGAATTAAATTAGTATTTTTAATGTAATAAAGAAAAACTTGATTACCTCTAATATTTTAATAAAATATTAGTATTTAAATAGAAATAATATAAGCAGTTTAGAATGAGCCAAATTAGAAAAATGCAAGTAGTATAAGACGGAGTGAATATATCAAAATCATTTTTTGTGTAGCCAATACGTTTGTAGTCTCAAAGGAGAAGACCTACCTAAATTTAATAAAGTGAAAAATTAAAAATACTTTACACCTGCAAATCGACATTTTATATGTTTTGATTACTTAGTAATTATAACATGCTATTTACCTTTCTGTGGATTTTTATGAGAATGTAAAGGATTTCTTATTAAACAATGCATATTCACTAATTGTCTGACAGATGAGAAGATTATGCCACCATATCGTTTTATTCAGTTTGGCATATACTGGTTTGTGGTATACGAGTGAAACAACCTTCTTTTATTTACACATCAAGACTTTTGAGAAGAAATGAATTTTAATACGTAATTGATAAAGTATGAAAGATAGAAAAAAAAATTATTATAGAAGTATATAATATTGTAATGAGAAATAAGGTTAATCTCATTAAAACGTAAGAAATTATCAAAAATAGAGATAGACTTTTTTTTAATGAACCAAATATAAAAGAAAAAATCTTTATTTTTATAATATTAATTTTTTATGATAATATTCATACTATGCATGATTATTTTGAGCATGGATTTATTTTGCAGATAACGACAAGAGAAGTAAGATGAATAGAACAATTACGCAATTTAAGGAATACTCCAATCTTGATATCGATTGATGGCAAAAAGCTGATGGTTTTCACGTGGAATCTAAGCATAAAATGAAGATCATATAACTATAATCTCATATAACAAGGACTAATTGTTCTTGATTTTCGGAAGAGAAGGATTCAGGTGCCTTGTGGTGTGGTGTGGTGTGGTGTGGTGCGGTGCGTAAAGAGTAACGAAGTTTTCAAGGTCAATCAAACAAATTTGAGATATGTTTGATACGTAACAATTAGAGCATTGGTAATGGAAGTGCCCCACTCGAAAAACTCGAAACATAATTTTTGTGATCCTACAATACTACTTATTAATTAGTCATTAAATATCTATTTACTTGATTTACGCATTTAACCGTTCTTATAAGAATTGGCAGTCCCCCACTCCCCATTGAATACTCGCTTTTTTTCAAGTGGGAATGTGTGGATGAGATCATTTATCTAATAATGTTCAGTTTTCTAATTCAATTAACCTGATTGACAATTTATTAGAACATTTAATTTCACATGCACTGGATAATTTGAATCGGAAATGCAAAGAAGAATGTTAAGCAATTGCATGGTTCGATCACAAAGGATCTAATAAGTCCATTGATGGAAAAACCTACCAACTATATTCACGATCAAGGCTTTGCAATATTCACTCAAGTACTCGCAATTACAAAGCACCTTTTCCAATATACTCGAAATGAATGAGATATCAGGCTAACTTTTCCAGTGAATCTATAATGATTCTTGACTCAAAATTAGGAGATTCTTTCAAATACTCCCTTCCTTCGTGTTCTATAATAGTGGAGACATTTCTTACTGGCATGCAGATTAAAAAAAATTGTATTAAGTTAGTTAAGTAAAGTAAGAATAAAATAGGCTAGGAAAAGGTAGAGGTGGATGTACGGAATGTACCAAAATGACTCAACTACTATGGAACGAAGGAAGTACGTAAGAATCCACTTTAGGACATTTGGACATGTATTATAGTATTACCTACTAGTGACACTAATGGAGTGTGGCACATCATATCTCGTGGAAATCATCATATATATATGATGCTCTAATGATATTAGTTAGCATAAGACATTTTACTTATTTCATTTTTATCTCCATTTGACCTGAATTTTTAGGGTTGGGATCCTTTGCCGTGCAAAATGCACAGTAGGAGATGCTGTGCACATCCACACCATTCATTGATAGAATGAAAAAAAAAATAATATAAATATGTAAAATTATTTAAAGGTGGAGATGTGCACAGCCCACTGCTGTGGCATTTTGCACGGCAGGAGATCCCAACCCAAATTTTTATCCATAGATAATCTGAAATGTCGAGCTAAAAAAATAAAAGCATTCCCTGTGTTTTCTTACTGGAACATATTAAAACTGAATCAGCTTTAATATGATATCCATAGATCCCCTTTTACTATGTTTCACATGATATCCTTAAAATTTATTTGCATCACCAAGGACTCTAATCTCAAACTCTCTTTGTTGTTCCGTTTTAACTTATAACTTCACTAGTAGTATTTCTTTCTTTTGAGACCTTCATGCCTTTGCCAATAATTACCAATTTTGCATTCTTTTTTATTATTATTAATTTTAAGACATAATGTCTCTGTCCTTACAATTATAATAGCGTAAGACAAGTGTATATATAGTAATTTTGATTTTTTTTTAAGAGTGTGGCTATAATATTATGAATTTTGGCTAAAATTTGTATTTCTCATTAACTTTAAAGTTGGTCGCAAAATTATAAACTTAGACTTTGTAGTAAATTTCTTATGAAATCAGTTTTTTCGACTAAGGGAAAATTTCTTATGATTTCTTTTTACCAAATTTTAAGTTTATGGAAAATATCAAAAAAATTTATTTTGGGGACCAATTAATCTTACTAAGTACCCTACTTAAAATACATGCTGCACACACTAAATAGTACTATTATTTTGGATATGAAATCTACCTCTGTCCTATTAAAAATAGAAACTATTTCTATTCTGATCCGTCTTTAAAAATAGAAACTGTCACACCTCAACCCTTATGATCACTTATGCACTTACTATAAATAAATTAAAATTTTAAAATAAATAATCCACGTGTCAACTATATAAAATCCACATATTATATCAGGTACATATTTCAAATTATTCTAAACCGTAGTGGGACCCTCTCGCCACTCTATGTACTACACATTTATCTAAATGCAAAAATGATGAGGATGAGAAGTTGCCAAAACGTGTCAGCCGCCGACCCTTATAACATGTGCAATTCCTAGGACCTATATCAATGAAAAACACCTAAACTTTCACACCCCAACTCCTATGACTTATGCACTTACTATAAATAAATTAAAATTTTAAAATAAATAATCCACGTGTCAACTATATAAAATCCACATATTATATCAGGTACATATTTCAAATCATTCTAAACCGTAGTGGGACCCTCTCGCCACTCTATGTACTACACATTTATCTACATGCAAAAATGATGAGGAGGAGAAGGTTGCCAAAACGCGTCAGCCGCCGACCCTTATAATAACTGTAACTCACATCAACCCACGCATCATTGATATCTTATTCCTGAAAAATATTAGTGGTTTATATGAGCCACAACTCAGTGCATATAAACCTTACCTTTAATTTCACACACAAATATCAAACACATTCTTTCACCAAAATATATCACCAGAAATAATAAATATCATAAATAATTTAATATTCATATGCATATGCCTCTATGATCCTTTTAATATTCTGTGACTGAACAAGCCTGGTATCTGCCCGAGATTTCCATTGTATACGACCTGCAGGTTCCTTTTTATTTATTTGACCTTTCCACGAAGGCCCCTCTTTGCATATTTTCTTTGACCCATAGGTCCATTATCATTGTATATGACCCGTAGGTCTTTTGTCATTGTATATCAGATCCAGAGCAAGACAGTCACATATCCTCTTTAATCTCATGACTCAAATAATTCCAATACCATATATCAAACATATCCATTGCACCAATTACATATCCATATAATCCATCAATAACTTCAATACTATAGATAAACATATCCATCATTCACAACATCAATATCAAATACTCCACACATAACCATTTCAGGCTCACATCATATAATTCAAATATTTACTCCAATTTAACACATAACAATCCATCACATAATATATGTAAAATTAAAAGTATGATTTATACATACCTTAAGATAAATAATTTAACTAAAATCCCAATTCTGCTTTGCGATCTACGACTCTTATTTCTTTTCATTTTTCCCTTTCTCCTTTTTTTTCCTATTCCAAACTCTCTATCTCTGCGTGTATATATATAAACATGCAAAGGCGGTTATTAAAACTTTACTTGAAACAACTGATATCAATTATAAATATTACCAGCATGCATACTATATAGTCCCTTCTTCGACATTTGTCCAAAATAAGATTAGTGGCACTATTAACTAGTGACCACGTACATACTAGCACATTTATATTTCAAGATAAGCTAGTACTATTATTTATATTATATTAATTTTGATCACTATCATTATCTATTTAATTAATATCTATATATATATATATATGTACGTACATAAATACTAGTACATTAGTACTGCATGGTACACATGCACAAACATTTACATAACTAATATATATATATACTAATTTATATAATAAAATAATATATACACATCCATTTTAACAATTCTTATAAATCAAAACTATCTATATATTCAATTATATTGAGTCGTCATAACAATAAATATATTTTCTATGATACACTTACTATCTTTGGAGTTAAAACGACAATTTAATATGCAATGACAATAAAATATGCTAATATGCAAAATAATGCATGTTTCGTATTATGGATGTCACAGAAACTTTTTAAATTTTTTATTTTAAGAATTGGACCTCATAATCTATTAATACTACTTTCACAATTTTTTCTCTTCATCTCTCTTACTTTACCCATTTTCACTCCCTTTTTCTTATTTCTCCAACTCTTCTCTCTAAATTTTACAATTGTGCATAAAACCTGTGTCGGTTTAAAAATTTATACTACGGAGTACTCCCTCCGTCCTACAAAAGATGTCATACTTGTGGACACGAGATTTTAGGAGGTTTGTGTATTAAATGGAGAGAGAAAATATAATTTTTATATTTATGTGAGAGAGAACATTTTCCAAAAAGAGAAATGTGACATCTTTTGTGGGACAAACTAAAAAGAAAAGTGTGACATCTTTTGTGGGACGGAGGGAGTACTATTTTTCAAGCATGAAGATAATAGTAAAACACATACTTCCCTTCGTCCATGATTAATTGGCATAACTTTTTTTTTTCATCTGTCCATAATCAATTGTCATTTTTACTTTGTTAATATTTTTAGTAATATACCTCATATTCCGCAAAACGCAACCAACTCATATCTATAAAACTTAAGTATATTATACTACGCACATTCCATTAAATTTTTTCACCAATTTTTCATTTTATCATTAAACCCAAGCCAAATCAACTTATGCTAATTATCATGGACGGAGGGATAAAAATATTTGATTATGCACATTTGACGTAACAAGAAAATAAATAAGAAATGAATACTGTTTTGGCTAGCAGTGCCCAAAATCACAAACATTGACCTAGTTTTGATTTCTCATGAATTTAAAACCTGGTAAGGAAAATCATGAATTTATCTCTTGAATTTCCTATAAGCTGGGAAAAATAATTAAATTTGTAGGAAATTCACTATAAAATTTAAATTTTGATTTTTCTTTTAACTTAACTTTATAGTCCGCGGAATGTAACATCCCCCACTCTATCATTGATCGACTGAATACGAGATGCCACAATTTTGATACCATAAATTATGATAGATTAAAAATCTATATCTAGCGCATTTTAAAATAGTTTTTAAATTTATATAAAATCAAAACCTATAAATATTACAACGTAAGCTATTAAATATATGCAAGTTTTAAACATGTTGCATCTTACAGAACTAACACATACTCCATAATCAATAATCATTGATTTTCCAACTAACCAATATATATTATACTAGCATTTTATGATCATTTTATTTATTCATAACATGAATCAAGCAACGACTCTCCTATAACCAACGCATGCCCAGAAACCAAACTCTCCAATAACCAACGCATGCCCAGAAACCAACAATATGCATAAACATCAATCACAAAACTTTCTTGGATAATACGTACATCCATATAATTTTCAATAATTTACACAGTTATCGACGATTCACGTAAAGTATCGAACAATTCCGCATGACATCCACACATCACATCACACCATACCACATTACACCAATATCACATATCATAGCTCATCCATGGTCCTATCAACGTGCTCGGAATAACCATCGTGGTACACAAACCATTCACGAATATTTCAATCAAAAATCATATACCAAAGTAATATCACATTGATTTCACATATCACATCCATAAAAACCCATCAATGTGCCCGGTTTAACTACTTGGATACACAGAAAATTCATCATTCAAATGAGCATCGACCGACAACATGTAATCAAGTTCATCACAACACAGACATCACACCATCATCCACGTGTTTGGCGATACCATGGGTACACTGACAATAATATGCCCCCGCGTGAGGCCCGATTGAAATCATATAATATTTCCACCACGTGTGGACCGATCGAAAGCTCCACCATAGCGCACTCATATATGTACCAACTGACGTTATAGCTCATGGAACAATTCATCTTCATGTATCATGAACCACCTGGCCTTATAGCCCCCATGAGTGAACTTGGTGCACCCACATATTTTATACCACCTGGCCTTATAGCTAATGGGGCAAATCATCAAATATCATTTACCGCCTGGCCTTGGCCTCATGAGTAAATGTGGTGCACAAAACATATCATTGCCACCACGCGTGGCCCGATCGAATCAATCACCTCATGTTCATGCCAATTATGCCTAGCAACATCAACCAAACACGTGACATCACATTAATCATCATGTTGACACGTAAATTCATCTCATTCCCAATTCATTCGTCTTACCATATTTCAAATTAATTATCATTGCCTTTTTATTTTATTTTCTTACATTATTTATTCAAGATATATAGCGATAAATCTACATTTCTGATTTTGTTATATAACAACAAATTCATTCTAAGCCAATTTGTGGGATGTTACACGGAAAATACCAAATTTTGGATAAAAATTAATTTCCAAACTGATATACAATTATGTTATTCTTTTGAATTGTAAAAGTACTCCACAATACTAAACTTCATTTCAAGAGCATTTAACTCTAAAAAAACTAAAGGTGTAAAAATTATTAAAATGTGCCAAGTGCAAAGTTTATAACTTCTCGTCATATTCTTTTAGAGAGAAGTTAAAAATATAAAGTTCAAGGATTATGATTCAATTTTAAGTTGGAGGTTTGATATTTTAATAGGATAAATAGTCTTTTAAATTATGAAGTTTGATCAAATTCTAGTTTGTTTTAAGTTTTTAAATTGTGAAGTTTGATCAATTATAGTTTGTTCCATGTATTTTGAAGTTGTAATATTATTATCACAAGTTTCAAATTTTCTCAATTTTTCCAGCACAAAATGTCATCTTTTAACAATATTCAAAGGAACATGTTTATATTTTTTTCTCTTTTATATACCTTCATAATACTTTCCTTTTCAACATCATAAAAGGTGTTAATTTATGCATGGATGAGAAGGAAAAATTGAAATTTTATAATTTGATGTTTCAATTTTATAAATTTATAAAAATTTAATCGTGATTTAAATAGCTATTATCCCTTTTTAATTTGCTTAGATATATCAATGAACCACGGTTATTGATTGTATATCTTCTTCATCATAAAGCTAGAAATATATGGTACTCCCCTTTTTAATTTGCTTAGATATATCAATGAACCACGGTTATTGATTGTATATCTTCTTCATCATAAAGCTAGAAATATATGGTACTCCACTTGATGCTCGTGCTTATTGCTTCTTCTAAAACTCTGTATTTTCTCTCACACATTCCATAGACAAACCCTAATCTCAATAATAATTGCGTATTTCCAGCGCGAAATTGGCGATCGATCCATTTCATATCTCTCTACTTATTTCCAATCAGGTATTGTTACTTTTATGTCAGTTATTATTTGTATTTGAATTTGAATTTGAATTCTTTTTGACTGGTTTAAAAAATTGTTTTTTAAGTTTGTTTTGCAGACTATTGGATCTAATTGCGTTGGATATCGATTTTGTGCTGTATCTTGCTCATATTCATCTAAAGTTGATAGGATTTTGGATATTGAACTCTCAAATACACTCCTTATTATGATATTGGGAACAATATGATTACTCGTAGCTTTGCTAGTGCCGAAACCATTATACATTTGATTTGTATTTCATGAATAACGGTGTATAATGGGATGTTTTGTTGGTATGCTGTATTTCCTGTATCTTTCACTTGTGATTCAATTGGCTCGTGGACTCCGTAAGTCCATGACAAATAGTGTCACTGAGAGAATCTCTGGATGTAACATTTTTGTATCTTCTCTGACTTTGATTAATTGAGCAGGAATTATGTCTTCTGTGTGCCCTCAGCAACCACGTGGTGGAAAATTTCGCAGAGATCATCGATCATCTTGTGGTGGAAATAGCAATACGACCGTGAGGACTACTGGAACATCGATGAATTACTACGGGGTCTATGGCACACATGACTATAACAACTACCATGGCTCTAGTCAAACATTTAGGTTGGATGGACTCGTGTATAACTGTCATGAGCCTGTTTATGAACCATCTTCCAAAAGGAGAAGGACTTCAACTTTCTCTTATGAAAGCACTGGGATTATTTATCAGCAGCAAGAGACATCCCAAAATGATCTTGTATATCGTGCTGACCCATGCAAACCTTCCAAATACTACAATGCTTGTGCCGATGCCCAATTAGTCTGCAAAACTTCTGCTGTTGATGCTGAAACCAGGTCTGGTGGTGCCAATGTGAATGCTTTGTCTACATTGAAGCGTGACCGGTTAAAGTTTGAGGAGGAGGAGGAAGTGGTTTTCATGTCGAGGGATGACATAGAGAAGTCCTCACCTTCGAGAAAAGATGGCATTGATCAGCTGCATGAAACATATCTGCGATATTCATATTGTTCCTTCCTTCAAAATGTTGGGGCTAGGCTTCATCTGTAAGTATCTTGCCATGAAGGGTTTAAAAAAATTTACCTTGAAAAAAGCATTGACATGCTAGATAGGACTTGGTTTAAAATTCCATAATCCTTCTATAACTATATTGGATCGAGTATCTTTTAGTTTTGCTATGTTTTATGTTAGTTATCCAAAAACTCAGATGAAATACTGTTAATTTCAGACCGCAAACAACCATTGGGACTGCCATGGTTCTCTGCCATCGTTTCTTTGTTCGCCGCTCTCATGCCTCTCATGATAGATTCGTAAGTTTCTTTTCTATAAATGGAGACATTTTGTCTTTTGTAATTTAGTTGCTTATGCTTTCTAGATTATATGCTGGTTTTCGAAAAAATTGGCCTTTGGCGGTTTGAATTGAGTGGTACTTTTCTCATTTGCTTGCAGCTGATAGCTACTGCAGTACTTTTCCTGACTTCCAAGTCTGAGGAGACACCATGCGCGCTGAATGATGTACTAAAAGCATCGTGCGTAATTCTCCACAAGCAGGACTTCTCAATTCTCTCATATATGTTGCCCATTGTTAGTATCCTCTCTACTTCTTTCGCCCTTTCATGTCTGAGCTTGACTTTCTTCCTCTTATGAGATGGTGTTAGTTAATCGATTCAAACTGATAAAAGATTCAATGATCAAATTTGGTTTCAAGTGTATGGTACAGGTACTCCACTTGTGACATAAGCTCTGTTGTAATGAGTTTTTAGGAATATAATTAGTATTTATTCCTTCTTAGTTCTTATAGAATGAACTCTATTTGATTCATGCATCATTTACAAGGCATAGAACGTATAATCTGATACAGCAAGATAGATAACATAACATGACCAAGGAATAAAATTTCTTAAAGAATTCAAGGTTGATATATTGGGCTCCTTAGGTTTGGTTTGGCCTTTTAAATTGCTGGGGGGCTCTTTGCAGATATAACCTAGGTGAACTGTTCTTTGATTTACTCTTGTTGTTTCCATTACCTAACACTTGCTCTCATTTAGTTGTTTTGCTGTGTGAATTATTTCCTGAACAGGATTGGTTTGAAAAATATCGTGAACGGATGATTGATGCTGAGCAATTGGTCTTAACAACATTAAATTTCGAGCTAAGTGTGCAGCATCCATATGAATCTCTGATATCTACGCTCCAGAAACTAGGCTTTGCACAGTCTGTCTTGGTGAATATGGCCCTGAACTTTGTCAGTGAAGGGTAAGTTCTTCTATTTCAAGTATTATTATTCTTAGTTGATAATTTGAAATGATACCTGCTATACATACTGTACATATATAGAGCCTTCTGATATTGAGGTTGAATATAAATGGAGTGAAAAGGGGGGAACCAGTAACTGAACTGTAATTGACATTCTGATTGGTGGATTCTCTATTATTTGGACAACCAATGAGGCCAATGTTATCATTTGGGAGGAGGATATGCGTGACTTTACTTTTGCCTTTTGGTCCCTCAAATTGCATCTTTCTTTTGTGAGTGGCAATCATCTCTTTATTTACTTTGATGATTCATTCTAGAATTTGTAATTGATATTTCTAGAATGCCATATAATTGCAGGGTTTATAGAAGATTAGCATGCACCCATTATGATGTTAATAGCTGGAGGTTGATCTGCTGATCATCGAATGTTTTTTCATCTGAAGTTAAATTAGAGATATCTTGTGGATTCCTTTCCGATTCTGACATCTTATTAGCATGTGCATTGGCTGTAGAAGATAGTCTGCGGGTTAAATTATCATATTCTCCGTTTGGACATTGATACATGTTCATTGAATATGACATGGAGGATACCATTGTCTTACTTAGTTTCGACATAGGTTGCTTGTAATCAATCTGAAAGAATACCCACAGATGTTTTGCTTGGTGATGATGAAACTTAGGACTCATCAGCCACATGTGGTGACCAAATCCTTTTTCACACTTTGGTTTCTGGAACATTTGCTTTCACATTCCACCCATCCATACATCACCCACTAAAAGTTCTCCCTATTTTTCAAACCTCGGAACTGTTTTCTCTTGCTTCCCATTTTATATTTCCTTAATTCTTTGGTGTTCACATCTTCCAGGCATCCAGCTTCAACAAAATTTTATGTTCTTCTGATTTTGAGCTCCTGACTTCTCCCCAATTAGTTCCTGTATAATTGTTATCGTGATATACCGAGATTTGATGATTAAGATATTTGAGTTAATTGATCTATAGATTTTGACATGTTTTATACTGGGATATCAACTAGCATTTCCCAGAAGAATTTTTGGTATATCCGAATCCGACTTGGTTGCTGCCTTATTAGTTGGTAAGGGATTCAATTATTTGCTTTTCGTTGTCTAAAGTATGAATTTGATTAAGTATTAACAGTTTCTGGTTGTGGAAAGTGGCAACTGCATCTCAAAACATAAGCATTTTTTAATGAGAATAAGACCATACCAGTTGAATTGTTGGTGTTGCTTCCGCTTCAAATGGTTTGCCTTTATAATCTGTTTCATATCTCATATTTTCATGACAACATTTATTCTGAAATGAAGTTTCTTTTTGTAGACTTAGAAGTTCACTATGGCTTCAGTTCAAACCACACCAGATAGCTGCTGGTGCTGCCTACCTTGCTGCCAAATTCCTAAATATGAATCTTGCTTCATGTGATAGCATCTGGAGTGAGTTCCACACACCACCATCTGTACTTAAAGGTATCCACTCACAATAATTTTACATTATATTCTGTGTCTGTCTCTGATCTTAATTTAAAGATAATAAGATACACACTTTATGGGATCAAACTCATTAGAATTCCTAAAATTGTCCTTGTTGAGAGTTCTATTGGTGATTTACACCTTAGGTGTGTGTTGAATGCCATGGTTTCGAAACTTACACTTGTCATGAATTCTATCCAACTATGTAAATATATTGAAAAAGTTCCACGTTGAAGGCTTAAGTTTTATGAATTGCCAGTAAGATGTTTGTCAGAGTTTTCTCATGGAAATGTTTATCGTACATACTTTTCAACTCCCTATTCACGATGATATATTAGCTTGTCAATCGTTAGCGTGTTTGCAACCTTGTGATGCAGATGTTGCCCATCAGCTGATGGAATTATTTTAGAAGATCTGAGATGAACTGCAGATTCAGCTTACATTTCAATCTAGTTCATTACGATTTTATAGATGTTTTTCACATAGTCAATGACAAAATCTTCTTAATGCAAAGTAGATCAAGAAAACCACACTAATTGTAAGTATATTCTGCACAGCTCCCCTTTTATCCATTGTATGGCCATACATCGACTCCAATATTATGTTAAGTTTTTCTGCACTGAATATATCCTAATATCACTTGTTGTAAACATTGACACAGACAGAGAGTTGAAAAGCCATTGAAGAATGATGTATAAAAAAGTTCTCTCCTTCTAAATTCCTCATTTCTTTTCCATATATTTTTCTTAAAAAAATTTCACACTTTGATATTCTTTTTTATTTCAACTCCGTGAGAGATATCTTTGCCAAGTAATCCAAGAAACGTAAATATATTATTGTCCAATCACTTACTATGTCGTTTTTATTTATTACTTTTATATCATGGAGCACACTTGAGGTTTTTATACAAACTTACATTGGCCAAATATCGATTAAAATTTAAATATATATTATTAAAAATCCAATAATTTTCTATAAAAAATGAGCTGGACTCCACGAAAGAGAAGACTCTAATCACCTTATTTAATTCATAACCCTGCAATTTATAATTAATTAATAGTAAGCGCACTGGATTTTCATACACACTGACACTGACAACCACACAAGACATGTAGATTAGTTCATACTTCAATCTTCATAGTATAGTAACTTAGTAAGTTTGTCCATATCAACGTGACAAATGAATATTCACAAAACTACATGAATATACGTTTATATATTCTCCATGCCACCACTCATCTACTTCGTCTCTTTCCTTGTACATTTGAGCTGGAAAAAGAATGGATTCCCGTGCCCATCGCCGTCTCCACAAACTTACTAGTCATCTCATTAACTCTACCGCCGGCAGTGATCAGCCGTTGCATCTCCGCCACCACCCCACAGCCGGTGAATTTGTTTCTGGTACTTGATCACTTCACTGATTGCTTAATCTCTACAACTTTGCACTAACATAACATCTTGTACTTTTAGAGGGTGATTTATTTATTTTGAATTGTCACCAAAAAGTCAAACAAACAAACAAAACCAAGAAAAAGAAATTGATACTGATTTAAATTTAATCTTGATTGGTTAAGTTGAAGCAGTACTTTGTTGTTTTTGAGCAGAGCAAGGATACAGTGTTGTGCTTCCAGAGAAGCTGCAGACTGGGGAATGGAATGTCTACAGGTTTAGACTTGTCTTGTCTACAACTATTGCTAAAAAATTTGTTGCTTTTCAGATCACATATATGTTGTTTCTTCCAGAAATCGACGATCGCCTTTCAAGCTTGTTAGTAGATTTCCTGATCATCCTGATATCGCAACTTTGCACGATAATTTTGTGTAAGCAACCTTATTTCTTCAATCACAACTATGCTTATTTGACTTCAATGCTCACTGTTTTGTTCATTAACTTTTTGTGAACGTGTAGGTATGCAGTTAAGACATTTCGGGATCACAAGTACTTAGGAACGCGATTTCAAGAAGATGGAACAGTGGGAGAGTAGGTTTCCTGCTTAATAACATTGCTTGTATTGGGATTTGATGAAAACTGGATTCGTTTACAATTTCATGCTACAGGTACAGATGGATGACTTATGGGGAAGCAGGCATTTCGCGGTCAGCTATTGGTTCTAGCCTCGTGAGACGTCAGATACAAAAGGTGAGACTAGATGCAAACTCTGAGTCTGAAATTTCCCTGCAGAATCCCATTGTTATCTGACAGTGTTAGTGTTTACATGACAGGGATCTTGTGCCGGGCTTTATTTTGTTAATAGACCCGAATGGGTTGTGATTGATCATGCCTGCTCTGCGTATTCATTTGTCTCTGTACCTTTATACGACACATTAGGTCAGTGATTTACTATGCCTATATCTTTGTGTGAATGGATGTAGTCATATTAAATGCAAAGTGCTTTGTTCAGGTCCAGAAGCAGTTAGATACATTGTCAATCATGCAGCTGTTCGAGCTATATTTTGTGATACAAAAACATTAAATATTGTAAGTACCGAATACGGTTTAAGCAAAACAAAGCTTCTTCGAGATATTGGGCTTCAAAAACAACTTCATATGATGGAAAATGATTTGCAAAATCTAATCATGTATGCTGTGTCTAATGTCCGATTATTGCGTTGAATTGCAGCTGCTCAGGTTTCTGCCTGAGATCCCATCAGTACATCTGATTGTGGTACGATTTTCATGGTAAAAAAGAGTCGAACCATATAAGGCTGTTGCTTCATCTTCCTTAGTATTTTTCAGGTTGTTGGAGGAGTAGAAGGTGAAATGGCATCACTTTCTTCAACAACAGGAGTAGAAATAATCTCATATTCACAACTACATAGTGAAGTAAGTCTCTCCATTTGTTGTATTTTCGAAATGAATCCATATTGAGAGACTTCATATTCAGTTTGTATCACCATTTTCTTAATACAATATTTATTTAGGGTCTTAGCAGCTTTGAGCCTTTCCGTCCACCAACATCCGACGATATTGCCACAATATGCTATACTAGTGGCACAACCGGAACTCCAAAGGTATCAATTTCGAGGCTTCATTGCCTAAATTTGTGTACAAATTTCATAAACAAAGTGAAATTCTCTATGGCTAGGGAGTCGTGTTGTCTCATGGAAATTTGATTGCCAATGTTGCTGGTTCGAGAATGGGATTCAAGTTATATCCATCTGATCTGTGAGTTGAAACGATAAAATAAAATGTGTCCATTTTATCTTTAGATATTGTTTCATATCTTTCTGTTACAAATTTCTGCACTATAACTTGGCAGTTTCATATCATATCTTCCTCTGGCACACATATACGAGCGCGTTACCCAAATCACGGTCGCGTATATTGGAGGTGCTTCTGGTTTTTTTCAAGGGGTATGAATATGAATGAAGAGTCTTCTAGTTAATAACTGAGAAGCTGTATTTCAGTTTTTATTTGTCACATTATTTCAGTTTTTTCATTTTTGCTACATAGGACAGCATGAAATTACTCGAGGATGTCGCTGTTTTGAAACCGACTATATTTTGCAGTGTCCCACGGCTGTATAATCGGATATACGCAGGGTAAAGGCAATAACTTGTTCTTCCAAAAACAACATCATTACTTGTATTCCATATAATGATTCAGATGCCTACTCCTTTGCAGAGTGATGAACTCTGTAAAATCATCCGGTGATTTGAGGGAGAGGCTGTTTGATGCAGCTTATAAAGCTAAGAAGCAGTCGTTATATACCGGTAAACTCAAATTCCACGCACGAAAATAGCTAGAAAGCTTTCCATTAGACTTTTATCAGATGCGCTCGTGTCTGTTTCAGGAAAGAAACCTCCTCCAATGTTTGAGAGTTTGGTGTTTGAGGATATTAAGAGAATACTGGGAGGCAGAGTTCGTTACATGGTGTCTGGCGCGTCACCCTTGTCTCCTCAAGTCATGGAATTTCTACGAGTGTAAGCTTATATTACTACTAACACTGAAAAATAGAAAAAGAAGAATATTTTGTTACTGATAAATATGGAATTTTTTTAGATGCTTTGGTTGCACAGTTATTGAAGGATATGGAATGACAGAGGCTTCTTGTGTCATAAGCAACATGGATGAAACCGATGTTTTATCCGGCCATGTTGGTGTTCCCCATCCTTCTTGTGGTGAGTGTGATCAGACAAACACAAACACTCTCAAAAGAGCTCTTGATTTAACGTTGTTGTTTTTCCTGTCAGAGATGAAGCTCGTAGATGTTCCGGAGATGAACTATACATCCAAGGACCAGCCTCATCCACGGGGTGAGATCTGCGTGAGAGGTCCCACTGTGTTCCAAGGATACTATAAAGCGGAGGAACTAACGTACATGCTTTGATATCTCGTTATCTTTCTTTGTCTGCGAGAGACACTTATGCAGTTTTCTGATTTTTCTCAGTAGGGAAGCAATCGATGAGGATGGATGGCTTCACACCGGAGATATAGGCTCATGGTTGCCACAAGGCCGATTGAAGATCATCGATAGGTGAGAATGTGCGATTTTAGCAATTAGGTTGATTTATTCATTGCATTGGTGATGGCCCTATTCTAATAGCCTTCATTGACAGGAAAAAGAACATATTCAAATTGGCTCAAGGAGAGTACATAGCTCCTGAGAAAATAGAGAATGTATACACAAAATGCAAGTTCATTGCACAATGCTTTGTACATGGTAAGAAAAATATATTAGTACTATTTTGTGTACGAAAAGGAGATTAATGACTTTGTTTCGTGTTTCTTTGCTTGTAGGCAACAGCCTGAAGTCTTCTCTAGTCGCAATTATTGCTGTGGATCATGATGCCTTGAAAACATGGGCTGCTACTGAAGGCATTGAGGTAAATAATGATGGCTTGGTTTTCTGCTCCTTCTCAGCAAAACCTTTTTGTTTAGCATTTCTTGATATTTTCGATTCTTTGAGTAGTATGAAGATTTGAAGCAGCTATGCTGTGATCCTCGGACGAAGGGTGCCGTGCTGGCTGACATGGACTCCATAGCAAGGGAAGCTCAAGTAATAGCCAACAACATGATTAGATTGAGAAAAACATTATACGATCAATAGACATGTTGTTTACTGTAGTTTTTGGTAATTGTGTTTTGCAGCTGAGAGGCTTTGAGTTTGCAAAAGATGTTGCTCTTGTGCTTGAACCATTCACTTTGGAGAATGGATTGCTCACTCCAACATTTAAGGTTAGAGATTTATTGTTTCTTTTTTTTGTTAATAGGAAAATACTCACTTTTTGTGTGTGATGAATTGCTTGCAGATCAAGAGGCCACAAGCCAAAGCTCACTTTGCTAAAGAGATCGATGAAATGTACGCGCACTTGGCTTGAAGTTTTAGGTTATATTTATGTGTTACGGCTACGGATTGGATTCGCAATTTGTGTCAAAATTGTGATGATCAAGAACAGCATAGCATGCCAACAAGTGCAACCATGAAGTTGTTTTTCATTGGATTTATTGTTTTCATAAACATATCTGACTGTAGTTTGCTGAATGCTGTTGCTTATGATTGTAACAGCTATGATCAGTTACTTTGATACGATCTCACATCGGTTTCACACGAAAGTGTTTCGTGTGGAATAGCATATAAGAGTGAGTCATAAGATACAAGGATACATAACATCTATCTATTGAATTATTCATGTAAAATCCAACAACAAAAATGTTCACAATTGAGAATGAGGATCAAATCCTTTACCATGTCCATTTTTCACCGGATCAGCATAATGATCATCCATAAACCTCTTCCACAGCCAGTGCTGCTTCCACACCCTCTCCGTCATCTCCTCGATGGGCACGTTCTTCGTCTCTGGCACCAACAAGAGCACGAACAACGACATCACGAGCACCCAACCGGAAAAGAAGAAGAAGATGCCGAACTTGAAATGGCAGAGCATCGAGAGGAACGCCTGCGCTATCACGAAGGTGAAGAGCAGGTTGACGCACACGGTCACACTCTGCCCGGCCGACCTAGTCTCCAAGGGAAAGGTCTCACTCGGGATGAGCCACCCGAGCGGGCCCCAAGACCACGCGAAGGCGGACACAAACAAGCATATCAAGATCACCACGAAGATCGCATAGCCATGGCTGAGATCCTGGGAGTGATCCTTCACCTTAATGCCTAGCACCACCGCGATGACCACCTGCGATAAGAACATCTGCACCCCGGCCTGCAGCAGCAGCACGCGCCTCCCCACTCTGTCCACCGAGTAGATGGACACCGCCGTGGATAGCACGTTGACAGCACCTGTTATCACGGCCGAATACAGAGCAGCATCGCTCCCAAATCCAACCGTGTCGAACAGGACAGGTGCATAGAACATTATGGCATTAATTCCTGTGAACTGCTGAAAAATCTGCACAAACAAATTTCTTTCAATCAATAAAAAGTCAAAAACTAAAACAAAAAAACATGAACAAATAATTGAACAAACCTGCAAAGCAACAGCTATGATCAACTGAGGCCTATTCCTCCTCATGAGTAGGTTCCTGAAAGGATGCTTCACGAGCTTGGCTACGCGGCTAGCCTCAACGAGCTCATGGAACTCAGGATCTACGTTATCTGTTCCCCGGATCCTCTTGAGCACGGCCTTTCCTTCATCCAAATGGCCGCGCTCTATTAGGCTGTTTGGCGTGTCGACTACCATCAACGCGCCAATGGTCAGGAGGCCGGCAGGGATTCCCGCCAGCCCCAGTGACACCCTCCACCCCCATCCTCCTTTGATTCTGTTACATACAACTCCTAAATTAAAATTCACTATCAATTTTTTAAACTAGTATTAGTACTTAAATAAATTTGTGACCCTTTTTTGATCTTATAGTTCCTTTTAACAACATACATTGGGAAAAATAAAGTACACAACACATGATGCTTAATTAACTACTTATGTAAGAAACCATGATTATTACATTGTCTGCACAATTTTAAGAAAATTTTATGTAACAACATAGCTTTGCCTTTATGAATCATATAGTTAACTTTGATTAAATTTTGGAAAAATAAAATTGTCAAACTTTGAAAGTAGTTATACGTTTGTCTTTAACTACAGACCAATAGTTCACTATCCACGTTGTGGGCTTGTTTTTCCCTATATTGATAACGATGGGCACATGTGTCCACTAAATTATGTTATCGTGTTTATTTATTGTAAATTATTTTATTTGAAATTGAATACGACATGAATTCAAAATTAGAGCAAAACCAAAATTTTGAGTATGACCACATTCATCAAATGGGAGGCCTACATGCAGCACTGGGACGTACTACTTTACTAATAGAACTATATACTGATTATTCGATCAAGAAATAATTAAAATATTTATTAAAAAAATAACTTACTTGGCAGTGCCGTAATTAACGAGATTAGCAAAAAGAATTCCAAGCGTAACATTAAGTTGGAACAAAATGTTGAGCCCTCCACGTATTCTTGTAGGTGCAATTTCTGATAGAAAGAGTGGGACTGCCTGAAATATTCAGCATTTTTTGTTACTACTATAATTTCCAATAACGAAGTTTCAAAAAACTTTTACAATATGATGAACTAATTAAAATTCACATGTAAATTGATTGATTTTTTTAGAGGCGTTGATTAAATTGTTTTAGAGGTGAATATTCAAGTGGTATGTAAAACAAAAGGATTATAAAAGTTCCAATAAAAAGTTGGAAAAAGTAATGATTGACGGTTAAGATATTTGCTGGGATAAAGTTAGCAAAATGGATTTTTTTTCTCCACCAAGATAAAAAGGTAGATACGTTTATTTCATGTCACACTGCGCGACATAAGTGTCTCAATCCATACATAGGGAACTAAGTCGATCTCCAAATATTTTAAAATGTGAAAATTATTAAGTGCTTACTATTATGGAGTCTAATTAACTTCTTCGTACAGTCCAAATAAATTCCAATTACTTGTCGACACATAGCTTATGACTATGCATGGAAATATCATTTTCTTGGGAAAATTAATTGATATTATTTCTGATATGAAATTAACCTATTCTGTTAACTCGAAAACAACTAGCTTATAAAAGTTAAGCAAATGATCACAAAAACAAAATATCTTCGCCACTTGGCATTTATTTTTTGGTGCAACTTTTATTTATAATCTCATGAATGAATAGTAAAATATTAAATGATACCCCATGACATGTGAAAAGTAATGGACCACATAAAATCTGTATGGAGGTATCCCATCATAAAATCCCCATTAATATTTCTAAGTTGAAACCCTATCATAAAAATTATATGGAGTATAAAAATTGAATAAACATATCATTGAGTAAAGTGGAAAATGTGATTTACTAAAGATAGCACTTGTAACGTCTAAAACTACCAACGACCTACTTCCTATATATAGTGAAAATAAAATCAGCTCAAGACAACAACTTATTGATGTCATCGACCCAATTAATAATCAAACCTGTTCTTAGAAAAATGTTCAAAATGTGGAATATCATGTGCCAGAAACAAACTTGTACCTGATTTGCGAAGCCGACGCCGCAACCGAGCAAGATCCTACCGATGATGAGCATGGCAAGATCTTGGGCTGCAGCATTAAGAACAACTCCAGCAATAAAGAAAACACCAGCAATCAACATGGTTAGTTTTCTCCCAAGCTTTCTTGTTGTGTAAGAGGCAAAGAAGGTTGCAGTTAAACCAGCCAAATAGAGTGATGATGTGAATAACTGCAGCCCTTCATTATCATATTTGCAGTAATTACTGTTTAATTTTGGGTCTTTTGTCCTCTCAGCAACCGCAGGGAAGAATTTATCCAAAAAAGGAGTCATTGACGTCACGCCGCCTATAAATTAAATCACACTAATATTAGTTTCAATTTTTAAAAAATACCTCACGAGTTGAAAATTTTAACTTGCAAAGAGGGCTCTTGAAATTTATATAAGAATAAAATAAAATATATCATGATCACGTGATTCTTTCCATCATGTATATTTAGTAGTAGTAATGAAGATTTAACTACAAAACATATTTTTTCTATGGATAATGATGAAGATTATTTGTTTGACATATACTACTCCTTGGTATTAAAGGACAATTAATACTGTTTATTTTTAAATATCCAAATTAATTCCAACAAAACCATATTTACATGAATCCAAGCAAGTAACGAACCTGAGACACCAACGTCATAGCCGAACATTAGGCCGCCCGTGGCGGCCATTATGCAAGAAATGATGACTATAGGTGTGATCTTCGCCTCGAACTCTGTGCCCCCTCCCGAGCCTGCAAATCCGCCTCCGGCCATGTCCAAGTTTGATCAGTGTATTGCTAAGTGGGAAAATTCTCTAATTTGAACAAGGATATGAGAGAAAATGAGTATTTAGGTCATGAATTTGAGCTATTTATAGACTGCGGAAATTCAAGCAACTAATAGAGAGGGGAGGGTGGGGTAGTGGATGTTACCATTGGTATCTAGACACATGTATACAACTGTGTGTGGCTTTTAGGTGTCTTTATTGTTTTGGATAAGAATATTGGATTTCTTCTATAATTAAACTCAAACTAATACTGTCATTACTCTATTAATGGTTGAACTATTTTAATAATTACTATGATTTACTAGATGCTATATTGCTAGTTATGCTCCTCCGGAAAAGGCAAAAACCAAAGGTGTTGTTACGTTTGTGGAATTTTCTTCATATAAGTTGACGCGTAATATGGTTAAAGTCGGCCCACGTATAAAACGGATTGCAGACGGTAATTTTTTCTTCAATAGATTTATTAATTTCGTTGTGCGTTTGAGTTTGAGGTTTAACCACTATACAACTCCATTTTTCATGTGTATCCAAATTAATAGTAATAAAAAGTCTTATCTAATCATATTATACTTGGACACAACATACTAATCATATAACCAAATTGAACCTATAAAGATAGCATGAACAAAAAAAAGATGGAACTTTTGGAAGTACTAGAATTCTTCCAAATTTTCAATTTTATAACTGCTCAACTATTTAGAATAGGAATGGGCTGATGCCCAACAATAAAAAGCCCATCATTAGGGGAAACCTGGACTAAACACCTCGCTTTATTAATTAACTAAAATCACCCTATTTTCAAATACATCTGGCAGAATAAATAAATTCTTAGAAACCATAAATATTTGATTGGTATTTTGTCCAAAACCATATAAGCTTGGGATCTGATGACTAAAAAAAGCAAAATTATTATGTCTTTATCCCCACCTAATTTTTTAATATTATAGATTATAGAGCAAGCCAGATTGTCTGGTTCCACTATCAAAGTAATAATATTCTAATATGTTATTTTAATTAAGTAAGGTCAAAATGATACCGAGTTCAACAGAATCTACAAAAATAAAAGGAGGTGGTAGAATAATATTTAATTGATATGTGTATTATAATGTAATAAATAATCAATTTATGCATTCCCAGATGGAAGTGGAAATGGGACCTAGATCAGTCTAAGGCTAGTGCCCACTAGTTTATGCATAGGATAAATATTGGAATAATAAAACTTAATTTTGATTAAAATAGTGAAGTTTGGTGTTAAAGTCGTTGTATCACCACGCTTGTGGCAATTCATGCCCATATTTATATTGCTACTTTGACACTATCTATAGTCTATACACACTTTACAATGTGTGGAAGGCGAATATAAATTTATATATGTAATATAATATGCCTAGTACATATATAAAATTTATTCAATCTCGATGTAACCAAAAGAAGAGCTAAGGACGTGATACTCTTTTATGTCTGGAGATTTTATAAGATTTGTACAATGTAAACTTGCATTAGTGTTTCAATTAGTTTATTTAATTTAATTATTTTATGCAGTTATTCAAATAGTTCACATATAATGCTAATCCATTAATCGATTACCAGTCCAGAATTTGAACGTGATGGAAAATGCAATGATTGAGTAATGAGGACCATTGTCCAAAACTAACATTACCACTGACCTATCGTAATTTCAGTTCTATGTATTGCCATATTTTATACTCTCTCACTCCAATCCCTCAAAAATAAAAATTCTTTATTTTAGTTGTTCCATAAAAATAGATACTAGCACTATTATTTTAGGAAATTTCTTTCTCTATAACGAGATAAGACTCATTTCCACCAACACACTTTTCTTTGTATTCTACTTTATCAATTTGCATTATAACATGTGTCGTTTCAAAAGTTTCTATTTTTAGGGGACGGAGAGAGTATAAAAAAAGATATTCTATACGTGAGGTGGCCTAGTGATAGTGGTTGAAAATTTCAATTGTTCACATATTTTGAAGTCATGTCTTCTTTCTGGTCGAATCCTTTTCGATCCTGACAATTTTTGCCTACCCAGAGGTCATGATATCTGAGTTCAGGAACACATTAGAAGATTTATAGTTGAATACAAAGAACTTCAGGTGGAGAAAGCACAAGCAATCGATGATCATTTGGAGAAGCTATTCGGTAATTCTAAACCGTAATATTTTCGTGAACTAGGGTTTAAAATTTTAGCATGAAGTATGTGTGTTCTAGCATGCATTTTCTGTGTTTAACATGTGAAGTATTAATTCAATAATCAGTCAAATAAATATGTATGTTTGATTTTATTTATATTGCAAGTATTCCGCTAGGTAAGGGACATCATAACCCCAATAGTTATTTACTCTCAAATCCTAGAATGTACTAGTTTATTACCCGTGGAAAGGTAAACAAAAACAATATTCATAAAGTACAACTTAAGTAAACATCTATATAAAACTCATAGGATGAATCTTCTTCTTATCTTGAACTCCAGATATTATAAAATTATTTTTCGACAATTTCCGAGATATCTAAGATTGGACAATCACTCTAATTTATATTAGTGTGTGTGTGTGTGTGTGTGTGAATTCGTCACTTATGGACTAGACTATGAAACATTCGTAAAACAATCATAAATTCCTCCATCTAACTCCAACTGAGACGTGCGAGATATCCAAATGAAGCTCTTTCAAGACTGGAAACAATGTTGTTCTTTAGAGACTAATTGGAATTCATTTTTTTAATCTCTTTTTTTTTTAAAACTCAACAAACTTATCATAAAAAGTACTTGATGGAAAGTTAGACAAAAACAAGTCCTAAAGCCAAGTAAACATACTAAATCAAACCCCTAAAACTATGTAAAATACGAGTGTATCAACTGTCATGTCTAAAGATTGTTTGGTATCAATGATGAGCAGATTAAGCAACAATTTTTTTTTATTATTGATACACTCTCGACTTAATTTACCTAATTTGGTTTATAGTTTGTGATTGTTTCTAAATTATGTAAATTTTTTTATTTTTTATGATTATATAATTATCAGATTTTTTAAAATTAAGTAATTTAAAGTTTTAATAATGAATTTAATATTTACATAATGTCTTATTTAATCAGAATTATAAATAATAATAAAAAAACTAAATAAGAGAGTTTAAAGTGTTTAATATTTATGTGCTTTGTATACGCAAGGATACGAGTAATGGAGATAAGCATTTGTTAAAATGCTTTGTATATTTCCACAGTGAGATGTAAATGCTTTGGATCAAATCACACAATTTTAATTTTTCACAATCGCATTAGTGTACAAAATGATGTCTTAATGATGCTCAAAATAATTATCTTCATTAAAATAAAAAAGAGAAAAGAAAAATATGCAAAAAATAGGAAATAACTTACGTTAAATAACGTTTTTTGAGCATCGCTAAAAGATGTTATTTTTATGTACAGGATTGTGCAAAACTCGTATTCTTATGTTTATTGAAATTATAATTAATTTGAGAATGATCTATTGGGCATGTTAATACAAACAAGCATGAACAAATAATTAACCAGAACAATGAAAATGAATATAAATGACAGAAATAACAAAATAATATAAAGTCCAAGTCGATGGAATTGATTATAAATGCTAGAAATAACAAATACTCCTAAGCCCTAACAAGTAACAAAATTATTATATCCCGCATAAACTTGCTCTCCAGTCATGTAACTCCTACATGCTCAAGGGAGTCTCATCTACTCTTCTCTGGATTGTTTCCAACCTCCATTAATTAATTATGATCATATTATATTACAACCACTCATGAATAAAGTAATGCATCACTTTCAAGATACATTTATTAAGTAGCTAAAACAAAAGATTGCCAAAGAACCCCACGTAATACTCCAATACAAATTGCATTAGTTTAGTAAGTAACTCGATCACAATTTTTTAAGTAATGGGGTTGGCTAAGTTTCATCATTCTCATATTCCAAATAAAATTTTAATTCATATAAATTTTAAATCTTAATTAATTATGACACATAACAACACTTGCATAGTCACAACACGATATCTTCTACTCTAATATAGAAACAACTAATTAAATTAGACCATTTACTTAAGTTCCCTTTTGTCATACGAAAAAGCTACCTTTGATTTTATAGCAATGTAAAGATCGAGCCATATGGTATTTGGCCATTTAAGTGGATTTTTAATACTATAAATACTTCATTGATACTGAAATCGTATAGTAGAGAGTTAATGGATTATGACCAATCACATCTCCGGAATTAAAGTCATTAACTTTAAGAAACACTAATTGTTTGACAAAAGTATCCACATTCAAATATGCATGCATTGATACAATTGACTACATAAACAAAACATCGATCAAAATATATACTAGTATCCAAGGAATATGATCAGAGAATAATCGCAACACAAAAAGTAGAAAGAGTTGATTGTATTTGTATGGGCACAAGTACACATGAAAAATAACATGTACTAGTATTTATTCTGCATATATTTGAAAACATCTCCAGGCATAATACTAAAGAAGCAACAATTTCTCATATAGTACTTATAAAACAATATTAGTAATATTTTCATAATGACTAGGTGCAAGGAAGCGGCGGTGGCATATTGAATGAGCGTATTTTTAGACTTTAGTGGGACTCTTACTCTTTATAAACTTTTTCCAATTTTTCCACCGCAACGTGACAATTCGTTAAGCATAAAAGTTAAGTTAGATAAAATAAAATAAATCTAAATTAATTACCAAATAATTAATCAAAGAAATAAAAAGAGTGGGCCCATTCACTTCTTGGTAGTTCCGTGACCGCGACTTCAGTTTAATTTGCTCAGTCTTAATTCTCCGCTGTCCGATCAATGGAAAAAAAAGCGACGGCCCGATCCGTTCAAGCCCCTCCACTATCTGCCAGCTAGGACGAACCCGCCACGTCGGCAGGCTACCGACGGTCAATATATTTCGCACATCCAACTCCAACTAAATCGCAGCCGTTAAAAGAATTGGGCCCACGTGTCACTTATGCGAAAAAGTGTTCTACCCCAGCTAATTAATTACACCTAAATCTTGAAATCTGATTCTAAAAATGAGAAATGCATTATTTTTATATGGACAAAGGGTTTTAAAGTTTATTTACACCTAGCCGTAATTCGTGGGACCTTCAATTTTATTCTTTTTAATGGAAATGATTTTGTATTGAATGTGAAACCGAAAAATAGTGAAATTTGACCGTGGCTTTTACCGAGATTTCTTATAATCGTCATTTTCCTTTTACTTTGCTATATTTATGTAGCATAGTTTGAGCGTGTAATATTCGGAAAATATATAGAGATTCTATTACGATAAAAAGATAAAGAAAAATTCAGAAATGGCATTAAATAGTATAGTTAATGGTACATTTTTCTATTCATGCGCATTTTCTTAATTTGCTAGAGACGTAAGCAAAATGAGCACTCGTATATTAAAAATCGGAAAATATGGAAGCTTGAATCCAAAGATGGAAACCGACACGTAGCGGTGGGATTCTCGATTTCGTAATACCGCCATGCTGGCACATGGCTAATCTGAGGCGTTGGATCAAATGAATATCAACGGCTGAGATGAATTCGTGTGACAAAGCAACCTCATGTGATGTTTCCACGAGGGCTTTTGTAGATGTGAAATACCCCCTTCCAACAAATGAATAGATGATGAGATTGTGACAGAAGGAAAAAAAAAGCTTCATTTATAGGGTTAGAGAGAGAGAGAGAGAGAGAGAGGTGAATTAGGGGATTTGTGGAAGAGGAGGAGTCCATTTGGAGAAAAAGATTGTTGTTTTATCCGCCGGATTCATTCTGAATCTTGATTTCTCGGCGAGTCTCATCTCCTTCTCCGGCGAATTATGCAATAGGCACCTCTGATGAGATATCTGATTGGATTTATTCATCTGGGTCAAGCTGAAACTCTGCATCAAAAGGGGGGAAATTTCAGTGATGGACAGAAACAGAGAAGCCAGAAGAGCTAGTATCGTCGGCTCCAATGGCTTCAATCGCCGCCGCCATCGGACTAACAGTCTCAGAGACTCTCCAGGTTGATTTTTCTCATTTCTCAATAACAGATCTGTCTCTGACTCCCAATTTTTTTACTAAAGATTCAAGCCTTTTTTGTTGCTGTTTGCAGATGAAGATACAGGTCCGGAGTTGCAGGAATCCGTGAGGTTAAGAGATCGAGTGAAGAAGGATCGGGATCGAGAGAGGGAGAGGGATAGAGAGAGAGAAAGGGAGAGAGAGAGGGAAAGGGAGAGGGATAGAGAGAGAGATTTGAGAGAAAGGTCCAGCCGGAGTAAGAGGAGAAGAGGTGGAGACGAAACTTCAGAAGAGAGCGTCAATGATGAAGAAGACGACGAGGATGAAGATAACGCCGCTGGAGGCGTGAGATTGTTGTCGCAGGCGGTCCCAAACCACCATCACGGCGGCCATAGCACTAGTAGTTTTAGTCAACCACAACAGAACAACAGTAACACTGTAAGCAGCAGCAATCACCATCTCCAACACAGAAAAAGCTTCCCTCCCGCTTCTTCAACGGCGGCCAAGATTTCTAGAGTGCCGCCGGTTTGGAAATCCGGCGATGAAATGATCAGCGCCTCCGTTCCTAGAAAGGCACGTTCCGGTAAGACACGGAAAACTCACCTCATTTCTCCGATTTCTAATTCTTTTTGGTCAAACGTTTTGATTTCTTTTCATTTTCGTAAAGCTTCCACGAAGAGGTCTCACGATTGGATTTCAATCAGCAGCAACAACAACAGCGGCGGCGGAGTTTCAGGTGGAGAACCGAATCTCGGGAGCTCTCCGGCGAGACAAGGCGTCGGCGTTGGGACGGCGCCGACGCCGACGCCTTTGCCGGCGGCTCCTATATCTCCCTCTTCTTCCAATGCCATGAGAAAGAAGCTTGTTAGTGTCTGAAATCGGTCTATAATTTTTTAAAACTCCAAATATCTGTTCAATTCTTAATCCTGAACTTTTTGCAATCTGCAGAAGCAGACGGTGAACAACTCCGCTCCGAAGCTGAAGCCGCCTAAAGTGGCGGCTGCGGCTGCGGCTGCGTCGAAGCCGAGCTCTTCGAATCCGGAAGAGTTGGAGATTGAAATCGCCGAGGTGTTGTACGGCTTGATGACTCAGTCACAAGCCCCTTCATCCAAGAAGGAGGAGTCGAGAGAAATCAACAGATTGAGCAGCGATGTGAAATCACATAATTCATCGACGATTTCTAATTCTACTTCGGCCAATAATCCCAATTTGGGTGCCAATTCTGGGCCCCTTTCAGCCGTCCGTAAGTGTTCAATCAAGCTGTATTCAGTTTTAGATTTTCTCTGATTGAGAGAGCTAAAAGTGTCGCTGCTTATCGTTTTGCAGCTCCAAAGAGAAAGAGGCCGCGGCAGATACCTGAAAACTCGTGCTACGGCGTTCGGAGCAGCCCCGTTCCGGCTAAGCTTGAAGCGGATCCGACGCCGAAGAGCGAGATTTCATCTCTAACTACGGAAAAATCGGGGTCCATAGCTGAAAATGTGTATGAAGCGGCTGCCGATTTGGTCGATCCACAGATGCAAGCGGCGGCGGAGCCGGCTGCGCCGAAGGCGGATGGATCAGTGTCGGAGATGAAGCCTGTCTCTGAAGAATTAACGGAGATCAAGGATTCGGTTGGGAAGGAAGAGTTGAAGTTGCCGAAAGAGAAAGATTCTCCGGCGGTGAGAGCGGAGGTTAGCAAAAACGGAGATTCACCAGCGGCGGCGGCGCCTACTAAAACGTGAGTACAGAAATTTGAGTTTAATTTTCTTGGGGGAATGATTTTCTCATCATTTGCCCTAACTTTGGTTTTTTGGAATTTAGCAATTCTACGGCAATGGAGTTGGAGAATGGGAAGGAAGAGAAATTTGAAATAGATCTGATGGTGAGCGAAAGAAACGATTTTTTTGAAGTCCGTTTTCTTGTGTTTTTGTTGCTTAAATGGAATTTGAGTCCGGTTTCAGGCGCCGCCGCCACAAGCTAAACCTTCTCCGGAAAAAGAAGGAAAGATCGATTTGAGGGATTCGCCAGTGGAACAGAAGCCGGTTGTTCAGGTCACTGATGCTGTACGTGGATAGATGATTACTGTTTTTATTTGGATTTATCGATTTTGATGGGCAGCCTTCTGATGTTTTTATCTGCAGAACTCAAGAGATCAAGCCGACGAAAATTGCAAAAGTGGAAGTGGGAGGGATGAAGAAAAGAAGCTTCTAAAAGAAGCCGAATCGAAGGAGAGGTTTCATCTCGATTTGGAAAAGTCTGAAAGGGACATTGGCCACGGAGATGGAGTTACTGCAGCAAACAAATCGCAGTCAGCGTTGAAGCCCACAGAGAAATCTGGTAGGTTTTCTTTTTGTATGGTGAATATGTGGCCTTGTGCCACGGTGTGTAGATTAATGTTGAGAGGTTTGTATGTTTCTTAAACTTAGGTCATTCAACAAGCTCTTTACCGCTGCCAATGTCAATGGGAAACTGGCCTGGTGGGCTTCCTCCGGTGGGGTATGATTGCTTTTCCTTGATTTCATTGAAATCTTTATGCTGGTTCGGTTTTGATGGTGTTTCATTGTTTTCTGTCAGCAGATATATGGCCCCATTGCAAGGAGTTGTATCGATGGAGGGTGGTCCAGTTGCTCCTCCACATATTCAGGTAACTATTTTTCTTCTTGTTTTGTTATGGAGTAATGATGATGGCCTTTGGTGGTGAATCTTTTGTGATCATTTATGTTGAAATTTTTGCAGTCGATGTTCACTCAGCCCCGACCAAAACGCTGTGCTACACATTGCCACATTGCTAGGAACATACATTACCTCCAGCAGTTCATGAAGATGAACCCCTTCTGGCCTGGACCTGCTGGCTCGGCTTCTTTATTTGGGTCGAAGCCTTGCAATCTTAATGTCATACCCGGGCTGGAGTTGCACGGCAATGTTGCTGTTAGAGGCGCGCAGGATAAGGCCCAGAACGTCCCCAATCATGTTGGGAAGGAGAAGGGTTCTCAACCAGCCAGTACGTCTGATTCTGCTCAGAGAAAACAACAGATTCTAATCCAGCAAGCGTTGCCTCCCGTCGCTCCTAGTAATATGCTGGTATGTTTCTTTTAAGTCTCTAATTTTGCTGCAACTCTATTCTGGTGGAGTGGTGTTGAGGGTTTGTATGGTGTTGAGCAGGGGCCTACTTTCATCTTCCCCTTGAACCAGCAGCAGTCAGCTGCCCCACGGCCTAGTGGTGCGAAATCTCCGGCTGCTGGGGTTTCGTCCAACACTGGTGGCTCTGGTGTTACGAATTCCACTTCAGCAGCTGCAGTGAGTTTCAACTACCCGAATATGCCTTCTAGCGAGACACAGTATTTGGCGATCCTACAGAACAACGGGTACCCGTTTCCCATACCGGCTGCTGCTGTAGGGGGACCCCCGAATTATAGGGGCACACCAGCCCAGGCACTGCCTTTGTTCAATGGTTCATTCTATTCTTCACAGATGATTCACCCTTCACAACTTCAGCACGCTCAGCCACCATCCATCCAGACACAGTTGATGCAAGCCCACCAAAATGCAAGCCCATCTAGTGGTGGTTCCTCGAATTCACAGAAGCATTTGCAGGGCCAGCATCCGAGAACGCAAACTGGTGCTGGCATCTCCAGTGGTTCTGGAACTGCTAGCTTGCAAAACATGTCATCCCTGAAATCACAGCCATCCCAGCAACAGTTGCAACAGAGTCACACTCAGTATGTGCACCAATCACGGGCAAGACACCTTGAGGGAGAACCCAGTAGGGAAGACAGCCCATCAACCACTGATAGCCGGGGGTCTCGAGCCTCGATGAATATCTATGGCCAGAATTTTGCGAATTTTGGGTTGATGACTCATCCAGCCACTTTGGCTGGTGCTGGGGGTGGCGCTGCTAGTGCTACCAGCGCGAGTAGTAATCATGCTGACAAGAAAGGACATCCGCCGCAGCAGGTATCAAAGACAGGACCGGAGTCATTGCCTGCAAGTCATAGCTTCGCGATGAGTTTTGGTACTATCAATGGAACTAGTGGTGGCCCAGGCATCGATATGGCATCTGTGGCTCAGAATCACGCCATGTTTCAGAGCTCCTCAGAAGCCACGCGACAGAATATCCAGTTGATGGCTGCTGCTCAGGCTGCACAAAAGAAGACCATCCGAATCTCTGATGATACTAAATCTGGCGGTGTAGATTCCAATACCACAGAAGACGAACGCAAGATCTTGACGGGAAAGGCTATGGGTGTTGGTGGGCAGCAGTCCATTGCATTTGCAAGGTCGGACTTGTCTGATGGGCATGTTTCGTCAATACAGACGAATGTGATTGAGAGCTCCACACGGTCTCTAAATGCTTCATCTGGTGCATCTCGCAGCTCCCGTTCTAATGCCGTGAATGTTCAGAATGCTCACAGCATTCAAGTTCAACTTCAGCAACAGCAAACACTGCAGCTCAAGCAGCAGCAGCTACAACAACAGCAACAGCAGCAACACCAACAACAACAGCAACAGCATCAGCACCAACAACTGCAACAGCAACAACAGCAGCAACAACAGCTGCAGCAGCAATTGCAGCAACACATGGCAGCAAATTCAGTTAGTCTGCAGCAGCACATGACAGCAAATGCAGTTAGTCGACCGCAGCATTTCAATTCATCTTCAGCCATGGGTTTGAAGTTTCCGAGTGGCCTCTCCGGTTTCCCAACAAATCTTGTAAAGAGCAACAGCAGCAGCCCATCTCAGTCCCCTCAATGGAAAGGCCCCGGTAGAACTTCAACCTCCCAAACCCCTTCTGTAACCACGACCACGCTGAAAAACCTTCCCCAGCAGCATGCTCGGACTCAATCCCCGATGCACACTCAAATATCCTTTGGAGGGAATCAGAAACCATCAACAGGCTCACAAGGTCAAGCGCATCCCAGCAACAACCAGACTTCGTCTTCGCCTATGATGGTAGGCTCTCCCACGACCTCTTCCGTCTCCAAAGGAGCCAGTGGGAGCCCTAGAACAACTTCATCTGCTTCTACAAACAACAAAACGGGAACGGGTCATGCTTCGTCCTTGTCAACACAGCCAACCAAGAACCCACCATCCGTTTCTAACCAGAAGTCTCCATCAATTCTGGGAAACCTTCATGTAGCTTCAGCCTCTTCTGGCAGCGTACAGAAACCTCAAATGCAACACCAGTCTCAGCAACAGATGCCTAAAACAATGCAGCAACAGTTGTTCTTCTCAAATCCGTATACTCAATCCCAATCTCAACATTCTGCCAGTAAAAGCTCGTCCACACCCAGTGCCAGCGGATATTATATGCCACGAAGACAGACAGACCAACACCAGCAGTCACCGGGTGCTCCGGTGACATCGGCTGGGAGTTTATCTTTATGCACTCCTGTCACACTGGGTGGTGCAAACACGAATGATCCAGCTACAGCAATTGCAGCAGCCACTGCTAATGCAAAGGGTGGCGGATTGCCTTCCCAGGGAATAATCAATGCACCGCAGTTTGCCTCGCAGGCTGCTGGGAACCTTTTGCCTGCTGGCTTTTCTTATGCGCATCCCGTTCCAGCTGCTGTTCAGGTGAAGCCTACTGAGCAGAAACAACCTGCTGGTAAGTATCTTCAAAAACCATAAATAGGTTTTGCAATCTCATATTAGGTTGAGAAATATGACTTTGTTTTACTGCACTAGTTATAATGAATGGGAGTTGTGAATTTATTGTTCAATTTTTACGATTTCTTGACCAGGAAATGACAATTTAAATCCATGGCAGCCTGAGAAAAAATGAAAGATGAAGAAGAAGCTGCGAGTCTCAGGAGAGAGGGAAAGTTGGGACAGGCATATGCTGGAACAATGAGGAGGACGAGGACATTTGAACAAGGGAGAAGAGAAGATGGGCGGAGCTCCTACTGCGTGCACGCCCTGTCATTCGACAGGTAAACATGCTAAATATGAAACTGGGAACGTCAGTGGGTTTGAAAGGGGGCGGGGGAGAATTGATCAATTTTTGGTGATGGAGAAGAACAAAGTTTAGATGTTAGAAGACTGTGAGGAGCTTAGCCTCTTGTTTTTGGTTAGAATAGTGGAGGTTCTTTGATCATATTTTGTATCTTCCTCACTCTCCTGCTTGGGAATATATTTTCCCAGGAAAAAAAGAGAAATGAAAGATTATTCTGAAAAGGAAAAAGAAAAAAAAGGAAAGATTATGGTTTTTGACATGTATGTAATGGATATGGAGGGCTTGCTTATGGCAGCAGTTGTATAAGATTAGCCTTCATGCGTTCTTTCCTTGAATTAAATTTATTAATCTTATTCTGTCTGAAAAGAGAAGTGATTTTTGAAGTTTGTTTAGAATGGCCTTGAAATTAATGTGGTCCACATGTGCATTCCTGTTTAGGTCATTGTTTGTGTGTTGGAATGGCAGTGGACCTTTTTATGCTGATATTGTCTTCTGGGCCCCACTCTACTAAACACCGCAGGCCACACGTTTTCATTGTTGCCTTCAATTTGGAGAGAGAGAAGAGAGAGGGGGTGATTACCGAAAAGGCTTTCAGTGGATAGGATGATAATTGTCATATGATGCCATCTTGTTATGCTTCATGACGAAGAATACAGGTCACTGTCCAACTAAAAATTTATTAAAGAATTTATGATTCTATGCTTCTCTCTATCTTCACTAGCATGAAATCAAACTTTAATTTTAACATTTATTTGTATTATTAAATTCATTGCATTAAATTTGCTACAATACAATAATGAACCACCACAAGCAATCAACCCACAATCAAATAGGAGTATAGAACTTGACTAAACGGCCAATAAACAGTTTCTCTACCTTTCTCTAGTGGAGTGGCATAGCATTCATTTTGAATAGAAATTATTCATTTTACCTACACAAGTATAAAAAGGGGTGAATAAAAAATTTGTGGTTAAATTTTCAGACAGCAAAATCAAGCAACCTGGAGTCAGAGGAAGATTTGTGGGGTTATTTTTGGTGTCAATTTGAGTCCCAAAATTCTACTTCATTTTGGTAAATTAGGTTATGACACGTGTATTTTTTAATTATTAAAACCCGGTATTTAAAACTTTTTGTGGCCAAGATGAATTTTAAGTTGGAAATGGTTAGTTACTTTGTTTTAGTATTGGTATAATTCACACCCGGTCTTCTTCAGTGTGCAATTTTAATAGGATAATCTGAATATTGTCCAACTAATGAAGTATCATGAAAAATGGCAATACTAGTCGAATAATACGTGTGAGTACGTTGTGGTGGGTGCCCACTGCATTATAACTTGGCTTGGATTATTCCATAGGCACAAAGTTTGGACCCACTGCAATTATAAGTTGGGCAATTTATTCACATAGATACAGGCATAAATTAGAGATCTTGACTGGAGACGTGTCCACAGCCTAAACAGTTTGTTTAAGAACGATGGGATCAAAACATTTTCGGTCGCTCATTTCGTATATTCATCCAATTAATCGCTACATTTGTTAATCACGAACTGCGTATCGTTCATGTACTTACCATAATTGTAGACAGCCTTTATATATGCAAAAATTTTCATTTGTTTTCACCTATAAATGACAAGAAACAAATTTAGTCTCGTTGTTTTTTTTTTGGTAAAGCGTCCCGTTGTTTTTTAGTTATTCATTTATGATCAGTAGGAGTATGTTTTACAAATACTTCCTCTCTAAAAACAAATCTTCTACTTACATTGTATACATAGTAGTGGAATAATCAATCATGACAGTATGTGATTCAGTCCATTCATTGCAAAAATTTCGTAAAAAATAGACTAAGTTGTAAATAACACGAGTTTAGTGCACAATTGATAAAGTAAGAGAAATGAGAAAAAAAAGTGATAGAGTAGTGTTAGTGGATTGTGAATTATATATTATTAAAGTGTTTAATTGTTTAAAACTTTCTATAATAAGAAATTGGCTTAATTTTAATGGACGGCCCAAAAAGGTAAAACAAGTCTATCTTTTTTTATATAATTAATATACAATATGCAACGCTGACAAATTTATACTATCACGAAGGCACTTGTTCAAAAAGGCTATGTTTTCACGAAGGCACTTGTTTAAAAAGGTACTTATATAGTACTAAATTATATAATTAATATACAATACGGTCAAAATAGATCATTAAAAAGGCAAAGACAAACCAAAGCAACACAAGTAACAATAAAACTCAAGACTACATAAAATACAATTCTAGAGAAATAGAAAATAGAAAACAACAATGTATAATACTCCATAAAAATCCAAAAGCTACACTACGTAACCACATAATAAAACCCTAATTAAAACGACTCAACCCTCATATTCTCAATCATCAAGGATTTGCGCGACACTAAATTTGGACTATGAATAACTAAGTTGGAAATATAATGATTCCTCTCTTTCTTAATCTCTCAAATACTTTAGTCACGTTCGAGTAGTAAAATAGTCGAGCAGATAGATGCAAGGCGAGTAAGATCCCCCATCTTCAAATGCTTTGACAAGATAAAGTGTATCATGGTAGTTATTTTGGTAATCCAAAATATCATCTAAAATTTCCGAACTAAGACTGTATATCAAAAGGCTTATTTAGTTCCATAGAGCCATGAAGAATATCAGGAAGCTTAAGCATACATGGTTTTCTCTTGATAACATAATCCTTAGTCCATGTTTTCTCATCTCCATATTCCTTCATTCGCCATATTTCGAGCACCAGTTTGTGCTCTAAAATTTCCGAGCACATATCAAGTGCTCGGTATTTTCCAAGCACTTTGGGACAATGGAATAGTTCCGAGCACTTTGGGGCAATGGAATAGTTCCGAGCACATCTTGGTGCTCGGCATTTCATGCTCTTAAAAATATTATATTCTATATTTTTTATTTTATTATTAATAAATTATATATTTTATTTTAGTTTCCTAAATTAGGAGTATTAATTAAATAAATAAAGTAAACCAAATGGAAATGACATTATATTGACTTAAACTAAATATTTTTACAGTGCATTTGAATTTGAAATGCAAAAAATATATGAATACAGAGCATGATCCCGGGGACGTGGACGAGAACAGCGAAACCTTGCTATGCATCTCAAATGGTAGCGCTTCAACGTCCCATAGTGCTAGCCATACACGTGTCCGCTTTCTCCCTTACCATTGCATTTTGCCTTCTTCATCTTCACCATCCTCTCCTTATTCACCTCTCCATGCCCCTTGAGGAAGTCCCCATAGGCAGTAACGAACTTCTCCAGACGAGTGGACTGGCAGAGATCAAAGTAGATCAAGTTCATCTTGAACCCTTCAACCTAATTTCATAATTAAAGTTAGTTAAGTCAATGAACTAAATCCAATCAATAAACAAAATTTGGTTGCAGAACCATCATTCTTGCATAGGCAGATCCAATGTGACCTGCTCCAAAGTTTGTCTTTTAGTAAGTTCCCAACATAGCTGCCAAAAAGGAAACAAAGAACGGGTCAATGATTGTGTAATTCTTTGCTTATGAGTTCAAGTAAAGGACGTACAGACGAAGGACGAGGAAGCCATCCATCATACAAGCCACCCTTCATGAATTCATCAACTTCCACAATTCTTCAGGCTGCAGCTAAAGAGAGTGAAGCTGCTAACTCTGCTGTAGTCTCTGTCAGCACTCCCTAATTCATCAACAACAACAAACTTATTCTTGCATAGTTTTCACATTTCGTTGATCCAATAAATTAGTTACCGGTGACTTTCCGACAACAACACCATATTTATTAGCAGCATCAACATCAACCTTGTTGTATCCTACAGCCATGTTGCTGAAGGCAGTCCCTCCTGCTCTGCCCAATGCTCAGTCAACTGAAAAAAAAACAGTCCAAATCATCTCCAAAAATAGGTGTGTGTGTGTGAAGTTTACCTATCCAATAACTCCATCACACTTATTACCAATCAAAAGAATGATGTCTGCAATAAGGCAATAAAAGATCAAAATTCATGCAAAAGAAAAAAAAATGTTGAATAATAACAAAATGATAATAATGAATACTATTACTTCTAGACGGCAACACAAAATAACCAACAAAATTTAGAAATAAATTCATCATTCTGAAATATCTAAAACCACACAAATCAACTTAGGGAACAAATACAGACAGAAGCAAAAAATAGCAGTAAAGGTCGAAAAATCTATAAATAAAGAGAATAAATAAGTACAGTGGAAATGAAGCTTCCAATGAATAATGCTCGGTAGCTGCAATATAGACCTACAAGTATTCAAATCAACATAAGCCAAAGATCTTCGAAATTGAAACAAAGTAACAAAATGAAGATGAAAAGAGCTAAAAATGCAGTCCAGATTATGAACTATTTGTTGCGTTTGGGGCTGTGTGGTAGCTAAATGTCAGTTGTATTTCAAACTGAAATGGACGGATATTGCATCTTATAATGATATACCTGTTTCAGAAGACTAGACTCAACACTCACCGAAATACTATTACTGTGATTGAATCGCTAAGTGTATATACCTCCTGCATAGAAGACAGAGAGCATTCCACATTTTCCAATCAAGACAAAAAATGCAGAATAAATCAAATTGAATCCCTAATCTCAGTTTAACCAAATCAATTTTACTAACTCAAGCATAATATTGCAATATTCATCAATCCTATGCATACTGAGAGGATGTCCATAGTGATTTCTCGTGGAAGATCATTCAACCTATCGATTTCCATAGCAATTGAGGATTGAGCTTGGAGAGAAGAGAATGAGAGATGTGATTATGAATTTCGTGATATTGTTACACATAGACTATATAAAAGGAGTAAATCTCTAGACAAGTTCTTCTACGTAGTATTAAATTATTTACTATAGTTGAGGCGATTTCATTTATATTGATTTCCATAATTGAGGAAAGAGTTCAAGAAAAGAAAAGCGAGTGGTTTTGAATTTTGTGATACCACTGTCTTGTTTTACAAGTTTTCCTCGTTATATGCACATACATTTGTTACGTAAATCTTTATACTTATTCTTCTATTACTATTAAATGACTTCCATGTACACGATTGTTTAATGGGAAATTCACTTCTAATGAAAAAATTGAATAATTTAAGGATATGGTAGTAATTGTTTTGAACAGCCATATTATATATACATAGTTATATTTTTGAAAAATTAAAATCCTGAGGCAAATCCGGTTGAGTCGATCTATGTAATACTAAGTAAGATACAATCTTTTATAAAATATTAAATAATTTAAAAAATATGGCAATTGTTTAAATTTTCCACGTATAATATTGATACATCCATATATTAATATAACTCTATATAAGTATGGCGCATAGGAGCTACACTATTTTGGAATAAGTATAGCATATAATAATTTATTTAATTAATGATGTGCAATGATAAAAATAAACAAGAGCTAAACTATATACTAATATTTATTTAATTAATGATGTGCAATGATAAAAATAAAACAAGAGCTACCCTATATAATTTTCATTTAATTAATACAAATAATGATGTGCAATGATAAAAAATAAAACAAGAGCTAGCTAAACTAAACAATTTTCATCTAATTAATGATTTGCAACGATAAAAATAAAACAAGATCTAACCTGCATAATTTTCATTTAATTAATAATGCAATGATAAATAAAACAAGAGCTAAATTATAGTATAATTTTATATAATTAATATACAATGTGCAACGCTGACAAAATTATGTGCTTGGTGAATTTTCTGTAAATATACTCTATACAAGAAAAATAAAAGCGACAAATTTGAACTATGATCATACTTTTTTTTTCACATTTTTCACACATATATATACTGCATATAATATCTAGTAATTTTCAAATTAATGGCACAATATGAATAATCCATTTTAGATTATTACAAATCGTCACATATGCTGTTATACTGTAGAAATATACATGTGCGTGTATGAATATAGACTATAGTATAGGAGTTCAAAAATTTGGAATGTTTCCATATTAGAAATTTAGAAGTGAATGAATTTAATTTGAATATCTAATTGAAAATAAGATACTCTATAGTTCCATACGTTAAATTATTATTAGTGAGACATAACATGTCATCATGCTAATATGGTATGCCTTGACCATTGAATTTTTTCTCAAAAAATGTATGGTGATGATCACTATTATATGCAGGTTTTAGGTTGGCTATCGTTTCTTAGTCTACATTTTGTGTTTAGATTTCATTCTGCTCTTGCCTATTGCCTTAAAACTTTAGTCTTGTATTTTATTGTTTTGAAGAGGCTCCACATGGCATTATTTCATTGGTGAAGTAGGAGATAACTGAACTTTACCAGATTTTGAACTCAGAGTGACACTTATGTTTTCTCTCAGGTCAGAATAAGTGACTTCAAATCCATTAAAACCACTGCATGAGTTAAAACATAGTCTTCCACGAGATTAGCACAACGTCGAGCATCTGTCGGACTAGTTTATTTGATACACTATTACATGGTCAGGGTGTTGTAAGATTTGTGAGATCTACAGTTCAGAGGCAAGCTTTCTTTCTTACCTGAATGTGGGACTAACGCCCTCTTCTACATCTTGCGAGCAAAGTGAGGCGGTATGAAGACGATGCAGAGGCAAGGTTCCCATAGAAATCCTTATATGGAGTGTACCTAAAGATACTGCTTCCGTACAGTAGGAGTGAACCATGCCTTGGCTGCAAAACCAAACCAATCGCACAAGATAAACATGGTTGATATAGTATTTAATGAACAACTCAAATAATTTCTTTCCACCTTGGAATATTCAACAACTGTTGCATTTGCACCAGCAAAAGATTCATTTCTCATAACATCAAAATCAAGTGCCTCATCCTCCCAAATGGTAGCTACAGGAAAATACTCATCTGCACAATGATTTTTATTACTTGGTGGTTATAAAGGAGAGATGGTTATCTTATCTCTACCAAGTCGATATGGGACTAGTAGAGAACACAAACTGTACTCCTAACAAAGCCTCAGACGACGTTACTTGCAGTTATAGACGTGAACACCAAAGGGACATAGCACGAAGCGCTCTCCCTTATAAGAAGCACACATCTCATAGGTTCCAATATCATTTGCAAGATACTTAACCGTGTACAACCCATTGTTGTTCTCAGCAATCTCCAATGAAAGCACAGGATTTGAATAGGAATCCACGAGGCGCACAATTATGTCATTTTTCACCATCTTTGCCACTTTCTCTGCAAACCTCACCACCCCGGAGAGTGAGACATTGACAGCCCCTGCATCAATCATGAACATCAAGACAAAGAACCTAAGCATAGGCTTGTTATAAAACAGACCTACTGACATCATTGCTAACAACTTTTGAATGAGAACCTGCCGTCACTTCCTTTCTAAATGCACGGCCACCATTCAAGGCGATGTTCCCACAAAAAACACACATCTCATGCAAGCCGCTCTTCTCAGATTCATAACTATCGGATGACGATGTTGTCAAGAAATCATGACCCAGTTAAATCTATCGGATGACGATGTTGTCAGGCTGCTTCATTCACTTTCATGTGCTAAGTATAAGATTTTGACCAAGGATCCTAGCACCAAAACAATTTCTTCGACTGATGTCTTCGAATTTAATTCGAAGTTCACTGAAAAAATGAGAAGGATCAAGGTACACATGCATGTGTGTGTGTGTGAGAGAGAGAGAGATCCACTACAATTATGAAGCTAATTAACGTGTGAATGCAGATGCCTCTTCCCCTGTGGATGAGAAGAAGAAGGTGATTGAGGATGTTGACAAGGACAGGCGATATGCGATTGATGCCTCAATTGTGCGTATCATGAAGAGTAGGAAGGTCTTGGGATACCAGCAGCTGGTTATGGAGTGTATTGAGCAATTGGGCCGAATGTTCAAGGTACATTTTCTTGACGTAGTAGATTTTACTTTTTCTGTTTTTCCTTAATGTTGTACCCTTGAACCAAATTTAACTTTGCAATGTGAAGCCTGATGTCAAAGCAATCAAGAAAAGGATCGAAGATCTGATCACTCGTGACTACCTTGAACGGGACAAGGACAACCCCAACTTGTTCAAATACTTGGCGTAAATCCGTATGTGCCTGCTGATGATCAAGCTAGTACTGTGAGCACGAATATGGAGTCACACAAACACACCAATCGAACTCCGTCTTCTGTACAGTCTTCTGCATGGTTTCTGTGAAGAGAATTCTTGAACATTTCGCCCTAGCCTGGTATCAAATGCAGAAGAAATAAATTAAGCCATTGAAAGAGAAAGAAAGATGTTTGTGGGATGATATTTCTCTTCATATGCGTTGGTGTATTTATACAAGAATACAACAAGAATTGCTCCACTAATTAAGCTACTCTATAATATTTACACGCATATAATCTTTTAAATAAGGCTGAAGATAATTATCATTAACTATGAATATTTTCCCAATATATGGTCAAAGGTAATTACATATATTTAGGGATCAATTCCTTAATACTCCCCCTCAAGTTGGAGAGTGGGCATCATAGACTCCCAACTTGCTTCGAAGAAAAGTAAACTGATCTTTTCCCAATGCCTTAGTAAAGATATCTGCTAACTGTAATCTTGTCGGAACATAACTTGGCTTAACATGTCCTGCTCGTAATTTTTCACGGACTATGTGGCAATCAATCTCAATATGCTTAGTGCGTTCATGAAAAACCGGATTTGCAGCACTATGAAGAGCTGCCTGATTGTCACAATACAGAGATGAAGGTTCTTCCAAGTTAACCTTTAAGTCTTCAAGTATGTATCTCAGCCAAGTCAGCTCTAAGCAAGTGTTCGCCATGGACCTGTACTCTGCTTCTCCCGATGATCGTGAGACATTAGACTATTTATTTGATTTTCAAGAAATGAGTGATGATCCCAAGAATACACAATAACCTGAAATGGACCTTCTGGTATCACGACAACCTGCCCAATCAGAATCACAGAAGGCCTTTAATTTCAGAGTATTCTTGGATGCCATCAGAATACCTTGTCCAGGCGTGCTTTTGATATAACGAACCACACGTAAAGCTGCATCCCAATGAGGCTTTCTTGGCTTGTGCATGAACTGGCTAAGGGTATGGACTGAATACATGATGTCTGGTCGTGTGACTGTTAAGTAAATTAATCGACCGACCAACCTTCTGTATTGGATCGGATCACGCAACACATCACCGTCATTCAAAGCCGAATATTCTGTTCCATCAGAAATGTTTCTGGTCGCGAACCAGTAAGACCTGCATCTTCGAGTATATCTATAGCATATTTCCTTTGTGACATAAATATGCCTTGTTTAGAACGGGCAAATTCAATTCCCAGAAAATATTTCAAATTTCCCAAATCCTTGATGTGAAATTTCTTGAGCAAACATGACTTGAGGCGTTGAATCTCAACCAAATCGTTGCCTGTGAGCAATATATCGTCAACATAAATAAGCGCAACTGTGATGGATGTACCTTGAATCTTAGTGAACAAAGAATGATCAGCTGGAGATTGCTTGTAGCCAACGTCCTGTATGGCATCAGTAAAAGTAGAAAACCAATTGCGGGAAGCTTGCTTTAGCCCATACAATGATTTTTTTAACCGACACACCAAATTCTCCCCCTGTCGGTTAAGACCAGGAGGCGAGATCATGTAGACAGTTTCCTCCAGAGATCCATGAAGGAAGGCATTTTGGACATCGAGCTGGTGGGTGAACCAGTCGCGAGATGCGGCCACAACAAGCAAACAACGGAGGGTGGTTATCTTAGCCGTGGGAGAAAATGTCTCACGATAATCCATACCTTCAACCTGCGGATAGCCTTTAGCAACGAGTCGCGAGAGCCATCAGATCGGTACTTTATTTTAAAAATCCATCGACAACCAATGGGCTTATGACCAGGGGGTAAATGAACCAGCTCCCATGTATTATTTTTGAGCAGGACCCTCAATTCCGTTTCTATTGCTTTTCGCCAATTGGGATCAAGGATAGCTTCATCATAAGATCTAGGCACAACCTGTGTGGTAAGTATGGCAAGATATTTGCGATATGAAGGAGTAAAGCGGGACAAAGATATATGATTTGTTAGTGGATACCTTGTGCTGAGGTTAGAACTTGGCCCAAGGTTTTGACGGTTGAGTTGGGTAGGCATGAGATAATTATTAAGCCACGCGGGAGGTCGTCTATCACGAGTGGAGCGACGAATGGAGTGATCGGGCATGTATGATGGTTGTGTAGGAGAAGACACATGATTTGACACTAATGAATTAGGCAGATGAGTAGTTTCCGGAGTGTTGGAGTTTATTAAGTCTGACGAAGATGTGTTAGGTGGCGGAGAAAGAGTTGGTGGTGATGGAGCTTCATTGACTAAAGGTAGTATATGAGATATTTCTATTTCGGTCATCATATTAGAAAGTAAGGGTATGGAAGGAACATCATGAGGAGCGGAAGCAGAGGTATGATGTTTGAAAGGAAATGTGTCTTCATGAAAGATCACATCACGACTGACAAAAAATTGACGAGAAGTGAGATCATAGAGTTTGTATCCTTTTTGCCCTGAAGGATACCCAACAAAAATGCATTCAGTGGCTCGTGGATCAAATTTTTTCTTTGGATGGACTAATGTAGCATAACACTTGCACCTAAAAATGCGTAGATGATCAAGAGTTAGTGGATGGTTGTATAACTTTTCAAAGGGTGTGCAATTGGAAAGGAGATGCGATGAAGTGCGATTAATTAAGTAGATTACTGTAAGAATACTTTCACCCCATAATGACAATGGCACATTAGCCTGAAATACAAGGGAACTCGCATCATTTAAGATGTGACGGTGCTAACGTTCTACTACCCCGTTCTGTTGAGGGGTATAAACACAAGATCTTTGCAATTCGATGCCATGTTGATTAAGAAATGGTTGAAGCGATAAGAATTCCAAGCCGTTATCAGATCTAAAGGCTTTGATGGTGGTACGAAATTGGACTTGGACAAATTTGATGAATTTGGTTATAAAGGGTTGTGTTTCTGATTTATGTTTCATGAGGTAAACCCATGTACATCGGGTATTGTCATCAATGATAGTTAGGAAAAAACGTGCCCCAGAATGAGTAGGTGTTTTGTGTGGTCCCCATATATCACAATGAATTAATTCAAAAGATGATTTTGTTGAAATTGATGACTCAACTTATTTTTAACACAAGTATACCCGCAAGTGTACGGGGCTAATGTAGCAAATAGTAAGCAAAGAGTATCATATCCACAGAGACAATGAGTGTCAACCTAATTACCACGAACCAACCTCAACTACTATCTAGATGAATCGGAATTTTGGTTTTTCTAAATCTATTTAAAAGCAAGGTAAAAACAATTAAAAACAACTAGAGAACTAAAAGCAAATAAGAAAACGGATGTAGATCAAAGATGCGAAGGGTAGAATCCTACGGGATCGATAACAACTATCCTATGCTCAACTAACTTCCTAACTATGCCAACAAAGGGTATCAAGGGTTATTAAGCTATCACTAAGGTAAAACAATATCTTTTCTCAAAGCATATAATTTGTAGATTGCTACCTAGAACCGAAATCTCCTTCCTAGAACTAAGGCAACAACTCCTAATAGCTCCTAAGATACTTAGCTTCATTCAAAGGCTCAAATCTCTCGATTATATTGGCAAAGACGTCAATTTCTTCTCTTTCAAATTAAACTACTCACTTCTCAGTTCTTGTAGTAAAATCCACATGCATTTATAAGGTGATCAGTCAAATAAATGTATAAGCACAGAAGAAATCAAAATAACCACATGAGCCAAGGCATAGAAAAAGGAAATCAATTAAACATAAGAATCATTGTATCTCCCCCATAGAACTCTACGAAGGATTTAGCTACTCATGTTCAACACAAAAGTCAAAGAAATATTCAAAAACATTGTTTGAACAAGAATAAAACTAAAAGTAGAAACTCCTAGAATTGGATTGGGCGGATTGGAGGCCTCGTCCTCAATCTTGCGATGAATACTCGTCCTCTGCTCGTTCTTCTCTTCTTCCTAGGTGAAAAAGTGGTATTTTTGGGTTGAAGGCTTGTAAGTTGTGTTTGGAGGCGTTTCCTAGGCATATATATACCTAGGGTTGACTTTGGGCCCGAAATAAGCTGTCCGACGAAGCTGGCGGGTCGCCAGGTTGGGTGTGCGTCGAAGCTGGCGAGTCGCCAGCTGCTTACGGCGTTTTTTTCGTGGATTGCTGGCGGGTCGCCAGGTTCGTTTGCATGCGAACCTGGCGGGTCGCCAGCTATGTCACTGCTCTGCGCAGTCTTGGTAAAATGGCCATAACTTCTTCTACCGAACTCCGATTGAGACGTTTAAGATATCCACGCGAAGCTCTTTCGAAGACGAAGAGAATGGTATGCATTATATGCGAATCGGACTACAAAATCTCTAGATAAGCTGTCTCGAACATTGAGCAGCTGCACATCCATATATTTTGTACATTTTTCTACACATTCTTCACAAAATGGTCAAAATACCAACATAATAGAGAAGTAGCTATAATCATATCTCAAAGTACACAATATATGATTAAAACCAAGTAAAACTACCCTCTAAAATCATGTAAAATCCAAGTGAATCAATTGAACTATTTGAAAAAGGAAGTCTGGTTTGTTTTGCAATTGGCAAATAGGACAATGACTCAACATATCACTTTTATTTAATTTTAATGAAGGGAAAAGAACATTCAAACGAAAGATAGAGGGGTGTCCTAGGCGTGAATGCTAGAGGCTAGGTGTACTAGAAAAATGAAAAGCAAATGGTGTTGGTTGTGAGGACGGAGACATGTAGTATAGACCACCTTGTTGCCTACCCGAGCCAATCGTCTTCCTCGTGGTCATGTCCTGTAAAACACAAAAATCAGGAAAAAGGGTTACTGAACAATTTAGATCTCGGGTTAGTTTGCTGGCAGACATGAGATTTAGGTTAAATGATGGAACACAATATACGTTTTGGAGTTGAAAATTTGGATTAAATGTGACTGTCCCTACATGTGTGATATCGGCAGTAGCACCAATAGGAAGATTTCAATGGTGTTGTGTAATTGTTGTGTAGGTGATAAAAGAGATGGGTGTGAAGTGATATGATCTGTGGCTCCACTATCCAGAATCCAACAATTGGCATCAGCAATATTAACGAAAGCATGTGATGAAGTAGACGAACCTGCTGCATTAGCATGAACATCATTATTACTATATTGGTTATTCTTGTTTAGGGCGCTCACTACTTGTGCCAACTACTGTAGATATTCTGGAGAAATACCATTGATGAGAGAATTTCCAGCCCCTTGTTGTGAAGTGTCAGCCATGTGGGCCGATAGTGTGTTACCGCGATGGATACCTTGATTATATCGGGCAGCAACTCTCCCATTTTTCAGTCTGCAGCGGTCTTCGGTGTGCCCTCTTTTATTACAGAAGGTACAGTGATACTTTAAGGTTCGACAATCAGCAATAATATGTCCAGTGCGATGGCAATGGTCACAAAGTTTCTCCTTCGAATTTTTGGATGGGAAAGATTTCCCTTGAACTGCAGCAGCAATAGAAAAATTTTCAGGTGTGTCAGATGATACCTGCCTTTGCATTTCCGCTTGTATCGCTAAAGAGTATACCTGGCGGACATTGGGCAGCGAATTCATCATCAAAATATTGGATCTCGCAGCCTTGAAAACATCATTTAGACCCATGAGAAATTGCATTAGTTTGTCCTCTTCCTGTTCTTCATTGTGCAATTTTTCTTGATTGCAAGCGACATGAGTGCGGTAAGTATCAAGTTGAGCCCATAACGCCTTGATTTTTGTATAATAAGCAGCAACAGTGGATGAACCTTGCGTAATGGTCGCAATAGATCTTTGAACCTGATAAATGGCCGGTGCATTCTTCTGCGAGAATTGATCCCGCAGATCTTCCCAAACTTGCTGTGATGTTTTAGCGTGGATGATGCCTTCGACAATGTCTTCCTCGACTGAATGAGTGAGCCACGACATAATCATGTTGTTGCATTGTTTCCAAAGGAAATATTTTATTGGATCTTCTACTTGGGATGGCGGTGAGATCGATCCATCAATGAAATCCACCTTCGATTTTGCTGTTAAAGCGTGCAGCATAGATCGACTCCATGATTGATAGTTGGTTCTATTTAATTTAGTTGGAACAAGTAAATGGCCTGGTTGATCTGAGTGATGGACGTAGTAAGGATGTGAAGGGTCCAAACTAGTACTTTTGGTGTTGAAACCATCTGTGTTTGACATGATGTTTGGAGGAAAAAAAGAAGAGATGTTTTTCAAGGTCACCAAGATTAGTGCTCTGATACCATATCAAATGCAGAAGAAATAAAGGAAGCCATTGAAAGAGAAAGAAAGATGTTTGTGGGATGATATTTCTCTTCATATGCGTTGGTGTATTTATATAAGAATACAGCAAGAATTGCTCCACTAATTAAGCTACTCTATATTATTTACACGCATATAATCTTCTAAACAAGACAGAAGATAATTATCATTAACTATGAATATTTTCCCAATATATGGTCAAAGGTACTTGCATATATTTAGGGATCAATTCCTTAATACCTGGGTCGGGGAAGGACCGTCCTGATGGATTGGTTCTGCGTTGAAAAGCTTAACTACAGGCCGAGGCAGTGAGACAAGTCTAGCATTTTCTGGATTCCTTTTGTAACAGATCATGTATGTTTATTTATCTGGATAGCTTATTTTGTTGAGGTTGGGTTTTCTCTCAAGTAAATGTGAAAATTTAAAGCAGTCTTCTTGTGTCAAAGCGCAACCTTATGTTAAGAAACATTACTTTGCTATTTATTGTGTACAATTTCGCAAGCCAAGTTTATTTTAGAGTTGAAAGTGAATCTCTAACCAATTTTGATAAAAATGTTTATGGTTCAAAGTATGTAATTGGCATCAAGAATAACCCAGTTTCGAGAAAAAATGAAATCAATCATTAAACCATCGAGAATAATAAGCGAAATAAAACATTAATCCATTGATGCTTCATTGTTAATCATTAGTTACAAACTTAGACTCGGAATTAATAAAAAAACATAGTCGGAAACCATTAGTCTTAATTAAGACTAGGAATTAAGAAAAGAAAAAACAGAGTGGTGTTTGACTGGAAATCATTAAACTTAGCAAACAGCAAAAGATCGATGGATGGATAGGATGGACGCACTCAGCGCCTTTTCTCCTTGAATTTGGCGGTTGTCGATGGACTTGGGAGACTTCTCTGCAGGCTTCGGCTTCTTCTGGAAAGGAGGGCGACGGGTGTACGGAGTGCCGCAGCCGCGGGCACGACGGCGGCGGTGTCGGCCTCGGCCTCGGCCTTGGGCGTCGTCGCCGTCACCGAAATCGGAGGCGGAATCAGCGGCATCTAGTTCATTGACATGTCTATGTCGACGGCGTCAGGCGGTGGATTCTAGTTCTAATTCGGATTCGGCGGCGGCGGAGGCGGAGGCGACAACCATTTTTTTCTGGATTTTGCTGAATTACTTGTGAATACTGAAGAGAATTGTTGATGCATTGTACATATATATAGTGTGTGAGTATGGGATGAGATCGGTGAGTGAGGACGGTGAGTGAGATCGGTGCACTGAGCATTACTATTTTCGAATGGACGAGTTTTTGCATTGCTTCAATGGAAGTGGAAAGAACGAGAGAAATGTTGAGGAGGAAACGAAATTAGAGTAATTTAAGTGGACCACGTGTCGTGTCCAGACGACATTAAGAATTGAGGAGGAAATGAAAATAGAATAATATTAGTGGACCATTGTGTCCCAGACGAAAACATTTCAGTCTCTATATAGTACCTTTATTTCTTGGGAGACACGTTTATTCTTTCATTAATTGGAGTAGTAACAAAATTTTACATTCGTATGTATTTTTAAAAGTTAGTGTAATTTAAATTCCACATTTATATGTACTACTTCCTCTGTCCATGAAATATTGTCCAAGCATGACTCGACGCGGGTTTTAAAAAATACGAAGAAAAATGAATTGAGTGAAAGTGGGGTCCATTTACCAAAAATAGAACAAAACAAAGTGGACAACTTTTCCCGGACTGACCAATGGATAACATTTCATTATTGATTTTAATATAGAATGTAGCAAGTGTATTGAGTTAGTAAAAAAATAAATACTCCCTCCGTCCCCCATAATTTGTCACCATTTGACCCGGCACGGGTTTTAAGAAATGTAATAGAAAGCGGGTTTAAAAAGTTAGTGGCAGGTGGATCATACTTTTATATTATTAGTTTTATAAAATGTGAGTGAGAATAAGTTAGTGGAATGTAGGGTTCACTACCATAAATAGTAAAAATAAAAGATGGCAAATTTTCAGGGACGAACAAAAAATAATAATAAACGACAAATTTTCAAAGACGGAGGGAGTAATATTTTATAAACGGATCGAAATAATTAAAATAAACAACATTTCATGGACGGGAGAGTTGGGAGTAATAAATAAACAACACAAATGAAAGTACTCCCTCCGTCCCGTAAAATTTGGCACCATTTGACTCGGCACGAGTTTTAAGAAATGTAATAGAAAGTGGGTTGAAAAAGTTAGTGGTATACGGATCTTACTTTTATATACTCCTACTCCCTCCGTCCCAAGAAAGATGACCCCTTCCTTGGGTGGCACGGGTTTTTATGCAGTTATATTTTGTGTGGTAAGAGGAGAGAGTAAAGTAAGAGAGAGGAAATAAAGTAGAGATAAAAGTGTTTCCGTTTTAAGTAATGGGTCATCTTGATTGGGACAAACCAAAAAGGAAAGTGGGTCATCTTCAATAGGACGGAGGAAGTATTAGTTTTAAAATAAAATGCGAGTAGAAATGAGTTAGTGGAATGTAGGGTCCACTATCAAAAATAGTAAAAGTAAAAGATGACAAATTTTAGGGACAGACAAAAAAAATAAACGACAAATTTTTAGGGACGGAGGTAGTAAGAGCATCCGCAATGGCTTTAGGCTAGCCAAATACTCCTCCTGCCACATCATCAGCACTAAAATTCCTCCTGCCACATCATCAGAACAGGCAACTGGACAAGCAATAGGCTAGCCATAGGCTAGCCACAACAAACAAAATTAAAAAAAAAACAACTAAGAGCATCTCCAATGACTTTAGGCCAGCCACTCTCTTTCCCTGCCACGTCATCAACACTAAAATTTCACCTACCACATCATCATTTTAATCAAATAGGCTAGCCTAAGGCTAGCCACAGGCTAGCTGCAATAAAAATAATTAAAAAACAACTACATTTACGGAATTAAACACAAAATACGGAATTAAATTTACGACACATATACGGAAAAAATTCGTTAATTTTATTTAAATAAAAAAAGTACATCAACTAAAAATAAAAAAAATTACATAATAAAAAAAATCCGGGCTTCCACACACGAGCCACCGCCCCACTCTACTCCTCACTAATTTATTAAAAAAAATACATTAAAAAATGTAATAGAAATACAATAATTTTATATAAATTAAAAAAAAGGTCCATCCTAAAAAAATTCATTAAAAAAATGCAATAAAGAAATGCATAAAAAAATACATTAAAAAAATGCAACCGGCTAGCCGAAATAGAGTCTATAATGGCGGCTAGCGGGATCGGCCAGCGGTCGGCTAGCGCCCGCAAATCGGCTAGCCGAAATGCAAGCGACGCGAATCGGCTAGCCGGTGGGTTAACCGCTATTGGAGATGCTCTAAATATACAGAATTAAACACAAAATACGGAATTAAATTTACGACACATATACGGGAAAATACAATGATTTCATTTAAATTAAAAAAAGTGCGTCCTAAAAAAATTACATAATTAAAAAAATACCTAAAACAAAAAAACTATCGCCGTGCAGTTGAAAGGTTACTAGTTTGTGTTTACAGTGTGTTCAAAAGGAAATAACAGGTTCCCTAGGTCCAGCAAATCCACTAGATCACGCGGTCTAGGAACTCGTTGGTCGCAGGAAATCCCGGTCCTCGGACACACAGAGCACTTCTTTCAAAAACCCTCAACCACTTTACTAAACCTAGTATAGGGAAGTAGGGATCGATCCCACAGAGAAGGATGCGTAATACTCATGTTCAAGGATTTGGGTGTGTTTTTGGTGTTGGCTGCTGCCACGCATTTTTTTTTGGGTTGAGGAAAACCAATTAAACTTGACTTGGGAATCTTTAAAACTCCTAAGCTAACAGCTAGACCTAGGTGAAATCATAAGAGAATGTTGCAAAGGAAATTAACTACTCAACACTTGATCTAAGAAAACTACTTTACTTACTAGACCTAGGAAACAAACTGACTGTGGGGACCATGACTGAAAAAGCAGAGTACGTACGAAAAGCTGGCAGAATAACTAACTCTAGTACTAACTAACAGCGACATCATCTTCTACAACCAAATTGCGTAAAACTCATAAGAAAACAGAGCAAACTAATTTTAAGTCAAATCAATGCATAATCAACGAAGAACTGAACAGATCTGCAGGCGCTAGACGAAGCAAAACAGAAAACAAGAAGAAAACTCAAATCCATCTAACAACTTTCTTTTCTCACTTCGAATCCAACCTCAGACGCTAAATCCACTCCGGATCCAAGCGTCCAACACGACATCCAACCAACAGAAACACTTCATCACTTCAGATTCGAACTACAACCTCCAAACAGTCAATAAACCACAGATCTATCACCAAATTCCCATATCAAACACCACAATATCAAAATAAAACAGAGATCGACATAATACTTGTAAAAATAAACTTCCAGCGGAGAGATCTACGTAAATCAACTTGAAATTCAACTACTAAGCGCAAATCAACCAAAGCGAAAAGATAATAAGTATCATCAACAACCAAGTCGACTCCAAAAAGTGAAGTTCGACAGCAAAAACGAGTAAACAACTGAAATTAAGAGAAATTGTATCTTCGTCCACACTCGGACGGTGTTGCAACTGCGAAACTTCTAAAGAAATTAACCCTTTGTACCCGACTACCCCAGATCTCCCATTCCCAAGTGTGTGTAATGTGTGTGAGCTAAGAAGAGAGTGAAAAAGTGATCAGATGTGCGTTGCATGCTCTTCTATATATAGGCGTTGGAGTGGGGCCCAGCGAGGTATAGATAAGACTTTGTTGCCCTCAGCTATTGACTCCCTCTGTCACGCCTTCTTTTCTTTTAAATCCTGCTCACTTCGTTCCTTTCCTTCGCTAGACCATCTCTTTCAGCACTTCCTCGATCTAGCGATTTTTCTTCACACACCTGGCTTAGGAAACGTGTTAGACCCAGCAAATTATAACGTTTTTTTCACATATAACCGATGCATGAAATTAGCCTTATCAGCAGTCCTCCGCGCCCACAACTCTTCAATTAAATCCTTTTGGAGTTGAATATGAGCATCCACTTGGCGTATGTCGGCATGCCTGGAGGCGGCTGGTTTCATCGTGAGGTACCCCCCATCGTACGTTGGCGGCGGCTACACCGTGGCTTGGACCGGCTTCATTATCGTCGTTGGCCCAACTAGTCAGTTGTACACCTTCATCTTCGACAATCATATTGTTCATGATAATACCGGTGTACATTATATCAGCAATGCAGTTGACATGCCACAAACGCGTTGGACCCTTAATTGCCGCCCATCGAGCCTGGAGCACACCAAATGCGCGCTCCACATCCTTGCGCGCCGACTCCTGCCATTCCGCAAAGTAGGCCTTTCAGTTCTCATTTGCGCATCTGATCGTCTTCACAAAGACGGGCCACCTAGGGTATAACTCATCCGCCAAGTAGTAGCCCATATCATGCCGGTTGCCATTGGCGACAAAACTGATGGCCGAACCGACGCCCTGGCACTGCTCGTTGAAAAGGGGCGACAAGTTGAGGACGTTGAGGTCGTTGTTCGACACGGCTACCCCAAAATACGCTAGCCAAATCCACAGCCGATAATCAGCTACGGCCTCGAGGATCATCGTGGGATTCTTTCCCTTGTATCCGGTGGTGTAGAACCCCTTCCAGGCAGCGGGACAGTTCTTCCACTCCCATTGCATACAATCTATGTTGTCTAACATCCCTGGGAACCCATGCTTCTCCCCGTGCATCTGCAACATATCCTGGCAGTCTTCGGGGGTAGGCTTTCGAAGATACTGCTCACCGAATATTTCAACGACGCCCTGACAGAAATACTTCAAACACTGCAGGGCAGTCGTCTCACCGATGTGGAGGTACTCGTCCCACATGTCTGCCGCGCCTCCGTAGGCCAACTGCTTGATTGCCGCAGTGCACTTTTGAATAGCTGAGTGGTCGGGTCTGCCAGCCGCACTGTGCCTGAAGCGGAAACACAGATATCAACGCTCCAAAGCGTCAACGATACGCATAAACACCTCCCTGCGCATCCTAAAACGCCGCCTGAACAGGTTGTCCCCAAACCGCGGCTACTCTGCGAAGTAGTCGTCATATAGCCGCTGATGTGCAGCTACATAATCCCGATCAATCACTGCTCGGCGATGGACAACAGGTCGAGGTACCGGCGGCGACGGTTGCAAGGCCCTTTCTAACAGCCGCTCTGCCTTGCGGATCGTATAGGCCTCTAACTCTTCCAACACTTGCAATTCGAACTCCTCCTCAGCATCCCCACCACTACCACCACTACCACCCGCGTTACTCATTTCGCGTATTGCTCTTGTACAGAAATTCAGAGAGAGAGAAAACTCGTTAAAACAAGTGGTGCAAATGAAAATGACGTTCAAATCGCGTATATATAGTGTTTCGGAAATTAAATTAAAAAAAGCCGCTGGTCGATCGCAGCCTATAATGGCGGCGAGCCAATCGGCGAGCGCATTGACCAGCGACCAATAATCGGTCAGCGCTCACCTATTTTTTCGCCGATTTGGCGCTCGCCGCCTACAATGGTTCGGCGAGGCCAGCGCCGAGAATCGGCTAGCCGGCCCACTCACCGCCATTGCGGATGCTCTAATAAGAATATGAGTAAGGAAGGTAGGGACAAAAGGCAATACTCGTCGAAGTCTTATGAGAGATAAAAGAGGAGAGGAGAAACACACGTGATGCATTAATATTACACACACGGTTATGTGAGACATGTGGGGAGCAAAGAATAATCTCTAAGTATATACTACAAAAATATCAGCCAATGGACCCTTGTTTTCCATTTTCAGTTCTATTTCTTTTGATACATACTCTTTATTTCTTATGTTTTCCATTTTCAGATTTTCTTATGTTTTGAAAAGTGAAATCACCTAATTAACCCTTTAAATTAGAGGTGCCCACGGTTCAGGAACTGGCTGTTACAATTTTGGAAATTGTTGAACCGGAACCGAACCGTGAGGGTGTTTTGCGGTTACGGTTTTGGTTCTAAAATTGCCAGTTTCGGTTTCGGTTCCGAACCGGCGGTTTTCCGACGGTTTTTCACGGTTCTGAACCACCGGTTTTTTTGTGAATTTTTGCGGTTCCGGCTTGATTTCACGGTTTTCCGGCGATTTTTCGCGGTTCCGATTTGGAACCGCACGGAACCGGCAGTTCCGGCACGGTTTCGGTTTGGTAATTTTTGAACCTGAACCGAGTCACGGTTCAAAAATTCACGGTTTCGGTTCGGAATTGTAAACGGTGATTACGGTTTCGATTTTAACCGCCGATTCGATAAACCTTGGGTAAGTCCACTTTAAATTACCGAGATTTTACAAACTATTCATATTCCAACTACAATTATGGAGTAAGTGACAAGAGTAATTATTTTCCATAGTCTTAGTATGCGTTTTGCACAAATATAAACAATTATTGTGGAGCCAAAAGGAGTAGGTAGCATCAATATAAATGAGAAACTATATATATTATGTTAGATAAAAAAAAGAGATTTTTTTTTTTTAATTTGGAATCATATACTCTGTCCGTTCCAAGATAAGCGACTCACATTCCTTTTTGGAACGTCCCAAGATAAGTGAGTCATTTCTTTTTTTGGTATTCTCTCTTTTACTTTTTCTCTTTACTTCATTTACTTTATTCACTTTCCACTTTACTAACAAAACCTCATTTCCTTTAAATCTCGTGCCAAAAAAATTGTGTTCACTTATCTTGGGATGGAGGGAGTACTATATATCCTTCCTATATATGAAGATCTTTTTTGTGTGACTCTATCCGCAGTTAATGAGATGGAAAAATAATTCCAAGTAATCCTTTAAATAAATTATATTCCCTCCGTCCCAACTAAAAGTCAAAAAATTTTGGCATGAAGATTAAGAAAGTGTGTTGAAAAGTAAAGAGATAAGAATAAAATATAAAAGATACAGAGAGAGTAAAGTAGTTGATGAAATAAAGTAAGAGTGATTTAATATTTTGTTTTTTTAAAAAAAAAATGACTCAATTTAATTTGAAAATTTCAAAAAGAATTACAACTCAACTTAGTTGGACAGAAGGAGTAATATAGTTTTAATAATGTTACTTATATTCCAAGTGAATTTTAAAAATATTACTCCCTCCGTCCCAAGGTATTAGACCAACTTTCCTTTTTGGGATGTCCCAACATATTAGACTCATTTCTTTTTTTAGCAAAAAGCATCTATCTTATTTTATTCTCCACCTACTTTTTTCTCTCTTCTCTCCCCTACTTTTTCCCTCTCTCATACTTTACTCTCTCCACTTTAACTATTTAAATATCAATTCCTTAAATCATGTGCCCAAAAGAAGTGAGTCTAATACTTCAGGACGGAGGGAGTACTACGTTTATGAGTTTTAACATCTAAAACAAGTCTTATTCTACCACCTACCCACAAAAAGCATAGCTATTAAATAAATGTTGACTTGTGAAATTTCCTTGAGGAAAACATAAGTTATGTTAGCATCTTGCATCCATGGATGAGAAAACTAATAGAGTGAAATAAGAGGAGTTTTTGGGTGGGGGTGGGGGGGGGGGGGGGGGGGGTTGGGCCAAGCACGTTTCCTAATATATGAGAGTGACAAGGGATTTGGTAGACACTTTTACAGATTCGTGGGGACCAATTTTATTTCAGCTCACGTATGATTTATAAATTAGTAGTAATAAATTCACGACTCTTTGTTTGGAAATGTACCAAAATATGGTAACATTATAGGAGTGTAGGACTTCCTATATGGATTATTATGGAGTATCAATATATGAATCTACATATACACATTCTCGTGTGTATTGACTTTAATTGCTTCTGGAAAAATTTAGTGAAATTACTTTAATCTACTTAATTTTATTAATCTTCATATTAATCATAATGTAAAATATTTTAATTAACTTTAATTACTTTAACTCTTAATTTCATATTTTATTTACTTTAATTAACTTAAATCTATTAATTTTTTGATATTAATCATGATGTAAAATACTTTTGCGCATATATAAATATTGTCATTGCACATTATTAACTACATAAATGGCTATATGTTATATTAAAATATAAAGGTAGATAAATATAAAAATATAATCTAAAAATTAGTTTTATTATATTATGTTAAATCTAAATCTACATTTACATAGCACGAAATAACTTTAAGAACAAAATACTACTCCACACAATAGATTACTCCTGCAAAAATAGCAGTTACATTCAAAATAAAAAATAATTAAAATTATGTTGCTATCAAAATTACTAAAGTTAATATTCAAAAAATGTCTCTACTTCAGAAAATAAATAAATATTAGTTCAAATAAAACTTTTCCAAAAATATTTCATGTAAATACGTCGAATACTAGGAGTACTATATGGTGGCGATCGGTTGACATGACTAATTGTCATGAGACTATCCATCTAGGATTAAGTTGTAGGATTATTTTAGTTGGAAGGGGGATGCTATGACTAATTATCATGAGACTATTCATCTATGATTAAATTGAGGGGGTCAATCTTATGAACCAAACTTGATACTCCGTACATGTTTAATCATGAGATTTAGTCTTGCCAACCGAACACTCACTATGTGTACGCATGAATGCATGTATTGTTATATATTGTACGTGTTATCCATAGGAAGGTCACAAAGTTTCCATATTTTAGTATATTTCCAAACAAGGTGAATGTTATATTAGTTGAAATAATTTGGGTGTTAATCTATTTCTACTTGTCAAATAAATATAGGTTGGACATACTACGTCACAATGCCACCTTGGTATGTCTTTACTAGTGAATTTATTTTCTGCTCGAAATTTAATCTTTTTCCATTTTTCGTCGAGCACAATTTACAGAAGACATCGTAATTACTATGATTTAATCTTTTTCTACTCTAATTTTATTATTATTATTATTATTATTATTATTATTATTATTATTATTATTATTATTATTATTATTATCATTATTATATCTATATATATATGTCATAACTTTGGACCATGATTTAAAACAAATCTTGAAGTTGGTGTGGGAAGGGAAATCAGTCAGTATAACTTACAAATTCAAGTCAATGGGAAGGGAAATCAGTCAGTATAACGAACAAATTCAAGTCAACAACGAAAAACCAGAAGTAAAGCAAAAATGTTTTTTTTTTTGCATTACCCATAAGAATAGGTCTTAGAAATCTCCAACCATTTACACCAAACTCAAACCCATTTTTGGGTATACGTCACACCAAAAAGTAGTTTTAATATTAAGCGTTTACACCAAATTCAAAATTTACACCATTTTTGAGTTTTTTGTCTATAAAAAATTTGCAGTAACACTATATTTGGCGTTGTTTCACAAAACACACCAAAAATGAGTTTGAGTTTAGTGTATAGTTGGAGAAGATTTCTATACCAAAACTCATTTTTAGAGTATGATTGGAGATGGTCTTAAGCCCCCCATTTCACATTCACATAGCTTTAAAAATGGCTTTTGAATTGCTACCCTCACACTAAAAAATCCTGCATTTATGTACAATTTCTTTAAAGGGCTTGACATTCTTCTGCTACATGTTTAAATCAGGGGCTTCAAGCCTTCAATGGTGAATGTGTATAAATATCACCCAAGAATCCTAAACCACAAACCTAATTATTAAAGTCGTGAGATAACCACGAAAAATGAAAAATAAGACAAAAATCATGGAAAATGTGAATGATCAGTTATTAGAAAGCTCTGACTCCGACGACCTGTTCTTCAATGCAGCAATTTCCTGATCTTGCTCTCTCTTTAGATGGCTCTGTGCAGTTGAATTCACAATCTTTACAAAAAAGTTCATTAGCATGATCCACACCACAGTGTTCCAAATGGATGTCAGCGAGAAATCCCATTTCGCCGCCTGATTGAAACAAATGTTAGCAGGCAGAGAGAAGAACACAGCGAATCTATTAACATGCGACAAGAGAAAAAGAGAGAGAGGTGCAAATACCTTGACACTAGTGGGAGGCTCAGGTTTTGTGGACAAGTACTTGTTTTTCACAGAATGGAGATTGGCGATAAGCTTAGGCATAACGGAACTGGAACCGGGTAGTTTGCTAGACAGCCAAAGCAGTTCATTTTCCATCCAATGAAGCAGTTGGTTGTTGCATACGGATATGATGAACACTGTCTGCATTCATATCGGTAAGTAAAGAATGTCAATTTTCAGAGGGAAAAACCGACATTGTGCCCATGTTGTTTATTTGTCAGAGGGGAGACAGAAAATAGGTATCTGCTACGCACCTGAATGTGAGTCTTGATAATTGCTTTGCCTATCGCCGTTGCCAAGAAAAATTCCCAGAAAGGAATTCCGAACTGTCCACACATTATTCCTGCAAGATCAAATAAAGGATTCGGTACCTACAAAATATTCCCATAGAACTTAAGTCACACTTGCAGTCGTACAAAAATGAACATCAATGGAATAAGGAGTTAAAGCAGGTAAGCAGCTAACCGAAGCAAGAATGAGGATTGTGAAGAAGTTCAGATATTGAGCATGCGACAGGAACCAACGTTTTATTTGATTCAGACGAGTTGATAAGAACCCCTTATCTTCTGCCGAGGAAGCATCTAATTCTTCCATGGCATCTACTGTGTCACCGGACAAGCGAGCTACACAAATAACGCATACAAGGTTAAACTGAATCAACAACTTTCCAGAATTACAAAAGCTATTTATCATCGTAAATGAGCTCCGTGTAGTATAATTATATTAAGTTTGACAGGGAAGTTGGAATCCGAAGGCTAAGTTGGCAAACAAAAGCAGTTTGAATCAGATGAAGATACAAAAACATCTAGCCAACGTTCTACCTGCCCTTGAAATGAAGTAGGGAGGAAGTTCACCAAGTGCAGTGCCGAGCCCCCATAGAATGGCCTCCAACTGGACCTGGGGCAATATCCTACTGAGTGGGATACGTACACTGTCTGATGGCGGATACAACGGGGGCCCAAAGTCGGCACATTTCTTCCCAAGCCACGAAGGGCCTTTTTTTAATTGTATTGTATCATATGTAGCACTTTTGATGTCCACTCGGCCACATTTTATTGCTTTTATAGTGAAGAATGCAATATGAGGTCCCAGGTAGAGAACGAAAGTGTGTAATCCAGATCCTAAACAAGTAGCACAGTGAAGCAAGTTCAGAAACTAATAGATATGATCATACAAAAGATTGCTTGGAGGTAGTTGACATCAAGTGTCAATATGTACTGGAAGTTGCCTTCACGAACCACCATATTATAGTATAAATAAGTAGTTTATGTGTTGTCTTAATTAGTTTGTTAACCTCAACAACATTCTTTAACTTTGAAATCGGCACATGGACTTATCCCAAGTATATTTCCATCATTTCTACCAACAATATAAGAATAACCAAACGCGCTCTAACTTTTCAAGTCTTAGCTTACCAAGTCCAATGGATGATGCGACTCCAAGAGCCACCCACCACAGCATAAACTGCACATAACGCTGAATTTCCTTGACATGCTGCATCATAGATTACATGTAGACCTAGTTAGAGGAAAAACTCAACGTGTGTCAATCAGTAACCAGAGGCACGTTTTGGCAAGATATAAAGTGACTAGATACGAATAAGAGAGCAATAACATAACAAAAAGGATAGCCAAATATGGCATTCGGATTACCTTCCCATGAGGGCCCTCGACAGTCACGAATAGTGTGCCGATGGCAACAACGATAGCAGTCAACAGGATTAACCAACCTACATGTGATAACATATATGCCACGGATTTTCTTATATACTGCATAACAGCCAGAATAAAGAGCCTTAATGTCTTGAAGGGCTGTGAGGTCAGAGTCAAATTATCTAAATCTTGTCGGTGCTTTTCATGAAGTCCTGAAAATCAGAAATTAGCCAATTAAAGGAACATGTGATTGAAACTTGGAATGAATTGGGAAGATCTTAGTAAAGCACACTATATTCCAAAATATTGAATTATACATAATACATATCATTCCATGATAGATTTGCTGCATTGTAATAGCTATTGACATCCACGTTAGCAGTCACTTTCAGAAAAAAAAATTCCTGGTAATTTACTAACTATCCAAATGAGTGCGTAGAAAATTTCGCTTGCACGCTTGTGCAGCAGATGATTATTCTTGCTACAATCAGCGTTCAAATTCTCAATAACCTTAAATCATGGTGTGCATATACAACAACTATTCTACACCTGAAGACACGGTTAAAAAAACAAGTCATCTTTGAAGGGTTTTACTTGTGATACTAAAAGAAATGTTTCAAATTCTATTTCAAATCTGAGGGAGCCCTAACTCTCCTATCGGCCAATTTAGCATAGCCGGAGAAAAGCCAAATGCTATCCGCTTCACTTAACCATATCATATCAGAGAATATGAGCTGCATTATGAGTTCAGAAAAATTCATGAATATTAGGGAATTCATATCAATATAGCCATATTTATTTCTCCCAATGAGGGATTAGGCAAGGCAGGCACTGTGGAACGGTGAAATCATTTTTCCAGCATAGATTTATAAAAGTATTACTGCATTATGTAAACTAGTATCACTGGTTAGTCATCCACAAATTCACTAATTCTTCTGATGCGCACACTTAAAATTGCAAAAGGATGTGACTCCATTGGAACCTAGCATACAAAAATTCCAAAATGCACGGTCACGTATAAGGCCATCTAGCATCCAGTGATCCAGAATCCAGATAATGTCAAACTAAAATATTCGCAGTTCTCCAGATAACCAAATCAAGAGAAAATGCTCCAATCAAAAGCTCACTTCCCATGTCAGAGTGCTTGTGATGATTATTATTAGGATCATAAGTGAAAATATCATTATCATTTTCTTCCGATTACAATCCATATGAATCAACCAAAAGATTTGACGCACCAATAGACCTAGATGAATAACATTCTGAAATAACTTGCAACATATTGCACCAATTAAACTGCAGCTGATATAATATCATGTAGCATCAATGCAAATACAATGTGATGAATTCCAAGTCCCTAAACAAAGTAATCAGTAATCTCAATAAGCATTCACATATATTCACAAATCCAGCTCAGATTAAATAAATGGTGAAGATAAATTCAAAACATGTAGTAACAAAGTAAATTCACAAATGCAGCATAAATAACATATACATCCACAAACCTGAAATTTTACAATCATATCAACAATAAGGCGCTAAAATAAAATAAAATCTGTACATAAACAATGTAATCTCAGATTAAAATCAAGAAATCCACATCTAAAAAATAACAAAAAAAGTGCAATTCTTTATCTGTTCAACCATTCATAAAAGCACAAAATCAAAAAAATCATGAGGAAAGAATGATTTAGAAATGATCATCTCACCTGAGACCGGCATCGCTCTATCACCGGAAATACTATCGGAATTTAATATCTCGTTGGAGGCCATTTGCCTATATTCTTTCACACACCATCCGCCACAAACTCGCTCGAAATTAATTAAGCTAAATTTCGTTAATCTTGATTGCAATTTGCAAGGCAATCCAAAATCAATCAGTACAAAAATATGAAAACAAAATTAGCGGGATTTATTGATTAAGGTGGAGACATCTGGGCAATGTGTGAAGCATGAGAAACAACAATAAATACAATTATTTTATGGGTTCTTACTATTTTTAATTGATAGTACAAACAAAAACAACTCGTAATTTTCAATTTTCCACGACAAACAGTGCTTTAATTTTTTGGTGATCGATAACTCTACTTCCGTATTTTATTTTCGTGTAGTTTCAAGCTACCAGTATTACTCCCTCCGTCCCCTATTACGAGTCACACTTTGACCGGACACGGGTTTTAAGAAAGGTAAAAAAAAATTGCTTTGAAAAAATTAGTGGAATGTGGGATCTACTTACCATTTATGATAAAAATGAAGTGTGACTCTTAATTGGGGACGGACCGAAATGAAAAAATATGACTTTTAATAGGGGACGGAGGGAGTATTTTATTTTTACAAAAACTTTTCTCTTTCCAATTTTACTTATTTTATCTTTTACTTTTTCCATTCATGCTTATTCTTTAAAAAAAAATCTCTACTTAAATTTTAAACATCAATTTCTCAAATATAGTACCAAAATAAACAACTCAAGTAGCTTGGATCAGAAATTATAACAAATAAAGACTAAAATCGAGATAAACATCAAAATTAAAATAAATATTTTTTATACATAAGATTATAAATTAACATTAAAAACATTTTTTTTGGTCTAATTGGTATTGTTGGGCATGTTTCCTATTGCAGATGTTGGGTTTTTTCAATTGGATGTTGTTGAGCCATATCTAATTTGATCTATTATTGGAAGTAATTACATAATTTATACAAAATGTTTCACTTTTGTTTCATATTAGACATTAGTACAAAGAGTTTCATTCGTATTTCAATTTGATACATTTCTTTATTTTTGTTTGGATATCGTTAACTCTTTGTCTATGTAAAGTACAAAATGTGTCATATTATTTCATGTTGGTACAAAAAGTTTTATCATTGTTTCATGTTGGTATAAAATTTTGTATCATTGTTTTATGATTTGTGCATAACATAAGTAAAAGGTTAACGCTGTTTAAACACATGTGACGGAATGTTTTAAAATGAAACACAAATAAAACTTTTTGTAGTATGATATATGTAAACTTTAAACTTTTTGTATTAATATAAAACAAAGGTAAAATATTTTGTAATATTGAGTCATGTATTTACCCCTATTATGTGGTCTAAAAGATTAATTTAAGTCCAAACAAAGTTCCCAGGGATCAAAATATTACCCCTATTATGTGGTCTAAAAGATTAATTTAAGTCCAAACAAAGTTCCCAGGGATCAAAATATAACTTATTGCAAATATCATTTTATTTAACTTATTTGCATATAATTATTCGATTATAAAAATTCAGATAGTATAATACTATAAAGCTAAATATTTTTCATACGTCGTCCACTTCTATGTCTGTTGTGGTGTGGATTACCTCAATGGCCAATGCTTTATATACGTATATCAAACAAAAAGGTCTTCATTCTAACGGAGACATCATAAATGATCTTGAAGGACAATGGTATTCCTGCTATATTATGATGGTAGGCGAATTAAGCAAAGTCACGTTTATAATTATTTTCATTAATACTCCATGTAGTGGAAGTCGAAACTCGAAAGCGACACATGACACTGAAGAATTCAAATAGCGCCAATGTTGTAAATTAATTTTAACTGTTTTTATCTACTTAATCTGGGAATTCAATTATTTAAAATTTAAATCAATATAATTCATAAATCTCGATTAAAACAATTATGATTGATTTTCATGCAGAATAACACTATTTAAATTAATTCTGTACAACTTCATAAGCACAATCCCATTCAAAGTTGCTTTTCTTAATTAAGTAGATAAAAACAAATAAAATATGCAAAGTCGCGCCTACTGATTGACAAATTTCAATTATTTAGCAGACAATTGAAAATTTGACATATAACTAGTACTGGTATTTTATTTCAGTGTACACGATAATTATAATTTACAAGGAGACTTTACACTCGTATTCTAATTAGGAAATGATTGAAATCCCGAATTAGCAAAAGATGATCATTATGACAGTAATAATATAGCAATGACAACATCAATAATAGTAACCAGAACTGGAACCATCTTCAAGAATAAGAATAATGTATTTGCATATATTTTTTGGGAAATCTACCCGACTTTATTCCTCCTGCATCATGACACTACTCTTTTTGGTTTACATTGTGGCGGGGGAAACCATGTTTTTTAATCTTTGGATTGTCAATTAATTTTAATTTTAAGGAAGTAAAATACGAATAAAGTTATTTAACTTTTATTTTATATGAAAGGAGTACATTCTCTATACCATATGTGACTGTGTACTGACTCTAGTGATCAAGTCTCTACTTAATGTAGTCATGTAATATCTATACGTAGTATGTATTTATTTCACGTGTACTCCTATATAAAAAAAAATATCGAGTTAAACTAGATTTTGTACATTTAATTTTCATATCTAATATTCCTTCCGTCCTACAATAGGAGTCATATTTGGTGTGTGCAGGAGTTAAAAAAAATGTAAATAATAGTGGGTTGAAAAAGTTAGTGGAATATTAGGCTCGTTTTTTTATATTGGTTTTATAATAGAAAATGAGTGAAATGAGTTAGTGGAATGTGAGATCTACGTACCATTTATGGAAAAAAATAAAATGTGACTTTTATTATAGGACGGAAGAAGTATCATGTTCCCGGTCAACTACTTCCCCAAGACCCCAACCATGTACAATAATTTTTTTGCTTGGATATGGTTCTTTTCATGGCCTACAAGAAAAGTAAAGAACAATCTATTCTACAATTCGGCTTTGGGATATCAATATTTGCATTTGCAACATCCATATTTTTGTAAGAAATAATTTTTTATTCTTATTGCAATCCAAGGCACAAATATGAGTCACAACAAAGAAGAACACTTAGGCGATAAGGCGATGGGCCAGTATTTGATTTGCCATACATATCTATATACTATCCGTAGCATATTTCTTTTCATAGCATAACTTTATTAAAGTGATATAAAGATGGTAAATGCAATGAGTAGAACATACATGATTATACTACTCATATTTTCAAAACAATAGAGTTGAAGAAACACAACAAAATACTCCCTCCGTCCCAAGGAAGATAACCCCTTCTTTAGGCGGCACGAGATTTTATGCAATTATATTTTGTGTATTAAGAGGAGAGAGTAAAGTAAGAGAGACGAAATAAAGTAGAGATAAAGGTATTTCCATTTAAGTAATGGGTCTTTTAATTTGCACAAACCAAAAATGAAAATTGATCATCTTCAGTGGAACGGAGAGAGTATGATTCTCGATGTAAACTTGGTTCAACGTTAGAAAGATGATTTCCACTAGACTGAACAAGTTTGGTAATATGTACCGTAGAAAGGTAGAAAATGAAAGACTTCCTTGGAACCATTTTCCTGTGATGATGTTGAATGATCCAATCTATAGGAAAAATAAAAATTATTATTGTTAATTCTCTGTTCGAGCAATGATTGGCGATTCAAAAATGACAAGAATATATATAAACGTAGTAAGATGTAATCAAATGCAAACTCTATATATTGTAAGAATTTCAAACTATAATCCAGACTATTAGAAAATGTCAATAGTCAATACATGTCAACATAGTGTCAACAGTTGATCAAAATAATAGCAATAAAAAATGTCAACACAGTGTCAACGGTTGATGTTGTATTAATATTGTATTGACATTGTGTTGACATCTTAAAATTTTACACTATGATAACATTATGTTGAAACTGTGTTGAAAAGTTTGGAGTTTGTACAATATATAAAGTTTGCATTTTATCACTAATCACCCAAACTAACTATATATTAGTCGATTCATTTTGTTATAAAGTCATGGAATCTGTAAATTTAACGGTTATAGCGCTTTTAGCTCAATATATAACAATTTAGACATTAGTTTAATTAAGCACTTAAAACTAGACTAATTTCTTTTTTTTTTTCATTAGACATAACACATAAAAAACGTTTATGACCAAATAGGAGTTTTGCATATTTTTGTTGTCATTAAGAAATGACTATGACCCATCCAAACAACTCACCATAGTCCATTCTATCAAATGGAAATCATCTCACCGTATCATTTATCTCTACACAATTAAAGCACTATATTTTTACAATTGAAGATACGAGAAAGCAAAAAAAAAAAAAAGTTAAATCAATAAAGAAAAAAGAAACTTGAAGAAGAGAACAAGAACATGGCTAAAACTGATAAAAAGGAAAAGAAGAAGTAAAAAACCATATTATTATTAGTTAAACTTGAAAGCACGAGGAGAAAAGTGTGTAGAATCAAAAACCATCATATCCCAGGTGACCAATCCCCACCGGCCACTTGGTATTATTTCTCCCCAAACTGAATTTCTTTTTGCCTAGTAAGTATCATAAGTAAATACACACTCATCCAAACACACATTAAGCCCCATAATCACCTACTCAAGCAAGGTATAATTTCTAACCATTTCTAAGTAGTACTTTTACATCATCATTACCACATATATACCCCTCCAAATCCATTCAATTCCACTATTCCCCCTTTCTTTCACAGACTCATTTTTTGCAATGGTGTGTGCTTGTGATTACTCAGAGATGTGGGAGAATTTAGTGGGGTGTGTGTGTGGCAAGATTAAAGACGAGGCCAGTGTTGTTAGCATTGAGCAGCAGAAGAAGAAGATTAAAGGCATTGTCGTGCTGAAGAAGAAGAATGTGATGGATGTGACCGACATCCGCGCTTCCTTGGTGGACCGAATTCACGAGCTCATGGGCAAAGGCATTTCCCTCCAGCTTGTCAGCTCCCACTCTGCTGATCCTGGTTAGTCCTCTCGTGTTGTCCATTTCTGCAAATTAAGTGAAAATACAGAATTAATTGCAACTTTTTTTGGTTTGTTGAAGAAAATTTGCTAAAAGGGAAGGTAGGGAAAGAGGCATACTTGGAGGATTGGGTGCCGAAGCTGACTTCTCTGAATGCGGAGGATGATGCGTTGTTCGATGTGAGCTTCGATTGGGATGAATCTCTAGGCGTTCCTGGTGCTCTCATTGTGAGAAACCAACACCACAGTCAGGTATACTTCAAGACAGTGAGGTTGGAAGACGTCCATGGCCACGGTCCTCTCCATTTCCTCTGCGACTCTTGGGTTTATCCCGTGCATCGCTATGCATATGATCGTGTCTTCTTCACAAACACGGTTTGTCTCAGTTTTTCACTTTGTATTTTTGTTGGAAGCTTATAATTTATAAATATGTTGATTTTGATGTAATTAAATAGACGTACCTGCCAGCCGAGACGCCGGAGCCTCTGCTGTTTTATAGGCAGCAGGAGCTCATGAGCCTCCGAGGGACGGGTTCCGGGATGCTCAAGGAGTGGGATAGGGTCTATGATTATGCATACTATAGTGACTTGGGAATGCCTGAAAAGGGCCACCACTATGCTCGTCCGGTGCTCGGGGGGCCAGACTATCCCTACCCTCGTAGAGCGAGAACCGGGCGTAAGCCTAACAAAAAAGGTAAGCAATTAAGCATCCACATATTGATGTCAACTAACTTAACCATTCAAATATTGATAACTAGTTTCTTGATTTTGAAATGCAGATCCCAATACCGAAAGCAGGTTGTTTCTGCTGAGCTTGAACACATATGTTCCCAATGATGAGAGGTTCAACCAGATCAAATTCTCTGATTTCATAGGCTATGCTCTTAAGTCTATAGGCCAGGTTATAGTGCCGGAGGTGAAGGCTTTACTGGACAAGACTATCAATGAGTTCGACACGTTTGAAGACATTCTTCGTCTCTATGAAGGCGGAGTCAAGATGCCTGATTCCCACTCGCTCAAGAAAATCAGGCAGTGCGTTCCGTGGGAGCTGGTCCGGGAACTCATTCGTTCTGATGGGGAACGCTTTCTTAAGTTTCCCGTGCCTGATGTCATCAAAGGTAAGCCAAGCTTACTTCACTTTGTAAAGATTTTTTTTTAACACAAGTGTTTGCAGGGGACAAAACTGCATGGAGAACAGATGAAGAATTCGGAAGAGAGATGCTCGCAGGAGTGAACCCTGTTGTCATTCAACGTCTCCAGGTAATCGAAACGACTCCAACAAATCTACATGGTTAGAAACATGATTTTGCCATTCCGACATCGCAGGAGTTTCCACCAAGAAGCAAACTGGACCGGGAACAATATGGCGATCAAGATAGCAGAATCACACGAGAGCACCTCCACACGAACATGGATGGCCTCAGCGTCGATGAGGTCATATTCCTAATTCTCTTCACTTTTCCTCAATCCTGAAATTAAATTGATTATAAAACATGCCTGATCAGGCCATAGAGAAAAACAAGATGTTCATATTAGATCATCACGATGCACTGATGCCGTACCTCAGAAGGATCAACACCACTACAACAAAAACTTACGCTACCCGAACAATCCTTCTCCTCCAAGCAGATGGCACTCTGAAACCACTGGCGATTGAACTAAGCTTGCCCCATGAAAATGGAGACGCCCTCGGTGCCATCAGCCAAGTGTTCACTCCTTGTGATCACGGAGTTGGGAACGCCATCTGGCAGCTCGCGAAAGCCTATGTTGCAGTAAATGACTCAGGCTATCATCAACTCATTAGCCACTGGTATGTATACATTGCATACAACACAACTTTTGATGCAACGATGATGAATGTGTTCATATCTGTGTGCAGGCTGAACACTCACGCGGTGATTGAGCCATTTGTGATTGCAACCAACAGACAGCTGAGCACGCTCCACCCTATACACAAGCTTCTGAAGCCTCATTTCCGCGACACAATCCACATAAACGCCTTGGCTAGGCAGATCCTCATCAACGCAGGTGGAGTGCTTGAGATAACCGTCTTCCCAGCAAGATACGCCATGGAAATGTCATCTTTCGTCTACAGAAACTGGAACTTCACCGAGCAAGCACTCCCCGTAGACCTCATCAAAAGGTTGGTCATAACTCATAACCAATTATTTGAAACCTGCACTTGCTATTTAACATGTCATCTCTTTCTAACTACTGCAGAGGAGTGGCTGTTCCCGACCAAAGCCATCCCTACGGCCTCAAACTCCTTATCGAAGACTACCCTTTCGCTGTTGATGGCTTGGAAGTCTGGTACGCAATTGAAACTTGGGTGACTGAGTACTGTTCCATCTACTACCCTGCTACAGACGATGAGGTCCGAGGAGACACAGAGCTTCAATCATGGTGGAAGGAGCTTCGTGAAGTGGGACATGGAGACTTAAAGGACAAGCCGTGGTGGCCTAAGATGGAGACAAGAGCTGAGCTCATCCAATCATGCACAATCGTGATATGGGTGGCATCGGCCCTCCATGCTGCTGTCAACTTCGGGCAATATCCTTACGCGGGATACCTCCCAAACCGCCCCACAGTGAGCCGTAGATTCATGCCTAAACCAGATACTGATGAGTTTGCTGAGCTGGAGTCTAATCCAGACTTGGCATACCTGAAAACTATAACAGCTCAGCTGCAAACTCTGCTGGGGGTTTCTTTGATTGAAATATTGTCTAGGCATTCGAGAGATGAGATATATCTGGGACAGAGAGATAACCCCGAGTGGACTAGCGATGAGCGAGCCCTGGAAGCATTCGACAGATTCAGGACAGCGTTGGTTGAGATTGAGAAGAGAATAAGGGAGAGGAACGAGGATAAGACGTTGAAGAACCGTTATGGGCCTGTGGAGGTCCCCTATATGCTGTTATACCCCAACACCTCTGATTACACTAGAGAGGGAGGCCTTACTGGAAAGGGTATTCCCAACAGTGTCTCTATCTGAACTTGGTCATTTTCTGCATCCCTTATGTCTTAACACTAAAGAAGTAGGTATTCTTTTACATCTCAACTAGTTATTGTTTGTGATTACATGTGTTCTTGCTTTGTTCCACCACATTATAAATTACTACTACTATTCTTTTTGTGATTATTATATATGGTTTCTGTCAATGTCATGCTCTTTTCCTATACTCATCAAACTACTAGTATTTGATGGAACAACAAAAAAATGTAGAAAAGGGTAAGCCTAGTTATATAATTGGCTAATCCATATCACCTTATCCACCCTATCCAACCATTCAGTCATGAGTCATCAAATATTATTCCAAACTCCTCCTTCCATTTCCCACCACCCAACCAATTCATGGCCATGGCAACCCAAGCCTCCCTCTTCTCCGCTACTGCGGTCACCCCCAAATCTGCCAACCCCCATCCCACAAGCCAACTAAAACCCAAACCCAACGCCCCATCCGCGCCATGGCCGATGAGGCCCCCGCCAAGAAGGCTGAAGCTCTTGCGGGATTCACACCACCCCATCGCCGATATTCGGAGGCAGCACGGGAGGGCTGCTCCGGAAGGCGCAGGTGGAGGAGTTCTACGTGATCACATGGGAGTCCCCGAAGGAGCAGGTGTTCGAGATGCCATCATGAGGCAGGGGCCGAACCTGCTGAAGCTGGCGAGGAAGGAGCAGTGCCTGGCACTGGGCACACGGCTCCGGTCCAAGTACAAGATAAACTACCAATTCTACCGGGTGTGCAGTATCTGCACCCCCGGAGAAGGTCAACGCCGGCCGGACCGGAGTTGGCGGAACTTCAGGTCCATTGGGAAGAATGTGAGTCCCATTGAGGTCAAGTTCAGCGGCAAGCAAGTCTATGATTTGTGATCATTTCATCACATTAATTACTCACGTCTATTTCTATCTAATCTTAAACGTGATCAGGGATTCATCTCTTTCTTCGCATTCTAATACTTCATTACAACTCTGCAATCATAATTCACTGAGTCGGCTGAACTCTCCACAATTTAAACTAAAACTAATGCTATACTACACAATTAATGTTACATCTATACTAAAATCTTTTGCCGTAAAAATTTGCACTGCAGATAGTGCCGTTATGCACACAATAACAAATCAAAGGCTTCAGCCTATTGGATTCAAAGTTTGATTTAAGATTATCAATTTTGTTCTTAGAGGAAAATTACATTCAAAATTGTTTGGGATGAAAATGAAATCAAAATAAATCGAAAACATAAAAGAGGAGTCGATGCAAACGGTGGAAACAATGCGGCAGGAGACGGCCGCGTGATTGCGAGAATCAGAACTAATCCTCAGATTTTTGTATAGAGATTTTTAAAAATGTTGATTCAAGTGTAATTTGATTTTTATAAGGTTTTTTTAAATGTTAGGTTTAATTTCGGGAAGGCATTAAAGTAGGGTGCTACCTCTATATTTGAAAAATAAAATCTCTTGTAACAATGTGAATCGATAAAGTTACAGAAATATAAAATAAAACATAATTAAATTATTATCAGGGAGATTGGATCTCACTCATTAGAGTGAGTAAGAATTCTAATTTGCTGTTTTAGTTTGTCTCTAATTAGAAGTTGTGGTTCAGTTTTACTTAAGCAACGTGGAACGAATAGAGTATATATATATATAAATTAAAGTTATACTCCATTAAATAATAGCACATAGTATTTGGTAACTCCACTGTCTTTTTTCATCTACGTTTCTTTGTAATTTTTAAATCTCGTATCAAGCACAATCGGAACTTTTAATCGTGAACTGAACGGAGTATTATCAGCAATAGCACATATTTGGTAAATAAACTTAAATGAGAGAAGTTGTGTGGTATTTTTGTTGTCATTGATAGAAAATTAGTATTAAAGTAAATTAAAATCTTAAAAGATGCAGAATATAAGTGTAGTCTTAATTTAAAACATACTACTAAACAATTTAATACTACAAAATACAATAGTGGTTTATAATTTTAGTAGTCTAAAATAACATAAATTGGTATACAGGTCATAAATTGAAGAGGTCCAATATTGATTGATATTAATTGATGGGCTTAACCCAAATTGATTGATATTAATTGATGGGCTTAACCCAACCACCTAGAACAGGTTCAACCCCTCCTTATTTGTTTTAGTGAAGCTTAGCTTAGATAAATGTAATTTCATTCTCTAGAACGCTGTCCTAGAAATCCATAAATATGCTCAATTGTCTTGTTTTAATATGCTCAATTATTTGAATTTAACTACTCGAAGCTTCTTTGCTCGATTATAAAATACGACTCAATGTTTTTGAAAATATTCTTTTTGTTATAAAAGGTAGTATCAGTAAAGTTTATCTGTTTAATTACACTTCCGAAGATACCTTCGTGTGCTAGTATGATTAATAATTATATCCATCACATGTGCATAACTTTTTTGGTCGATTCGAGAAATAATATCTATTGCTGTATATATATGTGACTATGATTGTAATAGAAAGAAGAGTGACTACACATCTCACTATATCTAAGTAAGATTCTAAGAAATTTAGCTAGTTATCAAATTACACATATTCGACAGATTTTTACTACCTAGCAAATCTACATAATTTTAGACATTATTGAGCCTCGTGATTGTGCTACACTTTGCAATGGCCCTACTGTAAAGTATCAAATTGATTCAATACAACGCAATGTGGTTGTTTATGAATTATGCATAACCATTTAAATGAATTGATGCTACAATGATTAATAATAAAAACAATTAAGTAAATTAATAATTGATTCTAGATCGTTCGTTTATCATTTTTAGTGTTAGTAATAAAGAAAGTAATTAATGTTATTCACGCCAATCCAAAATAAAGTTTTCTATATTATAATAAATTCACAATGAAACCAAGTACTCCCATAAATTATTTAAAGAAATTATTGTTAAGATTATAAGTATAAAAGTCGCCCATAAAACTGTAGTTAATAATACCTGATATAGAGCGAACTAAAAGTCAAGACATTTTTTGATAATCTATATAAAATATCTTCAATTATTTGTGACCACGACTTATAACGACAGCAAATATAAATATAATGTGTATAGAATCGAATATATATATTTGTAATATTAGGAGTATATTACATGGGAGAAATCGAGATGATATGATCAATGAGACAACCAATGACCCACGCACAAAGGTTTAATTAAACCAATCTGATGATGATAGTACTCCAATTCCCAGCAAAGATAATAACACCAATAAGTTTCGTCTAACACATACTATAATAATTTATATTTTTGTATTGATGTGACAATCATTAATATATTACTATAACCTAAGCTTGCTTTCACATCATGATGCCAAATTGTTGTGCCTATCTTTATCAGGTCCCGTTCCAACGGCAAAAGAAATTTTTAGTTGATTAAAGATAATTATGTTTCTAAATATGTAACCCATGCTAAAAATGATGTCTCAATTAAAATAGAGTGATTTAAATGGAAACATCATAAAAAGCAAAAATTTAAGATGTACTTCAGTGGATAAATGATTCAAGGATAGTATTTGCGACCTAAAATTTTCACTTTTCAAAAGTTTATAATGCAATTAATTTCGTCTCAAATTTTGTCTCCTTAATTACAAGATGAGTTTATCGTAATGTTCGGAGAACATACTCCACAACAACATATCCGAAACTAAGAATCACTTAATATTTTGTTGAATTAACAAAAAATGAGATAATATGTAGTATGCTAATTAATATCATTATAGATAATAAACATTCGAATAACAATATGTGAGACTTCATGTTTACTAACAACGAAAAAGAAGTCATGACACTGTGAATTTAAATTTCAATGCAATAATTTTACAAAGATTACTTGTTAGCTAAGATATGTATAATAAAAGACTGATACTGCAATCGAATGTTACATTACAGAACCAAAAGAAGAGGAAAGTTTGGTAGTAACAAAAGCATTTTATTTACTTCCATAAAGATTACAATTGAGACATAATTTACATGCATATACAGATTGTACATAGCAATTAGCGGTGGGACCGGAACCATATAAAATAGGATGTACAAGTCCATCAAGCGGCAACGGTAGTGGCTGCATAGACGGAATCCATATCATTTAGAGAGTGACTAATCCTCTTATTATCATCACCACTTCCCTCTCCTTCACCCACCCATATTTCTGGGATCCCTTTCACCATCTCTCTCACCGTTTCTATCGCATAATCTGCTTCTTGGCTCTTTGTTGCTCTTCCAACCTTTTTTCACAAAATAAATTCACTATTATTTAACCATTTTTTCACACAATTAACCACGCAATATAATCACAACTTTTAGTTATTTTGGACTTTTCGAAGATTCCGCTTAAATTAATATCCCTAGTTGCTCCTATACTTTTTCTGAAATAATTTCAATACTTTTGTCTATATTTATTTGTGGTACCAGAAATTAGGTTTGGAGAATGGTAATGACACGTATTATCACGTGTCATTCGTGCTAAAATTAATCGAGGGTGACATAAAATAATGCGGTGACAGTCGTGTCGTTTTGTCAATTTAATCACACGTGGCATGACATAAACCAGAAGCGTCACAAAACAACTGTGGAAAAACTCCCTAAACTTACCAAAACCGTTCGGAGCCCAATAGCCTTCCCGGCGGCAGTATTCTTCACATTGTCGTCAAAAAAAAGCTGCAGCGAAGAAACAAAATCAAACCTCCAAAAATCAAGAGAAAATAAAAAAATCAATCGCACAGTACCGTGCGGCGGGGATCGACGTCCGCGGCGTCGACGCCGATCCTCATCGCTTCCATCGACGGCTTCAACACCACGGGATGTTCCATCGACGCTGGTCCCCACAGAGCAGGGTTCATCGTCTCGAAGCATATGATTTTCTCGAAGCAATCGCTGATTCCGAGCCGATCCAGCGCTTTCATCGCGTGAATTCTATCCGAATTCGTGAAAATCTGCGATACGCTTTCGCCTCAGTAAAAAAAATACTATTTCAATTTTAAAATTATTTAAAGATTTAATCTTACGATTTTGCGCTGTTTGATCGATTGCAGAATGCTACGCAACTTAGCGTCCGGTTTGATCAAATCGTAGGGCAATCTTCCGTGCACGAAACTGTCATGACATGATTAAATAAAGTTATAATTAGAAAAATTGAAAAAAATTCAATCAAATTTTAATCAAGATGAAACAGTTGGTTTCTGTTACCTGTGATAATCGTCTGGGTGAATGTCATACCCTAAATCCTGCCAAATGAAACACAAATTTTATGAAAATTGAAGATAATTCGAAAAAATTAGGCAAAATAATTAATAAAATAATTACCCGAAGGCCAGCTAAGGAGCTTCCGTAAGTTCGGAAGAGCTCTCTGTTCATATCCTGAGCTTCTGATTCAGAAATTCCGAATTTCTCGGCAAGAAAATCTGCAATAAAATCATCAAAATTCATTTTGTGTAAATTATGCCTTAATTATCGAGATGGATTGCATTTGTGTAAAAGAAATGGGGTTTGTAATCAACCTTCAACGTTTCGTTTAAGAGCTTTGCCAATTCCAGTCTTGGAAGAATACAGGGTGTCATCCAAATCTGTTCATAAAAAATTAAAATTAAAATTAAACTAAGAATCTGATCAACCTCATCATTTTTCATAAATTGATAGATAATTTATGATTTATGAATTATCAATGGCCATTAATCAAAATTGGAGGGAGAGAATGTACCAAAAATGAGAGTCTGAAAAGGGGAAGAAATGGCGCAAGAATCCATATCGAATCAAGGTTTAGGAGAAGGGATTTCGATGTGGATTTTGTGGAGGAATGAGGCAGAGGACTCTGAGAAATGAAGGGAAGAAGCGTATATATAGGGACAGGGAGAGGATGGATGAAGGATTTAAAAAGATGAAATGCGAGTTTGAATTGACATCTGAGTCAGCAGGGGCCCACACGTCGATCATCATCCAATAATATTCAGATATTCGTTGATAACATTGGATTGTGACGCGTTTGTCAATAAAATTAAGTCGCACCGACCCTTCTCCATTTCTTATATACTGTGAGTCTCATGCAGTAAATATTGCTCCCTTAGTTTACGATTAAGTGTATTAAATTTTTTTTATTTTATTATTTTTATAATATATTTTACATTTCATTATATTATTCTATTCATATTTTATTTTAATAATAATATCTCCTCCGTCCCAAGAGAGTATGCACTTTCGGCTTGACACATAATCTAATGTAAATTTAGTAAATTTATAGTGTTAAAGACCTTATCATATGTCACAAATCACAAGTCGTCTTAATGTAGAAATAGATTTATCTATGTTAATCATAAATATTAAACGCTCTCCACCTAACATTTCCAAGCTTATAGTCATTTTATATGATTTATAATTGCTCAATATTCTTTCGGAGTAATTGACAATTTGACACACTTATATATATCTCTCTATCCAGACGTTAGTTAATTAATAGTAGTACTATTACATAAAATAATTTTTGTTCCATTTTCAATTTGATTTGTTTTCACAGGATTCCCTTTTAAAAATAAAAACTTATATTTATTACTCCATTATTATCTGATATTTTATTCACTTTCAGCTTAATATATAAAATAAGTACCACATAAAATCTTGTACTTTTATGAAAAAATAATTTACTTTAAGACAAAGAAAGTCTAGTATGTTAATATTTGTATTTATGTGTTGCAATTCCTGAGAATTAAATTACACGATGTTGAAGCTTAACATAATAACTAGCCGATATATGTCATCTGTCACACATAACTCAAATTAAGATTAAAATTAGTAAAGAAAGCGATTTGGATTAGTTAATCATAACCAATTAATCAATTGAAGATGGGGTGTTCTGTAAGGGATGGCGACTAATAAATATTAAAACGTGTATAACAAAGTTCCTTTCACTATTAAATTTAAAAGGTTTGTTCACACCCCCAAAAATAACAAAATAAAAAGAGAATCAAATGACGAAATTCTTTCGGCTCATAAACTAAAGAATTCCATACCAATTTTTATGAGTTTTAGTTCGTAATTATCTTAGAATTGTGTCAAAAATAGGTATACACAAAAAACGAAATATTGATAAATGAAATAATCATATGAAAACAAAAGGAATTAAGACATACAGAATATAGTTTGGAGTCTTGAATGGTTGCCCAGATTTAATCTGTTTGGATAAATGGTGTGAAAAATGTGTGATAAAGACATCAACTGAACGTATTAATGATTCTGCTTTACTCTTGTGCACTTGTTTAATTCTTATATCAAAACTAGAAATTATGCATTTTTTTTTTCATGTTTATATTTGTTTATATTTAATCCAATTTTGGTAGCATATTGACCCTGGACACTTTCATTCTTTATCAACCTTCAATAATTGTATATTTATTAATAATATTGATGTTGTGCATCATACCTTAAAACGCATTAAGGTTATTAAGTTTGAAGATCCAAAGCCATTGAATTGCAAAGTATCATCAACTCACTTTTCACCTCTTCTTTTAGTTTGAATTCATCCTAACATTGAAGATTTAAATTGAAAAGGTTTCATGATGTAATAGTACTAGTACTTATTTTGAAGTTATTTACAAATTGCTACCACCATTAAAAAAAATACAGGGATTTGATGTGTGCAATTAGTAAAATAAGAGAGAACTAGTGTCATTGGATTGTTAGGTCCATATTATTAATAGGGCGTGTGATCAAATACTAACTAGGTTACAGTAATAATTAATAACTAATATCAATTTTGTATGTTAAAAATATCAACACAAAGACATAAATTTATCAATCTTCTTGTGTTGATAAAATTATATCTTTGTGTTGATATTTAAAATTTACATGTTATATTGATATAATTATGTCTTTGTGTTGATAATTTTAATACACTGAATTGAAAGTTATTAATTATTATTGTAAATTAGTTAGCACACTAATGCAATCCATATTTAAATATTTAAAACTTTTCTTAGTTAGAAATTGGACTAATTTTGGTGGACGGCCTAAAATTGTAAAATTGATTTAATTTTTTTGGACAGAGGTAGATGTCGAATCTTCTGTTGTAACATTCTGCAACAATGTGTTATTGTGAAATTTCAGTCATAAAAATTAATGTTTGTAATATGGGAATAACTATATACTTACTTTGGTGATTACTTAAGTGACATGTACTACATCTTATTGGATTGTCCTGTTATATAGTATATGGCCTAATCCTAAAATAATATTTTTACATACAAAAATTTATTCAACTTATTTATATTTTACACACACACAACTTTGTTGTTCTACATGCCAGTTCAATAGGTAACTAATAATGGAATATATGAACTATATATAAAGCATCCAACCTTGAAATCCTTATAATTTATGGAAAATCTGAATATATGAGTGGCATCCAACTTTACATATGAACCAAACAATGCATGAATTAGGTAGCTTCTGACAGATATTATTTAGGATATCATTTTTATTTCAATAACGTGAAGAGCGTGTAATAAAATTTATTAAGCTTTCAATAGTTTAAGGAAGTTAGAGATGAAGAGTCATAGTTTTGTTGGGATATCAATAATTTTGGAACGTTAATTCAAAATCATGAGTCAATTGTCTTGTCACGCTGAATGTTAACGAAGAAAGCAAATAAACGATATGGATATTTTTAGTGGCCACACGGCCCACTGACTTAGATCAATTTAACATAAAAAAATTATCACCATTTTCATTTCATCAATATACAAAACTAAAATTCGATGTTGAGTAAAATCCTGTGTTTAAAAATAAAATACTCCTATTATACTAGTAGCAAAGTCGAGGACAAGGATGGTGATGACAATATCTCAAAACCAAAAGCTTAGGGTAAAAAAGAAGATGAGATAAATTAAGGTTGCAACAATGGATTAGTTTCGAAAAAATTGGCAGGTCTGAGCTCAAAAGAATCATAGAGAGTAGGCATAACCGGAAAATCCTCTTGATTTGGGGTGTGATGAAATCCAAGTGTATACCACACCACCAAGTCTGTGTTCACAATTCCCAAATTCCTACAACAACAACAACATGTTAGTAACTATGTCCTATAATCAATGTAGCTACAAATTTGAATTTAGTAAACTGACCTACGGCTCCAAACAGCCAAGCCATCATCCCCACGGCTCCTATCGGCATAGAACCCTCCGGCCCATCTCTCCGACCTGTTGTACCGAGTCACCCACACTTGATACTTTGTGTAAGCAGCCCTTCTCTGCGGGTAGTCGTCATCAGCCAACAATGACACAGCCGCTTTCCCACTAATTAGCCTGTAGCTCACCTCGTTCCCGATCTCCGTCTTCTTGTTGGGATTCGTGATGTAAATGTCCACCGCCTTCGATCCTACTTCAAACCTGCCCTTGCCTTCTCTTTTCACAGTTTCCTTAACTGCTGTCCAGTAACTCTTCCTAGGCGATCTCTCGCCTGCCTTTGTCCGTTTTCTTCGTAGCTCGGACTTAACTAGTGAGTTAGCTTCACCATCAATGTCTAGGTCTAGATAATAGGTTATGAAGTGATCATGGTTGTTTCCCACCAAGTTTTCTGCTACCAAGTTGCCATACATATCTCTACTTATTTCCTCACTATTTATGTATCTTGTAGCCTTCATTTCTAATACACCTGTTAAGCTTACCTGTCATGAGATGAGACAAATGTATTCAAAATAGATCTTATAAATAGAATCAAGAGTAGTATAGTAATACTTACTCCTACTTTGATTGATCCACTTTTCTTGAACTCCCAATCAAGAATGTAGTCATAGTTTCCAACTGTTGCCACCATTCTAACAACCAGATTCACCTCAGCCTCTCCACTTGTGATCTACAATCATAACCAACTCAATTTTAAAAAATTAAAACTGTTCAAAAAACACTATCAATAATAAAAAAAGTTTCACATGTATACCACTTTTCCAGGCACACCAACTTCTGTGTGCCTCCAAGCCACATTCCCAGTGTAGAACTCGAAAATGCAGATGGCACGCGGCACCATCTGCGCGCTCCCATCTGCGCCTGCCATATGTCCATCCAGATACACAGCCCCGCCTGGGCAATCCATGCCCGGGACAAGGCTACTAGCCGACCTACCAAACCCGAACTCACCCACATCCATGAAGGTCCTGTCATACCATTCTTGGGTTGGATCCATATACGGGACAAACGTCTCCGACACGTGGCCTCTGTACAGAACGCGCCTGCCAAACACACTAGCCGCTGATATGATGGGGCCCGCCCGTGCATTAAACGCCACGTGAAACTCCCAATTAGCCCACTTCACACTATTCCCTGTGATGGTTATCTTGTTGCTGTTCCCACTGCAAGAAACAGGGCTAAGCCTCTGCCTTTGGAAATCAGTGCCTTCAGCTTTAGGCAATGGTTCTCTTGGTCTATCTGAATAGCTCAAAACTCTGTTTTCCTCAACATCTACTAGAAGACTTATTCCTTGAATTGGCCTAGCCCAAATATTTGATGTCCCATTTCTGTAAAAGCATGTGACCTTAACAACTCTTCTTTTTGCAGCCTCTCCAAACCAGCCTACTGTAAGGGGCAGGCATGTCACCTCGGATAAGTCAAGCCCTCGTCTCAAGATCGAATTTTGAAACGAGGGATGCTTCAAAGACAGCCTGATAGCCTTGAAAAACTCATCAAATGTGAATGGAGGGTAGCCATATCCTTTGTAGACTTGGTCGGAGACAATTGAGCCCGTGATCAAGTCTACGATAAGCTCACGTGTTTCACCACCAACACGAACCACTGCCTTAGCTCTACGAGGGAGGAATGGTGTGCGGTGCCTGTTTGAAGACAACCATTTTATGACATGATGCTTTTCTGGCTCATCCACATCAACATAGTGGAAGGTTATGTTAGGAGATGAGGCAGAATGGGATTTTTGGATGCTGAGTTTAACCGTGTGGATTTCTTGAGGAGTGAGAGGGTCTAAAGGGTGGCATAGAGATGGAGATATGAAGAGAAAGAATGCAGAAACAAGTGAGAGTGGGAGTATCATGGCATCAAGAATTGGATGTGAATTTGTTTGGTTCAAGATTCAACCACTGTTAACATTTATGGTTTTCAAGAATAGGAATATTCTGTTTATAACTTCAGTGATTGATCCGAGATTTTAGTCTTGGTATCCCATGTTACTAGATGTCACCTTTTCTTTGCTCCAAAGCAAAACATATCTGTAAAAATTAATGAGGATTATGTAGCAAAGTTTTTGACTTGCTTTGAGGGCTAAGTTTACTTGATTTTCTGCTTTTCATTTTTGAAAATTGAGAACTACTTATTCATTACGTTTCATCTCTGGCTGCTGTAAACTTTTGATAATAGTAGCAGCCACCAGCCCCTTTTGATATAAGTAAACAATCAACTTTTAAATATGAAAAGTAGCTACATATTAAAAGCAAGAATTTGGAATCTTATTTGATCCATCTCAAAAGTAGAGGCAAATTTGGACAGAGACACTACTGAACTGAGAAGTTTGAGCCAGCATGAATTTTCATTCCCATCTCTTGCTTCGCGTAGAGCGTAGGATTGTGCTCGAAAAAGTTGGATGGCCGGAGCTCAAACGACTCAGTCAGCGTTGGCATGATCGGAAAATCTTCCTGGCATGGCACGTGGTGGAAACCTAAAGTGTACCACAACACAATGTCCTTGTTCTCAATTTCCCTATCTCTGCATTATATTATATGGCCAAATAAAAAGAGATACAATTATTAGAAGTCCTAAACAATATCATTGCAATTGATATTATATAGTATGGTAGCATATAATATATGTACCTTTTGGTCCAAGTAGCCAAACTGTCATCTCCATGGCTTCGATCAGTGCACAAACCTCCAGCCCATTTCTCAGTCTTGTTGTAAGGTGTAACCCACACATTATACTTACTGAACGCTCCTCGGATTTGAGCATAGTCGTCGTCTGATAAAAGGGTGCCGGTTACTGATCCTGGCACCAGCTTGTAGCCCACATTGTTGCCTATCTTAGTCTTTTTGTTTGGGTTCACCACAGACACCATTGTTGCTCCTGAACCAAGCCTGATTCTTGCATCAGATTCCGTTTTGGCTGCTTCGCTCTCGGCCCTCCAGTAGCTCCTCCTAAGAGATATGTCTCTGCTCACACGAGACGTCTCGAGGCTAGTCTTGATCAAGGAGTTTTCTTCACCATCAACGTCGAGATCAAGATTGAAGATCAAGAAATGGTCATGGTTCACCCCTATTGTGTTCTCTGCTAATATTGTGCCATACACTTCCTCATTTATCTGATCCTTGTGTGTGTAAACTGATCCCTTCACTTCAAGTAGGCCAGTCATCCCAACCTAGTCACTCAAACAAATGCAAAAGCAAATTCAATAAAATCATCAATCTTGGATACTCTTTAATCAAAGAGGCAAGAATGTGAAGACTAACTACTCACAGTGACTCTAATGATACCAGTTTGCTTGAACTCCCAATCCACAATGTAGTCATAGTTCCCGACAGCCGACACCATTCTAACAACGAGGCTGGACTCGGGCCTGACCTCCGTTATCTGCAAGCATGAAAGTCAATTTAAAAGGCCTAATAATGAAGAGTGAGACGAAAAATGACTTGCCGTTTTGCCAATTATTCCAAGCTCGGTGTGGCGCCACATGACGTCTCCTGCATGTTTCTCGAAAATGCAAAAGGCGTTAGGGATTCGCGCAGGCGTCCCGTCCCCTGAGGTGAAGTAGGCATCCACGAACACCGCATTTTTGGGGCAGTCTTTCAAAGGCACAAGCGGCACTGCAGCGACACCGAATCCAAGTTCACCCGAATCAAAGAAAGTTCGATAATACCACTCCTCAGTTAAGTCCATGTATGGTATGAACACCTCAGACACAAATCCCCTGTACATCACTCTGCGCTGCTCATCCTTCTCACTATCGTAAATCGACGCCATTGATATCACCAAACCGGCTCTCATGTCGAACGAAACATGCATCTCCCAACCTCCCCACCTACACCATTTCAACAAACAACAATAATTCAAGATTGAGGCATCCTGAAACACAAAAAAGAAAAATTACCTCAAAACATGTCCATCGAAAGTGAAATGGCAAAGTGGTGCATCCTCATCTTCATGATCAGCATCCGATGGAGTGGAGCTTGTGTAGTCCGTTCCTTGAGCTTTAGGGACGGGAACCACAACGCGGTCGCGGAAGCCAATGATCTCCATCCGATCAAGATCAACTGCAACCGTGATGCCCTCAATAGGCCTCATGTACATATTAACCGTCCCATCCAAATAGTAACACATAACTCTCACCATTCTCCTACTCTTCTCCTCCCCAAACCAGCCCACACTAAAGCTCATGCACACCAATTCCTCCATCATCAGCCCTCTCTTCTCAATCGAAGCGACAAAGGGCGGATACGACACCGCGAGGTTGCTCGCAGCCACTTGCTCCTCTATGTTCAAGAGAGGGTAGCCGTTGCCTTGGTAGAGCCGGTCAGAAACCACCGAGCTTCGAGAAAGGTCAACGATGATTTCATGGGTGGCGCCGTCGATACGAGCAAGGACCAATGCTCGGCGGGGTGGGGCGGAACGGAGGTTGGAATGCCAGAGTTGGATGTGAGACTTGTTCGGCTCATCAAGGCCAACGTAGTGGAAGCTCACGTTGCCGTTGCAATGGCTCTTGACGATGGATCCGACTTCACTCAGCTCCGACGGAGTTAGGGAGTTCAAAGGGTGATGGCTATCTTGGATTGAAAATGAAATGCTGACTAAGATCACGAAGAAGAAGATAACATGTTTCAGTGATGGAGCCATTTTTTTGGCTCTGTTTCAGGGTATGGAGGTGATGATTTTCAACTTTCAAGTGGACAATTTTATATTGTTGGAAAGTTGCAAATAGCGATGCCTAATTGGAAATATAGTACTCTATAGTTGGTGAAAAGAAAACGACCTTATTATTATTTTTATTATATTTTGGGAAACATGTGATGCGCCTGGTAAGGGAATATGTTGTACTCTATATTTATCATTATCATTCTTGCTGCAATTATCATTCTTTCATATTTTATCATATGGGTTACATGATAAAACAAACTAATAAAGTGGTACGATAAGATTTCCATATTTTCATCTCTTTTTTAAATAAATTTATCATAAAAGAGAATGAACTAACCAATTGTAAATTGTAAACATACTTTAGATATCCAATCGATTTTGTTCAAAAAAATATACGGTTAATTGTCGTAAAAATTTTAGTGGAGTAAAATTTGGTTGAATTCTAGTCTGTCTTGCAATTTTGAAAAAAATTATGAAATTTGAATTTTTCTTAATTATCTCATGGTAGTATAATATTGTTCATAATTTTCAAATAAAATGTCATTTCTTATAAATAAATAATAGTATTATTTAACTCATCAGCGCTAACATTACTATAGTAATTGGCAACATTTGTTTGTGTTTCTAACTCCTACGCCCGATCTTGACATTATATAATTGATGAAATCAGGGTATATTTTTTTGTCCCTCGACGAATGATACTCTCTCCATCCCATTGAATTAAGTCATACTCTCTCCGTCCCGGGTTAGTCGCACGTTTACTTTTGGACACGGAGGTTAAGAAATTATATTAAATAAATAGGAGAGATGAAAAAAGTAGGAAAGATAAGAGAGAGTAAAGTAAATGATAGAATAAAAAAAGAGTGATTAGATGTTTTGTCTTTTGTTAAAAAAGGAAAGAGTACAAATAACTTGGGACGCCCAAAAAGGAAACTAGTGCAAGTAACGCGGGACGGAGGGAGTATTTTTTTTTTCAATCCGCCATATACAAATAGTTCATAATTATTTATTTATGGGATCCATTATCTACTACACGTTCCAACTATTTTTTTTTTCTCTTTTACTTTATTAATTATGTATTAAAAAAATCTGTATCAATGTCAAATGGCATATTTTTATGGAACGGATGGAGCAGGTGTTTCGAACCTAACAAGCTTATTAGCACCATTTTTGGCTTTGGTTCAGTATGGAGGTCAGGTGATGATTTTCGAGTGGAGAATTTTACTCCTTGTTGCAGAGTGCAGACTATGCAGATTGAGACGACTGCTTTTCTAAATATAGTACACCAAAGAGTCATAGACTAAGTAGGCGAAAAAGAAAACGACCATTTTATTATTTACACGTGATTTGTCTGGTAAGAGCCAAACGGTATGTTATAATACTATATATGAGAGCATCCGCAATGGGCGGCTAGCGACCGGCTAGCCGATTCGTTGCGCTGGCCGATCGACTAGCCGAACCATTGGAGTCGGCCAGCGCGAAATCGGCGAGCCGATCAGCGTGGGCTGGCCGATCGCTCGGCGCTGGCCGATGCGCTGGCCGCCATTGTGGCGGCCCGATCGGCCAGCGTCGAATTTTGTTTTTTTTTTTAATTCTTTTTTTTAATTTTTTTTAATTCTTTTTTTTTTAATTCTTTTTAAAAAAAAATTTAATTCTTTTTTTAAATTTTTGAAAAACTATATAAACGCGATTTTCTCTATCTCTAAATTTCTGTACAAGAGCAACATCTAACGATGGACAACAACAACTAGCCCAATACAAAATTAAGACCTAAAACAGAAACATGTCATACCAGCGAGACCCCCGTTCGGCTAGCGGCAAACTATAACAGATTCAAGGTGGCTCGTGTGTGGAAGCCCGGATTTTTTTTTATTATGTTATTTTTATGATTTTTAGTTAATGTACTTTTTTTTATTTAAATAAAATTAATGAATTTTCCCGTATATGTCTCGTAAATTTAATTCCGTATTTTAATCGTAATTTTAATTCCGTAAATGTAGTATATTTTGAATTATTTTTATTGCGGCTGGCCTATGGCTGGCCTAAATCTAATGTGGCAGGTGGATTTTTTAGTGTTGCTGACGTGGCAGGGGAGAGAATGGCTGGCCTATTGCTGGCCTATGGCTGGCCTAAGCACCATTGCGGATGCTGTAACCTCCATCCCCAATTAATTCTATTTTTGGCATTTTCTTCAGCCGTGCATTAATTGTCTACATTTACATTTTATTATAAATAGTAAGTAGGTCTCACATTTTACTAATTCATTACACTCATATTTATTATTAAATTAATATACAAAGTAAGATCCATATTTCACTAATTTTTTCAACTCATTTCATTTACATTTCTCAAAACCCATACCGAAACCAAAGTGGACAATTAATAGGGGACAGAGGGAGTATCATTTATTATTTTTTAATATTTCATCATATGGAGTACATGACTAAAAAAACTACTCTCTTCGTCTCAACTAAGTTGAGTCATATTCCTTTTAGGGATGTCCCAACTAAGTTGATAAAAGAACTGGCAGCGGAAGCGTTCGATAAATCAAACAAATAAATCACATAATAATCAGATCTATTTAGCAGATTGTTTAGACAAATTCTATTCGAGTAATTATCACATGTATCATGCTCATAACTTGAGTTAATCATGCTTTAAGTATAATTGAAACCTAAAACATGATTTTCTACGGAGCAGAAATAATACCTTGTTGATTCTCCAAAGAATCGTCGATGGCTAGCGACTTCTCCACGTGACGCTTTGAATACTAGACCACGGATCTTCTCTCTGGTTCCCGAACTGTACTCCAATATCACTATATCAGTATGGGCTAATCTCACCGGAATACTAGGACTTAAATAAAAGAGACAGAAAAAGAATCCTACTCCGCAGAGGAGAAGAAAATTTCGACCACCACTAAAGGGTGGGGGTGAAATTTTTAAGAAAATAAATTGTGTTATTTTTGTCTCATTTATTCTCTTAATTATATTAAGTTCTTTTTGGGCCCAGACAGAGATTTATGGAAGGTTTTGGATATGAACTCACCCAATTTACTTTTTACTAATTAAATTGAACCCACAATTTAATACAAGCTTTAGTTGGAATATTATGAGCAGCCACTACAGAAGTAATATTGAACTCTCCCCATCCAAGTTTCTGTTTTAACTTTCATTTCCCGCACTTAGGATAAAAATGTACATTAATTAATTAATGTCTGCTATGCGCTTAATTAATTAACTTCTTATAAATTCCAAGAATGGACTTAGCATGAAACGTTTATTTATTATTCTTAGAGTAATCAAACTCCAACTAGCTAGGTTCCGAATAATAAAACTTTATTTCGCGGTCCTCTTGAGGAAATTATCAAACGAGACTCACCTCGCGCACGATTCAACATAATAGCAATACTAGCACCGCTAGATATTAATCACCACTACCCAATATATCAGGATTATTGGATTGCAAAAAACCCGCACCATTTGATAAGTCAAAGTAATGCATAATCAATACCGTATGCTCAATGCTAACCTACATTGATTAAGAAACAAATATTTATCAAGACCTTGCCTTTTAGTAGATAGCATAAAGACTCGTCTTGCTGTTAGATCCGTTTAGTGTTTTACCACACCAATGTCAACTTATTTCAGTAAGGCTTAGAAATATGCGGACTGACATTGGAACCTTTCACGATGGATAGTCTAATTCCATCTAGGCCGTGAAATTCTTCTTTTTCTTTGTTTAGGACTGGCCGTGTTACCTTAAAGTGAACGACGCCCACAACCGGTTTACTAAAACAAAGACTTAGACTTTGTAAAGTTTACTTATACATTTAGACATGCAATTAACATCCATTAAATGTAAAACATAACAACATTATGACAAAAATAATCTGCTTTATTCCTTGAAAAATAAAATAAGAGTTTTACAATATTCAATCACTCGAAAGGTGATTTCTAGTATACAAACTTTTAGAGTTGAGTCATTTCCTTTCCCGACATAAAACAAAACATTCAATCACTCTTACTTTATTCCATAATCTGCTTTATTCCTTGAAAAAATAAAATAAGAGTTTTACAATATTCAATCACTCGAAAGGTGATTCCTTAAAAAGAGGAATAATCTGCTTTATTCCTTGAAAAATAAAATAAGAGTTTTACAATATTCAATCACTCGAAAGGTGATTTCTAGTATACAAACTCTTAGAGTTGAGTCATTTCCTTTCCCGACATAAAACAAAACATTCAATCACTCTTACTTTATTCCATAATCTACTTTACTCTCTCGTTATTTCTCCTACTTTATTCCTCTTTTTCAACATAAAAATTCTTTTCCTTTTGACCCGTTTCCTAAAAATGAAATTCTCCATTAAAAAAATGGACCTCGTTATTCACTAACATTAGTTCCACGTACTTCTATCTTACTTTATTCATTTTTTTTTATCATCTCTCGTACATTACCAATTTTATATTAAAACTATGTCATTATTTTATGTTAAAACCCATGTCATTTTCAGAGTTTCTATTTTTAGGAAACTGAGAGAATAATAAACTAATTAATTGAAATTATATTGTAAATATCCAATCGATTTTGTTCAAAAAAATATATGGTAATTTTCGTTGAAATTATACTCCATACAATTTTAAAAATCAATTAGAAAAATTACAAATTTCCGTTTTTCTCGATTATCTCATGGTAATATATTGTTCATATTTTTCAAATAAAATATCATCTCTCATGGCAACAATTTTTTTTGAATATTACAAAATTTGTTGTTTTTGATGCCCACACCCGATTCTGAAATGATATAATTGATGAAATCAAGGCACACTTCGGTCTCTAGATAACTGATAGTCATGGTTTTTCATTATAAATAAAACATATTTTATAAATTTTAATATTAAATTAATTAGGTTAATCTTGTTAATTAAATTCATAATTAAGTTATCAATTCAGTCTAAATATGTTTGACCATTTAATTTTAACTGAAATGTTAATTCTAGAACAAATGTAAGTGCCATTGATGGGGTTTGGTGCCCTTTGCATCACAAAAGATTTGCATAAGCAAATAAATCATATAAAAGATATATTTGACTGATTATGTAATTAGTTACATATTAAACACATAATTGCTAAAATGCAAATATTTTGCTTAAATTACTGAATTTTACAATCCATCTCCATATAAATATTTTGTTACTTGACAGGAGTAGGTTTCTCGTTTAATTGACTTCAGCTTACACTAAATTTTTAAATTTTTTACAATAATTTCCATGTAAATTTTCGATAATTGCACTCGATTTTTAGGTACCTAATTTTTTTAATGATATTATTTGCTTAAATTTAATTAATATAGTGCTATAGGATTGACAAATAATCGCAGTTTGAGATAAGTTTTAGTTGGCCTTCCAAAATAAAAAAAATAAATAAATGAAGGTATAAGAACCGACGAAGAAAATAGTACTCCTTCATCTAACTAATGGCAACATTTGTTCATTGAAGTAAAATAGAGAGAAAATATAGTAAATAATTTAATATTTTAATGAATTGAGAGAAAATGATAGGATTATTTTAAAAGAGAAAGTGGTCGATTGAGACAAACATGATGCAAAAGGTGATCATCTTAGATACGAGGAATTAAATTTTTGGGTTTTGGGATTGAATATTAGAAAATCACCATTTTTAAAATATTAGACCTTCCTAAAAATACTAGTATTTGTAATTTTAATATTTTTCTTAAAGAAGACTAATAGAGTTTTTCATAATCAATTTTCCATGTGTTATGTGAGTTGAATCCCAAACCTACTCCTTCCGTCTCCAAACAGTTTGAACTATTTCTACTAATTTCTTTTACATCCGTTTCTAAAACGTATAAACTTCTAATTTTGAAAAATTCAAACGACATATTGCTCCTACACATCATTTTATTTTATTAACAACTTAAAACTCGTGTTGAATCCATTGTTCACACTTTTTAGAGACGTAGGAAGTATTATCGTAACAATTATAGTGCACTTTATGCTCCAAATACTATTTGCAATTCACATTTAGAGGGCTGGTAATGAGAGTAAGATACCAGTGTATCTAAATGCGAGATGGGCCGGGCTCGGCTAGAAGGCCCAGAACCTTAAAAGTTAAAACAGCCATTCTCTTAGTCGGATCGAAAACGGAAAGAGTATATATATGAGAAAAATAATCAAATCGATCTACCTTACTCATCTAGAATAAAATTCTTAATCAGTAAATATAGTAGTGGACCACAAGAATGGTGAGTGAGAATTGACAACACATATAGCATTACTTAATTAACAAGAATATCCATCAAACCCTAATTAATAGAATATCCATCAAACCCTAAAATTGGTCCTGAACATATGACCATTTTACGTTTTTGGTCCTAAACATTATCTTTTGAATTTGTGGTCCTGAACATATGGAAATTTGATCATTTTGGTCCTCCGTCAACTATTCCGTTAAAAACTAACGGTCAACGGGTTTTATTCCAATTTTGACCAAATTAAACTTTTAATTCTGATTTTTTACTCCATAATTAATTCCCTAATTATTTTTTATAAATATTCTTTTAAACCCTAAACATTTTATCACGTAGTATAATCTCAATCCTTTAACCAAATATTGAAATCAAACAATGGGTAAAAATTAGTAATCCAACACCATTATTAAACACGAAGATGATGCATCTAAATCCGAAATAAATAAACACCCAATTCTTTCACAAAATAAGTAAAATATCCAAATCATTCAAAAAAAGGCTGAGGAATTTCAAATTCAACAACAATATCAACGGCAATTCAGCTCGCTAATTGCAGCAAACTCTTCTTGAAATGCAATGCTGCTGAAAAAACTCTTCTTAAAAGTGACAAGCAACCATTGCTAGATTTTGCAAACAATCTCCCTCATTCTCACTCTCTGAACTGGATGCGAATTCCCCAATTTGCCACAACTGGACCGGAATCTCCTGCGACGATGAGGGCAACAGAGTAATTTCAGTGAGGTTGTCGGGAATCGGCCTCCACGGCCCTATTCCGGCCAACACACTCGGCCGCTTATCAGCTCTGCAGATCTTGAGCCTCAGATCCAACGCCATTAATGGGTCTTTCCCGCTTGATTTTGGAGGCTTGAAAAACCTAACCTTTCTTTATCTTCACTATAACCGTTTCTCTGGGCCACCCCATTTGGATTTCTCTCTGTGGAGGAATCTAACCGTTCTTAATTTGTCTCACAATGCCTTCACCGGCACCATTCCTAATAATAATTAGAGAATTAATTAGGGAGTAAAAAATCAGAATTAAAAGTTTAATTTGGTCAAAATTGAGATTAAACCCGTTGACCGTTAGTTTTTAACGGAATAGTTGACGGAGGACCAAAATGATCAAATTTTCATATGTTCAAAACCACAAAATCCAAAAGATAATGTTTATAACCAAAAACGTAAAATGACCATATGTTTAGGGCCAATTTTGACCTTTATTCTTAATACTGAATTGACACGTATAACTTTTTAATAGTAGCATGGACCAACATCATTCAAATACGTAAGACATACTTCTACCACCTATCAGAAATGTTCCCTTAAAATACACGAAGAACATAGATATGACATTACATTATGCTAAAAAAGTTAAGGAAATTAGTATTGTGTAGACAAACTATAAATGCCACATTATAAATAAATCAACGAGTTATTAAAAAAATTCGACCGGGCTTCATGGTTGCTTAGTAGGAGTAATATCAATTATTTTTAGAATTTCACACGTTTAAATTTATATAGCTACAAAAGAGTTGTGTCGGTATATGTAAATTGATATATAAAAACAGCTGCAAAGTACTAAAAGAAAATAAATGGAGACTTGTCTATAAGAATTATAATATTACATATTAGATATGATAAATTAAATTATAAGATATGTGAAGTAGAATTATAGAATAAATATTGGACTGAGAAAGAAGTGAAAGGCACATAAAATATAAAAATAAAAAATAAAAAAGGCTCCTTCTAGGTAAATAGGGCTCTTCTATTACAAGGGAAATACTATTATATTTGAAATAGACATTTTACCAAAGGAAATGTGGTTCGCATGATTGATTTGCAATTGCAAAGAATTATAGCAACGTTTCTAATAGAAAAAAGGGAAAGTGTAAAGAACCTAAACATGACTCCTGTCTAAGCAAAAACACACTTGAAGTTTCTCTCTCTAAGCTCGGTAGTATTTCTCTCTACAAACTTGTGTAAATTGTTGAATATGTCTTGACCACTCACCCTCTCCTCTAAATGGGGTGGCTGCAATCCCTCCTCTCTCCCTTCAAAAAGCTGTGGATTCGTCTAAATGCTGCTAAGAAGAAGAGTAAGTATAGTAGATGATCATCATGCACTTACAATATTTCTTAATTTCTATGTTTTTCATGTTCGGATTTTTGTTAGGTAGAGGGATGTACATTTTGTACGAGGATGTGAAATCGTGCCCTTATGAAGACGTCCATGTGCTTTGGTCCATATTGGTGGAGGCACATCGGCCACCGTTGCCACTGCCACTGCCGCCGCCTCCCAAGTGACGTACGCTTCTCCATTTAGCAAGAAAAGCGTATGACACGACGGGAAGAAACCAAAGAGACAGAAAAGTGAAATACATACATGTAAATACGATAGAAACTTTCTTTTACATTTCGCTTTTCAGTTATCCTTTTACAATTTTTCAGGCTTATTCGAGGTAAAATTAATACACAATGCTCATACATAATTTTAGTCTACATAGAGTTACACACCCACGAGTTTCCAGAATTATATGATCTGTATTATATTACTATTTACTACTATTTAACATTTTAAATTTTTACAAAAATATATATTACCTTATACGCCTCGTTTATTTTAATATATATATAGTATTTATTTAATACACAAGGTAAAATTTGTTTTTTGATAGAATGTTAACTGTAAAACAAGCTCTAGGTAGAGTCCACTTAAAGATCTTGATCGATAATTGAGATTAATTTTTAACAAGATATATAAATATAATGTATTTTATGAAGTTTTACGTAAACAATAATGAATTTTCCATTATATGCTTTTTCTCACGCTAACAATAATATTATACGCATACACTAATAATTTTTATACTATAATACTATAATTATTCTTAACTAGTTAAATGAAAGTTTGTGTAATAATTAATCAGTGATTGAGAAGTATGTAGTTATGGTAAATTAAAGGTAAAGATAAATTAACAAAAATTGTACATACAATCAAATTTTAAACCAATTTTTATTTAAATCGGTTTTCTTATTAATTATTATTTCTTTACTTAATTGCCCTTTTGCTATATTTGTAAAGTTCAATCAATGTCAAATTACATTAATATTTATGGAAATAGAGTGTGAAAATATTAAATATGGATGATCACTTCAAAATAAAAGTACCACTTATTTGGAAAGATCGCATAAATTGAGGTTACACTAACAATTTGGTTGATAACATTTTTCCTAAAGCATTAAACATTATTCAATAAAAAAAATTTGAATGCAAAATAGTATTATTATTTTATTGGATGGCAAAGCATTACGAAATATTTAATAAGAAAATATTTGAATGCAAAGTGTTAGTATTATTATTTGGTTAAATGATAATATTAAAAAATTAAGTATACATACATATAGTTGTTCATATACAGTGTAACTTATAATTTTAAGAGTTATTTAATAATAAAATAATTAGATAAAAAATACTAATATTATTTTGTTGGACTAGCAATAAGAGATTTTGTACAAATGAAGTAGCCATTTTTTATAATTACAAATTAAATATTAATGAAATAATTGAATGCAAATGACTACGATGACTCCAATTGATAATCACAATACTAAGAAATTAAGTAGTTGTTTTTATAAATTTAAATTTTAATAATTATTTAATAATTAAATGTGAATGACTATGATTATTTCGTTTGATGAGAAATCAAGTATATATATAGTCATTTTTATAACTTAGAATTTTTATTTAAAAAATTAATAATAAAATAATCAGATGTGAATGACTATGAATAAATTGTTTGATGATAATACTAAGAAATTTAGTATACATGCATGTAGTTGCTTTTATAACATAAAATTTTAAGAATTATTTAATTATAAAATAATTGAATTAAAAAATACTATTATTACTTATTGGGATAATAACACTGATAAATTAAATATATATGCTTGTAGCCATGTTTTTAAATTCCGAAATTTCAAAATTATTTAATAATAAAATAGTTGGATGTGAATAACTATAATTTTTTTGTGTGATGATAATACTAAGAAGTTAAGGAATCAAAATAAACATAAGAGTTTAAAATAAATCAGATTACTTTCTCTAATAGATATTTGGCAACCAAACATTGCCTAAAAAATCAAGCATATGTCCATGTTGTTATTTTTATAGCTTAGAATTTTAAGAATTATTTAATAATAAAATAGTCACTGGTTACGAGTGACTATGATTATTTTGTTTGATGGTAACACTTAGTAATTAAGTATATATGCATATTGTCATTATTTTAAGTATATATATGATATAGTCATTTTTTATACTAAGAAATTTAAAAATCATGTAAGAATAATTAGATGCAAATGGCTATTCTTTTGATGATAGTACTAATTAAGAAATTAAATATATATGCATGTAGTCATTTTTATAAGTTAGAATTTTAAAAATTACTTCGTACTAAAAAAATAATTGGATGCGAAAACTATTGTTTTTTCTTTTGATAGTAACACTATTAATTAAGAATATATTCATATAGTTATTTTTTAGGAGTATAATTTACAAATTTTAAAAATTATTTAATTATAAAATATTAAATGTGAATGACTATGATTATTTCGTTTTGTGATAGCACTAATTAAGAAATTAAGTATATATGCATGTAGTCATTTTTTAAGTTTAGAATTTAATTAAGAATTACTTAGTAGTACTAAAAAATTAATTGGATGTGAAATACTATTGTTGTTTCTTTTTTTATAGTAACACTTATTAATTAAGAATATATTCATATAGGAGATAATTTACAAATTTTAAAAATTATTTAATTGGAGTATAATTTAATTGGATGTGAATGACTATGATTATTTCGTTTGATGATAATACTAAGAATTAAGTATATATGCATGTAGCCATTTTATAACTAGAAATTATAAAAAATATTTATTAATAAAATAATTATTTCATTTGATGGTAAAACTAAAAAAATAAGTTGAAGGAAGAAATATCCTCATTATTGTTAATGGAAGAAGAAGAAGAATAGTAATAATAAATTATACAACTAATGTATATTATGTACGTAATTGATTACAATTTGCAAAGATGTAGTAGTAAATTATTTCCTAAATGTGAAAATGCCGATTATGGAAAACTTAATTTTTCCTAAATGCTCATAGAAGGGTAATCACGTACTACATTGTTATAATTAATTATGATTCATTTATTATAAATGTAAAATTCCTAAATTGTCCAACTTTATATATACGATTTTTGTTAATTTATCACTACTCGTAAATTAAAATGAGCTGTTGTTGCCACGTCAATTTCCGGCAGTTAATGTGGCAGTTATGATAGGTTCTTCACAACTTCCAAAGTTTAAAGGTTGACTAATGAATTGATAGAGCTAAGTTTTTCGAGTAGTCATTATGATATTTAAATGATAAGAAATTTCGGATCGATGTTTGATTATTATGGCATAATCTATGATTTTGGTAACTAGTATTATAAAAAGTACATGTCATTTGTATTTCTATTGTTCCATTATTTTCAAATGTAACTCATTATTTTGTACTATTTGTTGTCATTTAATACATTAGAGCCTCTACGATGGCAATAGGTCAGCTATAGACTAGTCACATGTTAGTCACTCTCTCTCCCTGTCACGTCATCAGCACTAAAAATCCACCTGCCACATCATCATTTTAATCAAATAGGCTAGCCTAAGGCTAGCCACAGGCTAGCCGTAATAAATATAATTTAAAAACAACTACATTTACGAAATTAAATTTACGATAAATTACATAATTAAATTTACGAGACATATACAGGAAAATTCATTCATTTCATTTAAATAAAAAAAGGTACATAGATAAAAAAAAGTACATAATAAAAAAAAACCGACCTTCCACACACGAGCCCCGCCTCTCTCTATTCCTCATCGTCGTCGCCGTCGTTGCCGCTGCCACCCGGGACCTCCACACCGGTGGCATCTGAGCCCGCGTCTGAGCCCCCCATTTGTGGCCTCGCGGCATCCAAATCGACCCGCATGCTCTCGAGCATCGAGTGAAGAAACCTCTTCTCCGTGGGGTCAGTTGCGGCCCTCCAATCTTGGAAGTCTGAGACCCACTCGTCCATCCAAACTCCACGGGTACCGTGGGAGTCTGAGACCCGCTCGTCGCCGGACTGGACTCGTTGTTGTTGTCCATCGCTCGATGTTGCTCTTGTACAGAAAGTTAGAGAGAGATAAAACTCGTTAAAACAAGTGGTGCAAATGAAAATGAAACTAAAATCGCGTATATATAGTGTTTCAAAAAAATTCAAAAAAATAAAAATAAAAAATAGCGTTGGCCGATTGCTCGCCGATCGCCAGCCTGCAATGGCGGCCAGCGCATCGGCGAGCGCATCGGCCAGCGCCGATAAATCGGCTAGAGCTCGCCGATTTATCGCCGAAAAGCCGCTAGCCGATTACAATGGTTCGGCTAGCCGACCGGCTAGCGACGCGAATCGGCTAGCCGGTGCGCTAGCCGCCATTGTGAATGCTATTATAGAGTAGCTTTTCGGTGTCAAATTTTCTGTCGCAAGCCAAAACCAATTGAAATTATTGACACACTTTTAATATTACTATGTCCCATCTTAGTTAGTTCGTTAAGATGAGAATTAAAAAAAATTGTGTTTAGTAGATTAAATAAAAATATTCAAAAAAAAGAATAAAGTAGAATAGATGAAAGAGAATATCTTAAGAATAACTTGAGATAATCCAAAATAAAATACAATCCAACTAACTTTAAACGAATGGAATATTATAGTGGATACTGATACTATATCTAAAGGCAATTGCTAATATCGTATCAATATAGACTAATAGTTAAAAGTCTAGGTAATAAAATAAAGTAGTATTTGCCAAACAAGATTAATTGTTAAGTCTAAGTAATACTACAATGAAGTATTATTTGCCAAACAAGGCTAATAGTTAAGGTAATTACCAAAACAAGACTTTCACAAGGAAAAGAAGAAGCTCAATCTTATTAAGGAGTATAACACACTGGTTAAAAAAAACTCAGTCACAGGTGACAGTGGAGAAAGAGCAGAACTTGTGTGTTTACGGAGTTGAAGACGCGACGAATTCAGCCACACGCGGGAGCCACTGTTCAAAGTAGATGTGGCTATCCGAGTCTGCTCGTGACAAAGCACCAAGAGGAGTGACACTTATCTGCAATAGAAGGCAAAAGTTAATCACTGAACTAGTTGAGATCTCTACACTCCGAGAATCATTTTGGACAGGGACATACATATCCATCTCGAAGTGCAAATAAGTCTAAGTCAGTGCCCCCAACTTCCCCGCGTGGTGATCCTGTTACCTATTAATAAACAAAATCAGGCCGTGTTAAAATCATATAAACACTACAAATGAAACGATTTCAAGCCGCCAATAGATAATACTACTATCATACTTCTCTCTCAAAAAAACGGTGTTCGTCTTGCAAATTCAAAGCCTCTGATTCAGAGTATGATGATGCATCCATATCCATAGTCATTGTTGATAACATTTTCCCTCCTTGAGTGTCACTACTGACTTGCCTCCACCCTGTTTTCAGATGTGTAGTTGCCTGCTTGGTCAGCCGGTAACCCTGCTCAAGGCCCAAGAACGAATCCTATCATTCTTCTTTCAACCACAACACCATGCACTACAACTATCAACATATCTTAGCAATTTAGGGGGGAATTCATCAGTAAATAAAGCAGAAGAAGGCCTGAAACCTAGATCATATGATGTAGTAATATTTAATCTTAATTCAAGTACGGATGATGATTTTTCCAAAGCAAATACTACAATATTACCTTATGGTTGACAACATTGGTTGGCACATCTATATTCAGAAAACAGTTGTGATGGTAAGTTTTATTTTTGATTTCAGCTAATATGGAACTGATCACGGGCAAGCAAACCTCAGCTGCTAATGCAAAATCATTGACATTACTAATCCCATGAACCCTGCATGTTGGCAACAATACACACTGACTCATTCAACTTCTTCTCAAAGCTAGAAAACAAGGCTACTTATTAACAAAAACTAGTATTGGCAAATCTTTTGCATCCAAAAAGTCCATTTATATAAATAAAAAAGAAAAAAGAATGCTATGTCATGGTTACCATTTATATGATATAGAAACAGCAGGTACACCATTGAGAAATGCTTCACGAGCGCCTGCTACTGTCCCTGAATAAACTCTGCAGTTATTGATGTGAATAGGAGGTATTAGTTACTGGTTCAATGCTCAGATCCATTAAAAATTACTACTGGTTGCATATAGGCATCGAAATTGATTACTTTCAACATTTACATTGGAAATGGAAAAGTTGGCATTACTGCATTTTGAAATGGAAACAAATCCCAACACAGACATAAGTTGGAGCAATCCCTAAAGCAAAAACATTTATAGCATCCAGAACTAGAACTCAAATATAGGTGTGGATTCACTTTCAAATAAAAACTAGTAATATAGTTATAGTTATCAAAATTGATTATTCTAGATATTCCATAGCTATATGTAAAACACAAAACGTCATTTAAGTTAACATCACTGCCATTTGAAATGGAGTAAACCCAGACGCAGATTGAACTAGAAGAGTAATACAGGTATGGTTACTAACACGTGATAACCGCAGTTGCTACCCATGTTAATTCCGCTGATTACCTGAAAAAAGAGATTGAATTGTGGTCATTTTTGGCAATTCTTCATAGTTGAAAACTCAAATGCCAAAAATTTGGGGTAACAATTCTTCAGTTCTAATAAAAATGCATGCCACTAGCCACTAGCCACTAGGTAGACATACACTGTAGCAGTCTATAAACTAGAGTTAGACAAAGTTTATCTATGCACAAAAATCAGGAGCCAAATTTGAAAACATAAAGGAAAATGGGGAGGACAATCTTCTTTATAAAGAGTGCATCACCATTTCAGCTAAAGCAATATATTCTTTACCAGATCAGGCATTGAGGGAAAGAGAGCTTTAGAAATACCCAACGACGTACAGTCAGCAGGAGTTCCTGCAATACCAACAACATAACTTAGAAAAATTCAACATATGACATTTAGACTAAGTTAGGATATTGAATCATATTGAGTGACTTGAAAATACTTATCCCATTTTCAAGTTTATTCCGGTGATGTTTACACAAGTTCAGTAATGAAGTGTATCATTCATTGCACAAGTTACAGACATTAGCAGAATCTAGTACAGATCAAAAGAAACCACGCCCATCATAACATTATTTCTTCACATGCTTTTCAAAATGAAAAGAAACGTTGAGGCGTGAATGGTACACTGACCAGAAACTGCAAAAGCAACGGCACCACTGATGTCGTGAGGCTTGGCTGAAATAGGTTTTCTCCATGTGATACAGTGACTAACAGCAGACTTTTCGCTGGAAACAAAAATTAATTCGTTGCATACATCTATTATAAGTAGTTCTTCAAAATCATCATATAAAAACTCAAAACTCACCACTCAAATTTGGAGTGACAGAGTACTTAATCAATTACACATTTACACAACAAACTAGCCAAAAGAGGATAATTCTAAAATTCGTGCACTCATTTGCGAGTAATTTTTGCTGCCAAAATTCAATTGCAATGAGCTCACATACTCATATAAAGTTATAAACAACAATCTCAACTAAAATTCAATGTTTAGTTGTTCTTTTACTATATTTGAGCAATCTGTTCCAAATTATTCTTCTATAGACCATTCCTTCACAAAGAGCATTTAAACTAGAATAAAAAAAAGCATGATACACTGACACACACACCTATTAGGTGCGCAGACGAAGACTTGGAACAGATCGGAGGAAACGAGGGTACGAACAAGAGCTTGGAGGCCGGGGGCGTCGATTCCGTCGTCGTTGGTCACCAACACCGTCGGAAGATCACCACTCATCGCTGTTATGCACTCTTTGTTTTTCCGTTACTTTTATGGCGGGCGTTGAATTTTAACAACGGGATTATTGTTTTATAATACTCCACTACTCAATATTCTTTCCGTCCCCGTTCAAGATGACTCACTTTCTTTTTCAATTAGTCCCACCAAAGATGATAACTACTAAAAATAAAAATTTTTATTCCTATTTTATTATTCTGTCCATCTAACACAAAATAAAATTGCATAAAATCTCATGCCGCTTTCTTGTCCTATCATTCACTCTTTTTATAGTAAGGTTTTCCCTCTAATAATATATAATTAAGGTTTAATTTTTAACTAATAGGAGTAATACTTTAATGCTGTAACAACTTTAGTAAGTGCACTACCTTTTTTTCCTAAAACATGACAAGGTATAATCATAAAATATTATTTAAACCTAATCCATATTGTTGAATGCATTGTGTTTGTTTGTGCTCTAATAATATAAAGCTCATGAACTTTTCTGTTAAGAGTTAGTAATTTATATATTTATACATTGTGGTTATATGTTGTTTGTTTCTGCTCAAACCTGCTTGATTGTTTTTATATATTGAATTTGTATATATTATGTTTTGTTATACGTAGTACGTGTCTCTTATGCAATTACTCTCTTCGTCCCTGAAAATTTATCAACTAATTCTTTTTTCGTCCGTACTTAAAAATTTATCATTTTTCACTTTTTCGCTTTTACCATCGTTGGTAGTGGATCTCATATTCCACTAACTCTTTCTCACCTACATTTTATTATAAAATTAATATATAAAAGTAGGACTCGTATGCTATCAACTTGTTCAACCCACTTTCTATTATACTCCATCCGTCTCAGATTTGTAGTAACATTTTGCCATAAAAGTTCGTCCCATATTTGGAGTAACATTTAGAATTTACCATATTTGCACATAAAATTTTACCCTATTATTCACTAAAATTACACTCAAATGTCATTATTTATATTAAAATAAATCAAAACAAAAATAAAAAACCAAAAAGTCAAAGAGGGATCCACCTTCAACCAACTCACTTCATTTATTACACACTCCATCATCTCACTCCACCATCTCATTTCATTTATTACACCCTCCACCTCTCACTTCATTAATTACACACTCTACCAATTCATTAAAACTCGTGTCATAACTAATACTACATATGTGGGACGGAGAGAGTATTTCTTAAAACCCACGGCAATTCAAATGGCGAAAAATCATGGGGAACGATGGAAGTACTATATTACAGTCAAATTAATTAATATTTTGACTTGTATTGGAAAAGTACGATACTCCATAAATATGCCAAGGACATCATTCATTCGTTCTCAAATTGAACATTTTAATGGTCAAATACTCAAATTCGTCTCATTCGCCTTCAGCTAAAAGATACTCTCTTCGTTCCGTTTAAGATGACACAGTTTTCCTTTTTAGTTTGTTTCAACTAAGATGATACATTTCCTCTTTTGGAAACTTTCTCTCTCTAATTAATACACTCAACCACTTTTTATCACTCCTATTAAAATATTCATCTTTCTTTCTCTTTCTATTTTAATACTTACACCCACCTTTTTCTCTCTCCAATTAAACACTTTAACTAATAACTCCTAAAATCTTGTGCCGGCTAAGCAATGTGTCATCTTAGTCGGGACGGAGGGAATAGGATTTTTAATTGATTTAAGTGACTTGTTTTGAGTATTTTGACATGATGAAAATGGAGTACAGTTGCATAAAAGTTTAGGCTGTATGGGGAATTAGTTTTATCAGAATCATATTATGGGACCCTGAACTTTGTGTGTGTGGCTACTATTAGTACCGCTGTTCGAATTTGGGCGAGATGTGAGTTTTAGAAGAAGACCTATAGTTGTTGGGCTTATAGTTTTTGTTGGGCTTTCTTGGACTCTATTTAAGTCATATGGAAACTCTTGAAGCCCTTCTCCTCCTCCTCAAACAACATTGAACTGACTTAATTTTAGGGGTGAAAATGAGCTAGAGCTATCAGAATTGGGGTAAAAATATTATGGGGATAGTTTGGTCAATTCATAATTATTGTGACATAAATAATAAGAAAAAAAAATAAAAGAAAGAGAAAAATTCGAAAATCGGTTATTCTGAAAAATTTGCATGCCACGATCTCATATTCCGAAAGGTCAGCGTATTTCATCCCAAATTTCGAAAGGTCAGCGGATTTAATCCCATTTTCCGAAATCTCTTGAAGGGATCATAACAATCAAAAGAATGAGAAAGAACAGAAGTTATAAAAATAGAACAACACAGTTGTTGCACGCCTCAATGTAGTATACTCTGTATTTAAAAAAAATTCAAGGAATGATTCAATTTAAAGTGCTCCAAATAACAGTAATTCATATTTTTTTAGCATTCGGCTTATTTAAATTTCTGGTCACGTCACTTATATAATAGTACTAGTATTATTTAAGACATTACGTATATGTAGATTGAATTATTGTACAGAATAAATTGTGACAGATACTACACCACACAATTTAAAAAAAAAATGCTTACTCAATAGGTAATTAAACCAAATACCTCTTGTTAAAGAGTGTCTTGTGATGATTTATCGATTTAACTAGCCCTTATTGGATTGGGTAGATTAGTTAAATGTACATAACATTTGGAGGTATCTTCCAAATCATGTGCTACTAAATTTTATTCTTCATAAATAAAATAGGATGGAGTATTTATATATTGATGAATGTCTCTTTTGCCGTCGACGTCGTGTGTGAGGCAGGCATGTCAGCATGTGCATATTCCATTTGTGTGTATATAAATAATTTATATACTCCATATGGCTACTCTCACGCTCACACATGTCGCTCGTTGAAGGACCACCTCTTTCTTATTCATTTTTTTTAACCTGGGATTTGCTAAAGTTTTGTTTAATTACTAAGCCATACATACTTTTAGTTTTAAATTTTTTGTTTTAATAATAAGCTTCGTATCAGAGGCATTGTCGCCGTATGTATGGTTTCCATCGATTTTGCAGGCCCCGAATTATAGGTTTTTGCCTTTAACCTATGTATCTCGTAACTAACTGAGTCATTTCAGTTTTTTTTTACTCGTTTTGAAAAAATAATGGTAAATAGTTAAATTGAAGAGACGGTAAAGTAAGAGATAATAATATATATGAGATAAATACTTTATCGTCTCTTCAATTTAATAACTATCATTTTCCTAAAATACGTGTAAAACAAAACGCTTCAACTACTTTAGGACGAAGAGAGTATGAGATAGACTAATATTTACTTTAAAGCAAATTATTCACAAATTTAATGTTCCATCTCATTTGAATGATCACTATAATACAAAATATATACTAGTTTATTTTTTGTTACTTCTTCCATCTTATAGCAAAATCATAATTATGACATACCACAAAAGCACAAATGAAATTACTTAATTTTGAAGTCTGGCTAGCTCTTTGCACTAATTGGACTATTGATCTGATTTCCTTCTCCAACATGAGTGCTTTCCTAATTTTCTTCACCATTATTGGAAGTAATGTATGTGGCTCTTTCCATTTATAAACATCATGACTAGTATATATTTTAATCTACAAGATAATTAAATGTGTAAGAAAATAATTAATTTGTTTCCCTTGTATGAATTGATACAAGTAAATGGAAGAAGTTTGGTAGACCTAAGAATAGTGATGCCACAAAGGTTTATGAAATAATGTGACAAGGACCAAGAGGAAAACATTAATGTCTTGTACCATCCCAACCACAATACAATAACATGTGAGTGTTGGGAATAAGTCGTGTCTTTAGCAATATTTTTGTGGCTATGGATTAATGCTAACTTACAATTTGCACATATTCCAAAAGAAAATTGAATTATCGCCTTTTCACTTGCGTTTTTATTTGAAATTGGAGTACATATCAATAGAATCAATGACTTTGAGATATAAGCATCATAACTTTGAATGATTATGTGGTTCTCAAAACTTCTTTTCATTTTTATTGCATTAAATATCCCTCCAACCCCGTCATTTTTTTTCTTTTCCTTCTAAAAATCTTTCCCCTCTCCCAGTGCCGCCCAAGCCTATGAGAAATTAACTCTCTCCGTCCCTGAAGATTTATCATCTATTTCCTTTTTAATCCGTCTCTAAAAATTTATCATCTTTCACTTTTATCATTTTTGGTAGTAGACCCCATATTCCACTAACTCATTTCCACTCACATTTTATTATAAAACTAATATATAAAAGTAGGATCCACATGCCACAAACTTTTTCAACCACTTTCTATTACATTTCTTAAAATTCGTACCGGGAATGGTGACAAATTATTGGGGACGGAGGAAGTATATGCATGTATCTTAAAGATGTATGTATCTTAAAGATGTTATATCACTCTGGCTTATGTCATTTTTCACGAAAAAAATGTAAATTATATGGGTAGTTAAGTGACCCGTAACCATTAAATTTTTTCCATGCATGTTTACCATTTTTATTTTTATTTTCCAATATCTTGATGCTAATTAATTAAGTATGTCAGAAACCTTGGTACAAGGAGAACGTAAAAAATTAGAATACAACATTGGAGCAATTTTTATTAATTTAAAGTAAAAATAATAAAATTAAGAGAATTTTTTTGTTAACTTAAACTAAAATTAATTATATATTTAATTTTTTCTATATTAATTTAATGCAAAGTGCATATTTGGTAGGGTGGATAACTCGTCTAGGGATGAAATTCTATGAACAAAAATATCACACTTAGTACTAGTATTAATGTATTATCCTAGTGTTTGTGTAGTTAGTAACCTCCATAGCCACACACTCTAAAAAAAGATTTTGACACCTAATATTACGAAATTTTTTAAAAAGTTATTTTTTCCCACGAACTTTGGATTTGGCATATCTAACAGCATTAAAATGGAATAGATAATCATATCTGGCTTCTAAGGGTGTCTCTAATGGCGGACGTCCCGGTAGGACGTCGCCGACGTCCGACCGGACGTCCGCCGTAGTGGGTGGGAAGGGCGCCCACGCCCGTCCCGAGTGCCCGTCGGATGGCCTCGCCCCTCGCATCGACGTCTGACCGGACGTCCGCCACTGTGGTGAAGGTCGGACGTCCGCAATTTTTAATTTTTAATTAAAAAAAAAACACTCTATAAATAGGGCTCCCCCAACTTCATTTCATTCACACTACTTGTGTTGACAACTTAATTTTTTTTTCGAATGATGTATGTTTTTTTTTAATGAAACATTCGTATTTCTCGTTCGTATTCGTGTCGAATTTTAATTCCGTGAATTTTAATTTTAATTGTGAGAAGGGCTAGTGGAAGTCCTAGTAGGAAGTCCTAGTGCAGTGGGAAGGGCTAGTGATGTGACAGTGGAATGGGAAGGGCTAGTGCTGACGTGACAGACAGTTTTTGTGGAAATAACTAGTGGATGTCCTAGTGGGAGGGGCGCCACTGGAGACACCCTAACGATTTTGTAATCACGTCATTGTCATTTTTCAACGATGAAAGAGTAATTAATGAAATGTAACTGAATTTTGTTGCTGGTGAAAAATTAAATAACTACTACTCCTATATTATACTAGTTTGTAATATATATGTCAAGTTTAAAGTTTAAAATTTAAAAATTAAATAAAAATAAAAATGGTGATATTAGCGGCAAAATCCCATAAAAAAAGTACTATACATACTCCTAATACTCTTTCCAGCATTTGTAGTATTGATAATTATCTTTTGTGAATAAATGTTAAATAATTAGTTCTAAAAGATGACGATGATGACGATGATGATGTATTGTACGTAAAAGTACAACGATTTCATCATTTTCTTCCCACAACAAATAGATTTTTGTCTAATTAGTGGTTCGAATTGCAAACCCCACCAAAATTATTATACACTATACTATTTGAAAGAATTTCTTGTAGGGTAATTGAACCCATTAAATAACCACAATTCCTGACCTGGACGGCTGGACCAGATTCTTATTGCTGAAAATCAGCATTCAAAATAAAATTTTATTTTAAGTAACTGATTATCGTCTATGAGACTAATTGAAAATTGCCTGCACAAAATTACTTGTAGAAATTAAATATTTTTTCCACTGTTCAAAGTATCACTTTCATAAATAATTTGACTAGATAATTTATAATGAGGTGCTTATTATTTTACTAATTAATTAGTTGATCACCTAAGTTTTATTTAGGCAAAATATTAATTAAAATACATCATATTTTTATTTCGATTATGTATCTTTGACTTTGATAATTGAATACTCGAATCACAAAATATTACTATGAAGACGGCAGACCTATCATAAAACAATTTTATACGATTAATTTATTTGTAAATGCACACATATCATACTCAAATTCGAGTTATTTTAAAAAAAAAATGATTGGAACTTGGGTCTCCGATCAATTTCAAAAACTTTAAATTCAAACCTATTTTTTACTAATAAATCTTTGTAATACTTCCTCACATGCGCTTTGGTTTCAACGCCGATCCGATTTATAATTCACTCTAAATTTTAACATATACTCTAAATCAGATTTGGGGTTAGTCATAATTTTATTTCATATATGAGACGAGTCTTGTCTAATAAAAAATATTCCATGACACAAATTTTAGGAGGAGTTATTAGGTGGAATAAGTAAAAAAAAAATATAGAATATGTTAAAATTATTTTAAAAGAAATTTATTTTTAAATATAGAAAATTAATATATTGAGTGAGACATAGAAGCCAGAACCAGATCCCCATTTATGCGATCCAACAATGAAATCTAATTCCTAAAATTTCTCAAAGTATTAAAATTCCAACCATCGTAATCTTTTTATCGCCCGAAATCCACTTTCTATTAAATTCTTTTGCACTACCACAAATTTGTCTACTAATATCTGATACACACTTGTGCCATGACAATTGAGACTTACGTAAATGGGTAATGCTATGTGGCCACATTATGGCTAGCCATAAAATGGCATTCTAGTAAATTTTTTATGTTATGGCTATTAATGATTCAAACACCTCATTTAATGCTCTAATAACTTTACATTGTTACCCTTTCTATTTAATTGTAGTTGTTTTTATTGATTTCATTTCTCTAATCTGGTTCTTATGTTTCTTTTTTTAGATTCATTCATTTTTTTAATTTTCTATTTTCAGTGATTTATTTTTAAACTATTTTTTATTTTAAGTTTAAGTTTTATCTTTTTTTAAATATTTATCTATTATACCACACTAAAATTGAAATCAATAATAGCTTATAAGTTGTGACACGATCATATAGCCTATAATACTTTTATCATATTATATTTTAAAAGTATCGATTATACTATAAACATAGTGTGCATAAAATATAACTTCATAAATCAATATACTAATTATTGTTTTATATACTATATAGTTGTATTTACATAATTATCTTTTTCTCTTTAATTTAAACACACTATGTTAGGTTCTAACTTAATTTTATTTTAAAAATTCATTAAATCTTAAATAGATAATATTTGTTAAAAACATAAAATTTCCAATTCCCTGTAAGTCTCTACCATCTCCCACTCTCTACAAATATCAAAATCCTTCCCAGCATTAGTATATTAATCTATGAGCCTATAATATACTTCTAGGAGTATTATATTTTGAAAATACGTAATCATATCATAATAGCTTATATATTAATATACTTTCCAATTCCAAGTCTTGATATACTCTAATAATAATAATAATTAATATTATTATTGTTAATATAGATTATAATATGTGCTACTCCATGATACCGTTAGTCCATTACCATCCTTTTACTTATTATTTTACTTTGTACGTAATAAGATGTTAAAAATAGTAATGATGATAGTATAAATTAATCACCTACATTCAAAATGAGCTAGTTGATGATCGATGATGGAATTACTTCTAAAACAATGATAATTAAGATTAATTTTATAAATGATTACTAAACTATAGTACTTGTATCAAATTAATTAAACAAATTATTTCTATCAAAATGAATACTTATAGTATTCTTTAATGTTTTCTTCTATTTTTTAATTATATTATTACAAATAAAAATTATAATCTTACAAAAAAGTTCAAATTAAATTAAATTGATAAACTATTTAGTTACCACACCTTTATTTGTTCAAAATAATGTAAAAAACATAATATCAACATGGAATTTTATTTGAAGGGACTTCTTTCCGTATTTTGAATTACCTCTCATCTTGGGCATATATTGGTGATGGTAGTTGTTATTTTGCCTATATGCAAAGTGCATTACTTTTTACCATAAAGTTGTTGTAATTGTAATTTTAAATAAATACAGTTGCAAATATAATGATTATTGTACTAAATTCAATTGATAAATATTTCAGTAATTCAAATTGAATATGGTATCAATTGAAATTTTAGTTAATGAAGATATAATGAATTTAAGAACGACTAAAACACTAAATTATTTCATTAAATATAAAGATCAATTTAAATTTTTTAATTAATAAATTGAGTCGAAGAGCAATTGAACCTTCAATTGAATTTAAGATAAGTTTGAATTTATAATCATTCAAATAATAAAAAATGGAATAAATGCATTAATATATGATTAATAGATTTCAAGATAATGCTTATTATTAAATATTAATAAATTATGTTATGGTTCAATAATAAAAAACTAAGTAATTGAACAATATATTATATCATATTTGTAAATCAACATGGAATCAATCTATAATATGTTTAATAAATAGTATACGTATAAATTAATAATAAAAGAAAATGAAACTGATGTAGATAAGCTATTGCATAATAATTAAAAGTTATAAAAAATATTTAAACATCACCATGACACAAATGTTGTATTTCAAGTAAAAGGGTACAATAGTCCTAATATATTTGATGTTTTTGAGGTAAAATGATTTTGATGAATTAGCAATAACTACACCATATTTTATTAATTTTTTAAGTGTAAGGTTGGTCACATTATAGCCATTTAGCATCACTCTACATAAATAGCTACTACCTTACGTGAAAGTTTGTCTCAGTTTATTATTTCAGTAGTCCGTCTTTGAAAGTTTGTCCCATTTCACTTTTTTATCAATTTTGGTAGTTGATCACATATTTCACTAACTCATTCATATCCACATTTTATTATAAAACTAATATATAAAAGTAGGACCTACATTACATTACACTAACTTTTTCAACTCACTTTTCATTATACTCCATATTTCTTAAAACTTGTGTCGGATCAAAGTGGGACAATATTTGGGAGACAGAGGTAGTAGTACTCCATCCGTCCATCGCCCATCCTCGTCTAAGATAATTTACCTTTTCTTTGTCTCATAAAAAATGATATAGTACTTTATTTTATTTATTCATTTATTTATTTTTACTTTATTCTCTCCACCTAACACACTAAATAGTATTCCCTCCGTTCCATAGTAATAGATGCATTTCATTTTGCGCATTCGTTTTGAAAAAATAATTATTAATAGTTAAAGTGGAGAAACGTAAAGTAAGAGAGAGAATATTGTAGATAAGAGTCTTATCTATAATATTCTCTCTCTTACATCTCTCTCCACTTTAACTATTTATTATCATTTTTTTAAAACGAGTGCAAAAAATGAAATGACTCTATTACTGCGGAACGGAGGGACTAGTACTATAATATATAAAATCATGTGTCGCCCAATAAATGGATCATCTTCCTTGAGACTTTATTCTCTCCACTTAACACACAATATATAATGTATAAAATTATGTGCTTCCCAATCATCTTTCTTAAGAGGGAGGGGATAGTAATGTAAATACTCCTTTTGAAACTTTTGAAATGATAAGTGTTTAGTAAAATAAGAGAAATAGAAAGAAAAGTGTGTTAGCGAAAAATGGATCCCAGAATCATAGAGAAAGAAATTTTCTTCTATTTTTGAAGGGCACGGATAGAAAAGAAAAAGAAAAAGTTTCTATTTTTAAAGGACGTAGGAAATATTCTTTTTGTCCCCCAATAAGAGTTATGTCATTTCAGTCTGTCCCACAATAAGAGTTCAATTTCACTTTTACCATAAGAGCATCCACAATGGCGGCTAGCGCACCGGCTGACCGATTTGCATAGCTAGCCGGTCGGCTAGCCGAACCATTGTAATCGGCCAGCGGCATTTAGACGAAAAAACCGGCGAGCGCTAGCCGATTTGTAGGCGCTGGCCGATGCGCTGGCCGCCACTGCAGGCTGGCGATCGGCGAGCGATCGGCCAGCGCAATTTTTTATTTTTTTGTTTTGAAATTTTTTGAAACACTATATATATGCGATTTTAGTTTCATTTTCATTTGCACCACTTGTTTTAACGAGAGGATCCTCCCCCCTATCGCCCCAAGACGTCCAGTCGGCACCCCCCACCCGCGTACACCTTATTCTCGCGTCAAAAAACGCGGGAACAGATGTACAAGGTCTTCCAAGATTGGAGGGCCGCAACTGACCCCACGGAGAAGAGGTTTCTTCACTCGATGCTCGAGAGCATGCGAGTCGATTTGGATGCCGCGAGGGCATAGATGAGGGGCTCAGACGCGGGCTCAGATGCCACCGATGTGGAGGTCCCGGGTGGCAGCGGCAACGGCGGCGAGGACGGCGACGACGGTGATGAGGAGTAGAGAGAGGCGGGGCTCGTGTGTGGAAGTCTGATTTTTTTTTATTTTTTATTATGTACTTTTTTTTATCTATGTATCTTTTTTATTTAAATGAAATGAATGAATTTTCCCGTATATATCTTGTAAATTTAATTCCATAATTTATCGTAAATTTAATTCCGTAAATGTAGTTGTTTTTGAATTATTTTTATTGCGGCTAGCCTGTGGCTAGCCTTAGGCTAGCCTATTTGCTTAAAATGATGATGTGGTAGATGAAATTTTAATGTTGATGACGTGACATGGAGAGAGATTGGCTAGCATGTGGTCCTGTGGCTGGCCTAAAGCCATTGTGGATGCTCTAAAATAGTACATAGGTCTCACATTTCCCTAACTCATTTCACTCACGTTTTATTATAAAATTAATATAAAAAAATAGATCTTTTATTCCACTAATTTTTTAATATTATTTTTTATATTTCTAAAACCGTGTACATTACTACTTCTGTTATGCTATGCATTGACTAGAAAACTAATAATCCATTAACACTCTTTATCGGTTGGCCCTTCTCTTCCATCTAGCTGTTCCAATCCTGTCTTGAACAATTTTATTTACGTGCATCCAAAAGTGGGTGAAACTTAGAGTCAATCACTGTGTCACTGTGTGTTGTACGTGTTTTCTTTTGTATTTTTACAGCTCGTGCTGAGATAGAAAGTTTTGGTTCCTTTTATAGAGAAGGAAAGCTAGAAAAGGAAGAGGCGTTTTGTCTGGATTTGAGATTTGTGGAGTATGAGTTGTTGTGGAATTAATAAAACACTATTTTTTCCTTTTTTTTTAATAATGGTATTTGATGGGTTTTCCTAGGCCTCCTCTTCCACATAAATCATGCTTAGTATTTATTCCCTTTTTTCTTGAAAGTTTCGATTTTTCCCTTCAGTTGAATTTATTGATTTTAGGTATTCATTTTTTAATTTTTAAATTAGTAGTAGTACCATATTCATTTCTCTCTCTCCTCTCTTAGAAAGAAAAATCAGATTATAGGTGCAGGAAATGAATGGTGTTGTTGGATTTGATGCAGAGGATTCTGAATTTGTGGAAATTGATCCAACTGGAAGATATGGGAGGGTGTGATATGGCTTTCATTCTCATTCAGTCTATCTATCTTCTTACTTGATATCATTTTTATTTAGTTTCTTGTTTTCTGATTGCAGTATAATGAGATTCTTGGAAAAGGGTCTTCTAAGACAGTGTATGTATACTTTAATCAATATTGAGCTCTTGAATAATTTCATCTTAATCATTACTAAATGCCCTGATTTCATTTTTGATATGTTTTTCTATCCCCAATGTTAATGCTTTCTGGCAGTTATAGAGCTTTTGATGAGTATGAGGGGATTGAAGTAGCCTGGAATCAGGTGAAACTTTATGACTTTCTGCAAAGTCCAGAAGATCTTGAGAGATTGTATTGTGAAATTCATCTTCTCAAAACTCTAAAACACTCCAATATTATGAAATTCTACACCTCTTGGGTGGATACTACAAATAGGAACATCAATTTTGTGACAGAAATGTTCACTTCTGGCACCCTCAGACAGTAAGTCTGTCTGTTTGTTTGTTCACAAATAATTGCATTAATTTGCTTCAACTCTTATGGAGCTTTATTGAAATTTGGATTAGGTATAGGCTGAAACACAAGAGGACAAATATTAGAGCAATCAAATACTGGTGTAGGCAGATTTTGCAAGGGCTTCTCTATCTCCACAACCATGATCCTCCTGTTATTCACAGGGACCTCAAGTGTGACAACATTTTCATCAATGGGAACCAAGGCGAGGTCAAGATTGGTGATCTTGGCCTCGCTGCGATCCTCAGGAAATCCCATGCCGCACGTTGTGTTGGTGAGTTCCAACTTCCAATTGATTGAAAATCTTGCCCTTGCTTAGGATTTTGTCACTTGAATTTTGTCAGGAACTCCCGAGTTCATGGCTCCGGAGGTGTATGAAGAGGAATACAACGAATTAGTTGATATTTATTCATTTGGAATGTGCATTTTGGAAATGGTGACATTTGAATATCCTTATAGTGAATGCACTCATCCTGCTCAAATTTATAAGAAAGTGATCTCGGTGAGGATTTAGCTTTAGTTTTATTGTTGCGAACTTGAAACCTAGATAATGTGTTGTTTTAACATAGCTGTTTCGTTACAGGGAAAGAAACCGGATTCCCTGTACAAAGTTCAGGATCCTGAGGTTCGTAGGTTTGTTGAGAAATGCTTAGCGACAGTAACTGATAGGATGTCTGCTTGGGATCTTCTCAACGATCCGTTCCTTCAAATTGATGATTGTGGTTACGATTTGAGGGCATTGCAGTATCAACGGGACTGTGGTGAACTAGGCCCTCTTTTAAGACAGCCTCTCTTGATCAGTGCTCATCATAGCACAACGAGTTCTTTAGTTAATGGCTACTCAAATTATATCTGTTACGATCAAGAGCATGACTTGGATTCTAACTCGGTTGACTACGAAGCAACAAAGATCAACTTATTCATGGGTCAAGACGATGATCAGTTGGAAAATCTTGACATTACCATCAATGGGAGAAAGAGTGAGGATGATGACATATTTCTTCGACTCAGAATTGCTGATAAAGAAGGTTGGTTTAGTTTCAAAACACTCGAATTTGATTCCATTATTGATGCTGAGAATGATTCTGGATTGGTTGTTTGCTTCAGGTCGAGTGCGAAACATTTACTTCCCTTTTGACATTGAAACCGACACAGCACTGAGCGTTGCGACTGAAATGGTTGCTGAGTTGGACATAACGGACCAAGATGTGACTAAGATAGCGGAAATGATCGATGGTGAGATTGCTTCCTTGGTTCCTGAATGGAAACCAGGATTTGGCATAGACGAGAGCCCTATCAAGAGTGGTAGCGTCTGCCAAACCTGTGCTTTGGGTGACGCAGACTACTTGGGCAAGACTGTGCACGGATGTGGATCAGTCCATGGTCGCTTTGAAGAGATCACGTACCAAGTTGAAGGGTCGGAGCAACGTGTGACTGATGGTGCTCACTACACAAACATATGGGTGCAGCAAGAGAACCACGAAGTGACTTCTTCATCATCTAAAGACAATCAATTTGATCACTCCTCCAAGGAGAAGGAGACTGTCACAAGAAGTGCCGATGAAAAGGCCTCCAACGAGCAAGTATCACCTACAACGAGCAATTCACCTCAACACGATAACTATGAGAATGAGATGAGGCAGGAGCTGAGATGGTTCAAGGCCAGGTACAAAAAGCAGCTGAGGGAGCTCACTCATAAACAGCTGGGGGTTGTGAGAGATAGATCACGATCATTCTCAAGCATTGCTAACGGAGAAACAGATGAATTTGACATCAATTGTTCATTATCCAACGGGAAGCATTTCACTCTATTTCCTCTCACAGATTCTGATAGAAGCACCAGTGATCCAAAGGTCTACAGCTACGAGTCCGCTTATAATTCTTGTAGTCCCTTGCATTTGGTCACAGCCAAAAGCTTCTATGCCAGTGGTTTGCTCCCGCATTCACTCCACAGGGCTACCTCTCTGCCAGTCGATGCCACCGAGCTCTAGAACATGTGGCTGTTTCGACAAGGCTCTTGAGAGGCACACATAGCTTGAGGTGAAAGTCAGTTGGATTTGAATTGAGTGAGTGGATGTACATTACTAACTGATTCATACAACAGATATAGCAAAAATTGGTCCTCACATTGTAATTTCTCCATTCCAATACAAATCGGTTCTCTTTTTTGAAATTTTTACTTAAGTTTTTCATACTATATCTCAACTTCACATCACCTTTTTCTTTCATTGACAGTATAAAATTCACTTTCAATGAATCCCAACCTAGGTTTCTCTCCATGAGATGACTCCTTAAAAAGGAGAAAACAACAAGAAAAAGAGCTGAAGATGATAAAGACTCCTCCTTGTTCCCATTAATAATGTGATGGGAGTTCAGCTTTTCTTTTCCACAACAAACATTTTTATGTTTGCAAGCTCACTAATATGTGACTCATCAATCACTTTCATGCTCAAAAAGTAACACCAGCCATATAATCATAACTCCTAAAGAGCAGATTCCTTTGCATACTTTCTCACATCAACCTTCCCATGTTGAATTCCACACCAAATAAAACCCAAGTACAACAAAAAAAAGCTGTCACACTAGAGAGAAATTGATATGCTAGACTTGCAAATTGCTATGATACATTGTGTGATGATTTGATTTGGACTGTAACTGCAAATTATTGTATCCACAAGCAATATTAGACAGCTTGATCTATACATTATGACTAAGATTTCTGCTATTATATTTTGTTCTTGATCTTAGCATTACTTATAGTTATAAATTCTAAAAACATAGTAAAACAGAAAAATGTCATCAACAGTTGGATGCTTCATACATTCAATTGTTTGTGGTGTAATTATAGAGGAGATCATGGATTGTGAGTATGATCAAATTTAATGCCAGCTCTAAATATTAGAGTAGCCAAGTGGCCACTTTTTCTCAACATCCTGATATTATTTAACTTTGTAAGAGGTTAATTATTCAATAACTAAAATACTACTTCCTCCGTTCACCGATACAAGGGAAGTTTTGACCCGACATGGGTTTAAGAAATATAGTAGAAAATAAAGAGTATTTTCACAATTAAATATTTTCTTTACTCATTATGCCAGCTTTAATATTTTCTTTTTGTGTTTAGATGTTGGACTTAAAAGAGTATTTACTGTGAAAATAAATCCTTTATTCCTTTAAAGGTCCATTTATAAAAATTCTCCCCAAACACAATTTCGTAAAAGCTCAGCCAAGATAAACCACTCTCACTATTGTTACTTAAAAGTCACTAAGATGTTAAAAACTGAATAACGTTAAGAACGAGAATCTAACTTATGAAATCGCAAGAATGTAATTAACGTGAGAATGTAAGATACCCTTTTCATAATCAGACAAGTTTTATCATCTTTCATCCAAGTATATACTTTTTATACAATCACATGATTCTTTTCGATTTAAAAAAAAAAAAATTTGGTCATCTTCTTCCGAACTAACACTACCTAAATTATAAAAAGATTAGAAAATTGAGATCTTAAAGAGCCATGTGTATATATCTCATTACATTGAATAAAGGTTACATTTGTAATAAAATAACTAACTTTTACTCTCTAATTTCAAAAGGTTAATTTAAATCCAACAGAAAATATCATTATACAAAAAACAATCTAGCTACTTAGACCATCTCCAACCGCACTCCATAAATGAGTTTTGGTATATAAATCTTCTCCAACCATGCACCAAACTCAAACCCATTTTTGGTGTTTTTTGTGAAACAACACCAAATATGGTGTTACTGCAAAAAATTTGTGAGACATAAACCCAAAAATGGTGTAAATGGTTGGAGTAAAACTATTAGTGTGACGTATACTCAAAAATGAGTTTGAGTTTGGTGTAAATGGTTGGAGATGGTCTTAGACCATTTCCAACCATACACCAAAAATGAGTTTTGGTGTAGAAATATTCTCCAATCATACACCAAACTCAAACCCATTTTTTGTGGTTTTTGTGAAACAACACTATATTTGGTGTTACTGCAAAAGTTTTGTGAGACAAAATCCCAAAAATGGTGTAAATCTTAAATTTAGTATAAATAGTTGGAGTAAAATTATTTTTTGGTGTAACATATACTAAAAAATGGATTTGAGTTTGGTGTAAATGATTGACCTTAGTAAATTTAAAAGATAAAATAGTTAAATAAACTCAAAATTAATCAATTAATTCATTAATAAAAATAAAATAAATTAATTTAGATTAGGTTTATCAGTTCACTACTCCATTATGTCTATATAAGTGTGTGTGTATATATAAGACCACCTCCAACCATACATCAAATCCCATTTTTGGTGTAAAAATGTGCTCCAACCATACTCCATATCCATACCTATTTTTGGGTTTTTTAATCAAACAACACTAAATTTGGAGTGAACACCAAAATTGAGTATCTACTGCAATTTTTTTTTAAATATTGCATAATAGTCCTTATTATTATTTTGATAGTTGAATCAGCCGCAGCCAATTTGTATACTGTCAATTTGTGTACTAGTACAGTAGTACTTGATAGTTGATTCAAACTATCAGCCGCATAATTTAGACACAATTTGTTCATGGAATTTACATATATTTTTCTAATAAAAATAATTAAATAGAAATTAGCAAGCTGACCATATTATAATAAATTATGTTTTTTTTACAAATAATAACTAATAAATTTACTAAATAGGAATGAATATTGCTAAAAAAATCTTATTATTATTTCAAGAATATATGACCCGATATGACACAATAAGAAATAAAAGTGCTCATCTGAAACTTCAAAATGCGCTAGTTGATCATTTGTGGGAACAATGCACAAATTTTGAGTCTTGAATTTTAGCTATTTTTTATGTTTATCGTGATATGTTTTATGAAATTGAGATATATTTAAATGAGTTTCAATTTATATTTGAATTTTATTATTGCAAGTTTAGTGTATTTAATTTTAAAAGTAGTGTAATTTTTTTAAATATAAAGTATATTTAATACATAAATATATTAATAAAAAAATTTTGTATAATTATTTAAGTTACATAAATTATTGATAAAATATTATGGGACTGATATGTAATTTAAGTAAATATGTAGGTATAATTGAAAAGGTATAAGAAAGAATATAAATATGAAATATTTTTTTGGGTTTGAATTTGGAGTAAATGATTGGAGTAAAACTACTTTTTGGTGTGACCCAAACTCAAAAATGAATTTGAGTTTGATGTAAATGGTTGGAGATGGCCAAGTTGTAATCTCCTCCTCGAAATCCAGTTTCTATATTTGCATGTTTATCACTTTATTAATCATGATTATTGAAACTATTTTCATTAACTGCTCCACCTCTCCATAATTAATGTATGTTATCTTCACAAACCATCAAACTTAACGATAATATGTTTGGTCCATTACAGAAACCATAAAATTTTTATACGCTTAAAGAAAATAAAAATTTAACATTCCAACCACCAAACTATTCACAGTTAATCTTTAAAGATCGATTTAATAGCCAAAATCATCTGAACCAAGTGGTTGTAATTGACATGGCATTGGTGTCAAAAATAAAAAAGAGGTTTAAATTTTAGGTGTAAATATGAAATTCACTTCCTTTCCACAAACACATCTACATTCACCCAATTTTCAAAATCTGAGACATTATAAATATAGAAAAAAGAACCCACAAAAATGCATGTCTCCCAAAAAAGAAAAAAAAAAGTTGTGTAGAAATATGACTTCATTCAATCAAGCTCTGCAACTGCAGCAACAATCCACAAATCTGTACTCGTTGGATTCCCATTTTCACCCATAAATTTTGTTTTTCCTCCAATAATAATTACTGCTACTTTATAATTATATTTTTTAAGTACATTGAAAATATTCCAGCATTTACCGAAGTATTGAATCATGTCCTAAAAATAAAAAATGTAAATAGATTCAATAATTAAAAATGGATTAATAATTTTGGAGTTAGTAAAATGTCAAAAATGGAATATTATTAACAAACTGATGAAGTACTGTATGTTTTATCGTAAAAACATTTCTCGTTGGGTTTCAGTTGCTTTGCCAGAAAATCACGCCACAAGATTGGAATTTGATCCCAGGCGTATATGCACGGCTTCCTGCCGAGGTTCAGAGATTCAATTTTTTTAATTGAAATGTAATCTGGTGCCCCAAATTTATGTGCGCGTTTGGTTTTGATTCAGATCTGCAAATGCTAGACTGCAGAATTGACAATCCATGTCGAAAACATTGTTTCTCGGGTGAGTTCGTGTTCAATTGCGTGTGGATTTGAAGGATTTTTTTTTTCTTATGCATGAACATGGGAGATAGTATGAGATCAGGGGGTGGTGTGTTGAAGAAGAAGAGTTCGTCAGGGTGTTTGATAATTAGGAAGAAGGTAGAAAATGGGAATTCTGGAGGGCGGTGGGAGGGTTTGAGTTGTCATAGTAATGAGAGAAATGAGAGAAAGAGGCAGAGGTTCGGTGCAGGCGGCTTTGGCGCCAGTGATGAGGATGAGTCATTGGGGTTTATGAGAAAAGTGAATCGTAAGAGCTTGCACAATGGCTCCATGGGTTATAGGAGGAGTGAGTTTGAGAACAGGGAGTATGAGAGGAGCAATGTGGGGATTGATCTTGGTAGGAGAAGTGAGTTAGGTTCGAACGAGTTTGATGAATTTAATGAGAGAAGGATGACGGATGAGTATTTGGAGGATAGATATAAGATGGTTGGGTGTAGAGGCGGTGAGAATAAGAAGGATTTTTTCGTTGGATCGTCACGTGGGAATCTGGTGGCGGATAGACGGCATAGTTTTCTTTTTGATGGATCTAGTAGTGGGAGGAGCAAGGGGGGTGAATATGCTGGTTGGAGGAATAAGGGATTTGATTTGGAGGAGGCTGAGGAAGAAATGCCGGCTTCGTTGCCAAGGTTGAAGTACCCAGAGGGGGCTGATGAGCCAATCAGGCTGCAGGGGAAGAATGGGGTGTTGAAGGTGATGGTGAATAAGAAGAAGAAAATGGAGTTACATTCTGGTCATCGTAAGTATGATTCAAGGGCATTTGAAGAAAGAATACGCTCTAGATCAGAAGATGTACCCCGGAATGACCAATTGTTTAGAATCCCCACTTATGCAGTTTCAAAGCCACCAGAAAACCAAGGTTTGTGGATGGAGAAGGAGAAAATGAATATAAAGTTGGAAAAAGTAAAACCAAAACCGAGTAAGGGCATCAAGATTAAAGAGTCAGAAATCATTGGCACAAGTAAAGGCACTACAGTCAGAGAGATGGAAACTGATGTTGATGATACCGCACTTAACCTGGCACCACCAGGTCTTCAAGTTTCTAGCTCGAAGAAAGCGGTGAAAAAGGAGGAAGAAAGAGCAGCCATAGATAATTTCACCCATATTAAAGGGAAAGAAGGGAAAATGAAGCGTGGTGGATGTACTGAAAAGCAACTTTTGCGGGAGAAGATCAGGGAAATGCTGATTGATGCCGGGTGGACTATTGATTATAGACCTAGGCGGAACAGAGATTACTTAGATGCTGTGTACATTAATCCTAGTGGAACAGCCTACTGGTCAATTATTAAGGCTTATGATGCACTTAAGAAACAGCTAGAAGAAGATAAATCAAAAAGCCAATTGGTCATTGATTCTCCTTCGTTTGCTCCTCTTTCTGAAGATCTGATAAATAAACTGACTAGGCAGACAAAAAAGAAGATTGAGGAAGCAATGAAAAGGAATAGAAAAGAAGATGGTCTGTCTAAGAGTGCCAGGAGATCTCCTGGTAGGGATGATGGAGAGAGCTCAGACAGTGATCAGAATGAGGAAACACTCAGTTCCTGTAAAAAACATAATCAGAAGTTGCAGAGACGTACATTTCCTGATACGGATCAAGCGAGCAATGGTGAACTAATGCTCGCTTGTGAATTAAGTAATGATTCCCCGAAAAGTAAATCCAAGAAAATAAAAGTTGACATAAATACTTCTGCTTCCAATTGTAATATCTTACAGGGAAGAACAAGTAAAGTGATTGGAAGATGCACCCTTCTCGTTCGCCCCTCTGTTAAGGGGGAGAACTCAGAGTCTGATGGATATGTTCCATATAGAGGAAAAAGAACTGTACTGGCCTGGCTGATTGATTCAGGGACAGCACAGTTGAGTGAAAAGGTGCAGTATATGAACCGCAGAAGGAATCGGGTGATGCTAGAAGGCTGGGTCACGAGAGATGGCATCCACTGTGGCTGCTGCAGTAAAATCCTTACAGTTTCAAAATTTGAGCTGCATGCTGGCAGCAAGTTGCGCCAGCCTTTCCAAAACATATATTTGGAGTCTGGACCCTCCCTTCTGCAATGCCAAGTCGATGCCTGGAATAAGCAGGGGGGTTCTGCGTGTAGAGATTTCCATACTGTAGGCGTTGATGGGGACGATCCAGATGATGATGCCTGTGGCATTTGTGGTGATGGAGGTGCTTTGATCTGTTGCGATAGCTGTCCATCAACTTTCCATCAGACCTGTTTAGAAATACAGGTACTTATCAGATAGTCTCAAGCATGATTTGTACTCCCTTCGTCCACAAAAAATAGGGAAATTGGTGTATGACACGGGTTTTAATGTAGAATTGGTAAAGTAAGACAGAAGGGAAAAAAGTAAGAGAGAAGGAGAAAAAGTAAGTGAGAAGTAGTGTTAGTGGAATGATGTGTAGGGTTATTATTTGTTGAAAACTTTCCATAAATGAATGTGCTCTATTTTTTGTGGACGACCAAAAATGGTAAATGTGCCCTATTTTTTGTGGACGACCAAAAATGGTAAATGTGCCCTATTTTTTGAGGACGGAGGAAGTATTTGTTTATGCATTGCATCATTCGCAGGACAGTGATTGTCTCCCCATTTGCATTTTAGATATGATTTTGTTTACTTTATTGTTCTGGCTTTTATAATCAATATTTAATAGAGTAGGATGTAGTATATATCATTTGAGCGAATTTTATACCAGCTTAAGTGTTTTGTGGATGGAAAAAAGAACAATTCCGAGAAATAGCATCTTGTAGTCAATGTTAACAAGTACTGGCACAAGACATAATCGTGTTTATCATATTCAAAATTTCTTAATAACTTGCACTGGATTATATTTCTTGGTAGTTGAGCACCTTTGTTTTCTAATTTCTATTCCATCCAGATGCTTCCTTCAGGTGATTGGCACTGTACAAATTGTATATGCAAGTTTTGTGGGGACATCGATGCAGATGAACTTACCAGATGCAGCTTCTGTGTGGAAAAATGTAATTGTTTTATTAGCTTGAAATTCTGCATAGCTCTTTACTCTCCCCTTCTGAGCTCCCTGACAAAAACAAATGCACATTTCCATTGGTATTCAAAGTAATTTTATGATAAAAAAATTCTCTTTTTTGTATTGTTTTCACAGATCACAAATCATGTAGTAAAGGAGTGCTTGCTTCGTCTATGAGTTTGAATGGTGCATCATTTTGTGGGCTGCAGTGTCAAGAGGTTAGCTTTGGTACCATAATAGCTAGCTGTGGCAATACAGTGTGAATTGTAATGTTCTCTTTAATCACCACAACGGCCTGAGGGCTAAATGAAAAATTAAAAGCTATTCAGTATATGTGGAAATTGCTATATAATGAATATCGTTGAGCGAAAATGCTGTTCATTTGTGATGACAATTGACAAATGAGGTTTCAGCAGTCGATCATGCTCTCTTCATGAACACAAGTCCAATAAAGAATATACTACTCCCTCCGTTCCATAGAAATGGAGGCAAAACTTTTCGGCACGGAGACTAAGAAAAATTGTGTTAGGTGAGTTAAGTAAAGAGAGAATAAAGTGAAAAATGAAAAAGGTAGAGAGATGAAGATAGAAAAAAGTAAGAGAGAGTAAAGTAGGTATGGAAAAATGTGTTGACTTTTACTTAAAAGGGAAATGACTCTATTACTATGGAACGGACGGAAATGGAAAAACGCCCCTATTACAATATGCATTCAAAAGAAAGGCTTGGTTTGTTTTAAATTTTTTGTTTATCCCATCTTCTAGAATTATGGATAATAATTAACGACATTTATGCACACTGGAAGTAGCAAAATCATCCTTTCGGCTCTCTGTTGAAAACTGGTAGATCCCAAGTAGTTTTAAGGAGTGCCTAGTGATATTGGACTAGGAGAATATATGCTGGGTGTAATAACTTTCTGATACTGTAAACACACTGCAACAATGTGCTCTGTATCAGGTCATGTTTGTATTTTCTTGGGGATATCCCCAATTTCTGTTTATTATTTACAGGATAGATGCATATCTGTGTATTGATAATATTGACATTCTTTTCTCTGTTCTTCAGTTTTATGATCATTTACAGAAGATTCTTGGAGTCAAACATGAACTGGAAGGTGGATTTTCTTGGTCTCTAATTCAGAGAACAGATGTGTCTGATGCCTCACACCGAGGGTTTCCTCAAAGGGTTGAATCAAACTCCAAGATAGCTGTTGCATTATCTGTTATGAATGAGTGTTTTTTACCCATTATTGACCGCAGAAGTGGAATTAATATGATCTGCAATGTTGTCTATAACATCGGGTGAGCTGTTATTTGCCTGCTGCTAAAGCCTTCGGTGCACACACTCATACATCACAAACTCTACTAAATGATCATGCTGGAAAATGGTGATATGCTTTTTTCCTTGCCTAAGATTTTTCATATCAAAAGTGTGAATATGTGGACTATAGAGCTGCATGTATGGCAAAGTGTGAATATGTGGACTGTAGTTATCTTCAACATTGTTTTTTAGCTCTTGTGGAATTGGATCCTAGATACTATGCCTATTTTTTAACATACTAAGCTGTAAGCATGTGAATATGTGTGTGCGTGGTGGGAGGTGGATAAAATGAGGGAAGGAATGAGCAGAAAGTCTGACGCAGGATTTGGTCAAATGCATTTTGAATAGGAGACTGGAATCTAAAAAAAAATTAATATTACTAACATGTCTTGAATATCATTAACATGTCTTGAATAGGAGACTGAAATCTAAAACTGAAGCATTCGTCAAACCTGAAACTCTGAATGTATAGAATACATTTATATGAAAATATGCATACATGTAGACATTATTCTAGTATTAGTTATTCTTCAGTATATATGACAGATGATTGTCTTGTAGATCAAACTTCAACCGTCTGAACTTCTGTGGATTCTATACCATAATTTTGGAGAGGGGTGACGAAATAGTTTCTGCAGCAGCTTTAAGGTAATAGAACAATTTGATCTTGATACTATCTGTGTCTGGTGTCAACAACCAAAACCCATTTCCAGGATCTAAAATAATTCAAAATTTCTCATAAGTCATAACTCTAGCTTGATTCCCGATGGTAATAAATATTACACCTCACCAGATTCTTATCATGACTGTCTTAGTCCTACATGTATTTGTTTGCGTGTGTATTTTTCCTATTGGGAAGGTGGTTGGGCCTCTTCTATTCAGTTTTTACAAGACAAAGTTGAAGAAAAATAAAATAAAAAACTAAATTATCAACATAAGTGAAATTGCAAACTGATTTATTTACCAAGGAATTATTAATTTTTGATCATTAGCATTAGCCCTTGGAGGTCTGTTTGTCATTTGTCACTTGTTTTCTTTCCCTCCCTAAGCCAATCTGATAATTGGATTTTTAATCTCTTCATTAGAATCCATGGTACCCGCCTGGCTGAGATGCCATTTATTGGGACGCGTGAAATCTACCGGCGACAAGGAATGTGCAGGCGTCTTCTATCAGCAGTTGAAACAGTAATGACTTGCTCTGGATTACTGCTGTGCTGATACATTTGTTCAGTGTTAAATTAAGTGACAAAAAAATTACTGGGAATTTAAACTCCCCCCTGCCCCCTTCATGTACTGGAATGGTGATTAATTTTTGTGATTTCAGGAACTTCGTTATCTCAAAGTCGAGCAATTGGTCATTCCTGCCATATCAGAGCATATGAACACGTGGACTTCGGTTTTTGGTTTTCATCAACTTGAGGTTGGGCTTAAGAAAGAAATAAAGTCCATGAACATGTTGGTGTTTCCGGGGACTGACATGTTACACAAACCATTGGCTAAGCATTCCGACGGTATTAAATTTCTATTCCTTCTGATAAGCTCATACTATTTCAAAATTTTGTTCCTGAATGAAATCTAAAATAGTATGCTGGCCACAGAATTCATTATATTTCGATATGTTTTGTGATAGCTTCCATCTTAATTCATCCCTATTTCTACTATAGATATGAAGGTATCTGAATCAATCAAGAACCAGTCCCAGTTGCCTGTTATGGTTGAAAAATCGGATATTGATTCGCCCATGGAGTATGAGAAACAGACGTGTAATGATTCTGGAGTGGCCCATGACACCAAGACAAACGACCAATTTAGTGACCTGGACTCTGGCTTTCCAGCTCCAGCTGCTCCTACTAGTACTTCAGATTCTATTCATGAACCTCTTGCCTGCAACGGAGCTATCGTGATCAAGTCTGAGGTGGAAGACAACCAAAAAGAACTCTCTGCTAGCTCTACTGCCTGTGAATGCAAAAACATTGATGTGCAGAATGGGTTGCAAGGTCCTCCTCAGGAAGACAACTCTCCTTTGGAGGCCGTTCTACGCAAAACAAAAGCTCCTGGTCTCAAGTCTATTTGTGACTCTGCAACTGAAACTGATCTAGTTGAGACTGTGACCAGTAGAAAAGATACTGCCGACTCTTCAAGTGTGAATATAGGTTCCTCTTTGAAGGTTCCTGAAGAAACTGACGCCTAAGCACTTGTAAATCATGTTTCTGTTCTTGAAGCATCTTCACCTAGTGCTACAAATGGAGATATGGAAGTTTTCACTAATAGTACAGCCACATCTGATTTTAAAAATAGCACCATGAAATCCTCAATCCTTATTGACAAGGATGAATGCGACGCCGAGGCCCTTTGCATCAGCAGAAGTCCTGAAGTCTCTGCAAAGGATGTTTCTGAGGAAGTGGACTTAAATTACAACCCCACCCCTATGTCAACTTTGCTGGATTCTGGAAGAAACCCGTGTAAAGCCGACATCCAGGTGCAAAACGACCTTGTAGTTTCTTGTCCAGCTCCTGAGATGGCTCTTGTGGTTGATGGAGAAGCTGCAACTTTGTCGTCTTCTGAATCTTTGGTTTAGGCTGCAGCACCCACTGAGAGAAATGCAGAATCTAATGCTGCTGATGGTGAAAACAACAGGTAAATTTCCTGTTAAATGTAGCTAGTCTGGGTTTTGTAGCTTGAAGATGCTGTGGATGAGCAGATAGAAGAACAGTATTAGGTTAACTGAAGGCTGCTCCCTCTTATTTGAAGTTCGAATCCTAACAACGCCTTATGATTTCGTATCCCGCATTGTTTGTATGCTGTGAAAATATCATCAGATCTACTATCATGCCTTGTGACTCAGGCATCATTCTTTATTTTTGATGTGGCCATGTATGTAGCTATCAATCTGGTAATTTGTATATATATTTTTATGTTAGCAAACCTCTCAAACATTGTTGGTACGAGAGTCTGATTCTAAGTTATTGCTTAAGAAAATGTAGGTTTGGATAATATTCTATCCCTCTTCCGTTCTCTAAAAATAGAAATTTATGTCACGAGTTTTAATTACTCCTTTTGTCCCATAAAAGAGTCACATTTCTTTATTTGTAAAAAGTTATCTCTCATATCATTATATAAAAATATATTTTCTCTTTGCACCCATCACACAAAATAAAACCTCCTAAAATCCCATGTCATCCCACTAGTGTGACATATTTTGTAGAACCTCCTAAAATTCTTATGCTTTCCACATGGAGTATACTATTCAGCAATCTCTTATTTCTCTAGTATCTCATTTATGGTTTGGTTTGTGCAAAATGGAAAGAAGAAGAAACCGAATACAACAAAATTCAACTAGGACTTGAACATGGGTCAGTGAGACCACCAAGCTGCGTTCTACCACTGGGCTAGCATACCGTTATTTTCAATAACACAACAATATATAGTAAAGAAATCAATATTTGGGGGCACGGATGGACCGATCCATGCCTACATATAGTATTACACATTATGTCTGCGAACTCATCTTCTCACTTACCTTTTTATGTAGCGTTTACTATGCCAAATAGTAACCTATAGCACCGGGTACTGGCTTGATACCTCCAACCCATTCCCTGCATATCAGAACAAAGATCCGGTCACACAAGGGAAGGATAGGATTTCAAGAATGCATGCGCATTGAAAAGCACAAAGTGCACCAATATAAGAACACAAATCCTTCAATTTCAGATAAGAGTTGTATTGCACGAGGAATGACTCACCATCCGGATCGAAGAAGAATACTTGCTTCGTCTTCCCATCCGGCTGACTCTGCTCATGCACCGGAATCCCTTTATCCTGCTCAAACAAAATAGGCAAATCTTCAACAAAACAATGAAGGAAACTGAATGCAATAGGATACTGAACTGCTCTTCAATTATGGTTCGATGGTAAAAGGTACTATATGTTGGTTCATTCGTCAAAAGTAAAAAATGCTGATGCTGCTGAACATGACCGACGAACACATCTAGAACTAGGTTTTATATACGAATTATACGGTAAAGCAGCTTGTTGCAATCCACCTATTGTAACACTATGAAGCAAAAACATCTAAAATAACATTGATTCAGCCAATAAGGTCCGATTAAAAACTTCGAAAGCACCTCTACACTAAATAAACATTCCCAATGATAAATCGATATGCATCATCTATAGGCTCATTAAAAACCAGAATCACACCACAGCAAACACATACTCGCCCATGCAAAGAATAAGCTAATCAAATCAACTAATTGCACAAAACAGAGAAGAGAGACTAGAGTGTGGACCTTTACTCTCTGAACAAAGGAGTCGAATTTGGGTACATAGAAACAGACATGGTGTCCTCTTGGAAGGTTCTTGGGGTCTGCCACGGATGCCACGGCGCTCCATGGACCTTCAGGGAGCATGACAGTGGGGTCCCTCTCTATGAGGTGCAACAACATAGATGATCCAAGCTTCAACCATATCACCTCGAAATCGAATTTTGGAGACTCTATTCGCTCAAACCCAAAAACCTTCATCACCAAAGTAAAATACAAAACAAAACAAGAAAATTTTCAGTAATCAAGATCAAATTCCAACTCTAGAGATCCCAAAACCCTTCATTACCAGAAAACAGAAAAGGGGCAAAAGGTCCCACTAATCAAGATTACTTTTTTTTCTTTCTAATTACACGATTCAATTGCTTAAATACTGCATTCAACAAATATGAAACGAAACAAACTTTGAATTTGATTATTTACTAACTGAATTTATCAGAAACCCTAAGATCTTAACAATTTGAAAAGAAGGACCTCTGTGTAGAAAGCGGCGAGGCGTTTGATGTCAGATGTTTCTCTAGAAATGTGATTGAGGCAAGGTCCTTGAGCTGCCGCCGCCATGATCACTTGGATTTTTAGTTTCTAGGCTTCCCCACCATAGAATTCTTACTTATACAATTAGTAGTACTTTGCATTTGAGACACCTACACCGTTCACGTGTCCACGCACAGACACTCGTGGGATTACAACTACACTTACAAAATATTTCAAGGTGATTACGTTTATTGGGGTATTCTTGTCTTCGTTATGCAAACTCTTTATTTTATTACTACCATATTGAACAAAGAATTTGTGTTTATTTTTCAACTTGTGGTATTTTATACTCTGTCTTTAGCATTAATCCTTTTTAATCCTTAATTCTCACAAATACAATCAGAATCGGATGATGATAAAATGCCAGATATATTGAACCATTGATTATTGTTAAAACCCAAACAACATGAGTAATTAAACATAAAATCCAGACATTTCTATGAGTATAACGAAAGAATATTTGTATTGCATACATTTACCTGATTGTCATAATTTGAATATTAATTGTAAATATTCCTTATTTAAAGAATGCCATGGGATCAAATATCAACCTTTATAATTGACCCAAAAACTTATATATTGCACCCTTCATACCCACTATAAAATATCATAAGCAAGTAGCTCTAATCAAAATATAACAATTTATATAGTACTACAAAAAAAAAATGTCTCGTACATTCTTTCTCTTGGTGCTTATTGGAGTTTTGATTCTTGTGGTCACTCTCGTGATTTAGATATGCTTATTGGAGTTTTGATTCTTGTGGTCACTCCCTCCCTTGCTCGTGATTTAGATGATGCATCAATTGTTAATTCGGATACAAACAGAAATAATGGAGTGGATGTAGATGATGAGATATTATGGAATATTGAGTCACTCAAGCATAACCACCACCACCACGGCCGCCGTCATGCCCCTCCTCCTGAAAGCAATCACCATTATGCCCCTCCTCCCGCGGAAAGCTTTTGAAATATACTCCTTATTGCAGAAGAAATCCAATTAATGAGTTCTTTGAATATTGTGATAGGAGGTGTTCGGTTGCCAAGATTAAATCTCATGATTAATATGTATCATGTTTGGTTCATGAGATTGAACCCTACAACTTAATCCTAGATGGATAGTCTCATGATAATTAGTCATAACCCCTCTCTCCAACTAAAATAATCGCACAACTTAATTCTAGATGGATAATCTCATGATTATTAGCCATGACAACCGAACGCCACCATAAAGTACTATTTGTAAAATCATGAAGCCCCAATCCTTAATTATTTGGGTATTGAGGTTGCATTAGTGTGCTAACTTAATTTATAGTAATAACTAATAACTTTCAATTATGTATATTAAAATTATCAACACAAAGACATAATTATATCAATACAATATGTAAATTTTAACATAGAAAATTGATAAAGTTATTAGTGTTTACTATAACTTAGTTAGTATGTGATCGCACGTATATTTGGGTTCATGAATTTCCACGATAATTATTTTCAGTAATTAACGAATGAATTTAAAAAGTACTTCTCCCTTGCAATTATGTAGGCTAATTGAGATTTTTACAAGGATTAAGAAAAACATTACTCCATTTTTTTTAGAAATAAGCCTATATATTTGGCTACGGCAATGATTGGATAATTTCAAATTGGTTAATCACCATTAGGAATATATTAATATGGTCCTCGAGTTCACTGTAATTTATCCCAATAATTTTGCACTATGATTCAACATTTATTTTATTTTGTGCACATTATCCTGAAAACGTTAGTTATTGAACAAAATTGCTGGAGAAGAATAAATCTCTACATCATTGTGGACAAGAACAGAATCCTATTTATTCTACAATGAAGAAATTGCTACATATCCAATGATCCAAAGCTTCTCATCAGTAATGAGAATATCTGTAATGTTAAAGACATTCTTCACTTAAGTAGGTGCAAGGGCGGTTCGTCTGGGCCGCCCTCTAAACTCCCAACGACCACCAAAACTAGCAGATTGTAGCCAGAATTCTTGGCTCATTTTTCTGAAATCTCTTGTCAGCCTCAACTCCAAGAACTTGAGCGTAGCAGAAACCGGTCTTGCGTTTTGCAGGAGAAAGCTGTGTCTGTACTCCAGAAGCCACGTGTTAGGATCGAACTGTACGACAGAGGAACTCCATTTGTCTTGCACCCACGAACTATTTGCTCTCCGAACAAAATAACCGGCTCTGCCACCAGACCACTGCAAACAAAGGTTTTTATTATCAATGATGACTCTTGAAAATATGTCAGCAGAAACTGATCTTCTGTTGGTTCAAGATTAGCAACTAGCATCAGAAACAAACAAATAAACTGATATATTAGCAAAAATCTAATCGAGGTAATAAAGTTTTTAAAAAAAAACTAAAAGAGGTAATAGAGTTTTCTAAGATAATAACAACTGTCTAATTTTTTAGGATTAATCACTTGTTACAATTTTTCTATTCACACAAAATATTTTCTGCAATGAACTAGTACTATTTGGACACTCTATGCGGACTGACAATCAATGATAGTGCAAGAAAACGAACTAAGATTTTGACTCTGATTTCACACTTCCAAGACAGGGTTTCATTGCGATTGCATAAACCTCTGATAGGTTGAAAGAAAGCAATAAATGTCCTTAACATGAGTACCGGTCACTTTTAAGGCCAAGAATGTGATGAAATCTTGCGATTTTCATTTAAAACAGCAAGCTAGTCTACAAATTTTCAATTTCCTCTAAGTAACATCTGTTATATCTTAAATCTAGATACAAGTGAACAGTCATTTGTGTATTCCATATAAACACATTGGACTCTGAATTCGATGCAGTTTACCAAAAGAAATTCTTTAAAAAGCGTAAAGCAGATAACAGGTTTAAGAAGGCTAGCCCCAAGTACAGGAGACCACGCGAACCCATTACATTCTATAGTTCATCTTTCCAATACTCCACAACCAGTTAAGTCCTTTTTTAAGATACCAGTTAAGTTATACTCCCTCCGTCCCGCTTTAGCAATCCCATTGACTTTTCTGCCCTCTTTTTGTAAAAATGATAAAAAATAGTTAAAGTGGAGAAATGACAAAGTAAGAGAGACAATAATGTAGATAAGACTCTTCTCTATATTATTCTCTCTCTTAATTTACCATTTCTCCTCTTTAACTATTTTTTATCATTTTTACAAAAAGAGAGCAGAAAAATCAATGGGACTGCTAAGCGGGACGGAAGGAGTAATATGCTTAGCAGTTAGCACACTTGGTGATATACATTGCTCAAATTAAATAACTCCATCTCTTCCTAAGAAACTAAAAACAAATTTAAGACTATCAACACATATGACATCCCACTCAAGATTAACTCACAATATAATTTCGATAAATCAACCACAGAATCAAGCACAAAGACAGTCAACCAAGAGGGTACATGCAAAAATGTGTAGGTAGCATAATAACTGATGATATAGTACTTCATATTAAAGCTGCTTACCTCAGTAACTCTTCCATTTATAATGCTGAATGATCTTGAATAATATTCAGCAGTAAGCACTCCAGCAGTCTGCAATGGCCATCCCCAAATGCTTACTTCCTCTGCCATTGATTTATACAGCACGCACCGCGTATTCAGCAACAAACCATCCTAAGATCCATGTCGTCATACAACGAAGAATACTCAGAAATTCATCTAATATTATTCAAAATCACTCAAATCAGACAAAAGAATAAATGGACACGATAAATAAAATTTCAGCTAAATCATATACTATCACCTTTCCACAGTAATAGAGGCATTTCATTTTCTGCACTCGTTTTGAAAAAATGATATTAAATAGTTAAAGTGGAAAAAGAGTAAAGTGGAGAGAGAATAATGCAGAGAATAGTCTTATCTACCATGTTATCCCATAACTCATCAATTTTGCTCATAAATCAAAAAATTTGACAAAACAGTGTAAGCAAAAGGAGCTAATAAAGGATATTTAATTAATTATTCAATTTCCATAACTGACCTGAGAGATTTTCCACACAGAATTAGCAGAATTGCAGCTTGAAACCCTAATTCCCACAAACCCTTCCAGTTGATTCTTCAAGAACAAAAATTTCCCATTCAGATCCTCGTGAACCCGTGAATTTCCAGCCATACTCTCCACCAATTCCGGCATTAATTGACATTTCAAAACCCCCGAAATCATCCATGAAAACCCGAACTCCAAGCCGAAAACCACAATCAAGCCAAAAAGCAACCGCACAAGGTACTTGAATTCCCCTTTCCTCTTTTGCTGAGAATTCGTAGGGATCCTCGACTTTGGCGTGGAGACTACATTACCGGACGATGCGAGAGGGGCAGGGCTTCTCCGAATTTTGGGCCTTGAAACGGAGAGTTTTGTGAGCGAATTCCTCTGAGCAGTCTGCGGCATCAAATCAAGAGTGGCGTTGAAGCTTGCAATGCACATTTCGCATTTGCAATTCGCGTCTTTTTTGCATCCCGGATAGTAACAATTTTCTCTGCTGCCGACTCCGACTGTTGTGGTGCTGGATTTGACCGAGGAGTTCGGAGTAAGAATCATTATTTTCATGGTTTCGTCGATATCTTTGGTTGTTTGAAGAATCATTATTGTGGGTTTCGAGCTGTGAGGATTTTGAATCATTTCAGTTAGATTTCCCATGGGAAATCTAACAGTAAATTGCCTTTTTTATAAATTTCAATACAACGGTCGAGTTCGATTGGCATTCAATTCTAATGAAATCATGTTTTGAAATTTTGTGCGTATAAATATATATCTATATATCAATCAATACAATATATAAAAGGGGAGTTTTGGAGATATTTTGGAAAATAAGTAAGAACTTTGGGGGTATCTAAGTAAATCAATTATAATTCAATTGTAATCATTATAAAAGAATTGTTACCTGTATTATTTTGTACGAAGCTAAATTATTATATGGATGTAAATTTGAATTCCATAATTGTAGGGATAGAATTTAACTAATTTATTTTATTTCCCTATAATTAATTCAGGGACATTTGGGAATATGAGATTAATTTCGCTGACCTTTCGAAATTTAGGATTCAATTCGCGGACCTTTCATAATATGGGATCGAGGCATGCGAATTTTTCAGAAGGAGGGATTTTTGTTTTTTCATCTTCTTTTTTAATTATTTTCCTCACATAATATATATATTGACCAAACTACCCATTTATTAAATTTAACATATCTCCCCAGTTCCCTCAAACTCACGTTTGCCTTTCCAGAAGCCAAGAATCAAGTGAGTATTTCTACTTTCCACAGCATCAAGTAACATTAACAATTACTCCCTCCGTCCACGAATAAGAGTCCCGTTTTCCATTTTTGTCCGTCCACGAATAAGAATCTCGGTTCATAATTACCATAAATGGTAAAGAGACCTCACATTCCACTAACTCATTCCACTCACATATCATTTAAAATTAATATATACAAATGGGACCCCTATTCCACTAACTTTCTTTCACCCACTTTTCTTAACATTTTTTAAAACTCATGCCATTTAGAAATGAGACTCTTAATCGTGGACGGAAGGAGTAGATAGTAATTAAGTAGATTTCGAATTTGAAAACTAACCCTACTGATATGTAAGGATATAGTGTTGTTGCTCAGTTTCTTTCTGCTGCTTAAGCAAAAAACAATAATATATGTATATGTAGATAAATAACAACAATATACTCCCTCCGTCCCTCATTAAGAGTCACACTTTTCCATTTCGGTCCGTCCCCAATTAAGAATCACACTTCATTTTTACCATAAATAGTAAGTAGGTCCCACATTCCACTAACTCAATTCACTCACATTTTATTATAAAACCAATATAAAAAAATGGGTCCCACATTCCACTAACTTTTTCAATCAACTTTTCTTTACCTTTCTTAAAACCCGTGCCCGGTCAAAGAGTGACTCCTAATAGGGGACGGAGGGAGTATAGTTTATAGGCACATACAAATACATACAATAATAAGATGAGGGTGGGGAATGAAGAGGAGAGAGAAGGCGAAGGAGAGGATGTTATGGGCGAGCTTGAGGTTCAAAATTGGGGTTTCATTATCAAGATTAACGATTAGCATAGGGAAGATGAAAAAAACCGATTAAAAAAAGAAATCTTATGAGGGATATTATGGTCAATTCATACATTTTGTGAGGGATTTAATTAAAAAAAGAAGAGAAAAAAAGAGAAAAAAGAAAAAAACCTTCATTCTAAAAAATTCGCATGCCTCGATCCCTGCGAATTGAATCCTAAATTTCGAAAGGTCAGCGAAATTAATCCCATATTCTGAAATTTCTCAATTAATTCATGACCATGGTGTTAAATTTAATTAATTATTATAATTTATTTCAAATAAAAGTAATCACACAATATTTTATTTGTAAATTTAAAATTTAACACAAATTTGAATTCCATAATTATAGGAATGAAATTTAACTAATTTATATGAAATGAGTAACGAAGTATAATAAATTTTGAAAAATGAAATGGAAGGCCAGAATGAAAATCGTTTACTCTTTTCTATTGTTACAATATTTATATTAATAATTATAATAACATCTGTTTCCCTATAATTTTGGGAGGTTTCTGTCAACTAAAATTAGTGCGATAGTTAAAGATATTTTATGTATATTTAACGTAGAATAAAAGTAAAAAATATAAGCAAAACTGTTTTTCACCACTAAACCACTATCTTGCTCCCACATACATTCCATACTTAATCACCCCAAACATTCCGATTCCAAAAAATTTCATATCGCCACAAGAGGTTTCTTCTCTCTAAACCATCTTTCTGTTTATTGTTGATCTAATGATCTCTTTTTTTGGTATATATTAGCACCTGAATTCATCATCATAAAAGAATGATTTCGTAGTAGAACACTGAAAAGTTCAAAGCAAGACCAAGATGGATAGGATGGGTAGAGGGCATATCTGTATTTGCGATGGTAGATGCAGCCTACATACGGAAACAAAAAATATTTTAGCAATATAATCGATTATGTTGACTAAGATTGGTTTATTATTTATCTTAGTTGGGTGGTTGGCTTAATTTTCTTCTCTCTAAAGTCTAAACCATCTTTCTGTTTATTGTTCATCTACTGTTCTTTTCTTGGTCATTTATTACAGATGTGAATTTATGAGCTTAACATGTTAGTTTCCTTTCATGTTATTTTATGTTTTTAGTTTGATTATTATTTTTATTTACTTTTGCTTCTTAAGAATGATATTATATTGTATACTAAATTACTAACAATTTAATTGGACAATTATTCTTCATTTTTATAGGTAGTTTGTTCATATAGGAATTATTTGGCATCATTCAGAAGAGTATCATCTACACAGTTGTCTTTTGAAAAGAAGAGAGGAGGAGAGAGATACTCCCAAAAAGACGTTGGCTACCGGTTGAGACTGCAAGGTGAAACGGCTTCGGTTATTCTAGAGAGAGGGCTTCTGTTTCTAACGGAGCTTTGAATGATGGAAAAAGAGTTTTTTCTCTTTCACATAGTACTTTTTAAAATAAGGATATAGGCCTTTGGCTAATAAAAGGAATATTGTGTTTTATTTTTCTTCAAGAGTGTCTTTTCTTTGATGCTCTAAATTTTTTAGAGAAGATATAGAGTGTTTCGACTTTAATTAACAAAATATTTACATTAATTGTAATTTTAATTTATTGCACCTTAAGAGGAAATCTTAACTTTGTATTTTGAAATCTATTAGTAAAGTGATTTATAATTCATTATTGAAATATTCTAAGTAGATAACAACCATTGTTTTTAATATTGATATGTTGATGAAGTGTGATTTAAAATAAAGTTAGAGAGCAAAAATAAAAAAAAATTATTTATTAAGAATTCTTTATGAAAGTAAAGGAATTTATTAAAACAATCAAACCCGTAAAAGCAATCACATGGAGAACATTTAAATTTAAATTAATAGAAAAACTTAGTAAAGCAATCACATGGAGAACATTTAAATTTAAATTAATAGAAAAACTTACTAAAATCGATATACTATAGTATACAATATTAAAGAACGTCGTTCGCGCAACGCGTGTAGGTTGAACTAGTATATATAAAATGCGAGTTTTGAGATTTTTTTAATAATTATTTTATATAAAGGATGTATATGTAATTAAGAGAAATGTAACATTGCTTACGGTAATAAATGTACATACGATAATTTTTTGATTAAATGATAATCAAGTCAAACATATAAATGAAACTATATAGAGTGTAATAATGTTATATTTATTTATGTCATTTACAAATTTTAGGCTGAATTTGTTTTAAAACTTTTACACCACATCGCTTAGCCCAAAATTATTTTAAGAAATAGCTAAACATAGTGACAGTTACAGATATTAAATGGAGTCAAAGGAGTTATATAATAAGTGCTATAATTTAATCATAATAAACACTATTTGACGGTTACAATAATTAATAATATAATAAATTTTATACTTAGTAATGGAATTAGCAGTTACTATTACTCTGATGAGAAGAATTGTATAGTAGGAGTAGATAATTTATTAGTGGAATAAACGGTTAAGCTAATTACAAGATTTGAAAAAGTTTTAAAATAGTGATTGGAATTATTACTTTAGGATGATGATTCTTGTGAAAATTTATTAAAATAAGATCGCATGTCGTAAGTTACATGATTCTATGTTATTTGTAAAAATTCATCGAGCAGTATATATAGGATAACAAAGTCAAACATGGATTAGTCCATAAAGTACTAATTAGTAGAAATTTGTAGTACTACATATTTAATGGTATTAGCGTTACACTAATTAGTAGTAGTAAGTTGTAACCCCCACATTATTTAGAAACGTACTGCTAAAATGATTGGAATAGATCTTTGTATATTTTGAGTATAAATATGTGTCATATGTAAGCTTATTACTCTATTCCTCATTGCTTCTCCCATTGAACTATTGATTTTTTTTGCAAAAAAATTGTTCTCAATAGGTTTTGTAGTCATTAGTACATTTAATCATTATATTTTACACTCTTTTTTAGGATTATTATATTACTAATATTGTGGTCTTATGAAAGAAAGAATATTGACACCATGGAATTCCCCTTCCATAATGATCTACCCCCTCCGTCCGCCATTAAAAGTATCGGTAATTTTTGTGCACTTGTTTTGTAAAAATGATACTCAATCCGTCCCAATAAATATGCAACATTTGGTTTCCAGCGCAGGATTTTATGCAATGTTGTTTTGTGAGTTAACGAAGAGAGAGTAAAGTAGTAAGATAGAAGAAAAAGTAGAGATAGTGTTATTTCCATTTTAGGAAACGTTTCATTTTTATTGGGACATCCCAAAAAGAAAACGTTTCATTTCTAATGGGACAGAGGGAGTAATAAATAGTTATAATGGAGAAATGGTAAAATGAGAGAGAGAATAATGTTGAGAAGAGTCTTATCTAAGTTATTCTCTCTCTTAATTTACCATTTATCCACTTTAACTATTTATTATCATTTTCACAAAACGAGTGCCCAAAAATGACTGGGCTCCTAATAGCGGACGGAAGGAGTACAACTTAGCATAACTTCATCTGTCATAATTGGAAATGACCGAAATGACCAAATCTGGAGACAAGTCAAATGTCAATAGCTTGGAATGTGTTTTTCATTATGTTATAGTATGTGTTTTGTTATTTCTTATTTTATTAAGTTTCTATCTTTCATTTTGCAAGTTAAAAACTCAACACGGATCGTGACATATATCGTACTCATGTGAGTGCCCAATATATGTCATTGCTATATCATAGTGTATTTCATTGTTTTTTTATTTGGTTTTGATTCTGATAGATTTGGTATAACGCAGGATATTGAGAAGCTGCAATATTTTCGGGATGTTGCCAGAGTATATTGGAGAAATGACGACACTTAAAATATTTTTAGTAGAAAATTTAAATATTTTGTAAAGTTAATATTATTAGTACATTTAAAGTTACATTCATAGCAAATGAATTCAATGTATCAATCATTTAGTATTATGTTCACATATATTGATCCTTTAGTAGATAATTTACTAATTTAAATCATGTTACATTTTTGCTACTCCAAACAATTTTTCGTTCATCAATAATATTTCATAAGCGGTTTTTAATTCTTATTTGAGTTGCCTATTGGTATTTTAAAGATTTCTTAATTAAAAAACTTTGTATTCCAATTTCAACAACCTTAATACAATTGAGACTACATTATCTTAATTGAGCCTTTCAAGTCACATTTTAATGGAGTACATACAAAGTTAGAATTAAAATTATGAAATAAGGAAGAAAGTTAGATTTAAAATTATGAAATAAGATGACAAAAAGGTCAGTTAGAGAACGGGGTTGGAATTTTATAATTTCAAATTTATCAAAATAGTAATTAGGGTTTTATTCAATGGGTAGTGATATATTAAATAATTTGTGCATATAATTTGTACGTATATAATCGAACTTTTTTTTGACATATTAAATATGTGTATGCAATTATTGATTTCTAATTAAAGTTGCTTTATTTATGTTTTTGGGATTGTATATTTAAGTTGTTTTACATTTTTGTAATTTTTAATCCTTAAATAATGTAATTGTAATTAAAGTGTGAATTCATGTGATGAAATTAAATCGGGTTGTGCATCACACGTGTGTGACACTAGTTGTTAAAACATATAAGTGTATTAACAGATTTTTGTTGTGAAAGTTACATCATGTTAATTGTGTTTACACATTGTTAAAATATCTCAGCCATAGGTATATGGTGATCGGGTATCATGTTTATACGTGTTCGGGATTCGGCAGGTCCAACTACCCGATTTTTAGGATGAAAATACTTATAGGCCATGTTTGGTTGGCGGGAAAGTAAAGTTGGCAAAGAAAATGATTCCTGGGAAAATGAATCCCGGGAATATGATTCCTAGTAACTTTACTTTCCTGTGTTTGGAAAATATCAAGATTTTAAATTCATATTTAATTTAAACACCAGACTAAAAATATACTACTTATTATTATTTTATTTATAAAAGAATAATATTGTAAAATTCTTATTAAATTATTAATTACAAATAATAATAATAATAATATTATATTTATTATTACGATGGATAGTTTAAATATGGATTATCCATCATAATATATAATAATATAATTATAATTATAGTTACATGGAGTATTATAGTACTCATTTATTATAACAATAAATATAATAATTATTATATTATAATTATAATATTTACGAATATTATAATTAAATAAATTTTATAAATTAAAATTGCACTATGACTTTATTGATTAATTATTAATTTATAAAATAAAATATTTATTATTTATTATAAGATTTATATTATTTAATTATATTTTTATTATTTAATAAATTATTATTATTATTATTATGAATTATTATAAAATAAGTTATAATAATGATAATTTTAATTATAGTTTTTTTTATTATAGTGAAATTAAGTATGATTTATAATTTTAAATTATTTTAAAAATATTGTAATTATTATAATTATAATTATTATTATTACTATTACTATTATTATGTTATTATTATAATTATTATCATTATTATTAATAAAACTATACTTTATTGCTTAAATATGTAAAAAGCCTAAAACTGGGAAAAAGAATACCTAAGAAAAGTTAGGATTCAGAATCCTGGAAAGTTGTACTAACTTTCCTTGTTCTCGGATTCTGATTACTTTCCCAGTTTAATTAAAAACCAAAACAAACAGAGAAACTAAAATTTAAAGAATCAGATTACTTTCTTATACAGAATTCTGACACCCAAATATGATCATAGTTAATTCCACTGCACTTATGGTTATGGTTATATATTTCAAAACATCAAATTCCAATGCATAATCAGTGCATCATCAGTTGGTGCTATATAATCTTAAAAGAAAACATCAAAAATAAAATTTTCAACGCACCATCAATCATGATCTTTGAAACAAAGATTTTTAAAACCTCTATTGTATTATCTTATTTTTTTATATATAAAAATTGTGACCTTTTTATTTGACAAGGTTCTTTTGGCTATATATTTTCGCGAATACAATCATGAATATTCACAGCATAACTAGCAATTGATTTGCATATAAAGGATTAAAGAAAATGATTTATCATCATTATAAATTCACCATAGTCATTATTAATTAAATTAAGTCAACTACCATGAATACATTAGATTTTTCATGTACGCATATATACCAGAAATGGGGTGTGATCAATTGCTAACTTAACTTTTAATTACTAATGGCAACTAATTTAAAATTATAATTTTTTTAGAAATCTAATAGTCTATAAATTGTCATGCACTAATTTTATTTTATTAATATTTAAATTTTAAAAGATAAGAAAATTATCAAAAATTAGGATTTTGAATCAAATTTTCAATATATTGTACTAAACATATCAATACTCATTTAAATTTGTACCAGTGGTAAACATGTATTTGCATTTGAATTATAAAATTCATAAATCCAGTAATTAGAACCTACATAAATAACTAAAACTAAAAAGCAAGACTAATATAGTTTTCTCGGGGGATGGATCCCCTACTGTGCTTAAAAGCACAGCAACTTGTGCTGTGGTGCAAAACGCAGGTGTGTAGGAATAAAACGCATGATTAGCTCATTCCTTTCTTTAGTTTTCAATATTTTCACTTTTCTTTCTATCATGAAATTCTAAATATGATTATCATTCAAAAATTAAATAATCAGATAAAAATGTTAAAATTTGAAAGTATTAAATAAAATTAATTAGATTTTGAGTAGCTCAAGAAATAGGAATTTTTTTTGTTAAATCATTTTTATTGGGGTTAAAAATTAAAAGTTGAGTTTATTTCATCATAATTATTTTTTATTTGGGTTAAATAGTACCTCCTCCGTTTCAGGGAAGATGACCCGTTCTTTGGGCGGCGGCACGAGATAATATGCAGCTTTATTTTGTGTGATGAGTGGAGGGAATAAAAAAGAGAGAATAAAGTAATAATAAAATTAATTTTATTTATAGTAATAATTCATCTTGGTTGAGACAACTCAAAAGGAAAATGGATTACTTTTTCAAATCCTAACATTTTTATCTGATTATTTAATTTTTGAATGATAATCATATTTAGAATTTCATGATAGAAAGAAAAGTGAAAATATTGAAAACTAAAGAAAGGCTAATCCTGCGTTTTATTCCTACACTCCTGCGTTTTGCACCACAGCACAAGCTGCTGTGCTTTTAAGCACCGTAGGGGATCCATCCCCAGTTTTCTCTTCGTCCAACAAAGAATGTCATACTCATTTTCAATATCTGTACATGAATGTGTTTTTCATTTTTGATTTTGATATCTACCCAATTTTGGGGTTCTAGTAATTTGTTTGATATTTTTTTTTCTGTGGCTTATATAATCAATTAATCAGGGAGGTGTTTTGTTTCATTTTCTGATTGTGGGATTTTAGTGGTTCTTTTTAAGGCAATTTATGTGGTTGACTGGTTCTTCTCAGTGCATATGTTTTTCAGTTTGAGATTGATATGATTTCTTATTTTGTTTTGATTGTGAAAAATTTACTTAAGAAGCTGCATGAAGATGAAAATGTACGTGGATGGCCCATTATGTCTTCTGTTTGCACCAGAGTGTTTGCATTTGATGAATGACATGTCTAATTTATGTTGGAATCGTAGTTCGGTCAACGCAATTGATCAGGTCGTATAAGTGATGGATTATTTAATTTTAAAAATAATTAAATAATTTATAATCGATCTACGCTCCGAGTAGATGATTGTGGTATATTCACTTTCTCTAAGCCGATTCCGATAAGTGAGAAATAATATATTAAAGTATGTCGAGATATATGTAGATATGTAATTAATTAATACTCCCTCCGCCCAGATTTATAGTCACATTTTGCCATAAAAGTCCGTCCCACATTTATAGTCACATTTAGAACTTTCCATATTTGGACATAAAATTTTACCCCATTATTCACTAAAATTACACACAAATGCCATTATCTACATTAAAAAAAAAAAAACAAAACAAAACAAAAAGTCAAAAAGGGACCCACCTTCAACCAACCAACTTCATTTATTACACACTCCATCATCTCACTTCATTTATTACACACTCTATCATCTCACTCCATCATCTCATTTCATTTATTACACACTCCACCTCTCACTTCATTAATTACACACTCCACCAATTCCTTAAAACCCGTGCCATAACTAAATGTTACTATAAATGTGGGACGGAGGGAGTATTATTTTGGAGACGTAGATAAAATAATGTGGCGAATGAGCATACAGAGAAAGCTTCGTAGAATGCGTGCACATTGATCGAGTCGTCCAGATACATTTCTGGAATGAACAACTACGTGAAAAATGTCAAGATACATCCGTCCAGGTTCATGCTCCATGATTGACGTTTGTAACGTCGATAACGTTAGTAACCGTCGACCATTACAAAATAGCCTTAATGGCATGTTTGACTTCATATCCTCCCATGGCCTATAAATAGTAATGCATGCTCTTGCATTCTCGACACCAAGACATACTTGAAATCTCTACACTCAAAGCATTCTCTGCATTCATAAGCTCCCTCTCCCTCCATTGTTCTTCTGTTGAAGCTATGCCCTCACCTCCATCCAGTTCGTTGGAGCTATGTTGTTAGCGGTGCTGCTTCATCAGAGACGAAGTCATTTTATCTTTGGAGATGACACGCCAATCCGAGAGCACTACCGGGGAGTATCTCGTCTTTGTTTCAAATTATTGTTTTGTTATTTTAATTCAGTTTATTGTATTTTTATCTTCATTTTTCATTTGGGTTGTATTACGCTCGGTTAGTGTATCTTTGTATCCCAGTAATCACACAAAACCAACAACCGCAAGACGAGATGTACTTGCTGATGTGTATTTTTCGAGCTTTTATATCAATGAACTAATGACACACAAGTATATCAAATAGCTCTAAAATTATAACTTTTCTGCAAGAGTACAGATGTAATTGTAGTAAAAGAGTGTTGAACCACAGGGAGGCGTACAATTATCTAATTCTAAAGCAAGTAAATTATGGAATTTTTGGATTGAGAAACCAAATTGAAACAAAAACAAGTGAAGAAATAAAAGGATAACACAAAATATAACCAACAGAGTGAGAACATTGCTCCTAATATGCCCCAGATGTGAATTAACTTAATGGATCAATTAACCTATGGATTAAAGATTAATCTAATGAAAGTTGTAAATACCTCGTTCATTCTATTCACACTGAACATGTTCGCAAATGCTTGAATTTAACCTTGCTGAACACTAAGATCAAATTCGTACTCATCGGATTTACATTCCTACGGTAGCGTGGTAAGCTCTAACCCAACTTCTAAGTTCCAACGTACATGATTCATTTACAAAATCAATTGAACATTCCTACGGAAGCACAGTAAATCTCCAACAATTATTGTAACAACATGTAAATTAACTTATCCAAGATTCATATGCTGAACACAATACAAATCTCAAACTCTTTATCTACGTTTCCACCTTTTAACCATGTTAAAGAGACATTGGCTAAAAGATATGATTGAATAATAAATCAGGCCGGGATTTATCATTTAATGTAAAAAGCACAGTAGAAAAAGATCATAATTAATACTAATCCATAGAATCCAAAAGTAATTCACGTCTATCACAAATTAGGAGCAACGTAAGAGTTTAGTTACACATCCACAACCAATAAAGAAGAACCAGAACTCATGAAATTGATGTGTAGATGGTAGCAAATCTCCTCCGGGATGATGGAAGTTGAATGATTGTACCTCCAATCTTCCTCTCTTCCTTTTTCTCCTCTCATTTCCCCTCCTTTCTTGTCTGGAAAATCTGAATAACCCCCTAGAAACCGCTCCAGAAACCAATTTGAAGACTAAATTCGGCAGTTTCCGAGAAAAACACCCGACCCAGGTGTTTTTTATGCCAACCCGGGCGTTTCTACTGGACCCGGGTGTTTTCGCAGAGTTCGCACTGCTCCACGCAACCTTCGTCAAATGTCCATAACTTCTTCATCCGACCTCCGATTGAGGCCCAAGGTACCCATACGAAGCTATTTCAAAGACGAAGATAATGGTGGTAAGATAAAAGAATTTGGACGTCGTCTTGATAGGCAACGAACACTTTAAATCAGACCCCACCGCTTTGGCTCATTGTAGTCACTCCACATGTACATCTATCAACTAATATATAATAATCAAACGTTAATGATTAATTGATAGATGATTTTAATATCAAAAATAGGAGAAATCTTGGAGTAGAATTAGCATCATTTGATTCACATCACTTGCCGTTGAAGAAGGAGTTTAGACTTTAAATTGAATCTAAAAACTTTCGAAACTAATACCTTAGCGTGAAGATGGATCTTGTTGTTGCGTTCCCCATCGCCGCTTTCCCCAATTCCAACATCTCTGTGCCCACTGTTCCCCCACTGGGTCCTCGCAGTGACCACGACTCCCGTTGAGTCCACATCATTACCCTTGATTACCCAAGCGCCATGGGTGCTAACTAACCCATTTTGGTCAACCGGTGCATCCACCTTGAGTGGCACCGATGGTTCCACATTAAGTGGTTCTGTAGGATCCTTGATTGGATTGGGTGTTCGATCTTTCGGGGTTAACACGAGTGTTGGGGCCTTCGGGGCCAACACGAAAAATGACGGTTCCACTTTTAGTGATTTCGCGAGATCCTTCAATGGATCGTGTGTTGAGTCATTTGGGATCATTACAAGTGTTGGGACCTTCAGGGCTAACACGCAAACTGACGGTTCCACTATTAATGGTTCCGAGAAATCTTCTAATGGATCAAGTGTTGAGGCCTTTGGGGTCAACACGTGTGTTGGGGCTTTAGGGGCCAACACGAGAACTAGTGGTTCCACGTCTGGTGGCTCCATGGAATCCTCTAATGGATTGAATGTTAGGACCGTCAGGTCCGGCACGAGAGTTGATGCATTTTGGATCAACACGATTGACTCCTATGTGGGGGAGAGACCTCGTGAAGGTCAACGGTCGGGAAGTCCTAATGGACATCTCCAGTTGTCCCATGGACAGGGTCCTTGTATGTGTCCCATTGGTCACAAGGGACGTCTCCCGTTCGTCGGGAGACATGAGGAGACATGAAGAGACATTACAATCCCGTCCGTGCCTTAGCAAATGTTGCGAGACATTTGGCACACGTCGGTCTCTCGTTCGTTGGGAGACATGGGGAGACATTTGGCTCCCATTCGTTCCTTAGCAAATGTCGTGAGACATTTGGCACACGTAGCTCCCCTAAAAAATATCGGGAGACGTTTGACACATATTCGTGTCTTAAAAAAATATTAGGAGACATTTGACACCTGCCCATTACATGGGAGATGTCGGGAGACATTCTACACCCGCCCGTCTCCTGAGAGATGTGGGTGACATTTGGCACCCGTCCAAATGTCGGGAGTAAGATGACTCCAAGATGAAGCCACCAACCGAGAAGCTTGGTGGAGCCAACTTCATCAAACATGCCAAAGGCAACATAGCCGCCATGGTCACTGAAGAAGTCAACCATGTCGAGAACAAATGTGTTGGTATATCGACACAGACGTCACTGCCCACGTGTGTGCCGATAGAAGTAAGTTCTATATTTACAAGACTGTTGAGAGGAGGAAGCTCAACATGGGGAACTAAGTCTCATCCAAATGTGTCGATTTTGGAGATATGGTCCTCAAGAAGACGTCCGACATGACACATTCACATTTGCCTTAAAAATGTAAGGGACTAAAAAGTTTTTTAAGGCAAATGTAAAGGACCAATTATGGATGTTAGTCTTTATATAATAAAATAATAATGCAAACATGAATTCCACCTTTTCTCCGAATACATCCGTTAGTGAACTACAATAATTATGAAAAGAAAAAAACTAACTAGTTGAAAGTAAATAGAATTGAGTTGTATATATAGAAACAAGCATCTCAGATTGATTCTCATTTAGATTCATATCTAATCCATCCCTATAAGGAAACGAACACTTCCAACTATTATATATAGCAGTAGTTGATATATCAAAAATTACTCCTACTACCATAGTCTTATACAACAAAGATCATTGATCTGACCAAGAATTATGGAGAAGAAGCAAACTGTGTGGGACTGATTCAATGTGTTATGCAGATGACACATTCACAACTAGAGTATAGTACAATGGTTTGATGAGCAAATCACCTAGGAATAAGTAAATTGGTGGTTTAGTTGAATATGTGAGCAATTGTGATCTAGATAAATGGTCCAAGTTGGAAGTTGATGACATGCTTGAAAAAAAAGACTTGATGTTACTTGATTTGAGTATTACTTTGTAAAATCAAGAATGAATATGGATGATGGGTTTACGCGCTTATTCAACAACCAATCTTTCATTGAGATGATAGAAATAGGGTTGGAAACAGGAGTGATTGATTTATATGTTGTGACTGAACTTGAACCGGCCGTTGATGTTGGATATCAAGTCAATGCTGGTGATGAAGTTGTGGAAGACAACATGCTAGTTAGCCAAGTAACCCAAGAGAAAGTTGTTGATGTTAATAAGGAAACTATAGTAGAAGTGCTTGATAATGAAGATGAAATTGAACTAATAGTGGATGATGATCAAGAAGATATGACTAGTGATGATGAGGAGTATGAAAAAGAAGTGAAGGGGAAGATGCCATCTACGAGTACAATGAAGGATACTAGTGGAAAACCTTCATTTGTAGATAGTGATTATGATTTTTGACTGATGATTAAGAAGATGAAGTAATGAATGGTCAGGTAGAATCTTGGAAAAAGATTGTAAGTGAAATGGAAACAAGGAAATATGTTGAACTTGTAGGCGATTCAAGTTCAAGTAAGTACCTTCCTAATGATTCACCGAGTTCTGATGAAGATTTAGAAGGTGAAGAATGAGTTAAAACTCAAAAATACAAGCCGGGGACTGATCTCAACGATTTAAAGTGGGAAATTGGTTTGCGATATACTTTAAAGCAAGATTTCATTGAGCTGATCCGACATCAAGGTGTAAAGATGAGTAAAAATTACGTTCTAAGAAAAATGATAATTTTCACTGCATTGCCATTTGCAAATTTGTGCTTCAAAATAAGAATAAAGTTGCATGTCCATGGTATGTTTCAATAAGATATAGGACTGTATATGGTTACTGGCAGGTCTCACGTCTCCAGGACAAACACATTTCTGGTGGCTCTTCTTCGAACCATGGATGTGCTAATGCCAAATATCTTAGTAGGAAATAAAAGGAAGACATTCGCATTTTTTCCGAAATGAGAATTGGTCAATTCATTAAAAAGGTGCATAAAGACATAAAAATTGCAATCAGTTCAGGAAAAGCGAAACGTGCTATCAAACATGCATGTTCTTTAATTGAGGCTGATTTGATACAGCCATACAAAAACTTGCATGACTACAAGGCAAAATTGTTAAGGGCAAACCCAAGTGTTACTGTAGTGCTGGCTACCCGACCACTAGATGACGGAAATCAGAAATTTAAGGCTATGTACATAGCATATGAAGCTTGTATGACATCATTCAAACTTCATTGCAGACGCATTGTCGACCTTGATGGTTGTCATCTCAAGGGACAAGCAAGGGGTATTCTCTTGACCGTCATTGGTTTGGATCCAAATGACCAAATATTTCCCATTGCATTTGCTGTCGTCAAATTGAGAATACAAATACATGGAGTTGGTTTATGAGGCTTTTGGTAAAAGATTTAGAGATTACTGATTCCAGCAGGTGGACCTTTATCTCAGATAAACAAAAGATACAAGTATTGTTTATACTACGTTTTATATTTAGGACTATATTGACAAATATTTTAATTTTTCTTTCATAGGGACTTATCAATGCAATTAAGAACTGTTGTGTGGATGTTGAACATCAAATATGTGTATATGATATGCACAACAACTTTAAAAAGCAGTTCCCTTGGAGTACATTAAAAGATTAGATTTGGGAGACAGCAAGATCGAGTAATATTCAAAGCTTTGAGAAAGCAGTGGATGAAATTAAGGACACAAATGAGGGAGCATACAAGTGGTTAATTGAACACGACAACAAGAAGAACTGGAGTCGTGCTTTCTTTGGATTTCACGCAAAATGTGATATCCTCGTGAACAACATTTCAGACTGCTTAAATAGAGTATTGTTATTTGCTCGAGAGAAACCATTGCTTGGGATGTTGGAGTGTATCAGGATATACATGATGGATAGATTCATAATTAGAAGGAAGTTTGCTGCAAGGATTGAAGATTGTTTTGGTCCGAAGATAAGGAAGAAAATTGAGAAACTAAAAGAGAAGACAGGCGAGTGCATGACGCGAGAGGCTGGAGACTGGATTTACCAAGTGAACACGAAGTGGAATGAACAATTTGTGGTTGACTTGAGGGATAGAACGTGTAGTTGTCGGAGATGGATGCTCACGGGCATCCCGTGTCATCATGCAATTACAGCTATAGAGATGGCATATGAGACTGTTGATCAGTTTGTGGATACTTGTTACTCAAAAGAAAGTTTCCAAAAGGTATACCAACCAATTATTTATCCAGTTGAAGGTTCCAACTTTTGGCCCAAGACGATGGAGCCTGATGTCATTCCACCTGAAATCATCAAACTTCCGGGTATTTTAAAAGGAGCAAGGCAGAAAACATCCGAAGAGAGAAAGGAAATAAACAACAAAAAAGCCAAAACAAAAAAAGTGAAAATATGTGAGTTATCACATGGAATGCAAAAGGTGTCTAGGAGTAGCATGATGCCTGATTACACATGTCGTAACTATGGTGAAAAGGGTCATAACAAGAGAAAATGTCCTCAGCTCCATCATCTTGAATCGGAACATGTAATTGAAGCTAGCAACCCCAAAGACGGACAAGGTAGTTACTTTTTCTATTCAAAACTTTTTTACATTTAAAAATTATAAATCGGTTTATTTCAATGTTATGCACATAATGCAGCAAAAAGCGTAGGCGTAACCGTCCACAATATTGTAGCTTGTATTATCAACCAGGTCACAAGAGGTCATGGTGTACAAGTACAATTGCTGCTATGTATATTAATCCTACTTCTTCAAGTGTGGCAGTTGCATCTTCAAGTGAGTAGGTTGCTTCCTCAAGTATGTCGGCAGCTCCATCAAGTGTAAAAACAACTTCTTCAAGTGTGGCAGTTGCATCTTCAAGGGGGCAGATTGTTACCTCAAATGTGCAGATAGCTCCATCAAGCATACCAACAACTTCTTCAATTGTGGTAGTTGCATCATCAAGGGGGCAGGTTGCTTTGAGTGCTTCCTCAAGTGTGCCGAAAACCTCATCTAGTGTACCTGCTGAGAACCTGATAATATGCCCGTGTTTTTTCTAACTTTTTGTGGTTGTTCGTTGGTGCTATGAAACTTATCTAGCTTTTGTATGCATTCAATATTGTGTAAAACTTTTATACATTAGAATGCATGTCCACTGTCAAATTATTGTTCAATCATTTTTTTGTCGATGGTTGACGTAAATTTTACTCAAAACTAATTTTTAGTACGTATTAATGAGATTATTTTATAAGATAATTTTGAAATTTTTGTCCATCAAATAAAGAGAATTTCCATTTATGTAACAAAAATAATTTATAAATTTTTTAATAAATATTAAATTAATTAAATTTATAATTAAGTAATTAATTATGGTCAAACTAAATTTGACTGTTAACTTTAATTGAGGTGTTAACTTTGGATCAAAACATAATGTTTAGGAACAAAAAGTAATAAACTTAATGTAAGGGATAAAAAGTTTTTTAAGACAAATGTAAAAGACCAATTATGGACTTTAGTCTTATATAAATTTCATAAATTTATGTTTTTATAAATGTCGCCAGTTGTCATGAAAAATTGGCAATTATCTATAGCCTCGAATTAAGTACTCCCTCCGTCCCACAAAAGAATATTTAGGAGGTTTTGTTTTGTGTGTTAAATGGAGAGAGAAAAATATAATTTTTATATTTATGTGAGAGATAACTTTTTCCAAAAATGAAAATGCGGCGGCATTTTTTATGAGACAAACTAAAAAGAAAAGTGTGACATCTATTATGGGACGGTGAGAGTACTAGTATATGTTAAACGAGAACGGTGCTCACTGATAATGCTCACATAGTGCCTGTATCCAAAATGAATAATTCGCCTTCTGTTTAGATGGTGAATTCTTACCGTCCACGCAGCAAAGCATTTTTTCAAGCACAGAAGATAGAACAGATGTCCGAATCTTGGTGTATATTAAAAGAGCTTTTTGGTGATTGCATGAAATGTCTGACATAATTTAGACATTGATTTAGTACATTTTTGTACCCAATTAATTGCATATGTGCCAAATTAACAGAGCTTTCTAATGTTTCAAGTTTCAACAAGATACAGTGATATGCAATAATTAAACAGCACATTTCCTTGTAAAAAATAAATGACACATTAAAGCTTGAGACTGTGAACAGCATCAATTCTGCTGACAAAAATGACAAAATTGCTCCTAAGAAGCAAACGAGCGGCTGCCAAACTACAACTAAGAAACACAAAAAGCAAGTGGTCCAAAACTTGAAGAAAAAATTGTATGGAAAAAGTTATTCCTATTGAGCTGTATGTTGTTTTCTTGTGTGCGTCAAATGTAAAGTAATCTCTTGAATCCCCATCGTTTATTTCTTATTCTTATTTAAATTCTTAATCCCATTAAAGTCTTATTTCACGAAGAGTATATGTGAATGAATATGCTTTTAATTGAACAAATTAATCACACACTTTGCAAGTGTACCAAAGAAAATGTTGATAAATGTAGCGCTTGAACAAATGAAACTAGTTGAGTTGGAGTAAGCTAAGATTTGTGGTGTGCATGAGAAATGAATGCATTATTCATGTTTAAAGTTGTCACATGGTATATTCAAGTGTGTGTGGATTGAGACCTTTCATAAAAGCATGGTAAATACATGTGGGCATAATATGAATATAATAGGATGTCAGATTTCTGATCCGAGAAGCCGCAGTGTGTCACGTTGTAGATAATGTGTGCCTCTAAAAGCCCAAACATATGTAGTGAAAATTAAAATTTTTATCTTTTTACCATAAAACCATGGCTGTAACTATATAATTATAGGTGTTGTTTAGTTGTCATGACTTATTATTCATATGATTATCCACCTATGATTAAATTGTGAAATTATTTTACTTAAATGTGAGTGGTTGTGACTAATTATCATAAAACTATCCATTGTGGATTAAGTTGTGGGATTCAATCGTATAAAAACCAAACATGATACATATTCAATCATGAGATACAATCTTGCCAACTGAGTAGACTCATATTGTACTATTATTGTAGTAGTAATAATTATTATATACAGTCATTTGTATTTATTTGATAGTAAGAATTTTTTTTTTTAATCTACAATTTTCAAAATTTTATGCAAAACAAAACATATTTAAAAATCTAAATAAAGTAGTCGTTGAAGGAACTGGAAACTAATTTGAATCATTGATACTTGTATTATTTTTGTAATTAATAGTAAAAGTTATTGCATTATATAAAATATATTATCATAAAGATGTATTATTGTAATGTGTCTAAAATGATATCATTACTAGTAGTACTGTTTTTGTAAAGATGTAATTTTTCTGTGACCCCTGTTTGTGTGTGTGCATGCATGTGTGCGTCAAATCCGGCAATGAAATTATTATTAACTTTTCAGACATAAATGATATCATTAGCAATGCATTATTGTACTGTTTATATGTTTGCATTTTTAATACTACGAATTTTCAAATATAATTTTATTTGTAAAAAGTGTCATGGTAAACATAACATATGTATGAAAATTATAGATGATAAATTTACGATATTATCATAGTTTTTAATTATATCCTCTACACTCGAAGTTGTGCAAATTCAAATTTAATCTTAAATTATTTTTAATATTGGATTGAAAAATTGTAATCGTATATGTTACCTCAAAACCTTATTTTCGGAAATATTGTAATCGTATATGTCCAATTATGTATGCACATAAAATAGAAAATAGGGAAATAGTGTACAATTGTAGGCATCGTTTTATTTGAGCGGAAAATAGTCAATACTGTTGCAGATCAGATAGACCTACTTATTGCCCCCATAATTATGGTTAATCAACTATCACTTTCCAGAGTGGCATCATTAGAATATATCAAAGCCCATGATATTAAAGAGTATAATATTTGATCGCCGTAACTATAGTAGTATATTACTATATTATAAGTAGTTAGTATTCAGTTTATATAATATGAACTCCCAACTGCTACCATTTAAAAGCAGTCGACAATCGACATATAGAGAGAAAAAATTATGACGCTACATATCAGTATATTTTATGAGTATCGTTCTCATTTCGATCATATTGAAACTAGATTTCACACCAATTTGATTTATTCTATTAAAAGTCTAAGTTCGATTGATTGTTTCAGTCCCGTCAATAATCATTTCAATTATAAAAATTAAATTAAATGAATAGAAACATGAACTAAATTCGTAGCTAACATAAAATATGCGGAGTATTGCGCTATATATATATTTGTATACGCTAGTGATAAAATGCAAACTCATATATTGTATAAACTCCAAACTTTTCAACATAGTATCAACACAATGTCAACACAGTGTAAAATTTTAAGATTTTAATGTCAACACAATGTCAATAAAATGTCAACACAATTTCAACACAACATCAACCATTGACATTTTTTATTGCTATTATTTTATTATCTGTTGATATTTTCTAACGGTCCATATCATAGTATCACATTCCTATTTGTATAAATGAAACAAATATAGATGAAAAGTCTCCGTATATGTATATACTATCACATGCTCTAACCCAAAATAGTTGAGCTCTATTGAATTGGTCGTGCTACGGTAGTTTTCTCGGAAACAAGATTGATGAAATCATGAATTCAAGTTGAGTTAGTTGAGTTTGCTGACATTTAATTTTTACCTTTTTTGACCAACTCACTTAACTAATTGTTAAAAAAAAGCTCGTGATGATTAATTGTAATTAGTGTGGTTAGAAAAATACTAAAACATCTCCGGTTGAAAAGAAATAAAGAGATAAACCTGATTTGGGAGATTGTGGTTTAATGTAAAACTAGATTCTCTCCACCCACCGTCCCTTTTCTTGTTTGTTTCATAATGAAAGCTCAAAATTTGGAGGCCAAGTTTTGTACCAAAAGGAAGATCGCTTTACAAGTCTAAAGCTAAGAGGTAGAGAATCTGATGAAGCTAATAAAACAATTTGATGAAAACATAAAAATGCAAAAAACTGAATTGACTATACAAACTGAAATGAACACATAATAGTATTATTATTTGAAAGAAGAAAGAAAGAAAGAAAGTAGAGCATCTAAGTAATTAATGGTGAAGGGTTCTACGGCGCAGCATCTGGCGCATGCCGTCGGCGACTAGGACGGCGGGGTTGGCCTTGCACTTGCGGCGGAAGGAGATGTGAGCTTTGAGAGCTTCATCCAGTATGGCGGATTGCTTCTTCACTTCATCTCTCACCGCCTCCGAGCACAGCCCGCACAGCCACTTCCCCTCGAATTTGGCCTTCACCTCGTTGATGTACTCTTCCGTGCACTCTTCTTTCAGCCCGCAACACTCGCACTTCACCACTTCTATCTCCATTCTTTTTCACCTCACTTACAAATCATCAATTCAACACAAAACTGCTCTTGCCTTCTTTTTAATCAATTAGTAGTACTAGTACTAGTATTTATATAGAGGCAGAGAAGGGTAGGGAAGGAAAGCGGCCATTTTTATCTCCATGTTCTATGGTATATTGGGCACTGGAATGTGAGACATTCTGGCCCTTACTCTCTGCCCCACTTTTTCTTTTCCCTTTTTGCATTTTTTATCCTACCTTCTGTTTAAGTACAATTTTAATTTCTTATTTTGAATTGATTTTTACCGTCTTATTTTAAATTGGCACGGCACGTGTATTCATATCTAACTACTAATTTGGATTTTGGAACATTAATTAGGAAATGAAATGAGGTATTTGAAAATGTGTCTAATGGGACATGAATATGATGCATATAAAATTATTAATACGCTACTGGATATTAATTTAAATATGCATGCTATCTCTACCAAATTTCCGCATCAAGTGAAATGAGACATCTTGTTCTACGAATTATATTTATATCTCAGGTTGAAAAATTTTTATATCTCACGTTAAAAAAATGAAAGTTATGTATTTATAAAAGAGAATGAAGTCAATTTTCGACGTATATTTTTTTATTAATTTAGAGATTCAACTAGCATTGTGAGATTTTAATGTTAATTTTTAAATATTAGATTTTATAAAATTATTATTTTATACTAGCATATAAATAAAAATCAATTACAGCAAAGCGGCGGTTTGGTTGCGCACTCGCGGCATACAGTGGGCGCCGTGCATCGCCTACATCATGAACAAAATGTTGATTGATTTTTTAATCTCATCATCTTATTATAATCAATATATTTTGTATTTACTACTATAGATTTTAATAACTATTGCATTATTTCCATAGAAGTTTGTGAAACCGCACGTCTATAGCAGATTTTCTGCCCCAAATCCAATCAGAGTATCTGTAATAATAATGTCAAGTAGTGGCCTGAAATGTTAATATTCATTATTTTTTCCGCACATATATATGTATACTTCATAAATATTCCCTTGTCCCATTATAATAATTAAATTCCTTTTTTTTCGTTATTCCACTAAGTGATGGAGTAGATTTTTATGAAAGCAAAAAAAATATGATTATTTACTTTTATACCTTAATCTCTCTATCTTCCTACTTTACTCTTTCTTCAATTAACTCATAAATATCATTTTATTCTTAATCACGTTGCCAAAGAATATCAATCACGTATAAACAGGATTTAGAGAGTATCTTTTAAAGAATTTTATTAATTTGTGTTAAATATAAATCATCACTGCAGGTTCTAAATATATACTATTTCTATATTTTACTTTTATAAATAAATAATTTCAAAAATTTTATTTACCTTTATGCACTATAAATTACTAATAGTTCCTACTTTAGAGTTTTCTGTTATATTTAATAGCGAATTTAGGTGGAGATTATAAACTAAATAACTCATATCATTTTGAAAAAACTAGAGTACTAAATTTAGTAATTTGAGCGGCGTTGAATGCATGATGCAGCGTCCAAACCATTCAAGGGTTCGGATTTCGTCCGCCATCCACTGCTAGTAATAACCGTTGCACCATCACTTCTTTTTTTTATAGATCTACCATTGAATATCTTAATGGTTTATAAACTACTTATATGTTTTTAGATATTTTTATGATAGAAGATATTTGTCGGCGACACCAATAATGTAGACGACCTTAACTGACTTGACTTGACTAGATTCACGGCCGGTTATTATTTATTTGTTTGTTTATTTGGCCTTTTCCCGCATAGAAAACATAGTAGGAGTATTTTGTATTTTGTTTGGCAAGTCTCCGAGGAAAGAATTACAGGCTATTTATATATTTTCAGCCATACATAAACATATATTATCAGAGGTGCGTTAAAATGACAACACCTCTTAAAGTATCATCATACTATAATTCCTAGCCAATCATTTGTACACGCCGACGAAATCAGTTGTCATATGACAATTATAAAAAATGCTCAAGGGTAAATTTACTCGGTCAGTAATATCTAATACACTATACAACAATTTTTCTCAACCAACAATATCTAATACACTAGATAGCAATCTATGCGTTTATACTATTGTTGTTTAGCCTTTATAATATTGAATACATGGTGTCACAGTGTCACTTTAAGAGGTGTTGTCATTTTAATATAAACCTATATTAACATCAATAGAATATTTATTTAATACTCGGTGCTTATTATGTCGAATTCGTTATAATACTATTTAATGCTCATATTCTGTTTATTCTAGAGGATCTTATGTATAGTTGCATAATTGACATATCTTGTTTTAAATTAGAAATTACTAGTATCCAGTTTGGTTGATCTGCTGTTGAAGGATGCTTTTCAATGGTAGACCAAAACTACATCAGCAATATACCCTCTCTCGACCGATAATTTAATTGTGTCCCCTTTTTCTCTTATTCCCTAATCACACGTGTTTACATTTTATCGAATAATCATTCTTTCTTTTTCCAATGACAAGAATAGGGATTTTAGTGAAATTCAAGATTCGAAATAGCTGCTAAATTTAAAGGATTAGTATTGACCTGAAATTTGATGAGATGATTTTGGGTACAACGATTGCATAATTTTCTACCTCGACACTTTAATGATAATTTTACTAAAATAAATAATTACAAAAAACATAATTCTTCAATTTATATTTTATATATAAACTATCCACATATATGCATTAGTTTTTATTAATATAATACTACAATACATTAAAAAATTAGAAAAATCAAGTTTAGAAAAAGAAATATTCTTAATTGTAAATTAGTATGCTTCATAATTTATCCAAAAATTGTTTATTAAATTTTAAATAAGATTTTTAACATGCCAATATTCATAATAATCTCATGCCAATATTAAATTATTTAACAACTCAACATCTATCAAATGTCAATCTTATTTACTTAAATTTCTATACTTAATCATGCGCTTATGCTAGACATAATAATACCTTTATTTTATATACGCTTATGTATTATACACATATTGATCCTTAGGAATAAAAATTGCACATGTTAATTTTAAGATTTATCCTTTAGTCTGATTAGCGTGACTAGCTCAATTGTTAGTGACTTAGACCATCTCCAACAGTACTGCAAAACTTAAAATGCAGTAGAAAAAGACCTCTAACAGTACTGCAAAATCAATCCTATTATAGGTTTTTAAGGAAAAAATACCTATCTTTAGGTTTACACTAAAAGTATACTAAAAACACTTTTCAGATTTTGATTTATTGCATTCAAGTCCAAATCAATTTATATTATCAAAATAGAAAGAGGAAAGGAAGAGAATTAAAATGCAGAAAAACTTACAGAATGACTTGCAGGAAAAGCGCGGCTGTGTGAAGAAGATAATATGAATAATAACCTACTAATTAGTTCTACTAATATTTGATTAGTTTTCAATTAGAGGGCTGGCCCATATTAGTATAATATTAAAAATGATTAGTTAAATTAATAATATTAATAACACTACACGTACATAACTGAAAAAAAGTTAGTAAATTAAATCTACTACTACACGTACGCTATTATATTTAATACTACAGATACGTAATTTTCAATATTAATAATTGTTTATTAGTTTAAAATTTGTCAGAATCTTAATTTTAAACAAAATCTTATTATATTTAATTTTAGTTATTGACAATGTTATGGCTCAGTGTGTAATTTAGATCAAATATATAGGTGTGATTGAAAAGAATAAAAAGTAAGTGAGTGGAAAATATTCTTTTGAGTTTGAGTTTAGTGTAAATGATTGAAGTAAAATCAATATTTAGTATGACATTTACACTAAAATAGGTTTGAGTATAATGTAATGATTGGAGATGCTGTCGACTTCCAACGTCTATGATTGGGCAATTAAAGCAACGTTTATTTGACGCAAATAGATTGCCATCGGTTCTGAGCTGGAAAGAATTGGAGCATTTTTATTGTATAAATTTTATTCAACAATTACTGACCCCTTTCTGAATTTATTTCCAAATCAAATATTCATATTTCTTTTACTAATTGCAGTTTTAAGAAAGGCTTACCTCTGTTTTGAAATAAACTAGGAGTATAAAATTGAGTTTCAATCATAAAAATACCAAAAAAAAAAAAAAAAAAAACAAGATAAAGAAGATAATGGGACCTGAAAATTTGAAATGGAACGAAGGCTTATGAAATCAGATAATAAAGTTAGACTTATTCCGTGGCCACAAGGTGATCAATGGGGACAAATGAAAGCAATCAGTCTTTAAACTGTTGATGTAACAAGAATTAGGCATCCATTATAATCATATTTAAATATATAGAAAGCAATAAAAAGATAAAGATAAGAAAATGAATTTTAGTAAATGAGTCTATACTTGCACCTTTTAAAATTTAAATTGTGTCCTAATAATCTTTTCATATTAATAGCTTGATACAGGATTCTCTTATGTGGCAGTCAAATAACTTAAATATTGACACCTAATCCACATAGTTAAAGGAAGTTTGTATGTTTCAAATGTCAAATACTGAAGCATTTAATATTATGAAATGTGTTACTCCACGAATAACTATACACATAGTAGTTTTAAAAGCTGGCATGTATTGATTGAGTGTACGACCAAATGTTTTATTTCCATTCCATTAGAGATACATACAAATACACACACATGTTTGTAAAAACTTGATAAGAAACACATCATGTTCAAGCCTATGATGAGCCATCAATCATAAAAAGATGTAGATGTATTAGCCTATTTCCATTATATAGATTTGTAGGCCACAAACTTCGGACATCAGCCAATTCAATTTGATTGTTGGTAATTTTGTTTTTGAAAAAACTAGTAGAGCTAGTTAGATGTGACCACACAAATTGAGTGACGGCCCCACCCCAAACTTCCGAACGTGGGAGGTTCCTCAATTTCTTTCACAATCTCATTTTTGTTTATGGTAATAAATGTATGAAAACACCAATGCATTTTCATGCATTCAAGTGTTGGCCGTCGAGGATGATTTAGTAGTGGAGTGGGGCAGCTTCTTGTTATGTGATACACATTGTTCTCGGCGAGCCATGAATATTGTGACAAGGAGTGAAGATAGAGTGAAGTCTTGTTAGATTTTCATTAGTCTAGGTTTATGCCACGTTGGGTATCATTGACTAGATATGTCACCGTAAAATACAATGAAATCTAGATATGTAGATATTGACAAAGAATATTAGTTTTATGTTCCTTATTAGATTGATAAGATTGAAATAATGATAAAATAAGAGAGGTTTTTGCAGGTTCGAAGTCCGAAGCCATGATTCGGACGATGGGCCTAAACTATCGCTAATAGTTATAGAGTATTTCTGGTGTTAATATTGTCGGAGTAGCTGTGATGTGAACAATAGTCAGTAGGGGTTGCAAAAGATAAATGGATAATGAGAAAGATAATTAGAGGATGAGCAATAGAAACAAGAGATGCATACGGTGACAGCGTCAACATCGAAATAACAAATTACGTATGAAATCAAAATAACAAATGATGTGAATTCGGGAAGCGCCAAACCAATAGAAGGAATGAAGGCATACAATAAGCCAAACCGAAGTATCTATCTAAATCATACCTTCATCTTCTTCCTTTTCCACCTTTTTTATTGTTTTATTTCTTGTTGGATTATTTGGTTACTTGAATTTTTACAAGAGCAAATTTGGGGTGAATATATGTGTCTTGAATCCTTAAGATTCATGTTAACAAAGTTTACATGTTTCATGTTGGAAACTAAGTACAAAAATATAATCAGCATTCGGCGTAATACAACCCAAATGGAGAATGGAGAAACTACTCAGAAATAAACTAAATTGGAACACATAAACAGTAATGTGAAAGAATAAGCCAAGTTGAAAGTCCTCTTTTTGCAAAATGAGATATGCTTCGCTAGTGCTATCGGTATAATTAACATGTATCATTTGCAAGATAATACTTCAGTATATATGACTAGATTGTGGAGTAGTATATTCTTTTGAGAGTGTCTGGGGACTGAAGTGTGGTGCATTGAATCTCTGCAGGACAACTAAAAGTTGGCACACACATACACCAGCCTATCCTCTACCAATAACACCTCACCAGAATGAATTCTAACTGCTGCTACTACTACTACTACTTAAACCAAACACTAATTTAGTGGAGTAATTTCATCATTTTTCGTATTTTCACATGATTCCTAAATTTGCACGCCCCGTTAATAGAAAGTGCATATTTTGACTTCTTTCTTTTGGAATAAGCTTTGGCACACCCACTATTTTCTTTTCAGCGGGAATACTTTTTTTGTCCGAAAATTTTGTCAAGGTATCAAGTTTAAAATTGAGAAATAGTAGCTCAAACGATATCACATCAAAGTTAATAAACCTCAGGTGATGTTTCCAATTACAAATGTTACTAACCAAAATTAATACCTTAGCAAAGTTCGTTGACCTAAAATAATGTTCCCTCTTCTTTTTATTAACTAGGATACAGATTTAATGTAATTGGAATATAATTTACTCTTCTCCTCAATTTTATTAGAACTTTCATTTATTCCAAAATGATAGTTTCAGTTATAGTGTGAAGCCCAAAATAAAAAGAAATACTCTTAATTATCAATGAAAAGATATAATGTTTTTTAATGTTGCAATGCTAAACTATTACTCCCTCCGACGCACTTAAAATGTAATATTTAGGAATCGGTACATGATTTTGTGTAGTGTTGTTTTGTGAGTTAAGGGCATCCGCATCGCGTCTCGATGCGGTCCCTATCTCGTCTCGACGAGACGAGACAGCATCGAGACGACAATGCGGCATGCATCTCGTCCCGAAGAGACGAGCCGTCTCGTCGCGCGACGCGTCCCGAAGAGGCCGGCCTCGAGCTAGCGAGACACGCGCCTTGGCGACGTGGCGTGCTCCGGTTCGTGCGTGACGCCCACTCGCCGGCCTGCGAGTGGGCGTCGTTTATATCCGTTTAAATTTTTTTATATATATAAAAATCAGGAAAATTCGAAAATAAATTAAATTAAAATATTATAATTTTTAATTTTTGTATTTTTCAATATTGTAATAAAAATTGAAAATTAAAAATACTCCATAGGATTTCAATTATTTATTTTTCGTATTTTCGGATGTTGTAATTTTTGTGGTTTTTAATGATTTAATGAATTATTAGTATTAATTTAATATTTCAATGAAATATTAATTGAATTTGTTGGAAATAAAAATAAAAAATGAAATTGAATGAATAGTTAAGATATGAGATGGTTAAGAGATGGAGGGATGCAGGTGTTGTCTCTTAGTTAAGAGATGAGGTGAAAAGTACAGTGGGGACCATGAATAGTGAAGAGATGAGACGGTTAAGAGACGGATAAGAGACAGAGATGCGGATGACCTAATGAAGAGAGAGTAAAGTAAGAGAGATGAAAAAGTGGAGATAGAGTTGTTTCCATTTTAGGAAATGTTTCATTTTTAATGGGACAACCATAAAAAGAAAAACGTTTCATTTTTAATGGGACAGAGGGAGTATTTTGAATTTTGATTTATTGTAGTACCTCCCAAATTATGACTCACTTTGTCTCTCATTAACTGTTCATTTCTGTTATTTTTCTCCGTCCCTTATTAATTGTCCACTCTCACTTTTTTATCATAAATAATACTAAGCAGGTCTCACTTTCCACTAACTCATTCCACTCACATTTTATTATAACTAATACTTCGTATATAAAAGTGGAATATATATTCTACTTATAACTTTCTCACACTTTCTTTTACATTTTTAAAATTTCTATCAGAATTAAAGTGGATAATTATTAGGAGATGATGACAGTATATTATTATTATATTTATAAAAATAGAGACAGGTACGGAAAGAAATATACATTTGAAAAAAAAAAGAAGTAAAAGCATAGGAAGTAGGAACGGCGCCATAGTGTAGGCTAATTTGTGGTACATAATTTTGGGCTTGGGCTTGGGCTTGGGCTTGGGCTTGGGCTTGGGCTTGGGCTCAAATAAATCAATGGATCAGAGAGACCCTCTGCAGACTTTTAATTTATCTGTTTTATTGTTTTTTTAGCTTATAACTTTAAGATAGAAGAGAGGATCAGAGAGACCCTCTGCAGACTTTTAATTTATCTGTTTTATTGTTTTTTTAGCTTATAACTTTAAGATAGAAGAGAAAGGTAAATGGAAATGGAAATGGAAATGGAAATGGAATTGAAATGGAAATAATATGCAACCTCTATATATTATAAAACTTTTAAATTATGATCTGAACTGTTAGAAAATGTTAATAGATAATAAAATAATATTAACAGAAAAATATCAATCAACGGAAAATATCAATAGATAATAAAAAAACATTAACAGAAAAATGTCAATCAACGGTTGATGCTGTAAATACATTAAAATCTTAAAATTTTACACAATGTTGACATTGTGTTGACACTGTGTTAAAAAGTTTCGAATTTATACAATTTATAGAGTTTGTATTTTATCACTACTATATAAATATATTTAAATGTTAAAGTTATTGTGGTACAATCAATGTATTTAATATATATGGAGTATATATATATATTTTTTATATTAGTAAGCTGTAATTTAGATAAAATATGGAGGTATAATTTAGAAAGTAAGTGAGAATGGATATTTAATGTTGAATATAAAAGATTATAGTCGAAGGAGTATTATTTGATTTGAAATGCTGCAATAAAGGATGAAATTGAAAGCCGTCGTAATAGTATGAAAATTAGATGCTACTGTTGCTGATTGCATCAAGTGAAACCAAAGTCGTCATTGGTGGCTGCTCATACCGCTTTTTTTTTTATTGCTGAAAGCATCTTCAATGGAAAGGTAAATAAAAAAGTAAGGAGAAATAACTCTAATAAAAGCGTATTAAAAAAGTAAGGAGAAATAACTCTAATAAAAGTGTATTGAACTATTGATGGAGATATTATAATTTCTTTTATTCTGAGAAAATATCTTCTTTTTTTTTAATTTTAAAAATAGTTATTTTTATTTTTTTTAATTTATTTTCTTTCTTTATAGTTCATTATTTTGTAAAGGGATAATTACCATTTATTAGAAGGTAAATGAGAAATATATCTTTTTTCTGAATATGTAAAATTGCAGCTTAAATAACTCTGACCCAAGGTTGGGTCGAAAACATTGTATCGTGCATCGTATCGAAACTATCGATATGAAAAAATTTCATATCGTTATCGTATCGAAAGTTTCGATATATCGAACTTTCGATATGGATAATATCAATATCATTATCGTATCGGTATTTCGATATATCGTACCGAAATTCGATATATCGTATCGGATACCTGTATATCGAAAAATATAATTTCAAAATTGAAAAATAACACAAAAATTAAATGGATTTATATATATTTATAATTTTAAACTTCAATATGTATTGAATTTCAATATGTTTCGATATATACGATATATCAAAAATATTGATATATATCGTATATTCGATATAAAACGATATATCGTGATATAAGGAAATTCATATCGTTATCGTATCGAAAACTTACGTATCGAAAATTCGATAATTTTTTGATATTTTTCAATACGATACGAGCGATATATCATTTTTTCGATATTTTTCCCCAGCGGACCTAATAAACATCCATGCATAACAAAACCCAGCCCCAAAGGGAATTAAAATAAGGGCTCTAGTGTTGCTGACTCACTCGGCAATAACCAAGTCTTCTTTGGTGTCTGCTCCGTGAGAGTGAGACATATTTACAATATCTCATTTCCTGCTCTTTTCTTCTACTTGGTGACCAAGTAAAATCGAACTTCCCACGATCTTTCATTTTATAAAAACCCCATTATTTTAGCAAATCAAATCACAATTCCAAATCCAATCCCATGGCAAAATTCTCCGATTCAGACATCACTCTCCGGCCACTAGAAATCTCCGACGCCGACGCGGCCGTGGAATGGTACGTAATCATTTATAAATATAATAATTTGTATAATTAATTAAAATGAGTAATGGATTCAGGTACATGGACGAAAAGGTGAGCAAATTCTGCTCGTGGGAGGTGTTCCCGTCGCGAGAATCAGCGGTGGATTACTTCGTGAAGCATGATCTGCCGCACCCGTGGAACAAGGCCATATGCGCGGCGGGGCGGGTGGTGGGGTCCATAGCCGTGAGGTCCTTCCGGGGGTGCGACCGGTGCCGGGGGGAGCTGGGGTACGCATTGGCGTCGGAGCACTGGGGCAGGGGGATCGCCACGAGGGCGGTGACCCTCGCAGCCAACTACGCCTTCCTCGAGATGCCCTATCTGGAGCGGCTCGAGGCGGTGGTGGACGTGGACAACCCGGCCTCGCAGCGAGTGGTGGAGAAGGCCGGGTTCGTGAGGGAGGGGATTTTGAGGAAGTATTATTTGTTGAAGGGGAAGCCGAGGGATGCCGTCATTTTTAGCCTCTTGTCCACCGATCCTCATGTTAATTATTTCGTCGATGATTGACGACCCTATTGATAGGGTCCTCGATTTAACAAATCTCGCCAAAAATCATCTCTAATATCATATCTTCCAATATCATATCTTTTTATTTTAGTTAATCACCTCAACTAGGTTTTATCTCGTTTTTCTTCCCACTTCAAACATTCGTGCACTCTATCAAATTCATCAATCTTTCTTGGCTTTAATTGAATAGTTATATGAAGTTATGAACCATATCATTTTCTGTGCGTGTATTGCTTTACAAATTAGAATTACTTTTTCAGCTTGGGGGTGGGGACTGGGGCTGTTGTAGGAAACTATGAGAAGAGAGCCAGTGAAGGATTTATTTTAATCTCTCCTTCTTGAAAATTTGTCACATATCTTTATTTTCAATAGTCTAATAAAATTTGTCACATTTTATTTTTATCATTTTTAATAATGGATTCACGTACTATTAAATTATTCTTCCTTATATTTTATTATAAAAAATAAAGTAAGAGAGAATATAGACGATCGACTCTCTCTTACACTGGAGTATTAGGGTGGGTAGCATATTGGGGAATAGTACTATGCTTAACAGGGTAGCAGAAGAAAATAGTGAAATAAGGAGATGGTGTCCGTTGGCTCTGCTTTATTAATAAATCATTAAATCCCATCATTCTTGTAAATTTTCTCTTGTTTGTGGGAAAAACAAAATCAAACCAAACCATTCAACATAACACAATGAATAGACAATAGTAGTAGTAGTTTTTATTCAGAGAAGAAACTGGCAAAATAGTCTCTTCAACCATGGTGATTGGTGAGTACAAAATAAGATGAATTGAGACCCCAATAAACATGTAGCATGAAAATCAAATAAAAAATACAAAAACAAAAAATGGCATCAATAATACTAATAAAATATAAATCAATAATAAAGAAATATAAGTAGAGGATGAAATCAAGCCATGGAGGCTATGAAGAAAAGGCAAAACAGCAGTGTAGCACCCAACTTATTTGAAGTTGCAGCTGAGGAACCATCACCACCACCATTTGGCACTGTCTTAGATCCATCCCCTACCATCAACATTTTCAAAATGAGATCAAATTGAAATTTTCATATTTTCAACAATTAAAGATCAATGCGGGACCCACCTGAGCCGGTATTGGGAGACTCCGATGCTGATCCAGGAGACCCGGCCGGAGAAGCAGCTGCAAAATTGCAAAGAAAAAACAATAAGCGCTCCAACAAAATGTCGAAAGATTAGGATGAAAATCCTGAATTACCATTGCATTGGGTGAGAGGGGGAGTTTGGACATTGCATGCGCCGGGCAAGGCCAAGGCTTGGGTTTGGTTGATGTTGAGGCCGAGGTTGGAGCCGCCGCCGTTGAGAACCTCGCACAAACACTGTGGCTGGGATCCCACCACCGTGCACAGCTGTGAGCAGCAGCCGGAGGAGGGGGAGGAGGAGTTTCCGGAGATGTAGTTGAGGCACGGGGACATGCTGATGAGGACGTTTGTGCAGTCGCTGGATTGGGCCGTCCCCAAGCCGGCCAAAAGGGCAATGGAGAGAATCACGGCTAGCTTTATGTAATTGTTCATTCAATTATTCCAACAGATATGTCATGATAAAATACTATGAAATATAGATGGGAAATAGGATATGGACTAAGTCACTAAGATTAGTTTTACGTTCGTAATTTGATTGATAAGATTAAGATAATGATAAAATAAGATAGGTGTTTGCAGGTTCGAAGTCAGAAGCCATGATTCGGACGATGGGCCTAAACTACCATTAATAGTTACAGAGTATTTTTGGTGTCAATATTTGTCGGAGTAGTTGTGAATTGTGATGTGAACCAGGGGCGGAGCCAGGAATTTGTAGGGACTAGCACAAATTTATTTATAAAGAAAAATTGAAAACTTGGAAAGGGGCATTTACTGAATTAAAAGAAATAAATTACATACTCCCTCCGTCCGCGAATAGGAGTCCCACTCCATTCCGGCACGGGTTTTAATAAATGTTAAGAAAAGTGAGTGGAAAAAAGTTAGTGGAATAGGAATCCTACTTATACATATTAGTTTTTAAATGATATGTGAGTGGAATAAGTTGGTGGAATGTGAGGCCTTTTTACCACTTATGGTAATTATGAACCGGGACTCTTATTCGTGGACGGACTAAAATGGAAAAACGAGACTCTTATTCGCGGACGGAGGGAGTAATAGGCAATATTTATATAGTGGAGAAAATATGAGGTGGGGCAAATGCCCCTCCTAAGGAATGAATAGATACGCGCCTGATGTGAACAATAGTCAGTTGGAGTTGCAAAAGATAAATGCATAATGAGAAAGATAATTAGAGGATTAACAATAGAAACTAGAGATGCATATGGTGACAACGTCAACATTGAAATAACAAATTATGTATGAAAGCAAGATAACAAATTATATGAATTCGGGAAGTGTCAAACCAATAGGAGTGAAGGTATATAATGAGCCAAACCAAAACATCTATCTAAATCATAACACCTTCGTCATCTTTCTTTTCCACCTTTTTATTGTTTTATTTCTTGTTGGATTATTTGGTTATTTGAATTTTTGCAAGAGCAAGTATGACGCAAACATATGTGTCTTGAATCCTTAAGATTCACGTTAACAAAGTTTACATGTTTCAAGTTCGAAACTAAGTACAGAAATATAAGCACTATCCGACGTAATACATCCTAAATGAAGAATGGAGAAATTACTCAGCAATAAAGTAAATTGAAACACATATTATGATATTATATAGAAACTATAAACAGTAATATAAAAGAATAAGCTGAGTTGAAGAGTCCTCTTTTGCAGAATGAGTACGCTCTGGTAGTGTTCTCATTATAACATGTATCATTTGCAAGCTAATACTACAGTATATATGACTAGATTGTGGATTAGTATATTCTTTTGAGAGTGTTTGGGGACTGAGGTAGAGTGTATTGAATCTCTGCAAGACAGCTAAAAGTTGGCACGTGCATAGACAAGCCTATCATCTGTCAATAACATCTCACCAGAATGAATTACAACGGCTGCTACTACTACTTAATCCAAACACTAATTTGGTGGAGTTTTTTCTTCCTTTTTCTTATTTTCATTTCCATGATTCCCAAATTTGCACGCCCTATTAATAGAAAGTGCATATTTTGACTCTTTTCTTTTGGAATAAGCTTTGGCACTCCTATCTACTCCCTTTGTCCCATATTTGGAGTCACTTATTGTTATGGCTCGGATTTTAAGAAAGAGTTGAAGAGGGTAATAAATGAAGTGAGATGGTGGAGTGAGTATAAATGAAGTGAGATGGTGGAGTTAGTTGAAGGTGGGTCCCTTTTGACTTTTGATTTTTGTTTTGATTTATTTTAATGTAGATAATGACATTTTTATGTAATTTTGATGAAGAATTGGGTAAAATTGTATGACCAAATATGGAAAATTATAAAAGAGACTCTTAAACTGGACGAACTTTTATGGCAAAAAGTGACTCTTAATCTGGGACGGAGGGAGTATTATTTTCTTTTTAGCAGGAATATTTTTTTGTCAGCAAATTTTGTTAAGGTATCAAGTTTGAAATTGTGAAAAAGTAGCTCAAATAGTATTACATTAAAATTAATGAACCTCAGGTAATATTTCCAAATATTACGAACTAAAATTAATACTGTTGAATATTTGTGGTCTACTTTATTTGGACCTTTAGTATTTAATTAAGTGTTGGGTCTGTCCCAAATTGATTAAATGTTCTGGCCCAATGTTTGAGTAATGGTGGCCCAACCCGGCTTGATCCATTACTTACCCAGGCTGCACCAATGCTTGCCACGTGGGGCTCTCACCCGGATCCAGATTTGTGGCCGTTGATTATGTGTTGTGTTTGTTAAGTGAGAGGACGACCTCTCACTTACCCTAATTCAACCACTCACCTCTCTCTCTCACTCCAGAACTCTCTTTGTCTTCTCTCTTCTTTCTCTCTCTTGTTTTCAGGCGACTTCGCCGGTGAACTCCTCAGATCTTTGGGTTACACCGATTGATCCTTGTTTTAGTGGGTTCTATCGGTTTAGATCTTGAGTTTGGAGACTTTCTCAATTTCCAATAGAGTACTTGAAGGATTCTTACCTAGGGTTTGAATCTGGTGAAGTCTGACGTTCAAGAAGTGAGAACTTGTGAGGATCTTGTGAGTTTCTGGTGTCTGTGAGGTGTTCTGATAGTCTGGGTGGCATCCGGTGTGGCTAGGGTTTTCTGACCTAGCATTCAAAGGTTTCTCATCGTGTGACTTGTAGTAGAAGCGTGTGGGGAGGTCCTTGGCCTAGTGTAGTCACTGTTGTGACCTAAGCCATATCCTTACTATTCTGTCTTAGTTGCATTTACTTGTTGTTACTTAGATCCGAAAGGATCTTGTGTTGGTTTACTGATCTATCTACTTGAGTGTGCAGATACTAATTGGGCAAGGACTTGGATTCTAGATTGGTTGAAATCTTGGAATAGTTAGGGCTCCAATTAGGATTCGATATCTGGAATAGTTAGATACCTCACTGAGTTAGATTACTTGTAATCTTGTAACACCCTTGTACTTGGCTTGTAACTTCTGAGATTAGCCATCTCAAAATCCGATCAATAAAGAGGTCCTGGTAATTAGTGAATCCCGAGTGATCTGATCCCTACGAATACTTTAGGAAAGTTCGCGTACCAAAAAAAAAATGCCCCTTCATATTTTTATTAACTAGGAAACAGACTTAATGTAATTGGAATTTAATTTACTCTTCTCCTCAATTTGATTAGTACTTTCATTTATTCCAAAATGATAGTTTCAGTTACGGTGCGACGCCCAAAATAAATAAAATAATGACTCTGAGTTATCAATGAAAGGATATAATGCTTTTCCAATGTAGCAATGTTAAACTATTTTTTTGCATTTTGATTTATTGTATTACCTCACAAATTATTACTTCCTTTATCTCTCATTAATTATTCATTTTTGTCAATTTTATCCGTTCCTCATTAATTGTCTACTTTCATTTTTTTACCATAAATAATACTAAGCAGGTCTCACTTTCCACCAACTCATTTTACTCACATTTTATTATAAAACTAATACTCCCTCCGTCCACGATTAAGAGTCTCATTTATAAATGACGCGGGTTTTAAGAAATGTTTAAGAAAATTGGGTGGAAGAAAGTTAGTAGAATAGATGTCTCACTTATATATATTAGTTTTAAATGATATGTTAATGGAATGAGTTAGTGGAATGTGGGGTCTCTTTACTATTTATAATAATTATGAACCGGGACTCTTATTCGTGGACGGATCAAAATGGGAAAACATGACTCTTATTCGTGGACGGAGGGAGTACTTTGTATATAAAAGTGGAATAAATATTCCACTTATAACTTTCTCAATTATTCTTTTATATTTTTAGAATTCGTATTGGAACCAAAGTGGATTATTATTAAGGAATGGAAGCAGTATATTATTATTATAGGGACATAATCAATTGCTAACTAATTACCAATCCCAAATTGAGATCAATTTTCATAGATTAGAAGATCTTGTAATAATTGAAATAATAATTGCAATCGTGGTACTTCAATCACACTGGGGAAAACACAACAAAAACACAACCTTCAACACAATTATCATAACTATTTCATATATTTCTCATTCATATTTACATAAAATATAAGGTTGGACAAGAAAAAATTATATAAATCCAAGTCTCATTATAATATAATAATATCAGACTATAAAATATAAGAAGTCATCATGCATTCTCTCATATGAATGCATCCAAAGCATAAACTTGGCCAAGAGAAATAAGATAAAATCAAATTATGAACTCGAGATATCGAATAAAACTACAATTTCAGATATCCAAGAAAAAAGATCGAACAAAAGAGACTAGTTTGATTTTTAGGGCTCACAGAAAGTTTATGAATTAATGATCGGTAAAATCAAAGTCTTAAAAAATTATGAATTAGACAACCAAATTAAAGAATTTAACGACAACAATTCAAAGTCTAGGTTTGGGCATCATACTTACATGCTGAGGAAGATCGTCGTCGGATCAGGAAGATCGTCGTCGGATCTTGTGGTTAATATAATGCCAAGTGTAATATATTTTAAATTTAAATAATTATTAATTAAATTAAAAGGATAATAATGTCAAATCCTATATGTAGTAATTATAACTAACTACTTTCTCTCTCCTCAAAATCATCTCAAATCATTAAATTTACGTAACTCTCTCAATTTAAATTATTTTTTCGCAAAAAATATATCAAATTAAAGATAATTTAATAAGGATTCCAACGAGATCTCAATTGCATATGTTCCGACGACGTTCGGATGATGAAATTTGATATTTTTTATTTTAGTTTTCGTAAATGTTGATACCCAGATTTTTATCAACAAATACATAAAAAAATCTCAATAAAACCATGTAAAAATCTCAATAAATATGTGTTGATATTTTCTTGTACTAATGTTGATATTCTTATATCATATTGTTGATATTTGTAATACACAATGTTGATATAAAAAAACACCCACAAAAATGATCATATGATAACATAATGACGATATTACCCTTTTGTTGATATTTTGTCTACTATTTATTGAGATTTGTGAGCTTTAATCTCATCCACTCATTTTAAAATCCAAGGATGGATATTTAGTCTTGATTTTGGATTAGGGTGCTATAAGCATTAGAATAAGACCCATATAATACACTTGACATTATATTAACTACAAGATCTTCTAATCTAATGGTTGAAAATTGGTCTCAATTTGGGATTGATAATTAGTTAGCAATTGATTACATCCCTTTAGAGCACTCCCAATGGCGACGGCGAAAATCCGGCGATTTTTCGCCGGATATCGCCGACTTATCGCCGGCCATTGGGAGGATTTCGGCGATAATTCGGCGATAAAACTCCCTTATTATCGCCAACTCCCTTATTATCGCCGATTTATCGTCGAATCATCGCCGCCCACTGTGGGCGCGATTCAGCGATAAATCGGCGATAATTTTTTTTTTTTTTTTTAAATCTTTGTTTTTTAAATCTTTGTTTTTATGGTTTTTATTTGTAGTTTTTTTTAAATCTTTGTTTTTAAAATCTTTATTTTTTATGATTTTTATTTGTAGTTTTTTTTAAATCTTTGTTTTTTTAAATCTTTGTTTTTTATGGTTTTTATTTGTAGTTTTTTTTTTCTCGTTGTATTATATTTTCCAATGATTAATACAACGATGAATTGTTCATTATAAATCTATTTATTAAACACATTTGTAGGGAAAATTAAACAATATTAAAAATGATGATGTAAAAATGAAATGTTGAGTTAGGGAGAAATAAGGGAGAAACAAGGGAGAAACCATTGGAGCAGTTGGCTAAAAGTTGGCTAAAAACTGGGGATAAATTTTGGTGCTGATGTGGCACTAATGTGGCAGGAGTTAGGGAGAAATAAGGGAGTTTTTAGCCGGACCATTGGAAGTGCTCTTATAGACATATAAAAAAAATTAAAAGTATAGGAACGGCGCCATAAGTTTTATTTAGTGTAGACTAATTTGTGGTACATAATTTTGGGCTTGGGCTTGGGCTCAATTAAATCAATGGAGCAAAGAGACCCTCTGCAGGCTTTTAATTTACCTGTTTTATGATTTTTTTAGCTTATATTTCCTGAAAATTTGATACAGTTTACTATTTCGGTTCGTCCCTAAAAATTTGATACACTTTATTTTTACCATTTTTAGTAGTTGACCCCATATTCCACCTACTCATTCCTACTCACATTTTATTATAAAACTAATACTTTAAAAGTAGGATCCACATTCCACCAACTTTTTCTAACTCACTTTCCATTACATTTCTTAAAACCCGTGTCGGGTCAAAGTGTAGCAAATTTTGAGAGACGGGGGTAGTAAGATGGAAGGGAAAGGGAAATAATATGTGTATTTAGTGTAGCAATTTAATTAAATGCAAACACTAAATATTATAAAACTTCAAACTATGATTTAGATTGTTAGAAAATGTCAATAGATGACAAAATAACATCAACAGAAAAATATTAATACAGTGTTAGTTGATGCTGTGTTGACATCAAAATCTTAAAATTTTACAGTATGTTGATATTGTGTCGACACTTTGTTGAAAAGTTTGAAGTTTGTATAATCTATAGAGTTTGGATTTAATCACTACTATTAGAATAGTTAAATTTATTATGGTACAATCCATATAGTTAATATATGATGGAGTATATTTTATTTTTATGAGTAAGTTGTTAGATTTAAATAAAATATGGAGGTATGATTTAGAAAGTAAGCGAAGAATGAATATTTTATGTTGAATGTAAAAGATTGTAATCGAAGGAGTATTACTCCATTTGATTTGAAATGCCAATAAAGGATGAATTGAAAGCCGTAGAGGTAGAAGTGTGAATTTTTTTAATTTCCCTCGCTGAATGCTGCAATGGAAAGGTAAATAATAGAATAAAAAAGAAATAGCTATTATATTTATCTCTTCTTCATAAAATTTTATATTCTAATAAAAGCGTATTTGTAGAGGTATTATGTCTTCTTTTTATTTTAAGAAAGTAGAGTATCTTCTTATTGATACAAAATGTTAAAAATTAGTTATTTATGTTTATGATTTATCTTTTTTCTCTGTGTCTTATTTTATAAAAAGATATAACTATCTTTGTAAAAAGATAAATGAAAAATATAACTTCTCAATTTATGCTCCAAAAGGTGCAGCTTAAATAGCCCTAACCTAATAAACATCCATGCATACCAAAGCCCAGCCCCAAAGGGAATTAAAATAAGGGCTCTAGTGTTGCTGACTCCCTCGGCAATAACCAAGTCTTCTTTGGTGTCTACTCCGTGAGAGAGAGACATATTTACAATATCTCATTTCCTGCTCTTTTCTTTACTTGGTGACCAAGTAAAATCGAACTTCCCACGATCTTTCATTTTATAAAAATCCATTACATCATCTCCAACTATTTAGACCAAACTCAAACTCAAACTCATTTTTAATATATGTCATATCAAAAAGTAATTTTACTCCAACCATTCATACCAAATTCAAAATTTACACAATTTTTTGGTTTTTGTGTCACAAAATTTTGCAGTAACACCATATTTGGTGTTGTTTCACAAAAACACCAAAAATGAGTTTGGTGTATAGTTGGAGAAGATTTCTACACCAAAACTCATTTATGGAGTACGGGTCTTATTTTAGCAAATCAATTCACAATTCCAAATCCAATCCCATGGCAAAATTCTCCGATTCAGACATCACTCTCCGGCCACTAGACATCTCCGACGCCGAGGCGGCCGTGGAATGGTACGTAATCATTTATAAATATAATAATTAGTACAAATGAATTAATAGAGTAATTGAATCAGGTACATGGACGAGAAGGTGAGCAAATTCTGCTCGTGGGAGGTGTTCCCGTCGCGAGAATCAGCGGTGGATTACTTCGTGGAGCAGGATCTGACGCACCCGTGGAACAGGGCAATATGCGCGGCGGGGAGGGTGGTGGGGTCCATAACCGTGAGTTCTTTCAGTGGGTGCCGGGGGGAGCTGGGGTACGCATTGGCGTCGGAGTACTGGGGCAGGGGGATCGCCACGAGGGCGGTGGCCCTCGCAGCGACCTGCGCCTTCCTCGAGATGCCCCATCTGGAGCGGCTCGAGGCGGTGGTGGACGTGGACAACCCGGCCTCGCAGCGAGTGGTGGAGAAGGCCGGGTTCGTGAGGGAGGGTGTTTTGAGGAAGTATTTCTTGTTGAAGGGAAGGCCGAGGGATGCAGTCATTTTTAGTCTCTTGTCAACCGATCCTAATGTTAATTATTTCGTTGATGAATGACGATCGATTCATCAATCTTTAATTGACTCTGCTTTATTAATAAATCATTCCTTTTTATTTTCTCGTGTTTGTGGGAAAAATAAAATCAAACCAAACCATTCAACATAGCATAATGAATACACAATAGTACTCCGTAGTAGTAGTTTTTATTCAGAGAAGAAACTAGCAAAATAGTCTCTTACTCCAATAAATTAAACATGTCGCATATAAATATAAATCAATAATAAAGAATATGTAATTAAGTAGAGGATGAAATCAAGCCATGGAGGCTATGAAGAAAAGGCAGAACAGCAGTGTAGTAGCACCCAACTTATTTGAAGTTGCATCTGAGGAACCATCACCACCGCCATTTGGAGTTGTCTTAGATCCATCCCCTGCAATCAACATTTTAAAAGTGAGATGAAATTGAAGTTTTCTTATTTTCAACAGTTACAGATCAATGCGGGACCCACCTGAGCCGGTATTGGGAGACTCCGGTGCTGAGCCAGGAGACCCGGCCGGAGATGCAGCTGCAAAATTGCAAGAAAAAACAATAAGCGCTCCAAAGAAATGTCGAAAGATTAGGATGAAAATCCTGAATTACCATTGCATTGGGTGAGAGGGGGAGTTTGGACATTGCATGCGCCGGGCAAGGCCAAGGCTTGGGTTTGGTTGATGTTGAGGCCGAGGTTGGAGCCGCCGCCGTTGAGAACCTCGCACAAACACTGTGGCTGGGATCCCACCACCGTGCGCAGCTGTGAGCAGCAGCCGGAGGAGGGGGAGGAGGAGTTTCCGGAGATGTAGTTGAGGCACGGGGACATGCTGATGAGGACGTTTGTGCAGTCGCTGGATTGGGCTGTCACCGTGCCGGCTAAAAGGGCGGTGGCGAGAATCATGGCTAGCCCCATTGAGATATGTTGGTGTGCCATTTTTGGATGATTTCTTATATTGGACAAGTTGGTGTGCTTTTTTGTGATGGAGAGTTTGGATTTGATTATGGGGTTTATATAGGGAGGATGGTGTGGTTTACCAACTTTCTCCTACGGTGGGAATAGTTGACCATTTTGGAGACAATTCAAATGATTTTGTGGGGAGAGACTAGGACAGATGGGAGAGGGTTGGCTATGTGGGTGAGCAACCATGTGTGATCACTTTGAATTTGTGTTGCATCATACAATTACTTTTCAAGTAATGATGCAATGGTAAGATTGTTACTAGAATGTAAGAAAAATCAAATAGATACTGGAAACTAGAATACCGATCTGGAATATTAAAGCTTAATGTGTGCCAATTCATTATTAATCAAAATGTATACTCATCCTTACTTTGCCAATTTATTCTTGAACCTGTTAGTGGCATGATGCTTAGTTACAAAATTAATTTACTTATGTTTATTATTGAACCTATTCACAGAGTTTGGATTCGTTTATCTACAATTTTCTTGGTTTAACTATAAATCATAATATTAGCCAGGTGCATGATTGATGATTTTCTATGTGCAATTTTATTTCCGAATTACAGATTTTTTTTTTATTGAGCAAATATTATGCAAAGATATAATGGGATTCAAAGAATTTATGTAAACATTATATCTTACCTTAAAAAATTTAACAGATCAACCCGTATTTCCTTCTTTTTATGTTTGAATATACTGCTCATCCAATCATGCATCATACCAAGATGAAAACATTGGAGTTGTTATTTAAGAAAAGTAGAAGAAGCCAAGTGGCAAATATGCATGGCTCAACACATAACAAACTCATTTTAATTTGATAGACATCTTAATCATATCCAAAATAATTAGTTATAAGTAGTTGATCCACAAATCCCACTTTAGGTAAGATCTCCCTTCCCTCCATTATTTGCATTCTTCCATCTATAAATTCACTCATCTAACTAAACCTCTCATTCCAACATCCTAAAACCTCCAACCAATCTTCACTACCATTTCCCACACATTAATTATATCATTCACATTCAAAACTCAACAACAACAACCGGAAAACATGATCTCCCGGCTCCCGATCTTAGGCCTAGCACTCGTTGCAACCTCACTCATGTTCCCCACCTCGGCCCAGATCACCACTCCGTGCACACCCTCTATGATCACGACGTTCGCGCCATGCATGAACTTTGCAACCAACAGCAGCCTCAATGGGACTAGCCCTCCTCCAGAGTGCTGCAACTCACTCAAATCCCTCATGAGCAGTGGCAAGGACTGCCTCTGCCTTATTGTCACCGGCAGCATTCCCTTCAACGTCCCCCTCAACCGAACCCTCGCCATTTCCCTGCCACGCGCCTGCAACATGCCCGGCGTCCCCCTCCAGTGCAAAGGTTACATCACCACCATCACAACAACTCCTACTTTTCCCCTTTTTCTTTTCTTTTGCTGACTGGTTTGACTCTTTGCAGCTGATGGTGCTCCGGTTCCAGCTCCAGCACCCTCAGCCAGCGCACCGTCTCTGTCACCTAATGCAGCCCCTTCTCCCAGTGTTTCAGGTTTGTTCCATTACTCCAAATTTAGATACAAAAAAATTCAAGAAAATTGGATTTTTGATGCTATATATATATTTGTGCAGGGCTAGCTCCACCGGAGGCACTGTCTCCACGAGCCGAGGAGACTCCAGCTCCGGGCACTGCAGGTGAAACGCCATCAGGCACCACGGGTAGCAGGGCTGGGGTGACACCTTCTGCAGCTTACCGGATTTCGCCTTTGCATTTGGTGGCTGTTCTTGCAGCTGTGGCTTTGAAGTACTAGTGCAATGACCTCTGCAAGATACTGCATCTGGTCTTCGTGTTAGACAAATATTCTTTTACATAGTTGTGAATTGTGATTGGATTTCTGATAGTATTATTTTTTCTTGTTTGGCCACCTTGTAATATTTTGTGATTGTACTAAGATTATTGTTTGTTTATTGATATGTGATGGTCAAACTCATTATACTATAACTGATCCCAAGCATGATTCATTAAGTTGGCTCAGTACTAATGAAAATAGCATTACTCTGAATCACCTTTTTAAGTTTCTAAGATCTGTGATCAGCTGCCAAAAGCCCTCTCAGGAATCAAGCGATTGTCCTTCGACTGAACAGCTTGCAGATGGATTGCCTTATCAAGCAGCCCAATCGTCAGCTATACACAACATCTGCTGGCTGCACTGGGTTGTGCTAAGTTCCTTATTTTGCATGTTCATCTTTCAACCATCCAAAAATAGCTGAGGTGCTTTGATTTGCATAGAGGATGTGAATTGATATCTTGTCTTGTCCCTTACATGAATGGTACATCTGATTCATGGCAAGAATTGTGACAATGCGTGAAATGTACATCTGATTAATAGGAGAAAATGTCAGAATGCATCAATGATCTTGGTCCTATTCATCTCTAGAAACTCCTTTGCTCTCACTTAGCGAACTTTACTCCCTTGGCACATCGGTATTGTGAAAGTCATCTTTGTTGCCCCAAGAAGGAACATTGGAAGACTGGAGACTGGTTTCGTTAACCCGAGGAACATCAGATGGTTGGACATTGCTGTTTTCTTCCTCACCCCAAGGAACATCTGAAGGCTGGATATTGTTATTTTCTTCTTCGCCCAAAGGAACATCCGATCGTGTCCAGCCAACGTCCTCGCCCCATTGACCTTGAGAAGGCTGCCATCCTCCTCCTTGATCATCCCAATTTGACCCAGATGGCTGATTATTTCCATCGTAATAACTCTGGTACTCTCCCTCAGCCTGTTCGGACTCTTCCTCTTGTTTAGGAAGGAAGCAACCCTTGTACGAGTTATTTTCCACACAGTACCACAAGAGCTTGTTCCAGTTTGGATCCTAGCATGTTTAAACAACTAAACTATATTAGCATATACAAAATTATAGACATGATACAATTAGGCGTACTAATACCAACTTAAAATTTAGTCAGACATGTATGAAGTGCTATCATACCTTGCAAATTATGTGAGGATTCCCAATAATTATGATCAAAGATTTGGCTCGGGTAACAGCAACATTAAACCTCCTTGGGTTGCTCAGAAATCCCAAATAATGAACCTTGTCAAATTCGTTGTGTTTCACAGTAGAACGGACAGTAGAGATTATAATGACTTCCCTCTCTTGTCCCTGGAACTGCTCGACACTTCCAACTTCAACATTCGGATTGCCACGACATTCAAGAGCTTCTCTTATTTTGCTTACCTGCTTCCGGTACGGTGCAATAACCCCAATCTCTTCCTCTTTGATCCCTTTTTCTTCTATCAAAACTTTAATCATCTCAATAGTCTTGCTTGCTTCAATCCTGTTAAACCAAGATGGATTACTTCCTTCTCTTTCATCACAGCCTCGAACGCCTATAAAAAGCAAAGGGAACTCCTTATCTGGAATTATGCCTTCCCAGGAAGTTAGGGAATTTTTATCTTTACATGGGATCAGTTCCCCAGCATAAAACATTTCTGAAGGGAGTTTCAGTATTGCCTCGTGTGTCCGATAATTTCTCACCAACTTTGTCATAAAACTAGTATCTCCTCCACGATAGAGGTCACACTCAAAAAGTCTCTCCAGATATGAAGTGCCAAGTCCATGTACTTCAGCTTCTGTAGAGAAAACTACAGGTCCCAGCTGCATAGGGTCTCCCGCAAGAACCAAGACGGTATTTCTTGAGTACAGATGTGATATAGGAACCATAGCTTCTGGCTCAGAAGCTTGGCCAGCCTCGTCTAAGAAAATGTAGGAAAATCGACCTCTCTGAATGCCTGATGAATATAGAATTGAGGCACTTGCGTACGTAGATACGATGATCCTGTACTGCTCAAGGAGTTTGCACGGAGGACACATAAAGATGCCATCCTCGTGACTGCAAAAACTGATGTGATTGGGGTTGACATCCTCAAAAGGACGCGTGTATGCATTAAGCCGAAAGATTTCATGCTCCCGAACCTGAACTCCTTCCTCATTGATCAGCCTGTCTAATATATGGTCAGCTGCACTATTTGAAGGTGCACAGGCCAGAATCCGGGTATGTCTATCTTCACGGTAAATTTGAAGGATAGCTTCAATAAGAGTCTTTGTTTTACCCGTACCCGGGGGGCCGTGGATGACATAAGGAGGGCCCCCTCTACGGACAAGGATCGTGTTAACAGCCACAGTTTGCTCCTCATTCAGGTTCGAACATATAGGTGTGAGTGCTTTGTATTCCCTCAGTCTCACCTTGGACATTGCAGATGGGAACAGAAAGTTCCTTTCTAAAGATTGAGCAGCTTCAACAGCTTGATACAACCGCCGCATATTTGTCCGATTATAGTTGAACTCTACATTGTAGAGGTTACCATCTCTGTGACTAAGGTGAAATTGTTGATCAAATTTCAACAGTATATTTTCAGCTTCCACTCGATAGATGTAGCCCTGCATAGTAGCAACCACATATTCAGCTTTTAAAGAATATTGTCTTCCAACTGAAAGATATAGATAGACAACAAAACTCTCTTTTCATTGATAAACAAAAGGAAATATTGACAATACAATAGCAAAAGAAAACTCAGAACAGTTCTTGGAACTCTTATGCCCGAAGGCTGAATTTTATTAGATCTCTACTTCCTCTTCTAAATAGATGAATCTAAATCTAGGGTTAATGGAATTAGAGTCCAATCCTTTATTCTTGATAACTATGAGAAAAGAGAAGTAAGTATATATCTAAGAGCATTGTTATCCCAGCCCCTAATGGTACCACACTGCTCGGACAAAGATAATTCATAAAGTAGACTAGGCATGTTCATTTAAAACGCGTGCCTGATATCGAGTTCTTGAAGTTTCATCATCGAAAGAAAGCTTGGCAAAGATGTAGTCGCCAGTAACAAGTGAAGGCCTTTTCTCAGCCAATCCCGGGACCTCAAGAGACAACGTCTGCCGCCCTCTCTTACTCTTCATGGTGACACCCTCCATGTAATACGACTGCATATCTTCCTAAATCAAAACGAAATAATGTTATGCTAACAACATAACTCTGTAAAGATGTAAGTTTGAAAAGAATCGGACGTGTAACAAATTGTCTCAGACCTCCAACTTTATCTCCTCCATAGCTAATAGATTCTTGAAGAATGCACCATAGTTCTCTAGTGTTAGCCCCTCATTGACTGGGTCGGGAATCTCACCCCTGCTTAACATGGTGAGGATTTCTTCTGGAATAGAATACATGGGCAGTTGAAATTTGAACTGGCGACCTCGACCCTGAGAAGGGCGTCGTGCTGCAACATATGCGGCATCAGGTGCATGGGGATTGAAAATATCATGTTTCTTTCTCCAAGGCCTTTGGTATGGTCTTGAAGAAGACAAAGACTTGGAGATCTTATCTTCTGCCAGCAGGAAAAGGAGACGTTCGATCACCTCATCGCCAATGCTGAAGTGTATAGCTGCAGAGTGCACGCCTATTTCCTTTGGTTTGCAGGATAACCAGATAGTCAGAGCCTGATTTGGTCTGAGCACTCTCTCATCTAACGAATCTAATTCCACATAATCTTGGATGTACTCCATATCAGAATCAGATGTGGGAGGCTTCATTAATGAAATCTTAAATGAATCCTCAGGTTTGGAGTCAAAAATCTTCACAGACCAGAGATCTAACGACTCTTTGGAGGTGTTTCTTATAGTAACCGAATCAGACATTGTTTCTCCAACAATTCCTGATTGAGGTTTTCCTCCTTCAATTAGATGAAACGGGACAGAAATGTGGAATATATCACTCTCCTCAGCAGGGTTATAGCTACAAACAGATTGACAATTATCAAAGTCAATAAATCCAATATCCCCTTTATCTCCAACATATGAGTATTCATCATCTGATTTATCATTAATTGTGCCCATCACCAACTGCAGAGAGAAACCTTGCAAAGGATCTGCAGAGTTGAGGTAAGCCATGTTAAGCCACCTATCGTTCTATACACAAGATATGTGCTATAAACTAAGTACTTGGTGAGATAAATTTACAGAACAAACTCAAAATGTCCAAATAAGAAACACTGAGCAAAAAGTGGTTGCTCACCCTCATCAATCAAAAGACATGACACTTAACCTACTGAAAGTTTCAGTGAACAATATAACTAGCGAAGACAATGGTGTTACATGCTTAATTTAAGCTGTCAAGAAAGAAGGGAAAACACATTAAAAGAACTGATCGATAAAAATTTCAAATCAACTGATAGAGTTGGTGTTATACTTTGGCTCGCACTACATGAGCAACAATTATAGGCAAAAATTCGCTCCAATTTCTACCATTCACAAGCCTGGTGTAAAATTAAGTAAATAACAAGTTCTAATTAAAGAATGAGAAAAACCTACACCTCAGATTCATAAAAAAAAATTCACCTGCAGATCACAGTATCAGTATGAATTCCGGCTTGAAATAAAATGAAAAAGAAAAAGGAAAAAGCAACCGAATCCACATTTAAAAATACATCACAGTTGCCTAATGTTATACTCCTAAGTTTTCTGGCAAATGTAGCTAAGGAGATACTCAAGCTTATCTGTCAAAAATTTTATGAACGAAATAATTCAAGGAAACTAAGAAAATCAGAGAAATTAATCAAGAGTAATTAACAAGGACACTGAGCGATCGCCGATTTACCACAAATAAAGGCAAACGGTGACACGAAAAAGAAGGCAGTGTAGTTAGGAATGATAGTATAAGAAATGAAATGCAGAAATGCAGTTAGTGAGAGAGTACACAAACCGAAGAGCGTAATTGTAAAGGGGCGGAAAGAGAATGGAAAATTGATTGCCTACGTTTACGTGAAGCGGAGGAGACTCAGGAGAGTGTGCAATCAAGCTTATGGTATGTGCTATTTTGGCATGTATACTCTGTAAACATTCCATTTACGTGCTTTTTGGTATCGCCCACTCTTTTTTAACTTATTACCTCACACCTCAATTAATTGATAGTTTGACCCACTTTGACTTCACCACAAATTTTAAAAAATTATTACTCTCTTGGGTGTTCCATTTTAGAAGCCCCAGTTAAAATATTTTTAAATGTTAATAGACCTCATATTCCACTGACATTTTTCCACAACCAATATATAAAAGGTTTACTCACATTCTATTGTCTTTTTTTCACCAACTTTTCTTTACATTTCTTAGAACTCGTGTCGAACTCTAATGAGACTCTTAAAGTGTGATGAATGGAGTAATAAAAAATTAGTTGAAAAAGTTAATATACACCATATTAAATGTAAATTAGAATGAGTCAATGGAATATAAAGACTATTATCAAAAGTAGTAAAGACACCGTGACAAAAATTGACTGATGGAGAAAAAAAAAACTAGTGGCGAAGAAATTACTAATTAGTTTGTGTTTGGTAAAGAAGTTTAATAAACAATCTCTTTTTCAACTTATTCTAATACGATTAATGCGTATCTGGTAGAGAAGTTATATAAATAAAAAAAAAACATGATAAAAACACTCATTTTAAATCATTTTTCGAATTAGGAGTACTTATTAATGAATATAAACCCATTCTGTATAATTATATGTAATTTTCATATGTAGTTATATACAATTATTCCGCAATTGAGTAATTAGGAGTAATTTTCTTAAACTTCAAATCTTAGTAATATTTTTTTCTGCGATGAATATAGATATTTATTTCAATTTATTAGTTGAATAGTGGCACACACGAGTGTTGATGACCTTATAAACTAATGAATCACAGATTCACAATGACAAATCATATGAAGTAGACTCAGAATCGCCTAAAATTTATCAGCTGTGCAAGCCAGATCAAATTTCAAGCATAAAATCAGTTTTTCGATTTGGCATAAAACTATAGTAACAGAAATAAGGGAGAACGCTTAAATTTCCTTAACAGAGAAATCTCTTAAACAAGAGGAAATCTCACCCACGCAGTTCATACTAGGTGCATCTAAATTTCCTCAAGCAGCAATAATTGATGCAAATCCAGTAACAAGAATTAAAGTCAGGTGATAAATAAGTGAGAGCCGAGTCACGCTGCAGCAACGGGTGGTGTATCCTTGATAGACTTGCGCCATTCATATCCCCTTGCCCCATCTTTGTCCACGATTTTGATTAAAAAGTTCGGTGGGGCTACAAACAGCCTACTACGGATTTCCGTTATGCACTTATCAACCAACTCGATGGCCTCTTCAACAGTCATGTCCCGGCGGTAGAATCTATCCATCATGGAGAGTGCAAAGTAGGAACCGTAACCAAATGCTGCTTTGTCAACCTTGTGAAGTGAGGCAATGTAATCGATGAAGTATAGAGAAGGGCCTACGTCCTTGTCATATCCAGCCAGGATGATATTCACCATGTATGGATTCTGAAATCATAGCAGTTTTAGAGGCTGGTTAGAATGTTTGACAGAATATCATAGTTTTAATCTTGATCCCTCTATATCTGAGCTCTAGTTTGTAGAAACAGAACACAATTGGAAATATACACCCCTCACTGAATGCTTCATATTCAAAATAGAGACACTTTCAAGTGGGAAATTAATATGATGAGTCGTATTGTAACATAATGCAACTCTTACTTAATAAGAGTAAAAACCAAACAAACAGAATTAGGAAGAAAAATAAATTACAATTCAATACAAAGACACAGACAAGTGTTTATGACGCCTCTCTCTCTCTCGTGTATGATTTATGCATACCATGCATAAATTATACACACAGAGACACTGCATGTAGGGTTTGGAGAACAAAGCCAGAGAGGCTTTAACATACTATGTTCAAGATTAAATGTAACTAAAAACTAGAAAAACGGGTTTCAGAAACATGTGGTTCATATAACCAAAGTAAGAAGGAAAAACAAAATATCCACAAAGAATTCTTAAATATATACAGAAAAGTCCAGCTAAATCAGTAAGAATATAAAACTATCTCGAACTAGAGCTGAAAACAATCTTCACACATACACATGTCTATTCTTTTCAATGTAAGAAAGGATTTTCTATCCCAAATCACAATTACAAGAACAAGGTTCAATGATGAAGGAAACAAAACATTTAAGTAAATAACTCCAGTGCATAAAAGCTCATCTCCACAATACACCAAAATACATAATAACATGAGTAGTTCGTTTTGCATGTCCTTGGATACAAAAATATATTTCTTGTGAAATTTTTTTAGAGAAAGCTGCATGACCTTATAGCTATAAACCAACATATCTGTTCTCCGCAATGTAAAAATATCGAAGTACCAATTCAAAAGGACCTCTAAATACCAAGCACTCGACTCAAATTAAGTCAACGTACTCATAAAGAAAACCCCAACGTAGCTGTATTACCTTCCGCAAGGCCGTTGCAAGCTCGCCTCTGGTAAAGTTTGCAGTAGCTGCTGTAGTCAGAGGAATGCCATTACGGAATTGGTATAAAGCTACATTCTTCTGTACGTACTCCGTAAACTGAGCCCTACAATCTCATTCACAGAAAACTAATTGTCAGTTTTAAACTCAACATCAAAAACAGAGAACTGCAGCCAATAGAAAGAGCAAGTAGATAAGTGGAGCAGCCATGAATTTCAAATTACAAGAAAGATTTGTTTTTAAACATCTAAAGAGGACACACTAATCAGAACATGTGTAGTATTTAGGGGGTGTATTAATTTTACATAAATGCAGTACATTACAATGACAAAGCTTCAAAAAATTAGAAGCTCAAACAAATAAGATGGGAAGATAGAAAAGTGTCAAAGAATGCAATGTGAGAAACTTAAGTGAAAAAGCATATAATACTATGAAACAACCACAATGCAACATTACTACAAGAAACTATTTTCCATTTGTTAAGAGTTGCCTAGACTAACTTCTTGCCTTGATGATTTCCTTTAACAATTATGTTATCAAACAATAAGGCTTCTCAATAATTAACTTATCCGGCACAGCGAAATTCGGAATCAATACAAAAATTATACAGATAGGTGCGCCCTAATTCTACTACAAATGCAATGAAAAACAAAGAAATTCGAAGAAGAAATTTCACCGGTCGCCTGTCTCGCCGGAGGCCCCCATGAGTTTGTGAGAATCTAGGAGCATGATCTTGTCCTCATCAGTTTTGTGTACGAGAATGCTGTGGACCGCCGATGAGTCCGCCACCACTATCGCGAAATCCTTTCCGACCAGCCCAAAAACTGACTCCATTTTGCTGTGTAATCTGCGTTTGTGCAGCTAAAATCGGCCGTTTTTGTTTGGTTATGAGTTTTGGCTGTTCTCAGTTGGGGCTTTTCAACTTAATGAATGGAGTAGGCAAGAAGAAGCCTAAAATTCGAGCGCATCACGTTTTCCTTTTCTTTTTCTATTTTAATTTCTAAAGTTAAGCAACTCACAAACCATATTTTTCGTAATATGCTTTACATTATCAACTCAATGACTCATACTTCTAAATTCAAATAATAATTTTATATTTTTTTATAAAAAATATACATAACAATATAAATAATTAAATTACTTCGTCAAAAATATTAAAATTGCAAATTCTAAACAATTAAAAATTAAAATTTTAAACTCAGATATTTACATTGCATTTTTAGTTCATATATTTTCTGCGATGCACATTTGCGGTTCTTATGCTATCTATTAAGATGTTAAAGGTGCTTTTGCACGTTCTCAACATTTTTCGGATAAAAATACCCCAAATTCAATAAGGATATTTTTGTACATTTAGTCTTCAATGACTTGAAATGAGTTTTGTACGAACCTAAAATGATTTGAGTAAAGACCAAAACTGGTCCCGAACATATGCTCATTTTATGATTTTGGTCATATACTTTATCTTTTGAATTTTTGCGTCCTGAATATTTCAACTCGGATCACAATTGGTCCTACACTAACAATTCCGTCAAGTTTTAAACGGTCTTAATCCGATTTTGACCGATTTTTAAACCGTTTTAAACCGAACGGGGCTGTTAAAACCATCAAACTCGGTCAAAATCGAGTTAAAACCGTTTAAAAATTTACGGAATCGTTAGTGTAGACCCAATTGTGATTCGAGTTCAGGATGCAAAAATTCAAAAGATAAAGTATAGGACCAAAATCGTAAAATAGGCATATGTTCATGACTAATTTTAGCCTTTACTCAAATGATATTTTGGTAAGTGATTTATGTTTTATTCGAATTATTTACAGATTATTGTTGGGAATGATATCGTTTGCAATTCATGAATCACATAGTTGAGCCAATCCAGTTCGTGAATCTATAGTTTAGCTGGGTTTATGAGCTGTGAATTAAAATTTATTTTTTATAGGAAGTAATTCACACGAACATATAAAATTTTCAAAATAGTTGAATTCTAGTAACATACAACTATAAATATACGTACAAAAAAAACATTTAATCCTCTAAAACTATATAAATGCATATTAATTTAGAATTCGATTACAAATCGAAATTATATACGTATAATTAATTTTACTATAGATGCGGTGAAGTTTTACATAGGAGTACTTAAAAATTTCACATTCTCACAAAAATAGGAGTACAATTTTCATAATAGCTAAATTCTAGCCCATAATTATGTCAGTTTCTTTTTTCGTCCATCCATAGTTAATTAACACTCTTATTCTTACTACTTTTAGTATGGACTTCACATTCCATTAACTTACCATACAAATATTTTATTATAAAAATAATAACTAAAAGTATAACTCGCATTCCACTAACTTTTTCAAGTCACTTTTCACTATATATTTCTTAAAACTCGAGTCGAGTCAAACGGACTCAATTAATCGTGGACGGAGGGAGTAATGTACATACATACATAAAAAGGATATTGGTCCCTAAAACTATGAACTTTAGTCAAATTTTGACATTTCCCATGAACTTTAAAATTAGTCTAAAAAATCACAAACTTTACATTTTGTTTGTTATTTCTCACGGCAGCCCAAATAAGATATCTTTGGCAAAAATCTTAGGGGTAACTGCTTCTAAAATCATTAACTTTCATCAAATTCCGGTTTTTTTCCATGACCTTTGAAAGGTTCGTGTAATGTCATGAACTTCATATAGCGTTGCCATTTTCCATGTCGGGTTCTCCGGCTGTGTAGATAGCTTACGTGGCATTTTTATCTGATGTGGATGCTTAGTCAACGCTGAGATGGATATTACCCCTAAAATTAAATAATCCAACACTTAAAATCCCATTTTAATTTCCCCCCTCCCAAATCACTTCCCACATTTCCCTCCAAATCATTTCCCGTAAGGAACCCTAGCTCCCTCAAATCCCAAATCATTTCCCATACTCCCACATCCAGTAGCACAACGACGACGACCCAAGGCGACTACGGCGTTGACGGCAACCAAGGCGGCGACGGCGAGTTGCTGACGTTTTCTCGGCAGGAACGACCAATGCGCGAGGAAGAGTTTGTTTTACACGATGTCAGTTCCCAAGTACAACCAACACAAAAACACTCTATTATCTTGCTGCTGAAATCCAATTCCAAAATCAATGAAGACACAAAATTGAAACAAAACAAATTCAATCCATACAACCCTAAAAACAAAACTACAATTGTTACTCAATTTCGCAAATCGCACACTCAATTCCACAATTCGTACAATGAACTCATGTAGACAGAATTCAAATCTGAAAACTGAACAATGAATCGAATATTACCTATAAATCGCTGCGAAATGCCTCAATCTATTGGTAGACCGAATTCACCAAGTGAGGGATACGAATTGAGAATTTAAATAAGCTAGGGTTCTTTCTTTCGATTTGGGATTGAGGGTTCTTTTGACTTAGGATTTGGGATTGAATTTGGGTATATAAATTAATTTCGTTTTATTTATGTGAAACGATGTCGTTTTGTTTGTGTGAAACGACATCGTTTCACATCTTTCCGCCGATTGCCACATCATATTTCAGGCGCGCCCGTCAGCATTTAATTTACCGGAAAACACCCGGGTCGGGTCAGAGGGGAAAATGGCAACGCCCGATTAAGTTCATGACATTACACGAACCTTTCAAAGGTCATGGGAAAAAATCAAAATTTGATGAAAATTAATGATTTTAGAAGTAGTTAGCCCAAAATCTTATTATACGTGGGCAATCGTGAAATGTTTATGATATTTTAGATTACTTTTTAAGTTCGTGATAAGTAGGATAAAATGCTACGTAGAAAATCATGTTGATTTAATAGTACCAAATAGGATAAAAATATGCACGGAAGTTAGTTAGATATGGTGATTGACATGCAATGAGAAATAACAAAAATCTAAAGTTTATGATTTTTTAGACCAATTTTAAAGTTCTTGAGAAATACTAATTTCCTCAAAGTTCATAATTTTAAAGACCAATATCCCTACATAAAACCTGTTTAATCCTCTAAAGCTACACAATATGCTAGATAAATAGATGGGTAATGATGGTAAACTAGTCAGATTAATCCTCTAAAGCTACACAATATGCTAGATAAATAGATGGGTAATGATGGTAAACTAGTCAGAGTTTATAAATTTATACGCCATCTAAAGTATATCAAATTTGGAAACATTGTACGAAAGAGAAACTTATCATAAATTAAAGCTTATATATTTTTGAGGATTAAACTCTCGACAAAACAAGCATCTGCTGGTGGTGTTATTAGAAACTCAAACGGAGAGTGGTTTTTAGGATATGTCCGACGTCTTAGGGAAAGCTGTGTGTTGACTGCCGAGTTGTGGGCTATATACGATGGCTTAAAGCTTGCATGGAAGCACAAACTTCACAATGTTGTAGTGGAATGTGACAATATCACCGTAGTGCTCATGGTTAACTCAAGGAGGAATGAAGGCTGCAATTATAGCATTGTTAGACACATTTGGGCTTTGATTGATAAAGAGTGGCATGTAGAGGTTAAACATGCCTATCGCGAAGCAAACCGGGTGGCAGACTTTATAGCTAACTGGGGTTTGAAGATGCACGAGATCTTTCGACTGCTAAACGATCCTCCAGGAGGCGTCGATCATCTACTTCAGCGAGATAGGATAGGTGAGCCTATCTCTCGATCTGTTGCTGCTTAAGCATTTGTATCTCTAGAGCTTTGGCTCTCCTCTTGTAAACAACAAAAAAAAAGCATATATATTTATACGCTAATTAAATTAGGAAAATAAAATCAAATTAATTTTGATCAGTCATAGAATACACAAAACAATTTTCGAACTTCATTTCATGTTCATTTTATTTCAGGTCATTGCAGAGTAAATATTTAAAAATGTCCCTAATGAATTTGAGGATACCAAAAAAAGTGTTAGAAAAAGTGTAAAAGTACCTGCAACTAGCAAAATAGATAATAATATAGCGACCGCAAAGTGCATTTTAAAATATAGGAACTTCAAATGTGTATCACAGATCATATATGGCCTATGTAGTTCACTCTTAAAAATATATTTCATCCATCATATTTTATATGACACATTATCCTTTTTGAGATGTCTCATTTTGAATAACATTTCTTAAAATATAAACATCACGCTCTCTATTTTTTTTCACTACTATTTTATCCTCTCTTCACGTAACTCATAAAACAACATTATATAAAATCTTGTATCGAATAAAAAAATATTTCACTATCTGGAACCATTGATTGGAATCAGAGAGTAGAGAGAAATGAGGAATGGGAGTGAGGTATGAGAGCATCTCCAATCATTTACACTAAACCCAAACTCATTTTAGTGTAAATGTCACACCAAATGTGATTTTACTCCAACCATTTACACTAAACTCAAACTTAAAAGAATATTCTCTCTATTATGCTCTTTTTACTCACAAAATTTGAAAAAGTTTTGGATTTGAGTTTAGTGTAAACTTAAAGATAAGTATTTTTTTCTCAAAAACCAAAAATGGGATTGGTTTTTGAGTACTATTGAAGCTAAATACCTATCTCATTTTAAGTTTTAGTGTACCCTTGGAGATGGTCTGAAGACAGAAATCGAAATCTGATATACTCGTGAAAATCGAGATCGAGATGAGATCGAGCTCGAGCTCGGGTAATGTAATAAATTTTTTAATCTTCAAGACAGGTATGAATTTGATTTTTAGATTAAAATTATTTATAGCCAAGGTGGATTGGTATTTGATTTTGTTTACGAACTCTTTCTAAACGGAATCACCCATGTTGATACCAAAAAAACGAAATTGGGCCTACAAGCCCAAGTAAAAACTTCACAAAAGCACAATTTTATGAACTTACACCTGAATCAATAATCATGTTAATATTTTTCATTATGTTTTTTCTCTTGTATGTATACAAATTATGTAAAAATCAAAACCTTTTGTATTCTTATATTTTTATTTCAAATAAAAAAATTAAAATTAATAAATAAAATTTCGTTTTGTATGTGCTTAGCATATTTAAGAGTCTAGTTAAACCGTTTATTACAGTTTGAGGTTTTCAAAATTAAATGAAAATAGGTTTTAAAAAATAATCCAAATTCGTATCATAATTTACGCTTAACCTGAATAATTAAATTACAACACAACCTTTTGATTTTGTTAAATTAGATGATTTCACTTTATCATTTAACTTGTTCACCTTCGACAAATTCCATCTAATAGTAAAATAGTAAAATTGACTATATATTTTATGAGAAGGTGAGATATAACTCAGTCCGACATATAATGTGATTTAATAGTATAATAATTAAAAGAGAGGATTCCTTTTGCTGAAGAGGCAGTGTATAATCTAGCTAGGACAGCAACTTTTATGGACATAGCATCAAAACAGAAATAAATTTAAAGCTGCATTTGCTTATCATTAAGGTTGCATTCTAGAATGCTTCATCATCACTAAATTAAAGTTTCCTCAACATCCCTATCCCTTTCATCATTAGTTATTAATTAAAATTTTCGATGATTAATGTTTGCATCATGCTAGAATCTTATCATTAGTACGGAGCACTAAATCTCCAGTTGCTAATTCAATTTGAATTACTACTAATATTTAATTTAATAGTAGTATCATATTCTAAATCAACTAACGAATTCAAAATCCTAAAGAAGTAAAAAAAAAATACTTCCTCATGTATTTATTTTATCAAGGGGTTTATTTTCAACTAAATCTCATCGTTACCGACCCTTATTGCAAATCAAGTCCAATTTTTAAAGCATGTTAATAATATCACAACCTCTTGATAATATTGCCTATCCATTCCCCCTAATTAATTTTTGCACCAGTTTAATACCGAGATTTAAATTTCCATTTGATGTTAAATTTCAAAATGGATTGAAAACTTTGGAAATGCACAGTCAACTTATCATATTTAGCAAAAGTAATTACTTGGAGATATTGGCAACATAATATAAAGTTTTGCAGATAATGAAAATGCTGAAACAGTCATCTTAGGTTATCCTATAAAATTACTAGTTATAATGTAATAAACCAATTAGTATATGAAACCTAAACCTTACCTGACACTAAACACGAGCATGCTCTCTCACAACTCACAAGTCACAATAATGTAAGATATTCCATGCTTGTAACAATCTCCAACAAGAGTATAATATATTTAATATTATAATTGAATGCCTGATTGCAATAATTTCAAACTTACTAGTGCGCAACCCCATGCCTGTCGACGAATTTTAAAAACTGTGACAAAAAAATAACACAGTAAAAGACAGATGAAAATTTAACCTGCAAATTTCATTTTTTTCCCCACAATGAAATGGAGTAAAAAGAAAAGCAGACAAAGAGAATGATGGGAGGCAACCAAGAAACAACTTTTCAGCATAAATCATTGGCCAAATATATATTCTTTTCTCATACCACGTTAGCAATGAGTGTTACATCACATTCTTTTCTCTTCTTTTTCTTCACTCATCATACAACAAAACAAAAAAGAATCTAGGTCTAACAAATAAAGAATCTCAAAAATCTAAAGAAAAACAAGAATCCTGCATTCCCACTTGGATGATCATTCTGACAACTGTATGAACTCGAGCATTCGACAACCAGGGGTCATGGAATGACCAAAAGACGTTACCTAGTCAACGAGGTGCATTTGGAACCCGGTAGTCGCCCAGTGCCGGGAATTCAAGAATCTTGAAAATGAATTAGGCAATCAAGGCACGTCGTGTAAAGTTAAATATCTACATCTGATCCTGATGAAGATATGAGGAAGTGAATTAGACAAGAAAAGTCAGACGCATGCTAGCATTTGGGTTGAAAGGTAATGACGCAGTGGCTTACCTTTCTTGGTTTATGGGCAGAGAGATGTCCCCATCGTTCGTCTCCTAGAAAAAGCCCAGAGACACGAGCTGCACACATGGGGCAGCTTTCAGCACACCTTTGGTATCATTTCAAGCTATAAAGTTTACATACTTGTGAACTGATATATAACAGAATCGAAAACATGAAGTAGGCACTAATCCGTAGATCCTATGTTTCGAAAACACAAGTATTATGCAACTCAACATGAAGAACTTAGGTGTGAAAAAGACCATTTCAGTCGCGTGTATTTTTTCTGTGATATGGTTAAATGTGCAATTAGGGATGTAACAAAAGCAACTCAAATATATAGATATACAGGTTTAGATATGTGGGGTCCAAACACGGCTATATTCGCATATAGTCTGCTATCATTTAGATAACAAGGAATGCACAAAACGTCAAGAAATGGAGACAAAGTATAAATCAAAGGCATGATGTTTACTCGTACCAGATTCATTTCGTTCCCCCTTTGTTAGAAGAAGCAGAGTTCTGTATAACCATGTGAGTAAGGTAACAGCTCGTCCACCTCGATTCTTGAGCTTGAGCAGCTCATACTTTTCCTCAGCCGGTTCGGTGTTGACTCAATCTCCGCCCAAAACACACCAGAAACAGGTCTATGATCCGAAAACTTAGACTCCCCACGAACATACGATAATTGCTGAAGGCCACCACCATACCACAAAATTCGATCACACCTTCACATATCAAAGCATTTTTGTATAAGCATTCGTACAATTTTCAATATGAAGGATATGCGCAGAAAACTTGATCCGTACCATGCAGGTGTCCTTCGTTTCTCCTTAGGATGCAGGTCGTCTCCAGAATATCTATCTGAGTTATGTGAGTATTTATAAGTAGGAGGGAAATATATCTTCCCTTCTCTCCACCCATCAAAAACACGACCTCGCCTCTGCTCCATCCGCAGCTGTCAAAAGAACATTAATTTGAATTTGTATAGGTCAATATGCAAAGAATAACAATTCACATAATTCTCAAATACTACAACTCAACAGATTTAAGATAATTAAAATCATACTTGGTCCTTTTCCAATAACGCTCGCCAATTTTGCATTGCGATAAGTGCTTTAGCAGAGCGGTAAGGCAGCGCAATTCGATAGTTCAGATCTCCAAGCCAAATAATTCGACTACAATAAATTGTTTGGCACCAGTTAGCAGCATTTTTTTGGCACAGTAGAACTAGTATGACAAGGCATATAGGAGATCTTACTCGTGTTCAAGAATGGTCTCGGGTGCTTTCTCCTCGTTGGCACCGTTAACTCGAGGGAATTTTGTTTTTCTCAAAATCTCCATGAAATCAGAATTTCGACGTAGCTCATCGCCTTCTTTCTGACCGGACGTCAAATGACTGCACACGAAGCAAAGGCTCGTTTGATGCAATAACATGCTAATCGAGATGGATCCCTGCAGTGATATTACATCTCAGCCTATTAGTAGATTGTTACGTTATGAACATTGATTTATCGATGTAAATGCATACCTTATTTCCGAGGTAACCCATCAATCCTCTTCCAACGCACGAAACCTTGATGTTCTTGACGTGTTCTGTCAGCTCACTCCGAACCCAAACAGTGAGATATATCCCAACCATCTGCTTACTAGCTACTAAAGAATATCTCGAGTGTCCGGGAATGGAGTACCCATTTTCCGGTGGCTCATACGCATTGTAAGACATCGGTGAATACAAGACCGTGCTAGGTGAATCTCCAGGAGGATAATCTTCATCTGAACCCAAGCGCGAAAAATCACTCGCCCTCTGGCCCCACGAGTAATCGCTCGGCCTCCTACTGGATGAGTAGTCACTTGCTCGGGGTCCGCAGGAATAATCACTCGGACGTCGGCTAGAAGAATAATCACTTGCCCTTTGGCTCGACGAACAGTCACTTGGCCTATAACCCCTCGGGTCATAGTCGCTAGGCCTATGACCGAAAATGGCCCGATCACACACACTGTACCTCCGATCAAGACGAGGCTGAGGGGCAGACATGTCATTCTCCATTCTCCACTGTGGCGTCTGGAATGATCGACGGGGGAAGAATGTTGAGGCCTTGTGCCTGCTTGACCCCTCAAAATCAGCATTCCACTCAGCAACGGGATCAGGAATAGGCGAGGGAGTGTAGCGCCCGCTGCCTCCACTCATGCCTGGGGCATTGTTCAGAGTTCTCTTAATGAGAGCAAGCCATTTCTTGGCAGGACCATTGTCTTCAGCACCAAGAATGTTACCAGCATTGAGAGGAACTATCTCTTGAAACCTGTTCATGTTGAAAATAATTGGTTTAAAATAAAATAGAATAAGTAGTCCCCTTACAAATAAGAATCATCAATCATACCCAAGCACATATATATCAGCAGGAGGTGAAGAGTGGAGCCAATCATCTAAGTTCAAATTTCCCGGTGGCGTCTTTCCTCCCACGTTCCATGTGGATACAAAGAGGCTGCTCGGAAAAACACCACACTTCAAAACCTCATGCAAAGAAGAGAAATTCAGAAAATTGATGGCATGAAACAAACCTGTAGTTCTGTATGTTTATGATCTGAGGGTGATCAAGGTATGCTCTCCCACGCCTTGAACGTGAACGGGAAAAGGAGCGCTCGATGTTCCTTGCTGATTTTTCTGCAGAATGAAAACTTTAGTAACCTCTTCATAACCAATATCAGCATAAAAGAGAAAGGAAACCATGACAAAATTTATAAACAGCCTAGTTAGATACAACATACTAAATGTTATTTTAATAAACTTTAAATTCTCTACAGATCCATGAACTTTAGAGTTTTTAAGATTCAAGATGAGAAATATGATCCCACAGACCTGTTTTAATTTTCTTGACTCTGGATGGTTCCCTCTCAGAAAAGCTGTTCCTCCATTCAACATCACCACCTAAAGAGAGAGAAAATTAATATTAATACTGGATTCTCTCAATCAAACAGCCCCTTGATCTCTGCTAATTTAGACATAGATATTCACCATAGCAGTTGAACCTTTGCAAACCAAGGTTAAGTTCAAATTGTGCAGAACTATTGAAGTGAAGAAAAATATATGTATCTTGTTTTTGTTAAAAATGAAATTTAATAAGGAACCAATACAATCTTGATTGTTTTTTCAATAAAAGACAAACCAGTGAAAGACAAAACAGCAGAATTGTAAATCAGCAAATTGTTTTTTTTTTCATTTGAAGCATCCAATCGAACAATATCACTAAGTGAGGCAGTGAAAGACACAAACACACAAATTGATCGGAAGAAGAGGAGAAACTACAAAAAAATTAAAATAGAAAATATGTCACCCACCTCCATAAACAGCTTCATCAGGTTGAAACTCCTCACTTTTACTCTTGATATTGAACCATTTTCTGATCAATTTCTTGGACCATGAGAGCTTCACATTACACCAAAAAAAAAAAAAAATACAAACTACTCTCAGCAAAAAAAAACATTACATTTAATTCAGCAAATTGAAAAAACAGAATAAAAACCTTGGATTTCTTGGAATTTTCATCCTTCATCTTTGCACACTATTCTTTCATACGGCAAACTTCAACACTTTGCACCCCAACCCCACCCCCACTAGACCAACAAAATCTAAACTTTTGCTCAAATCAACTAAAGAATAACAAAAATTTCCTGCTCCCTGTCTTCCAATTCTTTAAATCGCAAGGCCGATGCAAAAAAGCAACGAAATTCTCACATATGCATCCTCAATTTCGGAAAAAGCTTCAACTTTCAGCATTCGAACATCAATGCAAGAATCTCTCACAAGATTCAGTCTTTTCTTTCTTAATGAAAACGATTCACACTGCACACAGACACAATACAGTCACTGAATGCGACTATGACAAAGAGAGAATGAGTCAAAAATGAGTGTGAGACAAGAGAATGCCAATTTTGGAGAGGGAGAGAAAGAGGGAGAAGGGCTGATTTTCTTTTTTACAATTTCAATTTCAACTTTTTATTGAAACTGAGCCTCGTTCTCAGCAGCAGCAAAGCATCAATCGAATTTGAACAGAATAAAGTAAGTAATGCGCCAGTATCTTAATCACACACACACACCAGTGTTAGTAAGTCCGAAATGCCGGCCCAGCATGAGAGGAGGGGGCAACGGGCACGTCGTTTTGGTACAGTGGAATTCATAAAACGACCTGCCCGAAGACCTGCCCATTCCTGGTCAGCAAAAGCAATGAGAGATTTGGTAAAAAAGAGTAAGAGCACTCCCAATGGAGGTGGCGAATTCTCGGCGATAAATCGCCGATTATCGCCGAATTATCGCCGGCCATTGTGGCGAAGTCGGCGATAATTCGGCGATAATGTTACCGTTGCTTCGCCGAGTGGCGATTTATCGCCGGATTATCGCCGAGCGATCGCCGGCCACTGTGGGCGACGCTCGGCGATAATCGGCGATTTTTAAAATTTTTTTTTTTTTTTTTGGCCGAACGGCTATTTTATCCCACCCCTATAAATATTTCATCCTCTTCCTCCATTCATCACCCACAAACTTCATTCACACAAATTTTCAATCTTTTTTCTCTCCATCTTTATTAAATGAGTTCTGATTCATCGTCTCGTGCTCAGTCCGACGAGGAAATATCACATTCTTCTTCCGAAGAAGAGGTACCTCCCGCTCCCACCGGATGGGATGTAGCGGGTTTCGCCAACAACCCAATCAACAACTATATCTCCCGCTGCATACAAAGCGAGATCGCTCGAATGCAGCAGCCACCCCCCCAACGGCCAATCCGCCGGCGGCGCCGATACATCCCTCGCAACCACACTGGTGCGCACGATCGGCTGTTCGCCGATTATTTCGCGGAGGAACCACGTTATCCGGCAGATGTATTTCGTCGCCGGTTCAGAATGCGCCGCTCCCTCTTCCTGCGCATTGTTAATGCGTTGTCCGCGCGTTACCCCGAGTTCCGGCTCCAGCGAGACGCAGCAGGGAAGCCCGGACTATCGCCCCTACAGAAATGCACTGTTGCCATCCGGCAGTTGGCATATGGAGGGTCCGCCGACATGTTCGATGAGTATCTGCAATGCGGCGAGACGACTGGCAACGAGTGCCTGAAGAATTTCTGTCAGGGCGTGCGAGAGATATTTGGGGAGCACTACCTTCGCTCGCCGGACGCAGCTGACTGCCAGTTCCTACTGGATTGGCACTGGAGGACCCACGGCTTTCCGGGGATGCTCGGCAGCATCGACTGTATGCACTGGCAGTGGAAGAACTGCCCAACCGCGTGGCGAGGCCAGTTTACTACCGGCTACAAAGGTACGCATCCCACCATCATTCTTGAAGCCGTTGCCGACCAACGGCTTTGGATTTGGCATGCTTATTTTGGTATAGCCGGGTCGAACAACGACCTAAATGTTCTCAATTCCTCGCCCCTTTTCAACGAGCGGATCAACGGATTAGGCCCCTCCATCGAATTCACGGCCAATGGCAATGTGCATAACATGGGGTACTACCTGGCTGACGGCATCTATCCGCAATGGCCCGTGTTTCTGAAGACGATCAGATGCCCACTCGGAGATAGAAGAAGGTATTTTGCCCGAGCGCAAGAGTCTGCGCGCAAGGATGTGGAGAGGGCATTTGGGGTGCTCCAATCGCGATTTGCACTGGTAAAGGGTCCGACGCGCTTTTTCTACCAGGGGGATATTGCCGATATCATGTATGCGTGCATCATCATGCATAACATGATCATCGAAGATGAACACGAAGGCGTCCTCGACGTCACCAACGACCCAAGTGTTGCATCATCGAGTCACGGTGTCTCAACCGAGTCCGCCCGCCAGGGTGTACCGCACAACGAACATGAACGGTTCCAGGCGTTCATGGACATACACCAGAAGGAGGCCCATCAAGCACTACAACACGATATCATCGAAGAATTGTGGGCAAATAGAAACCGCGCCCACCGCCCTTGAATTTTTTTTTCTTTGAATTTTTTTTTTGATTTTTTATTTCCATTCGTGTACTTTTTTTTTTTTTAATTTTCTTCGTTGTAATGTGTACCCGTGTTTAATACAACGAACTTTATTACTATTTATTTGATTTATCTTTATAAATTAAATAAGCTAGCTTTATTATATATAAAAATAAAACAATTAAATTAGTGATGATGTAAAAATGAAATGTTGAGTTAGGGAGAAATAAGGGAGAAATAAGGGAGAAACCATTGTAGGGGTTGGCTAAAAACTGGGGATAAAATGTGATGCTGATGTGGCGCTGATGTGGCAGGAGTTAGGGAGAAATAAGGGAGAAATAAGGGAACTCCATTGGGAGTGCTCTAAATATTTGTTTCCTCTTTGGCATTTGGTGATGCCCACAAGGTTAAAGCGGATAATAAAGAAAGGCCATATAAAGAGAAAGTTTAGTCCGTAGCAGCAATTGTAGCAGAACCACCATTTTTATATATCTATATCTATTTATTTATCTACAGTATATGATTGATTCTTGAGTTATTCTTTTTAGGTGTTTTTAATGTTGTTTCTGTTTCTTTAATACTACGATGTATGTTTCCATTTCCTTTCTTGGGCAATGCGAATTTATATTTTAGTTTGCATGGATTAAGGAATATAGTTGTCATTGTTATAATTTTAATAGAATCTTGAGCATTCTCATGATTTATTCAATGTGCATTTTGTGACCATATTATCACCCTCTATAGAGAATTCTGGTGGGAGGAGTTTTTGTGGTATGTTGCACCATGCTAGATCAATACTCCTCTACTTCTTTATTAAGAGTACTTGATTTTGTCCTTGTAAGCTTATGTACATTATTTTCTTAATACCCTAAAAATCAATTGAAGTATATAAGTTATACTAGAACAAAATAGGGAATAAAGAATATGAATTAAATGAGTGAGAGTGATAGAGGATAGGGACTAGGGATTAAAGAATGTTGTTGAAGAAATTGAGGCTCAAAATAGGGTAGTTGTAGTGCCATCGATACAGAGGCAGATGTCTAAAATTGTGGATGTCTGCTCATCCTTTAATCACTAAAATCACTCTCTCTTATAAACATATCTATTGCCACTTTGCTTTATTTACTTCCCCTAAAATACAAATGTGGATCCTAACGATAATCATAATCTAGAATCTATGTCATTACCGAAATTGAATTTATATTGAAAGAATTACTAGTACAATAAAGGCACTTAGTAGTATCATTAATTCAATTCTTACTTTATTCTTCAGTTGACCGGCCTTGAAAATATGCAAAAATAAAAGGATTATTAGTTGTCCATGTCTTTAATTTGGGTAAGCTTGCCACCAATCAATACTACTCATCATTGTTTATAAGGGGTTTGGACAAAGCAACAAATTATTTATGGAGATTATGCGAATATGGGAAAATTAGCAGTATCTTAATTAGCTGACGGCGCAAGTGCTATATTTGGTCCCATAAATCATAATAACCTTAGTTAAGAACAACAAAAAACAAAATAAATTAGCATATTAATAGTGAAAATAACTCCACTCCACTAACTATATAACTAAGTGAAGCACCCACTATCATTTTAGAGCTTATTTTCGGGTCCTCATCAAATTTTTGTGGTGATTATTATTTTGTATAGAGCCATTTCTGCATGGTTGGGGGAATTCTTTTGTATTGGGTGGATGACTTGATTGTCAAATTTAAAGCCCTTGTGCCCCATCATATTAAATGTATCGCAGTGTGTTTAATTGGGTCATGAATATATAGTTTACACGAACAAAAACGAAACAAATATGACCTAATCGAAATCGAAGTATATAAGGAGTCAGGAGAGTTAGTAAAATCTAAGTTTCGCTTAATTAGTATAGCTTTATAAGAAATTTTATCCCAATACACTTCCAATATTTTTTCTTTTATTTTTTCAAAAAATTGGATTCATCCACTTCAAAAAATATAAGCGATATCATTTTACATAGTACCAAAGATTTCAATTTATTTGGCTTGACAATAATATTTAATTTAACCAATTTAATTAAAATTATTCTAAAACCATTTAGACACACCAATATGTATTTCCATTATAAGTATTTCATATTATAGTTAGAAAAGGGGGATGAAATAATATAAAGGAAATAAAGTAGGGAAGTGTTTGAAAGTTAAGAGAGGCATGGGCCCTTATTGGGAAGTGAATATCTAAAGGGCATGCAAGACTAAAAACATGGTCCTACTTTGATTATCTTTAACAAAATTGTGATGCAAATTTATGTGACAAGATATCTCTCTAAACAATTTGGTTTTACACTCAACCATCATGATTAAAAGTGATCTTGTGGTTGATTTTTACTTCTTTTTTCCCTCGGGGTCAAACATGGCTATATTTAGTAACAACGATTAGTACTATTTCCATCTCAATTTTCATTAGCTTTGATGGAAAGAGAAAAAGATTAGAACAAATTTCATAAGTTTCGAATTAAACTAGCGTGATAATTAATCAGAACAGGTTTAAACTTTAAATAGTTTTTTATTATTAAAATTCAGGATTTTATCAATTTATTATATGAACGCAGAGTTCCATTATTAAGGAATTTTCAAAACAATTTTTTAACAAGCATGATTTAAATGAGTTGCTAATGTAAATCGTTAACTATTAAGAATATCTTAATGAAGAATTTTTATTGCGGAATATATGGCATGGGAAGAAATGGTAGATGCGTATTGAATTTTTTCCACTTTCATTCTACATGGAACCAAACAAAGAATCTTAGCATATATTTCATGTTTGAAACCAAAGAAAGAATCTTGCTATAAATAAATGATGTAGCTAACGGCCTTCCCTTCATTTAGGACAAGATCGTTTTTCAACTGTATTAATTACAAATAATGCGTTCGATTGAAATGACATGTATAACGCGTTGAACTTGCTAGAAAATATCAAATAATAAAATTTAGAATAGGTCCAATAAAAACGAAATATAAAGTTTTTTTTTTAAATTGCCAAAAAAATGACCTAGTGATTAAAATCAAATGTAAAGAAGTAGACACCATGGACCATGCTAGTGCTCCAGCTAAGAAGAGAAAAGTGAAAAAAAAAAAAAGCATGTTTCACTAAAATTTAAATGCTGTACTACTAATAATTTGTAAATTTTGCATTTCCCCTCCAAGATAAATGATTAAAAGATTTGTAAGTAGTAAATTAAAGAATCTAATTTTTATGAAAATCTAGCCATATATTGTCATTGATAGATCACGGCCCAGAAGTATAATATCAAAGATTGAGAAGGTCGTCAAGGAATAGCTTTACATCCATATTGAATTAATAGTTATCTCTTCTCCTTTTCACTTTTTATTTTGTGGATTATATCCTTTTCTTTAGAAGATTGGTCTCTTCTTCAAAATCATCAAATCTTTTTCTTTCCCTTTTTATTCGGTCGTTTTCTGATAACTATATCCATATAGGAGTATTATACTGCAATTACATGTGATTATTATTTTATTATTGTTAGACCCCATCATGTGGAACGCCAATATGTATTGCATTGGTATGGATTTCTGAATGAATTCTCCCAACTCTTGATGACACTACAAATGAAAACTGAAATTATTTGCATAGTTTAGATTTTTGTCATTTTATGACTTAGACCGAAAATTAGATCACGAAGTTTAACTAATCCTAAACGTACACATTTTTGAATGTTTTGATCGTTTGCTGACATTAATGTTTTCTTTGAAAGAATTGAAAATCGATCGTTTGCTTTGCAATAAAGTTTCACATAGTTTAATTGGTAAATCATTTGATCTCCTTTCCTGATTAAAATAAATTACTACTGACCAAATATTGAAATGAAAAATAAGCGGAACTCGGTAAACTCTTTTACTCCTGATTTAATGGTACTTTTCCTATATGTTCAAATCATAATATACTATACTAAATTGCTTGGATATGAGGGAGACTGAAAGAATATTTTGTGGTGTGTGTGTGCGATTTGAGTATAAGAAAGTTGTATAATTAGGTGCATTAAAATTTGAAATAAATGCTGAGAAAATTGTGTTTGGGCATTTTGTGGTTCTCATATTCAGCGCCAATCATTCTACTCCATCAATTTGTGTATCACTTTCATATCGATATTGATATCCATTTATTCAAACTTATACTCTTTATTTTCTCAAACATAAATTCTTTTCATCTTTATTTCTTAGTGAAAACTGATATGTATTCTTTTGGTTTCAGTATTTCTTATTAGTCACCATCAGTCGATTAATTTATGATTATGATACAATTATATTAATATTCTCATTCTTTGAATAAATTCGATCCCATCCAAATTTTGTACTAGTAGCAAATTAGAACAACTTCACAGTTTGTAACAACACATGTTTCAGCCGATTTACTGCAAATTGTAAACTTGAATCTAATTGGCTAGATTTTAATTGAAATGGTTTAAAATAATCTGAGATTTAATATGCATTTTATGATTTAGATTGGCAAAGTTAATACTAATGTTATCATTTTATTGTTTTTTCCTGAGAAGAATATGCTTCATGATTTTTCAAATTTTACTTACACACTTGTTAGATTTCAAATTTTCATCATCCCGCATTTATCTTTTTTAACCGATACTGAAATTCTGAATTCCAATTATATCTATAGATCAACTCCGTAAAGAATATGTAAATTGATCGCAACATTTAAGTACAGCTCTAATAACAAATACTAATACTTATAAATATAGTAGAATATGGACCGTTCGATTATCATGATTACTTGTATTTAAAGTTCATGACTTAGCTAGTCATATGTTCAGTTGCGTTTTTCTCAAAAGCCGGGCTTGTGACAATGTATCTTGTTCCGCCTCCATGATGCCAAGATTAGATTATATCTCACGATTAACCATCGCATCTCACCTCTATAATTTTAATTTAATCATATACAAATCATATTATTACTTATCTCATTAAATCTCACTACTATATCGCCACCTTAAAATACTTTTGTTCCATATTGAATCCAATTCGGATTCTTGTGAAGCAACAACCATTTTATCCGCCAAGAGGTAAAAGAGAGAAATTCCATGCGAATAATGCTGCTTTCAAGTCATCACCGAAAGGATTGGGATCTCATGTTCCTTAACCTTGTCTTTACTCAATCTATCTCAACAATATCTTGTCTTGTTCACTAATAAAATATACTAATGTTTACTTTGAATGACTGGATAGATATGGTTAGATTTTACAATTATATTTGAAGAATAGAAACTTATATTTTTGGTGAAAAATGCTAACAATGAATTAGTAACTGACAAATGCTCGGACATAAGTTTGTTTCTAAGGCAAATTAAATACATGTAAAAATCATCTACTAATTAAACGGGTCCAGTGTTTGTACCATCAAACAATTGAAAAATTAGTGTTCCTTTCGTCCCATAAGAATATGCACTCTTTCATTTTTAATCCATTTCGTAAAAAGAATTTTCAAAATTATAAAGTGTACAGTATATTTTTGCATTAAAACTCGTGCTGAACCCAAAGTGCATATTCTTTTGGGACGGATGGAGTATCGCTCGTATTCCTCTAATTATGGGCCCATTACATGTTGACTGAGCAGCGCATACATTTTGCGCTACATATTTGCTCAACAATTCCAAAAGTTTACGACTTAGATTTACATACCCAAATCAAGGCACTCTGATGTTCACATATTAACAAAAATAAAAACAAAAATATAGGAAAAATAACTATGCTGCTTGACTCGATTTTCTGTTACATTTTTATAAGTAATTTGAACATCATTGATTTGTTTGATGGTACTTTATTCCGTACAGATCTGTAAAGCTGAGGCAACCATCAAAACTGACGAACCTCTGCTGACCCTATGTATGTATCATGCTTGGATCTTCACTTGGGATAGTATGTAGTCAAAGGTGTTTGATCAAAGTTATATTTTACCAGTACTCATGGCAAGAACACAAACCTTGCTTGAAAAAGTGGAATCTCTTGTTATCTCTAACAACTATCTCTCGATCATACACTTTGGAAACCATTTTTGCGAAGGAATGGCAGTCCGAGCACATTCTCAGATTCTTGACAACTCTCACCGGCGTTCCACGGGCAGAGGACACGAGGCCGTGGGCGATGGCGAGCTTCTCGCTGTGTCGGCTGAGCAAGTACTCCTTCTCTTGCTCGTCCACGTCGAGCAAGACGTCCATAAGATGAGGAGCATGCCCCGCATCTCTGAGCCTGGCCTCAATCTCTTGGAGCATCGAGGCTGCACCCATGCTATCGTCACCAGAAGTGAACTCGCGAACGACTCCTCCAACCTCAATCGCACTCGAACCCGTTGTTTTCCTCATGCCTCGCTCCTTCATACTCATCCTGACTCGAGCAACATCGCCCCATCTCCGGGCGGATGCATAGATGTTCGACAAGAGGACGTGGATTCCCGTCTGATCACCACTACATTCGCTCAACATCTTAGCAGCACGCCCGGCCATCTTCTCGTTTCCGTGCTTCCTGCATGCACCCAAGAACGCCCCCCATATTGCACTGTTCGCCTCCAGGGGCATCGCGTCTATGAACTCGAGCGCCTTGTCTAGCAAACCAGCGCGGCCTAGTAGATCAACGACGCATCCGTAGTGGATGACGTGCGGAGTGATTGCATATTCCTTCATGCTATTGAACATAAGCATTCCTTCTTCAACCAAACCGGCATGGCTACATGCCGTAAGAACTTCACTGAAAGTTACTTCATCAGGTGCAATCCCTCGTCCGACCATCTCGTGGAAGAGCTCAAGGGCTCGTTTCCCGTTCCCCTCCATGGCCATCGCTCCGATTGCTGCAGTCCAAGCGGAGACATCTCTCTCCTTCATCGAGCAGAACACCTCCATCGCGCTCTGAGTGTCCCCGCACCTAGCAAACATGTAGACAAGAGCGGTGCAGAGACGCATATTGGAGTGAAAACCGCATTTCTTGACGTAGCGATACACCCATTTTGCAAAATCCAGTGCTCCAAGATAGCCACAGGCTGTTACCACGCACACCATCGTCACCTCATCCGGAGCTATCCCTTGGCTCTGCATCGAGCGGAAGAGCTCAATCGCGTCAAGAAACAAGCTCTCATTAACCAAAGCTCCGATCATCGTGTTCCATGACACGACATTCCTCTCGGGCATCTCATCGAACGCTCTGATGGCTGAATCAACATCACCATTCCGAGCAAAACCTGCGAGGAGAGAGTTCCACGACACAACTGTCCTGTTGACCGACATTTGATCAAACACTCTACGAGCGAGCCCTTGCTCGCCACACTTGCTGTACATATCAATGAGCGAATTCCCAACACTGTCCCAACTCCATAGTGAGTTCCTCAGGACATACGCGTGGCATTGCTTCCCCAAGGACAGCTCGGAGAGTTCGGCTGAAGACGCCATCACAGACACCACGGTGATCCTATCCGGCTTCACCCCAATATCAAGCATTCCACGAAACATAGCGAGTGCATCTGTTGCCATCCCCAATTTGACATAATTCGACAAAAATGTGTTGTAAAGAACCAAATCCTTATCAGCACATTCATCAAAGATCTGCATCGCCTTCTCTACACGTCCACATTTGATATACATATCAACAATTGCATTCACCATAACACCATTGAATTTGAGCTCAGAGCATTCAACATGATTCAAAACTCTCTCCCCCAAATCCAAATCCCCTAACTTGGCACAGGCCGAGACAACGCTCACCACGGTGAGCTCGTTGGGCTCAATTCCCTCTCCCAACATATCAAAGAAGAGAGAGATCGCCTCGCGATTCCGGTCTCGCCTCGCATACCCACAAATCAAACTAGTCCAGGACACAACATTTCTGTCAGGCATTTCGTCGAACACCTTCCTCGCACTATCAGTGTCGCCGCATTCGCCGTAACAGTATACCAAGGAATTCGAGACGAATACATCATTGTGATAACCCCTTTTGACCACGGAGCCATGAATCTGCCTTGCTTCGGAAAGGCTCGAGTTTTTGGCACAAGCGCTGAGAACAAACGGAAAGGTATAGTTATCGGGCTCCAAATCATCAATCAACATATCCACATATTGCGAAATAGCATCGTGATAAGCTCCAAGTAATGAATTTCCTCTCACCAATGAATTGTAGAGGTAAATTATGTTACTAGTCCGATCCCTTCGGCTGTTCTTGAACATCTTAAATGCTTTTTCTGCAAACTCCAAGCTGTCAGGAGAGCCCAATTCTGAGTATTTGGCAATGAGTTTTGTTAGCAAAGAAGGGTCAGCCACAAGGCCGTGTTTTATGTATTGCGCATGAATTTGCTTTATTTCTTGAAGATTTTTGCAAGATTTGAGATCTCTGTTTTGGGGATTGGGTTTAGGCGAAATGGGCTGTGTCTGAATTTGAATCTTTGGCGCACAGGGGGTGGCGCATGGGGGAAGAGAGACGATTGAGGCGGCGAAAGCCATCGGTGTTGCCTCAGCACACTGTTGCGCGCACAATTCCCTTTGCGGCGTCCAGTACTGCGTGGGGAGGTTAGCGAGAGAGGACGGGATTGGGGCTTTTTTCACGGCGGTGCATTTTGCGACGTACAAGGCGGCGGGAGAAGGCTGATGGATGTGTCGCCGGAGAGCGGCGGGGAGGAGAAGTTTGTGGTTCCTACGGCTGGGGCGGTGGCAGGGGCTCTAGCTGCTGTTGTGAAGAAACATTTAGCTTAATTTTGATTCAAGACTAACAATAGAAAAATACTCCCTACTGTAGGGATCAGACCACTCGGAATTCGCTAATTACCGGGACCTCTTTTATTGATTGGTTCTGAGATGGCTAATCTCAGAGGTACAAGCCGAATACAAACGTGGTATCTTGATTACACACTAAGTACTGTGTTACAAACAGAAACCCTAGACTAAGCTTAAGAACTCCTTGATTCTTGAGAGTCAATCTTTTCTGGTTGTACCTGCACACTTAGTAGCTGAATTAGTCACACAAGAGATTGATCCCGAAGGATCTAAACACAAAAGAGACTAAGTCAGAGAATCGGGCCACGAGTGGCTCAGGTCACGGCAGTGACTGCACTAGGCCTCAGACCTCCCCAATCTTCACAGCAAGTCACAAAGGAGAGCACCGTTGAACGAACTCAAACCAGAGATCAGTGGAACCCTAGATCTCACCGGTCAACGCACACCACGGCCGTCTCACATGCGGACAGACTCTCACAACCCCAGAACACAGCCAAGAACACAAGACCCCTCACCACACACTCCAAGCACTTCGGGATTGGTCACAAACAACAGACCAAACCCTAGAAAGAGAAGGAAACCGAAGGAGTTGCCTCACACTCAATCTACACCGGTGGAACTCTTAGGAACTGAGAATCATCGGTGGAACAGAAAGCTCGAAGGAGAACTCCGGCAAGAGTAGCCGGAATCTTAGAGAGAAGGGAGAGAGATGAAGGAGGTTTCTAGAATAAGAGAGACAGAGAGAGCGAATCAATATGAGAAGACTAACCGGTCTCTCTCACTTAACAAACACAGCACTCATCCAACGGCTGTGAGCCGTGATCCGCGTGGAGTAGCCAGGTGGCACACATCTAGCCATTCTGGATAAGTAAACGGGCCAGGCTCGATTTGGGCCAATAATTAATCTTATGGGCTCAACAATAATAGCAGCCCAATCGAATAATAATAGAAGCCCAAAGCAAGGAGTCCAATATCCAACACCTACTATAACTTTTTTTTTTTTGGACGGAGACCGCAGTGAGGTTTGAGTAAATATATTAATAATTTTTTAATGCTAGTGTACACAATTTATCCTTGTGTACATGATTATGAATATATTGATATTGAACATACATTAGATTTGATTTAGCTTGATAGAACTATTGTATCACATTATATTGAATTAGCCGGACTGGACTATGCCCATTAACAACTTAAAGGTTCCAACACTACAAACCAAAAAGTTTGATCGAGTTTAATACTAGATGCCACAGAGATTACTTAATACTAGTGTACTACTATAATTAATTCCTAGCAGATAGTTATACTAGTAAAATGCATGGATAGTGATTTAAACGATATGTGACGCACATACGTATAAAAATAAATTTATAAGGTTGCATGGATAGTGATTTAAACGATATGTGACGCACATACGTATAAAAATAAATTTATAAGGTCATAGGCAATCGACCATTACTCCATAAATTAGAAAATTGAAAGACACTGTGTAGCATCAACTTGTCATCTTTCATTGCCAAAATAGAATATGGTGCTTTAGTCATGTTTTTATTTTAGAGTAAGGGTCAGATGTGGTCTCTAACATATGGTCATTTTATCAATTTGGTCCTTAACATTATCTTTTTGATTATTTGGTCCCTCACAAATAAACTCGAACCCGAATCGGTCCCCACTTAACAGAACCGTCAAAAAATAGACGATGACCGCAATTTGACTATATTAAATTACTAATGATAATTAATTATACCTAATTATAATTCTTTTTCTATTAGCAAAATTGGAAAAAAAGATAGTATCAGTTGCAAAATTAAATGAATAATTTGTAAATTAATAGGAATTAAAAATTATAATTAGGTATAATTAATTACCATTAGTAATTTAATATAGTCAAATTGTAATCACCGTCTATTTTTTGACGGTTCTGTTAAGTGAGGATCGATCCGGGTCCGAGTTTATTTGTGAGGGACCAAATAATCAAAAAGATAATGTTAAAGACCAAATTGATAATGGTCATATGTAGGAACCATATTTGGCCTTTACTCTTTATTTTATGAACCGAAACGGAAACAAATTTAAATTGAGTTCAAATTTCAAGTGTGTATATTCTTTATCACCTCACCGCAGCTCTCAACCAACAGTAGGAGAAATCTATAAAACTTGGAACAACACTCTGAGAAAAGAGAGAATTCTTGAATTTAGAACGCATGCATCAGCAGATAGTGCTTCCCTTTTATTACACACGAAAAGTTGATTTATAAATACATACAAGTTACAAAGATAAGCCAAAAACAAGGAAGCATTAGAGTAGAGTCTGTCAATTGTTAGAGAGAGCCTTGGAAATAGCTCTAATGGTATTGGGCGTAGTTCTGCAGCACCCTCCCACTAGGGATGCCCCTGCCTCCCTCCATTTCTTCACATATGACACGAAATCCACATCCGAAACTCCACTTGATTTCTAATAGTACAAATTAAATCTCATAAGCTAATTAATCATCAAATTAAAGAAGCATGCTTCAATTAGTTGCTTACCACCCATTCCTTTGTATTTGCATCATAAGTCTCACCAGAGTTGGGATATATGAGAATAGCTTTATTTGTTGCCTGCAATTTATATCATGAGAATTTAATTTGGGAGTTATGTATATATGTAATATATATACCTTTTGTATAGACTGGATGAGTTGATGAACAAATCTTGGTGCAGTGCAATTGATTCCAACTCCAAAGACTTGCTCACAAGAATCAGCAATGGCAGCGCATTCTTCAATTGGATCACCGCTCACCACATTTGCTCCGTCTTTGCAAGAGAAGGAAAACCAGGCTGGAATCTCGACACCCTCTTCTTCTAGAAGCTCAGCGTATGCCTTGGCCTCGAGCTTGTTTGGAATGGTCTCGAACGCAATGAGGTCAGCCCCGGACGCAGCCAAAACCTGAACCCTTCTCCGATGGAAATCTTTCAGACTATCCAAACTCACACCATCTCCATAACTCCCACTGCAGGTGCTACCTCAGATCAGAATGGAATGTAAGAATCATGCATCATTATTAGTCCATCATGTACCTATACTCGGAGCCATCGGCGAGATAGGCGCCATAGCTTCCGACAGATGCAGCGACCAAAATGGGGGCTTGTTCATGATCACGCGTTGCAGAGACATCCCACAGCCCCTTGGTCGCTCTCTCCTTGTATATATCCCGAGCCTCACAAGCGATCTTTACGCTTTTTTCTAGCAACGCTTCGCCTTCTTTTCTTGAAATTCCCTTTGCTTCAAAACCTTGAAGAGTGGCCTGCACTACCACTCATCACCATACATTCTATTCTATTCTATTATTACAACATATAGGGTATAGAGAATAGAATGGATCAAATTTAATTATATCAAAACTAATGATAAACTAAATCATTAGATTCTTTGATGCAGTTTTAAGATTATGGAATTACTAACGCTACTGTAGATTTCATTCCAATTATGTCGTAATGCAGTGTAGATAATGAACTCGATGTGTTGTTATGATGCTATCGAATTTTCGAATAATTTATGACACATGCCCCTTTCTAATAGCAGATATAATTAGTACTACTATTTGCTTACCTGATAAGATGAAGATATAATTATATTTGCTCCTGCGTCAAGGTAATCCAAGTGAACCTGTCCAAACAGACCCAACATATGCCGGAATCAAAATCAATTCAAGTTTCTTGTTCTACAAATAACAATCGATGAAACAGGGGATTCATCACTTATGTTACTCCTAATTGTTTGGATGCAATTTACATTTTTAAAATTATTTATGGTTTTCAAAAAAATCAAGATTACAAAGTTGCCACCAGTCTTGATAATGTTAATAATTGAAGGAAAATACACGTGGCAATCAGCATGAATCTCTCAAACGAGGTGGCTAACTTCGAATTTATCCATCTACACATATAAAATAATAGCTAGCATCTTCTATATTAAATTTTTAAAAAAAATCAAAGTAGAATTTATTTATTTTCGAAGGAATCCTAAAAAAATTACCTCGTACATAATTAAAAAAAAAAAGCGAATAATTTATCCTAAAGTGGAAAAAAAAACTCAAAAAGGAAAGTGTACCCTTCTAATAAGATGAGGGGAGCTTAAGAGGCACTTGGCACTCCACAGAGGATCGTTGAGGTCAGCGCCGTGGCGTTCCAGCTCCGTCGCAAGGCCGCCGTCCAGGACGGCGGAGCCGCCGCAGCGCCGGAGGAAGTTTGTCATCATAGAGGAAGGGTGATCAACTCTTTTTAGAACCATTTTTGGCAGAATTCTACTAATCAGATCGGCGGTGGTGAAGAGGTGAAGTGCAGTTGCTTTCTCTTTTAATTGGGAGAATTATAAGTTGATAGAAAATGAAATCGCATATACTATATATAGAGAAGTACTTTATAATTTTATTCCAATTGATGTCACGTAAGTGCAAGTTATGACAACTGTCCAAATTAATTTGCTCCAAACAAAACTTGTAATTTGGTCTAGAATGTAATATAAGTAAATAATTTAATTTTTTTTTACAGTATTTACATTTTTTTTATAGCTAACTTTTTATTTGTAAGTCATAGTGAACTTGGAGGCAATTGGGGCATGCACCTTGCCACTAAGCAAGCAGATTTGCCATGCCAATGAACATGTGTTGTGTCGAGGCATTTGTGCTAAGTTAGTGGTAGTAGTATTTTTTTAAATGAACATTTTTTAATTTGTTTTTCATTTGAATTTTAGTACTAATAATGCCGTCACCAATATGGACATATCGAAGCGAAGGATCTTATTATTGTTCACTTTAGATATACGCAATCATTCTTAAAAAATCTTAATTCTTGAGGTGGAATTCCAATCTTGTTTGGTAATTAGTTGGATAGCCGGCCAGGTGCATGATATTGATATCTTTTAATGAAACATTTTACCCATTATCATAAATTAATTTAATAATAATCTCACCAATATAAATTCGTCACTTTTGATTTTTATAATCGTACCTTATCTTTTTTGTAATATGAATTGTATATTATTGCAACAGAAATAACTATTTACAATTTACGTATCGATCCGAAATCAATGGGAGTTATGTTTTGATTGAGATTCAAAGATGTTGGAGCAGTAATTATTTGAGGGGTTCAGACTTTTTTTTTTTTTTTTAATTGGATGGATTAACCAATCTTTTATATCTAACTGGATCAAATTTTAAGCTCATAGGAGTATGTACGTACTATTGAATCATTAGTTACAATCCATACAAGTGGTCTTTGATTTCTACGATAAAATAATTAAAATATAATTTAGAATTGAATTATGAGATTATCTTAGTCATAAGACAGTTAGCTATAATTAATTATCCTATAGTTATCCATCTATGATTAAGTCGTGGCTTGAATCTATTTAATCCCCTGCAAACGAACACCCCCATGTAGTGTATATATTACTGGATCAATTAAATTTTACCCCACTGTAATCTGTTTTAATACCATGATTGAATAGGGTAGGATTTCATACTAAAACTAATTTCCTATAAGAGGAGTGATCAATAAACATTAAAGCAGTTTCAGTTCTCTTATGAAATATTATTATATTTATTTTTCTCTCATTTGCCCACAATAATTTCACGTCTAAATATGACACGTCAATTCTTTTTGTTGTGTACTGAATTAATATTAATATTGATATATTAATTTGAAAATAAAACAAAACAAACTTTAATCACCATCTTTTCAATGTATCAGCTTAGAATTAAGACCAGATTCATTTTTGCCACGAGACAAGTTGGAAGATTAGAGGTCCAGTTATATACACCTTAATAAAGAACCTATGCACACTCTATTCCCTCTCATTTTATTTTCGTACTATTATTTTACCCCCCTTTTATATTGTTCCACTTCAGCAGGTGCATAATATTTTAAATTTCAGTGTAAAGATGGAATTTCTACAGGGTGAATCACAATTAAAATTATAATAGTAATATATTTTATCAATTCAATTGATTTAATTATATAGTGGAGATGTAATTTTACCGGTTGATCTTTACATGCGTACTTGGCACTTCCCAAGGATCTAGGAGGAGTACAATTTAAAATAGAATGAACGCTGATTTTGGATTTTATATATATAAGAATTTCAAAATTTAGAACAATTTAACAAAATAACTTACATAATTTATAATCTTTAAAAATGTAATCACTCCAATAATTCATAGCTCTCAAAAAGAAATCTTCAAAACCAACTTATTTTTTCACACACTTATAAATAATACTGATATTTTTGTTAAATTAATTTCATATGTACGTACAATTTATTGCTTTCAATACATGCTCTTTCAATTTCAATTCTCTTCCATTTTTTCTCAATAAACTTGGATATTTTTTTTCTCTATACCTTATAAGCTCAATCATTTAAGATCACAACTTATAAGCTTTTTAGACAATACATCTTATAATAAGCTCTTGAAATATTGTATAAGCTCTTAAAACTTATAAGATCTCTAAGAATAGTCAAACACCATTAATTACCCACGTCCTATAAAAGATTTATAAGTAGGGTATATTTGGGTATAATTGAAATAATTAGTTATGCATTTTACTGTAATGAACTTAATTATATGTCGACATATATTTGTAAATCCATTTCATATGTAGAGTAATACTCCATTTATTTAGAATAGTATATCAGTACTATATAAATGTAAAAGTCTTTAATTAAGTATTCAATTATGTACTAGACTTTTGAATTTTCAATGCCTTCGTTGTAAGAATTCAATTGGGGAAAGCTCCAACATTAAGTCCTAATCCTAATGTCATCACATCAACCAGACAACCCTATCTCTATCGTTTAGAGGAATTTCTTCCCTCCTCCACTTTAGATGAATAGACTTAAATTATATCAATTGCAAATTATGAATACATTATACTCCATATTATAGGTTGGAGTATATAAATTACCCTTAACAATAAACATTGAGTATTCTAACGATCGAAACATTTGAAAATCGGAAACGAAAACCCCACTTTAAAGTAAGTTAGTTTATAAGTTAATTAATCTAAACGCAATTCCTTGTGATCAACATGGGATGAAAATGCTAAATACGGGTTATTGATGCTAATTGATATCACAAGTTATAGAAACGGTTTCTTCTTTTAAGGGAAATCAATAATCATTATAAAAGGGGACCTATCTTAATGGATAAAACAATTACGTGCACGATCCATATTTATCGAAAAGAAGAGTGGATATATAGTCAGCAATTATCTTGGGAACAAACATTGTAAATCCACTACTTGAATTGAGGGCATCTTTCTCTAGCCTGAGTAGAAATCCATCTTCCCTTGTCTCCGACAACAAAATTTAAAGATGTATTCCTATTCAGTATTGAAAAGTAGAGAGTGATATAGTCCATGAAATTCTGAATACTAAATTTTAGGCAGATTAGGATATAGGATATGCAATATCGATCACATGTGAAGTCTCAATGGATTCACTGATACGGGTTCCCTCATCGGAGGCTGATCGGCGTTGAATTAAACGTCCATTGCGGGGGCAACTCCGTCGATCAAGACAACATTACTCCCTCCGTTCACCAATAAATTTTTCATTTTGCTATTTTCGTTCATTCACCAATAAACTTTCCATTTGTTTTACTAGTTTTGATAATGGATCCTATATTTCACTAACTTTCTCACTAAAACTAATATAAAAAAATGTGACTCATTTTGTACTAAACTTTTTAACCAATTTTTACTATAATTCTTAAAACTATGGTCAAAACTCACCTTGTATTGATAGATGGAGGGAGTCTTAAAAAGTTACTCCTAGTTCTTAACTTAGATTTCCCTTTTCAATCTAAATTCATGTGCGAAGAATTCCAGTTTTTTTAAAAGAGTGAATTACATTTTTAGGCTCTATATTTTCAGCGACGAACATTTGCGGTCCCTATACTTGCAAAATATCATTTACGGTCTCCAGACTATACTAATTGCTCATTTCAGGTGCTTTTTCACCTTATGACTAAATTTTTGGACAAAAACGCCCCCAAAGTCTAAAGGACATTTTTGTACACTCACTCTCCAAAAATAGATACTTATTTTGATATTTATGTAAATATTAAATTTGAAAATGACCACATAAATAATTGGATTACCATATACTACTACAGTATATATACTTATATCGAACACATATGATAATATTATACACATAAAATGTAATCTAATTGCATTATTTTTCAAGTTAAGAAAAAAATTATGTTACAATTCTTTAATAGTACTAGTACTATTTTGGATTTTACGGATAAGACTTCTTTTTTCTTGTTTTATATTTACATGTATACAAAAAATTTACGCATAAAATTTAGCATAATAAATTATACTTATGTAATTTATATTATTTTTTACCGTGTATAATACTCCTATTATCATACATAGAGTAATGGCACACCGATTACATAATAATATTATTATTATTTTAAATGCAATATGATTAATTTTTTATGTGTTTAATAGTAATATATACACAAAATAATGGCACGGGAATATTATAAATGCATTATGATTACTTTTTTATATGTACGTATAATATTATCACAATGTCAAATACATATTCCGTGTACTTCGTATATATATGGCATTCCAATTAATTTTATGGTAGTTTCCAAATTTAATATTATGCCACTTTAGATAAAATGATTAAATGGATCTCTCTATTTTGTGCTATTAATGTGCAATTGACGTGGCCTGGCCTGTGAGCTTTTTTCAATTCCATTTGTCAAAGAATTAAATTAATGGTGAGGCAGACCAAGTTATTATGCCATCATGGTATGGAATGACCATGAAATTTTACTCCCACACTATAATCAATCCAAACAAAAATTATCAAATAAAACACAAATCATAGTTCAAGTACTCAAACTAACATAAATATCAAAATAAGTACCTACTTTTGGATAGTGAGTGTTCAAAAATACCCTAAGGCTTTTGGGGGCGTATTTGTCCAAAATATGGTCAAAAATGAAAAAGCACCTAAAACGAGCAAGTGGTATAGTCTAAGGACCGCAAATGATATTTTACAAGTATAGGAACCGCAAATGTTCATTGCTGAAAGTATAGAGCCTAAAAATGTAATTCACTCTTTTTAAAAAACAACATGCTAAAATTAAACTTTAGAAAATAATTTAGTTTAAAACGATGCATAGATCTGGCATTCATTCTTTTCATTCATACTTTTCAAAAAAAGAAGTTTCAACAATCCTAGGTATTGCAGATTTAATTTAACAACTCTCCGTTACTTATTATTTGTTCGTCCCAAAACAGTTTGGTCAGCCCATCATAACTAAACCCCTAGCCCAAAACCAAAAAAGCTCAAACTTAATAGAAAGATGAACCTATTAACTACAATATGGGTTCAACATAGGGATGCTAGTATAGCCCGTAACCTATAGTTTAGGCTATAGTGAAACCCGAGCTTTTAGGATTAAAGTTTTAGAGCACAGGATTTTAGAACACCCACAATGGAGGCCGATTGCAAGGGCCGAACAATCGGCCCCCCTATCGCCTCTCACAGGTCACCATTGTGGGAAGGGAGGCCATCTCCACCCCCCAAGGCCTTCGCCCCAGCTCCGATGATTAGCCTTAGCTGATACCTCAATTTTTATTTTTATTTTTTTAAATTTAATTTAATTTATAATCCCCTACGTATACTTCATTCTCAATCAATTTACATTTGTAATAGAAAAAATAGAAATAGGCTCTGAGATGGGCTCCGGAAGCCACCGCTGTGGGTTCTCTTATAACCCTAAGAAATCACACCTCGATTAGCCCGAAACCCGAGATGGATTGGCCCGAAATCCGACAGTCCGACCCTACGGAGAGAATTCGGAATAAGGGATTGATTTCGCCGACCTCTCGAAATTTATGATTAAATTCGTTGACCTTTCGTAATTTGGGATCGTGGCATGCGTATCTTTTAGAACAAGGGATTTCTGATTTTTTTCCCATTTTTCTATTCTTTTTTAATATTATCTCCCTCCCTCCATTTATCAATTGCCTAAATCACCCCTCAAATATTTTACCTAAATTCTACAAAATCAGCCCTCAAATATTATACCTATATTTTAGAATATCAGCGGCGTTTTTTTCAAACATCCGCCTTTTTTCTGTTCCAAGCGCTTCTCTTCTCCACCCTCCTTCACAGCGCCTCCACCCTCCTCTTCCGTCTCTCCAACTCAAAGCAGCGTGAATCTGTAAGGAATCAAAAATACATATACATATGTGTCTGTATATGTAATATACATGCATACATATTTGTTTGTTTTGTGGAAGTAATCACAGAGGAGGAGTTTTAATGGTTACTTTTTTGGATTTTTTAAAAAAGAATCCTCATAAGTAAATACATGATGTTTCTGGATGGTATATGATAAATACATGTTTATGGATTGCTATGGTAATTGATAATTGTCTTGAACAAAATTATTATTTAAAAGACTAAAGTTCACGTAAAATATTTTGTAGAGCATGGCAAATTTTGTACACATTTTATAGAGACGGCAAATTTTGTATACATATTGTAGAGACGGCAAATTTAGGCAAATTTAGGCAATTGTTCACATTTTGTAGAGAAGGCAAATTTTATAGAATTTAGGTAAAGACTAAAGTCCATTTTTGGTCCCCTACATTTGCTCTAAAATTCTTTTTGGTCCCTTACATTAAGTTTGTGATCTTTTGGTCCCAAACATATTGTTTTGGTCCAAAAAAGCCCTTTTCAATTAAAGTTAACGGTCAAAGCGGTTGACCAACTTAATAATTTTATTATAATCTAATTAACTTAATTAACTTAATTAATTTAATATTAAATTTTATATAATATTTTTTTCCTTCAAATAAAAATTGATCAAATTAAAAAAAAATTTACTTTGCTCATTTTTTCTATTATAAATATTAAAATATGCAAACTAATTAGCTTTCCATAAATCTATCACAAAGTTTTAGCGATAAATTAAGTGCATCGCAAGTATAATACGGAGATTATGTATGAATCAAATTCATATTGAAGATAGGCAAAACAAAAAAAGAAAGAAAAAAACAAACAAATTTTCTGCAAACAGAGGTAGCTAGAGCATTTTCGATGATAAGGACGATACATTCATTATAAGTTGTTTGTAGCAAAAAAATGGTAAATTAAAGGCATGAAAGCTCCCCTCTCAATAGCATCCTAGTTAGCATCTCCAAAAGTAAAATCCTTCAAATATTTGTTAGACCAACTGCACTCTCTTGACATTATATAGCACTGCCACCAGCATGTTTCCATACCCGAGCAGCTCCCCCAGCGGCATCTTCGGTTGCTTGAACGCCGGTGGCCCTTCCCGAGAGTTCACCGGCTGCTGGTGCACTTGAAGTTCCAGCCCGCCCACTTAAAGTTCCAGCCAACACACTTGAAGAAGTATGCTTATTGTACATATCAGCAACTGAACTTGTACATCGTGACCTGTTGTGACCCGGTTGATAACACAAGCTACAATGTTGTGGACGATTACGCCTACGCTTCTTCCCACATTCTGTGCATGATATAGATTAGCAATATTTTAATTAACTAGTGTAGGTAAGCAAGTTAGTAAGATTTGAATAGAAAAAGGTAACTACCTTGTGTATCTTTGGGGTTGCTAACTTCATCAACACGTTCTGATTCAAGAGGAATGAGCTGGGGACATTTCCTCTTGTTATGACCCTTTTCACCACATTTACGACATGTGTAGTCAGACATCATTCCACTCCTAGACATCTTCTGCACTCCATTCGATAACTCACATATTTTAACTTTTCTTGTGTTCGCCTTTTTGTTGTTTATTTCCCTTCGTTCTTCAAATGTTTTTAGTCTTGCTCCTTTTGGACGGCCTGGAAGTTTGATGATTTCAGGTGGGACGACATCAGGCTTTGTCGTCTTAGGCCATAAGTCAGGACCTACAAAGGCATAAAACACAACATATTTACTTGATTAAAGAGTGGTTTTTGGTCGAGGAAAGCTGAGATTTTGTACCTTCAACCGGATAAATAATAGGTTGGTAAACCTTTTGAAAGCTTTCTTTTGAGTAACAAGTATCCACAAATTGATCCACCGTCTCACATGCCGTCTCACAACAAATCTTAATTGCATTGATAAGTCCCTATGAAAATAAAATTAGGATATTTATCAATATGATCTTAAATATGCCAACTATACAACAAAATATAAATAACAGTCATACCTTTTGTCTATCTGAGATAAAAGTCCACTTGCTGGAATCAATTATCTCCAAATCCTTTACCAAAAGCCTCACAAACCAACTCCATGTATCTGTATTCTCAATCTGTACAACGGCAAATGCAATGGGAAATATTTGGTCATATGGATCCAAACCAGTGGCTGTCAAGAGAATACCCTTTGCTTGTCCCTTGAGATGACACCCATCAAGTCCGACAATGCGTCTACAATGAAGTTTGAATGATGTCTTACAAGCTTCATATGCTATATAAATAGCCTTGAATTTTTGATTTCCGTCATCCAGTGGTTGGGTAGCTAACACCACAGTACTGCCCGGGTTTGACCTTAACAATTCTGCTTTGTAGTCATGCAATCTTTTGTATTGCTGTATCAAATTAGCTTCAATCAAAGAACGTGCATGTTTGATAGCACGTTTCGCCTTTCCTGAAGTGATTGTGATTCTCATGTCTTGATGCACCTTCTCAATGAATTGCCCAATGCTCATCCCAGGAAAAATGCGAATGTCTTCTTTATATTTTTTGCTAAGATATTTGGAATTAGCACATCCATGGTTTGAAGAAGAGCCACCACAAATGTGTTTATCCCTAAGACGTGCAACCTGCCAGTAACCATATGTATTCCTATTTCTGATTGAAACATACCATGGACATGCAACCCTATTCTTACCATGGAGCACAGATTTGCAAATTGCGATGCAACGTGCATTATCATTTTTCTTAAAACGTAATTTTTTACCCATCTTCACTCCTTGATGGCGGATCAGTTCGGTGAAATCTTGCTTTGAAGTAAATCGCAAACCAATTTCCCACTTGACATCATTGAGATCAATCGCCGGATTGTATCTTCGAGTTTTCACTCTATCGTCACCTTCTAAATCTTCCCCAGAACTTGGTGAATCGCTAGGAAGGTTCTCACTTGAACTTGAATCGCCTTCAGTTTCATCACATTTCCTTGTTTCCATCTCACTTACAAGCTTCTTCCAAGATTCCACCTGACTCTTCATTATTTCATCTTCATCATCATCAGTTAGATCATAATCACTATCTATAAATGGATGTTTTTCACTAGTATTCTTCTTTGTAGTAGCAACTGACTTCTTCTCCTTCACTTGTTTTTCATGTTCTTCGTCACCACTAGCCATATCCTCTTCACCATCATTCACTTCCAATTCAGTTTCCTCTTCACCATTAGTCACTTCGACTTCCACTTCAGTTTCTATATCAACAGCAGCAACTTCCTCTAGTGTTAGCTGGCTCACTAGCACGGCACCTTCTGCAACTTCATCACCATCATGTGCTGGTTCAAGTTCATTCACAACATATAAATCAACCACTCCTTCTTTCAGTCCTATTTCTGACATCTCAATAGAAGATTGGTTGTCGAAAAGGCGCACCAACCCTTCATTCATATTCATCTTCAATTTTACAAAATAATACTCCAACCAAGTAGTATCAAGTCCTTTTTTTTCAAGCACGTCATCAACTTCTAGTTTGGACCATTTATCCGGATCACAATTGCTTATACATTCAACTAAACAGTTGTAATGCACCCGAGTTGTGAATTTGCCATCTGCGTAATACAATGAATTAGTTCCACACAGTATTAAACATATACAAAGTAGTCCTAAACATGTAAGTACAGTGTTCAACTTAGTCCCTTTTGACATGTCACATAAAAATCCAACCAAATCAACCAACATTCCATGGACTATACACTACTTTCTACTCATTCAAACAAAAAAATTTACAACATCATGTGGACCACTCTTATTTTCCCTAAAAAAATCATATTGATAAATTCCAAAGAAATAAATAAAGAATTGAAATTAAGTAGAGGTTTTGTTTCAGAAAAGCTACACAAATTTACTTGATAATACTATATTTACAGTAGTATAATAAATCAAATTCCAATATTGAACCCTAACCAATTGAACTGACCTGTGTTCAACAGCTGTAGAAGATTTGGCGAGGGAGGCCAATATCTCGGCGGAGGAGGATTTCGCAGAGCAGAAGGATATCTCCACGGAGGAGGCTTTTGCGGCGGAGAACGATTTCGCGGTGGAGGAGAAGGATTTCGCAGAGCAGAAGGATATCTCGAAGGAGGAGGCTTTCGCGGCGGAGAACGATTTTGCGGTGGAGGAGAAGGATTTTGCGGCGGAGGATGAGGTTCGACACCACCGCTACAGTTAAACCAGCCCTCCATGTTCAACGCCCTGGAGAAGACGATGTGGGGAAGACGATGGTAGAGATTTTTTGAATAGGGTGAAATTTTACTAAGTTAAAATTGGGGAATTTGGGGAAAGTGGGTGTGAATGGATCCGTATACTCTATTTCTTAAAAAATAAATTATCTTTTAATTTATATAATAATTAAGTTGATTAAGTTAATTAGATTATAATTAAATTATTAAGTTGGTCAATCGCTTTGACTGTTAACTTTAACTAAAAAGGACTTTTTTGGACCAAAACAATATGTTTGGGACCAAAAGATCACAAACTTAATATAAGGGACCAAAAAGAATTTTAGAGCAAATGTAGGGGACCAAAAGTGAACTTTAGTCTTAGGTAAAATATTTGAGGGGGTGATTTAAGCAATTGATAAATGGAGGGAGGGGGATAATATTAAAAAAGAAAGAAAAAGGAGAAAAAATCAGAAATCTCTTGTTTTAAAAAATAGGCATGCCACGATTCCAAATTACGAAAGGTCAACAAATTTAATCCTAAATTTCGAGAGGTCAGCGAATTCAATCCCTTATTCCGAATTCTCTCAGTTCAGCGTGTCCAATTCTATCTCGAACTCCGATAGAGTGTTCTAAAATACACATCTCTCATATTCAGAATCAATGGCGACTCCCATCTCTCTCGTTCGAAAAAAAACTCAGTACCTCCGCTGCCACTGTCGCGACGCCCTCTGGCCGCCGCCGGTTCTCGTTCGTGACGCTCCACCTGTCGCAACTCTCGAAAAATCGTCGCCGTTTGAGTACTCACGGTACTTTCTCTACTTCATTTCTCAGATTTTGGAAGAATGAAGAAATTTGCAATTTGAAGAGTGAAAGACGTGAGTGTATAAATAAAATCTGCGTTGAATAAGAAACTAATTCGTTCCTAATTTTCAGGTGGTTGAAAACTTGAAATTTTTTATTTTTGTATTGATGGAGGTATGGTGAAAGTGGCGTTGGGAGTGGAAGGATTTGAGTAAATTGGGCTTCTCCCAATGTTTATTCCAAAAGAATTGGGCTAGGATTAAAAAAAAAAAGCTCATTCATGGGAATACCAAACAAAACAAGGCAAGTGAAGAAAAACAAACTTTAACATAAAAAAGCATAGAAAAATGAAACCTATTTTTAGGTTTTTTAATGAAACAACACCTAATTTAAAGAGCATGGACTTGAAAAAAAAAATTGAAATATCGCGTAACAGTCCTAATTATTATTTTGAGATAGTTGAACTAGCCGGCCATCTTTTGCACATAGTGTTAATGAGGTTAGGGTTGTACTAGGAAATCAGGTGACACATAATTAAATAATTAAAATACGAATTAGCAAATAAAGATGTTCAATAAGAATTATAAGTGCTTATCTGGAACTTCGAAATGTACTAGTTGTTCATTTGTGGGAACAATACACAAATTTCGAGTCTTAAATTCTATTTTTTAATATTTTATGTAATTGCAATATCTTTAAATATGTTTCAATTTTTATTTTAATTTTTAAAATAGTGTAATTTTTTTTGAATATAAAGTACATTTAATACATAAATATATTAATAAGAAAATTTTGTATAATTTTTAAATTTACAAAAGTTATTAATAAAATATTGTGGGATTGATATGTAATTTAAATAAGTATGTCGGTATAATTGAAAAGGTATAAAAATATATAAATATAGAATATTCTTTTGGGTTTTAGTCTGGAATAAATGATTGGAGTAAAATCATATTTATGTGCGACCCATACTAAAAAAGAGTAGTGATAAACGTAAATAATTTCTATATACATAAATGGACTTTTTAGACATTTTACATATGGACCGATTCATAAATTATTATTGACATTTAAATAAATTAGTATATTACATATATAACCTTTAAAATTAGTCAAATAGAAATGCTGAAAAATATGGCATTTCTCTCTCACCTTTCCTCCGTTTTACTAATATCGAGTGAATATCTCCTCATTCCTCTCCTACCTCTACAATATTTCCCTTGAGAGTAGTCAATGCAGTTTTCACTCCCCTCTCTTCCATATTTTTTTGATTTGGCATTATTAATCAACTTCTTTTCTCTCATCCGGTATCTTTTATGTATTGAAATCCTGTGTTATAAAATGCAAGAGTAGAGTATGAAATCGCATGATGCATTTTATTTTTATTATATGATATTATAATATTATAAAATATATTTGAACTTCTAATTTAAAATACTTACAAATTATAATTGTGATATAGATTAATTAAATTTACACGGAAAGTACACCATAATATTTAATTTAACTTATAAATTCAATACTGACAAATTTTAAATTGTAATTATGTTATAAATAATGCTTGCATGTTTTCTTTACTTATAAAGTCTAATTACAATATGAGATGTATTTAATTTTTTTATTTTGTTTAGTTTATAATTTTAATTAAATTTTATTAGGGAATAAAAGTAACTACATCCAATTAGGCGTTTCACTAAACGCAGTACGAATGAAAGTTCTAATTAAATTCAAATAACTAGTGGACTTTTATTGTAGTTCATTTTGAAAATTTTTATTATCATGATAATAAATATATGCATAATTAATTGAATAAATATTTGTTGACTTTAATAAAGTTAAATTTATAAAATGTCATAAAGTATTATTAAATTTAATTTTAAAATTATACTCTTTATTTTTAAAAATTTGAATGTTTAATTCATTTTTTATCATTTATATTGAATTTCATTTTGGTGTATCAACGTCAGCGCTACTAATGACAATGATCGTATGTATATCTAGTTGCTATCATGTATCCTTCTAGAGGGGGCTGAATTAAATATTTAAGAACTATATATATTTTATAAAAATAATATATTAATATTAATATTCAAGTAGCACTAAGGTCTATTGATAACGACAACTAGAATTTAACTACAATATAACATTGAAAGTAAAAATATATTTAAAAATTCCTTCAAAGATGTGCTCAGAATAACATATTTAACCATGTAGTATATCATAATGTATATGTTTAAGTATAGAGTGAACCATAAATCGGGTCTTACACAGCTACACATTTAACAATGAAGTACTTCGTATATAATTAGGTCACACGTACCTTAAAACATGTAGTATTAAATTGCATATACATATTATTCACGTAGAAATATATAAAAGTTTAAATAATAATAATAATTTAATCTATTTTCTTGCTATAATAAAGCATTTAAAAAAAATAAAATATCGTTAGATTTTAAACTTTGATTTTAATTAAAATTGATTATAAAATATCAATAAATTGATTTTAATAAAAGTATGATTTGTACCGTTAAATTTCAAAATTTGATGTCACCAGATGACAATATAACATCAAAAGAAAATGTCAATACAACATCAACATTGTCAACCGATTGATGTTGTGCTGATATTTTCTATTGACATCATTTGTCATCGATTGTCATCATATCTTCGAATTTAACGGGCCAGATCATAGTTTGGAGTTTGTACAAAATATGCAGTTTGCATTTTTAGACTACCCTATATATATATATATATATATATATATATATATATATATATATATATATATAAAGAATAAATATAGATCTCATTATATTTTAAATGTTTATTTTGATACATAAAATAAGATGCAAATTAAATACAGAAAATAGAATAATTTAAACATACTACAGAATAAAAAAAAATATCTACGAAATAAATATAAAAAGTTAAAATACATAACAAAATAATATTCATTTAATTTTATTTAATTACGTTAACTACAAGATACTACAAACTGATATTTATGTCAATTATTATGCAAAAGTCTATATCATCAATACGAAATATATGAAATTCTTATTTCTTAATCTTAATCATATGTATATACTATTTCTAATTTAAATATCATTAAAATTATTAATTAAAAATCAAAATAAATAAATTAAATATGATTCAAATATAATTTCAAAAATTTTAGTGAGTTCCAATTTGTCATGTGATATTGTTCATCAATTTTATTCAGTTATTTGTTATGAGCCAAATAGTATAGAGTACCCCTAAAAATAACATCATAATATATGTAGATCAACCTCCAACCAATTCATATAATCAGTCTTGTGTTATTCTAGTACATATTAAAGAAAAAGGTGCGGGTTCGAAACCTGCCAATGCCTAGGTGTTTGATTTTTTTTTTAATTTTCAACTTTATTGTGTGTTTATGCAAAGTTTATCCTTATTTTTTGCGGGAAAAAAATTGATTTCAAGATTTTATAATAATTTAAGGGCATCATGTAAATTTTCTCCCTGCACAAAAGTATTCGATGAATTGCCTCAGACATTTTGATTTGAAGATTTAGAACAAATATGACTTTCTGGATTTAACAAAAAAACTTAATATTGTTTTAAATTAAATAAACTTTTTCCTAAGATAAAATATGATAATAAGACTAATTTGTAAGTGAGACTTTGATTAGATGTAAATATTTTTTAAAAAATTTAAATAGGATTTTGTAAAACCTTTTAATAGAGTATGCAATAATAATTTTCGCTAATTAAAAAAGTCTTATTTTTTCAAATAAAATCTTATTTCATTTTATGCAATTAAAATCATATTTATTATTAAAACAATCATATTCAATAAAAAATATAATAGTATTATGTTTAAGGAAATCCTATTTATAAATAAAAAGTTTAGTTAATTGTAAATAGAAATTTGAGTTTATGAATGTCTCTTTTAGATTACACGATAATATCATTAATAATAGCTATGGACGTTGCTCAACTTTTAGCTATCTCTAATTCTAGAGCGCAAGTTTATTATGCTAAAATGAATAAAATATCAATAAAATTAATTTTATTAAAAAAATAAAAGTGCAAAGAGTTATACTCCTAGGGGAGTGATCAATTGCTAACTCATCATTTAATTGCTAACTAAAACTAATTTAAGGCCACATGATTTTAGAAAACGTGTGGTCTACAATTTGCCACGTGTAATTTTCGTTTTTATTAATTAAATCGAAATTTTTTTTAAAAAGAACGCCAAATTAGGGTTTTGGATGAAAATGTCAATATAGTGTTTCGAAAATATCAACACAATGCTTTGAGAATGTCAACACAAATTTAGGATTGACATTATATATGCTTTATATTGACATATTATCTTAGTTGTATTGACATTAGCCTGTGTACGAAAAATACGAAAATTCTAGATTTTTTTTTTCAAATTTTGACGTCGGAACATATGCATGTAGTATATCGTTGGAATCCTTATAAAATTATCTTTAATTTGATATATGTTATATGAATTTAAAGTTTTGGAATTTTATTTTAAAAGTTAGTTATAACTAACTTGACATTAATACCCTTATTGATTTTTATTGGAATCGTATTGATATTTTGTGGTTAATGATCTAGGCCTTTAATTTGAATATCTAATGGCTATTATTGAGTTGTAGTTAGCAATTAAGCATTGAGTTAGCAATATAACACACCCCTATACTCATAAGTAAATGTGTAAATGGATGTTAAGATCTTATAAATATTTTAGATGCTTATTTTGGTACACAGAGAATAAAATGCAATATAGATTATAAAAGAACTAGGATAAATAAAACACACATAATACAAAAAATAAATAACTAGAAAATAAATATAAAAAAATATTATACTTCATCTGTTCTCCATAAGGAGTCTCGTTGACTCTTCTGCATTTGTTTTAATAAAATGATAGTAATAAATTGTAAAAGTGAAAAATACTAAAGTAAGAGATAAAATAATGTAGAGAAGAGATTGCGGGAGTACATACCAAACTAATATTCCATTTAATTTTAATTAATTATGTTAACTACAAGATATAAATTAATTGATATTTATGTCAATTATTATGCAAAAATTTATGCCGTCTAAACAAAATATATGAAAATCTTATATTTCTTATTCTCAATCGTATTTATAATACTCCATTTTTTAAGTATTTAAATATTATTAAAATTAATAATTAAAAAATCAAAGTGAATAAACTAAATATGATTCAAAGTATCATTAAATGTTAGTGAATTATGGCTTATCATGTGAGGTGTGACATTTTTCATCAATTTAAATCAATTGTTTGTGAGCTAAAAAGTACAATTGTACTCCTAATAACCTTCCTCAAACCAATACTCCTAATAAACTTCCTCAAACCAATTCGTATGATTAGTCATGTGATATTTTTTACATATTTAAGAGGAGAGGTGCATGTTTGAAACAACTAGGTACATGATTTTTTTTTTCATTTTTTTTGTGCTTTATGCAATATGCAGTTATGCACCCTTATTTTTTGCAAGGAAAAGATTTAATTTTGTGATTTGATAATAATTTGAGGGGACTATGTAAATCTTCTGCTTGCACACAAAGTGTTCAGTGAATCGCCTCTGTCGTTTCGATTTGAATATATAGGTCAAATAAAACTTTTTCTATTCATAAAAAAAAAATTTAATATTTTTAAAATTAAAGATTTGAGAACTTTGTGAGAGCCTATATTCCAAGCCGGCCACTTTAATTTTAGTTGCCTCGGTTTGCGAATTATGCGCCTCTTCTTATATTAGCACATTATTTTCGTTGTTTTTATTTCTTTTTTTTTCATTGTTTATCTCTATATTTTGGAACCATTATACATGCATGTTTTTTTGTCTCTTTAGCCGGAAGCTTTTTTTAATATATAAAAGTTGATATAGTCTCAAAGTGACTCAAAAATTGTATAAAAGTACTGTTAATAGCATGTGGATATTGGATATTCTCTCTTCCTCTTCATTCTCTCAATTAATAGAGAATTCAGACATTAGGAATTATAATTTAAATATTGCACAACTAATTGATAACTATTCTTCGATAAGTGATAAGAATTAGTGGTTCCAATGGAAAATTAATTCACAAAAATTAGCAAGCAAGAAGAATGAAACAAAGTATTGAATCATGAAAGATAGCTGCAAAAAAGATCGAAGAGTATGAAAAACCGGGAGAAGTGTTTGATACTTTGATAGTGAAAGAAGGAAAATAAAATACTTTGATATGATAAAAAAGAAGGAAGAAAAAGAAAATTAGAAAAAATGAACATGGGAGTGAATTTTTTTGACGTGAAGGTGAGAGCATTAGATATGATTATATGAATCATGATCATGGAGATTTAATTGGGAGTTTTGACGGGAAGATGGGAGTATTAGATATGAATCATAGTCATGGAGATTTAATTTGATATGTTTAAATATTAATACTAAAGTTATTTTAAGATTTAATTAAAATAAAGGATAATTCAGTAAATGTCACGACCGCACTTTGCTAAGGATAGCGAAAGCGGGTAAATCGCGACTAATGGGGGATTAAAGAAGCGGGGTAAGAAAGGGGGAAAGAACTTGTGAATATACTCGAAGGCCAAGTCGAACACTTCATAGAATAGAAGTCAAATGTACCATTTCATGGTCTTAAAACTAGAATGAATATTACATCAATAAATCAGAGTTCGAAGGTGAGATTCTAAGATGTCTCACTTCACAAAAGAGCAGCGGAATAAGTCCATACTAGACGACTTCGTGTATGAAGACACGAATCGTGAGAGATCCACTTGATTATTTAGTAGCATCGACTCCGATCATTTCTCCCTCCTCTTGACGTTCAACCTGCACATTTATAAATACATGCAGGGCTGAGTACAGGAGTACTCAGTGGACACATGCCGAAAACAAAACATACAATATATAGTTGTCATCCATCCACAGTATCGCACGGGGGTTTTTCTTAAAAGGCCCGAGCATACTAAATTCTCTGTGATCTTAAAAGTCCGACTGCAGTCTAAGTTCTTTTGGATCCTCGCCTTATCTGATAATCGTGTACCGTGAAGGTGGCCACCTTCAGCGGACACATAGCCGGCCAACAGCTGATGGCTCACGGCTCTCGTGCACATTATTCCGAACAGGATTTGCGGTCCTATTGGGAACCGAATTCTTTAAACTCGGGCTGGCATCGCCAAAACCCACGGGCTACAACCCCAACAGATAGGCCTCAAAACAAACATTTTATGGCATGACAACAACTTTAAAATAATCACTGCTTCATTTTTGAGAAAAGATGATTTTTGATAACTTCAAAAGTATTTGCTTTATATCCACACTATAGTGCTGGATATTAAAAGAAAGCCCACCTGATATGCTTATGTCTCAACTCAATTACTCGTTTTGGCTTCACTCGCCCTTGAGCAATTTATCCCTTGAAAAATAAATAGCGTAGCACGCTAATTAATACTTGAATTATTTCTCTTTAGAAAGAATGCATGCATCCTATTGGATAGCACCTACATCTCAGTCTCGGCCTATAGGATTTTTCTTAATCCTGCCTCGGCTTCACTACTCTGCAGAGTTTATTTATTCTCTTTATTAACTTGGAGAAATTCTGTTTTCTCTAACTTAAATATTCGGGCACTTATTAACAAGAATATGAATTCTTGGAAAGTCTCTTCTTAAATCCTTTTCTTCGGATTTTTCTTAAGGCCGCCCATGGCGTCGCGGGGCGACGCCGGTCGGCTTTCGCGTCTCCCACTTTACTACTTTATTTTTCCGGACTCTAAATAAATTATTTGAGAATTTATTCCTCGGCCTTCGAGCTCCAACTCTATTTTTTTCCAACTTTGAAAACTTAGTAAATTATCCGGGAATTGATTAATTGAGCTCCAATTCACTTCTTAAATTAAATCCCAACTTCTCATAATTAAATCCTTGGCCCAAACAATAAATCCACTGGCCCAAATTAATAGAAATTCCTTGGCCCAATTCTTAATTAAAATCAGCCCAATGCTATGCTCCCTCTCCCATCGACACATCTCTCTCTCTCTTCTTCACAATTCCAATTTCACTTCATTTCTCAAAATCCCTAATTCAAAGAACCAGAGGCTGCGCCTCCTACTCCATTCTCCGGCGAAATCGTCGTCTCTCCGGCGATTCACCGCCTCTCTGCGTCGCCGGAACTACACCGGCTCCGCCTCCTCTCTCGAATTCGCACCTCGTCTCCTTTCCTTCGGCGAAATCGCCTCTAGCTCGACGGGATTTCAGAGTCCCGCCAGCGCCGGCTCTCGCGCATGTTCGCCACTTCGCTACGCGAGCGGCGGCCCTTCTTCACCGCCGTTCGCCGTCATTTGCCGCTGCCGCCGCCTTGCAGCGCAGCTTTCCGGCGAGAGGGGGCGTGGGGAGGCATCGCCTTCTCCTCCCTCTCTCAGCCGCGGCCTGCAGCTTCCTCGCAGGAGCTTCCGGACTCCGTCGACGCTCGCCCGTCGGCCGGCCGCCTCGCCCCTGCTGCCGCCGTGATCCACAGCTTCTCCGCGGAAGTTCTTCGGCTCCGTCGACGCTCGCCGTCGCCCGGTCACCCCTCCGCCTAAGCTAAGTCTTCTCCCCCATACCCCTTACTCTTTTTCTTTCGAGCTATGGCAGCAGCTTATTCGTGGAAAGGAAATTCTCTATTGGGGTCTTGTGTGGCTTATGGTGATATATTGCTCAAATTGAAACCTTGTTAAGCTCTTGCTTATGAGATTATGCTACTGAATTCATATGGAGGGGGGGTTATCACGCGGCTATCTCTAATTTGCATAGCTCTAAGCTCTTGAGCTTCAACTTAGTGTTACATGGTTGTTATTGTTTTATCCTTGCTGCGAGGATCCTATGGAAATTCTAAGTTCTTGTTTCTAGCTATTCGTTGTTCTACATGATGCGATGGAGATGGGTGTTGAGGTTGTTTACCTCACTTGTTGAACTTGTATCGGTGGTGGCTGTCCTTGCCGTCACCACTCGCTGCCCTCTCCCTCCTCCCTCGCTGCTCTTCGCGTTTGGTGTTGCAGAATTTGTGGTGATGGAATGTGGTGGTGGAGGAGGTGAGGAGAGGTTGCTTATATGGTGCTAAGCTATTGAAAGGTAGGCTTGAGACTTGGAGTCAAAGACTCCTATTTTGGGCTTGTTAGCTCTCTTACTTTCGAGCTTGATGATTGTGAGATTCTTGCCGTTTTGGTGATTGTGGCTGATTCCCTTGGCTGATTTCTCGGCCTCGATCGACGGGGAGATGAGAGTTTGTCTCAGCCTCTATTTTTGGGCTTGGGTAGGAGCTCGCTCTCCAATGCCCCTTTGTCTCGACTCCCTTTTGATGTTAGAGGAGATGGTGACCAAGATTTTCTTACCTCATGCTATACTTTGTAGCTTACTTAGCTACATTATCACTAAATGCTCCATCTCTTTATTTAGCTTGTGCTTCCCTCTCTCTTTACTTGTGAGTCATCTTCTAATACCAATCTTGTGCTAATTTGCAGGTATCATAGCTGGAAATTTGGAGCCTTATGGGCTGAAAATCGAGAAGGAGATTGAGGGGGAAAGAAAGAAGATGCTCCTCTAGAGATCCTTTGGCTCCATCACCAAAATAGCTAGCTTCCAACTTGCTCACTAGTGTAGGATAATGGTGTAGAGAAGATGTGTGTGTGTCACCCTCACATATGTAACATGTGCTAGATGTATCTCCAACATTCTTGTGTAATTTGTCCTCAATTATTTATCTAATAAAAGCATAGCTTTACTTTTATCCTTGACACAAAATTTCCTTGCACTTTATTCCTTCCCCGAAACATACTTAAATTACTCCAAAGTCGAATACAACAAGGAAGGTACGATTACACAACTTCTAAGAGAAAATTAATTAAGCTACTAAATCCGATTTATCTCGAAAGAAAGGATCGAAATTTCCGGGGCGTCACAGTAAATAAACATTATAAATAATAATAAAACCGGTTAATATAAAACCGTTTCGGTCGGATTAAAAAGTTAAGGGCATTACGTACGTAGAAATTCTCTACGAAAATCATTTCCCACTAAGAGTGAGTTTGAGTTTGACGTAAATGGTTGGAGATAGAATTACAAAAGCAAAGAGCAGTACTCTAGTCGGTAAAAATTCTTGTTTGGGCTTAACATTCACATGTTTTGATAAATAAAAGTACTATGGAGTACTATTTTTGTGAATAAAAATAATTATTCAAATATAAGTTAGTATTTTTATGAATAAAAACTATTGTTGTTACGAATAAAAATCACTGTTTTAGTGAATAAAAGTTATTGGTTGCATGCATAAAAATTATTATTTTAATAAATAAAAGTTGGTGTCCAAATTTTAAAAATTATTGTTCTTATGAACAAAGTTATAGTTTTGCGAATAAAAGTTATAATTTTAATAAATAATATTCTTACGAATAAACGTTTACATTTTTTGTGAATAAAATTTATTATTCTTGCAGATAAAAAAATATTAATCTAACATACAAAAATTATTGATCTTATGAAAAAAATAATTATTTGAATATATAAAATTGATTAAATATCTCACCTTTAATTTAGCTATATCTTAATCAGCAAATCAATATAAGGATCATTTCCAAAATAATTCAGCCATAAATCTGTAATGTAGCTTAGGTGATTTAGTTTAATTGGGCTTAACACACTAAAATTTTGGTGGATTCTATTCAGCAGAATTGCATAAAAAATTCTGTACTGTGATAAAAGGCCCAATTCATATTATGTTACACTGAGGTTGATAGGTTACGCCGGAAAAATGTGAGAAAAAAGGGATCTGAATGTTGCCTAATGATGAATATTTAACCTACCTAAATTACAGAAAAGATGAATAAATATATTTTTGGTTTCATCACAGGTGTACCAAGTATGTATTTGACGGAATTCAATTAATTTTGCTTGAGTGGTTTTACGGATTAAAACTGGAAGTCTCCAAACAGATGATTGAGTTTGAATCTATAACTGCGATACATTGGTAAAGAAGATAAATATTGACATAACATAACATTGGACATAAGAGTTGAGGTAATTAGCAAAAAAATCCCAAAATCTTCAATCATTTTAACGCCATTAATTCTAAGAAACATATGATCAAATCATGCCCAAGTCCATATTCAAGTCAATGCTAAGCCAAAAAAAGAAACTATTTGATTTGATTAAAGCAACTAATTATATATATAAAAGGAAATTCATTTGCCCTAAGGCTCTAACTCAATAAATGTCACAATGAGGTGAAAAAAAAAAACAAATAAAGATTTGGCCTCCATAGAAACCGACTTTCTTCAACAAAAAACCCACGAAAAAGGCATAAAGGAGAAATTAAAAGCAAAGCTAATCTAATTCATTAGATTGAACCCTAATTTGTCAACTATGACAATGATGATAAGATCCTCTTACAGTTAATGGTAAAAGAAATGCGAGTTTTACCGCCACTCAACAACATATTTAACGTTGCCTTTGCTCATAAATTGACCACATGGGCAACAGCTGTGAGTAGAAGAGTGAGGTGTTTTGGTGGGGTGGTGGGGACGGAGCCTTTGTCAGCACAAGAAAAGTCCATTTTTTCATTTTACACTCTACTGCTTTTCCCGCTCCTTCTTGAATTTCATTCTCTCTTCTTTGACCCTCTGTGGAGCAAACGATAGATAGGCGGAGGGAGCTATCCTCCATCACACATTAGGGATGGAGGAGAGAGTTGAGATTCCTGCAAAAGAGAGTTGCGGAGAAGTGATTGAAGTGATGGACACTCCAGAGAGGAGCAAGAACACCCAGATCGCAGCATCCATGGCCAAATTTGAGGTTAATTTGTCTCCTAGAGCAAAAAAGTTTGCATTTTTATTGTTTAGGGTTTCTGTTGTTACCTTGATTTGGTGTTCTTAGTTTTATCCCAGGTTGTTTTCTTTTTTTCTTGTAATGAAATTTATCTAGTACCTGGGATTTTGGGGGTAAGAATCTTGAATTTGTGGGATTTGATCTTGCTCACTTTGGTTTGACTTCTTTAATTTTTGTCATTGAATTTGTTCTTCTTCAATTGTTGGAGCAAAAATGGGGAAGAAGAAGACTGTGGAGCAATTCGATACTTCAAATACATTTCTAGAATAGCTACTTCTCTATTGGAGCCTCAATGGTTATGCAATTTGTCCCTTTGTTATGCATGTTTCAGAAAGCTCTTTCTCCCTCTCCCTCTCTCTTCAGATTTGAAGAAATCTCTGTTCTTTCTTTGTCAACTGTTTAAGTATCTTTAAGCAAATGTCACCAATTATTAGTTTTATTTGTCTTCAGTTATGATCTATCGATATTAAAATCAAAACCACTTCACTCAAAATCTTAGCTCTCCTTTGATTTTCACAAATCCTGTGCCTATATTGATTAGCCACTTTAGCCTATCATTAACATTTCTGCTTCTAAAACCATTTACCAATTTGCTGATGTGTTCAAGTTATGTAATCACATTTATCCCTTCAGTGAATCTATTGTTGAACTGATGCTTTCAATCAGAAGAGGGAGGGCACAGCCTTGCTATTTTTGGTTGATTTGTTTGGATTAAGAATTGGTGGTTTCATACAATCATGATTAATCAGTGGTAGGTGTTGTCTTTAATTTAATCTGTTTTCTAACAATGGAGTTTATCTTATTCGCGTGCAGGATTCCCCAGTTTTTATGTTCCTCAACAGTCTTTCCCCTATTATGCCAGTTAAATCCACACACATCACGCAGACAATCAACCCTCTCAGTTTTGCATCCATTCCATCTGTCTTTACTTCACCTCATGTTAGTTCTCTACGGGAATCCAGGTTTCTGCGAAGGTAATTCAACCACTTGTTGCAGTGCCATGCCATAATTTAAACCTGGTCGTGTTGTGTTTGAATGGTTTTGGATTGTTTCAGGCATCAGCTTTCCGACCCATCAAAACCTGAATTCTCTTCCGATGAAGGGACCAAACCTGATGCATATAAGGAGGATGCAGATGCTACTGAGAAATTGGATGAACAAAAGGAAAGTGGTGATGACAGGGACATGGCTGCTGAGGCATCTTATGATGATTGCTCCAAGTTTGTGGTGGATTTCACCAGCCCTAGCTCCAACTTAAGACCTGGCTGTGGTCTTGAAGCCAAAGCCATTACAGATTACGGTTGCACTTCTTCAGCCCTTGTTCCGCCAATGCATGAGCCCCCTCAGAGGGGTGAAATGAACACTGACGAGGTATATCAAAATAGAGAAGCCAAGTCCTGTGATTGGGAGCATATGGTTTCTGATACTTCGAAGCTGCTAGTCTTTCAATCTCCCGATGATAGAGATTCTTACGTCAAATCAGTCAATCCCGGGACAAGTTTCTATACCGGGATTAAGAGTGACATGCAGCGCTTGCAAGTGATTTATGCAGTGAATTCTGGCGAGCATGTTGTTGCGGGAAATGAAGCTGAAACATCATCTACTCAGCCCAGAGAAGGAGAAGAAATGGAAAATGCTCTAGTTTCCGGTCCATCATTGAGCAATTCTGATGAAAAAGGGGATTGTGAGGTAAAACAATTTATAATTTCAACATGTTATTCGCTAATTCCCCTTAAAAGTTTGAACTTAAAATGTTTGAATTGTTTCTGTAGCAACTTGGTTTCTACCGAGGTATCAGAAGGCGCTGTCTGGTTTTTGAGATGGGAGGAGCCCGTAGGAAACATTTGGAAGAGAATCCTGTTTCTGATTCTTCCGTGTGGCTTTGTTCTGATGGCAATATGACCTCCAGCGACCAGAAGGTAGTCCCGCTAAACAGGGGGAACGAGTCTTCACGTCGTGTTATGCCTGGAATTGGCTTGCATCTAAATGCGCTTGCAACAACACCTAAGGACAATCAAAATGGTAATCCTGATTCTTCATCATCTGCAAGGTTATTGATTGGTCCGAGCTCAGTTGTCAATCTCCACCCATCAACTACCAATCAAGGACTGCTGGACAACAACTTACCGCTTGCCACATCGGACAGAAATGGTGATGGCATTGAAAATGCTGTTGAAGATGCCTGCCTGCCATCCGCATATGCAGCAAATGAAGATATCAATCAGGGCAGTCCAAAGAGAAAGAGGTATTTTTCCAAGCAGTAGCTAGTTTCAAGATTAATGTTTTTTGGTACCTAGTTGTGACTTGTTGCTCGATCAGACGTAGGTCTGAACAAGCTGGGGAAGGCGAGTCCTGTAAAAGATGCAACTGCAAGAGATCAAAATGTCTAAAACTGTGAGTATTTCTATGCATCATAGCGTAATTATGTTACCTTCACTTTTCAATCTCATGTAATGTGCTATAGTAAACTGACAAATAACATGACATTTAAACGCCTTAATCAAAGTTCACCAATCTCTTTTAGGTTTTATTAGTCCCTAGTTATGGTTGATTAATCACAATCAGGATTAGGATTTAATGAGGGCGGATGTGTGCATCTCGCTTTAGTAGCATAAAATAACATCTGGTTTAACATTTGTGTATAGATACTGTGAATGCTTTGCTGCTGGGGTGTATTGCGTGGAGCCGTGTGCTTGTATAGATTGCTTCAATAAACCTATCCACGAAAGCACAGTCCTTGCAACGCGCAAACAAATCGAATCAAGAAATCCTCTTGCCTTTGCTCCCAAAGTGATCAGAGGATCAGATTCACCATCAGAAATGAGGGTAAGTAAAGTAGTTAGTTGCCTTTTGGAGACTGTTATGATTGCTTGGGCTCATAGATGTACTCGTGAATCTGTGTATCAGGACAACTCCAGCAAGACTCCTGCTTCTGCTCGTCACAAGAGAGGATGCAACTGCAAAAAATCAGGCTGCTTGAAGAAATACTGTGAATGCTATCAGGTTTGTTTCTCCTCTTCCTGGTAGGAAGCCTTGTCTTATATCGTAAGCTGATTTGTGAACTCTTGGTTTCCTGCAGGGTGGCGTCGGCTGCTCCATTAACTGCAGATGTGAAGGGTGTAAGAATGCATTCGGCAGAAAAGACGGTGAGTATATAGGTTTACGGGTTTCAATTTACAAGGTGCCTATCCTCTTTACATTTTCTGAATCTGGTTTGGGTAATGATAGGCATGGAGGCTGAAGTCGAAGAAGAAATGCATGCATCTGAGATGAGCATGTCCGGCAAAGGTTTGCAGATGATTGTATTAGAGAATGACGTGGAACAGAACCCGGAAGAATTAGCACCTCTTGCAACGCCTCTACGGGGAGGAAGGTAAACTATAGTCTCTGAACACACACAGGATATGAGTATTTGCATAAGAATTAATGTATATGGTAGATTAGCCTGTTGTGTTATTTTTATCTATCAAAATCAAAACTATCATCTAAAGTAAACATTTTCTTGATTCTATCTACTAGGCAATCGGCTCAGCTCCCGGTTTCCTCAAAGAAGAAACCACCACGATCTTCGTTCCCTTCCATTGGCTCCTCCTCCTCGAGTGTCCTTCCTAAACAAGGATTTGGGAAGTCAAGCTTCTTTCCTCCTCCACCAAAGTTTGACACCATCACAGAAGATGAGATCCCCAACGTTCTCCAAGGCGGAGGAGGGTCTCCCGATGGAGGCGTCCAGTCAGCCTCTCCTAACCGGAAGAGAGTGTCTCCGCCTCACAATGCAGGGGGCATGTCCCCGGGCCCGAGGAGCAGCCGCAAGCTCATCCTTGAGTCTATACCATCGTTCCCGTCTCTCACTCGGAACCAGTGAATCATCTCTGTTTCCTCTGCAGCCCAGGTCAGATCACCACTGTAGTTTGTAAGATATACTATGTCCTTGTAGTTCCATTTTTATTTTCATGTATGTAAAATAGTTTTTCTGTTTACCATAATAAGTTCTTGTATAGAGTGTATTTCTATGCTAGATCACATGAGGTTTGCTTTTCTTGAACAGTTGTTGAGGATTCTGTACATTGTTAGAGAATGAATGATTTGTTATTGAGGTGGACTGAGATTATGGATCTGGCCCCATTTAGGCCCATTTTTATTTCAGTTGGGCTCGTTTCTATGGATCAAACATTATATTTAAACTCATGCCAAGTATATAAAATTAATCACGCTGTAATTGAATTTTATTCTGCTGCTTGTATAAATAAAAGTGATCGCCTGAACTCAGTGAAGGCAAATTAATTTGAAGAGAAGTTCACAACTCTAGATTTTAAATACAGTTTGATGTACTTTTATTTTTCCTTTTCAAATGAATAGATTTATTGTTCAATTATACAATTATGACTCGTTTGCAACTCATGCACTGAACTACCATGATTGGTATTATCGGCTGGGTCAAAAGCACATTGCAAACAGACGTGGGACACATCCAATAGTAAAAGCATTACTTATTTTATGTTTTTGTCGGAAGAATATTACTATTATCGTACTTGAATCTAAATAAAACTCTCCTAAAAAAAGCCTATGAAGACAAAACACTAGCAATCGAGGTGGGCTTATGGGATTGGAGATATATATGAATAAGAATAACAATTACTCCCTCAGTCCCTAATAATTCATCACCATTTGACTGAACACGAATTTTAAGAAATGTAATAGAAATTGATTTGAAAAAATTGGTAGCATGCGGATCATACTTTTATATATTAGTTTTATAATAAAATGTGAGTGTGAATGAATTGGTGGAATGTAGGTCGACGGTCAAAAATGATAAAAGTAAAAGGTGACAACTTTTTAGAAACGGACGCAAATGGAAATATGTGACAAATTTTCAGGGAGGGAGTACCGTCAACTTACATTTTCTTTATATAGTCTTGAATTGGATTGATTTCGTGTGTATATAAATATTAAGTATGTCACCAATTATTTACTCTTATCTATGTTGTAAAATTTTACAAAAACTTGGTTGGAAATCTTGACAAGAGACATAGCAGTCCAATTCACTAACAAACAAAAACACAATATGAAACTTAAATCAATTAGGCCCCAGTGTTTTGCTTATCTTGCATCACAAAAAGGCCCCTTTCTTTTGATTTGTTGCATCACAAAATGGCCCTTTAATTTTTCTTGATTTCATGTCACACAAGTGCTAAAATACTTTGGTTGGAAACTACACTTTGATATGTTTTGTTTGAAAATTATTTGGTGTGACTCCAGTTGTGGTGGTGGCATTATGGTTGATTTACATGATAAAATTTTGAACAATTTATTAATTTTATTTAAAATTTTTCCTCACCCATGATTTTGAAATCATATATTATACCCTATCATGATCAATGATTCACAACAAACAAATTAAGTCAATACATAAAAAAAACCCTCCTTTAATTCTAAATACCACTACAAAAAAACGCCAATTAGTGACCGAATAGTGACGACGACAATTAGCTCAAGAATTAGTGACAGATAAAATGACTGAAAATCGTCACTCACTATTAGTGACGTATTATTCCGTTGCTAATACTAACTTACCATTTATGTTTTCCGCCATTGAGTGGATTAGTAACTTTAGTGACCTACGAATCCGCCACTAAAGTTTTATATAGTGACAAGTTTTTTAAGTACGCACCTGCCAAGACCTATTATGCCAATAATCATGTTAAGTGCCTAAATTAGCTAGTTTTTTGTAGTGGACGTGTCTTGTCATATGAGGGTGGGTGGATTAATAGTGATTGAGGCCACAGCCCACAGCCGTGCATCAACTCTACATAATTTAATTAAGATGAAAAATCTTAATCAGTATTTATGCAAAATCCTAATTTAGAATTAATGGAGTCTAATTGGAATACAGAAGTTTATTTCATGGTTCCATCCTCTATAATCACTTGTACAAACATTTTCTTTGAGAGAGAATCAATAGTAGTAATTTTCTATTTACCCTATAGCAATAGTGAATCACCTATTGATTAACAAACTAAAACTAAAGTGTATTTCGTCTGTGTTTTAAACCTTCCACTCAAATGTGTACAAGTTTGTACATGTGGAAATCAATACCGATCGATTAATATTAAAAATCACACTGTACCTCGTGATTTACTGCATTATCAATAATTTATTTCCCTAAAAATACTATGTAGGGTCCAAACCAATTTTGACATTAATAAGTAAAATAAATACTATTGTAGACAGGGAAAAAGACATTATATGCCAGCTATTACGTAGAATGAGTTTGTGGTAATTCAAGGACATGGTACAAACTGGTGGAGCGCAAACATCTATACTGGTATACAGTAGTACAACTCACTTTACCACAGAACCACCAAATTACTACTCGATCTATTGTTATCTTTTTACTTGAAGGAAGTGATGTAACATTATCATAAAAAGAAAAAAAAGGAGAGAAAGGTAAAAACTCTGTTTTCCAATTAAGCTTTAGTAATGTTTAAGCTGTTGGATACTGTCATACTGAGCTATCTTATTATTGTTATTAAGTCCACTTATTTTATTCAATTATTATGCTTAAGACTTATTTTATTGGATATGAATCCCAATCTACTCCCCAATTCCATAGAAATTAATCATATTTCCGGTTTTCGTTCATCCCATAAAAATAGTTTATATCCATTTATGGACTTCATCATTCACTACACAATTTCAATTATTTTTTCTTATTCTCTCTTACTATACTCATTACACATTAAAACTCGGATCAAACTCAAATTACTTATTTCTATGGGACGAAGGGAGTATTATTTATCAATGTTACTGGTCCTCCAAAGCTATTTTTGTTGTATACTCCCTCCGTCCACCATTAAATGTCTCATTTTTCCTTTTTCGTCCGTCCCCCAATAAATGTCTCATTTCACTTTTATCATATTTGGTAAGTGGATCCTACATTCCACTCACATTTTATTATAAAATCAATATATAAAAGTAGGCTTCACATTCCACCAATTTTTCTATCCACTTTACTTTATAAAGTCAAACAATTTCTTAAAATCCATGCCGATCAAATATGAGACATTTAATGGCGGACGGAGGAAGTAATTGATTGTTTTGGTATTTTATGTGTGTTAGAGAGCAAAAGCCCATGCCATCATAATAAAATATATGAAAATTATTATTTCGAAATTTTGAATACAAAATTAAGAATATAGAACTCTTATCAACATAATTTTTTGCATCCGCCTGGTCGATGTAACATGTGAAGTGAGTATTTTTTTTTTGGCTTATGTAAAGCAGTATGAAACTATGAATGGATTGAAACATTAAAATCAAGATATCTAGGAAATTCACATCGGAGTAGGTAGGGGCCATATTTTTCTCTAATTTTGCATTTAACCAATTATGGTACGTAGTCGGTAGATAAAGGATTATGCCATCTATACATATATAAAAGGCGAGTTTTGGCTTTTTTTTAAATATTTATATATTTTGTCCTTATTTTAAAATATTTATAAGTTATGGATCAATTTGAATATTTTAAGTAACTCTCATGAATATTTATTTAGATATTTTAACGAGCATTTGACTAATTCTTAAAGCACTACAATGACTCATTGGTGGTTACAAATATTTAAATAGAATAATAAGCATTTAACAAATTTTGTAACCTATATTGTCTTGATTTTATAATTTATGATATTTTAATTCCATGATCTCTTATGTACTACTAATTTTGTACCTATAAAAGGCATAGAGTTGTGGATGGAATACACACCAACAAAACATTCTTCATTCTCTTAACATTTTATTGCATATTTTAGGAACATTGTTTTGCTCGATTTTGGAGCCCCATCAAGTTTATAGGTGTCTAGCAGGTTTGAGATGTTATATACAATAGGAGGAAGTCGTTTCATCTTTGGGGAAAATCTGTCAATCCGAGAGCACTAACCGTGATGTAACTGTCTTGCGGAAAGAGGATTTTTCTTGACTAATTTTCATTGTAATTTCCATTTCATTTATTGTTGTTTTTATTCTTTGATTACAATAGTTAGAATACCGCGTGTATATGGTTCCAGAATTTTATCCCAATATTTCTTACAGTTCTTAGAGAGGGAAGAATTGCCACATCCTTAATTCAAACATACATAGTATTTATCTTCATCTTTACACAATTTATTATTTTTAGTAGAGGAATATAAAGGACTGTTTTAAACATATTTTTCAAAAATGTCAACACTTAATATAGTGTCTTTAGCATTGTCCAAATAATTGTGTTTTTCTTAATTCCAGTTTAAATATGTTTAATTTAATATTTTTAGGTGTAAAATGAATTGAGGAGTATATACTTATTGAATTTTTATTATATAGTAGTATATTTTTCTATTTTAAATTTTATATAATTATATTATTTCTTATTTTAATTAATCAATTAAAAATTTAAAATTGTATGACAAAAAAATATTCTGTCGTGCATCGCACGTGGGTTAACACTAGTTATCATAAAAGGAGACATGTGTGAAGAAAAACATAAGATTTGGGGAAAAAATTTATATATGAGCAAGCTGGTCCAATTATGAAACTAAAAAAAAATTTATACTATATAGTAGTACTAGTATATAGTATAATCTGTAGGAGTGATTATTTATGCAGTTGACCATAATGTTTCAAATAATTTTAATGACATTTGAGTGGATTCATCTTGATTAGTACATGTCTTTATGTTTACACACAGTTAAAAGTGGGGGCTTTAGTGGTTACTTAAAGTAAGGAAATGGCATCTATTTGTCTTTGTCAACAATCAAATGATATAGCATCGCTAAACTAATTCTACAGTTTGATTGATTACTCTCGCACCTTGATGTTTAGGCTTGTTATTACTTATTATTATTAATTATTTTTTTTTTAACACGGATTATTATTATTATTATTTTTATTTATTTTATTTTATTTTAATCACAAAGGGGAGCATAGACAGTCATGTGTTGAATGATGGTGCCCCATAAGCTTAATTGGTAACAATCATTATGGTTTTTTCAAAAATTATCTTTTAACTTTATTCCACACTTCAATCCAAAAGTTCAATGATTAAACTTGTTAGAGATGCCCCAAAAATAGAACAGAAAAGCGATAATTGCAGTTTTAACATAAATTCTTGTTCTTTTACCTTCGAAAATTATTACTTGCATCCTAAAATATAGTAATTCATTGAACAAAAATATTGCAGCCTATTAATATTAATAATTAATAATCATATAAAATAAAAGAACTATAGGAAAACCAAAAAAATATTCCGATCAATTGACGTGGAAGATTGCACATTTGAACATAATATTCGCACCGACGGTATCTTCAAATGAAATGATACATAATTCAGAATAGAATTGCCGAAAAATTATGATTTTTTTTGACAAACACATTTAGAGCACAGAAATAAAATAACCGTAGCACGATGTTAGAAAAATAAAATCTATCATTATCTATACACATCAACTTCAAAATTTAACATAAGACAAATTCAATTTATTACAGTTGAGAGTACTCCACAAACTAAGCACAATGGAAATTCATGTGAATAATCCATAAATATCCCAATGTATGAATAATTACAGTCTTGCCAAATTTTCATTTAAGAAGTTTAACCTAACATGACTTCTTAAAAATAGATGTGTTGCCAAACTCTCATATAACACGTTAGATAACGAAATCATTGTCTATATTCCCACAAGATGTATTTATTTGTTTACTAATTTAATAAGTCATCAAGATTCAGTTATTTGGCTTTAAATATGCGATCTGCTTTGTGAAACATAGCCTTACAACGAAGCAAATCTTGCTAGGAAAAGCTGCTAGTTAAGCTAATTAGTAGTAGTATTTAACAGTTCATTTTATATTGGAATTTATTTATGCAACTTGTGTCATGATGGGATTCATAACGTTTAGATGCATTACTGCATTTGTGTATATGTCGTTTTCTTTGATAAAAACACAACGTATTTAATCGAATATACACGATCGATCTCTATTTATACATGCCATAACTTGTAGAAATGTCAGGACTAGAGTGTAAACCCCCACTACATATATAGATGGACAATGTAGAAAGTGAACACAATAGATTCAACTGAAATGATTTTGAAATGAAAAGATAGTTTAAGGATTGATTATTAGCATGAAACATAATACAACTTGCAAAAAAAAATTTAATTTTTTCTATAAACCTTGAACTGGTACATATTATTATGAGTTTTATAAAAAAAATAATTTTTTTCTATAAACCTTGAACTTGGTACATCCGTAGCCGCAATACTCCAGCTACACCATATTTCACTCATTTGAACTCTACTTTTGAACTTGAGAGCAACCACTATCTGATTCTTGCTCCTATAACCATCAAGGTTGCTTACAACAAGATGAATTGACCAAGGGTGGATCTTTTGTCCATAATATTAACAGACACAACCCTAAATCTTCAAATGTCCATTTTTCTCATAACAAAACTTCATCTCTGATTGTGCCAATCTATTACTTCACATCTCAATGGTAATTTTTAAAGACCAATTCAAGGTCGATGCATGTATTGACTCACAACCCTAAACTGACCCACAATTCTAACTACATACTGTTATGAGAAAGCTAATAAATGTTTCTACTGAAAGATGATATCTACATCGATCCACCAATTAATATCCAATTTTAAAATACTAGCACTAGGCCTAACTCCAAATATTATTCACCCATAATTCATAAATGTGTTGCTTGTTTGCTATCAAACTACACAGAGTACAATACATACACACCTATGTATATTGGTTGTATAACTAACACCTAAAACATTGATTGTTGAGATGACTTTTAACTATCAATTCATTGTTCATCTCCATCTTATCTTCATAGTAGTATTTCATCATATCAACTTGATTACAATTCAATACTCCACTATACTATTTAATGCATTCCAATATCTTATGCCATATAGAGTGCATATGGGGTAAAAGAATAATGTGAAAACGCTATTTGATTTCCTAAAGCTCGGAGCTTGAGTATCTCAAACACATAATTGTTTTTATACCATTATATGAGGCAATGAGCCTTGACATGTTCCATAAATTTTGGATTGTTAGACGACCTCACACAAGTTTTATATTGTAGCGCTAATTATTAAAATTTACATACATAATCAAAATTATTGTAGTGTTCATATATATATTGACCGTAGTAGTCAAGCGAAAAATTAAACTAGAATACTTTTTTTTAAGTAATTAAACATAAATAAAATAACCCATGTTCTTTCAAAGTCCACATTAATTATCAATGAATTGAGAAGGCAATAAGTCAAATACCTACCCACTTTCTATTTTTTCTTGTTTCTCACGATTGTTTAATTAGTTTTAAAGATATGGAGGCCCATTGGTGAATGATTTAAATGTGGTGGCGAAAGATTCATGCGATTCTATGCTACAATTAATCACAAATTTTAATGTCACGCCCAATAAACCAACTCATCTACTTTTGCTCCTTATTATTTAATCTTTAGTGACTTCGATTTCGATTTCGACTTCGACTTCGACTTCGTTCATTTTCATTTTCCCTTTCTCTTCTCTTTTTCTTTTCATACACTAACGCTAGTCGGAAATAATACGGATAGTGATGTGATGTACACAAAAAATTGTTCTCTTAAAGAATAGAAAATCTAGTATATGTTGCAATGGACGTTACTTATGTGATCACTTGTACAACAACTCTACACTTCTTCATCTATATTTCATCTCAAAAATTAGAAATATTGATTATGTTATTGACATAAATTGATAATGTAGTACTATACATTGATCAGTGAATAAAAACTTATTAATTTCTTGCATGAAAAAATATTCTGAAATCTACAAAAGTTTATAATTTGTGTTTCAAGAGATCATATGTATTTTAATTGTAATAGTAATGATTTAGAAAAATTTACTAAATATGATCAAGTAAATCTTTTCCCTTTATCAGATGTGACAAATATATGTTTATTTTCATAAAGGTAATACTTTTTAATTCATATGTTCAATTATTTAACTCTTTAACACCACTTGATAATCATCAAAATAAATATGGAAATATTAGTATAAAGTTTATTGTACACAGAGATAGTATAGTGTAAGTAAATATTTTTAAATTAAAATAATGAATCGGGTAAACCTTGATATTTTGATACACTCCATAGTAACATATAACTACTATTTGGAATAATTAATACTCCATTGTCTCATAATAAGAGTCACACTTTGCCATTTTGATCGAGTGATTCGAGTCGAATTTATTTACTAGAATTTATACTTATCTTCCAGTTAGAAATAATAACTTGTAGTAAAACTGATAGTCAATTTTCTCCCTCAATAATTAACGTTTTCATTTCATTTACAGAATGTGAATGATGGAAGACAGTTATCCTATCTTTGTCATAGCATGCTTGTTTTCTTTTTCACACTATTTGTATCATAGCTTTTTGTATTATGCGTATTCCTCCATCTTAGTAACAGTTAGTATTTTCAATAATATAAATATAGCCATATAATTTTTTACTACATTTTTTTTCGAAGGATTGTTACCATTTTTTAGACAGATAACTATATAGTCACTTTCAAGTTTCAACGGATAATTAGTAAATACTGAATACTGATATTGATTTCTCAACACCTATTTTTGAGGAAATACAGATACTACATAAATGCCGATTATATTGTTATTATTGCTCGTAAACGCAATTAATTACACAACTTTCAAAATCTGGGCATCTTATAGTTACTTCTACATAAAGAAAAGTGATTTTGATTTATATCAGGATATATAAATGATATTCGTATGAACTCCACCTTACAAAATGTAAGGACTAAAAACAAACGCATATTCTATCTATTTGATTCGAAAAATAAAACAAAGTCGCCCCATTTCATTAGCAAAGAAAAAAAAGAAAAAAAATACTTATACAAATAATATTTAAAGATATAATTAAAGAGAGTAGTGTGAGTGATGAATACTCGCCATTTTCTCTACCCAATAAAGTGGTGACATGAAACTCCACGCATAATATATCCGTTGTCAAAATCTTCTTAAATCATAATGTAACGCTGATTTTTCTCATTTCTTTTCTAAAATCTCATAAACCTTAAAGACGCGTATACATACACACAATTTCAATCTGTATGTATAGTTTCATAGTTTCCATAAAAGTTTTTTCACCACTCTCCTTTTACAGACTTCTGTCACACTGACAAAGCACCAAAGACTGATAATGCTGATGACCCTTCAAAGATAAAGAGAGAGAAAGGGGAGACTCACAGAGAATAATGTCTCAGAATTTGTTGAAAGAGAGAGAAGCTATGGGGTGAATGTGAGAATCTAGCGCCTGCTGCTGATCAAGTTTCTCAGTTTTTTTGTGAGTCTTTTTTTTGGGTAGTTGTAAAAATTTGATCTTTGTTTTATTTTGTATGGATATTAGTTGAAAGATTCAATCTTGGAGTTTTCTGAGAGGCCCATTTTCATGAATGGCTTCATATTGTGCTTGGCGGCTCTGATTTTTTGTTTTATTTTTATCATTTAAATGCTTTCTGCTACTGTAATAAATTTTGTGTAGTTTGTTTAGGAAGTTGTTGATCTGTGTTGTCAGGGAAAACGTGTGTCAATTTGCAGTAATAGTGAAGCTCATTGCAATGAAAGCCATTTGCTTTATTAGAACATTTCTTCAAATTGAGTTTTGAGTTCAACAAATTTTTTATTCTAAAACTGCACATTGCTGGTTAACAGTTTCTTTCACAGCAATACCCAAATTTTACTAAACTAGAAAGTTGCTTGGCCACTTTAGCTCTGTAGCTTCATGAATATCAGTTGTTTTGTGTTCCAAAAAACTTATCTTTTTCATGATGAAATATCCAAATTCACAGCCCTTGATGTTAAATTTCTCACAACGATTTTGCTATGAGAACTTTACTTTTAATCCTGGAATTATTAATTGGGTTTTGACATTTGTTGCGTAGGAAGTGGTTTTAGTTATTATGATCTTAGGCATATTCTTTCTACCTAATTTTGCAATTAATTTTCTTATATTTGTACTTGTTCTTTTACTTTATTTGATCTTTATATGTATAAAGTTTTCACATATAGTTTGCTTTATGCATGTGAGGCCTGAAATATAAATATATCATATTTATTTCATTGGCTCAGGATTTCTTCCACTAAATTTGCTTAGAGCTCACTGTAGTGAACTGCATTTTGTTTACCAGTTCTGATCAAGAAGGTAAACCATATGCCCTTGCTCGAAAAAGTCCTGCATCTTGTGAAGTCATAGTTAAAATTTTGGTTTTTTACTGTCTGCCATTTTTGGGATTGCAGAGCCTAACATACAAGGATCAATTTTTTGAGGCTGAACTAGCACATTATTTGCTCGTAGCCAGAGTTATGGCAGCGTTATCACATTCAGAATCGAGGCGGTTATATTCTTGGTGGTGGGATAGCCACAACAGCCCTAAGAACTCTAAATGGCTCCATGACAATCTAACAGGTTCATTTTTCTGCTATGAATGTTTGTGAGTTTAGTTTTAAACTTCTTCTATCTGATTGATAGGAAGATCCAGTTTCCTATATAAGTATCAATGTGATATACATCTTCACTAGATTGATGCTTTTGCTTGCTATTTTCTTCTCTTTTGTATATGCTGACCTATGTTTCATGATATATCAGATATTGATTCCAAAGTAAAATTTATGATCAAGCTACTTGAAGAGGATGCGGATTCATTCGCTAGAAGGGCTGAGATGTACTACAAGAAACGGCCCGAGTTGATGAAATTAGTTGAGGAATTCTACAGGGCATATCGTGCACTAGCTGAAAGATACAATCACGCAACAGGGGAGTTGCGCCATGCCCATCGGACCTTAGCAAAGGCGTTTCCTGACCAAGTACCTGTCGATATGGTTGAAGATTCGCCTTCAAAACCTCCTCGCACACCAGAAACAAGAATAGTCCGTGCATTGTTTGGCTCAGGTGACTTGCATGGGCTTAAAGATGATCAACTAGGGGGAGACGAAGAAGATTCAAACTCTATTGAAAGGACCCCGGTTTTTCATGCTCAAGTGCTGAAATTTTCAAACGAAAATCATGAGGCCGTGAAGGAGGCTGGAAGAGCTGGAGAAGCTGAAAGTGAAGTCGAGAGCTTGAGACGTGCACTTGCTGATATCCGAGCTGAAAAGGAGAGTGTCCTTGTCCAGTATCAACGGTGTCTGGCAGAGCTATCCAGTGTCGAGGTAGAGCTCAACAATGCCAAGGATGACTCTATCGAGCTCAATGAGAGAGCTAGCAGAGCTGAGATAGAAGTTCAGACGTTGAAGGAAGCTCTTGTTCAGTTAGAGGCCGAGAATAATGCTGGGCTCATTAAACACAACGAGTACTTGGAGAAGATAGCAAATTTGGAAGAGAATCGCAGGGAATTGAAAGACGAAATATGTAGATTGGAGCGTGAAAACGAAGAAGATTATAAACAATGTCTTGAGAAGATATCAGTTCTCGAGAATCTGATCACCATTCTTGAAAATGAGGCTCGACTGCTCAAGAAACAAGCAGAGTCAGCTGAAACCCAAGTCTCCGAGCTTCAACAGTCCCTTGCAGATCTCAACAAGGAGAAAGAAGCATCTGCACTCCGCTACAAATGCTGCTTGGAGACAATTTCCAAGCTCGAGAAGGACTTGACGTGTGCGAAAGAGGAAGTCAAGCGCCTTAACAATGATGTTTTGATTGGAAATCTGAAGCTGAGGACTGCTGAAGACAAGTCTTTGCTATTGGAGATGTCGAACCTTTCGCTGCAAACAGAGGCTGAGAAACTGGAAAAGAAGATTGCTGCCAAGGATCAAGAGCTTTCACGGAAGCAGGAGGAGTTGGAGAGCCTCCAAACGTGCCTGCAAGATGAACACTCGCGTCGTGCAAAAGTTGAGGCCACTCTTCAGGACCTGCATTCTCAATCTCGAGATGATCAGAGAGCTCTTAAGCTTGAGCTGGAAAACGTGCTCCACACGCTCAAGGACTTGGAAGCAAGCAAAGTAGGACTTGAAGAAGAGATTTGTCAGGTTCGGGAAGAGAATCAAAGCCTGAGTGGAGCAAACTCATCTTCGGTGGAGAAAATGCAAAATGAAATCCTTACCTTGAGAGAGATCAAGGAGAGACTCGAGAAAGAAGTTTCACGCCACAGCGACCTAAGTAATTCCCTCGAGCAGGAGATAACGCGTATGGAAGAGGAAATCGAAGGGCTGAATAGGAGCTATCAGGCTTTAGTCGAACAAGTAGAAGCAGCAGGTCTGAGCAAAAACTGTGTAACGAGTTCGATAAAGAGCTTGCAGAATGAGAACTCAATGCTGAGGGAGATGAATGAGGAGGTGAGTAACGAGAGACAAATCCTGTCGAGTAAGCTGGAGAGCATGCAGGAACTTTTGGATAAAAAGGTGGTCCTAGAAAGCTCGATCTCGTGCTTGCAGAGTGAGCTGGAGGGCTCACGAGAAACGGTTAAAGCATTGCAGGAATCTTGCCGGTTTCTCCAAGAAGAAAAGGCCACATTCATGTCCGAGAAAGCTTCTCTTCTTTCTCAGTTGAAGGCTACGACCGATAATATGCACAACCTGTTGGAAAGAAATGCTGTTGTTGAGAATACCCTCTGCAATGCAAGAGGTGAACTTGAAGGTTTGAGGGAGAAATCCAAGGGATTGGAAGAAATGTGTGAATTGCTTAAGAATGAAAGGTCTCATCTTTTGGAGGAAAGGATTAGCTTGGCGACCAGGTTGGAAAACGTTGAGAGAAGACTAGAAACCTTAGAGAAGAAATATACCGGGCTTGAAGACAAATGCATGAGCCTCGAGAGAGAAAAGGAGGGAGTTCACTGTCAAGTCGAAGAACTCAAAATATCGTTGTTTATGGAGAAGCAAGAACGAAGTTCCTCCCAGCTTCAGAGTGACACTAGATTGGCTGGACTAGAAGACCAGATTCATTTCCTGAAACAAGAAAATAGCTGGAAAAATAAGGAATACGAAGAGGAACTCGAGAAATCACTTAAAGCTCAGTTTGAGATATCCGTCTTGCACAAATTTATGAAAGATATGGAAGAGAAGAACTGCTCTCTCATCATTGAGTGCCAAAAACACGTTGAGGCATCCAAATTGGCGGAGAAATTGATCTCGGAGCTGGAGAGTGAGAGCCTTGAGCAGCAAGTAGAAGCTGAAGTCTTGTTGGATGAAATCGAGAGACTCAGATTGAGCATTCACCAGGTTTTCAGGGCGCTTGAAGCTGATCCGGACTGTCATCCCGAGGATAAGATGGAGAACACCGTGCACCATATTATCGAAACTATTGAAGATATGAAAAGTTCCATATCAAGCCACGAGGATGAAAAGCAGCTGCTCTTGGTTGAGAACTCTGTTCTCCTGACCCTCCTCAAGCAGTTAGAATCCAAGGGGATGGAATTCGAGTTGCAGAGGAAGACCTTAGAGCAGGAGTTCAAAACCATGAGCGCTATGGCAGAAACTGAAAACGAAAAACTCCAAGAGCTGAACGGAATATTAAAATCCGATGTGTGTGAGAGTCGTCAGCATGCTGCTATGCTTGAAGTTGAATTGGAGAGTCTTACTATCAAACAAGCCGATTTGCATAAATCATACAACACTTTAGAGGCGGCATACTTGCAAGTAAGCCGGGATAATACAAATTTACTGAACAAGTTTTCTGTTCTAAAGGAGGAGAAACAAAAGGTAGATCAGCATAGCAATGCTGCTCTACTTGAATGCCTAGCAACTGCTAACGAATCAGTCGTTTTTAGGAGCTTCATTGAGGAGAAGTCTTCACACGTAAAATCACTCCTCAGTGATCTGAGGAGACAGCATCAGATCAACTGTGGCTTTGAAAGGGAAATGTCTGCATTGGTAGAGAAGCTGGAGCTGCAAAAGGCAGAAAACCAACTCTTGAAAGATGCTGTCCAAAAGTTGGAAGGAGAGATGCAAGGGATGAGAGAATACAATGTTGAGATGAAGGAGGAGATTATGAGTGGTAAACAGACTTTGCTTCAAACAGAGGGGAAGCTCTTGGATGCAGAAACGAGGCTTCAAAGTGTCGAAAAGTTTAATCTGGAATTGTGTACAACGGTCGATGAGCTGAAAACGGATATCCTAGAGTCAGTGCAGATGAAGGAGACTCTTGAGAAGGACATTATCCGGCTGTCCGAAGCTAATACAGCCCAGAGGGAGGAAATGAAGAGCCTTAATGTGCTGAAGATGAACGTTGAGAGCGAGCTTTCCCAACTCCGGGAGCAGATGGAAGAGAAAACTGTTAGAGAACAGGCTTTGTGTTCAGATCTCAAGGAGAAGAGCAACGAGTTTGAACTCTGGGAAGCAGAAGCTACGGTATTTTACTTTGACCTTCAGATCTCTTCTATCCGTGAAGTTCTGTTCAAGAACAAGCTGCAGGAGCTTAGTGGAGTATGCCAGAAACTTGAGAATGAGAATGCTTCAAAAACATCTCAAGTTGAGCAAATGAAAGGGGAGATTAGCTCGATGGAGAATGAAATTGGCGGGTTGAAATCGCAGCTGCATGCATACGATCCAGTCATATCTGCTCTAAGAGAGGATATAATGCTTCTTGAGCATAATGCTCTTCTTCAGACAAAGCTCAAAGCATCCCGTGACCATGAGCCAGAGGTAACAAACACACTCTCTCTTGTTAGTAGATCAATTCATTTCTAGTTTTTTATAATTTGGATCTTGCCCTATATGCTTGTGAATAATACATTTGCATCTTTTAGATTCTCGAAGTCGTTGGAGATGACTCCGAAGTAGCTGTGGAAGACTCATCCCTTGTCAGCTTACAGAGCTTGCAGATGAGAGTAAACGCGGTTGGGAAGTTGATGGAAGAGATGAACAAACCGGTAGCCCCCAGAAGATCAATCTCGAAAAGCAATGCAGTGGATGAGACAGAGCAGGTGAAGTCGCGTCGTTTCTTGGGCAGGGATAAGTATGAGCACAGCCGGAGGAAAGGACATGGAACCGAGACATGCAACACTCCCAAGTTGCAGAAGATAAAAACGAAAGCCTGTGAAGCAAAGAACGGAATGCTAATAAAAGACATTCCACTCGATCAAGTGACGAGCAGCTCGCTCAAAGGGATCCGCAAGAAAGGTAGTGGCAGGGTAGACGATCAGATGCTCGAGCTGTGGGAGACTGCTGAGGACCTAACAATAGGAGAGTCGCTTAGGAGGTCGTTTAAGATAACTGACAAGGACATAGTGTACGATGAGTTTGAGAACGTGAGACGTCTCTCTGATCCCCCCTTCACGGATTCAGACGTGGAGAAGGAGCTTCGCGTGGATAAGTGGGAGGTCTCGAGAAGCAGCAGCAGTTCTGAGCTGAACCGAGAAATGAGTGGTAGGAGAGTCTTGGAGAGGCTCGCCTCTGATGCCCAGAAACTCGAGAGCCTTCAGATGACAGTGCTAAACCTGAGAGGCAAGCTGGAGACAAACAGAAAGGGTTATAGAAAGGTCAAGAACGTTGATCTTGAAACAGTTCAAGAACAGCTGGTGGAAGCAGAGGAAACAGTGGCGAGTCTAGTGGATTTGAACGGCCGGCTTGTTAGGAGCATTGAAGAATGCCATTCCCCGGACAGGAAGAAAGAGGGTGTGAAGACGCGGAGAAGGAAGGTGGCAGAGCAGGCGCGAAAGGGGTCTGAGAGGATCGGAAGGCTGCAGCTGGAGCTTCAGAAGATACAGTACATGTTGTTGAAGATGGAGGATGAGAAGAAGAGGAACAAGTTTCTCAAGAGCAAAACTGTCATTCTGAGAGACTTCATCATCTACAACGGGAGGAAAAGCAGCGGGAGACGCAAGAAGGGCCCTCTGTGTGGGTGTTTTAGGCCTTCAGGTAGTAGGAATGGAAGCAGCCCTTAATATGTATGTGTATCATCCCTTTGATTAGTTGGAGGAAATGTGTAGATGGAACTCTAAGGATTAGGTGTTGTCTAATTTTGAATAAACTGTTTCTGCTACACAGATATGTGTGAGTACCATTATATGCAAGATTATGTGTGATATATAAGTTTAAAACAAGTAACAAGATTTGAGTTTCAGTATGGCCAAAACTTGAACCACAATAAATAAAGCGAGTAAGCATTAAAATAAAATAAAAATGCTACAAGATGTGAATGAACAGATGGATTAGAAATCATAAATATTTTTATGGTGTGTGATTTGTTCAAATTGCATTTTGTGTTTATTAGAAGAATAAAAAATAAGGTAGCAGTAATATTATCAACTATTGAAGCCCAGGCCAGGATAACAGTGGACCAATACGGCTACAGTAGTTGGGCCTATTATAATAAATAATTAGCCCGACCTATTTGAATAGCAAGCCTTAGATTATGTTGAAAATGGGCTTTAATTTTAATAGTATCAGCCGTTTATACCAAGGTGAAGGTATATTCACTTTCAATTAGTATAAGATATGAATTTAAACAAATTATGAACAAATGCCATATAATTAACGAAAAAGATAAATAATGAAATATATACAAACTATTAATTTTTTTAAAAAAATAATGCATTATGAATGATTGAAATTTGACCAATTGTATCTCAACCTAGGCGAAACTACGAAAATGGCCATACGCATTGTTAAACATTATGGGCCTATCATTTATCTGCGGGTGTCAGAAATGGCCATACGCATAGTAGCAAGCAACACCCGAATACAGATCCCTAAATCGACAAGCAGACATAATCAAGATTGTAATTAAATGAAAACAAACCATGTCGGTGCTATTCAGTCAGTTCGATTAGGTTTAAATTGAACCCAAGTCATCGCTTCTATAAGCATTTTTTCAATTTTTTTATTAAAATTATTATATCGGGGCTGGGTATGGGTACAAGGAAGGGCGTAGGGTATTTGAATTTTTAATTACTAGCTTAAGACATAAATTAAAATTAAATCTAATTTTAATGCTAAATTAAAACTTCGGTTAATGTCGATTGTTTAGGTTTAACCGATTGGTAATTGGTTACCGATCACATCCCTAACCAATAAACGGGACTGAACCATGGGGGGCTTAAATTTCAGTTATTGAAAAATCGTCGAAAACCGTATAATCAACACCCATATGTGATGCAAATCGTAGTCACAAATAAAGTGCATTAAAAAATCAACAGAAATTAAATAATTGACGAGCGGATAATACGTATATTCCAACCATGCAAAGTGGGTATCAAATTTCAAGCTAAAGAATGCAATGAATAAATTTAAACTAATTAACTTGTCATTAACACCATCCCACAAGAGTATGCATTTTTAGTTGGATACGAGTTTTAATTTACAGTTGATAAGTAAGAGAGGGATAAGAAGAAAAAAATATCCCACAAGAGTATACATTTTTAGTTGGATACAAGTTTTAATTTACAGTTGATAAAATAAGAGAGGAGTAAGAAGGAAAAAATAATTAAAATATTGTTAGTGGAGAATACATGGGTCTCACTTCATGTGAGAGAAAAAAGTTTCCAACATTAGAAGATGCGTACTCTTGTTGTATTGAGTAAAAAGAAAAGAGTGCATATTCTCGTGGAACCGAGTGAGTAATATGATATAAAATGCTGAGAGGACGTCTGCTGCATATGAACATAGAGGGAAAACAATGAACCTAGTTTTTATCATAATTAATACTACCAATTTATAGCCCTTAGATTATCATGATCATATTAAAAATATTGGACTACCACGTTACAAACTTCTTAAGTGTATGGCTCTTTATGTGGCTCAATAAAATGATCAAAATTAAATTTTGGTCTATGGGCGCCAAAGTGTATTAAATTGTTATGGACTTAAAGCGTAGATGTCTGTTAGAGTTTAGCAATATTAAGCATTTTTTGAGTATTTGTATATGTAAAAACTCTTTAACTATTTTTACCAATGAGTGAGAATGAATATTTTGTCGCAATTTATTTTGCTTGTGAATTTCAACATAGTGTACAAAATGTCAACATATTGTAAGATTTTAAGATTTTGATGTCAACACATTGTCAATACAGCGTCAACCGTCGATACTGTGTTGATATTGTCTACACTTGGATCACCCCCAAAAAAACGTCTCTCTTATAGTGGGATAGCATTTATAGAGTTCCCACTTAAAACTCATCTCATTCTAGATCAACTACGTTCATAATTACTGGGTCGATTTCAATACAATAAAGTTTAATTAATGATATAGTAATAATCTTCAATAGCTTATTCCGAAAATCCAATTGTCAAAGAGTAAATTATTGAATTTAGACGCTAGAGCGGCTTCCTAAAGACAAACAGTCAAGTCAAAGGGGGAAGCATTCAAACAATCCATGTGATGCACAACCAATCATAATTATATTTATATAATCCTTAATTCCAACATCTAAAACATTAGTACAATATTAATAACAGATAACTTTATTATTAAGTGATCATGTTACGTACAAAAACATTAATTTTTTTTTGTAAACAATTCGAGTCTAATTGAAAACATATAGAAAAATTATTTTAGCCATTAATTACGACTCATCAAAATATCAAATTTCACATATATATAGATGAGATATCAACGTCGTGAGTTGACAATTAATGTACCCGAGTTTGAGATATATGAATATTGATAATGTTATATAAATTAAATCAACAAAAAAATTAATTTCATGAGTAACATCAAAGTGAAATTGAAAATTATTCGAGTTCAAATAATGTCGGAAATTAATTTCACGACATAATTCAATTGACTAATTTACAGCTTTAATTATAGTTGGCCATGATTTAATAATTTGCCACCAAATATTACACATATCTTGGTTTCGTATCAGTTGTGTTGATAAAATAAATGCATGTACGTGAAGCATAAATGCATGTATCAGTATGAAAGAGCACTAATAAACAGAAATAGATAGGATAGTTAATAGGGTTGAGCAAGTAGTGCTATTAAAAGAGTAATTTAGAGCACCACAGCTGGGCATTGTAGATGTGACCATGTGCTAGATCCCATAAAAACCACTCTTCCCAATACATATACCTAATTTTAATCTAATTTTTTGCCCCACTAATTTTGTTATGTTTGTTGGTCACCATACTTTAATAAAATTCATATTATATAAATTCATAATATGAGTACTATTTATTTCTCTACTTTGTATTTTAATCCAATTTTAAATTCAGGTATCAATAATGATACTATTGAAAAGTTCCTCCCATTACAAAATATTCTAGGAAATACACTGTTGGATCTTCAACATTTTCATAAAATATGTCTAAAATTAAAATGAAGTCAAAGCTAATGATATTTTGGCAACTAACCACGTACTAATAGATTAAATTATGCAAAATGATCACGTGTGTGAATTTATGAGTAAGTCTTACAAATGAAGGATTGTTCAGAGAATGATAAAATAATCTGAAAGAGGAATGTAGAGAAAGGGCTATAGTACTAGCAAGAAGCAATCATAAATCTATAATTCTATATAATTGAAGCTTTACAAATAAATATTTTCATATCTTTTACATCTAGAATATAGCTATATCTAGATTCTTGTCACACCAGCGCGAAGAGAGAAAGAGGAAGTAACATGGAAGAATCACCTTTAGCAATAAAGTGAATGAAATAAGGTTGGGTAAGATTCCATTCACCCCACATGCACAAAAGTGCATAACAAAGTAAATTCATAAAAGCAAAAACACAACTACAAGAAATGAATATAATGATCGAAACCATCTCACAAATTTTAATGTGGGATGAAAATCAGTTGTCTTGACATGAGTATTCTACACGGATTAACCATGTTCTGATCTGTCCCACCAATTTTTCACATGCTTTCTCATCACTATAGTCTTCCTTCCAAATCCACACTTTTCTTTTATTCAATCATATGATATCCCAACTAATCATTTTCATTATAAGAGGAGCGTGTTAGGATAACGTGGCCCCCTCCAAATTCTTAAATTTAGACTCTTTAATATACTATCTTGCAAATTAAGCATAGGATGAGAGATCACAAGAAAAGAGGAAAGAAGTTTAAGAGTACATAGGAATATATAAGGGGTTCACAAGAGAGTGGATTAGCCTTAATTAATTGGCTTAGTCAATCACATTATCTATATTATTAAAGAGAGTTGAAGAATAGGCCTGTTTCCTCTCTGTTTCTTACATACCATTATTGCAATGATACCTATTTTACAGTTGATAAAGATTGAAAGTGCAATAGAGTTGTAAATGTAAAAGTACATCAACCATAAAGGCTAGCAATTATTTCTTGAAAGCTACTAATCATCATATATGTGTAGTTCAGAGAGGGAGAAAAGGTTGAAGAAGAAAACATGCTAAGCTAAGCCATTTCCTTCATATCATCTGTTGCTTTCCTTTGTATTGTCTGAAGAGATTCAGACAGCGAAAGGAGAGAAATGGGGAAAACAGGGCGATGGCTAAGAAACATCTTGACCGGGAAGAAAGAAAAGGTGAAAGAGAAAGAAAAGGAGCAAACCGAGCACCGCCCCCAAACTCCCACCACCCCAAAGGAGAAGCGCCGCTGGAGCTTCCGCCGCTCCTCCGCCACAGCCCCTCCCAAGCCCGTAGATATCCACATCGAAACCGAACCCTCGCCCGCCCCGGCCTCCCTTCATAAGGCCGCCGCGGCTACCAAGATCCAAGCTGTTTTTCGCGCGTATTTGGTGCGTCTCCTTTCTTCCTCTTCAGATCAAACAAATCGAGCTCGAACATACTAACACTTCACTTGATCTGAGTGAGTTTCAGGCAAGAAAAGCTCTGAATGCGTTGAAAGGATTGGTGAAGCTGCAGGCCTTGGTGAGAGGCCATTTGGTGAGGAAGCAAGCCACGGCCACGCTGCGGTGTATGCAGGCCTTGGTCGCGGTGCAGGCCCGAGCCCGAGCCCACCGCTTGAATCACACAAAATCCACCCATGAAAATTTGTTTAGGCATTCCAATCAAGTAAATGTTTTACTTCCTTTTACTTTCTTCATCATCATACTGTTTTATTGACAAATGAATATTGATGATGCAGGATTTGGGGGCGGAGGAGAATGTGAAGATCGTGGAGATGGATCTAGGCGAGTACAAGGCGGCAACAAGAGGCCGAAACAGCTACTCGCAACAAGAGACGGCTGAGGAGTACTCGTTGGAGAGCAGTCCGCAGTGCTACTCAGCAGTGGTGTCGAAAGCCGACCGCGCCAGGCTCCCATTCTCGTACCCGAAGGCAGAGTCCGTCTACAACGACTACCCCAATTACATGGCCAATACGCAGTCGTCGAGGGCTAAAGTCCGGTCCCACAGCGCCCCAAAGCAGCGGCCTCCCGAGATGCTCCTAGACAGGCGCCGCCCCTCCATAGAGGGCCGGAACGTGCCTAGGGCGGTCCGGATGCAGAGGTCGTCCTCCCACGTCGTCGCGCACTATCCTTGGTCAGTCAAGCTTGATAGATCAGCTGTTTCGCTCAAGGAGAGTGAGTGTGGATCATCTACCACTCTGCTTTCTAATAACACCAACTATTGTAGATCCTTGGTTGGATTTGAGGTCACTCACTTTTCTTAACCTCTTCTTCTTTTCCTTTTTACTTGTGTTTTTGTAAATTTGATGATGAGTGATTTGATTTGATTTTGATTAAGGTGCAAGGAGGGAGGTTTTGAACTGCTGACAGAGGAGGAGTAATTAATCATCAGACTTGATATATAGTGTAACGTGTTTGATTTGGTTTTGGTTTAACTTTTTTTCTTGGTTTCGAGATTTTGATCATATTTCTTGGTTCCAAGATTTGTAATTTCCATTCTAGTGTAAACACTTTGCTTAATCTGTTGATATATGTGAATGTGGAGCAGTTAATTGCATTTTTTTGTATTGCTTTAGTCCTCACATTGTACTAGTGATTTTGCTTATTGCTTGATGTGTCATTTGCTACTCACAACTAATATATCCACCAAATCATTAATTGCTACTCCTAAAACCAAGTTTTGGGTAAGTTTTTGGGCTGAAGAAATAAATATAAATTGGGCTTCAAAATCACAAAAAGTAGAAAATGAAGCTCGGAAATAGTGACGTTGAACAAAGGCCTAACTACCAACCGCTCCCATTATACATTTTGTCCAAATCCAAAATCCGGCGTTGAAATTTAAACATATTTACAAATGGTAATTAAGAGCAGTACCAAACACCTAACTTGTCACTCCCTTTTATCTTCATCTTAATCTTACATTTTTTTACTTTTGTAAGGAGGTTTAGAGATGGCTACAGTTCTTTACGCTGTTTTCGTTGCAGTTACAATCGCTCTTCAATCTTCCATCGCCGCCGCCAACTTCGCCGTCCCTTTTCTATCACCATTTATCGGTATGTCTTCTTATTGATCTTGTCGGAAAACCTCTGCCTAATTTGATTTTGTGTGTGTCTTTATTCAGAAAGCTTTCCGTTTCGATTGAGGTTTTGCACAAAAAAGTTCAACAATAATAGTAGCTTTATTTAGTTGGATACTAATTCATGAATTAGTATGTGTATGTATGCGTTTATTTTTTGTACAGTACTTGTTCTGTTGTTTGGGGGATCTCTAGAGTCTCTTGTTTATATTTTGTGATTATAAGATATCCTTATTTTTCTGGGTGACATGCAGCTGTTTTTGGATAGTTTTACATATATGGAGTATTTAATTATGTTTCCCATGCTTTAATTTGAAAGTATCATTTTATTCACAGGATTACTTAGAAACCACTTTGTAAAGTTGATGAAATAAATATGAGAGAATACATACTTTAACGGTGAGACATTGTGGGTTGTAAATTCTCTTTATTTTCAAGTGAATGCTATTTCTATATCATAGAGAGTAAGTAATCATATAGATAAAAATAAAAAAAATTCGGATTTTTTATTCGGTTTGATTTTATTTTCTAAGAAAATTGGGTTTCGAATCAAATCAAATCACCACGTAAATGAAAACATAATCAATTTTTATAGAATAGTTATCTATATATACGACTATAAATGAAAATCAAATCAAATTGTTTTTTGAATTGTTATACTTTTTCATGCAAGTTCGATTTTTCGATTTAGTTTTGTTTATGATTTCTCAGGTTCAATTTTATTTTAATTTCGGTTCAATTAGGTGTCATTTCTTGAAGAAATTAAATTTGATTTTGGTGAAAAATCGGCGTAATGCTAGGATGAGTCTGGAATTAAATAAGGTTCACAAATATAATTATGTTTATTTAAAAATATTGTATGAAGTATTATTTAAATGCTTCGTTATATTTTATTTTCTTAAAAATAATTGCAATTTTGAATATGAATATTTATTTAATCCACAATACTATAATACTACTAGTATTTATGTAATTCTAAAATTATCCTATGAATATATACGAATTATAAGTAAAAAAATTAAATTTTACAAATAATTTTAATAATCTAAATGAAACTTTTTGTTTTTATTTACAAATTTAAAAATACATGACATATTAAAAAATGCATGAAAAATACATACACGGGGAAGTGGGTTTGGGCTAAGTCCGAAGTTATAAGTGGGTTTGGGCTAAGTCCGAATTTATAAAAAAAGAATTCCTCGAAAAGTTAAGGATTGGTAATCTTTTTTAGAAATCGAATGAGTTCGGTCTTATACATACATGGGCATGGTCATAGAAAAGGAACTCAATCCAACCTAGCCCACTTCGGTGGTGTGTCTGGCCTGGGCCGAGCCAGGCCCCAAATTGTCTTACCATGGCGGGTTTGGATCTGTCCAATTCATTTGACAACTCTACTTACACATATCTGATTTATTTCGTGAAATATGATAGCAGCAATAAAAGAGAAAATAATAACAGATTATGATCACAACCAATATTATTGCATTAACACCCATCGAATCTCAGTATACGTTTGACTTCATACGTCGACAGTTTCTCTATATATATAAATCCAAATCCCATATTATTACATAAATCTTTTTTTATTTCATAGATATGATATGATCTCGTTCGACAAGTATTTGCTGCACCGAAATACCTAGCAATTTAGCTCTATTTTACTGTAAACGCTCGAATTTCACTACACATTTTTTATAGTATCATTTTCTATAGAAGGTTGAATATGGCTGCAGTTGTGTATTTTGGTTTTGTTGTTATAACACTAGCCCTGGGATCTGCCTCCGCCTCTACCTCCACCAAATTCAGCATCCCATTTCTCGGTTTGTCTTAATTAATTTGGTGCCATTTGTTTTCTTAACTCGAAAACTTTGGTTTCGGTATTTCCATTTTCAGTTTAATCATCTATTATTACTCTGTTTTATTGATTTATGGATTGATTATATTGTGATTGCAAAATGAGGCAACTAATTTTTTTTCTCTTATTGTGTGTTTCTTGGAATGAAATTTTGTTATATAAGTGAAACTATTTGTGGGTAATGCGAGTATGTGATACCGTATTCTTTTATTTCTAAGTGATTAGCGAAATTGATATTCGTGCATGTGTTCGTGAATACGAAATTGTCTTATTTTTCATTAGGAATATCAATTGCATCAGTTTCAATTGATTAATAGTAGCATTACTCAAGTTGCGGGTTAATCAAATTGGAATTTTATCGGATTAAAATTTTCATCAAAACTCTTAACATCCACATTACATGCTAGGTTACCGGTTTAATCAGGCTAAAAAAATAAATATTACTCATTTCGTCCGTGAATTGGAGTCCCGTTTTTCTATTTTAGTTCATCCGAAAATAGGAGTCCCTATTCATTTTTACTGAATGAAATGAGACTCCTAATGACGGATGGATGGAGTATATCTAATCCATATATTTTTATTTCTATACATCCTACATTTATAATACATAAACATATAAAAAAAATTAAAGAGATTTATTACTATATAAACACAAATATAATTAATACTACTAGTATAAAATTTAAATATATAGTCTAAGAATGATAGTATTTGATAAATACTGTACTGTTAAATGTTTTCATGTATAAGTAAAGAATGTGAATTTGTGATGATATTTGCAAGTTAAAAAACGTAATTAAGATTTTTAAATTAAAATGAAACATAACAAATTTTGATAAATATTACCGAATGTTTTATATTTTTTACGAACTTGTTATACTTCATCCGTCCATAAAAAATAGGTCTGTTGGTGAATGACACGAATTTTAATACATAATTAGTACTACTAGAAAAATATAGATTAAGTAGGCAAAGTAGGAGAGAATGAGAAGATGTAAATAAAGTACTCCTTCCGTCCCACTGATCCACTCTAAGTAACTCATTTTTTTTTTGGGATGTCTCACTTTAAATGACACATTTCTGAATATGGAAACATCATTCGCTTCGCAAGGGTGTGATTGCTCTTTCTAATAACTATAGATTTAAAAGTTTTTAAACTATATATGCACATGTGTCCGTGTTGATTTAATTTTTCTCTCTTACTTTATTCTCTCTACTTTCTTCACAAAACAATACTACATAAAATCTCGTGCCAAATTAGAAATGCTCCAATTAGAAAGGAACGGGGGAGTATAAGAGAGAAAGATAAGGAAATAGAGGAGACAAATAGAAGTAACTTCCCATTTTTGTATGGTGAGTACTAATTTTGATGGACCAATGGAAATTAAAAAGATGAGACAATTTTCGTACATGGAGAGTATTAATAAAACTAATGCATATATATTGAAGTGTCAAATCTTGCCAAATAAGATAGGAAGAACATTCAATAGTTGCACTTAGGGCAAACTCATCGGCTAATCAAACTATAGATTTTATTGGCTATAGAGACTTTCAACTATAATCCTTAAAATTTAGCAGGATATTTGGATGAGTAAAGATTTTTGGTTGCAATGACATTCGTGCTTCTATATTTATACTATTTTGATGTGATTCATGAAACAAATTACTCGTGCATTTGACTATGGAATCCTTGTTTAAAATACTCCCTCTGTTCCAAGATAAGTGAGTCATATTCCTTTTAGGGATGTCCCACTATAAGTGAGTCATTTCTATTTTTAGCAAAAAATCGTCTCTCTTACTTTATTCTCTACTTACTTTACTTCTCTACTTTTCTCTGTCTCATACACTCATTTCCATACTTTAACTCTTTTAATATCAATTCCTTAAATTTTGTGCCCAAAAGAAATGTTTTGCTTATCTTGAAATGGAGGGAGTACTCCATTTTTTTATCTTGAAACAAGCTTCCTAGGGAATGCATATTCCATTTCATAACTATGTTATAAGTTATTCTTGAAAGAAAATACGCGTGTAACTAGGGAATGCTTATTGTATCTCATATTTATATGATTGTTGATAATTAGGTGATAAAGTGTGCAAAGTAGTTGTTTGTGGAAAGGGAAAGTGCGTGGCTTCTAATAGTAGCAGTCTTGGATACGAGTGTGAATGCGACGAAGGCTGGACACAATCACGCCCACATGATAGCAACTCCTTCAAATTCCTGCCTTGCGTTGTTCCCTACTGTCAGTTCTTTCTAATCTCACCAAATATTCAGATTACATTTACTGTCGTTGTGGTTTTTCATCGTTTGTTTGTTTATCTCAAGGTGCAGTCAATGTCAGCGGTGATAAAGCTCCTGCTCCTGCTCCAGAACCCAGCCACAACAAATCAAGCAGCTTTATTGATCGTATGAAACCAGTCTTAATTTGCAATCTCTTCTTTGATCATTTAATTGATTCCCACATTGATCATGTGTTGCAGCCTGCTCGTGGACTAACTGTGGAGGGGGCACGTGCAAGAAGACGTCCATGCTCACTCACACGTGTGAGTGTAACGAGGGCTATGACAACTTGTTCAATTCCACTGCTTTCCCATGCTACAAAAAACGTATGTAGTTACTCATTTTAATTCTATTTTAGACTTATAATGTTACAAAATTCAGAATCCAGATGCATGGCATGGTGTTTGTTTTCAGGTGCAATTGGAGGGGACAGCCCGGATCCGGGAAACAGCACGACGAACTCATCGGATTCGAGCCCTGGGCAAAGCTCCAGTGAAGTTGCTGACAGCGGTGAGAAATTTTCTACACAATGCTGCGTTACCTTTTGTTTCATCGCAAATCAACTGTTTAATTTGGGTTTGTTGCAGCTTCAAGCTTTATCACCTGCAGTTGGTTGATTGCCGTGGTTGCAATGTCAGCTCCATTTCTGTGGAACTAAGTTGAAAGAGGCATCCATCTTGCGATTCATTATCATAGTTGTTACTACAATATTTAAAGCTGGTGTGGTTTTGGTTTGGTTACGTTATTGTAGGATTATAGTTGTGTAGAAGAAGGCATTCTCGTTATATCCTTTTCACATGGAAGTATGGAACTCACTCTTAGACTCATCTACCACCTTTGCAGACCTAAATAAACTAAATCGAATTCCAATTCGAAAATCCACAAGAATTTGTTGAGTATATAGCCTTAGGATTATTAGATATTTTTGCAAAATTGTTTCGTAATAAGTGAGTTTAAACTTTAATTGCTTTGCATGATTTTACATTATTTTGTTATTTATGTTTGGTATAGTTTGTAGTATATAACAAGCAAGTAACAAAGCGTAATGAAATGAAAATACTTAGGATTTTGACAAGTGCAAAATTGGGCTATCTAATCTGAAAATAAGAATGAAAGTGGTTTTATGGTGTTAATAGTCGTGAGAAGGCAAAAATGGATCCAATCCATATTGTTTAGCGTGGAGCTTTTTATAGTTAGCGAATAGCTGGTCGGCCTCTCTTTGGTTACGCATCAAAGCTTTACGATAATAAGGGCGTAAATCCAAGGGATCCTCCATAGCCATTAATTTATAGCTCCACATCGCCTCTTGCATCTCCTTTAGCAGCAACCGCATGTCCTCCAGGAACTTCATCTGCGCCATGATCATCCGCTCCTCCTTGGGCTTCATCTCCCTCTGCGGCGCGTGGATCAGCCGCGGATTCCGGGAGAGAACCTCCTCGAAATCAACGAGCGCCTCTTCGAACCTCCCTATCTCGGTCAGCATCCTCTCGACCATGCGCCTCCACTCCTCCTTTTCCGCCTTCGATACAACCGAGAGCCTCTCATAGTCGGAGAGGGATTGGTGTAAGTTTTGTGTCTCACATATGTGACATGTGATAGAATCCTAAATAGATTTGGATTTTAGTATAATACATTATTTGGTATAAGACACATTTTACCCTAATTAATTGACTATCAATTAATTATTGTCACATATCAATTAATTAAATAATCATATTATATTTCTCCAAAGAGAATATATGTTCATATATATATATGTGCCGATTGATTGCCAATGATTGGAAAAGATTGATTACATAATCTTTTTATGGAATGAATATTCATTCCCTTGGCCATCAAGTAAAGAATCGTGCGTATATATCATTAAGATTTGATTGTGATCAATTGGTAATATTAATAGACGGAAGATTATATTCTTGGTCAATAAGAAACGTATTTACTAATTATTTTGGGCCTCTTTGATGGAAAGGGCTTTTAAGGTTTCATAATTAGGGTTTGTCCTCTCTCTGCCTATAAATACAAGTGTGGTGATCCCATCAAAACACACACATTACAGAGAACACATAAACGTGAGAAAGAGAGAGAAACAAATCATTGGAGTTGGAGTTGCGCCATACGCCGAAAGGAGTTCAAGGAAATCGTCTCCTCCTTCCTCAATCGCTTCCGCTATGGATCGCCAAGGTATATTTCGATCCTATTATGTTTATGGTTTTACGTGAAATACATGATGTTCGAAGATCTTGCTTTACTTATATTCAATTATGTCTTCTTGAATATATGATGATAAATTATGTCCAACATGTGGTATCAGAGCCAGGTTGAGAACTCATGTATTTTCGTATTATTGAAAAACCATAATGTTTGAATTTTAATTTAAATAAATTATTGATTAACTTGAGAATCATGTTTGTGTATATTTGGTTCTCGGTTTACAGCTTTCGGTATTTTTCTTCCGTCAAGAAATTTACGGAATAGTAATTCAAGTTGGTTGACTCAATTAGTTTATTACGTATGCAAATTTAATGAATCATATGACTACACGCTTATCAAATTGCACAATTATGTACTGATGGGATGTTATGTTAGAAAATTGTTTCTGCCTGAATATTTAATTTAATACCCATGATTTATGAATTGTGTATTGTTCGGCTGTTTTCATAGAAAATTTGTTTCAGCATGAATATTTGATTTTGTTCACATAATTTTGACTGGAATTATAGTTAATCTCTTTATCAGATTGTTTATTTTGTATGATTATACTTTAAAATATATTGTTTCCAAATTAATTCTATCTATGTATATGGAATAGATTTGGGTATATTGATTGTGTATATAATGTATGTAAATTGAGTTTGAATATATGTATTGGTGAATTGTTATTTCAATTAAATGTTTCATGATTATGAATCTACCGAGACGGTGGAATGAATGATTACATAATTCAATTCTCGTTTTAACATGTATTTTGATTATATTATGTTTATTTTGCAATCACCAAAGTGAGGCAAAATAAGGAGAGTCTATAATCAAATTCATATTAAAATTTGTTTAAGCAATTAATCTCTATATGTTCTTGATTATATTATGTTTATTTTATAATCACCAAAGTGAGGTAAAATAATAGTTTATAATCAAATTAAGTGAAAATCTGCTTAAACAATTAATCGCTATACATTATTGATTATATTATGTTTATTTTGCAATCACCAAAGTGAGGTAAAATGAGAAGAGTTTATAATCAAGTTAATATGAAAATCTATGTATGCAATTAATCATCAAGCTTGTTGTGGCTATTCATTATCTAAATAGTTTGTTTGTTATAAGGTCTAGATTCCCAAAGGAAATAGTCTTTGCAACATAATAAACACTTATGGAGTTAATAATTTAAACTGGTGTCGATTACCCAAAGGTAACGCCAATTTATTATTACTCAATTATTGAACTAAGATATGAATATTAAAAGCATGATTTTTATAATTGTATGAAGACTACCCAAAGGAGTTTTCATAATTGCCTCATGATATGGGTTTTCAAATTAATGTTCGTGTTATTATTCAAAGCTTTTATATGTGAGCATTCATTTCTTAATTGCTCTTATAATGTAAAAACATATATTTTGCTACTAGTATGTTTATCTCAAATTTTCCCGCACTTAATGGAACTAACTTCTTTGAATGGAAAGAGAAACTTAAGTTCACTCTTGAAGTAATGGACTAGGACCTAACACTGTTGAATGATAAACCAATTATTTTATGATCAAAGTAGTTGGCTGATTACCCATAATGCTAGGGAAAATCTAGCAGGACTAAGTTTACAATTCATTAGAATGTTTATTGCAAATAAAGTCTCTTAACAACTGACATTGCAAAAGAATGTTTGTAGAATGTTGAACATCGCTTCACAACTGCATATAACTCTCTTGCAGAAAAACTTATGAAGGATCTCATAAGCATGCAATATGATGACTATGTACGAGCATGTGATGAACATAAATAACATCTCTTCTAAGCTGGAAAAGTTAGGATTACAGGTGGATGAAGATTTCTTTGTCCAATTCATCCTAACTTCCTTACCTCCTTAATATAGACCATTCCAAATTGATTCACTATACAAGATTAGTGGACTCTTAAAGAATTGAGAAACGTATTGGTCTAGGAGAAGCATAAGATGAAGAAGTATGGAATGAGTGCATCTCATGCTCACATTGCAACCGAAGGGGCGTCTAAAGGATAATATTCATTCGAATTTATCATTCTTATGGCATAAAGGAACTGGATCATACTTCTAGTGAAAGAATTAAGAGGCTTATAAAGGATAATATTCATTCGAATTTAGACTTTACAAAGCATTACCGTTTGTGTGGATTGTATTAAGTGTAAACAAACCAAACACAATAGTAAAAATGCCACAAGAAGCAATGAGCTCCATAAAATTATACATACAAATATTTGCGGACCTTTTGATGTCTCGACTTTTGGTGGAGAAAAATATTTTATCACCTTTATTGATTATTTTTTTGCGTTATGAATTTATTTATTGCATGAAAAATCTCAGGCATAGTTGAACATTTTATGACTGAGGTTGAAAGGCAATTAAATAGAATGGTGAAAATTATTCGATCTAGAGGTGGTGAATTTTATGGTCGTACCACTAAAATAAGTCAATTACATGGACCTTTTGCCAAATACTTAGAAAAGCATGGCATTTATGCTTAATATACTATGCCAAGTACGTCTCAGCAGAATGATGTTGCTGAGAGACGAAACCGAACTCTCATGGAAATGGTTAGAAGTATGTTAATTCTACCTTACCCATATCGTTGTGAATTTATGCTCCTAGAACCGCTATTTATGTATTAAACTGAGTTTTTAGTAAGGTTGTACCAAAGACTCTCTTATGAACTTTGGACAGGTAGAAAACCCAGTTTGCAGTACCTTCATGTTTGGGGCTGTCTAGCGGAAACTAGAGTATACTCTTTGCAAGAAAAGAAATTGGATTTTGGACAGATAGTGGTTATTTTGTGGGTTACTAGAAAAATCCAAAGGGTATCAATTTTATTGTCCTAATGATAGCATGAGAATTATGGAAACTAGAAATATATGATTCTTTAAGAATGGTGAGATCAGTGGAGTTTTAACACTCATAATGCGGTCATTAATGAAATAAGGGTATAACCTTCTTCCCTCATTTCCTCAAGAATTAAGCGTGCCAAATATTGTTGAACAGCCTAACAATATTTGAATGACCAACCACTTAATGATGATGCCAAAGTCATTGAACATGGGTGTGGAAGAAGCATCTACAGAAGTGCCATTTCTGATGACTATGTGGCATATCTCCAAGAATCCGAATGTGATATAGGAATGAATACATAATGATCCAGTTTCATATTCACTAGCCATTAAGTGTAATAATTCTAATAAATGGATTGATGCATGATAGATGAGTTAAAATCTATGGATTAAAGTCTGGGACCTTGTTGAATTACCCGATAAACAAAAGTGTATTAGGTGTAATTGGGTCCTCAAGACCAAATTCGACATAAATGGTTTAATCTAACGATTTTAAGCCAGACTTGTTGCCAAAGGTTATACTCAGAAAAGATAGCATTAATTATAAAGAGACTTTCTCAAGTATCAAAGGACTCACTTAGAATCATTTTGGCACTTGTAATCATTTTGGCACTTGTAGCCCATTTCGACTTGGAACTACATCAAATGGATGTGAAAAACTGCTTTTCTAAATGGCGATTTGTAAGAAGAAGTCTACATGAAACAACCTGAAGACTTCATTAAGAAATGGAATGAAATTTTTAGTCTGCAAACTTAAGACATCAATTTATGGACTGAAACAAGCTTCTCGACAATGGTATTTTAAATTCCATGACACTATTACTGCTTTTGGTTTTAAAGAAAACACTGTTGATCGGTGTATATACCTCAAGGTTAGTGGGAGCAAGTTCATATTTTTGGTTTTGTATGTTGATGATATATTGCTTGCGAATAGTGACATTGGATTACTACATGACACTAAAATTATCTCTTTGAAAATTTCAACATAAAAGATATGTGTGAGACATCCTATGTCATAGGATAGAAATATCTTGTGATCAATCACGTGGACTCTTGGATTGTCTCATAAAAGCTACATAGATCGAATCTTTTAGAGAGATACGGCATGAGTGCATGTTCTCCAAGTGTTGTTCCAATTCATAAAGGTGACAAATTCAGTTTGAATCAATGTCCAAAAACTGAATTAGAACGTAAGATGAAAAATATTCCTTATACATTTATCGTGGGAAGTTTGATGTATGCTTAAGTCTGTACTAGACCAGACATCAACTTTGCAGTTGGAATGTTAGGCCGTTACCAAAGTAACCCTGGTTTTGAACATTGGAGAACTGCAAAGATAATAATGAGATACTTAAAGGGAACAAAAGATTTTATGCTCACATTACGGAAATCTGATCAACTAGAAATTATTGGATTTCCATTAAAGCTAAATTTATGGTTTGCTTTGAAGCATTAATGATTGCAAAATTTTATTTCAGGGCTTGGTATTGTCTCCTCAATATCCAAGCCGTTGAAATTATATTTTGATGATAGTGCAATCGTATATTTCTGTAAGTATGACAAGTATTCAAGGAGCTAAACACATGGAATTAAAGTTTCTTGTCGTGAAAGATAAAGTTTGGGAACAAAGAATATCTATAGAATGTATAAGCACGCAGCTTATAGTTGCTGATCCATTGACTAAGGTGTTACCGCTTAAGACATTTATGGAATAAGTTAACATAATGGGTCTTGGGTATGGAAACGTCTAATTCTTTATGTTTCCATGTTGGTTCAGACACTTAAGTTATAGATATTTTGAATTCAATAAAGTTGTTTCTACTTTTCCTGCATATACTTATTATTTGATATGCATATGTACGTTTTTAGTATTAATGCAGGAGGTCTTGAAATAAGACAATTACGGACGCGGTGTCACTTATAGATTATATTAGAGTGGATATTGGTGATGTGGTACATGGAAGGAACTATATCGATTGAATGATATACGCCCGCCATGACCCGCATTAGTAGTCTCTCTAATATAATACTTATGTTTGCCAATAATGAAAGTATTTATAAAGTTCAATATTATGCGCGTCTTATGATTATTATGTCTATTTTACCGTGACTCTGTCAAGTGTGACAAGTGGGAGAATAGAAAGCTTTGTGTCCCACATGTTCGCCAAGTGGGAGAATGTAAGTTTTGTGTCTCACATATGTGACATGTGATAGAATCCTAAATAGATTTGGATTTTAGTATAATACATTATTTGGTATAAGACACATTTTACCCTAATTAATTGACTATCAATTAATTATTGTCACATATCAATTAATTAAATAATCATATTATATTTCTCCAAAGAGAATATATGTTCATATATATATATATATATATATATATATATATATGTGCCTATTGATTGCCAATGATTGGAAAAGATTGATTACATAATCTTTTTATGGAATGAATATTCATTCCCTTGGCCATCAAGTAAAGAATCGTTCGTATATATCATTAAGATTTGATTGTGATCAATTGGTAATATTAATAGACGGAAGATTATATTCTTGGTCAATAAGAAACGTATTTACTAATTATTTTGGGCCTCTTTGATGGAAAGGGCTTTTAAGGTTTCATAATTAGGGTTTGTCCTCTCTCTGCCTATAAATACAAGTGTGGTGATCCCATCAAAACACACACATTACAGAGAACACATAAACGTGAGAAAGAGAGAGAAACAAATCCTTGGAGTTGGAGTTGCGCCATACGCCGAAAGGAGTTCAAGGAAATCGTCTCCTCCTTCCTCAATCACTTCCGCTATGGATCGCCAAGGTATATTTCGATCCTATTATGTTTATGGTTTTACGTGAAATACATGATGTTCGAAGATCTTGCTTTACTTATATTCAATTATGTCTTCTTGAATATATGATGATAAATTATGTCCAACAATTGGGAGAGAATACTCAGCGCTACCTATTAGGCTTTGCGCCAGGGCAGGGGTGGGAAGCTTCCAGAATGTTGCGGCGGAGAATATGACGGCGCAAGCGGCTGCTTTTAGGTGAGGAAGGAAGGGGTTTGGTGGATTGGTTGAGGAGGTGGAGGCGGCTTTGATAGCGAATTTTTTCTTGTGTGAGGAGAGGATGGGGGCTGGGAGGAGAATGCGGGTGGTAGCGGAGCCCACCGGCGGCACAAATAGAGGGGCGGTGATTGAGAGATTGGACTTCATTTTAGTTTTGAAGATGAATTTAATTGACCATGCGTAGTTTGCATTTAAAGAGTAGTACTCCTTCCGTCCCGGCTAAAATGACACATTGCTTAGCCGGCACGGTGTTTAAGAACTTATTGGTTAAAGTGTTTAATTGGAGAGAGAGAATGTGTGTCTAAGTATTAAAGTAGAAAGATAAAGAAAGATGGATATTTTAATAGGAGTGAGAAAAAGTGGTTGAGTGTATTAATTGGAGAGAGAAACTTACCAAAAAACGAAATGTGTCATCTTAGTTGGGACAAACTAAAAACGAAAATGTGTCATCTTAAGCGGGACGGAGGGAGTAGTATTCAACCGTCACGGAAAGTGCTCAATCTTAATTAATTCTGTTATAATATGGGGCGATATATTGGATCTCTTTTGCGATTATTTAATTAATTCTGTTATGATATGGAGCGAGATAAATAAACTTAAATCATGCTTTTGAAATTAATTCTGTTGAAATTAATTCTGACATGGAGCGAGATAAATAAACTTAAATCATGCTTTTAAAAAATTTCAAAGATACGGAGTATTCATTCTTGTCATCTCAATTTAATACTATTATTTAGAAAAAAATAGCAATTTAGTGAATTAATTTATGATATTAATTAACGCGTACACTACCCAACTAAATCACTATATATAATTGTAAAATAATTTGCACTTAATTAGCAATAGTATATTTTTTAAATAAATTGCATTAGTTTATTTAATACTTTTATAGTCTAATTTTTAGTTTTTTCTATTGTTCATTGTGCTGTTCTTTCCTAGTTTGTTCTTTTTATGTTAAATCTTTTAAAATATTTATCAATGCAATAGCATGAAATCATTTATTTAATATATGGAATTTTTTTTAAAAATTAAATATGTTTCTTATTCAGATTTATTACTCAATGTCCCGGGAAACAACTTCACAAAGCCCGGAAGGGATCACCTCCTACATTATATTCTACATTTGCTAATACACCATTTTAAAGTGGACATGTGGAACCCATAATTATGGTAGAATCTATTTTCAATACAACCTCTCCCATATTTCCTCCATTTACCATTTTTAATCTAAATGTGTTAACTCTTTTTATAAATAATTGTAGTAGTTAATTAACGTTTCTATATTTTTAATTACGAAGTGAATTATGCTTATTACGAGACCAGTTTATGAATTATGAATCTATTTAAACCTAATTAATTAGGCACACAATGTCTTTCTATAATCTTAGCAAATACACTTGTTTATACACGAATGTGTTCTTCTTTGCAAAGAAAATAATGTGAAAAGTTATGATATATATATATATATAGGGGTGCGTTAAAATGACAACACTCTTAAAATGACAATGTGACAACACGCTAAACTGCAATATTATATATGCTAGACTGCAATAGTATAAACGCTAGACTGCAATCTATAGATTGCAGTCTAGCGTATTGGATATTGCAGTCGGGAAAAGTTGCAGTCTAGTGTATTGGATATTGCAGTCCGTGAAAATTTATCCTTGAGCAATTTTTATGATTGCCACATGGCAGCTTATTATTCGTCTACATGTACAAATGATTGGCTAGGAATGGTGGTATGGTGTTACTTTAAGAGGTGTTGTCATTTTAACACAATCCTATATATATATATATATATATATATATATAGGGTAGTGATAAAATGCAAACCCATATATTGTACAAACTCCAAACTTTTTCAACACAATATCAATATAATGTCAACACAGTATAAAATTTCAAGATTCTGATATCAACACAATGTCAACACAATTTCAACACAACATCAACCGTTGACATTGTGTTGACATTTTTTGTTGCTATTATTTCATGATCTGTTGATATTTTCTAACGGTCCAGATCAAAGTTTGGAGTTTGTACAATATTTAGAGTTTGCATTTGATCACGTACCTATATATATATATATATATAGGGGTGCATTAAGGTCCTTACACCCCCTTAGTCTTAAACATAACACCAATATAAGCCCTTGGATTACTGATTTTAATGGTTGTGATTGAAAACATCCGTCCTACATTAATACATTTTTTAGCTACATTACATGGGTAAAATGGGAAGCACACAAATTCAAGCATCAGTTTTAAACTACATGTCCATAATTTTCGCCATCTAATTAAAACTGCGGATTCATATCTCTCTCTCTCTCTCACCATCATATCACCATTGCATCCCCCAATTCTCTCTCGTCAAAAACCCTTCCAACCCCATTCTTCTACCCCAAAATCTCATAAAAACCCTAATCTTCAACATTTGAAACCGCCGCCGAACCAGTTGCTGCAAATCGAAGCCGTGTAGTGTAATTGGTCGAGTTGGTGAGTCGATTGAACCATACGGTTTACTGTTTAACGATCTAAAGACGAACGCGAACAAGGTTAGTCGATCCGACGGAGTTTCGGTCATTGTTTCGCGAAATCATCCATAGACTTTAGGTTTCCGTTGTGATGGAAGTTTATGGTTGTTTGGTTTTCAATTTGGGTTATGTAAATCAGTGAATTTCAGTATTTTTTAGTCGTTGTATGGTTTTTTTTCTTGGTTTCGTTTTTTATGGTTGTTTTTCGAAATATATTTGATTATTTTGTCGTATTTGTTTGCATCACTGGTTATTTTATCTGGAATGTGTATTGTGTTCACCGGCAATGGTTTCTAGCAACATATCTCTACAACTGCTACATCATTGAACTATTCGTACATTATCTCATTCATGTTTACATCATTTCACTGGTAAACTACATTATTTGGGTTTACAATATTCCATTGATTAGGTACATTATTTGTAAAATTGACATTTGAAATGGTTGATTACAAACAACTTGGCTTCTGACTTGTCTCTGTATCGGCTACATTATTTAACTGTTTTTGTTACATTATTCATGTAGACCTCTTAACACGAATTTTTTTTGAGACAATGGTGAACATTGCACGAAAAGAATTGTTACATTATTTAACTGTTTTTGTACATTGCACATTAATGATGCTGTGTTACATTATTTCTAAATCAGTTAGTGAACAATGTTCTATATTACTGTTGTTTTAGCAATGAATGTTATGCTACATTAATGCTATGATTTGTTACATTTGCGATGCTTACATTAATTTACCAAAATATTACATTATTCAGATTTTAAGAGTGAAAATTTATATTATTAAATGATGTACTTGCTTTGGTTGTGCTTGTACATTTTTTCCACTTATATTTTACATTATCTGGTTACATTTTCCACTTATATTCTACATTTTCCACTTATATTCTACATTATCTGGTTTTATTTTGCCGTTCACATTTTTTCCACTTATATTCTACATTAGCAGGCAGCGGCGGACTTCAATAAAGACATTCTCTTTCATTTATACACCAATCTAGGGAGGAAATGACTGCAGATGGGGAGACTGAGCATGTTGCCGCGTCAAAGTGTTTACATTGTTTATAATATTTATGTTTTAATGTACAATTTGACTTTTGTACATTAATGATAACATTGTGTGCATTATACAATTATACATTATTTATTGTATGAATAGTACATTAATTTTATACAAACGCGTACATTATTTATTAAGTATGTTGGTAATGTACATATAGGGAACAATAATGTAACGCATTATGACATAGTAATGTGCCATTGTAATAGAACAATTGGAAGAAGTGCATACAAGTCATAAATAATGTAGTTTCACTTAGAAAGAATGTATGAAAACTCATAAATAATATAGTTATTCACTGCCTAAACGAATGACGTACATAAAATACATAACTAATGTAGTGATTCACTAGTGAATAATGATCGAAAAATCATTAATAATATAATCATTCAGTAGTAAACAATGTAGATGTCAAAGCAGCTATTAGAAACAATATGTTTGGAAAACAAACTAAAAAAATATCAAGATTTCTTCTTGTCATGATTATCTATGTTATGAAATCCAAAAAACAAAAAAAAAAAACCGAAATTCAATGGATGTGGTGGTACTATACCCTAGCCCCATGGGTTGCTAAACCCAAGGGGAATGATTCAAACTTCCTACCCTTGGTGATGGTTTTGTTTGTGAGTGGGTACTACAACCTAACCCCATGGGTTGCTAAACCCAAGCGGAATGATTCAAACTTCTTACCCTTAACTCCCGGTCTTTGTCAAAGTTGTGTCACTGAATCTGTACTACAACTTAGCCCCTTGGACTACTAAACCCTAGGGGGAAGGTATTAACTTCCGGCACAAACATAACTACACGGAAAACTATTACCTCATTACAGGAGGTATTCCTACATTACATAACCAAAACCGTACATTATATTTTGGAAAAAAAAGAATGCCACCCACTACTATAAAAAAAACGCAAATTATACAAAGTTTTGATAAAAAAAAATGCAAAACCCAATTTCTACATCAACTAACTAAAATAGTACATTAACTTATCGAAAATTACAAGTGGCCCCAGAAAACCCTTTAAAAACGACTCCACGTTAACTAACCAAATTAGTACATTAACTTAACAAAAATTTGGAAGTGGCCTCGGAAAACTCTTAAAAAGTTACTATACATTAACTAACCACAATAGTACATTGTTTCACTGGAAATCTCTTAAAAAATGCAATACATAACATGAAAATCGCAACTTCTACATCAAATCACAAAATGTTTTAAGCCCAAAATGTTCAAAAATTATACAAAAATCAAACAATACACATAGATCTAGAATTCATCTAAATTGAGTATTTGTAAATTACAAATCTACATTGCCTTCTTCCATCGTTGATCGAGTTGGTCGAGTTTCTGTACGTGTAAGAATATAAAAAATAACAATTCGTCGTATGAACTTTGCTGAGTTTGTGTAGCGGAATCGATGTATATATCTACTTTTGCTGAGTTTCTGTAGGTAGGCAATTAAGAAAGGAAATAATATCAAATAAAATCAATAATAAAACACACGTCCATATGGAAAATGAGATAATCAAGGGAGTGCATAACCGTTGCATTTGGCATCTCCCTAAACTAACCTTTTCAAATATTTTTAATAATTATTTTAATTACACATGGCATGAAAATCGGCCATTAGATGGCAAAAATCAATGGCTTGTAATTTGTTTTATGTTTTACAAATATTTGTTGTAAGGACCTGAATACATCCCTATATATATATATATATATATTCTAAACAACTTAAAGCACATGAACTTTAGAGGTAAAAATAATCACAACAAAATTTTAATTTTTGAATAAGCCATGCAATATTTGTTATTTTTATAGGAATCATTTATATCGCAGAATTTGTTTCAATAAAATATGAAAAATTAAGAAAATAATAAAAGAAAAATTATTTTGAAACAATCACTAAAAACTTATATTGCTATTTTATATTTTAAAATTATCAAAATACTTATATTATACATCATCGGTATTTAGCATGTGGTATATCATAACTATAAAATCATGGAGAATAAATCATTTGGCTTAAGCAGAAATCTTAATAATAAATTCGTTCAGAATAAATAGCAATATGATATTATTAGTATTTTTTTAAAAATGAGATAACACAATTACTTTGATTAAAATAGTAGAAATAGAAAACAAAGAAGAGAGAGTCACGGAAAGGCTAAAAAGATTATGTTAGAAATAGATTTTCTTCCCTTCAATATAAATCCACATGTCTAATTACAGTGGTATATTAGCAAATGTAGTATATAGTGTTGGAGGTGATCCTAGCAAATGTAGTATATAGTGTTGGAGGTGATCCAATCTGCACAAAGCCACTTCAATTATGTTAGTATTCCTCCGTTCACCATTTAAAGAGTCATTTTGACTGAGCACAAGTTTTAAAAAAAAATGACTTTTGATGAAGAAAAAGTAAAAGGAAAAAATGAATGAATTTAAAATATTTGTTTTATATTGAATTTTGAGTGTATAAAGTTAATGGAATATGCGCACACAGATTAAAAGTGAAATAAAATAAAATAGCAAAGTTGTTCTTTAAATAGAGAACCGTGAGAATAAAAATATTATTCTTTAAAAGGTGGAGAGAATAAAAGTTTTCTTTAAAATAAACGATACTATAGGTTTACGAAGTTCTGGAAGTTTCTAAACCTTTAATAAAAGTTCACAAACAATTCATTCATACTAAAGATCTGGAAGTTCTCTGTCGAACCGGGCTTTACTCTACTAGGCTGGTAGAATATTTCTTATTTTGATTTGCTAAATCCAATTGTAAATTGGGTTGGGCCCATCGCTCTCTAGGTATGCTCCAAAATATGATTACATAGTTTTAAATGTGTGAATAGTGCAAAGAATAAAATAAAATTAAGAAAAAATCTTTCTATAAGCCGTCTAGATATTATCAGTAACAAGTGGAAAAGCAACATTAAAACTTCACATCTCACAACTCCCAAATATCATCTCACAAAATTCCATGCTTTCACACTATATCCCAACTAGTGAGGTTTTAAGGGCCACACAAATTTCAACTTTTTTCTTATCCCTTTCAAAAGATAAAAGAAAAAAAAAAAGTTCACAAGATAGAAACACATTCATAGGTAGGAAGAAAGGTAAGGCTGAAGAATTGCCATAGTCATGAGTCCTTCAACTACTATTCCTTCCACAAATGTTTTTGAGATTGGAAATTACACCACTACATTAATAAAAGCTGAGCCAAACGTATGCAATAGAAATAAGAATAGAAATAATAGCCCTCCAAAACCAGTGTTGATATGCAGCCCCATAGAAGAAGGTGTTTTCCCAGTGTTATTGTTCCTTCATGGCTATCTTCTCTACAACTCTTTCTACTCTCTCCTTCTCCAACACATAGCATCCCATGGTTTCATCGTCGTTGCACCGCAGGTTAGTTATATATAACACATTCTTTTGCTTCTTAATTTATCTTATTTTGATACTTAAATTCCTTCCTATATGAGATTTAGTTTTGTTGGCTTTGATGATATTTGTTTCTTGTAGAAGTTGTTACTTCCTAATATTTGTTTTTTAATCAATGGAAATGAATGTACTTAAATGTCTAAATTAATTTGTATGGAAATTATAAAATCAATCAAATTGTAACAGGATAATGTTGATTGTAAGCATGAGACTTGAAGATTATACTAATTGAGGATTTTTTACTTCCAACATTGAAGTTTGTAGGACAATATCTTTCACCAACTAAAGCATGTCATGACATGTTCATTTTTTTTGTTTCAATTTGCACAAGTTATACTTGATAGCAGGATCAGATGCAAATGGAGAAATTAAGACAACTGCAGAAATAACCAATTGGTTGGCCCTAGGATTAGGGCAAGTTCTACCACCAGAAGTGAAGGCAGATTTGGGTAAATTAGGACTAGCTGGACATAGTCGAGGAGGAAAAGTTGCATTCGCATTTGCTCTAACAAAATCAACTTCCCTAAAGTTCTCAGCCCTAATTGGCATTGACCCGGTCGATGGAAGCGACGTTGGGAAGCAAACTCCCCCACCCGTCCTCACCTACGTCCCGCATTCCTTTGATCTGGATGGCACTGCGGTGCTAGTGGTGGGGGCGGGACTGGGGGAGGTGCCGCGGAATCCGCTTTTTCCGCCGTGTGCTCCAAAAGGAGTGAATCACAAATACTTCTACAGTGAGTGTTGCAAGCCAGCTTACTACTGCGTGGCCAAGGACTACGGCCACCTTGACATGCTCGACGATGATACTAAAGGGATACGGGGCAGGCCGACATATTGTGTGTGCAAGAATGGGGAGTCTAGGGGCCCAATGAGGATATTTGTTGGGGGCATTTTGGTGGCATTTTTGAAAGCTTATTTGGAAGATGATGAGAGCGAACTTGTTGCAATAAGAGAAGGGTATGATGAAAAGGTTCCTATTCAGCTTTCAACATTCGAATTTCAAGTCTAGCTCAGTTTAAGAGTTAGCATATGTACTAGTAATAAAGAGACAATTCAAAATGTGAAATGTAGTTTGCAGGAATTTATGTTGCCTTTTAACCACTTTCTGGTTAAGAATTTGTGTAGCTTTACCATTTTACTCCCTCCGTCCCCGATTAGAAGTAGCACTTTGACCGGGCACGGATTTTAAGAAATGTAAAGAAAAGTTGGTTGAAAAAGTTAGTAGAATGTGAGACCCATTTTTTTATATTAGTTTTATAATAAAATGTGAGTGAAATGGGTTAGTAGAATGTGGGACCTACTTATCATTTATGGTAAAAATAAAGTGCTACTCTTAATCGAGGACGGACCGAAATGGAAAAGTGCTCCTCTTATTCGGGGGGACGGGGGAAGTATGTTTTTTCTGCAAGAAGAGAAACGGCAACATGAATTATGGTTTCTTTTTAATAGAGTCCATCTTTTTACTTCCTTCTGTCCCAGAACAGATATCCTAGTTGGCTAGCTGTATATTAACACTAAAATAACCCGTTACAAAAATGACTGTAATTACAATTATTACAAGAAGAAAGAAACACTCACAGTTAAAAGAGAAAAAAACCAGAAATTATATTCCCAATGCTCTTTTACTAACACTTACTAAAGCGAGAAAAAATAAAGAAGCAGCAATTACAAGTATTACAAAAAAAGAATAAAATAAACAACAGATAACAGATTGAACTAAAATCTATGCAGATTGTGAGACGGACCAAATTCCAACATCATATTCATTCTGTCATCCAAACAATTCTTCTTGTATTTGTTTCATATGTACACTACAAATTAAACTAGCAAGTTCTTCTAAAAAACGAAAAAGAAAAAACCTAAGGCATGAAAAGGTTGTTTCCACAGTTGCATCTCCACGCCTCTGGATAGTACTCCAACGGCATCCTTATCCCCGGCTGAATCGACACGTGCACCGCCTTGCACGGTGCACAACTCCCGCATTTCGATCTGCACGACGGCGGTGACGATCCCAGTCCTCCTAGCCGCCGCCGCTCCATCACCGCCCTCTCACCTGCGGATTAAACCGATCATTGTTTAATTTGGAAAGTTTAGAAATAGGCCCCATAAAGGAGTCGGGGGTTTTCCAACATGCATATACGGGCTACTCACCCCTTAAAAGGCCTCATAAAAGGAGGATTATCTAAAAATATATAAACGAGACAGAATCATCAACAAGTCAATACGAGACAAGAATGAGAGTTTGTTAAATACTAATGAGACTACTTATTTTTATATCTAGGTAACATTCTAGAAAAATATTTACTTAATTGGCGAGCTGGGTTGAAGCCTAGAGCTGAAACGGAGGAGAGAAGGGCAAAAAGAGCAAGGGTGGCGAAGGAGAGGACTAGCTGCCGGCGGCGGAATACGGCCATTGCCGGAGTTTGTGGCGATGCAGAATATGAGAGAGAATGTTTGAATGAAGAATTATTGTGAATGAGAGTGACAGTGAGAATAAAAATATGTAGTACTAGTACAGTAGTGGGAGAATAGGAAATGTATTATTGGTGGAATGGAATGAGAGAGCGTTGCGTGCGATTGAGTCCAAGTCAAAGAGACATCTTATTACCTAAACTGAAAGGTTGTGAATGAATAGGTATGGAGATAGGACCTTCTGCTGTTTACTAAACTTCACATCACCCTGCAACCAGCCTACCACACCATTTCTACCTGTCTTCTTATTATGAGTGGAGAGATTATTGTTGAGGCTAACATAATCGTTTTGTTAATAATAATAATAATAATGATTTGTTTATCTAGTTTGTAAGGAAAACCGCAGGTAACATGCCACAAAATTGTTGGACCATTAAAAAGTTAATTCAAAATCAAATAATACTTCAAATTACTATTCGCCCTTGCACACAATTCACAAATTCACAATTGCGTAAACATTTAGTAATCGAATTTGATCTCACTGCTTCAATGACCGAAACGCCCCCAATGACTTGGGTCCATTCAATTAACTTAGACTCATCAAATGGGTATCTTAGTCCTTATAGCAGGAATTTCAAAACATAAATTCCAATTTAGGCGTTTCCGCAAAGCTGATTTTCGTGAGAGAGATAATGGCTTCTCTAATCACGGTATGAACTTTCTTAAGTTATATCGTTTCAAAATCTGTAATCTTCCGCGCTTGTGATTACTAAGTATTAATTAAAATTGCATCTTTTTTGCTTTTATTTGTTTGGATGTTGTGTTTGGAGAATGTAATTATATGTTCCAGGAGAAATACTCAGTTGCTAGATTAACGAGTTTGTCAAGAACCTTGTCAAAAATAAGAATTGGAGAATGATAATTTCGCGAATCCATAATCTCCAGCGAACGAGTTTTGGGTTGTTGCATTTCCAATCTGTGTAAAATGCTCCAATCCTTGACTATCTAGCTTGCTCCTTTGGGAGGACTTGCAAATACATATGTTCGAATCAGTTTCAAATGAACTTTTAATTCAATCTATTTGAGCGTGTAAAGAGCAAGAAGTTCTCAACTTATGAAAACATGTTCTTTGTTTCATTGTATTACTGGATACAATTGTAATGAAAAGAGAACAGTACATCCTATTCAGTTTCTGGTGTTATGCTACTTATTACATACGGAGTATTTACATACACTTACTGCTTCAAAGAATAGCTCTCTTCTATTGTCTATCTAGTGTTTTGCATACATCTATATACATGTAGAGTTTTGTTTGTTTCTACTTCATGTCATTTATTACTTTATTTTCCTGGTTTGCTTAGAGCCTTAGAGTTGTCGATTAACTGGTAGTTTCTGTCAGTAAGGTAATATTGTGACTTGTTATCTTCTTTTCATTGCTATTGTGATTTCCCCTCTACTAAGTGGATTGTATGTGAAGACCAAAAAGAGTAGAAATTACAAAGTCAATCCAAGCTATTTGAAGCAGGATCCGAGGGAAGAGCTTATTCAGGCATGGTACATGGATGACAGTGATGAAGACCAGAGGCTTCCTCATCATACAAATCCACAACAATTTGTGTCCTTCGACAAACTTGATGGTATTCAGTCTTTGCATTTCCCTACTGTATAAGTAGATTTAATAGCTAACTTGCGTGACAACAACCTCGTCCTCCTAGAGCTTGTTCAATCTTACCTAGTTTTATCTAGTAGGTTTTATTGTTAAGGCATATTTTAAATCTTAGTCTGTAGGCTGCACATTCTGTTTTACCCGCTTTCTCATTTTTTTTCAGCTTCTAAGATGAGTTGCGTTGTCATTTTTCAGAGCTAGGTGTGCTTAGCTGAAGGCTTGATGCTGATAATTATGAAACTGACCCAGAGTTGAACAAAATTCGCAGAGACCGTGGATATTCTTATAGTTTCAACTCATGTTCTACATAGATAGTTAATTGCTCTCTGTTTAACATTAGCATAACGGAATACAATTTGCTTAGGATTTTTGTGAAGTTTGCCCCGAAAAGCTGCCAAATTATGAAGAGAAAATCAAGAACTTCTATGAAGAACATCTTCACACTGATGAGGAGATCCGCCATTGTGTTGCTGGAAGCGGTAAATATTGTGTTCGACTTACTGTATGCTATTGGACGACCATAGTGCCTAATAGCAGTTTCTTGGTCATGAAGGTTATTTTGATGTGCGATGAAGCTTGGATCCGCATCTGGGTTAAGAAAGGGGCAATGATTGTTCTTCCAGCTGGAATTTATCACGGCTTTACACTTGATTCAGACAATTACATCAAGGTAGGTTCAGAATAACAGTTACCACTACTTTGTTTTAACCTCTATCACTAGCATCACTTGAATGTATGCAGGCAATGCGGCTATTTATTGGTGATCCTGTATGGACTCCTTTTAATCGTCCTCACGACCATCTCCCTGTGCCTTTTCCCCCATTTATCAGTATATCCTAGATTATGATAACCATTTGCACGAAATATTAGCAATTCCGCCTATATTATCTGCAGGCAAGAATATGTTGATAGCTTTGTGAACAAGGCCGGCGGTGGTCCAGCAGTCAATGCTGCAGCTTAAAACGCTTGTTTTCATACTGTTTGAAACCTCAATGTGTGGTTGCATTGGAATCGCTTTCATGTAATATAATGAGCTCGAAATAAACAGGTGTTACGAGGCTATATGGATGCTCGAGTGAACAATTCTTGATAGGATATGGATGCTACTTTTGAAGTGAACTCTTATTGTGTGTTTCGCAATATCTACAATATGTAACGTTACATCATGTGGTTTTTGGTTATGAAGGTTGCTTTTTGATGTATGTTGTGGACTTGCCACCCGGTCCTCTGTTCTTGCTACTTAACACAACATTGTTGTAAATAATTGCTCCCTCCATCCCTATGCAGTTGAGATATTTCTTTTGGGCACTCATTCTGAGAAAATGATAAATAAATAGTTAAAATAGAAATAGAATAAAGTAAGGAAGAGAATAATATAGAGAAAACTCTCTTTATATTACTTTTTCTTATTATACTATTTTTCCACTTTAATTATTTATTATTATCATTTATTAAAATGAATGCAAAAAGAAAACGATCCAGCAACGACGAATGGAGTGAGTATTAAAAAATGCCCAAAGCATTACATGTGCTAGCTCTGTCCCTCCTTCGAGGTTTGCTTAGACTCAAATTACTAAAGTTTTTTCAAATGTTGATATATTTAGTAATATTCAGAAACTATAGACCAATATTTTTTATTTTAATTCATCATTTTAGCAGTATTTGTTTGGTTCAAGGTTTTATTTCTAGTAGTCACAAACCTTCCATTTGTGTTTCTTCTCCTTTTTGATGGAATGGATTCTACATGGCTCCTCGTTCCAAATGAGATTATCGTTTCCCCAATTGTGCTTAGAGCATCCAAAATGGTGATAGCATAGCCATAAGCTTCCACAAACTCCTTCTGCCACATCATCAGCAGTAAAATTCTTCCTGCCACATCATCAGGACAAATAACTGGACAAGCAATAGGCTAGCCACAATAATCAAAATTAAAAAAACAACTAAATTTACGGAATTAAATACAAAATACGGAATTAAATTTACGACACATATACGGAAAAATTCATTAATTTTTTTTAAGTACATTAATTTAAAAAAATTACATAATAAAAAAAATCGAGCTTCCACACACGAGCCCCCGCCCCACTCTACTCCTCGTCATCGTCGCCGCCGTCCCTGCCGCCACCCGGCCCCCGGGACCCCCAAACCTGCGGCATCTAAGCACCCCCTTTCCCTTCCTCTTCTTCTTCGGTGCGCCCCGGCCTCGGCCCCGCCCTACTCCCCCTGTTTGAACGGGAGTGTTCGCCTCCTCGAGATCTATCCCCAGCTCCTCTAAAGAGAAAGTCTTTACCCCAGTGTACCGCGTCTCCGTTGGGGTCGATGTGTGCGAAGAAGCAGTAAAAAAATCAAGACTGGGGCGATAGACATTGTCTCCCCCGGCGTCCCCTGCATCACGGGCTGCTCCCCCCGGCTGCCACCCCGGCATCATCTGCATCTCGGCTCCCAACCCAGGTATCATCTGCATCCCAGGTTGCATCCCCGGTACCCCCTACCCGCCGCCCTGCGGCATCATCTGCATCCCCCCAGATGCCATAGTACCCTCGGCTGCCATCTCGGGCATCATCTGCTGCCAAGGGTACATGTTGTAGTACCCGCCGCCCATCGCCCCCCATCTAGGTACCGTGAGAGTTTGAGTCTCGCTCGTCGCTGGAATAGACTCGTTGTTGTTATCCATTTCGCGTTGTTGCTCTTGTACAGAAATTAAGAGAGACAGAAAACTCGTTAAAACAAGTGGTGGGAATGAAAATGACGTGAAAATCGCGTATATATAGTGTTTCGAAATTTAAATTTTAAAAAAAAAGGTTGGTCGATCACTCGCCGATCGACCGCCTGCAATGGTGGCCAGCCGATTGGCGAGCGCATCGGCCAGCTCTCGGAAACCGGCGTGCGCTCGCCGAAAATCTCGCCAAAATGGCGCTCGCCGGTCGTAATGGTTCGGCGAGCAGACAGGCCAGCGCCGGGAATCGGCTAGCCGGTCGCTCGCCGACCATTGTGGATGCTCTTAGGGATGTGAGTTTGGCATATTTGGGCCTGGTAGGGGGAGTATTTTCTTTGGTTAACTAGAAACACCAAAATATTTATAAATCTTAATTATTTTTAAACAATTCTCCTTCCGTCCATAAAAAATATCTCATTTTACTATTTTGGAATGTCCGTCATTTAAAGTCTAATCTACTTATTTAATTAAGTAGAAACACCAGAATATTTATAAATCTCAATTATTTTTAGACAATTACTCCTTCCATCAGTAAAAAAATGTCTCATTTTGTTATTTTGGAAGGTATGTGATTTATGTCTAACTTACTTTTTTCCATTTTAGATAAATGGACCTCTTCATTCAACTAACTCATTACACGCATATTTTATTATAAAATTAATAGGAGTATATAAAATGTGGTGTACGTTCCACTAAAAATATAGGACCAAATGGCAAGTCCACAACATACATCAAAACAAACACTAAATTCTAGTATTAAAAATTTAAGGAAATAGTGCTATTTTAATTATAGTGATACTATTTCAATCAAAATTCTAAACATTGTTATAAATAATTACTTAATTATTGTTTATACATTATATTAAAATAGTAATCAGAATCTTAAAAATAAGAAAAAATCGTACAGTAATTAAAACAAACACTAAATTCTAAAAATTTAAAAATTAAATTGCTTTCCCTACTAGAATCCTCACAAACAAAAATGGTCCTAAGGTTTTGATTTCTTTTTCAAATTCACACCGAGCTTGTCATTTTTTAAAGAGTTACACATGAGAGGTACTTCCTTCATTTGTCTGGAATAATTATTTCATATTTCTTCGTTTTTGTCCTTTACAGTAATATTTTTTAAAATAAAATTTATATTATGCTAATTTCTTATATAAAACTATATATAAAACTAATATAGTTAATTTCTTTTTTAATTTTAAATCATAGTTTTATATGCTCTTCGTTCACAAAAAATAATCTCATTTATCATTTTAAAATGTCCATAAAAAATAGTATTATTTCTAAAAAAAAGAAGTTCTTTTCTCATCGTTTTTTCACTGTTTCTCCTCCCTTTTATATTTTATTAATTTTTTTAAATATCTTTTATTTTTATCTATTACTCCATCCGTCCATAAAAAATAGAGTATATTTATCATTTTAGGCCGTCTACAAAAAATAGAGCACATTCATTTATGGAAAGTTTTTAATAAAATAATAACCATACACATCATTTTATTTACCACTTATGTCAATAGAATTAAAACTTCTCTTTTACACTAACACTCCTTTCCTCTTACTCCCTCCGTTCCACAGTAATAGAGGCAATTAATTTCTGCATTCATTTTTAAAAAATGATATTAAATAGTTAAAGTGGAGAGAGAGTAAAGTAAGAAAGATAATAATGTAGAGAAAAGTCTTATCTACAATATTCTCTCTTTTACTTTATATTTTCTCCACTTTAACTATTTATAATTATTTTTTCAAAACGAGTATGCAAAATGAAGTGTCTCTATTACTATGGAACGGAGGGAGTACTTTTTTTCATATTCTCTATTACTTTACTAATTTTAATATTTCTTTTTTCTTATTTTACTAATTTCTCGTTAAAATAAATTTGTGATCTCCACGTATGGAACTAGTAGAATTTTTTAGATCGAGAGAGTACGATTAATAATTTGACCACTGTCCGAACAAACTTAAATCAAGAACGTAATAATTGGTGTCATAACTGCGTTGTTCCATCCAATAAGCGTCCTCCACGTCAGAGCTTCATATTATCATTACACGGCTCCGCTGAGTCAAAATTTTGGCATCGGAATCGTCGAGTTCAATGAAGACAACTGGAGGTAATCCGAGGTGCGGCGGGGCAGCCTATGCCTTTCTAGGCCTCCTTCTTCTCACCACGCTCACCCATGTTTCCGCGCTATCGGTCACCGTAAACGACGTCGAATGCATTTACGAGTACGTCTTGTACGAAGGCGACACCGTTTCAGGCAATTTCGTCGTCGTCGATCACGATATTTTCTGGAGCTCCGATCATCCCGGCATCGACTTCACGGTATCTTTCTTAGCCTTTTGTTTTCCCCTAATTTTGCATGTCTCGATCTGTGAAAATTGATTCAATTTTGCCAGCTGCGATCTAGGTTTGGTGAATTGGGAATTGGATTAACTAGTCCTTAGACCTAGTGTGTAGTTGTCGTGCATTGTAAAAGATAAATCTTTAACAAGTAATAGTTGAGAACATGTGGAATTTGTCCTGCATTAATTTCATATATGAAAAAGGTTGAATTTTAATTAAAATATAAACATTCTTTGCGTGTTTCCTGCTTGTTAGTGGAGCTGCCATCAGGCAGAGTGCTAGTTCCATTTCTGTTAGTTACTACTCCACTATGGATGTATAAGTGACTCTCAAGTCCCAAATTATGAAGAAGATGATTTATTTGTTTGGTAGCTTGAGCACTTTTTTATTAGGTCTGTGGCTGGAAAACAAAGTTCTTCCCCAATCTTGTTAATTGGAAGAATTCTATTGTTTGCCATCCTACACTGGCAGTAGAACCCTTTAATATCAACTCTTTCAAACCGTGGCTGTGACTTGCTGATAATTTAACTAAGATAACATGTACTAACATTCTTAGAATATCTATTTCTTCACAAACCAATAACTTGCAAATTACAAGGTTTGCACATAGATCTTCACTTGATTCTATCAAAATATTGTGTCCCAATGTTCAAAATCATGTTCACTCATGAGCATAGTGGAATGAGGAGACTATATGACAACAAAAGCGAGTATCCTGTTCCTCTAAGATGGGTTTGATTTAAAGGATTGCTTTTCTAGTTTGAATTCTTATTTAGAATTAATATTGTAGATTTTTCGTTTATTTTGGGCTCCATATCCATCTAGATTTGAGAATATGTTTTTGCTTAGCCATGCTTTAAGGTTACTGCATAGCTTAACTCATGAACACGCATTAAATCTATGTGAACGTTGAAGCTTTAATAATTATTTGAGATCAGCTGCTCAAAGTTTGATGGTGTTCATAATTGTCATGTTGCTTATTGCTGTAGGTAACATCACCAGCAGGAAATATTGTGCACACTTTGAAAGGAACATCTGGGGACAAGTTTGAGTTTAAGGCCCCTAGAAGTGGAATGTACAAATTTTGTTTCCACAATCCTTATTCGACACCAGAGACAGTCTCTTTCTACATTCATGTCGGCCATATTCCCACTGAACATGACCTTGCGAAGGATGGTTTGTCTCGTCTTACTTTACACATTTCACACTATTGATAATTCTTTTTAACTTTCATTCACATAATTGTTTTCTTCTCCTTTTCCCCTGATCTTAACAGAACATTTGGACCCCATTAATGTCAAACTTGCTGAACTGAAGGAAGCTTTAGAATCTGTAACTGCCGAGCAGAAGTATTTGAAAGCCCGTGATAGTCGTCATCGTCATAGTATGATACTTCTATCATTTTCTGAATACTTGATTATTTTTCTCTTGCTTTCTTATTTATTTCCTATGTTGGTTTCTCTAGGCTTGAGAGATACCCCTTCTGCTAAGTTTTTGATTACACTGCTTGTCATTCTTAGACGCCCTCTTGTTGCAGTAGGATTATATAGCAGGTGATTATAACTCTGCTGAAAATTTTCAGATAATTAACGACTGGCATATTCTAAAAATTGGCCTCGTTATACTAAACTGTGTAGTTCACTAAATATTGGTAGTCATAGTGTTTGGGTCCTGTTACTGAAAATAAGAAGATAGAAGAAGCCTTAAGAAAATCGTATCTATCTTAGGATGCTTGTTTCCTTTTTTTTGTGTGTATTTTTTTTTCTTTTTTGGACATGTTGCTCAATGTTCCTGGAGGGATTGAATGAGACTATGGTTCATTTCTCTTAAAATAAACCAAAAATCCACCCTCTGTGTTAGTGTTCGATCAAAGTGTATGCCATTTTTGTGATTCTTAAATACGAAACAAAAAATATAATTTCATAAGCTTACTTCTATGAGGGCTTTATGAGATAACTTTATCTTGGAACTTGTTTCCTAATATCCTCTGTTAGCTTATCCCTACTCTATTTCTGAGCTTGGTATCCTTATGTAAATACTATCTATCTTCTTCCTGCAGCAAATGAGAGTACGAGAAGGCGCGTCATATTTTACACAGTTGGGGAATACCTCTTGCTTGCACTAGTAAGCGGACTTCAGGTTGTCTACATACGTCGCTTGTTTAGTAAATCAGTTGCATACAACCGTGTTTGATCAAACTGCTAGCGACTTTCCTCTCCTCAAATCTGGTTTGATTGTTCGCTCGGCTGGGGAAGATGATGTTTGGTGCGGTTTGTACAACAGAAATGGTTTCTATTTAACTGCCCTTGTTGTTTGAAATTATTGAGCAAACTCGATTTAGTTAGAGAATCTCATTAATGTAATTTCTTTGAATTAGTTGTCGAATGATTTTTGCTTGTCCTATACTGAGGATTTTAATTTAGTGAACCTATTTAAATTTCTTCAGACAGCTGATTTTTGTGAGCTTTTTGCATTTTGTGAAATAAAACTTGAGTTGGCTGGCTGGATGTGTTTGTCTATAAAGACAAGAAGCCACAGATTTCTTGTAAAATTATGGAAGAATAGGATTTAGGAGGCAAAGAAGTCTGAAACAAAAATAAATGTATTATATCATCTATTTTTTCAGCACTGCTACTATTTCACTGTTTACTCCATTTTGCTCCTTAAGAGCATTCGCAGCGATTGTTTTTTTCCCGTCCGTCTGTGCCGCTGAGCAGGCGGCGTCCGTCCGCCGCTGGAGCTAAGAGCACGACCGTGCCGCTGAGCAGCCCTATATGGCACGTCCAAATTCGATTTTTATTTTTTATTTTTTATTTTTTTAAAAATTCATAAATAATTCGAAATAATACCAAAATTTTAAAAAAAAATTTGGATTCCCAAAAAATAGAGCCGTTTATGGACGTTTTTTTTGGATTTTTGTGATTTTTTATAAATTTTTTTATCCCAAAATCATCTATAAATACACACATTCATCATCCACTTTTCACATCAAATTATCCCTCATTCATACTTTTTCATACTAAATCATCTACATCTTCCTCTCTTACCCAAACCCTCTCTAAAAAAATTCAAAAATGGATTTCACCAATCTCATTGCGGAAGCGGAGCGCGAAGAACAAGAATATTATGAACAATATTGTGCCGCCTATAAAGCCTATGTCGCCGCCAATACCCCCGCCCCTCCTCCTCAACCAACTAGAGCAAAACGTCGCTACATCCCTCGTGATCAAGAGGGAGCCCACGAAAGGCTCGTTGCCGACTATTTTTTCGACCAGCCACGGTATCTAGAAGATTACTTTCGGCACCGTTTTCGCATGTCAAAATGGTTGTTTATGCGTATTGTCAACACATTGTCTAGCCGCCTTGAATACCTTCAAGAAGGTGCAGACGCAACCAGCCAGCAAAGTCTCACAGCGTTGCAAAAGTGTACTTGTGCCATCTGACAACTTGCTACTGGGCAAACGGCTGATCTCTTCGATGAGTATTTGCATGTCGGTGAGTCAACTGGAATCCTATGCCTCAAGAGTTTTTGCGACGGCGTTCGTTCTGCTTTCGGCGAGGAATTCCTTCGGGCACCCACCACCGACAATTGTCAACGGTTGCTTAGTCTTCACGAAATAGTCTACGGTTTTCCCGGTATGCTAGGCAGCATTGACTGCATGCATTGAAAGTGGAAGAATTGTCCGACTGCTTGGAGGGGGCAATACTTAAGCGGTCACAAAGGCGGCGGCCCAACGCTTATCCTTGAAGCGGTCGCCGACTACCGCCTATGGATTTGACATGCATATTTCGGTGTTGCTGGATCCAACAACGACTTGAACGTGCTATATTCTTCACCACTCTTCGATGATGTTTTGAATGGTGTAGCACCGGCGATCGACTTCACCGTCAACGGAAATGCATACCACATGGGTTACTATCTCGCCGATGGTATCTATCCAAGGTGGTCGACTTTCGTGAAGTTGTTCAGCAATCCACAAGAGCAAAGACAGATTCTTTTTGCGCAGCGTTAAGAGTCTGCTCGGAAAGACATCGAAAGAGCTTTTGGTGTCCTTCAAGGTCGATTCAACATTGTGAAGTCCCCTTCTCGGCTTTGGTACGTTAGAATATCGCCGACATCATGTACGCGTGTATTATCTTGCACAACATGATTATAGCTAAGAAGGACCGAAGGCGGCTAACTTTTACGACGAGGATGAAGCCGGAAGCTCAACCGCGAGGTCTCCCTCACGCCGAGGTGTGCATACGACGGTGAACGAGAGGATCGAAAGAAGACACACAATGCGCGATACAAGAGCCCACACTGAGCTACAAAAAGATCTAATCAATCACATTTGGGTGAAATTCGGCAACGAGTAGTGGGTCTTTTTAATTTTTAGGATTTTAATTGTGTAATTTTTAATTTTTAGGATTTGATTATGTAAGTTTTAATTATTTTGTAATTTGTAATAGTATTTCGAGTATTTTTAATGCATTTTAATATTGTGGAAATGTTTTTGTTTAAATTGAATAATAGAATGGTTGGACCTTTGAGCTTGTTCTTAGCTAAGAGCATGGATGTGGGTGTTGTGCTCTTAGCTAAGGACAAGGAGTAAAAGTGGGTCCGGGCCCACTTCCGTGCTCTTAGCTAAGAGCACGGATGGGGATGCTCTAATTCGTGTGTTCATGTTTCAAGATATAATTATGGGACCCACTACTTTCATTTTTTATTGGAAAATAATTTAGGAGTTTGTTGGTCAAACTTTCCAAAATGCCCTCATCAAAATGGTATATTAGGAGTTTGCAGAGGTACATATGGTATTTTATCTTCATATCTGGATCCAACTTCCGATGCAGGAATCAAATACCACCTCAATCCAAAGAAATTAATTAGGCACATTCCATACGTCAACAGTGCGAACCCATATTTGAAAAACGGGCTCCAAAATTAAACCTTGAAACATGAACTCCATAATTGACCCTGATTTGTGTCCAATTCTACCTATGTCTATGAACATGAACGAGTCTTGTGCCCAATTCTACCTATGTCTATGAACATGAACGAGTCAAATGTAACTAAACTAGTAGAGGCATCATTGGACAAACCGAATGGCTCATAAAAAAGAGTCAACAACGGAATATCCATAAAGAGGTCAATGGATATCATAAAGTCAGATTTTCTGGTGGGCCTTGATCTGAATTAAAATTTAAAATTGATTTGTTTGATCGATTCAGTTAAATACTTAGTCAATATAATATTAGTCCAATCACTTTAAGGTGACTAATCATCAAGTTAATTATCTCCCGCGACAGAACATTCCAGTGAAGTGTTGCCACGCAAGCATTAGAAAACGGATAAGGAGAGATGGACCCTCGTAGCTCAGATTACGATTCAAACCTTCCTCGCATCATCAATACCACTCCAAAACCCCAGTAATTTCCTAGCATAAGCAAGGGTATATTAGTCAATAAAGAGCTCCAAAGTCGAAACTCTAACGTGCGCGTTTGTTCTGCTGAAATCTATAAAGTCAATAATAAAGTCTTCATCACTTCCCCCCTCTCTCTCTCTCTTACCCACACACACATATTTTCCTCCCAGATTTTCTGCCGACGATCAAGAAAAAGGAAAAATGCTGGCCGTGTTTAACAAATCGGTTGCGAAAAGCCCAGATGCACTGCAGCAGACTCCGGAAAACGGCGCCGTTTCTGCCCTCAAAGACGGATTCTTGGCAGCCCATTTCTCGTCCACGCACCCTGGCTCCTTCCTCATCAATCTCGCCTCTTCCGGTGTCATTGCCTACTCCTCTGCCCGACAAAACCCCCTTCTTCCTAGGTTATTACTTCCTCATTTTTCTTTTCTACTTAATCTTGATCTGATCTATAAGCATTTCTCCGGCTGCCTTCTGTTACTTAGTTATCAGATTACTGTTTATACGTGATACAAATTCTTTGTGCAATTTCCCTTTTGAATCAGTGTTGATATGCGGTTAACTCTGTTTAGTTGCACCTTTATTTTGCTAATGATTCCTTGAGCCTCTTTCTTGACACACTGTAATTTATGTGTTTTCTTGGTGAGAAATTATTATTCTGTTTAACTTTTGTTCTTTTATAGATATTGGTGTAAGATGAAATGATGCAAGGGTAATCAAAATGCAATCTTGTCTCTATCTCCTATTCTTTTTAACTACTGTTTGGCAGTTTGCGGATATCTTGCTATGGTCTTTGTAGTTCAAGGCATATTGGCTTTGAAAGGCTTTTATATACACATATTTATGTCACTCGCCCAAATCCAGATCAAATTTATGCCTTTGTGAAAATCTTGAGCTCTAGTGATTTGGTTGTGTTTTTTTTATCATTGGAGGACTTGTTTGCATTGTGCATCATTAAATCTTTCCATGGTTCCTTGTTGTCCATCTAATACTAAGCTCCTCTAATCTACTCTGTGCCCTTCTTTCCTCCAGACTTTTTGCAGTTGTGGATGATATGTTCTGCTTGTTCGAAGGCCATATTGAAAACATTGCAGTTCTTAAGCAGCAGTATGGCTTGAACAAGACAGCTAATGAAGTGAGCATTGTGATTGAGGCTTACAGGACTCTAAGGGATAGGGGTCCTTATCCTGCTGAGCACGTTGTGAGGGGCATCGAGGGGAGGTTTGCATTCATTCTGTTCGATGCTACTTCACAATCCACGTTTATTGCTGCCGTGAGTAGTTTTTTTGGTCCTGCTGATGTTGGCATTTATTTTTAGACATGTAATGACTTTGTTGTGTTATATGAAGCTGTACATTAACTTGATATCGATGGTACAGGATGTAGACGGGAGTGTGCCCTTCTTTTGGGGAACTGATGCTGAAGGTCACCTTGTTGTTTCTACTGACGCTGATATTGTGAAGCAAGGCTGTGGCAAGTCTTTTTCCCCGTTTCCCAAAGGTATACTCAGTTAGAATGACATACAGCTTGCCCTTCGTATCATATGTGAATATTATTTCTCCATTTCCTTCTCTCTTGGAATTTTTAAGGGATGATTTCGATCCTTGATCCCTTGCTTAAGCATTGGTGTATAATGGTATGCATAGTTAAGCTTTTTCTTTATTGGATAGAGCAAGGAGTTGGTGTTTTTTTCAGAAGTAGGGAAAACTAAAGGTCATTTCTTGTGATTAGTTGAGGCTAAAGAAATGCCTTTTTTCCTCATTTCTTCAGGATGCTTTTTCACATCGTCTGGAGGTCTACGGAGCTATGAGCATCCAAATGAGTTGAAGGCTGTTCCAAGAGTGGACAGTTCAGGGGAGGTTTGTGGTATGACATTCAAGGTAGATGAAGGTTCACGCAAAGAAAAATCCACAATGCCTAGGGTTGGAAGCGACGCAAATTGGTCCAAGCACTATTGAACTAACACGAAAGATCTCTTGAATGAAAGTGGCTTCTGTTATTAGCCGGCCCTCAGTTTATCTTGCTTTCCCTTAAATCCTTCTAGCATGGAGACTTTGATGACATATCATGATTCCTTTGCCAAGGTAACCATATGTAACTAAAAAGAAATGTTTCTTTTTGCTATGCTTTGGAGTTGAGACTTGAGACACTATAAAGATGAAGCCATTTTTAATGGCCTCGCTCGACTATAAATAACATTTGAAGCAGCAAGACATGGTATATTGGTTGTGATGTGCTGCTGTATGTTCAAAGGTTTTAATTTTTTTTTCTACTTGGATTTCTGTCCTGCAGCTTCTTAGACTACGATTTTTAAGTTGTTTGATCGTCTTGTCCTTCAAAATACATTATCAATCTAATCTATCATACAAAATAGATACCCCTATTAATCATATAATCTAACAAGGATTTTAAACACGTTGAACCTGCTGTGGTGGCTATAAGCCATCTCAATTTGCCAGAAATATAAGAGCAAAGAGAAATTGCTAGAAACATTTAACAATAGTTGAAATAGTTACAATGAAGATCATAATCGTTGAAGCTGAACCAAAAGCAGATTAAGTTTGAATAAAGCATTTATGTTTCATAGTATAGAAACTAATCAGATATCAATAAAGCATAAAGATACGGTATTTGCCTTAATCCTTGGCATCCGCAATTCCACCTGGAGTTATCTGGAATACTTGTTTCTGTTAAGAAAACTCACGTTGTTCTAAATCGGAATTCATATATATGAGATTAGAGATGGAAATTTATTAAATGTAGAAGCAGAGAAAGGATATTGCTTCGGTCTCAGGAAGATTCGGGGCATCAAACACCTTGCAGACGCGTTGCTCGCCTTTGCCCTTCCTGAACATCAACCTTATGGTGGCTGCATGAGCCAAAACATGGCCACCTGCTGGCTTCTTCGGATCTGATATGAACACACCTCCTCCAGGATCAGCAATAACTGCAAATTATAATTTTGATTAGGATTTGAGTCGAAGAAAACTATTAACACTTGTCTTTTTTTATTCAAGGCATTGATTGGTTTAATGCTAGTTGATAAATGCAGATTTGATTTACCCTGGTTGGTCATGTAGACAGCAACATTGAATTCCTCAGCAATCTTGATAAGCCTTGAGAGCATCTGAGCCAACTTTTGCTGAAAATTTTAACACGAAGTCACAAAACTGCAGAATATGAGGTTCTGAACTAATAAAAATCTTTTGATAGTGGTCCAGACCTGTCGGTCTGCAAGTTCGCCTCGTCCAGTGAAGTCCACCCGGAATAGAGCTATGACTGAATCAACAATCTGAAACCAAACTTCATTCACATGAGTTCCCTGTAATTTTATGTACAAAAAGAATGCTAAATATAGCTTACCAACAGTCTGAAAGGCTCTTCTGCCATTTTTGCTGCTAGACCGAGAAGCAGGTTGTACTGATGCTCATATGTATAGGCACGAGCGTATATGATCTTTCAGATTTCCAAAACAATATATATAATCAGATGCCAGAGTGCGAATGATAAGGTATTAGTGAATTAGTGAAGAAATTGGATTTACATTGTCAAGTACAGCTCCAGCATCCATCCCAAATCTTTCAGCAATGGGTATTATTCGATCTGGACGGCTGCAATTTCTCGATTCAAGGAAAACCAAAGAACATCCAGAAAACTTTGTAACCTAATGACTTTAAAAAAGTCATATAATATGTGAAACTGAACAATCAGTAGATAGGATACAATGTCCCCTCAGTATCAATGTAAGCAACCTTTCCATTCCCTCCTTTCATATTAGTAGGAAGCTGCAAAACAAAAAAAAAGGTCCCCCAGAAGCTTCAGCATTGCGAATTTGAAGCAAAGCAATAATTGATAAAACAGCTAAAGAATTAGGTTTAGAATACATTTGTGAAGAGCAATTTAGATATCAGTTTCCTACATAAAGTATATGCAAATGTCACTGCATTAAAGAGATAAGTAAATAACAACTTTTGTCTAGACTTCTTTTGCTTAGCTCATCACCTGAGTAGAGACACAGAGAGTATGGGCAAGCTGTGTCTTTCCAGATCTGAATCAAATGTTGGTTACGGATATCAGAATACAAGTTCAGTAGCATCATGAAACTAATAAATTAAAAGCTTGAGTTAACTTTTATCAAGTGTTTTGATCAAGTTAGCAGAAAATAGTATTCACCTGAATTCCCCAAAAGCTTCTGTTATTGCAGAAGTTTCTATCCCACCTTCAGCACAAATGATCTATGTTCAGCATATTGTGCAGATGAATTCAAATGAAAATCACACAGAAGATTCATTATTACCTCCTAACAGTTCATCAAGAGCTTGGCTTCCAGTAGTGATGCGAACTACTGATTTTCTCTGCATAGCCAACAATAACTTGATATAAGTCTCTGTGCAACAATGAGAGTCTGCGTATTACTAGTAAAAGCTGAAGCACAGAGGAACTAGAAACTCACTTTCAGCAATGCATCACTGCCAGTCATATAACCAAAGTTCTGTAGATGCCAGACATCAGTATACGCCACAGCTTCATATAACTATTAGTAACCATAACAAAAGAAAATTATTACTAACCACTATCTTCTCGACAGCTTCACAGATCTTATCAACTTTAGCCTCAGAAAGTCCTTTGATTCCAGTCAAATTCTGGTCATTAGAGAAACTAGAGTTCAGAAGCCTGCAAAATTATACTCACAACTAAACTGTAAGGTGATTTAAATATTCACCTTCTTAGTGTGCATCATCAAGCCATTGCATGTGTGGATCCCAGCATCCTGCAGCTTCTTCACATCTCCAGCATTGATTCCATGAGCTGTCACTGCAAATGGAAAGTAGAATAGCTCTAGATAACTATATCAAGGTATCAAGCTTGTCAGGAAACTCAACTACATCTACTGAAGGTTTCAGATACAACTACCAGCTCACATTGAAGCATTTCTTAACATATTTTTAGAAAGTATACCATAACAAGTTGTGAGCAATCTACAATTAATAATACTGAGAGTGCTAAGTGCTTAGAATATGGAGTACAGAAAAATTCTGAGAGAGAGGAACGCATATATCAGCATAATCAAGCATTCACAATGAATATTTCTCTGGAGATTGATGAAACTTCATTAATTGTGCTAATCTATCACCAATATAAAAAACATCCGAAAATTATTAGCGCATGACCATCAAAAAACAGAAAAACTCGTGAAGCTCTGTGCAGTTGTGCTCCACAAAAAATTATCAATAACACACTTGACGAACATGAAACAGGAACACGATCAGAATCATGTACATTAACAAATAGAGCAGCAGAAAGGTACACGAAAAAAATTTAAACCGATTTGAATTTCCGAAGGTAACTTGTACCACATTTGACAGCAAATATACTACAAAAACTACTGAACTCAAATGAATTCATACGAGTATAATTTCAAATCTAGCGAACACAGTACCTAAACGAGAAAATTATGTAATCAGAATGTAAATGCAATGAACCGAAATTTGAAATAATCACGTAAAATGAAGCAACAGCATCGCTTAAAACTGATCCATCTAGAACAATCAAAATGTTAATGACATGTAAACGAGATGAACATGAACATGATTTACGTTTATCAATCGCTTCGAACAGGTCTTCTTCATCTTCGATCTCTTCCCTTTCCACGATCTGCAACTGGCTCTGCTCTTCAGCTCTGGTGTTCAAATTTCAAAAGCGGAAACAATTAAATGATAGCTACAAAGATAAAAACTAAAATGTAAACTGCAAAGCGATCATACTTGAATGCTAGCATCTTTGTTTTGAGAGATGAACAGGAAGAGCTTTATCAGAGAGAATCAAAATGCGGAACCAACGTAATAAGAGTGATATTTTCAAATGCGCGAAGTGTGTGATGAACTAGTATATAACTGGCGGAACCGACGAATTTATAATTTTGTTTTATGTTTTGTTTGGGATCCGCTTAGCTGCAATTTGGATGTATAAATTATACATGTACTTCCTCACTTATTCACTTACATGCATCATTATTTTGTATAGAAAAATCAAATTAAATAAACTGCTTTTTTTATTATAATAATTCACGAATTTGATCGCCTGATAAATACTCACAAATCACAATACTATTGATCGCCTAATAAATACAATCAAATTCCATTTGATCCTTACAGTTACCGATTAAGTTAAAAGGTGCACAATTATATTATTAAAGTTAAAGAAGAAAATGTTGTAGAAGTATAGTGTGATAAATCGGGATGCAGTGGCGGAATCATATTTTTTGTATGGCTAAAAACTTTCAATTTAATTGAGATTATTGACGCAGTGTTGATAGTGTAAAAGCCCTCCTTCAATATTTCATCCTTTGTGTGAATATCACTTGCTCAGTTTTGAAAAATACGCTAACTTAATTTTCTTGTAAAGTTTGAACTCATTCTTGAGCTTACTATAAGACTCGTAATATAGACATTTATATTTCGACATACTTTTTATTTTTATTATACTGAATAGTTATACCATATTGCCATATTATACTCGTAATAATATGAAAATCGTCTGAAGTCATTATTGAATTTAAAGAGAAATTGAAATGAGGAAGAGAGTGAAGTGAAAGGTGTGGAATGAAGTAAAAAAACTGGTGATATATATAGAAGCAAAAAAAAAAAAATAAAAATAAAAATAAAAATGTGTGCATGGTCCGGACTATCCGTCCTTACCCCTGCAATGTGACGGAGGATAGGCCGGACTATGCAAAAATGTGTGCACAGTCAGCTGACAATGCATAGGGCGTGGACTAAGGATTAAGACGGGGTGTTGCAGTGAATTTGAATTGAACAAACAATTTATAAAGGATAGCCAAATCAAAATCAGAAATCAACATAGGATAGGCAAAAAATCGTTCATCCACAAAAATTAACAACTACAGTAAGTATCACTATGACGATGGTAACTATGACGACAGTACTGATCATAACCATATTACTAAAAATATGAATTATTATTTATTAAATTCATTTTAATAATATTAATTATTAATATAGTATTTAATTAATTTTAATTAATGTACTTGTGTAATTTGAAAATTGCAAAGTTGCTGCTTGAATATTTTCAATACTTTTCTAAAAATATAAATACATATTTTTAGAAAACAATGAATTTTAGAAAAATAAATAAATAAACATAATATGTTCGCAATTTACCTTTGTAAATAGATAAATACATATTTTTAGAAAATAATGAATTTTATGGAAAAAAGATAAATAAAAAATAATTATCATATTTATTTTTTTGTATAGAAAAAATATAAAAAACCTCTTCAAAATAGAAAAATGAGTGTATCTTTTTCAGAAGGAATGTTTTCCCCTTTTATAAATTCACTGTTGAATATTGATAAATGATAACCCCAGCTTCCAACGATCATATTATAATCTAGGGTTTCTCTGCGCAATCATCAACAAATTCACAAACAATTCTATCCCCCTTGTGCAATTACATTCGTAATCTACTGAGCCATCTCAACTCCGTCAATATTGGCATTTCCCTGTCCCTTTCCATGTCCAATTTGATTATTTCTTCATCTAATTCTCTGCAGAAGAAGTCCCAATAAGGCTGGCTGAGCAATAAGCAATGCAGATTGAGGAATTGGAGAAAATCGATCCTTCCAGCGCCAAGAATCAAGAAAATAAGGAGAGAACAGGGAAGTTGAAAGCCTCGGTGGAAAATTCTGACGCAAAAGCTTCGAATTTCAACTCCGTAATTGATATATCTGGAAAAGTTCTCGATTTTCCGCTTGTTAGTGGCGACGATAGCACAGTGGAGGAGGTTTTTATCTACAAGAATGAGTTGAATTTGATTCCGAAAGATGTTGGGAGGCTTAAGGGTTTAAAAACTATCAAGTTTTTCGCGAATGACTTGAACTTGTTTCCGGGGGAGTTTAGGAATCTGGTTGAGCTTGAATGCTTGCAAGTGAAGGTAACGGAGCCGGGAGTTAGTGGGTTGGAGTTGAGTAAACTAGAGAATTTGAAAGAGCTAGAGCTCAGTAGAGTGCCCCCAAGGCCTTCTGCTTTCCCCCTTTTGCGTGAGATTACTGGGCTCGAGCGTTTGAAGAGGCTCTCGGTTCGTTACTTCTCCATAAGGTAGAAATAATATCGAATATTTATGCTTTTGCAGCTGTTATTTTATCACATACCTGTGTTCTGTTTTAGTATGATATCGCTCTAAAGCGGAATTCTCTTGTAGAAGATAGGCGGCTGTGTTAATCATACTTCAAAATAGGGTGCATGTTTGTGTGTTCTTCTTTGGTAGAAGAATGTCCTGATATTCTGATTGTACTATATGGTCTGCAACTTATTTAAGGAATATATATCTTAAAAAACCATTCATGATAAACCTTCTAGATATGCTCAACTCTTAATCTACATCTACATCTACATCTACATCTTTTGTTCTTCACATGTTGTTGCCACCTATATGTGGATTCATCAAATTCTGACGAGCTAGCAACCTTATATATGTCATCAAACTCGATTGTTTTTCAGTAAAAACATTTGTATTTAGGGTATTGTTGCTTTACCTATATCTTATTTCTTCGTCTCCTTGCCTTGCATTTCTTTTAATGATCCCTGACTTTTTTTGTGAACACTTCCATTTGATGTTCCACATAGCATGGATGTATCTGTGAAATCAATTTCATGATTTCATCTACTCTATGATAATTTATAGACTGCGAAAATAAGTGCAATTTAAATGTTTCTAGCAGCATTGATTAGAAAATGTAGTTTCGTGTGAGACTTTACTGAGACACTCTGAAGCACACAATTGTGTATGGAATAGTTGGGCTATATACACTTGGAACTACTTTTTTTTTTCTCTGAATATTGCTGTACCTGTCATGTTTCTGTGCCATCTGAGAAACATTATCAATAATCTTGACTTTTATGTAATTTTTATTTGAAAATATGGTTCTGGTTAGTTCCTTGAAATGAACTAGTAGTCATTGAAGTAGAATGCAAATACTGAAATAGAGTCTGTATTGGGTGATATAATTGGACTAAGTTAAACTTTTACAATTGTCTTTTTTTCTTACAGATATCTACCTCCAGAAATAGGCTGCCTCAGTAATTTAGAGGACTTGGATCTTTCATTTAACAAAATGAGGAATTTACCAGTTGAGATTACTTTGTTGAACTCATTGGTGTCTTTGAAAGTGACGAACAATAAATTGGTTGAGCTGCCTTTGGGATTTTCCCATCTTCAAAGTCTGGAGAGCCTGGACTTATCAAGTAACCGGTTAACTTCCATAGAGTGTTTAGAACTTGAATCAATGCATAATCTTCAATCTCTGAATCTTCAGGTATGCAAACAATGGTAATACCAACTTATAGAACTTGACTGGCCACTTGCATATATATATATCATTATACATTTCCTTTTTGGTTGTTATGTTACTTTGTCATGTAAACCTGATTTAATGTTTGTTTATTTGGTATAAATGTTGAAGCATAATCAACTTGGTGATTGTTGGGTACCGTCATGGATATGTTGCAATTTGGAGGGAAATAACGGGGATCTAGATGAATCTGCTGCAATGGATGTGTATGAAGGTGATATGTCCTTGTAAATAGGCCATTCTTATTCTCTCTCACACACTGTCACACATGCACAAATACATACACAACATGCATGTGTTTTGGTGTGATTTTAGCCCTAGTAATGTTCACTATGTTGGCATGATGCAGGCTCTACTGAAGTGCAATCCATTCATTTGAGTGGATTCTCTCCTAATCATCGAAGTTTATCTGCCCGAAAGAGTAAAGGATGGAAACGCCGATATAATTTGAAAACAAAAGCTCGTCAGGAGCGATTGAATAACTGCAGGAAGTGGAAGGGAGATGTTACAAGCCGATGCACTTTGGAAAAATGCATCACTTGCAGAGTGGTTGAGCATAGTGATGCTACCCCGTCAGAAGGTTTATCTACTGTTGAGGATGCAGAGATGGATCAGAAAGATATATTTCCTGCAGGGGATACACATGGGTCAACATCCAATGGAATGAATAAGCTCACAACAGATGGAAGGTCTATGGATGGCTGCTCATGTTTGGCAACTGATTCTGTCAGCTCTCAGTCTAGTGCAGTTTTGGGTTCTGTTTCTGATGCTGTGGAGGTGCATGATGAAGTTTCATCTTCTGAAACATCTAATTGTGCACTGAAGTACAAAAGGCATTCGGATAACGATCTCGATAATCCCAAGCCCCCCAAACACAGAAAACCAACCAGTGACCCCTATTATTTGTCATGCCAATACAGTAAAACATCATTTTGTGCGGCTGGAGATCGTCTACCTGATGGCTTTTATGATGCTGGGCGAGGTCGGCCATTTATGCCACTGCCAAGTTATGAGAAAAGTACTCATGTTAACTCACGAGAAGTGATTCTTCTTGACCGGTAAGTGCTTTCTTATGTGATATTCTGTTCAAGATATACTGAATAAGGTGCTTTATTTTGAACTAAGTAGGCTCCTGTCATGTGGTCAATTTGTTGACTTAATTATCCTATGGTCTTATAAAATATACATACTTGATTGGTGCCATGCCATACACAATTTGATTGTTTGTGTTTCTTATCAGGGAAAGGGATGAAGAATTAGATGCCGTTCTTTTGCGTGCTCAAGCCTGGGTTTGTCGATTTAGAAATATAACTATAAACGAGCAAAGAGATTTAGCATCTGATACTTTTCAGACTGCATCACTGCTTGCTCTTTTTGTATCAGATCATTTTGGCGGAAGTGATAAAAGCGCTATTGTCCAAAGGGCACGTAAATCTGCTTCCGGTGCAAACCATGGTAAACCATTTGTGTGTACTTGTGCAGCTGGGATGATTTTTGACACTAATAAAGCCAACAAGCAAAGGATGGACAGTGTAGAAGAATCTGTTTTCCTTGATATCTGTGAGAAATCTCTTCACTCAATAAAGGAAGGACGTGGTTCCATTATAGTTCCTATTGGTGGTCTGCAGTTTGGTGTTTGCAGGCATAGAGCCTTGCTGATGAAGGTACACCTTTTAGTTAGTTGCTTATCTTTTTTATCGTGGATCAGTGCTTTAACTCATACAACCTGAAATTTGTTTCTTCACTGTAGTATTTATGTGATCGCATGGAGCCTCGAATCCCTTGTGAACTAGTGAGGGGTTACTTGGACTTTTCGCCGCATGCCTGGAATGTAGTCATTATCAAGAAAGGAGAGTCATTGGTCCGCATGATAGTTGATGCATGCCATCCTCTTGACATCAGGGAAGAATGTGACCCTGAATATTTTTGCAGGTTAGCATTCTCTTTGAGCCACCATCTGTTATCATTTACTTTATTGGTTTAGCATTGGATGGGAATGTATGATTGCAACCGAGTCAATCTACTATAAACTCGTTTGAGAAAAGCTTGTTAAGAAAGCCCTGATAACGCTGTCAAGCTAAGATTGTCCACTACTTGGCTTGTTAGCTCAAGTGATATGAATACCACCTTGGTTCTACATGAAAGGGTGCAATGTCATATAAGTGAGCGTCAACCTTTTACCTTTGATCATATATAGGATTATGTTAGCGCTTCTTAGCTTATATGCTTATGTATTTGATCAAAGGTAAAGGACTATCTCCCTTATATTGCATTGCACACATTCACCTGGAACCAATGTGCGATTCGTATCATCATGCGGCTCATAGTGAGTTCTAAAATGCATAGGCTATTGATTTGATATTAGATTTATATTATATGCTCTAATTAGTGATAATCATATTCATATTGTTGATCTAATTAATCTTTTATTTGAAAATAATAGTAGTAAATACATTAGTTATTAAATAAAATTATCAATATTTAAAAAGCTAGGGTTGATTAAGCTTGAATAGGTCCATGAGTCTTGAATGTTTATAGAAAATTAAGTTCTACTCGGTAGTTGGTACTAATTGAGCGAAGCTTGAATGAATTGCTATGATTTTTTGCCTGATATTTTAAACCTCTGTGTATCTCAGAGCCTTGAACATGATTTCAGGGCAAACGTCAACTGTTCTTAAGTATAGTTTCTAACATTTGGATATGGGTTTTTTTTTCCTGTTTTAGGTATATACCCTTGAGTCGGGTCAATGCTGTGGTTGACCAAGATTTCAATTCTAACTGTCCATTCCCTTCTCTATCTATGTGTGATGAAATAGAGAAACTGGCGCACACCTCCCTAATGTGCTGTAATATTGGATCATTGGAGGCTGCAGTAAAGGTATGGTTCACATTTGTTCCTATATCTACTTGTGCTTGAAATAACTTGTGAAAACACTTCTGTTAGCTGTCATTAAATTTTGACATTTAAAGTAGCCTTGTCATCCATCTGTTACTACATTTGCATGGTGTATGTGTCCTGTTTGAAAGCCTTGTCATGCCAATATGCAGGTAAGGACGATTGATATATGTGAGGGTGGGGCTTCTGCAAATGAAGTGCGGAACTTTGAGCTATCCTGTTTAGGGGAAGTCCGAATGCTGAGCGTCTTAAAGCATTCATGCATTGTAGAAATCTATGGTCATCAGATATCATCCAGCTGGTCCATGGCGTCTGATGGAAACTGCGGTGGTCGTACATTACAATCTGCTATATTGATGGAGAACATAAAAGGAGGCTCCTTAAAGGTAAATTAAAGTTCTGTCCGGACTTGTTTGCTTCGTATATTATTGGTGTCTAATCTGCAATTGTGTTTCAACTTGACAGAGCTATGTGGAAAAACTCTCGAGTGATGGCGAGAAGTATGTTGCTTTAGACGTGGCACTATCTATTGCAAGAGATGTAGCGTTTGCATTGACAGAAATACACGACAAAAACATCATCCATCGTGACATAAAGAGTGAAAACATTTTGATTGACCTTGACAAAAAGCAGCAGGACGGAACGCCTACAGTGAAGATATGCGATTTTGATCGGGCAATCCCTCTTAACTCTTACCTGCATACTTGCTGCATCGCACACTTGGGGATACCTCCTCCCAATATTTGTGTAGGGACTCCTAGGTGGATGGCTCCCGAGGTGTATGATGCAATGCATACACAAAGCATTTATGGATTGGTAAGCGTAGTAGTCAGAAGTTGACTGAGTTTGTTTGTTATCGAGCAACACCTAGTTTCAGCAGATTCTTTTGTTGTGTTGTTTTTGACAAAGTGTGTTTATTTGCACAGGAAGCGGATATTTGGTCGTTTGGCTGTCTGCTTCTGGAATTATTGACATTACAATTCCCTTATTTTGGAGTGCCAGACACCGAAATTCATAATCTTCTGCAGGTATGCCTTTTCATTTCACCCCCTCCCCCTTATATGCAATTCACAATTAACTATGAGATTTAGAACATAGAAATATGCCTGGAAGGCTTTTCATCCTAAATGGAAGGGCATTGCTTTGGAATGTGATATCACTGTTGTGTTATTATTATCTTTATATGTTAACAAAACTGGACCATTTTCTGATTTTGAGTTTGATCTTTCAAGTTTTACTGTAATAGAACTTAGTGCTGCTAGATATTTGGCTTAGTTGCTCGAGTACATCAGGGGATGGGATTAAACAAACTCCTTTATCTATGCAGGAGGGAGAGCGACCCAAAATGACAGACGAGCTGGAGGCATTGGCTCAATCCATAGAGGAGCTTGAGACGGAGCCTGAAACCCTCAGATTTCTCTGTAAACTCTTCCATCAGTGTACAGAAAAGAACCCTGCTGATCGCCCATCAGCAAAGAAAATCTACGATGCGTTGCTTACGCAAATGAGTTCAGCTACTTGCTCGAAGAGCTCAGACGAATAATAGTTCTTTTGTGGGAGATCTGTTCGCTTAGATTTCAAGAATTTTGTAGTTCTTTGATATTGCGGGACTAACAACATTTAGCTGAATTACACGGAACTAGGATTTTTGAAACTTGATTCCATACATAATTAGTTGTATACTTATCAAAATCACATTATGATTAATGTAACTTCTCTATGAAATTTTGAATTTTGAGTACTTAAGATATAAAATATTCTGGTTGCACTTGTTTTTTAGGGTTTATTCTTTAGTTATATTCTGAAATACTTATCAAAATCACATTATGATTAATGTAACTTCTCTATGAAATTTTGAATTTTGAGTACTTAAGATATAAAATATTCTGGTTGCACTTGTTTTTTAGGGTTTATTCTTTAGTTATATTCTGAAATTTGACATTGCGTAGTGACTTTAGTATGATTTATGGCGTTCATTTTCAAAATTTCCGACCAACCGAAGTTAATAACGACCGTGAGAACCTGGCATGATAGTATTTAAAAATACAAATACAAATTGAATGTGTGTGTGATTAGATATCATGAACTAGAAAAGAGAAATGCTTAAAAGAAACAAAAGGTGTTACTCTACCATTATTAGCAGAAACTACAACTATCCATTTTTTACATATCTGATTAGAGGGGGAAAAAGCTGCACGCAGTTTTACAATTGAAATCCCCTAATCACTGAACCTAGCTGTTAGTACTTCTCTTTCAACACTAATACATGACTCTCTTTACATTTTCTTTAAGGGCCGGCAGGGGACGAACACCTGACTCGCCAGCTACTCGTGCACCTTCCACTACGTCCGCATCCATATAAAATCTTGCTCGGAAAGCAGCCAAATGGGCATGCCACAGGAACTGTCACACCAATAACAGAAGGATGACCATTGAATAATCATCTCTTGAGCAGATTTCAATTTAATTACTGAAAAATGATGAATATTTGCAGTAGTAACTAAAGACACTCTGGCAAAAAGGATTTGTAATTCTGTCTCTACCTAATTATTGTAGCATATATAATTAAATATATATTATATATTTATTATATAATAAAATGTAGTTTTGATCCAATTTATATATATTTTTATATAATTTAGTGAAAAGTAAAATATTATTAAATTTAATTGTGGATAAGTATAATTAAATTTTGGAGAAATGTAAATATACATTATATAAATATATACCTAATATATTAAAACTTATATTTAATTAAATATATATATATATATATATATATATATATATATGACAATACTGAAATTTAGTGTAATAAATTATTAAAGTTTATTAAATAGTAGTAACAAATTTATTATTTACAATAAATTATAATGAATTAATCAATTTATAAAAATAATAATTAATCATAGAATGAATGAAACATTTACTCATTGATTATAAGAATAATTAAAGTTATTGTTATACCACAACAATTGAAGTGGTGGAGTGGTAATGGAGTTGGATTTACATACATGAGATCTATGGTTTGAATCCCATTGGACACGAATTTTTGAAAAAAAACTGAAAATTTCAAAAAACCGGTTCGACCGGAAACAGCTCAACCTCTCGGCGGTTTTAAGTGGTGAACCGGACCGGGCTGAGCACCGGTTCACGGCTGAACCGGTCCGACCGACCGGTCGGTTTTTAAATACACGAACTTTTAATATTTTCTGATTTATTCCCACAACAAATTTTGGCAAAATTAAAACTCATGTTGAGTACACGTAGCATATTGTCATCTACGTGGCGAAAGGTGACAAATCAATATAACATGTTAGATTAGAGTTTTTTATAAACTGTCATTTTCTTTTTCTTTTTGTTTTGGTAATTACCAAGGGTATCCATCGGCGGGCCTAGTGATTGTTCCCCGCGCTGATTTGTAGGCACCTCAATGGATGGAACATCTGGCCAAGGTAGTTGAGTTGTATTCCTTATTTCTTTATTCCAAAATAGTTGAGTCATTTCTTTTTTTGGTAAAAATATAATTCCCTCTATTATTTTACTTTCTCTTCATTTCTTCTATTTTATTCCCTCTCTTACTTTCATTTCCCCACTTTAACCTTTTAACAATCAATTTCTTAAATTCAGTGTCTAAAAGAAATGCCCCAACTACCTTGGGGCAGTGGGAGACGATTAGATTTTTTTAAACTTTCCCTTCCAATGAACAATTTCAATCAATGATTTTTTTTTTTAAATGTTAGTGATTTAAGATTTACAATGATTTTTGTTTTTGCATTTGGCTATTTGATTAGAATGGTGACCGTTTTCAATTTTATATACTACTACCTCCGTTCCACAATAAATGTCATATTTTGATATTTCGGTCTGTCCACAGTAAGAGTCATATTTTAATTTTACCATAAATAGTAAGCAAACCCCACATTCTACCAACTAATTCTACTCACATTTTATTATAAAACTAATATATATATATATATATATATATAAATGGGATAAATAATCCACTAACTTATTCAACCCACTTTTCATTACATTTTTTAAAACTCGTGCCCACATTAAATGTGCCACTTAATGTGAGACGGAGGTAGTAATACTTTATATTCACGATTTGAGTGATTATGTAAAATTTGGATATACTCATATTTTATTTTGATTATATTTTATTACTTAAATGATGTAATTTTAAAAATGTTAATGAAATATTATAAAAAAATACACTCTCCATAAATTTTAATAAATATAAATTAATATTTGTGTCTAAATTTTAAAAGTGTTGGACATTAAACTATTTATAAAAATGTGTTGTTGGGGAAAAACTCAGAAAATATCAAAGTTTGGTGAATTTTCTAAAAAATTTCAATGTTTAGGTGATATTCTAGAAAATCAATAAAGTTAGTATATTTTTCAGCTTCAATTCTCGCCGCTTTTTGCCACGTTGGCACTTCCGACGTACAAATCAGCTTTAAAAAAAATTGTTTTTTGGATAAAATAGAAAAACCAAAATTCATGCATTTAGATTCAAAAATAAAAGTTCGGGTAAAAAACTAAAAAATATAAAAGATTTATGCATTTACATGCAAATAACACTTGTTATAACGTGGTATATTCGATATGTATAATGAAGTGGATTCATTGTTATAATTAATGATGTGTAAGGAAGTCGACTATAAAATTTTGATATTGTTTGAAATTGAGACATTTGACCATTAGTATGATACATAAAACATGTTCTACATTTTCTGCTAAATTGCCTAACTAAATTCAATGTTTAAACGTGGACATATATAGTCCGGTCAAACACAATTAAAAATTTCAACTATACGATATAAAAGAGAAAAAAAAATTCAAGATTTTTGAAACGGCATTTTAGATGAGTATGGAATAAATATGATCTACGTTAATAGAACATTATATCTAATTAGATAGACATACGGATGGTGTACTTGCAAATTTGTTACTACTTAACATATAACGCAAAAAATGCATTTAATTGCTTGTATGTTCATGTTTGTTTTTAATTGGATTCTCCTGTTATTTGTTAAAATTAAATTTGAACACGTTTTATACGCTAATCGAGCATCTATCCTAAAAATGAGGCACTTACAGTTTGACTTTTGCTAAATTTGATTTTGTACCATTTTATATCCTATTGTTCATCTTTTGGACAAGTGTATTAATGTATGAATAATTTTAACAAAGTTAATAAACTTTTTTGCATCTCAAATACATATAGTCTAAGGGCCAAAATACTTTTCTATATAAATATTTCAAAGCAATAATCTTTATACCCAATTCACTAAATAAAATCATTTTTTACTCCATCCGCACAATCATAAGTGAGACACTTTTCTTTATGGGAAGACACACTTGTCATTTCATTTTTTAGCAAAAAATTAAACTTTATCTATCTCATGCTATTTGACACACTTCTTTTTCGAAGTAATAAATAATTAAAGTATAAAAAAAGTAGAGTAAATGAGAGAATAATGTATAGTTAATGCATTTAAAAAAAAATGATTTACATTATTTTCATGTAAAACATATATTAATTTAAATGTAATTTTATAAAATTCTAATGATATCCTAATTGCATATGTTTTGATGAAAAATTTTAATACTAATATTTTTATGATTTTTCATATTTTTATAATCAATAGAATATCGACACATATATCTACCATAATATGTTTATATAATAGTGCACAATGTCAATATTGACATCATGATCTTGTACCCTAAATTTAGTATTATTATTATTATTATTATTCTTTTTTAATACTGTTAAATAATGATAAAAATGAAATTAATGACAATATTATAAGTAGTAGTAACATTTTATTTTTCGAGTTACACTAATAAAGCATTGATATACCCATTTGTGTGTGGTTTTGCACATAATATTGGAATTTTTGCAACTGTAACATGATTCACATTTTCAATCAATATTAAAATATTAAAAGGGTAAGTACATTAGATACGTAGATGTGCATATGTGTTATATATATATGGAGTCCATCTAAAGGGACATGGATATTCGATCTAGTACCCCTATCTGTAAATAATGTGACATAGTTTAAAAACTGTGTGCAAAATAATAAACGAGTCAACCTGGCTACAATCATTCAATGGACAAGGCTGGTTACTTTATTGGACATAGTCTAGATTCATAGGTTTACTTGATAGAACCCAACATATAACCAAATACATTAGCCATATATATAATCTACCATTCTACTTGATGCATGCACCTATTATATATTAAGGCCACTGATTAAATGCAAACTTATATATTATACAAACTCAAAACTCTTCAACACAGCTTCAACACATTTTCAATACAATATCAATACAGTGTGAAATTTCAAGATTTTAATATCAACACAGTATCAACACAACATCAACTATTGACTACTGTTGAAATTCTGTTGACATTTTCTTGTTGATGCTTTTTTGTGATCTGTTGACATTTTTCAATGGTCCAGATCATAGTTTTGAGTTTGTATAATATTTAGAGTTTTCATTTCACATTCCTATATATTAAAGGATATGCAGTATGGGATGTATTCATATCCTTCTTTGGTTTTTTTTCTATTCTCCTTTTAATCTTGGTCATTCAATTTAAAGATCTTATGGCCCTAAATAATGCCACATGTTATTAATTGAAATGCTTAAAATAATCGTGTAGGGTGTTTTAGGAATTCACAATAGAGTTAGTTATGGAAACTTGCTTGATTCTCTCTCCACAATATATTGCATCGGTTTTTTTCATGGAATTAGCAGAATTTTTCTTCTCTCTCCAAAAAAATCTTTCTGTGTCAATTCATCACAGAGGCGTTAATCCGAAGGAATTTGTGAATTAGAAGAATAGAAAAACTTGCAGCCTTTGTGATTTTTCTTCTTATTCTCCAACAATGGAAGAAGGTAATTTAAGGACTTCACATGTTTATTATGAATCTGAGTTCGTTCATCTTATTGATATTTTACGATTTTTGTGTTTATTCTGATGTCATTTTTGTTAATTATATAATCTCAGGGTTTTGTTTATTAGTTGTCGTGTTTGAATGTATTGGGCGAGTTTAATCTAATCCACTAGGGTGGAGCAGTCATTGGTGGTTAGGGTTTAGTATTTTGTTTAGTCGACGAGTTTCAATTTTTTGAATAGGGTTTTGTTATAATCTCGGCCGCTGTGTGGTTTTACTCGATGTATGTAATGTACAAATATTAAAGTATAATGCATTCTTTCTTATATTTAATGTATGGTTCATATCATTTAATGAAACTAAATTCTAATGCGCTTGTTGTTTTGATTTTATGTATAGTGTTTGTTATACCTGAATGTTCTCCACAATTGAAGCCTGTGATTGGTCAGAAGTTCCAATCCCTAGATTTTGCGTTTGCGTTTTATGATGTGTATGCCCGAGCTGTTGGGTTTGATACGCGCAAACAAGGAATGAGGAAGGCGGCGGATGGTGTTACTACTTGGTATTCTGTGGTATGCAATAGGGAGGGCTGCAAGAGGTCAAACGAGGAAGACGATGTGAATGCACGCTCTGGTTTTACTCTTAAACGCAGGCGGCTTTCCAAGCGATGTGGTTGTAAAGCTTGTATATCCTTCAAGTACTTTTCCAAAGCAGGAATACCGAGATATATTATTCACGAGTTCAACGAGGTTCACAACCATTTTATGGTAGAGTCGGAGCATCAGCAGTTTATGACACTTAACCGGAAGTTGGATGACGTACATCACAAATTCATTCTTGACTGTTCCAAGGCTAATATAGGCCCCACACTACCTTTAAGGTGTTGAAGGAAATCCTCGGTGGGTTTGAGCTTGTCGGTTGCAATGTTGGGGGGATCAGGAACACATCTCGCGACATCAAAGCCTTCGCACACGGTTGTGACGTGCAGATGGTGTTGGACGACATGTCGAAGAAGAAGGAGTTGTCGGATGCCTTCACATATCACTACGAAGTTAATGCTGCTAACCAGTTGGTTGCCCTTTTTTGGTGTGATGGTTTGATGAAGAGGAACTACCATATGTTTGGTGACATAGTGGCGTTTGACTCCACTTACAACACAAACAGGTATACATTATATGCAGATTTTTGTACATTACTGAGTGCATTATAAAGCCATAAAGTTGCATTATACCTTTATCGTTATGCATTATTCAGAATTAATTATGCTAATGTTGCATATCTGTGTGCATCGCAGGTATTGCATGATCTTCACACCTTTCACGGGGAAGGACAATCATGGTAAACCTGTAACATTTGCTGCTGGATTGGTCTGCAACGAAAAAACAGGGGCCTTTGCCTGGTTGTTCAAACATTTCGTCGAATGCATGGGTGTAGCCCCCAAAATGATTGTGACCGATCAAGACTTGGGCATGAGATCAGCTATTCAAGAGGTTCTTGTAGGAACTCGACACCGATGGTGTATGTGGCATATAATGCACAAGTAGGCTTCCTAGGTTCCAGGCAGGTTGCTTAGGGACGGAGATTTCAAGAAGGAATTCAATGCATGCGTTTGGTCGGACTTGCTTGAACCCGACGAATTTGAAGAGGAGTGGAATGGAGTGATTGAGCGTTATGAGCTGGAAGACGTTGATTGGTTGAACACATTGTACGAGTATAGACAGATGTGGATACCGGCATACTTCAGAGATTTCCCACTCGGTTCGATGATTAGGACTACGTCCATATCAAAATCTGAAAACAGTTTCTACAAAAAATTTATGAAGCCCCGAGCGAACCTTGCCGAATTATACTTGTATTTCAACAATGCTCTGGACTTTCAGCGGAATGCTAGAACAAAGCTGGACTACAACGATGCTACTTCCGTGCCCATACTGGCCACTAAGTTGGGTTTCGAGAAACATGCTGCGACGATTTACACAGACAGTATGTTCAGGAAGATACAAGAAGAAATTGTTGATGGGAATGACAGATGCCGTGTGCTTGGTTTTTCATCAACAGATACGATTGACACCTACAAGCTTGGGGATAGCCGACGGAATTCGTATTCCGTGACACACGACAAGACTGACGAATCATACTCGTGCGACTGCAAATTGTTTGGTAGGCAGGGCTATTTGTGTTGCCACATTTTTTTTCTATTCAGGAACAATGAAGTGTCTAAAATTCCAGAGATGTACTGCAACAGCCGATGGATGAAGACTCCCTTAGCCAAGGCCGTACATGGACTTTTTTATGTCACCATAGATACAAGGTCCACCGTTGACGATAGGCAGACTGTTACAAATCAAGGAATATCTCTGTTCTACGGTTTTATTCGACGTTTTGAGAGTGACATTGAAGTGCTTCGTGCTTTCGTAAGTGGTTTGGAAAGAACTTGGTAATTCTCTTCAAGCTGGTTCTCCTCCAACTTCGGCGTTTGAAAAGAGGCGCATGATTGAAGAATTTTACGGAATGCCAAGGCCTGAAGTTGTAGAGGTCCATCCTCCGGATGTTGTAAAGACGAAGGGTCATGCCAGCAGCTCCGCGAGCCGACTAGTTTCAAAGAGAGAAAAGGCTATAAAGGAGGCTGCTAGGCCTCTTAGACGTTGTAAGGCGTGCGATGAGTTGGGCCATCACGACTCTAGAAACTGTCCAATGCTTAAAGAGATGGAGAAGGAGAAAGCGCTTAGTAATGGCAAGAGGAAAGCTTGATGTGTTTTGTAACTAATAAAATACTTTTTCGTCTCGGATTTGTTCTTATTATTTGTAGCGCTGTGGTCATTTTTTGCGTAATAACTCTGTGGAGTTGCGATATTTACTGTCCATTATCGACTTACAACCTTGCATTAATAAGGATATTATATGCATCACTCCCTCTATTCATTCCATTAGTTGAGTTTTTTGGTTTTGTGCATTAGCGCATTTATAGACTTGCATTAATAAAGCTATTCTATGCATCACTCCGTCGTTTTGTTCCATTAGTCGAGTTCGTTGATAATGTGCATTATCGATTGATATCCTTGCATTGAATATGTATATTTTATGCATCACTCCGTTTAGTTAATCCTTTACTCCATTTCTTTGTTTATGTGCTTTATCGATTTATATCCTTGCATTAAATAAGTATATTCTATGCATCACTCCGTTTATTTAATCCATTACTCCATTACTTTGTTTATGTGCGTTATCGTTTTTTAGACTTGCATTAAACAGGCCATGTTGCGCAGCACTCTCGTTTATTTATTCCATTACTCCATTACTTTGTTAATGTGCATTATCGTTTTATAACATTACATTAATAGCGCTATGTTGTGCATTACTCTCGGTTATTTCATATATTGCGGATAAAACAACTATTAGTCCTAAGTTTGTTAATAGTTTATCCTTTATCACTGTACTACATCACACACTAGTACCAAAATATGCATCAGTTATCAAGTGAAATGTATGGTTCAAAACATGCGTCATTTGACCAAATCAAAATAAGTTATCCCAAACTAACTATCTTAAACTTAACGTCAACATCATTTCTAATCAGTACTCTTGCAATCAATCCAGCCCAAACTCGTCGACCCACTTATCGAAATTGAACTTTGGCGGCCTCTCTTTCCAGAACTTGGCGGCATAAGAGACGTTGGTGTCACGCTCGGAATTGTGTGTAGAAGACAGCAGTGCGTTTGCTACCTTCATTCGGTAGACTTCCAGATTTTTGGTCCCATTGGCGCTGAATCCGCACTGCCAATCTTTGTCCCTTCCGCCAAAATAAGTCTCCATATGCCGCATGATGTACACCCCCGTCTCCACAGAGGGGTCTTTTTCCTCCAAGGCATAGCCACAACATGTGTCTTACATTTTCGGACCTCGGCTGCCTTTTGATTAGCCTTCAACTTCACCTGCGCTTCTGCGAAAAAAAATTTCTACAACAAATTCCCACAAAAAGATGCGTTAGAAACATAAATAATGCACAGTTATCTAAATGTAATGCAGCTTAATGGAATACCCTCAAACACGCACCAGAAGGGAGGGTGTTTTCCCATATTTTGCCTTGAACGATTTGTGGGAGTCAGCCAATGTGTGGTCGATGATGTTCATGTTGCCATCCGACAGATCGAAACACACCACGTACTAATGTGTAGAATCCCAAACCGGGAAGAAAAACTGTACAATTGAAATTGGGTTAAAGTATGTACATCAGATGGGTTAAGCGTAATAGAATTTACCATGTCAAAGTTCTCCCAGTTAAATATTCTCGTTCCAAGTACATCATCGAACAACCGAGTCCAGAATGTCTCCCTCTGGTCCTCTGACCATTCAGCCGGGGTATCAATCATGGTGTGTCTTTACAGTGTAATGTGGTAAACAATTTATTATTTATAATTGCAATACTAAATAGCAACTAGGGCACAAGGTATTTCACTAACGCATGGTTTTGTCGAGAAGAAGACCCTAGCAACTGTTTCTGGAGCCTTGAGCTTCTCCATGTTATTCAAGTGGGCACTCCAAGTGTCTACAATGGCTGGGCTCACGCTCTTGAACGGCGCCAGCGACGCGAATTCAAGCTGTACTGTCTTGATACAGTCGTCTACGTAGACAACCGTCTCCCTGCACTATAATAAAGTGTGCATAAGTAACCCATTTTCCAGTAAATAGTCGAGCAAAACTATAAAACTTACCTATTCACTTCCGTTGTGCTCAGTACCCAATAGTATAACGACTTGTCCGGATAGTTTGGCTTTGCCGTTAGTGTTACCGCTCGGTTGTTGAATGGAGAACGGGCAGCCAGACTGGCTTTCTTGAAATGGGATGATGCCAGCTTCCCAGGATCCTGCAATAATAGGTGATACGGTTAATACAATCCAGCCGCAACCCCACATATTAAATACAACATACCTCATGTCCAGTCACTTCAAAATCACCATCTGGAATGTCCAAGCCCGACAGAGCAACACCCTTTCCCTTTCCAGCAACAACCTTTGCAGCAACACCCTTTCCCTTTCCAGCACCCACCTTTCCAGCAAGACCTTCAGGTTCGTTTGGTTTTTCCCCCACACCAATCTCAATACCCTTTTCAGTAGCTGGGCCAATTTTCTACATGGACAAAAGTAAGGTTCTATTTAATGCATAATAAGTACTGTATAATTAAAAAAAAAACCCTAAATAATGCGCACTACCAACACCATTTAATGCATACAAACGACCATATTGTTATGCTTAATACAACCTATATAATGCAAGCAATTAATATTTTTGAGAACTCCAACATAATACTTTTAATGACTAAACTGTTGAATACAATGCACGCAACCTATCAAATAATGAACAACATAACAACTAGTTGTAATTCATAATATTTATTAAAGGAATTACTTTTGTATGGGCAGCCTGTTTTCCCTTCACCTCCTTACGATCTACATCCTTATCAGATGGAATCTCACTGCGTTCCAGGTTTTGTTTTCCCTTCACCTTCTTGGTTTTGACTATATCTCCGCTTCCTCCTTCACTTTCACCTCTAACCACAGCCGGCTGTACACAATGGATGCACAGTTAAGTATTTTGAAAAATGAAGAATGAATGAGTACACATTCAATGATGTAATGTTCCTACCCCATGGCTGATTTCCACACCACCTGCGGCTGTCCCAGATGCCGTTCCAGATCCACCAACCGAATTAGGCCTGTCTCCTGACACAAGTAAATAATGCGCGAATTATGATTTAATAAAGCAAAAACCTCTGTATACAATGCGTTGTAAACTTTACAAAAAATTGCAACACCTTCATGCTCACCTCCAACATCATCATCTCTTGTCTCCTCGGCATTAGTGTTTTCCTCTTCCCGACAACAACCCTCTGCCCGTTGTTCTTTCTGCGTAGCAAAAGGGTCCGGACACTCAAAGTCATCCAAGACAAACGATGGCCTATCAAATCCTCTGCTTATTGTTTTCTTTTTGTCGTATGCCTGCATCATCTTCTCCATTTCAGCAATCCACTCGGGACTGTACTCTTCCTCGTCTTCCCTCGCTTGTGTTAGTGTTGTCACGATTTCCTCATCTTCCACAGGCTTTTCATCTTCCATCCCTAACAACTTCAACCCAATCTGACTCCCCAATCAGAAGCACCCATCGTCAAGCAATTCAATAGGTATCTGCTTAAAATCGTCGACCCACCTCGAAATGGCGTGTCCCATCAAAGAACTCGAAGCGACAAAACGATCTCTGAGTCTCTTCGCCTTGTACCTGCTGGGGGTTCCACTAACTCCCCTTTCCACAGCGTCCACCCTCCTTGCTTCCTCGTCGATAAGATACTGATGTTTGTCAATGCGGCCCTCTAACCTCCCAGTTCCGAACTGATCAAGCTCCACATCTTCCCTTTGCTTGAGGGTCTCCGCTGTCCAACGCTTTATAGTGGGCCAGGCACGCTCGACTCGCCTCCGTATGTGAACCACACGGTCCACGTACGCACACTGACATAAAAACAATGCACAGTAAAGGCTATTATAATGCAACAGATTGGGTTCATTAATGCAGCAAAAAGTAATGCATGTACTCTAACATATAATGCACTGACACTATTACCTACCAAAAGAAAGTGGATTGGTCCGGTGAAGTATGCAGTTTCCCCCCTGGCCCAGCCCGGATAAGTGACTTCCAGAATGGATAAGACGTAACCGCACCAATTCATGTCACTGATAGCCTCCACATCGTCGATAAAGTGTAGTATCTTTAGCTTGCATTGCCGTCTGACGGAGTCTCCATCAAGGCATTCTCGAGTAAGAACATGAATAGACGCTTGAAGACCGGACCACCATCAGTTTCATCCTTAATCATATTCACAACATCTGTCGCGTTTAGCTTGTACCGAGACTTTTTACACCGCGCAGCAACCATATCGTTGAACTCGAAGTTTGACTGATATTCTTCTTTGCGTGCAATCTGAATCCGCCCTCTCGGGAAGCCCAATGTAAGGTGGACATCCTCCTCATCTAGTGTTAGGCGCTCGCCACCAGATAATGGAATCTCGCACCGAGCCAGATTTAACGACTTCAACACCTGGTAAGCTAGGTAACCTGGGAACTCCCTGATGTTGAACTCTAGGACAACGCCGAATCCCAGTTCGATCATAGCTTCCTTCTGCCGGGGAGTCAGGTTTTGTATACATGATATGAACTCGGTTGGGTTCTGTCGACAGTACAGGTGGTCGGCTTTCTTCCCCCTGGGTTTCTTTTTCTCCAAGTCTTCATTGCGTGAATTTGTTGCAGCCTCTTCCTCGGCTAACCTTCGCCGAAGTTTCTGAGCTAATGCTATGGGAATAACATCGTCTACCGCTTGGTCAAGCTCAGCCCGACGGTGCTTGGAACCTGTCCAGAACAGGTAAAACCATGGTTTAGAACAAATAATCTATGCGTTTAAGTAAGTAATGCACGACATCTATTTACCAATGCACAGAACTGAAGATGCAATGTACAAACCCAAACATACCAATCAATCACTTGCTAAATGGATGCATCCAAGAACTTCATGCCAAACTCCCACATAACAAAAATGCCAAATAGTCTATGCGTTACAGTAAGTAATGCACGACATCTATTTACCAATGCACAGAACTGAAGATGCAATGTACAAACCCAAACATACCAATCAATCACTTGCTAAATGGATGCATCCAAGAACTTCATGCCAAACTCCCACATAACAAAAATGCCAAATAACCTATGCGTTACAGTAAGTAATGCACGACATCTATTTACCAATGCACAGAACTGAAGATGCAATGTACAAACACAAACATACCAATATATCACTTGCTAAAGGGATGCATCCAACAACTTCATGCCAAACTCCCACATAACAAAAATGCCAAATAATCTATGTGTTTCAGTAAGTAATGCATGACATCTATTTACCAATACACAGAACTGAAGATGTAATGTACAAACCCAAACAAAACAATCAATCACTTGCTAAAGGGATGCATCCAACAACTTCATGCCAAACTCCCACATAACAAAAATGAACAATAATCTACAAAAATGATGGAATGATGCATAACCTTCATTCTGTTCTGGCTGGCTTTTGTAGGGGCGTTGTCTTTTAGTCATTCTATATCTGCGCGACGAGAGGGCAAAAATCGGTAAGTTTTCAACCATAACTCAGTGTGGTATCACCCAAAAAACGACGAAAAATGAACATATTGGCCAGAAATCGAGCATACAGTAAATAGAATGCTCACAATACCAACGTCTCCAACAAAAAAACAACAACTTTTGTGCATTACACCTACTGTAAAGTAAACCGATGCAAAACCCAGATCCAAAGGAGAGAACTAATTGTTATATCAAGGATGAACAAAACCATATCTCTAATAACCGCAATTTCATCTTTTCCAACAAAATCGAGCCAAACAATTTTGTGCATTATTTCGATTATAAACTAAAAATCGATGTTTAGGAGTGTTTGTGACTTCAATCGATGGTTACGAGTGTTTGTGCCTACCAAACAAAAAAAAAACAGAACCACACCTTTTTTTTTTGCAGGAGATGTTTCGACTTACAACGGAGAGCGCGTAGTGATTTCACGGCGGGAATCGTCCACCGACATAGATTCCACGGCGGGAATGGTCCACCAACGGAGAGTTCGCGGCGGGCAGCGTTGGTAGAACTTGATTTCAACTGACACAGGTGGCGGCTAGGGTTTTGTGGAATTAGGGGAGAATATTTGTGAAGAGAGTGTTGACGGGATGGAGTGAAAGAGAGGGGAGTTGAGAGGTCGATGAAAATGCCGCGTAAATTTCGGACCTACCGTTTCGAAACTGATTGTGTAGTATGTTATTTTACTACTTTACCCTTTTAATGCACGAAAATGCACTAATAATGCAACACGAGATTAGATTGGCCCATTTAATTTAGTCCATCCATTCCATCAATCTAATAATTGATATTAAGAAGAGAAAAGACACTTAGGATGCAATAGGACCCTAATGTTCCCCGTGCAATATTACTAAGTTAAATTCGTGGTCTATTAATACTCTTGGCCACGCCAAAGAAACTGATTGTAATAGTAATGTCAAAATTGAGGAATAGTAATTAATTGTTCCACGTGTCTCTACTAGTTAAATATAATGCAGATTTACGTAAGTACGTGTTATTATCTGTCAAATTGTTAATAATATTATAAAATTTGGTCAAAAATTGTGATGTGTCTTGCAACTTTATTAATTAGCTGGAAAACCTATGAGTTTGCAGTTGTTTCATATGTTTTGGTGAAATTGTATCTGATATGACAACCGTAATATTTACGTAGATGTCAATGCATATGATTTAAATGATAGGTGTATATTCATAAAAACGACATCATTAGTTAAAAAGCATCAGGCTAGTCGTAGGCAACCAAATATTTTTACCGTGGCATAATTGTGAACAAATAATAGATTCATAATTTTCTGTTAGTTTTTAAAATTGCGTACGAAACAGCCACTATTCAATAGCAACCAAAATTTATAGTTTTTCCGACGATTCACCTTATATTAAATTGAAAACTTTTAGTAATATTTACATTTTAATCTATATTGCAAAGACAAAACATCGTTATATATATTCGGTTGAACAGAAAGTAACCACATTCTTGAGATAATAATGTATATGCAAGCAAAGGCAAAAAAAAAAATACAGCTCTTATCACAACCAAATATTGTAACGTGACATTTAAAAAGCAGATAGAATTAGCAAAACGTGGAAAATTTCAAATCCACAAAAAAATTAATTTAATTGGGTAATCACCACGCTCGCGCAAATGGTGTATAGTGCGAAATTGGGTATGAAAAATGTAAGCAACAAACATGCGGAAATATTTCACGTGACAAAATTTGAGCCACATCATTCATGTGCAGCGATGAACCTTCATCTTTTCATTGCCATTTTATTTTAATTATGATTCAGTATACATTAAGAAGGTTTGTTTCAACTTCCCTTTTTGTTGAAAGCCCAAAATTTGTGGCTAAGAATTAATGCACACATATTAAATTCATTAAAATTGTATTTGTGCACGAGGGATTTGATTAATTACAATGAAAATTTGCTATTATTAATATTCCAGTGTTAACTTTAGATTAAATTCATAATCCAAGGACAGATTATCAGTAGTATTTAGTAGTACTAATTTATAGCATTATCTTTTTTGTTTAGTTTTCGTTCTTTAATGTTTTCACCAAAATTCAACAAATTTCACAAATTTTGATTTTAGGCAACATAGCAATAGAATTTTCTCGCATGAAATGACGAAATATTTGAAGAAAACACTTTTTTACTGTGTAATCCCTTATACCGTGAAAAGGGTATACATTTGATACTGGCGGTTTAAAATCTCTTCTAATTTGCAAAATGTTAAATGGTAAAATCTTGAATGTTCCATTAGAAAAGGCCGACAAATTATAAGTATATAAAGCAAAAAAACAAGGGTATAATAGCAATGTCACAATTTGTGCAATGTGCAAGTAGGCCACCTTCTCAATAATTGTAAATCTCTTATACCATATAGAATATGGTGCATCAAATAATTACTGGATTTTTTGAAATGTTCTGCATGAGCAAAAGATTAATAAGTAAGTTTTACATAGTATTTTGTATAAAAAAAGGGTAATGGGACCTCGACAATTAAACATAATTTGCCAAAGGTCACATGCAATATTGGTGGCGTGCATTTTGCATAAATCGTTTATTGATTTATTTTTTGCTCTCTTTTTGTAAAGTAAATTTGGGAGTGCTCCAAAAGGGCATGTTTTACCATGTTAGAACCAACCACCCTCGTGCTCTTATGAATAATTCAGCATTTCTAAATTTTCAATTTTATCTTGGTTCGTTTATATTATTTCTAAAGCCAGATTGTTCTAAATAAGAATGAAAGTAATGATAATAATAAAATAAAATAACGAATAATTTACTAAATTGTATAATCATGATATTTTTGCAAGATTCATTTCCACGCTAAATGTTTTTGGATAAGATCGTAACCAATTTAAATGTAAAATATAATTGCCGGATCTAATGTCATATAATAACCGGTGATTTCAATTGAATATTATGTGTAATATGTTTTTAAATTACTACAATCACAATCATCCAAGGGTAAATATACTCAATTTGTCTTGACATGACTTGGAAGCGAGTGGAAAAAGATTTTTAAAGATTTTGTTCTACTTTTAAGTAAAAGTTTTATTGTAAAACATGAGTGAGATAATTAAAGTTAATGAAATGTGGAGTTTATTACCAAAAGTAGTAAAAAAAAATGAGATATTAATTGGTGGATGGACAATAATGACAATAAGGTGGATGGAGAGAGTATTTAAAATAAATAGGAATTGAAAAAGGAAAGAAAATAAAAACGATTTAACCTAGCGCCATGATTATTAGAAAAAAGAGCTTAGAAAATAGTTTCTGCATTTAATCACTAGATAACGATCTCTTTATTGTCCACAAGTTTTATTAGAACAAAACAATTGAATTACTCAAAGTGCACCATGGCCTAATATCTACAGATTTGTCTAATCACGTAAAATAAAAATATATACTAGAATTAGAAACGTACAATATTTGACTTTTAAATAAAAAAAAGGAATTAGAAACGTATGATATTTGACTTTTAAATAGAAATAGGTAGAATTGTTGACACACGAACGCTTCTTAAATTTTGATATTCTGACTTACGATCTGTCTGCAGAATGCCTGCAGTACACATGGACGTATAAATTTAACTTATACTATTATTGTTGAGAGACGAAACAATTTCATTTTAAAATTTACCAAATCAGGGACTTCTAAGTTATTTGTTGCAACACTATTTAATTCCGTGTCGTAAGTAAATCACTCAAATTAACCTAATTAAACTTTAGAAATATAAACAAAATCCAATTTTGCATGCGCATATCAATTACACTTAATTTTGTATCTTATTTACTATCAACAAATTAATTTACAGAAAAATGATAGCTAGCGCCATGCAATTATTACTTTGGGATGAACTTGAGGCTTGAGTGTGTATTCATGAGACTACTGTCTAGTGATAAAAGTGGTTAATGTCTGAGATCGAAAATTTTTAGTCTAGTTTATTGTAACGCGATCTTTAAACAATATTTCTATTTATTTACCCATAAAAATGTTAGCATTGACTCCCACCAACATCAGCATCCATAACATCTCATAGATTAAGAAATGTATCTAAATCCGTATTCAATAACATATTTAGAATTATACTCCTATTATTTTCATTTTACTATTTGATTTGATTGTACAATTAAGATAGTGTTGCAAGAGGATGTCTAGAGATGACAATTTTTTAAAACACTCGAATAAAGTATAAATTATGTGTTTAATTTGTTGATTTGGTGATCCGTAGACCAATTATGTGTTCGATTTGTTGATTTTTTTTGTTTGATTCTTGAATTTTTGGAGATACGCCATAAATGTGTATGGAATTGAGGCGTTTCCGTGGAGGCAATCATGATGAGGTGGTGGGTGGTCAGTGGGCAGGGTAGAGGTGGCCAGTTGGTTGAAAAAACTCCTTCTGCAGAAAAAAGACATTACGATCCTTACACTCCGATCCGACATTACGTGAAGGAATTTAGTTAGGACATGACAATCAGGACATGCAATATGGTTTTAAGGGGAAAATACTTCTTTCGCTGGAGTTTGGGTGGGGGAGTGAAAACCAATAACCATTATTGATATATAATTATATACTATCTAATTAAAATAACATTAAAATTTATTTCACAATTTATTAACAAAAAAATTAAATATGGAAAAATTAATATAATTTATTTTCAGCTTAATTGTTATTTTATAATTTAATACTTCGTCCGTTCTACAAAATAATGAATGATTTTCACTTTAGTCCATTCATCAAAATTGACTAATTGTTCATTAAAACTTGCGTCCTTCAAAAATTCATATTTTTAGAGACGAATGAAGTATATTTCATACTAATACTAATAATTATTTAACTAGTTTTATTTTGGTTTTAATCTTATCTATAAAATAATGATATAAAATAAATAAAAACTTTAATTCACAATTTATATTCTGGAATCTTGATGAATACTAATTAAAACCGATTTTAATCTAATATGGATGCCAACTAAGTTTAATTATCCTACTTTGACATGAAATGCATTCGTTGGCAAACTAAAACGAGTGTCACGTGGCAGTAAATACATGGCTCATGTTTCCTGCCGTCAAATATAAAATCAAATTTAAACTTACTTGGGTCAACGTTTCTCCGTCCAGCAGATTGAATATAAACCGTTGATCTGGCTTCTGCCTTGTGACCGATTGTCACAACAGTTTCTGTTTTTCCGGTTATATGCATCTTTTGTCCCTACCAACCCTAGCATTATTACCCACTCCATCTCTTTTTCCTTCTCTTTAATTGTGTACACACATCACGTACCACACGTACAGTTAGCGTTCCTACCTCTCATTCAAACCCACACGCCCACGGTCACACACATATATACTACTCCCTCCATTCCTCAATAGTGGAGTATTACTCTTTCCACCACTTTATTTTTCATATATTGGTCCTTGCATTAAAATTAGTTACTCCCTCCGTTCCAGATAATTCGTTCCAGTTTTCTATTTCGGTCCGTCCCACATAATTTGTCACATTTCACTTTTACCATTTTTGGTACTGCACCCCATATTCCACTAACTCATTCCTACTCACATTTTATTATAAAAACTAATGTGTAAAAGTAGGATCCATATTCACTAACTTTTTCAACCCACTTTTCATTATAATTCTTAAAACCCGTGTCCGGTCAAAGTGACCCGAATTATCCGGGACGAAGGGAGTAGATTCCTATATGAAGCAATATTTTTACAATTTTTTCTATTCCCCACTTCTATTTTATCTGTTTTTTGTCATTCTTCCATTTTGCCAATTCTGAATTAAAACTTACGCCGATAACAAATAAGACTATTTTTCATTGATAGAGGAAATATTATATATTCTCACATTATGCTTACCATCCTTGTTGCCGAATTCATATACTTCCTTCATCCCCTATTATGTATCTCAGTTTTCTATTTTGATATCTCCTTTATAAAAGTAGGACCCACATACTACTAATTTTTTAAATTCACTTTTCTTTATATTTTTTAAAACTAGTAATAGTTCAAAGTGAAACATGTATCAAGGGACTATTGTTTGGGAGTGAAAAATGTCAAATTCATAAATTTAAGAAAATAAAAATCTCATTGAAGATGACTCTTTTTTCTTTTTAGTTTGCCCCAACCAAAATGATTCATTATTTAAAATGGAAATACCTTTTATCTCTACTTTATTCTATTTCTCTAATTTTACTATCTTCATTAACAAACAAAATAAAGCTACATAAAATCCTGTGCTGTCCAAGGAATGGGTCATTTTCCTTGGGACGAAGTGAGTATTTATTTGTACATATATGGACGTATGACTTTAGTTACACTAGTACTTAATTTTTAGGTGCTCCACCAATGTTGACCAATAATAGTCCACATGAACACTTTACTACACAGTACTCCCATCTACCCTATAAGAATCCCAACTCAATACCCGCGAATCAGCGAAAAAACTCAACATCTCCGATTCTCAACAGAGAGAGAAATTCCTAAAGTTCCATAACTAATCATAGAGAAAAATGAGTTTCCCAATTACAAAATGCGTACGGCCATGCAGCCGAGCATCCATGCCCACACTCCAAAATGTGAGCACCACTATTACTCCTAAGCGTACCAATATCAGCATGAAGCCTCAATCTCCAAATAAGTTTGAGCAAATGAAGTGGTCGTCGTCGTCGCTGGCCGCGGGCAAGCTGAGCCAGAGGTGGGAGGACTACCAAGGAGTCGACAACTGGGAAGGCCTCCTCGACCCCCTCGACGACACCCTCCGCAGCGAGATCATAAGGTACGGCAACTTCGTCGAGGCCGCCTACTGCTCCTGCAACTTCGACACCTCCTCCTCCTCCTCCTCCTACGCCTCCTGCCGCTTCTCCAAATCCAACATTCTCCCCAATTCAGGCTTCCCCAACACCGGATACCGAGTCACAAAGAATCTCACGGCCACTTCAGGAATCCAGCTTCCAGGCTGGGCCGAGCGCGGCCCAACCTGGATGGCCATGCAGTCCAGCTGGATCGGCTACGTGGCCGTCTGCCAGGACCGCAAGGAGATCGCCAGGCTCGGCCGCCGCGACGTCGTTATCGCCCTCCGCGGCACCGCCACCGGCCTCGAATGGCTAGAGAATATGAGAACCAATCTCACTCCACTGTCCAACGACGACGACGAGCCAATGGTGGAAAGCGGCTTCCACAGCCTGTACACGTCAGCATCCAGCAACAAGCCGAGCTTGCAGACTCTATTAAGAGACGAAATATCAAACATTCTACAGAAATACGGCGACGAGCCGCTCAGCCTCACCATCACGGGCCACTCCCTCGGCGCCGCGCTGGCCACCATCGCAGCCTACGACATCAAGGAGACGTTCAAGCACGCGCCGCTCGTGACCGTGATCTCCTTCGCGGGGCCGCGCGTCGGGAACTGGAGCTTCCGCTGCCGCCTCGAGGAGCAGGGGACCAAGGTCCTCCGCATCGTGAACTCCGACGATCTCATCACGAAAGTGCCCGGGTTCGTCATCGACAACAACGACTTCTCCGGCAGCTACACGGCGGCCGCGGCCGGGTGGGTGAGGAAGCTCGTGGAGGACATGCAGTGGGTGTACGCCGACGTCGGGTGCGAGCTGCGCCTCAGCAGCCGCGACGCGCCCGACCTCAGCGGAATCAACATCGCCGCCTGCCACGAGCTCAAGACCTACCTCCACCTCGTCGATGGCTTCGTCAGCTCCAATTGCCCATTCCGCGCAACCGCTAGAAAAATGATGAACAAAACCCTTGCTCAATAAATTCACCATTCATCTCTAATTAAATTTAACACGTACAGTAGTACATTTGAATGTATACATTTAATTGATTTTTATTTTTACTTTTACCAAGATCCCAAAAATCTGTAAAAGGCATGAGTCATTCGCCACTAGTTAACGTGGAGTGATCATTGTACAAAAGATCAAGAATAGGAAAAATTCGATCAAGATATTTCTATATTTGACTAGCTTCGTGTGGCATGGCTAAAGATTGAAACTTTTTGCTTGGGACTTTTCTAGGGTTGGTAAAAGTGCAGCGCTGATAGAATAATTAAAAAAAAAATCAAAAGGGCGCACTAAGTGGAGTAGCACGTAGAAATATAGGAGGGTGAGTTTTGGGCGGTACTCAAAAAAGTTTTATTTTGTCTTATTTGGGAAAAGAATGAGAAAGGAAATCTTATCAATGATTACTAGAAAAAGGTTAGTGAATGAAATATGGCACCCAGCTCCCACCGACCCGGTTCAGGACAGCTGCTATCGAACCGGGCCGCCGTCCATATGCATCCAATTTTCTGACGGGTCTGAAGATAATCAACATTCAAAGGCCACCGTCCCATATTTTAGGAAATTTATATACTCCATTCAATTATAATTAAAGTAAATAGTGACCTTAAGTCATAGTCTGAATAATGGGAGATTAGTTTCCGTTCAACTTAAAATACTACTCCTTCACCAAATATATATCCCACTTAGATATACATGGATTTTAAGAAATGTAAAGGAAGTGAGTTAAAAAAATCAGTGATATGTAAGCCTTATTTTTATATATTAGTTTTATAATATAATGTAAGGAGAAATTAGTAGTGGAATGTGGGGTGCATAACCAAAAGTAATATACGTGATAAAAGTGAAGTGAGACAATTAATAAGGAACGGACCAAAATGAAAAACTGGGACATATAATGAGTGACAAAGGGAGTACAATACGGGCAAGTTCGGTTTGCAAGATTGTATCTCAATCGAAATTAAATATTAATGTGTTTGGTTCATGAGTTTGAATCTTACAACTCATTTCTAGATGTATAATCATTAATTATTCATAGTCAACGCCCTCCAACTAAAATAATCTCATAACTCAAAACTCACTTGGTATAGTTTTATCTCAGAAACCGAACACTGTATACAATTAATTAAAGATGGTCTTATGAGTTAACTTTTGTTTGATTATTAGATTGTCTAATCAACATTCTGTTGGTGTATTTGAATATTAATCCTTCTACAAAACAGACTCCTCCATTTATAAAAAAAGTAAGATATTTTCATTAAGTTGCTTGTTATAGAGGAACAAACATATGACTTCAATCAACATTTTTAGATCAAAGTATGTGTACACACGTTGAGTCGTTGAGATAGTCCTATAAGTAAGACATTCAGGACAATTCAAGATCTATACATATCAAGTCGAGATCTAGTAAATTCCAGCACCGTCTTACACTACCCAAAAGAAAAAATTGAATTACGCCAATCCTTCAGGAATTACCGACGGATTATTAACAGAAAATAATGGTACTGATGAATTTGATGGATCACTGATGGAATTATGTAGTCTAAATTTTTACCAACATGTAAATTACGGATAGAATTTTCCATTGGTAACACTGTTTACCAACGGAAAGTTGCGGTAAATCTGTTATTTTTTTTATAGTGTACAGTTTTTGTTTCGCCACTTCACACATACACACAAACACAACACACCATGTAAAGATACACACGCGCACGCATACATGAACACATTACACACACAAACTCTATGGGTTGGCCTGATTGAGTTTAAAATTGATTTGGTGTTGATTTCTCAGTTTGACTCCGATACAATTCCATATCATATCTTTGGAAATCCCAATTATTTAGTTATATTTTGATTTACCGTATCTTTTCTATATTTGTTTAGATATTTGTATCTTAGTATTCTAGTCTTATAAATAGGAGATATTGTATTCATTCATTAAAACCAATTAATGAATTATTATTTCTCCCCAAAAATAATGTATGTTTTCCAATCCTAATTTGGATTCCTTCCGCCGATCCTGATTGGACGCCGGAGTACTCTATCAGCCGCCTAGTTATCGTGTTGCCCGACGGGAGGAACTCGCGCACAACTCGAAACTAATATTTCCACCGACCCGACGAAGGGCGCCGGAACACTTTTCGATCGCCGCAAACACGTTGCAGATCGCAGTTAAGGAAAAGGTCCTTAACAACTGGTGCTTTCATCGTGATCTCACCCTCCCACCATCTTTAGAAATCCCAATTATTTAGTTATATTTTGATTTACCGTATCTTTTCTATATTTGTTTAGATATTTGTTTCTTAGTATTCTAGTCTTATAAATAGGAGATATTGTATTCATTCATTAAAACCAATTAATGAATTATTATTTCTCCCCAAAGATAATGTATGTTTTCCAATCCTAATTTGGATTCCCTCCGCCGATCCTGATTGGACACCAGAGTACTCTATCAGCCGCCTAGTTATCGCATTGCTCGACGGGAAGAACCCGCGCACAACTCGAAACTATTATTTCTGCCGACCCGGCGAAGGGAGCCGGAACACTTTTCGATTGCCGCAAACACGCTGCAGATCGCAGTTAAGGAAAAAGTCCTTAACAGACTCTCTCTGTCTCGTAGAAATAGGCTGAAATTTACTTTTTCATTCGTTCCATAGAAATATCCATGTCAATATATGTGTATATTTTCTCATTCTCTTTTAGTGTACTCCCTCCGTCCCTGAAAATTTGTCAATTATTTCCTTTTTTGTCCGTCCCTGTTCACCTTTCACTTTTACCATTTTTGGTAGTGGACCGCACATTCCACTAACTTATTTCCATTTACATTTTATTATAAAACTAATATATAAAAATAGGACTTATGTGTCACTAACTTTTTCAACTCACTTTCTATTATAGGAGTATTTCTTAAAACTCGTGTTGAGTCAAATAGTACCAAATTATTAGGTACGGATGGAGTATCATTTATGAACCCCATCATCCACTACATCATTTTAACTACATTTTCTTCTTATTTACTTATCAATTATACATTAAAACTTATATCATCTTCAAATGGCATATTTTTATAGGACGGAGGGAGTAGTATAAAAACATCGCAGATGTCTATCTCTTTTTTCTAAAAGATGGATCAATGACTGATTAGTGAGATGAAATTGAATTTGATTCATGCTTCATGCAATCTGAATTATCTGATGGAAATACATAGAGAATTAGAGACTGATTGGTAGGCCTGTAAATTCGGGTACCCATAAGTAACCAAATCCGAAAATTCGAGTACCCGAACTCGAAATCTTAAAAATATCATACTCAATATCCGACCTGTATGTAAATTTGGGTACCCTAATACCCGGTACAGGCACCCGAACCTAACTAATCGGGTACCCATAAACCCGAAATTATTTCAAATTTATTCTTTTATATAAATTATATTGTGATAAGAATATAAATTATTAAAAATAACACAATAATACTATTTATTGACTATTATTAAAAGTCTAAACTTCAATTCTAATTCTTAAGCTTTCTCTAGATTATGATTCTATGACTATATAAGGGAGTGATCAATTGCTAACTAATTAGCAATCTCAAATTAAGACTAAATTTTAGCCATTAGATTAGAAGATCTAATGGTTGAAATAATGTCACATGGATTATATTTTTAACTAAGAAAATTAATAAATAAAATTAGAGGGTATTAATCTCAATTCCCTCTCATTAATGTCAATTCCCTCTCATTAAAATCATCTTAAAACTTTAAATTTACATTACTCTCTCGATTTAAATTATTTTTTCGCAAAATATATATCAAATTATAGATAATTTTATAAGGATTCCAACGAGATCTCAATTGCATATGTTCCGACGACGTTCGGATGATGAAATTTGATATTTTTTATTTTAGTTTTCATAAATGTTGAAAATCAAATTTTTATCAACAAATACATTAAAAAATTTCAATATAATGCATATAAAATCTCAATAAAACCATGTGAAAATCTCAATAAATATGTGTTGATATTTTCTTGTACTGGTGTTGATATTCTTATGTAATATTATTGATATTTGTAATACACTATGTTGATATAAAAAAAACATTCACGAAAATTATCATATGATAACATAATGACGATATTACCCTTTTGTTGATATTTTGTCTACTATTTATTGAAATTCGTAAGGTTCAATTTCATCCACTCATTTTAAAATTTAAGGGTGAAGATTTGGTCTTGATTTTGTATTAGGATGCCATAAGCAATAGAAGATGACCCTGACTATATATATTTATATATAGTATATAATAGACGGGGAGTGATCAATTGATAACTAATTAGCAATTCCAAACTAAGACTAAATCTTAGTCATTAGATTAGAAGATCTAGTGGTTGAAATAATGTCACATTGATTATATTTTTAATAAATAAAATTAGAGGGTATTAATGTCAATTCATTCTCATTAAAATCATCTTAAAACTTTAAATTTACGTAACTCTATCGATTTAAATTATTTTTTCGCAAAAAATATATCAAATTAAAGATAATTTTATAAGGATTCTAACGAGATCTCAATTGCATATGTTCCGACGACGTTCGGATGATGAAATTTGATATTTTTTATTTTAATTTTCGTAAATGTTGATAACCAGGTTTTTATCAACAAATACATCAAAAAATCTCAATAAAACCATGTGAAAATCTCAATAAATATGTGTTGATATTTTCTTGTACTGGTGTTGATATTCTTATATAATATTATTGATATTTGTAATGCACTATGTTGATATAAAAAAACATTCACGAAAATTATCATATGATAACATAATGACGATATTACCCTTTTGTTGATATTTTGCCTACTATTTATTGAAATTCGTAAGGTTCAATTTCATCCACTCATTTTAAAATTTAAGGGTGAAAATTTGGTCTTGATTTTGTATTAGGATGCCATAAGCAATAGAAGATGACCCTGACTATATATATTTATATATAGTATATAATAGACGGGGAGTGATCAATTGATAACTAATTAGCAATTCCAAACTAAGACTAAATCTTAGTCATTAGATTAGAAGATCTAGTGGTTGAAATAATGTCACATTGATTATATTTTTAATAAATAAAATTAATAAATAAAATTAGAAGGTATTAATGTCAATTCATTCTCATTAAAATCATCTTAAAACTTTAAATTTACGTAACTCTATCGATTTAAATTATTTTTTCGCAAAAAATATATCAAATTAAAGATAATGTTATAAGGATTCCAACGAGATCTCAATTGCATATGTTCCGACGACGTTCAGATGATGAAATTTGATATTTTTTATTTTAATTTTCGTAAATGTTGATAACCAGATTTTTATCAACAAATACATCAAAAAATCTCAATAAAACCATGTAAAAATCTCAATAAATATGTGTTGATATTTTCTTATATTAGTGTTGATATTCTTATGTCATATTGTTGATATTTGTATTACACTATGTTGATATAAAAAAACATTCACGAAAATTATCATATGTTAACATAATGATGATATTACCCTTTTGTTGATATTTTGTCTACTATTTATTGAGATTCGTAAGATTTAATCTCATCCACTCATTTTAAAATCTAAGGGGAGAGTTTTGTCTTAATTTTAGACTAGGGTGCTATAAGCATTAGAATATGATCATATAATAGACATTAGATGAATAGACACTATTTAATTTTAAAATAAAGAAATTTTTGGCTTAAATCTACATGTGATAAAATAAATTTACTCTAGATTTATCCTACGGGCCAAGGCCCTATACTAAATAAAAATATTTATCACAAATACATAATTAATCGGGTTTAATCGGGTATTAGTCGGGTACCCTAAACCGGAAAAATCCTAGCATTAACTACCAAAACTCGTACCCAAATCCATAATTTCGGGTATTGGGTCGGGATCGGGTACACCCGAAAACCGCAGACTAAATTTGCAGGCCTAGTGATTGGATATAAGTAAATATTACATCAAGTTCTTGAATCATTAGTCTTCAAGAGCATGACTTCATTTTAGAAATTTATGTTTACTATTAGCATTAATTATTGATTATTGGTGCATATTTAACACATACAGGACTGTCTCTCTAAGTGTGTGGTATCACTAAAACACCAATAATTAGTTAGAACCACAAAAGATGTGGGACAAGACGGGAGTGTCGAGTTTGACACCACACTTGTCGCCTGTCGGAAAGAGTCTGCGCGACCCTGTCGATGAGGCCGGTGGCCTTCACGCACTCGCAGGCCGCCTTCTTGTCCCTAGAGGAGACCGCCATCGCCTTAACCACCCTCACCCCATCACAGCATCTGTTGCATGTCCCATCAAGAAGTCCACGCACGGCACCAACGCAGCTTCCACCTCACCACAGCTCACCACCTCGCCTCTATGCACCACTGCCACTGCCACCACCAGCATCGCCAGGATTGCCACAACACCCTTTCTTCTCTTACTTCATTTTCTTTTATCTTTCTTCCTCGGAGAAGTCTTGTGAGGAAGTGTGTGTGTGTGTGATATATACATGTGGAATTTATAGGCTGTGAATGTTGGTATACTATTTGTTATGGTGTTTTGGATTTTTTTAGCTACATTTCCTTGAAAAAGATTAATTAAGATGAGAATGGCCACCTCTTGGTTTCTTGTGTGTAGCCTTAGTTTTTCTTTTCATGCTTCATCATCACCGCTTCTTCTATTACAAACTTACACCGCCAGTCGTATTCTTTTTCGGATTATCCTAAGCTAGTTGACTCTCATTTTCTCTTTAGTATCAATTTCTTTAGTTTTACATTCAAAAGAAATATCTCTTACCTTGAAACAACGAGAGTTCCATAGTTTTGAATATACAAGATTTAATATGAAATTTATGTGTTGATAGTGAATTATTTTCGGCCATTCCATCATCAAGGAGTGAATATATTAGCTTTATATATTTAGAAGCTAAAAAATGTAGTTTTACGGTATAGGTCACTTTCAATATTCAAATATTGAAAAGATATTGAGTACTACTTATTTAATGTTCTTTGGAAAATGCATATGTATACACACTTTAATTTTTGTCCAAGTTGTTGATTAAGCTGTAAAAAAAAGTTTGGAATTACTCCCTCCGTTTCATAGTAATAGAGTCATTTCCCTTTTTAGTAAAATTCCAACACATTTTTCCACGGCTACTTTACTCTCTTTTACTTTTTTCTCTCTTTATCTCTCTACTTTTTTCATTTTTCCACTTTATTCTCCCTTTACCTAACTCACTTAACACAATTTTTCTTAATCTCTGTGCCGAAAAGGAATGCCTCCATTACTATGGAATGGAGGAGGTATATGTTTAATTTTAAATGCTCAATGCTCGACTTTATTTAAACTAGAAAAGTTGTTTCAGTTATTTTAGATTCTCAATGACATTATAATCACCCAAGGCACAGTTCAGTTAATCGGTCCAAGATAAAGTCTGACTAAAGCCATAATTATTCGTTTCGTTGGCAAGATATCAAATTTTCATGGCCCACCACTAATTAAAGGCCCGCAACAGGCTCGTATGGCAGTAACCATTTTTAATCTTTTAGGGTGCCGTTTGGTTGGAGGGATAGCCCAAGACTTTTTCTGTCCATACCCACTAATCTAGCGTTCGGTTTGCTTTACCCCCACAACTCGGCCCATGACAAAAGTATCTCGGCCCGTCTCAGCCCGCCTCCAACAGTAATTGTTCTAGGTGTTATCCCATGACTAGCCATCTGGGGCTTAAAACCACCCCCCCCCCCCCCCCGACAAATTAGTCGCGCCTATGGCTTTTTCTTTCTCCCCCTGGCGCCGCTAAACGACTTTCTGGGCCTAGAGGAGAGAGAAATTTAAATTTTTCAGTAGAATCCACATCTTTCTCTCACTATATAGGCATACATAGGGACGTCAATTCAACCCGAAACCCATGGGTTAGCTCGAATAGCCCGGTAAAATAAGCGGGTTAGGGCTGTAATCTAATTACCCGAATACAAACGGGTTGACCCGAATGGATTGACGGGTTAAACGGGTTGGCCCGAACGGGTTGCGGGTCGGCCCGATGGGTTGCGAGTTTTAATTATAAAATATTAAGTTTTAAGAGTTTTTTATATTTTTTAATCCCCAATCTTCATTCTACACAATTATTAGTCTTATTCAATTTTCATTCTATACTTTTCCACTAGATCCTACAATATCAGCTTTCAAGTTCCACCTCAACTCATTATTGCGCCGTCTTATCATCTGCCAATAGTGTCTTACCACCACCAAAGCCAATCAAGACAAAATTAATAACTAACCCATCAAAATCTCAATATAATTATCATTTTAATAATGATTCTTGTAAGATATGACTTTTTATTTTCATAAAGAATTAGTTACGAACAATGTCATAATAATGACACGAACACAAGCTTTAATTTATGTTGTAATTGATCGAGACGAAAGGCTTCTTTTCAAGTATTATTGAAGAGAACTATAAAAATTTGAAGATTTTATATGATTCCAAACTAAAAAGAAAAGAAGTATCTAAAATTTAAATCATTTTATAGAAGAAAATTTTGATACAAGAGATTATTTTCGAAAGCTTTTAGGCCCGAATAGCCCGATGGGTTAGCCCAAAACCAGGCGGGTTAGGGTTAGGGTTGAAAATTTATGACCCGAAAAATCCATAACCCGAATGACCCGCATCCAAATAGCCCGACGACCCGAATGGGCTGGCCCGAACCCGAACGGATTAGCCCGATTGACATCCCTAGGCATACATATATTACTCTCTATTTTGGTTTGTAGTGGAGAGATGGTACAAATGGTTTTATATGCATATTTTTGGTCTAGTGGGGTTTAGTGGAATGCTCAATTATTTATTTCTTTACAATAATTTAAAATTATAATTAATATTTAATTTTATTAAATACTAGTAATGAATATATAATTAGTCAATCAATTAATTAAACTTACTATTTTTATAATTTGTAAACTAAATTAATAGGAATCTCATTAATCAAACACATTACTAAAATAGTCTTACATATAATCTTAGCAACCAAACAACAAGATAAAATCCATACTAATTTAGTCTTAGACAAGACCCATATTATTCTATCTCATATTGTATCTCACTACTATTTAATCTATCAAACCGAACGTGACCTAGTCCAATTAGCCTAGACCCTGCGAGTCTCCAACTATTTAATCTTACAACCTTCTTTATTTTCTATTGCCTTTAACCCAAATAAAGTCGATCTTATTTTATCCTATATTGTATCATACTGTGATCTTATCTTACAAAATCGAATACCTCCTCACTTGGTGAATGCTAGGATGCAACTATAACTTGGGCTTGTTAGTGTTGCATTGGGCTAATATTGAGTAATTGGGCCACTGTGCATATTTCATTGGGCTGAAATAGACGAATTTTATTCATTACTCTAGTAATTAAGAGATACGGAGTAAGTGGAGTACTATATTTAGTTTTTTGTTCGGATTTTATTATTGTATTATTATTATTTTATATTTGAGGTAATTCCTCCATACACCATTTAATCATTCATTTTATTCATAGAAAAACAAAAGCGAAAAAGTCAATAAATAGTAAAATTCGGCGGGAGAAAACAAATAGATATGTTAATCAAGCTCCAGAAGGATCTAGGATCTCTAAGAAGGAGGAAGCCCCAGAATGATCTAGAAACCCTATTTTCTACTGTATAAAATCTTACTCGCTCGTGTTTCCTCACTACCCCGCGCTCTGTTCAACATTTCTCCAATCACAGCTCATATCTCTGTCACTGCAATTTTTTAGTTGTGAATCGCGATAATGGCCGAAACCGAGACGTTTGCCTTCCAAGCCGAGATCAATCAGCTTTTAAGTCTCATCATAAATACTTTCTACAGCAATAAGGAGATCTTTCTGCGTGAATTGATCAGCAATTCCTCCGACGTAAGCCTCTATCTCTCGTGTTATTTTGTGTATCGCCGTTCAAATATGTGGATCTGTTTTCGTTTGCTGGTTCTTACGTAAATTATGTGGATTGTTATCCGATCTGCGTCCTCTTCCCTATCCACGGGAAGTTAGACAAAAAATTTGGATTTAATTGATGTATTGTCGAGCATGAAGTTGTTGATAGATATAGCAATTTTGTCATTTTTTAGTAGGTAAATTCGTATGCTGTATGTTTCTACAATCATGAAACTGTGGGAATTTTCTGAGCATTTTATAATGGTTGCAGTTAATCTCTGTTACAGTGTTAATAGTGCTTCGTTATTTTCTTTACCTGGATAATTGGACTAGTATTATGTCATAGATCAGAGGTTCCAGGGCATTTGTATATGATTGTTCTAGTATCACATTATGCTTATGAACTCATGTGATTGTTTTGTGTGTGTATGCATTCAGGCTCTTGACAAGATTCGCTTTGAAAGCTTGACTGACAAAAGCAAGCTAGATGGTCAGCCAGAGCTGTTCATCCATATCATTCCTGACAAGACCAATAACACACTCTCTATCATAGACAGTGGTATTGGTATGACGAAGGCTGGTCAGTAATTTGTTCTTGGTTCTTGTTGTATTCCGGCTTCTGCTTAGTTTTATAGCCTTGGTTATGGAACTCACCTTGTTACCTGTTCACTTTGATTTTCAGATTTGGTCAACAATCTTGGTACAATTGCTAGGTCTGGAACTAAGGAATTCATGGAGGCCCTTGCTGCCGGTGCCGATGTGAGCATGATAGGGCAATTTGGTGTTGGTTTCTACTCTGCATACTTGGTAGCAGATAAGGTGATTGTGACGACAAAGCACAATGATGACGAGCAATATGTCTGGGAGTCGCAAGCTGGTGGTTCATTCACCGTCACCAGAGACACTTCTGGTGAGGCCCTTGGCAGAGGCACCAAGATCACTCTCCACCTCAAGGAGGACCAGCTCGAGTACCTTGAGGAGCGCAGGCTCAAGGATTTGATTAAGAAGCACTCTGAATTCATCAGCTATCCCATCTCTCTTTGGGTTGAGAAGACTACTGAGAAGGAAATTTCTGATGATGAGGATGAGGAGGACAAGAAGGATGAGGAAGGCAAGGTAGAAGAAGTTGATGAAGACAAGGAGAAAGCTGATAAGAAAAAGAAGAAGATCAAGGAGGTCTCTCACGAGTGGGACTTGGTGAACAAGCAGAAGCCCATCTGGATGAGGAAGCCTGAGGAGATCACTAAGGAAGAGTATGCTGCCTTCTATAAAAGTCTTACCAATGATTGGGAGGAACACTTGGCTGTCAAACACTTTTCGGTTGAGGGGCAGCTCGAGTTCAAGGCTATTCTGTTTGTTCCTAAGAGGGCTCCTTTTGACCTCTTTGACAACAAGAAGAAACCCAACAACATCAAGCTGTATGTCCGTCGTGTGTTCATTATGGACAATTGTGAGGAATTGATTCCTGAATACCTAAGCTTTGTGAAAGGTATTGTGGACTCGGAGGATCTGCCTCTCAATATCTCCCGCGAGATGTTGCAGCAGAACAAGATCTTGAAGGTGATCCGCAAGAACTTGGTGAAGAAGTGCATCGAGCTATTTTTTGAGATAGCTGAGAACAAGGAGGACTACAACAAATTCTACGAGGCTTTCTCGAAGAACCTCAAGCTTGGTATCCATGAGGACTCCCAGAACAAGGGAAAGATTGCTGAACTGCTTAGGTACCACTCCACCAAGAGTGGCGATGAGATGACCAGTTTGAAGGACTACGTCACAAGGATGAAGGAAGGCCAGAATGACATCTACTACATCACTGGTGAGAGCAAGAAGGCTGTTGAGAATTCTCCATTCCTTGAGAAGTTGAAGAAGAAGGGATATGAGGTTCTTTACATGGTGGATGCCATTGATGAGTATGCTGTTGGCCAGCTGAAAGAATTTGAAGGCAAGAAACTGGTGTCTGCCACCAAGGAAGGATTGAAGATTGATGAGAGCGAGGATGAAAAGAAAAAGAAGGAAGAGCTGAAAGAGAAGTTTGAGGGTCTCTGCAAGGTGATCAAGGATGTCCTTGGTGACAAGGTTGAAAAGGTGATTGTCTCAGATCGTGTTGTGGAATCTCCTTGCTGTTTGGTGACGGGGGAGTATGGCTGGACTGCTAACATGGAAAGGATTATGAAGGCTCAAGCTCTGAGGGACTCGAGTATGGCTGGGTACATGTCAAGCAAGAAGACTATGGAGATAAATCCCGAGAACCCGATCATGGAGGAGCTGAGGAAGAGGGCCGATGCTGACAAGAACGACAAGTCTGTGAAAGACTTAGTTATGCTGCTGTTTGAGACTGCTCTCCTCACCTCTGGTTTCAGTCTGGATGAGCCCAACACCTTTGGCAACAGGATTCACAGGATGTTGAAGCTGGGACTGAGCATTGATGATGATGCTGGTGAGGCTGATGTTGATATGCCTTCCCTGGAGGAAGCTGAGGCTGATGCAGATGGCAGCAAGATGGAGGAAGTAGACTAAATCCGCTCTTTTGCATTACCTTCTCTACTACCTTGTGTAATTGAACTAAACTTGACTAAACTTGTATGCTGCTGATGGATTTTGTAGTATGCAATTAATTAGTCTTTTCAAAGTTGTCCACTTGCAGATATTGATTCATCATTATGCTCATCTAATTGCATAATAGTACTAATATTTGTAACTGTAACCAAGTAAATTTGGACTGGTCTGCCTATGTTATTCGGCCAAGTTGATTCATGGTTCTTAAGTGTACTAGTCCAAAACTATTAATTTTGGGCGTCTAATAACAACTACGACGAACACCCTTTACAGTGGCTTCTTCACGTTGAAAAATCGTTAAAATCTTTAATGAGTGAAGAAGAGGGCATGAATCAGGGGTCCGGGGAGCTATCCCAATTAAAACTAAATTGAAAAAATATTTTTAGGTGATACGGATTGTTAGGAGAGACTTTTATTACATAAAATTTGCATAAATTGAACTACTCTAAAAGAAAGAAAAATGAAAAATATAATAGATTTATTAGGGGCTTAAGCCCCTTGATGGATACATATGCACTGGCGGATCAAAGTGTATTGGGGGAGGAGGTGTAAGCCCTCAAAGAATAATTTTTTATTTTTCTATTGATGGTTTTTAAAATTTAATTCAAATTTAGTGGATACATATGCACTGGCGGATCAAAGTGTATTGGGGGAGGAGGTGTAAGCCCTCAAAGAATAATTTTTTATTTTTCTATTGATGGTTTTTAAAATTTAATTCAAATTTAGTATAAATTATAGTGTAAAAGTCCCTACAAATTATCTAAATTACTCAAATATATTCTTTAAAACAAAATTTAAAAATCTCAGTCACTATATAAATATTTCTGCATTCGCCACTGTATATATGTCCGCCATTTGTTGAGGCTCCGAGCTAGATTGCAATGCATTTTTTTTATTACTTTGAAAATTATTTATTTTAATAGCATTTTAATTGAAAAATAATTTATTTTTTTCGATAATAATAATAATACCTCCTCCGTCCTGAATAATTCGTTTTACTTTGACCGGGCACAAATTTTAAGAAATGTAATGAAAAGTGAGTGGAAAAAAATTAGTGAAATGTGGGTCCTATTTTTATATATTAGTTTTGTAATAAAATGTGAATGAGAATGAGTTAGTGGAATATGAGAACCACTTCCAAAAATGATAAAAAATGAAATTGGATAAATTATATGCGGTGGTCCAAAATAGAAAAATGAGACAAATTAGTAATTGAAAACTAGGCTTGAGTCGGTAACTAAAATCTTCGCAGTCTAGATTCGATCCACACTACTCAGAAAAATTAGGAGGCACTTACCCAACTCTGATTTCCCTCTTCCCCATCTCTTATCAGATTTGCGATGAAGCAGCAGGCATATCGAAATCCTGTGGTTCGATAATATTCCACCGTTTTTTCTCCCAGTGTCGCCATCCGTTTGTTGAAATGTCTCTCTGACTTCACGTGCTTTTTTGTGCATCTTTTTCCGGCTTGGTTGGGTAATGATTTTTGATGTCGGATTGATGACTGTTGTGCATATTTTGGCATGGATTAGTTTCAATTTGAAGCTGGTATTTTAACTCAGTTTTTATCATCTCTACCTTATCCTATTCACAAGTCACAACTATCACTTTTCATTTTCTTAACCAAATCTAAGGCAAGTTTTTGTTTCATGAATGGAAAACGCTTTGCTCTTATTAAGATTGTGCGCCTCTAACTTGTAACCTGAAGTGATCATATGGTTAATTGATCTTACGTTTTATGAACCGTCATCTTTTCAGGAAATCTGAATGTAATTACTGAACTTTTTCTGAAACAAGACTATTTTGTTAATTGCTCTCGACACTGATTTGTCTACTATTTGCATTAATCAACGGTAGGGATGAGAAGTAGCTTCATGACAAGAGTGTAACTTCTCAACCGTTAGGGTGCAGCACCATCAATATAAGGATTTTTTTACCTTAACACCATTGATTGGTATCATTGAAACATGTTTCTCAATTATTTTCATGCACATGTATGTCATAACACTTTGCTTTTGGCTAATTGGATGCTCTTAACTTCTCCAAACAAATAGCTATTTTCTTTTATACAGCTTTATTTGCTTAAGCTAATGGAGTTTTAACATACTTACTACAATACTACTTGATCAGAAAAGCATGGATCGTTGGAGTGGCATCTTGAAAATCCGGTTGCATCCTCATAGCACTACTTCCTACCGAATTGCAGCATCCCTCGCCCTATCCCCTTCTTCGAAAAAGCTTGCAGTATGTGTTTTGGTTACAGTCTTGCATAGCTGAAAAAAGCAACCCAAAAAGAAATAAAGTTGTGAATGGTTACCTTAAAGTTTTTAAATGATTTACGTGAGATAGGTACCTTCTGGAAATGCAATATTCTTTAGTGGAGACCGGGTGGAAGGAACGGAAAATCCAGTGATTGAGAGATTATCTGATCCTCAGAAGATTGCTGAAGTTTTAGTTTCAAAATTTGGTGGATCCATTAATGCCTTTGTTGTGGAGGCTGCCATTTTTAACGGGCCATTTGCTGTTTATAAGGATTTCATCCCCTCTGTAAATGAGTATGGCGAGCCAAAATCGTATGATGCAACTGGATTCCCAGCTTCTACATCACTGGTCTTGCTCTTGTCAAAGTTTCTTGCAGAGGTAATGAACATATCTTATTTATGATCTACCTGTGCGGCTTGTATTGTATGTTTCGATCCTGTCATTTTAAAGATAAATTTAAAAACATCTGTCTGCTTGAGTTGAGACTTCTTCTTGGGACTATACATTATGCTGCTCGCTGAGGTATAACCTAAGTATGGCATTGGCCACTGCATTGCAGGCAAAAAATGTCGTTTCAGGAAAACAAAAAGAGCCATACCTAACTGAAGCTTCTTCGTCATCCCCATGCAAACCACAGACAGCGCTTCTTGGGTTCAGCAAGGGCGGTACAGTACTTAACCAGCTCATAACTGAGTTTGCCTTCTTCTCAGAATCTCCATCCGCTGTCAAAGAAGACAGCTGGATTGTGCCCACTTCAAAGGAGCGCCTCTTCAACAGCATATCCGAGATTCATTATGTGGATGTCGGTTTGAACTCTGAAGGGGCGTATCTCACCAATAAAGACGTGATTGATAGGATATCGGAAGGTCTCCCTCAGAGGCACCTGGGAATCAGGTTTCTCTTCCATGGAACGCCAAGACAGTGGTGTGATGAGAGGCGGATTTGGATCCGTAAGGAGAAGGACGCCCTCGTTCGACTTGTGAAGCTTGCTGCGAGAAGGAATACTGGTAAATTGCATCTCCGTGAGAGACTATACTTTCCTAGTAAACTCCCTGATATGCAGATGCATTTTGAAATTATTGATGCCTTGGATGTTAGTTAAGCTCAAGTTCGAAATTTTTACAGGATTTGATATCTGTGTTTATGGATATTCATCTGATTATAGATTTTGTGTACATAGGAAAAAACTGAGCATGATGAGATGCAGAAATAAGCATGCCATCTCGGATTAGAATCCAGTCATTTTTGCTGTTTATGCATCAGTTATTGAAGCATCGTTCCTTGGGTTTGCTTTAAAAATAGATTAAATAGTCCTGAACTCTAGGTTTGCGTTTTGCACTAAGGGGTGGGATTTCATATTTGGTTATAATCTTTTACTACATTAAATAGATCCAATAAAATGAAATCCGTTTTTGATAAAATGGGTGGATTATATTTTTCCTTGGTTTTTTGCATGAGGGGTGTATTTTTATATTTGATTGGAATATTGTTTTAGTCATTAATAATAAAATGATTTAATTGTAAAACATGTCATTCTATAATATTCTCTCTGTTTCTGAAAAATAGAAACTCTTTTTATTTTGGCCCTTTCATAAAAATAGAAATTTCCATTTTAGTGAACCTTTTTTCTATAAGGTGGGACTCATTTTCACTAACATATTTTTTTTCCATATATCTTAACCAATTCTGTATTTTTAAGAAATTAAGAGAGTATAAAGCATGTCATTCTTTAATATGAATATGCCATTCAATATGTAAACTAGGTCATTATGTAATACATACTCTCTCCGTTCTGTCTTAATAGAGGTCTTCTGGCACAGAGTCTAAAAAATACTCTCTGTGTCCCAATAGATATTAAATGTTTGCTTTTTGGTATGAGATTTTATGTAGTGTTGTTTTGTAAGTTAAAGAAAAGAGAGGAAAAGGTAGAGAAAATGTTATTTTTATTTTAGAAAACGTTTCATTTTTAATGGAACAATCCAAAAAGGAAAATGTTTCAGTTTTAACAGGACAGAGCTCCGTCCTATTAAATGGAGTATGAAACATTTGGGAATCGACACGAGATTTTGTATAGTGTTGCTTTGTGAGTTAATAAAGAGAGAGTAAAGTAAGAGATATGAAAAAGTAGAGATAGAGTTGTTTTTATTTTAGGAAACATTTCATTTTTAATTGAACAATCCAGAAAGGAAAACGTTTTATTTTTAACGGGACAGAAAGAGTAAATGTTTAATGAGTTAAATGGGTGGTCCGTTAATAAAGTAGATAAAGTAATGTGATAGTTGCCTTTTATTATTTGAATTATTATTCATAATATTGGTGCAGTGATACAGTATTTTTAAAAAATTTCTACTACTAATTTGAAGTCAAATTTGACAAATTAAATTACTGGTTTCGAGAACTAAATGTTGCATTTTTGAACTAAATGCAATTTTACTCACAACTTAAATTTGAAAAATTAAATATTGCATCTTTCCAAAACGTATTAAGGAATATGGATAACACTATCCATATCGATGAAGTATGTTTTTACATACTCAATGAAGCCAAAGTGATAAAAAAAATATATAGAGTATGACTGAACTAGCAGTTATAAAGAACTCAACGAATCGAGAACTTCAGAATATGAAAATTCAAAGTAAAATAATATTCAAAGTTTGTCTTTTTAGTCCAACAATTAGACATTTATATAGTAAACTTATGGAAAAATAAAACTTAAGAAAATAACTAAAAGAAAAAATAAACAAAAAGGAAACTCTAATTTTGTAGAAGGAAACACATTACTCCATCCATCCCCAAAGAGTATGGACATTTGGTTTAAACGAATTTTAATGCACAATTGGTAAAAGAAAAGAAGAGATAGAAAGAAAAAGTTTTAAAAGTATTATTAGTGGAGAATGAATCCTACCTTATTAAAGATAAATGAGTTTAAAAAATTAGAAAGTTCATAGTACTACTAATATTTTTCTAATTGAAAATATATTTTTTAATGTTGAATATGTAGATATATTTTATTTTAAATAGTGGAGTGAAATTTTGTTGTGAAATAAAATTTAAGTTAAGTTAAATTAAATTAATAATTTTTAATATGTAAATAAATAGTACTTCATAAATTTAAAGATGAAGATCCATTCAGTACAAAAGTTGACTTTAAATTAGTCAAATTAATAGGAGTATAAAATATGAGACGAACACAAACCAAACCTTGGCTCAGGTTTTACCACGGTTATTGGTCAAGTATCGTGTTCAATAATTTAGAGAGCCAACTACCTCTCATCTGCGACAAACGAACTAAACCATCCCAGCATTTCTGGAGCTAGAGGCCACTGATTTCAATAATCCATGGCCTCTAACAATCATTTCTTGCTTATGTTTGCTGTAGCTGTGCTGTCGTTTCTTCCAAGAACTTCTCTTTCCATCCCCTTTGTCGTTTTTCATGGTGATTTTCCTGTCTGCTGTGATAGATTTACTTCTGCGTTTCTTGTTGGGTATATTTGCTGTTTTTGGTTTTATTTAGTTTGCTGTTGGCAGTATTTGATCAATGAGTTTTCCGATCGATATTTTTTGGAGTTACAGATTAGCATATTTTATGAGCTTCTCTGCCTTCTGGTGCATCATTGTTTTGTTTATTTAGTGTTGGAATATTTGTTTTAGTGTCTCTGTTTTAACTACCATTGGGAGAGTTGAAGGCCGATTTCGATTTGGTGTTTTTCAGTTGCTTTGACTCCTATATGGAAAGGATAAAGATTACTCCTTTATGGAGTTTTCACTTTTTATTCATTGGGGGTTTGTTTGGAAGCATTTCTAGAAAACTCGATATTAGTATATATTCTTTAAACAGAGGCCAAAGCTGAGGTTGGTTAATAAGATGTTGACTGTAACAAAAGAATGAGTTATGGTTGCAAATGAGAAGAATTATGATAGCCTGAACTCTGAAGCACTATTGAAACTTGATTTTCGAAGGTGTTTTTGTGTGTGTGTGGATATTGCTTCCTCTTTCTGGAAATAGCATGTTTTCAGTTCTTGTAACTAGAATCTGAACCATTTACTTTCTGCATTTTCAGTAGTTGACTTATGAATCCTCATTGTAATATATGGCTTTGTTGTTTGGCTTAATGTTGCAGGAATATCGGACAAATGTAATAACAAAGGGATTTCACAGTTCACCAGTCTTCTCAGCGATTGGTCTGGTGCACAGGGACATTGCATGTATGTTATTGCTGTTTCGATTGTCTAATTATACGCTACTCATTTCTGCCATGGTAGAAGAATTGTGCATTTTAAGACCTAGCATTAAATCGAACTTGTTATGATTCCTGGGAATAAGATTTTGACTGTAGCAAGGGAATAAGATTCTTTGTGTCTGTCACCAGAAAGTTTAGTTTGCTAGTTGAGGACAAACCAGTTTAGATAGACATTGCTTAATATCTTTAACCGAAGAGTTATTGACTCTGCAATGCCAAACCATCCTTGTTAATTTTGTGGCAAATGGAACTAATTATTTCTTGTTATCTTCTCCTTGCCTTTCTTTTAGTGAAATAGGAAATGGTGCACTGGATTCATGGACTATGCCTTTCTTTGAACAGGTATTATTATTTCGTCATGAAATGACTAGATAATCACCTCTCTTATGAACAGAAACACAGCAAATGATGCATTCTGATTTTGTGATGTAGACAGCCATAGCCTGTGAGAAGGTACTGTAACTTTGTCCAAGGAGTTACTCTATTGACAAGGAATTCTTTCTCAGGGAGAATGCGTTCAACTTACAGGTCAAGAGCATGAGTGAGCTCAGTGGAGGATACAACATTGTCGGGCTCTCACAGGTGATATCAGATTGTCAATTTGCGAGTTCTGAGCTTACTCTCTTCTTCAGTCGTAAAACCTCCCTGTTGAATAATGTCATCTTTAAACGGTTTCCATCCTCATGTAAATCTCGATCTTATACTTTTCAGGGTAATTTGGTTGGGAGAGGCGTCATTGAGCTCTGTGACGGAGGACCCCCTGTAAGTGTATCACTGGATTTGTTTTGAAAGATTATTTTTTCTACATATATTTAGGATTCTTTCCTGCAGTCTACATATTTTTAATCTTCCTTTCAACCTTTTAGTAGTATGTGTCTAAAATTATTATACATACAAATTATTCAAATAGAAGAGACTAAATATTGCACATCCTTTCAGATATATGTATCTGGAATCCTTTCAGATATACTAATCATACTTTAAATTGCTGTTGTGATTGCTTCAATGCTCTAGTCTCAACTGGCAACCAGTAGTTTTATTTGCACATTCTGTTGTCAATAAGAACGGACGCATTCTTGTTCAAGTTCTAACTGTAATCTGCAAGCTGCACTTTTTATAGAAATTCTTCATATTTGTCACCTTGGCAACAGGTCAGAAATTTTGTATCTCTGGCAGGTCCACATGCTGGAATAGCTGCCATTCCTCTCTGTAAAGTAAGTTTTCCTTTTAGACTTGTTAGACGTCATGCTATTCAATGTCTTGTGATCACTAAAACAATAACAGCTTTAATACCTCATTACTGGGTTTTAACGAAGTTCCTGTGGAAAGATCTGAACAATTCATATGGTTAGAGATGGGCCAATTCTCTATTTCATATACCAATTGTTTCTCATGGCCTAAAAATTGTGTAGTGTGTACGATAATGTATTGTGCCTGATTTTGCAGTCAGCTTGGTTTTGCATTTTAGTGGACTCTTTGATCGAGTTGGCAGTTTACAGCAACTACGTTCAGGTTCACTATTCTCCACATATTGGTTGATTCAAATATTTACAGATTCTGCTGGTACATTCACACAAATAAAGGAAATTATGCTTTGCTTTCTGGGCCAACTTTAATTATATGTATATTCCTTCCGACTATAACTCGTTCGTTGTGATTAGCCACCAACATGTTGATCAATATCTAACCACGCTTCATTTCATTTTCTTGGCTGAAGTACTCAATTCAATTAAACACACTTCTTCACCCTTCTGAATGTCTAGCTTTATGTGGTTTGCAGGAACATCTAGCGCCTACTAACTACATCAAAATTCCAACAGTGAGTTAATATGATCTTCTTTTGAAACTATAGTTCTGCAGTATTTCTTCTTCAATCTCGATACGCCCTCACTACATCATTTTATTCTATCTCATTTTGAAGCTTTCTTTCACATTCAGTTAGTGTATAAGTTGCCATTCATTGTCGGATTTATTTGATTGGAATGGGCACACTTCTTTCTCATGATCAGGACTTAGATTCCTATGAAAACGGATGCAAATTCCTCCCCGTGCTAAACAACGAATTTCACAAGAACTCCACATACAAGAAGCGATTTTCTAGCTTGGAGAACTTGGTGCTAATCAAGGTGAAGTGGAACATAGTGCTTAATTAGTAATTTTTTGTTTTACTAATTTTTGTAGTATGGCTCAAGATTTTGTTTCTTCACTTTCATTCAGTTTGAGAACGACGTTGTTTTAGTGCCGAAAGAGACCTCTTGGTTTGGGTATTTCCCTGATGGCTCCTGGGACCCCATTTTGCCAGCACAAGAGGTATTACGCTTTATTTCAAATATTTCATCTTTTTCATAGATTTCATATTGATTGTTACATATTGTAAGGTCATTAGCTATGACTCCTTACATTTATATCCAAAAACCAATCTTGCAGACAACCCTGTACACCGAAGATTGGATTGGCTTGAAGACCTTGGATGAGGCTGGGAAAGTGAAGTTTGTCAACGTGTCAGGGTCTCATCTAGAAGTTTCCTACGGCGAAATGAAGGACTACATACTCCCATACTTGCTCGAAAACAGCATTGCACTACCAAGACTGTCTAAATCAGCCCATGCCTCGGCCTGGTCTTCTCATGATGGGAAGAAGCTCAAGCTGTATGCTTCTGATTGAATACACTAAATTTTGTAGACCTATTTCAGATCAGTCGAGATCTTCTATACCACGACGATACTGTGATTTTAGTTGTACTAACATGAACTTTTTAATGTATCCATTCTCAGTCCTAAATAAAGATCTGCCTTGAGTTCAGATTCTGACATTCTTGTCTGAATTTGTTATGAAACCATATAGAAATGGACATATTGTTCTTAAACCTAAGGTTCAAAACTCAGAGAGAGAGAGAGAGATTTAAAAAAAAGCAAGCAAGGCTGATTATATTAGATGAAGAAGTGTTGTGCTTATACATAGGGAAAGATGAGCCAAGAAGTGAGCTCAACTCGAAGTTACAAGACAAAATAAAACCCTGGTAAACAAACGCAGGATGACCACAACCTCTGTGACTGTACACTAACCAAATCCGGTAACTCTTCTTTGGCAATTGTACTCATACATAGATCCCTCTCACTTAGATGGACAACCATCAACCACTCGGAAAAAAAACCCTTCTTTATTCCCTAATCTCTCACGCCCCATCAATAAACATGTATGTCCACTCCCATACTCCTTGACACTTTCTGCCCTGTCTGGCAGCGAACCCACAGGTACGACAGAGTTGATATAGCTGCTTGACTCACAACCTGCACCCTGCAAGCAAGGTTTACTTCACTCTCACCTGCTTCCCCTAATTCATGGTTCTCCTCGTATCCATCAAGGTCCGACTCAGTAATCAACACCAATGAGTTGTCGTCAAATTCTTCCACATCCCATCTCTCAGGTAAGCTCAAGCTAGTTATTGGAGAATCACATTTCTCAATCCCAGACTCGTTCAACCTATAGTAATAGTCTTCAACAGCCTGTGATTTGACAAGGCAAAGAGAAATGCTACATTAATTCCAAGTGATCGATATTGTAGATAATTTCAACCATAAACATATAAGGCAATTGTTATGCCTTGTATAATCAAGCACACCTGCCGCTGGGAGGAGGCTAACAAGACCCTTGGCCTGATAGATCTCACATACTCATATGCAGCTCCAGGTGTCATGTGCTTGTATTTAACCTGTTATTATTGAAAGATAAATTTCGAAAGAAAATAAAATCTTTGAAACAAAACTGGATTTTGCAATTATGTGAAGATTCTCAGGTTAGGTTGTATACAAGGTAACAGAGAACAATTGTAGTGCTTCGTCCTCGGCCAGCCTTACAGTGAACATATGTAGTTTTGCCACAAAGTGCATTGCCTGTGACAGATGCACGAGTATATGTGAGAAAGCAGTGAAAGCTCGTTGAAAGTAAGAATATAAAATTACACTATGAAAACTGTGTTATGTGACTAAGAATCTAACTACAACTTACCATGGATAAATTCTACAGCTTGGCATATATCTCCTAGTGATGGAGCAAAAAGGTAATCTCTTGTAGGTATTAACAAGTGTTCAATGCCGTGATCCTTCAAACGGTAGACGAAACACATTATTCAACATAAACAAAAACCTGATGAGAAAACAAACCTACTAGCATCGCATGATAACATTTTATTTATTGCTCCAAATCTAAATGCCTAGAGAAGATAAAACTTCCCACTTTCATTAAAAATCAACTCAATGACATCAACTTATATGTATTTTAAAGCCTCTACAGCATGTCAGCCAAACTAGATGAATAGTTAAATCCTTAACAAATTGGACATGAGGTGAAAATATATGATGTTTGTGATGAGATATAGTATGAAGAACTAGGTAAAAATATTACATTATCATTCATCGCTAAATTATCTCATAACAAAGGAAATATCTCACAAATATCAGATAGAAGGAAACATTAAATTTTTTTAAATGGTTGAGTGTAAAATGGTCAAGGGAGTAAAATAAACTTACGTGATATAGTGAACTCGGAACTAAAGTCTCATATGATTCGTTTAAAGTAACAACCCCACCTACGCCAAGAGCTCTCAAGCGCGGCACATCAGTTGGAAATGGAACAGCTCCTAGCAAAACATACTGGAATAATAGAAAATCCAATAAAGGCTTGACAAAAAAAACACGAACAGAGAAGTACTTTATAAAAACTACGCTGTAGAAAGTTCAAATGTTTTGTTTCATGTATCAGGTGCCTACATAATTTTATGCAGGTTGTTATAAATTCTGTGTAAATTTACAAAATTCCAATAACATTCATAAATAGAATCATCTAACACAACCAGAAAATATGCAGAAAAGTTTCCAGAATCATAACTCTAGACCATTGATGACGACAAGAAGGAATACCTAAACGACACAAAAAAGAGATACCCAAAATACAAATAAGAATCTTCAACTGTCTCCACAAGATTTAATCAGATCCCCTTACAAGGAAATCATTTCCTTTATATGGGCTGAGGCTCAGGTAAGCATACCAAGTGCATTCTCTATATTAGTAGTAATATCTAGACAGGGTGTTTTATTTTTTTTATGAAAAATGAGTCTTAATTTCCAGACAGGCTAAAGTAAACACAAGACCAAGAGCCTTACACAAAGAGGAATACTAACACTCATTCATCAAATCAATGACAAATAGATACAAAGAAGAAGAGCCATAAAGCTAGAAGATATACTGATAAGTGGAATCAAGGGGTAATGTAATTAATATATACCTCATCAACCCTATCCCACCACCTGAACTCGGACTGAATCTTATTCCTGAGAACATTATACAACAATGTGGGATAGAAAAGAGCACGAGCCCCAGCCCCCACCAACAGCCTTTTCGGATCCCAAATAACCAAAGCCCCTTCACAAACTTGCTCTTCACCGCACTCAGAATCCCCCTCTTTCAATTCCTCAATATACATCTTCTTTACTGCAGTTACAACCCAGATTCAACCACACCCAAACGGAAACGCTCAGCGCAATACTAATTAAATACAACAGGCCCAGAAATTTACATTAAAAATTCAACCTTTTCACTAAATGATCAAAACCACAAGAAACAGAGATTTAGAAGAAAAACCCACTACCCTTTCACCTCGAATATCAACAACAACAAAACCTCCTATGTCCCTTAATTGTACACCAATTTCGATAATCCCTAGGAATAGAATGCAAATCGGGATCAAGAATGAGCATGTTCAGGAGAGAGGGCTATCAGTGGTTGTTGGGTGTAGTTTTCTTGCAAAATGTGTGCGACCCAAAAAAATAATGCAATGTAACGCCACTTCAGTTTTTCTCTCTCCACCTTTCCTTTTCACTCAACTAAATCTGCTGAAAACCGGAAAGCCACAAAAATCGAAAACTTTACATGTGTGGTTTGATGTCCGAAATTCAAATCGGATATACCCATATTCGGATCCTGGATACCCGGGTCCACTTGTCCTATAGTTTTGGATCATTTAAATTTACAAATGAAATCTATTTATAGGAAATATTCGAATAATTTATTGTGGAATAATTTAAAGAGGAAATATTCGCATAATTTATTGTCACAATAAAATTTCAACGAACAGCAATAATATTTGGACAATGGGGAATGTTATGTTTGATCAATTGATCACTTTTTGGTTTGTGGTTACATTTCTAGTGCCTCTACTTGAATAATTAAGTGTTTTCTTGAATGAATATTTGTCCAAAATTTATTCTCAACTTTGGGAATATTGCAAGATCTCTTATAATTTATAAATTCCATTTGTGCGTGACAATTCTTTAAGACAAGGTTGGTGAAGAAGTATAATCACGTTATTTTCAAAACAAAATTCCCATTTAGGAAGAGTTTTAGACCAAATTAGGTGTCACGAGTTTATTTATAAAGGTTTGACATTAACCCGGGGACCAGGACCCGAACCGTACCCGTTGGTATGGGTAACGGTTTAACCGATTAATTTGTGTATTCATTAATGCTGAGCGTTACTATGCTCTTAATTTCCATTTATTAAGATTTCATTAGTGTACAATATTAATTAGTAAATAATTAGAGAGTTGAGACTTCCCTTTGACCGTTACTTATCTATAAACCATTGTTTTACATGAGCAGCGGTTTTCTATCAAGCCGCATCCTGTTTTCCTATTATTTTATTTTAAATTACCATAGGACAGCTAAGCTGTCATTTGATAGTATTATTTGATTAGTTTAAATTATTGTATTTTGTATTTCAAAATTATAATAAGATTTATTTTTTTAAAATGAATCATGAAAACCAAATCTAATCTAGTATTTCCTAATTAAATCAATCAATCATCTTATAGTTATGAAAATTATAATTTATACTATGGACTTTGAAAACAATATGAGTTTTAATAAAAAATTGATTAACTATGAAAGAGATAAAAAAAAATTGAATGGATTATTGTTATTAGAAAAATCAAGTCCACCTCATAAAAAAAATATTGGCAAAAATAAAATTGATAAGTTTTATAGGATGAAATTACTAATATTTAAGAACGGAGGGAGTACACTCTAACAAAGAATAATAAAAATAAAAAATGATATTTAAGAAACGGATATAAAACCCCACCTTTGTTGTAGATACTTAAAATGTTATAAACATGAATAGTGGACCAGAAACTCAACATATAGATGATCTTATCCGTTCAGATTACTGCATATTGTGCAGATTCAGACGCTGATTATAATATTGGTAATTTAGGAGTACATATTGTGACTTGAGATATCAGAGAGCGACTGCAACCTATATAAAATACTATTCATACTCCAACCTATATAAAATATTCATAGTCCAGAATGTGCTTTTCAGTTTTCAGAGAGTTAGTCGTCTAGGATTTATTTTAACTTTTTGAATAATTATATACTATTATGAACAGTATTTATAACTTATTCATGTAATAATATGTGAAATATGACATTTGGTAATCGATATATCAAAGTTAAGGTGGTCTTTTTTTTGCAACAAAATTCCATCAAGCCAAATTTGTAGATTTTATGCATACTCATTACTCCATCAATATTCTTTGGATGAAAATCCATCACTCAAAGTGCAATTGTACGTATTAATTTTCACAAGCTAATAAATATCAGAAAATTTTCAAAACCATTTGGTACGTGATTCCATTGTCTGCTCATATATAGTCATAGATACGTTAGATTAGTTGAGTTGGTACATAAGATGCTAAAACAAAGTTACTCCTATTTCTTATCTACTACAGTAATACTATAATTAATATTTTAATTAAAGAGAATCAATATGATCAGTGTCAAACCTTTACGTCATTATATCACATGAAAATTGCTGGTTTTGCTTTGTTTATCTTCATTTTTGTGTTTAAAATAGATGTTAGACAGTTAGACTTCCATGGAACAACTTTGTTTACGTACGTAGTGTTGGCATAGTAAAAATAGTATAGTAAAAATAGTACTTTTAAATTGTTATAACTTAATTGACTCATTTTTCTTTATGATAAAAGATAAAACATATAATTTTATTTATTTTATTTTCATTCATATTTACTCTTAATCTCTTATATTCCATCCTATTTTTTATTTTATTTTTATCTTCATTTTATTTTTAACTCACTAAACCCAATTTTTTTAAATCTCATAAAAAACATTGGAGAGAGATAGTAACCTTTAAGCCGTGTTATGTAATTATATTAAAAGGATAACACTTTTAAATATACAATAAAACCATGCAATGATAATATGGCCTGCCACAAATTTTTGTTAACAAATGTAGTCATAAAATATTAAAAAAATAGTATTTTTAAATACATTTACATGGTTATTATATTTTAACAAATTTGGATAGAGAATGAGACTGTATATTTTAATTTAAGCAAGAAATAAGACAAACACAGGAATCGCAAACCATATTCTCAAAGTTGTGATTCTTATTCATGGCATTTTGGACAATGAACAATACTCCCTCCGTCCCCAAAGAATATGCACTTTGAGTTTGGTACGGATTTTAATGTAAAATTGATAAAGTGGGAGGTAAAGTGAGAGAGATGTAGAGATAAAAAGTAATTAAAGTATTGTTAGTGGAGAATGAGTCTCACCTCATTAGAGAGAAAAGACTTTTCAAAATTAGAAAGTGCATAATCTTGTGGGATGAACTAAAAATGAAATAGTGCATATTCTTGTGGGACGGAGGGAGTAGAAAACTAATACTACTATACAGATTTCTGGAAATTTACCGACCATGGATTGGGAATCTTCTCCGGCAGCAACAGCGAAGCCTCACCGGAGCTCCAAATAACTGCTGACGATGTCAGCTCCCTTGACAACAGAGCCGAAACCAAGCCTTTTTAACAACTAAGCAAAATATTTCACCATTCGCAAACAATAGCAGAAGAAGGAATAGTAATCAATGATTCTCAAGATTCACTTTCTATCTTTTGCCCGTTGCAATTCTAACAAGTTGAGCAGTGTGTCCATTGCTACTTCATTTATATCCTCTTCAACACTATCCCTACAGCTAAAGTCAACCAACCAGCCTAATTAAGAAATGGCCAAAAACAAATGGTTGATCAAAGATGGACTTTTGTCAATCACCGAGAGCTAACTCCTAATAAGCATACAAAAAGGGTGTCCTAGTCTACATAATCATACAAGAATAAAATGAACAAAATGCATAGCTGAATCCATCTTCATATAAAGCTTATCAGCATTCTGATGGCCTACTAGATGGAGGAACTAGATATTTTATGGAAATGTTGTAAAGATCATAACTTGCAATCCAAAAATAATCTTGACCTTTAAGAACATTCATACTTACAATCATAGAACTTGAATGGAACTATCATCCTGCATTGATGGTTAAATACAGCAGCAGTCCAATTGATAGCACAAACAAATCTCACCAAAAGAAAATTTTGAAGGGATTCAGCAGATCAAACCAGGCTAGATTCAGACCTGTACTCAGGTCACCTGGTTCACTTGAGCCATTAGTCGGACAAAGAAGCATCATCTTTAAATATTAAACCAGCAATAGGTCGTTGGATACATGGAGCAGAAAGATTTAAAACACTTGAACAAAACAGTAATTCATGATACCCATAATTTAAACATAATATATCCGTGCTAAGGTGCTATGATTGATACATAATTGACAGAGAGAAGAATAAAAAAATACAATGCTGGACTGATAAGATCAGCTTCCAGCTAATAATGATACAAACTTACAGCTGCAAGCAAAGCAGCACAAGTCTTTGAGTTAACTTGACTACTTGCTACCAGCCACTATATCCTTCCACAGATGAAGTCGAAGCTTTCTGGCCCCTTATTTGCTTTCTGAACTTTGCTATAAACTCGTCGGCCTTTCTATCAACTTCACTCCCAAGTTCACCATCTGTGTCAATGTTAGGAATAGTTTCATCCTCAACCAAACTCTTGTCAAACCCTATCTCCCTATCAACAGACTTAGTAGAACTTGAGTCATCAATGCCTTGTTTCTCTTCACCGTGGAGCTTGGAAATAGTTGGTTTTGGCTTCGGCACGGAGAATATACTCCCAGATTCTTGGTTTTGATGATCAACTGGGGGAATTTCTGGTTTCTCCTCTCTTCTTTTAATCAAAGAATCTGCTGCTTCGGTTTTAACAAATCTACTCCCAAACTTGCTTTCACCTCGACTAGGGTACTGCTCCTTCTGATTCACAAAGTACCTCTTCGGTTTGATTGTCCTAACAGACTTAGCTCTTGCTGGGACCTTAGAAAGGGTTGAGGATTTCACATCACTGTCAAATGATTCAATAGATTGTTTCCCTTTTCTTACTTCCTCTTCAACACCAGAGCTTTCAAGGTTGTTTCCCAAATCCCCAACACTGTCCATGTCTGAAGAAGTACTACTGCTAAAGGGGTCAGAATCTATGGAGTCTGCTTTTGAATGTGAGGCAGAAAACACCCTTTCACTTGAGCTTCTCAATTCAGGATTACTAGAAAACTTCTTACCACGGAGTGGCCTATACTTGAGATGCTCAAACTCAAATTCCCCAACAGAGTGAGGCCTACAACTATGTGCAGGTAGCTTGGAAATACTACTACCACTTATTTCCTCCTCAGTTTCCATACTCCCGGATCTCGAGCGCCAAGGTATTGTTGATTGTCCAATTACCTCCCCAAGCTTCTTATCCAAATTGACAACAATCCTAGCATCATCACCATCTTTATCAGTGCCCATAGTCTCATAATTTTTACTACTAAACTCATCTACTTTCTTGAATTCTTGCTTATCACTAGCATTATCGGCAGTCCTCGACTTCAAACTCCTAATGGGTAAATTCAAGAGCTTAAACTCAGTCTCAGAGCTTCCACCATTAAAACACTTAGCATTAGAGACAACTACCAAAGATTCGGAGCGCCATGCTAGATTCCCATTCCTCTCATTTTCATCATTTGGCACGAAAGATCTAATCTTTGCAGCACTAGGAACTACACATTCATCGTTTCTTACAAACTGATCATCACAATTCACATAATTATGCAAAATATCATTTTCACAGCATGCATTTTCATAACCATGGTCGAAAATTGAAGTTATGTGAGAAATCCCAGATAAATAGGAGAGGGAATCATCACCAGTTGTGGGATCTGCAGATTTTGGGGGGACTAATCGAGAAGTTCTTCTGCCGAAGATGCCGTAAGAGACGGCGATTCCGATGAAGAAGTGGTGGATAATCTCCCAGCAATCGGTGAAGACGGTGTGGGTGATGAAGTCGGGCGCTTGTGAAGGAAATAGTGGAATGGCGAGAACAAGGACGAGGACTATGAGGGTTTTGCATAGGGCGTTAGAATCGGACTTACTTGGGATGTTGCGAGTGTTGAGTTGAGGTTCAAGTGTGAACGGAGAGTAATTGGGCGGCGGCGCTGCTGCCATTGTAGTTATGCAGATTGGGTGACAACCAGGTAAAGGAGACATATTATAACCATAGGCACGACTCTGGAGGAAGTGGGCGACCAATTTTTCAAAAATAAACAGAAAATACAAATATAATGGCATCAATTTTTAAGAAAAGAGTCAACTGCGTAAATCTTTCACTTTCGCACATAAATGGTACCTGATCTTTATTTTATATCGTTTTTAGTATCCCATAACAAAAATAACCCTACGTACCAAAAATGTGATTTTTTGTTATAAAGGATATTTTTGGAAATTTCAATTAAATAAAACCAAATATGTGATTTTTTTTTCTTCCTTTCTTATTTCTTTTTTTCTTCTTTAATTTATTCTTCTTTCTTTTTTTTCCTTAGTTTATGTTTCCTCTTTTTTCATTTCTCTTCTTTTTTCTCCTTTCTTTTTAGAGTTTTATATACATCTAATTGCATTCATAATATAAATCAATAACAAAACACCTAATTAAATTAATTATTTAAAGTAATTAAATCAATATAATATTTTTAATTAAATTATTTATACTCATTTTAGTGTTGAAACACCTCACTAAAAATATTCAACTCTTTATCTTTATCGTTATGAATACAATTCACAATCTTAGATTTTGATTAAGACTATACCGATTAGTTATTAATTTAATATAAAAAATAATTATTATTTATTAATTACTTCTAAATTTTTACTATTATAACAATAATATTATTATAATAATTAAATATAATTATAACTAATTATAATTAAATAAATTTAAATGATATTAAAAAATAAATTAATTATTAATTTATAACATCAAAATAATAATAATAATAATAATAATAATAATTAATAATAATAATAGTATAAAGAGTGAGAAGAATGAGAGAAAGTATTATGATATCACTTTTGGTACTAGTTTTGTCAATGCCCAAAATACCCTTTATGACACAAATGGAAAAATTAATTTGTTTAGATGGTATTTTGGGGTGAAAATTGCATCAGTACCAAAAATGTGATTAATAGGTACCAAAAAGATATAAAATAAAGATCAGGTACCATTTATGTGCAAAAGTGAAAGATCAGGTACCATTTATGACCCTTCCTTGGACGACACTGGATTTTATGTATATTTATTTTGTGTGTTAAGTGGAGAAAACAAAGTAAGAGAGAGGGAATAGAGTAAAGATAAAAGTGTTTCTATTTTAAGTAATGAGGACAAACCAAAAAGGAAAGTGAATCATCTTTAGTAGGACGGAGGGGGTATAAAAATAGTTTAAAATATAATTTTCATAAAAAATTATAAAATAGCATCAATTTTTGTCTATCTAATAGTAGCTCTTTTATATTTAACCTCGACTAAAATAAACATGTTAGGTGTATTACATTGTGGCATAACGAAAAGCTCACAGTTTTTGTTTATGGACAGAAGGAGTATTATACTACTATATACTAGTATAATACATACTATACGAAATTGCAAGTTGTAGGTGTTAAATGAGGACAATGATCCGTGGTCTCAACTTTTTAGGCATATTTTTGTAGCATGTGTTATTAATATTAGTTTACTTCATGCATTTATTATCGTATAGTGTCGATGTTCCTAATTATATTAGGAAAAATTGTAACTATGATTCATATAAAGTTGAAACTATTTATGTGATAAATTCTTATTGAGTTTATATTCGTGTTACATATTATGAAGCAAATTAAATTATGAGAATCACATGAACTAAGTGCATCAAGAAAGGGCCAAATTACTATTAATGCATTGAATCTTGTTAAGATAGCAATAACTTGTCGGGGAAAAGGTCGAGAGGTTTTACTTACTGAAATTTCTAAGTTTTGTATTAGTACGTATGAAATAATTAAGCTTAACATAGAAGATGAGTGTATAGTTCGAGGAAGATGAACAAGCTCATAAGTTAAATCACGTTTTGATAAAGTCATCACATATTTAATGCATGACATAGTTGATCATAACGATTCCATTTATGCATTTAGAAGAACGGACTTGGATCATCTGTTCTGATCTTTGGCATTTGTGGTTTAAACGCACAAGCCACAACATAAAACACAACATGTACGATTTTTTTATTTCAATTTTTTTTATTTGAAGTACATTATTTCTTGTTGTGCAACAAAGGAATCTAGTCATAAAAGAACCTAATACTTTGTCTTGCAAGATGTAATCCATCATGAAGTTTGCGTTGTATGAGTTTGAAAGTCAGTACGAAAATTTATTTGGATGTGTATATAAATAAAAGGTTTTTACTGATTTTATATGAATTGGAGATCTTGCTTAGAAATATTATTTTAAGGTAAAGATGAAGTTTTTTCAATGATATATTGTTAACTAAATTGTCATCGATCATACCAGTATTATTTTAGTAGGAAAAGCTTGATTCAATAATTGAGTTCATTAATTGTTTTATATCAGAGAATAACTGTGAAATTACCGTATATTGAAAAAAATGGAGTATATGTATATAGGGAGATGTTAAAATGACAACGCTATTTGTGATGATACCATATCACCACTCTCAGCCGTTAGATCTTGGACAAGATGCATTTTTAACATGACACCTGGCAGACTCAATTTTCTTAAAAAAATAATTAAAAAATTGCAAAAGGCTATAACTGGGAATAACAATTCCAGCCGTTTCTCTCTTCACGCCAATTACGATCTTTCTCTTCCATCTCTCTTTCTTCTATTTTCAGCATTAATCTATCAAATCTTTAGCCAAAAACCGCCACCGCTATATCCAGTCTCTGCAATTCTTTTTATCTTCTGCGGTATTTGCATTCAGTTCTCTGTGATTTTTCTTTCAATCTTTAGTCAGTAGTCAATCCATGGAGAAGATGTTTCTGCCGATATTCATTTCACTGATTTTGCATCGCATGTGCGCTAATACCATGTATTGCTTGCCTCATTTGTAGCTATAGCTTATTCTATATCCTACGCAGTTCCTTGTGTGCCCGATTGCGATGACAAATTAAAATCATTAGCTGGCAAGAAATTCGACACCTTGGACTACGAAATTGCTTTCTATGACGTTTATGCTCGTGAATCGACACGCGGAAACATGGAACCAAATCTTCACGTGAGTGTGTTACTTGGCAATATATTGGGTGCAACAGGGAAGGGTTGAAGCATGGGATTGAAATGGATCACATTCATGCACGTGAAGGATTCATTAAAAAACGCAAACGACCACCTTGAAGAGGCATGGAAGAAGGGACCCGTTGATGTTGAAAAGATGGTGGCAGAGTTCCCCAAACCTTGAATGGTGACTGTCATTGTTTTATAAAAATGATAATAACTTTGTTTTGATTTGGATGTGTTCAGAATATTGCTTTGTTTTGGTTTACGGATTGCTTGGTTTTAGAATTTGGTTTTCCGCTTTGGATGGTGAATATCAGCTACTTTATTTCAAGCTTATTTATTGCTTGGTTGGCCATTTAAATTTGCTTATCTGTGGAGTATATACTGATTTTTGGTTGGTTGTGCTTTTTTCCGTATTGAAAAATATGTTAACACTTTAATATATGCAAGCAAAATAAATTAATGTTTTACAAACCAAGCAAATCCATAAACATAGCCAACGGAAATAAACTTATAAATCCAAGGCAGTTGCAATGCTAACTCTATGTTAATTGTGAAAGTACATCAAGAACTATTCGAATTGAAGTAATTACAGATGGGCATGCTATATTTGTAATGCTATTTTGGAATAAGAATCAAGCAAGAAAATAAATGTAACCGAGCAATAGGTTATACGTACTATCTAAAACCTTCTTCCAATACAGGTATTCCTTAGCACAAATTGTTTGTCTTAATCATAAAGCGGGATGAAGCAATAATGGCTAGTCAAAGTGTATCCATAGTATGCGACAGAACATTATTAAGAAGCAATTCAGTATAAAATAACATGCAATATGCGATCATTCATTTTGTTTGCAATAGTAATGACGAATTTAGTAAACACTCCACTGCTAAGCAATTCTAAACGTCCAACCCACCAATAAATAAGCTTCAAGCAAAACAGCTGATATTCTACATTTGAAATGAAATAATAAAATATACTCAAATAAGAGAACATTCTAGCGCAATAATATGCAACTGAGATACAATGTTCAGCAATAAAAGTGAAGTAACACAACAAAATGAAATAATAGTTCCCTAGAATTACTAACTAATTTCCTATCCGACGACGAGGTTCAGCAGATTATCTTTGGCATCCCTCTTCGGGCGTCTTTCTCACCATTGTATAATCGTGTCCTAAAATAAATAAGAAAAAAAAGATTTTATTTTAGAACAAGCATATAATAACTTTTGACCAAGCAATTGGTCAGTCAGTAACAAGCAATCACAGCAAATTAGGGCACAACCAAGCAAAGAATTAGATAGAACAAAACACATCTCATCAGAATTACACACGGTGATGTCTCTGTATCAAGACAAGCAAGAATTACATTAAAACAAAGCACTTACAAGGTAACAATGTGCCATTAATATGTATGAATCCCAACGGCACCCCGTTAATAAAATGTGTACAAAATCTTCTTCCAACAAAGTAACCAACACAATAAAAACAAGCAATTGTTAATGCTCATCACAGCAATTCACAGGAACCATGACTACAATGAAGCAAACAGTTCCTACTGCTCAACACAGCAATTCTTAATGCTCATCACAACAATTCGCATGAACCCTATCTACAATGAAAGCAAGCAATTCCTACTGCCCAACACAACAATTCCTAATAACAAACAAACACCGATTCATACAAATGCAATCCAGAAACAGATCAAGTATAAATCGCCAAAAGAACCCTAAGGAAACATGGTCTATCATGAGACCAATCATTTTCTAACTCTAGAATAAGCAAAGAAATCAATCTTCAATAAGCAACGAAATGCATTTTAATAACACCCAGCATTTCCTAACTCTAGAATAAGCAAAATATCAATCTTCAATAGGCAAACACATACACTTTAATGATACCCAAGCAAACAACAACATAGAACAAAGCAACAAAAACAATAAAAACAAGCAATTCTAAATGATCAAAAAACGTAACAAAAACGTGTGAAACAGAGTTTGTCATGAGACCAAGCATTTTCTAACTTTAAAATAAGCAAATAATCAATCTTCAATAAGTAAACAAATACATTTTAATGACACCCAGCACTTCCTAACATTAGAATAAACAAAATATTAATCTTCAATAAGCAAACAAATACATTTTAATGACACCCAAACAAACAACAACATAGAACAAAGCAAAAAATAAACTAGACCAAAGCATCCAATACAGTATTTCAGAAGATTAACCAAGCAAAAACCGATTCATACAAATGCATTCCAGCAACTGAGTACGATTCATTCAATTAAATAACCCAGAAAAAAAAAACGAATATTCAACCCAGAATTTTGGAATAATGTTGGTGAAAACAGGTCCGAAATTAACCCAAATGAGGATAATCACTACTCAATAAACCCTCAACCTTCAATAAGCAGTCAGACTAACCAATAATGAAACACAAAACGCTTGGATGGAGAAGACGCCGGTTGAAGAGACTGGCTGCAAACTTCAAGCGCCGATTTTTTGGAGAAACCGCCGGTGTGACAATCGCTCGCAGAGAAGAAGAGACACAAATCGCTGACGGAGAGTTTTGGTGAGATATGCAGAAAGAAACCGCCGGTGTGACAATCGCTCGCAGAGAAGAAGAGACACAAATCGCTCGCAGACTAAGGTTTGATTAAATATATGAAAAAAATCGGCAGATGATAGTATTTGGGAGATTTGGAGAGAGAAGCGATTCAGTTTTTCACGGAGTGGGCGTGCGTTATAGCTGAGTGGAAGAGAGAGAGAGTGAATCAGCGCCAAAAAACACCGGGAGTTTCCTTTCCGTTTCGAATTTAATTCCAACAAAAAAAGACACAATTACCCTGGTAAGCAACACAATAATCACAACCAAGCAATATAAACTCTATTTCTTCAATCCAATCTAAGTCATCTATACAGGAGATCTGACGGTTAAGAATGGAGTTACATTGTCACTTTAATATAGGTGGCACCATAGTGTGCCTCTATGTATATATGCTATAATGCAGTGATTTTAAGAAAATGAGTATTTTAGTTTTATAAGTATTAGTATAGTATTTATATTTAATTTTGTTATAAGAAATGAGTGTTCCTCACCCATGTAGGTCCACACCTATATATATAATAATTTCTTGCCATGGGACTAATTAAAAAGCTGTAACTCGTATATCCAAATATTGTGTTTCGGCTAGAGGAAATATGGCACGCGAGGGAGACGATGGGTTAGGTTTGAGTTTGAGCCACAATCCGCTCACTCTCTTCACGTCTCCTTTGCCCTTATCGTCAGGAGCTGGTAAATTTTGCTCTTTTAGATCTAAGCATTTTATTTTATCGAAATTCGTAAACATGCATGGTTTACCAGCCAAACGAATGTGAGAAGAATTGTTTAAGTAATTTGAAATTGCAGATGAATGTGGAGGAATCGATGTGATCGAGGAAGTGATGGTTTCTTCGAGAGAGGGCGAGATCGACGATAGAAAGAAGCTCCGGCTGTCCAAGGAGCAGGCGGCGGTTCTGGAGGAGACGTTTAAGGAGCAAAAGACTGTTAATCCGGTCAGCCATATTCCGAGGAAGGTGTTTTTGGTCATTTCATGACAGTTCCAATTAACTAACTCATTTGCGTGGACGTTGCAGAGGCAGAAAATGGCGCTGGCGAAGCAGCTAAATCTGCGGCCTAGACAAGTGGAGGTGTGGTTCCAAAACACAAGGGCAAGGTCAGGAATTTTCTTAATTTCTCCTTTTCCACATCATCATATAAATATTATTATATAGAGAGAATTGCTCTTGTTTGTGATTTGGAGCAGGACCAAGTTAAAACAAACGGAAGTTGAGTGTGAGTATATGCGGCGATACTGTGAGAATCTAACGGAGGAAAACAGACGCTTACAGAAAGAGGTGAACGAGCTGAGTGCATTGAAGCTCGTTACGAATATGAGTCCTCCGCCTCCTACAACCCTCACCATGTGCCCCCAGTGTCAGCACCACCAGAGGCCGCCCACTACCCCTCACCATGAGTCAAGTTGAGAGATTTTATGAAAGTTTCGCAATGTTTTTTTGTAGATGATGTAGTTATAACAGTATACTCATGTCTAGTCAACTCTCCTCCCTCCAAATACACACACAAATCAACAACTGCATTCACATGAAAAGACTGCAACTTTCTTCACCACAAGACGAATTCCCGAACGTCAAAAGAGCTGAAGAATCGAATTTAGAAATAGCCATCCAAAGAAATGGAGTATAAACAACTCCTTATTATAATCGATAATTAAGACCATATGTGCATTATCAAAAAAATGGTGTCTTGATTAGGACAACAAAAACGATAAAGTGTTCATCTTAAATAAATAGACAGCTTAATATGCTTAATCAATGATATCCTTGGCCAGTAACCACATTAAGATGGTCTCAAACAACAAATATTATGTTTTAGATTTGGCAAAAGTTTCATTTGGCGACAATAATAATTTTTTAGCTAATCAATCATATGTATTTTAGATCGAATTTCTATAAATGCTCATAATTTTTTGTATTTAAAATAATCCAATTTTAGTAAGAAATGTTAGGACTTGAGTTAGATTGGATTTTTGTACTTACCAATTCGAGTGACTTGGTTTAGTAAAGGACAAATTTGGGTCATGTGTGATGACAGCTTGAGTGCACGTGGCATACGTGCGTGACACGCTCCCTTTTCCGACACCCACTTGCCTACCAGCATTCTACACTCTTTTCTATCACTTTCCAGCCTTCAATTTCCTAGATAAAATAGAGTTGTCCCAATTATGGTGGTTTTGGTGTATTTCAACTCGCAATAATTGAATGGAACAAGATGCATGTGATAAAAATTAGAGTTGCCCCACGTGTGTAGGGCTGGAAATTAGTGCGATATCTGACCCCTTCAATTCCTTCATGTACTTACTAAATAGAGAGCAATCATGTGACAACAAAACTTCCAATTTTGCAGCATTTGGTACCACAACCAATCATATGATATGCATGCTCAATCCTTTATTTCAATAATTTATTCTTTTTTACCTTTCCAATTTGTTCTCAATTCCGATATGATTGTACCACTTTTAAGATCTTCTCATAAATTATACTCCTATGTAAGTCGTTTAAATATTTCATATAAATTCACCAAATGTATATACCTACAGCCGAATATTCCGGCATTTTTAAATTAGAACATTCCCATAGACTAATTCGCAACACCATAAATCATTATGCATGTTTTTTTTGCATTATACTAATAACCTTCAAAATGCGGGATATATTTATAAGAATGTTTTTGCATTATATAATAAAATAATAGTGAAAATGGGATTTATGATGATGTTGAATTGGAAAGGGACATAGTAGTAGAATGAAACAACGTAGAGTGGGGACTATGAATATAAGGAAGTGGTGTTCACGTGGGCAACTCCTATTTTTTTCTCAAATTGTTGAGACTTCACGTGCGATGGGATTTTTCTTTTTCTTTTTAACTTTTTCAGTTTTCTTAGTATTTATTTGGAAAAAATATAACGTCACAATTTTCATTTATTTGGCCCCTATTGTTAATAATTAATAAGTTATGGTCCCAATTTTTGTAATGGTTGTCTCACTCTCCCCTACCACGCCCACAAATCCAAATCCAATCTTTTATCAATCATTGGATATTACGATATCATCAATGATCAACCTCACCTTCTTCTTCGCCGCTCATTTTCATCTTTTAGATTTAATTATAGTAGTATTAATTTTCTTTTGTATAAGATCCATGCACAATCGTATACTATGATTCATTAATATACAAATATAGTATCAAACGGTGGCGGACGCATGATTTTTATACTGGGGGTTCTAAACTACTGTAACAATTGTTACATATTTTTGGTGTTAATATAGGCAGAAACAATCCCGATACGATCAATATAATACATAATATATTTTTATGAGGCTAAATAATATTGAAGAATATTTTTTTAAATAAAAACATAACTTTAAAATTAAATTTACTGCTATAGTATAATATCTTTGTTCCTTGTTAATTGAGACACTTTTTTTGGACACGGAGATTAAGAATAAAGTGTTAAGTGAATGATGAATAAAATAAGAAAGATGAAGAAAGAATAAAATAAAGAGATGAAAACTTTTTGGCATAAATAGAAGTGACTTAATTATTTTAGAACTTTTAAAATAGAAAAATAGTAACTCAATTAATATGGAATGGAGGAAGTATATTTTTATGAAGCTTAATAATTAAAGTCCACAAAAAGCGCAAATATAAACATATAACAAACAATGAGAAAAACTACTACGTAAAAATTAAAATACAAAATTGAAAATCTATTAAAAGCAAACATAAAGAAATGAGAAAATTAAAAAACATAACTGAAAATCCAAACATGGAGAAGTGAGAAAGCTGAAAAACATAACAAAATGGAACTATTCTCGGCGCTGGGACGTGAACCCCAGATCTCACTGATAAGAGAGAAACTTATAAACCAACTGGGCTATGTCGAATTTTTGGTAAATGTAGTATAAATACGTAATATATAGGAACTTTTAAAATTGTTGGGGGTTCCCGTGGACCCCAAAGCCCCTCTGTATGTCCGCCACCGGTATCAACCGTAATGTTCAAACTTCAATTGATATATTAAATAATGGCAGAAATTATTTCTGATGTTATTTTAACGAGTTTGTTAAGTCTTGGAGGAACTTGACCAAAAATGATCATTTCCAATTAGCCTTTATAAACATCAATATCTTTGCCCAGGAAAGAGTTTAGTGTGTATCTACTATGTCATAATCGGAATGTTATAGAGAAAGTTATTCCTATTTTGCAAAATTGTCTGATGCAAAGCAAAACCAGTGGACCTGTGAGTTGATCTAACCCAACCCACAACTTGATGACTTGGTCCAACAAAAACTGCCGATGCATGCAGTAGATATTTGCAATTTTTTAGGACAGGCTTCCCTTTTGAAACTCAATATCTTTCTCATAAAAGATTATAGTGGGGTGCGCTAGGGTGATATCACTCTTAACACATCATGACAACAACGTATCATGCAATCTGTGATACACGGGTAAGCAATCTGCGATACATATAGGCAAGCAACTGAGAATAAGGTTTCAAGCAACAACGATACAAAATCAGAGCACTATGGTGACACCGTAGTTAAAATTACAACCTAAGTAAGCAATCTGCGATACATAGGCAAGTAATCTGTGGATACATAGGAAAGCAACTCGTCATATAGTTCCAAGTAATCTGCGATACGAAATCACAGTTAATCAAGCAATCTGCGATACATAGACAAACAAGCTTGCCACGTGGCAAACTAAGGTTGAATCTGCTTCTAAATCTAAAGATCATCATTTGTGATAGATTGTTATTTTAATTTGGACTGTCATTTTAGTATAACACTAGAGTACTATCTTATGAGATTTAAATATTATTTAAAAGACAATGATGTCATGGTTATTTTTTTTAATAAAGGCAATGATGTCAAGATTTCTGCATGAGACATGAAATATTATATCTCGTGGACCAATCTTTACCGTAAAAAATTATTGATGCACCCAAATTTGTAAAATGCCTTATTGTGGAAAGCAAATTCATTTTTTTGCCACATTTGAAATCGGCATGGACCACAGTAAATGAGAGTACAAATACACATACCATACCTGAGAAGTTTTTCACATATATTACAGTTACAATACATGCTCCCTTCCGTTTTATTGATTGTTGAGTCATATTTCTTTTTGAATTATTCTAAGATATTTGAGTTATTTTCTTTTTTTATAAAAATTCTATCTTTTCTTATACTTTACTCTCTCTTCATTTCTCTTACTTTATCTTCACCTTACTCTCTCTCACATTTTTATCACATCAATTTTTTAAATCTTGTGCCCCAGTAAAAAGCAACTACCTTGAAGCGGATGGAGTATTATGTAGTCATATATACTCCATCCGTCATAAAAAAATATGCACTTTGGATTCGGCACAAGTTTTAATGTAAAATTGGTAAAGTAAGAGAGATGTAGAGAGAAAAAGTAATTAAAGTATTGTTAGTGGAGAATGGGTCCCACCTCATTAGAGAGAAAAGAGTTTCTAAAATTGGAAAATATATATTTTTATGAAACAGAGTAAAAAAAAGAGTGCATATTCTTGTGGAATGGAGGGAGTACAATGTTTGTTATTTTCAATATAGTAAGTACTGTTTTAACTTTCTAATATATCAAAGGTACACCTGACCATTACCATGAGTGTGTATTATCAACTTTATTACTTCCTCCGTCCTATTACGAGTAAGACTTATTTCTTTTTAAATTGTCATATTATAAGTGAGACATTTTCTTTAATAGCAAAAACCAACACTCTTTCTCTCTTACTTTTTCTCTTTACTTTTTTTTCACTTCTAAAAACCTTGCCATAATGAAATGTCTTACTACATGCAATGAGACAGAGAAATACTAATATAATTACAATATTATTTTTAATATTTATACACGCACGTACATTTCTAACCTAAACCCAACTTCCTCCATTCTATAAATGTTACATTTGATTAATGATTCTCCTTCCGTTCTATAGTAATGGAGACGTTTCTTTTCGGCATAGAGATTAAAAAAATTTATGTTAGGTAAGTTAAGTAAATAAGGAATAAAGTGGAAAATGAAAAAGGTAGAGAGATGATGAGAGAGAAAAGTAAGAGAGAGTAAAATAGGTGTGAAAAAATGTGTTGACTTTTATTAGGAATGAAAATGAATCTATTACTATAGAACCTACCAAAATGATAAAATGACTCTATTATTATGGAATGATGGAGTACAAAATTTTAAGATTAGTAAATGATACACGCAAAATTTAGTTGGTCCTCCATTGCTTTTTAGCCACACATCCAAAACCAAAATAGAAATAAGTCAATAACCAAACAATGAATGAAAATAGAAAAAACATCACAACACAGTCCCATCAGTGCACCCTACCTTAATCGAACCAAAACCCCAAATCTTTGATGTTATTCACGTGATCTTGTCCCCCACCTCAGATTCCACAAACTAACATACAAACGCTCTATGTTCTGAATTCTGATTATCAAATGGAAACTATTTGCTCCGTCAATATATCCGTTGTTGTTGGTACGAAATTTTATATAATTTTGTTTAATTTAAGTTTTATAAATTAAAGAAGATTGACAGAGATAAGAAAGATGACAAATTAAAAATAATGTTATTTATATTTTAAGAAAATATTTATTTTATTTTTTATGAGATAATTTTGAAAGAAATATATTATATTTTTAATAAGATAAAAAACATATATAGGCGTACTCGTCGACACAAAAGTCACAAATACTACTCCCTCCGTTCCATAGTAATAGGGGCGTTTTTCCATTTCCGTCTGTTCCATATAGTAATAGAGTCATTTCACTTTTTAGTAAAAGTCAACACATTTTTCCACACCTACTTTACTCTCTCTTACTTTTTTCTATCTTCATCTTTCTACCTTTTTCATTTTTCACTTTATTCTCTCTTTACTTAACTCACCTAACACAATTTTTCTTAATCTCCGTGCCGAAAAGTTTTGCCTCCATTACTAACGGAGGGAGTACAATTAAAGTATGCTGGATTTATATACATTCTTAGGGTAGTGATAAAATGCAAACTTATATATTGTACAAACTCAAAACTCTTCAGCACAGCTTCAACACTGTTTCAATACAATATTAACATTGTGTAAAATTTCAAGATTTTAATATGATCTGTTGACATTTTTCAATGGTCCAGATCATAATTTTGAATTTGTATAATATTTAGAGTTTTGCAATTATCAATTAAGATATATTTATTTTTGACAACTAATTAAAGCATGCACAATTTTGCAATTGCAATTCATGGAAACCTTAACCTTGCAATTGAAGCTTATGCACTCACATTCGGCTCTGCAGTCTGCACCCACCCAAATACTAACAATATGTCGAAATTGCAAAATTGGTTATAATTAACGTGTAACTTATTCGACCAATTGATTGGTCAAATACTTTGATTCAATCCACAAAATGACACAATTATGAAATGTGTATGGGATATGCATAATTGAGTGCACAAAAAAAGGATAATTTACAGAATATAAATATACGAATAAAACATTCCGATCCCTATTATCGTTTCATGATCTATTTTAGACGAAAGAAAAAGATTTCGCGAAAAAAGTTTCATGCTCTTTGTAATTGATAAAAATAAGTGTGAGCTACAGCTAGGAGATTGATGCATGTTCGATTGGGGTAAAGTTTTTATTTTTTTATTTCTAAAACAGAAGAAAATCAAGACTGTTCCTAGGTTTTGGAGCAAAATTAAGCCCGCATATGAAAATTCAAACACCTTTTTCTTGGGCTCGGCCCAATATGTCATTCATTATGTTGTATACATGCAATCATCAACTAACGGATTATTGAAATTTTGGATTCACCCCAAACTATTTAGTTTTTCTATTCTAGAATATTTTTTTCGTTACAAACGTGGAGTAGGATGATTTATACTACTATGCTATATTATGTACTTCCTCCTTTTACAATTTTTATTTTATTTTATTGGGTCCTGATACTTCTGCTTTTTACTTAAGGAATTTTTATATTTTTACTTTTAATTTGATTGGATTTTATTTAATAGATTTTAGAACTTAATTATGTTGAATAAATTTAATTATTTTCATTTTTTTTGGATTTATTCTTCAAATTAATTCAGTTGCCCTATTGACTTACAAATCATTGAAAGAATGAAAAAATGTATCGATATTGCCCGTTACCAACTTGCAAATTTATAAATTTTCAATTATTATCGAGTCGATATTGTAACTGAATTAAATTTGAAAAAATGTGAGTATAAAAAAACAATTGAATTTAATCAACAGAAGAGATGTTAATTAAGTTCTGAAGTCCATTAAAAAAAATCCAATCAAATTAAAAATAGAGTGAACTATAAAAATGGTCCCTGGACTATGGGTTTATCTCGCCCATAGTCCCTGAACTTTAAAAATATCGCCAGTAGTCTCTGGACTAAGGGTTTATCTCGAAATTGGTCCTTTTGGTTTTTTTTGGTACGGAAATACCCTTTGATATTATTTTGGGGGGTTTGGGCAATTTGGTCTTTTTACACTTTTACATTTTAAATATGATATTATCTTAGTTATGTACTAACTTTGATATTATTTCAAAATTATCATTCTTCTTCCATTTTGTTATCCTTCACTGAATTTGTTTTTTATTTATTTCAATATTAGATTTAATTTTATAAAATTAAATTTAATATTTAGATTTTAAATATCAATAAATTTTTTTAATGAAAACTATTAATTCATGGACACTATAAATATTGATTAAAACTATTAATTTTTGTTATTTAATATAATATTCAATTGAATTGAAGAAGTACAGAAAAATAATATTAATCATGATGGAAAAAGTAAGAGTTATTCTATTTAGCCTCCGTTCGGTTGTTATAATTGCTTGTGATTAAATATTATGAAGTTGACTAAAAATTTAATACTACTAAAAATTTTATATAGGAGTATTTTTGTTGAAATTTTCTAGTAAATTTTGATTGTTTTCAAATTAATAAACGAAAATTATATTAGTCTTACATTAGATGCATATTTATTTCAAAATAAATTGTCTTATATAATCTATTTATGATTAAAGCTACTGTATTAAATATTGATTAAAACTAAGGCGTTGTCATACCTTATTGATTACATAGTACTATACACTATCAAATATTGATTATAACTATTAATTTTTGCTATTTAATAATTTTTATAATTTTAAAAAATTATTGATATTTAATAATTAAAATTTAAAATTTTGTAAAATTAAATCTAATATTGAAATAAAGAAACAAAGTGAAGGATGACAAAATGGAAAAAGGATGATAAATTTGAAATAATATCAAAGTTAGTACATAGCTGAAATAATATCAGATTTAAAATGTTAAAAGTGTAAAAAGACCAAATTGTCCAAACCCCCAAAAATAATATCAAAGGGTATTTTCGTACCAAAAAAAGCCAAAAGGACCAATTTCGAGATAAACCCTTAGTCCAGGGACTACTGACGATATTTTTAAAGTCCAGGGACTATGGGCAAGATAAACCCATAGTCCAGGGACATTTTTGTAGTTCACTCTTAAAAATATAAAAATAAAAGTACAAACACTTCTCAAATAAAAATGTATTAGTATAAGTATCTAATGATATAAAAAATTGTAATATGACCTAATAAAACTAATTGCATTAGTACAAGGACTTAATGAACCAAAAATTTGTAGAAGTATCTAATGAAATAAATGATGGAACTGGCAGCGGAAGCGGTGTATTGCATGGATTAACATGATTTAACAATTATTAATCACACCAATAAATCACATAATAATCAGATCTATTTAGCAGATTACTTAGACAAAATCTATTCGCGTAATTCTTACATGTATCATACTCATAACTTGAATTAATCATGCTTTAAGAATATTGAAATCTAAAACATACTTTTCTACGGAGCAGAAAAATACCTTATTAATTCTCCAAAGAATTGAAGATGACTAGCTGCTTCTCCACGTGACGCTTTGAATACTAGACCACAAATCTTCTCTCTGGTTCCCGAACTGTACTCCGATATCAGTGTGGGTTGATCTCACTAGAATACTAGGACTTAAATAAAGAAGACAGAAGAAATCCTTTTGGGAATAGAAGTAAAATTCGAAATCCTCTACAGCTAGAGGAGCTCGAAATTTTTGAAAATTTTAAGTATAAAAATTGTGTTTTTCTGTCTCCTTTATTCTCCTATTTATATTAAGTTCCTTTTGGGCCTAGACAGGGATCTATGGATGGTTTTGGATATGAGCTCATCCAATTTACTTTTTACTAATTAAATTGAACCCACAATTTAATATAAGATATAATTGGAATATTACGAGCAGCCACTACAGAAGTAATATTGAACTCTTCCCATCCAAATCCGAAATTACAAGTAATCTGGGTTTCCGTTTAACTTTCATTTCCCGTGCTTAAGATAAAAATGTCCATTAATTAATTAATGTCTGCTATGGACTTAATTAATTAACATCTTATTAATTCCAAAAGTGGACTTAGCAAGAAACATTTATTTATTATTCATAGAGTAATAAAACTCCAACTGGCCAGTTTTCCGAATAATAAAACCTTGTTCAAGCTCCTCTTGAGGACATTATCAAACGAGACTCACCTCGTGCACTATTCAACATAATAGCAATCCTAGCACCTCTAGATATTAATCACCACTACCCAATATATCAGGATCATTGGGTTGCGAAAAATCCGCACCATTTGATAAGTCAAAGTAGTGCATAATCAATACCGTATGCTCAATGTTAACCTACATTGATTAAGAAACAAATATTTATCAAGACCTCGCCTTTCAGTAGATAGCCTAAGGGCAAGTCTTGCGGTTAGATCCGTTCAGTGCTACACCACACCAATGTCATCTTATTTCAGTAAGGCTTAGAAATATGCAGACTGACATTGCAACCTTTCTCGATGGATAGTCAAATTCCAACTAGGTTGTGAAATTCATCTTTTTCTTTATTTAGAACTGACCGTGTTACCTTAAATTGGACGCCGCGCACAACCGGTCTATTAAAACAAAGACTTAGACTTTGTTAAGTTAACTTATACATTTAAACATGCATTAACATCCATTAAATGTAAAACATAACAACATTATGACAAAAATAATCTGTTTTATTCATTGGAAAATAAAATAAGAGTTTTACAGTATTCAATCACTCGAAACTTGATTTCTAGTATACAAACTCTAACAACAAAATGGTACTTTCTTAAGTCCCATAAAATAGATATTTTTTCCATTTTCGTCCGTGTTATAAAAATAACACTTCTATGTTTGGTAACCTCTTTCCCTCTAATGAGGTGGGTGTATTCTCTACTGATAATACTAGTTACTTTTTCTTTCTACATTTCTATTACTTTATCAATTGTGTACTAAATTCCTTTTGTCTCAAAGTTTTCTATTTATATGGAATAGAGGGAGTATCTTATTTTCAAAATACATAAAAAATTGTATATATAAACATACACCAAAAATACATTATCGACATGTGACATTTCATTGTTCTTTTATTTTCTATTTAATTTGATATCTATATAATCTTTTCGTTTTAATAGTGTAGAATTTCAATTTCACTTTGTGCTCATTTAATGGAAGGGTTACTTTTTCATCATATATTATGTGGACATAACACATCTTTTTTTACTAGATATAAAATTTTCACGTCATAAAATTATCTTATTAAAACTATAAAATATCATAGGAGGATGTAACAAAACAAAAACAATAGACATCATTTTGATTTAATAGTTTTAAGATATGAAGATAATACCACTTCAAAAAAGAGATATCGACAGAACATGTAAAACAATATTAATTTCATCTACAATATTGTGATTTAATAGTTTTAAGATATGAAGATAATACCACTTCAAAAAAAAAAAAGGAGATATCGACATAATACTGTAAAATAATATTTCAGCTATAATATTGCGGAGATTGAAACAACATATATATAAGATGCTAGATATATGATAAAGATGTGAAATTCGGATTTATAAGAAGACTCACAGAATTATAACATGACTATGAATAAAGTGCTATGCTTGACAATAATAATTAATTACATAGTGATTCTGGCAAAGAAAAATAACCCCAAAATGAGTTTATTCATAGCCTTGGAAAATGCTCATAATTTCAATAGCTCGTCAAGATAATCTGGCACTAAATTAAAGCAACCTACCAAATGTGAACAAGGAATGTCCGTTGAAATCTATATTAAAAAGGATTTACGCAATTAACATAACAAAATACGTATCAAATAAAATTGCAAATGATTTAATTACATGTATGGAGACATTCAACCAAATTTTAAAAATAATAGATATCTCATATTTTTGACCGGATTTTAAGAAGTTATTCGATTTTATAAAAATTGAGTGGAAAAATTAAGTGTAGTGTAAACTTTATTTTTATTATAATAATGGAATGTGATATTCACTTACTTAAAAAATAATAAAAGTGAAATAAATATTTTTTTATCTAGATAAAAAAAAATGCTATGACTATTTAATAGTAGGGACTACAGGGAATATATATTAAAGATGAATAGAAAACGAATTTAGTATGACAACGCATCATTTTGCCGCTGGTATGTATAGATAACTACCAACTTATCTACAGCCCCTAATTGGGATTATTACCTTTTTTTTCATTCTTCATTTTTGTCATTTTACTTTGATTTTCCTCATCATTTTATCCCTAGCCGAAAGTGTCATATAGACAGGTTCTGATATCAATACTTTACACAAAAAAAATTATAGTGTATATATCTGTAATCTATAACAGCTTTTAGTATTTGACCAATTTAAATTTCTCACTTGAAAAAATAGTTATGTTCACACAACTCAAACATAAGTTTACTAGTGCAATATATATTCTAGGCATGGCTTATATGTCGAACACTATGAATAATCACTTTCAATAATACTGCTACTACTATTTATTTTATTTGTGTTTTATATTTTATTTTATTTGATGAAGAGGTACAACAAATTTAATTCAAATGACATTGGTAAAATTCAAACACATTACAATCAATTATAATTAAATTACTATAGTTGAATTACATTAATTAAGTTTATTAAAAGATATATTTATTGCGGCCTATACATTAATAATTTTAATTTTTGTCGTTTGCACGTCTTGACATCAATAACTCGATCGTATGACTTTAGGAAAGTAAACGAGTCAACTTTTACGAAATACTAGCGACATCTTCAGGCAACAACTATTTCAACTAATATTTACGTAGACACGCTAACGACAAAAATCAACATTATTGACACATACGTCGCGACAATACTGACACTATAGCCGTCATTAAGAACTGAGGTGTACTATAACTAACTAATTAAGAACATTGTTTTATACAATCATATACCCAGTCCAAAATAATATTAGAGAAATATATACATTTTCATTATTTCAATAATGAAAAATATAAGAAGTAAAGTAATTTAGTACTAATAAATCAAAATCTGAAAAATATTATTGAATTACTATTTCATGTGATGTAAAATCAGCGGAGATCTCTTCAACCTACAAAAAATAAAACCATCAACTCTTATGAAACCCTTGCGGCTGAGTATGTTTGTGTATATATACACACACACTTCACACTCCACATTCACACATAAATATTGGTAACCCTTCTCTCTTCCAAATATAACTCTTACTATTTCCGATTTTGTATGCTCACTCAAACTAGTTTCTTTTTTTTTCTATTAACTTTCTAATGCATTTCTCTATCTAAAAACATACATTGCATCTGTGCAGTTGCATCCATCATGAAGTCCCTGTCTCCAGCCAGCGATTCGCCCCAGCCTTTGTCGGCCGTTGAAGGCGTGAAGAAGCAAGTTGATGAGCTGGTGTTGCCCTATCCTCATGTGAAGAAATCTGCGTCCGCTTCTTCTTCAGAAGCGGACGCAAATCCTCAGGCTGTGAAAACAGATGACTGGAGAAATGTATACAAGAGAGCTGCATTTGCCCCTTCTCCTGCAAGCTACTCACGTGAAGAAGGTGATGCAGCATTCCCAATTGATGGCAAGGGCAAACAAGCCATGGAAACCCTAAACAGTACGGAATTTTTTTTTTAAAAAATGATTTGCTTTAATTAATTCTAGTAATAATAAAAGCTAACAATAATTTATATGCAGACTCGGAGGTCAAAGAAGAGGAAGAAAGCCCTAAGAAGGAGATCAAAGAGCAAGAAGAGGTTAAAGTGTGGAATTTAAGGCCGAGAGTCGCCAAGAGCAAGACCACCAACAACGCAAAAACAACGAAATCTGCGGGAAACAAAAAGGATAATAAAGTCAGCATTGCGATTGCTCTAGCGAAAGAGGAGATCGAGGAAGACATCTTTGCTCTCACCGGAGCTAAGCCGTCGCGTCGCCCCAAGAAGCGCCCGAAGAACGTTCAGAAACAATTGGATGTGAGGAATTTAATTTAATTAATATTAATATTAATATTAAGCTTATCTTCTTATTGATATAATTTAATTTTATGTTGAAATTGCAGGCTGTGTTTCCTGGATTATGGTTGCATTCCATATCTGCAGACTCGTACAAGGTATCGGAAAATTCTCATAAGGTATGTGTGTTTCATTTAATTTGGACTGGTTTCACTCATTTAATTCAATTCATTAATTAATGGCTGCGTTCAATTTAATTACAGGGCTAGATTGATGTTTCGAGGAAGAAGATGCTCTAGCTGAATAATCGTTGTATTTTCATGTCAACTTAAGCCCGGATCACTACTCAGATTCGACTTTGCTTGTTTATTTTCATGTTTTTTTGCTTTTAAATAAATGTTATTTCAGCGGTGTGACTAGCTGATTTATTTAGTAATAATATGAATCTTCCTATTTACGGAGTAGTATTTTCATTTTTGTTACCTTTCTCATTTCCAACCAACACCTATTTCAAATATTTTCCCGAAATCAATTCATTATTCCAGTTATTAGTAATATTTTGTGGAGTAATAAATATAACAAACTTTGGATTCTACATAGGAAAGAATTAAAACATTAAAACTAGAGTAAAGATTATTTATGAGGTATTGATTCTAATTTAATTTCAAGCCGAGGGTAAACGACATATAAAATAGAGGCGCTAGCTAAAAATGGACAAGTTCAGAATTCTTTTCATTATTGTAATCGTTGTGTAGGTAGTCCAAGTCATGAAAGCACTCTTGATTTAAATAATTAATCCTTGACTTTCACTTTTGCAGCAGCTACATGTAAAACCCTAAATACTCAATGTACCGATCGGCAATCGTGTTAATTGTTAAATACTAGTAGTAATCGTCTTTATAATGTTATGCAAAAATTGAATACATTCGTATACATAGTCACATAAGTATATTATTACTATTAAAGTTCATCAATCCTTGATTGTAGTCTGTTAATTTTCAATTACTAGTATATTTACATCATGCTAGTTATACAATATTAACCATAGTTACGATTAAGATATGACGGATATATTAATGAGGTGAAAGCAGCCGTTAATGATTATATTATGACATACATATATAGCACTATAACATTTTCTTGTTATTACACAGAGAAAGAATTACAATTGTCGCTATATCAAAAATAATGTTGACTATTTTGTTAAAGTGAACCATGGATTATGAGGTCAATTCTTTATATGAAATGTGGTAAAATAGAATGAAGGTAGAAACCGAAAGAAGGTAGAAATGAAATAACAATTTATTTGCTTAGTTTATAATAGACATGATTTTATAAAGTAACAATATTAATTCATCTTGTATGCTGATCATCGTTACCTACCCAAGAAATTATGATTATTGGGTTATTAAAAATGCACACATATTACAAATCTAAGTAATGTTGGACCAACATTTTATGCTCAACTTTACTTATATAGATTTTGAAATAAACAATAATCGAGATCGCATACTTGGTTTAACCAGCATGAAGTAGTACTTATTTTAATACCCCCTCTGTCCTTATAAAATAGAAAAAACTTGTAAATGACACAAGTTTTAATGTGTAATTGCTAAAGTAAAGAGAAATGAGAAAAAGTAACACAGAGAGGGAAAAGACAGTAGAAGTAATATCAGTGGATTGTGGATCCATATTATTAGTGATGGGTAATTGATTAAAAACTTTCCATATTTAGACCTAATCTAATTTTGGGGGATGAGCCAAAATTTGTATGTGCACAGTGTCTATATTTGTACATGTGCATTCAGTATATGTATTGCGTGTAGTGTGCGTATGATGTGTGTGGGTAACCAGTGCGGGTATTATGTATGAGTGTTGTAAGTGTGTATTACGTGTATGCAATATATATATATATATATGTGATTACGAATTTTCAAATTTTACAATCATGTGAAATTCCAAATTACTCCTTCCATCCCAGATAATTTGGGACACGTTGACCCGACACGGGTTTTAAGAGCATCCCCATCAGCTAAGAGCACGGAGGTGGGCCCGGACCCACTTTTACTCCTTGTCCTTAGCTAAGAGCACAACACCCACATCCGTGCTCTTAGCCAAGGACAAGCTCAAGGGTCCCACCATTCTATTATTCAATTTAAATACTCCAATTATTAAAAACATTTCTACATTATAAAAATACATTAAAAAATAAAAATTACATAATTAAAATCCTAAAAAATAAAAATTACATAATTAAAATACTAAAAAATAAAAATACATAATTAAAATCCTAGAAAATAAAAAAAATACATAATTAAAATCCTACAAATTAAAAATTACACACGTGGAAGACTACTCCTCTAACCCCAATTGCCTCTTGAGACCCCGGATCATTTGCTCATGTGTTGCAAGTTGCTCCAGAGTCATCTTAGACGTATCGTTCAAATGGAGTTGGCTCAAGAGGGTCCTCAACGAGTTGTTCGGGGGTGGAGGAGGCACAAAGGGAGCGGGAGCGGGGGCGGATGGAGTCGGGGTGTGACGGCGGGGGCGGTTGGCCGCCGCCTTCTTCCTTCCTTGCGGGCGGGAACTGCTCGGGCCAGCGTCGGGGCTACCCAAGTTAGTTCCGGCAAGCTGGGTAGCCACATCATCGGAGGCGTCGTCGGATAGGGCTACCGACCTGGACCGTTTGCTGGAGGAGCTGGAGGAGGATGCAACTACGCCACCCTTATACTTCGGATGTTGGCGCCCCTCCTGCCAACAAGAGAGGTACTTGAACGGTTTAAACTCCAAGCTTTGGTAGGTCGCCAAGGCGACACTGATGATGTCGAGCTCGTTCTTGCCGCTCCCCGCCGCCCGCTCTTCCTGTTGGAAGTACCCCTGGAACTTACCGATCTCTAAGTTGCATCTGAAGATGCAATTGCGCACCATACTATCATTGCGATAGATGGTTCCATCCGGGCGGATTTCATTGTAGAGGCGAGTGATGCGCCACCAATACGTATCCCCGGTTTGGTTCGTGCCGACGTCCGGATCTTCGGAGACTGCCAAATAGGCTTTGAACATCGCTATCATCTCACCCGGAGTGAATGGGGTGCGGGTGCCACGAACAGGAGGAGTAGGAGTAGAAGTAGGAGTAGGAACAGAGCTGCTGCTCCCTCCCGATCTGGGTTCGGGTGCTGACTCAACTTATTTTAACACAAGTGATACCCGCAAGTGTACGGGGCTAGTGTAGCAATTAGCAAGCAAGAGTATCGTATCCCACAGAGACAAATTCGTATCAACTTAACTACCACGAACAAATGTTGACTATTATCTAGAGAATCATGAAAGGTTTGGTTGTTTTCTAACACTACGAAAAGCATATAATGAACAAAGAGATAAATAAAAACAAATAAACACGGAGTGAAAAGATAATATGGAGAAAATTGTAGAACTCAAGGATCCGATGCAAAATTCCAAGCTCTTATCCAATCAAATTGTCTTACCTTTTGGTGTCTCTAGAATTACTAAGTCGACCACAATTGTAGATTAAAACCCCCTCCCGAGGTGAGAAACCTGTAGATTAAGTGCTAGGATTGAAGTCCCCTTCTAATCCTAAAACCCCTAACTCCCAAAAGCTCGATTAGGTCAAAGACCTCACTCAAATCCTCAACTCTCCCAAGTTTTATTGCATTAAGGTGTGAACTATTCCTATTTCCAGATTAATTATTTCATCTCCCGATTAATCTAATTAATCATACACAATCAAGTGGTGATCAAGCAATTGAAAGGAATAAACCCAAGAATAATCAAATAACTACAAGAGCAAGGTAAGAATAAAATCAATTGGATAAAAACTATGAAATTAATGCATCTTCACCAAGAATTCTACAAAAGGTGTTTAGCTACTCGTGTTCATGGAGAAAACTAAGTTTAACACAAAGAATCCGAACAAAAACATGAAAGATAGATACTAAGAACTCCTGTGGAACGAATCTATGGAGTGAAGTCTTCAATCTTCCGATTTGGAGTCTTCAATCTTAAATTCTCTCTCTAGAAGTGTTCTTGGGGGGGTGTGTGAGTGTTGGAGGCGGTAAGGTAGAATGAATCTCGTCCCATCCAACCCTAGCCTTTTTCTCTTGATTTTTCCGTCAAAAATCGCGTTTTCAGAAGTCAAACCCGTCAAACTGACTGACCCGGCCGGGTAGGATTTTAGTGCTGTAAATCCACCCGGCCGGGTGACCATTTCAGACCCCTTTCTGGACTCGTCACGCTGTCTTCAGGATACCCGGCCGGGTGTAATATTTGTGTTGTAAATGCACCCGGCCGGGTGTCGTTTTCCTGCTCCTTCTGGTCCTCAAGTCCTACCCGGCCGGGTAGAATTTATAAGAGTAAAACTCACCCGGTCGGGTGTAGCCTTTAAAGGCCCTGCTGCCTCCTATCCACAATTGGCCGGATTTTTGCCTCTTTTTTATCTACTTATCCTAGAACACTCAACAAACACATGAAACTCCAAAAGATAGGTTAATTGACTGGAAATAGACAATTCAAGCATCAAAACTCAGCATTAAGCACCTCAACGTACCAATTAAACCGACTAAAACATGAGTTTATCAACTCCCCCAAACTTGAAACCTTATTTGTCCTCAAATAAGAAGAAGAAGATCACAACAATAAACTCATACAAGAGGTGAAATTGGGCTTTGCTTCAGATATAAATTTAAAAGACAGCGGCATGGAAATATGCAAAGATCAATCAAGCATTACCTTGAGTTACTGTCTCGTGTATCACTTGGTTTCAATGATTTTTTTTATGCTTCTCTCACTCTCAAATGTATAGAGGCTCAATATTAATCACTCAAATCAAAATACAAGAAGTGTTTACCATAGGCTTGCTCAAAATCAAACATCTCCTCTACTAGAGTGTGAAAGTGAATCTAAAATCAGAAAGGACTTTATTAAGGTTGTAATGTGGCTCTTTGGACGGTAGGGAAATTTTAGGCTAAGTGGCTGAAAAGAATACGAAGCACAAGTACCACATATTGAATCTCCCAACAAAAGACCATTTCTCAATACAATTCTTAGATAAGTACGACTTTGTCAAACTTCTTCCTCCCATCTGATTCCCACTTATTTAGAAACCCAACCAAAAACCCCTCTAGACTTCGTCTAGCTTATACCTCCACAATTTATAAGCTTTTTACTTTTTTTTTTTTTTACTCTAGACTTCGTCTAGCTTATACCTCCATTATTTTTTTTTACAACACCCGATATGTGCTTCTAAGTTTTGTAGGCTTGTCACTTTTGAGAGTGATTTAACAATGAATCAACAATCGACACTCTTTTTATAGGCTAGGAGGGTTGACTAAGGATTACGACAATTTACACACTTGTGAAGGGACAAACAAAGAATGCCTAACGTAATCTCCTAAATTCACATTCACTATGTAGACTTGAAAATGATTCGGAGCAAGTTCTAGAAACAACAACAAGTACTTGATAGAATCACACCGAAACGAATGTTAGACTCAAATCTCACTGGGAATTGGCATTGAATCAAGCAAACAAGCAATTCACTCAAAAGCATTTGTAACCAATTAAGCATATTCCCGCCATTTTCGCAAAGCATTATTTTAGACAACAAAAGAAATCATCATAAGCGCCCAAAAATAAACACCTCACAGTATGAATAATTATACGATCATTACATCCCCATATTCAAGTCCCATAGGAGGGACATACACAAATCAAATAGAAACAAAATAAAGAGAAACAAAACAGTTCACAAAACATCGACCAATCAAGAAGTTCATCATCACCAAAGATAGTGGGGGAAGCATCACCAATCCATGTCAGACCCCCCCAAACTTATTCAATGCGAAGGATAGAATAAGTTTGAAGAGGAGTGGTTGGTGTGGTTACCTCTATTCAGATGGAGGTTGAAACCTCGCATAATAAGCTTGGTAGAAGGCTTGTGCCTCAGCCCATCGTGTATCCCCCTGAGCTTGAAGGTGCTCAATCCGCGTCTCACAAGCCTCGAGACGGAATTCTTGACGAGCCATCATCAACTGATTCTCCTGGCGCAATTGTCGCATAAATTCCCATTGGTTGTCTTGGCCCATCTGCAGTTGCTGGATCCCTGAGGTAATGTCTGTCATTCGCCTTTCCCTAGAAGGGAGGCCTACTGGGCGACTTCTCTTCGGTCGGTTGCTCCCTTCTGGCTCATGCTCTGTAGCCTCCTCTTCTTCATCATCGTCCATTTCTTCTTCAGCTCGGGTAGGCAAGGTTCATCGGGGATCTCTGGGCGTTGGAGTAAATGGGCGCCCACACGCATAGGTCGCTGACCTTCGCCCTGGGGAGGATCACTCTCTATCTTTGCCAAATGGGCATCCGAGTTCATCTTCCAATTATCCTGATAAGTCCACCCCCCGACAGCAGTAAGTATAGGGTCGGGGAATCGTAAAAATGTCTTCGGGCCTAGGATGAAGTACCCGACGCCCCTACTGTCTACCGTGATCATACCCGACTTCTTCAAAAACTCCCAATCAATGGACATTGGCCCAGAATCGGGATCCCGCTCCTCCACATCGACCTGAAAATGGAGGGCCAGACGGGTGACCACATCCCCACAACATAGTTTCACACTCTTCTTCTTTGCTTTTCTCTCCAGGTGCTTAATCATGTAATATCCGATATTGATCCGCCGGTGGGGCCAAGATGTCCCATAGAATGAATAGTACGTCAGAAGAAATGCTGCCCAGTTCCTTGTGAGCAAATGGGAAGCAGACTAAGGCCTTGGCCATGTACCTCAGTACCGGATTCCGGATGGAGTTTATCTTTGCACGGGAGGGAGCATAAATAGGGCCCTGGCTGGACGTGGCCTCATCCAGTGTGATACGGCCCCAGAAATCATTCCTGTTATAGTCCTGAGGCTCTTCAATGCAGCCTTCCTCATCGTCGTCGAGCAAATGGAAGATAGAGTTGAACTCCGCCAACGTGAGTGTATGCTCGACATTGTCCAAGTAGCAGGTGATGGAGGCCAAGGCGCTATTGCTGTAGTTCAATTGGAGCCTGGACATGAATTCCAAAGTTAGGACCTTGTATGATCCATAACGATGTGCAAAGAGGAAGTTTAGGTGTCCCGCTTCCAAAAGAGCTTCCCAAGATGTTTGGATCCCCATGTCTGTGATCAAGTGGTCGACCGGGTATCGGGAAGGCATGCTATCCAATGGTGCAAGAGCTGCCCATCGTGCCTTCTGCTCCTTGCCCCTTAATGTGACACACACATTCCGGGGGTTAGCTAGGTTGACCATGTTAGATGTACCTGAAATAAACCACAACAAACAGCTAAGTCCCCCAAACTTTCGTCCATAAACAAAGATTTATGAATGTAGGCAAGATAAGGTGAAAATAGGAAGATAGACTCAATTCCTAAAATCAGAAGCACTAACACCAAGCAAGACATATAGGGTAGGCAAGCAATTAGGATTTTAGAAAGATAGACTCAATTTCTAAAATCTATGTCACAATTCCGTCAAATTAGGGAGATAGACTCAATCCCTAAGCCCATTCTTCGTACATTAATAAAAAAGGGAGATAGACTCAATCCCTATGGCTCACAAAATTATCACATTTCCCCCCATTATATAGCAAAAGCTCAAACAACAACACCACAAGCAATTCAATTTCACACAAGCATGAATTTCACATCCAACATCAAGCATCAACTCAATTTCAAGAACAATGTAACACTAAAATTCATCAATTCATAGTCAAAGCTTCACCTCAAGCAAAAATTCGCGAATTAACACCATAACTCTTCACAATGACAATGGGTTATGCCCAAAGAGAATTATCTTCTCGCTATCGTTGTGCCAGCATTTATTCGATCATATTGTTTGTTTGAACTTACATAAATTAGAATGTATGTATTATGATTGTCAAGACAGCCTTCTATAAATCGAAGTCTTGAGGAAATCATCTACTAGAACATTCTAATGGGATATGTAATTAAGGGCAAGAAACGCATGATTGGAAGCTTATATAGACCTTCGTGGTCTTAGGCAAGCATCTAAATCAGAGTATATGTGTTTTATCAAAATTGTCAAATATTTGGAATTTGACTTATGTCCTTAACAGTGTTGTAAGCACAAGGAAGTTGAAAGTGCATTATGTATGGTATTATTGGTACTCTACGATGATGAAATCTACAAAAGTTGCAAACAACTAAGATTGGCATCTGGCGTAGGAAACTGGTTGTCTACCCAGTTTAAGATAAATGATTTAAGAGAAATTAATTACATTCTTAGCATCTAAGTCCTTTTAAGATTGCTAGAAAGAATGTTGAGATTCTCTTAGGAATCCTATATCTATACATTGCTTGGAACATTTAAGCATTAGAAATTCCATGAAAAGGTTTATACCTTTCAAGGTGGAATTGTCTTGTCTCTAGTCAAGTGTCATTTGACGCTTAGCGAGATCAAGAATTATGAGACTAGTTTCGGAGATAGTTGTCTCATGTATGCTATAGTGTGTACTAAGTTTGATATTAGTTGTGCTTTTGCATAGCAAGTATATATCATAATAACCATGGCAAAGGATTTTGATTGAGGTAATGAATATACCCTAGTGCTTGAGAAAGACTAGTAACTATATTCTAGTTTACCAGTCATTCATGTAATGTCCTTGAGGTTACACTGTCTTAGTTTTATTACTAATCAGTGATCGAGTAAGTCATCCTCTGAATATGTGTTTACCTTAGGAATATCTTCCTAATAGCTTTAATCGTAAGTTTGAGTATGCCTATGAGTATTATTTTTTTATTACTCTAGTGAAGGCTAACTCAAGGGACACACGAGTTTATTAAGCTAAGCAATCACATACGGGGATGAAATTAATTAAAGATCAAGTACGTAGCAAAGACATTATGGTGAAAAAGATATTATCAGAAAACAACCAAGCAGATTTTTCTTTCACTTAGTGAAATGAATGGTAGTTCGATATATCTAAAATCAATACATGCTTTGTGTATAAGTGGGAGAGTTTTTGGCAGTGGGTATACTCGAAAGCATGTTTTGAGTATAAGTGGGAGATTGTTAGGTTTGGTATACTGAAAAGCATGTTTCGAGCAAGTTTCGCGCGAATAGAATCTTGCTTGTATACGTAAAACTCTACAATCCACTTTTAACCCGATTCAGTATTATTCGAGCAGTTCCGCACGAATAGAATCACTATTATTATTACATTGTGTTTGCTTGTGCATTTATAAGATGTTTTACAAACATTTAAATGCATAAGAAGTAAACAAAGTCTAAGTCTTTTTCTTAGTAGACCGGTTGTGGGCGTCGTCCACTTTAAGGTAACACGGTCAGATCTATGCAATACTTTGCAAAAGAAAAAGAAGAATTTCACAACCTAGATAGGCTTTGGCTACCTATCGTGAAAGGTTGCAATGTCAGTCCGATTATTTCTAAGCCTTACTGAAATAAGATGACATTGGTGTGGTATAGCACTGAACGGATCTAACAGCAAGACGTGTCTTTATGCTATCTACTGAAAGACTAGGTCTTGATAAAATACTATTTCTTAATCTACATATGTTAGCATTGAGCATACGGTATTGATTATGCACTACTTTGACTTATCAAATGGTGCGGGTTTTTTCGCAACCCAATAATCCTGATATATTGGGTAGTGGTGATTAATATCTAGCGGTGCTAGGATTGCTATTATGTTGAATCGTGCACGAGGAGAGTCTCGTTTGATAATGTCCTCAAGAGGAGCTCGAACAAGGTTTTATTATTCGGAAAACTGGTCAGTTGGAGTTTTATTACTCTATGAATAATAAATAAGTGTTTCTTGCTAAGTCCACTCTTGGAATTAATAAGATATTAATTAATTAAGCCCATAGCAGACATTAATTAATTAATGGACATTTATATCTTAAGCGCGGGAAATAGATAATACGTTTGATTTATTTGTTTTGTACAAGTCTTCCGCTGTGCAAGGGGCCCCAAACCCCAGCAGGCACCATTTCACAGACCCGGCCGGGTGGCCTTTTTTGACCCTTTTCTAGACTCAACGGCATCACTTCTATGACCCAGCCGGGTAGGGATTTTTGCAGTGTAATTCCACCCGGCCGGGTGGCTTCTTTTTCTGGGAGGTTTCTGTCCATTTTTGTTCTCCTCGATGCCTTCTCCGTGTAAAATTCGAATTCCTACACAAAAATCAACACCATACCCAGTATAATACCAATTCCGGCTACTCACGGAGAGAATTATTCTAAAAAAAATAAAGAAAAACACACCACCAAAAACAAAAACAAAAACCACACACAAAAGCAATAAAAATTACCTACTAGGGGTTGCCTCCCCTATAGCACAATTTTTACCGTCGTATGCTCGACGCTTCCATAAGCTCATTGGGCGCGTTCCAATGTGAGCACGAACACCTCTTCCCTCTGCTCATAGTTATGGAATTTCTCCACATTTTGGCCATTAGCTGTGAAGATCCTTCCATCATCACCTTGAAGCTCTATGGCCCCATTCTTCATCACTGTCTTCACCTTGAACGGCCCGGACCACTTAGATTTTAACTTTCCGGGGAAAAGCTTCATTCGTGCATTAAAGAGTAGCACGGAATCTCCTGGGGCAAACTCCCTCTTCTCTATCATCTTATCATGATAAGTTTTGAGACGCTCCTTGTAGATGGAAGAGTTCTCAAAGGCTTCATTTCTGAATTCATCGAGAAGGTTGAGATGAAGTTGTCTCTCATTCCCCGCTTTGTAGTAGTCCGCATTGAATTGCTCCACCGCCCAATAGGATTTGTGCTCTAGCTCCACCGGAAGATGGCAAGATTTGCCAAACACCAATTGATATGGTGACATGCCAATCGGCGTCTTGTACGCCGTCCTATATGCCCAAAGAGCATCATCAAGCTTCATCGACCAATCCTTCCTATTAGCATTCACCGTCTTCTCAAGTATCCCCTTAATTTCTCTATTAGCCAACTCCGTTTGGCCATTTCCTTGAGGATGATAGGGAGTGGTGATTCGGTGCTTGACACTGAATTTTTGCAACACGAGCTCGAGCCACCTATTCTTGAAATGGGACCCCCCATCACTAATCAGCGCTCTTGGGGCCCCAAACCTTGTGAAGATATTTTTCTGAACGAAGCTAATCATAACCTTGGAGGAGTTGGCGTGAGTGAGGATAGCCTCTACCAACCTCGAGATGTAGTCGATCGCCAAGAGTATGTATTGATGCCCGGATGAAGGTGGAAAGGGACCCATGAAATCGATCCCCATACATCAAAAAGCTCCACCTCCACAATAGTAGTCATGGGCATTTCCTTCTTCTTCGAAACTCCCCCGGTCCTTTGGCACTCATTGCAATAGAGTACAAAGGTTTGACAATCTCCATAGATACTCGGCCAATAAAGGCCGCATTGGAGCACCTTCATCGCCCTTCGGTTGGCTCCAAAATGTCCTCCACTAGGACTTGAGTGGCACTTTCTCATCACATGTTCCCATTCATCATTGGGAACGCATCTTCGTATCACCATGTCGCCACATCGCCTAAACAGGAACGGCTCATTCCAAAAGTAGAACTTGACGTCGTGGAAGAACTTCTTCTTCTGATATGACTTGTAATCCTCCGAAATGATCTTTGCCACCAAGAAATTCACAATATCTGCAAACCATGGAGATGAGCCTTGAGCATAGAAGAGATGCTCGTCGGGGAATTCTTCATTGATGGGAACCTTCAAATTCTCCCCTTCAAAACAGTGCTCCAATCTCGACAAGTGGTCAGCTACCACGTTCTCACATCCCTTCCTGTCTCGAATCTCTAAATCAAATTCCTGTAGAAGCAAGACCCACCATATCAGTCTCGGCTTGGCATCCACCTTGGCGAAAAGATGGCGGATGGCGACATGGTCTGTGAACACAATAGTCCTCGCCCCAATGAGATAGGGATGGAACTTGTCGAACGAATACACCACCGCCAACATCTCTTTCTCGGTAGTAGTATAATTTGCCTGCGCCGCATCTAGGGTCCGACTTGCATAGTAGATCACCCTGAAAATCTTGTCTCTTTTCTGGCCCAAAGCAGATCCCACGGCCACATCACTAGCATCACACATGATCTCGAACGGCTGTGACCAATCCGGTGAGATGAGCACGGGTGCACTCACAAGCGCCTTCTTCAATGTCTCGAAGGCCTGCAAACATTCAAGAGATAAATTAAACTTAACATCCTTAGCAAGTAAATGACATAAAGGCCTAGCAATTTTAGAAAAATCCTTGATAAACCGCCTATAGAACCTGGCGTGACCAAGGAAACTCTTCACAGCCTTCTCATTGGACGGTGGTGGCAACTGCTCAATCGTCACTATCTTAGCCCTGTCCACCTCAAGTCCTCCTGCAGATATTTTGTGCCCGAGCACAATGCCATCTCTCACCATAAAATGGCACTTCTCCCAGTTGAGTACCAAGTGTGTCTCTTCACATCTCTGTAAAACACGAGTTAGATTCTGTAAACAATTATCAAAAGAGTTACCAAAGACGGAGAAGTCATCCATGAAGACTTCCATTATATCTTCCACCATGTCATGAAAGATGGACATCATACACCTCTGAAAGGTGGCTGGGGCATTGCAAAGGCCAAATGACATCCTCCTGAAAGCATACACACCATAAGGACAAATAAAAGCAGATTTATATTGATCCTCTGGGCAATTAAGATCTGATTATATCCGGAGTAGCCATCTAAAAAGCAATAGTACTCATACCCTGCCAACCTATCTAGCATCTGGTCAATGAATGGAAGGGGAAAATGATCCTTCCTAGTTGCAGCATTAAGAGCTCTATAGTCTATGCATACTCTCCACCCGGTTACCAACCTAGTGGCTATCATCTCATCATCTCCCCCTTTTACTACCGTCATCCCACCCTTCTTAGCTACCACTTGGGTGGGACTTACCCAGTCACTATCCGAAATAGCATAAACAATCCCGACATCTAACCACTTAAGCACCTCCTTCCTCACCATGTCTTGCATTATCGGGTTAAGTCTTCTTTGGTTTTGAGCTTTGGGTTTAGACCCCTCTTCTAGAAGAATTCTATGCATGCAAACCGTAAGACTTATCCCCTTAAGGTCCGAGATGGACCACCCAATTGCACCCCTATGCTTCCTAAGCACTCTAAGCAATTTATCAAGTTCATTAGTAGTGAGTGAAGATGATACAATTACCGGGTAAGTAGCATTCTCCCCGAGAAATGCGTACTTAAGGTGTGACGGCAACGGCTTCAACTACTCTTTCTTTTCCTCCTTCTCCTCTTCATTCGGATCCTTCAACGGTAAGAATTTCTGTCGAAACCTAGGGATCTTCTCTGCTGAATTAAGGGCACCTACAAAATTTAACAAATTAGTATTAGGCTCATTAATATCATTATAATAAGGAGAGAAGATAGATTATGATAAGCATCGCTCCAATTGGTCTTGTGGTGAGATGGCTTGGGCCACCTCCTTTACACAATCATCGACCACTTCAACCATGTTGCAGTGCTCTATTCTCCTTGCATCTTCATCATCGTGCCTCTGCATTGCATTGTAGATAGAAAATGTGACGCTCTCATCATTAAGTCGGAGTGTGAGCTCTCCCTTCTGCACGTCGATCATTGTCTTCCCTGTAGCTAGGAAAGGTCTTCCCAGTATAAGAGGAACATTCCGGTCTTCCTCCAGATCAAGCACCACAAAATCCACAGGGAAGATGAAGTCATTGGCTTTGACGAGTATATCTTCAACAATCTCCCTTGGATACGACACAGATCGGTCGACCATCTGGAGTGTGATGGTGGTGGGCCTCAGTGTCCCAATCTTCAGCTTCTTAAAGAACGAGAACGGTATAAGATTAATGCTCGCTCCCAAGTCACACAGTGCCTTGCCCACTTGGCTATCCCCCACTATGCACGATATAGTGAAGCTTCCAGGATCTTTCATTTTAGCGGGCAGTTCTTCTGGATAATGACACTACAGCTTTCCGTCAAGTTGATGGTCTCGTGCTCCACCCATCTCCTCTTCTTGGAGATAACATCTTTCAAAAATTTGGCGTAGCTAGGCATTTGCTGCAACGCCTCTACCAACGGAATGTTGATGTGTACCTTTCTGAAAATGTCAAGAAATCTAGAGAACTGATCATCTAGCTTCTTCTTCTGCACCCGCTGTGGGAATGGAATTTTAACTTCGACTGGGGGTGCAGGTATCACAGTGTTTGCCTTGGGGGGCAGTGCTTCCTCCACTGGCTCTTCCTCTTCTTCCACTACATCTTCTACAACCACCTCTTCTTGTGAGATTTTCTCCTTCTCTGCAGGCATGCTTGGACCTTCATAGCTTTTGCCATTCCTCAGATTGATGGCTTTGCAATCCTTGCAGTCCTTGGGATTGACAATGGTATGTGAGGGAAACTGGCCCGGTTGATGTTGAATACCCACAGCCTGTGAATCTGGCTCATATGAGTATCGATGCTCTTCATGTGAATGCTCAGGCTCTGCACGTCTGTCTCTACCTGCTTCAGTCTCTTATCAGAATTAGTCATTATTTCCCCTGTCTGCTTCATAAACGTCATCAAGACGTCTCCAAGCTCATTCTTCTTCGGCTCAATGACTTGTCCGTTCGAAACTTGAAACCCCAAAGGTGGCTGCAGGGCGTTGTGAGGATTCCCATAAGACAAATTGGGATGTACCTTATTCCCAAAGCTGTTGAAGTTACCACCCTCTTGATTGTGGCGGTAGTTGTTGTTGAAATTCCGATTGTTGCCGCCTTGGTGCACGTAATTCACCTCTTCACTTTCGAGCTCGGTTGGCTCTGTTTCCATACTGCTGAACTTACTAGTCAAGAAATCCAGCTGCTTGGACATCATGTCCATCTTGTCAACATCCGATGTGGACGCCACCCTGTAGGTTTTGCTTCTCTCATTTTTCCACCCATCATCGTTGGATGACACCCTCTCAATCACCTCTAATGCCTCGTTTTCTCCCAACTTAAGGAGTGACCCCCCTGCGCCCATATTCAACTCGCGTATTGCCTCCGGAGTGGCTCCTCTATGGAAAGTTACGATCTGCTGCCCCGGGCTTAACCCGTGGTTGGGGCATCTCTTCATCAGGTGTTTGAATCTCTTCCATGCCTCGTGAATATTCTCTTGAGGATGCATTGCATAAGAGATGACTTCAGCTTGGCGCTTTAGTGCCTCGCTCGGTGGATAGTACTTATCCAAGAAGAGCTCAACCATTGCATCCCAAGTCTCGACCGAGTTGGGGTCCATGCTATCATACCAATCCCTTGCATCATCCTTCAGAGAAAAAGGGAACAATCTAAGGCGAATCTGATCATCGGAGACCCCATTAGCCTTCACCGTATTGCTGATTTGTATGAACTTTGTCAAGTGCTTGTTGGCATCTTCCGAACCTGTTCCTCCAAATGCATGTGCTTCTGCCCTGTTTATCAATCCTGGCTTTAACTCAAAACTGTTGGCCGCAATCCCGGCGTTATTGATTGGTGGATTAGCAACTCGTCTATATGCATACAGGTTCTACACGGGCTGAACTAGTGGTCTCGCGTTCTGCTCATCCAACTGCCTCTGCATGTTGGCCATCTGCTCACGAAGCTGACGAATAACAGGATCCTCATTGTTGTTGTTCTCCGCGTCCGCCATTAGGAGTGGAGATGGGCGTGGAGATGGACTTGGTGAAGGAGTTCTCTGGACAGGAGAAGGTAGACGCCTATGACCGGGTGAAGATACCCGAATCCTTTGGTTTAACCTCCTCAGTGCGTTCCTCTTCCTGTTGGATGCTTCGATCTCAAGATCGATTGGCTCTAAAGGTAGACCTTTAGAACGCGTGTGCATACAACCTGTCCAAGGAAACACAAAGATTAGAGAACTCAAAAATAAAAATAAAGCAAACAAAATCTAGATTAGTAATCTCTATTATTATCACGATATTAAGCTATATTGACACAAAATTGTCCCCGGCAACGGCGCCAAAAACTAGACTCAACTTATTTTAACACAAGTGATACCCGCAAGTGTACGGGGCTAGTGTAGCAATTAGCAAGCAAGAGTATCGTATCCCACAGAGACAAATTCGTATCAACTTAACTACCACGAATAAATGTTGACTATTATCTAGAGAATCATGAAAGGTTTGGTAGTTTTCTAACACTACGAAAAGCATATAATGAACAAAGAGATAAATAAAAACAAATAAACACGGAGTGAAAAGATAATATGGAGAAAATTGTAGAACTCAAGGATCCGATGCACAATTCCAAGCTCTTATCCAATCAAATTGTCTTACCTTTTGGTGTCTCTAGAATTACTAAGTCGACCACAATTGTAGATTAAACCCCCTCCCGAGGTGAGAAACCTGTAGATTAAGTGCTAGGATTGAAGTCCCCTTCTAATCCTAAAACCCCTAACTCCCAAAAGCTCGATTAGGTCAAAGAACTCACTCAAAACCTCAACTCTCCCGAGTTTTATTGCATTAAGGTGTGAACTATTCCTATTTCCAGACTAATTATTTCATCTCCCGATTAATCTAATTAATCATACACAATCAAATGGTGATCAAGCAATTGAAAGGAATAAACCCAAGAATAATCAAATAACTACAAGAGCAAGGTAAGAATAAAATCAATTGGATAAAAACTATGAAATTAATGCATCTTCACCAAGAATTCTACAAAAGGTGTTTAGCTACTCGTGTTCATGGAGAAAACTAAGTTTAACACAAAGAATCCGAACAAAAACATGAAAGATAGATACTAAGAACTCCTGTGGAACGAATCTATGGAGTGAAGTCTTCAATCTTCCGATTTGGAGTCTTCAATCTTCAATTCTCTCTCTAGAAGTGTTCTTGGGGGTGTGTGTGAGTGTTGGAGGCGGTAAGGTAGAATGAATCTCGTCCCATCCAACCCTTGCCTTTTTCTCTTGATTTTTCCGTCAAAAATCGCGTTTTCAGAAGTCAAACCCGTCAAACTGACTAACCCAGCCGGGTAGGATTTTAGTGCTGTAAATCCACCCGGCCGGGTGACCATTTCAGACCCCTTTCTGGACTCGTCACGCTGTCTTTAGGATACCCGGCCAGGTGTAATATTTGTGCTGTAAATGCACCCGGCCGGGTGTCGTTTACCGGCTCCTTCTGGTCCTCAAGTCCTACCCGGCCGGGTAGAATTTATAAGAGTAAAACTCACCCGACCGGGTGTAGCCTTTAAAGGCCCTGCTGCCTCCTATCCACAATCGGCCGGATTTTTGCCTCTTTTATATCTACTTATCCTAGAACACTCAACAAACACATGAAACTCCAAAAGATAGGTTAATTGGCTGAAAATAGACAATTCAAGCATCAAAACTCAGCATTAAGCACCTCAACATACCAATTAAACCGACTAAAACATGAGTTTATCAGGTGCCCACCTGAACCCGGAGGCGTTTAGGTCGTGCACCAGGTAAGGACAGTAGCCACCCGAAGCTTGCGAACCTTGGGTTTGAGGAGGGACCGTAAATTGCGTTTCCGGACTAAATCCGGCCTCGGAGTCGAACCAATCGTGGTTCCAACCGCGATTGCCGGAGGGGTGATCGCCGGAGCCGGACATTCTGTAGTGTGGTGGGAATTTAGATGAAAGAGTATGAGGAAAAAAGATGAGAGAATGTAGATGATGATAGAATAGATGAGAATGTGATTTTTTTGTGTTGAAGTGAGGGTATTTATAGATGAAAATGTGAATTTTGGGGGAAAAAAATTGAAAAATAAATTAAAAGTGGCAATAAAACGGATATTTTTTTTTTGGGAAGTGGGAAAATATTTTTTTTTTATTTAAAAACATTTTTTTCAATTAATTTCGCATTTTTTTAAAAAAAAATTAACGGCTATGCCGTTGGCGAATGAGACGTCGCCACGTGTGCTGCTCAGCGGCACGGACGTGCTCTTAGCTAAGAGCACGGACGGACGAGCATCATCGGCGGACGGATGGCACCGTGCTCAGCGGCACGGACGGACGAGCACCGCAACCTTCACCGCTGCCGATGCTCTAAGAAATTTAATAGAAAGTGAGTTGAAAAAGTTGGTGGGATGCGGGTCCTACTTTTAAAGTATTAGTTTTATAATATAATGTGAGTAGGAATGAGTTAGTGGAATATGGGGTCCACTACCAAAAATGGTAAAAGTGAAATGGGACAAATTATGTGGGATGACTCGAAATGGAATACTGGGTCGAATTATCTGGGACGGAGGGAATACTACTTTGGTTATGAAATACTCCTTCCCTCCCCCTATTAATTGATATCATTTGATTTGGTACGGGTTTTAAAAAAATTAGTGAAAAGTTGGTAGAATATGCTATTAATTAATTTTATAATAAAATATAAGAGGAATGAGTTAGTGGAATGTAAGTCAATTACTAAAAGTAAGTAACGGTGCCAATTAATTGGGGACAGATGAAAAAGATAATTAGTGTCAATTAACGGGGGCGGAGGGAGTACAAATATTAGATTTGGGAAAATTTGGAATCGAAATATGTATAACATTGTATAATATATAGTAATCCCTCCATCCGGCAATATATATCCTATTTTTTACCGAGTCAAATTTTAAGAAACCGTGACTTTGTAAAAGAAAGTGGGAGGAAAATGTTAGTGGAATGTAAGTCTTATTTTTATATATTGACTTTATAATAAAATGTGAATGAAATGAATTATTAAAATCTGGTAAACTTGCTAAAAATTATAAAAATGAGTGAGACATTCATTGGGAAACAGATGAAAAAGAAAAATGAGTTGTTCAATAGCACACGAAGAGAGTGCAAATTTGTCAAAATCTAAAATAACATGGTTGAAGAATGAAATGGAAAAAAAAAATAGTCATTCCCATGGTTAGTAGCAGATAGTGGCGGATCCAGGATTTGGAAACGGAGGGGGCGAATTATATGTTACTAGCTTGGTTAGGGTGGACATGGCTATTTTTTCCGGTCTTTAGGGCAACAACGGAGGGAATCGGGGGGCGAATTATATGTTAAAAATTTGACGGCTCCATCCAAAATAGACTTAAATTCGGACCGTTTTTATTTGTTCACGACGCAATAATACAAAAGATAATGTTTTGGACCAAAATCATCATATATTTAGGACCATAAATAGCCTTTAATCAAATATATATAGCCCCTCAAGTTCCTTTTTAGCTCTTTCAATGCCCATAGTAAATGGAATAAATGACTATTCGCATAAAGAATGAAATAGTAACTTATAAGAAAAATAATGCTCCATCCGTTCCAACTTAATAAAAACATTTCTTTAGAAATAAAAATTTAAAAATTGTGTTAAATAAAATAAAAAAAGATAAAATAAATAGTGGAGAAAATAAAATGAAAAAAATAAGAGAGGACAACCTATGAAAAAGAATAAAGTAAAATTATTAAAAAGAAATGTTATTGTAAAAAAATAAATCAATTAAATTGGAATATTTTAAAAAGGCATACGCTCCACTACAAAGTGTGATGGAGGAATACCAATCAAAGTAAATGAAATGAAGATAATAATCACCATTCCATTCATTTATTTATTTCATCATTCCTTTATTGCTTAAGGACAAATCGTAAAAAATGCTTTTTTTCGTTGAATTTCCAAAACCATGTATCCGCATTTCAAATTATCGAGAAAGTGTACTTTTAATTAATCCAGCCTACCACATATCGAAAATAATTTTGTGATTAGCAAATACAATTAGGGTCTGTTTGGTACACGGAATTGAATTGAATTGTAATTGAAATTCTATGGAATTGAATCGGAAGAACTGAATTGGAATTCAATTCCAAATCCTTTGTTTGGCAAAATGAAATAATTGATATGAAATTGAATTTAAAAAATTGAATATGAGTGTGTGTGTGTGATGTGTGTGTGTGTGTGCGCGCGAATGTGTGTGCTGTGTGTTGTGTGCGTGTGCTGTAAGAATGTGTGTTGTGTGTGTAAGAATGTGTGTGTAAGAATGTGTGTTGTGTGTTTGTCTGTCAGAATGTGTGTGTTGTGTGCGTGTGTTGTGTGTGTGTGTTTGAGGATGTGTGAAGTGTGTGTGTAAGAATGTGTTGTGTGTGTGTGTGCGTGTGCGTGCGCGTGTGCACGTGTGTTTGAATCGTGCTATGTTTGTTGTGATGTGTGCGTGTGAATGTGTGTGCGTGTGTGTTGTGTGTGTTTGATGTGCATGCTGTGTGTATGTTTGTTGTGTGTGTGTGTGTTGTGTGCGTGTGTGTTTTTGTTGTGTGTGTGTGCAGTGTGTGTGGTTTGATGTGTGTGATGTGTGTGTGTGTGTGTGTTGTGTGTGTGTGCTGTGTGTGTGTGCGCGCACGCATGTGTGGTGTGTGTGTGTGTGTGTTTGTGTGTGTGTGTGATGTGTGTGTGTGTGTTTGTTGTGTGTGCAGTGTGTGTGCGCGCAATGTGTGTGTGCTGTGTGTGTGTGCGCGCGTAGACCGTAGTGTGTGTGTGTGTGTGAACATGTGGTGTGTGTGAATGTGTGTAAGAATTATGTATTGTGTGTGTAATTTAATAAATATTAAGAATTCCACTACTTTTATATGGAATTCAAATTGTGGAATTGAAGGATTTGGAATTGTAATTCAATTCCAAATTCAAAATTTTTTATGATACCAAACACTAGATTTGGAATTGAAGGCTCCGATTCTAATTTCACACCTCCAATTCCATATACCAAACACAGCTTTACCAAAAATTCTACCAATGAAAACACCGATATAAAAAATGAAATTATTATGACAACATAGCATTTCTCAATTCATAAATATAACTGTTCAACAAAAAAGGAGTCATAAATATAGTTGCTGACCGAATGCACCAAATTTATGTATAGCACCTAACGGCAATACTAATACTATGTCTTTGTATTTTTTTCCTAATTCGTTTCTGTTCTTTTATACAATTATACCGTCCACGAAATACGTCCCAAATAACCTTGGGTTTGTCTTTCGCTCGAGTAATAATGATTATGTGTTATAAAAAAAAATGTCTCACATTTGAGGGTGTTAACACTCTATATATAAATAGACGCGCGTTTTGGTGAATCTGTAATAAAGAAGAAGAATAAGATATTTTATAAAAAAAACCTCATCTACGTGTATAAATAGATTAATTAATCTTCATGTCAATAAACTTAATAATATATGCACTAACCGTCCATCATAAATGTCTAATAAATGTCTACTTTTGCCATTTTTGAGTTGTCCCTCGTTAAAAGTCAACTTTCATTTTTGTACCATATACTTCATCTGTCCCACTAGAAATGAAACGTTTTCCTTTTCGGATTGTCCCATTAAAAATGAAACGTTTCTTAAAATAGAAATAACTTTATCTTTACTTTTCTCTCTTACTTTACTCTCTCTTCTTTAACTCACAAAACAACACTACATAAAATCTTGTGCCGAAAAGCAAACATTTCATATTTATTGGGACGGAGGGAGTATTACACTAACTCATTCCACTCATATTTTAACTATTATAAAAAAAATTAAACTCATATTTCACTAATATATTCAACTCATTTTTTCTTACATTTCTTAATACTCATGCCGAGTCAAATGTGGACACTTAAGGAAAGAAGAAGGGAGTTATTAATAAAAAGAATAATTATTAATTAAATAATATATACAACTTCACATTGACTTTGGTCTATAACTTTTAAAATTGAAAATTAAATAACATCTATTCAAATGTTTTGCAATTGGCTAACCCATCAAATTTTTAGATAAAATAAGTGACAATATGACAATTCAATTGGTAAGACACTTTTCTTTCAATTATTAGGTTATGGATTTGAGTCCTTAAGGGAGTAAATGGGTTGATTTATTTTTTTTAAAAGAAAAAACTTAGCCACATTCATATTGAAATTATGTGTTGATTCACTAAAGATTGTATCCAATTACTTTGACCTTATTGGCATAAATGAATTAAATTTTATAGACATGATAGTAGTTTCAAAACTTTTTTTTTTATCTAGAAGACCTTTTTGCCTTCATTTTCCACAAGTAGAAACATAAGAAAGATCAGAAATGGAAATTAAACCTTGTACATCCCACTAACTTAGATAATGCTAGCTTATTCATTTTCTCATGCACCTGCCGATGGGAATGTACCTCTTTTCATCTGTCAAGGAAGGCACTGCACTTCAGAATTTCCATGTACTCATTCAGCTCATGCTTGAGCATTTGGACTACAAACAAACCCTCCACTTGTGATTTTAGTTTTGGGCCCTTCCTCCTTAGATTCTAGATCTTCCTCTACCCTTTTTTTTTTCTCAAAAACCTAATAAAAAGAAATAGCCTCAAGAAGTAAGTAAATAGTTTTCCTATGTAAACTGAAATAAGATCTATATTAACCCTGAACACCTTTCTTTCTCTAGTTCTATCTGTATCTCAGAACGAAACACTCGACTCCTATCGACTTGGGCCTGTGCTTCTTCTACTATTACCATTAGTAGTTGAGAGGTTTTTCTCACATCTAGCAGTTTTCTTTAAGTGCTTTCTAAAGCAGTAGCATTATGGGCTCTATCTTCTGCACTGTCTCTGATCTGAAAAGCCCTTCAACAGCAGCCGAAAGAACATTAGTACAATCAACTAGAGTGATTGACACTGTTTATGCCAATCATACTAAATGATCTACAAGTCAGAAGATATACTCCCTTCGTGCCACCGCATGTGATTGATTTCTTTTCTGCACATGACTTAAGAAAATGATAAAGTAGGAGAGGGGATAAAGTAAGAAAGATAAAGAGAGAGTTAAGTATGAAAGAGGGTAAAATAAGAGATAGCTAAGAGTGGAAATCAATCACTTGTAGTGGGACAACCAAAAAGCAGAAATCAGACTCTTGTGGTGAAACGTAGGGAGTACAAATTTATGATTTTCTTTGTAAGTACTCCATTTGTCCCAAAATAGTTATCCCCTATTGTCAAAACACACGTTAACAAGAAAGTAACACAACGTTAAACCACTCAAGCAAGCATATGGTAGCCTTCCGAAGTCGCAAAATCACATAATATTCATACCTTGATTACTTCACATATAAGGATCTACCTCAGTGATGCAACTCTCGCCTGAGAGCACATAGTATTCCAGCAGAAGAACAATGTGTTTAATGCCTGCTTGTTGTGTATCTCGGTGTTTATGTGCATGCTTATGTTGGATTGCAAGACTTTGGAATATGTTTAGTTATTATAATATGCTACAAATATTACATTCTTTACAAGACCATCGTAGTTTTGTAGCATCATAATCCATCAAAGCAAAATTTACAGCTGCACTGCGTAAGCATCAGTTTAGGTCTAACATTTTCCAGGTGATCATAGCACCCTGATATAGGATGCTTCATGCTGCACGCCGATAATAATATCTGCACAGCGAAATATATTACTGCAATGAGAATCTAACTACCAGAATCATTTATGAGTAAGATCATCAAATCCTGAGACACTAATTTATTATCCAGTCATGTCAAATTGTCAATATATGTGTATGCAGCATGAAATAAAGAGAAACTTACACATAAATATTTATGCCATACATTGCTGCATATTTTCGTAGCAGGCGCTCAACAGTATACCATTCTGAGCGATCTGTACCATGCTGATAATTAATCCGGGGCATGTGGATTGAAGCTGCCAAGTTTTTGAAAGAAAAGGAAAAAAGACATTAGCACGCACGTTTATAGATCTTGCATATTAGATTAGAATTTAGAAGAGAAATGAAACCAAAATACTAGAGCATGAACATCTGTAACGCTACATAAATCTAATAAAGAAGTCAATACCATCATGAGCTGTTAACAACATTTGACTGACATTCTTATAGAACCAGGAGGAACCAGTAACACAAGAGTACTTAGATGGCAAGCAACATTGCAATGTGTTAAAACATGAATTGAAAAATCGATGGTTGACTTTGTTTGTATTGCTTGCTTATTCACCTGTTACACTCGTCCCTTTATAGGGTGCCATGCAAGGAAAAAGTATATGTCTATCTTTTACAAGATGTGATTGAAACTATTTCTAGTAGGGATTTGCCTCAATATTTGCTTAGATTTCTTCAATTCCTTTCCCTCATGCTAACAATATGCAATCCATCCACCTTTTAGGAGTAATTTTTATGACTAGTTCCAAAAATTACTCAGATCAATTTCTGTCTAAATACCAACTGAAATACATATAAAAGGTTTATGTGTTTGATTATATTTTAGCTTCTTTGTCTCACTCCTGACTCCTCATAAGAAAATTTAGACATCTACCTTTGAAATTGATAATCTGCATATCCAAATTTTAGGTAGAAAAGTGTAGCTCAACTCGACAATCACTTATCAAAAGTTTAGAAAATGGGAAAATCAGTCTAGTCTCCTGATATTCTTGCTCATTCTCTAATCCAAGAAAAATAGGAACCAGTTCTTTCATTCTGAGGGACTTGGATTGGTACTCCTACACTCAAACATCAATTCCGTGGCCACTTTACAGTCCATTACTACTAAAGAACGCAAACCACAAACAATTATTTTCAAAAAGAAACCAACATTCTACCTGAATATTGAGCGGCTGAAAACGATGCTTTTGCAAGGCAAACTTCCAAATCAGCCGTAGAGATATCACCACGAGGGACCTTACGCCTCAGATTATATGATTGCACAACAGCTAAACCGACCCATTGACGTGGATCAGTACTAGTACTCTGGTCACCGTGGTCCTCTGCAGAAAATGAGCGAGAAGCCAAAATTATAAACCGAAATCTAAGAATAGAGATGATTGCCAATTTGGCATTCTACTTGGAAGAACTTAACCCCTGTTGACTCAATAATAGAAAAAACCCTGTAATGTGAAAAATACGAGATGATGAAAAAGTGGTAATGTGAAGTATATGAAAAACTTTGAGAAACAGAACGAATCAATCTTAACCAAAGTTTAAGTCATTGAACAGAACTTCAACACTTTAAAGATCTTTTAAAGAGAAACTCAGTTAGCATAGAGGGCTCAGCAGGCTCAGCTCACCAGTAACTTCTATGAGATGTAAATCACCGAGATGGAGATCTCCAAATTCTGAAGCCCGCTGATACGCATTGGGAACAGATGCTGACAGCCTAGCCAGTGCATCAAACAGACCCCCATGCCCCCAATTTCCAGAATCATCAACACAACTGCCAGAAAGATTTCAACCGTTAATTCTTTTAATCACAAGTATATGGCAAGCTATTACTCACTAAAATAGCGCCAGATATAAATACATATATAAAGGTTAGAGAAAATCAATCAGTAAATGTAGGTGATCAGTCCTCAACTTTTTGGCTTATGTTCTTCAAAAATCTTCTTCATTGGTCATAGTGATCAGTCCTCAACTTTTTGATCACTAAAGATTCTCAAGATGGAATATATAGAAGAACATATGATATATGATCATATCCAGAAATATAAATGGTTAATATGTTTTGGAGAAAAAATTGCAAGTGCTTTCAATAATTTTTATGGTTGTGTGGGTAGGTAAAAACCCATCATTCACTTCTTATATTATAATTTACACTTAAAAGAATACTTAAAAGCTAAAGTTTCTATCTTTTTTAAGAGTTCAATTTCACTTTTTACCGTATTTTGATTTTCTTGAGACTCAAAATGTCAAAGTATGTACTATAGTCTTTAGATCTAATAAGCTCTAATTTTTTAATGAATTCTACGTATAGAACATAAGCGAAGGCAAACTACAGTTATATCAAATTGCATTTAACAGCTGTTAACATGAGAGGCTCTATTGGGTAAGAGAAGAAAAGATTGTGAAGCCACACAAATCCAAACAGTAAATTTATTGATCAGATGGTGAATCACTTCACATCAAGCAAACACCAAGAGCAAAAAATTGTAAGGGCTACATGATACGAATGATTTATACCTGAATATAATTGTGGACTCGGAAGGGGTAACTGCTGCAGCAGTTGTGCAGTCTCCATAAACAAAATGAACTGAGCCAGCATCTGACACCGCATCCTGATTGACTGGACTGACATGATTGCTGACAGCAAGTGAGTGATATCCTAGTGTTTCCCATTTGGACATTTTTTTCTCCTCTGCCTTCCTTCGAGCAGCTTCCGCTTTAAGATGCTTCTCATCAGGTAAGCATCTCTTATTTCCTGATTCCAGTATGTCACTGTCTTGTTCTGGAGATGCTTGCTTAAACTTCTCGACCCATGCCATGTATGAAGCTTCATCGAGGTCTGGATTAAAGTCAATAGACTCAGAAGCATCTTGCTTCATTAAATTTTGATCACTCGCCTGATCCATTGAATTGATCTCTAGCTTCCTATCCCTCACATCTGATTGTAACTCATGGCGGGACACAATGACCTTATCAGCTAAAACAGCTAGTTCGCTCTTATCTAATTGGTTATCTGATTTATCTACATTCATCTCCATGGGATCAAAGATATGCAAACCAAATATCACAGATTTCAAATCACCAGCTTCAGTTCCTCCATTACTTCCCTCACAATCCAGTATTTCATCTCCTATAACATTATGACTGAGTTGTAGCTTCCTTCTTGCTCTATTCACAATAACCTGCATCGTTCCTAATCAGAATCTGAGAAATGTGATTACAAGAAAAAAGTAATAACCTTACCTCCTCAACTGTACGCCCAGTAACCAAATTAATAGATAGCACATGATTACTCTGGCCAATTCTATGTGCACGCTGCAAAGCCTGCTTATCCACTTGGGGATTCCAATCTTGCTCGTAAAATATGACCTTCAAAACACAGAATATTCATCTGTTACAACTTACAAGCACACAACCAATCAATGCATGACAACCCTTCACGTCAACAAAAATATAGGGCTGTTGTAATTGCAAAATCTTTGAAGGTTGAGGTTCTAATTAAGATTATTAAAAAGTCCTGTCTAATTGCACAGTGGCATAAAAGTTACTATGGATTTTAAGGCAATCAACCCTTCAACTTTTAATCTTTTTAAATTCTTCTATAAAGATTTTCTACTTTTTATAGTAGTTCATCAATGATTCATTAACATATTTACTTTTAAGCCTCCACAAATAAATACTCCGTATGAAAAAGTTGTTTAAATTTGTACTCCTATATATTACAGTGCTAACATTCAATACTATAGAGTAAAATGTGCTAAAATTATTATAATGATAGTTGTAAATTATTACAATGATAGTCGTCAATGCCTAGAACTAATGGAAAGGAGTTGATGAGGTGAAGCCCATCCATTAATGGTGTGTAGCTAGCAGTTGTTAGCAGAGGGACCTTGAGGCCCTGGTTTTAAATTTCAAAATTGTTTGAGTATCTATACGAGCCAAGACTTTTAAGGATAATAGTAATGGACATAAATGATTCTCACTGCAAAATATAAATTTAATGCATAAAACACAACAAAAGTCCGAAAATTAACAGACCCTTGTTATCATTAAAAGCTAACAAATAGTTTTCTTGTTCTCATCAAGTAACTCCAAAGGCTACAACTACAAGCCTACCCAAGCAATTAAATCACCACCAATTTTAAAGAACTATTCTCCAATTATGGAATAAATATCAAAGGTGAAGAAGTCTAAACATCTTTCAAAACTTAACAGTTCATCATCCAAGGTTGACAGCCACCTTAAAGTAATAATTTAGGGTCGTAAAGCAAGTACATATTAAGAAACTAGAAGCAAGCTTACTGTATCAGCAGCCACAAGATTTAGTCCCACTCCCCCAGCTCGTGTGGATATCAAAAAGATATATGGTGTGCTCTCACAAGAGTTAATATTAGCACTTGATTTTATGCTGAAATTTCTAATTGCAGCAAATCGCTCTTCTGCTCGAATTGAACCATCAAGACGCTCATAGGTATATTTTCTCATTTCTAAGAAATCCTACAAGATATAATTGTATATTAAAATACAAAAATGATTAATGTAATGTTAATTAGATGCTATAGAGTATAGATCCTAACCATACATAAACAAAAGATAAAACTCACCTGCAATATGTCAAGAGTATGAGTCATTTGGGCAAACAATAGAACGCGATGCCCAGCATCATGCAACTTCCTAAGTAGCTGATCTAAAATTAGAAGTTTGCCACTAGCCTGATCCAACATAAATTGAAGTGTAAAAATAGCTCCATTTAAATAATCATTCACAAACAAAATAGGAAAAACCCAATTGAAGAGTGAGAAATATGTACGAATGCCGAATGCACGTGAATACTGAAGGATGAGAAGTTGTATTATTTAAATTTTAATTATCCATTGTGTCAGGCTGTTAACTTAACCGTTAATGGCACAAGGTTTAAAACTTCATCCATAACCTTAAAATCTGCACGGGGTATGTTACCTGAACCAGGTGCTCACCCTCCTGATATGGTTCAGGCTCAATACCCGGGAAAAGATATGGGTGGCTACATGCTTTCCGGAGCTGAATTACCTGAAGGAGAATTCGAAAGTGACAGCATCAGGCTTGTATCACCATTTTGTACATGAATCAACAACATTTAAACAAATAGGCACTGATCAATAAAAAAAAGTATTGCCCACAATATTTTGCAAAGATGGAGCATTTGTTCCTTTAGAAGCAAGTGCAAGCAGCTTTGGAAGTTCCTTTCTGATTATTGACATATAAACTTTTTTCTGCAGTGGAGACAAAGGTGCCATCCTGCCAATAAATATGAGTAATAAGATAACTTAGATTCATGCTCCACCAAACTTTGGGGAATGAATAGATAGCAACAGTATATCACATATGGAGTAAAAAAGACACAATAGCTTTTTAAAGAAATTAACACAGTGCATAAAAAAGACACAATAGCTTTTTAAAGAAATTAACACAGTGCATATAAAAGATACAATTAATTTTTAAAGAAACTAACACAGTTATTTCAGTAACAGGAGGCAGTAGCAGAGTGCCAGACTCCATAAGTGTAGATTTGGTCCTTCGAAGCATAAATGCACCCAGCACATACTTTAAGATCTTAAACGGTTCCTTCACTTTTTGTGCACCTTGACCTGCTAAAGAAGAAAATAAGAAGCGCCGGCGAGTAGCTCGACGGTGTTACCTAAACTACATTAAAGAAGGACTTTGCAAGATTTCAGCAAAATCCAATTTACCATTCATAAGCACTAGAAAAGGAAGGACCTATATATTTTGAAAAAAGACAAACATGCTACGTAAATAAATGCAGACAAATTACATGAAGGATCTCCAGCTTCCTTGAAATCAGAATGAAACTGCTCCAGTGTTCCAAAGATCAATGGCATACAGAAGTGCATCAGAGCCCAAAGTTCAGTAAGATTGTTTTGAACTGGTGTTCCAGTGAGAAGCAATTTTCTTGGCATGACGAATCGTGCTCTCAAAACAGTATATAAGACCTGTTACAGTCCAAGAAAGCTGTAAGAGAAGTTAAAAAGGCTAGAGAAATAACTTAAGAGATAAAGCAGTCAGAGCCAGCTATTATATATATGCTCAATACCAGACTAGACCTACATGCAGTACTAGAGAAAGTACTTTATTCTCGAGAAAATACTTCTGTGATGATGGATGTAGAATCCAGACACCCCATGCTAACAGAGTGGTGAAAAGTTTACATTAAGCTCAATGCAGTAACATAGAATAGCATATATTAAGGCCACTAATTTTTTAATAATAGTTCATAATACATATTCTCAAAAAATGGTTGTAATGCAGCATAGCATATAGACCAAGTATCTAAGAAGCTGTTCTGCAAGGGGAAAATATATAACTTTATCTCAGGGTACCAACATAGCATTATATAAAACAAAATCACTATGTTACCAGAGAGATTCATAAATCAACATAGCATAGGAAAGATAAATATATAGTTGTAGTTGAATATCAGTATGTATTTTGCAAAGACTATTTGCTTATACTATGGGGAGAAATTAACACTTCTCTCACAATATAAATAAACAAAACAAATTATACAGCTATACTTGCAAGACCTGATGGCAAAGAGAAAAACCACATCTAGCAGAATTTTGAACATACACTGGAATGGTTTTTAAGTCTCTGTGCTTCATCAATTATTGCATAATGCCAAGGGAATTGGGACAGAAAGTCCTGATCAATCAATGCTATGTCATAAGTTGTCAACAGCACATCAAACGGAAATGATGGAACCTGCAACAAACACCAAACGTTGATAGCATATAGCAATATGTTACCTCAATTGCAGCAACTAGGTGCATGTAGTTTTACATAAAGAAACTGGAAACAAGCACAGAATTACTTACGCGAGATGAGAATAGACTTTCTTTTACATATTCACTCATTTCCCTTCGCAATTTGCGTCTATATTCTTTTTCCCCAACATAACGAAGCAATCTCAACTTTGGTGCGAAATTCGCCACTTCTGAGACCCAACCATCAGTTACACTGAGAGGGCACAAGACCACTGCAGGTTGAATTCAACATCTTTAGTGCAATTATGATTAAAACATTTTCAAGGACAGAAAATCCCAATATACACTATGAAAAAGTAAAATCTATTTACTCACAGAATGTCCCAGAAATTTTCAGGAATACTTTCAGGTAACTCAAAAGTGATACAGCCTGCAGCGTTTTCCCCAGTCCCATCTACAGTGATAAATCATTAGCACAAGAAAATCATTATAGTTTGCTCAACTTTTCATTGAAGATTGTCCAGAGGAACTTCTCAAGCTGTGAATTAGCAGCTATATATATTAACATTAGGAAAACTAATGTATCTAAATAATCATGCTATGAGGTGCCATATTCCTATAATGGTCCAACTCTACAGCTTTTAACTTGCTTCAGAAGATGTACTTCATTAGGTATCAATCTGCATAGGTGTAAGATGCAGTGAAAAAGGAATACTCTATCTTGTACTGTATTGCATATAATTCATTGAATTTAAATCACTGAATACAACATAAAATTTTTCTTTCCCCGATATATGGTATTCTGATTTATAAAATGTTAATTTGTAAATAACAGAAGACTAACAAGCAAGAATGATACACCTGCTTAGGAAACTAACTTCAAATCTTATCCGTTATTGACCATGACGATGGACCAAACTGCCCCCTCTTCCAGCATAAATAACAAAACAGAATGTTGCAGACTGGGACTAAAGAGTAAATTTCCAAACCCAACAGATTGCATTAGAAGCTGATAATCACGAGTTATTAAAAGAATGAAAAAAATGCTCATTTGATTTCATAAGCACTCAGAAGTCAATTATAAGATAGCTCTTGTGCGAAAGAGAGAAAATTTCAGCAATTCCAAGCACTGCCATCATTTACGATTGCATCATAAAAGAACAAGTTTCTCATTTAAAAGAAAAGAAAACAAACATAATTCGTTAAGAACGAAACGTAATACTCCAGCAATAAGGCATTCTCATATCCAGTTGAGCCAAGTTACAAGTCTCACCTCGTCTCCTGCAAAACAAACGTGGACATTTATGCAACCATTGCAGAGAGGGGGGGGGGGGGATCACGCGCGCGCGCACGGTGATTGAATCAATTGGAAGTAAACACTTTTCGAAATTCCAATACTATAACTTAAAAAATTCCATGCGGGAAAAGGAAAGGTAAAGGGTAAGAGTACCAAGTATGGCGTTGACGCCGAGGTGGTAGCGGCGGATGAGCCAGGACACGCCTTCGACTTGGTGCGGTTTGAGTGAAGCTTGGATTCCATAATCCAAGGAATCAATAGGCGCTTCTCCAGCAGCGCGAAAATCGCCGTCGTAGACGCATTTCGCAGCCGAAATCAGCCTCTGCTTGTAGTCCATGTTTCGAGGTATGGCGGTGGTGGTGGTGGTGGTGGTGGTTTTTAAATTTGGAATCTATGATTTGCCGCTACAAAATCTATAATCCCTCTGTCCGTCGTTGCATGACTATGGACTTGGGTCTTGGAACTGCTGTTACCTTGTTTTCTTTGTTTTTCTTTTCGTTGGCACTTATATGCAACCACTCCACTAGGATCAGGAATTAAGTTTGAGTTTGAGAATAATCTTGTTGGAGAAGCCATGCCTCCAAAATTTGTCCCCATCAATTGAAAAAGGTTTCAAGAAAACTGTGAACACATTTTATGTATAAATAAATCCCAACAATTTAGTTTTGAAGTGGGCCTTATAACTCTGTCCCGTTTTTGCAGTATGAGAACAACAATTGAAACAACTTTAGCATTAACTATGTTCTGCATATATTAGCATTTGAAGTATGCCTGGTTCAACTAGCAGCACAACGCCACTGCAAAAATCTTTGCAGCATGACGCCAACATAGATGCACTCAGACTCATTACCTAGCAATATAAACTCTACAGACACAAGTCGAGGTAAGTAGTAAAATGTTTCATTGTTGATTTTGAGGTCTCTGCTGCTGAAAGTTGGGATGATTCTGTTGGGTGTTTTGCATCGTCATCATGCCCGGTTGCATATTCTGACCACTTTGCTGCATGTTGCCAAATGCTCCTTGCGCGCCGTGTTGCTGCTGTTGCTGAATCTGCATCATACCACCGCCTGTGTTGGCTGCCCCCATGTTGAACACTGAAAGTAGTACAAACTTGGAAAGATTAGCAGCAGTTAATGAAAAGGGACTCAGATTGCTGTTTAAGAGAGCACGAGATCTATTTTAAGTGATAATTCATCTCCTGTTGGGAAAGAGTCCATGTACGAAATGACATAATCATTATACGTATTGACGGTATGAAACATGATAAGATAGAAGAAGGTGACCCATACTCTGGTCGCTCAGATTTTGGGGAGGTAGAGTTCGATTGGCACCGGACATTGCATACTGGAAGCACGGAAGCATAAAGGCTAATCAGCAATGGGTCATAAAACAGTTATCCCCTATGCTACACAATTATGCATAATCCTAAACTGATATTATCAAATCAAGATCATCAAGTGCCTTTATATGTGTTAAATTTGGTGTGATCTTCTGGCATAGGAAGATTTTGTATAACCATCAAATCCAAGTCTTCGAGAATTTAGGAAGCTAACCTGCATTCTTGGCATAACTGATTGTGATGGCATCATAGCTGACATGTTAGGGATCTGAATTGAAGGTTTGCAATGGTAAGACAAGAATAGAAAAAATCAAGATCATACAGAATTTAAGTGCAATACTACTGAGTTACATGAAAAAAGACATAAACCAAACAAAAAGAGATCATCTTTTTCAAATACTTGGTGCTCAGACTCAGACCAAAATAATTTCAAGCTTCTCCCAGCAGTTGGGTGGAAGATTTTACTTGGGGCTCGGACCAAATCACCAAAATAATACTCCCTCCGACCCACCATAAGCGCAGCGCTTCTTTTAACTTTAAGCACTCGTTTTGGGAAAGAGAGAGAGATAAAGCAAGAGAGATTGCTTAAATATTATTTTCCCAAAATGAGTGCTTAAAAGAAGCACCTCGCTTATGGTGGGATGGAGGAGTATTATGTACTCTATCTCTATTGAAGAAAACATGTGTTAAAAGTATCAAACTCAACAATCAAGAAAAAGTTAGTACAGTCAGCAACTAGTTTGGAAAAGGAAAATGTAGAATGGTACAACAAAAAGGCAGAAGATATCTTACCATTTGAGATGTAGGTGTCGCCTGGGCTGCATTAAAGAGGGCACTATTTGCTGGGCTAGAGAACTGATTTAACTGACGATTCAGCTGATTCCCTTGGTTCATTTGGTTTGGGCTCATATGCTGCATTGCAGCTGATGTAAGCTGTCTACTCTGCAATTGCTGGGCTCCCAATGGCTGAGAGAACTGCACATGATGTTGACCATGCATCTGCTATGCAGCAAATCCAAAATGAGTTAAGAGGCAAATACTTACAACATTAATATAAGATGGACATGGATTTTTTATAAAAGCATAAATCCTTAGGAAAGATGTGCAAGACAGTATTGTTGCTAGTCAGGTAATTAGGAAATTATTACATATGGCGATTATAAGAATTTTTTGGCCTTTTGTGAGCTTTCTTGCAATCAGATCAATGACAGCAAACATGGAAGAACTTTACTAAATGGTGATAATGTCAAGAGTTACATGCTAAATCCATCATTTTGTCACCAATCTTATGGAAGTTGTCACCCAAGTTAAGTTAGCAAACATGGAAGAACTTTACTAAATGGTGATAATGTCAAGAGTTGCATGCTAAATCCATCATTTTGCCACCAATCTTATGGAAGTTGTCACCCAAGTTAAGTGCTTGATTACCGACTGAAACTTTTGTTGTGACTGGCTTGGCATCTCATGCAGCTGCGTTAGTTGATTCTGAAAAGATGATTCACAATAATTTCAAGTGCTGAAAGATGACAAATTAAATATATGATGGCATGCATTAGCTAAAGCCAAAAAAATTAACATCATCTTGGAATCTGTAAACATATCGGAAACTGAGAACCCACTATAGATGAATGTAAGAAACATTAGTCAATTTAATAATCCGTCAAAAAACATTATGCAAGTCAATAATCGTCATTTTTGCTTCATGGTGGTAATAAAGGGGTTGGATGGGAGTGATGGAACAAAGAACAGAACTTGAACCATAATAACTTGGTCTATGAACATATGCTTAGGCCTTTAAGTCCTACATGTAATTTACAGTGAAAAAAAGGGATTTTTGCAACAATAGAGAGATTGCAAGTCGTAATGAAAATAATAGCAACTTCGAGTGTGGAACAAGATTTATATATGTTGCACGATCCTGGTAATGTTTAACAAAAGTTGACACCCTTCAATCTCTAAAGAGGGGTAGAGGTCCACACCTGACCAAGGACAGGCATTGATGAAGGTCTTAGCTGCTGTTGACTCAGAAGTTGTTGCTGCAACATTTTCTGCCTCTGTTGCAGTTGTTGTTGTTGTTGTTGTGATTGTTGTTGCTGAGGAGATGGAGTGTTCATAATATTTGCACCAGATCTGGGTGAATTGGCATATTGCATAGGAGACGCTGTTGTATTATTATCAAAGGAATTGCTTCCAGTAGGACCAGAAGGGGAAGCTGCTGGTCTTCCAATAAGTTGTGCACCAGAAGCCTATTGGGACCAAAATGTAATAAGGCTCAGAAAAGGAGTCCACCAGAAGAAGATCAGATGCAGCTATACATGGAAAAGTAATACATATATATTCTGGTTATCATGTGATCCTCATCTTCTTAGTTATCCGAACACTGCACCATGTCTACCTTACATGACATCCATTACAGAGTTAAATAGAAGACACAGTCAGCTTGAAAAGAGGGCATCTGTTCAGCTCCTTAAAGGCAACGAGAACACATTTGAATGGGAGGGGCAATGGTAATGTTAACCGTTTGATTAGTGTGGGGAGTGAAGGTGGAAAGGAGGTTATTATTATTGCTTACTTTGATTCCAAAGCCGAGACCAAGCAACATAAATGGGAAGGATTCCCTTCTCATCTGCATTCGGTCCCCTATACTATTACCCCAACCAATCACCTCCTAAGTAAAGCCGTAGAAACTGGACTTTAGAAAAAGTTTCAGTTGTCATAATCATAGCAGGGTCTTATGATAATAGCTACTATGATTACTGACCAAAAGTAGGGAGACACTTTCCATAGCAATATGAAAGCTATAGCAATTAGTTGATCATCAACAAGAATTACAAGAGGTTCTAATCCAGAGGTTTTTCAATAACAAACTAACCACAGATCCACAGGAGTGTATCATTTTAGGAAATGTGTAAATGTAAGGCAATAGAGTTAAGGCCACCCAAGGCTAGTAATGTCTTCGCACAAACTATAATCATGACTACGGAACTGTTTAAAACATAAAAACCCAAAATAATCTTAGTTAGAAAGCTTATGTAAAATGGTTGAAATATTGACCTGTAGCAAAGAGCCCTGATTGTTAATGGCAGTAGTTGACATGAGTGGAGGCGTACTCTTCTGGTACAACCCTAAAGTGTACAAACATAACATGGTCAGTAGATGCATCAAATCCTATACTAACAATCCAAAAGACAAGAAGAAGAGACAGAATGATCCTGAAGCAAAGAGAACATAGAAATTGCACACCAGATGAATCCTGGAGGCTGTCATTAGTAGCAAGTACATCTACCAAGTGCATCGGAAGTGACGATGCCACTTGTCTTTGGTCTCCAGGTACTCGTAATCCTGCATTTAAAATGTAAAAGAGGAAATTCAATTCAAGAGGTATGTATGATATAGAGCTTAAGGTGCATCATACTTGTGGGTATGCAATTCTTGCAAGTGCATCAAACACAACTGAAAATGATCAAGGGGCACACACATTCATAACATATTGAGAGCTGCTGAGTAAAGAATTTGCACCTTCACCATGATTGACAGCACTACGAAGCAAATTTTCTTGTTCTTGTATTTTTGTAGCTTGAACCTTGTCAATAGTTGGAAGAAGATTTGTCCCATGTCGAGTGCTAAAGTAGGACTTACGTGCATCAGCTATGATCTTCTCAGCACTTTCACAGGCTGCTCCTATCATATCAATTCTAGTCTGCGATCAATCACACATACATCATTAGAAATGGAAAACCCAGTGATGTACATATATATTCCACTAGTATGACTGCCCACCTTGAGCTTGTCAATTTGTGCCGCCACTGGCAGGCCCTGCATACCGTGTAACAGCTGTTCTCTCTTAGTGTTGTCTTCCGTCTCCATTTCGGGCAAAAGCTTAGATGACAGCATAACAGGCAAAACTGCAGCCAAATAACACCCTAACTTAATACACGAAATTGAATCCCCACATTGCACCTCTCTTACTCATCAACATAAAATCAATATAGCGGCTTTATAAAGAACCCAGCTCTGCATTTCTCAATCCTGTTTTCTCTTTCTCCTTCTCATACCCTGTTTATGTCTTGAAGCTATGCAATCTTATAAGCCAACATTTCGACAAACTCTTAACCACCTTATAGCTATGAGCTACCCCATGACAAAATAATGTGAATGCTTAATCACAACAAAAAAATAAACCGAATAAAATGACTGCAAGGTAAAAGATTAATCCACTTTTCCAGTGTACCAGATAAATCAACAAATACTAATAGCATTCTCATCATTAAGCGACATTCTCTTAATGACATTATAGCTATCCCATGATAAATAATGTGAATGCTTAATCACAGTGAAACATAAACTGAATAGAACAACTGCAGTGAAAAAGGTTAATCCACTTTAGCAGTGTACCAGAGACAATAACACATACTAGTAGCATTCTCAGCATTAACATTCTTAGGATGCACAACGAAAGCCTTGGACACATTCTTAATATCTTCAACAATATTATATAGCTCCAAATTCACCATCGAGAACTGCCCCAAAACATCTTGCCTGCACAAACAAAACCCTAATTGATCGATTGCAAAAGAATTTGCCTGCGGAAAATGGTTGAATTGAAATGGCATGCTCATACCATTTAGGGGTGGCATTCGCGCGCGCTATAGCATCCAATTCTTCGAGGATGCGAGAGATGGCTTTGAACAGGCTGATAGCGCGAGTTTTTACAGAGTCGAGATTGAGCTGCTGCTGAAGCGCCGGGTTCAGCCGCTCCACAACCTTCGCCGGCGGTTGCTGGTCTTGGCCTGCTGCCACCGCTGCTGCCTCCATAGCTGCCATTAATATTTTATCGGAGCTCGGACGTTAGCCGTCGGTGTGGATTGAGAATTCCGCTTAAATAAAGCAGCCTTTTTGTGTTAAAAACTATACTTAATAGAATATCATGTCAATTTGCAATTTGCAAGGGGTAAATACATAATCTATCTGTAAATCTATAAAGGGGCCGTTATGTGCCTATATACAAGAATGGGAAATGGGAAATATGCCTATTGGCTGAATTGATGGACGAGTAAGAGAAGCTTTGAAACAATTAATAAAACACCAAATTGAGTCTGTTGTGCTGTGAAATCTACACAGAGATGAGATAGACGACGGCGTCCTCGGCTGTCTTCTCCGGGCGGCGTGAAATCTGCGAGGGCTACAACTCTTGATTTGGGGAAGATACGACGGAGTATGCAGGGGATGTTCGATTTGCAAAATTGTATCCGGAATTAAATTTGTTGTGTGTTTGGTTCATGAGATTAAACTTCACAACTTAATCCTAGATGGATAAACATGGGATAATTAGTCATAGTTAATCTTCTATTACTAAAATAATCTCACAACTCAATCCTAAATTGTATCTTGGTATTATTTTATCTTGCAAACCGAACACCACCGTAGTATTAGTATTAATAACAGTATATGTTCAATTTTTAAATGACTTCAAATTAAGATGATACTAAAACTTAAACACGATTACTTGTGTCTACTAATCATGAAAAAATAACCCTACATAAATGTTAGGAGTAATTAACAACCTAAAATCAAATAGTTTGAAATATAACTAAAATAATGATAAAAAAGCATATTAATTAAAGAGCTGTGAACAATGTCGAACCATTCTTAAGGGTCAAACTAGAGACCAAATTAGGGCCTTCCATTTTTTTAATCTTGTGGTTAGAATTAATTTACAATTAATTTAATTTTTTATTCAATAAAAATATGCTGAGGGGTATTTTCGGAAATCAGTTTATTAAGCTTCAACAATACGTGAATCTCTTTCCTTCTCAATTCTTCGATCTTCATACAATCTTCACTCAATCTTCACGCAATCTTCATCAATTTTTACTCAATTTTCTTCAATTTTCTCGCAATTTACGTGAGCTGTATAATCTGCATCAACATCTTCTTCAATCTGCACCAACATCTTCTTCAATCTGCATCGATCTCCACGATCTACCTCAATCGCGATTGGCCTCAATCTGCAATTCCTTCAATTCACGTTCTACCTCCATCGTGTTTTGCTTCCTCAATTCACGATTGTTTTGCAATTGCTGCATCGTCAAACAATCGCGATCAAATTCCTTCAATTGTTGCATCGTCGAACAATCGTGTGTTTTGCAATTGCTGCATCAAATTCTCGATCGATCTGCCTCAGTTTTCACAATTCCTTCAATTCACGATCTACTTCAATAGTCATCCATGGAGAATTCCACACGTGAAATTCATCATCAGCTCAATGGTGTAGGAACGACACCGACAAATTATGCGGTTGAAGATGGATCTTCATCGACCAATAATGAAGAAGCTAGTATTGGATCAATTCTGGATTATCTACAATATCAAGGAGGCACTCTATTGTAGTGTATATGCGATTGATCCATGAGCTTAAAACTAATGAAGTAAAATAGATTTTTTAAATGTTTGTTGTGTATATGCGATTTGTACTCGTAATGAACTAAACTTTGGTTATCCTGAAATAATAACAAGTAAAACTGAATTTCTGTTCTTGTTGAATATTAAATGTTGATATTATTGTGATGTATATGCGATTTGTACTCATAATGAACTAAACTTTGGTTATCCTGAAGTAATAACTAGTAAAACTGAACTTCTGTTCCTGTTGAATATTAAATGCTGATATTATTGTAGTGTATATGCGATTTGTACTCATGATGAACTAAACTTATGGTTATTATGAAGTAATAACTAGTAAAACTTAAATTCTGTTCTTGTTGAATGAATATGTTTTGTTTGTTTAAATTTTCCAAATTAATTCAAAGTGAGATTGAGGAAGTAGTTGATAATGTCACTATGGTGACAGTGTTAATCATTAGTGAGAATGAGATTTATGTGGTCAACGACAAGTTCTCAAAGAACTGGACTGTGTCATACTCCACATCTTTTGATTCATATGCATGTAGTTGTAAGATGTTTGGGAGGACTGAGCTTGTATGCAGTCACATTTTTTGGGTCTTGAAAAACAAAAAAATGAAATTAATCCCTAATGAGTTACATGGAGGACGTTGGTTGAAGTCTAAATTTGTCAAGGCTGTGCATTATGGTTTTGATGATGATATTGAAACATTTATTGCTGTGGATGAGACAAAGCAGGAATACAGGGATATGCACGGAGATTTTTATGATATTGCACGGCTTATTGAAGGAGAAAAGAAGTACTTGGTGAGGGAAATGTATTGTCCATAAGTGAAAAGAGACAAATGATTGAGAATTTTCATGGCTCAGAAGTCCCTAGTGAAATAGAAGTTCATCCGCCTGATGTCGTCAAAACCAAGGGTTCCGGTCGACGTCTTTCACGCCTTGAGAAAGAAATGAGAGAGATGTCCAAGCCTGGTCGGAAATGTGGAAAATGTGGCGAGGTTGGTCGGCATGATTCAAGAAATTGTGACAAGATAAGGAGGAGGAGAACAAGAAAAAGAGGAGAAACCAATGTTGAAGCTGGTTGTTTTTTTCTGTTCCAATTGTTCTGTTCCAAAATTTATTACTTCATTCAGATATTTTTGTTCTTCATTCCTTTAGTTCTGTACTTCAGTCTTGTAGTTTCTTACTTCATTTACATTTTGAATTTGAATTTGTTTAAACTTTTTGCAAGCTTAAAGAAGACTGAAGTGTTTTTATAATGGCTTATTTGTTCTTTATTATGATTTTTTTTATGCTGACAATATTTTATAGTTTTATAGTTTAGTTTATTATGAAAACAGATCATTAGCTTATTAATTGACATGAGGTTATTATATCATCAAATACAATATTTAGTTCATTTGTATGTGCAAATAACACAGTTTAAACCATAAACTCATACAACGCAGTAGATAGATACTTCATAACAAAAGTCTGATACTTCATTATTACAGATTTCCACTTCATTATTATAATTTATTACTTCATTCTACAAATTAACTACCCAATGAACTATATCTATTATCCAATGTGGCATTTAAATCTAATAAATAACAACATTAATAAGTGAAGTACTTTATTTTCAATTGCTCAAAACAGATCTATGTATATTTCAAAACTTAATCTTCTAAAATCTTCATTTCTTCTTTAAATATGCTGCAATCATTTTCTCAACATCTATTACATGGCGTTTGTTTTCCTTCTCATAGTATACTGCTGTAACTTGTTTGTTGTTGAAGCTTGCATGGCTGTTATTTGCTAACATCAACGCCGAGCAATATTTGGCCCTCAAGCTCTAGAGCACACCCAAACTTGATTTTTTTAAGCCACAGTTCCAGCAACTTTCGCGCTCACCTTTGTATGTTTCCATGTGACACGCATTAGAAATACTCCACAGTCTTCAACATTTTCAGAAGTTCTCCATGACATTTTTAATCTCTATATTTTAGCATTGGATATTGTCTTGCACTGTTTGTGAAGACCAATGTTGGTGAGGAAGTGACAAAAATATAATCTCTGCATGTATAAAACAAAATATATGTTATTTTTAGTTGTGTATCATATGTAAGTGTAATAAAATTAAATCATATGTGAAAAATACAAACCAGCGTCTCTGGAATGTCACTATAATTGGTTGTGAGATCATTGTCATCGCCATTTTCAGAGTTATCTACTACAACAATTGCATTTCTTTTGAAGCAAAAGCAAATACCATAATAATGCTCATTCGCACATTTGGGGAAAAAGACCTATGTAATGAGGTAAAAGATCACACGAATGAAGTAAAAAACTGGGAGAATGAAGTACTATCAAATATCTGAAGAATATGAAACAACACAGCAGCTGAGTCTATTACTTCATTATTAAGTTTTATTACTTCATCATACTGAAATATTACTTCAAACAGAATTAATAAAAGGCAAGGTAAAAAATAGTTCATTCAGTACGATTGTTACTTCATCATACTGAACTATCGTAATATTTATGTTCTAAAAAAAAAATTCTTACATTCTTCTTCTTTTGAGAGGAATTTTCACCTATACATTATGAATACAAAATAAATTTACAACATATCATATACAATTATAGATAGTTCACTTAGAATACTATGTTACTTCATTTAATGTCATTTTCATTTTATATTACTTTATTAAAGACACAACTAACTTCATTATATCAATTTACTACTTCATCAAAAAGAATATTTAGTTAGTTTATTTTAATGTGCAAACAACATATCAGTTAAACATGTTACTTCAATATAATATTTTATTACTTCATTTTTAGAGTCATTTACTTCATTATAATGTTTTATTACTTCATTTTAGTAATACAACCTACTATATAAGCAGATCATTTATATTACTTCATTATCATAACTTATTACTTCATCTTATCAATTTACTACTCCCTCCGTCCCGGCTAAGATGACACATTGCTTAGCCGGCACGAGATTTTATGAGTTATTGGTTAAAATGTTTAATTGGAGAGAGAGGAGGTGGGTGTAGGTATTAAATTAGACAGATGAAGAAAGATGAATATTTTAATAGGAGTGAGAAAAAGTGGTTGAGTGTATTAATTGGAGAGAGAAAGTTACCAAAAAAGGAAATGTGTCATCTTAGTTGGGACAAACTAAAAAAAAACGTGTCATCTTAAGGGGGACGGAGGGAGTACTTCATTAAAAAGAATATGTACTTCATTTTAATCTGGAAATCACACATCAGTTAAGTTTAATCCTAAAACCCCAAACCCATACAACACAATAAATAGATAATTCATATTTAGTGTCTATTTGTGACATCCCTAACCCGAAACCTACATTATTTTGCATATCATCATATTGCATATTATATTGTCATTTATACTATAGAGATATGAAGTGTATCATAGAGAATATATTTATTTTTATGATCGACTCGATATAGTCGAATATATAGATAGTTTTGATTCAGGAGAATTTTAAGTATGAGTGTGTATATAGTATATAATTAAATTAATGTATATGCTATAATTATTTATATATATGTGCACGTGTATATAGTACTAGTACTTATACGTAATTATAATATAATATATATGTATGCTTTTGGATAAAAAGTTACATGCATTAAATAAATTGCTATGTACGTTTTGTTAATATAATTACTACATTGTTATATTATTATATGTAGTTGACTTACGTGTTGCATTTTTAGATAAGAGCAAGATACTTGTAATTATAACATTCATTTAATTGGTATGAGTCAGGCAAAATGGCCGACGTACATAATTGTGTACAAATATATATACATATACCTATTGAAAAAAAGGGTTCAGAAGGAAAACAGAAGTTGAGAAAAAAGTTTCGTACCGAGTGTTATAAATCAAGAGTCGAATCAGGACTTCGATAAGTTTATCTATCGTGACCAGGTGTGTATAAATCACACTTTTAATTTTACATATTTTATGTGAATGATTGTTATGTGTTAAGTTGGAATGAATATTTGAATTATATGATATGAGACTAAATGGTTATGTGTTATTTGATATGTGATTTGTGCAATGAATATGCATTGGAATTATTATTGATGAAATATATGGGTATGTAATTGGTGCAATGGATATGATTGATGCATTGGTATTAGAATATCTTGAATCATTGAATTAAAGAGGATATGTGACAGTCTTGCCTTGGGTCTGATGTCAATGATAATGAAAATAGACATATGGGTCATATACAATGATAATAGACCTACGGGTCAATACAAAGAGCAAAGAGGGACCTTCGTGGAAAGGTCAAATCAAAGAGGGGCCTTTGCGGAAAGGTCAATATGCAAAGAGGGGCCTTCGTGGAAAGGTCAATATGCAAAGAGGGGCCTTCGTGGAAATGTCAAATAAATGAAAAGGGACCTACGGGTCGTATACAATGGAAATCCCAGGCAGATACCAGGCTTGCTCAGTCACAGAATATTAAAAAGGATCATAGAGGCATATGCATATGAATATTAAATTATTTATGATATTTATTACTTCCGGTGATATATTTTGATGAAAAAATGTGTTTGATATTTGTGTGTGAAATTAAAGGTAAGGTTTATATGCACTGAGTTGTGGCTCATATAAACCATTAATATTTTTCAGGAATAAGATATCAATGATGCGTGAGTTGATGTGAGTTACAGTTATTATAAGGGTCGGCGGCTGACGTGTTTTAGCAACCTTCTCCTCCTCATCATTTTTGCATGTAGAAAAATGTATAGTATATAGAGTGGTGAGAGGGTCCCATGACTGTTCAGAATGTTTTGAAATATGTACTTGATAAATGTGGATTTTTGGAATTATATAATATGTGGATTTTATGTAGTTGACACGTGGATTATTTATTTTAAAAATTGTGAATTTATTTATAGCAAGTGCATAAGTCATAAGGGTTGAGGTATGACACTATTACTTCATTACAATGCTTTATTACCTCATTTTACGAATTTACTACTTCATAGGCTAATATATTAGGGCTTTAACTTCATTTTATCCACTGATTGATGAACTAATTACGCAAAAATCAGAAAAGAAAGTAAGAAAGTATGAAGTAAAGTAGAATTTTGAAAAATATAAAACTTTAATATAGTGTATTACATGAGGCATAATGTTCTGCCGGAACGCAATCGACGTCCATCTGAAACAGTAAATCGAAGCAATTTTAGTCATAGACTTCAAAATAGGAAGTTCAGAAAAACAATATAATATAAACCTTCACCTTCCATTGATGAATTTCTGGCGTCAACTATTTCAAATCGCGTGGAGATGTGGACGTCGGCTAATGGAGATATTGAAGTTTGCAGATAGAGATGCTGAAATCGACGGATACCGGTCAACGACTTTCGTGTGTCAACCATTTCGAATCTGTGGCTAATCGACTTGAATCAGCTTGAGATGTCGTCGATTGTAGAAGTGAAAGTTGTGGAGTCGTCGATTTTGGCAGAGAAGCAGCGTTTGACTTGAGCGTCGATTTGCAGTAGAAATGAGAGTTGATTCGGAGTAGAAGATGAGCGTCGCTTTGTAGAAGAAGATTCGTCTCTTTGTGGAAGAAAATTCATCGATTTGTAGAAGAATTCTTCGATTTGGAGAGGTATTCTTCGATTTGGAGAAGAAGAGAGCGAGAAAGATGAGAAAGAAGAGGAGAGGCGTGAATGAGGAGAAGTAGCGTTGAATTTTTCTTAAGATGTAATTTGACCAAAATACCCCTGATTTGAAGTATATTGCTTACATAATGAAGTAGCAAAATTCATGAGACATGGTTTAATCTCATCCATTAAAATATAGATCTAAGGGTTCTAATTTGGTCTCTAGTTCGGTCTTTAAGACCGGATTTGTGAATAATGAGACTCTTACTTAATATTTATTTCTTTATATACTGTTATCTACAACTAAAAGACCAAAATAAATTAATAGAAATTAGGAATAAATCCAATATCATATAAAAATTACAATCGCATGGAAGATTAATTGAGATCAAATTGAATTTTAGATTAATCTAAGATTAGCCATCGATTAAAAAAATATATTTAAATTATACTCCATGCGTCCCAACATAAGTAATTGACTTGTTTTTGGCACGTGTTTTGGAAAAATGATAATACATAGTTAAAGTAAATAGAAAGTAAAAGTAAGAGTGAAAATAATGTAAAGAAAGTCCTCTTCTACATTATTCTCATTCTTACACTCTAACTATTTATTATTTTAAAAAAAATAACAATAAAAGAAATCAATCACATGAGATGTGATGGTTAGAGTACTTAAATTAATTTTCAGGTGGAAATAACATTAATCTTTGATTCAATTTTTGTGATTGTGAATTTCAATATATTATAGTATTATATTATAGATTCAATTGTATATAATATTGTATTATTGAGTTTGTTTATAACAATAATGATTCCTTGCTTAGTAGGACCTTATCGTATCATTTGTACCTTTAAATGACAATTCACTTGGTATAATTTACTATTCCTTCCGTCTCCATATAATATGTACTTTGGGTTTGACATGAGTTTTAATACAAAATTAACAAAGTAAGAGAAAGATAGAGAGAAGAATGAATTAAAGTATTGATATTGGAGAATGAGTCTCACCTTATTAGAGAGAAAAGAGTTTTTAAAATTGGAAAATGAATATTTTTGTGGGACGAACTAAAAATGAAAGAATGCATATTCTTGTTGGACGAAGGGAGTACTAGTTACTACTCCTGCTACATCCGTCTAATGCTATTAGCATTTTGTTTGGCTCGTTCCAAACTACTTGCACTATTTATATTTATATTTTAATAAAATAAGTGTTAATTAAGTATTTCCTTATTAAGTATCCTCTTACTACACTTAAAATACTAATTTAATTATAAAAATTTATTTTAAAGATTTCAATTAATCTCGAACCATCAATATTATACTAGTATAGTATTATTTAATAATATTATATTGACCATCAATATTATACTAGTATAGTATTATTTAATAATATTATATTTTCAATATATACTTTTAATATTAGAACAATCTTTCCTCAAAATATTTTAATTAATTTTATATAAAATATTTTTATAGTATAATGTTTACATTTATGTTATTTATATTATTTATAAATTATTTAAATATTAATGTTAAATATAATATAGTTTAAATTATTTCATTTGTAAGTGAATCTAAATACCAATTATAGAATTCTAATATCGTGAATATATTTATATTCTAATTTAAAAGCAGTTATATCACAAAAATTTAAGTAAAAAAGAAAAAAGAAAAACCAAAAAGAGTACTCCCTCCGTCCCCGATTAAAAGTCACACTTTTCCATTTCAGTCCATCTCCAATTAAGTAGGTCACACATTCCACTAACTTAATTCACTCACATTTTATTACAAAACCAATATAAAAAAATGATCCCACATTCCACTAACTTTTTCAACCAACATTTTTTACATTTCTTAAAATTGTTGTCCGGTCAAAGTGTTACTTTAATCGGAAACGGAGGATGTCACGTCCGTAGCTGATTAAGGATGATCTAGCTTGGGGGACCGTGACTAAGGGGGGGGATAGAAGAAGAGGGGGAAAGAAGTGGGGGAAATAACAAAAGTAAGAGACAGTTGACGATTTAATATCCAATATGAAATGGAGGAAACGGTACTTAACACAACGTGCAGACTCGAGCGATTGTTCTATTCAAATTAATGAGGTCTTAAACAAAATAGAATATATCAGAGTCTTAGATAGGAGAAACGTTGCCTTTAAAAAGGCACCGCGGAAGCAAAAGAACTCGGTTCCATGTTTGGAGACATGAACCTCCGAGAGTTTATTCTTGGTGGATAAACAGCACTCACTTCACCCTGCCACTGCTCAACCTGCACATTTAGAAATACATGCAGGGCTGAGTACAAAAGTACTCAGTGAACACATTGCCGAAATATACACATATACATTTAAAATTATTGTCAAACCATTATCACAGTAACACTCGGGGTTTTATTGTAAAGATCTGAGCTTACTAAAAATATTCACATTTGGGCCCTTTTCCTGTACTTAGCCATATCTGATCATCTTGTGCCGTAGAGATGGTGTTCTCTCACGGTCACATCAACATTCTTGTGCCGGGAAGGTGGCCACCTTCCTCGGTCACCAGACCTGCCCTCTGGCCATAGGTCTCCTGTGTACACTAGTCCGAGTAGGGACACCACCCTCACTTGGACCCGAATTCGATTCACAAATCACTTGGCCTCACGCCAAAATAAACAACAGATAGGCATCATACAAAACATTTATGGCAAGACAATATTATTTGAAAAAGAGCAACGAACATGAGTTCGAGTTTTCACAATCATTTGAAAATAACTTTATTTTTATCCACATTAGTATGTAGGATAGAAAAGTTCACCTTGTACGTCTTCAAGATTTTTAGGTGTTAACTCCTTGCTACTCGGTGTTATACTCCTTGTAAGTTCCCCCCCTTTTTTTTTTACGAAAGAAGAAAATAAATGTTGGGCTATTTTGAATTTCAATTAAAAAGATGTAGCAATCTAAGGATGCACTTAACACTATTTATTCCTTCTTTTAAATTCCACAAATGCATCAATTCAGTACATGTTAGTTTACTGATATTAAATTCAAATTTCTCTCTCTGTCTTTCTTTCTTTTCTTTTTTTTTTTTTTTTTTTTTCCTTTCGCTAGAAGAGGGAACTACACTAATTAGTTAATATGCAACAAAATATTAATTAAAACTTAACATAGGCTGATGAAAGGTTAATATTTCTTCCGAAAAGAGTTATCTCCAAAGGTAGGCCAAGATCTCTTTTAAGAAAAATTGGAGCCTAATTAAATAAATTTTCGAAAATGGGCTTCTAATCACTTTACTAGAACTTAACTTATTCTGTGGGATGGGTTGGGGTGTTTTATTACTCTATAGTCCAAATAAATAAAAGAAAAGACCCACATATAAACAATCACACCTAACCTCCTTCACCACTAAATCCCTAATTCTCCTCACACAATGAGCGGCTCCCTCTTCTTCTCACTTCCGCCGTCACCACCACCATTTCCAGCATCGCTGTCCGCCGCCGTCGCCGGCGGCGGCCCTCTCACTCTCGTTTCTTCTCTCTTTCTCTCGACCACGCTCACACCACCATCGCCGCTGCTGTCGCTGCGCGCGCGCCGGGCCACCATCACGCCCGCCAGCACCGCCGTCCGCCGCTGCCTCCGGATCTTCCCCCTCCTCCCCGATTTGCCACCATCGCCACAACCCCAGATCTCCTCTCTCGGGTTTTCCGCCGCCGCCACGGTGCATGCACCGGTGGTGGCTCGGCCATAATCTACGCCATCGCTGCCCCTCTCGGCCCTACGCCTACCTACACCGTTCGCCGTCCTCCAGCAGAAAGAGTTCTTTCCCTTATCTTATCTAGATTTTTTTTTTCTTTGCTTAAAAATCGGGTATTTATGGTATTTGACTATATAAATTCGTAAACATTTCGACTTTAGTGAGGGATTTTTGTGTGAAGGTGTCATTATCAGCGACGGAGTGTCGAAGCTTGCTAGAGGAGATTTGGCAGATCACTTCCTAGAGATGAGTTCCAGTTTATGCTTTAGTTAGTTGTTTTAAGACTCTTAGTCCTTCTGTTCCATTAGTCTGAGGTTCTAAATATTTGGTATAAGGAGTCATGTGGATCCTGGTGTTGACTAATGCATCTATTATAGTCCTAGGTTTCAAGTGTGAATGTATGTGCATTAAAGAAGGTAAAAAGGTTTGGAGATTACCTTAGTAGGTAGGAAGCAGAAAGTGTTGGTACGACTTGGCTGATCTGGAACACCTACTGTTATTCCTTATGTCTCCTGAAAGTTGTTGCTATGTGGAAAATGTTTGGGGTATGATAGTGATGGGTGGCTGTAAATGGAAAGTTTGAGGTATATATATATGTGTGATAAGGGGGAGAAGTTGGATAGGTTTACTAGTTTCATAATTGCATATCAGTAGGCTTTCTTATCAAAAATCCTATAGTGATTATGTTATGACAGATATTTGATACGTAAATAAATTCTTGTGAGTGGAGGTGTATCTTTCTTTTATTTGCAAAATCTTAAATAAAGATTTGCATTTAATGCTGTGAAGGAATGAGTATAGTTGCCACCGTAGATTTTGATCATGTGCATTTATTACACATCTCCGGTTGCAGCCTTTGAAAATTCTCAAAGATTTTATAATATCTACTTTTGATCTCATTTCTCTCTCTAGTCCCTTGAAATTCTCTTATTTCGGCTTTTTCTCTACAATATGTTAATAATGATTTCTCTTCCTTCTAACCTATTTTCTTCATGCAGGGATTTCTCATTGAATAGCATTTTACAATCGTGTGGACGTATCAAGCTCCCTCGAGTTGCGGCGCGACTGTGTGAGATAGCTGTCCGTGATTTGCATGTCACTCCATTGTAATAGATTAGGTTTTGAACTCCCCGCATGTGTACCGGACATTATAAACTTTTATTTGAATTTATTCTTTTACCTTGTAACTTCTCATGTATGCCTTGTGCTGATTCCTAACCAGCACGACGGTCGATTATTCGATACGAGAGGGGATGTTTATTATATCCTAACTACACTAATTTAGAGTTGATCATAACGAAGCTAAGTTTAATAAAAAATTTTATAATAATAATATCATAAATTTGTGGGTCGTTACATTCTACCCCTCTAAAAAAAATTTCGTCCCGAAATTTGGAAACCTTCTAAACAAAGAGTTCAGGGTATTGCTCCTTCATTTCCTCCTCTAGTTCCCACGTTGCCTCTTCTTTCCCGTGATGATTCCACAAAACTTTCACCGTAGTTATTGATTTATTTCGTAGTTGTTGCACCTTACGATCTAGAATCGCCATCGGTTTTTCTTCGTAGCTTAGATCCGATGCTAGTGTGATTTCTTCATGACGGATTACGTGTTTCGGGTCGAACACGTATTTTCGAAGTTGAGAGACATGGAATACATTGTGTACGTTTCCAAAGCTCGGTGGCAGTGCTAACCGATATGCTACTGGACCGATTTCCTCTAGGATTTCGTAGGGCCCGATGAATCTCGGTTTCAGTTTACCCTTGATGCCGAATCTAGTTATTCCCTTGGAAGGAGATACTTTCAAGAAAACCTTATCCCCTATATTAAACTTCAAGTCTGTCCGGCGTGCATCTGCATACGATTTCTGCCGGTCTTGTGCCTCTTTGATTCTTCCTCGGATCTGTCTCACTATCTCGATCATTTCACTTACCGAGTCTGGACCAAGTACCTTCCTTTCGCCCACCTCGTCCCAGTAGAGTGGAGACCTACACTTCCTCCCGTAGAGTGCTTCGTAGGGCGCCATGTCAATGGTGGCTTGATAACTATTATTGTAGGCAAACTCTATTAGTGGCAAGATTGATTCCCAATTTTCACCTCTATCGAGTACAACTGCCCTTAGCATATCCTCTAAAGTTTGAATTGTCTTCTCGGACTGCCCGTCGGTTTGTGGGTGGAATGCTGTGCTGAAGTTTAGTTTTGTCCCCAATTCTCTTTGTAAGCTTTTCCATAGCATTGATGTAAACTTTGGATCTCGATCTGAAGTGATTGTTATTGGCACTCCATGCAGGCGTATGATCTCTCGCACATAGAGTTGGGCTAATTTCTCTGATCCGTGTGTGATAGGGATAGGAATGAAGTGTGCGCTTTTTGTAAGGCGGTCAATGATTACCCAAATAGCAGTATTCCCTCGTCGGGTCTTGGGCAAGTTTGTCACAAAGTCCATTGCTATGTGATCCCATTTCCATTCAGGAATCTCCAAGGGCTGCAATTTACCGTAGGGTCGTTGGTGCAGGGCTTTGACTTGTTGGCACGCCAAACATTTCTCAACAAACAATACTATGTCCCTTTTCATACCATCCCACCAGAATTTCTTTTTCAAGTCTCGATACATCTTTGTGCTGCCAGGGTGGGCAGTGTACGGGGTGTCGTGTGCTTCGCTCAAAATTTATTCCCTGAGCTCGTCATTTGCGGGCACGCACAACCTTCCTTCAAAAGTCAGGGCATTATCTGCTTCTTCCTTATAACTGCCTGAGTCGCCTGTTCGTACTTTCACTCGTACTTTTTCTAGGGCTTCATCTTGTCTTTGAGCTCCCACTATCCGTTCTCTCAAATCGGACTTTATCACCAAGGTGGCGATCCTGGCCTCCACCGTTTCTGGTGCTTCTACTACTTCCAACTTCAGTTTGGCAAATTCTCGCCATATTTCTTCTTCCTGGGTAATCGGGCCAGTTAGTTGTTGAGATTTGCGACTCAGGGCATCGGCTACCACGTTAGCCTTGCCTGGGTGGTAGTTGATGCCGCAATCATAGTCTTTCACCAATTCTAGCCATCTCCTTTGCCGCATGTTCAGATCCTTTTGCTCGAAAAAATATTTTAGACTCTTGTGATCAGTAAAAATCTCACACCTAACTCCATATAGGTGGTGTCTCCAGATTTTCAGTGCATGTACCACTGCTGCCAATTCCAAGTCATGAGTTGGGTAGTTCAGCTCGTGGGGCCTAAGCTGTCGAGATGCATAAGCTATGACCTTCCCATTTTGCATCAATACGCATCCAAGTCCATTTTTCGATGCATCAGTGTAGACCACATAACTTGTCCCTGGTTCTGGTACAGCCAACACAGGTGCTGTTGTCAGCTTCTTCTTCAGCAACTGGAAGCTTTCCTCGCATTCTGGTGTCCACACAAATTTAGTACCCTTTTTGAGTTGTTGTGTCATTGGCCTAGCAATTTTAGAAAATCCTTCGATGAATCTTCTATAGTAGCCGGCCAGGCCTAGGAAGCTTCGGATCTCATTCGGGCTTGTTGGCGATTTCCAGTTCTGCACGGCTTCCACTTTCGCTGGGTCCACTCGAATTCCATCAGCTGTCACAATATGCCCGAGAAAATTCACTTCACTGAGCCAGAACTCACATTTACTAAACTTGGCATAGAGCTTTTCGGTCCTCAATGTTTCGAGGGCAGTCCTCAAGTGCTCTTCGTGTTCTGCTCTAGTCTTTGAGTAAATAAGGACGTCATCTATGAAGACTAAGATGAATTTGTCGAGGTACGGGTGGAATACACGGTTCATCAAGTCCATGAACACTGCAGGGGCATTTGTAAGGCCAAAAGGCATCACTACAAACTCGTAGTGGCCGTATCGGGTGCGAAAAGCCGTCTTGGGTATATCCGCCGGTCTGATTTTCAACTGGTGATACCCAGATCTCAAATCCACCTTAGAGAATACACTGGCTCCCTTAAGCTGGTCGAACAAGTCATCTATTCTCGGCAAGGGATATTTATTCTTAAGTGTTAGCTTGTTCAGCTCCCGATAATCAATGCACATTCTTAAGGTTCCATCCTTCTTCTTGACGAAAAGCACAGGGGCTCCCCATGGCGAGACGCTGGGTCTGATGAATCCTAGGTCTAAGAGTTCCTGTAGTTGCATTTTGAGTTCTCCCAATTCCTTAGGAGCCATTCGGTATGGTGCCCTCGATATCGGGGCAGCTCCTGGTTCCAGGTCAATGGTGAATTCCAGTTGTCTGTCTGGGGGTAGACCTGGCAATACGTCAGGAAACACGTCGGGGAATTCACGCACGACCTCCACATCTTCAATTCTTCTTTCTTCTGCTTCTTCCTTGTTCAGGTAAACAAGGTAGGCGGGACACCCTTTTCTCATTAGTGTGGTTGCCTGTAGAGCAGAGATGATGGACTTACGTCTGTCCATGGTGATTCCATGGAATTGGATTGGTTCCTTGTCTAGAGTTTGGAACAAAACTTGCCTCTCCTTGCATTTGATAGTGGCGTGGTTTTTGGACAGCCAGTCCATCCCTAATATGATATCGATGTCTTTCATCATCATGACTCCTAAGTCATTCACTAAAATTTTATGGTCACCCAGGGTGATTTCCAAGTTTGAGCATTTCTGTGTGATACCTATTATCCCTCCTACTGGTGATGATACCCTAATTCTAGACTCAACTGGTTTTGTTACAAGTTTCAGTGAATCTACGCAGGGGGTAGATATGAAAGAGTGTGATGCACCGGTATCAAATAACAAGACAACAGGTACGTCGAGTAAGGTGCCCATACCTGCTAAGTTTCCCTGTCCCTTCTCCTGCTTCATTCCCAAAGCATATGCCCTCGCCTGTGTTGGGAGGCTCTGTCGGTGTGGTTGCTGTAAATGTGGGCGTCGATACTGATTGCCTGGTATCTCTGCCTGTAAGGCCCGCAAGTTTTGACGTGGTGTTGATGAGTTTGGCCTCACGTTCATCCCTGGTTTACTTGGACAGTATCGGGCATAGTGGCCATTTCTCCCACAAGCGTAACAGGCGATCTCCCCGCTCTTGCAGACTCCATTATGGATCCTGTTGCACTTGGGACACGGAGTGGGTCTTGGTCGGTTATTTCCCATGGGGTTAAAAGTAAGTTGTCGTGCAGGGTGTTGTGGATGGGGTGGTCCCTGCCACGGTCTCTTCTGCTCCCCTTGATTCCGGTTTCCTTCCCATTTTCTTTTGTCTCTTGAGGTTTGCATATGTGGGTGTGTAGTTTTCTCTGCAGGCATTGCTGCTTCGACATCAAGGGCTCGTCCCAAGGCTTCTGGATAAGACATTTCACCGTTGCTGGCCAATGCCATTCTGATTTCGGGTCTAAGGCCAGTGCAAAACTTCTCAGCCATCTTCGCATCCGTATCAACTTGATCAGGCCCATATCTAGACATGTCGCAGAAAATGCGGTCATACTCGGTCACTGTCATTTGCCCCTGGGTTAAGTTGTAAAATTCCATTTCCTTTTTCTTTCTGTAACTCTTGGGAATATACTTTTCATAGACTATCTCCTTGAACTGTTCCCAAGTCAAATCTGCCAACTGTTGTGGAGTCATTGCCTTTTTGCGTGTCTCCCACCAAAAGTCTGCTGACCCATATAGCTGGAATGAAGCACATGTCAATCGTTCTCGGTCTGTGCACTGCAGAAAATCAAATATGCGCTCGAGTGCACGTATCCACGTCTCGGCCTTAGCGGGGTCGCCCATACCGTTAAATATGGGTGGCTTCTGTTTTAAGAATGTTTCCTCAATCCTTCTTTCTGGTATCGGGGCTGGTGGAGGCGGAGGTGGAGGTGGTGGAGAAGGTGGTGGAGGAGATGGTGTCCCCACACGCCACTCTTCAAACTCGCCCTGTTCCGTTTGCGGTTCCCCTCCACGTGCTCTCCCTGTTCCTCGTGGCCTCCCCCGAGGTCGTCCGGCTATTCTCGGTGTCATTCTACATTAATTAGGACATTACTTGGTAAATTCCTTATACACATTCCTTCAAAAATTTAAACAATTACATAGTATAATTTACTACAATAATTATGCCAATAACAATAGAGAAAGATAGCAGTCATATATATATATATATATATATATATATATATATATATATATATATGCATCCATAAGAAAATTGCCTCTATAGAGGACTTTTTCATACAACTGGTTGTGGAGTCAAAGTGTGGATCTGCTTCTAAACCGATTCCTAGAACATGTGTCATGTCACGGAACATCCGCCCAAATGTTTCCGTGGTGCCAAAAGTACTACTACCGCTGCTACTACTACTACTACTAGTCAAAAGCCAGAACGGTCTCATAGTGGATCCGTTTCTGGGGCACATATATCATAACTGGCTAGCTGGCTATCCGGTCGACGAGCCACTGATGCTAGCAGTAGCGTCATACCCTGGATCCTCCTCCGGGTCCTCCTCCTCCTCTGAGCTCTCGCCTACAACAATGGCTGTCTCAAGGCTACTCCCAGGGGCATGCGGGACATAAGCCCTCCCAAGTGATGACGCATGGGCGCGCAGCCCGAGTGGAATAGGTAGGGGCTGTAGGTGGCCGGTGCCCACCTGGATCTCCTGCTCATCTCCCTCATCAGAAGAGACTGAGGCTTTGCCCCTCCTTCGTCTCTCGGCCGCCGTAGCTCGCAGCTCTCTCGCCTCGAAGTCAGTCGCATCTCCTTCTGGTGGGCTAGGTGCTGGATGTGTCCTAACTCGTGAAGTACCCTGCTCACCCATAGGGGGACGGGATGGTCCTGCCCTAAACTCGCCTCTCTCCTGATGTCCAAAGGTGATGGGCGACAAGGGCGGGGCGACTGTCCCGAGCTCAGGGTAGGACGGCTCTGGAACTACTGTAGTTCTCACAGGAACAAGGTCACCGGATAAGATGTAAGGTCCTCGAGGGGCATGCCCATTTAATATGAAACATGAGTGAATTTCCCCTAGGAACTGGGGAAAATCACCCACGATATCAAAGAATGGTGCAACGGAGAAGACGTAGTCTCGGGACCTATCTATGGCCCACCCCTGCCAGTCCGAGGGCAGTAGCATGATAAGTCTCACTATGCCGTCATAATCGGTCACGCCAAACGGGTATGCTCGCTCCCACAACCAGCGAAACTGAGCCAAGAATATCCCAAGGTCATCTCCGGCGATCATCACAAAAGTCAGATACTCATAAATGATATCCTCCACAGTCGGGTACACCATCTACAAGAGAACGTGCGTCGATCAAGTCTCCGTAATGAGCATAAGGATATATTCAAACGAAAAAGTAAAAGTAAAAGTGACATGAATGCTGGTGTGGAGGGTTCTCCTAGTTTGTACTCATTCTAAAAAACTATTAGACATCGGAAATGCCTCAAAAAGTTAGGTTCATGTCAGTAGGCGTCATCAGTGAGATTAGTACTATTCGTAACTCGCCCTTTGGGATAACATTTACTCCCTGCTCAGGAAAGCGACTGCAATTTCTCTTTATCTTTTATCATAAAAGAAAATCATAATTTCCGGCACGTAGCACAAAAATAATTCGTGTTCTTTTCTTACCAAAATAAGCACCAAGTCAAGGTACATAAATAATCAATGATCCTTTACCACAAAATAAATTACCTCTTTCCAGGTTGAGCGCGACAGGTGTGAGTGCTGGGGACTTTGGGATAAAGTCTAGTGAAACGAGTCTAGACTGGTTTCATCAAAGAAACTCTCGGGTTCAGAGCGAAAAAGAATGCTCTGATACCACTCTGTCACGTCCGTAGCTGATTAAGGATGATCTAGCTTGGGGGACCGTGACTAAGGGGGGGGATAGAAGAAGAGGGGGAAAGAAGTGGGGGAAATAACAAAAGTAAGAGACAGTTGACGATTTAATATCCAATATGAAATGGAGGAAACGGTACTTAACACAACGTGCAGACTCGAGCGATTGTTCTATTCAAATTAATGAGGTCTTAAACAAAATAGAATATATCAGAGTCTTAGATAGGAGAAACGTTGCCTTTAAAAAGGCACCGCGGAAGTAAAAGAACTCGGTTCCATGTTTGGAGACATGAACCTCCGAGAGTTTATTCTTGGTGGATCAACAGCACTCACTTCACCCTGCCACTGCTCAACCTGCACATTTAGAAATACATGCAGGGCTGAGTACAAAAGTACTCAGTGAACACATTGCCGAAATATACACATATACATTTAAAATTATTGTCAAACCATTATCACAGTAACACTCGGGGTTTTATTGAAAAGATCTGAGCTTACTAAAAATATTCACATTTGGGCCCTTTTCCTGTACTTAGCCATATCTGATCATCTTGTGCCGTAGAGATGGTGTTCTCTCACGGTCACATCAACATTCTTGTGCCGGGAAGGTGGCCACCTTCCTCGGTCACCAGACCTGCCCTCTGGCCATAGGTCTCCTGTGTACACTAGTCCGAGTAGGGACACCACCCTCACTTGGACCCGAATTCGATTCACAAATCACTTGGCCTCACGCCAAAATAAACAACAGATAGGCATCATACAAAACATTTATGGCAAGACAATATTATTTGAAAAAGAGCAACGAACATGAGTTCGAGTTTTCACAATCATTTGAAAATAACTTTATTTTTATCCACATTAGTATGTAGGATAGAAAAGTTCACCTTGTACGTCTTCAAGATTTTTAGGTGTTAACTCCTTGCTACTCGGTGTTATACTCCTTGTAAGTTCCCCCCCTTTTTTTTTTTACGAAAGAAGAAAATAAATGTTGGGCTATTTTGAATTTCAATTAAAAAGATGTAGCAATCTAAGGATGCACTTAACACTATTTATTCCTTCTTTTAAATTCCACAAATGCATCAATTCAGTACATGTTAGTTTACTGATATTAAATTCAAATTTCTCTCTCTGTCTTTCTTTCTTTTCTTTTTTTTTTTTTTTTTTTTTTTTTCCTTTCGCTAGAAGAGGGAACTACACTAATTAGTTAATATGCAACAAAATATTAATTAAAACTTAACATAGGCTGATGAAAGGTTAATATTTCTTCCGAAAAGAGTTATCTCCAAAGGTAGGCCAAGATCTCTTTTAAGAAAAATTGGAGCCTAATTAAATAAATTTTCGAAAATGGGCTTCTAATCACTTTACTAGAACTTAACTTATTCTGTGGGATGGGTTGGGGTGTTTTATTACTCTATAGTCCAAATAAATAAAAGAAAAGACCCACATATAAACAATCACACCTAACCTCCTTCACCACTAAATCCCTAATTCTCCTCACACAATGAGCGGCTCCCTCTTCTTCTCACTTCCGCCGTCACCACCACCATTTCCAGCATCGCTGTCCGCCGCCGTCGCCGGCGGCGGCCCTCTCACTCTCGTTTCTTCTCTCTTTCTCTCGACCACGCTCACACCACCATCGCCGCTGCTGTCGCTGCGCGCGCGCCGGGCCACCATCACGCCCGCCAGCACCGCCGTCCGCCGCTGCCTCCGGATCTTCCCCCTCCTCCCCGATTTGCCACCGTCGCCACAACCCCAGATCTCCTCTCTCGGGTTTTCCGCCGCCGCCACGGTGCATGCACCGGTGGTGGCTCGGCCATAATCTACGCCATCGCTGCCCCTCTCGGCCCTACGCCTACCTACACCGTTCGCCGTCCTCCAGCAGAAAGAGTTCTTTCCCTTATCTTATCTAGATTTTTTTTTTCTTTGCTTAAAAATCGGGTATTTATGGTATTTGACTATATAAATTCGTAAACATTTCGACTTTAGTGAGGGATTTTTGTGTGAAGGTGTCATTATCAGCGACGGAGTGTCGAAGCTTGCTAGAGGAGATTTGGCAGATCACTTCCTAGAGATGAGTTCCAGTTTATGCTTTAGTTAGTTGTTTTAAGACTCTTAGTCCTTCTGTTCCATTAGTCTGAGGTTCTAAATATTTGGTATAAGGAGTCATGTGGATCCTGGTGTTGACTAATGCATCTATTATAGTCCTAGGTTTCAAGTGTGAATGTATGTGCATTAAAGAAAGTAAAAAGGTTTGGAGATTACCTTAGTAGGTAGGAAGCAGAAAGTGTTGGTACGACTTGGCTGATCTGGAACACCTACTGTTATTCCTTATGTCTCCTGAAAGTTGTTGCTATGTGGAAAATGTTTGGGGTATGATAGTGATGGGTGGCTGTAAATGGAAAGTTTGAGGTATATATATATGTGTGATAAGGGGGAGAAGTTGGATAGGTTTACTAGTTTCATAATTGCATATCAGTAGGCTTTCTTATCAAAAATCCTATAGTGATTATGTTATGACAGATATTTGATACGTAAATAAATTCTTGTGAGTGGAGGTGTATCTTTCTTTTATTTGCAAAATCTTAAATAAAGATTTGCATTTAATGCTGTGAAGGAATGAGTATAGTTGCCACCGTAGATTTTGATCATGTGCATTTATTACACATCTCCGGTTGCAGCCTTTGAAAATTCTCAAAGATTTTATAATATCTACTTTTGATCTCATTTCTCTCTCTAGTCCCTTGAAATTCTCTTATTTCGGCTTTTTCTCTACAATATGTTAATAATGATTTCTCTTCCTTCTAACCTATTTTCTTCATGCAGGGATTTCTCATTGAATAGCATTTTACAATCGTGTGGACGTATCAAGCTCCCTCGAGTTGCGGCGCGACTGTGTGAGATAGCTGTCCGTGATTTGCATGTCACTCCATTGTAATAGATTAGGTTTTGAACTCCCCGCATGTGTACCGGACATTATAAACTTTTATTTGAATTTATTCTTTTACCTTGTAACTTCTCATGTATGCCTTGTGCTGATTCCTAACCAGCACGACGGTCGATTATTCGATACGAGAGGGGATGTTTATTATATCCTAACTACACTAATTTAGAGTTGATCATAACGAAGCTAAGTTTAATAAAAAAATTTATAATAATAATATCATAAATTTGTGGGTCGTTACAGAGGAAGTATGACACAAAAGAAACGTACACTTCCACGATTCAATATTTCCAAGATAAATATTAATTTTACTCTACTCCCTATTTATGCACAAGGATAAATTAGTCTTAAAAAATTAATACTTTTAATATGAACTAATTTCAAGTATTTTATTTTTACGGCCGGCACATTATGCCATTTAACATCACTCTTTTCCGAAATCTCTCTTTGGAAAACCGGAAAGAGATGGGTTTTGTAACTAGGCGCGCTACAGTAACCCCGAAATGGAGGGATGATTAAGTACTCCCTCTGTCCCAGTGAAGTTGGCATACTTTGAAACTGGCACGGGATTTTAGGAGGTTTTGTTTTGTGTGTTAAATGGAGAGAGAAAATATAATTTTTATATTCATGTTAGAGAGAACTTTTTCCAAAAAGGGAAATGTGACATCTTTTGTGGGACAAACTAAAAAAGAAAGTGTGCCAACTTCTCTGGGACGGAGGGAGTACATTTTTGCCTTCTTGTATTTCGTTTCCCTCCTCCCTTCTCATTTCCCCAAATCCTTAAGGTCACACATTCTCTCTCTACCTCCTAGAGTTACTCGATGACCACACACCTCACTGCGGCTGCGTCGTCGGAGGACGACTCCATCCTACATGAGCAAGTTGTTAAGGTAGTTCCATATTTTATAGCAGATACAGTAGGAGTGAATAAAGCCCCTCCCGACAAGATTTTATAAATATTTCTTCCACTTATAAAATTTTCTGAATATGTAAAAAAGTTTTTAGCCCTTCCCAAACTAATATAATTGGAGATTAGCTAATATAATTGGAGATTAAATAGTTGGAGCTTGTTGAATATTGGACTCTTTACTTTGGGCTTCCTTTATTAATTGATTGGGTTGGTCCGTGCTGAGCCCATAAGATTAATTGTTGGCCCAAATTGAGCATGACCCGTTTTCTTATCCAGAGTGGCTGGATGTGTGACACCTGGCAACTCTACGCGGATCATGGCTTACAGCCGTTGGATGTGTGTTGTGTGTGTTAAGTGAGAGAAGGCTGTTAGACTTCTCTCATTCGATGCAATCTCTCTCTCTCTCTCTCTCTTGCTTCCAGAAACCGCCTTCTCTCTCTCTCCCTTCTCTCTAAAATTCCGGCGAACCTAGCCGGAGTTCTCCTTCAAGCTTTCTGTTCCACCGATGTTTCTCATTCCTTAAGGGTTCTACCGGTGTAGATTGAGTGGTAGGAAACTTCTTCGGTTTCCTTCTCATTCTAGGGTTTGGTCTTCTGTCAGTGACCAATCCCGAAGTGCTTGGAGTGTATGGTGAGGGATCTTGTGTTCTTGGCTGTGTTCTGAAGCTGTGTGGGTGAGTCCGCGTGTGAGACGGCCGTGGTGTACGTTGACCGGTGAGATCTAGGGTTCCACTGATCTCTGGTTTGAGTTCGTTCAACGGTGCTCTCCTTTGTGACTTGCTGCGAGGATTGGGGAGGTCTGAGGCCTAGTGTAGTCACTGCTGTGACCTGAGCCACTCGTGGCCCGATTCTCTGACTTAGTCTCTTTTGTGTTTAGATCCTTCGGGATCAGTTTCTTGTGTGACTAATTCAGCTACTCAGTGTGCAGGTACAATCAGAAAGGACGAGATCTCACGACTCAAGGAGTGCTTGAGATTAGTCTAGGGTTTCTGCTTGTAACTTTGTACTTAGTGTGTAATCAAGATACCACTGTTGTATTTGGCTTGTACCTCTGAGATTAGCCATCTCAGAACCAATCAATAAAAGAGGTCCCGGTAATTAGCGAATCCCGAGTGGTCTGATCCCTACAGTGGTATCAGAGCCACGGGGGGATCACTTGGGCGCGTCGGGTCGCAAAATTAAGGAGGTGGGCTCGTCAGAGTAAAGCTCGGCCTCCGGTATAGGCCCTGAGCTAAGACAGTTACACCTTAACGAAGGGTAACCGCTCTGGTAAATTGGCGAAACCTCTCTTTTACTGCTTTCATAGAACCCTAGGATTGGGCTTTTGTTGCTGGTAGTAACCGATGGCCACGGTCTAGGATCTGTGCTCTTGTTTTCTTGCATGATCTTGGTGCTTTACAACTTTCTTTTCTTCCGCTGCTTGCTTGCTTCTCTTTTCTTACTTAAGGTGTGTATCTCAGAGCTCTGTTCTGTGTCTTGAGTGAATTACCTATCCACCCTGTGCGTTAACCGCCTTGAGTGATCCCCTGCACCCCCATACATTGGGTGATTGTGAACTGGGAAATCCTCTTGCCGGGGTGCACGTGACAGATAGGGAGGAACTCTCCTGGACTTGATATTTGTGTGTCTGGGATCACCTTGAGTTGTTTTTCCTGTGTGTGTGCTTGCTGCTAGTGGCTTCTGTGATTATTGCATGAAAAATCTTTGCATCCTTGTTCCTAGTGGATTCTTTGACTGTTATCTGTTTAAATCCACTATCTGTGAAAGCAGAGTTGCTTGCTTTGCCCTTGGTGTGTTGAGTTCCTTTGTGTGTGTAAAAATCTTTCACAAAATGACCCAGCCAGTTGGCATTGTCCCCTTCAATGGGAAAAATGATTTTGTTATATGGAAACAAAAGGTAAAATGTGTTCTGATTCAGCAAAAAGTTTTCAAAGCTATTGAAGGGGTTCTTCTTGAAAATATGTCTGCTGAGAAAAAGGCTGAGATGAATGAATTAGCTAGGTCTTCAATTATCCTCAACATTTCTGACTTTGTGATTAGAAAGGTTGGGGCTATTGAATCTGCCAGTGAGATGTGGGCTAAGCTGGATACTCTCTATACTGAAACTTCTATGTCCTCCAGGATGTACCTTCTGGAAAAGCTTTTTAAATTTAAATTGGATCTTTCAAAGGACATAGATGATAATATTGATATTTTCCAAAATTTGGTCCAGGACATTAAAAGGTTCGGAGATAAAACCATTGATAAGTATACCAGCATAGCCCTCATGAATGCTATCTCTGATACTTATGGTGATGTTAAGGCAGCTATAAAGTATGGAAGGGATAGTGCCCCTCTAGACATAATAATCAGTTCTTTAAAGTCAAAAGAATTGGAGCTTAAAGAAAACTTTAACCCTAAATCTTCTCAAACTAAGGCTTTGAATGTGAGAGGGAGGTCTAAATCTAGAGGGGATGGCAGTAATTCCTCTGGGAATGGTAAGAAGTCAAACAGAGGCAGGTCTAGGTCTAAAGTAAAGACCCTAAGTTTAAAAGAAAATGTTTTAATTGTGGTGAAGTGGGTCATTACAAGGCAGAATGTACTAGACCCAAGAAAGGTAAGAATCCAAATGGCAATAACCAGATGGAGGCTGTTGCTAATCTGGCCAGGGATGATGGTGCAGATGGTGTTTGTTCTATGAACCATGATGTTTTTTTCTGTAAACTCTGCCTCTGAGTGTTTCTTTACCAAAAATGACTGGCTAATTGATTCAGGATGCACTTTTCACATATGTCCTTTCAAAGATTCTTTTACTTCTCTCAAACCTATGGAAAATGCTTTTGTGTCCATGGCTAATGACAAGAAGTGTAAAATCCTTGGCATTGGTACTGTGCTTTTAAAGTTTGAGAATGGATATTTGTTGCCTTTGAAAAATGTGAGATATGTGCATGATCTGAATTATAACCTGCTGTCTTGCTCTTGTCTTGAATCTGAGGGTTTTGAGGGTAAGTGGGGGCAGGGTATTATGAAGATCTGTAAGGGTGTGCTATGCATGTTTAAAGCTGTGAAAAAGTGTAACCTGTATGTGTGTACTGCTAAACCTCTGACTAGTTATGATCATAGTGTAAATCTGGTTAAAATGGATAAGGCTCTACTGTGGCATAATAGACTTGGGCACATGAGTTAGAAGGGGTTAAAACTTTTGAAAAATTCTGATATTTTGAGTGAGTTGGATTTCAAAAATGAGCTCCCCTTTTGTGAAACTTGTGTGATGGGAAAACAGCATAGGGTGTCTTTTCCCACCCCTGTGACTGAAAATGTTAGTCAAGCTGTCTTAGAGTACTTGCATATGGATGTTTGGGGCCCTGCCTTTGTTACTACCCACTCTGGATATGTGTATTTCTTATCCATTGTGGATGATTTTTCAAGAAAAGTTTGGTGTTTTCTTTTAAAACATAAGTCTGATGTTTTTCAAACCTTTTTCAAATTGGAGAGTTTTAATTGAAAATCAAACTGGAAAATGTATCAAGACCATTAGGACAGATAATGGCCTTGAGTTTTGCAATGCTCAAATGGATTCTTTGTGTCAAAAATCTGGGATTAGGAGACATAAAACTACTCCTTACACCTCTCAGCAAAATGGTGTTGCTGAGAGGATGCATAAGACTTTACTTGAAAAGGTTAGGTATCTCCTGTCCAAAAGTGGTTTGTCAAAAAAGTTTTGGGGTGAAGCCCTTTACACTACATGTTATTTGATAAATAGATCCCCTTATGTTCCTCTTAAGGGCAGATGCCCTGAGCATGTTTTCACTGGTAGAAAACCCAATCTGTCACACCTAAGGGTATTTGGGTGTAGTACTTTTATTCATTCAAAAACTGATAAGTTAGACCCAAGGTCTAGGAAGGGTGTTTTTGTTGGCTATCCTGATGGTGTTAAGGGTTATATGGTGTGGCTTAGGGATGAACCTGGTTTCAAGGTTGTGGTCAGTAGGGATGTCATCTTCAATGAAGAAGACTTCCCTTGTGTTGTCCCCAGGTCCCCTGCTTCTCCATCCTCAGATGGTGAACCTCTTAGTGAGGTGGAGCAATCTGAGGAGAGGTCATCAAGTGAGGTGGAGTCCCAGGGCAGTGATGCTTCCACTGAGGTGGAGCAGGTGTGGAATTCTTCCCCTATTAACCCAGACCCTATACCCCCTGAGCCTCTGGAAAACCAAGACCCTATGACCCTGAAAATGTTTTTGATGGTGAGCCACAACCCAGTAATAATCCAGATTTACACAATTATCAGTTAACTAGGGATAGAGCAAGAAGGGTTGGTAAAGCCCCTGATAGATTTGGTTCTTTTGTGAATTTGGTTGCCCTAGCTTTTAATGTGTTTGAATCTGATGGAAATGAACCTCAAACTTTTAAGCAGGCTCAAAAGTCCAAGTTCTGGGATTTGTGGTTTAAAGCTATGCAAGATGAAATCCACTCTCTGTTTGTCAATAAAACTTGGATCCTTGTGCCTCTGCCCCCTGGTGCCTCTGTAGTTGATTGCAGGTGGCTGTTTAAATTGAAAGATGAGATTGAGGGGTTGAGGTACAAGGCTAGGTTGGTTGCAAAAGGTTTTACTCAGCAAGAGGGGATTGATTATACAGAAATTTTTGCTCATGTGGTTAAGTTTACTACTGTAAGAGTGATGCTTGCCTTATGTGCTCATTTTAATTGGGAATTAAAGCAAATGGATGTCAAAACTGCTTTTCTTCATGGTGATTTGGATAAACCTATATACATGAAACAACCAGAGGGTTTTGTGGATCCCAACTTTCCCAATCATGTGTGTTTGCTTAAAAAGGCTATGTATGGTCTTAAACAATCTCCTAGGTAGTGGAATATTAAGTTTAATACATGCATGCAGAAGTTAGGTTTCATTAGGAGTACCTTTGATGCCTGCCTGTATGTGAAGAACCTTGATAAAGTGCATGTGTTCTTGCTGCTGTATGTGGATGATATGCTCATTATGGGTCCTTGCATTAAGTCTATTAAACATGTGCAAAGTGCCTTATGTGAAAATTTTGACATGAAAGATCTCGGTGATGCTAAAAAGATTTTGGGGATCAATATCCTTAGGGATAGGAAGTCCTCTTCTTTGGTCCTTCATCAGGAGCCTTATGTGCAAAAAATTCTTGAAAAGTTTAATATGTTTGGTGCTAAAATTGCTTCTGTTCCTTTAGCTGCTTATTTTATGCTGAGTAAGGACCTTTGTCCTACAACTGAATCTGAGGGTAAAGCTATGCAAAAGGTCTCTTATTCTAATGCTATTGGCTCTGTGATGTATCTTATGGTTAGTACTAGGCCTAATATTGCCTATGCTGTTTCTTGCTTGAGTAGATACATGTCTAACCCTGGGCCAGTGCATTGGGAAGCTCTTAAGTGGTTGCTTAGATATCTGAAAAATACTTCTAAGTATGGTTTGTGTTTTTCTAAGCATGATCAAGGTGTTGAGTTGTGTGGCTTTGTTGATTTTAACTATGCAAATGATAAGGACAAGAGGAAGTCTACAACTTCCTATGTGTTTCGGGTTTGCAGGTCTTGTGTTAGTTGGAAATCACAACTCCAACACATTGTAGCTCTGTCTACAACAGAATCAGAGTATATAGCCATTACAGAGGCTATGAAGGAGGCAATCTGGTTAAAGGGAGTTCTCTCTGAACTCAAGTTTATTAAGTCTGCTCCTGTGTTGTACTCTGATAGTCAGTCTGCCATTCAACTTTGTAAAAACCCTGTCTTCCATGATAGAACCAAGCATATAGATGTTAGGTTCCATTTTATTAAAGATGTTGTGGAAAAAGGTGAAGTTCTTTTACAAAAGGTGCATACTGATCATAACCCTGCTGATATGGGTACTAAATGTCTTTCTATGGATAAGTTGTTGTCATGCATCAAAAAATTGCACTTTGATTTTGGTTGAGCATGTGCATTGCATGTCCCGGGAAAAGACCTTGTTGACTCTTTGAAGTCACAAGGCAGCTTAAGTCCTACAAAACTAATTGGGTTACCATCTGGTGTTTTGTTAGGCACCCTGGCATCTTCTATCTAATGAACTTTGTGTTCTTTGGTGATAGGAGTGCCTTGTAGGCAATGATGAAGCAGCAGTAGACCAAGGCTCTCCCCTGTTTCTCCAGAAGTAGTCCAAAGGTGGAGAATGTTGAATATTGGACTCCTTACTTTGGGCTTCCTTTATTAATTGATTGGGTTGGTCCGTGCTGAGCCCATAAGATTAATTGTTGGCCCAAATTGAGCATGGCCCGTTTTCTTATCCAGAGTGGCTGGATGTGTGACACCTGGCAACTCCACGCGGATCATGGCTTACAGCCGTTGGATGTGTGTTGTGTGTGTTAAGTGAGAGAAGGCTGTTAGACTTCTCTCATTCGATGCAATCTCTCTCTCTCTCTCTCTCTTGCTTCCAGAAACCGCTTTCTCTCTCTCTCCCTTCTCTCTAAAATTCCGGCGAACCTAGCCGGAGTTCTCCTTCAAGCTTTCTTTTCCACCGATGTTTCTCATTCCTTAAGGGTTCTACCAGTGTAGATTGAGTGGTAGGAAACTTCTTCGGTTTCCTTCTCATTCTAGGGTTTGGTCTTCTGTCAGTGACCAATCCCGAAGTGCTTGGAGTGTGTGGTGAGGGATCTTGTGTTCTTGGCTGTGTTCTGAAGCTGTGTGGGTGAGTCCGCATGTGAGACGGCCGTGGTGTACGTTGACTGGTGAGATCTAGGGTTCCACTGATCTCTGGTTTGAGTTCGTTCAACGGTGCTCTCCTTTGTGACTTGCTGCGAGGATTGGGGAGGTCTGAGGCCTAGTGTAGTCACTGCTGTGACCTGAGCCACTCGTGGCCCGATTCTCTGACTTAGTCTCTTTTGTGTTTAGATCCTTCGGGATCAGTTTCTTGTGTGACTAATTCAGCTACTCAGTGTGCATGTACAATCAGAAAGGACGAGATCTCACGACTCAAGGAGTGCTTGAGATTAGTCTAGGGTTTCTGCTTGTAACTTTGTACTTAGTGTGTAATCAAGATACCACTGTTGTATTTGGCTTGTACTTCTGAGATTAGCCATCTCAGAACCAATCAATAAAAGAGGTCCCGGTAATTAGCGAATCCCGAGTGGTCTGATCCCTACAGAGCTGAATGAGATGGAGGGGCTGAATAGATTTTGAGAAAGAAAATTTGCAGAAGATTTGAAAGGAAAAAATGGCTGCCGCATTCTTTGGGAAGAAGTTAAATAAAAATCTTATTTTTTAACTGATACTCCTACTTAAACTTTAATTTATTAATTTTTTTAGCAATGAAAACTTCCTTCATTTCTTTAGCTAAATTGCATAAATTGAGTAGAAGTTATAATCTTTTCTAAATACAGCTAAATTGTACTCCCCTCCGTCCCATTTTAGGAGTCCTGGTTTACCATTTTTGGGTGTCCTACTTTAGGAGTCCCGATTGGAATATTCCATAAATGGTATTAGGCCCCATATTCCACTAACCTTTTTCTACTCACATTTTATTATAAAACTAATATAAAAAAGTAGGACCCATATTCCACTATCTTTTTTCACCAACTTTCCTTTACATTTCATAAAACCCGTCCGAACTCAACCGGGACTCCTAGAGTGGGACGGAGGGAGTACTCCATATAAAAAAAAGATTTCTTCATAATTCATCCAAATTAAACTACTCCATCGGTTCTTGGCTGCTTTACTCATAAGTTCAACATTACAATTTCTTTTCATTTGATTGGTCTGTGTTGGATTAATTTTATGTATAAATCATGTATGTATTTTTGGTATTTTATGATGTGTTCGACTAGTATATGAGTTCTGTGTATGATATAGTACTCCTACTATATTACTTTTTCTTATATGGTGAAGTCCCTACCACTAATAATTTCTGTGTCCTTCATTGTACACAGGATGATCCCCCCAAAAACTAACTATGCCCAAGTGCAAATGATGCTTGAAGACCTAATGGTCTTGTACCGCGTTGAGACAACAGTTCTTATTACTAGATTTAGGCGTGCAAGAAGTGAAAAACAACGCCGGAGAATCCTTGAACACGTTAGGCGGTACAGTGTATTGAATAAGATACCTGACCAGTTGAAATACATAGACCGACTTGTCCATGTAAACGACGATGATTGCATCTCTAACTTTCGCATGGACCGAAACACATTTGAGAAGTTGTGTCATATTCTAGCCGTACGTGGTGGTCTTACAGTTGGTAAATGTCTTGGAGTGGAAGAACAAGTTGCAATTTTTGTGGGTATTTTGGCTCACCACAAAAAAAATCGCTCTGTTCATTGTGAGTTTCGGCGTTCAGGGGCAACTATTTCTTATTACTTACACAGAGTTTTAGGTGCAGTACTTAGCCTCCACAAAGTTCTTTTATCCAAGCCAACTCCAGTGCCCGCTGATTGTACCGACCGCCGCTGGAAGTGGTTCAAGGTAAGTGAAAACACTCTCCCATTGAGTTCCTGATGTCTTATGTTCTTTATTGCAATTATAACATGTAATAAGGTTTGAATGCAGTGTTGTTTAGGTACTCTAGATGGCACCCACATCAATGTCTTAGTGAGTGCGGGAGACAAACTAAGGTATCGAACACGCAAAGGTCAAATAGCCACTAATACACTGGTTGTTTGCGACAAAAACATGCAATTCATGTACCTCTTATCTGGTTGGGAGGGGTCAGCCGAAGATTCATGTGTTCTCAGGGATGCTTTGTCTCATCCTACCGGCCTGCGGGTGCCCCAAGGTAGGGTTCGTGCTTATCATCATAATCCAAAATTTTGAAAAGTTTAAATTCTATTTTTGTTCAAGTTATTTAAAAAAGTTGCATCTGTTGTGTTCACAGGAGGTTATTACTTATGCGATAACGCATACGCCAATAACAATGGTTTTTTAACAACTTACGAAGGGGCGAGGTACCATCTTAAGGAGTGGGGCCCCAGTACAGACGCTCCTCAAAACCCAAAAGAAATGTTCAATATGCGCCACGCCAAGGCGAGAAATATTATAGTGCGGGCATTCGCAGTTCTCAAAATGCGGTGGGGAATTCTCCGAAGTGCTTCATATTACCCTATAAAAACCCAAATCCGGCTCATTATGGCGTATTTCCTTCTGCACAACTTCATTAGACGGGAAATGTCAATCGACCCAGTAGAATTAGAGCTTGACGGCACAATCTGCAGGGAAGCCGAAGAGGGAGAATTTGTAGATGTAGATTATGTTGATTGCGTCGAGCCAACACAAGAGTGGACTCAGACTCGTGACAATTTGGCTATGAACATGTGGAACAATCACTACTCTTTAATTGTTGTTTGCTACTTGCTTACCTATTTCTGCATTACTGTAAAACAATGACCTATTTTGTTAATCAATTCGGTATTCCACCAGTGTTTTTTCCCCTTGCATCACCCCGGAAATTGTGGATTCATTGTTGTCTTTGTTTCTGATTTTTTTGCAGCGTTTGTTGGATTTTCTTGCTCATGGGATTGGTCCTTGTTTTGCTGGGTGTAGTGATAGGTAACTGTTAAGATCGGTAAAAGATGTTCATTCTATTCAATAATTCTAATGTACAAGGGTTACAGATCTTATATAGGCTAAACATTCTCTATCTATGGTAAACCTAAATTTACATTAATTGGTATTCTATCTATGGTATATTACAATTCCATATCAATCACATATTATACTCCTGATATCTTGTGATTTCTTTCCAACATTCCCCCTCAAGTTAAGTAACGGGGTTCCCGATACTCAACTTGCACAATACTTCTCGAAACGACTTTGAGTTCACTGCCTTCGTCAAAATATCGGCTAGTTGATCTTCAGACTTGACATACGGCATCTCTACTATCTTTGCTTCGATGTTCTCCTTTATGAAGTGTCTATCGACTTCCACATGCTTGGTTCGATCATGTTGAACTGGATTTTCAGAGATACTGATAGCTGCCTTGTTATCGCAGAATAGTCTACACGATTGTGCAGAGTAAAGATCCAATTCTGTCATAAGCCTCCTTAGCCACAATATCTCCGTCAGTCCACTCTTAATTCCTCTGAATTCTGCTTCTGCACTAGATAGCGCCACCACTTTCTGTTTCTTACTCTTCCATGTCACCAGATTGCCTCCCACGAATGTGAAGTACCCGGCAGTCGACTTCCGGTCGTTCGGATTTCCTGCCCAGTCAGCATCAGTAAATCCATGTATTTCCATGTGTCCGTGTTTCTCAAACAGAAGTCCATGCTCAGCCGTCCCTTTCAAATATCGAGCAATTCTTAGAACTGCCTCCCAGTGCTCTTCTTGCGGTGCATGCATAAACTGACTCACCACTCCCACTGCATAGGCAATATCCGGCCTTGTGTGTGATAGATAGATCAGTTTCCCAACTAATCTTTGATATCTCCCTCGATCAGTTTGCTCTGCTTCTTCCTTCATCTGTAATCCATGATTTTGAATCATCGGTGTATCAACTGGTTTGCAATCAAGCATCCCTATCTCAGCCAATAAATCCAGAATGTATTTTCTCTGACTAATGAAGATTCCCTTCTTTGACCGTAGCACTTCTATTCCTAAGAAGTATTTCAGAGGTCCCAAGTCTTTCATCTCGAACTCATTAAACAGGTTCTTCCTCAGCTCAGCTATTTCTTCTTCATCATCTCCAGTGATGATCATGTCGTCTACATATATAATCAGACACGTGATCTTGCCATTCTTTTTCTTGAGAAACAGAGTATGGTCGGAGTTACTCTGTTTGTACTCATATTTCTTCATCACTTCTGTGAATCTCCCAAACCAAGCCCGCGGGGACTGTTTCAATCCATACAACGTCTTTTTCAGTTGACAAACCTCTCCATCTTGAAATTCCTCAGCAAATCCAGGTGGAGGTTCCATGAAGACTGGTTTTGGAAGTTCACCGTGCAGGAAGGCATTGGTCACATCGAACTGGTGAAGTGGCCAGTCCTTATTAGCAGCAACTGAGAATAGTACTCTCACAGTATTAATTTTGGCCACCGGGGAGAAAGTCTCAGAGTAATCTACGCCGTATGTCTGAGTATATCCCTTTGCCACAAGTCGGGCCTTATATCTGTCGATGGTACCATCTGGTCTTCTCTTTATCGTGAACACCCATCTGCACCCGACGGTCTTAACTCCTTTAGGCAGTTTGCCTTTCACCCAAGTGTTATTCTTCATCAACGCCCTCATTTCGGTGAACATGGCTTCCCTCCAGTGTTTATGTTTCATCGCCTCATCGGCTGATTGTGGGATCTCCTCTTCTTCATACAAGGCAGCCTCAAATGCTCGTGCCATCTTTGTCAAATTTCCTTGCACAAAATTTGCAACTCCATAACGACTCTTCTTCCCAATCTTTTCAGGAGAGTATCTTTTTGGCGGCACTCCTCTTGTACTCCGGTAAGGGAGTGCATATCTCCCTGTATCACCGTCAATGGCATTTTCTTCTTCAAGGGATTCTGTGTTAACAGAGTCAGTGGAAACAGAACTTGTATTCGGATTGGGTTCGGGAATTACCTCAGATATCGTCGGAGGAGGGGTACTCGGTAGCGGATGAGATGGCTCTTGCGACGAGACATGCTCGGCGGCAGTGACAACTGGATCGGGTTGGTCCTCAATCGAGGAGCTTGGCAATGACACAACCCAACTTAGGTAGTCCTCAGAACTACCTGGATCACTCTCCCCCTGACTACCAAGGTGGGTATGGTAAAAGAATTCGGTCTCCAAAAAGTTGCAGTTCATGGTGGTAAGAATCTTCTTAGAGGTGGGATCAAAGCACCTATACCCCTTTTGGTTCAGCCCGTACCCCACAAACACACATTTAGTAGCACATGGTGATAATTTCGTTCTTTCATGTTTAGGGATATGAACATAAACGGTACAACCAAAAATTTTAGGTGAGAGATTTGAGTGGTTAGGGATTTTGGCTAATTTGGACAGGGTATCAAGTGGGGTTTTCATGTTAAGGATTTTGGTGGGTAGGCGGTTCATGAGGTAGATGGATGTAGCAATAGCTTCAGGCCAGAAGTATTTTGGCACTTTGGATTCAATCATTAGAGCCCGGGTCATCTCAAGGATAGTTCTGTTTTTCCTTTCGGCTACCCCATTTTGTTCAGGTGTATAGGCACAAGATGTTTGATGGATTATGCCTTTTTCCTTGCAGAATTGGGTCATGGTAGAGTTAACAAATTCCCTCCCATTATCTGACCTAAGGGTTTGGATAGTGGTATGAAATTGTGTTTGGATAAGTTTAAGAAAAGAGACAAATCTATCAAAGACTTCAGATTTATGTTTCAAAAAATACACCCAAGTCATTCTAGTGCAATCATCAACAAATATCACGAAATATCGAAAGCCATTTCCTCCCATAAATGGGGCAGGACCCCACACATCAGAATGTACTAAAGAAAACATGGAATTCATACGAGTATTTGAAGGTTTAAATGATTGTCTGTGGCTCTTGGCCAAAACACAAGTCTCACAAGAAAATTCAGTAGGAATGGAAAGATTCGGATAAAGAAGTTTAAAATAACCAGGAGATGGGTGTCCTAGTCTTCGGTGCCAAAGCCAAGTTTCCTGTTTCGTGGACCCGTGAGCCAGCATTGCACTGCCATGTTGAGCTATCTCGTCCACATAGTAGAGTCCTTTCTTCTCAGTGTCACGCCCAAGTATCCTCCTCGTCTGAATATCCTGTAGAATACAAAAGGAGGGGTGCATCAACAGTGTGCAATTTAATTCCTTCGTCACATGGCTAATAGACATCAATCTTTGAGATAAAGTAGGAACATATAGACAATTTGTGAGACGGAGAGTAGGTGATATCTCAATTGTTCCAGACCCGACAACATTAATTAAATCCCCACTTGCGGTTCTAATATAAGTTTCAGTGATTTTGCTAAGGCTAATAAAATCATCCCTCTCTGGTGTCATAGTATCGGTTGCCCCACAGTCAAAAATCCAACCCCTAGTGTGTGTATCAGTCACATTTTGAACATGAAATGCAGCGGAAATATCTCGGAGTGGTGTAAAGGGGTTTTTTGTCACATAACTAGATAAATAGTGGTCTGTATCTGATTTTTGGGAATATTTGGGGTCAATATCATATTCTAGTAAATCGGGGGGGCATTTTTTAAAGGCATGGGGTCGTTTTTCTAAATACTCGGAATTATGGGGTAATTGGTATAATTTAGAAAAGTCAATAGGGTTTGGTTTTAAACCAAACCCGTTACCTCCTATCACCGTCGCGCCGCCCCCTGCCTCAGCCCGTTCGACGAAATTTCCGGCGCCCCTCTGGTTGCCGCCGCCCGGCGGTCCCTCCTGACGCATCGCCGCCCCAGTTCCGGCGGTTTCCCCTCGGTTTCCGCCGTCAATTTGGCGGGGCACTCCTTCGCCGTTCACTCCAGCGGCGAATTTCGCCTGGGCTTGGGTTGTCCTCGCCTTTTGCCGCTCCTCCCACCATTCTGGGTACCCCAATCTCTTGAAGCAGGTATCCCATGTATGTTTCTGTTTCCCGCAGTGGGAACACCATAATTTGGATGTGTCGGGGCGATTTCCCGGTCGGCTGGTGGCGGTGGGGCGCGGTGACGGCCCGTTCCGGTGTGGCTGGCGACTGCTTTGGGCGGCGAGTCCGTGTCCGATCTCCCCAAATGATGAATCGGCCCTTCCGCCGTTGGTTTCCACGGTGGGTGAGGAGGACGCCGGTGGCATGATTTTAAGTCGAGCCGCCTCCTTCTTCACCCTCCCGTAGGCAGCCTCCACTGATGGGTATGGCTCTTCCTTCAAAATATCTCGCCGGATCGAATCGTATTCTTGGTTTAGCCCTGCCAAGAACTTGAAGAGGCGTTTTTCGTTCAAATGAACTCTGTACTGGCAAACTCCTTTGTCGCAGCACGTTACGGGCTGCTTTTGGCAGCAGTCAATATTTATCCACAGCCCGTGGATCTTCCGGTAATACGTCTCCAAATCAAGATCCCCTTGTCTGATTGCGATTACTTTTTCCTCTAGGTCGTAGATGAGATATTTGTCGGCCTTGCTATCGAACGTCACAGCTAGGCTATCCCAAAGTGCCTTCGATGTCTGGTGGTGAGCAAAATCGGCAATAATGTCATTCTCGATGTTATCGACAATCCAAGAAAACACCACCAAGTCATCTTCTTCCCAATCATCGTATCCTTTGCTCCCCGGTTCTGGGGGATCGTTCTTGATGTAGGAATAAGCCCCCCGGCCACCAATCTTGACTTTCATAAGTCTTGACCAGAGTGAGTAATTTCTAGCATTCAATTTGAATGCCACAGTGACATTCTTGTTGTTTCTTAACTTCGTTGGTTGATTTGGTTCATTCTTGATATCTTCTTCGGTATCTGACATCTTGATATGTAGGGTCTGGTTTTTCTGGTTTGTGGGCTAAAGAACAGAGGGTCGAGAAAAGGTATATTGGCTGTGATGAAGATTTTCTGAGCCAAAAGATTATTCCTGCTCTGATACCATGTTAAGATCGGTAAAAGATGTTCATTCTATTCAATAATTCTAATGTACAAGGGTTACAGATCTTATATAGGCTAAACATTCTCTATCTATGGTAAACCTAAATTTACATTAATTGGTATTCTATCTATGGTATATTACAATTCCATATCAATCACATATTATACTCCTGATATCTTGTGATTTCTTTCCAACAGTAACAAATATGAAAGGCAATGAAAGGATGAAGGAAGTGTCACTCTCTGTTCTTCGCAAAAAAAAAAATCGCTTATGAGACTCATCTAGCCAACTAGAGTTGTAATCTGTTTGAAGCTTTTTTTTGTCAGACTATTTTTGGACCGAAGTCGCAATTCTTACTTTGTAATTCTACTACTACGACAAGGTGGATGAGAATATCTTTGTTTTGTTGGTTACCCTCTACAATAAATTCATTTTTTATATTTATGTGAAGTTGATTTACAATAATTTTATTCTTATTTAAACATATATCTATTCTAGATATACATATTTTAGTTTAGGTCATCTTCTGATGCTTATAGCACTATAATCTAAAATTAAGGCCAAATCTACAACCTTACATTTTAAAATGAGTGGATGAGATTAAATTTTACGAATTTCAATAAACAGTTAACAAAATATCAATAAAGGGGTAAGATCGTCATTCTGTTATCATATCATAATTTTCGTGTTTTTTTATTTATATCAACATTATGTATGACAAATATCAACACAATGACATGAATATTTCAACACAAGTACATGAAAATATCAACACAGATTTATTGAAATTTTTACATGGTTTTATTGAGATTTTTTCATGTATTTGTTGATAAAAATCGGCTTATCAACATTTACGAAAACTGATATAAAAAATATCAAATTTCATCATCCAAACGTCATCAGAACATATGCAATTGATATCTCGTTAGAATCCTTGTAAAATTACCTTTAATTTGATATATTTTTTGCGAAAAAATAATTTAAATCGAAAGAGTTGCTTAAATTTAGGATAATTTAATAAGAGTAAATTGACATTAATACCCTTCAATTTTAATTAATAATTATTTAAATTTAAAATATAATCCACTAGGTATTATATCAACCGTTAGATCTTCTAATCCAATAATTAAGAATTGGTCTTAATTTTGAATTGATAATTAATTAGCAATTGATAATCTCTCTATTAGTTTAAGTCTAGATTTAGTGCTACATATGATATAATGTGTTGGATTTGTTGCTAATTTTTAATCAAATTTGTGGAGCTATAGAAGCATAATACAATGCGTTTCATTAAACAAAGCATACACAAAAGCATCCCTTAGGCTACAAAATAGTTTACACCACTTCCATCTTAGTCCAACAAAATGCGACATAATTTAAACATACTAATCATCATACTTGGCTTAAATTAACTACAAAATATACTAGAACCCCACACAAGCCCAACCCAACTGCTCCTCAACTTTCATGAATATTCTGCTTCAGACATCTCTTCACATAGCCGAATCGAGCATTCGCAGGCATCCCCATAAAAACCTCGAGGCGCTGCTACTTTTCGCTAAGTATATCGCACAGCTCGTACCTCTCGTCAAGGGTGAGGCAGTCAACAATCCCGAGCTTGTCAAACAATGCTTGTCTAGCCTTGCCCAAATCAAACTCATATCCAATCCTCGCAGATATGGCTTCAAGCCTGGAGTTAGTCTCGGCATGGAGATTACCAAGAAATCCCATCAGCGCATCATCACTCAAACCATTCTTCCACTTGAGGGAGCAAGTTTTGGTAGTGTAGTCTGTCGCTCATCATTGCCTGACTCGTGGTCTGGCAAGTCAGCCTGCTCCTCTACTGGAGTGTTAAACTTCAGTCGGCACATCATCCAAAGACGGGTGGTAATCGTTTAACAGTCTCATTCGGGTTAAAATCGTTTAAAAATCGGGTAAAAAATGACGGATGTTCAAAATATAAAGTATATGACAATGAGCATATGTTCAGTACCAGTTTTGCCTTTACTCAATTTTTTATACCAATATGAAACAATCATAAAACTTTTTGTACCGACATGATGCAATGATGAAACATTTTGTATTTTACATAGACAAATAGTTAATGTCGTTTAAACGCATATTAACGGAATGTATTAAACTGAAATACGAATGAAACTTTTTGTGTAAATCTATACATATATAAAAGACGAGTTTTGGTCCTCTTTTAAAATATTTATAAGTTTTGGTGTTATTCTGCAATATTTATAAGTTATGGAATAATATGGAGATTTATGGAGTAATTGGTATAAATTGAGCTGTTACATGAGTTTTTGGAGTTGTTGGTATAAATTAAGCCGTTATCCATGATTGCAAAATTATATTATGATTTATAGATATCTAAATTTTGCAGATATTATATTCAAATGTCAAATAAATTATGAAACATATAAAGCAATAAAATGTGCATATTTTAATGACTATATTGTTAACTATATTAAATGCTATTTATAATTATTTATATTCTATTGTTATTAATTAATTTAAAAAATTGATTGGTGCAGTCATGGCTTTATAAGAAATGTTTTTGTTATAAAATGAAATGTATTTTTTAATTTTTTCCTTTTATTTCTATAGACATTGACTTTTAAGAGTATTAATTAATATCTTTGTTCAATGATAAGTAACGATAAAAATAATTATGTGCATTAATTCTTGGTATCAAATTGGGTGCTGCAAGGAAAAACGTTACTTATAAAGCTCTAGACTCCATTAATCAATTTTAAATTAATTATTCAGTTTTTAACTTTTTTTAAAACTTATTTATCATAATTAACGTGCGAACTTTTAAGTTTTTTTAAAAGAATAGTAAACTACAAAAATGCAAGATTTTAATATGAATATTTACTCTATATAAATGTAAAGTAACGGTCAAATAATTTATGGCTACTAATGGGTGGGTTTCAAATATTTTGTTTTATATTTTTTCATCTATAAATATACGCCATTTGCATTTCCTTCTTGCTTTCACCCATTGCATAAAAGATCAGCAGGATTCTTACTCTTTTATCAATAGTAGCATATTTTTGTTCAATCTATTTTATCCACTTTTTTGTATGATTATTATGTTACTAACACAGCGGTCTTACTATAGGAAGAAAACTGAAAACCATGGAATTCAGCATAACTATGTCAATGGAGAAGGAGTAACAAAGACGGTGGATATATAATCCTGTGAGAGAGAGAGAGTGAAAGGCGACGACCAGAAGCCCGAGACATAGGCCGTGGAGAGATACTCATGTGAGAGAAGGTGAAATAAAAACAACACTTTTAAATCCTATTTTGTTGATCATTCTCTGTTTGAGTGATGTTAGTTCATATATATAAACTTTTTCTTAGTGTTAGTTTGTTTTTTCTTTTTCAGTTTTTTTTTTAAGTTTAGCTATAACAGATATTTTTTATAATATTTGTATCGATAATGCTTTTCATATTCGTTGTCAATTTCGTCACTTTCATAGTTTAAAGTAGGAAAACACTCAAAGTTAACGAAATGTCGAGAGAAAGCAAATTAAGAAGATGAAGAACACAAGATATCACATTGTTTTCGCGCAAATGAAAAAATCATCATTTTGGAGATTAAGGGGGAATATAAGGTCAACAGTAGATTGGGAGAGAAATAAGCATGAGAGAAAAGTTGCGGCGCTCTGATGGTGTGTTTGGTTGGATTTGTACTCACTAATTCTTTTTCTTCATTTTGCTATTCGTATTATTAGGGGTGCTTAAACGGTTCTCCGGTTCTCGGTTAACCGGAATCGGAACCGGAACCGACCGGTTAATTGAGGAACCGGAATCGGAAAATCCGGTTCCGGTTCCGGTACCGGTTCCAACTTTTTAAATAACACCGGTTCCGGTTCGGAACCGGAACCGACCGGTTCCTAACCGGGAGCCGGATTATAATTCAATTTTATTTTTTTATAATTTAATATACTAAAAAATCTAATTTATTGAATTAATTTTGAATTAAAGTAAAATAGTTTGAAACATTGAGTGATTTTTAGATTTAAATGTTTAATCTGTGATACTTTAAATCTACAATTATTTTCCTAATCCATTTTTTATGAACTAACTACAATGAGTAGAACATCATAAGTTTGTTTTTAGTTTTCAAAAGAACTTATACAAATACAATATCATTTCATATGATATATTTATTACAAATTTATGTAACAATTCATTTAACATACGATTTTAACATATTTGTGAATAATTTATTAAGTGTTCCGGTATAAACCAAATAGTCACAACAATATCAATTAGTATTGGAAATTCCAATGAATACTATGTTTAGCCAAAAAAGCGAAAATGAAATTCAATTTTAAAACTCATTTTTTTAAAAAAAATTTCTAAAGTTTAGAACTCCTATTTTTGTATTAGTAAAAAATTGCTAACATAAACTAGTCCGACCTGACCTACTACACTTGACATCACTCTTATCCATATATGAATATTATTGTATTGTTGGTTTGTATTTTGTGTATTTATTTTAATTTTTAGGTATTATTTGTTATAATTCTAGATGTTGGATTATTATTTTTTTAGTATTGAACTATTTAAAATTATAAATAAATTCGGATTAAAATTACACATCGGTTCCGGTTCGGAACCGGAATCGACCGGTTCTTAACCGGCCGGTTCCAAACCGGAACCGATCGGTTCCGGTTCCGGTTCCGGTTCTTGAATTTATGAAAATTTAAAACCGGTTAACCGGTCAACCGGTCCGGTTAGAACCGGAACCGGCCGAATAAGCAGGCCTACGTATTATTGTATAATAAAGGTTGTTTATCTCTTCTATTTTTATGGCGGTATCATTGTCCTTCTAATATTTTTTAATTGTATATAAATATTTTATGTCTTTTCATATTATAGTATTTTAGTATTGAAATGTTATTAAGGATATAGTATATAGTATTTTTTATTTTTTTATTTTATGTAATTATGTTGTTTCTTATTTTATTTACAATCCTAAATTAATAAAATAAATATTTTAGATCGCGCATGCGCGGGGTTCACACTAGTTTATATAAACTTCAAACTTTTTATGCTAATATGAAATGAAGGTGAAACATTGTTTATGAGTTATGTATTTACCCCAAACTTATAATCTACTCATTTTCGTAATTACTTTACTTAATTAATCAAAAAGTTGAAGACTAATTAATTACGTTAATATGTGGAGTAATATAAATAAATTTAATTAAAAATCGTTTGGGCGAAAAATCAATGTGATGAAGTAGGAAATGAATCTGACGAAAAACCTTTCTCTGTTGAGAAAATTTAAAGAGAACTTGTTGTTTTTTACGCCACCGTCGCCGCGCCGCCAGTCAATACCATACCTCAGGCGGCAACTTACGAACAGTCCATTGTGGTCACCGCAACAGTCATTCCACACCCCTACGCCGCATAAAGACCAAAAGCAGACCTTCAATTTAATTGTGGAATTATATCTAGTTTTAACTCTCAACAAATTAGTTGAGTAACAGGTGCGGTTTAGTTCCTTCAAACCATAATTACTGCCTCTTCAACAAATTTCGCTGAGATTTTCTCATTATTTATTCGATTTGATTGTTTAAGTTTACGTACAAGATCGATTGTTCAATTTTTGGATTTTATTGCTTTCATAAGATTACATTGGTAATTGGAAAAACAGATTAAAGTACTGAACTTTGCTTCTTGGAGATGGAAATACATTGCTCATTTAGGATTCTTTGGGAGAAAAAAATGAACTTCTTATGTTTTTTCGTGCTGTGTCTTGCTGAGAGTGAAATAATGTGTCCGAATCAGCATCTGGTTTGGCCCGGTCCTGTCCAAGCAATAAGGCTGGCCTAGTTGGCCGGTGTCGTGTCAGCCTGGCCAGGTCTATTTGTTTGTCATATTTATTTCCATGTCATCTTCCTATTATTTCTCACATTTGTGATTCAATAGTATGTGTATGGTTGATGTGCAATACTACAATTTAGATTTTGTGATCAACGTTTTCAATCTACATCATATCTAGCACATTGCACCTCAAACAAAATGCTGGATCAATTCATTGAGGTTGAGATTGAAGCTGAAAAGCTCTTATTGGGACGGCATGAGGTAAATGGACTTGATTTTGTTTTGCAATCTGCAATTGTTATTTTCATATCCGATGCTTATCATGTGTTGTGACTGCAGTGGGTTGAAATTGATAAAATGAGGAATGGAAACAGGGAAGCTTTGACAGCTCTAAGAAAGAGGGCTAAAACTACAAAAACGAGTGTCCCTTCACCTTTCGAATCTCTGATGAAGGATATTGATCCAAGGCCACTGGTGAAAGAGGTCTGTGCTACATGTGGTCACCATAATGCTAGAGAGAGCACATTGCTAATGTTCCCTGGAACTGACACCTTTGCAACTATTCCGTTTCATGCTGCTCATACCATTTTGGAAGAAGGTGGCTCTTTCTCTGTTTGAATAGAATATAATGTTTTTGGCAATATTTATCCATAAAATTGCTAATTGGAGGATCTCTGCTTATATTTTGTTGTAAGTTCCCTTTTTGATGATGAGTGGTTCAGTTTAGGTATGTAGGGTATATCTATTTTAGGTTTCTATAAAAGAGTGATGGGTTATTGTGTTCTATAAAGGAGTGATGGGTTATTGTAATTGTTTCATAGTGGTAATTAAGATGCAAAATTGTTTAATGGTGTTATTACTACATGGATGCATCATTTCATAAAGCAAAGGGCAAGTAACCATAGGGATTATAAATCTGTGATGTATGAGCAAAAGGTTAATGCATACATACATATGGTTGCGGATATTATAAATGGCTATATCAGCATATCTCCTAATGTCAATAAGGCCCAAATGTGAATGGGATGTGATGTTGTGAATAACACGAACTAACCTTTCATCATTGTCTGGAATGTTAAGGGCTATCAGATGCCTCTTCAGCCTTTCTCTCTCATTTTGGAGCTACGTAACTGTATACCAAATAACCAAAGTCTAACTCACTGTTTACACTCACTAACGCAACTGAATATTTATGTACCTTGAATGTACTATACTCGCTAATAGATTATTTTGTCCTAATTTAACTGAGCTGGATTGGCTAGCTTTAAAGCTTCCTCTCCTCTAGTGTCAGATAATCGTAATACTAGAGTCTCCTCACAATTGTTTTGATATATTTTGCCATGTTTCACTTTACTGATGGGTTCTATATTTTCTTGTTGTAGATCAAGCACGCCTTGATTTTGATTCCAAAAAACTCCAGAGCTTTGTTAAAGAGCAATCATTAATTCTTTCAGAAAAAGGTGCTCTTTCCGACAAGATAGGTCCTGGTGTGCTAAAATCCCTGGTGGCCTTAAGCGACAAACCAAAGTAATAAGTTACCTGCTTAAAGAATCTAAGTATCCATGTCCTTATTTTATGTCAGAGAAATTACATTCATATGTTGCTTCTGTTCAGGATTGAGGAGGAAAATTGACAACTCCCTGCAGTAATGGAGGAGAAGTGAGTTATTTCTTATAGGGTATGCTAACACAATATTAATCTATGACTGTGTTTTCTTTCCTTCTTGATTTATTTCTAAATGCATGAAGAGGAGAGGTTGGCAGCAGTCAAGTTATGTGATTTGAATAGTTAGAATGTCAATTCTAGTGTACAGCTTGATTTTGTAGCCTTTCTTTTAAAATTCCATGTCCCATTATTTCGAGTTAGTTTAATATTGAAGCTTTTTATTGCCATTGGGCACTCTGTGGATGTATGAGAAGATGTTCTGCTTGATCATTGTTGGCACTCCTTCATTATTAATATTTATACATCAGCATATAAAAAAAGAGAGAAGGGTGAAGAAGATGTTCGACTTAGACAGATAAAGAGATGTGAAATCCGCCCTCCAGTCTGTTATCCTAACCAAGCAAGACCAATAAATTCATTGGTGTAGCAGTCTTTTATGATGTGCTACTGGGAGCCTTGTGTCAGTAATTAGGATTGAAGGAATTTTATGTGTTCATACCTTTCTAGTCCTGACACTTATGTCCCCCTGTACCAAGTGAAATGTAAATAGAACTGAGATACTTCCACTTTATCAATTGAAAGACACAGTTACAACTCATTTCCAATCTTGCCCAATATAATTAGCTTCCATAGAACTTAATAGTATCTCCTCTATTTTATATTCTCCACTATTGACTGTTGCATCACAATAGAAATTTCTACAGTATTATGGATGTTGGCTTTACGGGAACGTAGCTTAAGGTCCCATCTAATTATGAAACATCCATCAATATTTGTGTCTGTTCATTAGTATTATTTTCTTTAAAGCTTTTCATCACTTCCTTTTTTTTGGCGTTTCTGGTCCCATTAGCATCTACCCTTTTGCCCTCTCAGCCAATCTTTACTTTAGAAACCAATATCCTCCTTTTGTCTCTGTTAAAGCAAGTGCTTATCAGTATGCTTGTTGAAGCCTTTGTTTTTATGAAAGTAAGTGTGACTGAATTGTTTCTTTCAATTACAGGTGTAAAATTCTGCATGAAGATGACCAAACACATGCTAGAGTAGAGCACGAAAGACAGCGACTTGAGGAGCTTCCTAGTGAGTATGATATGCTACTACAACTACCAAGGTTGCTTTTCTTGAATCAAGCCAAAAAATGTTGTCTTAAAGAAGAGGCTCTTAGCACTCTCCTAATTATGTTAGAAGGTCACACTTGGCCTAACACTAATGAAAAACTGTGGGGTTCGTGGCATACCTTACTTATGCCAGAGCCGTTGCTCTCTTGATCTCTTATCATCTGGTAACAAAGGGTTGTCTATAACATTTTACTTTTTTCTATCTTCTCTAGTTAAGACTTGTTTGTGCCTTTTTACTCTCTGATTAGCACTAGCAGTAGTGAAATAGCTTTATGCTGGAGAATATAAGATAGCGTAAGCACCGGAAACTCTTTGAATGGACTGGTTAACATAAAGGTTTTGGTAGTGCAGTAGTAAAGCACGCGGTGTAGAGGAAATGGAGGAGCAAGAGCATACTTTTGGGACCCAGACGTGTAGGTACACTTGTATTATGTTTTTGAAACAAAGCATCGTTAGACATTTCTATCATATACCTTGCTCGTAACATATGATCGTCTGGGTCTGCTGATAACTACGATAGCGAATGTCCTCAAGCCGCTGCTTGGCTCTAATTTGTGCATCCATTGAATGTCTTTGTATTATTAGCTTCAAAGATGGGGATATTGTGGGCCGGTTTTGTGGTGAAGTGGCTATCATTCGGTGGGCATGATTCTTGTTTGGGGACAAAGTTTGAAATAATTAAAGTCGGATTAAAAGTTAGTTTTTCTTGGCTGTTTTGATTTTGTAATCCCAAATCAATGTATTGTTTGCACTTTGCATGTGTTATCGTTGTCATTACTTTGATGATTAGAGTTGAGAGATATTGACAGGGCATAGATAAAAATCGTTGCTGCTAACGACTTGTCTACATTAGTTATTGTTTAACGAGGAACGAAAATGTCGTGCAATTATGGAGGCAGCCACAATTTTTGTGCAATTATTTATGTATTGATTGTATTTGGTATAGGAAAGAAATTGTTCCCTAGGTTGAGTATTTATTACTAATTGAAATAAGACTAAAACTTGACCGAAATCCATTAATTTTATGTGTATTCGTGTTGAAAAATTGTTGCTATTCGTGTCAGTAACTCAAACCAAAATTAGGACAATGACTTCAATCTAACAAAATATATCAAAGGATTGTATGATGATTGATTATTTCAATGGACCAATATAAACTTTTCTTGTTGGGTTTATTGCCCAAAAATGAAATTTTGGCAGTGAATTGAAATTGACTTCACGGTGGAATTGCATGTGGCATGGTTAAATCGTAGGAGTAATAAATATTTTGATGTAGTGAGGAGAAAAAAGGGGTAATTACTGGGGAATACCCCCTCAAGTTGATGGTACCCAAAACAAATAAGTAGGTCTATGAACATGTGCAACAAGTTGCTGTCAGCTGACAAATTAAATGAGAACTCTTGTGGTTTGTTGTATCGTTTGTTGGCATCTGTGAATGTTCATTTTCAACAAATAGTAATGCCTGCAGCCATTTCTCCATTCATTCCTGTCTCTCTTTATTTTCTAACCAAGTTTGATCAGGAAACCCACCGCCGCTATCTCAACGGACGAAGCAGAGCCACAAAAGAAGATACTGTGTCTTATGAAATCATGATATTATTGGTAGTAGTATTTGTTTTATGTACAATAAATTGCGACCACCTTGGAATATTAAAATCATTTTTAATCACTTGATCATGAAGATCATAAATATTTGTGGATTTTTCTAATAAATTAATATTTGAAATTATTCAGCCTCTCGATCACTACAAAAAACATGGGCTTTTGCGAGCAACTATTTGTCGAGTACATACCGAGCATACGTTTTAGTTGATAATCAACTTCTCGGGATATTTTGGGCCGAAAAATTGTTGAGTGGAGTACAAAATAATACTCGGCGAATAATCAACTCTTTGATGCCGACAAATTTGATCGAGTTTTCAATGATAGAAATTGCTCTGTAAATGAAAGAGTAATTTTTACTGAACACTAGTAGGGTGCTCGATATTTTGACCGATTATTTAATAAAAAATAGTATTACCAAGTATATAGTGTGTCCTCAATATTTTGGTCGATGTTTTATACTTAACCTTTACCTAGTAATGTTGTGCTTGACAATGGGCATAACTCATCTCAAATTCCACTTATGAGAACTACTCTTTAAACTTGTTGAGCACCTCATTCTTCTCTTTATTTAATTATGTACACCTATGTACTTCTATTTAATTATCATTTATGATAGACAAAATCATTCCTTTTTTTGTGATTTCTTGGTTTTGAACTTCTTGATTTATGAAGCTCCTTAGCTTGCAAGACATACTGCAACTCATCAAGATCATTGGTTATTTTTGAACCAATCGAAGGTCAAGTGAATCATTTAACTTGCTATAAAGATAGCAAATTATCAAATGAAAGTGACCAATTCAATAATAGTTATTCACAAATCATAACTTGTCAATCATTTGCGTAACAATCAGTCCGCACGTACCTAAATTCAGAACGCGATGGAGGATGGTTGCAAATCGCAATACAATAATACTATATCAATTATACAGTTCCGATGAATAATACTCTTACTCCAAATATCTTTACAAATCGCCATATCTCTTTATGGCTATTTCAATGAAATACAAATGGCCGTTTGTTTTTATAATCGTTTAAACCACTACAGTTGTTTATGAACAAAAGTTTTAAATTATTGAAAATATCTCATTTCTCGTTTCTTCTAACAATCCAAAAATATTACTACTAGTATTTAGAATTCTCGATAAGTGCGAGGAAAATCTATATCATCAGAACAGTAAGGGTGTCTCCGGTGGCGCCCCTCCCACTAGGACCTCCACTAGCCCTTCCCATAAAAACTGTTTGCCAGCACTAGCCTTTCTCATTCCACTGCCACATCACTAGTCCTTCCCACTGCACTAGGACTTCCACTAGCCATTCCCACAATTATTCAATTTACGGACTAAAATCAACGGAATTATTAATACGTCGAAACGAAATACGGGAAAATTCGAAAACTTCATTAAAAAAATTACATTAAAAAAAAATTACATAATTAAAAAAAATTACATAATTTTAAAAAAAAACATAGTTTAAAAATAAAATTACATAATACCCTCGGCTCTCACTCCTCATCCTCGTCCTCGTCCCCATCGTCCATGCCGCTGCTGCCTCCGACGTCCCCGCCCCCGATCTCGACGCCATAATCATCAATGGGTGGCAGCCTTAAATCGCGCCGACATTGGTCGACCACCTCCTTGCACAACCTTTTCAACACTGGATCCTGCGCGTTATACCACTTCATAGTGCTTTGCATCAGGGTCTTCATTTGCTGCGCGCGGGCGAGACAGTCGTTCTCTGGGCCTCCTGGGGACTCCGATTCGACCTCGTAGGACCCGCTGCCGCTGCCGCTTCCCCTCGCCATCCGCTGCGCAGCCTGTTGCCCCATCGGGCGCCGACGACGGCGAGAGTCTGTTCGTGGTAGCGGGGATACTTCCTCGGCTTCGGGGAGCTCGTGCGAACCAGCACTGCTGCTGTACTCACCGGAAGAGTTGATCTTCGTCCACTTCCAGCCCGATTCGACACCAATCGCAAACTTTTGCGAATCCTTGACCACGAGAAAGGCCTCCCACTGGTCAAACTCTCTGATGTTCAACTCTCGGTTGGGGTACTGGGCCAAGGTTTGTCTCTTCACATCATCCTCAGACATGCCGCTAGTTACCATGCGCATGTTGTTTTGGTAGAGGGCGGCAAAACGACAGAGCTTAGGCCTCAACCGAAGCCACTGTTTCCGGCATTGCTCGGGTATGCGAGGCTTCGCCCCAGGCGGTTTGACGTTGCGGTAGGCGGCACTAATGCGATGCCACATTCGGTCAACATACTGGTTCGCCCCGACATAGGGATCCTCTATAACACCGATCCATGCCTTCGCAAGCGCGACATTTTCCCACACGGACCAGATCGTCCTCCTCTCAGTCTCATCCTCGCCCTCCTCCTCCTCTGCCCCCGTGTGTGAGGAAGAGCTCGGGACTTTGCCCTTGCCCTTGCCCCTACTCCCGCCTCTGGCCTTGCCCTTGCCTTTGCTCCTGCCCCTTGCAGTTGGCTCCGCCTCATCGGGAGTCTCACGGATCGGCGATAGCCCCAGATCCTCAAAAGAGAAAGTCTCGATGCCGGCGTACTGAGTCTCCGGAACAGTACTTGGGGAATCATCGGCCAACAAATCTATATATGGCCGATACACAGATTCCCTAGGCGTCCTCGGGCTCCGCCTCTCCATCGACCCACCCACCGACATATTTGGCGGCGTACCGCCCATCCCCACTGCCCCGGGCATCATCCCTCCCACCCACGCCACCTACCGCCCATCCCCGCTGCCCCTGGCATCGTCCCACCCATCCCCGACATATTTGCCGGCATACCCGCTGCCCCTGGCATCATCTGACCCATCTGACTCATCCAAGTGTACATAGTGTAGAACATTTGGGGGTCATCGCCGGTATACCGCCCATCCCCGCCGTCCCCGCCATCTAGGGATTCATCCCTGCAAAATTTCCCTCCGATCCGATGGGAATCGAGTGTGTGTTTCCTCCGCTCGTGGTGGGGGAGTTTCTATTGTACTCCATTGTAGTAGAAATGAAATTTGTAGATTTAGAGAGAGAAACTTATTAACACAAGTGGTGTGAATGAAATGAAGTTGGGGGAGCCCTATTTATAGAGTTTATTAAAAAAAAAAATTAAAAATCTCGGACATCCGACCGGGACGTCCGACCTTCGCCACTGTGGCGGACGTCCGGTCGGACGTGCGCACGAGGGGCGAGCCCATGGTAGGGGCACTCGGGACGGGCGTGGACGGACGTCCCGCTCACTACGGCGGACGTCCGCCGGTGGAGACACCCTAACAGCACAATATGTCCTATTTCTAATGAATCATATAACATGCCAATTACATGTACCCTATATAAAACAGTACATAAAATCCGTATTGCAAAAGTATACGACACCCTAACTAGGTATATATATGTAAAACAAAAGTTTAAACTTTATTGAAATAAAATAACAAAAGGGGCATAAATTATCCAATTGAGAGAAGTAGAAGTAGGAGGCAATGTTGGAGTATGGATGGGGAAACCCACCACCGATTATCCTTTCCGGTGACGATAACCGCCCTGTCTTCGACCTTTGCACCATCTCCGACGCCGCCAACTTCGCTAATCCGGACAACCACATTCCCTTCTCCAATGCCCATTTCACCAGCTTCTACAACCCGCCCCCGCCCCCGCCCCCGCCCCCGCCTCCGGCCTCCTACAACAGCCGAATCGGGCTCAACCTCGGCGGCAGGACCTACTTCGCCTCCTCCGAAGACGACTTCATCAACCGTCTCTACCGCCGCTCCAGGATCATCGAGCCCGGTCCAGTCAACTCGCCCCGCTGCCAGGCCCACGGGTGCAACGCCGACTTGACCCACGCCAAGCACTACCACCGCCGCCACAAGGTCTGCGAGTTTCACTCCAAGGCCGCCACCGTCATCGCCGCCGGCTTGACCCAGCGCTTCTGCCAGCAATGCAGCAGGTCCCAAATTACAAAAATACCCATCATTCATGCATTGCATTTCTTCAAAATTTCATGAGCGATCCCGAGGGCATTTCCGTAAAATTAATTTCATACTTGCCAATTTCAGATTCCAGCTGCTCTCGGAATTCGACAACGGCAAGAGAAGCTGCCGCAAAAGGCTTGCCGACCACAACCGCCGCCGCCGCAAATCCCATCCAAAAATCACCTCCGCATCTGAAAACCTTGCAACTAGTAAAATACTTCACCTCTAAATCTCGCACACAATCTTACTCCCTCCGCTCCATAATAATCGTCATTTTATTTTCTGCACTCATTTTGAAAAAATGATAGTAATAAATAGTTAAAGTGAATAAATAAGAGAATAATGTAGAGAACTATTAATTTTTTTTTAATTTACTCTTTCTCTACTTAAACTAATTTATTAAAAATGAGTGAAAAAAATGAAATGTGTTTACTACTATAGAACGTAAGGGAGTAGTAATTAGTAAAAAATACGTGGACTGATTTTGACAAAACATTTTCAGGGTTGCCGCCTGATTCCGGCCCACAGTCATCGTCGGTGACGGTGGCCATCTCGCCGCCTAGAATCTCGCTGGATTGCTTCACGACGAACTCGCTCTTCTACACCAACGCGTAAAAATTAGGCAGCAGTATCATAATTGCCATCACATTCAAACTTAATTTGCTTTTTTAATTTTAATATCACTATGATTATGGTCACGTACTTTGTTAGCCAAATATGAACAATGTACCTTCATGTTTCAGGGGATTCATTTCCCACTTTGCATGCCTAACTTCAGCTTTGACTGTTTTCATATTAATGAGAAAAAAGAGTTTTTCATGGAAATTCCATCTGCATTCAAGATGAATTTCCATATGTGTAAAAGGGTTGGGTTTGGCAGAGAGGCACTCATGCAGACTCTTGCTATTTACAGTTACTGCATTAATTTCTTTTTGTCTGTGGCTCACTCATATTTCGATACTGTAAAATTAAGGATGAGGGGGTAAAAAAAGAACAAAAAGAGGAGCCATCTTTTTCATCGATTTATACTTTGAAAATGAATTTATAGTGAAGTGGTAAAATTTTCTTGGTGAAGAAGATGCCAGTAAGTCAGTCTGTCTCCTGCATGGAGGTATTGGTTGAGGAAAGCTATATTTGTGGGACCTTTTTTTGTCTATATATCACACATCAACTTTTTTTCAACGTTGTTTTTCTTTTATTATTATAATGATTGATTTAATCAAGGAAATAATTATAATTGAACAAATAAGGCATCATTCAAAATTGTAGACTGAAGAATGGTAGACCTTTGGTTATAAAAATCATTCAGTCGATTACTTGTAAAAGAAATTTATATTCACAACATAGATAGACATATACAATCATTGTAAAAATTTGTAGTGTCGATCTGAAGTGACTTCCAATCTTGATGGACCGATGCCATTAGTGTGGTATAAAACTACATTGATAAGTATTACTCCCTCCGTTCCATAGTAACGGAGGCGTTTCTTTTCGGCACGGAGATTAAGAAAAATTGTGTTAGATGAGTTAAGTAAAGAGAGAATAAAGTGGAAAATAAAAAAAGGTAGAGAGATGAAGATAGGAAAAAGTAAGAGAGAGTAAAGTAGGTGTGAAAAAATGTGTTGACTTTTACTAAAAAAGGAAATGACTATATTACTATGGAACGTACCAAAATGGCAAAATGACTCTATTACTATGGAAAGGAGGGAGTATTTCTTTGTTGGTTAATCTAAGTACGACGCCTCGGTGACCAATTATTTCTCAATCTATATAATTGACCTTGAACATACGGTATGAGTTATGCACTACTTTGACATATTAGAAGGTAAAGATTTTTCATAAGACTATTACATCCGCCCTTGAAAAATACTTTTAGAAACTTTTGAAACGGCACGTGTTTTTAATTCACAATTGGTAAAATAAGAGAGAAAGATTGGTAAAAGTAAGAGAGATGAAAAGAAAAAATAATGAAATAAGAGAGAGGAAGGGAAAAAGTAGTGAAAGTAGTGTTAATGGATTATGAGATCCACGTCCTAAAATAGAAAGTAACTATTTTTAAGGGACGAACCGAAATAGAAATAGTTTCTATTTTTAATGAACAGATGTAGTATATTATTTGTATGTGTTGAGTAGTGGTAATTAGTGTTGGAGAATGACTAGTATTCAAATTTTATTAAATCAAGGTTCAGTGCGCAATATCCTCAAAATATGTTTTGAAAAAGAATTTATTATAAGAATCCTAGCTAGTTAAAATTTGTTCATATATAATTGGTAATGTTCCACAAGTATATAGCTCAACTGATGCAAGCCCGGGTACGCAACGTCGAGCACCGAGACAATTTTGAGGCCTTGGATTGATTAGCGGCAAAAAATGAAGGAGAGAGGGGCGATACGAAGACGAGGGTTGAGCGGCCGGGAGAGAGATAGCGTCCAAGATGAGCCACTAGACTGGGTGGCTCAAGGGAGGCCTAACCATCCGACCGCGTGGAGCTCTTTGACGGACAGAGCAAACTACCCTGTCGAGTATCCCTTGCCACACTATCTCACTCGGCCGTGTGAGTTCCTCCAAGGCGAGTTAGTAGCACTAGCTTTATTTGGTAGACTGTGCTGAATCCGTATTTTGGCTAATTTCAGCATTATATACATTGAATTTAGGACATTTTGTGCAGCGAATAACATGATATCGTAGATCATAATAAATATATACAAATTGCATTTTTCATTTAATTTTTGTCATCTGGATGTATGAAATTGAAATATCGTTCGGATTGTCATAAAATTACCTTTAGTTTAATGACATGTGAAAAAAATATTAATGAAAAGAGTTGTATGAAATAATGTTCTTTGGATTTTTTTAGATTGGTAAGGACTTTAGTTTAATGACATGTGAAAAAAATATTAATGAAAAGAGTTGTATGAAATAATGTTCTTTGGATTTTTTTTAGATTGGTAAGGATTGTCAACGGTCATTGAAAGTGACATGCGGCATTAAAATTTTAAAAAATTCAATGAAATTATAATAGTGCATCGAGTTCATTATCTATATGATATTATTCAAACAAACATCATCAATTATTTTATAATTAAAAAAAATATTAATTCCGTAAAAATAAATCTTATAGCTCACATACTTCTGTCGTGGTTGATCATCCTAATCTGTAGCTCTTGTTTAACTTAGTTTTAATATAAAAATGAGTTTTTATTTGATCAATTCTCTCTCTATTTATAAATACCTCCATACCATTAAAATTGAATGGTACAAAAATTATATACCTCCCTACCATTAAAATTGAAACTTGGTCTGAATTGAATGGTACAAAAAGTATTTATGAATCATTGAATAATAGTAATAGTGAATCTTGTTTCCACCGTATTCAAAAATCTTTTTTTCAATTCCTGCTACTGTGGAGGGGGGACTGCCTTTGCAAATTTGGTAGATCGTCCTATCATTTATGTATACATGCCATAATATCAACCAATGTTCATTAATTCTGACTATTGCACGATATAACATTATAACTGTATATTTGTTTGGTTTTTAAATGATAGGACCATACCAAGAACCCCTTACTATAAGTGAAAGAAAGAAAAAAAACTACTCAATACAATACCAAAAATTTGAAAAAAACTGAGACCCACAATTCTTGCTTGGAATGAGAAATTTAAGGAAGTTTATTGTATAGAGCAAGATGAGTTCAATTTAGAGTATTAAACATTAAGAACAAGAAATTTGAAATGACATTCCCACTACTACATGTTTATCTGCCTTTTCCCATGATAACATCCAAATACTTTCCTTTCTTTCAGAATTTATTTTCTATTTAAGGGGAAGCATCTTTGTTTAGGAATATTCGGTAATCTAGAAAATCAGATATCAGATGGCCCAGTGTGATTGTTTCGGGGCCCAGCCCACAGACCTTGAAAAATGATAAAAGCAAATTTGAATCAATTTATTAATGAAATACTACCTGATGCTAATAACATCTCTACATCCACAAAATAGAATATCTTTTCATTTTAATATGATAGTATCATTAACCATGGTCTTGGTTATTCGTTTAAACTTTAAAGTACTCCGTACAATCTATTCAAAGATATTTGTGGAACACATGTTCTAAACAATTAGTGGTGTGTTTCTTTGAAAGAATTCAATGCCCTTCCTACATAACCTAATTAATGTAAAACATACGATTATGCAATCATTGTCATTAATTTTCTGAAAGTCAATAATGCTCCGTTTATGATTATAATCGCTTACCTTTTGATTTTGGTTACTATATGGTTCAATATACTAAGAAATGGAGTACATAATGTTATTGTATGCGTTTTGGCATTTGCCACGAATAAATCATTTCAATCAAATATAAACAATCGATTTCATGTTTGTATCTCGACGAATAATTTAATTTCTAGCTAATAATAATGTTAGAAATCCACGTCATACGAAGAATCCAGAGAGTTTGGTCAGTTTACTAATCTTTAATTCTTGTCATATTATTACTAGAGAAAATAAGTAGAGGTTTACAATAATAAACAAAATAACAAGCGAAGGCGAAATGATATCCACAAGTTTAGATGCACAAAAAACAAAGTTAAAACGCAAAATCAATACCCCAAAGGCAGGTTGTTCCACAGGTCAGAGCAATCTCCAGCGGCGCCTTCTTCCGATGGCCGGTGATCGTGGCCCAAAATAAGCCCGAAAGCCGACTCCGGGCCCTGCATGAGATTCAGTGTCACGTGCCCGCGGCTTTCGGGCTCAGCCCACCCCGGCCATATCTTTGCGGCATCGAAGACCGACGCCCGATTCTCCGCGATGAGCTCCCGCAGGGCCGCGCTGCACCTCGCCGGGAGATCCGGAGCCCCGTAGCTCGCCGGTGAGTGTGACAGAAGAGAGAGAGCACACCCACTGTTGCTCATGCTCACTAAATGCGGCTGCCTGCCTAATATAGTAGTACTCCATTTTTGTCATTAGCATATTTTAAAAAACTCTTAATTTGGAAACAAATGTGGATAATTGGATAATTAAGTTACCTTTGGTAGCAGCAAAAGAGGAAATGTGTTGTTGCGAGCTCTTTCTTCTCCTTTCGTTGTGGCCTGCCAGTCTCCTTCTACAGCTCCTCTTCGTGTCATCAAATTCTCCAACGGCATGAAACCTATATAATTCCATTAAATTAAACATTTGAAGAAAACAATACTAAAGTAGTGGTTATATAATAGTAGTACCATCTACCTGCTGCATTGCTGGCAGAAGCGTTGGTCGATTCCGAGAAGCACGACTTTAGGGGCTTTGGCGTGCGTCTGGCAAACCTTGTGCCGCCGGTGGTAATCCTTGGCGTTGAGCAGAACAGCCTGGCAGCCCTCCACCTGGCAGCGCGGAACAGAGGAAGGCCCTTTGGATCTCTTTATGAGTGGAGAAGAAGAAGAAGAAGAAGAAGACAGATCCCCAAAGTAATGCCTCTTTCCGAGCTTCAAGCAAGTCAGATGCGGATCGGGATTGCGATACCCAGCTTCCTGCATCTGCATCGCCTCCCATGCATTATTACCGTTATGCCCTCCTGCTGCACTGCTACTGTTACTGCTACTCCACCCGTATTCCATTTTTTTCCTTCCACAGCTACTACACCAACTCTGTATCTCTGTGTGTGTTTTATGTATATATAGTAATGGATGGTGCTGCAAAAAAAATGGGATTTGCTTCTTGTTACTGTAAAAAGAAGGAAGGAAAGGAAATATGGAAACAAGGTAGGGGAGAAAAAAATAAAGTGTGGGGGATAAGATTGATATGTGACAGTTGTACAAGTAGGGGTATGGTTGCAACTGCCCTTCTACTGCAATAGGGTTATGTTCTTAAACAGAAAAGCTGCTGCACTTGTTGCAGACTGATATAAATCTACTACTCCACCACCATTATTCCACTCATTTCCATTTTTAAAATTTTCTGTTTTATTCTATATACATATGTCATATCCAACCAAATAAAGGGACCAAAACTACTTTCTATATAAGTGAGATGTTTTGTGCTTTTAAGGCTATTCGCGCGTCTACTCTTATCCATCTTTTAACCATCTCATCTCTTCATTATTCATGGATTCCACTGTACTTTTTCACCCAATCTCTTAACTAAAAGACACACCTGCATTCCTCCATGAAATGAGATCCCTTCCTGTGCAAAATGCCACAACAGGGGATGCTGTAGTGATCTACACCACAAATTAATTTCCCCTACTTGTATTATTATTTTTCATTTAAAAAATGGATGGTTTGATTCACCACAGCATCCCTGCTGTGGCATTTTGCACAGCAGGGGATCCCATTCCATCCCTCCATCTCTTAATCATCTCATCCCTTAACTATTCATTCAATTTCATTTTTTATTTTTAATTCCAACAAATTCAATTAATAGAAACACACTTCATTAAATAAAATAAAAATTACAATTTAAAGGCCTAAAAATTAAAAAATACATATTTAAAATCCTAAAAAAAATTAAAAATACATAATTAAAATACTCTAAATTACATTATAAAAACTACTCTGCCGGTGAATCATCCCCCGAAGTCGGCGGTGCACCCAAGTTAGATCGATCCTGAATACCAAGTTGAGCTTTCATATGCTCAATTCCGTCCATATGGGCATCAAATTGGCGAGGATTCATTTTTGAAGTGTCAGCCATCGTGGCGAGCAGATACATGGATATTAGGGCAATTCATTTTCAACAATTGGAGAGGAAAGAATAGATGAGTGAAGTGTTTGTGTGTAAAATGGAGAATGGAACAGGAATGGAGTATTTATAGAATAATAAAAGAAAAAAAAAATTAAAAAATTCGACCGTTTGCAACGGTCATTTTACCGTTAATTTTTTTTTAAAATTTTTGAATTTAAAAAATAAATAAATAAATTTATGACGTCATAATTCGATGCACCCACTCGCGGGCCGGCGAGTTGGCGTCACGCCAGCGCGCGCCACGTGGCCCGCGCGCGTGGCGAGACAGCTCAAGGCCGGCCCCTTCCGCGCGCGACGCACGACGAGCTAGCTCGTCTCTTCGAGACGAGATGCATGCCGCATCGCCGTCTCGATGCCAGCTCTTCTCGTCGAGACGAGACCGAGACGGCATCGAGCCGCGATGCGAATGCCCTAACTCCCTCATTTTCTAATTAATTGAGATAGTCCCTCCGTTCTTTTTGAATATACACTGTGGATTCAGCCAATAAAGAAAGAGTGAGAAAAAGAGAAAAATAAATTAAAATATTGTTAATCGAAAATGGATCTCATCTTAATATAGAGAAAAGACTTTCTAAAATTAGACAGTGCATATTCTTGTAGGATGGACTAAAAACTAAAGAGTGCATATTATTTTAGAACAGAAGGAGAATATTTTTTCAACATAGAGCTTTAAAATAGTGTATTAAATGGATAATGAATAAAATAAAAGAGAATAAAGTAAGAGAGATGAAAAGAGAATAAAATTATAAAGATGATTACCGATTAACAAAAAATAGAAATGACTCTTGGAACTCGCCAAAATAGTAAAATGACTCAATTAATACGGATTCGCAACGAGTTTGAATGCAAAATTGATAAAGTAAAAAAGTGATAGGGAGAAAAATAATTAAAATATTGTTAGTGGAAAATGTAATATTCCAAAAATTAGCTTAAAATAAATTGTTTGAAAAAGTAAGAATTACTATATGAATTCCAAATATTAGAAAGTAATTTTCTTCCCTCTTCAAGAAAGTCGAGATTGTTGATTGGGAGGAGATATTATACCCACCGTCCAATTTTTAATCATAACGAATAATCTAGAAAAAGAGATACTCCCTCCATCCGTGAATAGGAATCATGTTTTTCTATTTTAGTCCGTCCATAAATAAAAGTCCCGGTTCATTTTTACCATAAATAGTAATAGGGTCTCACCTTCACCTAACTCATTCCACTCACATATCATTTAAAACTAATATATACAAGTGGGACCATATTCTATTAACCTTTTTCCATCCACTTTTCTTAACATTTTCTTAAAACCCGTGACGTCAAGGAATGAGACTCCTAATAGCAAATTGAGGAAGTATTACATACTTCAATATTTTTATTTATGCCATGTGTACACTTCAAGTAGTACTAATATTTTTGCTATCTCTATAAATAGAGAAGGGGAAAGGTCCGGTAAGGGGGGAGAGAAAAACTATACGATACCCTTGAACATGATATCAACTATTTTCTTTCATATATTTGCAACATTTTTCTATTGGGGAATTAAAAATGTCCGATACATGTTCGTCGGTGAATGGAGGTAATGTAAATTGAGGTCCTATGATTAGTAATTTATTTGACAGTAAATTATTATTTCTACTCTTAAAGTGCTTATTTATTGTTCATTCTCTAAAGATGTTATGCAAATATTGTGAAACTATACCTATTACTTGAAGATTATGGTACGATATTTTTTATAAGTAAATACGGAATTTAATATGGATATTTGGTATTTTAGAATGGAATTATTTCATTAAGGGATAGAAGCAGTGAATTTTGATGTGTATAGTAACAAAATACTTGAAAAATTAATCTAAAAAGGCTTAATAAGAATAAGATGTTACAGGGAATGAGTCCCACCTCATTAGAACGAAAAATAGTTTTTGAAATTGAAAAGTGCATATTCTTGAGGAATTGACTATAAATGAAAGAGTGCATATTCTTGTGGGACGAAGAGAGTAATTGTTTAAAATCATACCTACTTCGTTCATAACTGTATTTTTTTTCTTTTTGCCATTTTTTTAGTATATTTGGTAATTTTATTACTTACATTTAATAATAATATAAAAATATTACTCCGTATTTTACTTTATTAAATTTTAGTAGTAGTACTCCTCTCGTCCCATAAAAATATGTGTACTTTTCATTTCCGTTCATCCCAAAAAAATATGAGTATTAGCACCATTTATAGAAAGTTGTTTACAATTTATACCACTATATCCTACCATTACAACTCATTAAAACTAATAATAATATGGGTCATACTATCCATTAACTCTACTTTAATTAATTATCGTTCTCTTCTTTTACTTTATCAATTATGCATTAATTTTCGTGTAATTTCAAATGTCCATATTTTCATGGGACCGAGAGTATTAAATTCAAGAAATTCATTACTCCCTCCTTTCGCGAATAGGATTTCCGTTTTTTTCATTTTAGTCCGTCCGTGAATAGGAGTTCCGGTTCATAATTACCATAATGGTAAAGAGGCCTCATTTACACATAATTTAAAACTAATATACATAAGCGGGACCCCTATTCGAGTAACTTTCTTTCACCAACTTTTCTTAACGTTTCTTACAATCCATGTCAAAATAAAAAGAGACTTTTATTCGTGAACGGAGAATGAATTAATTAAATTGATTGGATGGAAGAGGTAAAATTATTTAGACGGACTATGCACGCGGGTAATGAGTTGGTAAAAGGAAGTATATGAATTTATGACTTTAAATCATTATTGGATATTCAATGCAACAGTCTGTAAAGTGAGTTTTACACACAATGCACATACTTCATCTCTCACAATTGCACCTCTCCCGTCAATAAACATGGACCAATCATATTTTACCTGATTGAGACCACTCTTTACCGTTCTTTTTCTCTATTCTTGAAGAGATATTGTTTCATTTTACTCAATTAAACATGCCAGAAAATTTAGCTAACAATATGCATGTAATAAAAAGGAATTACTTTTGTGTAAACATATTCTGTTAGTATAACTAGGGCCGGAAACCTAGATTGTCAGTTCATTGATTTTAATTTAAAAATTAAGGAAGCTTAAGTACCCCCTTCAATCTCTGAAACTTTTAGTTTCTGATAATTCTCCGTCCCACATAATTTGGGACACTTTGACTCGACATGGGTTTTAATAAATTTAATGGAAAGTGAGTTGAAAAAGTTGGTGGGATGTGAGTCCTACTTTTAAAGTATTAGTTTTATAATAAAACATTAAAATGTGAGTAGGATTGAGTTAGTGGAATATGAGGTCCACTACCAAAAATGGTAAAAATGAAGTGTGTCAAATTATGTGCGACGACCCAAAATATAATACTAGGTCAAATTATGTGGGACGGATGGAGTATAATATTGTTTTGTGAGTTAATGGAAAACAAAGAAAAATGAAAATAAAAATAATAATATTTTCATTTTATTTTTAATGGGATAATTAAAAAGAAAATGATTCACATAGTTTGCGAGTATATATCTAAAATTGGAATGAGATCTCCGACTTTGGAGGAGTGCCCCGTAGAAAGTGTTGCTTCTTACATCCCAATATTTTATTCATCAAATAAAATTAAAATTTGCTTTTTACTAGTACTTCCTCCGTTCCATAGTAATGGATACGTTTATTTTCAGCACGTAGATTAAGAAAAATTGTGTTAGGTGAGTTAAGTAAAGAGAGAATAAAGTGGAAAATGAAAAAGGTTGAAAGATGAAGAGAGAAAAAAGTAAGAGAGAGTAGAGTAGGTGTGGAAACATGTGTTGACTATTACTCCCTCGGTCACACAAAAGATGTCACACTTTCCTTTTTAGTTTGTTCCACAAAAGATGTCACATTTTCCTTTTTGGAAAAAGTTCTCTCTCACATGAATATAAAAGTTATATTTTCTCTCTCCATTTAATACACAAAACCAAATCTCCTAAAGTCCCATGCCGTCCCACAAGCGTAACATTTTTTGTGGGACGGATGAAGTACTAAAAAGGGAAATGACTCTATTACTGTGAAATGTATCAAAATAACAAAATAACTCTATTACTATAGAGCGGAGTGAGCATAAAATAGTGAGATGTGAGAAACAACGGCAACCCTTAAAATTAAATGCTTATTAATGAAAAAGTATATTGCCTTCCTTTTTCATCTTTACCAAGGATATAAAGCAGGAAAGCGAAGTGACTAGTTCACATAAAAAAAAAGTGTTGCTCGCATATTGCGCCAACTTCCTTTTTTTGGTGGAAAATGAGGATACAATCACATATTCCGATTCCCATACAGTAGACAACTATGTTTCCTACCATCAAATTATAGCATCGATTAATCTGATCTATCATCAATGAATTTTAATTATATGAAGTGTAATGCTAAGTTGATCAATTTGAAAGTCAATTATATTTTACAATTTTTGCTTCCAAAATTTTCCTCCTGTTTCCACATGCATGCAACCATAAATTTAATAATACACACTCACATATGACATATGGAATAAGAAATTCAACAAATATTTACTGTATTCAATATCCAATTCTTCAATTTTGTAGTAGTATATTGATTTCTGAGAAGGAATAATTAATTGGGGTAGAGACACGTGTAGTTAGCCCTCAGAAGAGCCGTACGTGGGAGGATCTTGTTCATCGTAAAACACACTGTTTCTTTTAATGAAACACAAATCCATGCGATAATATATATACATATGAGAGAGATATACCAAGTGCAATTTTGTGAGGGGACCATTCAAGCGCATAATTCTGTTTCTTTCGCACTAACTCAAGCCGGGGACCATTTTGCCGATATAAACATACCACATTGTGTGCTTTTTCTTTCTTTTTGGTTTGACTATAAATATACTGAATCCATCCCACTAATTCTGCTCAATTGGATTTGCAGACTAAGGCCGAAAGTCTCTTAGCAAGTGGCAGGGCTTGAACCCGTGACCTCAAGATCACCACAGTCTACACTACAACCTGTTGGTTTACTGGTTGTGTGTGTTTTTTCTAATTTTACATGGTTCGCTTTTTTTTTCAAAATTGATAAATTTTATATGTTTGTTTTTTGGGTGACCAAACCAAAGTATTACATGATCTAGCAATGGATTTTGCTTGTATGGATCCAGTATGGTATAGCTGTTTTGAATCCAATAGTAGAACTTGATATTATTAAGATCCCGGTACAGGTAGCTCGCAAATTAGGCCCAAAACTTAATGGGCATGTTTATTTATTAGACTTGGATCTGATCCAAATATTCTTTTTCCACACTAGACGACAGTTTTTGATTCATGAAAAACATTGAAAGTTGTTGTAAAATTATCAATCTAACTCTTCCAATTAAAATTTTATCTAAACACTACTTTAATCCCTTCTACACTCATTATATTTTAATCCTTACATTAATTCTGGCAATTAATTTCAATAGTACTTTAACGGATTATTCGATTTGCAATATTATATCTTAGGATTAAATATTTAGTGTGTTTGATTTATGAGATTGACTATAACTCAATTCTAAATGAATAATCATCTGATGATTATTCATAGTCAATTTTCTCAACTAAAATAATATTACAATGTAATCATAGCGGGATAATGCTCTAGTATATTAGTATTTTATCTAAAAAATTGAAGACTATCTAATCATATTGATTAAAAAACTGAAATTGACCAAGCGATATGCTAGTATATACAGAATGATTAACTATTTCCTAAGAAGAATTGAAGCTTACCAAAGGCAGCACAACGTTAATTGAATGTTAATTGATCTATTAGTTAATATGCAAAAAATAATTGATGGAAAAATGATACTCCCTGCTCCCTCAGTCGACAAAAATTAGATAATTTTATCATTTTGAGCCGTCCATCAAAATTAGACCAACCTTTTCCTTTAGAGCATCTCCAACCATTCCACTAAACTCAAACCTATTTTAGTGTAAAACTCACACTAAATATTGATTTTGTAACAACCGTTTACAATAAACTCAAACCCAAAAGAATATTCCTCACCCATTAACTTTTTATACTTTTCAATCATACCTATATGTTTTATCTAAATTACACACTAACCCTATGACACTTATCAATAACTTAAATTAAATTAAAAAATATGATAAATCTATTATTTATTAAACCAAAAAAATTACATAATATAGAAAACTTGAATACAATAAAAATACAAGTACTACAAAAGTTATCAAAAGGTATAAATAGGTTAACTAAAATTCAAAATTAAACTTTATTTAAAGATACCACAAGTATATACATTAGGTATCGTTTTAATTATTAATGTTTAACCGTTGTTTGTTATAGTACTTGATAACGTATATAGTTTGATATTATGCATTAGGCATAATATTTGTTTAAAATTAAATATTTTTTTGTCAATTTTTTAAACTAAAATAAATCAATTCTTAATATTAAAATTTAAAAGCTATCAAATTATGTAGAAATTTAATAAAGCATAACTAATCAATATCAACAGGCATAACTAATTAATATTTCTATTTGTTAATTTAGAAAGAAAAAAACTGTGTGTAGCTTTTTAACTAATCAATAATATGTGTATATACTAATATGGGCAAGCCCACTAATTAATTACCAACCAAATATTAATAGAATAAATTTAGGTTTTTTTCTATCTTCTTCTTCCCTACCGCTAGAACAGTGCCGGTAAGTTTTTGTTTTTGTGTATTTTTACTTCTCTCCCTTCCCCTCTTTCTTCCCTTTTCTTTCTTATGTTAGATAAATACTTATAAAATGATGTGGACTTGAATGTAATAAAACAAAATCTGAAAAGCTTTTTGGTAACTAAAGGTAACATTTAGTGCAAACCTAAAGATAGATATTTTTTCTTCAAAAACCTATAATGGGATTGGTTTTGCAGTACCGTTGGGGGTATTATTCTACTGCATTTTAAGTTTTGCAGTATTGTTGGAGATGGTCTTATCCCTCTTCCTTTATCAATTGCGCATTAAAATTCGCGTGATTTGTAATTTTATTTTTTATATATATTTGAGACATAGCAACATCATTCTTAGTCATGTTAGTTTTGCAACCGCCTGAAATATACTTAGAGATGATAGATGTTACATCATATAATTGGGTAAATACCCACCAAATTAACCAAAATTTTCCAAGCAAATTAGCCTATCTTGTACTCTAGTATATCAATATTACCAAATCAACTAAATTTCGTACTCAATCGGAGCTGAACATTTGTTTGTGCTAGAATTATATTATGGTCTAAAAGTCTGATACACGTTTCCTTAGTAAATCGAAAATAGTAAGTGGCGTGGGGTATACTAGGAAGAAAAAGCACCGAATTGGATAGGAACAACCGCAATCAAATCATTGCATTTAACATAAGTTTGGTTGAAACAGTTAGCTATATGTTCACCATTCCAAGCAACCATTCTTTACTTCAAACGCACAAAATCCCCCCAAAACTTCTTCCTCTCAACACAGCCATCGCTTGCTTCTGACAGCAACAACTACAACATTTCTCTCTTACACCATGCATTATATCCTATTTTTGAGAACGCTTCAAATTAAAACTCTTGATCATGTTTAGCCACCAAAAGGAATACATTCGCTTAAAATTCTTGATCAATCCCACTTTAAAACTAATTAAGAATCCAAATTAATTTATTACTCTTACCAAACTTCATTAAAAAGTCAAGATTAATAAGAAAGAGATTCAACCAACCAATCAACACAAGAATGTTCTCATTCATGCAAAAAACAATTGCAAACTTATGCAACAAAGCTAATTAGCCCTTTTCTTTATATCAAAGCTTGCATACCTCCTACCTTCATCTGTTACATCATTCAAAACAAACTATGTTGATATCATTTCTTTCTTATTCTTTCCTTGTCTCCTTCATCACCTCACCATCCAAAATCCACGCAAGAACACCTTCAATCTTCACCGTTAACCCGCAAAACACTTCCTCCGTGGCCGAAATCCACGGATACAAATGGCACGAATTCGAAAAGTTCCGCGGCGCAATCAAGGGCAGCTCCGTCAACGGCATTTCACAACTCAAGAGATATTTACACCGATTCGGATATTTAGAAGCACAAGCTGACGATGTATTCGATTCCAATCTCGAAAATGCAATAACCAAATATCAAGAGAAATTAGGGCTTCCGGTCACCGGCAAGCTCGATTCTCCAACAGTTTCAGAGCTCATGTCGCCGAGGTGCGGCGTTCCCGATTTTACTAGAAAGCTGCACGGCATCAGAAATTACGCGTACTTCGCAGGCCGCCCGCGGTGGGGGAGGAATATTCCGATGAAGCTGACGTACGCTTTCTCCCCGGAAAATCCGATCAATTCCTCTCTAAGCAAGGAGGAGATTAGGGTTGCGTTTCGGAGGTCGTTCGGGCGTTGGGCGTCGGTGATTCCGGTGGCGTTTGTGGAGGCGGAGGACTACGGAGGGGCGGACATAAAGATAGGGTTCTACAGCGGGGAGCACGGCGACGGGGAGGCGTTCGACGGGGTGCTGGGGGTGCTGGCGCACGCCTTCTCGCCGGAGAGTGGGAGGTTCCACCTGGATGCGGCGGAGACGTGGGCGGTGGACTTCGGGAGGGAGAAATCGGCGGCGGCGGTGGATCTGGAGTCGGTGGCGACGCACGAAATAGGGCACCTGCTGGGGCTGGGGCACACGGCGGTGAAGGAGGCGGTGATGTATCCGAGCCTGAGGCCGAGGGAGACGAAGGTGGAGCTGAAGATGGATGATGTGAAAGGGGTGCAAGCGTTGTATGGATCAAACCCTAATTTCAGTTTAGGGGCATTTTTAGAGTCGGATATTTATTCGAATGGAGGAAATCAAGTTATTAGCCTTACTCTGAGTTTGTTGCAATTCTTCACGATGCTGTGCCTCTGCATGTAGATTCTTTTTTTTTTTGTTTTGTCTAGTGTGTGTGAATTAATGTGATGATGTATATTTGTTTAAGTGTTTTATTCAATTTGTAGTAGAGGATTACTATTTTATAGTGGTACTTGGAAAAGGAATCGGTGATAATTGAGACATTTATACTCATTATACTTTCATTTTATTTCTGCTTTTGTAATTAGGGGCAAATTCATTAGAAAAATTAGTTGTATATATAAACCCGAGGAAAAATTCACATTATGCTTGATGTTTCATTTATATTTTAAAGCATTTACGTGGTTTAAGTACACAAGTCTAGGTCTTCGCATTATAGACGGAATGATGGTCATGTCATCACTAAAGGTCTTTTATTCAGTTGTTCGCAGAAGTAAGCTTGATTTTTACAATTTAGATAGAATTTGAGAATCTATCGTGAACGGTTTTAGTATTAGTTTTAAGTGGTTTTAGTATTAGTTTTAAGTTGAGCGTCTTCTGTGGATGAAAGCTTCAATCCTTTCTCCAACTCTTGAGTGTCTCTCTTTTATATTCTTCTCTTCTCTTGGGTGGCAAAAGTCCTTTTAAGTTGAGTGTAGGTCTTATTTATAATTGAAAGGTTGATGTATATGCCTTATTTGTATCCAATAGACCCTTTGGAATGCGGGTGTGGACTCGGTCAGGTAGCTGGTGTCGCCTATTTTAACCTTGTTGGGTGGCCCTTTCTAGAATCTCTTGACCATTTTCACCCGGACAGGTGGTTTACAATCAATTCTTCACCAGGCCCGGTACTCCTTTCTACTCTTCTGGAGTCACACCCTTTCTCACCTGACTAGGTGGTAATTTGACACCTATGTGACTCGGTCAGGTCCTTTGTTACTTCACTTGACTGGGTGGCTTTGAAAACCACTCCTCACCTCGCCGAGTGAATTTTTCTAAAGTGCAATTTATGACCTTTCTCGTCTTCATACTTCAGTTGTTGCTTACTTTCTTCTATCCTAAGCATTAGGTCATATAATAAAGTCAAAATGAGTCTACAGACTACACTTCACTTTAAAAGTGCATAAAAACATGATAAAAGAAAAGATCCACATCAATTCTAACCAAATCCTAATTGCATAGATTAATAGAAAGATAATTGTATGGTCATTATGAATATGATTTGGTTAAGAACTATGATGATACTTTTTTGACGATTATAACGACATTTTTTAGCTGGTGTTTTAATATTGTACAACTGGTGTTATATATATAGTGTAATGACATTGTATAACTTGTGTAAGATCTAGTGTGATGACATTGTACAACAGACGTGATGACATTACTTAACTGATGTAGTTACATTGGATAAATTGGTGTGCTTACATTGCACAATTGTTGTGATGACATTTCTAACATATTAACATGCAAAACATAGGAGTATAAACTTTCATATAAACATATGCAGTCAGAATATAAGTATAATCTTACTTTTATGTGACATATATTTATTTGAAAACAATTGAAATTGACAGAGTTATGTAGTACTCTATCCGTCCTACAATAAGAGTTACACTTTTCCATTTGGTTCGGCCCATAATAGAAGTCACACTTCATTTTTACTATAAATGGTAAGTAGGTCTCACATTACACTACCTCACTCCACTCACATTTTATTCTAAAACCAATATAAAAAAGTGGGTCTCATATTCCACTAACTTTTCCAATCCACTATTCTTTACATTTTTTAAACCCGTGCCCACAATCAGAGTGACTTCTATTGTGGGACTAATGGAGTATTTTTTTAGGAGAAAAAAATGGTGAGATTTAATTTACTACTCTGTCGCCTATTTTTCCGTCTTGGTAATATTACAGTGATGACATGGGCAAAGAAAATTAGATCAAATAGTTAATATTAGTTCTTAGTTATGCATTAAGGGTCAGTGTGCTTGTGTGAAGTTACATTTAATATATTTTGTGAAAAAAAAAATTAATTAAAAGAGTTAAATAAAGAAAATTATTAAAGATATTGTTCGAAAAGAAAAAAGTAGCTAGCCTTAATTTGTTAACTATAAATTTCCTTTTTTTCGTCTTGACAATATTGCCCATGTGATGACATTCTATAGTTAATAGACATGGCTAACATTTAATTGTGGTTATAAAACATTGGATTGAATAGTTATAATTAGATTTTAGACTTTAATTTTGTAGTATACATTAATCAACGGCCAGTGTGGGTGTGCGTTAAATTTCGTTAAAAATGTGCTGAACATCTCTATTGTGTGTTAAATTTCGTTAAAAATGTGCTGAACATGTCGACTTCATGCTTTGACTATATATCGATAAGACTAAATTATCGAAATAGAGCTTTATTTGTTGCCTCTCCACTTCTTGAGTATTTGAAAGATCTAATTCCCAATGAATAACAATAGTGAAATACTCAATAAAATCATAGTGCAAAACGTAGATTAAAAAAATAAAAATCAAAACTAGTGGATAAAATAATTGGTAGTAATTGATAGGTAGTGTTAATGAGGATTTGGAGTGAACCAAAAGGTTTGTGCAAGCCTCCTGCATATATGAGAGGGATGAGAGGGATAATAGATGGAAGATATCTTTGTATCCACATAATTAAAGATGCCAATATCTTGGCCGCCTCTTAGTGTCAAACGATCACCGAAATATATGGAGTCGGGTGTCAAGTTGAAGTCAGCCGCCGGAAGCGCGAATGAGTTGTTGTATCTGACAAACATTGCCAAACCATCCAATGAAGCCTCCATTTTGGTGAGTGTCCCTTTGTTGGCATCGATTTCATAGACTTTGAAATTAAAGGTTTTGCGTGGGTAGTCCATACGAACAGTTAAGGCGTATTTCATGTGGGATCCGTCGGGCCCGACACGCCTGTGGATACCACGCTCCACTAGAAATAGGCGGTCGGAATGCTCGTCCATCACCAGATAGCCGTGGTGATCAGATAATCTTCTGAAGAAGGTGTCGTCAACCTTGAAGTCACCCTCGGAATACAAGGGATGCTCCCACAGAAAGGAGGGAGATTCGAGGTCCCAGCACTCGACCGAGGTATGCGTTAAGCAGAAGAGGCGTTTCTGGCGGGCGGAGTAGGCGATATCACACGGGGAGCCAGGTGCTGCTGTTGTGGCTGGGGAAGCAGAGCTGAACGCGGCTGCTTTGGCAATTGTAGGTGATGATGGCGCGGAAGTCGTGGGCATCGGGAGAGGAGGAGGTTAGGATAATAAGGCCAACTAAGTTTGGGAAGCTTTATATGGCGACCGGTGATGGGATTGGAGAGGAAAGCCTGTTGGTTGTCTTGATTGAATAATGCCATCCAGCCGTGGTTACATCCCAAGTCATGTATTACTTGGCGGTGGCATCTCCTTCTTGATGCTCACCACTTTCTTCTCCGCAAGGCTGTACAACTTAGTACTATTCCTATCATCATCTGATTGTAGTATCAGCCAAGGGGATATTGATATTTCTGCTTGTCCAATAATTCCTATTCATACGGAATATAAATTGGAGACTCATTCTCCTCGGCATATTGGAGTATAATATAACAATATTCCTCCCTCCAATTAATATAGGAAGATTAAATTGAATTCACTCTACATAACTTGTGCTTCAAGTCTTAAGATTTTATTGTAATTAATATAGAATGATTAATAATATACGGTAATTAATAGTAATTTGAATTTAAGATTCACCCAATCTTATTATAACTTGCGCTCCAAGTTGAAGATCATCACCTCTTACTTATTTAATACTCCGTATAATAAGATATGCCCTAACTCTATAATCAACTATTACGCAAATGAAAAAGCTCCTAGTATTTGGAGGTGCGGCCAGATTAAATTTAGGGTTTAGGAAGAATAAATTGAATTCCAAGATTTTATTTGAGATTATGTAATTAGGGCTAAGATTTTATTTGAGATAGTATATAATTCAATCTTATAAAACTTGCGCCTCAAGATTTACTATTTGAGACATACATAATCAATTAATATAGGAGGATTAATTTCAAAGATTTCATCCCAATCTTATAAAATACTAATTTGTTGAAGATACGAATTAATAACAGTATCTATATATATACCCTATAATGCTATAATCAACCAATTACGCAAATGATGAAAATGCTACTAGTATTTGGAGGTGCGGCCGCCAGAGCCATATTACATGGGCGTGGGCGTAGGATGATGAGCACGAGCACGAGCACTAATCCATATCCATGGCTGATGCTGCCGCCCACATTCGACAGAAGGCGCGGTGGCATGGTGTACAACTTCTACAGCCTGGCCGATGAGGAGGTTGTGCTGATCAACAAGTACGGCCAGGGACCGGAGCCTCCCGAGATCCCGGACGACAACGCCCGGGTGGCTAGCATTGATGAACGACCGCAACGACGAGCTGTTCCTCTCCAACCCCATCACCCGGCGCCACATCAGGCTCCCCCCAATCCAGTCCCTTCCTGACCCCGTGCTCAACCTCGAGCGGCAAAGCCACGGTGTCGAAGCTAATCCTGTCTGCAGCCTCCCCCGGCTCGGAGGAGTGCCGTGCCATGGTGTCACAGCCAGGAGTGGGTCCCCATAGGGAAGCCATACATGGATCGAGAGAACAAGACTTTGAACTTGGTCTTTCCCAAGTCGTACGATGACTTTGTGTATTCTAGCAAGAGCAATGTGTTGAGTTGCTTGACCAAGTCGCAGCTCCACGAATCGGGGCTGGAGGAATGGGACCTGACGGACATGCATTCTCCCAAATTAGCTTGGATTCGGACGCACACCAATAGTCCGTCGGGCCGATTGATGATGAGCACCTGGCGTTGGCGTATGCGGAGCAGACGGATGAGCTGTTCCTCGTGTCACGTTTTATCCACAAACGCCAACACAAAACTGTCTTTTTCAGTACATATAAAATTATAAAGGAGGATGGATGGATTCGGACAGGATCGTCATTTTCATCTCATCTCGCCTTGTTTCTTGGAACCAATCACGCCTTTGCCATCTCCCATTTCAACCCCAATTCCATTCACTTCACCAACCATAAACACCATTATCATCGTCATCATCATCATCCAGATGTCGGAGTATACCATTGCGGCGACCATACTCTCTCAAATTGCTACTATCCCTTGCATCAAACCAATACTACCAATGTTGTCCCTGCACCCATTTGGTTTACTCCAACACTTGCTTCATTCTAGTATTTTTTTTTTATTATACTACTTACTTTTTGGGCTGCAACATGTTATTAAGTTTATCAAGTACATGAGTTAGCGTATTTATAGTGAACAATATATATAGTTGTTGTGATACTTATTAAGTATTTGTTGGTATGCTGCTAACATATTGGATTTTAAATGCACAAAAGCACGCCAATGTTGTGGTACTCCGTTAAGGGAATGTGCGTACATTTTCCGAGCGCACCAACAACTTACTTCAATTGAATTTCTTGCTCACATTCCTCAATTTTTACCACTATTTTCATCATAGTATCTATTTCAAACAAAATTTTATTTATCAAGCTATCATTCTCTATAGCATTTAGAGTTGTCGGACTAAAAAACAAAGAATGAATAATCAACTCAATATCCATCATATGCTGAGGAATATCACTTTTCCATTTTGCCATTTTGGTATGTCTCGAAAATTTTGCCTCATCCCAATTTTACTCTTATAATTGGTTTTTCAATCATTAAATTCCACATAATTTAATCTTTAAGAGATGGTTAATGATATAACTATTACAATTAGATTTAATAAATGAATATTTGCATCAAAATCTTTTAACATTATCACATGGTTACATTGTTGAGTAGAACTGATAAAAATTCATTTACAAATACAAGAAATAGACTAATTTAATGAGAAATATTAGTGTCAAGTTCTAACCTCAGCATATTACATAAAGATTAAAGGCCACTATTCAACACACAAGGTCTTCAACATGAAGTGCTCATAAGAAGCTTGTGGCAACACTGAGGTCATTCAAGTTGGACATGATCTGCATCCGTGTCGTACCAATCTGATTAGCAATTTCAAGTTGATCTTCGAGCGCCAGCATCTCGAAACTGCCAAAAGAGGGTAACTTTTTATTTCATAGACGGAGAAATAGGCTAAGTAAGGATGTGTGTGCGAAAGAGTAAGATACGTACTGCACGAGCAGCTCACAATCGACAATGCTGTCAGGACCTGGGCGATGAGCCTTTCCATTCGAATGGAAATGTCTGGAAGATCGTGGATTTAGTCCAGCGACATGGCAGACAGAATCTACGAGCTTTTTCTGCAATGACTGCAGACGGCGAAAGGTAAGTTCCTCCAGAGGTGCAATGCTGCCTTCCAGGGTACCAAAAAGTAAGGCAAATCGGTTTGTCTTATCAGAGCCAGGCACAGTTCGATCAGCAGATGTGGGAAGAAGCTGCAACCGTAGAAATTTGGTAATATGGGCGCCAACATGAAACTCAGCTCTCGACAGAAGCTTCTGTCCTTTCCAGCTCTCTGATACTTTTGGAGCATAATAGAATATCTATATGTTGCAAAAAAAAGGTTACCAGTTATCACATATAACCATTTATATATATGAGCATATCACAAATATTCAGAAAGAGAAAGAAGAAACACTATATTTATACATATATTTTTTAAACTAAGAAGAATATACTTCACTTGAAAAACACAGTATTAAATAGAAATCAAAAGGCAACCTAAAAAGGAAAAAACACACTCGAAATGTTTCATTATTTGTTCACAAATGTGCTAACCTGAACATTCTTCTGGTCATCTGAAACAGTGAGGCTGAGTGTGCTTCCATCGATCAAAAACTCAGTTGCTAAACAATCAAGTGACCCAAAATCTTTTGACAACAGATTGAGTTGAGAGCCCTGCTCTTTCCAACTAAGAAAATTTATGCTTTTGTGAATATCACCGAGAAGAATAAAATTTTTAACCTGCACAATTTTCATGATTAACAGCAAGTCCAGTAAAAAAGCTTGAAAGTTCATAATAAAGCTACAGTGATGCATCTCTTTTAGAGTTTTATAAAACCAAACAGGGTATAACAGATTGCAATTAACAAGATAGAAAAGCATTTTAAGTTGAAAGTTAAACATAGATTTCCTAGGAAAACTCGCCCAACCCATAAGTTTTTTCAATTCATGTCTTAACAAAGAATCTAAGCAATTGAAAGAGCATGTCTGCTATCTCAACTGAAAATTTTACACTGGCAACATTCAGCTCCCTTGCAATTGAAATTCGAGGATGTTGGCAACACCATATTCAGTGATAAAATAATCTTGAAAATATTTAAGATTTTGATGTCCATACTGAACAAGAATGACTAGGATGTTCAGTTGGGAACAAAGCAATTATAAATAGGACAAGTCATGCCTCTGCAACCATTAACCTATCTCTCTCTGTATAGCAAAATGCACCTGACAGAATTGCTTGGACCAAAGCATAGATTGAAGAGCAAGTGAGATTTGTTTCCATATAATTATAAGTTCACTGTTTATGCATCTATAACCGTCCTCGGGTCAAGGAGCAAACATATTTTAAAATACACATGTTTCATGTAGAATAAAGAGGGGCTTACGATGTTTAAGCTCACGACATAGAGAGGTGGGACATCATGAAAGGCAACACCGTTCAACTCAGAGCCAGTCCATTTGTGCAGAATAATTTTAGGACCTGAAGCAAGTAGTAAATGGCCTTGAAGTGAAGCAAGAGCTGATATAGCACCCTTCAACTCCTTGGAATTGAATTTTGTAACCTGAAAAGACTAGGATAAAGTTAAGCATTGAAGTATTAAAAATATAAAGGGCAAGATCAGACACCGATATGACTGGTTGGAACTCTGGAATAAGTCTCATACAACCCTCATATTAGTTAAAAGAGTCTAAAGAAAAACATCAAGCTACCTTCACCTGTATATTGTCTGAGATTCTTTCAACAGAATATAAAAGAATGCGTCCTCTTGCTGGAACATCCTCTCCTTGTACATAAGCAGTTCCAATTGCCAAAAGTGTCTCATTTCTTTGTGCAGTGGTGTTCTGAAAGTACATAAACACAACAGGGAATATGAAAACTCCACAGATATCTGACCATCTTCATAAAGAAAATGGCAAAACCAGATAGCACAGGGGAAAAATGGAGAAAACAACAATGTCAAATGTCCAATGAAGCAGCAAAATATGTGAAGTTGAGCTTACAAATAACGTCACCACTCGCACAGTAAGAGCGTGTTCAGAAGTTTGCATAGGAATAGTAGCCCAAGTCTGCCAGGGGCCATTTATTTTCTCTGGTTCCATAATCCGAACCTCAAATTCTTCCATGGGATATGTCCCCTCCATATTAATGTTATCAGGCTCAAACTGATTTCCGACTTCTTGATCAACAAGAGATGAGAGCACTTGATTAAGTGGCTTGAGCACCTACATGAAAAATCAAAAGAACGGTTAGTTAACCCAGCTTTAACTTTATATCTTATTATCATTTGGTAATCGCAATATGGAGAGGCAGAATGGGGGGGGGGGGGGGGAGGCAGAACGGGGTCACGTAAGTATTCATGGAAACAGATTTAAATATTCAATAAGTTTGTGTGCTGATGGAAACTAAATACGAAACTGATTGCTGATACACTAAAGAAAAAGACTGCATGATAGAGATTGCCCTTACTGGAACAGAAACTATAACAGGGTACAAGTTCTTCACTGCAAAATAGGTAACTTGATGTGGAGTCCCCTTCAGCCCAATCTGCCAGCACTCCCAATAGCCAATGGAGAGAGAGCAAAGGCACCCATACAAAACACAAAGAAAAGCAACTCGCATGAGCAAATTAGGCACATATGACCAATAGCATACAAATTGACTCGTGGAGAAGAGAAAATTGAGAACTGATGGACATGCACCTTTTGTACAGGCCAATAATTGTCATATGATAAAGCTGGAAGCTGGCATATTTTCAGAGCACCCTGAAAATAGGAAGATTATATATTGCTCATTGACATAGCAAACAAGGTTCCGGCAGAATTACATAATTAGAATGCTAACCTCTGAAGTTATACATATAAACCCATGGTTGCAGTTAACATTGTGAAGAACGGTGAAGGCTACTATAGGTCCATCACACCCCTTAAACAGAAAATGATAATAGTGATTAATGAGCTCATTAATTACTGGAAAACTGGAATACGAATATTCTAGTATTACAACAAAATGCTATAAGAATAGTTGCTTAGTAATTGAATCAAACTAACCTGTGGGTGCATCCGAAGCCGCTCTCGAAACATCATAAACCACATTGGCCTTGAGCCAGAAAGAAAAAAACCTTGTAGACCACCAACATTCTTGAAAACAGTGATGCGCTGTGAGCAGACTCCAGATGGTGTCTCTTCTTTTGCATATGTGTCCAAGGGGACACGAACAAATCGTAAATTTCTAAGCCTAGATGCATTTGTATTGCTAAGATTAACAGAGTTCTGAGAAGAAATGACACCCTCAGTCCTGAAAGCATTATCTGAAACTTCGTAAATGTAAGCATGATAACAAAGAATGGTCCCATCAGACAATATTCCTAAAAGGAATGGCCGGTTATGCTCTGAATCCCATCTCCGCATAGACAGCTCAACCACCTTTATATTGTGAGTGGCCTCTTTTCTGACTTGTCCAATATCTTCAGAATCTTTGTTTGTGAGGTTAATATGATTATTCGCTGCGCCATGGAAAAATGTATCTAAGATGTGGCTCCTTCCAGATACAAATTTATCGACCAAGAAAACACTGTTAAAGTTAGGTACATCAAATATCTCCAGATCTCCATTGTCATAGCATAGAACACAGTACACGTCACCATGGTTATGTGTTGAACCATCAGCCCCATCAATAGCCTCACCAATCCCAGTAGAAAGCCAGGCATCAGTACTTGTCTTACGAATCCATGGTTCGGGACCTTTATCATGATAGAGATTAGAGAGTGCAAGCTAATACCAACTTATCAAGTTTTCAGATACTGGTGGATTGATGACTGAAACAGAGCAGGTGGATGGATCTGGAACAAAAGAATGTCAAGAAAGGTGAAGTATACCATACGATGCTTGGAAATAAGTAAAAATATCTGGTTGTACCCATAAATGTGTCTCTGAAATACAGAGCATGCATGTATATAGGTTGTAGACTACAATGTTAGGTTTGCAAGACTGATCTCCAAGGGATACAAATGTTATTGCATTTTGTATATTTAAATAGAAATAAAGATTCTTGAAAGCAAAGTACATACAGCGAACACAGCCAAGTAATTGCAACTCTATAAACTTTGTCCACACATACCTCCAACAAGAAGCTGAATGCTTCCATCAGTCATTCTCAGCAACACATAAGGATCAGCTATGGAAACTGAGGACACAGTTGCCCCATCAGAAGCTGCATTCATCTCTGTATTGGAAGATTTTAAGCTCAAATCTTGAGTCATAAAAGCACCATCAAGTATCCAAGCACCACGAGCAAATACTTGGATAACTCGACGTCTGTTTGAATATTAGCATGAAACATAGTCACTTATTAGAATTTCCATCAAGTTATTGTGCTAAGATAAACTTTTTCTACATAAGCAGGAATCCATGCATTCAAAAGCTAGGAAAGATTTTCAAACTAATGTCACAGAAAGTTTTGATGCACCAAGGTGCCAAAACACTCTCCCTCTCATAATCTTATAAAGAAGAGAACTTCTCACCATCAAATCTCCTAATAAAGCATATTTGTGTGCTGTTAAAAAACAGCTGACAATAAGTAATTTGATCCCCCAGCATAATTTAGTCATTAGCAGAACCATTTTTCACCTCCTTCCAGAAAAGGACTAATTTCTTCCAGAACCTCCAACCCCTTCCCAATAACACATGCGCGCACACACATACCAGAAAGATGTTATATGATGGTTTATCGGTAGACTAAGAAACACACCTTCCAAATAAATTTCCTGCAGCAACTGTAGTTCCTTGGACGTAATAGTCCACATTTTCAGTTACCTCCTCAAGATTATTAGCAGTTTGCAATACCTGTAGAGTAAAACAAGAACAGAATACAACTGTAAGAAAATAAGAGGTCAAGGCAATAAGAGTTTTATACAACAGATAGTGATTAATTTCCAAATGGTATCTTCTTCGGAAGGACAAGGTGAACAACAGCATACCATTGTACGATTTTCCAAACTAATAATCAAGTATGCATGATATTCATCCTCGTCAGCTACTCCTTTAGAGGAGTCACTGCGCGAATTTTTGTGGTAGACAGTCTAAATTCCTTTGCAACCAGGTAATGATTCCTTCAGAAACAAGGTATAAACAAACTCATGAAACAATCAAGGAGAAACTAAAATTCTCTTAAAGCTTTACATTCTGCAAAGAAGAAAGAAGCTCTCAATACAGTTACTCAGCCTTAATTTAATTATACAACTTATACATAAGACATTACGTTTAGTACCCTAATAGAAAAAAGATGTATGGAGACCAAATATGTAATATTTAAGACCCTACAAAAAGGACAATTTCAAAGTGTAGATCAAACATTTTATTTATTTATTTTGCATTTTCTTTATATATATGTTTTCTGGGAAGATAAGGAATATTAATCTAGCTAAAAAAACAAAAGGGCTTGGTATGATTGACATCCCAACTACTAAGTTCCAATGTTGAAATAGAAATTTGACATTAACAGATTCTAAGAAGAGATATTCTTATGTTTTTTTTTTAATCTTAATTTGACAGTTTTTCAAGAGAATTACAATGAATTTCATATACGATATAAATGGCCACAAGTGTGTAGCCTAATAGTTTTACCAATAGAAAACTAAGTTTATAAAACTGACGGCATCACATGACAAGCTAACAATGTAAGAATAACCACAACCTACATGGTTTTTTACTTTTCATTCTCTGTTCTAAAAACAAACTGACTTATTCACAGATAATTCATTCATATTACTACTAGACATTAGAAAAATCATGTGTAGGACAGTAGGGTAAAACATCTTCCAGAATTATGCAAGAAGCACAGCAATAACCAGATATTTAAAAAGCCCATGTAGTGAGAAAAAGGAGGTGTACACACTTGAGTTATTGTATCTGGGCGGATTGATTTTTGAAGTACAGTGAGAGCACCATTTTTTCCATGGCCAGAACAGCATACCTAGAGAGGGGATGCATACATGGTTTGTATATCAGATAACAAAGGACTGTAAATTTCTGAACAATGAAGGACAATTTAATAAATAAGGACAACACTTTTAGCAATGCATTGGTTATCAACTGATAAGCCAACTTAAACTGAAGAATGAAGCTACAACTAACCAGTTCATGATTACTTTGCTTTGCAACTCCTGTAGCATTTGGATCGCCATTAATTCTCAAACCATAAGAGAAATCCTTTAGTGGACCAATATTAAGCAATGAATCCCGTACTGCAAAGGTAAAGTTTTTCTGCAAAAAACCAAACAACCAACTCATCTCTTAAAAAATACTCCAGAAAATTCTAAAATATATTTCAGTATAAATGCATTAAAACCAAATGTCAATTCAGCAGCTTAGAATGAAATTTATCAGCATACTATGAGAGATCTGACATGACATCCAATCAAGTTCATCAAGGTCAAATTACAACAGAAACAAAATCCAAGATAGGAAACCATAGGATATCATCTAGTTAATTCATATGACTTCACATTCGAGATGAGTACAACCTCAAGTCCATAAACATAATATCGCTGTTCTACAATTAAGATTGCGCTTCAGTAAGAAACTAAGATGCAAAGTTCAAAGCAGCTAGAATTTTAAAAGGCTTGTCAATGTTTGGAATTTATCAATCCTAGGGGAGAATGTAAAGAAAACATTACAGTCCCAAACTTACAATGAGAGATCCAACAACAATAAAAGCAAGTCAAGGTGGTCTGGTGAAGTTTAGTTTTTACATTCATCCTCAAAGCAATTGTTGAGCCTTCTGATTGAAATCTTTGATAGATAAATTATAAATATGGGCCGTATTCAAAGCAATGTATATTTTTAGGCTCTCTTTTGAGAAGATTCTCAGAATATGCTTAAAGCATTTTCCCAAACAAAATTCAAGCTCACAAAGAGAGGCTGATGTTATATAGAGCACCAATGACTATAAAAACAAACATCGCAGATAAGCTGAAGAAGCATCTTCTACGATCCTAATGAAGAGAATAAATGACAACCTTGATGTCAAAGCAATATATGATGCGTATAGAATTTTCTTGATGCTAAAACAATTAAAATTTTAAGGTTAGTTTTAAGAAAAAACAGGCCAGTTCTCTTTGAGCGTGGTTCTACTTCACATTTAAAAATCATAATAAAATTAACACAATGGAGCTCAGCAAAGAATGCAGATCATGGTTTAACCTGAGCTATTTGAGCATTGTTTGGACCTGTGCAATAGAATGTAAGTTCCTCGCTGGTAATCAAATCCTGCAATGCATCAGAAGGAGATCTCCGCAGTCTCTTCATTGAAGGGGCATCACTTTCAATATCCCCAACCTAGAGATAAGGAGAACATACACAGCCCATGTTGAGTTAACTGTGCCTTAAGATACATAAAAAAAATTAGAGACTTACAAAACCCATGGCTAATATTATGCCAGCACTTAAGAGTCCGCATTTCAATATCAAGTCTTATTTTAAGAAAGCAAACTTGAAATATACTCATTCTGAGTTCTAACAGTCAAAATGACAAACCTCTTCCTTTACACCAGGACTTAGCGTCGGAGCTCCAACTCCAGAATAGTACTGTACAAGCAGACTATCACCCAACCGACTGCCCAAGAAGAAAAACGAGCTTCCAATGGTAGTAATGTCCTATAAAAAATCAAGTTCAATTGATGAAAAATCTATCATTACAGATCTTCATCAGGTAATGTGCAATAACATGAGCTTAATGTGGCTGACCGATGTAAGGACTGAAGCTCTTGACTTCATCAGTTCAAGCCTCTGAACAACTCTGCAGAATTGAATAGGACAGCATATCAAATATACAGTATATGGACTACATAAGTAATGTCACCGGCCTAGTTTTTACACAATCAAAGGCAAGCCAACAATGCATAGCCCAGGCATATTTATACATCATATTCTACACTTGAAGCTTAACTGCTTAAGTATCTCATTTTTGCATACTCTCAACCAAAATGATAACACATCACTAGGAAGTCTTTCAAACCAGATCTGCAGAGGTTTAATTTGGCAATATTTGAAAAGCTATAAACATAACATAAAGAAATTTACAGATATTCCCAGTAACACGCTTTACCAACAGATCATAAGATAAAATTGTTGAGCCAGATAAGTCAGCAAAAGAATATCTAAACACCCATGTCAGGAACAGAATATGCAAAATTAGATGCAAGGGTGACTTAGTTAAACAAAATGAATACGGCACTTCCGTATGTCTCCAATAAGAGAACCAAGTGAGAGTAATAAATCGCCAACCTCCCATCATAAACAAGAGTAAGCAAAAGCAGCTCCCCAGATTTAGAGGAGAACGCACCAACATCATTAGTTAACCATGTCGCAGTGGCGGCATCAAGCTCCGTAGTAAATCCAGACCTAGGCATCTCTTGACTGAAAGAGGAGTGCATATACATTAGAAATAATGCAACTTCTTAGTAATAAAGGCTAGGTTGAGATATCAAACATTCTAACCAAAGTTATTAACAGTAAGTACTATGTTTACAAATATCACCTTTTAAACCAGCAAACCTATACGTACACTAAGTAGTTTTATTAGGAACGGGATGGAAGAACAATGTATAACCTATCCTATAAGGTGGCACTGTGCTTTGTGATGCACTTATTCCTAATGTAAATCATTATAAGAGGCAAAGTCAACAATGAACCAATAGCTTGTCTAATAATACATGCACGGTCTAACTTAAAAAATTAGTAGATTATATTGAATGGTAATACATCCTTATCCACATATTATAGAGAAAAGAAGGGGGAGAAATAAATAGTGAAGCTGAAATTTCAACTTTCATCTGCGGGAACAGCAAAATTGTTCAACCCCAAGTGACATGAAGCAGACTGATCAATTAAGCATCATCAGATATAGAGCAGGACAAAAAGAATGGAAAAGCATTTGATTACGAAGATGCAATGCCAAAAGAGCAAACCTGGCTATGATAATGAATTGCATTCGCACCAATTACAAGAACTCCACCAATAGGTGAAGGAACTGCAAGAAGCTTGTACGCATCATGAGGGAGATTCTGAAAATCATATAGAAAAATATAGTAATTAGTTCATATTAAGGTTGGAAATTGGAGGGTGGTTAGCTTTAAGCTAGTGTACAAACTCCAACGTTCTTCCTTTGTAATCTATCAATGCGTAAGAAAGGTACAAATAGAAGATAACCAAGGCATCATAATGAAGGCTTTCTCAACGATGGATGTAGGTCATTAAGTAAACCTCTAGCACCACAAAAATATGCTATCAACGTTAGCACGTAAAGAAAAAATATTCCCAAGACATGACATGATAAGCTCTTAAAGAGAACCACTGATTAGACCAAGCAATGGCTACAAGTAAGACTACTTTACAGCAAATCAGAAGAGTCCTCTTATTAGAGACCTTTGGTGTACCCAAAAAAATTATGAAGTTGAATTGAGAATTTAATCATTTATTATAAAATTGATTACCACTTAGTTGCTGGCAGTCAAGAGTGTCTCACTGAGTTGGAGTCGTCTATAGACTGCACTCTCACTTAATTTAATCCACAACCACATTAAATTATAACTTATAAATTTTAACTGAAGAAGGTCAAAATCTGGTAACTACAACCTTAAAGCATAAAACAGATTTTTTTTCTTTATCACTAGCACCAAATTATCCAGATTAGAGAAGATTTTGACAATTCCACCTACTCAAAGGAAAATATACAGAAAAGATCTATGCCGTAGACTTCCCAAACTAGTTTTTTTGCCCTGTAACCAATAAGCTCAACTTAAACTTGAGATAAAAGGAGCGGCAATGATGAGAAAGTCAATAGAACCAAACAAGTAATAGTCAGTCTCTGCCTTTTAGAATACCACACTTGATAGAATTGAATAATGCAGTCATTTTAGAAATCAAAGCTATCAAAAAAGATGATCCCTAAAACAAAACTTAAACATTGTCATAAATTCAAAACACAAGCCAAATATCTTTATAAGGATCTACTCCCCACCATTCACTTTCTGCCTTTTGAGAGCCTCAAAATCAGTGTCATCTTCACATGCATCAAACTCCATATCTAAGCATCTCTTCACAGTGCCTTCCTCAATCCATTTAGAATTATTGTCATTCTCTATACTGGACAAGTCAGGTGTGTGAAAGCTTTTCGAGAGATCTGTGAAGTAAAAAAATTAATAACAGAATAAAACCAATAGAAGAAGAAGAAGAAGAAGAAGAAATACCTCAGCAGGATCATCTCCAAACAATAGATTAGACAGCTTCACCTGAGAACTAATAGGTTCTGAAACAAAACCTTCATGAATATATTTTTCAACAATTTCAGGAGTTTTACAGACTTTATTCACAGTAAATGGATGGCTAACTGGATAATCAAAATGATCCTTCAGTTGAACTTTAAACAGAAAATTCTTTCCACAAAGCCTGTCCTCCATCGCCTAGGAATGGAATGAGTTAAATGAATCTGCAACAAAAATAAAAGATACCATAAAATATAAAAAAAAGTATTAAAACTGTTGCATTTTTTCTTATTATACATACCTCATCCGCATCAACAATATCATCAACGTTCAAATCCAATAGTTGAATAGCCTCTCTATCCCAAAGTAGAAGTGAAATATTGCTAGTGTCATCCACAATATTTAAAACAAATCTGTACCTACAAAATATTCAACTTTTAAAAAATTAAAAAAATGCTATAACTCTGATTAATCAAACTAATCGAACTACTATAACAATAATAAAATGAAACACCTCCTTTTGGCATAACCAGAAGTCTTCTTACAACGCACACAATAATACTTCCCGGGGGCAACTTGTTCAAGCTTCTTCACACAAATCTTGCAGGACTCATAAAACCATTGACATAGTGACATTCCACAGAAATAACCCTTCCAAACACCCAATATGAACCACTATGTGAATAAGAATAAGACACAAACTAAGTTGAGATTTTAATCAGTAAAGTAATAACAACAAAAAAAAAAAGCAAAATTATATATAAAAAAATATTCACTACCTCAAGACACAGGACATCCTCCAGACTCTTCAGTTGCAGGTCATCAAACTCACTGTTTATGTTCTGTCCAACCTCACCTAATGACACCATATTCATGAAAGTTGGATCCACAGATATCCTAAAACAATAAATTAAGTTTAAGAATGTTAAAATTAATGGCATAATATAATTACTATACAGTTAAAAAATTCAATAACAGTTGTTATCATACCTGCTTCTAAACTGCTTAACCTCACTTATATCAGCATTGATAAAAACTTGGGAGGAATTAAAATGTGTTGACACACGCATCTCACCTAAAAAAACAGTTATTGAAATAATGATTAAACAAACTTACAGAAATTATAACAAATTAAAAAACTAATAGAAACAAAAAAAAAAACTAAAACAAACAGAAAAATAAATATTAGTGAAATATATTACCTCTAAACATATTTGGCCGGCAAAATTGAACAATTATTATAGGTAGGGATGTCAGTGCAGCCCGAATCCGATGGACTGGCCCGAAAAATCCGCCAAAATTACAGGGTTAGGGTCAAGAAATTGCAACCCGATAATGAATCGGGCTTAACGGGCTAGCCCTATAGGGCTATCGGGTTCTATCGGGCTGGCCCGACGGGCTACCAGGTCAGCCCGTCGGGTTATATAAAAACCTTATAAATTATTATATTAAATGCCTGGTATCAATATGACTCTTAGTCTTCCACTTAAAATTTATTATTTTTTTTAAAAAATGACGTTTCCACTTTCACTTTCTGGATCCCACAATATTCTCAACATCCTAAATTCACTTTCACGGTTTCACCTCCAATCCGTCTCACTTCACTTTCAAGTTTGATCAGGTGCTTTCACAGTTTCACCGCCACCATCTAACTCCTCTTTCAAGTTTCATTTGGTGCACTCTCTAATCTCCCCCTTCTCTTTCTTTTTATTTATTTGTGTATCAGTGCATGTCTATGTTCATATAAATATGTTTGATAATTTAATTTCTACAGTATTTTTAAAAGTTCTATCCTTTCCGTATATTCTTATATATCTATAGACCTGCAAAAGTGAATTTTTTTGTTAGGATTTAAAAATTGGATTTGCACTTTTTTGTTAAAACCCTAACTTACCGGATTTGTTTAATGAATAATGTATTGCTTTTGTTTTTTAGCTACTGTTTGATTAGTTGCTTCATTACTAAATCCACATTTTTTAATTAAATATTGATAGCATTCACTTTATATAGTATGTGTTTTAGAACTCTATACTAAACAAATATAGGTGATTATTGATTACAGCCGATGCAAAACAGAGGCATTTAGTTAGTTTATACATTGGTTATACTTATACATGATTATTTTATTAGTGATTAATCAATGCTAATAATATCTATACATATATAAAGGGGGAGTTTTGAGAATATTTACAAACTGCCATTATAAATTAAAAATTGTAATTTAATATAAACTCTTTTTTTATATGAATCTATACATCTCAACGGCAATTTCACAGCTCTCATTGAATGTACTGATAAATATTGCAACAAGAAGACTAGAAAGAAAGCTGTACAGTCTAATATTAATAAATTGAGTAAATGTATATAAGTTACAATCGATAATTGATGTCATAAATTTGAAGAAGTGAAAAGTTTTATAGGATTATTATCATGTAAGTGGAGAAAGTGAAAGGATTTTGAATAAATTCCTCATATTTTTATTCACACTATAAATATATGATACTTGGGTAGCTAAAAATCCAATCACTCACAGTTTATTTTATACAAAATTCAGATTTGGTAGTTTTTGTTCTTACTAGATAAAAAGTTCCACATCATATCATGATTCTTCACCTTGGTCAGTGATCTGCATCCTTTCGTTGTATTTGTGTTTGTGAAGTTGCACTCCCCAGGAACTAAGAATGAGCTTCAACCTTAATCTTCTTCAACAATAAATAAGTGGGGAACAAGCTGAACGGATGAATTGTGCATGTATGGTGAAAGGAGTTGCAGCAGTCGACGATGGCTAGGCGCCAATCGTGTTTCCAGCTATAGAAACGTAAAATATAAAGAGAAGAGAGGGTGGCGATAGCATTTCTGGGAAGGAAAAAAAATTATACAGAAGTGAGAGGCAGGTTGCTTATAATCCTTTCAAATAAAAATTATACAGAAGTGAGAGGCAGGTTGCTTATAATCCTTTCATTTGAAATTTGATATAGCCAGTGAGTTTAAGAAATTAAACGATTGTGTGTAAAATTGTAATATTGGCAGCTTATTTTGAGGGCTGAATTTTAGGGATATTAGTTACAGTACCATATATTGATTTGGCCATATCTTTCTTATTTCGCACGCATATTCGTATATAACAACAATTGGAAAAACTGATGAATTTTAATTGAGAAATTATTTTTATCATAATATATTCTATAATATCAATATAGTTTTTTAATTATGTATATATCTTGAACTATATTTAGTAAAGATAAATAATTTACGATCAATCCTATAATAATGGATAAATTATAGTAGTACATATTGTGCTCTATATTTAATATAGATAAATTAGTTAAATTCTATCCCTATATAAATACGAATATGAATTCAAATTTGTGTTAAGTTTTAAATTTAAGAAAAAATACTTTTCTTTTAAATTTGGTCACAAATTATAAATTGTTTTTGTTGACTGATTCTTTCAAAATGATCTCAATTGAATTATATAATCATATTCATGGATTCATTTAAAGTTTGAAAATTGATTCTAGAATATTTTATAGAAGATGTGACTTGTGAGTGTATCTATTTTATCGATAAAGAAATTTAACAATGTACATTTAATTCTATATGTAATATAGTGCATACTCGCTCCAATAAGGCAATAAATAATACCATTGGATAGATGCTTGGAGAATACAAGGAAGATTTTTTTTGGTTTACCGTTCACATAGCCCTATTGTAAAGCACTTTCTTGATATGAGCATATAAACAGATTTAGAGCCAAGATTCATGTAAAAAAACCTCTACTATCAGCAAGGATTATCAATTAGGCCGACCCAGTGTAAGATATGAAATAAAGATCTAAAATCTCTAAAATAGAATAAGTGATCAACAAAGTAAAATTGAACTGGGACGGAGGGAGAATTTTATTGATATTTGATTCATTTGTAGGTCATGATGAGTATAATTTAAAGTAAAGGGTTTAGGATTTAGGCAAGGTTTGGGTTTTTAGGGTTTAGGATTACTATATTGCAATGAAATAAAGTTCGGCTAGAAAGTATCTCACCAGTGCAAACTTAAATTATAGCTTTTAATTTCTGTAACTGTCACTATTTTAAGGTATTTCTTAAAATGATTTTGGCTAAACAATAAAGTGTGGGAGTTTTAATAAACGCCGCTGAACGGTTACATTTAATAAAATAATAAATAGTACTATATAATAAATGGTAATGGAATTAGTCGTTACTGTTACACTGATTAGAGGAGTTGTAGAGTATAGTAGTAACACTGATTAGAGGAGTTGTAGAGTATAGTAGTAGTATAATTTATTAATTAATGGAATAAAGTCAAACATTTTAGTTCACAAATTGGTACTGTTACATATTTAATAGAATTAGCCTTAAAACTATAATAAATAAAATAATACAATGCAAAATTAAGCATCCCATATGTAATAATAGTAATATGTTATTTTAATTTCTTTATTTTGCTACTTTTATTATTGTACCTTTTGAGGTTGTTTATAATACTTTTTTTCTTAACTTACAAATTATTATTTTATTTACTAATGTTAAGTTTTATTAATATTTATATATTTGTGCTTTTTATTTGTTTTGTAATTTTTCATTTTATATTTTACGACAATATTATTATCTCCTAATATTTTATTTATAATATTATATATTTTATTAGATTTATATACTCTTGATATATATTTTTACATTTTTGTTAATCTATATTGTCACTTATTATATTTATTTAGAATATTAATTAAAATAATAGTGTGAAAATATTCTAAGTCGCGCATAGCGCGTGGGTTAATACTAGTTTATATTTATAATGCAGATTTATAATTGTTAAGAATGGAAGATTCTTCTCCAACAATTAATACTGAAAATGTGGAGACTCCAGGTGATTCCAAGCCTAAGAAGAGACTAAAGACTTCTGATGTTTGGAATAACTTTACAAATGAAGAACCCGACAAAAATGGGAAGAATGTTAAGTGCAATCATTGTCTTCAAAGATGGAAATATGAAGGTACGAAAATGAGAACTTCCACTTTTAGTCGCCATATGTTGGTATGTAAGAAGAAACCGAATTTTGGAGATGTGGGTGCTATGCTTATTAATCATGATGGCAAGTTAAAGGGTAAGGATAATGTGATAGACCCAAAAATATGCCGAGAATTGATGATTAAAGTATCAGTTGCACATAATCTTCCATTAAAGTGGGTTGAATATAGCGAAATGCGAGTTTTTTTGAAGTATTTGAACCCGGATATGAGGTTTATCTCTAGAAATACGCATGCCTCGGATGTGATGAAGTTGTATGAATTCGAAAAGAAAAAATTGAAGATAAGATTGAGTAGTCTTCCTGGAATGTTGTGCTTGACTTCTGATATTTGGACTGCTTGTACTAATTCGGGATATATTTGTTTGACTGCACATTTTGTGGATGAAACATGTAAATTGAATAGCAAAATACTTGCATTTTGTTCAATGCCTCCTCCACATAATGGAGCTGAATTAGCTCAAAAGATTTCTGACATTTTGGTGGATTGGAACATAAATAGGAAAGTCTTTTCTCTGACTTTGGATAATGCTTCTGCTAATAATTCCATGGTGAAATTGTTGAAAACAAGACTTCAGTTGCAAAACTCATTATTGTGCAATGGGGAATATTTTCATGTGAGATGTTGTGCACATATCCTGAATCTTATCGTACAAAAAGGTTTGAAAGTAGCTAGTGATGCTTTAGATAAAATTAGAGCAAGTATCAAATATGTAAAAGCATCAGAAGCGAGAATGATCAAGTTTAAGGAATGTGCACGAAAAGTTGATATTGAATTTATAGGCAATGTTCCTTTACTTTTCTCCAACTGCTGAAGATAAGAATCAACGTTTGCATCCCAAATTGTGCAAAAGATCCTGTTGTGACTGCAATAAAAGGGGAAAAAAAGATTAATAAGAGCAGAAACCTTGATTAGATATTTTCAACATTGTTTTCAAACTTACTTCTCATTTGCAATTTCAATCTCAATAAGTCTACATTTAGGCTGACATAGAACTCTCCCAGGTGCAACAATCACTCCAATTACATCTACAAAACTGAAAAGTTAATATCTGGAAAATTTTAAAGTTACAAAATATCCAAAAATATGCAAACATAATACCAAAAAATGTTTCTTCAGCAGCTCTGTCAAGCCTTGCAAAACAGAAATAAAAAGAACACTAAAAAAATACTCAATTAGACTATCAGTTATTAATACAAATATTTACTAACTAATATAAATATTAATATAATAAAAAATTTCTAAATCGAATATATCATATATATGCACATAGGGGAGTGATCAATTGCTAACTCATCATTTAATTGCTAACTACAACTAATTTAAGGCTACATGATTTTAAAAAAACGTGTGGTTTACAATTTGCCACGTGTAATTTTTGTTTTTATTTATTAAATCGAAAAAAATAATTAAAAAAACGCCAAATTAGGGTTTTGGATGAAAATGTCAATATAGTGTTTCGAAAATATCAACACAATGCTTTGAGAATGTCAACACAAATTTATGATTGACATTGTATATGCTTTATATTGACATATTATCTTAGCTGTATTGACATTAGCCTGTGTACGAAAAATACGAAAATTCTAGATTTTTTTTTTCAAATTTTGACGTCGGAACATATGCATGTAGTATATCGTTGGAATCCTTATAAAACTATCTTTAATTTGATATATGTTATATGAATTTAAAGTTTTGGGATTTCTTTTAAAAGTTAGTTATAACTAACTTGACATTAATACCCCTATTGATTTTTATTGGAATTAATCCTATAGCCTTATTGACGTTTTTTGTTGATCGTATTGATATTTTGTGGTTAATGATCTAGGCCTTTAATTTGAATATCTAATGGCTATTATTGAGTTGTAGTTAGCAATTAAGCATTGAGTTAGCAATATAACACTCCCCTATGCACATATATATAAGTTAATAGTAATTTTACTAAAATATTTTAAAAAATAGCATGTCCAAAATTCGGCCCACTAAATTTTAGAAGTTTCCATTAATATAGCTTAAGTTAAGGCCCATTAAATTTATGCATTTATTAAATTATTATAGGAGTGGTTGGAGAGGGGTATTTATATGGCTCCCAGGTTCCCCATAAAAACATCATTATGAGTGACCTTTTAGATTATAATAATCAGAAATAAACAATAGAAACAAAATCAAATAATAAAAAGAATACTGAAATATCTGATACAACTATTCTAACAATAATATAGATATTTACAAACTATATAAACATTAAGTAGTAAAATAAGTCCAAATCGTATATAAAATATATATCTACAAATATATAACTTAATAACACTTAATTTGAAATTATATATTAAAATAACATGTCATAAATTTGGCCAGTTAACTATTACTCCATAAGTTTCCATTAATATAGCATAAATTAAGGCCCAATTCACTCTTATTTTTAGACTGGATTCTTGTGTTATTTATATGGAACTTAATAAGTCCTATATCAAAACTGAACCCTAACTAATAACAGCCGCCTCTACTACTCTTCACTCTGCAGAAAATAGAGAGAGCAGAAGAAGATAAACAGGTGTCTCTCACTTCTGACGACGCAATTATCATCCAAGAGGCATAAATGTCATAGCAGGCGTGGCCTCCCTAAAGCCTACTCTACTGCATCAGCAACAAAACCACATATCTACAGAATAAACATATCAAGGTACGAAATACTCTATCTAAAAAATGGATGTAGATTTATTAATTTATCTACTAAGATTTCTATTTGGATGTCCATATTTTCCAAATCTTAGTTAAAAAAAAACCATTTCCAATATCTACTTTTTCCAAATTAATTTATAGTATATCACTGCTCTAAATAATGACTAATGCATCCAAAACAATTAAAAAACTGTTCTATAGATGTTAATCTTAGGGATCAATATATTGCCTATTGTCTGCAAATTTATGTATCTGAATTTAAGGTTTACACAGATTGAAACTTTTTTCTATTTCTTTCAGGGACAAATTGCAATGGGAAGTAAATCTTGGATGACAAAGTATTATTTCATAACTTCATTAAGGTAATATTTTCTGATTCTCATTTAGAAAACGAATTTCAGGCTTTTTTTTATTCATAAAAGACTAAAAGTAAAAGGTTTTGAATATGCATTTAACATTTCAAAAATTTCTTTTTCACAGGCAAAAATCTTGGTAACTGGAGGGAATCAGTCGCAGCTTTGGAGAATGAAAAAAATATATTATTGTAATAGAATAGTGGTATTTTATAAGCCTATGGAAGCCTAATAGAAATAGGCTGCAACCCTATAGAGAATTATCGGTCCATACAAAACTAATCACACATAAGATTCACATTAAGCAAACTGACTTTTACAATAAGATAATAAAGATTAAGACAAGATGCTGGCAAAATTTTATGACGTTTCCTGCCTAAATGTGGGCCCAGTGGCAGTTCTGTAAATTTTCCAAACAAGTCTCCCTTTATATGAGTATAGATAAGGTCGATTTTGCTTCATTGATTTTAGACTTTATTTGAAATATTGAGTTTTAAATATCTCAAGTAGGGTGAATTGTTTTCAAACTAGTTCTCCCCCGTTAATTGACACTATTTTTTTTGTCATTCCTCTTTAATTGGCATCATTACTGGACTCTAAAATTCCACAATAATAATATAGTGGATTCTTGCCTCGTTAATCTTATGTAAGTTGTGATCAATAATGAATAAATTGGGTGGAAAAAGTTTATCGAATGGGAGTAGGGGTGGCAAAATGGGTAGCGGGTAATGGGTAATTCCCATCTCGACCCGCTACCCGCCGGGTATTGGGTACCCACTACCCGACGATAACGGGAAACGGGACGGGATCGGGTAATGCGTTTTAGAGTTTTACGGGTAGCGGGTATACCCACTACCCGCGCGGGTATACCCGTTAGTCCCGATAATACCCGTTATTATTAGTATTAGTCATATTCCATCTTTTAATACTCCCTCCGTTCCATATTAATAGACGTGTTTCAAATAGTTAAAGTGGAGAAAAAAAAAGTAAATAGTTAAATAATAATAGCCTTATACGCACTCATTTTAAAAAATTAAAAATATATAGTTAGAATGGAGGAAAAATAAAGTAAGAGAAATAATAATGTAGAGAATAGTATTTCTATTATTATTTTTCCAAAATGAGTGAGAAAATGAAATGCCTCTATTAATGTGGAACAATGGAAGTACTTTATCTAAGAGTTCTTTTGAAACATTTATATATTCCAAAGAACATACAATTGAAAACTCACCGAACTAGCTATAGAGTGTTCCCTAACTTTTATTCCCAATCTATTCAATGTTTACCATCGATATTAATAAAGTAAATTAGGGAACATTGACGGTTGTTATGATTTTCAAATTTTTTATTAGGATTTCGGGTCGGGTACGGGTACCCGCAATGTCGGGTACGGGATACCCGACACGGGTATCGGGTAATCCCGGTATGTCGTGGGGCGGGTATCGGGACAACAATTTGGCTAGAATCGGGTACGGGTACCCGACTTGTCGGGTACGGATACCCGCGGGTAACCCGTTTCGCCACCCCTAAATGGGAGCCTTAGGTTTATAACTTGATTTTATTCATTCACTAGTGTATCATCCGTGCTATGCATGGGACATAAGATTTTTCAAATAATAAAGATTTATCATCAATATATAGAGAATAATTTTGAAGAACGAATAAAAAGGAAAAAATATTACAATTTTTCACAGGTAAAGATAATAATACAATGATTAAATATTTTATACATAAAAATAAATTACTAATATATATCACAAAATGTTTTTATGAATTATAAATTGCGATGAAGAAGTAACCTTTTCTAAGATTTAGAATTGGTTGAAAATTAAGCTGTGAATTTAGAATTTTAGTTATGTTTCATATATAAATCACATTTAAAAATTAACATAACACTTTAATACTCCCTTCGTCCCACTTTAGGAGTCCCGGTTGAGTTCGGCACGGGTTTTAAGAAATATATAAGAAAGTTGGTGAAAAAAAATAGTGGAATGTGAGTCCTACTTTTATATATTTATAATACTCCCTCCGTCCTAAGAAAGTTGATACAAAACTTTTGGGCACGGAGATTAAGAGTTTATATTAAATAAATAGGAGAGATGGAAAAAGTAGGAAAAATAAGAGAGAGTAAAGTAAATGATGGAATAAAGTAATAGTGATTAGATGTTTTGTCTTTTGCTAAAAAAGGAAATGACTCAACTTTCTTGGGACGGACTAAAAAGGAATACGACTCAACTTTCTTGGGACGGGGGAGTACAATGTAAGTGGAAAAAAGGTAAGTGGAATGTGGGGTTTATTACCAACTATGAAATATTCTAACCGGGACTCCTAAAGTGGGGCACCCAAAAATAGTAAATCGGGACTCCTAAAGTGGACGGAGGGAGTAGAAATTAGTTTAGACATGTTAATTTGGGCTAAAAATAAGATAATAATGCTTTCAAGTTTCAACTCTAACTTTGACTTTGTTTCAACTCTATTTATAAGCTTTGAAGCTAAAAATAAGATGATAATGATTTCAAGCTTCAACTCTAACTTTGACTTTGTTTTCTCTTAATTCTTTTGATTTTGGTTGATAGTCATTTATATAATGAAAGTTAGTCCAATCTGTACGAAACACATTCTTGAGGTGATGCGCTATACAACGCATTTTACTAAACTATATTCTTTTTTTTTCTTTCCTTGTTCTGGTAAAACATTGCTTTGAGCAACACCACCAATGAGCCGAGTTATAAATATTCAGAGTCATGGTCAGAGTCATATAGAAAGGTTGCGACGAAAATTAATGTTATTATATAGTACATTGAGCTGAGTTATAAATATTCAGAGTCATGGTCAGAGTCATATAGAAAGGTTGCTACGAAAATTAATGTTATTATATAGTACATTGCTACGAAAGCGCCGCTGAAGGATAAGGTGCAGAATGCAAAGCAGCCCAAGGCGAAGGAGGAACTGCCCAAGTTGTACTACTTCTGCAACTTTCCAGGTTGCACTGAAAAATCAACTGACAGTAATGCGATTCTTCGTCACTTTGAGAGTGATCATGGCAAAAACAAGAAATTTTGTTGGGAGTGTGGCAACGGGGTTGATGACGGTCATCCGTGCAACACTTACTTTAGTTCTTGCCCAAGGGAAAAGATCTTTGACAACTATAGGGACCTGTGTAAGCTTCAAGTGAAGACGGCGAAGGATCAGCAGAAGATGTTTGCGGAGGAGGAGCAGCAGAAGAAGTCGGCGAAGAAGTAGAAGAAGTGAATGTATCTACTAACTTGTTCTAGTATATAGAAGATTAAGTTTTTGAAACCATGAGGGAATTAGGAGAAAAGAGAGTATGTATTTGGAGTATGCATATGCACTTATTGTGTTTGTTTCTCTATGCTTAATGTTTTTGTTCTCTCCCCGATGGTTGTGTTTCCAAGTAAACAAATACGAGTTATCTCCCTAAATCGTTACACCCCAACATTTTCTTACCTACTAACATAAGCTGAGTTTAGTTGAGAAATCTTGACAAGTTTTGACTATTCACAACGCATAGGCGGGAAATCAAAGACTGCCACAGGGCAGTACAAGAACAAGAACCAATGGCTCTTGATACCAAATAATGTGAATCTTCTAGATTGAAGACTCATGAATTTGCCCTGGACTTATTCTTGTAAATAAACCCAACAAATAAACAAGATAAGCCAGGAAATAGAACAAGAAAAATGGATTAAATGATAGAAGATGGATTAGTGTTATGATTTAGGTGAAGAACAAGAAAGAAATCTCAAAGGCACTTTCACATACACACCTAATGGCTCCACAAACTAGCAACACAAGAACTAGCAAGCATACCTTTACAATCAACCTTAGCCCGGTAAAAGATCGAATGCAACCCGATGGAATTTGATAAGTCTTCAAAAGATGAAGAAGGTGAGCTCTCAAATATGGAGAAATTGTCTCTTACAAATATTCAAAAGCTCCTTGAAATGAACCCTAGCAAGATTATTTATACTAGGAGTTAAAAAGAAGCAAAACAAAACAAGTCTTGGTCAAAAAGTCACATTTCGGACAAAACACCCGACCGGGTGATTCCCACGGCTCATTTCACCGGTCCGGGTGAAGTTTCTGGACAAAAACTGATTTCTCGGCAAAAAACCTGACCGGGTGTTTTCGGGCTGGCAAAACACCAGCCCGCGTGTTTCTTTCTGCACTGTGTGACTTTCTTAAAACCATCATAACTCTCTCATCCGGGCTCCGATTGAGACGTGTAAGGTACTCACGCGAAGCTCTTTTGACAATGAAGACAATGATGGTCTTAGAAGAGTATTTGGACACCATCTTGATAGGTATATTGATGTTTGAAACGGACCCCAACTCCGGTGTGGTTCATTGGATGCCTTCGTTCCTTCTATTGGTTTGGCACTTCCCAGATTCACATCATCCTCTCCTTCTTTTTGAAAGGATTTGTCCTCAAATCCGGTTTTTAGATTCATCTTTCGGACACCTGGATTCACATCATTCCCTCCTTCTTTTGAAGGATTTGTCCTCAAATTCGGATTAAGCATACCTACAAACCAAGTAAGTCCAAATCAAGTATCATAGTTTTAGAAGATGGACTAGGCTTACCTAGGGTGTAGAGAGCTATATAGCTAATATTGAAAATCTCCATGTGGAGTATATTTAGTGCATATATGGCCTCATCAATCATACCGTCATCATGATCATAAAGTAATAACAATATTGGAAAAATTCGGCCACTAGGGATTAGGAAGCTATGATCAAACAATGAAGCTTGCATCAAGTAAGAAGCATATGATTTACAACCTAACCATACTACACATGTATACTCAATTTCATAAGCAATGGTATGGTTACCAAGTTTTCTCCTAACACAAATGTGCATCCCATCAAGACATTTTTCTTGATCATACTCTAACGAGCCCAAAATATAAGCACATGATATGGAGGCACAAAAGTCTAACAATTCATTCACATGGCACCTAAAAAAAAAATCATTTGTTGTAAGATCTTTGACGAAATAGCCACAAAACATACCAACTCCATTAAAAGGTTTGATTGTCTTGCAATAATAGAACCTATCATGCCAAGACACACATGCATCAAACACTTTGTACCTCTTGATCCCAAAATTCACCCACTCTACCAATCCACATATCTAATATTGCCTTCATAAAAGAATTTATATTCTTGGAAGGGCTAGGGACACACAAGAAATGATCTTCATAGCTTGTAAGACTAAACTTATCAAGTAATGATTCAAGTTTATCATGCCACATATCAAACAAACCATAGGCGATACGAGTATCAATACAAATGGGCATTTGAAAACCAATCACATTCACTTGTTTCATTAAATCATTATCACAAGTTAAGGTGAGAATACTTGAACCTTGAGAAAGAGGTGATTCAACTTGACATTGTTTCCATGAGTTCATCACCGTTAAGAAGTTGCTTGGTGCATCCACGATTCGGTGTTCACATTCCAACCCTTCCAATTCATATTTTATAAAGCCATCAAAGAGAATAGACATGTTAAAAGAGTTAGTGAAATAAGGGTCATTCTCCTCACCAAGAGCAAAAAGGATAGGGTGATTTAGGGCCCTCCCGAGGTTGATCTTAGAATCTAACAAACAACTTTTTTTTCTCACATGCTTGTAGTTTTTCTCTCTTGGTAGTTTTGATTCACACTCACCCCCACCACTCTCTCTTGGCTTTTGCATATCACTTTTTAGCCTTTTCTCACACTCTATATTTTCTTCTCTTTCTTGCTCATTCCTCAAGCACTCATTTACTTTAGCAATATCATTTGGCTTCGTTTCAATGCTCAATACTTGAAGGTCTTTTAATGGCTCACGCTCGTTTTCGGCTTCCACTATGCTAGACACGCCATCATTAAAAGTTGGGCGTGCGTCTTCTTCATGTATGGCCGTGGAGGACTCTTCTTCATCATCACCGGCAACAAAATCCACCCTATGCTTGACATGCTCTTTAACAATGTGGTTAACATCGCCACACTTATTTTGAATCAAGATCTTTGAAGGAGTGAAGTTAGATGACAACCACGACGAAACCTTCGTGTGATAGCTAGGATGAGATAGGTCCACCTTCTTTGGTGGGATGCTTCTTCGGCTTGTGTCTCCACCACCATGTCGAGGGCTTGAGCTCATCCTTGCGTTACTTGAGACTTCTTCCCCCATTAACCACTCATGCACCTTATGACGATCATGATCCCTCATCCACCTAGAGTGAGACTCTACATGAAACTTTGGAGCTTGTTCCCTTCTGCTCCCTTTATCAAGTCCATTATCATGGTACGTTGACTTGTAGCCACTCCTACCATGTCTCTCTCGGTCACTAGGTGCCATGGAATGGTTATGTCTAACTCTATCTCTAAGGTGGCTTATATCCTCATCATACGCCGTAAATCCTCCTTGCATAGCATTCACAATACCCCGCACCTCATGCATCTCCTTCATGATTGGGGAGAACATCTCTTTGATAGTACCATCGGATGATAAGACGACTTTCTTTATAGGCGAGTTATGCCTAGAGTTCACCATTTCAAGTACCTACAAAACAAATTGGACAAGACTAGGGACAAGTCCCTTTTTTTTAGTAACACAAACAACACACACACCCGAGAATGGAGAATTTAGTGAGGAGCTCACTTCCCATATTGTAAAATCCCCTTTCCCCAAACTCACACCCAATGTCACTCGGAGGGCTTAGAAATTTTGGTGGCTAGGATACTCTCTCTCACTTGCTCTCAAAGATGTTAATCCACAAGGGTAGCACAAATCACAAACAAGTTATGCAACTAGGCAAATAATTACTAGTTCTAGAAGCCACGAGATATAGTGAAAGCAAAGTACTATGCCAATGGGACAATTCAACAAACACTTTGTGTGCACAATTTCAACCAACAATAATAGATCAAACAATTGATGAAATTTTGGCCTACAACTTTTAGACAATCAAATTGACGTACCCAATAACTGATGGATAGAACTTGAGATCTCTCTTCTTTTTTTTTGACAATTTTTCTAACAATTTTCACCCTTTGGGGATTTTTTTTTTCTTACAAGAACAAGAACCAATGGCTCTTGATACCAAATAATGTGAATCTTCTAGATTGAAGACTCATGAATTTGCCCCGGACTTATTCTTGTAAATAAACCCAACAAATAAACAAGATAAACCAAGAAATAGAACAAGAAAAATGGATAAAAGGATAGAGGATGGATTAGTGTTATGATTTAGGTGAAGAACAAGAAAGAAATCCCAAAGGCACTTTCACATACACACCTATTGGTTCCACAAACTAGCAACACAAGAACTAGCAAGCATACCTTTACAATCAACCTTAGCCCGGTAAAAGATCGAATGCAACCCGAAGGAATTTGATAAATCTTCAAAAGATGAAGAAGGTGAGCTCTCAAATATGGAGAAATTGTCTCTTACAAATATTCAAAAGCTCCTTGAAATGAAACCTAGCAAGAGTATTTATACTAGGAGTTAAAAAGAAGCAAAACAAAACAAGTCTTGGTCAAAAAGTCACATTTCGGACAAAACACCGGACCGGGTGATTCCCACAGCTCATTTCACCAGTCCGGGTGAAGTTTCTGGACAAAAACTGATTTCTCGGCAAAAAACCCGACCGGGTGTTTTCGGGCTGGCAAAACACCAGCCCGCGTGTTTCTTTCTGCATTGTGCGACTTTCTTAAAACGATCATAACTCTCTCATCCGGGCTCCGATTGAGACATGTAAGGTACTCACGCGAAGCTCTTTTGACGATGAAGACAATGATGGTCTTAGAAGAGCATTTGGACACCATATTGATAGGTATATTGATGTTTGAAACGAACTCCAGCTCCGATGTGGTTCATTGGATGCCTTCGTTCCTTCTATTGGTTTGGCACGTCCCGGATTCACATCATTTATTGTCAATTGGTTTTAAGATGGAAGAAGAAGAAGTTGTCAATTGGTTTTAAGATGGAAGAAGAAGAAGAAGAAGAAGAAGAAGAAGAAGAAGAAGAAGAAGAAGAAGAAGAAGAAGAAGGAGGAGGAGGAGGAGGAGGAGGAGGAGGAGGAGGAGGAGGAGGAGGAGGAGGAGGAGGATGATATTGGTGTGTGGCATTATATAGATAATATGCATGGTCCTCCTAGGCACTTTGGTATGGGACAAAGTAGTTATTCAAATTGAGGATATGGTAAAGAAAGTCAGAAGTATGAATATTCAGTTGTAAGATATGATTAAAGTATATTTTGGGGTAGATTAATTATTGGTAACAATTATTGCAAATAATGTCAGTTTTGGTTCAAAATTGTTGATTTTTTTGACAATTTTTTTATCGGCTTTTCTTTGTTTTAAGTCTTTTAATCCTATTTTGGGTCAAAATTGGCGCTTAATCGATACTATGAATCAAAATTGGACATACATAAGTAGTTTGTTTGCTCAAGTTCAGCTCGTAAGAGGTGGTTCAGATTTTAACCAAACATTCCTTATATGAAATTAATAGTGAATTAATTTGAAGCAAGTTTGGTTTGTTTAATTTGGTCAACTAATTAAGAAGCAATTAAAATTAGGATAACTTATTCCTTAAAACTTGCAATTTGTATATAAATCCTATTTTTTTTTAGATATTTGCCAACTGAGGGAGTGTTATATTGTTAACTCAACACTTTAATGGCTAACTACAACTGAATAATAGCCATTAGATATTTAAATTAAGAGCCTAGATCATCAATCCCGAAATGTCAATACGATCAACAAAAAATGTCAACAAGGGTATTAAGGTCAATTCACAACAAATTAGATGTAACTAACTTTTGAAAAATATCACATAACCTTAAAACACATGACAGCTGAATATTGTTGTCCGAGAAAAATTGTTGTATAGTGTATAAAATATTGCTGGCCGTTTTTTTATCCTTGAATATTTTTTTTAATGCCACATGGCAGTTGATTATTCAGCTACGTGTACAAATGATTGACTAAGATTGATGGTATGTTGTTACTTTAAGAGGTGGTGGCATCCTAACACTCCCCTATATATATAGGAATGTGATCAAATGAAAACTTTAAATATGGTATAAACTCAAAACTATGATCTGGACCATTGAAAAATGTACAGATCACAAAAAAGTATCAACAAGAAAATGTTAATAGAATTTCAACGATAGTCAATTATTGATGTTGTATTAATTTTGTTACCCAATCCATTGATTTATCCATTCCTAACAGTAATTGATAAGGCCACTCAGTGGTTTGTGTTGTCACTAGGACTGTGCTCGACCATAGCCCTTCTTCTATGACTATAAAAGTATACATTTTAAATAAAATCAAGTAAAAACTTGCTTTCAAACTTGGAAAAGAAGAAAAGTTAGCAACTTGCAAGTGTACAGGATAACAAGAAGTAATAGTGATAAAAGCAATTTTTTGTAATAGTGATAAAAGCAATTTTTTTGCATGTGGCCTCAGATTTTTCTAATTTTGTTAATTTGGAAGCAAAATTGAACGAATTACAATTATTAAAAGAGGGGACATCTTTTTTTGTCCATGAACTTTGCCAAAGTATCATTTTAGGTCCGTGAACTTTGAAAATATCATTTGAGGTCTGCCAACTATGAGTTTATATCAATTGAAGTAGTACTTTTTTACTATATCCAAATTTTTCTGGACGAAAATACCCTCAATATTTTAAGGGTATATATATTTTTAATAAACTTATCATCTACTCATATTTTTATAAATATCTATATTATATATTTTTGATGAATTTTCTAAATATAATTTGACCTTCAATATTATCATTTGATTTTGTGACATGCAAGAAAAGATCCTTATTCAATTTTTTATTATTAAAGAAAAGTTCTTTATTCAATTTTAAAATTATTTAATATAAAAAATTGAAGAAGCAATTTGACTTGCATTCACAAAATTAAGTGATAATATTGAAGGTCAAATTATATTTAGAAAATTCGTCAAAAATATATTGTAAAGATATTTATAAAAAAATATGAGTATATGATAAGTTTAAGGTATTGAGAGTATTTTCGTCCAGAAAAACTTGGAAATAGTAAAAAAGTACTTCAAATGATATTAACCCATAGTTGATGGACCTCAAATGATATTTTTAAAGTTCACGGACTGAAAATGATTCTTTGGCAAAGTTCATGGACCAAAAAAGATGTTCCCTCTTATTAAAAATGTGAAATATAAAGCAAATCTGACCGTCCTACTTAAACAGTTGCTACTATTCCTCAGTGTTAGTTTTGATTTCAACTTTCATTTTGTAGTATACTCCCTCCGTCCCCATTAGGAGTAACACTTTGACCGAGCACGGATTTTAAGAAATGCTCCCTCCGTTTCGGATAATTCGGGTCACTTTGACCGGATACAGATTTTAAGAATTGTAATGAAAAGTGGGTTGAAAAAGTGTCACGCCCGCATTTTCTAAGAATAGAAAACACGGTTGATCGCGACTAGGGGATGATTAAAGAAGCGGGGAAGAAAGGGGGAAACACACACTTTCGACCAAAATATTTTAATAACTGAAATAACTTAGAAATCAAAGTAGTATCATATCAACAAAGTACCAATTCTAAAGAAATAAAGACTAGAAAGTAAACAATTTTGAAAAGAGTTTGACTCTCAATGCTAAAAGAATTTTAAGGAAAAGACACACTGCGGAAGCGTTTAGGACACGGAAAATGCCGAGTATGAAGACACGACATATCCAACGATACTAAGCAAGTCATAAATAATCCATAAATTCTGCTCAACATCCTCCCCGTCCGTCGCCGCTCAATCTGCCCGAAAATCAAATAATTAAACTCCAGTCAAACATTTATTAACCTAACCCAAAGAAAAAGAATAAATAACGACGCCAAATTTGTTCCAAGTCTACAGTGCTCTGTCAGTCCAGCATGCAACACTTAAAAAACAGAAACATACAACTAAATAAATAATTTAATATCCACGTACTCCCAAGTCCCAAACATCATATGTCAATACATAAAGAAAGGAGAATTATTTTTAAATACTATACCCCCATCTATCCACACGTGAATACTCACTTCCCAACACTTGTTTACCCATTTTAAATATATATTCAACACTATATAAAATGAAAGAGGAACTATTAAAGAATTTAGATAATTACTCTCCAGTCACCCCTCCCTCAAACAACTATATTCAGAAAATGATAAAAAAAAAACAAAATATACTATATTACTCCTTCAAATAACTCTCTATCACAAAAGAACAGAAAGCTTATTATAAAAAGAATTTAATGCAGTATACTCCCACATCTGCACACGTATATACTCCCCATTACAACACATTGCAAAACAAGGTAAAAGAAGTAAAATTAGTTTTGTGTGCATACTGCCCATATATGTATGTATTAGTACATTCTCGACTCAACACATTTTTAATAAAAAGGATGGAAAGAAAAATACTTATGTATTCCCTTCTCTGGCTGTCGAAAACTTCTTCCCTCTCTACTGTAACTCTCCCTCTCAGTCATCGTCCACCACTTACAAAACAGAAACGAAATCCACTCCCATATCTGAAACACATATCTCGGCTATAACTCTCTCTCCAGTTCTCCAAAATTTTCGTCCAAAATCACAAATAGGAGGTACCCATCTTTCTCTTCCAAAACTCACGTCTCTCATCCTTTTCCCAAATCTAAATCTTTCATTAAAAATTCATAGTTGTTCGTTTCAAATATTTATGCAGGCAGATGAATTCAGAAATTTGGAATTTAAGAGAAACACAAAATGACATTCTAAGCGTTAAATACCGAAGCTTTAGGAGGGAGCGTCATTCAACAATTTCAAGGATTTCAAAAGAATTTATTCTCGTGTGCGAATATGTGATCTACGTCATGGAATGATGAGGAGATGATTTCAGATTAAAGGAGATACATTTAGGAAGAATCAAACTTGTTAGAAAACTGGGGGAATTGAGATCACAGCTCTCTCGATTCAGAACTGCAATAAGATGGAATTGACTACAAAATTAATATGATTATGCGAAGGTTTATTATCCAAGAGATTGAGGAGAATTTACCTCCGCGTGGAAGAGAAGAAAGAACTGCAGCACGTTTTTGAAAAGGATCGTGAATGTGTATTTTAAGCAAAACTGATAGAGATATTCATGGATTTGGTGGTTGGAGAGATTTTAGGGAGTGGGGGTTTTTGTGAAGAGGAAAACGTGTAGAATAGAATTAGAAGAAGGAATTGTTATTGACTGAGTATTTGACTGCATGAATTAAATAGCGATTATGAATAAATGGTTATATTAAAAAAAATATCCCAATTGAATTAGGATGAAAGGTAGGAGAGAATATTAATAAACAAATGTGATAGACCCAAAATATATGAAATTTAGTGCTTAGATTTAATTGTGGTGTTTTATTATTTTAGTACTTTGGTGTTATTCCAAGTACTTAGACGAACGCCCAACTTTTCCATTGACGATTCTCACAACAATCTCGTCGACTATTTTCACCACACAATTAATAAACAACAAAACAAGCATTCGAAAAAATTCCATTCGCAACTAATCAAAACGAAGACGGTATTTTAATCAAGGTCTATCACTCGCCCGTTCTCAAAACAAAACTCATCGTGAAAAGGTACTAAAAAGACGGGTGTTACAAAAGATTAGTGGAATGTGGGTCCTACCTTTATATATTAGTTTTATAATAAAATGTGAGTAGAAATGAGTTAGTGGAATATGGGGCCACTTCAAAAAATAGTAAAAGTAAAATGGGACAAATTATGTGGGACGGACCGAAATGGAAAACCTGGACGAATTATCTGGGACGGAGGGAGTATAAAGAAAAGTTGATTGAAAAAGTTAGTGGAATGTGGGACCCACTTTTTTATATTGGTTTTATAATAAAATGCGAGTGGAATGAGTTAGTGGAATGTGGGACCTACTTACCATTTATGGTAAAAATGAAGTGCTACTCTTAATTGGGGACGGACCAAAATGGAAATTAGTAAATCTTATTCATGGACGGAGGTTCCATTTTTCCATTTTTGTCCATCCGCTAAAATTTGCCTCATTTCACTTTTTACCATTTTTTACAGTGGATCCCAAATTGCACTAACTCATTCCTACTTACATTTTATTATAAAACTAATATATAAAAGTAGGACCCACAAATTCACTAATTTTTTCAACTCACTTTCCATTATATTTCTTAAAACCCGTGCCCGGTCAAAGTGGGACAAATTTTAAAAGTCGAAGGTAATATATTTAAAGATTAGTTATGGGTTAAATAAAAAAATTATAAAATTATAACTAATGTATGGTTTTTATTGTTAGGGGGGTAAAACCGACCAAACAAAAAATAGATAAGACAGTCGCGGTTGTTACAAATCAAAGAAAATAATTGTCACCTCAAAAGTCAAATCAATTTCATTATTATAAACATGACATGTCACTTTTAAAAAAAAACTTAACACACAGAAATTCAGACATAATTATTTGCGTTAGAAAATTTTAAAAATTTAGTGTTCCTAAATTAAGGATAAAATATCTTAATTTTTTATTTTTTAGAACAATTTCATTTGAATCCTCTAATTTTAGTTGACATCATGAAGATAAATATGTCTCAAGTTACTTGAGTCGTATTCTATTTTGGATTGTCCTGAATTATTTGAGTCATTTATCTTTTTAGCTAAAAAGAAAATATTTAATCACACCTATTTTATTTTTTCTTTTACTTTATCTTATCTCATTTCTCTTATTTTATTCTCTCTTTTTACTTTATTTTATTTTATTAAACTCACTCAACATAAATCCTGTGGGAGGGAGTATGAAATTTAGAAATGTCTTAGTGGAGAAATAGTTTTGCGCACTTCATCTAAAATCATAATAAAACAAACAATAATTGGGTTCAGACCCAACTTCGTTATATTTTTAAAAAAATTGTCCATCACATTTTTATATGACATCATCATCATAATTATAGTACTACAAATTACATACATCTTCCAAGAGAGATTATATATAGTTCATAGTTACAAAATGAAAAACAATAAGAGAGTGCAGGAATTAATGGATAATTATATATGGTACGGATGAGGATGTATGTGTTTTTAATAGTTTCTCGAAAAGGAAGAACCATAATGGATAGAGTCGAGTATACTATCAATGTATCTGATAAAGGAGGCAACTTTAGGTACTATGAATATTGTTTTTGTGGAAAAAGGAAACGAAACCCAATCGCATTCAATTCCCCCACTCCTTAAATTAACTTCCACCCCCACCTATAGCTACGAACCCTACTGTTCTCCAATTATTTTTGAAACTAGATCATACATTTGTCTTTGTTTTTAGCATTGTGCATTGATTACTTCATTTATTGGATATGGAAATTTGAGTTAAAATGGTGCATGAAAGATGAAGGCTTTATCAACTAAGTAAGCCAAAAAGGAATTAAACAAATTCTATGACTATACTTGTACAAACTACAAGATTATCTCTGACTATATATTTGAGGTTGAAAGAAGCTAGAAGAGCAGTGTAACACAAAATATAAAGTTACATTTCCACATATATAATACTAACATGATAGTACTAATATTATTGGGATAGGAGAAGTTGAGCCTAGTAAAACTAATTTAAAGTGAAAAAAACACACTTGAAAACAGCATACAACCATCACATACTAACATAGACAAGTAGAACACAAGTTTTATTGGTTAAATTTCCATGTTTGGGTGGAGTGATTTGATCAGCACATAACATCCTTGAGAAGCTTGTACCTGCGGGCGGAGGGTCGTGGCGACGGGTTTTTTCCGGTGGGCTTGTTGTGGTCGCTCCTTTGTTGCTTGATTTTGCTCGCTTCATTTGCATGCTTGTTATACCTTGATGATGATGATGGGTTCCTTTCCTCGCATTGACACCAATCACAAATCTCAATTGGCTCCGCATATTCGCTGTAGTAATTGCTGCAGTAGCTGTGGATTCCATTTCTTCTCAGATTATTATACACGTAAATAAGGAAGAAATCTAGAATCAAAAGGTAATTAGTGCATGAGATGAAGAGAGAGAGAGAGAGAAACATACGAGTGCTGGAAGCGGTTGCGGCACTTTGAGCAGTGGAAGAGCTTGTCTGGGAACCCCACATCGCCACACATACTACACACATCTACCATTTTTCTTGGGTTTTACCAAAACCAGATGAAATTTATGTAGAGAGAAGAAAAGGTACAATTAATGAAGTGGTTTGTGTTCAAGTCGGTTTGAGGTTGAGCATGATCTCTTATATATACATGTGCAGCACCCGCACACAAACAAATACTAGTCCTCCACTGTATATTACAGATTTACAGTATGTGTTGTAGACCACAGGTTGCTTGCCGTCGTTTTCAGTTAAGAGAGAAATTTGTGGATAATGACACCTATATCCCTTTCCTCTCTTTCCATCTTTATTTATTGTTGCCTTTTACACCCAAACTACTTGGGAGCGTGTGAGATTCAATTCCTTCACTCTTTTGGACAAGGACAAAAATATTAATGTTATTAATATATTTCCATTTTTTTAACATTAAGACATATGGCGATAAAAAGGAAAATATAATTATCCTCAAACGTAAAAACCCGTCTACATCAGTCTCATCTCATAGTTGGAAGGTATTTGTCATTTAATCATCTTTTATTTGGAATTTTATAATACTAGCATGTCAAAAGTTTTATAGGAGTGAAAATCTCCTCATCTTCACTTTTAAGTATTGTGGTCGACAACACCAATCATTGTCATAAGAAATTATGCATTTCCCGTAATTCCATTAGAGCACAACAGCGGATTCCCTCCCTCCCGCCGCACCATGCTACAATTCTCCGTAACATTATCATTCTTCTATTTTTCTCTATTAGTCCATATTTTCCACAATGGACATCCTCTCACCACACCCTCTCCATGCCTCTTTTAGTATTAATTTTCATTCTTCATTGTTTCAGCGCTGTGAAATAGAAATACTGAGTGAACAATAATAAAATAAAAGTTTACATAGGAGAGAGAAATAGATTTTTGAATGTACAAATATGCATCTATAATAGGACCTTGAAACATGTATACAGATATTTTGAAAATATAAGTACCGCAAATATATATGCATCAATAAAAGTATACATCTTATGTTGTTTATTTTCAAGAATGCTTGAAAGTTCGGGTCATAACTATAGTTAATCCAAATTTAAGTAAGAAATTTTTTAATTAACAAATTGATGTCGCTATTATTTATTGTACTACTATGAATCTGATTCAAGTTCACAAATTTAGACCACATTAAGAAAAGGCTGGGGTCGAATTGAAGTTCGTGGTATTGGCTCAATATATTAATTTAATGTTGTCAACTTATCGAGAGATTTAAATAATGACATGATTATGCGGCGAGATTAGTATATTAGTCTATAAGAACGCTACTGAAAGTACATGAAATATTTTTCAAGTTTAAGAACCTCAATCATGAAAGATTTGATACGACGTATATATGTAGGTGGATGCGCATCTTTGTAACGTACGTATGTGGAAGAGCTCCTTATTCACATTTGAAAAACTATTTTCCAACTTTAGATCTTTTTTCTTTCTTTTTTAATTCAATATCTAAATTAAAAATTCGTTAGGGGAAGGCCTATATTTCTTTCACAAATCAATCCAACTTTGATTGGAAATCATATTAAGCATTGTGCTACTTTACATAAAGAAAGTTGAGTACCTAACAGCGTACACATCAAGTGTGAATTTCTTGATTTTTATATATAGGGATGTTAGTGTAGCCCACAACCCGTGGGCTGGTCCGAATAACCCGCCAAATTTATAGGGCTAGGGCTGAAAATTTATAATCCGATAAACTACAACCCGATTAGTCCGCACCCGATTAACCTGCAACTCGTTAGGGGAACGGACCCGAAAATATGATGGACTGGCCCGAAAAATTTCTATTATTCTATTTATTTGACTCCTAATTCATCACTTCATTGATTATTTTTATAATATATAGATAACTACAGCTTTCCATTTAATATTAAATATACAAATTATATAGTATTAAATTTTTATTAATATACTAATAGATAAATAAATTAGAAACTTCAATTTTACTAAAAAAATATTTAAATTTCTAAAAGATGATTTATATTTCGAGGAAATATGTTTGTTTTTCATTTTGCAAAAATCTGAAATATTAATATTTTCATCATGTTTATATTTGAGTTTAAGCATATAGTATCTCAAATTATCAAATTTATCACAACTAAATGTTTTACATTTTATAAATATAACTAATTTTCATCATTATTTATTGGATTGCTTGCATGTTAATTTTCTCCGTAGCGATCCAATTAACCCGTTGTGCTAGCTCGACACCCAAGCTTTTAGGGTTAGAGGTGAAAAATCACAAACCCATTGACCAACACCAGATTGACCTACAACCCTATAGGATTGGCCGAAATCCGCTGGGATGATCCGATTGATATCCCTATTTATATATATATATATATATATATATATATATGAAGAAATGATATGCAAAATACAGTAACATGCAAGTAGGATAATGAGATCCATAGACCCCCAAATAATTAGAAAATATCAAGGCTATTTTAATGATTTCAGATTATTCAAATTAGAAATTATTTCATACTCCCATTAGTAACGAGAATTGTTGAGTCCAACTTGATCCAAATATTAGATGAGCACTCCATGAACATCAAAAAGCCTCAAAGAAGAGCCATAAGATTTGCCTTGAAGCTCGACACCGCATCAAGAGGAGTACTGAAGGCCCTCAGAAGGCCTTCATCAGAACCAGAAATGATGCCTCTATCTCCAGCCTCCAATGTCGACGTAGAGAAGGTTTCGTCAGTGTCAGCTTCACCCAGGGGACATCAAGAGCATGCCAAAGAACCATGAGCGGACGTAAAACACACTGTTTGGGATATGGTGTTATGAATTCAACAGACGATGAGCATTCCCTCCAATGAGTTAAGGTAAGCTTGTAGGCCAGCACATAGGTGCGCAAATGATGCATTACATTTTTTTCCCCATCAACTTTAGGAGAAAAATTATCTTATGTGGTTGACATAAACTTTCAAGTAAATAAGCTCTACGAATTTGTTCTATTAAGTTTAGTGGATAACTCATTATGTCACATCGTTTCCTGAGATCACTTGGAAGCTTCCCTAAATTAATTTAATTTTTATCTTCACTTGCCAACTCTTAAAGTTGAACAAGTAGGGGTTCACTCACACAAATTTTTTTAGTTATATGATGTTTAAATTTAAAGAAAATTTCTAAGGTTTCAATTATGTTAGTGAGTGAACCCCTACTTCTTCAACTTTAAGAGTTGGACAAGTGAAGATAAAAATAAAGTTAATTTAGAGAATCTTCTAAGTGATCTCGAGGAACAATCAAACATCACTAAACTCAATATATCAAATTCGTAAGTATAATTTCTCTCCTAAAATTGATGGAAATTAAAAAAACATAAATTTGTCTCACTCTAGTTTGATGAATGCTACATCCATTCCACAGTAGTAGAGTCGTATTTTTTGCACTCATTTTGAAAAAAATGATACTAATAAATAGTTAAAGTGGAAAAAAAAATATAATTAAAAAGGAATAATGTAAATAGAAACTTTCTTTACATTATTCTCTCTTATTTTACTCTCTATCATTTTGAACGTGGACTCAATTCAGCTACGATTAAATAGACACAAGCTTAACTGCAATTATTGGGACCACCACGTAAAATAAACATTTCTATTTCTTTTTAGATTTTATGGGATTGCAGGCCAATTGTCTATTGCAAAGGCTTTGGCCGATTTTCGGTTTTGACAATCATCGTAAATTTAATTTGTGTCTAAGTTTATTTATTAATAAGGTATGTAGAAGTACGGTAAAAATACTAGAAGTACACTAATTGTAACAGTAATAATTTGGCATAATGATCTATCAACGTCATCATTTTGGTAAGGGAAAATAAAACGCCATTACCATAATAAATAAGTAGTTCTAAACATTTCGTGGACAAAAGGCATTCATATATGCATGAAAAAAAGATTTTGCCGTCGAAACGAGGGACAATATAATAAATCTGTACTATACTAATGATATAATAATCCCACGAAGATCTAACAATGATAAGTATATAATAACTATGATTAATTTAACCAACTTTACACAGAGAATCAGATTTTATTCTCATAAATATATTCTGCATTAATTACTGGAAAAAGTCTGCGATAGCTGAGTATTCTTAAATTGTAAAGAATGGCTGACGAACTTCCGATGAATTTGATTCTATGAATATAAATCAGCATTGCATCTATTCTTAATTATATTTTATACGTGACTATATAATTTCGTGAAAGTGCATGAAGCCATAGATTTTAAGCTCATTCATGACATGTTTGATGTTTCACTTTTATATCAACCTAGTTCCATTAACCGAATACGAACAATAAACCTAAAATTGTTAGAAAATTGATGGTTGTTACAATAAAACCTAAATGGCTCTCAACTCGCTTGTTTTTGCAATCAGTTCTAAACGTTACTATGATTTTTGATAAGTCTCTCTCCTTTTATGTAATCTTGTTAAAGCATCACTGTGTCTGTGGCCAAGCCATGGTTAACAAAATAATAGGGAGATCAACATAATAAAATATTTGATGAGATTGATGGAACTTAATTCTCAATTCTCACCTTTCATACTAGTGGACAGCAGGCAAAAAGGGCATAAAGATGACAATATCTTTAACCAGTCAAGCAATTGACTCTAGTAAGAAAGTTGCAACTTGCAAGATTGGGGGGGGCCTGGAAAAAAGTGAATGGATTCAACAAAGGAATGATCATTAGAAAAGGCAATTCCTATCCTCACACAAGATAACTAGAGGATGACACTAGAGAGAGAGTGCATGTGAGAAAGAAGCAATCTGTTGCTGCATTAGCTATTTAGCCTTTCTCAGCCACTAATTATAAGATATAGATGGATAATTTCTCACTCGTAATCAGAAGATATAGATGGATCAAAATGCTAATAGAGTGGCATGATGTAAGCCACACCAAAATTTTATATGCTAGTTGTAGTGGGAGATATACAATCATATATAGACCATATATAGCAAATAAGATTTTAGGAAGACAAGTTTCTAAATTCAAATCGTGTTTACTGCAACTTAGATGTAAGTCCAACAATGAAGCGAATTCCAATAGATTTACTCCCTCCGTTCCGTCACAGTTGAGCCGTAATTTTTCGGCACAGAGTTTAAGAAATAAATATTTACTTGTATAGTGTGTTAAGTACTCCATATAGTTAAAAAAGTAAGAAAGATAAAAGTAGAGTGAATAGAGCAGTAGAGAGGATAAAGTAAGAGAAAGTAAAGTAAGAATAAGAAACAAATGTTAATGAAAATGACTTAATTATGAGAGAACTTTTCAAAATGGAAAAATGACTCAACTATAAAGGAATAGAGAAAGTACATCTTTTCCATCTTAAAATAATTTGTACTTATTGTGTTATCAAAAAATGGTCGCATATCTTTACCAAAAAAAAAAAAAAAAAGAAGAAGAAATGGTCGCATATAAAACTATGTTACTAAAAAGTTTTGTGCTAACTTTTACATAATAAAAAGTTGAGAGAATCATAACCGGCAAAGCAATGGATTTCCATGGCTAGATTCCATGCCTAGTTCCACATCCAAGGACAATGGATCAATGAGAATCAAGAGGATATAGATATTAGTACTGGGGCAGTGATAAAATACAAACTCATATATTGTATAAACTCCAAACTTTTCAATACAATGTAAAATTTTAAGATTTTGATGCAACACAATTTCAATACAATGTCAACACAATATCAACACGGTGTCAGCCGTTGACACTATGTTGATATTTTCTATTGCTATTATTTTGTAATCTGTTGACATTTTTAACGGTCAAGATCATAGTTTGGAGTTTGCACAATATTTAGAGTTTCCACTTGATTACATTCCTATTAGTACTAATACTCTATCACAGACATATATAACAAAATTTCTTCATTAAAATATTCTAAATTTATACTCCCTCCGTCCCATAAAAGATGTCACACTTGTGGGACGACACGGGATTTTAGGAGGTTTTGTTTTGTGTGTTAAATAAAGAGAGAAATATGGAGTAATTTTTATATTAATGTGGGAGCGAACTTTTTTCAAAAATAAAATGTGACATCTTTTGTGGGACAAACTAAAAAGGAAAGCATGACATCTATTTTTGAAGTACATGTAATTGTTGTTTTTGTTTAGATATATAAGAAAAGTTCGTCTTAGGTGCACTAGTGTTGGCAAATTTTGACATGATACGAAAATCCGACATAAACACGCACAAAATTAATGATTTTGGATTCTATTTGAATCGACCAAATATGAACCTGCTGATTTCGAGTTGGTTGGTTTGGTTCGGATAACCTAAATAATAATACTCCCTCCGTCCGCGAATAGGAGTCCCGTTATTCCATTTTAGTCCGTCCGAGAAAAGGAGTCCCGATTCACTTTTATTATAAATAGTAATAGGGTCTGTCACGACCACAACTCCCTAGTGCTAGTGAGCGTAGCTATTTCGCGACTAAACAATTCTCAAAAATCAAGGGACAACGTAAAAAGGGTGAAATCACTCAAATCAAAAGTATCAAAGGCATATGGGTACATAGTCAAAACGTGATCAGAGTATCAAGACTAAGTTCAAAGCTTGCTAGTACATAATTCTAGGTTTGCAGCGGAAGAGTCCAAGACAAAATAGCACGTATGAAGACATGCTACTTTGGGCTACCTAACTACTTATTTAATATGCTTGTCCCAACACCTTCGCCTGCTCGTCCACGTTTAACCTGCACATTTGAAAAATAACATGCAGGGCTGAGTATTTGATATACTCAGTGGGCACATTGCCAAAAATAGTTCTATCTTTAATTGTCAATGCCACAGTTGAGTGATCACGGGGTTTTACTTTAAAAGACTCGAGTCACTAAAATACTTTTCCTTTAGTAAAGATTTTGATTGCGCAATCACGTAACATAGATATACCATATCTGAACCTTGTGTGAACCGGGAATGTGGCCACATTCCACGACGGTCACTGGACCGGCCAACCCCTTTTGTTAGCTCACGGTCCCCTTATGTGTACACTAGTCCGAGTAGGGTTTGCGGCCCTACTGGGACCCGAATTCGATTTAACTTGAATTGGCATAGCCAAGCAGATAGGTAATCATAAAACAAAACATGGCATGACAACATACTTGAGCAAAGAATCACATTTTCATACTAAAAACACGTTTTAAAAGAATGCCCACCTCAAAAGCTAAAGCTCCTTCCGAAATTTCCTTAACTTGGTTTTAGATGACGTTCGAAGACGTCCCTTTAGGAAATAAAAAGATACTTAATTAGATTTTGAGATATCCATTAAGCTTAGACATGAATGCATCCTAAGTGCGTGATCATTTTATTCCTTTTTCCCCTAAATTTTCTAGAAGAGTTCTAAAATTCTTGAGTATTAATTAAATCAGTAGATTTAATTAAATTGGGAAAATTATTCGCTTAGCTAGAGGGTGCTACCTCCTATGCTATTTATTCAAGTACAAAAATAAGCTCGAGGTCTATTCACCGTTAGCGTACCGTGTTTTCTTAAATTTCAATCGTTAGGGCACTAATACTATATTCCGGAAAATTAGACTTATCCTTGTGGAAATTTACTTACAGACTATTAATTATTAAATCCGTAGTATAGGAAAGCCATGATTTAATTAAATTCCTAGTCCAATACTTTATTTAGTTGATAGCCCAACACAAAAAAAATTAAAGGCCCAGCTGATAAAATTTGGGAGGCCCAACAACTAAAGAAAAAGATGAGGGAAGGCCCAAAACCCTCCTACATCCATTGGTCTTCCCTTCCTCACATTCTCATTCTCAAATTCCACATTCGAAACCCTAAATCGAGAGAGAGCTCGGCGGCGCCTCCTCGTCTACCGCCGCCGGCTGCTCCGATCAGTGTCCCCCTGTGCATCGCCGGCTAGCTCGATGCCTTCCCCTCCTCTCTCTACCTCATCGAACACAAAACCCCCAAATTATACACAAACCCTAACTCCAATTCTCCCTTCCCTCTCGGCGAATCGCCGCCATCCACCGCCGCCTCGTCCTCGGCCGTCCGACGAGCAGGGCATGCCGCCTGCGGCGTCGCTCGGCGCCGCTCCAGGGTATCTTAGAGCCGTCGCCGGAGGTGTTACCGTGCGAGGCAGCTTCTGTTTTGGCCTCTGCAGGCTCTGCCCGTCTCGCCATCCGGCTCTCCGTCAAGCTGCGGCTATCTCAGCCGTCGCAGCGTGAGGCTGCTGCGCGGAATAGCGGTCTATGCTATCGGCATCCGGTTCGCCGGCGTGCTTGCTGCCACCACCGCTCGTGAGCCACACCGCTTCGTCGGGCAGTAGCTAAGTGCTTGACCTCTCTTCCTTATCCTCACTTTCTTTTCTTTTATTTTCTTAAGTTAATAGATATGTTAGGAGGCAGTAGCACCCCTATTTGGGTTGTGGTTTTGCTTATCGAATTGTGAAGCTAGCACCTTGATTTGAACTCACTGTCGGCTACTATGAAAAAGTTGTGGATGAAGCATTCCAAGTAAAGCTAGCATTTTCTTTGTGGATTTAACACTTAGCATGTTGTTCTCTGAGTTTCCCTTGTTTCATCTATGTGTTAAGGCTCTAAATTTTCTTATCCTAAGCATGGCATTCGAAACAAGGCAGGGGAGTGTTAAAGGTTTCATTGTTCTTCCATTATCCTATCATGCTGTTAAGATCTGAAGTGGTGGTGCTCTTAACATGCTTGTGCTTTATTTACTACATGCTGACATGAAATTTTGATTGGGAGGAGGGTGGAGGTGTATTACCTCTGAAAATCGAAGGAGTGGCTGACTTGCTGCTGCTCACTACTTGCTCTACCCTCTAACTCTCTGTTTTTGCTGAATTTTGAAGTGTGTGTGAAAGGAGTTGGTGTGTGGTGTGGAGGGGCCTTTATAGGCCGAGCTTTGGTGTACTCTTGAGCCTTAAATGGCTGCTGTACCATTTGTTGCTATGTGGCAGAAAATCTCACCTTTAGTGATCCTCATGCAGCACTCTTTAACTGAGAATTGGTGGTATTCTAAGGACATAAGGACTATGCATTCATGCCATTTGTTGTCTTTCTTCTCCTTTTTGCAGGGGCTTGTTGAGGGGTCAAAAGTTGCAGTTGTTCTTGCCTCTTTTGGCAAGTGTTTTGGTCTACTCTAACAAAGGTATCATTGTCATCTTCCTTAAGTGAAATCTGTTGGCTGCTTTAGTACTCCTCAATTTCCCTCTTGTTCCCCTTGCATCTAATATACTTGTTTGTCTTTTGTAGGAGAAAGAGACAACTTGCTGCCACCCAACTGTCCCGGGAGGTAGGCTCGCTGCCTTGGCTCACCGGCTGACCGGGTGGGGTCGCGGTGGTGTGCGGCTCGGGCTCGGAAAAGAAGAGGCCCAACGTGTAGTAAAAGAGTCGGCCTTAGTTCTTAGCCTTTTAGCCCCTACTTGTAAATTTGTGTACTAGCATTCTCATTTCCTTTTTCTTAAACTCACGTGTACTTAATTAAGTAAGCTAAAGTGTAATTTGGAAAGTAGTTGCACTTTCTTAGCTAGAAAGTAAATTCTTCACATTCTTCTTCGTTAGATGTGTATCGAACATATTTTTATTTTGCATCTAATCGGCACTTAGTAACACAAATTAACGAGTTCTTATTTATTTCATCATAAGAAGAGAGTGACGAAAATTTCCAAGTTGGTGAACCTTTACAACTCAACTTCAAAAGAAAACGAGCGGGTATTACATTCTACCCTCCTTAACGAAAATTTCGTCCCGAAATTTCGCTTAAGTTACTCAAAGAGCTCTGGGTACTTTTCTTTCATCTGATCTTCCAATTCCCACGTAGCTTCCTCGTGACCATGATGCTTCCATAAAACTTTCACTGTTACAATAGATTTATTCCTCAATTCCTTGACCTTCCTATCCAAGATTGCCTCTGGCTTCTCTTCATAGCTTAAGTCTGGTTCCAAAACCATTTCCTCTTGGTGGACTATGTGTTTTGGGTCGAACACATATTTTCTCAATTGTGACACGTGAAAAACATTGTGCACGTTCCCGAAACTCGGCGGGAGTGCCAATCTGTACGCCATAGGACCGACTTCTTCTAGAATCTCGTAGGGTCCGATGAAACGTGGTCTTAGCTTGCCCTTGACGCCAAATCTCGTAATTCCTTTAGACGGGGATACCTTCAGAAAAACTTTGTCTCCCGCCTTGAACTGCAGATCGGTTCGGCGAGCATCTGCGTAAGACTTTTGCCTATCTTGAGCTTCCTTGATTCTCTCCCGGATCTGGCGGACGATCTCTATCATTTCCTCTACAGAGTCCGGTCCGAGCGACTTTCTCTCACCGACTTCATCCCAGTAAAGTGGTGATCTACATTTCCTCCCATACAGTGCTTCATATGGGGCCATGTTTATAGTTGCCTGATAACTGTTGTTGTAAGCAAACTCTATAAGTGGCAATACTGGCTCCCATTTTCCTCCGCGGTCGAGCACTACGGCCCTCAACATATCTTCTAAGGTTTGGATTGTCCTCTCAGACTGCCCATCAGTCTGTGGATGGAATGCCGTACTGAAATTCAACCTGGTGCCTAGCTCTTGCTGCAGGCTTACCCAAAACCTAGAAGTAAATTTTGGGTCACGGTCTGATGTGATCGTCACCGGTATTCCATGTAACCGTATGATCTCTTGCACATAGATCTGAGCTAACTTGTCCGATCCGTAAGTGATACGAACTGGTACAAAGTGGGCGCTCTTGGTGAGGCGATCTATAATCACCCAAATAGCAGTATTCCCTCGTTGTGACTTTGGCAATCCTGTCACGAAGTCCATCGCAATGTGTTCCCATTTCCACTCGGGAATTTCTAGGGGTTGCAATTTCCCATAGGGTCGTTGATGTAGAGCCTTCACTTGTTGGCATGCTAAGCACCTTTCTACAAACGACGCTATGTTCCTCTTCATGCCATCCCACCAAAACTGTTTCTTCATATCTTGATACATTTTCGTACCTCCTGGGTGGGCAGTATAGGGTGTTTCGTGAGCTTCGCTCATGATCTCATTCCTGAGAGTCTCGTCATTGGGCACACATAATCTCCCTTCAAACGTGAGAGCGTTATCCGCCTCTTCGCGATAACTCCCCTCCTTTCCCGTCCTTACTTTAAGTCGAATTTTCTCTAATGCTTCATCACTCCTTTGAGCCTCAACAATTTTGGCTCTTAAGTCTGGCTCAATCTTTAGAGTGGCGATCCTACTTTCCACCGTCTCTGGTGCTCTCACTACCTCCAATCGCATCTTAGCGAATTCCCGTATGAGTTCCTCATTTTGTGTAAGAAAGGTGGCCACTTGGGGGTAGTTTTCCTGCTCAAGGCATCTGCCACTACATTCGCCTTGCCTGGGTGGTAATTTATACCACAGTCATAATCCTTGACTAATTCGAGCCATCTGCGTTGTCGCATATTTAAATCCTTCTGCTCGAAAAAGTACTTAAGGCTCTTGTGGTCCGTGAAGATCTCACATCGAACTCCGTAGAGGTGATGTCTCCAAATCTTCAAGGCATGTACCACTGCCGCTAGTTCTAGATCATGAGTGGGGTAGTTTAACTCGTGTGGCCTGAGTTGGCGTGACGCGTATGCGATCACCTTGCCACTCTGCATCAATACGCATCCAAGTCCGACTTTTGAAGCATCGGTGTACACTACATAGCCTGCTTCTGGTGCTGGCACGGCTAGGACTGGTGCGGTGGTCAACTTTTCTTTTAATAGTTGGAAGCTTGCTTCGCACTCCGGCGTCCAATTGACCTTAGCCCCTTTCTTGAGCTGTTGAGTTAATGGTCTGGCTATTTTAGAAAATCCTTCAATGAACCTCCGATAATATCCAGCCAAACCTAAGAAACTTCGAATCTCACTAGTTGTTGTTGGTGACTGCTAACGTTGTACTGCTTCCACTTTTGCAGGGTCCACTCGGATCCCTTCTGCCGTTACTATGTGTCCTAGGAAGTTCACCTCGTTGAGCCAGAACTCACACTTGCTAAACTTAGCATAGAGTTTCTCGGCTCTCAACGTCTCTAAGGTGGTTCTCAAATGTTCCTCGTGTTCCTTCTCGTTCTTCGAGTAGATGAGTACATCATCTATAAAGACTAGGACGAACTTGTCCAAGTATGGGTGGAACACGCGGTTCATTAAGTCCATGAACACTGCCGGGGCATTTGTAAGCCCGAAAGGCATTACAGTGAATTCGTAATGGCCGTATCTGGTGCGGAATGATGTCTTGGGTACATCGTCATGTCGGACTTTCAGTTGGTGATAGCCTGATCTCAAGTCCATTTTCGAGAATACACCAGCCCCTCGAAGTTGGTCAAACAGGTCGTCAATCCTCGGTAGAGGGTACTTGTTTTTGAGCGTCAGCTTGTTCAACTCTCGGTAGTCGATACACATTCTCAGTGTTCCGTCCTTCTTCTTTACGAAGAGCACTGGTGCGCCCCATGGTGACACACTGGGTCGGATGAAGCCTAGGTCTAGTAGTTCCTGTAACTGTATCTTGAGTTCTTCTAACTCTTTAGGCGCCATTCTGTATGGTGCCTTCGATACTGGGGCCGATCCTGGTTCGAGATCAATTGTGAATTCTAATTGCCTGTCTGGCGGCAATCCAGGTAGTGCGTCTGGGAAGACATCTGGGAATTCTCGTACCACTGCTACATCTTCAATCTTACGGTCCTCTTTCTCTTCTCCATTCAGGTAAACGAGGTATGCAGGGTATCCTTTCCTTATCATAGTGGTTGCTTGTAGTGCAGAAATTATGGACTTTCGTCGTCTCATGGAGATTCCGTGAAAGATTGTGGGTTCCTTTCCTGGGTATTGCAGTGAGATCTGCCTTTCCTTACAAAGAACGGTAGCGTAGTTTTCAGCTAGCCAATCCATTCCCAATATGATGTCGACGCTCCACATCAACATCACATGCAAATTGTAAGCCACTAACTTAAGGTTTCCCATAGTAAATTCTACGCTTGAGCAAGTTCGTGTGATGTCTATAAGGCCTCCTACGGGTGAGGACACCCTCATCTTATGTTTTACTTCATCAGTAGGCAGTTCTAAGGTATCCACACAAGGTGCTGATATGAACGAGTGTGATGCACCAGTATCAAACAAAATGGCAATAGGTATGTTGAGGAGAGTTCCCATACCTGCCAGATTGCCCTGCTCCTGGTTCCCTGGCTCCGTCTTAGGCTACCTCTGTCTCAGTGCAAAAGCTCTGGCCTGAGAGGGAAGCCTCTGCCGTAACTGCCGCTGGTGTTGTGGAGCTTGGGGTAGGGCCGCTTTTCCTTTCGGCTCAGCTTGAAGTGCCCGCAGTTGTGGACGCTGCCCTTGATAGTTCTGTCTCCCTCTGACTCCAGCGTTCCTATCCGGGCATTCCCTGGAGAAATGTCCACCCTTGCCACAGTAGAAGCACCTATCAGTCCCAGCCTTGCACTCCCCATGATGATTCTTCGAGCACTTAACACAGGGAGGGGCTCTAGGTCGGTACTCCATCATCTGATTTGGAGCAGTTTGCCTTCCACCATTCTGCGGTGGCTTCAGAGCAAGTTGTGGTCTCTTAATTTCATTTGGAGCACGATCTCCATCCCACCTCCTTTTCTCTCGGAAGTTTTGCTGTTGTTGAGGTGGTGCTGCGGCAACAAGTACAGTTGACTTCTCTTTGGGCATGGCTGCCTCGATGTCCAAGGCTCGACTCAGTGATTCGGGGTACGACAACCCTCCAAGGCTTGCCAAGGCCATCCTTATTTCGTACCTCAGACCGGCACAAAACTTCTCAGCCATCTTCTCATCAGTATCGACTTGGCCAGGCGCATAGCGAGACATGTCACAGAACATTCTGTCATACTCAGTAACGGACATTCGCCCTTGTTTCAGATTATAGAATTCCACTTCCTTGGCCTTACGATAACTCTTCGGGATGTACTTGTCATACATTCCAGTTTTGAACTCATCCCAAGTCATCTGAGCCAGTTGTTCCGGGGTCAAAATTTTCTTTCGTGCCTCCCACCAGAAATCAGCTGATCCTGTCAGTTGGAAGGTCACACAAGTCAAGCGTTCCTGATCGTTGCAGTGCAGGAAGTTGAAGATACGTTCCATGGCGCGTATCCAGTTTTCAGCTACAACTGGGTCCCCTAAACCATTGAAAACCGGAGGGTTTTGTCTCAGAAAAAGTTCCTCTACTCGCCGCTCCTGTGGAGGTGGAGGCGGCGGAGGAGGTGGTGGGGTCATCCCTCTTCCCGCTCCATTTCCTCGTGGTACATTTTGTGGCACCTCGCCATTCCTTCTTGGCCGTCCGGCACGTCTCCTTGGTGGCATTCTGTTCTAAGGATAACAAGGTTAACATGGATTTATACTTATCGAAAGTCATAATCTTATGCATTGGATTCATTAAATGCACCATTTTCTTGAACACAAGGAGCAATAATATCAAGGGCAAGTAACGTAGCCAAGAAACATCACATGTCATAATCAAAGAAAATTGCCTCTAGCGAGGACTTACAATCTGATACATGTGAGGGCAATAAGGAAAATAAGAAAACTCCTAAAAGGTTCGATACATGGAAAGAGAAAACATGATGCTAAGCTACTATGATAAACACGCCTGAGGCCTGCCCAATCAGTCCTGCTCAGAGTCGCTGCTGATCCACATCGGGTCGCCATGACTAGTCCCCTGATGGGACGTCTCGATCGGAGGCACCGGCTCCTCGGGGTGCTCCGGCACTGCCACAGGCTCTGGTGGCCCTGGGGCTGCTACTGGTGCAAAGGGAATGTCGGTCCCGGCGGCCAACTCCCTGCGCATACGCCATATGCGATGGTACAGCTCGCTGAAAGAAGTCAAATCTATCGGTTGGTGGGACAACCGTAGTGTCTCCGGGTGGGGCTCCACTGGAGGTGGAGGTATCTCTGGTGGTGGTCCGGCCGGTGGTGGGGGAATGAACCCCATCCCCAAGTCAGCGAGGCCGCCAATCTGTGGCTCCTCCTTAGCGGGACCATCCTCCCTCATCTCGCTCCACTCCAAAACCTCCTCGGGCTCCTCATCCGTGTCCTCTCCCTCGGAGTCCTCCTCACTGACCTCATCGTCGTCTACGCCCTCCTCCACTAAGTTCTTGTCGTCATCCTCATCCGCCGCGCTGCTCCCCATAGACCCGGTCTCATCACTCGAGTCGGGCGTAACCTCTACTCGGCCCCTCTCGCGGGCGGGAGCTCGAGACGACTGCCCCTCCTCGAATACTCCGCCTGCACCCCGCATGAGGGCCAAGGGTGGCAACCTGCGGAATTCTTCGTTCCTGGGCGCCTGCGTCTCTGGTGGGGGCCCATCACCGAAGTGGAAGCACCCTGCTGAGACCGCGCTCAGGAAACCGGGCATATCCCCAATAGGCTCATACGTGGGAGGCGGGGACGACGTGTACAACTCGGCAGTGGCCGTCATCCAACTCTGCCACTCCTCAGGAAACAAACCGACGAGCCTCATGATACCCTCGTAGGGCTTCACCCCATGACAGTTGGCCTCGTCCCATAACTTTGCGTAGTGTGCCACGAACTCCGCCAGCGTATCCCCATGGCAGCGGCGGTAGGACCGAAAATAGCGAACCACTGCCTCGGAATCTGCGCCAGCTCGGAGCGGCCTACGATGGGTGTAGCGCTGTCGTGCCATCTGTACGAAAGAATGGGCTCTCAAAAACGTGAAAAGAGAAAATAAAGTATAGAAGTAATATGCATAGTGAAATATATATATTACTAGCCGTCGTATCGATAACCTATTAGGGTTTTTCTCCGATAGGGTAGATCGTATTAGTATTCGTTTTGAGTGACACGTGGGCCCTCATGATTTTGGACGTTCTTTCTCTTTTTAAACGTAAAGGTCGTAATACAGTACGCCGTAGTTCGCATTTAAAGTTCCATATTTCAAGAAAAGTTAGGGGTTCGCCCTATCTTGCATCTTGCCGTTGATTCCATCGCTTTCGGAAGCGGGGAAGAAGAAGTTGTCATTCACAACTAGTTGTTCCAAGAAATTCTAGCCTAATATACCTTCTTAGGCGTTCTAGGTTCGCATGCATAGTCCCAGGTGTGAGTTATCAACACTATCACCATAAGTCCAAAGATCACATAGCTGGTCATGCATAGCACATTACACTTAGTGTTCAAAAGCACTCATAACGTTTCATGAAAAACACATTTTCTTCAAAGAGATTGCATAGTTTTTCCATGACTTAAAACATTATTATCCCCTTTTTGAAAAAGACTTTTTCAAGAAACAAAAGGTATTTACCTCTTTTGCTGCGGTTGAACGTGACGAGTCGAGGTGTTGGGTCCTTTAACTTTCCATTTAAGTCACATTCTAGCCTAGTGCTATCATCCTAGACTAAGGCTTGAAAGGAAGGTTCTTGGGTCCAGAGCGAAAGAACGGCGCTCTGATACCACTCTGTCACGACCACAACTCCCTAGTGCTAGTGAGCGTAGCTATTTCGCGACTAAACAATTCTCAAAAATCAAGGGACAACGTAAAAAGGGTGAAATCACTCAAATCAAAAGTATCAAAGGCATATGGGTACATAGTCAAAACGTGATCAGAGTATCAAGACTAAGTTCAAAGCTTGCTAGTACATAATTCTAGGTTTGCAGCGGAAGAGTCCAAGACAAAATAGCACGTATGAAGACATGCTACTTTGGGCTACCTAACTACTTATTTAATATGCTTGTCCCAACACCTTCGCCTGCTCGTCCACGTTCAACCTGCACATTTGAAAAATAACATGCAGGGCTGAGTATTTGATATACTCAGTGGGCACATTGCCAAAAATAGTTCTATCTTTAATTGTCAATGCCACAGTTGAGTGATCACGGGGTTTTACTTTAAAAGACCCGAGTCACTAAAATACTTTTCCTTTAGTAAAGATTTTGATTGCGCAATCACGTAACATAGATATACCATATCTGAACCTTGTGTGAACCGGGAATGTGGCCACATTCCACGACGGTCACTGGACCGGCCAACCCCTTTTGTTAGCTCACGGTCCCCTTATGTGTACACTAGTCCGAGTAGGGTTTGCGGCCCTACTGGGACCCGAATTCGATTTAACTTGAAGGCATAGCCAAGCAGATAGGTAATCATAAAACAAAACATGGCATGACAACATACTTGAGCAAAGAATCACATTTTCATACTAAAAACACGTTTTAAAAGAATGCCCACCTCAAAAGCTAAAACTCCTTCCGAAATTTCCTTAACTTGGTTTTAGATGACGTTCGAAGACGTCCCTTTAGGAAATAAAAAGATACTTAATTAGATTTTGAGATATCCATTAAGCTTAGACATGAATGCATCCTAAGTGCGTGATCATTTTATTCCTTTTTCCCCTAAATTTTCTAGAAGAGTTCTAAAATTCTTGAGTATTAATTAAATCAGTAGATTTAATTAAATTGGGAAAATTATTCGCTTAGCTAGAGGGTGCTACCTCCTATGCTATTTATTCAAGTACAAAAATAAGCTCGAGGTCTATTCACCGTTAACGTACCGTGTTTTCTTAAATTTCAATCGTTAGGGCACTTATACAATATTCCGGAAAATTAGACTTATCCTTGTGGAAATTTAATTACGGACTATTAATTATTAAATCCGTAGTATAGGAAAGCCATGATTTAATTAAATTCCTAGTCCAATACTTTATTTAGTTGATAGCCCAACACAAAAAAAATTAAAGGCCCAGCTGATAAAATTTGGGAGGCCCAACAATTAAAGAAAAAGATGAGGGAAGGCCCAAAACCCTCCTACATCCATTGGTCTTCCCTTCCTCACATTCTCATTCTCAAATTCCACATTCGAAACCCTAAATCGAGAGAGAGCTCGGCGGCGCCTCCTCGTCTACCGCCGCCGGCTGCTCCGATCAGTGTCCCCCTGTGCATCGCCGGCTAGCTCGATGCCTTCCCCTCCTCTCTCTACCTCATCGAACACAAAACCCCCAAATTATACACAAACCCTAACTCCAATTCTCCCTTCCCTCTCGGCGAATCGCCGCCATCCACCGCCGCCTCGTCCTCGGCCGTCCGACGAGCAGGGCATGCCGCCTGCGGCGTCGCTCGGCGCCGCTCCAGGGTATCTTAGAGCCGTCGCCGGAGGTGTTACCGTGCGAGGCAGCTTCTGTTTTGGCCTCTGCAGGCTCTGCCCGTCTCGCCATCCGGCTCTCCGTCAAGCTGCGGCTATCTCAGCCGTCGCAGCGTGAGGCTGCTGCGCGGAATAGCGGTCTATGCTATCGGCATCCGGTTCGCCGGCGTGCTTGCTGCCACCACCGCTCGTGAGCCACACCGCTTCGTCGGGCAGTAGCTAAGTGCTTGACCTCTCTTCCTTATCCTCACTTTCTTTTCTTTTATTTTCTTAAGTTAATAGATATGTTAGGAGGCAGTAGCACCCCTATTTGGGTTGTGGTTTTGCTTATCGAATTGTGAAGCTAGCACCTTGATTTGAACTCACTGTCGGCTACTATGAAAAAGTTGTGGATGAAGCATTCCAAGTAAAGCTAGCATTTTCTTTGTGGATTTAACACTTAGCATGTTGTTCTCTGAGTTTCCCTTGTTTCATCTATGTGTTAAGGCTCTAAATTTTCTTATCCTAAGCATGGCATTCGAAACAAGGCAGGGGAGTGTTAAAGGTTTCATTGTTCTTCCATTATCCTATCATGCTGTTAAGATCTGAAGTGGTGGTGCTCTTAACATGCTTGTGCTTTATTTACTACATGCTGACATGAAATTTTGATTGGGAGGAGGGTGGAGGTGTATTACCTCTGAAAATCGAAGGAGTGGCTGACTTGCTGCTGCTCACTACTTGCTCTACCCTCTAACTCTCTGTTTTTGCTGAATTTTGAAGTGTGTGTGAAAGGAGTTGGTGTGTGGTGTGGAGGGGCCTTTATAGGCCGAGCTTTGGTGTACTCTTGAGCCTTAAATGGCTGCTGTACCATTTGTTGCTATGTGGCAGAAAATCTCACCTTTAGTGATCCTCATGCAGCACTCTTTAACTGAGAATTGGTGGTATTCTAAGGACATAAGGACTATGCATTCATGCCATTTGTTGTCTTTCTTCTCCTTTTTGCAGGGGCTTGTTGAGGGGTCAAAAGTTGCAGTTGTTCTTGCCTCTTTTGGCAAGTGTTTTGGTCTACTCTAACAAAGGTATCATTGTCATCTTCCTTAAGTGAAATCTGTTGGCTGCTTTAGTACTCCTCAATTTCCCTCTTGTTCCCCTTGCATCTAATATACTTGTTTGTCTTTTGTAGGAGAAAGAGACAACTTGCTGCCACCCAACTGTCCCGGGAGGTAGGCTCGCTGCCTTGGCTCACCGGCTGACCGGGTGGGGTCGCGGTGGTGTGCGGCTCGGGCTCGGAAAAGAAGAGGCCCAACGTGTAGTAAAAGAGTCGGCCTTAGTTCTTAGCCTTTTAGCCCCTACTTGTAAATTTGTGTACTAGCATTCTCATTTCCTTTTTCTTAAACTCACGTGTACTTAATTAAGTAAGCTAAAGTGTAATTTGGAAAGTAGTTGCACTTTCTTAGCTAGAAAGTAAATTCTTCACATTCTTCTTCGTTAGATGTGTATCGAACATATTTTTATTTTGCATCTAATCGGCACTTAGTAACACAAATTAACGAGTTCTTATTTATTTCATCATAAGAAGAGAGTGACGAAAATTTCCAAGTTGGTGAACCTTTACAACTCAACTTCAAAAGAAAACGAGCGGGTATTACAGGGTCCCACCTCCCACTAACTCATTCCACTAACATTTCATTTAAAACTAATAAATACAAGTAAGACTCCTATTCCATTAATTTTTTTAAAACCCGTGCTACTAAGAAATGAGACTCCTAATGGCGGACGGAGGAATTACTAGTTTATTCCTTTTAAATTGTTATCCTTGAAACACTTAGTAGAAACATGTTTACTCCAAATCCAGAAAAGCCCCTTGCCATTATAATGACATCTTTGTTTTTGGCTAAATGGGGTTTAATACATGTGAAGAAATTCTCATTCAGCATTATTGAGGGATGAACACATCCACTTTTCTCCAAAGTTGCATCGAAATCCCAGGAGAATGTTTACTTTCCCCTGACCGATCAAACATAGTGAGGTGTTGGCCACAAATAAGGCCGACCTAGATCCTGATAATTTCTAAGCGAAGGGTTTGCATTAATAAGGTTTGTCTTTATGAGATATGATTGTGTTTTGAATATTTATGCATGCATACGTTGAGCATAACTCATATTTTTAGCGTGCGTATTTTGTGAAAAATTTAACATTAGTGGATGTAATTTCCACTTGAGCCACAGTCACTATTAAAAATGTATTAAAACATATTCTCTCCATATGTGAAAAATTGTCTCATTTTATCATTTTAGGATGTCTGCAATTTATAGTCTCATTTGTTTTTTTTTTATTTTAGGTAAGTGGTCATAAATCATTGCACATATTCTATTATAAAATAATAAAATAAATATATAAAAGTGAGACTCACATTCCACTAATTTATTTCCATTTTTCTCCAAAAAGTCAAATAATTTTTAAATTTAGTCCGTCTGCGAATAGGAGACCAAATTCATTTTTAATATAAATCGTAATAGTGTCTCGCATTCCACTAACTCAATTCACTCACATTTCATTAAAAAGTAGCACTATAAGACACAAGTGGTACTCATATTACACTAATTTTTTTTCACCAATTTCTCTTAAAACTCATGCCAATAAAAAATAAGACTCCTAATGATGAATGGAGGCAGCAGTATTAGTCTCTTTATTTTAGTTTTACAATTAAAATAATAATTATAAATTAAAGTGAGAGGCACAAGGAGAGGGCGTTCAATTGTGGAAATTATGACATGATGAAGAAAAATTGGAATAATGATATATATTGTTTTGGTTAGAGCTGGGGAAAAATACCGAAATATCGAAATACCGCTCTTATCGTATCGAAAAAAATACCGAAAATACCGAATTTTCGGTATACCGTGACTTTCGGTACGGTATGATACCTTACCAAAATATTCCGGTAAGGTAACGGTATAAATTTTCAAATACCGCGGTATACCGTTGCATACCGAAATTCGGTATATACCGTAAATTAAGGTATATACCGTAAACTAAGGCATATACCACAAAAATATAAACACAATTTTATATAAAATATATTTTATATATTTTTAAATTATAAAATCTATTGTCAAATATAAATATAATTATGAATAAATTTTATTTTCAAAATTATAAAATATAAATAATATTCTAAATACTCTAATTTTCTATTTGAATTGATGTTGAAAGTCAGGTATACCGCAAAAGTAAGGTATACCGAACTTCGATACGGTATACCGAAAATCAGGTACGATATCGGTATGGAAATTCGTCATACCGAAAATAAGGTATACCGAAGTTCGGTATACCGAAAACTTTAGTAAGGTAAAGGTATGACTTTTTCGCATACCGTATTTACGGTAAGGTATACGGTATGGTGGTTTTGGTAAGGTATACCGTATCTATCCCCCTAGTTTTGGTGGTAGCATCTTATTAGTAATTCTAAATTGGCTAACAATGGACATAAATATAGTGGAACTATACGTGAGATTATTTTAGTCATATATTCCATAATTATCTATCTAGAATTGAGTCGTGGAATTGACTCTTATGAATCAAACACACTATATACTCAATATTGGGATACAATTTTGCAAATCGGACACGATTCAATTCGACATGGCCAAAATAGCAAAATCAGTACCGGGTCGGCGGGAACACACTCGACTAATCAATTAACTGCATAATTCATCAAGCCCTATCAATTTCTGTTCGTGAATCTCCTATAATTTACAGTGGAAAGGGTAATCTGCAATTCGCCCGAACATGGTTAGCTTCTCCTCCAAGCTTTCCCGGCAGATTAGCTTTCTACTGTACAACTTGAACGATTCCAACTCCGATTCGGTTTTCCAAGAGCTATGCAATGTACGCACATTTAATTTTGAATGTTTTTGCATTAAATTTTGTCTTGTTTCTTCTCATTTTACTGATGATCTTGTGTTTATACTGTCAAATCGTTAGCATTTAACTACGTTTAGGCATTGTGCGCGAGCTGATAGTGATTCAATTTTGCATATAGAAAGAGATAATAACAATATATTGCTGATACGAATGATGGACAAGAGATACAACTCCTCAAGAATTATCCAAAATCCATTGAACCAAATGTGATTACACATCTTAGCTCTGATCTATTTATCTTGTTTACTAGCTGCAACTCTTCAAACAGTTGCAACTTCTCTGCTTCATCTATTAATCTGTTATAACCAATTGTTCTTTACCTTTCTTCTTTCATTCTTTCTTAGGTTTCTCTTTCCTCTTGTGATCGTATTACAAGCCAAGTTTATATCCACTGTTTTATAATCGTTTGGTTTGCATTTTCTGTTCCAATGGAGTTTGTTTACGTCTAATGTGCGAAAATATGATATATGTGCTATGTTTCATTGTGAAGTCAATGTAAGCCTTTCTATCACAGTTCGTTATGCCTCTTACCAATACAACTTAATGGAAACTGTTGCTTTAATCATCACATAGTCCCTTTTTTACTGGAAAAAAACACTATAGTGTATTAAGTATCGTATATGGTTTAGGACCTTCTAAATGCTGATACATGCTCAATTTTGAAGCACAGTTCATAATTGATTCTGTTCTTTTTTTTTTTTTGGTTTTTAAAAATTACTCTATATACTTTTAATCAAGCAAATGATTCTTTCTTTCGTGTTTTTATTTTTTCATTTCAACAAGTAAAGACTGTGCACATTCATGTTGATTTTGATGCGTCAAATACTATAAGAATGTAGTTTTCTATGCTGCGAATACTTATTTTTGTGGTATTCACACTCTAATAATCGGAAATGATTTTGTTTGAAACATTTTTATTGGGGGATGTGGTGGCCAGGGTGTAGTCAGATAGTTTATTCTCTCTGCTTTTGGCATCAGTTAATAGTGGATCGTTTGTTTTAGCCAAGGCAAATGATTCCCGTTTTCTTTAATTTTTTTTTTGATGGAGTTAAGATGTATTGTGTGCAAATGGTTTTATCTTTTTGAGGTAGGTCTGATTTAGGATATTTTTTCTTTGAAAAGTAACAGAACTCCTAAAATAAATTGCAGTATTGACAAGATTGTGTTTATTCTCGTGAAGTTGTTTTGACTGTCACATTTCATTAAATTACAACATTAATCCTACCTGGTTGATTTAAATGAATTTTCTGAGTTTTAATCCTGTAACAACCATGTTTAATGTTATAAGCAAATTGACATAGAATACAGCAGTGAAAAATTTATCTTGAGATAGGTGGGTGTCTCTTCGTTCATGATCTGTGTTGATAACTTCATAGAAACTGTGCTCGTTTCTCATAGAAATGTTAGTTGTTACCGATGAATGAAATATGAGACCTGCTTTGACATTATATTTTGTCTTGTTTGGACACGAAGTAGCCATAGGCTGAATTATACTTTGGAATTTGGATTTAGATTTTCGTAAAAACTTTTGAGCCTGCCTCACCTTGTTAGCTACAAAAGTCAAAACAATGAGACTCAATTATTTTGATATTTTAATCTTTCAAGGAAAGAGTTAAACATGGTATTTCATAAAAGACGAGTGAGAAGAATGCCTAGGTCGTGCAATCTGGTTTATACGAGGTGCCTTTTGAGATTTAGTAAGTGATGAGACTTTGAACCAGTCCAGACTCCAGTATACAAAATTTGTTACATTTGTGTTTCTTAATTCCTGTTTCTGACACTGGCATTGACTTCTGCTATTACTTATATGCTGATTTTGATGTTATTTTGTTCCTTGGACAGTATACAATGGATGGAATGGAGGGTAGCATATTACTGCTCCAAGCCTGTTTTGACCACCTCAATATTTATTCAAGCAAGTTGAAGGATATAAAGCTGCAACCGATATTTGCTTCAATATTCAAACATGTTTTGAATAAACCTAACTTTAGTTCAATATTAAGTGAGTCACTTCAGTCTAAAGCCATCAATGACGAACTACTGCAGAATCTTTCTGATGCTCTACACTTGTCAGTACCTGATAAAATTGGAGTTGGTCTTGCTATGTCTAATTCTGAAGATCATGATACCAGGATGTGTGGTTAGTTATTCTCTTTCTTGTAGATATATTTTCTCGTTTAGTTGCAGGAAGTGGTATACATACAACAGTTTGTAATTTTATCTCCTTGGAATTCTTCTACATGTTCTGCTAAACCTATAACCCTTTTCTTGGCTGTATGTAGGAAAGAATTTCTGTTTAAGTCAGATTACGGAGTTGTGTGCCAATCCTGTTGCATTTGAGTCAACTGAGATAATTCAGCATATTCTTGTGTTACTTAGTCGGTCTGAAGGCCTCTCTAAGCATTTAGATTCATTCTTGCAAATGTTATCTCTTGTGCAACTGAAGGCCGAGACTCAATTTGTCATCACACCTTTTCTTCACGATGAACTACGTGGAGATAACTTCTTCAGGTGCTTTCCATGATAGTTCTTAGTGCATACATAGACTGGAATATATTTCGGAAACTACTTTTACCTTTGTGCTTGTTTATATGATGCAGACTGGATGAGGGGAGTGAAGATGATTTTGATGCTATTCTAGCAGAAATGGAGAAAGAAATTAGCATTGCTGATGTAATGTGTGAGCTAGGTTATGGGTGTACTGCTAATTTGTCTCAGTGCAAAGAAATGTTGTCTCTTTTCTTGCCTCTTACTGATGCCACAGTTGCAAAGATACTTGGTACGATTGCCAGAACTTATGCAGGTCTTGATAACAGCCAAAATGTCTATGCTACATTCCGCTCTGCCCTTGGTGGTAATAGTGTACTGGATCTGCCATCTTTGAATTCTTGGAATGTTGATGTCCTTGTAGATTCAATCAAGCAACTTGTAAGATCCATGCTTATAGTTTATCATTTAAGTTGCAACATGTTATCTATCTTCGCCAATTATAAAAGTTCCCCATTATTTTGGTTTGATTGTTTTGTTTCAGGCTCCGGGAATTAACTGGATTAATGTCATGGAGAATCTGGATCATGAGGGATTTTATATTCCTAATGAGGCAGCATTTTCATTTTTTATGTCTATCTACAAGCATGCGTGCCAGGTAGAAATTGATTATCAAACTATTTCCCTTCATCTATTACTGTAGGAATGTATTAATGTAAAGAATCAAGCAAGATATCCAATCTGTTATTCTAAATATCTCATTTGATGGTTTAACTTGTCAGGAACCATTCCCTCTCCATACTATTTGTGGATCTATTTGGAAGAATGTTGAAGGTCAGCTATCTTTTCTAAAAAATGCAGTCGCTGCACCACCTGAAGTTTTTACCTTTGCTCATTCTGAAAGGCAGCTGGTATGCTTTCTACAAATGTTAAGCTGTTTCCAAATGGACTAGTGACTACTTGTCACTTTTCTTTTACCGTTTTTCAATATAGTTATGCCATTTGGAATGAGCTTATAGTACTTTTTCCTTGTGCAGTCCTATGATGATGCTGTGCATGGGCATACATTGCATTCTGGACCAAATCGTGCTTGGTCATGTCATAATCTGCTGGTGGTTCTGTGCCAGCTATCTGAGATGGGCCATGCAAGTTTCATTAGATCTGTCATTGAATCTCCTCTTAATAACTTCCCTGAAGTATTACTTCTTGGAATGGCCCATGTTAATGTAGGTGACATCAGAAATTATCTTGATTTTTTGTTCTGCTTTTTATACGGTTTATTGTTTATTAACCAAACTATGACTGGTAGACTGCATATAATTTCATCCAAAACGAGGTGGCATCTGCTGTGCTACCAATGGCTCTTAAAAGGGCTTCTACAAGTGGTTTATTACACACTCTTTGGCATGTTAATCAAAACATGCTGCTACGTGGACTTATAGATACTGTCAATCTTGATCCAGACAGTGTCAATAGGATTTTGGATGCTTTCCAGGAAATAAAGGTTTTGACTTCTTACCAACCATAAATGTGCTATTTTAGTGTTTCTTTGATATACATATCCCATTGATTGTCAAATCTTGGCATCTTAATATATCTGTTAAATGTTTTACAGGCTATTTCCCAAGTACTAGATATGTTTCCTTTTTACTTTGGCATTCGGTTAGCTGTACTTGCATCTAAAAAAGACATCATGGACCTTGAAAGCTGGTTGAGCACTCAATCAGTGTCAAGTAAAGATGCTTTCTATGAGGTTAGTGTTTTCTCTTTTTAAAATCCCTCCCTGTTAAGATCCCTAAGATAAAAAGAAAAGCAAGTTGATGCCTGTGGTTGTGTAAAGAAATCATTCCTTAAGATATTATAGCCAAGACTAATTTTAGAATTTCAGTGCCATTTTGTGTCCTTTAATAATTGTAATTCCAAGATCTGGTCTATGTACATGCCTCCAGGAATGCATCAAGTTTTTGAAGGATGTTCAAATTGGAGATCAGGACCTCTCTCCTAGTCACTTTCAACCTTCGGGTTCACTTTTGAATATCTATTTGGAAGCTTGTCCCACTGTTTTAAAGGTATTATTGTGACATACATTTTCATCTCAGCCAGCTTGATTACTAGGATGTGACCTTTCACATTATTGCTGTACAGGTACTTCAGAGTCATGCTGGTGTGGTTTCTGCTAATAACTTGTATGAGGAAATTGAGAAATTGGATGTCTCTCATATGCGTGCTAATTCAAGAATGGAAAGTGCTGGGGGTTCTGATGTAGCTGCTGATAGTTATGCTGATGACATTGAAACAGAAGCAAACTCATACTTCCATCAAATGTTCTCTGGTCATCTGTCTATCGATGATATGATTCAAATTCTCACTCGCTTCAAGGAATCTCTGGACAAAAGGTACTTCCACCCACCCCTTTAAATTACAAGATCACCCCTGGTATGTTGCTTGAAAAGGTTCACACAACTTTGGTTTATAGATTTAAAATTGTGGTTGTTTGTGATGAATATGTTGATGCCACTAAACCAGACCTTCACTTTGCTGATCATGTTGTTTCTCTCGAGCTATTATTCTGATTTTATTAGTGGAATCTATTACTCTACATCACCATGTTCCCATTTTGGTGGAATTTATATCTAAAAGATTGGTATCTTATTAAAATTAATTATAGTTAACTGAGCACATTATTGGAAGTTGTTTGTAAGTGATCAGTATTTCAAAGTTCTATATGTTGAATTGTAAGGCCACATACTGATGCTATGATTGAGAATACTTCTGGCATTTTAGCATTTTGGCATTTTGTTAGTTAATGCATAACTCTCTGAAGGGATGTGGTCATTTGTTTTTTAACAGGGAACAGTCTATATACAAGTGCATGATTGCTAATCTGTTTGAGGAATACAAATTTTTCTCAAAGTACCCTGAAAGGCAGCTGAGGATTGCAGCAGTACTTGTTGGTGAGATCTTATATACTGATTGTTCTAATATACTGAAACTATTTTTATGTTCAAATTAGTGCGATGTGTTGTCTGGTATGATCTGTGCATGGAATTATTGAATCCATAGGCTGGTTTTGTTGTTTGATCTGTGACATCTTGTGCCTCTTAGTTTGTCATTTCTTTTTCTTATATATGTTGTTGGATTCAGAAATTGTAATTTTGAAGTGAATTTCTTTGTATGAAATGGTAATTAATGGATTATGCTATCATATTTGAAATATTTAGCCAATATTTTAATTGCTAGTTAATACTAGTTAATATTTAAGTTGCTAATTGATTTTGGATAAGTAATCGTCTCCAGTCAAATGTGAATTATTGCCGTTGGCCGTCGAGTTTTGATGGAACCCTAAAAAAGGGACCATTTCAGGAGCGTTTTCATTTGTTCAGTATTCAAAAAAAAAAAAGTAATTGTTCTAGACCAAAATCATAAAATGGTAATATGTTTAGGACCAAAAATGGACTTTACTTAATCTAATATCAATGTATGGACTCTACACTGTTCAGATTTCTGCATATTTGATGGCAAGAGTTTTTATTTTTTTTTCTTTTCAGTTGAATTGATATGTTTGGTCAAGTTCCTCAACAGTTTAATTTGACTCTGAACATCTCTTATATGTCAGTTAGGTAGTTTTATGCAAAATTCTACATCTCTTATATTACCAGTCCTTTTGATAATTATATTTGATACTCCCCAATTCTGTTTTATACAATAAATTCTGTTTTACTGAGTGAACATGAGCAAAGATAAATAGTGTTGTAAAATACTTTCAACCTAACTATGCTAGTTGTAATGTTCTCCCATTCTAAAATTTTCAGCTTACTGATAATGTTTATCCTTTATAAATGCTTCTGCTCCAGGATCACTCATTAAGCATCAACTCGTGACTCATCTTATGCTGGGTATTGCTTTACGAGCTGTTTTAGATGCTTTAAAGAAGCCTGCAGATTCAAAAGTTCGTACCTTCTTAGGTTATCAGTTAATGTTATTATTGTGAACTTCAGTCTGACCTTGGTTTTATGACATTCAGATGTTTTCCTTTGGGACTAAGGCATTGGAGCAGTTTGTGGACTGTCTCATTGAGTGGCCACAGTACTGCAATCATATCCTGCAAATATCTCATTTGCGTGTATCTCATTCAAACATTGTAGCATTTATAGAGAGGGCACTTAACAGGATTTCTGCTGCTCATAGTGAGCCCGATCTTGGCCATAGTGCCAATACTGATCACCATCAGGGTCTTATTCAATCTTCTGCTCCAAATATGGAGGTATTAAACATAGTAATGTTATCTTCCTGTTAAGTAGTTGAACATGCATATGAGAAACAGTTGAATGTTTCTTAGAAAACATGACAAATGTTAAAGTGCTATCTGGATGTCATAATCTAAACGTGTCTCCCCACATGTCTGTATATGGTTTCTGGTTTCGCCTTGTCTATGTGGTTGTCGATAATATTTCTACTCCTGCGTGAACTCATGATCACTGCAATTGTGTCCTTTGGTTTTCAGATTGCAGGCCTGCCATTTTCTCTGATCGGATCCGGCAGCACAGTGTCTGGATTACCAGTTTCCTCTTTGATCCCACTACCACAGAGACCACCAAGCTCTCTAAATGAGAGGAAACCCTCTGTGACTCTTTCTAATTGCATGAAGCCAGCACAATCTTCTTCTGTGCAGCCTGTAATTGCTCCTTTGAACGGTACACCTACCCTTCCTAAGGCAAGTAATAGGGTCTTTGTCTACTTTGATGTAGTTCACTAGATCTCTTTCCTATTTGTACCTTGTTTTTTCTGTATTTTGTGTGCTAATATACTCAAACCCACAATGCAGTCACGCAGTGGCGCTTTGCTGTCAATACAATCTGCTTCGTCGAGTTTTTCACGGTCGTCTATATCAACCTCAGCAAGTAAATTATCACTTTTAGCTGTGCTACTTTTCTCATTGTGTGCTTATGTATTACATTAACATTGGGACTGGTGTTACAGAGTCTGTCTCTGCATTAAACATTGAGACCCTAGTTGCTGCACTTGAGAGAAGAGAAACTCCAATAGAGGTGATTGGATGTAGCTGTCTTATACTTTTTTAGTCTTTGTTTATACTTGATCCTCACCCTTTTGGTTTTCGCGTGCTTTTACTTTGGGGTATTTTATTCCTTGTTTATGGACCCCTTTCTTGAATGACTTGTAATTTTGTTCAGTCTCTCTGGTTACCTATGTGCTAACTTATAATTCTCTCATTCATCATAGAATAAAATGGGTTGCATTCTCAATTCATTTTATGTTTCTTGAATTATCAATCATTACCTATGTTCATCTAGATACTTGTACAATTATGATGAATGATGATTTAGAGATGACCCACCAATCCACCATGTACATGGAAGCTTATTATGTAGAACTGCCAGGTAAAGCCTAAATCAGACATATAGATCCTACATGCATTCATGTAATAATTGTAGAGTGGGGGAGGGTTATCAATGTATATATTGATGAGACATGATCATCATCAAGTCGATGTGGGACTAGAATGGGGTTTTCAACGCATCCCTGCACGTGCGGGTTGGAATGTACATCAGACTTCCATACGCACAGACAAAGAGATCAACATCGACTAGCGCCTATCTGACACCATGATAGAAATCCTGTGGTAATGGTGTAAGAGCGGGCCCAAGTTGGTGATGGGTTTCTTTGTTGAAAAAACATGTAGAAATGGGCACTCACACCCTTAAAAGGCCTTTTAAGGGGGTGACTTTCCCATTTCTAACAATGATGATGGCTTGCTCTGTCAGTTAGATGTTACTTTTTGGAAGTGTGCTCTCTGTAGTAATGATGTACCTTATGAAGTCTCAACTAGGGTTTAAGTGTGTACCTGGGACATTCCTTAGAACTCATTTTGTGACTGTGCTGATTGAATATTATGATCTGCTGAGCGTCAAAATAAAGGTAGACTAATATTCATACTTCATATGTTTGAATGCCACCTTCTGAAGTAAGTGAAAAATCATTGGTAATCCACTGATATGAATCATGACCTGATTTAGAAATCAATGTTTTGTTTAATTGCTTCTCACTGCCATCCTCAAAATTTCAAATATTTTTATTGTTTCCTTAAAACAAAGTTAGACTAAATTTTAAATTTCACATGCTTTAATTGCTTCTCGCTGCCAGCATGTACCGGTAGTTCAAATATTTAGCACAACATGACACCTTAATGCATAAATGCTGGTACATGTTACCACAAAATTTCCAGGCTTCTGTGCTTTCTGGTATCAAATAGTCATTGAAGAATTCTCTAAAGGTAAAAGCTATTATATTCTGGAGCATTGGTTACTGTCCTCAATCCTGGGTAGGACTGTAAATGTTAATTTCATAGTATTTGATACGGAGTGAAAGGTGGGTGGACCGTGATTTCTAGATAGTATGTCAACATAAGTAGCATAATGCACTGTCGCCATGATAACTTGGTTGAACACAATTAGGATATAACAAGAAAATAAATAGAAAACTCTTTCCAACAAGGGAAAGCCCTCTTTCCAACAAGGAAAGCCTCGGCTAATGCTGTTCAACTACAATGATAGATAAAAGTCATAATATCTCCAACTTCTAGGGACAATATACAGTACTTCGACCATGGAATTGCAGAAGTCTCTTATTCATGAAAATAATAAAGATAGTGATAATGGCTGCATAGAAACAACCCTCCATCTTCGCGTATGTCATTTATTAATGATAATGATAATGGCTGCATTGAAGACTCACCATTCCCCCACCCTTTCACTTGACTCTTCAATACACGTGTGTATCAATTCGCGGCCCCTCGGAAACAGCCTTGCCCCAAGGCTGGGTTTGACACCTAAACACTTAGCATTGATGAAAATGGTTGCATTGAAGACTCACCATTCCCCCACCCTTTCACTTGACTCTTCAAAACTCGTGTGTATCAGTATTTCTAAGATAATTTGGAGTTTTATGATGTACTCGCTCGTCCCGCTACAAGTGCTTGATTTCTTTTGAGCACGAGATTTAAGAAAATGATATTTATTGAGTCAAGTGGAGTCTGGAGAGATATTTATTGAGTCAAGTGGAGTCTGGAGAGGATAAAGTAGGAGATAGAATAAAGTAAGAGAGAGTAAATGTTTTTTGCTAAAAATAGAAATCAACCACTTGTAGTGGGACAACGAAAAAGGGAAATCTATCACTTGTAGTGGGATGGAGGGAGTACTTGGTATGTCCTACTTAGACTATATTCCGGTTGTATACGAATTATGTGCGGTGTATAGTCTGGCATTCTATTCCACTACCATGATGTTTGTCTAATCTGCTGTTTTGTTATTCTCTATCAGTATCTGACTCTTCCGTCCATGTTTGGAACAGGCTCCAGCTTCAGAAGCTCAGGACAGGATATCTTTTATTATAAATAACTTGTCGAGTGCAAATGTTGAGGTTAAAGCTAAAGAGTTTAGCGAAATTCTGAATTCTCAATACTATCCTTGGTTCGCGCAGTATATGGTTATGAGGAGGTAGAGATATAGCTTGCCAATACATTCTTACCTGAAATAGTTCCCTAGATGCAATTTACCTTTGGAGTTACTCTTCCTGTCTGGCATTTTGAAATAACATAGAATGACATCTTGAACATTTCGGTTCTTTTTGTCTATTATTATTTTTGGCAGGGTAAGCATTGAACCAAATTTTCAAGATTTGTACCTGAAGTTTCTTGATAAAGTAAATTTGAAACCTTTGAACAAAGAGATTGTGCAAGCCACTTATGAAAACTGCAAGGTCTGATTTTTTTTTACTTACTTTATTCATTTTGGAAATCTGGTGTTTATTCTTGGTATGTGTACTATGTCTAGGCTCTCTTGGGATCAGAACTTATAAAATCCAGTGTGGAAGAACGATCACTGCTGAAAAATTTAGGATGCTGGCTTGGGAAGATTACTATCGGAAGAAATAAAGTTCTAAGGGCACGAGAGATGGATCTAAAAGCTTTGATTATAGAGGTTTCTTTTCTTCTATTTTGTTTTTGAGTTCACTTCATAAATTTGGAGTTAAATTGTTTGAGATCCTCATGTTGCCATGATTATCTCATCTTCTTGATTTGATTTTTTCTGACATGTGGATATATATTATGTGCTGTATGCTTTTGCAGGCATATGAAAAGGGACTCATGATAGCTGTTATTCCTTTTACCTCAAAGGTACAATCTAATGTTTATTTTCTATGCATTTGTCAATCCAAGTTTATTGACTCCATGTGCTTGTATTAGATTCTTGTACCCTGTTCGAGCAGTATTGCATATGGGCCTCCAAACCCTTGGACAATGGGAATTCTTGGGTTGCTTGCTGAGATTTATGTAATGCCAAACTTGAAGATGAATCTCAAATTTGAGATTGAGGTGATTCTGTATACACAGATCTGGTTATTCTTTGCTTGCAGAACCCACATCTTAAATTTGGGATGATTTTCTTTGTTGATATGTCTTTGGTTTCAGGTTCTGTTTAAGCATTTAAGTGTTGACTTCAGGAATGTCACACCCACTTATCTTCTGAAGGACATAGTTCGAGAAGTTGAAGGTAATCCTGATTTTTTGAATAAGGATGTTGGATCTTCACAACCACCAAGAATGAATGAGGTGAAATCTGGAATTATTTCGACAATTAACCAAGTTGAGATACCCCTTGATGTTGCTGCCTCTCCCCATCCTGCCGGCCACTCTTGTATTATGCCTCAGGTTAGTGCTTCAGTTGTTCTATTTTGATTTAGTAGCATGATCGGAGGTTGATTTTGTGATCACGGTAACAGTATGCTGCAGCTGTCCCTCATTCATCTGGAACTTTGACTGAGGTTGAGAAGCTAGTTAGCTTGGGATATTCTGACCAGCTTCCTTCTGCTCAAGGCCTTTTACAAGGACAGTCACAATATGCAGTTAATCAGGTCTCTCCAGATTCCACTTGTATTTGCTTCTAATGTTTTTCTGTTTAAATATTGACTGATGATCTATTATTTTTTGTAATGTTGCAGTTTCCTGTACTAGCAGCTAATATTGAACACCAAGTGGTTGTCAATAAGAGGCTTCAGGCTTATGGCTTACACTTGCACTTTCAGAGGTCTGAATTAGTAACTGAAATTCTATTTGACAATGAAAATCATTAACTGTTTTTCAGTTACATGTTTTATTTGCTTCAGTGTACTTCCAGTTGCCATGGATAGAGCTGTTAAAGAAATAGTGTCTGGTATTGTGCAACGCAGTGTTTCTATTGCGACTGACACAACTAAGGAACTTGTCTTGAAGGTGTATTTCTTTCAAATTCATTGATTCTGAAGGGTCCTTTTTTCAGTAGTTTATATAACAATGCGAATTGTTTACTAAAGAAGTTATGTGTTTTTAAATGCAGGACTATGCCATGGAGCCTGATGAGACTCTTATACGAAATGCAGCACATTTGATGGTAGCAAGGTTGGCAGGAAGTTTTGCTCATGTAACCTGCAAGGTATAGATGACCTTTGTTTTATTACTTTCAGGTTTTAAAATGTTAATGATCTTTTGAATTGTCAGAACAGCACTTTAATATACCTTGCATGCTGATTGAAGAGGCCTTTTCATCACATTTAGGAACCTTTACGTGGTTCATTATCAAGCCAGCTCAGAAGCTCACTTCAGGGGTTAGCCATAGCAAGTGATCTTCTAGAACAGGCATTTCAACTGGTGATCAATGATAATCTGGACCTAGGCTGTGTGTTGATTGAACAAGCTGCAACTGAGAAGGTAAACTGAAATTATTATGAGTTATCTGTTGCTTCATTCAAATTTACAATTATGACAATTGTCTCTGGACAACCAATATTGATAAATATTTAAAAATTGAGTTAGAAAGCAAGTAGTATTAATAATGTTCAAACTTCAAAGTAAAAACACTATGTTATCGAGCTCTATTTTGTGAGTGTTATGATATGTAATAGTATTATATTATACTCCCTCCGTCCCATAATAGATGTCACAATTTCCTTTTTAGTTTGTCCCACAAAAGATCTCACATTTCTTTTTTTTGAAAAATTTCCCTCTCACATTAATACAAGTATATTATTTTCTCTTTCCACTTAACACACAAAACATCTTCTAAAATCTCGTGCCATTACTCAAGTTTGTCATCTATTATGGACAGAGGGGGCATTATTACACGAGAGTTGTTGAGATCTCAAGTTGAGCTGTTCGGAAAGAGTGCTCCTCCTTTTCTTTAAAACACCTAATTTTAATATTTTAATAATATATGAAAATGACTTGGTACTGCTGCTGAACAAGGTGCTCTTGACCAGGTGCATTTCTTATATTTCCCAGTCCTCTTACTCTCTCTCTTAGGTCTGTTTGTGGATGAAAAGTTAATTTAGGCTTTCTTGTGACTTTTTTTTCACTGGTAATTTTCATGATTTATTTAAAAAGAACTTGGAAGCCTTTATCAAGATAAAAGAAATGCATAGGTCATGCATGTTTCTGTGTCATGCAAGCATATGCATATCATGTCTGAAAAACATATTTACTTTTAACTCAAGTGGATGATGAAGTTCCTTCCAGAGTATATTAAGTGGGTCTTAAATCCTTATTGTAGGGCCGCATGAGTTATATGTGTGGAGAGTTACAAAGGTCTCTTGATATTTTCTATGTGGTGAACGTGGGGTCTGTTGATGTTTTCTCTGTTGAATGGGCTTTACTTATTAGAGCAATACTACTAGCAAATAACTGATATAAAAAATTTAGTTAAGTCTTGTGTTATTTTAGTCCATTTTATATGAGTTTGGAATTCATATTGCTTGTATTTCATCCTTGTTGCATTTTAACCTCATTTACAGGCAGTCCAAACCATTGATGGGGAAATGGATCAACAACTTTCTATTAGGAGAAAGCATAGAGACAGTGTTGGTGTTGCTTTTTATTATGCTAGCCTTTATGCCCAATGTCAAATGAGTATTTTACCTGAGGCCCTTCGTCCTAAGCCAGGCCACCTGTCTCATGCACAACAGCGAGTTTATGAGGTGATTCTTTGACAAATTCTAGGACATCTAAGTTGATTCACGTGGTCAGATATGTCTTATCTAGTTCATCTTTGTGATCTTTATTTGTATCTCATTTCCTTTTGTCATTTTGTTTGCAGGATTTTGCTCGGTTCCCAGGCCAGAATCGTTCCACCCAGAGCTCAAATGCAGTCCCAGTTGGCCACTCATCAGAAGGTGGATTGTCCCGACAATTTGCATCTACTTCTGGCAAAATGAGTGGTAGCATTTACTCATCTGGCCTTGTTAGCACTGGATTTGGTGCTATGCCCCAGGCACTGGAAATTGACTCTGATGAGATAGCGCCTGTTCGATGCCAGATTCCTGCAAGGTTTGTTTAGTTAATGGTTTTATTTGATTTTTATATAATTTATCAATTATTAGTTCTTGTTTTCCTATGAATAAGACCTGAGAGCAACAAAAACAAAAAGGAATCAAATTAGTAAAATTATGGTGATAATTTTTCAGTGTTCCCTCATCTCATATTTCAATTGGCGATGGTCCACAAACTCCAGAAAATGACATCATTCCTTCATTCCTTTCTGCATTGGACACTGGTATGCTACAGATAGAACCTTCCCATTCTGCAAAAGTGAGTACATTCTGTTTATGTATCTGTCATTGTTTGCGTGTGCACTTTTCTAACATAGGAATTCACAAATGCAGGAACCTGGAAATGCTTCACATCCTACTAATGCAACTCTGGCTTCTGAGCATTCTGGGACAAATGTCTCTGAGCCATTAGTAACCACTGGTGACACATTGTGTAACTACCAGACTATCTCAGAGAAGGTATATTTACTATCCGCCGTGCATGTTGTATGGATTTAACTCGTTTTGAGAGTTTCTTGTGACGGTATTCTTTATTTTGGCTTTTAACAAACTTGTAACAAACCCCTTTCAGCTAGAAAATCAGTTGGCTAATGAAGCGAAAGAGGTTGAGATTCAGGTAAAAAAAGGCTATGTCATGTTTATATAATTATTATTATTATGTGCTCGCCAATTCTACCCATGTCTTTAACTGAATTTTTCATTTCTCTCATACAAACTTTGGTTATAACTTATAAATAATTTGAAGAGATATCAGAGTTTAACAATCTTGTTGATGCTCTGGAAAAGCATGTCTGCTTTCAGTTATGTCCAAGATATAATACATTATATTTGAGTCCCTAACTATTTTCCTAATTTTCAGCTTACTGCAAGACCTGAATCCGCAGAGTCATTACAACAGCTGATTGAAATAGCTAAGAACCCTGCTAATGCTGGAAATTTGTCTCCTTCGGCTGTTGGTAAAGAAGAAATTGCACGAACCTCCAGGGACAAAAAGGTTCGCAGAAATTTCTTTTCTCTCACACTTGGTGCATTCCAACACACACATTCGCACTATCTAAAACCTTTTTTTTAGTTGGTGGAACCTGGGCTTCATGGGACAAGCAGGGAAGAATTCAGTGTGACAGAATTGGTGGATTTTGATGCTGCTGGTTTCTCTGAACAGGTACTAAATATTGGATCTACCTAGCATTTTATATTTATGTATGCAGGCAGCTGTAGTACAATGATGGTTTTGGAAGATATTTGATTGTTTTATGTATTTTATTTGTCATATGGGGAGGTTTGATAATGCTTCTGCCCTCTAAAACATACTAAATAATGGTTTTATCTCCCAACTCTTTCTCTTTGTCTCCCATGTCTTGTGATTATGCTTGAAATTGACATTGTATATAACCTACTTTGTTTTTATTCATAAAAGAAGGATGTGCTTTAGAGATTTTTCTCAATTTTATCTCCTGAACATAAATGAATGCTTTGGAATTTTTATCTACTGATAACATACATTGCAGTCCCAGCAATTTGTCTTCTTGTCTTCAAATTGACTTTCAAGCTCAAAAAAGGGCGCATTGGCATACACAGTTTAACATTTAACTGATTCCCTGAAACCTCCTTAACTGAGTATTCCCTCCGTCCCATTTTAAATGTTTAATTTCTTTTGGGAAATGTTATTTAGGAGAGAAGGTTAATTGGATTATTAAGTGGTGTCCCAGGGACCACATGTATACTGTTAAAAAAGTGATATGGCCCATTTGATGTTATCCTAAAAATAGAATGAGACATCTCGTGGAACAGCCCAAAATGGAGACGGATGGAGCATTTCGTAACAAGCTTTGAGGTTATAGTTACATTTTTGTTAATCAACATTAACTAGAAGTTCAAATCTTATTGTATTTTTCACATATGCAGGTTACTGCTTTGTGAATGCTTTATTTAGTAGAGATACTTCTCCCATACTACTCTGTTAAAGGAAGTCAGATCTTTTTCCTTTTTAGAAAAATTACAATTTTTAGTTGCCATGGGTTCCCCATTTTCAAATCATATGTTCTGACCTTTGGTTTTGAAATTGATAAACGACTTAGGTATTTGGGTTGTTTGCTGAATGGTACCAAATATGTGAACTTCCTGGAGCAAATGATGTGGCTTGTGCTCGCCACGTCTCACTCTTGCAACAGAGAGGGCTGCTTAAAGGAGATGATATGACTGATCGATTTTTCCGCAGGATTATGGTGAGCTCCTATTCCGCTCTTACGGTAATAAACGATTTAGTTCAAGTGTAATGGGTATTTTATTTATTACGGCCTGAATTCAGGAACTCTCTGTATCACATTGTCTATCATCGGAGGATATAAATTCTAGCCCTTGCCCTTCTACTCAAGGACAACCACTATCATTCCTCGCTATTGATATATATGCGAAGTTAGTTTTCTCAGTTCTGAAGGTAGCATCTCATATTGGTACTTTAGGGATACAGTCTCTGTAACCTCAGTCCTTCATACTATCTGTGTTAACTCTTTCAAACCTTCCAGTTTTGCCCTGTGGATCAAGGCTCGAGGAAACTTTCACTTCTGCCAAAGGTACGACTTTGAGATCAGAGCTTGATTGTTTAATGTTAAGTGTCTAGATTTTTAATCTACTCTACCATGGCTGCTTAAGGTTCTTGCTCTCACGGTGAAATTTATTCTAAAAGATGCTGAGGAGAGAAAGGCGTCATTTAATCCAAGGCCCTACTTTAGGTTGTTTGTTAATTGGCTGCTTGATTTGTGTTCATTGGATCCTGTATTTGAAGGTGGCAATTTCCAGGTACTGTATTTTGGCATTTAATTCAGCTATAGGATCATAAGTTTGCTAGCTTTCTTTTCATTCAGAGATTTCATTCCTAGCCTTGGTGTCTTTTTAACTAAAGCTATCTGTGTCGTACAACTACTATTTTCTAACTAAAGAATAAAATTATTTTCAGGTATTGACTACTTTGGCGAATTCCTTCCATGCAATTCAGCCTCTCAAGGTCCCAGGGTTCAGGTATGTGCGAATGGTTGTCTAATTGCTTCTATTGATCCAGGGAGAATGTATGATGTGGACCATAAGATAAACTTAAAATTACTTGCTGCTGTCTTCGTAAGAATTCAGCTTTAATTGTTTGCATATGGGATCTGCATATTGCTTTTGAGTCGCTTTGCTTAGCTTCAAATTGATTTGATTTTGGTTGAACAATATTATATTGCTCACTTATACAATTGACACAAACTCGCATCTATAGCACTCAATCTATTATTACATTCTGCTTTCCCGAATAAATTATACTCCTACTATATAAATCTTAGGTCTTTCACATCTAAGAATAACTTGTGGTTACTATTCCTGATTCTATTTTCTTCTGCCCTGAAAACTGCCTGGTGAACCAATACCTATGAACCAATTTTCTTCAGAATTTTGGAATATATGTTGTCATGAATGCTTCGATTTGTTTTGTTTGTTCTTTATTTTTATTGATGAAATGAAAAATCAGCTGCTTACTTTGAGGGATGATAATATTATTCCTTCCAGTACCATAGGGTTACCTAAAGCTGCTCAATTTTGTATGACTGACTTGTCTAGCTGCTTTCAGCTTTGCGTGGCTCGAGTTGGTTAGTCATAGAAGTTTTATGCCAAAGCTGCTTGCTGCAAATGCACAAAAAGGATGGCCATATATTCAGAGGTTACTGGTGGACTTGTTCCTGTTCATGGAACCATTCCTGAGGAAGGCTGAACTTGATGAACCGGTTTGTATGCAGTTCTTAGACTATTTCCATGTTCTCAACCATTATTGTATGTTGATATTGATGCAATATGAATCTTGTATATCTCTAGGTGAAATTTCTGTACAAAGGAACACTCCGAGTGTTGTTGGTGCTACTTCATGATTTTCCAGTGTTCCTTTGTGATTATCATTTCAGCTTTTGTGATGTCATCCCCCCCAGATGCATACAAATGCGGAATATAATCCTTAGCGCATTTCCTCGCAATATGATGCTTCCAGATCCTTCTACTCCCAACTTAAAGGTCCATAACTGAACTTAATATTATCTATTGCTTGGACTGTAAAGTTGGTATCTGAATGCCACATTATGTGATGATGTAGATTGACCTTCTGGCGGAGATTAATCATACGCCGAGAATTCTTTCAGATGTTGATACCGCACTTAAAGCAAAGCAGATCAAGGATGATGTGGACGAGTATCTTAAGGTAAAAGACCAGAAGCAAATTAATGAATTTCAAAACTTTTTCTGTGGTTCTTATGTTATAAGCAATTTCTGTTGCAGACTAGGCAACAAGGATCCCCGTTTCTCACTGAGTTGAAGCAGAAGCTTCTAATCTCTACAAGTGATGCTGCTTGTGCCGGGACTCGTTACAATGCTCCTTTAGTTAACTCCCTTGTTCTTTGTGTGGGGCTGCAGGTCTGTCATTCTAAATTCCAGTTCCTATTACACTACTGTTTCTTGAATATTTGCTATTTTTTCCCTGTTTACCTTGTATGTTTGTGGTCTTCTTTTTATTAATTGAAACAAAATATCATTTCAAAATGTTTTTAGGCTATTCAGCAACTGCAAGCGAGAAAACCCCCTCATGCTCAAACCATGGGTAATATGAGTGCATTCTTGGAGAGTGCTGCTCTGGATGTTTTCCAAACGTTAATAATGGATCTTGATAGAGAGGGCCGATACCTGTTCCTGAATGCCATTGCCAACCAATTGCGCTATCCAAATAACCATACCCATTTTTTCTCCTTTGTTCTTCTTTATCTGTTTGCTGAATCAAACCAGGTGCGAATTGTTTGGCTCCCTTAACGCTCTTAGAAATTTTGCTTGATCAAAATCTCAACATTGGTGGTGTATATATGTTGTCGTTTTGATGCAGGAATTGATCCAGGAGCAGATTACTAGAGTCTTGTTGGAACGTTTGATTGTCATTAGGCCTCATCCATGGGGTCTTAAGATGACATTTATTGAGCTAATCAAGGTAACATGTGATTAAAATTTTTCTTAGGTTTCATAAGTGTTTTTTTCTTCTCCTGAATTCCTAAGATGGGTGGTGCTTTGAACGTCCGACAGAATCCGAGGTATAACTTCTGGAGTAGGTCGTTTACGAGGTGCACACCTGAGATCGAGAAGTTGTTTAAATCAGTATCTTGGTCGTTTGGGGGCTCCAAACTTGTTGATGACAGTGTAGTACCTGACACCCTTCATTAAACAAACCTGTTGTGAATGTAAATTCTCCATTTCCTTAATATTTACTATCCCTTGAACATATATCTCAAGTTTCTTCTCTACAATTGAATCGTTTTATGAATTTCTCTATGTTGCTAATTACTAACCTTCAAGTGTGGTTCAATTTAACATTTGTTGTTATGATTGGGGAACGAAGCTTAGTCATTAAATTTAGCATTTTTGGCCAATAACAATATGGAGTGTCGAAAGTGCTATAAAAATTCAAGTTACATGCGTAAAATGTGGAGATGGATATACTATAAAAAAGTGAGTTGAATGGTTAAAGCAAAATTATCCCGAAAAACAGAATACATAAAATGAGTCTCTCTCCTAGAAAATTGAGGTAGAATCAGTGAATTCTAGTCTTTGCGAGCAAAGTAGAGTTTGCCCATGACATGAAGGACTGCGACAAAAGCTATGAAACCGATGCTCATAACAAGCACAACATTTGGGGAAATCTTGAGCCCAGGAGCATCATCTGTGTAGAATTGGAGCATTGTTCCACTTGCTCCACCGGCAGCCCCTCCTGCGCCGCCTCCACTTCTCCTCCTACGGAGGTTCGCTGCTGCAGCTGCTGCACTTCCCCTCTGAGGAGCCGCTCCACCCGTTGCCATTTCTGCACAACAACTTTGTTACTTCAATACAAAATTTGATTTTAATTACCAGATCTTATCCGTATATTACTTCGTCCCAACAGAGTATGCCTTGTTTCTTTTTTAATCCATCTCACGAGAGAATGCACTTTCAAATTTTGGAAACTGTTTATTAGCCTAAGACTCTAATTAGGTTAGGTGAGATCATTTCCTCCTAATAATATTTTAATTACTTTTTCTTTCTACGTCTCTATTAGCATTGAAACTTGTTTCCAACCAATTGTGCATACACAAAATTTGATTTTAAGTAAACGATATTACCGATAATTAGCAGATCAATATTCTGCAGGAGTATAACAAACCAAGTCATCCAACAGATTAATTACCAGATCTCATCCGTTCAAAAGCCAAACAAACAATTCGAAAAATGTAAAGCAACAACTGAAAAAATTGAGCAACAGGTATACTTGAATTCGCTCTAGAACCAGATTGAAATCTAATTCCGCCATATAAATCAAGATAATCAGAAAATTGGCAAAAACCTTGAGAAAGATTTAAGAGATTTAGGGCTGACCTTGAATTGAACTTGATTTTGTCTCTCTAAAGTCTTCGTAAATTCAGATCGATCGCAATTGAGGTGATACAAATTTGCCGTTATATATTGCTCAATAGAACTTCGTTAGGGGTTCGAACACATGCGCAAAACCAATCATATCCTGACACGTATACCAAGTCGACGGATCCTAAGCCGAGTCATACAAGGCGGCATTTTGGTTCGAATTTCTGAAATTATATATTGGTGGTATAATTGAGTTATTATGTTTTTAATCATAAATAATAACTCAAAAATCTCTTTCACAAATTACTTTCTCTCGGTATAATAATAATTTTTTCAGGAAATTACTTTGTCTCGGTATTTTCGGGTTTTTTGAATAATCACCAAGTAAAGATTTCCTATTCCATGTCACAAAATCATATTTTAAAGCATTATGTGACATAGTATATTGGATTGGATATACTACTATATTTTGTTATTTGACGCTTATGCTTGTCATACCATTTTTTCTATTTATTTTATAACCACAGTTCCGATATCACACAAAATTGTTTTTATTTAAATCCAAGTCACTAGCTTCTCTTTCTAGTTAGACTTGCTATTAAAATATTAAATCAAAATGCAAAAATCGAGTATGGAAAAATAATGCAAACGGAGTATTTAGTAAAATGTGATTGAATTGAGTTAAAGATAGTCAATGCAAAGTGCAGAGTATTTACATGATAAAACATACCAATACAACCATCTCTTTAATAAGTTAAATGTATATTAATTGAAAAATAATAATGTAAATCACAATAATCCGAATTTTGAAAACTTGTGAATAATTCTTTTGAACAAATAAACCCTAAGAAACTAAATGAGAATGTCATAGATGCATCACATTAAATTTTAACCAATATTTGAGTTACTATATATTACAACAATTACTCCAAAAAAAATTAAACATTTATTCATATATATAGCATAAATGATAAATGAGTTAAATGAGTCTATTTTTTTAGTGGAAAGAGAGAGTACAATAGTGACATATTGTATACTGATAAGGAAATTCTGAAAGAACTTTAACTTTCCCAATCACATAATTTCATGTTCCACAACAAAATCCATAAATAACTAGCTGATAAATAATTTACTAAATCCTTTATTTACTTTTTATTTATGTACTATTGAATAGTAAATGTACCAAGCTCCAGCTTCTGAGGTTATAAACTCCCACACATTGCTGTGAATCTGTCCATGCATTATTATCCATGCTAAACAACTGCACCACTACAGCAGCCAAGCAAAGCATTATCTCTAAAAGGTTTTGACAAATGACAATCAACCAACTTCTCATTAACGTAACAATGCATCAATCTTCGTTGTATAATCATCATACAACTTGAGTTCCACACAGAGGTATTGACTGCAAAAGTGCAAAAGTTCATTGATGAAAGCAGTAGACTTTTGTTTCTTTTCTTTGTTTTTTTTTTTTGAGGAGGAGATGGAGTCGTTTCTGATATACGTTTTTATCTCGGGTTCAAAATATTTAATCGGTTAAGAAAATATATTTGATTTGATGATTAATAAGATCCATGCTTGTCTGAGTTGGGCATTAGAGGAGAAAACTTTCATTATCGATGTGAGATCAAATACCGAAACAATTGTTCTCCAATGGATTGTATAAAATGAAAAATTAATTTCAATCAACATATCCTAAAACTAAAATTTCAATCACTAAATTTTTTTTAAGTACTAATTATACTCCCCAAACAAAAAGTGGGATTTATGAACTTTTCATGTTATGGTCACGCCCCAGATCTGTGCCATACTGGACTCAAGAAATAAATCAATGTCAAGACCCAATACAAACCCTTGCACTGTTCCTGGTTAAGCCCAATATTATATAACAGGAAAATTGAACAAAGACTTTCTACATCCAACAAGAAACATTTTGTGTTTATTTTCAGAACTATTGATAAGACAATTGTGTTTATTTTGAAGTATTTAGTACTAGTAAACCAAAAAAATTAATTTTAGCAATGGAAAGTATGAGTTTTAATAGTATTAAAAGAATTTGATAAAATAAGAGAGATATGGAGAGAAAAATTTGGTTAAGTATTGTTGATGAAAATGAAAGCCATCTTATTAAAGAGAAAATCTTTACAATTAATAGATAGAGAGTTAGAGACTAATTTTGGTATGTCAATGAAGAAATAAGACTATTTATTTGTAGTTGATAATATTTAAATTGCAAACAATTTAAACCACAACCAAACTACATCTCTTGCTATAGTAGTTGATTAGTTCGCAGCGGCGATGTGACCATTCCACCATCATGACGGCGGCAACAGAAGGAAGTTTGGGTGGGGGCGGCTCAAGAAAGTAGTATTAGTGAGATATAAACAATAGTGAACTATGTAAATGGTCCTTGAATTTCAGAGTTTTCACCTTTTCAATCTCTAGACTTTAAAAATATCTTGAGAGATCTTTGGACTTAGACGTAACCACATTTTGTTCTGTCTTCACTTTTTTGACATATTTATGGATCTAAATGGCCTCAAACCATGGAGGGCATTTAATTATTTTTGTAAACTACACTAATTTTTTCTCTCACTTCTTAGCTTTAAAATTACCCTGAGCGATCCCTGAACTTTGATTAATCACATTTTTATCCTTTTGAAAATATTTTCAGACCTAAAAATATTAAATTTATGTATATTTATGAATTACATAGCTAGTATTTAAAATATAAATGCTCCACATCAATTTTTTATGACGTTTCATCATTTTATAAATCTTGAATTGATTTCACTAGTTCTTCGAAATATATAATGCTTATTAATTTATATTTATGCATGATAACACAGTATTAATTATTTTATTTATTTTTTACAATTTATTCAGAACATGTCATAGATATATTATTGTCAATTATTAATTCAATGGTTAATACAAATTTAAATATTAAAAAAATATATTCAAATTATACATCCTCAATCCTAAAATATTAAAACAAAGCTACCGTATTGATTTTATTTAATTCATGAATATATTTATAGTTATGAATGTAGTACTTTATCTAACATTTTAGGTCCGAAAGTAGTTAAAAAGAAAGTGAAAGGATAAATAATGTGATTAAATCAAAGTTCAAGGATCACTTAATTAGGTTATTTTTGAAATTGAGAATTGAGAAAAACAAAATTAGTAGAGTTTATAAAAGTGCAGAAATGCCCTCCAAGCTTTGGAGGTATTTTGGTTAAAAAACATAATAAAAAATGAAAAAAAAAACAAATATATAATAACATTAAAGTTCAGGAATTATCTTTTTAAAACTCATAAACTAAAAAGGCGTAAACCCCAAAATGAATTCACTCTTTAAACAAAATACATGTAAGTAGTAGTATTAGAGCATCCGCAACGCTGCCTCGTTGCAGACTCGATCTCGTCTCGACGAGACGAGACGGCATCGAGACAGCGTTGCGGCTCCCGTCTCGTCGAGACGAGACGAGATGTCTCGACGCCCAATGCGTCCCGGCGAGGCAAGTCTCGAGCTCGCGAGACACGCGCCCGGCGCCACGTGGCGCGCGCGGGCTGCTGGCGTGACGCCCACTCGCCGACCCGCGAGTGGGCGTCAGATTTATGACGTCATAATTCAATTTTTTTTAAAAAAAAATCAGATTTTTCAAAAAAAAATAAAAATAAAAATAAAAAACGGTAATATTACCGTTGAACGGTAATATTTTTAATTTTTTTTTTTTTTATATATTCTATATATACTCTTCTCCATTCTCCATTTTACACACAAACACACATTTATTCTCTCATCTCTCTTTCTTTCCTCTCCAATCACTTCTATAAAATCATTCCTTTATTTTTTTCTTCTCCCAAATTTAATCAATTATGGATCCATTTGAGCAAATGCGTCGAATAATGGAAGAATCGCTAGAAGCAGATCGACGTAGGGAGGAGGAAGCCGCCGCGCCTCCTAGGCAACGCCGGACATACATCCACCGTAACCGGGAGGAAGCCGCCGCAAGGTTGGAACGTGATTACTTCAGTCCGAACCCGGTGTGGGGAGATATCTACTTCCGTCGCCGTTTCCGTATGTCACGCCCGCTATTTTTGCATATCGCGAATACATTGGCGGCACGGGAAGAGTTCTTCAGAGAAGGGTTCGGCGCTGTTGGCCGTCCTAGCCACACGACGCTCCAGAAATGTACTGCGGCGATCCGTCAGCTTGCTACTGGACAAACGACGGATGCGTTCGACGAATACCTGCACGTCGGAGAATCCACTGGGCGACTTTGTTTGTTGAACTTCTGCAAAGGCGTCCGGGCAGCCTTCACCGCCGAATTTCTGAAGAAGCCAACCACCGCAGATTGTCAGTTTCTGCTCCGTCTTCACGAACAAGTGCACGGATTCCCCGGGATGCTCGGGAGTGTCGATTGCATGCATTGGCAATGAAAGAATTGCCCTGTGGCGTTGAAGGGGTCATACACGAGCGGCCACAAAGGCACCCACCCCACCGTTATACTCGAGGCCGTCGCCGACTACCGGCTATGGATTTGGCATGCGTATTTCGGGGTCCCCGGCTCGAACAACGACATCAACGTGCTCAACAACTCCGACCTCTTCGCTGAAGTTCTGAATGGTAAATCGCCGGCCATCAACTTCGTCGCTAACAATCGCCAGTATAAAATGGGGTACTATCTTGCCGACGGCATCTATCCGAAGTGGCCAACCTTCGTGAAGACGTTCAACAGGCCTACGGACGAAAAGCAGTCTCTTTTTGCGCAGAAGCAAGAGTCTGCTCGCAAGGATGTGGAGAGAGCGTTCGGGGTTCTCCAAGCTCGATGGAACATTATCAAAGCCCCGGCTCGACAGTGGTTTATAGAGAATATGGTCGACATCATGTATACGTGCATAATCTTGCACAACATGATTGTCGCCGACGAAGGACCTGAGGCGGGAAATTGGTTCGACCCTGAAACCCCGGGAAGCTCAACCGCAAGTAGTCCGCCTCGAACGGGAGTGCATCCGTCTTTGCAAGAGCGGTTGTCTATTCGGGCAAGGACACGTGATTCTACCGCCCACGCCCAACTCCAGGAGGATCTAATGGAGCACATTTGGGCAAAATTTGGCAACCATTAGATGATCGTCACTAGAGAACTCCTTCTTCTGCTTCTTTGCCTCCATTTTTTTTTTATTTGAGTTTAAGTGTGCAATTTGTAATTTCTAGTTTTTTAATTATGTCTTTTTTATTTTTTTATGTATTTTAAATTGTAATTTTATTTTATTTATAATGAAGTGTGTTTTTTATTAATTGAATTTGTTGGAATTAAAAATAAAAAATGAAATTGAATGAATAGTTAAGAGATGGTTAAGAGATGGAGGGTTGCAGGTGTTGTCTCTTAGTTAAGAGATGAGCTGAAAAGTACAGTGGGGCCCATGAATAGTGAAGAGATGAGACGGTTAAGAGACGGATAAGAGATAGCGTTGCGGATGACCTTACGTTTTGGGGGAATAGTAATCCAAGCTATAAATTGGATCGCTTAAATAAATCCCAATTTGACCCAAAATAGGACATCCCCAGTGTGACAAAAAGATTGACGGAGGCATTCCTATTCGATTTCAAATTAGCATCTTTCAAATGTGTGTTACATATAGTATGTAATTTTATTATATTGAGACCAATGACTTGAGTGTAATGCTATGCATACAAATAAGGAGTACTATGATTTACGAATTCTGTGTGCTAGATTATAGTAAAAACGAACAATAAATTACGCACTGCACGATAAAAGCTACTACCTGACTACCACTACATTTATAAAACAAACATTTCCTATATATAGATACTTTGTAATTATATATTCTTTTTATTCCATTAAAATGAAGCATTTTCAAATTTTATTACTCTACTAAAAAGGAAATATTTCTTTAACTTAAAACAAGATTATCTCTACCCCTTTTCTTTTTCTATTTAACTTATTAAATTTCAATATATAAAATCTAATTTTAAAAAAAAATCGAATAAGGAAGTGCGTAAATAACATCTAAGTCATCATTCACATGAGTAGAGAGATGCTCACGGTTCCGGTTCCAAAACCGGCGGTTACGGTTACGGTTCGGAACCGCCGGTTTTTCGGCAGTTTTTTACGGTTTTTCACGGTTCCGAACCATCGTTTTGCGGCGGTTTTTGGCGGTTTCGACTCGGTTTCACGGTTTACCGGCAGTTTTTTGCGGTTCGATACAGTTTTGGTTCCGGAATTTTGGAACCAGAATCGAACCACGGTTCCAAAAGTGACGGTTTCGGTTCGATTTAAATCTCACGGTTTCGGTTCGGAACCGGAACCGCCGGTTGCGGTTCCGCAGTTAACCGCCTGAACCGAAAACCTTGGGTATCTCTATACATGAGTCATGAGTTAATGCTGCCTCCGTCCCACAAAAGATATCACACTTTCCTTTTTAATTTGTCCTATAAAAGATGTCATATTTTCATTTTTGAAAAAAGTTTTCTCTCACAACAATATAAATATATATTTTCTCTCTTCATCTAACATACAAAATAAAATCTCCTAAAATCCTGTGTCATTCCATAAATATGACATTTTTGTAGGACGGAGGGAGTAAAATGAAAGCGTTCAAAAAATTACTATTATTTGTGAAATTATTCATTTAATAATGTGTAAACAGTTCCACTATCAACCTCGATAAAATAAATTGAAGATCTCCTAATCAGTGAATGAAAATATCAAAGTGTACATGCATTATTTAATTAATTAACGTAAGAGGGAACGCTTATCCTGAGAGTGAAATGACAGCTTATACAGAGCGCGTGGAATTTTATGTGGACCTCTCTCCATCTCCGTGTCTACAGCGGCTTGAATGCACGCGACGTGTCGCAATGATTCATCCCCTGCTCCCGTACAAAGTTTACATTCCCGACGCGCAATCCGACTCACCTGCTGACACGCGCTACCAAAATCTCGAGTTCACGTACGTGCCTTTCCCAAAAATCAGTTTGTAACAGAGCCACGGTTTAGTTATTTTTCCAATATCAGTACTCCAAAAATAAGTGAATTTCTGTTTTTCCAATTTTGCCTATTTCTCGCGGATTACGCAATGCATGACGTAATTCTATGAATCTCAATTCACTCCAAAATCAGTTCTAAAATTGATAAACAATGATTTCAACATGCCAACTTAGTAGTAGTAGATTATTAGGTGGACATCATTTAATGAGACGCTTCTCATTATCAAATACTTTGAGCGGCACGTGATTTCACGTAAGCTTTATTTCGTGGATCGATAAGAAATAATAAAGTAAGAGAAAGAAATAAAATAAAGATAAAAAGTGTTTTTATTTTTATTTTATAAAATGTCTTTTTATTTATAGTAACGATCTTGATGAAATGTGAGTCATCATTTGAGGGAGTATCTCTTATGTATTTTTAAGGGTATCCATAAAAGCGATTTAATTTATATGGAGAGTTGTGTCTTAATTATTAATGACCTCACATTATTTTTATCTAATTTTTTTATTCAATCTCTTAAGTTCTTAACTAAGAGATATCATCTACAATAATTTATCTCATTTCTTTTTAACTATTCATAGGTTCTACTCCCTCCGTCTCTTACTAAGAGTCATATTTTACTATTTTCGTCTGTCTAACAATAAAAGTCACATTTTATTTTTACAATAGATGGTTAGTAGGGTCCACATTCCATCAACTTATTCTTCTCATATTTTATTTTAAAACTAATATATATAAGTGAGACTCATATTCCACTAACTTATTCAACTCACTTTTCATTACATTTTTTAAAACCTGTGCCGAAACTAAATAGGACTCCTATTATTGGACGGAGAGAGTATTATTTTATTTCTTCTTTATTTTATTTTTACTCAATCAATTTAATTTCAATTAAAAAATACTGTATTAAATATATAAAATATTCTATAGTAGTTTTAAAAAAATGAATTTTAAAATTGAATTCCATTTTTCCTTTTATGGCTAAACAAATATTCATTCGAATTTCCAATATTATTTGATCTTTTTGTGACTTTTTGGTTTATAATGGAACAATTAATAAATTATTCACAAATAAATTAAAATCGTATGTTAAATGAATTGTTACATAAATTTGTTATAAAGTTAAATTTCTATCATATGAAATGATATTGTATTTGTATAAGTTCTTTAATAAATTAAAAACAAACTTATGATGTACTACTCATTGTAGTTAGTTCATAAAAAATGAATTAGGGAACTAATTGTAGATTCAAAGTCTCACGGGTTAAACATTTTAAATACTTCAGAAAACAAAGCTCGCAAATCTAAAATAAATTATTTAATGTTTCAAATTATTTTACCTTTAATTCAAAATTAACTCAATTAAATTACATTTATTAGTATACTAAATTATAAAAATAAATTGAATTATAATCCGATTCCCAGTTAGGAACCGGTCGATTCCGGTTCCGAACTGGAACCGATTTGATTTAAAAAGTTAGGACCGGTACCGGAACCGGAATCGGATTTTTCAGTTCCAGTTCCTCAATTAACCGATCGGTTCCGGTTCCGATTCCGATTAACCGAGAACCGGAGAACCGTTTAAGCACCCCTAATTTGTACATTAAATACTTCTCCATATGATTCATTCTAACTAAATTCACAAATCATAACAATCATTTGACCATGCCGTAGTTGACTGCAAATCAAGCTTTTGCACTGAACAAGATATTACATGCGGTTTTCAAATTATCGATACCACTTGGAGTAGAACTGAAACTTCAACCTAGATCACTTTGGGAAATAATATACTCCCTCCCCACCGTCCTAAGTTAATTGGGTAATATTCCTTTTCTATTTGTCCCATGTTGAGTCATTTTATTATTTAGTGAAAATTTTATTTACTCTCTTATTTTACTATTTCTTTCTTCTTTTTAATTTTATTCACTCTGTTACTTTACTCTCTCTACTTTAACCTTTAATAAATCAATTTCTTAAATCTCGTGTCCAAAAGAAATACCTCAACTACCTTGAGACGAAGAGAATATAATTATGTGATTCTCACGATTTTTTATTATACACAATAAATAATTACATAATTTAAAATAAAAAATAGTTAAAATAGTATTAGGGCATTCACAATAAAGGATTCCAAAATCAGCCACAAAATTAACTATAATTCATTTTTCCTTTATCACGCTAAAATTTTAAGCCACAATATCTGTAATAAGTCAGCCCCAAAAATAGTCACAACTAATTTCACCATTTTTCATCTTTTTTTTAAAAGTTTTTGCTACAACAACTAATTTTAAGCCACAACATCTATAACAAGTCAGCCCCAAAAATAGTCACTAATTTCACCACAGTCTTCAAGCATTAGTGTAACACTCTGGACAAGAGCAGGGAGTGACGCATTGCAGAGGTACATGGAGTGACGCGATGCAGAGGTACGGACAAGGAACGACTCCTACATCTGAAGCGTGCGTTTGAGTGATGACAAAGCACGTTGGAAAGACTTGTGTTGGTCTGTGAGGACAACCGCCAGTCTAAGTCGGGTCGTTACAATTCGTGCCCAATTGTATCAGCAACATGGGAACACTAATCAAATTGACGTGTCTCGTCTCCATAAACCAACTACCTAATTGCAGTCGTGCACATCTACAATATCGAGAGTCCGAGCCTGTCGCTACTAATACGCTCGGATATTGCACGGTTTTAAGGCCGTTATTTGGTCCGTTTTTTATATCAAAGTCACTCTACACGTCCATTATTTGCATATTTTGTCTATTTTGGTATTTTGGCGTGTTTTGTGAGAAATGTGTATAATTGAGCCAAAAAAGGGAGCCAAAACGCAAAGTCTGGAAATCTGGAGCCAGACGGCAACCGGCGGGCAGAGCAGTGCAGCTGTCCGCCTCGAAAAATTACACTTGGAAGAGACGTCTCGCCCGGCGACCGCCGGAAGTCGTGCGGCGGTCCGCCGCCGAAGGAACAGAGTCTCTGGACTCCAACGCGGCGACCGCCAGCCAAGGTGCGGCGCCCCGCCGGAGAAAGGCGGCGAATCCGAGATGCCCTAGATTTGCTCCAAGATTTACCATATTTTGAAGATCTTTTCCTTCTACAGCAAGGATTGGTTTTCCCCTATAAATAAGACCTCAAGCTTCATCAAACTAGAGAGCTTCTACTTGCAAAATAATTCACAGAGATCAAAAGCTAGAGTACTTCAATTGTGCAAGGAGTTGGAGAAGGATTTCAAGAATATCAAGAACGACAAGGATTCAACTTACGGGTTTTATTTGCTTTAGTTTTATGTTCAAATTGTTTTCCCTTCAATCTATGTATTTAGCTTATTGCATTATGTGTAACTAAATTCATAGGATTCTAGAAATGTGTTAGTAACGACTTTGGTTATACAATTCCTTTTTTTTATTTAATATCCGTTTTGTTTTTACTTTGTTTCTTCCCTAAGTAATTCTGATGTTGCATGATTGAGTGACACAATCTTGTATGATTTAATATAGCTTGCTTCATAACTGTGAGAGAGTTCTAGCGAGTTAGATTCACTTAGTAGACGCTGGAGTTAGCTTCCCTTAAAACGACACTGTTATTTGAGAGTGAGGACTTTTCAAGGGTCTTAGGAGCTTTATGGAGTTACGTGTTAGGATTGACAACCCTAATATTGTAATCAACGTTTGCATCGCATAAGCATAAGCTAGGTGATCCGTCATATCAAAGTAATAAATGTGCTAGGGTATTGTAGTTTGGAATTTGTATAACCACAACTGTGAACGCACATCCATGAGATTCCCTTATCTCTATCGATTTTCTCCGTGTTTTATTCGCATTTAGTTGTTAATTGCTTTTAATTGTTTTCGGTTTTAAAAAAGTTTCCAAAACCTTTCGTTCTTCCCGATAATAATTGAGTTCTAGTAGAGGATAGACACTTTGTGTTTGCCTTCCCCGTGTTCGATATCCCGATACTGACCTTTAACTATACTATATATACTCTGTATATTTGCAGGTTTATTTAGTGCTAATAAAAAATGCATTAGCTACGTTCAGTACGCCCCTAGCCCAACACTGATGTGAATCAAATTGTAGTCCTTATTGTATTGTTTTAACACACATTTTTAGGTGAAAAATGGACTCATTTTGATATATTGTAGGACAAAAGACCAATCCATAAGAGAGAGGAGGAAGAAAACAAAGGTCCAAATCTGATCAGTAATCAGCCCTGCAAGATTAACTTAAAATGCTTCTACAAGTCCACCATTCCATTCACCTTCGAAAGAGCTTCGCGTGGATACCTCGCACGCCTCAATCGGAGTCCGGATGAAGAAGATACGGCTGTTTTACGAAGACTGCGCAATGCAGTGCAAAACGCGCGACCTGATCGAGAGTATGACAAAACGCCCGACGTTTTTTTCAAGATGCAAATAGCCCGACCGGGCAAATGCTACTGGGCCTGTTTTTCGGGCCCTAACTATTTAAATAGCTAGGGCACGACTTTCAATGGATCTTTTGGCGGCTGGAGGCGATTCTTAGAGAGAGAAAGAGGCTTGGAGTCCATTTTTCGGAGGAAGAAGAAGAAGCTTGAGGCTAATTCTTCCCTAATCTTGCCCATATGGTAGCATTTACTTGTTTTCTTGTATTGTTGCCCACCATGAGTGGCTAGATTTTAGGGATTACTCCTAGTTTGTTAGGGAAGCTTGTAAATATGAATCTATGATTGTGTTTTGATAGATTTCCATGTTTTGGTTCTTGTCTATGTGTTTATTTCAATCCGTGTTGGGTTTTGCTAGCAAACTTAATCCGGTAAAGACCTTAACTTCAATGTCTCTTTAACTTGGAGTAGGGAGCTAACATAGATAAGGAACCCTAGGCTAAAACTGATCAGGGGATAGTCCGGGGTGGATCTTATGTGTTGAACGTTAGTAGAAGCCAATCTCGAGCTTACTATGCGACTGTAGGAGTGAGGGGTTGGTGAGTAGAGCCTAGGAGACGTGATCAGCTTATCCTGGGTGTAAAATTCCACGATCAGTGATCAGCTGCGTGAGAGCGTAAAATCAACACGATCCCGATAAATATTGGAAAGTAATTAGATTTTAGGATTCATGTGAACAAGCAACCCGAAACAAGCTAGGAGTAGTCTTTCTTCTCTATTGTGTTTCTCTTGCATTTTCTTGCCTTCTCGTTTAGTACTTCACTCGCCTCTTGATAAAAAAAAAAAATCAAAATCAAACTAATTTACTGCTTTTTTAATTAGGTTTAGTAGTTTTAACAATTAATCTCCTCCTTGTGGGTTCGACACCTTTTATACTGCATTGCACGTCTGTATACTTGCAGAGGTAGTATTTTTAGGGATTTATTACTTGTTTTGTGTACTTAAATTGTACCCTAAAAATCACAACAAGTTTTTGGCCCCACTTATTTCCACGTTGAATTTTATGTATGTCTACAACTAATATTGAATACTAATTATTTTTTTACCTCAAGCTAATAAATTTGTTTTATCGTGATGACCTAAGTTAAATAAGTTATTTTCTTATTATAAAAAATAATTTATATAATCTCTTTTCTAATTTTCTTTTCTACTTTATTCTTCACATTCATAATGTGGAGGCTAATAATATTCTACATTGGAGAATGAACAAGGGTTGCAAGCATATATATATGACTACCCCAACTCCATTAGTATAAGGCCTTTTGGGAAGTACCCCTAGAGTAAAACCGTGAAGGTTTTGCCCAAGTTTGAGGGGAGGATTGTAGGGGCAAACAATATCCCACATTGAAGAATGAACGAGAGTTGCAAGCAAATATATGTGTACCCCAACTCCATTAGTATGAGGCCTTTTGGGATACCCCAAGAGCAAAATCGTGAGAGCTTTGCCCAAAGCAGACAATATCAAACTAATATGGAGTTCGAGAGTACACCACCGATCCCCAACTGTGGTATCAGAGCCCTGGTTCAGGGCGGGGCCTGTGTGGCTTGGGGTTCGATGGATTGCGCTTGGAAGTTCTCCAATGTCTCTGTGTGAGCTCGATCAAGACCTGTGGTGACATGTAACATGTGTGGTCGACATGTGGTCTTGGTATGGTGGTCTTAGTTTGAGGGGAGGATTGTGGAGGCAAACAATATTCCACATTGGAGAATGAACACGAGTTGAAAGCATATATATATGGGATACTCCAACTCCATTAGTACGAGGCCTTTTAGGAAGTACCCCAAAAGTACAACTATGATGACTTTGTCCAAAGCGAACAATATCATACTAAAGTGGAGTTCGGGTGTGCACAGTGCACCACCAATCCCCAACACACAATATTAAAAAAGAACGCATCAATTAACTTGGTACGCAAAAAATAATGATTAGTAATGTAGTAAAAGAGATGAATTCATCTTCAACTAAACTCTTATTTAACGTTGTAAATAGAGTCTACTTGTTCTCTGTTTTCGTCTAAGTAGTCCTAATTATTACTTCATTGGTCCCATTATAAGTGATTAATTTCTTTTCAAACGAAAGATTTAAGGAAATAATATTTATTGAGTTAAATAAAGAGATAATAAAGTAAGAAATATGTAAAAATAGAGAAATTAAAAGAGAACAAAATACTCCCTCCGTCTACGAAAAATAGGTCACTTTCATTTTCTAACTCGTTTTGAAAAAATGATAATAAATAGTTAAAGTGGAGAGAAAGAAAAGTAAGAGATAGAATAATATATACAAGAGACTTCTATTCTCTCTCGTACTTTACTTTCTCTCCACTTTAAGTATTTATTATCATTTTTCCAAAACGAGTGCAGAAAATGAATTTGCTCTATTTTTCATGGACGGAGGGAGTATGATAGAGAATAAATGAATTGTTTTTAAAAAAAATAAAATTGATCATTTGTAAGGTGAATGGAAAGTCAATCACTTGTAAATCGACAATAGTGAAAATACTCCATTATTTTTTATTATTTTCCTTAAAATTTAATTAAATGTTTATAAAAATATAACCACAGAGTATTTGGCCAAGGCAACATTATGTGTTCATCATATCCTATATTTGCACGGAGGTGAAAGATCGTTAGCCATGTACTTTGTTCGCAAGAAAAAATGTTAATTTAATGTGTTAAAATTTGAAAATACATGTCACTTTGCATTAATTTAAAATTCGTGTTCAATTTCCAACTTAATTGACTCTTAAGTTGTGATTTTTGTACACATTTTCATTTTGTTTTTTACACATGCTGTCGCTGTATTCACACATTTTGATGAATCAAACATTTGATCTATAAATAGGAGAGTGTTTTATGAATTTGAATTTATCAAAACGCCTGCATCCACACATTGATTTCACTAGGTGAGGTGCTTTTATTTCAACCACTATATTTTGATTGAGACAATTTGAAAAATTAATAATCCGAAAGAAGTTGTCCTATCATTTCAGATGTTGTAAAATCTGAATACTGACCCGAAAATAAGTGCATAAAATAAGCAAAAGCACATGACATGTCATAAAATCGTAATGCTTCATTCCATTGATTATATAGAAAAATATCTCCATACTATCAATAAAACAGAATTGTTGTAACTATTTACTAGAGTATCTTTTTTTCAAAATTGAGCATGAAAAACAAACGATTCAACTACCTTGGGCCGAAAAGAGTATCCAACAATATTATACAATAAAATTTAATAAATAATAAAGATATTTAAGTATTGTTAGTAAAAAATATTACCGGCATTATTAATAAAAAAAATTTTACCATAAATAAATATGAAATAATTAGGCTGATTGAACCAAAATAAGAAAAACAAAACTATTTTCCAATGAGAAAACAAAATAAATCATGAAACTGCGTTTCTTATGGGCAGGGACAGGACTCTCTCCGTCCTTTTAAAAATAATCATTTATCATTTAATTATTATATGAGTATATAAGTTTGTCTTTTCTTATTTATGGAGTGATGTATTCTGTTTCTACCATACGTTAAACTACTTTCTTTATTTAATTACAATACTTTTCTTTAATTATTATTCATACTAGTATTACCTTTAAACGTGGGAATATTTTACATCAATTAATTTCATTAAAATTCATGTTATACATGCTATTTAATGAACGAATAAAGTATTATAGGTACATAAAAATAGTTAATAGGAATATATATTTCTGCATGAGTGTATGCAAATGATTGCATATTTATGCCATCCTTCGACCTCAAAAAAGTTATTCAGTCCACCTTTATATATTTGTGTTCAAGTACCAATTTTCCTTACAAAAGATCTCTTTCACAATTCATGCAAATAATACCATAATTTTCTTCTCATGGATCATGGACCATTCACTCTCCCTCTCCCTGTCTCTCTCTATCTCAAATTATGCTTTGTTCTTATCTTTATGAATAGTAATTAGATCCCTCTGAAAGAGCCCACACCCACATATATTGAACCTAAAAAGAAAGTATTCCCTTTTTCTATAGTATCACTCACCTTCTCTCCTTATATTTTCCCCAAATGCTCAAACACTATTCAATTTTCTATTTTTCAAGATCATAGCCATGAATCAATGTGTACCGAGTTGGGATCTCGACGATTGCTCCAAGATTAAGTACCAATCCAATTCCCCTCAAGACGTTCCTTCGTAAGCCTTCTTTATTGCTGCAAGGTCTATTTCTATGGAAACAAAGAGAGTATTAAAATATAATATTATTTCAGGTTGGACTACGAAGTTGCAGAGCTAACTTGGGAAAATGGTCAACTAGCCATGCATGGCCTCGGCGTCCCGCGCGTGGTGGGCAAACAAAGCGCGTCTGCCTCTCCCGCGACTTGGGACAAGCCACGCGCTGGCGGCACGCTCGAGTCCATCGTCAACCAAGCCGCCTTCTACCCGCCGCCGCCCGATGCCAAGTACCTGATGCCGTGGTTTGAGAGCCACTGCGCCGCGATGGCGAACCCGGGCCCCACCGGGTCCGTCACCGCCACAATGGACGCGCTCGTGCCCTGCGCCAAAAACGTCCACGGGCACGAGCGCCAGGAGTGCTCCACGCGCGTGGGCTCGTGCGCGGCGCCGCTGGACGTCGTGCGCGAGAGCGTCCAGACGTTCGGTGGCGCCGGGTTCACGTCGACGACGTCGCTTGAGAACACTATCTCCGGCCAAGAGTACACGAAGACCTCCGCCGACGACCGTGACTCCGTTTCTCTTCACAGCAGGTCTCGGGCATCTGATGTACGCTCCAACTCTTTAATCTTTTTTTTTTCTCTTTCATTTTGTCTTCAATTTTTTTCTTTTTGTTAAAAAACTGTGCATTTACGAATGTACTGCATACCAAATCCCATTTATGTTTTCTTTTTAAGTCGGTAGAAATTGCGGCATTTACCATTAAAGAAAATATAGACAATACTCCCTCTAGTTACCATTAACAATCTTTTTCATTTTTCTTCGATGCATATACTGTCATTTTATTTCATTTTTATTATTTTTGATACGCAAACCACATGACAAAATTAATATATAAAAATATAATTTATATTATAGTAATTTTTTAAATTCACTTTTCTTAACAAAATTAGATAATATTTTAAAATTTATTCTGGTCAAATATGAGATATAATTAATAACGACATTAGGGAGTGTATTTCTTATTTTTGGAATTATATTGATAAGAATTGACGTTAGAAGTTAGTAGTGTTATTTATAGCAGAATATATGTTTTGTTTGAAATATGGTAGTAGTAGTAGTATAAGAATTGGCATATAATAGTAATATTGTATTGTAGAGAAATGGAGATGAGGAGGATGGGCGAAGAAGAGACAATGGAAAATCCTCAGTTTGTACAAAAAGGAGTAGGGCAGCCGCAATTCATAACCAATCCGAACGTGTACGTTTCTTTTCTCACCATCTTTAACTTTTTTGTTGAATTAAAAAATGTGGGAAAAGGCAATCATGCTTTAAAGTTTAAACTCAATCATACCATCTCTATTTAATAATATATCCATTTTTGGTACCTCAGAAACGAAGAGACAAAATTAACCAGAGAATGAAGACACTGCAGAAATTGGTCCCGAATTCCAGCAAGGTATCTTGATCAAGACTAGTCAAATTAATTTGTTGATCTAAACAACAAATTCACTTCATCCATATTTATGTTTTACTCACTAAAAGGACCATCAATCATTTCACAGCAATTAGCACCTTTTGCAATTATACCTTTTGCAATTGTTGGGAAAATTCATAAACATTAGCATGTATATTTGACCCATGATGGAAAGTATAACTATTTTTTTTTTGAGGCACTTGAATGAATATGCTGCAATAAATAAAAAATGCCCCCATTACTATAGGAAGGTAACAAGTTATTCACTGTGGACACCAAACCACATTAAAAGCTATCGACCCCATCTGCTTTTGCACCACTTATTTGATGCAGACATACATTTTAATTATAAAATTATAGATAAAATTCTTATCATATGTTCTTGCACTTTTCAATACTATTCGTTTGTTTTTTACAAATTTTATTTGTATGATTGGCTATACATGCTATAGAGCTTAGAATTATCCAATAATTTGATGTGAATGTCAATTTTGCATAACTATAGGAAGAATAGAGTCCACATACAAATCTTTATTTTCAGACAAATAGACACAGAGTTGTTTCTTGTCAAGACAATATCACCCACATTAGTCCTTCTATGTAGGGACTTGGAAAATTACATGTCTACTTACATACAATATGCTTGTCTTCTAATGTCAATCATTCATGTGCATGCCTATCCCTACATCAATAATAGAAATTTTCCCCTATCATGAAAAACTAATTTTGATAGATGGATCTCAATTGACCTCTGTTTATTACTATTAATTATTTGTTTCAGAATGACAAAGCATCAATGTTGGATGAGGTGATAGAGTACTTGAAGCAATTGCAGGCTCAAGTGCACATGATGAGTAGGATGAACATGCCATCCATGATGCTGCCATTAGCGATGCAACAGCAGCAGCTTCAGATGTCTATGATGGGATGCATGGGCATGGGTATGGGTATGGGGATGGGGGTTATGGACATGAACACCATCCCCCGCCCCCAACCAACCGCTGGCTTCATGCCCGTCCCACCCGCCACTTGGAACAATGGAGGAGGCGACTGTTTGCCGCCTCCTCCTCCTCCCATGCCGGACCCTTTAGCAGCACTCCTTGCATGTCAATCTCAAGTGAGTATCATTTTGATTATATAAAGTGTCACTAATTTTATAAAATCTAACTTGGCTATCACATTTAGTACTATAGTATGTTTGCTAGGGTAGATCTGTCTTAAAAATGACCTAAAATGTGTGTTGTTATCATGTTTTATTTTATCAAACGGCCCTTATTATTAGTGTATGCTAATGTTTATACTTTATTCGATGTAGCCGATGACGATGGATGCTTATAGCAGGCTGGCAGCTATGTACCAACAAATGCAACAGCAGTTACCTGGTTCAAAAAATTAAATTAGGTGAACTTGGGTGTTTTATGCTAGAGAACTATATATATAGTTTCGAAATGAAAAATTATATCTATAACCACATGAGGGGTTTATACTCTGATTCTGCATGAATTTAATTTCTCCAATTAATTGGAGCTTTGAGCAGAGTACATGTATGCAAGAGGTTTCGTGTTATTACATATTACTACATTGTAATATATTTTTTCAATTGTAAAAGTGCCGATTAGTTTGTTTATTCTTTTTCGAGTCTTGAAATTCAGTGAATGTGGCATGATTCTACGAGTTATATTTTGTGGTTTACTTATAGATGACCTGACATCTTTCTTGTTAAACTATTTCATTCTCATTTCATTAATTTGTGCATACCAATCCACATGCTCTAAAATTAAAGTTCAGATGAAATTAGGACAAAAATGATTAAATTGATGTCGTTTTTATAAGATCTCAAGATTAAAATTTGACCATAAATTTCAATTGATAAAAAATCAATATAAAACTATATATCGATACATTCATTTTGGAAGTCAGTTATAAGAAGAATAACTTTTTAACAAAAAGTATTTTTTGATGAACAAGCTATAAAGTACTACTTTTAGTTTAAGGGAAATGCTACGTGGCCACATTATGGCCAGCCATAAACTGGTTAAGTAGTATAAAAAAACTGATTTACTTAAAATTTTTGGTTTAGTAATTGTTGATTTTACTTGTATATAGTATATACCCTTTTCATAATTGGAAGAGAAATTGGCAGACTTTTCTCTTCTTCTCCCCCTCTTAATATTATTCTCCCGCCAGCATTTCCACAAAATGGAGCCAATTTTATTTTCATAATGATTTGCGCACAAAATCCCTAATTTACAATAACTAATTTACCGTATGAGTTTAGCTTCATGTCAAGTCTAGCAAATAAGTGTTGATTTTTTATGAGTATTTCTGGTCAACCCGACGGACTCATGGCTGCAGCAGAGCATATTGTATGAGTATTTCTCAAAGCAATACACAAGATAAAGCCAATAATTTGAAGAAAAACTTAGTCTCAAACAAAACTAAGACCTGACGTCTCCTGCGTGGGACCTTTTCCGTTTTCAGCTGGATCTTTAAAGTTTAAACCGAACAGATTTCGGCTTCCTTTCCGAATGACATAACTGGGTGTATCAATTGAATCAATTTCTATTGCTTGAGGAGATAACAACACGAAGTTTGCTGACAATATGTCTATTTGTGAACAAAAATCAATAGAGAGAAGCTGTTTGATTGTTTTTGAAGAATCGAGATTGCAGATATGGCGTATAGCATTGGAAACTAGAAGCAGGAGGAAGAAGATGTATTTGGAGTTGGGCCCATACTTACTATTCTCTCTTCCCAACTACTGCAAAAATTGTTTTAATTATTTCAATTTTAACAGCTTACGGCATAATCTAATAAGTACACGTAAAATTTACATTTACAAATAACATAGTAATCTAAAGTATAATAAGAACATAAATAAACATGAGTTATGGCATAAGTTCAAAAATAATGTTAATAGACCTTATAACATTAACAGTTTATATTTTACTATAATTAAGAATAAACTGATTAATTATATAAGGTAAAAATTTGTTACTAACTTTTAATCAAGCATTAATTATATAAGACTTTTTATTCATGGAATTTATAATTTTACCTTAAAATTTCAAACCGAAACATGTTGTTTGAGGCAAGTTGTAATTCTCAAGCCACGTATTTTGACACCGCTTTTGAGTAGGAAAAAAGTTTCCAACGACGATGATATTCTCGACGACATTGTTACTTTAGTGTGGATAATGCAACGACGGTAATAATTAAAATTTTACTGATTTGAAAAATAACAACAAAGATCATCATATAATCAAACAAATACATAAATTTTAAAATCAAATTATTCAATCGAAAATAAATTGGTTTGGTATTTAATTAAAGAATAAGACACAACTAAATTATTCAATTGAGCTGAGAAACAATTGAACAACTCAATACTGTTTAGATTCACTCGATTATAAAATTTAATAAACAATCCAACTAAACTTGAGTTAATTGAATATAGTACTATCAGTTGAAGCATTGAACAATTCAATAGTGCTTCGATTCACTTGATTATAAGATGTAACTATATAATTCAATTAAATAGTTGATTGAACATAGAATCAATTGAGCCATTTAAAAGTACTTAGATTCACTTAATTGTAAAATGTAACTAACAATTCAATCAAACTTAGAGTTAACTAAACACAGAATCAATTAAGCAATTCAATAATACTTAGATTCACTTTTTTATAAGATGTAATTATAGAATTTAATTGAGCAATTGAATAGTGCTTAGATTCACTTCGAATTGTTCATTTGAATCTAAAATGTATCCTAATTGCCCAACCACAACTGAAAATAAAATATAAAAGGTATATGAATCAATTTGATACACTCTAGATTTTTATTAATACTATTACTCAATTTAATTGAGTCTTAGAGCAAATCGAACAATCAATAGTGTTTAGATTCAATTATATATTATATGTGAATTTTAGGTTAAATTGGATACTTTATTCTTTTTTAAATTTGAATTAAAGTTATACATTAATCGCTATTCAATTGTTCATTTGTATCTAAAATTCACATTAATTGTTCAATTAAATTTAAATAATAGAATACAAAAAGTAGTAGATTGATTTGTTCAATTATCATTTTCATTAGAATTGACTTTCTTTAACTGAGTTTATTAATACACTTATCGTATAAATTTTTCTTTTTAAAATTTATAACTAAGATTCATTATAGTATAATTTAAATTTATAAATAGATTTGTTAGTCTATAATTTGATTTTATAATATTAAGAAAGTAAAATGTTACTACTAAAATGGCATTTGTCGTACCATCAGTCCATCACTAACATGTACAGTACTAAAATCTTACAAGAGATGATAGATTACACTCTCATTAAGTAAAGTAATAAAATCTGCTATTAAGGAGTAATTAATGCATCTAAATTTGAAATTTGAAAGAGGCTGAATTCTCAATAATCGATGGAGGGAAACAAAAAGACTGAAAATGGGAGAAGGACATTTGAGTACTTTTAATTTTCTAATATCCGCAAATTGACTAAATTAACTCTATATGGCTAGCCATAATGTGACCATTTAGCATCACTCTTAGTTAAAACTCACAATGAGGAGGAGCTCACACAAAATTTTTTCATTGTTGTTTATTTTTGGTTTCCGGAATATCTCATTATTATACCTTTATTGTGATGGTGTTTCAGTTTTTAAGTTGTTGGTTGGATCTATTTTTATTGTCAAAATTGGGAAATTAATATATTTGGATGTGGGGTAGAGAAAGAACTGGAGTACTATTTATGTAACAAATACCAACAGAAATAGCGGAAGAGGGATTGGACCAGTTACTCTACAATTATCATGCACATGCCATTTCTCGACTCTCAATTTTTCTTTTGTTCTCTTCCTTTTAATTAAATTCGACTTTTACAAATTTAGCTTGATTCCAAGAAAAATCCATTAAATTTTGGGCTTGAGTTTTCAGAATGATGAAAACAAAAGCTTTATTGAAATAAAAAGAATAAAAGTAGCTTGAAAACCGAAGAAATACTATATAAGATTACTAATTGATTCATCAAGTACCAAGGCATATTTATTCTTAGGGAAAATGAATTGATTTGATATAATATAAAATAAATTTTACAAGAATAAAGATTCTAAAGGAAAAATCCAACAGAAGAAAAAGAATATTTTCGGTGAAAAACAATGAAAATGAAAAATAAAAGGAAAAATCCAACAGAGGAAAAAGAATATTTTCGGTGAAAAACAATGAAAATGAAAAATATAGAACTTATGTTTTCAAGAGAAATGTGTGGTATCTAACAAACCAAGTGTTTCTTTTATTTCCCAACCATTTAGTTGGCTGCGCTCTTGCAACATGCACCATCAAAATTGATATCACCCTTTCGGCGTTTCCTTTCTTTTTGGGTATATACAAATGTTGGAATAGTACGCCCGGTCAAAAGATTTTGGCCGAGGATAAACATTTAATTTTATAAAATTAAATGATATAACGTGGATTTACGTTCAGAATAGATGATCATAGAATATTCATTTTTTCAAATTCGATTCTTAGTGGCGAGAAATAATGAATTAAAGTTGTGCAAAATTGTGAACTAATTAAATGAGCTATGAGAGAAGCCATGAGATTAATTAAGAGAGCTAATTATCCCATATTGAAAGTAACAACCTTATTAAAAAAGTAATAGGAAGGATTATTACATGTAACAATTATAGTGGATTAAGATGGACTATAAATCCCACACACGTGCCCTGTCGCCGCCCGCCACACCGCGAGCCCGTGCTTTGGGTTGTCTTTAGACTGTTCTTTGGGCCTGGTCGTGTGGATCGGTGCTTGGGTCTGACCCGAGGCTGGTCTAGTTCTTTTTAGACCACCACGGTTTCCACATCAGTGAGCCAAGCGGGATGACACCTCGTCAGTATGACGCGGTAAAGCCAACGTGGCTGACACGTGATGAAGTCCACGTCGTGAACGAACCTAGAAGCGCAGCATGTCGAGATACATACGTCCAAGATCAGCCTCTTCTGCTCTCGTAACGAGTTGTAACGTCCGGTGGTTACAACCTCGCAATGATGACAGCCGCCATCAAGGCTGGTTGACACCTGCAGTGGACTGAGCCTATAAATAGGTTAGCCATTCCATGCATTTGAACACACCATTCACAAGCATTCCGCATCATAAGCTCTCTCCCTCTCCTGCATTGTTTTTCTGTCGAAAGCTCTGCCCTTTCCTCCATCTAGTTCGCCGGAGCTCTGCTGATAGTGGTGCTGCTTCACCAGAGACGTAGCCGTTTTATCTTGGGGACGAAATGCCAATCAGAGAGCACTATCAGGGCGTATCTCGTCTTGCGGAAAGATGACTCTTCGACTCGGCTAACTATGTATTTGCGGTTAATTATTTCGATATTTCCTTTGTAATCTCGTTTCAGTTTTACATTCTATATTCCTTCTTTAGGGTTGGATTACGCCCTATTTTTATAGTATCTTCATGTCTTGTAATACAGAAACTAACAACAAATACCGTTCCCTATTCTGTAGCCAAGGTAATTTTTTTAGCATGAAATTTAAAAAAAAAATTGTGTTAAAACTAATTGCATCCATAATCTCCATCCACTCGATCCGATTGGAATAAATTTTATTAATAAAATATTAATTTCTCACTTATCCATACACACAACCCTAATTTTCGCTAAAATTTCTGCTCCCATTGATGAAAATCACTTAGCTTTGCTCTCTGATTGCTCCCAAAAAATCAGATAGCCTATGTCTTGAAAAATGTCTTAAAGGAGATACTTATTCATCTTAGTTTAGAAACATGTCTTGAAGGAGCTGCCTATTCATCTTTGTATCATAATTGATCTTAATATATTCAAATAACTGCAAAATTGATTGTTTTTGCTGGTTTTTTAAGAATCGGTTTCAAATAGTGTTTTATAAACAGGATCAAACCGACTGGTTCAGCCATGAACAGATGCTTGATCCTGTCAGACTCATGCCTTTAAACCAGTGAAGCTTTGAACCGTTTTGGATTGGGTAAATCGGTCAGTTCGGCCAGAAACCATCTGCAAGGTGGACTGATTTTTCAAATATTTATAAATTTTTTGAAAAAACAGTGTCTGAGTGGTTTTTATCCTACGACCTTTTAGTTATAAAGATATTTGCTACTACACCTAAGGTGTTACTTAACACACAAAAAACTATAACTATATCTATATATAAATATCAATTTTTTTTTTATCAAATTAACTAATTATTCATGTTTAATAGTAATACATTCTTACAAAATAATATTTTTTCATTTAGTACTAAATTTTTATATAAGATGCATATAATATACATTTAATTTAATTTTTTATAATAAAATAAATTATTACTTTTCCTCCTTAAAAGTTGAATTAATCACTTGTGCATGTTTTACAAGAATACTAAAAAAATCATGTTAAAAAGAAAATAAAATACACCCAACAAAATAAAATTATGCTTAATTTTTTTAATAAGATGCATTAGCTTGCACGTACATACGGAGTATTATTCATCTAAATTTTATATATATGAATTAAATGATTTTCCTATTATAATTATTGAGTTAAAAAAATATCTAAATATACATACTCAATTATTCCTCCTCGCAATATAAAAATATCAACAAAATTGAGTTTAATTAAAAATACAAAAGTATATAGGTAAAGTAAAGTAGTAAATATTTGTGTTTATACTGATAATAAGAGTATGAATTGATGAAATGAATAATGGACAAAGAAAAGAAAAAATATGCTCTCACTGAGGATTGAATCATAGACCTCTTAGTTAAAAATTCCTAAATCCTAGATAAGATTGTGAATGATACGAGTTTTAATGTATAATTGGTAAAATAAGAGAGAGATAAGAAAAGTAAAAAGAGAGGGAGGGAAAAGGTAGTGAAATGAGTGGATGCGTGAGATCAGTATTGGTTGGAAACTTTCCTTTTTGAACTTAGTCTATTTTTTGTGGACGAACTAAAATGACAAAACTTGTCTATTTTCATGGACAGAGATAGTATTATATTTCTACACACGGAAAGGACAGATATGGTTTTCTCGACTCGACTCTATGAGATTTTTAGGCTCTCCGGGCAGCCGGGAGGGACAATCATAATTCATAAGTCCAAGGTATGGGCTGAGGCTGATCAGAATTCACAAGTTCGGCTACTTTTGGTTGTAAAAGTTGAATTGAATGTCTGGGGGTCAAAATTTGGGCTTCAAAGCTGCTCATTTATCAAGTCCAATAAAATGGCCCAATCAAAATACAACTAAAGGCCTAACAATATCAATTACGAATAAGTTAAGCCCACAACCCAATTTGAATTAATCTTCTTCATCCCCAAATTCTTGGCAGGGTCTTGCAACAGTGAAGATTAGAAGATATCAGTTCCAGAGCGGAGGTACTCTTTTGGTTCATCCCATAAACAAAGAGCACTTCCTTTAGTAAATTTTTTCTCTTTAATGAAGTGAGTTTCATTTTTCACTAATAACATTAAAACTTTATCATCTCAAAAGTTAAAAACATTTATCTTTATGAGATGGATGGAGTATAAAATAATTTTTTTAATAATAAAATAATAGTATTATTAACTCAAGTGTTAGCTTTATCTTCGTGAAATGGCAAAAAAAAAAAACATTGGAAAAAGATTTTTAAAAAAAGGATGCAATGGTGTACATGCATGAGAGAACCTGATTCAAATTAAACAATTTTATATATTTATGTTATAAAATTCTTATCGTCCTAATCCAAGAAAGAACAAACGGAAATCGCTTATGGAGATTAATTTTACATTTGTAAAAAAAATATGATTTCTTACATCAACAAAATATTTCAGATTTATTTTTTGAATTTAAAAATAAAATCATATTTTAAGCAAATACAATAAATCTAAAAAATAATCAAAAATAGAAAACAATGCAAAGTTACAAAATAATACTCCTCTATCACATATATAATTCACGTATCATTAAAAAAGCAAATACATAATAAAAATTGTGGGTCATTAGCTCATCAAATATGCATTTAATGCAGATTAATTAAGAATCGTATCTTGGCAAATCTGAATTAGATGGTGACACCCATGTGAATTAGAGGCTAAATTTGACCTAAATCACCGTTTGTCTATCCAAAGTCCATACCTTTAATAACTATATACGACGAGATTATAATTTAGGTCAGGTTTTGCTTTCACACAATACCTTTTATATACAATATCTTTCACTTTTTGAAAATTAGCAAATGTAATTATTCTATTTTTGTCTCTTTTGTTATGGCAAGATTTTATCTAATTTACGTGCTACAAAATTTATTATAAGTGCATCTTTCTATGCACCTGCCGCTTCATTTTCCAACCTACTCTCGTAACACATTTTTCACGATAAAGAAATAGTAATGCAATTTTTATCAATAAACTCGTCTAAATATTTTTATCATTTGTAGGCTTTTTGCTATAATTATATAAACTCCTATCAAATAAAAAGTTAAAATTTAATTGAATATTAATTGTGACGTTATTTATATACTCCTACTTGATATAATGATCAATGACATTACGTTTAATTAGGCATGTCAAATCGGGTACTCGGGGATACCCGATCCGAAAATTTCGGGTACCCGATCCCGAATTTCTGAAAAATCTAATACCCGATCCGAAAATTATCTCGGGTACCCGGATACCCGACTCGGGTATCCAGTCTCGAAAAATAGGGTATCCAGTCTCAATTTTGGAATTTTATTTTATTTTTTTTTAATTATTTAAAAAAAAAAAACTAACTACAAACTTTTAGAAATACAACTTATAGTTCGAATTTTGATACAAACTTAAAGTAGTTCGAAGTTAAGAGAAAAAAACCTACTAAAATTTAATTATTTAGTAATTTTTAAAATAATAGAATAAATAAATAATTTATTAAATTTTAAAATAAAATTAGAAAATCGGGTAATTTGGGTATACCCGATCGGGTATTGGGTAACCCGATATCCAATAATCCAAAAATCCTATACCCGAAACCCGATCCCGAAACCCGAAAAATCGGATATTGGATATCCAATTACCCGATACTCCCTCTGTCCGCGAATAGAAGTCCCGTTTTTCTATTTTAGTCCGTCTGCGAATAGGAATCCCGGTTTATTATCACTATAAATGGTAAAGAGACCTCATATTCCACCAACTCATTCCCCTTACGTATCATTTAAAACTAATATATACAAGTGAGACTCATATTCCATTAACTTTCTTCCATCCACTTTTCTTAACATTTCTTAAAATCCGTACTAGAATGAATGAGACTCTTATTCATGGACGGAGAAAGTATTTCGGATTTGGATATCGGGTATCCAATACCCAATATACTGTTTGACATCCCTACGTTTAATAGTTAATACGCTAAAAATATATATTTTCATTAAAACCAAATTGTCACTTCGAATTTGAAATGGCCGTCTAAAACAAAAATAGAATAAAATAATTTTTTCTAAAATTACGGAATGAGTTGAAAATGCACTCCCAAAATCGTCGCCTCAAATCAGGAGAATGTGTCCGACTCCAAGAGCGATCGCCACGTGGGCAGTGTGCTAGATTTTATAGTTATACGACAATCAACGGCCAACGGTCAATAACCGGTATTAACGGCTAGGTTAACGGAAAACAAATCTATCGCTGTTATTTATTTCTTCATGCATTACTTTATTTTTAGTGCCAAGTAATTGGTTGAAACGTCCGAATCATGTTGAAACATACGCACCCAAAATTATGCCTTCAATTTATCAAATTTTGAGCTATTCGAGATGGGATAATATCTAATAGGAGTAATCGATATTAAATTAATTTGTTGTTTTAGTTTTGAAGAAATCGCAATAATTGGACGTTCATTACTGAAATTAGTATGAGTGAAATAAATTTATAAAAATACTAAATAAAGTAATTTTTCCTGCACTAACCTATATAATGTAATTAAATATTTTATATTTATTATATATAGTAATACTATTAGACGGTGTAAAATATACTCCTTATCAAGAACGAAACCAGAAATTTAATTAAGTCAAGATTTAAAAATATTAATATTACAATTTCTTAGGTGTACAACACTTTAGTCTTCCATTATTTTGCAGCTAACTAATTATGGAGTACTATATTAAAATAAGATCCACCTTCTATTAATCCTTTTTAAATCGTTTTTGGTACCTCGTGACAAAAATAATACCGAATATATGATTTTTGTTTTAAAACTTATGTCCGGACAAACTTGTGCTTGTATTGGTGGATGGATCGCGTAATATTTCTCTTATTACGATTTCTTTAAATTGTTTAGAAGATCGCAAATTTGATTGAGGTGTAGTAAGTTTTATTATGAAGGCACATTATATATATGTACTATTATTTCGATTATCCGATTAAACTTATGTTTTACAATATTAATTTTATAGTATTATTTTTATATCAATCGGGTAATCAAAATAATATTTTAACGATCAAAACGATGGGCTGGCTAATTAATTTAAAACTAGTGCTCTAGTAAGGGACTTATTGCAGTGTAATCAATAATGAATGAAAAATATTAAAAACGTTACTTGTAATTGTTACTTCTCTATCTCTCTATCTCCATTTCTGATTATTTACCTCTATCTGTATCGCACATTGGTTGACTTTCAAATTAATCTACTTTATCAACCTCTAATTTCGTTAAAGACTTTTCTGGATATTACTAAGAAAAAGATACATATCCATTATTAGCAACAACTACTGCAAGAAAACGTAGACCATAATAGATTTAATATGAAATTATTGCTTGATTTGTGCAATTGTGAATTTACAAGAAACTTATTTTGTCCTTAAAAAAAGAAGAATTGTACTCCATTATATTTAAGAAAATCAACTGACCTATATAAATAGCTAATTAAGTTTATTGAATTTAACAACCACTTACCATGTAATCAATTAAAGATCCCATTTTTGCTAGTAGAGATAGGGTCAAATCCAAAAAAAAAAAGCAAAATAATTAAATTTTTATTTCCTAAAATGATATATATGCATGATTTGAGAGGAAAAGTGTTAATTATATTGTAACAAGTATAATCACTAAAATCCACAGCTCTCTTTAATTTAAGGTCTATTATTTGGTGTTTGCCGATCATAGACGCAAAGCGGTTTATTATCACGACTATAAATATGGCATTTCACATTCACAAAAATCACAAAAACATACTCTCTCTCATTCCAATATCTCTTGCATGCTCATGGCTTCTCTTTTCACTCGTTTAGCTTTCTTCGCCCTCTTGGCTAACTTGTGCTATGGCTTCAATCCTAGACTTCTAGCTGGATCGGGGGGATGGTCTTCCGCCCGAGCCAGTTGGTATGGAAATCCTTCCGGTGCCGGAAGTGACGGTGAGACTATCAAATTAAACGTCATTATCGTACTATGAAATGGTATAGAAAGTGACATATATTAATTTTTGTATGTTTTTATTAATTAGGGGGTGCATGTGGATATCAAAATGCTGTAGAAGAAGCACCATATTCTTCACTAATAACAGCGGCTGCTTCTTCTCTATACAAATCAGGCAGCGGTTGTGGAACATGTTATCAGGTTAAATATTTGTGTAGCACAACTTATTAAACTCTCTTTCAATTCCCTCCTTCTCTCTCTAAATTAATAACTTTATGTTGTGATTTAGGTGAAATGTACGCACGCGGAGGTTTGCTCCGGTAAGCCGGTGACCGTGGTTATAACCGATGAGTGCCCTGGCTGTGACTCACAGTCAATCCTGTTTGATTTAAGTGGGACCTCATTTGGAACAATGGCTAGACCTGGTGGAGAAGGTCAACTTAGAAATGTTGGAATTGAACAAATTCAGTATAAAAGGTAAAAATAGGAGTAACACTTAATTTCTAGTACAAATTTAATGTTTTCTAGTATACAACCCTAATTTGGACCTCCTACTCATTTTCTTTTGATTTTCGAAAAAAAAAATTGTACTCCATATATTTAAAATAACAATAATGACCATAAGAATTTGAAACGGATGATAAATGATAGTTGCATTTCAATTGTCCACTACATAACAGTACATTAGAATAAATTTGACTAATATTTTAAGAAATAGAATATTTAATTGTAGCGAAGAATCTTGTGATTAGATTTTCATATTAACACGTGTGTCAAGTGTTTAAAGTCAGGAAACTGATATATTTAATCATGGAGTCTAATTTTGGTTTGGTTACCTTATTATATTAATATAATATAAAAATCTTATGTGGATTATTTGATAATTGTTTGTCCAGAGTGAACTGCAACTTCCCCGGAGCAACCGTGTCATTCCGGGTCGACCCGGGTTCCAACCCGAACTACTTCGCGGCTGCAATAGAGCACGAAGACGGAAATGGGATCGCCGGAGTTGAGCTGAAACGGGCGGGGTCAGGCGGCACATGGATTAAAATGCGGCCGTCGTGGGGGGCTGTTTGGAAGGCCGATTTGCCAAACAATTACCCGGCACCCTTCTCCGTTCGGCTTACCGGAAATTCGGGGAAGAAGATTGTCGCCAACAATGTTATTCCTGCCAATTACTCGCCCGGGAAAACTTACAGATCAGTTGTCAATTTTTAACTAAGAACAATTAATAATACTATAGTATAATCCATTAATTAGAGTAATTAAATGACAAATTAAGATGAAAAAATTTGTCGTAGAAAGTGTATGACATGCACTTTGTTGAGCAGACGGATCTTTTATCTGATCTTGTCTAGCGTTTTCAATTTTAGTTGTTATGTTTTAATAAAGTTACATATGTATGGTTTACTTTAATATATAGTACTACTGTTCTGGCTTCTGTGTAATTTTGTAAACAATATATTGTTTACTTAGATTGGTCTATAGCTGGAGTATTTATCAATTATTACTAATCCATACTTTTATATATTATTAAATTGGGAGCTATAGTATATTTTATGAAATTTGGAGCTATAATAAATAAAATGAAGGCTATCAATAAAAATCAGTCTATTTGAGATTTACATATAAGTTGCCAAAATAAAAATCCATTGGGTCAACGTATCTTATCCATCATCTCCTAAAGATATCACATATTCTAAAGTGGGCCTATATACGCGGCCCATTTCTATTAGTCAAATGATGGACTTTCCCAAATACTAAAACAGAAATTTTTGGAATTGATAAACATTTTTGTATGAAAACAAACTCAATAGTCTTGACAATCATAAGTTGTCCTAATTCGGATTAATTTTACTTGAATTGGATTAATTTTATCGGGTTAGAAATTTACAGTCCCGTCTCTAAATATTCGCATCTTAAGCTAGCCCAACGGGCTACAAACTAAATACTACTATTAGAATTGATTTATCTATTTTTTACTCTTAAGAAATATATCTAAAATTAAAGATATTAATCATATAGAAACATAAACTCAAACATGAGGTATTAGAGTACTCTCTTTGTCTCGCTCTAAGTGGCACATTTTTGTTGGGATGTATAACTCTAAATGATACTCCCTCCGTCCCATTGAAGATGACCCACTTTCCTTTTTAGTTTGTCCCAACTAAGATGACCCATTACTTAAAATGAAAACACTTTTATCTCTATTCTATTCTCTCTCTCTTACTTTACTCTCTCCTCTCAATACACAAAATAAAGTTGCATAAAATCCTGTGCCGCCCAAGAATGGGGTCATCTTCCTTGGGACGGAGGGAGTATATTTTCTTAAAATAGAAACATCATTTTTCTACTTCATTCTCAATTTTACTTTATTCTCCCGCTACTTAACTACAAAATAACATTGTACACACAATTTTGTGCCCATTAAAAAATACTCCACTTAAAGCAGGACGAAGGAAGTATAAATATTATAAAAATTAATACTACATCCGTCCCCCAAATTTTGACACAGTTTACCATTTCGGTCCGTCCCTGAAAATTTGACACACTTCACTTTTACCATGTAGTGGACTTCATATTCCACTAACTCATTCTTACTCACATTTTATTATAAAATTAATACTTTAAAAGTAGGACCCACATCCCATCAACTTTTTCAACTCACTTTCCATTACATTTCTTAAAATCCGTGCCGGGTCAAAGTGGGTCAAAATTTGAGGGACAGATATAGTAATTAGATAAGAATGACAGTTGATAAAACTTGAGTTAATGAAAGATTTCATTAATAGATTATCATAAATACTGGCATAATAAAAATTCTATTCAAGGTTTGAAAATTAAAATGAAAAACAAACACAATTCCATAATTTTTAAAAGCATGTTTTACATAGATTTGAATTTTTCTGATTTGTATTAATAAAAACTAATGCATATGCATATATGTTAGGCATAAATTGAAGGATTAATTAATTTTATCTTTGTGTTGTTACTCATTTCATCAAAATCATCATTAAAGTGGTAATTAATTGTCAGATAAGGCAGAATAGTAAGCCATAGTTCCACCTAAGACCAATCCATCATGCCAATCCATCGAACTCTGATTGCAGATTTTTCAAATGCAGACTAATAAGATTTGATTTTACTAACGTGCTCCTTCCGTCTACGAAAAATAGTCTCGTTTGTGGACGGTATCGGTTTTAATGCAATCTTAGTTCCCAGATTTGGATGTATAAATTTAGTTGGGACAGAGGAGTATAAATTTTGAACTTATAACTCATTAAATTTAGCTGGCTATTTGGATCAGCCTATGAATTTCAAGATGCATTGACATATGTAATAGAAACTAAGTAATACTTTTGTTAATACTAAGATAAATGAGTCATAACATATTATACTGAGTTCAATATTTATGAATTCCATGCCATGTGGTCTTCAATAGAAATTTCTTAATTGAAAATTATGAGCAAATAAAAGTTTTATAATTCTGCATGACTCTTCTCCAAAATATACTCCTCATGCATATTATCCACTAAAAACAATGATAGAAAGAAGGTGTTAAAAGAAACGAAAAACATGGGAATGTGTATGCTTCATTGAATTAATTGGGTTGTTATAGTTGAAAGAGTCAAAGAAAATTTGAAGTGAGAGCATAATGTATACTTAACTGGACGGATGAGAGAAAAATACTCCTCCAGCAGTCAACACCACAACTGAATCACTCTCCGCCCTTGGTTTATGTTTATCCATTGGCGGCGCTAGAAAAAGTCTCTCACCTTCCACTTGTCACACCCCTTCCACTTCCACTATCCTATTTTTCTCCACACCTCCTTAAAAAAGAAAACAGTTAGTCCAACTGAAAACTAGGAGTTAATTGCCATACTTTTTATTCACCATTTAATCCCACAACAATTTCCATCTACAACAAGTGAGTAGCGCCATTGATTGAGTTTCCTCCATGTTTTCCCTGTGTTTGATCACTGTCTTATTTTGTGCGTTAATGGCCTGCCTCAACGACCACCCAAATTTCAAGCACTACTGCAAGGTCTGCAAGAAGGGCTTCATGTGTGGCCGCGCTCTCGGCGGCCACATGCGCGCCCACGGCATCGGCGACGAGAGTGGCAACCTCGATGACGACGACACCGCCAGCGACTGGGAGGACAAATTTGGTACCAACACTAGCAAGCGAATGTACCAATTGCGGACCAACCCTAATCGCCTCAAGAGCTGCAAGACGTGCGAGAATTGCGGGAAAGAATTCCTGTCATGGAAATCCTTCCTTGAGCACGGCAACGGCAAATGCACCTCTGACGATGCCTCTGAGTCGCTCCCGTCGTCCGAGGACGGAGACGAGGACGGTGGGAGCAGGCGCGGCGGGGGAGCGTGGTCGAAGCGGAAGAGATCGCTGAGGTCCCACACGACCACGAGCGAGGAGGACGATATCCTCCTCGCCACCTGTCTCATGCAGCTGGCAAACACAGTGGTGGATCTTGAGCCAGAGGAGTCATGCGCCTCTGCCAGCAAGGAGGAGGAGAGGCGGAACAGCCGGGCCGCGGCACTGGCCAAAGGGGTATCGAGCCCCAGGGGTGTGTTCGAATGCAAGGCATGCAAAAAAGTATTCAATTCCCACCAAGCATTGGGAGGGCACAGAGCCAGCCACAAAAAGGTGAAAGGATGTTTCGCTGCGAAACAAGACGAACCAGACGAGGTGGCAAACAACGATCAGGATTTCTTCCCATCTTCAAAACCATCGTTCCAAATGGAGCAGCAGCAACAGCCTCTTGTGGGGGCGGCAAGGAGGAAGTCCAAGGTACACGAGTGCTCCATCTGCCACCGCGTGTTCAACTCTGGACAGGCACTAGGAGGACACAAGCGATGCCACTGGATTATCTCAAACACGTCAGCAGAAACATCATCATTACCAAAGTTCCAGTTCCAAGATCAGGCCGGCGTTGGCATCCGTGCTGATAAGCTAGACCTAAACGTGCCAGCGTGGGCCCAAGTGAGGCGGGAGCAGCTCAGCTTTGACGTGTCGACAGACATGCGCCTCCAGCCATGGATCGGGAGTCAGAAGGAAGTTAGTTACGTTGACGATGAAGCTGATAGCAAGTTAAAGTTGGCCAAATTGTGCGATTTGAACGATAAAAATGTGGCTTCGTCTCAATGGTTGCAGGTAGGGATTGGCTCTACTGCAACTCAACTTCCTCCTCCTACTCCTTCTGCTCCAGATGCTTAGTTATAAATTAACCTAACATGAATTTTTGTATATTTTTGCATTCACTCTGTACATTTTATTGTTTAGCGAGGTTCAAGTCTAACCTATTTATTATGTTCATTCTTGAGAATCTGAAGAACTTCGGTCATTTCTTCATGTATGTAACTATGTTTCTACTTTCTATTCCATTGAATCCTCAATTTGCATGCTTCGGTTTTTATGTACTATTATAGTGTGCCAATCTAAAGAATATATATTTGGTGACATCAATTACTATTTACTAGTACAAAACTCAGAATATTATATCAATCATAATTAGTTTAAGTACTCAAAATTTTAATTTTAAGAAAAATAATAGAAAAAAGAAGTTAGTTATCTGATCATTTGTAAAGTAAAATTGGAAACTACCAATGCAGCAAGAATAGGATGTCGTCTCAACGTGATTCTTGAAGCTAAAAAATGGGATTTATCAATTTAAATAAAGAAAAAGAGAACTTAAAAGCCAACCACGACAATGATTTGGAGTATTCACATGATTTCTGAGGAGCAATAATTAATAAGCTTTTCAATTTTGATTGACATAATAGCAAGTATTTAAATAAAACATTCTACAGGTTATTTTTTAAATAACTTATTCCAATAAAACGAAAAGAGCCAAAGTTCATTTGTAAAGCAACGGATAAATCGAAATCTTGAGAAATATTTTCTGAAAAGGAACCTTGAAGAATGTTGTATCCAGTTTGTCACGCGGCTGATCCACAATTTAAAATGCGTTAAATTGCAATTTATTATTTTTAGCATAAATTAAAACGAATGATATCCCTACAAATATTTAACTACATCAATTTGTTTCCTCCTTGTTTTTGGTTGAAGCTAAACAGTAGAACCCTACTATACCGCATACACGTTGAAGAATACTAAAATTCATATGGATAAAAACTATGGAAGCGTAATCAAGAACCTAATTAAGCACATGGTTATATATGGTGTGACCGAAAGATTTCACAGTAGTAAATATAAACTCCCACCCCAACAATTAAAAATGTAATAAGTTTACTCTTGAAAAAAAGACAATATCATGACCGTTGTGTATATTTTGTGAAATTATATAGTGTATTTATATTATTATAAATTACTAGTATAATGTTTCCAATACTATGATGAAGGTGGTGCATGTCATCACTTATGAGGCTATAGATGTCAATTCAATCTGAAATGACCTTAAAATGAATAGTCCTGATCAACTCGATAGGGTTGGTTCGAAATTTATCTGAACTGGCCATAAATGAGTTGATTCTTAGAGCATCCACATCGCATCGCGCTTTGAGACAAGCCGGATAAGAGACGGCGATGCGGAGCGCATCTCGTCGCCATCTCGTCGCGTCTCACCCGGAGGAGCCGTCTTGGAGACAGCCCGCCATGCGCCTTGGCGACGTGGCGAGCTGTGGTTCGTGTGTGACGCCCACTCGCCGGCCCACGAGTGGGCGTCGTTTATATTCGTTAAAATTGATTTTTTTTTTATTTTTTTTAAAAAAAATCAGAAAAAATTCAAAAATTAAAAAAATAATATGAAAATAATTCCAAAAATTATCCTAGCCGTTTATAGCAGTTTATAGCCATTTTTTTCAAATTTGTAATTTTTTTCAATTTTTTTAAAGCCTCCAATCACTTCTATAAATATCAAATCATTCCCACAAATTATCCACCATAAAAAAACTCTCTATTCTCACTCAAACACTCTATATTCTTCATCTCAAAACATTTTTCTTCTCCCAAATTGAATCAATTTATGTGTTTTTTATATTTTTAGGATTTTAAATTGTAACTTTATTTTATTTAATGAAGTGTGTTTTTTATTAATTGGATTTGTTGAAAATAAAAATAAAAAATGAAATTGAATGAATAGTTAAGAGATGAGATGGTTAAGACATGGAAGGATCTAGGTGCTATCTCTTACTTAAAAGATGGAGTGAAAAGTACAGTGGGGCTCATGAATAGTGAAGAGATGAGGGGGTTAAGAGATAGTGTTGTGGATGGCTTAGAGCATCCGCATCGTGTCTCGATGCGGGCTCTATCTCGTCTCTCTGAGACGAGACCGCATCGAGACAGCGATGCAAGCTCCCGTCTCGTCCCCATCTTGTCGCGAGGCTCGCCCGGGAGAGGAAGCTGGCGAGCTCCCATTCGTCCGTGATGCCCACTCGCCGGCCCGCGAGTGGGCGTCGTTTATATCCGTTGAAAATATTTTTTTTTGTTTTTTTTAAAAAAATCAGGAAAATCAAAAATTTAAAAAAATTCCCAAAAATATACTATCCGTTTATAGTTGTTTTTTTTTTCAAATTTTTAATTTTTTTTAAATCCCTCAAATATAAATATCAAATCATTCCCACAAATTATCCACCATAAAAAAAACTCTCTATTCTCACTAAATTTTTTATTGTTTTAGGATTTTAAATTGTAATTTTATTTTATTTAATGAAGTGTGTTTTTATTAATTGAATTTGTTGGAAATAAAAATAAACAATATTAATTGAATTTGTTGGAAATAAAAATAAAAAATGAAATTGAATGAATTGTTAAGAGATGAGATGGTTAAGAGATGGAGGGATGCAGGTGTTGTCTCTTAATTAAGAGATGGGATGAAAAGTACAGTGGGGCCCATGAATAGTGAAGAGATGAGACGGTTAAGAGACGGATAAAAGATAGGGATGTGGATGCCTTAATATTTTTATTTTCAATTTATTATTATTAGTTTTTCAAGCTTTTAAAAGTTAATACGATATTACTCCATTATTTAGTGATAAAAATTGTATTCTACGTCACCATATGAGTTACATATTCGTTCAACTTAAAATAATCATCATTTGCATTTATATTCATTTCTTATAGATATAAAATCATAAATACAAATATATTAATTAAAAAATATTTTAAACATTTTTTAGCCCGATTAACTTGAGGATTAGTCCGAAATCCAAAGGGTTATAGCTGAAAATATAAAACGTGAAAAATTCTCAACCTGAATAGTATGCACTCAAATAGCGGACAAATCGAGCCGAATGGAATTACATGACACATGCATAGAAAGCAAAGACTGAAAACTCTGATAGATGAAATCTTAAATCTATAATTAAGTGATATCCTTTATAAGTAAGTTCAATTAATGAAAACATAAACTTCCGTTAAAACGCGTTTATGACAAAAGAGACGAGGTCTGGTCCACCATTTTCCCTCACTAAACGGTAATTACTAATAAAAAACTCCCTCCCTCCCTTCTCAAAGAATTATTTTCCCCACCACTAATTTCAAGTTTCAACCCCAACGATCCAAAAATAATGCCAAATCGCCTCTTAATAAAACCAACTATTCATTGCCATAAATTTCCCCAATAATTTACTAGTACTAATTATTCGATTAAATGCGGAATCCCACTTTGGTCAAGTGGGCATGCCTAAAACTAAATGCACTTAATTTTTGCTCATCCCACAGATCTCCTCTTATTCAGTTATTCTCACACGGCTAATCACATTTACGTTCAACAAAGTCAATTTTTCACTTTAAAAATATTGGGTTGTAGTATTAGAATTTGTGAGTTGAGTCAAGGAAAAACTTTATTTATTCCGTGAGTCTCCATGGGTGTGGTTACTAAAATTTACTATCATTTTGGTTGACTTGCATAAAAGCAAATTATAATAAATTGAATATTGCTGTAACCTCTCTTAGTTCCGAGAATACCCTCATAATATTACAAGGCATTCGGAAAATCAAGGGCTTTTAAGGAAAGAAAATAAAGAAAAGAGACGAATTGAATGCAATGGTCGCATGTTACATGTTTTGTGAGCTTTATATAAGATTTTCGGGATATTAATTGTGTTTTGCCGTTTTACATAAAAATATAACCTAAAAAACAATCCAGAATCTAATTTGTGTAATTTTAATTTTCTTTTTAATTCCGTTTCATGTGTATATATTCCCTGGGGGAGGAATGCTTGTCACCTACTCCTCTTTAGCTTTCTCCACACTGTATGTATTGTAGAGTACTTGGTTCAAAAAAACACAGAGAGAGACACGGTGGGTGCGTGATAGAAGCAAGTTACTAAGTTGTTATTTTGATTTGGCATGGAGAAGAAACAGAGATGCAAGCTGTGTTTCAGAAAATTCGCGAACGGGAGAGCTCTAGGCGGCCACATGAGATCTCACATGATGAAGTTTTACGCAGAGGATTCGCTGCTACCGTCGGAGTCATCGATCTCGGACACGACGCCGGAGGAACACGTGGCGCGCTGCCTGATGATGATGTCGAGGGACACGTGGCACAGGAGATATGATAAGGAAGACGAACAAGAGAAAGTAATTGCCAAGAATAAATATCGGTGCGATGAATGCAAGAAGCTGTTCCGGTCGTATCAGGCGCTGGGCGGCCACAGAGCCAGCCACAAAAAGATCAAAGTTGTTGGCGTTAAGAATCACCAGTGCCCCTTCTGCCACAGGATTTTCTCGTCGGGGCAAGCGCTCGGCGGCCACAAGAGATCGCATTTCCTCCAGAATCCGTCTACAATTTCTCAGGTTTTGAGCATAGATCTGAATCTGCCGGCGCCCGTTGACGAGGATGAAGGGACACAAATCGCGATTTCAATTTTGAGGTAGAAACTAAAATGGATGTAGTATGTTACTGTAAGTGTAACTACTAGCTGAATTTTGCATTAATACAGACATTTATTTGGGCTAATGTTGCTTGCAGTGATGAAGGTTAACATAATTTTGCAAATGGGGATTTATCATTATGGTTGTACATCACTTTTATTTATCTATGTTTGATAAAGAGATTGGAAATTCGATCACAGGAAAAGTGTAGTTATTCCAACTGTCAGTGGACAATTGAGGAAGAGTTCATCAATTCCAAAACTCTTTTACTTTTTTTTTTTCTTTTTATCAGTTACACTGCATGATAGTGTCTTCTGCAGTTTCTGAAAAATTGTTGGTTGCAGTAATCAATGCTGGTAATTTTGTTTTGCATCAAATGACAATTGAAATTTGGAGTTTTGGGCAGTCAATTAATAAGCTGTTTGCTAACTAAACATGTGAAAATAAATGGGGAAATATGTGTTTTATTTTTCATAAAAGAAAAGGAACTTTTGTAATTTTAAAATTTTACAACTTTTAATGTAGTCGTATGACTATTGTTGATTTTTTCTTTTTTCTGAAAAACCGAGTCTTCATGAAGTGTTTTCCTCATCTCATGTTGACATCATTTTGCTAGAAAAAAGTAGTAGTACTAGTTTCTTTAGAGACAAGTTTGACCACTTCATAAGTAATTTTACTTGGCAGAAGAATCAGTCAACAAGTAACTCTGGCATGGTCTACATTGAAAAATATTTAGATATAAGTACGAATTATAATCAACAAAAGATGACAAAGTGAAGTGAGCTAAATAAAATTGAAACATTTTTACTAACACTGGCGGTGTGAGATAAGTCAAGAGTCATCAAAATTGGGCAAATTTTGGATTCAAATCATAAATTATGCAACCAAAGACAAGTTTGAATTCAAATATAAAAATGTTATATTTATAATGCTATGAAGTGGAGTATGAAATATGTTCGCCTCCCTTTTAGAATAGTCCTGCTAAAAGAGATGGCAATAGAAGTGTACGCAAAGTAGCCAATAAGTGTAAATTGGAGAATATACCACTTTTCTTTTGCTTCCTACCAAGTGTGTCAACTACTTACATTTTTATATTTATATATTACATCAGAAAATGGGTTCAAAATATCAAAAATTGATGATCTATTGTTATTATATTGTTGTTCTTTTTATACATAAAATTGAAAGGAAAATTGAATACTGGATAAGTTTTAATTGATAGGGCGTCTTAAAACGTTGAAACTTACTTTATTTAACTACCAATTTATCTGTTTCTTTGTGGGCGTAAGAGATAAGTTTGGTCATCCATAGTCAACGAGCATATAAAGGGTTGGAATAATTATGTGACAAAACCTATTATTATTAATCTAACTTGTTTGCATATGAAATTGCCATAAAATTTTCCAAACCGTGACATGAGTTCGTCAAGGAGAGATTTAAGGTGTTCCAAGTTGAAATTTTCCAAGGGGAAAAGACAAGTGGTAAAACACCTTCATTATGAAGCATGACAAGTCAAGGAATAAGTCGTAAACAATTTTGGCCTATTAATAATTTTTTGTGTAACTCTTTCTCGATGATAATAATTAATAATAATGTGTCGACAATTTTCAATATAGTATGTTATTTTGCTCAATTGCAAAATTCTTCTTCCATACTTAGTGAATTACTAACGCGTACGGTCTTAGTCATTAAAACAAGCACATTTTCTTCAGTCTACCTTTAAAAATCTATATTTTCACATTATCTATATTAAGAACTGTTAGCCCTATATGCATTTGTGCAAGTGCATTTATGTTAAGATGTGAAAATAACCAACCAATCGTAGTAATTGCATTCTAATTTAAGTCCATTGATAGTGCATCACCATCACTATGGAGATTTTTAGGGCCTTTTCTTGTAACATTAAAGTAAGATAGAATTGTATGGCTTTTAAATGTTTCTTTTGGACCAATTGTAGGTTCTTTGTTTTTTTTAGATTAAAAAAATTAGTGTAATATATCAGTAAAATTGATGAGCAATTATTATTCATTATCGTGTGCTGTGGTTTCCAAGTCAATTTAGTCAAGAGGTCGGTCAAGTCATGTCAAGTTTTTCCAGTTTCTGCTCCCCACACCATGGCACCACCTCAAACTTCCATTTTCCATTACCTTTGCGCCTCCTTTCTGGTTAAATAGAGTATGAAAAGTACATTAGATTATATTTAAACTTATTAATTTGGTGAATTATGAAGTACTAATTCATTATTCATAGTTGTGAAGTCCCTCTCACATACCCAACTCTCTTTATGTGGTTATTGCTGAACGTAAGAGGAGATTGATAGGACAGTTCTATTAGGCCTGTACTTTCTATCGGTTAAATTATGAACTTACCATGACAGCAACCCTCTGTTTTCCATCGTTTAGTAACTTTAGTGACGGAATTTTTTAGTGACAAGCTTTTTAATTACGGCTCTGTCCAACACTAATCCGTCACTAGCCCTGTTTAGTAACAAAATTTTGCTGATCAGTGACGAAATTACACAAAAGCAATCAACAAAAGTATACAAAGAATAAAATAACCATAGTTATATTGCAACAAGTAGAAAACCTATGAAGGTAAAACAAAACCAAATACATAACCCTAAACTGCAGCGGTCGGTGATTTTTTAGAATGTAAAAGTGTGCACCAGTTGGTACGTATTTCCGAATTTGGCAAATTTATCAAAACAGTACCTAAAATCAATGTGATTTCTATGGTTAGTTACTTATCATAGATGATTTTCCAAAGAATCGAAAATGGCTCACGACATCTCCACATAAAACTAATAGTAGATAAAAAAAAAATACTACTCTCCTTGAGCTATTTTTGTTATATGGAATTATTGTTTACTTATGGATTGAAATTGTGAGATATTCCAAGGCCCCTTAATAACTCTCACCACTTGAGCTATTTTTGTTACATGAGATAGTTCAGTTATCTTTCTTACTAATCATATCTTATCAAACATGAAAAATAATCGACCTTATTGCTATTATGTTTTGTTTCTGATGAACAATAACCATCGCTACAAAAAATAAATGCTCATTAGTGACGGAATTTGTGTTGAAAAGCGTAAGCCACTAATTAGTGACAGATTAGTTTCCCACTAATATGAACTTACCATGACAGTCGCCCTTTGGCGGTTAGTACTTTAGTGACGGAACTTTTTAGTGACAAGATTTTTAATAATGGCTCTGCGACACTAATCTGTCACTAACCATGTTCAGTGACGAAATTTTGCTGATTAGTGACAAGATTGCACAAAAGCAATCAACAAAAGTATGCAAAGAATAAAATAAGCATAATTTATTGCAACAAGCAGAAAACCTGTGAAGGTAAAACAAAACCAAATACATAACCCTATACTGCACCGGTCGATGATTTTTTAGAATGTAAATGTGTGCACCAGTTGGCACGTATTGGCGAATTTAGCAAATTTACCATAACAGTACCTAAAATCAATGTGATTTCTATGGTTAGTTACTTATCATTGATGATTCTCCAAAGAATTGAAAATAGCTCGCGACATCTCCGTGTAAAATTATATACTCTATCGCTCTAGACATTATTTACCATTACCACTTATGATTGATGATTCTCAAAAGAATTAAAAATTATCACCATTGAGATCTCGTTCTTCAATAATCAGCAAGAAGGAGTTAATCGCTATGGTTCTATTGAGACGGATATTGCTGTTTGATTTGATTCCATTTCTAGTATTGCTGCGGCATCATTTTTCTAGAATTAAATTGTTCTTTTCTCCCAAACCCAAATGAAATGATCATTTTTTTTTCTTTTTTTTTGAAAATAAATATACAAGTTGGGCCTGGCCCACTTTAAGAAGATTTAAAGACTTAACTGGTCGGATGTTTCCAAGCCCAAGCTGGGTTTGTATAGCCAACCCAAGGGAAGTTTTTGCCATCAATTTCATGGGTCATATTCTAATGCTTATAGCACCTTAATTTAAAATCAAGACCAAATCTCCACTTTTAGATTTTAAAATGAGTAGATTAGATTAAATCTTATGAATCTCAATATATAGTAGACAAAATATCAACAAAAGGGTAATATCGTCATTATGTTATCATATGATAATTTTCGTGAATGTTTATTTATATCAACATAGTGTATTACAAATATCAACAATATGACATAGGCCTGTCAAAATGGATATCAGGTATTGGATACCCGATATCCAAATTCGAAAAAGCCGGATAATTGGATACCCGAAACCTGATTTTTCGGGTATCGGATCGGGATCGGGTAGTGAGAATTTTGGATTATCGAGAATCGGGTTACCCGATATCCAATCGGGTATACCCGAATTATCCGATTTATCCGATTTATTTTCTAAAATTAATAAATTATATTTTTATTATAATTAAATGTAATTTAATTTCTTAACTATAATTTAATTAATACTTAATAGTTAGTATATAAGATATGTAATTTAATTTTTTAATTACATTTTAATTTCATTGACTTGTGATATTTATAATTTTGAATTTTTTGATGATATTATTGTTAGATCTTGATTCTTGTGAGTTATTGAAATGTGATATTTATAAAGGATGAATGTTTGAACTTATGAATTTTGATGGTTATTGACTTATTGTGGATGGATGAAAGATGTTAATATGTATAACTTATCAATTTGGTATTTTTCAAAGTTTGTAGTTATTTTCTTTTAAATTCGAACTACTATAAGAATTTTGTATTTCTAAAAGTTCATAGTTATTTTCTCTTAAATTCGAGCTACTATAAGAATTTTGTATTTCTAAAAGTTTGTAGTTAATTTTTTTTTTAAAAAAAATCAAAATCACAATTGGGACTGGATACCCGAGTCGGGTATCCGGGTATCCGAAATCAAATTCAGGTCGTCTATCGGGTTGGATTTTGAGAATTTCGGGATCGGGTATCCGCGGGTATCCAATTTGACAGGCCTATGACATAAGAATATCAACACAAGTACAAGAAAATATCAACACATATTTATTGATATTTTTACATGATTTTATTGAGATTTTTACATGGTTTTATTGATTTTTGATGTATTTGTTGATAAAAAAATCTGGTTATCAACATTTACGAAAATTAAAATAAAAAATATCAAATTTCATCATCCGAACGTCGCCGGAACATATGCAATTGAGATCTCGTTGGAATCCTTATAAAATTATCTTTAATTTGATATATTTTTTGCGAAAAAATAATTTAAATCGAGAGAGTTACGTAAATTTAAAATTTTAAGATGATTTTAATGAGAGAGAATTGACATTAATATCCTCTAATTTTATTTATTAATTTTCTTAATTAAAAATATAATCCATATGACATATATTTCAGCCATTAGATTTTATAATTTAATGGCTAAGATTTAGTCTTAGTTTGAGATTGCTAATTAGTTATTGATCACTCCCGAATTTGATGATTCCAAAAACTTTCATATGGAAAAATAATAAATACGGTGCTTGTGATGTTTAATTAAAGGGTTCTAGTACCTATATCCCATTATCCCTCGGTGAAAAGAAAAAGGATTATTGCTAATTAGTTATTGATCACTCCCCGAATTTGATGATTCCAAGAACTTTCATATGGAAAAATAATAAATACGGTGCTTGTGATGTTTAATTAAAGGGTTCTAATACCTATATCCCATTATCCCTCGTTGAAAAGAAAAAGGGTTATAATGCACTAATGCAAAGATAGCTACCCCTAAATATAATTGTAATTATTTTAAACTTTTAAAAATCGTATAAAAGCAAGGATCATGATTTCTAGGGGAGAAAGTAACTTGTACTCCATACTACTAGTATTTATTTGTTCTTGTGAGTGAGTAAATGGCCTAGGCTTGAATAGGGTTTACTATTAGTTATTCCATATTTATGAGATTCACCTACTTCTCTCCTCGAAATTGATCGATGTATTGAAATTAAAGCGGCCTCAATTGACGGACATGCCTAGTGTTCCTCACTCAATTTTGTGATTCTTGCTCTAAATATTTAAAGCTTACACATACTTGTGTTAATTTTAATGATCTAATAGTATTCTTTTCTCACACAAATTTCTAAATAGTAGTATTTCCTGTGTGTTTGAAGGGTTGTGAAAAGAAAAAATTAAAATATGTTTTTAAATTTATTGGAATATAAATCCAAGGCTGAAATAAATACCTCGTTGCATGTTTCAAACACAAAATAAGAAACAAAAATGCCCTTCCAGTAAAGAGGGGCATGGATAAATTCTATACAATGAAGCCAAAAATGAAAAGACCTCTGTAATAACTCTTTTATTCTATGTTCAAATCACATAATTATGCCGCACTTCATTATTCTCTACCTTAATTTGAAAGTGTTTAACAAAAAATACATTAAATGCCGAAATCAATCTCACAATAATGACCAACTAGAATCCATATTTCCCAAGGGTAAACTCGTCTTTCCGCATATTAAGCGGTAGTATTACTATTTTCATGAGCTGTGGGCCATCGCATATAGCCGTTTAAGCGACGAGCTATTTGAAAAAAGATGAAGAAGTGATCTTATTTTAAAAAAATCGGAAACGACCGTTATGTTTTCTTATCTTCTTCATCATCAATTCTCCTCCTCGTCATAAAACACTCTGTTTTTGCTTTGATTTTTTTAATGGCGAACGATTTCGTGTTCACCGAGGAAGAAATGGCGGTTGACGGAGGCCTAGGCTACCCGACAGCCTTCGCCAAGCTCTGTCGAGATCGGAGTTTCGGGCCATTCAGCCATGGCCCGCCCTATACCTTCACCCCTTATGCTTTGGTTCAGCAAGAGGTAACCATTTCAAGTAGATCTGTCAATTAATTCAACTCCAAATTCGATGGAATTGTGAATTTGTTGAAGGACATTGTGTTTCTTAAGATTGAAGGGGGAACAATTTTTATTATTCTTTGCGATAAATTGTCCATATTCGATCATGTTTTTGTTTCATTTGTGTTTTTTCACTTTGGATCTTGATTTCACACACGAGCACAATAATAAATTGGTTTCGTTATAGGAATCGAATCTTCCTGAATTGAAAGATTGTGCGTGGTGGATTTGGAGTTGAAAATTGGTTAGGGCTTTTTTGATCGATAACTATCATTGACATTTAATTGTTGGAGCTTTGAGCTCTGTAAATGCAATTTATTCTACCCCTAAAATTCTGATTTTATGCGGCAATTTGTTCTGTTTGTAAGAAATCTATCACTAGCTAAATGCATCACTTTTACAAGGGCATATTTTGAAACAATCTATAATTTGATTTGGGGGTGCAGGAAGCAAGAGCAAAGGAATTGGATGAACTTTTCCCACTGACTGATCCGAAAGCGAAACCTACTACAAAGCCCAAGATCTTCTTGAATCTTCTATGGAAACAGCTCAACCATCTTGGGTAATGATGCAATGCACTTATCCCATATCATGCCTTCATTTTCAAATTCTCTCAAAGCTAAAACTTGGCTCCTTTTCTTGTTATTTATCACTATTCTAAATTCTTCAGGAATGCTGGTTTTGACCCTGAAATTATTCGTGTGGATCCGTATGGCAATGTTCTGTATTTTCATGCTGATGCTGCTTCCCCTCTTGCATGGGATATTGATCACTGGTTTCCTTGCTCAAGTAATTTCTATACATCTTTGATTGTAGAATTAGGTGCAGTGCAAGTAAGGATTTTAAAACTGTGATGCTGTTGAAATATAGGAGGAGGATTGACTGTTCCAAGCAACCTCAGAATCTTGCAGTGGCAAGTGTGTAGAAGGAAGCATAACAAGCTAGAATTTCTGATTCCCTGGTGGGATTTGCAAGTAGGCATATCCATTAACCAGTTCTTGTCCATCTTCGCCTCATCTAACTCAGATTTCAGGTTGGTAATATTGCATTAGTACTAGTAGTGTTATCAAAATCCGGTGATGATACATGCTAGGCTCTCGTTGCTGTTTCTGTGTTTCAGGCGGAGGGCGTTTGCATGGTTGTTTTATGAAGGGGAAAGTGAAGAACTCAATTCTTCACAGACAGTTGATTCCCACACGTTCCCCCAGCATTTCTTGGAATCAGAAGGTAGATTAGGTCTTGCTCCAGCTGCAGTTGTTCAGACGCGACGCGAGTCTCTTGATGCCCCATTGAAATCACTGGATCACAACAGAAGGCCTAAATCCAACACTCCCATAGTAGGTTAGTAGCAAATTAGCAATAAACTCTACCTCTTCTCTCTTGGTGTAAATTTGTGTGTTGTCTTAGTGTTGCTTTTTTATCGTAGCATCTGTGAAAAAAGGCCAACTGCTTTCAAAGGAGAATAATAGCGCGTTGATGGAGACCAACCCGTATCAAGCCATTGTCATGGCAAGAGATTCTCTAAAACAGCGAGAGGAGGCGTCAAAGATGCAGGCAGAAATACATAGATTAGATAACGAAACATGCGAGTTGCAGCACAAGTCTGAGGAGGATAAACTATCTATTCAAGAACTGGAGCTGGTGCTGGTCAAGAAAAGGAGGCGGGCAGAAAAGTGTCGAAGGCTAGCAGAGTCGCAGTCTTCCTACAGGTTAATGCTGGAGAAGATGATCAGAGACGCCATGCACCAGTAAGATTGTTCAAAACCAAAATTTGTGACAATGAGAAACACTAACAGAACATCTGTAACTGGATTTGTTCGCATATTTTGCAGAAGTGTCGTCTACAAGGAACAAGTGAGGTTGAATCAAGCGGCAGCTAGTGCTCTCATGGCTAGACTCGAAGCTCAGAAAGCAATATGTGATTCTGCTGAGAGGGAACTTCATTTGAAGCATAAACAGAGAGATGAGCTGGAGAAACAGATAAGGCCCGAATGGGAACAGGCGAGGAAGAGATCAAGAATGGATGATACACTCACTGAAGAGGATGACGACCACCAGATCACTCTATGTTTGCCAGAAAATGAGCTAAACATTCAGCAAGAAATGGAAAAGAATGAAATTGTATGCGCAGAAACTGCAGTGAACACTCTTCTTTGTTTGCTTGACATAAAATCCGCTGCTCATTCACACAAGGAACTACGGAAGTTCTTGGAGGAGGAGCAGAGATCTTCGACAGCTAGTCCACTTCCAAACGAGGAACGAGAAGAGGAAGACGTTGAAGGTGAGAAGAATGAGTCCACTACTAAAATTAGAGTCTTGAAGCCTGATCTAAATAAAACTGGGGACGATGTTGCTGTAGAGAATGAGTACATAGTTGAAGAAAGGCTTGAAAAGCTGGAGATAGAAGATGGAGGGAAAGTGTACAATATTCAGTTCCCATTTCCCCACGAAACAGAGGAAGAGGAGGACGAAGAAAGCAGAAGACAACGTGGGAAAGGGAATATAGAGAAATGGATGCAGTTTCTGCTTGAAAACACGCAAGAAGACACAGAGGTAAACACGCAGACCTCTGGTGGAAAAGAAACATCCAGGACAGACGAACTAATCGAGAAGATGAACATGATATTTCCCCACACAGATATTAAAGATTCAAGGGCTCAGAAAACACAGTGCACAGAGGCTGTGAAACTGGTTGGAAAAAAGATGGATGGTCAGCCAGTTGTCTCCGATATAAGTGACAAGAACTCAGAAGGGGATAAAGAGAATGACAAAAACATGGCAAATATCAACACCTCTTTCAAGAACCCTCCTTACAGAGCTGTGCCACAGAAGATAACAACGAAGGAATCAGCTTCGCTTGGTAAAGGAGTAAGCAGCCCCGATGAGATAAAGGGGAAAGAAAGGGGACTAGTGAGGTCAGAGAGTGCCCGGGCGTTTCGCCGTATACCATCATCTCCCTCTCTTTTATTGGAAGGCGTGAAAAAGAGAGTGGACTGCATAAGAAGAAAACCCTTGGTACTTGATGATAATGATGGAGATGAGAGCGTTGGAGCCAGAAAAAGCTTCATGAACTCTTCCATCAAAACCATCAAGAAAGCAGTGAGGATTTAGATTGTGCATGTGGTTAGGTTATATGTGTGTATTATTTGTTGAGAGGCAAACAAAAAAAAGAATTGGTGTGATCTTTTTTCTTTGATTCTTTGAGTTGTTGGGCACTTGGGCTTGTTGTTTGATCATATTCATATTGGTTTGTGGAAATATATGTATGTAATAACAGCTTGTTGTTTGATCTTTTATCCAACTTGATTTCTTAAATTTCCAAGATATGTGAACTTGAAATCTTTTTATATCAAAACTATTTAGTAATCCTAGTTTTCTTTTTCATTTAATTATTTTCCGTGTCTACACTAAAAAACTATGTTAGTTAAAATCGAAAATGATTTGAATTTAAATTTTTAAAACAAAACTTCTGCTCAAATTTGTTATTGGAGTTTGACTATATCACTAGTAAACAGTAAACAGCACTTTCCTCATTCCCATTATTTAATTATTTTCCGTCTACACTGAAAACCATATACAGCCATTTTCCTGAAATTCGAAAACCCCAGATCTCCTCCCTTCCCCTTTTCTCCCCCAAGCACCACCGCCGCGCATCCTCAATTATCCGGTGGCCAGATCGCGATCCTTTCAGAAATGAGTAACGGCGAGCTTCTCCAAATCGAACCGCTCGAACTTCAGTTCCCATGTAATTCAGAGCTCTCACTCTGTTTTGTTTGTGAATTGGGAGTTCTACTTCTATCCTCGATTATTACTGTGTGGAAATTGGGAAGATGTTGATTTACTTTTACTGATTTTAGATCTGTATCTTTTGTTCATTCTATTTCTTTTTCTTGTGCTTTGGTTTTGACAGTCGAGTTAAAGAAACAGATCTCATGTTCCATGCGATTGTTCAATAAAACCGATAACTTCGTGGCTTTCAAGGTCAAATTTTGCACTTTTTTTAGTTTAGAGTGCACGTAGAAATATTGTGTACTTACGTTCACACATGATTTTTCAGGTGAAGACTACAAATCCAAAGAAGTATTGTGTGAGGCCGAACACTGGAGTCGTGGCTCCGCACTCTACCTGTGATGTTATAGGTCCCTTTCCATCTATTTGTTTTTGTATACATATGCGATTGCATCTGTGTCTCGTGTATCTCGCTTAATTGAGTCATACTTAGTCAATTGTAGTAGTTTTAATGATTGGAAACTATTATTCAGAAATAGTAATACTTAATAGGTGTGATCATAAGTTACTGAATTCATAAATTGTTTCATCATAAAGTTACGATGCAAGCCCAAAAGGAAGCTCCTCCGGACATGCAATGCAGGGATAAATTTCTCCTCCAAAGCGTAGTTGTGAGCCCTGGATCTTCTGCGAAGGATATTACTGCTGAAATGGTATACGAGTCTTCATTATTTACTCTAGTTCTAGTTAAGGGTTGAGAGTTTAGCCAGAAATTGGTAGTACTATATTTTTACTTAAGCTCTATCCTTTACTTCTACTCCATTTTCCAGTTCAGCAAAGATTCAGGAAATCAGGTTGATGAATGTAAGTTGAGGGTTACTTATGTTCCACCACAGCAGCCACCTTCACCTGTGCGAGAGGGGTCAGAGGAAGGCTCGTCACCAAGGGCCTCAGTGTCAGACAATGGGACCGTGAATCAAACTTTTGAGTTCAACAATGTAAGCAAGGGATGCTCACTTAGTAGCAAGTGGCAACATTTTCCATATTATTTAGGAAGTCCCTGAACATTATTCTTCTTTATTACCTGCAGATGTCTAAAGGGTTGTTTGAACAACAGGAGAGCTCATTAGAGGTTATACCCAAATTTACAACAATATGTTATTTTTGGTTCTTTTGTTTCCACATCTTGATTCTATGTTGAATGATACTGGTGTAGCCAAGTTTTTACTGTTTGTCCATTGAGTCGTTGAACATATAGTTCCAATGTAGGGATGTGGATTCTTCCTTTAAAACCTTGGGTATGAAGTTAATCATAGGAAGTTGGCAATTCTGATGAGTACAGGCTAGGTATATTTAAATTCATATTTATCGGAATCTTACTTTTTTCAAAACGAAGCATGGAAATAGTAGAGAGTGCAGATAGTGTGAATTTGTTTCCTGGCTTACTATAGTTTGGTGTTATATTTGAACATATCAGCAATTACACTACCAATTTTACTCTGTAAATGATGGATCTTAAACTTGGATTAATTATGTCCATCTTGTGTTAAATGGCTTTGTTCTTTAGCGTTAACCTTTTTCTCCAATTTTGTTCAATGTTATTTGTTATTGTAGGCTAAGTCGCTGATTTCAAGGCTGACTGAGGAGAAACGTTCTGCTATTCAGCAAAACAACAAGCTTCAGCAAGAACTGGTAATTTATTGTTTTAGTCTTGTATCATTGGTTTCTGTGGAGCTTTTTCTTCTAGGGGGTAATTGCATCACGATACCAAACAAACGTGTATCTTTTGTGTTTCTAGCATGCATAAACAAGATTTTTGGACAAATCAGAATTAAAGACATCTAAAGATATATTTATATTGAAGTCTGCTTATTTGTATTTCAACCTGTTTTGTTTACACAACAGGGTCTAATAATAGTCTACCTAACTTTGCATTTTAGTGTCTAAACTTGTTTTGTCAATTTGGCTAGTACATAAACATTTAGGGTAACTGTCAGCACTCAGTATTCACACTGTTTACCACAAAGCACTATTAGTTGAGCAAATATCATGCCACATGCCATGATATCATCTGTTTTGTAAATCTCCTTTTTTCTCTTTAAAATATACTTGGCATTCCTATAATTCTCAAACGGAACCAGCAAGGTGCAGTTTTGGCATTATTTTTCATGTCCTTAGAGATTTTTTTTTTGCTGTTGGTTGAATTTGTTATATTTTTAAAAAAGTAGCAGACAAATTAAATATAATTAGGGATCATTTACTTTGACGAATAAGACGAATTGATAAAAGTAATCCATTCTTACTTTGATGAATTGATTAATTTTGCACTTGTTTGATCATCTTATCCTTCAAAAAGTCAATCTTATGTTTTATCAATGTATCCCATCACTCAGAGTAAGTGCTCCCCTAATGTTCATCAACAACTCCCAATTAAGGCCTACTAGTCACAATTAGGACAGATGCTTTGGTTGTACTGGAGTGTGACTCTTTAAAAATAACTTATACTCCCTACCAGCTGGCGTCTATCCAATTATAGTTTGTTTTGTTTGGCACTCATACTTAAGTCTTACTTTATTTGTCATAGCTATTTCGCCTGGGCTTTATATAATTGATGTTTTTGTTGATTTTGGTGATGGCCTAAGCTGAATTTAATGGTTTGATTGTGCCAAACTGCTGGGTATGTAATACATTTGGTTATGTTTGACAGGAGGCGTTGAAGCGGAAAAGCGGTGGGGGCGTTCCGATCACGTACGTTATCGTTGTTTGCTTGATAGGCATCCTATTGGGGTACCTCTTGAAGAGAACATGACTAAAGGAAGATTATCTGGTCGTTGTGCCAAAGCAGCTGCTTGCTTGTTCAAATATTTAGTATTTGAAGTGATGCGTTGCACTCTGCTCAAATTAGCTGTCTGTTTGACTGTAGAAAAGATGCCTAAATTGGTTTGGTGGTTTTTTGTAATTTGCTAAAAAAATTGCATTCTTTGTCTGGGTAGTTGCTTAACATTCTCAATTGAATCATGTAACTTAAGCACATAGTTTCTTTATATAAGTTTCTATTCAGCAGTATTTCTGTCACCTCCTCTCCCAAATTTCTTTTAATTTGATGTTTCTCTGTTTCTTATTCGAATTCCAGCTCTCAAAGTTTGAAATGATCTTCTCGGGCTTTATAAATATAGTAAGTACATAGCTTAAACACCAATGATTGGTGAAATCGAATTTGTTTTTTTACTAATTGGTTTTGAATTTTGTTTTGATTCTATAATTTGTACTCCTTGTTATATATTGATATTAGATTTTTAATTGTACATTCCTCAAAATACGGCAAATGTGACTTAATGCATGATTAATTGATTCTTGAATGTCACTAGTACTATGCTATTTCATGAGGAAAGACTGTACAGTACCAGTCTTTTAGGGAAACATTTTTGAATTACTCCCTTGATATATACTTTTAATTTTATTTTTATACTAAAAGTGAAATATATGAAACCTTCTTCACTCTTCCAGCCTATCTATTTATGATACTTCATCCGTCTCTTAAAATAAATACTATTTTTATTTTAGTTCGACCTTTAAAATTATATACTCCTTCCGTCCCATAATAGATGTCACACTTTCTTTTTTAGTTTATCTTACAAAAGATGTCACATTTCTTTTTCAAGAAAAAGTTCTCTCTCACATTAATATAAATATACTATTTTCTATTTCCATCTAACACACAAAATAACGTCTCCTAAAATCTCATGTCGTTCTCCAACTATGTCATATATTATGGGAGGGAAGGAGTACCACTATTGATTTCAGGAACTTTTTTTTTCTCTTTAAGGTGTGCATTCAGTTTGCTGTGTAGCACTTCTTTAGAAAATGTGTTGAATTTGAAAATGATTTCATTTTTCGGATATTCCTTTTATAAATAGTTTGTTCTGTTGGTTTTTCTTTTCGTCGTATTGTTTTGTGTGTTAAATGGAGAGAGAAAATATAATTTTTATATTCATGTGAGAGAGAACTTTTTCTAAAAAGGGAAATGTGACATCTTTTGTGGGACAAACTAAAAAAGAAAGTGTGCCATTTTTTGTGGGACGGAGGGAGTACTATTTTTGGTAGTGGACTCCACACCCACTAACTCATTCTCACTCATATTTTATTTAAAACCAATATATCAAAGTTGGACACACATTCCACGAACTTTTTCAACCCACATTCTACTATCTTCGTCCACCTAAAATAGAAATATTTGTGTATGACACGAGTTTTAATGTGAAATTGGTAAATTATGAAAGAGAGAGAGGAAAAGTAAAGATGAGTAATATTAGTGGATTGTAAGATTCATATTATTAATACTAGTATTTAATTGTTTAAAACTTTCCATATTTAGAAAGTAATCTAATTTTGGTGACAAATTATTAGGGATGGAGGGAGTATGTAATTTTTAATTTTTAGAAATTTGTAATGTAACTTTAGATTTTTTAATTAAGTTTTATTAATAAAATATTTCTTTATTAATTAAGTTCTCCATCCCTCTCATTACACGAGACACATTTCTTTTGGGCACATATTTTTAGGTAGTGGTGTTTAGGGGTGAGCAAAATAACCGAAAACCGAATATCCGAACCGAACCAAATCGAAATTTTGAAATTCGGTTCGGTTTTTTCGGTTTTTTGGTTCGGTTCGGTTTTAAAAATACAAAAATTTCGGTTTTTCGGTTCGGTTCGGTTTGGGCGAAAAAAAAACCGAAAAACCGAAAAATCGAATTATATTTTAAATATATTATTATATATTTTTATCCTATTAATTTAGTATATTATATCATATATATAACATATATTCTTCTAATATATTTTTATATAATAAATATTATATATATTATATTAATTTTATATTATATATATTTATATTCTATTAGTATATATAAAATAAAATAAATTAGATATATTAAAATATACTATTTTTTTTCGGTTTTTCGGTTTTGTTTTGAAATTTCGGTTTTTCCGGTTTAGTTCGGTTTTTTAAGTTCGGTTTTCGGTTTTTCGGTTTTCGGTTTTTCGGTTCGGTTCGGTTTCAATTTTAACCTAAATTCGGTTTTTCGGGTTCGGTTCGGTTTGGGCGAAAAACCGAACCGAAATCCGAATGCACACCCCTAGTGGTGTTACTGGTTAAATGAAAAGAGAATAAAGTAGAAGTTAAAAAAAATAGAGAGAATAAGTAGGAGAGAGGATAATAGAGTGTTGCTCTTTTGCCATAAAAGGAAATATCTCACTTATAATAGGACTGATGAAATATATTTTTAAATTGAAGAAATGAAATAGTGGGAGCTATTAATAGGCAAGGGAATAATGGTTGCAGGTGTTGTCCCTAAGATAAGGTATGTAATAAAATATGGTTAAAAATGGAATGAGCCCCATGAATAATCAGAGAAATTTCAGAAAAAATGACTCAATTCGCAAGCCTTTCGTAATTTTGCATTAAATTCGTTGACCTTTCAGAATAAGAGATCGTGACATGCTAATTTTTTGAAATAAGGGATTTTGGAAATTTTCTTTTCTATTTTCTATTTTTTTTAAAATTTATTTCACAATATTTACGAATGGACAAAATTTCCCACTATTATTGTCACACAATTTTGAGGAGTTGGAGGGTGGAGCAGCGGTGACTTACAGAATTGGAATAAAAATAATAAAATTGTGGTAAAAAATATTAGAGAGTGATGTGGTCAATTCATAAATATTATGAAGGAAAAAAAAGAAAAAAAAAGAAGAGCAAATGGGTAAAAGTTTGAAAAGTTATTCCAAAAAATTTGCACGTCACAATCACGTATTTCAAAAGATCAATTCCCAAAATTCGAAAATCTATAGATTGAGTTTCTTTTTTCCAAAATCTTCTGATTAATTAAGGGTGGATGAATAAGAAATGACTATTGAAAATGCTCTTATATTTTGTTGCCTTGTTGAGTCCTCTCTTGGAATAAATAAAATATTAATTAATTAAGTCTATAGCAGACAATAATTAATTAATGGATGCTTCTATCTTAAGCGCGGGAAATAAGTATCAAGAAATGGAAACCCGAAGTACTTTTAATTTTGGATTTGGATTGGAATGCAATATTACTTCTGTAGTGGCTGCTCGTAATATTCCAATTATAAGCTTATATTAAATTGAGTTTAATTTAATTAGTAAAAAGCTAATTGGAGGAGCCCATATCCAAAACCTTCTATAGATTCCTGTCTGGGCCCAATATGTGACTTAATATAAATAGGAGAATAAATGAGACAGAAAATACACATTATTTTCTTCCAAAAGTTTCGACCCCCTCTCTAGTTAGACAAGGGGCGATTTTTCTCTCCTTCGGGGGATAGGTTTTCCGTCTTCTTTATTTAAGTCCTAGTATACTAGTGAGATCAGCCCACTCTGATATCAGTTTACAGTTCGGGAACCAGACAGAAGATCTGTGGTTTTGTACTAAAGATCTTCACATGGAGAAGGCGCTAGCTATCTTCGATTCTTTGGAGAATCATCAAGGTATAATGGCTAAACCGTAGAAAAGCATGTTTTAGGTTTAAATTAATTTAAAGCATGTTTTATTTGAGTTATGAGCATGATACATGTGATATTTACGCGAATAGAATTTGTCTAAATAATCTGCTAAATAGATAAGAATTATTATGTAATTGATTTATGTATGCGCTTCCGCTCTCAGTCTCTTCAAGCAATTACTATTGCAGATTAGTACTCCTTTCTTATTAAAAATAATATTTTCTTTTTGGATTGTGTATTAAAAAGGAAATGTTGCTTAAAACTGAAATAATATCAGTGTCTTTTCCTCCAACCCATCTTCTCGCACCCACTATCATATATAAGTTACAAACAAATTTTTAATGCAATAATCGAAGGTCGCACCTTTCCTAGGATCCAATTAACCAGTATCTAATTGAACGCCGACTTTGCCAGGGAGGGTTTTTGCTGCGCCGTAGGAGACGAGTGTTTGAATTTAGAATTGCCCCGCCCAAACTGACGAATTAAATTAAATACTACTATACATGAATTTTTAATAAATTAACAATATTTCATATATTTATGCTATTTTCGTTGTCTTTTTTATTTTCTTCATAGCTATTATACAAAAAATAAATGTTTTATATCTTTAATTTAATTTATTTCAAAATTTATTTTTACATTATGTTAACGATCTTATGTTACTAATATTAACAATAATATGTTTGTATGTCAACTGCTATTAAATTGAAAACTGCTAACTATGTCAAAACCTATAATATTGATGTTAATACGAAGACATTTGTATATCAACTAAATTTTATTTACATACAAACCTACAATTCCAATCCATTGTTTGGTATCCTGAAATTCTTTGAGTATGAAATTGAATTACTTTCAAAATCATATAATTACACAATTTAAATTCCATATCAATAATAGTGTAAAATCTAAATATAAATATAGTGTAAAATCTAAATATAAATACTCCCCCCGTCCCAAGTTAGTAGTCCCGGTTGAGTTTGACACGGGTTTTGTTACGGGACAAACTTCTGCAAGGCTGGCAGAGAGGAACCTTGAGCAAGAAGCTGACTTGAATGCCGATACATCGGAGCCGAGGGAGCAGTCGCAAGCGGAGCCAGCAAGGCGTGACCGATCAGCGCGACGCCGAGTTTGTGTCTCGTTACGGAGTATAGTGTTTGTTGGAAATAAAGCACTTGATCAAGTAGATTTAGTCACTTGATCTAGTCGACCAAGAGTCATTAGGAGCAATGCACTTGATCAAGTAGATTTCAAGTCTCTTCTTTGTGCAAAACGTACAAACCCTAGTTTTCGATGCGGGAGTGATCGACGGGCAAAGGTTCCCGCGACGTTCAACACAGATTCTTTCGTTGAGGAACTTTTTCCTTAACAAGTTTTATATACCCACCTGCAAAATCACGGTCCGCTCTATAATAACATAGCTACTAATATGGTTGTGTGGTCGAACATAGAGTACGTTTTCTCTTAACATAATTAGAATTGAGGTTTCAACACATATATGTTACATGGCATGTATATGTAATTAACATGAAATATACATGTAGACAACATGACTTGTATGTGTAGATAATATTTATTTTGAATATTGTTAACATCAACTGTATTCGTAGTTAATATAAATCGTATATGTATTTATATATGTAATGCACATGGATAAAATATGATAAGATTGATTTCGACAAAAGCTTCTTGGGTCATGGCAACAATCCACCTGACCACCTCCATTCGTTGAGGAACTTTTTCCTTAACAGGTTTTATATGCCCACCTGCAAAATCACGGTCCGTTCTACAATAACATAGCTACTAATATGGTTGTGTGGTCGGTTAACATAGAGTATGTAATCTGTTAACATAATTAGAATTGAGGTTACAAAACATATATGTTACATGGCATGTATATGTGATTAACATGAAATACATGTAGACAACATGGTTGAAGATCATGAGGAATGGATCAATATGTTTTGTATTCACAGTCGTATGGATTGAATATATAGTTAACATGACTTGTATGTGTAGTTAATATTATTTTAAATATCGTTAACATCAACTGTATTTGTAGTTAATATGAATCGTATATGTACAAAATATGATAAGATTGATTTCGACAAAGGCTTCTTGGGTTAACATGTTGGCAACAATCCACCGTCAAACAGGCCGACGCTGAGGCCGTGGTTCGGAGACTGAAATTCCAGCCGCAGAGATCGAGTTTCTTCTTTTTGAATTCTATCTCCACCTCACTCCTTTACGAGCAATGGTGCGAGACTCTAGCGACGATGGTTCAGTTGTGGTGTATGAAATTGGACAATGAGGGGTTTAGCTTTTTGCCCCACCTTGTTTCGAACGTTGAGCTTCCATCGGAGAGGGTGGAATTGAACGATCGGCTGAAGGTGTTGTTTCTTGATAAATTGAATAGACTGAAGGAGGGTGCGAAGGCTCCAACTCAATAAGCATGTAATTAAAAAGTTTAAATATAAAAATTGGTTAGTTCGGGTGATTTGGTATACCCCACCCCAATCTCGAAATCCAAAAAATTGGGTATTGGGTATCTAATTACCGGATATTTCGGGTTTGGATATCGAGTATCCAATTCCCGATATCCATTTCGACACCCCTAATTCTGAATTTGTCAATATCACGCCCAATTAAATCTTTGAACCAACAAATAATGCAAATATACCATGGCCTTTAACACAACTATAAAATTGTCTTTATAAATTAAATCGATAGCCTACAACACCATAATATACTAACAAAAATAAATCAATTCTAATCCACTTACTAGCAAAAAGTTTTATGTACTTGCTTTTGGATATTTAGTAATAAAAGGAACAAGCCAATGAAAAATAGTTCTAAAGAATAATAATAGTAGTACTACAAAAATAATAAAGAAACGCAAAAAATGAAAAATCTGAATACATGTCGACATATGAAATTCTTGTCAATTAAAATCATATACAGTCCATATTAATTTTGAATACTCTTCATGTTAAATATATATACAATTGCTCTGTGCAGCCAAGTAGCACCCCACAATTGCTCATCCTATAACAAATCAAAAAACACAACTTCAAAAACAGAGTTGATACATCCAAAAGGAGGGATGTGATCAAATGAAAACTCTAAATATTGTACAAACTCAAAACTATGATCTGGATCATTGAAAAATGTCAACAGATCACAAAAAAACATCAACATTTCAACGGTAGTCAATGACTGATGATGTGTTGATTGTGTTGATACTGTGTTGACATTAAAATCTTGAAACTTTACACTGTGTTAATATTGTATTGAAACTATGTTGAAGCTGTGTTGAGAAGTTTTGAGTTTGTACAATATATAAGTTTGCATTTTATCATTACCCTCCAAAAGGTTTTGTATGTAATTGACTAGGATTTTATATGTAGTTATTATGACTTGAATTCGTATATGTCGTTGACTGTATAATTCTTTAACATGACGTTCATATGTAGTTAACAAGACGTTCATATATAGTTAACATGACGTGGAATGGATTTTAATCGAGCAAAATGTTTGGGTGTCTAGAGCTTAGACAGAAGTCGTCGAAACACTATTTCTCATAATTCTTTAAAACATATCAAGCAAAATGTTTGGGTGTCCGGAGCTCAGATGGCTGCAGCATTCGCTGGCATGGTCGAAGGAATCTAAGCATACCCAGCAAATATATTTCCCACACCTACACGTAACGTGGTTGCACCCATCCACTTTCTCAACTGTGAACCCACACCCACGGCAGGTCTTCACGTGTAACGGGTCACGGAAATCTATTATTTTCCACATACGTGTAACAGAACGACGCGAAAAAAGGTACTTTTTTATTTAATTTCTATGTCTGTCAAATACCTAACTATTTTTAATTAGAAGATGTTTAGAGAATAATAAGACAATCATTTAACAATATCTTCCTTGAATTTCAAAGCAAAATACACCGGTTAGATCATCATCACTATCATAGCTATACTCTCATTCCTTAAGCCAATCCCTAACACTAATTGAGTTGGTATGGAGCCACATATTTTTTCTTTCGTCATAAATCTGAAGACCTTAGCATCGCCGGAGATCAAGAGATTTGAGGTGGGGGCGGTCATCGAGAATCGCTTCTAGTTCCTTATTCCTATTCCATGTACACAAAGATCGAGATGGAGCAGATTAGGCATGCTTTTTCCAATTGCTTCCCCGGACCCTTTAAAATCTGCTTCGAAGTCCACACAGTTGTGGTATGAAAATGATTTCAACATTGTGCAAGCAATCCCAATGGTTTCCAAATCATTAGGTTTGAAGATTGGCTTCACAATTATGTGTAACTCCTCCAAATGTCTCAGTTTTTGAATTGCCAGAATCAAAGACTTTGCATCAACTTTATCACATATTGTACCAATAACGCATCTAAGCTTAGGTGATCTGAGGAAACAGAGAGCATATTAGAGACCTAGAATCATTGAAACAACACAAAAAAAAAGCAAAAAAAAAAATTTGATTATAAATACAATCAAAGAACAACAACAACAAAAATTTAAGAATCTTACAAAACTAAATTACTAAGATTAAGTGAACAAGGATATGAAATGAAGAATTGTACTGTTCCAATGAGTATTTTACCAACTCAATCGACGACAAAACGCCAATATTTAGATCGAGAAGTTGTCCCTGGCTCAGATCTACTGAGCGACAGACAAGGAAGTCGAATTTCATGTATCAACTATACCCATTGCAGTCATGACTTGGGAAGCCTCCGCAACGGCACCCCAAATCTTGGGCGTCGGAGAATCGATAGTCCAAATAAATAGCACGCCACAATAAGAGCCATCGTCACCGATCCACCAACGCTACTGATGTCGGACAGTCGCGAGCTGTTCGCTGTGGTTGAAATGAATTGCCTTTTTAGGATTTGTAAATTACGTGTTAAAAGGGGTTTTTGCCTCCAATTTCGTGTGCTGTTTGTGGGTGTGGTGGCGGTGGAAGCGGCGATGGGGGCTCCTCCTCTGAATTCTTTGGCGCCTGGGTTTAGGTTTCATCCAACGGATGAGGAGTTGATTGGGTTTTATTTGAGGAGGAAAGTTTTTGGGAAACCTTTCACGTTTGAAGCAGTTATGAAATTGATGTCTACAAATCCGAGCCATGGAAGCTTGCTGGTATAAGAAGATTTAATCTTTATTTTGATTTAAATTTGTGCTTTGCCTTATTTTTCTGGATGAATTCATGAATATGGTTCTGTTTAAGCCTCGTTTTGAAAATGATATTGGTCCCATTTGATGATATTTTGTGAAAATGAAGCGTTAGTGTGTGCTTTTGTATTGGATGGTGTTGTGATGTAGAGAAGAAAACTGATCAGTTCATGCTTAACTGTTGCTTTTAGACTTAATTCTACAAGAAAATTGATGTTTTTTTGATAAAAATGGCCAAAGATGAGATTTTGGTAGCCGGGATAAGGTAGGATTGGGTGGGAAATATGTAAGATCGGCTGTGTTGATTGAATGATGAGATGTAGTGATGAATGTTTGTGCATGCATGGTGCGTTGCGTTGGGTTTTCATGTTGCGAATTTTTTTCGTGTTGCTTTGCATTTAATGCTGATAGAACAAGACATTCTTGTTCGTTGGTCCTTTTTGTCGATTTCTAACTAGCTTCTGTATTTGAAGACCTAATTCCTTCTTCTATCATGCTTAGAGCATTTCTCGAAGAAGAGAGAGCTAGAGTGCTACTTCTTTACCCCTGTGGATAGGAAGTACGAGATATGATCCCGGATGAATTTTTCCACTGGGCAAGGGTGCTGGAGGGCGACTGGGAAGGATCGCCAAGTGATGCAGAAGAACAAGGTGATTGGGATGAAGAAACTGTTTGTTTTCTACCGTGGACGTGGCAAAACTAACAAAACTAATTGGGTAATGCACGAGTACAGTATATGCGACACAGAGCTGGGAAATGCGGGCATTCAACAGGTGCGTATCGATTATCCGCGATGTTATTTTAACTTTATTATTGAATTCGCATTTAAAAGTGATTTATCTTGAAATAACAATCATGTCTTGTTTTATGTCAATTAGGATGCATTTGTGCTCTGTAAGATCTTCCAGAAGAATAGCCTCAGACGATAAAGAGGAATGTAACGAGGATGTCTCGCTCGTGATTCCCGGGGCAAATGTGAAAGATGGCATGGCCAATGGCGACGAAGTGCGCGAAGGTTGCACAATAATTGAACAGGTCTTGCACTTGTTGATTAATTGCATCGAAATGTTAGGTTTTCGAGTCCCATTAATTATTTCAATAGTTTTACGCGTTTAAAATAGGTAGAAACGAAAATTAGACGTGGTTAGAGCACATTTATCATATGTTGCTTCGCAGGATGCGCAGCCTCTCATTGTCCCGCTCCTCCACACATACCCGATCTATCTCTCCTGCATTCCTTTCCTATCCAAGAGGGAGAGGCCCGAGGTCAACCCTGAGTCCCTCTCGCTGGACAACAGCAAGAGACCGAAGCGTGATGATACAAACTGCAGCATTGCCAATGGATCCGAGGACTCAACCACGACGAACCTTAACTGTTCCTCAACAATGATAATGACGACAACCAACTTCCCGTCTGTTGAGATTCCCCTTTTAGAGACCCTAGGCGGGAAGGACAACCTCCCGGGCAGCACACCCACCTTTAACTCGGCAGAACTGGAAAGATCTGTCCCTCTCCGCCTCTACATAGAGGATAAGATCATGAACCTCTCGATGGATAATGAGAGGCAGCAGATTGAACTGATGAGAGCTCAGCAATCTTCTATCCCGGGTTGAGGCCATGACCAAGGAAAATGCAGAGCGCAAGTGACGTGAATAGGGATCTAATGATGTATATAGCTTGGTGCATTGGACCACTAGAATGGGCTGTGGTTTTGCAGGTGGGCATCCTTCACGATTTTGACTATGCATATAGCTTTAGCACAACACTTAAGTTTGGTTCACTACTGTCCTCAATGTTATTGACAGATTTATGCTTTCTCTTTCCTATTTCAACATCAAGTATAATTATTCAGTGCACATACCATATTAACAACATTTATAAAATAGGTCAACCCAGTGTAAACAACAAACATAACCTATGTTACTAACGTACACACACATGTTAATAGAGAGAATAATCAATATCAACAGATACTCACACCATGTCAATAACAAATCAAGCATATGTTATATGAATAAAGTGCGAACACCATGTTAATAGCAAGCATAATCCATGTTAACAATAAGCATAATCCATGTATCCATCCATATCCACAATACGCAATGCACGATGATTAAAACCGCAATTCTAATACAGAAATGTTACTAACGTGCACACACGTGTTTACAGACAAAATAACCCATGTTAACTGCATCTTTAATTGCATAATATATAACACATCTAACATATGCATAGAATAAGTTAACCCCATGCAAAACCTGTGTTATTAACGTGCACACACATGTGAAAAGCAAGCATATTCCATCGGTAAATGCATACACACCCCGTGTAATCCATGATAAACAATGTACAACGTCTGAAACCGCAACTCTAACAATGTTCAAAGCAAACATGTACCATGTTAATCGACCACACAAACCATATTAATCACAAGAGCAAACATAAAGCTATGTGAATATAGACATATGCAATCCATATCAATTACATATATACTACAAACAATGAAACTACATTTACAATCCATACCAAGTCACGTAAACTACATATAAAATCAATGTTAAATACATATACAGTCCACGGTACCAAGAGAAAAACATCTCGTCTTTTCGTTTGCCCGGATGATGGCATTCATTTTCCATTGCCGGTGAGAGGATCCATTTGTGTATGCATTTACCATGGACTATGTTTGCTTTTCACATGTGTGTGCACGTTAGTAACATTGGTTATGTTTATTGTTAACATAGGGTTGACATATTCTATGTTTAACATGTACTATATAAGTAATTAACATATATTTAATATGTAGTTAACATGGGTTGTGTATAATATTATAATGCCATCCAATTTTTTTTCTTATAAAGACTAGTACAATGAATATCAAGGCAATATAAATGACTATTTGGAAGACAAGTTAATAAAATTGAATTTTTGTTATAAAATATTTAATTCTAATTACATTTTGGCAAAAATTGGATAGTGGTTATTTTCAATCACTTACGGAATGGAAACTTGGTTTTGGTCAATAGGTTTCCAATACAGACCATTCACAACTGATTTTCGATACTTCTGGCTAAGGCCTTCCCATTTACATAAAACGACGCATAACGTAATTTGATTTAATAAATTTATATAATTTTCTAGGTCTTACAATTTTTTTATGATGAAGGCCGTGAAGGCCGAGTACAATAACTTCGATTATAATTTTTTATTTTCTTTCCACTTGAAGTGTGTAAAAAATACGACTTTTTGGAATTATATGCTCTTTTCTTCGTGGCTGAAAAATTGTTTTCCCAGAGCTGAGCCTTGTGACTAGGGTAAACACTAATGTATTACAAATATATTGGTTATATAGACTCATGGAGATGGATACAAAATTCTGGAACTTCAATAAAATATGGATTAACACCTTTATTGAAAGTAACAATATGCATCATCGATTGTATACTAAATCAAGAATACAAAAGGATACAAGTTATGCATTAATGCTCTCGAAATAAGTTGAGATAATTAATTTGTTAGTTGGAAAGACGAACATTTGAGGTCCCTTTACTTGCAAAATATCATTTGCGGTCTCCATACTATACCAATTACTTGTTTCAGGCGTTTTTTCACTTTTTGACCAAATTTTCTTACAAAAATAGTACATCGGAGCTGAGGGAGCAGTCGCAAGCGGAGCCAGCAAGGCGTGACCGATCAGCGCGACGCCAATCCATCCATCGCGCTACGCCGAGTTTGTTTCTCGTTACGGAGATAGATATTAGTAAGTGAATAAGTGTTCGTTGGAAATAATGCACTGGATCAAGTAGATTTAGTCACTTGATCTAGTCAATACATGTGGACAACATGGTTGAAGATCAAGAGGAATGGATCAACATGTTTTGTATTCGCAGTCATATGGATTGAATATATAGTTAACATGACTTGTATGTGTAGATAATATTTATTTTAAATATCGTTAACATTAACTGTATTCCTAGTTAACATGACTTGTATGTGTAGATAATATTTATTTTAAATATAATTAACATTAACTGTATTCCTAGTTAATATGGATCGTATATTTAGTTATATATGTAATGCACATGGATAAAATATGATAAGATTGATTTCGACAAAAGCTTCTTGGGTCAACATGTTGGCATCATGTTTGCATCCTAGCAGAAGCTTTAAAATTTATATATGGATGTAATCCATTGCTAACTATTTGTTCGTTGCTAACTAAAATCTATTTACGAAATATAAACGACAATATTTCCTTGTCAACGAAGATATTTGTATGTCAAAAAAATTTAATTTACATAAAATTTTGTTTAATAGCTATGAAGAAAACATAGATTAAGTTTTCAGTTAGCATAATTAGAATTGATATTTAAACACATATATGTTACATGTGGCATGTATATGTAAATAATATGAAATATACATATAGAAAACATGGTTGAAGATCAAAAGGATTCGCAATCATATGGATTGTTAATGCTCCACAAAATCTCTAATTTTGTTTTTGGGGCTAGTAAATGTGAAAAGGGTAAAGGGCATTATTTGATTCGGAAATTTGAAAATTACGCAGGAAGGCTAACAGGCGTGAGCGTTCCATCTCTTCTCACAATCAAACTTTCCCTATTTCAACTCTCAGGAAATACCACAAGTACTTACCAGAGATGGTCAGTACCTTTGCCTCCGGTCGTTACCACAAATTCGCATCCGGCCGACGGGTGCGCTTAATTTCGGCGACCCCTCGCCATGAACCCCCAACGCCCTCGAGCTCGTCGTCATCAACTACCGACTCCACTCAGTCTCCGGTGATTTCCCCGAGCGATTCGCAGTCAGGGAGTCCTAAAGGTGTGATGCGGAGAACCGGATTCGAAGTAGAAATGCCCTACCCGTTCACCTAGCAACCCACCAGCACCAAGAACGAAGAAATCTGAAGATACGTAGTGTGGGTCACTGTGTGCACAGAAAGAAATAACAGGTTTCCTGGGTCCAGCAAATCCGCTAGATCACACGGTCTAGGAACTCACTGGTCGTTGGGAAATCCTGGTCGTCGGACACACAGAGCACTTCTTCAAAAACCCTCAACCACTTATACTAAAACTTAGCACAGGGAAGTAGGGATCGATCCCACAGAGATGGATGCGCAATAATCATGCTCAAGGATTTGGGAATTGTTTTTGGGTTGGCTGCTGCCACGCATTTTTTTGGGTTGAGGAAATCAAACTAAACTTGGAATTTTAAACTGCTACGCTAACAGCTAGATCTAGGCAAAACAACAAAAGCATGCACGTAAACTAGAACCGAAACAATCACTAGATCTGAGAGACTATTCTAAATTACCTAGATCTGGGAAATAAACCGACGGTGGGGACCATAACTGAAAAAGCAGAGTACGGACGAAAAGCTGGAAAAACAACTAAGGTACTAACTAACAACGACATCATCTTCTTCAACCAATTTGCATAAAAACTCAGAAGAAACAGGTATGAGCATAATCGGAAACAGAGCAGACTGGATTTTAACGATTAAATGAAGAACAATTAAGAACTAAACAGATCTACGGATGCTAGACGAAGTAAAACAGAAAGTAAACAGAAAACTCAAAATCCATGCATAACTCGACTTCCCCTGTTCAAATCCAACCTCGGATGCTAAATCCACTCCGGATCCAAGCATCCGACACAAACTCCAGCAAAAAAAAAACATTCCATAACTTCAGATTCAACCAACAACCTCCGATCAACAACAACACCGCAGATCTACAGCCAAATTCCCCAGATCGAGCACCAAAGTGACAGAAACAGAGATCAACATGCAACTCGCCGAAATAAAAACTCTTAACAGCAGGATTAACGTAGATCAGCACGAAATAACACAAATATAACGAAAACTAAGAAATGCATAGATAATCAGTAACATCAACAACCAAATCGACTTCCAAAAGTGAAGTTCGAATGAAATAGAGTGCAAAAGAACCGAAAGTAAATAGATTGTATCTTCGCCCTCACGCGGACGGTGTTACGACGGAATTTCTCTGAAGATTTAACCCCTTGAAACCTAAGCTACCCCAGAACTCCCATTTCCCAAGTGTGTGTGTGTGTGAGCTAAGAGTGAAAAAGTTGTCTCTCTTGTGTGTTGCATGCTCCTCTATATATAGGCGTTGAAGTAGGGCCCAGCGAGGTATAGATAGACTTTGTTGCCCTCAGCTATTGAATCCCTTCTTCTAGCCTTCTTTTCCTTAAATTTTGCTCACTTCTCCTTCATTCTTTCGCTAGTCCGTTCCCTCCAGCATCTCCTGGATCTAGCGATTCTGTCACACACCTGGCTTAGAAACTGTGTTAGACCCAACAAAATATAGTGCTTTTCACATATAACCGATGCATGAAATTAGCCTTATCAAACTGCTCACACTTAAACCATACTTGTCCTCAAGTATAAAGACAAGAAAAAGAATAAGGCGAATTTCAAGCAAGGTTATCCCCTGACCGACTCTTTAGACTCTAGACATACTCCTAGACCTAGACACAATTTGAAACAAAACACTTAAGGAAAAACATACAAACACATAAACACATATGCATGAGTTAACTTCAACTTTTAGGCAACCGTCCCCACAAGATTAAGGTCAATCCAACAGGCTACATTCCTCCAAATAGGCCCTTTCCCTTCCTCTACCTAGCCAATCTGTCAGCTCGTCAAGATAGCCTTTTACTTACCCAATTATTGGATTCACTCGATTACTCATTCCTCACCAGGGATGTTAGGATCAATTCTCTCTAAAGTTATTGCTACACCACTGAAGCGTCGGGTTATGAGAGTTCCTCTTTTTTTCCTAGGTCAGGTTATTATCGTTTCTGCCCTTTAAACAACTTCCCCCTGGACTTCGTCCAGCTTATACCTCCTTTTTTTTCATATATATTTTTTTATTTTCTTCCCCCTTTTTTTCCTTTTTTTTTTCTCTGGACTTCGTCCAGCTTATACCTTCATAACCCAATCCCACTATTTTTCTCCTTCACAACTCTTCTCCCTAAGCATTCAGTGGCGGCCCTTTAACATGTGTTAGCTCAAAGTTATTTAAGGCTTATAACTCGCTATTATAGTAGGGCTTCACAACTAAGTAAGTAAAGGCATCCTCTATTGTTCTCGCTTCACTCAGATTGACTTGGCTTATTATAGGAAAAGGCTTTTAAGTTGAAATACCTCATATTTTCAATTACTTTCACTAAGGGGATCATGCTGTATTATATTCACTGGCTCATGCGACACAACAAAACTAGACCTAAAGACTCTTATCATGCGGAAAAATACATGTATTGACTCCTCCCCCCCTCCCACTTCACTCAAGCTTATCCCCAAGCCATCGTCGTGAATGGGGAGAAACAGAGAGATCAATGCAACAAACAACAACAATTTATATAAAAAAACTTCTCACACTTAGACCAAGCATTGGGCTAAGTGGGAGAAAACACAACAAAACAGAAAATACAAACTTCTCACACTTAGACCAAGCAGTGGGCTAAGTGGGAGAAAACACAGACAAATACATCACAAATAGGCAACAAAAACAAAAACAGATAACTGAAAGCAAAAAAAATAAAAGTTACTTGGTCATGGGGGTGATTCACTTCTGGGGCTGGCTCCCTCGAGAGCCAGACTGGGGTGGGATTCCGGGTCGGGTCATTTTCACCTTCTTCTTCGCCAGCTGCTCCGGCTCTTCTTCTTCCTGTTCTGGCTGGTCGGGTACTGGCTTCTTCATCAGAGACTTTGATTTTGTTGGAACTGACACTTGCTTGGGAACGGGTGGGGAGACCATCTGCTTGAGCGATTGTTGTGGTCGCTTGACGGAGGGACTGCTCTGGACGGGCTGCTTGACCTCGCTGCTGGACCCAGGAGTTACCTTCGACTGGGTCAAGGGGAGTGTCTGCTGCAACCACTTCAACATCTTCATTGAAACCTCCACCGCCTCCGTCATCCGCTCATTTTGTTTGGCAGACTTCACCACCAAATCTGCAATATTGCCCCTCAGGGTCTTCACTTCCTCCCGGCTTCCGTTCAATTCCTTCCTAATCCCCCCAAGTTCCTTCACCATTTCTTTCCTCATCAATTGCATCTCCTTTCTCATATCCTGGACATCCTTACGCAGCTCTTCAACATCTTCACTTGGCATGGCCTCCTCAGCTTCTCCAGTCTCCGCCTTTACCTTGTCTCCTATCGAGTAGAAGAAGGTCTTGGCGCCATGAGCTTGGAGTAACCTCTTGTTGAAAAAATAATCAACGCTGAAAATCTCCGGGGGTTCGCACATGACTACCAAAGGAGCGGTTTTGGCAATCTTCATTTCGATGTTCCGTTGGAGGTAGGCGCCGAGGAGGTGGCCGGTATACATATGACGAGCAGGGTTGCTCGCCATGTGGTGGCATGCTTGAGCCAGCCAATAACCTAGGTGCACCTTCATGCCCTTCGCCATGCACCAAGTGAAGTAAAGGTCGGTAGTTGTAAGAGCTGAATTAGCGGTTCCCATCAAGTTGTAGCTGATAAACGTCTAAGCAAAGCGGAGGATTCGTTCTTCGATGTGAGAGGCTTTGGAGTAGCTGGACTTAAACGTTCCCGCCTTGGAGTGGGTGATCAGTTCCCATGCTGTTTGCACTTTGAAACCCGGCGTATTCTTCGGCACACCGATCATCCTCTCATTCCATATCCCCTCATCATCCTCGGCTTGGGTGAACAACCCCATTTTCAAGGACCACTCCCGGATGCTCATCTCATGTTCTTCATTAAAAAGCCTGAAAGTTATGGAGTCCGCGTCAAGATCAGTGGTGTTTTTCAATCGGAAAGTGGAGAAAAACTCCCTTGCTAGGTCCACCGGCACCCTCTCCTGGCTGTGCTTCAGTAACCACTCGAATCCGATCGAATAGATACAAGCACGGAAGTTCTCGTCACATGCAATCATTTTAAGCTCTTTGGGGCTGTACTGCTTCCCAGACTTAGCCATCTTCCCGGCGCTGCATCTTTCCTTGTACACCGTGGTCCTTTTTCTGATCGTCGAACTGCCTCATCGCCTCTAGCAGCTCCTTAGTCAGCCAAACTTCCGGGCGTCCTGGAATAAACTCTTCTTCAGCTTCCTCAGATTCAGAGTCGGGTTCATGGGTAGGCTTGTCTTGTTCCTCGGCAGAGGGATCTTCAGTCACTGGGGAAAGGGTCTCCTCAACCTCCTTGACGGAGGGAGCTTTCCTTGACCGGGTAGATGAGGTCGCCGCTGCCTTTCCTTTTCTCGCCCTCTCCTTAGCCAGACGACGTTCCTCTGCTTCCGCAGCATCTGGAACTAAGTCATCAACTTCGTCGAGCAGACTCCTCCTGGTTCGTCTCCTCTCTGCCCTCTTGTCTATCTGGGGTTCGTCTTTTTCCTGGTCATCCACCAGGTCCACAATCAAGTTCAGTCCTCCCTCAGCGGGCTCCGGTACTCCAGTCACATGTAGATCTGTTTCTTCCATCAATTTTTCCGGGGTTTCCCCCTCATCATCCACCATCGGGGTTGCCCCCTCAATATAAATGGGGGTTTCCCCCCTGACATCACTTGGGGTTACCCCCTCTTCTATGGGTTCAGGGGTCGCACCCCTGAAATCAGTTGGGGTCTCATCCCCAGTTTCCATAGGGGTTTCCCCCTCAGCCACTTCTTCCACAACAGGGGTTTCCCCCGCAACAGTACTTTCCACAATAGGGGTTTCCCCCTCCACAACGTCATCTATAACAGGGGTTTTCCCCTCACCATCTTCCTTACCCTCAGAACTAGGGTTTTCGTCACCTTGCTGTTCGATCGCCTCCTCTGCTCCGTTGTTCGTCTGTCCACCATCCTCCGGCCGTTCGTGCACCGGCTCTCCTTTTTCCGCCTCCCGTGAAGCGGTTTCTGCATGTTGAGATCCAGAGTCTCGAGGCCCTTATTCATCGAGAACTGCCGGTTGCGCCGCCGAATCTGCCGGAATCGTCAGTGATGGTATGGCCGCCACGGATGTCATTAGGCTAGCGGAGAACAGGGCGTATACTTCTTTTGCTTTCTCGACGCTCCCCAATTTCTTCGTCAACTTTGCCAACAGGGCTGCGTCATACACCGTTTGCTGCGAACTTCCGGTGAGTTCGGTTGAATCCATTACTGCAGATCTGAAATTAGACAAAAACTAGGTCGAATTTGGTTAGGGTTTGTGTTCTAGAGAGAGAACGAAAGTATAGAGAAGGGAGAGTAATTTCGATTTTTTCGTCGATTGGGATTATTGGAGAGAGAGGCGACGGTTGCCTTTTCTGATGAAAAGATGGTGCGGTTGTAGGGTGATGTAAGCAACTGTACAACTCCCATAAATATCGGCCAGATTTTGAAATTCAAATTATCTCCATCCCTCCTTGACTTCTTCCTCCAAGCTCTCCTTGACTTCTTCCTCCAGGTTACCTTCCTCTAGCTGATTTCCCTGACCATGACCCTATATAAAAAAATTGAAGACGCCAGACTCCTAGGTCAAGGTTAGAATATAAGGCATCGGTTCCCTTCGGAGTCTGGTGCTTCGAAAATATTTTTGGAAGATTTTAAATTGTATATACTCCATTTTTTTGGATTTTCTTTAGTTTGCAAAGCAGTTAAACTATTTACACATTCCCTTTGAGTATCCTCGAGATTCCCTGGTTCAGCACATATTTTTAAAAATGTCAACCATTTACCTGGCCCAGGAATTCATCGAGAATACCTCCTCGTCCGTCTAGGCGATAGTAGAGAGTGCGTGTAGTGGAACTTCATCCACCACACACAGCTCAGAATTATCCCTATAGACTTTCACTCTATGACCATTAACAAGAAAAGGGACAGAGTTAGAGGCACTTCCCTGGATCTCCACTGCTCCGTTTGCGCGGAGGCCGACGATGGTATATGGACCGATCCATTTAGACTTCAATTTCCCTGGCATCAGCTTGAGCCGGGATTGGAAAAGGAGCACCTTCTGTCCCACATGAAGTTCCTTGACCCGGAGATTCTTGTCATGCCATAACTTCGTCCTTTCTTTGTACCACATGGCAGACTCAAATGACTCCAGCCTAATTTCCTCCAGTTCTTGTAACTGTAACTTCCTCTCTTCTTCGCAAGCTATAGGTTTCATGTTCAACTCTTTCACTGCCCAGTACGCCTTGTGCTCAATACCCACAGGTAAGTGGCACATCTTGCCAAACACAAGCCTGTAAGGCGACATTCCAATAGGCGTTTTAAAAGCAGTTATGTAGGCCCACAATGCGTCACCGAGCCTCTTGCTCCAGTCCTTCCTTGACGGATTAACTGTCTTCTCCAATATCGCCTTGATCTCGCGATTAGAAATCTCTGCTTGGCCATTAGACTGAGGGTGGTACGGAGTCGACACTCTATGATGAACACCATATTTCTTCATCAGAGCCTCGATGGTGCGATTACAGAAATGAGTTCCTTGATCTGAGACGATGGCTCGGGGAACTCCATATCTGTTGAAAATATTGGCCTTCAGAAATTTTGTCACCTCCTTCGATTCACATGTTGTGGTGGCCTTAGCTTCTATCCACTTAGACACATAGTCTACTGCAACCAATATATAAGTGTTCCCACAGGATGATGGGAACGGTCCCATGAAGTCCATTCCCCACACATCGAAAATTTCGCACACGATCACCGGGACCTGAGGAATCTCGTCCCTCCTTGAAATTCCCCCTGTCTGTTGGCATCTCTCGCAACACTGGCAAAACTCAAAGGCATCCTTATTTAGTGTCGGCCAATAAAAACCGCTGTCCAGAACCTTCCTTGCTGTCTTCCTTGGTCCAAAGTGACCTCCACATGCCAAAGTGTGGCAATGAATTAGCACATCTTTTTATTCCCATTCGGGAATGCAGCGTCTAATCACTTGATCCGAGCACATCTTCCACAGGTAGGGGTCGTCCCAAAAGTAATATTTGGCTTCGCTTTTAATTTTCATCTTCTGGGCCCGGGAAACTTCGTCTGAGCTTGGCACCTCTCCCGTGACCAAGTAGTTGGTAAGTCAGCAAACCACGGTTCTGCGTTAAGTGTGCGCTTCCCTTTATCAGATTCCCCTAGACCGGTTAAAGCCAAAACTGCTTCCCAGCCAATTGGTCTAGGAAATTTCTCCAGAATGTACAAATGCTCTTCAGGGAAAGCATCGGGTATGGTCTCTTCTGTTTCCCCTTGATATATTCTGCTCAAGTGATCGGCTACTCTATTCTCCGTTCCTCTTTTTGTCTCTCACTTCCCAATCAAACTCCTGCACGAGCAACACCCAACGGATTAACCTCGGCTTAGACTCTTTCTTAGCCAGTAAGTACTTTATTGCTGCGTGATCCGTGAAGACTATAACCCTCGACCCAAGAAGGTAGGGTCAGAATCTTTCAAACGAGTATACGACAGCCAACATTTCCTTCTCCTGGTGTCATAATTCTTCTGAGCCTGATTCAGCGTCTTAGAAGCATAGAAAATCACATAACTTTTTCCATCAATCTTCTGTCCTAGGACAGCTCCCACAGCAAAATCACTCGCGTCGCACATTATCTCAAAAGGGTGATTCCAGTCTGGCGCCCTGATAATTGGTGCTGACACTAGTCTGTCCTTGAGCAACTGAAATGCCTTTTTGCATCCTTCGTCAAAGACGAATTCCACATCATTGTGCAACAAATGAGTGAGTGGTTGCGCGATTTTCGCGAAATCCTTGATAAACCTCCTATAAAACCCTGCGTGACCTAGGAAGCCTCTAACCCTTTTTTGGTTCGTAGGGTATGGTAACTTTGATATCACATCTACCTTTGCTTTGTCTACTTGTATTCCTCTCTCAGAAACCACGTGACCCAGGACAATGCATTTCGTCATCATGAAGTGGCATTTTTCGAAATTCAATACTAAATGCTTCTCTTGGCATCACTAGATCAAGGCTGGCCAAACAAGTATCGAATGAGTTCCCGTATACGGTAAAATCATCCATGAATATCTCAATGCATACTTCTAGCAGATCCGAAAAATGCTCATCATACACCGCTGGAAAGTTCCTGGTGCATTACACAATCCAAACGGCATTCTTCGGTATGCATAGGTGCCAAAGGGGCATGTAAACGTGGTTTTCCCTTGGTCCTCTAGGTTAACGTAGATCTGGAAATAGCCACTGTATCCATCAAGGAAACAAAAATACTGTATGCCAACCAATCTTTCTAGCATCTGATCAATGAAAGGTAGGGGGAAGTGATCCTTCTTTGTGGTCTCGTTCAGCTTCCTGTAGTCGATGCACATCCTCCACCCCGTCACTAGTCTAGTGGGCACCAGCTCGTTCTTTTCATTCTTAACAACCTGTATTCCAGACTTTTTACCATATGGACAGGACTGACCCACTCGCTGTCCGGAATGGAGTAGATGATCCTTAGAGCAAGCAATTTTAACACTTCCTTTAGGACTTCCTCTCGCATGTTCGGATTCAGTTTCCGTTGTGCATCTCGATGAGCCTTCGCACCTTCTTCTTCTAGACGAATGTGGTGCATACAAAGATCCGGACTGATTCCTACCAAATCCGAGAGAGTCCACCCTATTGCTTTCTTGTTTCTTTTGATGACTTCCAACAACTCCTTCTCCTGCTCCTTGGTCAGGTTACTGTTGACTATTACTGGGAATGTCTCATTCTCCTCCAAGTAAGCATACTTGAGGCCTAGCGGAAGTGTCTTCAGTTCCTTCGTTGTTCCATTCGTCTCCTGGGGTAAGGGATTTTTTTCTGCAATATCTGGTAATGCCTCCTTCCCAGACCCAGGAGAAGTCTCCAGACTAGCCACGTGAGCCGATCCCTTAGATTTAGCTGACTCGGGATTTCTGCAAAACTCCATGATGGCCTCTGTGAGTTCTTCATCTGTCAACTCCGTTGTGTTCATTGCTGCACACCATCCTACAACTTCTCTGTCAATTGAATGGCTCAACTCCGAGTTGTCAATTTGTTCCTGTATCAATTCCGTCTCAAGATATTCTTGGACCAGGGGGTTAATAACATCAATAACATACAGATTCTCAACATCTAAAGGCCTTTTCATCCCCTCATCTATGCTAAATGTATATTTTTCCCCGCATCTCATTCAAAGAAACTGCGATCTGGGACAGTTGCTTTGCCATCATATCCATGGCGGTCTAGGAACTCACTGGTCGTTGGGAAATCCTGGTCGTCGGACACACAGAGCACTTCTTCAAAAACCCTCAACCACTTATACTAAAACTTAGCACAGCGAAGTAAGGATCGATCCCACAGAGATGGATGCGCAATAATCATGCTCAAGGATTTGGGAATTGTTTTTGGGTTGGCTGCTGCCACGCATTTTTTTGGATTGAGGAAATCAAACTAAACTTGGAATTTTAAACTGCTACGCTAACAGCTAGATCTAGGCGAAACAACAAAAGCATGCACGTAAACTAGAACCGAAACAATCACTAGATCTGAGAGACTATTCTAAATTACCTAGATCTGGGAAATAAACCGACGGTGGGGACCATAACTGAAAAAGCAGAGTACGGACGAAAAGCTGGAAAAACAACTAAGGTACTAACTAACAGCGACATCATCTTCTTCAACCAATTTGCATAAAAACTCAGAAGAAACAGGTATGAGCATAATCGGAAACAGAGCAGACTGGATTTTAACGATTAAATGAAGAACAATTAAGAACTAAACAGATCTACGGATGCTAGACGAAGTAAAACAGAAAGTAAACAGAAAACTCAAAATCCATGCATAACTCGACTTCCCCTGTTCAAATCCAACCTCGGATGCTAAATCCACTCCGGATCCAAGCATCCGACACAAACTCCAGCAAAAAAAAAACATTCCATAACTTCAGATTCAACCAACAACCTCCGATCAACAACAACACCGCAGATCTACAGCCAAATTCCCCAGATCGAGCACCAAAGTGACAGATGCAGAGATCAACATGCAACTCGCCGAAATAAAAACTCTTAACAGCAGGATCAACGTAGATCAGCACGAAATAACACAAATATAACGAAAACTAAGAAATGCATAGATAATCAGTAACATCAACAACCAAATCTACTTCCAAAAGTGAAGTTCGAACGAAATAGAGTGCAAAAGAACCGAAAGTAAATAGATTGTATCTTCGCCCTCACGCGGACGGTGTTACGACGGAATTTCTCTGAAGATTTGACCCCTTGAAACCTAAACTACCCCAGAACTCCCATTTCCCAAGTGTGTATGTGTGTGAGCTAAGAGTGAAAAAGTTGTCTCTCTTGTGTGTTGCATGCTCCTCTATTTATAGGCGTTGAAGTGGGGCCCAGCGAGGTATAGATAGACTTTGTTGCCCTCAGCTATTGACTCCCTTCTTCTAGCCTTCTTTTCCTTAAATTCTGCTCACTTCTCCTTCATTCTTTCGCTAGTCCGTTCCCTCCAGCATCTCCTGGATCTAGCGATTCTGTCACACACCTGGCTTAGAAACTGTGTTAGACCCAACAAAATATAGTGTTTTTCACATATAACCGATGCATGAAATTAGCCTTATCAAAATCCCTCCCTCTATGCCGAATTCTCCCGAGATTTGAACGACATCGCACACCTCTCTGACACGCAAGCCGTGAACTTCACTTCCTCCTCCTCACACGATTTAATTGCGGACACAGACAGCAAAGAGGGAGGTACATGGAGCCTCCGCCCAGGCTAAAGGAGAGATGATTAACAGAGAGATCTGCGAGAATGGAGCAAATGGCGGTAGGTAGTAAGCAAACAGAGGATCTGGTAGACATCGTGGTGGTAGATTCTGAGGAGGATGAAGGAGAGATGAAGGATAATTTTAGACAGACCAGTAGGCAGGGGATGGAGAGAACACATTTCTCTCTTGAAGGAATCGCATCTGAGATGATTAGGGAAATGTAAGAGTGCGACATGAAACGGAAAGGGAAATCGGTAGAAATCCCAAAAGAACCAGCCTCAGGAACTCAAGATGAATCTGAGACAGAGGATGAGGAAGTGACTGTGCCTGCCAATTTTAGACAGACTAGTAGGCAGGGGATGGAGAGAACACATTTCTCTCTTGAAGGAATCGCATCTGAGACGATTAGGGAAATGCAAGAGTTCGACAGGAAACGGAAAGGGAAATCGGTAGAAATTCCAAAAGAACCAGCCTCAGGAACTCAAGATGTATCTGAGACTTGAGTAAATGCCAAAACTGATCCTGAACATATGCCCATTTTATGATTTTGGTCATATACTTTATCTTTTGAATTTTCGCATCCTGAACATTTCAACTCGGATCACAATCGATCCCACACTAACTATTCCGTCAATATTTAAAAATCAATGGTATTAAATCCGATTGTGACCAAATTAAATTGTTAAATATTATTCTTTATTATTTTGAAATTTAAATATTATATTTTTAATTATTTATTCTAAATATATAAAATGAATATAAGATTAGGGTTCCATCCCTTGTTCTTAGCTTCTGATTCGGAGATTGATGTCGACGACGTTGCAGATGGATCACTAACTGAACGGGCGCCAACATGACCGTTAAATAAGTCGGAATAGTTAGTGTAGGACTGATTGTGATCCGAGTTGAAATGTTCAGGATGCAAAAATTCAAAAGATAAAGTTTTGGACCAAAATCATAAAATGAGCATATGTTCAGGACCAATTTTGGCATTTACTCTTTCTTATTTTATTCTCTATTCCGTAACTCATAAAATAAAATTACATAAAATTTGGATAGGGTACTAATTAACAAGATATGTTTTTTTTTAACCTTTGTACCTTTCCTATATTTGTAAAATTGTCTTCCAGTAGCTCTAATTGAATGCAGTCTGAATTTAGAACTAATCCATTTTCTGCCATTGCGCCGCTCTCTCTCAATCCACAATAATTGAATGCAGTCTGAATTTAGAACTAATCCATTTTCTGCCATTGCGCCGCTCTCTCTCAATCCACAATATTTGTTATCAAATTCTACCGATTTCTTCTGCCCTCCGGTCCAAAACGAAGGTAAGTTCGGGGAAGGATCCTCTGCTGTGATAAAAACCGCAACACCCAATGCTCTGTGCCAAAATGCAGATTTTTATTCACTAAACGACAGCATTATGATGTGGAGTACAATTCATTTAATCATTACCACCCACACAACTTTATTCATTAATCCATTTACGTCTTATTTTTATATACTTTAAATTTTAAAGCTACGTAGTATTATTCTTTATTAGGATTTCTAAATGTTTTTTTATCAATATTCTTAAAGATGGTAATCAAGAGAGATATAGAAAGATTGGATAGGCATATTGCTATAGAAAGTGAAGAGATTGTACTTCTTGTTGAGTATGTTTCTTGTTGTTATGATCTTATAGGGAAATTAAAATATTGTAAATTACACCAATAAATAAGTATTGGAAACATACTACACTAGGTACTCTATATTTATTCAATGTTCTAAGAACTCTCCTATAAGAGCATCTTCAACGATACATAGGCCAGTAATAGGCTAGCCATTCTCTCCCCTGCCACGTCAGCAGCACTAAAAAATCTACCTGTCACATCAGATTTAGGTCAGCCATAGGCCAGCCGCAATAAAAATAATTCAAAATATACTACATTTACGGAATTAAAATCACGATTAAATTACCGAATTAAATTTACGAGACATATACGGGAAAATTCATTAATTTTATTTTTTTAAAAAAGTACATTAACTAAAAATAAAAAAAATTACATGATAAAAAAAAATCCGGGCTTCCACACACGAGCCACCGCCCCACTCTACTCCTCACTAATTTATTAAAAAAATACATTAAAAAATGTTAGTATGCCTTGAATCCGTTATAGTTTGCCGCCCCGACGGTATGACATGTTTCTGTTTTAGGTCTTAATTTTGTATTGGGCTAGTTGTTGTTGTCCATCGCTAGAGTCGCTCTTGTACAGAAATTTAGAGATAGAGAAAATCGCGTTTATATAGTTTTTCAAAAATTTAAAAAAAAAAAGAATTAGAAAAATAAAAATAAAAAGAATTAAAAAATAGCGCTGGCCGATCGGGCCGCCACAATGGCGGCCAGCGCATCGGCCAGCCACACGCGATCGGCTAACCCACGCCGGTTTTTTCGCCGAAATTCGGCTAGCCTACTCCAATGGTTCGGCTAGCCGATCGGCTAGCCACATCAATCGGCTAGCCGGTGGCTAGCCTACCATTGGAGATGCTCTAATGAATATGAGCGGCCATCCTCCTCCTTCCAACAAATATAAATTACTTTTAGTTATAAGTTATAAGATACTCTAAGTTACTTTAACAATATAAATTTATGTAGATTTTATTATTAAAAATATAAAAGATATTCTATAAAAAATATTAAAAGAAAAAAAGGTGTACTGTAGTTTAACAAAAAAAATTACTTATTTTATGTAATATTTTTATTCTTTTTAATAGAATATATTTATTTGTTTATGCAGTAAAAATAATACTTTAAATTCAACTATAAAAATGAGTTAAAACTAAAATGAGTAGCAAAAATATTCCATAAAAAGGATAAAAATATTAAAGAAAAGAAATAGTACTAACCCTCTATTTTTTCGTTTGATATTATCAGAGTTGATGGTTTTGGGATTTGGGTGGAATGGGTTGATTTGAGTCTTGAGATTGAGATTGAGATCGAGATCGAGTACACTGACTACTACCCAACTAAAATTCAGCTCCACCGAAATCTCCGTCGCAGTTCTTCTCAACCTGCGCTTATGTATCCTTTCTCCGTCTGACACAATTGCCGCGTCTCAATGGCTTCGCAAATTGTAGAATTGGATAGAATTGCATTAATTCCGCTCTCCGTCAGCTCCCTCTGCACCGCCCGCTCTCACTCCGACTTTCCTTATCGCCCAACTCCTCCCAGATTTGCCGCCCAATCGAATTTCCAGAAGATTAGGTTCAACTTAGATGTAAGCGTGCAAGGGATTTCCAGAATTCACAGGGGCCTTTTAGTCAATCAACGCCGGCGGGTGATTCTGGGAGTGGCTAGCGCAGAGCAGCCGGACCAAATTAGCGGCGGTGAATTTGCTAATCAGGTAAGCTGTTATTAGCTTAACGTACAAATATGGTGATTTACAGTAGATGGATGCAATTGGGGATATTTAACAAAAAGCCCTTGTTTTGGAATCGAAAATGACATATTTTGGATATAATGGTTTAGAAATCATGGATAATTGGGCTTCGTGTGCCCTCTGAACTGGTCAGATCATTCTTCAACGGGAGGGAAGCTAATGGACATACGACAACATTGTACTCCAATTTGGCATGATCATACAATCTCTTTGGAGGAGAGAAAAAATGTTGAACTTTAGAAAAGAAGAGCACGGGAAAATGTTGACCATTCCACTTGATTCTTGTTATATCGTGGCTGTTCTAATGCTCTGAATTTCATGGCTTAAACCTTAAGAGTTCCATATGTTGGTATAAGGGATCACTGTTGGGTGACTATGTTCAAGGGTGTACATGATCTATGCATTGCATAATAGACTAAAGTTGAAACCTACATCTGATTGTAGTGGGGCAGATTCCAAATTGTCCTCACAACTATTTTCCCATGAACACTTTGTCCCATAAACTTATTTTCGGTGAGCATTTTGCCCCTAAAACTAGTTTTCCCCAAATTGATTTTTCCCATAATTGCTGAGCTCTAGATTTGTAATTGTAGTAAGAGATTTAGCTTTAAAACCATGTTAGATAGTTGTGGGCAACTTGGACAACATTCTCTTACGAAAAACTTTTGATTGCTCCTGTTGGTGCATCACTTGGGAGGAACTCAAGAAAGAAATTCTTTTCAATTTTAAGGGGCGTGGATCCTATTTAACTGTAGGAGTTATATGGAAAATATTTTTTTCATTCACCACACCTAACGAGTGTACATTTGTATTTAATTTTGACTGCCATGATCTCTTTGATACTAGTTTGTATCATCTCAACTGTACCTCTGCAATGTTGTAGGACGTTCAAAGAGGCAATCAGTCACTGGGGGAGGGAGATATAGATGAGGAACACAAGAGAAAAACAAGTCAGTTAAGGAAAAGGATTATATTTGGAATGGGCATTGGAGTCTTAGTTGGTGGAGTAGTATTGGCTGGAGAGTGGGTTTTTACAGTGGCCCTTTCCGCAGCCGTGTTTGCTGGTTCCAGGGAGTACTTTGAGCTGGTAAGAAGTCGCGGCATTGCTTCTGGAATGACTCCTCCTCCTCGATTTGTTTCACGAGCTTGTTCTGTTATCTGTAGTGTTATGCCTCTGCTCACACTGTAAGAGTTTTTGGCTAACTTCATTGCTATGTTTTTTGGGCTATGCACATGCATCCAAGCTTTCAATTTCTTGTAAATGAAAATAAATCACTTTGTTTGATTATGTGGTGTTAGCCTGTTAGTAATTGTTTTATTCGTCGTTGAAACATGACTTTCTGCAAAGAAAGCTTTATTCGTTCACAAGTCACTACTGCATCTGTTAATGGATACGTATTTGGTATTGCAGCTATAATGCGTCCAACAGAAAATTGCAACTTTAGCATGAAAGAGAAGTGTCTTGAAATGATTTTGTCTGCTTGAGGGCAAGGAAATTAATTATTTAATCAGAAGAATTTAGTTTAAAATACTAATAAAGAAGTATTTGGTATTACTGGTAATTCAATGTCAAAAATGTTTGCCTCTAAAATTTGGTAGTTTATGAAGAATATTGGGTGCAATATTTTTGGATTTACTAGTTGAACAATATTTATATTTTTTCTTATAGATACTTTGGGCATATTGACGTATCTGTGACATCTGCGGCCTTCTTTGTTGCTACGGCACTCCTTCTGCAGAGGGGAAATCCTCGTTTTTCTCAACTTAGTAGTACCATGTTTGGACTTTTCTATTGCGGCTACCTTCCAAGTTTCTGGGTTAAGCTGCGGTGTGGTTTAGCAGCTCCTACACTGAATACAAGTAAGGCAGTTTTCTATTTGTCTTTTGATTGGACAAGCATAAGAGCACTGGATCATGTGCAAATTATCTATATATGGGTTTGGAGTAGAATCATGATTAATATTTTAGTGTTACCATGTACACTGCTAGAATTTTGGTGCATCTATGCATGAAGTTGGCCATATATGTTATTTTCTCAATCATTATGTTCTGCACTTTATCATTTATCGATACTTCGTTATTTTTTTATAAAGTGTTATCAGAGTAGACGCCTAGAGTCAGTGGAGGGAGTGGAATGTTTAATGAGATTAAACATAATGGCTTGGTTGGTATTATATGACTTATATTGTCTTCTGCCCATAGTAACATACCAAAACTCAGTTACACTATTTGGTCTCTGTCTCAAATCGGACAATCTGAAAGTCTGTTTTCTAAAGCTGCTTAGATTGTTCAATTTATGCATTTAGATTCATATTTTTTCATTCTGGATGTTGTGAGGTTAAGTAGGATTGATTAGAGACTTTAATGTAGTGTTTTTGGGCTATAAAAACTTAAGTGAATATCAAGCTGACGACAGAATTTGGTTTACTAAAATATATTGCCACACTCCCCTACAGTGTACTACAATATATAATACATTACTCCTTTTTTTTGGATCTCTAGTCTTATATTGTCATTTTTGTTTATACAACTTCTGATGTTATGTGGCAAAATATGACGGTGATGCACTGATGCTATTAGAACTCTGCAAGATTCTACTGGGTCAACATAGTGGCTAGGACAAATATTTTGAACTACGTATGTGTTTGGCAGGATTTGCAGCATCTTGGCCTCTTCTTCTTGGTGGAAAAACTATGTGGACAGTAGGTCTTATGGCCACCTTGATCTCAATTAGCAGTATTATTGCAGCAGATACATTTGCTTTTATTGGTGGCAAGGTAATCTCTTTTTCTCTAAACTAGTTTTCTCAGCTAATGTTCTCATAAATGTTTTTGTTGGCAAGATATATGGTGTTAAGGTCTTGAGGATTTTTTGTACAGGCCTTTGGCCGGACACCACTTACCGCAGTCAGTCCAAAAAAGACGTGGGAGGGAGCTCTAGTTGGATTAGGTGGTTGTATAATGACTTCTGTTTTATTGGCCAAGGTCTTCTGTTGGCCTACTACTACCCTGAGGTGCTTGGTTTGTTCTATAAGTTTTTATACTCGAACTCAAGATTTTCATATTGGTTCCTCCATGCATTCGTACCCTTGAGTCCTGCTCCATTGTAACTTAAAAAGAATATCATCACTGGAAATTTCCTGGGAATAAACTGGTACTTTTCTTTATTTTTCAGTGCTGTAGCTTTTGGGTTTCTGAACTTCTTTGGATCCCTCTTTGGTGATCTTACTGAGTCCATGATCAAGCGTGATGCAGGTGTCAAGGATTCAGGATCTCTCATACCGGGACATGGTAAGGCTCAAACGTTTTGTGTGTTTTCATTGTTGCGAGTGTGCATCTTGCCCAACTTTTAAAAAAATTGTGATATTGCTCATAGCGGACCATCTTTTGACCACTTAGGCCCTTCTTAGTATGATGGAATGGAATAATGAGGGTGGAATGGAATGAAGGTAGGAATGAAATGATAATTTTTTTGCATTTTCATTCCATTATCTCCTTCATTCTATTATACCAAGCAAATGAATAGAATGAAAGTAGGAATCACATTCCATTCCATCATACCAAGAAGGGCCTTAAAAGTTGCCAGAAAATCGCATGATCACCAAAATTTTAAATTCACTACATGTACTCTAGTTTAGGCTGCAATAAATGCCATTAACTCCTATGGATTTTATGTTTCCTTTCTTGATTTTCTTGTACTCTGGATGACTTTAGGTTGTTCTGTAAATACATTACGACCAGTAATGCCTGAGATACAGTTCAGCTTGCTAGTATGATTTCTATGAGATGGTTTGGTTGCAAGTTGAAGCTACTCAGCATGTTCTAGTCAGCCATCTTCATTATGTATCTACAATCTGATTGAAGCCATTAGTTTGGAGAATTTGATGCTCTGGTTTGGTTTAGTAATGATTAAAGAAAATACGTCTTCAGCAGTTCAGCATCTTTTTCACGCATTTGGTCTTAAATCAATATCGACATCATTGCACACCTTTTCATTTTGTCAGCAGAGCACACCATTCCTGTTGCTGTGTGCGTACACGTTGCTCATCTAACAGTCTGTTTTGTGTAAGCAGGAGGGATACTAGATAGAGCCGACAGCTACATTTTCACAGGAGCCCTTGCTCACTCTTTCGTGAAAACATTCCTACCACTCTATGGAATTTGATCGACTGAACAATGGACAGCCTGGTTAGCTTTAGATGTCAAATGTGCGCAACTTCATAATAGCGGTAGCTCTGGAGCCATCAAAGCAGGAAATGGGACAAATTGACCAGTATGCAAGTCTAATTTCCTTCCAAATTATTCAATTTCATCATAAATTGTAATCATTAGATGCCCCAAATCTAGAGTTTCTTTTGCTTGTTAAGGTAAGGCATTACTCCAGAAGGATAATTGGTCAGTAGTTAGATAGTGTACTATTCCATTTGGAGTTTCAAATAAACTAGTCATTGTATAATCTTGAGCTGTATTTAATAGATTAAGGGCTGAATTTGAGTTTTGCGAAAATCATTTCCAGTCCTTGAATTATTATTACTATATATTAATGTATAGCCAAAAACTTGTCAACTTATGCCTATCTAGAGTGAGAGTGGCCAAATATGATGTCTGAAAACTTTACTCAACTATTTGAGTAAATAAAATGTGATATTTGTCAACTTGTTATCTATTTCTAGTGAACAAAAGGGAAAAGGGCCATAAAAATGAGATTGACCCAAATATATCTCAAAAGAAGCAGCAGACATTTGGTCATGTGTATTTGTTTCTTCAACAACTCTAAAACCTTTAAATTTTACCCACAAATTGTTTGCTCTTTATTTTAATCTGTTGAGCAGCTCATTTTCAATCAAGTGATTTTCAAGATTGTCATTAGACTTTTAAACAACATAATAAGTGATGTTAAGGCTAAAAGTAGAAGTATAATACTCTCTCGGTTCCATAGTAACGGAGGCAAAACTTTTCATCACGGAGATTAAGAAAAATTGTGTTAGGTGAGTTAAGTAAAGAGAGAATAAAGTGGAAAATGAAAAAAGTAGAGATATGAAGATAGAAAAAGTAAGAGAGAGTAAAGTAGTTGTGGAAAAATGTGTTGACTTTTACTAAAAAGGGAAATGACTCTATTACTATGGAACGGACGGAAATAAAAAAAACGAAAATGAAAAAACGCCTCTATTACTATGCCATCATCACAATAGACAATAAATTTATTATTGGGCTGAAACATTTGCCAATTTTCTGGGCCTACAGATAAATCAAGACCCAACCTTACTCAGTTGGGAGATAGAAACTGGTAAAGCAAAAAGAACCACTATAATATATTTGTCACATATAGTATAAATAATGCATATTTTTGGGTTTGACCTTGATGATACACATAATGAAAATGAGGGAGAGAGAAAAAAAAAAGTTATTGGGGTTCATATATATATATAGGAAAATAAGAGCAGCATGCAAATAAATGGAAGGAGAAATGGGATGTTATCCATGCAAAGAAGGTGTAGAAAAATAAAGGTAGAGGGAAAAAAAGGAGAAAAAGACAGATGATAGAAATGTAGGATAGTTATCAAGGGGCCTACCACAAGTTCAACTTGCTTTTGTACAAACATGAGTGCTTACTTTTGGTTTTGGTATATAACCAAACAAAATATATGTGTGGGAAGGAAGGAATGCGTTGTTTTAAAGCAGACTATGGTGGAAAAGATTGATGAGAGAGAAAGAGAGTAAAAATGATGGAGAAGAGTTAAAGAGGAGTTGTGGTGCCCAAAGCATATCATGAAATTGCCTTTAATTTTAGATTGATGAGAGAGATAGAGAGAGATAAGCTTTGCTTGATGACAACCCTGACTTTTTCTTGAAAAAAAAACACTATCTTTTTCATGGCACACGCACACATATTACACACACATACATACATCCTCCTTTCTTTTTCACTTTACTCTTTTCTTACTTTTCTCTCTTTTCCCCCTTTGCCTCGGATTCTCTTCTGCTTGATCTTGTTTTTTTTTTTTTACTTTTAATAATCGAGTTTTGTTGTTATATTTAATTTTTTGTCTGTCCAAATTTGAATTTCACCAACACTTTATTCCTATGGTTGCATGTTACCCTTTATAGGATTTTAACAATCTTGATTACTATATCGTTATTATTTTGTTAAGTCTTTTTCTTAAGTAAATTATACTCTACCACAAGAAGATATGAACTCAATATTACATCCATGGTTTGGTTAATTAGTTTTTGTCTCAATTTGATCTTGTCTTTCAAGAATATACTACTCTTATTTCACTATTATATGAAGTCATAAATTAGACAAAACATTTAGATGGGACGCATTTTGTAGCCAAAATAAAAATCGATGTTGACTCATCAATGATGTCTCATCAAAACTTGAGCTGACAAACTATTATCCGGACTTATCATCAATCATCAAATTAAACATTAAACCATGTAAATAATTATATGGATCACTAGTTTCTTTTATCTTGTTTGGAATTTTAAAAAAGAATTGCTCGCATAAACGTGTGCAAATCAAATTAAAATATATCTAGTGGCGCATGAATTGACTAGTCATAATTTTTTTATATTCTGGATTAAACAGATCAAGAATATTATCGGCACAAAATATAGTACTTATGACAGTATAAAAGAATCACTAAAGCAGATTAACATTATACCATCAATTATTGAAAATTTGAAATGACCAAGAAATCAAATGATCTCATAAGCAACACGTCACAAACGAATTATAATTCGCATAAATTGCTAGTATATGAAATCAAAGGGCTTTTTTTTGTTATCTCATTTACTTTTGCGAACACAAGATTTTGGCTTTAAACTAATAAGAAAGCTGAATTTTGGATATTAGGGTTTTTTGATTAGTGACCCCATCAAATATGGCCGTGTGAAAGCATAGTGTAATAATTAAAAAATTATATACATAAATAGGATCTATTTTTTGCATGAAGGACATAAAAGCTGGCAAAGAAAATGTAATGTAATATGTGATGTCTGAATGTTCTTTCATAAATATCAAAAAGCCCAAATCCCTCACTCCTAGGAGAGGCTTGTGAGTGACAAAAGTGCCCACTTCAAACTCCTAATAGAAAAGTTGCAAATCATTATACTTTTCATTAAAGTGTGTTTTTCTCTTCTCTTTTTCTATTATTATATCTTCCACCTTTTTTTGTCCTGTAGAACCTGCAAGAGAAAGTGTGAGCGATTTTATACATCTAAGTTATTTATGGTTGGTGACCTTTCTCAGTTTTTATCGTGTTCCTTTAGAATCATTGCTTTCCTATGGCAACAAAAGGCATCCTGATCTTGTTTTGTGTATGTACCAAAGTCCTTTTTACCGCCCAACTCGGCTGTCTCGTCTCGTCTTGTCTCGTCCTTTCGAAGGAAGTTGAAGACAAAATGGTGGGGGAGTAAACTCGAGACATCACTAATTAAGAAGAACAAGTTGTTATAGTATCTTGCCAATTGAGAGACTTAATGCTTGATGCATGCAATTGCAATTTGTGTTGGTGATTAAGCACAAAACATCAGTTTTAAATTTTATTTTACATATTATGGGATCTAAAGCATAATTAGTCTAGGGATCTAATATAAGTTAATTTATGGTATGATAAGTGAAATGTATACTAGAGATTGTATTAAAAAATGACCATATTTTATATGCTAACTAATAACTAATCTGGATCGTGCGATTGGAAGATCTAATGCCAAGAAATGATTTGTGTAATATATTGCAAAATAATTTGCATATATTGCAAAATAGACTCTGTATATTGTTCAACGTGAACATGTACATAGTTCAATGGGGATTTGTGTAATAAGTATAATGTTCAAAATGAATCTGTATTCATTGAAAAAAATAACAATTTGCAGATCAGTATATTGTTGAAAATGAAGGATCAGTATAAAATTCAACATGGATCTTTATAAGCTTGTTATTTATCACTACTCTTTTTAATATTGGCCGTCAAAATTTTAGATACAACAATCAATATTCGGGCAATGTGTATATGTATATCATAATCAGATAAGATTATAAAAACATCGATGTAATTATAAAATGCATGTCGCATCATAGAATGAGGGAAGTTGGAAGCAATATATAAGTGCTGTACAATCTTAATTAGTTTAAGACTTCTTGGGAGTGACCCAAAAATAAATTTAGGTGGACTTAGCTCAAAACGAATAATATCAAACTAAAGTACAGTCGACGATCCTGCGGTATCAGAGCCCAGGTTGGTCGGGCCCTGGATGAACCATGTTTCGAGTTAGGGCTTCGAAGACTCAGCTTAGAGTGGGGCCCAGAATGACTCGATGTGTCGACTGCGTTCCCGATAAGATCTCGATTTAATGGGAGGTCTGTTGAGTTGCAAACTCATTCCACTTTGCATAATGAGGGAAGATGGAAGTAATATATAAGTGGTGTCTAACCCAATTAGTTTTGATGTCTTTTGGTAATAATCCTAAAATAAATTCATACTTGATTCAAAATAGATAATATCAAACTAATGTGCGAGTCACCATCCTAACCATGCCTAAACCAAGTACATCCACGCGAGCAAATGTGTGTCATAAATTTCAACAATTTAAAATTCGTGAAAATATACTGAAAGTTATGGCCATCACATCGATTTCAAGAATGCAACATTCAAAATCAGGTGGGCAATATATATTGAATTTTATGGATGCAAAGTTTTCTCCATCTCACGTAATATTTAGATTTCGTTTTCTATAAAGCTATTCTGATAGGGAAATTCATAAACATATAGAGTACTATAATTTTTAATTATAAGAAATATATATTTAATTTTCGTGCATATGTAAGCGTACTATTCGGTATATAAATAATTAAATTTGAATGGGTCAATTCCCTTCATTATTATGAGGGGCCACGTTTTGAAAGGTTTACAATCGCCATCAATGTATCATGCTAAATGTCGATATCATCTTTATTTTTATTGTTGTCGAGATAAGTACATTGACCGTAAATCTTAATACGGAGTATGTTTTATTTATATATATTTAATTGTTATATTGAATGTAACATGTATCCGACTGAGATTTAAATTGTGAACTTAAATGACTCATTTTAATAGGGCCTATGTTAAGAACAAGAATTTGAACTCAGAGACTGATCATACTAAGCTGTCATCTCAATCAGTCTCTCTAATTTGAATTTTAGTTCACATTTTTTGGTTTCTTGCACAAGGATTGAGGAGTCACTAAAGGGGTACTTTAGCCTGGTGAGAGTCGTTAAACGTCAAGTATATACCGTCCTCGAGATTCATGATTTGATTGGATCCAAGAATGAAGACGAAGGCAAGCCGAGGAGTCGAGTCAGGGTTGTGGCGCGAAAAAGGCACCACGAAGGCACGAATGGTCTAAGGGATGTCACTACATCTCCCAATCGACTGATTGGGAGTTGCGGCCCATCATTTCAAAAGTGACGACTAGGTCGAGCCTAGACTGAACTTTATCCCCACTCGACTGAGTGAAAGTTAGCGTGAAGGAATCCATAGAGGTCTACTCAACCGAGTGGTTCCATGCCCGGAGTCTTTTCTCGGTTGAGTGGAGATAGGGCGTCAGATTCAAGAGAGTACCACTCGAACAAGTGACTTCCAATTATAATGCCACTTGGCCGAATCAAAGGAGGGCGTAGAGATTTCAGAGAGCTCGACTCGGTCAATGGAGCTAGACCAAAAAACCACTCGACCGAGTGCTATGTCCCAAAAATGATGACTTTTCATCCAAGTTTTCTAATTTGCCTATTTCTTAGCGGCAAGTATTAATAGCTCATTTAGATTATTTTATATACTTAGTTAAATATTGAGTTGCGTGAAGACTCTTACGAGCAAGCCTATCTCCATGAGTGACATTTTATCCAATTATTTCATTGAAAGTTGCTTGTTTTAATTCTTTGTGATTGGTCAAGTAAAATATGCTTCCATGGTTGAGTCAATGATGGTTTCTTCACCATCATCTACGTCTTCATCTTCAAATTCAGTTTTAATCATATTCATTTTTACTATGACTTGTGGGTTAATTAGGAGTGACCGAGTGAGCATTCGAGTTTCAGTTCGCTTTTTTGCCAAAATCGAAAAACCGAAATTTAAAAAAAAAAACCGAAAAATCGAAAAAATATACATTAATATATATAATATTTTATTTTATATACTAATAGAATATAATATACTATACAATATAAAATTAATAGAATATATATATAATGAATATTATATAAAATATATTAAAAGAATATATATTATATAATATACTAAATTAATAGAATAAATATATATAATATTATATTTAAAATATAATTCGGTTTTTTGATTTTTTGGTTTTTTTTTCGCCCGAACCGAACCGAACCGAAAAATCGAAATTTTTGAATTTTTAAAACAGAACCGAACCGAAAAATCGAAGAAACCGAACCAAATTTCTAAATTTCGGTTTGGCTCGGTTCGGATATTCGGTTTTTGGTTTTTTTGCTCACCCCTGGGGATAATGAATTATTTTGAGAATCTCTAACTATTATAGTTCTGGACATTATTCATTTGTCCAAGAGTCCTAATCAACAAGCTCATTAGAAGTTTTTCAATAATATAATTTTATTTTAATTCATTTATGTGATTTAATATAGTTTAATTTTAATAGTTAAGTACATTTAGGAGTTGTATTATGTTATTTTTTGTTTTAATTAATTAACCTTAGGATTTTAATTATATAATTTTTATTTATTATTTTTAGTTAAGTCATTTATTAATTTAAATACAACTTAGATCAATTATGAAAGAATTGAAAATTTTTTTAAAAAATGAGAAAAAGTGTAGTGATTCAGTGTTTCCCTATTGTAAATGTGTTTATACAGTGCTTTTTATTGTAGAAGTGTTAGTTCGGTCCATTCAATAGTTGTGAAATGCATATAATGCATTAGTGTGGTGTTACAAAATAAGTCAGATTAAAAATAACCACTAAAATAAAACATGCTTCTCTAATGAATGCGTTACATGTCTCTAATGATTGAATGAAATGTCTATTACCATAAGTGGGTCATGAGTTAAAATGTGAGGTAAATGACTGCTACCTACAATCATTCAAATATAATCCTCATTACCTTTATATCTAGATAGATTAACCCAGTCAATTAATTATGTAAGAAAACTTTTCCGCGATGAGTATAACATCTCAATTAATATTTCACGTCTCATAAGAATATACACTATTTTCTTTCTAGTCTATCAAAAGATCTATGAATTTACTAAATTTAGAAATTCTTTTATCTCTAATGAGAAGGAACACATTCTCGACTAATAATACTTTAATTTTTTTTTCTTTTTATATTTTTTTTACTTTACTAATTGTATATTAAAATTCAATACCAAAATGCAATATCTTATGAGACGGTACTCTATTTTGTTTTATTATAAAATAATGAAAAATTATGAATGAGTGGAAAACACTTGAGTGAGATGAGAGACAAAGACTAAAGATGACAGTGTAGTGTATTGTGTGTCAGCAAAGAGTTGTTTAATCATATGCCTATGTTTCTTTAACAAGGCTTGTGCTCCTTCTTAATCATTTTAATTAATGCAGGGCTGTTTTGGACTTCACCATTAATGGGGATAAGCAAAATTCTTTGGATACCAAAACCTTTCTTGGTATCCAATATAGCATTATAAAATCATATCGAAAAGATTGCCTAATTTTCCACAATGTCAAATTTTAAGAACACAAAATCCACAGGTTTGTAGTGTTATTGTGACATATTTGTGATTTTGTATTTGGTCAAAGAAGTAATGGAAGTGAACAGACCTTTTTTAGGAAAATCTACTTGGATTTATTAACCTTGATTAAGTAATTTAGGAAATTAAGATTTGGCAAGATTTTGACTAGGATTTGGCATATTATAAATAGTACTCACTCATCATTGATAATGACCAAAATTGTAGCCATTTTGATTGGACAAGTTATGTAAATCATTTTTAGAACAGACAAAGCGCTAATAAACAAACAATTTTGTAAAGGAAAGAAATTCAGATTAAAGAACATTAAGGAGTAGGACATATAACAGTTATCAACAAGATAACATTAATGATCTCCCACAAATAATTAGATTACTCTGAAACACACCATCAAAACTCGACATCAACCACTTCAAAGTAGAGATGTCCAATGTTTAGCGAACCGGTGGTTAATCGTGAGACTAGAATCGCTGGTTAAGGTTCCAAACCGGAACTAGACATTAAAATGAAACCGAAACCGAAACCGTGACATTTTAATTGAAACCATGAAAAATAAAAGGGCTCAAAACCATTCTTGAAATGAAATAATTATAAAATCTCTCTCTCTCTCTCTCTCTCTCTCTCTCTCTCTCTCTCTCTCTCTCTCTCTCTCTCTCTCTCTCTCTCTCTCTCTCTCTCTCTCTCTCACACACACACACACAGGGGGGGGGGCAACATGGCCTTAGATCTTATAAAATGAGGATTAGGTTAAATAAAAGAATTGTTGAGATTAAAGAAAGATGGATTATCTCACACACACACACACACAGGGGGGGGAGGGGCAACATGGCCTTAGATCTTATAAAATGAGGATTAGGTTAAATAAAAGAATTGTTGAGATTAAAGAAAGATGGATTAAAGTAAAGTAGAGAGGGTCCAATAGTACAAGTCCCATGTGAGTTGATTAGGACAGGGATTAAAAAATGAGGGATTAGCCTTAACAGCAGCAAGTTCGATGGGGATTAAAATATGAAATGTTAGCATGCAAAGTAACGTGATGGACGACAAAGAGGGCAAAAAACCATAACTGAAACAATTAATTAACACCAAAATCAATATTATAATAATCTCATTATAATTGAAAGGGACATACCAATCATAGAGATGCATGTACTAAATAGAATTTCCAGGCCAACATCCTATTTTGTTCAACACCCCAAATGTCGCCTCCTCTCTCTCTCTACCTCTTTCTCTCTCTAGAGAGATTCATTCAAAGATTGCATAATTTTCTTACAACATCAAAGCTTAATTAACAACATCTAGTACATGGAAACATGTCTGGTTTCTTGCTAGTTTTCATATCAGCAAAATGCAGCTTAGCTTAGCTTATCCATCTAAATCACCTACAAAATCAAAAAAACCATGTCGCATGAAGATGCTTCTTCCATCCAAATGTAGCCGAGAAATTCGCATTTTCCAGCAATTTAGTACGATCGACTACCATATATCTTCATGCACAATAAAAGGGGAATAAAACTCATCAAATTCTTCAATACAGATCAACATGAACATCTATATGGCCAGACCTCAAATATCATCCAACAAGAATTCCTTTTGACAAGGGATTATATTCACAATTATGATCATGAATTTTAACCTGCCTATCCAATATCAATGAATGAGTCAAAAAGGTTAACTTCTTTTGATTTTTTTCCTTCCCATTCCTGGTTTTGCAATACTGCCAGTGTATGGTTACAAACACAATAAATCAATCACCAAGATCCACAATTAACATGCGGCATCAAATAAGATTTAACTATATTAGAACATCCAGTACTAAAATGTGCCTGGTTCATTCGAAAGTTGGAAACTCAGGCAAGATGAATATTCATAAAAATTTTAAGGCAGTAGTTGAGTTTGCGAAATTTCATGGCACCTTCGAGAAGAATTCCACGAGCTTCAGCATCTCCAGGCCGTAGCAGAGATGAGTTCCTTCCTTTGCCAACATAAAACGAGAGAAGACTGCCTCTTCTCCACTTGAAAACCTCGAACGGGAGTCCTCTTTATCACACACTCCGCTTGTGATTCTGTGAAGTTGCTAAACGTTACAGGGGAGAACCCTGAAGACAAAAAGAGAGCCCTCCAATGCTGCGTCTTTTCAGGTGAGCGAAGACGGCCCATCACAATCTTCTCAATCCCCGGCTGGAGCAAGAACCTCTCAATCTTCTGCAGAGCGTCCATATTCACATTGACAGCATCAAGAGACTCGAGCAGGTTTGAGTAAGACTGGAGGGCGTGAACTATGTGGTTGGCAAAGGGAAGATCAGTCCTATCACACCCTCTGTCGACAGAGACAACAATCCTCGGTGAGAGCTGCTTGACAAAGCGCATTATCAATGGCACGGAGAACTGGTGATTGGCAAGAGAGCCAACAGGGAGATTCACTGCAATTGCCTCGTTCTCTTGCACATGGAAAGGGAGAGACCACGAAGCAGAATTCAAGGAATCAATACTTATAGCCTCAAACTCAAATGCAATGTTAATCTCAGCGGCAAACTGGATGAGATTCTCTCGTGTGAGGCCGAGCTCGAGCTGATCATGGGTGGAAGTAGAGGCGAGGGCAGTAACCTTGAAGGAGGGGGCGCCCCCTCCGCGCAGTGCAAGCTCCTGCATAAGAGAGGCCCACTGGCCACCATAGCCAATATCGAAATCGACGATATGAATCTTATCAAAGCCTTGGAGAACCTCAAGAATGGCTTGGTTGCAGGTGAAATTGGCAAATTGGACAAGTGGGGAGATCTCAGAGAAAGATTTGTAAGCACCAATCTTGAAAACGAGGCTAAAAGGTGAGGAGTTGGAGTTGTTGAGCTCATTAGCATTAGCATTAGTGTGGAGGAGAAGTTGCAAAGCCTCCTTGCAATAAAAAGCAGCCCTGTTGAAAGGCTTACCAATGGGGGAGAGCTGGTGATTGAGCCGCGCCAATATCCCTTGCGCGAGTACTGGATTTCCAGTCTGGACCAGCTCTGCAGCCTTGAATAGCTGGTCGACTATGGCCTGCTGCTGCTGCTGCTGCTGGTGCCCTAATTCCTCCATTTTGGGCTTCTGCTGATGCAGGTAATGAGGGAGCTGACCAGTGTCTCTCGAGATCTGCTCCTCACCGGCGTTGTGCCGCTTCGCCTGAGGAGGCCCGAAGAGGTTCTGCTCTTGCTGCTGCGGGAAGAAGAAGGGGGGCTGCTGATTCATCAGCAGCTGCGGGTTGAAAATTGGAGGCGGCTTCATTTCTGCGCCGAGATTGTTAGGAATTGAAGATGGATTCATCAAATTTGGGGAAATTTTGAAATTAGGGTTGGGAGCCAAACCAGCGCTGGATCTGTAGTTTGAAATTGCCCCAAATTGGTCCCCGCCGAACCCCTGATCTACAACTCCGAAGCCGCCGCTGCTGAAATCGAACTCCGCCGCGCCTCCTCCGATTTGGATTGACTTACTGAGATGAGGGTCCTCCACATCACCCATCACCCAACGGAGGAAGGCCTGCTCCTGGCTAGGCGAGACGGCGGCGGACTCAGACAGCACGCTCTCCCAGTCCTCCATGGCGAATTTCTCCGGGTTGGCGGTGGCTGCTGCTGTTCCGATCTCTAGATTCAGCGGCGGAACGGGGAGGAGGTCGGAGTGAGGTGGTCCGGCATTGGAGCTGGTGGCGGTGGTGGAGTCTTGGTGCCAAGGGGTAGTGTCGGAAACAGCCGCCACGCCGGCCGTGTCGCCGAGAGAGGAAGACAGGGTTGAAGAGGAAGTAGGCCTACTCGGAATTCTGGCGGAGTCGAGGACAGATGTAGGCTCACCGAAATCTGAGAGGAAATCTTTGTTCTTGAGTGCAAAATCAAAGTCTAACACCCCCTTCCCCTCAAAATCAAAGGGTAAGGGCATCCCCTTCATCTATTCCGAGAAACGGAAAAGGAACACAAAATCAGAGAATGCAGGGAGTTGGTATATACATGCATGTATGTGTGTAGACAATCCGTGAATGAAGAATGAGAGAAGGTGAAGAAGGGGAAAATGGAGGATTGGTATGTGGGAGGAAATGGTTAATTTTGTATCGTGAAGTCGACCAAGGAGTAGTACTCTGTCTGCCTTGTGTTTTCTGCCATGGATGCGTGCAACATAAAAAAGTAGAAAAGTGCTTCCCCTTCATTCATCTCTTTCTCTCTCTCTCTACTATATTTTTATTTTCTTTTTTTGTTTCTTCACCAGTTTTTTTAGTTAATTTATGTGGCTTGTCTACTCTTTCTTGCTTGTGTTTCTCTCCCTCCCCACTAACCCACGCGCGCTGACCTTGAGTCTTCCCCACTTGCGCCATCCATCCATCCCGAAAGATTTAAAAATTCCTCTATTTGTTTTATATACCCTCCCCGTCTCACCAGGTCGCACATTTCATTTTGAGAGCGTAAATTTGAACATGAGTAATTAGTTTAATTAAATTAAAATTTTAAGTAAAAAAGACAACATTTAATAAAAAAAAACACGAACTAATTCTAATATCTTAATTAAATAGCATACTTTTTATATAAAATATAAATAGTGCAGATAATTCGGAAAAGTCCGAAAATTAAATGTGCTAGTAGCATGAGATGGAGAGAGTAAAAGATACTATCATATTTAGAGAATGACACTATAATTTTAAAAAGTTTTATTTTATATATCAAATAAAACATATACTCCATCTGTCCCACGTTACTTGAGTCATTTCTTTTTGCACTTGTTTTGTAAAAATAATAATAAACAGTTAAAATGGAGAGAAAGAAAAGTAAGAGAGAGAATAATGTAGAAAATAGTCTTAACTATAGTATTTTCTTTTTTACTTTATTTTTTCTCCACTTTAACTATTTATGATTATTTTTTCAAAACGAGTGCGAAAAAGAAGTGACTCAAATAATATGGGACGGAGGGAGTATAATTTTTATATTATGTTGAGACAGATTTTTTTTCATAAACGAATATGATTTTTAACAAAATAAACTTAAAATGAAACATGTTTTATTAACAGGGGGAGCAATCTTTAAATGGTAAGTAGAAAGAGAATAAAGTGTTCTCTGACTTCTCTCCATCCAAAAAAAATATATTCATCATTTTATTTGGTTCGTCCATAAATAATTTTATCCAAAAATAGAAACTAATAACTGCTTACATTTTTTTCTCTTTCTCTTCATTGATCTATTCTTACTTTTTCTTTCTTTTTTAGCTTTACTCACCTTTTCTTCTTGTCTCTCTATTTTATCAATTTTTCATCAAAACCTAAGCAGTGTCTCATATGATGACATTTTGGTCCATTTATACAAGTTAATCTCATTTTTGTTTATAATATTTTTTACTATACTTTTATCTTTCATATTTTTTAATATTTTTTTTAACTACATATTTAAATTACAAACATCCGCAAAATAAATTATTTTTTCAACAACAAAGGAAGACTATCTTTTGCTAGCCGGATGTTACGTTTTTATTGAAATATTCTAGTATTTGTTTTTCTATATTCATGTTGCATTCTCATACTCCATAATTTAGCTTTAGAGCATCTCCATCCGTGCTCTTAGCTAAGAACACGGAGGTGGGCCCAGACCCACTTTTACTCTTTGTCCTTAGCTAAGAGCACAATATCCACATTCGTGCTCTTAGCTAAGGACAAGCTCAAGGGTCTCACCATTCTATTATTCAATTTAAATACTCCAATTATTAAAAACATTTCTATATTATAAAAATACATTAAAAAATAAAAATTACATAATTAAAATCCTAAAAAATAAAAATACATAATTAAAATCCTAGAAAATAAAAAAAATACATAATTAAAATCCTACAAATTAAAAATTACACACGTGGTAGACTACTCCTCTAATCCCAATTGCCTCTTGAGACCCCGGATCATTTGCTCATGAGTTGCAAGTTGATCCGGAGTCATCTGAGACGTATCGTTTATATAGAGTTGACTCAAGATGGCCCACAACGTGTTGTTCGGGGGTGGAGGAGGCACAAAGGGAGCGGGGGCGGCGGGGGCGGGGGCGGATGGAGTCGAGGCGCGACGGCGGGGGAGGTTGGCCGCCGCCTTCTTCCTTCCTTGCGGGCGGGAACTGCTCGGGCCAGTGTCGGGGCTACCCAAGTTAGCTCCGGCAAGCTGGGTAGCCACATCATCGGAGGAGTCGTCGGATAGGGCTACCGACCTGGACCGTTTGCTGGAGGAGCTGGAGGAGGATGCTATTATGCCGCCCCTATACTTCGGATGTAGGCGCCCCTCCTGCCAACAATCGAGGTACTTGAACGGTTTGAACTCCTCCCGTTGGTATGCCGTCAAGGCGGCAGTGATGACGTCGAGCTCGTTCGTGCCGCTCCTCGCCGACCGCTCTTCCTGGAGGTAAATCCCCTGGAACTTCTCGATTGCCTCGTTGCATCTGTAGATGCAATTGCGAACCATACTATCATTGCGATAAATGGTTCTCGCCGGCCGGGTTTCATTGTAGAGGCGAGTGGTGCGCCACCAATACGTATCCCCGGTTTGGTTCGTGCCGACGTCCGGATCTTCGGAGACTGCCAAGTATGCTTTGAACATCGCCATCATCTCACCCGGAGTGTATGGGTTGCGGGTGCCACGAACAGGAGGAGTAGGAGTAGGAACAAAAGTAGGAGTAGGAGTAGAGCTGTTGCTCCCTCCCGATCCGGGTTCGGGTGCCCACCCGAACCCGGGGGCGTTTATGTCGTGCAACGGGTAAGGACGGTAGCCACCCGGAGCTTGCGAACCTTGGGTTTGAGGAGGGGCCGTAAATTGGGTTTCCGGACTATATCAGGCCTCGGAGTCGAACCAGTCGTGGTTCCAACCGCGATTGCAGGAGGGGTGATCGTCGGAGCCGGATATTGTGTAGTGTGGTGGGAATTTAGATGAGAGAGTATGAGGAATAAAGATGAGAGAATGTAGATGAATGATGATAGAATAGATGAGAATGTGATTTTTTTTGTGTTGAAGTGGGGGTATTTATAGATGAAAATGTGAATTTTGGGGAAAAAACTTGAAAAATAAATTAAAAGTGGGTAGAAAACGGATATAATTTTTTGGAAAGTGGGAATTTTTTTTTTTATTTAAAAACATTTTTTAAAATAAATTTCGAAAGGGCTGCTCAACGGCACGGACGTGCTCTTAGCTAAGAGCAGTGTCGTGCCGCTGGCACGGACGGACGAGCTCTGTCCAGCGGCACGGACGAGCAGCGTCCTTCTCACCGCTGCGGATGCTCTTATACTCCCTCCAACCCATAATAATATACACTATTTCATTTTTAATTCGTCCCACAAAAATATGCAATTTCTATTTTTGAAAACTTATTTCTCTCTAATGAGACGAAGCTCATTATCTATTAACAATATTTTAATTATTTTTTTTCTCTATCTCTCTCATACTTTACTAATTTTGCATTAAAACTTGTTTCAAAATCAAAATGCATATTATTTTTATTATTTTGAAACAGATGGAATACCAAAAAGTTAAGTAGTAGTACTAGTACTCCCTCCGTCCCATAAAAGTTGAGACAAAACTTTTGGGCACGGAGATTAAGAATTTATATTAAATAAATAGGAGAGATGAAAAAAGTAGGAAAGATAAGAGAGAGTAAAGTAAATGATGGAATAAAGTAAGAGTGATTAGATGTTTTGTCTTTAGTTAAAAAAGGAAATGACTCAACTTTGTTGGGACAGACTAAAAAGGAATACGACTCAACTTTTATGGGACGGAGGGAGTACTTAGAGCATCCACAATGGATGCCCGATCGCGCGCCCGATCGGCCGAGATCAAGCTCGGGCGTGGTCGGGCATCCATTGCAGCCCTCGGTCACGCCCGAGCGCGACCGATAGTTCGGTCGCGACCGATCCCGAGCCCGATCGATCGGGCGTGAGCTCGGGCGCCCATTGCAGAGGCGCGCCCGAGCCCGATCTAAAAAAAAAATTATAAAAAAATTAATTTTTAATTATAAAAACCGATTTTTAATTCTAAAAAATCGATTTTTAAATTAAAAAAATCATTTTTTAACTTGAAATAAAAAAAACTATAATTTCACAACGATCCGTACTAAAAGACGGATCCGTGAATTAGTGAGCAAGTTTTGCATTACTTGAGTAAACCTTTTATAGATAGGTTTTCAACTCTAACTTTCATTGTGACTTCGATGTGGGACAAATGATAGTTTTATAGATAGGTTTTCAACTCCAAATTTCTTTGTGATTTCGATGTGGGACAATTAGTTTTACACTTAAAAGAGAGTTTTTTTTTGCTTTATGTAAAAATTTGTTTGATTTCATTACATAATCTAGGTTAGCCTAATGGTAAATGTATCTTGTTAAATTATAGAGTTTGTGTGTTCAAGCCCCAAACGCAACATATTTTTTTTTATTATACTTTTCTCATTTTATTTGATTAATGTAAGTGTTTTATTTAAATTTATTGTGTTCTATAATAGTGTATTTATATTTTGCTATTTTTTATTTGATTAAAATTAAATATGAAATTTACAAATTCCTTTTTTAAAATTAAGTAATGTATGATTTTCATTTAATTTAGTATTTAATTTTTTTATTTATAATATGTGAAAATATAAAAAAAAAATATTAAAATTGAAATGAGAAATGGATAAGAGATAGGGCATCCACTAGGGCTCCACCATTGTAGAAAGATAGGGCATGCTGATGTGGCAACTACTAGGGCTCTCACTGGGGCTTCCACTAGGGCATCCATTGTAGATGCCCTTAGTATTCGGATACTGCAGCCCGTAAAATTTAGTACTACTGCTTAGACAACTACTCTATACTTTAAAATAGGTACTACACATAAAACGAAGTAGTTATAACTTAGACAAGGTGACCATTGTAGCATTAATGCAGTTTATTCTTCCAACGTACGTACTTGATATGCAGCATAGGAGATTAGGAGTATATGTTTCCTTTAAGCATAATATGAATTAATCCTATATCAAAATAATCGTAATCGATACTTTTGGTTAGTTTTTCAATCCCCCCTCAATAATTTAAGCAATATAGACTAACAATGAACGCATTTGTCTTAGTGGATTAGATGTTATAGGTTCGTACTTCAATCAGAGAACTTTAGCCAGAGCTAGACTATTTACTTATTGCTATAATTGTTACTCATTAATTGAAAACGTTAATAGCCATTATAGTATCATGGAGTACTATGTAACTACAAATTTTGTACTCCAATACCTAACCTAATAATTATATGCAAATACTAGTAACATTTTTTAGTCTTTCGCAGGTGGAAAATACTAGCAGTTCGTTTTATAGTATCATCTATGTAACTACAAATTTTGTACTCCAATACCTAACCAAATAATTATATGCAAATTTTGTACCCACACAGTGGCGGAACTAGAAATTTTAGTAAGTCAGAGCTGAATTTAAAAATAAAAAATACTCCATCCGTCGTCTCCTATAAATTGTCCACTTTTGTCATTTTCATCCGTCCCCCTTTAATTATTCACTTTTACTTTTTAACTATAAATGACAAGTAGACCTCATATTCAACTAACTCATTTCACTCATATTTTATTACTATAAAACAGTAAGTAAAAATGAAATCCACATTCCGTTAACTTTTCAACCCACATTCCATTACATTTTTTAAAACTCGTGCCAAAATCAAAATGGACAATTATTAGAGGCGATGAAAGTACACTATTGAATTTTATATATATAATATTTTTCAATTTATAAATCATAGTAATTCTCAAATTCACACAATCATAAATCATCACAACACACAACCCAAATCCCTAAATAATCTCATTTCAAAATCAATATATTAGTAATTTACAAATTTGAATTCACTATCACAATTTTTAAATATGCAATTTTAATTGAATACATAAATATAAATAAATATAGTATTGAGGCCTCATCTAAATACAGTAATAAAAAAAACTAGATTTAACTAAAAATTAGCAAATATAATTAATTAAATTTCACCGTCTCTAAACGATTGATCATCTAATTAATTAAAAATGTGCATATTTAACACATATTTAATTTATTTTAACATTAGATTGAGAAATAAAAGTGTTTTAATCTGAAGTGAGTGCAAACCTCAAGTATAGAAAAAATAAATAAATTCTAGACACTAGAAAGGGAGCGATAGGATAGCCGGATATAGTGTATATGTACCTTACTCCCTAGCTTAATTTTTAAAAATCCTTTCATATCCCCCCGTCTTCTACCTCCAAACTTTTCTTCATCAGAGTTCCGGATTCAAACTTCCGGAGGCGGGATGGGGCGGCCACGGCCGGGTTACAGGGTCCGGCGCCAGCCAAGCCCCAACTGGCGCGGTGACTTGGCCTATGCTGGTTCCGCCGCTGGTTGAACATGCACTCGTGGAGGGTTTACAAATCATGCAGATTGAGTCGTTATCTGGTCAACCCGATATTAACCCAACTTAATGTCACACCCTAATCCCTCTAACATATACTCCCTCCGTCCCAATAAATATGAAACATTTGGTTTCCAGCACGAGATTTTATGCAATGTTGTTTTGTAAGTTGATGAAGAGAGAGTAAAGTAAGAGAGAGAGAAAAATAGAGAGAGTGATGTTTTCATTTTAGGAAACGTTTCATTGTTAGTGGGACAACCCAAAAAGGAAAACATTGCATTTCTAATGGGACAGAGGGAGTACATTTTTTAATAAACAAAAATGACTCAAAGTAATTAGACTATAGTGAGAGCATGTCACAACTCAATATGTATTATACATTTGTCTACATGCAAAAGGACGAGGAGGAGAAGATAGCCAGAGTCGTCAGCCACTGACCTTGATAATACGTGTTGTTTATAAAACTCACGTCAACCAAAATATCATTAATATCATATCCTAAAAAATATTAGTGGTTTACATGAGTCACAACTCAATGTATATAAACTTTATCTTTAATTTCACATCAAATATCAAACATCAACACTAGGAATTGTTATCGGGTCTAAACCCATTAACTTCGGGCGTGTTCGTGTAGATTATCGTGTCATCAGAAAATTATTATCATTATTGATAATAGTGTTAAATTACTATACAAATTAGGTTGACACGACACGATAATGATCAAATAATGATGTTACACGATTAAATCTTGATATTGTACGCACGCCCCTGCACCCGGGACCCCCGCAATACCGACATGGAGCAGCACCCGGGACCCCCGCAATACCGACATGGAGCAGGGGGGGGGGGGGAACTATCTCGCACACCACGCCCCTGCACTCGTCCCCCCCAATCATAACAAGATGCTCTTAGTATTCCGTACCCAGTAGTATGACATTTACAAAACGTGCTATAAACTGTAGCATATGATATTACACATTTAAAATATGGAATATCATGATTAAAACTTTTTCCCAATTTAAATATAAATAACAAAAATAATGTTGTGTATACTGTATTTCTCGGGTGAGAAGAAGAATGGTTAAAACTGCTTACACAACATTTGTTTTATTTTAGAGTTTTCATAAACGAATGTTCCGACATCTTCTATATTATTGAGAATGGTAACGATGTCAGTAATGATTACTCTCTTTATCCACGAAATATTGTTCACATTTGACCAACACTGATTTTAAAAAATACTTTTTGAAGAAAATTGGGTGAAAAAAAATTAAATGGAGTATAGGTCCTGTTTTTATATATTAGGAGTAGTAATTTTTATAATGGAATGTGAGTGAAATAATATAGTTGAGTGCAGGATCCACTTACCTAAAACAAAATAAAATAAAAAAATAAATATGGATAATATCTTGTGGGCAACCCCAAATGGATTTGTGGACTGATAGAGAATTAGCCAGTTCCTTGCATAAGTAAATTGTTCAAAACGTTAAGATGATGAATGACGTAGGTGTATTATAGCTTCAGAAAAAAATTCACGATGAGATAAATAGGGCTGGGAAGAAATACCGAAATACCGGTCTTATCATATGAAAAAATACCGAATATACCAAATTTTCGGTATACCGTGATTTTCAGTACAATATGATACCTTACCGAAAATTTTTGGAAAGGTAACGGTATGAATATTCATATATCGAGGTATAACGCTGCATACCGAAATTCGGTATATCCGTAAATTAAGGTATATACCGTAAAATATAAATATAATTATATATAAAATATATTTTATATATTTTTAAATTATAAAATCTTTTATGAAATATAAATTTAATTATGAATAAAATATACTATTTAACATATAAATAATATTCTAAAAACTCAAATTATTTATTTTCATTGATGATGAAAGTTAAGTATACTGCAAAAGTACGGTACCGTATAATGAACTTTGGTATGGTAAAATGAGGTACGATATCGGTATGGAATTTTGCCATACCGAAAATAAGGTATACCGAAGTTCGGTATACTAAAACTTTTGGTAAGGTCAAAGTATGATTTTTTTTTACCGAATTTATGAAAAGGTATACGATATGGTGGTTTCGGTAAAACATATCGTACCTACCCACCCTTGGAGATAATTACTCCTAAATTGAGTAAATAAAGTATGAGATCTCAGATTTTTTTAATTCTAATTTACTGTCAACGACATTAAGTTTACAATACTAAGTATATATACATGTTATTTTTAAAGATAGTCACTGCATGTATCTATGGTTTTTATTCACCAATTATTTCCTTCTAATTATCCATCTGTCTCATAATACCTATTGTTTGTGTTATAGTTTGGTCTGGCAGTAACGATACCCAAAATTTAGGCATCAAGTATTAAAATCTTGGCTTTGCCACGGCCAACTAAGTACTATTATTTTGGTGGCTTATAAAGCAGTACTCCTTCCATTTTATATTAATAGAGTTATTATTCTATTTTGGAAAGTTCCTAACACAATTGAGTCATTCCCATTTTTGCAAAAAGTAATATTCTCACTTGCTTTATTCTTTCTTCATCTTTCTTTCTTTTATTATCTCTTACTTTATTTACTATCCACCTAACCCACTTATTCTTAATCTCTTTGCCAAAAAGAAATACTTCAATTAACAAGGAACACATGGTGTATTATTTTATCTTTTGACAAAGTGTTCACTACGTACTCATGTACTCGATGTGCAGGTTGAGCTGCGATAAGGTCAAAGCAGTGTTTTTGAGTATGGGTCTTGCTTCTGTTTTTGTAGAACTCACGGGGTTCATGTCTTTATACATGTACATATGTAATCATATTCCAATCATTTCCGTTGTGCTAGTAAGCAAGTTTACTTCTAAGACTCCGATGATTGAACAATTTTGTTGATGAAAATCTTGCTCATCATTATCATTATTCGATATCCCTCAAGTACATGTTCGATCTCCTCCTCTCTACCTTGTCTTCTTAATTTCCACTTTTAGTCGTGGTTCATTGAACTTTGATATCCTATTAGTATCTCATTACACAATTTTTCCTACGACGTATTCATCTTCATAGTTTGGTATCAAGAGAAACTCGTCACCACCATTTGACCAATGGTTTATGGATGATCAAACACTATTATATTTCCATATATGCAATAACATTAATATACGTAGATGGTTATGTTTTGTTTTAGTAATTAAGTCGCAACTAGTAAAATCAAGTGAAAACATTAGTTTTTAAGTCATTTATATATTTAAACCATATACTGGTGGAATAAATAATTGATAATCCTCATTTAAATCACGAAATTTAACATAATTCAAAATTTTAATCTAAATCATTTTTTCATTTAACTTTTTTTGTTCAACTAAAACTATTCAAATTTTTCCAACAACTCAAATTATCAATTCACATTAAAAAATTTAGGAGAGTTCATTTCTAGTTGAGTTAAAAAAACATGATCGACATTGAATATGAGTCTGAGCTAGTGTTTTATATGACAATATTTTCATTAAATCAATTTGAAGATATCAAAATAATAATGGAAGTAAATGAAAAGGGACAGAAGTAAAGCGGTTTGTTCAGTTGTCCAGACAAAATGTGTGAGGGAAGAGAGGACATGCTTAGGTTTCAAAACATTAATTATGTTGAATTAGCACAGCCATGATTTGGATTTGGGTTAAAAAAATCTTAATTTATTACATCCCCCATGTGATGACTTACAACCTTCTTTCTTCAATGAAGTGGAAAGTGCAGCCAACTCAACTTCTCTCTCTCACACACACACATACACACAGATACAACACTTCTGTGTATTTTTAAAAGGGTGATTTCATGTTCTTACTCTCTTCTCAAGGAACCAACATATCAGCAAACACATATTAATCCAAGGAAGCCATCTTCATGTCCAATAGTCTAAATCATTGATACACACAACACATATATTATGATATACTAATAGAGGTATGGTCCGCAGGCATAAATACATAGAATATGATTTCAATGTGTAAACTCTATTTTTCTCAGCTATTATTAGGAGACGCAAAATATTTCCAGCTAAAAGGTTGTCTTATTACAAGACCACCACCACTTCAGTCTTTGAATTATAAAATAAGAAATAATGCACCTTAACATTATTCATACATGCATGCACATATTGATGGACTATCAATAAATTTAAAGTATGAAGGTCAATATATATTAGTAGTAAACTATATATCTAAATAAATAGAAGTCTAATTAGTGGACAACTACATATAGACAAAACAAAACAAATCTTGCAAACTGGGTGACCGCCGCATCCATTTAAGATCATATAATCAATTAATAGTAGCTGCTACGAATTATATATATTAAGGAACAAACTATGGCAATGAACTTATAGATTGATTTCTGATATTAATACTATATTCTATGGCCAATATATGTATTAAAATTTTCACATGCAATGTATTATCTATATATTAAAATCAATGGGCGGTTCCATTTATTCTTTTTAATATTTGTTGATTCAATTTGTTCTTTATATTAACATGCATTTGACCGGAGATAATAATTGTCTGGAATTAAATTATTCTAGTTCTTCTAAATCATGTCCGACTCGGGGAGTTAGTGCAATTATTTTCAAATCATCTACTCCGATCAATATAAAATTTAGATAAAATAATACTAGTAGTATGTGGTGTGATCAATTGCTAACTCCAGCTAATTTGATACCATAAGATTTTAAAGATCTAATGGTCTATAAATTATCATATGTAAATTCATTTTTTAATTTTTAATATTAAAAAGATAATAACGACTCTAAATTTAAAATTTTAGATCAAAATATCAACACAGTGAATTAAACATATCAATACCATGTTTTGAATATGTCAAAACAATTTCATATTGACATGTTATATGTATTACGCTGACATATTATGTTAGTTATATTGACATTAAACTGTTGTCGAAATATATGAAAATTTACGAAAATAATATCAAATTTTGACATCAAAACATATGCATGTAGGATCTCGTTAAAATCCTTATAAAATTATCTTTAATTTGATATATGTTGTGTGAAAAAATAATTTAAATAGAGATTGTTATATGCATTTTAAGTTTTGAGATATTTTTTAAAAGTTAGTTACAACTAATTTCTTGTAAATTGACATAAATACCCTAATTGACATTTTTCGTTCAATGTATTGATACCCGGAGTTGAATGATCTTGGTCTTTGATTTTAAAATCTAATTCCTATTATTTAGTTGTAGTTGGTAATTTAAGGGCGAGTTAACAATATAACACTCCCCTAGTAGTATAAAGTAAACTCTCTTTTGCTTTTTATGGATTGCTTAATTTTGATATTGTTTGCTCATCTTATTCTATAAACACCGACAGATCCAATGACTATTGTCCTTGTTGATTTATATCTACTTCGAAGATTGAGACAACTGACCCAAGAATTTCAAACTATTCCATACCAAAAGTAGGGATAGATCCTTTTACCATTTAGTTAAGAACATTTAAATATTTTTTTAATAACAATTAATGTATGCAAAATTATAACCTGGAACTTGTACCTAATAACAAGAGGCATATTAAGGCTTCAGAGGCTGAGGCATGGGCCCTTAACAGTACATGATAGCTAGGTGTATTCAAACAAATGGTGTTGGGTTGCTATAATAAGGGCCTATCACGGCTGGTCAATGCAAGCTTTGTCCATACACTAGCACGTCATCGAACCGCGATCTCAGAATAAATATACAAACTACTCCGTCTGTTTCGGAATATGAGTCCTATTTAGTTATAGCAAGATTTTAAGAAATGTAAAAAAAATTAATTGAATAAGTTAGTGGAATATGAGTCTCACTTATATATATTAGTTTTATAACAAAATGTGAGTGAACTAAGTTGGTGGAACGTGGGGCCTACTTATCATATATGGTAAAAGTAAAATAGGACTATTATTGTGGAATGAACCGAAATGGCAAAACATGAATTTTATTGTGGGACGGATGGAGTATTTTATTTTATTTAAACTTCAAAGAGATATAGTATGATAATAAGAATTCATGAACATACGATTAAAAAAGAATTCATACTTACTACCCCCTCCCCCCTCCCCCCGTCCCGCTTATAGATGACACGTTTTCCTTTTTAGTTTGTCCCAACTAAGATGAAATATTTCCTTTTTTGGAAACTCTCTGTCTCCAATTAATACACTCAACAACTTTTTCTCACTCCTATTAAAATATTCATCTTTCTTTCACTCTCTATTTTAATACTTACACCCACTTTTTCTCTTTCTAATTAAACACTTTAACCAATAACTCCTAAAATCCCGTGTGCCGGCCAAGGAATGTGTCATCTTAGCCGGGACGGAGGGAGTATTATAACTCATGGATGTAGTGTCATTATCATGAGCCAGAACACAGTCGTTAAGCTGCTCAACCAATTTTCACAAATCTATTGTGTTATATAAAAACGACACAATACTAATGGACATAATGTATAATTATTAGTATAGATATGATAATCGTTAAAATTCTTAATTCTGTCTCACATGATTCGGTGAAGATCTCATCTAATATATATAAGTATAGATAATCCTCTCCCTTTTTAGGCATTTTAAGGCAGTGAATGACTCATTTCTAATATGGTATAAGAGCGGGCCCAAGTCGATGATGAATTTTATCTCTTTATATCTTGTCTTGCCTACCCATGTGATGGAAGTCTGATGTTCCATTCCAGCCCACACGTGCGAGTGCGTGTTAAAACCTCTTAAATTCTGAGAGATAAAGACAACCATCATCAATGTGGGCCAGAATTAACATCGAACTGATGCGGGTCGAATTCACATCTGACTTCCACTCGTGAGGCAATAGATCCATCACCGACTTGGCCTCGCTATGATACCATATTAGAAATGGACCAATCACTCGTTAAAATGTCTTATAAGGGGTAAAGTTATCCACTCTTATATAAATTAGATTAGATTATGGGAGAAAATATAAGAAATTTTAGGAGTAATGATATGAACATGATGAAATTGACATTAGCTTATTGATTTTGTATACAAGTAGTTGTGTTATGTCAAAAAAGTAAGTAATTGCATGAGTCATTTAGTAGGCGCATTCATGTATTAATATATTCTCTTTGTCCATAATCAGTAGTCTAGTTTTTCAAATTTGATACTCCATTCGTCGCTTAAAAGTTGAACTCTTTTCTTTTTGGTTCATCTAAATATAGAAAATTTCTATTTTAGGAATTTCATTGTCTCTAATAAGGTGAGATTCATTTTCCACTAACACATTTTCCTTTCTACATCTCTCTTTAAGGGAGAGGGAGTATGTAGAACTTTTCTCCTTTTTCTCTCTAGAAGTGAAAAGCTAGAAACTGAATTTCTCTCTCTAAAAAACCTTGGAGGGGGCGGAGGTGGCAGAAAATCACTCGCCGCCCCCTAGCCAACTCTTCACCGGAAGCGCACGCTACTCCCACCATGTGCCTTACTGACGGTACATTCCCATCGTCATCGCCCGTGATTCCGAGGGCCCCCACTAGCCCCGGAGGATTACTTAGAGAAGTTGCGAGTTCCGGCTACCGCATTGGAGAATCTGTTCTCCATTCCTATCAACCGGGGCTACACGTCGGCCCCTTGCCTAGCAACTCCATTTAGATCTCCACCCAGTGGGATGGTCTCCTTAGTATCATTAGTCGACGTTTAGTGGGGTGTTTACCGACGCTTTGTTGGAGAGGCTCTTTATATCTCCTGTTCTACACCGGTTTGTTCTCAAGACCATCCTCTCCTTAGGTTATGGAGACAAGGCGGAGGCCTCCCATACAATGAGCGCCATATGTGCAGCCGGAAGTTCTCGTACTCGTTGGCGTACACACCCCCGTTCCTTCCAACGGTCCTGACGCCGCCCCAACCACCTTCTAGAACGGTCTGGTCTTGAGGGCTATTTTTGAAGTGGGAGTGTCCAATCCCTCCCAGTACTTAAATCGATGTTCTCTTGGGTTGGTTCTCCAAGGTTTAAAGCTTAACGAAGACGGTGCACCATGACCAGAACCACGCGTCAAGGCAGAAGTCCTCAAACTAACAACACCCACCGTCGTTCCAACAACGGCTCCAACAACGCCCCAACCACCTTGGAGTTATAGCCCATCTGAATTCGTTCATTTCTATGGGAGTCGGTCAGTCCTCCCTAAGATGAACACCTAGATTCTCAGGGATATCAATAAGCTCTGGTCCCCTTGCCAACGGTGAAGAAATGGAGCTAAGCGTCCTCCACAGCCAGGTCTAGGTCGGAGTTGTTCCGATCTCAGCCATACCAGAATCACCATGCGCATTGCCGCGGATGACCGTTGGCAAATCCAACCAACTATCGCGTTTAGCCGCAAAACGACCACTCTACAACACTGGCCGATCCCCTCTGACGAGATCCGGTCGGCAGGGCTGGGTAATGTCTCTCAACGCCAGCGCAGGATAGGGACAGGACATGGGCATGCAGGCGTGGTTTAGGGTTTAGTGCATTCCTGTGGGGACCACAACTAAGAGGGAGATCTTGCAGGAAATAGACAAATCCCCAGCCCGCTCTCCACGCGCCAAGTCCATTGAGGGGCGTTGTGTGCACGCGCTCACCAGCCCTGCGCTAACCTGGTCACGCAGATAGGGACGTCTCGCAAGAAAGAGACGAAAGTCCCCTCGCCACACTCTCCACGCGCCAAGATAACTCAGAAGGGTGTTGTGGGTCTCGTGTCTCTCCTTATCCAAGCAGGCTTAGATGACATCATCATGATGGGCGGTGCGAGCCACGCACGGCGCGAGTTAAGGTCCGGTTGATGTACCATTAGGACAAGGGTCTGATGACGCCTTGAAGATACCACCATCTCCCTCAGCGTATACACCTTCAGGTGAATGGGGTCACGCGTCAGACGACAACCTTGCCCTGGTTTGAAAGTAAAATGAACAACAAGCACCGCAGTGGAAGTTAAGGCCCACATTTGCGATCCCCTGTTTGTGTACCAACTGCAGCCAACATCGGAGATGACAAGAAGCCGTCCTCCCCCGAGGCAGCTATCAATACCGTGATGGATGGTTATGCTTAAGTTAGGATTTATGGGCTTAGTCTAGTTGACCATGGGCACATGGCTATCCTGCACCAAGCCTTCAAGCTTCGGTATATGTGTGTGTGTTTGAGTTCCCAGGAGGGCTTTGCCCTCATGTAACATCTTTGCATGCTTTCTTTATATTTTAATGCATTTAACCATAAAAAAAGGGGATGGAGTATGTCTAATAAAAATTGTCACTTTCATTTTTTGGTAAGTTTTTTTTCTAATGAAGTGAGTCTCATTTTCACTAACAATATTCAACCACATTTTTAAGTATATCTCTTATACTGTATTATTTTTTCTTTAAAATTCATATCGTACATTACTAAGATTATTGATAGTAGGTGGATGGAGTTGCATCTGCTTCGACGTAGGGGCATCAACAATGTCGTGCTCACGACGTGAGCTGGATGTTTCAAATGGAGAGCACGCGTACGTTACATGAATGTGTGTGCTTGAGCCCACTTGCACAACACATATCTGTTTTCCAATCAAGATATGACACATGGCATTTACGATTTTGTTTTATATTCCCCCCATCCCTGAAAAGTATGAACTGGTCCTTTTAGTCTGTCTCTGAAAAGTATGCATTTTCTTTTTTCGGAAATCCAACTACACTACTAATAATGCACACCACACTTTTCGCTAACACTATCTTTCTTACTTGATCAATTATACATTAAATTCGTGCTCAATCAAAAGATTCATATTTTTCAAGAATGAACTGAGTAATATTTTAAATTGAGAAATCAAATTTTGAATAAAAAGTTAACTAAATAATCCAACGGTTGATTTTTTAAAACCTACGACGATATTTTATTTTAATTATTATTTTTCCTATATAAATACTCTTATTCTCCACCCCATTTTTGTCCACATATTTTCATCCCATTCTCATCTTTTATATCTATATAAAATCCAAATAGAAAATTAACTTGGATGTATTAAAGTCGATTCTGCCATCCTCATCTTTTAGATTTCAAATTGGTAAATTAATATTTAAAATATATTGATAGATTATTAGGATAGAATATTAGCTTTTGCTTTCGAATTTTGGTGGAAGAATGAAAATCATAAATTATTATTTTATTAATATAAAATAAAATAATATAAGACTCATAGGTTGTAATTTGAATTTAATTTGACTTGGAAACGTCCAAAATATAAATTGTTATCGTAATGATTGATAGTGGTAAAGTGATGCGACTATCTTAGAAAAATGCGTCTCCCTCCAATTCCATGAAAATCGAACCAGGGATTTTGGTATTTTTAGGCGAGATCCCCTTCACTTACTTCTTCCTCAAGGTATAATTTCTCTCTAATTTGTTGATTCTTAGGGTTACTGTTTTTTATAGAGCTGAAATTGATTCACTGCTTATGTTTTTGCGGCTTCAGCTTGAATTTCGAGCTGCATTTCTCTTTTTATTGTTCCCCCATCCCTCTCTCTAGAGAGATTTTGAGCTGGTTTAATCTCATTTCCATTGCTTTTGCTATTTGAATTTATTTAATTGAATTTATTTATTTTCCACCGGAAAATGCTGCACTTTATTCAATTTTATTGTTCTCTAAATTTGAATTGTTGTTTCAGATTCTTATCTCTTGTGGTAGGTATAGCTGAATGATTCATTTTGTAGAATTTTTTGTTGGAATGGACTGGCACTGCTTAGGTCAAGTGTTTTCGATGTTTTGTTGCACATGTTTTAACTAATAATCTCTAATTTTCTACTAAATCACACCGATATTATCTTCATGCAGTGAAGCAGGTTTCTGACAGTTGACACTAGAAGAACATGCTTCAGGATTTGAAAAAAAAAGGATTTTTGTAATCTGTTCCGACTCGGTACCATTTTTGAATAACTTATAACATCGAGCAGCTATAAGATTAACAGAGCGAAGCATGGCTGAACCTCTGATGAGAGATTGTAGAAAAGCATCAAAGACATACGAATTCAAGAGATCATCTTCAAGTCCCAAGGATCAAGTTCAGCAATCTAAAAGACCAAGGAAGGGGGAAAACCCTGTGCGAATTCCACTGAATCCTGACCATTGTCTTGATTTGAAATCTTCTAATTTGTGTAGATGCAAAAATTCTGCATGTCGAGCCTCTCTTTCAATAGATGACACATTTTGCAGGAGGTGCTCTTGCTGCATTTGCCATTTATTTGATGACAACAAGGACCCAAGTCTTTGGTTGGAGTGTGTATCTGATTCTGGTGTACGAGACTCTTGTGGTTTGTCGTGCCACATTGAATGTGCACTCCAACATGGTAAGGTTGGGGTTGTTGACCTGGGGCCAATGATGCAGTTGGATGGAAGCTATTGTTGTGCTTCGTGTGGAAAGGTTTCTGGGGTACTTAAGTAAGTTGTTTGCCTCCACTATCATCCGGTCATTGGCCGACCTCCATATTTATCATTCCTTTTTCGTTTTCCAATTCAACCATCATACTTTCACGTGTGGTGCTGTTTCTTAACATTTCTAACTTCGTATTTATTTTGGCAGATGCTGGAAAAAGCAGCTGAGTATAGCTAAGGATTCTCGTTGTGTTGATGTTCTATGCTATCGGATATATTTGAGTTTCAGGCTCCTGGATGGGACTTCTAGATTCAGTGAGCTCCATGAGATTGTTAGAGATGCAAAATCCACATTAGAAACAGAGGTTGGCCCAGTCAATGGAGTTTCAGCAAAAATGGGTCGGGGCATTGTTAGTAGACTCTCTGTAGCTACTGAAGTGCAGAGGCTCTGCTCCCTTGCTTTTGAAAAAGCTGACAAACTGATGGCCTCAAAGTCTACTGCACCCACCAATTTTGTTGGTAATACTTCAATCTCTCGGTACCTCCTGTATGAGATCATGTTGCCTACTGCTTACATCATTTTGCATCTCCACTTTGGCAGAGGGTTCACTTCCTGCAGCATGCAAATTCCTGTTTGAGGAAGTCACATGTTCTTCAGTTGCACTTCTGTTGATTGAATTATCAACTGCATCAATGAACGCCATTAAGGGATACAAACTCTGGTATTGCAAGAAAAGAGTAGAGGTTTACTCTAAAGAGCCTGTTTTTGTCTTTCCAAGAGATCAAAGGAGGATATGGATATCGAATCTGCAGCCTTGCACGGAATACTCGTTTCGGATCATATCTTATACAGAAGATGGGGACTCTGGACACTCTGAAATGAAGTTCTTTACAAAGAGTGTACAACTTATTCACGATAGCCATTATTCTAGTGCTGAAAGACCTGGAGTGGATGCATCACATGGAGGGAGCTCTAGTTCCAAGAAAAACCACAGGACTGAAGAAATAGAACTAGACTCAGGATTCAAGGTTCGAGATCTTGGAAGAATATTGAAGCTCGCTTGGCTGCAGAATCAAGGCTATTTGGAGTCATTTTATGGTTTACATGTGAATAGATGTGTTAATGATCATGCCGTAGTCAAGCTTGAAACTAAGCAAGCCAGGCCGCCTTATGTTGCACGTCAACTTGACTTGAATGTTGCTTCCGTGCCTGATCTGAATGAGGAGTTCACACCCCCTGTTGAGTCATATAGAGAAGAAGAAAACGGGTGCACTTTAGGGCAAGCTGTTGAGGCAGATGATGCTATTTCTCACGGCATACATAGAAAATGTGGAGAAGTACCTGCTGATTCGAAGCTGGTTGGTTGCAATAAAAGACCACATAGCGGCAATAGGGAGACACAGGATTCTGATAGCACTCTGACAAACGGATCCCCGTTCCAAGTTCAGACTGATCTATGCTTGGATGAGAACTTTGAATACTGTGTAAAGATCATCCGTTGGCTGGAATGCGAGGGCCATATTACGAAGGATTTCAGATTGAAGTTGCTGACGTGGTTCAGTCTAAGATCCAGTGAGCAGGAACGCAGAGTGTTAAACACCTTTATACAGACTTTAATTGATGATCCGAGTAGTTTGGCAGAACAGTTGGTTGACTCATTTTCAGATTTATCCGGCAAAAGGCCACAAAATGGCTCGGCTAGTGAGTTTTGGCGTTAAACTTTCTTGGGGTTATATACATTTGTGATTACCATTCTTGTGATAGATTAAAGTTGACCATGATTTTGGATTTTGTTTACAGGTGTTTTTTGCTGAATGAACTTGGAGCAATATGTCCGTATCAATGGTCTATTTAGCTGGCACAGATAAGAAGTAAGAACACCATCCCTGATTCCTTTTACTGACTGCCTACTGTTTGAGGAAGTTGTGGGACAATTTTTCAATAGCTAAGCCTCCTGATTGATCATTGATAAGTGAATGTAGATTCCATTAATACTAGGCATGATTGTTGTTGTAGACATATGCTTATTTATCTGGTGTTTCAAAATTCTGTTTAATTTTAAAATGTAGGATCATCTGATATGATTTCTGTAAAATCCCCTCCAGTTATTATTTTAATTAATATAATTGAATGGCTTGCGAGGCCGTTATTCACGGTTTGGGACCCTCACGTTGTGTGAGCCATGGTTACCTGTCTCTTCTTCCATTTCCCCCTCCTCGCTGTCTCACTCAATCTCTCTCTCTCAAGGTCCGTGTGAGCATTTTTTGTGTATACATGTATAAAATCTCCGTCCTAATGTAATTGAGTCATTTTTTAAGTGATTATTTCATCTTTTGACAAAAGAAACGCCTCGCATGTTGTGGAATGGAGGGAGTAATAAATTGATCCCATTAACCATGGGGAATTGAGCGGCATCTTAGTTGTATAAGGGTGCCCAAATCTTGCAACAAAAATGACAGCTAAAAGGTTTTAAAAAAAGTGGAGGTGTTTTTGTGCACATGCCTTTCTCACAACAAAGACAAGTCTTTCTTATCTCCAACAAATTAGTCAGGCTCTTGCTTCTCCTTGTTCTTTACAACTAGAGCTACTCTCCATATTTCTATGCTTCACCTATGTTTTTTTTAATCTTAGTTCATAATGAAAATGGAAGAACTCTTGAATCTTAGTATAAATTATTTATCAAATTATAGCAAGTCAGCTACCGGAAAGTTTGATACTCAACTTGAGGTAGGGCTGTTGGAATAATGCAATCGATCGACCGAGGAAAACAAGGTGATAATTGAGGAAGAGAATTCAATAATACTCCATTGATTGTATTGATTACCCCTTAATAGATGCTAGCATTTAGTAGTACTATAATTAGCTGTGTATTAGTATTAAATAATTTGAAGCAATAAACACATAAATTTATTACCAGCATTTAGTACTTTATAACCGTACGTAGAATTGTGGCAAATATTTTTTACCTCATTTTTTGTGGCTGATTTTTGGGCATGGAGTTCAATTTAGTTTCATCCAATGGTTGGCCTTGATTGAATGAATGGAAAATATTTAATTACCTAGTTTCTTATCTATTCAATATCTTGTCACACAAAGTTTGGCCCTTGACCTTGAAGAGCGGAGAATTTTCTTGAGCAATACGACGCTAGACAGCATTATAAAAAACCAAAAATAGATCAAAATTTGGGATCAGAAAATATGGGATTAATAGGGAAGGGTTTCACATTGATGTTAGGGGTGATTGGAGGAATATACATTGCACAGAAATACAGATTGCCCAATATTACAAAAGATGGAGAAAGCATGTTTATGAAGGGGAGAGTGATAGACCGGAGCACCAATATCAAGGCCAAGGATATGGATCAAGATCATCTCTGATCCAATTTCTTTGTATCAACATGTTTTTCTTTTCTTTTCTTATTTTAAAAGTTGTGTGATATCTTTCCAAAGGTATTGCCATATTTTCGTTGCAATCATGTAATGAGTTAACACAACTTTGATTAGTTGTTAATAAATAGTACTCCTAGATTCTTTTTGTATTTGATGCATATATCTATATATTACAGTGTTTGACAATTTTTGATATTGCACAAAAATCAGACACAAACGCACACTAAATTAAATGAGGTTGGGTCAAACCTTGTTGGATTTGTGTCCTTACCCGGTAGACTTGTTAGAAAATTATCGGTGAATTATTTAATTATATTTTTTACTTTTTAAAAAATTATACTTTAATTTTATTCTCTAGACTTGTGCAGATGAAGTTTAAATCATGTAAATCATATTTTTATCGTGTAATATCAGGTTTTAATCAAGTAAATCAAGTTTAATCGTGTGATGTCAGGTTTAAATCTTGTAAATCAAGTTTGTGTCGTTACCGTGACTTGTCAACATGTAATATATTGTGTCTTTAACAAGTTTGTGTCAGGTACGGTTATGACAGAGTTAATAATTTCTTTTAACAAGTTAGGTTCGGTCTATTAGATTCGGGTTGAGTCATTGTCAGGTTGATCCGATAACAATTCAACTCTTTAATAGGTTGGAAACATATTAGACCATATTGGATTGGATTATTATCCGGTGGACCCGATAATAATCCAATCAGCACAATTTAAAACACCCCTAAGAGCATCCGCAATGGTACATAGGCCAGCAATAAGCCAGCAATAGGCTAGCCATTCTCTCCCCTGCCACGTCAGCAACACTAAAAAATCCACCTGCCACATCAGATTTAGGCTAGCCATAGGCCAGCCATAGGCTAGCCGCAATAAAAATAATTCAAAATATACTACATTTACGGAATTAAAATTACGATTAAAATACGGAATTAAATTTACGAGACATATACGGGAAAATTCATTAATTTTATTTAAATAAAAAAAAGTACATTAACTAAAAATCATAAAAATAACATAATAAAAAAAAATTCGGGCTTCCACACACGAGCCACCTTGAATCTGTTATAGTTTGCCGCTAGCCGAACGGGACGGTATGACATGTTTCTGTTTTAGGTCTTAATTTTGTATTGGGCTAGTTGTTGTTGTCCATCGCTAGATGTTGCTCTTGTACAGAAATTTAGAGATAGGGAAAATCGCGTTTATATAGTTTTTCAAAAATTAAAAAAAAAATTAATTTTTTTTAAAAAAAAAGAATTAAAAAAAAAAGAATTAAAAAAAAAGAATTAAAAAAAAAAACAAAAATCGGCGCTGGCCGATCGGGCCGCCACAATGGCGGCTTGCCGATCGGCCAGTCCACGCCGATTTCGCTCTCGCCGACTGCAATGGTTCGGCTAGCCGATCGGCCAGCGCGACGAATCGGCTAGCCGGTCGCTAGCCGACCATTGCGGATGCTCTAATATATCAAATGTTTAGGCCGATCAACTAATAATGCAACTCCATAAAGAACGCACACGTTTTTACTTAAAAAGTAAAATAAAATAGAGAAGAATATATAATTCCCACACATGACTATATAATCCATATTAGTGTATATAATACACATTATAAGAATCTGTGTTTTGAAGAAATTGGATAGAATCAGCAGTAGAGTGATTGCAATATTTAACAAAAGTTTTTGGTCCCCAAGCCCAACCCAACCACATCCAACTCCATTCATGTCTGCCCAATATTTCACTCTGTTTCTTTAAGTAGAGTTTGAATTTATCCATCATTTGTTTTTAACTCTTTGTAATTAACTGTTTTGTGACTATAAATAACTCTGTTTTCAACGTTCAAATGCACTTATTGGGGGGGGGGGGGGTTCAAGTCATACAAAATATATTATGAGATTTTTGAGGTACAAATTAAAATCCCAACTTGTTCCAACTTCCACCTCGTATAGAAAGCTTGGCTAATAATCTGCAACAATTTTACAAAACTGAAATTACACATTTAATCAATATTCACAACAATTTTAAGAAGCTACAGCATTTCTGCACAAGAAGATAGGGAGGAGAAACTGATCTTAAAAAGGCAAATCTTAACGCCTTCACCTATTCTATTAAGGTGAGGTTAAGAACTAAGACATTTTGTATGTTCATGTTTCTGAAAGAATCATATTCCAAAATTTCCTACAATCTTCCCGCGAAAAAGTAATTAATAGTATAACCTAAAGTCTCTACTAGGGACAAGATTGAACAAGATTCTGATGAGTAAATTTATGACATCGGATCACAAACCGGATGTTACTGCTATGTAGGCACTTCTATATTGAGAAAGTATCCGATCAATATTCCGAGGACAAGGCCAACTAAAAGCACAAAAATGGATCCAATTCTCCCTTGTCCAGTTTGTTTCCTCATGAACTCCTGCGCAGCAAATGCAATGAAGCATGTAAACATAGAAAAACAGGTGCATATATGAAAAGCTAACTACATGTAATGCATGAAATAGGCTGAGGCAGAAAAAAGCTACAGCAATCATGCATCGAGAGAGCAGTCGATGGCAAGAGGATAGAAAAATCGTCTCAATTCATGAATTCAGATCCAGTTTAGTACTCCCTCTGTCCCAATGTAGATGTCACACACTTGGGTGAGTGATGGCACGGGATTTTAGGAAAATTTTTTGTGCATTAAGTCAATAGAGAAAATATATTTTTATGTACAAATGTGAGAGAATTTTTTCTAAAGTAGCAAATGTGATATCTTTTGTGGAACACACTAAAAAGGAAAGTGTGACATCTACCTTGGGACATAGGGAGTATGTTTTAGCTTAAGATAGAGGTTTTTGATGATATGTCGTTTGCAAGATTAATTAACTAAATCAAGAGCCGCAAAACAAACAAATTAACTAGCATAAAATATTGAAAATATGTCTAGAAATATAGTCATGGATGTGGTTTTAATTTTTAAATACATTAGTCTTTCTCGAGACTATCGAACACAGACAAGGGCATGTAAGCGAATGAAAAAGGCTCGTAACAAATATCTTATCTTTTAATTTGACTTCAAGTGATTCTATAATCATTTCAAGATCCAATAGTGAAATATCCTTGCAGATGATCAACAACTCCAACATGGACAAGAGTTTAGTATATGTCTAGCATTACAATCAAATATGATCCTTAAATTCAAATCATTCTAACTAAGTGTTTGCAGAAACAATAACTATCTGCTCAGGTCAGGCCTATACATGGACCTACTGGTGTTTTTAAATAAAACAACCACATCCTTCGACAACAATTAGGATGTCCTTTCAGTGGAGATAACAGTTTTGCACTTCATTAAGAATTAAGATTAGATAGAGCTTGATATTTGTCAAAAAATAACTAGATCTTTTCAATGTGTCAAATTAAAAAGGGCTCAGATGAGGTTTCTGTATTATACAGTGAAAATAGACTGTAGACAGTGTAAGATGCATAGCTATTAGTAAGGTATAATGTGTTCAAATAATATGTATACAATCTCACATGTCCAGATATAATTCATCAGGTGGCAGTAGTCTATGAAAGTGCTATTCGAATATACTCTTAATATGAGATAGACAGGAATACCACATATGCAATGCACATAGACCAAAGCATACCAATTCTTCGAGGAGCTTATCATTTTCTACATCGACAGAATCTTTCTCATCTTTCAACTTTAAGACAGCAGACTGTTCCTGAAGATACAAATTACATTTCAAATAGAACTCCAGTAGTAACATGAAAAGGTAGACTCATTTTGATAACAAATTATACTTCAATTTGTAAAAGAAAGCAGCTACACAAATCATGACAACAAACGAAACGACTGTAAGGAATTGCTCAGCTAAAAAGGTCCCAGATAAACAAAGCAAGTTGAAATTAAAGCTCATATGCAGGCCCAAGTTCCAAATAAAGCACAATAATGTCTTTGATCATAGCTTTTAACATTTGGCACTTCAACATAAAATGAAAATATAGACACATGTTCCATACTTCCATTAGTATTTATTTATTTGCATATTAGTTATTTAGAAAAACATGAAGGATGATAAATCAAGTTTTGAAAATCATTTCTTGACCTGATAATGCATTTGTGGTCCTAAAAGAAAACAGACTCCTCCAGTTATCATAAACTTCAGAATTCATAATTTTGGATCATTAAATATTAGGTTCTTTTTAATTGCCTAACATGGGAAAAGTGATAAAAAAAAAGATGCCTTTTTCATTGATTGCTTTAACAATCTGGCTAAGAAAAGCAAATGAAAAAGATTAATGGCTGGCTACACTCACAAGTTCAGAAAATGAAGATTTCCTAATTTCACCCTCGGCTGAAGATGTTCCAGGCGAACTCCCTTCTTCGTCTTCTTCAGCTACTGGGGATGGAGGGTTGGCAGGAATGTAAATGACCCTTAATTTGAACTCATCCACAAACTTCTCACTCTCCCTGTTGAACTATGGAAAAGATTGACGGAAGTAATGCAGACATAAGCTCAAAATTCTTTTATGCGATATCACTATAGAGCAAACATCACCCACCATTTCCTGGTTTATATCCTTGTTCGTTGTGCCATATGGAACAATGACACTCTGAACCAGAAACTTATCCCTGCATTGCATATCAGAGGGAGCCTCCTTGTGTGCTTGCATAGTGACTACAAATGGCCGAACATAAATATCCCAAACAACATATCAATTACACCAAAAGAATAGTACTTTTCACCTGTGATATTGCCCACAGAATAGGGCAAAACAACGCCAACATTCGGCCGAACACAATACCTCTTTGGATTGGTTGTCTTAACCTATTTCCATTAGAATTACATCACAATTAAGCACAACTCATCAAACAAGCAGACAAACTAACTCAATTAACTATGATCATTGTGGAACTTATTACCTTAAATGCAACATACTGATCTGTCTTATTAGCCAACTGCATAGCACATGAACTCTGCTTCCTCACCTCAACTGAATCCACAAATCAGCAAACACATACAAAAATCAACTAATCATGTTCAAATATTTACTATAAATAAACAAACAAATTCTGAGATTCATGTGAAACCGACAAAAAGGTTGAACAGTCAAATAAAGGAATTTCAAAATTGAATAAAATCTAAACACATTAATTAGTGTAAAAAAGCATCTTAAAAGAGTTAACATAAAGTAAAAAAACAGGATTTATCTTTTTCTGTTTATCCATTCATCGTCGGATATTGAAGAAAAAGGTAGGACTATAAATATTCGAAATTCGGTTACATGGGAATTTGAGCTCTGAAGGCTGAATGCGGAGAAGCTCTCCCATTGTCATCTTTTCCGATTTTTTTATTTGAATACGGCAATTTTAACGGGAAACAGTCCGTAATTTTGGAGAAATGCGCAATTGGTAAAAAAAAAGGGAAGAAATCCAGAAATCCAAAAGGAAAAATGAGGAATTTTCTTCTGTTGCAATATCAACCCAACCCTTGCAAGATCAAGATTCAAGAACAATGGGAACGGCCTTTTTCTTTTTCTTTTTCTATTTTCTTACTCTTATTGTGCTTTATCAATTTTCAAAAATACGAATTCAATTTATAGTCATACTATTATATTCATAATTATGGAGTACGTTTGTAGCTACTCTGATTATAAATAATGCCGGTTTTAGTATAGAAGTATCCATCACAAAATCCATTAGAATCATGGTAAAACTTCTCGTAATTTTAATCTACTGGTTATTTCTAATCACTAAATTCTAAGTATCTATTAAGATGTGTGAGTCGACAATCTAATGAACATTACATTGCAATCTTATTCAAATTATGTTGAATATGAAAGAGATTGGACATCAAAAAGCAAAAATATTCAAAATCGCAAGTGGTCATTGGCTTCAGAAGGCACAAAATTAGTACTCCCTCTGTCCACCATTAAATACCTCATATTTGATCGATATGGATTTTAAAAAATTGTTTGACTTTCTGAAGTAAAGTCGGTAGACAAATGTAAGACCTATTAATAGAAAATATTTTAAAGACATAATGTCTTCAAGCCATAATGCCATAATGAGGTTAAAATAGTAATTATACATTGAATTTTATTTTTGAAGAAATTTATATTTTGTGTATATACTTTATTACCCTTATATTAATTTGCTTAAATATGCTTGGTTATTTAAGGATATGGAACTAATAATGTGTGTATAATTTTGTTTTGACTATGTGGGACCTACACATTTGTGATGCATGATCTTTTTTAATATTTATTATTTTTGTTACATTTATTTAAAGTCATGTTTACAATTTTAAATATTGTAATTTTATTAAATTAATAGTATGTTTAACAGGTGAATAAAAGACGTATCAAACTAGACCTTATTCACTTTAGATGAGATGATCGAATAATTATTCAAGATAATTAGCACAATGAAGTATTGAATTTTTTTTTCAAATTTTAATAAGATGTAATAAATCAAAATATTGATAAACTTATTGATAATTAATTTACAATTAAATTGAAATAATTTTCAATATTGATGAAATTATTCTTTTTGTTACTACTTTTTATTCAATAATTTCTTTATAAAAAATTAAAACTTTTATAGATGCAAAAAGTTTACTAGAATTCTTAGTTCAATTCACTATAACGTACGAAAAATTAAATTTGATATATAATATATTGATGCTAATTGAGCAATACAGTTTTGCTTCTAAGAATATTATAATTTTAAATTTTTATTTTTCATAATTTTGATTTATCTAATTTTTAAAATTTTGAAACATTACCATGAAACCTCGATAAAAAAAATAATCACATGTTTCTTCGTTCATCTACTTAGCATTTTAAAGGTATATTTAAAGATATATAGTTAATATTTTATCTTTTTCTTTAAAAAAATATTAGAGCTCTTTATTTATTCACTATATCAGCAATAAATTAAAATTTGAATATTCGTTCCAAAATTTTGATTATTCATTCCAAAATTTTGATTTCTTTAGATTCTTAATTTTAGTGACAGTCTTACTAGTACTAGTCAATTAAAATTAAGAAAAAAATTATTTATAACAAAAGCTATAGAAATAACACAAAAATATGATAACACAAAAAATGCTTAATCATAGTAACTATATTATTTTATTATACAATTCAAATTTGAATAAGAAAAATGTTTTAATTTTTATTTTTTTCATATACTAAAATAATTGATTTCATTGTTGTATATTTTAGAATATTTAAATAAAAGAACAAGCTATGAAAGAATGGTAGTATTATTATATTAAGTTATCGAATTATCTTATAGTTAAATATAACACTTTAGTGTATAATGTGTTAATTAGTACTACTGTAATACTAAATTTATAATCTAAATTAATATTTTGAAATTCATTTATAACTTTAATGCATGATTCAAGTTTATCTCTAATTAATGCACATGCATTTAGATAATATATTTAGTTTGATTTTAATTTTTCTTAATTGTAGATATCCATTTAATATGATATTAGAGTAAATTAGTCACAATATAAAATATAGTTATGGCAAAGTGACATAGGGGTATTATGGCATAGAGAGATTATGTCTCTAAATCACTACTCTTTTAGTATATTGATTTTATAATAAAATGGGAGTCGAATGAATTAGTGAAATGTAGGATCTACTTAACACATATAGTAAAAGTGAAATGGAACATTATTTGGTGGACGACTGAAAAATGAAAAATGAAATATTTAATGGAGAATACTTTAAGTAAATTATATCTATACAAATCGCAAAACATAATTTTGTTACTACTAATTTATTGTGTATGCTCTCAAAAAATAGTTCATTAGATTTGTCCAATAAATTTAATTCAGTTATATTTTTAAAAACTTTTTTTCCGAAGGAATATTTTTGAAAACTTTTTCACCACATATTAGTCTAATCTTAATTATACCCTTCTCTCAGTGAATGGTTGATTAAGCTTATTTGATGTAACATAGTAAGAACTTATAAGTTAAAAAAATGTGCGACTAATTTGTTTGAAAGTAGGTATCAAAATAACAACCCAAGTAGTATTATAAAGTTGAAACTTATAAATTTTGAAGATTTGTTTATGAGAAAAAATAAGTGCAGAAAATGATAAAAGTGGAGATCCCACTAACTGCTCGCAATCATAGTTTGTTCAAGCACGCATTCCTTCCTCTTCATTCAAAGCACAAATTTTGGGGAATTCGCAAGAAAAGAATACATTTTTGCGCCTTCAAATGTATAAATTCCGAGAGATGGAACTCGAGGGACCTCCGCCGCCGCCGCCGATTTCCGACATGTTTCAGAAATTCGCCCTCGCTTTCAAGACCAAAACCTACGAGCTCTTCGCCGAAGAAGACGACTACACCGCCGTCGACTCCGATTGCGACGTCACGCTCCTCCTCGACTCGGCCGAGGAGTTCATCCCCCACCAGAAAGTCGTCGTCATCAAGCCAGACTCGGGCTCGGGCCCGGAGAATTCGGATTCGGACTTGATTCGGGCTTTAATCCCCTCTCTCTTCGCCACTCTCTCATCCTTTGAAGCTTCGTATTTGCAGTTTCAAGCGGCGCATGTGCCGGAAATCGACCAGGACGCTCTCGAGCAGGCTGATAAGTCCATAGTTTCGATTCTGCAGAAATTGACCGAGATGAAGAATTTGTACAAGGAATCGAAGCGAAAGGGGCCGGGGTTGAGTGGCGGTTTCGAATTCCCTGCAGCGTCGATTTGGGAATTTCAGGTGCAGGAGAATCAGAGCAAGCTCAGGGTTTTGGAGACGATTGTGAATACGCAGCAGTCGCAGATTGATGTCAAGGATGACGAAGCAATCGAATTGAGGACAAAATTGGACAGAATTAGGGCTGGGAATTCCGAATTGATGCAGAAATTGGGGTTGAAAGAGGGAGGTGAAGGTTTGGGCTTGGAGGTTATGCTGACTGTTAGGGTTTTCGAGGCAATGCTGCGTGATTCAGTGAAATCTATGCGGTGTTTTGTGAAATTGCTGATTGATCTGATGCGAAGAGCAGGGTGGGATTTGGAAGAAGCAGCCAGCTCTGTTTATTCAGGTATGAATTACACCAGAAAGGGCCATTTCCGGTATGCATTTCTCTCTTATGTTTCCTTAGGAATGTTTCAGAATTTCGACAAAACTGATTTTGGATTATGCGATTCTGAGACTATCAGCAATGGTAATGGCACTAAACAAATCGAAAATGGTACTATGATTGATGGTGATTATCTGAAGCAGTTAATAGAGCATGTTGCCAATAATCCCATGGAAATGGTGAGCAAGAATCCGAAGTGCGGGTTTTCTCGGTTTTGTGGGAGGAAGTACGAAGAACTCATTCATCCGACAATGGAGTCTTCCATCTTTAGCAACCTAGATAGGAAAGATAAGGTGTTGGATTCGTGGAAGTCGTTGAGTGTGTTCTACGAGTCGTTTGTTAGGACAGCAAGCTCGATATGGCTGCTTCACATGCTGGCTTATTCGTTTAAGCCCGTGGTTGAGATATTTCAGGTGGAGAGAGGGATGGAGTTCTCGATGGTGTACATGGAGGATGTCTTGGGTAGGTGTGGATTGCCGCCCGGGAAGAGTAGGCCGCGTGTAGGGTTCACGGTTGTGCCCGGTTTCAAGGTGGGGAGAACTGTTGTTCAGTCACAAGTTTATCTCACTGATTTGAAACATGCTGAGTAGTAAACAGTTTTATTGTGTTGAGGTGTGGTTTTATTGCTTGATTAAGATTTGTGTATGTGCATATTTTGTGTTAGAGGTTTTGGTTTTGGTAATACTTGTATAAAGAAGAAAATACACATCATGTTTTCTCCTTTTGCTTTGTGTTGTTTTAATAGAGAAGAAATGAATCAACTTGTATTTATCTCCTATTGAATCTGCAGTTTGGCTCTTGCTATTTGTATTGTTGAGTTGGTTGTTCTGTATCTATAGGCTATAGCAGGTATTGATTTGCTTCTTTTTGGTTGATGCATTCTCCTTTTATGATTTCTTTTTTCATTCATATTCCATGAAAATTTTGTGTATTGTTTTTAAATTATTCTCTACCCTGTTGGATTCGTCGGAAATTGTTGATATGGGCTATGTGTTGACGTTTTAAATGAGGCTTTTGAATAGTGTTATTCCATTGTTTTGTTGCTCTTCAATGATTTTTGGTTTGGGAATGCCTCTAATTAAACGGATTGAGGTATGGATTGAGAAAATCTTGTAAGCCAAACAAATCTTAGTTAGTACTCCTTAAGTCCCAAAGAGTATAAGTTATTTCCTTTTTCGTCCGTTCATGAAAGGTATGAACTTTTTAATTTTAAAAGGTTCAAATAACATATTACTCATACATATCATTTTATTTATAACTTATATCATTATAATAATATGGACCACAATCTCCGCCAACATTATTTTCACTATCATTTTTCCCTCCGTCTTACTTTTTTTCCTTATTTATTAGAACTCATGTCGAATTCATTGTTCATACCCTTTGAGGACGGAGGGAGTAGTATAAATTAGGTGAGGACAGCCCGGTCTGAAAATGATATTTAAAATGGGCTTCAGTTTCTCCAATATCATTCCTATATTTAGTAGGTTATATCAGTTGGGCCTATCCTTAAGGAGTAATATTAATGATTTGGGCTCTATTGGACCTTGGGAAATATAGATGACATAAGCAAATAAACCTTTGTGTTCAAGTACCTTACTTATTTTGTATCCAAGCTTCCTTGAATAGTAGTAGTAAATGAAACAAGGTTAGCTATATTTTATTTTAAATCAGAATGTCTCAATAAAAGATATACAATTAATTTTATAATCTATATTTTTCAGCTCAGTTTTTACGCTGTGGGCTGCAACATACATACATTAGAGAGGTGGATCTGGACTTGGTTAACTACCAATTCAGAACTGTTGGTTATAGCTCATAAATGGCGTCCAACGGTTCAATCTGAACCATGGTATTGGTTGCGGCGGTGTTAAGAATGAAGTTCCTTAACTTGGATAATTCGCGTCAAACGTCGCGGGAGCTTTTGCCCGTCGATCAATCCGGCGTCAAATTTAGGGATAAAAGGTAGTTGCCGGAGCTTTGCCGGTTGATCAAACCAAGAATGATATGATAAATGCGTAAAAATAAAATAAAAGGATAATTGATATTTCTTGAATGAAATAGAAGAATACAATATCTCCTATTTATAAAAGGGTTTTTGGCCTTAAAAACCATAAATTTTTCCCGAATTCCGGTTTTTCCACACAAACTTTCAAATTTGTTTTTAAAACCATCAACTTTCGATTCGTATGCAATTTGCCAACCCGACCCGAATACCCGATTTCCACTTAAATTTCGGCACGAAATTGTCCAACGTGGACGCCGTAAAAATGACTGGGCAACGGCGTCGTTTTGTGCACACCCTAATTTAAAACATGTATCATGTTTATTGGAGCATTTAAGCCCGATTTAACCTCCATTGGAGCATTTTCTTCCAGATTTCAACTCCGGGTAGTTGTATTCTTCAATTCGGCGTGTATTGGGTGTTCGAGTGTTCGGATTAGGGTTTTGGGCGCTGCTTAGGTGCTTGAGATGTCTTGTTCTTCACAAACATCAAGCTTGAACCTCAGTTGGAATCATAGGGAATATGTTATATGCAATCATGAAGTTCGTGCTGAGATTGGGACGTCGAGGACTAATATTAATCCCGGAAGACGATTTTATCGTTGTCCTCATTGGAAGGTCGAGGACAACTTCCAACTTCCACCTTCTTCTCCAATCTCCAATCGTAAATCTCAAAGGGGAAAAGCGGCTACTTGAGAAAGACGAAGCGTGTTTGTGATGGAATACGAAGAAGCCCTAGGTTTTGGGACTTCTTTAGTTTAACTGTATTTATTTGTTTAATATTTGTTTATTATTATTTAGTCTAACATATTATTATTTATTTAATTTCTATATCACCATGATTCTGCCAAATAGGTCCAGCTATCCCTTGATATGCGAAATAGGATTATTGATGACACGTATACAAACCGGCGTTCACCGCTGACCCGCCTCTGACCCGCCGTGGGAAATTGCATACGAATCGAAAGTTGATGGTTTTAAAAACAAATTTGAAAGTTTGTGGAAAAAACCGGAATTTGGGAAAAGTTTATGGTTTTTAAGGCCAAAAACCTTTATAAAACTACTTTGGCTTAGGGAATAAGAAATAAAGATACTAAGAATATATGGAAAGATATGCTAAATCAATACTAAACTAAATAACAGAGATATGGGATATTCGTGGAGATATTCTCGTATCAGGCGGTCTGATTACGGGTTGGGAAAATGGAACCTGAGTCGGCGGATAACCGTTGATACAAAAAAAGTATTGGTATCGGGCGTACGAATTTAGTTATAAATTGGTAAAGTAAGAAAGTGATAGAGCTAGAGACAAAGAGATCGAATAATTATTTGTAAAAAATGAGACTCGTCTTATTAAAACAAAAACTTACTATAAATAAATAGAGACTAATTTTGATGAACGGATCAAAATAAAATACATGATTATTTTTTTGGACGTATCGCATTAATAGCAAATTTGTCTATTTAAATAAGAAGTGGTTAGATTACTTAAATATATATAATTGTAAACGTGAAAAAAGGGCAGATGTTGTTGTTGGTCCATTGTTACTAATAATTAAACACATCCTTGAACGAATTCTTGCAAACACACGTCACGTTTGTGTAATTGGAGCATTTCCATTTCAAGAGCTGAAACAGCAACAGGTCAGGGAATTAATAATCTATTCTCTTTCAAACCTCAATACATCCAAAAATCCGCGTACGATATTCTCTGATAATCAAACAAAAACTCATATCAACAATAGCTAAACATAGCAATTAGCAAAATCCGACAAGGACCAATTATATCTTAATTGATAGTATTTGATATGTAACAAGATAGATAGTAAGATATTTTGTGTGGAGTTAGGCAGAAAATTTAGGCTGTGAGGGGTCCCAATGGATTAAACTTTGTTTTCATTCTGATAGGCAAACAGAGAAGCAACAAGAAATGAGTCTTGCTCTTTTCTCAACTGAATTATATACCTCATTCCAACATTGATCCTTACCCATGTGATAACACACTTGTCTTCAATTTTCGTGCATGTCCATTTTTTATGGGCAAATGAATATAAACTTAAACACTGCACAACGATGGACTCGAACCCGAATCTTTTGGCCTCAGACATTACCACTCTACCGCTTGTCCAACTCACACACACATTTTCATGCATGTCGTTGCTAATAAATTAGGAGAGATAAAAGAGAAAATGTTAATAAAATAGGAGAGAGAAAGATAAAAAAGTACTAGTACGGAGTACTAAGTAATAAATTGAAAGTAATACTATTCAATTTTTAGTATGAGACATACGAAAGCAGAAAGATGTGACTATTTTTCGTGGACGAAAAGAGTATTGTTTTATCGTTAATCTAGGTAGGTTCATTACATCGATCCTTTTAGGGAATGTGTATTTGCAAGTAATTGTAAGGTGGGAGTTGTAATTTTAATGTATAATGAAAATTGTATTAAGATAATATTGTGGTATTTTTGGCGGACTAGATTGAATGATACATACCACCTATGTCCCATAAAAAGAAACATTTTTGAAATTACATAATTTTGAATGCACAACTAGTTAAATAGGAGGGAGATAAAAAAAAAATTATTGAAGTAATGTCAGTCGAGAATGAAGTCCATCTTATCAAAATAAAAGTGGATTATTTTTACGCGACGAACCAAAGTTGAAAGAGTATCTATTATCATTTGACAATATAATTAACTGATGAAACTAAAAACACGTGACTTAAAATGAGAAATGGAATTATTATTCGTCTTCAATACTAGTATGTGAATTATGGCCAAAGAACAACTGCCAAATTGGTATGAATATTACTCCCTCCGTCCCGGATAATTCGGGTCACTTTGACCGGGTACTGGTTTTAAGAATTGTAATGAAAAGTGGGTTGAAAAAGTTAGTGGAATGTGAGTCCTACTTTTATATATTAGTTTTATAATAAAATGTGAGTAAGAATGAGTTAGTGGAATATGAGATCCATTACCAAAAATGGTAAAAGTGAAGTGAAACAAATTATGTGGGACGGACCGAAATGGAAAACTGGGACGAAGTGAATAATTAATTGCAAAATTTTCTCGAATTTGGAGCAGTCAGTGAGGGCTGAGGTACTAAGGGCATGAATAACGCAGGCGGGCCGGGCCGCAAATCGCGAGTCCCGGCCCGAGAACAGCGTTGGAGGAGGTTGCGGCTCAGCCAGGGACGGTCCCGAGGACGCAGTTGCGTCCCGGGGCCGCTCCCGAGTCACGTCCCGGCCGGCGTTATGCGTGCCCGGGCCGCATCGGTTGCGGCCCGTCCCGGCGTTAATTGCGTTCGGGCCGGGCCGCAAGTCCCCACCGAATTTTTTTTTTTTTCTATTTATACACTATATTTGCTCATTTTTTGTAACTCTTTCACACAAACTCTCACTTCACTCTCAATCCTCTAGCATTTCAAGACTTTTTGAGTTCTATGGATTGGTTTAACAGCGACCAACGCCAGATGGACGATTTTGTGAATTCCCAGAACTGGCAAGTGCCGCCGACACCCGATCCAGATGCAACACCTAGTCCCGGGCTGCCTACCAATGTAGATATGGAATCGCCGGTTAGCACTGATGAGTACGATATCAGCGATATGGAGCCAGCTCCACGGAGGGGCAAGGGCAAGGTTGCCGATGAGGATGGGCCGAAGAAGTACAGTCCGCAGGAGACAATGTGGCTGGCCAAGAACTACGTCGACGTCTCCGAGGACGCTGTGATCGGCAACCAGCAAAGCGTTCTGGCAGCGGATTGCGGATAAGTACAACGCTGGTCGACCCGAAGGCTCGTTCGAGCGTACCTACGTGAAGCTACGCAAGCATTGGTGTCGGGTGCAGAAGGAGATTAACAAGTGGAATGGCAAGTGGACTAACGTAGTCCGGATGTGGCCGAGCGGGCACAGCGAGATGGACCTTGTGGACAAGGCCAAGGCAGATTACTTCGCTGACGGGAAGAAGCACTTCAAGTACTTCGACGTTTGGAAGCTTGTCGAGAAGAGCCCAAAGTACATTGGTGGGGCTGAAGCGGCGGCGAAGAGAACCAAAGTCGCCGCCGGACACTACACTTCAAGCGAAGGAGGTCCGCCAATCGACCTCAACGTGACAGACGATGACTTCTTCCTCACATCTCCTGGTACTGAAAGCCGTCCGATGGGCACAAAGGCGGCAAAGAGGAAAGCAAAGGGGAAGGCAACTGCGAGCTACTCCGCTATGCCGCCGTCGCCACCCAATCCTTCCTTGGACAAGATATCAGACTCTATGTCAGATATGAGTATTACGTTGCGGATGGGCCAGCTGACGAAGTTGACATCGAGGGATACCTCGAGAATGTCGGAGTACGAGCTCGAATTGCACCGTGAGATGATCGAATACCTTCGAGCACAAATGAAGAAAAAGTAGTTCTTTTTTCTAGGATTTGTAATTTTCTTTTCCTATTTTCTGACTGAACAATGAATTTTCCCGGTTTTAATTGTTCAACGTATTCTATTTTACGATTAAAATATGTTGTGAAATGAATAGTTGTGGCCTGAGTTGTGGCCCGAGTTGTGGCCTGCGGTGTTAATGGAGTTGTGGCCTGGAACCCCTAATTTGAGGGAATGATGACGCGGAGGGGACTTGCGGCCCAAATCCGGGCCAGGGTTATTCATGCTCTAAAATGAATTTGAAATATATACTGCCGTAATTTATTTATTTTTTAGATGTTTAATTTCTAGGCTAGCATATATATATATAGTACTCAAATATCTTAATTTTACATGATATCTACTATTCATTAAATTCGGCATTAATTCCATTTTGTGCTTTATCAGTCTCTCTTACATTTCATCAAATGTATGGATCACCAAAAACTTAATTATTGTAGTGTCATGAGACAATTCATTTGGTAAATGCAGTACCTCTGCAATAATGAAACATGAACACTGCAAACTGCCATTGCAGTGTATATGTTTTTCCAGCTTTACTGAATGCTACACGTACCATGTACCAATCCCTGCCTCTCATTTTGAAAATTCATTTTTTACCAAAAACAAACCAACTTAATTACTAACTCCATTGCATTCACATTATCAATCATGCACCAATTATTTAACCCAAATGAAAATCAAATGAAATACCACTACATAAGATATAGTATTTGGAAGAGTTTAATAACTGTTATGATTAATTAGTACATCAAAATCCTCTCCCTATGCACCAAAGAAAGCTGAAGCTAATTAAACAGCGTTTGTGAATGACATAAAAAAAACGACATGGAAAAGAAAGGTGCATTGATTGATTGATTGATTTATGTTATACTATAAGGCATAAGCTAGTAGGGAGACACGCCCACGTTTGCAGCAGTAGAAAGAAACCCATCTTTCATCAAAACATCCTCACCTTCCTACAAAAATCGCCATTCCATTCAATATAGTCAAATCTGAAATCAATTTTTCTAGCTAGGTTTTTTGATTAGATATATATACCTGTTGGCACACATTTTGCTTCTTCACGGGTTGATCAGGCATCAGTCCGAAGTGAATATGAGGAAAGTGGGCCCACTGCCACCAATAAATTTTACACAATTATTCCAATTTCCACCAAACCCTAGTTTTAATTAGTATCTGTTTCGTGATAGTAGAGTCATTTCTTTTCGAAACGGAGATTAAGAAAGAGAGTGTATAGTTGTTTGGTAGATAAAATAAGGCCATATTAGGACATCAAAGTCCATCTCGGCTCGCTGAGGCCCGGAGTGAATCATTTCAAAGGGATGGATTATTTAACAACCTAAAAGAGTGAGATAATATATCATTATCTTAAAGCTCATCTTAATTAATTATCTTGTGCTAATTTAACATGCCTATAGATAATAAAATAGGATAGAGGGAAAGAGGATAGAACAAAATAAAAGTGGGAAAATGCGTTATTTTTTGTTAAAAGGAGAAATGACTATCGAACGTAATGAAAAAATGACTAACTACCATGAAACACGTGAAGAAGTACTTAATTCAAAGAAAGAGGGAGAAGGAGAAAGAAGCCGTAGCTAGTATTAGGTGATAAGTAGATTAGAGAGAGTTGTGTTTGTTGAATTAATCTTACATTTTTGGCAGCGGCACTGAACGCCTCTCTGTGGCTAATATCAGGGTTTCCAGCTTTGATACGTTGGATCTCGTCCCTGCATTTTTTGTTCATAAATTCCCATCTCATTCATTCTCTCTCAATTATTAAAATCAATTGTAAGTAAAGCTGCAGAGTTACTTACTTGATGAACCGGTTGTAAGCAGATGGCACTCTCTGTCTTTTCTCCGGGGCTGAAAATATTTCAAAATACAAACAAATAATAAAACAAAAACTACACATTCATTTGGATTTCTACTACTGTCACCTACCTTTCTTCTCTCTCATAATTACTTCATCATGATTCAATGATTCACTTTTTTCATGATTTCCGGGCGATATATATCTATATATCTATCTACCGAAATAAACAAAAACTCAATAAAAAACAAAATCTAGGGTTTGAAAAAAGTACAGCTCACGATATAAGGTGACTCATAAGATGGAATAAAATTAAAATTCAAACATAAAAAATCAGAATCATTAATAAGTAAGACAAATATTTGTGATTTGTTGCATGTAAAAATGGAGAGAAATTGGGATTTGATTATCTCACGTCTGTTAGCTACTGGGGGCTTGGGGAGGTCGTGAATCGGAAAAAATGGGTCGTTGGGATTCGGCAGCAGAGTGGAAGGCGAGCTTCGGATCTCCTCCTATATTCATTGAAATAAGAAATTAATTGGAATGTTGATATAGATTTGAAAATGATGATGAACCCTAGGAAAACCCTAATTACGTACGAGAAGATTCTGAGGGGGAAAAAATGAGTGGCCGAGATGGAGCTGATGATTGGACGGAGGGAGGAGGAGGCCGCGCATATCGACGGTGACGGAGAGGAGGTTGGAGCAGTTGCCACATCGCACGGTCACAGTCTTGAACAAGCTGGTGCCGGGCACGCCCACCTGAATCAAAATCAGAGAATTTGAGAATGAGAAAGAAGAAGAAGAAGAAGAGGGAAGATGATATTAATTAATACCGCAAGGACGGTGTTGCAATAGGTGCAGTGGACGTAGCAGAGCTGCTCGGAGGGAGGGAGATGGTGGTGCTGCTGCTGCGGAACAAATGAAGAGGACATCTTCTTCTTGTTTTAAATTCCTTGTTGTTGGTGGTGGTGGTGATGGTTCCACTCTGCTTAATTTGATTGATTTGATTGATTGATAGATTGACTGATCAAGGTATGTATATATGGAGGTTAATGGGTTTAGACAGATTAGCCACTTTGGATCTGATCTTCTGGATGTTTTCTTTTTTTTGAAGACAACAATGAGCTGAGAGAAAGAGAGAGAGTACAGGGCTGGGGGGTGCCCACGAATTAAACACACTTGAACAAAAGTTGTAAAGCTTAGTAGGAGTAGTATAATTCTCCACATACATACATACATACATACATGATACATGTGCATACTTAGGCAAATGTATGGTTGACATTCCCGATGGATTAGTGTGTGTGTAGAGAGAGAGAGAGAGGATGCAGAGGCGGCAGAGGTGGGGGAGAGGAGTGAGAAAAGGACGTGTGCATGGGGTGATTAGCTTTCTCTCATCACCTGTTGTTTTCATAGTTAAGAGGGTTGTGTATTTCAGTATTTGTATTTGTATATTTGTATTTGTTTTTGTATTTATTGTTTATGAATATACGAACGCTAGTGGTAGGGTTAGTAAGCTTTAAATGGCGGCCACCTATCATCTGCACTTTACTCTTATTGCCTTTCTACTTGTATCTTAATTATTCTCCTCACTCATTGCAACTTCTCATTTCCCTAATTATATTTATTATAACTAATCTCTATTTATTTATATACTATTAAAATATAAAAAGAGGAGTATAATTTAAAATTTGGATTTGGAATCTTTCAAATGACCACTAGTTTCGTTTATTTCTTAACTATATCCTCCTCATGTTCACCTCTTTCAATGAATATATTTAAAACATGATATACAAAAGTATTTCATCAATGTATATTCATTGTTACAAAGAATTCTCAGCTGCGGGTCAAATTAATTTAAAGCTTTCTTCTATAAACTTCAAAGTTAAAAATATACTACTAATAAAATAAATGAAAATTGAGATCAATTTTGGAAAAGACTAGCCAAAGGCATCAAATTAACTATACTTATTCCCTATTGTAAAATTATATTGAATCTGATCTAACTCAGTTTTAGATCAAGTTTTGAGCAAAATATGTAAGCGCTTAAGCCTAATATAATATACCTAAACTTTAAATTTGGATCAGTTTGATAAAAAGGTTGGTCCAATTAATCAGATTAAAATTCACCTTCTCCAAAGTTCATCTTAAAAAAAGATTAAAAACCAACTTTTCCAAAATTCATCTTGAAGAAAGGACTGAAACTAATATATAAATTTTATGGGCTATTTCTCCTAATACTAATTGGTTTTAGATAGAACCCCATTGATTTCTATTAGTCATTTCTAATATGACTTGGCTGTGTATGCGAACCCTTCTCATTTTATGCATAATCAACTTATTCTTTCTCATGTTTCCTTCCCCCCTTCTCAATTCTTCTCTTTTTCTTCCATGTGATTCATTTAATTTAGATGTATTCCCTTTCACCGTGGCTACCCCATCATCTCACCATCTTCTCATCATCAAATGGTAGTACAATTTTAATTTGTTAGTTGTTCTCTCTAAATTTGTTTGTCTAATTCAAATTATTATTATATATTTGCTTTGATTTACATAGTTTTCCTTAGGTCTGCTTATTCGGCCGGTTCTGGTTTTAACTGGACCGATTGACCGGTTGTAACCGGTTTCAATTTTTCGTAAATTTTAGAACCGGAACCGGTCGGTTCCAGTTTGGAATCGGCCGGTTAAGAACCGGTTGGTTCCGGTTCGGAATCGGAACCGATGTGTAATTTTAATCCAAATTTATTTACTCTAATTTTAAATAATTCAATACTAATAAAATAATAATTCAACATTTGGAAATATAACAAATAATACCTAAAAGTTCAAATAAATACGCAAAATATGTAAACCAACAATACGATAATATTCATAAATGGGTAAGAGGATGCTAAGTGTAGTAGGTCGGATTAGTTTATGTTAGCAATTCTTTTATAAAAAAGGATATAGGCATCTAATATGATGAAACTTTCAAAAAGTTGAGTTTTTCCTACGAACTTTAAAATTGGCAAATAATATCACGAACTTTACCCCGGGTTTGTGTTTTCCCACGAATGAAAAAAATTCATGCTATTTTAATAGATTGAAGAACAATTTTGGATAGTGCTTCAAGAAAAACTATCTCCAAAGATTGAAAAACTTGAAGCTCTCAGAATTGTTGTCGAGAAATTACGAAAAAAATCCATATCATAAGTATTATTTAGGGAATTTTTTCATTCGTGAGGAAAAACAAAACTCGTGGTAAAGTCCGTGATATTATTTACCAAATTTAAAGTTCGTGGGAAAGATCCAACTTTTGAAAGTTTCATGATATTAGATGTCAATATCCCTATAAAAAAAGAAGTTCTAAAATGTAGCATTTTTTTAAAAAGGAGTTTTAAAATTGAATTCTATTCTCCTTTTTTGCTAAATAAATATTCAATGGAATTTCAAATACTAAATGATCTTGTTGTGACTCTTTGGTTTAATACATAACAGTTAATAAATCATTCACAAACAAGTTGAAATCGTATATTAAATGAATTGTTACATAAATTTGTTATAAAGTTATATTTAAATCATTATGAAATAATATTATATTTGTATAGTTCTTTTGAAAATTAAAAACAAACTTATGATGTTCTACTCATAGTAGTTAGTTCATAAAAAAATGGATTTGAGAAATAATTATAGATACAAAGCATCACGGTTTAACTTTGTTTAAATTTTAAAATCACTCAATGTTTAAATTATTTTATTTCAATTCAATATTAATTCAATTAACTTAGATTTATTAGTATATTAAATTATAAAAAAATTAAATTGAAATATAATCTGGTTCTCGGTTAGGAACCGGAACCAGTTTTATAAAAAAAGCTGGAACCGGCACCAAAATCGGAACTGATTTTTCGGTTCCCGATTCCTCAATTAACCGGTCGGTTCCGGTTCTGGTTTCGGTTCAAGTTAACCGAGAACCGGAGAACCATTTAAGCACCCCTAGTTTTCGTACGATATGTGATGTGGATCCAAGTAGTTTATGATCCATTTCCCAAGGAATTATCCATTTGTGATGCTTGATCTAGATATTTTTGTGAGATTGATTTTCAATTTAACAAGAACAACAAAAGGATAAAAAGAGATCACCACAAAAATTGAATCTGAACAAGAATGGATGGTAGATTAGAGATGGAAAGCATGTGTATAATGATGAGATAAAAGAGCTACAACCATAGAACCTTGACCAAAACAATGGAAACAACCCTAGACAACTTTCAATAGCTCTATCACCCCTTGGCTCCACTACTCAATGGATACACCCCATTGATGCATACTTCTACTTGAATCAATCTATGAAATTGAAACAAGCAACCTTCAAGGAAGGAATTGGATACAATCATCAAAGAGGAAAAACTCTCTTGGGAAGAAACTTTAATTCAGCAAAATCTAAGAAATGAAATGACATCAAAAGGTATTTATACTAAGGTCCAATTCACAATGAAATGGCCCACAAAATCTGGTCCGCGTCATTTCACCCGGCCGGGTGAATTTAAGGGTATTAAATCACCCGGTCGGGTGCACGGCTCGGACTCCCTCACACCTCCGAACTTTCACCCGGGCAGGTGTTGATAATGGTACCCGGTCGGCTGATCTGGCGAAGCCTTGGTGCTTCCAGCAACAAACACCCGGCCGGGTGTTTTAGTGCCTCCAAATTCACCCGGTCGGGTGAATGCTCCCAACCCTCATTTTTCAGCACGATCCTCGTCGTGGGTTCCTCGTTCGTCATGGACTCCTCCAGCATGGTCCTTTGAACGAAAGTAGAGAGTCCCTCACATTGTCGCCTCGCCATGGACCTCCTCACGGGTCCTCCACGTGGGGTCGTATCATCCTCCCCTTCTTAGAAATGATTTGTCCTCAAATCCGGGCCTTCTCTATTCCTCGCATCCTCGGGAGGTCCTCTAGCTTTGTTGGATCCTTGACATGTCTTCTCTTTCATCCTTGAGCCCCAATCAACCCATGGCTCATGCCGAAGGGAAAACCCTTGACGTCTAGCACTCATAGTCATATTAATATGGTAGTGAAATGAATAAAATTTCAGGAAAAGAGTCAATGCATGAGAGAAATTTTCTGACAGAATTCAATTAGGATTTTATTGATGAATTAGAGTATGAACTTTCTAATTTTCAAAAAGTCAAACAACCTATTACTCCTACACATCATTTTATTTACAGCTTATACCATTAACATTAATAATTTGTACCATTACAATAATGTGGATCCCACTCTCCACTAACATTATTTCCACTGTCCTTTCTCTTTCATTCTCTTAACTTTTCCCCTTATTTATTAAACCTCGTGCCAAACCCAAAGTTCATACTCTTTAGGGATGGAGGGAACGAATGTTAATATGCAAAATCCCTCTCTAATAGATGATTCAAAAATTAGGTGTTCATATGCACATTATGAGAATAACAGATTTCTTTCTACGAGCACGCCGAAATGAGCATATTGTGAGAATGGAGTTTACACTCGAAATTACTCGAAATTACTGTTATTAGCGATTTTTATCACGATATTGGAGCCTCCAGTAACAAGAAGAGTGCTCAAGACAAATGTTTTAAGTCTTATCTCTTTCCTTTACCGAATGTCCATTTATCTTCTTTTTTATACTCCCTCTGTATTATAAAAATATGGACATTCGGGACGACACGAAAATTAATGCACAATTGATAAACTAAGAGAGAGATAGAAAGAAAAAGTAATTATAGGATTGTTAGTGGATAATGGGCCACCTTATTAGAGAGAAGGAAGTAATAAAAAATAGAAGGAGATAATTTTATGAGACATCAAAATGCAAAATGTCCTTATTTTTATGGACGACGGAGGGAGTCCACACTATTTTTCCAGCTCGGGCAAGTACTCCACACTATTTTCCATGTTTTGATGTGTTTATTTAACCCAACGAGTAGGTGGGTTAAGGTTTATTTAAAATCCTTGAAATTCACACCAAATTAATTTAGTTTAATTACTTAATTACCCTTCATCTAAACTCACGTTGATTACTTTATTAGGATAATTTTAACAATTTACGTTTTTAAACACAAATACTACAAAGTAGTGTACCAAATAAAAATAAATTAATCCCCATCATTTATCTAATACAGCAAACAATCATCAAGATTAAGTTTAACCATCTAAAACAAAATAGGTTATGAAGGATGTTGAAGAACTGCAAAGAACATGTTGAATGAAGTTTTGATTGTGGATAGATTATGTTTAATGAGAAATAGAAATAGTTCTCACAACATAAGTACTTCTCTTTATTTTCATTTTTTTTCCCTTTTACATTTTGTATGCATCGATTTACTGCATAGTTTCCCACTATCTTTTCTTTATTATTTTGGTTATTTTGTAGAGTAAGTACTTGGTAAGGGTTTGTTCCATGAGCAACGTAATGGCGAGCACCAAATGTTCTAAATAGGAGTATAAGTTTTTATAGTGTACCTGGCAAGAAATCATTTTGTCACATTAGAGAAATGAACATTTATTGTGTGGACATGCTTCTTAGTTATGGAGATCTAACAAAAGCTAGCTGTACAAATACAATGACCAAACTTGATCTGTATATCTAAGTTAAATAAAAAAAAGCCTATACATATATCCCATCCATGAGAAGATAAAATAAGGGATGGTTCATAATTTGGAGAGTAGATAAGCTCTTAATTTGCTTTCCTTTAATAAATTTTGATGGCTCTAAATTATTATCATCACATAAATAATTGTTGATTGCAAACTACATGCTCAAATAAAATGTCCTTAACTTAGTTGGGATAGAAAAAGTACTACTCCCTTCGTCCCATAAAAGATGACTTACTTTCCATTTTAATTTGTCCAATTAAAGATTCACATTTTTATTTTTAGAAAAAATTTCTCTCGCAATAATATAAATATTATATTTTCCTTTTTCACCTAACACACAAAATAAAACCTCCTAAAATCACGTGACATCCCACAAGTATGACATCTTTTGTGGGACGGAGGGAGTACTAATATAAAATACTCTATAGTGAAGCTTAAAAAAAATTAAACATTAATACTCCCTCCAATCTCCAAAATATAGACTAGTTTTATCATTTAGAAAAAGTATATTTAGTTTTTTGTTATGATTTGACCGCTCGCACAGGCTTCCTCACACATCTAGATACTTTTTTGTCAGTGAAATCTGAAAACATATCTACAATTTTTTTTATGTAGCCTTTAATTTGTCCTAACATTATTTTCTGCATCTCGATCGTTTATCTACATTATTTTATGCAATTATTCTAAACCTACTAAACCCATAATTTTTTTGAATTTTACTTCTCTGGATTTGTCCTCATCTTTTTGTTTACATATATGCACACATCATTGATCTCTTTGTACTCTTGGAATCTAAATTCGCATGAACAAAAGTACTGTAATAAAATTGAAAATATGAAATCAAAGTTTCCTGAAATTTAATGATTTAATTTTAATTTTAAGCCTCAAATTCAATAATTTAGGCTGAAAAATATGATACAATGTGCCTCAAATTTGATGCATAAAATTGAAGAAGCGATCTGAATTTAATTATAATTGCATATTACTATACTGAATTTTATGCGTATTTATTGGTAATGACACATAAAAAGTAGGTTGTGAATTAAAAGAAATGTAGATTAATTATAGCCCCTGCTGAAAAAGATGCCACTTTAACATAATTGAAAAGTATCACAATTCCAATAAAAGTCCAACCGTGTCTTTAAAATAATGAAACAAATAAAATACTCCGTGGATATGAAGCATATATGTTTTATTAGCATACAGTTACCATTTTAATTTTTTACTGTTTTTTTTTGTATGTGGTACATGGTTTTGTGGTCCAATAGGGAGTGTTATTAATCTAGTGCGTCGTGCGTAAAGGTCGGTATTAATTTATTCTACTACATCCTCTATTTACTCTTGGAAAATTTACATTTTCAAGCAGTCAAATTCAAATTTTTTTCTCTGTTTACTAGTATATTTTTTTTCAGGGAAAATTTACATTTCCAAGCACTAAATTGACATCATTTGAAGCTGGCAAGTTGGGATGCCTATTCAGTCATTTAAATTATAAGGGCACCTGTACCAGGCGAGCCATTTTGGCTTGATGAAACGAGAAGGTGGTGAGCCATTTTCACTGCACATTACAAAGCGAGTTCTACTATTCACTGACACTATTTCAACTACTACTTTTTACTAGTATTTGATTCTCATATACTACAAATTTTGAACTCATGTCATTCCTAACTCCCTATTTCTTAGGTAATGAAAGGAGTATTTATTACTACACAAAGTTGGTAAAGGTTTTATTTTCAAAAACTTTAAATGAAGATACCATCTATCCCATAAAAAAAATTATTTTTATTATTTTAATTATTTTATAAAAATAGACACTTTTCTTTTTAGTACAGTATATTTTATGAGACTCACTCTTTACTAATAATGTTTTTAGTCTTTTTTATGATTTTTATTATTTAAAATGCTTGAGCCAAGAGAAGTGAGCTGCAGAGTGCAAATAGAAACAACACAATGCCAAAATGATAAAACCAAAAGTCTTATCGGATCGATTTGGAGTAAAGGAATGTGAACAAGATTAGTGTATTCCCAACGAGGAGTTAGGATCTGGAGAACAGAGAGCAGGGTTTGAGAAAGAAGAATGTTTATTTCCTTAATTCTCAATCATGACTCGATCTATGGGAGCTCTACAATTTATAGAACTCCCCCTACTTGGTTCGGACTTACGGCTCGGGAAAGAACCAAGAAGAAAACCCGAGGAGTTGACTCAATCTAATCTAACGAACAACTCTCAACTGAAGGAAAATAATCAGCAAATCCTAACAACTAGATACATTCAGTGGGAAACATAGTCTTTGTACTTGCTAGGTCTTGGCCTGTTCCGCACCGGTCTTGGGCTCTTCCGTCGTGGATCCTTCGAGGGCCTGCTGGGCTCTGGTTCGTCGCGCCCTTGGGCTGGTCTGCTCATTGATTGGGCTTGCACTTCCTGATGTCTGATTGGTAAGTCCGTATCATCTCCCCTCCCCACCGAAACCAGCTTGTCCTCAAGATGAAGATGAGGAAAATTGGATTTGAGTACAGAGACGGGCTCCCACGTCGGTGAGCTGGACTTTGCCGAAGACCATTCCACCAGCCACTGTTCTACGGGAATTTTATCCACCAACACCACCCTACTGGCTGAAGCTCGAACGGGGATATCCATTGGAATGTGGCGATCAAAATTTTCAGGGAGGTCGACCGCCGCATCTCTGGTTTTGACAAATGGCCGAAGCAACGAGACATGGAATACATTGTGAATTTTGCTATCCACTGGAAGCTGAAGACGATATGCCACCTTTCCTATTCTTTCGGTGATCTCATATGGCCCATAGTAACGTTGTCCCAACTTGGTCGATTGAGGTTTGCTTACCGAACTCTGACGATACGGTTGAAGTCGCAATAAAACCTTGTCCCCAATATTAAACTCAATATCTTTTCGATGCCGGTTAGCATACTCTGCCATCGATCGTTGTGCCCGAGCGATTCGCTCCTTCAGCAGTCTCAATGTAGCTTCACGTTCTTCCAGCAACGCAGCAACTGATGGGTTGTGAGAGGGCCTCGAATATGACTGGAATAAATTGGGGGGTGGTCTGCCGTACAGAGCTTCAAATGGTGACATACCGATACTCTCGTTGATGGAACAGTTCATGGCGAGCTCGGCCCAAGGTAACAGATCAAACCAACGGGATGGCCGGTCGTGCGTGAACGCTCGAAGGTATTGTTCCAGGCCTCTATTAGTGACTTCTGATTGACCGTCGGTCTGAGGATGGTAGGCAGTAGTAAACTGTAACTTAGTTCCACTTAACGCTAATAGCTCGTTCCAGAATTCACTCATGAAGATCGAATCACGGTCCGACAGTAACTTGGCCGGAAAACCGTGCAACCGGACCACCGTATCGACAAACAGGCGGGCTACCCGTTGAGCATCAAATCCAGTCCGCAATGCCCCAAAGTGTGCATATTTAGATAGTCGATCGACGACCACCATAATTGCCGTGTATCCGTGGGATGGTGGTAAGCCAACAATGAAGTCCATAGAAGCCGCATCCCACACCATGTTTGGGATTGGTAATGGCTGAATTAATCCGTTAGGCTTTTCTCGACTGTACTTTGTGGTTTGACATGTGAAACACGAAGCAACGAAGTCCCGGACGTCACGCCTTAAACCCGGCCAATAAAAAGAAGTTGCCACGCGAGTGAAGGTCCGTTTCTCACCAGGATGACCCGCTGTCCGAGATGAATGGCACTCTTCCAGAATCTGACGTCGAGTCTTGGAGTCTCGACTCACATAAACCCGAGTTTTGTAAAATAGCATTCCATCCGAAGCAGAAATATGAGAAGGTGCTGTGTTCTGCTTTACTGCTGAATGCAGCGTAATCAAGTCGGGCAGAGAGGAATTTTCCTCCAAAATAGTCTCCAAAATGAGTGGAATAGGTCGTGTAAACAGGGCCGACAACTCAGCCTCGTCGCGTCTCGATAAAGCATCAGCGACTTTGTTTGAAGCACCGGACTTGTATTCTATAGAGAACTTGAAACCCATGAGCTTTCTCACATAGAATTGTTGATCCGGCGTTTGAATAACTTGAGATAGCAGCTCTTTAAGGCTTCGTTGGTCACTCCGTATGATAAACTCGCGGCCGAGTAAGTATTGTCGCCATTTTTGGACGGCTTCGACGATGGCGTAAAGTTCCTTGTGATAGGTAGAGGCTAGTCGCCGGCGGGGTCCAAGTTTTTTACTGAAATAGGCCAAGGGGTGGCCGTGTTGTAATAAAACAGCGCCGATACCGAGGTCGCTGGCGTCCGTTTCCACCACAAACTGGGAGGCGAAGTCGGGCAGTCTTAAAACCGGTGTTGAACTCATTGCTATTTTCAGATCTTCGAAGCTTTTTGTGGCTGCTTCATTCCATATAAAAGCCTCCTTTTTGAGGAGCTCTGTCAATGGGGCCGCAATTAAAGAATATTGCTTGACGAAGCGGCGGTAGTAGCCCGTCAAACCTAAGAAGCCACGGAGTTGTTTGACGTTCGATGGTCGGGGCCATGCCATCATAGAGGCGATTTTGGAAGGGTCTGCCTGCAGGTTACCATCTGATATTAGGTGGCCAAGATACTCAATCGAGGAGACACCGAAAGCACATTTTGAACGCTTGATAAAAAAGGAATTGTCACGGAGGATAGACAAAACGCGCCTGAGATGATCTTGGTGTTGCCCGATGTCGGAACTATAGACCAATATATCGTCAAAGAAGACGATGACAAATTTTCTCAAGAACTCCCCAAATATTGCGTTCATTGCAGCTTGAAAGGTGGATGGGGCGTTCGTAAGACCGAACGGCATCACTAAGAATTCGAAGTGGCCATCATGAGTACGAAAAGCCGTCTTGTGGACATCGTCTACATGCATACGAATTTGATGGTATCCCGAACGAAGGTCCAGTTTCGAGAATACCTTCGCAGCGTGTAGCTCATCAAACAGTTCATCCGCTGTCGGGATAGGGAAGTGGTCTGGCGTTGTAGCGGCGTTGAGTGCTCTGTAATCAACACAAAATCGAAAGCTACCATCCTTTTTTCGAACTAGAAGCACGGGCGACGAGAATGGACTGGTGCTATGTTGTATAACACCCTGAGAAAGCATTTCACGGACTTGGCGTTCGATTTCCGTCTTTTGAAAATACGGATACCGATATGGTCTCACGTTGACTGGTTTTGTTGTCGATGGTAGGTGGATTCGGTGATCCCACCGACGGGCCGGAGGTAGACTTGTCGGGATATCAAATACAGCTGTGAAGTCGTCCAGAATCAGCTGAAGCTGGGAAGGAATCTGCTGACCAGCCGGGGTAGCAGTTGGGTGGTCATCTACAGGAACAATTTCATAGAGTTCCACTTCTGGGTCCCGTTCCATTAGAGCAAACAGCCCATTATAAGAAATTGATTGCGGTGTTTGGGCTTCACCTTGCAACATAATTGGGCGATTCTCCCATTCGAACCTCATAGATAAAGTCCGATAGTTCTTGGTAACATCACCTAAATCCTGCAACCATTGTACACCGAGGATAATGTCGGGACCTTCCACAGGCAAAATAAAGAGGTCAATAGCAAACAAATGGCTCTGCAATGAAATCGGAGTGCTTAAGCAGGCATAATTGCAGCGTAAGGACGCGCCATTCCCAACAAACACACGAAATGGGGTCACGGAATGAACAGGTAGACTTAGTTGTTCTGCAACAGCCGGTTTAATGAAATTGTGGGTACTTCCGCCATCAATCAATACCGATACCTGTGAACCATGAATTTTTCCTGTCAATCGTATCGAGCGTGGTCGGAGCTTGGGTCCAATAACATGGATCGTTGATACGTCACCAGTAATAACCATATTTTCTGCGTCTTCCTCCGAATCAGATCTCTCAGATGTATGTGGAATCTCTTCAACGTCATCCTCCCCCATCAAAGCATAAAATTTCTTACTGCAAACATGAGAGCGGGAGTATTTTTCTGGGCAGTAAAAACACTCATTTCGTTTGACTTTCTCTGCCTTTTCCGCCGCTGAAATCCGGATTATAGGATAGTCTTTTGGGGGACCCTCACGGTTGTTACGTCCAGGGGTATGCGCTGGTCTGGCATGAGGCGGGGTATACTTGGTGGTCTGTTTAGCATCCCGGGACTCAGTAGATGGTCTGGTAATTGGCGTGCTTACTGCCGAAACTGAGTGACAAGCAGTGAGTTGTTGTGCTAAAGCCATGGCGTCGCACAAGGATGCTGGCCGGCGTGTAAGTAATTCTGCCTTCAGTGATGGTGAAAGGCCTGCAATGAATAGTGATGTCAATGTTGAGTCTCCCACATTACCCACCTTCTGCAGCACTGGTTCAAAGGCCGTCAGGTATTCGTCCAACGATCCTGTTTGCCGAAGAGTAGCCAATCGTCCAACATAATCTTCGTAAAGATCGGGATCGAACCTCAGCTTGGCGTCAAGTAGAAAATTATCCCAGTTCTTTTTATCATTGTTCTCCTCCCAATACCCAAACCATTCCGCAGCGGCATCATCGAGCAGGAATTCTGTGAGATATAGGCGGTCAGCAAGAGGCGTGAAGGAATGATTATAATATTTCTGTATCCGTTTTATCCATCGTATGACGTTGTCACCATCGAAGCGTGGCGGGTCAAACTTCAATTTTGGCCACGTATCGGGGTCGAACGTGATAGGTTTGAGAGTGATGGAGGCCGGTATCTTCCACCCTCGGGCAGCCGGAGTTGACGGTGTGTCAGGTGGTTTTGTGCCCAGTTTGTCGACAGCGGTAAGTAATTTGGAAAGATGATCCTCCAAACTCTTATTCACCTGGGCTTGCTGGCGTGTGAATGCTTCGTGATCAAAGCGGTTGGACATGATCTTCTTTTCGGTGCTCGCCATCCGGACTTTGACATCGAACAGCATTTGACCCAATTCTTGGATCGAATACTCCGCGGACACATCGTCTGTCGAAGGAGTGGATGAGGACATAGTGTGAAATAGGATGAGCTCGAAATGATAAGCACCAGATGATAAAACCAAAAGTCTTATCGGATCGATTTGGAGTAAAGGAATGTGAACAAGATTAGTGTATTCCCAACGAGGAGTTAGGATCTGGAGAACAGAGAGCAGGGTTTGAGAAAGAAGAATGTTTATTTCCTTAATTCTCAATCATGACTCGATCTATGGGAGCTCTACAATTTATAGAACTCCCCCTACTTGGTTCGGACTTACGGCTCGGGAAAGAACCAAGAAGAAAACCCGAGGAGTTGACTCAATCTAATCTAACGAACAACTCTCAACTGAAGGAAAATAATCCGCAAATCCTAACAACTAGATACATTCAGTGGGAAACATAGTCTTTGTACTTGCTAGGTCTTGGCCTGTTCCGCACCGGTCTTGGGCTCTTCCGTCGTGGATCCTTCGAGGGCCTGCTGGGCTCTGGTTCGTCGCGCCCTTGGGCTGGTCTGCTCATTGATTGGGCTTGCACTTCCTGATGTCTGATTGGTAAGTCCGTATCACAAAACAACCAGAAAGGAAGCAAAAACACTCCCCCCGTTCCACCCTAATTAAAGCTAGAACAGAAAACCACAACAATGAAAGGAGAAATAAAACCACTGTCAATAAGGCTACGATAAGATTACCATCTAGCCTCAGGTTGTCAACAACATGCCCACTTCCACACCTCCTCCAAATTATCTCTTTCATATTTTTCGTAGATTACACATGGTGTAGTAAAACTAATAATCTAAAATATGTTGCTATTAGTACTCCCTCCGTCCTATAATAGATGTCCTATCATAGATGTAATATTTTTCATTTTAATTTGTCTTATAAATAATATAATATTTCACTTTTTGAAAAAAGTTCTCTCTCACGTTAATGTAAATAGACTATTTTCTCTCTCTACTGAACATATAAAACATCATCTTCTAATATTTCGTGTCATCTTCTAAGTGTGTCATCTATTGTGGGACGGAGGGATCGTATTATAGAAGGGAAAATACTATAACTAAAAATATACGCAACATCTGTTGCATGGTTATGTTATGTATCGTATATCACTTATTAATGCGGCTCTTGTCTGCTTATTTATAACTGATTTTTAATTAGTTCTCAACGTAGCCATTATTGAGAAATACAATAAAATAAATATCCAACTATTTTATTAATCAGGGATTCAACATAGCCACTATTGAGAAATAAAATAAAAAATAATAGTATAACCATCCAACTAGTTAATCAGGGATTCAGGGTCAGGGGCATTTAAAAAAATTCAACATGAATGCATTTTGCTATTTTGAATGCGCAATTATTAAATTAATTGATTGAAATTTCATATAGTAGTACTGCAATTTAATGAGGAAATAGGAGATTCAACATAAATTCCATCTACTGCAGTTATTGTGAGTGAATATGAATATTTATTAATTAATTATTTGATTGACTATAATAGTACTGGGTATAATGACAAAATTTGTTGGTCCTTGACAACATCTCTGAATTAAATTGTTTAAATAGAGCCACATTTTTTAAGTTCAGTTTTGTTTTGAAGCCTAGCGTATATGATTCTTCAACGTACAAGGTCATTAATGATACATGTCCACTATAATTAATACGACGGCGTATAATGCAATTAATCATGCATGTATAGACCAAACGAGTTTAATATTTTTCATATGATTGTCTGTTTCGAGTTCTGCTTGAGTAATGAATACATGGGCATGTACTATTTATTCTCAGATACTGAAAATATATCTTATGTATTTTCTCTTTATGACCTCCTGATTAAGTTGGTCTTATTTTACTGTTAACAAAAATATAAATAATGCAAGTTTTTTATTAGAATATGGATCATATAGTTTTAATACTTTTAATAGATTTTTTTATTTGATTTAACTTACATACTCCCACAAGATAGTTTTATATAGTTTTAAGAGATTTTTTATTTGATTTAACTTACATACTTCCTCCGTTCCATAAAAATATCAACATTTGGAATGACTGTTATAATGTATAATTAGTAAAGTAAGAAAGAGATAAAAAAAAATAGTAATTATAATAATGTTAGTGGAAAACGGGGCACTTTATTAGAGAGAAAGAACTTACTAAAAATCAAAAAGGTTATTTTTATGGGACGACCCCAAAATGGAAAACTCTATATTCTTATGGGACGAAGGGAGTACAGGTTTTTCATTTTACGGGATACTCCAATATTTACCAAGAATCTTCTTCTTTTTTTTTGATAGAAACTACGAACAAAAATCACTAGCCGAGCGTTATACAACCCAATAAGGAATGGAGAAATTACCTGTATATTGTAGAAGGAGTGAGCCAAGTCGATGAGTCATCTTTCAACAAGACGAGATACACCTGATAGTACTCCCGGATTGACGTGTCATCTCCAAAGATTAAACAACTTTGTCTCTGAATTAGTAGCACCGCAAGCAGCAGAGCTCTGACAAACTGGATGATGGCGAGTGCTGAGCTTTCGACAGAAAACTGTACAGCGAGAGGAGAACTTTGCAATGCTAAGAGTGTAAAAAATGATTTGGGGTATGGAATACATGGAATGACTAGCTCATTTTAAACAATGCATGCACACATTCATGCTTTTGCGTTAATCACCTCGGAGTTAAATTAATCATGTTAGCCCAAGCATTTAAATTTCCATTCCACGTTCTCTCAAAACAGTCGGCTCATTTATTAAACAACTCCAATTGCAACACATAATAATTTAATAGGCCCAACTTTAGAAATCCCTCTTATACAAAAGAAAGTACACGCCCCAAATAAAAATTTATTGATCTAGTGGGTCTTCAAAATCAAATTCCCAGCCCAAGTAAAATAATTCCCAACTAAGAGCAGGCCCCATATAAGAAGTAAATAATAGTGGCCCAAGACCAATAACAAGTGGACCACCTTATATATATTACAATTAAAACACTCAAAAGTCAAAACAATGTACAATACTCATTTAATTCATTCTCTTATCTCATTATATCATTGTTTACTTGTTCTCGCTATATTTAATTTTAATGTAATTTTGTTGAAGTAGTTGTTTAGAAAAAAAACCCCTCTTTTGATAGTCTGGATAATGTAAACAGTTGGTTTGTAGTAGTACTTAGGATTAATTCAGTGGTCTGTGTAGATATGATACTCTTACTTTGTCTATGACTATAATTGCACAGTACATTGGGGTAGATCTAGTCTAAATTAGGATGAGTCAAATATATTCATATTTTTCTATAATTATAAGTAAGTTTTAATTTATAACCGAAATTCGATGAGATTATGTTTCAAATCCAATTTCTCTGCTCATGCACGTGTGGATATTTCAAAGTTATTCATAAAGAGATCGAATATGTTCAAGTATAAAAGCTAGCTCCCAATATGTGAATATATTAATGTGTGTGACATGAAAAAGAAAAACAAATTAAATATTGGTGTCCATAAACTCCCTCCATACCTTTTAAACCAAAAATAAAATTGGTGGGAGATCATATCATGCTCACATGCAACCATGTGATGAGGGATGGGATGGTTTTATCATTTTGCCCTTTCTAATTTAACCTTTTAAAATATAATGCCGTTGCACCTCATTTTGTTTTCTACATATATTCTTGTTATTATCATAGACATTTAATATGTATCAATATTAAATAGTCTCTATATATAAGAGGTTGGTCCAGCAATTGAGCACCACATGTGATATGTAGGATCAATTACAGCTATTCATATCCTAATTACGCCAATTTCACTCAACCAATGAGATTTAAGATTTTTTTGCTCAAGAATTGGTCCCCACTAGGATGCTACTTCTTAAATAGTATCAAATGTCGGGGATGCTAATGCCATGATTTTTAATCTACGAGTACGATATATAATTACAAAAAAAAATATGAGAGTGTGCTAGCAAAGTAGCGGAAGACGTGTCACCTTCAAGTGTGTGGCCGCTGACAGGCTGTTGTTCATTCTTTCGTATCTCATTATCTATCAAATTTTCACGCATATCTCCACAACTCTTCCTCTACTTTTCGTTATATACATACAGGATAAATGAATTGTGGAGTATGGAGTATTAGATGTTAGGATTGTCGATATAAATAATCGGATTTTAAAATAAAATTGTGATTAAGCATTTTTGATTTGATATAGTAAATATAGTTAGTAATTATATACGGTGTACAATTCTACCCCTTGTTTCTATGTGTATATGCTCCTGGTGTTAGGATATGATTGGACACTCAAATATGCGATTTATTTGCATTAATAAAAATTGTACCATAAGATTGAGCCATCCATATATCTTATCACATTAGTGATTAATTTGCATTATGTGGATGTAAATGTTGAAAGTTGATAGTTGTTACGGGTAGTTATGATGATGAGGTAAGTAGTGTAATTTTGATGCATATATAATTATATATATACCCCACAAGCACTCACAATAAAAGCAGACTACATGTGGGGAAAATTGGCCTTGTTTGTGAGTGAACCCTACTTTGCTTCCTCTCCTTCCTCTATAAAGCTGCTTTCTCACACACACACACCTTGTGCTATACTGGTCCTTCAATTCTCACTATGTATGGCCATGCCATTTTCATTTTCTTCCCTCTCTTCTTTCCTCCATTTCTGCAAATTATACTACTAGCTAGCTAGTTGATGCCTTGAAGAAGCATTGCTATTACTAAGCCCACTTCATGCTTTTCCACAGCTTTCTTGAACTACAAATTGCTTCTCTTCTCTCAAGAATTGGGGTTTTATACAAGTTCAAGAAAGCTGTGGGAAAACATGGTGATTGTAGGCTACCTCTCTCTCCACCACTGCCACAATTCCACATTTTTTCAGAGGTATATTTTTGATATAGTGAAACCTATAGATTTATAACATGTTTTTTGTATATATAAAATTAGAAAAATTAGTGATGATGGGTGAAAACTGGAGTTTAATTGTGGCAGAGAAGATTCCCTGCAGCTCTTTGTTTCCTCTTTGTCATCAATAATTGATATATACTTGATCTTGTTTGCACTTTTGTTTTTTGGCCCCCTCTCCTATTTCATACATTTCTGTGGAAATAATTAAAAGGCTTCATTTTGTCACCTACTGCAAAAAAAATAAATTTTCAATTCTAACAATTATTTATCTCACAGTGAAAAACTCACGTAACACACTGAAACCCACGTAACTATATGCAGAGGAGACGTTAATGCTCCCTTACATTCTCAACTGGCACTGCAACTACACAATCATGACTCTTATTTACTCAATCTACCTCTTATATACTTGCATTGCTTCACAAAATTCATTGTATAAAGTTATGATTATTTTTTCAATTAATTGGCAACTATAATGATTGCTTCATGCATAATCTTTTGAGATGAGTTTAGACAATTATAACTTGTAAGTGTTGTAGTGTATTAATGCGTGATGTATATTTGGCTAGCAAAAATTCGTTAAAAACTTTTATCTTCTCTCATACTTTACTCTCTCTTCCTCTCACTTATTGTTAAATGACTTGCTCTTGATAACTTTCAGTTCCTACTTGTACCAATATATCTTGATTACTACATCATTTATTTCACGGCATTATGGACTTGTGTGCAGATTTCTGTTTTTGCAATATTTCATATCAGTTGCTAACTACAGTACTTTAATCTTTGCTTCTTTGTTTGAGTTTTCAAAATGAACAACTTGAGTCGAGTCCATTAATAATCTGTGCTTTATCATTCATCTCGTCTGCATTCAGTTTTATTTTCTTATAGTTTTCTATATTATTTCAAGAGTTATTGTTAAGATTAAATGTTGTACAATTATATATATTTCTATGTTTTTATTTTTTAAATGATTCAATGACATATGTTTAATATGTCTGTACATTTTCACCTTTTCTTGGTGCAGAAAATGAGTTGGAAGTAATAGTTTAAGTTTCTTCCATTCCGTTAAAGTGGTACTTTTGATAGATATATATGTCTTTGCTGACTATAAAGATATGGTTTGAAATTTTAATTGTCTATCTTTTGTCCATTTATTTTGTACTCAGAGGCAGCATTTTGATTGATTGAATAATGAATTATTGTTGTTGATTTTCTGTCACTAAGCTAATTAATTATTTACGTATAATCATATCTTCTCTCGTGAAGATATTAGGTCCCTTAATTTGTTGCTCACAGTACATGTGTAATTCTTGAATAGTTAGCTGCGTTATCCGTCGATTCTCTACTTTTTTTTACTAGTAATAACTTTGTAGATAGTTCATAGATCCTTAAGAAAAAAATTTTGTAGTCATTTTTGTCTCAATTTGTTGTTTTCAAAATTTCGAAAACTACATATGTAGATGTAGTATGGTCCATCACAACCAAATACTAATATATAGATATAATTTTTGTGAGGCTTAATTTGGTGAATGACTACAAGTTGGATGGATGAGTAGGTGTGACAATGACTCTATGCTATCGTTCCAAACCCATTCGGCCGGAATTATTGGCTCTCCGTCGGCATAATCCCACGTCATATTTCACCGTTCTATCTCAAATTAATTTGCCACTTTTTATTACACTTGTCAATTTAATTATATGTGTGAAAACTAGCCAAGCTAATAGTCTATCAAGTTGTATGCACGGAATAATTAAATTATACTATTAAATTGATCATAGGTTGTATGCATTCATAATACCAATAGATCAAAGAGAATTTAGATGTTTACAAGCTGTCAAAATATGTTTTATTGCTCACTTTATGTAAGAAAGAAGTGAAATTGGAGAGCTCTATGGCTTTATTTGGTGGTTTCCTTGCTAGGTTTGTATGCTTAAAAGGATTCCATTCTCTTGATGCATATGTATGCTAAATTACTATTTATTGATCAAGAAAATCCTTGTTTTCACTCTTATTTCTTATTGTAACGATATATGTATAACTGGTGTTCTTCTTATTGAAGGCTACATGGTTTCAGCTGTTTCTTTCTTCAGAAAGATTAGGTGGTTTATATTGCTTGTACTGCCTATTTGATTGAGACACAGCTGTTTAAGCCACCTTACAAAATTTATTCGTCTTTAGGTCAGTATTTCACTTGCTTCTAGCCAAGCCTTTTGGGTTATGCTTGAATATTTGTGCTTACATTGCATGACAGTTGTTAGATTTTTTCGTTTTATAAGTTTCTTCCCTGCTCTGAAGAATATTTATGGCTGAACCATCAGTAACTTTGAAATAAGTACTAGTATAATACTATTTTAGTTCAATTAATTACTCCATTGCCTTCTTACTGTTAGTGTATATCTAACGGCCCTTTCAAAAGCACAAGCATAGATGAAATGCAACTACATATTGTTGAGATCTTAGAAGTAGTGAGCACATTTTGCTAGTTGTGGGAATGTTTGTGTTAACTGAGACTGGATGACTTCCACATAGCTACATTTGATGTGTTTATGATCTATATATTGATATGTTTGGCGTCTTTCAACTATTTATGCTCACATTTGTTAATTTCTTAGTTAGCAAAGGTATAGATTTTAGTAAAAATTGATTATGGAAGGATCTTTGAGCGTTGCTGGCAATTTAGTTTGAGGGTTTCAAAAACTTTCAAAGAAATTAACATACGCATCTCAACAACTTTACTCGTGATTTTTTTAATTTTTTCTTGTTTTCTTCGCATATTGGATTTTGTTTGAGAGTTTAGTCAAGGTACACCCGGTTCATGATGGGCAGCCGGAGTAGGCAAAAATGATGAAGAAATTGAGGGCTGGTATGATGACGAAGAACATGGCCCACAGGTAGACGTATGTGAGGAAGGTGTTGCGGTAGCAGGCACAGACAATTCCCTCCAGCAACACCACCATGACAGCGATGCGGATCAGGACGAGCCATACGCCACCGCCTATGATCGGAGGAAACTCGGAATGTTGATGAGTCTGATTAGGTTGTTGTTGTCCTTTCCTATTATTTTCTTTTCATTTTTTTAGCAAGTTTAGTTTATGAATGAATAAGGTATATGGTTAAGTAGGCCAATAATATATTGCAGTTATTGCACTAAAAATCGTCATATCGACCAATTTTATGATGCATAACAATTTGATATTATATACATTTTGAGGTAAATGCAATGGATCGTGCATCCAACGAGGGAGATACTAGTTTAAATTAAAATTCCAACTAATTACGGAGTAAACAATGATCTTGGATGACTAACACAAAATAGTTAGACATCAACTCCAACTCATTAAAAGGGCCAAACCTCACACTTTGCTTGGTTGGACAAATTTCCACTTACTTTAGAGTGAAAAGGGAAACTAAATATCTTCTTCAAAAGCAAAACTATTAGGTACTGTCTATACTATCATTTTCACGCTTTAATAATTAAGATAAAAGACATCTCTAAATTTTATACACCCTTTATTAAAGAGATTAGCAATCTATCATAATAAAACAATGGAAATAATCAATGATAATTCAAACCAGGATTTCTTTTAAAGTTGTAATCTTTATAAAGATTCCTCTTTTCCTAACCTTTTTTTCTTTATTAATTAAAAAATTTTGTTATCGTTGTCAGACAGGTTTTAGGTAGTGATTGCGTTGAAATATTATAAAGCAGAATTTGGACCTTAGGCCTCATTTTCAATATACAAATCGGCCCACTACCTAAAAACCGGGCCCACCACTCTTAAAAAATACTTGCAACAAATAATAGAACTACCTACAAATAATAGCTGTATACCGTACTACTACTAATAGAACTAACTACAAATAATCGGATTATATCGTACTTGAAAGTAGAGTACTGCATGTACGGATATTTGGCTGCTCTTCATACGCTGAAAGGGTTTTGCCCCCTGCTGCTCTTGTATAAATAATTGGAAGTGAAAAGTAAGTAGTGATATCATTTTATATGATGCTTTCCTAATAAATGAGATTAATGTTCTATGGTACTCAAGGACTATTCTATACTCCCTCTTTCCCATCCACCCATTTGTTTTTCGACATAAAATTTTGAAATATACTCCCTCTCCTTTCCTTGTTTAAGTGACATTTCTTTTTCGCACGGAGTTTAAGAATAGTGTGTAAAATGGATGGCGAAAAAAATAAAAAATAAATAAAGTAAAAGAGATTTAGAGAGAACAAAATAAAATGTAGAATTACTTTTTATCAAAAATAGAAATAACTCAATTAAATTGGAACTTTTTAAAATAAAAAATAACTCTGTTAACATTGCACGGTAGGAGTACTCATTTAGGTGAGATATTTTAAAAGAAAAAATATGTCACTTGGAATTGGACGGAGAGAATATTTCATACCAACATAACACATATTTGAAAATTGTACAAATAATACTAGGTTAGCGGAGTGTTTCTAGTATCCAAATTTATGCATAACACATAAACTGTTATGAATCACTATTTCACTATGTTTTTTATTTTGTCATAACAAATGGGTTCATTTCTTCATATAATAAAAAAGTCAAACTATTTTCCGATCTTCATTAAATATTTCATGGAGTATTTTCTTACTTGGGACGGATTTCAATAAATAATACTCCCTCTGTCCATGAATAAGAGTCCCGTTTTTCCATTTTAGTCCGTCCATGAATAGGAGTCCCGATTCATAATTACCATAAATGGTAAAGAGACCCCACATCCCACCAACTCATTCCACTCACATATCATTTAAAACTAATATATACAAGTGAGACCCCTATTCTACTAATATTCTTCTACCCACTTTTCTTATCATTTCTTAAAAACCGTGCCGGATAAAAATGAGACTCATATTCGTGGACGGAGGGAGTAAATGTCTAATAGAAGTATCATTTTTTCTGATTTTCATATTCCTTAACTTATTATACTCACGATTACTATAAAAATAATATCTAAAAATACGGTACACATTCCATTAATTTTTTCACGAATTTTTCATTATAAAATCAAACAATTTTTCGTACATTTAATAAGGCTGTAATATATGGTGACTCATGGCGGAGACTTGAGAGAGAGTCTCCTCATTTTTTGGTGGTGGGAACAGAAATATGGTGGTGTCACTTTCACAGCAGCCAGTGGCCTCACCACAGATCCATAGTTGAATTGGTAAAATGATAGCCTCCGCCTTTGAAATAATAAAAATCAACCCCAGAAGATGAAAATCTCCCGTCACCCAATCACACCTCTACATCTCATTTCCTACAATGAATAAACACTCCATAATTCTCTTTTCTATTGAATTTTTCAAACTCCCTTCTCTCTGTCTCTATTATATAACACGCACGCTCGAATCATTCCCGAATTCGTGCTGTTTTTCTCTTCTTCCTTACCTCCATTTCAGAACTCGCCCGAGTAGATGAAAAATTACTATGTCTAACATTCCAACCTCTCTCTCTGAAGTCTGTCTCACCCTTTTCCGCCTAGCCATGTCCGTCGCCGATCCTTGGCCCTTCTCCTAGAACTAACTACAATTCCCCTTCCCCCCAAAAATATCTCACCTTTGATTTTTTCAATTTCCCTAAATTTCTCAATTCTACTATATCATGGGCAGAATACGAGGTTTCTCGCTCAAACACCGCGTCGCCACAATTTTCCGGCGAGGTTTCCGGCGTGGATACCGCCGCCTCGGGAGCAATCCGGGTCGGGTCGAACCGTTGTCGAGGCTGTTCAGGTGGATCAACGCGAAAGCGAAGGCGATATTATGCAAGAATATGGGTCGATATATCCGGGTCGGGCAAGACGAGATACCGAAAGGGTATATGGCGGTTTACGTGGGCCAAAAAGAGGGCGATTTTGAGAGGATTTTGGTGCCGGTTGTGTTTATAAACCATCCGTTGTTTGGGGATTTGCTAAAGGAGGCAGAAAACGAATTCGGGTATAGCCATCCGGGTGGGCTGACTATACCGTGTCGGATCTCGGAGTTTGAGAGTGTCCAGACCCGGATCAAGGCGGGTCAGTGTACCCGGAAGTTGCTGTCGTGGAAAAAAACGCATACCGGTTTAATGGAGTCTAGAGTTTGATAATTACGATTACCAAAATACTTATTGCTACTTGTTAGTTACACGATATTATTATTTTTACTTTTAGGATCGTTTACCATTCCTGCTGTATAGATGAAATTAGGTAATTCAGATTTGTTTTGTGAGTAGGAAGTTCGTTATATATATATATATTCCTTGTTGATTTCTGTGACATAACAATTATGAGATTTCAATAATTCTTGATTTCAACTCGAGGATATGATTCACCATCTCCCATTAAAAGACGTATACTTTTTTGGTCCACACAATCTATTTTTGGCGTAGATTCCATATTAATTTTACATTTTAATATACTAAACTCTATTTTTTAGTCTATATATGTATGAACATTTTAAGTCAATACGGCGTAATATTCCTCCTGTCCTATTAAGTAAAACACTTCATGGAAACAATGTTATCTTTGTTTTTTTATCTTTTGCTTATTCTATCTTCACTAAGTTGCAAAATAATATTCTATAAAATCTCATGCTAAAAAAACAAATATTTCATTATTTATTACTAGAACTTAGGGACTATTATGTTTCCTAGCTTCATGTCCTAAGAATTTTGAACTACTCCTAGTACATAAATAAAATTACAATCATAAATGGGACTATAGCATGTCAACATTTGTGCAACTATAACTTGTGCAACACCCACGAGACTCGAGAGTCACCCAAGGCTTAAGCCACCAAAAAAGAGATCCCAAGATCATAACATGAGCATGCACAAAAAGCAAGGTCAAGCACAAGAATGAGTTCAGTTTTGCTTACCTCTTGGTCATTTTTTTGAGTTCTAGCTGCCATTGGAAGCTCTTGTTCCTTGTTGAATCTTGGGTTTTCTCTTGGCTCTAACTTTATTCAACCCATCTTCATTCGTTTTGGTGAGAATGAAATTTTGGGCACCAACCTCGATTCCAAGTGCCAAATCTCCAAAATAAGTGTTTATTCTCGAACTCCCAATTGGTTTGAAACTCTTGAAAAGTGATTTTATTTCTTATGTTCCAAACGATCCACATAATCACATTGAACATCGCTATCCTAAGCTTCTTATCAAACTTATGGAATGAGGACCCTTTCCATGTTTCGGAGCATACAAGCAGTTGTTTGTGAAGATTATATCAATATTTCATTGCTTGCAACAATGATACCATAAGCTACTCGACACCTACAGCTAAACATAACGTGCTCCATTGTTTTTTGCTCCATATTGCAAAGAACATACTGATCACCCCCAATTCTACTCCATCAATTCTTGGAAGTCTGTCCTTAGTATTGAGTTTAATATTTATGTTTTTTTTTAAGAATATATTAACTTTTATAATTAGAATGATGATATTTAACACACCAGTGTGGTCAAAATGTTGTTGACAGTGTAATGTTTAAGACTAGAAACTATGAAACTTATTTAACTATTTCTGTTTCAAATTGTAATTGTAGAGGATTAATTTTGAACTTTAGCCATTAATTATTTATAAAAGTAATAGTTGTATACCGATCTTGGTAGGTTAATTCTAAATATATAGTTAGACTGTTAAACATTAGATCAAACAATTAAATAGGCTGAAAGTAATAGATTAACTAATGCCATTATTTTAATCGCTGGGCATTCAAATTAAGAACTTGATCATAATCCTAATTAAATTTTCAATCTTCGTTGTGGAATATATAATTAAGTTTAACAGATCAACAACAACTTTTCTCACGACATAAATTATTAGCGATCATCACTAGTGGTACACCCGCAACACCCACTCTCCTCCTACTTTCTCTAGAATGTGAAATTAATTACATATGTGTCTATATTCCTTGCAGTTGCACCTTCAATAATTTATTTATCTGTTACTATTGTAAGAGTGTGTTTCATTATAATCTTAAAATAAAATTTAATAATGAGAGGAATGATATACTACATATCTTATATGAGCTTCTTATATGAGCATCACTTTTAAAATTTTCAATAACATTTTTTTTTTGGTAAAAAAAACAGGCAAAGTCCGATTACACACTAACGAACATAAGAAACACGTAATCCATCATTCATCAATCAAATACTAAGACTCAAGGGAGGGGACTTTAAAATATGGACACCTTTATGAAAGTTATATGCGTAATGTGACAGAAAGTCAACATCGAAATTTCCTTCCTTGTGCACGTGACGGAGCACCACTGAGTCAAACTCATGTAATAGACTCTGCACTTTTCGTACTATAGATCTGCAATTGATGGTCACTTCAAAGTTCCCATAATCATGGACACACCAATGAAACTATCACTCTCCACCTCCAACTTTTGAATACCCATATTCTTTGCCAATTGTAGCCCATGAAATAAGCACCAAATTTCGGCAGTCAAAATAGAACAACACTAAACTTGCGTCAAACGAGAGCGATGCTCACATAAAGAGCTCGCATAAGATATATAGTATATCAATCCTCTTGATATGAAATTAACTCTAGATACTTATAACTAATTTATTTGAAACTTTAGATACTTAACAATTAACACAGATCTATAAATTTTATATATTTATTCTGAGCCAATTCTACTTTGCAGGCTAATTAGATAGAAATTTTATCAAATTAGAAATTTTTAATCAACTCTCTTAAGTTAGCAAGTTATTTGAGTCCCTCCACAAATTTCAAGCTACATTAAGATTTATTATCTTGATTAAATTGGCTCCAGCCAATATATCACCACAGATGTCTCAATCATGAAAATATGGCTTAAATGGTGGAGAATCTACGTTGAGGATAATCAACACCACATCTCATCATACAACAACACACACTCGAATATTTATGGATTCTCTGTTTAGCATTTACTGATTGTATTTCACACGGTCACAAGTTCAACTTCTACTTAATTGGGACACTTTCTCTACCACTACATATATTTATAAGGAAAATATTTATCATTAATTCGTCTCCACAACTCCGTGAAACAAGAAAAGCCAGAAACGTGTTTTATTCTGCAAGTTGGAGCAAGATTATAGTAACTGCCTAACACTATCTGATCGAATTATGTTCGAAAAATCGTTAATTTTGACACGCTTTATTAAATTTCTAACAATAAACGATTTTAACTAATTGTCTATTTGAGATATTTTTAAATAACAAATATTGTCTAAAGAGTCGCAGAGTTTTGTTACATCACATATATTGATATATTCTGATGCCATGTGTGATTTTACGTGCCACAAAAAACAATACGATAGAAATTTTATCAAAATTATAAAGTATAATTTCGATTTTTCTTGTGTATAGAAATATCTTGGTTTGCACGACTTTGATATTGTCATATTTGTGATATTTCCAAGTTAATTAAGGGTCACTGTATATGGAAGGCAATACGGAAATATTTCTTGTAAACACAAGAATCTAAAATTCCTATACACCGATTGGAAAAATATTTTCAAACATTTGAAAATGTCCACTTAATGTGATAAATGATAATGAAAAAAATTCAAAAGTATATACTCCCTCCATTCCTTCATAGTTGAGGCGGAACTTTTCGGGCACGGAGTTTAAGAAATGAATGTTGAGTGTATTAAATAAATAGATAAAAAAGTAAGAAAGAGAAAAAGGTAGAGAGAATAAAGTAAAAAGTGAATAAAGTAGAGAGAATAAAGTAAGAGAGAGAAAAGTAAGAAAAATGAAAAAGTTACTATATATGGAAATGACTCAACTATGAGGGAACTTCCTAAAATAGAAAAATGATTCAACTATGAAGAAACGGAGGGAGTACAATAAGCTGGTTAACGTCAACCCATCCTTAACTCCACACCAATTAATTAAAATCGTGGATTATTATTATTATTATTATTATTATTATTATTATTATTATTATTATTATTATTATTATTATTATTATTATTATTATTATTATTATTGTTATTGTTAGTATTAGGTTCATATGAAAATATATATTGTGAGAATGAAGAATTTATTTAAACCATCGACCATGAATATATATTTGTAACTAATTTAAATGTGGTTTGATGCGATATATATATGATTCTTATAATAAAGAATTTTCCATAAGCTTACCCTCTTTTATTTATTTATTTTTTGTTTGATCACAGATGTACTGAACACATCTTTGGCGGAGTCCAACTAATCTTGCTCAGCCAGGTTTGCGGATTCAGGCCAAAGTCTTTTGGCGGCTGGTGGGATTTGAACCCGTGACACTTACCGTCTTTTATAACACATGTTGTAAATTATTAAATTGGAAGTGAAATTTATGTGGAGCTTAAAATTTGATTTGGTGCCTTCTATATAAAGTTATGACTGGACCAACAACTAAAATTCAAATATGAAGAATCGTGCAATTAGATGTTGAAAGAAGATGAAGGGTGTTTCATAATTGCTATTTTCGGGCCTTAATTGCTTAATTAGGCTCAGGCTGGTCCAGAATTGTAATTTGTTAAGTTTGAACCAAACTTTCACCAAAACTGAACTTTGATTATAAAGCATCATAACTTAACGTAATATGGCAGCATATTAACAAATTCAATATATGTTCGGTACATGCATCATAACTGTTCTCTGAATAAAAACATTGATCGCAACTATTTTTTATAAAAAAATTACGTGTTAATTTATGATGGGAAAAATGAAATTCCTCTTTTTATTTAGTCATTGTCTATATATTGAAGAATTAGTCTTTTCGTGTTTCTTTTTTCTCACTCCAATTAGGAATATTATTGGAGGAAAAAATGAAGAATAAGCCAGTGTGATTATTTTAATAGACAAGTAATAGAAAAGAAGGAAGGATGGTAAATAATATAGTACAAATGCTAAAACTGGTCCTGAACATATGTCTATTTTACGATTTTGGTCTTATACTTTATCTTTTGAATTTTTGCATCCTGAACATTTCAACTCGGATCACAATTGGTCCTACACTAACAATTCCGTCAATTTTTAAATGGTTTTAACCTGATTTTGACCGATTTTGATGGTTTTAACAATCTCATTCGGGTTAAAACCATTTAAAAATCGGCCAAAATCGGGTTTAAACTATTTAAAAATTGACGGAATTGTTAGTATATGACCAATTGTGATCCGAGTTAAATTGTTCATGATGCAAAAATTCAAAAGATAAAATATAAGACCAAAATTATAAAAGAAGAAAGAATTGGTGGTAGAAACAACTCATTCATGTGAAATACGTTAAAGAACATAATATCATCGAAGTGCAAAGGAGAGAGAAGAAGAGGGTCTGCGTAGAGCTGTAGAGTAGTGAGTTATTCACTATAAAGATGTGAATAGGAACTTTTTCAATCTTTTTTTCTGTTTGAAAAGGTTTTTTAATATAAAATTTCTTCAGTTTGATATTTAAAATATTGATGGTTTTCATGTAATAATTTCTTGTCTTTACAGTTTGTTACCGTAACTATATTTGAATTAATCTTTTCAACTGCAAACTCTTATCACAATTTGTGTGTATTTACATTAATAAATTGCATTAATATTTACTCTCTTAGTCCACTCTAAAAAAATAGTCTCATTTTGTCACTTTAGGATGTCCATAAAAAATAGTTCAATTACTAAATTTAGAAAGTTTGTCTCTCATACTTTCTACACTTTTTCTCTTTTCTCTTATACTTTACCCACTTTTCTTCATCCTCTCTCTTACTTTATTAAAATCTAATTAAAACCTATGTCATCCAAAAATAGACTATTTTTTATAAACGATTATTTGAAATGTAAAAATTAAAATTTAGGATACGCCACAGTGGACTACAAGTACCATTATAGAAGGTTAGTCGCTCTTGAAGATTACAGGTGCATCGCGGCGCACAGCCACACATATTGTTAAATTTAAACACCAGCGTGTTCAAATATCTGGTTTCCTCACTGGACGAAATAGTGCAGCATCGAAGAATGAGAGTGCCATAAATATCAGTTTTCGGTATGCCTTTAGTTTAGTTCTCCCTAGATTTCATTAGTGTCTTTCCTTCTTCTTTCTTGTGGTTGTTTGATACGAGTAGTGCATCATTGGAACCCGGCAGTACAGTGGAGCCGAGAGAAGCCGTGGAGGAAGGAGGCCGAGGGTGAAGAGCAGGTTGAAGAAGATGCGAGGGATACAGAAGTGGATAGCAGGCTGATGAGGGGATGAAGAAGGAGGGATGCCCAAAGCGGAAAACGAAGAAGCCCGCGAAATATGGAGACTTCGTTTGTCGTTATTTTTAATATTTTAATGTTTTTGCTATTTATTATTTGAAGAACTATTTTCATTTAAGTAGTTACAACCGAGTGTAACTATAAGCACTGTTTCAGATTTTCTTGTTGGTTCTTTCTCGAGATGATCGAGTAGAACTAAACCTAGAGTCCTTAGATATACAAATAAGGATTATGTGCATTGAACTCATTATTGAATAATATCAGAATTTACCTAATTTCAGTTTCTTTATTTTCCCACAAGTTTTCTTTTTTCGCTTAACCCTAGTTGGCGGCGTGATTTGGTTGCTTTACGGAGAATCTCCACGAAAGACCGTTGCTTTTTTGGCGAATTCTCACCGTGTTATCCCCGATACGAGTGACAGACACGGATTTTGCATGTTTTTAAGGGCTAGATTTGACTCGTTTTAAATGTCAATCATGAAAATTATGTTCTTAAATGCATATGTTATACATTTGGCATTTTTGATGTGTTTGTTGATAAATGATAGAAAAAGATAGAAAAAGGTGCAAAAATGCCAAGGTGCAGCAGCCTCTGTTCGAGCTTATTCTGCCAGCGATTTTGAAGTTCAATCAGTGCTTAATGCATACCATTATCTTCGTCTTCGAAAGAGCTTCGCGTGGATATCACGCACATCTCAATCGGAGTTCTGTGGAGAAAGTTATGGCTATTCTACGAACAGTGCGCAGTGCAGTAAAAGCTGGCGAAAATTTAGGCGGAAATTCACAGAAGAAAAGAAATTATTATATTGTGAAGCCCAATCTCTCCTATTTCTTGAAGGCCATGAAATTATCAAAAAATAAACCTTTTTCCAACCTATAAATACCTCTAACCTAATTCATAATCTCTATCTCAGAGCCTTCAATCCTCTCCCCTCTACACATTCTTCCATTCCATAATCCACACATAATCATCCATATTCCATTGGAGCGGAGCTCTATAGATCCAGGCAAGAAAAGGCTGACGATTGAAGATTCAACCTTGGGTTTTATCAATTTCTTTCATGTCTTGTACTCCCTCTGTAACAGCCCGCCCTCCTAGGGTACAATAAATGCGGCGGCTGCTACCCAAAACCGACTCAAAAGAAGTAAACATAGGCTAGGGTTTCATTTAAAGAGTACTGACCAAAAGAACTGGAAGCAATATCAGATTATTTAATACAACAATTTAACCTAGAAGTTTAAAGAAAGATAGATATCATAAATGATGATCAAAAACCTTAAGAGTACGACATAAAATCCAAGACAAAGTCAAAAAAAAGGCTAAGGCCTCAATCCGAAAGCAAGATGCAAATATTCCAAAAGACATTCTAAAGTGTATCAAAATTCAGCGGAAAGCGACCAAGAGAAAGTATAGCTATGTATGAAGACACAACTACGCTTGAAGTTCAACATATCCATATTAATTCATTAAACTGCTCAACACCCGCCACCGCTCGTCATCATTCAACCTGCACATAAGGAAAACACATGCAGGGCTGAGTATTTTGAAATACTCAGTGAGCTCGTTGCCAAAACATTTTATAAGTTATGTCACCCTTACCAAGTGAACTCGAGTTTTAAGCAGTTATAAGAGAATATCACGAGTATCACAAAATATATTTTCCATAGACTGGCCAGTCAAAATAACTCCCCATTTTCCTCATCAAAATAACAATCAAAATCATTCCATGGTGCGACGAAAGTGTGGCCACACTTTTCGCCCACGAGACCAGCCGACTAGCAAGGACGGCTCCCGATCCCCTCGTGTACACAGCCTGGTAGGGCTTGCGGCCCATACTCAGACCCGAATTCGTATAAACATATCCATAGCCCTAGCCCAATGGAGCGAACTCACAAACTAGGCATCAGACGCACAATATCACAATAAAACAGACATAGGCATGGCATAACAGTTAAACCACCCTTATAACACCAATCAATATTTTTGACAAAAATAAAAGAGAGTTTTAAGAGTAAAGCCCACCTCGACTGCTTAGTTTTCAAGTAGTTTCGCTTTTCCGTTATCCGGCTTCGCAACCAAAGTTTCACCTTTTAATCACATAGGCACATATCACAAATTAGGTTCAATACTACTCTTACTCATGCATGTCTCATTACTTTTCCCTCTTCCCAACGATTTATCTTATCATCACTAATTTAACCATCAAACATATACCATACAAACACTACACACACACACACACGTCGCATACACACACACACACCACACACACATACATGTTCCCACACCCCTTTTTATCCCTCTTTCACTCAACCAAGATGCATGAGGGCTCAAGAAGACCGATTAATTGGTTAGAAGAAGAAAAAGAAGAAGTAGAAGGAGAACAAGCATAACTCTTAAACAAAATACCTTTTAGAGAAAAACGATCGGTAGAAAACAAGTATTAGCCTTGATTCTTCAAAGTTCTTGGATTAAACTTCAATTCTTCTCCAAAAGATAGCAAAATATTGGAGAGTAGAAGAAGAAAATTTGAGAGAGTGAGGGGATGGTGGGGGCCGAAAATATGGGGTTTAGGGTTGGGGTCTTCTCTTATTTATAGTGCTCAACAAGATCTTTAGGTAATTAGAATAGAATATTTGGTAATATTTTATTCTACACAATAAAATAATATTGTGAAGTAGGGAAGAAGAATTAACAAAAATAGACTAGGTATCAAGCATGGCAATTTTCGAAAATGAGGTCCTCTAATTAGCCATGGTTTCGTTTTGGTATAATTTACGGAGTAGAATAAAATATCATGGAGCAAAATAAAAATAAGAATTCTCCCAATTTGGTGTGAAAAGTGGCGTCTCCTAGCCCTTTTTAAATAAGGCATGGATTTTAAATATTGACTAGAATAAAGTAAGGCAAGATCTCTTGAAGTATGGAAAGATTTGGTAGAATAATTAAATTCTAGGTATGGAAGGAAATCAAGTAAGGGATCAATTAAATAAGCAAAATAATATTTCCTTCTCTTCATGAGTGATTTTCGAAAATCACCTAGGAAATAAGGGGCTCGATTTTCCTCCTTTAAAATAAGAAAATAATTGGGTCTTGGATTTTAATTTGGGTAAATATCCCAAGGATTAAATTAAATCCGGAAGAAATAGAATTTCTCTTCAAAGGGAGTCTAGGGTTCGAAAATTACAAGAATTGGGTGGCAAGTATTTATGGAAATTTTCTCTAATATTCTCACTCACCCTTAAACAAATAATTTGCCACATAATCTCATAACTTAATATATCACATGCCACATCATTAAATTAAATAGTTTGACTTTTCAAACTTTCAACACAAACCCTAGACTAAATTCGACCATAACATCTCATGAAATAAATGCATTCTCGATTCCACGTCATCAACAATTAATTATAGGGCTCTAAAATTAGGGTTCTAAATTCCGAGATATTACACCCTCCGTCCACGAATAAATGTCTCGGTCACTTTTTTGCACTTGTTTTGTAAAAATGACTATAAATAGTTAAAGTAGAGAAATGATATAGTAAGATAGAGAATAATGTAGATAAGATTTATCTACATTATTCTCTATCTTACTTTATCATTTTATCACTTTGACTATTTATTATCATTTTTACAAAACAAGTGCAAAAAAGTGACCGGGACATTTATTCGTGGATGGAGGGAGTACTTTAATTGGTGTATTTACTTGTCTATGAGTAGAACATCTTTTGTGGATATTTTGGTGAGATATTCAATTGATTTTCCGTATTAGCTCTTGCAGTTATTTGATTTATCCTTGTGCCTTCTATATTCAATTGATTAGAGTACTCGGGAGACGAAATAGTTGACTTGGAAAAGGGATAATTCACACTTTAATGCAATAGAACTCGGGAGAGTTGAGATTTCACGTGAGGTCATTGGTCTTAACGATCTTTTAGGAGTTAGGTCTAAGAATTAGAAGGGGACTTCAATTATTATACCTAATCTACAGATTTCTCATCCCGGGAGGGGGTTTAATCTAGTTAAGTGACCCACTTAATAACTCTAGAGACCGTAATTCAAGGAAGTCAATTGTGTTTTGAATCCTAAAATTCTACTTTCTTACGCCTGTTTTGTATCATATGTTTTTATGCTTTCTTTTAGTTGGTTATTTATTTTATGTCTATTTTATAAAATCAAACCAAAAATCTCGTGTCTCTAAATAGTATGTGATGCTTAGTATATGGTAGTCAGTTGCAATCTTATTCCCTGTGTTCGATATCCGGTACTGACCTTTAGCTATACTAGATCTACTCTGTATGCTTGTAGGTATTTTTAGTGTTAATAAATAGTGCATCAACGAGGAATCTTGTATCATTGTTGCTCGTTCTCCTTCTACTGATGTTGTTGCTTTGCTATATGATTCTATATTTTGCAGCTTTGGTCGGTTGCGAGGTGATGCTTCATATCCTTTCTCTCTTCTACATGTTGGTTTGTTATTTGCTGTGTCGTCTCCTTCGTTCTATCTATCAATGTATGTGTTGTTATCATTTGCGGATCCAACTTGTACCCAAAATATAAATCTTTAATCGAGAATTGTGATTGATTTTACAAAATTCGTGGGTGGTCTAGCGGCAGCTATGCTCCTTTACTCGTCATAGTTTTTTTAATTAATAAAGGATTATTAAATAATCCCTTTCGAGTTTTGTTTATTTATATGATGGGGCCAAAATAATACTCCCTCCGTCTCGGATAATTCGGGTCACTTTGACCGGGCACGGGTTTTAAGAATTGTAATGAAAAGTTGGTTGAAAAAGTTAGTGGAACGTGGGTCCTACATTTATATATTAGTTTTATAATAAAATGTGAGTAGGAATGAGTTAGTGGAATATGGGGTCCACTACTAAAAATGGTAAATGTGAAATGGGACAAATTATGTGGGATGGACCGAAATAGAAAACTGGGACGAATTATCTGGGACAGAGGGAGTACATGATAAATCAATTGTATTGAACGTAATTCATTGAATAATTTTATGTATACATAATCCTTATTTTACTTAGTATAGCCTTTATTACAAAAAATAAGTACTCTCTATGTTCCAAGTTACTTGAGTCATTTCTCGTTTTGGCTAAAAACAAAGCATTCTTTCTTTTACTTTATTATCTCTTCTACTTTATTTTATTTTATTTAACCCACTAAACACAACTTTTTTAAATCTCATGCCGAAAAATGCCTCAAGTAGTGTGGGACGGAGGGAGTACTACATATGTGTGAAATGTTGAGTTAACAAACTCAATTTTTTTCCAACTCTTTACCCCTACATTCTTCACACGCAACAAAGTAGCACGAAGCACATTCAAATCCGAGAAATGTAGACACATTCTTGTAGTGACAAAGATCGCATCGCCTCTTGAGAGTGATACAAGTGAAAGTGAGAGAGTGATTAGGGTGAATTCCATGCATCTCAAATCTGCCCCCTAGTTTCACATTTCTGTAGCAACCAGATGCATTCGCGACAGTGATACATCAAATCCTTGGGATACATTTCCACTTCACAAAACTCGCAGTAGAAATTAGAGGGATGGTCTAGAGAGGCATTGGAGGTGAGCAACAATGCGTGCTTATCCCACTCACGATCTGCTATACTCTTAGGCAGTAGAGCCTCGAAAGTAAATTATCTAAATCTACAGTCATCATAAATGCAATGATAATAATCCTCAATGAGTAGTAGAGACTTGTGATAAGGGTGAAGTGGATGTGTAATACACTAATATTTGATGGTAAAGATGCACACTGGATATCTATCTTTGTCTCACATTCTTCACACGTGTACCCTATCCCATTTGTGTAAACATTACACTGATCGCAACGCCAATACGAGATAGCATCCATAGACTTTGATTTAGGAAATGCATAGAGTGTGTAGTTATGGAAGTGACCATCATATGGTTGGGAGTTTGGATGTAAAGTATTGGGTAAGAAGAAACAAATGGGGTGGATGAAATATGTGCAAGGATAGGAAGTGGGTTAGTCAAATGGGTCGAGCTAACCCAGATCCACCATCAGTAAAACGAAGTGGCTCCAAGCCCAAACTTTTAAACTCAAGCCCATGCCCATACGCAGATAAGACCCATTACTACTAAGTGCTATTTTTGTCCTCTTTAGAATTCAATTTCTTCATAAATAATTGCAATAAAAAAAATTAATATACTCCTACATATCATGTAATTCTAAAATGACCCTATAGTGTTAAGTTCCAATCTAAATATAGCCTTAGGATTAACTTGATGGACGGATTAGATTTGTTGTTTAGATGATTCTCCGTATTACATTATTATGGAATCCGATTTACATTATAGGGGTATATTTGGAACATCTACAATATGAATCGGTTTTCAAAATAGAAGTTCCGAAATGAGCGCGATTTAATTTCCACCGACCTCCCACATCTCCTCACTCTTGATTTCTCTCCCCTTTTCAGCCCATTCACTCCAAAACCTAGTTCGACTTCTCCACGCATTCAACGCTTTTCTCTACACATTCAACCCCAGGCGATTTCGTTTCCACTTTTCACGGCGGCGGTGAAATTGAAGTGGCCATTCTTCGACTTTTTTTGAGGTAATTTACAGACTGCGTTTCTTTAATTAAACGGCTCTTTTGAGTATTGAATCGGTTGAATCCACTCTTTTAGAACAGAGGTTGTATTGTTTGATTAAATTATGATTTCAGTAAAGTATTTTTTTAGGTTGTATTTTTTGGTTACATTATGATTTCAGTAAAATATGATTTATGTTGTTAAAGATTGTACTTACAGTGTGTATTAGCACACGTTTCGATTTTGAAAAGTGATTACATTGTTTAGTACTCCCTTCGTCCGCGAATAGGAGTCCCGGTTGAGTTGGGTGCGAGTTTTAAGAAAAGTTTGAGTGTAATAATTAAAGTGTGTGATAGTGGAATGTGGGACCCATTTATATTATTATTTGCTTTATTCTTTGGAATAATGAAATCTAACATTAAGATAGAGAGTGAGAAATTGCAATCAAAGTGGATTAAAATTAATTGCGGCTTCTAAATTAAGGGAACAATGAGGTCATTTTTTATACTCCCAAGATAAAATGTCTAACCAGGACTCCTAATGGCGGACGGTTGAAAATGGTCAACCGGGACTCCTATTCACGGACGGAGGGAGTATAACTTTGGATAGGTTGCTTGCTTGTTTGTTTGATTTGGGTTATTTTGAATTCTACTAATCCAGGTTGTAATGTTGTGGTGATTCAGTAATATCCGATGGAAAAGGTAGAACGTGGTAAAAAGAGGGTGACCATTCAAGGCCATTTAGAAACCCGCAGAAGGTATAGCTATGTTTTTGTTTACATTATTGACAAGTTCCTGTAACATTATCCACATGTATAACAAAATAATGTATTCTAGATTTATCAACAATGTAACTTAATATGTAATTTAGTATGCGACCATTCAAGGCCATTTCGAAAATCCACATATGGTAAGGGTTGTAACTCTTCTTGCTGTTACTAACATATAGTCATGATACATTATCAAATTTATTTATATTATTGATAAATACTTGTTACATTATCTGAATGTAGAATGAAAATTGTAGTCTTGATTTTGTTACTAATGTAACTTACATTACATTATAGACCCAATTAAGACATTAAAACAGTTTACATACACAAATCTATATACATTATTCAATTGGTGATGCAAAATTATGTGTTATAAGCATAATTATATGGTAATACATATTGTAATCGTCCATGTTTTATGTACTTATATATAGGGTCCAAGAGGGCAAGAGTAGTTGACATTGATGATGATTCTTGGGATGATTTCATTCCCGTAGCAGCCGCTAAACAATACCGAAACGAGATGGAAGAGTAGGAAGCGAAGATGGAGGAAGATGATGCACGGGACGGGGTTCGCCCAAAAAAGAGAGAGAAGATGTATTGTATTTCCGGAGAACATCAAAGGAATACGTTGACATGATTACAAAGCTAAATCCCCCGAAAGATTGAAGTTGTCCATGAGCTCGGGTTTGGAGGTATTGTGGACTACAAAATACTAGAGATACCTAGAGAAATGGCCCATTGGATACTTCCTATATTCAACAGGGAGCGGTGCAGGATACAATTTTTAGATGATGAGTTTGTTCGTATCACATAGGATGACGTGCATCTTACTTTCGGCTTTCCAAAGGGCAATGGCCTGATGGACCAAAGAACTAAATAGATAGATTTCGCATTCCAGGAAGAAATAGCGAGCCAGCTAATAATGTATTCTTGATTTATGAATAATGTAACATATTAAGTTGTTTGCTGGCATTATTTGCATATCCTTTGTTTCATTATGTACCACTTAGTGATACATTATCCAGTAGGCAACTGAGAATAATGTATAGCATGGTTGTTAACATTGTTGTCATGCGTATGAGCTTTGGAATGTGTGTTTGTGATATATGTTACATTATTAAGCCAAATCAGTACATTACAACAATTTTAAAACAATAATGTATGCTAATAAAAACAATAATGTAAACAGGATGCGTCTTCATGTTGTTGTTAATTTTAATACAATAATGTATGATAATAAAAGCAATAATGTAAACATGATGCATCTACATGTTGTTGTTATATACATTATTCAGTTGGTGCTGCAACATTATGCGCTTTCAGCATAATTATATTTTAATACGTTTGTGAACTATAGTACTCTGAAGAAACATTATGCACACACTCTCTCTCTCTTCCGTTAAATTTATCTTTCGCTCCATCTCTTTCTCCCCCAATTTTACTTATTTTTCCTCAGTCTCTGTAAAAATGGTAAACATATAGCTTGCATCGACCTCATCAATAATAATTTCTACAAGTATAAGCTCATTTCTATTAGCCGAATTTCACTCGAAAGAAACAATTTAGCCGTCAACTTCTTATTCTTCGGAGCGGCACCAGCGTGACGGAGGGAGTGACCATGTTGGATTTCTGTCGGAGGCATAAAATATACTTACAATCTTCTATTGTTGATAATAGCAAATTAGAGTTCGGAAAAAAAAATTGATTAAGTTGTAAAAATTGATTGTATTATGACTAAAATACAATCTTCCTATTGTGATTCATAAAAAATTGATTAATCTTCCATGGCCTCCGAGACGTTCTAAAACATTTCCTAATCAACTATCATGACTAAAATACAATCTTCCATTGATGAATCACGGCGCAGAGATTCTTACTAGATGATGAAGGACGGCGTGGAGATTAAGTTAACGAAAAAAAAAATCTCAAGGCAAAAATTATTTTCCCAAAATGATTTGCTTTCAATTAAAGGGGAGAGAATAAAATCATGAAGTGGCGTGAATCATGGAATGGTAGTAACCGAATCAAATATCATATGCCATTCTTACCCTTTTTTGATTTTAATACCTATTTAAAAACAAATAAAAGAGAGCCATATGATCCGTTGGATTGATAAAATAAATGGATGAGATCAACATGGATATTTGTCATTAATTGGGTTATGGATTTAAGCACTCCCATATCTATATATATATATATATATATATATATATATATATATTATATATAGGGATATGATCATATCATAACTCATATTTATGGTGATAACCTAATAACCCTCATTTTATGGACGAAAAATATCTTTTTATGGAACATAATATCATTTTATGGAATAAAAGTATCATTTTATGCATGCTGAAAAAATATCATTTTATCGTGTATAATATCATTTTTAGTAAAAATGATACTTTTGACCCATAGGGGTGCGATCATATCATAACTCATATTTATGTGATAACTTAATAACCCTATCATTTTATGGGTCAAAAGTATCATTTTTACTAAAAATGATATTTATATATTAGAACTACAATTGGAAATAGAATTAAGGTCTCGTAAATAACTTAACCCTTCAAAGTTCAAATGTAACTATTTATAATTTATACTACTCCACCCGTCTCCTAAAAATGATAAACTTTTTCCTTTTTGATCCGTCTCTTAAAATAGAAATTTTTAATTTTGAGATTTTATTTTCTTTACCCATTTTCCACTAACACACGTTTCTTTCTATCTCTCTATTATTTTGTCAATTTTACAATAAAATCTCTGTCGTTTCAAAAGTTTCTATTTTTAGGGAACAGAGGGAATAGTATTTAAAACTCCATCTGTCCCCAAAAAATTGACAAACTTTTAAATGACACGAGTTTTAATATGCAATTAGTAAAGTAAGATAGAAATGAGAAAAGGGTCGGCCTGCTTATTCAGCCGGTTCCGGTTGTAACCGGTCCGGTTGACCGGTTAACTGGTTTCAAATTTTCATAAATCCTAGAATTGGAACCGGGACTAAAACTGACCGGTTCCGGTTCCGGTTCCGAACCGGACCGATATATAATTTTAATCTGAATTTATTTATAATTTTTAAATACTAATTCAATACTAATAAAATAATAATCCAACACCTGGAAATATAACAAATAATACCTACAAATTCGAACAAATACAAGAAAAATTATAAACCAACCATACAATAATATTCATATATGGGTAAGAGTGATGTCAAGGGTAGTAGGTCAGACTAGTTTATGATGGCAGTTCTTTTATAAAAAAGGAGTTCTAAAATTTAGCATTTTTTTAAAAGCAGTTTTAAAATTGAATATCATTTTCCTTTTTTTTGCTAATAAATATTCAATGGAATTTCCAATACTAATTGATATTGTATTAGTATAGTTCTTTTGGAAATTAAAAACAAACTTATGATGTTCATAAAAAATAGATTGGGGAAATAAGTGTAGATTCAAAGCATCACGGTTTAAACATTTTAAATACTTAAGAAAACAGAGCTCCAAAATATAACATCGTTTAAATCTTAAAATCACTCAATGTTTCAAATTATTTTATTACAATTCAATATTAATACAATTAAGTTAGATTTACTAGTATATTTAATTATAAAGAAATAAAATTGAATTGTAATCCAGTTCCCGGTTAGGAACCGGTCGGATTCGGTTTGAACCAGAACCGGTTTATATAAAAAGTTGGAATCGGAACTGATTTTTCGGTTTCTGGTTTCTCAATTAACTGGCCGGTTCTAGTTAACCGAGAACCGGGGAACCGTTTAAGCACCCCTAGAAAAAAGTAAGTGAGAGAGGAAAAGGTAGTACAATGAGTGTTAGTGGATTGTCGGGTCTACATTAAAAATGATACTCACGTCCCATAAAAATATTTACACTTTCCATTTTCATCCTTCCCACAAAAATATGTGCATTCCATTTTTGAAAAGTTATATCAATTTAATAATGTAGGTTCCACCGTCCACTTACACTACCTTAACTACTATTATCTTCCTCTCTCTTACTTTACCGTACCATTCTCCCACTCTTTCTTACTTTACCAATTTTGTTTTAATTCCCGTGCCATACCCATTGCCTATATTTTTATGGGACGGAGGGAGTATGTATGATTATTATTTGTTGAAAAACTTTCCATATTTAGACTTTGTAATTTTTGGGGATAACCCAAAATGATAAAATTAGTCTATTTTTTAGGGACGGTAAAAAATTTCAAAAATACATTAGAGGTAGTATTTTTCAAAAAAATCGATTTATGTGATTAAAGGTAGTATTTGATAAAATTCAGGGGCAATTTGCAATGACATGTCAAGTACAAAATACAACGTGGATACTTTTTTTTTTTTTGGAAAATACATAAATCATTCAAAATGTTTCATTTTTTATCGTATTAATACAAAAGGTTTGAAGTTTACATAAATTATAGAAAAAGTTTCATTTGTGTTTCAATTTAGTACATTCCGCTATATGTGTTAAGTACATTCCGCTATATGTGTTTAGTATATTCTAGTATTCCGTGTGATGATAAAATGTTGTTTGGCTGTTGGTGAAAAACTATTCTAACTCGTTGGGACATATTCGTGATCTGAGTTGCTTAACATGTTTCCGATATTGTGGGATGTTGGAGTCCTAAGTCATACTCCCTCCGTCCCACACAGATAGTCCCACTTTGACCCAGCACGGGTTTTAAAATATTTAATGAAAAGTGAGTTGAAAAAGTTGGTGGGATGTGGGGTCCTACTTTTAAAGTATTAGTTTTATAATAAAATGTGAGTAGGAATGAGTTAGTGGAATATGTGGTCCACTACCAAAAATGGTAAAAGTGAAATGGGATAAACTTTGTGGGACGGAAGGAAATGGAAAAATGAGACAATCTTTGTGGGACGGAGGGAGTATATTTCTTGGGTCTAAACATGATGTTCTAAAATGATGCAAGGATGTAGTTGGACTTGCCTTGGTTGATGATCCTTGATGGTTGGAAACTCCTTTTTGCTGTTGGCTGTCCCACTCCCTTCAAGTTCTTATGACTTGTGAGAATTTTGGAGGTTGAAAAGAGCTGAGGAGTGATGTGGTGGTAGCTGTATATATTGCCATATCCCTTGGCTTGATCTTCTCTTTTAAGGAAGGGAGCTTTAAAAGCATCCATGCCTATTTAGTGAAAGAAGTATCAGCTGTTTGACAGCTTCCTTGCTCTTCTATTTCATTTTGCAGGTACCTTAAAGGGGCGTAAGGATTATGACGGCATGACAGTATTATTAGAGGCCTAAAGCACTAGAGTACGTCCTATATTTTGGTTTAAATTCTTGGTTTTTTGACTTAGATGATTGTTTTGATTTTTTTATATGAAACATAAATATGGTTAAAATCATTAATTATGGCTATCAAAGCCAAGAGCATAAATTTGAAGAGATAGATATACTATCACACCCCTTTTCAACTGATTATTTATCGTAATAAGATAGTTATTTTGTGTTTACTTTGATCGGGCCGTCTATTTAACACGGGCCACACTTATATTTTATCTAGATTACCAAATGCCCATTTAAAGTTGATAACTAGCTATCTTACCTTATCTACCCTTACCCAACTGATGATGCTCGTTTCATGCATGTGTTCCGTGGAAAAACTATACTCAAATCCATGAACTAACGTCTATTTTTGAGACAAGTGTGTGTGAAATCCGCCATTTTCAGAAGAAGGAACTAACCAGTTGGGCAGACGAACGAATCAAGAAAAGAAGGCAAAAACTACGGCACTGAGTTGATCAAGTAAAAAATTAAGCAGAGCCAGCAGGAGTTTTGCATTGAAAGATAGTGCTAAAGATCCCACCACCAATTGTGAAGGGTAGGAACGACATTTCAGAGAGGTGGTACCCTAGGGATGAGAGCCCTACGCCTCTCTATATAAAAGAAGCCCGGCACAAGAGAAAGGGGATCCCAGCCAGTAGTTAGATGGGGGGTCTCACAAGCTTTCTTAGTTAGGATATCTTTAGGAATTCAGCTCTCTTTTAGGGCTGAAATCGGAGGTCTTGCACTTCATCTTCTTGAATTCGTCGCACACACACACTTGGTCCTCACTTAGTTTAGTTTAGTTGGTATTTGGTGGTGGTTTCTTGCATTTTCAACTTTCGGTTATGTATTCCACTCCGAGAAGGGGTGATGAAACAATTTACTGCTTTCTTTGTTTGTTTTCAGTCTACTTTCGATGTTATCGACTTTTGATGTTTGACTTGGTTAATCTGAAGTTATGTTTCCATTTCCAGCTTCTGCGTTCTGTTTCATGCATGATATTTCTTATCTGCCTTCGTTTTCCCTTCTATGTCGCTTGTCTTAGCTCAAAAATATCTTGTTCTGTTTTGATTTGGTCAGATCTGATATTTTATGTTTAGGAGTCCTTAGGATGTTTAGATCTAGCAGTTTATGTTTCATTTCTGCAAGATTATGGGTTATTTTTCTTGTTTACGTGATCGTAGCTTAGATCTTAGGAGTAGATTTAATTTTACGAGTTGTTATGATGTTTCGTGTCTTGTAGCTTTTCAGATTTGTTCTTTACTCTGTTTTCCATGTTGATTTTGTGAAGAAGATGAAGTTGTTAGAAAGTTTTTACTTTACAGTGCTTTTTCCAGGGAACAGTCCTCGTTTATTCTGTTTGTCCATTTATGGAAAGTTTATTTAAGTTGATCAAGTAGTTTAGTTTCTTCCTGCAAGTGGATCAGTTTAGTTAAGTTTATTTTTCCAAAGTCTAGTAGTTTAACTTAACCCACCCCCTAGAAGCGTGGTAGCAGCCATCCTCTAGTCGTGTCATGCAAACAAATCTTCAAACGCCTAATCTCTGTGAGATCGATCCTTACTTCCCTATACTAGTTAAATAGTATTGTGGGTTAAGGTTTTGAAAACACGCTTTTGCACTCTTCTTTTCATCTCACTCGAGTAGGAGTAAGTCAAGTTGATTAGCCTGAGTTTTAACTGGATCCACTCACTGGCAGAGTTTATTAATGAAATAATGTATCCATTTTAAAACATATACTCCCTCCGACCCAAAATACTTGAGTCGTATTCCATTTTGGGTTATCCCAAGTTACTTGAGTCATTTCTCTTTTTGGCTAAAAACAAAATATCTAATCACACATACTTTATTCTTTGTTTTACTTTAGTCTCTCTTCTATCTCCTACTTTATTGTTTCCTCTATTTTATTTAATTCATTAAACATAATTTTCTTAAATCTTGTGTAAAAAAGAAACGCCTTAAATAATATTGAATGGAGGAAATATAATACTATCAAATAGATTGGTCAACCCATGACTGGTCAACTGTTTTGTCCACATATTGGATCGTACGAATTCCAACAGATCCCGGTGAAAATTGCTTATGTTTATTGTTTTTCTGACTAGTGTACTTACAACATGAGTACATAATTTACACTATACAATTATATTTACAATTATATTTACAATTATTTTAAAGCGGACACTGACATTTAACTGAAATAACAAGCGGCTAGTAATCTCATAGTATATGAATCTGTTTACATTGATGAATCCAAGTAGTTGATCCTAATTAAGTTTGTGCATTGGCTGAATTAAAAAAGAATAATGATAATGAGGTTGTAGTTGTTCTTAGACGGTGATGCAAATAAACGAAGAAAAGTACGAGAATGACTGAACTGGTAATAAAGAACTCAAACTATTGAGAATTTCGGAGTACAAAACTCAATGTCAAAATATATAATCAAAGTCTATCTTTGAAGATCAACAATGAAGCCTTTATATAGGCAAAGGGAAATCCTAAACTTATAGAAAGAAAATAACTAAGAAATCCTAAATTTGTGTAAAGAAAATAACTAAAAAGATAATAAGCAAAAATAACTAATATTTTTTCCATCTCCTAATTCTATTAACTAGGAAATAAATAAAACCAAAAATATACTTTTCTTAGTCTCTAAGACTTGTCTTCTATAACTCAGACGGAATTAACAATTGAAAGACTTTTTGTGATTCCTTTGGCAAAACCTATGTAGATTGGATATATTAGAAATGAACATATGGTTAAACCGACGCATTGAATATTTATTGATAATAAATTAGCATGAATGAAAGCAAGTGTAGAAACAAGTAATTGAAATACTAGTAGTAGAAATTAATTAAAGGCCAGGGGTAAATGGCACATTCGTGGCGGGCAGCCACGAATTGGCGTCAATGAAATTCCCCGGCGTGAACTGTGCGGCGACGGATGGGCTGGTGATGACGTGATAATTGGTCCAATTGACCCGATTGGCGGTGGAGGAGCCGGGACCCGTATTGGCATACTCGGCGTAATACAAGGTATCCAAACCGACGGTCCCGTCCCACGGAAGCCAACCAGCTGGGTCGATCAAGCTATCGAGCTCGGTCTTCATGAACACCGTCCGCGAGTACTTCTTCCACGGGCGGCCCAGATAGGACTTGACGGATCCCTGAACGGGCTGGAGGTCCGGGGCAGCGGTGACCCGGGAGTTGTGGATGATGATGCCTGTTTTTTGGGTCGCCTCGGTCCGGCTCTGCGCGGTGATGGTGTTGCTCTTGTGGTAATGCAGGTAGATGTTGCAGTTTTGCAAGACGACAGCGGCGTTGCCGAAGATGAAGTCGACTGTGCCGTAGATATCGCAGTTGCGGTAGAACTGATTTCGGGCGTGGACGTAGAGGGTGTCTTGGTACCCTTCAAAGCTGCACTGATAGAACACGGAATGCTCGGAATCCGAACGCAGAGCCACGGCCTGCCCGTTCTCCGGCCCCGCCGTGTTCTGGAATGTGATGCCACGGCCGATGAACCCGGCTCCCTCAACAGCTGCGATTTGCTTGTCAAATTAATCACTAATGTTTTGCTAGTATATATATTTAAAGTCTTACAGTACGTATTTTGACATCTTTTTCCATAAATGGAAATATGATATCTTTAATGGGACAAATTAAAAAGGAAAATAAGTACATGTTTACGAACCAAAAAGTAGAATAAAAAAAAAAGTGCATTTAAATGACATACCAACAGTGGGCGAATTGAAGGTGGTGTAGCCGGTGGAGTTGCTTCTGCTTCCGGTGATAATAGTCCTCCCAATTCCGTCACCCAACAACATAACATTCACCAATTTCTCCCCAATTTCAACATTCTCTTTGTACGTTCCCGCCTTCACATACATCACATACCTCCCGCTTCCCGACCGATTCGCTGCGGCTGCCACCGCTTCCCCCACCGTCGTAAAATCTCCAGACCCGTCCTGCGCCACAACCACATCCGCCCAGGGGTGGATGACTGCAGCAGCTCCAGATCAGCGGAAGGAACCCACCCTGGAAACCCTTCTCCATCACTCACCGGCGAAATAGACATACTATCATCAGATGTAGAACTCAAAGCTAGGGTATTGCTCAACAGCAAACTCACATTGTTAGACAATATGGGAACACAGTGAAATAATCTTGTATGCCGAAGTCAGCGAAGCCGTCTTTGCACGTCTCCAAATTGGTGAGCGCCACGGTCAGCCTCCTCTGCATGTCGGCCGTGGTGTCAACGGTCTTGTTGAGCTCGTGGCTAGTTTTCTCATAGAATTTGACGCAGTCGGCCCATGCTGCCCTTTCCCGAGCAGAGCGACACTTGGGGCCAAGTTGCTGGAGCCCACTCAGCACGTGTATGCTGCGGTCAAGGGCCATCTGCAACGACATCTTCAGGAAGTCGGGCTTTTCATGTATGGAGGAGATGTCGTATTTAGGGTTTTGAGTGAGGAAATACTCACACGGTTCAGGGTTTGGGGTTTGGCTGCACCATGAGATGGCCGCAGAGGCAGAGGCTGATGCACACATAAATGAAATCATCACAAACTGGAACATGGCTAGTAGTATTATTTTCGCCATTACTGTGCTGGTGTTTTTTTATGCTTTCTTGTCTCCACTTAGGGGTGTTTAAATAGGGAGGGGCTCGGGGTTAATTTCATCATGTTTACGCTTAGATTAATATGATCAGCTTGATGACAAATTAATTTGATCATGATATGATGAGGTTGATGACTAGAATTAATATATATGGATATCTTTTTTGTGTTTATGGAAATAAATATGGATCATGTTTAACTATCGAGTTCATATGTAAGATTTTAATTAGAAGATTATTATGGTGGATGTATTGTGAGTTAAGTTTGACGTGGATTTACTAAGTAAAACTAATCCAAGCTAGCATGGGCGTTGCTACTGTTTTAACTTATATTTACAAATGGAATATTCTATGGCCCCGTTCGGATAGCCAGATTCATGCACAGATTGAGTGCAATCTGATGTTCGGTTGGTTCAATTCTATGTCGTTCAGGCCCGAAACAGATAGTCTAGGCCCGAAAAAGGCCCGCATCCATAGTAGAATTACTAGCTTTAATCCCAGACAAATCATCTCACCCCCTACCCTCCGACTATTTTGTCTGCCGCCTTTTACCCCTTTTCTGTCTATTATTAACACCTCCTTTTCTCTCTTTTTTTTTTTAAATTGAGGGTGATATTAACAATTGATTTTATTTCTCTTGTTTTTTTTCTATGGAGGGTGGTATACGAACAGTTACGTAATAGAAAATAAACATTAACATTTGATTTTATTTAAATAAATAAGTTTATTTTATAATTAATCAAATTTAATTATTTGACATTTCTGCTAAAATGAGATGTGTAATAAAAAAAAATGAATGGCCACCAAATTATCTTAAAATAAACATTATAGGCAGACAATAAATGAAATTAAAATAAGCACTGCCAAAATTATCTTAAACATAATCTAAGCAACCAAACAATAATATAAAATGCAATACTAATTTAATCTTGGACAAAGCCCATCTTAGCCTATCCTAGACTACATCTTATAACTATTTAGTCCAACAAACCGAACGGCCACTATGATGATCGATCACCTCTGACCTCCCAATTATATACTAATATACACGTGTATTGATTTATGGACTAATATCCACTATTTCGAATTGTATAAGATCGATTACACTTAAATAACTATATAAAAAAATATAGGTAATCCCTAAATCTTTGAACTCCGAAATAAAGCAAGTGATACTACCTAAATATAAATATGCAATAGTTAGAAGGGTCGCTGATGAGTTTAGTGAAGAAATCATATTAGGAGAGGTTGATATACTAAGGAAACAGTTGAAAGAAACTAGTTATAATCGGACAGCGGATCACAATCAATATACATATGTTATGTATAGAGAATAAAATTTTCGACGAGGATACCAAATTCTTATTTGGTGCGATTAATTATGCAATTAATGTAGACTTTAAAGTTAAATACTGTCCTAAAAATATACTATCAATTTCAACTTTTACTTAAATTAATGGCTTCCCATTATTGAAGGTGTATTTGGTGGTCTGTTCTTCTGTACGAACAACATGATTCTATGTAGCGAACATGCCAAGAAATTCTATTACAAAAGCAAAAAAACTACTCCATGAATTACTATTTGGGCCAATCCTGATTTCCGATCTATTAAATTGGATTTTACTTACGTCTTCTCCACAAATCATTTCTAATATTGAAGTTCGAACACAAAGTTCGCTTGAATAAATTAAATCATGTAAAAATGTCGCACATTAAGTTACCATGTATTTTCTCGGCAGGCTGCCGAGTGGCCCGCTTGACTACGTAGTAGCAGTGGCGGATCTATGTAGGAGCAAAGGGTACAGCTGTACATCCAAAATTCTCCAATAATACCATATAAAATGTCCCCCCAATGACAAAACTTTGGAAGTTGCCTAGCGGTAGAGTACTCATATTTCTCCTGCTAGACACGCAGAGTCAAGTCCTCTCAAAACCATTTTCCCTTTAGCGTCCTTTCAATATTGAAAGTTATTTTTCTTCTCAATGCAATCATTTTTTAACACCTTTTCTATTACTTATACATTTAAAATATACTCCAATGCTTTTAATTTTCTCTTACGAAACATGTTTCAATTTCTGCTAATGTTTTAACGTTTTTATCAATTTTATATTGTATTGTTAAGCATCTTAGTTCTTTTCAATAGATTCAATTTTTTATATTTTTTATTTCTAATGTATTTATAATTTCAAATGCATATAATTTTCTCTTATTATATTCAATATTTTTCTAATACATTTTTTATTTTATCATTTCTCAATTAGTTTGTTAAGCATTTTCGTTCTTGTTTACATTTAAAATTTTTATTTTTTATTTCTAATATATATTTTTCTATTTTCTTAAAACAATTGAAACTTTTATTAAATAAGTCGAAAGATGATTTCTCATTAAAAATAATGCACACGGTAAAAGTTAAAGAGTAGTAGTGGTGGTGTAGTAATAGTAGTTTTAGGTTAACAAAATAACAAAAAATTTATCAAACTTTTAAGTTGGTATGATTATTTATCGCATCCCCGTGTTGAAAATTCTGGATCTGCCACTGTGTAGTAGTGAGTCGCCTGGACTGTTCTGACATTCTGAAAAGCATGCAATTCTCGTAAAACGAACATAACTTTCTCCACAAAATTCCTATTAAGATGTACTCCCTCCGTTCCATAGTAATAGGGGCGTTTTTCCATTTCCGTCCGTTCCATAGTAATAGGGGCGTTTTTCCATTTCCGTCCGTTCCATAGTAATAGAGTCATTTCCCTTTTTAGTAAAAGTCAACACATTTTTCCACACCTACTTTACTCTCTCTTACTTTTTTCTATCTTCATTTCTCTACCTTTTTCATTTTCCACTTTTTCTCTCTTTACTTAACTCACCTAACACAATTTTTCTTAATCTTCGTGCCGAAAAGTTTTGCCTCCATTACTATGGAACGGAGGGAGTACAAGATATTTGCGCGAAGCTCTTTCAAAGACTAAGAGATTGATATCCATTACAAGCTATTTAGAAATTAGAATTGTATTTTTCCCTTCAAAACTCAACGAACTTGTCTAAACATCCAATGGGTGTATAGTTGACTCAAATGCATAATTTAAGCTACGAAACTGAACAATAAACACGTCAATCTACTAATCAAAAACTACTCCTTCCGTCCCGCTTAAGATGACACGTTTTCATTTTTAGTTTGTCCCAATTAAGATGACACATTTACTTTTTTGGTAACTTTCTCTCTCCAATTAATACACTCAACCACTTTTTCTCACTCCCATTAAAATATTCACCTTTCTTTATCTCTCTACTTTAAAACTTACACTCACCTTCTCTCTCTCCAATTAAACACTTTAACCAATAACTCCTAAAATCCCGTGCCGGCTAAGCAATGTGTCATCTTAGCCGGGACGGAGGGAGTACAAAATAACAAGTTTATCAATCAACCTCATCTCAAAATTAACAAACTGCGATAATTACCTTTTGTTGTACAATTGTCGAGATCAATCCTATGACCTGAAGAAGTATCTATGATTATTTTTTTTGGCAGAAGAGATGTGTGGAGATGGTGGGAGGGGTTATTACTAATTGTGACTCAGTTGTTTTGGCAAAAGTTAATTTATTTTCAGTTCTTATTATTTAATTGAATCATTTACCGTTCCCATGATACATTAAAAACATTATTGTTTAATGATATTTTTATTAGTAAAAAGGCTGAAAATGTGGCACTAACTAGTATACTCTCTCTGTCCAATTAAAAATGAAACGTTTTCTTTTTTTGGCATTGTATCATTACAAATGAAACGTTTCCAAAAATGTAAATAACTCTATCTCTACTTTTTCATCTCTCTTACTTTACTTTCTTTTCATTAACTCACAAAAAACAACACTACATAAAATCATGTGGCGATTCCCAAATATTGCATATTTAATGAGACAGAGGGCAGTGGCGGATCCAAAAATTTATATTCAAAGGTACGAGTCATATGATGCATCATTATAACATATCAACAATAAAAACTAATACTAAAAGCAATATATTTTGACATATTATACTCCCTCCATCCCCGATTAAGAGTTACACTTTTCCATTTCGGTCCGTCCCCAATTAAGAGTCACACTTCATTTTTACCATAAATAGTAAGTAGGTTTCATATTCCACTAAATTCACTCACATTTTATTATAAAACCAATATAAAAAATGGGTCCCACATTCCACTAACTTTTTCAACCAACTTTTCTTTACATTTCTTAAAACTCGTGCCGGGTCAAAGTGTGACTCCTAATGGGGGACGGAAGGAGTAATATTTTAGAGTCATAGACATTTCAAAATACAAAAATAAACTACATTATATCTAATTTCTTTTCGACGAGTCTTCATTTCTTCAAAACGATTCGCTATATCGTCATCGGATACTTGTAGAAACACATCTTTCTCAATGAAAGTGACCAAACAATCATTCAAAGGTTGATCACACATACTATTTCGCAACTTATTCTTCACAAACGTCATTCCAGAAAACACTCTCTCTACACTTGCAGTGGCAACCGGAAGAATCAAAATCAACTTGATAAGCACAACCACACGCGAATAAATCACATCTCTTTTTGTTTCAACAAGCTTCACCAAAAGAGGACTAATATCTCGCAAATTCTGAAAGTCTTTATCACTTTCCATATCTCCAATGAATCTTCAAGTTGGCACTCAAGGTCTATCAAATCAATGTTTGAAAAATCAAAAGGATACAAGTGGCAAGTTTGATTACCTTTTCCTTGTCAAAAGAAGAAAAGCCATCTTTAGGATTGAAGCAAGACATACATCTAATCAACTCCATATTAACTTCATCGAATTGGTTATCAAATTCTTGAAGTAATAAGTCAATCACTATTATAAACACATCAATACGAAAATGATAAAGATGTGAAACTATCATGAGTTTTTACCATTTTGGATATAAATTGTCGAAAATTGGATTATTTTCTCATCACTTTTTATTTTATTTCCTGCGCACATGTCATTACAAAATTTCGGTCAAAGTCATTATTGACCATTCAATTCAACTAATGTGCATTCACAACAATTATAACTACATCAAACACAACTTATCATAGAAGATCAAAATTTTAAGTTAAAACACAATAATTTACAATCCAAAACGACAAGTAAGCATTACAATTTATAAAAATTAAATACTAGCACATTTAATATTCTATAATCCCTAAAATAATATCCTCATCCACAGATAATTAGAGGCATGGTTGTTTTCAATTCACTCCAATTCTAAAGATAGAGTCAACGAGTCATAAAGTCTAAAGCATTATTCTATTTTGCACAAGCTGCCAAAATCGCTAAATTATTTAATGAACTAAGACCATCGCCAAGGATATACTAAAACCTAAAATAGGATAAGTATTTAGCTCCAATAGTACTCAAAAACCAATCCTATTTTTGGTTTTTGAGAAAAAAATACCTATCTTTAGATTTACACTAAACCAAAACCTAAAAAATCTCAAATTTTGTGAGTAAAAAAAGCATAATATAGAGAATATTCTTTTAAGTTTGAATTTAGTGTAAATAATCGGAGTAAAATCAATATTTAGTGTGAGATTTTCACTAAAATGAGTTTGAGTTTAGTGGAATGGTTGGAGATGCTTTAACCGTTCACGCTCATATTAATTTACTCACCTTCTCAACAAAGAACAAAGTTTAAGAGGAAAATTGAGGCGGCGACTCACTATGCATGTCCGTCACTCGGCAGTCAACGGAAGAAGGCAAGAAACCGGAGGTGGAGGGCGGTAGTAAGCAGAAGCAGGCAAGAAACAGAAGCAGTCGGCGGTGGCAGACCCGTTTTCAATTGGGATTGGGCAGTAGATTTTTTACTTTTACCATTATGTAAAGATCCTTTGAACTAAAATTGAGTTTTTACACTCTTTTACTTATTAATGTAGTTTGTTTCTTTCCCAATATTTATTGGAGGGATGTCGAATATGGGGACATTTTATATATTATTAATATAAAATGAGAATTTATAGATAAACATACTTTATCCGTCAATGAAAAATAGGGCACATTTGTCATTTTTTGTTGTCCATGAAAAATAGGGCACATTAAAAAAGAGAAAATTTTCAACAACTTTTCTCTTAGTTTTTTCCCTTCTCTCTTAGAGCATCCACAATAGGGACGGACATCCCAGCGGACAAGCCCACAGACATCCCGAAAACACATCATGCCATGTCATAAGGACATTCCCTAGGACATCTCGACGGACAATCACAATAAACAAAATTCACAAATTCACAAATACGCAATTTACGGAATTAAAATTTCGACACGAATACGGACGGAGAAAGTGCAATAATAATTTTATTAAATTAAAAAAAATCAACATAATACAATTAAAAAAACGATTCAAACAAAGTACATGTTAGTATGCCTTGAATCTGTATGTTTGCCGCTAGCCGAACGGGATCTCGCTGCCCGGTCAGCGAGTCAGGGGGTCAAGGGGGGCGGTCGCTCGTCCGTGGTACAAATGAAATGAAGTGGAACGAGCCGTATGTATAGAGTTTTGGGGAAAAAAATCAAAAATTGGGATGTCTGTCGGGACATCCGTCGAGTCATCACAATAGAGGATGAGACGACGGACGTCTGCTCACACCTGCGAATGACCTCTCGTCCTTCGTTTTCGTCCATCATCGGCTCGTCCATCGCAATAGTGGACGTCCCGGACGGACGACCCGCTTGCAGGTCGGTTGTCCGCCAGGACGTCCGCTATTGTGGATGCTCTAAACTAATAATATGGACCCCACATTCAACTTAATTGTCACTCTTGGAGTGGGCACGGGTTTTAAGAAATACAACGAAAAGTTGGTTGGAAAAGTTAGTAGAATGTGAGACCCATTTTTTTATATTGATTTTACAATAAAATGTGAGTGAAGTGAGTTAGTGGAATGTGTGACATACTTACCATTTATTTATCGTAAAAATGATGTGTGACAATTAAGTTGGAACAGACCGAAATGGAAAAGAGTGACAATTAAGTTGGGATGGAGGAAGTTATTTTTTTCCCTTCTCTCTTACTTTACCAATTCTACATTAAAACTCGTGTCATTCACAAAGTGTCTTATTTTTCATGGACGGAGGAAGTATAATATACTAGAATTTTTTTAGAATTTTTTTTCGGTACACTCGTACCCCTTTGCTCCTTACTTCCTCCACCACTGACGGAGGGAGTATTGTTTTGCGTAGTTTATTAATGTAGAAACAAACATCACTATTTCAACTTATCCCTACGATTCAATCTCTACGCCTCGATATCTGAAGGCGCTTGTTAGGATGGATCAGTTGGGATATCCTAACTTTCGTTTCCGACGCAGAGATGTGGATTGACTGTGACTTTATGGTTGTTCTCTTTATTCTTGTTCTTCCTTTTGTTCATTGGGTTCCTAGTTTAGTTTTAATAGTTTGGATTATCCCGACTTGTGGGAACTTTAACTTATTTTCTCTTCATGTTCTTGTTTTGAATTCTAGTCACTTTTGGGCTAGTATTATGGTTTGGAATTTTATATTTTAATTTTATTCACGGATTGGGAGTCTGCCTAAATCCTCACCCACTATGCATGGGTGCTTTTGATTAAAAAATATAAAATAAAATATATATATATAAAACCTTATCCCTACGAACATACATCAACAAACACTAGAGTCCTCTATATTTTATTTTCTGAGTAATAAACAAAAAATAAGACTAAAGCATTTTCCGAGCGATAGTTTGAAATATGAAAAAAAAAAAAAAAAAAAAAAAAAGCATTATGAAATATTTAATATCTCATGATTGATTATGTGATTGGATCTCACAACTTAATCCTAGATGAATAATTATGTGATAATAATCATCGTCATATACCTATAATTAAAATAATTTCACCATTTAATCTTAGATAGATTATCATATACTCCTTCTGTCTCATAATAGATGTCACACTTTTCTTTTTAGTTTGTCCCATAAAAGATGTCACATTTCATCTTTTGAAAAAAGTTCTTTCTCATATGAATTATAAAATTATATTTTCTCTCACCACTTAACACACAAAATAACATCACCTAAAATCTTGTGTCATCTCCCAAGTGTGACATCTACTATAGGACGGAAAAAGTAATAATTAGTCATGATAACCGAACGAACACCTAAGCATACTATTATATTGTTTTCCTGGCTATCAATATCACTCACACTACTTACAATTATAATGTACTACTAAATCATTTCCTTTTATTAACTTCTCATATTGGTGACTAAGCGTAGTCGGTCTTATTTATGGTATGATAATACATTGCGAACGTATATTAGTCCACAAATAAATATATAGCGATCACATAGAATATTCCAAGCTAGCTTGGATTAGTTTTATCTTAGTATATAGAGAATCCACGTCAAACGTAACTCATAATATATGCACCACAAATAATCTTCTAATTAAAATTTTATAAGAACTCGATCGATAATAAAATTACATGATCCATGACTATTGTACATATATAAATTTCCATAAACACAAAAAAAGATATCCATATGGAGTATAGTATTAATTCTAGTCATCAAGCTGATCATATCATGGTCAAATTAATTTGTCATCAAGCTGATCATATTAATCTACGTGTATACATGCTGAAATTAACCCCGGCCCCCTCCCTATTTATACACCCCTAGATGAAGACAAGAAAGCATAAAAAAACACTCCATCCGTCCCTAAAAATTTGTCACTTGTTTCCTTTGTGATGGCGAAAATAATACTACTAGTCATGTTCCAGTTTGCGATGATAACATTTATGCGTGCCTCAGCCTCTGCCTCTGCTACCATCTCATGGTGCAGCCAAACCCCAAACCCTGAACCTTGTGAGTATTTCCTCACACAAAACCCTAAATATGACGTCTCCTCCATACATGAAAAGCCCGACTTCCTGAAGGTGTCGTTGCAGATGGCCCTCGACCGCTGCATACACGTGCAGAGTGGTCTCCAGCAACTCGGCCCCAAGTGTCGCTCTGCTCGGGAGAGGGCAGCCTGGGCCGACTGTGTCGAACTCTATGGGAAAGCCATCCATTTCCTTAACAAGACCATTGACGCCAACAACAAATGCACCGCGGATGACAAGCAGACGTGGCTGAGCGCGGCACTCACCAATATGGAGACGTGCAAAGACGGCTTCGGTGACATGGGCATCCAAGATTATTACACTGTTTTTCCCATACTGTCTAACAACGTGAGTTTGTTGGTGAGCAATACCCTAGCTTTGAACAATGAGGGTTCTACTTCTGACGATAGTATGTCTATGTCACCCGTGAGTGATGGAGAAGGGTTTCCAGGGTGGGTTCCTTCGGGTGATCTGGAGCTACTGCAGTCATCCAGCCCGATGGTGGATGTGGTTGTGGCGCAGGACGGGTCAGGGAATTTTACAAAATTGGGGGATGCGGTGGCAGCCGCACCATCGGGGAGCAGGAGGTATGTGATCTATGTGAAGGCAGGAACGTATATAGAGAATGTTGAAATTGGGGAGAATTTGATTAATGTTATGTTGTTGGGTGACGGAATTGGGAGGACTATTATCACCGGAAACAGAAGCAACGGCACAGGCTACACCACCACCAAATCGGCCACTGTTGGTATGTCACTTGATTAATTGTACTGTATTAGTAACTAGCAGTAGTACTTTTTTTGGTTAATTACTACTAGTATTTTGGATTTATAAAATATCGAAATACGTACACAATTATATTAATTCATGTAAATTAATTTGACGCAGGGGTTGCGGGAGAAGGGTTCATCGGGCGCGGCATCACATTCCAGAACACGGCGGGACCCAAGAACCAGCAGGCCGTGGCTCTGCGTTCGGAAGCCGACCGATTCCGTGTTCTACCAGTGCAGCTTCGAAGGGTACCAAGACACCCTCTTCGTCAATCACCAACGCCAGTTCTACCGCAACTGTGACATCTACGGCACAGTCGACTTCATCTTCGGCGACGCCGCGGTTGTCTTGCAAAACTGCAACATCTACCTGCGTAACCCGCCCAACAAGATCAACACCATCACCGCGCACGGCCGGAAAGAATCGACCCAAAAAACAGGCATCATCATCCACAACTGCAATGTCACCGCCGCCCCGGACCTCTGACCCGTTCAGGGATCCGTCAAGTCCTATCTGGGCCGCCCGTGGAAGGTGTACTCACGGACGGTGTTCATGAAGACCGAGCTCGATAGCTTGATCGACCCAGCTGGTTGGCTTCCGTGGGACGGGGACCTCGGTTTGAATACCTTGTATTATGCCGAGTATGCCAATACGGGTCCCGGCTCCTCCACCGCCAATCGGGTCAATTGGACCGGTTACCACGTCATCACCAGCCCATCCGTCGCCGCACAGTTTGCGCCGGGGAATTTCATTGACGCCCATTCTTGGTTGCCTGCCACCAATGTGCCATTTACCCCTGGCCTTTGATTATTAATTACTTCCCTTTCATTAATTAGTACTCCATTTCTAGCTACTACTATTTCAATTACACCACTTGCTTGTACAGTAGTACTTAATTAGTTTCATCATGCTTAATCAATATTCAAACCGCGCGTTACGTTTAACCATGTTTTCTATTCTCATAAATCCAAGCTTATAGCTTTAATTTACCAAATTAATACTCCTATCATTAAAATTAATGCAACAAAAAAGTACGCCTTTCAATTAAACAACTACGCCTAATTAACCTCATTATCATTATTCTTTTTAATTCAGCCGATGCACAAAGTTCATTAGGATCAACTTGCATTCATCAATGTAAACATATTCATATTTCCGATTATTAGCCGTTGGGGAATTAAGAGTTTGTTAGTATTTCAGTTAAATGACCGTGTCCACTTCAAAATAATTGAAAAATAAATTTTTTAATATATAAATAACTTAATACTCCATTAAAATTAAATTTATCAGTATTAGAGCATTCCCAATGGAGGTGGCGAATTCTCGGCGATAAATCGCCGGTTATCGCCGAATTATCGCCGGCCATTGTGGCGAAGTCGGCGATAATTCGGCGATAATGTTGCCGTTGCTTCGCCGAGTGGCGTTCTAACGCCGGATTATCGCCGAGCGATCGCCGGCCACTGTGGCGACGCTCGGCGATAATCGGCGATAATTAAAATTTTTTTTTTTTTTTTTTGAACCCAACGGCTATTTTACATTCCACCCCTATAAATATTTCCTCCACTTCCTCCATTCATCACCCACAATCTTCATTCTCTCCATTTTCAATCTCTTCTCCCAATCTTCAATTTTCATCAAAATTATGAGCTTTTGGAAGAAAAGTTCCCGATCGGGTAAGGATAAGGGTAAGGGGAAAGAGTCGAGTTCACAAATTCCCAACACGGATGAAGCAAACGAGCAGTGGATGCAGTCGTTGTTGGCGATGGGTTCTCCTCCCGGCCAACTTCCATACGGGGGTCCGTCTCCTTTGCAGACTCCTCCGGCGCGGAGACTTTCTCCGTACTTCAACTCTGCCGGCAGAATGCCCTTTCCAGCCGACGATGTGTATCGGCCCCAGTTCGACACCCCCGGATCAACCCCAGGCGACCAAGAATCTCAGGCCGCGACACTGAGCGCGGAGGACTTCGAGGTGGAAGAAACGCCCACCGAGCCGCCTTCTAGGAGCGGGAGGGGGAAGGCGCCGGCGTCGTCGGCTGCGACTGATACGGGTTCCGATGAGAGGCCGAAGCGGGTAAGGACTACTTACACTCTGCAAGAGTCCGAGCTGATAGCCGACTGCTGGGCGGACACGTCACAGGACGCGGAGCGCAGCAACTACCAGACTGAGATCATATTCTGGGAGCGGATTGCCGCGAAGTACAGGAGCCACAAGACTGCCTCAATGAAGGACCATGGCAGCGAGGCGATCCGTCGGCATTGGGAGCGCCTCATGAGGGACTGCGGGCACTTCAACGGTATTTATTCTAACTTGATGACTCACATGACGAGTGGCCAGAACGAGCACATGGTCCGAGATGAGGCCATCCGGATGTATAGTAGCCAGTACTTGTCGACGAAGGGCTTCAAGTATTGGAACATCTACGATAAGCTGAAGGATCTCCCCAAATTCCGGACGGGAATGCACGACGCGCTGCACGGGAAATCGGTGCGCTCGCGACTTAGCGTTTCGGAGAGCGAGGGGAGCGCGGCCCACATCGACTTGAGTGGGGATGGTCCGCACGAGCGCCCGGAGGGAGTGAAGAAGGCGAAGGGGAGGCGGAAGGGGAAGGGCGCAACGTCGGAAGTCGCGTCGGAATCCGTCATCGACTTAGAAAAAGCCACTTATTCGAGCAATGTCGCCAATCTGACCCAGATGTACACGCTGTACTTCACCGGCGGCGGGACCCCTGAAGAAAAGGCGGCCCTCTGGAAATGCATCCAACACCTGCAGAGTACGCTGGGGCTCGATCCCGACGCCCCTCCGGCCCCTCCGTCTTAGATTTTTTTTTTTTAAATCTTTGTTTATTTGCGTTTTTTATTTGTAGTTTTTTTTTTCTCGTTGTATTATATTTTCCAATGATTAATACAACGATGAATTGTTCATTATTAGTCTATTTATTAAATACATTTGTAGGGAAAATTAAATAATATAAAAAATAATGATGTAAAAATGAAATGTTGAGTTAGGGAGAAATAAGGGAGAAATAAGGGAGAAACCAATGTAGCACTTGGCTAAAAACTGGGGATAAATTTTGGTGCTGATGTGGCGCTGATGTGGCAGGAGTTAGGGAGAAATAAGGGAGTTTTTAGGGAACTCCATTGGGAGTGCTCTTATATACATAATTACTTATGTATATTTATAGGGCTAAAGAACTTTAAATAATTAAATTTACTAATATTAATCTCCATCCGTCCATGATTAACTAATAATATGAGTTAACTCGGCCCATGTTTTAATGTATTGTATTGAAAAATTGATAGAAAAAAGTCAGTGAAATGTGAGTCCTACTTATACCATAAATTATGAAATGATTAAAATCTATTTATATATCAATATAATCTATGTCGACGTATCTGTCTAGCTAAGACGTATCTGCCTTCAACAAACTCCAAGAATACAAGCTGTGTCATTTAACTAAAATGAATGCAAGCTGATCAAATTTTGTGCATTGGCTGCATCAGATGTAGTTGCTCCTAACTTAAACAACTGACATGTTGATAAATGATATATTCAACTGGAATAATATTGATAAATGATAATGAGGCTTAGATAAGTTGTAGTTGCTCCTAATTTAAACAACTGACATGTTGAAACTCTTATTTTTCCTTTAATCTTATATTCCTTTGGAAAAACCTATAAATTGTTTAGTAAATATTTAGTGAATAGTGATTTTGATATATAGTCACGTGGTGAGTCCAATCATTTAGAATAGGAGAAATAGAGAAAAAAGGAAAGAAGTGGCTTATGTAATTGTAATTTGTTGGACATACATGTGTTGGAACCGTTGATGTTTTGACAACTAATAGTAGTGAAGACATTTTTTTCTGGCACGGAGATTCAGAAAAACTTGTGTTAATTGGATTAAGTAAAGGAAGAATAAGTACGAAATTAAAAAGGTAGAAAGATGAAGGGTGAATAAAGTAAGAGAGAGTAAAAAGGTAAATGACTCCATTACTATGGAATATACTAAAATGGTAAAATGACTCCACTATTGTGAAACAGAGGGAGTACAAATGAAGCTGAATAATCAAAGCCCAGAAGTATACGGTACATTTGTCGTCGGCAGCCAAGTATTGGCGGCAATGAAATTCCCCGGCGCGAACTGTCCGGCGACGGATGTGCTGGTGATGACGTGATAACCCGCCCAATTGACCCGATTCGTGGTGGATGACCCGGGACCCGTATTGGCATACTCCGCATAATACAAGGTATTCAAAGCGAAGTTCCCGCTCCACGGCATCCAACCCGCCGGGTCGATCAAGCTATCGAGCTCGGTCTTCATGAACACCGTCCGCGAGTACTCCTTCCAGGGGCGGCCCAGATAGGTCCGGACGGATCCCTGAACGGGTCGGAGGTCCGGGGCGGCAGTGACCCGGGAGTTGTGGATGATGATGCCTGTGTTCTGGTTCGGGTCGGTCCGGCCCTGCGCGGTGATAGTGTTGGTCTTGTTGGGCGGGTCACGCGGGTAGATGTTGCAGTTTTGCAAGACGACGGCGGCGTTGCCGAAGATGAAGTCGACAGTGCCGTAGATGTCGCAGTTGCGGTAGAACTGGCGCTGGGAGTGGACGTAGAGGGTGTCTTGGTAGCCTTCGAAGCTGCACTGGTAGAACACAGATAGGTCCGAACCCGAACGCAGAGCCACGGCCTGGTGGTTCCCGGGCCCCGCTGTGTTCCGGAATGTGATGCCGCGCCCGATGAACCCGTCTCCCTCAACAGCTACGATTTAGTTAGTTTTTTATATTTCAAATTAGTTTGCATTACTGTTTTGCAATTAATGTGTAAACAAAGTCTAAATTGATTTATTCGTGTTAGAATTTTGCATCATTTTTTATGTTCTTCTAGAAGCCGATAAGTGATGTTGAAGTACAAATTCAAGGTTCCAATAGTAAATCCAAAAATATGCACCAATGAATTATTATTATTGTTGTTATTATTATGATTTTATCTTCGTCATCTTTCATAAGCATGACTAGTTTTTTCCTTCGAAGAAAAGTGAAGGATAATTAGAATAAATTAACTTGGTGGTCATGTTGTGATGAACTTATTGAATTAATGCTAGATAGTACTTTTTTATCCTCTGGTTATTAATTAGGGTAAGTTGTAAATAAAACGTCTAAGCGAAGTCAAATTGTGGTTAATTCCTTCACTTTAAAAAATGACCAATTATATTATAACTTTGAAATTTGTCATAATTGTTTCATGGGAAAATTTCAGCATGTTATTTGTCTAAATTTAAAGACATGATTGACTAATTGTATTAAACGACGTCATTTAAATAATTGAATAAGATTATTAGACATTTGATAATCGTCAAAGTTATATAATATAATTGATCAATTCTAAAATTTTGTGGAATTAATCAGAGAATTTGACCAAATTTGATAATGCTTTGTTAATTAACCTACTTATTAAGTCTATGGGTTGGGGGTAGTATTAATATTTGATATCCTCTTCTATTAGCAACTCAAAATATATACTGTATATAAATATAAGTTGTGATAGTTTTAGTCAAAAGTTCATGATATGCATGCACAAAGTCGCATTTGCCAATTAAATGACTCACCAACAGTGGCCGAGTTGAAAGTAGTTGAGCCGCCGTCGACGCTTCTACTTCCGGTGATAATAGTCCTCCCAATTCCGTCTCCCAACAACATAACATTCACCAAATCCTCCCCAATTTCAACATTCTCCTTATACGTTCCCGCCTTCACATAGATCACATACCTCCCGCTCCCCGACCGCTTCCCTGCTACAGCCGCCACCGCCGCCCCCACCGTCTTAAAATTCCCCGACCCGTCCTGCGCCACAACCACATCCGCCCTCGTGCTGGACGACTGCAGCAGCCTCCGGTCTCCAGGGAGAACCCACCTCGGAAACCCTCCTTCATCACTCGCCGGCGACATAGTACTATCATCAGAACCACCACTGTTCAAAGCTAGGGTATTGCTCAACAACAAACTCACGTTATTAGACATTATGGGAAACACACTGTAATAATCTTGGATGCCGAAGTCAGCGAAGCCGGCGATGCACGTCTCCATATTGGTGAGCGCCGCGCTCAGCCACGTCTGCATGTCGGCGGCGCTGCACTTGGTGTTGGTGTCCACGGTCTTGTTGAGGAAACGGATGGTTTTCTCGTAGAGGCCAACGCAGTCGGCCCATGCGGCCCTCTCCTGGGCGGAGCGGGACTTGGGGCCAAGGCGGTGGAGGCCACTATGCGCGTGCATGCAGCGGTCGAGGGCGAGCTGCGACGACAGCTTGAGGAAATCGGGCTTTCCATGTATGGAGGAGACGTCGTATTTAGGGTTTTGTGTGAGGAAATACTCGCAGGGTTTAGGGTTTGGGGTTTGGCTGCACCATGAGGGGTGGGAGTAGCCGGAGATGGAAAGAAATGGTATTAGAAATAGGAGTAGTATTATCGTCTCCATTGATGGGTTTTTTTTTGTTTTTAAGTTTCGTGTGTGGGGGGTTGTTGTCTTGATTTGGGGGGCGTTTTAAATAGAGGGGGTTTGATCATGTATGTGCGTAAATATGAGGTTGATGGGTAGAATATGGATGTCTTTTTTGTGTTTATGGGAATATATAGAATAGTCATGGATCATGTTTATGGAGTATTATCATATTCATATCAATTCATCCCTCCGTGATTATCCGTCTCACTTTGACATTCGAAAAAATATAAAATTAAGTAGATGAAAAAATTACTAGGGATCTGACTTTATTTTATAGTTAATTGTGAGGATAATAAATTAATGAAATTAAGGTTCATTTATTAAAAATTTTAAAAGATAAATAGGTCAGGTATTGATGGACGGAACGAAAAAAAAAATGTGAGCTATGTAATTGCAGGTGGAGGGAGTATATAGTAGGAGTAGTATTTACTTGATAGTTGACTTTGGAAAAATTGGGTGAGGCATGTAACACGTACACGAATATCTCTAAGTGGCTATAGAAGATTTTAATTAGATTATTATGGTGCATGTATTATGAGTTAAGTTTGATGTGGATGGAGTATATACTAAAACTAAAAGTGTAATTATTGTGTGTTGAAGCATGGACGTTGCTACTGCTATACAATAGGAATAGGCTGAGGCATGCATGTACTAGTCGAATTGAATTCTAAAATGAGGATCCTAATAGTTTTTATATATTTTCAGAATTTTTTTTTATAACAATTATAGATTAGTGATCTAATTTAATTTCACGAGGAAAAAAAAAGATATTCTATGATGCTCATCTCCCACTTATATATATATATATATATATATATATATATATATATATATATATATATGGGTGCATTATAATGATAACCCCAATTTGTGTGATAACCCTATAACTAAATCTCCACCATACATTTTTAAAATATGTGGTCTAGATTTAATCTAACAAAACTATCATTTTATCAAATAAAACTATCATTTTCGAATATATTAAGGGCAAAATTGTCATTTCAATTTTAAAATTGGTGGGAAAAAAGAAAACGATCTGAATTCATCTCAGACTCAACACTCTGAATCGAATTTCAAACCCTACGAATCGAAGGAAACACTCAAACACTCTGAATCGCATTTGAAACCCTACGAATCGAAGGAAAAATCATCACAATTCTGGAATATGTCGAAGGAAATCATAGTTTTTTCATCGAAGAAAGGTTGGATGAAGTTTATTACTTATTTCACTTTTGATTTTGATCGATTTATCATTTTGCTGATGATTTTCTCGATTATTTTTAGATTCTGTAGTTTTTTAGTGTAGATATTTCTTATATTTATACAATATCGTTCATGCATAACAATATATGCTGCTGGTGTGTGTTTTGCTTTGTTTATGTGTGTTTTGCTTTGTGTGTTGCTATGTGTTTGCATGATCTGTTTAAATGTAGATAAAATGATACTTTCTGATAAAATGATAGTTTCAGATTATAAAATGATAGTTTCATGGGATATATGGAATAAAATGATAGTTTCTGAATGAAAAAATGATAGTTTCATGGGATAAAATGATACTTTATGTTTGTTTGTGTGTGTGTCCTGATGCTACTGCTGCTGTGTTTTTGTGTGTGTTGTTGTGTGTGTCTCTGTGTTTTTGTATGTAGAAATTGTGCCTTTGCTTGATAAAATGATACTTTGGGTGCATAAAATGATAGTTTCTGAAAATGATAAAATGATACTTTGTAAATAGTGTTTTGTTCTACTTAAGTGACAAGTTATTCCCTCTCTGCTTTTTTAAACTCATTGAAATATAGAAAATGATAGTTTCAGAAGAAAAAATGATAATTGCCCTTGATAAAATGATAGTTTCAGATTATAAAATGATAGTTTCATGGGATATGGAATAAAATGATAGTTTCATGGGATAAAATGATAGTTTCTGAATGAAAAAATGATAGTTTCATGGGATAAAATGATACTTTATGTTTGTTTGTGTGTGTGTCCTGATGCTACTGCTGCTGTGTTTTTGTGTGTGTTGTTGTGTGTATCTCTGTGTTTTTGTATGTAGAAATTGTGCCTTTGCTTGATAAAATGATACTTTGGGTGCATAAAATGATAGTTTCTGAAAATGATAAAATGATACTTTGTAAGTAGTGTTTTGTTCTACTTAAGTGACAAGTTATTCCCTCTCTGCTTTTTTAAACTCATTGAAATATAGAAAATGATAGTTTCAGAAGAAAAAATGATAATTGCCCTTGATAAAATGATAGTTTCAGATTATAAAATGATACTTTGACTTTATATAATGACATAAACTGTTTAACACACTGAAATCTTTTGTTTATTAGGAAAGAACATTCGTGATGATGATGATGATCAACGTAGAACATTAGCAGAAGAAGTAGAACATATAAGAAATATGAAGAAAAGAAAGAATGACGATACAACTGATGGTAAGACAGCATCAAAGAAGAGCAAGAAAAAAGTTGTTCAAGATATTGCAGTCATTAGGATAGCAACTTTGGCAGGAAGAAGGAATACTGACTTCTTCGTTGACATGCTTGAATCTCTAAACGAGAATCAAAGAAGAGCTGTTAGAGAGATTGGGTTTGGCGCACTCCTAAACTTCAATATAAGAAGTTTCCCAAGAGCATTAGCGTATTATCTAATCAACAACTTTAACAGTAAAACTTCATCAATTGAGTTGAACAGTGGGGAATCACTGTTTTTAGATGATGAAGATGTTCACATAACTCTTGGGTTCCCGATTGGATCTTTACCTATCAATAAAAGCAAATTTCAGAAAAATACCCACATCAAAACTGAAATTGCTAAATTCTGTAAAGGTGGAGAGAAAAAAATGGTGCCAAAGTATGTTGTAGAGCAGATGGAGAGAGACAAAGAAGGTGGTGAGTTCTTTAAATGGACTTTTATGGTTCTCATGGAGTATGCCTTGATTAACACTCCTGCTGATGGAAATTTGAGGCCAAAAATTTTAGATTACATAGCTGATGTTGAGAAGATCAAAGAATACAATTGGTGTGGCTATGTCATATCCAGATTGCATGAAACACAAAAGAGGTGGAAAAAAGACACAGCAAAGATATTTACCGGGCCAGTTATCTTTGTAGTGGTAAGAATATATTTGTTTTCCATTGTCTATGAATCTATTTACAGAAAAACTAATATTTAGTTTTTGTTTAATGTAGGCTTGTTACGTGGACAGGATTCTCTTTGAAAAAAAATTGGTGCCAAGATGTTACCCAACAGTGAAAGGATGGACTGCAGAACTGTTGAAAGATAGACAAAGAGCAGAAATGGAGAATTCAACATTTGGTCTGGGTCATATGTATGACCGATATAAAAAGCAGCCACATGAAGAAAATGATAAAGATGACGAAGAAGATGAATCTCAAGATGTAGAAGTTTTGAAGACAAATGATCATCATGATCATGATGAAGTGGGGACAACCAATGAATGGGAGAATTTCATAAATGAATGGAAGGGAGCTGCAAAGGATGTTAAAGCCTCAATGTTGAAGATGGTTGATGTCCTTGAAGCAGCGCCGGATAAACTCAGGAATCTCAATAGCTTTAAGATAATCTGTGATACAACGAGAAATGCAATGGGATTGAGAGAGGAAGGTGTGAAGCATGTTATAGAAAGTCAGGATACAATGACACAGGCTATAAACAATGATGAAACTGATGATCCTGAATGGATTGATATCATGATTGAGTTAACTAAAGCTGCTGAGAGGACATATATATTAAAAAATAAGAATGAGTTCCCTACCTTCACTCTGATACCTGAATGTGATGACAGTCCTAATGAGAATCAAGAATTTAATCGGGAAAAGGATGTGGAGAAGGAAAAAGATGATGAGGTGGAAAACGAGCAAGAGAAACAGAATGAAAGCGAAAAGGAAAAGGCTAATAAAGCAGCTGTAAAAGAAAAGGAAAAAGTTTCAGAGAAAGAAGTTCAGAATGAAGAATATGAGGTAACTTTTAAAAATGATAGTTTAAGTACATAAAATGATTGTTTATATGTTTAAAATGATATATGTTTGATGATGTTTTTTGGTAGTTCTGTTTTATTTGAAAACTGATACTTTTGAATCATAAAATGATAGTTTAAGCGGATAAAATGATACTTTTGCCTGATAAAATGATAAAATGATACTTTTGCATGATAAAATGATAGAAATTGTGCTTTTGCATGATAAAATGATAAAATGATACTTTTGCCTGAAAAAAATAATAGAAATTGTGCTTTTGCATAATAAAATGATAAAATGATACTTTTGCATCATAAAATGATACTTTTGCATCATAAAATAGTATCCCTTCTGTCAATAACAATTTATATTTTTTTAAAATGAAAGCATGACAGAGTTGATAACATAATATCCACTGTCATCAAGGATATAAATGTTGAAAAAGGAGATGATGAAGTTTTAAAACAGAGAGAAGAAAATTTGAATAAGGACAAAGGGAAGAAGATGGTTTCTCAAGATCAAGATCCTCCAGTCGAAAAGGAGAAGGAGAAAGTGGTCAGAACAACAAAGAAAATTGTTGAAGCAATGTGCTCTCCCTACAATGTCAGAGCAGTAAATCTGAAAGGAAAGCTGAATAAAGAAGAGAGAGAAATAATGTACTGGTTGATGAAAGATGAAGAAAGTGAACGGTAAGTTTTGAATTACATAATTATATTCTTATTCAGTTCTTTTAACTAACATTAAATATGAATTTGAAATCAGTTATGAGGTAGTTTATGAGAACGACAAGATCACATTGTTCAAGATTGACTTCCACAGCCTTGCTCCACATTCATACGTCAGGATCAACATCATAGATGCATGGGTTGTGTTCCTCAACTACAATGAAAAATTCAAATCAAAGGCATCACCGAGTCGTCTTTTCATCAACACCACACCTACGGTACAGTAAACGAGTAAATAAATAATAGTATTACATTAAAAGTTAAAATATATTTACAAAAATGTAAACATGACAGATTTACAACATTACTGCAAGGAGATCTGGTTGGACTGAAGCAGAGAGTCGAGAAAGATTTTGCTCAAACTTGAATGAATTTGTGTCACAGATTGAAAATTTCAAATGGGAAAATTATGACCTGGTAAGTCATAATTAGATATACATTACAGAACAAGGGTGCGTTATAATGGTAACCCATATTTATGTGATAAGCTAATAACCCTATCATTTTATGGGTCAAAAGTATCATTTTTACTAAAAATGATATTTTTCGTCCATAAAATGATATTCTGTTCTACAAAATGATACTTTTCATCCATAAAATGAGGGTTATTAGGTTATCACAATAAATATGGGTTATGATATGATCACATCCCTTACAGAACAACATATCTATATTTTTGAAAATGACATTTATATATAATGTTTTGAAAATTAGATATTCTTTCCAATCTGGGCGTACGAACATTATTATATCATCTGCTTCAATCTCAAAATGCAAATGATGATGTGATTGACAATTCTCTGGTTAGTCAAGATTTACTTGAGAAGAAATATGAAGATGCACCAAGTACTCTGGTATGTTTAGTTAAATGCATTCAGTATTTATTAGTTAAAATGCATTGACTATAATTCAGTATGGAACATAATATAATTTTTAATCAACCTCATGTATGTTTTGTGTTATTTGAATAGAGAAATTTCTTCCGAACTTATCTTGGAAATGACTCAATCCATCAATGGGAAGAACTGTCAAACTGTCAAAAACCAGATACATGAATATGCCATGGCAGAACGATACAAATAAAGTTGACTGTGGAATTTATGTGATGCGCCATTTGGAGACTTACATGGGTGGTCCTGTTCGTAACTGGAATTCGGGTTTAACGAAGAAGGGAACAGAGTCTTTCATAAAACTCCGTGCCAGATATACTGAAGCATTGCTTATTGGAGATACTAACAATAAGGCTTTTGAGACACTTACAATGATAAAGAAGAAGTTTGAGAATGACAGCAAAAAAGAAGATATTGATGTTGAAAAGATGATTAGAGAATTTAAACCCCCTGTATACTAACTTCTATGACTTGATAATAGCGTTTTGTAATAGTGGTTTCGAATATAATCACCCAAATTATCATTTTATCTGCTACAACTATGATTTTGTCATTATATCGTTTTATCAGTCAGAAGTATCATTTTATCATTTTATCTGCTGAAAGTATCATTTTATCAACTGCGAGTATCATTTTATAATTTTATAAGTCAGAAGTATCATTTTATCAGCTTATATATCATTTTGTGAGATTAAAACATCATTTTATCCGTTGATAGTATCATTTTATCAGCTTATATGTCATTTTTTCCAGCTTATACATCATTTTATAAGGTTATTGTCATTTTATTTGCTGCGAGTATCATTTTTTCAGGTTAAAGTATCATTTTATCAGTTTATAAACAAAAGAATGATGTTATCAGCCAAAGTATCATTTTATCAGTCAGAAGTATCATTTTATCATTTTATCTGCTGAAAGTATCATTTTATCAACTGCGAGTATCATTTTATAATTTTATAAGCCAAAAGTATCATTTTATCAGCTTATATATCATTTTTTATGTCATTTTTTCAGGTTAAAGTATCATTTTATCAGTTTATAAACAAAAGAATGATGTTATAATCATTTTATCAGTTTATAAACAAAAGAATGATGTTATCAGCTAAAGTATCATTTTATCAGTCAGAAGTATCATTTTATCAACTGCGAGTATCATTTTATCAGCTTATATATCATTTTTGATGTCATTTTTTCAGGTTAAAGTATCATTTTATCAGTTTATAAACAAAAGAATGAGTTTATCAGCCAAAATGTCATTTTATACACCTAAAATACCTAAACTATATCAAATGGCTTCAATCTGACTTCTCATTGACTCTACCACAATTTTTTGAATCATGACGACCCATCTCATGACATTTACCACACCGTCGTAGAGGCTTATTTGCTTTCCTTATTGCACTCTGCCTCTTTGCTACTTTGCCACTAGCTGATCCTTTAGTACTAACAACGTCTGGAGGATGTACATCAATTACATCAGGTACTGCCATTCCATAAAAATCCTCAACCATCTTCTTCTTTTCAATGACTGAAGGTGCTGCACAATTTCCAAACATATGCTGTTCCAAATCATCAAGACCAGCACTTAACAAAGACAAATGATCCATACTTCCTTCAGACTTTTGGACTAATCGATAAAAGTTGGAGAACAACTTTTTCTTAACTTCCTGCTTTTCATCCAAATCTGCAAGATAAAAGATAACATTATTACAATAAGTACTATCATTTCTCTGACTGAAAAATAGAATTTTTACAAATAAAGGTTAAAAATGGAACACACGTTCAAATGGTTGTTGTTCCTCAGATGGTAGACCATGTGCTGCCTTTAGTAAAGAGCTCTTCAACCACCTTCGACCAGAATATTTCTCAGGAATGAGATTAGCAGACTTATTCTTCAACAAACAAAATATATGACAACATAACAAACCAATTCTGGAAAACTTCTTGCAACTACAGTCGAATGTGTCTTGCTTACAATCATACATAACATCCAATGTTCTACCATATTGGTCCTTGACCTGATGCTTCTTGATGTTATCCTCAACAGTAGTTATAGAAACAATCTCACACACAATACTTATTTCCTGTTGTACATGTTTGAAAATAGAATCAGTGTAGATTGTAGATGCATGCTTCTCAATAGGCAATTGGGTTGACAAATCAGGAATAGTTGAGTAATCCAAGTAGTTCAATCGTGAATTGGCATTCCTTTGATCTCCCACAGCATAATTAAAGAAATTGATGAACTGTACAAGATTTGCACGTGGCTTTGTGTAGTTTTTAAAAAAGCTATTCTCCGATTCAGACATCGATGTAGTCCTAAGAAGCGACCCCATGGGAAAATCTCGAAAATAAGCAGGAACCCAGAATTCTCTATCTTCAAACATTGATCCAAACCAGTGCACGTCTTCTAATCCATACCGTTCCATTATATCATTCCATATTATATCAAACTCATTAGGCTCTAACAAATCAGACCAAACACATGCATTCAACTCTTTTTTGAAATCTTCATTACCAAGTAAAGATTTAGGCAACTTATCTGACACCTTAACCATGATATGCCACATACACCATCGGTGCCTTGTTTGTAAAAGTACTTGTTGAACAGCAAGTTTGATCCCCCAATCTTGATCAGTGATAATCAATTTGGGTGCTACCCCCATGCATCGAACAAAACAGCCAAACAACCAAGAATAGGATTCTCTACCTTCACTTGATAACAAGCCAGCTCCAAATGTAACTGGTCTAGAATGGTTATCTTTTCCAGTGAATGGAGCAAAAATCATGCAATACCTTCAGAATATAACATAAAAATGAATTATATTTATCAGCTATGAGTATCATTTTATCAGCTATGAGTATCATTTTATCAGCCAGAAGTATCATTTTATCAGCAATGAGTATCATTTTATCAGCCAAAAGTATCATTTTATCAGCAATGAGTATCATTTTATCATTTTATCATGCAAAAGTATCATTTTATTAGTAAGAAGTATCATTTTATCAGCCAAAAGTATCATTTTATTAGTAAGAAGTATCATTTTATCAGCAATGAGTATCATTTTATCAGCCAAAAGTATCATTTTATCTGCAATGAGTATCATTTTATCAGCCAAAAGTATCATTTTATCAGCAATGAGTATCATTTTATCAGCTATTGACAGAAGGGATACTATTTTATGATGCAAAAGTATCATTTTATCATTTTATTATGCAAAAGCACAATTTCTATCATTTTATCATGCAAAAGTATCATTTTATTAGTAAGAACTATCATTTTATCTACTGCAAGTATCATTTTATCAGCAATGAGTATCATATTATCAGATATGAGTATCATTTTATCAGATATGAGTATCATTTTATCAGCAAAAAGTATCATTTTATGTCTATTAGCAACAAAAGTAATATACCTGTTAGTGTTGTATGTTGAATCAAATGAAATTACATCTCCAAACATATGATAATTTCGTCTTGAAATAGCATCAGCCCAAAAGAGTCTAGTTAACTTTCCATGAGATCCTATCTCAATTTCATAATAGAAGGCATCAGATGATTCCTTTTGAGAACGCATATAATCAAAAATCATTTGAGCATCTGAACCATCAATATTGGACATAATATCACGATAACCATTTCTAATATCAATAATATCACATCCAACATTTTCAGGTCCACCCATTATCTCCTTCAAAAGTTTGAATGTGAGAGTGGGACCAATATTACACCTGCCACAATCCTCCATAAACCTCCGATGAATAGGATCCAGATTGCGATTGGCCATCATAAAATGCCTATGCTCATCCGCAACCATTAAGTGATTATGATACTCAACAAACTGATAAACCTCATATCCTCTGCTCTTGCCATCTGAATAATATCTCAAATTGAGCTTAGCAAGACATTCACACCTAAATGACCGACACCTACGCTTCTTAAAAGACACTTCAGTTGATTGGGATGCATGACCAGGTATAAAATTCTTAGAGCCTTGTCTGTTGCAAGCCAAATACTGCCACTTAGTAATACCTTGAACTGATTTGTTACCCATTTTACGAATGCCAAAACCAACTGAACGAGCATAATGTTCATAGAAACCAACTGCTTCTACTAATGTATTGAATTTCATACCAATCATTGGCTTCAAAGCATCATCACAAACAGGAATGTACATACCTACAAATCAGTAAAAGTGTCATTTTATCATAGTATCATTTTATCATAATATCATTTTATGCACTAAAAGTATCATTTTATGCAGTAAAAATATCATGTTATGCAATAAACCTATCATCACAAACAGGAATGTAAATGCCTACAAATCAGTAATAGAATCATTTTATCATAGTATCATTTTATCATAGTATCATTTTATCCGACAAAACTATCATGTTATGCAGTAAACCTATCATCACAAACAGGAATGTACATACCTACAAATCAGTAATAGTATCATTTTATCATAGTATCATTTTATCATAATATCATTTTATCCGACAAAACTATCATGTTATGCAGTAAACCTAACATATATAAGCCAAAAGTATCATTTTAACACATAATCGACAATACATAATATAATCAAATAAGAATTTCAGTACATCAGAAACATAAACCAATCAACAACTAATATTAATCTAAAATCAAATTCAATACATGAATATGAACACAATCAATAAGCTAAATAATAGATAATGATTGTTACCTTCGTTATTTGCTACAGATTCCATCGAAGCAAATTTTCACAGCAATTGAAGAGGTAATCAATGAAAATAAGAACGCAAAATTGAAAACATCTTCCCGATCACAATTATGGAAACAAAATCTGAAGACTATGGAAAATGAATCAAATCTGGAGCCTATGGAAACAAAATAAGCGAGAAGTATGGAAACAAAATCGCAGAGAAGAGGAGAGAATCAAATTGAGTGATCTGGATCAAAATGGAAACAAAATCACAGAGAAGATGAGAGAATCGAAAATCGCTGAAAAGAAACCGATGAGAAGAGCGTGAAATCTGGAGTGAATCTGGAGCGAAATTCAAAAATTAAATTAGCGAAATGACATATTTACCCTCTGCGCCTATTTTTATTAAGTAAATCTAAGTTTGAATCTCAACCACAAGATTATAAAATATGTGTGGTCAAGATTTAGTTATAGAGTTATCATGTGATTTGAGAGTTATGATATGATCGCATCTCTCCTCTCTCTCTCTCTCTATATATATATATATAGAGTTGTGATCAATGTCGAACCAATTTTAAAGACCGAACTAGAGACCAAATCTGGGCCATTAGATCTAGTTTTTTTGATGAGATGAGCTGCTGTGAAAAAAATTTCGGCTTCATTACAAGCCCATTTTACTTCATTATATAGGTTTATTACTTCATTCTGTACTTCAAATGCTTCTACACATACTTTATTCCAATAATTTATTACATTATTCCATGTGTTTATTAAACCATATTAGCGTCATGGCGTTGGTGATAGATATTGTAGAGTGAAAGAACGGCACGCGACGGCGAAACCACATTTACGTACTGGAATGAAGTAAAAACCTACTAGAATGAAGTAAAAACCTACTAGAATGAAGTAATATATTCTGGAACGAAGTTAAATCTTCGTAACATGTTAGTATGACTTATTTACCTTCAGATGAATTAAAATAGGCTCGTGATGAAGGCGAAAATAATTTATCCATAAAAAACTAGATCTAAAAGCCCTAATTTGATAGGGTTCGGTGGTTCGGTCTTTAAGAGTGGATTTGTGGATAATGGGACTCTATAGATAGGGGTGTGATCATATCATAACTCATATTTATGTGATAACCTAATAACTCTATTATTTTATGGGTCAAAAGTATCATTTTTACTAAAAATGATATTTATACGCGATAAAATGATATTTTTTCAGCATGCATAATGATACTTTTATTCCATAAAATGATATTCTGTTCCGTAAAATGATATTTTTCGTCCATAAAATGAGGGTTATTAGGTTATCACCATAAATATGGGTTATGATATGATCACATCCCTATATATATATATATATATATATAGGGTTTTGATCTATGAAGACCAGATTTAAATATAGAAACGCAAAACAAAGTCATACGTAGGGCATTTTTAGGTCATAGTTAGTTTATTTTTAGGTCATGCTAACAAAGCATGACCTAAAATGATCTTAACATGACATGAACCCAAATCTTATAATATGATCTGAAACGACTTAATTATGACCTTCCGTATTTTGGGTTAATTATTGACCATTAGATCATCTAATCCTAGGGTCAAGATTTGGGCTGCATTTCTGGATTTAAATGCATTCTTATTTTGATCATCTCCATATATATATATATATATATATGGTCTTGTTAGGTTGAGATTATTTAGCTAAATTGAGAAATGAGATGCAATATTGGCCACTAATCCACAAGATTTACAAAATGTCAACAAATACCATATTATGTCAACAAGGGGGTATAATTGTCTTTTTATTAAATTGTGTTTGAAATCATTTTCTAAAATTCTCTCTAAAACTCTAGCTGCAAAGTCTTCAAATCTTCAACATTCAAATCTTCAAATCTTCAAATCTTCAACATTCATATCTTCAAATCTTCAACATTCATATCTTCAAATTTTCAAATTTTCAACATTCAAATCTTCAAATCTTCAAATCTTCAACATTCTTCAAATCTCTTCAACATTCATATCTTCAAATCTTCAAATCTTCAACATTCTTCAAATCTTCAACATTCATATCTTCAAATCTTCAACATTCTTCAAATCTTCAACATTCAAATCTTCAAATCTTCAACATTCAAATCTTCAAATATTCAAATCTTCTACATTCAAATATTCAACATTCAATAAAATAACACTTATAATTTACATATCATCAATACCGAGAATATCGAATGTCAACAACTCGTATTAAAATGTCAACAACTAAAAAATAACACTTATAATTCACATATCAATATCGAGAATATCGAATGTCAACAACTCGTATGAAAATGTCAACAACTAACAAATAACACTTATAATTTACATATCAATACCGAGAACATCGAATGTCAACAACTCGTATTAAAATGTCAACAACTAACAAATAACACTTATAATTCACATATCAATATCGAGAATATCGAATGTCAACAACGAACAAATAACACTTATAATTTACATATCAATACCGAGAATATCGAATGTCAACAACTCGTATTAAAATGTCAACAACTAAAAAATAACACTTACAATTCACATATCAATACCGAGATTATCGAATGTCAACAACTCATATTAAAATGTCAACAACTAAAAAATAACACTTATAATTAATGTCAACGACAAATGTCAATAACAAACGTTATATATGTCAACTACGATGTCAACAACAAACTTTATTTATGTCAACTACGATGTCAACAACAACTTTATTTATGTCAACTATTATGTCAACAACAAATATTTTCATGTCAACGATGTATATTATTTATGTCAACAACAATGTTTTACTTATAATTCATGTCAACAACAATGTTTTATATATAATTTATGTCAACAACATTTTTCATAAAATTTATACCAACGATCTATATAATTCATGTCAACAACAAACGTTATTATGTCAACGAGCTATATAATTCATAATTCATGTAAAAAATAAATATTTTCATGTCAACAACTTATATAATTTATGTCAATAATACTATTTTAGGCAATATCACAAACACCTTATCTACACAACTCAAAAATTTCAGCAACATAATCGAATTAAAATCTGCATCCATATATTTCACAAATTTCATCGTACAATTAAACACACGCAAAGTTAAATCTACAAACACCACCAAGCAGGGGCTCTTCATCCTACCATGGTTATCTGACGAGAATATAATCGAAATTATGTGAATCAAAACACAAGATATTATCCAAATTATCTAAAGCTTGCAGCAGAAAAATAGCTTACTGACTCTACATAAAGGAATTAATTAATCCAACATACTTTATAAAAATAAAAATAAAAACTCAAAAGTAATTGAGCTGATCGAGTGACCTTTATTGTCCCAATTAGTGAGAATTAGCAGCACCAATTTGACGCCATGCGTTTCCGGAGACTACACCGGTGATGCTACAAGATTTTCCACACCCTCAGTCTCAGGAACCGGCGACGGACTTCTGCTCAGAAAATCTTTCATTTCCGTTGAGCTCCGCCGCAGGAGACGGATCCATCCAGTCCGAATATGAATAAGCTGCACCGTCGAAGGCCTCCGGAGCTGGTGTCGGACTCTCGGATTTCTCCTTGTGCACCGGTGACGGTGCCGGATAAGGAACTCTGTGAGATCTGCCCTTACCGAAAATCCTATGAATTGGATCTGGAGAAAGAGCTCTATGCCATCTTCCCTTAGCAAAAACCCTAGGAATTGGGGCCGGAGAAGGGACTGAATCAGCGATAGATTTTTTAACTAAATTACCATTCTGCCCTTTTACAATTAATTAATCATAAAATATTTTTCATGTGGCAAAATCTAGACCACTCATTTATTTAAAATGAGTGGCTAATATTGCATCTCATTTCTCAATTAGCCTAAATAATCTCAATTGATCACAATCTTATATATATATATATATATATATATATATATATCTATAGGGGTGTGTTAGGGTCCTTACAGCATCTTAGTGTAAAACACAGCACTAATCACAGCCCTTAGATCCTTAGATTGGATGGCTGTGATAAGCTACATTATCATACTAAAAATGTACATTATTCGCCGAGGTACATTATTATAATGGAAATGTACATTGTAAGACTAAAACTGTACATTATTAAACTAAAATGCTACATTATTATCCGAGCTACATTATTAGTCTAAAATTCTACATCATTAGATGACACGTGACATTAATCTAACCGTTAGATCATAAGATCCAATGGACTGCAAGTGTTTTGAGTTTTACTTATACTAGGGGTTCTGACCTGAATACATCCCTCTATATATATATACATGAATTTAAATACTATTCGTGCGAAATTAATTAATCATAGATAAGAGACTAGGCAATGTTAACTAGTATATATATTACTTAAAAGGTTAAATTATATACAGTATAATGTTGGATAGTGTGAGTGATATTTAAATCTAGGAAAGCAATACTGTAATAGTATGCTTAATAGACTTAGTTAGTGGAGATATATAATATGTCTCTATATTGCGATTGTAATGTATTAATATATGTTATTATTTCAACCATTTATCGATGTTTCAAACTACTTTTTGACTGATTACTTAAAAAAATATCGAGGACTTTGGAGTTTAAACTGTTGGTATCCTTCATCCTTGGTAAAGATTTTTTTATTTTTTCAGTGTTTAGTAGTGGTATAGTATAAGATAAAATAGTGAGGTGTCTTTCTACATAGTTAAACCACACAAAATAAGATTAGTTAATACTAGTACATCTTTCATCCTTTTAAGTTTTAACTAAAGAAAATATTATTATTGTTATTAAAAAATGGAAATAATATCAAACGACAAAGATTTTTATAGTTTTTATAAAGGAAATAAAAAAAGATCAACCGCTCATTACTAGAAGACATAATTACGAAAAAAGAAATCATGTAATGTAAGTATAATAAAAAAAGACATAACAAGTTTCTCAGTAAAGGTAATTCTTTTACTAAAATTTCGTTATGTTCGTTTCACACCAATTCAATGTTGTTTATCTTCATTACTTAACTCATAGACTATTGTTTAATGAAAAAATTATACTACTAATACAGTATTGGTTGCTAACCAGTGAGTCAATGACGTCCATCGAGACTTTCAGTTTGGTAGCTGAATTAATTCAATGTGTAGAGCAACAAAATATTCTCCTTATAGACCTGAAAATTAAATTAGTTTAGGCAATTCGAAGAAAAATCTGAACACTTATTTCGCATTCGCACGGCACCTTAGGCTTCATAAATTTCTCATTTGTTGACATTAATGGGAATTAATCTAGAAAAGCATGACGCCAGTCCCATCCTTTTTGCACTATAAATAAGTAAGTTTTTTTTTTATATCTTTATCCGAGTATTTAATACTACCTCTTTTCGTTCAAAAAAAACGCCTTATTTCTTTATTTTAATCCATCCATCAAAATTGATCTTATTCTTTATGGAAATTCTGTTACCATTTTTTCTGTTTTTTCCTCCTAATTATCCATATTTTTTTGTTTTTTCTTCTCTGTCCCACTAGAAATAAAATAGTATTTACTTTTGGACACGGGATTTAGTGTTATTTTATGAGTTAATGAGAAGAGAATAAAGTAAGCAAGATGAAAAAGTAGAGATGATGTTATCTCCATGTTAATAAATATTTTAAACGGGACAATCCAAAAAGAAAAATGTTTCATTTTTAATGGGACATAGGAAATAGTAGTAAAATTCATATCGTCCACGCACAAATAAGACTATTTTTGAAGGATGGAAGTTTAAGCCTTAATATAATGTTACATATTTTAGTGTTGTTCATATTGGAAATGTGAAGTTTACCGAACAATAGAGTTATCTCTATTGTTAGGCTAGTCGAAACGAATTCTCTTATTTAGTTTGTAATATTATACTTTCATTGAGTGCAATCGAGTGGTGGCCCACTACATAGACTCTATATGTCCACGAAATAATGTCTATATTTGTTATTTCGGCATGTCCATGAAATAATATCTAAATTTATTTTTATTTTTTCTTTTTTGGTAAGTGAATCTCACTTTTCCACTAGCTCATTGTACTCACATTTTCTTATAAACTTACTAATATAAAAATGGGATTCACATGACATTACATCGTCTTTTTTCTATCTTCTTACTTTTACATTTTTCTTAAAACTTTCGACAAAGCAAAGTGTAATTTTAAATTGTGAATGGATGGAGTAGCTTGTAAAATGAGCCAAGGATGACCAATGATGAGGTTTAGGAGGCATTTCAGAGTGGTGATCTAGGAGACAAACTAATTGCAACCAAAATGACCGTTAGAGCATCCACAATGGATGCCCTAGTGCATAGTCCAGTGAGAGCCCTAGTGGTTGCCACGTCAGCATGCCTCATCTTTCTGCAATGGTGGAGCCTTAGTGCATGCCCTATCTATTATCCATTTCTCATTTCAATTTTAATTTTAATTTTTTTATGTTTACCAATTATAAATAGCAAAATTAGACTTCTAAATTAAAGAACTAGCAAAAAACATACATTACTTAATTTTATTTTATTTTAAAGTTACAATAAAGAGGTACAATTTCAACGACCACTACGTGTCCAAACTTCTTCAATCATGTTGTTTATGAGATCAATATGAGCTTGTTGGTTGCGCATGCTCTCTTGAGCTTGTAATCTCTCGCTGAGTCCATAGGGTAAACCTCGAACGACCGGCGGGGCTGCATGACCTGCGCTCGGAGCGGCTTCATCGTCGTGAATAATCATGTTGTGCAAGATGATGCACGCGTACATGACATTGGCGATATGATGCCTGTACCAGGAACGAGCCGGGCCTTTCACTATTCCCCAACGCGCTTGAAGCACACCGAATCCTCGCTCCACGTCCTTCCGTGCAGCCTCCTGCTTTGCCGCAAAAAACTCTCTCCTCGCACCCGTTGGACAGGAGATCGTCTTCAAGAAAACTGGCCATCTCGGGTAAATGCCGTCGGCTAAGTAGTACCCCATATGATGTTGTCGTCCGTTGGCAGTGAAGCTGATAACTGGACCGTTGCCATTGCATTGCTCGGTGAAGAGACTGGACGAGTTCAGCACATTGATGTCGTTGTTGGACCCCGCCACGCCAAAGTGAGCATGTCAAATCCAAAGACCGTGGTCAACGATTGCTTCAAGGATCATCGTCGGGTGGGTACCCTTATACCCACTGGTGAATTGGCCTCTCGACGCTGCAGGACAATTCTTCCACTCCCAGTGCATACAATCAATACTCCCTAACATTCCAGGAAAGCCGTACACCGTATCGTGCATCCGCAGCAGGTCCTGGCAGTCTTGGGCATTCGGCTTGCGCAAATATGTGGCGCCGAAGGCGTTAATAACGCCCGCACAAAAATTTACCAGACACTCCTAGCCAGTTGTATCCCCGACGTGAAGATACTCGTCGAACATGTCCGCCGTAGTGCCGTATGCCAACTGACGAAGCGCAACAGTGCACTTCGTCAGCGGGGATGGACCCTTTCTATGGGTCGCATCTTCCCGCCACTGGAAGTACTCGTCGCGCGCCTCCAACGCGTGAACAATCTGGAGAAACAACTCTCGCTGCATCCTAAACCGTCGGCGAAAAACCGGCGCGCCCCACCGGGGATGTTCGGTGAAGTAGTCCTTGAACAGACGTTGATGAGCTAGGACATGCTCTCGACGGACGGATGTCCGTCGGTGGATGGGCCTCGGGACCTGCTGTTCGGCTTGCTCTTGCTCATGTATTGCACGAATACCGGTGAGAATCTGGTTCCCGAAAGCAAACATTGCGCGTTCCATAGACCGACCAATATCTTCCCCGGGAACCATTTTGGAAAAGTGAGTGAAAGAGATATTGCAATGGAGAGAGAGTTGAGAGAAATGTGAGAGAGTTGTGTGAAAAATGAGTGAAATTAAGGTATATTTATAGAATTGAAAAGGAAAAATAAATAAATAAATAAAAAACGCGTGATCGGGCCAACGCGTGATCGGGCGCGCCTCTGCAATGGGCGCCCGATCTAACGCCCGATCGATCGGGCTCGGGATCGGTCGCGACCGATAGTTCGGTCGCACTCGGGCGTGTCCGAGGACTGCAATGGATGCCCGACCACGCCCGAGCCCGATCTCGGCCGATCGGGCGCGCGATCGGACATCCATTGTGGATGCTCTTACCAACCACATCGGTTGATAACCAAGTTGGAATGATAGGTCACAAATGTATATTACATTTGTAGTTCACGGGAAATATCAAAAAAATTAAAAAAATCATGACTTTTAAAGACAGTTTTTCCTAAATCAATCAAAGCCACGTGTACTTTCCGGCTATAAATTTCAGACTTTCTAAGAATAGTTTTTTTTAGACTAGCCACGTCTGTATAATTTTACTGAAAAATATCAGGGTCGAGTTGAATGAGATATGTCTACAATCCAAATTAGTTGATAACTTTGTGCGCTATATTTAAAGACGTTCATGGCAAAAACCGAAATTTTGGTCTAAAAATAATGGATAGATCATACTCCCTCCGTCCCAAGATAAGTAACCACAAACTTTTTGACACGGGATTTAAGGAAATGGGGTTTTGTTAATAGAGTAGAAAGTGAATAAAGTAGAGAGAAAATGTAAGAGAGAGAATACCAAAAAAGGAAATGAGTCACTTATCTTGAGACGTCCCAAAAAGGAATATGAGTCGTTTATCTTGGGACGGAAGAGTATAAAATTGGAAACAAATTGACTTTGACCAAAGGAACCGTTTTCTGATTAGTTACTAAACCCTCCCTCCAATCTCCATCTCCACACTCTCATCTGCAAAAATCATAGACTTGGAATTGACCTCGGCAATCATACAGCACAGCAAGGTATGATCGCAGCGTGTTAATTCTGAAACGCGATGGTTGATTAACGGTTTTTGTTTGTAAGTATTTTGTGTATAAACCGTGGTTGGATAAGAGATGGCAGGTGGATCAGAATCAGATGCGGTGGGCTTGTCTTGTGCCAGATGCGCCAAACCTGCTCATCTCCAGTATGATCTATATTTCTTCTTCCATTATTTATTTATATATTTAATTTATGGTTAATTTGCTGGATTTGCTATGACTGTGCACTGTTAATGTTGGTGGGTTTTGGTGCTCTGCTTACAGGTGCCCCAAATGCGTACAACTCAAGCTTCCCCGTGAAGCTGCTTCTTTCTGGTTCGTAATTTGATTACGTTTCTGCAATTGGAATCTATTTTATTTGAAGCTGGATTCGATTTGTATTGGAGTTAGAAATAGTAGGCAAGGCAATTGATAATCATCAAAGCTAGTGAATTAGAAACAACTGATTAGGCTTTCATTCCTGTTGTTAATGCCTATTGTTGATGGAAATCCTCTTTCCAGTTCCCAAGACTGTTTCAAGGCATCCTGGACCTCCCATAAATCTCTTCACTCCAATCCTATATCTGGAAATTCTACTCAACAAGATTCGGGCTGGCTCTACTGCTTAAGGGAAGGACGAGCTCGGACACCAACACTTCCACATTTTGACTGGACTGGGTAATATTTATTGATTTTAACCCCTATTCCATCTACCAAAATTTATGCTTTATTTCTTATATGCTATACTTTTCTGTCATTTTCAGGCCATTAAGACCATATCCAATATCACAGAAACGTACGGTACCAACTCATATTCAGCAACCTGACTGGGCAATTGATGTAAGTTTCTTTATTGATATACTTCAAATGCTTACTGCGTTATGATTTCTTTATGCTACCTGTTCAGCTGCATTCACTTATCTGTTTTCCATCTTTTCAGGGAATTCCTAAAATTGAGCCCAATAGTGATCTACAATATGTTGTGGAGGTAGTCATGACTAGTCTCTACTTATGTGCTCTACTTACAATCTTAACTTATACTAGTATGACTGAATGCAATTGCTTTTCATGATATAATTTATCAAGATCAAGACTCCAGATCAAATTGAGAGAATGAGAGAAACTTGCCTGGTAAATGTGCAACTGAAACATATTACATCAATTTTTGTCTTGTTATACATCCAATAAACAATATATGGATCCTTGCTAAACCTTTCATTATTATCTCCAGATTGCTAGGGAAGTTTTGGATGCTGCTGCTCGGATTATACAACCTGGAATTACTACAGATGAAATTGATGTTGTGGTTCACGAAGCAACAATTGCTGCTGGTATGATTGCCACACCTCACATTTATACTATATTTCGTAGTCCTGTGAATAATTTTATTGTTTTAAATGGTAGATATGATTTTCCTATGGTCGTTTTTTTTCCTCCAGGAGGATATCCATCTCCATTGAATTATAATTTCTTTCCGAAGTCTTGCTGCACGTATGTACTTCTTACATTGAATTTTCTTTCATATGCTTACCACTTTTTAGTCCTAAATCATCATGAATCAAACTCTTACTTGTCTTAGATCAGTGAATGAAATTATCTGCCATGGGATTCCTGATGCAAGGTATGTCATAAACCCAAACAAGAACTATCACATGCCATGATAGCTGATCCTTTAAATCCATTTCTCATTATGCTCTCTCCGTCGCATTCAAAGTAACATGTTTTCCTTTTTGGAATGTCCCATTCTAATTGCACGTTTTCTAAAATGGAAACATCAATCCCTCTATTTTATTCTCTCTCTACTTAACTCACAAAACAACACTGCATAAAAGTCATGCCGAACAGGAAATGCTTCACTTAGAATGTGACAGATGTAGTATTTGATTATCCTACTTGCGCTATAGCTAGTGTCTGATGTATATCTCGGGGTTTGGGTCCTATGAACCTTCAGCACATTATTTTCTTCTACTTTTTAACTTGTTTGTTCTTGGCTGAAGAACTTAGATTCATGGCCTCAGGAAAAGTAATTTGCCCAGGAACTCAACTCGTTTCTTCTAAATTCAATGTGGGAAGTTTAGACGACATAGTGTTTATCATGCATGATGATAGTGACAGATCTAGGTAATTATCTTTGTAAGGAAATACCTTCTTACTCACTTCCAAGTATACTTTTCAGGAAACTACAGGATGGTGATATTGTAAACGTTGATGTGAGTGTGTATTATAAAGGGGTACATGGTAAGGAAACTCATAGCCAACTCTAGGTGATAGCTATAATTTGTTGTTGTAACATAAGACACTGAAACTTTTTCTTGCTTTTGTAGCTGACTTGAATGAAACCTTCTTTGTGGGTAATGTTGATGAAGCATGTAAACGGCTGGTTCAGCATACATACGAATGCTTGGGTATTGCAATAGCAGCTGGTAAGTGTTATCATTGTTTTATTATTGTAGATGAACTTAAAAGGTTTTTGCTGTATGAGCAAATAATCACCTTCATCATTTATCTACTTACTTCTCTTCTGACTTTCTCCATCTTCATATGTACTTTCCCACTGTCACTCAAACAATATGTGCATACTCAAATTTTGTTCGCTTTTAGTTACTTTGTGGGTTTGATAAGTTCATTCATTTATCTGGAATCATGTTCCTGGCTGTTTATTGTGTGCTGTGCACAATCTCTGTAGTTAAACCTGGTGTACGTTTTCGGGAAATTGGAGAAATTATTAGCCGTCATGCATCTATGTCTGGATTATCTGTGGTAAATGAGCATTTTCTTATTTCTCTATTTATTAATTTTTGGTTTATGTTTTGAAAATCCTGATATGTGCTACAGGCGAGATCTTATTGTGGTCATGGTATTGGTGAGCTCTTCCACTGTGCACCAAATATACCCCATTATGCAAGTATCCTCAAAATTGAGTTGGATTGTTACTCTTTTTAACATATTTCTCTGTGAGGGTATTTGATAAGGCATGTATATGTCTCACAGAGTTGCTTTCGAAAAATGGATTGACATGAGATGAATGAATTCTTGATATATCTTTGCAATACGACTCTTGATATGAGTGTTTAGGTAATAATATTATACATCATCATTCTGTATCATCTTGTGACTTCACTCTCCCATAGAGCCTTAACTGGAGCAGGAAATAAGGCTGTTGGAGTTATGAAGGCGGGCCAGACATTTACGATTGAACCTATGATAAACTCAGGTAGTTGTCTAGTTGTAAACCTATGCCATGGTTGAAGTTCTGTATTTAATATCTTTTCTCTTTGCATCCTAAATCACTTCCCTCGTAGGTGTTTGGCGTGATCGAATGTGGCCTGATGGATGGGCCAATGTAACTGCAGATGGGAAACGTAGTGCCCAATTTGAACATACGCTTCTGGTAATATTCTTTTCAGAAAACTTGGTTTACATTAATTTTTTCTGTTCATGTCTGATTTTACACAAACGAGCAGGTTACAGATACAGGAGTTGAGGTTCTAACGGCGCGGCTACCCTCGTCCCCCAAAGTGTTTCCCTGGCTAAGTCCATGAATGTGGCTTTACACTTTGTTGTATTTGTAACTGTATTTTCTTTGGGTTGATTTTTTTTGCGTTTGATGTGCTGGAATGAAGTTGGTATTGTGCAGTTTATACAGAGGAAAGAGATGTAGCTAGCTGCAGATATTATTGACTTTCGAGGAACCATAATTGAACTCTCCTCGAAATATATGATGTACTTTATCTAGAAAATTGTTAGTACTAATTTGATTTATGAACACATTTTATAATTTTGAGATACTAGGAAAAAGGTACAGAAATAAAGGATAAATGGCGATATGATTGATAACATTCACTTTTAACAAAAATTCACACTTCGGCAGTGGCTCCATCGCAGGGCGTGAAACATTTTATACTCCGTATTTATTTATTTATTTATTCAATTTTCGTTCTATAAAGACAACACCAAACAATCACAATTCAAATAATGGAGTTTATTTTATATTTAATACTGTAATTTCACGGGAGGGGTGATCACCTTACCTTAAGAAATAGGGGGCACAGGAGGCAACCCGAATCTTCCACTAGAACTTGAAGATGATGGTCATTTTGCTTCTACTTAAAATATTTAAATTATGTAGTTTTCAGTATGTTAATAACGTAATTCACAAACTTAAAATGTGTAGGTATTCGAGATACAAACTGTAATATGCATCAAGCCATCAACCAAATATTTTCATAGCAAAAAATATTAGAGAAATATGTGATCAGTACCTAGAACAAATATCATAGATCCCAAAAAAATTTCAGGAAGTGAGCATTGATACTACAAAACATGACTATCACACCTTCGTACGTTTTTTTCCTCTACTGTTGAGGAATATTGGCCAGAGTAAGATAATATATTGGTTGGGGAAATTAATTTTTTTTTCTCCCATTTATGATGTGTGATTCAGATGTGAAACATGAACAAAAGAACACTCGTACCAAAAATTCTCAAGTAATCTAGTCTAGATGAGTGAGAGTCGTATCTCAAAATAAGAAAGGCTAAAAATAGGAGCATTTGATCTTAATTCAAGTATGTATAAAACATTTGAAATCCACAATTATGTGTAATTTTAGTGTGAAAAACTCAGCTTAGATTGGTGATTCTGGCATTCTGTAAGTGGTAATGAGTGGTGATAGAGCCTGGAGAAGATTATTGGTATTGAGTGGTTTGGTGATGTAGGCATCCACACCTGCCTCCATCATCCTATTCCTCTCCATCTCGTCTCCGGCGCTCAACGCCACGATCGTTGTTCGAACGCTGTAACTGCCCTCGGCTTCTCTAATCCTTGCAGTCGCCTCGCTTCCGTCCATCACCGGCATCTGCCAAACGACAACATTACTCACCACTCATCATAACTCATATTGATGAAATTGTTTTATCATTACTAGTGTTAATTGAGCTATTTCTCTTTTAGAGTTAGACATAAATAATGGTACCTCGCAGTCCATCAATATGAAATCGAAACTACCCGATACCCCGTCTTTGAGCCTCTCGCATACAAGCTGCAACGCCGCCGCCCCAGTCTCGCAGCATGTAGCAACCGCACCAAGACTACAAGCCACAAATGTAGCTATCTTCCGCCCCACGGGATCATCGTCCACCACCAGTATCTTCTTACCCGCCAATGGCTTCCCCACCTCCTCCTCTGCACTACCAACCGCAGGTGAAATATCACCCCCTCTCCTCGTAGCCATGCCCCCGAACTCTGGTAATAGACTAACCGTCTCATACAAACGCGATCCGTGAAATGGCTTCGAGATGACCAAATCCGGTGGCGCCAGCTCGTCCTGATCAAAATCCGGCGAATCCAACCAAACCACCCTAGTATAGCACCTGATATCCTTTCTGAAATCCCCAATTTCTCTCTTAATATCCGACAAAGCCCCCACGTGCGTGTCCACCACCATCAGCACCATTCCAGACTGATCAACGCCATCGAGGCTGCTCAAAGGGACTGATCTGGAGCTCGAAGAGCTGTTACAGCTATGGTTTGATAGGTTCATCATTTTCTGCTTGATTTTCTTCAAAGTAGGACCGAGTTGCTGGTGCTGCTTCACCGTGTGCACCTTGATCCCGAGCCTCTTCATGAAGGCTTGCAACACATTGCTCCTTTGATCGCTCTTCAGCAGCAGCACCACTCGCGATTTTGGCGGTTTAGGCTCCCAGAAATCGACTGTGCTCGGGCGTGCTGTCATCAACACATTGAAACTGAAGCAAGTGCCTCTTTCGCCAACTTCCTTGTCCACAATCCCTATCTCTCCCCCCATTAGGCGCACCTAGAATTCAAATAAGCAAATCAATTGATGAATGGAATAAACTAAAGTCATTTTGATCTTTCTTACCAGGGACTGCACAATCCCAAGGCCTAGACCAGTCCCTTGCTGTCCCACCGCGGTTTCCCTCACTTGGATATAGTTCTCAAAAACAGATTTTCTCTGCTCCCTTGGAATGCCTTTTCCCGTGTCGTTCACCTCGAATGTGAAATCCATGCAGTTGGGATCGCTGTTTGATTGGTTGTTTGGTCTGTTAATCTTGAATAGGCAGCAGTTGGTTTGAGAGGAGCCAAGCATTTCATTTTCGAGGCAAGGTTTTCTTGCCCAAGCTCCAACACTCACATGTCCCTCTGTGGTAAATTTGACAGCATTGCTAAGTAAGTTGCTCAATATTTGCTTCAGCTTGCTCCTGTCACCTCTAGCCCAACAACATCTTGCGATGGACCCATCGCATGGGTCCAAGATTACGTCTACCCCTTTCTTCATGCCCACAGGATGATAAAGATCAACCACGTCTTCCAGAAGCTGCTCCACATCGAACACCTGCTCCTCAAGTTGCATCTTCCCGGCTTCTATCTTGCTCGTATCAAGGATGCAGTTCAATATCCCTTGAACAGATCAATAAAATCAATTGGATGTGATACATGAAAGAAAACACACACACATGTTATGGTTGGCTTCAGAAAAAAACTGACCTAAAAGGTCCCTCGTGCAGGATTCCATCTGCAACAGATTTTCCAGGACTTGTGAGCTGCAAGGGTCCCTTTTAATAAGCTGAGTGCGACACACTTCTACGAGGCCGCTTATGCCTGCTAGAGAAGCACGAATGTCATGGCTTGCACTTGCAAAAGCGAGACTCTTGTTCATGCTCTTTCTCTCCGATTGCTGGGTTGATTCCATCTGCTTTATCAATGCGCCACACAGTGACATCTCCCTTCTAGCAGCTTCCACTATCAGTGACACGAAAATGCATATCGTGATCACCACAGCACCAACCATTACAACTATCAGAGCAAAGCACAATCTTATGTTCTTGTGAACTAGGCTCGAGTACTTATCAAGTGCCACAGCCAACACAAACACCTGACACACCAAAAACCACAAATATATACATTCAAAATTCTCAAACGAAATAATATTAATTCAAAGATGATGCTTACAAATTCAACTCCAGCAATCTTAGCTGGTGAGCAGTTGAACACATACTTGTTCCCTCCAATGCTCAAAATACGCTCGTCGTTGCAACTGATGTTTCCCACTGTCTGGAGCTGGCCATCATCGGGGTTTGACACCTGAAACAAAACCTGATTTCCATCCAAGATGACACTGACACGACTGCTTGGGAAGCCTTTAATGGTCACATTCCAATCCTTTGTAAACAGATACAAGCTTCCATCATAAAAGGTCATTTGAGCAACCAAGAAATCAACCATAGGCTTCACACGGAAGCCTAAAGAAATTAGTCCGTTTCCATCCAACCGAACAGTGCTGAGTAGCAGAACATCTTGAGAATCTCTCCACCCACTCCCCACTGAGGCATATCCATTTGTGCTATTCAAGGCTCCTTGTAACCAGCTACTTTTAACCAGTTCAGGTGCGGGAAACTTAGTCGCCACTCCATATAGCTTCCCCGTATTACGATTTGCAGGCTGCAAATACCATGTGTACTTCTTCTCTTCTGCATCTTTTCGTGCAGGAAAGGTTGAGTTCGAGTACAATGCAAAAGGCTCGTCCCCTTCTTTACAATACGCGAAGAATAAGCCATTCAAACCAATGTAAGAAATCTGAGACAGGTATGGAATTGTTGAAAAGGCTTGAAATAGTGCAGGAACCACCTGCATCATTTGAAGAACACAAGAAAACTAAGAAAAACTGTATATTGAACTCATTATAGATATAAAACAGCAACCTTTGATTCAATATTTGTCAATTGGGGATCATTATTATCCAAACAGAAACTCAAAATCCGCGCAATGTTGACGGCTGAAGCATTGCTGGGAGAGAAGAATGCAGCTGCATTGTGAATTTGTGATATCAAATCTTGATTGATGTTGTGAGCTATCAACTTCACTTCCTTCTCGATTGGTACAACCTTGTTGAACCATAATGTGACCAACACAGCAGCCAAAGATAACACCACAAGTATCTACACAGGGATTAATAGTTTCATCCAAAAAAGCCCAAAAAATTTGTGCTACAAAATACTAAAAAAATTCCAATGAATATTTGTTTGAATTGACAAGTCAGTAGTCTTATTCCATCAACTTAATAACAAACTAATGGTTTCTTTTTATAAAAAACATAGTTTTTGTTTAAGAATTACTGAGATACATACCAGGAAAATGAAGAAACAAACAGGACGCAACACTATCAAAGAATTTTGCTTCATCTCTTAGAAAGCAACAAGTTAAAATGCATTTCGATAAAATTCTAAAAGAGAAACCAAATCAACTAATTAAAACATAAGTATAGAAAGTATAATAATGCATTTCAATAAAAAAGCTAAAAGAGAAAGCAAATCAAGTAATTAAAACATAAGTATAGAAAGTATAATTGCTAGAAATATATCCACAGAGTAGAATCTTGATATTCATTTATTTTTGGTGTGGGTTCTTTACTTTTTTGACATTCCATTTACGAGTAAATCTTACATAAATGCAGAAAATCGTCTAATTATATTAATAATGTAAATATGTGCAGGAAAATATGATTGCGCATCTTATCATTTTGGGAAGGAGATGAAACATAAGGAAGCTAAATGTGCTAATTTGCGGAAGGAAATTAAACATTAAAAGGGATGCATACACGGACCTTTAGCTAGTGCCTGCTTCTTAATTCCTCTTTGCTTTTAGCATTGTGTTCGGATCGGTTGTGGTCTCGATCTGTATCTCTTGATTCGCGTTGAGTTTTGGAATAGGTTGGTTTGCGCGGTTAGCTTCTGTATTTCGTTGAGGTCGCTTTTTGCCATAACTGCACTATAGAGCAATGCGAGAATTGGCATTTCATTTAATTTTTTGAATTGTGAATGTGCATTTTAATAATAATCGCATGAAGTAATTTTTTTGACCAGCATTTAACCGGTGTGGTTCGTTATAGTATATGGTATGACAAAACACCATACTGATATCGTACCGAATTTTTTAGTATATCGGAAATTCGTAAGATAGTTTTTGATACCGTTACCGTGTTTTCAGTATATCGCATCACCGTACTTTTGCGGTGCGGCATGCCATACCATTATAATTGTTACTACCTCCGTCCCTGAAAATTTGATACAGTTTACTATTTTGGTCCATCCCTGAAAATTTGGTACACTTCACTTTTACTATTTTTGGTAGTGGACCGCATATTTCACTGACTCATTCCTACTCACATTTTATTATAAAACTAATACTTTAAAGGTAGGACTCACATCCCACCAACCTTTTCAACTCACTTTCCATTACATTTCTTAAAACCCGTGTCGGGTCAAAGTGTAGCAAAATTTGGGGGACGGAGGTAGTATATCGGAAAAAAAATCTATTATACCCAAAATATTAATAAAAAAAAAAACAATTCTAGTGTCCAACTACTTCAAAACTAGATCTTATTATAAAAACACATAACAAAATTATACGAAGGGCATGTTTGGGTCATTGTTAGCGTATAATTAGGTCATTTTAATAATGAATGACCTAAAATGAACTAAAAATGACATCAAACTCGGATTTCGTAAAATGACTTAAAACTAAATAAAAATGACCTTCCATGTTTTGGTTAATTATTGATCTTTAGATCACTTAATCATAGGGCCAAGATTTGAGCTGCATTTCTAGATATAGATGCATTCTTGTTTGGATCAACTTTGTTTATATATATAATAATCAATCGGTATATCGGTATACCATGATATACCAAAGCGTCGGTGTCACGACCACACTTTGCTAAGGATAGCAAAGAAGGAAATCGTGACTAGGGGTGGGAAATTAGAGCATGGGAACAGAAAGGGGGATAAACAATTTTGAAATCTCCACTTAGAAATCAAGGGAAACAAATTCAATATAACACTTGGTATCCAGGACTTTAAATGAAAAACCTTACTTATCAATAGAGATTAATCAGAGAGTATATAAGAACAGGTGACGTTGTCCAAGACCTTAGTACGCATTGGAATTTAATTCGGTTACATGTATGAAGACATACACCTCAAGAATCTTTACTTGGGTGAAAGAGTAATCATCAAACTCTGCTCAACATTTCCTCCATCATTGCTCAACCTGCACATTTAAAATTACCTGCAGAGCTGAGTACAAAGGTTCTCAGTGAACACAATGCCAAAATATACATACATACAATGAAAATATTGTCATGCCATCATAGTAACACTCGAGAGTTTTCTCTTAAAAGACCCGAGCTTACTAAATTCTTTGTGAGCTAAAGTTCACGCATAGTGAATCCCTTCTTTTTACTTGAACTAGTGTTATCACTCGTGCTATGCACGGGACAAAAGATTTCAAATAATGAAAATATATTAACAACTAAATATATTAAAATAAATAAATATAAAAATATATTTACAGATAGGAATACGAAATAGGAGTAATTATAAAGAATATTCATAACATTATAAACAACACAAAAAAGAAATGTGTACTTCTGTGAAGATAAATGAATCAGCACTAAAACTTAATGTCCATTAGTCTAAACCATATTTCAAACAATGTTTTTTAAAACATCATTGACAGAGATGTCAATTGGGCTAATCCACTTGGGTTGAGGCCAACCCACTCGGGTTACCGACCTATTTGGGTGCGGGTTATGACTTTTTCGGGTCATAAATTTTCAACCCTAATCCTAACCCGCCGGTTTTCGAGCTAACTCATCGGGCTATTCGGTCTAAAAACTCTTGAAAATAGTATCTTCTATCAAAATTTTCCTCTATGAAATAATTTTAAATTTAAGATATTTTTTATTCTTAGTCTTAGAATTATATATAATCTTCAAATTTACACATTTTTCTGTAATAATAGTTGGAGAGAATCCTTTCATCTCGATCAACTAAAATATAAATAAAAATAAATCAAAATTAAGTCAATCAATTTGAATTAAACACGGAGTTCGTGTCATTAATTTGATTACACTTCAAAATTAAAATGAGGAGCGTTTTTATGCTGATACACTTTCACGACTAATTGTGGAAAATTCTTGTCCTGCTTGTTTCTTGTAAAAATTAGAAATTAATTTGATGTAATTGCTGATTATTGTTATTGCATAGGTTCACTATTGTTTTTAAATTAAGATAACCTATTTTGTAGGTATGTTATTTGTCAGTGATACTAAAATTAACCAAGATATTATTATTGTTTTGATCATGTTTTTATCCATTTTCTTCACATATTATACAATTTATTACTTTAAAAATATTATTATTATTATTATTATTACTTTTTTTACTTCAAATATAATAAAACTTAAAATAAATTTCATGTTAATAAACTATAGTTCTGATGATCTCAAGTTAAAAAATTTGAATCATCTAATAAACACATCTTAGTTGATTACTTTTTTTAATATTTAATTTTAGACCAAAACATAACATGATATCCATTGTTAATGTTGAAAAAGGATAAATTTCTTATTTTTGCCATATATATATGTATAAAAGTAAATTGCCACTTAAAATGTCGATATCATATTATACATTTTGTTTGTTTTGAATAATTTGACAATTTACATTACTTCTATGGGTATAAGAAGTCATAACAAACTTTATAAGTTAAGATTAATTTTAAATATTCTAATTCTATAATTTATACTATAAACATAGTGACTTTAGATTGTGAATTTATCTGGAAAAGAAGCTTGCAACAATGAATAATTTCAATATTGACCCAAATAGAAGGCAAAACAAAAGGAAGTAAGTACGTATATAATTTAATTACTTAGTTTAATAAGAATTTAATTTAATAGTAGTATATTAGTAAAAATTAAATTACGTGTCAAAATTAAAATTTAACTTTTAAGACATAATAATATAGTAGACCCAATTTTAGTTTAGAATTCGATACAAAAATTAGAAGTTAGCAAGCAATAATTGTACACCCAATATATCAATTATAGATTTTTGTACTAAATTAATTAGATCTTACGACAAACCTTTCTCGCCGTCGCTCGACAAACCTTTCTTGCCGTCGCTCCTTCCGCCCTCCCTCGCCGCTCCTCCACCGTGTTGTGGTGAAATCAGCCATTGGGAACACAACGCCCCAAATCATGTTTGAGACCAAGACAGGTAATGGAGAGACCGCCCTAAGCTCCACTTCCACAACCCCTCTTCAAACTCCCAACTCCAGCTCACCTCATCAATGTATGAGATTATCTTGTTTTGTTTCAAATACTTTGTTTCTTATACTATAGTTTCTGCATTTTATTTAATGGCTCATGATATGGTTATTTATGTAGCAAGATTACCTTCATTCTGCCTAATGTGGCATACCACATTCCCTCGCCGATCCACTGCGTTGCCTCACCGGTCACCCTCCTTCACCAGCCCTGCCGGCCTGTGGCGATGTCCGACAGCATCTTTTCCATGTTCATTATGATTTAAGCTTTCTGATTTTGTTTTTTTGAGTTGGTACTTATAGAAAAAAATTTAATCTTAATTTGAAAGCTATTGTCTTTACATCTTTCCAATGATTTCTGCTTTAGGGTTTAACGCATATCTATGTTCTTTATGTACTTCTGTCATATCTAAACACCAAGTGCCATGGAGATGGTGCTCTTCCACGGTCACCTACATCTTTTTCCAGCTGGAGAGGTGGCCACATCCCAACGACTTCCCCTACATCATCTTTGTGTCATAGAAGGTGGCCACCTTCCACGGTCACATGTGTACATGGCCCAAGTCCCTTTCAATTACTTAATTAATTTGCCAAAGGGAGTCCAACATAACTAAATTAGTTCATCAAATTTTACACGTCCGTCTTCCCCTTCTCCAACAATTTGAAAACCACAGAATCGCATATCTGCTTCTCTTCCTCTTTCTCTCAACCACCGCCGCCGACGAGTGCTCCAGCCGATGCCATCAGGCCGTTGGTGACTCCTCATTGGCGCACCTCTGTTTCTCATCTCTTTCAGGTGTGAAATTCATAGAGAACCAAGTCTCTACTTCTCTCTCTTAGTGATTCTCAACGCTTGGCGTCTCAGTGCCGTCTCCAGCCAATTCCACCTCGCCAATGCTGGTTTCTGGATTTGCAAAGTCTCCGGCCCGCCTCCAGCTGCTCGGCCGTTCACAGCGCCATGTACATCTCCTCTGCACAGGGCCACGCCGTCTCTCACAATGAGCGCCCATTTTTCCAGCAAGCTCGTCGTCGTCGCCTTCCGTGGAAACTCACTGCCGAGCTCTCATTGTCGCGGCTTGTTGCTGTCTGCTCGGATTTGCGCTGTCGTCGGTCAACCCCTTGACCAGAAGTTACGTCTTTACTCTTGCTCTTTTTGTTTCTTTTACATTTAACTAAGGTTTGAAAATTATCATGTTCAAGTTATGGGACTTCAAGTTTGCTGACAAGCTATGCCTTTATTGTTGTCAAGTTCAGTAGCTTTGGTGGTGGTGGATTTGGGATAATTGATGATTTGTTCTTTATAATTTATGTAAGTTATGCTTTATGTAATGATATAGAAAATAAAATTAAATAAAAAGTTGAGACAGAAGATTGCCTATTCTAAATTGAAACTTCATGGGAAAGCTTTATAAACCCTCTTGGAAATTTTCTGCTCATTCCCTCATTTCTTTGCTTGAATTTTATTTGTGAATTTGGAAGAGAAAATGGAAAGGAGACATGTATAAATCGTGCATATTTGCTGGGAGATTTAATGGGATATTGATCGGTGAATTAAAATAAAGATTTAATTCGGCTTCAAAGCAAACAAAGATTTAATGGGATATTGCTTTAATATCCCATTAAATCTCCCAACTTTTCTTATCATTTAAGAGTTGAAAGCAAACAAAGATTTAATTCGGCTTGAAAATTTACGTCCTTTCGAGAACAACTAAAATGATAAGAAAAGTTGGATTGTTACAGTCGGTATATATCAACGTTTTGGTATGTCGGTATATACCGGTATACCAAAGATTCAGTATACCCGCAGTATAGGAAATCTAATACCGTTACCGTACCGAAAACTATGGTACACCGAAAAATCGGTATTTTCAGTATTTTTTTGGTACGGTAAGTCCGGTATTCCGATATATTGGTATAATTCCCAACCCTTAGGGGGATGATATGTCGTCGTGTATGAGATATTTTTGGAGTGAATATACTCCAATCCTTTTAAGCAGTCAACGAAGACAGTTTCAACATCAAGTTTCTTCAAGGATAGCAGGGTAGACAAATTCATATCAATAAAAATTACTCCACTAAACACTCACCCTTCACACTCCTCCATGAGTTAGATAGAGGAAGTGTGTGGGAGACTTTCCACATTCAAAGTTGTATTGTTTATGAATACGTTTCAACTGTTCGGTGCATGCAAAATCTAGGTACAGATTGCTCAACCCAAGCCTTGTAACATCTTAAGATGTTTGGAAGATCTTGAAAGAGCCTAATCTCACAATAAACAAAAGACGGAATAAGATAACAACGTATTTGGATGAACTTGAAAGAGTAGTTCAATAGTTAACAACAAAAGAAATAAAATAAGAGAAGAATGAATTTGAAATAATATCAGATAACTAAAAAAACAAAATAAGAAAATAACATGTTTGGATGAAACATGAAAGAGTGACTTAGTTTCATTGTTAAAAAAAAAAAAACAAATTATATGCAATCTTAAGATGATTGGATAAATTTGAAATAATGTCTGCTAACAAGAAAAAATAAATATTGCTGACATTTTTTTCTCAAAATAAAGATTGCATATGTAAATAAATACCAACAAAATAAATAAAAAATGAGAAGAATAAAATGCACACGGGAAGATATGTTTTTCACAGAGATTGCATAAGGGAACAATCTTGATAGCATAGGATTGTCTAGGGCTGGGTCGATACGGTATATTGTATCGAAAATTTTATATCGTTATCGTATCGAAAATATCAGTATCAAAGAATTTTATATCATTACCGTATCGAAAGTTTCGGCATATCGGATTTTGGTATACCTAAATTTAATATCTATACAGTTACCGTATCGAAATTCGGTATATTGTACAGAACTTCGGTACCCCGTTCTGAACGGTATATCGAAATTAAATGGATATCTATTTATGATTTTAGGGTTTCCAATAAATATTTTTGCATATATAAATAAATTAAATGAATATCTATTTATGATTTAAACTTTTAATCTTAAAAAACTAAATTATAGTATTATTATTATTATCAGTATAAACGGTATAGTATCGATAATTCAATGTGTATTCATTTTTGTAATATTTCGGTATACCGATAATATCGATATATATCGTATATTCGATATAAAACGATATACCGCGGTAAAAGGAAAATTCATATCGTTATCGTATCGAAAACTTACGATGCGGTATTGTATCGTACCGAATTTTTGGTATACCGGAAATTCAATATTTTTTATACGGTATCATACGATTGATATGCCGTTTTTTCGGTATATTTACAAGTCCTAACTATAATTGAAGTAATTCTATTAATGAAGGTTTAATTTTCTCAAAATTTAAATTTAAATTAAATTAATTACAAAAATCCAAAATCCAAAATTATTTAAATATGTCCTTTTTAAATTGTGTTGATAAATGCTTTTACATACTCCCTCCGTCCACAAACAATAGATCTATTGTTGTTCGGCACGGGTTTTAATGTAGAATTGGTAAAGTAAGATAGATGAAGAGAAAAAGTAGGTAAAGTAAGAGAGATAGGGAGAACAAGTGAATAAAGTATGAGAGAGGGAAGAAAAAGTGGGAAAAGTATGACAGATAAACTTTCCATTTTTAGAAAGTGATCTATTTTTTGTGGACGTCCCAAAATGGCAAAAGTGATCTGTTTTTTCTGGGCGGAGGGAGTATTATTTTTATTAAAATATTATTGTCAATCTGATATATTTATTTTTGGGAATTTTATTAATATATTGAAGAATGAACTATATAAATAGTACATGATCTTTTACTTTCGCACAAAAATGATACCTGATCTTTGTTTTATATCGTTTTTATTATCTAAAAGTCACTTTTTTAGTACCTAATACTAATTTTCATTCTAAAAGACCCCCTAAAAATCACATTTTCACATTTTAGTCGTGGAGGGCATTTTTGGGCATACACGAAAAGAGGAGTTAAAAAATGATATATATATCTTCTCTATCTTTTTTCTTCTATACTTTATTTATTATTATTAACATCATTATTATGAGGTTTTAAATTAATATTTAATTTATTTTTTTTAATGTATCTCAACTTATGACTCATACTTAATTATAGTTATAGTTTTATTATACTCCCTCCGTCCCAGATTTATAGTCGCATTTAGTTATGGCACGAGTTTTAAGGAATTGATGGAATGTGTAATTAATGAAGTGAGAGGTGGAGTATGTAATAAATGAAATGAGATGGTGGAGTGAGATGATGAAGTGTGTAATAAATGAAGTGGGATGATGGAGTGTGTAATAAATGAAATGAGTTGGTTGAAGGTGGGTCCCTTTTTGAATTTTGGATTTTTTATTTTTGTTTTGATTTATTTTAATGTAGATAATGGCATTTGGGTGTAATTTTAGTGAATAATGGGGTAAAATTTTATGTCCAAATATGGAAAATTCTAAATGTGACTATAAATGTGGGACGGACTTTTATGGCAAAATGTGACTATAAATCTGGGACGGATGGAGTATTTAATTATTATTATATTATACTCCCTCCGTTCCATAGTAATGGAGACGTTTCTTTTTGGTACGGAGATTAAGAAAAATTTTGTTAGATGAGTTAAGTAAAGGAAGAATAAAGTGGAAAATGAAAAAGGTAGAGAGATGAAGAGAGAAAGTAAGAGAGAGTAAAGTATGTGGAAAAATGTGTTGACTTTTACTAAAAAGAGAAATGACTCTATTTCTGTGGAACGTACCAAAATGGCAAAATGTCTCTATTACTATGGAACAGATGGAGTAATAATAATAATAATAATAATAATAATAATAATAATAACTCGTAATTAATAAATATTCATAATAACTTATTTAAATATGAATTATATAATATTAAATTATAATAAGAATAATAATTAATATTATTATTTTATCTTATTAATAACTAATCAATATAATCATAATAAAATCTAAAATTATGAATTATATTTATAATGATGTAAATGATTGAATATTTTTAAATAGGTATAAAACAAATTAAAAATATTTAATTGATTTTATTAGTTTAAACTATTGATTTAATTAGGTGGTTTTTCTATAGTTTAAATTGTGAATGTGAATTAGGTGCATATATAAAATACTAAAAAATTAAAGAAAAGAAAGAAAAAAGAAAGAAGAGGAAATAGAAACTAGAGTAAAGGCCAAATGTGGTCCCTAACATATGGTCGTTTTATCAATTTGGTCCTTAACATTATCATTTTGATTATTTAGTCACTCATAAATAAACTCGGACCCAAATCGGTCCTCACTTAACAGAACCGTCAAAAAATAGACGGTGATTGCAATTTGACTATATTAAATTATTAATGGTAATTAATTATACCTAATTATAATTCTTAATTCCTATTAAATTACAAATTATTCATTTCATTTTGCAACTGATACTATCTTTTTTCCAATTTTGCTAATAGGAAAAGAATTATAATTACGTATAATTAATTACCATTAGTAATTTAATATAGTCAAATTGCGGTCACCGTCTATTTTTTGACGGTTTTGTTAAGTGAGGACCGATTCGGGTCCGAGTTTATTTGTGAGGGATCAAATAATAAAAAAGATAATGTTAATGACCAAATTGATAAAACGACCATATGTTAGGGACCACATTTAGCCTTTACTCTAGAAACTAAGAAAAAAAGGAAAGAAGAAAGGGGAAAAAAATCACATTTTTTGTATTTAATTGAAATTTCCATGTATACCCTCTATGGCTCAAAAATCACATTCTTGGCACTTAGGGTTATTTTTGTCACAAGAACCAAAAATGGTATAAAACAAAAATCATGTACCATTTTATGTGAGACAAATATCATATACTATTTATATAGTTCACTCTATATTGAAAAAATTTAAGATAATTTTTTGGTACAAATCCAATATTTTAGGATTTAATCCAATAATCACTCATGTATTTAAAACTTAGATTCATAGTTATATAAAATAATAATAACATAATCATATCTTTAATTTACCACAATCAATATTTAGAAGTTATTAAATTCAATATGATTTTAAATGTTTTAGAATACATAATGAGAAGAAAAAAAGAATAACAAAATGATAAAAGAAAAAAATAAGAAAAAAAAGTAAAATGAAAATTGACTGAAACAAAAATCACAAAGAAGGTGACTCGATGAAGTATTTAATACTCCATCCGTTCCAAGGAAGATGACCTCTTTCTTGGGCGGTACGAGATTTTATGCAACTTTATTTTGTGTGTTAAATGGAGAGAGTAAAGTAAGAGAGAGGGGATAAAGTAGAGATAAAGATGTTTCCATTTTAAGTAATGAGTCATCTTGGTTGGGAAAAAAAAAAGTGGGTCATCTTTAATGGGACGGAGGGAGTATTATTCTTGAAATTCTTTGAATGAAGCATATTAGTGGATATATAGTTTATCGACAATTTTGCCCTCATTTAAAAAATACTTAAAAATATATTTTATTTTTGTAATGGATTTTTTTTCGTATTCCCTCCATTCCCAAAGAGTATGAACTATTTTCTTTTTTGTCTATCCATGAAAAATATGAACTTTTTTATTTTGAAAAAGTCGAACAAAATATTACCCTTATACATTATTTTATTTACAACTATACCATCACCATTAACAACCTATACCATTACAATAATATAGACCTTACTTTCCACTAATATTATTTCTACTATTGTTCATATTCTTTGGGGACGGAAGGAGATTTTACAATAAGTACTTAAATAGATGCAATAAAAAATAAAAATTTAAGTGTCTAATGTAAATTCTTTTACGAAAAACTAAATTACAAAAATGATAGTTCTGCTATCTAAAAGGTTTACTATGAATGAATAAATAAATGTTGATTGCAATAATTTTACAAGAAAATACATTATCAAATCAAAATATGTTTTAATATGATGATATGCATCTTTCCCTTCCCTTTGTCCAGAGTGAAAAGAAACACTCTGTTTTGAGAATTTCGCCCAAAAACCCTAGTCGTCTTATTTTTCTCTAAAACGCACAATTGCTAAGGTAATAATCTCGGCATACTGTTTGATTTCGATAAGCATTGGATGAGTGGAGGTATCTGTTAATATTTTTCTAATGAATTTGTGGTTGATGCAGTTAGAAAAAAGATGGCAGGTGGATCAGATGCTGTAGAAAACACGGGCTTATCTTGTGCTAGATGCGGCGAACCAGCTCATCTGCAGTATGAATTATGAAATTCTTTCTTCATTTTCTCTGCTATTTTTAATTTTATCATTTACGGCGTGGATTGAATCTTAATCGCAACCCTTGAATATAATCTCATTTTGCATGGAAAATGATGTATTGTTTCGTTAATTTGCTTTGCTGGTGACTGCCGGTGGGTTTTTTCTTTATTAGTTATAGATTTATTACTATCAATGTTTTGGAAATTTGATCAGTGTGTTGGCGTGCTATGGTCTGTGCTCTATTCATGTTGGTTTTTGCTGCTTACAGATGCCCCAAGTGCGTACAACTAAAGCTTCCTCGTCAAGGTGCCGCTTTCTGGTTCGTTCTTTGGCTCCACTTTTGGAAAGAAGTATTTTTTTGGATGAACCGGACCTAGATTTTCACTAACTGCTAGTTGTATGTTCGTTGAAATTGGATCATATATGTTTTTTGAGCTTAGAAATTGTTCACAGTTAGTATATTAGACAAATAAAGTAGGTCAGATGATGATAAATGATAATTGAGAGTTTAATTTATTGGAATGGAGTATCTAGTTGGTTTTAGACGTATTATCCTCTAAGAAGACAGTCTGACATTGAATGTATGACACACTAATGTTAATTGGGCTTCCATTCAGTATGGAATTGGCTGCAATATTGATGTTAATGCCTATTATTGATAGAAATCATTGTCCTTCCAGTTCCCAAGACTGTTTCAAGGCATCCTGGAGTTCTCATAAATCTGTTCACTCAAATTCAAATTCTTCCCCTGCATCTGAAAATTCTAGTGAAAGAAATTCGGGCCTGCCCAATGATGGCTGGCTTTACTGCATGCGCAAAGGACAATCTCGGACACCAAAAATGCCGTATTTTGACTGGACAGGGTAATAATTACTTCAACTCCTATCCCACCCCTCTAAAAAGAATGCTTCTTCTCCAACTACAAAAATTTAGCTCAACTTTTACTCTGTTTTTTACTCTTCCTTTTCAGACCATTAAGGCCATATCCAATATCGCAGAAACGTTTTGTGCCTGCTCATATTGATCTACCTGACTGGGCTATTGATGTAAGTTTCTTAGTTTATATAACTGTGTCTTCGAATTTTTTATTTTTATACTGTATATAGTATTAATGGCTTATTTAGGTATTAGGTTGATTGATGTTCACTAGGACTTTCTCCAGTTAAAGGACATCCTTGCTATTCTGCTAATTCTCCTGCCTATATCAAGTGCATTGACATCTACATTTTCAATCATTTTCAGGGAATTCCAAAAATTGAGCCCAACAGTGATCTGCAACATGTTGTTGAGGTAGTCAGCAGTCTCTGAGTTATGTGCACTTTTGACAGTCTGACTTGTTATTTTTGGTGAACTGGATATGACTAATCCATTTGCGTTCCATGATATAATTTATGAAGATCAAGACTCCAGAGCAAATTGAGAGAATGAGAGAAACTTGCCGGGTAAGCATCTTGATTGTTCTGTTCCCAATAAAAAAATTATGCATACATGTTCATCTAATTGAAAATATGGGAGTTGGAGGAGAAACACACACCATGCACGCAGCCAAACACTAAACACTAATAAGTTAGTAGAAAAACCTCTCGCTTGGTAAATGTATAGCTGAAAGCCTGGAACAAAATTTCACTGCAACTTGTCTTCTCGAGAGTCATTATTATTGTTTTATGCATACAGTATAGAATATATATTCAGCATTCTAGTTTTGACTTCTTGTTAAACCTTGCATTCTTACCTCCAGATTGCAAGGGAAGTTTTGGATGCTGCTGCTCGGATAGTAAGACCTGGAATTACTACTGATGAGATTGATGCTGTTGTTCATGAAGCAACTATTGCTGCTGGTATGATTTACAATTACATCCCTCACATAGTCACATTTCACACTGTATATCTCTACCTGCTGAATTTTGTTGTTTCTTTGGAAGATAGTGTTTCTGTGTTTACTTTAAATTTTCGTGCAGGAGGATATCCATCTCCTTTAAATTATCATTTCTTTCCAAAGTCTTGCTGCACGTAGGTATTCCTTACTCTGAATTTTTCTATTATTCACTTCGCAGTCCCTAAATACATCACAATATGAACTCTTAACTCTCTCAGGTCAGTAAATGAAGTTATCTGCCATGGGATTCCTGATGCAAGGTATGTTGTGAACTCATTCAAGAAAAATATGTATGATAGGTGCTAGTGTGTAGCACATAAATATGGTGTCTGATCTGATGCACTTCTCGTGACTTGGTCATATGAATCCTCAATACTTTCCTGCTGCTCTTTAACTTGTTTCTCCTCGACCCAAGCACTTGGGACCATCCATGAAGCCAACCTTTTGCTTTTGAGATATACTCCCTCCGTCCCCAAAGAGTATGAACTTTGGGTTCGGCACGGGTTTTAATGCATTATTGGCTGGTAAAGTAAGAAAGAGAGATAGTGAAAGTTTTTTAAATATTGCTAGTGGAGAATGGGTCCTATCTCATTAGAGAGAAGAGAGTTTCCAAAATTGGAATGTTCATACTCTTTGGGGACGGACAAAAAAGGAAATAGTGCATACTCTTCAGGGACGAATGGAGTATGTAAAAACGCCATAGGCCCAGGCATTGTGTATAATACTTGTAATGAACATGGGTGATCATTCTATACAGGGAAAGTACATTCTCACTCGCATTTGTTTCTGTCGTTCAGGATATTAGAGGATGGTGATATTGTAAATGTAGATGTGACTGTGTATTATAAAGGGGTACATGGTAAGGATATTCATAGCCAACCCAAGATCATAGTTATTATGTATATGTTCATTATGTACAGACTAAATATTTTCTTGCTTGCCTGCTTATGCAGGTGACTTGAATGAAACATTCTTTGTGGGTAATGTTGATGAAGCATCTAAACGGCTGGTTCAGTGTACATATGAATGCTTGGATAAAGCAATAGCAGCTGGTAAGTGTTTGCCCCTTTTGTGTCTCGTACATCATTCTTTTATTATTTAGCTCTCTTTCTCTGGATTTCCCAATTTTCGTGTGTACTTCTCAAATTCTCACTCAATGATCATGTGATCTCTAAATTAATGGTTGCTGCTAGTGTTTATTACTTTCATAAGTTCATTCGCTTCCCTGCTTTAAATATCTGCGGAATCATGCTGCTGACTGTTTATTGTGTCTTATTCATGCTCTCTATAGTTAAACCTGGGGTGCGTTTTCGGGAAATGGGGGAAATCATTAGCCGGCATGCTTCTATGTCTGGTTTCTCTGTGGTAATTGAGCTTCTCTTGTTTGTAAATCTATGAACTTCCATTCTTACTTACTTTTGACATTATTGATATAGAAATGCTATGTTGTCTCATTCTGCAGGTGAAATCTTATTGTGGTCATGGAATTGGCGAGCTCTTCCACTGTGCTCCAAATATACCCCATTATGCAAGTATCCTAAAAATGGAATTGTACTGTTACACTTTTACCATGCTTGTTAAGAGGATATTTCTAATAAGGCATGTTTGTTTTAATGAATTGTCGTTCAAAAAGTCAAATGACTGAGATAAATGACCTCATGAGATGTCTTTTGCATAAGGATTTTTTCTTGATCCGAGAGTATAGGTATCATATCATCTTTAAGTATCTTGTAACTTCACTTTCCCATGGGGCCTTAACCCGAGCAGGAAATAAAGCTGTTGGAGTGATGAAAGCAGGACAGACATTTACCATTGAACCTATGATAAATTCTGGTAGATATTTAGTTGCTAAACCTTTGCCCTGTGTTTGAATCTTCTGTGTTCATCTAAATCACTTTCATGTTAGGTGTTTGGCGCGACCGGATGTGGCCTGATGGATGGACTTCTGTAACTGCAGATGGGAAATGCAGTGCCCAATTTGAACATACACTTCTGGTAAAGGCTCAAGTTCTCATTATATATCACTACATTCACCATAGAAGTTTACATGTTTAATCTTCATTGATCAGTATTGCACCATGTCTAATTTCCTGACCAATATCAGATACTAGAACAATTGTTTTACATGAATCTTGCAGGTTACAGATACAGGATGTGAAGTTCTTACGGCACGCCTGCCATCGTCTCCAAAAGTATTTCCTTGGGCAAGTCCATGATAGATGGATTTATGGTTCAGGGGGTTATTGGTGAGATAATTCAAGCAACATTTTGCAACTGCTTGAGGAATGCAGTTTTCTTGTTGCTTACTTGTTGAGAGTGGCAAGGTGTTGTAATAGTACTTTGTGTGGTGGTTATCAAATTTTGAGTTAAAATTTTCCAAATGTTTGTATAATTTTCAGAAACAGAATAAGATAGCAAACGAAAGAGCTTGAATTTATGTGGCATTTCCAAGCTGACAATTTTTCTCAATTTAGAATTTGATAGTTGGATTTTTATTTAGAATTATATATGTGGTGACCACCTTTTATGTAAAAATATTAGAAACCTGAATCAATGTATATATACTTTACATGTTACTTTTTCACATAATTGTAATTTCCATCAGAAAACAAACAAATCAAATTCAGTCAACTGGAAAGCATCTAAGATGCTCAAAAATTTGAAACATGAAAGGGTCATAAATCTAGGGATTTACAACCCTAAATCTTGCAGCAAATCTATTGAACAAGGCCAGCGCAATGCTAGTAACCTGTTGAAGATTAAGAACTCTAGCTTTGATCAGGGCCTTTGTCTTCCCCCCGATGGTCCGTCCTGAAATCCCATCGATGCACATGCTTGCATCTGTCAATGCAGTGCTCATCCATGTCTGGACGTTGCTTGCATGCCATGTGAACTCACTGCTTTCCTCACCTTCCTTTATGTGTTGTGCCTCTTTGATGCTTCTTGTGAGCTGATCCACCCCATCATTTATCTGATCCAAACACTCCCTAACGGATCGGATCTGTGGGCCCTTGGTCCGGTTTAGCCTTTGGGCCACTTGGGTGATGTAGGCTTGTGTTGTCTCGGCTTTGGCCAGGGTGACTTTTAATGCTGTCTGGGCTAGCTGCCGGTGACTCAATGTTTTGCTGAAGCTAGAAACATAAGGTGATAAACACCTTACACATAAATTCGAATATAATGTCGTCTCACATTGCGACTCAATGAATGCCCTTGCCCTGGATCGAGCCCGACGTGGGGAGACTGGGTGCTGGGCTTGAACTAGGGTAAGGGCAACAAGGGAGAGTGCTAGGAAGGTGATTGTTTTTGCCATTGTAGATGTGAGTGGGAGGAGATTGAAAACTTTGGGTTTGGAGTTTGACTTTGAATGTGCAATGTGTTAATCTGTGTGATAATGAAATTCTTGTTATGGGGTTTATATAGAGAGAGTATTTGAATCCATATAGCATGCTTGCATGAGATTGCATTCAAGAATATAAATATTGTTTTTTTAATTGCATTGACCATGTGTGTTTGCAGTTTCCTAGAACCAGGTTGGACCTGATTTTGGAGTAAGTAAAAAACCACAATTCATGTGGGAAAGTACTGAGTGACTAAAGTTGGTCTTAGAAAGTTTGAAGTTCAAGAAGAATGTCTGAAAATTAATCGAATTCTTACTTTAGTAACACTCAAAAACCTTGATGTGAATCTACTTTAGTGAGAAAACATGCGTGTAATTAAGATGTAATTTGATTGGATCCGGGATGCATGATCTATTTTCAAATTACAGGCTAGACTTTTGAGGAAAAAACAATCGAACAAGAGATTAAACTAGACATTTGACATAACCTTTAATCACACGTAAACATAACAATGGACGATCCTAGAGCTTATACTAGGAGTACTATTTTTTCAATTTGATCCAAATGTTAGAGTAGTAATGGATCACATATTTGATTAATTAACAAATAAATATACGTAATACTTTTTATATATTGATCTGTAAATTTGTACTCATATATCATAAATTGTCAATATATTGAGTCACAAATCGTACATATCAAGTGAATACGGATAATATTGCGTAAATAATCTGGTGGGCGGACGGAAAACCATAGAAGTATTAGAAAGAAAAATATTTGATAGTAAGAAGGTTAGAAAAATGATTATACTACAATACTGTCGGCTTCTGCTCCATCTCTTCACTACAAAAATATTCAACAAGGCTTCCATTTGACCAGCATGATGCTAAAATAAAGGTGATTAATACACGCAATTATTTAATTTGGAAAATGAGAGCACCAAATAACAATCAACAGACTTATGTTAATGTGTGTGTGTGTGTTATTGATTAATTAATTCGTAATTAATTAGATCTTCTCACCGATGATCATGTACTGGCTGGCCGCCCAGATCTTGTAACAACTAATAAAAATATAATTCAAATAACTTAAAAATGAGATACCAGATGCACAGTATGACAGAAACAATTCAGCCACACACTTTTCCATATGAAAGTAATTGCTTAAATTAATTTTATGTTTTATTTTCTTTGCTTTGCTAAGTTGTACATAATTTTTGTATTCCAAATACTAAACAAATTTAATATAATATCGTTAGTTATCATCATAATTTTGTGCATTCTTTCCTTATTAATTTACATAATCCGTGATAAAAACATACGTGTAGAGTCACCATTCCCGCACCTTATAATAAATTGAATGCTACTATATAAAGAGAAAATGAATCGTAATGTTATGTATACAAGCTAAAATATTTATATTATCGTCAGATTTAAGTGTATCCAGCCAGGTAAGGCTTTACTTAAACCGACCAACAATGGTGGATTAATTAAAATTAATCACGTGGGTTTAACCAATTTTGTTGGCCCATTCCATGCTAATTAAATTTTGACATTCAACGATAACCTAATTCAAATAACTACGATCCGGATTTAAGGATTCTATTTACTTCTTTTATATTGTTGAACCCTTTTTATTAACTACAACATGCAAATTTTTAGTCATATTATTGAGATTTCACGCGTGTTTTATTCTTCTTTGATTTGATTCATTTTATAAAAAAAAGCAATCGATTATAATTCCCTATTCATTCAAAATGATTCAAGTGTACATTCTAAAATTATGCACATTTTAATGATCAACTTGGTTCTCCGTTGAAATAGAAGCTTTGCTAGCTAATTTCTTCGAATTTAAACTTAAATTAACTAATTTTAAAAAAACAAGCCCTCAAATAATACTAATAAAGTCTTGACAACGAGTTGATTTGGTACATCAATTATTCATGATATATATTCGACACAAGATCATATTTGAACTCATCTTCGCCGGTCAAAATTCAGAAATAAAATCTTGATTCCTGCCAAGACATTACTCCCTCCATCCCTCCACGAATACAAGACCATGTTTGACCGGACATGACTTTTAAGAAATGTAGTGAAAAATGAGTGGAAATAGTTGGTGGAGTAGTAGTTTTATAATAAAACGTGATTGAGATAAAGTTAGTTGAATATGGAGTCCATTATTAAAAGTTTTTTTTTAAAAAAGCAAAGGTGTCATTTGTTGGTGGACGGACAAAAATAACAAACGGGACGATTACTGGTGGACGGAGGGAGTACAAAATTTGCATAATTCAAAGATACAAATAAATACTTAACGTGATGTCTCAACATAAAGTCTTTTGCATCACTATACAGCCATTTACACATGTTGTGATCAACCAACTACTATATGCAATGTAACCTTTATAAAGAACAATTTTCATTAGCTACAGAAAAGCAATTTCATGAATCTAGTTTGAGCAAAATGAATACCAAAGTTTAAAACCCTCAAATGAACTAAACTGGTTCTAGCTAATAAGGCTGTGACAGAGCTTGTTTATCATAAAGGCCGAACCAAATAGATGATACAGAATAGTGTGTTTGGCAATTGATCAGAGTTACCATCCCATAATCTAACAAGTTAGAGAAATTAATTAGAGGTTTAAGTTTAATCATAGTCGATATATGAAGTTATTCGTTATTCACATAATTATGAAAAAAGGTCACATGTTACAATGAAAGAATTCCTAGGAATGCCAAAATGGGTATTTGACTGTCAAAGTCATATTATATGTTAAAGATTTACCATTTATGATTCCTATCTATTGTAACAAAACAAATTAATATAATTTCACAACAAAATTCTTCCGGCATTCAAAGTCGTTTTCAATGAATTATATATCTACTATTCTTGGATCATACTAACTGACATAAATATTGCATATGCTTCATATGTATAATTCTGAATTCAATGACTAATTCAGAGACTTACCATATCAGACCGTTCAAACTTATTTATACACAATACAAGGGTAAAGAAAGGAAATCGAAATTATTACAATATTATATCAAGTGTAGAATTGAACTATTTTTTTTTCCTATATATACTAGTGGAATCATTGCAGAAAAAAACAGTCAATCCACTAAACATGCCTCGCCAGAAAACAAAGCATACACAAATTTTGAGTGAGAGAGTCAGAAAATCTACTTTCAAAAGAAGACTTGATAGCTTATTCAAGAAAGCACATGAGCTATCAGTGTTGTGTGGCGTAGAGATAGTTATCATCGTTAATGATCCGAAAGAGTCACATTCAACCCTGTGGCCCTCTCATGATCAGGTTATGAATGGACTCATGAAGTTCATGGCTCGTTCCAAAGAGCCCGGACCCAAGAAAATGGTTCTGCATGATAAATTCTTGAGTGATAAATTGAAAAGCATGACCGATAGATTGCTGAAACTTCAAAAGAAGAATGACGAAACAGAAATGGGGTTCCTCATGACTCGACTCTTTGAAGGTGGAATCTTCAATGAGCTAGATGTGAGGCAGCTAAATGGTTTGGATCAGTTTGTGGAAGAAAAGCTGAAGAAGCTCGAAAACAGATACAATGAGCTTACAGGGGCACAAGGCCAGCTTATGTGCACTAACAATCCACACCATAGCCAGATGATAACAGCAATGGCAGAACATAGAAGTGGCGATTTTGCAACTACTTCAATTGTGGCGACAGAGGACAGATGGTTCGGCCCGGGCATCCAGAACACTTTTGGCATGTCAAGAGGAATCGAGTTAGGATCAACTGAAGTTGCAAGATCCTTTACTAACTGGAATCAGGGTGGAGTTCCTGATGAGTTTGGAAGTGTGTGGCCCACCAATTTCTATCCTTGATTTAGATACATCTTATGCTATGTTATGTTTTACCACCCTAAATTTGAAATGAATGTTTTTATATTTGGTCTCAATATATCTTTTTGAATTCATAATAAGGGATGAGTTTCTTGTATTTATATTTACAAAGCACATGCAGCTATTGTCATGCAGATTAATATCTTTAAACCACAAGGATATCAAGTATGCATGTAAATGTAATTATATACATCAAGCAAAAACAACCGCAGAATTAATACATGCAAGGGAAAAAGGGGTATATAATTAATTCTAAGACGGCTATAAGTCCAAGCAATAAACTGGATTCAAATTCCCATATCTATATCTCTTTCTCATTCAACCACAAACCAGACCTATAGAAGGCAGCATAACTCCTATGCTACCTGTTTTTATATTCTTAATCAAGCTGCAGTTATACAACAATAAAACTACCCTCTAAAATCATGTAAAATCCAAGTGAATCAACTCCCCCAAACTTAAACAATTGCAAGTCCTCGAGCAATGAAGAAAAATAACTAGAAGAAACTTGGATTCAAAAAGAATTTTAGACATCATCATCGTCTCAAAGAATACGGAATAAAAGAGCATATCACAATACAAATTCCATCAAGTTAAGCCGCCGAATGCACTTTTACTACTAACTCGTATATCACCTTGAATTCATGCTTCACTCGAGATGTATATATGTGTGTTTATTCACCTCACTCAAAGTGTATAAGATATCAAGTAACACTCAAATCAATCAAAAATGCATGGTTTAACATAGGCTTGCTCAATGTCTAACCTCTCCTCTACTTCGTGTGACCATAAATCTAGAGTCCGAAAGGTCTTTTGTTTAGGTTATAATGTAGGCTCTTTGGTAAGGTAGGGTAATATTTGGCTAAAGTGACTAAATTCCCAAAAAGATGTGAAATTCCAAGACATTACACAATCCACTTTCAACTTCAACCATTCACCAAAACACTTCTCAACAATAACTAGACTTTGTCTAATTTCTTCCAAACTTCCAAAGATCTTGAATTATTCTCTATATACTATTTTTTTTCTTTTTTTCTTTCTTTTCTTTTTCTTTCTTTCTTTCTTTCTTTCATTCTTTATTTCTTTCTCTCTTTCTTTTTTTTTTTCTAAGTACAACCAACTTTCAACTTGATAAGCTAAACACGACCAATTTCTTTCAACAACAAACTCTTCTTTTCATAGCTCAACAATTCTAGAGTCTAGGATTCCCAACCCCTTTGATTAGCTTGACAAAGAAAAGACAATATAGGCTCAAACTTGGCTATTTAAGGGTATTATTATATAATAAGGTTAGTGTTTAGGTAAAAATGAGGCTAACAACAATGGCCTAACATCTTCCCCTATCTCTAAGGTCACTATGTAGACTCAAGAAGACAAGGAGCAAGTTCTAGAAACACATACACAATTGATGATAGATCACACATGAAAGAATTAAAGCTCAAGTCTCACTGGGCAAATAGCATGAATCACGACAAACAAGCAATTCGTTACTTATGCATCCTATTACTCAAACTCTCAAGTCAATGGTCATGTGATAAAGTGGAAGGTTCTTTTATCATAGACGACTAGTCTTCACCCAAATTACTACCAAATTTTTCAATTCAATTTCAAAAAATTTGTTCAATAAATCCCAACCAATCAAAGCAAAAATTCATGGAGTTCTAACAAAAATAATTCTATCCTAAAACAAAATAAAACAACAAAAAGCAATAAAAGCAATAAGATACGTACCTCGTTAGTGTCCCTATCCACCATATCACCCCCCAAACTTATTCAAAGCTAAGCAAAGAATAAGTTTGAAAAGTTGGTGGAGAAGGGAGACATACATGGTAAGCAAGCAATAAAAAAACATACCAAAAACAAAATGAAACGATAAAATTAAAAGTACCTACTAGGGGTTAGTGCCTTTGGTTATCGTCGTTGGCTCGACGTCCTCCATGAGCTGCATCATGTCACGCCATAAATGGTGGTGTTGGATTTTCTATCAATCTTGGAAGCATATGATTTAGCCAATCTCTTCTTCCACCAAGTAGTTTTCAAAGATCCATCACAAATTTTGGTTTCCACTTTGGGCGAATTTGTAGTTTTTGTTTTCTTCTCCTTCACTTTAGAATTTGATGCAGTCTCTTCTTTAGAAAGTGATCCACCACATGAACCAAACATCCACCGCGGCAATAGAAAATCCCCCAATGTGGACTCAATTGCTTGTGTCTTTTGGACCTCTACAACATGCACCGCTTTGCACTCCATCTTCATAACAAGTTCCTCATCTTCACGACTCTTCATAGCATTATAGATAGACAAAATGTGTCGTTTGTTGCCCATACGAAGAGTGAGCTCTCCGTTTGCTATATCTATCAATGCTTTTCCCGTTGCTAGGAATGGGCGCCCTAGGATAAGCGGCACATTCATGTCTTCCTCCATATCCAACACTCCAAAATCGACGGGAAATATGAAGTCGTGTACCTTCACTAGAACATCCTCAAAAATTCCTTTAGGATAGGTGACTGATCTATCTGCCATCTGCAGTGTGATTGTAGTCGGCTTGAGAGTGCCGATCTTCATCTTTCTGAAAAATGATAATGGCATCAAATTTATGCTCGCCCCCAGATCACACAGTGCCTTTGTCTGTCTGTCATTTCCATTGACGCATGAGATATTGAAACTCCCAGGATCTTTAAGCTTGGCAGGTAGCTTCTTTTGAATTATCGTACTACAGTTTTCAGATATGTTCACCGTCTCATAATCAATCCACTTCTTCTTCTTGGAGAGCACACAGTGCCTTTGTCTGTCTGTCATTTCCAATGACGCATGAGATATTGAAACTCCCAGGATCTTTAAGCTTGGCAGGTAGCTTCTTTTGAATTATCGTACTACAGTTTTCAGATATGTTCACCGTCTCATAATCAATCCACTTCTTCTTCTTGGAGAGCACATCTTTTAGGAACTTTGCATACGTGGGCATCTCTTGCAGAGCTTCCACCAATGGTATATTAATGTGCACCTTCCTAAAAATATCGAGAAATTTGGAGAATTGCTCATCCAACTTCTTCTTTTTCACCGCAAGTGGAAAGGGCACTCTAACTGTCGTAGGAATGGAGGGAGGGGGCAGCTTTTCTGGCACTGCGTCTTTCTTGGTCTGAATGTTCACCTTATTCTTTCCCTTGGAATTCTCTTCTGCTCTGACATCTTCCTCTGGAAAACTCTTCTTTTCCTCTACAGGCATGAAGGTCCTTCATAGCTTTTACCACATCTCATGTGTATGGCCTTGCAGTCTTTGGGATTGTTTATGGTCTGTGCTGGAAATTGCCCTGGCTGATGTTGGACACCTACAGCTTGAGAAATTTTACTAATCTGAGTATCAATGCTCTTCATATGCACATTCAAGCTTTGCACGTCGTTTTCAACCTTCCCCCAACCTTTGACTGGTGCTCTCCATGTACTTGTCAGTTTTCTCCATGTACTTGGTAGTCTGATTCATGAATGCTGCCAAAATATCTTCAGTAGTAGGCTTTTTCTGCTGTTCTACCAACCCATTAGACACTGTGAATCCTGGCGGTGGTTGCAGGGCATTGTTTGGATTCCCATATGAGAGATTGGGATGCACTTTGTTACCATAGTTGTTATAGTTACCACCACCTTGGTTGAGCAATAGTTGTTGAAGTTCATGTTGTTCCCTCCTTGGTGCACATAGTTCACATCTTCAATCTTCCTTGCAGTTCTGGTCCAGGTTGTCTCATCTCCATGATCCCCAGTTGAGTGGTTAAAAGATCTAGCTGCTGAGACAGCTTGTCTATTCTATCATCTTCTACAACAGAGGCCACCCTGTATGACTTGTTTCTTTCATTATTTCATCCTTCATCAGTGGAAGCTACTCTCTCAATCACTTGCATGGCATCATTCTCTCCTAATTGAAGTAGTGCTCCTCTGGCGCTCCAATTCAGTTCACGCATTGCATCTGGAGTACACCCCCTATAAAAAGTTATGACTTGGTGTCCCGGACTTAGACCATGTTTGGGGCATCTTTTCAGCAGTGTTTTGAATCTAGCCCATGCTTCTCGGATTGTCTCATGAGGCTTCATTTGAAACTGAATTATCTCTGTTTGCCTCCTTAGAACTTCACTGGGTGGGAAATACTTCTCCAAAAATAAGTCTACCATGGCATCCCACGTTTTAACAGATCCTGACCCCATGCTGTCGTACCAGTCTCTAGCATCATCTCTCAAGGAAAATGGAAATAGCCTTAGTCTGATTTGTTCATCTCTCACCCCATTAAGCTTCACCGTGTTACTGATCTGAATAAACTTAGTAAGATGCTTGTTGGGATCTTCATTGGCCTTCCCCGCGAAAGCATTAGCCTCAGCCATATTTAGCAATCCTGGCTTGAGCTCAAAATGATTGGCATCGATCCCATCGTTGCCAATTGGTGGGTCCTCTACCCCTCTGTAAGCGTACATGTTTTGCACTGGCACCATGGCTTGTTGTTCATTTTTTTCTTAACCTATTTCACCAAATCTGCAAGTTGTAGTTGGAGCTGTTGGACTACCGGATCTGGATGTGGTGCATTGTTCTCTCCATTGTCCGCCATTGTTATTGCAACAAGAATAAGCGGTTCTCTCTTATGAGGTGAAAGTGATCGCCTTTGGTTGAGCCTTCTCTGAGTGTTTCTCCTTCGATTGGATGCTTCGATCTCAGGATCGAATAACTCTAATGGTTGCCCCTTAGAGCAAGTGAGCATACAACCTGAAAAGAAAAACACGAAAGTGAGAATAACTCAAAAAGAAAAGAAAAATAAAGCAAGTGAAATCAAAATTAGTAATCTTAATTTTTATCACGATATTAGGCTATAGTAACACAATATTGTCCCCGGCAACGACGCCAAAAACTTGACTCAACTTATTTTTAACACAAGTATACCCGCAAGTGTACGGGGCTAATGTAGCAAATAGTAAGCTAAGAGTATCGTATCCACAGAGACAATGAGTGTCAACCTAATTACCACGAACCAACCTCAACTACTATCTAGATGAATCGGAATTTTGGTTTTCTAAATCTACTTAAAAACAAGATAAAAACAATTAAAAACAACTAAAGAACTAAAAGCAAATAAGAAAACGGATGTAGATCAAGGATGAGAAGGTATAATCCTACGGGATCGATAACAACTATTCTATGCTCAACTAACTTCCTAATTATGCCAACAAAGGGTCTCAAGGGTTATTAAGCTATCACTAAGGTAAAACTATATCTTTTCTCAAAGCATATAATTTGTAGATTGCTACCTAGAACCGAAGTCTCCTTCCTAGAACTAAGGAAACAACTCCTAATAGCTCCTAAGATACTTAGCTTCATTCAAAGGCTCAAATCTCTCGATTATATTGGCAAAGACGTCAATTTCTTCTCTTTCAAATTAAACTACTCACTTCTCAGTTCTTGTAGTAAAATTCACATGCATTTATAAGGTGATCAGTCAAATAAATGTATAAGCACAGAAGAAATCAAAATAACCACATGAGCCAATCCATAGAAAAAGGAAATCAATTAAACATAAGAATCATTGTATCTCTCCCGTAGAGCTCTACGAAGGATTTAGCTACTCATGTTCAACACAAAAGTCAAAGAAATATTCAAAGAAATATTCAAAAACATTGTTTGAACAAGAATAAAACTAAAAGTAGAAACTCCTAGAATTGGATTGGGCGGATTGGAGGTCTTGTCTTCAATCTTGCGATGAATACTCGTCCTCTGCTCGTTCTTCTCTTCTTCCTAGGTGAAAAAGTAGTATTTTTGGGGTTGAAGGCGTGTAGAATGTTGTAGGAGGCGTCCCATGCACATTAGGTTAAATAGGGCTCGAAATTTCCTTGTTTGGATCTGTCGGCCGAACCTGGCGGGTCGCCAGGTTCGTTGTACGGTGAAGCTGGCGAGTCGCCAGCTGCTCTCGGCAATTCTGGGCAAAGGACCTGGCGAGTCGCCATGTTGGTACTGATGCGAAGCTGGCGGTTCGCCAGCCTCGTGCTGCAATTTCGTCCTTTTTCCACCTTTCGCCATTTAAGCTCATTTTCGACCCTTTTTCTATACATTCTTCACAAAATGGTCAACTCTATTTTCCCTATCATTATAAAATTACGAAATGAATGGTGGCGTACCAGGATCATCTAAAAAACAACTACTTCCAGAAGCAGAGATCTTGAATCGGAATAGAAAACTTGGCCAAGCACTCCAGTTTCCGTAAAAAGGCGTGGATGACTGGATGCATCCATGCACTGCTCACCGGCAAAGTTGGCTCAAGATGAGCCACCATACCAAGGCTTAAGCACCAATGTCCAAATAAGAAAATATCAATTATGATAGGTTGGTTTTCATACAAATAATTTATACATGGTTGGATGGTCATAGATATGAATGACAAGTTAATGTAAAGAAAAGTAGACAACAGTTTGGAGAAAGTAACTAACACTGAGAAGGGCCACACACTCAGCTGGTGTGATGTGAGCATCTAGATAGAGGATCTTATTGTTATAGCATATATTCTTTTCTCAATATTATTAGTAGTCGGTTACTTTAGGTTTAACTGAAAGTTATCTTCAAGATTGTTATTTGGTGTAGCATATAAACATGCTTTCTTTCTATAATCAAGATCATCTGATTTTACATTTTCTATCCATTTGAGGACCTAATACCAAATTATATTAAACTCTCTATCTCATTGAAGAAGTTAATCTTTTTTATGATATCGGAGCAGGATCTTGATCTGGCACTTTTACTTTTTCATTTTAGTCCTCTTGTTTTTTCTAAAATGCTCAAGTCAAATGCAACCTCTCTCGGCACAAGTGCTTTCGTTCGTTATCTATCACAAAACACACCAATCTCCGTGAAACTAGCTAATGAGGAGTTTGTTGATGTGGCGACATCAAGTAGAAGCCGTGGTTTTAGGATATGGCCTCAGAGTCATACTTGATCACAATTACCATCCCAAGGTCTAACAAGTAATTAGACATTGATTAGAGGTTTAATGGGGCATTAATAGAGGTTTGATGGGGTCGATTTGTTTGACCAGAGTGGTAACATGAAGCTAGTCGTAATTCATATAAAGAAAAATGATAAAATACTAGTATGCAAAAGGTCATGTGACATTGAAATAATTCCAATATGAGGATTTGACTGTCAAAGTAAGATTATATGTTAAAGATTTACCATTATAGGTTCTTATCAACTGTAATTAAACAAAGCAAATTTATATCATTTCATAACAAAACTCTTGTTACTAGTACCTGACATTCAAAGTCGTTTTCAATAATTTACAGATATACTATTCCTGGATCATCTAATTTACATAACAAAGAGTCAAATTTCAATAGTATTACATATGCTTTATATATATAATTCAGAATTCAATGGCTAATTCAGAGACATACCATATCAGCATATTCAAACTTATTTATACATAATACGAGGTACTATTAATTATATATCAAGTGTAGAATTGAACCCTTTTTTTTACCTATATATACCAATGAAATATACTGGAAAAAAATCAGTCAATCCACTAAACATGCCTCGCCAGAAGACAAAGCATACACAAATTTTGAGTGAGAGAGTCAGAAAATCTACTTTCAAAAGAAGGCTTGATAGCTTATTCAAGAAAGCACATGAGCTATCAGTGTTGTGTGGCGTAGAGATAGTTATCATCGTTAATGATCCGAAAGAGTCACATTCAACCCTGTGGCCCTCTCATGATCAGGTTATGAATGGACTCATGAAGTTCATGGCTCGTTCCAAAGAGCCCGGACCCAAGAAAATGGTCCTGCATGATAAGTTCTTGAGTGACAAACTGAAAAGCATGACCGATAGGTTGCTCAAACTTCAAAAGAAGAATGACGAAACAGAAATGGGGTTCCTCATGACTCGACTCTTTGAAGGTGGAATCTTCCATGAGCTTGATGTGAGGCAGCTAAATGGTTTGGATCAGTTTGTGGAAGAAAAGCTGAAGAAGCTCGAAAACAGGTACAACGAACTTGCAGGGGCACAGGGCCAGCTTTTGTGGACTAACAATCCGCACCATATCCAGATGACGACAGAAAATAGAAGTGGCGAGTTTGCAACTACTTGGATCACAGAAGAAGACAGATGGCTCAGCCAGAACACTTTTGGCATGTCAAGAGGAATCAACTTAGGATCAACTGAAGTTGCAAGATCCTTGGCGGACGGGAATCCGAGTGGAGTTCCTGATGAGATTGGAAGAATGTGGCTCGCCAATTTCTACCCTTGATTGAGATACAATGTTATGTTATGTTACGTTTTACCACCCACCCACACAATACAAGGAAAGCCTTGGAAATAACTTAAAAGGATTTAAATTTTAAAATTAATGTGTTTATATGTGTTACTCCATCTATGTTTTCTTTGTATGCTACACCATGTTGCATTCATAACAAGGGATGAGTTTCTTGTATTTCTGTTCAGGAAGGCAAACACATACAACTGTGTCTACTTTCTAAGTAGACGCAATTATTGTCTTTTAGATTAATATCTTTAAACTACAAGTGATCTTCGATATCAAGTACGTATGTAAATATTCCAAGCCAAATTGATACTGCATGTTAAATAAGCATAGCTGATAGCAGCAAAGGCGCATTGAGACAGTTTGAGCTCATTACTAAGCACACTCTGCTTCCCTTTCCATCTCAGCTTCCTGCAATCAAGCTCGAATTCTCCTAAATCACTGTGAAAAACCAGCAACACTCGATTGTAAAGCTGAATTTGGGGAAAACCATCAATCTCTTAATGCCATCCTTCCCGCCAAAAAACAACAACCAGAATTCCTGAGCGCGTGCTTCTTGTTCTTGGGCGAGGAAGGAGGAAGTTTACATCTGGAGGAATGACGTAAGCCTCGGTTGGATGCAGATTTCCTATGCAGGGTGACCACGTAGATCATGGAGATTGTTGGAATGAGGAAATCTTAGTTCAAGGAATCAACCAATAAATATAATCATGAAGAATATACATTAGGAGATTTCGAGATTTGAGTAGCAAAGTAATTGATGACAATATTCATCCAAGATTTTTCATTATATTATACTACTAGTCTCGTTTTGTCATTTTAAAGTGCGCCAGAAAAATAGCAAATGAGCTAATTTTCGCAAACAAATTAAAATGATAATGGTAAATATTTTTACCCAGAAACTTTTGCCAAGTTGCATGATGAGCGCGTTCCACACACCTGTCCTCTCACTGACCGAGAGGCGCGAGTGGTGTAACTGGTGCAGGTGAGCTAGGTCCATAAGCCAGGCTCGATGCCTTGGCAATGTGGCATGGCTAGTGGCTTGGCCTATGCAGCTCATGCTCTAACTTGATGCCAATGATGGTCTCTTTTAGATTTGACCAATGGATATAGACACGTGTATCATTCTTATTGGTTATTTAAATTAAACTTTATACAATAATAAATACAACTCCCTCAGTTCCAGTATAAGAGTCACATTTTGTCATTTAAGTTCGTCTCAGTTTAAAAGTCACATTTAGAATCTACCATATTTGGACATAAAATTTAACCTCATTATTCATCAAATTTACACTCAAATGCCATTACTTTTATAAAAATAAAACAAAACAAAATCTTAAACATACAAAAAGTCAAAAGGGTCTCACTTTCCACTATCACACTTCAATTATTATACACTCCCAATTTCTTAAAATCCGTGTCATAACTAAATCTTACTCTTAAATTGGGACGGAGGGAGTATCATATTTTCTAGTTTTACATATTTAAAAATATAAATTTCATAGATATTTTTCTATGAATAGAGATAGATCTTGCTATATTTGGACACATCCTAGATTTTTCTTTTCTTTTCGTTGCATATAACATGTTTTAATTCTTTATCTATTACTTTATACAATTTCAAATTTATCATATTTTCTATTTAACATATTTTAAAAATATAAAATTCATAGATATTTTTCAATAAATAGAGATAGATCTTGCCATATTTGGACACATTCTAGATTTCTCTTTCCTTTCTCAGCATATAACATGCATGTTTTAATTGTTTTAAGTATTAGTACTGCAGAAGGACCACGGTCTTATCTTGAGATTATACCCTATTGGTTGGTAAAATTTTATTTAGATAAGAATGTAAAATGTTAGATGTGTATAAATAGAGATGTGATTTTACTTATGAAATATAATCCAGTAGAGGAAAAGATGAAGAGTGTGGCAAGGAGAGGAATCCATTATCTGCATAAGCTGAATGCCGAACACATTCCCAAGCACGTGTTAGAGAAAGGCCAGGATCGTGTTATCGAGGCATCCCTCACACTCATCCGCGAGCGAGCCAAGCTCAAGGGGGAGCTTCTACGGTCTCTGGGAGGCGTGGGGGCATCAGCCGCTCTCCTTGGAGTTCCCTTGGGACACAACTCTTCCTATCTCCAGGGGCCTGCCTTTGCACCTCCATTTATCAGAGAAGCCATTTGGTGTGGTAGTACAAACTCCACCACTGAAGAAGGTAGGTTGATAATTGATAAATACTGTTATAACTTATGTGTGTGCTTGATTTAACTCAACATTAATATATATATGCAGGTAAAGATATTAGTGATCCGAGGGTGATGGTAGATGTAGGCGACGTTCCAGTGCAGGACTTGCGCGATTCTTGCATTGATGATGATAGATTGATGAATATCGTTAGTGATTCTGTTAAGATAGTGATGGAAGAAGTAAGATGGTTCTGTTTTCAAATGTTGTTTTGATTTAGGGATGTGAATATTTATTAATAGTAGTGGTCCATTTTATAGGAGCCATTGAGGCCTGTGGTGCTAGGAGGCGACCACTCTATCTCGTATCCAGTTGTGAGAGCCGTGTCGGAGAAGCTGGGAGGGCCTGTTGATGTTCTTCACCTGGATGCTCATCCGGATATTTATGATGCCTTTGAGGGGAATAAATACTCTCACGCGTCCTCTTTCGCTAGAATCATGGAGGGCGGTTATGCTCGTCGTTTGCTGCAGGTTGGAATAAGGTCTATCAACTGGGAAGGCCGGGAGCAAGGGAAGCGTTTTGGCGTGGAGCAATATGAAATGCGCACGTTTTCAAAGGATCGCAACCAACTCGAGAATCTGGTCTCTCTTTCTCCCAAAACAAAATATTTATGCATGAATGTATTGACATATTGTCCTTGTCCTCTTATTAACTAATACTAGTATACTACTACTTGTATTTTTGTAGAAACTTGGTGAAGGTGTGAAAGGGGTGTATATCTCAATAGATGTGGACTGCTTGGATCCAGCATTTGCGCCGGGAGTGTCTCACTTTGAGCCGGGAGGCCTCTCCTTCCGCGATGTTCTCAACATTCTTCATAACCTCAAAGGCGATATTGTTGCTGCAGATGTGGTTGAGTACAATCCGCAGCGAGACACTGCCGATGCCGTCACGGCAATGGTTGCTGCAAAGCTAGTCAGAGAACTCACTGCAAGGATATCAAAATAATACAATTGTACTTATTAAATAAGGTGTACCAAGTCTTGCAATGACTTATCTACTTAATAAAGTGATTACTCTAAAATAATGAGCTTTGCAACCTGAAAATCTCGTCAGAAAGAAAACATGATGAACTCAAGGATCTCAATGCAGACAACTATAAATACCAAATTGCAATACTACCACAACCACATATTCTCATACTTCATGACAGATACTCTCATTTTTTTCATTTTGTTTGGTCTACCAAAATTAGTCCATTGTCTATTTATGGTAACTTTCTCACAATTAATTAGAGGTTTAATGGGGTCAATTTGTTTAACAAGAGAGACTATATGAGGCTAGTCGAAATTCACATAAAGAAATATGATAAAATACCACATGAAAAAGGGTCATGTGACATTTAAATATTTCCTATGAAGGATTCGACTGATAAAGGCGTCTATATGTTAAAGATTTACCAATAATGATTCTTATCAACTGTAAATTAAACATAGCAAATTAATATAATCCATAACGAAATTATTGTTATTAGTGAGTCCTATTACCTGGCATTCAATGTCGTTTTCAATATATTACAGATTTACTATTCCTGGATCATCCTAAATTACATAATAAAGACTCGTATTACATATGCTTTACATATACAATTCCATAATTCAACAGCCAATTCAGAGACATACCATATATATCTGCCCATTCAAACTTATTCATACATAATACAACATTATGTAGAAGAATTAAACCCCCTTTTTACCTATATATATTTCAACAGAATTAAAAACATAGAAAAAAATCAGTCCATCACTAAACATGCCTCGCCAGAAAACAAAGCATACGCAAATTGTAAGTGAGAGAGTCAGAAAATCCACTTTCAAAAGAAGGCTTGATAGCTTGATCAAGAAAGCACATGAGCTATCAGTGTTGTGTGGCGTAGAGGTAGTTATCATCGTTCATGATCCGAAAGAGTCACATTCGACCCTGTGGCCCTCTCATGATCAGGTCATGAATGGAGTCATGAAGTTCATGGCTCGCTCGAAAGAGCCCGGACCCAAGAAAATGGTCCTGCATGATGAATTCTTGAGTGACAAACTGAAAAGCATGACCGATAGGTTGCTCAAACTTCAAAAGAAGAACGACGAAACAGAGATGAGGTTCCTCATGACTCGGCTCTTTGAAGGTGGAATCTTCACTGAGCTTGATGTGAGGCAGCTAAATGGTTTGGATCAGTTTGTGGAAGAAAAGCTGAAGAAGCTCGAAAACAGGTACAATGAACTTGCAGGGGTACAAGGCCAGCTTATGTGCACTGACAACCTACACCATAGCCAGACGACACCAGCAACGGCAGAACATAGAAGTGGCGATTTTGCAACTACTTCGATTGTGGCGACAGAAGACAAATGGTTCGGCCCTGGCATCCAGAGCAGTTTTGGCATGTCAAGAGGAATAGAGCTAGGATCAACTGAAGTTGCAAGATCCTTCACTGACTGGAATCAGGGTGATGAGTTTGGAAGAGTGTGGCCTACCAATTTCTATCATTGATTTAGATATAATCTTATAGTATTATGTTATGTTTTCCCACCCTAAATTTGAAATTAATGTGTTTATATTTGTTCTCCATCTACTGTGTATGTGATATCCTTTTACATTAGAAGGGGTGAGTTGCTTGTAATTCTGTTGAGGAAGGCAATTAAATGTATTAGAAATTGTATTAGGTGATTCCTATCAACACAATTGCGTCCACTTACTAAGCTAAAAGCGATCTTCGATATAAAGTATGTAACTAAAAATGTCGAGCAAAAATAAGGGCAGACATAGTGCATGTAAAGGAAATGGGGGTAAAATCAATTCTAAAATGGTAATAAATCCAAACAATGAAATGGATTAAAATTCCCATACCTATATCTCACCCTCATCCAACCACAAACAAATTAAACGATTTTCCATATTTTTTTCATAGACCATATGTCAATGTTATGAATTGTGTATGGCTGCTTAATGACTACGGTCGACCAAAAAACTGTCTCAATATTATAGCGATCATCATGACTACAGTCGATAAACAAACTAAAAAATAGTACTATTATTAATGTATACTCCCCCTATCTCATTGTATTTTAATTCACAATGCATTACTTAATTATATAGTCCAAGACAAATTTATGATTTTTATTTTGTACGATTAAAATTTAATTTTGTAAAAAATCTATTAGCAACCAATTTTTATAAAAATAATCGCGAAATTCGTTGGCTATGTTCACAACCAAAAAAGAGAGAAATCGAAATCAGTGAGTGAGTGCATCTCAAATGGCGTCCAATTTAACCCCCTTAACTTCCCGCCTAACCCTTCTCCGCAAGCCCTCAATCCGCTTTTCCACTAAAGCTCTCCAAAAATTGCGATTCATACCCAAATTGAGCAAACCCCTAACGCCTTTTCTTCACCAGACAACTGATTTTGTTTCGGTCCATTATTCGTCTTGCCGGAAGGCGCGAGCCATTCATGCGTCAAGCCAAGAAGAGGAATTGGTTGTTCTTGGTATTGAAACTAGTTGCGACGACACTGCGGCTGCAGTAGTAAGTGCTGCGTCTATCTCGAAATTGTTTTTTTGTGAAGTAAACAACAAAAACTTTTGTTATCTCTTAAAATGAATTATAAAAATCGTTTCTTTTTATATGACGGCGTGATGGTAGGTTCGGAGCAATGGGGAAATCCTTAGCCAAGTCGTGTCTTCACAGGTATGTATAAATTAGTGTCTTTGCTTGTGTGGTTCCTTGAGCTATTTAATCCAATTCTTTCCTTTTTCCTGACTTTGTTTGGGTTGCTATTTGATTTGTGCGTGATGACCATGATTATGATCCCTTCATTCTTGTCTGGGCTGTCTTTTGTGTGAGGCACTGAAATATTTGCTGATTTTCTTTCTCATTCATGATATTTTGGAGCTTGAGTACTCTGTTGATAATGATATTCGATGTGAAGCTTTTTTTGAAGTGGCACATATGATCAAGCATATTCATGTCATGTTGGTATTGGGAGATGTAGTCCTTGTCCTTCAGTGCTCCTCAGTCCAGTTCATCTATTTACTGATGTAACATGTTTGTTGCTACTCAGCTATCCAACATTATCATAATAATGAACTCATGTCATCACTATTGGCCTGAAAGTAGAAGAAGTGCTTGGAAAATTTGAGGGACATATGGTTAGGTTGGGGGAAAATCAAGGAAGGATTATATGCAGCATATTGACATAGTTATGAGATTGATGCAACAATTGTGTTATACTTCCTTTTGAATTTTTTTTCTCTTGTTTTTTACTATACACATAGAACAATACACAATTTTTTTCATGTAATTTACTTAATTTTTCTTCACCTACATCAAGGCTGATCTGCTTGTTCGTTATGGGGGAGTTGCTCCTAAGATGGCAGAAGAAGCACATTCATTGGTTATTGATCAGGTACTGTCCTGCTATCTTGGTATTAAGTATTAACTGTTCTATTTGAAATTATTTTCAGCATTGTTTTCTTTCTCTTCTTAATATGTGATGTCTCTTTAATAAAATGCACCTTTCTCATGATTTGGTCATGGTTATTAATCTACTACTATTACTTTTGCTTGTATATTTTAAAATTAATGGTTAGTTTCTGATTATGCGAGTCTAGTCATGAACCTTCTTCAGGTGAAAGTGACATCAGAGCATTCATATATTAATAACTTGGAAAAATCAAGTACACACTTTAAGATATTTCGAGGAGGAGGCTCTTCTCCTTTTTCTTCCTATGCTCTCTCTCTCCCTTTCTTTGTGGGGATAGGAAGTCCTACTTGTCTTAGTTCCAACTTCCAAATCTATATGTTTATATAGTAGTTATATAGCATCCTCTCTGACATATTTGGTGCTATTTCTGCGCAGGTAGTGCAGGAAGCTCTTGATAAAGCAAAATTAGCCGAGGAAGACCTTTCTGCAGTTGCTGTCACAATTGGTCCTGGTTTAAGCCTTTGCCTGCGTGGTAATTTGCTACATTTCTGTCACTGTTGTCTTTCTTTCTTCTTTTATACTGTCCCACTCTCTCTCATCTTAGTAGACTTAGTCTGATTCCTGGATTGTCTCTTTCTTCCTTTTCCTTCAAGTTGGAAGTGGAGACAAAATTTATTATTTTCATTTGTGATTTCTTGTTTCAATTCTAATCTTGATTTGGTAATCAGAATCTCAGATCACAAGATTTTGGTAGTATAATTGGATAGACATAAAGAACTTTTGTTGAGAGGTTCTTACAATCTGTTATTACATTTTGACAGTTGGTGTTAGGAAAGCTCGGAAACTTGCTGGGGCATATACTCTACCCATTATTGGCGTTCATCACATGGAAGCCCATGCCTTGGTTGCAAGGTAATTACGAGATTCTACGAAAGATTTGTCATTTAAAAAAACATGCTGGATATATAACCTATTTCTTGATATAAACTTTTTATGTCATTTGTCACAATTCATTACTCCCTCCGTCCCTAAAAAGTATGAACTATTTCCTTTTTAGTCTGTCCCTGAAAAGTATGAACTTTCTAATTTTGGAAAATCATTTATGTCTAATGAGGTGGGATCCATTTTCCACTAACAATACTTTAAAAACTTTTTCTTTCTCTCTCTCTTACTATTCCAATTATGCATTAAAACCTGTGCCGAACCAAATGTTCATACTCTTTGGGGACGGAGGGAGTATTACCTATCTCCTTTGCTGGAAAATGATAACCCTATATCTTTATTTGGATATAGTAAACATTGTAGTTCGTCTCAATATGGAATGAGAATTTAGAAATGGTTAGTAAAATCTGTAAGTTATATCATGTTACAGCCTTACAGGTCACGTGCTTGATGCTTATGACATATTGAAGACATGACATTTTGTTTTCGTCTAGGTTAGTTCAAAGGGATTTACAGTTCCCTTTCATTGCCTTCCTCATCTCAGGTATGATCATAACTAAGTACTTTTTCACTTCAATTTTGCACAATATACTAAGCATGCATAATCTCAAGTAAGAGACATACAATGATTTCCGACAAGATAACTGATCATTACTGGGATCTATGTGTTCACTTAGGCGGTCATAATCTTCTTGTTCTTGCGCGTGATCTTGGCCATTACATACAACTTGGGACCACGATAGATGATGCGATTGGAGAGGCATATGATAAGACAGCCAAATGGCTTGGTCTTGATATGAGGAAGAGTGGAGGCCCTGCTGTAGAGGAGCTGGCTCGAGAGGGTGATGAAAAATCTATTATATTCAAGGCTAGCTGTCCTCCAAAACCTCAACCAGATTCTTACCCTGATTCAAACCTTTCTGATTGCGATATTAATGTTTTGATTTTCTGCAGGTTCCCATGAAACAGCACAAAGACTGCAATTTCTCATATGCAGGTCTGAAGACTCAAGTCAGATTGGCAATTGAATCCAAAAATATGTAATTTCTTTTAACCATTAGTTTCTTCTACGTTGGTCTTCCCAATAGCTAAACATTTATTTGTTGGTGCAGTGATGCTGCAATACATGTTGCTGAAGCTAGTGAGGAAGACAGAAAGGCTCGGGCTGATATTGCAGCCTCTTTTCAGGTGATCTACTCTGAGACTTCTCTCCTCCGTTTCCTTCCTTCTTTCTGGTGTATTCTGCTGTTAAACCTGCACCAATGCTATCTAATCTTTGCTCTTGAACTTCACAAATACATGTGATTGCAGCGGGTTGCGGTGCTGCATTTGGAAGAAAAATGTGAAAGAGCGATTGAATGGGCAATGGAGATCGAGCCTTCTGTGAAGCATCTGGTTAGAAAAATACAGTAATTTCTTGTATCCTGAATATTGTCACCCATGACATGTGTGCTGTATCGTTCCTTGTACAGGTGGTCTCAGGAGGCGTTGCATCCAACCAATATGTCAGGTCTCGCCTCAATAAGATTGTCGAGAAGAAAGGCCTGCAACTTGTATGCCCTCCTCCCAGTCTTTGTACTGACAATGGTAGTAGTCTAACTCTCCCCCATGTCGTCTCGTTTTTGGCTTACATAGATCTGAAAATAGCTGACACGCAGTTTGTGTTCCCTTTTGTTTGTGATAGGCACAATGATTGCTTGGGCCGGCATCGAGCATTTCCGCATGGGAAGATACGATCCTCCGCCACCTGCATGTGAACCGGAGGATGCTGTGGTTCGTCTCCTTTACTTTGTTAAGAATTTGTATTATTTCATAAACTGATTTTCTTGCTTTGTGTGTATGTATATCAGCTTGATCTCCGGCCAAGGTGGCCGTTGGGCGAGGAATTGGCTCAGGGAAGAAGTGAAGCACGGTCGATGAAAACAGCTCGGATTCATCCCTCTCTCACCTCTCTGATTAAAGCATCTATGCAGCAGCAGCAGCCTTGAGCTCAAGAATATTTGTATGGGTTGGATATTTATATTTTTGTATATTACCTTAAATTATTTTTGTATATTCCCTTGTATTCTAGTGCAGTTTGATTTTTGTGTAAGTTGCAAAAGTGAATTGCTTAAAAGTGTAGTTTTCATGAGTTTTGAGATTGATTCTTCGCAACTCATGGTGTATCTGGCTAAAAATTGAAATTGGCATTCTTGCCCCAAAAGGACTAAAGGTGTTATGTTTGTTTGAATAAACAGAAAATTTTGTAGATATATTTCACTTTGATCTTCACTAACACTCGACGATTTACTTTTCTACAGCAAAATCTTGGTAAGGGATAGAGAAATTTTGAAAATCTTTAGAAAAAACCCTTCACTACTCTTTGCAGTATCCACCACTGATCTGAAGCTTATTCATGTCCACCACTGTATTTATAATTTTTTATATGAAGGTGCAAATTGTACAACAAATAATTGCATAAAACAATAAATTAAAATTACAATAATATTTAAAATCAGAACAATTCAAAATAGCAAGGACTTTTTAATTGAGGATATCACATAAAACAATCAAATTTTAGAGCATAGTATTAAAATCAATTAAATTCAGTAAACCACCAAAAATAATATAATATTAAAAATCAAAATAATTAAGAAATAGTAAATCACCTAATAACTGCAAAACAAATCAGGAGCGCAAATTTACTAAAAAACTAAAAAAAGTTAGTCACATAACTAAAAACTAAAGCGCATATATTAACAAAACTGAATAATACACGAAAGGAAATGTGTGCAATACAATAACTTACTATTAATGTAAATATGAACTAAATATATTGGTCAGCTCACTATATATGCATGATACGCTATACAAATACAAATTATACAATCACAGATTCTATCAAAGGTAAATTACAATGGTATAAATACAATGATCAATTACGATAAATACAAAATCAATACAATAATATGGAAATGATTACTTTCCTTCTCAAACCTCATGTTTGACTCTATTTAAATCCAACAATTTCATCATCACTCATACACCGAAAAATGTATTCTCTCACAACATTTCTCCTTCTTCTTGGCATTGCACTACTTCAATGGCCTCAAATCAAAGCTACCAATCAAATCGATTTTCTCTCTCGCCTTTACAAGGAGAAGTTTCATACAAACAGCATTGATAGAAGCTATTTCAATGCAAGCCATCACTCACACAACGTCGAAATTCTCTCTCAAAAAGGGTTGAAAGAGAATGACCTAATCGAGAAACTACCCGGCCAGCCCCATATCCCGGTCAAACAGTACGGTGGGTACGTGACCGTGAACCAGGCCGCTGGTCGAGCATTCTACTACTACTTTGTTGAGGCTCAACCTCGACGAGATCATCATAAAGAAATGCCTCTTCTTCTATGGCTCAATGGAGGTGATCATCAATTTCTTCACTTTTACTTTCTTTCTCATTGCTTTGGTATATGAAGTTTGAAGTTTAAATATTATTGAAATTTGAGCAGGGCCTGGCTGCTCATCTCTTCTTATGGAGCAATGCAAGAGCTTGGGCCGTTCCGTGTCCACAGCGATGGCAAAACTCTCTACAAAAATCCATGGTCATGGCATCATGGTATGTAACCATACGTTCGAATGTATATTTAATTACTTTTTGAAAATAATTTGTTGTTTTTTTTAAGCTGCAAATCTGTTGTTTTTGGAGTCTCCTGCCGGGGTCGGCTTCTCGTACTCAAACACGACGTCGGATTTCAAACGTGGAGGCGACGCAAAGACGGCCATCGACAACTATGCATTCTTGGTGAACTGGTTGGAGAGGTTTCCTGAGTACAAAGGGAGAGAATTTTTCATCTCTGGAGAGAGTTATGCAGGCCATTATGTGCCTCAGTTGGCACACACAATTCTTCATCATAATAAAAAGGCTGGCAAGACAATTATAAATCTCAAGGGAATTCTTGTAAGTCTTTTTTAAAAAAAATTAATTTGTGCATTGTTTATGAGTGCTTTTCAATTTTAGATGAGCATGGAGAAACTATACTATAATTTAGTTATGTCCATTTAATGAGCAATTCCACAATTATAAACCCTAGTAACATTTATCTTAGTATGGCTATTTATTCACAAAATAAAATCTGAAATTGAAAAATGACACGCATATATATGGCGTGGTTATGAATGCAGATCGGAAATGCTGTGATAAACGACGAGACGGACGCAATAGGGATGTACGAGTACTATGCAAGCCATGCTCTCGTATCAGATGAAATCACGAAACAAGTATTGAGATATTGCGATTTCTCCCCTAAGGCGACGGAGCAATCGGATAAATGCAACGAAGCTCAGCAACAAGTTGATAAAAACACTAATAATATTGATATCTACAGCATTTACTCTCCCCTCTGCCACAACTCTGATCTCACTCCAAAACCAACCAAGGCTTCGGTAACATATACTTTCTCCTTTCTCATCACTTATTTATATTTTATTTTATACAATCATAATAATAATACTCATATATATTGAATAATGCAGGTGTTGCACACGGATCCTTGCAGTGATTATTATGTGTATGCATATTTGAACAGAAAAGATGTTCAGAAAGCACTTCATGCCAATGTTACCAAAATCCCTTATGACTGGGAACCATGCAGGTAATTATTTTTTTATCATTACATAATTTTACTAATATGTATATATTTGATTGAATTATAGTAGTACTAATATCTAATTTTCCATCAAAATTTATGCATTTAATGGTTGTTATTTATAGTTTAAATTTATGCTGAGACCAGTTTTGTTCAATATTTGTAGCAATGTGCTCGAAAAATGGACGGATAGTGCACCGAGTAGTCTTCCACTTCTGCAAGAGTTTATGGCTAACGGGCTTCGAGTTTGGGTATTTAGGTAAATCTAACAACTTCTCCCTCACATTTATGTGTTAATTCAGGCAATGTTATTGAGTTTATGATTGATTGATATTATTTGAAATCATAACAAGTTTTTGTTGTATATTGCAGTGGAGACACAGATGGAAGAGTTCCAGTTACTTCAACAAAGATTTCCCTTAACAAATTGAAACTTCCTATGAAAACTCTGTGGCACCCTTGGTTCCTTGAAGGAGAGGTATGTGCAAATCTTAAAATTGATTTCAACAACTTTGATCTACTATTTTTTTATGATAAGCATGAAATAAATTACAATTTTTTTAAATAATGCAGGTTGGTGGGTATACACAAGTGTATAAAGGAGATATAACATTTGCTACAGTAAGAGGGGCAGGGCATCAAGTGCCTAGTTATCAACCGGCTCGAGCTCTTTCCCTTGTTCTGCACTTTGTTGATGGGACAGAACTCCCTAATTCTTCAAGACTTTAGCTCTTGTCTTTATTCTTCAACTCATTGGTTGTAATAAGTATCTTTTGCACAGGCTCAAAGCAAATGAATAAATCAAATATCAATTGAGCACACACTTGATATTTAATTAGCTTCTTCTACTTAATTAGTCTCGCATTCTACAAGCAATTTAATAAAATTTACCCTTTGTCATTTATGTTGAGTTGTATTGCAAATTGCAAGGAGTAGAAACATCAAACAAGAAGAAGTGAGTGGATGTATTCGGACTTGTTGCATCAATGTTTAGAAAATAAAATTGGACGAACAAGTGAATTGGCAACATTATTGGTTTATAGTTTAATCAGTCAAACCGGTTCGATCAACCGTAAGTATAGGTATCAGATCACTCGGGATTCACTAATTACCGGGGCCTCTTTTTATTGATTGTGGTCTAAGATGGCTAATCTCAGAAGTACAAGCCAATTACAAAGGTATAACCAAGATTACAAACACTCTAAGTACAAATGGTTACAAATCAGATGCCCTAGCTACAAGTCAGTCTTCTACCAGACTAAACTCCCAAGCTTGATCCAATTAAGCACCTGCACACTTAATAGAAGTGTTAGTTATAGAGACAAGATCCCTAATGATCTAAACCAGATATTAGAACTCAACAAGACAAGGTCACAAAGCACTGGAATATGGCTCAGGTCACAACAGGCGACTACACTGGGCCAAGAACCTCCCCACAGCTTCAACCAACCGTCACAAGGTGAGTACTAATGAACACAGTGACCAGAAACCTCAGTTTCACCTATTATGAGCCAACGTAGCCTCCTCAACACAAGGATCAACACTAATCTCTTGGAACACTGCTTCGCAACACAAGAACCCTCAAAGAAACCTCCAATCACAACTAAGTCCAACACGGAAGTTGGACTAAACCCTAGATCTGAGAAGGAACACTCAAGGACTCGCTTCACTCAAGATCTAAACATATGAACCTCTATAGAACCGAGAATCATCGGTGGAAACAAGAGATTGGAGAAGATCGCCGGCGAACAAGGCCGGAATCTAGAGAGAGGTTAGAGAGAAGGCGGAGCAAAACGCAAGAGAGAGAGAGAGCGTCTGGATTCGAATAAGTGTAGCCGAAGAGTCTAGAGACTCATAACAAACACACATATCAATCCAACGGCCCAGAAGCATGATCCTTGTGGAACTGCTACGTGGCAAGCATCAGCACCATCAAATAAGTAACAGGTTTGCACAAACGGGCCAAACTTATTAATAAATTGGGCCACACATATTAGTTATATCAGGCAAGCCCAATATAATTAATATACTGGTCCAACACATAAATTGGTCCACATAATATTCAACAGTAAGAAAAAAACGTTAATCTTCAGAACATAGATGTTCAAGATCGTCCACCATACGGCCTTTAAATATCCACATTCTATATATATACTCCATCTGTCCAATTAAAAATGAAACGTTGTACTTTTTAGGTTGTTCCATTAAAATTCAAATGTTTCCTAAAATAAAAACAACATCATCTCTACTTTTTTTCATCTATTTTATTTTACTATTTCTACGTTAACTCACAAAACAACACTGCATAAATCTCATGCCGAAATCTAAATGTTTCATAATTATTGGGACGGAGGGAGTGTTTCATACACACTGATTAACACTTTTAGCGCGGCACAAATTTTAAGTAAAATGGAGATAAAAAGAAAAAAATAATTAAATTATTACTAGTAAAAAATTAAATATATCTTATTGTAAAAAAAATATCTAAAATAAAAGTGACTTATTTTTATGAAAGGTTTAAAAATGAATATATTAGCTAAAAAGTATTTCATCCGTTCCATAGTAGTAGATGCATTTCTTTCCGGTATAAAGATTAAGAAAAATTGTACTATTAAGTGAATTAAGTAAAGAAAGAGTAAATAGAAAATGAAAAAGATAGAGAGATGGAGATAGAATAAATTAAGAGAGGATAAAGTAAGTGAGAAAAAATATGTTACTCCCTCCGTCCCGGCTAAGATGACACATTGCTTAGCCGACACGGGGTTTTAGGAATTATTGGTTAAAGTGTTTAATTAGAGAGAGAAACGGTGGGTGTAAGTATTAAAGTAGAGAGATAAAGAAAGATGGATATTTTAATAGGAGTGAGAAAAAGTTGTTGAGTGTATTAATTGGAGAGAGAAAATTTCTGAAAAAGGAAATGTGTCATCTTAGTTGGGACAAACTAAAAAGGAAAATATGTCATCTTAAGCGGGACAGAGAAAGTACTTAGAAAATGACTCTACTGGAATACATACCAAAATAACAAAATAACTTTATCACGGAGGAAGAAGAGAGAGCAAACAAATTTATTTATCAACATATTCAACACGTTTCGAAAGTTGAGCAGACAAAAGTGGTTGGTGAAGGCACAAGAGTCGTTCGCGACACAGACCCTGCCTAGTTGAACTTCAACCTAACCCCTCACATCTTCACATCTTCACATCTACACCAATTCATATCTCAGATTCTGGGAAAGGGATCAAGAATCATCACATTCTCCTCTCACTTGCTCAAAAACACCTCTTCATAATTAATGGCGCACAATCTCGCCCCGCCCAAATTCTCAATTCCTAATGCTAAATCTCCGGTTTCAACATCCTCTTCCTTGTTTTTCGCCCCCAAGACTCTCAACAATTCGTCGAAAGGATCGTGGGGTTCGGGTAAAGGTTCCGTCTTGACGGTTAAAAGGACAAACCAATTGAGAGTTGTGGCTTCGGTCGCAACGGCGGAGAAGCCGTCGACGGTGCCGGAGATCGTGCTACAACCCATCAAAGAAATCTCCGGCACTGTTAAGTTGCCGGGCTCGAAATCACTCTCCAACCGAATTTTGCTTCTTGCTGCTCTGTCTGAGGTATATTACTTACACACTTGATTGTCCATTTTTTTTTATCCTTTTTCTTAAATTGCCACAATGCATGTTATATTAAAGGGTTTATTTTTATGGCTATTGGTCTTGAAGGTGGCACATTTTTTTTATCTATTGTTATAAACGCAATGTTTATTTATGTGTTCTGCACACTTGTTCTAATACTGAATGTGAGTGAGATCATAAAAAAATTGATTTTAGTAATCGTAGTATCATTTGTGTAAGCATTATGTTACTCTTGATGAGTTTGAGACAAGACTAGATCTATTTCAATGCAACCTGGATGTTAAGGCCTCACATACTAGTAGTTATATTTCCATTATTGAGCTGCCAAGAAATCTCCCCCTTTGGTTATGTGGTTGGCATAGAGATGATGAATTTCTATGGGACGGAGGGAGAAATAGTTTAGTAATTGGTGAATCTATCTCCAATACTTATGCTGGAATATATTTCTTTAGGATTACTTGTTTGAAGCACTTGTTCGTCTGTAGCTGAAGATGAGAGTGTGAGAAGAAAAGTATCACATAAATTTTCTGTTCTTTTATACTCCCTCCGTCCCAAGTTACTTGAGTTGTATACCTTTTTGGGTTGTCTCAAGTTAGTCATTTCTCTTTTTGGCTAAAAACAAAACATGTAATCACACCTACTTTATTCTTTCTTTTACTTACTCTCTCTTCTTTCTCTTACTTTATTCCCTCCTCTACTTTATTTAAGAGCATCCACAATAGAACTAAGCCAGCCATAGGCCAGCCACTTTCTCTCCCTGCCACGTCAGCAACACTAAAAATCCACCTGCCACATTAGATTTAGGCCAGCCATAGGCCAGGCGCAATAAAAATAATTCAAAAACAACTACATTTACGGAAAAAAATTTACGATTAAATTACGGAATTAAATTTACGATACATATACGGGAAAAATTCGTTAATTTTATTTAAATAAAAAAGTACATTAACTAAAAATAAAAAAAATTACATAATAAAAAAAATCCGGACTTCCACACACGAGCCACCGCCCCACTCTACTCCTCACTAATTTATTAAAAAAATTCATTAAAAAATGTTAGTATGCCTTGAATCCGTTATAGTTTGCCGCTAGCCGAACGGGGGTCTCGCTGAGACATGTTTCTATTTTAGGTCTTAATTTTGTATTGGGCCTAACCCGTCGTCTGTGTGCCTATTTAAAAAAAATGCAACCGGATAAAATGAAACTTTAATCGCGTTTATATAGTTTTTCAAAAATTATTTTTAAAAAAATTAAAAAATAGCGCTGGCCGATCGGTACGCCACAATGGCGGCCAGCGCCCTCAAATCGGCTAGCCCACGCCGATTTCTTCGCCGATTTTGCGCTGGTCGTTTCCAATAGTTCGACTAGCGACGCGAATCGGCTAGCCGGTGGGCTAGCCGCTATTGTGGATGCTCTAACTCACTAAACACAACTTTCTTAAATCCCATGCCGAAAATAAACGCCTCCAGTAACTTGGGACGGAGGAAGTATATATTATCACATTTTGAACCTTTCACATCAACCTCAAATTTTCATTTGATTAATGTTAGCAATACTTTAGGAGTCCCTAGGCTCTTATCACAGGTCAATTTCAAGTATATTTTATTTTTTTATCTGTAAATTTATAAGTTAGTCAGTCATAAGATGCAACAAACTTCTGGTGGATCTTGAACTACGCGCTCCACAGTTATCTATTAATTTTTGAATTTATGTCTTCTTTTAAGAATGTTCCTGAAATAACGTTACATGTTTTCCAGGGAACGACTGTTGTGGACAACTTACTAAGCAGTGATGATATTCATTATATGCTTGGTGCCTTAAGGACTCTTGGGCTAGATGTGGAAGAAGACAAAGCTAATCAACGTGCGGTTGTGGGAGGCTCGGGTGGTTTATTTCCAGCTTCTAAAGAAGCTAAGGAAGAAATTCAACTTTTCTTGGGAAATGCAGGAACAGCAATGCGCCCATTGACTGCTGCAGTTGTTGCTGCTGGCGGGAATGCAAGGTATATTATTTACACACTTTCCACTTGTATTATATTTATGCCTGATCCTTGAGAGCGTTTCTTGTGATTCTGTTTGAGTTTTTAGACAAATGCTGTATCTGCAAGGGGCACTTAATACAATAAAATATTTCAATTGATTTGTTTGCATGCTAAGCTGCTACTAAATCCTTAGTGTGATCGGGTTTCTTACTGTCTGGCATATACACTCTGCTATTACTTTCAGCTATGTGCTGGATGGAGTTCCTCGCATGAGAGAGAGACCTATTGGTGATTTAGTCACTGGACTTCAGCAGCTTGGTGCTGAAGTTGATTGTTTCCTGGGCACTGATTGTCCCCCTGTTCGTGTTATTGGAAAAGGAGGTCTTCCTGGTGGGAAGGTGGGTCTTCGTTTCATATGGAATTTAGTTGCGTTTGTGGTAATTATTCAGGCATGCTTGCATGACTATGTCACGTACAGTAATGTCATATGCAAGCTTCAAAGTGATACCTATCTTGTCAATTCTCTCTAAGACGAAACGATACAACTTTCTGCTTATAAATGAGACTTGGGAGAAGCTAATAAATGTTGAATTTTTTGCCTTATTACTTTTCTTACATATTGGAACTGGATAGATTGATTCATTCAAAGTACCGAATGTGCTATTGTGAGTGTTGTTTTCGGTGCCAAAGATATTTGAAATGTACTTGATCTGGATAAGAGTACTGAAAGAACTTCTCCCTCCCTCTGAGCTTTACTTCCTCATTTGGGAAGGGAAACAACACTTTCCGTTAGAAGACCGAGAATTTATGATTTATCTTCTCTATGTTCTTTCCTTATGTTTGCAGGTGAAACTATCTGGATCCATAAGCAGCCAATACCTGACTGCTCTGCTCATGGCCGCACCCCTGGCTTTAGGAGATGTTGAGATTGAAATCATTGACAAACTCATTTCTGTGCCTTATGTGGAGATGACACTTAAATTGATGGAACGCTTTGGCGTCTCAGTAGAGCACAGTGACAGCTGGGACCGGTTCTTGGTCCGAGGAGGTCAAAAGTACAAGTAAGTTCTCTCCACTAATCTGTAAGCAGCTAAGAGTAACTCGATTTTGTCGAAGCTTTAACTTGATGCATTCATCAGGTCTCCTGGGAAAGCCTATGTGGAAGGCGATGCCTCGAGCGCCAGTTACTTCTTGGCAGGCGCTGCTGTTACTGGTGGAACCGTTACTGTTGAAGGGTGTGGAACAAGCAGTTTGCAGGTATTTGGACCCCATACGATGTTGTGATCTTCCTGAGGTTTTCAATTTCTAATATCTTCTTCTCCTGTGTTTTGAAGGGTGATGTTAAATTTGCCGAGGTTCTTGAAAAAATGGGTGCTGAAGTTACCTGGACCGAGAACAGTGTGACTGTTAAAGGACCTCCTCGTGATGCATTTGGGAGGAAACATTTGCGACCTGTTGACATAAACATGAACAAAATGCCCGATGTGGCCATGACTCTCGCTGTTGTGGCACTTTTCGCAGATGGACCCACTGCTATAAGAGATGGTATGACCGCCTTAATTCAAGTAGTATAACAAGTTTTTGGCAACCTCTTATCATATGTTTGTCTTCTGTAATTTTGTTTAATTAGTGAATAGTAATGGGTGAAATAGTTGGACACAAGGGGTTTCGATATAGTTAAAAATGAAAACGAAAGCAACATAAATGATACCTTACCTTTAATCCTTAATCCTATCTTGAAACAATGGACCTGAACTAGGAACATCTATTCTCAATTTCTTTGATTAACTTTTGCTCACTTTGTTTCCTTTTCCTCAGATTCTTCTACTTTCGATACTAATTAAGCTGACTTCTTTTCCCTCATTTGTTTGCAGTGGCTAGCTGGAGGGTTAAAGAAACCGAAAGGATGATTGCCATATGCACAGAACTTAGAAAGGTTTGTTGCTTTTTAGGCGTGCCTCCTCGATAGATAGATGGATATCTATTGTGTTGTTGTGATCTTATATCATTGCTCTACTCGTATCTATGTTTCAGTTGGGAGCAACGGTTGAGGAAGGGGCAGATTATTGTGTGATCACACCACCCGAGAAATTGAATGTGACGGCCATTGACACGTATGATGATCATAGGATGGCGATGGCCTTCTCTCTCGCTGCATGTGCTGAGGTTCCAGTGACCATCAAGGACCCCGGATGCACCCGTAAGACCTTCCCCAACTATTTTGACGTGCTTGCTACGTTTTCCAAGCACTGAAAGACGAGGAAGCGAATGAACAATGAATCGCAGATTACAGTGAGAATTGTTTTAACAGTGAAAAAACATATTTAATGCTGGAAATAATTTTTGTTGTAGACATAGATTGAATTGTTGTGAGCATTTCTTGAAAAATAATTAGTGTTTCGTGTGATGTATTCTTGTCAACTTGGCCAGCCATGCCATGCAATGCCATGTGAAGAGCAATAATATATCCTAGATTATTATAAGGGTTTTTGCCTTAAAAACCATAAACTTTTCTCGAATTCCGGTTTTTCTCACCAACTTTAAAATTTGTTTTTAAAACCACGAACTTTTGATTCGTTTGCTATTTACCAACCCGACCCGAATACCAAAACTCCGGTGCAAAATTGTCCAACGTGGATAATCGGAAACATGACTTGGAAACTGATTTTTTGACAGTGAAATCACGCTATTTTTTGAATTAAAACTTAAAATTAAATAAGTAATCTTCAAAAATTTCTGGAGATGCACTCTGCAATTCTGAAGCTCTTCAATCTGCAAAAAATTTAAGAAATAATCTTCAATGAATTTCTCAAGATGCAATCTGCAAATCTCGAGATACTCCTTCATCGATATCTCTTCAATCTGCAATTCATACGGCCAAATCTCTTTCTCAGCTCTGCCTCAATTCTCTCTCACAGCCGCGCGCAGCTTTGCTGCCTCCGTCGAATTGAATGTAGCTTGAGCGATCAGATGCAGCCACCTTCGTTCCCATCTTCACCGGGGATCTTACGTCCAGCCTCAATTCTCGTCTAGCTCCGGTTCAATTCACGTTGTCTCCTGTTCAATTTCATTTCGCGAAGATCTGCTACCGACATTACTGTTGCTTCCCTTCTGTCGCCTCCACCGAGGTCTACCCTGTCGCCAGCGTGCGAGCCGATCTCCCATCTCCATCGCTCTTCTCCTTCTTGAAACCATCTCCGTCTGTCTCCACAGCCTTGCATCTGGTTGTTGGTTTCGTAGACAGCGCTACTGACGAGCGGCTGAGGCGGGGAGGAAGGGGGTGGCGGCGCTGAAATTTGGGGAGGCAAGGGTGTGAAGAGGGAATATGGTAAAGATGAAGGGTTAGAAATGAGAATTCAATAAAGATGAAGGGTGGAAAAAGTGAATATGGCAAAATTGAATAAGACAAGTGGCATGCCAAATAGGATCCCACATGTGCTTTTATCGCCAAATAGGATTAAAAATGACACATAGACCAGTCGGGTTTCACCGGTGACCCGCCGTGGGAAGAAGCAAACGAATCAAAAATTTGTGGTTTTATAAACAAATTTTAAAGTTGGTGGGAAAAACCAGAATTCGGGCAAAGTTTATGGTTTTTTAAGCCAAAAACCCTTATTATAAATACATGTGTGTCTATATAATTTCTTACTGCAATAACTGTAAAAGCAGTTGAACATGGAGAGAGAGAGAGAGCTGTGTCACCTTATAACATTTTAAATGGTTGAGTTTGATGTATAATACCAACATTTTGGAATTTTGAATTAGGCATTTTATGGGTATTCCACTGTTATGTACTCCCTCCGTCCTAAAGAAGATGTCACATTTGGGAAATGACACGTGATTTTAAGAGATGTTATTTTGTATGTTAAGTGGTGAAAGAAAATATAATTTTATAATTGATGTGAGAAGGAACTTTTTCCAAAAAAGGAAATGTGACATCTTTTGTGGGACAAACTAAAAATGAAAGTGCGACATTTTTTATAGGACGGAGGGAGTAGTAATTAACTTGGTATCTCTCTATGTTTATAAATTAGGAATGTCCCTTTTTTATTATAGAAAAAGTCACAAAATCTTTCTAGTGTAAGAGCATCCACAATAGCGGCTAGCCGATTCGCGTCGCTAGCTGATCAGCTAGCCGAACCATTGCAATCGGCTAGCCGAGAATCGACGAGAAAATCGGCGTGGGCTAGCCGATTCGGGTGCGCTGGCCGCCATTGTGGCGTTCCGATCGGCCAGCGCCAATTTTCGTTTTTTATTTAAATTTTTTGAAAACCTATATATACGCGATTTTAGTTTCATATTCATTTGCACCACTTGTTTTAACGAGTTTTCTCTCTCTCTAAATTTCTGTACAAGAGCAACATCGAACGATGGACAACAACAACGAGTCCAGTCCGACGATGAGCGGCTCTCATACTCCCATGGTACCCGTGGGATCTAGATGGGACCAGATGGGCGGGTAGATGGGCCCAGGGTTTAACGTCCCTTGGCAACAGTTGATGGGGATGATGGCTGGAGATCCAGGGGGGATGCAGGGGGGGATGCAGGGAGGAACCTGGGGGGATGCCGGGCGGGGTGCAGGCGAGCGGCGGACAGTCAGCGCCGGGGTGGAGAGGTATGCCCCAGATGCAGCAGCAGATGATGGGGATGATGTGGCAGGGACGGATGCAGCACGGTATGCATCCCGGGATGCAGGGGCCACCGGAGTGGGGGGGGAACCCGGTCTATCGTCCCTCTCTTGATTTTTTTACGGCTTCGTCTCACACGTCGAACCCAGTGGAGACGCAGTTTACTGGCGATGACATTTTGTCATTGCATGAGATGGAGATTGATTTCGGGGAGCCGGACACTCCCGTTCCAGCGGGTCGGGCCGCGCCGAAGAAGAAGAAGGCCAAGGAGGGCAAGGTGGTCGGCGAGTCCTCGCAGCCTGGTGTTGACGACACCCCCACGCGGAGGAAGTGGACGGAGGATGAGTACGCCGGCGTGGCCAAGGGGTGGTTGTCGGTTTGCGACAATCCGCTGGTTGCGAACAACCAGCGGGTCGTCAACATGTGGGCGAAGATTAGAGCAGCCTACAGGAGGAACTGCCCGCATGGGAAGGACTACAGCGGGGAGGAGTGCCGGAAGGGGTGAGAACGGATCAGGGCCGCGGTCGGCCGATTTTCGGGGTTGTACGTCAATGCCCTCCGCCAGATGACTAGTGGGCAGAATGAGGAGGACGCCCAGAGGATAGCGGAGAGTCAGTTCCCCTTGTCGGGGAAGTATAAGGAGTTCCTCTTCTGAGAATGCTATGTGTTGCTGAAGGACTCCGAGAAGTTTCGGGCGGGGTGCGACGCTGGGTGGCCGAAGAAGCAGAGGTTGAACTATTCCGGCGACTACAACGGCAGCGGCGGCGGATCCCACGACCTCCCCCCAGATGCTGAGGAGTTTCCGTCCCCTCCATCCTCTTCTCGTCGCCCTCGCCCGGTTGGCCAAAAGCGGGCGCAACGGGCAGCGAGGGGAGGATCCCCCCTATCGCCCCAGGAGGTCATCTCGGCACCTGCCTCCCCACGTGCGTACACCTTATTCTCGCGTGCAAAAACGGAGGAACGGATGTTCGCGGTCTTCCAAGAGTGGAAGGCCGCAACCGACCCCACGGAGAAGAGGTCCCACTACTCGATGCTTGAGAACATGCGGGTGGATTTGGATGCCTCGAGCGCACTGGTGGGGGGTTCAGCGCGGGCTCAAATACCTCGGGTGGCGCCGGCGAGGACGGCGGCGGCGACGACGAGGAGTAGAGAGTGGCGGGGCTCGTGTGTGGAAGCCCTTTTTTTTTGAAAAAAAATAATGTATTTTTTTTATCTATGTACCTTTTTTTTAATGAAATGAATGAATTTTCCCGTATATGTCTCGTAAATTTAATTCCATAATTTAATCGTAAATTTTATTCCGTAATGTTTTTGAATTATTTTTATTTCGGCTGCCTATGGCTAGCCTATGCTGATGTGGCAGGTGGATTTTTAGTGCTGATAACGTGGCAGGGAGAGAGAGTCGATGACCTATAGCTGACCTATTTCTATTGTGGATGCTCTAAAGAAACTGTTGGAAGATAAACCCTATAAACTCTTAATTGCAGTTAAACTCTCATAGATATTGTTACTATTTACTAATGACTCTTTGTGCATAGCAACATCGCTGGATTAGTCAGCTTGCTTGAGGTTTGGAAGGTTTGCTTGCAAACCTCAGCCTTCCATTGCGTGGGCTTCGGGTAGCTCGGTGTATGGATTGAACACCAAAGTGCTGTTTTCGGAGAGGGATAGAACTGATCAGCCTGCTACTTTGTATGTTGCAACTAAGAAGGCTGGTGAGGAGATTGCACATACTTACAATCACATCCACGGGCTTTCCCTCACCAGATTGAGATTCTTCACGGTTTATGGGGCATGGGGGAGGCCAGACATGGCATATTTCTTCTTCACTAGGGATGTGTTGAAAGGGAAGGCGATTCCCATCTTCGAGGCTGCTGATCATGGGAGTGTGGCTAGAGATTCACCTACATTGATGATATAGTGAAGGGTTGTTTGGCTGCATTGGATACTAGTAGTATAGTACTCAACAGTTCTTCGTATTTATCCTCTGTAGTTAATAAAGGGCTTTTGATAAAAATCTAGTTCTAATTGGTTTCAGCGGTAGCTGTTGCAATTCAATTTGGTGAAAACCAAATTTGTTTCAGCAGTTTAAAGGAAGTGATATTATTTTAAGTCAATGACATTACTGCAAACACTGCGTCGAGGATATAGTAGCTAACGGACCATTTCTTTTCCTCTTCAAGAAAAAAAAATACTAGCAATAACGAATTCCTAGTCACCTGAAAAGTGAAAACTTGTTTATAGGTAATCTGTTGCATCTGATCAAACTATTTTCGGACCCATGGCTCCAAAACACACACACCCATCTGAAGACTGAGAAAGAGAGACGATTACACTTGGTGCAAGACGTGGCGGTCTTGGGTGGCAAAACACACACACATCCATCTGAAAGATTGTTGGCGTCTTGGCTGGAAGTAGAAACAATGTCAGCTCAAAATGAAGAATCAAATCATGCAACCTGACGATGGTGATGATGGTTGCAACGGCAAAAGAAGCCTACACCGAGATCAGAAGTCATATTTTGTTCTTCCACTTCTCAAGATAAGGCAGAGCATATCAGGGAGGTTTGAAGAAGACGACAGGAAGTTCCAGGCCTCGAGCATCAGTCGCTTTCTTGATCCTTTGAAATGAACTACCTATGTCCAGAAATTAGGCAGAATTTGAAAGAAAAATGTTGTTCAAAAACCTGAGCCAGAAAATGAATAACAAATCAATTTTCAGCAGTCCATAAGCATATATTTTACCTTCACATCCAAAGGCATTCCATGAAATTGGCCTGCACCTTCGGGTGGTGTCCAGTTATAAAGAGAGCATGGTAGGAAAAGCACTGAAGCACCGCCAATCATGTCTTGGAAAGCTTCTCCTCTGGAGAACCTTTTTATGTTAAAGTTAGGTTTAGATTTAACAACCCATGCAAGAGCTAATTGGTCTCCAAGCATTCGAGAAGCTTGCATAAATTTTGAACTGTAAACTGCTAGTACTTCTTGTAAGAATGCCACACCCCTGTAGACAAAAAGAGAGTATTATTTATTCATTTTATTCACTCATATCAAGCACAAAAGTTCATCATATGGACTAGAAAAATTTGCTCAGAAACTCAAAGTTTCTTGCAACTTGCAATCGAATCATAAATATAGAGCAAAGAGGGAAAAAATGTACCTCTGAATTCCATCAGCAGTACCCCTTACAGCAATGAATCCTGAATTTAGAGGTTGATCTTTGTTGTTCCGAAATGTAAGAGCCAGATCAAAATTAGGATAGTCGGAAAATATTTCTCCAAGGTCCCCTATTACTGCTATGTCAGAATCCGTGAAAATGAAATGAGTCACTTGTTCCTGCTTTTGTTTCAGCTTCTCAAGTCTTGTTTGCAGAAACATCTGCAGAAACAACAGTATTGCAATTGAGTGTGGGAAAGTCTTGCTACTGAACTGTAAATCAATTTATAAAGAAAATCTGCCAAAAGTTCTTACATACATGATAAAACATAAGCTCTAACTTAAATAAATAAAGATGTCCATTAGTAGAAGTGAAGTGCAATATGAAGAGAATTTACACAGAAGAAATTTAACATACATAATTTGCTTATATTTATTACTACCTCCGTCCACGAAAATTTGTCCCATTTTTCCATTTCCGTCCGTCCCCCAAAATTTGTCCCATTTCACTTTTACCATTTTTGGTAGTGGACCCCATATTCCACTAACTCATTCCTACTCACATTTTATTATAAAACTAATATATAAAAGTAGGACCCACAATCCACTAACTTTTTCAACTCACTTTCCATTACATTTTTTAAAACCCGTGCCCGGTCAAACCGGGACGAATTTTCGTGGACGGAGGTAGTAGATGCTAACTATAGGTAAAATACCACTATTCTAGTCCATGGGCAAACTAGAAAGTTTAAAGGTTCGTTAAGAAAGTCATCTCAAGATGCTTGCATTTAATATAAGATGAGCATGTAAAGACAGAAATAAGGCTAGTTTAATCAGCTCTTGTAACATGTGGTAGTTGATTATCACCTTTATATCCTTCATATAAAGTATCTAGTACATATAAGAGTCATCAAACTTAGTTAGGAAAAAGAATGTCCTAATTCCCAAAATGCCCTGCGCTCTTACAATGTAAGACCTGATTCTTTGAAGCATCAACTTGTCTCTCGAATATTCACCTTGTATTGGTTGAATGGTGACGATATCTCTATGCAGCGGGAGATCAACGGCAGGATCAGTAAGAATGATAACATGACTTTCAGGCATGGTTACCTAGAATCATAATAGACCATCAAATTAGTAGACTCAACTGAGAAAATTTAATGACATTCAGACATTGCACATACAGCATCCAGATAGTGTGATTAATATGACCCAGTCGGGACAAGTGGAAATATAATGGGAAAGATGGTGTCATATATATAATTCAAGTCCATATTACTAAAGTTCATTATGGATGTATAGTTCTTCATAAACTGCTGGCAGTTATGGTATTAAAATTGTTTTTCAGGAAGCTTCTAGAAAACAGCAAATGCCTACCAATGGTTGCTCATACACAGAGACTACAAGAATTCCAACCCCCTTCCTAGGGACTAAGCCTTATGATAAATGAAAGGTGTAAAGAATCAAAAATTAAGACAGACTTAAAACTATTGACTATGGATATCTGGCCCGCTGACTTCAGAAATGTTTTCCATGATATTTTTTCTAATAGTATTCGCAGATGATCCACATCCAATTTTTAAACAGAGATAACAGTAGCTCATATTGTAAAGTAGACAGTTTCTGCAAAGCAAGGCAAATCTATTTCACAAACCAGATTGTCAACATGTTGCTTAAGCTATAATACGCAATTCAGCTTAATCTTATGGAAGCATGAAGAAAAATTAGCATAGATATCCAAGATAATCATGATATCTAAACAGCTCTTAAGTTATGTGAAAATGCATGAAGAGTCATTTTCATATTCACCATATAAAGAGGAAGGAGGAGACAAGAATGCTACTTCCCATTTATCTTTGTTAGATGACAAATAACTACGCATGTGGATAGGAATAGAATTTCCAGATATCATTACTTGTATATAAGATTAATTTGAATTATAATTTTCAACAACTGATTATTCATAAAACTTATACCTGTAAAAATCCTATGCATACTAATATTTCAGCTTACGACTGGTCATGTGAGTCAAACTCATTTCAATAATTGTAGCTTTGAAAGTGTGATAAAGAAATACCTGAACAAAATTTAAGAAAACATTCAAAATAGCCATCGACCTCTCCACCTTGTTGTATGACACGTTCCCAACACTAACCAAGTCATTTCGTCTACTGTCACTGTCAGCAGTGGAGTTGTAAGTAGTGAACACAGTGACTAAAGCTACATGGTCCGTTGGGAGAGAGTTGTTACGAAACTTCAGAATTTGTGTTCGATTAAGAGCCCTTGTTCCTGAAAATATTGCAGGTCCAGCACTCAGATAATGAATGATATGCTTATTATAGTCATGAATTCTTACTGGACATTTAAATATACAAGAACAAATAGTAGGAAAATATAGGTTTAAAACTGTGCATGGATAAAACTGGTATGGAATCATCAAAGTGCTCATGCCTGTAGCCTGAATTAGATAGCGAGGAACGTAATATGCAGTTCTAGATCCAGCAAGAATGGAAACCCTTTTATCTTTAAGAAATTGATGAGACAATAAAACCAGTGGACAAATATTTATCTCTAAAGAAATTGGGGAACCGTGAAAGAGAAGCTAAAATTTTTTCCCAGAGGGACTGAATTTGTCCAACCTTGGCATTGCAAACGATTGTGAAGTCCCTCCCCAGCTGCAGGTCCTTGAATAAGATGATCGGGCTTCTTTGGCTTCTCCTTAGGTACATCCCGAGAATCCATTTGTTGATGAAGCTCCTTGACTGGAAGAAACATCTTAATCCCATTTCTTAAACATAAAAACAGCATAAAATCCTAAAGGAAAGATGAAATGATCTACCTGATAGAAAGTGGGGGATTAAAATAACAGCGGGAAGAAGTAAAAGCAACCGATTCCATCCAACACATATTCTCTTTCCCAGCACCATACTGTATACTCCCTCAAACAGCTTACCACTACATTCAACTGCAGTTTCTGAATTCCAGCTCTTTCTGCACGATTTGAACTGCAATAACAATGAGAACAGGAATAACAATAACAATAACAATAACAATAACAATAACAATAACAATAACAATAGAAATGTATGCAGCTTTCTAGTTGTACGCACAAATCAGCAAACGAACTTGCCCTCCACACACACACGCATTCCACATGAAAAGTGACATACAATACAAATTAGCTTATCCCATAGCATAGCCCTATATTTCAGAGGATATTTAACATTGAGTATTAGGCATTAATCAGTTCCACACTTGCGACTTAGTGAAACACACAATTCTAAGCATGGAATAAGAATTAAAGGATGATTTCCTTGATTCTATAAACTTGCCCAGATAATGAGATCAGATCAACTTACGTTAGTTAACAGCTTTTAGCAGAAGCAGAGGATCAAAGAAATCTCATTAGCAGCAACGCTTCTCTGATCAGATATCTTCTATTCCTAATTTCTTACTGCTGCTTCTAACGAGATAATCGCGCATCATTCGGGTCGGGTCTCTCATAATTTAGCCCATTTCAGTAGGATCGGGCCTTCTATCTGGGCTGAAAGCCTAATATTCAATTCCAGGGGCACAATGCAAAGTAAGAAAATGTGGAGGACTGAACTGCAAATATGTTTGTGACATATAAAAACCCTTTTACTGCCGATTTTTCGATCTTCACTCTAGGGTTTAGTACAGCGTCTCCGCACACCAGCTTATCAGCTAGCCGCCACCATGGGACGTATGCACAGCAGAGGGTGAGCTTTCTTTGGTCTTTGCTTTCGCTCGTTTATCTATGTCTCTATTTCTAATTATTGAAATTGCATTTTATCAATGATTACAGTAAGGGTATTTCAGCGTCGGCACTTCCGTACAAGAGGACGCCCCCGAGCTGGCTCAAAATCTCTTCCCAGGATGTACGTGATTACACTTCCTTTTATCCTGTTTTTTGTCTTCGGCGGATTTTCTTGTTAGTAGTTATTCATGGTGTCTCTTGTGTTTAGTTGAGCAATGTGATGCTTTATTGTTTTGTGCTTTGTTATCGTTTTTTTTTTTCTGAGTAATCACTATAGGCGCTGAGGTTTCCTCGCTTTCTCAATGGGTGAACTGCACAATCTGGTCATTCTGTACCGTTTGTTGATTTATACAGGGCTTTTTGGTATACTAATGTCCTTTATTTGGATGTGTTTCCTCTACTCATACATGATTGGTTTTGTCTTATGTTCAAACATTCAGTTTAGTGCTCATAGTGAAAAACTGAAGATAAGATTGAGGCTTGAAAAACTTAATTATCTTGATTTTCAGTTCTAGAATTTTATGTTATGAATTTATAGGATTTAAAGTATATATCTAAGTAATAATTCTCATTTCAATAAAAGTTCACAATTCTTATACACCAGTGATTGTTAGAGTAGTCGGTAGTTACATAGGATTGTTATTTAATCATGGTTTATGCGCACTTCGAGTAATGCTTTGGAATTTGGATACATGGCATTTCATATGTTATTGTTTGTTAGCCTCCAGCCCACTAAGAAAGAACTCACTGAAGTAACTTTGTTTCTAGAATACCCCATACATTGGTGTAGTTAAAAATTACAGTTATAAACTCTCTTTACTTGCTTACTTGCTATTCTTGTTATAAAATTTCTGACATTTCATGAACAATAAATGTTCATCTCCTAATTTAGGTTGAAGAAAACATTTGTAAGTTTGCCAAAAAGGGTTTGACACCATCTCAAATTGGTGTTATTCTTCGTGATTCTCATGGCATTGCCCAGGTGAAGAGTGTCACTGGCAGCAAGATCTTGAGGATTCTCAAGGGACATGGTATTTCTGTTCAGCTAGCCATCCTTTGTTCTGATCATAATCCATGACTGCTGCAAGTTTCTAAATTTTACCTGTACACAGGGCTTGCTCCTGAGATTCCTGAGGATTTGTACCACCTCATTAAGAAAGCTGTTGCCATCAGAAAGCATCTAGAGAGGAACAGGAAGGACAAAGATTCCAAGTTCAGGCTCATTCTTGTTGAGAGCAGAATCCACAGACTTGCTCGCTACTATAAAAAGACCAAGAAGCTTCCACCTGTCTGGAAGTAGTAAGTTCATATTGACTTTGATAACTAAGCCGTTTCTGACTTTCTGTAGTATTCATAAACTGCCATCTTTGTTTGCTGACTTCAAAAACAAGCTCATGATTTTGTCCTTACCATGTTAAGTGGGGTATTTTGTCACTTGGCTCTGTTTCTCTGCAGTGAATCTACCACCGCCAGCACTCTCGTTGCCTAGAAGAAAGAATTTAACGGGGACTGAGGATTTGTTAATCAAGTCATATCTCATTATAGAAGTCCTATAATAGATTCTCTGTATCCAAGACACTTTTCCTTATTTGTTGTTGAGGCATATTTTGATATTGGACGACATTTTCTTTGATTTGTGAAAGATGACTTAAATTTATATGGTCTTCGTGTCATACTGATCTTTGGGCGTTTGTCTTATATAGGTGGGATTCATATTTTACTAATTTTTTCAACTTACTTTTCTTTATATTTTTAAGGACACATGTCGTAACTAAATAAGTCTCTTTTTGCTGGACGAACGGAGTATACGATAAGATAAATACTGCGGGCCAGTTACTCTTCACGTCTCCATCTATGTGTCCAACACATGTGCTATTCAGAATTTAATATATAAGGAATTATACAACACCTTTCTCATTTCATTAAAAATGTACGTATAAAATTCTGTTATGAAAAAATTAAAAAATCCATTAGGTACATCCTAAAATCTGATCTGCCCCATCTTAATTCACTCAACCCATTGGTGCATCCACAATAAGGGCTAAAAAATAGCTCTAAGATTTATCACAATTAATTTTTTCTGTCGCATCAGCATTTTTTCTTTGTACATATACAAGTTTGTTTAACTCAACTTTCAAAGGGGAAAAGGAAAATAAGATTTATTTATTTCAATATATATTTTAATATAAGAAAAAAGAGCAAGATTGAAAGAGTGGAATTTCACTATAATACAGGGATTAGATGTTAATACAGAGATAATCGTAAGACTAATCTACATTTGGAAAGAACAAGGCTTAAGGGTTACAACAAATTTGGGTTGGCCTGCCACATCACAATAGTCAGCATCTTCTATCATAGAATAGACAGCTCTTTCTTCTCTAACACACATGCACCATATAATTTTCACAGCTCCCACCCATTAACTTTCCTTCCGCACCATTCTCAGCTGATATCTCTGAACAAGGCAGCCGCCACAAAAATTCTATATGGAAAAAAAAACAGAATTCCTAGCTCACAGCACCAGCATTTTTAAACAAGATGTGATAATCTATCAAGTGTTTGTCGCTATCATCAATCTCATAATTCTTGGGCACCTAGGTCGGGTTTCGTAGGATATTCAAAGCCGTGGAGAGCAGGCATACGTCTCAGATCTTCTTCTGAATAGCCAGGTATAAACCAGAACTTCCTATCCATCCCAAATACCTATAGTAGAACATGCACTCTTATAAGACATGTGCAAACCAAAGGCAATGTTTAAGAAGATGTGTATTATACTCTATCGATACATGTTATTGGATTAATACCAAACAAACAAATGAAGGATGTTGAAGAAATGAAATCAACTACTTTTAGTGGTCTGCATGTATCGAAGAGACATCAAAATACAGTTGGAATTATTACTCCAGAGGACACTGAAGTTGGAAATTTTAGAGCCTTACCTGCTCAAAGTTCCTTTTTCTCCCAAGATCATAATGCCATTTTGGAGAAGACTTTTTCTCATAAGCCTAGGATACATAAACCCCAATTATGAATAAAGAAAGAAAATAAAATTCAAGTTAGGTGATTTCAGAAAAAAATATTATCAGATGACAGTAACAATTGCATGCTTCGGAGGAATATAACCAAAGGGCCAAGATGGAAGGACTAAAAAAGGAGTTCTAGGAAGTAGCTCTGGAAAATATAGCACTGGAGTAAAGATAGACATTCAACATATCCTGAAAGTTATATAAAAAACTTGGTTTATCAGCGCTGTCCCATAAGGTTGAGACCTTGCTCATTCTTAATCTTGATTATGAGAACAAAGTGTAAGTGAAATACCTCAATAGTTGTTGTGTTGGCACACACCAATGATATGTGCAGAATCAGGAATCCCATCACACTCAGCGCAAATGCCAAATTCAGGACTGCAAACATTACATATATCACAGCATAATATATAAAACTCAGGAAAGGGGAAAAAGGGAGAGGTCACCATACCAAATGCAAGAAAAGTGGTTGCAAGAGTTCCAGGAGTTCCAGGGATCTCTCCATCACTAAAGAATTGAATGAAGTGTGGCAGTAATGATAAAGTCACAACGCTGGTCTCAAGGAACGTGTAGAACTGCACCGAAAAAAGAAAATAATGTAATCAATGTCATTAATCTAATGAAGTATAGATGCAATCACTAATCAATGCCTTCACAAAACCACTAAATGCCAGATCAAATTCATTTCCATGCCAGAAATGAAAAAAAATCCTTGGGAGACAATACTAATTATAATAAGAGAAATGCAATGAACAAAAATTGCTGTGCCAAATATATCTTATGGCAAACAGCATTCGTAAACCATAATAATCAATTAAAGATTCACATCATCATCTAGATTGGTGAATGCCAGCCAGTATCACATTCAGCAAGTTAAAATATCATACCAGGAAGAGAAGGAAATTTTTGTAGTTTAAAGCCCCCACACAATTGACAACCCAAACACAATGATGGTCCATCTTCAGTACACACCTCCCACCTAAGATGGTAATTCAACACAAACTCATCAATCATAGAAAAACCAATATTGAAATCTGACAATCTCCTACTCCCTATTTATGCAAGAAGCACTAACAAACAGAGCAGTGATGGCAGCGAGGTGGCTTCAACTGGTTGCACTTTCTACAAAAGCGAACTCTACTATTCTCTGTGTCAGATGGAAATTCTGAAGCAGTTAATGGGTCATTATCTCCCCTTTCTTCATCTGCAGCTGGCCGCCAATTCGGAGGCACAGTGCCTGGGTCTGTAAAGACAACTGAAAAGTAACTCCATAATAGCATCACCAACTGCAGAACAAGTAATTTTATTAGTAATTTTGTTTCATAGCATGTGTCGCAGCAACATGTTACTCTCCCATTCTATAAGAAAACTCAAAGATGATAGCCAAACAGAAGACAGTAATTCCACAGTTACAAAATATAAATCGGTACTTCAAATTGGACAGCAAACAGCTAAACCAAAATAATTCATAGTCCTTTTTCTAGTTCATATGATTCTAGACCACCTGATTCAAAACAGTGAATGAACAATCTCACAATGATCCCACATTTTACTATGCCCGATGCAAATGAAGAAAAAAGAAAATATATATGAACACACCTCGATAGCTTTTGATGAGACAGACAGAACACTAACTTCAACTTACAGAATGACTAGTTCAATATCCAATAATCATCAATGTAGTAGACATTCCTGTATTCCTAAACTTGCTGATCAAGCTTCGAGAATACAAGTTTTAACACACATCACACTGTTCTTCCTGATTAAAAAGATCTTAACCACATGAAATAAAAAAAAATAAAAAATCATTTTTTCCACGATGATCACATTAAATCAAAAACAAAATGGTCATTCTCGAACATTCTATTTCACTTATCAAGTCCAAAGAAAGATTCATAGAAAATCCCCTAAATTTCCCAATGGAGTCAAATCGAAGAAACGGACGGATCAAACTCCACAAATCATTGAATTAAAAATTCCACAAACAGAATAGCATCATATTTTTGAAACAAATAAAAATGAAAATCGTATTTGAATACCAGAGAATGGAATAGCGCGAGGACGAAGAAAGCGATGAGTGAATCGAGGCCGCCGGCAGCGAGTCCAGGGCCGTAATTGGTGATGACGACCGCGTAATAGCTGACGCCGACGACGCCGAGAACCAGTAAGATCATGATCGAGCCGAGCCCCCGCAGCGCCGTACAGAACTTGAAGACGTTCCAGGCCATAACGGCACCAGATCTATACATGATAATTGTTCGATTACACAATCAAAATTAGCTACAGGAAAGAGAAGCCGGGATTAGAATTAGGTGATTTGAATTGTGGTTAGGGTTTATGGATTCCGATTCCGCCTGACGAGTATGAGTCCAGGTACGGTGGACATGGAATCCAATCGTGAAATATAGAGACAATCAGACAAGTTATATCAACTGCATTTGCATACCAAAAATATAGAGTAAGACTATTTCAAAAATAAAAGCTAATGTTAAAAGGATATTGATTTTAAAAACTGGCTAAATTTTAATATTTTCCATGCATTTGAAAATTGGCCTAAAATATCAGTATTAATTTTACATTTTGTTTATTATTTTTCAGAGCCGATCAATAATTGTATCTGGCAATTTAGATGTCTTTTTCTTTATCTTATTTGATACTACTAAATCAATGTAATAATTTATGTTATTTTTTATTCTACTTGCTACGGAATTAAAAAGTAATCTGTATAGTATTATAAATATTTCACGGTAAATTTATGTAGAATAAGTTTTTTATCGAAGATATCTTATTTGAAAATAGATTCAGAAATAACTAACATAATACAAAGTTTGTTATATTTTGCACAAATTTTAAATTTCACAGAAAATAACAAAATTTGTCGTAGTTTTAAGGATCTAATCCCGTTTTGAAGTAGGGAAAATATCATGCTGGAAAGTAAATATTTTATATTTAATGAAGCGGATAGTGTTATGCAATAATATGATTTATTTTTTCAAAATATATTATAAAAGAAATTTATTTATTATGATACTAAAGTGACAGTGTATTTTAAGAGGAAAATATTTAAAAAAAAAAATCAAAACAATCGTAAAGAAATATGTCTCCATATTATTATTTATAAGAATAATAATTGCATCTTAAGTACGATGGAGAATAAAAAATACTTAGAGCATCCACAGCACGGCTCGTCGCCGTCGCGATCTCGTCCCGCCGAGATGAGACAGCGATGAGACCGCGTTGCAAACTGCATCTCATCCCGTCGAGACGAGGTGGCTCGTTGCGCGTCGCGCGCGGAAGGGCATCGGGACGAGCTATCTCGCCACGCGCTAGCGCCACATGGCGCGCGCTGGTGCTAGGGGTGACGCCCACTCGTCGGCCCACGAGTGGGCGTCGTTTTTATGATGTCATAATTAATTATTTTTTTTAAATTCGATTTTTCGAAATTTTAAAAAAAATTGTAAACGGTAATATGACCGTCCAACGGTAAAAAAAAATATATCTCTTTTTTTTTTCTTTTTTTATTCTATGAATACTCCCTTATTACTTCTAGTCCTCTTTCATTCTCCATTCTACACACAAACAGTCATCCTATCGATTGGGGGGGATTGTACAATGTTTTGGGTGCTACCAGTTCCGGTTCGTCGTCGGGCACCCAAGGCTCGACGACGCCGGCCGCGTACCAAACACCACATTTTGATGTGGATGCATACTATCGTCCCTCCACCCAGAGGTATGGGCAAACACCGAGATTATCCCAAATTACGGAGAATTTTCTGGATGGAGGCTCCGCCAGGTTCGGCGTCAATGCCGAGGAGGTGAAGAGGAGGAAGAGGGCGACGACGAGGTTCTGGGGGATCATCTAGGCCGTCATCCATACGGCCACAAGGAGACGTTGGCTCTGTACGACGCTTGGGTCACCGTCTCGTACGATCCTGTCGTCGGGAATCAACAAACCCGCTTGTGTTTCTGGGAAAAAGTCACCGAACTTTACAACTCAAAAAAGCCGAAGGGGACCACCGCCGCAACGTGAAGATGTTACGCGGTCATTGGGACCGATGCGACAAGATGTCAAAAAAAATTGCGTGATATACAGGGAAGAAGCGACGAATTACCAAAGCAGAGCTAGTGGAGCGGACATTCTGAGAGCGGCGTTGCGGGTCTTTAAAGACGACACCTATAAAGATTTCAAACATGTCGATGTTTGGTCGCAAGTCCACCACCTTGAAAGGTGGGCTGGTGGTGTCCCGTCTTGCACGGGGTCGAACTCGAAATGCACGAAACACACGGCGGGTGGCCAATACTCGTCTAGTGAGGGCGGGTCAGGCAACGCCTCACAAGAGGTTGAGGGCAGGACTCCCGATGCAGAGGGCCCCTCCGGTTCACGACGTCAGCCGCAAGGGACCAAGGCAGCGAAGGCGGCCAAAGGGAGGGGGAAGGGGAGGGGCCGAGGCGAATCAAGCCAGGTGGGCTCGGGCTTGGGCTCAAACACCCTAATGTCTATGTAGCTACTCGCCACGATGGTTGACACTTCAAAAATGACGCCTCCCCGATATAGATGCCCATCTGGACGACATTGAGCATCTCAGGCAACAACTTGGTATTCGGTCTCGATCTAACTTGGGTGCATCGCCATCTACTTCGGGGGATGATTCGCCGGCGGAGTAGTTTTTATAATTTAATTTAGAGTATTTTAAATTATGTATTTTTTATTTTTTTAGGATTTTAAATTATGTATTTTTTTAGGATTTTAATTATGTATTTTTTTTTATTTTTTAGGATTTTAAATTGTAATTTTATTTTATTTAATGAAGTGTGTTTTTATTAATTGAATTTGTTTTGGAAAGAAAAATAAAAAATGAAATTGAGATGAATAGTTAAGGGATGAGATGGTTAAGAGATGGAGGGGTGTAGGTGTTTTTATTAGTTAAGAGATGGAGTGAAAAGTGCAATGGAACCCATGAATAATTAAGGGATGGGATAATTAAGAGATGAATAAGAAATAGGTATGTGAATGACCTTCTACACCTTTCATTGCTTCGAGGGCAGAATTGTCATCAAAGACATTTTACATGTTAAATTTCCGTCTATATATCTAATACGTATCGAAAGTGTTGTTTATATCAAATTTAAAAATTAAAATAAGAACTCATTCTTTAGGATTTCATTTGTGTAAGTTTTAATAAGATGATGGATTTAGAAGTTCATATTTATATTTGCCATGTAAGTAAGTAGAGTATTTAATTAGACTGATACGTGAATATATATAGAAAAGTTGTTAATAATTAAATTCATATATTTTTCACTTTTTTAAAAATTTGTATAAAAGTCGAAATACATCCGTGATGCATACGAATGTAGATAATCCAATTAATTAAAATGCTTTACGGCACTCACTGTAGTGGACAATATAGCATTCATCGTCCGGGCCATTGTCTACTATAGTGGATGCCTGCCCCAAGCCCTCGCCCCAGCCGCCCGCCCTTCACATAGTCCGTAACCCTAGGCCGGAAGATCGCCCAGACGATGATTTTATGAATTATTTTTCTCCCATTGTCACTCCCATTTTCATCATTATTTCTCACGTCTTCCAATCTCTTTTCCTATTTCACTTCTCTCTCACTCTAGTAAAATGACTAAAGAAAATTGGTCACATAATAATCATAGAAACTTGCTTGTAGCTTTTTCCAGTTATTTTAGCATTGTACATTTTCATCTTTTTAGTATCATGATGATTTTCATATTGTGGTTTTAAATTTTTATTTTATTTTGCAACTTTATTTTACAAGTGTATGAAATGGATGATAAAATGCTGACGTGACGGACGAAAAATGAAGATAGAACGGGTGTATAGTCCGCATTATAGTGGATGGCCTAAATGATCTAGATCTTATCCAATGGAATACATTAAACTTTGGTAAGTTGAAAACTTCCATAAACATTAGATTTGTTTCTCCATTCTCAATCGTTAAATTTAATTGATAAGTCTTGGTCAAATTTAGAAAACTTTTAAACTGTAACAACTTTGAAAACGTTGTGTTGGCAGTTAAGGTTTGACGATGAACATCTAGAACGTTTCTATAAACATTTGTTGCTTCAAACAAAATATTTTTTGACAATATCTTTTACCAAAAATAAATATTTTTAAAAATATATATAGAATCATTTGCATCTTCAAACTGTCCAGTGATTTTCGTATTTTTTTTTTTGAACTTTTTGAATGAGATTTTCCTACCGAGTTAAAGTTAATTTATACTCAATGAATAGTTAAAAATACAAATTATAAAACAAGTGTGAAATACATGATTTTTAATGAGAACCAAAAAAAGAGTTGGAAATTAGTAAATACTCCCTCCATCTCAAATATTAGTTTTCCAATAAATTACCAGAAAATCATAATTCATTAAACGAGACCATAAGATTCTCAATCCAGTATGAGATAACCGTACTTATTGGAAACTTGGAACAAAACAATTCTTTCAAATAATATTGACTTTGTTAATGTTTACTACTAACAATTACATACAAAAGATTAGGTAAATTGAGGTTTCAAATTTTAAAACTATTTGTAATAAATAAGTGAGGTAACGTGTGGCCGTGCTCTTTTAACTTGTGGGTGAATATTTTTCCCTTTCCAAGTTTAAAAGTCATTATCCTCAAAAACCATTTTTAGGTATTAAAAATCAAAATTCAGTTTTGTGTTTAGAGAAAAGGAATTTAGGGCTGGGCAAACGGTTTGTCGTCGGTTAATTGACTAACCAAACCGATTTTTTGAAAATATATAGAAACAGTCCAATTCTGGTTCTCCAATTCACATATTTTCGATTATCGGTTATAACCGCGAACCGATCAGTCTATCTGAAATAATCAATAAAACCAAAATTAAATTAAATACTATAAACCCTATTTTTTTGGATTAGCATAACAGAGCAACATAAAATAAACCCTTTTTTTAATAATTTTTTTGCTATGCATAAAAATAAAATATAGAGATATGTGGAAAAATATAGTCATAATAGCGTAAAGTAGTAGGTATATTTCTTCCAGAGTCTTTGTTCTAGCGGCAAGGAGCTTAGACATCAATGTATGAGGTGCCGAGTTCGAGCCCTCTTAACCTCAGTTGTAATTTCCTCCTTTCTTATGAGTTTATATATAATATTGAAATTTCTGATGATATTTCTTGACAGGAGATATGCAAAGTGTCAAAATATGAAATTAACTGAGGTAACTGATTCTTGAAAGACATGCTGGGTTACTTTCTTGCTTAATTTTGATTAAGCAATGGTAATTATTTATTTTAAAGATAGACTTAACCTTAAAGCATGCAACAAGGGTGTATATTGATGCCCGAATGTGACTAATTCATGTCTTGTCAGAAAAAAGAATGTAGAGAGAAAGGATCGAGCTGAAGATGAAGAAGATCAGCCACTGTCTCGGTTTTATCCCAAGTTAGAGGTTTGGTTTAAACAGACTAGTTAAAGTGGGGCGAAATGAGTGTAAAATAGTTACAATGGAAAGAATAAGAGAGAAAATGAATATTCTGTTCGTTCCACTAGAAGTGAGTATGAAATTTAAGAAAATGACATTTATTGAATTAAGTTAATAGAAACAAAGCCGGAGAAATAAAGAGAGAATACAATGAGAAGAGAATAAGTAAGAGAGAGAAAACAACTTGATTTTTGCTAAACAAAGGAAATCAATCACTTGCAATAGGACAACCCAAAAATGGAAAATTGATTGCGATGAGACGAATGGAGTAGTAATTAATATTTAAATTTTACTATTTCATCTAAATTTTATTCTAATTTCTAAATTATTTTATTTAAATGACAATTAAAATATCACATGACCTCTTCTATTTAATTAACTTATAACTAGAATAAAAATGGCTGATTATATTATAATTTTGACAATTTTCTAAATTATCTCATGAATTTGAATATGGGGAAAGTTGAGCGTGACATGAACGATGGGAATATATCATGTGGTATAAATTATTATACGACGTCGTTCCACTCCAGATTTATGTCTTTTACAAAAAAATTACTAACCCTAAGTCTTCTTCTTCTTCTTCTTCTTCTTCTTCTTCTTCTTCTTCTTCTTCTTCTTCTTCTTCTTCTTCTTCTTCTTCTTCTTCCTCCTCACAATTCAATCCTAGATTATATCTTGATAATATTTATCTAGGAAAGCGAATACCGCCTATCTATGTTCTAAAAATTCTCTTTTTCTCCTTTATTTATTTTTCTTGTTATTCTATATATCTTCATATTTGTTTTTTCTCATAATTAATAATTTGCTGTACATTGTAAATGTAAATTACTGGATAAAAATAGTATTAATTAATTTATTAATAAACAAGGTAATAATTAAATAATTTTGCATTAAAATATGTTCGCATTTATTAAGAAATTAAATGACATGAAAAATAAGAATATCTCGATTACGTGTAAATTGTAGTACTCCAATAAGCAAATACTCCATCCGTCCCTTAATAATGGTCACACTTCATTTTTACAATAAATGGTAAGTAGGTCTCACATTCCACTAACTTACTTCACTCACATTGTATTATAAAACCATTATAAAAAAGTGAGTCCCACGTGACCACTAACTTTTTCAACCAATTTTTCTTTATATTTCTTAAAACACGTACTCAGTCAATGGGTGACAATCAATTGGGGACGGAGGCAGTGTTTTATTTACTCTAGGCATTCATGTAAATTCCGATGGTTGCAATTTGCAGATGAGTATCATGCGCCTGTGCGCGGCGGTGAAGCTGCCACGTCACCTCAAGAAAAATGTGGTGGTGGTGGTTGGCGCCACCGGCACCGGAAAATCACGGCTCTCCATCAACCTAGCCACCCACTTCGGCGGCGAGGTAATCAACTCGGACAAAATCCAGGTGTACAAGGGCCTCCACGTCACCACCAACAAAGTCGCCATCGTTGACCGCCGCGGAGTCCCACACCACCTCCTTGACTTCGTCCGCCACGCCTCCCGATCGTCTCCGGCGGGTCGGTCTCGTTCGTCAAGGCTCTCGCCGCGGACTGTGCTGACGTGTACGACTTACGGTTTGTTTGGGTCGACGTGGCGATGCGTGTTCTGCACGCGGCGCTGACGTGGAGGGTGGACGAGATGGTGGAGGAAGCGCGTGGGTTCTACGATCCCAGCGGTGACTACAGCCGCGGGATAAGACGGGCGGTGGGAGTGCCGGAGATGCATGAGTTTTTAGGGAGGAAGGAATGCTCGAGCTCGTCCACGAGAGGAGGGCGAAAGTTCTTAAGGTGGCGATTGATGAGATCAAAGCGAATACTCACAAGTTGGCGTGTCGTCAAATTGAGAAGATTGTGAGGCTGCCGGAGGATTTGGGGGTTGGGGGTGGAGCTGCTCCGTCATGATGCAACCGCAGTGTTTGAGGCGGCAGGGGAATGGGAGAAAGTGGTGCTTGGGCCTTGCACCAGGGCTTTAAGTCGTTTCCGTTCGAAAAATATCATATGCTGAAAATCTTCTTGATGTACAAAATTAACCTACAGTCTCCAACTTTTCTAAGCAAAGAAAAAAAAAATTTGATATACAAGAATAAAAACTATAGTATACTCATAAATAAATGAATAAAAGCATATGATAGATGCTGTGTTTTTTATTTTTTAAATGCATTATTTACATCCACTATCGTCTCTAGTCCGACATGGAGAGGGGTGTATACCTGCCCGACGATGGTGCTAGAAGCAGTTGTAGACTATCTTCTCTAGATTTGACATCCATTTTTTGGTGTCCCCAGATCGAACAATGATAGCAACGTGCTCAACCACTCCAGCGTTTTCATCGACATTTTTAAACGATAGAGCATTGACGTCAATAACATTTGAGGCCAACAATCGACGCTACAACATGGGTTACTATATTCGATGGTAACTATCCAAGGTGGCTGACCTTTGTGAAGGCACTTACTTGCTCACAAGACCCTAAGTGTGCTCTTTTTGTGCAGAAGCAAGAGGCTGGTCGAAAAGATGTCGAAAGAGCATTCAAAGTTTTACTTGTTTCACATCGTCAAAAGGTCTGGTCGAAACTGATTTTGGGAGACGCTTGTCAACATTATGTATGCGTGCATTGTAAATTTTAATGCACAAATGATCATTGAAGACGAATGGCCAAACACGATTAATTTATCCGGTGATATGAAGATACCCCCGGTTCATAAAGCTTCGCCAATACAACCAACCCCACAACACCAACGTTCGCCTGTCAACTTTCCATAAATACATACATCGTCCGGAGTCGTCTTGTGACTTTGTCACCCATGATCAACTCCAGCGAGATTTATTGAACGTATTTGGTGAAAAATTTGCCATGACAACTAGTGATTCAAATTTAGATAATGTATTTTATCGCTTATAATAAAATATAATTTTAGAATTTCAATTATGTATTTCATATTTATAATATAATGTAATTTTAGGGTTTAAAGAATTTTGAATTTGAATTAAGTTGAATGGAATAATATAAGAAATAAAAGAAATAGAAAATATAAAATAAATGGAACCCATAAATAGTTAAGAACATGAATGATGGATTATGATTGTTTTTCTTATGTAATGAATGAAGTAAAATGTGAGGCGAAACTTGGAGGGAAAGAATGAGTTTAGTGATATGGTTGTAGATGCTCTTTTGTTATACTTCAATTTGAAGTGAAAACTTCTCCATTGTAATATTGACATATTGTACTAAAAAAATCACCTTGTTAAGTCTGTCTCTACTCCCTATTCCTCTTCACAAATTATACTATGTCATGAAGGATTTTCCACTCAATATATTTATTTGCCAACGATGAAACTTGCTTCCTAAGTTTCAAAAATCCTAAATCTTGTAACTGTATTTGTAATGTAAAATTATTAGAAACATGCATATAACTGTAGACAACTGTACTAAAACACAAAACGCTGATATCTACAATGTTCCCATTCGGTTTAGACTAACTTATTGACTTTCATGGATTCCATATTACTACTGACTCAATCACTGAAATGAAAGAACAATCGGCAGTACTAAAAATTCTAGTCCCATCTTCTTTCAGAAATTATTATAGACACAGAATGATGAAAATTGAATTTTAAATAAATCAAATAGAGAGAGATGAATAGGGGATAATAAAATTGGACAATATAGAAATAGTATAATGTAGGTAATTAAATGTGTTGACTTTTGTCATAAATGGAAAAGATTCAAAATGCAAATAGTATGCATGATTCATAATAAAATAATAATGTGCACTGAAGGAGTAAAATAAGAAAATAGTAATAGTAATAAGTAACAAGGTATATGTATGATTCCATATGCGATATAAGTGTTAATAGCATTTATTTTTGTATTACACGAATATACATATATATTACTCTTGAAATACATTTTTTGAGGCGGATATTACTCTAAAATTCTCTGGTGTTGCATAAATTAAATACTACATGATCAACTGGAAATCATTTAAATTTAATGGGAAAACACGTTATTTATACATTTATGTATATAATTCACGTGGTTTATATATGCAAGAAATTTGCACTAAAAATGTTGTATCTGCATCATAAAATTCTCGAATAGAGAAACATTATATCTTGAGTACAATGACACACTCAACTTTTTTGTCTTTTGCTTCTACTCGAACCTTTGAGTTTTACAGATTAATAAACAATATTTTTGTTTTGTTTTTTTTTAATGCATTATACTGGCATGTCGTCTTCAATTAGGAAGATTAATGTGAGCACTAAGAATTAAATATATACTTAATACATGAGACTGGCTATGAGATTCTGCAAATTACACTCTTATATACACGGAAAAATTTGAAGGATTTACATCTATTCCACAAATCTAATTAATTATTAAAAACATATAGTTTTATCTGCATTTTCAATTTATGCACGAATCCAGCCTTAAAAAGTTTATATAGAGATTTAATAAGTGGTTCCCTCACGACTTTGGTTGCCAACCCGGCCCTATCGTTCTCTTTTATATATATAAATATATAGTACTACTATAATATATAGAAGAATATATATAGTCTTTTTTGTTAATAAAATTACTCTGTATTTGTAGAATTGTCATCATTTCACTACATATATTCAGGTAATACACGTATTGAGTAGTTATAAATTTATTGTTTTCTACACTAAAATTCATCTAAAGACAGAATGGTTGGTGGTTGGCACAGAAAACCATCTCTTATATTTGTTACAAGAGTTTGATACTAAGTTTTCCTTTAATTTGTTCATGCCTTCATACCTGTCACGCGTTATTTTTTCCTTTTTATTTTTACAATAAAGTAGTTCTAGACGTTTCGGGGTCTACAATTTTTATGCAGTGTTGAATTATTTGAAAAATATATTCTTTTATATAAATAATTTCTATCTTTAGCTATATAGATTTGTTAAGCCAGAACTTGAAAATGGAATAAAAACTTGTTAGCCCGCATCAATCGTGGTATAATCAGAATATACAGTTCATGTAAAGTTTCCATTGATTTTTTTATTTTAATACTCTCTCCTTCATTTATTATTTTATTTTACCATTTTGAAATCCATCATACATGTTTAATATAGTATTTAATAAGAATGTATCACATTTCATTCACTTATTTAAGTCTCATTTCATTATTAGTTATTCATTATTAAACTAATAGTTGTATATAAAAGTGAAACTCACATTTCTATAACTTTTCATTAATATTTCTTCACATTTTTTATATTTGTCTATCTCAAATATAATAATTAATGGCGGAGAGATGAAGTATTTATTGTAGAATAAATAATTTTATTATAAAAATAGATTGAGAGTAATGATTAACGATACTACATTTTTCGCACTGTAGATAATTGACATAAAACGAGTGTCTATTTCTTCGTCTTTCAGTTACAACTGTATTTACTTTATGATTAGGCCGCCTCAAGCAGGAATCTTGGTTATGACACAAGTGAGCACATACCGGTCAGTGGTCTTTAATACTGTAAATAATGAGTTCTTATGTATCTCACATTCGATTTATCATTTCACACGAGGCACCAATAGTTTTATACATCGAAATTAAGTCACACTAGCGTACAAGCTAAACTATTCTATAATCACTGTTCACAAAATAAAAATTAATTCGGAGATGAGAATGTAATGAGAGAGAGAGAGGGGAGTGGTATCAGTATATAAAGAAAGGAATGATGATATAGAGCCATAGAGGTGTAGAAGGTCCTTTTCATCATCAAAAAAAGGTATACAAAACTTTAATTAGTCGCCGTTTTTTAGCCTTTAGGTTGCTCGATTCAATCCATCACAAATCAGATTTTAAAAATGTTATGTCTGAAATTTGATGTAGCATTTTGATTTATAAGTGTATGTAGTGTAGATCTAGATGATAGATCGATTTATTTATTAGTTGAATAAAAGAGATGCAAATGAACTGTATTAAGGCGAATTCACGAGATAAATAAAAAAGGCATGTTTGCTTCACGCAAGCAGCTAATGGGGGGTTTGCTTCATCGCGTGGCTTCATTCTTGTGTTTAAAAACCCTAAATCTAAAGAGATGAAAACCCTATTAATTAATTGTCGATTTAATTTTGACAGGTATGATGAGTAGTGGAAACGTGGCCGGGAGCGGCAGCGCGGCGGCGGCGGGGGGCGGGGGGCCGTGTGGGGCATGCAAGTTCCTGCGGCGGAAGTGCGTACCTGAGTGCGTATTCGCGCCGTATTTCGACTCGGAGCAGGGCGCGGCGCACTTTGCGGCGGTGCACAAGGTGTTCGGGGCGAGCAACGTGTCGAAGCTCCTCCTCCACATTCCGGAGAGCAGGCGCCTCGACACCGTCATCACCGTGTGCTACGAGGCTCAGTCGCGCCTCCGGGATCCCATCCACGGCTGCGTCGCTCACATCTTCAATCTTCAACAACAGGTAAAAATATTTCATCTGACTTGGTCAACTATTGACTCCCCTCATTCACAAACCTTCCATTTTTATATCCTATTTTAATTTAGACAAAATCAGTATGCATGACTAAAATCGAAAAATACTACTAATTCATTTGCTCCTTGAACTAGATTATAGTAATTTTTAATTTAGAAATTAACACACAGCAAATGCAATGGGGAAGAATGAGGTGTTGTGGACCATGATGTGTTGAATGAGGGAAACAGTTACCATGTTTAATTCGCTGAAATCAAGAAACCTGATTTATGATGATGTAGTCAGTAATAGTCTTAGTCATAGTCATCTCCAAATAAAATTTAGTAAACATACGCCTGCATTCCTTTCTTGCAAAGTAATTATCTTCTTTTTTTGCTGTTATTAAGGTTTTGGTCGGTCGGTTTTGGGTATACCATATGTCCATATCAATCCACACATCTTTGTTTTCTAATGCATGGATTTATTACTTCAACACTCCATCTTAATAAACATCTCCAATTGTTAACGTTCGATCTTCATCACTCTTAATTTGGGATCGTACCCATCAAATTAGGGCTGTTTCCGGAAGCTGGCTATTATTTTCTGTGTATGTACATTTTTAGAGGTTGTAGCATTATATATGAAGATAAGTGTAAATTAAAATATGGAATTGTTCGTTATAGAAGATAATAGCTAGAAAAATATGGGATAAATTAAAACAGGGTTTATCAAGGATTAAATTAGTCATATGGGTAAAATGAGAGATAGACAATCATGAGATACAATGTATAATGACATTATGGAGCTGAGTTTTTTGATAAAAAGGCAACCAAACTAGAAATAAGATTAGACATGACCTTTAATCACAAGTAATCATAGCAACCAATCATATGAGTGTATGTGTTTGAATCTCTCGATCCGGTTGCTTTCAGCAGAAGAGAAATGGTCTTGTTTATTTGTTGTTTTCCAAAATTTGGCTATTTTTAAAGGTTATACCATCATATATCTCATCCTTTAAAGAAAAATAGTCTCATTTTTCATTTTTGAATGCCCACGAAAAATAGAAAGTTTATCTCTCATAGTTTACCCATTTTTTTCTCTTCTCTCTCGCACTCTACCTATTTTTTCTCATGCTCTCCCTTACTTTACCAATTTCTCATTAAAACATGTGTCGTCTATCTATGGGTCTATTTTTCGTGGACGGAGGGAGTATGAAGTAGATGCGTAAAGATAGTATTATAAGGGCTGCTCAATTATTATGATTACTAGTGATTAAAGGTCATTTATAATCTTATCTCTTGTCCGGTTGTTTTTTTTTTTTTTCTCAAAACCTGGACCCGTGACAATGTATCTTGTTCTGTCTCCACAAAATCAAGAATCAAGATTACATTGTATTTCATGTTTAACCATCTCACATTCACTTCTATGATTTAATTATAGACAAACCCTATTAGGACTTATCTGATATTTATATTACTAACTCTGTCTCATAAAAGATGTCTCAATTTCTCTTTTAGTTTGTCCCACTAAAGATGTCATTTCCATTTTTTTAAAAAGTACTCTTTCATATTAATATAAAAATTATATTTATCAAACAAAACAAAACAAGCTCTTAAATTTCCGTGTCATCCCACAAGTGTGACATCTTTTATAGGACGAAGGGAGTACTATTATCTTGTCTAATGAATCGTGGGATTGTTATGATTACTTATGATTAGAGTTCATATCTAGTCGTATCCTTGTTTGGTTGCCTTTTTATCAAAAGCTCGACCTATGACATTGTTTCTTGGTCTGTCTCCGCAAAATGGAGATTACATTGTATTTCATGCTGAATTATCTCACATTAACCCCTATGAGAGTATTTTATATCACTATTACCTTGTCTAATGAATCGTTCGATTGACATAATTACTTTTGATTAATGGTCATATCTATTCGATTGCCTTTCTTTCAAAAGCTCGAAATGTGATAATGTATCTTGGTCTTTTCCACATAACCATATTTCATGTATATCCTTCTCATATTCACTCCTATGATTAATTTAATCCTAGACAAGCTCCATTATTACTTATCTCATTTTTTATATAACTATTATCTCGTATTATGAACTGTTTGATTTTCATAATTATTTGTGATTAAGGATCATATTTAACCTCTTGTTTAGTTGTTTTTTTTCTTGAAAGCTCGAACCGGTCTGTCTCCATACCAAGATTATATTGTATGGATTAATAGAATTTTAAAGAAACCCATTATGTGTTATCTCATAGTGTTTATCATTATTATCTTGTCTTGAATCGAACACCACCTAAGTAATCTGCATATGTTTGAATCTCTCTATTCTATCCAGTTGCTTTTAGCAGAAGGGAAGTGGTCTTATTTGTTTGTTACCTATTTTTCCTATGTGTTGAAAATATTTTTCCAGCATTGACAAACTTATTTGGAGAAGAAACAATATGGTTTATGATTAAACAATAATGTTATGTGACATAGTTTTGAACTTGTGTGTGTTACATATATAGGTGGTGAATCTGCAGCAAGAACTGTCCTACCTACAAGCTCACATCGCGGCTATGCATCTTCCAGCTCCGCCACCGCTGCAGCAGCAACAGCAGCTTCTGGTTCCGGTGTCGCCGGCAATACTGGATTTTTCTCCCATCCCGGTGGCGTACGACTTATCGACAGTGGTGGCGCCTCAGTCTTCTTGGAGCCTCTATCCGCGGCAACAAATCGAGCCGCAGCGCCAGTTTTCCAACACCGCCTCGCAGGCGGCCGTTGGAGTTGGAGGAGGCTGCGATCTCCAAGAAATGGCGCGTGAGCTTCTGAACCGGCATGCTCCACCTATGGTGGGATGCAGCAATCAGACTTCGTCTTTGCCGCCCAAATCTTGTTAGACAAGGAAAATGGCAAAAACTAATAATTCAAACTCATTCGTAGCTAATAAAGTGCCATGATTTATCTCAACTAACTCGATGGCATTTATTCCATCCCATTCTATTTTGTTTTTCTGTTGGGTACTTGCAAGTGGGAAAGTAAGTCTTCATGTTCAATTAATTGACCACAACTTTTATAAATGGTGTTTTCAATTTGTTTTGCTTATTTAGGTGATATATTTATGTTGCATTTCGTTTTGTTGATACTTGTGATTACTAGTTTTGAAATAGTTTTCTAATATGTTTTGCTTGTCTAGGTGATATATTAATGTTGCATTTCATTTTGTTGATATTTGTGAGTACTAGTTTTGAAATACTTGTTTTTAATATGTTTTGCTTGTCTAGGTGATATATTTATGTTGCATTTCATTTTGTTGGTATTTGTGAGTACTAGTTTTTAAATGGGTTTTCAATTTGTTTTGCTTGTCTAGGTGATATATTTATATTGCATTTCGTTTCGTTGATATTTGTGAGTACTAGTTTTAAATTGGTGTTTTCAATTTGTTTTGCTTATTTAGGTGATATGTTTATGTTACATACGTTTTGTTGATATTTGTGATTACTAGTTTTTAAAATGATTTTTCAATTTGTTTTGCTTGTCTAGATGATATATTTATGTTTCATTTCGTTTTGTTTATATTTGTGAGTACTAGTTTTTAAAATGGTGTTTTGCTTGTCTAGATGATATATTTATGTTCCATCTCATTTTGTTAATATTTGTGGGTACTAATTTTGAAAATGGTTTTTCAATTTGTTTTGCTTGTCTAGATGGTATATTTATGTTTCATTTGGTTATGTTGATATTTCTGAGCACTAGCTTTTTAAAGGAGATGTATAATACTTTTCCTTCGCCCCATTAAATATAAAATATTTGATTTTCGGCATGAGATTTTATATTGTGTTTTTTTTGTAAGTTAAAGAAGAGAGAATAAAGTAAGAGAGAAGAAAAATTAGAGACGATTTTATTTCCATTTTATGAAACATTTCTTTTTTTAATAGGACAACCCAAAAAGTAAAATGTTTCATTTTCAATGCGACAGAGGGAGTATTATATAGGGACGTGATTAGTTGCTTATTACTTCATGTTTCCCAACTAAGTTGAGCCAACAAATTTTGGGCACGATATTAAGAAAAAATATATTGAAAAGTAGGAGAGGTGAATAAAATAGGAAAGATAAGGAGAAAATAAAGTATGTGATAGAATAAAGTAAGGGTGATTAAATGTTTTGTTTGACTCAACTTAGTTGGGCATCCCACAAAGGAACACAACTCAACTTAGTTGGGACGGAGTTAGTACTTTGCTAATTGCGAAGTATGTTAACATACTATGTTATAGATGTCAACACGAAGACATTTGTATGTGTTACAAATGTCTTCGTGTTGACATCTACTCCCCCCGTCCCATTATAAATGAAACATTTGTTTTACGGCACGAGATTTTCTGTAGTTCTGTTTTGTGAGTTAATAAAGAGATAATAAAGTAAGAGAGATGAAAAAGTAGAGATGTTGTTTTTTTTTATTTTAAGAAACATTTCATTTTTAATGGGATAACCAAAAAGAAAAAACGTTTCATTTCTAATGATATATAGAGAAAGTATAACATAGGTTGTTGACATAGTTAGCAGTTAGCAATTTAAGATAGCTAACAACCTAACCGGACCCTATATGAGTGCGTTAAAATGACAACACCTCTTAAAATAACACCATACCACCATTCCTAGCTAATCATTTGTATATGTGGACGAATAATCAACTACCATGTGGCAATAAAAAAAAAGCTCAAGTGCAAAAATCTCGGCCAGAAATATCCAACACGCTATACAGCAATTTATAGATTGTTGTGTAGCGTTTATAATATTGCTGGATGTGTGGTGTCACGGTGTTACTTAAAGAGATGTTGTCATTTTAACACAAACCGGACTCTATATAAATATATATATAGAGAGAGGTGTGATCAATGCTAGGGCTGGAGAAAAATACCGAAATACAAGCCTTATCATACCGAAAAGATCGAATTTTTAGTACGGTATGATACCTTACCGAAAATATCGAAACATTTCGGTAAGGTAACGGTATGAGTTTTTATATACCACTGCATACCGAAATTCAATATATATTATAAATTAAGGTATATACCGTAAAATATAAATATAATTATATATCTCTACTCTCTCTTCACTAACACACAAAACAACACTACATAAAATACTGTGTCGATTCTCAAATATAACTATAATTATGAATAAAATATATTCAATATATTTTTTAAATTATAAAATATAAATAATATTTTTAAAGTTAGCAAGCTAGCAATATACTATGTTGATGAGTTAGCAAGATAGCAATTTAAGAAAAATTATCGTTATAACGCACCCCTATGTGTGTGTGTGTTGGGGGGAGGGGGCTTTTAAGCTAGCTAACTTGCTTACTTAGCTTACCGATCCAATTTTTAAATAGTGATTGTAAGTAATAATATTTTAATACAAAATTTGAAAAATTGATATTTCCAATTTTCAAATAATGGGTGCAAGTTATAATCTTTTAATGCAAAATTCAAAAAGTTGATATTCAAAAAGGATGTGTTCTCGATTTCGTACAAGAAATTAAGGTATCATCAACCTGTATTTATTTTATACTCTTCATAAGTACTAATCAATTAGTATCTATATAAATGTACATTGATGTTCCACTTTATCATTATTTTTTGTTAAAGTATAGAAAAGGATCAAACTATCGAAAGTAGTAAGCATAAGTTATATACGACAATCGACAAGGCTGCCAAAAAAAATGCAAACCACATACGAAATTGACAAGGCAAAAAACATACTTTCAATAGGTCTTAAACAGTGGGGGGAGGGGGGGCACTTGGTGAAGACAAAAGCACTTTATAAAAAGGGTATACTATAAAATTGTACGTACAAATTGTCTGAAAATGAAATAAAGGCCCAAGATTTTATAAATGCATCTTGCCAATATAATCATAATAAATGCTTATTTCCTCATACGGACAGCAATTTCACAAGAAATCAAGACTATAGCCTATAGAGATACAATATAACTAGGAAATAACCATCACGAGAAAAACTGTTAAGAAAATAGTAATTGGAACAACTAAGACAACGCTAAGGATCCATTAGCCCATTTGGTACACAGAATTGGAATTAGAATTCTATGAAATTAAATTTGAAGGAATTAATATGAAGTGTGTGTGCAGTGTGTGTACATGTGTGTAGTGTATGTGCATTGTGTGTGTATAGTGTGTACGAAATGTATGTGTAGTGTGTGTAGAGTGTGTGTAGTGTATGTATGTGTGTGCAATGTATGTGCATTGTGTGTGTATAGTTTGTGCAACGTGTGTGTGTGCATTGTGTGTAGAGTGTGTGTAGTGTATGTTTTTGTGTGAATGTGCTCAATTTTATACTAATTATTTGGAATTCCAATTATCTCCTTTTGATGCGGAATTCAGAATTTTGGAATTGGGAAAATATGGAATTGAAATTCCAATTCTAATTTCAAATTTTATGTTTGGTACCAAACATTGGATTTTGGAATCTAAAGCTACATCTCCAATTTTACAAACACAATCCATGATACCTAATGGAGTCAATGAAAATTCAGATTCAATTCAATCTCAAGTCTTCCACAGCTATACATATACACACACAAACATAGCCCTAAACTCAACAAGAAATCATTGTTAACCTGAAAACAATGACGAGAAAGAAAGTAACACTTGTCTACATTACCAATGACTTTGAGAGAAAGGTTCTTACAAGAAGTGAAAGAAGGGTTTGATTAAAAAGGTGAGCTGAGCACCCTCTGCACTGCTGAATCCTGCGCCATCATATACAACCCTTACGACACCGTGCCGGAGGTGTGGTTGTCGTCGTTTGGGGCGCAGTTCATCCTCGCCCTCTTCCACAAACTCTCCAACAAGGACCAGAGCAGAAAAATGGTGAGCCAGAAGAGCTTCTCGCGGCAGCGGATCAAGAAGGAAGTGGAGCAACTCTGCCGCTTCCAGAAGTAGAACTGTCTTGAGCTCAAGGCGTTCATGTTCCGCTACATCACCAGCGAGGCTTCCATCAACGACATCAATATAATCTCACTGGCGTCTCGGAGATGGATGGGTCATCAACCAGACACTCAGGGAGGTCAAGGGCAGGATGGATGCCATGGCGGCGGAGCACGACGTAAGAAAATTTTTGCATGTTACGTTAACTTCACATATAGATATAGGAAAATGACGTAAGAAAATTTTCATATATTAATTGTTAAAAAGAAATAGAATTTTATAAATATAAGTTTTACACAAGATCCTTTATTGTAAATCATAAGAGATCGAAGTGTGTAATGAGCTTCTGTAGACATAGTAAGAAACAAAAATAATAATAATAATAATAATAATAATAATAATAATAATAATAATAACAAATTTTACATAGCGAATGAATGCAAATCTATTACATGTAAAGTAGGAGACGTGCAAGTCTCGTGCATCCTGTTTACGGTCACGCACGTGCCATGGTACACCTCCGAGCATACCCAAAACTTCACATTTTTTAGCGTAAATCTAAATAACTCCATAACAAATTAAAAATGTTTATCCAGATCAGATATTCAATGCACATGAAAAATGCTCATGAACCTAATTATATTATCTCATGTCCAACTGTTTACCCAGAGATATTCAATGCACATGAAAAATTAATAAACTTATTGTTGCACTTGCATAGATTCTCGTATAATTAAGATGAGATAATTTTCTCTCAATCCGCACAACATATTAGGAGTAAAATAGTTTTACAAATGTAACTGTCATAAATGTTCGTGTGGGAATATTCAGGGAACAACAAGGACGGATCTATATGGCCTCCACAAAGGGCAAATGCCCTACCTAAAACAAATTCATGTATACTAATTTTTATAGTTAATTTTAATTTTTTTTTTAAATATCCTTAATTTTGCCCCTTCTTTATATATATTTTTGCCACCCTCTGTCCCTGGAAAACAAGGTGTTTGGTTGATGGTTTTGAAATGAACAATAGTATGCAAGTTAGCAAGTATATTATGGTTAGTTATAACAGACATTTAAATTAAGAATAAAGCGTAACTATAATGTGACAGTCTATGATATTTTAATACTTAATAAAATAATAAGTAGATGGCCTTATTGAATAACAAGACGCAAAGAAATCAAATAGAATGTTCTCCAACAAACAATAGGGTTAGAGAGAGAATCGGGAGCTTTTGAGAATTGTAAAGTTAGAGGAAACAGAAACAATGAAAATGAGAAATTCAAATTCTTCTATGAATACAAATTGACATCGCCCTTCAATTGTGTCATTTGTCGTCGTTTGTCGTACGACGCCATTTTGGCACTCTAGAGATGATTAAATACATGTACGTGTCACATACATAACCTAATAAGATTCGCTAAGTGTTAAATCATTAAAATTATACATGTAAACATCGAAAATTTCATAGATTGGACAATTGTGAAACATTATAATACCATGATTTTGTTAGTTTATGAATTACGAGAGATAAAACTGGGTGTAATACAAACCAAAAGAAGAAATATATAAAGAAAAACATAAACGAAATTACAATGACAGATTCGAAACAGTAAATCGTAAAGTAGGAAAAAGCCGAGTCGAGGAGGCCTCTTTCCGCAAGACAAAAACGGCTACGTCTCTGATGAAGCAGCATCGCTAACAGCAGAGCTCCGACGAACTGGATGAAGGAGAGGGCAGAGCTTCGATAGAAAGACAATATAGGAGAGGGAGAGAACTTATGATGCAGAATGCTTGTGAATTCGTGTGTTCGAATGCATGAAATGGCTAGCCTATTTTTAGGCTCAGTCCACTGCAGAGGTCAACCAACCATGATGGCTGGCGTCATTGCGAGGCTGTAACCGTCGAGCGTTACAAGCCGTTACGAGTGCTGGAGAGGCTGATCCTGGACGGACATATTGGGACACGCTGTGCGTCAAGGTTCTTTCACGATGTGGACTTCATCACGTGTCAGCTACGTTGGCTTTACCGCGTCATACTGACGATGTGTCATTCCACCTGGCTTGCTGACGTGGAAACGGTGGTAGTCTAAAAAGAACTAGACCAGCCTCGGGTCGAACCCAAGCACCGAGCCCCACGATTAGGCCCAAAGACCAATTGCCAAGATCCAAGTCCAAGGACACGAGCATGGGCTCAGGCTCGAAGCTCACGGCTCGCCACGGCGGCGCGCACGTGTGCGCGCGTGTGGGTTCTATAGCCCATCTTAGTCCACTATAATTATTACATGCAATAATCCTTCTTATTAAATAGTACTCCATCCGTCCACCATTAGGAGTCCCGTTCACTTTTGCGCACTCGTTTTATAAAAATGATAAGAAATAGTTAAACTGGAGAAATGGTAATGTAAGAGCTCCACTTTAACTATTTATTATCATTTTTATAAAATGAGTGCGCAAAAGTGGTTGTTACTTTTAATGTGGGATAATTAACTCACTTAATTAATCTCATGACTTCTCTCGTAACTCATTTAAATAGCTCGCAATTTTGCACAGCTTTAATCAATTATTTCTCACTCACCGGGATTCGGTTTTGAGAAAATGAATACACCACGGTCATCTACTCAAAACGTGATCGACGCCATATCGTTTAAATTTACAAAATTAAATGTCTCGTTGAAATTATTCTTGGTCAAAGTCCTTTGACCGGGCATATGATTCCAACGGATTTAATGTTCCATTGTTTGTGAAAGAGTTATTAGTAGATATATTAGGGGTTAACTGTAGTTTTTAGCCTTGATTTTAATTATTTTTTAGTTTATATTTTCAATTTTGATTTTTTAATGATAAAAATAAGTAAAAAATATTATTTTGTCATTTTCACAAAAATGATGCCGTTAATGTTTCCTATCCATTCAACTAAACGAGGGTAATTCATTCTTAATATCAAAATTACTAAAACCATTAGGGATTGAAATATTCTAAAAGTGCCACTCTTATTAATGTCCAAACGATCATACAATGTATCAACAATACTTTTTATTTTATATTTTGAACATAAACAACCTCATTTTTATTTATGAAAATAATTGAAAATCTTTCTCATTGTATTTATCTTCTTAGCTATACAAAAACTTCAAGCTATACAAAACAGAAACAAAAATATAAAGCGAAAACATGTGAAATTTGATGGTATACAGATTACAAATTAAATTTAAGACTATACATTGTCACATTTTCACTCGATTGTCACATTTCCATTTTCGGAAATAGTAAATTATCATTAATATATTCAACTATTTTTTGTTATATTAATTACTTCAATTACCTTTTCTTTATCACATTAATATATTCAAATATATTTTTTTTCTTCACTCAACACACTAAATTAAACAAAATCTCAAAGTTTATACTCCCTCCATTGTCACATTTCCATTTTCGGAAATAGTAGATTATTATTAATACATTCTACTACCTTTAATTTGGTGTATTAATTATTTCAATCATAATTTCTTTATCACATTGATATATTTAAATTTTTTTTTTCACTTAACATAGTTAATTTGAAAGCTCACATTTTAAACTATAATTAACTCAAATATTTATATGGGCGAGGATAATATAGTTAACCTTCTAAAATGTGCTTTAAAATCCCTACACAAACATATTACTATATGTACTGACCCACCCTTAGAAATAATAGCTTATAAATGGAATAGTAAAAATAGACTAACTTTTTGGGACGATCGAATACAATAATATTATTTGTTATCCTGGACTCATGTTGGAAAATTTTATTAATAAATAGTTCATCTTCAGATAATTAAAAAGATAAAATTTGTTGAACTAATTAGAGCTATACAGAATTTCCTTCAGATAAAATATGTTAAACAAAAGAGCTACAGAATTTCCTTCAGACCTTATAAGCATGAAAAACTCCAAAAGCACGTGCTCTTTATCTAAAAACAAAATTCATGGGATCGAGCATATAGTTAAAAATGTTGGAAATTATTTATCATCATATATTCAAGATTACATAATTGAATATAAATAAAGCAAGATCTTTGAACAACATGTATTTCACGTAAACCATAAACATAAGGGATCGAAAACTTACCTTTATGATCCATAGCGGAAGCGATTGGGGAAGACGAAGAGAACTTCCTCGGACTTTCTTTGGCTTAGTAGTGCAGCTCAACTCCTAGGATTTGTTTCTCTCTCTTTCCCTCGTTTATGTGTTCTCTGTAATGTGTGTGATTTGATGGGATCACCACACTTGTATTTATAAGCAGAGAGAGGACAAACCCTAATTATAAAACATTAAAGCACTTTCCATCAAAGTGACTATTTAATTAGGACGTTTCTTTTTACCAAGTAATACCAAAATCAAATGAAATAATTGATCACAATAATTTGATTTCTTAGTCAATAATATATCAAAACCAATTAAGCCATAAATATATATATGCATCTATTTTCCTTCCTTAATAATCAAAGGAATGAAATATTCCTTCCACTTAATGACTACAATCAAGGACGCACATATATACTTATAATTATATATTCTCTTTTTCCTTACTTGTATAGGAACATATATGTAGTCAATCTTTATGACTAATTTAGAGATAATATTATGGCTAATTTAATTATGATAATTTAGGGAAACATCACATTCCAATTATATATTAATAGCTAATTGATAGCTAATTAATTAGGGTAAAATGTGTCTTATATCAAGTTAATGTATTATATCAAAATCCAATTCTGTCACTTGTCACACGTGACAGAGCCACAACAAAATAGATATAATAAACATAAGGCGCGCATAATATTTGTAACACCCCAAAGAAATGACCTTAGTGGGAAATTGATTTTTTCGATGAGAAAACCGGAGAATCAGGACCCTTGTCGAATAATTCGATATTGAAAATAGTGGTAATTAAAAATATGATTAAAATGTCATGAGAGAAGGTTTTGAAATAGTACATGAATTATAAAGAATGAAAATGAATACAAGTAATTATGTTATGATTAATATAGTTTATAAATTAGACTTCTGGTTGGATTAAAGTTGGTTTAGACACATGCCACATAGGATGTCGAGTTATTTTTTTCGATATCAGTGACTTGATGTTGTTGCTACTGTATTGATAAAGAAGTTTGTCTAACGGGGATTTGACATATTATGTAGTTCAAAGGTTGCCAAAGTACAGGATATGAATTCCTGTGTGACCGAGAAATTAGTTATATGGGACTGGCCACCCCATATAGCTCAAATCTCGGTAGCATCATTTTGGGTAAAAAAAATAAAATTAAAAAGCTTTAAGAATAACAAGGTTAGAATTGGTCAAAAAGAGGTGATATTGTTTGTGATAAGAAGGTGAATATGTGAATTGATTGATTTAAATATTTAGTTTTGAGTTAAGAAAATGAAAATTTTAAATTTTCATACTTTATGGTACCGGAATTGTGACATCACCTACTCGGCTGGCGGACGATCGGGTATGGGGTGTTACAATATTGAACTTTATAAATACTTTCATCATTGGCAAACATAAGTATTATATTAGAGAGACTACTAATGCGGGTCATGGGGGGCGTACATCATTCAGTCGACATAGTTCCTTCCATGTACCACATCACCAATATCCACTCTAATATAATCTATAAGTGACACCGCATCCGTAATTGTCTTATTTCAAGACCTCCTGCATTAATACTAAAAACGTATATATGCATATCAAATAATAAGTATATGCAGGAAAAGTAGAAACAATTTTATTGTAACGCCCCACTTTTTCAAACCCTAATTTTTGGGTTATAAAATTTTTTGCATTAAATGCCTTAAATGCTATGATATGTGGATTATTTGATGAGTAATTAATTGCATAGTGTCTTTGAGACCTAATTGCGTATGAGAATTGAGATTGAGTTGAATAGTCAACTTGTTGAAATGTTGACTTGGCTATTGAATAGTCAAAGATGGGAAAAAATATGACGTGGCCGTTGAAAGGTCAATGCGTTGAGAAAAAGAAGAGAAAGTGAAGAAATGATTGATTGGGTGTGAATATTTGATGCGGAGAAATATAATTGTGGTGGATTATTTTCCTAAGGGATGAGTGAGGATTAAATAGGAGCACTATTTAAATGTGTGGAATTTTCGGCCATTATTATTATTTGGAGAAGAAATCCTATTTTTCTTGGATTTAATTATTTGTTTGGGAGAATTATCCAAATTAAATCCAAAGTCCAAATACTCTATAATTCCTACATGGAATTTTCGAACTCCACCTTTGATCTTCTATGAGATTTTCGAAAATCTCATGTATTGTGGGAGAATGGATTATTTATTTATTTGATCCCTTATTTATTCTCTTCCATGAATAAAATAAATATGCTAGAATATCTTACCATATCTTGCCAAATCTAAGAAGATATTGCATATCCTAATTAAATTAGGATTTGAAATTCAAATCCCTTGGAAGATTTGAAATACACGCCTATTTCCTTTTGTTGGGAGAGGATTTAATTATTTATTCTTGCTCCGTGATATATTATTCTACTCCATAAAATATTTGAATTTAAGTATAGGCTAATTAAAATAGCCTAAATTTTCGAAATCCTCCTAATTCTCAACGGTTTCAACGCCATTATTCCACCAAATCTTCTCCAAATCTTGATTTATTTAATTATTGGAGTATATCATAACCTCTATAAATAAGAGGAGAGAAAATCAAAACACTAGCTACAAAAAAAATCGCCCCCCACTCTTGAAAACCGTTCCCCACTTCTCCCCACTCTCTCCAAGTTTTCTTCATCTTTTCTCCAAGATTTCTTCATCAATTGAGAAGAATTCAAGTTGAAATCTAAGAGTTTATTGAAGAATCAAGACTATAATTTGTTTCTACCGATTGTTCTTTTGGAAAAAGGTACTTTAATTTTTGATCTCCTCTTCTTCTACCGATTAATCGGTGTTCTTGAGTCCACATGCATTTAGATTGAGTGAAGGGGAAATAAATTGATGAATTTTGGGATGCATGGATGTGTGTGTGTATGTGACCGTGTGTGTGTGTGTGTGCGCACGCCTCGGTGTGCGTGCACATGTGTGGTGATCGTATACGTGTGTTGTGTGTGTGGAACACTCATGCGTGACACGATTTAATGGTGAATTTGGAGTTGTTCATTGAATAAGAATGACATGCTAATCATACCTTGATTTTGATTGATGAGTTTGAAAATAATCGATGGGAAAAAGGAAAATATGGGAGACATGCATGATTTGAAATCAATGATTGAAACTGATTTGTGATACGCCTAATTTAAAGGTGATACTTTGCGCTCTCAGCGTGATAAACGAGGAGAAGAGAATACTATCAAGCTAAGCCGACGAGGTGGGCTTTCTTTTAAAATAAGGACATTGTCCTAAACTAATATTGATGAGAATGAGATATGTGTTATCATGTCTTGATTTGTTTTGTCGTGCCTATCCCTCGTGGCTATGCCACTATTGATTTAATCAAATTCGGATCCTTGTAGAGCCGCAAACTCTACTTGGGTTAGTGTACACCAATGTTAGACCGAGTGCTGGCGTACGGGTCGGCCGGTCTAGTGACCTGGATTGCGGCCGCATTCCTTGTCATGTAGAATGAGGATATGGTAAACGTCGATGAGAAAAATGGTTGCGCGACCGTGATATTTGATAAAGAAAATATTTTGGTGCCTCGGGTCTTTCTAAAGTTAAAACCCCGATGGACACTTGAGAATGGCATGATAATTACTACTGTTGATAAAACTGTTTTCGGCAATGAGTCCACTGAGTATGATTATAAATACTCAGCCCTGCATGTGTTTTCCCTATGTGCAAGTTGAGCGGTGGCGAGCGGGCGGCGGTGTTGAGTAAGGAATAATAAGATGATCTGTTGAAACTCTAAGTGTCGTTGTGTCTCCATACATAGCTACACTTCTCTCTTGATCACTTCCGCTATATTATGAAAACTTGTGATCTTTTGGTTGGGATGAATTCTTTTATTTCGTGGGATTATATTAGATACAAAACAGATGAGATTACTTTGGAACTTTTGCTATTCTTGAGCATATTTAGTGATAGCCTTTGTTGGATTTCATTGCTAAGGCATTATTTCTTCTTCTAGTTAATTGTTCATTTAATGCTTTGGATAAATCCCTTTTTAAATGGAACCTTAGCCTATGATCTTTGATGCATTTAAGTCCGCCTAGTTGACGACTCGCCGCATTTATTATACCCTAGATGGGCGGGTCGTTACATTTATTGAATTCAAAATATCCATAACTTAAGTGTCTGAACCAACATGGAAACATAAAGATTAGACGTTTCCATACCCAAGACCCATTATGTTAACCTATTCCATAAATGTCTTAGGCAGTAACGCCTTAGTCAATGGGTCAGCAACTATAAGCTGTGTGCTTATACATTCTATAGATATTATTTGTTCCCGAACTTCATCTTTCATGACAAGAAACTTTAATTCCATGTGTTTAGCTCCTTTGAATACTTGGCATTCTTAGAGAAAGATACGATTGCACTATTATCACAATACATTTCAAGGGCTTGGATATTAAGGAGACAATACCAAGGCCTGAAATAAAATTTTGCAATTATTAATGTTTCAAAGCAAGCCATAAATTTAGCTTTAATGGAAATCCAATCATTTCTAGTTGATCAGATTTCCTTAATATGAGCATAAAATCTTTTGTTCCCTTTAAGTATCTCATTATTATCTTTGCAGCTCTCCAATGTTCAACACCAGGGTTACTTTGGTAACAGCCTAGCATTCCAACTGCAAAGTTTATGTCTGGTCTAGTACAGACTTGAGCATACATCAAACTTCCCACAATAGATGCATAAGGAATATTTTCCATCTCTTTACGTTCCAATTCAGTTTTTGGACATTGATTCAAAACTGAAATTGTCACCTTTATGAATTGGAACAACATTTGGAGAACATGCACTCATCCTATATCTCTCTTAATTTGATCTATGTAGTTTTTCTGAGACAATCCAAAAGTCTACATGATTGATCATGAGATATTTCTATCCCCATGACGTAGGATGTCTCACACATATCTTTTATGATGAAATTTTTAGAGAGATAATTTTAGTGTCATGTAGTAATCCAATGTCACTACTAGCAAGCAATATATCATCAACATACAAAATCAAAAATATGAACTTGCTCCCACTAACCTTGAGGTATGTGCACCGATCAACGGTGTTCTCTTTAAAACCAAAAGCAGTAATAGTGTCATGGTATTTAAAATACCATTGTCGAGAAGCATGTTTCAGTCCATAAATTGATGTCTTAAGTTTGCAGACTAAATTTTCTTTCTTAATGAAGTCTTCAAGTTGTTTCATGTAGATTTCTTCTTCCAAATCATCATTTAGAAAAATAATTTTCACATCCATTTAATGTAGTTCCAAGTCAAAATGGGCTACAAGTGTCAAAATGATTCTAAGTGAGCCCTTCTTTGATACTTGAGAGAAAGTCTGTTTACAATCAATGCTATCTTTTCTGAGTATAACCTTTGGCAACAAGTCTGGCTTTAAATCGTTAGATTAAACCATTTATGTCGAATTTGGTCTTGAAGACCCAATTACACTCAATACACTTTTGTTTATCGGGTAATTCGACAAGGTCCCAGACTTTAATCCATAGACTTTAACTCTTCTATCATGGCATCAATCCATTTATTAGAATTATTACGCTTAATGGCTAGTGAATATGAATCTGGTCTGTTATGTGTTTCTATGCCACATTCAGATTCTTAGAGATATACCATGAGGTCATAAAAAATGGCCGGCCTTCGTTCTCGTTGAGAACGCCTTAATGACACTTATGTAGATGCTTCTTCCACACCCATGTTCAATGACTTTGGCATCATCATTAAGTGGTTGGTCATTCAAATATTGTTAGGATGTTCAACAATATTTAGTACACTTAATTCTTGAGGAAATTAGGGAAGAATATTATACCCTTATCTCATTAATGACCGCATTACGAGTCTTAGAACTCCCACTGATCTCACCATTTTCAAAGAATCATATATTTCCAGTTTCCACAATTCTCATGCTATCATTAGGACAATAAAACCTATACCCTTTGGATTTTTCTGGTAACCCACAAAGTAACCACTAACTGTCTAAAATCCAATTTCTTTTCCTGCGAAGATTATTCTCTAGTTTCCGATGGAAAACCCCTAACATGAAGGTGCTGCAAACTGGGTTTTCTACCTGTCCAAAGTTCATAAGAGAGTCTTTGGTACAACCTTACTAGAAACCCGGTTTAATACATAAATAGCGGTTTTAAGAGCATAAATTCACAACGATGTAGGTAAGGTAGAATTAACATACTTCTAACCATTTCCATGAGAATTCAGTTTCGTCTCTCAGCAACATCTTTCTGCTGAGGCGTACTTGGCATAGTATATTAATCATAAATGTCATGCTTTTCTAAGTATTTGACAAAAGTTCCAAGTAACTGACTTATTAGTGGTACGATCATAAAATTCGCCACCTCTATCAGATCGAATAATTTTCACTTTTCGATTTAATTGTCTTTCAACCTCAGTAATAAAATGTTCAATTGTGCCTGAGATTTGCAATAAATAAATCCATAATGCGAAAAAATCGTCAATAAAGGTAATAAAATATTTTTCTCCACCAAAAGTCAAGACATCAAAAGGTCCGCAAATATCTGTATGTATAATTTTAAGGAGCTCATTGCTTCTTGTGGCATTTTTTTAGTATTGTGTTTGGTTTGTTTACATTTAATACAATCCACATAAACGGTAATGCTTGTAAAGTCTAATTTCGAATGAATATTATCCTTTATAAGCCTCTTAATTCTTTCACTAGAAATATGATCCAGTTCCTTTATGCCATAAGAATGATAAATTTGAATGAACATTATCCTTTAGATGCTCCTTCGGTTGCAATGTGAGCATGAGATGCACCCATTCCACACTTCTTAATCTTATGCTCCTCCTAGACCAATACGTTTCCCAATTCTTTAAAAGACCACTAATCTTTTATAGTGAATCAATTTGGAATGATCCATATTGAGGAGGTAAGGAAATTAGGGTCAATTGGACAAGGAAACCTCATTCACCTATAATCCTAATTTCAGCTTAGAAGAGATGTTATTTATGTCCATCACATGCTCGTACATAGTCCGAGAATTATTATATTGCATGCTCATGAGATCCTTCATAAGTTTTTCCTGCAATAGACTTATATGCAGTTGTGAAGCGATCCTCAACATTCTGCAAACATTCTTTTGCAATGTCAGTCGTTGAGAGACTTTATCTGCAACGAACATTCTAATGAACTGTAAACTTAGTCCTGTTAGATTTTTCCCTAGCATTATGGGTAATCAGCCAACTACTTTGATCATAAAATAATTGGCTTATCATTTAACAGTGTTAGGTCCAAGTCCATTACTTCAAAAGTGAACTTAAGTTTCTCTTTCCATTCAAATAATTTAGTTCCATTAAGTTGGGGAACGTTTGAGGTAAACATACTAGTAGCAAAAAAATATATGTTTTTACATTATATGAGAAATTAAGAAATGAATGCTCACATATAAAAGCTTCGAATAATAACACGAACATTAATTTGAAAACCCATATCATGAGGCAATTAGGAAAACTCCTTTGGGTAGTCTTCATACAAATAATAAAAATCATGCTTTTAATATCGATATCTTAGTTCAATAATTGAGTAATAATAAATTGGTGTTACCTTTGGGTAATCTACACCAATTTAAATTATTAACTCCATTAGTGTTTATTATGTCGCAAAGACTATTTCCTTTGGGAATCTAGACCTTTTATGACAAACAAACTATTTAGATAATGCATAGCCACAACAAGCATGATGATTGTCCCTTCGGGGACATCCGATAAAATTGGAACGATGCAGAGAAGATTAGCATGGTTCCCCATTTTCTTTATAAAAAAAAAAAAAAAACAAGCATGATGATTAATTGCATAAATAGATTTTCATATCAACTTGATTATAAACTCCAACATGCTTGGTCCCGCTTATGGGGTCAAATCACTACGTTCTAAGAAGAAATATTTGAGTATCAATCTCATCGATATCATACCAAATCCCATTAATCGAATCACTTTTTTGAGAAATACGAGACATCTAAGTCATACAAGTAAAGAGATCTATTCATTGATAAGAAAAAGAAAAAACGTGAATGGGGGTTGGATTGATGATAAAATAGAATTCTGGGTCGCGAACAGTGATTCGATTGATGTTTCTTATTTTGCCTCACTTTGGTGGTTGCAAAATAAACATAATATAATCAAGAAAGTATAGTGATTAGCTGTTTAAGAAGATTTTCATTTAATTTGATTATAAACTCTTATTATTTTACCTCACTTTGGTGATCAAAAAATAAACATAATATAATCAAAGTATATATCAAAACAAGAATTGAATTATGTAATCATTCATTCTACCGCCTCGGTAGATTCATAATCATGAAATATTGAATTGAAATCTCAATTCACCAATATAGATATACAAACTCAATTTACATATAGTATATACACAGTAAATTCATCATTCCTTAAGCAGAAGAACACGGTAGTAAATATGTTATATGCAAACACACTTGAATTCACCATATATATATTTTTAACATATAATCATACAAAATAAGCAACCTGTAATTGATAAAGCAATTAACCCATACAATTCACAAACATATAAATGAGAATAAAATCAATTAAACAAAATTACCAAATCTTTCATCCACTATCAACAAGCATGAGAAACAATTTTTCACAACAACGTAACAGCCGATCAGTAAATAAATAGAATTCAGTTTGATAAGTGTGCATATATGTGCATTCATTAAATACGTAATACAGAGATTGGATATACTAATTTGATTTCACAATTCATAAAATTTCTTGACGAAAGGCCAATACCGTAAACCAAAAAAAACGAGAACTAGATACACATACATGATTTTCAATTCATCAATGATTCATCAAAAATAAATTCAAAAATATGACTTTTCATAATACGAAAATACATGAGTTCTCAACCATGCTCTGATACCACATGTTGGAAATTATTTATCATCATATATTCAAGATTACATAATTGAATATAAATAAAGCAAGATCTTTGAACAACATGTATTTCACGTAAACCATAAACATAATGGATCGAAAACTTACCTTTATGATCTATAGCGGAAGCGATTGGGGAAGACGGAGAGAACTTCCTCGGACTTTCTTTAGCGTAGTAGCGCAGCTCCAACTCCTAGGATTTGTTTCTCTCTCTTTCCCTCGTTTATGTGTTCTCTGTAATGTGTGTGATTTGATGGGATCACCACACTTGTATTTATAGACAGAGAGAGGACAAACCCTAATTATAAAACATTAAAGCCTTTTCCATCAAAGTGGCTATTCAATTAGGACGTTTCTTTTTGACCAAGTAATACCAAAATCAAATGAAATAATTGATCACAATAATTTGATTTCTTAGTCAATAATATATCAAAACCAATTAAGCCATAAATATATATGCATCTATTTTCTTTCCTTAATAATCAAAGGAATGAAATATTCCTTCCACTTAATGACTACAATCAAGGACGCACATATATACTTATAATTATATATTCTCTTTTTCCTTACTTGTATAGGAACATATACGTAGTCAATCTTTATGACTAATTTAGAGAATATATTATGGCTAAGTTAATTATGATAATTTAGGGAAACATCACATTCCAATTATATATTAATAGTTAATTGATAGCTAATTAATTAGGGTAAAATGTGTCTTATACCAAGTTAATGTATTATATCAAAATCCAATTCTATTTAGGATTCTATCACACGCACATATGTGAGACATAAAACTTACAAAAAAATTTAACACTGACATGGGAAAGTAGAGGCAAGGTAGCGGACGTCAATGGCAATAGATGGCAGATGACAAACAAATGAGAACGGTTTAGCACAAAATGAAATCAGAGAAAAACCAAATCTAATTAAATTTTTTCACCCTCATTAGCAAAACACCATGGCTGGACCCGACATAATTTATGCACCAAGAAGGGTATATCACGAATAATATAGTTTGTGAGCCAAGTTAGTCGATTATGATCTCTATTGTAATAAAATTTCAATATTTAATTTTAGAGTAAAGGTCAATTTTTTGTCCTAAACATATGACCAAAACACGAATTTGACCCAAAATATTCTTTTTTTAAAAAAACGGGTCCATAACAAATGCAAATATCGCCGAAGTAGTTCTTTTTTGTCAGTTCCGTAAAAAAACTAACGGTCAACGGTGGCATGACCGTTAATATTTTTACGGAACTGTAAAAAAAGGACCACTCCGACAATGATTTCATTTATTATGGACCTGTTTTTAAAAAAAGTGAATATTTTAGATCAAATTCGTATTTTGAACATATGTTTAGGACCTAAATTGACATTTACTCTTAATTTTATCATTTGACAAAAACTTGAGTTAATCTGGAGATTAAACACTTATAGAATGTAATTGATTTTGTGCAATACACTTATGGAAAATAATTGAATTTGTACAATATCAAATGTAAATTAATCAGATGTAAATTTTAAATTGAATTGCAAATCAGTAACTTCACTGATATGCTTACCGATCTGATTTTGGGAGTGGTTTCAAATTATAATCTTTTGATACAAAATTTTAAAAAATGATGTTTGATAAGGACGTGTAATCGATTTTGCATTGGAAATTAAGGTTTTATCTATCCGCATATATTTTAAACTCTTCATAAGTACTCCTAATTTGTCACGACCACAACTCCCTAGTGCTAGTGAGCGTAGCTATTTCGCGACTAAACAATTCTCAATATTCAAGGGACAACATGAAAAGGGTGAAACCACTTAAAGCAATAGTCTCAAAGGCTTATGGGTGCATAGTCAAAATGAATTCAGCGTATCAAGACTAAGTTCATAACTTGCTAGAACATAACTCTGGATTGCAGCGGAAGAGTCCAAGACAAAATAGCACGTATGAAGACATGCTACTTTGGGTTACCTAACTACTTATATAGAAGTCTTGTTCCAACACCTTCGCCTCCTCGTACACGTTCAACCTGCACATTTGAAAATAACATGCAGGGCTGAGTATTTGATATACTCCGTGGGCACATTGCCAAAAATAGTTCTATCTTTAATTGTCAATGCCACAGTTGAGTGATCACAGGGTTTTACTTAAAAGACCCGAGTCACTAAATACTTTTCTTTTCATGAAGATTTGATTGCGCAATCACGTAACATAGATATACCATATCTGAAACTGATGTGAACCGGGAATGTGGCCACATTCCACGACGGTCACTGGACCGGCCAACTCCTTTGTTAGCTCACGATCCCCTTATGTGTACACTAGTCCGAGTAGGGTTTGCAGCCCTACTGGGACCCGAATTCGATTTAACTTAGATTGGCATAGCCAAGCAGATAGGTAATCATAAAACAAAACATGGCATGACAACATACTTGAGCAAAGATTCACATTTTCATACTGAAATCACATTTTGAAATAAATGCCCACCTCAAAAGCTAAAGCTCTTTCCGTAATTTCCTTAACTTGGCCTTAGATGACGTTCGTAGACGCCCCTTTAGGAAATAACATAATACTTAATTAGACTTTGATAAATCAATTAAGCTTAAACGTGGATGCATCCTAAGTGCGTGCTCTTTTGTTCTTTTCCTTAAATTTTTCTAGAAAGGTTCTAGAATTCTTGAATATTAATTAAATCAGTAGATTTAATTAATTTAAACCAAATGCTTAACTAGAGGGTGTTACCTCCTATGCCATTTATTCAAGCACTAAAATAGACTCGAGGTCTATTCATCGTTAGCGCATAAAATTCTGAAAAAAAATATTTATTCGAGCACTTAAATTAAGGTCCGGAAAATTAGACTTATCTTCGTGAAAATAATTAGCAACCGTTAATTATTTAACCAACATCATAGGAGGGCCCATAATTTAATTAAATTCTTAGCCTACACCCTTATTTTAGTTGGTGGCCCAAACTCCATAATTAAATCTTATTAGGGGCAGCCCAACACAAATAAAACAATTTAATCATGAGCCCAAAAATTTGCCCAAACTTAATTAAAAGAATCAGGTCCAACAACTAATAAAATCAAAAGAGGCCCAACACTCCTTTCTTCTCATTTCCATCGACCCTACTCTCTCTCTCTTTCTCAAATTCCCAATTCAAAACCCCTAACTTGGAAGAGAACCGGCGGCTCCTCTCCCTCGCCGTTCGCCGTTCGCCGCGCCGGTCGTCGGGTCGCCGCTGTCTCGCCGTCGGCGCCGCCAGCCGCCAGCTATGGACCGGCGACGAGTCTTTGCCGCTGCCGTCGCGCGAGGATTTGGAAACAGCGCCTCTGTCCACCGCCGCCATCCGTCGCCGCCTCCGGCGTGTGACGGCATGTCAGCCGCCTCATCGAGCTCGCCGGCATGTGACAGCAGCTGGTCTTCTTTCCGCCATTGCTCGGAGTCTCCGGATGGCTCCTACCTAAGCTAAGTCTTCCAATCTTAGCTATTTAGGTGATTTCTTTAGACAGAGTCTGTTCTTGTTCCATAGATTTTGGTTTTAGGCAGATTGTAGTTGTTTTTTTTTCGAAGAAGAAGTCGGCAGCTTAAACAATCTGGACTTTTGGCTTACAGTTTTGAACTTATTTCTTACTGATTGAGAAGGGTTAACACTACTTGAAGGAAACTTGTATATAAAGTGATTTATGTTCTTAATCTAAGGGCTTCTCTGTTGTGTCTTGTTTATTTTAGTGGAGTGAGTTTCCAGCATGTGTGTCTATGTTGCAGGAGTAAAATGAAAAGAAATTCCCTTATCCTAAACATGAAAATTTGAGAGAGGCAGAGGGTTGTATGCAACATAAATGTTTCTTTTTCTCCCTTTACTTTTATCATGTGGTGTTCTAAGCATGCTTTAGGTTTGATTACTACATGATGACATGAAATTCTGGTTGGGAGGAAGGTGGAGGTGAAATTACCTCTTGGAGAAATTACTAACTTGGTATTTGTTGTTAGAAAACAAAGCTTGCCCTCCTCCTTTAGAGTTCCTAGTTGCAGTGACAAAGAAAGGGGGGTGAAACTGAGTTCTCTTTTTTTGAATGAAGAGAGATTCTTGGAGATGAGGAAGGAGGAAGACATGTTACCTAAGGGATGCAGGGCTGCTGTAAGAAAGCCTGCAGAATCCTACTCCAAGCTCTCTCTCTAACTCTTAATTTGCTGAAATTTCCAGTGTATTGAAGGGAGTCTAACGGTGGGGTTGAGGGGGTTTTATAGGCTGATTTTGTACCTTAGGAGAATTAATTGAAAGCTGATTTCCCACTTGTCCTCATGTTGAAACCTATCTCACTTTTGTGATTTAGTAGTACTCTACACTAAATGCAATTTGGTCTTTAGTTGGAGATTACAAGTCCCCTCAAAACTGATTTTGGTTGATTGTGTGACTAGGAAAGCTGGTGCACAGGGGCTGTTTTGGAGGAGCAAAAAAAATGGCAGCTTTGACTTGCCTCTCTTGGGTAAGTCCTTAGTCCTTCATAGTTAAAAGAGGTGTTGTTCCTTTTCTTTAATAGGAAGACCCCTTAATTCTCTTGTACATATGCATTAATTACTTTGTTTGTAGTTTTGTAGGTGAGAAAGGAAGGTGTGGCTATTGTGTTGTTCTCGGGCTAGGCTCGCTCCCCTCGGCCCGACGGACTGCTCAAAGACGGGCTATAGTTCGGGCCTGGAGAAGAGGCCCGAAGTGCATCAAAAATTTATCTTTTCTTTTCTTTGTTTTCTTTATTTGAAGCCTTGTTCCATGTATTATTATTTTTTTTGAAGTTAGTAGTTCGTTTATTGTATATGAAACGCTATTCGAATTTCTTTATACTTGGGAAAAGACTTCTTGTCCTTCTTCTTTCATTTACATATTGTTGACGTCCTTGTGTTCGCTAAATTCTTACTTTAGCTTTTATCTCTTGCGAACCACTCTATTAAACACAAGCAAGGAAAAGTAACAAGTTTTTTTATTTTGTCATGAATCAAGAGAACGAAAATCCTCTAGTTCGTCATTAAGCATTAATGTATCGGGGTAATTAAAGAAGCGGGTATTACATTCTACCCTCCTTAACAAAAATTTCGTCCCGAAATTTGCTTACGTCAAATGAAAAGCTCTGGGTACTTCTCTTTCACTTTGTCTTCCAATTCCCACGTAGCTTCCTCGTGACCATAATGCTTCCATAGAACTTTCACTATTACCACAAATTTATTCCTCAACTCTTTGACCTTCCGGTCCAAGATTGCCTCTGGCATATGTGTTTCAAGTCGAACACATATTTCCTCAATTGTGACACATGAAAACATTGGGCACATTCCCGAAACTTGGCGGGAGTGCCAATCTGTACGCCACAGGACTGACTTTTTCTAGAATTTCATAGGATCTGATGAAACGTGGTCTTAGCTTGCCCTTGACACCGAATCTCGTAATCCCTTTAGATGGGGATACTTTCAGAAACACTTTGTCTCCCGCCTTGAACTGCATATCGGTTCGGCTAGCATCTGCGTAAGACTTTTGCCTATCTTGAGCTTCCTTGATTCTTTCACGTATCTGGTGGACGATCTCTATTATCTCCTCTACCGAATCCGGTCCAAGCGTCTTTCTCTCACCGACTTCATCCCAGTACAGCGGTGATCTACATTTCCTTCCATACAACGCTTCATATGGGGCCATGTTTATAGTTGCCTGGTAACTGTTGTTGTAAGCAAATTCTATAAGTGGTAGTATTGGCTCCCAATTTCCTCCACGGTTGAGCACTACGGTTCTCAGCATATCTTCCAAGGTCTGGATCGTTCTTTCAGACTGCCCATCAGTCTGTGCGTGGAATGCAGTACTGAAATTCAATCTAGTGCCCAGCTCTTGTCGTAGGCTTATCCAAAATCTAGAAGTAAATTTTGAATCATGGTCTGAAGTGATTGTCACTGGTATTCCATGTAGGCGTATGATCACTTGTACATATATCTGAGCTAACTTGTCTGATCCGTAAGTGATACGAATTGGTATAAGGTGAGCGCTTTTGGTGAGACGATCTATAATCACCCAAATAGCAGCGCTTTTGGAAATCCTGTCACGACCTCCATCGCAATGTGCTCCCATTTCCACTCTGGGATCTCAAGGGATTGCAACTTTCCATAGGCTCGTTGATGTAGAGTCTTCACCTGTTGACATGCTAGGCATCTTTCTACAAACGATGCTATGCCCCTCTTTATGCCATCCCACCAAAACTGTTTCTTCATATCTTGATACATTTTCGTACTCCTAGGCAGGGGCGGATCTATGGCATATAGACCAGGGGCAATTGCCCCACCTCTACCTATCATTTATACATAGATATATATATAATATTAGTATAAAATGTGTATTATGTATTAGCTTTGCCCCCTTAGTATTTTAATAGAAAAATCATTATTGCCCCACCTTGGAAGAAAACGAAAAAGTCAAACATGTACTTTCTTTAATATTTAAAATTTAATAAAACTTAAGTTGTTTTTTTAGAGAGAAAATCAAAAGTCACTTGAGTGTTGAAGAAGCCAAACGTGAGTCTCTCTCTCTGCTCTAGAACTTGCAGAGAAAAATAAGAAGACAAATTATACAAACGAAATACTATCACAATTCAAATAGACAATTTGGAGGACAGTTGCGACTGCCGACTTGGGGCTCTTGGAGGAAACGAAATTCATTCAATCTAAATCCAGACAGAGATCGGCCCGCCGTCCCCCGCTGCTGAATTGTTGGACTGGAGGAGAATCTGCTGCTGCTCAACTGCTGAATTGCTGGAGCCTGGAGGAGAAGCTAAGAGGCGAGAAGGTATAGATATATATAATATAATATAATAAAATGACATCTCTTTTATGTGGTTTAATTGTTGTCTCTAATTTATCATACTTTATCATATTTGTGTACACCGTACAATCCTAAATTCTTCAACTTTTCATGTTCTTCTATTAGAGTATTAGTTATTAGTAATATTCATCATTTAATTAAAACACTATGACTAAATCAATTTAAAATTTTGATTTTCAAGTAACAGATGGAGAAATTTCTCAAGAGAAAGAATTTAATAGTAGAAGAAATACCATCAATTGGAGAAGGAGCAAGTGATGATCACTCTAAAAGAAAACATGTGGAAATCAATTTGGAAGACCTTCCTTCTGATCCCGGGCTTAGAAAGAATATTTTCAGATATCATCCTAATGACCGTGATAGAATTAGAAGGCATTATTTGCAACAAGGCCCGTGTCAACCGAAGGGACACGATTTTCGTCAGAAAAAAATTGGCAACATATATCGACGCTTTGTTCCAAAATGGTTTGAGGAACATGGAAATTGGTTGGAATATAGTGTTTCAAAAGATGCTGCATTTTGTTTGTGTTGCTATCTTTATAGGCCTAATACTAGAGCACAATCAAGTGGTGAAGTGTTTGTATCAGATGGATATAGTAATTGGAAGAAAAAAGAAAAATTCAATGAGCACGTTGGAGGTCCAGATAGTGCCCACAATAGAGCATGGAGAAGCTGTGAGGATTTGATGAAGCAACAACAACATATCCAATTTGCTTTTGCCAAGCAATCAACACAAGCACGGAAGGATTATCGCATTCGCTTGACGGCTTCACTTGACTGTATCCGTTTACTTCTATCTCAAGGTATGGCATTCCGTGGTCATGATGAATCAATAGAGTCTACAAACCAAGGCAATTTTCGTGTGCTCCTACGTTTTCTTGCTGTTCATAATGATGATATAGAAAAAGTTGTCTTGAATAATGCTCCGGGAAATCTGAAAATGATAGCTCCTGATATTCAAAAGGATCTTGTCCGTGCTTGTGCTATGGAGACCACTAATGCTATTCTCCATGAGGTCGGTGATGAATACTTTTCTATATTAGTTGATGAATCTCGTGATATATCAGTCAAGGAACAAATGGCGCTTGCTATTAGATTTGTCAATTCAAAAGGATGTGTGGTTGAACGATTTATTGGTATTGTTCATGTAAGAGACACCAAAGCTTCCTCATTAAAAGCGGCTATAGAAGTTTTGTTTTTAAAGCATAATTTGAGCTTGTCTAAAGTGCGAGGGCAAGGTTATGATGGAGCAAGTAACATGCGAGGTGAATTTAATGGACTCAAGGCATTGATCCTACAAGAGAACTCTTCTGCCTATTATGTTCATTGTTTTGCTCATCAATTACAACTAGCTCTTGTTGCTGTGGCAAAGAAAAAACCACAAGTTGCTGCCTTTTTTAACTTGGTGAACAATATAACTACTATAGTTGGAGCTTCATGCAAGCGCAAAGATTTACTTCAGGAGAAGCAAATAGAAAGACTTTTGAGAGCATTTGATTGTGGTGAACTCGAGACGGGCACAGGTTCTAATCAAGAAAGAAGTCTTCAAAGAGCTGGTGATACACGTTGGGGGTCTCATTATAGGTCACTGATAAATTTGTCGATGGTGTTCACTCCAGTTATTGAGGTTCTCCAAATCGTTGAGGAAGATACTGGAGAACAAAGTGGTGACGCATGTTTGTTATTAGGTGTTGTGCCAACTTTTGAGTTTGCATTCATTTTGCACTTGATGACGACGATCTTAGCAATCACGAATGAACTATCTTTGGCATTGCAAAGGAAGGATCAGGATATTGTGAATGCGATGGCCTTAGTTGAAGTAGCAAAACAACATCTACAAGATATGCGGGATGAAGGATGGGAGTCTCTGATCAGCGAAGTATCTATATTTTCTGAGAAAAATGATATTGAAATCTTAGATATGAAGGACATGTATAAGCCTCCTGGTCGAGCTCGAAGGAAAGGTGTAGTTTTGACGAACTTGAATTATTTCAGGTTTGAGCTTTTTAATGGTGTGATCGATTGGCAACTACAAGAACTCAACAATCGCTTCAATGAAGCTAACACAAATTTGCTTCTTTGCGTGTCTTGCTTAAGCCCAAAGAGTTCCTTTGCTGCTTTTAACAAATCCAAATTGATTCAACTTGCTCATTGTTATCCTTTGGAGTTCTCTGAAGTTAGTTTTCGGTTGCTTGACAAACAGCTGGAGACTTATATCCGCGACATGAGATCACATGAAGAGTTCTCAAATCTTGAAAGTATTGGAGATCTTTCTCAAAGGTTAGTTGCTACAGGAAGACATATTGTCTATCCATGGGTTTATTTGCTTGTGAAGTTGGCTTTGGTTCTACCTGTTGCGACCGCATCGGTTGAGAGGTATTTTTCGGCTATGAAAATTGTGAAAAGCCGTCTTCGTAATAAGATGGGAGACTCTTGGATGAATGATTGTTTGGTTACCTATATTGAGAGAGAGATATTTTGTAAGATTGATGCTGAAAGAATTTTGCATAGTTTTCAAGTTATGAGACCTCGTCGGGAACAACTGTAATTGTTTAGTTCATGCTTAATATATTTTAGTATCTTTGTCATTTTATGTTTATTCATGTATTTGTATATATTTATATTTTTGCCCCCTCTCGTACAATTTTCTGGCTCCGCCCCTGCTCCTAGGTGGGCAATGTAGGGTGTCTCATGCGCTTCACTCATGATCTCATTTCTGAGTGCCTCGTCATTGAGCACACATAATCTTCCTTCAAAAGTGATGGCGCTATCCGCCTCCTCGCGGTAACTTTCTTCTTTTCCCATCCTCACTTTAAGATGAATTTTCTCCAATGCTTCGTCACTCCTTTGAGCCTCAACAATTCTGGCCCTTAAGTCTGGTTCAATCACCAAAGTGACGATCCTACTTTCCACCGTCTCTGGTGCTCTCACTACTTCCAGCCGCATCTTAGCAAACTCGCCTAGGAGCTTCTAATTCTTTGTGAGGAAAGTGGCCACTTAGGGTGTAGCCTTCCTACTCAAGGCATCTGCCACTACATTCGCCTTGCCTGGGTGGTAATTTATACCACAGTCATAATCCTTGACTAATTCGAGCCATCTGCATTGTCGCATGTTCAAATCCTTCTGCTCGAAGAAGTACTTAAGGCCCTTGTGGTCCGTGAAGATCTCACATTGATCTCCGTAAAGGTGATGTCTCCAAATCTTCACGGCATGTACCACTGCCGCTAGTTCCAAATCATGAGTGGGGTAGTTTAACTCGTGCAGCCTGAGTTGGCGTGACGCGTACGCAATCACCTTGCCATTCTGCATTAATAAGCATCCAAGTTCGATCTTTGATGCATCGGTGTACACCACATAACCTGCTCCTGGTGCTGGCACGGTTAGGACTGGTGCGGTGATCAACTTTTCTTTTAACAGCTGGAAGCTTGCCTCACATTCCGGCGTCCAATTGACCTTAGCTCCTTTCTTGAGCTGTTGAGTCATTGGTCTGGCTATTTTAGAAAATCCTCCAATAAACCTTTGGTAATATCCAGCCAAACCTAAGAAACTTCGAATCTCATTAGGCGTTGTTGGTGACTGCCAACGTTGTACTGCTTCCACCTTTGCAGGGTCCACTCGGGTCCCTTCTGCCGTTACTATGTGTCCAAGGAAGTTCACCTCGTTAAGCCAGAACTCACATTTGCCAAACTTAGCATAGAGTTTCTTGGCCCTCAACGTCTCTAAGGTGGTTCTCAGATGTTCCTCGTGTTCCTTCTCGTTCTTCGAATAGATAAGTACATCATCTATAAAGACTAGGACGAACTTGTCTAAGTACGGGTAGAACACGCGGTTCATTAGGTCCATGAACACCGCCGGGGCATTTGTAAGCCCGAAAGGCATTACAGTGAATTCGTAATGGCCGTATCTGGTGCGGAATGCTGTCTTGGGTACATCGTCATGTCGGACTTTCAGTTGGTGATAGTCTGATCTCAAGTCCATTTTTGAGAATACACCAGCCCCTCGAAGTTGGTCAAAAAGGTCATCAATCCTTGGTAGAGGATACTTGTTCTTGAGCGTCAGCTTGTTCAACTCTCGGTAGTCGATACACATTCTCAATGTTCCGTCCTTCTTCTTCACGAAGAGCACTGGTGCGCCCCATGGTGACACACTAGGTCGGATGAAACCAAGGTCTAATAATTCCTGTAGCTGCATTTTGAGTTCTTCTAACTCCTTAGGCACCATTCTGTATGGTGCCTTCGATACTGGGGCCGATCCTGGTTCGAGATCGATTGTGAATTCTAATTGTCTGTCTGGCGGCAATCCAGGTAGTGCGTCTGGGAAGACATCTGGAAATTCTCGTACCACTGCTACACCTTAAATCTTACGGTCCTCTTTCTCTTCCCCATTCAGGTAAACGAGGTATGCAGGGTATCCTTTCCTTATCATAGTGGTTGCTTGTAGTGCAGAAATTATGGACTTTCGTCGCCTCATGGAGATTCCGTGGAAGATTGTGGGTTCCTTTCCTGGGTATTGCAGCGAGATCTGCATTTCCTTACAAAGAATGGTAGCGTAGTTTTCGGCTAACCAATCCATTCCCAATATGATGTCGACGCTCCACATCAACATCACATGCAAATTATGAGCCACTAACTTAAGGTTTCCCATAGTGAATTCTACATTTGAGCAAGTTCGTGAGATATCTATAAGGCCTCCTACGGGTGAGGACACCCTCATCTTATGTTCGATTGCATCAGTAGGTAGTTCTAAAGTATCCACGCAAGGTGCTGATATGAACGAGTGTGATGCACCAGTATCAAACAAAATGGCAATAGGTATGTTGAGGAGAGTTCCCATACCTGCCAGATTGCCCTGCTCCTGGTTCCCTTGCTCCATCTTAGGCTGCTTCTGTCTCAGTGCAAAAGCTCTGGCCTGAGTGGGAAGCCTCTGCCGTAACTGCCGCTGGTGTTGTGGAACTTGGGGTAGGGCCGCTTTTCCTTTCGGCTCAGCTTGAAGTGCCCGCAGTTGCGGACGCTGCCCCTGATAGTTCTGTCTCCCTCTTACTCCAGCATTCTTAACCGGGCATTCTCTAGAGAAATGTCCACCCTTGCCACAGTATTCTTGTTCAAGCATCCCCTGGAAAAATGTGCTTCTGCCATGATTAAAGCACCTATATGTCCTAACTCTGTACTCCCCGTGGTGGTTTATTGACCACTTAGCACAGGGAGCGGCCTTAGGTCGGTACTCAACCCTCTTATTGAGATCGGTTTGTCTACCCCATTCTGCGGTGGTTTTGGGGCAAGCTATTGCTTCTTACTCTCATTTGAAGTTCGTTTTCCATTTTCTCGATCGTTCCTTCCTTTCGTTGATTTTATTTCGCCACACTTCGGACGATTTTCCTCTTGTCGAAGACATCCGTTCACTAAAATGTAATCTATGACAGTGCTCATATTTTGACTAGATTTCGTTTCCTAACGATGATCTTGATCTCCATTTCTTGTGTCTCTCTTAGTTCACTTCGTTATTTGCCCGCCAATCACTGAATTGCTTAGTTAAATAAGTCTTGCGCGACGAAGAGTCATTAGGTCTTTACGTATATAAGACTCATTTACAGTTCTCTTTTTGTGTCCTATTACCTGCGTAAATAGTGTAACATTCCATCCCTTAGTAGCTCGTTACAGGTGGCACACAGGTGCGAATAGTCAACTTTTCATGTTGTTATTTATACCGTCGCTTCTAGTTGGCGTATTGCTTCTGCATGTATGTCGGTCATCTGTATCTATACGGAAATAAGGTTATGCCTTCCATGAGAGTCTTGTATTAAGAACTCGACGATTTATCGATCAGTCTTAACTTGGATAGGATCTGAAATTGCGTAGAAGAAGCATGGTTGAAAATTTCTTTAATCAAGCTGCGACAATTTATTTTGAAGGCAAACACTGAGGTCAATTGAACTTATCATGACCAATAAGAGAACTACGTGGTTCGAATGGTCTTAGGTAAACCCATGAGATTGTGAACTCACTTCTGATGGAAGCTTGGAATAACATGAGATGGATCATGAAAATCGGATGAAGTTGAATTATCTCTCAATTTCAATAGTGGGCTACCATATAGGATATTTCAATTGTCGGCTCAAATTGAAAAGATCTGAACATTAAGGATGATGGTTTCAACATGTCAAAGCCCGAGTTTATCAGTCATGGAAGAGTTTAGAAATACAGGCAATTGCCACGAATCCATGTTTATCATGGTTTAACGACATCCTAATGTGATATTGTGGAATCAAGTCAATGGGTTTGCAAGTTTGGTTAGAGGCAACCAAGGTGAAAGAAACTTTTTGGAACGATCAAATAGGTCCAATACATCGAGGGATATGCAATACACTAGCCTTAACTCAGTGTTTCAGAAAGAAATCATGAGCTAGAAACAATGCATGTAGTGGAACTGGGCAAAACAAATTCACCCATATAAGAACGAAATAGTCACAATATGGTTGCCAAATAAGGAGGTGAACAAAAGTTCCACTTTTTGTGCCATTCCCTGAGGAGAAATGTCTGAACAATAAGCAACTTAAGGATGAAGTTATATCGTGAGAGTTAAAGAAACCAGGATATTGATCTTATAAATGATGGGTCGTAAGAGAAAACAACCAACAAAGATAATTGAGAACATATGAGTCTTCTGAATCTAAGATTTGAAAGTAAGTCACCACTTTCGTTGAAAAAAAAATGATAGTGACTTATTACTTGCCAAAATGCGAGTCAATCAAAAGTCTTAAATAGACGGCAAGACAACCTTGTTAAGGATGTTCAAAATGAGATTATTTCGAAGGGCATGGTCGTAAGCAACTTTAGAATCGAAGGTTTATGACCGGAGCTTAAGAAGTCAACACTTTACATTTTCTGAATAACGAGCTCAACTACTATAGCCAATAAACTGAAAGAGAGCCCCAACTTTCATAGGAAAGGAAAAAGTGAGGCATTACTTGCATTCTAGAGTCTAAAGTAGACGAGGGCATTTTCATTAAAGAGGTTCATAGAAAGAAATCGATGGGAATCCAAGTAAGTACTGTTGATCATAATCATCTGTCCCAGTTATGTGACACTTCCTTGGTTGTTCTTTCGGAGCTCGAACATGATCAGGGCGTTCTAGGAAACCATACATTCCAAGCTAGGATTCCTGGTGTTACTGCTAATAACTGTCGTTGAAGGTCATATTTTCATAATGTTCCCGATAAGTCAGGACGGTCATTCTCGTAAAACATTGCACTCTCCATCGTGCTTCACAACGTGCTATAAGCATTGTTTCTAGATCGCGTAGCCTCCTTGACTTGCTACGCAAGACTGGATCACTTAATTAGATCGTAGGTACGATATCTTTTCGTGTAAGGATACACCTCCTTTACTGGATCGAGGGTACGCTCATTTCGGTTATGATTGAGTTCATGAAGACAAAAGGAACTTCATGTTGTTCTCATCATTTAAAACGTTCAACAGACGCCCATGTGCCATAGGTAGTTTCTCGTATCTCGTGTGATCGTTACCATCTAAGAATAGATGGGTTATTTATAAATTGTTAGGTTCATTATTGTACATTTGGAATTGTTCCAATTACAACATTATGGATCGTGGTCTCGTCAAGACATAGGGTAGAGGAAAAGGTGTGGGTTCCCTTTTTAGACCCATTCACCTATATTTCCTCATTTTGAAAACAAAACTAGGGTTTTGCCCTAACTTGCATATACTTGTTCGTTTTATCGCTTAGGAAAACGGAAAGGAAGTCATCAACTTATATCACTGTTCAAGAGCGTTCAGCCTAATGTACTTCTTAGGCATACTATGTTCGCATGCATTAGTCATTTCGTTACATTCTAAAAGTTCTTAATCTATCATCATACTTCACATAATCGAGCATGCGTAATTAATAATACTTTAGCATTTGTCTCAAGACATCCTTATGCCTAACATTTTAAACTTGAAATTCCATAGTTCATAGGAAAATTGAAATTTACATGCTTTTCCTTGAAAACCTTAAATGTTTTCACAACATCTTCAGAAAGAAATCATTTTTCCTCTTATCAAGTTCTTTCATGAATAACTGAAAATTTTCTGGTAAGAACTTCTTTCTTACCTCATTGCTGCAGTTGAACGTGACGAGTCGAGGTGTTGGGTCCCTTTAAGCTTTTCATTTTAGTCATATTCTAGTCTAGTACTATCATTCTAGACTAAGGCTTGAAAAGAAGGTTCTTGGGTCCAGAGCGAAAGAACGTTGCTCTGATACCACTGTCACGACCACAACTCCCTAGTGCTAGTGAGCGTAGCTATTTCGCGACTAAACAATTCTCAATATTCAAGGGACAACATGAAAAGGGTGAAACCACTTAAAGCAATAGTCTCAAAGGCTTATGGGTGCATAGTCAAAATGAATTCAGCGTATCAAGACTAAGTTCATAACTTGCTAGAACATAACTCTGGATTGCAGCGGAAGAGTCCAAGACAAAATAGCACGTATGAAGACATGCTACTTTGGGTTACCTAACTACTTATATAGAAGTCTTGTTCCAACACCTTCGCCTCCTCGTACACGTTCAACCTGCACATTTGAAAATAACATGTAGGGCTGAGTATTTGATATACTCCGTGGGCACATTGCCAAAAAACAGCAATCGGTATTTTCAGTCTCTGCAAATCTTTTAATCTCCAGCGCTATTTTCATTTTGTTATCTGTAATTCTTCCTTCAATCTATGATCAGTAGTCAATCCATGGAGAATGATGTTCCCGATGACTTCCATTTCACTGATTTTGTAGACGGTAAGAAGCAATTCTGATCGTGTAATTGTGTGGTTTCAGTTTGTTAGTTTTCGATATGTGATTCTATTTTATGTAATCGTGTAGTTGTAAATTTTGATATGTTAAATCAATTTAACGAATTTGATATGTAACTACTGAATTTGTATCTTTCTAGTTGAATTCATAAATGAAGTTTTTGAATTTGTGATTAAATCTCACGGAGTTCATATTTGTATCTTCCTAGTTGAATTCGTAAATGAGCAGTTCTATTACACCATACAGAATTCGTAAGTCAGATTGCTTGGTTAAATATGTTCGGTTGCTTACGTATTGGGCTGAAATTGCATATGTTAGTTGTTAAAATATCTCTGGTTGTTGTCTCAAATTAATAACCGACGACCAATTCTATCGCTTTAAATATTGTTTGTGCTTGCATGGAAGTGCTTGTTGTGCTTTTATTTAACACTGATTTTGAATCGCATGTTTGCTTGATTTCGTACCTTGTATTGCTTTCCTCTTTTATAGAAATTGCTTATTCTATATCATATACAGTTATGGTTGCTTGATTTAGTACCTTGTATTGCTTTCCTCTTTTATAGAAATTGATTATTCTATATCATATGCAGTTATGGTTGCTTGATTTAGTACCATGTATTGCTTTCCTCTTTTATAGAAATTGCTTATTCTATGTCATATGCAATTATGGTTGCTTGATTTAGTACCTTGTATTGCTTTCCTCTTTTATAGAAATTGCTTATTCTATTTCATATGCAGTTATGGTTGCTTGATTTAGTACCTTGTATTGCTTTCCTCTTTTATAGAAATTGCTTATTCTATATCATATGTAGTTATGATTGCTTGATTTAGTACCTTGTATTGCTTTCCTCTTTTATAGAAATTGCTTATTCTGTACCATATGCAGTTACTTGTGTGCCCGACTGCCCTAACAAAGTAAAATCATTCATTGGCAAGAAATTCAACAGCTTGGACGACGGAATTGCTTTCTACCACGCTTATGCTCGTGAAGCTGGTTTCGACACTCGGAAACGTGGAACCAATTCTTCTATACTTTACTTTTATTGCTGGCCACCGCATCCGCAGTTGCATATCATTGTGATAGATTGATTATTACATTAGTTTTTTGCTTTCTTATTTGACTTCGGATGTAGAATATCAACGTGTTTGGTTAGATGTTTAATATTGCTTGATTCCTAGTTTAAAATTGCTTATCAGTGGCATGTATTCCGGATTTGTCAATAATGTTCAAAATGATTGATCACATATTGCATGTCAATATATACTATATTGCTTTTACTAATGTTCTTTTACACCCTATCAATACAAATCGACTAGCCATTAATTTGGTTTAATATGGCTTTGCTTCATTTCGCTTTGTGATTAAGGAAAGTTGTCCGTGAGAAAAGTTTTATTAGAAGAAGTTGTTACATATCATCTTGCTTGGTAACATTTATTTTAATGCTTGGTTATTCTTCCCAAATTGCATATCATATATAACATGTCAATTTATAATTAATTGAATTCGACTAGCCCTTGATGTACTTTCATAATCAACATTGGATTTGTATCGCAACTTGCTTGATTTTATAAGTATTTTTTATTGTTTATTTTTTAGAATTTGCTTGGTTTGAAAATCATTAGTTTATTTTGCTTGCCTATATTACAGTGTCCTAACGTATTTTTCTATGCATGTCACATGCAAAAAGTACCACCACAAAAGAAATTCTGAAACCACCAGTCACTACACCAAAATAAACTAATATTCCTAACAAAACAAAACAAAGTTATTGTCATTTTTCTAAAACAATAGCATTCACTATTCAAGGTTTGGGGTACTCTGTCGCCATCTTTTCAACATTCAAAAAATATCATTCACCATTCATAGTTATTTGTCTTTATCAGAATTTTTCCCTGATCAACCCTCATTTTCAGATCGACTTTGAGCTTCTGCAAATTGTCTTTCGCATTCCTCTTCTATCTCAGGCTCTTCGGTTGTCTTCCTCTTTCTCAGCATTGTATAATTGTGTCCTTTGTTGCACGACCAAAATAAATACAAACAAAACTAATACTTCTTTTGAGCATTTACAAAACTAATTGTTAAGCAAGCAACTCATATGGCAGAAACAAACAATGACTCATCCATTATTACGCACACAAACGTCATTATTCTAATCAGATAATATCTTGTGAACAAGCAAATTTCCAGTCATTAGTAAGCAAAAAAAATCAGTTTCCAACCAAGCCAACAATATAATAGAACCAAGCAATTACTAAGGATCAATCAAGCGTAATTTCGAGGAACCACACCCAACGTCATCCCGTATTTTAAAAAAAAGGACATATATCCGATAGCAAACCACACCTAACCAGATTCACAGCATATGAATCCAAGCCAAGAAGAATAAGTTTTAAATGTAGCAACCATAATAAATACCAATCCCTTTATCAAGCAATTTCAAAGACGTAACAAGCAAGCACCAAGTCATACAATGCATTCTAGGAAGTCATCAATTATAGATACTAAATGGAGCCACCACAAACAAAGCAAATATTAGGTACAAATAAGCAATTACAGACACATTATTATGCAAAGCAACAACCCGTTCTGGCAATTAGCAACTAACGACGCAATACAAGAATAACCAATCAACATATACAATAAGCAATAAGCAGTCCGAAAAAAAGCAATAGAACAATAATCAATAAGCAGTAAAACCTAAATAAGCACTACGCAATCAGACTAAGCAATAATAAATCGAAAATCTACATTATTGTGCAAAGCAACAACAGCCCGTGTAGGCAATTAGCAATGAACAATGCAATATAATCAACAACAAATAAACAGAAGCAATAAGCAATCCGAATTTTTGACTCATGGTGGTGAACTGGAAATTTAGGTTTGCTTAGGGCAACGTGATGTAGCAATAAGCAATGAGCAATTCAAAAATAAGCAATAAGCAATTCAAAAATAAGCAATAGAATCTAAACAACCACTAAACAGGTCAGACTAAGCAATAATTAATCGAAAATCGGACCCAAAGATCACGAGCATGAGGCCGAAGCGTCGGGCGATGAACAACCAGCGATGACTTGCCCAACGTGGCGAATTTCGGAGCTTCGTCGCGAGATGCCTAGCAGAAAGCGCCACTGACCTAGGGTTTATTGTAAATTAGTAATGGGTTTATTGTGAATTAGGAATGAAATCGGTAATTGAATAAAAGAGGGAAAGAGAGAAAGGTCGATTGGGGAGAGAGAATGGTGATTCTGTTTTCAAGTTAGTGGGAAAGAGTTATTGCGGAGTGGGAGAAAAATATCATGAATCATCGCCCAAATTTATCGGGATTTTCCATTCCCGTATCAGTTTCAATTTCAGCAAAAAGACAGAATTATCCTTATAAGCAATAATATGTTACTAACCAAGCAATCCATGTTCTGATTCTACAAATCAATCTCAACCATCTAATTAGAAGATCGGATGGCTATAAATAGAGTTAAGCTGTCACTTTAATTAAGGTGGCTCCATAGTGTGCCCCTTTGTGTATGTGTGCATTGGTCTTGTGCTTTATTATTAGGTTTTTATATAGTTAAAATGGCACAAATTATCGAAAGTAGTAAGTATAACTTCAAAACGACAATCGGCAAGGCTCTGCCGTAAATACAAACCATATACAAAACGATAAAGCAAAAAACGTACATCGAATAAGTCCTAAACAATCTCCCTAGCACAAAATGAAATTAGAGAAAAACCATGGCTGGATCCGACATAATTAACCTAACTAAAATTTTCACCCTCATTAGCAAAACACCATGGCTGGATCCGACATAATTTATGCACGAAGAAGGGTATTTCACGAATAATAGTTTGTGAGCCAGGTTAGTCGATTATGATGTCTATTGTAACAAAATTTCAAATTTAATTTTAGCATTTGACCTCCAAAAACTTGAGTTAATCTGGAGATGATACTTATAGAATGTAATTGATTTTGTGCAATACACTTACGGAATGTAATTGATATTGCACAATATCAAATGTAAATTAATCAGATGTACTAATACACTTACGGAATGTAATTGATATTGCACAATATCAAATGTAAATTAATCAGATGTACTGTCATTAGAATGAAATATCAAAAATTTCAAACTGAATCGAATCAATAGCTTCACTAATATGCTTACCGATCTAATTTTGAAAGTGGTTGCAAATTATAATCTTTCGTTACAATTTTTTTTTTTTTAAAAAAGATGTTTGAAAAGGACGTGCATTTGATTTTGCATTGGAAATTAAGGTATTATCTATCCGCAAAAATTTTATACTCTTTGTAAGTACTCCTAATTAATGATTATTTGTGTACATGTGCATTGGTCTTGTGCTTTATTATTAGGTTATTATATAGTTAAAATGGATCAAACTATCGAAAGTAAGTATAAGTTCAAAACGACTATCGGCAAGGCTCTATCTTAAATACAAACGATATACAAAAACGACAAAGCAAAAAACGTACATCGAATAAGTCCTAAACAATAGGGCACTCGATAAAGCAAAAGCACTTTATTATTAGTGTTAGTACTATTTAGAAAAAAGGTAGTACTATTGTAGGTACAATTACTCTAAAATTGCTATAAAGAGTTTTTAAATTTATCTTGCCAATATCATAATAATAAATATTTATTTCCTCATAAACATATAAAATTAATTGGAACAACTAAGATAACACTATGCAAAATTCAAAATTCTATGTACCCAAAGAGAGCCTAAAACGCACCAAAAATCATTGTTAACCTTAAAACAATGACAAGAAAGAAGGTAACCCTCGCCTACATTACCAACGACTCTGAGAGAAAAGCTTCCTACAAGAAGCGAAAGAAGGGTTTGATTAAGAAGGTGAGCGAGCTGAGCACCCTCTGCGGTGTCCAAGCATGCGTCATCATCTACAGCCAGTACGACCCCGCGCCGGTGGTATGGCCATCGCCTCTTGATGCGCAGTCCATCCTGGCCCGCTTCCGCAAGCTCTCCATCATGGACCAGAGCCGGAAGATGGTAAACCAGGAGAGCTACACGCGGCAGCGGATCAAGAAGGCAACGGAGCAGCTCCGCCGCCTCCAGAAGGAGAACAGCTGCCGCGAGCTCGAGGCCTTCATGTTCCGCTGCATCACGGGCCAGGCCTCCATCCACGACCTCCAAATCACTGACGTCTCGGAGATGAGCTGGGTCATCAGCCAGATACTCAGGGAGATCAAGGGCAGGATGGACGCCATGGCGGCGGAGCACCAGCGCAAACAGGCTGCGCCGCTGCCTCCACTCCCGCCGCCTCCTCCTACTCCTCCTGTGGTGAAAGAGGCCCCGCCACAGATGGAGGAGGATGGCAATGGCATGGAGAGCTTCCCGTGGAACCTGGTGCAGAGCCCGGGAGGAGGAGGAGGAGGCGGGATGGACGGGAGCGGGCTCGGGTGGGATCCCTACTTATTCGGCCAGTCTAGCTCTTCTCAATCTGGCCAGAATCAGAATCCCAATCTGAATCCTTTCAACCTGTGATGGTCTCATTTGTTCTATGTTGTTTTCCCTTTTTGTTTGGGATTTAGAATTTTATCCTGGTTGATTGATGTAATGATGCATCTGCACTTGAGTAATTTGTTTTAATTAATGTGTCTTGTGACATCTCAATTTTATTTTGTCCATTTTGACCGGACACGGGTTTTAAGAAATGTAATAGAAAGTGAGTTGAAAAAGTTAGTATTGGGTGAGTCCTACTTTTATATACTACTCCATTAGTTTTATATTACTACGTGAGTGAGAATGAATTAGTTGAATATGAGTTCTATTAAAAAAAATGGTAAAAAATAAAATGTAACAAATTCTATGGGACAGATGAAAATGAAAAAATGTAACAAGATATAAGAGACGAAGGGAGTATTATTATTCCATTTTAAGCTGCAGAGAATTTGAGTTATATGATTAGTAGATATTGATATTATTATTACTTCCTTTGTAATAGGCGAAAAATTTCTATTCCGCACAGTTATTTACATACCTTTTCCAACTTGTGAGGTGTGATTCGTTACTTTCTTAAGTTGCTAACTTATCAATGCAGTGTAAACACAATGAAATTGAAATGTCAATATAAACTTAGTTGATATTTTAATACACTGTGTTGACATTTATATTTAAAATGTCAACATAGTATATTAAAATATCAACATAAATTTGTGTTAACATTTAATTGAATAAAAATATATCAATAATTAATAAAATAATATAATTTGTTATTGTGGCGTGTCCACACTGAACAAGTATTTGTGGCTGTGCCGCGTTATTCTAGACACTCTAAGAAGACAGTCTGACATAGACTTTATGACACTAATGTTAATTGGGCTTCCATTAATTATGGAATTGGCTGCAATATTGATGATAATAATGCCTATTCTTGATAGACGTCATTTTCCTTTGAGTTCCCTGTTTCAAGGCATCCTGGAATTCTCGTAACAACAAAAATTTTGCACAACCAAAAACTAGTTTATTTATATAAAAATAGGTTTATTTATGCATTTTATTAAAATATATAGATTCATATATAATACATGGAAAGTGTATAATATTATGGTCATATATATAATTTATGTATATTTTTTTTAATTTTTTGGAACCATTAATTTTATTTAGTGCATACTTTATTTCAAAATTTAAAAATAATAGAAAGAAAATTCAAATATAAAAATAAAAATGAGGTTAAATGCTAATAAGTCTTTTTAACTTATCCACTTACTATATTTATGATTTTAATATATAATTAATACATTAAATATTAATATTACCTTATTTTGGTTGTACAAAATTTGGTTGTTTATCATTACTCTTCCATAAATTTGTTCACTCAAATTCAAATTCTTCTTCCCCTGCATCTGAAAATTCTGGTGAAAGAAATTCGGGCCTGCCCAATGATGGCTGGCTTTACTGCCTGCGCAGAGGACAATCTCGGACACCGAAAATTCCGCATTTTGACTGGACAGGGTAATAATTACTTCAACACTTCACTGCAACTTGTCTTCTTGAGAGTCATTATTATTGTTTTATGCATACAGTATAGAATATTATTTTCAGCATTCTAGTTTTGACTTCCTGTTAAGCCTTGCATTCTTACCTCCAGACTGCAAGGGAAGTTTTGGATGCTGCTGCTCGGATAGTAAGACCTGGAATTACTACTGATGAGATTGATGCTGCTGTTCATGAAAACTATTGCTGCTGGTATGGTTTACATCCCTCACATAGTCTCATTTCACACTGTATATCTCTACCTGCTGAATTTTGTTGTTTCTTTGGAAGATAGTGTTTCTGTGTTCACTTTAATTTTTCGTGCAGGAGGATATCCATCTCCTTCAAATTATCATTTCTTTCCCAAGTCTTGCTGCACGTAGGTATTTCTTACTTATAATTTTCTCTCAATGTTATTTACATCACTGTCCCTAAATACATCAGAATATGAACTCTTAACTCTCTCAGGTCAGTAAATGAAGTTATCTGCCATGGGATTCCTGATGCAAGGTATGTTCTCAACTATATGTATGATAGATGCTAATGTGTAGCGCATATATATGGCGTCTGATGCACTTCTCATGACTTGGTCTTATGAATCTCCCATACTTTCCTTCTGCTCTCTAACTTGTTTCTCCTCGGCTCAAGCACTTGGGACCAACCATGAAGCCAGCCTTTTGCTTTTGAGATATATGTAAAAACGCCAGAGGCCCAGACGTTGTGTATAATACTTGTAATGAACATGGGTGATCATTCTATACAGGGAAAGTACATTCTCACTCACATTTGTTTCTGTCGTTCAGGATATTAGAGGATGGTGATATTGTAAATGTAGATGTGACTGTGTATTATAAAGGGGTACATGGTAAGGATATACATAGCCAACTCAAGATTATAGTTATTATGTATATGTTCATTAAGTACAGAGACTAAATGTTTTTTTGCTTGCCTGCTTATGCAGGTGATTTGAACGAAACATTCTTTGTGGGTAATGTTGATGAAGCATCTAAACGGTTGGTTCAGTGTACATATGAATGCCTGGATAAAGCAATAGCAGCTGGTAAGTGTTTGCCCTTTATGTGTCTCGTGACATAATTCTTTTATTATTTAGTTCTCTTTCTCTGGCTTTCCCAATTTTTGTGTGTACTTTTCAAATCTCACTCAAACGATCATGTGAACTCTAAATTAATGATTGCTGCTAGTGCTTGTTACTTTAATAAGTTCATTTGTTTCCCTGCTTTATATCTGCGGAATCATGCTGCTGACTGTTTATTGTGTCTTATCCATGCTTTCTATAGTTAAACCTGGGGTGCGTTTTCGGGAAATGGGGGAAATCATTAGCCGGCATGCTTCTATGTCTGGTTTCTCCGTGGTAATGGAGCTTCTCTTGTTTGTAAATCTATGAACTTCCATTCTTACTTACTTTTGACATTACTGATATATCATTCTGCAGGTGAAATCTTATTGTGGTCATGGAATTGGCGAGCTCTTCCACTGTGCCCCAAATTTACCCCATTATGCAATTATCCTCAAAGTGGAATTGAACTGTTAACTTTTACCATGCATTGTTAAGAGCATAGTTCTAATGAGGCATGTTTGTTTAATATATTGTCGCGAAAATTCAAATGACTGAGATAAATGAACTCATGAGATGTCTTTGCATTAGGATTCATCTTTAAGTATCTTGTAACTTCACTTTCCCATAGGGCCTTAACCCAAGCAGGAAATAACGCTGTTGGAGTGATGAAAGCTGGCCAGACATTTACCATTGAACCTATGACAAATTCTGGTAGATTTTAGTTGCTAAACCTTTGCCCTGTGTTTGAAACTTCTGTGGTCATCTAAATCACTTTCATGGTAGGTGTTTGGCGCGACCGGATGTGGCCTGATGGATGGACTTCTGTAACTGCAGATGGGAAACGCAGTGCCCAATTTGAACATACACTTCTGGTAAAAGCTCAAGTTCTCATTATATATCACTACATTCACCATAGAAGTTTACATGTTTAATCTTCATTGATCAGTATTGCACCATGTCTAATTTCCTGACCAATATCAAATACTAGAACAATTGGTTTACATGAATCTTGCAGGTTACAGATACAGGATGTGAAGTTCTTACTTATTCGCAGTGGCAAGTCCATAATAGATGGATTTATGGTCCAGGGGGTGATTGGTGAGATAACTCAAGCAACATTTTGCAACTGCTTCAGGAATGTGGTTTTCCCGTTGCTTACTAGTTCGGAGTGGCAAGGTGTTGTATCTTTGTGTGGTGGTTATCAAATTTTGAGTTAAAATTTTCCAAATGTTTATAACTTTCATAAACAGAATCAGATTACAAACGAAAGAGCTTGAGTTTTCTTATTTATGTGATTTTATAGATTTGTGGGATTTCCAAGCTGACAAATGTTCTCATTCTAGAATTTGATAGTTGATTTTTTATTTAGAGTTTTCTAGCGTGTTGTATATGTTGCTACTAATTTTGGGTATAAATTCATAGTCAATTGAGCATTCAGGGATAATTTGTTTTTGTATTTTTAATAGGATAGGACTAAAAAGTTTTTTTTAATCAAAATGTACACAATCGATTTTAGACTTTACTCTTAATTATTATAGGATGATCCATCTGAGAATCTGAGATCATGAATCTTACATTTTTATCTAATTTGATGGAGGAGTTTTTAACATTGTTTCAGGTTTGTTTAAAAACATAAACAATATAAATTTCAATTCAAACTACTTTTAAATTCTAAATCAGGACGTCACAAATTATTTTTAGACTAGCTTTGAGAATTTCATCTATATACTTCTTCAAAAAGTGAAATATACCATTCCAAAAAATAACATATTCCAAAGAAAAATAAAATAATACTAGTACAAAATGCATTAAAAAAAATATAAAGTGTAATACCTTCTCAAATACTTTCTCTTTTGGAGAATGATTTTTCATGAAAAGAAACAAATATACCTCTTCAAAATAAAAAAATATATATATTAACTTCTTAAATAGAACCTCTGCCTATAGGAATGATTTTTCATTTATAAAAAGTAAATATGATAGTTATTTAACTTTAACTCTTCATTTATATCTTCCTTAGAGAATCTCTAAGAAATCCATTATCACATAGTACTACAAACGCATCTAGCCTCTCTCTCGTTACGCATACATAATGCCTCAAAACGCCAGCCGCCCGCACTTTCAATTCACAATAATTCTACGAAATAATTTGGTGCATGTGGCTTAAGTTATTAGTTTGCGTCTATTTTAAACTAATTGCTGTTCACAATAATTCTACGTGATTAGTATCAATTCTTGAGTATTAATTTTGTTGACACTAGTAGATCATACAAGCATATTCATACTTATTACTAGTAATATTCATTTTTCTTGCATGCATATCCTTTCGAAAGTTGTAGGAAACCAGAAAGATTTAGATTAAAAAAAAAACATGTAAAATAGTACTAAAATTTTCCAAATATGGAACGAGCATTCGACGATATTTTATCTACTACTTGTTTCAATTATGCAAGACAACAATGATCTTCATCTGGACCTTGACCCGATATTAAATTTTATGTAATGGAGTATATATATTAAAAATAACAATCACGTTTGTACCCAATATACCTTTTGCAAGTTCTTTTTTTTACCCAATATACAGAAATGAAATGAAATTATAGCGTCGAAAGTTCCCTGTAGTGTAAAGGTCTATGGATCCCTGTTGTTGTTAAAAACATCATATTTTGTTGTGCACAAAACGAACAAATATAAGGCATCAAATAACAGACCCATTTCTATTTTTTATCGCTTTCTTCTATATTTCATTCTTATTTAACATTATTAAGGAGTATAATTTTGATTACTAAAAAACATTGTAAAATCTAATCATCAAAATACGCATTTTTGTAATAAAATGATTATCTCAAAAATATGCTATCCTTATTTCATTTTTATAGCGAACTACTCCTACTAGTACTATTTTATAAAATAGATTATTTCAACAACATGTAATTAGGGGATATTTTTTACCATACAGTTTTTGAATATTAATGAGTTAGCAGTTTTATTCCAGAAATAATAATATAATTAATATTTTTATAATTACATGTTACAATGTTTTAATGGAATAGTATTTAAACTAAGAGTAAAAATATGAAAGAAAATGAGAAAAGATTGATTATCAACGCGTGAATACGCGCGAGTATGAAATTTCCTAGAAATTGCCGTAATTTTTCACAACTCCATTCATCGCAAAAGACTGCCATAAAATTATAAATACCAGCTACCAAAAACCATAATCACAAACTAAAAAAAACTAGCTAGCCTCTGTATCACGCAAACACACAATTCACAATGCCTCAAAACGCGAGGCGCCTGCATTTGATCACTCAGCAATTCAGTAAACACACCACCTCCACAATCATCGTTCTCCTAGCCTTCCTCCAGCTCAAATATCAGTGGATTCAAGGCCCTAACCAGTCTCCGTTCTCGACGCATCCCATCGCATCGCACGTCTTCATCTCCACCTACGTCCTACACTACCTCGCCTGCGTCGCCACGCTCCACTTCCCCCACCACCGCCTCGCTCATCATCTGCTCGTCTCCTCTGGATATGCCTCGGTCGCCGCTCTCTTGTCGGTTTTCCTCCAGGATTCCGCCTCCTTCTTCGTCTACGCCGCTTTCGGATTGCTCTCAGCCGCTCAATTCATGCTTTGGATTTGCCGGAGACTCATCGAGGAGGATGCTGCCGCAGAGCGTTGGATTCGGAGATGCCGGATTCTCCATTTCTTCAACACTGTATATGGAGATTTGGGGGAATTTTTAGGGCAAAGGATATTGCCGAGATTGCCAGTTTGAACGTGTATAGCAGTAGAAACAGCATGCTCTATTTTCTTGTTTTTTTAGTATAGTTTATAAGTAACTTTTACACTCTGATTAAATGAATATTCCACTGAATTTTATTTTATTTTCTTGAAAGTCTTACTATAGTTAGAAGGTATTTCTCAATGGATAATCAATATCTTGAGCTGACTTTGGCTTTCAAGATGCAGTTGTGTACCCCACTTTTATTTGTTATTTGACCAGTAGTGGAGGTATATTTAAAGGCCATGTTGACTGAAGTAGTCTATGTCTATTTCAAAAAGTTATTATGACATTTTGCAACTCTACTTAAATGTCGAGCTAATAAATGCAAATTCATCCTTAATAATTGAAACTTTATAGAGATTAGAGAATATACTTTTTTATTGTTTTGCTACTTATTTGAGTTAGCGCATAAAGTATAGGAGTTAGAATAGTTTAGGCGTTCATGTCGATTAATTGATGTACTCCTCGTTAGTGTTAACTGTTAAGAATGTTATGTTGCTAACAAATGCAATTTAAGAATAATTTCCTCAATAGCTCCAGTTTTCATCGATAATATTTCTTGTGTGACAGTTTATCAACTTCTCCATATCACTGAAAAATGCATGGGGAGGGGATAATGGGCCGCACATGAATTAAATGACATTGTACTAATGATCTACCTATAGAGATTGTTGGGTTCGCCATAGAAGATCTATTCTAGATGATCATTTGATTTACATCTACACATGTAGAGAAAGCTAGCATGCTTGAAAAACCATAAACACGATGACATGCATATAATTAATAGATACATAAAATCATGCAATTAAATATATAATTAAATAATAAATCAATATAATGCAATAACATACAAAGCGTACTATATAATTCAGGAATTGAATTCAATCACAACTTTAATTCTGTCACCACTAATGATCTACATATAGAGATTGGATTCCAATTTTATATTTTAGTCAATCCCAAACTCAAAAGCCCAAAAACAACTATCGCCATTGAAACAAGGTTGCATTGCATTATAAAAATATGGCTAAGCGGAAATAGGCATAAAAAAATTACATCAGGAAAAGTAATTTTTAAATACTCCAAAGCATTGTAATGAGATTTACTTATATCTATATTTATTTAATTATACGGTTAGACATTCTGATTATTTAGTTAAAGAATTTTTAAAAATGACTTTAAATTAAAGACCTTTGGTTTTAGACATTAATTCTTTAAAAAATAGTGTGCCAATTCAAAAAGTCTTACTGGTTAAACTATATTTACTTGTCTTTAGGGGGATAATTTGGTTGAAATATGATGGTCACTAATCCTTTAGGATGTAGATGCTAGTGCGTCTCATTTTGGGTGTAAATTGATCATAGTCGATATGCACGTCTTTTATGTTATATTTGGAAAATACCAAAGAAAATGTTAGGATTACGACAGCATAGCATAATTATATGTGCAACTCTAATCATGTTCAAATAGAAAAAAATTGTCTGCGGATATTGATATATTTAACAAAATGGAAACTTCATTTAATCTAATTTTATTAACAATAGTTTAAGACTTTAAGTGCTACTAAAGCGATATGCTAGTTGAGAAGATCCAATATTTTACCATTCTATATTTGAATAAAATCAGTAACAATATAAGTACAGACAATTGATAAGGTTGAGAGTTCATACTTCATCCATTATCACATTTTCACTCAATATGGTTAAACTTCTAAAATGTGCTTTAAATTCCCTACACAAACATATATTACTATGTCATGTACTGACCCACCCTTAGAAAGAATAGCTTATAAAATATGGAAGTACATTCAACTTTGAGGACATATCAAAACAGTAAAATAGACTATTTTTTGGGACGAATACAATATATTATTTGTTATCCTGGAATGATGTTGGAAAATTTTATTTCTAATAGTTCATCTTTAGATAATTAAAATGATAAAATTTGTTAAACTAAGAGCTACAGAATTTCCTTCCTTTTAAGCATGAAAAACTCCAAAAGCACGTGCTCTTTATCTAAAAACAAAATTCATGGGATCGAACATAGTTAAAAAATTAACACTGACATTGAAAAGTAGAGGCAAGGCAGCAGACCTAACTGACAATAGAGGGCAAGATGAGAAAGAAATGAGAAAGGTTTAGCACAAAATGAAATTAGAGAAAAATCAAATCTAATTAAATTCTTTCACCCTCATTAGCAAAACACCATGGCTGGACCCGACAGAGAGATGATATGCTGGGCGTTCCTAGTGAGCGCCCCCCTCTTTCTCTCTCTCTCCATGTCATATACTCTTTAATCTGTGAAATTCAACTCATCTTCCCTTCTTCAATTCCTGAAATCGATACCACCTTCTCTCCATCGATTCCCTTTTGTTTTCTCAATCAGGGCAATTCTTCCAAATCAATTTCACCTTCTCTTCTTCAATTCTCAATAATGGATCGTTTTCCTCCATGTGTGAAATTCGTCCAAATCAGTATCACCTTCTCTTCTTTAATTCTCTTTCGTTTTTCTCAATATGTGAAATTCATCCAAATCAATATCACCTTCTCTTCTTCAATTCTCTTTCGTTTTTCTCAATATCAGAAGCTATACCAAAAATTACCTCTCTTCCATCACTCTAAATCTACATATCAATGTTTCTTTTTCACTCTCTTATCTGCAATGTCAAATACGTTCACTTTGGATATATTGTGGAATAAGTGTTTGATGAATGGGTAAATCGCATTTGGATTGGATTTGGAGATGCGGAGGGTAATAGAACTGAATTATTTACAACAAATTTGTTGATTGGGGAGTCAAACAGGTTAGGGAAGAGTTTTCATGGTTTTGCTTCAGCAGATATCTTGATCGCGATGATTACCATGAAATTAAGGCCGATGCCTTCCGGAATAAAATTATCATTATTACTTTCATTTTTATTGTATTTTAATTTGTTAATATCCTTTTTTTTATCTCTTCACCGTATCTTTATTGAGAATTTACCTACAAATTATCTTGATTCTTTTTTGCTATCAACGATGCAATCTTTTTTTCCTGAATAAATTCGAGGTTATTGAAGAGTCATCTGATTAGGTAGAAGCTACTCATCTGTTTCTTCTTTTTCAAATATGTAGAATATTTTTGGATTGCAACTTCTTAACATATTTATTATTGAATTACGAAGATGAACGATCGACGCAGAAAAAGATCGACAAGAAAAAATAACAACACACCGGATTTTTACGTGGTTCGACAAAACGTCTACGTCCAAGGGAAGATTCAGTTATGGATGTATTGATCTCACACTCTCTTTGTACAGATTTGGAACAAGAAAGAAATCACTCAAGCTTTCTACAATCTACTCACAAGATTGAATCGCAAGAACTCACTACCTCACTCTTTCTTCACTCTCCTACTTCTGTTACAAAATGATGGTGATTCGTGTGTGATTAAGTGAGCTGGAGCTGAGTATATGAAACCCCTTTCAATCCACGAGCAGTTATAACTAACTCCGGATGCATTCACACATGCACTCGGCTGCACGTGTATCTCACCGCGTCCGGCTTATCACACGCACCCAACCTTGTTTATGTGTGGCTCTCTTGATCATTGACCCCCACAATCTCCACCTTAAGCATGAGAGCCTAAACATCCCTTCTCTGATACTCCACCTATCCTTCTAGATCACTGGGGCAACACATTCACCAACTCCAAGCAACGCTTGAGCTTAGAGTGTGGCAATGCCTTTGTCAACGCATCTGCTGCATTCTCATCCGTGCTGACTCTGAGCACTTCAACCTCCCCTTTATCAATCTGATCCCTTATGAAATGAAGTCTAACATCAATATGTTTACTTTTTTCATGAAATACTTGGTGCTTTGTCAAACAAATCGCACTATTGTTGTCACATAGCACCCTCACAACCTTCTGCTCTATCCCAAAATCTCCGAAGATTCCTCTCAACCAGACACCTTCCTTGATTGCTTCAGTCATTGCAATATATTCGGCTTCTATAGTAGATAGAGCCACAACTGATTGAAGTGTAGACTTCCAAGTTATAGCCGAGCCATAGAGCTTATACACATAGCCCGTTTGGGACTTTCTGCTATCCAGATTTGAAGCAAAATCAGAGTCACAGAAACCAAGCAATGGATCCCTTACTTCATCTTCTTGCTTCTGAAATAGAATCCCAACATTCTTGCTGCCTTTGATGTACCTCATAATCCACTTCAAAGCCAGCCAGTGTTCTCTCCGTACTCCTTCATATACCTACTCGTTACACTGATTGCATGAGCAAGATCTGGCCTTGTGCATATCATGGAATACATGATACTTCCCACAATATTTGAATAAGGAATCTGCTGCATTTTTTACCTCTCTGAGTCAGTTTTAGGAACTTGGTCCAGGCACAGCTTGAAATGCTGCGCCAATGGCACTGACACTTGTTTTGAGTTCTCCATCTGGAACCTCTTTACTACCTTTCCCTGATAATCTTCTTGCATCAGCCATATTCTGCCTTGATCTCTGATTCTAAGGATATCCATTCCCAATTTCCTCTTGGCCTATCCCAAATCTTTCATTTCAAACTCCTTCTTCAATTCCTCTTTGATAGCATTTATCTCTTCCATGCTTGCTGCAGCCACAAGCATATCATCAACATAGAGCACCAAATATGTTACTGCCCTAGCTCCATCAGTTCTTATGTAAACACAACTATCATATGCCGATTTCACAAACCCCACGATACTGAGATGGGAGTCAAATTTAATGTACCACTACCTGCAGCTTTGTTTCAATCCATACAGGCTTTTCTTCAAATGGCAGACTTTGTGTTCCTCCCTTGGCTTGACAAAACCTTGTGGTTGCTCTATGTAGATGGTCTCAACCAAATCTCCATGTAAAAATGCAATTTTGACATCCAATTGATGAAGCTCCCAGTTTCTTTGAACAACCACAAATAGAAGGATCCTTATGGAAGCATGCTTGACAACATAAGAGAAAATCTCATTATAATCAATTCCTTCCTGTTGAGAATACCCTTTGGCAACCAACCCTGCCTTATATCTGATCTTGTTCCCATCTGAGACCTCCACCTTCTTCTTGAAAATCCACTTGTATCCCACAACCCTTTGGGAACTAGGTCTATCAACTAGCACCCAGGTATAGTTCTTCATCAGTGAATCTATCTCCTCTTTCATAGCAGCATACCATTTCTCTCATTCATTTCCTCTCATAGCTTCATCATAAGTGGCAGGCTCTGCAAACTCTATATCTTCTGCAAGACACAAAGCAAAAAATGTCATTTCATAATCTGAGAATTTTGCAGGCAACTTCCTGATCCTTCTTGATTTTTCCCTCTGTGTTGGCTCACTCTGATCAGAACTTGTCTCTTGCTCCTGAGAACTCTGCCCTTCTTCAATCTCAGGTGAATTATGGACTGGTCTTGCAGGCTCCACCTCCACTGAAGCACCAGCCTTGGCCTTAATAAGGCAAGGCATATTCTTCTCATCAAAAGTGGCATCTCCGCTGATTATGAGTTTTCCATTATTTGGTTCTATGCACCATAGCCTAAATGCCTTAGAGCCACTTTGATACCCCAGAAAAATACATCTCAAAGCTCTGGAGCCAAGCTTTCCCTGCTTGATGTGAGCATAGGATCTGCAACCAAAAGGCCTTAACTTGGTGAAATCTGGTGGTCTGCCATGCCATATGGAGTTAGGAATGCCAAAATCTATTGCTGATGATGGACTCATGTTGATCAAGGTTGATGCAGTAGACACCGCTACACCCCAAAATCTCTTATCCACCCCAGAACTTAGCGGCATACACCTTACCCTCTCTATAATCGTCATGTTCATTCTCTCTGCAATGCCATTCTCCTGAGGGTTTCTTGGAGCAGTTCTGTGTCGCTTAATACCCTTTCCTTTGCAGTACTCAGTGAACTGTGATGAGAGATATTCCAGTCCATTATCAGTTCTTAAGCACTTGAGTGTGATCCCCTTCTCTCTCTCAACCAGCAGGTGCCATTCTTTAAAGAATTCAAAGGCTTCTGACTGTTCTTTGAGAATCTTCACCCATAGTTTCCTTGAATGATCATCTATGATAGTCATGAAATATCTACCTCCATTCATGGTGGGAGGCTGAGAAGGCCCCCAAATATCGCTGTGAGCATAGTCAAGAACAGCCATGGAAGTGTGCTTTCCTTTTGGGAATGGAAGCTTTTTGCTCTTTCCCATTATGCACTGCTCCCATTTGGACATATCAACCTCTGCATAAGACTTAATAAGACCTTTCTTGACCAGCTGCTTCATTCCTTTTGTTCCCACATGCCCCATCCTTGTATGCCACAGCTTCAGATCAGCCATGGTCCTCTCACTGGAGTTAGAGAGTCCAGTAACCACTTCTGCTTTCAAGTAGTAGAGTGTCTGCCTTCTATCAGCAGTCATTATCAGCTTTGAGCCCTTGCATATCAACATATGCCCATTATCTGATCTGAAACCGAAACCTCTTGTTTCAAGAACACTAAGAGACACCAAATTCCTCTTAATCTCTGGAATGAACCTTACCTCAGAAAGTGTTATGAGAGATCCATCTCTGAGCTTAAGACTTATATTTCCAATCCCTCTTATTGTGCAGACTTGATTATTCCCAAGCAAGACTGATCCAGATGTTGCTTCAAAATCTTGAAACCATTCTTTGTGAGAGCTAACATGGAAGCTACATCCTGAATCAATGATCCACTTTTCATTCACAGAACCCTCAACTACATTCATGATGTGATGAGTCTCCTCAGCTTGCACTACATCTGTTGATCCTAGATCAGCTTTCTCTGCCTCTTGCTTTCTTTTCCAAGCAAAGCAGTTCTTCTTGATGTGCCCCGGCTTTCCACAATGATGGCAGCTCCTAGTCTCCTTCCTTTCTTTATCAGAAAACTTCTTGTTCTGACCAGATTGTGCAGACTTTTGCTTGAATTGCTTCTTAAATTTCTTGACATTCAAGACCTCGCTAGAAGCCTCTGGTTGTGGTTGGCTCATCTTCTGAAACTCCTTGGCCTTGAGAGCGGTATGCACCTCAAGAAACGTGATGGATTTATCACGGCCATACAGCAGAACATCCTTCAATTGCTCATAGGAGAGAGGCAGAGCGTTAAGGAGGACTATGGCTTTGTCTTCATCTTCCAATTTTACATCTACATTCTCAAGGTCATCCACAAATTTTGAGAACAGATCCAATTGCTCGCCCAATGTTTTTCCCTCGGTGAATCTATATGAATAGAGTTGTTGCTTCAAATATAGCCTATTCACCATAGACTTCACCATGCATAGCTCTTCCAATTTCTTCCAGATCGCGCTTGCAGACGTCTCATGCGCTACCTCTCGAAGCACTTTGTCATCAAGGCTGAGGATAATTGCGCTATGCGCCTTCTGCAAGACTTCTTGTCGCGTCGGAGCAGGCTTGTCATCCCCTTCTTCCGGCGTTAGAGCGCCGGCAAGCCCTTGATGAATAAGCAATGCCTTCATCTTAATCCTCCATAGACCGAAATCAGATTTCCCGTTGAACTTTTCTGCCTCATAACGCGCCATCGCCATCAACGCCTCGATATTCCCACGGATGGCGCTACTTATTGAATTACGAATATGAACGATCGACGCAGAAAAAGATCGACAAGAAAAAATAACAACACACCAGATTTTTACGTGGTTCGACAAAACGTCTACGTCCACGGGAAGACTCAGTTATGGATGTATTGATCTCACACTCTCTTTATACAGATTTGGAACAAGAAAGAAATCACTCAAGCTCTCTACAATCTACTCACAAGATTGAATCGCAAGAACTCACTACCTCACTCTTCTTCACTCTCCTACTTCCTACTTCTGTTACAAAATGATGGTGATTCGTGTGTGATTAAGTGAGCTGGAGCTGAGTATATGAAACCCCTTTCAATCCACGAGCAGTTATAACTAACTCCGGATGCATTCACACATGCACTCGGTTGCACGTGTATCTCACCGCGTCTGGCTTATCACACGCACCCAGCCTTGTTTATGTGTGGCTCTCTTGATCACTGACCCCCACATTTATATTACAAGTGCTATCATGAAATGCAGTAATCATGATGCACTTAGCCACATTTTGGTACTGCTGACACACAATATGTAAATAAAATTAGTTAAGTGATCTAATTATCTGTTACAAGATGACTAATAAACTCTCAATTTCATCAAGCCAATATCCAACCTAGCCGATTAATCAAAAACAAAATTCAAACTCCTATTTTTATCAAGCCAAGATCCAACTTTGTATATCAACAAAAAACTAACTTCAAATTGGAATTAGGCTGAAGGAAAAAAGTGAAAAGAGTGTTTATTGAATAAGTAAGAGTGTTTATTGAGTCACTGCAATCATTGTTTTAGCATTTTCTCAAACAACTGGGTTGCAAGAATGATCAATCAAATTCCTCACAATCTCAGTATGAAGCAATTCCATTTTTTCAGTAGCCAAAATAATACTATGAAAGATCAAATTTATTATCAACATTCATAAACTAATTTTCCAATCAAGTACACTCAATCCATAATAAGTACAATGAAACCAAATCTTAAGCCCACCCAGACTGCATCAATTTTCGTCCCTCGACGGATAGATTGTTCGAGGCGTAGGTGGCTCTTCCAATTTGCCTCAGCACTGAGCTTGTGATTTTGAGAACTGAAGAAGAGAAGTTGAAACTGATTCGGATAAATTTCACAGATTGATAAAAACAAAAGGGAATTGATGAAGAGAAGTTGAAATTGATTTGGATGAATTTCACATATTGAGAAAAATGAAAAAGAATTGAAGAAGAAAAGGTAATATTGATTTGGATGAATTTCACATATTGAGAAAAACGAAAGAGAATTGAAGAAGAGAAGGTGATATTTATTTGGACGAATTTCATAAATGGAGGAAAATGATTCTGATATTGAGAATTGAAGAAGAGAAGGTGAAATTGATTTGGAAGAATTGCCCTGATTGAGAAAACGAAAGGGAATCCATGGAGAGAATGTGGTATCGATTTCAGGAATATATTGAAGAAGGGAAGATGAGTTGAATTTCACATATTAAAGAGTATCTGACGTGGAGAGAGAGGGGGGGCGCTAAGCATATCATCTCTCGGACCCGACATAATTTATGCACCAAGAAGGGTATTTCACGAATAATATAGTTTGTGCGCCAAGTCAGTCGATTATGATGTCTATTGTCACATATGACCAAAATACGAATTTGACCCAAAATATTCACTTTTTAAAAAACGGGTCCATAACAAATAAAAATGTCGCCGAAGTAGTCCTTTTTTGCCAGATCCGTCAAAAAACTAACGGTCAACGCTAATTGCACAGTGGCATGACCGTTAGTTTTTTTACGGAACCTTCAAAAAGGACTACTCCGACAAGGATTTCGTTTGTTATGGACCTATTTTTTAAAAAAGTGAATGTTTTGGATCAAATTCGTATTTTGGTCATTTGTTATGGACCTGTTTTTAAAAATGTGAATGTTTGGATCAAATTCGTATTTTGGTCATATATCGCCGAAGTAGTCCTTTTTTGTTAGTTTCGTCAAAAAACTAACAGTCAACGCTAATTGCACAGTGGCATGACCATTAGTTTTTTTACGGAACCGTAAAAAAAGGACCACTCCGACAAGGATTTCATTTATTATGGACTTGTTTTTAAAAAAGTGAATGTTTTGGATCAAATTCGTATTTTGGTCATTTGTTATGGACCTGTTTTTTAAAAAGTGAATGTTTTGGATCAAATTCGTATTTTGGCCATATGTTTAGGACCAAAATTGACCTTTACTCTTAATTTTATCATTTGACCTTCAAAAACTTGAGTTAATCCGGAGATGATACACTTATAGAATGTAATTGATTTGGTGCAATACACTTATGGAATGTAATTGATTTTGTACCATATCAAATGTAAATTAATCAGATGTAATATCATTATAATGAAATATCAAAATTTTTAAATTGAATCGCAAATCAATAGCTTCATTGATATGCTTACCGATCCGATTTTGAAAGTGGTTGCAAATTATAATCTTTTGATACAAATTTTAAAAAATGATGTTTGAAAAGGAACGTGTATTCGATTTTGCATTGGATATTAAGGTATTATCTATCCACAAATATTTTATACTCTTCATAAGTACTCCTAATTATTTATTAGATTTGTGTATATGTGCAATGGTCTTGTGCTTTATTATTAGGTTTTTATATAGTTAAAATGGATCAAATTATCGAAAGTAGTAAGTATAAGTTCAAAACGACAATCGGCAAGGCTCTATCGTAAATACAAATCATATACTATAAAAATGACAAAGAAAAAAAGTACATCAAATAAGTCCTAAACAATAGGGCACTCAGATAAAGCAAAAGCACTTTATTATTAGTGTTATACTACTATTTAGAAAAAAAGGTACTAGTATACTTATAATATTGTATGTACAATTACTCTAAAATTGCTAAAGAGTTTTTAAATTTATCTTGCCAATATCATCATAATAAATATTTATTTCCTCATAAAAGTATAAAATTAAATGGAACAACTAAGACAACACTATGCAAATTCAAAATTCTATCTATTCTCAGGCCTTCATCCGCTATAAATATGTACACAAAGATAAACCCAAAAGCAATGACAAGAAAGAAGGTGACCCTCGCCTACATTTCCAACGACTCTGAGAGAAAAGCTTCCTACAAGAAGCGAAAGAAGGGTTTGATTAAGAAGGTGAGCGAGCTGAGCACCCTCTGCGGTGTCCAAGCATGCGTCATCATCTACAGCCAGTACGACCCCGCGCCGGTGGTATGGCCATCGCCTCTTGATGCGCAGTCCATCCTGGCCCGCTTCCGCAAGCTCTCCATCATGGACCAGAGCCGGAAGATGGTAAACCAGGAGAGCTACACGCGGCAGCGGATCAAGAAGGCAACGGAGCAGCTCCGCCTCCAGAAGGAGAACAGCTGCCGCGAGCTCGAGGCCTTCATGTTCCGCTGCATCACGGGCCAGGCCTCCATCCACGACCTCCAAATCACTGACGTCTCGGAGATGAGCTGGGTCATCAGCCAGATACTCAGGGAGATCAAGGGCAGGATGGACGCCATGGCAGCGGAGCACCAGCGCAAACAGGCTGCGCCGCTGCCTCCACTCCCGCCGCCGCCGCCTCCTCCTCCTGTGGTGAAAGAGGCCCCGCCACGGATGGAGGAGGATGGCAATGGCATGGAGAGCTTCCCGTGGAACCTGGTCCAGAGCCCGGGAGGAGGAGGCAGGATGGACGGGAGCGGCCTCGGGTGGGATCCCGGGATGGTGCTGCCGTATCCCTACATATTCGGCCAGTCTAGCTCTTCTCAATCCGGCCAGAATCAGAATCAGAATCCCAATCCGAATCCTTTCAACCAGTGATGGTCTCATTAGTTCTATGTTGATGTTTTACCTTTTGTTTGGGATTTAGAAATTTATCTTGGTTGATTGATGTATGATGCATCTGCAGTTGAGTAATTTGTTTTAATTAATGTCTCTTGTGTCACCTCAATTTTATTTTTTTCATTTTGATTGAGCACGAGTTTTAAGAAATGTAATAGAAAGTGAGTTGAAAAAGTTAGTGACAGATGATTCCTACTTTTATATATTCTATTAGTTTTATAATACTACGTGAGTGAGAATGAATTGGTTGAATATGAGATCCACTACAAAAATTATAAAAATTGAAATGTAACAAATTCTATGGAATTGACGGAAATGGAAAAATGTGACAAAATCTAAGGGACGAAGAGAGTATTATTACTTCCATTTTAAACTGCGGAGAATTTGAGTTATATGATTCGTAGATATTGATATTATTATTACTTTCTTTGTAAAAGGTGAAAAAATTTTATTCCGCGCAATTATTTACATACTCCCTCCGTTTCTTTATAGTTGAGTCATTTTTCTATTTCGGGAAGTTTCTTAATAGTTGAGTCATTTCCATATATGGTAACTTTTTTCTCTCTCTTACTTTACTCTATCTTACTTTATTCTCTCTATTTTATTCACTTTATACTTTATTCTCTCTACCTTTTTCTCTCTCTTACTTTTCTATCTATTTATTTCACACACCCAACATTCATTTCTAAAACTCCGTACCAAAAAGTTCCGCCTCAACTATGAAGAAACAGAGGGAGTACCTTTTCTAACTTGTTATTTAAATTTTTATAACGAAGTGAGACATATAACTTAGGAAATTCCGAAGAAAAACCAAATATGCTTATTTTACTAGAAAAACTAAAAATGTTTACTTTTATATAGTAGTAATATAACTATTAATTAATTATATGAAGACTATACATTAATATTATCATAATTTTTCATGTGTATTAAAGTACTATGTACTATGTGGGGAGTGTTATATTGTTATCTCATAACTTAATTGCTAACTACAACTAAATAATAGCCATTAGATATTCAAATTAAAAGCTTAGATCATTAATCTCTAAATGTCAATACGATCAACGAAAAACGTCAATAAGACCATAAGATTAATTCCAAAAAATATCAATAGAGGTATTAATGTCAATTAACTACATATTTAGTTATAACTAACTTTTAAAAGAAATCTCAAAACTTTAAATTCATATAACATATATCAAATTAAAGATAATTTCATAAGGATTCCAACGATATCATACATGCATATGTTCCGACGTCAAAATTCGAAAAAAAAAATCGAAAATTTTTAATTTTTTCGTACAAGCAGAAATGTCAACATACTATATAAAATATGTCAATATAATACATATAGAATGTCAATATAAGCAATGAGTTAATATTCTTAAAGCATTGTGTTGACATTCTCAAATCATTGAGTTGATATTTTTGGAAAACTATATTGACATTTTCATCAAAAACCTTAATTTGGAGTTTTTTTTATCTTTTTTTATTTAATTAATAAAAATGAAAATTACACGTGGCGAATTGTAGACCACACGTTTTCTAAAATCCTATGGTCTTAAATTAGTTGTAGTTAGCAATTAAATGATGAGTTAGCAATTGATCACTCCTTTGTACTATGTAGTAGTATATTATAGGGAAAATAAAAAATCATATAAGTGGGAAAATACAATTCAAATAGTAATAAATCATCATTGCATTTACTAAATTAACACATGTAGTTAAATACTATGCATCTCCGATAAAATCAAAATAAATTATTACGTGTTACAGTAAAAAGAGAGAGAGTTGTAAGTTGTAACTGAAACTGGATCAAACCTTTCCAGTAAATTACACATGTTTTTTTAACCCAAGGGGTGTAGTCGAGTGGCATAAGATTCGTCCATTCTTAATCAAATGATCAGGGGATCGATCTCTGCCTTTAGATACGAAGCAGCTTTAAATCCTTGGGCCAACTGTCCCACCTATTGAGAAGTGCCTACAAATCAGCATGGTGAATAGTCACTAGGCCCGCCAATGAATACTCTTGGTAATTACCAAAAAATAATAAAAATTACACATGTTTTTTTAGCCATTGTTAATCATCGCGGGTTTTTTTTTATAACAATGTATTTCATACATTTAATACTTTTCACTAATTTACATATGAATAATGTGTATTTGTTAATTTATAGGAGAGTAATAATGACTGAGATTAGCCGGTATTAAATAAAAAGATAGGCATAATTGTATACAACATCAAGCTCGTTGTATACAATTGTCGAAGATTTGATAAGTAGATTAGACATACACTTGTATTAAGCTCAAGATTGAGATGGTTGGCTTGAAATCTAACTCAGGGTCCGGGGATGTCAGTGTAGCCCGCAATCTGTGGGCTGGCCCGAAATATCCACTTCATTGATTATTTTTATAATATAATAAATAAAAAAAATAACTTTCAATTTTATATTGCACATACAAATTATATATTAAACTTTTATTAATATAACAATAAAGAAATAAATTAAAATTTCAAATTCACTAAAAAAATATTAAAATTTCTAAAACATATTTTGAAATTTCTCAAAATATGTTTATGTTTCATTTTGAAATCTCAAATATTAGTACTTATCACGTTTAAACATATGTCTCAAATTTATCATAATTAAATATTTTACACTTGATAAATATAACTAATTTTTATCATTATTTATTCAATTGATCGCGTGTTATTTTATCGGTAGTAATCTGTTGGACTAGCCCGAAACCCGAGCTTTTAGGGTTAAGATTGAACTTTTATAACCCAAAAAACCACAACTCAATTAGCCCTCACCCAATTGACCCGCAACCCGAGTATGATTGACCAAAAACCCGCTGGCAGACCCGATTGACATCCCTACCTGAATCTCTCCATTGGTTTGGCCATCATGCTTGGCGTGATTAGAACACTCACAATGGAAGGGCCCTTCCATAGGGCCCTTCTTTTTTTATTATTTACACATCATCATTTTTTGAAAGGGCCTATCTCCCCACAATGGAAGGGCCCTCCCATAGGACCCTTCCTTTTCTATTTAATTTCCACATCATCATTATTTTGTTTTAATTTTTTAGCACTTCTATATTTAATATATTATCAAATTAAATAAATTTAAATACAAAAAAAATATTAATGCACAAATCTTTGTTGTATTGCAATATTGGAAAAGAATACAACAAATGCAAATAAAAAAAACTTACATTTAAAAAAAAACAAAAATAATAAAAAAAAAACACAAAAAAAACCTAGAAATGATCTCCGGAATCAAAACACATATAAGATTCAAGCGTCATAGTCGTCGAAATGCAAACCCAGTTGTTTCTTGATCCTACTGATAGTTTTCCAGGTGTCCGTCTTGACACGATCATTCGATTCATCTCGATACAGCTTTTATAACTATGCAGCTGAGCATAGCCGGCAATTCTTACATCACTGCGTCCCCATCAGTCGACTGGGAGGCACTCGCCTGAGACTTGCCCTTCGCCGCTGCCTTCGCTGTTTTCACTCCCATTGGGCGCCGAGCAGTTAGTTGAACTACCTCAACCGACTCAGTGAAGTCGGTTGACTCCGGGCCGCCACTGCTCAAACTCTGGGATTCGATGAGCCTCGTCCTCCTCGAGCCTAGCGCCAATGCCGCCTCAATTACCGCCCTAAATTTGGATTGATCCTTCAGTTTCATGTAGGCTTCACAGTGGTGGAACCCGACGCTGCTGACGGTTCTCGTTAATTGGGCTTGCGACAAATCTCGCACGTCGTCGTATCCCATACCGCTCGACATCATTCGGCAATTGTTCTCGTATATGCCATGAAACTTACCTATGTGGAACATGACACGCTCGAAATTCTTGCGAAGCTCCGGCGCCTTGTGAGTTGGTGCCCCATCATGCTTCACTCCATCCTGATTGTATCGTTGCGCGATGCGGGTCCAGAAACCAATCTTTCGTTCGTTGTTACCTACAACCAGATCCTCGTCGATATCTACCCAAAAACTCGCCAGAGCAAGCGTCTCAGTTGCCATATAATGTGTTCGCGACTTCCTACCCTTCGGAGCAGGCGCCGACGGCTCCGCGGCCCTCCCCTTCGCTTTCGTCTTCCCCTTCCCCTTCTCTTTGGGAGGTGATGGGTGCATTTCCTCTACTTCATACTCTTTCGTACTGAAGCTCGGATCTGTGACTGGAATAGTTGTAGATCCGTAAGTGTCGGGTGTAGAAGTCATCATTTCAGGCCGGTAGACCGCGTCCCCGTAATTCGGGTCGATTCCTCTTCCCATGCTCTAGTGGAACGCCTGTGGGGTTATTGGTCTTCCAGCACTGACAAATGTGTTGTCGGAGAATTGAGGGAAGTTGGGGAATTGGTTCCCGGTAAAGTAAGGGGGCCCAGCATTGCCTACAAAAAGAGAGAATCTTCCTGCAAATATGTTGTCACTGGAACTTGGTTGAAGTAGGGATTTTGTTGATTGGGCGGAGGTTGATTGAAGTAGGGATCTTGGTGAGCGAGTGGAGTTTGGGTTTCGGGCGGAATTTGGGTTCCGCCCATGTATGGGCTTCCATCGCCGGATAATTGGGGAGAGTTCTCGGAATCTATTTATAGAGAGAGAAAGTGTAGAATGAGAAGATGGATGATGGAAAGTGGAGGGATAATTGAAATTGATGGAAAGTGGATGTATATAGATAAAAAAAAATAAAAAAAATTCGAAAAAAAAGGAAAGGGCCGATGAACGGCCTTTCCTCCACAATGGAGGGCCAACCGACGGCCCTTCTGCGGCAATGGTGGGGCGATGGAGGCCGATGGAGAAGACCTTCCCATGGGCCCATCCATTGTGAATGTATTTGAATATTTAAATACTTCAAAATTTGGAAAAAAAAAACTTCATTTCATTAAAATTAAAACATTACAATACGAAATAAAAAAATTACAAATTCTCAACGGCAGCGGTTGCGGTTCCAATCTTCAATCATGTCGGTCATGAGCTGAGTATGGCCTTGTTGGTTGCGCATTGAGGCCTGTCGCTGTAGAACCTCACCGAAGCCCATCGGTAATCATCGAGTGACAGGCGAGGTCGCCGTGCTGGAGCTAGATCCGGCTTCATCATCCACCCAATCAGTGACATGTCCACGTTCTTGTTCGACTATCATGTTATGCATGATGACTTCCTTGTACCAGAAACGAGTCGGACCTTTCACGATTGCCCACCGCGATTGGAGCACCCCAAAAGCCCAGTTCACATCCTTCCTCGCAGACTCCTGCTTTGTCGCAAACAAGACTCTCCTCTCACCAATTGGGCAGCTGATCGTCTTCAAAAAAACAGGCCACCTTGGGTATATGTCATCGGCCAAGTAGTACCCCATATGATGTCTGCGGCCGTTGGCAGTGAACTCGATGGCCGGGCCGCGACCCCTGCACTGATCGGCAAATAGGGTGGACGAGTTGAGGACATTGATGTCGTTGTTTGAGCCGGCTACACCGAAGTAGGCATGCCAGATCTAGAGGCGGTGGTCAGCGACGGCTTCCAGAATCATCGTAGGGTGGTTGCCCTTGTAGCCATTGGTAAATTGGTCTCTCCACCCCGTCGGGCAGTTCTTCCACTGCCAGTGCATACAGTCGATGCTCCCTAGCATCCCAGGGAAGCCGTGCACCGTCTCGTGCATCCGCATCAGACTCTGGCAATCATCAGCAGTCGGGCGTCGCAAATATGTGTCGCCAAAAGCCTCCACAACTAACTTACAAAAAGTCTGGAGACATTCACGGCCAGTTGTCTCCCCGACGTGAAGGTACTCGTCGAACATATCCGCTGTTGTGTCGTAGGCCAACTGGCGGATCGCAACTGTGCACTTCTGCAACGGCGTAAGTCCGGGTCTGCCGATCCCGTCTTCCCGATACTGGAAGTACTCATCACGCCCCTCCAACGTGTGCACAATGCGGAGAAAAAGATCTCGGCTTATTCTAAAACGTCGGTGAAAAACATTCGGGCCCCACCTTGGATTCTCGGCAAAATAATCTGCGAACAGACGTTCGTGCGCTACGTCGTGCTCGCGGGGGACATACGTCCGACGTCGTATCGGGCGAGGGACCCGCGCGGCCGCCGCCGCCTGCTCCCGCTGCATTTGTGCCAAGCATTCCGCTTTGGCTTCATTAACGGCATCAAACAAGGCTCGAGTCAAGGCCCGTCTGCAGCCATCCGATGTACTCAAATTGTAGTCGTCGGGATTCATTTTTGAGACGATGAGAGAGAATAATTGAAGAGAAATTGAAGAGATGTGAAATTGGAGTGTGTGAAATGGTAGAGAATTGTAATGTTTAAATAAGAAAAAATTTTGGAAAAAAATCAAAAAAAAAAAACGCGTGAGCATCGTCAGACCCATCGTCCGCGTCGTCCACAGTGGCGGACGATGCGACGGACAATGGGGTATCCTCCGCGCATTGTCTGCGGACGATGTATCGGGCGTCGATGATGGTTAACCCATCGTCCACGATGCTGCAGTGGCGGATGATGCATCGTCTGCACCATTGCGGATGCCCTTACTACTTAATACTTCTTTTGTTCTATTGAAGATAACTCAATTTTCTTTTTGGTTTGTCCTAATCAAAAGTTACTGAAAATAGAAATATCTCCACTTCACATCCAAAAGCATAAATTCTGGTGTCGCTAAAGGAATGAGTCATCTTCTTTGGACAGAGCGAGTAGAAAACTTTACTGGAGCGTATTTTCATCATTTTAGCCGTCGCAGTAAACTCGACACTCTCAGGTTAAATCCATTCACCTGAATCCAGACACTGCTCCACTCCTCCCGCCGAGCTCCGCTCTTCTCCCCTTTCTCTCTCTAGGTCCGCCACTGCGCCACTACCACCACCTCCGCCGACAAACTGGAAGCTCAGCTCAGATCAGCAAGTGACTCCGCCGCGCCAATTTCCGGCGGAGACTTCAATTCTTCCACCTTCATCTTCTAGCTCGGGAATGACTTCTTCGGAAGCTGATTCCCGCTTAAACCAAGTCCTGATCCCCGCGCTCGAGAAGATCCAGAAAAATGCTTCGTGGCGCAAGCATTCCAAGCTTGGCTCCGAGTGCAAATCCGTTATCGAGCACCTCACCTCACCCAATCGAAACCCTAGCGCCGCGTCGCCTCCTACTTCGGCGTCCGCGGAATCCGATGCCAATGCGTCTTTGCTGCAGGGTGTCCTTCTAGATCTTTCCCTGTACGATTCTGAGATCGTTCTCAGTCCACTCATCAACGCACTCTCCGCGAACTACCTCAAAGTCTCCGAGCCTGCTCTTGATGCGGTCCAGAAATTGGTCGCCCATGGGTACTTGCACGGCGAAGCGGACCCCAGCGGCGGGGCGGATTCTAAGTTGCTCTCGAAATTGATCGATTCAGCTTGCAAGTGCCACGAATTGGGAGACGAGAATGTGGAGCTGTTGGTTATCAAGTCGCTTCTTTCGGCGGTTACGTCGGCTTCACTACGACTGCACGGTGATTGTCTGCTGCAAGTGGTGAGGACTTGCTATGATATATATTTGAATAGTAAGAATCTGGTGAATCAGACGACCGCCAAGGCGTCGTTGGTTCAGATGCTTGTTATTGTGTTTAGGAGAATGGAGGCCGATTCGTCAACGGTGCCATTACAGCCTATTGTGGTGGCAGAGCTTATGGAACCAGTAGAGAAGGCGGATGTGGATGGTTCCATGGTTTTCGTTCAGGGTTTCATTACTAAGATAATGCAGGATATAGATGGAGTTTTCAGCCCTAGTACCCCCAGTGGTGTCGCAGGATCAGGGGTCATGGCCCATGATGGGGCATTTGAAACAAAGACCTCAACCGTGGAGAGCACAAATCCGGCGGATTTGTTGGACTCAACAGATAAGGATATGTTGGACGCTAAGTATTGGGAGATCAGCATGTATAAGACGGCATTAGAGGGTAGGAAAGGAGAGTTAGCAGACGGTGAGGGAGAAAGGGATGATGACTTGGAGGTGCAGATTGGAAACAAGTTGAAGAGGGATGCTTTTTTAGTTTTCCGGGCTTTGTGTAAGCTCTCCATGAAGACTCCACCCAAAGATGCTGCTGCGGACCCCCAGGCAATGAAGGGGAAGATCGTGGCATTGGAATTGCTCAAAATTTTACTGGAAAACGCCGGGGCAATATTTAGGACTAGTGAAAGGTATTTGATTATGGTATTGTTTCTTCCAAATTACTGTTTACGCCATTAAGTTTATGCATATTCAAATAATATTTGCATATGTTGATGTTGGCTCGCTATGATGCCTAAGCATGAATATTAAACTTTCAAGATTAGTTGTAGAACATTAGAGATGATGTATACTAATTACAGCATAGTACTATACAACTGGGGATATTGCTAAGCAACACTTGTTGAAAATACTGAAATGAGAGTATTTACTGTGCATTTAGCATTAAGATAAGATATGAATATTCTTTGGTGCCTGGAGTGCATCTTCTGAAGTGTAGAAACTGATATAGTGTTGGTTTCTAGAATAGCCTCACACTATTTCTTTCTATCCATGACTATCACACAATCTGTAAATTTTCTCTAAATGGGATTTTTCTAATGGAGTTAGCGCATTTATTTTCTATTGGTAATTTATATGACCAACCAAACAATTAAATTCACCCTAATCATAATGGTAACTTATCCCCATGTCTTTACACTATTAGAGGCTCATCTTATTTTCACTTCTAACTATCTTCTAGGTTACACTTTTCTTCAAATTGTAATAGAACTGGGAAGTAGTTTAAGAAGATCATATGAAATACCCTTCCTTGGATATATGCGAATGGTAAAATCAGTGCGAGTGACTAGATGATTACTTTTTACTCATTGGAACTTCTAGTGAGTGCCATCAAATGGGCATTATAGGCTTATTTTGGTAATATTCCAATAGTAAATGTTTTGCCATCTATTTGTTTCCTGCATCAGTATTAGATTTGATTTACCCTAGACCCTAGTTCAGGTAATTGGTCCTGAAAGTTGGAAACTAAAAGTATACTTTCCAGAATGTGTCCCTCTGAAAATTGAATGCTCATTAATGATTATACAAGTTAATGATTGGTTCTTAATGAGTATGATTGGCCTTTATGCTGTAGTTTTATCAAATATCAACACCCATACTACTCAGCTCCTCAAACTGAATTTGTTTGAGTTATTGCTCAAAAACATTTTAGTGTTCTTTGAGTTGATTGAAGAAGGTATTAGGTATATTCTATTGGTATAATTAGCAAGCCAATGATATATTGTTCCTGTACCAGATCTGAACTCTTTCACAGTGTTCCATCAAGGGGCCATTTTTTGTCCGTTTTCTTTTTTCCAGCTTTTAAGTTTTCTAACTACTGATTTCTTCATTCCAGATATGGTTATATCACAGTTAATATATATGCGTGTGTGTATTTATCATATATAAATGTGTTCCTGTTCTTGAGCTGATTATTGTCTTTAATCTTAGTATAAGATATTTGAGCAACCTACCTTTTTCTTTGTAGCTGTTCTATCTTTCTAAAACTGAAGCTAATTTCTAAGCATCACTAATTATTGTCATTTCTTAAACAGATTTTTAGATGCTATAAAGCAGTACTTGTGTTTATCACTATTGAAGAACAGCGCTTCAACTCATATGATCGTGTTCCAGCTTTCTTGCTCCATATTTGTAAGCCTGGTGTCTCGTTTTAGAGCTGGATTGAAAGCAGAAATAGGGGTATTTTTTCCTATGATTGTTCTCCGAGTGCTAGAAAATGTTGTGCAACCCAATTCTCAGCAAAAGATGACAATCCTTCGTTTTCTGGAGAAGCTTTGTGTAGATTCACAGATCTTGATGGACATATTTCTCAATTATGACTGCGATGTTAATGCTTCCAATATATTTGAGAGGTAAGGACTTGTCATCTCTGTGTACTTTTCACTTATATCTGATATTTTTGGTAATGCCTTTTGAATAATATGTCAAATAACTGCTGGTATTCTAAGTTATGCATGCAAATGATGTGGTTGCTTATCAAACAATCTTAAGGTCTCTTGTTTCCTTGTCATTTCATTGTCTATCCCAGAATGGTCAATGGACTACTTAAAACTGCTCAGGGTGTTCCACCTGGTGTTTCAAGCACACTTCAGCCCCCGCAAGATGCTAGTTTGAAGCTTGAAGCTATGAGATGCTTAGTTGCTATCCTGAAATGCATGGGTAGCTGGATGAACAAACAATTGCGGATTCCAGATATTCAGTCATCAAAGAAACTAGATGCTGTAGATAATGGTTCTAATACTGGGAGTCCCCCTTACTCAAATGGCAGTGTAGATGAGACAACTGAAGGATCAGATACACAGTCTGAAGCCTCAAGTGAAGTTTCTGATGTTTCAACCCTAGAGCAGCGCCGTGCCTATAAACTTGAACTTCAGGTACTATTTAGGTTAATTATTTTGATTAATGTGCTCAATATTTTTTTTATCAGTCTTTGAAATAAGGTCTATATGGCAGGAAGGCATCTCTCTTTTTAACCGGAAACCCAAGAAAGGTATCGAGTTCCTGATAAATGCAAATAAGGTGGGAAACTCTGCAGAAGAGATAGCAGCATTTCTTAAAAATGCATATGGTCTGGATAAAACTCTGATTGGTGACTATTTGGGTGAAAGGGAAGATATGCCGCTAAAAGTAATGCATGCTTACGTGAATTCGTTTGAATTCCAAGGGTTGGAGTTTGATGAGGCTATCAGGGTCTTCCTACAGGGCTTTAGGTTGCCTGGCGAGGCACAAAAAATTGACCGCATCATGGAGAAGTTTGCTGAGAAGTACTGCAAATGTAATCCAAAAACCTTTACAAGTGCTGATACAGCTTATGTGCTAGCATACTCTGTCATACTACTGAACACTGATGCACACAACCCTATGGTGAAGAACAAGGTAAAATTGTACACTGATGGTTGTAAGGTTCCTTTAAAGAGGTTCAGCTCTTGACAATTGCTGATTTTTAAATTTTATATCCAGATGTCAGCTGAGGATTTTATAAGGAACAATCGCGGGATTGATGATGGAAAAGATCTACCTGAGGAGTACTTGAGATCATTGTATGAGCGGATATCTAGAAGTGAGATCAAAATGAAAGAAGATAATCTGTCCGTCCAACAGAAGCAGTCTGCGAACCCGAACAGAGTTTTAGGGCTGGATAGCATACTAAACATTGTTATTCGTAAGCGTGGGGTAGACAGTTTGGAGACCAGTGATGACCTTATGAGACACATGCAGGAGCAGTTCAAAGAAAAAGCTCGCAAGTCAGAGTAAGCTTAAATTTATTATCTTCTGCATAGTGGCTGGAAATCTAGAGTAGGCCTTGGGCTCATAATAACAACCCCCCCCCCCCCCCCCAAGCAGCTCTACTTATTTGTTATGTTCCTCATTTGTAGCCATTATCTCCTGTCTAATTTTATTTTTAATGTGACGAAGACATACATAAAAGGGAAAAATTAGGAATGCGTTATATTCCTCATTTTTTAGCTATTAAAATCTCTTGTTCTTTTGTTTGATGAATTATGAAGCTTTAAAGGGGTTTTGAGTTAAAGAAGCTGGGTTAAGTAGATCTTCTTCTTGTTTGAAGAAACGGTGGTTGTTAGCATTTCTATAGAAAAACTGGATTTTGTTTTGATCTCCATCTCTTTGGGAAATTGTAGGTCAGTTTATTATCCTGCAATAGATACGGTGATCCTCAAGTTCATGATTGAAGCATGTTGGGCTCCAATGCTGGCTGCTTTCAGTGTTCCTCTTGACCAAAGTGATGATGAAATTGTGATAGCCCTCTGCTTAGAGGGCTTTCGTAGTGCAATCCATGTCACTGCAGGAATGTCCATGAAAACTCATAGAGATGCTTTTTTGACATCATTAGCCAAGTTTACTTCACTCCACTCACCTGCTGATATTAAAAGGAAAAACATTGATGCAATCAAGGTAAATTTTAATTTGTTGTTCTCGTTGTGTGTTTTATTATTAAGCTTATAATGATGCTCCATTAGTGAAGACTCCCTATTCTTTTTCTGTTTTTTCGCTATAATGATTACATTAGGCTCCGTGTCATTTGGTCTATTCTTGTCTTTTGTAGGAATTATATGTCCTTAACCTTCCCTTTCTTGTTTAGGATTGAAGTTCTTTCTGTCTATATTGATTTATTTATTTCATTTTGGGTTATTGGCAATGTGTTGTAGTTCATTAATCATGGTTACATCTTACACAGACTAGAAGGTTGGTAGGGTATAATTGTATGGCACTTTTAAACGTGAGGTGTCTTCCCGTCTGTGTTTTTCAAATAAATATTCTTAATTCCATTCGGATTTGGTTAGCTCTATTTGTGGGGTCAGAGAAAGTGATACTCCTAAAAACTTTAATCCGTCCTTTGCTAAATCAAAGTGAAATTATTAAAGCTTGTCACTCCTATTATGCAATTTTTAAAATTCTCTGACTACTCTGATCCATCCGTTTACTTGTTTCAACAGGTTATCGTCACCATAGCAGACGAGGATGGTAACTATTTACAGGATGGCTGGGAACATATATTAACATGTGTTTCACGGTTTGAGCATTTGCACCTATTGGGTGAAGGAGCACCACCAGATGCTGCTTTCTTTGCAATCCAGCAGAATGAATTCGACAAATCTAAACAAGGCAAATCAAATATTCTTCCTATTTTAAAAAAGAAGGGTGCTGGGAAGATTCAGAATGCAGCTTCTGCAATGAGGAGGGGTTCTTATGATAGTGCTGGTATGGGTGGTAATGTTGCTGCTGGAATTACATCTGAACAGATGAACAACTTGGTCTCTAACTTAAACATGTTGGAACAAGTTGGTGATGTTAACCGCATATTTATACGGAGCCAAAAACTGAATAGTGAGGCAATAGTTGATTTTGTAAAGGCTCTTTGCAAGGTATCTATGGATGAACTGCGATCGACATCTGATCCTCGGGTTTTCAGCCTCACGAAGATTGTTGAGATCGCGTAAGTTACTCATCACTTGGTCTTTTACTCTTTTGATCTTTTCACATTCACTATGGAAAAACTTTAGCATATTACATATATCATTTTTGCTTCTTTCGCCATGCAAGTGATTTCTATTTTGGTCCCTCGTAACAGGCACTACAACATGAACCGTATTAGGCTTGTATGGTCAAGGATTTGGCAAGTACTCTCTGATTTTTTTGTGAACATTGGCTGTTCAGAAAACCTTTCTATTGCAATATTTGCAATGGACTCTTTGCGCCAGTTATCAATGAAATTCTTGGAAAGAGAAGAATTGGCTAACTATAACTTTCAGAATGAGTTCATGAAGCCTTTCGTAATTGTGATGCGCAAGAGTAGTGCTGTTGAAATCCGAGAATTGATTATCAGATGTGTTTCTCAAATGGTATTGTCCCGAGTCAATAATGTCAAATCAGGATGGAAGAGTATGTTCATGGTATGGAAATCTCAACACGGATGGCATAGTGCTCTTCCCTTTTACTATTATTATTGCCTTGGAAAAATTTATTCTCTGTAAAGTTTATGGCAATGCTTTCACCTTCAGCCCTCTGCTTTTCATTCTTAATTGCAGGTCTTCACAACAGCTGCTTATGATGATCATAAGAACATTGTCCTCCTCTCATTCGAAATCATTGAGAAGATTGTTCGTGATTATTTCCCATATATCACTGAAACTGAATCTACTACTTTTACGGACTGTGTGAATTGTTTAATTGCATTCACCAATACTAGATTCAACAAAGAAATTAGTCTTAATGCCATTGGTTTCCTTCAGTACTGTGCCGAAAAACTTGCTGAAGGAGATCTAGGGAAGGAAGCTCATAATGTGGCTTCTCCATCTTCTCCTCAAACTGGTAAAGAAAGAAAAGGTGACAACGGGGAACCTGCAAATAGGGTGGACGATCTCTATTTATGGTTTCCTTTGTTGGCAGGTAAAGAAATGTTCTTTTTTTGGTCTAGATTTGAAGCTTGATTCATCTAGACTCTGCATATGCAGAATATGATTAATTCAAGTCAAATAAGGTATCTCTCTCCCTTTCCAGGTTTATCTGAACTGAGCTTTGACCCAAGGCCTGAAATCAGGAAGAGTGCCGTACAATTATTATTTGATACTTTGCGCAACTATGGGCAACATTTCTCCCTAACCTTGTGGGAGAAGATCTTTGAATCTGTCCTGTTTAGAATATTTGATGATGCTCGGCGTGCCATTGATCCATCCAGTGATGAGTCTGCACACATAGACAATGGTAACATGGAGGAACTCGGTCAAGATTCGTGGCTTTATGAGACATGCACATTGGCTCTGCAATTAGTTGTAGATCTTTTTGTTAATTTCTATGATACAGTACATCCCCTTCTGAAGAAGGTGCTGATGCTAATGGTTAGTTTTATCAAATGTCCTCATCAAAGCCTTGGTGGTATTGGTATTGCTGCTTTTGTTCGCCTAATGAGCAATGCTGGGGAGATGTTCTCTGAAGACAAGTGGTTGGATGTGGTTTCATCTCTCAAAGAAGCGTCAAACGGAACACGTCCTGATTTTTCCTTTTTCCTTGATGACAATTGCAAAACCGAGGCCGAGGGAGATCTGACTGAAAGCAGTCGTGAGGAATCTGCTGGGGCAGTTACCTCCAATGATGATTTGGATAATAACTTAAGGAGACGTCGTCTGTATACAGCTATATCTGATATCAAATGCCGAGCTGCAATTCAGCTTTTATTAATACAGGTAGGTAATATCAAAAGTTTCTCTCTGTAGCCCAGCACTCTCCTTTAATTCTTCTGGTAAATAATTACAAAAATTTCCTTTTCTTGCCCCCTCTTGCAGCCCTGACATGTACCCCCTGGTAGTATTTCCAGAGGATATTAATCTTGCAGCATTTAGCAAACTAACTTTTCTATTTTTAAGGAAGTAAGATTATGAATTACGTATGTTATTAAATCTGACAACAACTCTTGCATGGAATACGACAGGCTATAGTGGAGATCTACAATATGTACAGAGCTCAATTATCAGTTAAAAACACTGTTATCCTTTTTGATGCTGTACATGCTGTGGCAATTCATGCTCACAAGATAAATAGTGATGGAGTGCTACGTCACAAGCTCCAGGAACTTGGGTCCATGACGCAAATGCAGGATCCTCCTCTACTTCGCCTTGAGAATGAATCTTACCAGATTTGCCTCACATTTCTGCAGAATCTTGCACTGGATCGACCTCCTAGTTATGACGAGTCAGAAGTGGAGTCTTATCTTGTCAACCTCTGCCAGGAGGTCTTGCAATTCTACATTGTAGTTGCCTGCTCGGGACATCTCCCCGACTCATCTCTTGACAGAAAACCATACTGGACGATACCTCTAGGATCTGGGAGACGAAGAGAACTGGCTGCACGAGCACCTCTTATGGTTGCTACTCTACAGGCTATAAGTACCTTAGGAGATTCTTCATTCCAGAAGAACTTGTCTTGCTTCTTTCCCTTGTTTTCGAGCCTGATAAGTTGTGAGCATGGTTCAAATGAGGTCCAACTGGCCCTGAGTGATATTCTGAACTCATCAGTGGGTCCTGTTCTCCTAGGTTCGTGTTGATCTCTGACCCACACCCTTTTTCAGATGTATGATATTTCTGAGGTTTTTCAATTCTTTTGTTACACAAATGATTCGCAAGTACAGGCTTTTAGAGTGTGCTTATGTTGTTTGTATCGGTTGATTTGGGCTATTCTTGTATAATGATGAGTAAGTATATAGGAGCTGGAGGCCTTAGATATGGTGCTCCATTTTTAGAACAATGTTTTTGGTGAAGAAAACGGAAATATCATTGTGTTAGTTATATAAAATTTCATCATAAACCATTGTGTTCCTAATGTGATCATATTCCAGTGGTTCGGCTGCAACCGGCGCCCCCATTGTGAATACTCTTAGATATTTGGAGGTTTCCTTTAGTTTATGCGAATGTGATGTGCATGGTGTAACATTCCCTTTTTCTAAGTTGGGGCATGCAATATAAGGTAATTATGAGAGTTTATTATCTTTTTTTAAAAAAAATAGGAGATGAAAGTGATTTACTTGAAAAGTAATTGCATAAGGGAATGCTATTTTTTCACTATACTTGCATTTAATTAGTTAGTATGAAAAATATTAATCATTAAACAGTTAATTCACATCTGTAATAGTATTTGTATTTTTTTTCCTTTGTCCAAATAATCTTGAGCCAAGGGGCAACTCAGTTTATGAATCACATAAAAAAACTTAGCACGGTTTTAACTTACATTACGAAACAAAAGCTTCTCTTCGGCAACTCTCTATAAACGTTTTGCTTTTTAAATTTCTTTCCAATTTAATTCGCAAAATTATGGTTCGATCCAAAGAATGTCAGTTTTAAATAAACCATATTACGTCAATATTTGAAATATAATGTCAAAGTTCATTGTGACGAACTAGCTAAATTTTAGCACTTGTCTAATCAAATTGTATCGGATAAACTACCTGTCGAATTATTGAGAGTTTAATATTAATAATAAAATTCGACGTCACATTTGGCGCACAATAGCCCAATATTTATGATACTAGTATATCCCCTGCGCGTTGCGCAGCTGAGAAAATTCGTAGTAAATCATATAATTCGTGCGAGATATGAATAAAGGAAATTATTTAACACACTCTGTGCCCAAAAGTTTTGTACCAACTCAATTGGGACAAAGAGAGTACAATATTTAAGAATACAATATTTTAAGAATACATATTTTCTTATAAATTTATAAGAAAAACATACTCTCTCTAGTTAAGACTAAGAAGATTATTTTAAGATTTCATACCAAAAAATTATGTACCAACTTAGTTTGTACAAACAAAGTACAATAATTAAGAGAATCTAAAGTGTTAGTGCATCCCCCAGCGCGTGGCGCAGCTGACGACATTCGTAGTTAATTACGTATTCATTTAATTACAATTGTAATTAGTTACTGAGTTGTGAATGGAGAATGCATATGTATAAAATATTGAATACAATTTTAAATATTTATGTGTATCCCTATAATTATGCTTGGTTTTCGCTCAAAAGAAAATCTTAATTATCCCTATTGAAAATATGAGATGCACTTCATTATTGCGTATAATCTTAATATATTATTTAACAACCCAAGTGCAAATGAAAGTAAATCTTATGCGTAATAATTGTGAAAATTTAGAGATAATATTGTATTTCCTTATCCATTCTCCCTCAACCACTAAATCAATACAATTTTAAACTCTTCATTAATTATTTTCTTAAATACACTACAAAGAATTCAAATCCTTAACCTACCAATCCATAAAGGCAATAATCAACTTATACTAAAAATCTAAAATCAAACAAAATACTTTAGCAATAACACATCTTTCAAGTTATATTACCCTATTAATAATTCCTCACAGAATTAAAACCATGATTCACAACTTTCCACATTAACGAAAGAAATAAATAAACACTACTCGCTCCGTTCCGCGCTAAGATGACACATTCCTTAGCTGGCACGGGATTTTATAAGTTGTTGGTTAATGTGTTTAATCGGAGAGAGAAAAGGTGGGTGAAAGTATTAAAATAGAGATAGAAAGAAAGATGAATATTTTAATAGGGGTGAGAAAAAGTGGTTGAGTGTATTAATTGGAGAGAGAAAGTTTCCAAAAAAGGAAATGTGTCACCTTAGTTGGGACAAACTAAAAAGGAAAACGTGTCATCTTAAGTGGGACGAAGGGAGTACAATATAACGACTCTAAGAATAAAAATCAAAAGCAGAAACCTAGCTTCAATAGATATGCAAATCATAATATACAAACACCAATAACAAAATATCAGTTTAACAAATACATTTATCATCAGCAGAAAACAAAAAAAATGCAGATATATATTAAACATTAAATATCGACAAATAAATCCTATTATGTAAAATAAAATATAATAACCATATTGCATGTACTCATATTTTATTGCATAGATTAAAGCACAACATATTAACAATTATAGGAATCTCAGCAAAGGTAAAATAATACGATATCATTGCATAATGCAATTATAAATTATAGGTAACAAATTAGTAAATAAAATCCAAACAAACTTCGAACTAATTTAAAAAGTAATCTAGCATGCATTATCCTTCTTGACTATTATAAAAACTAATTTAAAAAGTAATACGGCATGCATTATGTGTATATACATGTAGTTTATAAATTATACGTTTATCAATCACTTTTCTTTATTTTCACTCAGAAACAATTATACATACAGATGTGAAAACACAAGTTGAAGCATAATTTTATTGCACATATACTACACGTCTATTAGTCACTTTTAGGAATATTTTCCTTATATATATATCTATATAATAAAATGGAGTACTATATTATTTCCTCTTATTAAATTTACTGATGGCATTAATTTATAGTATTTTATTATGTACTTGAAAAGTTGAAATAAATAGAGAGACCATCTCATCATATCTTTTAATGTTAGTAATATTAATTAGTGATAAATTTAGTTGTAATTTAATATATACTTCCAAAACCTATAGAATATTAATATACTCCATCTATACTTCCAAAAACTATAGAATATTAATATACTTCATGTATACTTCCAAAAACTATAGATTATTAATATGCTCCAAATTATTATTACTAATTTCCATCTTTTTTAACACCAATAGTGTATTTTCAATTTCATATTTCAATTACTGTAATTTATGTTGTTTATTTTATACAATTTTAGTCTATCATTTATCGTGCTTTTTATCAATTTTTAGTGTGCAATAATAAATTTATCATGTAATTTTTTATTATAAAATTTAACAAAAATAAATATATAATGGTGTGGTTGGATAGTCACTAATAAATTACAAAAAAAGTATAGTTGAGTTTGTTGAATATTGAGCATATCTTAAAATATTATAATTTATTATTTTAGGTTCTCTTGTACATATATGATGCAAAAAGTAAATTTCCCATTGATTGATTTAAACTCAATCAAAGATAATAAAAAAGTCCAAAAGTTACATAAATTATATAGCTTCTCTAAGAAGTTTTGCACACAAAATCTTAATAAAGTGCAAGTGTATACGATGAGTCAATCTTTGTATGGTTTTTTAAAATATGAGATAAAAATACACTATTGATTAATGACATAAAAAAATATTTTCTTCCAAATTGATAACAAAATTTTATATAATCCATGTATCAGTATGTTGTACGATTCTTTCTTTGCACAAATGAAAGGAAAAGTTGAATTAGCAATTTATGATAGTGGAATAGAAATAGCCGTTATAGCCTCTACAGTGTGAATTGGGAATATGAGAATGCATTGAGAATAGAGAAATTTTTTGGAATATGCATCATATGGATAAAGCACCATTGTACTTTGTATAATGCACATACAAAACGTGAATGAGTGTTATTGATGTGATTATCAATCAATAAATCAATGTACCAAATGACACAATCTCATAGGTTGATAAATATTTTTTTAAAAAAAAATTATATATCTTTTATCTATTATATTAAGTAATTATATAAATTATACCAAAATTTTCAATTTTTCATCCTCTATAAATATAGACCGCATTTGCTATATTTATTTTATCATAGAAAAATATCATCTTTTCTTCTCATATAATCCCTCTTCTTTGGTTGTAGTCTTCTTTGTTTTTACTATGAATGGTGGTGAGAGTAATATATTATATGATTCTTAAAATTACTACTATTACTAATTTCCATCTTAGATTTTGAGCACCAATTGTGTATTTTTCAATTTCATATTTCGATTACTGTAATTTAAGTTGTTTATTTGTTTATTTTATACAACTTTAGTCTATCATTTGTTGTGTTTTTTTATCAATTTTGGTATGCAATAATAAATATTTCATCTAATAATATTATTATAAAAATAAGTATATAATTGTGTGGTTGAATAATCACAGATAAATCAATCATAAAAAAGGTATAGTTGAGTTGGTTGAATATTGAGCATATCTTAAAATATAATAATTTATTATTTGGGTTCTTTTATACATATATGATGCAAAAATTAAATTGTCCATTGTACAAAACAAAAGCTTAAAATTATAATTATCACTTTAAATGCAATTCTAAAATATTATACTATTATGGATATTTCTTTACGTGGAAAGATTAAAATTATCAATAATCACTTTAAATGTATATTGTTAAAATATACTTATCAACTATATCAACTAAATATCCATATTTTATCGAAAAATGATAAACCAAGAGCCGATGTAATCTATACATCTATATCTATATTCATACATATATAAATGTCAAGTTGTAAGAATTTTTATTTTCCCGCTCAGATTCATGAATTTTTTTGAGTATATTGTATACATCTTTTAGAATGTATTATATAAATTTATGTAAGATGCATGACTTGATAGATTGTCATTGAATAAAGCACCATTATACATTGCATAATACACATACAAAACTTGAATGAGTTTTACTGTGGTGATTAATAAGATACTACTCCATAAACCAATGGTCAATAAATAAATCAAATGACACAATCTCATTGGTTTATAAATATTTTTTTAAAAAAATTATATATCTTTTATCTACTATATTAAGTAATTATAAAAATTATACCAAAATTTATAATTTTTCATCCTCTATAAGTAGAGACCGCATTTGCTATATTTTTTTTATCATAAAAAATATCATCTTTTTCTCTCATATAATCCTTCTTTGGTTGTAGTCTTCTTTGTTGTTCACTATGAATGGTGATGAGAGTAACATATTCTCCGATTCTCAAAATTACTATTACTAATTTTCATCTTATGTTTTGAGCACCAATTATGTATTTCATATTTCAATTACTGTAATTTGTGATGTTTATTTGTTTATTTTATACAACTTTAGTCTATCATCTATTGTGTTTTTTTATCAATTTTTATTATGCAATGTATAATATTTCATGTTATAATATTATTATAAAAAAAGTAATAAAAATAAATATATAATGGTGTGGTTGGATAGTCATTGATAAATCAACAAAAAAGGTATAGTTGAGTTGGATGAATATTAAGCATATCTTAAAATATCATAATTTATTATTTTTAATTCTTTTAAACATATATGATTCAAAAGGTAAATTGTACAAAACAAAAGCTTGATTTATTGACTGATTCACAATCAGTCAAAGATAATAGTAAAAAGGCTCAAAAGTTACATCAATTCTTTAAGAAGCTTTGCACAAAACCTAAATAAAAGGCAAATATGTACACAGAGCCATTAACATGTCCAATATAAATAAACCATTGATTATTGATATAAAAAAGATTAAAACACATTTTCATCAACTAATTTTAATTTTTCAATCTTACCTACATATTTATTAAACTACACATTAACCCAACAACACTATTAATAATTTACCATTACAAAACATTTTTGGACTGCATTGGGACACTCTCATAAATCTATATGTTATTCATTTGCTTACGTATCTAAATTCCACGTTTAATCTCACATCACACACGAAACATATTCTTTAACCAACACATATATCCAGAAGCAATATAAATAAAATATACATATGCATATGTCTCTCTATTCCTTTTTATTATTCTGTTACATATCAAGCATGGTATCTGTTCGGGATTCTTCTATGACCCGAAGGTCCCTTTGTAATTGGACTCATAGGCCCCTCTATAATTGGACATATAGGTCCTTCTGTATTTGACCGGAAGGTCCCTCTGTATTTGACCCGTAGGTCTCTCTGTAATATCAGATCCAGGGCAAGACCATCACAGATCCTCTTTAATCATATGATTCATGTACTTTAATCTCAAATAAAAAACATATTCATTTCCTCACATCATATTCCACCAAAGAATTCATATATAGTTTATAAATATATCCATTGCACCAGTCCCACGCAGCCAGATCATATTCTATCATTAATAACAAACAACATATAATCATATTGGTTCACATCATATAATATAATTAATCTCTTCACCAGAACTCAGAATAAAGAAGCATGTGAAACATGTAAAATTAAAAGTATGATTTATACACACCTAAGTACTATAGATATTCTCATTGATTCTACCTCCGGTTGTGCAATCCTTTTCTTCACCAAATTGACTCCGTTATTAATTTGTTACTCTTTTTCAAAATATTATCGGACTATTGCTTCTTTCAATTCCATGGTTAGGATGGCATGTGTATTATGGTGAAATATTATTTCGTAAGGCACATGTATGAATAGGATTTTGAAGCTGAAGTTTTGAGTATACAATTTTCTCATTCACTTTCTTAATAATAATATTCTATTAACTTTAATTACATATTTATAAACCAAAGAGTCGGTGTTAATATGACTAATTTCTCCAACTTATCATACGTGTTTGTCTATTGCATAAATTACTCACACGTATAACACTTCTAGCTATATGTCATGCGTATTCATATAATATTAATTATTAAACTATTAATATATATCCATTTGCCAACACTTTTCTATAATATTCCATACACCCACTCGTTAATTATACATATATGTATATTATTTATATAATTTCTCATGTAATTTACATCTCTTATATACACATACACACTTTGTGAATAGTTTAATAATTTTACTATCTATGTTATTTTTTTCGTATAATTATAAAAAATAATAACTATAGTTTATAATAAAATGAAGAGTGATATTAATGATCATGGTCAATCTAATAATAACTATATGTTATAATAAAATAAAGAGTGCTATTAAACTTTAGAGAAATTAGAAGTTAATATCGAATAATTTGATTTGTGCTTATAAAAGAATAAATAAATAGATGAAATATGAATTTTAGTCTGAATAAATTAGAAGATGTTACAACTGTACAATGAATTTTAGGTAATTAATTGTATGTATAGTTATTGATATTTTAAATAATCTATTGAGTAATAGTCTGATATATTGAATAATTACTAAAAATTAGTATTTTATTATGATGGATGGTAAAAAGAAAATATAATTTTTGAAAATGCGAGAAGCACATGTTCTTAACTCATCTATTTAATATTTTAAATCTATATAGTTAATATTTTATATTTCATATAGAATATTACATAGAAAAAAAGATATTGCAGAATGTTGTTAAATTGTAAACTATGTTACTAAGTCGGTACTACAACCTAACCCTATGGATTACTAAACCCTTTGGAGATGGATTTAACTTCGATCACATAGCGAACGCTATTTTATTGAGTTGGTACTATACCCTAACCTTATGTACTACTAAACCCTTGGATTGTTGGATTTACACTTCAGCCCCGACGCGATGCGCAACTGACGATATTTTTAGTAATTAAATAAGTACATAATCATGTATTATTGATACATTTGAACTTTAGATTCGAATCGTTATATGCTCCATCCATCTAATGAAATATTGTCCAAATATTCAATCCCAGGACGATGCACTATTTTATTAATTGAATAAGTATATATTTAAGTATTGTTAATAACGTTACATTTTGATATCACTACATATTATTAAGATTAATTTTTTATCCACAAAAATAAACAATTAATGATTTAAATGAATAGAGAAAAAGAGCTCGATATTTTAATTGGAATGAGAAACATGGTTAGGTGTATTAATTGAAGAAAGAAAGTTTTCAGAAAAGATAAAAGTATCATCTTATTTGGGCCAAACTAAAAAGAAAAATGTGTCATCTTAAGTATGTGATAAAATTTACTAAAACTAATACTCCTACATGGCCATAATTAAAATTTTAAAACTAATACACCTACGTGGCCATAATTAAAACTTTAAAACTAATACCTTTAATTACTAAAACTAATATTCCTACATGACTATAATTAACATTTACTGAGACTAATACCTTCAATTTACTAAAACTAATACTTCTACAGCCACAAATTAAATTTAAAATTATCATTTATTAATTCAAGTGGGGTTTAGTTAATCCTTAATTATTTTTGGCCCAAAACATGTTAGCCTAGCCCAAATTCACTTTTAGGGTTGCATTATTCACTATATAAGTCCAACAACACTATTCAATTCCTCCCAACGGCACTTTTCAATTCCTCCAAGTGGTGCCTTTATTTCTTAGTTATTTCTACCTCTTTCACGCCACAAATTTTACTCCAGATTTCTTGAATTTGTTTTGTTTACTAAGAATATGGAATGCATATGATGTGGAATGTTACCCCATGTTATAAAAAATAAACGAATATGGAATGCATATTATAAAAAGTAAATTGTCCACTGTACAAAATAAAAATTTGATTGATTGACTGATTACAATCAATCAAAGACAATAAAAAATTCCAAAAGTTACATCTATTATATAGCTCTTTAAAAAGATTTGAATAAAACCTAAATAAAATGCAAATGTATACATTGAGCCAAATTCATTAAATTTATATTATATTAGTATGTGGAACGATTTTTAATTTACATGACCATACCTGATATAAAGTACATAGCATTACACATAGTTTACAAATTTTTACTTGTTTTCTTAATTAATTTTTGACAAAATTTAATAAACTATTTAAACGATTAAAATCTTTAAAAAATAGTTTGATTAATACCATCATTATGATCTAATTAATGTATATTTTTTGGAGTATTTGATAATGCCATCAGTATTAATTACCTAATAATCTTATGTTTAATCGATTAATGTACACTAAACAATAATAAAATTATTAATGAAGGAGTGAGACGGTAGGTCAGGCCAACAGCATATATAACAGTATGGGTCTCATCCCAAGAATCCAATCTCCATTACCTTTATCCCAAAAAAAAGTCCAAAAGTTACATCAATTATACAGCTTCTTTAAGAAGCTTTGCATAAAACCTAAGTAAAATGCAAATCTATACATTGTACCAAATTGATTAATTGGTGACAAATTATGCATTAAGAATAGAGAAAACTTTTTGAAATATGCAAATGTATACAATGTGAATTGGGAATAGGAAAATATGCATTAAGAATATTACTTGCTAATCATATAAGCATTACTACATATATTTTGGAAACACTCTTATATCTATTTTATTCTCTCTTACTTTACTCTCTTCACTTCACATACAAAATAAAATTATATAAAATTATCAATTTTAATTATGCAATAATAAATATTTCATGTAACATTATTATTATTATTATTATTATTATAAAAATTAATAAAAATAAATATATATAATGGTGAGAAATAAAATGCAAACATGCATTGAGCCAATCCATCATTTGTCATTATAGCCACTGCAATATGAATTGGGAATAGGAAAATGCATTGAGAATAGAGAAAACTTTTTGAAATATGCATTATTGATATACGTGTGATTTGTTATTAGGAATATGGCATTAATTGAGTAGACAACCCTAAAATGGAAACACTCTTATCTCTATTTTATTCTTTCTCTTTTATTTTACTCTCTTAACTTCACACACAAAATAAAATTACATAAAAATATCAATTTTTATTATGCAATAATAAATATTTCACGTAATATTATTATCATAAAAAATTAATCAAAATAAATATATAATGGTGAGAAATAAAATGCAAATGAATACATTGAGCCAATCCATCATTGGCCATATATATGTGAGTGAATTAGTGAATATATGGTACTCCCTCCGTCCCAAGGTATTAGACCAACTTTCCCTTTTGGGATGTCCCAACATATTAGACTCATTTTCTTTTTTAGCAAAAAACATCTATCTTATTTTATTCTCCACCTACTTTTTTCTCTCTTCTCTCCCCTACTTTTTCCCTCTCTCATACTTTACTCTCTCCACTTTAACTATTTAAATATCAATTCCTTAAATCATGTGCCCAAAAGAAGTGAGTCTAATACTCCGGGACGGAGGGAGTAATGCATATTATATGTGGGTGTGTAAAATTTTCATAAAATATATTATAGTGGGGAAATTATGTATGTTTTAGCTAGAGGTGGGTCCCTTTTGTATTTCCATTTAGCAAAATAATGTTAGTGGGATACATTACATCACATCACATCATATCATATTTCTATGGTGGTATCAATACGATAGTTATGAATTAATGCTACTTGTTTCAAGTTTAAATCCTATAAAATGAGCTCATTAGGTTGGACAGAAAATGTATATATTAGTAGTACCTATTAATATTATACTGCATTAATTATTAATTGCTGAATTTTTTTAAATTTATTTACTTTACAAAACTATAGAATTTTAACTTATGTAACCTGTTAAATGCATTAATTATTAATGGCTGAATTTGACTTTAAAGAACTGCATCTGAAGTAACTTACTTTTACTTTTAATACTGCAGTCTACTCAATTAAAAAAAATGGGAAGCAACTTGCACCCTTTGCACAATCCTCAATGTAGAAATGAAGGTTTTCAATCTTTTCAATCTTTTCATCTTTTACAAAGTAAAATGAAACAAAATAAATTTGCAAGGTGGAAATCATTTGATGAATTAGAATTTTGGGATATTTAAATCCCTAAAAAATCTCCTACCTTTTATAAGCACTACAACTGTAAATTTTGGTGGAAATATTTTTGGAATAAGAAAGATATAAAATAAAATCTATCAAAAATAGATTAAGTAGGAAGAGAAAATAATATATCAAAAGCATAATTAAATTGTGGAGTAATAAGAAATAGTACTAAATTTCCAACCCCTCTGACCCCCTCTGATTCTTTTAATCTCACCTCCACATCCTTGTTCTACTTTCTCTCTCTCGAGATATATATGAGCATACATATATAATATTAGCATTTATATAAAGTGTCCAGTTGGTCGTCAATATTGTCCACCAATGAAGTACATTGGAACTTGCAATTACAAATTATGACAATATATATATATATATATATATATATATATATAATATATATTGGCTTCAACTAAAAATGGGTATCATTGCTCTTAATTAATGAAGTTTAAAATCTATTGCTTCACAATAATCATATGGCTACTAAACTTAATCTCAACTCTTTGTGCCACCTATTTCTAATTGTATCTCTCATTCTCTCTCTTCCTTGCAATATACTGTACGAAACCAATGGTGAAGAAATAGAGGATTCTATTTTATGTCTTAAAGTATATTAAAATAAAAGAAAATATATTATATTAAGACAAAAGAAAGAAATGACATTGATTTATTGATCAATAAAAATATATAATCATTTACATAGAGTATTGTTCAATAAAAGAAAAAAATGACATTGTAGATGTTGTTTATTTTAGATAAGTTGATTTATTGATCTGTAAAAAAATGTACTCCATTTAATACTATTTGAAATTATTTGATTAGAATATATATTGTTGTTGTGATTGATTAGACATTGCAGTCAGCTTTAGTTGTGAGTTAAATATTATTTACTGCTAGGCAAAAATGTAAAATGATTTATCAATAAAAGATAATTAAAATGAAAAGTCTTTTTTCTACATTTCATACTCTTTTCTTAATCTAATTTTTTATGATTTTCTCAACTGGAACTTTTCTTTTGCTACATCTTCTCTTACAGACGCTAGAATTATATGCTTAAAATTTATGTGTAAAAATTAGGAACATTCTACCCTTGAATTCTCTTGCCCTTTTTTCTATTATATTCCCTTAACTTAATATGTGGCTTGTATTAGGAAGTTAATAATTTGGCTAAATGTGTTTTAAAATCTGTGATTGAATGAATTGATTCCCGTTATTTTACTAAATGTTTTTAATAAATGTTTAATGTTATTTTGTCTTATTTAATTGTCTGAAAGAATAGAAGATATTGTAATGATATTTCCATTTTGTGAAAGTATTTTATCTTTATTTTGATCTTTTGTTTACTGTTGTGATTGATTTAACACTATTGTCAGTTTTTTATGTGTTGGGTAATTATGTGAAAGCATTCTCTTTGATGCTGCTCTGTAAATGCAGTGAAGTGAAAGCATTCTCTTTGATGCTGCTTTAGAAATGAAGTGAAAGCATTCTGTTGGGTAAGCATTCTCTTTGATGAAGAAATTACACCATTAGAATGGAGAAGAAGTTTAAGTTCATGTCTAAAGTATCATTCAAAAAATGGTAATCTTCTTATATAAAAGTTAATAAATTGAAAATACATTTTGTACAGAATAATCATTTTGTTCATATTATTCATCTATCCTTTATTTTTATGCGTTTCCTCTAAAAATGGAACTGTTCATTCTCTCTTCTTCTTCTTTTTATTCTTCTTCTCTAGTTTTGAAATTTACTCTTCTTCTTCTTCTATTCTTTGGTAAACAATAGTTCTTGTTAGTTATCTGCAAAATCCAAAAAAATGCTGGAGGAGATTAGATTTAAGCATATGGCTTTGTTAAAGATTCTTGATGAATTACAGATTTTGTAGAAGAAAAAATTACTTTAGACCAATCATATGAAATGTACCTTTATTGCTCGTCTTCTACTGCATGTTGATTCTGCTGGAAGAGAAGGTAATATTGTTGAAACTTGCTGATGAATATTCATAGAAAGTAAAATTGTTATTGCAACCACATAAAATTTACCTGTATTGTTGTTGTCCTCTCATTTTGATCTTCTTTTTGTTTTTCTTTGTGCAGTGTGAGAAGAAGATGCAAAAGAGGGATGTATCTGTGTTAATTATTCCATGTATGTGTAATAGGTGCAATAATAAATAAATACAGCAATAAAAAGAAATAACAAACTAAAAAACAATAAAATGTAAGCTTTGTAGATAAAAGTATTAGATAGTATTCACATACCTTATTATCTCCAAAATAAAGATGGTAATAATTCGAAATAAAAGAAAATAAGAATATGAAAGCAGATATAAAAGCAACATTAAGAGTGTAGAGAGAGAAATAAATACCTGCAGTATTTGTACTCCAATGCAACTGGTATTTATAGAGAGATGTCTCAAGTATTGCAAATTTGAAATCTGATTTCCCCCCTTTTTTTTTTGACTCCTTGAAAAACGCTCTTTTTTTAAGTGGGAAAACCCTCTCTTTCTTTTAGGGGGGAAAACCCTCTCTTTTTATTGGGGGGAAACCCTCACTTTGCAATTGATGTGATATAATTAGATTTAAAAATAAGTAAAATACTTTTGACCATAGGATTTAATGCAAAAAGTGTGTACTGTCATTTAAACTATTGGTTAATACATGAGAGTGTGTGTTGGCTGTTGGCATTTGCAAAATTCCCCCTAAATCGCAAATTTGAAAAAAGGGGGGAATTCCCTTTGATTTCCCCCCGAAAAAAACCCAGCTTTTAATGATAGTATAGATTGGTTGTTTCACACAATAGCCCAATATTTATTTTCAAGCATAGTGACTGCAAACATTTGATAACGAACCTCACTTCATTGTCAAAGGCAGATTCAACAAACAGCAAGAAAAATACGCACAAATAAACTTCGATAAAGTATTTTTCATATATACATCATCTACACAATAATTCACTGATACAAAATTTTAGCTGAAGCGACTACACGTAGGGAATGCCAGCACCATAAATATGGGACAAATATAACTTGATGAAAATGAATAAAAATAACTACTATTACGATATCAAAGTCTCGATCTTCTGTAGCAGAAGATCTATGATCTATCAGAGTCTAGTGGTTAGCAGATGTGCAAAACATATACTATTATGCATATATGGGAAGACAGTAACTAAACCTCGATCCTTAGGCGTCGCAGTTCAGACTGAAATGTGGAACTTGAGGTCAGAGTTCGACGAGCAAGGGCCCTTATATCCTCCCTAGAACAGTCCCGCGAAATACGAACTAGCTCCCAAAGGGCTCCTCCGCTGATCATGTCTTTTACATTCACCTCTGTGAAGGTCGAAATTCATATTTTTATTAATGTCTTGCAAAATGCCATATGCTTTGAAACCTAGAAATAATTGGTTCTCAACTACTACCATGCTGTGCGAGGTGGCAGAGTGCAAGCTCAACATGACGCCTGATCAGTGAAGCTTCACTGTTGGCATTTTGTACTATCCACGGTAATGCGCCATCATCTATCAGGAGGGAACGGCCGTGCCTTGATCCTGCAATTGAAGCACCATATCGTTCAAGGTCATGAATCAAATACTGACTGCCTTTGCTATGGTATGAATTCTCCGACTTGTGATTCTTTTTTTATATAAAGCAAAATATAAAGCTAGAGTTCACCTTGACTGGAAGCCCTAGATTCACACTTCGCAAAATTTGCAATACCACGGGCAACTTGAGATAGAACATCAGGATGTCTACATCTCACCATCCCTAATAGAGCTTTGATGCCACCTTCTGACCTCAATCTCATTTGCAGTTTATCTGAAAACGATAGACACAAAGAATGAGAATCAAGAAAATCACTACGAAATATGGATGGTAGGTGGCCAAGGGAAAAACTTTGATGGGCTAAGTCGGTTGAAATGAAATACAGTATGGATCCAATCAGAGCAATGAATGCCAATTCTTGATAATATATGTGATCAGTCCTACATCATGTCATGAGAATGAAAATCTCAAACATTCTCCTCATAAAATCCCATGTGTAGAGTAAAAAATGGATCACCACTAGGATGTTGACAATAGAGCTTATTAAGAAGAAACACACGATAACCTTACCATTGCCACAGAGATTAGCTATTGCTCCAGCAACCATTCTTAGAGTCTGAGGATCTTCTGCATCAGTAGCTGTCATTGCTAACAGACAGATTCCACCTTGGGCCATTATGAGCTCTTGGTTAGCCTCTGAAACCAGGAAAATAATTATAGAATGAGTCAATGTTCAAAGAAATGAAAAAAGAAGCATCAATTAGGTCCTTAAGGTCACAGTTCCACTCTTAGAAACAGAGCAAGTGAAGATATGAAGGAGAGTGGAACTACAAATATTGTTCCAGTGAACACAAAAATACTAACACAACAAACATCTACTATACCATTCATAGCAAGATTAGCAATAGCGCCAGCTGCAATTCTACGAATTGTTTCATCGTCGTATGTTCTAAGGAGCATTAGCAATGAAGTGAGACCACCAGCTTCAACTATCTTTTCCTGATTTCCTTCTGATATGTTCAAAATATGGTCAAATGTAAGTTTCCGACAGTGCCATAGGATTCATCACTATTAAAAACAATAATTGAGGTTCTGATAGGATCATAGGATGGTATAGGGGTGAGCATATGGTGGTTGAACAGACAACCAATGGACCAAACCAAACAACTCATTTTGTTTCTGACAAAAAAAAAAGCTGAATTCCATCTTCAGTTTCGGTTTGACCGAATTGAATAGTACTTTTTTTTCAACATCATCTTGCTGTAAATGTATACTCCTATTTGTCAGTCATTACTATATATCATACAAAATCCTATGATACAAGACTTTTCCAGTAGAATGAAACACAGAAAAATTCGGCAATATCAAAAGGAGAACAACTTTGAGTATTTCAGATGATGCATATGAGAGCAAAAGTGAAAATACCTTCTGCAGCTAAGTTGGCTACCACTTTTACCGCATGTATTTGTACATTAGCATCCTCAGACTGAAGTAATGATAATATCTTTTGCAATCCAACTGTTATATCACGTGGCAGATGAATACAAAAACAAGAAGATAACCAGAAATGATATGATAGAAAGCCATAACCAACACCTTGTTCATGAAGGTTTGTAATAGATGCTCGTTCTCCATTATCACAATCTCTTGACCGCATTTGATTAAGTGGTTCTAAGGAATCTAGACCAAGTAGGGGGTTGGCAGAGTTGGATCCATCTGGATAGCTCCTGACCTGTGGACATAAAAATCAAGAAAAAGTTGAGCCAGTTATTATAGAAGTAATGCTCATGCAGGAAAAACTTAAGGCGCAAACGAAAAGGTTATTACATTTATACGAATGAATTCTTGTTTTATCCAAGGAGATATACTGATGACTTATCTATCAACATTTGAAAATGATTAACACATTAAGCATACCCTGCCATAAATGAATCAACTTTATAATCTAATTCAACCTCTTCAAAACAGAATAGACTGCTTAAGTATTAGTCCTCAAAAAATCCACAACACAATGTACAATTTTATATCAAAGGGCCTCAGCTTCAGATTATAGGACAATCAGAGCAGACACGAACGAGATAACTCTAACATAGAACTATAGAACTATGCAAGGGCACAAAGTATTTGTTATAGTAAGACACTAAGACTGATTAATGTACATTCAACATAATAGATAATTTAAACCACTAAACAAACTAGTAGTCAACATAAGACATACTTGATGAGCTTCAATAGATATTTGTGCCAGTTGACTCCTTAAAACTCTCACTTCTTCTTCTAGTTTCTTTTTCTGACAACTCTCCTCTTCCAGCACTTGATGAATGCTAAAGCCATCAGAGTTTCTACCTGCCAACTACACAACACTAGTTAGTCATAAGTAGCTCATTAAGTACACATCGAAGGATCAACATTTTTGGAGATGAAACCAATTTTACTAATATCATACCTCCATCTTTGAAAATCTATATAGCTGATTTTTTATCTTCTGAATTTCATCTTCAGCTGCTTTTCGTAGACAAACTTCATCCTGAAGCAACCTTTTTAGCTCCGCAACCTTTTCATCACCAGCACCATTGTTAATCTGCGTGAGAGTAACTCAATAACCTCACTGAACTTTGAGAAAGTGGTAACCAAATAAAAGGTATTGTCGTGTTAAAAATTGGAGGGGCAAGTTACCAATACTACAGGATATGATGGTTGCAAACCCAAACTACCTCTGCATTAATTGCATGCTTTTGCTGGTTGATGGTCCACTTCTCCTCAAGCTTCTTAATTGACTCCATATAATCCATCTGACATTTGGTTTTCTCCTCCTAATACAAAAGGTAGAAAAGGGTCACAAAACTAAACAGATCAAGTAGCTTAGATAACCTTTCCAGAGGAGTCAAAAGAGCTAACAGTACTACTGCAAACTAGACTAATTATTTCTGTAGAAATTCTGAACAGTATTCTATGTACAAGGAGATTTTCAGGAGTTCAGAGGCATATGAAGGCATAAGTATACCTCTAAGGCTTCTACGTAATTCCTTTCAGCCTCAGCTACACGTTTCTGTGCTTCCAATCGGATTCTTTCAATCTCATTTTCATAAACCTTTAGCTGCCTTTCATTGTCAGTCATAAGTTTATCAATTTCCATCTCAAGTCTTTTGGCCAAGCTTTTGTAGTCAAATTCTTCCTTAATCTTCAGCATGTTCTCCACTTTCATAGCCTGAGATAAATCAGATGTCCACATATGTTAATGTCAAAATCTAGTTCAATAAACAAACCACTTCTGTCTTTTTGAATTTAAGGTATGCGAGGACTTAAATCTTTTCTTAGCTCTGGATTGCAATGTCTGCTACTAACAACTCACCCTTTGCCCAAACATTATGGTACTTGCAGTCTCTGCTCGATGACGTGGAGATGGACCAATTGTGACAACTAATGAAGTTCTGGATGTCCCTGCAGCAAACCAGAGAACACAAAGTCAGATCAACCAAGTTTAAAACATATCCTGACTCTGTATATACTGTTGGATTATAGGTTAGAACATTGTAAATATGAACAATGCAACCACGAACAGATATACAATACCAATTTTTGGAATAGGTTATGTGAAATTGTGATAATATTGCTTCACAAAGTGTCATGACAAATTACTGAAGTTCTAAGAAATGTATAGTTCAACAGAAGATCACAATATATATTTAAAACAAGCACAAAGGCTGACCTCCAAATGAATCTTTTAGTAGCCTTGTAAGCTTTGAATCTCGAACTGGGACATGAGGACTATTTTCTGCCAAAGCATTTATACATTTCCCTAAGGAACTAAGTGAAAGATTTATAGACTTGGCTTCTTCTAGCATATGACCCTCGCTTCCTTCAAGAAACAATACAAAGCTCATCAGATAAAAAATTCAAATAGTAAACCACAGAACACAATATTAATCAATGAAACGAGTATGATCTTGACGGACTCTTATTTAGTGACAGACAAACAACTATATAGATTCAGCATCAACAAACTCAATCCAAGATCAAAAACTCCAGAGGCAATGCACTCCTGCTATGGCTTAAACTAGGTTAAGAGGAGCAGCTATGAAACTGATGGGGGTGTTAGGTAGAGAGTTTCAAAAGACCTGATTTGTGAATGCGTTCGGAACCAGCAAGATCTACCACGATCAGTTTGCCTTTACGTAGTATAGGAGGCCTCAAAGTACCAATTGAGCGATTCTGTGCTTCAAGACAAAATTCGTCCCTGTCCACTACAGACTTCTTGACATGTACCTATACTATGACATATGAGTTTCATAGCTACAGAGGCCAAAATGAAAAGGCAACCAAAAAATAAAGCACTAAATACTGCTAATATTTACCATCAGAAGGGCGTGACTCCGAGAAGATTCAGTGTTCAGTTTGGTGTTGGCAGCAATCCTATGCGCTTCCCCTAAGCGTAAGAGTTGAATGAAACTTTGCTGGTCTCTGATCTCGCAGACAGTAGCCCCTGGCAAAGAAACATCACCAGTTTTCTGGTCCTCAACAATTGATATATTATCATTTGCTGGGTTCAGTAGATCCTGGATGGATTCCATATAAAGCTACATAAAAAACAATAGTTATAAATTAGATTAGCATTTAATATTATAAGGATCTTCTAGAAATAAGAAAACTGAGCAAAGAAAGATGTTCATAATGATGGAACCAATATTGAAGGATGTAGGTAGCCTGTGCAACCTGCAGGAATGAAACTGAAATAGAATCAGTCTCAGGTGAGATGTTTGCAAGTATATCCTCCATCGCACGAACCATTATACCCCGAGCAGAGGTATCTTCATCACCCAATCGGCCAACAGTATACGTCTTCCCAGTTCCGGTTTGACCATAAGCCATCACTGTCCCATTGTAACCCTCTAAAACGCTCTAGGAAAGAAAAGAAACAGCACAGAATTAATAATCAAGAGAGAGTTCAAAACACCTTATCTATACACGAAATATAACAGATGAAAAAGAAAAAAAAAGAATTCCATTACAAAGCGTACTCTTTCAATCTGATGATCGATATTAAGCAAAAAGATGTCCAAGATAGGAATATTAAACATGAGCCAAATGCTGACAAAAAAATAAATAGTTATAATTAAACCTATCCATATGTACTCCTCTGTAGGCCGTGAATATCCAGGAATACCAAAAATACTCTCTTTCAGCTCAACAAATTTGCTCTAGAGTTCAGAATGAAATGCTCAAAATTTGAGATAATAATAAAGCTCTGCCACACTCACCTCAACAACAGGTTTGGCAACAACTTCATAGACACGCTTTTGTGACGCAAATTCAGTCAGGACTTCATCAAACTCATAAGTATCTGAATCCCAATTGTTTTTACGAAGTTTCAACCTTTTAAGCTGTATATAAATATGTGTACAGAAAATGCATCAAAGCTTGTAATAAGATATAGAGCTAAAAGTTGAATATCAGAGCTATATATAAAGATTAAAATTAGCTCTAAAACCTCTGGCTGCAAATCCACACAATCAGCAAAATCTGCATCTGCTACCAACTCCTCAGTATTTTGAGGTCGCAATCGTACAGCAACTCGGACTCTTCCTGAAACTGCCCAAGTAGCATACAATAATCAGATTTAGCCTCCTAAAATGTTATATATTCCTCCAGTGCTTTATCAGGTCTAAAAACATAAAGAGGCATAGAAGTCAAATAGTTCGCTAACTCATAATAGTTATACTAGTATAAGGGATCACTAATTGATTGTATATCTATTCTAGTAATGGTCTATCCACTTTATAAATATTTCTACAAATTCCAAAGAAACAACACGCTAATTTAACCATGAAAATCTAGAAAAGCTCTCTGATACGATCAAAATTCCATAATGATCTCTTGGCAATCAGGTGCGCAACCTTTTTTTCTACTGTCAAAATTGTAAAATAGTTTACCTCCTCAATTAATATTTTCTGGCTACACCAGGACAGGGAATATCCCGGTAAATGTAGGTTTGTGTAATGTAAATGCTATTGCCTCGTTATCTTCCACGCGGCATCCCAGACCACATAATTGTAGAAGAAGCTAAAGTCATCACCAATCTTAGTTTTCACTTTGCCAGAAAATCACATCACATTTTCATAAAATATCATCTAGCCGTCTTACATTTTCACTGACGTTCTTCAGCTGGATCCTCGCCGAATTCAAACTATAATTGCTAGAACTATACATATGCACAAGCAGTAAAAGAGAAAATGCATATATCACAGATAGGCGCACAAACAAAAGAGCTCCAAACAATTAATTCATTATAATTGAAATAAATTAAGTCAGCAGATTGAAATTCAAAACGAGCTCGAAATGATGAGGTCGAGCTAGCAACTTCCACAACTAATCAGATCGCAATAGAAAATAAAATGGTGAGCAAGAACAAGCAAACACAAGTCACCGGAATCAACGGCGACGCCACTGCGGCGGACATTTGACGGCGGGAGCTTTGATTTGAATGAAGCGGATGTGCGAAGATTTGCGCCGTTTCTGTTAGCTCTAGCTGCAGCCATTTCTGTCTCTAAATTTTCCTTTGAGGGAAATAATTTAAACGACACAGAAGCAGCACAAAAAGTTAGCAAAGTTATGGCCTAGAGGAGCAGGGACTTTTCGGTCATTTGATGAGTGCGCGCTTTAAGTTGATTAGTTGAATACGCTAAAGTGGGGGGGCAATGTTTTAAAAACCGGACCGGCGAGCGAACCGGCGAGGCTACTGGTTCACCGTTCAACCGGTTGAACCATCGGTCGAACCATTTTACTGTAGCATTTATATATATATATGAGTATATAATTAAATACATATTTATTATAAAACACTTGGTTTCAAAACATGTAAATAAACAAGCATTAATGCAATATATAATTTAATTTTAAATAATATAGAGATATATAAGTATTATATAAAACATATATATATCAATTCTTAACGAGTAATACTAGTAATGTAAAAATACATATTCATATGTTCATTATACTATGTATTAATTTTCATGTTATGAACACTTCTCCCATTATATATTCTTGTTATTTTATTTTCAATCTAAGCATTAGTAATTAAAACTTTATTTGAAAGTTAATTAAGATTTATTAATTTTAGTTATGATATAAAATATGTATATAGCTTTTAATTATAAATATACAATTAGTATATAGTTGATAGTTGATATAACGTGAAGTAGTACATATTAACAAAACAAACTACATCCCACATTGAAAAAGTAAAGGCAAAAGATTGTAAAAGATGACTATAAAATAAACTTTTCATCCCATATTGAAAAATGAAAGAACAATCTTGTAGAATACTTCTATAAAAGAAAGACACAAATGATTTTTTAAGCTAGTTTTTATAAATTCATATGCCCAATACAAGTATTGGTTAATATGAAATGAAAGTTTAGTGTAAATTTTTTTTTAAATTGATTTTTAATTCATTTTTAAAAATCAAAAAATTTGGTAACCGGTTCGACCGGTTCCCGGTTTTCGGTCCAATCGGCCGGTTCACCCGGTCCAAAACGGTTCAATGCTCCACTGGTTTTATATGGTGAATCGGGCCGGAGAGGTCACCAGTTCGCGGCCGAACCGGTCCGACCGGCCGGTCCAAACCGGTTTTTAAAACACTGGTGGGGGGTATGGATTCCAGACAAAGCCGGTAATTTGGAAGTTTCCGCTTGTGGTAAATTTTGGGTATAAATTAGTCTCTCCGTCCTAGATAATTCGTCTCAACTGGATACGGATTTTAAAAAATATAATAAAAAGTGAATTGAAAAAGTTAGTGAAACGTGGATCATATTTTTATATATTAGTTTTATAATAAAATATGAGTAGGAATGAGTTAATGGAATATGAGGTCCACTACCAAAAATAGTAACAAGTAAAATGAGACAAATTATGTGGGACGGACCGAACTGCAAAAAAGGGACAAATTATCTGAGATGGAGGGAGTATTCAATACTATAATCAACATTATGTACTACTTACTCCTTCTCTTCCAAGATAAGTGGATTTCTATTTAAAATGTCCCACTATAAGTGATCAATTTTCCTTTTTAGAAAAAAAAAATCATCTCTCTTAACTTTATTCTCTCTTCACTCCTCTATTTTTCCCTTTCCCATACTTTACTCTCTCCACTTTAACTATTTAAATATCAATTCCTTAAATCACGTGTCTAAAAGAAGTGTTTCGCTTATCTTAGAACAGAGATAGTATTATACCGGATGGGGGAGTGATCAATTGCTAATTCATCATTTTATTGCTAACTAGGATTTTAGAAAACGTGTGGTCTACAATTTACCACGTGTAATTTTTGTTTTTATTAATTAAATCGAAAAAGATATTAAAAAAAACTCCAAATTAGGATTTTTGATGAAAATGTCAATATAGTGTTCCGAAAATACCAACACAATGTTTTAAGAATGTTAACCCATTGCTTATATTGACATTCTACATGTATTATATTGACATATTTTATATAGTATGTTGACATTTCTGCTTGTACGAAAAAATTAAAAAAAATTGAAATTTTTTTCAAATTTTGACGTCGGAACATATGCATGTATGATATTGTTGGAATCCATATTAAATTATCTTTAATTTGATATATGTTATATGAATTTAAAGTTTTGGGATTTCTTTTAAAAGTTAGTTATAACTAAACGTAGTTAATTGACATTAATACCCCTATTGATATTTTTTGGAATTAATCTATGGCCTTATTGACGTTTTTCGTTGATCGTATTGACATTTAGAGATTAATGATCTAAGTTCTTAATTTGAATATCTAATGACTATTATTTAGTTGTAGTTAATAATTAAGTTATAGCTTAGCAATATATCACTCCTTGTACCGGATGAGTAATAAAATTATTACGTATTTACGATGATAACCCTTTCCATTATCTCCACGTACCTCAAGCTGCCTTAAAAGAAGAGCGAGAATCTAGGGAAGTCTTCCCTTTCCGTCACATTATTAAATTTTACTCCGTATATCAATTATTACAATTTTTCAGATTTTAATTTTATTTTAAATTACTTGCAGCATAGATATATTGAAAAATAATTAAGTAGATATCTTAATTGGTTACACTGGATTCTAAATAACTACTGAAACACAAAAAATGGGACAGCAAGCAAGAAGTGAGTAATCGGAGAAGAAATAGCACTAAGCCACTAACTAACTATATCCACCTCGTGTTCCTAGAGTCCTACACCGCCCAAGGCTAACATTATTCACAAAAAGCAAGAAATGCATAAACAATAATTGAACTGTCTTGTCCCTATCCAACAGAGTCTTCTTGGGTGTCATCATCTCCCTCCATTTCAACGTCAGTGGCGGCTCCCTCTGTTTCAGCATCCGATGCTTCTCCACCGCCATCTTCGTTATCGCTGCAATCTTCGGTGTCAGAATTATAATCCACTCCCCTTTCAGATCCCACTCGATCATCACTCTCAACAACCCGACTAAACTGCTCCCTCAAATCAGGCGCCACTATGCCAATCATCTCACTGAGTGCCCGCCGTTCCTCGTGGTTCCGTCTGGCAGCGGCTTCCAGCTTGGTGGGCGGGATGTGTTGGCTCTCTGCAACGACACTGCTGGAATCATGTGCAGCTGCAGCACATTCATTGTCTTCTTTCGTCCCACTCGCTGGTGACGACTCGTTCTCTCCGTGAACCGAAGGAGCTGTGCTGCAACCCCAGCTCCCAACGGCTTCGGAAGCCAACAGGTCTGCCGTATTGATAGTCCCTCCGCCTTCTGTGTCTTCTATTCGTTCATCCTCACCATCATGGCGACCTTGTGACCGGGAAGTGTTTTGATCGTGTTCTGGTGTCTCTTGCTCGTTGGTGCAGTTATCAACCTGCATCGCATCCACATCTGGCGTGCTGCACCTATTCAGATCGATGTTCTTGCCACTCTGAAGTTCCAGGCTTTCCGTCTCCAGAACTTGCTCGGTTTCAGCAGCGCCACCTTCCAAGAGTTGGGGTGTGCCGACGCCTTCAGTTTCAGGAATTTGCTCGGTTCCAATGGCATCTCCACAAGAGAGGGGTGCCGTGCCAATGCCATTGATGTCAGAGCCAAACCCACCCTTGGCCTCGTCATCACACTCAGCACCGCCAAATTCTACCTCTTGTGTTTCTTCGCCCTGTTCCTGGGTTTTGGCATTGCAGTCATGCTTCTCTGTTACACTTGCTTCATCACTCGAAGACACAACTTGATCCATGTCAAGGAAAGGTCCCATTTTAGCCTTCCCGTTGCTTTGACAAACCCCATCCTTGTCTCTCACTAGAGATCCAGTTTCTTTGCCATCGACTGGATTGAGATCAATATCATTTGATGTTGTCTCATTGTTCTCTTCATCTTCTAGTGTCCTTTGCATTGCTTTAAGCTGTTCTTGCTGCTTCACAAGCAGCACTGATATCTCCTCTGTTGTCGAATAGAAAGCACGTAGCTGTGTTTCACTGCATTAAAATTATCATGGCATTAACAAACTTCGAAATGATGACAAATACAGCATCGCATCAAGATCCCATAGATATAACATTTGTTGAATCTATGTTGTGATTTATTTAAACTTCCTGCTCTCTAGAAAAAAGTGCTCAGTATAAGTTGATCAGTACTGAAATCCGTCAAAGATTATTCTATTCTTACCGGAGCATAATTCTTTCCCTAGCGCCTTTTAGCCGACGCCTTTCAAAATCAAGATCCCGCATTGCAGCACTAATCTCAAGTTCAAGAGCAGACACCTTTGACCATGCTTCCTCACGAGCTGCCTGCTACAGCAGCAAGAGAAACTCAGTTTGAGAAGCATAGAACTCATCAATCACCTCTGCTTAAATAAATGGTCTCATACAGAAAATCCCCTACCTTCTCACGTTCAAGTTCTTTCCTCAGTCCTTTTCTTTCATGTTCCAGTTCTTCAACCCTCTAAAACACAATGGCAGAATATAAGAAAAATATCGAACAGGTAACAAGTTCTGTTATGTAGCAGACAATAGGGAGGCAAGCAATAGTAAAATTACTTTTATAGTGCTGGCAGATGCTTGCTGTTCCTGATGGATTTGACCCTCCAATTGACGCACTTTGTTCTCAGAGTTCACTAACTTTTGCCGTGCATCTTCCTGCCATTAAAACAAGCAATATTAAGGCAAGATACTGATATACCTAGGCAAGATGCAGAATAACAAGGGAGGATGAAATATACCAATTTGGACCTCATTGTTTCCACCAATGTACAATTTTCCTTCTCAGCCTCCTGGATAATCACTTCATGAATAAGAAATGGCCATACATGAAAAGCCAGAGACTTATAGAGCTTATTATTATTATCTATACCTGAAGCTTATTTATAACGTCTTCTTGCTCCTTCTCTCGTCTCGTAGCAGTTTCCGATACTCGTTTCAGTTCCTCCATTGCCTCTACCTGTACTCTTTGTATTGCCATTTTCATATTTTCCAAAGCTTTCTCTCGCTCTTCTCTTCTCTGGTCACGCTCTTCATCTAGTAGTATTTTCAACTCTGATATAGAGGCCTTCTGGCTGAATGATTAAAAGATTAAGAAGCATCTTTAGAACATACTACCTCCGTCCACAAAAAATAGACAAAGATGAAAATGGCACGAGTTTTGATGTGCAATTAATAAAGTAAAGAGAGATATAGGAAAAAGTAAGAGACGAGAGAGAGGGAAAAGGTAGTGGAATGAGTGTTAGTGGATTGCGGAGTCAACATTATAAATGTGTAGGATTATTAATTGTTGAAAACTTTCCATATTTAGACTTGTCTAATTATGGTCGACGGCCCAAAATAGCAAACTAATCTATTTTTTGTGGACGGAGGTAGTATGACACAAACTAGTCATACCCAATGATTCTTGATAACAAGATGTTTATATATTAGACATGCATTCAAAATTGCACAAAGATTTTTAATAATGCCTCTCTATATGCCTAGTAACAAGAAATAGCAAGACTTCAGCCTGAACTCTCTGAATAGGAAAAAAAGATGGCAAAGGATAAGTAGAAGAACATCAGCAGTCAACGATCGAATGCTTCTTTATGTAGCTCTGAGTTGAATTCCTGAACAGTTTAATGGACTGAGTAATGTGTTTAAGCAATGACTGCAAGGAGCAAAAAGGGGCTATCTGGATGGCTTAACTTTTCTCTTATATGTGCATAAGTTAATAAGATACACTTCTTACCTAGTAATTATTTCATTGGCTTCAGTGCATGACTGCATAGATGCACTAAGTCTTTCATTAAGGTCCTCAATCCCATGTTTTTGCTCAGCAGACATTCGATTTAGCTCAGCTAATTCTTTGTCTTTAGACTCCAAAAATTGGTTCATCTGACTGAGTTGATCTAGAAAAGAATTTGATACAGATTCTTTCAACTCCTTCATTTCCTGCATAAGAAAATAAAATCGCTGATTGTAGGTACTGGTGTATTGCCCAAAATCAAATATTTGAGACCGAGTAATGCAAATGAATTAATGAATTAACAAGAAATCGAAGTTCAGAAAGAAAAAGTGAGTCAAAAATGTTAGCTCATTGTTGTCAAGAAACAATAGCGCTGACAAGCAAAGGTATATCATGGCTCTCCTACCAATAGGTAGGGGGTTCGAGTCACCATGGGGGTGGGTAGATGGGGAACCATTATTGGTCCTCTTTAGAAGAAAGGAAACAAAAATTAAGCAAAGGCATGTCATGGCTTCAGCTTATAGTGCAAGATGTTGAATTGCCAAATCAATCTGAATACACCAAGACAATTTCAATTATAAAGGATGGGAAACAAAACAGGAACAAGTAAATAAAAATGGACTCCTTCTAATCCAATGTGAGGGGTATTTGAGTTTCTTGATGTAAAAAAACTGAGGATCTTCTGTGAACAACTATATCGCAGATGATAATTAATACTGTGGCGAGGATTACAGAGACATGAAAGAACTCAATAAACAGAAAAAAACGACATACAGTATCATGCTTCTCAGTAGCTGCACGACTTTCACTGCGTAAGGATTCAACTGTTGCAACTTGATCTTCCAGTTGCTTCCGGAGTTCCTACACATACATCCAACATTCAAAACATACATAACGATACCACATAACTTTATAGATGTGAACGACTAAAAGTTGAATACAGTCTTCCATTAGTTTAGAAATTGATGAAACAGTACGGAAATTGGTAAAGTAGCAGCTCATTTAACTACCATATTTGATCTTTGAAGGCTGCGAAAATCGTCAAGGGAGAGTGGACCATCAGAAGCTCCTATGCCAATTCCTTTCAGTCTCTTGTTATCAGCACAATATTCCTCTTCGAAAATAAGTAAGTAATAAGTAATGCAGTACCATAAACTTAATGTTTAATGCAATCTACAGCAATGTTTACATAAAACATGAATCTATGATCTGGACAAAAAAAAGTTACCTGGTTTTCTCTTCAGAGATCCACCATCAGTCAGGCAAGAGGATTTCTGGACTTCACGATATACAAATGCAAAAGCAAGTTCTGCAAACATGCAGAAGGTCGCTCAGAAAAAAGTTTTAAGAAAATCATATGGACGACACATACACTAAAATATTCTCTATTTCTCTTACAACACTAATGTACCAGAAAGATCAAATGTTAAATTAGGAAAACAGTACTTTGCGGCATTATACTTCTTAACTAAAAGTAAATCATGTATGCAGCATCAAAGTACAGAACTTGCAGGCAATAATCTCAAGATAATGGCAGGTCAGCTTATATAATTGCATTGCTGGAGCATACAAGAATGGAGAAAAATTAAAAACCCAAGAAAAGCTAGAGATATGAACTGCACATTCCAGAATAAGGGTATAAATAATTGAGATAGTATTGCCATCAACTCTACCATGGTGCGGAGCAAATGCTATTGAGATAATGTCGCCATGGCGTAGCTTCGCTTCAAAAGTATTTTTGTTCAGTCTCTCCGAGTTTAAATATGTCCCATTTGTGCTACAAAAAACTAAGAAGCATCAGAATATTTTTATCTCAAATTTATGAACGTGTCCCTGATAAGATAACTCACCTAGAATCTTTCAAGAACACGGAACAGCTTGCCAATTGCTGTTCTGTATCTCCAGTAGCAATCTTCTTTCGGTATATCTTGCAATGATTAGCACTAACTGCTGGTGCAATGATCTGAAAACGCGTATCATCTACTAGCCGACCAATGCAATGTTCGTTTGAAGTTAGAAGCATATTCATGCCCTGATTTACCAAAACTTGAATCAGCCAGATTCTTAATAAGTGGAATCAGGATCACTGCCGATAGAATATGAACACGAATGCATACAATAACATCTAATCCACAAGTCTTAAGGACTAGATTAGAAGGCAGCATATAAAAAATGTAACCAAAACCATAGCAATAATCATGTACTACATATTGCAAACGAAATTAGTCCTGGAATATAAAGGAGAGGTCCCAGACTAATTATGAACATTGCCAACTAATTATAGACATAACACTCTCCATAACTGCAAGTAACATGCTAATGTGATCTTAAAATGCAGACAATAGCCTTTTAGAAGTACAACAAAGATGAAAGCAAGCAGTTTATACGATTAACATGGAACTATAATCAAAACCGGGCATGAATTTCAACTGACCCTGTATCATCAAACAAGAAAAAAGAGACCTGATTGCGCTTGCGCGCCTTCTCAGATATGGCCGTGAGCACTCCCCAAACACCGGGATCAGAGTACTGAAGCGGCTGAGCGGCAATTTTGGCCGCCACCGATGATATGAACTCTTCAGCGGTCTGCAGATTTCTCAAAAGCGGAGTGTTACCGCAGTTGTCGCCGAGGCGCATGGAGGGGGAGTTGAGGGCTGAGTGAGGGCTGGGCTTATCGGGCCTCGGAGTTGACGAATTCTCGTCTTCGTCGGCCATATCCCCAAATGAGAGTGAAAAGGGCTTCGATTTGGCGCGGATTTTGAAAACCCTAATTCTATTTCTGTAGCTGTGGGTTTAGCGTATGAGGGAAGCCGACGAATAATTTATTACTCCTACTCCTAATATTTTCACTTTTCGAATTATTTTTGTATAGAATGAATTACGCAAATGGACTCAACTATGCATTTACATGCAAAAGGTTCCTAAACTTTAAAAATATATAATAATATTTGTGGTATTTTTTCATTATTCTCACAAATTTGCATAAAAAATGCCTTCATTATTCTATCTTCTTACTTCACCTTCTATCTTCTTACTACTATTAATATTCTATGTAAACGGTTCTATTAGACTTTGACTATTGTGAACCCTGTTTTTTTAGTTATATCTCCTTTGAAATTAAAATTTTATCAATTCCAATATCATTTTGGTTGCTTGAGTATATTGTTGCTGCTTTAATAAATGTTTGCTTACTAGTTTATTGTTGCTAACTACGTGGAGCTATTGTAGGCTAATTGTTTTGGTGAAAGTAATATCCGAAAGAGGTTCCACTTTCATTCCACTCCATCTCACTACCTTATCCATCTTTTGTGCTTAACTTTTTGTGGGTTAAGTTTTATGTCTTCTGTGTTTAGTATTCAAAAACAAGTCTTACACCATCCCGACCATTTACCCCAAACTCAAGTCTATTTTCGAGTATACATCACACCATTTTTGAGTTTTTATCTAAATTTTTTTTTGCAATATCACCATATTTGGTGTTGTTTCACAAAAAACACCAAAAATGAATTTGAGTTTGGTGTATAGTTGGAAAAGATTTCTACACCGAAACTCATTTTTAGAGTATGGTTGAAGATGGTCTTACTGAGTATTTGCATGGTCTATTTGTAAGAGCATCCACTATAGGTGGATGCTTTTTGGTGGACAACTTTTTTTTTTGTCCATAGCCCCATTTTATTTGTCCACAGCCACAAAAAAAAGTGTCTACAGCAATAGTGGACACTTTTTGGTGGACAAATTTCACTTTATTTTATTTGTTTTATATTTTAATTCAATTACAATTAAAATTATCGGACTATAAATAATTAGAGAACGAGATAATAATAAAATTAAAAAGTTCGATGAGACCCAATATTCGTTGTATTCATGGATACCGGAAAATTATACAACGAACATTTAAAAAAAACATACAAAAACAAATAAAAACACCGCCACCATCTACTCGGTGGCGGAGTCGGAATCCGGTGCCTCATCTTCGTCGCCCACTCCCCCCGGCGCCGCCGCCCTTGCCCCCGCCGCCCCCGGCGTCGCCCCTGGACCAGTCAGCCCCAGATTCTCTATGATCCTACACATCAGCTCATAGTATATCGCCTTAGTGATCGGGTCGATGGCCGACTCGTAGAAACGGCAGTTATCTTGCAGTTGTTTCATCAACTGCACATTCAGGTTCCTGTTCAAGACCACATGGGCCCCATGGTCCACGGACTGAGCTCCAGAAGGCGCCCGCGCGTCTCGCGATCCAGACGCGGCCGCCGAGTAGCGGGAGGAACCTGCAGACATCCGGGCGCTGCGGATACTGGCCTTCTGCCCCGGAGGGCGTGAGCGCCTGGTGTGTGTATCAGAGGACTCCTCCACTTGGGCGTCGTTGAGGTCGATTGATTGTCCGCCGCTGCTGCTGCTGTAGTGCCCGGCTCTAGGGGTGAGCAAAATAACCGAAAACCGAATATTCGAACCGAACCAAACCGAAATTTTGAAATTCGGTTCGTTTTTTTCGGTTCGGTTCGATTTTAAAAATACAAAAATTTTGGTTTTTCGGTTCGGTTCGGTTTGGACGAAAAAAAAATCGAAAAATCGAAAAACCGAATTATATTTTAAATATATTATTATATATTTTTATCCTATTAATTTAGTATATTATATCATATATATAACATATATTCTTCTAATATATTTTTATATAATAAATATTATATATATTATATTAATTTTATATTATATATATTTATATCTATTAGTATATATAAAATAAAATAAATTAGATATATTAAAATATACTATTTTTTTTCGATTTTTCGGTTTTGTTTCGAAATTTTGGTTTTTTTGGTTTAGTTCGGTTTTTTAAGTTCGGTTTTCGGTTTTTGGTTTTTCGGTTTTTCGGTTCGGTTCGATTTCAATTTTAACCTAAATTCGGTTTTTCGGGTTCGGTTCGGTTTGGGCGAAAAACCGAACCGAAATGCACACCCCTACCCGGCTCTGTTGCGTCTATTGCGCTTCGCCGCGTGACCCTCGGTCTCCTCTGCACATATGGCCTTGAATTTCGGGCAGTTCTCGAGAACGAGAAACTCCTCCCAGTGGTTGAACTTAGGCTTATATAGCACGTTGTATTGGGACACAGACAGAGCCTTCACGTCGGTGGCGTTGCGGCCACTCTCAGCGGTGAGAAGGTTGTTGCCGTAGATGCCCGCGAACTTCTTGGTGGGTGTCAGAATCCTCCCAAACTTTTTCCGAAGTTGTTCCGCGTCACGCGGTTTGGCGCCTCTCGGCTTGAACTCATTGTAGGTCAACAAGACGCGCTTCCAAAAGCCGATCTCGGTCTGATCGGTGCCAACACAGGGGTCTGATGTGACGGCATCACATGCCCTCGCCACAGCAATCGACTCGTCTTTGGTGTAGTGCCCGCCCCGACTTGTTACCGCCGTTGCCGCTGCCATCCCCGTCGCCGTCGCTGCCGCCTCTCCCCCCACCACCGTTGCCGCCGCCCCTCCCACCACCACCGTTGCTGCCACCTCTCCCACCACCGCCGTCGCCGGTAGATCTCGTCGGCGGGGTCTCCGGTAGGCCCGGACTCATCAGCCCCATCATCTGCTCCAGTGTGAACCTATCGAAATCAAACAAAGGAGTCTGGGTGCGCTGGAAAGAGTGAGAAGGGGTATCCGGTCGCGGATGGTTGGGCGAGTCCATAGTGGGTCGATAATCTCCAAACGCCGAACGATCCAAATTCCTCTGATGAGAAGACTGACCCCGATATTGGCTTTGTTGCCACCGCGGGGATGTCGGTGACCACGACTGGAATGGAGGGGGACTGGGACTCGATCCCCACAGCTGAGATGGCTGGGAAGAAGGATAGTATCCGTATCCCGATTCTTCCGTGCCGGGTGAATCTTCGTCTCTCCCGTGCATTTGGTAAAATCTAGGGTTGTGAAATTGGGGGTGGAGTGAAAATGGGTGTGGAGTGGAAAACAAATTGGGTGGGGTATTTAAATAAGCCAAAAAATTTAATTACAAATTCGAACTTAAAAAAAAAAAAAAGGGAAAAGCCGGCGACCGCCGCGGCGGTTTCGCCGCGCAATAGATAGGCGCGGCGGCCGCCGCTTTTCTCTCTCATCCGGCCCGTCCTCGCCGCAAAGCCGGCGATGGCCCTTCCGCCCCAACATTTTCATCCGCCCGCGGGGCGGACGCGCCCCCCCTATAGACCGCCGCGGCGCGGCGCCCCTATAGTGGTTGCTCTAAGAGCAACTCCAAGGGGAGAAGGTAAATAAAAAGGGTATATCATGTTTATACCTTCTCAAAAAGTGCAATATACCTTCTCAAAAAGCAATCAACTCCAAGGATGAAAGGTATATTGAAAAGGTAAATAGGCATATTGTTGAGATTTTGCTGCTTCTCTCTCCCGTTTCTCTCTCCCGCCAATCTTAAAATCAGTTTTTTCCATTTTACCTTCTCTTCTATGGAGAGGTAAAGATACCTCCTCAATATGGGAAAAGGTATTTTACCTTCCCATTTACCTCCTCCCTTGGAGAGTGTTTTTCCATCAAAAAAAGGTAAATTTGGCGGTTATCATTGTTTACCTTCTTATTTACCTCCTCCCTTGGAGTTGCTCTAAGGATTATATCTCTAAACCAAGTCCTTGTAAAATACACTTCTCTTGCTTACTGCCATATCTCATACACTCTAGGATATAGCTAATAGCTCAATGAAATAAATGAATATAAACAAATTGGTGTATACAGAATTAAAATTAGAGATATTGTGACTTGCCGGCAAGAAAAAGTGAGAGAAATTGCTTCGACCAACAGTATTCAAAAGTATATGTTTGTTAATTTTAATATTGAACCTATTATGCAGCGATTCAAGAGAAAAGAATAGAAGAGAAATACTCCTATAATGAAATGATTGTATTTAACTTTAATAATGTAGATATATTATTTAATTTTTATATACTCCCTCAGTCTCATAAAAATAGACAATACTTTCTTTTTCATCTGTCCCATACAAATAGTACATATCTATTTATGGTATTTTTTTTCTCCTTACCTTTTACTTTATTATTTATGGACCCCACTATCCAATACACATTTTCAATTACCTTTTCTCATTCTCTTACTTTACCAATTATGCATAATTTGTTAGGATCTTCGACTACAACATTAGTTTGATATTGTCTGCTTTGGGCTCGCGCGGATTTGTTTTTGAATCATTCCCAAAAAGCCTCAAACTAATTGGGATTGAACAGGAATTATATACACCTTCCACCTTCCCTCCCTCATCTGATGTTATTTGGGGTTGGATAAGAATTATATACCCCTTCCAACTTCCATCCCTCATCTGATGTGGGATGGGTTTGTAACCCAACAAACCTCCCCTCAAACGAAGACCACATCGGGAATGTAGTCGACACAAACATAGGTCGTTCCAGCCCTGGCCCCTGGGTCATCTTGTTAGAGTTTGTATACTAGAAATCACCTTTCGAGTGATTGAATACTGTTAAAACTCTTATTTTATTTTCCAAATGAATAAACGTATTATTTTTGTCATAATGTTGTTATGTTTTACAGTTAATGGATGTTTATTGCATATTTAAATGTATAAGTAACTTAACAAAGTCTAAGTCTTTGTTTTAGTAGACCGGTTGTGGGCGTCGTCCACTTTAAGGTAACACGGTCAGTTCTAAACAAAGAAAAAGAATAATTTCACAACCTAGATAGGCTTAGACTACCTATCGTGAAAGGTTGCAATGTCAGTCCGATTATTTCTAAGCCTTACTGAAATAAGATGACGTTGGTGTGGTATAGCACTGAATGGATCTAACAGCGAGACAGTCTTTATGCTATCTACTGAAAGACGAGGTCTCGTAAATTATTTCTCAATCAATGTACGTTAGCATTGAGCATACGGTATTGATCGTGCACTACTTTGACTTACCAAATGGTGCGGGTTTTTCGCAACCCAATAAGCCTGGTATATTGGGTAGTGGTGATTAGTATCTAGCTGTGCAAGGATTGCTATTATGTTGAATCGTGCGCGAGGTGAGTCTCGTTTGATAACATCCTCAAGAGAGGCTTGAAATAAGGTTTTATTATTCGGAACCTAGCTAGTTGGAGTTTAATTACTCTATGAATAATAAATAAGATTTTCTTGTTGAGTCCTCTCTTGAAATAAATAAGATATTAATTAATTAAGTCCATAGCAGACAATAATTAATTAATGGATGTTTCTATCTTAAGCGCGGAAAATAAATATAAAGTATTGGAAACCCGAAGTACTTATAATTTCGGATTTGGATGGGGAGTGCAGTATTACTTATGTAGTGGCTGCTCGTAATATTTCAATTTTAGCTTATATTAAATTGGGTTTAATTTAATTAGAAAAAGCTAATTGGAGGAGCCCATATCCAAAGCCTTTCATAGATCCCTGACTGGGCCCAATATGTAACTTATTATAAATAGGAGAATAAAGGAGACAGAAAATACACTTATTTTTTCTCAAAATTTTCGGCCCCTACTTCTTGTGGTAGTCGAATTTCTCTCCTATGGGGGAAAGGATTTCTGTCTTCTCTATTTAAGTCCTAGTGCGCTGGTGAGATCAGCTCACCCTGATATCAGTTCGCAGTCCGGGAACCAGTCAGAAGATCCGTGGTTTTGTACTGAAGATCTTCACGAGGAGAAGGCGCTAGCTATCTTCGATTCTTTGGAGAATCATCAAGGTATAATGGTTGAACCTTAGAAAAACATGTTTTAGGTTTCAATTAATTTAAAGCGTGTTATTATTTGAGTTATGAGCATGATACATGTGATAATTACGCGAATAGAATTTGTCTAAATAATCCGCTAAATAGATCTGAATTATTATGTAATTGATTTATGTGAGCGCTTCCGCTGCCAACCCCTTCACATCTAGGGTCCGACTCTAACCCGAGTCTTTCAGGGCCCGACCCTACGCAGTCGACACGAACATGGGTCATTCCAGCTCTGCCCCCTTGGTCATCTAGGACCCGACTCTAACCCGAGTCTTTCTGGCCCGACCCTAATTAGGGCTCATCCAGGCCCCGACCCATAGCCACATGTGCTCTGATACCATTTGTTAGGATCGTCGACTGCAATATTATTTTGATATTGGCCGTTTTGGATCAAGCTTGCACCAATTTATTTTTGGATCACTTCTAGGGGTCGGATAAGAATTATATGCACTTTCGAATTTTTCATATTCAACCAATTTGGATTGGATGATTGGATGAGATTTGTAACCCAACAAAATTTACTACTACTATGTTGAAAATTTTAGTGGGATTAGTGGTTTACATAATTTTGGAATGAATGAATTGAAGGCTCCTGCCAAAAAGCTGACATGACAAAACTCTTACATTTACTACTACCATAACTGCATCATCACTCTCTCTCTGTATCACACACGCGCAATGTGCAGCAGCATAAGGGGAGGTGGCCGCATGCTTCTCTTTCTTCTCCAATTTTAGTCGGTTTCATTTGGCATTTCTTTTTTATTTTTTATCTTTTATCTTTTATCTTTTTGCCATTCAGTTCCAACATAAATGACACATGATATATGACACAGTATAACCACATCGCTCTCTGTCTTCTTTTTTCTCCTGGGTCGTGACCATCATGTTTAACACTATGTGTCTCTATTAATAAGAGAAACAGCGTGTGTCGTGTGTTCAGAAGTGCTTTACACCTGTTCCTTACAGACTACAGTTGCGGTTTCAGAGCTCCCACTGTTGGAATTGACATCAAACCTTTGCCCCTTTTCTCTTTCTTGGAATTCCCGGAAATGTGATTATATTTATAATTATTGAATTGTCCATGTATTCTCAACCACTCACTGCGCCTATTGCTATTGCCATTGCACCTCCTCCTCCAGGTTCCTCTCTCTCTCTCTCTCTACACACGTCCGAGTTGGGTGATTAGGATTGTTTATAATGTTTATGTGTTTGGGTTTATGAAGGTGAGGAAAAGCTCAATCTCGATCTTGAAATTGGGAGCTCTGCATGTGCAAATGCAATTGAAGGAGGGTTGAAGCAAGTCAAAATTGAACGTTTATTCAGTAGGGATCAGTTTGATGAGCTTTGCAACCAAATTTGTATCCATAATTCGATAGTCTATGGTTTTCCGGTGGCTTTTCACCTCCTCCTTCCCATATGGATTAGTGTTTTTAACTCTTTAGGCCCTGCCATTTACAACATTTACCCCACCTGTGAGTGCTACTTCTTCTGTTTCTTATTTGGGGGTTTTTGTTCTGTATGCAGATGGGACTTTTGTGAATTCGTTTTGTTATTTGAATTGATCTCTACTTTTTATATCACGAATATTACCTGATATTTGCAATGCTAGTTGTCACCATAGAATCCAATTCCAGAATTTCAAGTTCTCCAACATAGGCTTTGCAGATACTAATTAGCAGGCTGAGGATAGAAGAATCAGTATTTTTTGCTATGCATATTTGTATCAAAATTTCCAAATGGAGATCTGGATTTACTTCTGTCTTTCAAGGCAGTGATAATCTTGTCTATTTTGGAATTTTAATAACTGTTCAGTGTTTTAAATCTTGCTGGTGTATATCTTAATGCTGTCTTCTGCGTTGGCCTCTAAGCTTTCATTGTTTGCTACATTACAAATCTTTCTTATTCAATTATCGAAGATAAAGGCTATTTATAATGATTTTGATTCTTTTGTCTTGTGTGTGATTTTGTTTTCAGTAAGCGGTTTCAGCCCTGAGAAGTCTGATCATAGCAGTGTGATGGATGATTCTGAACCAGGAAGATGTAGGAGAACTGATGGGAGAAAGTGGAGGTGCAGCAAGAATGCGGTTCCACAACAGAAATACTGCGAAAGGCACATGCACCGGGGGCGTCAAGGTTCAAGAAAGCATGTGGAACCGATTCAGAGAGTATCGAAACCTATTAATCATCGAGCCCCTGATGTAACTAGGATGCCTGTAATGTCTTTGGTTGCATCTGATGTAGATGATCGAGTTTCTGTTTCTGTCCAGAGTGATCTCGGTCCCAGCCAACTGCGTTGCACCAATAGTGCTGACTATACCCTGAGCACCTGTTCTAGTTCGAGGGCTAACTGCTTGGTCAGTGGAGGTGATCATGGTGATGGAAAGTCTAGTCTTGATGATGCCGAACCTATAAACTTGAGTGGCAGAACGCAGAATGTTGTTGGAAACAACTACGTTGACTTCAATTCTCCGAGATATGGTTTGTCTCCCAAGAGTGTTCTTAACGCTGCAGGTTTTGTTCAAACTGATAAGTAGATAGTTGTACTTATACACTATGCACTCGACATAAGATTGGTCCAGTCTTAGGCTTCTTGTTGTCTGTCATGCTAAGTTTGAGATCCTTTCCTTGCTAGGAAAAATTGGGGTAGGGTTGGGCGCTACGGAAGGTGGAGCACAGAGATGCCGGAGAACAGATGGCAAGAAATGGCAATGCAGGCGAGACGTCCTCCACAACCAGAAGTACTGCGAGGCACACATGCACAGAGGGGTGAAGAGGCTCATGGTGAAACCAGAGCATTCAAATCACAGAGGGGTGAAGAGGCTTGTTGTGAAACCAGAACATTCGAAGCACACTCCTGCAGGGACAGCTCAAGAGGCACCCCGTGCCATAACTAGAAATCTTGACAGTGGCATCAACTTGAACACATTACCAGAAAGCCCTCGGCATCCCACGAGCAACGATTCTAGCAGCAGTGCCAGCGATGCCACGACCATCACCGACGAAAACATTAGCTATTGTCTCAGCAACAGCTCCCTTCATCATGGCTAGAAAATCAATGGAGTTCGCAATAACAAGACATGTTGTTGACCTTACTTTTGAGAAATTGTTGATTTAGATTGAACGAAGTTTTTTTGGTGTATGTATTTGAGAAATTGCTGAACTTTCTTTTTTGTTAAGTGCATATTGGGATCCAAGGAGAACTTATACCGGACATGCTGAGTTCTTTTGAGTTACTTTGAGTGAATAGAAACGCTCTGAGGTTTAGCTTATAGTAGCAACTTATGCATTGAAGATAAAGGCAAAGACTACAGCTTTATGTAAGTACTACTAGAATAAAGTAACACTGAATCCAGACTTTACAATGGCAAATATAAACTACAATAGATAATACAAGGCAAATATTAAAGGATGATTCTATATCTTCTCACTGAATTTAGAATTATGTGAGCTAGTTAAGTCAAAATAGCAAAAAGATTGGATAATGCTAATTTGGGCAGATCCCCAAAGAGTTGGCATTCTGCACGATCCAAGGATGTTCCATTATCTTCTGGAGGGACAATCTTTTTGATGAATCCTTCACAAGAAGCTGCACGGAAAGGTAATGCTTCAATCAAGAAGCAAAGAAAGATAAAACCATGATCCTCTGTGAAAGTTAAGAGAAAATTACCCTGCTAATGAGATCTTTAGCTTCTGCTGAAACATCAGGGGTGGAAGGAAAGGTCAAATCAATCTTCACTATCCTGCAGGGGTAGGTAGATATAGATCATATTACTAACTTGTGAATGAAATCTGATGAGGGTTAAAACAAAAGCGAGACAACGTTATACAGTACACCTTTTGAATGTATCCATCTGACTTTCGGCCTCAAACGGAGGGACACCATATAAAAACTCGTAGCACAGAATTCCTAATGTCCAGTTATCAACAGAATAATCATGCGCCTTTTTCTCCACCATTTCTGGAGCTAAATAGTCCAAGGTTCCACACATGGTGTGTCTTTTACTTTTGGACTGTACAGACCAACCGAAGTCTGCTATTTTGAGCCGACCCTACAAGTGATACAGAATATGGTATAATTTCAAAGACAATGTGATTTGTATTAAGTAGTACTTAGTATTTAGCTCATTCTTCAAGGTGTTTTACTTCTCTCACGGACACATCATACAACTCCACACTTTCCATCATCACATGGAAAAGAGAGGAGGGAGCAGTTCAAAGAATTCAAACTGCTTGGACGGAAAAATCAGTAAGGTTTATCACAGCCATAAAGCCGGGATATTATGAATTTCTTGCAATGTACTACAAAGCTACAGAATACATTATCCTCTAACAGTAATATTACACAGATAAATTGCATATTCTTAAATATATTCATGCTATTGCTATCCATGAGAAAGCTTCACGAAGTAGCTAGAAAATTGATCAAGCCAGTAAAACTGTTTCTTATCATAAGCACTCAATTGCCCTAAATGAAAAAACAATATTACGTTCAGTGTGTTTAAGACCTGAGCAAGGCATAGTTAGGAATAAGGAAGTGGTAAAGTGACAAAGAAACAATCTCATAGTACTAGTAAATAGATAAACTAACATAATGTTGATGAATTAGCTTGGTAAATGAAAATTATGCATCCATGACAGTCTTTGAGATCGAGCCATACCTCATGATCAAGCAACAAATTTTCCGGCTTGATGTCTCTGTGAATCACATGCTTATCATGACAGTATGCCAGAGCCTTCGTGAGACTATGTATATACTGCTTCAACAGAATTAAAACACCAATAACAAAAAAACAGATTATTCCAAAAGGCAGTCCAAAAAAGCTTCAAAACACAAGAAAATATAAACAATCCCCAAGCATTGAGTCATCTGGCAGTGTAAATGGAGATGTGCACAAAAACAGCAGCGAACAAAGCATAGTTTTACCGTGGCAGCCTGTGTCTCGGAGAGGTGTCCCAATTTTCGAAGCTCACGGTAAAGCTCGCCGCGGTGAGCATACTCCAAAATCAGAAAAATCCGCTCGTCGTCGTGAAACCATCCGTGAAGCCTCAGCACATTGGGGTGGCGGAGGGCGGTTTGGATTTCCATTTCCCTCCGCAACTGGTGCTGCAAGCCATACTTCTCAATTTGCTCCTTGAATATCACTTTTAACGCAACGATATACTTGCTCTACCCAAAAAAAACAAACAGAGAAGCTAAATTCTCACGCACATTAATGTGATGGTCATGGTTCAACGGAATAGGAAAATTTACCTTGATTTCGCGAGCTAGATACACTCTGCCGAATTTACCTTTGCCGAGGGGTTTGCCGACGTCGAAATCAGCGAGAGACCATTGCCTTTTAGAGGTGGTTTGGGGTTGAATCGGGGGTTTGCGCGGCTGGTCAGCCATCGGAACTGCGACCTCGAATTTGGGGAATTTTAGAAATTACGGATTGGGAATGGAGGGAACTGAAGATATTTGAATTTGTGAGATGCACGCCATAGATTATTCTACTACTACTAATTTAAATTTTACTCTGCGGTCTTCAGTCTTGTTTCCCCAATTTTATGATTTTTTGGCCTTTTTATTATTCTTTTAACCATTTATGTTTGTATTATTGCAATTGAGAAAATTTATAAATTTAGTCTCGGAATCGCTCCTTGTTTTGTAAAAAATCTCGACATGGCTCTAATCTTTGATGTAATATTATTAAAAGGACTTGAAGTTTTACGTTATTTCATGACCTTTTGATATATTTTAATCCAATGGACATTTTTTTTTTTAACTTTTGCAATTATTCTTTCCGTCTAGTTCTTTTAAGTTTGTCACAAATAACACATTTCTATTTTCGGAAATAATAAAGTTATTTTCTCTCTTCAATGAATACACCAACAACTTTTTCCCTCTCCAATTAAAATATTTCTTCTTCTCTCTTTATTTAATAGGTACTTAGTAGACATACACTTTCTCTATCCAATTAAACATAGTATTAATTAACAAGTCATAAAATTACATGTCGACTAAAAAATGTGTCATCTTAATCAAAGCGGATCTTTATTTAATAGGTACTTAGTAGACATACACTTTCTCTATCCAATTAAACATAGTATTAATTAACAAGTCATAAAATTACATGTCGACTAAAAAATGTGTCATCTTAATCAAAGCGGATGAAATATTATTCTCTTACTTCTCACCTCATCTTCAAACATATTAATAATCATGTTAGTTTATTGATGTTAATCATATTGAGTCAGAAGTAGTATATTTTATGATGTGAATTGATATTTATATATTTGCGAACTAATATGGTTTTGTATTCTGCCTTTTTTTTTATTCTAACTTTAAGAAAAGTTCTCAAATGAATCTCATAACCAAATTATTCAAAACTGAGAAAAAAAGTTTGGAACCTTTAAAACCAGAGGAAATGCATATGTCAACAGTTATCTTCACTATGAGAATGTTTAGAAATCAAAATGCAGAAAAAAGATACGCAATTGAACTAATACATGCCTATAAATTATGGAATCCGACTAAGGTAAAAACACACACAAAGAAGTAGATGGTAAATACATGTACAAATTATAATTGACTTTATTAACCTTTTCACATGGTCTCAATCACTGAATCTTCCAAGATCATAATATTCACGAATAATTGTTTTTCAATATGGAAAATCTTGATGCATGCAGTCAGTCTATGTGGAGCAATATTACACTAGTTGGAGCCAAATTCTCGATTCCACCTTTCGAGTTCAGCCCACTTGTTTCTCTGCAAGCTAGGCTTGATAATAGTCATTGCCTTCTGAAAATCACCATATCTTAATCGCCTAACCTGAACACAAAAAAACAGAGTTACACAGATGCTCGGTCTTATTACAATGACAAGAACTTGAATGCTTCCAAACGCAAGATGTGTTAAAGCTAGATGATGTAGATTGTAAAGTAACCTGATTTGCCTGGACTGTGAGAATGTCTGCACCTAGCTCTCTGATTGGCATCATTGCAGCTTCTTCACACAAAGCTTGCAGGTCGCTTCCGGAATAACCTGCGGTATTTAATAACTTAATAATCACTTTAATGCTTCCAAACACAAGTATATGTGTTAAGGCTAGAAGACGTAACAAATTAGGCTAGTGACACCAATATTAATTCTTATTGTGTATTTTTTGGTAACAAAGAATCATATCGTGGTCCCAAACAATACTTGTTTTTGTACTTTTGTTTTGATTTCCCCTAATTATAGTTTAATAAATGACTGTGCGCTCAAGAGTAAACAAAGATAATAGTAGCTACTTTTTACTTACCATCAGTTTCAGCCACAAGTCTCTCTACATCTCTATCTGTTTTACAAGAATAATAAACCATGTTAAATTACAGTATATGTATCCAACATTAATGATATAAAATCAGGCTTTTACCAGGCAAAGAAAATGCTTGACCCTTGAGCTTATGCTTCAGAAGAACTCTCCTAGCATTTGCATCTGGCAAAGGTATGTAGATTCTCTTTACCTGTGCAAACATTCAAATACAGAAAGTGAAAAAGAGATTGACGTTACAGTTAGCTTGCTAGACGAGTTCTGAATGTATTTTGCAGACACTTTTCCAGACATTTTCCCAATCCAGCATCAAATTTAAAGTGGCCAAAAACAACAAGAAATAATGTCCTTAAGCAAAAATGACCTACTAAAGAACTTCCATGTTTATTAACAGACCTGAGGCATATGCAATTCATGTGTCAATAAACACATTGATCCATTTGAAGTAAAACTGTTCTCTATCAGCATTACAGTTGGCCAACCCAATTGTTTTTGTTTCAATAGAATGCAAAGACAATTGACTTCTGTAACATCTACATATAAATGCCAGTTTTGATGAAAAAGATTAAAGATGCCAGTCCCAATTTTTTAACAGGAAACATTTCCAAAAATCATAAAAGATGGCGACAATATACCAAAATTCAGTTACTACATAAAGACTTAAAGAGTTATTTCTAACCAGTCGTCTAAGAACTGCGTCATCCAATTCTTGGGGTTTATTGGTTGCACCTGCAATAGCATATTAATATGTGAGAAAACAAAAGAAAATAGCATGAAAAATTATAGGCCAAACAGATTGTTCCCATTGACACATGCAATTGCTCAGGGATGAAGTTTAGAAATAAGATATGTACAGAAAAGAAAAGGGTGCCACAATTACATCAACAATAAGATATCAGAAATATCTGTAACCTAATTGCAACCCACAAGATCAATCAACACTCAACAGGATAGAGCATTTTATGGTGAAGCTTACCAATGACAGTAACTAAATCACTAGAATTTGATGCTACCCCATCAAACTGAACTAGAAACTCCGACTTCAACCTTCTACTTGCTTCATTCTCATTCTCCGTTCTTGTTGACATTATACTATCAATCTGCACCAAAAAATTAGAATACATTACACAGTTACCAACTCAACCATAACTAGCCCAGCTTGTGGAAACTGAACCATAGGTTTATGACACTGGAGGGGTGCTACACAGATATGAGATAATAGCAAAATCCAAAAATGAACCCAAAACTCGATGCTTAGAGGGTGCAATAGTATATTAATTCATAGAGCCACTTATGCCTGCTACATGATGATGGGAAGATTGTAATTAGAACCCAGCAATAAACAGCAGGACTGCACAGTACCTCATCAATGAAAATAACTGATGGCTGCCTGGAAATGGCAACCTGAAAAAGAGTACGGACAAGCTTTTCGCCCTCTCCCACCTACCATGCAAACATAATACGTGAGGACTTTAGTAATTACATGTAAACAGAACAAGGGCTTAGACCCACCTAACATAACATGTAAGGAAGGAGAAAGAGAGACAAGACACACCCACTTTGATGTCAGTGAAGAAGCAGAAACATTAAAAAAGGTCGCCTCTGATTCGGAAGCAACTGCTTTAGCTAACAGGGTTTTCCCAGTGCCAGGTGGTCCAAAGAGCAGTAAACCTGCATAAATATTTAGTCCCCAATTCCCAAACCTTGGTAAGAAGTGTGGTTCCAGGCAGCTAACTGATTTGTAATTCATTTCCTACCTTTGGCTGGTTTCCGAAGTCCAGTAAAAAGATCTCTTCTTTTTGTTGGTAGAATAACCATTTCTGTCAATGCTTGTTTTGCCATCTCAAGACCAGCTACAGGAGAAAAGTTATATTAGGACACTGAATAGGGCCAAAGAAAAGAAAGACATATCTAATGAAAATATCACTGCCACTGCCACTAACCAATGTCGTCCCATTTAACTGAAGGGCTACGATCAACAATCACAGAGTTTATCATCTCTACCAGTTTATCATCATGACCACCACCAGATCGCTGAGCAGGTTTTTGCAATGTTGGAGCATTATTCCCTTGGCTCCTCAGAGCAGGACCAGTTCTGCTACTAACAGAAACTTTTTGTGCTGCCACTTTCCTTGGATGTGAAGCTGAAGATGAAACTACTACCCCAGTTTGCGACTTTGGTGATGTACTCTAACAAAATGGATAGAAGGGGAAAATGGGTCAAACTGGCAGTTGAACACCACATAATTTCCCATAGACATTGTGAAAAGGTGAAGAAGTATCACTTCCTCCCTCCCAATTCAAGGTACAGAACTACAAATCATCATGACATATCTCCAGTTTCAAGTTTAAGCACTAATGTACTGTACAAAACAATTAGTAAAATCACCATAACACGTCACACCATCAGGAGCTCATTTATATTTGTCTGAAGGGAAGCACATTTATATTACTATAAAGGATACAAAATCCAGAGACTAACTTACAGGTAAGTTAGAGCTTTCCGTACCTTGATTTCTGATGACCCACCTGAAATAGTTGAGAAATCACAGGGGAGCACATTAAAATTTTTCAACAGTGCTTGTTTCAAAATTTAGGAAGCAAGGTGCTAAGGATGGAAGATAGTAATAACCTGTTCTTCGAGTTAAAGTTTGCAGTCTCTCTGCTACTTGGCCCTGCCATTTTGAAATTTTCTGCCGGTAAGATTTCACCTTCTCCATTTCACTGTGGGAAATTTCACAAAAATTAAAACAAAGATGCACCACGAACTACGTTAGTTTAATATACCAAGATATTGGAGAATCAGCAATTACAAATGACAAACAACCAGTTCATAAACCAGAACATTATCTTCTCAAAATAATACTTAAAAGACAAGAGAGCCACAAGCAAAACATGCATATCCTACTACGGATTCGATCCAAATATTACAGCATAGAAATCTTAATAAGAACCTTTAGATCATGTATTGTTCAATATCTCGCTATTAAGATTTAATTTTGACGTAATATGCCTATGTGCTCGAGTAAAAGAAATACAATTAGAATACTTAGCATACAAATGATCCACCGTAGGAGAGACACGAAAACACTCACATGTGCAGATTCAATGTTCGATAAAATTAAAAAAACCCCCAAATCATAGAAACAAACACGAACTCATCAATTGGCACTATCGGTACCTAGAGGTGATGTAAGAAGGCACTGGAGTGGAAACCGCTTCACTCAGTATCCTCTGCGCATTTTGGTAACAAAAAACGGCATCGTCAGGTAACCCCCACTCCTCGGCGCGGACAGCCTTAGCGATTTCCTCTTTGGCCAAATCAAAGTACCCTTTAAGCTTATACGCGGTCCGCTCATTCCCAGTCGAAACACCGCCGTCCCCGTCCATCGCTCCGATGCCTGTGGTGCTAGGGTTCTTTTCAGTCTGTCCCGAATCGGAGAAGATCGAACTAAAATTGTCGATGATATCTTTCACAAAGCTCATTCTATGAAAACATTCATCCGTAACATTGACCGATTCACAGATTTCCTGAAGAAAATTCAAAGAAGAAACTTCCTTCAGTCAGTGGCTTGAGAATCACTGCTCCGGAATTGCAAACTCGACGCAGCTCTGCTCGCACTTGCAATTCTATTTCTACAATCCAATTTACAGATTCCGGTTTTCCATTTTAAAATAGTTGTATTTATTCTTTTTGCATTATGGTAAATGTGATCATTAATTGGGTGATAATTACTTTCGAGGAAATTGACTTGAAAGAAAAAATAATATAGACATGAAGTATGTTAGTCTAAAATGCAAAATAAACTGCATTTAATGCAATATATATAATCTTTTATGTAATCCACAAAATTCCATCAATGTCATCCACTAATTTTGTTGCTTAATAGCATTGTTTTGTTGTTTATAAATGTCAAGTTGCAGCATATTGTTAGAAGGATATTGTAATTCTAATTTAAATTATTTTTAAAGTTCACCTATGTAATACGAATACATGTCAAAAAATTACAAAATTTGATTAATTTCTTTTAGTCATGCAAGTTTCGAAAGAAGTCAATTAAGCCATAACTTTCACATTTTTTTCAATTATGCAAGACGGAAATAATATGGCATAAACGTCCAACTTATCAAACATCGTCCCACTGCCTAAAAACGGCATTGTTTACCTATTAAATCTATTCATATAAATTCCGAACACACTTAAAATTATTATTGAACTAAAATATTTTTCTATAGTTACCTGCTCTTCAATATGCGGTATTCATAAAACGACCATAACTCTCTCCATTGAACTCCTAATGAGGTGTGCAAGATACTCACACGAAACTCTTTCGAAGATGAAAACGTTGGTGGCCTTTTCAGAGCGTTTGGACGTCATCCCGATAGGCCAATTAGGCGATTACTGATTGGAACCAGCTGAAGCTAAAACTTTGATGCATGGCATCCTCCTCATCTTAATTGGAAAGGATTTGTCCTTAAATCAAAGCCTTCTCTTTTCAGCAAATCTTCGGGATTCCATCGAGCTTTATTGGATCCTCTGCTTGCCTTCTCTCTCATTCCCAAACCCCAATAGATCCATGGCTCATGCTGAAGGAGAGACTCATGACGTACCCGTTGTCATATCATGTGAAATAATTTAGTGCAATCTCGAGTGTATCTTCACTTTTTATTCTACTCAATTGAGCATTTTCCAGTTAATTTGGCCAACGATGTTTTTACTGACTATGTTTCTGCAAGGGTGTTTTTCGTTAGAAATCCCTCATGGAAATATAAAAAAGTTGTTTTGCAGTGACACAAAAAGAGACATGTCAGAAGTAAGTTGTCTTGTGTATATACAATACAATAGTCCATCGCAGCCAAAAAGAGTCAATGTGGTTAGCAGATATAGTAGGCACATATTACTTGCAGTTCCAAGTGCAAATTATAATTTGGCATAAAAAAAAGCAAGAATATTCATATAAACATACATAAGTTACTAAAGCTAGGAGTTAGGCAGTATAACTTATAGTATTATTCACATACTAGCTAATGGCGCTTATGCCTCGTCTCAGGCAACCCTATGAACAACTCTGTCTCAACATCCGAGACCTCACTGATCTCTGCAGATGGCGCAACGGCCCTCTCCTCATTCGATCCTGCTCCACCCCATTTTTGCAGTCCAAACTGCAATGTGTTACAATCAGTTCCAATGTAGTCTTAGAATTCCAAAAACATCTCAAAATTTAGTGTAGAATCTTGATTTGCTATGTATAGGTACGACTATTTTCATAGTCGATCGTGTCACATATATTAACGAAACTGTGAAATTACCTTGTCACACAGCATTGCGTTTTCAGCACAAAGGGCTTTCTCCTGTATATAAAATATGCATGCAAATGTATTAATTCTTTAGTAATTTTCAAATTTACTAACTAAATCACATCGGGTGAAAATGTTCAGCGTAAAATTTGATTTACCTTTTCCTTCAAACGCTCGATCTGCTGCTTGTATACTTGCATCTGAATGCATAAAAAAATAATCATAAAATACTCTTCTACAAGCATACATTCCCCAAACAATCATACCTTTCTTGCGCGAATGGTGGTTACGCTGCGCTCCAGCTGCTGCTCGAGCTGCTGCAGCTCCTCGATGGTGCACGAGCCTAAACCTTCACCAAGTAGCTTCCTAGACAGGGAAGGAAAATTGAACTAATATCAAAATTTCTTTCATTTTACCCAACATGATATATAATAATAAACTAGCATGAAGAAATTCATACCGCTTTGCTGTTTCCAGCTGCTCGATTTTCTTCATCATGGCGGCTGCTTCGTGTTTCAAATGCTGCAGTTAGATGAGAAACTTGCAGTGATGGAATGTGTGAATTTAGTTATGTTTACAAAATAAAGAAACAATTATGAAACCTGCATAGTATGCTCCGAAGGGGGATTGTTGGCTTGACTATCTTTAGTATGCTTCTGATAACGCTGGATCGTCTCGTTCATGCTATCAAGTTTATGCATCAAATCAAGCAAATTAGGTTAAATCAGATAGGTAGCAGCAAATTTGAGATTAGATTCTTTGTTTAGTTAGTTTCACAGACAACATTATCGGAGGTGTATTTGGATACATCTAAGTTAATGAAACAATCTAAGAGGTACAAAAACACAAATATTTCCTAGGTATAAATACAAGTCCAATGCATGACACTATGACAGTTATATACTTATAGGAGTGGTAATTTTGATATTTTACATTTAATGGTGAATCGTTCCTATCATTTCTAATTAATTTTCCATTTAGTTTGGATTTAACTGCATGACAGAGTACGCATAACTATGTAGTAAAATGGCAATTGATGTGATATAAATGCACACATGCTTAAAAACCCTAGGAAGTCAATTTTGAGATTCAAAATAAGCAGTATTATTATCTGAAATAAGTAAATGTGAAAATAAATGAGCAGTTATATTATCTAGCTGTTACTGTTATTTGCTACATCTCGCATGTTATGCACTTACATATACTATATGTGAGAGATATCATCACATATTATAATAGTACCATATTACCTCTTCGTTTATAAATTTAGGGCAGAAAATAAAATATTCACTCTAAATCCTAATATAAGTAATACTACTATACATAAAATCTACTACTCCTCCTACTATTTTATTTTTACCAATGCACACTTCATATATATATAGATATAGACATATAGTACTGCTGCGCAACGTGTTAAATTTAATAGAGAGGAGTTTCTAGCCTGTCAAACTGCATTTATTAAATTATGGTGAACGATTTTCATGTACGATTAGCAGTATTATTTAATTATCATTACACAGGGGAACACAGAAACCATGGTGAATAGGGAATCATTTTCTCTTGCTTAATTTCTTCCTTTTTACTCCCTTCGTCCTGGTTAATAGAGACATTTTTTTTTGCATGGAGTTTAAGAATATGTGTTAAATGGATAATGAATAAAGTAAGAGAGAACAAAGTAGAGAAATGAAAAGATAATTAAGTAAAAGAGAGAGTTACCAAAAATAGAAATAACTCAATTATCTTGAATCTTCTTAAAAAAGAAAAATGACTCTATTTAACTTGGAATGGAGAGAGTATTATACTACTTGATGTCCCTCGTCCCCAATTACTATAATTTCACCCATCATCAACGAGGGTTTTTCTCTACTTTCTTATTTTTAGAACAAAAACATAAATTGGCACTTAGATTACTATTCGAGACTCGTCAAATTACTATAGTTAAATTAAAAATTACAAACAAAAACATTGAATGCATGCGTACCTAAATGGAGTACTAGATTAATCATATCCAAGTTATTGAATACTCGTGGCATGGCTTATCCGCTCGTTATGCTTAAGAGCATCTCCAAGAGAATGGAATATCTACCATATTTACTTATTCTTCATAATCATTTTTCAAGATAAGAGACATTTGAGAAAGTATTATACATTCTTTAATTTTGAAAATATATATTTATCTCTTCTTCACACAAAAGGTTAAAAATTAATAGTTGTAGTTATTTTCATTTGCCATTCAATTTACCTTCCTTTTATAATGTACAATTACTTTTTTTAAAATATAAATGAAATATATACTTTCTCAATTTACCTTTTCCCTTAAAGATGATCTAACGCTTCAAAGTGCACAAAGACTATAACTTGTTAATCTTACCATACCAATATTCCATTAACTAACCTCTCGAGCATTCAAATTACAAACCTTCAAAGTGTAGTTAAAAAAATAACAAAAATGATTCAATATTAACATATAACACACATGTGATGATACTTGAGTGTGGGAGACTGTGGGCATTTAATCACAAAATACAAACATACTCATATACATTATATAAAATGTAGCATTATAGAGCCACTGCTTCTCTAGTACACGAAGCTTGCAATTATGCATAGTAATACTCCCCCGTCCCAACTAAGTTGAGTCAATACTTTTAGACATGAAGATTGCAATTATGTTGGAAAGTAGGAGAGATGAACAAAGTAGAAGAGATAAAGAAAGAATAAATTAGATAATATAATAAAGTAAGAGTGATGAGATGTTTTAGTTTTTGTCAAAAAAGAAAATAATTCAACTTAATTGAGACATTATAAAAAGGAATACGGCTCAATTTAACTGAGACTGAATAAAGTAGTACTACTAAAATAGTGGCAACAAAATGGAGAAATTAATGTGCATTGTTTGATGAAGTATCGTTGATGGAAGTCGGTACAAGCATTTGATGCACAAAAAAATGATTCTAACAGTGTGATGAAAAGGGAAGGTATCAAAACTATTGCTCCTCATCATAGACAAGATAGCTGCTCTTGCACCAATAAGTGTACTACAATATTGACAATATTGACAACTGGCCTTTGCTACATACTTGTCCTACATAAATAAAACTAAACCAATTTCCATAACTCCTACTCCTCGAAACACCAATTTAACTTGTAGTAGTAGTACTGTATTTTCTTCTTTACACTCATCACAATTTTCAATAATGCTTAGTGGGGATTAGTCTAAGCTTTCACATATACTGTACTAGATTCTATGAATATTTTACACCAAAAATTGCATCTCATATTACAAGCCTAAATTTATTCTAGATTTAAGCCCAGGATTATATGATAACCCTTGGCATTGAAATAGTTATATTATAAAAGTACGAATTTTCAAAATATTTTGTTCAAAAGACAAAGTTACCGCTTTTCATGAGTGAAAACGTGCAAGGCAATGCCTTTTTTTAATTGCTTTGAATTATTATGGATATTTTAATAAAAAAATCAGAAATATAAACAAAAACAAGGATTTGAAGCATTTTATTTAATGTACCAACAAAGACTGTTGTAAAAACTAAAACTTCAAACAATTTTATTTAATTTGGTGTAAGAGAAATTGTCCATGCCATTATATACATATCAACAAGCAAATATTCACATGGTAATAATCACATAATTACTTTTTGAAAAAAAAATGAAAATGAACAATAAAAAGTGCCAAAATCGTCATAGAAGGTTGTATTCTTATTTCTTGAATTAAAGAATGTATAACAAATCATTACAACGTCCCTATTTTCTAGTATTTTTTTAGAACTGCTCTTAATTCCATGATCCCACTGTGGGAACTACCATGGGCCAACGATGGTAGCCTACGACGTCAGTCGTCAACCACCTTAGCGTTAAGAACAAATTACTGATTTTATGACTAGTATAGAATCATACTAGTAAGTAATTTTAGAGGTGTTATAAGAATACTTATTATCTTAAACAAATAAAAGCTTCATATATTTTTTGGAGTAATTTTTTGCCACAATAGATGAACTTAATTACAAATTAAAATGATAATACTGCATATCACTTTTGGTGAAATCATGTCTTTAAATGATTTGTTAGAATGATAGTAACATGGAGTGGTATATATTTATTCTAAAAATGGAAAATATATTGCTTAGAGTGAGACGGAGTGAGTATTAAAATACTTGATCATAGTCCAATCATAGTGTGTAAACTAGTGCTAAAAATTGTGGCCTATAGTCATGTCAAACGGTAGGCACCATCGTGACCCACCATTGCGGGAACCCTCGTAGGCTTAAGAACAATTCAAAAAAATAAAATTCCAGTTGTAATAATTTACCAAATCTATTTAGATCTCAGAGACACGAATGCAACATCTTCCAACAAATTTAGCGTCTTTACATTGAAGTTTCAAGTGTTCTCTTTAGGATTTAATTTTTTTTTTTGATTTTTCAAAAGATCACCTGGAGATCCTTTTGCTGTGATTTTTTAAAGTTTATGATGTTGTTATTGCTAGTTAGTTATTCATTTGTACATTTACTGACATGAACAACCTCTCTTACGCTAAATTAAATAAAATAGTTTTAACATTTATAAATATGAACAACCTCTTATACACAAATTCAAATCTTTTGAAATGCATGACATCGATAATATTTTTACTTATGTGAGGGTTAACTTAATCTGTCTAAACAAATTGATAAGTTGAAATGTAAACAAGACAAAGAAATTTGAAAATCTTGAGTTGAAGAGGTGCAATTCTCTGTGAATCAAGGCAAAAGATGAATACTTTGATTAAAAAAAATTATATTCCAGAAATCAACCAAAAATTAAAACACCTTTTCAAAGAGGAAAAAAGAAGAATGCTGATACTATTATTGAAATCATTGAATCTATTTTTCCGTACATGTGATTTCATCTCCCCCTCAATCAGAACAGACAATAATAACACGCAATAACAAAAAAACAGACAATAATATCAAATGAAATGATGCATATATACATATACAATTATACACACACACACATAATATGATAAAATCCTAAAAATCTCAAGAAGCACAGAAAAATCAATTCGAACAATAAAATTAATTCACTAGATTTGATGCAAGAAGGAAAAAAAAAAAAAAAAAAGTATAGTCATCTCAAAATTAAGGTGCAGTCAAATCAGAAGAGAGCAGCTTGCAATAAATCAGAAAGCATTTCCATGGGGAAAAAAAAGTGTACGGACAGATCTGCTTTCCTGCAAATCCATCCATAAATAGAAGGATCTACCTAGAAACCTAAAGTTGCTTTGATGAATCATAATCCTACGTGTGAAATCAAGAAAGAATATAGCAAGATTCATAATTCAGAAATACCTTGAGCTAGCGAATTCATGGAGCTTCCCTCTAGGGGAGAAGATGATGAGTGCCACCTCAGCATCGCAGAGAACTGAGAGCTCGAAGGCCTTCTTCAGCAGCCCATTTCTCCTCTTCGAGAACGTCACTTGCCTGCTTGTCGCGTTCTCTATACGCCTCATCTGTGTCTTTCCTCTCACCATTTTTCTTCTTCTCAAAGGAAAAGGGAAACAAAATTTTACTGAAAAATTCAAAGAGTGGTAGTGGTTTTGGGGAAAATTATGTGAGGATAACTATTTGAAGGAGTGGCAAAGAAAAAAGTCTTGGGAGAATTTTCCAAAAATAAGTGGATTTTTGTGGAAACAAGAATGTGAAATCAAGGTTATTGCAGTGTGGATGCTTACAAATATGGAAAATACCCAGAGAGCCTTTTGGTTTGAGGTGGAAAAAGAAATATGCCTAAAAAAGGGATGAAACAAATCTGATGTGTTTATGTTTATGACTTATGAGAGAGAGAGAGAGGGTGAAAAGAAATAGAGAAAAAAAAAATAATGTAGAAATATTTAACGGAAGGTTGGTAGCCACTAGACAGATTGACTAACAGACCCTTTTATGGGAATTTATGGGAATGGGAATTTTTATCAATCAAAAATGGGAAATTAAAATAGCAAAAAATAGGTAAAAAATACTAGCCTCGCAGTATAGTCAATTGAAACCCTAACAAGAAAGGTAAAAACTGCAACAAATCAAAACAGGCTCCAATTTGATTTTTTATTAGTATCACCAAAAAATGAAAGCAAGCACAGAGCAATAATGAAGAGTGAGAAAATATATGCACACACATGCCAAATGAGTTAATTTGAAGAGGAAATTGGATGCGTCCGTACACATTTAGAAACTTGTCAACATCTGCAGTGTCTGAAGGAACACAGCAGCCAATTACAGGTCGAAAACGCAACACCTATATTAGATTTTCTAATTAAAGCCATCTTGGAATTAAGACACCCCCTTCACTTCATATGGGTCCCGCTATTTTCTATGCAATATGAATAGTGAGTCTTCTTCTCTTCCACATTTGTAGCCACGCATCTTAAATTCTTAATCTTTCTTGATTTGTCCATTAAACTTATTTTCGCCTGCTACCCATTAATTTACATTTTTCTCCTAACTGTCATTTTCAAATAAATTGCTTAACCCACCACCATGATAAATAAATATGTTTTACGCAGAGATGCTGAATTTTAATTGGTGATAGGGTGTGTGGATTCAAGTCTGGTCATTAAATAAGTAGCTAGTTTATTAATTAAGCGTAATTACACAGGTTTGTACTTTTGTTACTGCAATTAGTTGACTTATAAACAACTTAATGCTATCCACAGCGAAGATATAAAATTTTAGCCGAACTTTTACCATTCATTCATGTATAATGTTATTACTTACAGTCTTAAATTTTATCATAAACATTTATAATTTTGTCACAAAAATCTATTAAAAATACTATTCATTGACCGATTATTTACTTTTTAATTCATTTTCCCCGAGTTACTTTTTCTTTACTTATCTATTTTTTCCTTCTCTTTTTATTTTATCTATTTTATTATGCCTCCATGTATAGTCTCATAAATTTGACTTTCTCAATCCCAAAAATGAGTCTTCTTTTACTATACAATTTTTGTCCATAGAACAAAACTGGTTCACTATTTTTGAAAAATTCACCACACATTACAAGTGATGTGGATTGGTCAATTATCCACTGACATTACTTCAGCTAAGACAATTTATTTCTCATATTATCAATTTTTCATTAGAACTCGTAATGTTCCCAAAGTCTTTATTTTGAGGGGATGGAGGAGCAATTTTGGTAAATCTCATGTAAGAAAAACGTCTCACTTATCGTGCGTCGAAGAGAGTATATATTTTAACATTTGGTATTCAAAGTTTCAAATATTTAAAACCCTAAAATTATATTATTAAAATTTCAAAAATCTCATAATTAGCATAAAAGTATTACACAACTGAAATAAAGATGTACATGTTTTAAATTGAAAAACTATAATAGATCTTGTTGGAATTGGTCACAAATTTGTTCTACGGACATAAGTGTGTCAACTTTGAAATTCTCATAATTGAGGCGTTGCACCTTGAGATGCAGTTGCAAAGCTAGATGTGGCTGCAACGTCGAAGAAATAAGTTGTCGATGCCTACAGTTGATGCTGTCTACAATTGTGGATAAGCAACGACACCTCTCGTGCACATTCAATATCAATGCTTTCGGATTAAGGTCCTAATGTTGGAACATTTTAATAAGGTCCAACACAATAGTCTAAAAATTGTATAATATTTATGGCTATTTAATGATTGACCCGATTACGTGATCTACTAAGGTTATATAATTTATAGGGTCAAACGATTATCTATAAATGTATGAGGACTATTGTGCAGATACTACTTTGGATAACTATAATTTTGTTATGAGTGAAATTAAAGTTATAATAAAGTTAGAGACTTATTCTCTAAATACATGGTCATGGTCCCCAAGTGCAACTCTATAAATAGGTCAATAGATTCTCATTCCTATTGATTAGGTAATATCAAGACTCTACAGATTACAGAGAATCTGTGAGAGAGCGTTGCCACTTGGAAGACTAGTTTCCATACTTCGGTATCATCAAGAACATCAACACCATGAATTCGAATCCATGTACGCTTCCACTTTATGTTTATCAATCGCATTCGACATGTGTGATTTATGTGATGAATTATGTGAATCATTAATTTGATTCCAACAATTGGTATCAGAGCCAATACATGTTGGAATGAATTGATAATTCGTTTATATATGATTTTTCATTGTTTGGATTCAGTTTATGATTTGCCGTTGAACTTACTGAGGTTGTTCATCAATTCCTCTGTATTTTCTAATGTGATCATAAGATTTCTTTTGAAACTTTTTGAAGAAATATCGAATGAAAATTTGAAATTGTTTGTTTAATTCATTCAAAAGCTTTTCAATAGAGTTGATTTTTAATACACGCAAACCAATATATGATTGGTTTATGAATTGAGAGTTTATATGCGCGAAGTTTTAAACAATTTGAACTTTTGAATATTTGGTCTCCAAACTCATTCCAGTTCATTTAATAAATTATTTGGAGAAATTTCTGATCAAAATTTGGGTTGTCTTCGGTTTATACTTCTCTTGAGTATAACAGAATGTTTGATTCTCACCCAGCTTAAAAAAATACTCTTTCTCACCCAGCTTAAAAAAATTCACAAAACGGGAATGGTCCCGGTGAGAGAAGATATCTAATAGGCAAAGAAACGAACATAGTGGGTGAGTTGATTCTCGCGAGATATTTTGCAGCAACTATTGCCAATTTGACATTACTAATAGTTTTTCACGAGTGAATCCCCCAAAAAGTGGTAATACAATATTCAAACACAAAAGTTGGTGTTAATTGTAAATTGTTAGGTTAAATTATTTTGTTGCCCTAAACCCCAAAGTTATGGTGCACCTGTCGTCAAGTGGGTTGGGTGTAATATTTTCTTGAACGATTACATACGCAATTGGTTTATAGGTTTCTTCCAACTCTTTTGGTATTTTTAAGAATCATGGGTACAAATTTTATAAATTTATGCAATTTTATGTTGGAGGGGACCACTCTCTCCTAATCTTTTAGCATTTCTCGTCCAAAAATTAGCATTTAATTTGCAAAAATAATTCAAATTAATATTAATCGAACTGCAACACAAACTATTTGAACACTAACAAAATTACCATGAACTATTGATAATTATAATAAATAAATACAAAATGTGAAAGCTAGCAAAAATATCATGTTCATTTTCCGAGTCATCCTTTTCAACGATCAACACAAGAGGACTATGGTTGATGGGAAGCAAAATAAATCCATCACCAAAAACCGAACAACGGTATAATTCAGTCAATTATAAATACTCCTTGTATTTTTTATTGTATGTAAATGTAAAATTATACTTCATCCGTTTCATAGAAATATGCTGAATTTTGTTTTTCATGTGTCACATGAAAATAGTCTATATCCATATATGTAAACTTTTCCACCTTTTTTATTTTATCATATATAAGTACGTTATTTTAACTATTTTTTCTCATTTTTTATTACTTTGCCTATCACATATTTAAATTCATATCATCCCTAAATGGCCTATGTCAATAGAACGGATGGAGATGGAATACTCTTTATTACTATTCATCTATTGTGTACGAAGTGGAAAGTTTGTTCGGTATGCTTATCAAAGAAGGGATTTGTTGCATTGTATCACAAGATCTGACATTTTGTCAATCTACCAAATCATTATTAAAAGCGTATTATATATTGATGATTACTTCTAGTAAGTTTTACTATTTCGGAAAACGCTAATATGCTGAAATTGGGAAACCCTTTCCCCCAAATTACTATTAGTCAAACTCTAAAACACAGCAATTTTGGTACGAAGCTGGACCTATTTATACTCAACATTTTGTGAATTTCTATTCAATTAATTATATATTCGTTTATTGTAATGTTTTATACACACACCTTGATTTGTTCATACCAAACTTACCTAGTTATTTTCCATTTTGCTATAATTACCCTAGTCAACAACTCAACATATCTTGGTGTTATTTAATGTCAAATTGTCAACCAATCAGCAAAGCATAAGAAAATAAAAACAAATATCCCTTTATTATTATTATTATTATGTTACTTATTTTTGTCCGTATGTGTTTTGGTAGTAAAGTGGTTGATGTTCAGACCAAAGGTCACAAATTCGCATCTATCTTGATGCTGTATGCCTTTAAAATTTGTGTTTATTTGCTAATAATAAAAAAAAAATATACAAGCCAAGAGAGAATTAATAGATTTCTTTTAAGTCCATCCTCGCACTTTCATATTAATTAGGTGCCTCGGTCATCAACCTAAAAGTCGAAAAGGAAGCGTATTATTGATTCAATTGCACTTCTTGGTAGTTTAAAAATTAAAAGTATACATTCATTTGGACAAGTTTGAATGCATATAAAAGATATGTAATCAATAATCGGTTTTTTCCCTAAAACAATACACTCTCGATGTTTTTCCAGTGTAATTGCATTGCTATTCCTACAAAATTCAAGTGTTAGATAAGGAACACAGTCTTTTGCATGTTTCTACTAAATATTAGTTGTTGTCTGAGTGTCTCTCTCGAGATTAGTATAATTATTAAAGTGTGTTCAAGAAATTATTGTATACCAAAATAAGAATAAATTTTGTAATTATTGACTTCATCCCATCAGCGACCGACAGTAGCGTGTGTGTGGGGAAAATGATAAAATGAGAAATTGGAGCATCTCCAATGCAAATAAGCCAGCCATAGGTCAGTCACTCTCTCTTCCTGTCACGTCAACAGTACTAAAAATCCACCTGCCACATCAGATTTAGGCCAGCCATAGGCCAGCCGCAATAAAAATAATTCAAAAAATACTACATTTACGGAATTAAAATTATGATTAAATTACGAAATTAAATTTACGAGACATATACGGGAAAATTCATTAATTGCATTAAAAAAAGGTACATAGATATAAAAAAATTACTTACATTATAAAGAAAAAAAACACAAAATACGGAATTAAATTTACGACACATATACGGGAAAAATTCGTTAATTTTATTTAAATAAAAAAAAGTACATTAACTAAAAATCAAAAAAATTACATAATAAAAAAAAATCCGGGCTTCACACACGAGCCACCGCACCACTCTACTCCTCACTAATTTATTAAAAAAATACATTAAAAAATGTTAGTATGCCTTGAATCCGTTATAGTTTGCCGCTAGCTGAAAGGGGGTCACCGCCCCCGGCCCGACGCTATGACATGTTTCTATTTTAGGTCTTAATTTTGTATTGGGCTAGCTGTTGTTGTCCATCGCTAGATGTTGCTCTTGTACAGAAATTTAGAGATAGAGAAAATCGTGTTTATATAGTTTTTCAAAAATTAAAAAAAAAATTAAAAAATAGCGCTGGCCGATCGGCACGCCACAATGGCGGCCAGCGCATCGGCCAGCGCCACGCGATCGGCTAGCCCACGCCGCTTTTTTCGCCGATTTTGGGCTGGCCTGCTGCAATGATTCGGCTAGCGACGCGAATCGGCTAGCCGGCATTGGAGATGCTCTAAACCACAAAAACAATGGCCTCTTATCGTTTTTCATGTGCTCCATTCCAATTGGATCAAGTCAATATGGCCTATGAAAAGACAATACAAAAATTTAATTTTTTGTTGATTAAATCCGCATTATACAACGGTCGTCCTTTTACCTTTATCGTTTACACAGGCATTCATATCACTATTTTAATTACACATGCATCTTCATTCGAAACAGGTGGAGAATTGGTTATCGGATGCGTATTTTATTCTTTTTCTTTTTATTTATTCTTTATTGCCTGTCAATTTGAATCTTCTTCCATGTCAAAACGTAAGTGAAAGGCATATTATTCTCCATTTAACAGGTGACATCATAATTTTTCTAAAAATATATATGTCGTTTTTGCCACTCCTCCATTCCTTTTTCAAATTGTCGTAGATGACACATAATTTTTGGATACTCGGGTTGAGGTCGACCTCATCGTAATGATCTCGAATCATATGATATGTGTGCTTGAGGGTTCCTATTGAGGTGTACCTTGTTGCACCTATAAATTTCTCCTAAAACACATTCGTTTTTTGTTGGAGGTGTCCACCATTCAGATGTTTGAAGACCTCAGGAAGATCATGAGTAGTTGGGGCGATGATACAAGACAGCTATGAATGAGATCGGACCGGAATTGGTAGACGTCGAGTGTGCCGGATCGGTTGGAATTTGAAACGAAGGTGGGTCGAAGGGATTTTGAGTGTTTTGGAGGTAGCCATTTGCTCTGAGATACTCTTAAAATCATTTATTGATATACATATTACTTGAATTAAAAAAAATATAATAAGTTGAGAGTTATGGGAGATTTTAGAATAACATAAGAAGAAAATCGAAAAAGAGTTTTAAGTTGTGATAATAGTAATATGGGAGAAGAGGGGGATTTATAGAAGAGCATTATACCTATAATTGAGTCAATCTGTGTAGAGTAACAACTAATTAAAAATAGAGTGAACTTAAAAAATGGTCTCTGAATTATAGGTTTATCTCAAAAATAGTCTCTGAACTTTAAAAATATCATCAGTAGTCCCTGGACTAAGGGTTAATATAAAAAACGGTCCTTTTGCACTGTTTCGAGACGAAAATGCCCTTTTGAAGGGTTTTTGGGGATTTGGGCAATTTGGTCTTTTTACACTTTTAACATTTTAAATCTGATATTATTTCAGTTATGTACTAAATCTGATATTATTTCAAAATTATCATTCTTCTTCCCTTTTGTCATCCTTCACTTTGTTTCTTTATTTCAATATTAGATTTAATTCATAAAATTATATTTTAAATTTTAATTTTTAAATATCAATAAATTTTTTTAATTAAACTATTAATTCATGGACACTATAAATATTTATTAAAACTATTATTTTTTGTTATTTAATATAATATTCAGCTGAATTGAAGAAGTATAGAAAGATAATATTAATCACGATGGAAAAATAAGAGTTATTCTATTTAGCCTTCGTTCGGTTGTTATAATTGCTTGTGATTGAATATTATGAAGTTGACTAAAAATTTTATATAGGATTATTTTAGTTGAAATTTTCTAGTCATTTTGATTGTTTTCAAATTAATAAACGAAAATTATATTAGTCTTGCATTAGATGCAATTTATTTCAGAATAAATCGTGTTATATGATCTATTTATGATTAAACCTATTAAATATTGATTAAAACTAAGGCGTTGTCATATCTTATTGATTAAATATTAGACACTATCAAATATTGATCATGACTATTAATTTTTGTTATTTATTAATTTTTATAATTAAAAAAATTTATTGATATTTAAAACCTGAAATTTAAAATTTAATTTTGTAAAATTAAATCTAATATTGAAATAAAGAAACAAAGTGAAGGATGACAAAAGGGAAGAAGAATGATAATTTTGAATAATATCAGATTTAGTACATGACTGAAATATCAGATTTAAAATGTTGAAAGTGTAAAAAGACCAAATTGCCCAAACCCCCCAAAATCCCTCAAAAGGGCATTTTCGTCTCGAAACAGTGCAAAAGGACCGTTTTTGATATTAACCCTTAGTCCAGGAACTACTGGTGATATTTTTAAAGTCCAGGGACCATTTTTGAAGTTCACTATTAATATGATAAATAGCTTCACCTAATTTCTTTTGCTCGTCAGACATGGTTACATAGCCAGGAGTATTTTCTTTTTTTTTTATGTTGGGTTGGGTGTTTTAAAAAGCAGAAAATGTGCTAGAGTTGAGGTAAGATAGGTCAAGCTCATTTCAATATGAACTAACAATAATTTACTACATTTCCAAAAATCCTCATAAATTTATAGCATCATTGGATATTTACTATTTTAATACCATAATCTAAATAAGGTTTTATTTTATAAAAAAATAAATTTAGTATTAATAACAAATAATTTTATAATGACATAACTCATTCGAACTGATCTCAATAGCTATTTATAAAGAGCAGAGTTAAATTCCCCACGCAATAATTTCTGTAGAGCTATTGGGTCAACTAAAGGATACTTATACATTGGTAAATTTAATTTCATTTTTGTGCCATGCTCAAAATAAACTTGACTACAAGCATAAAGACGAAATCCATATTTAAAAGTTAAAACATGTTTGAAAATTCTTTTAATTAACTATTTCAGTACACGCTTAATAATGAAGAAGATTTATAGAGGCTGACACATCCAAGGACAGCACTACTACCATCACCAATTCCCAAACATAATAAGTTGGCCCATTTGGAGAGACAACAAAATTTATGGCATTTGGTAGCAAACAATGATCCAAGGGCTCCACCACCATTACACCATTTTTGTCCACCAATTTCAACATTAATTCTCCCCCATCAAATCTCATCTGCTCTGCTACTTTACAGTAATTCCTTAAGACATGCCAAATTTACAGACACTGTTATGCCATAATAAAATTTTAAAAAAAAAAGCTCTTCTCACAAATAAAGGTTACAAAATTTTAGGAAATTTGACTATGAGGGCTGCATTACAGTCTCCTCTGTAGATAGCATAACCACTAATAAAACAATAGCATTACTCTCCGGATGGATGAGTCGTTACAAGACTTCCTCTACTAAATTTTGATCAGCTATGGACGAACCTCTGTGCAGCAATTTGGGTGCAAAAAGTGCTATGAGCAAAGGATGCCGTCTCAAACAGGAGATAAAATCGTCCCTGCTGACCCTATCGTCATTATCCACGTCGAACAACCTAAAAAGCCCATGAATCTGTATACACCACAATAAACAAGTCTGAGAAAATAAGAAAATAAAACTATCCGTCATATGACTCATTTCCTTATTAGTCCGCAGCATAGTTGTCCACACTAAAATGCCCAATTATCTAAGGAGATATGTTAATTAAGTGGCAGATTAATAGGGTAGGTAGAACATTTCAACCTTTTACCATAAAACAAATTATTTTTAAATGTGTAAAAGTCAGAGGGTCCAGATTCTTGATAGGATTAATGCCAGATAATACCCAACTAACCTCCTCAGTATTTAAGCTTGGAATTGATAGTGAAACTGCATCTTGTAACTGTCAAAATAACAAAAAACAGGGGATAAGGGAAAATCTCAGACTAAAAGTCACAAGACAGTTTAAGAATCAGCGTCAAAAGGGAGCCAGATATAGTTATAAACCTCTTGCTTCAAAATATGATCATTCCCACTTGTTGCACATTCACCAAATGCCACATCACATGCCCTCCGAAACAGAGGCTGCTTCAAAATGTGGGCTGAACCTAGCAAGAACTGACATTTCAAATGTCAGAAACATCTAGAACAGGATACAACATCGCAAACAAATACACATCTCACTGAGTTTCAACTTATACATAGTACGTTCAAATGTTTAAAAGCAAAAACTTCACTTGTTGAGCCAGTACAACCAGAAAGCCAGAGTAGGATACCTAAACTACATACATTATTGTTCCTAAGTGGGTCTTGTGTTTTATTGAACTGCTTCCATTTTTTTCTCTTTTAGATATTAAGGTTTCTAAAACCTGCTAATTGAGATACTACGTGTGGTTGGTAAAGAAAACCACTAGTACTGGTTTGTTGCAAATATCCATATTAACAAATTTTATGAGCATTCTATAACAAACTTACCTGCTTAAATGTTATTTTACCCATCTTCTGCACATCAATAAAATCAAACATCTGCAGAATAACAAGGAAATTGTTCAGTAAAATCTACACTGGGGTGGGGGCTATCACCCATGTTTTAATAGCATAAAAAATTGCGACATCCATCATTGTCGTTTTGGATGCAGTCGGAAACACCAAGTCACCATGAAAAGAGGTAAAACAGTTCATGAAGGAGAAACTCAGAAACATTTAGAACTAACCTTCTCAGAAAGACCACAAGGTTTCAGTCTCAGAGCTCTTAGAAAATCACGGAATTCAACAAGCCCACTGAAATAAATAAAATTTTATCAGAATCAAGTTATAAATGTTGCATGATCATCTTAATTTCATAGAACATGCAAGTGGTTGACCATCATAAAAAAAACATACTCTCTTCTTCACCAAAGTATAGACAGTGACCTGTTCACGCCATGTTTTGAGTATAAAATAGATAAGAGTTAACCAAGCCCAAAATCCATTGCCAGAGACCTTGACAGCTGACTACAAGATAGAACCTAAAAAAAAACCCTTTTTTAAGGTAGGAGTAGTTTTTTTTTTACTTTTGCCAATTTGTTCATAGGAAGTTATGAGGTTCCTGGATAATTCCATCTTAAAAAAACTGAAAGATGAAGCTCAACATTGCAACTTCGGGTAAAATTGGAAGTACGCAAAATGATTTATGCATTTCTTAATCGTAATTAGTGCATTACAAGGTGTGTTAGAGGTGGACCCAGCTAAAATGCAGAAAGAATCTCTTACTGAAGCAACTATAAAATGATATATTTAATGCAACAGAACAAAATTTCGGAATACCTGGGATCTGGATTCATCGACAGAAATATCTCCAAAAACTCAACTGCTTCCACAACACTCAGATGCAACGACTGCAGTTAAGTGATACAATAAATCAAAAGAATTACAAGTAGTTTATAACAAAGTTGCATGATCTGGGATATTTTATAGAATTTACTTTGTAACCCATATATTTCCAGCTTATGGTTACTGAGCTTCACTAGAGCCATTAAGCAAAACAAAAGGGAGGGTAGAGCTGCCATTATAGTTTATACCAAGTACACATTGTTATGAGACTTCTGCAAAGTGTGGATAACTTTTGCTGATCAAAGACTCAACGTTCAAAGCAAACTATGAGAAAGGAATAAAATTTACTCCCTCTGTTTCCTAAAAATAGAAATTCTTTCCTTTTTGATCCTTTTCCTAAAAATAGAAACTTCCATTTTAGGAAATGGACCCCACAATCCACTAACACTACTTCCACTACTTATTCTCCACTCTTTTTTAATTAACCCATTTTTCTCTTCCTCTCTCTTACTTTACCAACTTTGTATTAAAACTCGTGCTGTTTTCCAAAGTTCCTATTTTTAGGAAACAGAGGGAGTATATTCATCTTTCTTTCTTGTTCCATTTCTTGCTCTTTTTTTGTAGAGGATGTGGCAACTGGCAACAGGTTATGGGTGAGGGACAGGAAACAAGAAGAAATTTCGGGCATCCATTCTAATTACTTAGGGTGATGTTCCATCTGTTTTGAAGCTACTGCAACAAACTTTTGTGAAGTACCATTAAAATGTTTACGTAATACCAGCAGTCATTCATGAAACGCAAACTGGAATGGTGAATTCCCTCCATTATTGTGCAATGCAGATTCCTTCTTTAAACACAAAGCACTACAGCAAGAGAATTTAAATGATGTAGACATTGAATCTAAGCACATCAAATTAGCTCTAAACATCATTTCTTCTTCGACTGTTTTTCAAACATGTTTGGGATGATATTAGCAGTGGACCCAACATTCAAAACAATTGTACAATGCAAAAGGAGACATTAATTTCCTTAACACTTAGTTAAGGCCAATTTAACTTACCGATTGTACCCAGCCCAGTTCTACCATGTACAGCGACGGGTTTTCCTGGTAAAAGAAAATAAAAACATATACTATCAATGGATCATTCAAATTTGCACAAAAAGAAAATCAACATTGTGAATAACCATTCATATGGGCACACTTTCCATATGATCAAACAGGCTTTGACTAGATGGAGAACAAATAAACCAAGCATATTTAATAATAACTAACAAATAAATGTAAAGGCAGAAGAAATAGGATACCACCAAATCTAAACTAAATTGATAATGAGTAATTACAGTAATCCATTATTTACAAAAAAATAAATTTGAGAAACACAAAGGCCAAAAAATCAATGGTCTATACAAGAAGTCGGAGACCTGGACTTCTGGGCCAAATTTAACCAAACCGCAGGCCAACATACTACTACTATAGATGACTAAGGCCAACAGTCCTTACATTCACAATCTTAGGTCTCAGGACTTAAGTTAGTTAAAACACATTGAATATTTAAGGCACTGAAACCAGTCATAAACTCCAACAAAAAAGAGCACTTGTAAAACTATCATACTAAAGTTCAACATATAATCTTGAAATATTCTCTTCAAAATTGAAGACAAACATATTTTATAGCGTTGGAAAATAATATGCAACCTGCTTTGACTCAGCAGCCTTAGAAAGAAGCATAAAGTCTCCATATGAGTGAGCCGTCTGTGCTACATTGAGGGCACTTGCAATGGCACGCCCAGTCTGCATTAGGTCAAGCACACTTAAGAATAACATAATTAAATGAAGTATTAGTGCAATATTTGTATGCTATACAATTGTATATTGTATACTCAGAAAAAACAAAAGAAAGACGAAGAAGCCACATTCAAGGTCATGGTATGTGTTCTAGTAAATAGACATACATTAAGCATCAACAAAGTTTCAGAAATTTGGGAAATAACCAAATCGATAGCTAATTACAGGCAACTGGAGTGTGGCATGATTGAAGTTAGACCTAAAATAGTATTCAGGGTTACTGCTGTTTAACATAAATGAGAGCTAGCATATCCATACAGAAATTTAGACATAGCTCACCCTCTGAGAAAAATGAACTGCATTTTCCTTCCGATTCTCATTAGGATAAACAAGCGGAAGATATTCTACCTGTGAATAATGACAGGAGAATGGTATGAAAGTATCAGTATATTGTACTCCTTGCGATTATCATAAAAGGAAATGCCTGATGTTGTAATTATTTTAGGCCTGTTAGCGGTAGCAGTAGCACTAGGCACTATCGTCTAGTTATGAAAAGATAATAATCCAGGGATAACTACTACACAGTACACAGATATAAGAATCAAATACAAAGAAACATACCTCCATGAAATTGTGGAACTGCGTAAACATTCTGAACATTAACATGGCAAGTGTGATATTTCCCCTGTAAAAGATGGCACAAATATGAAGTTGAACATGCAAAAAGAAATGAAGAGGCATATCCAATGGAAAAAAAAAAATCTGGCATTACCATGACTGGTCAAAGTGAACATAGGGGTAACGAACAGCAACTGGCTGAACAGGATAGCCAGGAATGAATGCACCAATTTGGAATGATAAAAGAACTCTGCCATTGGTTGTTGTTCCCTCAGGAAATAAAAGCACACGAGGAAACCGATTGCATGAAGCTTTTCTCTGTTTTCAGGTCCTTAAAGAACATTTCTGTATCAAATAGCTTATATATAGATAAATGAAAGTAAATACATTTTTAACCAAGAACAATTATAAGAGAGATATTCATGTATTTGTTTCGGTTAAAGACAATAAATGACAGCATATGGGATTTTCCTACCTTGATTTCATTTACAGCATGCTTCCTCGATGACTTCGAGAATCTATCAACATAAATAACCTAATGCAGGAAAAACATAATGATTAATAATATATATGATGGCACCAAGCATGATTATATTGCAATGAATAAACCCTAACTAAACAACAAAAGATTTCATCCTGAGAAACACATGTGCTTCCCCGACTGAACACCGGAATAAAAAGAAGACAAGTAAGAGCTATTGGAATTATAAATTGTTAAAAATTTATACAGACTTATCAGAGAAAGATTACAATCATACCTGCATTGCTCTGATTATGGTCCCAACAAAAGGCATTGAATCATGTGTATCCGCAGACACTATGGTGGGAAATAATTCATAGAAAAAGAAAATCGGATCAATATATGATACATGATTAGACACAACTATAGGAGCAATTTCCCTTGGAGCAGGTTTTCCTTTTCTTCTTATCCAATGGTAGCTGCAGAACAAAATATGCAAAAGAAACAACAATTAGTTTCTGAATAAACTAAAACTGAAGTCACTTAAACGGAATGCTGACAGTGACAACATCTACTATTAATTACTCCATCCGTACTATATAAGTCTCCCCTTCCACTAAAACACACTTCAAGAAAGTGGGCAACTTCACTATTACCACTACTAATGTAGTATCAAGTTAAAAACTTAAAAAGCAAAAAAATAGCATTGATGAAAGGGGGTTACATAGGAAGTTTGGCAACCTTTTATCACGGAATTCTAAAATAGGAAACCTATTCGGGGACAACTCATTTTGAAGTAGGACACTGCTAGCTCAAAATCAATCCTATCCATCACTCTGATTTCATAATTTGTGATGCTTCCCCAATTAAAATATTTAATATTTTTCCCAAAGAACTAATCGTCACGGAATCTTGAGCATGAAAACAAGCATACCCAGCGCTCCATAGAAAGAGTAAGCAATTCAATTTGTAAGTAAATCAACACAGGAAATATAAAACTGCTACTCCCAACATAAATCTTGGCGAATTTAAAAAGAAGCTAGTAAAGTTAAGAGCTTTATACCCAAAGGAGAAAAGGATAGCCCGACCACAAAAGCGGGTGACCCACATGAGCCGACAGCGCCACTTAGGCATAGGATTCTGCCGGTCCTTCCAGCCACACAGCGCCAGGCGAGTAATCAAGTAGCCGACTGTCAAAGACAGGCCGAAGAGCACAAGGCGGAGCAGCGCGATAGGCAAGCAGATGAGTATCTTGAGGCACTCGTAGAAGCCCTCGACGTTTGGGGTGTGGTTGCGGAAGGGGTCGATGGTGGAGGATCCGGGCACCTCGAATTCGTCGTGGGCCCCGATAAACGCGTAGGGATTGCGGCGATTGTCATCTCCCGATTGAAATAGATCGGTTTCGGGTTGAGGCAGATCTGGTCCGTCTTGGACTGTGACGATGACGTGGGGCTGGTCGGAGGAGAGGAGGGGAGTGGAGAGAGAATGGTCCTCTGCCGCTGCCGCCATTGCTGCTGAGTGCTGAGGTAGAAAGAGAAAAAGGACAATTTAGCGGTTAAATTGGGATTTGGGATCGGAGAGAATTTCTGTTTTCTGATACTCTGTTAAAAATAAATAAATAATTAAAGGAGGGAAAAGTTAGAGAGGGAGTCCGATAATACCCTCCTACTTTATCCTCTAAATATGGATCGTTGGATCTAAGTGAACGAAAACAAGATTTTCTATCCAAATTATTTTTGTTTCTCATTAATCAATTATTATAAGGAACAGTATTAAAACTCGTAGGCGTATACAATAGTAAGGCAACAGGGTCGCTATCAATCAAATGTGATAATATTGTTGTTTAAATGGTGATCTCATATTGTGTGTGAAATTGATAGTGTCCACACATTTGAAAGAGGGACGAAATATGGAAATGGACAGCGTGAAGTCCGAGTGGAGCTGAGTAATGAGCCACATGTTTTAATTTCATAACTATGCAAGTTTATGCCGACTATAAATTGGCCCCAACACATTTTACTTAGATCATTTCTGTTGTCATTTATACAATTCACTTTAGCAATAAAAAAATTATGACACTAAAATTGCCATATCATGTTGCAGTTTTAGGTCATTGCCGTCATTGGGGTTGGAGAATCACAATGCTTTGAGACAGTGGTGGAAGCGGGATATTTATAGTGGGAGTCCAAAATTGTTTACGATTGTTGTATACGACGATAGTATTGGCTCGTTGAAATAATTGAGAAATATATTCCTTTAAAAAATAGAAATATAATTTTAAAATTGTTTATGTATTTAGATTTAAATTTTTTAGATTATAATGATCATTACTTTATGATTTTACAATTAAAAATATATATACAAATGAGAAAATAAATAAAAAATATATAAAATAATTAATGTGGAATACTATAAAAAACTACTCATCTCTATTAACTAATGAATTATCACTATATAAAATCTTGTGTTCAAATAAAAATTGTTCCACTTAGAATCTTAGAATTACATAAAGGGAGTATTAACAGTTGAATAAATAATGTCTGGGAACCAACTACGACGACAATTGAGTAATCAATATTTCCATGAATATAAAAATGCCAACAATTGAGTTAAAGAATATTTCCATGAATATAACTGCTTTGTGAAAAGATGATGTTTGTATTGATTGCTCGAAACAGGAATCAAGCCTTAAGGCTTAAAGTAAGAAATTGAAGAAAGAACAATCCCAAATAATGGGGACAAGAATGCCTTAAAAGCCGTTTTTAGCTGCCACAGATGGATTCCTTGATCGGTTTGGATCTGGTGTTTCATAGTACAATTTAATACTCCCTTCGTTCCATAGTGACAGGGGCATTTCATTTTGCGCACTCATTTTGAAAAAATAATTATAAATAGTTAAAATGGATAAAAAGTAAAGTAAGAGAAAGAATAATGTAGAGAAAAGTCTTATCTATAATATTCTCTCTCTTACTTTACTTTTTCTTCACTTTAACTATTTATAATTATTTTTTCAAAACGAGTGTGCAAAATGAAATGCCTCTATTACTGTCGAACGGAGGGAGTAGTATTTTATACTCCCTCCGTCCCCTATTATGAGTCACTCTTTGACCGGACACGAGTTTTAAGAAATGTAAAGAAAAGTTAGTGGAATGTGAGACCCATTTTTTTATATTGGTTTTATAATAAAATGTGAGTGAATTGAGTTAGTGGAATGTGGGACTACTTACTATTTATGGTAAAAATGAAGTGTGATTCTTAATTGGGGACGGACCGAAATGGAAAAGTGTGACTCTTAATGGGGGACGGAGGGAGTAATCAACAAAAACAATATTTTAACATTATAATTTAATTATTAGGGTATATGGAACAATAGCCTCTGTTGTGTAGAGTAGTACAATAGGGGATCCAAATCCATCCTTGATCACCCAAAACATTTTTATATTAACAAATATTAGACGTCTCTAACCATACTTCAAAAATGAGTTTTGATGTTCAAATCTTCTCCAATCATACATCAAACTCAAACTCATTTTTGTTAAATTTTTTTAAACAATACCAAATATGGTGTTATTGCAAATATTTGTGAGAAAAAAACTAAAAAATTGTGTAAATTTTGAATTTAGTGCAAATGGTTAGAGATAGTCTTAAAGCGAATTTTACCAGGCCTGAATAGAGCCTGTTTTCCTTTTCCAATATTTATCGGGATCGTGTTGATTTTACGCTCTCACGCAGCTGATCACTGATCGTGGAATTTTACACCTAGGATAAGCTGATCACGTCTCCTAGGCTCTACTCACCAACCCCTCACTCCTACAGTCGCATAGTAAGCTCGAGATTGGCTTCTACAAACGTTCAACACATAAGATCCATCCCGGACTATCCCCTGATCAGTTTTAGCCTAGGGTTCCTTATCTATGTTAGCTCCCTACTCCAAGTTAAAGAGACATTGAAGTTAAGGCCTTTATCGGATTAAGTTTGCTAGCAAAACCCAACACGGATTGAAATAAACACATAGACAAGAACCAAAACATGGAAATCTATCAAAACAAAGTCATGGATTCATATTTACAAGCTCCCCTAACAAACTAGAAGTAATCCCTAAAATATAGCCACTCTTTTGTTCCCTAAATGCTTACGCCTTCAAATTGTAGTTTCCTCATCTAGCTTTTAGGCCTTTTTTTCTACTTATACAAATGCGTAGTACTCCCTCCGTTCCTCACTAAGTGAAGCATTACTTTTTAGCACGGATTTTAAGAAAGTGAAGTTTTATTAATTAAGTAGAAAGAATTAAAAAGTAGAGAGAAAAAAGTAAGAGAAGAAGTGTAAAAATGAAAATAACTCACTTAGCTTAGGACATCCAAAAAATGAATGTGAATCACTTAAAGGGACAGGGGAGTATCATTTTCATTTCTAGCACTTAAGACTTTGATCAGTTGATGAACTTAAAAAAGACATCCTTAGAGAGTGTTTTCCCCCTTTCCCCCTTTGGGTTGAGTTATCTTTTGAAGTTTTTGCCATGTTAGCTTTAGCCAAATTCTAGAAATATGCTTCTAGTATAGTGTTAGCTATTAGAAATCCGGGTTAAGCATAATTGTAAATAAGCTTGTATTGATTGTAGTATTTCTGTTAAACTATAGTAAGTCTCATTATATAAGAAGAGTTTCCACATATATCATATGCATGGAAAGATTTACTTGTTATATTATTGATTTAATCGAATTCTATTTATGAAAGAGGTCTCTGCAATCTTTACAAGAAGATTTGTGAAAATTCCAAAATTTGCTACCTTGGTCGAGATATCAGCCTACTTGGTAAAATGGGTTGGGCTATTGTAGAAAATTAGTTTTTCATGTATTTTTGAAGTTTTATTTAACATTATAAATTAAAAATAGTTACATGATAAGTTACTACTCCTTCCATCCCATAAAAATAGAAGTTCTTTCCATTTCCGTCCGTCCCATAAAAATATCACACTTCTATTTTTGGTTATTCATTTCTTCTAATGAGGTGGGCCTTATTTTCCACTAACAATAATACTTCAATTATTTTTCTTTCTACCTCTTTCTTATTTTTCAGTTATGCATTCAAGTGTCATACAAAATTCTGTTTTTTTAGATGGAGGGAGTAGATCATTCTTCTCCTTTAAATGTAGTTTACAATTGAGGAAACTGAACTACAAGGAGGAATTTCAAATGTACAATATTAATATAATTCCGCCATAGTTGAAGCGTTTCTTTTTTGCACGAAAAGTCAGAAAAAAATGTTTATTAAGTTTAATGAAGAGATGATGAAAGTAAGAGAGAAAAAAAAAACTAGGAAAAAATAAGCTAGAACTTTTTATCTAGTATATTTTTTATTTATTTTCCCCCAAAAGAAAAGAAGACAAAAAAACACCATTTTTCTGGGCGCACCATTGATCAACTGTAGAGGGGGTTTAAGAATAGAATACTGAAAGTCTGAATTAAGGGTTTTAGGATTTCAGTCTTGCCCATTTTTTGTTGTTTCAAGTTATGTAGGATTTAGCTTTAAAAATTGGGTAACAACAGTAAACAACAACCAATTATAAATTATAACACCAACAAAAACATCATAACAAAATTCAGTGCCATAAAAAAACATTCAAAGCAGCAAAGAGCCATATCTAATGAATTTTAAGATCAAATATCCAACTCTACTGGGGAGTGATGATAAAGTTGAAATCAATGTTCAAAGGAATGGTCCATCCTCACTACTAAAGAAGGAAGAAAAAAGAGCACGAGATATTCGAGAGAGATCACCGGTTCGGTCCATCAAATCTAGTGATGAGGAAGAAGCCTTGAAGTAGAAGCAAGGCTAGTATGATGGCTGCTGGTCCATTTTGTCCACAAACCAAATCACCACTACATACTATCATTGCAATATGTCTTTGATTCTATTCTAACCATCTCTTTTGAGTACTAATCGTTTCTTAGAATGCAGATTTTCGAAGAATTCTGGATTGTTCTGAATAAAAGTTGCTGTCACTCATCAAACTGGTGCAGCTTTTGTTCTGATCTTTCTCCAATTCATCAGTGACAGGATAGCACGCCTCAGCTTACATTTCTCCATCTATAAATGTCTCACTCCATTCAGAGTGCAGTGCAGCCACTAAGTTTCTGACCAACAACTGCAATTGGTTCTTGATTTTGAGAAGCGTTATGGCAGGTAAAAAGTTGATCTTTTTCAAGAACAAATGCATGCAAGTTTTACTATACATTGTCCACGATTTATTTTTTATGCCTTGAAATTGTTGCTTATTCTGCTGATTTCCTACAGAGGCAGCTATGATACTAAGGACTATCCTCCTAGTTCTGGCACTGAATGTTGTTTCAACTTCTTATGCTGCCATGGACTCGAACGCATACGTTGTCCACATGGACAAGTCCAAGATGAGAGCTTTCGACGTCTCTGTTGGAACGTCGAGAAGATGGTATGAAGCAATGATTCAGTCTATCAATGTAGACTCAGGAGGAGGAGAGGAGGCAGAGCTCCTTTATGTCTATGAAAATGTCATTTCTGGCTTCTCTGCAAGGCTGTCAAAGCAGCATCTTGAGTCTCTAGCCAAAGCGGACGGGTTCCTCTCTGCCACCATGGATGAACTATACAACCTTCACACAACTCATTCACCTCATTTCCTTGGCCTAGAAGAGGGGATAGGCTTGTGGGATGCTGAGAATCTGGCCTCTGATGTGATCATTGGGGTGGTCGATACAGGAATATGGCCGGAGCACCCCAGCTTCCGTAGCAAGGGCCTGCCACCGGTGCCCTCTCGTTGGAGAGGGAAATGTAAGGCTGGTCCCAAATTCGCAGCCTCGAATTGCAACCGGAAGCTTGTTGGTGCAAAGGCCTTCTTCAAAGGGTATGAGGCCATTGCTGGGAGGGTGAATGAGACCTCCGACTACCGGTCCCCTCGTGACTCCCAGGGCCATGGCACGCACACTTCTTCGACTGCAGGAGGGAATCTTGTTAAAGGCGCGAGCTTCCTAGGCCTGGCTAAAGGGACAGCAAGTGGCATGAGATACACAGCAAGAATTGCAGCATACAAGGCTTGCTACCAACTTGGATGTGCAACTTCTGATATAGTAGCTGCAATGGAGCAAGCAGTCAGTGATGGTGTGGATGTGCTGTCTCTGTCGCTGGGAGGCGTCGCGAAGCCTTACTACGCGGACAGCATGGCCATTGCAGCATTCGGTGCGGTTAAAAAGGGAGTCTTTGTCTCAGCCTCAGCTGGCAACTCAGGACCCTCGGGTTCCTCCGTTAGCAACATTGCACCGTGGATGGCAACCGTTGCTGCAAGCTACATGGACCGCGTTTTTCCAGCCAGAGTCGAGCTTGGTGATGGCCAGATTCTCCTTGGCACCTCACTCTACTCGGGGAAGGCTCCCACCACGCCATTGCATCTGGCATACGATGACACTGCAGGTGGCCGTGTCGCTAGGTTCTGCATCGCCAACTCCCTCTCCCCGAGGCTAGTCAAGGGGAGGATTGTCATATGTGACAGAGGGATAAACAGCAGAGTTGAGAAAGGAGAGCAAGTGAGGATGGCTGGTGGAGCCGGCATGATCCTTGCAAATGGCGAGAATCAAGGCGAGGAGCTGCTAGCGGACGCCCACATCTTGCCTGCTGCATCTCTTGGAGCTGCAGCATCAAAGGCAGTCAAAATGTACTCAAACTCAACCACCAATGCAACTGCAGTGCTCACATTTGAAGGGGCAGTCTACAACAGCCCAGCCCCGGTCATGGCCGCATTCTCCTCACGCGGGCCTAGTCTGTTCGGACCAGACATTATCAAACCAGACATCACTGCACCAGGAGTGAACATTCTTGCAGCATGGCCACCAAACATAAGCCCCACAGAGCTCACAAGCGACAGGAGACGCATTCGTTTCAACATTGTATCAGGCACTTCCATGTCCTGCCCCCACATCAGTGGCCTAGCAGCACTGCTCAAATCACGGCACAGAAAGTGGTCACCTGAAGCAATCAAATCAGCTATGATGACTACAGCCTACATTCTTGACTCACAAGGCTCACCAATAGCAGATGTGGCCTCAGCAGGCTCAAGCTCCGCCACCCCCTTTGCGTTTGGCTCTGGCCACGTCAGCCCCCAGAAGGCGGCTGATCCGGGCTTGATCTACGACATCTCCACCAAAGACTACCTCACTTACTTTTGCAGCCTAAGCTACAACTCCACACAAATAGGCCTCTTCTTTGGAGGGAACTTCACCTGTCCAGATGCTTCTGATTTCCAAACCGGAGACCTAAACTACCCTTCTTTTGCTGTCCAATTCAGCAGCAGTGCTAAAAACACAACGTCAACATTTAAAAGAACAGTAACCAACGTTGGCATTGCGGTCAGCAGTTATGCTGTCAAAGTGTCTGAACCCCAAGGTATATCGATCATCGTAAGGCCTCGAGTATTGAATTTTAGGAAGATTGGACAAAAGTTAAGCTACAAAGTGACCTTCATTGCAAAAGGGATAGTATCCACTAACTTCTCATTTGGCTCTCTTGTGTGGAATTCGGATAATCATTCTGTTAGGAGTCCTATTGCAGTAACGTGGCTGTAGGAGAATGAACAAACGAATTCTCACCATCAATTTCAAGAATCTGTGATTTGATCAATTTCAAGATTATGATTTCAAAGCATCCGGAGTAATTTATATTTTCATGAGTGATCAAGCAACAATCAATGCGATGGGGTTGACACAATAAAATTCATTTTCCCTTGTTATAGAAGTGTGCGTGATTGATGCTATGAAATTTCATTCGTAACAAGAATTTTCGACCCAAACAAAGAAGAAAAAAACTACTCTCCATCCTACAATAATAAGAACCTTCATTTTGTCATCTACTAGTACAAGTGTACATCTTATCATAAAAATGGAACTGCAAAACAATGATTGTGACAACAAGTAAAACGTGAGTATTTTCTAGTATAAAGAAAAGCGTTATTCATCTGGCTGATTAATGCAGCACGTTTACATATGGTACAACATTGAATGAGATCCAACGACTAACAAAAATGAGGAAAACATAACTTACAAATAAATTCAAATAAAAATGCTAATAACCCCTCAAAGCCCTCTCTCTCTCTAAGCCTTCTGCTTCCCCTTGTTGAGTCTGTCCAGTTCTGCCTCCGCATTCTTGAGGTGTTCTCTCAATGCGGATACTCTCTGCTCCACCTCTTCTAATGTGCCTCGAGTGATGGATGGTTGGTACACGGATAGAAAATTGCGCGAAAATGCTTTCAATGCTTCAACCCCACAAACCTGTTACTCAAAACTCATCAATTATAGTGATCATACATAACCAAGAATCATTGTAATCATTACAGTGAACATACATCATTTCTTTGTGACAATCTATATTACATACATACCTCTTGGGGCAACAATGGCAGCTTAGTGATGTTGAAGTCGTCATATAGCATGTAAAACTGATTCAGGTATTTCTGCTGCATGCGCATTCTAGCTTTGAGCAACTTTGACTCCACAACTGAGAAGGACAGTGCAACTATTTAGTAATGAAATGGATTTGGAAGGAAGAAAATATTATAGTGACGTAATTTACCTTCTTCGTCATAAATTACTTGGTTAATGATGATATTATGAGTATCAATCTCGAATTTAGTAAGCTCCTGCACGAGCCGTTCAGTTTCATAAAGAGAGAGGAATTCTGGAATGCAGACACAGACGAAGGTTGTCAAATCCTGCCAAAAGAGAACGGTACAACATCAGGATTTTTAGGACAGTAAATGTAAACATGGGTATTGTTCAATTACTGAATTGGCTTTCTGGGACAATGATATACGAAAAATGTCGACTAAGAGCCATTTAAAATCTTACGGGATCCTTAAACTGCTTGTTCACTTGTTCAATCACTTCTTTCATGCCCTCAAGTTTTCCAAGGATAGCGTCTTCATTGAATTCATCACCGACACCAAGGAGGCGAGTCATCTGCCATGAAAAAAACCGAGAGTAGGTTATTTTCATGAATGAATCAACAACACATAGGAAATTAAAAATTAATAACTGAACTATTGAGCACCACAGCAGCTGAGAGAGTGTGAGAGAGCCAGAGAGGGAAAGAAAATGAAATGTGGCAAAAAATGTTTTTGGAGAACTCAGCGCATCATAAGCTATTTGTCATAATGAGATTCATATGAAAGAACAGAAAACCTAGACCAGCATTAACGTACAAGATACACCCAATAGAAGAGTAAAGTATATACTTTGGGGACTAGAATAACATAAAACTGCATCATCAATCTTGATAATTAATAAGTATGAACATAATAAAGAAATAGAAGCGGCAATTCTTATAAATTTATTGAAATTATCAAAAGTACTACCAATCCTTCTTATAGGAAGAATCACCTTAGTCTCAACCTTGTAATTGATTTTTTTCAATAACAACTGTAGTACACTTAATGAAAGAGCGAATCATACTTGGCTCAACAAGCCACCAAATCTGTTCTTTAAGCTCATAATCTTTGCAAGCCCTTTCTCTAAGGTTGAAGGAAACTGTAGCAACCGTAGGGTGTGGCCGGTTGGAGCTGTATCGAATACTATGACAGAGTAATCCATGGTTTGCACAAGCCTGGAGAATATTCCAAAAGTTAATCATGTCTTCTTCAGGAAGACCAATGTAATACACAAATCCATTTGCTTACACTAAGTAGATAGGTTTAAATTCCTCAATGAAGGATGGAAAATGCATAATAAGTGACGTTCGATAGAAAGAAAAACCATTTGCCAAAGGCAACGACATAGTAGACTTCAGACTTACTTTAGCATTTCCGCAAAACTCATTGCCTCATCGATTCCTGGTATAGAATTTGCTAGTTCTGACACAAATCCATCAGTTGCATCTGATCCAAGAGAGTCTTCATGTTCCACAGTCGGATCAATTTCCTAGAAAAGGAATCCCATTCAATGAAATGAATCGAGTAGAAAAACAATTCGAAACAAAAAACAGATCTTTTGATACATTCAACGCCTTAAATGAATCGAGTAGAAAAACTAATTAACATCGGTTAGGTGATAAGATTGGAACTCCAACACGAATCAAATTAAGTTCACATGATCGAGAATCAATCGCTACATCAATAAAATGATGAATAAAAGTTCAATTAGCTGGAAACATTGCGAAAGTGGCGAGGGAATAATTGTACCATTGCATACAAGTTGGAGAAGCCATTAACAAGCGAGGGAGACTTGGTGAACTTCTGCTGGAAGGCATCGCTTAGATTGTGGGCAGGATCAGTGGAGATGATGAGCACAGATTCACGGACGCTGGCGAGCAAAATTGAGATGATGGAGCTGCAGGTGGTTTTGCCGACGCCGCCTTTGCCGCCGACGAAAATCCACTTCAAGGAGTCCTGCTCCAGTACGTTCTGCACCGTCCCCTCCGGAAACTCTGCGTTGGATCCCATCGATCGATATGTATCAATTCAGTTGCAATTTGTTTGGGGATTTTTAACCGGCACTTGGAGTGAGGGAAGTCCGATTCTTTTCTTCGTCTCCTTCCCATCAATTTTCTTCAGTATTCCAACTTTACGCTATTTGCGATTCCACCCCCACTCTTTCGCGTATTACCAAATAGGGATTCAGTAAAGGAATGATATAAAGGATTTAAATTCATCGGCATAAATTAACGGGAATTGATTTATTATTGTTGATAATAAATACTCCCCCCCATCAATTTGTCACTTAGTTTTAGAAAATGTACTACTAAAATGTAAATTGAAAAAAGTAAGTGAAATTTGAGTCTTACTTTAATACTATATTAATTTTATAATAAAATGTGAATAAAATGAGTTAGTTAAATGATCACCACTAAAAATGATAAAAGTGAAATGTGACAAATTTTTAGGGACAATCAAAAATAAAAAATAAGTGATATATTTTCAGGGACGGATGCAATACTCCATCCATTCACCAAAAATAATATGATTTACAAAAGAGACTAATTTTAATAATAAACTAGTAAAGTACTACTAAAGAAAAGAGATATGAAAATAAGTAAAAAAATTATGAGAGATGAGAAAAAAAATAATAGAGATAAGCATAATGTTTCCATGTATGAAATGTGCCTATTTTTCATATACACCCCTTAATGGCAAAATGATAGTATAATTTTTTATGTAGGTGGATGAGTAATATAATACTCATATAATTTTGGATCATATGTATTCTATGGATGGAGTAATATAATACTCATATAATTTTGGATCATATGTATTCTAAAATACTTTGTAGCAAATTAAAATTATAATTATTACTCCCTCCATTTCATTTTAGAAGTCTAATTGACTTTGACAAGTGTTTTAAAATATACTTACAATGAAAAATTGGTGAAAAAGAGAGTAATAGAATATAGGTTATGAGTGACTCCCTCTGTTTTCTCATAGTTGAGACAAAACTTTTCGACATGGAATTTTAAGAAATGGATGTTAAGTGTATTAAATAAACAGATAAAAGAGTAAGAGAAAAAAAAATGAAAAAATAAAATAGAAAGTGAATAAAATAGAGAGAAAAAAGTAAGATAAAATAAGTAAAAAAATAAAAATGACTCAACTATTAGAAAACTTCTCGAAATAGAAAAATGACTCAACTATAACAGGAGTAGAACGAAATGAATATTACTCCTCCTATTTATGGAATATTTTTACTGCTAACTCCTAATATGAAAAAAGACTAAAATATTTTGATTAGTCACTTTAACTCAGTGGATATATATTGATCCCATGATACAATGTTACTATAAATTACTAATCTTAGCCCTCCTTGAATGTTGTTCATCTATCCAAGATGACGTGATATTACGTTGTGAAAAATTAATATTGACAATTTAAAATAGCATATAATAAATTAATAACCAAATAAGATAACTAATATTATTATAGGTTCAATATTACTTATACAGATTTCGATATACAAAAAGTATTTATCTCACTTTGATATATTCGGATTTGGATCCTGTGCTGTGCAATCAATCATAACAGGGAATGGATGCTGTTACAAACAAACCATTATTATACTTATAAATTTTAACATTAAAATATTAATCTTTTTTATACAAAATTATGTATTTTGAATAACATCATCCCCTGTTGTAGTTGATTGTACAACAGAGGATCCAAACCCGATATATTAAGTCTATACATCAGTTGTCAATCATCAAAGAAAAGAAATGATTTTTAATCAACACTACTGCCTATCATCTTCTACGATACTAATACCATGCTGCAAATTAATCCAACTGGTTGAGTGAGTCATAACTCGGTCTTATTTTGGAGGTTCTGTGCCAATAGAAATAAATCCAACTTTAGTTCGTAAACAAAAACAATGTTCAAAATGGAACAGTTTGTCAGACCAATCCAATTTCCTACAAATCATACTACTACACAACCCCAATAGGCCAATACATTGCCGCAGTAGTTTCATTGCTGGTATTTATAATTTGAACTCCTTTTAATTATGGTATTTATCGTACCCAATTATCTGTCAAAAGGCTTTAAAAAAGTTTTTAATAAAATCATTGTTTAAAATACTCCAACCATAAATTTTTTTTTGCTTAAACACAATTTGTAATTAATCTAAAAACTTCTCTAAAACCAATAATAATTTATTTATAACCAAAAAAATTCCCTTAGGGCTCCACGCAAACCCCATTATTCGAAAGCTGCTTCTATTTCTAAAACCTTCCAACTTGGGAGCTTTACAGTCCCAACAATGGCGATGGCTACTGAAGATACCAAGCTTGAGCTTTTCCTTCAGTGGCTCAATGTTCGTCGACACTTCTAAACTGAACAATATTAGTAGTTAATTTTTTACGATCCAATTCTCAATTCGGAAAAAAACAACCATTGAAAAAAGGCTTTTGAATTCAGGTCAATGGAGCGGACTTACGTGGTTGTGAAATCAAATACTGCAATTCCAGTAAAGGGTTCGGAATTTTTTCATCCAATGATGCTCCTGATGGTAAAGTATTTACTTTTATTTTCACTTAAAAATTCAGTCTTGAATGTTGATTTATATTTGCTTTTATCTGCTTAGCTATTAATGTTTCACAGAAATTTGAATAGTGGCAGTCTGGAGCGTTTTGGTAATGACATTCATCATCCTTTTTGGAACTTGAAACCTAGTGATGTATTGTTTCATGATCCCGTATTTTAATGAAAAAAAGTAACATATAAAGTGGAGTATTTAGGATAGATTGCCTCTGAGAATCCATTAAGTTTGTTAGTGTAGTTAAATGTAGATCCTTGAGTAGCTATAAAACTCCAATTTTGGTTATTGCAGATTTCTTTTCCTTCAGTTTTTCCTGCCAATCATCTGATTGATTTAACTGCTTGTAAATTCAGGAATTTTTCTGGTGATTCCACTTGATCTAGCTATAACTCCGATGAAGGTCCTGGAAGATCCGTTAATCGGACCTGCGTGTAGGTCAATGTTTGAGGAAGGCGAAGTAGATGACCGATTCTTGGTGATGGTCTTTCTGACAGTGGAGCGACTAAGAAAGAACTCAACGTGGAAACCGTATGTATATAATGTATTTTTCATTTGTACTTTGTAATGTGGAAGTTTTATCTTGGATGACAATAAATGTCTTGTGACTTAATCTCAGATATCTTGATATGCTCCCTACTGAGTTTGGAAGTACACTTTGGTTTAGCGATGATGATCTTTTAGAGCTAAAGGGCACAACATTGTATCGGGCTACTGAACTTCTGGTAAAGATGCATTAATTTGCTTAAAGTTCCATTTTGGCTGATAGAAATGTCAGGATTGCACTTATGCTTTGCAACCTCGACAACATTCTGTAGCACCTAGTGCTTTATGTGGTCAAAACAAAATTGTTAGTGATTATTCACACTAACTAACTTGTCATTTTATTTGCGTTGCTCTGATATTTACTATTAGCATATGTGACTGAAGACAGGTTTCTGTTAACAGAAGAAAAGTTTAAAGACTTTGTTCGACGAGAAAGTGAAAAAGTTGGTGGACAAACTTTTGGCTCTTGATGGAAATCCAGAAAGGTGAGTGCAGACTGTAACTTAGATTTTCACTTTCACATCACTGCAGGCAAATTTTTTACGTTGGTAATGGTAACAGACAAACAGTCCATTTTTTGAGTTTAACTTCCTTGTTGGTTTTGACAGTCAAGTGAGATTTGAAGACTTCCTTTGGTATGTCCAGACCACCTTCTGCTTCTATACACTTAAAATGTCAAGACTAAAGCTTTAAGAAAGGCCATTGATATGAAACATCCTTACAGGGCAAATTCAATATTCTGGACCCGGGCTCTTAATATTCCTTTCCCAAGCTCTTATGTCTTCCAAACAGGTCAACCGGAGCAAGAGTGTGGAAGCAGCAATGCTCCTGGTGGGTCTGCCAATCACGATTATACTGAAAAGTTGGCAAATGGGGAAAATCGCTATTACTTCCAACAATTTATTAACTTTATACTTCCTTTGGTTCTTTGGTTTACATAATTGATTATGTCGTTTCGGTTCTTAAAAATGTGCTGTTGTGTTTTCTCAGCTACTGAGATGAACGGATCAAGCCAAGTTTCTGGATCTGAACCTGCCTCACAAGCAGATTCTATATTCGTTGAGGGTCTAGTGCCTGGCATTGATTTTTGCAATCATGGTAATCTAACTATCTTAATTAAATGTTCAATGTTTTTGATATGCAGTTTGCTCATTTGGTGCATTTTACTTTAAGCCACCGTTTCACACCATTTTCCTTCTACTTTCCATGCTTTTCTTCGTATATATACTGGTTGGTGATGCACTATAAAGGTTTTTTTCTAGATAAATCAATATACTTTTAGAAGGAATAGATTGCGAGTAGCTTCCTGTATAGTAACTTCTCAAGATTAATTGACGAAGATATGCCAACCACTCATAATTCATGTTTGGTATATTACGAGTTTACGACTTGAAAGAGATTCTCATGTCATTCTGTTGTCATTCTGCGAAACTCTTTGTCTAGATATAAAGGCAGCGGCAACATGGGAGGTTGATGGAAGTGGATCATTGACAGGAACCCCTTTCTCTATGTACCTTCTTTCTGGTACAATTCTTCGACTTGTCATTAATTACTGTAATTAGGCGGGGTTCTTCCTTTCTGAAGCATATTGTACTATATAAACATATTTTTAGCTAAATGTAGTTAATTTAGAAAAAAAAAGTAGATTTTAACGAAACGCTAAGTTTTTCTTCCCCTCATCAGCTGGGGTCATCCCTATCCAAGGTGAAAAAGAGATATCTATCAGTTATGGTGCCAAGGGAAATGAGGTATGCCGAATTTCTGGAAACTTCTCTTCGAAATTCTCCCCTTTAACTTTTTGACCAGTGTATTTCTTTTAAAGTTTATTTTAGAATTATGCAAGTATTGCTTCATATATGGAGTATTTTATTTGACCCTTTTTTGTAGAGTTCTTTGATCAATTTAGATTTGTTGCAGGAGCTTCTTTTCCTTTATGGATTTATAGTAAAGGACAACTCAGATGACTATCTAATGGTAATGTTCCTACCAATGTACAATTTCTTCCCTTTCATCTTATTAGAACTCTCTCTCTGATTTTATTATGTTGTTTTATATCTTCACCATTGACATCGTTTCCATGCATAAACGATGCAGTTACATTATCCTGTGGAAGCAATTTCCGATATGCCCTTTTCAGAGGGTAAACTGCTGCTTCTTGAAGAACAGGTGCTTGATTGAGTACCACACTCTACTTTTCCTAAATACATACTTCGTGTTTTAACTTCTGTGGTGCAGGTAGATAATCCTTTGGTCCATTTTTGGTCTTTGCAGAAAGGTGAATTAAGGTGTCTTTTGACGAGAAATTTGCTAGATAATGGCTTTTTTCCTGAGTGCACCTCACCTCGAGGCACTAAGAGCATGGAATATGATGACGACCAGGGGTTCGATTATAAGAGTGCACGCCGCACGATACCCTCGTATGCTAATAAACTTGTTTTCCCTGAAAAGTTCTTAACTGCATTGAGAACAGTTACCATGAAGGAAAGCGAACTTCAGCAAGTCTTTTCATTACTTGAGGAGGTGCGTGCACTAGGCCATCATCTTTCCGTCCTTAACTATTATATCCTCTCGTGTTTCTCTCTACTTGCATAATTCTTCATGGTTATTGAGTGTGTGAAATTACTAAAGAACTATTATATCGATTTTTAGAACTTAAATTTCTTCTGCTTTTGTCTCCAATCAGCATGATATTTGTGGATGATCATATTTTAGTTATTTATTCGTCAATTTTCCCAACCGAATTCTGAGAATCGTTATTGTAGGCTGTCGGATCTGGAGGAGAGAGACGACCGTCTGAAACTGAAGTTCGAACGGCTATATGGGAGGCTTGTGGGAATTGCGGTGCTTTGCAATTGATTGTCGATCTTCTTAACATGAAGTAATATTTACCTTTACAATTATTGTCGAATCAACTCTAAATTTCTATTAAGCTCACATCTTGAGATGCTGGAGTAATGAGATTTTTTGAATGCTATCCGTGCGAAAGGTTGATGGAACTCGAAGAGGGCTCAGGCACTGAAGAGAGCGATGCCGAGTTGCTTAAGAAAGCTGAGGGCGGCGCAAGGTAATGATAACAGTGCCAGCTTCGGTTTCAACATAAACTGTATGCCAAGGCCAGATTAATCAGTTTTGTTTTCGCAGCAGCAACGGCTCTGTTCCGATGAGCAGGACGAGGTGGGCTAGTATAGTATACCGTCAAGGCCAGAAAGAGCTCACGCGTCGATTCCTACGGGAGGCAGAGCATGCCCTGCAGTTAGCATTGAGCGAGGACACAACTAAGACATCTAGCTAGGTACATTTACACAACAATTTTGAGATCGTTGCTACATTTATATATTACTACAATTTAATCTATTACTCAAAAACTGTTCTTTCTTCAATAGGTTTCACAAACATCAGCGAAGATGACTGAATTACTACATTTGGAAGCAAGTGCAGAAAGGTTACTCACTTTCAGCTATGGTTTTTTTCAATTTGAAACAAGGCATGTTCATGAACATGTCAAATAAATTCAGATGTGGTACATGGATAAATTAATATTTTTGAAATATTTTATACAGGCAACTAAAAAGATGCCTTTCAATAATAATATGCTCGGATTGAAGTTGTCATTTTTCTATTTCGTGCATTTTAAACAATACTTTGTAGAACTAATAATAATGCGAAATTTCGAATTTTACTCACACTATCCAATATCCATTCAAATTCTCAACTAAGTAGAAATTAGTCAGTTTCTTGGTATACATAGGCTAACAATATAATTTCCAATGATCTATCACACACATCACATGTGAGATCATTTTCATCAACCACTCGCCAAAATTGTGGGCACTACTCATGGAAGTCATTCATCCAAGCCAGCGACATTGCGCAGAGTCCAGCCGATTCCGTAGGCGGCGGCGCCAGCCACTGCGCCGTTGAAGAGCGTTATACCCATGGAGGCTGCATAGTTCTGGCCTGCAAACTTGGCCTTGGCAATTCCCAAAAGGGCGAGGGCGAGCGCGGAGAGCACGCACGCCCCTATGAACTTGATCTGGTCGTTGTCCGTGAAGGGGATGAGGATGATGAATGCTAGGATGGGAGCACATCCAAACACCTGAAACGCCACGAACGTGATGAGCCCGTTCTTCCATGGTTTCTCCGATTGCTCCTCCGCTCCCACCCCCCTCGCCATTTTCTCATCCACCATTATGTCCGGATACTTGTTGAAGATGCTCACAACCTAAAAACAAAAATTTTGGTCACTATACGTGCATTATATATATAGGGTCCTGTTAGGTTGCTAGCTATCTTAAATTGCTAACTGCTAACTATACCATGTCTGCATCAGCAGCATCCATCCCAAGCTGCTGATAGCGACGGAGCAGGTCTTCCTGCTGAGCTCCCCGTTGGTTTTCGACGTCCCATTGCGCGACGCTCCTCTCCTTGGCAGAGACGGCTTTCTCAGTGCTGGTCGACATAAAATCGCCAAACCCCATGGAAATCCCATCGGCCACAAGATTGGCAAATCCCAACACCAAAACGTCAACTGCATGCAACACACTAAATATTAATCCATCAATATATCTATACAAAGATGGAGTGTATAGGGAAAGGAATTAACCGGAAGAAAGGCGGCCGGCGGAGATGGAGGAGATGAGGGAGAAGGAGGTAATGATGGCGTCGAGGCCTGCATACACAATGCTCTTCACGAATTCCCCTTTCCAAGGCTCTTTGGGCCTTTGGCTTTTCCTATTTCCGCCATCGCCATTGCCATTCACTAGGAGAGGAGCATTAGTATTACTATTATTTTCCATTCTGATAAAATATTTTGCAGTTAATTTACTTCACCGAATCAATTAATAAATCTACCATGCATTCGTGGCAGCATGCATGGGATTCTCTCACCACGTGTCGTGAGCTCAAATGGTTACCAGAGTTTTACGTGGTCAAGATGCGCACGTGTGCCTTTTTCATGGGCCTAGTGCTTTATGGAGCTCGTGGCATCCACACGCTCAGATATTCAACCCGTTTACCCGAATACCCGACTCCGATTGGAATCCACAATGTTCATTTTTATGAAAGACATCAAAGCGATAAAGCGAGTAGACATTCTAAACAATGCAACAAAATTGAGTAAATTAGTAACAATTCTGATTTTAATACTACAGAAAAAAGCAATCAAAATGGCGTGATCAGACGTGATTATTGCTCATATGCAATGTAGTAATTACATATTTATTACATACCTGAGGCATTGTTTTGTCATTACCGTTTTGTTAGTTGATTAGTTTCACCACTATCTATACATTTAATTATTTTTATTCTATCATAACTATTAAGTTTTTTGTGTTAGATAAACTACAAGTCATCTCTTGAACTTCAATGTATCTACATGAAAACAAAAAAGATGAATGGCAACAAAGCTATCTCTATGGGGATTCTTGTTGTCAATGATGGCCTAGCATGCCAAAACAAAGTGTCAGAGGTACTTCGACACTGCGATTACAAAGGTACGAACAGAATAAGCTTCGACCTTTTAGCGTTGTTAATTACTATGTTCCTTGTTTTTCTCCTCAGTTTTGCATACTGGAACTGTTTATGATGCTTTACATTCAATATGGGAGAACAAGGAAAAGGTTGATCTTGTTATTACAGATGTGCACAAGTTAGAATCAGACGGCCTCACAATCATCCAAAATATTAAAGGAAACATTGAAATTGCAGGTTATGTGTAAGTAAAAGCTTCTCTTGGTAATGCTTCTCCACATCAGGTACATTTTATGTGAACTTAATCAGCATCATTGGTACTTGCAGTGATAGATATTGATGAGAAGGCCGACCTCAAAGGCGAGCCGCTTAGTTTATCTGCGTATTTTTTGACTGGTTTGAGCTTGACTGATTTGAGTCATCTTCTGGTGAATGCAAAACAAGTGAAGGAAGACAAAATGGTGGCAGCAACTAATCAGCAAGACAATGTTCAGCTAGCATCCGTTTCTAATGCTGTCGTTGCTGAAGCAAACAAGGATTCTTTGTCGATTGAGGATGCAGCACGCTTGAGCCAGAAACAGAAGACTGTGGAGTTATACGAGGAGACAGGTTATAAAGGGAAGAAGCGAAGGATTACTTGGACAAATAAAATGCATCAGAAATTCTTGGATGCAATTGAAAGACTGGGATATGACAGTAAGATCATGAGTCATTTTATGAAGTTGACAATATGATTATTGTTTTAGCAACATTTTGTCTTGCTTTTGGCAGAGGCGGTTCCTAAGAGAATAGTTGAAGTTATGGGCGTCCCCGGGCTTACCAGGGAGAACGTTGCTAGCCATTTACAGGTTCGTTTCTAGTCCAATTTGAGACGAGGATTCAATTTCATCTTCTACAATGGAAATCAATCTGTGTTTGCACATATAACATTATTTACAGTGGATGAGATCTTCAAACTTTAATGAAGAATCATCTCATTAATCTCATCAGAAATTAGCATACCTCATGAAATTCATTAGTTGATCTTCCTGCAGAAATACCGGTGGAGCATGAGACGAACAAAGGAAACTGTCTTCGGCTCACATTTGACAGGTGAAGATCTTGTCTTTGGCTCTGCAATGGGGACTGAGTTCTACACAAGAATGAGAAGTGATGTGAGAAACATGATGCAATGGAGACACAAATATTGTTCGTCTTCTAAGAACTCCAACACCAACAAATTTGTGGGATACAGATTCAAAGGTAACCAAATTGACTATGGTCCCATCAACAAGATCAACACATTTGCAGAGTTCTCTACTACAGAGAGATTACAAGATCAATCCATGAACTACGTTCAACACCACCCATTGTTGGATCAGAACACTAGCTGCATTATGCAACAATCTTCTCTGTTAGGGAGTTCTGCATCAAGAAATCATTGCCAAGAACCAGACTTGCTCTCCTCGTATGCCTTGGAAATCGAGAGTCTGCTCCAAGGCCCTCCAACTCAACAACCACAGCAGATCTCAGGAGACTCTTTGCTAGACCAGCTGGAATCTTGGGGTTCCTCAGCAAATGCAGTTCATTTCCACGATCCGACAACAGCCTCTCCAGTGCTTCATCCTCCCATTCAAGATTTCTTTGATGATAGCTTTCAGCAGCATTGTTCTCCTGTCACAACACCACCATTGGCTGAGATGTTCCGAAATTTAGATATTTTTGACCGAAACACATACGATCAGATTGATATACAAGAATTTGATGACACCTATTTCAGTCAAGATGATTATACATATAGCAACGTTACTAATTAGGAACTTTGTTTATCAATACTTTGATATTTTTTACTTCTCTTGTTATACCAGCAACATAATGCAATTTCATATATATTATGAAGAACATCACAACTTTCTCTTTTTTTGTTGTTAAATACTCCATTCATTCCAAGATCATCAATATTTCTTTTTGGCGATAAAGTTTGAGAGAATAACATAAATAAGTGAAAAAAAAGTAAAAAGAGATAAAAATGATTGATTTTTTGTAAAAAAATAAAAAATAAAAAAATGACTTATTTAATGACTGCAAATTAGTACTATGCTGAAATGAAAGTAAGTTATCTACTCAACGGCTACAATGAGCAGTCTCTTCCGCCCAATCCTTTCCTTCCACCAAACCAGAACGCACGATATCCTCGCCGCCGGCAACCTCGGCGATGCAGTGCCGCGTCTAAAAGCCAGCGGCACAACCTCGAAAGGGAAACCCGTAAGGAAACAAGACGACTACCACTCCACCCTTAAAGCCCTCAACTCCAAAGGCCGTTTTCCAAGAAAATCTCTCGGCCAGGTAAACTTTATCCTCAAAATTGAAAACGGAAAAGATCCATTTTTTACTTAATAATATTATTTTCTCAATTTCTCTTCTTCTATATCGTGTTATTTGTCTTCCGTTTTAGCACTATATGGTAAATGGGTCGGTGAATGAGGAGCTAGTGGCGGCTGCTAATGTGAAACAAGGTGATGTAGTGTTAGAAATTGGGCCAGGAACTGGTTCTTTAACTAATGCGCTAGTGGAAGCTGGTGCAACTGTTCTAGCTATCGAAAAGGTTGGTTTTTGGGTATTAATTAGCTTTTCTTTATCTTAATTTTGTTGTTGAATGTTATCAGAGTACTATCCAAGTTTGAATTATGACCTCCTCAATTACTGATGGACTTTAGTTTCTTGCCAAGATGTACCTTTCTGTGTATGCATATTTGTAATATACATGTCTGGATCAGGTTGTTTTGATTATTGGAGAAATGTTTCTGAGACTAATGAGTGAAGAGAGATTGCAACTTGTTTGGCATTTTAGAGACAGGAGATCAGACTGTTCTTGTATCAAATTCATTAGTGATAGATTGAACCTAATGTAAATTGGGGATTATCTACAGAGTGTAGGATTGATTAAGTGGAAGATTACTCAAACCTTAACCATGAAACCATGTGTCTAAAATTTTATATCAGAACTACATCATACTATTAACAAAAAGAAAATTTTAACCTACTGAAATGTGTTCTCCTGTTGTTGTGGTCATATATTGTTTTTTGCTATGTATTTTTGTAAGTGAATAGGTACTGCTGCGAAAAACCCTACTGTATTTTGGCTGTTTTTTTTCAGGATCCTTATATGGCATCACTAGTGAGGGAACGCTTCGACGGATTAGGATGTGTGAAGGTAGCCTTGTGTTCACTAAAAATGAGGCAATATCTGTATGTCTCTCATGAGTACAAACTTGTTTGTTGATCCAAGGATGCACTGTGCAATGATGCCAGCATCTCATTGTTAATGATTAAAACACACACACACACATCTGAACACCATGTATTTCAGCCCTTCTTTTTTCTGCTTGGATCTTGTAATTAGTTCTTTCTTGGACCCTTCATCTGAGAGAATACATATAGCACTATCATGACATACTGGTCTACTGACACTGCTTAAAAGGGCTTGTTTCTCTATTTTTTATGAATAGGTTGTGGAAGAGGATTTTACAAGATCCCATATACGATCTCATATGTCCTCATTCTTGTCAGCTAAAGACCCAGCACATGGAAATTCATCTATGGCTAAGGTTTGGGAGTTCTACTAACTAACTCCGCTGTACAGTTTAGGTTTAACGGTTGCATATTAGGCTCATAGCTTTATTTATGTACAAAGACAACAATTTTTGATACACTTTTGTTCGGTAACCAGTTTCAAGATACATTCTAAGAGACGCCATTTTTTCCTATGCGATTCACGCATTATTTATAATCTTGCAGATCTCTTAAAGCTCGCATTGGCATATAATGTTTCATCCCTTGATTGTAGGTGGTAGCGAACATACCTTTCAACATAAGCACTGATGTGGTGAAACAACTTCTTCCAATGGGAGACATCTTCTCGGAAGTGGTGCTTTTAATTCAGGTACGAAGCAATATAAGTTGTTATATTGTACCCGAATTAGCTAGAACGTGTAAAGGAACTCAGAGTGTCTTTGCACGTTGATATGAGTGAGGTTACACCGTTCCTATTCCTTAATCCATCGGAATAGCCTAACTGGTTGTGGTCCTACTTCGCAGTCGGTAATATATTCTGTTCTCTGTCATCCCTATAATCCTTTTCAGGAAGAAGCAGCACAACGTTTTGTGGATTCCTCGTTGAAATCATCCGAGCATCGACCCATTAATGTTTTCGTGAACTTCTATTCAGGTAATACAGTAACAGAGTAGGATTAGTTAAAGTAGCAATCTTGCAAAAGGGGAGTAATAGATATGATATGATTAATCTGCCCTATCTCTCTCATTAGATCCTGAATACAAGCTTAAGGTGCCAAGATCAAATTTCTTCCCCCAGCCTAAGGTATCATCACTTCCCTCTGCGAATCCGTGGTTCAAAAACATCGCTCTGATGCCGTGTTGCTAGGTGGATGCCGCTGTGGTCGCATTTAAACTGAAAAAACCCGCGGACTATCCCAACGTTTCATCCCTCAAGAGCTTCTTTTCAATGGTAAAAAACCCCTGACCTCCGTTTTGAGATGATTCAAGAATTGATTTCCTTTCAATGGTTGTTAATTAGGTGAATTCTGCATTCAATGGAAAGCGTAAAATGCTGAGAAAATCTCTTCACCACATTTGCCCTTCAACTGATATTGAAGCTGCTCTATCTGCTCTCAATCTCCCCCCTACTGTAAGTTAAGTTTCTTCCCCAATTTTATCAATTACTAAACCTCTCTTCACCTTTTTAAAACCTAATTACCAATTCGTGTTTGCAGTCAAGACCCGAAGAGCTCACGTTAGAGAATTTTGTGAAACTCCACAATTCGATAGATAGATATGTAAATAAAATCACAATTGTGGAGTAATTGAATTTCACAAGACGATTTAGAATAAATAAAATGGAAAAAGAGAGAATTTTTCAAGCGTGAAACTGGTGAATCAATTCAAGAGCGCGCAGCTTAGTAATTAAAGGATCAAACACCTCCGGCGCCGCGTCGGCCTCATCCTCGAAGCTCCGCCGCCGCTGCTGCTCTGCGGAAGGCGAGAGGCGGCGCTTGGGCCTCTTGTTCTGTATAAAACACTCTTTCATCCGCCACGCCACCTTCTCGACGGCGGCTCGCGAGCTCTGCTCCTCGTCCTCGTCCTCCATCTGCATGGGCTCGCCGGCGGCGGAGGAGACGGAATTCTCCGGCGGCGGAGAGAGGAAGAGGGAGAGGCGGTGGCGGGCCGCGTGGAGCGCAGCGTGGATTTGGAGGAGTTGGGATGGATCGGCAGCGGATGGGAGCCGCTTCGCCATTAGGGCTGCGTGTTCTAGAACTGCGGCGAGCTCCGGCGGCGGCGCCTCCGCTTCTGTTTCGACCTCCATTGTGGGCGATTCTAATTGAGACACTGATTTTGATTTGCTAAATTCTTTTCCATGTTTCAGATATTATTCGTTGATTAGCTAGATTATCACATTTTCATTTTTTATTTGAAATCAATTACTACTAAATATTCCCTATACAATAATTATCACCGTAATTTCCATATTTGATTAATTTTGATAGGTAGTAGTATTTTTTTCAAATATCTATGTGAGAGGTGGGGTTGTGATTGATTGTAAACTATTTGGAAATCCCTTAACAGGGAGGTGATAATAGTATACTACTAACTACTCCTTTCGTCCGCCGTTAAAAGTCTCATTTATAGATGACACTGATTTAAGAAATATTAAGAAAAATGATGGAAAAAAGTTAGTGGAATATGGATCCCACTTGTACAATTATATATATTAGTTTTTAATAAAATGTGAGTGAAATGAGTTAGTGGAAGGTAAGACTCTATTACCATTTATGATAAAAGTAAACCGGGATTCCTATTCGTGGACGAATTAAAAAGGAAAAACGAGACTCTTATTCGCGACAAAGAGAGTTATTTATAGTGATAATTAATAATTAATTTCAATTTTATATATTAAAAATATCAACACAAAGACATAAATCTAACTTTATCAACCTTGTGTTGTAAATTTATGTCCTTATGTTCTATATTTAAATTTACACATTATATTGATAAAATTATGTCTTTTGTATTGATAATTTTAATATATAGAATTATGAGTTATTAGTTATTATTATAAATTAGTATTATATTAATGCAACCCAATTATCAATTCCTAATCACTGTATAAAGAATCTAGTGATGTAATGTAGAGATTTATTTTTAAATTAATTAATTCGAATTTAATAATTATAAAGAGAAATACCTTAATTATGTTAATTAAGAGGGTATGTTTTATTGGCTTAGGCTACATCAATATTGTCTTTGTGGTGTATATAAGATAAATTATTACTCCACTTTACGTGCCCAAATGATCTTACAGTCTCACTGTTAGTCTCTTTTTTTTTTTTTTTTTGAATTATATACAAGTATAAACAGAGTAAATTTGGATTTTTAGAATAAAAATGCATCAACCTAACGACGTGTCGAAGAATTACATTTAGTCCAAACAATCAAAAACATCTAGAAGTGAAAAAATAAAATAAAAATCAAATTCTTATTCAAATTTTTTTTTTGAGAAAACATCTTTTATAACCTTATCAAACTATTATTTAAGGTCCGTAAACTTTGAAAATATTATTTGAGATCCATCTACTATAAGTTAATATCATCGAAGTATTCTTTTTTACTTTTTTCAAGTTTTTTCGAACGAAAATACCTTCAATACCTTGAAGAGTGTACATTTTTACTAAACTTATCAGATACTCATATTTTTATAAATATCTTTACTATATATTTTTGACGAATTTTCTAAATATAATTTGACCTTCAATATTATCACTATTTTGTGATATGCAAAAACAAATTCATTCTTCTAGATGATTTGTAGGGATAGCATAAGTTGTAAATAAAATGATTTGTAGGGGTAGTGTGTTGTTTAAATTTTTTCAAAATCAGAAAGTTCATACTCTTTTGGGACGGACGGAAAAGGAAATAGTTCATACTCTTTGGTTACGGAGGGAGTATTAGTTTTATAATCAAATGTGAGTGGGATAAAGTTAGTGAATGTGGAGCTCATTAACAAAAATGGTAAAAATGAAATGAGACTTATATTGGTGAACGGATGAAAATGAGAAAAGAAGACACTTATTGGGAGGGAGTATTACATTGTGTGTGAATGGCGGAAGTTAGATTTGCAAAGTCAAGTTGAGGATCCATTAGAATATCTATAAAAGGGGAAAATGTATATTGAGAAGGCACGGTTAACAATTACCTTCTCAAAAAGATTATTATACATTCTTATAAAATAAAAGACTCTAAAGAAAGTATAAATTAAAAAGGTAAACAATATTAACTAACTTTTACCTTTTCTATCAAGAAGAGGTAAAGATACCTTCTCAAAATGAAAGAAGGTATAATACCCCCTCAAATACCCTTTCTACTGAAACATAAAATTTTATGAATGAAGAAATAAATATGATAATTATTTTTTTTCTCTCTCTATTTGTTATTTTTCTTGGAGATGGTCTTAGTTATAACCTGGTGTCCATAGGTTTTAACCGTGTGGTGATAGGGTGGGGATACTTAAGTAAATAAAAAAAAATTAAAAAAAGTACTCCCTCAGTCCCACAAAAGATGTCACATTTGTGGAACGACACGAGATTTTAGGAGGTTTTGTTTTGTATGTTAAATGAAGAGAGAAAATATAATTTTTATATTCATGTAAGAGAAAATTTTTTCCAAAAAGAAAAATGTGACATCTTTTATGAGACAAATTAAAAAGGAAAGTGTGACATCTTTTATGGAACGGTGGAAGTAGACTCAAATCAACATTTTGCCTTGTATCCACATAGTTATCCAAAAGATAGATATAACTTATAAATTCTCGCAAATGAGTCATAACTCATAAGTATCAATAACTATTATTTGCTATCTGTATTCAAATCAACATTTTGCCTTGTATCCACATAGTTATCCTAAAGATAGATATAACTTATAAATTCTCGCAAATGAGTCATAACTCATAAGTATCAATAACTATTATTTGCTATCTGTATTCAATATCAATAAATCCTACTCCATATTTGTGTGATTAAGCTGACTTCTAGATATTCACTCGGCCTGTTGACGGAGACAATTTTTTTTTTCTCAACCAAAATAATTCATTACTAAAATTAAAAATATTTTTATATTTATTTTATTCTCTTTCTTCTTTTACTCTCTTCACTTAATATATAAAATAAAATTGCATAAAATCTCATACTGATGCACTTTTTTATTAGCACTAAATAAACCTGCAAATATACATAGTATATATAGTATAGCTAAAGGTCAGTACCGAATATCGAACACGGAGAAGGCAAACACAAAGTGTCTATCCTCTATTAAAACTCAATTACTATCTGGAGAAACAAGAGATTTTGAAAACTTTTTGAAAACAGAAAACAATAAAAAGCAATTAACAACTAAATGCGAATAAAACACGAAGACAATCGATAGAGATAAGGAAATCCCAGGGATGTGCGTTCACAGTTATGGTTATACAAAATTCCAACTACAATACCCTAGCACAGTTATTACTTTGATAGAACGAGTCACCTAGGCTATGCTCATGCGAAACAAACGTTGATTACAAGATTAGGGTTGTCAATTCTAACACGTAACTCCAAAAAGCTTCTAAGACCCTTAAAAAGTCCTCACTCTCAATTAACAGTGCCGTTTTAAAGGAAGCTAACTGTAGCGTCTGTTGGGGTTTGGTGCCCCTTGCACAGCGGAAGACTTGTACAAAACAAATAAATCAGACACGGATCTATTTGACCGATTATGCGATTAATCAATTCACATGTTAAACAGATAATTGCATGCTAGAACGCAAATAATTCATGCTTAGAAAATATAAATCCTAAACATGATTTCTACGGTTTAGGGTTACCGATATTGATTCTCCAAAGAATCGACGATTGCTCGCGCATTCTCCACGTAATGATCTTCAATACTAGACCACGGATCTTCTCTCTGGTTCCCGAACTGTATCTCGATATCAGGGTGGACTGATCTTATCAAAATACTAGGACTCGAATAAAGAAGACAGAAAATTCCTCACGGAGGAGAGCTGAAGAATTTTCGAGCTCCTCTTAAAAAAGAGGGGGACGAAAATTTCAATGAAATAATTATAATGATTTCTGCTTCTTTATTCTCCTATTTATATTAAGTTCCTTTTTGGGCCCAGACAGGGATCTATGGAAGGTTTTGGATATGGGCTCCCCCAATTAGCCTTTTACTAATTAAATTGAACCCACAATTTAATACAAGCTTATATTGGAATATTACGAGCAGCCACTACAGAAGTAATATTGAACTCTCCCCATCCAAATCCGAAATTACAAGTAATTCGGGTTTCCGTTATTTATATTATTTATTTCCCGCGCTTAAGATATAAATGTCCATTAATTAATTAATTTCTACTATGGACTTAATTAATTAATATCTTATTAATTCCAAGAGTGGACTTAGCAAGAATCATTTATTTATTATTCATAGAGTAATAAAACTCCAACTGGCCAGTTTTTCGAATAATAAAACCTTGTTCGAGCTCCTCTTGAGGACATTATCAAACGAGACTCACCTCGCGCACGTTTCAACATAATAGCAATCCTAGCACCGCTAGATATTAATCACCACTACCCAATATATCAGGATTATTGGGTTGCGAAAAACCCGCACCATTTGATAAGTCAAAGTAGTGCATAATCAATACCGTATGCTCAATGCTAACATATGTAGATTAAGAAATAGTATTTTATCAAGACCTAGTCTTTCAGTAGATGGCATAAAGACACGTCTTGCTGTTAGATCCGTTCAGTGTTATACCACACCAATGTCATCTTATTTCAGTAAGGCTTAGAAATATGCGTACTGACATTGCAACCTTTCACGATAGGTAGCCAAAGCCTATCTAGGTTGTGAAATTCTTCTTTTTCTTTTGCAAAGCATTGCATAGATCTGACCGTGTTACCTTAAAGTGGACGACGCCCACAACCGGTCTACTAAGCAAAAGACTTAGACTTTGTTTACTTCTTATGCATTTAAATGTTTGTAAAACATCTTATAAATGCACAAGCAAACACAATGTAATAATAATAGTGATTCTATTCGTGCGAGACTGCTCGAATAATACTGAACCGGGTTAAAAGTGGATTGTAGAGTTTTACGTATACAAGGAAGATTCTATTCGCGCGAAACTTGGTCGAAACATGCTTTTCAGTATACCAAACCTAACAGTGTCTACTTAGTGGATCTAACTCGCTAGAACTCTGTCACAGTTATGAAGCAAGTTATATTAAATCATACACGATTGTGTCACTCAATCATGCAGCATCAAAACTACTTAGGGAAGAAACAAAGTAAAAACAAAACGGATATTAAATAGAAAACGGAACTTGTATAACCAAAGTCGTTACTAACACATCCCTAGAATCCTATGAGTTTAGTTACACATAATTGAATAAGCTAAAGACATAGATTGAAGGGAAGTCAATTTGAACATAAAACTAAAGCAAATAAAACCCGTGGGTTGAATCCTTGTCGTTCTTGATGTTCTTGAAATCCTTCTCCAACTCCTTGCACCAATGAAGTACTCTAGGTCTTGATCTCTATGAATTATTTTGCAAGTAGAAGTTCTCTCTTTTTGATGAAGCTTGAAGCCTTATTTATAGGGAAAAACCATGCCTTGTTGTAGAAGGAAAAAATCTCCAAAATATGGTAAAATTGGGTACAAATCTAGGGCTTCTCGGATTCGCCGCCTTTTTTCGGCGGGCCACCGCACCTTGGCCGGCGGTCGCCGCGTTAGATTCCAGAGAGTCTGTTCCCTCGGCGGCGGACCGCCGCACATCTTCCGGCGGTCGCCGGGTTAGACTTCTCTTCCAAGCACATTTTTCCGAGGCGGACCACTGCATAGATCTGCCCGCCGGGTGCCGGCGGTCGCCGCACACGTCCGCGGCGGTCGCCGGTCGCCGTCTGACTCCAGATTCCCAAACTTGGCGTTTTGGCTCCCTTTTTCGGCTTAATTATGCACATTTCTCACAAAACACGTCAAAATACCAAAATAGACAAAATATGCAAATAATGGACGTGTAGAGTGACTTTGACATAAAAAAGGACCAAATAATGGCCTTAAAACAGTGCAAAATCCGAGCGTATCACGATGCAACGTTGATTACAAGATTAGGGTTGTCAATCCTAACACGTAACTCTATAAAGCTCCTAAGACTCTTGAAAAGTCATCACTCTCAATTAACAGTGCCGTTTTAAGGGAAGCTAAATGTAGCGTCTACTAAGTGAATCTAACTCGCTAGAACTCTCTCACAGTTATGAAGCAAGCTATATTAAATCATACAAGATTGTGTCAATCAATCATGCAGCATCAAAACTACTTAGGGAAGAAACAAAGTAAAAACAAAACGAATATTAAATAGAAAATTGAATTGTATAACCAAAGTCGTTACTTACACATCCCTAGAATCCTATGAGTTTAGTTACACATAATGAAATAAGCTAAACACGTAGATTGAAGGGAAAACAATTTGAACATAAAACTAAAGCAAATAAAACCCGTAGGTTGAATCCTTGTCGTTCTTGATGTTCTTGAAATCCTTCTTCAACTCCTTGCACAAGTGAAGTACTCTAGCTTTTGATCTCTGTGAATTATTTTGCAAGTAGAAGCTCTCCAATTTGATGAAGCTTGAGGTCTTATTTATAGGGGAAAGCCATTACTTGTTGTAGAAGGAAAAGATCTTCAAAATACGGTAAATCTTGGAGCAAATCTAGGGCATCTCGGATTCGCCACCTTTCTCCGGCGGGCCGCCGCACCTTGGCCGGCGGTCGCCGCGTTGGAGTCCAGAGAGTCTGTTCCTCCGGCGGCGGACCGCCGAGTGTAATTTTCCGAGGCGGACCGCTGTACTGCACTGCCTGCCGGGCGCCGGCGGTCGCCGGTCGCCGGCTGACTCCAGATTTCCAGACTTTGCGTTTTGGCTCCCCTTTTCGGCTCAATTATATGCACATTTCTCACAAAACATGTAAAAATACCAAAATAGACAAAATATGCAAATAATGGACGTGTAGAGTGACCTTGACATAAAAAACGGCCAAATAATGGCCTTAAAACAGTGCAAATTCCGAGCGTATCACATGCCACCCAAGGAAGGGGTCATCTTCCTCTTGGGACGGAGAGAGTAATATATTGTTTAAACACAATGCATTCAATTTATTGCCAGATAATTAAAAACATCCAGTCATTTGTAACGTACTCCTTCGTCCACTTTAGGAGTCTCATTTGAGTTTAACACAAATTTTAAGAAATATAAAGGAAAGTTAGTGGAATATAAGTCCGATTTTTATATATTAATTTTATAATAAAATGTGAGTGGAAAAAGGTTAGTGGAATGTGAGGCCTATATATTACTCAGCGGTTATGATTCGAACCGTTGGTGGAATGTGAGGCCTATATCATTTATGGAATATTCTAACCGTGCCCACAGTTCTGAAATCAGCGGTTATGATTCGAACCGTTGGTTCTGTTTTAGAAATTGTCGAACCGGAACCGAACCATGAGGGTATTTCGCGGTTCCGGTTTCGGTTCAGAGCCTATGGTTTTCTGGCTGTTTTTTACGGTTTCAAAACACCGGTTTTCGGCGGTTTATTGCGGTTCTGGCACGGTTTTGGTTTGAAAATTTTCGAACCTGAACCAAACTACAGTTCTAAAATTGACGATTTCGATTTGGATAAATTCTTATGGTTCCAGCTAAGAACCGTTACCGCCGGTTACGGTTTCGCGCTAACCGTCGGAACCGTAAACTTTGGGCACCTCTATCCTTAAGTGGGACACCCTAAAACGATAAATAGGAACTCCTAAAGTGGGACCGAGAGAGTAGTAGATTTAGATGAAAGGAATTTATTAAAACAAAATGAAGTACGATATAGAAAAACAAATAAGAAAATATCTCAAGTCAAGTACTCTCAATTTTGATATCTTAACAGAAATAAACGATGAAACTAGAAAACATAGAAACCAAACTGGATAAACATCCTAGGTAGAATTCGTTTCTCCGTTTCAATCCAACTCGATCCTCCGCCGTGCTTGGATTAATCCTACATGAACTGAGGTATATGGAATGGTGGATATGATGAATAGATGATACTCCCTCCATCTCTCATTAATTGACACTGATTGACTTGACATGAGTTTTAAGAAATATAGTGAAAATGAGTGAAAAAAGATAATAGAACGCGAGTCTTACTTTTATATATTAGTTTTATAATAAAATATGGTGGAATTAGTTAGTAGAATGTAGAGTCAATTTCCAAAAATAGTAAAAATTAAGGGTGTCAATTAATTGGTAACGGACAAAAAAGGAAATCGGTGCCAATTAATGGAGGACGGAGGGACTATTTTTTTTTCCTCAATAGCCTCCCAAAATTGTCCATCAAATCTGGCTCGAAAAGGCAAGAATGTAGATTTTCTGTACAACCGAACATTCTAGCGGATCGCTGAATTGGCAGGCATGCCAACTCAATGGGTGGCTTATTTTTTTGAATTTATTTCTATAAATAATACATATTCCTCTCATTTTTATTCTAATCCAATTAAAATATACCATTAATTGACAAAATAATGTGATTTGTGGCTATGGTGTTGCTGTTATTGGGCTGGACAAGTTTTTGCGAGTGTGGACAAGTTTTTGTGGCCTGGCTGTTCCGGGCTATTGTGGACACTCCAAGCTAGTGGGTTGCTGGTTTAGTGGCAATGGTTTCCTTGGCTCCTTTCTAGCACACTGCTGGGTTGGAACCTTCGCGAAGTCAGTGGGTCGTCGGCTTATGACAGCTCTTCCTGAACACCCCTAGCGGGTCGCTAGGTTGGACGGATAGGATCCCACCAAATCAATTGGTTGCTTCTGTCTCAATTTGAACCACAACTCTTGCACTTTGCGTTTTGTATCTATTTCAAGCCTATTTTCTAAGAGATCTTTACTGAATGGCCAAAAATCTAAAATAAAAGATATAAAACATATACTCCACATGTTTAATTTTACACAAAACCAAGAATGTCTAACACCTAAATATGTATAAAATCTGTGCCGATCATCAACCTACTCTGGTGGCAGGCTAATGGAGTTGAAATTTTATCAGACCAGAAATTTTCAACTCTAAACCTTTAAATTTACTGGGCTATTCGAGTCGGCTCATGTAGTTCCGGTAGCGCTGACATCCCTAGTTCTTGGTAGTAATTCTATCGCCTAGCTTTGTATATAAAACATATACTCCACATGTGGTGTTTGTTGGTTGTTTGTTTGCCTTGTTATTTACCCTATTATTGAGTTTTAAAATCTTTAAATTTCTGCTTTCAGTTTGGAGTTTTGGCATCATATTTTGCCTAGTAACTATTTAATTTATGTTCATTAACCCATCCAAATAAAGAAGGAGAATTAAATTTGAAAGTCAAGTTGAAGATCCATGATAGACTCTTGATCACCTTTTCAGAATTTAGAGCATGCGAATTAAACGAGAGATTCAAAGATAGAACCCTAGATTGAGTGAGAGGGTTTTTCGAGAACTCGAGGAAGGAGAAAAAGGGTTTTGTTCTTTATTTCTCAATGACTTGATTATAGGGGATTTTAATTTGTAGAACTCCATCCTAGTTGATTCGGACTTTACGACTTGAAAAAGAATGAAGAAGAAAATCTGATAAGATTGACTCATATCTAACCTAATGGAGTAATACTCTGTACTTAATAGTTCAGACAGTTAAGGAAATAAAACAAAAATAAATGGGGTACAAAATATTACTTCCTTCGTCTATCAATAGATGTCCAATTTTTAACTGATTAAGAAATTATTTGACTTTATAAAGAAAAATGAGTAAAAAAACGTTAATGAAATATGAGTTCTACTTTTATATATTGGTTTTGTAATAAAATGTGAGTGAAATAAATTAGTTGAATGTGAGGTCTAAAAATAGTAAAAGTGAAATGATACATTTAATGGATGACGTACGAAAAAAAAGAAATACTCTCTTTGTTACCTAAAAATAGGAACTATTGAAACGACATAGGTTTAATACTAAATTGGTAAAGAGAGATAAAAATAAAAAGTGTGTTTAATGGAAAATGAGTCTCACCTTATAGAGAGACAGAAGTGTCCTAAATTTTCTATTTTTAGGAAATGGACCAAAACAGAAAGAATTTCTATTTTTAGAAAACGAATGGAGTATGCGACATTTAAAGACAGATGGAGAGAGTAATTAATTCGAACTACTTCATCCGTCCCACAATAAGAGTCACATTTCACTTTTGCCATAAATGGTAAGTAGGTCTCACATTCCACTAATTCACTTCACTTATATTTTATTATAAAATTAATACAAAAAAGTGGGCTTCATATTCCACCAACTTTTCCAACCCACTATTCTTTACATTTCTTAAAACCTGTGCCCACATCAAATGCGACTCCTATTGTGGAACGGTTAATATTCTTGTATCTTGGGCCTTGATGGTCTTCCTCCTTGGTCGGCCAATCCCCTTTCCCTCTCTATTGGATGGTTCATGGCTCGGGCTGCATGGCTGTCATCTCAATATTTTGTGTGCTTGCGGCATTGGGGACGACCATATATATGGTTGAGTTAGTTAAAAGTTTTCTTCCATTGGTTTTAACCATTATATATGTAAATAGGGTTTGGGAACAGGAAGTAGACTTAAAGCAACCTTTAAGACTTTATCAACCTAGTTATTTCTGAAACTAGATTATTTCTTAATTCTCTCTCTTCATCAATAAGATTTAAGTCTTCTAAGATGTTAATTAGTACTCCCTCTATATCCCAAGCAACTTTAGAGTTGCTTTTAGCTTGTCCACCTCGTAGTTTAATAATGGATCCCCATTAACTTGTTTTTAGGTGAGTTTAATATTTTCAGCTTTTCACTTATTTATTTTCGTAATAAGTTGGTAGTTTTTTATTTTACTTTAGTTTATTTTCAAATACTTTTAAATTTTTGCCACTGTTTACATTTCTCATTATCCATCTCTCTTAGCTCTGCACATGTCATGTGATTGTTTCTACCATCGTTGACAATTAAAATATGCAATAATTGTTAACGGTATATATATAGTAGTAGTACAAGTAGTAATTCACATCTCCATATAGTTTTATGATGGATTCCAAAGACAAAGGACTTTTTTCCATGCATAGTGGCAATGGACCTCTCAGCTATGTCAAAAACTCATCCTACCAGGTATACATATATATAATAGCATTCATATTTTAATATGATCAATAATTCTTCATGTGTGTCCATGCTCAAATTAACTAAGGAACTAAAGTTTGCTAAACTTTTCTTGTTTTCAAGGGAGGAGTATTGGAGGCTGCAAAGGCAATCATCGAAGAAGAAATTGCCACAAGGTTAGAGATTCCAAATAATAGCTGTTTATGCGTTGCCGAATTCGGGTGCTCAACCGGCAACAACTCGTTTCCAGCCATGCAGACTATCATCGAAGCCATCAAATACAAATACCAATCCTCAAACCTCAAAACCCCTGAATTCTATGTATGCTTCAACGACGTCGTCTCCAACGACTTCAACACCCTCTTCAGTTCCCTCCCGCTCGATAGGAGCTATGAGGTAGCTGCAGTACCAGGAGACTTCCACGGCCGCCTTCTCCCTCCATCATCTGTCCACTTTGCATACTCTTCTTGGGCGCTCCAGTGGCTGACGGAGGTACCTAAGGCAGCCGAGGGCCTTAAGTCTCCGGCTTGGAGCGGAAGAGAGAGAGAGGAGGTTTATGATGCTTATTTAGGCCAGTTTGAGAGGGATATAGAGTCATTCTTGAAGTGTAGGGCTGTTGAAATGGTGGACGGTGGAATTATGGCTCTTCTAATTCCAGGAATACCTGACTTGTGGGACCCACAAAAGGAGTCTACCGTTGTCTCGCGCGTTGAACTTCTCAGATCTTCTCTAGTCGACATGGCAAAAATGGTATCATTGGTCTTTTTAATAATAATCACATTTAATCATAAGAAATAGTACTTTAGGGTCCGTCTGGTATACATAATTATTGGAGTTAGAATTTTAAGGATTTGAATTTTATGTCAAATGCGTTGTTCGGTAAAAATGATATACTAATTGGTATGAAATTATGCAGAAATTATAGTGTGTGTGTGTGTGTGAGTGTGTGTGTGTATGCGCGCGCGCGCGTAGTATGTAGTGTGTGCGCAATGCGTGTTAGTGGAATTGAAGGCTCCAATCCCAATTCCGCAAGCCTAATTATGTGATGTCAAATGGAGCCTCAGCGAAATTGATGACTATATTGAATTATGTAGGGGAGATTGAGTGTGGCAAAGTCAAGGATATTCAACCTTCCATACTACTTTCCTACCGCGGATGAGCTGAGGGCCATACTGCAAAAGAGCAATATTTTCAGCATAGAAAGAATGGAGATTTTGAAGTGTGGGACATTCCTCAATATTGATGGACACGTGGCATGTCTTAGGGCCGTTCATCAAAATATGCTTGCACATAAGTTTGGAGCTGAAACCATCGATGAAACGTTCGACCTTTTGAAGAAGAAATTCTATGCTTCACCAGTATACGCAGACCCTTCAAAAGATAAAACTATTATGATTGTTGCTATCCTTAAGCACAACAATGTTTAGAAAGTTGTCATTGAAATAAGACTTTAACAAATTCTAGAATAACACTTGTGTGTTTTTTTCATTTAGCTGGGGACTGGGTTCAAAAAATTTGTGTGTATTTTTATAGTAGGAGCACTCTTTATAATATCTATAATTTGCGAAGTTGGTTACTCTGTCTATACTTACACAAACGATTATGAAATCTGATTTGATAGCTAGACCGATGGTTTCATGGTGTTTATGCATGTAAAATATTGTGGTATTGCTTCGCTATTTTTCTGTCACCACTTTTCGTTGTTATCTCATTGATTCATCTACATTAGGTGTTAGTAAATTGTGCTCTTAGGCCACGTTCGGTTTACATAACAAAATAATATGGAGATTGAGTCTGGGATAATCATGCCCCATATTGTTTTTGTCGCAGGGGTACGGCTCCGACTGACAATGGGGAGATTATCCATATAAGATAGTATCATGGATTAATTAGTCCTCCAATTTTATTAACCGAACACAGAACTAAATAGTACACATGCTTCAATGGACCAACCGAACGACCACTTAGCATATTCTTTCACAGGGATGATTGCTTATCTAATGTAATGATAATCAGGCCACTTCCTCCTAACATGAATCAATGAGATAAAACGAGAAGCGATAACAAAAAATAATAACATCCTCTTCAATGTGAGGAGATAAAAATCACGAGACCGACCTGTCTACATGGGCGGACACACATGTAACTAAGGATGGGCTTAAGCCCTTCCCCAAATAACTTTTTTAATTATTGTAGTTATATAATAATATGATTTTGTTGCTATTTTGTGTAAAATAGAGTGCAAAAGCCCCTATTAAAACAAAAAAAATATAAGAAAATTATTATTTCATACAAAATTAGAATATATAGCCCCTATTATAACAATTTTCTGCGGCCGCCCCTAGCTGTCTACAAAATGTTTACGAATGATATCTAGTCCTTAATGCAACAAACACACTAGATAACTAATTCAACTCTAAATTGGATGAAATATGCATCTCAATACACAGCAGCCTCATTAAAAAAGTAATAACCGAAGATACCTATAGTTAAAATTCAGGATGATTGGACAAAGTTTGGACCTCCAACTAGAGATTCCCAAGATTTAGTGAACCGTCAGTTACGATTTAGAACCGGAACCGCGAAATTAAAATGGAACCGAAACCATGGATTTGAATCGCGGGCCCGTTGGAGTTCAAAAAATCAGGAACTGAAACAGTGACGAAACAGCAAAAAATTGTCGGAAAACTGGCAGTTCGATACCGTGAAAAACTGCGGAAAAACTAGCGGTTCAGAATCGAAACCGGACCAACGGTTTTTGGACCGAAACCATAACCGCGACATATGCTCAAGGTTCGATTTCGGTTTAAGATTTTTCCGAACCAGAACCGACGATTCCTAAACTTTGGCATGTCTACTCCGACCATAGAAAAAACCAAGACTGCAATGTGCAAGTAACTTGAAGAACTCACTTTTCTCTTTTCTTTCGTTGTCACAATGTCACCCGTTCTCTCTGTTAATTATGGAGCCTAATCTCCTACCATATTTAGGATTTGTTTCCTAGAAGTATATTTCCTTGTAATAGATTTATTCCATAGAAGATATTTCCTTATGGAATATGTTTCCTAGTTGACTAGAATTAGGGCTCTCTATTTTGCTTATAAATAGAGGCGTCCCCTCATTGTAAAATCATCCTGAAATTATATAGTGAAATCCCTGGCTTGGCATCGCCCCCAGACATAGATACACTTTGTATCGAACTGGGTAAACAATTCGTTGTGTTCATTCTCCTTTTATATTCGTGATTGCCTGTGTTTATTTCCCAACAACTGGTATCTAGAGCCTAGGGTTTAAGAGGCAGAAATCACGATGGGGATCGACGGGAAGATTGCTGTAGAGAAGTTCGACGGATCTGATTTCGGATTTTGGAAGATGCAGATTGAGGATTACCTGTACGGTAAAGATCTGTGGAAACCTTTAAAAGCCAAACCCGAAAAGATGGAACCGGAGGAGTGGGAGCTGCTGGACAGAAAAGCGATGAGCGCGATTAGGCTATCGTTGTCCAAGGAGGTGGCTTATCACACGACTGCAGCAAGTCGACGAAGGAGATGATGAAGATCTTGGAGGATATGTATCAGAAATCATCAACGGCAAACAAGGTACATCTGATTAGACGATTGTTTAATTTTAGAATGCAAGAGGGAAAGGAGGTGCAACAACATCTCAACGAGTTCAACATGATTACTTCGCAACTGAGCTCTGTTGATATTAAATTCGCTGATGAAATTCATGCCCTAATTTTGCTATCGTCCCTGCCTGAGAGTTGGGCTGGCACAGTGACAGCAGTTACTGCTGCAGAGACAAACCTCAGTGACAGCAGTTACTGCTGCAGAGACAAACCTGACAGTTGACAGAGTAAGAGATCTGATGATTGGTGAGGAAGTTCGCCGGAAAGAATCGAGATCTTCTACTTCTGGTTCAGTATTGAGTACAGAACAGAGAGGCAGATCGAAGGGAAGGCAAAATTGTGGAAGATCAAAATCCAGAGGAAGGAGCCAATCCAAGAAGGATTTGGATCGAGTTAAATGCTGGAATTGTGATGAGTTTGGGCACTTTAGAAATCAGTGTGAGGCACCGAAGAAATATAAGAATAAGGATCAGAAAGAGAAGAATACAGCAAACGCTACCATGTCAGATGACGATGGCGAGACGTTGGTCCTAAGTGTGAGTAGTCCGATGGAATCGTGGGTATTGGATTCTGGAGCTTCGTTCCATTCATGCAGCAATGTGGAGGTAATGGAAAACTACGTTCCTGGCGATTTAGGGAAAGTATATCTGGCTGATGACGAGCCCTTAGATATCGCGGTAAAGGGAAACGTGAAGGTAGTGACATCCAATGGATCCGTAATAAAACTGAATGGAGTCAGACACATTCCTGGATTACAGAGAAACTTGATTTCGATTGGGCAGCTTGATGCAGAAGGGTACACGGTAACATTTGGCTGCAGCAATTGGAAGATTACCAAGGGAGCTATGATAGTAGCTCGAGGTAAGAAGGAGGGTACTGATGGAACCGGCAGCGGAAGCGGGTGCATAAAACAAATCACATAATTATCAGATCTATTTAGCAGATTATTTAGACAAAAGCTATTCGCGCAAATTTCACATGTATCATGCTCATAACTTGAATCAATCATGTTTTAGAATATAGAAACCTAAAACATGCTTTTCTACGGAGCAGGAAAAATACCTTGTTTAATTCTCCAAAGAATTGAAGATGGCTAGCGACTTCTCCACGTGATGCTTTGAGTACTAGACCACAAATCTTCTCTCTGGTTCCCGAACTGTACTCTAATATCAGTGTGGGCTGATCTTACTAGAATACTAGGACTTAAATAAAGAAGACAGAAGAAATCCTTTTTGAAACAGGAGAGGAATTCGAAAATTCCTACAGCTTGTGAGAGCTGAAATTTTCGAAAATTTTAGCAAATAAAATTGTGTTATTTCTGTCTCCTTTATTCTCCTATTTATATTAAGTTCCTTTTGGGCCCAGACAGGGATCTATGGAAGGCTTTGGATATGGGCTCATCCAATTTACTTTTACTAATTAAATTGAACCCACAATTTAATATAAGTTATAATTGGAATATTACGAGCAGCCACTACAGAAGTAATATTGAACTCTCCCCATCCAAATCCGAAATTACAAGTAATCCGGGTTTCCGTTTATCTTTCATTTCCCGCGCTTAAGATTAAAATGTCCATTAATTAATTAATGTCTGCTATTGACTTAATTAATTAACTTCTTATTAATTCCAAGAGTGGACTCAGCATGAAACACTTATTTATTATTCATAGAGTAATCAAACTCCAACTAGCTAGGTTCCGAATAATAAAACCTTGTTTCGCGCTCCTCTTGAGGACATTATCAAACGAGACTCAGCTCGTGCACGATTCAATATAATAGCAATCCTAGCACCGCTAGATATCGATCACCACTGCCCAATATATCAGGATAATTGGGTTACGAAAAACCCGCACCATTTGATAAGTCAAAGCAATGCATAATCAATACCGTATGCTCAATGCTAACCTACATTGATTAAGAAATAAATATTTATCAAGACCTCGCCTTTCAGTAGATAGCCCAAGGCAAGTCTTGCTGTTAGATCCGTTCAGTGCTATACCACACCAATGTCATCTTATTTCAGTAAGGCTTAGAAATATACGGACTGACATTGCAACCTTTCTCGATGGGTAGTCTAATTCCATCTAGGTTGTGAAATTCATATTTTTCTTTGTTTAGAACTGACCGTATTACCTTAAAGTGGACGACGCCCACAACCGGTCTACTAAAACAAAGACTTAGACTTTGTTAAGTTAACTTATACATTTAAACATGCATTAACATCCATTAAATGTAAAACATAACAACATTATGACAAAAATAATCTGTTTTATTCATTGGAAAATAAAATAAGAGTTTTACAGTATTCAATCACTCGAAACGTGATTTCTAGTATACAAACTCTAACAATCTCCCACTTATACTCAAAACACTTTCGAGTATACAAAATGTGCTAACGTCTAAATCTCCCACTTATACTGAAAGCGGATTGAGGTCTTGAATTAGTCGAACTCCCATTCCTTCAACATGGCTTTCATACGGCTTTACCGCTAATGCCTTCGTGAAAGGATCTGCCAGGTTGTTCTCTGACTCAATCTTGACCACTTGTATGTCTCCTCTCTGCACTATATCTCGAATGATATGATACTTCCTCTCTATGTGCTTGCTCGCCTTATGAGCCCGCGGTTCCCTCGAATTTGCCACAGCACCAGAATTATCGCAATAAATGGTGATGCTCTTGGGCATATTCGCGACCACTCCTAAGTCCAGAAGGAAGTTCTTAAGCCATACAGCCTCTTTTGCAGCCTCCGAAGCGGCCACATATTCGGCTTCCATGGTAGAGTCTGCAATGCATTTCTGCTTTACACTCTTCCAAATTACGGCTCCACCTCCTAAGGTAAACACATATCCGGAAGTTGATTTTCTCGAATCTAGATCAGCCTGAAAGTCTGAATCTGTATATCCTAAAGGACAGAGCTCGGCTGCATTGTAAACTAGAACATAGTCCTTAGTCCGATTAAGGTACTTGAGTATGTTCTTTACGGCAGTCCAATGTCCTTGGCCGGGATTTGATTGATATCTTGCTACCATGCCAACAGCAAAGCAGATATCGGGTCTAGTACAAAGCATAGCATACATGAGACTACCAACTGCCGAGGCATATGGTATTCTTCTCATCTCTGCTATCTCAGATGCTGTCTTAGGACACATCTCTTGAGACAACTGGATGCCATGTCTAAAAGGTAGGAAACCTTTCTTGGCATCTTGCATGCTAAAGCGTCTAAGTACCGTTTCGATGTAAGATTCTTGGGATAAGCACAACATTTTCTTACCTCGGTTCCTAAGAACCTTGATACCGAGAATGTGTCCCGCATCACCCATATCTTTCATCTCGAACTGGCTGGACAACCAAGTTCGCACTGATGACAACATCTTTTTATTGTTTCCAATTAGAAGAATGTCATCTACATACAAAACTAAGAACACAACATTTCCTTTTTCAACCTTCTTATACACACAGCTTTCATTAGGGCATTTTTCGAATCGAAACTTTTGAACTGTTTGATCGAAACACTGGTTCCATGATCTAGATGCTTGCTTGAGGCCATAAATGGCCTTCTTAAGCTTCCAAACCATGTGTTCCTTGCCCTTTACCACATAGCCTTCGGGTTGTTCCATGTAGATGGTCTCCTCAAGACTCCCGTTTAAAAACGCAGTCTTAACGTCCATCTGCCATACTTCCCAATCCATGTAAGCTGCTATAGACAAAAGTATACGGATCGATTTGAGCATGGCCACTGGGGAGAAGGTCTCATCGTAATCGATGCCTTCCTTTTGGGTATACCCCTTAGCCACTAGTCTTGCCTTAAAGACTTTAACTCGTCCATCGTGTCCACGTTTACGTTTGTATATCCATTTGCTCCCAATGGCAGTACAGCCTTCGGGTAGGACAGACAAATCGTAGACGTCCTTGTCTATCATTGATTGTAGTTCCGAATCCATTGCTTTCACCCATTCGCAATGATCGACATCTGCCTGCGCCTCTGCAAAATTCCAGGGATCGAGTACATTGCTGTCCGAGGAGTGATCCATGCACTCTCCCAAACCAATGTATCTATCGGGCTCATGAGAGACCCTCCCACTGCGGCGCGGCACTACAATATTTGGAGTATCAGTTGAAATTTCTGGAATTGTTGTCACACTAGGTGATTGTTCTTGGTTAATGGAAGTTGAAACTTGAGTTAGCTCTTCTAGAGCAATCTCACTGCTGGACTTATGATTCATTACATAGTCTTCCTCTAAGAATGTGGCATGAGTGCTCACAATCACTTTCTGATCTCTGAGACTATAGAATTCATAAGCTTTCGTTCCTCTAGGGTATCCTATAAACACGCAAACCTCAGTCCTTGATTCCAGCTTAGTTGGATCCTTTTCCAATACATGAGCCGGACACCCCCATACTCTGAGATGTTCTAGATTGGGCTTACGCCCATTCCACAACTCATATGGGGTAGTAGGAACAGATTTAGAAGGTAAGACGTCTAAGAGATAGTTTGCAGAAAGCAAAGCATGACCCCAAAACGAAACAGGTAACCGTGCATAACTCATCATCGATCTGACCATATTTAATAAGGTCCTATTCCTTCTTTCAGCCACGCCATTCTGCTGGGGTGTGCCCGGCGCAGTCGTTTGGGATTCAATCCCAGCTACCGATAAATAGTCCAAAAACTCGGCACTTAGGTATTCGCCTCCGCGATCAGATCGCAGGCATTTGATACTCTTAGCATGTTGCGTCTCTACTTTAGCCTTAAACTCCTTGAACTTGTCAAAAGTTTCAGACTTGTAGCGCATCAAATAGATGTATCCGATTTTCGAGTAGTCATCTGTAAAGGTGACGAAATATCGAAAACCGCCCTTTGCCTCGGTTGACATTGGTCCACACACATCAGTATGAATGAGCTCAAGTACTTCTTTGGCCCTATTCCCCTTTGATCTAAAAGATCTCTTAGTCATCTTGCCTTCGAGACAGGACTCACACTTCGAAAACGGTTCCTTCTCAAGACCTTTAATAAGATCTTGATCAACCATCGCATGAATCCTTCTTTCGTTGGCATGACCAAGTCTAAGGTGCCATAAGTACGTTTCATTCATTGAAGTTGAAGGTTCTTTTCTTTTCTTAGAAATTTTCGATGTAGCATTGAGTTCTGATTTACGTTGATTAAATTGTGTAGAAGTGATCGTGTACAGATTGTTTTCCATGATACCGCGACAGATATAAGAACCATCTTTCTTAATAACGCAATTGTCATTAAAAGAAATCGAATATCCATCATAAGACAATTTAGAAACTGAAATTAAATTTCTTCTAAAAGAGGGTATCAACAAAACATTCTTCAAAATCAAAAATCTATCACTAGAAAAACGTAAATAAACGTCTCCCACTGCAACGGCCGCCACTTTCGTAGCGTCGCCCAGCTGGACCTCTATCTCACGATCATGTAGCCGTCTTGTCACCTGCATCAAGTCAGGATCAAAACATATATGATCAGTTGCTCCAGTATCAATAACCCAAGTATGAGTAGATGTCAAAGCCAAACATGACTCGACTACTAGAGCATGGTGCATACCTGTAGCCTTGCCCTTTTTAGGACAATCTGGCTTCCAATGACCTTTCTCTCCACACTTGAAGCATTTTCCAGTTTGCTTCTTGTCACCCCGCTGTTTCTTCTTTCCCTTAGCATTGTTGACTGCTACTTGGTTCGGTGCCTTTTTCTTTCCTCTTCTAGCCTTAGAGCCAGAGGAATTAGGCGCGATACTCATCATAGCTACTTTAGCTTGAACCATAAGGTCCTCCGCCGACTGAAGTTCAGTCAGCAACTCTGCTAAAGTATAATTCCGTTTGTTCATCTCAAAGTTGAGCTTGAACTGCTGGAAGCTAGGGGGAAGACTCTGAAGGATTATAGTAACCTGGGACTCGGGATCGATCGTCCCTCCCAATACCTCAATCTGGTTGAGGTGACTCATCATCTCGAGGACGTGTTGCCTCACAGACGAGCCTTCCTTCATAGACTTCGTCATGATACTCCGAAAGGCTTGAGACTTAGCCGTTCGATTCTGAGTACCAAAAAGATTTGCGAGATTTGTCATGATCTCGGCGGCAGTTTCCATGGCAGAATGCTGATGCTTGAGTACTGATGACATAGAAGCCAACATGTAGCACTTAGCCATCTCATTCGCCTTATGCCACCGTCTATGCGCATCTCGCAATGCTTGGCTGGCACTAGCAGCCGGGACAGCTGGGCGTGGAGTAGTGAGTACGAACTTGTACTCTTCTGCTGTGAGAACGATATCCAAGTTTTGTTTCCATTCGATGTAATTTTGGCCTTCGAGTTTGTTTTCTTTGAGAATGGCAGAAAGAGGATTAAAAGACATCTTGACGAATTTTATTGCACTGCAAACAGAAGATTTTACTATCTGTCATAAACTTATGTAAGGAAATTGAGTAGATTAACCATAAAACTTTTCAAAATCTTACAACAGCCAAATTAATAAATTGTACCCTCCTCTGGAGGTAAATACGCATTAAAATTTTGACAATTTTACTGGTCACAGCACCGACGCATCAATATCTTCCTCCTCTGGAGGTCAACACGCCTAATGTTGCCTAAGCATGACCATCAGATTTAGCATTACAGAATTTTATTTCTACAACACACTCCCATAACAATGTTTATGTGCTGATAATAAAACCAAGCTATCTCATAAATTCTGATTGAACCCTGAAACTTGTAATTCCTTAGGATTATTGTCCCTACTCTGTAGGTGGCGATAATATTAGGAATCACTTTCTAGTTCATTCTATTTATTATTTGAGAAGTCCGCCCTTATGAACTTACTGTTTTCGTAGGATTATTGTCCCTACTCTGTAGGTGGCGATAATATTAGAAAATCAGCTTCACAAAATTTGGCAGTCCAACCGATGGAGACCATATATAAACATTTAGTTCATAATTATCGCTTAGATATTTTAGTTATGGTTTTTCATTAATTATCCTTTAGCCTTAAGGCAGATTAAGACTAATTAAATTCTGTTGGCATTTAATTGACTGGATAATTAAATCTTTCATTATCTTTAGTATCTTAGTTTAGGAATTATTATTCTAGAATTTAATTCTTATTCATGTCATACTATAAGATATATCTAAAGTAAAGTACATTATTTATAATCTTAATTAGACATGAAAAATTAAATTCATATAATTTCCAAGTTCAAGATTAGGAAGATGATTAATTATATTATTTAATGTAATCTTACATATATCTTATCTTATTATAGATTCAAGATATATTATATATTTAGGAAACTATTAAATTATTCTTATCTATATCATCTAGGATATAAAATATTCATAGATATAGAAAATAATCCAAATATTCCTAAAATCTAGGGAAATCTTCCCAAAATATTTTATTTCATTAAATAATATTATTTTTAATGATATCTATTAATTAATAAATTAAATAATCATTAAAATAATCTTTCGTCGATATCTAGTGATTCGAGGTTCGCACGAATCAACACGACGAAGATTTGAAGACTCCCACCGGAGACGCTCGCCGGAGCGGCAAGTTCGCCGCCCGACCGCCGCCGGCAGGCCGCGCCCGAAGGCGCGCGCTTCCTCCTTCCCTCGCGGCGAGCGTATGCCGCGACTCCCTCCGTCTTGCCGAGCATCCCGCGGCCACTGACCGCCATGCTCCGGCGAGCTCCCACTCAACCGACGGCCTCGCGCGAACCAGCAGCTGCGGCGCTAGGCGCAGCTGCTCTCGGTCGTGCATCGCCGGTGACGGGCGACTAGGGTTAGGGATTCTAGGGTTAGGGTTTATCCGGTAGAGCTTTGGCACCTCGGTGGTTCTCGGACGAGCCACCGTGCCTCATCTCCTCTCCAGCGACGAAGTCGATTCCGGCCTGGGCATGCGGTCGAGACCGGCGGCGCGCACGAGCCCTTGCTCGTCAGCGCGTCGCCGCTTGATCGTATCCCTTCGGCTCCTTTTTCTGTCGCGTCGAGTTCAATCGGGGCCGGCTAGGGTTTGCACGGGTTTCGCCGGCGGCGCGCGCGAGCCCTTGCTCGCCGGCGCGTCGCCCGATGCCCGACTCCCTCGGCTCCCACTCAATTCGACAACCCTACTTCGATTGCACGTAGTGCGATTCGTCCCGGCGCAAGCGCCGACGAATCGCACATCTCGTACGTTCGAATAATTCAAGTTCTATGATTCGAATGTTCTTGAGTTCAACATGCATAAACATAAATAATAAAACAAGAACACGCTTCGTAATCAAATAAGACATGCATACATGAATTTCGCGAAATTTAAATCCAAATAATCAGAGCCAAAGACTGGCTCTGATACCAATTGATGGAACCGGCAGCGGAAGCGGGTGCATAAAACAAATCACATAATTATCAGATCTATTTAGCAGATTATTTAGACAAAAGCTATTCGCGCAAATTTCACATGTATCATGCTCATAACTTGAATCAATCATGTTTTAGAATATAGAAACCTAAAACATGCTTTTCTACGGAGCAGGAAAAATACCTTGTTTAATTCTCCAAAGAATTGAAGATGGCTAGCGACTTCTCCACGTGATGCTTTGAGTACTAGACCACAAATCTTCTCTCTGGTTCCCGAACTGTACTCTAATATCAGTGTGGGCTGATCTTACTAGAATACTAGGACTTAAATAAAGAAGACAGAAGAAATCCTTTTTGAAACAGGAGAGGAATTCGAAAATTCCTACAGCTTGTGAGAGCTGAAATTTTCGAAAATTTTAGCAAATAAAATTGTGTTATTTCTGTCTCCTTTATTCTCCTATTTATATTAAGTTCCTTTTGGGCCCAGACAGGGATCTATGGAAGGCTTTGGATATGGGCTCATCCAATTTACTTTTACTAATTAAATTGAACCCACAATTTAATATAAGTTATAATTGGAATATTACGAGCAGCCACTACAGAAGTAATATTGAACTCTCCCCATCCAAATCCGAAATTACAAGTAATCCGGGTTTCCGTTTATCTTTCATTTCCCGCGCTTAAGATTAAAATGTCCATTAATTAATTAATGTCTGCTATTGACTTAATTAATTAACTTCTTATTAATTCCAAGAGTGGACTCAGCATGAAACACTTATTTATTATTCATAGAGTAATCAAACTCCAACTAGCTAGGTTCCGAATAATAAAACCTTGTTTCGCGCTCCTCTTGAGGACATTATCAAACGAGACTCAGCTCGTGCACGATTCAATATAATAGCAATCCTAGCACCGCTAGATATCGATCACCACTGCCCAATATATCAGGATAATTGGGTTACGAAAAACCCGCACCATTTGATAAGTCAAAGCAATGCATAATCAATACCGTATGCTCAATGCTAACCTACATTGATTAAGAAATAAATATTTATCAAGACCTCGCCTTTCAGTAGATAGCCCAAGGCAAGTCTTGCTGTTAGATCCGTTCAGTGCTATACCACACCAATGTCATCTTATTTCAGTAAGGCTTAGAAATATACGGACTGACATTGCAACCTTTCTCGATGGGTAGTCTAATTCCATCTAGGTTGTGAAATTCATATTTTTCTTTGTTTAGAACTGACCGTATTACCTTAAAGTGGACGACGCCCACAACCGGTCTACTAAAACAAAGACTTAGACTTTGTTAAGTTAACTTATACATTTAAACATGCATTAACATCCATTAAATGTAAAACATAACAACATTATGACAAAAATAATCTGTTTTATTCATTGGAAAATAAAATAAGAGTTTTACAGTATTCAATCACTCGAAACGTGATTTCTAGTATACAAACTCTAACAGGTACGTATACCACAACTAACTCCAAAGAATGCATTGATCTTGCAAGTGAAGCAAATAATGCAGATTTGTGGCACTGTCGTCTTGGTCACATGAGCGAGAAAGGGATAAAGATAATGTGCTCAAAAGGTACTGCCGGGCCTGAAAACAGTTTAAGTTGGCCTATGCGAGGATTGCGTGTTTGGGAAACAGAAAAGGGTGAGTTTCTCAAGAGGAGGCAGAAAATTGAAGACGCAGAAGTTGGAGTTGGTCCATAGCGATCTATGGGGACCAGCACCTGTGAAGTCCCTAGGAGGCTCTGAATATTATATGACATTCATCGACGACTCCACTCGAAAGGTATGGGTTTATTTTCTGAAGAGTAAATCTGATGCGTTTGATACTTTCAGGAAGTGGAAAGCCCTTGTTGAAACTAAAACCGGGCTGAAGGTGAAGTGTCTAAGATCCGATAATGGAGGAGAATATGAACTTGCAGAGTTCAAGGAGTTTTGCGCAGAGAATGGAATTCGCATGGAGAAGACTGTGAAAGGAACTCCACAGCAGAATGGAATCGCGGAGCGCATGAACAGAACATTGAATGAGCGAGCAAGATGCATGAGGTTGAAAAGTGGATTGCCAAAGAATTTTTGGGCAGATGCAGTCAACACAGCTGCGTTCCTAATCAACAGAGGTCCATCAGTTCCGTTGGAGTTTCGGATACCCGAGGAGGTTTGGACAGGAAAAGAGGTGAATCTATCTTACCTACGTATCTTTGGTTGTGTTGCTTATGCTCATGTTAGTTCTGTTGAGAGAAGTAAGTTGGATGCAAAATCAATTAAGTGTACGTTCATTGGTTATGGAGGCGATGAGTTCGGTTATAGACTCTGGGATGAGCAGAACCGTAAGGTTATTCGCAGTAGAGATGTCGTTTTCAATGAACAGGTATTATACAAGGATAGATTGGAGGCATCAAGTTCCAGCAGTTCTGAGCCTCAAGTAGTCGAGCTAGACATCTCAAACTCGAGTGGGAGCAAGGAGAGTCAGAATGCTGAAGAGGTGCTTGAAGAAGAACCAAGCACTCCATCATCGATTATTCCGCTGCCTAAACAGACTAGAGAGCGACGTGCACCTGATAGGTACTCGCCCTCTAATTTCTATTTGTTACTTACTGATGGTGGTGAACCTGAGTGTTATGCAAAGGCAGGAGAAGGCCCTGATAAACGAAGGTGGAAAATTGCCATGGATGACGAGTTTGCCTCTCTTCTCCTGAATGGCACATGGGAGCTTGTGGAACTTCCAAAAGGGAAAAAGGCATTGCATTGCAAGTGGGTCTATCGAATCAAAGGTGAAGCTGATGGTAGCAAGCGCTACAAGGCTAGGCTGGTTGTCAAGGGATTTGAGCAACGATACGGTATTGATTATACATATGTCTTCACTCCTGTTGTGAAACTGACTACTATTCGTTTAGTGTTGAGTATGGTAGTTGCAGAAAATCTATTGTTACATCAGATGGATGTAAAGACGACATTCCTTCATGGTGATTTGGAGGATGAGTTGTACATGACACAGCCCGAGGGATTCGTAGTAAAAGGAAAGGAAAATCTTGTGTGCAAGTTGAAGAAGAGCTTGTATGGCTTAAAGCAAGCTCCCAAGCAGTGGTACAAGAAGTTTGATGGATTCATGATGGAGATTGGCTATAAAAGATGCTACACTGACCATTGTTGTTACTACAAGAGGTTTGACAAGAGCTATCTTATCCTGTTATTATATGTTGATGATATGTTGATCGCAGGAGGTGATCCAAAGGAGATGGATAAGTTGAAAAGGCAATTGTCTGAACGATTCTCCATGAAAGATCTTGGAGAGGCTAATCAAATTTTGGGCATGAGAATCGAACGTGACAAGGCGGCAGGAAAATTGTATCTTTCGCAAGCTGCTTACATTGGTAAGGTTTTGGAAAGATTCAACATGAATAATTCGAAGCCAGTAAGTGTGCCTTTGGGCAGTCACTTCAAGCTGTCGAAGAAGGAGTCGCCGAGTACAAAAGAAGAACGTGCTGAAATAAAGAAAGTTCCTTATGCTTCAGCAATTGGCAGTATTATGTATGCAATTGTGTGTACGAGGCCTGATATTGCACAAGCAGTGGGAGTAGTGAGTCGGTTCATGGGTGATCCGGGCAAGCAACATTGGGAAGCGGTTAAATGGATCCTTAGATACTTGAGAGGTACTACAGAAAGAGTCTTATGTTTCAATGGCAAGAATGTCGAGCTGGCAGGTTATGTGGATGCAGACTTGGCGTCCAATGATCTTGATGGGAGAAGAAGCACAACCGGGTATGTATTTACTTATGGTGGTACTGCTATTTCATGGACTTCTAAGTTGCAGAAGACCGTTGCTTTGTCTACTACGGAGGCCGAACATGTAGCCGCAACGGAGGCAAGCAAGGAGATGGTGTGGTTGCAGAGTTTCTTAGATGAACTTGGGAAGGAGAACAAGAGTAGCAGACTCTACAGTGATAGTCAGAGTGCTATTTTCTTGGCAAAGAATCCAGCGTTTCATTCTAGGACAAAGCATGTGGAGTTGAAGTATCATTACATTCGACACCTAGTGGAGATGAAAATCCTGCAACTTGAGAAGATACTTGGAAGTGAGAATCCAGCAGACATGTTTACTAAGGTGGTGACCTTAGAGAAATTGAAGCTATGCATAGCTTCAATTGGCCTTGAAACTTGAAGAGAAGGTTAGGCGATGCTAAGCGGATGCAAGGATGAGATCACGAGGATATGGTGGCGTAGGAGTTGTTAGTCTCCAAGTGGGAGATTGTTAATTATGGAGCCTAATCTCCTACCATATTTAGGATTTGTTTCCTAGAAGTATATTTCCTTGTGATAGATTTATTCCATAGAAGATATTTCCTTATGGAATATGTTTCATAGTTGACTAGAATTAGGGCTCTCTATTTTGCTTATAAATAGAGGTGTCCCCTCATCGTAAAATCATCCTGAAATTATATAGTGAAATCCCTGGCTTGGCATCGCCCCCAAACGTAGATACACTTTGTATCGAACTGGGTAAACAATTCGTTGTGTTCATTCTCCTTTTATATTCGTGATTGCTTGTGTTTATTTCCCAACACTCTCTCTCCGTTCTCAATATGGATATCTCTTACAATAAAGTAGGCTTTTATATGTTTTCCATTGGCCTATTTAAGTGGTTAAATTGGTCAATTCCTTTTGGTTCTTATTTTTTTTTTCACAAATTAAAAGTTTTAACACAACAATAAATTGTTCGCAAATTGTGCTCGTAAAATATTCATGCAAATTGTGTCCACAATAAAGGATCCCCGGCGGCTGCCGACTCCGCGGCGGCTCCCTATCGCAGTGGACGGATGGGGCCGGGACGGGGGGGGTGGTGGTGGAAAGGCCATAGCCGAGTAGTCGGCGTGATGGGGCGCTAGCGGTAGGCGCTGCGGCTCTGACCGCGGCAGGATATCGAACACGGGAAATATAATTGCAACTGGCTATTATGTACTAGGCGTCAAATACTATCTAGAGAAACAAGAGAAATTTGGATTTTTTGAAAATAAAAACAATTTAAAGCAAGTAAACAACTAAATGCAATTAAATCACAAAGATAAAGTTTGAGAGATAAGAGAATTCCATGGAAGTGTGTTCACAATTATGGTTATACAAATTCCACCTACAATACTCTAGCATAATTAATACTTTGATAGGACGAGTCACCTAGTTTATGCTCACGCGATGCAAACGTTGATTACTAACATTAGGGTTGTCAATCCTAACACGTAACTCCATAAAGCTCCTACTTAAAAAGTCATCACTCTCAATTAACCGTGTCGTTTTAAAGGAAGCTAATTTTAGTGTCTACTAAGCGGACCTAGCTCGCTAGAACTCTCTCACAGTTATGAAGCAAGTTATATTAAATCAGCACAGAATGTGTCACTCAAACGTGAAGCGTCAAGATTAACTTAGGGAAGAAACAAAATAAAAACAAAACGGATATTAAATAGAAAAAGGAATTGTATAAACCAATAAAAGTTACTAACACATCCAAGGAATCCTATGGATTTAGTTAAACATAATTGAATAAGCTAAAAACATAGATTGAAGTGAAGACAAAATAAAAAGCAAATAAAACCCAAAGGTTGAATCCTTGTAGCTCTTTGATGATCTCTCACTTCTTGCTCCAACCCCTTGGACAATGAAGAACTCACAAATTTATGCTATAGAAGTAATTGGCAAAAGGATGAAGGAAAATTAGGGTTGGAGGTGGAGCTATGAAAGCTCCCCTTTTTGGGGGGCTATGGAAGGGTGAATTCTATAAATTAGGCTATGTGATATATATAGGCTTGAGAAGGATTTAAATTTGGTAAAAGGTCTCCTTCAAGCAATAGGAAAGGTGGAATTTTCGTTCCCCATAGTAGAAGGAAAAGATTTGGCTTCATAAGGTTAATGTCTTCTTTCCTTCTTTAAATTTCCATCTAATTCTGCACTTGACAGTTTTGCGCGACTTTGGTAGAACGGCCATAACTTTCTCCACAAAACTCCGATTGAGATTATCTTGGTACCAACGTGAAGCTCTTTCGAAGATGAAGAAAATAACATATAGAACGCCCTGATTGGACTTCAATATAGTCAGAAAATTGAGTTTGAACACACCTGTCGTGCACCGCGTTTTTGTGGCGGACCGCCGCACCTTGGCCGGCGGTCGCTGCGCGTCAATCAGAAGCTTCTGACTCCTTGTGGCGGTCGCCACGCACTTCCTGGCGGTCGCCGAACGTGTCTTTGTCAGTCGCTGAGCGACGGCGGTCGCCGGAAGTGTTGCAGCGGTTGCCGGAGGCTACCTGAAGTTCCAGATTTCCTACTTTCGCGTTTTGACTCCCTTTTCAGGCTCAAATATGTATATTTCTCACAACACATGTCAAAATACCAAAAATAGATAAAATATGCAAATAATGGACATGTAATGTAACTTTGACATTAAAAATGGACCAAATAATGGCTTAAAATAATGCAAAATCCGAGCGTATCACCTAGCACATTTCATACTTCACTAGAACGAGTTACATAAATATTGTCCACGCGGCAAAAAGTAGATTACATACACTAGGGGCGACAATCCTAGATTTGTAACTCCTAAAGGTGTTGGGGTTACCGTAGTGGAAGACACGTAAATCAAACAGTTCCTTACGGATCTATTTAGGTGACTATGTGATTAAATCCAATTTTGATGCAATTAATCTAGATGTATAGAAAACATATCAAAGTTATAAGCAAACATGTTATTTGATGTAGATCTGATTGTTACCTCTCGTACCATTGAAGAATTGACGTTGCTTGCTAAACCTCCCGGTGATCCTTGATTTCTTGACCATAAATTTCCATTATATTCCCATGTCTTTGATTGTTCATCTGTGTGGGCGGATCTTGAAAAATCAATAAAAGTGATATGAGATCTAGGAAAAACCAATACAAGACACGAGATTGTCTTGATCTAATCCTATGAATTAGGATAGAACAAGAAAAAAACCAAAACCCTATCAATCCCTTTGGAGTGGCTCGAAAATCGAGACAAGGGGGAGAAAGAGACCACGTGAGTGACGGCTAGGGTTAGATGGGAGGAGTGTGTTGTTGCTTGTGTGCTAGGGTTTTCCATCTCTCTCACTATTTATATGATAGACTTGTTGGGCTAGAATAGGGATCCATGGAATGATTAGATGTTGGACTAGCCATTAGACAATAAACTTATTAAATCAATTAACCCATGATTCAATATATTATACAATGGAATATTATTTAATTCCACTAAAGAATAATATTGAACTCCCATCTAAATCACCAAATTACGAAGAACTTGGGTTCTATTTTATTTTATAATATTTTCTGCGTTTAAGATTATCTTAATCCATTAATTTAATTCTTTGCCTGGTATGTGACTTGAATTAAATTAATTCTCCAAAGAGTTTTTCTAGTTTGAAACTTTACTTATTATTCATGGAATAAAATTCCAACTGCGCAAATTTCTGAATAATAAATTCCTTTTTCAAACACCTCTTGGAATGAAATCATACCACACTGGGCACGTGAATTCTATGAAATAATATTCCAATATTTTCATATTATTCAATTAGTACCACCCAAGACATCATGTTTGAGTTGCGAAAAACTCTCCCGTATTGATAAGTCAAAGTGGCGTCTGATTAAATAAACAATACTAATATTATTTTCATAGACTAGGAAATACAAAAATTTCTAAAATATATTCTTTCAGTAGATAGTAATAAAGAATATATTTCGTATTAGATCCTTTCAGTGTTTTACCACACTAGTGTTACTAATATCTTCTTAGATAAGAGAGAATTATCACAAACACTACAACCATACCAATAGGTAGCCAATGTCTATCTAAGTTGTGATCTGGTCAAGTCCCCTACTGGAGAACCCATGAGAAATCATCAGATTCCCCTACTTTAACCTTCTTAGTAAGAAGCCTTTGACTTGTTTATTTATATTTCAATAAATAAATCATTATATTATATTATTTATTCTCATAATTAGGTAAACAAGTGAATGTGACGTTTCTTGTATACATGCACAAGCTGACTGTATAAAGGCATGTACGCTCGAAGCATCTTTTATTATACAAACTCCAACAAAAGTAATGCAAATGAACGTAGAAACGTATGAGATGATTAACTGATAGATAAAGAACTCAAACTTATTGAGAACTTCGGAGTATAAAAACTCAATGTAAAAATATTATTCAAAAATGTCTGTCTCTTAAGATCAACAATGAGGCCTTTATATAGGCAAAGGGAAATCCTAAACTTATAGAAAGAAAATAACTAAAAGATAATAAGCAAAAATAACTATAAGGAAAATAATTAAAAAGGAAAACCTAATTTGTAGAAGGAAAAACAATTAATATTTTTTTACTAACTAGGAAATAAATAAAACTCAAAATATATTTTTCTTAGCCTCCAAGTCTTGTCTTCTACTGCATCATACTCTCCTTCTTGAAAAAGACTCGTCCTCGAGTCTACTTTGTCTCCATCAATAGGTATTTCTTGAACTTGGATCGGAAGTTGTTTATTGTGACGTGCATAGTAGAAGAAGTGTGCTTCGGGCGGTTCGTCACAAACTTTACACTGGACTCTCTGATTGAGCAAATTATGCTGCAAAAACATCAGAACCGATATACTCTTTGAATCTAAGACTGAATTAATCTCATCCTTGACATCACAGTTTTCCAATGTGTCCGTCGATTCTTGTTGATGGGGCTGGTCATTGATCATTAAATTCTCTTCCACGTGTCTAGCCTTGGGCTCATCATAACAATATTCCTCTTCCTTTTGAAGACTAGAGATCTGAATATTATATTTTCCATCCAGACCATCCTTAATTGTTAAATCAGAATCAAGCTGACTCAACTTCTTTCCTAATGACATTGAAGAATTGCCTCCTAGTGATGAGATCAGAGTCTGTGGCATGTCCTGATCAGACAAGCGAATATCAAGCGCAAGTGGCTGGATCAATTCTGTGTCGCATGGTATAACAGCAAAAGAAGTTGACTCATTGTCAACGACGTCCATGCCCCCATCTTCGGCAGCGTCGTCAAATCTTTTGGAAGGAGGCGAGGATTTGCTCATCAACAATAGATCCTCGTCGTATACGGGCTTATCATACACCGACAACGACAACATATCCTCGTCGTACATGGGCTCATCATATAATGGCATCGACAACATATCCTCGTCGTATACAGACGTATTATACACCGGCATCGAAAATATATTGCTATTACTAATTTTCGATGGTTCATCCACTTCAGACTTCACATCGCTGAATATTGGATCGTCCATCGAATGACGCTCTGGCGCATTAGACCTCATCGGGCTGGATTTCCCCCGACGCTTCTCCAATCGCGCCAATCGTCGTTGTAGGTCTCGAACCTGTTGTCGCAGATCATCGTTCTCGATGTCGCGCTGGAGGTCTCGAACCTGTTGTCTCATATCATCGTTCTCAATGTCGCGCAGATCACGTTGTCTTGCAGCTTCTTCGTTTGGGAGATCTCCACGTCCCCCACCACGACCGCCACTACGAGCATCGCCACGTCTGCCGCCATATCTACGTTCAGCCATTGATAATCAACCTGAATCGTGATACCAAATAATGCAAATGAACGTAGAAACGTATGAGATGATTAACTGATAGATAAAGAACTCAAACTTATTGAGAACTTCGGAGTATAAAAACTCAGTGTAAAAATATTATTCAAAAATGTCTGTCTCTTAAGATCAACAATGAGGCCTTTATATAGGCAAAGGGAAATCCTAAACTTATAGAAAGAAAATAATAAAAGATAATAAGCAAAAATAACTATAAGGAAAATAATTAAAAAGGAAAACCTAATTTGTAGAAGGAAAAACAATTAATATTTTTTTACTAACTAGGAAATAAATAAAACTCAAAATATATTTTTCTTAGCCTCCAAGTCTTGTCTTCTACTGCATCAAAAATGCACCTAAGACTCCTATAGTTCTTGCTCTCAATTAAAAGTATCGTTTTAAGAGGAATTAATTGTAGCATCAACTAAGCTTATTTAATGTTCAAATTGTAACATCCTTAATCCGAAATATACATAATTCTACATGATTATTAAACTAATGAGTAGTGATTTAGAGACATAATGTCTCCAAGCCATAATACACTTATGTATTTTTGTTATACATATAATTTACATTGTGATTAATTTACCCTAACATTAAAGTATTAAATAGATATATACCTAATTAAGGAAAATTTAACCAAATTAATTATTCTTATCTAAATGCATATATGTTAATTGGAGATAAACTTAATCATGCAACTAGAGTAATGAATTTAAAATTTTTTCAATCAAAACCATTCTTGTCGTGTAAATTTTTAAAACAATTAATTAAAAAATCAGTAATTTAGATTACCAGTATTAATTAACACACTACATAACTAAATTATTATATTTAATTGTAAAATAATTTGATTACTTAAATAGCATCATATGCTTTTTCAAATAGATTTTACGTTGTGCTATTTTTTCATAACTTATTTTTTTTCTTAAATTTTCTGAAACATTTTGTCAATGCAGTAACAATGAAATCATTCATTTAATAGTATATGAAAAAAATATGTATCATGAATTAAGCAACTGAAATTTTGGATAAAAAATTAAAATTAAAATTATGAATTTCTTAAAATCAGAACTGTAAACTTAATGAATACTATATCCTATATTAAATTTTAATTTATAGCATGCTACAGTTATTTGAGCTAAGATAATGGTCCATACAGACATATTTTTAATATTAATTACATATTTTAAAAATATTAATTAGATGAGCTATGACTTATTAGTATGCGATTATTTATTGATCACTGTTAAACATAATCTTTCAAAAATTATAAATTAAAGAAATTATAAGTTTGTAAAATAAAGAATTAAACTTAAAATCATAAACACTAGACTCAATTAGCATTCGTACACCATGTATCAAACTTAATTTATTTGCATGTTATAGTTAAATATTTTAATATATTTAAAATATGAAATAAATGATATAAGAACATACGATTTTGTCGAGATTCAACTGTAATGGTCCAAGATTTAAGAATTTAAAGAAATCAAAATAAAAAAATAAAAAATTAGAACTAGAGAATTCTTAAAATCAAAACCATATACTCACTTAATTAGTAGTATTAATATATAATATAGTATTATCAAATTTTAATGTGTTGGGTGTTGTATTAAAGTGAGCTAAAATTTTTATTATTTTTTAAAGATTATTGTGGATAAAAAGTGATTAAAAGAATAAGTTTATCAGATTATAGTATTATAATTACAAAGTAATTATTTTTTGTTACATGTTATAGTAACTCTAAGTATTTACAGTTCAAAAATATTAGATAACTAATTATTTATATTTTATAGTGCTAATTATTTGTTAAAAATTATTTAAATTCACATTTATAAAGACTAATTCATTAAGAAGTCTGAAATTATTTGTTTGCTGATAAATCTTATTTTATTTGTAGACAAAATGTACACTAAATATATAAAGCTAATAAAATTAATATTTAAAATTTTAAAGAAATATCTTTAAGTAAATGCATTAAAATGGGCATATATAAAAAAAGTTATCCAATCATGTTTTAAACAATTAGATAATTGCAGCGAACAATTAAATGCATGCATCATCAATGCATAATCAAAATTTATATCCTTAAATAGGTGTATTTAGTAAACAAATTAGTGTAGAGGTAATAAAGTACATATATAAAATATAAATTTAATTAAAAATATAATATAATATAATATATATTTATCATTTTAAGCATTATGGCTTGGAGACATTATGTCTCCAGAACATTTTCCTTAACTAATATGTCATACTATTATTAAATGCATTACAGATATATTGACTAAATATCATGGAAGATAACATTTACTAATTCACGAGAGATTAATATAGTTAAACGTATATATTTCGATTCTTTAAAATTTTAGAGTGAATGTTATTATAAATAAGAATTAATATATATATGCATTAATGTATATATGTGTGCATGGGAAAGTATATAATACTTATTTGGATAGATATAAAGTAATTTGAATAATTGGTTATAACTATAGACTATATATTGAATTCTTTTTATTTTACATTCCAACACGTAGTGAATTAGAAGACACGTGTTTATCTATATAAGTCGGTTGAATTAGATTTGTCCGGGATTAGCCATTTACTTAAAGCGGAACAAAAAAAAAAGAAGGGGCATGGAAAAAAAAGAAGAAGAGAACATAGGCCAGCGAGAGAATAAATGAAAATACTCGTAATTGTCTATATACAATCAGGTGTGCGAATAAATTACATGTGCGAATAAATTATTACATGTGCGAATAAATTACAGGTCGTAATCAGGTGGGTGAATAATTCACACTTTTAATTTTATATTATTTATGTGGTTGATTATATGTGTTAAATTAAGGTGAATTTGAACGATATGATATCAGATTAAAATTATCATGTGTTATTTGATATTGATGGTGTAATATGATATGGATATGTGATTTGTGCAATGGATATATTTATCTATAGTATTGGAGTTAATTAATGGAACATATAATTGATGTAATTGGTGTATTGCATTTGGTACTGGAATTATCTGAACCATTTGATTAAAGAGATCTGTGACGGTCTTGCACTGAATCTGAAATCACAGTGGATATATTGGGACCTTCGGGTCAATAATAATGGGACCTTCGGGTCATTCATCTTGGGACCTTCGGGTCAATCATATTGGGACATACGAGTCAAGTCACAATAAGACCTTCGGGTCAATCACAATGGGACCTACGGGTCAAATCATATTGGGACCTCCGGATCAATCATATTGAGACCTAGGGGTCAAATCACAATGGGCCCTATGGGTCAATCATATTGGCATATTGAAAATCTCGGGCAGATACCAAACTTGATTTGTCACAGAATAATAAACTGGACAAAGAGGCATATACTATAGATGTGAAATTGTTTATGATATTTAATGCTTATGGTTATATGGGTTGGTTAGAGAATTTTTTTGATAATTGTAATGTGAAATGAAAGGTGAAATTTATACACCGAGTTGTGTCTCATATAAACCACTAATATTTTTAAGGAACAAGATATCAATGATATAGATAAATAATGTTTTTTTTTATGTATTTGATATTAGTGTTTTATTTGACATGTGGGTTAAAGGTTTTAAATTTATGGATTTATTTACTACTCCCTCCGTCCCTGAAAATTTGTCACCTATTTCCTTTTTCGTTCGTCCCTAAAAATTTGTTACCTTTTACTTTTACCATTTTTGGTAGTGGACCCTACATTCCACTAACTCATTCCCACTCACATTTTATTTTAAAACTAATATATAAAAGTAGGACCCACATGCCACTAACTTTTTCAACCCACTTTTTATTACATTTCTTAAAGCTCGTGCCGGGTCAAATGGTGACAAAATTTGGGGGACGAGGGAGTATAAGTATATAAGTCAGAGGGGTTGGGGCGTGACACAAACCACCTCTCACGATGATGTTGCACGTCCAACACTTAGAATATAAGCAAAACGATAAACAAAATGGATATTAAATAAATAGGAACTGTATAAACCGAAGTCGTTACTAACACATCCCTTGAATTATATGAATTTAGCTACTCATAATAAAATAATCTAAACCATAGTTTGTAGGAAAAACATAGAAAACATAAGAACTAAGATAATAGAACCCAAAGGTTGAATCTCGTAGCGTTGATCTTCTCTTGAATCCACTATTCAAACTCCTTAAACAATGATGAACAGTGGAAGGAACTCTCAAATATTATGCTCTGGAAAATTATGCAGCAAAAGGTTCCTTTTATGAAGCTTGATGGGGTATTTATAGCCTCCAAGCTGTGTACCATGCATGATATGGTAAATCTTCAGCATAGTATGGTAAGTCTTGGAGAGAAAATAAGACTATTTCTGTGAGCCGCGATTTCCGAGCGGGCCACTGCACTATGTTTAGTGATGCTGGCGAGCACTCCGTAGCTTCTGGATCTAAATCAGCAGTCAGTGGGTGTGTTCTCCTTTCTAACTTTATTTTCTGAAGCAGACCGCTACAGGGGCAACGAGGGAAGCGGTCGCTGGCTAAGGTCCAGTGGACCGCTAGCTGACTTGAAAACTCCAGATTTCCAACTTCGACTTTTGACTATCTTTTTAGGCTCTAGTTTGCACATTTCTCATAAAACACATTAAAATACCAAAATAAAAAAATTTATGCAAATAATAGATATATAATGCAACTTTCACACTAAAAACGAACTAAATAATCGTATTAAAATAATGCAAAATTCGAGCGTATCAAATTTATAATATGTGTGGTTCAAATTGATTCTCAGAAATATCATTTTTAGATCAAAATATATCATTTTTAGATCGTAGAAGGGTATTTTAGTCAAGGTGAATTCATGCAGTAATTCCTCTCAATTATATTATGCAAACAAATTTCTTCCTACTAAAATATTTCAAAATTTTAAATTTTCCATAACTCTTATAATTTAGATTTAAAAAAAAAACAAATTAAAGATAATTTTAAGGTGATTCTAACAAAACCCTATTTATATGGTATTATATCAAAAACTGAAAAAATGATACTTTTCCCATCCTTAAAAATATATTACATTTGTCATTTTGGGATGTCTGTTAAAAATAAACCAATTTTATTTAAGAAAACTTTATCTCTCCAATGAAATGGTTTTCATTCTACTCCAATCATTTTTTTTCTATCTCTCTTATTTTACCAATTGTGCATTAAAAATCACACCATTTCAAATGACATGTTGTTGCTATCACAACATACAATATCATTGTCTTAGCCTATAATTTCATTTCTCCGATCCTTAATATAATATTATATAATTTGGATTTCGTTAAAATCCTTGTAAAAAATATTACCTATAATATTATATTTAATAAAGTTTGATCTGTTTGTTAAAAATAAATTGCATCCGCTAAAGAGAGAAGGAAACAAGGTATATAAATATCATGAAAATTACCAATAATTTAAAAAATATAGTAATCCCAAGCTTCAAACATATAACGATGCCGATGCCGATGCCGTTTCAAACAAAAATGGTCATACATCATTTTTTTTACAAGCAAACCAAACAATACGATCGATACACAAAATGGCAGAGCTATAATAGATCCACAAGGGTCTTTAAGTCCCTATAGAATTTAACTTTTCAATGTTTTCCTACTATAATTTTTTCTAAATTTTATATTAAAAAAACCCTTTAAATCATCTAAATTTTCTTTAAACAAACTTTCAAATTTTTAAAAAAATAGCCCCTACTAATGGAATTTTTACCTTCGCCCCTGGATACACAAATTATCCAATGTAAAATGGAGTCACACATGAGTTCACGAGAATCACAAAATTGCACTAAAAAAACCTAAGTACTATCTTTTAAGGAAAAAAAAATGGAGACGCAATTATTAGCGTTTATCATTTTAAAAAATAATCATAATTTAGGACGTAAAAGAAAGTATCACTAAGTTGAGGACAAATCATCCCATTTTTTTTGTTTTTTTAGGATGTTTTTATTTATGTTCCTAATTTTAGTTGGGATATCAATAATGATACTTTATGAAGCGTTGGTGGTATAGTTAGACACACAAATTAATATCCTTAATAGCACTAAATAATATCGGTAGCCATTTTTTTTTAGCGTTGGATGGGACGTCACATAGAAAAAACACCCATAAATCATAATCATATAATTAAATTAAAGACTGAAAATTGAAATATATGCATACAAATGGATATTGTCTCATCTGGATCATTTTTATTGGTAGTGTGGTTTTCATTTTTTCCTCGATACAGAGAAATTATAAAGCAACGTCTATTGATGGTACAGAAGATATGAATTCACATGTTACTATCGCTTTCAAGGGCTAAATCATATGCATGGAGTATAACAACATTTAGGACTCAAAATTCGGTCGTTGGTTAGTCAGTTGTCAACATTAATTTTGGATCGACAGGTATTCTCATTAACTATCACCAGGGGCGGAGGGAGGGTGGGGCCAGGGGGGCCCATGGTCCCCCCACTTATTTTTAAAAAAATCTAGAGGTATTTTAGTAATTCCACAGTAATTATAATTTATAATATATAAAATATTAAAGATAGATTTCAGTAAAATTATACTCCATCCGTCCACGAATAGGAGTCTCGTTTTTCTATTTTAGTCCGTCCGCGAATAGGAGTCCCGGTTCACTTTTACCTGGTAATAAAGTCTCACCTTTCACTAACTCATTCCTCTCACATTTCATTTAAAACTAATATATACAAGTGAGACCCTTATTCTACTAACATTTTTCCACTCACTTTTCTTAACATTTCTTAAAACCCGTGCCGCCCATAAATGGGACTCCTAATGGCGGACGGAGGGAGTACTCTATAAATCGTTTCCTTATAATTAGTTTTATCCTTCTGCCGCCATTCTACTCCTTCTTCAGTGTAATCTGAAATCTAGTTATATAAAACTAGGTATATTTTAAAACTCAAATATAATTCAATTGATTTTTCTACATGTGTTGTTTTTTGTTTGGCTGCAACAGTTATATAAATTGAGACCTAAATAATCATATTCAAGCTCTAAATTGGTACACATAAAATTCAAATGAGAAGAAAGAAGATAGCTTATGTAATTCAATGGCTAAGGCGGTTCTGTGTTGGAATTCTTTAACCCCTATTTTTAATTTGATGTGTATGTATTAGTTTTACACTATTTGATTTGTGACAGCAACATTTTAGATTTTAGCATATTGTATATTTTGTTTACTCTTTATTCTTTTAGTTGTAAAGCATAAGATGAACTTTATCCTTTTTGTGTATGATTTATATTTTGCAAACTTAATCAGTGTTGACTATTTTATAGGTATATGGATCATTATTTCAAGAAATTTTCTTCTGTTGATTCTTCATCAGTTGAATGATTGCTTAGTTCTTTATACGAAAAAGGATGTGTTTGTTAAAGTTACCGATGAAATTATTATGCAACAATTTCAGAAGATGAAGAATAGAGACAAATGTATGATGTGATTGCATTTAACTTTACATTTTGAACCTTATAATTTAATTTATGTAATTTTTTTTAAGTTTAATTTTGGACCCCCCATTATAAAATTTTTAGCTCCGCCACTGACTATCACCACAAAAAATACTCTTTACCAAGCAAACAATTCCGACCACAGATAAGTGCTCGACAATTCCGAGCACATGAAAAAGTATTCGGAGAGATTAAAACTTGTGTACTTTCTGAGCACAGTCAACGTCCTCGGAATATGTTTTGGCAGTTGCAAGTAAATTTCCGAGCACCTGTATTAATGTGCTAGGAAATTCTCAAGCAGCAAGTCTGTGATTGCAATGAATGAAAATTCCGAGCACAATTTATACATGCAATTTATTTTTAATAAATTTATACTCACTCTGTCCAAAAAAATTACAGTGGCAGATCTAGGGGGGCAGGAGGGGGCGGTCGCCCCCTCCGTGCGACTATTTTCTCCTTATCGGGACGTAAAATTACCATTTTGCCTCCGGCGTTGCCCCGAACAATGAAAAAAATAGCCATGTCCGCACTAAATCAAACTAATACTATATATTCCGCCCCCTCCGTTTTCGAATCCTGGATTCGCCACTGAATAAAAATATGTACATTTGAAATGACACAAAAATTAATGCATAACTAGTCGGTGTTCGATGAGTTGTAAATTTCCAGTTGTATGGGCTTGGAAAATGCCTAAAACGTGCTCGGTAAATGGAGAGAGGCCATTGGAGTAATATTGTTTGGAGATTGAGATGATCATGCACCAACCTCGCATTTATGTAATTATATAACCTAAACCCTCCCAGCTTCTTCTCCAGGTAAAGTAACCAATACTGTAAAGAGAAAGAAATGGTGGTGAGTGTGAAAGCAACCCACGTGGTAAGGCCGGCGGAGGAACGGCCGGACGAAACCATGTACTTAAATTCAGGCGATCAAATCAAAGAGATAGTACACACTCCCACAATCTACTTTTACAATCACTCCCCCGCACTGGAGGCCGCAGATGTCGTTTCCGTACTGAAAGATTCCCTCAGCAAAGCCCTAGCATTTTTCTACCCTCTCGCCGGCCGCCTCCACTGGTCGGAGGCAGGCGGCAGCAGGGTGGAGCTCCACTGCAACGGCGCAGGCGCCCCCATCTTCGAGGCCGAGACCGACGCAGCCATCGTTGATTTCGGCGACTTCACACCAACGCAAGCAATCGAACCCCTAATCCCCTCCTTCGACTACACCACTCCACTCCATCACATCCCCATGGTGCTCGTGCAGCTCACGCGCTTCCGCTGCGGCGGCCTCAGCATCGGCCTTGGCATCTCCCACGTCATGGCGGACGGCCCCAGCGCCCTCCACTTCGTCGCCGAGTGGACCAAGCTCGCCCGCGGCGGCGGCCCCATCGCGCCCCCCTTCCTCGACCGGAAGGCGGTGGAGAGCAACGGCGAGCAGCGCTTTGAGTTCGATCCGTCAGCCCTCCTCCCCCCGCCGTCGCTGATCGACCAGGAGGAAAAATCTCCGATCGTTGTGGCATTGCTCAATCTCAGCAAGGCCGACATCGAGAAGCTTCGGGTAAAGGCCAACGTGGACCGAGTGGGGGATCGCGGCTACAGCCGGTTCGAGTCGGTGGCGGCCCACATCTGGCGGTGCACGAGCGAGGCGCGGGGCCACGCGGCCGAGCAGCAGACTAGCCTCGTCTTCGTGGCGGACTTTCGCAACAAATTAAACCCGCCCCTCCCAAAGAACTACTTCGGCAACGCGTTGATCCGCGTGGAGGCAAGGGATACCTCGGGCAGCCTCGTGTCGGAGCCCATAGGCGCTGTGGCGAGGAAATTACGAGAGGCGGTGGAGAAGGTGGGGGACGAGGGCGTGCGAGGGTACCTGGAGTATCTGAGTAAGTTGGAGGATGTGGGGCGGTTCAGATCGCTGGACAATGAGGGCCGGCCCAAGGTGGCGTACTATGGGAACCCCAATGTGGTGATCATAAGCTGGGTTGGGTTGCCCCTTTACGGGACGGATTTCGGGTGGGGTAATGAGGTCCATGTAGGACCCGGGTCCGTGGGATTTGATGGGAAAGCCTATATTCTTCCCCATCTTCAAGAAGATGGTGCGTTCCAAGTTGCCATATGGTTGCAGGAGAATCATATGCAGGCTTTCAAGACATGTTTCTACCACAATATTTGATTTCTGTTTTTGTTGCTGTTATATAATTTGTCACCATTTGATCCGGTGTGAATGTATTCATGAATAAGCGTGCGTGCGTGTGTGTGTTACAGAGAAGGATAGACTGAGAGAGTTCCTTCCTATGGCTTGATTGTCCTATACTAATATTACTTTGTGCATTGAGTGACTAGCAGCAATATATCATTATGCGTTGTGTTTTTCAATATTTTTGTTACGAATCATTTAAAAGTAACATTAATTAATGGATTAATATAAGTGAATACTACTCCTATCATATCACTAATGGTCTAGTTCACCAGTTTTACAAAAATAGAGTATATCTGTAACAGCCCAGAATTCTAGGATACAATAAATACGGGGGCTGCTACCAAAACGGACTTCAAAGCACTGAGAATAAAGTCTAGGGTTTCAATAAAAGAGGTTCGACTAAGGCATTAAACGAACTAACAAGCCCTAAGTCGACGATTTAGTCAAGAGGAATAAATGAAGGATAAATATCATAAAACGTGATCGAAATCAGAAGGGGTTCAACATGAGTCAACAGAACCACAACAAGTCTCAAACTTCTAACTCAAAAGGGGCAACCTCAAAGTAATCAAAGAGTACTAGAATGTGTCAAGAATTCAGCGGAAAAGACCAAGAGTAGTGGAGCCATGTATGGAGACACGACTATACTCAGTGTTCAGAATAACCGTCTTAATTAATTAATGAGGTCAACACCCGCCACCGCTCGTCGCCATTCAACCTGCACATAAGGAAAACACATGCAGGGCTGAGTATTTTGAAATACTCAGTGAGCTCGTTGCCAAAACATTTTATAAGTTATGCCACCCTTACCGAGTGTACTCGAGTTTTACATTTTATCAAAACAAAATATCATCGAGTATCACAAAATATTTTTATAGATTGGCCAATCAAATATCTCCCATTTTCTCATAAAATTCCACAATCTCAATCATATCCATGGTGCGACGAAAGTGTGGCCACACTTTTCGCCCACGAGACCGGCCGACTAGCAAGGACGGCTCTCGATCCCATTGTGTACACAGCCTGGTAGGGCTTGCGGCCCATTCTCAGACCCGAATTCGTATAAGCAGATCAGATATCACATTAAAACAAACATAGGTATGGCATAACAGTTAAACCACCCTTATATCGCCCAACAACATTTAGATAAAATAAAAGAGAGTTTTTAGAGTAAAGCCCACCTCGACTGCTTAGTTTTCAAGTAGTTTCGCTTTTCCGTTATCCGGCTTCGCAACCAAAGTTTCACCTTTTAATCACATAGGCACATATCACAAATTAGGTTCAATACTATTCTTACTCATGCATGCCTCATTACTTTTCCCTCTTCCCAACGATTTATCTTATCATTACTAATTATCCAAGATCATGTTTATCACACAAGATTATTTAACCATCAAACACACACTACACAACACAACAACACACACACACACACATGGCACACACACACACTCACGCCACACACACACGGCACACACACACACATGTTCTCGCATCCCTTTTTATCCCTCTTTCACTCGATCAAGATGCATGAGGGTTCAAGAAGACCGATTAATCGGTTAGAAGAAGAAAAAGAAGAAGTAGAAGAAGAACAAGCATAACTCTTAAGCAAAAATACCTTTTTGAGAAAAACGATCGGTAGAAAACAAGTATTAGCCTTGATTCTTCAAAGTTCTTGGATTAAACTTCAAATTCTTCTCCAAAAGATAGCAAAATATTGGAGAGTAGAAGAAGAAAATTTGAGAGAGTGTATGGGATGTGGGGGCCGAAAATATGGGGGCTAGGGTTGGGGTTTTGGTTCTTATTTATAGAGTTCAACAAGATCTTTAGGTAATTGGAATAGAATATTTGGTAAGATCTCATTCTCCCAATTAAATAGATAAATAAAATAATATTGTGAAGTAGGGAAGAAGAATTAACAAAAATAGATCCTAGGGCAAATCCCATAGCTTTCGAAAATTATGGCTTCTAAATAGCCAAGATTTTGTTTTGGTATTTTTCCATATAGAATAAAATATCATGGAGCAAAATAAAAATAAGGAAAATCCTCCATGAAGCAAGGTAGGGGCGATTTCTATGCCTTTTAAATAAGGCATGGATTTTTGAATATTGACTAAAATAAAGTAAGGCAAGATCTCTTGAAGTATGGAAAGATTTGGTAGAATATTTAAATTCTAGGTATGGAAGGAAATCAAGTAGGGAGTCAAATAAAATAATTCCTTCCTTCCCAAAAATAGTGATTCTCGAAAATCACTAGAAAAATAAGGGGGCTCGATTCTTTTCCATCTCTAAACAAGGAAATAATTGGCTCTTGGAAATAATTTGGATAAATATCCCAAGGTTTAAATAAATTCCGGAAGAAATAGAATTTCTCTTCAAAAGGGTCTAGGGTTCGAAAATCACAAGAATTAGGGTGACAAGTATTTATGGAAATTTTCTCTAATATTCTCACTCACCTTTAAACAATTAATTTACCACATAAATCACACAAATAAATAAATCATATGCCACATCATAAAGTCAATAAGTTTGACTTTTCAAACTTTCGACGCAAACCCTAAACTCAACTCGGCCATAGCATCACATGCAATTAATGCATTCACGACTCCACGTCATCAATAATAAATTCTAGGGCTCTAAAATTAGGGTTCTAAATTCGGGATGTTACACTAGGTATGGAAGGAAATTAAATAAGGAATCAATAAAATAAGCAAAATATTATTTCCTTCCCAACATGGTGATTTTCGAAAATCACTATTAAATAAGGGGGTGTCGATTTTCCCATTAAAATAAGGAATAATTGGGTCTTGGATTTAATTTGGATAAATATCCCAAGAATTAAATTAAATCCGGAAAAATAGAATTCCTCCTTCAAAAATCAAGGGGGTTCGAAAATCTCAAGAATTGGGTGGCTAATATTTATGGAAATTTTCTCTAATATTCTCACTCACCCTTAAACAATTAAATCTCCTCATAATTTAATAAATCACATGCCACATCACATAATCAACAAGTTTGACTTTTCAAACTTCCAACGCGAACCCTAGACTCGACTCGGTCATAGCAACTCATGCGATAAATGCAGTCACAAATTAATTTACGTCTCCACGTCATCAATAATAAATTATAGGGTTCTAAAATTTGGGTTCGGAAATTTGGGATGTTACAATATCACTATTATCTAATTGGTGCACTCATCACCTTAAAGTATTACTTAATTGAATAAAAATGTAATAAAGCAAAATAAAGTGTTTTTTGACGATTTTACATCAACGTCGAGTAGGGACGAAAGTCGGCCTTACTTAGTGATCTGATGTGCTGAGTGGAAGGGTCATTGCTCAACAGATAAAATTAGTCACTCTAGGATTATGCTAATTCGTTCGACTCCACTATGAATGTTTTTTGGGTCGTCATTTGTGTATATTTTTCTGTAAAAAAAAATGTCTGGGCCTCTAGGGACTTGAAGAGGACACAACTAGTGTGTGGGTAGTCACTGTGTGCACAGAAAGAAATAACAGGTTTCCTAGGTCCAGCAAATCCGCTAGATCACACGGTCTAGGAACTCACTGGTCGTCGGACATACAGAGCACTTCTTCAAAAACCCTCAACCACTTTACTAAAACCTAGCACAGTGAAGTAGGGATCGATCCCACAGAGATGGATGCGTAATAATCATGCTCAAGGATTTGGAAATTGTTTTTGGGTTGGCTGCTGCCACGCATTTTTTTTTGGGTTGAGGAAATTAAACTTAAACTTGGGATTTTAAACTGCTACGCTAACAGCTAGATCTAGGCGAAACAACAAAAGCATGCACGTAAACTAGAACCGAAACAATCACTAGATCTGAGAAACTATCCTAATTACCTAGATCTGGGAAATAAACTGACGGTGGGGACCATAACTGAAAAAGCAGAGTACGGACGAAAAGCTGGAAAAACAACTAACTAAGGTACTAACTAACAGCGACATCATCTTCTCCAACCAATTTGCATAAAAAAACACAGAAGAAACAGCATGAGCGGGAACAGAGCAGACTGGATTTTAACGATTTAATGAAGAACAATTAAGAACTAAACAGATCTATGGATGCTAGACGAAGCAAAACAGAAAGCAAACAGAAAACTTAAAATCCATGCATAACTCGACTTCTCCTGTTCAGATCCAACCTCGGACGCTAAATCCACTCCGAATCCAAGCATCCAACACAAACTCCAGCCAAAAGAAACATTTCATAACTTCAGATTCAACCAATAACCTCCAATCAACAACAACACCACAGATCTACAGCAAAATTCCCAGATCGAGCATCAAAGTAACAAAAACAGAGATCAACATGCAACTTGCCGAAATAAAAACTCTTAACAGCAGGATCAACGTAGATCAACACGAAATAACACAAATATAACGAAAACTAAGAAATGCATAGATCATCAGTAACATCAACAGCCAAATCGACTTCCAAAAGTGAAGTTCGAACGAAATAGAGTGCAAAAGAACTGAAAGTAAATAGATTGTATCTTCGCCCTCACGCGGACGGTGTTACGACGGAATTTCTCTGAAGAATTGACCCCTTGAAACCCTAAAACTACCCTAGAACTCCCATTTCCCAAGTGTGTGTTGTGTGTGAGCTAAGAGTGAACGAAAAAGTGTTCTCTTGTGTGTTGCATGCTCCTCTATTTATAGGCATTGAGGTGGGGCCCAGCGAGGTATAGATAGACTTTGTTGCCCTCAGCTATTGACTCCCTTTTTCTAGCCTTCTTTTCCTTAGGTTCTGCTCGCTTCTACTTCATTTCTTCGCTAGACTGTTTCCTCCAACATCTCCTGGATCTAGCGATTCTGTCACACACCTGGCTTAGAAACCGTGTTAGACCCATCAAAATGTAATGTTTTTCACTATATAACCGATGCATGAAATTAGCCTTATCAAACTGCTCACACATAAACCATACTTGTCCTCAAGTATAAAGACAAGAAAAAAGAATAAGGCGAATTTTAAGCAAGGTTATCCCCTGACCGACTCTTTAGACTCTAGACAGACTCCTAGACCTAGACACAATTTGAAACTAAAACACTTAAAGAAAAACATACAAACACATAAACACATAAACACAAATGCATGAGCTAGCTTCCACTTTTAGGCAACCGTCCCCACAAGATTAAGGTCAATCCAACAGGCTGCACTCCTCCAAATAGGCCATTTCCCTTCCTCTACCTAGTCAATCTGTCAGTTCGTCAAGATAGCCTTTTACTTACCCAATTATTGGATTCACTCGATCACTCATTCCTCATCAGGGATGTTAGGATCGATTCTCTCTTAAGTTATTGTCACACCACTGAAGCGTCGGGTTATGAGAGTTCCTCCCTTTTTCCTGGGTCAGGTTATTATTGTTCCTGCCCTTTAAACAACTTCCCCCTGGACTTCGTCCAGCTTATACCTCCTTCTTTTTATATCTTCTTTTTTTTTTATTTTCTCCCTTTTTGTTTTCCCCTTTTTTTTCCCTTCTGGACTTCGTCCAGCTTATTCCTCCATTTTCCTCTTCTCTCTTCTGGACTTCGTCCAGCTTATAACACCTTACCCTGGACTTTGTCCAGCTTATACCTTCATAGCCAAATCCCCCTATTTTTATCATTCACAACTCTTCTCCCTAAGCATTTAGTGGCGGCCCTTTAACATGTGTTAGCTCGAAGTTATTTAAGGCTTATAACTCGCTATTATAGTAGGGCTTCACAACTAAGTAAGTAAAGACATCCTCTATCGTTCTCGCTTCACTCAGATTGACTTGGCTTATTAAAGGAAAAGGCTTCTAAGTTGAAATACCTCCTATTTTCAATTACTTTCACTAAGGGAATCATGACGTATTATATTCACTGGCTCATGCGACACAACAAAACTAAACCTAAAGACTCTTATCATGCGGACAAATACATGCATTCACTCCTCTCTCCCTCCCACTTCACTCAAGCTTGTCCTCAAGCCATCGTCGTGAAGGGGGGAAACAGAGAGATCAATGCAACAAACAACAACAGTTTATAATATAAAAAAAACTTCTCACACTTAGACCAAGCAATGGGCTAAGTGGGAGAAAACACAACAAAACAGAAAATACAAACTTCTCACACTTAGACCAAGCAGTGGGCTAAGTGGGAGAAAACACTGACAAATACATAACACAAATAAGCAACAAAAACAAAAACAGATAACTGAAAGCAGAAAAAATAAAAGTTACTTGGTCATGGGGGTGATTCACTTCTGGGGCTGGCTCCCTCGAGAGCCAGACTGGGGTGGGATTCCGGGTCGGGTCATCTTCACTTTCTTCTTCACCGGCTGCTCCGGCTCTTCTTCTTCCTGTTCTGGCTGGTCGGGTACTGGCTTCTTCATCAGAGACTTTGATTTTGTTGGGACTGACACTTGCTTGGGAACGGGTGGGGAGATCATCTGCTTGAGCGATTGCTGTGGTCGCTTGACGGAGGGACTGCTCTGGACGGGCTGCTTGACTTCGCTGCTGGACCCAGGAGTTACCTTCGACTGGGTCAAGGGGAGTGTCTGCTGCAACCACTTCAACATCTTCATTGAAAGCTCCACCGCCTTCGTCATTCGCTCATTTTGTTTGGCAGACTTCACCGCCAAATCTGCAATATAGCCCCTCAGGGTCTTCACTTCCTCCCGGCTTCCGTTCAATTCCTTTCTAATTCCCCCAAGTTCCTTCACCATTTCTTTCCTCATCAACTGCATCTCCTTTCTCATATCCTGGACATCCTTACGCAGCTCTTCAACATCTTCACTTGGCATGGCCTCCTTAGCTTCTCCAGTCTCCGCCTTTACCTTGTCTCCTATTGAGTAGAAGAAGGTCTTGGTGCCATGAGCTTGGAGCAACCCCTTGTTGAAAATATAATCAACGCTGAAAATCTCCGGGGGTTCGCACATGACTACCAAAGGAGCGGTCTTAGCAATCTTCATTTCGATGTTCCGTTGGAGGTAGGCGCCGAGAAGGTGGCATGTATACATATGACGCGCAGGGTTGCTCGCCATTTGGTGGCATGCCTGAGCCAACCAATAATCTAGGTGCACCTTCACGCCCTTCGCCATGCACCAAGTGAAGTAAAGGTCGGTAGTTGTAAGAGTTGAATTAGCGGTTCCCATCTAGTTGTAGCTGATAAACGTCTGAGCAAAGCGAAGGATTCGGTCTTCGATGTGAGAGGCTTTGGAGTAGCTGGACTTAAACGTTCCCGCCTTGGAGTGGGTGATCAGTTCCCATGCTGTTTGCACTTTGAAACCCGGCGTATTCTTCGGCACACCGATCATCCTATCATTCCATATCCCCTCATCATCCTCGGCTTGGGTGAACAACCCCATTTTCAAAGACCACTCCCGGATGCTCATCTCATGTTCTTCATTAAAAAGCCTGAAAGTTATGGAGTCTGCGTCAAGATCAGTGGTGTTTTTCAATCGGAGTGGAGAAAAACTCCCTTGCTAGGTCCACCGGCACCCTCTCCTGGCTGTGCTTCAGTAACCACTCAAATCCGATCGAATAGATACAAGCGCGGAAGTCCTCGTCACATGCAATCATTTTAAGCTCTTTGGGGCTGTACTGCTTCCCAGACTTAGCCATCTTCCCGGCGCTACATCTCTCCTTGTACACCGTGGTCCTTTTCTGATCGTCGAATTGCCTCATCGCCTCTAGCAGCTCCTTGGTCAGCCAAACTTCCGGCCGTCCTGGAATAAACTCTTCTTCAGCTTCTTCAGATTCATAGTCGGGTTCATGGGTAGGCTCGTCTTGTTCCTCGGCAGAGGGATCTTCGGTTACTGGGGAAAAGGTCTCCTCAACCTCCTTGACGGAGGGAGCTTTCCTTGACGTTCCTCTGCTTCTGCAGCATCAGGAACTAAGTCATCAACTTCGTCGAGCAGACTCCTCCTGGTTCGTCTCCTCTCTGCCCTCTCGTTTATTTGGGGTTCGTCTTCCTCCTGGTCATCCACCAGGTCCACAATCAAGTTCAGCCCTCCCTCAGCGGCCTCCGGTACTCCAGTCACATGTAGATCTGTTTCTTCCATCGATTTTCCCGGGGTTTCCCTCTCATTATCCACCATTGGGGTTGCCCCCTCAATATAAATGAGGTTCTCCCCCCTGACATCACTTGGGGTTGCCCCCTCTTCCATGGGTTCAGGGGTCGCACCCCTGAAATCAGTTGGGGTCTCATCCCTAGTTTCCATAGGGGTTTCCCCCTCAGTTACCTCTTCCACAACAGGGGTTTCCCCTCAACAATACTTTCCACAACAGGGTTTTCCCCCTCCACAACGTCATCTATAACAGGGGTTTCCCCCTCACCATCTTCCTTACCCTCAGAACTAGGGTTTTCATCACCTTGCTGCTTGGTCTCCACCTCCGCTCCGCTGTTCGTCTGTCCACCATCCTCCGGCCATTCGTGCAATGCCGCTTCTTTTTCCGCCTCTCGTGAAGCGGTTTCTGCATGTTGAGATCCAGAGTCTCGAGGCCCCTCTTCATGGAGAACTGCCGGTTGCGCCGCCGAATCTGCCGGAATCGTCGGTGATGGTATGACCGCCACGGATGTCATTAGGCTAGCGGAGAACAAGACGTATACTTCTTTTGCTTTCTCGACGCTCCCCAATTTCTGCGTCAATTCTGCCAACAGGGCTGCGTCGTACACCGTTTGCTGCGAACTTCCAGTGAGTTGGGTTGAATCCATTACTGCAGATCTGAAATTAGACAAAAACTGGGTCGAATTTTGGTTAGGGTTTGTGTTCTAGAGAGAGAACGAAGAAGTAGAGAGAAAGGAGAGTAATTTCAGTTTTTTCGTCGATTGGGATTATTGGAGAGAGAGAGGCGACGGTTGCCTTTTCTGATGAAAAGATGGCGCGGTTGCAGGCGTGATGTAAGCAACCGTACAACTCCCATAAATATCGGCCAGATTTTGAAATTCAAATTATCTCCATCCCTCCTTGACTTCTTCCTCCAGGTTTCCTTCCTCTAGCTGATTTCCCTGACCCTGACCCTAAAAAAAATTTGAAAACGCCAGACTCCTAGGTCAAGGTTAGAATGTAAGGCATCGGTTCCCTTCGGAGTCTGGTGCTTCGAAAATATTTTTGGAAGATTTTAAATTGTAAATACTCCATTTTTTCAGATTTTCTTTAGTTAACAAAGCAATTAAACTATTTACACATTCCCTTTGAGTATCCTCGAGATCCCCTGGTTTAGCACATCTTTTCAAAAATGTCAACCATTTACTTGACCCAGGAATTCATCGAGAATACCTCCTCGTCCGTCTAGGCGATAGTAGAGAGTGCGTGTAGTGGAATTTCGTCCACCACACACAGCTCAGAATTATCCCTATAGACTTTCACTCTATGACCATTAACAAGAAAAGGGATAGAGTTAGAGGCACTTCCCTGGATCTCCACTGCTCCGTTTGCGCGGAGGCCGACGATGGTATATGGGCCGATCCATTTAGACTTCAATTTCCCTGGCATCAGCTTGAGCCGGGATTGGAAAAGGAGCACCTTCTGTCCCACATGAAGTTCCTTGACCCGGAGATTCCTGTCATGCCATAACTTCGTCCTTTCTTTGTACCACATGGCAGACTCAAATGACTCCAGCCTAAGTTCATCCAGTTCTTGTAACTGTAACTTCCTCTCTTCTTCGCAAGCTATAGGTTTCATGTTCAACTCTTTCACTGCCCAGTACGCCTTGTGCTCAATACCCACAGGTAAGTGGCACATCTTGCCAAACACAAGCCTGTAAGGCGACATTCCAATAGGCGTTTTAAAAGCAGTTCTGTAGGCCCACAATGTGTCACCGAGCCTTTTGCTCCAGTCCTTCCTTGACGGATTAACTGTCTTCTCCAATATCGCCTTGATCTCGCGATTAGAAATCTCTGCTTGGCCATTAGACTGAGGGTGGTACGGAGTCGACACTCTATGGTGAACACCATATTTCTTCATCAGAGCCTCGATGGTGCGATTACAGAAATGAGTTCCTTGATCTGAGACGATGGCTCGGGGAACTCCATATCTGTTGAAAATATTGGCCTTCAGAAATTTTGCCACCTCCTTCGATTCACATGTTGTGGTGGCCTTAGCTTCTATCCACTTAGACACATAGTCTACTGCAACCAATATATAAGTGTTCCCACAGGATGATGGGAACGGTCCCATGAAGTCCATTCCCCACACGTCAAAAATTTCACACACGATCACCGGGACCTGAGGCATCTCGTTCCTCCTTGAAATTCCCCCCGTCTGTTGGCATCTCTCGCAACACTGGCAAAACTCAAAGGCATCCTTATTTAATGTCGGCCAATAAAAACCGCTGTCCAGAACCTTCCTTGCTGTCTTCCTTGGTCCAAAGTGACCTCCACATGCCAAAGTGTGGCAATGAATTAGCACATTTTTTTGTTCCCATTCGGGAATGCAGCGTCTAATCACTTGATCTGAGCACATCTTCCACAGGTAGGGGTCGTCCCAAAAGTAATATTTGGCTTCGCTTTTAATTTTCATCGTCTGGGCCCGGGAAACTTCGTCTGAGCTTGGCACCTCTCCCGTGACCAAGTAGTTGGCTAAGTCAGCAAACCACGGTTCTGCGTTAAGTGTGCGCTTCCCTTTATCAGATTCCCCTAGACCGGTTAAAGCCAAAACTGCTTCCCAGCCAATTGGTCTAGGAAATTTCTCCAGAAAGTACAAATGCTCTTCAGGGAAGGCATCGGGTATGGCCTCTTCTGTTTCCCCTTGATATATTCTGCTCAAGTGATCGGCTACTCTATTCTCTGTTCCTCGTTTGTCTCTCACTTCCCAATCAAACTCCTGTAAGAGCAACACCCAACGGATTAACCTCGGCTTAGACTCTTTCTTAGCCAGTAAGTAATTTATTACTGCGTGATCCGTGAAGACTATAACCCTCGACCCAAGAAGGTAGGGTCGGAATTTTTCAAATGAGTATACGACAACCAACATTTCATTCTTCGTGGTGTCATAATTCTTCTGAGCCTGATTCAGCGTCTTGGAAGCATAGAAGATCACATAACTTTTTCCATCAATCTTCTGTCCTAGGACAGCTCCCACAGCAAAATCACTAGCGTCGCACATTACCTCGAAAGGGTGATTCCAGTCTGGCGCCCTGATAATTGGTGCCGACACTAGTCTGTCCTTGAGCAACTGAAATGCCTTTTTGCATCCTTCGTCAAAGACGAATTCCACATCATTGCGCAACAAATGAGTGAGTGGTCGCGCGATTTTCGCGAAATCCTTGATAAACCTCCTATAAAACCCTGCGTGACCTAGGAAGCCTCTAACCTCTTTTTGGTTCGTAGGGTACGGTAACTTTGATATCACATCAACCTTTGCTTTTTCTACTTGTATCCCTCTCTCAGAAATCACGTGACTCCTGCCTTCCGTCACCATGAAGTGGCATTTTTCAAAATTCAATACTAAATGCTTCTCTTGGCATCTCTTTAACACTAGATCAAGGCTGGCCAAACAAGTATAGAATGAGTTCCCATATACGGTAAAATCGTCCATGAATATCTCAATGCATACCTCCAGCAGATCCGAAAAAATGCTCATCATACACCGCTGGAAAGTTCCTGGTGCATTACACAATCCAAACGGCATTCTTCGGTATGCATAGGTACCAAAGGGGCACGTAAACGTGGTTTTCCCTTGGTCCTCTGGGTCAACGTAGATCTGGAAATAGCCACTGTATCCATCAAGGAAACAAAAATACTGTTTGCCAGCCAGTCTTTCTAGCATCTGATCAATGAAAGGTAGGGGGAAGTGATCCTTCTTTGTGGTCTCGTTCAGCTTCCTGTAGTCGATGCACATCCTCCACCCCGTCACTAGTCTGGTGGGCACCAGCTCATTCTTTTCATTCTTAACAACCTGTATTCCAGACTTTTTAGGTACCATATGGACAGGACTGACCCACTCGCTGTCTGGAATGGAGTAGATGATCCCTAGAGCAAGCAATTTTAACACCTCCTTTAGGACTTCCTCTCGCATGTTCGGATTCAGTTTCCGTTGTGCATCTCGATAAGCCTTCGCACCTTCTTCTAGACGAATGTGGTGCATACAAAGATCCGGACTGATTCCTACCAAATCCGAGAGAGTCCACCCTATTGCTTTCTTGTTTCTTTTGATGACTTCCAACAACCCATTCTCCTGCTCCTTGGTCAGGTTACTGTTGACTATTACTGGGAATGTCTCATTCTCCTCCAAGTAAGCATACTTGAGGCCTGGTGGAAATGTCTTCAGTTCCTTCTTTGTTCCATTCGTCTCCTGGGGCAAGGGATTTTTTTCTGCAATATCTGGTAATGCCTCCTTCCCAGACCCAGGAGAACTCTCCAGACTAGCCACGTGAGCCGATCCCTTAGATTTGGCTGACTCGAGACTTTTGCAAAACTCCATGATGGCCTCCGTGAGTTCCTCATCTGTCAACTCCGTTGTGTTCATTGTTGCACACCATCCTACAACTTCTCTGTCAATTGAATGGCTCAACTCCGCGGTGTGATATGTGTCACTCGATCTAACAGGTCCATAGGATTCGACTAGACTTCAGAGGCTAGAAGATCATGAAATTTATCAGAAAGGGGTCGTTGGGTGCACTCTGTTCCTTCAAAAACCTCAACCCACTATACTACAACTTAGCATAGGGAAGTAAAGGATCGATCCCACGAGGACGAAGGTGCTACGAAACTGCATTTGAGAATGTTTTGGGAAAAAGGGGTTGGCTGCTGCCACGCAATTTTGTGGGTCGAGAACTTAAAACTACTGGGTCTGAGAGATAAGCAAAACTTTACTCTACCTATTGGGTCTAATAGATCAGAAGAACTTTACTCTACCTACTGGGTCTAAGAACTGAGAGCGTACGGAACATACATGACTTAGAGAAACTGAGATATTTTAAAGTTCTAAAACAGTTGGAGTAAACTTAACTAGAAAGACTTTCCTAATTTGGACAGACAAGCATAAAGCAAAAAGCAAGACAAGTTTCCTTAAACTACCAGCGTCTGGAAAAGCATGCAGAAAAGTAAAAGAGACAAAGTGGATCGTACTGACAGGTCTAGGGGACATGCAGAAAAAGCAAAGTACATGCTGAAAAGTACTGACTTAAAGCAGATCTGGTTCTAACTACCAACAACTTCATCTTCTTCGGGAATCAAACGAGAATAGCAGAGAAAACAGAGTTTTAAACACCATGAAAACAGAGCAAACTTTAGATCTAGACTTAAAACGAGAAATTAAAGCCTAAACTAACAGATCTACGCTACTGGACCTAAAGGATGCAGAAACAGAAAGTAAATAGCCATAATCATGCACAACGTAAACATCAAGCACCAAATATGCGAAACTTCAACTCCAAAACACCACGATTCAACAAATCCAAACATCTCCATGTGCAAATCCCCAACCTCCATCAACAAACCAACACATTTCAGCTCCAAACATCCAATAACAAACAAAGAACGAAAGCTAAAAACAAGAGATGAACATAAACTCAGAGATAACCAACCAAAAGCAAACATAAACTTCCATAATAACTAGAAATGGGTCTGAATCCAGTTGATCAAAGTAAGAAACTAGAGTTGCGAACTAAAAACCAATAAGTTTTAAACGAAAGCAGATAAGATTGTTTCTTCGCCTCCACAAGGCGGTGTTACACAGCAAAATAACAATGATGACGATGAGGACCACGGTGGCCAGAATCCTCCATGTCCAAATGCGCAGCAGTCGAAAATGAAAATTTGAAGTATGGAACTAGAACTAGAGCTAGGAGAGCGTAGAAGTGGTTGTTCATGGTCTGTCTTGTTCTTCAAGGTTGAGCTCTTTATATATGTGAGGCTCTGATCCCTAGGGTATCCCCTCTGGTGATTTTACGCTCCTGCCCTTGAGTAAGACTCTTTAAAATAATTTGCTATCGCTCCATTCTGCTCCTGTCGCCAACTTTTGATTCTCCCAAGTCTGAACGACGACTTCTGATTTTTGCTTCAATTTCATCTCTTTTGCATCTGCCAGGTCACAACTCCTGGGTCCGATAGATTTACTACGTACCTGAACTCATAAACGCACATTAGAGCCCAAATGCACATAATTTTAACCCTAAACCAATGCATGAAACGAGCCTTATCAAACTGCTCACACTTAAACCATACTTGCCCTCAAGTATGAAGACTAGAAAAAGGAATAAGGCACGTTTCAATGCATGGTTTCCCCTTAACCGACTCTAAAAGAAAAAGACTCAAACTATTAGACCTAGAAGCTAAGGACTTAGACAAAGAAATCAGATAAAAACACATATTAACACATAAACATATAAATGCATAAACTGGTTTATCTTCTAGCAGCCATCCCCACAAGATTGAGGTCAATCCAAGAACCTACAGTCTCCGAATCTTCCCCTTCCCTTCTTCTATCTAATCGGCTTGTCAGTTTGTCAAGATAGCCCCCAACTTCACTAACTGTTGGGTTCGCTCGATCACTCATTCCTCACCAGGGATGTTAGGATCGTTCGCTCTTTATATGCTATGCCACTGATGCCTCGGGTCAGAGAGTTCCCCTTTCTTAGCTCTTATTATAATTTTCTCCTTCCCTCCTAGACTTCGTCCAGCTTATACCTCCCTGGACTTCGTCCAGCTTATAACTCCAATTTTTTATTTTTTTTTTATTTTTTTTTTATTTTTTATCTGGACATTGTTCCAGTTTATTCCTCCCTTTTTAGACCCTGGACTTCGTCCAGCTTATACCTCCAGTACCCTTCCCCTAGGCCCGAGAGGTTACTTCTATCACCAAAAATTTTCTCCTTCTTAGTTCTTTCCCTAAGCATCAAGTGGCAGCCCTCTCATTTTGTGTTAGTATGCAGTGTTTAAGGCTTATAACTCACTTTTATGGAGGGCTTCACAACTAGATTAGTCGAGGCATATTCTATCGTCCTTACTTCATCCAAACCGATTTTGATTTATTAAGGAAAAGGGCATCAAAGTTGACATGCATTCTCTCTTCAATCACTCTCACTAAGGGGCTTTGCTTTCTATTCACCAGTTATGCATAAACACATAATTTCCTACTAACTGACTATTACTAACTCCTAGACCTAGTAAACAGACACACATAATTGACACTAACTTGCACTAACTCCCTCCCCCTCCCACTTCACCATGCTTGTCCCCAAGCATTTTTTTGGTGAAGTGGAAAATAGGGCTAAGTTAGTGCGACACCTAACAGACTCACAAACACATATTATATAAAAACAAACTTCTCACACTTAGACCGAGCATCGGGCTAAGTGGGAGAAGGTACACAAATTAACAGATACCAAAGCATGCTATATATAAAAAGAAAACAAACTTCTCACACTTAGACCGAGCATCGGGCTAAGTGGGAGAAGATAGCTAACGGACAAATATTTACAGACACATAAAAAAAGCGGGCATGCTTTGTTAAAAACGAACTAAAACATAAAAAGACATAAAAAAAAACTGAAATTTAAAATTACTTGGTTATGGGGGGGGGGGGGGGGGGGTCAATTCTGGCTCTGGTGCGCCGATCTCTCTCTCATTCCACGCTCCTTCTTCCTCTTCCTCGGGTGTCAGTAGTCCCAGTCTTAACGACCACTCCCTCATACTCATCTCCATCTCCTCATTGAATATCCTGAAAGAGATTGTGTCTGCATCGAGATCCGTATATTGTTTGAACTTGAATGATGTGAAGAACTCCTTCGCCAGAGCCACCGGCACCTCCGCGTTGCTGTGGTTGAGAAGCCACTCAAACCCTATGCTTTTGAAGTAGGAGATGAACTTTTTCTCCACTCCCAGTTCCTCTAGGTCCGAGAGGCACAGTTTCTTTCCGGATTTTGCCGACTTTCCATTCGTGGCTCGGCCATCGCACGGCTTCTGCAGCTTTGGGTCCTCAAACTGGACCATGGCTTCCAACAATCTTTTGGTCACAAGGACCTCTATCGTCTCGAACGGGCTCTCCTCCATGGCTGGTATCTTAGCCTCTTCTTCTTCATTTGGATGGGCAAACGGCACACGGATCGCCTTCGGCTCGCTAATCACCACAGTGGTGTTCGCGGGGCGAGATTTCTTATGTTGGGGCTTAGCAGCATGCTTACCCTTCCTCTTTCTTTCCGCTTCATATCTCTTCTCCAGGGTTTCCGGAGAGATCTCCTCCTCGGCTGGTAGCGTTTCGTGGACCAGGGGGATATCATCCCCAGTCTCCTCTATATCTTCTAGCCTCAGGCGCTTGGACCTGCCTGCCTCTGCTTCATCCGCTTGCTTTCTATTCAGACGGGATTGCCTCCTCGTCATCCTCTCGTCCGTCGGAGTTACTTGGTCATCAGTAGTCGTATCGTCCACCACGACGATGTCAGTCTCGATCTCTTCACAAACTTTCTCGGCATCTTGCTCATCGCCGTCTCTTTCTTCCTCCTTCTCAACATCCTCTCCTTTAGCATTCTCTTCCTCCTCTGTCTCCTTCTCAGCAACTCCCTCATCAACACTCTCACCTTCCTTCTCAGCCTCCTTGTCAACAACTGCCTCACCTTCTTCACCTACACTACCCTTATTACCCTTTTCATCATCCTCAGTCTCCTCAACACCATGTTCCTCCGTCTCTTCCACATCCCCTGTTTCCTCTTGCTCCACCTCCTCTACTTTGTCACCCTCCCCACCATCTTCACCCTCTTCTTTTTCCCTTTCATCCCCTGACGCAACGGCCTCTTCATCCGGTGTTTCTTCTTGCTCACCTAAACTACCCCCTCCCTCCTCTCTCTCTAATTCCTCCATATCCATCCTATCACCCTCCTCAGCATCAGTTTCTTCTATATTTACAGAGGGTTCGGCATGGGGCTCAGTTTCTGTTTGAGGAATAGTGTGTGGGGGGTTCGTCTCTTGAGTTAGGGTTTCGGGTAAAATTTGGGGGTATTCGGGATGTGTGGGTAAGGATTGTGCAGTGGGTGTTTCGATTAGTGTTTGGGGTCTTGGTGGAATTGTAAGTGGGGTTAGGGCAGGAATTACCTCTTCTTGTTTCCGGCATGCCTCCGACATTTGTGCGAAGAATTTGCTCTCCTTCGGCCCTTTCCCGTACTTCCTCATGAATTCTTGTATGATTTCCTCGGGATCCAGTTCTGCTTCGTCGGATTTCGCCTCGGCGGGGTTGTCTTGTCCGATGTTCTGCTTTGGTTGCACTTCGGTCGGTATGGGCTGCGGTGGAACTTCCGGCGGAGTGGGTTTTTCTTCTAGTGGCGGCGTGGGTATTTTCTCGGCCGTGGGAGCCGAACTCATCGCCTCCGTCACCTTCTTCGTGGTCTTTCCTTTCGGTGGGTTCTTCCCGCGGGTTGAGCGTGAAGTCGGATTTTTTTGCATCTTTGTCTACGGCGGTGTTTTACGGCGGTGGTTGATGGAGGTGGGTTTGATGGTTCTCGGATCTGCAGAGAGAAAGAAAAGTTTGGGAATGGTGAGTTATGAGAAAATAATTTTAGGTGGAGGAAGTTAATTAGTTTTCTTAGGGAAGTTATTTTAGGAAAAAGAAAATAAAAGGAAAATAAAAGAAATAAAAGGAAAAGAAAAAGAAAATAAAATAAAAAAAAGAAAAAGAAAAGGAATATCATGATTGGCTGCAGGCGAACGGTTGCGTCTCTGACGCAAGCAACCGTACGCCTCGCCAGCTTTTTGAAATTCAAAATTCAAACTTCCCCCTGATTTTTCTCACTTCCCTCTGACCTGGTAATTCAAAATACTTAGTAAAAATAACGAAATTTGTTGAACGTTTGGGTCAAAGAGATGAGCCTTTCACACTTGTGCATTTCCACAGACGATCAGAATTTTCAAAATCTTTTGGGGTTTTAGAAGCATATATATATATTTTTTGTATTTATATAAAAAAACTTATTCTTGTTATTTACACCTAAATGTTTAAATATTCTTGGGAATTAACTTGGTCCAGTCATTTGATCGAAAATTTTTACCCTATCTACCTGACCCAGTAATTCCCGAAGAGTATTTAAACATGGTTTACTAGGCAATAGTGGAAGGTGTGTGGAGTGGAATTTCTTCCACTTCACACAACTCCGAACTATCTCTAAACACTTTCACTCTATGACCGTTAACTAGGAAAGGAACAGAGTTAGCATTGACTCCCTGAATTTCCATTGCTCCATGTGGTTGAATGCCAGCGATTGTGTAGGGCCCGATCCATTTGGACTTCAGCTTTCCAGGCATGAGCTTGAGTTTTGACTGAAAAAGGAGTATTTTCTGCCCGACCTTCAGCTCCTTGACCGGAAGGTTTTTGTCGTGCCAGAGTCTGGTCCTCTCCTTATACCACATGGCCGAATCATATGACTCCAGCCTCAATTCCTCTAGCTCCTGCAGTTGCATCTTCCTCTCTTCCTCACAGGCATGAGCCTTCATATTCATCTCCTTGACTGCCCAATACGCTTTATGCTCTATCTCCACGGGCAGGTGGCACATTTTTCCAAATATCAATCTGTAGGGTGACATTCCTATTGGTGTTTTGTAAGCGGTTCTGTAGGCCCAGAGGGCATCACCCAGACGCTTGCTCCAGTCATTCCTTGAGGTATTAACCGTTTTCTCTAGGATGCCCTTGATTTCTCGATTTGAGATTTCCGCCTGCCCATTTGACTGGGGATGATACGGAGTAGATAACCGATGGTGGACTCCATATTTTCTCATTAGTGCTTCAATCGTCCTATTACAGAAGTGGGTCCCTTGGTCTGAGATGATCGCTCGGGGCACGCCATATCGGTTGAATATATTGGCCTTTAGGAACTTTGAGACTTCCTTTGCATCGCTTGAGCTTGTAGCCTTGGCCTCTATCCACTTGGACATGTAATCCACAGCAACCAATATATACGTATTTCCATACGAGGATGGAAATGGGCCCATGAAGTCCATGCCCCAAACATCAAAGATCTCGCAGACTATTATAGGAGTCTGTGGCATCTCATCTCTCATAGAAATCCCTCCGGTCAGTTGGCACCTGTTACAATTTTGGCATAACTCATAAGCATCCCTATTCAACGAAGGCCAGTAGAAACCGCTATCCAGAACCTTTCTTGCCGTTTTCCTTGGGCCGAAATGGCCACCACACGCTAATGCATGGCAGTAGTTTAGTACGTGTCTTTGCTCCCACTCTGGAATACACCTTCTTATCACTTGATCAGGACCCATCTTCCAGAGGTACGGGTCATCCCAAAAGTAGTACTTGGAATCACTTTTATCTTCATCCTCTGGGCCCTAGTGATTTCTTGTGCGGTAGGTAATTCTCCAGTAACTAAATAATTTGCCAGGTCCGCGAACCAAGGCTCGTCATTCGGCTTGCCTTTCCGTTTCTCTGACTCCTCGGGCCCAGTTAATGCTAACACTGCTACCCATCTGATTGGTCTAGTGGATTCCCCTAAGTAATACAAGTGCTCCTCTGGAAAAGCATCAGGGACGGCTTCCTCATCTTCTCCCTGGGTAATTCTGCTTAAATGGTCAGCCACTCTATTCTCGGTTCCTCTTTTATCTCTGACTTCCCAGTCGAACTCTTGCAATAGTAGCACCCATCGGTTTAGCCTTGGCTTTGATTCCTTCTTGGCTAGGAGATAATTAATGGCTGCATGGTCAGTGAACACTATTGCCCTCGACCCCAGTAGATATGGCCGAAATTTTTCGAACAAGTACACCACAGCTAGCATTTCCTTCTCGGTGGTGTCATAGTTCTTCTGGGCCTAGTTGAGAGTTTTCGAGGCATAAAAATGACATAACTCTTTCCTTCGATCCTTTGGCCCAGCACTGCTCCTACTGCAAAGTCACTCGCATCGCACATTACCTCGAAGGGATAATCCCAGTTGGCTGAGCGGATATCGGAGCTGTGACCAGACGATCCTTGAGTAGCTGGAAGGCTTTTTTACACTTATCGTCAAACTCAAATTCCACCTCATTCTGGAGTAGTCTTGTTAAGGGTTGGGCGATCTTTGCGAAGTCCCTAATGAACCTTCGGTAGAACCCTGCATGCCCCAAGAATCCTCGAATTTTATCCTGATTCGTTGGGTGTGGAAGCTTAGAGATCAACTCCACTTTTGCTTGATCTACCTCAATGCCCCTCTTAGATACAATATGTCCCAATACTATCCCTTCCTTGACCATAAAGTGGCATTTCTCATAGTTCAGCACCAAGTTCTTCTTCCTGCATCTCTCCAAAACAACATCTAGGTGCCCCAGGCACGTCTCGAAAGAATCTCCATAAACGGTGAAATCATCCATAAAAATTTCTATACAGTCCTCCAGTAGATCCGAGAAAATGCTCATCATGCATCGCTGAAATGTCCCAGGTGCGTTGCACAGACCAAAAGGCATTCTCCGGTAGGCGTATGTTCCAAAGGGGCAGGCAAATGTGGTCTTTTCCTGATCCTCCGGATTGACATAAATTTGGAAGTATACACTGTAGCCATCTAGAAAGCAGAAGAATTGCTTTCCCGCCAACCTCTCCAGCATTTGGTCAATGAAGGGTAGCGGGAAATGGTCCTTTCGTGTGGCCGCATTAAGTTTCCGGTAGTCTATGTGTTGGGGTTTGTATACTAAAAGATGCTTCGAGCGTACATGCCTTTGTACAGTCAGCTTGTGCATGTATACGAGAAACGCCACGTCCACTTGTTTACCTATTTATGAGAATAAATAATATAATATAATGGTTTATTATTGAAATATAATAAACAGTCTAAGGCTTTTTACTAAGAAGGTCAAGTAAGAAAATTCGATGAATCTCCTCATGAGTTTTCCAGTAGGGGACTTGGCCAGATCTAGTAAGAAGAAAAACGTATTCACAACCTAGATAGGCTTTGGCTACCTATTGATACGGTTGCGGTGTTTGTGATAATTCTCTCTTACCTAAGATGAGATTAGTAATACCGGTGTGGTAAAGCACTAAAAGGATCTAATCCGAAATGTATTCTTTATTGCTATCTACTGAAAGAATATATTTCAGAAAGTTTAGTATTTTCTAGTCTATGATATTAATATCAATATTGTTGATTCAATCAAACGCCACTTTGACTTATCAATATGTGAGAGTTTGTACGTAACTCAAGTTCATGATATCTTGGGTGGTAGTAATTGAATAACATGAAGGTATTGGAATATTATTTCATAGAATTCGCGTGCCCAGTGTGGTATGATTAAATCCCTAAGGGGTGATCCCCAAGAGGTGTTTGAAAGAGGAATTTATTATTCAGAAAACTGCGCAGTTGGAATTTATTCCACGAATAATAAATAAAGTTTCAAACTAGAAAAACTCTTTGGAGAATTAATTTAATTCTAGTCACATAGCAGACAAAAGAATTAAATTGACGGATCAAGATAATCTTAAACGCGGGAAATATTATAAAATAAAATGGACCCAAGTTATTTGTAATTTGGTGATTTAAGTGGGAGTGCAATATTATTCTTTAGTGGAACAAAATAATATTCCATTGATAATATATTAAATCATGGGTCATTTGATTTGATTAGTAATTTATCTAATTGGTGAGCCCAACACTTAAGTCATTCCATGGATCCCCTTACTAGCCCAATAAGGTCCACTATAAATAATGAATGAAAGGGAAACCCTAGAACACAATCCAAGACAACACAAAACCCTAACCCTAGGAGGCAAATCGGCGCCTCCCTCTTCTCTCTCACTTGTCTCGATTTTCGTGCCTAGCACGTGGGAGAATTAGGGTTTTGATTATTGTTCTTGATCTATCCTAATTCATAGGATTAGATCTAGACAATTTGGTGTTTGTATTGGGTTTCCCTAGATCCATTCAAATTTATTTAATTGATTATCTATGATCCGCCCACACGGATGGAGAATCAAGGACAAGGGAATAGTACGGAAGATTCGTGGTCGATAAACCAAGGATCTCCGGGTGGTGCAGCTAGCAACTTCGATCCTATGATGGATCAAGAAGAGGTAACAATCGAATCTACATCAAATTGCATGATTATGTGTTTTTGATGTATTATATCTATAGATCTATGTTTGTGCATGAAATTGGAGTCGAATGCATAATCACCTAAATAGATCCGGTCAAGGACCTGTTTGGTTTCCGTGTCTTCCGCTGCGGTAGTCCCAACACTATGCACATTCTCCACCCTGTGACTAACCTTGTGGGCACAAGCTCGTTGCGGTCATTCTTGACTACTTGTATTCCTGATTTCTTCGGCACCATGTGGACATGACTCACCCACTCACTATCTGTAATGGAGTATATGATTCCCAGGGCCAGCAGCTTCAATACTTCCTTTAAGACTTCCTCTCTCATGTTGGGGTTGAGTTTCCTCTGGAGATCCCGGTGTGCCTTGGCTCCTTCTTCCAAACGGATATGGTGCATACATAGATCGGGACTGATCCCCACTAGGTCAGATAGAGTCCACCCTATTGCTTTCTGGTTCCTCCCCAGCACTTCCAATAGCTTGACTTCCTGCTCCTGGGTCAGAAGGCTGTTGATTATGACAGGCAGAGATTCGCCTTCGCCCAAGTAGGCATATTTCAGACCGGGAGGGAGGTTTTTCAACTCTTTCTTTGGAGGGGGTACTTCAGGTGGCAACGAATTCTTCTCCATTCCTTTCTTGACCCGCTCGTCCAATGGCCAGTTGGACTGATCCCTTGGACCCAGGGGATCCTGTCTTGCCACAGAAATCAATTATTGCCTTTGTGATTTCCTCATCAGATAGCCCTTGCTTAATAACTGCTTCACACCATCCCGCAACCTCTTTCCTCATAGATTCAGTTATCTCCGAGGTGTCAGCCTGTTCCTGCAATAGCTCGGTCTCAAGAAACTCCTGGACCAGGGGGTTAATAACATCAACAAAATGGAGGTTTTCCACGTCAAGTGGTTTCCTCATAGCTTCATCAATGCTAAAAGTGAATTTCTCCCCATTGTAATCTAAACAGATGGTGCCATCAAAAACATCAATTATAGTCTTAGCGGTCCTCAAAAATGGTCTTCCTAAAAGAACGCCACTAGACTCAGCAGTTTCGTTTTCACTCATCTTTATCACATGGAAATCAGCAGGGTATAGAAAATCATGAACTTTAACTATCACGTTTTCTAACACTCCCCCAGGGCTAATGCATGATCTATCAGCTAACTGGATCACCACTTTCGTATCAGTCATTCTTGCTCCTACCAGTTTTTTATATATGGAAAGCGGTAACACATTAATAGACGCGCCTAGATCACACATGGCATGCTCGACTCTGATGCCTCCTATAGTGATAGGTAAGGTAAACATACCTGGGTCAGTTTGCTTCGAAGGCATTATCCTCTTTTGAATTACTGCAGATACATTCTCCCCGATCACGATCTTTCCATCGGATTTTGCCTTGCCCGCAATGAACTCCTTAATGAATTTGCTGAACGGTGGCAGCTTCATAGCCTCCAGGAACGGGAGATTGATCTCCAGCTTCCCAAAGATCTCCATGAAATCCACGGGGTTGTCCTTTTTCTTCTTGGCATCCCCTCGGTAGGGGAAAGGTTTAATCCTCTTTGCTGCATTTGTCGGATCTTCCTTAGAGGGCTCTTCCGCCTCTCCTTTCCCTTTTTCAGTTTCTACCTCAGGCTCCGGGTCTAAGAAAAATGGGTCAGCCATCCGAGGTAACGATCCTCCCAAGTCACCGGCTTGGATATCATCCTCTACTCTAACTTCTTCTTTTTGCTGGACCAGGTGGATAATATCTTCGCTCATCGGCACTGGCATTTCATTATTTACCTTCAGCTTGGGTCCTTCATATGCTTTCCCGGATCTCAGGGTAACTTGGCTGATAGTTGCCCTTTCTGGTGGCTTTACTGAGGCTGGAATCCTTCCTTCATTTCCTCGCATGTCGCTCAGGACGTTGCGATCTGAGATAATTGCTTCGACATCAGATCCATCGCGGCCTTGTGTTCCTACTGAGCATCCTGGAGCTTGTGGACCACGTCATTATTAGCCAGCAAGTTGTTTTGCATGTGCTGTTGAGAATTCACTAGGTCATGGACCATATCATCCAGATTCCTTTGGGTCCGAGTGTTCGGTTGACTGTCATTTGGCCCTTGACCATGATTTGGTCCACCCCCTTGATGCGGGCGAAAGTTTCCTTGACCTCCTTGGTTATTGTTGTATTGATTCCCTGGCCCCTGATAGTTGTTGTTCCTCTGGTGTGGGGGTACATATGAGCTTCCCTGGTTATTTTGGTTCCTATTGTTCCAGCTGGATTGATTTCCTTGACCTCCCTGACTCCAATTACCTTGTGCTCCTTGATTCCAGTTGCCCTGCCCCTCTTGATTTCTTCCGAACCAATTGGGTTGGTTCCCTTGATTTCCTTCTGAGTTAGTGATCTGGAGTTGAGGGTTTTGATTCCCCTCAGACCACCTGAAGCATGGATTGTCCCTCCATGGAGCGTCTTTGATTCTCCACTGGTTCCAATTGTTGCCTTGATTATTTTGGTTCCAATTTCCTACCGCATTTATATGGGCTGGACAATCCATCCCTCCTTGAGATCTGCAATAATTGTAACCATCCTCTGGACCCAGTGCTTGTTTTTCTTTCTCTGTTGGACCCGGTGAATCGTTCTTCCCTAGGGCAGTTAGGATAGTCTTCTCCAGCTGCTCCATTCTAACATCCATCCTTGCATCCACTCGGGCATCCATCCTTTCTTCATTTTGCACTGTGACTGCATCCGCACTTCCTCTCCTCAGGATGGTACGAGGTGAATCGTATGCCTTTTTTGCATCAATTAATCTTCCCAGTATCTCTCGGGCCTGGCACACCTTTCTCTTGGTGAAATTTCCTCAACTAGCGGTATTCATCAGATCTTTGGACTCAGGTTTTGCCCCTTCATAGAATAGATAGTAGGTTTCGGCTTCCATCATCCGGTGGTTTGGGCAGCGTCGAGCAACCCCTTAAATCTGGACCAGTATTGGCTCAACGATTCATCATACTCCTGCTTGCATTTCTGAATCTCCTTCTTAAGAGCATTTGTTTTGTTAGAAGGGAAAAAGTAATCTAAAAATTCCAACTTGAAGTCCTTCCACGTATGGATTGAATCGGGAGGCAACCTTAATAACCACGTGTTAGCCTCCCCCTTCAGCGCAAACGGGATCGCGCGTAGTCGGTAATCCTCCTCTGTTGCATCGTTGGGCCTCTTCTGAATACTGCAAAGCTTACTGAACTCATTGAGGAATTCATATGGACACTCATTCCTCCGACCCGAGAAATTTAGTAGAATACCCAGTACATTAGTTTTGATGTCGATCGCCCTCTGACGCTGGTTGGAGACGATGGCCTGGGCAGGCTCGCCATCTAAATGGGCAGTGAGCCAGCCGATCTCCGGATCGTCGTCGCCCGCATTGGCCATACCTTCAACGCTTTCCTCCTCTGTTTCTGAGATTGACTTTGGTTCCTTCTTTACTGACGAAGTTGACTCCTCGTCGCTCTTCGAACTCAGGTGAACTGGATCCCCTGTTGTAAGCCCCGATCTGGTGGTAACTGGGAATATTGCTTCCTTGACCCGCCAACTAGTCTGGGCGCTTCTCCAACCGGGTGAGTTGTTCTAGTGTCCGAACCAGTAGCTCCTGTTCATAAACTAAAAAAAGAAACAAAAGAAAACATAGTAAATAAACTATTTACACCAAAACATTCGCAAACACACAAATAACACCATGCATTCCCCGGCAACGGCGCCATTTTGACAGGACCCTAGAGTGCAGTGCAGGTGCGGTGTGATATGTGTCACTCGATCTAACAGGTCCATAGGATTTGACTAGACTTCAGAGGCTAGAAGATCATGAAACTTATCAGAAAGGGGTCGTTGGGTGCACTCTGTTCCTTCAAAAACCTCAACCCACTATACTACAACTTAGCATAGGGAAGTAAAGGATCGATCCCACGAGGACGAAGGTGCTACGAAACTGCATTTGAGAATGTTTTGGGAAAAAGGGGTTGGCTGCTGCCACGCAATTTTGTGGGTCGAGAACTTAAAACTACTGGGTCTGAGAGATAAGCAAAACTTTACTCTACCTATTGGGTCTAATAGATCAGAAGAACTTTACTCTACCTACTGGGTCTAAGAACTGAGAGCGTACGGAACATACATGACTTAGAGAAACTGAGATATATAAACTTAACTAGAAAGACTTTCCTAATTTGGACAGACAAGCATAAAGCAAAAAGCAAGACAAGTTTCCTTAAACTACCAGCGTCTGGAAAAGCATGCAGAAAAGTAAAAGAGACAAAGTGGATCGTACTGACAGGTCTAGGGGACATGCAGAAAAAGCAAAGTACATGCTGAAAAGTACTGACATAAAGCAGATCTGGTTCTAACTACCAACAACTTCATCTTCTTCGGGAATCAAACGAGAATAGCAGAGAAAACAGAGTTTTAAACACCATGAAAACAGAGCAAACTTTAGATCTAGACTTAAAACGAGAAATTAAAGCCTAAACTAACAGATCTACGCTACTGGACCTAAAGGATGCAGAAACAGAAAGTAAATAGCCATAATCATGCACAACGTAAACATCAAGCACCAAATATGCGAAACTTCAACTCCAAAACACCACGATTCAACAAATCCAAACATCTCCATGTGCAAATCCCCAACCTCCATCAACAAACCAACGTATTTCAGCTCCAAACATCCAATAACAAACAAAGAACGAAAGCTAAAAACAAAGATATCCAACCAAAAGCAAACATAAACTTCCATAATAACTAGAAATGGGTCTGAATCCAGTTGATCAAAGTAAGAAACTAGAGTTGCGAACTAAAAACCAATAAGTTTTAAACGGAAGCAGATAAGATTGTTTCTTCGCCTTCACAAGGCGGTGTTACACAGCAAAATAACAATGATGACGATGAGAACCACGGTGGCCAGAATCCTCCATGTCCAAATGCGCAGCAGTCGAAAATGAAAATTTGAAGTATGGAACTAGAACTAGAGCTAGGAGAGCGTAGAAGTGGTTGTTCATGGTCTGTCTTGTTCTTCAAGGTTGAGCTCTTTATATATGTGAGGCTCTGATCCCTAGGGTATCCCCTCTGGTGATTTTACGCTCCTGCCCTTGAGTAAGACTCTTTAAAATAATTTGCTCTCGCTCCATTCTGCTCCTGTCGCCAACTTTTGATTCTCCCAGGTCTGAACGACGACTTCTGATTTTTGCTTCAATTTCATCTCTTTTGCATCTGCCAGGTCAGGTAACAGCAACTCCTGGGTCCGACAAATATACTACGCACCTGAACTCATAAACGCACATTAGCGCCCCAAATGCACAGAATTTTAACCCTAAACCAATGCATGAAACGAGCCTTATCACCTAGATCTGGGAAATAAACTGATGGTGGGGACCATAACTGAAAAAGCAGAGTACGGACGAAAAGCTGGAAAAACAACTAACTAAGGTACTAACTAACAGCGACATCATCTTCTCCAACCAATTTGCATAAAAAAACTCAGAAGAAATAGCATGAGCGAAATCGGAACAGAGCAGACTGGATTTTAACGATTTAATGAAGAACAATTAAGAACTAAACAGATCTATGGATGCTAGACGAAGCAAAACAGAAAGCAAACAGAAAACTCAAAATCCATGCATAACTCGACTTCCCCTGTTCAGATCCAACCTCGGACGCTAAATCCACTCCGGATCCAAGCATCCGACACAAACTTCAGCCAAAAGAAACATTTCATAACTTCAGATTCAACCAATAACCTCCAATCAACAACAACACCACAGATCTACAGCAAAATTCCCAGATCGAGCACCAAAGTAACAAAAACAGAGATCAACATGCAACTTGCCGAAATAAAAACTCTTAACAGCAGGATCAACGTAGATCAACATGAAATAACACAAATATAACGAAAACTAAGAAATGCATAGATCATCAGTAACATCAACAGCCAAATCGACTTCCAAAAGTGAAGTTCGAACGAAATAGAGTGCAAAAGAACTGAAAGTAAATAGATTGTATCTTCGCCCTCACGCGGACGGTGTTACGACGGAATTTCTCTGAAGAATTGACCCCTTGAAACCCTAAAACTACCCCAAAACTCCCATTTCCCAAGTGTGTGTTGTGTGTGAGCTAAGAGTGAACGAAAAAGTGTTCTCTTGTGTGTTGCATGCTCCTCTATTTATAGGCGTTGAGGTGGGGCCCAGCGAGGTATAGATAGACTTTGTTGCCCTTAGCTATTGACTCCCTTCTTCTAGCCTTCTTTTCCTTAGGTTCTGCTCACTTCTACTTCATTTCTTCGGTAGACTGTTTCCTCCAGCATCTCCTGGATCTAGCGATTCTGTCACACACCTGGCTTAGAAACCGTGTTAGACCCAGCAAAATATAATGTTTTTCACTATATAACCGATGCATGAAATTAGCCTTATCAGGACTTTATGGCAGCAGACATAATAAAGGCTTGGTAGGTTTGGTAGGTTTGCTAGCCTTGAAAATATACTGTTCAAGCCCACTATATTGTACTATTTGGTGGACTTAAAATTGAATTGTAGTTTATTTTATTTGAATAATTTTATTTAGAGTGAACTACATAAATAGTACCTGAATTTTTCACTTTCGCACGCAAATGATACTTGATCTTTATTTTATATCGTTTTTGGTACCCAATGACAAAAATAATCCTGGTACCAAACTTGTGATTTTTTTGTTATGGAGGATATTTTTGGAAATTTCCATTAAATAGTATCCCAAACATGTGATAATTTTTTTCTTCATTTCTTATTTCGTTTTTTCTTCTTTAGTTTCTCCTTCTTTCGTTTATCTTCATTTTCTTTTTTCTTTTTGGTATTTTATCTTCCTTTCTTCTTTCTTTTTCTCCTTAGTTTATGTTTCATCTTTGTTCTTTTCTCTTCTTCTTCTTCTTTCTTTTTAGTGTTTTATACATACATCTAATTGCATTCATAATATAAATCAAGACAAAACACCTAATTAAATTAATTATTTAAAATATTTAAATCAATTAAATATTTTGTATTGAATTATTTTATACTCATTTTAGGGTTGAAACACCTAACTAAAAATATTCAACTCTTAATATCATTATGAATACAATTCATAATTCTAAATTTTTATTAAGACTAGATTGATTAGTTATTAATTTAATGTAAAATAATAATAATAATAATAATAATAATAGTTATATAAATATTGTGTGTTTCATAATTTAAATAATTATATTACTCCCTCCGTCCCGCTTTAGCAGTTCCATTGACTTTTCTGCCCTCTTTTTGTAAAAATGATAAAAAATAGTTAAAGAGGAGAAATAGTAAATTAAGAGAGAGAATAATATAGAGAAGAATCTTATCTACATTATTATCTCTCTTCCTTTACCATTTCTCCACTTTAACTATTTTTTTATCATTTTTACAAAAAGAGAACAGAAAAGTCAATGAGACTGCTAAAGCGGGACGGATGGAGTATTATTACTCCCTCCGTTCCAGATAATTTGGGACACTTTGACCCGGCACGGGTTTTAAGAAATCTAATGGAAAGTGAGTTGAAAAGGTTGGTGGGATGTGAGTCATACTTTTAAAGTATTAGTTTTATAATAAAATGTGAGTATGAATGAGTTAGTGGAATATGGGGCCCACCACCAAAAATGGTAAAATTGAAATGGGACAAATTATGTGGGACGGCCCGAAATGGAATACTGGGTCGAATTATCTGGGACGGAGGGAGTATTTATTAATTACAACTAGTTTTTAGTATTATAACAATAATATTATTACAATAATTAAATATAATTATAATTATGTATATTTGAATGATAATAAAAGATAAATTAATTATAATTTATTACATCAAAATAATAATATTAATATTGATTAATAATAATAGTATAAAGAGTGAGAAGAATGAGAGAAGAAATTATAATATCACTTTTGGTATTTAGTTTTGTATGCCCAAAAATAATCTCAATGACATAAATGAAAATATGTATTCGTTTAGAGGGCATTTTGCGATGAAAATTGCATCAGGTACCAAAAATGTTATTTGTAGGTACCAAAAATGACATAAAATAAAAATCAGGTACCATATATGTGCGAAAGTGAAAGATCAGGTACCATTTATGTAGTTCACTCTTTTATTTAAATTATTGCAATCAAGCATTAAACTAAAAATAATGCTTTATAAATTCAATATTTTCTAAAAATGGATATTAATTTCCCGATTGTAATGCAATAATTTAAATGATTTTTTTTTTTTTTAATAACACTATAAAGATTTAAATAATTGATTTTTAGATAATATACAAAGACTTAATAATACGATAAAGATTTCTGGCCCTTAAAAAATCACAACGGAAGTACAGAAACATTAAAAGTCACAAGTTTGGTACTCTAACTCACTCCACAAATCAAGTTAAATGGACAAATACACCTCTCAAGGGCTGAAGGGTAGAATAGTAAAATTCAGGATTGAATGTAGGATTTGTAGAATTTTTTATATGAAAATATGATTATGTAAATGTTGAGTACTAAAAATGTGAAATCCTCATTTTCTAGGTACTAGTTTTGTAGTTCATTTATAAATTAAAAAGATTAGAAACTAACTCGAACTAAAGTTATGTGCATTATGGAGATCCCGAAAAAATGACGATGGAGGTTAATGGGAGTATTGGAGTAGGCGATGGGTCATGGGTATGGACGTCATGGGGGTATGAGTCAGAGGTTGATGGAGGGCATTTTATGTGGTCGGCCGACCCCACCTATTTCCACCGCTAATAGTGTGATCCATTGCTAATTTTCTTAAGTTGCTAACTCATCAATGTAGTGTATTAAAAATGTCAACATGATAATATTGAAATGTCAATATAAACTTAGTTGATATTTTAATATATTGTGTTGATATTGATATTTATATAAAATGTCAACACAATATATTAACACAAATTTGTGTTGATATTTTAATGTGATCGTGTTAACATTTTTAATACAATGCGTTGATGAGTTATCAATTTAGCAATTTAAGGAAAGTTAATATTATAACACACCTCTCCGCCGCTCACTCTTAATTTTGTTCTCCCCATCACCTAATTCAATAAATATTTATTCTAACTTCAATGTTAAACAAAAACGACTATTTAATTTGTTAATCCATCACCTAATTCACTACATATTTATTCTAACTTTCATATTAAACAAAAACGACTATAATGGGAAAAAGTGAATACATACTAAATTTCATAGAACGCTACAGATAATAAAATAAAAAAATAAAAAAAAATTCAATTAATCAATTAATTATTCAGAATCTCAGATTGTATGCAGCGTATCTGCCATGAGACAATAAACAGGTCACGAGACCATTATCGGAACTCACAGAACCTCAGCCATGCAAATTGGACTCAATTTCTTTTATCCATATTGTGTCCGCTAAGAAGAGAAGGGAAACCAATTAAATAGTCGTTTTTGTTACACGAAAAAAAATCGGATAAGGACACTTTTGTAATGCTATTAAGAACGCTAATTTATTTTTTTAATTATACCACCAACGCTTCATAAAATATTCTTATTATTAGTATCCTAACTAAAATTAGGGAACACAAATTAAATATAAACGTCTTAAAAAATAAAAGATTAAGATAATTTGTCATCAACTTAAGACGTTTTCTCGTGCGTCCTAAATTATTGTTATTTTTAAAAAATTTCAAATGCTATTAATTGCGTCTCAGTTTTTTTGTCTCTAAAAGATACTAATTCTTTTTGTAGTGTTTAAACCAAAAAAATCTCCCTTCGTCCCTGAAAATTTGTCACTTATTTCTTTTTTCGTCCGTCCCTAAAAATTTGTCACTATCACTTTTACCATTTTTGGTAGTGGATCCCACATTCTACTAACTCATTCCTCCTCACATTTTATTTTAAAACTAATATATAAAAGTAGGATCCACTTGCGACTAACTTTTCCAACTCACTTTCTATTATATTTCTTAAGATTCGTGTCGAGTCAAATGATGATAAATTTTAGGGAACGGAGGAGTACAATAATTGATACTCTCCATCAAAAGTAAAATGGAGTCCACACATGGGTTCACGAGAATCGCAAAAGTGCATGGGACTTCAAATAGATATACACTTTCTCATCATAATGAAATAAAGACAAAGACAATTGAAATATATGGATACAAACGGTTGTTGTTCCTAGCATATGGAACAGTTTTTTGTGGTAAAGTCTGTTTTTCACTTTTTTTTTATTTTTTTGGATAATAGAAATTATAAAGCGAGTATTGATGTAAAAAAAAATAGCATGTGAATTCCCATGTTCTGCTATCGCTTTCGATAAGGGCTAATCACATGCATGTATCACAAAATTTATTTTTGGGATTTATAGATCCAGAGATATACTTTGTCACTGAAAATTAAATCTAATTCGTTTCACGATAGCTATCCTCATAGCACAAACATCCTAGATAGGTTGATTATAAGGGGAAAAAATCAGAAATCTGATTAATGTGTTTTAAGTTTGTGGAGAGTTATAAATAGGTCCTCAGCCACATTCCTTCCTCATCATCTAAACAAACTTACTTTTCCTATGCGACAATGTATCAAAGTAATATGCGCGGTCGAGTCCTTTCTCTCTTGCTGCTGATTCTTCTTATTGCAGTCGAAATCCACGTAAGCAACGACGCTATCTTAATAGGCTCGTTTATTTGTTTTCACACTAAAGCTCATTTCTACATACAGGCAACCGTTGTTTTGTCGCCGGCTCCTCAGCCTCAACCACCCAACTCTTTTTCCATGGTGATAATATGAAACTTTTGCTATTAAATTGGATATTGTGTTGATTTATTTTAGTCCAGGAACACAATTAAATAATAATATAGCAGTGATTAAATTTTGATTTTTGTTTGAGTTTCTGTGATCAGTACGGAGCAACTCCTGGCAGCCTCCATCCTCAAGGTACATTATTATTTAATTTATTTACCATTTTTCACTCCCATGCATTTATATTGTATACATAGTTAGTTAGTTAGGGGAATAATTTGAATTGAAGTAAATGATGATTGATGTTGTAAATTGCAGAATGTGGGGGACGATGCAAGACGAGATGCTCGAAAACAGTGTTCAAGAAGCCGTGTATGTTTTTCTGTGAAAAATGTTGTGCAACATGCCTGTGTGTGCCTCCGGGGACTTATGGGAACAAGCAGCTGTGCCCTTGTTACAATAATTGGAAGACTAAGAGAGGAGGACCCAAATGCCCTTGATTACTCACTATAGCAGTATTTTTTTTATTGAATTATCTGTCTTTTGGTGTTTGTAAACTGCTTTGTTTAACCTAAACACTCTTTATCCATTATCCATTTAAGACGCCTTATTTCGACTAAATTAATTTGCATTTATGATGACTTTGTTGGAGAAAAGGTGGAGAAGGGATAGTTTATGTCTTGTTCATCGAATACTAATTACATCAAATATATCATATTCATATCCCAAGTTGATCATATAAGAAATAACCATATGCTAATTAGGTTGTTTTGTGCTTTAAGAGATTCACATTTAAATCATATGGATTCAGACCATTTCATTTTGGCGTATCTAATATTAGAGTGATGGCAATTTGAAGCTATTCCATATAGGGACGTGATCAAATGTAAACTCCAAATATTATACAAATTTTAAACTATGATCGTCGTTGAAAAATGTCAAAAAATGATAAAATAATAGCAATAAAAAATGTCAACGGTTGATGTTGTGTTGACATTGTGTTGAAATTGTGTTAATATCTTTTGTTGTTGTTATTTTGTCATTTGTTGACAGTGGCGGAGCCAGAATTTTAACGGTAGGGGACCCAAATTACCATTAAAATTTGTTGAGTGCGTTCAGTGCTAACGACACGAAAACAACTCAGATGCGAGCAATAAAAAAAGCCGCACGTTAGAAACAAATGATGAAAAAATTAATTAGTGAATAGATTTTTGGAGCATAGCATTTTACTAATAATATGATATTTTTATACATTTATTAGACAAAAGATTTATTCTCTATTCCAGATTTTTTATAGTAAAGGACATCAAATTAAAAAAATTATCATATAACATTTTAAAATACATATAAAATCAAAGAATTACATTCTATTTTTAAGTTATAAAAATCATTTTTTATGATTACAATTTAAAATGTTTATACAAAATTAGTAGTGAAAAAAATCAATAAAAGTTACTAATGTGAGAAAATCCATAGAATATTAATGAATATGAGAAAATCAAAAAAATTAATGTCAGAAAAAAAGTAAACGAACTACAAGCAGAAAATCAATTTTACTAATATTATAAATATAATAAAACATAAATGAATGAAAAATAGAAGGATCAAATACATAAAATCAATATGTTTAAATACCTCAGCAGGGTATCGAACTTTGGCACCTAGCGAACAATAGGCTGATATTCAAACCACCTGCGCCAACATTACGCATGCATATTGTTTCATACATATATTATATATAGTATCGAAATGGCTGAGGGGCCGAAGGGCCCCCTGGCCCCACTGTGGCTCCGCCCCTGTTTGTTGACATTTTCTATTCAAATCATAGTTTGGAGTTTATACGATATTTAAAGTTTGCATTTTATCACTACTACACCTTCTATATATATATATGTATATGTTACTATAAACTAAAGTCTTTTAAATGATCATAAGTTAAAACTCAACTCATAATCAGTTAATTATGTTTCTCTAGATCTTTTAAAAAAACTTATATGGGTGGCAAAATTATGTGATTCTATGTAAAATTTAGCTTTTCTAGTCTTTCGACAGCACAAAAGAACTTGAGTTTAAGATTGTGCTAAGTTTTCCCCATTGTAATCCTTAGAGTGCACAAAATTCGTACTATATGCCATATCCAGGCTCTTGAAAGCACTCCTAAAAATAAAATGAAAACAAGTTTGTCACAAAAATATTCCATAATAAAGTAAAAATTTTAACATATGCTTTAACGAATTACATAAACACTATCAATAGCATGCTGAAACAGGACTTAAGGGCTTGAAAATTGAAGTATGTGCATCCCCTAATTAGGTGTTATAATTGTCAGAGATACTCCCTGTCCATGAAATATTATTCAAGTTTGACTCGAAGTATTTTAAAAAATGTGAAAAAAAAACGTGAATTGAAAAAGTTAGTAAAACGAGGGCCCCACATTTATATAGTATTGGTTTTAAAATAGAATGTAAGTGTAAAGAGTTAGTGGAAAGTGAGGTTCATTTATCAAAAATAGAAAAAGCAAAATGGACAATTTTTCAGGACAAAAATGACAAAATTGGATAATGAATAGCGTATTAATTCTTGTTGATGTGATTGATTGATCCTGCACAGTTCGTAGAATATTAATTCTTGATGTGATTGATCGATCCTGCTCAGTTCCTTTTTTCTTAATTGCTATATATGATTGATAACGCCATATAGGAGTACAGCAATGCTAAACAACCAAATTTTGTACAACCAAAACAAGATTATATTAGTAATTTTGATATGTTAATTAAATATTAAAATAATAGATATAATTAGTTAACAAATTAAAACCAATTTATTAGTCTTTAGCCTCATTTTTAATTTTTTATTTTTATATTTGAATTATTTCTCTATTATATTTTAAATTTGTATTAAAGTATGCATTAATTACATTTTATGGTTCAAAAAAATTTAAAAAAATTATACACAAATACCATAATATTCTGCACATTCCCTATACTATATATATGTCTATACTTTTTAATTAAATGCATAAATAAATTATTTTTTTACTCAAATAAACCAATTTTTGGTTGTACAAAATTTGGTTGCATAGACTTATTGATTGGAGTAATACTTTTCATATGATTGATTCTTTCAGCAATTGCTCTTGGTGACGGCGAAATGCATACAACTATTAATAATTTCTTCTTTTTAGCCCCAACACTAAATTCTGGGTCCACATTGGCTAACAGGTACTACTATCACAGAAAGAATCTAACTGTATAAACATCGGCCACGGCTCATTGTTTTATTTCAGATACATTGATTTAGAATTGATATTATTGAAAGGATGACAAAACTGTCAAAACACCATTCATTGTTATTATTAAAGTTATTAGTCAAACTTGGAAGGCAGCACATAATAATTTACAAAGGAAAAACATGATCTCAAACTTCACTCTTGGCGGTCGTGAATTACGCTGTATATAAACCACAAAAACAGTCAACGACACCACACCCAAAAAGGAAATAGAAAAATGATGTGTGACCAAAGTAAGCTATGGATGACTTCAGAATTATAGCTACGCCTCATTAATTTAATTAATTAATGAATAAACAGCGGATTTGACCATTCAACCCGGAATATTTTTTTATGAAACTCGTATTTTTTGGTGTACTATGCAATAATAATTAAGAGAGTTTATTCATATATAGTTGTATTTAACTTTCATTAATGTCACAGAAATTGTGTACAGGTTTAATGTAAATCCGGCGGGCAATGTTTTTTCTATGTGACCAATTAATTGCATTTAACTTTTTGAAGAAACTAATTATGTTACCTAACCCTAAAGTTTAGATATAGATGCATATTCCCACGTTTTACACGAAAATCCATCGAATCCGTGTCGACATTGGGCTGTTAGGTATCTCAGATCATGATAGTGCTCGTGTTAATTATACATTAGATTGATTAAATTTTCAAGTGTTGATAATTATATTCCGAATTTCCAATTCCCCCAATTTACACAATATAATAGAATCTGAAACAAGCTCTGAACAGAGTTAGAAGGAATAAAGAACAGGACAAGATCATTTCTATCTTTTTTAGTGGGAGTTTAATCATTTAAATTCATTATATACCGATATATTGTACGAACAAGCTTTAATTAAATCCTAAACAGAAAAATACCATCTTATTCATACATAGGTTTGAATAAATGGAGCATATAAAACAGAGAGATATTGCACAACATCTAGTGCTAGTAACCATTTAACTTTTTGAGAAGCCTGTACAAATTTTTAGGCCTCTCTAATGTTACAAAGTAAGTCTGGGGAATTGACAAATTAAGTCTAACACCCAACAATCTATATAAATATATATTATTGTATATAAATTATAAACAAAGTTGTGGCAAAATTTCACTTTTGCTTATGAATGATGGGAGAAAAGGCTACCAATGAAGATGAAACTGCTTTCACAATCTTGCCTTTACTGTTGACTGAATTAGTATTCTTCAAATCCTCCGATTTGTCGGAATTCCAATTATTCACCAAAGAAACCTGCCTTACGGGGCCGTCGTTGGCCGTGGGGCCGGCTGCCGGTGGCTGCAGAGGGTACAACAAATCAGTTGGGAAGAAGTTATACTGTAGACCAGCCATTAGATATTTGGAGAGTAAAAGTGATCAGAGAGGAATTTGTTGGGTGGTGAATAAGTGCTTAACTTTTGTTGTTTATATAGAGCCAGAAATATGCTAATGGTGGAATCTTTGAATAACAAACTCGAAAGTCAATTTTCTAATTTCTCTCAATTATTTAGTTTTAATATTAGTATATGCTTGGGATATTATGGTCCATATAGTGAACCGAGACTGCCGTGTTAAATTTGACTTTTCATAGTATATTAATTATTGATTGAGTACTAAGAGCATGGATAACGCATCTGGGCCGGGCCACAATTCGCGAGTCCCGGCCCGTTTTTAGCGTTGGAGCAATTGGCGTCACGGCCCGGGACGGTCCCCGGGCCACAGTTGCGTCCCCGGGCCGCTCCCGAGGTCCGGCCCGGCCTAGGGTTATCTGCTACGGGACGGGCCGCAAACCCCCAAATTTTATTTTATTTTATTTTTTGATTTTATTTTTGTTTTCCTATTTATACCCATTTCTTCAATATTTTTCCACCAATTTCTCCATTTCTATCTTCTAAATTATTTCAATATTTTTTCTAGGAATTGAAATTTTTATTTTCTAGGTCTTAATAAATTTTTTTTAGGATTTGTAATTTTTTTTTCTAGGATTTGTAATTTTTTATTTTTCTGACTGAACAATGAATTTTCCCGGTTTTAATTGTTCAACGTATTCTATTTTACGATTAAAATATGTTGTGAAATGAATAGTTGTGGCCTGAGTTGTGGCCCGAGTTGTGGCCTGCGGTGTTAATGGAGTTGTGGCCTGGAACCCCTAATTTGAGAGAATGATGACGTGGAGGGGACTTGCAGCCCAAATCCGGGCCAGGGTTATTCATGCTCTAATGATTAATATGCTAAATAAACCTGTCACAATATTTGATGTAATTTTCATGTGCTTAATTTTACATAGTATTATATTGATCGATCGGTGCCTCACTTGAAATGTATTTTTTGCTGTTTTGCTCTGATATATGAATTCCTCATGTTAATTGCGGATTTAATTAGAAAGGTTAAGTCCGATAATTGATAAATCTTGATAAATATATGTCCTCTAAGTTTATTTGAACATTTTTAAAGGGGAATAAAATAGTAGCATAATTCAAGAACAATCATCATATTCTTAATCCACATAGGATAATTATTGGTCCAACAGAGAAATTAAATGCTAGACGCTAATCAAGACATTTTCACAATCTAAATACACAATTTCCCCTTCTAAGATTATCCGACTTCAAAACAATATTAGCAAATATTTATGTCATTAATATTTTCTCACCAATTACACTATATTTAAGAGTTTATTGCTAAAAACGATGTCAGTTGTTTTCAATCTATAAAATGGATTGTATACGCACGAAAAATCGAACATGTACAATACAATACATGCGTATATGGGTATATATGATTAATTAAAATAAAAGATTAACATATTTTCAACCATGAGAATCATGCTGCTTTTAGTTTATAAAACTTTTTTAATAAAAATATAAAATAATAAGCAAACGTTTTCAATTAAATAGCTTCTAGCCTTCTACTACTAGTAATTGAGTTAGACCGAAATCTTGTTTAATCGCGCATGAAACATCACATCATGTTGATACAATTCACACGCTTGTTTGCTGTATTAGGCCATCATGAATTCTATTTATCTACTGTCTCTTGTTTATCTCTTAATTACATGTTTATCTCTTAATTACATTATTCATGATTCCATACCATAAACTTTTTCCTTTCTTATTCAAAACTAGCAATCGCAATCTTTCATCTGTTAACTATTTATAGATCCCATAATCTAATTTCTTACATTAAAAATGTTGCTAAAAAACTATATTTCATTAGAAATACTTAATTAGAAACCAAAAATTATAAATTAAAATCTTAAAAATTAAAATTGCACAATTAAAATCTAAGAAATAAAAAATACATAATTTAAGTCCACCTCGTTTGTTTACTTCCTCAACTCGACTTTCCGTTCCAGCCTTAAATAGCTTGAAAATTCACCATTTTGAAAAATCATAACATGCTAAATTAGACTTTAATAAAAATATTAAATTTAAAACAATGCATGCACCCCGCGTGATATACATTTCTTTCCTTCGTTCTTTCTTTATAAAAATTCTAAAGTTCCTGTATACTCCCCCGTCAGCCATTAGGAGTCTCATTTATGGGCGGCACGTATTTTAAGAAATGTTAAAAAAAATGGGTGAAAAAAGTTAGTGGAATAGGGTTCTCATTTGTATATATTAGTTTTAAATAAAATGTTAGTGGAATGAGTTAGTGGAAGGTGAAACCCTATTACCATTTATGGTAAAAATGGATCGGGACTCCTATTCGCGGACAGACTAAAATGGAAAAACGGAACTCCTATTCGCGGATAGAGGGAGTATTAATTAAAGAGTAAAGGTCAAAACTGGTCCTAAACATATGGCCAAAATACGAATTTGATCCAAAACATTCACTTTTGAAAAACGGGTTCATAAGAAATGAAATTGTGGTCGATTCGGTCCCTTTTCTGGACTTATCAATGTTAAATTGTAACTCTATTATTTTCTTGAGCTCTGGCGGCACGGTGGTGGTATGCGATCTGGGCGGCAATTCCTTGTCAGAGTACCCGCAGCATATTTTGACCATATATTTAGGATCAAAAGTGATATTTACTCCTAATTAAATTAAGAAATTTAATCAATTTTGGGCTCATTGACCCGAAAATAAATTAAATTACTAAATTGATTCCAGCCCATCATATGAAAATCTAGTCTGCCAATCTACATAATTATCGGTCCAACAAAAAAACAATAATAGTTCCTCATTTTAATCTTCTCCGTTTTATTTTTCAATCCATCGGCCCAAAAGAAAACTTCCTAGTCCTAAAAATAAAGGAAAAATTGAAGCGGCCCAAACTTCTCTCTCCCAATACGCATTACAGCCCGTCTCTCTCTTCTATCTTAAAAATTCCAATCGGATCTCTCTCATAATCTCATTCACCGGCGAGAAACGTAGGCACCGCCGCCGCCAGTTCTCCCTCTGGCCGCCATTTTTAGTTATCCGATCGACATAATGAACGGTTATTTTAGTCTTGCTTGATATATACTCTCAGTTTTGCAATTTATTTTTGAGTACACACGTTTTTGAGCATATATCTTCTCATATAACATTGATAAGTCCAGAAAAAGTTACAATTATGAGAACACTAAATTAAGCTATAATCAATAGGAAATATGCGATAAAGTAAAAAAGGAAGAATAAAAACACGAATGAAAAGTACATGTCAAAGAGAACTTATTTAAAAAATTCTACAATTAAAAAAAAAAAAAAGTAATTTAATTAGTGGTAGAAGAGAGATTCCTCTTCGTTGGTAGATTTGGAGGGGGAACGTAGCGGATGGTGAGCGGTCGGAATTTGACAACCTCATAACTTGGGTAGTATTTGTCGGAATCCAACGATGCTTCAACGACCGGTGGTACAAGTACAACCTTTTGATGCGAGCGATGGGGAGTGGTGTCTGCTTTAGGGTAATAGAAATCAGTCGGAAAGAAATTAGAGCACTCCCAATGGAGTTCCCTTATTTCTCCCTTATTTCTCCCTAACTCCTGCCACATCAGCGCCACATCAGCATCACATTTTATCCCCAGTTTTTAGCCAACCCCTACAATGGTTTCTCCCTTATTTCTCCCTTATTTCTCCCTAACTCAACATTTCATTTTTACATCATCACTAATTTAATTGTTTTATTTTTATATATAATAAAGCTAGCTTATTTAATTTATAAAGATAAATCAAATAAATAGTAATAAAGTTCGTTGTATTAAACACGGGTACACATTACAACGAAGAAAATTAAAAAAAAAAAAAGTACACGAATGGAAATAAAAAATCAAAAAAAAAATTCAAAGAAAAAAAAATTCAAGGGCGGTGGGCGCGGTTTCTATTTGCCCACAATTCTTCGATGATATCGTGTTGTAGTGCTTGATGGGCCTCCTTCTGGTGTATGTCCATGAACGCCTGGAACCGTTCATGTTCGTTGTGCGGTACACCCTGGCGGGCGGACTCGGTTGAGACACCGTGACTCGATGATGCAACACTTGGGTCGTTGGTGACGTCGAGGACGCCTTCGTGTTCATCTTCGATGATCATGTTATGCATGATGATGCACGCATACATGATATCGGCAATATCCCCCTGGTAGAAAAAGCGCGTCGGACCCTTTACCAGTGCAAATCGCGATTGGAGCACCCCAAATGCCCTCTCCACATCCTTGCGCGCAGACTCTTGCGCTCGGGCAAAATACCTTCTTCTATCTCCGAGTGGGCATCTGATCGTCTTCAGAAACACGGGCCATTGCGGATAGATGCCGTCAGCCAGGTAGTACCCCATGTTATGCACATTGCCATTGGCCGTGAATTCGATGGAGGGGCCTAATCCGTTGATCCGCTCGTTGAAAAGGGGCGAGGAATTGAGAACATTTAGGTCGTTGTTCGACCCGGCTATACCAAAATAAGCATGCCAAATCCAAAGCCGTTGGTCGGCAACGGCTTCAAGAATGATGGTGGGATGCGTACCTTTGTAGCCGGTAGTAAACTGGCCTCGCCACGCGGTTGGGCAGTTCTTCCACTGCCAGTGCATACAGTCGATGCTGCCGAGCATCCCCGGAAAGCCGTGGGTCCTCCAGTGCCAATCCAGTAGGAACTGGCAGTCAGCTGCGTCCGGCGAGCGAAGGTAGTGCTCCCCAAATATCTCTCGCACGCCCTGACAGAAATTCTTCAGGCACTCGTTGCCAGTCGTCTCGCCGCATTGCAGATACTCATCGAACATGTCGGCGGACCCTCCATATGCCAACTGCCGGATGGCAACAGTGCATTTCTGTAGGGGCGATAGTCCGGGCTTCCCTGCTGCGTCTCGCTGGAGCCGGAACTCGGGGTAACGCGCGGACAACGCATTAACAATGCGCAGGAAGAGGGAGCGGCGCATTCTGAACCGGCGACGAAATACATCTGCCGGATAACGTGGTTCCTCCGCGAAATAATCGGCGAACAGCCGATCGTGCGCACCAGTGTGGTTGCGAGGGATGTATCGGCGCCGCCGGCGGATTGGCCGTTGGGGGGGTGGCTGCTGCATTCGAGCGATCTCGCTTTGTATGCAGCGGGAGATATAGTTGTTGATTGGGTTGTTGGCGAAACCCGCTACATCCCATCCGGTGGGAGCGGGAGGTACCTCTTCTTCGGAAGAAGAATGTGATATTTCCTCGTCGGACTGAGCACGAGACGATGAATCAGAACTCATTTAATAAAGATGGAGAGAAAAAAGATTGAAAATTTGTGTGAATGAAGTTTGTGGGTGATGAATGGAGGAAGAGGATGAAATATTTATAGGGGTGGGATAAAATAGCCGTTCGGCCAAAAAAAAAAAAAAAAATTTTAAAAATCGCCGATTATCGCCGAGCGTCGCCCACAGTGGCCGGCGATCGCTCGGCGATAATCCGGCGATAAATCGCCACTCGGCGAAGCAACGGTAACATTATCGCCGAATTATCGCCGACTTCGCCACAATGGCCGGCGATAATTCGGCGATAATCGGCGATTTATCGCCGAGAATTCGCCACCTCCATTGGGAGTGCTCTTATATTGCATGCCTGCCATGTCTCTGCTTCTCTATTTTTAAATTTTAATGTGTCTATGAAGTACTACTACTATATTTATATATATAGAAATAACAAACCGTTGTCTAAGTCTGAATGGGTTCAGTTTGATTTAACTTGGAGTCTACGAAAAGCCATCACACATCCACAGACTATATATATAATTCGAAAGGAAATTTCCTTATTCTTCTAGACTCGATAGCCGAACCTTCCAATCTCGTCTACATATCTTTTGCAAAGTTCCCACATTCCGTATTCTATTTACTTTTGTTTTTAGGGCAAGTTTTATCTTACAAATATTCATTTACTTTAATTATGAATCTTCATTTATTTCTTGTATATATTCTGATCAATTGCTACCTCACCCCTTAGTTGCTAATTATAACTAATTTAATATCATAGGAATTAAAAGATCTAATGGTCTGTAATTTACCGTGTAATTTCATTTTTCATACTTTAATATAAAAAATATAAGATTAACTATCACATTTTGATATTGACATTGTATAATATTGACATATTATGTTATCTATATTGATATTAGCCTGTTTGTCAAAAAATTGAAAATTAATTTTTTTTTTTAGATTTTGACATCGGAACATATGCATGTATGATCTTGTTGGAATCCTTATAAAATTATCTGGAATTTGATATATATTGTGTGAAAAAATAATTCAAATTAAGATAGTTATAATCGTTTAAAAGAGATATTTTTTAAAAGATAGTTATAATCTTTTAAAATATTGAGGTATTTTTTAAAAAAATAGTTATAACTAATTTTTTATTAATTGACATTAATATCTCTAATTTTACATCTGTGATTGTATGATCTTATACCTTTTAATGTAATTAGTAATTTAAAGGTGAATGAACGATATAACACAACCCCCCTTGTACAATACGAGGGTCTATTGTTTGGTGTGCCTAAGATATTAATCTTTCAATTCAATAGTTATTGGGCCTGATTAAAAGGCTTTTCACATTAGGCCACTATAACCCAATTGTTTGAGTAGGAAAATAAATACCCAATTTATGAGAAGGCGCTACAATTAATCCCCTTCCAAATACCGACATTCTGCAAAACTAGAACCGCCTCCTTATTCACTGCGGCGGCGAGGCTGGCGCTTCCGAGCTCCATTTCTTAACCCTATATCAATTACCTCTCTATTTATACGGTATTTCATGTTTCAATTGAATTATCAAACCTATTTTTTTTTAGTTTTTTGCAATTAGTAAATTACAGCTTTGTTTATGTGCAGTGTTTCGTCTCATTACTTAGGGTTTTTGTTGTGAAAATGTCTTCTTTGAGGAATGCTCTCCCGAGAAAAGCTCACAAGGAGCGTTCACAGCCGTGCGTGTTTTTCTTCCTTTTTTCTTTTTTTTCAATTTTTTTTTATTTTTCATCTTTTCTAAAATATTTTAGTGGTATGCAATGCCAGGCAATCGAGGAAGAAATTTGGGTTGCTCGAGAAGCATAAGGATTATGTCGAGCGTGCACGCTCCTTCCACAGGAAAGAGGAGACATTGCAAGTAAATATTCACTCAAGACTGAATTTAGTCATATTTTTAACAATGTTTGTTGACATTGCCTCTATATGTACATGATAGAAACTTAAAGAAAAGGCCGCGTTTAGGAATCCTGATGAGTTCTACTTCAAGATGATTAACTCCAAAACTGTTAATGGAGTCCACAGACAGGAGTATGTATACAATGTTTCTAAATTAAAGGTTGTGGTAATCGACTAATCATGCGTAATTGAGTATGACTTATTGAATGTGAAGGGGTGAAGCGAACAAGTACTCTAAGGAAGAGCTCATGTTAATGAAGACGCAAGATATTGGATATATTTTGCAGAAACTTCAGGCTGAGAAAAAGGTTCTCATCTAATTTAGGCCTACCTTGATAGAGTTGTTATATAGGTTTAATGTCTGAACATTGTTTGTTCTGATACAGAAAATCGAAAAGCTAAATGCTATGCTGCACTCTGTTGATAACCGGTCATCATCCCAACATGTATACTTTGCTGAAGACAGGTGAGTATTTGTTATCCTTGATGATTTTGTTATATTTTGATGGTGAATCTGTTGAATAAAGTAACTCTAAACTTAATCGGTAGGTTGGAAGTCCGGAGATTTATCTGCCTTTTGGATGATTATTGTTTCTCTTTAAGAGCTTTGGAGTTGCAAAGTTTTTTTTCATGATAGTATATTGTTGTAGAAAACATATGATTGCAAAAGCAAAAGATTATGTTAGCTGTTGTTTTCAGTTTTTGGAGATAAAAGCTAGCTTCTTCCCTTCTTTCTCAATTCTGATGCTACTTCGTTTGATTGCTTTAAATATGAAGTTGTTTGTCTCTATTTCCTTAAGTTTGGCTACCTCGTGACTTGTGGGTGAAGTCTTTTGGCATACCCGATGATCTTGGTCGTGAATTTTATTTTCTAGTCTGGCATATGATATAATCTGTGTAGTTTTTTGGAAAGTAAGCATTTAGTGTGTATAGAGCCACCAACATTACTCTTAATGCTTCCATTTCTTAAATCATTCCCCCCGTTAGGGCTGAAGCAAGAGAAATTCGAGCTCAGAAGCCTGAACACAGAGAAAGCCCTTCTTTTGAAGACTTGCCAAAGGATATTAAGAGGTAATGAAATGGTTTATAGGTTGCTCCTCCTGTAAGATCATAATCGTGCAAAACGCTTAACAGTTATGTTATGCATATATTTTAAAAGAATTACTTTCTTCAGATCAAAGTTATATAGTAAGGATTGCTAAAGAATAACTCGTATGCAGGAAGACAATTGGTTCATACCGCGAGCTAGAGGCTAGAAGAAGCCGAGTTAAAGAGCTAGAGAAGATATACATGGATATGGCAATGCAGAAAGAATTACAGGTATCAACAACAGTCTCTAATTTACTTGGTGCTCTTTGATTGTCTAGTGTTGGAGTGATCACATATTTACTCTTAATACAGAAAAAGGGCCGGAAACGGAAACTTCGTGAGGATGAAATCGTTTGTCCAACGTCAGGACCTGTATTCAAATGGAGGCAGGAAAGAAAACGCTGAGAGAAAGAGAGAGGGGTGAAGCTCATATTAATGCGTGATAATTCAGAAACAACATAACAAAGTGATGAGTAATTCATCAAATTTTGCTGTAGTAAATTTCAGAAACTGAATATTGTGATTGTAAAACCTAGTTTCACTACTTTTTGTGACTGTCATTCATTATCTCAGCAACATGTTCTGCAATGGCCATGCTTGAAGTTAGGCCTGGTGATTCAATACCAAAGAGGTTTACCAAGCCTGGTATGCCATGAATCTTCTCTCCCTGCATTTGGAATACCATTTATAGGATAAGAACATCGAACGAAACAATTTGTCAATTGAAAAAATATTATCAGCATGCTGTGACTCGCCTGTACTATAAAATCACTAGGAATCTGCATTGGCCCGGTGAGCTTTGGCCGAATACCGGCATATCCTGGTTCCAATGACCCATCATTTAGATGTGGATAGTATTTTCTTATCTCTGGGTAAAAGCGATTTGCACCATCTTCAGCCACAGAATAGTCGAACCTTAGATGACACAATGTGTAAATAAGTGATCTGTAGAATTTCATGTTTCCAAGATGCTAGAATGAAATCTTACAGGTTGAGGAAGTTTGAGATGTCATCTGTGCCATCAATCCACTCGACATTAGGTCCGAACTTGACCTGGCCGTTCAAATCCAAGGTGACATGAACCCCAAGGCCACCATCTTCCGGTATGGGATAGACTAGACGCTGGAAGGGAGGTGATTTGACGTTTGACAACGTGAAGTAGCAGCCACGAGCAAAGTAGGGGACGGGGACGATCCTATCATCTAGGCCGTGAATCCTCTTGGAAAGAGGCAGAGCACCCAGGCCAGCAGAGTTCACAACAATTCTGGGACTAAGAATCAGATCAGGCTTCAAAGCAGACTTCCTGTCCCAGTTTCTAAGGGACCTGCTGTCACAAACGTAGAGCTGCAGTTGGCCTCCCTCGTATCTACCACCAATTACAGTGGTGTTGTATGAGAAGATGGCTCCATGGCTCTCAGCTTCCCCCTAAAAGGTTTTTTTTTTATCGAGTCATTCGTCTTGACAAAACTAGATAGTGGAGTAGTAGTACATACCAGTAGCGCGAGCATCAAAGAATGGCTATCAATGATCCCAGAAACGGGCGATAGCAAGGCTTTGGTGCAGTACAGCTCAGGCTCTAGATGCTTAGCTTCTTGGCCGTCCATCATCCTCAAACCTTCAACTCCATTCTCAACACCTCGACCCATCAGCTCACTCAACTTGGGAGTCTCTGAAGGCCGAGTGGCCACAATCAGCTTGCCTATCTGTTTATGAGGGATGCCATGATGTCTACAATACTCGTAGAGCAAATGCCTTCCCCTCACACAAAATCTGGCCTGCTTTGCAAATCCACAAGTTTTTCACATTCCCATCCCACATTTTGATAGGGAAATAATCCCTAATATCAGACCCTTTTTTCATACCCTAATTCTAGGTAACATAGCAAGTGACACAAAATGAAGAATGAAACAGGAAATGAAATGACCTTGAGGGAATTGGGAGGGTAATAAATACCAGCATGGATAACTTCACTGTTGCGAGAACTGGACCCACTCCCAAAAGTCGGCGCCGACTCCACCACTAAAACCTCTCTTCCGGCCTTCATCGCCAGCTCACGCGCCACCGCCAACCCCACCACTCCGGCGCCTATCACTACAGCTTCTGCCGTTTCCTTGGGTACCGATTCCAAACTACTGCAAACCCACCCATCTTTCCCGGCCGCTGACATTAGGCGCCGGTAAATCTTGATTGAGCTGCTCAATCTCATCTTTTTTTTTTTGCAAAGTAATAAAAGATTAAATATAAATAAAATGAAAATACAAGTCTTCCTTCATTTTAGGATTTCAGTCAGTTATCGTTATAAGAGAAAGTATTTCCACTCCACCAGGCTAGCGAGAATTTTAATGTCTGGGATCAAATTACTATTAATTGAATATTGTATAATACCATAATTATGGAGTATTTTTATTATTGTTTTCAGATATAACTATTACATAAGCGGTACGAATGAAAAAAAAAAACAATTAAAGATGAAAGATAAATTAGAGATGTACTACAGTGGCTATTGGTAAAAGCAGAGTTGACGTTTAAAGAAATTGATATATTTATATGATATATTCATACATTTCAGCTTAGATCATTTTATTAAATCTTAAATTAACTTTTTACACAAATTTATAATAAAATTTGGGAAATAACAAAAATAAACAAGTAGAGAATGAATACAAAAATAACAATATTTTAGATTGCAAAAATTTTTATTTAATGATCTTAGATTATTTTTTACCATAAGTTAGGGTGAAGTTACGGAAACTACAAAAGTAAACAATGGGAGAATACATACATAAATAACACATTACAGTAATTTTTATGTCACATACGAACGTGCATTCTTTCTTTTTATTTAGAGCATCCATAATAAGAATAGGTCAGCCACTCTCTCTCCTTGCCACGTCAGCAGCACTAAAAATCCACCTGTCACGTCAGCATTTACTCAAATAGGCCAACCATAGGCCAGCCACAATAAAAATAATTCAAAACAACTACATTTACGGAATTAAATTTACGATTAAATACGAAATTAAATTTACGAGACATATACGGGAAAATTCATTAATTGCATTAAAAAAAAGTACATTCATTTAAAAAAATAAATTACATAATAAAGAAAAAAAAACTATCGTCGTGCAGTCCTCCGTGCCCACAACTCTTCAATTATATCCTTTTGGAGTAGAATATGGGCATCCACTTGGCGCATGTCGGCATATTCCTGGAGGCGGCCGACTTCATCAAGAGGTACCCCATGTCGTACGCTAGGGGTGGCCGTTCCGTGGCTTGGACCAGCTTCATCGTCATTGGCCCAACTAGTCAGTTGTACGCCTTCGTCTTCGACGATCATGTTGTGCATGATAATGCAGGTGTACATTATATCAGCAACGCATTTGACATCCCACAAACGCGTTGGACCCTTAATTGCCGCCCATCGAGACTGGAGCACACCAAATGCGCGCTCCACGTCCTTGCGCGCCGACTCCTGTCGTTCTGCAAAGTAGGCCTTCTTGTCATCCGCCGAGTGCCTAATCGTCTTCACAAAGACAGGCTACCTAGGGTATATCCCACCCGCCAAGTAGTAGCCCATATCATGCCGGTTGTCGTTGGCCACAAATGAGACGGCTGGACCGATGCCCTGATACTTCTCGTTGAAGAGGGGCGACGAGTTGAGGACGTTGAGGTCGTTGTTCGACCCGGCTACCCCAAAATACGCATGCCAGATCCACAGCCGGTAATCAGCTACGGCCTCGAGGATCATCGTGGGATTCTTTCCCTTGTAGCTGGTCGTGTAGGCCCCTTTCCAAGCAGTTGGACAGTTCTTCCACTCCCAATGCATACAATCTATGCTGCCTAACATCCCGGGGAACCCACGCTGCTCCCCGTGCATCTGCATCAGATTCTGACAATCTTGGGGGGTAAGGCTTCAAAGGTACTGCTCACCAAAAATTTGAGTCACGCCCTGACAGAAAAACTTCAGACATTCCAGAGAAGTCGTCTCACCGATGTGGAGGTACTCATCCCACATATCTGCCGCGCCTCCGTAGGCCACCTGTCTGATTGCCGTCGTGCACTTTTGGATAGGGGTGTGGCCGTGTCTGCTAGCCGCATCGTGCCTGAAGCGAAAATAAATATATCGACGCTCCAAAGCGTCAACGACACGCATAAACAACTTCCTGCGCATTCTAAAACGCCGTCTGAACATGGTTGCTGGAAACCGCGGGTCCGGGGCGAGGTAGTCGTCATATAGCCGCTGATGTGCAGCTACGTGATCCCGATCAATCACTGCTCGGCGGTGGACAACCGGTGGAGGGCGACGTACCGCCTGCTGTTCGACCCTTCGCATGTACCGCTCTAGCTCGCGGTTCATGTAGGCCTCCATAGCCTCGTTCATCTGCCCTTCGTTCTCCTCAGTATCCCTACCACTACCACCACTGCTACCACCCGTGTTACTCATCGCTCGATGTTGCTCTTGTACAGTGACTCAACTTTATTTTACCCAAATAATACCAGCAAGTGTACGGGGTTATCGTAGCAAATAGCAAGCAAGAGTATATCGTATCACACAGAGACAATTAAGTGTAAACCTAAGTACCACGAACAAATTTCAACTACTATCCAGACGATCCAGATTTTTGGTTTGAAACTAACACTACTAAAAGCATATAAATCAAAGATTAAAAAGACAAAAACTTAAACAAGAGAACAAAGAAGCAAGTTGCAAACAAAGATGAAGAAATATGCAGAATTCAAGGATCCGATGCACAACTCATAGCCTAACCCAACTGACATTCAATTACCATTTAAAGTCTCCAGAATTGTTGAATCAATCACATATATGAATTTAACCCTTTTCCAAGGTGAGAAATCCGCAGATTAAGTGTAACAATTGAAGTCCCCTTCTAATTCTTAGACTTAACTCCCAACAGATCGATTAGATTAATGAACCCACTCAGAATCTCAACTCTCCCGAGTTTTATTGAATTAAGGTGTGAATTATTCCTATTTCCAGATTAATTATTTCACCTCCTGATTACTCTAAGAAACCCTACACTACCAATTGGTGATCAAGCAATTGACAGGAAAAAGCACAGGAATAAACCAAACAATTACAAGAGCTAGATAAAAACGAAATCAATTGGATTAAAACTATGAATTAATGCACCTTCACCAAGAATTCTACACAAAAGAAGTTTAGCTAATCATATTCATGGAAGAAAACAAGTCTAAACTAAAGAAAACAACGGAAAACATGATACGGAGTACAACTGGCGGAGGAATTGAAGCTTGAATCTTCAATCTTCTTCCAAGAGTGCTTGAGAGAGATGGGTTGTGTGTTTCACGGCGGTAGAGAATGAGTAGAGTTGCCCTAACTTTTCTTTCTTATTCCCCTCTTTCAAAATCGCGTTTCACTTCAGAAAATCGCCAGAAATACGTACCCGGCCGGGTGGATTTATTGTACTGGAAAATCACCCGGCCTGGTGGGACTCTTTCGGTACTCTCTGGAATTGCGCACGCCAAATTGTGCCACCCGGCCAGGTACAATTGTTGTACTGTAAAATCACCCGGTCGGGTGGGACTTCTTCCGAGCTCTCTGGAATTGCGCAGGCTTTTAAATTCCACCCGGTCGGCTGGCTTTTCTGCACAAAACCTCACCCGATCGGGTGAGACCCTCTTGCACCCCAATTTTGCCCATTTTGTCTAAAACACTCAACAAACACGTGAACTCCAAAACATATAGTAATTGGCTGGAAATAACCATTTTGAGCACAAAAACTCAACAATTAAGCATATCAACACACCAATCATGACACTAAAATGTGAGTTTGTCAACTTCCCCAAACTTAGACTCTTATTTGTCCTCAAATAAGAATAAGAAATCATGAAGAACAAACTCATGCATAGAGGTGGGATTGATGTTTTGCTTCAGAAAGTTTTTCAAAAAAGTTCGGATGTAGGATACATACAAGAATCAACCAAACATTAATTGAAGCTACTGTCTCGTATGTCACCTGATATCAATGCTCTCACAAGGTTTAGGAAGTGTGATTTTTTCCCTTTTATTCTTTCTCACTCAAGTGTATAAGAGGTACCATAAACACTCAAATTAAGTAACATGTAATGCTTACCATAGGCTTGCTCAACGTCAAACGTCTCCTCTGTTCTGGTGTGAAAGTGAACCTAAGATCAGAAAGGTCTTTATTTGGGTTGTAATGTAGGCTCTTTGGACGGTAGGGTGAATTTAGGCTATAACGACTAAAGAATATAATTGAATCACACATCTCCACAACAACCATTCCCCCAAATGATTCTCAATACTTGGCTTTATCAAGCTTCCTTCCAAGACCCACTTATTCAAAACTCCATCACACTTTCTATTTATTTACAATACTTCTCTCTTTTTCTTTTTTTTTTCTTCTAGACTTCGTCTAGCTTATACCTCCATTTTTTTTTATATACATATCTTCCCATCCTTTGTAACATTGTGTTTTTCTCCCCTCTTATAGGTTTTTCGAACATTCCCTTTCAACTATCAAACACATTTTTGGCTATGAAGGCTAACTAGGGATTTCTAAGCGTATGAGGATAATCAAAGAATACCTAACTTCATCCCTTAAGTTCACATCCACAATATAGACTTGACATGACGAGGAGCAAGTTCTAGAAACAAAAGCAAGTACCCAATCAAATCACACATGAACAAAGTATGGCTCAAATCTACCGGGATTAGCTTGACCAAGCAAACAAGCACTTCACTCGCAATTAAATCATGAAATAATCACGCAGTCTCTAACCATTCTAACCACAATTTTTAAGACAAAAACAATTATCATCATAAGCCATCAACCCCGTACTTAGCATCAATTATCTTACATTCATCCATATTCGAATTTGAGTTCCACAGGTGGGACTTACACCAAATGACATGAAATAAAACATTAAAAAGAAAAAGTCTCAAGAACACAAATACACATCATTAGCAAATGGAGAAAGGGAACAACCAATCCACAGAAACCCCCCCCCCCCCCTCCCCCTCCCCCAAACTTATTCAAGCCAGAGGATAGAATAAGTTTGAAGAGAAGTGGATGGTTGAGATACCTCTATTCGGCCGACGGTGGGAACCTCGCGTAGTAGGCATGGTAGAAGGCCTGGCGGTTGGCATCACTAGCATCAAAACGAGTCTGTAGCTGCTGAAGCTGCTCTCCATAGTGATCCAGCCGAGTTCCAAAGTTGTCAAGTCGAGTGTCGCACAGGGACCTCCATGCCTCGGCATTCGCGTTCCACTGCTGTGCCTGGATCCACCGGGCCTCCTGCTGGTCTCGGCTCACCTGAAGTGATCGAACTCCTGCAGCAATTTCTGCCAAGTAACTGTCGTTGGATGGCCTCCCTCGTGGTCGGCTCCTCTTGGGCTGGCTGCTCTGGCCTTCTTCATACTCCGTGGCGGGCTCTTCATCATCCTCGTTCATAGCTGCTGGGGCGTTCTCTATCTGCATGAGCTCCTCAGGGATATGTGGTTGCGGAAGATAGGCGGGGTCGACATAATTGGGCACGACATCCGCGGCTCCTTCTCCTTGAGGGGGGTCAGTCTCGATTTTCTCCAAATGGTCTGGAGTATCCATCTTCCAATTGGTCTGGTAGCCCCATTCGCTGACCGCGAAAAGCTGGGGGTCGGGGAACCTAATGCACGTGTTTTGATCTATCCTGAAGTACCCTGCGCCTCGTCTATCAACCAGAATGATGTTGGACCTCTTAAAGCTTACTCCAAATTTGAAGGCCAACGCCGCTACAATTCCTTCACAACACAACTTGTCGCTTTGTCTCTTTGACTGCCTTTCCAGGTTTTTGATTATATAATGCCGAATGTTGATCCTCCTTCGTTTGAGCATTCCCCACAACACAAATAGTATTTTTCTGTGGACATGCTGTCTGCTTCTGTGTGAGCTAAAGGGTAGTAGACCAAGGCCTTTGCCATGTACTGAAGGACAGAGTTTCTGATTGTGTTAATCTTGGCTCTGGATGGGATGAACACCGCTTCGCTGCTGATCAAGCTCCATAACTCGTTTCTATTATAATCCTCAGGCTGGGGATCCTCGAGAATGCCTTCCTCACCGTCTTCCATCAGTTGGAAGAGTTCATTGAACTCTTCGACAGAAATTGTGTGTTCTTCGTTAACGAGGCGGAAGGACATTGAGTTGATGTTCCTCCCCGAGTACTCCACTGTGAGGGTAGTGAAGAACTCCACCGTGAGGGCCTTATAGGACCCGTGCTTCAAGGAGAACAAATGGCCAAGGTGTCCAGCTTGGACAAGGATATCCCAGGAGTACTGAATTCCAAGTCCGTTTAAAGTGCCTCGATTTTGATACTTGGACGGTAGGCTGTCTAGAGCCGCCAAGGCCTCCCATTTCCTGTTCTCTCCTTTTCGAAGGGTGACACCAACCTTCTGCGGTTTGAGAGTTCTCGGGGCCATCAGTAGTAGGTACCTAGAAAGAGAAATATTAGTGACTCCCCCAAACTTAGGTTACAGACAGGGATGTAGGAAGATAGACTCTATTCCCAACATTTTTCAATACCAATCACAACATTTAGGGCATACGAGCAATCTAGCTAGAAATTAGAAAGATAGACTCGATTTCTAAAATCTATAAACACAACTTAACCAATTTTTGGGAGATAGACTCAATCCCTATGCCCATTGTTCACCAAAATCCTTGAAGGGAGATAGACTCAATCCCTGAACTCACATAAATTAACAAATTCAACAATACTATCCTCACATCTAAAGAATAGCAACAATGTTCATGCCCAAACTCAAACTCAACTCAAAAAGGACAATGTAAACTCTCAAGTCAACAATGCATACTTAATGACTTCACCACAAGCAAAATTCATACCAAAACCCATACAATTTCACAAATTAAGCACAAGACTATCATATCCATGGATAGAGAGGGTTGGAGGTTAAGAACATACCTTTGTTGCTTATAGTGAGAGAAAATTCGAAAATTAGGGCTCCTTCTTGAGTTTGTTGGTAAAACTCCTCCAAATACACAAATTAATCGGACCAAAACACTCTAGCAAGATGGAATTGAAGCTAGGAGGGTGGAATATGTGGTGGGTGTGTGAGATGTGAGTGAATTTGTGTGTGTTTGTGAGAAATCGGGTGGGGGAGAGAGGCGGGTGAGAGTGAAAAGATAAAAAAAAAACGCACCTGCTTTATACCTAGGGCGTGCGGCGACGGACCCGGCCGGGTGGCATTTCACAACTAATAATCCACCCGGTCGGGTGAAAGAAATTTAGTACTCTCTGGAATCCCGACGCTGTTCGGACCCGACCCGGCCGGGTACCATTGTTGAACTGAAAAATCACCCTGCCGGGTGAACCCTTTCGACCCCTCTCTGGAACTTTTCTTCACGATTTGGATGACCCAGCCGGGTGGTATTTTGTTTGTGGTAAAATCACCCGGCCGGGTGAGACTTTCTGGGCAGATTTTTATGCTTATTCCGAGTCTACATTCCCTTCTAGCCAGTATTTACAACCCAATCCTGTAAAACATCAGTTTCCAAGCAAAACCAAGTCCACATTCCACTGAGATACTTGAGAAAGAAAACAAAACAAAGAGACTAAAGATACAAGAACCAAAAGAAAGAAGGAAAAAACAAACACACCAAAAATCGAAAGACAAATCACACAAAAAGCGATAGAGTTACCTACTAGGGGTTGCCTCCCCTAAAACGCTTTTGGTTAAAGTCGTTAGCTCGACATCTCCATAGTGCATCACTGCGCCTCCAAGGAGAGACGGAACACCTCTTCCTTTTGTTCCATAGAGTGGAACTTCTTCACATTCTGACCATTGGCCGTGAACACTCGCCCATCATCAGCTTCGAGCTCCAAAGCTCCATTCTTCATTACTGTCTTGACTTTGAAAGGGCCGGACCACCTTGACTTGAGCTTTCCGGGGAAGAGTTTTAGACGTGCATTGAACAGTAGCACCAAATCTTCGGGGAAAAACTCCCTCTTGTCTATCATCTTGTCATGGTACGTCTGGAGGCGCTCCTTGTAAATTGCCGAGTTCTCAAATGCCTCGTTCTTAAACTCATCAAGCAAGTTCAGATAAGCTTGCCTCTCCTTTCCGGCCTTATAGTAGTCGGCATTCAACTGTTTCACCGCCCAATATGATTTGTGCTCAAGCTCCATGGAAGATGACAAGATTTCCCAAACACCAATTGATAAGGTGACATGCCGATCGGCGTTTTATAAGCCGTCCTATATGCCCAAAGTGCATCATCGAGCTTCAAAGCCCAATCCTTTCTATTGACATTCACCGTCTTCTCCAAGATGCCTTTGATTTCTCGATTGGCCACTTCAGTTTGACCATTGACTTGAGGATGATAGGGAGAAGTGATTCGGTGCTTGACACCATATTTGCCCAACACAACTTCCAGCCACTTGTTTTTGAAATGATACCCCCCATCACTATGTAAGGCTCTCGGCGCCCCGAACCTCGTGAAAAATGTTCTTTTTCACAAATTTTATCACCACCTTAGAGGAATTGACCAGAGTAGGAATTGTCTCCACCCAACGGGAGACATAGTCAATTGCCAATAGGATGTATTGATGACCGAAGGATGGCGGGAAGGGACCCATGAAATCGATCCCCAATACATCGAAAAGCTCTATCTCCATAATAGTAGTCATCGGCATTTCCTTCTTCTTAGAGATACCCCCCGTCCTCTGGCATTCATTACAGTGGAGAACAAACTTCTGACAGTCTCCATAAATGCTTGGCCAATAAAATCTGCACTGGAGCACCTTCATCGCCGTCCGATTTGCTCCAAAATGACCTCCGGTGGGGCTTGAATGGCAATTTCTGATCACAGCTTCCCATTGTTCATCGGGGGTACACCTTCGAATGACCATATCTGCACATCTTCTAAACAAGAGCGGCTCATCCCAAAAATAGAATTTGATATCATGAAAGAACTTCCTCGTTTGATACTTGTTGAGGCCTTCTGGGACCACCTTGGCTACTAGGAAATTTACGATGTCCGTGTACCATGGCAACGAGCTTTGAGCATAGAAGAGGTGCTCGTCGGGGAACTCCTCGTTTATCGGCCTCTTCAAATTCTCTCCTTCAAAGCAATGCTCCAATCTAGATAAGTGGTCGGCTACCACATTCTCACACCTCTTTCGATCCCGGATCTCCAAGTCGAATTCTTGAAGCAAAAGAACCCAACGAATTAGACGGGGTTTGGCATCCACCTTAGCAAACAAAAAGCGGATGGCGGCATGATCAGTGAACACAATAGTTTTCGCTCCAATGAGATATGGGCGAAATTTTTCGAAGGAATACACCACAGCTAGCATCTCCTTCTCCGTGGTGGTGTAATTTGCCTGAGCTGGATCTAGAGTTCGGCTTGCATAATAAATCACTCTGAACACTTTATCTCTTTTCTGCCCCAGCGCCGAACCTACAGCCACATCACTAGCGTCGCACATGATCTCGAAAGGTTGAGACCAATCTGGAGCTATGAGCACGGGGGCACTCACCAACGCCTTCTTCAAAATTTCGAAGGCTTGTAAACATTCTTCGGAAAAATGGAACTTGACATCCTTAGCTAGCAAACTGGTCAGAGGGTGAGCTATCTGAGAGAAATCCTTGATGAATCGCCTATAAAATCCCGCGTGCCCCAAGAAGCTCCTCACAACTTTCTCATTAGATGGTTGTGGCATTTGCTCAATCGCCACTATCTTGGCTCTATCAACTTCTAGACTTGCAGCAGATATTTTGTGCCCAAGCACAATACCATCACGTACCATGAAGTGACACTTCTCCCAGTTGAGCACTAAGTTGGTCTCCTCGCATCTCTGCAATACTCTGGTCAGATTATCCAAGCACTGATCATAAGACGATCCGAAGACCGAGAAGTCATCCATGAACACCTCCATAATATCTTCCACCATGTCGTGAAAGATGGACATCATACATCTTTGAAATGTGGCTGGGGCGTTGCAAAGCCCAAAAGACATCTTTCGGAAGGCGCAGACACCGTAGGGACAAATAAAGGCCGACTTGTGCTGGTCCTCCGGAGCGATCAAGATCTGATTGTATCCGGAATATCCATCTAGGAAGCAGTAGTACTCATACCCCCTCAATCTGTCAAGCATCTGATCAATAAACGGGAGAGGGAAATGGTCCTTCCTCGTGGCTGCATTAAGTGTCCTATAGTCTATGCAAACTCGTCACCCGGTCACCAATCTTGTGGCTATCATCTCATCATTGCCACCTTGTACAACAGTCATCCCACCCTTCTTGGCCACGACTTGGGTGGGGCTTACCCAATCACTGTCGGATATCGCATATATGATTCCAGCTTTCAACCACTTCAATACCTCCTTTCTGACCACCTCTTGCATTATCGGATTTAGCCTTCTTTGCTTCTGTGCCTTAGTCTTGGATCCTTCCTCCAATAAAATTTTGTGCATGCAAACAGTGAAGGAACTGGCAGCGGAAGCGCACACATAAATCAATTACAGATAATTCAAATCTATTTAGCGGATTATTAAGACAAATTCTATTCGCGTAATTATCTCACGTATCATGCTCATAACTCAAATAATAACATGCTTTAAATTAATTGAAACCTAAAACATGCTTTTCTAAGGTTCAGCCATTATACCTTGATGATTCTCCAAAGAATCGAAGATGGCTAGCTTCTTCTCCACGTGAAGATCTTTAGTACAAAACCACGGATCTTCTAACTGGTTCCCGGACTGTGAACTGATATCAGGGTGGGCTGATCTCACCAGTGCACTAGGACTTAAATAGAGAAGACAAAAATCCTTTTCCTCGGAGGAGAGAAAAATTCGACCACTACAGCAGTAGGGGGGCCAAAAATTTAAGAAAATAATTAAGTGTATTTTCTGTCTCCTTTATTCTCCTATTTATAATAAGTCACATATTGGGCCCAGGCAGGGATCTATGGAAGGCTTTGGATATGGGCTCCTCCAATTAGCTTTTTACTAATTAAATTAAACCCAATTTAATATAAGCTAAAAATTGGAATATTACGAGCAGCCACTACAGAAGTAATACTGCACTCCCCATCCAAATCCGAAATTATAAGTACTTCGGGTTTCCATTACTTTATATTTATTTCTCGCGCTTAAGATAGAAACATCCATTAATTAATTATTGTCTGCTACGGACTTAATTAATTAATATCTTTATTTATTCCAAGAGAGGACTCAGCAAGAAAATCTTATTTATTATTCATAGAGTAATTAAACTCCAACTAGCTAGGTTCCGAATAACAAAACTTTATTTCAAGCTTCTCTTGAGGATGTTATCAAACGAGACTCACCTCGCGCACGATTCAACGTAATAGCAATCCTAGCACCGCTAGGTATTAATCACCACTACCCAATATACCAGGCTTATTGGGTTACGAAAAACCCGCACCATTTGGTAAGTCAAAGTAGTGCATAATCAATACCGTATGCTCAATGCTAACGTACATTGATTGAGAAATAATTTACGAGACCTCGTCTTTCATTAGATATCATAAAGACTGTCTCGCTGTTAGATCCATTCAGTGCTATACCACACGAATGTCATCTTATTTCAGTAAGGCTTAAAAATAATCGGACTGACATTGCAACCTTTCACGATAGGTAGTCTAAGCCTATCTAGGTTGTGAAATTATTCTTTTTCTTTGTTTAGAACTGACCGTGTTACCTTAAAGTGAACGACGCCCACAACCGGTCTACTAAAACAAAGACTTAGACTTTGTTAAGTTACTTATACATTTAAATATGCAATAAACATCCATTAAATGTAAAACATAACAACATTATGACAAAAATAATCTGTTTATTCATTTGGAAAATAAAATAAGAGTTTTAACAGTATTCAATCACTCGAAAGGTGATTTCTAGTATACAAACTCTAACAATCTCCCACTTATACTCAAAACAGCTTTCGAGTATACAAAAAAAATGTGCACTACGTCTAATTCTCCCACTTATACTGAAAGCGAGTTGAGGTCTTGAGCGAGTCGAACTCCCATTCCTTCTATATGGCGCTCGAACGGTTTGACCGCCAATGCCTTAGTAAAAGGATCTGCCAAGTTGTTCTCTGACGCAATCTTGACCACTTGTATGTCTCCTCTCTGCACTATATCTCTGATGATATGATACTTCCTTTCAATGTGTTTGCTCGCTTTGTGAGCTCTTGGTTCCTTCGAATTTGCCGCAACACCAGAATTGTCACAATAAATGGTGATGCTCTTGGGCAGATTCGTAACCACACCTAAGTCCATAAGAAAGTTCTTGAGCCATACAGCCTCCTTTGCAGCCTCCGAAGCGGCCACATATTCGGCTTCCATGGTAGAGTCTGCAAGGCATTTCTGCTTTACACTCTTCCAAATTACGGCTCGACCTCCTAAGGTAAACACATAACCAGAAGTAGATTTCCTCGAGTCTTGATCAGCTTGAAAGTCTGAATCAGTATATCCCAAAGGACACAGCTCGCCTGCTTTGTAAACTAGAACATAGTCCTTAGTCCGTTTAAGGTACTTGAGTATGTTCTTTACTGCAGTCCAATGTCCTTGGCCCGGACTTGACTGATATCTTGCTACCATGCCAACAGCAAAGCAAATATCAGGCCTTATACAAAGCATAGCATACATGAGACTACCAACTACTGAAGCGTATGGTATCCTTCTCATCTCTGCTATCTCAGATGCAGTCTTAGGACACATCTCTTGAGATAAATGGATGCCATGTCTAAAAGGTAAGAAACCTTTCTTGGCATCTTGCATGCTAAAACGACTAAGTACAGTATCGATGTAGGGTTCTTGGGATAAGCACAACATCCTTTTCTCACGATCCCTAAGGACCTTGATACCTAGGATGTGTCCCGCATCTCTCATATCCTTCATCTTGAACTGGTTTGACAACCAAGTTCGAACTGATGACAACATCTTTTTATTGTTTCCAATTAGAAGAATGTCATCTACATATAAAACTAAGAACACCACATTCCCTTTTTCTACCTTCTTGTACACGCAGCTCTCGTTAGGGCATTTTTCGAATCCAAACTTATTAACAGTTTGATCGAAGCACTGGTTCCATGATCTAGATGCTTGCTTGAGGCCATAAATGGCCTTCTTAAGCTTCCAAACTATGTGCTCTTTGCCCTTCACGGCATAACCCTCGGGTTGTTCCATGTAGATGGTCTCCTCAAGACTACCGTTCAAGAACGCAGTCTTAACGTCCATCTGTCATACATCTCAATCCATATGAGCTGCTATAGACAACAGTATCCAGATCGATTTGAGCATGGCTACCGGGGAGAAGGTCTCGTCGTAGTCGACACCTTCCTTTTGGGTATACCCCTTAGCCACTAGTCTTGCCTTAAAGACTTTAACTCGTCCATCGGGTCCACGTTTACGCTTGTATATCCACTTACTCCCAATGGCAGTACAGCCATCGGGTAGGACGGACAAATCGTAGACGTCTTTGTCTATCATGGATTGTAGTTTCGAATCCATTGCTTTCACCCATTCACAATGATCGACATCTGTCTGCGCCTCTGCAAAATTCCAGGGATCTAGTACACTGCTGTCCGAGGAGTGATCCATAGATTCTCCCAAACCAATGTACCTTTCGGGCTCATGAGAGACCCCCCCACTACGGCGCGGTACTACAATATTAGGTGTAGAAGTTGAAGGTTCGGGAATTGGTTGTACTATAGGTACTTGTTCTTGGTTAATGGAACTTGTGACTGAAGTGAGCTCTTCAAGAGCTACCTCACTGCTGGGTTTATGATTCATAACAAAGTCTTCCTCTAAGAATGTCGCGTGAGTACTCACAATGACTTTCTTGTCTCGGAGACTATAGAATTCATAAGCTACGTGATCCCGATCAATCACTGCTCGGCGGTGGACAACCGGTGGAGGGCGAGGTACCGCCCGCTGTTCGACCCTTCGCATGTACCGCTCTAGCTCGCGGTTCATGTAGGCCTCCATAGTTTCGTTCATCTGCCCTTCGTTCTCCTCAGTATCCCTACCACTACCACCACTGCTACCACCCGTGTTACTCATCGCTCGATGTTGCTCTTGTACAGTGACTCAACTTTATTTTACCCAAATAATACCCGCAAGTGTACGGGTTTATCGTAGCAAATAGCAAGCAAGAGTATATCGTATCCCACAAAGACAATTAAGTGTAAACCTAAGTACCACGAACAAATTTCAACTACTATCCAGACGATCCAGATTTTTGGTTCGAAACTAACACTACTAAAAGCATATAAATCAAAGATTAAAAAGACAAAAACTTAAACAAGAGAACAAAGAAGCAAGTTGCAAACAGAGATGAAGAAATATGCAGAATTCAAGGATTCGATGCACAACTCATAGCCTAACCCAACTGACATTCAATTACCATTTAAAGTCTCCAGAATTGTTGAATCAATCACATAGATGAATTTAACCCTTTCCCAAGGTGAGAAATCCGCATATTAAGTGTAACAATTGAAGTCCCCTTCTAATTTTTAGACTTAACTCCCAACAGATCGATTAGATTAATGAACCCACTCAGAATCTCAACTCTCCCGAGTTTTTATTGAATTAAGGTGTGAATTATTCCTATTTCCAGATTAATTATTTCACCTCATGATTACTCTAAGAAACCCTACACTACCAATTGGTGATCAAGCAATTGACAGGAAAAAGCACAGGAATAAACCAAACAATTACAAGAGCTAGATAAAAACGAAATCAATTGGATTAAAACTATGAATTAATGCACTTTCACCAAGAATTCTACACAAAGGAAGTTTAGCTACTCATATTCATGGAAGAAAACAAGTCTAAACTAAAGAAAACAATGGAAAACATGATACGGAGTACAACTGGCGGAGGAATTGAAGCTTGAATCTTCAATCTTCTTCCAAGAGTGCTTGAGAGAGATGGGTTGTGTGTATCACGGCGGTAGAGAATGAGTAGAGTTGCCCTAACTTTTCTTTCTTATTCCCCTCTTTCAAAATCGCGTTTCACTTCAGAAAATCGCCAGAAATACGTACCCGGCCGGGTGGATTTATTGTACTAGAAAATCACCCGGCCGAGTGGGACTCTTTCGGTACTCTCTGGAATTGCGCAGGCCAAATTGTGCCACCCGGCTGGGTACAATTTTTGTACTGTAAAATCACTCGGCCGGGTGGGACTTCTTCCGAGCTCTCTGGAATTGCACAGGCTTTTAAATTCCACCCGGCCGGGTGGCTTTTCTGCACAAAACCTCACCCGGTCGGGTGAGACCCTCTTGCACCCCATTTTTGCCCAATTTGTCTAAAACACTCAACAAACACGTGAACTCCAAAACATATAGTAATTGGCTGGAAATAACCATTTTGAGCACAAAAACTCAACAATTAAGCATATCAACACGCCACAATGGCGGCCAGCGCATCGTCCAGTGCATCGGCTAGCCCACGTCGAATTTCTCGCCGATTCTCGGCTGGCTGGTTGCAATGGTTCGGCTAGCCGACCGGCTAACGACGCGGATCGGCTAGCCGCTATTGTGGATGCTCTTATCCATCCTCTATGGAGTATTTTATAATTTTGAAGATTTATTTTATATTCATTTCACTCATTTAACACAATATCTTATTCTTTGTTCCGAAGAAACACATCAACTTAAATGATACAGAGGAAGTGTAAAATATAGAAATTGTTGGAGGGACAATGGCCCCCCGCCCTAAACATGACTTCGCCACCGGACTCAATCCTCATTAAACGATAAATATGTTACTTACATATATCTATAAAAATTAATTTTATTATTTAATTATTTTAAGTTATCTATCAAAATTAGAAAAAAATTTCTTCACCGTTTTTCCTTTTTTTCTCTCTTAATTTTAGTAAATTTATTCCTCACCTTTTCTCCTTTTCTTCATCCTAATTTTATCAACGTCTTATTTTTCTTTTTATCACTTTTATTTAAGGCCATGTTTAGTTGGCGGGAAAGTAAATTTGGCAAGAAATATGATTCCTGGGAAAATGAATCCCGAAAATATGATTCCTAGTAACTTTACTTTCCTGTGTTTGGAAAATATCAAGATTTTAAATTTATATTTAATTTAAACACCAAATTAAAAATATATTTATTATTATTTTATTTATAAAAAGAATAATATTGTAAATTTTTTATTACATTATTAATTAAAAATAATAATAATTATATTATTATATTTATTATTACGATGGATAGTTTAAATATGGATTATCCATCATAATATATAATAATATAATTATAATTATAGTTACATGGAGTATTATAGTACTCATTTATTATAACAATAAATATAATAATTATTATATTATAATTTTAATATTTATGAATATTATAATTGAATAAATTTTATAAATTAAAATTGCACTATGACTTTATTGATTAATTTTTAATTTATAAAATAAAATATTAATTATTTATTATAAGATTTATATTATTTAATTATATTTTAATTATTTAATAAATTATTATTTTATTATGAATTATTATAAAATAAGTTATAATTATGATATTTTAATCATAGTTTTTTTATTATAGTGAAATTAAGTATGATTTATAATTTTAAATTATTTTAAAAACATTGTAATTATTATTATTATTATTATGATTATTATTATGTTATTATTATTATTATCATTATTATTAATAAAACTATACTATATTGCTTAAATATGTAAGAATCCTAAAACTGAGAAAAAGAATACCTAAGAAAAGTTAGGATTCAGAATGTTGGAAAGTTGTACTAACTTTCCTTGTTCTCGGATTCTGATTAAAAACCAAAACAAACACAGAAATTTAAAATTTAAAGAATTAGATTACTTTCCCAGACAAAATCCTGACAACCAAACATGGCCCAAATGGATATCACATTTCATGAAATATTCATTCTTTTGATAAGCAAGTTTAATTTGAATGTTTTGGGCCTGAGATTATTCGACCAGGAGGCCAATTTAGGTTATGAAAAATAAATTATGGTATCAATTAGCCCATTACCTGAAATGGATTTCAGAAAAATAACTTCTAATACCAAAATAGTTATTCTCAGATGAAGAAGATTGATTTTGTCATTTTTTAGACCCAATTTCCTCGATTACATGTCCTAATATTTTCAGCTTCGCCCGGCCCATAATTTGACAGTTGAACATGATACTAAAATAGGGCTGGTTTTGGTTACATCACCACATTTACACTAATGTATTCTCATTATAATAAAGATCATAACCCAAAATTTATAATTTAATTTAATTGACTTCTTAATCAACCAATCAAGTTCTCAAGGGGCAGGAAAAATCTATACATCCCTATAACTATAAGGTATTATTTCGAGTTGATTTCATATATGGTGTTTGTTTTGTACTTTGTTTTTAAAATAATTTGTTTCAATTTGAATTTCGTGTGACTGGTAATATTTATCAGAAAATCACATTCAAGTATGCATAAAATATCTCGAATAAATGAATTCATGATTCTGTCAAGAAGAAATATACGTTCCCTGCACTGCATAGCATCTTCTTCAGATAGCAGCAAAAGATCAGATATGGGGAATATAAGTATTTTTTATAGTTTAAATATTTTTAGATATGAATGTAGGGAAGGGATATAAGTACAATATTCCCGAAATAAATATCCATGCATCCCTTAAGAAATCAACACTACATTTGTACCATATAAGTCTATTTTTCAAAAATAATAGTAGTTTAAATGCATTATACATTTCTTTCCTATATTTTATTTGTAAGTAAACTATGCTTAACAAAAGAATTACTACTAGAATAACTTGATAACTTTTTCTTTCCTTTTGAGCAAACACCACACATTTCTCGATTGACAGAATTTAAGGCAGCTGGTTAAAAAGACTAATAAGTGGAAAATTAAATTTTTTTTAAGGTTAAAAATAAAAGAAAGCACCACAAATTGAAGATGACAAGACTAGACATCCCCATGCTTGTCGGGGCGTTGGGCCCCCAACCCACCTGCTCCTCTTCCCAGTTGCAGGCACAAATATATACACATTTATTTACAAAAAATAAGACTATATTCGCATTTAATTGTATGATAGAAATTCAATGAATTAGAGTAGTTGATGAAGAACAGTGGTTGGAAGTGTATATATATGTGGCTATATTCGATGAAAATATTTCCTAGACTGGTTGGAACTAGAATCCTTTGGTAATTAATTTAGATTGGTGAGAAATATTGATCTCAAACAAATAAAAATAATACTCCTCCGTATTAACATTAAAATGTCACTGTTACTAGAATGGATATGAATGTTAACCCACTATATATATCCACAATGTGCAATGATGGAAATACTAGGCAAAGTAAAAGACTAATGCAAATATAAAAGATTAGAAGAATCGTTTACATCCAACTCTTTATGTGGACTTTAATTCTAGATTAATAAGTAAATAATCTATGGCTCGATTATCATTGATTGATCTAGGCTGATTTTTTCTTTCTTTCTTGAATAGGCTCTAATTATAGTCTTGTTGATTATTTTAATCACACATCTTTTCTTCATTTCAACAATCCCCTGCAAATTGAGTACTAGGAGTAGTACTTAACTTGCAAGGATTTTCAGATTGATAAATACTCCCTCCGTCCCGGCTAAGATGACACATTGCTTAGCCGGCACGAGATTTTAGGAGTTATTAGTTAAAGTGTTTAATTGGAGAGAGAGAAGGTGGGTGTAAGTATTAAAGTAGAGAGATAAAGAAAGATGGTATTTTAATAGGAGTGAGAAAAAGTGGTTGAGTGTATCAATTGGAGAGAGAAAGTTACCAAAAAAGAAAACAAAAAAGGAAATGTGTCATCTTAGTTGGGACAAACTAAAAAGGAAAACGTATCATCTTAAGCGGGACGGAGGGAGTAGTTTATACTCATATTCAAGAGTTCTTCAACTTTCATTAATAATTTATTTCCGCATCATGGAGTTTTGGAGTTTTTTCATTCTTCAATGACAATTTAGGCTCATTTCAAGGAGTTTTTGCAAATCTATTGATAGTTCAGATTAAGGAGCTTATCAGTTTTTGGTTAATATATTTGACTTAGATCCTAGAGCCACTTTACTTTTCCTTTTGATAGTGTTTAGGAGCCCATCAAAACTACTTTTGCTCATATTTAGGAGCCAATCATTGACAGTTTAAGCTCGTCTCTAGGAATATTTCTTTTTTTCGTCGGCAATTTTGCTCTTGTTAAGGAGCTTCCAGTTGTTTTTAATCATTTTTATGGATGGTTAAAATCAATCAACTGTAGGTATTATAATGAACCAACTAAAGATTAATTATAAATAGCTAACTGTTCTGATAGTACTCTCTCTGTCCGTCATCAAATGTCCCATTTCACTTTTTCTGTCCGTCCGCTAATAAATGTTCAATTTCACTTTTACTATATTTGGTAAGTAGATCCTACATTGCTCTCATATTTTATTATAAAATTAATATATACAAGTAGACTCCAATTCCACCAATATTTCTACCCACTTTACATAAAAAGTTAAATAACTTTTTAAAACTCATGTTGGTTTAATATGGAACATTTAATCATGGATGGAGGGAGCATAATAAAATGGTAATACATAAAATAAATGTCTTTATTTATTAGTACTGTATATCATTATAAAGCTAGCTAGCTCGAGGAAGTTAACATCGATTTTTTTTTTTTTTTAAAGAATGTTAATATTGAATATGTGAAAAGTATAGTAGTGAATGGAGGGTTTTTAAGCTCTCCCAGCTCCCCTTCTGTAAATAGTGCACAATATTAATGAATGCACCATAAATTGAAGTAACAGACATTGGAAATTCAAGAGAATTATGCAGACAATTTAATTTGTCGACTTCTTAAAAAGCCTGCAGTTGATGTTAGGTTAATTTAAGTCACCCGCAACATTTGACAGTAACATAGTTTCGTGAAGAGTACATGCATGTTGTTGTCTGAACCTATAGTTGGTCACCAAATAATTAATAATTGGGCCACAAATATTTGTTGTGACTTCTATTTGACTGATTTAGAGGCTAGACAGATCATATTATTTCTGCAGATAAAGTGATAAATAATTAAAATAATGAATGATCCATCAGCAAATGTTTTCCGGGCACTGATTACTACAACTCACTAATAACACAAGAAACACACTAATCAAAAACTCAGGTGGAAATTTTGTTTTTACATTATTAGTTAATAACGTCATATAAATTCCAAATCACAATGGTATTATAGATTTCATAAATGCTAACTTTATATCAACTTTTCTATCAAACAAGAGCCTTCTCATCCGTATAAGGACAAACCCCAAGAGATAAAGAGTTGTAAGGTATCTTCACAAGTAACCGAAAAAGATTAAATCTAATGACTATTCGGTAGAGACAATGTTATAATTGAGTCATTCCACTCCTTATAATCCACTTAATTATAGAAGAGCCAGGATCATTATTTTATTATTGTGGGATAATAAAGGGTTTTGATGCCCCTACAATGTATGGGCCAGAATGATTATTGCACTTCCACACTTGCAACAAAGAAACTAATTACTGACTTGTCTCCGTTTTGATAACATATAAGAAAATGAATCACTTACCCCCTTATAAGGCTTTTTAAGATGGTGAATGACTCATTTCTACGTACAACATATATTACCAAAGGTAGGATTTGAAAAGAATTCTCTCGTTACTTCTTTTTATAAAAAATAACAAACTGAATTATATTAATGCAATGAAAATCCCATGGACATATATATTTTTCCAATAAAATTAATACTAGTAGGTCTGTTGAAATTATATTTGTAAAGTTACGTGTGTTGGATGTAGACATGCATGTAAAAGTGCAAATGTAGGATAGTAAATGATAGCATTGACAAAAAAACATAGGAGTAGGAAAATTGATTGAGAGGAAGCAAAGGGCATGCATGGGGAAATCTTTATAACTGTAGTGAAGGAGCAGTAGTAAAGAAAGATGGGTCAATGCCAATTCAAAGGCAAAAAGAATGAAGAGCCACCAAACAACTGCTTCACTAAATGAATTTCATCACATCACCATCATCTATTTATTAAATTTAGGACTACTACTATTAAATTTCATATCACTTAATTTATTCACTACTGTTAATTTTTTCTTAAAGTTTTATAAAAATAATTATAATTAAACGGTGCAGTACGTGAAAATCAGTGCAATGGTGATGATAAAAACATTTAACAGCGAAAACTGCTACTTGAAAGGCAGTACAAATGTGGTGTGTGGAATAGAGGTATTCTGGATTCAGACACGTGTCAGACGATCTGAGGTCTAGGTGGAGAGAGATAGAGTGAGTGAGTGAGTGAGTGATAAGGAGAGGTCACGGTCAATAGTCATTATCATATCCTTCACATGCATTTATGGAGTTGTCAAATCAGATGCGAAAATAAAAGAAATTGAATAAAATAAAAGAAATTACTTACATATTCAAAGCACCCCGACTTCCGTTATATGTCTGCCTACCCTAAGTCCCTAACCCCTAAACCGTGTGCAGCTGCTCCTTGACCGGTCACCAACCGTACTTTTTTGGATAAGACAACTACGTCAACATTTACATTTTCATAATCACATTCCTTAGGTTGAAATTAATTTTTTTTTATCTTTATATTTAATTATTCTTGGTCCCACTTAATTTATCTTTTTTTCATTTTTAATTTTTTAATTTATTTATATTAACTTCATTAAAATACTAAATTCATTAAAAAATTTAAATTTATACTCCCTCCGTCCCAAGTTACTTGAGTCGTATTTCTTTTTGGATTGTCCTAAGTTACTTGAGTCATTTATCTTTTTGGCTAAAAATAAAACATCTAATCACACATATTTTATTCATTCTTTTACTTTACTCTCTCTTCTTTCTCTACCTTATCCCCTCTTCTACTTTATTTAACTCACTAAACACATTTTTCTTAAATCTCGTGCCAAAAAGAAACGTATCAAGTAACGTGGGACGAAGGAGTAGTAAGTATTTGATTGAAATCCAAAAAGACATAATTGAAATCCTAGTAAGTACTCCCTCCGTCCCACTCAAGATGACCACATTCTTGAGTGGCAAGGGATTTTAGGAAGTGTTGTTAGGTGGAATAAAGTAGAGAAGAAAAAGGTTGTTGAATATTTTATTGAGAAGAAAGGAGAGAGGAGATTATTTCAAAAATTGGAAAATGGTCATATTGATTGGGACAAATAAAAAAGGAAATGTGGCTATCTTGAATGGGACAGGGGGAGTATTCGATTTGGTCTCTATTAATTGTCTCATTCTACTCATCGTTACTGCAAAACTAATTCTATATATATAAAAAAATGAGACTCGTATTTCACTAACTTTTTCCTCTCACTTACTTAACAAAATCACACAATTCATAAAGCTCGCATCGATAAAAAAAATGGAACAATTAATGAAAACCGGAGGAATAATTTGTTAATGAGAAAAATACTAAGTTACTATGAGAAGAGCAATAAGCTATCTAGAATGGATCATCTTGGATTACCGAACTTTATGTTCAGATAACTACTTATATCAAATGTAATAGTTTTGTGTTTATCTTTGATTGTATGATAGAGATAGAGCAGGAATGGTTCCATCCCAATGTCGCGTATTAGACCTAATGTTACTCTGTTTTAGATTTTGGGACACTCCACTTTTGGGAGCTAGGGTTCGATGTAACATGCGTTTTAGTAGTATATATGGGATGAGGGTTCGGCTAATTCTCCACCATGAGAGTGTTTGATTTTTTTTTAAAGCAATAAGCTATCTACAAGTATAAGGAAGATTTGTAGTATTAACTAGGGATGTCAATCGGGCTAGTCCATCGGGTTTCCGGCCAACCCTATTCGGATTGCGGGTCAATTGGGTGCGGGCTAATCGGACTGTGATTTTTTCGGGTTACAAGAGTTCAACCCTAACCCTAAAAGCTCGGGTTTCGGGCTAGCCCAACGGGCTAATCGGGTTGCTACCGATAAAATTAACATGCGTTCAATCCTATAAATAATAGTGAAAATTAGTTATATTTATAGAATGTAAAATATTTAATCATGATAAATTTGATATATATGCTTAAACTCAAATATAAACATGATCAAATACTAATATTTGAGATTTATGTAAAATAAAACATAAACATCAAGAAATTTTAAAGCATGTTTTAGAAATTTAAATATATATTTTTAGTGAATTTGAAGTTTCTAGTTTATATATCTATTATTATGTTAATAAAAATTTAACATATAATTTATATATTTAATATATAAAAATAAAAGTTATTTTTTAGTAATCTATATTATAAAATAACCAATGAAGTGTCGAATTAGAGTCAAACAAATAGAACGATAGAAATTTTATCGGGTTTCTGGGCCAGCCCATCGGGTTTATGGGTCTGGCCCTGACGGGTTGCGGGTTAATCAGGTGCGGGCTAATCGGGCTGTAATTTTATCGGGCTAGAAATTTTCAGCCCTAACCCTGTAAATTTGGCGGGCTATTCGGCCCGACCCACGGATTGCGGGCTACATTGACATCCCTAGTATTAACAAAGACTGAAAACCCTCAAAATTAATGTTTTATTGTCCAGCTAATTGATATTAAGAGTCTACCTATTTTTCGTGGGTGTCTTTTTCATTTATATGTTTGTAATTTATTACATAACAAAGTAAAAGGTAAAGCAAAAGAACAAAGACACGAAATTGTTAGTATTTTTTCCATAACCAAAGTCTATTTGCTAAATTGATCTCTCTCTCTCTCTCCACCCAAGTAATACTTAATAATCTTTTGTTTAAAGCCACAAACCCAAAAGTATGTAAAATGACGTCCACATCGAAAAGATGAAGAAGATAACAAATTGTGATTTTGTGCATAAATTAACCTATACCAGATTCGTAATACATTTCCACCTAGTATAACATTTCAACTTTCCTTTTCCTAATTAGGAAACTATAGGCGACCAGGTTAATTAAATATCAATACATTTAAACTATGCATCAAAGAAATGATTGCAGACCCTACATGTGACAACTTGATTTAGTTTATATTATTCCTATCTACAAATGCAAATATCACACTAAGACTTGTGGAGACAACTTGATTTAGTTTATATTATTCCTATCTACAAATGCAAATATCACACTAAGACTTGTGGAGAGAATATTTATATTAATGTGATCTTTTTTTTTTTAAAAGAAAATGTGATATATTTTTGTAGAATAACTAAAAAAAAAAGTATAACATCTATTTTGTTTCATTATCTATTTTCTTATAATTTTTTATTAAATGTTGACCCTTACATTAATTTATTTGTTTTATTAGATTATTTTCAATTTTTTGTTTTATTAGCTTCTTATACTAATTCATTTTTATTTACTCCCTCCGTCTCCAAAAAATATGCACTTTGGATTCAACACGAGTTTTAATGTAAATTTGATAAAGTAAGAGAGATGTAGAGAGAAAAAGTAGTAATTAAAGTATTGTTAGTGGAGAATAGGTCCCACCTTATAAGACTTTCCAAAATTAGAAAGTGCATATTCTTGTGGGACGGACTAAAAACGAAAAAATGCATATTCTTGTAGGACGGAAGGAGTATGAGATACTTTGCTTGAATCTTTATTTAACGTACTATATATATAATCTAAATATTGATCTTTTTATAGTATTACTTGATTTACTTTCTTTCTTTATTTATTTTGAAAGTAATCCAATTACAATATCAATTGAATCATTTAAAAATAATATATATATAGAGAGAGAAATATATATATATAAGTTGATAACGAGAATATCAATAAAATTTTAATTATTTTAATGATTTTTGAGTCGATACTAGAGCAAATTAGTTTCAAAATAAATATGAGAAAGAAAGAATAAATCAGTGACACGAGAAAAGTTAATGAAATTATGAAGTTCATTAAATACATATCCAACCAATTTAAAAATAGTATTATAAAAACTTTTTATATCAAAATACATTAGTATAATGATTTAATGAAACAAAATAATTGTAAAGAATTTAATAAAACAAAATGCATTGATACAAAAGATTTAATAATCCAAAAGGACCTAATAAATAAAAAGTATTAGTACAAATATCTCCAAATGTATTTTGTCGAAATCAATTTGAATTATCATTTAGTGACTTCCATTAAGTATTATTTAGTTGTGTAGACTCTTACAGAAGATTAGTAAAAACTGGTTATGATGCGTTGGCCATCAAATTATACATATATCTACAATGTATTATGATATAATTTTTATTCAAAATTAAGTAGTATGATATTCCTTCCGTCCCATTAAAGATGTCCATCTTTCCTTTTTAGTTTATCTAATTTAAGATGTCCATTTTCTATATTTATAATTAAATCCCTTTTTCCTCTCTACTCATCAAAATATTCAATCATTTTTTCCACTCCACAAATAATTAATCCAATTAAAACTTCGTGTCACTCAAGAATGTGGTCATCTTGAGTAGGACGGAAGGAGTAATAAAATAAATATATACTCCATCCATTCCACAGTAGTGAAGACATTTCTTTTTGGCACGAAAATTAAGAAAATGATGTGTAATGTATTACAGTAAATAAAAAAAGAAAGAGAGAATTAAGTAAGAGATGTGGAAAAATAAGTGAGAAAAAATATATTGACTTTTACTAAAAAGAAAAATGACTTTACTACTATGGAATGTAGCAAAATGACAAAATGACTCCACTACCGTAGAATGAGAGTACTATAGTAGTATAAAGTAAATCTATAATATGTGTTTTTATTATAAAATAGTATGAGGCTACAGTGTAATAATAAAATAAATGTATATGTATATGTATATGTATATGTATATGTATATGTATATGTATATATGGAGTATAACAGAGCATAAACTAAATTTTTATGTTTAAATAGACGATAACCAATTATTGTTTTACTTTTAATACAGTAGCCTCTCATTTTGTTTGAAGATGCAGTGTGACCATTATTCTTTTGCGATTGAGAATTCATGGAAAACAACGTTGCATATGCTTTCTGGTTTGTTATACTCCCTCGATCCCCTATTACATCTCCTATTACTCCACTTTTATCATTTTCATCTGTCATCTATTAATTATTTATTTTTACTTTTTTATTATAAATAGTAAGTAGATATAGTCCACTAACTTTCCATTCATATGTTGTTATAAAACTAATATACAAAATTGAGACTCGTATTTTACTAATTTTTTAATTAACTTTTCTTTATAATTTTTAAAATTCGTGTCAAAATCAAAGTGGACAATTATTAAAGGACGGGAAATCCTAGAATCATATACCATCTATAAATTACAGTATATTTTTGTGGGGAGTATATTGACAAGCCCAATACTCACTCTAATTCTATGAGTAATTAATTGCAATTGATTGTCACCTCACCTCAATCGATTTATATGTGTAGAAATATTAAAAAATGTCACCTCACCATATTTGACTTATTTGTGCTGCAATATTAAAAATGTCATGCAATCCTGGGCCAATAGATTTGGTGATCCAATTAGTCTCATATCAAATAATTTTTACCATGACCAACTACAACGAAATTGTCAAACCCCATTGTGTCAGTGTATGGGACATCATTTCATCAGGTCAAACATGGTCGACCTTCCATTTAAATGTGCTGCATATTGGGATAATTTTTTCGTAAAAAAGCCTCAAATTCGGTTGGTATTAATTTCCCAACTTTCATGATCCTCCAATAAATGGAGATTACTTTGAATTTGACTTTTGCATCGATTCCATTATTACATATTTTCGCCTTCCATGAAAATAGTCTTATATTTTTATTTTAAGATGTACATGAAAGATAGATTTATTCAAAATTGACAAGTTTCTATCAAATTATTATTACTCCTACTATTTTATCTATGTTTACTCTTTCTCTTTTATACTTTGCCTACTTTTCCTTCTTCCCTTTTTCAGTTTATCAAGTCCTCATTAAAATTTATATTGTCCACCTATAAGACTATATTTAGTGGATGAATGGAGTATATGATTTATACATATTCTTCGATCTCCAATACTATCTACCTTTGCAATTTATTAGTTATGATGCTATAAGGGATTCTTATTAAACTATATACTCAAAACACAAGAATTGGAAAAAAAAAATATTTAGATTAATTACTATACCTTATAGCTAGATATCCATATCAATCATGTATAGATATCTAATAGGATTAGAATTATGTCTTCCCCACTCTCTGTATAAAGGGAACATAATACATGATGTATGGAATAACCAAGCATAATATAGTGTAGCCTTTATAATTCTTCGAGTATTTATGTTAATATTAGTCTTTTACTTCCTCCGTTCCATAGTAATAGAGGCTCATTTTGCACACTCGTTTTGAAAAAATAATTATAAATAGTTAAAATGGAGAAAAAGTAGAGTAAGAGAGAGAATAATGTAGAGAAGAGTCTTATCTATAATATTCTCTCTCTTACTTTACTTTTTCTCAACTTTAACTATTTATAATTATTTTTTCAAAACGAGTGCGCAAAATGAAATGTCTCTATTACTATGGAACGGAGGGAGTATATATTATCCTCATTGTATTGTCTATCATTGTTTTAGAGCATCTAATGATCAATCATTAATCGTTAGTTCGTTCATTGTTACACCTAGTTTATCGTACCGAAAGTCTATATGAAGTTGATATCTTGAATGGTTCATGCAAAGTCTCTTGAAGAGGAATAATTAATCTACCGCCGTGGAAAAATTTCGAGAGGTTGTGAGTGCTTTGTATCGTGTAAAAACTTAATTTCTATTAGTGAGAAAAATATTTATTTCAATTCACACTATGTGTTTCACTTTAATAGATAGTGGCCGTTTTATATAATTAAATCATCCAAAAGTACAAGTCTAAGTATTCTGTATTATAAATTGAGTAGTGTAACATGTCATCACAGTAGATGACTCAGTTAATTCCTTATAGAAGTAAAACAGTTTCACAACACGGCTTTGGCTACCTACATGAAAGGTTGCAGTTTAAGTCCGAAAGTTTTCCTTACCTTGAAAAAAACTAACGACACTAGTGTGGTACAACATTAAATGGATCTTAAGTACCAATAAGTCTTTAATGCTATCTACTAAAAGAAGAAATTTGGTGAATAATATTTCTCAATCTTTGTAGATAACATTGATCATACGTTATTTGTTTTATAGACTATTTAGATTTATCAAAGAGGTGTGAGTTTTCAGTAACCCAGTAAACATGATATCTAAAGTTGTGGTAATTAATGACTAGAGGAAGTTAGTTTTGATACCATCATAGGAGCTAAGGATGAGGAGCAAGTGATCCCAAACCCGTTAAAGTCCTTTGGAGGACCTACAACACGCTCGTTGTCCAAGAAGGAGCTCGAGAGCCTATCCGTGCAAGTCAAGAGGGACGAAGAGGAAGCAAGGATGAAGCTTGGCAAATGAAGCCAAGTTTAGATGATGTCGAATCTCGAGAAGGGAAGGGAGGACAACAGGTTGGAGCGGACCGCTCAAGAATAGGGTAGCCAAAGAGGGAACAAGGCGGACCGCTCCGAACCAACGCCGAAGTGGAGCGGCCTGCTCTGGATAGAGAGAGATAAGTTTGGAGTCCAGGGAGTTCGAGCAGACCGCACCAAACCTACACCGAAGTGGAGTGGCCTGCTCAGAAAGGTAGTCGAACATAGGGGTGGCAAATCGTGTGTGTTGAGTTGTTATCGAGTCAACATGATAACGACCCGACCCAATAAGGACAAATGCGAACAGGACCTGTTAAGAAAACTCCAAACCAGAACACGAACCCGACCTGCTACCCTCAAACCCGAACGCGACACGAACCTGACACGAACCCATTAATGACACTAACCACCTTGTGTCAATACGACACGACAACCCATGTACATGACACGACACTATAACAACACCACCTGATAACACGGTTAGAACATGTTAACACGATAAGAACCTGATAATAATTGTTCTTGATTAACAAAAGTGACAAAATGTTGAATCTGATCATTAAGAGTCTAATTAAAAATCCAAAATTTGATTACACAATCTAATATGATGAACAATAACATCAATATATTCATAGCAACAAAATAAAAAAAAATATCATTTTTAAAATACTAAATATTAATAGTAATATTATAGTATATTATTTTTTAACGGGTAATATGAACACAACATGAAATTTTCGTGTTCTTAACGGGTCGACCCGATAAGGACACGAACCCAATAAGCTTTGACCCAAATCCACTAATTTCGTGCGGATTCGTGTCGGATTATTGTGTTAAGCCAAAAATTTCCAACCCTAGTCGAACAGTAGGGGAGTGTAGAGAGATCAAGCGGACCGCTCAGAGAAAAAAAAAATCATATCAGTTTTGTTATTGCACTGAATCGTGTGCCTGCATACTATTCTATCCGTCTCACTTTAGCAATCTCGTTGACTTTTTTGCACTTGTTTTATAAATCTTCTCTACATTATTCCATCTGTTACTTTATCATTTATTCACTTTAACTATTATTATCATTGTTTATAAAACAAGTGCAAAAAAGTCAACGGAACTGCTAAAGTGGGATGAATGGAGTATTATTCAAGAAATCCGTTCGGTTTGGATTTAATTAAATTATTTGTCTATAGTGGACTTTGGATTAATTAATGGGTGTTGTTATCTTAGACACAAGAAGTAACTTATTAAAGAGGTAACTCGGGTTGTTTGTAGCCTTAGATTGGACGAACTGGACCACTATTTGAAAAAAAAGAATTAATTAAATTATTTGTCTATGGTAGACTTTGGATTAATTAATGATGTTGTTATCTTAGACACGAGAAGTAACTTATTAAGGAGTTAACTTGGGTTGTATGTAATCTTAGATTGGGCGACGGTTAATATTTCTTCTATGGTGGTACAAGATAATATTCCTCTGGGGTTGGATAAAATTAAGGGTTATAATTTTAATGAAAAAAGTTAAAAGGGGAGCCCAGTCCAAGTTTCCAAAGACACCTAACCTAGCCTAACAACAAAACTCTAACAAAAGGAGATGAAGGAATACAAAAAACCAAAGTCTCCAAAAGATTGTTGCCTGATTCTTGTGTTCATATTTTGCTCTCTCCAATAATAGAGGAATTGATTTTTGCCTTGTTATTGTGTTTATATTGTGCTCTTCTCTTTCAAGATTAGTCCTTTGTTTCTGTCAAGCTTCTCCAACAAGAAAGTCAAATCTAGAGTGTGGGAAATAGTTAGAAGATCTGAGACCTAACATTCAAACACGACACATGGACAAATAGCGAGCCACTTCGATTCTTTGGAAAATCATCAAGTAAGATTTAATTCCGTAAATTTGATTTGTTATGTGAAACTAAACGCGCAATCAACAAGTTCTTATGTGTTCTTAATGCGTATTGAATTGATCCATATAATAAGCTAAATTGATAATATTGTGAATTTATTTAAATTACAATTTTCGTTATGGAAACCCAACAATTATGATAAGTCTCGTTTTAGTCCTTGGTTACTGGTCAGGATAACGCGCTTAATTGGATAATATCTGCAAAATAGTTGCTATAGTGTGCAAGGTGGGGTACTAGTCAGGAGGAAAGGGTCGGAAAAGATTCAAGTGAAAATAACGCCAAAAGGGTGTTATAAATGATCACAAGATGGAGCAGATTGCTATAAATGATCATCTATCTAGAAGGGGCAGAATTGTCAACTCAAGAGAATGAGCAACCTTAGGAAATTCTCTTAGCTTAGCGTAGCTAGTGTTACTTGAAGTTGCCGACCACCTGTCGGGAGAGGGAGTCTACCATCCGTCCAGTCAGTCCACCACTGCAGTTACAGAATTTCATCCAGCTTACGAGGAGCACAACACCCCTTTATATGCTTTCTTTAATGCTTTCTTAGTTTAAATACTTGTTTCTTAGTTTTAATGACTTGGATTTCATTAGCTAATTAGTTAAAACATCTTTTGGTTTGAATATCTTGAGAGCAATGAAGTTTATTATGGTTTTATGTTGTGTTTCAGCTTACTTATCCTTTCTTTCAGCCTAGTTAGACAGATCTAGCCGTTATACGTTGTTTTTTGTTAGCCAAGCATTTGGATTTGCCTTAGTTAAGTTAGATCTAGTGTTTCTTCAAGTTTTTAAAGGTTTCAATTGGTCGTATTTTCTGAAAAATGCATAGATCTGAGTTTTCCGCCACCTTGCATGCTGATCTGTTTGCACGCTTGTTGCTTCCTGCTAGACCAGTTGCATTAGTTTAATCTATCGCCTAGACCAGTTGCACGCTTGTTGCTTTCCGCCAAGGCATTGGAAAATAATCAAACCAGCAGCACATCAAACCAATCAAATTTCATCAAAGGGCATGCTCACATGAACAATAAAAGCTCTCAGTATAATTTCATCAGAGGGCCATGAAAAATAATCGAACACCACAAGTAAATAATAAACACAGTGGGAAAAATTATACTATAATAGAGGAGTGATTAAACCTCCAAACCTAAACTGGGAGTGGTTGGATCACAGGACCACTAAACCCCTCGGAAACCCAGAAACATCCCAACTCAACATAACCTCAAAACCCTAAATTGGGGGTGGCCAAATCGTAAAAACACCAAACCCCTCGGAAGCCCAGAAACATGTAAACCAAACATAAGCTTCTCTACATTATTCTCTCTCTAATTTTACTTTTTCTTCACTTTAACTATTTATTAGTATTATTATTCTAAAATGAGTGTAGAAAATAAAACACTTATATTAACATGGAACGAAGGGAGTATTTTTTGCGAAATGAACATTTTTTCTCTTTTGAAATATCTACCAATATGTACTATTATAATATTTGCAAAATTAAAAGTTAGGAATTAAAAAACAATAGTTTTAAACATATAGTATATGGCATAATACGATAGACTTCCCCTAAAAAAGAGTATTTTTTCAATTTTTACTTTGTAAAAAAAGGAGCAATTTTTACTATGAATAATTATTCTCTCTAAAATTTTATTGTGAATCTATTAATAACTAATGATATTTTCAAGAATAAAATTAATTACATATTTTTTAAAATAATAATAAATTATTAAGAATAATTGTAGTAGTACAATTTTTTCCTACAATTACAAATAGGGTCAAATTATTCTTAGATGTATGTATGTAACTAATTATACTTCTAATTCAAAATAATTTGATCTTATTCTATTCGATACAATTTTTCATTATTCTAAAAACATAGCTATGTCATTAGTGATATGTATTGTTCTTTAATCATTATCATGCATCAAACTCTTATATAAGCATCATTTACGACCTTTTTAGGCGTAAGCATCATTTAAGACTTAATATTATCTCAATGATAGTTCGACTATCATTGGAGGAGGAACGAAACCATTATTAATATTTCTTTTAGGAAAAATAAGACCGTTACTGAAAATATACCTAAACTAAATACTTCTTATATATTTTTCTATCATAAAATATTACATATTCGCTTCTTAGAGTTGACTAGCCGACGATTCTATTCTGTTGACAAAAGTTGCAATATATAATAATAGTAATAAAATAAAATTACTTCTTTCAGGAAATTTTTTATTATCATAGTATTAAGTTAAATCCAATGATAGGATGTCCGAACAATCTTAGAATATGACATGAGCTAATTAAATACCTCATTTTTTACGGTAAATTTAAATACTTTAATAATTTCTCCAAAATCAATAGTAGATTAAGTAGGTGAGAGTATTTTCAATTTCCTTGTAGCTTTCATTTTAATTGTTGCTTTTTAAGTAACACTGATATATTCTAAAATTAGTTCCAACTCAAATTTTATACACGAATTAACATGTGTAATTAATGACAAATTTCATAAAAGGAAGGCTATCGACGGTGCATTTAAGAAATATAAAAGGAAAGGCAGTGATAAACTCCAAGAAAAATCATTAATCAGGAGCACTAATGTGTAATTAGAAACATGGTTAGACCTAATTAATTTAATGTCATATGTTTCCATATATTTAAATGTGTAATTAGGCCCGAAATGAAGGACCAAGTTAATGAATAAAAAAAAGTGAAGAATATTAATCTGAGCCGCCCAAAGTAGCCATTTGTATTACTACTCACATCATAGTCTCTCTCTAGAAATATCTCACCACATAGGTAGAGTGAAAGAGAGAAACAAATAAGCACAGCACAGTAGATCATCAATCAACAGAGTTGAATTGAATTGAAGAAGAGGAATCATTAGAACAAGCAAGCTCCTCGACCTCGATCTATCTCCCTCTCTCACTTCAGATATATACATACATACATATATATATCCATCCATCCATCAATCTGCTGCACAGAAAAAGCAAAAAAAAGAAAACAATGAGCCCAGAAGAGTCGTTAAGATCTCTCTCTCTAGACTACCTGAATCTGCTGATCAACGGGCAGGCCTTCAGCGACGTCACCTTCAGCGTGGAGGGGCGTATGGTCCACGCGCACCGTTGCATTCTGGCTGCCCGGAGCCTCTTCTTCCGCAAGTTCTTCTGCGGGCCCGATGCGCAGGACCCGCTCCGGATGGGCCCCGGCCCAGCCTCCTCTCCTCGAGGGCCTGGCCCGGCTGTCATACCGGTGAACTCGGTGGGATATGAGGTTTTTCTCCTCATGCTTCAGTTCTTGTACAGCGGGCAGGTCTCGATTGTACCTCAGAAACACGAGCCGCGCCCCAATTGCGGCGAGCGCGGCTGCTGGCACACGCATTGCACCTCCGCCGTCGATCTCGCCCTCGACACCCTCGCCGCCGCTAGATCTTTCGGCGTCGAACAGCTCGCTTTGCTTACCCAGGTTTTGATTTTTCTTTTTTTTCTTTTTTATTTTAAAAATACGAGTAGAATATATTTATTGGTTGCACTGTTTATCAGCAGTGTTGAAATTTTTGAATGCGGTAGCTAGTAATTGTCGAGGGCGTTGGAAATTGGATCCTTAAAATAAAATTTAGTGATGCGAGTGGGGAGAAGAATTTCTGTTATTTCTTGCTCAAATCCATGATTGAATTAATTGTATCCTCAAATCTACTGCTTTCGGAAGAATCCACGTTTAATGAATTCACCTTCTTCTTTTCAAATTTCTTGATTTCATGTGCTTTTGTTGAATGGATTTTGCCCAACTTTCTGATCCTTCACTGCAAAGTTTCTACATTTGGCTCTCTCTATCTCTAGTCTTGTCTCTCCACAGTGATCACATTAATTATTCATTTCTCCCCACACAACCTAGCTTTTCCCCATTTGGTTTTTTAGTTGAAAAGCAAACCAAAACCTTTAATGCCAATATTGAAATCAAACTACATAATAAAATTGTTTTTGAAATTAAATAAAATGTGCAGAAACAATTGGCTAGCATGGTGGAGAAGGCCTCAATTGAGGATGTGATGAAGGTCCTAATCGCTTCTAGAAAGCAGGAAATGCACCAGCTATGGACCACCTGCTCCCACCTCGTCGGCAAATCCGGGCTCCCACCGGAGGTCCTCGCAAAGCACCTCCCCATCGACGTGGTAGCCAAGATCGAGGAGCTCCGGCTCAAATCCTCGCTGGCGCGGCGCTCCCTAATGCCGCACCAGCACCACCAGCAGCACGACCACCTCGGGGAGCACCTCGACGACCAGAAGATCCGCCGCATGCGCCGCGCCCTCGACTCGTCCGACGTGGAGCTCGTGAAGCTGATGGTGATGGGAGAAGGCCTCAATCTGGACGAGGCATTAGCCTTGCATTACGCGGTCGAAAATTGCAGCCGCGAGGTCGTCAAGGCGCTGCTGGAGCTCGGCGCCGCCGACGTGAATTACCCGGCGGGCCCCGCCGGGAAGACGCCGCTGCACGTGGCGGCCGACATGGTGTCGCCGGACATGGTGGCGGTGCTGCTCGACCACCACGCCGACCCCAATGTGAGGACGGTCGATGGGATCACGCCCCTTGACGTCCTCCGAACCCTAACATCGGATTTCCTCTTCAAGGGGGCCGTCCCGGGGCTCACTCACATCGAGCCGAACAAGCTCAGGCTTTGCCTCGAGCTTGTTCAGTCGGCCGCGATGGTTATATCAAGGGAGGAGGGGAATGTGGAGGAAGGGACGGGGGCGTCTGCCTCCATATACCCCCCGATGAGTGGCCGGGATCAGAATCTTGATTCGAGAATGGTGTATTTGAAGATGAGTGAAGGGGAGGAGACTAGCAGCCATGGAAGCCAAAGAGAAGCAGCTATCAATAGACATGATGCTTCTTCAATGTATCATCATCAGCATCAGTACTGAAAACAATCATAATTCTCTCTCTTGGGGTATGTATGCTCTTGTCTTTTGTTTCCAATATATGACTAATTAGTTGAATGAAATCAATTCCTTTCTCTCATTTCATGGGATGAGGTTTTAGTTGAGTAGTAATATGGATTTTGTCTGCTGTGTCTGTCACTTCTGTTTTTTATTTTCTTTGATGAATTGGATTTAGGCATTAACATGATATACAATGATAAGAAGTTGAGAGATGGGGACAAGTTCAGTACCAGTATCCAAGTTCTTTGCTGTGATGGATGGAGGACACAGGTCAATCTTTTCAACCTGTCAATCCATTTTGTTTCATGGCTACATTTTCAATAAATAAATTTAATTAAATAATATACACACATTATCTATCAAATATGCATGGAATCGATTATTGAATTCAATCATTGTTTAGAAACTGATATATATTATTTTATTGTAGCTAACCTTACCCTCAATTATATTCTAGTTTATATACGAATTTATTGTCTGTTTTTATTCCATTCAATATTATAATCATGATAATTTTTTTCCAAGAATGGATGTTTTGGTTTCTAGTAGTGATGGTGGGGTATTGGTCTTTTGGGACTTTGTTGGGGCATTAGACTTTGTTTAAAACAAATTAATAATTAGAAAGAAGAAAAACAAAAGAGCAGAATTTTTTATAATGAGGGAGGTGAGCTGTCTCTTCCTTTTCTCACTTCTTCTATGTATGATTTAATAATTATGCATATTTATATTACAATTTGTGTGAGTGTGTATACATATATTATAATGCATTTATATTGGGTGATGAGAGGTTTGATTGGAATTTTTGTGGATTTTAAGAGGGGCATCATTTAGCTTTAGACAAATTGATTGGTTGTCTAGCATGAATGCAACATTGAGTGTGACATAACAAAGCAATTTATTTTAGTTGGTAAATCGTGATTTTGGATTCCTTCCATATTTGATCCCCCTTTTGTCTCCACTTTGACTTGTTTGGGGCTCAGCCAAAAAATTATAGCATGATAAGAAATTATTTTATGAAACCCTAGATAGATATTTCAACGATTTTTGCCTTAGAATACTTGTTGATTCTAACTAATAAATTGCCACCAAGCTTATTACTAGAGACTTGTTTCACAAATAACTCATTGCATCGGTATAAATTTAAGTTTGGAATAAAATATAAGGTAATATTGAATTAACATTGAATTTCGAATATCGTATTAATTCTTGTTACCCCTAAATTAATTTGCTCTATCTCTAATTTGTTTATTTTTGGGATTGATATTGACTAGGGCAAATTGCAGAGCTGTTTCATGCATTCTGGAAATAATGTAACAATTTTATTTTTATTTTTTTTTATATAATCCTATTCTACACGTTTGATAGTTTGAACGCCCCCCTAATATTGTCTTTTGAATTAATTTAGTGATGAGATTCTAATGATGGGATAAACAAACACACTCCGTTTTCACTTATTCCATGATTAATTATTTTTCAAATAGTATTATTTAAGTTTCTTCACTTGACACTACCTTCTTGAGTTCACAAACAGTATATGTTGTTTTATCAGATAGTATTAATAAATGGTTCAGTTCGTGAAATCGCTTTTGCTCCCGTGTGAATATTCCAAAAGTTAAAATGAAAAATATTTCCATTTTGCTTATGTCCGTTTGGTATTATGGAATTGAGGATGTGAAATTGGATACCTCAATTTTAATTCAACGTTTAGTACTATAAAATATTTGGAATTGAATTACAATTTCAAATCATCTCGATTTCACATTTTAAATTTCATATCTAAAGTAGATATTTGAAATTTCATACTCATATATATAACTATAAAATTAGACATATTCACACATTCCACACACACAGAGTGTTCATACACCCACACGATACACATACATAGAGTGCACACACTCACGCAATACATACACAACGCAATTTGTGTGTGTGCAATGTGTGATCTATGTATTGAGTGTGTGTGTGTCTATGTGTGTTCAGTGAGTGTGTCTAGTGAGTGTATTATGTGTGTGGTTGCATGGAGTGTGTGTATTGTATGTGTGATTACATGTAGTGTGTCTATTCAATGAGTGTGTAATTCTTTAAATCAAATTATCTTCATTTTATAACCAAACAATGAATCTGAAATTGAATTAAAATTCAGTTCCTTCAAATTCAATTCTATAGAATATCAATTCAATTCTAATTTCATATATCCAACGGACCCTTAATTTAAGTATTTTTCATTCTTATTCATTTTTGTGTGTATGTATTTGTTTAATACAGCTAAAGGAAATTGTTGTTTTCTGGTTGTAGATGTGTACGTATTATTGATCTTCTTATTTCTTTGAACGGGATTATATAGACCGAAATCATACTAGTACTATTACCTAGTAAATGTGACACAGTACTTTTAAAAACCTAGTAAATGTGATACTCTTTTTTGGAGATGTTATACTTTGTGTTTACAATTTGAACTTTGCATCATTAAAAGATGTATTTTTATTCGTAACTAACTGATTCCCATCCATACATAAACCTCTGATCAGTTTGACAAGAGGCATATGTGGGTTCTTTGTTTGTTAGAAGAATATAGTAGAATATAGATTCTTCAAATGGAAACTTTTTGCTAGTAATTTGCAAAATTGGTAAAAATGAATAGCCAAAACTGGTTTTTAAAAAAAATGTAAGTGAAACTCATTTTTTAAAACGCATTACGCCTATGCATTTCAAAACAAATTTTACTTGCACGTTTTATACTTAAGTAAAATTTGAGCAAAAGTACTACTATGACATAACTGCTCAATTGGCTAAGGATGGCGCTTGTTTTCTTAAGGACATGGTTTCAAATCCCTCCTCCACAATTCCTAACCATATTAATTATGATTTTATTTTCTTGGATTTTAATTTGTTTTTAAAAACGAGAAGGTGAAATGCAATAATAAAAGCATGTTTTGGCTACATGTTTTTACCAATTCTACAAATTAAAAAAAATCGGCTTACGTGGGGATGTTTTGAAAAATTTATAAAAAATGAAATAGTACTCCCCCTCTGTGTTCGAGGTAGTTTAGTCTTTTTTGTTATGATAAAAAACTTCATTCTATCCTACTTTATTCTCCTATACTACACTTTAATTTTTAAATATTAATTTCTTAAATTTTATGCTAAAAAAATATCTCAACTAAGGAACGAAGAGAATATATGTGAAGAAATTTGAGATGGTAATTTGCCCCAAATAGTGATAAGGTTGATCCGCCATTATTCGGGATGGAATATCAAATTTTTATTTTTTATAAATATTTTTTTGGTGATGGTTCCACAGTGACGAACTGATTTCTTAATGTGAGAATGAAGTTGCAAATATTGTCATTGAGTTTAAAATTTTAAATTTAATTGAATATAAATCATGCAAATGAAAAATTTAAGTAAATTTGTGGTAAATGTTACTTAACATAAAGTAGTTAAGCAACTGAAACACTGATTTTTTTAAAAAAAAAATAAATATATAAAGCTATATCTAACCAATTATCTACACATATTTACATTTTTTTTTTCTGTTTAGACCCTTTTACCATTTAAAAAGAAAGGGATACTAATATACTATTTATAAGTTCATGAGGAAATAAGATACTAGTATTAGATTATTGCATTTTCCTGAATAAAATAATGAGGAAATAAGAGAGAGAGAGAGAGAGAGAGAGAGAGAGAGAGAGTTTGGATGAAAAGCTTATAAACAATCCCATATTATGCTAAATTAAAAAAAATAAAGACTAGACTTCGTTCAATCAATAATAATGCTGTTGTGATTTAAATAAATCGTGTAGGCCACGCAGAAATAATTTTGGTGGAATAATTACAAGGAAAGGGGCCATCATAATTTATTTTATTGACAGGTTTTTCAATATTGGAGATTATGACCGAAACCAAAATAAACTAATCTGGTGATTCGTTTGATATTGATGATTTCAACTCGTTTTAAGTTGAGATATTCTATAGCCTTAAGAAATAAAATAAATATCACTCTTAATTTATTTATAATGTAAATAAAATAAAATTTATCAATGTACTTTTTTTATGAGCTGTATCAGTTTATATCAGAACGGGCCAAGCCTGATATTTTTAGGCCTATAGATCAGAATGGCCCAACTATTGCAGTCCCCACTAACGTTTAAAAATATTACTACTACTACTTGTAGGAAAAAAATAATGTGTCACGTAATAATTTGCAAGAATAAAATTAGATTGAAAAAATAGCTCATACTACATGGTTCTAATAATCGGCCTTCTGTTCGAAAACTAGTTAACTAAGAATCTAAGATTAACTGTAATCAGATCTTTTGCAATTTTCTAGCGTTACATTCATTTGTACGGCAAAATTGCTAAAAAAATTATACTCCCTTCTGGCCTTCTCCATCCTCGTTACATATCCACTTTTTTTTAGCACGACTTTTTTTAAATTATAAAGGAAAATAAGTTCAGAAAGTTAAGGAAACATGAATCTCACTTTTATAAGTATAATAAGTGATCTCACTTTTATAAGTATAATAAGTGAGTGGAATGGAAGATCTACTTATCATTAGTAAAAATGTTTCTTTGGTTACTTTTGCACAATGGAGTTTATTCTTTAATATTTGTTAATTGCGTTTATTGCGTTTTCTTCACTAAAATTTGTATGTTTATATTTGGATAATCAACGTGCGTTTTGTGGATTTTGAACTTACGTTTTTCTCTGGGAATGTGAAATTTCAATGATCAATCTTGCTCTTTTTGTGTGTGTCAGTGTGTGTGATCCTTTGAATTGTTTTGTAGGCCTTTTAGATGGTTTAGGGTTTATATGCATTTTGAGCTGCAGGAATTGTGTGAGGCTTGTTCTTAAACTAAATGATTGGTTTCAATTTTTAGGTTCAAGAATTGTGCAAAATGTGTTTTGGTTTGCCCTGAGAAATTTGCCTTGGTTGTAGGGTTGTTGATGATTCTTGCCATATCAGGTTTTCTTCCAAACATATTTGCTTAGATTGTTGAACTCATCGTCTGTTGTGGTTTGAGGTGAAATTTGATTTAAGAACAACCTGCTTTGGTGTGACTGATCTATGCGATTGCGAGTGGTTGTGATTGTTAGTGGTCATTGGTTGGTGTTGCAAATAGCCTCCTTCATTGGCGTTTGTTGATTTAGTAATTCCTGTATAGTGAACAGATTCTCAGTCACAGGGTGTACTTGTGTGTGGCCGTCTTCTTCGTTTATATTGTTTTATGAACTATCCTGTGCTTTAGTATCCCACTGTTTTGTATTATTCCAGGGCTGTGAGAGAGAATTTGCAGATCGAGTTAATGATTGTATTATGCGATTGTCGTGGGCTCTTGTTCATTCCAGACAACCTGAAGATGTGCAACGAGGGATTGCCATGCTCGAAGGTGAGTTTACATAGGCTTAATTGAACTTGTTCAACTGTATAGCAGACCATAATAATGAGTGAATGTTTCCTATTTGGCCGTTTCGTCTTATGTATTGCCTTTTCTGCTGCCATTGTCATTTTGCGCTCTTTGGCTAATACATGTGCGATTTAGCTGTCTGTATTAAATATTAATGCCATTATGATCAACAATGCTACTTAGATGTTGGTCGTCTACACTAGCATCTGCCTTTGATGTGCTTCGCATCCTGCCCTCTCATTTATGCTACTTTAATGTAATGTGTAACGAACCAAATGCAGTCGGTCTTTCTATTTTCAGTGAATATCTGCTTATGTGTGTATTATTTTACTGGCAGCTTCACTAACCAACACCGGTAGTCCATTGCAAAAGAGGGAGAAACTCTATCTGCTCGCAGTTGGTCACTACAGGGGTGGGGATTATTCAAGGAGCAGACATTTTCTAGAGCAATGTTTTTCGGTTTTCCTCCTCGTCCTTTATTTTCAATTCTCTTATTTTTTTCTAACAAGCTCGTATTTAGAAATGTAACTTGGGAGACGAGCTCACCAACACTTTGTTCTTTAAGAGTTGCCATTTTTCGTTTTCTAGATTGCACCAGACTGGAAGCAAGCTCTGTCTCTAAAGAAGAATGTTGAAGAACGAATCACTAAAGGTACAACCCCCAAACATTGAGCGGTGAAATGCTTATTAAATTTGGCTTGACCTTGCTCCACTCTTATCTTAGTTATCTTGCATTACAGATGGTGTTATTGGAATGGGCATCGCTGCGACTGCCGTTAGTCTCATAGGAATAGCAGCTGCTGCGTTTGCTCGGAGAGGCTGATCTTTTCTGTAGGGATAAAATGAATGCATTCCTCTGCTTTTGCTTTGTTATAATAGATACAAGCCTCTGATAATCAATTGGAAGAATAATTTGACAGATGTTTTATTAAGTATTAAAAACACTTTCTTGATGTGCTACCAACCCCTTGAGAGACGAACAGAGAGCGTTCTTGATCACGCTACGAACAGACTAATAAAACTTCCAAAGAGTAGAGATTTCACTCAGGAATTGCAGACTGCAACACTTCTTCAAGGTGCTTCTCAGCAGCAGCAAATTGCATCTTCTTCTCTTCAACAGCCAATGCAGCTAGGGCTTTGTCCTGCACACACATAATACAGAAAAAAGAGCCCAATATTCATCTACAAAAGGAAAGAAAAACACACACCAACAGTAAGCCGTGAATTAATTACAGGAGGCAAATCGTGGTAGCTTCGCAGAGTATCAAGGATTGGTTTTGTTTCCTTTTGCAGCTTCCTTCTGTGATCTGCCATTTCCGCCAACACTCCATGCCTGATCTCAGGACTGTAGTTGAGGCGGTCGAGCATTTTCTGGGTCAAAATTATTGCAGGAATCAACACACATCCACCATATAGAATAATGGAAATGATAGTATATATCACCTTGTAGTTAGAATACTCCTGCAGATACTGTGTCCCCTTCTTGTCCAAAATCACCATGCTCGATCTCCAGTGCGCCATCTCTGATTCGGAAGGCACTGTGTCATTCTCAAGCTGCGCCAAAGTTCTGGCGAGAAGCAATGGCAAAATTAGAACCAACAGAGACGTAGCTAGCTCAGCAAACGACTAATAGCTAGATTCACCGTTTCAGATAAGTCAATCGGGCAAGCGCCTTTCGGGTGAAATCAAGAAGCTGTCTGGACTCTTGATTTGCTTGAGCCTTCTTCTCTGCAACTTCATCTTTCCTCTGAGATAGATCAAATGCAGCTACAAGAAAACTAACACCATGTTTCCCTTCATCACTAAAAAAACCAAATTCCTTTGCATCAACATAAAGTGCTAAACTTAAAAACTCATATATTATATATACCTGCTTAGCTCTGTATCTCTAATATCCAACAGATTTGCCACATTAGCAAGAATTTTTGCTGATGCCACCAATTTTGAAGGCAACCTCTCCATTGACAATCCCATTTTCTCCAAAACCTCTCTCATTCTTGCAGCTGTGATAATGATCAAGGGTCAGACAGGCAAAACTGTGTAAACGAAAGCATTGAAGACGACAAAACCTTGAGAGCGATACTCGGCAGATTTGTGGCGGAAGTCATTCGAGAGAATGGTGGCAGCCTCAGTTTGAGCATGGGACCGAGTTACAATATTATGGAGGTAAGAAATGGTCTGAGGGGTGTCATCGAAATCGGGCACGTGTTTTCCAGCATCGTGAAACTGGGAGATGAGCCATATCTTCACTTGTGTGATCCGAGCATCACTGAGACAAGCTGCGCCACTGCTCTCCGGTGAATCACATGGTGTGGAGTATTGCGTCGGAGACGGTGGATCAACATCTCCTATGCTTAAGCTCATTTTATCGTTCATTTTGGAGTCAAAACGTTAATTCATCTAACACATGAATACAGGAAACATGATCACATAGAAATAATAGTACTAATTCATAAAAACACAAAAGTGATACAGATCCTGTTAAAGAAAGCAATTTTTTGTATCACATTACACAATATTCTACGTTAATAAGAAAAAAATAATAAAAAAGAAAAGAACCTGTGGAGGGAGGGGGAGGGGATCATCGTGATAGCGAGGATCGCCGGTATAAACGAAAGACAAACTGAAAAATTAAAAATAAAATCGCATATTTTACGCCACGTAACTCCACTTTCTATTTTAATTTCAGTAACTGTTAAGAATTGATTTTTTTTTTTAAAAGATTGAAATCATTTTTTCATCAATTTTATTAAATGTGACGATTAATATTTGGCGTGGGGTTCTTCAATGATTATCATTCGATTCGAATATCTGTTCCATCACATTTGTAAATTGTAATCCTCCGCCAACACACCTGAGGAGGCAAGCTCACTGCTTGCTCCTTCAAAGCCTCCTGCAGCTCGAACATTAAATCAACCAATTCGTTCTGCTAAACAGGAAGAGAAAACTCACTGGTGGCAGAATAACAATCTTCAGGCTTCATATCAATGCATTGATTCTCTCACTCAGTCCTTTTCCTATTGGAACCCTCCCAAAACATTGGTCAAATTGCAGCAATTTAGGCGTTTCCAACGAATTGCAACAGGAATTGAGGAGTGCAGGAGATAGGAGAGTGTGGTGGATTAGAGAGAGAAAGAGAGGGGAGGGAGGGAATCAGTGGATGGGTTGGGCTGGAGCCTGGAGGCTGGACGAGAAAAGTTTCATAATGTATCGCCAAATTTCAACCCTAAACATTTTTCTTCGATCATCAACAAATTTATGGCATGTACCTTTAAGCTCTGTTTGCTCTAATTTCTATGCACAAAAGTTTCACTTGTTGAGATTGTATCACTCAATGACCGAAGCTGAAAAACAGTCGAAACTATCAATTCCCAGACGAGATTACTCTCTCAAACAAGACGTGGCTAGGGCTAACTGTATGATAACATGCTTATGCGAAGAGGGGAAGATTCGTGAAGCGCGCCAACTGTTTGAAGTAATGCCTGAAAGGGATGTAATCTCGTGGACGGCGCTGATCTCGGGATACATGAAGTGTGGTCTGGTCGGAGAAGCGCGGGAGCTTTTCGACAGGGTTGATGCTGAGAAAAATGGAGTTACTTGGACGGCTATGATATCCGGGTACTTGAAAATGAAGAGAGTTGCCGAGGCAGAGAAGCTTTTCTACAAAATGCCGGATAAGAATGTGGTGGCTTGGAACACTATGATTGAAGGGTATGTCCGAAGTGGTGAGATTGACCAAGCATTGCTGCTGTTTGAGGGGATGGGAGAGAGGAATATCCTCTCTTGGAACATGGTGATCTCGGGGTTGGTGAGCTGCGGAAGGGTGGAGGAGGCGAGGGGGATCTTTGACCGGATGTCTGTAAGGAATGTGATTTCTTGGAATATTATGATATCAGGATTGTCAAGATATGGGAAGGTGGGTGAAGCTAGATTGCTCTTTGATAGGATGCCTGAGCGTAGTGTTGTGTCTTGGAACGCGATGATCACTGGTTTGATGCAAAACGGCGAGCTGGAGAAGGGGAGGAGGTTGTTTGATGAGATGCCGGGGAAGAATGTGGTTTCTTGGACTGCTGTCATAAGCGGGTACACGCAGCATGGCAGAAGCGAGGAAGCTTTGAGAATGTTTTACGAGATGAATAGGAGTCTAAGGGTGAGGCCGAATGAAGGGACATTTGCGAGTGTTTTAGGAGCTTGTAGTGACTTTGCTGGTCTTGTTGAAGGATTGCAATTGCATCAAGTAATAAGCAAGACTGTATACCAAGAAAGCCAGTTTGTGATCTCATCACTTATAAACATGTATTCGAAATGTGGAGTAGTGGCGATGGCTAGAAAGGTGTTTGATCACGGGCTGAGGCACTGCAGAGACTTGGTGTGCTGCAACTCCATGATCTCCGCCTATGCTCACCACGGATGTGGAAGGGATGCGATCATGGTGTTTGAGGAGATGCGGAGGAGGGGTTTCAAGCCAAACGAGGTCACCTACGTTGGTTTGCTCTCTGCTTGCAGCTATGCCGGTTTAGTACAGGAAGGGCTGGATTACTTTGAAATGCTCACGAGAAACAAGTCTATAAAAGTGAGGGAAGAGCATTACACATGCATAGTCGATCTGTATGGCCGAGCAGGGAGGGTAAAGGAGGCATTCGAGCTTATGAAGAAGCTTGGTGGTAGAGCATCAGTAAATAGTTGGTGCACACTTCTGTTGGGATGCAAGATTCATGGGAATGAAGAGATAGGTAAACAGGTTGCTGAGAAACTTCTGGATGTGGAAACAGAAGGAAATGCAGGAACCTATTCTCTCGTGTCTAGCTTATACGCTGCTCGAGGGAGGACAACGAAGGCTGAGATGGTGAAGCTGAGGATGAAGCAGGAGGGGCTCAAGAAACAGCCTGGTTGCAGCTGGATTGATGCTGGGAACAAGTTTCATGTTTTTGCTGCTGGGGATAGATGTAATGAGTTTTTAATCTTTGATCTTCATGAGAAAATGAAGAATATTGGTGACGGTGACATGCTACTTGGTAGTGAATAACGGAGGATATTGCAATACTGAAATCCAAGAGATGAAAATGGTGCTAGCTAGGTAAACCAATATTAGTCACGAAAATTACACTGATTAGGCTAATTTAATTAAGCAGAAGTCGATTACTACTATAATAAAACCTATCGCAGCTCAATGGGCTTACTAATATATGGACTACTATTTTCGATGTGGTGAACAATTTACAGCAAAAGTTGAAAAAAGCTCCAAAATTAAATATCACGGCCCAATGGGCTTACAGTAACACCATTTCTTCTTTTATCATTGTTATTATTATCTGTATTTCAAATTATGCACATTTGTGTTCCCGCTCTTCAAAGCTCCAGATTTGATTTCAAACTCTCTCTCTCTCTCTCTCTCTCTCGAAATGGCTCTACATTTCGTCTTCCCTCAAACTCTCACCTCCCTCGAAGAAGACAACGACTCCGACTGCACACACCTCACTGTTCAAAAGCCATTTCCTGTTTCCTCTCTCCCACCGCCGGAGCTTGAAGAATTTGTCAAAGGTTACCTCTTCGCCTCCTCATTCGCTAATCGATTTTTTTTCCACTTAAATTGACGCCTTTTTTATGCCCTCCGTACAGGTGTTTCCTTTGATTTGTCAGACAAGGAGTTATTCTGCGTGGAAGAGCAGGAGGTTTTCGACCGCGTCTATTCCTTGGTGAAGGGTTTCGCCGCCCTCACCCCCGCTTGCAAGTTCAATTTGGCGGAGGCGCTGAGGTCCAATTTCAGTGTATTATTGCCGAATGTCGACTCACTCTGCCGGCGTGCATCACTTTCGCGGGAGGAGGGGAATGATGACGATCAGTTGGCTGCTGATAGAGTGGCTTCACATCGCAATGCGTTTAAGATTTACTCTTTTTTCCTTGTGCATATTGTGCTTATCGAGGAGTCCAGTTCGGGCTCGGCTAATGTTGCAGCTAAAGTAAGTGCTTAATATGCATCTTTGCAAAGTGTATGCATATAATAGAGCTAGCTTTTGGTTTTGAAATTTACTGATACTCTAAAGTGGAAGTGACTTGATTAGTTTCCTGGTTGAGGGAGAAAGCCTTTCTAATGTTGGTTCAATGTTGTAGGGGTTGGTTTCTGGTAGAAAGAAACAGACTGTGAATTTGTGGAATTGGGATGCTCAGAGAGGCCGAATAATGAATTTAATTGCAAACTCATTGGAGATCAACCTCTCTTTGCTCTTTGGTTCATGCGATCCTGATGAGAATTACTTATCTTTTATTGTAAAGTAAGTGGAACAGGACTTTTCTATTTGTTGCATAAATTTGGAAATGCTGATGATATCTGATGTGTAACTTGGCTTATTGTAGAAATGCTTTCTCGATGTTTGAGAACCCGTCACTGCTAAAAGATTCTGATGCAAAAGATGCATTGTGCCGTATAATTGGGACTTGTGCTACTAAGTACCACTACATAACCCAATCATGTGCCTCCATTATGCACCTGATTCATAAATACGATTATGTTGTCATTCATTTGGCTGATGCCATTGCCGGAGCTGAAAAGAAATATGCTGATGGAAGCCTGGCAACTACCCTTATCCGGGAGATTGGGAGGTCAAATCCAAAGGGCTATGTTAAAGATACTGTTGGGGCTGAAAATATTGGGCGGTTCCTTGTAGAGTTAGCTGATCGAATGCCAAAGCTGCTTTCTACTAACATTGGCTTATTGGTCCCTCATTTTGGGGGAGATTCTTACAAGATAAGGAACGCACTTGTTGGGGTATTGGGTAAGTTAGTTGCAAAGGCCTTTAGTGATGTTGAAGGAGAGATGAGTTCAAAATCTATACGTCTTAGAACAAAACAGGCTATGCTGGAAATCTTGTTGGAGCGGTGTCGTGATGTTTCAGCTTATACCAGGAGTCGAGTTCTTCAGGTCTGGTCTGAATTATGTGAGGAGCATTCTGTGTCAATTGGTTTGTGGAATGAGCTTGCAGCAGTGGCTTCTGGAAGGTTAGTAGATAAGAGTGCCATAGTCAGGAAATCAGCACTTAATTTGCTTATAATGATGCTGCAGCACAATCCTTTTGGACCTCAACTCCGAGCTGCTTCTTTTGAGGCAACTTTAGAGCAATACAAGAAGAAGTTAAATGAGCTCTCACCAAACGACCCCCCTGAAAATTCAGATAACCTGGCATCAGACAATGAGACCTCTGGTGGAGAGAGTGGGGTTGAAAATGAAGAACTGGAGAAGGACTTGAAGAATCAGGATAGTTTGACTGATAGTTGCGTAGCTGAAGTGGCGGATGGGACAGGGCATGTGGATAGTTCTGTACCTGATGTTGGGAATGTGGAGCAAACCAGAACATTAATTGCTTCACTGGAGGCTGGCTTGAGGTTCTCAAAATGCATGTCTTCTGTAATGCCTACCCTCGTTCAATTAATGGCTTCATCATCTTCTAGTGATGTCGAAAATACTATTCTTTTACTTATGAGATGTAGACAGTTTCAAATTGATGGATCAGAAGACTGTCTTCGGAAGATGCTGCCTTTGGTAATTCCTCATTATTGTTATAAATATGATTTTTGAAGAATTACAATCTGTTTCCTTTACAACAGTACCCTCTGCTCTTATTCCAATCTTTCTGTAAGCGTTTGTTCTAAGATCCCTTATATAGGAAATTGACATGTCAATCTCCTGGATGCCAACAGGTATTTTCACAAGACAAATCAATTTATGAGGCTGTTGAGAATGCTTTCATCACAATATATATAAGGAAGAATCCAGTGGAAACTGCTAAGAATCTTTTACATCTTGCCATAGATTCAAATATTGGCGATCTTGCATCCTTGGAGTTCATTCTTGGTGCTCTGGTATCTAAAGGTGACATAACTGCAAGCATGGTAAGCTCCTTTCCTTGACAAGAAGCATTTGAGCTGAAGGATTGCTTGTTGTAGTGTTATATCACACGAGTCGCTTGGCACAATATTAGGTAGCAGAAAATTACATTATATGATAATACTTTGAATTAGTTATTTGGTCTATCATTGTTTATGTTATGTCACAGAATCTGATAAATCTGGAAAGCCTTAACCCACACTATCTGCCTTGAACCACCTAAGGTGCCCTTTGCTTGGTCTGGCTGACTAGGCCAAAACCATAGGACCTCGGAAAGCTGCTTAGGTTGTATACTGAACACTGCTTGTGCACAAGATATTATTTTTAGGAGTGGTTTATAGTATATGATTTATTTAATTCTATCAGAAAGATGGTGAGGCATTGCTTTATGAAATTTTATAAAGGAATGGTAGATTAATATAGCAGAACTGCATCTTCTTGATTTTTATCTCATTGGCATCTGTAGAAGTAGAAGATTATTGCATGATTTTTTAGGTTGTTGCTTTGTTATCTGATATTCTCCTTCTTGATTCATCTCTCAAAGAAGATTTATTTTCTGGCACTTGTTTCTTTTGTCCAGTTATCAGCACTTTGGGATTTCTTTTGTTTCAATATTGATGGAACTACTGCCCGGCAATGTCGTGGTGCTTTGTCAGTGCTGTGTATGGCTGCAAAAGCTTCACCCTCTATTCTTAGCTCACACCTTCAGGACATTGTTGACATTGGATTTGGTCGTTGGGCCAAAGTGGAACCACTGCTAGCTAGGACAGCATGCTCTGCACTACAGAGGCTTTCTGAAGAAGATAAGAAGTTATTGTCTACTAATGGAACTCGTGTATTTGGTATTCTAGAATACTTAATATCTGGCTTTTCACTTCCAGAAAATATATGGTATGCTGCTGCTGATACAGCAATAAGTGCACTTTACATTATTCATCCAACTCCTGAATCTATAGCTGCGGATCTAGTAAAAAAGTCCCTCAAGTCTGTTTTCGATTCTAGTGGAGGAAGTGAATCACAAGCTGATCTGGATTCTGACAACCCCAATGTCCTTACCTCTATGCAAGTTGTAAAGCTCAGCCGATATCTGTTTGTTGTTAGTCATGTTGCCATGAACCAATTGGTTTATATCGAATCTTGTCTCCGGAAAGTTCAGAAAGCAAAAGCCAAGAAAGAGAAAATGGATGCTGAGAACAAAAATCTTGATGTCAGTACCGAATCTGATGTACAGAAGGTAACCAGGTCTTTTATTGTACGGTTCCATGCGGACAATATTGTTCTAGCTTCACTACTTGTTTATACTCTAAAGTCTTATGACCTGTTGATTTCTTGCAGGATGATGGGATCAACTCCGAATTAGGCCTTGCAGCTTCTGAGGATGCAATGCTTGATAGCCTTGCGGAAAGAGCAGAGAAGGAAATCATTTCTGGTGGCAATGCTGGAAAGAACTTGATTGGGCACTGTGCACCTTTTTTGACTAAATTATGCAGAAACTTTAGTTTAATGCAGAAGGTGATTTCATTTTCACATTAGTGTTATTGATATGTTGGAGAGGAAAAAATGCTTGATCCCATATGAACGTGATTAACTTTTTTCTGAAGTTGCTGATTTTATTTTTTTCATGCCCACATTTATATGATGAACTGATGCAAGCTCTCCCTCTTTTCAGTACCCTGCACTGCAGGCATCTGGAATGCTCGCTTTATGCCGTTTAATGATAATTGATGCTGAATTCTGGTAAGAAAAGAATTGCTCATTTGCTACATGGTTTACCTTTGGCCATAATATCGTGTTTACTTCTCAGCGAGTCAAATCTACAACTTCTTTTCACTGTTGTGGAGAATGCACCATCAGAAGTTGTCCGTTCAAATTGCACCATAGCACTTGGTGATCTAGCAGTTCGGTTTCCTAACCTATTAGAGCCATGGACGGAAAATATGTATGCGCGTCTTCGCGATCCATCAGTCTCCGTCAGAAAGAATGCGGTGTTGGTTCTTTCTCACCTTATATTAAATGACATGATGAAGGTTTGACGTGCTATCTCATCCCTCCTTTCTCATTCCCTGCGGACATCATGCGTGGTATTGATCTTTGACTATTAAATCTTTTAAGGTGAAAGGCTACATATATGAAATGGCCATGAGATTGGAAGATGAAGATGGTAGAATTGGAAACTTAGTCAAACTATTTTTTCATGAGCTATCCAAGAAAGGTGAACCAATTACACATTTTTGTATTCTTGAATTGGATTGTTTGCACACTTCTGTATTTAAGAAATGGAGAAAAATTGAAATTCATTTCCATTGTAGGAAGCAACCCTGTATATAATCTACTTCCAGATATCCTGGGAAAGTTGTCCTCCCAGAACTTGAATGGAGAGTCTTTTGGCAATATTATGCAATTTTTAATTGGCTCCATCAAGAAGGTATTACAAGCAAAGCTTTGTCTTCCACTTTTCCATTTGATTCTTGTGTGCATTTGCTTATTTTTTTGTGGATTCTCAGGATAAACAAATGGAATCTCTTGTTGAAAAGCTCTGCAATAGGTTCACTGGTGTCTCTGGTATGGATTACTCAACAATTGCTATATTCCTATTATTTTTATTCTAATGATCACAAACTCCTGTCACTACTGAGGCCCAGTTGTTTGTTTAAAATCTCTCTGTGATGCTGTTTTGTCTATAAACCTATCCAAAAAGGCTTGTATATGCCAATTATAAGTAATGGTACTTCTGCTGATATAACATTTTGCTGCAGATGTCAAGCAGTGGGAATGCATTTCATATTGCCTTTCTCAGCTTGCATTTACTGAGAAGAGCATGAAGAAGCTCATGGAGTCTTTTAAAACATACGAACATGTCTTATCTGAGGACATTGTGATGGAGCATTTCAGAAATATAATTAATAAGGTTCTGACTTGTGATGTGGCTACACCTTCATTCACTTGTTTAAACTTTGTTGCATAACTAGAGTTGCTTCTTAACTTTTTCCAATATTCTCTCAGGGGAAGAAATTTGCCAAACCTGAGCAGAAGGCAATCATTGAAGAGTTCGAGGAAAAGATTGATAAATACCATAATGAAAAGAAGGAACAGGTTATCACTGAAAAGAATGCACAAGTTCATCAACAAAAGGTTAGTAACATAGAAAGCTATGTTGCAAACCAGAAGGAAGCAGAGGAAAGTGGAGAATCTGAAATCACTGAAGGTATGTGCAGCACTATTCATACCAGAAATTTTCAGCATCAGCTGTTTTATTCGAAGTGATTTGTATTCCCGCTTCTGTTATGGAACAGATGAAGTAGAAACCAGCAATTCTGAGGAGGCTGAAGTTTTGCATTCAAAATCAAAACCAACCAGATCAAGAATGCGCTCAGAAGCTTCTAGCGAGATGACAGAGTTGGAATTGGAAGATGATGAAGTCCAATCGCCTTTTATTCCTCTAAGAGGTTATAGGCTTAGAACTCTAATACTACATCTGTAATGGTCCAGTGCAGCCATAGCTAACTCGTTTGCTGCTTGCAGGTGCTTCTAAATCCACAATAAAGAAAAGCAGTATCAAATCTGAAAATATTTATACTGAAACCTCCGCTAAAAGAAACACAAGGTCAAAACGAAGGTATCACACACTCTCACACTCTCCCCTCTACTTTGCATGGATTTGCATAGAGAAAGTAGTCCAGTAATTAGGATCTATCTATTCATTTCAAAGCAGTCATGACCCAATGTCTCTGTTATTATTTCTTTCGTCGCGTATGTTTGAGAAAAATAAGCTTCATATTCCCCATTTGAATGAACAAAGTTATATACTGAAGTTCATGATAATTGCAGGTAAGCAGAGCTGTGTAGGGAGACAATGCTTCAGATGATTCTGGACAAGTTTCATGTTACAAGAGTTGTAGACTAAGATATTGTGAATGTGTAGTATGTCGTGTGTATTCTCCTTGTCTGAAATCTCACCTTTTCAGCAAGCTTTTCTTATGTATGGGCATAGCAGTATAGGTATTGGCGCCATTTCACATCTTGTCAATGAAAACACCACATTAATCTCAAATGTGGTATTACTAAATTTCGTGTATTCTTTTGCCAATTGTTTTTTGCGGCAACCTTTGAAGGTCTTGAATCTCCTACTATTGTCTTCAATTTCATCTGTTTGATAAACATTTAATATGATGATATAACTTTAATTTGAAAATCTGTTTATTGCTATTTTAGAAATTAAAAATTTATGACCATTTTAATTTGCTCTAAGCGGCACTCTTGTACTAATAATTCGCGCCAAAATGCAAGTGATTCCAACAGAAATTATAGAAGAAAGTAGTACTACCAATTTGAGGTTCATGCAGTGGACTATTTATGACAAAGCGAGAGTATATTAGCCAAAATTCACGGATGATAAAATAAAAGACATTCACATAATTACATTTTCCACTTTGGGTCAAATATTGCACTACATTCACATTGTACTAATTTTTTCACTCATTTTCTCTATAATATCACACTTTTTCTTAAAATATGTGGCGAGTTAGAACGTGTCTTTTATTTGCAGCAGAGTAAAATCTGTGGCGAGTTAGAACGTGTCTTTTATTTGCAGTGGAGTGGGTATTAACTAAGTGTAAAGACTTAATTTTGTCTTATCAGTTTACTTTGACATAACAGCACATTATTCGCCCTTTCCATTATAAAAGAATAAATAATTGGCTTATTTTGATATCATATAGATACATAGAAGCGGTTGGAAAGTAGTGTATGCTAGTACATTTATACATTTGAATTCATATGATACACAACTATTAATTTAGTATTTGTTTTTCTTTAGTCAAGACCTACTATTTTCAATTGGCTGTGAGTTGGTTGCTTCGTCCACTCACCTAACATGATCATCATACAATACCAATAAACGAGTTTGGTAAAAGAGAATCAAATCAAATCCAATCCCAATAAACTCATAAATTACCCACTAATAATACAATATATATGTGTATGCATGTATGTATCTTGTATCATCCTTGAATTAGTAAATAGAAGTACAAAATTGGATGTAAATTTTTCTACTTTGTCAAATGTGTACAGATATATTCTTCATCATTCATGATGAACCACACCCCTTGATTTCTCTCCCTATACAATATCTTACAACCTCACCAAAAAAAGCAAATATAAAAAAAGAGTTATATTTATAAAAAAAGAACATTATGGAAAAGAAGAAGAAAATTAGTTGGACATAACAGTAAGACCATTATTGTATCTAGGCCTTGTTCTGTCTGGTGATAGCCCTTCATCCATAGACTTCCTTTTATTGTTATTGGTGTTGGATTGTGGTGTTTGCTGTGGCTGTGATTGTGATTGAGATTGAGATTGGATTTCTGTTTCCACTATTTCTTCATCATTGTCTTGATTTTCATGGTTTTGAGTCTCTTTGCCCATGGTTTTCATAATGTGGGGCTTAAGCTTGTTTACATCTGCTAATCTCACTGGCTTCAGAAAAAACTCCTCTGCCCCTTCCTCTAGGCATCTGTGTAGCAAACAATATTTCATTTAGTCACATCTTTATTAGTATTATCCAATTGAAATTGAGGATTTCACCATTGTTTACCTGTTGATCCTTGAGGGGACATTCTCAGATGACATGATCACCACTGGTATATCTCTCAGAACTGCTGATTCCTGTCCAATTTGAGATGCAACATTTTTATTACTACAAGCATACAATAATAAGTAAATGTCCCATCAACATCTTACTATACAGAATTAGGTATCAAATCATTCAACAAAATCTTGGCAGGGCCATATTTTTCCACAAAGTTAACCTCTATATTCATTCACTATCCAAAAATCTCACCAAAACAGACAATTTGAATTGCAAGATGGCAAAGAGGAAATACCTTAATTTTCTTGAGCAAATCATAGCCTGTCATTCCAGGCATACAGTAGTCTGTAATAATAAGATTAACTTCCACCTCCTATAATAAAATCACAAAATAGATTCAATTAGTAAAACTCTGCTCAATATAAAGAGAGAGGGTGAAGAGAGGGAGTTTTAATTACCTGATTATTTTTGGGAGAGAAAATGGCTTCATCAGAGTTTCCTTCATTCCAACCAAGAAATTCCAGAGCTTTGCTACCAGAATCAACTGTAGTAACTGCCACAAGCAAAAGCAAAAACTAAGCAAACCAATTTGTTTTCAAGAAACAAAACCAACTCAATGAAAACAATTAAGTACCATGGTAAGAAGTCTTCTTAAGCAGCATCTCAATAAGCTTCCTATCAATCACACTGTCATCAACAGCCAAAACATGAAACTGAGCTTCTGCTGCAGCCAATCCCATTCCTTCAAATTTGTCACAACCCCCAAAAATAGAGCTAAAAATCAAAGAAATGAGGGGTTGAAGAAGAAGAAAGTGAGGAATGATTAAAGAGGGGGAAAAAGGTTGCTTCTTTTCTTTCTCTAGTGGGGGTGCTTTTCTATACTTTGTTTTAGGCAACAGTTGAAGGAAGGAAATGGAGATGAAATGGAAATATGAAGTCCCACCAAAATCTCACAACCCACAAAGCAAGATCTGACCAGATTTCAAATGAAGATATATGCCTCAAATTTTCCAACTTGGAATTTGAATTACAAGGCAAGCAAGAAAGAATAAAGAAATGTGTGAGCATATGCATTCAAATCAAAGATTGATTCTTGAATGAGAGAAAATTGAATAGAAAAATGAAGGAGTTTTTATTTAGGGGATAGGGGGTCCCACCAAAATCCTCACAAGAGATACAGGTGATGTCAGCATATATAGGTTCCCTTTTTTCCTGGTGTGAAATCATGTGCTCTTTGCCATATCTTGAGCAGGTGCAAAGAGAGGGCAATTTCCTTTGATTCTCTTTTAAGATTTGCTTCCCATGCCCATCCATGCCCATGCATGTCTTACTCCATGCCTTTATCTATTTATTTCACCTTTTACTTAATTTAATATTTTATTTATTCATTTTCAACATTCCATTTTTTCATTTTGCTTTTTTTTCTTCTTTTACTTTTACCACCTCAAAAAAGGTTTGTGTATACAAAATCTGAAAGGTTAGTTGTTTAATGTGAGTATTATATGCAAGAATTACATATTTTTTTTGTCAAATTGAATGCATCTCTTCAAAGTAACATGATACTACAAAAAATGAAGTAAAAAAAAATAGTATTAGTGATTAAAATTCACAACAATTCGATGTTTAGTAGATTGCATTTAGTTTGTCGTATAAAATATAAATATAGTCTTCTTTTTTTTATCGAGATAGACAATTAGTCGGTAATAGTACTTGGTGAATCAGATTTGAAATGTATAACGAGCACTGAAATATTTACCAAGCACTATATGTTGCTCAGTATTCCAACGTTTTTAATTTCTTAAAGTAGTTATGTCCCAATTGTTTAATTTTTGCATTACTTAGCCTTAATAAAATTCCACTCACCCTTTTCCGTGTGTGACCCCATTCTGATGTGAAACGAGTTTTGATAGCATGTAATTAAGATAGATGAAGATTTTGTTGATTTCTCTCTTTTGCTTTTTTTCTTGGGAAATCTTAACTTTTCTTTGATTTAGATTTGCAGCAATCTTGATATGTTTGTTTTGTAAGTATGTTTTTAGACAAGTCTAAGATAATTCACTTTTGAAAATTTGGTTAAATGTAATTTTTTTTGGTAGAAGACTTTCTTCACTATTCCAACGCGTGGTTGCTTTACATGATATCTACAATTTGCAAATGATTTTAATGGTCCAACAAACTTTAATTCTAAGGTATAATTTTTCATTAAAAATTTATTGCTAGAAAAAAACATTTCATCCATCCCTCAAAATAGTCTCTCTTTTACATTTCAGTTCGCCCCACAAAATCAGTCACTTTCATTAACGGCAAGTTTCTCTCTTTTTCAATCATTTATTTTTCTATCTTTCTCCTACTTTATTAATTTAGTAATATTAAAATTTATGTTATTCCCAAAGTTTTCATTTTTAAGACAGAGGAAATATTATTTTCTGACATATATCTTTTGAGAGGAGACAGTGTGAATTATTCATTTGTTTAAAATTTTGACATCCGCAGCCCCTCTGTTAAGGGGTGGTGGTTTAGTATAGTAATGTGGTTTGTTGAATTATTACAAGCTAACAAACATTTGATGAGGAGTTAATATTTTGCAAACTTTAGTTATATTTTTTAAAATTAATAAAGCAAGCATGCAATCTCTTAATTACGTGTCGATATTCAAATTACAAAAAAAAATTATTTAATTGTTCCATATGTCAAAAGCTATTAGCCATGAGCCCATGACTATGATAATTATAACTACAACAAGATAGATACGGTCAATATTTATTTCCTGGACTTTTTGAATTTTTGAATGAGTCATGTTTCTTAAAGAGGATGAAATGATACTAACCTAATGCATTAAGTTTCCATGAAGTTAATTTTGATAATCTAGAAAATATTGTACTGTGTTTTGATAACAAGATATATAATGAAAAAAAAGGGAGATAGATTATTGGTCATATTAGTCATTTCTTCGTCAACTCTCTTGTTTTTGTTGAACTCATTTATACAACAAAACACTAAACAAAATAAACATCTATATAAGTATTAGTAGTACTAGCAAAACAGCTATGTTGAGCTACTACGTATATACAAGTATACATAAATTATAATGCGAAAATACACTAGTTTTATTTATCTATCTATTTTGCTTTCTCAAATTCATCAATAACATTTTCTTGACACATATTTTCAATAAAAGCAACTATTGTTTTACGGCAATAATCTAAACTTTGCAATTAAACTATAGAATGAGGACAACAATAGTAATTAGTCTAACATAAAAAAAAAACAAAAAACAATAGTAATTAGTCTTTCAAGGAAAACTTAATTAGACAATGGTGAATTAATCTTTAATCCAAAGTTGATTGATATGATGCAGTACCCACATATCCATATTAATTACCCATGCCATGTGCTCCATAATCAAGGCAATTAATTTGATTTGGATTTGATGACAAGAAAATGATGTTAAACTACCCTTGTTTCACACCTAACGTAACTCATTTACTTTACTTAAATAAAAAATCAGTTCATGGACCCAAATTGAGATTTGCCAGTTAAAGTATCCTCTGATGAACATAATATGTGTCATATGAGGATTTGTCGATAAGATTAAGGATTATAATTTTGTTAGTATATTATTATTAATAATTGATTTTCTCTTTTCTGCGTGTCTTCTTCTTTTTTCTTTTGAAAAATTAAATAAATATAAAAATATTTAGTAGTATATAGTATCTTGTCTTGTGAGAAACCGATTTGTAACAAATTAATTCCATACTAATCTATATGCTAAGAGTTCGATTGACATCCATTAATTAGATAAATATGTCAACTTGGGATCGCATGGTAAGAGTAATTAAGGAATATCCATGTTTACGACACCCTCACATATAATAAATAATAAAATAAAATCGCAATATTTGTATTGATTCTTTGGATTATGCTTACCAGTTACCACCTCCCATTATTAATACAAATCTTAATTATAACCAATATTAAGTACATTTAATTTAATATTTTATCAAACAATGAATTACAAATTTTTAATATTTCAACACAAATTTCAGTCAAATATATTACTATCTTATACTTCAATACTTAGTCAGTTAGTTGTAATATATGATTAATTGTATTGGTTGAACCCGTCAAACGGGAAAATGATGTCAATGGCTAATGTTTGACTTAGTTTAGTTATGCATTGTTATTATTAAAAAATCCAGAATAAAAAGTTTGAGTGATTTGGGGGTTAAGAGCATCCGCAACGGCGGATGTCCCGGCGGACGTCGGATCGGCGTGCCGGGAATCCGCGCGGGACGTCCGCCATTGGGTCGGGAGAGGCTGACGCGGATGTCCCCGGTGGATGTGAGGTATCCGCGGCCTTCCAGCGACGTTCGCCATTGCGGTGCCACGACGGACGTCCCGCTTTTTTATTTTTGTTGTTTAAATAATTATGTATGTTTTTTACTATTTAAATAAAATCGATGCACTTTCCATGTGTTCGTGTCGAAATTTTAATTCCATAAATTGCATATTTGTGAATTTGTAATTTTTATTATTGTGAATGTCTGTCGGGATGTCCTTGGGGATATCCGCTATTGTGCAGTGGAATGTCCTTATGACGTGGCAGTACAGTGAGATGTTCATGACGTGGCAGGAAGTGTTTTTTGGTGTCCGCCGGGATGGACATCTCTGTCCCCATTGTGGATGCTCAATAATGCATTCGATCTTATTGTTATTGTTTCTCAAGTAGAATATTAATGTATTAACTGTATACAAATAATATATCATATTAGGGATGTAATTAATTGCTAACTAATTACTAATCCCAAATTGAGACCAATTTTCAACCATTAGATTAGAAGATCTTGTGGTTAATATGATGCCAAGTGTAATATATTTTAAATTTAAATAATTATTAATTAAATTAAAAGGGTATTAATGTCAAATCCTATATGTAGTAATTATAACTAACTACTTTCTCTCTCCTCAAAATCATCTCAAATCTTTAAATTTACGTAACTCTCTCAATTTAAATTATTTTTTCGCAAAAAATATATCAAATTAAAGATAATTTAATAAGGATTCCAACGAGATCTCAATTGCATATGTTCCGATGATGTTCGGGTGATGAAATTTGATAAATTATATTTCAATTTTCGTACATGTTGATAAGCTGCTATTTTCAACAAATGCAACAAAAAATCTCAATATATTGTAGGCAAAATCTCAATATTATGCATGTTCAATCTCAATAAAAATGTGTTGATATTCCAATGTCATATTGTTGATATTTGTAATACACAATGTTGATATAAAAAAACACTCACGAAAATTATCATATGATAACATAATGACGATATTACCCTTTTGTTGATATTTTGTCTACTATTTATTGAGATTTTGTGAGCTTTAATCTCATCCACTCATTTTAAAATCCAAGGGTGGAGATTTAGTCTTGATTTTGGATTAGGGTGCTAAAAGCATTAAAATAGGACCCTATCATACTATTGTATATGCAATATACTATAATAAAATCGTTAATTATTACTTTTCATATTTTTAATATCACATGTTAATTTTAATAATAGTAGGCAACACTACGACAATCTCATTTAAGGGCATAGAATTGAAGATGTAATTACTTGTATTACAAATTTACAAAAATAACCAAAATCTAGAGCGAAAAAGAAGTCTTCTTTAGTTGAGACAAATTTGTCAATAAAAAATAAATCTTTTACTTATTCGTGACCTTTTATTGTGTCTCTTAATTTTAGTTTGGATACAATTAATATTGATGCTTTTAAAGTATGTGATATATTTAAAAACACAATTAACGTTTTGAATTGAATAAAAAATTTCCTTATTTGCTCTTTCTTTACAACCCCAAAATATCTTAAAAAATTAAAATGGACTTTACCTCTCTTAATTAATATATTATTTTTACACAAATCATATATAAAATTAAAGGTGATTTTATAAGAATACTAACAAAATCTCAATGATATGGGTTCACACGAAAAAAGAGTATCAATATGTATATATCTATGCTTACTTGTAGTATGATATTGTTAATTGCAGCGTTACGATGATCCAAGTTCAATGTATATAAATAATAATGCTAACTTTAATATAATATGTATAGAATATCGAAAATAATATACTAATATGTAAGTGTCTTAATATGTATATAATGTCGAAAAATAATATACTTACTAAATATGTAAGTGTGTTTTTGAATTCGCAATGATGAAAATGACAATTTTCCAACAATTTGTTGTATGTTATAGTGTATAATGATCCAAGTTCTACGGGCATGGTGATCTAAGTTCAATGTATGTAATATCGAAAAATATATATAAGTGTGTTTTCGTATTGTATATTATATATGTGTTATACGCATGATGTCAAAGTTTTTTAAATATCTTGATTTTATTAAATTACAACTAAAATCATCAAATTATAAATTAAAATGAATATTAAAGCACGGGAATTCTTTTTAAAAATTAAAAATTATTAAAACATATATCATTATTTTGTCTATCAATATAATTAAAAATTAAAGGAGAAAGTGTTAAATTGGGTTTTTGCTCAAGTTCTCATGATTTCTTTTATTTATTTATTTTAATGAAAATCTTATTTTTCCTTCATTTGATTAAATATCATATGAAAGGATGACTGAACCATCTAGAAATAATGCATTTTGATTTTTATGTCAATAAACATGGAAATTTACTAAACACAAGTCAGTTTATTTGGACCACAAAGAGCGTGATGCACTCCTTCCATTCATATTCAAAATTTTGGCATTTTGAAAAAACTTGTACTATTAACATTTCGTGTAAATTTTTACAAAATAAATTGGTAAGCAAGTAAAGTATACGTAAAGACGAGTAGATTAATTCTTACACTAAATTAAACAGTTGGATGCCTTTTTATTTTCACATCAATAATTGATGAAAAAGCTCACAAAATGTATGTGATGATAAATGGGCACTCATGTCCCTCCATGTTTAGGACAAGAACATTAAATCATGAATAAAAACAAGTAGATCCTAATGAGATAACGTGTCCACTCGCTAGGAACCTTACATATGTCTCACTTTTAATTATTTATCATTACTTTGACCCTACCATTAATATTCCATTTCAAAACCAACAAAATTTAATAGTCACGTCTTCAAAGGGAAAAAACATTATAACCAAAGGTAAATAACGAAAATAAAAAAGCAGTCGATGTGTGAAGATTCATAGCAACTCACACCTTGAATATCGTATTATAAATTAAAAAATTTGTATATGTGTGCAAATAAATCAATTTCAGCCTCTTATTAAAATATATCAGGCAAGAATTTGGCAAAATAATTTCTTATGTATGTCGATAATCGTGACCCACAAACTAAAACTTAATACTACTACTATAAAGCTCAAGATCTTTGAACACAATAAACGAAACATTTTACCAATTTTTACAACATCAACATTTTTGTTGCTTGATCCTAATCTAGAGATGATAAAGGCACTGTATTTGTATTTACCATATAAGTTTGTATTTTGAGTTTATTTATTTATAAGTCTCGATAAAAAAAATCAAATGCAAAATATAAAAGAGGATTAAAGTAGAAAGATCTCACACAATTTGATACCTTATAAAAAAAAAAAGAACAAAGAACAAAGTGAGGGAATGGATGTGATTTTGACTTTTTGGGCATCAAATTAGATTTAAGTCAGCTACTATTTTATTATTTTCATATTAGCCGGTGTTTCCTTTTTAATCCTCTTCTTTTTGCGGTATTTAATGGTTTAATGTTGAAACTATAAAAAGATGTGAAAAGAAAAGGAGGGAACATGAATCGAACTTTTTTTTTTTGATAAATATTCTAACTTTTTTTTTTTTGATAAATATTCTAAGAGCATCTCCAATGGGACGGATGTTCAATTAAATTTCCCAAAACACTTTCTGCCACGTTATAAAGATCTCTTACTGCACTGTCACGTCATAAGGACATTCCACTGCACAATGGCGGACATCCCCAAGGACTTCTCGTAATAAAAAAATTCACAAATTCACAAATATGCAATTTACGGTATGGAATTAAAATTTTGACACGAATATGGACGGGGAAAATGCAACAACTTCATTAATAAAACATACATAATTATATATTAAAAAAAATTACAATGCAAACAAAAGAAAAGTAAAATATCAACGTCCATCCCTCTGCGTCCATAGCTCTTCAACGATATCGTTCTGAAGTCGTACATGGGCTTGTGTTTGGCGCATGTCGGCAAATGCGGGGACTCGATCAGCCTCTCCATGGGGTATCCCCATACGTACATTCGCGGTGGCCACGCCGTGGCTTGGACCGGCACCCATAGCATCTTCATGTTAGAGTTTGTATACTAGAAATCACCTTTCGAGTGATTGAATACTGTTAAAACTCTTATTTTATTTTCCAATGAATAAAACAGATTATTTTGGTCATAATGTTGTTATGTTTTACATTTAATGGATGTTTATTACATGTTTAAATGTAAATGTATAAGTAACTTAACAAATTCTAAGTCTTTGTTTTAGTAGACCGGTTGTGGGCGACGTTCACTTTAAGGTAACACGGTCAGTTCTGAACAAAGAAAAAGAAGAATTTCACAACCTAAATAGGCTTAGACTACCTATCGTGAAAGGTTGCAATGTCAGTCTGATTATTTCTAAGCCTTACTGAAATAAGATGATGTTGGTGTGGTATAGCACTAAATTGGATCTAACAACGAGATATATCTTTATGTTATCTACTGAAAGACAAGGTCTTGTAAATTATTGTTTCATAATCAATGTACGTTAGCATTGAGCATACGGTATTGATTATGCACTACTTTGACTTACCAAATGGTGTGGATTTTTCGCAACCCAATAAGCCTAGTATATTGGGTAGTGGTGATTAATATCTAGCGGTGCTAGGATTGTTATTATGTTGAATCATGCGCGAGGTCAGTCTCATTTGATAACATCCTCAAGAGGAGCTTGAAATAAGGTTTTATTATTCGAAAACTAGCTAGTTGGAGTTTGATTACTCTATGAATAATAAATAAGAATTTCTTGCTGAGTCCACTCTTGGATAAGATATTAATTAATTGAGTACATAGCAGACATTAATTAATTAATGGATGTTTCTATCTTAATCGCGGAAAATAAATATCAAGCAATGGAAACCCGAATTACTTATAATTTCGGATTTGGATGGGGTGCAAGCGGCGGCTGCTGGTTCTGGCGAGATCGAATGCCGGTGAAGGGAAGTCGCTGGAGAAGCGCGTTGGTCGGCGCGCGGAGGCTGACGACGACTGAGGGAGCAGCGGCGTTCTTCACGCCGGAGTGGGAGAAAGGAAGCAGCTGCGCGTCGCGCGGACCGCCGGCGATGTCTGGACGGCGAACTTGCCGTTCCGGCGAGCATATTACCGGCGGATCCTCGTCGTCGTTGATCGTGCGAACCTCGAACACGAGATAACGATGAAAGAATGTTTTTAATGATTATTTAATTCCTAAATTAAAAGATATCATTAAAATATTATATTTAAATAAAATATTTTGGAAAGATTTTCCTAGATTTTAGGAATATTTAGATTATTGACAATATCTAAGGAAATAATTTTTTTTATTTTATTCTTAGATGATATGGACAAGAATAATTTAATAGTTTCCTAATTATTATAAATCTAGAATCCTAATAAGGATAGGTATATAGATTATATTAAATAATAAAATATTATTCTCTTCCCAATCTTAATAAGGAATTAATTAAGTTTATTTATTCATGTTAGTCCAAGATATAAATAATTTAATTATTTTAGATACATCTAGAAGACATGTTTATGGATTAAACTTTGGTAATTAATATATTATCCTTTCATAAGATGTTTAAAAGATAATAAAAGATTTAATTATCCAGTCAATTAAATACCAACAGAATTTAATTAAGCCTTTAATCTGCACTAAGGCATTAATGAAAAATCATAACTTAAATATCTAAGCGATAATTACGAACTATGTTTGTATATGGTCTCCATCGATTGGTCCACAACTTATGAAGCTACTTTCTGAATCTTATCCCCACCCATGCTGTGGGGACAATAATCCTAAGAAATAGCGAGTTCGTATAGGTTGACTTCTCACATGTGAATAGTATGGACTTGAAAGTAGTTTCCAATATTATCGCCACCCATACTGTGGGGATAATAATTGATATGACCACGGTTGCTAGACGTCAAGAGTGTCCATCTAGGCGTGAGCCATGGATCGATTGGGGTCCAAGGATAAGAGGGAAGTCATGCCACATACCCAATACAGCTCGAGGGATGGTCAGGGAAGCGAGGAAGAGGGAAGGCTCAGATTTGAGGACAAATCCTTTCCAAGAAAGGGAGGATGATACGACCATGGAAGTCGTGCACCAAAGCTTGTACCTGCAGCTGTCTTCAATCAGTATTATGCCCATCAAGATGACTTCCAAATACTTTGAAACTGACACAATTATCTTCATCTTTGAGAGAGCTTCGCGTGGGTATCTTACACGCCCCAATCGAAGTTCAGAGGAGAGAGTTATGGGCGATTTACTAAAGCCGCGCAGAACAGGCAGAGATCTCCAGAAGGAACACCTGGGCGGGTGTTTTCACCATGAAAATCACCCGACCGGGTGAAAGTGTTGTGAAGCATTTCCAGATTCCAGAAGAAACACCCGGGGGGGTGTTTTGGACCGCACAATTCACCTGACCGGGTGAATCACCCGAGACTTAGATTTTGTGGGCCTTTTTCCACATTTTGGGCCCTTAGTATAAATACCTTTTGGTGTCATTTTTCATTCTAGATTAAGATTGTGATTGAAGTTATCTCCCTAGTGAGTTTTTCATCTTTGAGGAATGTATCCAATTCCTTCCTTGAAGGTTGCTTGTCTCAATTTCATAGATTGATTCAAGTAGAGGTATACATCAATGGAGTGTATCCATTGAGTAGTGGAGCCAAGGGGTGATAGAGCTATTGAAAGTTGCCTAGGGTTGTTTCCATCCTTTTGGTCAAGGTCCTATGGTCATAACTCTTTTATCTCATCATTATACACATGTTTTCCATTCCTAATCTTCCATCAATTCTTGTTTAGATTCATTTTTTGTTGGTTGGATCTATTATTATCTTTTATTTTGTGTTGAGAAATTGAAAATAGCATCACAAAAATATTTAGATCAAACATTAAATGGGTAATTCCTTGGGAAATGGATCATAAAATACATGGATCCTTATCAATAATCCTAAGAAATTACAAGTTTCAGAAGTCCAAACAGAATTTACGAGATAGCTTGGTCTTGTTATCAACTCATGAACATTGTTATGGGAGTGTGTCGTAGAAACAAGATTCTGTAATACTAAATCTGATGGCCGTGCTTAGGCAACATTTGGTTGTCATGCCGTGCTGCGGTCTCTTCAACTTCATTACATAAGTTTATGACAAATAGTAAATACTCTGTCTTGCAGTGTAAACTAAATCGTCACAATGTCACTCAATCCTCTTTCTGCAATTCTTAAAGAAAACAAACTCGAGGGCCAAAATTACATAGAAGGAAACAAAATTTGGACATCGTTCTCACGGCTGATTAGAACAAATTTGTGCTCACTACTCCACGGCCTCCAGTGTCGACGCACAGGCAGTGCGAGATGCGCATAAAGCAAATGAGATGGCTAAGTGTTAGATGTTGGCCTCCATGTCAACAGTGCTTAGACATCAGCATGTTGCCATGGCGACTGCCGCCGAGATTATGCAAAATCTCACGAATCTCTTTGGTACTCAGAATCGAACGGCTAAGTCTCAAGCCTTTTGGAGTATCATGGCTAAGACTATGAAGGAAGGTTCTTCTGTGCGGGACCATGTCCTCGAGATGATGAGCCACCTCAATCAAATTGAGGTTTTGGTAGACGTCATTGATGCCGAGTCCCAAGTTACTATCATCCTTCAGAGTCTGTCCCCTAGCTTTCAACAGTTCAAGCTCAACTTTGAGATGAACAAAAGAAACTACACCTTAGCTGAGTTGTTGATTGAACTTCAGTCGGCAGAGGATCTCATGAACCAAGCTAAGGTTGCAATGGTTAGTTCGACACATCGTTCCTCTGGCCCTAGGCCTAGCGCAGGAAGGAAGAAAGTGACGAACCAGGTCGTAGCTAAGGAAACTAAGGGAAAGAAGAAGAGGAGGTCAGACAAAAAGCAACCAGGAAAGTGTTTTAAGTGTGGTGAGAAGGGGCATTGGAAGCCAGACTGCCCCAAAAAGGGTAAGGCTACAGGTATGCACCAAGCTCTAGTTGTCGAGTCATGTTCGGCTTCGACTTCATCTCATACTTGGGTTATTGACATTGGAGCTACAGATCATATTTGTTTTGATACTGACTTAATGCAGGTGACAAGACGGCTATATGATAGTGAGATCGAGGTCCAGCTGGGCGACGCTACTAAAGTGGCGGCCGTAGCAGTGGGAGACGTTTATTTGCGTTTTAGTAGTGATAGATTTTTGATTTTGAAGAATGTTTTGTTGATACCTTCTTTTAGAAGAACTTTAATTTCAGTTTCTAAATTGGTTTTTGATGGATATTCGATTTCTTTTAATGACAGTTGTGTTATTAAGAAAGATGGTTGGTATCATGGAAAACAATCTGATACGTGCATATTTAATAGTAGTATTTTGTTTAGATATTTTAGGGATTAACGTATCTTTTCCATATCTTTGTTTTCTTGTTCATTAAGTTAGTTATTAGCATTATCAATAGGAGTCATTGTAAGCATTTAAAATCAATCAAGAATATCAACACAATATTATCGTTCATAATCTTCTCTAAAGTGAGACAACCGTCGTGCTCGACAGGCACTTGCCCGCGACAGAACTTTATCGATCGCCGATCCACGGACGCCGATCAGCCCGATAGGAAGTTTATCCTATCAAATTGGTGCTTTCATCCCGAGCTCACCCTCCAAAACACCGGTCGAATCACAGCTACGTCGCTGCCCGACGGGAATCCACCACGCACAGCAACTAGTTATGCCTTCCCACCATCTCAAACCAAAGTTGCGCCGTTGCCCGATGGAAGATGTTTCGCGCACAACACCAGATTTGGTTGCCGAGTCCCGCATGTCCGCCGAGCTGTAGCCGCTGGACAACCCTACTTCCGCAACCCGACATCACATTGCTAATAGCCCGCCAAAGATGATGTTTTCGACTTTCTTCACCGTGTCGCAGTTCCCACCTTGAGGGCAAGGTAGATTTCAACCGTGGGGGAGTTGATACGTGCATATTTCATAGTATTATTTTCTTTAGATATTTTAGGGATTCACGTATCTTTTTCATATCTTTGTTTTCTTGTTCATTAAGTTAGTTATTAACATTATAAATAGGAGTCATTGTAATCATTTAAAATCAATCAAGAATATCAACACAATATTATCGTTCATAATCTTCTCCAACGTGAGACAACCGTCGTGCTCGACGGGCACTTGCCCGCGACAGACATTCACCGATCCACGGATGCCGATCAGCCCGATAGGATGTTTATCCTATCATAATCTGTACACAATCATATCTACACAATTTAATAATTGCAAATTAGAACTCAATAATGCATCGAAAATTTCAAAGAAAAGAAAGGAACCTTCAAGTTCAATGAACGAAACATACTTATGACACTTTAGACTTGGTCATGCCAACCAACGGAGGATTCAAACTCTCGTGGACCAAGACCTTCTTAAAGGTCTAGATACCGAGTCGTTCTCCACGTGTGAATCCTGCTTAGAAGGCAAGATGACTAAGAGACCTTTTAAGGTGAAAGGCAATAAGGCCAAGGAAGTACTAGAACTCGTTCGTACTGATGTGTGTGGACCAATGTCAAGCGAGGCAAGAGGCGGCTTTCGCTATTTCATCACTTTTATTGATGATTACTCGAAAGTGGGATATGTTTATTGATGCGCTTTAATTCTGAATCTTTTGACAATTTCAAAGAGTTTACGGCTTATGCGGGGACGCATAACGTATCAAAAGCCTGCCATCTGATCGCGAAGGCGAATACCTAAGTGTCGAGTTTTTGGACCACTTATCGGTAGAGGGAATGGAATCTCAACTGACTGCACCCGGCACACCCCAGCAGAATGGTGTAGCTGAAAGAAGGAATAGGACCTTGTTAAACATGGTCAGGTCGATGATGAGTTATGCACGACTGCCTATTTCGTTTTGGGGATATGCCATGCTTTCTGCGAGCCATATATTAGACAATTTACCGTCAAAATCTGTTCCTGCTACTCCATATGAGTTGTGGAATGGGCGCAAGCCCAATCTAGAGCATCTCAAGATATGGGGGTGTCCAGCTCATGTTTTGGAAAATGATCCAACTAAGCTGGACTCAAGGACAGAGGTATGTTTGTTTATAGGTTACCCCAAAGGTTCGAAAGCTTATGAATTCTATAGTCTCCGAGACAAGAAAGTCATTGTGAGTACTCACGCGACATTCTTAGAGGAAGACTTTGTTATGAATCATAAACCCAACAGTGAAGTAGCTCTTGACGAGCTTACTTCAGTCACAAGTTCCATTAACTAAGAACAAGTACCTATTGTACAACCAATTCCCGAAACTTCAACTTCACTCCTAGTGTTGTAGTGTCGCGTAGCAGTGGGAGGGTCTCTCATGAGCCCGAAAGGTACATGTAGATAATTAATGTTCCACTATGATTATATAGAAATAAATTGTTTCATACATATAGGGGTAGCAAGGTAAATGTACATAATACAAATTAAATGACAAATAAATAATAGGAGTGGCAGGTAGGAGAATGTACCCCACACACTCGAAAACCATGTTGAAAACCAAATTGCAGGAGTTGTGTCAGCGGCGAAGCTGGGACTTGCCGGACTACGCCACCGCCAAAGACGACCCCGATCATATGTCGCGCTTCACCGCTACCGTCACTGTTCAAGGCGAGCCCGGATCACTGCAAGTCCTCTGAAGAGGCACAGAACACCGCTGCCCGCGTTGCTTTCGATCACCTCACCTCCTCCGATCCGCTTCCCACCCCTCCCAATGTACCTCTGCATTCTCAAATGCAGCCCCTTTCTGTCGCTGCAGACCCTCCTCCCCTGCCTGTATCGCCGCTCCCCTCCTTTCTGCCAAAACCCTACTCCTGGTATTCATTTTTTATACTCAATAAATTTCTCAATTTGTTAAATTGATGGAGATAAGAGTGATGTGAGTTTGTTTTTCTTGTGTGATTATCTGTTTCATGGCTTTTGAATCATGGTGTGTGAACATCTTCCTTTGTTAGTTGTTTAGTTATCGTTTCCCCTCTTTGAAAGTATAAATCTCCCATTTGATATTTGTTGTGGACATCACATCTTAATGAGTACACTGTTACTTGTAATGTCAGTCTGCTCAATTAAATTATGTGATACCTTATTTGGAGACTAAAGTTTCTAGCCCTTACTGTTTGTCCACAATATAGCAAAAAGTTTGGAAATAAATAGATCCACATGACCGATGCATATCACTGGTGTGCGTTGATATTGGATATTGAAACTTTAGTGATATTCGTGCAGGACTTTTAGCAACAAAATGTAATGCCAGTACGAAACCTGTAGAGGAGTTATGGTTTGGGAGAATCTATGGATCACTCCTCAAACAGCAATGTACTAGATCCCTAAAATTTTGCAAAGGCGCAGGCGGATGTCGATCACTGCGAATGGGTAAGAGCAATGGATTCAGAACTACAATCAATGATAGACAAAGACATCTACAATTTGTCCGTCCTACCCGAAGGCTGTACTGCCATTGGGAGCAAGTGGATATACAAACATAAACGTGGACCCGATGGACGAGTTAAAGTCTTTAAGGCAAGACTAGTGGCTAAGGGGTACACCCAAAAGGAAGGTGTCGATGCGACGAGACCTTCTCCCCGGTGGCCATGCTCAAATCGATCCGGATTCTATTGTCTATAGCAGCTTACATGGATTGAGATGTGTGGCAGATGAACGTTAAGACTGCGTTCTTAAACAGTAGTCTTGAGGAGACCATCTACATAGAACAACCCGAGGGTTATGCCGTGAAGGGCAAAGGGCACATGGTATGGAAGCTTAAGAAGGCCATTTATGGCCTCAAGCAAGCATCTAGATCATGGAATCAGTGCTTCGATCAAACTGTTCATAAGTTTGAATTCGAAAAGTGCCCCAACGAGAGCTGCGTGTATAAGAAGGTTGAAAGGGGGAATGTGGTGTTCTTAGTTTTATATGTAGATGACATTCTTTTAATTGGAAACAATAAAAAGATGTTATCATCAGTACGAACGTGGTTGTCAAACCAGTTCGAGATAAAGGATATGGGAGACACGGGACACATTCTAGGCATCAAGGTTAATTAGGGACCGAGAGAAGAGAATGTTGTGCTTATCTCAAGAACCTTGCATCGACACTGTACTTAGTCGCTTTAGCATGCAAGATGCCAAGAAAGGTTTCTTACCTTTTAGACATGGCATCTATCTATCTCAAGAGATGTGTCCTAAGACAATATCTGAGATAGCAGAGATGAGAAGGATACCATACGCTTCGGCGGTTGGTAGTCTCATATATGCTATGCTTTGTACAAGGCCTGATATTTGCTTTGCTGTTGGCATGGTGGCAAGATATCAGTCGAATCCGGGCCAAGGACATTGGACTGCCGTAAAGAACATACTCAAGTACCTTAAACGGACTAAGGAATATGTTCTAGTTTACAAAGCAGGGGAGCTCTGTCCTTTGGGATATACTGTTTTAGACTTTCAAGCTGATCAGGACTCGAGAAAAATCTACTTCTGGATATGTGTTTACCTTAGGAGGTGGAGCCGTAATTTGGAAGAGTGTAAAGCAGAAATGCATTGCAGACTCAACCATGGAAGCCGAATATGTGGCCGCTTTGGAGGCTGCAAAAGAGGCTGTATGGCTCAAGAACATTCTTTTGGACTTAGGTGTGGTTACGAATCTGCCCAAGAGCATCACCATTTATTGTGACAATTCTGGTGTTGTGGCAAATTCGAAGGAACCAAGAGCTCACAAAGCGAGCAAACACATAGAGAGGAAGTATCATGTCATTAGAGATATAGTGCAGAGATGAGACATACAAGTGGTCAAGATTGCGTCAGAGAACAACCTGGCAGATCCCTTTACAAAGGCATTGGCGGTGAAACCGTTCGAGCGCCATGTTGAAGGAATGGGAGTTCGACTCGCTCGAGACCTCAACTCGCTTTCAGTATAAGTGGGACAATTAGACGTAGTGCACATTTTTTTTAATACTCGAAAGCTGTTTTGAGTATAAGTGGGAGATTGTTAGAGTTTGTATACTAGAAATCACCTTTCGAGTGATTGAATAATGTTAAAACTCTTATTTTATTTTACAATGAATAAAACAGATTATTTTTGTCACAATGTTATTATGTTTTACATTTAATGGATGTTTATTACATGTTTAAATGTATAAGTAACTTAACAAAGTCTAAGTCTTTGTTTTAGTAGACCGGTTGTGGGCGACGTTCACTTGAAGGTAACACGGTCAGTTCTGAACAAAGAAAAAGAAGAATTTCACAACCTAGATAGGCTTATACTACCTATCGTGAAAGGTTGCAATGTCAGTCCGATTATTTCTAAGCCTTACTGAAATAAGATGATGTGGGTGTGGTATAGCACTGAATTGGATCTAACAACGAGACATGTCTTTATGCTATCTACTGAAAGACGAGGTCTTGTAAATTATTGTTTCATAATCAATGTACGTTAGCATTGAGCATACGGTATTGATTATGCACTACTTTAACATACCAAATGGTGCGGGTTTTTCGCAACCCAATAAGCCTGGTATATTGGGTAGTGGTGATTAATATCTAGCGATTATAGAATTGCTATTATGTTGAATCGTGCGCGAGGTGAGTCTCTTTTGATAACATCCTCAAGAGGAGATTGATATAAGTTTTTATTATTCGGAACCTAGCTAGTTGGAGTTTGATTACTCTATGAATAATAAATAAGAATTTCTTGCTGAGTCCACTCTTGGAATTAATAAGATATTAATTAATTGAGTACATAGCAGACATTAATTAATTAATGGATGTTTCTATCTTAAGCGCGGGAAATAAATATCAAGCAATGGAAATCCGGATTACTTATAATTTCGGATTTGGATGGGGAGTGCAATATTACTTCTGTAGTGGTTGCTCGTAATATTCCAATTAAAAGCTTATACTCCCTCCGTCCCAAGATATTAGACCCCTTTCTTTTGGGCACATGAATTTAGGAGATAGTTGTTTAGTGGTGTAAGTGGAGTTGGTAGTAGAGTATATTTTTACCATAAATAGAAATGGTTCAAGTGTATTGGGACACCCCAAAGTGGAATAGGGGTCTAATATCTTGGGACAGATGGAGTATTAAATTGGGTTCAATTTAATTAGTAAAAAGCTAATTGGAGGAGCCCATATCCAAAACATTCCATAGATCCCTGTCTGGGCCCAATATGTGACTTGATATAAATAGGAGAATAAAGGAGACAGAAAACACACTTGTTTTCTATCAAATTTTTTGTCCCCCTCTCCATATACAAGAGGGAGGATTTTTCTCTTAACCGTGAGAAAGGTTTTCCTTCTTCTTTATTTAAGTCCTAGTATACTGGTGAGATCAGCCCACCCTGATATCAGTTTACAGTCCGTGAACCAGACAGAAGATCTGTGGTTTAGTACTAAAGATCTTCACGTGGAGAAGACGCTAGCTATCTTCGATTCTTTGGAGAATTATCAAGGTAAAATAGCTAAACCGTAGAAAATCATGTTTTAGGTTTTAATTAATTTAAAGCATGATTTATTTGAGTTATGAGCATGGTACATGTGATAATTGCGCGAATAGAATTTGTGTAAATAATCTACTAAATAGATCTTGATTATCTGATTTATTTGAATTGAAATTTATCGCACGCTTCCGTTGCCAGTCCCTTCACTTCATTGGTCCACTGAGTCAGTTCAGGACCTTCACTTTAGACAATCATGTTGTGCAGAATTATACATGCGTACATGACATCAGCGATTCTGTCAATATACCACAGCCGTGAAGGATCCTCCACTACCGCCCATCGACTCTGGAGCACACCAAATGCCCTCTCCACATCCTTGCGCGCTGCCTCCTGACGGCCCGCAAAATAGATCTTCTTATCTTCTGATGGGCATGTGATCGTCTTCACAAAGATGGGCTAGTTTGGGTATATCCCATCCGCCAAATAGTAGCTCATATTGTGTTGGTTGCCGTTGGCGACAAAACTGATGGCGGGACGAACGCCCATGCACTGGTCGTTGAAAAGGGGTGACGACTGGAGGACGTTGATGTCGTTGTTCGACCTGGCTACTCCAAAATACGCATGTCATATCCACAGCCGGTAGTCAGATACAACTTCAAGGATCGTCGTAGGATGCTTGCCTTTGAAGCCGGTAGTGTACACCCCTTTCCAGGCGGCAGGGCAATTCTTCCACTCCCAATGCATACAATCTATGCTGCCCAACATCCCAGGAAACCCATGCACCGACCCATGCATATCTATCAGCTGCTGGCAGTCTTCGGGGCTGGGCTTCCGAAGATACAAATCCCCGAATATCTCTCTAACGCCCTTGCAAAAAAACTGCAGACACTCGCGGGCTGTCAACTCGCCAATGTGGAAGTACTCGTCGAACATGTCGGTCGCGCCTCCGTACGCTAGCTGCTTGATTGCGGTCGTGCACTTCTGTATGGGCGTTTGACCGGGTTTACCAACCACATCCTCCCTGAACCTGAAATACTCATATTGATGCTCTAAAGCACTCACGATACGCATATATAGCGGACGATGCATCCTAAAACGTCGCTGGAATAAATTATCCCCAAAACGCAGCTCCAGAGCGAAGTAGTCTGCAAACAACCGATGATGTACAGGTACAGTGATGTGGAGAAAATGATTAATTATGATCCTCCCTAATGAAGTGGAGAAAATGAGAAATCTTTATTTCAATTTTAACTGAAAAAACAGCCGATCTTTGGGCCACCCACAAAATCTTTTTGCCAGCCTTGTACCTAACTACTTTTATTGCTCCTAGTCTCCATGTGTCATATTTAATTTCACGATTAAAAGGGACACCTTCAAAATCTCTAGAAATCCCACTTCTTGCTCAGAACAAATGTTGGTTTTCTTGTTTGTCCGCATTTTATTTTGACTAATTGCTTTTTCTTTGGTATTGGCCACGATGCCCTACTCCAACCCCATTATCCAAATTATGAAAATTTAGGTGCCCACCAAATTTTTGGGGCACATGCCTTAGATTCCGATTGAATAGTAGTTATAGCATAAAACAATAATTTGTTTTGTACTTAGTATTTATTATTGTATCGATACTTATATGTATGTGGAGACGATGTTACCATCATACATGTGATGCGACATAAGGGAATTTGTGTTATCTGATTTTGAGATAGTTGAACTTAAACCTGAAGCCTCAAACAGTTTTAGTAAGAATTTATGTTCAATTTACTTTTCTGAACATCCCTAATCAATTTATAATTAGTTTAAGATCTTATAACAGAATTTTATTATGTTCTGTCATTTTCTATTTCAAATTAAATGAAATGAAACTCCACAACGCGAGCTTCACTTCATTGACCTCTACAAAATTAATTTAAATGTAAGATGTAATATCATTCACTTTTTAATGGAAATGGGAAGTTTAACATTTCAGCTTATTAAGTTATTAGAACAGTTACAATTTTTTCATTTTTCAGTTCTTAACAGTGGTATTTTTTCTACATTTAACAGCACAAAATGTGTATGGAATAGAGTTTAAGCCCGTGCTCCATTGTATTCTTATGGGCTTGAGTCAAAAGCCCATTATGTTCTACCATTTTGGCTATTTAATGGACCAATGTCCATTATCATAACTCTCTGATATGAACTACAAACATGATTCTGTTAACAGTGCTAATTTTATTCATTGCAACCTCTATTTTTTTGTAATAATAAAATAATTACGAAACCCCAAAAAAGCAGAGCAAATCACTTCAACCATCTCCTACTCCATTCCTATTCAAAGTTTAACCCTGTTTTCAATAAAATAAATAATTATTTATTTATTACTAAGAAAAAATAATCGTAGACCGCCTTGTTTATCACGAATTATGAGATTCGTATTGGACAATGAAAATGAAAGGTGAATGCATCCTGCGGTACTTTAGTTTGGTCATAAATATTTCTCTATAGAAAATTGCACATAATAATACAAAAATAAGGGAGAGTTATATTGCTAACTCAATGCTTAATTGCTAACTACAACTCAATAATAGCCATTAGATATTCAAATTAAAGGCCTAGATTATTAACCACAAAATATCAATACGATCAAAAAAAAACGTCAATAAAGCTATATGATTAATTCCAATAAAAATCAATAGGGGTATTAATGTCAAGTTAGTTATAACTAACTTTTAAAAGAAATCCCAAAACTTTAAATTCATATAACATATATCAAATCAAAGATAATTTTATAAGGATTCCAACGATATACTACATGCATATGTTCCGACGTCAAAATTTGAAAAAAAAAATCTAGAATTTTCGTATTTTTCGTACACATGCTAATATCAATACAGCTAAGATAATATGTCAATATAAAGCATATATAATGTCAATCCTAAATTTGTGTTGACATTTTCAAAGCGTTGTATTGATATTTTCGAAACACTATATTGACATTTTCATCCAAAATCCTAATTTGACATTTTTTTATTTTTTTTCGATTTAATTAATAAAAACAAAAATTACACGTGGCAAATTGTAGACCATACGTTTTTTAAAATCATGTGGTCTTAAATTAGTTGTAGTTAACAATTAAATGATGAGTTAGCAATTGATCACTCCCCTACAAAAATATTGGCTGAAAATGGAAAAAGTGTGTGTGTGTTCAATTACTTAAAAATTTATAATTTAATAATTATAAAATGGAGATTAATTGAAATATAATACTTCAATATAGTAGTATGTCGTATAATTTTGTTAAAAATCTAAAATAGAATGAAAAGGAATGATTATTTTTTGGCTAAATAAAAGGAATTAATATTGTAATGGAGAATGGAATAAAAGTAGAATATCGATTCATTGGTGTTCGGTTGCTAAGATTAAATCTCATAATTAAAGATGTATTATGTTTGGTTCATAAGATGTAACCCTACAACTTAATCCTAGATGGATAATCTCATAATAATTAGTCATAGCCTCCCCCCTCCAACTAAAATAATTCCACAACTTAATCTTAGATGAATAGTCTCATGATAATTAGTCATAATCTTCCCCCTCCAATTAAAATAATCCCACAACTTAATCTTGGATGGATAGTCTCATGATACTTAGTCATGGCAATCGAAGTATTAAGCATGAGGGGTTCAAGTGATTGGGCTTCTGCTTTGGGCTGAAGTAGAATAATGGACTCCTCTCAATCAGGCCCATTTGTTACGTAAATATGTGATCCCATGAAGTTTTTAGGTTCCACCTACCAACATTCCTACCTGAATACAATGAAACAGCATGTTAAATAAATCCATGCTTGACTATGTTAATGCCATAGTTGACCATGAATTGGAAGCTCATCCTCGCTGCAGTAGCACTTCCACTGATCGCTGTGGCGGTCGCCATCGCCCTCGCCCTCTTCACTCCGCCTCTGCTACCTGACTCGCACGATGTCCTCTCCGCCGCCCAGCAGATCCATATCCCTGGAGCTGTCGGCCCCGAGAGCTTGGTCTTCGATCCTAGCGGCGGAGGCCCCTACACAGGCGTCGCCGACGGCCGTGTTCTCAGGTGGACCGCCGGAGACTGGGTAGAATTCGCCCTCACCTCATCCTCAAGGTAATTTTTATCATTTCAAAAAAAAATTCAATTTGGATTGTAGGGTTTGGTATTATTCAATTTGTATATACTAATCCAAGCATGTATTTGCAGTGAAGAAATTAGAAATACTAACCAAAACAATTGACTGAATTGATTCTTCTCCATAGTTCCATTCAGATCAGTTATGATGTTAAATACAAAGATGTGAATTCAATTTGTAGTTATCTCCATTTGAATGGCGGTTGTATTAGCTAAATTTGATTGGCCTGAGCAATTTTTATGGCTGTATTGAAGAGATGCGTGCTCTCTGCCCTTCAATCCAGCAATGGAGCACATATGTGGGAGGCCACTGGGACTGAGGTTTCATCAGAAGACGGGAGATCTTTACATTGCTGATGCTTACTTAGGCCTCCATGTAGTCGGACCAGCAGGAGGACTGGCTACACCTGTAGTAACACAAGTAGAAGGCCAGCGTTTGCGTTTCACCAATGACTTGGATATCGATGATGAGAATGATGTGATTTACTTCACTGATTCTAGCACCGAATACTACAGAAGGTAACTCTGCTCTTAGCATATGTTCTTGAAAAATGGCCTTACTTTCCATCATGAGATGGATGGTCTTGTCATAGTTCAATGTCGTTGAGCGAGATCTAGGATAGGATGATAACTAATGGATAATATACGAAACTAACGTTGATGGGGTAATTTAAAATGACTGCAAGAAGCTTTTGCTTTGACATTTCTAGACTGATTTCTTATTCTTGTGCATTAGTTATGTATTAAGTACTTCAATCTCGTTACTTTCCAATCCTCTACTGACTCTGGATCTGTTTGTGATCCAAGGGAATTCATGTCATCAGTTTTAAACTCGGACGCGACAGGCAAATTTATGAAATACGATTTGTCAAGCAAGGAAGTGACAGTTTTGCTGCGAGGCCTTGCTTTTGCGAATGGCGTGGCTCTGAGTAAAGATCGCTCTTTTGTCTTAGTAGCTGAAACCGCAAGATGCAGAGTGCTGAGGCTGTGGCTTCAGGGCCCAAATGCTGGAAAGCAGGATGTTTTCGCTGAGGTACCAGGCTATCCAGACAATATCAGAAGGAACTCAGACGGGGAATTCTGGGTCGCCCTGCACTCGAAGAATGGGCTCATTGCAAAACTGTCCGCGTACTACTCATGGTTCGGGCGTGGCCTGTGGAAGCTCCCCCTCAGCTTCAAGCAATTGCATTACTTGCTCGTTGGAGGCAAGCCTCACGCGACTGCCATTAAGCTCAGTGACACAGGTGAAGTTTTGCGGGTTCTGGAAGACGCCGAAGGGAAAACCTTGAAGTTCATAAGTGAAGTGGAGGAGAGGGATGGGAAGCTGTGGATTGCATCTGTGTTGATGCCTTATATAGGAATCTACAATCTGCCATAACAAAAAACCATCTAATTTGTAGACTCACTCTGTAAAAACTGCATCTTCAGATAAGCTATACTCCAGTTTTCTTTGTTATACAGTAGTACTACTTTGTCTCATTCAAGATTGTTATCTTTCCTTTTTAATTTGTCCTAATTAAGATGTCCATTTTCTTTATTTAAAAATAAATCCTTCTTTCCTCTATTTCATCATTAAAATATTCAATTATTTTTTTTTCTCTCTACTCATTCTAGCTACTGACTTTTCCTAAAATCTTGTACTATTACTTAAAAACGTGTGTACATCTTGAGTGGATGGAGGGCGTATAATTTTCCATCCAAAAGATAATTAAATATAGTCTTATAAATTGTGTTGAATTTGGCTGAAAACTCAGTAGGTTGTGCTAAATTTCTGCAAGTATCTCCATTTAAATGTACGAGAATAACTCCACCTAGTGTTGCCATATGTTTACATGTCTACAGTATTTTGTCTACGCAATTTATTGTTTTTGCACAACGATAATTATAATTAATTTCTGCAAAAGCTTCTGCCAGATTCTTTTGCATGTTCGTGGTTTTATCTTGGAACTACACAATAGGTGGAACCAATTATTGAGTTTTGATTTTTTATTATTATAATTATAATATTTTGTTACGATTTGACATTTTAATTTATTTATGGCCGACACGTAACACGTTATCCTCTTTAATTTGTTTAGATTTTATCATCATAATAATTTATCATTATGACTAATTAATTTGATAACATTTTCAGATAAACAAATACTTAATTCGCCTGCGTGTATAATTAACTATATTCTAAGTATGGTTAGTTGATTAAATCTTAATACCGAATTTTAGAGGGCAGTAGTTCTGGCTTTTAGGTTTGTAGCCATCAACTCGAAATCACACAAAAGGATATTAGACTTTGTTTGATTTATAATTATTCCAAAAGTTGGGATTTAATAATGATTTTATAGATATCACCAGCCGCAGATATTAGTTATGAACAGAATGAGAAGAATGTAAAAGTTTTGATGCATTATTAATGTGTAGATATTTAAATTAAATAGATAAAAGTGACCACATAAAAAGGCTACCACACAGCCCCAGACGCAACAAATAGCTCTGCCAAAAAACCAGCTAATTACTACATGAATAAAATCCAATTTTTTTCAGCACTTCTCCAAATCATGAGTGTTCCAATGGTATTTCAGGCCAAAGCCATGACTACAAAGCTCATACTCTCCACTGCATTTTTGGCTCTTCTCATCTCCATTTCGTTACTCTATTTCGATTCCGAATATCCCGATATTCTCCACCAACAATACTCCAATAATAACGCGACCATCAAATTTCAAGACGCCGTTGTTATGCGAATGCCCGGCGGCGCCGTGGGCCCGGAGAGCTTCGACTTCGATGGGGGCGGCGGCGGGCCCTACACCGGCGTCTCCGATGGTAGGATTATCCGGTGGCAGGCTAATGAGAGCCGCTGGGTGGACTTCGCCGTCACATCGCCGGAGAGGTAATTATTAATTAACTCTTTCTTTTCTTTAATAATGTTATTATATTATAATATCATGATTAATAATGTTAATTATAATTTATTACTGTGTGCAATGTGCATGAAGCAAAAAAAACCGAAACGGTTTAATTTCGTTTTCGGTATTTGGTGATTACGATAAGCATGAGATATTCACACGTGTTTGGTTTGTATGAGTCATCAAGTATATTCGGTTATCTGTGATATAATTAAGGGATTGATATGATAATGACACCTTTTATTTACAAATTGATTACTTAGTTAATAACTCCAAATCACTAATTTATGAGTACTTCTAGTGTTTGATTATGACGTCGTAACTAAAATACTTTTGGTATAAATTTCGACAATGTACCTTCTAGAACTGACTAATTTAAATCTATCATATAATTGTATATATATTTTTCTAATTTTGATATACTCATTGTTCTTTACTTATTTAAATTATAATTATGTGTACTCATATTTTGGTCTATATACTTCTTTTGATTTGAATATATAAAGATAATGGGAACCTCTTTTTACATGTACAAATTTCCTAATATACAAACTTATTTTTATTTATTTTAAATATATTACTACTCCTCATTCAATATATTATACTACTATATAAGTGTATCATTTATTAATATTTATTAAATAAATCTTATATTTTTTTCATGTAGGTAGGAATCAGAATCAGAAATGGAAAGAAAGATTCATTAATTTAAGACGAGGGCCGGGATCAGAAATAAATATAAAAGGCATTGTAGTAATAGGGGACCAAAGAAGAGGTTCAGTTATTAGGCTTATTTCACTAGAGATTGGATTCGGATGAATAAATAAAACATCATTTGTGATATTGTAAGTTTTTTGGATTTGTAATTTAATCGAGGGAAATCTACCGAAGAAACCAGAACATTTTCAGGCTATAGTAAATAGTGTTATAGAGAAAATGAAGGGCTTGACAGTAATTATACATTCCTATAAATTTGTTTGATCCCAACTAAATTAAAAACTATAATTAAAGATATTGTTATAATATGTTACATATACATGTGGTTATTTTATTGACATCCACAAATATTGGGTTGGATTTCTAACACCTTATTTTAATTTTTAGGTGCGTCATTTAGTCTACATGGCCCCATACTTATCTTGCTCCTCGTTTTTTTGTTACTTTTCTTGTGGTTCAATGTTTGTTTTGATTTAGGAGTTCATAAAATAATTTCTAAAATGGAAATTGTGAATTGTCTTCTAAAATTACTTCCCCACGTTTTTTGTAAGGGTAAACATATATTTGCAGTTAAATGGAGTATGATTTTGTTTCAAATTTATTAAAAAATGTGTGAAAATTTATTTAAACAAATCCAACCCATTAATAGGTTAGCATTTTGTCAATTTTGCTGGGTGGTGCTCGGCTCAGTACATGTATAAATAAGTATCTCATTCCATTTTGCTATTTTGAATTTATGCCATTATATCATATTTTATTTTTACAATATCTAGTAAAGAGCACACATTTCAATTAAACTGTTTAATCATATTTAATTATAAAATTAATATTTCACTAATTATGTTCACTCATATGTAATTATAAAAGATTCATATTTTATTATTTTTAATAATTTTAAAATTTGTGCCGATTAGAAGGAAAGTAATATTGATTGGAAAAAGACAAATCAAATACGTCCATACATTCCAAATAATGGTCCATTTATAACCAGCTTTACGTACTTCGATGTTCACAATTGAGATACGCGTGCCGTGCCTCAAATTATTTCCAACATACTAATAATTTATGGTGTGTATAATTTGATTAATTTATTATTTTATGATGATTTAATTATCATCTATTTTTCAAATCATGCTACATAACTTAATTATCGCTTTTACATATTTAACTAGAGTACTTATGTGATCAAATGGAGTATTAGCCAATTCAAATTATATTACTATAAGCTACAAATTAATAAATAGTTGTCTGCCTAGCCTAACTTTATGTTGTAATTAAAAAATAACATAAGTCTTTGTCATTAAAAATTTGGCAATATAATTATTGTTATGGAATAATATACTCCTACTTGCTATTCTTTGGTGAGTAGGGATGGGTGCGTAGGTGATAGTGAAAGGGAGCACATATGTGGGAGGCCGTTGGGGCTCCGATTCGATGAGAAAACGGGCGGGCTGTACATCGCGGATGCCTATATGGGCCTACTTTATGTGGGCCCAAATGGTGGGCTTTCTACCCCAGTAGTTACCCAAGTCAACGGAGTTACTTTGGGCTTCACCAATTCTGTCGACGTTGACCAGGCCACTGGAGTCGTCTATTTTAGTGACAGTAGTACCAGGTTTCAGAGAAGGTAAACATTTACATGAACCCTAAATCATTCTGATAATATCAAATTAAACTAAAGCATAAAATATTGGAATTGAATAAAATGTAAAGGTGAGATATTGGATCAATATGCAACCCATGTCAATGAAAAAGAAAGGAGAGGAAAAAGATCTAGATAAGATAGAGGAGTGTAGTGATAACTGATAAGTGTAAATTATAAAGTGCGTGCCCAAACAAAGCCCATATTTGGTTGGTGTCAGCATACAATCATACCGTTACCCTATTTTATTTCATCCAAATCCACTGCCCTCGAATTGGGAACTTAAATATTTTAGAACTTTCTTTTAGTAGTAGAATAATAGATGAGGTATCATTTTATATTTTACTAATTGGCGTGTAGCTATAAATATAATAGATGCATTTTTCAGAATATATAATCCACACCAGTGGGTATAAAGGTAAGTATATATGCCATTTACACTTTTACATTCGGAAAAAAAGGAGAAGAATTTTGTGGGATGAAACCTTATAAAGAAGGAATTAATTCTGTACTGTCAAGAGTCAATAAGTACATATGTCGCATCGCATGAACGTAGTTGTATAGCACTCTTTACCTTCCAAGTTAGTTGAAGCATTTCTTTTGGTTATTACCTTCCAAGTTAGTTGAAGCATTTCTTTTGGTTATGAGATTTAACAAATCAATGTTTAAATATTAAAAGTAGGAGTTAGATAAAATATAAGTGAAAATAAGGTTTTTTGCCAAAAAAAAAAAGAAGGAATGACTCAACTATCTTGTAACGGCCCGAAAATGAATACGACTCAACAACTTTGAGAAAATCTAAACAAACATTAATTAATAAAATTAGATTTGGGTATGAAGGTGTTTTTAGTTATTGTTTTTTTTTTGGATATAAATGAGATCTACATGCAGGAAGTTTGTTTCGGCAATCATGAGCAGTGACGACAGTGGAAGGGTGATGAAATTCGACCCCCGAACAAGAAAAACTAGTGTCCTCGTGGACAAGCTCAAGTTCCCAAATGGCGTCGCATTGAGCAAAAACGGCGATTTCCTCCTTTTTGTGGAGACCACAACTTGCAAATTATACAAGTTGTGGCTCAAAACCGGGAACCTGGAGGTGGTGACAGAGTTCCTCGGATTCCCGGACAATATAAAGAGGAATAGGAATGGCGAATTTTGGGTGGGGATCAATTCCCGAAGAGGGAAGCTAGTGCGATGGCTCATTTCCAACCCTTGGATCGGAAAGGCCGTCGTTAGGTATGTGCCATTGGATGTTACGAAGATTCGCGCGCATTGGCCTAGCGGTAGAGGGATGGGGATTAGATTGGATAGGAATGGGAATGTGGTGGATGTGTTGGAGTTTAGGAAATGGAAAGAGGTTAGCGAAGTGCATGAGGAGAATGGCTCTTTGTGGATAGGATCTGTTATCAAGCCATTTTCTCTTGCACACACAATTCCTAATTCTAACAACTTTTTATGAATAATCATTGTGGATTGATTGCATATACTTGTCTCGTTTTTTATTCCAACTTTATTACCAACACATTTTTGTCCAAATAGTTTTAACTGAAACCAATACATGGCTTTAAATTTTATATTTAAATGGGGTCATAAACATAAGTAGTGGCCTAATATTTGGTCAAGTTCGGTTGTTTTTTACTAGTGCTATATGATTTTGCTATTAATAAATTCAGCTACCACCACAAGGGCCATAACAAACCTCACCAACTAAATTATTATTAATATGCAAAAATAGTAGGAATGTAAGTGATATACGATAGTAGGAAATTGGCAGTCAACAGTGTCGATGTCACGAAAATTGTGTCCAGCGATAGAGACCATGTTTGAACGATTGAGTATACAAGCTTCTAATTTTAATACATGGTTGGAGGGTCCCCAAAACACTTGTTCCACAAATATATGTAGAGGCCTTTCATCCATTAATTATTCAACCCTATCAATTTTCCTCTGTCTGCGGCCTCTCGTGGAAAATATATATTTGAATTTTGAATCAACACCACATATTTCTGATTTTATCTTTTCTTTCACCTTTACAAAATTACACATCGACAATATTTTAGGTCATTTTACGCATAATTAATATTTCAATAGTTGCTAGTCTGCTAATGGAATTTCATATTTTCACTAATTCGATTGATTCGTATTTTAATATAAAATAAATATATATAAAAAAGTAAGAGTAATAATTCACTAGTTTTTCGAATCTTTTATTTCAAATTTTAAAATTCGTGTTAAATTAGAGAAAGACAACTAATGAGAGATTAAGTAAGTATTATATAAAAATCTCATGCATACTCTCATTGTATTATCGCAGGTGACTATATCACTTCATGTGTATTTTGTCTCATCCTCCTTTGTTTATTATGCCCTGCTTTTGGATTGATCCAAGTATACATATGTAACAAGTTATAATAAACAAATTTTATGCATGATGATATTTTTAATCCAGAAGTCGCAATTATTACTAGTGATGTGTTCGAGAATGCATTATTATAGGAAGGTTAAAAAATACATTAAAATTTTAGTTATATTTTGGCCTTTCTGGAATTGAAAAAACCGTTGTAAAAGTTGTAAAAAACAATTTGGTCTGAATTTTCTCGCTATAAGAAATTTCAGATTTTCTATTTATAATATGCGTTGATTTGGAGTTTTATATACAAATTTATGTTTAACAAGTGTAGTATAGTATTTGATTTGGGTAGCTAATATCTTCAATCAATACTCTCAAAAAGTAGAAACATATTTTTTACTTGTTCAAACAGGTGTATTTCCATTATTCTACGTCAGTATGTGGCGGCTGCAAATGAAAATTATAAAATAAAAGTATAAAAAATAATTGATAATTTAGCATGCATTAAGAGATAATTATTAAAAAAGTGAGAGATACAAAATTGTTATTTACGAAAATGAGGTAATATCCACCACCTCTTGGCACGCCGGAACAGTCATGGCTGTCAATTGTTTGATGTGTTGGATCAAAACACACGTGGCAGATGGTAATAGGTGGGCCAACCATATCATTTATATATCGACTCAACACAATGTTTATAATTTGATGATAAGGATTTATACACGATTTCTTTAATTAGAAGTAAACAATTTCCCACAGTTTCAAGCAGGGCAAATAGATTTCAGCAGAAAAAAAGAGATGTACAAACTCATCCCATATTTGATGAGATAGAAAAGTTAGAAGGGGTATATAATTCTTGTTCAATCTCAATTAGTTTGGAATTTTTTTAGAGTGATCTAAAAAAAATTCGTACGGACTTGATCAAAATAGACAACATCTAATTAACGTAGAAGTCATAGATCCGTAACACTACTCCACTACATTTTTCATTGCTTAGCTACACCATCAAATAAAACTGTTTAGTTTTTTTATTGTTTCTTTAGTTTGAAATAACGAGTTTAGATTCATGTCTAGGTCTTTTTTTATAGAAAGCTAAATTAGAAAGATTAGATGGTTATTTAAAACAAAATGTGGTAGTATAAAGTTATACTACTAATAATGAATTCCTGTACTTTATTAAAGTGTCTTTTTCTTGCTTTAACTTTTTGGGTAGTTTTGGGTAACACTCTATTTATCAAAAGTTCATGTCGATAAAAACTATAATAATGGAAGTTGACAAAAACCATGAAACATGTAGTTATTTTTCTATTTGGAATTATATTAAGCAAATTAGACACGCAAAATATTTACGACTGTATGCAAATTTTAATAGTATATAAATTAAAACAAAGTCATGTCATCATGTATGTCTATTTGGAATATGGAGTTGTTATTACATTTAATTAGCGGTAGTGTAGGAAAATATTTCGATGTGATGTGGTATTTATTTTGAACGTATTTTTTATTTTTCTTGAGAAGAAAACTTTGGAAAGTGAAAACAAATGTAGCAGTCGCGTTATATTGATAATAATGTACTTTAAAATCCAATACATAAATAAAAAATCGACACATGTTTTGTTAAATTAATATGGCACGGGTTGCGAAAGATAATGACCGCATTAATTAACTTAAATAGTCCCTATCATTTCTTATTGGACTTTTAGCTCTCAATAATGATAAAGTTAGGAATGTATTATTCAATTCGTAATAAATACCCCATGAACTAATCGAAGCAGTGTACTAAATAATTTTATTTTTTAATAAATGTGCTAAACAATTTATAATTATAAACACGAAACGAGTAGGAGTATAATTTTATTTTATTTTTGGATAAATGCGACTGTTATTCATAATCGCAACTAATTGTCATACCTCTTATGATTGCATCAAATAATTGTGTAGTTGACTAATTCTATTTATAAAAAAATGAAGAAGGGTAAAAATGTAATTTCGAGAGGCTCCTCTGCGTCTCCTCCGCCATCCTTTGCCATTTGGCTCCTCTCTCAAACTTCTTCTTATATATGTATGCAAAGATTCTCAGAGAGAGAGACAGAGAGATCATTTCCACCATTGTAGCGGATTTGCATCCAGTAACACACACAACAGCCTTAAATGTAGGAGCATTATAGCAAAAAGGATGGCGTCTTCAGCGAGAAGCAGGATCAGCAGAATATTCACTGCCTCGAAACAGCGTCGTTTCGCACCGCCTTGCGCGCTCGGATCCCCTTCCTTCTCGACCTCGGCAGCCGTCGCTGCCCCCGAACCGGTGGAGGATGTCGACGGATCGACAATTATGGGGATGGTTAAAGACTACGAGGATTATAGGAGGAATCTGTACGGTGGATTGACGCATAATGCTCTACTCGTTGATGCAGTCGGCACACTCGTCGTTCCGGCTCAACCTATGGCTCAGGTTTGCTGCTGCTCCGTCTTATATCTTCGAATTGTGTTAGTTTGAAGGTGCGAGTTCATGTTTTTGAAATTTGTAAAATGTTTTTGGAGTTTTCTCATGGATAATCCATCAATAGTTGTTTCATTAGAATTGAGCTGGAAACGGATTGGTTTCTTCGCAGTTGCACTTCAATTATCGTTTGAATTAACTTTGTCACTTTATTATTAATGTTTCATCGAGGGTTATAATTGAGTTGCAACAGAACAAATGCATTTCTTTCTTTTTTCTTTTCTATTTTGTGTTTCTTCAAGTTTTAAATACTTGACTTCTTGTCATTTTTTTTTTGGCATGTATGATTTAGAAGTTTATCTGTATGAATTTTATGTATATTTAACATCAATTTTGGGGGATTTCATTATGCTAAACGAGTAATTGGTGTGGTGTAGATTTATCGGCAGATTGGTGAAAAGTATGGAGTCAAGTACTCGGAGCGTGAGATATTGAATAGATATAGATGGGCTTATGAGCAGCCTTGGGGTCGATCACGCCTCAGGTGATAATCTTGTGCAACGTTTCAACTTAAATCCATCATATTTATGATTGAAAGATAAAGTGCTTCTTCATTTTCCCTCCTATGCCAGGCCTACAGTATGATTTTATTCATGTATTCCTGCTATGGTTCCGTAAGGCTGAGTTCTCGACTGTGATAAGCGTGCAGGTATGTGGATGATGGGAGGCCATTTTGGCAGCATATAGTCAGCTCATCTACGGGCTGCTCAGATTCTCAATACTTTGAGGAATTGTATAACTATTATACCACTGAGAAGGTTGGTTGCCGACTCGCCTTATACTAGTGCATAGTTTGATGACTTCCATCTATGTCAGCATTCATATTCCTTGTCAGGTTCGTGTTCGTGGTATCAGTTCACAATATTATTGGCTTGTTTTAACAGGCATGGCAACTATGTGATCCAGATGCTGAGAAAGTGTTCCAGTCTCTAAGAAAAGCAGGGGTAAAAGTAGCAGTTGTGTCTAACTTCGACACTAGGTTGAGACCATTGTTGAAAGCATTGAAGTGCGATCACTGGTTTGATGCTGTCGCGGTGTCTGCTGAAGTGAGTGCACTTGAGATCTCTGCAAATTTCTTCTATTCATATGAAGTCTAATCTATTGTGCTTGCTAAAACTGTTATCTACCTGAAAATAGGTCGAAGCAGAGAAGCCAAATCCTATGATATTTCTGAAAGCTTGTGAATTCTTGGGAGTACAGCCCGAGGATGCTGTACATGTTGGTGATGATCGTAGAAATGATATATGGGGCGCCCGAGATGCTGGCTGCGATGCCTGGCTCTGGGGAAGTGATGTAAAATCCTTCAAAGAGGTACTGATAAATATTGTGCTATAACTTGGCTGTACTCTCAATTTCTTGTTCCTAGGATGCCATCAAAACCGGTTATGCCATTTAAGAAATCACTTTTTTTTCACACACTGATAAAGGATATGATCCGAGATGAGCATGTATGATGATTTTTGCTGCTTAAGTAAGACACATAAACAATGTCAGCAGAAAACCTATTTTAACTGCAAATTAGGTGCACATATATGCAAACATGGTTGCATAGGGCTCAATGCATGGAAGCAAGATGGGATATGAATGTGTGCTGCTGTGTATGGCTTCCCACGAGCTAATTGACCTCATCCATTCGTATCTCGTTATTTTAAGTTCTTGTGTGCTTTAAACTGTTGGTGTCCACTTTATTCACCCAGTTTCTTGGTTTACCCTCGTTCTTTATCGTCTGCTCAATGTTCCATTTTTTAATCTTCCCATGAAAACCGTAGTTCTGATTCCAAAACCATCTTCATTTTGAATTTCTCATCAGATTTTCATTCCCTTGTGTTTCAGGTTGCCCAGAGAATAGGGGTTGAGGTCTGAAAGCAGTCTGTTGCATTACGATGAAGACTAATTGCTGCAGTTGTTTGAAGATTTCATCCTCACTCTGTTGCATTACGATGAAGACTAATGCTGCAGTTGTTTGAAGATTCCATCCTCACTGTATATACATCTTTTCTTGCTTATTTCTTGTTTTTAATGTATGCGGGAGGTGAGAGAGGCCAATGTAGTGTTAGAATAAAGAGCAGAAATAAGCTAGCGTTTGGATGTTCTAGTAATTTGTTTCTATACCAATATTAACTAACTAGAACTGGCGGTTCGGCCCACTGAATCGATTTCGGACCGTTGACCACAATTCTAGGTCGAATCGTAACCGGAACCAAAACTATATGGTCTTGTTCCGGTCTAAAAAAATGGAACCGTACGGCCTGTAAAACTCGACTGTTTCTGCATAAAATCATCTGATTTTCAATCACTTTTTACTAAAATCTTAATTTTCAAAGTTCGATACAATAAATAATTAGGAAAATTTATCGACTTCGGGGGGAAAGGAATGGCAAAAATATTTCGGAAATTTGATCTGCATGGGCTTGCTAGTTTTTGTAGAACCGTTGGTGAAAGATTTTTCTACCAAAATCTCACCTGTCACGTCAAAACGATGCGACATTTTATTAGTAGAGGAACAAAAGGTGCTTTCAATGTTATGAATAATTATCTTGCAAATACAGCTTTACAAATTTAAAAAGATTTTTGAACTTGAATATGATGCGTGTTTCACTCTTTTGAAAAATTGAATCAAGCGCACCTGAATTATCTCATTTATGACAATGAATTGTATACTGTTGTGAATTGTCAGGCATTACCTGATTCATAAGGAGTTTGCCATTCACATAGATCGTGAATCAATAAAATTCTTTTAAGTGCATAACACAAACTTGATAAGTGGAGTAGAATCTTTTTACCTATGTGATTAGGTATAAAACGGGTAAGGATAATGTATTCGTCGATATCGAGCCTATGAAACCTTTCTTTGTTGTGCCATGGTGAGTTGGTGACCATGAGACATGAGTTGTCGGTTTGTGAATTGAGGAAGCACGTGCAAACTATTTTTGCTTATACATTTATTGCTTTTTGAATTCTTGAAGAATCTCTATGAATATGAGCATGATTTTGAATACATCTTTGTTGTTTATGAGAAAGGTTTTTTTGAAAAATCTTACGAGTTTGACGGATTTTTTAAAAAGAAAATAGTGTGTGTATTGAGTCTAGAATCATACATTGAACAAATTTGACTCTACACTCATTTACATACCCCTACTCACCATCAGATAGATTTTTCTATTGACTTCGTGCTTTGGTTACCACATCTCAGAAGGTGAATGACAACTTTTTTTTTTTTGTAGTGGTAGTTTGTTTTCTAAAATGGCACATTTATTCCTTGCAAAAAGACCAATGATGCTAAGCACATGCCCGACCTCTTCTTTCTAGAGGTTGTCTAGTTGCATAAGATACTACATCATAGTGAGTTAGAGATGTCAAATTGTTTAGTTATTTTTGGAAAATCTTTTGGGGATAGTCTAAATACCCAACTTCTGGTGTAAGTGTGAACAGTTTAGGCTTGGTTCATTCTCTATGGATTTATGATCTGACCCATAACACTCATTAATTAGAGAAATGGAACAGAAATGGAAGAGAAAAACAAGAGGAAATTTTAAAATTAGGTCCCTAATTTTTAAAAATTCTCACTTATTATTCAAGTGGGATTTATTGAATATCCTAGATTTGGAAGAGAAAATATGGGTATTATAAGGGTATCCGCATCGCTGACTCGATGATGTCTCGGTCTCGTCTCGACGAGACGAGACAGCATCGAGACAGCGTTGCGACGCTCGTCTTGTCGCGCGACGCGTGACAGCGAGGCCGACCTCGAGCTGGCGAGACGACGCGCGTGCCCCACGTGGCGCGCGCTGGAGGATGGCGTGACGCCCACTCGCCGGCCCACGAGTGGGCGTCGGAATTATGACGCAATAATTTTTATTTTTATTTATAAATTTGAAAAATTCGAATTTAATAAAATAAAAAAAATTAAAACGGTCAAATGACCGTTGGCCTCAAAAGGTCGTTTTTTTTAAAAAAAAAATTCTTTTCTTTTATTATTCTATAAATATACTCCATACTCTATTCACCATTTTACACACAAACACTACTCTCATTTCTCTTCCATTCACTACACTCATCTATTTCTTTCTCTCAAATTGTTGAAAAAATGTCCGGCGATGGAAACTCCAGCGGCGGCGGCGGCAGGCGCGCTCCGGCGGGTTCGACGATTGGGCGAGCATGTACAACTTTTTGGGTACTCCCGGTTCGTCGCCGGGCACCCAAGCCTCGACCACTCCGCTGGCGTACCAAACACCACATTTTGATGTGGATGCATACTATCGTCCCTCCCCCCCAGAGGTACGGGCAATCGCCGGGATTATCCCAAATTCCGGAGAATTTTTTGGCGCCTGAACGCACTTTGCCCGACTGGGGAATAGGTGGAGGCTCCGGCTCCGGCAGGATCGGCCTCAGGCTCGGCGTCAATGCCGAGGAGGAAGAGGAGGAAGAGGTTGTGGGAGACGGCACCCGTCATCCATACAGCCAAGACGAGACGTTGGCTCTGTACGACGCTTGGATCAGCGTCTCGTACGATCCTGTCGCCGGGAATCAACAAACCAACAAGTGTTTTTGGAAAATAGTCACCGAAGTTTACAACGCACGAAGGCCGAAGAACACCTTTGCCCCCAACGTGAAGATGCTCCGCAGTCATTGGGACCGATGCGACAAAGATGTCAAAAAATTATGGCGATATACAGGGCAGAAGAGGCGAATTATCAGAGCGGAGCCAGTGGAGCCGGCATCCTGAGAGCGGCGTTGCAGGTCTTCAAAGACGACGTCGGTAAAGATTTCAAGTTTGTCGATGTTTGGTCGCAAGTCCACCACCTTGAAAGGTGGGCTGGCGGTGTCGAGTCGGGCTCGAAACGCACGAAGCACACGGCGCGTGACCACTACTCGTCTAGTGATGGCGGGGAATGCAACACCTCACGTGAGGGCACGCCAACCGATGATGCAGGGGGTCTTCTTCCGGTTCACAGCGTCGGCCGCAAGGGACCAAGGCGGCGAAGGCGGCGAGAGCGAGGGGGAGAGGGAGGGGCCGCGGCGAATCAAGCCAGGCGGGCGAGGGCTCGGGCTCCGGCACGGGCACGGGCTCGAACACCCTAATGTCCATGTACCTGGTCGCCACGATGGCTGACCTTTCAAAAATGACTCTTGCCCAAGTTTCAGCCCATATGGACGGAATTGAGTTTATGAAAGCTCAACTTGGTATAGGGAATCAATCTAACTTGGGTGCACCGCCAACTTCGGGGGATGATGATTCGCCGGAGGAGTAGTTTTTATAGTTTAATTTAGAGTATTTTAATTATGTATTTTTTTTTTATTTTTTAGGATTTTAAATTATGTATTTTTTTATTTTTTTAGGTTTTTAATTTGTAATTTTTATTTTATTTAATGAAGTGTGTTTTTATTAAATGAATTAGTTGGAATTAAAAATAAAAAAATGAAATTGAATGAATAGTTAAGAGATGGTTAAGAGATGGAGGGATGCAGGTGTTGTCTCTTAGTTAAGAGATGAGCTGAAAAGTACAGTGGGGCCCATGAATAGTTAAGAGATGAGACGGTTAAGAGACGGATAAGAGACAGAGATGCGGATGGCCTAAATACCCGTAATGATAATTCTTAGGTCTCAAATTTGAACACAATTTTTACCCCTTCCTTTGATAGAAGCGTCGTTCCTCTCCTTATTTCTTCTTATTTCTTTTCGCACGCGATTTAATAAAAATTGTGTTAAGTGAGTTAAATAAAATAATAATAAAGTAAGAAATGAAAACAATAGAGACATTAATAGAGAAAAAGTAAGAGAGAGTAAAGTGAGTAAGAGACATGTGTAGACTTTTACTAAAAAAGAAATGATTTCACTACTATGGAACGTACCAAAATGACAAAATGACTCAACTACTATGGAACGAAGAGAGTATATCATTGTCATCATTTCTATGTCAATTGCATATCGGTTTATTATTATGTAGTTTTCCCCGATTTTATGATTTAGGTTTTATGTCAAAATTGTTAATTTCATTCAGATTATTTTTTGTACTTATAATTGTAATCACCCAAAGATATCCTCACCCTATTGAGCAAAAATGTCACCAGAATACCAGATTTCGTCCTTTCTGCGTATGTGTTGGGTATCCACCTGAATAGGCGAAGACCCAAGTTAGACCATCCTTTAGTTGTACGCTCACAGGCCACCGAAATCATAATAGTCTACTCTCAAGCCCCACAAGACGTTCATATCCTGAAGGTCACCGTCGCTTGTCCAACAGGTAGATGGAAAGTGTGTGTCTTTGGCCCCCAAAGCTCGACTAGGGTAGTGATAAGCTCATGGTCGAGGTTTATTGGCTTCCCACTAGGCAAGACAAACCCAAACCCAAATTGTTCGATAAAAGACCAAACACGTAGATGAGAAATGTGCTTATGCTGAAGAAATAACACTGATGGATCCTTAGGCCCGTACCACAATTAAGCTCTTAAGCAGGAACCGTCCATCTATTAAAAATAATTAAAAAAAAACAAAGTTACAAACTCACACTTCAAACATAAAATTCATCCACAAATTATAAATAAATATCAACTAATATAAATTAATCCTCTAATATCAATTCATTACAAATTAATATTTTAAAAACAAAATTCAACCCTAAATTCATGCGAACCCTTAATTTTACTAATTCGACCCCAAATTCATCAAAATCATATTTATCCCCAACTTCTAAACATAAACCTTAATCTACTATGGAATGAAATTGGATGAAATTGACCAAAAAACATTATAGTTATAAATACAACTAGGCCTGCTTAATCGGTTCTTCGGTTATCGGGTACCCGGAATCGGAACCGGAATCGACCGGGTAATTGAGGAACCGGGAACCGGTTTACCGGTTCCGATTCCGGTACCGGTTCTAATGTTTCTAAAAAGTTCCGGTTCCGGTTCTACCCGGAACCGACCGGTTCTTACCCAGAACCGAATAATAAATCAATTTTATATTTTCAATTTTAGATTCTAATAATATTATGAATATCAAATATAAATATACTACAAAACTATCCCTAATAAATAATAATACTATAGGATCTTAATCTTACGGTAAGTTTAATCCCTTTGGTTTGATTTGGATATTATTGTTGGTTTGATTTGGATATTGTTAACAGTATTACTTGTTTTTTTGTTTTTACTTTTTAGACTTGGTATCATTGATTTGGAATTTTGGATGTTGTCGTTGGTTTTGATTTAGTCGTTTGGATTTTGTTTAAATATTGTTGGAATGTTGGTTTTGGTTGTATATTAGTTATAGTATTTTGTTGTGTTGATTTTATTTTTTAGGTGTTATAATTTTTTGGTATTTATTGAATTATTACTTTTAGGAATTGGAATATTGGATGATAAATATTACTATTATCATGTTGATTTGTATTTTTGTGTGTTTATTTGAAATTTTAGGTATTAACTACTATATTTCTAGATGTTGAATTATTTAAAAAAATTTAAAACGAAAACTATAAATCGGATCCGGTTCTTACCCGGTCGGTTCCGGTATCCGGTTCCGATTCCGGTTCTGAGATTCATGAAAATTTGTAACCGGGTACCCGGTCAAACCGGACCGGATAGAACCGGAACCGGTCGGTTAAGCAGCCCTAAATACAACAGATAATCATAATAAATTAACAATTTTCACATAAATATAAATATAGAGATGACATAGACACGAGTTAAAATGTTTGAAAAATTTAATTGAATCGGTTACCCAAATTTAAGGAGGCGGGAAATTCATCTGAACCCTTTTCAGTTCTCTCTCTAGCTTCACACACAGTCGAAGGAGAGATGGAGAGGATACACGTCTCAGTGAGAGCTAGGCCCCTCTCTGCCGAAGACGCCAAGGCCAGCCCTTGGCGCATTTCCGGGAATTCCATTTACATACCCAACCAGCCCACCACCAAATTTGATTTTGGTAGATTCTAGCTCAATTTTTTGATTTTGAACTATCGCTTCTTATTCATGTTTTCATTTTTCTCCTTCTGTGGTTTTAATTCAACGTGCAGATCAAATTTTTGGAGAAGATTGCAGAACTCAAGACGTTTACAATGCTAGGACAAGAGATATCGTAGAAGCCGCAGTTCGTGGTTTCAATGGTATGAATTCGTTAGGAAGTCATCAAATTCGCATTTTATGCCAATATTGCTTCCATTTCCGTTTTTGATCTCTCTATTTTGGATAAAAGGAAATTAATGTCCCTCAATGTATCACCTGTTTCGTTCCCTCGAATAATAGGACATGTTTCAGACCCAAATTTGAGAAATTTTGTGCATTTATAATTTTTTCTGGTTAGGGACTGTTTTTGCATATGGGCAAACGAGTAGTGGAAAAACGCATACGATGCGTGGATCAAAGTCAGAGCCCGGAGTAATCCCCTTAGCTATCCACGATCTCTTTTGCATTATACAACAGGTAGTTGTTCTAGCTTTACCTGCCTTTTGGCTTCTTTGTTGCATAATTATGCGAATAGTTATGCAGTTTGTTCCCTCTGGTGCATCTTGTTCTTTGAGATTTGTTTTGTTATTGTAGGTTGTGTAGTCCTAATACTTGGTTTTCATCTTTCTCCTACAAGGAAATGGATAGAGAGTTTCTTTTGCGTATGTCGTACTTGGAAATTTACAACGAGGAGATAAATGACTTGTTAGCCCCTGAACATAGAAGACTGCAGATTCATGAGAGTATTGAGGTAGAAATGTAATTTGGCTTTACATATCTTAATTTCAGTAACATATTACTGAGGACAGCACTATGTGTGTATGCAACAATTCATCTTCTGAAAATGAAGCGAGGCATCTTTGTTGCTGGTTTAAGAGAAGAAATTGTGGCTTCTGCTGAGCAAATCCTTGAACTTATGGAGTTCGGAGAATGTAAGCCTTTTGCTCTTTGTGAATTTACCAGACATTTTACTTTCAAAATTTATGACATAGATATTTCTACAAGTGTGAATTACATTGATCTGTAACAGGTCAAGTCCCTTTATGATCTTTCTATCCTATATATGAAATAATATATAAAATCTCCAACTTGCCTGGAAATTTATTCATGCCAAAAGTGATAATATATGTATTCAGCATTAGAGGTTTGTTGAAATTCAATCCTTCATATACCTCTTTTTAATCAGACATATGTCTAACCAGTAATTACTATGCTATCTTGAGCATGTGAAAGGAAAGATGCTCAAAAATGGAAAACTGCCACCTCAACCTAATTCAAATTTTTATGAACTATAGTGGCAACTCAACCCATTTTTTCTCTAAATTTACAGCTCATCGTCATGTTGGAGAGACAAATATGAATACCTACAGTAGTAGGTCGCACACAATATTCCGCATGGTATGCACATTATGTATGTCTTCGTGCCTAAGTTTTAAGCTAAGTTTCTTAGAAACTAATCACGAGTTATTTGAGCTAGATTATTGAGAGCAGGCAGACAACTGATGACTCTGGAGCAGAACTCCCATGTGATGCAGTTCGTGTCTCTGTCTTGGTATCTATCCTTTTCATGCCTTTCATTATATACTTATCATGAACTTTCCATCTGAAAATCAGTTCCATTGTTTTCCTATATTGAGATCTTTCTTTGGAAAAGTATGACTAGTCTAACAAAAGATATTTCTTTGGAATCGAAGAACATAGGACACTCAGAGCGTCACAGTCTTACAGCATGTCCCACGAAAGGTCGTTTTGGTGATGGTCATAAGTTTTCTTAAGTTTGAGATCACAAAAAGAGGTTCCTTGTTTATATCATTTGTTAGGTATCTAGAGGTCCAACTGATTTTCATTTCTCATACTTGTATTGGATAAAAACATATCATTTATAAGAAGTAACTTGCTGGTTAAACTGCCTAGTAAGTGCTAATATCAAGTATGGACATTTTTCCCCTTGAAAAAGATGCATGGGTATCCCCTTTGACAAGATGTGAGTCGTTTACAAACTTAAGCCCCACTTTGTTTTCTCTTCTGATGTAATGCTTGCAAGCACTTTGAATTAACTTATCCTCTTGTAGTTATTTTTTAACCTTTGATGTCTTCTTTTGGTTAATTATTCATTCACTACCAGACCCAACTTTCTAATCGAGTATTCTACATGAGATTTTGCGGTTTGAATAATTTTTAGAAGGATCTATTTCCTTGGTCCCCTTCCCAACAATTTTTGCTTCTTGTTACCATTTCGCTCTGATTTCTTTTCAATTTTCATAACTATGAAGTACCCATCAGTCTCTGTGGTCCTTGCCTTATTTAGTTCTTGGTTCTTGAATGAACTTTGGTAGAATTTGGTGGATCTTGCTGGTTCAGAACGTGCTGCAAAGACTGGAGCAGAAGGTGTACGCTTAAAGGAGGGCTCCCACATCAATAAAAGCCTGATGATTTTAGGAACTGTAATTAAAAAATTGAGTGAAGGCACTGAGAGCCAAGGGTATGCATGAATTTCTGCTGACATCAGATAATTTGATTTCATAACTGTAATGTGTTGCCTAAAATATTGCAGCGGACATGTCCCATATCGAGACAGCAAACTTACACGTATTCTGCAACCCGCATTGGGTGGAAATTCGAATACCGGTATCATATGCAATATTACACTTGCACAGGTGAATGTTTGAATTATTATTTTTTCTCTTTTTCAGAAAGTTCAAATCCTTTGTTAACATTGATTCGGGTGATATTGACTATTGTAGTTTTATTAACTCAAAGTAAAACACTAGCATGACTTGTACTGAAATTACTGTTGTGTAGTCACTGTAGTGATTTTATGAGCTTCTTTGGATGAATTTATGTTTGTCTTTTCCCTCTTTCTCCCCCTCTGCTTTAAAATTGGTTAGCACAAAAAGCACTATTTCCCAACGAAAAAATGCTCGGAGCGTTGATGGTTGCTGGTGTAGTATTTCTGCTGTTGCTTAATTTTGTCTTGTTGTTTTCTTGGTCCTACAGATTAGACATTTTAAAGCCATTTGGATACTTTTTAAATCATCAACCAAGTCCTAGCTACGAGCACATACATACTTAATGATGTTGTTCCTTATGTAATTGCAGATTCATGCTGATGAGACTAAAAGTAGTCTTCAATTTGCTAGCAGAGCACTGCATGTGACAAATTGTGCCCATGTAAATGAGGTAATATTCGTGTGTTATCTTAAGAGTAATAATCTCTTGCTTGCACTTCTTGATAGTGAAAGCCTTTATTTTCCTTTGATGAGTACCTGCATTTGACCTAATGTAATTGTAATTGCAGATATTGACTGATGCTGCATTGCTTAAACGTCAGAAAAAAGAGATAGAGGAACTTCGAGCAAAACTGCAGGTGATTACTTTGTAATTTGTATGAATGCCAATGTGCTGCATATCAAGCATGTTCTTGTTAGTAGGTTGAAATTATAACCGTCTTTCATGGTAGCATGCTTAATCTTGTTTATTTTGTAAGGGTTTACACTCTGAACATCTTGAAGAGGAAATTCTGAACCTGCGGAATACTTTGCTAAAGGTTTGTTTTAATTGTTAGCCTTTCACATTAACCTATGTATACAGTTTCACATGATCTAAAAGCATGTATTATCTGCAGTGTGAATTGGAGAGAGAGAGAATGGCTTTAGAGCTGGAGGAAGAAAAGAGAGCTCAGGCTGAACAAGAGAAGAGGTTGCAAGAGCAAGCCAAGAAAATTGAAAACTTAAGTTCTATGGTATTTTGTGCTAATAGGGAAGAGGCTGGTGGTTTCTACAAGAAGGTATTTTTGTCTTTTACCATTTTTTACATTTTATGTTGTTTACAGGATGTGCTGCAATACCACTTATAAGGCTGGTTCCAAATTCGTTGCTTTATTAGTGCTAAAAACTTCAATTATGTATTATCTTTTAATGCTGATACTTTAATCACTATTACTTAGTTTGATAGCACACAATAATCAGCTTTCTATATCTTTTCAAATGCTCTGATAAATCAAAGCAAGCAATGGTTAATTTCTTTCTGAAATACCATAGATATGCCCAGTTCGCTACAAAACCAACCACCTTCCTGGCAAGTTGCATAGAGCACGTCTCAAGGTGTACAATATCTTGGTTCTTCATGCCTTAAAAGATTTTGGATTTCAGTCAGGGAATTTCTGCTTCAATTTGATGTCTTTGTTTCCAGCATACTTACTGGAGAATTGAATACACAAAACAAATGCAAGAATATTGTTTCTTATTGAGTTGTCTGGTTACATGAAATTTTGTGCTTCCACTCCAATGTATTGTGCACTTAGCAAGCATTTCATCTCTTGATAGCTCTGTGCAGCATTTAAATGTGTTCTTTGTCACAGGCAAAAAGGCGTGATACCTGGTGCCCTGGAAATCTTGGTAAAGAGAAACCAAAGAAGGTAAATTATACTATCATCCTGATGTTATGGAAGGCATGCTTTCATATTGTCTAATTTTCTGCTCATGAATAGAAATGGAAATAATGCTTCTTAATTGGGCTGGATTAGAAAGGCATACCTTTTATCAACCTATACAGTGAACTATCTGAGCAGCATGGTTTTGTTTTGTAGTAGTATTTTGCCACTGGAAATGTTTTGATGTTAGGACAACCAATTTGTATAAATAACTTTAGCTGGAGTGTGGTTCAGAGATACAGATTTAGCTTATTCGAAATATTTGCATATGCTGAAGATGACAAACTCTGATGGACAATAGGCTTGCTCTTGTTAAGGATTTAATTTCAATACTGTATATTTCTCTCTCTTGTTAGTGACTGCCTTGACTTCATAGCACACATATTTTCCTTTTGGTGCTGATTGCCTGAGCATTCTTAATGTGACACTTATATATCCATAAGTATGCGTTACCATTCTCCAATGGTTCTGTAGTTATCTTTGGTCAAAGAGAAAACTTCTGAAGTTAAGTCAAGAAGAGAAGATCGGATTGCAGGACCACTTCTTCCTTTTGAAGAGTTGGTCGATGGAGCAAGTACTGCTGATTTCTGTTTACAAGATGAGGAATGTAATAGGGTTGCTTCTGAAGACTGCGCTCTTCCTGCACCCCAAGCTCTGCTGAATGTTACCAGTCGAAAAAAAGTTCCACCCAGAAAAAGGAGTTCGCCTATGGTTCATATTCGTCATTTGTTTATATCCTACGTTTATGATTTTCTCTGGTATTAATTGATTTTGTTGCAGGAGAGCAATGGCTTGGCTGAACTGCAAACAGAATATGAAAATTTGTTCTTAGAACTCGAAACTCATGTTAGTTTCTCTTGCTTCTATGCTTATAACACAGGGGCAGTGTTACTGTTTCTTACACTACTTTTTGCACTTGACAGAGGACAATGAGTACAATCCAGATAGAATGCTTGATGGCGAAGCTTGCTGAGGTTGGTTCGGCTGATCTTTGTGGGAATTGCAGAGGCTGCTCTGCTCAGATTACCAGCTCTGTATCTAATATAGATGGTAATAAATCCTTGAAGGATTCGGATACCATTCTAGTGATAAAGAAGCTACAGGAAAAGGTTACTTGCCTTTTGCTTTCCTTATTTTCAATATACTTCCAATGCCTTCCCAGTCACCTTTCATGTGTAGAATCATCAAAATTGATATGCAGATCGCTATATTAGAGATGGAAAACTCCTCAAGCCTGCAAAATTTTAATAATGTATATGGCCTGGCAACCGAGCAGACTATAGCGGCACAGGAGAAATATGAAAAGGTACGTGTTCTTGCCCATGGTAGTTAAAGTTAACACTTCTAACAATTTTATTTATACTGGTACTCTCTCCGTCCCATGTTACTTGAGGCGTTTCTTTTCGGCATGGGATTTAAGAAAGTTGTGTTTAGTGAGTTAAATAAAGTAGAGGGGAGAAATAAAGTGAGAGAAAGAAGAGAGAGTAAAGTAAAAGAGAGAATAAAGTAGGTGAGATTAAATGTTTTGTTTTTAGCCAAAAAAAGAAATGACTCAAGTAACTTGGGACACAACCCAAATTGGAATACGACTCAAGTAACTTGGGACGGAGTATGTGAGATTAGATGTTTTGGTTTTAGCCGAAAAAGGAAGTATCATTTTCGCTACATCAAGGAGTAGCTGTAAATAGTTTGTAGAGCACTGAAGTATAGGTAACGTAGAGACATTAGAAAAAGGGAGTTCATTATTAATACTTTACAAAGCTCTTATATATTACAAGACACTACGCATAACTAGGATACGTAACCGATGTGGGATACTTATTCTATAATACTCCCCCTCAAGCTGGAACATATATATGGATCATGTCCAGCTTGGTATAAAGTTCTGCGAAATGTCCCCCTGTAGTGATAGTGGTAATGGTAATGGTAGTGGCGTGGCAGTTGTAGTGGAGGTGGCAGTAGTAGTACTAGTTAAAAACATTCAATATGATACTATGATAGTGGTCTCTAGATTAGGTTTGAAATCAAAATTTGACATTTTAGAAGATTTGAAGAAACCAAAAACCTAATCAGAAGTTGTAGTAGAAACTGAGCAAAGTCGGTAGAGTAGTTGGTAGCAGTAAGCAGTGGTATCAAAACAAGACTGGTGGCAGGGGCAGGATGAACCGAACAAAGTCGGTGAAGCAGTTGGGGCAATGTCCCAAAAGTGGATTTAGGATCTCTATTAGACATTCGAGCAGGAATTCAGAGTTGTGTAAGAAACCATGCAGAGTCTGCTATGAACAGTGCATCAGAGGTAGAAGAACAAAATAGGGCAGGGCAGAGATGGTTCCAGGCTATCGAGAAGTCCTGACCAGATCAATTGGAGTCGTAGAACGGGCAGAGTAGAGCAACAGAACAGAGCAGATCAGCAGATCAAAATAGAGCAGAGTAGCAGAACAACATAGAGCAGAGCAGCGACAGAACCAGAAACCTTAATTTTGTTTTTTTACAGTCTAAATTAGAGATAGATTCGAATTCGCTCGGATACCATGTAGAACAATTAAATATAAACACATGTGGAAAAGTATAGAGTCATATTAGAGAAAAGTAGTTCATTATTACCAGTATACAAAGCTCTTATACACATTACAAGACTCTAAGTTTGACTGAGATACATAACAGATGTCGGATACTTATTCTACAACATAGTTGACGTGAGTTTTTCCTTGCGGACATCTTTTATTATCAAAACTCTCTTGTGTGCTGTTAAAATCATTGCTTCTTGTTATTATGCTCTGTTATTCAGGTTACAAAGGAACTTATGCTAGCACGCGACGAAGCAACTGTAGCTCGTGACAAACTTGCTTCAGCAGAGTCTAGCCTGGTAATACTCTAGTGGTTCAGCAATATATGTATATATATCAAATGATTCCCATACTTTTTTTCCACATTTCCTAGTAAGTAGTAGCTGTTAAGTAACAAAGCTTATTGTTTCTTAACTTCTTACAGGAAGAATCTGATTGGCTGAGTAGCCTATTAACAGAAGCACAGGAAATAAAGCTGGAATTTGAGAATTCAAGAAATCTTACAGAGTCTCTTTCTTCAGTTGTAGATGAACTTCTCAATCTTTCATCTCAGATACCAAACCTGATTTTTGTAAGTAGTTGTTTTAGTGTACTTCCCCTTTTATATTTAACTAAAATATACCTGATACTGGTGCACCCACCCCACAGGAAAATAGAAGAATTTAATGTTGTCTTGCAATTACATGTACACATTTTTGCAATGTATGAACGATAATGCTATTAATGATCTTATACGAGACTTTACTGTTGCCTTACAAAAAAATATATTTTGGTGTGCCAGGATCTTAGACCATCAGTTTCCCAAAGTTTAGTTCAACTTGAATCAACAGTTCGGAGCCACGAGAAGGTGGAGTCCTGCTTGAGGAACAAAATTCTGGAGCTTGAGGATGAGAAGGTATTTCTGCATGTAGCATGTGTGTATGTGGTGGAGAGATAAATCCCAACACTGATGGTTCTTTTGTATTTCTTGTTGAAATCTAGCTTGCCCTTCACAACCTGGTTTCAGAGCATGCTAGTAGGATACAAGAATTAAGCCTAGAGGGTCAAAATTCTGCAAACATGCTGATAGTAAGTTACTTCATTTTATTTCAGATATCTTTTGATTTCTCAGTCTACATTTTTACGCAGTCTTCTTTTTCTTTAGGAACTTCATGAAAAACATGAAGCTGAGGAGTCGGAACTTCTTTGTCAAATTCAATTGCTTCAGAAGGAGATTTCATCTCTGTCATCAAGTTCCATGGCGAAGGAAAAGGAAAGTCTAAGAAAGGAATTGGAGAAAACAAAAACTAGGTTGAAAGATGTTGAGTCCAAACTGAAGAATGCTGTACAGGAGAAAACAAAGCTTGAGGTTTTATATAATTTGTTCTTTCTTTTCCTTTTCTTTATGCTTTTTGATTTAGACATCACATGTATATACTTTGCTGATGCTAGGGCGAGAAGTCATGTGCAGAGAGAGAACTTAAGACACTTCAAGGCCAGAAGGCAATGCTTGAACGTGACATGAGCAAACGTGAATCTAATATTGGAAGAAGGCGTGATTCAACTATTGATAGAAGCTCAACTGTTTTTGATCAGAAACGGTCCAAGGGTTCTTTGCCTGACCTCGAGGTGGTTACAAATATATGTTGAACAATTTATCAAAAAATAAATTTTATTTATATCGTTCCTTGTCTTGTTTCTGTGTTGTTTTATTCAGCAATTCAAAAATCTGGAAGTGCTTGCTTTTGAGATGGAGGCACAAATTGCATCTTTAGGCGAACAACTGGCCATTGCAAATGAGGAAAAGGACATAGCCACCTCCAGAGCTGAAAGTTTGGCTTCTGATTTGGGGGTGTTGTCCGATGAGTTGCAGCTGTCAAATTCAGAGTTGGGAAAACTAGAGGAAGAAGTTTCACAACTTGTAAGCTTTGTGGGTTTAATACTCGCATGTCCCCACAATGTTGTTGCCCCTGCTCTTGGATTATAGCAGAGTTTGCATTTTGCTCAAAGTTACCATCATAATGTTACAGAGAACAAGTTTGGAAGAATCAAGATTTCAAGCAAGGGAAATGGAGACTACTATCGGATCTCTGTCGGAAGAGAGGGAGGAGTTGTCAATGGTATTACAGTAAAATGATATGATATTCAAACCCCTCTAGCCATTAATTGTTCACGGTAAATTCTATTGTTGTTTCTTGTAGCAACTCACTGAAGCACTCTTGTCCATGGAGGAGGATAAAGCCATATGGCTGTCCAAAGAGAGAGCTGCCATGGAATCCATTGAAGAAAAGGAAAAACTATACATGGTAGAAATAGCTTCAGTTTCTGAGAAATTGGCTGAGGTAGTAATCTGGTTCATGAGATGCATTATATGAGAAAATTTCCCTCTTTGACTATATGTCACCATTAGGTAAGGAATGAACTGGAGATATGTCAACAAAACTGCAAGGATCTCGAGGTGAAACGGGAGAACCTCTGCACAAATGAAGAACAAGCTATTGCTTCTGATAATCAGAGCAATGGATCTCCAGAGGTAGGTCATTACTCTGCTTGATTCCTATATGGGTAATTGGGTACTGAAAACTTTTGATCGTTATGAAGAACGAGCTAATCTTGTCGTCTCCATATATGGGTACTGAAAATTTTCTCTGGCCTTTAATCTCCAGAAAAGCCAAAAGTTACATGAAAAGGTGGAAATTTTACAGTTGGAATTGAGTATTCTCAGAAATGAAAGGCAATCTTTGCTGGCCCAAGTCCAAGAATTGGAAACAAGGCAACCTGTTGCTTTTGATGATTCTCAGGTTTGTATATAGTTATAAAAATTAGTAACTGGGCATAAATTTGTACATCATATCAATAAGAGTAACTCTAGAACAATGTGTGTGCAGGTATTAAAGTTAAAACATGAGTTAGAGCAGCAGAGCAGTAGTCTTGCTAGTATGGAACACCAGATGCACAATGTATGACACCTTACACCTTAAATATACTTTACATATGATCATCAAAAACATCAAGGCTAGTCAAATTAGTAAGAGTCCAAGCTAGCTTAAATCTAAAACTGCCACGGGTTTGTTTTCTGCTTAATTTTATCAGGATAGAGTGGGCAACGACTTGTTGAGGGCTAAACTGAGGATGAGACTCCGAGGAACTCAGGCGAAACTGGATGCTCTTCGTGTAAGATACCAGGAGTCAATGAGTGAGATGGACTTCATGAACCAGAGATATGAAGAGGCTACAAGAAAGCTGAAGAATCAACTATCTCAATATGGTAAAGAACTCTTGTATGCCAAGAAAGAGCTTGCACTCACCAAGGGTCAGTAATAATTAAACTCATTCATGAAGATTTTTATTATTCTTAACTTTTTGGAATATAGTCTCTATATATCTTGTACAGCGGATATACATCCATGGAGAAAATTCTGAGAATTAACCAAGTAATTTAACCAAATTTGTCGTGTCATTTTGTAATCTATATAAGACTATAGTGCTAGAAAACGATGTAGAATGAGGAATTTTTTTGAATGACATGGAATTAGTCAATTAGGTAATATTCACCTGTAAGCCAAGTTTGTTTATTCATATATGTCAATGTACATTAGTAGTTAAATGAAATGGATCATTTAGGAATATGAGATCCAATTCCTATTATTTTTATCAATGTTCTTGGTTGAACCAGCTATTCATTGCTTTTTTTTAATGCCCCCAGCCCCTTAATTTAATGCCTTCATAAATATAAGAAATGGTAGACTACCTAATCCATATGCAAGATCATGTCCCTGTCCAACAAATATATTCGTCACAACCTCAAATTATCACGTGCATGTCTCCAACTATCCGAACCCAGCACGTGTTCGCTTTCCAAAAACTCGTGCCAACTCAATTAAGAATATTATTTGGCACGTGCCAGCGTGTGTTTCCCTTGCCCTTGACATTGTTAACACCCTCTCTACCTTGCTCCCTCTGTCCCTTCTAAATAGGACTACTGTGACGTGACAGTATAATATAAAAAGAGAAAAAGAATCTCAATTTAGAGGTTATATTCTCAGCAAATAAACTAAGCAAGTGATCAATCAATAAAAAAAAGATAAATAGTACACAATTTTTTATAATCAATATTAAAAAGATAAAAGGGAACATTTTTTTGTCAAGGTATCAATTTAGTCCGTAACGTTAAGACAATATCTTTTGAAATCCATGAACTTCGATTTAATATCAATTGAATTTGATCCGTGAACTTTGCCAAAATATCATTTTTAGTCTGAATTTTAATTCCTTATCTGGTTCGTTCCCAGTGAGTCTCTCTATCTCATCTTCTCTCGTTCTTCAACACAATAATCTCACTTCATCTCTCCCTAATAATCCATGGAGCTCTGCTGCCAAGCTTAAATGCTCAAATCTTGATCACAAATCTCTCTCCGAAAAAATCCCCAATTCTTTAATGAGATTGGTTTTTCTAGGAGTTAGATTTGAGTTACAACAATTTGAAGGAAGCATTGATTAAATTAAATCTAATGATATTAAATCGAAGTTCATGGAACCCAGAAGATATTCTCAAATTTTACGAACCAAAATTGGTACCATGAAAAAGTTCGCGAACCTTTTTCTATTTTTTTATTTTTCCCATGAACTAAAAAATTGGTGTATAATGTCATGAACTTTGCCGGGTTGTTGAATTTCCCATTTGACCTGACCCTAGAGTTTTCCGGTCGAAATCTTGCGCATGTGGCAAACCTGAATCTGATGTAGAAAATGCCGAAAATTCATTAACCCTAAAATCTCATTTCCTGGTTTTTCCCACAAACTTTTTCCATTCTCTCGTCGCGATTTCTTCTCCCTCCTGTCATGATTTTTGTTGTAATCCAATTTTGATTTTTCCCGTTTTTGGTCAATTTCGATTGAATGTGCGATTTTTCAATTTGTTCGAATTCAATCAATTTTTTTGGTTTGAATGTGTGGTTTCGATTTCAATTTCATTTTTTTTAGAATAATCACTTTAGCTCCCAAATCTTGACCAATTCAACGTATCTTTCAACAATTTAAATGACTCCGTTCCGAAAGGCCTTGTGGGAAAATCAAAGGAATCATTTCTTGGCACTTCTCTTTGTGGGAAGCCTCTTGACATCACGTGCTTCGAGTGGTAGCGGCGGAGGGAAGAAGAAGCTACGTGGCAGCGTCATTGCGGGAATTGCAATTGGATTTGTTCTAGGGCTGTTTCTCTTGCTGTTACTATAATTTATCTTGTGTAGGAAGCAGAGCGAGCGGCGGAGGGAAGAAGAAGCTACATGGCAGCGTCATTGCGGGAATTGCAATTGGATTTGTTCTAGGGCTGTTTCTCTTACTGTTACTACTCCCTCCGTCCCAAGATAAGTGACCTACTTCTTTTGGGCACGGGATTTAAGGAATGGTATTTAAATAAGTTAAAGCGGAGAGAGTAAAGTATGAGAGAGAGAAAAGTAGAGGAGAGATGAGAGAATAAAGTAGGTGGAGAATAAAGTAAGAGAGATGACTTTTTGCTAAAATGGAAATATGTCACTTATAGTGGGACACCCCAAAAAGGAATACAAGTCACTTATCTTGGGACGGAGGGAGTATTATTTATCTTGTGTAGGAAGCGGAGCGAGAAGAAGTCGCGGTCAGTCGACGTGGCGGTGTTTAAGAATCAGGAAAGTGACTCTTCCGCTACCATGCAGAAGCCCCTCGCCGTCGCCGTGCTCATCGTCATCAACACCGATTTGAGAGTAGAGTGAAGGGAATTTGGGGGTGTGAATTTAGGGTAAAAAATGGAGAGTGAATTAGGAGTGAATTTGGGGATTTTGTGAGCATAATTTTAACACGTCAGTATATACTTAGCAACTATGCTGGCTTAAAAGGATACGTCAACTGGATAATTTTTTAGTTCGTGGGAAAAACTGAAAAATGGAAATAGTTTGTGACTTTTAGGGCAGTTTGACACGTCAGCAACCACGTTAGCTTAAAAAGACACGTTAGCTTGCTTCATGGCCGGAAAATCCATTACGGGAAAACGGCAACCGAGAGTAAAGTTCATGACATTATACGCCAATTTTTAGTTCGTGGGATATATCGGAAAATGAAAAAAATTTATAGCTTTTAAGGCAGTTTGCCCAAATTTTTTTATTCAATTCGATAAAATGCTTATCTACATTTAGGGTATATTCAGAGGCGATTACAAACTACAAATTTCACTAGATACAATTTACAATGAGAAAATGGATATATATGCAACAACAATCCTGTCCACAACAGAAATCGAGTTGGATATAAATATAAACTGACATAAGTCCAAACAAGTTGGATCTGTTCACTTAATTCTAAACTTTATATCCAACCGGCATTGATTAATAAACATATTGTAGGGGGAGAAAATGATTATAATGCATAAGTACTACTACTACTAATAATAATACGAATAATGATATGTTATGAGATAATATTTATAAATGAAAACATCTAATTTTTCGTTTTCTTTTTTCCGTTGTGTTTGATTAATTTACAATATAATACCAATCAGATCCAATGGAGAAATCCTTTTACATCGTCTACAAATAAAATACTACTCCATGTCTAATTGATGCAATACGTGTTTAAATAAAGTGATTGGTCATTGGTGCAGTATGATCAAGAAAAGATCAACTTGATGATACGGTTACTAGGGCTTCCGGTGTAGTCCGCAATTTGCGAACTAGCCCCGATAGTCTGCTAAATTTAAAGATTAGGATTGAGATTTTTTATCCTATAAAATTATAATTCAATTAGCTCACACCTTATTAACCTGTAAGTTAAGTAAGGTTAACTCGGAACTCAATGGTCGGGTTCTGTAGGTTGGACCTAGGTATAACTATTGTCCTATCTTTTTGCCTAATTAACTCAAGACTTCATTGATAATTTTTACAATATAAATAAATATAAAAATAGTATTTAAATATAGATATATGTTAGATTTTTATATACTATAATTAAGAAATAATAAATTAGAAAAAAGTAAATTTACTATAAAAAATATTTAATTTTTAAAATATTCCCTCAAATTTCTCAAAAATATGTTTATGTTTTATTTTATTTTATTTTATTTTATATGGAGTATAAAATTTAAGTTAATATTTAATCATATTTGAGTTTATGCATAAATCTCGAAGTTATCATATTTAAATATTTTACTTCCTATATACTGTAACATCCCGAATTTCCGAACCCTAATTTTAGAACCCTAGGATTTATTATTGATGACGTGGAGACGTAAATTAATTTGTGAATGCATTTATCGCATGAGTTGCTATGACCGAGTCGAGTCTAGGGTTCGCGTTGGAAGTTTGAAAAGTCAAACTTGTTGATTATGTGATGTGGCATGTGATTTATTAAATTATGAGGAGATTTAATTGTTTAAGGGTGAGTGAGAATATTAGAAAAAATTTCCATAAATATTAGCCACCCAATTCTTGAGATTTTCGAACCCCCTTGATTTTTGAAGGAGGAATTCTATTTTTCCGGATTTAATTTAATTCTTGGGAAAATTATCCAAATTAAATCCAAGACCCAATTATTTCCCTATTTCTTAATGGGAAAAATCGAGCCTTATTGATATTAAGGTTATTTTCGAAAATCACCTAGCTTTGGGAAGGAGGAATTTACTTTATTTTAATTGATCTCTTATTTGATTTCCTTCCATACCTAGAATTTAAATATTCTACCAAATCTTTCCATACTTCAAGAGATCTTGCCATATCTTATTTTAGTTGATATTAAAAATCCATGCCTTATTTAAAAAGGCTACTACACGCCCATTTCCCCTTTCTCCAATGGGAGAATTTTTTTTTATATTTATTTTGCTCCGTGATATTTTATTCCACTCCGTAAAATATACCAAAACGTAATCTTGGCTAATCAGGAGCCATATATTTCAAAAATTTCATGTCTTGATACCCTAGTCTATTTTTGTTAATTCTTCTTCCCTACTTCACAATATTTATTTATTTAATTGTGGAGAATGAAATCTTACCAAATATTCTATCCTAATTACCTAAAGATCTTGTTGAGCACTATAAATAAGAGGACTCCTAAACCCTAGCCCCCATATTTTCGTCCCCCCTCCCTCTCAACTCTCTCCTTCAACTTTCTTCTACTTTACTCCATTAATCCTTCATCCTTTGAGAAGAAATTGAAGTTTGATCCAAGAATTTTCGAAGAACCAAGTCTTTACTTACTTTCTACCGATCGTTTTTCTCAAAAAGGTATTCTTATATTAATCTTCTTCCTTCTACTTGATTCCTCTTCTTTCTAACCGATTAATCGGTCTTCTTGAACCCTCATGCATCTTGGTTGAGTGAAAGTGGGATAAAAGGGATATGAGAATAATACTACATGTGTGTGGCGTGTGTATGTGTGGCGTGCGCGTGTGTGTGCGTGTTGTGTGTGTGTGTTGTGTTGGTGTAGTGTGTGTTTGATGGCTAAATATCCTTGTGTGACATATGTTGATCTAGAGTTGAGATGCGAATGGAACTTGTTTGATAAACATGATCTTGATTGATTAGTAATGTTAAGATAAATCGATGGGAAAAGGGAAAGGTATTGAGACATGCATGAGTAAGAGTTGTGTTGGACCTAATTTGTGATATGTGCCTATGTGATTAAAAAGGTGAAACCTCGGTTGCGAAGCCGGATAACGGAAAGGCGAAACTACTTGAAATCTAAGCAGTCGAGGTGGGCTTTACTCTTAAAACTCTCTTTTATTTTGTCGAAAATATTGATTGGTGTTATAAGGGTGGTTTAACTGTTATGCCATGCCTATGTCTGTTTTATTGTGATATTGTGCGCCTGATGCCTAGTTTGTGAGTTCGCTCCATTGGGCAATAGGGCTATGGATATGTTTATACGAATTCAGGTCTGAGTATGGGCCACAAACCCTACCAGGCTGTGTACACGAGGGGATCGGGAGCCGTCCTAGCTAGTCGGCCGGTCTCGTGGGCGAAAAGTGTGGCCACACTTTCGTCGCACTATGGAAAGATTGTGATTTATGAATTGATGAGAAAATGGGGAGTTGTTTGATTGGCCAATCTATCTTAAATATTTTTGTGATACTCGTGAAATTCTCTTTAAACTGCTTAAAACTCGAGTTCACTTGGTAAGGGTGGCATAACTTATAAAATGTTTTGGCAACGAGTTCACTGAGTATTTCAAAATACTCAACCCTGCATGTGTTTTCCTTATGTGCAGGTTGAACGATGACGAGCGGTGGCAGGTGTTGAGCATGATAATTAATTAAGATGGATATTTGAAACTTCAAGCGTAGTTGTGTCTTCATACATAGCTATTCTTTCTCTTGGTCGTTTTCCGCTGAGTTTTGATACACTTATGTTTATTTCGAATATGTTGCACTCTCCTTTCGAGTTAGAGGCTTTAGACTATCTTGTGGTTTTTATCTTGGAAAACTATGTCATACTCTTGACATTGTTGAACGTCATTTATTACACCTTCCTTTTCTTATTCGAGTTTCGAGGTTAAGTTATTGCTTTAAACACTCTGATAGTTCTTTCTAATCTTTTGGTCAACACTCTTTAATTGAAATCCTAGCCTTCGTTCATTTCTTTGAGTCCGTTTTGGTAGCAGTGGCCGCATTTATTGTACCCTAGGAAAGCGGGCTGTTACATATACTATATGGCTTATTTTCACTATTACATATTGGATTGATCATATGTTATTTTATCAGTATTAGTTCGATTAGTTCATTGGGCTAGCTTTGAACCCAAACTTTTAGGAATATGGTTGAATTTTTATAACCGAATAAAAACCACAACCCACTTAGTCCACACCTAATTAACCGTACTCACATAAGGTTGGCTCGAAACCTTATGAGTGGTTTGATTGGCATACCTATAATTTAGGTGTGAAACCATTTTGATTCGGAATGGATCATTTATATATTTAAGTAAAAGAATCTTTCTGTAAATGCTTTGATGAGTAGTAATCCATATCACAAAGTAAAATAACATGGATGAATAGTTTAATCATACATTAAAATATGAAGATGATGTAGTAGAGTTGAAATGGTAACTAGATTATTAGTGGAATCCGAGTATGTATAAATAGTGCAATTCATCAACTATAGTAACATAACATATCACCTAAACAAGATATCAAAGAAATATACTAGTAATTCAATTTCCACTTGAAAATGTTGGCAATTTCTCCTCAATATTTTCCATATGGATGGGCTATGAATGATGAAGAAAACTTGAGCTATTTTTGCAGAGAGAGAAGTGAGACCTCAGGAGGTAATTCCAATGATCTCCAATCTCCCTCACTCAAAAATGGAGATGGAGATGGAGATGGAGATAAGAAGGTGAAGAAACTCAACCACAATGCAAGCGAGCGTGATCGCCGCAAGAAGATGAACACTTTGTATGCCAACCTTCGCTCTCTCCTCCCTCATCAAGATCACTCTGTAAGCATATTTTTTCATCACCATTTTTCTACATATATATAAATATAATAAATAAATTAATTAATTGAAATTTGCATTGAAATGCAGAAAAAGTTGAGTATTCCGTCCACGATTTCGAGGGTGCTGAAATACATACCTGAGCTGCAGAGAGAGGTGGAGAGATTGAGCGAGAGGAAGGAGAGATTCATCTCAAGCTCATCTCTTGAATTCAAGAAACGAAGCCCTAATTATAATTCAGCAGCGGCAGCTTCGGCAACTCGAATCACCGACGCTGAAGTCGTTATTCAGACATCGATGCCCAAATCAGACAAGTGCTCGCTGTCTGAAGCAATCTTGAGATTGGAGGAACAAGGTTGTGTGGTGGTCAATGCTTCTTGTTTTGAGTCATTTCAAGGCAGGCTTTTCTACAATCTTCATTTTCAGGTGCAATTATAATATGCTTATAGTAAATCATTTTTTTTTTCATTTTATTTTATTTTGTTGCTTATGATTTTGGGTTTTTGTAATTAGGCACAAAATGGTCAAGTGATAGACGCTCAAGAGTTGAAGGAGAAAGTGTGGCCTTTGATGTAGCTAGGATATCAATTAATCTCATGTTTTATTTCATTCTTGTAAAGTAGGGTTATTACATTAATGAAATACAACATGGTGGTGGAGAGTGTACTAACTTTCATGATGTTGTGTTGTGGAATCCCACTATTTTGAATTGGTGATTTTGTGTACAAAAAGAAGCATCATATGTCATTTGACCTAATTAAGACTTTTAGTTATATAATGATCTTAAGATTATTCTAACACTATGGATGCATTTCTTGCTGTGACTGATCTGGCATTGCAACCAACTAAATATATTAATAATATAATCTTAAATAAGAAAATTATAATAGTAGTACTATAATTCCATATGGGCTGCACACTGACACGGCTCCCCCACTCTTTTTCCAACAAGTTCCTTATTACTTAATCACAACAATTTTTTTATCTTCTCCGACAAATCTAAATATTCTCACGACAATTTTAGGATGATGTTAAAGCGAAAAATAGGAGGAAAACAGAAAAACTAAATTATTAAAATATTATTCATGGAAAATGAGGTCCATCCCATTAAAGAGCATTTTTTTATATAAAAAATAGAAGTACATATTTTTAGCTTTTATTATAGGATGAATTAAAATCATAAAAATAATCTCTTTTTATGAAACGAATGGAATATAAATTTATGGTCAGAATAAAATATTTAAAGAGCAAAGGCAACATACGAACACCAACATCAAATTATTCGGCCATATCTCTCAATAAGAAAAAATCAATGGATGTCAAAGAGTGGAAAATAATAAATGTCAAATTCAATTAATAAAAATTGTCAAAGAAAATTAAATATATAGACCTACTATTTATTCCACAATGTTTTTATAAAAGTAACGAACTAAAAAATGGAGTTGGAATCTAAAACGTTCTAGAAGGGAGCGTGTGCGATTGTGCCAATGTGAGTTACGCTCGTGTAAATCTTAATACGTCGCGCGCTACTGAAATAAACAATTAATCGACTCGTGGCATTTCATTTCAAATATTTTAGATTTTAACTAGTTGGCAATTGGCTGATCACTAGAGACAAACAATAATAATTGTCTAATTATACGTCGCGCGCTACTATAGTAAACAATTGTTTCCCCAAATAAAGTTGTGGGTACTCCATAGACTAGTGATGGGCAAGGATTTCCGATGGTGCACAACTTAAAATATGCACATACATAAAATTATTTTATACTAAAATAAATTAATATTTTAATATTATAATTTAAAAATAATATAAACGGTTGGAACATCGTCTTCTGTACAGCAGATGATCCAAACCCAACTAGTGATACGTGACTATACTTCTATAAATTAATATAATTAAAAATACAAACTAAATTATAGTTTGGTGATACATTTCGTCAAGTTCCTACTAATACCGTTACTTCTAACTACATCATTCATACAAAATGTTTCACCAATGTATCAAATTTGTACAAAAATTTTAAATTAAAACATTCCATTAATTATTTCAAACTCAATTATTTTTATTCCTCACAAAAATGAAAAATACATAGAGAAAAAATTACCATTCTTCACCATCAAATTAACGAATTATTGACTTTTTTGTAAAAATGAAATATGGACTTATTTTATAGTATGTTCTGTAAATAATACAATTAAAAAAATAGAGTATATTGAGAGACAAATTTTTTTTAAACCACGATCAATTGCCGGAAGAATTTATATTAACTTTTATTTTCTTAGAGTGATTAATTGTATTAAATCTTAAATTATTTTATTATTATGCTGATAAGTTGGACAGATTACAAACTAATTAACAGTCTAAAAAATATTTAACGGAATGTATTAACTTAAAAACTAATGTAAATTTTTGTATGATTTATGTAAACTTAATACTTTTTGTACTAAATTGAAACAAATATAAAACATTTTCTACGAAACACGCGCGTAATTACCCCTTTTTCACTCTTATTTTATTCATTTTTTACTTTATTATCGTTATTTTTTCTCTTTCTTACCTTTTTTTTTTCTGTTTATTTAACACACTTAATATATCTTTTTAAAACTCTATGCTAAAAAGTTCCACCTTAGTCATAAGGAACTAAAGGATTAAATAACTAAAATATTAGTATATGTGTAAAATAGATCCACCTAATTAAAGAGATTCATATATGCATTGGATTTATTGTGAAACTCATTAATTTTAAATTAGTATTTTGTTTTATACTAAACCACGCGCATCTATGGTTGTTATCACTTGCATTTGAAAGAAGGTTTTAAATAATGTTTGTGATTTTTAGGGTGTAATTTAAGTATTGATAAACTCATGTTTTAGTCGGTTTAATTAGTCTGTTGAAGTGTTTAATATCAAGTTTGATGCTTGAATTGTTTATTTCCAGCCAATTATTTTATCTTTTGAAGTTTTATGTGTTTGTTGAGTATTTTAGAAAAAAATGGATGGAAAAGGAGTAAAATGCGACAAAGGGGGAGAATTCTGCTACACCTAGCCGGGTGAGTTTCATGTGTAAAAATTACACCCGGCCGGGTATAATGAAGACAACGTGATGAGTCCAGAAAGGGGTCTAAAATGGCCACCCGGCCGGGTGGATTTCCAACACAAATATTCTACCCGGATGGGTACTTAAGTTTGACGCGTCTGAATGCTGAAAATGCGATTTTTGAAGTGGAAAAATGAGAAGAAAAGACTAGGGTTGGATTCCACAAGAATCATTCTACACTACCGCCTCCAACACTCACACACACCTCTTAGATTACTTTGAGAGAGAGAATTGAAGATTGAAGACTTCATTCCTAGATTCACTCCACAAGAGTTCTTAGTATCCATCTCTTATGTCTTTCATTGAATTCTTTGTTTCAAACATGGTTTTTGTGAAGAACATGAGTAGCTAAACACCTTTTTGTAGAATTCTTGGTGATGATGCATTAATTTCATAGTTTTTATCTAGTTGATTTTGTTCTTACCTTGTTCTTGTAGTTATTTGATTATTCTTGGTTTATTCCTTTCAATTGCTTGATCACCACTTGATTGTGTAGGATTAATTAGATTAATCGGGAGATGACATAATTAATCTGGAAATAAGAATAATTCACACCTTAATGCAATAAAACTCGAGAGAGTTGAGGTTTTGAGTGAGGTCTTTGACCTAATCGAGCTTTTGGGAGTTAGGGGTTTTAGGATTAGAAAGGGACTTCAATCCTAGCACCTAATCTGCAGGTTTCTCACCTCGGTAGGGAGTTTAATCTATAATTGTGGTCGACTTAGTAATTCTAGAGACACCAAAAGGTAAGACAATTTGATTGGATAAGAGCTTGGAATTGTGCATCGGATCCTTGAGTTCTACAATTTTCTCCATATTATCTTTGCACTCTGTGTTTACTTTCTTTTACTTGTTTATTATATGCTTTTATTAGTGTTAGAAAAAAATCAAACCTTTCCCGATTCTCTAGATAGTACTCAACGTTTGTTCGTGGTAGTTAAGTTGATACAAATTTGTCTCTGTGGGATACGATACTCTTGCTTGCTAATTGCTACACTAGCCCAATACACTTGCGGGTATCACTTGTGTTAAAATAAGTCGGGTCAAGTTTTTGGCGCCGTTGCCGGGGACTATTTTGTGTCGTTAGAGCTTAATATCGTGATAATAATTGAGATTACGAGTGTAGATTTTATTTGCTTTATTTTCATTTTTATTTTTGAAGTTCTCTAATCTTGGTGTTTCTTTTCTCAGGTTGTATGCGCACTCGTTCTAAAGGTCCACCTTTAGAATCCATCGATCCCGAGATTGAAGCATCCAACAGGAGGAAGAACGCTCAGAGGAGGTTGAACCAGATGATCCGCGTATCTTCACCGGGTCATAGGCGTCCACCCTCCCCCGTTCAGAGAACTCCATTACCTACTCCTTCTCCACCTCCGTCACCTATATAGTACGAGCATAATTCTCCAATCCTAATGGAGAACGAGGAGGAGAACCACAATGAGAATAACAACAATGAAAACAACAATGAGGATCCTGTTATTCGCCTACTCCGTGAGCAGATGGCTAACATGCAGAGGCAGTTGGATGAGCAGAACGCGAGACCACCAATTCAGCCCGTGCAGAATCTGTATGCATATAGATGGGTTGCTAATCCACAAATGAATAATGCCGGGATTGCGGCCACTAGCTTTGAGTTAAGGCCGGGATTGATAAACAGGGCAGAAGCACATGGATTTGGTGGAACAGGTTCTGAAGATGCCAACAAGCACTTGACCAAGTTCATACAAATCAACAACACAGTGAAGGCTAATGGGGTCTTCGATGATCAGATTCGCCTCAGATTGTTCCCTTTCTCTTTGAAGGATGATGCAAGGGATTGGTACGATAACATGGATCCTAACTCGGTCGCTACTTGGAATGCGATGGTTGAGCTTTTCTTGGATAAATATTACCCACCTAGCGAGACACTCAAGCGCCAAGCTGAAGTAATCTCTTATGCAATGCAGCCTTAGGAAAATATTCATGAGGCATGCAAGAGATTCAAATACCTGATGAAGAGATTCCCCAACCACGGGTTAAACTCGGGGCAACAGATCGTAACTTTCCACAGGGGAGCCACTCCGGAGGCAATACATGAGTTGAATATGAGCGCAGGGGGGTCACTCCTTAAGTTGGGAGAAGGAGATGCATTAGAGGTGATTGAGAGGATGGCCTCCAATGATTATAGGTGGAAGAATGAGAGAAGCAAAACCTACAGGGTGGCGTTGACTCATGCTAAATTTGCAATAAATATGTCACCCACAAGTGTATGGGGTATGTAGCACGTGGCAAGTTGAAATTATCGATGCTCGAAGACTAAATGCCGGCTTGAGTATTACAATGCAACTTTGAACACTATCTAGACTAATAGAAGGGGTTTTTGGGTTTTTTCTTAACTAAGATCAAAGAACAAGTAAGTAAGTAAGAGCAAAAGGAAATTAAGACAAGAAAAAGGATAGTTTTCACTCAAGTTGGAAAGATAGGGATATTGATCCGTTGGTATGGATCACGGGTGTTCACCTAGGGATCATGCTCATCTAAATAGTCCTATGTGTGGCTAGGAAGGTCGGGTTAATTGGTTAGACCCCCTCTCGGGTGCACCTAACGCGTTGATCGGCCTCTAATGTCGGAGTCTCCTCCCTACACTTCGAAACCAACTCCTACAACCTACGGACCCAAGCCCTCTCTCTAGCTATGTCTCTCTCGAGCACATACAACGCACGGAGTTGTTGGTCATTTAACTATCTAATTAAGCATCTTTCAACGACAATAATTAGAATAAGACATATCAAACTGGTAGCTAATCAATTGGATAATGAAAAAGCACAACAACCAACAAAACCACCACATAAGACATAGATAAGCATAAATCAAGATTTAGCCCATGAATTCCATACAAACTTCACCAATATCCCTAATAAGAACTTAGCTACTCATAATGGAAGCTAAGACAAAAGAAAATACAAAAACTTCAAAGGAAAACATAGTAAGAAAAGGTAATAGAACTCCCTAATGTAGACTTGATGTTGGGGAGGATCTTTCTTCTTCAATCTCTTGAAGATGGAAGCCTCCTTGCCTTCAATGACTTGTATCTCTCGATTTTTTCTCTCAATTTGTCGTGGGGAAGGTTAGGGTTCGAAAATGAAGAAGAACCCCTTTTATGCTTGGAGAGAAAAAGGGCAAAAACGGATACTGCGTAAAAACGCCCGATCGGGCGTTAGGCAATAGGTAAAAACGCCCGATCGGGCAACACGGAATTGTCGCGCTGCCTGCCAAAACGCCCGGTCGGGTTTTTTCTCGGACGGGAAATGCCCGACCGGGTTTTCTCTCTGGAATCCAATGCTCTTCAAAACACCCGATCGGGCTTTTTGTCGGATGCGAAAAGCCCGATCGGGTTTTCTCTCTGGACTTCAATGCTGCGTCAAAACGCCCGATCGGGCGTTTCTTCGGATGAAAAACGCCCGATCGGGCGAAGTCTCTGGAATCGTCCATTTGCTCCATTTTGCTCCGTTTTAACATGTTTTTACTTCAAAACTCCAACAAACTCATTATTTCATCTAATTAACGACTATATGGGTGAAAACCTATTATAAACACCTTAATTCAATAAAAACATGGGTTAAACACCTCTAAAACCATACGAAACTATGAGTTTGTCAGGCGTCTGCATCGGATGTTGACAAGATGGACATGATGTCCAAGCAGCTGGATTTCTTGACTATTGGCTATAGGGAAACAAAGCCAACCGGGCTCGAAAGTGAAGAGGTGAATTACGGGCATCAAGGCGACAACAATCGGAATTTCAACAACAACTACCTCCTCAATCAAGGGGGTGGTAACTTCAACAACGTGGAATTCTCACCACTAAACTACAACTTTGCCCTGCAGCCACCTCTAGGGTTTCAAGTGTCGAATGGACAAGTCGTTGAGTCGAAGAAGAATGAGCTTGGAGATGTCTTGATGGCGTTTATGAAGCAGACATGGGAAATTATGACCAATTATGATAAGAGACTGAAGCAGGTAGAGACAGATGTGTAGTGCTTGAGCATTCACATGAAGAGCATCGATACTCAGATGAGCCAGATTTCACAGGTTGTGGGTATTCAATATCAACCGGGCCAGTTTCCCTCACATACCATTGTCAATCCCAAGGACTGCAAGGATTGCAAAGCCATCAATATGAGGAATGACAAAAGCTATGAAGGTCCAACCATGCCTGCAGAGAAAGAGAAGATCTCGCAAGAAGAGGTAGTTGTAGAAGATGTGGTGGAAGAGGAGGAAGAGCCAGTGGAGGAAGTACCGCCTCCCAAGGCAAACACTGTGATACCTGCACCCCCAGTCGAAGTTAAAATTCCATTCCCACAACGTGTGTAGAAGAAGAAGCTAGATGATCAGTTCTCTAGATTTCTTGACATCTTCAGAAAGGTACACATAAACATTCCGTTGGTAGATGATACGCTTGGATTTTGCACTATTTTAAGGTCGTTATTTGGTCTGTTTTTTATGTCAAAGTCACTCTACACGTCCATTATTTGCATATTTTGTCTATTTGGGTATTTTGACGTGTTTTGTGAGAAATGTGCATAATTGAGCCGAAAAAGGGAGCCAACGCAATGTCTGGAAATCTTGAGTCAGACGGCGACCGACGACTGCCGCGGAGGTGTGCGGCGACCGCCGGCGCACGACGGGCAGAGCAATGCAGTGGTCCGCCTCGGAAAAATACGCTTGGAAGAGAAGTCTCGCCCGGCGACCGCCGGAAGTCATGCGGCGGTCCGCCGCCGGAAGAACAGACTCTCTGGACTCCAATGCGACGACCGCCGGCCAAGGTGCGGCGGTCCGCCGGAGAAAGGCGGCGAATCCGAGATGCCCTATATTTGCTCCAAGATTTACCATATTTTGAAGATCTTTTCCTTCTACAACAAGGAATGGCTTTCCCCTATAAATAAGACCTCAAGCTTCGTCAAATTAGAGAGCTTCTACTTGCAAAATAATTCATAGAAATCAAAAGCTAGAGTACTTCACTTGTGCAAGGAGTTGGAGAAGGATTTCAAGAACATCAAGAACGACAAGGATTCAACCTACGGGTTTTATTTGCTTTAGTTTTATGTTACAATCGTCTTCCCTTCAATCTATGTGTTTAGCACATTTCATCATGTGTAACTAAACTCATAGGATTCTAGGGATGTGTTAGTAACGATTTTGGTTATACAATTCCTTTTCCTATTTAATATCCATTTTGTTTTTACTTTGTTTCTTCCCTAAGTAATTCTGATGCTTCATGATTGAGTGACACAATTGTGTATGATTTAATATAACTTGCTTCATAACTGTGAGAGAGTTCTAGCGAGTTAGATCCACTTAGTAGATGCTACAGTTAGCTTCCCTTAAAACGACACTGTTAATTGAGAGTGAGGACTTTTCAAGGGTCTTAGGAGCTATTTGGAGTTACGTGTTAGGATTGACAACCCTAATCTTGTAATCAATGTTTGCATCGCATGAGCATAAGCTAGGCGACTCGTCCTATCAAAGTAATAACTGTGCTAGGGTATTGTAGTTTGGAATTTGTATAACCATAACTGTGAACGCACATCCCTGGGATTCCCTTATATCTATCAATTATGTCTGTGTTTTATTCGCATTTAGTTGTTAATTGCTTTTTAATATTGTCTGTTTTCAAAGTGTTCAAAAATCTCTTGTTCTTCCAGATAGTAATTCAGTCTTAGTAGAGGATAGACACTTTGTGTTTGCCTTCCTCGTGTTCGATATCCCGGTACTGACCTTTAGCTATACTATATATACTATGTATACTTGCCGGTTTATTTTGTGCTAATAAAAAGTGCATCAAGTTTTTGGCGCCGTTGCCGGGGAAGACAATTCACTTTGGAGTGATATCGTCAAACGAATAATTTTACTAATTTGGAATTTAATTGCTTTCAGTTTTAATTTTAGTTTTTAATTTGTTTTTGTTTTTGATTCTTGCAGGTTTTGTATGCGAACGCGCTATGGGAAGGACAACCTAGAACTGCTCGATTTAGAACTTGAAAGAACTCGTAGGAAAATAAGGAGTGAAAAAGGATCAGGATCGATGGGTGACAAAATGGAACTCGAAAATTTGCAGGAGATGGCCAAGATGTTGATGGACGAGAGAGATGCGGAAAGGGCAGCCCGAGAGGCGTTGGAGAAAAAAAACAAGGAAACTCTACCCGTGATGAACATGTTCAATCATGGGAATACTGTTACTTTTCCCGAAGGCCCTCGTATTGATGCTAATAACTTTGAGTTACGCATGACCCTTATACAAAGGGTCGAGCAAACTCCTTTTGCATGTAGGGCCACCGATGACCCTAACCGCCATCTCTCCAAATTTGTGAAAATCGCGAACACGCTCAAGTTAAATGGTGTCGACTACGATGCCATAAAGGTAAGAATCTTTCCCTTTTCATTAACTGATTCCGCTAAAGAGTGGTTTGAGTGTATGCCACCAGAGAAGGTTTCCACATGGAAGGACATCGTGGCTGCCTTCCTCGACAAATACTATCCGCCATGCACGATATTGAAGCTGAAAAGTGAAATCTTTCAGTTCATCCAAGGCCACGACGAGCCCCTCTATGAGGCGTGTGCTCGTTTCAAAGCTCTCCTCCGAAAGTGCCCTAACCACGGTTTCACCGTGGACCATCAGGTAGGAATCCTCTATAATGGATTTAATGAAAAAATTTGTGCTATGTTGGATTCAGGGGCAAACGGAGGCTTCTTGAGAAGGTCGGGAGAAGATGTCATGGCAGTGATCGAGGAATTCGCCGCCAACAGCAGGGGGTGGTCAAAAGAAAGGCACAACATCAAGAGGATAGCTGCAATTGAAGAGACTGAGGAAAGTTCTTTTGCGAAGGAATTGGCCTAACTCAGAGTTAGGGTGGACCAAATGGACACATCGAGGAAGGAGGATCCGATTCCACCAACCTCCATTATAGCGGTCTCTAAACCCGAAACTCCTGCCCCGATAGTGGAAGAAATCAACTACATGCAAGGAGGCGGTTCCAACAGAAACTACGACAATAATTATCGCCCTAATCAGGGGGCAGTAATTTCAATAATTATAATGGAAACCGAACTCATCCTAATCTCTCATATTCTAACAATAATTTCTTGCAACCCCCTGCAGGATTTAGCGTTGGCAAAAGAGGAGTAGTTGAAACAACTAAAAAGGAGGAGAAGTATGACCAAGGGATCACAAGGATCTTGGAAGTAATCACACAAGACAGGAAGGTTAATGACACCAAGATCGGAGTGGTTGAAACTAGGATAAACAACCTCGAGCCAGGAATGAACACGATCTCAACTGCCATAGCCAACATCAACACTCAAATGGAGCAAATCCAAAAGAAGCTGGATGAGGATAGGGCAAAAGCAGCCGCACGAGTAGATGACATCAACAAGAAGTGGATGGCAAAGCAGAAAACTAGGGACTGCCCAGTCGCCGGCGGACCGCAGCACACCCCGCGGCGGGCCGCCTCTGAGACGGCAGAAGAACCTTCTCAACGGGGACTCGTACGGCACAACGGGATTGTGCTACCTTTCCAACCAAAAAGGAAGTTTAAACTCGAAGAGCAGTTCAAACATTTTTTGAACATGTTTTGTAAAGTTCATACTAACATTCCTCTAGTTGAATCGTTGCAGGAGATACCTAAATATGCGAAGCTACTAAGGGAGGCGGTGATGACGAAGAAAAAGCCAACAAAAGTTGACCTTAAGCTACCGCATCATTGCAGCGAGATCATCCAAAAGGAAAGGGAAGTGAAGCAAAGAGATCCGGACCAATTCATTATCAGATGTCGGATTGGAGATGGAAAGGTTGACAAGGCCCTGTGCGATCTAGGATCTTTCATCAATCTCATGCCACTGAAGTATTACAAAAAGCTCAACATTGGGCCGCTCAAAACTTCAGACGTGACACTAAGGTTGGGCGATAACTCCTCCATCAAAACTGTAGGTATGATTGAGGATGTCTTATTTAAAGTCGATGATTTTATTTTCCCCGCCGACTTTATTGTGCTTGACATGAAAGGAGACAAGAACGTCCCACTAATCTTAGAGAGAGATTTTCTTGCCACTTGCAAAGTTTTGATTGATGTAGGTCGTGGCGAGATCACAATTAGCGATAACTATAGCCACTCCACCTACAAGATCGGGAGCGAGATGCTCAAGTTTGAGGAGGCAAAGCGGGTGAAGATGGAACGACAGTGCAGGACAATTACGAAAAAGAAGCAAAAGAAGAAGAAAGCACCCAAGGAGGACCCCGAGATATACGTTATCAAAACCAATATGGGGAAGTACAAGTGGTGGAAGAAGCTAGGGACCAAGTTGATCCCTTTGCCAATTTTCAACACTCGGGTCGCTGATCCGCCCAATTAGTGGGTCACTACAAGTCGAGCTAACGACTAAACACAAAAGCGCTTGTTGGGAAGCAACCCAATTTCTTTAATTTTGTTCTTTTCATTATTTTCGTTTTTCTGTTTAAAAAATAAAATAAAATAAATAAAAAAATTGACGAGTGGCGGTCGCCGCATTTAACACGGCGGTCGCCACACGTGTGTTCACATGTGCAGTATAGGTCGGGCTTAGGGCAGGCTTAGGACGGGCCGCCGCAGTCCACCAGGATGCGCCGTTTACGAAGGCCCGTGCGGCGGCCCACCACGCAGCGTGCGACGACCGCCGCGCGCAGTCCAGAAACGAGAAGGCCATATTTAAGGTATGTTTTCCATTCCTTTTCCCATTCCTTCCTTGCACACAACCCCCACCATTATAAATCACCAAAATCACACATCCACACTCTCATTCTCTCAATTCTCTCCAAGTTTAGAGTTCTTCTTCTACAATTCATATCAACAAAAGGTATGAATCCTAACTCAATTTCTGAGCTTTGTTTCAATTCTTTCATGGATTTTGGTTTATATTGGATGAATTATTCGGTAGAAACTCTTATTATATGATGGGGGATGATTGTGTGTGCTTATTTTCAAATATCCATGGTCAATTTGTGTTTTGGTGGTGACTTGAAGCTAGGTGAATAGTGAATCCCTCTTGTTTATACTTGTTCATATGTTGTAATCATGTTCATAGCATTGTGAGGCTATTATTACTTTCATGAATTGAAATACTTGTGATTTCTAAGAGATTGTTGATATATATTGTTGATACGTCTCTGCATGGGGATGAGTTCACGTTGGGGGATGGATTTCTGTTTCCTAGTTTGGATGATTATGCTCTACATGTTTCCATGCTACCATCTAGGATGCCATGAACCATAAACTTGCAACTATATGTTGATTCTTTGTTATTGCTTATAGGAGTGCAAGTTTGGGGGAACCTTTGATTGCCCATTGTTTGGTATACTTTTTAAGTATTGTATTCTTCTTTTGTAGGAAACTGGGATCAAAGGGAAAGCCCGAAAACGCGAAAAACTATGGCATTAGCCTTGCCTCGGATGAGCAAAAGGCTATGTGGAAGAAGTTATCGGCGCGAGAGACGGCGCCCTCGAGGTACCCCCACGATTTCCCTCTCTAAACTTTGGGGATCGCGGAGGATTTTTGGGCGTTGTGTGACGTGGGCGATGGGAACGGCCTTTGATACATGTTCTAGAGGAAGTGGCCGTCTTTTAGGAAGTACACTCTTGAGTTCCTAAGCTCGTTGAAGGTCACCAAGGACCGCCGGCAAAACATCCCACTTAGCATCGATTTCCGCCTAGGCAACCGATGACACTCGCTCACCATGGAGGACCTTTGTGGGGTGTTCCATTGCTTCGACCCCAACCCCAAGGCCGGCAATGACTACGACTTTGATGAGGTTTGCGGAGCGATGATGAATGAGCACGAGCACGCCGTGGGCAATGCCAAGTCTTCTTCGATTCGCAACCCGGTTTTGAGATACCTCCACCGCGCAATGACCCAACTCATGTTTGCGCGGGTCGATGGGGGAAGTGTCTCCCAAACGAAGTTGAATGTGATGTGGTGCCTTCTCAACAAGAAGGGATTCGATTATGGAACCTTTTTTACTATCTATGTGGACCGGATCACGAAGAAGGATGAAGGCGTTATATGTTGTGGGGGCTTGATCATGGCGATTGCCGAGCACTTGAACATATCTTTCGCCGGATTGACGGAAGATGGTGGGGAGTGCTTTATCACCTATGAGGTGCTCTTTTCGGTGGGGCTATTGAAGTCCGACTATTGGGGTCAGGAATTTTTCCTACAAGTGGCGGGTGATCACTTCCTCGTTCCCATCCCGCAGTTGACTAAGGTCGATGTTTGGGCGAACCAAGTCAATTGGAAGCTCAACACTCCGGCTCACCGAAGAGCCATTGAGGCTAACCCCATAAATGGGGAGTTTAGGAAGAGGAATGTCCCGGATCGCATCCCCATCTTTGCGGCTAATGATGACTCCGCCTTCGATGCTATTGATCACTATAATGAGGAAGGGGAGCACTCGCATGCCCAAGAAAGTGAAGTGCCGCTGCCACCACCGCCCCAACATCGCCAAGAAGAAGAAGAAGAGGAAGTGAAAGGCCATGGCTGCCGGACTCGAGCAAACCGCCGCCGCGGAAGGCCAAACCCCGATGATGAGTTCCAAGAAAACACCTCCGCCCAACTAGGAGACATCTACTCCTACATGCAAAACGTGTCCAACACTTGGGACACCCGTTGGGCGGAGCAACAAAGGGAGAACGCCTACAACCGCCAAGGATGGATGGCTCAAGGCGATTGGCGCACGGCGGAGCAACAATTTTGGGAGCAACAACAATTGGAAGACGTGCATCGCCGTTAACAAATTGAATAGCTCCAAAGGATGGTCGCCGAGGCTCGACAAGAGCGTCAAACCATGAGTGGCGACATCACTTACCTTATTGGTGCATTCGACGACCTCAACGCCCGTTTCCCTCCTCCTCCTCCTCAAGATTGAAGAAGTCAAGCTCAATGACTTTAAATGAGCATTTGTGCCATATTTTTGGATGTTTTAAGACAATTTTTTTTTTAATGTTTTTGACAATTTTTTATTTAATTTTGAGTATTTTTGGTTTTAGTTTAAATTTTGTGCTTTGAAAAATTTTCGCAGGGTCTGACCTCTACGTGGTGACCGCCGTATGCGCTGCGGCGGTCCACCACCAGCTCGCTGGATCAATCTGGAGCTGCGCGGTGACCGGCAGATATGCCGCAGCGGACCGCCACCTAGGCACAATTTCCAGCGTGATTTTTCGAAAATTTTCGATTTTCGCCCAGTCAAGCCTCGACGTGAAATTTTTCAAGGTACGTTTTTTTTTCAGTAGTTTACTCACGTCCCTACCGACTCTACAAACTTATCTTACACTTTGTTGTAAATAAGTTTGGAGGTATGAAGTGGTGGACTGTGAGTTTAGTTTTTTGTTTTAGGGTTTTCTTGTTGCTTTAAGTTTTTGTTTTTGTATTTGTATTTCAAAATCCCGTAGGAGAATTTTGTGTTCGAAAAATGTTTTCTTGAAACCATGTCGTGAACTTAACATGAAGAACTTAGAAACACGCATGCTTAGGGACGCATTTTAGACCGAGTTGCCGATGATATTACATTCCATCTATGTTTAAGTGTGGCTTAACGTTTTGATTTGATGGTTTGGTGAAAAGGTGCATAATTAGTGAATTACTTGTTCGTTTTGAATCATGCTTTATACCTTGTAAGGATTTGAGCTTTAATTTCATTCTTGTGTGATTTATCTGCATTCATGTATATATTTCTTGAACTTGCTCCTAGTCTTGCCTAAGTTTACATAGTGTTTAAGTTGATTTAGGAGGATGATTGACCATCTTTTCTTAGCCTACTTTTATCCAAAATTTTTTCCTCTCAAATTTTATTTTCTCTTTGGAGCCAATTTTGAGCCTTTAAGCCTTTTCTTTGGAGGCCAAAATAATGGGGGACAATTCCTTGGGTTAGTTAGTTTTGCTATCTTATTTTGTAAAGGAATTGGAGAGATAAGGGGGAGAGTATAAAAAGTAGTGTGTTTAAATTTAGAAAAGTACAAGTTGTGAAATAGAAAAATTCCAAGTACGTGCTTAATCTTAGAAAGGATGCCTATGAAAAAGAAAAAAAAAGAAAAGAAAAAGAAAAAAAGAGAAAAAGTGTGAAAGGTTGTGAAAATAAAATAAATCAAAGGATTGGAAAGTGAGTTGAAAGAGGAAAATAAAGTGTTAAAAGTGTCTTGGGTTTAGAAGAGTGGAGTCAATTTTACTCTACTTGGGATATTTTTATCTTTAGTTACCTTTTAGCCAAATATTCCTCACCTACCAAAGAGCCTACATTACAACCAAAGATAAAGACCTTTCAGACTTTTGATGCTTAATCACATCTAGTAGAGGAGGGATTAGACTTTGAGTAAGCCTATGGTAAACTTTGCATGATGCATGATTTGAGTGCTTATAAACACATTACCCTTATACACTCTGAGAGTGAGAGAACACTTCCCATCTTTGGAAGTTTGCCACATGTGAGGGCTTGAATTCAAGGTGTTCCACGAGTTAGTAATGAAAGTGCACTAATAAGCCTTGCTTGATTTGATTGCGTTAATCCATGCTTAATCTGCTCTTTCATCTTTTGAGACAATTATGACGTCTAGTCCTTATGCATTCCGTGCGTCTATTTTTGTGTCTTTATTGTTTTGTTCGAGGACAAACAAAAATGTAAGTTTGGGGAAGTTGATACGCTCGGATTTTGCACTATTTTAAGGCCGTTATTTGGTCCGTTTTTTATGTCAAAGTCACTCTACACGTCCATTATTTGCATATTTTGTCTATTTTGGTATTTTGACGTGTTTTGTGAGAAATGTGCATAATTTGAGCCGAAAAAGGGAGCCAAAACGCAAAGTCTGGAAATCTAGAGTCAGACGGCGACCGCCGGCGCCCGGCGGGCAGAGCAATGCAGCGGTCCGCCTCGGAAAAATACGTTTGGATGAGAAGTCTCACCCGGCGACCGCCGGAAGTCATGCGGCAGTCCACCGCCGGAAGAACAGTCTCTCTGGACTCCAACGCGACGACCGCCGGCCAAGGTGCGGCGGCCCGCCGGAGAAAGGCAGCGAATCCGAGATGCCCTAGATTTGCTCCAAGATTTACCATATTTTGAAGATCTTTTCCTTCTACAATAAGGAATGGCTTTCCCCTATAAATAAGACCCCAAGCTTCATCAAATTAGAGAGCTTCTACTTGCAAAATAATTCATAGAGATCAAAAGCTAGAGTACTTCACTTGTGCAAGGAGTTGGAGAAGGATTTCAAGAACATCAAGAACGACAAGGATTCAACCTACGAGTTTTATTTTCTTTAGTTTTATGTTCCAATTGTCTTCCCTTCAATCTATGTGTTTAGCTTATTTCATCATGTGTAACTAAACTCATAGGATTCTAGGGATGTGTGTTAGTAACGATTTTGGTTATACAATTCCTTTTCTTATTTAATATCCGTTTTGTTTTTACTTTGTTTCTTCCCTAAGTAATTCTGATGCTTCATGGTTGAGTGACACAATCGTGTATGATTTAATATAACTTGCTTCATAACTGTGAGAGAGTTCTAGCGAGTTAGGTCCACTTAGTAGACGCTACAATTAGCTTCCCTTAAAACGACACTGTTAATTGAGAGTGAGGACTTTTCAAGGGTCTTAGGAGCTATTTGGATTTACGTGTTAGGATTGACAACCCTAATCTTGTAATCAACGTGTGCATCGCATGAGCATAAGCTAGGCGACTCGTCCTATCAAAGTAATAACTGTGTGATAAGTCGTATTCTAAGCCTTGTTTACTGGTCAGTATGTCGTGAAATGCATGTATTATCTGCAAAACAGTTGCTCAAGTGTGCAGGATTAAAGGATCCAAGTCAGTAGGAGACGATTCAGGTGACGCAAGTGAAAAGGGCGCTAGAAGGGTGCAATACTGACCAGGATGCATGCCAGAGAAAAGGCTCGAGATGGAGAAGAAGGATAGCTGGGATGATCATTAACAAGGGCATAAAAGTCAAAACTTGAAGGAAGTCTACCCTAAAAGCAAGGGCAAGCCTCCCTATAAAAGAAGCCACTTGGAGAGAGAGAAGGAGTTCGCCTTTAGGGTTGGTTCCTTAGAGTTCGGTTAGGAGTTCTAAGTTCTCGGTTCTCAAAACACACTTAGTAGAATTATCTCTAGAAGATCAGTCCTTCAGCATTGTCCAATCTCTCATTCCTCGCCACAGCTATGGTCACTTGACGTCCAAGAATCTGCCGGAGAAGTCATCGATCCACCGTTCCAGCCAGTTGCCGTAGTAGTATAGCAGTATCATCGCCCGAAGTGGCCAAACAATCGTTATTTTGCTTTTTAGTTTAATCTTTACTTGTTTTCGTTGTTGGTTTTATTGCAAACACTCATCGTTGTTGCCTTTTGAAGCACTTTGTGAAGTTCCAACGCTTAAATTATGAAGTTTCTATTTCGTATGTCGCTTTGGTTCGAGTTTGCTTCATTCTGCCTAGGAAAATTAGATCTAGTTGTTGCTTTTAATTTCTAAGTGTTTTCTTACCTGGAGTTGTCGATCTGAAGTTGTAGTTATGTTTAGTCAAATTTTCGTGCATGAGTTTCTGTTCTGCGCTGTGATGACCGCCTTGCATGTTAGTCAGTAGGAGTAAAATTGCAGTTTCACCGTTTATTTTAAGTTTGAGCATTTTAATCAATGGATCTTGAGTTTGAGGTTAAGAATCTGAAGTTTAGTTATGGTGTTTGTGTTCATCTGATTTTTGTTAATGCTTGGTGAAGAAGAAAACGTCAAAATCAACTTTAGTTTGGACCACTTTACTTTTAAGTTACTTTTGCTTTTGTTCCCTACTTTTCAGTTGTACTGTCCAGACCTGTCAGAGAGCCACCCAGCCACCAGATATGCCTTGTAGTCTAAATTTCCTCTTTTTGTAACTGTCTACTTTTCATATGCCTCTGAGACACCTTGTCCCCTATTTCCACGAACACCACCACATGCCTGTTATTTTCACACCCACTAGTCAGTAGAGTACCTCCTTTATTTCTTGCCTAAGTAAAATCTCAACCCAAGCGTGGTAGCTAACCAAAAACACCCAGGAAAGTCACCGCAGTTATCCAAACGTGTCCATCCTTGTGGGATTCGACCCTTACCTCCACTATACTAATCAGTAGAAGTGGGTTGAGGAAAATTGTTTGAAGGCAGGTCCCGGTTGTCGCACCAACGACTCAGCTGGGTCGGGAATCTCTTCCTGATCAAGTTGGATACACTCCAATTTACATACAAAAACCGACTAATAGACCACCGAGAGACCCCTTCACTGTGCTAGGGTATTGTAGTTTGGAATTTGTATAACCATAACTGTGAACGCACATCCCTGGGATTCCCTTATCTCTATCAATTATCTATGTGTTTTATTCGCATTTAGTTGTTAATTGCTTTTTAATATTTTCTGTTTTCAAAGTTTTCCAAAATCTCTTGTTCTTCCAGATAGTAATTGAGTCTTAGTAGAGGATATACACTTTGTGTTTGCCTTCCCGTGTTCGATATCTCGGTACTGACCTTTAGCTATACTATATATACTCTGTATACTTGCAGGTTTATTTAGTGCTAATAAAAAGTGCATCAGTAGAGGCGTTGCAGCAAATGCCTAACTACACCAAATTTTTGAAAGATGTTATCTCCAAGAAGAGGAGATGGGTGGAGCACGAGACCGTAAATTTGACGGAAAGCTGTAGTGCTATTATCCAGAAGACATTGCCCGTTAAGATGAAAGATCCTGGAAGCTTCACTATATCGTGCATAGTAGGGGATAGCCAAGTGGGCAAGGCACTGTGTGACTTGGGAGCAAGCATTAATCTTATGCCGTTCTCGTTCTTTCAGAAGCTGAAGATTGGGACACTGAGGCCCACCACCATCACACTCCAGATGGCCGACCGATCTGTGTCGTATCCGAGGGGGATTGTTGAAGATATACTCGTCAAAGTCAATGACTTCATCTTCCCTGTGGATTTTGTGGTGCTTGGTATGGAGGAAGACCGGAATGTTCCTCTTATTTTGGGAAGACCTTTCTTAGCTACAGGGAAGACAATGATCGATGTGCAGAAGGGAAAGCTCATACTCCGACTTAATGATGAGAGCGTCACAGTCTCCATCTACAATGCAATGAAGAGGCACGATGATGAGGATGCATGGAGAGTGGAGCACTGCAACATGGTTGAAGTGGTCGATGACTGTGCGAAGGAGGTGGCCCAAGCCATCTCGCCACAAGACCAATTGGAGCGATGCCTATCGCAATCTATCTTCTCTCCTTATTATAATAATATTAATGAGCTTAATAATGAGTTGTTAAATTTTGTAGGATCTCTTAATTCGGCGGAGGAGATTCCAAGGTTTCGACAGAAGTTTTTACCATTAAGGGATCCGAATGAAGAAGAGAAGAAGGAGGAAAAGAAAGAGGAGCTGAAGCCGTTGCCGTCACACCTTAAGTATGCATTTCTCGGGGAGAATGATACTTATCCGGTAATCGTATCATCCTCGCTCACTACTAATGAACTTGATAAACTGCTTAGAGTGCTTAGGAAGCATAGGGGTGCAATTGGGTGGTTCATCTCGGACCTTAAGGGGATAAGTCCTACGGTTTGCATGCATAGAATTCTTCTAGAAGAGGGGTCTAAACCCAAAGCTCAAAACCAAAGGAGACTTAACCCGATAATGCAAGATGTGGTGAGGAAGGAAATGCTTAAGTGGTTAGATGCTGGGATTGTCTATGCTATCTCGGATAGTGATTGGGTAAGTCTCACCCAAGTGGTAGCTAAGAAGGGTGGGATGACGGTAGTAAAAGGGGGAGATGATGAGATGATAGCCACTAGGTTGGTAACCGGGTGGAGAGTATGCATAGATTATAGAGCCCTCAATGCTGCAACTAGGAAGGACCATTTTCCCCTCCCATTCATTGACCAAATGCTAGATAGATTGGAAGGGTATGAGTACTATTGCTTTCTAGATGGCTACTCCGGATATAATCAGATCTTAATTTCCCCAGAGGATCAATATAAATCTGCTTTTATTTGTCCTTATGGTGTGTATGCTTTCAGGAGGATGTCATTTGGCCTTTACAATGCCCCAGCCACCTTTCAGAGGTGTATGATGTCCATCTTTCATGACATGATGGAAGATATAATGGAAGTCTTCATGGATGACTTTTCCGTCTTTGGTAGCTCCTTTGATAATTGTTTACGAAATCTAACTCGTGTTTTGCAGAGATGTGAAGAGACACACTTGGTGCTCAACTGGGAGAAGTGTCATTTTATGGTGAAAGATGGCATTGTGCTTGGGCATAAAATATCTGTAGGAGAACTTGAGGTGGACAGGGCCAAGATAGTGGCGATTGAGCAGTTTCCACCACCATCCAATGAGGAGGCTATGAGGAGTTTCCTTGGTCACGCCAGGTTTTATAGGCGGTTTATTAAGGATTTCTCTAGAATTGCTAGGCCTTTATGTCATTTACTTGCTAAGGAAGTTAAATTTGATTTCTCTCTTGAATGTTTGCAGGCCTTCGAGACTTTGAAGAAGGCGCTTGTGAGTGCACTCATGCTTATCTCACCGGATTGGTCATAGCCGTTCGAGATCATGTGTGATGCTGATGCGGCCGTGGGATCTACTTTGGGCCAGAAAAGAGACAAGATTTTCAGGGTGATCTACTATGCAAGCCGGACCCTAGATGCGGTGCAAACAAATTATACTACTACCGAGAAAGAGATGTTGGCGGTGGTGTACTCATTCGACAAGTTCCGTACCTATCTCATTGGGGCGAGGACTATTGTGTTCACAGACCATGCCGCCATCCGCTCTTTTCGCCAAGGTGGATGCCAAGCTGAGACTGATACGATGGGTCCTGCTTCTACAGGAATTTGATCTAGAGATTCGAGACAGGAAGGGATGTGGGAACGTGGTAGCTGACCACTTGTCAAGGTTAGAGCATTGTTTTGAAGGGGAGAATTTGAAGGTTCCCATCAATGAAGAATTCCCCGACGAGCATCTCTTCTATGCTCAAGGCTCATCTCCGTGGTTTGCAGATATTGTGAACTTTTTGGTGGCGAAGATCATTCCCGAGGATTACAAGTCATATTAGAAGAAGAAGTTCTTCCACGACGTCAAGTTCTACTTTGGAAACGAGCCATTCTTGTTTAGGCGATGTGCCGACATGGTGATACGAAGATGCGTTCCCGATGATGAATGGAAACATGTGATGAGGAAGTGTCACTCTAGTCCTAGTGGAGGGCATTTTGGAGCTAACCGAACGGCAATGAAGGTGCTCCAATGCGGTGTCTATTGGCCGAGTATCTATGGAGATTGCCATACCTTTGTACTCCATTGCAATGAGTGTCAAAGGACCGGGGGAGTTTCGAAGAAGAAAGTGATGCCCATGACTACTATTGTGGAGGTGGATCTTTTTGATGTAAGGGGGATTGATTTCGTGGGTCCCTTTCCACCTTCATCCGGGCATCAACACATACTTTTGGCGATCGACTACGTTTCGAGGTGGGTAGCGGCTATTCCCACCCACGCCAATTCCTCCAAGGTCGTGATTAGCTTCGTTCAGAAAAATATCTTCACAAGGTTTGAGGCTCCAAGAGCGTTGATTAGTGATGAGGGGTCCCATTTCAAGAATAGGTGGCTCGAGCTCGTGTTGCAAAAATTTGGTGTCAAGCACCAAATCACCACCCCCTATCATCCTCAAGCAAATGGCCAAACAGAGTTGGCTAATAGAGAAATTAAGGAGATACTTGAGAAGACGGTGAATGCTAATAGGAAGGATTGGTCGATGAAGCTTGATGATGCTCTTTGGGCATATAAGACGGCGTACAAGACGACGATTGGCATGTCACCATATCAATTGGTGTTTGGCAAATCTTGCCATCTTCCGGTGGAGTTAGAGCACAAATCCTATTGGGCGGTGAAGCAATTCAATGCAGACTACTACAAGGCGGCGAAGGAGAAACAACTTCATCTCAACCTTCTCGATGAATTCAGAAATGAACCCTTTGAGAATTCCTCCATCTACAAGGAGCGTCTTATGACTTAACATGATAAGATGATAGAGAAGAGAGAGTTTGCCCCAGGAGATTCTGTGCTACTCTTCAATGCACGAATGAAGCTTTTCTCCGTAAAACTAAAGTCTAAGTGGTCTGGGTCGTTCAAGGTGAAGACGGTGATGAAGAATGGAGCCATAGAGCTTCAAGGAGATGACCGAAGAATTTTCACGGCCAATGGCCAAAACGTGAAGAAATTCCATAGCTATGAGCAGGAGGAGGAGGTGTTCGTGCTCACATTGGATCGCGCCCAATGAGCTTGTTGAAACGTCGAGCATACGACGGTAAAAAGTTTCGCTATAGGGGAGGCAACCCCTAGTAGGTAATTTTATTGTTTTTGTGTGTGGTTGTGTTTTATTGTTTTGGTGTGTTTTTCCTTTTGTTTTCCTCCATAGTTCATTTGTTTTTGTTATTTTCCACCTCTTGGCGGAAGTAAATCTCACTTGGGTATTTTGGAGTTTGGTGCAGGGACATAAAAAATGGAAGAGATGCAATTTTCGGCAGAAAGTGCCCAGAAAACAGCACACGGTCGAGTGAATTAATATTTGAAAAATCCTACCCGGCCGGGTCGTGTGCAGCAGACATTAGGAGTCCAGAGAAGGATCGAAAAAGAGCACCTGGCCGGGTGAATTATCAGTGCAAAAATACACCCGGCCGGGTACTGTGGAAGCTGCATTCGTTGTCCAGCAATGGGTCAAAAAGTGTCACCCGGCCGGGTGAATTTTCTATACAGAAATTCTACCCGGCCGGGTCCTGCGTCGCGAGCCCTAGGTTTAAAGAGGTGTACTAATTTTTATCCTCTTCTTATTTCTTCTCATACCGGACGCCTCCCACCCGACTTCCTCCCCTCAATTCCGTCCTTTTCATCACAAATTCACACACAGTCACTAAAGCCACCTCAAATCCACCCCACCCATCACCATTACTTGTGATTTAAAAGAGTTTCACCGATTATTTTGGGGGTTTTGCTCAAGAAATCAAAGAGGAAGCATAATTTTCGAAATTTCTCTACATCTAAACACCAAAGGTATGATTTTCTCCTCTAGTCTTCATTCTCCATGGATGTATTATGAAATTTTGTAGTGGGTATGAAGTTATTTTCACTCATGAGTTGGATTGTGAAGAGCTATGGTGTTAATTCGTGAATTTTTTAGCTTGAGGTGAAGCTTTGACTATGAATTGATGAATTTTGGTGTACATTGTTCTTGAAAGTGAGTTGATGCTTGATGTTGGGTGTGAAATTCATGTTTTTGTGTGAAATTGAATTGTTTGTGGTATTGTTGATTGAGTATTTGTTACATAATGGGGGGAATATTATGATTTTGTGAGCTTTAGGGATTGAGTCTATCTCCCTTTTGATGAATGTGTAAAGAAATGACATAGGGATTGAGTCTATCTCCCTAATTTGATTGAATTGTGATATATAGGTTTTAGAAATTGAGTCTATCTTTCTAAAATCCTACTTGTTTGTTAGCCCTATATGCCTTGTTGGTGTTAGTGCTTCTGATTTTAGGAATTGAGTCTATCTTCCGAATTTCACCTTATCTTGCCTACAATTAGAAATCTTTGATTATGGACTAAAGTTTGTGGAAGTTGGCTGTTTGTTGTGGTTTATTTCAAGTACAATCTAGGATGGCCAACATTGCTAACCCTCGGAGTGTGAACATGACTTTAAGAGGCAAGGAGGAGAAGAAAAGATGGGCATCACTTGCACTTTTGGATGGTATGCCCTCCCGGTTCCCGATCTTCGACTTGATCACCGATATGGGCATCCAAGCATCGTGGGAAGGCCTCTTGCACACCGTTATGGATCATACAAGGCCTTAACCTTGGAGTTCTTGTCCACTCTCCGTGTGAACAACATCAACAAAGCCTTGGTCTCCATCACCTTCCGCTTGGAAAATGTCGAGCACACACTCACGTTGGCGGAATTCAACTCCATCTTTCATTTGCTCGATGGAAATGAGGACGGGTACACTGAAGAGCCTCAAGACTATGACATGAATGATTTCTAGGGGCGCATTACACTAGATGAGGCCACGTCTAGCCAGGGTCATATTTATGCTCCCTTCCGCGCCAAGATAAACTCCATCCGAAATCCGGTCTTGAGGTACATGGCCAAGGCCTTAGTATGCTTCTCGTTCGCTCACAAGGAACTGGGTAGCATTTCTTCTAACATACTATTCATTCTATGGGGCATCATGGCCCACCTGAGGATCAATACCAGCTATTTCATGATTAAGCATATGGAGAGACAAGCAAAGAAGACGGGTGGGAAACTATGTTGTGGGGGCGTGATCACCCGTTTGGCCCTCTATTTTCAGGTCGATGTGGAGGAGCGGGCTCCAGATTCGAGGCCCATGTCCATTGATTAGGATTTTCTGAAGAAGTCGGGTATGATCACGGTAGACAGTAGGGGCGCCAGGTACTTCATTCTAGGCCCGAAGACAGTTTTCCGATTCCCCGATCCTCTGTTTACTGCTGTCGGGGGGTGGACTTATTAGGATAATTGGAAGATGAACTCAGATGATCATTTAGCGAGAATGGCGAGTGACCCTCTGATGGGTTCGGTCTGGGTCTTATGTCCTCGATGGTTTCGCATGTGGAATTAGAGTGTATCCAACTGATCAGGAAGAGATTCCCGACCCAGCTGAGTCGTTGATACGACGACCGAGACTGGACTTCAAACAAATTTCCTCAACCCACTTCTACTGATTAGTATAGCGGAGGTAAGGGTCGAATCCCACGAGGATGGACACGTTTAGATAACTGTGGTGACTTTCCTGGGTGTTTGGTTAGCTACCACGCTTGGGTTGAGATTTACCTAGACAGGAAATAAGGTAGTACTCTACTGACTAGTAGGCGGGAAAATAACAGACATGTGGGAGTGTTCGTGAAACTAGGGGACAAGGTGTATCAGAGACATGTGGAAAGTAGACAGTTACTAAAAGAGGAAAGTTAGAGAACAAAGTGTATCTGATGGCTGGGGGCTTTCTGACAAGTCTGGATAGTACCTCTGAAAAGTAGGGAACAAAAGTAAAAAGTAACTTAAAAGCAAAAGTAGACCAAATAAAGTTGATTTTGACGTTTTCTTCCTCACCAAGTATTGACGAAAATCATATGAACACAGACACCATAACTAAACTTCAGATTCATGCATTCAAACTCAAGATCCATCGATTAAAATGCTTAAACTTAAGTTAAACGGTAACTGCAACTTTACTTCTACTGGCTGACATGCAAGGTGATAATCACGGCGCAGAAAATGAACTCATGCACGAAAATTTGACTAACTTAGCTACAACTTCAAATCAACAACTCCCGAATAGAAAACACTTAGAAATTGAAAGCAATAACTAAATCTAACTTCCCTAGGCAGAATGAAGCAAACTCAAACCAAAGTGACATGCGAAATAGAAACTTCATAACGTAAATGTTGGAAAATAACAAAGTACTTCAAAAGAGCAACAACGATGAGTGTTTGCAGAATAACTAGTTGATGAAAACAAGTAAACTTTAACCAAGAAAGCGATTAAGATTGTTTGTGCTACTCCGGGCGATAATACTACTACACTGCTACGATAACTGGCTGGAACGACGGACTGATGACTTCTCCGGCAAACTCTGGACGTCAAGTGACCATGGCTGTGGCGAGGAACGAGAGGTAAGATAATGCTGAAGGATGGATCTTCTAGAGAGAATTCTACTAAGTGTGATTGTCAAACTCCGAACCGAACTCAAGCCGAACTTCTTCTCTCTCTCCAAATGGCTTCTTTTATAGGGAGGCTTGCCCTTGCTTTTAGGGTAGACTTCTCCCGCATTTTGACCTTTTTGCCCTTGTAAAATAATCATCCCAGCTATCCCCCTTCTCTATCTCGAGCCTTTTCTCTGGCGTGCATTCTGGTCAGTGTCGCACCCTTCTAGTGCCCTTTTTCACTTGCGTCACACGAATCGCCACCTACTGGCTTGGATCCTTCAATCCTGCACACTTAAGCAACTATTTTGCAGATAATACATGTAATTCACGACATACTGACCAGTAACCAAGGCTTAGAATACGACTTATCAAACTGCTCACACTTACCACATGCTTGTCCTCAAGCGTGAAGACAAACAAAAAGAAATAAGTCGAATTCGAGCCTAGTTACTCCCCTGACCGACTCTACCTAGCAAGACTCAAGACTCTGACGCAAAAGAAAAGAAAACACTAACGACACAAACACATACACATATAGTTAACTTAAACACATAGAACATGCTACATTTTCAAGCACCCTTCCCCTCGAGATCAGGTGCAATCCGGCCTTAGGCAGCCTTGAACTTCCGCCGCCCCCCTTTTCTTCCCCAGTCAGTATATCTGCTTGTCAAGATCATCCAATCCTAGGCCAAACACTGGGTTCACTCAGTCACTCATTCCTCACAGGGGATGTTAGGACTGTTTTCTCTCAATGCTAAACCACAGATGTTTCGGAATCAGATCTCACATGCAGCTCCCGAAGGTCTTTAAGGCTTGTAATGGGGCTAGTGGCTTGTAGCGTTTGGGGTAGATGTCCCTAAGGCTCTAGGTTCAAAAACTAACTATTTACTTTGATGAGGGAGAACTGTGTGCATTCGGGCTTCTGGCTAGGGCTTCTTCTTCGGCCGGACAGTTTCTGACATTGGCTTCCAACTGGTCAGTAGCTTCTTCGTGGCTTCGCCACCCTTATTCCTTCTTCTCCTTTCTCTTTTGTGGTCAAGTATCTGCGACCATTTTCTTCAATTTTTCTTTCTGTGGCTTCGCCACCCTTATTCCTTCTTCTATTTTTTTTGGATCTGGAAACTTCAGATCGATTTTCTGCTTCTTTCTTTGCTTTTCCCTTCTTCAGCTGGTTCCTTTTTGTATGTCCTCCTGGTCAGTTGCCTCCTTGCCTCATGCCTTGCACGCACATAGTTCCAGTGGCTGATGGTTTATTTCGGGGTATAAATCAGGCTAGAAAGTGGGGTTCTAAGGGTAGGTTTTTTTTTTTTTTTTTTTTTGGGGGGGGGGGGTTTCCTACTGCCTTCAAGGTTTGCTACACGCGGTCACCTTGCCCTAGACATCATGGTGGTAGCCTCTCTTCTTTTTTTTTCAGTATTTAGTGGAAAGTGGTTCCACCTTAGGCCTTTAACTCGCCTTTTAAGAGGGCTTTCGTGTCTGACCTAAGGGTTGGGTTTTTCCTTCATACTCGCATCATCTATACTGACTAGGGGTTACTGGAGGGGGTGGTTTCCGTTTTCCGGCATGTCTTATCTCCCTCAATTCCCCTCACCGTCAGTTCGAGGCAGTTGAGTTTTAAGCCCATTCATAAAACATAACACATAATTCCTAGACCTAACAAACCCTAAAAAGAAACTAACAAACCCTTAAAAGATACTAACATGCACTGACTCAATAACACATATATACATGTCATACTGGCCATTAGCTCCCCCCTCTCACTTCACAAGTGTTTGCCCCAGATACGGGCTGTGAAGTGAAAAGTGGGAATGGCTAGTATGACGGACAAACACTTATAACAAACACATATTATATCTAAAAACTTCTCACACTTAGACTATGCAATAGGCTAAGTGGGAGAGTTTCAGATATAAACATAGATGTACAAAACAGAACAAAATATTTACAAACATGAAATATAAACATATAACCTCCTCACACTTAGACTATTGCAGTAGGCTAAGTGTGAGGTAACATGCTCACGACTAAACACAAAGAAAAACATAAAAACCATAGCAAACCCTTTACTTCTCACACTTAGACTATTGAATAGGCTAAGTGTTATGAATGGGGTCTGCATAGAATTAAAACACATAAATCTACCTATTTAATAAAAGTACGAAAACATAAACAAAAGAAAGACTTAAAAAAATAAAAAGAAAACTAACTGGTCAGTTGGGGGTGGTTCGGTCAGATGTTCCTCCTGCTCCTTCTTGGGGCAGGGTTCTGTGCAGGTTGGTCCGTTGGTTCTTCCTCAGCAGGTTCGGGTTGGTTGTCATCGTCCTCCTCTTGCTCATCACTTTCTTTTTCCTCAGGTCCGGTGGGTCCAGCTTCATTGCTTGCTTTTCCTCTTGCCAACTCCTTTAGTACGCTCTCCATTAGGGCTGTCAATTTCGCCATCTCTGCCCGCGATTGTCTATTCTCCTCAGCCAGCTCAGTCACTGCCCTCTCCAGATTCTCTTGTCTCAGCCTCTGTGCTTGGTCGATCGGGGCAGCTTGCACCTCCTGGCCTTGTTGTGCCCTTCCCCCAAGGGCTTCTCCCATTGGGTAGAACTGGGGTACTTCTTCTCTATAATATACCAAGTTGGTGCGGACAAAGAAGGGTACATCAAATAGGCCAGGAGCGTCGACCATGTACATTGGAGACAGGTCCTCTGCCTCTGTTATGATGATGTTGTTGCGCACGAAAGCTCCTAGGATGTTGCAGAGGGACAAGTTTCTGGCTGGGTAGGTGGCTATTAGATGGCATTGGTAGGCTGTCCAGAATCCCAAGTGTAGTTTTCTTCCACGCTTAGCACACCACACTAGGTACAATTCTGTCATGGACGTTCTGGCGGCTGAGTTACTCTGCCCCAACAGGTTGTAGCCTAAGTAGAGCTGCACCAACCGTAGCATGGAATTGTTGAAGTGGGTGGATCTGGATTTTTTGTGGATGCGAACTGGCCAGCATTGGGGTGGGTTAACTCCTCCCAGGCTTCCTGGGGCTCAAATTCTATATGACGCCTCGGTACCCCCCTCTCACGGCTTCTCCAGTCCGGCCCTATAGCCTCCTCCAGGCTACACATTCCCAATCTGACAGTCCACTCTATCAAACTCATCGACAGTTCACCACCGAATATCCTAAAGGAGATTGACACCTCGTCTAGGTCTGTGGTTACTTGGAACCTAAACGTGGTGAAGAACTCCTTCGCTAATCTCACAGATATCTCTGGGTCCCTATTCTCTAGCAGCCATTCAAAACCCAATGCTTCTATACTAGCCAGGAAGGAATCACGAACAGACAACTCATCCAAAGAGGGTATATGGAGTACCTTTCCGCATTTGACTTGCTTGCTACTGTCATCCTTGTCGTCAAATGCGTCCTGAAGCTTTTGGGTGTCGAATTGCTTCATGTCCTCCATAAGCTCATCAGTGAGCGTTACCCTCCACCGCCGGTATACAATCCTCTCTACCGGAGGGTGGACTAGTTCAAAGTGGTTGTCTGGGAGCTGCTGCTCGTGATAGTCTTCTCCTTCCAGAGAGATATCACTCTCTGAGTCAGAATCCTCGCTGGAAGTGTAGTCTGTGTCGCTTGATCTCTCTTTCTCTTCTGGCTCTCTGATCACTATGCTTGCATTGGCAGTGCGCTGCTTCTTCTTTACTTGTTTCTTCTTGACAGGGGCTTTCCCCTTCCTCTTCCTTTCTTGAATGTACTTAGTCTCTTCGACATCCATTGCCTCTGCTTCCTCGTCGGCTTGTGTTGAAATGTCCTCCTGGGCGGTAGGCTCGACCACCATGCGGGTACTAGTATCACTCCTTGCTGCCTCCTCCCGACCTACTGACTCTGATGCGAGGTCCAGACCCTCAGCCACCTTGTCAGTATTTTCCTCCTGGTCAGTCGGCGTTGTTGATACTGTCCCTGTTGCCAATTGGGTGTCCTCCTGGCTAGCATTCGAGGGCTCCTCCCCAGGTTTTGTAGGAGTAGTCTTCTCGGCATCACTCGAAATATCCACTGCATCTGCAGCGGTGTTTGCTCCTGCCTTGTTGGACGTCCACTTTCCCAAACATCTCTGTGACACTCTTTGGGGTTTCTGCCTTTCCGCCTTGGGGTCGTTTTTCAACACTAGCCTCCTCTTTACTGGTTTGGGTTTAGTCACCACTGAGGCTTCCTCTTGAGGTGTTTCTGGTTCTCGTCTCTCCTCTTCAAGTTGTTCGGCTCTTTTCGGTTGTTCGTCTGTTTTCTCCTCTATTGACTGGTGGGCTACCTCTTCCGACCTTTCCGCTTTCTTTGTTGCCTCCTCATTCCCTACTGCCTGGGATGCGAGGTCCAGTACCTCAGCCACCCCTTCAGGGTTCACCACGATTCGATCCCCTTTACCCAAAACCGCTTGAAATTCTTCCTCTGTCATTATCCCTTGCTTCCTGGCCGTTTCGTTCAGATCTATCTCCTCCTTCTCTGCATCGATATCTGCTTCAGTGGCCCTAATCTCCTCTGCTTCATCCTTCTTGCTCTCGCTTGCCTTCCCTCCACCTCCCTTATCTTCCGTTTCTCCCCAGTTGGGATCTTGATAGGCGGAAAGAGGGCTGACGTCCAGCGGCTCTGTTTGTTGTGTGAGAGAAGGGTGTGAGGGTTCTGCTTGTGCAGCAATTGTTGGGGAAATATTTTCGGACGTCGGAATTAAGGTTTTTGGGGTGGTGGTGGGTGGATTTTCTGTGGTTATGGTTGGGGTATGGTTTGATGCCGCCGGTATTCCTCCGATTAAGCCAAATCCGGCTAGGGTTGCTGCCCAGTCTCTGTTGGGGTCCTGTTGGCTTAGAAACGCCGCCAATGCGTCTAAAGGAACCATCGCCGGAGTTTGTGTCGTCGGCGGTGGTTGTGCTTGTTGTGGGCTTGGCGGCCTTGATTCGGCTGCTGTCTGGGGTTCAGACGAGGCCCCGCCGGCGGTAGATGCTCGGTTGACGGTTGCTTTCTTCCTTGCCATGGCTGTGCCGGTGTGGTTTGCGGTAGTTTCTGTAGTGGGTGGTGGTTTCTCGGAGTGGGGGTGGTGGTTGTGAGAGAGATAGTGCAGGTAAGGGTTTGTAAAGTGAAGGGGAGTAGGCGGTGGGGTGTTTTATAGAGGGGTGGGCAGTTGAGGGTTTTGACCGGTTGTAGGCAGTCGCTCGGTTGAGACGCTTCGTGTGGGAGGCGGTTGTGCTTGCTGACAGCCGATTGGACGTTGCTTGTCACGTCCTTGCCTCACGTGCCTCCCAGCCTCTGCACTCGCCTGCAAAGCTGCAACACAGCCAAAATTCAAACTTTACTCAACTCCCTCTTCTCAATTAGCTAGAAATAGAAAAAGTAAATAAAAGGTTCTTTAATATAATTCAGAGTTTCACCTAAGTGGCATCCTTGTGGTCAGTACGAACTCCGAATTAATATTTAAGATCCGAAAAAATCTTTTTGTTGTTTTTCTTTCTCAATTTAAATTAAATTACCGAATATTTACAATATTTACATCAATATTTACATATGACGTTAACCAGGTGGAACTTCAAATCCCTTTCCTACTGGTCATTTAGATGCTCTTAAAGTGTAGTGGAATTTCTTCCACTACACACACTTCTCCGTTTTCCCTATATATTTTTAATCTATGTCCATTAACGACAAAAGGTTCAGAGTTAGGGATACTCCCTGAAATCTCGACCGCTCCATTAGCACGTAATGCAGTGATAATATAGGGTCCTGCCCATTTTGATTTGAGCTTCCCAGGCATCAGCTTCAATCTTGACTGGAAGAGTAGTACTTTCTGGCCAACTTGGAGATCTTTGGTTCTCAGATTTTTGTCGTGCCACATCTTTGTTTTCTCCTTGTACCACATGGCTGAGTCGAATGACTCCAATCTGAGCTCTTCCAGCTCCTGTAGTTGTAGCTTCCTTTCCTCTTCATAGGCCTTAGCATCCACATTAACCTGTTGTACTGCCCAGTATGCTCGGTGCTCAATTCCCACTGGCAAGTGACACATCTTCCCAAAGACGATGCGGTAGGGGGACATCCCTATAGGAGTTTTGTATGCTGTTCGATATGCCCACAGAGCGTCTTCCAACCTCATGCTCCAATCTTTTCTGGAGGGGCTGACTGTCTTCTCTAAAATGCTCTTTATTTCCCTGTTTGAGATCTCTGCCTGCCCGTTGGCTTGGGGGTGGTAAGGACTGGATAGGCAGTGATGAACTCCGTACTTCTTCATCAATGCTTCGACCGTTCGGTTGCAAAAGTGAGTCCCTTGATCAGAGATGATTGCTCTTGGTATCCCAAACCGGCTGAATATATGACTCTTGAGGAACTTGGTGACTTCTTTGGATTCACAAGTGCTTGTGGCCTTGGCCTCTATCCATTTCGACACGTAGTCAACTGCCACTAAGATGTAGGAGTTTCCATAAGATGAGGGAAAAGGACCCATGAAGTCCATACCCCAGATGTCAAACACCTCACAAACTATCACTGGAACTTGCGGCATTTCATCCCTTGCGGAGATTCCACCGGTCAGTTGGCAACGGTCACAACCCTTGCAGAACTCGTATGCATCTCTATTCAGGGTTGGCCAGTAGAATCCGCTATCTAGCACTTTCCTATCAGTCTTCCTAGGTCCGAAATGCCCTCCACATGCCAAGGAGTGGCAATGCGTCAGTACATCCCGATGCTCCCAGTCAGGAACCCATCTTCTAATGACCTGGTCTGCTCCTGCCTTCCACAAGTATGGGTCGTCCCAGAAATAATACCTTGCCTCGCTCTTGATCTTCATCCTCTGAGCCTTTGTTACGTTTGGCACCATTGGCAGCTCTCCTGTTACCAAGTAGTTTGCCAAGTCCGCATACCAGGGTTCCTGTCCCACTTTCTCCTTACCCTTGGTTGTTGCGTCCTGACCAGTAAGTCTCATCACTTCTTCCCAATTGATCTTCCTTGCGGAGAAAATTACTTCGCATAAATGCTCTTCCGGGAATCGATCCCTTACATCTTCACTGTTCCCTTCTTGTATTATTCTGCTCAAGTGGTCCGCTACCTTGTTCTCAACTCCCTTCTTGTCTTCTACCTCCCAGTCGAATTCTTGTAAAAGCAGCACCCATCTGATTAGTCGAGGTTTTGACTCCTTCTTCGCAATGAGATACTTGATCGCCGCATGATCAGTATAGACGATGACTCTGGATCCCAGTAGGTACTGCCTGAACTTCTCGAATGAATAGACAACCGCCAACATCTCCTTCTCGGTGGTGTCATAATTCCGTTGGGCTTGATTCAGGGTTTTTGATGCATAGAATATCACGTACCTTTTTCCGTCTATCTTCTGACCCAGCACGGCCCCCACTGCATAGTCACTAGCATCGCACATCACCTCGAAGGGGTGATCCCAGTCAGGAGCCTGAATGATTGGTGCAGAAATCAACTTTTCCTTAAGGAGGTTAAAAGCAGCCTTGCAATGCTCATCGAAGACGAATTCCACCTCGTTCTGGAGATGTCTGGTGAGTGGTTGGGCAATCTTGGCGAAATCCTTGATGAATCTTCGATAAAATCCCGCATGGCCAAGGAAACCTCTTATTCCTTTCTGATCAGTAGGGAAGGGTAGTTTGGATATGACATCCACCTTGGCTTGGTCCACCTGGATCCCTTTTTCCGACACCACGTGTCCTAGGACAATTCCTTCTGTAACCATAAAGTGGCATTTCTCAAAGTTCAAGACCAGACTCTTTGCTTGACACCTTCCTAGCACCATATCCAAATGTCGCAAGCACGAGTCGAAAGAGTCTCCATAGACGGTGAAATCATCCATAAAGATCTCTATACAATCTTCAATCAAGTCCGAGAATATGCTCATCATGCACCGCTGGAAAGTACCGGGGGCGTTGCATAAGCCAAATGGCATACGCCTATACGCATAGGTTCCAAATGGGCACGTGAATGTGGTCTTATCCTGGTCCTCCGGGTCCACATAGATTTGAAAGTATCCACTGTACCCATCCAAAAAGCAGAAGTACTTCCTCCCAGCCAGTCGCTCCAGCATTTGATCGATGAATGGCAGGGGGAAGTGGTCCTTCCTAGTTGCAGCGTTCAGCCTTCGGTAATCTATACACATTCGCCAACCAGTAACTAGTCTGGTGGGCACTAGTTCATTCCTCTCATTCTTAATCACCTGGATCCCTGACTTCTTGGGGACCATATGGATTGGGCTAACCCATTCACTGTCTGGCACCGAGTATATAATGCCCAGTGAGAGCAACTTCAAGATTTCCTTCAGTATCTCTTCTCGCATGTTTGGGTTCACCTTTCTTTGAGAGTCCCTATGCGCCTTGGCTCCATCCTCTAGCCTAATGTGGTGCATGCAGACGTCCGGGCTTATACCTACCAGGTCCGTAAGGCTCCATCCAATAGCCTTCTTGTTTTTGCTCAGCACGGTCAGTAGTCTTGCCTCTTGTTCTTCAGTCAACCCGTTGTTGATGATTACGGGGAATGAGTCTTCCTCCCCTAGGTAGGCATACTTAAGGGTTGCCGGCAATTTTTTCAACTCCACTTGCGGGGGTAGTGTGTCTGTAGGTAAAGGGTTCTTCTTTGAATCCTCCTCTTGTTCCTGTTCAGTATCTAATTTTTCCTCCATATTGGCCGGTACCACGGCCCCTACGGATCCTGCTAGCTCTGACTTCTGACAGAATTCCATAATTGCCTCCTCGATCTCTTCGTCAGTCAACCCTCGGCTACTGATCAGATCACACCATGCGGCTGCTTCCACGTCAGCCTGGGCATACACATCCAAGGCTTGGAGCTTTTCCTGCAATAATTCGGTCTCAAGAAATTCTTGGACTAGGGGGTCAATTACATCAACATAACATAGATTTTCAGAATCTATTGGTCTCTTCATGGCTTCGTTGATGTCAAAGACAAATTTCTCACCATTAAAGTCAATGCATATTGTCCCTTCGGCCATATCCACAATTGTCTTAGCCGTTCTTAAAAATGGTCTTCCTAACAATATCCCGCTAGACTCCCTAGCTTCTGGTTCACTCATTTTAATGACATAAAAATCAGCGGGATAAGTAAAGTTCTGTATCCTGACCAGCACATTTTCTAACACACCCTCAGGATTGATACATGACCTATCAGCCAATTGGATTAACACCCTAGTATTCGACAATTTTACCCCCTTTAACCGATTATAAATGGATAATGGCATAACATTGATAGATGCTCCTAAATCACACATTGCATGCTCGATTTTCACATCTCCAATCGTTATGGGCAGGGTAAACATACCTGGGTCGGCTCTCTTGGGTGGTAGCTTCTCCTGTACAATGGCCGATGCTATTCCCTCCACCATGATCTTTCCATCTTCCTGGGCCTTCCCAGCTATGAACTCCTTTATAAACTTCCCCAGAGGGGGCAGTCTCACGGCTTGGAGGAACGGTATAGTGACATCCAGCTTCCCAAAGATCGACATGAAATCCACCGGGTTTTCTTTCTTCCTCTTCGTCACAAACCGATATGGGAACGGTTTTTCTCTCTTAGCCTCTCCAGTCAGTCCTTGTGGAATTCCCGTTTGAGCCTCCTGGGTTGGAGGTTTCAATGTGGGCATTACTCCTCCCGGTTGCTCATTCCCAGGTTGTGTTTCTTCCTCCTTTCGTTCCACGGTAGGCTTCTCGCTTAGAAAAAACGGGTCCTCCATCTGAGGCAGAGGCCTCTTGAGCTCTTCCGCTGGAATGACGTCGCTCAGCACCCTTTCACCATTAGACTCCCCAACAGGGTTCTTGAGCTGAGGTCCATTATAGGCTGTCCCGGACCGCAGTGTAATCTTGCTCACATTTGCCTTCTCAGGTACATGGACTGTAGATGGGAGTTTCCCTGAGTTCCCCTTCATTTCGCCCACTGAGTTAGCGAGCTGGGCCAACTGCCTGTTTATCATATCCATATTTGCCCTATGCTCCTTCTGGGCACTTTGCATTCCTTGCATTGTCTCATTACTGGATTTTTAATGCTTTGCTGCGAGGCAAGCATTTCTCCCATCATGTCCTCCACGGACTTCCTCGACCTGTTTGGGTGATGGAATTGGCTCGAGCTCTGATGCTGGTTATACTGAGGTGGTGGGTTTGACTGGTAGCCTGAGAAATTTTGTTGGTTTTGGTTCGGTGGGTACTGGTTATACTGGGCAGGAGGGTTATACTGATCGTGGTTGTGCTGGTATTGACTTTGGTTTTGGTGGTGGGTGTTATGTTGAGGCCCTGGGTTAAATTGGTGCTAGTTCTGGTTTTGATTGTGGTTTTGGTTTTGGTAGTTTCGCTGATGGGGTGGCACATAGGTAGGGTTCGGGTTCTGGTTTTGAGAGTTTTGGTTCTGAGGATGCTGGTTTCTTCCTACCCAGTTAGACTGGTAGTCAGGGTTTGTTGGTCCGCGGTTGGGATATTGGTTCGGCTGGGGGTTGGGTTGATTTGGAGCCTGATTCTGTTCTGATTCTGATTCCCATCTCCCCATCGGAAATTTTGGTGGTCCCTCCACGGTGCATCTCTTTGTTTCCCCGGAATCCAATTGCCGTTGGAATTGTAATAACCCGCGGCATTCGCTTGCTCCACATCCGGCGAGTTGTCCGGCTGATCATACGGTAGTGCTGGGGCTTCTTGGCCTCTAGTTGGAGAAGGTGGTAGAGTGTTCTGCTTGATTGCAGTCAGCAGTTCCTTCTTCAATTCCTCCATCTTCAAGTCCATCCGTTCCTCCTGGTCAGTAGCCGAAGCACTCGCTACCCTTTCTCTGCTGTACCCATCTCTCGCGTTGTCGTACGTCTTCTTCGCATTCAACAGCTTGCGTAGCACCTTTTTGGCTTCACTCACTCTCAACTGGGTGAAATCTCCTCCAGATGATGAATTCGTCAGATCCTTGGTTTCCTTGTTCATCCCCTCATAGAAGGTGTGATGCACCTCTATCTCCTTCATGCGATGGTTGGGGCATGACTCCAGAAGGCTCATGTACTTCTGCCAGTACTCGCTCAGGGTTTCATCATATTCTTGCCTTATGCACGATATTTTCCTCTTCAATGCACTTGTCTTCGAAGATGGGAAAAATTCGGCTAGGAATGCGGACTTGAAGTCGGCCCATGTATTGATGGAGTCGGCTGGCAGGCGCATGAACCAAGTGTTGGCCTCTCCCTTTAGGACAAAAGGCAGGGCCTTCAGTCTGTAATCGTCCTCGCTCGCTCCTGCTGGCCGCCTCTGTGCCTTACAGATTTACGCTAGGAGAAGAGTCTCGCCCGGCGACCGCCGGAGGACATGTGGCGGTCCGCCACCGAAGGGTCAGAGTCTCTGGACTCCAACGCGGCGACCGCCGGCCAAGGTGCGGCGGCCCGCCGGAGAAAGGCGGCGAATCCGACCAGCCCTAGATTTGCTCCAAGATTTACCAAACTTTGAAGATCTTTTCCTTCTATGATGAGGAATAATCTTCCCCTATAAATAGGATCTCAAGCTTCATCAAAGAGAGTTTCACACAACAAGAACACATTCATAGAGAAAGAGAGTGACTACTTGCAACATTCATAGAGATCAAAAGCTAGAGTACTTCAATTGTGCAAGGAGTTGGAGAAGGATTTCAAGAACATCAAGAACGACAAGGATTCAACCTACGGGTTTTATTTGCTTTAGTTTTATGTTCAAATTGTTTTCCCTTCAATCTATGTTTTTAGTTTAATCAGTCATGTGTAACTAAACTCATAGGATTCTAGGGATGTGTTAGTAGCAACTTTGGTTATACAATTCCGTTTTCTATTCAATATCCGTTTTGTTTTTACTTTGTTTCTTCCCTAAGTTAATCATGATGCTTCATAATTGAGTGACACAATTATGTATGATTCAATACAACTTGCTTCATAACTGTGACAGAGTTCTAGCGAGTTAGATCCACTTAGTAGACACTACAGTTAGCTTCCTTTAAAACGGCACTGTTAATTGAGAGTGAGGACTTTTCAAGGGTCTTAGGAGCTTTTTGGAGTTACGTGTTAGGATTGACAACCCTAATGTTAGTAATCAACGTTTGTATCGCATGAGCATAAGCTAGGTGACTCGTCCTTTCAAAGTATTAACTGTGCTAGGGTATTGTAGTTTGGAATTTGTATAACCATAAAAGTGAAAGCACATCCCTGGAATTCCCCTTATCTCTATACTTTTCTCTCCGTGATTTGCTTGCATTTAGTTGTTTACTGTTTTTAATATTTACTGTTTTCAAAAGTTTCCAAAAATTCTTGTTTCTCCAGATAGTAATTGAGTTCTAGTAGAAGATAGACACTTTGTGTACATCTTCCCCGTGTTCGATACCCGGTACTAACCTTTTGCTATACTATACCTACTCTGTATACTTGCAGGTATTTATAGTGCAAATAAAAAGTGCATCAACAGGTATGAACGCCATCCATCCCCGGCAACGGCGCCATTTTGATGGGTTCGGTCTGGGTCTTATGTCCTCGATGGTTTCGCATGTGGAATTGGAGTGTATCCAACTGATCAGGAAGAGATTCCCGACCCAGCTGAGTCGTTGATACGACGACCGAGACCGGACTTCAAATAAATTTCCTCAACCCACTTCTACTGATTAGTATAGCGGAGGTAAGGTTCGAATCCCACGAGGATGGACACGTTTAGATAACTGTGGTGACTTTCCTGGGTGTTTGGTTAGCTACCACGCTTGGGTTGAGATTTACCTAGACAGGAAATAAGGTAGTACTCTACTGACTAGTAGGCGGGAAAATAACAGACATGTGGGAGTGTTCGTGAAACTAGGGGACAAGGTGTATCAGAGACATGTGGAAAGTAGACAGTTACTAAAAGAGGAAAGTTAGAGAACAAAGTGTATCTGATGGCTGGGGGCTTTCTGACAAGTCTGGATAGTACCTCTGAAAAGTAGGGAACAAAAGTAAAAAGTAACTTAAAAGCAAAAGTAGACCAAATAAAGTTGATTTTGACGTTTTCTTCCTCACCAAGTATTGACGAAAATCATATGAACACAGACACCATAACTAAACTTCAGATTCATGCATTCAAACTCAAGATCCATCGATTAAAATGCTTAAACTTAAGTTAAACGGTAACTGCAACTTTACTTCTACTGGCTGACATGCAAGGTAATAATCACGGCGCAGAAAATGAACTCATGCACGAAAATTTGACTAACTTAGCTACAACTTCAAATCAACAACTCCCGAATAGAAAACACTTAGAAATTGAAAGCAATAACTAAATCTAACTTCCCTAGGCAGAATGAAGCAAACTCAAACCAAAGTGACATGTGAAATAGAAACTTCATAACGTAAATGTTGGAAAATAACAAAGTACTTCAAAAGAGCAACAACGATGAGTGTTTGCAGAATAACTAGTTGATGAAAACAAGTAAACTTTAACCAAGAAAGCGATTAAGATTGTTTGTGCCACTCCGGGCGATAATACTACTACACTGCTACGATAACTGGCTGGAACGACGGACTGATGACTTCTCCGGCAAACTCTGGACGTCAAGTGACCATGGCTGTGGCGAGGAACGAGAGGTAAAATGCTGAAGGATGGATCTTCTAGAGAGAATTCTACTAAGTGTGATTGTCAAACTCCGAACCGAACTCAAGCCGAACTCAAGCCGAACTTCTTCTCTCTCTCCAAATGGCTTCTTTTATAGGGAGGCTTGCCCTTGCTTTTAGGGTAGACTTCTCCCGCATTTTGACCTTTTTGCCCTTGTAAAATAATCATCCCAGCTATCCCCCTTCTCCATCTCGAGCCTTTTCTCTGGCGTGCATTCTGGTCAGTGTCGCACCCTTCTAGTGCCCTTTTTCACTTGCGTCACACGAATCGCCACCTACTGGCTTGGATCCTTCAATCCTGCACACTTAAGCAACTGTTTTGCAGATAATACATGTAATTCACGACATACTGACCAGTAACCAAGGCTTAGAATACGACTTATCACCCTCCCCAGGGCGACGATTTACTAGTCTGCGCCCGATGCGTGTAGGCGCGCATCAGATCCCACGCCCCGAGATCCCCGACCAGCGCCTAACATTTCAAGAGGCAACGCCAAACAGGGAAGACGAGGAAGACGAGGACGCTACAGAGCATGAGGCAGAGGATAGCAGCCGGCCAAAGAGAAGCCGCCCAGTAGGCCACCCTTCTAGGGACAGCCGAATGGCATATATAGCTTCAGGGATCCAGCGACTGCAGCTGGGTCAAGACAACCAATGGGAATTTATGTGACGATGGCGACAGGAGAACCAGCTGTGGATGGCTCGTCAAGAGTAGAGGTAACCTCCATCTGAGTAGAGGTAACCCACACCATCCACTTCTCTTCAAACTTATTCCTTCCTTCGCATTGAATAAGTTTGGGGGGGTTTGACGTGGATTGGTGATGTTCTCCCTCCCCACTATCTTTGGTGATGATGAACTTCTGGATTGGTCGATTATTCGTGAACTATTTTGATCTTTATTTTGTTTCTATTTGATTTGTGTATGTCCCTCCTATGGGACTTGAATATGGGAATGTAATGATCGTATACTTAGCCATATTGTGAGGTGTTTATTTTTGGGCGCTTATGATAATTTCTTTTTGTTGTCTGGAAAATGCTTTGTGAAAATGGCAGGAATATACTTAATTGGTTATGATTTGCTTTTGAGTGAATTGCTTGTTTGCTTGTTCAATGCCAATTCCCAGTGAGATTTGAGCCTAACATTCGTTTCTGTGTGATTTTATCAAGTACTTGTTGTTTCTAGAACTTGCTCCTAATCATTTTTAAGTCTACATAGTGAATGTGAATTTAGGAGATGGCGTTAGGCATTCCTTGTTTTTCCCTTCACAATTGTAGATATTTTGTCTTAATCCTTAGTCAGCCCTCCTAGCTTAAAAAGTGTCAATTGTTGATTAATTGTTAAATCACTCTCAAAAGTGACAAGCCTACAAACTTAGAAGCACATATGGGGCGTTGTACGAAAATAGGGAGGTATAAGCTAGACAAATTCTAGAGTGAAAAAAAAATAAAAAATTGTGGAGGTATTGGGTTTCTAAATAAGTGGGAATCGGATGGGAGGAAGAAGTTCGACAAAGTCGCACTTATTTGAGCTTTGTATGGGAAATGGTGTTGTTTGGGAATCGTAATATGTGGGTACTTGTGCTTCGTATTCTTTTCAGCCACTTAGCCTAAACTTTCTCTACCGTCCAAAGAGCCACATACAACCTTAATAAAGTCCTTTCTTATTTTAGATTCACTTTCACACTCTAGTAGAGGAGATGTTTGATTTTGAGCAAGCCTATGGTAAGCACTACTTGTATTTTGATTTGAGTGATTATTATTGAAGCCTCTATACACTTGAAAGTGAAAGAGACATATAAAAAATTACACTTCATAAACCTGCGAGGGCATTGGAAACAAGTGATACACGAGACAGTAACTCAAGGAAAAGTTTGATTGATTTGTGTATGTTTCCATGCCATGTCTTTTAAAATCTTTATCTGAAGCAAAGCCCAATTTCACCTCTTGTATGAGTTTATTGTTGTGATCTTCTTGTTCTTATTTAAGGACAAATAAGGTTTCAAGTTTAGGGGAGTTGATAAACTCATGTTTTAGTCGGTTTATTTGGTTTGTTGAAGTGTTTAATGTCAAGTTTAATGCTTGAATTGTTTATTTCCAACCAATTATTCTATCTTTTGGAGTTTTATGTGTTTGTTGAGTATTTTAGAAAAAAATGGATGGAAAAGGAGTAAAATGCAACAGATTGGGAGTATTCTGCTACACCCGGTCGGGTGAGTTTCATGTGTAAAAATTACACCCGGCCAGGTATAATGAAGACAGCGTCATGAGTCCAGAAAGGGGTCTAAAATGGCCACCCGGCCGGGTGGATTTCCAGCAAAAATATTCCACCGGTCTTTGACCTAATCGAGCTTTTGGGAGTTAGGGGTTTTAGGATTAGAAGGGGACTTCAATCCTAGCACCTAATCTGTAGGTTTCTCACCTCAGGAGGGGGTTTAATCTATAATTGTGGTCGACTTAGTAATTCTAGAGACACCAAAAGGTAAGGCAATTTGATTGGATAAGAGCTTGGAATTGTGCATCGGATCCTTGAGTTCTACAATTTTCTTCATATTATCTTTTCACTCCATGTTTACTTTCTTTTACTTGTTTACTTGTTTATTATATGCTTTTATTAGTGTTGCGAAAAAAATGAAATCTTTCCCGATTCTCTAGATAGTAGTCAATGTTTGTTCGTGCTAGTTAAGTTGATACAAATTTGTCTCTGTGGGATACGATACTCTTGCTTGCTAATTGCTACACTAGCCCCGTACACTTGCGGGTATCACTTGTGTTAAAATAAGTCGAGTCAAGTATACAAAACAAGTATTTAAAAGTATAACTTCTGCACGTATGCAGATGTGCAATGTAATATAAAAGGTGTCAAACCCACGTGAAGGAGATTAATTGCTAAAACGATTAAATCTAACTAAAAAACGGTAAAATAGTAGTACAAATTTGTGGTTTTATTCACAACTTTCAAAATTTGTGAGCAAGTCTACATGACTAAGAAAAGTTTATGTATTAAGTTATCGATAAATGATAAGGCTAATTTCATGCATCGGTTATGTGGTGAAAAGCACTATATTTTACTGGGTCTAACACAGTTTTTAAGCCAGGTGTGTGACGGAATCGCTAGATCCAGGAAAAGTCGGAGGAAACGGACTAGCGAAGGAAATGAAGGAAAGTGAGCAGAAGTGAAGGGAAAAGAATGGCTAGAAGAAGAGAGTCAATAGCTGAGGACAACAAAGACTATCTACACAAAAAAACACACACTTGGGAAATGGGAGTTCTGGGGTAGTTTAGGGTTCTAAGGGTTTCATCTTCCGAGAAAGTCAGTCGTAACACCGTCCTTGCGAAGGGCGAAGAAACAATCTACTTACATTCTGTTTTTGCACTTTATTTCGTTCGAACTTCACATTTTGGAAGTCGATTTGGTTGTTGCTGTTACCGATTATCTATGCATTCAGTTTGTTTTTGTCATATTGGTGTTATCTTGTGTTGATCTACGTTGATTCTATGTTGTTTGAAGTTTTATTTCGGCAGTTGCATGTTAATCTCTATTTTGGTCAATTCTATTCTTGATCTGGGGAATACGGCGGTAGATCTGTGTTGTTGTTGTTGATCGGAAGTTGTTTAGTGATCCTGTAGCTATGGGTATGTTTTTGGCCGGAGTTCGTGTCGGATGCTTGGATCCGGAGTGGATTTAGCATCCGAGGTTGGATCTGAACAGAGGATTCAAGTTGTGCATGGATTTTGAGTTTTCTATTTCCTTTCTGTCTTACTTCGTCTAGTAGCCGTAGATCTGTTTAGTTTTTAATTGTTCTTCGTTAAATTGCTTAAATCTAGTCTGCTTTGTTTTCCGGTCACATTTCATCTCTGTTTCTACTGAGTTTTTATGCAATTTGATTTGAAGAAGATGATGTCGTTGTTAGTTAGTACTTTAGTTAGTTATTTTTCCAGCTTTTCGTCCGTACTCTGCTTTTTCAGCCATAGTCCCCACCGTCAGTTTATTTCTCAGGTCTAGGTAATTTAGAATAGTTTCTTAGATCTAGTGATTGTCTCAGTTTCCAGTTTACATGCATGATTTCCGTTTGCCTAGATCTAGCTGCTAGCGTAGCAAATTTCAATTCCAAATTAGTTTAGCTTCCTCAACCCAAAAATGCGTGGCAGCAGCCAACCCAAAAATAGTTCCCAAATCCATGAGCATGTTCATTTCGCATCCGTCTCTGTGGGATCGATCCCTACTTCCCTGTGCTAAATTTTAGTATACATGGTTGAGGGTTTTTGAAGTGGTATTTTGTGTGTCCGACGACCGAGATCTTCCAACGATCCGTGAGTTCCTAGACCTTGTGATCTAGTGGATTCACTGGACCTAGGAGACTTGTTATTCCTTACTTTTGGATGCTTGTCCGAATCATAGGATGATTGAAGCGGAGACTTACTATCTGTTTTACGAAGGTACAAACCCTGAGTCAAAGGACTAGATGAATTCCTCAAGCGGGGGAAATTTCACCAAAAATAAAGCAAGTGAAGCCAGAGGACTTTGGGAAGATTGATCGAGGCAAAGAAGGCCTATGCTAACCCGCGGAGCATATTGAGAAGGGGGTCAGCCAATGCAGTAACGGAACAAGATGACAAGAAGGTGGAAGATAGGATAGATAAATTGGAGAAAGCACTGCTGAATGCAATTGAGAAGTATAACCCTCATGCTCCAGCGGAAAATGAGAAACCCCCTGGTCCAGAGGAAAGGCAACTTCAGCCTTATTTCGGTCAGCCCGGTGAAGGGGAATGCCAAGCCCAAGCAAATTCGATGGGGAGCTGGAATCCGGATGGAAGTTGGAACCAAGGAAGACAAAGGGATGCCCCATGGAGGACTCACCCCAATTTTAGATGGACTGACAATGATCAAAGTCAGCCACCCCCGCTGCAGATCACGAATTATGCACACCCTCCGGAGAGGCAGTCCAACTGGTCAGGGAAAAGTCAAGAAGGACAATTGCAACTGGGGTACAGGAATCAGGACCATACTAATTAGGGAAATAGGAATCAGAACAATCCAGGGAGCTCCTATGTGCCACCTCACCAGAGGAATAACCAGGGGAACTATCAGAATTCCCAACCGAATCACCAAGGGAATCAAGGGTCTAGCAACCAGTACAATAACCACCAAGGAAATCAAGGGAACTATCGGCAGAACCAAGGTCAAGGATCAAATTTTAATCAATTCAACTCCAGGCCACAAAGGAGTTTGGATGACATGGTCCACGACCTAGTGAATTCACAGCAGTTCATGCAGAATAACTTGCATTCCAACAACGACGTTGTGCACAAATTGCAAGACGCTCAGTCGGAACATAAAGCCGCCATGGATATGATGGCGAAGCAACTGTCCTAGATCGAAGTCTCTTTGAATGAGATGCGGGGAAATGAAGGGAAACTTCCTGCCACGGTCAAGCCACCAGACCGCGAAAACGGAGCAGTAGAGATCCAGGGAAGTGCCTCTAACTCGGTCCCTTTTCTTGTTAATGGTCATAGGGTGAAAGTCTATAGGGATAATTCTGAGCTGTGTATAGTGGAGGAAGTGCCACTACGCGCACTCTCTACTATCACCTAGACAGACGAGGAGGTATTCTCGATGAATTCCTGGGTCAGGTAAATTGGTTGACATTTTTGAAAATATGCAATGAACCAGGGAATCTCGGGGATACTCAAAAGGAATGTGTAAATAGTTTAACTACTTTTCAAACAAAGGAAAATCCAAAAAAATAGTATATACAATTTAAATCTCCCAAAAATATTTTAGAAGTACCAGACTCCAAAGGACAACCAATTCTTTATTTTCTAACCTTGACCTAGGAGTCTGGCGTCTTCAAATTTTTTTTATGTATAGGGTCATGGTCAGGGAAATCAGCTAGGGAAGGAGAGCCTGGAGGAAGAAGTCAAGGAGAGCCTGGAGGAAGAAGTCAAGGAGGGATGGAGATAATTTGGATTTCAAAATTTGGCCGATATTTATGGGAGGTGTACGGTTTCTTACATCACGCCTGCAACCGCACCATCTTTTCATCAGAAAAGGCGAACCGTCGCTTCTCTCTCCAACAATCCCAATCGACGAAAATTGCATATTCCTCTTCCTTCTCTCTACTTTCGTTATCTCTCTAGAAACACAAACCCTAACCGAATTCGACCAAGTTTCTCTTTGATTTCAGATTTACCATGATGGATCCAACCCAAACCACCGGAAGTTCGCAGCCAATGGTGTATGACGCAGTTCTGTTAACAGAATTGACGCAAAAATTAGGTAGCGTCGAGAAAGCGAAGGAAGTCTATGCTCTGTTCTCCGCCAGCCTAATGACACCCGCGGCGGCCACACCACCACTGACGATTCCAGAGGATTCGGCGGCACAACCAGCAGTTCCCCAAGGAGAAAGGCCTCAAGATTCTGGATCTCAACAAGCAGAAACCGCTTCACGGGAGGCGGATACAGAAGAGGCAATGCATGAACGGCCGGCAGATGGTGGACAGAAGAATGGTGAAGCGGAGATGGAGACCGAAAGACAAGGTAACGGAAACCCTATCTCTGAGGGTAAGAAAGATACTGAGGGGGAAACCCCTGTTCGAGAAGAAAGTACTGAGGGGGAAACCCCTATTGTGGAAAAGATTGTTGAGGGGGAAACTCCTATTGTAGCAGAATTTGTTGAGGGGGAAACCCCTGTTCGAGCGTTGGTAGTTGAGGGGGAAACCCCTATGGAGACTGGGGATGAAACCCCGACGGATTTCAGGGGTGCGACCCCTGAACTCATGGAAGAGGGGGTGACCCCGAGTGATGTTAGGGGGGAAACCCCTGTGTATATTGAGGGGGCGACCCCGATGGTGGATGAAGTCGGGGAAACCCCGGAAAAACTTGTGGAAGAGACAGATCTACACATTACTAGAGTACCGGAGCCCGCAGAGGAAGGGCTAAATTTGATCGTGGACCTAGTAGATGACCAGGAGGAGAGTGAGCCCCAAGTGGACAAGAGGACAGAAAGGAGACTAGCCAGGAGGAGTCTGCTCGACGAGGTTGATGACTTGGTTGATGCTGAGAAAGAGGAGTTCCCTGCCCGAGGGACAGATGCTGATGAGGCAGAGGAACGTCGCCTGGTCAAGGAGAGGGCGAGAAAAGGGAAAGCAGCTGCGACCGGGTCTACACAGTCGAGGAAAGCTCCCTCCGTCAAGAAGGTTGCGGAGACCCTTTCCCCAGTGACCGACGTTCCCTCGACTGAGGAACAAGACAAGCCTACTCCTGAGCCAAATTCTGAATATGAAGAATCTGAAGAGGAGTTTGTTCCAGGACGCCCAGAGGTGTGGCTGACTAAGGAACTGCTGGAGTCGATGAGGCAGTTCGACGATCAGAAACGGGCCACAGTGTACAAGGAGCGATGCAGTGCAGGGGAAATGGCTAAGTCTGGGAAGCAGTACAGCCCCGAAGAACTTCGGTGATTGCATGCGATGAAGACTTCTGCGCATGTATCTATTCAATAGGGTTCGAGTGGTTGCTAAAGCATAGCCAGGAGAAAGTACCGGTGGACCTAGCACGAGTGTTTTTCTCCATATTCCGACTGAAGAACACCTCTGACCTTGACGCGGACTCCATAACTTTCAGGCTTTTTAATGAGGAACACGAGATGAGCATCCGGGAATGGTCCTTGAGGATGGGGTTGTTCACCAAGGCTGAGGATGATGAAGGAATATGGAACGAGAGGATGATCGGTGTGCCGAAGAATACGCTGGGTTTCAGAGTACAAGCAGCATGAGAACTAATCACTCACTCAAAGGCAGGGGCATTCAAGTCAAGCTATTCCAAGGCTTCTCACATCGAGGACAGAATCCTCCGTTTTGCTCAGACGTTTATCAGCTACAACCTAATGGGAACTGCAAATTCAGCTCTGACGACTACCGACCTTTATTTCACTTGGTGCATGGCAAAGGGCGTTAAGGTACATCTGGGTTATTGGCTGGCTCAAGCATGTCATCAAATGACCAGCAACCCTGCTCGACATATGTATACCTACCATCTCCTAGGCGCCTACCTCCAGCGGAACGTTGAAATGAAGATAGCCAAAGCCGCACCCTTGGTCGTGATGTGCGAGCCCCCGGAGGTTTTCAGTGTTGAATACTTTTTCAACAAGGGGTTACTTCAAGTTCACGGAAAACAAACCTTCTTCTACACGGTAGGAGACAAGGTGAAGGCGGAGACTGAGGAGGCTGCGGAGGCCGTACCAAGTGAAGAGGTCGAGGAGCTGAGAAAGGATGTCCAGGATGTGAGAAAGGAAATAGTGAAGGAGCTTGGGGGGATAAGGTAAGAATTGAACGGGAGCCGAGAAGAGATGAAGACCTTGTAGGGCAATATTGCAGACTTGGCAGTGAAGTCCGCTAAGCAAAACGAGCGGATGACGGAGGCTGTGGACCTTGTAATGAAGATGATGAAATGGTTGCAGAAGACACTCCCCTTGACCCAGTCGAAGGTAACTCCTGGGTCCAGCAGCGAGGTCAAGCAACCAGTCCAGAGCAGTCCCTCTGTCCAGCGTGCACCGCACCCGCTCAAGCAGATGGTCTCCCCATCCGTACCCAAGCAACTGTCAATCCCAACGAAATCAAAGTCTGTCATGATCAGGAAGCCAGTATCTGACCAACCAGAACAGGAAGAAGAGGAGCCGGAGCAGCCGGCAAAAAAGAAAGTGAAGATGACCCGACCCGGAATCCCACCCCAATCTGGCTCTCAAGGGAGCCAGCCCCAGAAGTGAATCACCCCCATGACCAAGTAACTTTTAATTTCTGTTTTCAGTTATTTTTCTTTGTTCTTATTGTTTATTTGATATTTGCCATCTGTGTTTGTTTTCTCCCACTTAGTCCAATGCTTGGTCTAAGTGTGAGAAGTTTATTTTTCTGTTTTGTTGTGTCTTCTCCCACTTAGCCCGTTGCTCGGTCTAAGTGTGAGAAGTTTTTCTTTGCGTTTTGTTTTATTGTGTCTTCTCACACTTAGCCCGATGCTCGGTCTAAGTGTGAGAAGTCTTTAAGTCTAGTTTTTGTTTGTGTCGCATTAGCCAGTGAATACAATACGGCATGATCTCCTTAGTGAAAGTAATTGAAAATAGGAGGTATTTCAACTTAGAAGCCTTTTCCTTTAATAAGCTAAGTCAATCTGAATGAAGTAAGAACGATAGATGATGCCTTAACTTACTTAGTTGTGAAGCCCCACTATAAGAGTGAGTTATAAGCCTTAAATAACTTTGAGCTAACACATGTAAAGGGGCCGCCACTGAATACTTAGGGAGAAGAGTCATGAAGGAGAAAAACAGGGGAATTGGGTTATGAAGGTATAAGCTGGACGAAGTCCAGGAAAAGGAGTTATAAGCTGGACGAAGTCCAGAGGAGAGAAGAGGGAAATGGAGGAATAAGCTGGACAAAGTCCAGAGAAAAAAAAATGAAAAAAAAGAAGGAGGTATAAGCTGGACGAATTCCAGGGGAAAGGTGTCTAAGGGCAGGAACAATAATAACCTGACCCGGGAAAAAGAGGAGGAAACTCTCATAACCCGACGCTTCAGTGGTATGGCAATAACTTAAGAGAGAATCGGTCCTGACATCCCTGGTGAGGAATGAGTGATCGAGTGAATCCAACAATTGGGTAAGTAAAAGACTATCTTGACGAACTGACAGATTGGCTAGGTAGAGGAAGGGAAAGGGCCTATTTGGAGGAGTGCAGCCTGTTGGATTGACCTTAATCTTGTGGGGACGGTTGCCTAAAGGTTGAAGCTAGCTCATGCATATGTGCGTCAGTTATGTCTAGGTCTAGGAGTCTGTGTTAAATTAGAGTCTAAAGAGTCGGTCGAGGGATAACCTTGCTTTGAAATTCGCCTTATTCTTTTTTTCTTGTCTTTATACTTGAGGACAAGTATGGTTTAAGTGTGAGCAGTTTGATAAGGCTAATTTCATGCATCGGTTATGTGGTGAAAAGCACTATATTTTACTGGGTCTAACACAGTTTTTAAGCCTGGTGTGTGACGGAATCGCTAGATCCAGGAAAAGCCGGAGGAAACAGACTAGCGAAGGAAATGAAGGAAAGTGAGCAGAAGTGAAGGAAAAAGAATGGCTAGAAGAAGGGAGTCAATAGCTGAGGGCAACAAAGACTATCTATACCTCGTTGGGCCCCACTTCAACGCCTATAAATAAAGGAGCATGCACCACACGCAGAGAGACGAATTTTGCTCTGGGCTCACACAAAAAAAACACACACTTGGGAAATGGAAGTTCTGGGGTAGTTTAGGGTTCTAAGGGTTTCATCTTCCGAGAAAGTCAGTCGTAACACCGTCCTTGCGAAGGGCGAAGAAACAATCTACTTACATTCTGTTTTTGCACTTTATTCGTTCGAACTTCACATTTTGGAAGTCGATTTGGTTGTTGCTGTTACCAATTATCTCTGCATTCAGTTTGTTTTTGTCATATTGGTGTTATCATGTGTTGATCTACGTTGATTCTGTGTTGTTTGAAGTTTTATTTCGGCAGTTGCATGTTAATCTCTGTTTTGGTCAATTCTGTTCTTGATCTGGGGAATACGGTGGTAGATCTGTGTTGTTGTTGTTGATTGGAAGTTGTTTGGCGATCCTGTAGCTATGGGTATGTTTTTGGCCGGAGTTCGTGTCGGATGCTTGGATCCGGAGTGGATTTAGCATCCGAGGTTGGATCTGAACAGGGGATTCAAGTTGTGCATGGATTTTGAGTTTTCTATTTTCTTTCTGTCTTACTTCGTCTAGTAGCCGTAGATCTGTTTAGTTTTTAATTGTTCTTCGTTAAATTGCTTAAATCCAGTCTGCTTTGTTTTCCGGTCACATTTCATCTCTGTTTCTACTGAGTTTTTATGCAATTTGATTTGAAGAAGATGATGTCGTTGTTAGTTAGTACTTTAGTTAGTTATTTTTCCAGCTTTTCGTCCGTACTCTGCTTTTTCAGCCATGGTCCCCACCGTCAGTTTATTTCTCAGGTCTAGGTAATTTAGAATAGTTTCTTAGATCTAGTGATTGTCTCAGTTTCCAGTTTACATGCATGATTTCCGTTTGCCTAGATCTAGCTGTTAGCGTAGCAAATTTCAATTCCAAATTAGTTTAGCTTCCTCAACCCAAAAATGTGTGGCAGCAGCTAACCCAAAAATAGTTTCCAAATCCATGAGCATGTTCATTTCGCATCTGTCTCTGTGGGATCGATCCCTACTTCCCTGTGCTAAATTTTAGTATACGTGGTTGAGGGTTTTTGAAGTGGTATTCTGTGTGTCCGACGACCGAGATCTTCCAACAATCCGTGAGTTCCTAGACCTTGTGATCTAGTGGATTCACTGGACCTTGGAGACTTGTTATTCCTTACTGTGCACGCAGTCTAATTAAACCGAAAAGTGAAGGAGCTTCAATAAACCATAATAATATTGGATATTAAGATTAAGATACATATTAAATTGTGGTATTAAGCAAACGCATAGATTATAAATTACATATTACTCAAACGAATTCTACTGATATTTTGGATATATGTATATTTGAAATGGTTCAAACTAACTAAAACATGAAATTATTCACACTTAAAAAATAATCAGCTTTTCATTTGAGTTCTTATATAAGAACAACTAAAAGGTATAACTGTTTTGGAACATTTTAATATGGTCCAACATAATAGTCTAAAGATTGTATAATATTTATGGCTATTTATTGATTGACCCGATTACGTGATCTACTAAGGTTATATAATTTATAGGGTCAAACGATTATCTATAAAAGTATAAAGACTATTGTGCAGATACTACTTTGGATAACTTTAATTTTGTTATGGGTGAAATTAAAGTTATAATAAAGTTAGGGACTTATTCTCTAAATACATGGTTATGGTCCCCAAGTGCAACTCTATAAATAGGTCAATAGATTCTCATTCCTATTGATCAGACGTAATATCAAGACCCTACAGATTACATAGAATCTGTGAGAGAGCGGTGTCACTTGGAAGACTAGTTTCCATACTTCAGAATCATCAACAACATCATGAATCCCAATCCATGTACGCTTCCGTTTTATGTTTATCAATCGTATTTGACATGTGTGATTTATGTGATGATTTATGTGAATCATTAATTTGATTCCAACCATTGGTATCAGAGCCAATATATGTTGGAACGGATTGATAATTCGTTGATTTATAATTCTGTGTTGGATTCGGTGTATGAAAATTATGTGATCAAATTGATGAAGAATTTTCGAACTAAAATCTTGAAGTTTGTTGAATTTATTCAAAAAGTTTTTCAACTCATAGTTGATTATTAATGCAAGCAAATCGAGATGTGATTGGTTTATGGATTGAGATTTCATATTTCATTGCAATGTGTTTCGGTTAATCAATTCTTTTATTGATTTTATGTAATGCGTTTAAATCTTGCAATGATTTGCGTGAAATTTGTTATGATTTGATTTTTGAATATCTGGTCTACAACTTCATTCCAGTTCCTTTGGGGGATTTTCAAATCAAATTTTTAGAGTCTGTTTACAAATTTTTGATAAAAATTTGTATTCAAAATCCATTAATCAGTTTTCAAAATTCAATTCTTAATGATTTCTGGCTGCCATCTATTTTTTTTCCGACGAACGGAGAGCCGGCAAATTCCGGCGATATCGGAGCGGTTGGCGACAGTTGGGGAGGTGAAACAGTGCCTTGTTTTGTGAAACGGCGTGATACTTCCTGAAACAGCGTGCGCCGATCTGAAAACTTAGTTCAGATATACTTTAATATTTAGGCACAATATTATGATTTAAAAACAGCCAATTATTTCTTTTGAGTAAATATAAAATATGTAAAGTGTTTTGGCCACCTATAATTAATATATGAAAAGGGTCGTGTTTAAATATTGGGGCCACCAAAATTTTTGGGCATAAATTTCCTTTTCTCTATTTATATTTACTCAAAATATCTGCTAAAGAGTCCGGAAGTATTTTTTCAAACAATTAATAGTATTTTTAATTGTTTTTGTTTTTAAGTAATTAATTAAATAATGACTTAAAGCTTTTGTTTTCTACCATTCCAAATAAATTAATTAAAGCATTAACTCACCAAAGTGGGCTTTGATGTGTAGATTAATTTTATTTAGAATGTAAAGATTATTTGTATACTTAAAATACATGCGAATAGTTAATCGACCCAAAGGAAGATTGTTATTTGGCCGTATTTTTTGTGTACTTTGTGGTAATAATATGAGATTATCCTTAAGTCATTGTGGACACTAAGTCGGCTCAAAGGAAGACTTATTGTTTGACAGGAGATGATTATCTATATTTGATTACTACGTATTAAGATATCACTTGCAAGTTAATTATTTTGTCCAAAGATGAAATTTTAATGTTGTGTCGGCATCTTGAAATGGGAATTGTCATTATTTAATTTATTTACATATTATTTACGTGAGCTAATTATTGTCCTACTTGTTATATTTGTTCTTTGCTAGCTCAAGAATCTGCTATTGGTTTTCTAAATTCCATTCCTTTACTAAAAGGCAATACCTATGCATCATGGAGAAGCAAGGTATTGATTGGTTTGGGGATTGCAAATTTAGACTATGCACTTCAGACGGAGCAACCTGCCCCTTTTACTGATGAAAGTTCCGATGAGGATAAACGGACTTTTGAGAGGTGGGAACACTCCAATCGCATGAGTCTTATGATTATGCAACATGCCATCCCTGAAAACTTTCGCGGTACTGTCCCGAAAGAAGCAACTGCTAAGGAATTTCTCGAGGCCATTGATATGAATTTCGCAAGCAATTAAAAGGTCGAAACGGCTTCATTGATGCATAAACTTGTGACTATGAGGTATAATGGCCGAGGGGAAATTAGGGAGCACATTATGGAAATGTCAAACACTACTTCAAAGCTTACGACACTTAATTTGACGATCAGTGATGATCAACTAGTGCATTTGGTTATGATATCTCTTCCTCATCAATTTGATCACTTCAAAGTTAGTTACAATACTGTGAAGGATAAATGGACATTGAATGAGTTGATTTCTCATTGTGTTCAAGAGGAAGAGAGATTGAAGCAAAGTAAGACAGAAAGTGCTCACTTAGCAACAAGCTATAGGGGTAAACGAGGAAGAGACAAGGGAAAGAGGGTTCTTTCCGAGTTCGCAAAGGGGAAGAGGATTCTTACTGATTCCTCCAGAAATGTTGTGGGTCCATCTGCAAAACAGTTTAAGAAGGAAAAATCAGCTTCAGTTTGCTTCTTTTGCAAGAAAGATGGACACAAGAAGAATGATTGTGAAGAATATCACGCTTGGCGAGTGAAGAAGGGTACATTTTTCACTTATGTTTGTTCAGAAGTTAATTTAGCTTCTGTACCTGGACATACTTGGTGGATATACTTTGGTGCTACTACTCATATAAGTGTGTCCATGCAGGGTTGCCTCCAGTGCCGAAAGCCGATTGATGCTGAAAGATTCATCTATGTGGGAGATGGCAAACAAGTTGAAGTGGAGGCAATAGGCATATTTAGATTATTACCGTCATTTAGACGGAATTTAATTTCTATTTCTGCATTGGACAAATTCGGTTATACTTGTTCATTTAGAAATAGTAGATTTAGTCTTTATCTAAATTCAACTTTGGTTGGCACCAGTTCTCTTTCTTATGGCGATAATCTTTATTTGCTTAATACTATTACTTCATTTAATGAAGCCCTGCATGTGAACTCACGAGGTACAAAGCGTAAATTAATAAGTGAGAATTCTGCTACAATTTGGCACAAACGTTTAGGTCATATTTCCAAACGGAGAATAGAAAGACTTGTGTCAGATGGAATTCTTACCATTCCCAATATGGAAAACTTTCAAGTCTGTGTTGAGTGCATTAAGGGGAAACAAACAAATATTAGGAGATTTGAAGGCAATCGGACTACAGACGTCTTAGAACTTATCCATACAGATATATGTGGACCGTTCCCTACTGCATCTTGGAACGGTCAACGATATTTTATTATGTTCATAGACGATTATTCCCGATATGGTTATTTATATCTCATAAGTGAAAAATCTCAAGCACTGGATACGTTCAAGAGTTATAAGGCCGAAGTTGAAAATCAACTTGGAAAAAGAATTAAGAACGTCAGATCTGACCGTGGTGGAGAATACTATGGTAGATATGATGGCTCGGGTGAACAACGTCCAGGACCCTTTGCTAGATTTCTTGAGGAATGTGGAATCGTCCCACAGTACACTATGCCTGGTAGTCCTACCATGAATAGTGTTGCTGAAAGACGAAATAGAACCCTCAAGGATATGGTTAGAAGCATGATCAGTCATTCTACTTTGCCAGAATCCCTATGGGGAGAGGCACTTAAGACCGCAACATACATCCTAAACCGAGTTCCTACTAAAGCAACTGTCGTAACCCCTTATGAATTATGGACGGGCAAAAAGCCCAGCTTAGGTCATTTACATGTTTGGGGTTGTCCAGCTGAAGCTCGCCCTTATAGGCCACACGAGCATAAATTGGACTCTAAAACGGTAAGTTGTTTTTTTGTAGGTTATCCTGAGCGGTCTAGGGGTTTCAAGTTCTATGATCCCACAACTAGATAATTTTTTTAGACGAATAATGCAAGGTTCTTTGAGGAAGTTGAGTTTGGGGGGTAGATAGTATAAAGAATGTTGTCTTTGAAGAGGAAGCGATTTCACTTCCTTTCATTCCAGAAAAAGATGACACTCTTGTAATTCCTGTTCCACCTCCCGAACAACAACATGAAGAACAACCACAACCTCCTCAAGAACATGATAAAGTAGTGCCACTAAGGAGATCCACTAGAATGAGGAGACCTGCAATATCTACGGATGAATATATTGTATATCTCCAAGAGCATGAGGTAGATATTGGAGTGATGGAGGATGACCCAGTCACTTTCTGTCAAGCCATTGAAAGCTCTAATGCTCAAAAGTGGATCGATCCTATGATTGAAGAGATTAAGTCTATGCAAAGCAATGACGTTTGAGATCTTGTCACATTGCCTGAAGGTGCGAAACCCATTGGTTGCAAGTGGATTTTTAAGACCAAACGGGATTCACAAGGCAATGCGGAGAGTTATAAGGCTCGTCTTGTAGCAAAAGGCTTTACTCAAAAGGAAGGCATCGATTTTACCGAGACTTTCTCTCCAGCTTCGACGAAAGACTCATTCAGAATAATCATGGCACTAGTAGCTCATTTTAATTTGGAGCTAGCGTTTCTTAATGGCGACATTACAGAAACGATTTATATGGTGCAACTTGAAAACTTTGTGTCTGGTGACCCAAAGAAAATGGTATGCAAACTTAACAAATCCATCTATGGTCTTAAACAAGCGTCTCGTCAATGGTATGATAAATTTCATCAAGTTGTTGTCTCATTTGGTTTTGAGACGAATCCTGTTGATGAATGCATATACTATAAGTTCAGTGGGAGCAAATTCATTTTCCTGGTTCTATATGTCGACGACATTTTACTTGCTTGCAACGATGTAGATTTATTACGTGACACCAAGAAATTTCTTTCAAGAAAATTCGAAATGAAAGATCTTGGTGATGCTTCTTTTGTATTAGGAATCCAAATACATCGGGATCGTTCCCTAGGTGTACTTGGATTATCACAAAAGTGCTACATCGATAAATTGTTGGCAAGATTCAACATGAAAGATTGTAGACCAGGAGATACCCCTGTGGCTAAAGGTGATAAATTCAGTTTGAATCAATGTCCCAAAAACGAGCTCGCAAGAAAGGAAATGGAATTACTTCCCTATGCATCGGTTGTGGGAAGTCTTATGTATGCACAAGAATGCACGCGTCCGGATATTGCGTTCATAGTAGGCATGCTAGCCAGATACTTGAGTAATCCCGGTATGGATCATTGGAAAGCAGCCAAACGTGTTTTGCGGTATCTGCAAAGAACAAAGGATTATATGCTCACTTATAGGAAATCGGATCAGCTTGAGATCATTAGGTATTCTGATTCGGATTTCGCGGGATGCCAAGATAGTCGTTGATGCACTTTTTATTAGCACTAAATAAACCTGCAAGTATACAGAGTATATATAGTATAGCTATAGGTTAGTACCGGATATCGAACACGGGGAAGACGAACACAAAGTGTCTATCTTCTACAAAGACTCAAATACTATCTGGAAAAACAATTGGGTTTTGAAAACTTTTGAGAAACAAAAAACAATAAGAGCATAATAGATCAACTAAAAGCAGATAAATTAAGAGGAAGACAATAGAGATAAGGGAATCCCAGGGATGTGTGTTCACAGTTATGGTTATACAAAATTCCAACTACAATACCCTAGCACAGTTTATACTTTGAAAGGACGAGTCATCTAGCTTATGCTCATGCGATACAAATGTTGATTACAAGATTAGGGTTGTCAATCCTAACACGTAACTTCAAAAAGCTCCTAAGACCCTTGAAAAGTCCTCACTCTCAATTAACAGTGCCGTATTAAGGGAAGCTAACTGTAGTGTCTACTAAGTGAATCTAACTCGCTAGAACTCTGTCACAGTTATGAAACAAGTTATATTAAATCATACACGATTGTGTCACTCAATCATGCAGCATCAAAACTACTTAGGGAAGAAACAAAGTAAAAACAAAACGGATATTAGATAGAAAAAGGAATTTGTATAACCAAAGTCGTTACTAAACATCCCTAGAATTCTATGAGTTTAGTTACACATAATTGAATAAGCTAAAAACATAGATTGAAAGGAAGACAATTTGAACATAAAACTAAAGCAAATAAAACCCGTGGGTTGAATCCTTGTCGTTCTTGATGTTCTTGAAATCCTTCTCCAACTCCTTGCACCAATGAAGTACTCTAGGTCTTGATCTCTATGAAGTATTTTGCAAGTAGAAATTCTCTCTTTTTGATGAAGCTTGAGGTCTTATTTATAGGGGAAAGCCATGCCTTGTTGTAGAAGGAAAAAATCTCCAAAATATGGTAAAACTGGGTGCAAATCTAGGGCTTCTCGGATTCACCGCCTTTCTCCGGCGGGCCGCCGCACCGTGGCCGGCGGTCGCCGCGTTGGAGTCCAGAGAGTTTGTTCCCTCGGCGGCGGACCGCCGCACATCTTCCGGCGGTCGCTGGACGAGACTTCTCTTCCAAGCACATTTTTCCGAGGCGGACCGCTGCATTGATCTGCGAGCCGGGCGCCGCACACATCCGCGGCGGTCCCCGGCTGACTCCAGATTCCGAAACTTGGCATTTTGGCTCCCTTTTTCGGCTCAATTATGCACATTTCTCACAAAACACGTCAAAATACCAAAATAGACAAAATATGCAAATAATGGACGTGTAGAGTGACTTTGACATAAAAAAACGGACCAAATAATGGCCTTAAAACAGTGCAAAATCCGAGCGTATCAGTCGTAGATCCACGTCAGGTTATGTCTTTATGCTCGCCGGAGGGGCTATATCTTGGAAAAGTGTTAAACAAACATTGATAGCCACCTCTACAATGGAAGCAGAATTCATAGCTTGTTTTGAGGCATCACAACATGGAGTATGGTTGCGAAACTTTATTCAAGGACTGCAAATTGTGGATAGTATTGAAAGACCACTCAAGTTATATTGTGACAATAAGTTCGCAGTCATGTACTCCAACAACAACAGGAGCTCGTCGAAGTCTAAACACATTGACATCAAGTTCCTTGCTGTTAAGGATAGAATTCAGAGTAGACAATTGCAAATTGAACACTTAGGTTCGACTTCCATGCTTGCGGATCCTTTTACTAAAGGTTTACCGCCTTCGGTCTTTCATGAGCATGTATTTCACATGGGTATTCGACCTTGTGATACTTTGGTTTAGTGGGAGTTTATGTTCATCTATGTAATAACATTGAATTTCAGTTATATTAAGTGCACTTTAGTTACTTTGGTTTTAGTTACTTTGAATTATGATTTGGTATTTTCTGATCTACCTACAGTTTCAGAGGACCAGTTGAAAATAGACATGCAAAAGATCACATAGCATGTAATTTTCATGTTGCACACTCATATTTTGATCTGTGTTGCTAGATGTGTTGATATTAGTGATCACTGATGAGTTTAGTCATGTATACGTGTTGTGACTTAAATTTCTTTGATTCTATATTAACATGTTTAGTAGACCGGAATGGCAAAGATGATTGATATAAATAGTTAGCGTGCAACTTTAGTAATGTACAATCATTTGGTGACTTTTATGTTGGCCCAAGTGGGAGATTGTTGGAACATTTTAATATGGTCCAACATAATAGTCTAAAGATTGTATAATATTATGGCTATTTATTGATTGACCCGATTACGTGATCTACTAAGGTTATATAATTTATAGGGTCAAACGATTATCTATAAAAGTATGAGGACTATTGTGCAGATACTACTTTGGATAACTTTAATTTTGTTATGGGTGAAATTAAAGTTATAATAAAGTTAGGGACTTATTCTCTAAATACATGGTTATGGTCCCCAAGTGCAACTCTATAAATAGGTCAATAGATTCTCATTCCTATTGATCAGACGTAATATCAAGACTCTACAGATTACAGAGAATCTGTGAGAGAGCGTCGTCACTTGGAAGACTAGTTTCCATACTTCAGAATCATCAACAACATCATGAATCCCAATCCATGTACGATTTCGTTTTATGTTTATCAATCGTATTCGACATGTGTGATTTATGTGAATCATTAATTTGATTCCAACAATAACGACTTTAACAAACACAACCAATCTTCATTTATAGATTTGCACAAACTATATGTGTTGAATAAAAACTTGATTTTATAGAAACTTTATATAATAATGAAATATATTAAAAAAAATTATTTGTATTTGGGTGTATGAACCGAACGCACTTGGATCAACACATTCTTTCACAATCCTTTTTGCATTATTGTTTTCTCCTGCATCATTGTCAACCAAAATGTTTAGCATAGCACAATCAAATGGCTCAAATGTGCAATCACAAATTATACATAAATTCATGATTTATTATGCAATTTCCATATATTAAAAATTACTTTCTTCGTCCCTTATATTTTGTCACCATTTAACCTGACACAGATTTAAAAATGTAATAGAAAGTGTGTCAAAAAAAGTTAATCAGTGGCATGTGAGTCCTACTTTTATATATATATATATATATAGGGGTGCATTAAGGTCCTTACACCCTCTTAGTCTTAAACATAACACTAATATCAATTCTTGGATTATAGATTTGGATGGTGGTGATTGAAAGTATCCGCGCTACATTAATTCATTTGTAAGCTACATTACGAGGGTGAAATGGGAATGAGAGAATTTGAAGGATCAGTTTTAAACTGCATATCCATGATTTCCGCCATTCTAATTACAACTGACGATACACATTTCCTCTTTCTCACCACCAATTCACAATTTCACCACCAATTTACCATTTCGCCTCCTCAGTTTCTCTCTCTCGTCAAAACCCAAACCTCCCCAATCTGTGAAAAATAAACCCTAGCTTCACTTTTTTGTTCCGATTTGACGATGCCGCCGGACACTGCAGTAGAAATCGACGTTGTATTGTGTCGATTGAATACATCAGATCCACTGGTTGTCCCGATTTGAAGACGCTGTCGAATAGGGTAGGCGAAATCGACGACCTTTGCATCGTTATTTCTAGAAATTTAAATCGTGGCTGACGATCAGGGTAGGAGAACGACGATTGGACTTATGTTAATCAGTGATTTTATGTGATTTTAATCATCATTGCATTGAATCTTGTTGGTTACGGTGCACTGGTATATATTTTTGTTTAGTTATTCATTGATTAGATCAAATGGTTGTCAAATCTACATGGGTATTTACTCAGTTTTGTGGAATTGTAAATCGTTGTTAGTTTTTGTTAATTCTTTCATTACTCTAGTGACTTATGATTTGAATCAGTAACATTACCATTTTTGTCAATTGAATCTTGATAGAGTTACTTTGGTCATTTGCAGTAACATCGTGTAGCAAAATAAAACTGACAACATGGTGAAGAGAGGATTACGTTACAAGAGCTAACCAACTCAAAACACAGGTGATCGAATAGCTACATTATTTACTACTTAAATGTTACATTGTTTCTGCAAAAATGTACATTAAGTGCTACTTACATTATTTAACCCAATTTTTACATTACTTCATACTAATGTGCTACATTAATTTGTATGATAGTATGATCTTTTACTTTTTAAAATTTTTCTATACATTATTTACTCAAATCTGTCCATTATTCATACTGATGTGCTACATTAATGTGTGTTACATTATTTACCAATATTCACACATTGTTGCATCAAATATTTACATTATTTTACACTAATATGATACATTATTATTTCTTATTGGTGGTAATGTAAATCTGTATTATCCAGTAATGTAACATTTTGGCTAATCAATGATCTGTTTGTGAATAGGTAGAAAGAGGGCGCGAGTCAAATTCGATGACAATGAGGAGTTTGCTTGTGTTGGATTTCCTTTTATTTTTGAATTTGTTGTAATATGATGGAAACAAAAAACAATGAATGAGTTGTAACTTAGTTTTTGAAAATAATGAATGCTTTTGAAACTGTTAACTATTAACTAAGAGTTTTGGGATGTAAAAAGAGTTGTGATGTACATTTGCATCTTAATAGTGTAACATTTATATCAAATAATGTACATTTACGATCTAATAATGTTGACATAGAGGATTCCAATATTAAATTACTTGATGTAAAACATATACATTATTATTGAACATACATATGTTGATGCCCCAATATTTTGGTAATGTAATTATACTTCACAATAATGTAGATCTTTAGCAATTAATAACGTAGTAGAATTATAACAATATCATATGCTAATATTATAATGTAGACAACACATGAAATCATGTAAGAGACATATACATTAAACGAATATATTTGTACATTACGATCAGTATGAATTCAAAGAACACTAAGTTAAACACGAGCTTTGATATCTGGGTTGGTACTATGTCCAAGCCCCATGGATAGCTTAACCCTAGGGGATGAGAATTATGTTTCGACCACTTGGCTTACCTATAGGAAGTTGTAGGTGTTATACCCTAGCCCAATGGATAAGCTAACCCTAGGGGAATGGTTCTAACTCCCTCCCTTTGTGAAAGTTGTGTTACTGAGATGGTACTATACCCTAGCCCCATGGACTGCTAAACACTTGGGGAATGGATTTAAGTTTTGGCCTTTAGCGAACAAATAAAAATCTACATTACTCAGTAAGAGACAGATACATTAAACGACTATATTCGTACATTAAAATAAGGTAAAGGTACATTATACAACGAAATTCGTACATTAGACTCTGCGAACTTATCGTGTTTCCATGACTGATGATATCTACGTACATTAAACAAAAACAAATTATACATTATAAAAAATAACAAATACTACTGTTTAAACAATGAAGAAACCATAAATTCGTACAATACAAACTGCAAAATTCTAATTTCTCAAAAAACTGACATGAATCAAAAAACGTTAACCAAACAGATATTTGCATAATAAAAAATATAATTTTAAGAAGAATAACTGTAAACATGAAAGAGAATGCCGATTTAATTAAGTATAAGAAACCATATAATATATTTTCCATCCATGATGGAGAAAATCAAGGAATGAAATAACTGCTACAAAATACGAGTACCATGTATGCCCTTTTTGATTTTTTTAATTAATTAAATCAGTTACATGTGGCATATATTTCGGCCATTAGATGAACAAGATCTTATGGTTCTAATTAGTTTTCTGTTTTACAAATATTTAGTGTAATGACCTGAATACATCCCTATATATATATATATATATAGGGGTGCACTATGGTGCCACCATAGATAGAATAACATCATACCACCAATATCAGTCATAGGATCTGGAAATCCAACGCACAAGATTAAGTTTCGCAAACAGACTACAGATTGCTGTCTAATGTATTATGAATTGCTGGTGGGGGCATTTTAGTCATTTCTTAATTTAAAAATCAAATCAGATTGGGGGATATTCCTCACAATCACGTCATTCTCTACATTCTCTCTCTCTCTCCTTCTCTCTTTCTCCACGCCGCAATTAATTCTTCTTCAACCCTCAAATAATCGATAGAAACCCTAAAATAATGAAAAACTCACACAAAATCTGCCGCCTCCGCCTCTACGCCGTGAATCGGTGATTTCCAGCCACAACTACTTCGATAATTGGCGATTTCCAGCCACAACTACTTCGAGAATCGGCGATCTGAAACCAAAAGTTAATTCCCATCAACGATCGGTGAATAATCGCGATCATGAAGGGACGGCGACGGCGAATCGAAAGGAAACCCTCGAAAATCCTATTTCACCGACGATTAGAAGGGATTTGCTTGGCGAAACGAAGGATATTTGTTGGCGATTGTGAACTGAGTTTAGCTGCTTGTTTCTCCGACTACACCTAGGTAAATTTCTGAGTTACTCTGTTTAGCGGCACAATTGGAGAGTTTGTGTTTCTCAATTCTGAGTTGATTAGTTTCTAACTATGTTTGCTTCTCAATCCTTATTCATGAGTCAATTGCTTGTTCTTTCAAACTATTGATAATTAGAGTTATGCAATCTGTTTAGTATAACTAAACATTGATGAATCTGAATTATGTTGCTTGCTGAATGCTTTTTACTTGCTATCTGATTTGTGGATTTTGTGCTTGATTCTTTTTCTTTTCTGTTTTTTCTGCTAGCTAATTACTTTGATTAGGAAGATTTTGATTATGTTATGTTCATTTTGGTAGGTTTGTTATTCTATTTTATGTTGTTCATGTTTGTTTTGAAAAATAGCATGTCTTATATTAAGTGATTGCATACTAATGCATTATATAGTGCATGTTTGTGGTTATTCTTTGAATATCTGGTTTCTCAATTTCGATCCATGACTCAATTGTTTGCTTTCTCAAACTATTGAAAATTCTGAGTTATGTACTATGTTAAGTATTACTAAACTTTGATTATTACTAAACATTGATGAATATGAATTATGTTGCTTGCTTTATGCTTTTTGTTTCCTGACTGATTTGTGGATTTTGTGTAGTGCATTGTACCCTATTTTGAATCCATGTGTATTATGATGTGCATCTTGCAATTCCAGTTTCATATATTTCATCTTTTACAAATTTGTATAGTTGCATGCCTAAACAGTACTGAGTTGTGCTTGTTAAATATGTGATACTAATATTGCAGTTTTGCTAGTTATATATTGCAGTTTTGCTGGTTATATATTGCAGTGCATCATTTACAATATTGCAGTGCACCATTTAGAATATTGCAATGCACCATTTGAATATTTCAATATTTGGTTATCATGACGGAAATACTCTTCTTTTTTTGTAGTTTTGGTGAAAGTAAATAAGGGGGTGAAGACCCTGAGCCGGAATCGTTTGGGAATATCGTGGAATACTTAAACTTGAAGCAGAAGAGGGATATTATGGAAATGGCTTCGGTGCCCTAATCAACTTCAAATTGAACTACATACCTCCGAGACTCGGGTATTGGCTTGTAGCATATTTCAATCCAGTAGCTTGTGGCCTACCTATAGGAGGGTCTGAGACTGATTGCAAGCACATCGACAAAGTTGATGTGAACTCTTGGTGTTTTGAACATGAATTCTGGTTTGGTTGATGTATATTTGGTAGCTACTCGTACTGAAAAATGGTGGTTTTATTATGATGTAGACAATGTTGGAGATGTAATTTGAATGTCCTTTGTTGTGTACTTGTTTGATCTTCTATAATTCTATAACTTTTGGATGCTTAATGTAGTCAAAGAATAAACATCAATATTTTGATCTCATGTACATCAAAATATAAAGTGCAACAGGATAAAATGAAAAGACTGATCATTAGGCAAATCATATATAAACTGCAATTAACCATATGGTAGACTGCAATATGTACCATATGTTGGAATCTATATACTAAAAAGCATTTTTCGAGTTTTTGAATTTGATAAAATGCTTGTATATTGTAAACACTCTTCATTTAATGAGAATAATAAATGTTTTCTTCACACTGTGTATTTTACTTTAATGGGTATTGACCGTATTTAATTATATATTAAATTATATAATTAAAACGCCGGAAAGTAAAATCAGTCTAAGTCTTCTACATTGAAGGTTGGGTCGTGGAACAGGTCATCACAGTAGGTGGCCCAACCGGTACCTTGTAGAAGTAAAACTTTTTCACAACCTAGATAGGCTTTGACTACCTATCGTGAAAGGTTGCAGTGTCCATCCGAAAGTCGTCTTTACCTTGAGAATGACTAGTGACACTGGTGTGGTATAGCATTGAACGGATCTAAAGTATAGACACGTCTTTGTTGCTATCTACTGTAAGACGATGTCTTGGAGATTTAATATTTCCTAATCTTTGTAATAATATAGGACACACGTTATTTAATCATACGCTGCTTTGACTTATCAATAGGTGCGGGTTTTTCGTAACCCAATATTCCTGATATCTTGGGTAGTAGTAATTAATAACTAGAATGGTGTCAGTTTTATTATTACATTGAATCGTGTGCCCGCGTGGTTTGACTATATCCCCAAGAGGTGTTCGAGAGAAGTTCTATTATTCGGAAACCCGGCCGGTTTGGATTTAATCCAAGAATAAATAGAAAAGGAAAAGTATATTTTAATATACATCTCGTACTAGACAAACTCTTGGAAATAAAAAGATATTAATTAATTTAAAGTCTATAGCAGACTACAAATTAATTAATGGATATAGAAAGTCTTAGACAAGGGAAATAATATATTAAAGAGGTTAACCCGGATTGCTTGTAATCACGGATTGGAATATTTCTTCTATAGTGGCACAAGAAATATTCCATTGGCCTTATATTAAATTATGGGTTATAATTTAATTAGTAAAGAAGGTGCAATGGGGGAGGCCCAATCCAAGCCCCATAGATCCCTAACCTAGCCCATCATAAACTCTATAAATAAGAATGCAAGGAGATGAGACAAATGTTATCACAAACCCTAGCCTCCACATTTGGCTTTCTTGTCTTCTCCTTCAAGATTCTTATAATTTCTAAGAGATTCCCCCCACAAGGAATTTAGATCTATAGAGTTAAGGGTCATAGGTTAGAAGATCTTTGGTCTTACATTCATAATCAAGCTTCAAGATCTACACGTGGAGAAGTAGCAAGCCACTTCAATTCTTTGGAGAATCATTGTTGTAAGTATTCAATAACATAATTTAATTTAAATTATGTGATTAATTGCGCAATTAAGTGTTTCTACATGTTCAAGCATGAAATTGAATCGACCCACATAATCACCTAAATAGATTCTTATGTGGATTTATTTAATTTGCATTTTCCGCTGCGATTATCCCCAACACCGTATAATGCAGCAATCTGGTAAAAACAGAGTATGACCATAAGAACTGAATCAAAAATGAACTAGAGCGAATTTGGGCAGCAAAACACCATGTAATTTCGACACAAATCGACACACACAACTGAACAAGTCCAATTAACCATTAGGCAGATTATATATAAACTGCAATTAACCATATAGTGGACTGCAATATGTACCATATAATGTAGCAATCTGGTAAAAACAAAGTATGGCCATAAGAACTGAATCAAAAATGAATCAGAGCGAATTTGGGAAGTAAAATACTATGTAATTTCTACACAAATCGAATATACAACTGAACTAGTGCTAACAAAAAAAAGATAGAACCAAATTTCAACAATAGTCATTGAACACATAGAAAATGAAACATCTATAACATGGAGCAAGAAGAGATTCATAGAAATCAAAGGGGAGAATACGAAGTAAATTGCTGCAAATTTGAGCAGATTAAATTCACGGAGATCAATTATAGATCAAAATTCATGGAGTTCAATTACATATCTCAACTTGCATGATGAAATTCACGAAATCCATGGATTTCAATTAACAATACACTCCAAAACTATGCACACAATTGTATATGAAATTCGTGAAGTAAATTTGTCGGCCACAGTTCCTAGAGTCATAGTGACCCAATTCTCCATATATTTTACACTGATATAATGGTTTGTTGTTCAACTTTATAGCATTCTCTCTCATGGGCACCAAACGGCTTGCAAAAATCATTTGTTGAACCTTTGGGTCGAATATCGTCGAGGCACGCTGGATCACACGATAAAACAAAATTTGAATTAGTTCAAATACAATTGAATGCAAATAACAATTAGGTGTCTGCAATATTTAATACATAAACCTGCAATATCTAATACATATAGAAGACCAGATTCAGAAACAGAGTATTGACATAAAATCATAAGAATCACATATCAGAATACATCATAAATTCGATGAGTACTCAATTTCTAAACGCCATCAGAGTCAACATAACTAAGTTTCAAAATCAAAACTAATTTCAGATAAAAAAATAATCACTAAATTCATATAAAAGTAAAAACTAAACCCCGATGATTTGCAACATGTAATTTCGTAATAAATCTAGGAAATAATTATCCAAAATCAAAACTATTTGTTGTCTACAAAAAGTAATTGCTCACCTTCTGGAAAAATATCCAAATCAAAACTGAGAATCGAAACGCATGTCATATCGTTTGAAATTTGAATCGCAATGCAGAATTGTCCGGTTTCCCTCAAATTTGCAGAAACTTAAGAAATTTGATTGAATTGGAATAAAAATTGCAGAACAAATTATAGGCGAATTGATTTGGTGGAAACAAAATGCAAAATCGTGCCCAAATTATCACCGATTTGGAGGAAATCTGGAACCATATTCGTTGGAACTAAGAATGAATGTGAGATTGAATAATTGAACGACTAATTAGAGAGAGATTGAATGGGATGAGTGAATTCTGTTGGAATAAATAATTAAACTTGATTTTGTAGTAGAATTATCTAGATATTAGTAGGTATTAAAATATCTAGATATTTTAAGAGAATTCTCTAGATTATAGATATTTTGTAGAATTCTCTAGAATTAGGATGTATTAAAATATTTAGATATTTTAGTAGAATTTCCTAGAATGTTAGGAAAATATCTAGATTTTTATGGAGAAAAAATCTAGATATAAAATATTATAGAGAATTCTAGAATATGAAGTGAATCCCTATAAATAGGGGAGAGTTGTAACATTTTGTATAAGTTTAGAAGTTGTGAAGTTGAGAAAGTTTGAGAAATTGAGTGTTCTTTCCTTCCCCACATCAAAACATCTCCTAAACTATTTCCTACATATTCCACCCATCCTCCTCTCAAATATTTCCTCCAAACTAAATTATTCCTCCAACATATATCCTATATATTTCCAACAAATTCAATATTTATCTTCATCATCACGATGAATATCATATGAGATTTGATGGAACAAAATAAGGAAAAAGATCTGTCATATGAGATTTGATGGAACAAAATAAGGAAAAAGATCGTGAATGAAGGATGGAAAATAGCGCTAGAATTGTTAATTTCGTAAATGCCCTTTTTAATTTTTTTAAATATAATTTCGCCTGCCATGTGGCAGACTATGAACCATTTGATTTCTAAATCCTAGAGCTGATATTGGTGGTATGGTGTCATATTAAAAGGTGTTGTCATTTTAATATACTCCTATATATATATCTATATATATATATATATATATATATATATATATATTCGTTTTATAATAAAATGTGAGTGATAATGAGGCCCACTACAAAAAATAGTAAAATTGAATGGTGACAAATTTTTAGAGACGGACGAAAATGGAAATAAGTGAAAAATTTTCAGGGATAGAGATAGTAATTTTTTTTATATAAAATTTGGATCTATGTATGATCATACCTGGTGGGGCATATTTAGCGCACAAGGTTCGGCACCCTCTTTCACAACCTTAGCTAGGGAAATTTTTGGCTATGCATTCTTCGTAGCAATTATCAGCATTATTACCAATCACTCATTGTTGTTAATCACAAGAATTAACACAACAAAGACAATCAAATGTGAGAATTTCATGTTGGATAATATTTCTAGAAATCTTTTAAAAAAAACTATTGTCGAAAATATATAAATATACTCCATATGTGATGAAAAAGGATGATATTTATTTGATGATGAATACATGGCTATACATAGAGGTTTAACATTTAATATGGGTAAATTGTATTTAAGGTTATGGGATGAATTTAACCATTGTGTATAGTAAGATGCCATTGGTAATAGCATAATTATAATTATACTACCACCATTCTTGAAAAATAAAATCTTGGAAACGCGGGGCACGAGTTTTAATTACACAGTTGCTAAAGTAAAAAATAGGAACGAGATAAATGAATATAGCAAGAGAGAAAGAGAAAAAGTAGTGAATTGTATCCACTTTCTAAAATAGAAAGTTTCTATTTTAAAGGAATAAATCAAAATGAAAATAGTTTTTAATTTTACGAGACGAAGGTAGTATCATTTTTACAATTGGTCAAATTTTCTCGTATATTATTCTCTCTCTTCAGTTTAGCTAATACTACTACTTTAGAGTGAACTACAAAAACAGTTCCGAACTATGAGTTTATTTCACCAGCAGTCCCTTAATTTTGCTACAATCACTCCGAAGGTACTTTTTCACTATTCATGATGATTTTTGGGCAAAAATACTCTCAAAAGTAATAATACATCCTTCTCCAAAGAGTATGAACTATTTCCTTTTTCGTCTGTCCCTAAAGAATATGAACTTTCTAATTTTAAAAAATTCAAACAACATACTACCCCTAAACATAATTTTATTTACAACTTATACCATTACCATTAACACTTATACCATTATAATAATGTGGACTCTACTCTCCACTGACAATATTACCACTACCCTTTCTCTCTCTCTGTCTCACACACTTTTCCCCTTATTTATTAAAATCTGTGTCGAACCCAAAGTTCATACTCTTTGGAGACGGAGGGAGTATCACAGCTGGAGGGCAGTTTTGTCCATTAATAAAACGGGATACTTGGGTACCGAGTTTGATATTTTCTTCAACTCTCTCTAGTATTGGGTTTAATATTTTCTTTTAATTTAAGTGCTCGAAATGATATTTTTCACTTCACTTTTTCAACTTTTTCAATATATGTATGTGAAATCCTCTTTTGCTTTCTTTCTCCAAAACTTTTAATAAATAAAAAATAAAAATAAAAATTAGTAGTATGATATTATTAAATATATTAATTATAATTAAAATTTTAATTATCAAAATATTTTGTTACTCCCTCCGTCCCTAATAATTTGACACCATTTGACCGACACGGGTTTTAAGAAATGTAATAGAAAGTGGGTTGAATAAATTAGTGGCATGTGAGTCCTATTTTGATATGTATCAGTTTTATAATAAAATGTGAGTAAGAATGAGTTAGTGGAATATGATGTCCACTACCAAAAATGGTAAAAGTGAAAGGTGAAAATTTTATAGGGACGGACTAAAAAGGAAATAAGTGACAAATTTTCAGGGACGGGGGGATTATTAGATTTAATTTTGATTATGATTTAATATTTTTATTATTAAAAAATAAATATTTAGTTATTTAAATAACTTTTAATTAAACAAGATAGTTGAAAATAAAAACATATACTGAACCTTAATTATAAATAAATTGTATAAAAATAATAAAAATCTAATAAAAAATCTAATAAAAAATGATTTAAAAACCGACGTGTAGAAATATAAGAAGACGTGCAATGTTTGATGCTTAATTAACTCATCGAAAAATGTACAAGTAGATTGTAAATGTCATTTTGATAATTAAATTTATAACTTATATTTAAAAAAAAATATTCGAACCATAATCGAAATTTTAAATTTATCTACAAGTCATTTTGATAATTAAATTTATAATATTATTTTTATAATTAATGTATTTAATAATGTCTTACTAGTATTTTTTTATTTTAATTTTATAGTTTCTAAAGGTTTAAGAGAAAGAGAGTGAAAGAGGATTTGACATAAAGTGAATGAAAAAGTGAAAATGAAAAATATTATTTCAGACACTCAAATTATAAGAAATTATCAAATCTAAATTAGCTAATAGTACTAGAAAGAGATAAAGGAAATGTCATACATAGGAAAATGAATTAGAGTTGCAAGCATATATATGAACTGCACCAACTCTATTAGTATAAGACATTTTGAAAAGTAACCAAGAGCAAAATCGTGAGGGTTATTTACCCAAAGTGAACAAATTATATTGGTATGGAGTTCGGATATATACTGTCGATGCTTAACAAAAATAAAGAAAAAATATTGTCCATTAAGAATTTGAACAAAAGATCTTTTCAGCTCAACCACAGAAAGCAATTAATTAAGCTCTCCATTTGGGTCCTCTGTGTAATTTTGCATAACAACCCCTGTATTTATATTTAACAGAACCAGATATAGTTATAATTTGTTTTTCCTTAAAAAAAAATCTTTTATTTTATCTATTTACTATATATTTTATCTATTTTTTTATTCTTGGGTACCCAGCCCAATCTGTCACCGTGGGTAGTTCCGTAGTTGTGTTCCCAATGCATTGAATTGCAGCTTTTACCATATTGTACAATGTATATTGAAAAAGAAATTGTACTGTATATGTAGTCATGAAAATTTTTTCTCATATTGTACAATGAAAAAGAATTTGTACAAGTAAACTTTAACATAAACTAATCCATTGCATGTGTCCTTGCAAGTTCATTTTCTGCCTACCTAGCTTGACCGTACTATTAAAATTAAATTAATTGATCAAAACATTTTCTTTTAGGAATAGAGATTAAAGAAAATAAAAATTGCAGATATATACTAGTACTCCCTTCATTTCGTGGCAGAAGAACCATTTTGTTATTTTAAACATTCCATATTAAGGGATTCATTTCTCCTTTTAGTAGAAATCAACACATTTCTTTTCACTTACTTTACCTTTTTCATTTCATACTTTATTTTTTCCTTACATAATTCATTTAACACATTATTTTTTAAATCGCGTGCGAAAAAGAAACATTTCCACCACCGGCTGAAGGAATAATATAGAAAGGAAATCAAGATGAGTTACTTTTAGATGTTGGAAGATAAAAAGAAACTCTTCGTGTGTTTGATTTTGTTCGAACATGCACTGAGCCAAAAAATGACAACAGTCGTAATATTCACACCTGTCTTTTGATTCCTTTGTGAAACATATTGATATAGTACTATCGTAATAGCCCTATATGGTACTGTACTACACTACTACTGTACTTGTATATGTTTGTAAAAGAAGAGCAAGTAGTGCCCCCTATTCATAGGCTTTATAAATTGTACTTGTAAAACAAAAATGATGAGATATATATTTTCTCCGTACCACAATAGGAGTCACATTTTGTCATTTTGATATGTCCCACAATAAGAGGTACATTTCAATTTTATCATAAATTGTTGTAAGTCACAAATTTCATTAACTCACTTCAATCACTGTATTCTATTATAAAATCAATATACAAAAATAGACCTAATATTCCACTAATCTTTCCAATCTATTCTTTAATTTTTTAAAATCCGTGTCTACGTCAAATGTTACTCCTACTTCCTACTGTTAGACGGACGTCAAATGTTACTCCTACTTCCTACTGTTAGACGGAGGCAGTAGTATTTATTCAAAATATGGGCTTTGCTCCGGACTTCGCGCGAGCTATTAAGATAAGTTAGTTTATCTAACCTATCAATGGGTCCCTTATAAATGGCATTCACAATAAGCCCAAAATTCCACATCCGCCACATTTTGAGGCCTTATTGCAGCTCAAAAAAAGTGTCGGCCGCAACAGCGTTTCGCGGCTAAAAATGCGGCCATATTTTATTGTTTTCAGCCGTGAATGTGCCAGAAATAAATTTCTTAATTTGTTAAGTATTTCGTTATTATTTAATTCTAATACATTAATCTATCTATGCATACCTCAATTTTTGTCATCATGAAAAAAGTTATATTTGAAATTATTATGATAGGGTTAAATCTTAACCAAGTAATAGTTTTTATATTGTATTCAGTGTTTTTTAAAATTGTATTGGTATTTTAATTTATGTCCTTTAATTTTTATATCAAAGATTAAAGAAAAATATAAAAATGGGGAAATAAATGGTGGCTGAAATGGGGCTGAAAATATAGTTGGCTGCCTTATTGTAGGTGTTGTAGATGAAATTAAAAATGATTACGTGACGGAAGAAAAATGAGTTGTAATTAATTTTTGTATACATTATTGTGAATGCCCTTAAAATGTACACAACACTATAAACCATACAAATCGATATATACATCGTGAGAGTTAATTTGATAGTAACATTATCAAACGGCGCATTAATAATTGTGACTGATATACATCGCCTAATTGGCTGACTTAAGTGATGTACGAATCCATCTACTTTGCTAAAAAAAATAAAGATGCATGAATGTGACATTAATCTCTCATGCATGTATGCCTCACATTTAATTTTCCGCACACTACTTAATACGTACAACCAGTACTAAAAGAGGAGTAATTATTCTGCACATCTAAAGGCATAACTTTACTTATTATCAACTCACTTTAATTTTAACTTAAATTACTTGTATTACTCATCCAGCCTTAAAACTTATACTACTAGTACAAATTTTTCTGAACATATAAGGTTAATGCATGGAGGTCTAGGTTTATAAACTTTGCATTTATAAACTTTTTGTGCGAGGTCTAGGTTTTAAAAGTTAATTTTCGGACGTTGATCGATTAAAGAAAAATCTTGATATACCCCCCCCCCCCCCCCCCCTCCTATCAATCCATGAAAAATAATTTCATTGTCATTTTTTTATTTCGATGAAATATAGTTTCATTTCAGAAACATAAACTCTCTCTCATAATTTAATTAGCAATTTTTCTTCTTTTCTCTCTTACTTTTTCTTTTATTTCTTACTTTAATAATTTATCATTAAAATCATGCCGTTCATAAATGAGACTATATATCATAAAGGGAGTAGTTATTGTCTCCATGACTACACACACTCACATATGTGTGTAGTATGTATATTTATTTTATTTTATTTTTTTTAAAAAGAACTACTCCATGTATGTATAAAAATAATTGTGATTAATTGTGAATGTGAAGGAAATGAAAAAGTTGCGACTGGTTGGTGCAATGGATGGATGAAGGTAGGAGAAAATGACTTGAGAGAAGTGGTACCTTCCATCCACCAACACTGTTATGCATGTAATCACTATTCCCTTTAAATTTTTTGTACTGGTTTAGAATGAGTGGAAGAAGAAATAAAATTATGCAAGAACAATCATCAACAATTGCCATTACTGTTTCTGATTTATTTCACATACTAATATAATGAAACTACTGTACATACTCTAGTTGCTGATTCAATGAACTGAATTAATTATGAATTATCTTTTAAAAGTAACTCTACTACTAGTATTTACTCACTTCCTCATTTCATTTAAAAAATTGACATGGTTATGGTTTCAAATCGACTCGTTTCAAATAGTTGGAACCGTTGTTTATTAATGTTGAGTTAAAGTGTACATCAAAATAAAATAAGATGCAATTTTAAACTAGTCAAAATATTCCTGTGTAAAAAGTTGTTTTTATAAAAATAATTTCTCACCTGAAATTGGAATTTCATATCTTATCTACTCCGTATTTTATTTTGTTATTATGCTTTTTTGTGTTATTTGGATTTCTTAATTACAAATTAGTACTCACTCCGTCACATTACTTGAGTCGTTTCTTTTTTGCACTCCGTTTTGAAAATAAATAGTTAAAGTGGAGATAGAGTAAAGTAAAAGAGAGGATAATGTAGAGAAAAGTCTTCTCATTCATATTCTCTCTCTTATTTTACTCTCTTTCCACCTTAACTATACTATATTTTTCCAAAACGAATGCAAAAACAAAGTGACTCAAGTAACTTGAGACAAATAGAGTATTAAATTTGTACTTCATTTATTCGATAAAATAATCAAATGGAACCTAAATATTTGAGATAGGGAATATACAAACTTTATTATGCACCCTATTGTTAAAAAAAGTTGTAGTTCATTTTAAATTAAATTAATGAACTACAAATATAAATAAGATTAATGAATTTCCCAGACAGGCATTGCACTTCCGTGTATCCATTTCCCCAAATAGCCCAACACGGCGACACCATTCATTCCCCCTCCTATTTTGTAATTGTAGATGATATATGATTTTTTTGGTTGAAAAATATTGTACTATAGTCTATATATAGAAGTATATGAAATACTACTAATACATGCTCCAATTATTAAAATAGGGGACTTACTATTTACCTTTTTATTCACGCCCACTCCATCCATTTACGTCAGAACAGAAGACGTTGACATGTCCAAGAATTAGAAACACAGTCAAAGTATTGATTGAAAAAATTGATGGAGGTTGAGAATATTTAGTATGTTGTGTCTTTATTGGATGAATTTTGAAAAAACACACACATTAGTTGTCTGTTATCAAAAAATCTAGCATTAATTATACAAGACGAACTTGCCCTTCTTCTCCATAAAAATGAAATTGATATTTGTGTTTTACTATTTTTGATCAAAGAGTAATATCGATCTAATCATCAGCTTATACTGTACAGTACTATGTAATTGTTTCACTTTAACTCAAAAATCTAATTAAAGTGAAATAGTAATACTAATAAAGTAATAATGTCATAGTTAGACTTCACTTACAAATACCCAAAGGATATTTAATTTCAGTGGTTCGAATTTAAGGTTAATATATCAAGATTGAAATTTAAAGTAAACATTCAATTTAGCTTTGAAACAATATAAAGATTGATGGGATTAGAAATGCAAGTTGTGGGGCTGACAAATTAAATATTGAGGGTAGTTTCATGCATCCTCAAAAGTAGCCACTTCCTTTTATCTATGATTTCCTTTTAAAGCCAGATCATTTTCATGTTTTGCTTATTTCAAGTTGGCAGGGAATTTAGCCACAGAAAGAGGTATCAAATCATTTATTTTGATAAATAATGATCAAGTGGGTGCTCCACACCACTGCTGAATAAAATCTAGCAAGTGTTTCTGTCACACATAAAAAAAACACTCCTTAGATACTATGAATCCAACCCAAACTTTGACGTTACGTTTTGTCTGGTCTGCTTGACGTGTCATTTTGACATTATGCTCTCAAACCTCCACCCTCACTAATTCTTGACTCCAATTTACTCTTTTTTTCTGTTTTTTACCCCACTGTAAGGGTGTTTTGGTCATTTCAAAGTGCTCTTGTTTCTTCTACTTCAACATTTTATTGTTACTATCTCATTTCTTTCCGAGCATTAGCAATGAGGGGACTTCTCACTGAGTCGTTCTGAATGTTTTTTTTTATTTTTAATTTCTACTCTATATACTTAATTGTTGTTTTCTAATTAATAGGATCGGATTATGTAATTCAGGGATTTGATGTATATATATCTTTAAAAGAATTGAATATTTAAAAATCTTTTAGAATTATCGAAAATTGTAACTATATGATCGATTTCATAGGCTTCATCACAGTAAGGATATCAATAAGTCAAAATTTATATTTTCATGATGAAATTAAAAAAATAACTACTACGTACAATTTACATATACCTGAATCATGTGATTTATTAATTTTCAAAAGCCATATGAGTTATTATCATTCCATAAATTAATGGATTAAACCATCAATTCTAGTAAGATGTTAGTATATGTAATGAAACATAATATTCATATCTTTCATAATGCTTAAAATATGGAGTATCACCCTCAGACCATATCATATGGTTAATTTGTTTGCCCATGGATCCTTAAAAGATCTATTCAAACCCCCTTTCTGAATAGATATCCACGTTAGAACTTATTAACTTCATATTCTTTATAAATTTTGGAATTGTGATTTATTAATACTCCTTTCTAGGGTAGAATTCATAATGAAAAGTCGAAAATACCCCTTACGGTCTCCTTTAAATTCTGAGCTAATTCCGACGATTGCAATTCCCCAAGTCGCGTGTACCACCTTCAATCACATTCATCTGTGCGTGTATATTAAAATTATACGTATAAATATGCAGCAATATGTAGTAGTCCCGGTTTGAAGAAGATGGTTTATAGTAGCAGAATTGAAGAACGGCTCTCATTCGAGCTGAATCGAAGCGCAAGGAGGAAACCGCCGTCGACGTTGATGTACAGATATTTCAGCCTGAGGATGGTGGCGCTGATGCTGCTCCTCACGGTTTCCTTACTGCTACTGCCGCTGCTCCTGCCGCCCCTTCCGCCGCCGCCTCTGACGCTTCTCCTCATCCCCGTCGCAATCATGGCGGTGCTCGTGTTTCTCGCCTTCGCGCCGCCGCAGCTGCCCAATGTCGCTTTCTGATCATCCCTACGTACGTATAGCCGATCGAGTACACTTAATTCATAACTACTTTTAATTAATCATGTTTTCAGATTTCAAGAAATATTGTTAATAATTATGCGGATTAATTAGGAGAAATGTTTTGTTAGATCGGTAGGGGAAGATATTGATTCCAGATTCAATTGCTTCTAATTAACAATACTGTTTTAATTCATTTTTTTTTTTTGTTGTACATGAAGCCCACCGTTTTGAGACGAGGTTTATTTTCCAGGTGCATTGTATTGGTTTGACATTTTATGCATGAGAGAGAGAGAGAGATCAATTGGTCTAATATATTTTTGAATTAATTGCTAATTTAATTACATTTCTCGAGTGTCTAGACCTAGAATGTAAGGTACAGTAGTAATAATTATTATTATTATTTTATTTTTATTTTGTTTTATCATAGCTTATGATTGATAGGTGTAAAGAAACCTATGTTGCTACTGTTTTAACTTTAACCTTACAGTCAAAATAAAGTAGCGAAAGCGGCAGCGTTGGGGTATCATTTTTCACTGTTGAAATATATGTACAGTACTTATTTAATATAGTAAGTAGGAGTAGTTGATTTTGGGAATTTTTTTTTTTTTTCATTTTCTTGATAATGCATAATTTTGATTTTTCAATTTGATTCAGATTTTGTGTCAGGTTCGATTTTATTCAGATGTAGGTTTGGTTCAGTTTCAATTTTTAAAAAGAAGTTTAATTTTATAATTAATTATTTTGTAAAATTATCTAACCGAAAATCGAATGCTCATATCTAATTTACACTCAACTTCTTCTTTCTAATTCAATACCTCAAATGGAGCAAATACCTCCAATTTCAATAATTTTAATTTCAACATAAATACTATGAGGTTGGGCTAAATAGTAACTGTCGGCAAATGATTAGGATCCAAATAAACCTGGGAGTTGGAACAAGGAGATGGACAATAAAGGAAAAATATGAATTTTGAGAATAATTAAGAAACAAATGGAATTAAAAATTGGGGTAGTTAAAGTTGCAATGAATATGTTTGTGGGTTGATTTAAAATTTGATATAGCAGCTGAAAAATAATGAGGTTGTGTTACTAATGACCTTATGATGATTTCATGTTAAAATCAAAATTAAATTGTACGGAGTATAGCAGTTTCGATTTTCAAAAATTTAGAATAATTGTAAAAAATATTTTAGCTTCAGGTCATATTTTTATAAAACCATATTAACTAATTCAGTTTTAAATTTAAATATTTGTATGGGAATAAAGTTAAATGGTTTTAATGTTATTCTCTCCCATTACGTACTTACTATGCCCATAAATAATTGTCTAATTTTGAATCATTTATTTAATAGGAATTTTCTAAAATTAATATGAGTGGGAAAAGTTAGTGTACTGTTAGCTCTTTTTTATATAATACAGTAATCCACAATTGAAATACAGTAATTCATGCCTTTGAGTATGGAGCAGCTTTAAATCCTTGAGCCAGTTGTCCCACCCATTGAGGTGCTTACAAATCAGCGCGGGGAATAGTCACTGGATCCGTCGGTGGATACCCTTAGTAATTACCCAAAAAAATATTAGTAGAAAAAATTAATGAAACCTTTAATAATAGACATTTTATAATAAAAATGAAATAAAATATTTAATAATGGATATTTTAAAGTGAGATCCGAAGCTTCATATCAATGATGGTACGTTTTGCTGCTACAGCAATTTTGTGGAAATTTCACTTGTTTCATTATTTGTAAATTTGACTTTGTGTATTCTATGGTCCATCAAATAATGCTGAAATTCTGAAAAGAAATACAAATTCAATGCACTAATTACTTGCTTGGAAGTTGGAAGTTTAGACATTTATTTTGATAAATAATACTATATGTATTTTATTTTAATTATTGCATGACTGTACTGAATTTTAGGCTAAAATGTTGACAAATTGAAGGTACTGGACATGTTTATAATATACTCCCTCCGTCCCAGAGAAGTTGGCATACTTTGAAAATGGCACGAGATTTTAGGAGGTTTTGTTTTGTGTGTTAAATGGAGAGAGAAAATATAATTTTTATATTCATGTGAGAGAGAACTTTTTCCAAAAAGAGAAATGTGACATCTTTTATGGAACAAACTAAAAAGGAAAGTGTACCAACTTCTCTGGGACGGAGGGAGTAATAATTATAACCTGCGTACAACTAATATTTACTTAATTTTCTATGAAATTTAAAACTATCAAACTTTATTTTATTTATTTATAAATTTAATGACAATAACAATAATTATCACTTCTATAAAGGCATCAATTAGACAGATCACATTGTAGAGAATCAATACAACTAGCATAAAAACAAGACATATGTTGTTTAATATAGAAACCTCGTCCACTTTTTGAAATCGAAACTCTCTAAAAAACATAACCCCATTTTATATTAATTTTGCTTTGATGATGATAAGAACTTATAAAATACTCCAAATTCAATTTTCGGTTCGATGTACGTAACAACCTTAAACCACATGAGAAAATTTTTAAAAAAAATGAGTTGTAACACAAGTCATAATTACTAATTGTGCCAACACGCACGTGGTGGCCATACTCAATATGGATTTCAAAATATAATTAAATGAAATAAAAAAAAAACAGAGGTTGTCTGTGGGCTATAGATTCACAGTACTTGGACTTCGCCGGCGCCGGCAGGTGGTTTAACGGCGGCGCTCTGATTTGGAATATTATTATCCATTTTTTAATAAATTTGATTGGTAGGTGGTCAAGTGGATTTGCATAGACCCCACCTGTACGGATGCATTAGCAACTGTACGGTCACACATACTTAGGTTGGAAATCACGATAAAAAAATTGCTTCTCTTTCAAGTTATATTCGAAATAAAATCCCTTAACACTAAATTCATTTTCAAGAAAAGATGTAAGGTCTCATGAGATTCTATTTCTAATTTGAGATTTCATTATTTTTAGTCCAGGGATATCAATCGGGTCGATCCAGCGGGTTTCGAGTCAACCCTATTTGAGTTGCGGGCTAATCGGATTGTATTTTTTCGGGTTTTAAAAGCTCAACTCTAACCCTAAAAGCTCGGATTTCGAACTGGCCCAGCGGGTTAATCGGATTGATACCCGTAAAATTAACATGCGATCAATTCAATAAATAATGATAAAAATTAATTATATTTATAAAATGTAAAACATTTAATTACGATAAATTTGAGATACTCAAACATTATTGGTACTTTGAGATTTATGCAAAATGGAACATAAACATATTTCGAGAAATTTTAAACCATGTTTTAGAATTATATATTTTTGTAGTGAATTTTAAGTTTCTAATTATTTATCTATTATTATATTAAAAAAAATTAATATCTAATTTATATATTTTATATAAAATTGAAAGTTATTTTTTTAGTTATCTATTACTCCCTCCGTCCCGCTCAAGATGACACGTTTTCTTTTTTAGTTTGTCCCAACTAAGATGACACATTTCTTTTTTTGGTAACTTTCTCTCTTCAATTAATACACTCAACCACTTTTTCTCACTCCTATTAAAATATTCATCTTTCTTTATCTCTCTACTTTAATACTTACACTCACCTTCTCTCTCTCCAATTAAACACTTTAACCAATAACTCCTAAAATCCCGTGCCGGCTAAGCAATGTGTCATCTTAGCCGGGACGGAGGGAGTATATTATAAAAATAATCAATGAAGTGTCGAATTAGGAGTCAAACAAATAGAATAATAGAAGTTTTATCCGGTTTTTAGGTTTGAACCTAACGGGTTGCAGGTTAATCAAGTGCGGGCTAATCGGGTTGCAATTTTATCAGGCTAGAAATTTCCAACCCTAACTCTACAAATTTAACGGACTATTCGGGTCAGTCCATGGATTGCGGACTGCATTGACATTCCTAATTTTCACCAAGCGGTAGAATTTGGTTTGATAGTTTTTCTTAATTTCTTTTTAGTGTTGTTTGATAGTTAAATAATAGGAATAGTATGGGACAAGCTAAGATAAAATTTATCTATAACTAAATCAAGATTGGACTGTTTGTTGTTGTTTGGTAAAGTAAGTTAATATTAGAATTTTGATAGTATGGGATTAAATTAAGATACTTCTAGTAACATATTAAAATGCTAAGAATTTAAGCTTATTTATATGTGATAGTGACTGACACCTCATAAAATACTGACATTAATTATCAGAATCAAACCATAGGATCAAAGCAACAAAAAGATAAATTATGGAGTAATTTTCACTTGCATGTGCAGTTATATTGATATAGTACATACATATACAGAAGTTTATTGCTCCCAACATAGATTTGTACAAGTGCCAATCATCAAGCATAAGCATCCTGTTTTTATCTCCCGAATTGATGGGGATTTCAAATCTGATTTCCAAATTCTGTAATCTGTTTGATCCTTAAAAACATTCTAGAAACAGAATCTATATGAATCTCAAATTTCTACAGAAACACTGTACAAACAAACTGCTTGTATCCTAGGTGAGGATGGGTTGGTTGCTTTGTTCAATCATAAGCCATCGCATTGTGAAGGTTGGCCGATCCTATGCTGACTGCAGAGTGACACCCGCAGTCGTCTGATCGTATTCTGCACATGCTTCTGGAGTGTCTTCTTCACTTGGAGGAACCAGTTGCCAAAACAGTGGCAAATATTTGTCCCATTCTTTCAGAATTTGAGACCCTTTGCTGCTACCAGTTTTTTCCTACGCAATAAAAATGAGCCCATTTTACCACTTTGAATAGAAACCATAGACTAGCCAGATTAGTGTTGCAAGATTTGCAAGATTTTATAACACAATAAATCATCTACTTACGACATGGGCTTCGATGAGGCTCTTGAGTTGCATCTGTCCGACTGGAGCAACAACTCTCTGGATCTTGACGATTTCCTTGTTCACCTGTTGACATGGTCACGTCATTTTAGTAAGGGGATTTAAGACTACCAACGGGTACAAATGTTGAACCGTACCAACCTTGGGGATAAGGGTGTCGTCTTCGTCAAGAATGTAGGCCAAACCTCCGGTCATGCCTGCAGCTACGTTTCTTCCAACCCTGGTGAGAGCAAGACAATGAAGGTAAATACTACTATTGACAGTTGTAGGCTCATTTCAGACATAATGTGGGACGTAACCCGATACTCACTTTCCTAGGATGACGACGCAACCCCCAGTCATATACTCGAGGCAGTGATCTCCGGTTCCTTCCACGACTGCTTCAGCTAGTGAGTTCCGGACAGCAAAACGCTCGCCACCTTTCCCATTAACAAAGACTTGGCCGCCAGTTGCTCCGTATAAGCAGGTGTTTCCAACTATAGTGGCGTCCTCAGGGGTGAATCCGGGATTTTCGACAGGCACAACTACGAGTTCGCCTCCAGCCATACCCTTAACATACACAGCATGTTAAGCTGATACTACCATGAAAGAGTGATTATAAAAAACAATGGCCGGCAAGTATGAAGCATTTAGAGCTAAGACTACCGATCCACATACCTTTCCAACATAGTCATTAGCTTCTCCAATTAACCGGATGTTCATGCCGGGTGTCAAAAAGCAACCAAACGACTGACCTGCACTCCCTACAAACCTGAGAAAAAGATAAAGAGAAACATCATAAGTCCCAAATGGATAACTGTCTGGACGAATAGCAACATTTTTTTTTTCTTCTTCTCAGTAATGGTTCCCCATTACCCCCGAATGACTCGAACCCCCAACCTATTGGAGAGTGACAGTTGATAGCACATTATAATTTTAAAAAAAAGTGATCTTTCTTACGTTATGTTCACTTGACCAGCAAACCCGGTGTCTCCATATTTCTTTGCGATCACACCAGCAACACGTCCACAAACTGCCCTGTCCACGTTGTATATTTGTACAGTCTTATTCGCGACTGTTTCATTCTCAATAGCCTTGGCTATCTGTATCAGAAGAAACAAGAAGATAATAAGACAGCAGAATGGTATAGTTGCATGCACACCAGGCAATTAACTCTAGCAGAGAATGTTATCAGTTTTATAAAATAAACTTGTAAATCTGAAGATTTGAAGAGCATATATACAAAATAGTAGGTAGGGAAGGAGTGCCAAGAAAGTGTTTGTCTCAATTACAAAGTATTACCTCTTCGTCTGCAAGCAACGTATCATCCAGAACAGGCCCGTTACTATGCACTTCCTGGTTCCTTATTTGAGTGCTGCTTAATTTTGGCAATCCGACATTCTGAGATGCAAATGTGTTAATTATTTACAATAACCCACATTTTATATTATGGGCAATGCATCAGAACAATATCTTCTTGTATACTTACAGAGAGAATATAACTAAGGTCTAGATGTTGGGTCTTCACTAATGAAATATCTCGAGGTCTAAGTAGCTCGGTGTGACCAATTATGTCGTCGAGTTTCTCATAGCCAAGTTGGGCCAGCACACCTCTCAACTCTTCCGCGACATATAAGAAATAGTTGACGAGGTCAGCAGGTACACCGGGAAAACGAGCTCTTAGCTCTTCCCTCTGCAGAAAATCAGTTGGAGAGATTGTTGAACCCAGCCAAATGCTGTGAAGAAGAAATTCAAATGAAAAGGATAGCATTATTAATGAATCTTTACCTGACTGGCTACACCAACGGGACAGTTATTAGTGTGGCATATACGAGCCATGACACAACCAGTAGCAATCATGGCAATAGAACCAAATCCGTACTCATCGGCACCCATTATTGCAGCCATGAGAACATCAAATCCACTCTTGAACCCACCATCGACTCTGAGAATGACCCTTTCTCTAAGCCCATTTGAAATGAGTGTCTATATTAACCGGACAAACCAGACCACCGGACGCACCACGGATTAGGACAAGGAACATTGTAAGTAAACGAATTTCATAGAAAGAACGTACACAATAAGAGATTCATATCCCGAAAGAAATAAGAAAAAATACCTGATGTGTTTCTGTAAGCCCAAGTTCCCAAGGACCACCAGCATGCTTAATAGAGCTTACTGGGCTAGCCCCAGTTCCTCCATCATGTCCTGATATCTACAAACAGTAACGAAAGAAGAATTAACTAACTATCTAAGAATTTCAACATTAAAAAACAATGATGTTGACCCAAGTAAATGATGCTTTACCTGTATAATGTCAGCATTACCCTTGGCAACTCCAGAAGCCACTGTACCAATGCCAGCTTCTGCAACTAGTTTTACCGATACTTTAGCTCTGGGGTTGACCTGTTAATTAAATATTCTTACCATCTGATTGTCCCAGATTAAAGCAATTACACAAGCATAACAATGTATTGATCAGCTCACCTGGTGAAGGTCATAAATCAATTGGGCAAGATCCTCAATAGAGTAAATGTCGTGATGAGGAGGTGGAGATATGAGTGGTACACCTGGCTTCGAGTTCCTTAATCTTGCAATATAAGCACTGACTTTCTTCCCTGGCAGTTGGCCACCTTCTCCTGGTTTTGCACCTTGCGCGATTTTGATTTCTAGTTGGTCAGCATTAGCCAAGAAAGTTGGGGTGACTCCAAAACGCCCTGAAGCGACCTGAAACATCACATTAGTTTTGTTAGTGCAGCAAAAGTATATATTGTATGCATTTAGATGAGCATTTCAATAACAGAAAAAAATGAAAATAAAAAACAACACTCAGGGTATTCAGACCTGCTTTATGGCACTAGTAGCAGTATCACCATTTTGAAGACCTTTAAGGTGAGGTAATGTTGGAGAGTACCCATCAACGACATCTGTAAGCGGAGTCCACCGAATTGGATCCTAGATGAACGTCAACCCTTGTGTCACAAAGTGTTAAATAAAATATTGTGTGAATTACCGTGAGTAAAATATGACCTATATTTTCCAGAAATCATTTCATTGGGTGCCTTCCCTATCACCAAACATTATTAGAAGTCTGTATACCTCTATGTGAACCAAATATTTTCTCCCACAACCAATCATGAAGCTCAATTCTGGATGCTCTGACCACAACATATAAGATTACACAATGATAAGGTTAATTACCTCTCCCCCTTCTCCAGAATTAGATTTTCCGCCTAATCTGTTCATTGCAATGGCAATCGCCTCATGAGTTTCTCTGGATATTGCACCAAGTGACATGCCACCAGTACAAAACCTCTGAACAATAGAGGTAGCGGACTCAACCTTTCCAAGTGGAATTGGAGACCGATCACTTTTAAGTTCAAAGAGATCCCTGAGAACCTGCCATCAGTAAGCATAAATTCGGTCAATGATGGTGAATTCTAAATGTGAAGGTATCAACTTCACACATATCAGATTTTCCAATGAATAGTAATTTGAAATAACTCACGAGCAAGCCCCACCGAAACAGAAAGGGCACTCTCGAATACCAAGATTAGAAAATAGATGAAAAAGGTAAACAAAGAAGGAACCAGACAAAAAGTGACTCACATTCACTGGTCGGGTGGCCAAATGCTGCTGATAAATTGAATATGCAGTTTCACTTTTTTGTCGTACGGCTTTGTGAAGAAGCTTTGACATCTCTGGATTATTTCCATGATATTCTCCTATTATGTAGGAATATGAGGATTTAGCACTTATGGATGCAACCGTAAAAATATTGAGTAATTTGAGGGTTCTGATGATCAATATGGAACTTTAAAAAGTACCTCCGGGCCTAAACTGTATGAACCCAAAATTCTCAAGTCTTTTAGCAGTGTCTTGGGAGAAAGCCTTAACCCAGAATGACAATGTCTCTCGTGCTAACTGCAAAAAAAAGTTTGTAGTTCACTTATCAATAAAAGAAAAGCAACAAAAACTCAAATGCATCTTCGAACTAGTTTATTACCTCATCTAGTGTTAATCCACCAATTTTCGACACACTCCCAGTAAAAGCAATGTCAATTATTTCTTGGCCCAGTCCATAAACTTCAAATATTTGTGCGCCACAGTAACTACAGACAAGTAAAAGTAGAATGAGAAAAAAAAAATTCCATAGCCACACCGAAGAATACTTTAACTAAGAGTTTAAATACCTGGAGAGCAATGAGATGCCCATTTTTGAGAGAATCTTCAGAAGGCCAGATCTAACCGCCTGAAATAGAAATAAGAAACACTTATTGCTTACCATACCCAACCAAGTATATATTATAAGCATTCAAGTTTAGTACAGACAATTGTAATCCAACTATATGCAGAAGAGATGCATAAATAGTAGGATATAAACCTTGCAAAAGTTCTTCTGAGCCTGTTCAATTGTAACAGTAGGCATTTTTCCAGTGCGCATCAGGTTAACAGTTTTAGTGCTCAACCGCCACTGACGACATGTCTCCAGTGCCAGGTATGGGCAGATAGCACTAGTAAAAGCCATCAAATTGGTATATGAGAACTAATCAAAATATTTAATGCAGCACATTAGGGTCAATCAGAAGCAGCAACTAGCATTTTAGTTTTCACTTTTCATAATATACTAAATCCAATTTGAGATAGGATTGTAGGATTGATTGATTTAGAAGGTTGAAAGTGAGTAAATCCTCATATGCTTCCTTTACATAAGGAGACATGTGAAGGAACCAGAATATCTCTGTTGACAATTTAATGCCTCAGAGGTCGCTGTCTTTTGCCCCGCATATGTCATGAGCCTAATTAGTTGAAACATTTTAGTTAATTTGTTGGAATCATTTTTAAAGCTGGAATTATCAATTTCATAATAATGTCAAAATCAAGAATATGTTTAATCTATAGTCGATAAATAAATATTTCACCATATCATGTGTATCTGATCAAATGAAATGTTAAAACTTACATCACGTATATCAAACAGTCCATGCACATAAATGCATAAATAAATTAGAAAATAAGATATACCTCGCGCCATATCCAATTAGACAGGCAAATTGATGAGTACTGAAGCACTGAGCTGTATCAGCAACAATGGAAGCTTGCATTCGCAATCCATTCTGAATCAGATGCTGGTGAACAGCACCAACGGCTAGAAGTATCGGGATGGCTGGCCTAGTTGCGTCCTGATGGAAGCAATCAGTTGTTTGGATGAATACTCAATCACAAAAATGATATACTAGCAGAAAGGCAAAGCCATTATGTGCACAAGAAATTAAAAAATAATAATAATAGTAATAATAATAATAATAATAATAATAACAATAATAATAATAACAATAATAATAATAATAATAATAATAATAATGACGACGACAAAAATGACGAATGTAATGCACATGAACAAAAATCTTACCAGCTCATCAAACCTGTCAGAGAGAACAAGGAGCTGGGAACCATTTCTAACAGCTTCATCAGCAGCTTCACAGAGCTTGTTCAGTGTTTTCTCTAGCGAACCTTCGACTCCTCTCCTTATGTCAAAATATGTGGGTAAAACTTGGGCTTTCAAGAGTGGATCTTTCAGTAAAGACTCCAGCTCCCCTTCATTAAGTACAGGGTTTGACAACAAGACCTAATTGAAAAAGGCAGAATGTACTACTGTGAGTAAAGTAATGCACGGAAGAATTGTGTGGTAATTCCTTTCCCAGTCATCATGAAAATCAAAGAAATGTTTAAGTACCTGAGAAACGTTTTCTGGGCCAACTTCTAGTATGTTGCCTCGCTTCCCAAGGTTGACTTCAAGAGACATGACTAGTCCTTCTCTGAGAGGATCTATAGCAGGATTGGTAACCTGGTTCATCAATATGAAAACATTTTGTGAATTGAATCAGCTTTACAATACTGTAAGAAAAGGTTTAGAAGGTAATTCATGTTTGAAGTCTGAATAATATCCGCAATACAAAAATAACAGTACAATACAAAAAGGCCACCATATAAGAACATATTGAAGTATTGGAACAGACAGCGCCATTACCATATCATGTAGGAGTACTTACTCAGATTTATATTTCATGCTACATCATACATTATCACGTCTAGATAAAAAATATTATACTCTCTCTGTCCCATTAAAAATGTAACGTTTTCCTTTTTGGATTGTCCCACTAAAAATGAAACTATTAGAAATGGGCCACTAACCCCTTAAAAGGCCTTATAAGGGGGAGGGTTATCCACACTTATATAGATTAGATTGGATCTTCACCAAGTCGATGTGGGACGGAAAGGACATCAGTCTTCCATCACGTGGGTAGGCAATGCAAGACGGAAAGGACATCGGTCTTCCATCACGTGGGTAGGCAATGCAAGAGATAAGAGAACCATCATCGATGTGGGCCGGAAAGGACATCGGTCTTCCACTCGTGAGGTAGATAAGAGACAAAGAGATAACCATCATCGACTTGGGCCCGCTCTGATACCATATTAGAAATGGGCCACTAACCCCTTAAAAGGCCTTATAAGGGGGAGGGTTATCCACACTTATATAGATTAGATTGGATCTTCACCAAGTCGATGTGGGACAGAATTTTAGAGAGTTTAACAGAAACGTTTCCTAAAATAGAATCAGCATCATCTCTACTTTTTCCCTCTCTTACTTAATTCTCTCTACGCTTAACTCACAAAACAACACTACATAAAATCATGTGCCGAAAAGCAAATGTTTCATATTTATTGGGACAGAGGGATTATTAGTTAAGTGCTAATAATAATAAAACTTACAGACCTGAGCAAATCGTTGCTTGAAATAATCGAACAACATGTGAGGCCTTGTGGATAACGCTGCCAAAGGGATATCATCCCCCATGCAGAAAGTAGGCTCCTTCCCTTGGGAGGCCATTGATTCAATCACCATCTGGACGTCTTCACTAGAATATCCGTATGCCCTGGTACAACAGATAGGGCAGTCAGCATAGTTTCTATAATCCACCTCTAAGTAACTTCTATCCGAAGAATGTCATACTTTTGAAGAAATATCTTTAACTTGTCAAAATAATTACTCCACTTCAGTCAGTGAAGAAGGATACGTGAGGAAGAATGGGCTAAGCAATGAACTATAATCTCTCCTCTCCAGACTACCTTTCCAATTAGTTCCAAAACAAACAACACTGTCTGACATGTGGTTTCAGGCTTATAAAACATAAAAGAAAGGATAAGTCGCCAGTAACTTACTGTTGGCGCCTTAAAATTGTTTCATTGTCCAAGACAGTCGTAGACAAAAAGTGTTCAGCCTTCAAAGGACGGAGATTTTCCTTCACCCATTTCCCATAGGGATTAGCTAGTGCAATTCGCTTTTTAACCTCAGTATTTTCAAATACCTATGCACAAGAAATTGTATGCAGGTATATTAGCAAAGAGACATAATTTTGTTTACTTGTGGCATCTACGAATCTGATTTTAGTAGGGTAACAGTTTCATCCATACTAAGATCACATACTACGTACCTGTCCACTAGTTAGGTCGACAGAAATCATCATTCCAGGGCCCAAACGTCCTTTCATTACTACTTTCGAGTCATCCGTTGGTAAAACACCCACCTTGAAAATTGGGAAGAAACTGTAATCAATTTGGGTCCTTGTGATTGTTAAGGTAAGTACTAAATTTAATATAAATCAGAAAATGCAGAACCTTTGACAGTTTAAAAGCAGTATCAATTTTAAAATTCAAGATGTATTGGTTAAAGAAATTATAAGTCTCACTATTTTTCTATTTACCAATAAGATCTACATGAGTATACTTTTTTTGAAGAAAACTAGTTCATGCCTCATTGACCACCACTTAGTTCGAAATAAACGAGAGAGCTGTAGCAACTGATCGGCTAAGAAAGTCAAACTGGGCTTTTTATACATTGTTTTCTCAATTTATAGCAAATTTGAAAATGACAGACCTTCTTTTGTATAGGGAGAATTTTATAATAAAAATCCACACATACTGTCGGGCTGGGAAAGATATCTTAACTCATATAGCTAGTAGTAGTATTTCCACCAGGCATTTGAACTTTATAGTGAAATGCAGGGTGATATAGTGATCCGAATGCCTTTCTTGAGGGGAGAGAATACAGCAGACAGTATTAGCTCACAGCCAACCTCTCCACTTTTAAGTTCTAAGAATTTATGTTATTCATATTATTTACTTAAACTCTAAAAGCAGCATTAAATTAATCTCTGCCAGCACAACTAAGTAAGAAGCGATTCACCTAAGGAAATATTCAGCAGTGTGTTTCATTAATCAAACTACCACAAATGCCTATCAAATGTTTCCACGGTCTCAACAACATGAATGGAGTTCCCCATCCAATTATGCGTATGTCCTCAAACAACCCAGTAAAAAGAATGAAGAGCAAGCAAACCTCAGATGCCACATAGACAACATTGTCTACCGTCCGCCAATATCTAGCAGGGCGAAGTCCATTTCGGTCAAGACAAGCTCCGACTGTTTTCCCGTCACTGGAATACATCCAGATAAAAGATAGAGAAATTAAAGCATCACAACAGATACTCAACCAGTCGCTCAAAGAAAAGCCACATATTACTAAATCAGTATTTAGATCTGTATTTAAAACCACATGATGGAAAATATATAGCAAATCCGTAGTGCAGTCACTTTATACGTAAAACAAAGGTCCAACAAAAAGTTGATATTTTCAGAAATGTGGAATGGACAATACGGTATGGATATGATGGAATCAGAAGATCCATTTTACTATTTTAGAATACTGAATTACAATTTTAACACAAAAACTCATCCATAAATGTCAAAACAACAAAACCTACTTTTTGGGAAAGTTCACCTGAATAAGAGTAAAGCAGGTCCATCCCAAGCCTCCATTTGACCCTTGTAGTAATCATAAAAATCAATAGCCTGGAGCAAACAATAACAAGTTAAATCTACCAGTACTTACATGTTGAAGTCACAACAGGCACACTGCAGAGCTTGAAATAGCATTAATGTTGGTTAGGTGAGTACCATTTTGAAGACTATTAATTCAGTTATTCGATTATTAGAGGGATGGGTTTTTATCAGCAATGGAAAAAAAACTATTGTGGGGGAAATTACTGGTATCAGAACTGAACAGCGCATATAAATTTGTCAAAGAAACATGATACCTCAGGATATTTGATCGACAGAGTTGGATGGTTTTTGTATGCTTCAGGAACGAGGAGCATCAGGGCTTCCTCAGGAGCGCGTCCACTTCTTATCAACAACTATACAAAACGCAGAGTAGAAACATTAAAGTATGAAAAATGAAAAGGCACAAGCAAAAAACACTTGTTTCCAGTGCCAAAAGTATGCAAAGAGCATTGTTCTAGATATTATTGGTGGATGCTGGAAGAGAATTTCTGATTTCAGCGACAAATCAATGCCAGTGCATCAATATAGATCAGAAGGAAAAAATCTCATGCCCTCATTTAAAACCAACAACAACATTGACCATTTCTTAAGATAATCAATCAGTTAACACTTCACAATGACATGCTGCATCTTCTAATGAAATGAAACTGTCTCCAATAGACTCTTTCCTTCCATTATTTTCTTATTGATAATTTCACAAGTCATTCCATCCAAAGCACATAGAGCATTATAAGCAGGTGGCTATACTTCTGCCGCACTGTCAAGGTTTGCAGAGTCTGATGCTTTTGAGTTTCCAAAAGGACGGAGTTCACTTTCACGACCGCGCCAAACTGGTGATTTAAGTGAAGTCTCCCGAGACTGCATCCAGTTCAAATTACCCTGCAAGATTATTTTAGCTTTAGTATGCTGAACTACCAGGTAACCATGGCTAAGAAAACAACATCAACTGAATACATAACCTGTATTGTGTTGATCTCTCCATTATGACCAAGGAACCTCATTGGTTGAGCTAGAGGCCATCTAGGACTAGTATTTGTACTGTACCTACGATGATATATAGCAAAAGGAGTTTTGTATAGGTCGTTCTGTAGATCATAGTAAAAGCGACCAAGAACCTCAGATCGCAGCATTCCCTTGTAAACTATAGTTTGATTCGATAAGGAGCAAAAGTACAGCTCATTTCCCCATGTTTCAGAGCTGGCTAATCTTTCGATCAACTTCCGACAGATAAAAAGTTCTCTTTCAATGTCATCTATATTTTCTTCCTTCGGAATTTGAACAAAGACTTGCTGTATGTTTGGCATAGCTTCTCTTGCATAGTAACCAACCACAGACACATCTACAGGTACTGGCCTCCAGCCAAGCACTTCAAGACCCTCTTGTTCAAATATTTTCAAGATTGCTGCATAAGCAGATAACATGTCAAGAGAATGCATAAAGCAATTAAAGAGTTTTTTAAAAAGAAAATAAAATCATAAGGATTACAGTTGAATAGTCAGAGCCTACTTTAGGATATAAATCTCGAGATCGAGGACACCATATATTAGTACATCTCAAATAGATACCAAATATTCAAGAACTATTGGACAAGCAACTTGAATGTGTCAGGTGGCTCATAATCATACATTAGTATCTTATTGCGGACTTTAAAAGAAAATTTACTAACCTCACCAGCCACATGTTTTAATATTTAACTTTGCGGATTAAAGTTCTTATGATGGGGCCGGAACATGTGCAATCTAAATCCAGATTAAGCTAATCATTAAGACAGATAATGTACCAGAAGATAACTAAATATTAACAAAAAACCCTTTTAATTGAAAAAAAAAGTAGAATACTAGGAGCTTAATTTTATTCTATAAACAACTACTCCCAACTTTATTAGTTCCTTCCTGCATTATCATACCTTTATGATTTTGATATGAACATTTTAGATTGTCAGGAAACTAATACTTGTCGAAGATGCATCAATAGACTTGAAATCATGTATACCCTGCCACTTGACTAACCTGTTTTGGCCTGTTTCATGAGGTCTTCATCCTTCGGAAGAAACAACATCCCAACACCAGTGTGCAACTGATCAAAGGAAGCAATCCCTTGTTCGTTGGCCCAATTGTTGAGAAGGTCCCAGGGAATTGAGGTCATAATACCTGAACCATCCCCTGAATCATTATCTGCTCCACACCCTCCACGATGTTCCATGCACCCAAGAGCTGTTAGAGCGTCCTTGACAATTCCATATGATGATTTGTTGTCCAAATTGGCAATAAACCCAACTCCACATTCCCCCTTTTCAGCCAATATATCTTCCAAGTTTGCAACCTGAGATGTATAAATTGCATAGAAAACATTAAACAGATGAAAAGACAGTATTAAAAGCACTTGAAACACATTAGGAAGGATTATAATTACAGGTCCGGAGAGGTTTCCTGCATCACTAAACTTTTTATTGGACATTTCATGATTAATATGAAATGATGAAACTTTTACTGTTTGATAGCCGAGCCTCACTTAAATTATTATTTTATTTCTTTTGACATCATTTACTAACACATGCTTCCAAACGATATAGGAGTAAAGCAACACAATTACATACTCCACACTCTAGAAAAACTCCCTAGATCAGAAAGCGCACAGAAGCTGGTTATGAAACTTCCGACGAAAAAAAAATAGATGAATTAGGTGATGGTAAGTGGTAATCAATACCACACATGCATAGAAAGATAGAGGATCACTCATTTGGTCATACTTTGATATATTCACACAGATCAACTGCTTATGAAGCATTCATACAGGTTAAGAAAAGGAGAAAAACTGAGAGAAAAGGTTACTTCAGAGACGGGAGACCAATTACATATAGCTATATAAGCACCTTAACAAGGACAAAATGAATGCTGAAACAATTGACTTATTTACCCTCTACTGTGAATTTCTAAACCAATTCTAGACCCTTTCAAATGAACTTTTCCTTGGTTTCACAAGTTTATATTTTATACTACTTACTTCTTTAGATCAAAACTTTCTGACACCGCAATCCTTGAGAATAGTTCATCTCTAAACTCTAAAGTCTAAAACACACAAATAATGAGCCCTGACGCAGAATCAGTCATTGCGAAAACAATCTACAGAACCTAAAGCTTAACTTAAAGACTACTTAATTGCAATGCCAGCACACAGGACCACGCCCCAAGCTGTAGGATAGCCTCTTCTGAGGTACTGTTAACACTCCTCAACTGCAATACGTGATTGGTCTTATAAGTAATAACTAGCAAAAAACCAAATGACAACAATCTCTTCAGCCATGGACCTAAGAAAATGATCTAAATCATTCTGCCACCAATTCATTGTGGAAGCTTGTATCATTTATGTTGATTGAAAACGCATCCAATATGAAGACAAGTACATATCCTGATATGATGTCCAAACACATCCCTATGTGTGAACCACCGTAGAATGGCAAATAGAACTCAAGAATGAGCTGAATCACTGAGGCAGTCAACGTTAGAGAATCCCAGTTACTCATGTATAGTGAACCAAAAAGACCAATCTCAGAGTATATCCACAGGACCACAAAAGCACAAAAAGTGAGTCAAACAGTTCACACCATAAATACATAAAAGAAGCATACAAGTCCATAAAAGCTTGCAGCAGGGGACATATTTGATAAATTTGAAGGGTGGCAGCTGAATAATCATGCAATCAAAATCCAATCTTTGCAATAAATCAAACAAGAAAGTCAGCGCCTCAGACCTTCGGCTTGGGATCAGAAGAGCGTTTCTGTGAGTCGGGTTTAACGCGTTCGAGATCAAGAACCGACTTAATGGATGAACCCCAAGTTTTCCCCGCCAAGCCGCGAAGATTATTCCTTTGAGAGCTGCGAGTATTTACTCCAACGCCCGCTCTCCGACGACCCACATTTTTCTTGGCACCGCACAAGCCCACGAAATCGACAAAGACCAAGTCTTTTCTACAATTGTCGGTGATGCTGAAGAGCTTCACCGACTGCACTACTTGGCCGGCAGAGTGCAGAGACATCTCTCATCAACTACTCAGAATCACACACACACACGCAATTAGTGAGTGGGGATTGTGTGTGGAGTTGAGTGTGTGTCTGGGAGAGGAGAATGGAGATAGGGGAGGATGATGGTTGGTGTTTGTGGAGTGTGGTGAATGTGTGGAAATGGGAAATTGTGGATTTGGAGATAAAAAGAATGGAACGTCGGGAGCCACCCGCCTCCAATTTCAATTCTTGGTGAGTGTTTTTGATGATGTTTTTGTTGGTGTTCGATTCGTGTTAGTTAATCTATAGTGTGACTGATACTGATTGGATGTTGACCTTATGATAAGCCCAAAGGTCGTCTTCTTTAATTTTTTAAGGTATAGGAGCTCCCTTTGGTAACCTCGTGAGTTTCTTCAATTGCCAAATGCATCAAAACGGTTATACTTTGCGGATGCATTATGGACACCACTGTATATGCCCAATCATGTGCCATTTTCGTGCTTCTGCGCATGCTTAAACGCGTTATGAATACCGTCAATGTAACTTTCGTGTTCAAACACGTTGTAAATATAGCAATTCAACTTTATAGAATTTTATTGTTATTCCAAAAATTAACTAATGAATTTAAATTTAATTTCAAATGTAGATAAGAGCATACACAACGGTACCTGAAAAAGTTAAACTCTTGCCGTCGGCATGACACGTGACGAGCTCACTGTTGTGCTCGTATCAGTGGCACAAACACGCTCTTAGCTAAGAGCGCCGCTCAGAGGCAAGAGCACACGCGCTCAACCCACGTGACATGTTGTAGGCTGGATGTGACGCTCACTCATCCCCCGCAAGCGGGCGTCGTTTTTACCTTTATACTCCCTCCGTCCCACTTTAGGAGTCTCAGTTTATCATTTTTCGGTGTCCCACTTTAGGAGTCCCGGTTGAAATATTCCAAAAATGGTCATATCAGTGGCACGAGCACGCTCTTAGCTAAGAGCGCCGCTCAGCAGCAAGAGCACACGCGCCCAGCCCACGTGACGCGTTGTGGGCTGGATGTGACGCTCACTAATCCCCCACAAGTGGGCATCGTTTTTATCGTTATAATAGTTATTTTTTTAAATAAAATCATTCAAATTCAAAAAAAATCAGAAATTTTTTTTTTAAAAAGTTTTCAACTTCCAAAAATATGACCGCTTTATGGAGAAAATATGCACTAGTATAGACATACCATATGGCTGATATGTCTATACTAGTGCATTTTCTCCATGAACTATATCACTAATAAAATATTCATATATTAATGGTAGTTGACTTAATTTAATTAATAATGGCTACGCACTTTATAATATTATAATGAATTATTTTCAGTTAAAGTAGTTCTATTACACAAAATTACTCGTAATTTTAAAAAAATAATCGAAGTTTTTTTTAATCATTTATACACACGTACATGGAAACTCTAAAATAAATATATCACTAATAGAAAATTTGTTATTATAGTAATTGACTTAATTTAATTAATAATGATTACGCTGATTTTATAATGATGATCCATCATTTTCAATAAACCTAATCCTATTGCACAAATGTACTCATAGTTTAAAATGTACATGCTATTAAAATAAATTAAAATTAAAACTTTTAATTACTCTCCCGTCCCACAATAGGAGGTACTCTTACTATAGCACGAGTTTAAGAAATATAACAAATAGTGGGTTGTAAAAGTTAGTGAAATATGAGATCCACTTTTTTATATTGATTTTACAATAAAATATGAGTGAAGTGAGCTAGTGGAATGTGTGACCTACTTACCATTTTTGATAAAAATTAAGTGTGACTCTCATTGTGGAATGGACCAAAATGGCAAATGGTGACTCTTTTTTTTAGGACATGGGGAGTATATGCTAACAAAATTTGGGAAAGTTTTCCATATTTTAGAATTATGAGTAGATTTAAATTTGCATTTATTAATTCTATATATAGCTCTCCACTTGTTAAAATTTTATTGATTGGACATACTGAAGTCATTGGTAGCTAGACTGTATGCACAGTAAGAAATATCAAGTTTCCTGAGTCCAGCGAATCCACTACATTACAGGGCCTAAAACTCACGGATTGTTGGAAGATCTCGGTCGTCGGATACACAGAATACCTCTTCAAAACCCTCAACCACGTATACTAAAATTAGCACAGGGAAGTAGGGATCGATCCCACAGAGATGAATGCACAAATAAACATGTTCAAAGACTCGGGAACTATTTTTTGTTGGCTGCTGCCACGCATTTTTAGGGTTGAGCTTTACTTCCTAGACTTAGTAATAGAAATATGTTACCCTAACAGCTAGCTCTAGGCAGAAACAGGAAACATGCATATAAACCTGAACAAGCGAGACAATTACTAGATCTAAGAAAACTACTTCCTAAATTTACCTAGACCTGGGAAAACAACTGACGGTGGGGACCATTTACTGAAAAAGTAAAATACGGAAGAAAAGCTGGAAAACAACTAACTAAAGTACTAACTAACAACGACATCATCTTCTCCACAATTGGCATGAAACATCCAGTAAAAACAGAGTGAGAACGTAAATCGACACGAAACAGACGGAATTAAAAGCAGTAAAAACGAAGAACAGTTAAAACTAAGGCAGATTTACGGCTACTAGACGAAGTAAAGTAAAAGAAAGCAGAAAGTTCAAAATCCATGCACAACTCGGTTTCCCCTGTTCAGATCCACACTTCGAATGCTAAATCCACTCCGGATCCAAGCATCCGAAACAAACTCCGTCCAAAATTATATCCATAACTACAGATTCGCCGATTCACCACCGATCAACAACAACAGCACAGATCCACAACCTATTTCCCAGATCAAGCACAGAAACATCCAAACAAAGAATAACATTCAACCTCTGAAATAAAACCTCAAAACACAGAATCAACACAAATCAACACAAAAAGAACACCATCGTGACGTAAACTAAATGCATAGATAAACGGTAAGTAGCAAACAACCAATCGACTTCGGAAACGTTGAAGTTCGACGGAATAAAAGTGCAAAAACTGAATGTAAATGATTGTATCTTCGCCCTTCATGAGGACGGTGTTGCAACAGAATTTTTCCGAAGATGAAACCTCTAACTACCCCAGAATCCCCATTTTCCCAAGTGTGTGTGAGTGTGTGAGCTGAGAGCTAAATCATGTATGTTTCGTGTGTTGCATGCTCCTCTATATATAGGCGTGGAAGTGGGTCCAGCAGGGGCTCTCTTGTGTGAATAGTCTTCTTTGCCCTCAGCTTTTGACTCCCTTCGTCCAGCCATTTTCTCCTCGAATTCGCTCACTTTTTCGCCTTTTTTCTTCGCTGCTCCACTGCCCTTCAGTTCTTCCTGGACCTAGCGACTTCCTTCACACACCTGGCTTAAATAATGCGTTAGACCCAGTAAATGATGACTTTTCATCATATAACCGATGCATGAAATTAGTCTTATCACATACCACCTTATATTGCCACGTGATATGTCTAGACTAGTGTATATTTTCTTCGTTTTTTATGACTGCTTTTTTTCCAAAAATTTTATTTTTTTTATTTTTTATCCTCAAATCATCCAAATCATCTATAAATACTCATTATCACTAAATTTCAGATTACGAAATTTCTTTTATATCATAAATATCCCATGAATTTTGATTTTAATAGATAAATAAACTATACTCCCTCTATTTCCTAAAAATAGAAATTTTCCATTTTAGGAAATGGACCACACCAATTCACTAACATTAATTACACTAAATTTTCTTCATCTCTCTTACTTTACGAATTTTGCATTAAAACGCATGTCATTTCCAAAATTTTAATTTTGGGAAGCGGATGAAGTAATAAGGTATTTCATGGTTTATGTTTTCATTTGTAAATTAAAGGTACCAAAGTTCGCTGGTGAATGTTTTGACTTTTCATCAAGTTGGTAGTGACGTTGATGTTTACAAACTGTATTTATGATTTCATAAATTTTTTTTCACTTGGAGAAATTGCATTTCCTTTAGCTATTTGTCTTATGAGTTTGTATTTTCGACATTTTAGTGATTTTGTGCAACTTTTGATCACTACGCCAACTTAAGCTGCAATTAAGATTATTATTAGATCCGTAATGATTGTGAAATACCAAAACCGACGAAGTAATATGCAACAGTTCTAGAGCTTTTCATGCCTTCTGTATGCACTAGGATGGTCATAATATAAGTTGTGACAATTTTGTTACTAAGGGCTCGTTCGATATGTTGGTGATGGCAAGATATGGCCTAGTATAGATATATACCTGTTCATTTCAGGTGTTTGATAACAAATTGTATAACCATAGTGGCCCTTGTTTTTTTGCAAAAGCCCAACTCGGCCCATAGATTTTTCAACAAAATACAATGATATATATCTTCAAAAAAATAGAATCGAGAAGCGTACTCTGTTTCAAAAAAATATCACTTTCATACCCATCTTGCTCAAGCCTCATTTTGTGAAACCTTCTTCCGATGTCTGACGATCTCCATCAAAATTACTTCATGGAATGGTAAGAATTCAAAGTGGTGGGTGGGACCGACGAAGTTGGTTGTCTCATTCTAGGCATTGTTTTTTGGAAATTATTTTGTGAGATTTACTCCGATTCAGCGCGTTTCTATTTATCAAGGCAAATGTCAGATTTTTTTTGGGGGGGGGAGGAGGGGATTGGGCGAAGAGCACCCTTGCTTCAGCGCGCCTCATCCCTGTGATGTAGTAATTTTTTGTTTCCTAAAGTGAAGGAGTGTATGAGTTTTTTTTGGGGATTTTAATTAGAACACATTTGTGCCTTGTAGGTGTTTGAAAAGTTGCTTCTTATTGGTTTTGTAGGAAAACATGTAACATGTGGGAAATTCCTAAAGGCTAGGCCTTTGGCCTTTCATATGGTGTAACCTCCAAAATGTTTATGGAGTGCCTTAATACCAAGACCTTTCATGTAGGCTCCTCTATCCTATAAATAGGTGTGGCTTTGAGAGATGAAAACACACCAACAATCATTCTCTCTTCTTTCTAAGCTCTCAAGCATTCTAGTTCGCATCTTAGGAGCATTGCATAGCTCGGTTCTCGACTTCAATTCAAGTTCGCCGGAGCCTACGAGTTTGAGGTGCTTCAACTCGGTAGGAGGAAAGTCGTTTCATCTTTGGGGACGTTGCGCCAATCCGTGAGCACTAGCCGGGGCGTATCTCGTCTTGCGGAGAGAGGGTTACCTCGACTCGACTTGAAGAAGACAATAGTTTGCATCTTGTTCTTTTATTGTATTTCTTTTGTTTTATTTACCTTCTAGTTTTTGGTTCTTTTGTAATAGCAAGAGTTGCCCGTATAAAGGCTACACTATTTCCAACAATCGCAAGACGAGATAGTGTACTCTTGCCGAAATCATGTCGACCGAAGCTGAAGGGAACGGAAACAACAACATTGGATCGTCTTCTGCATCCGCTAACACCTCAATGATGGCACCTGTTTCGACCTCAAGGGTCATGGCTCAAGCTGACAAGCCTGAAAAATTCAAGGGCTTGGATTTCAAGCGTTGGCAACAAAAGATGTTGTTTTACCTAACTACGTTGGGTGTTGCTAATTTCCTCAAGGAGGATGCTCCAACTGTACTGGAGGAGGAGACGGACTTTAATGTCCGGGCTGCCTATGATGTTTGGCATCAAGGAGATTTCTTGTGCAAGAACTATATCTTGAACGGCTTGGGGGATAGTCTCTATTCCATCTTTGCCGGGGCTAAGACCTCCAAAGCTTTGTGGGAGGCTCTTGACAAGAAGTATCGCGTCGAGGACGCCGGTACAAAGAAATTTGTAGTCGTAAAATTTCTGGACTACATGATGGTGGACTCTCGCTCTGTGGTAGAGCAAGCTGAAGAATTGCAAATCATTATCCATGATGTCCACGCTGAAGGGATGGCCTTGCCAGACCAGTTTGTTGTTGCATCAATGATCGAGAAGCTTCCTCCATGCAGGACAGATTTCAAGAACTATCTAAAGCACAAGAGAAAGGAGATGAAGCCAGAAGACCTGATTGTCCGTCTTCGTGTAGAAGAGGATAATAGGCGGTACCATCAGAAGTCAGGAGGGCCTGAACATGCCAAGACAAATCTGATGGAGAAGGGAGGATCTTCCAAGCGTCCCCGCCCAAGGGAAAATGACAAGGGCAAGGGAAAGGTAGCTGCTGTCTGGAAGTTTGAAGGCAACTACTTCAATTGTGATAAGTCGGGCCACATGGCGAAGGACTGCCGAAAGCCTAAAAGGATGAAATTCAAGAAGAGTGCTAACATGGTCGAGAGAGACTTCAACGATGATGACTTGGCTGTTGTGGTTTCTGAAGTGAACCATGTTGACAATCCGAAGGCTTGGTTTGTTGACACCGGAGCTACTGTGCATGTGTGCTCTGATCGTAGCCAATTTTCGACCTACAAGCAAGTAGAAGGGAAGAAGCTCCACATGGGAAACCAAGACTCGTCTTTGGGATGGGAGAAGTGAAGCTATTAATGACATCTGGTCGTGAGCTGAAGCTGAAGGATGTGCTGCATGTCCCAGACATCCGCAAAAATATTGTTTCTGGTAGTTTGCTTGTTAGTCATGGCTTTAAGCTAGTGTTTGATTCTGACAAGTTTATGTTATCCAAGTTTGGTACTTTCCTTGGAAAAGGTTATCTTTCCAATGGCTTGTTCAAACTTAATGTAATGGCCACTGGTCGTGTACCGAATCAAGTGAATGATAATAAGAATGCTTCTTCGTCTTACTTGCTTGAGTGCGCCGATTTATGGCATTGTAGATTAGGACATGTGAATCTAAATGCTATAAAAAGATTAGTAAATCTTGATTTACTAAAAGTTGATGAGTTTAATTCACAAAAGAAATGTGAAGTTTGTGTTGAAGCAAAAATGACCAAGCTGTCGTTCCGCTCGGTAGAACGGAGCACCAAACCTCTAGAGTTGATCCATACAGATATATGTGATTTAAAATTTGTGCAAACTAGAGGTGGTAAAACGTATTTCATCACATTCATTGATGATTGCACAAGGTATTGTTATATTTACTTATTAAGAAGTAAAGATGAGGCAATTGAAGCGTTTAAAGACTTCAAAAATGAAGCCGAAAATCAACTTAATTGTCGAATTAAGTGTGTTCGAAGTGATAGAGGTGGTGAATATGTGGCGCCGTTTGCAGAATTATGTCATGCAAGTGGTATAATTCACCAAACCACGGCTCCATATTCTCCTCAGTCGAATGGTGTTGTTGAACGCAAAAATCGAACACTGAAAGAGATGATGAATGCTCTGTTGATTAATTCGGGTTTACCCCAGAACATGTGGGGGGAAGCTTTGCTAATCGCAAATAACATCTTGAACAAGATTCCACTCAAAAATAGGGACGTGACTCTTTATGAATTGTGGAAGGGAAAGAAACCTTCATATACATACCTCAAAGTGTGGGGGTGTTTAGCAAAGGTACAAGTGCCGCCTCCAAAACAAGTTGCAATTGGCCCTAAAACAGTCGATTGTATCTTTATTGGATATGCATTGAACAGTAGCGCATGTCGCTTCTTAGTTCATAAGTCAGCTATACCTGATGTAGCTGAAGGAACAATAATTGAGTCAAGGAATGTTGTATTCTTTGAGAATGTGGTTCCTTGCAAGAAACAAGATGATCATTCTAGTGAAAGAATGATGGATGAAACCACTAGTTCTAATTCTCCAAAAGTGACGAGGACAAGTCCCGAGGATGTAGAACCAAGACATGGTAAAAGAGTTAGAGTTGCTAAGACTTTTGGTCCAGACTTCATAACTTTTATGTTGGATGGTGAACCAAAGTCACTATCAGAAGCACTGTCTGGCCCAGACGCAGTGTGGTGGCTAGAAGCTATCAACAGTGAAATGGAATCCATTATGCTAAATAACACATGGGTGTTAGTAGACTTGCCGGAAGGCTGCAAGGCCTTAGGATGCAAGTGGATTCTGAAAAAGAAATATAAACCCGATGGTACTGTAGATAAGTACAAAGCTCGCCTAGTGGTGAAAGGCTTCAAGCAGAAAGAAGGGCATGACTTCTTTGATACTTACTCACCTGTTACAAGAATAGCTTCCATCCGGGTGCTTCTTGCGATTGCTGCGTTGCACAATCTTGAGATTCACCAAATGGATGTGAAAACTGCGTTTCTGAATGGTGATTTGGAAGAAGAGATATACATGGAGCAACCTGAAGGGTTTGTTGTGCCCGGGCAAGAACGCAAGGTATGCAAATTGGTAAAGTCTCTTTATGGATTGAAGCAAGCGCCGTTGCAATGGCACTTGAAGTTTGACAATGTGATGTTGACAAATGGATTCACTATCAACGAGTGTGATAAGTGTGTTTACATTAAGAACACAGATAACGGGTTTGTTATTGTGTGTCTTTATGTTGATGATATGTTGATAATGGGCAGCAATAGTGCCATTATTAACGAGACAAAAACCATGTTGAAAAGAAATTTCGATATGAAAGATATGGGTCTAGCTGATGTGATTCTCGGAATCAAAATTTTGAGGACTAATGAGGGAATTGCCTTAACGCAATCTCATTATGTTGAGAAAATGCTTAAGAAATTCAACTCGTTTGATTGTAAGCCAGCAAAGACTCCCTTGGAGCTCAATGTCCATCTAAGCAAGAATATGGGTGAGCCTATTGCTCAAGAAGAGTATGCAAAGGTCATAGGAAGTCTGATGTTTATCACGAACTGTACTAGACCAGATCTTGCTTGTACGGTGAACAAGTTGAGCCGATTCACGAGCAATCCAAGCAAGGAACATTGGAAAGCTCTGTGCAGAGTTTTGAGATACTTGAAGTACACTATTGACTTTGGACTACACTACACAAGATATCCCCAAGTACTTGAAGGGTATTGTGACGCAAATTGGATCTCTGGTTCTAAAGACTCATTTTCAACGAGTGGGTATGTGTTCAATGTGGGGGGTGGTGCCGTTTCGTGGAAGTCAGCGAAACAGACGTGTATTGCTCGCTCCACCATGGAATCTGAGTTTATCGCCCTGGATAAAGCAGGGGAAGAAGCCGAGTGGCTCAGAAATTTCCTAGAATGTATTCCATGTTGGAAGAAGTCAGTGCCCACAGTAGTGATACACTGTGATAGTAAAGCAGCTATAGGTAGAGCACACAGTGGCTTCTATAATGGTAAGTCTCGACACATTCGTCGACGACATAATACCGTAAGGCAGTTGATCACAAGTGGTGTTATCGCAGTTGACTATGTTAAGTCAGTGGATAACATAGCGGATCCATTAACAAAAGGTTTAAACCGTGATCAAATGCATAAATTGCTAAAAGGAATGGGACTGAAAACCACATCTTAAAAGATGAGTATAGTGGTAACCCAACCATACGATTGGAGATCCCATGGGATTGGTTCAATGGGAAACAAAGCTATACAAATCTAGTTGTAACACTCAGAAGATTTTAATCTTCGCCCATTCTTCAGAAAGCGTTGAGTGTTGTAACCTGCACGTGGTAAGAGGTTAAGTCTTTTGACTTTTAATGATTCTTGAAATCTCAGGGAGATGAAGTATGGCAGGATACTCATGAAAGAATCACCTATGTAAGTGAGAAGTGGGGCCGCTTCGTGTGTGTGAGTCACTTATGAATTCCAAAGAGGTGTTCCATGGCCGAAACGGACACAAACGTGAGAACTGATGGAGTTGAAACAATATTGTGTTGATGCTATTGACTAGGCATACACCAAGGAGGAATAGTTCAAGGCATCGCGTCCACTAGCCCGCCGGTATGTCCGATAGTGTTGACTATGGAAGGTTCAAAACCACAAGTTACCTTTCCAAAGACAGTATCGTTTCTCGAGAACTGAGCAAAGAGTCTGCATACATGCATTTGTGTCTGGTGTTGGTTTGAGCTTGCGGCGCTCTAACCAATGTGGGGGATTGTAGGAAAACATGTAACATGTGGGAAATTCCTAAAGGCTAGGCCTTTGGCCTTTCATATGGTGTAACCTCCAAAATGTTTATGGAGTGTGCCTTAATACCAAGACCTTTCATGTAGGCTCCCCTATCCTATAAATAGGTGTGGCTTTGAGAGATGAGAACACACCAACAATCATTCTCTCTTCTCTCTAAGCTCTCAAGCATTCTAGTTCGCATCTTAGGAGCATTGCATAGCTCGGTTCTCGACTCCAATTCAAGTTCGCCGGAGCCTACGAGTTTGAGGTGCTTCAACTCGGTAGGAGGAAAGTCGTTTCATCTTTGGGGACGTTGCGCCAATCCGTGAGCACTAGTCGGGGCGTATCTCGTCTTGCAGGGAGAGGGTTACCTCGACTCGACTTGAAGAAGACAATAGTTTGCATCTTGTTCTTTTATTGTATTTCTTTTGTTTTATTTACCTTCTAGTTTTTGGTTCTTTTGTAATAGCAAGAGTTGTCCGTGTAAAGGCTACACTATTTCCAACAAATCTTGCAAAGGAAAGGGAATTGTGATTCCCCCTAGGGATATTTAGAGAGGAAAATTAGAGGGAAAAATGAGGGGGAAATTAGAGAGTTAAAAATTAGAATGAAATTAGAGAGGGAAAAACGCGAGGGAAATTAGAGAGCTGAAAATTGGAGGCCAACTTATGGACGTTGCATATCAAACATGAGTTAATTTAATCTTGGGCCTGCAGACTAGCTCAATAACTTGGTGATGTATCTCACCTGTGCATAACCCAACCAATATATCAAACGAGCCCTAAGTATATATACATTGGGTTGAGCTTGAATTTTCTAAGATTATTCCCATATACAACAAATTTTATACAAATAGAAAAGGTTGGTAGAAAAAACATGTCACGTGACAAACTGGTAACATATATTGGGAATCGGTGTTCTCCTTGTACCTCTCTTCTCGTGTTAAATTGGGCTTGAATATGACATATATATAAAAAAGAACAAGTGAATACTCCCTCCGTCCCACCACAAGTGATGGATCAATTTCTTTTGGGCACGGGATTTAAGAAAATGATATATATTGAGTTAAAGTGGAGAGAATAAAGTATGAGAGACGAAAAAGTATGAGAAATAAAGAGGGAATAAAGTAAGAGAGAATGATTAAAGTAAGAGAGAGTTAAAGTTTTGTCTTTTGTTTAAAAAGGAAATTGATCACTTGTGCTGGGACAACCCAAAATGAAAAGTTGATCACTTGTGGTGGGACGGAGGGAGTTCAATATATGAAGACAGAAGGAAGAAATTTCACATTTTATGTACCTAGTTCATATATAGATACTATTAATCTCAACAACCTTAGATAAAACAATGTACTTTCATGTATCTTCTGCAAAGGCTTTGAGCATGTAGTCTCTAAAACGTCTTGCATATTGCTTTGGGTCAACTGCGGATATGGAGTTCGGGTCATACTGGATGGATTTGTACGCGTGTTCGAGCTTCTTGGTGATGTCGTAGTCTTGAAGAATGTCTATGATCCCAAAGAATAGTACTACATCATAATACTCTCCTGTTGGCTCTCCGATTAGCTGAAGCTCTGCCTCATTTGTTCTAAGTGTTCTTTCCACTCTTGCAGGCATACTGATCCCCAATCTAATGCTAGCCCACCTGAGATGAGAGTGTGTTTGAACATTTCATGCAAATATTGTAGTAAAATGGTGAAGATTAGCACAAAAGTTACTCCCTTCGTCCACCATTTAAAGAACCATTTTTTCATTTTGGGTTGTCCACTATATATAAAACCATTTGCTTTATTTCACTTTTAGTATACGGACCACATATTCCACCAACTTTTTACACTCACAATCCAATATAAAAACCAATACTTTAAATGAGTCCCACATTCCACTCACTTTTCCCATTTACTTTTCTTCACAAAGTTAAACAATTTCTTAAAACTCATATCGAGTCAAAAGGGCTCTTTAAATGGTGGACTGAGGGTGTACATGTTTTTGGTTCTTACCCTGCAGGGTCTAAAAACATATGTTCTACATTCGATAATTTCGGAATTGAATCACTTTCTGAATCACCATTATCTGCTCAAGAAAAGTGAGAAGGCATGAGTTGTTTAGGAGTTAATGTTCTACAAGAATTCAAAATAAGAGTAAGACTGTAATTTACCAATAACCGTCTGATAAGAGGGCGTGACAGAGCGCTCACCAGTTGATGCCGATGCCTCTGTGAAGTGAATACCAACTAAGAGACTATAGTCCATGATTCTTTCCTGTTCAAGAAATTCACAATCTTTGTCGACTTGTCTACAGAGGAAACATGTAGAACCTAATTAATACGAATACAGAAACACGAGTACGGAAAGATGGGAGATATTTCTTTACCTTCTAAATTCTTGATACCATGTCTTTTGTAGACGAAATATGAAGTTGAGATCAAGATCCTTGAGTGTTGTATTGGAGTCAATTTCTGATTCTGGCTTATCAGTCAATCTCCCAAATGTGGAACCTTTCAGGTCATATCTTTTATGGATCAGATACTCGGTGCAGAATAGATTCCCCATGATGATGAAACGAACCTAACACAAAACTACCACATGTTAGTCATTAAAAGAAAGAACATAAATGCAGAATAACTAGCAACAACAGTAGCAGTCTTTGATGTTGATGTTCCACCACTAAGCTTCTTACCTTCTGGCCATTTAGCCTTACACAATGCAGACCAAAGTATTTGGTGACAAGGGTGTTCTCAAATGAACGAACGTGGTTGTAATATGCACTTAGCATCCTTAAAAGCACCTAAACCACGACACGAAATGATGAGAAACATATTGTTGGTGTTGCAATGATTATGCAATCTTGGAGCTCACTTTTACTTCAGCTTTCTTCATTGTCTTGATCATGTAACGATCGTCGTTGGTCAAGTAGAAGAAGCTTCCACTTTTACCAGGTGAGGACAACTCTCGAAGAGCGTCATCGCCACAAATAGACAACATGTAATCTGCTGGATCCACCTTGAACAACATCCTCAGTGTTCTGTAATAACAAGCTACAGTGATTTCTAAAGTTGAAATTCAAGAATTCAAGACCAGCCAGCATTAAACTCGACCTTTTACCTGAACACTTTAGGGCAGTAGTCTTTCCATTTAAATTCACGTGAATTATGTGGTGGCGTGATCTTGGAACCTTCTGGAGGGAACTTTGTCCAAAACTTTTCCTTGGGATCAAAGGCCGATGTCTTCAGATCAAGCGATGGAGGCGGACCTGGTCTCCCCACTGAATGCCTGTTGCAGCATAAGACATAGTTGATGAAGCACCAGTAATTGCTAACATAGAAACAAACCCAAAAGTTTGTGAAGACATCTAGTGCCATTTAAGCCAAGGAAAAGATAGAGAGATAAACATATACCTAATTCCAAGCTGTAAATTAAGCATTAGGTCATAATTTCTATGCCCTTTGGAGATGGTCTCTCCTTGCCTCTTAGCAATCTGGGGCAACTTGATAGGCACGGGGGACATCGTTGAGGATTCGTCACCATCTCTCATTTCCCCCGATATCCAAGCTGAGGGTGCAGCCCCATCGGACAAGCGCATCCCCCCTAAATCTCTATCCACCCCAGAATCTATCCTTCCATCTACAGACATCCTCCTATGCCTCACACTCGGCTCCGCTCCACCCTTTGTAGACCTCCACACGGCCAACTTCTTTTGCGAGGGCCACATCGGTATCTTCTCAGTTGGGCATATCTTGCATTCCTTCAAATCTTCACTAAAAACTTGTTGAGGATCCCACTCAAGTGCATCATCACCCCCTTCATTATGTGCAGCTGAAGGATAGTATGTCCCATTCTGTTCCTCAGGATCACTACTCCAGTTTCCCACATACGAGCTCCCATCCTCCCATCTAAATGTCCCATTTCCCTTAGGCAGTCCCTCATCCCAATCCCCCTCATATACATTTCCATTAGGCCAGCTCATTTTGCCCTGCCCACAAATCTTGCCATTTTTCCATTCTCCAACATATGTAGTCCCAAGTTTCCATGTATACTTCCCATGCCCCTCTTGTGACCCTCGGCTCCATTCTCCCTCGTACACATCCCCATTTGGGTAATCCTTTATTCCAAAACCATGCTTCAAATTCATCACCCAAGACCCCTTATAGGTGCCACCTATGGCCCCTGTATAAATCCCCTCGCCATCCATAAAACCGCTCTTAAAATTCCCTTCATACATGGCGCCTGATGGCCAGCTAAAAGTCCCCTTCCCCATCGTCTTTCCCTTGAACCATTCCCCAACGTACATGCAGCCATCCGTCCACCAATACTTTCCTTGTCCATGGGGAAAGGTGTCAGACCAATAGCCAGTGTAGTAATCCCCGTTGGGGAGAAATCTCTCAGCGTGAAAAACCTCCCCAGGTGCGTGGAGCTCCTCTTCTTGATCAGAGGCGTCTTCATCAGTATCCACTACGTATGACGTTCCAAATATGGTGTTGGCTCGCTTCTTCGCCGCGGCTTGTGTTTTCCGTACTGTTGCCTCCCATGCCTTCATGGTTCTACCTCTCTCCCTCCTAATTCATGCACATCATCGCATGCATGCATTAATCAATCATCCATCTCAAATTCAAGATTCATTGCAATTTTTTTTCATTCTCTCTCTCTTCTCCTTAGACGCGATGAAAATGGGCAAATGGAGACAAACAACCTAAACCCGATAAAATGGGAAGGAAAATTTTATGTCTGACATTATTTTCACATAATCATATGTGTTGCTGCGTGTTGACATGTAATGTGAAAGAGTAGCCAATGGTTGTGCATATGTTTTGGATGTAATGGCCAAAAATGAAATTTGGGTGGACTAATACGATCTAATAATTAGCTTCCGACAAATACAGATTTGATGTCCAACAAATGACTTGTTCATCAGCCACTAAAACTGCTGCAGACAAGACATTTGCGACTTAGACGGATCTATTCTCCTAATATAGGACACACAATATTTAGTTGGTTGTATATAAATGTGTATTCTAATTCTCTCTAGAATTTATTTTGTTAAGATTTTTTAGGAGAAGAATAAAGGTTTAGCTCACATTTTCAAATTCAAAATACTATTTAATAAGTCGGTGTTACAATGATCGAATATTTTATAATCTATATTACCTCCAATACATAATGTTTTTTTTAAAAAAAAAATAAACAATAGATTGCATTAACTAATTAAAAATTTATTGGATCTAACTTTGCTTGTTATTAATAATATGAAAAAAAAAAAATGCATAAGTTTTTACTCTATAATACTCCCTCCGTCCCAAAATAAGTGACTTGTATTCCTTTTTGGGGTGTCCCACTATAAGTGACCTATTTCCATTTTTAGCAAAAAGTCATCTCTCTTACTTTGGGTACGGGTTATTCGGGCTGTGGATTTTTCGGGTTGTAAATATTTGTCCCTAACCCTAATTCTTCGGGTTTCGAGCTAACCCACGGGCTATTCGGGTCAGAAGTGATTTTATTTGTTTCTTTCTATCCAATTCAATATTCTAATTTATAAAAGAATAGATTGTCCTAAAGTGAAGAATTATCAAAGTGATTAAGAGAAGGAAAATAATAGCTTTTGAAAATTGAAACAAAATACATAAACATATCGCTCAATTAGTAGCACATGTGAATCTGAAGACAATTAAATGGAAATTATGCATTTCAAAAGGAGTTGAACGACATTCTTAATTGTATATCCAAAAATTAAATTCTAAGAAGTTAAAAAAAGATTGCATAGATAATAGTATGTCAAAAAAAATTCTATGGAGTTGAATGACATTCTTCTATAATAACAACTTTTAAATCTTCAACCGGATCATTGTCTTCGAGCTCGTAGTCTTCATCATCATCTATTAAAAAAAATTATATTATTATATAAATTTTGACAATTTAAGATTTCAAACTAAAAAGAAAAGTTACCTTTAGAAAACCCGCGCAACCAATTACGCGTACAAATAATAGCTTCCACTCTTTTAGGAAGAAGTCTATTTCTGTATTTGTTCAACATATGTGCTCCAATACTAAATGAAGATTTTGAGGCTACTGTTGTTATAGGAATGCTAAGCACATCACATGCCATCCTAGCAAGGTCTCCAAAGCGCGATGCATTATCTCTCCAATAATCAAGCAAATCAATTTCAACACTTTCATTCATCGAGGGTTCCTCCAAATAGACATCCAACGATGACTTTGCATCAAAAGTTTCACCTTTGAAATTCTTGTATAACTACATCAATAATATTAGTAAATGAGTTAAAACATAAATAAAATAAGTATAAATTGAATACAATTATAAACATAAATGCATGCAAATATTTACAGAAAAAAATAACTTACAGCAAATTCATCTTCATCCCAATTCAGTCCTCGTCCTATTTCATGTCTTTTATTTCCTGTTTTTTCCATTAATTCATGTTCTCTAGCTTGAGAACAAGAGGCAGAGCTTTCACCATTAACCTGAGGTTCTTTAAACAAAGACATACCAACACTCTTTTTCTTATACTCATCATACAAAATATACAACTTCATCTTGAGTTTATCAACTTTGTCCCTACTTGAAAATAGGATCAATTCTTGAATAACAATACTCCAAAACTTTCAATTTCAACCTTGGATCAAATACTGCTCCCATGGAGAGAATCTCACTATACTCTTCCCAATATTTCTCAAATTTTGAACTCATCTGAAGAGACATTGACTTCACTATTTCATCTTGACTTTTTGAGTTTCTCTCCAATAGACATGCAATCTTCCAAACTTCCATAAAATACAAATTCGAAGTAGGATAAGATGAACCAGAAATCAAAGTAGTGATATCATAAAATGGCTTCAAGAATTTACACATCACTTCTCCTCTTTCCCACTCTTCTTTAGTCGAACAATGCTTATAATTTAAATCTTCAAATTCAAGCATGTTAAAAACACGTCGATATTGAATTCCACTGTTAAGCATCAAATATGTGGAATTCCAACGAGTAGGGACATCCAAGCAAAGTGAAGAAGTTACTTCAATACCTATTTTCTGAGCACATTCCTTAAACTTCATCATTCTAGCTTCTGATCCTTTTACATATTTGACACTTGCTCTAATCTTTTCTAAAGCACCACTAGCAACTTTCAGTCCTTTTTGAACTATAAGATTCAAAATATGTGCACAACATCTAACATGAAAGTATTCACCATTACACAATAGTGAATCCTGCAATTCAAGTCTACTTTTCAATATCTTCACCATAGCATTATTGGCAGATGCATTATCCAAAGTCAAAGATAAAACTTTCTTATTTATCTTACAATCTACCAAAATCTTTTGAGCTAGTTCTGGTCCAGAATGTGGAGGAGGTAAGGAACAAAATGCAAGTATTTTGCTATTCAATTTCCATTTATATTCCACGTAATGTGCAGTCAAACAAATGTAACCCGAATTAGTACAAGCAGTCCAAACATCAGAAGTCAAGCACAACATCCCAGAAATACTATTCAATCTAATCCTCAATTTCTCTTTTTCAGTTCATACATATTCATCACATCCGAAGTATGAGTATTTCTAGATATAAATTTGACATTCGAGTTCAAGTACGCAAGATAACCTCTCACATTCTCAAATTCAACCCAATTTAATGGAAAATCATGTACAATTGATATCTTAGTCATCCACTCCCGACATATTTTCTGGTCAATTACTTTACTCTTAGCCTTTAACTTTCCATCATGATCAAGAAACATAGCACTCACATCTCCAAACACGGGTTTCTTTTTACAGACTCTCAAATGGCGACTAAAAGTTGAAGTTCCATTTTTCGTACCTTCATATGTGTATGATTGACCACAATGCTTGCACTTGACAATTATCTTTCCATCTTTATCAGATTTTTCCTCTATAAAATGATTCCAAACTTCAGATGTTCTTCTCTTCTTCGTTTTAGAATCACCTAAACTCTTAATATCCTCAACACTTTCCACAATAATAGTTGGAGACGAGGCTTCCATCTTAATCACCTAAAACATAGAAAAAAATATATTAAAATCCATCTTGTGTGTAAAAAACTGCATGCTAACATTGTGGGAAAAAATAAGTTATTTTTATCTCTTAAGCTTATAAATATTACTCCCTCCGTCTGCGAATAGGAGTTCCGGTTGAGTTGGGTGTGGGTTTTAAGAAAAGTTTGAGTGTAATAATTAAAGTGTGTGATAGTAGAATGTGGGACCCATTTATATGAAATCTAACATTAAGAGAGAGAGTGAGAAATTGCAATCAAAGTAGATTAAAATTAATTGCAGCTTCTAAATTAAGGGAATAATGAGGTCATTTTTTATACTCCCAAGATAAAATGTCTAACCGGGACTCCTAATGGCGGACGAATGAAAATGGCCGACCGGGACTCCTATTCGTGGACGGAGGGAGTAAATCATTTAAAACGCAATTATTATTGCTGTCGGAATAAACTATTGGTTTACGTAGATTTGTTGTTCTTAAAATAATAATTATGTTGAAAACATAAACACTTATTCATATAAAGCCAAAACAACGTATATATGATATTTAAAATATATAGTGCATGATTTAGAAAAAATCAAAAGCCTACAATTAGTCAATGACCATAATCGATATAGGTAATAAATAAAAATAAAGTTTGTGATTGAGAGAGAAACAGCAACAAGCCTACAACTATGAAACTGCAGTTTACAAATCAAATAGAGTAAGCAATAACATAGTAGCAGAACCTTGTTTGACGATGAAAACGGAAGAAGTAGAATTCAATTTGAGAGGAAAGACGTTATGTTGCGGCGTTTAATATGATTATATGAATACATATTATCATATTAATATACTCTATATTTAATGTAATCCTATCTTTTAATCGAAAAATAAGACATAATTACCATATATTTTATATGCCATATATATTTCATATACTATAAATATATAAGTATAACCCAAAATTTGATAATATTTTTTTTAAATGCTCAACCCACGGGCTAACCCGCAACCCACCCGGACCAGCCCGCACAACCCGCCGACCCAAACGGATCAGCCCGTGTAGCCCGGTTATGAATCTGGGTTACAATTTTCCAGCCCTAACCCTATAATTTTACCGGGTTATTCGGATCGACCCGCGGATTTTGGGCTAGATTGACATCCCTACTTAAAACCCAAGTAACAATGTCATAACCTCTAAGCCTAATCCAAATTAGAAAGAAATATTGAAAGAGCCCAATAAGCTAATATCTCTCTCAGGTAACCGTAAACGAGGTAACTCTTATCTGTCGCCATCTATATTCCAAATGCAACTTCGTTCCAATGTTATAATATCTATTTTTTCTTATAAATCTAAAATAGCTATATTGACTTTTTTAATGACTTTCTTTCACATTTTATCACAAAATTCAATCTTTTGCTGTAAACACGGGTAAATTCACTTTTCCTTGTATAGTAGCGACACTCGCAATCTGTGTGCTTCTTTACACAAAGTGCGCGCATAATATGCATCTATTGTCATGACTTTGAGTCCAATTCATGGAGTACTTTTTTTTATAATAAGAAAAGTCCGACTTGATTTTTAAAATAATATTTTACTACTTTTTTTTTATTTTTGACGTCAACAATAATATAAGCTGGAATAATAAAAAGTACTTTTCTTATTATTTTTACGTCAACAATAATATTATTTTTCTTATAAAAAAAGTACTTTTTTGATGTCAACAATAAAGTACCCGATACCCGATACCCGAGTCGAGGGTCCGATACAATAAAGTACTTTTTAAATTATTTTCACGTCAACAATAATACAAGCTACCCGCTAAATATAAGAAAAGTACTTTTTATAATAAGAAAAGTCAACAATAATATAAGAAAAGTATTTTTTTTATAATAAGAAAAGTTCGACTTGATTTTTAAAATAATATTTTACTACTTTTTTTTTTTATTTTTGACGTCAACAATAATATAAGCTGGAATAATAAAAAGTACTTTTCTTATTATTTTTACGTCAACAATAATATTATTTTTCTTATAAAAAAAGTACTTTTTTGATGTCAACAATAAAGTACCCGATACCCGATACCCGAGTCGAGGGTCCAATACAATAAAGTACTTTTTAAATTATTTTCACGTCAACAATAATACAAACTACCCGCTAAATATAAGAAAAGTACTTTTTATAATAAGAAAAGTCAACAATAATATAAGAAAAGTATTTTTTTATAATAAGAAAAGTTCGACTTGATTTTTAAAATAATATTTTACTACTTTTTTTTTTTATTTTTGACGTCAACAATAATATAAGCTGGAATAATAAAAGGTACTTTTCTTTTTTTTTTGACGTCAACAATAATATTATTTTTCTTATAAAAAAAAGTACTTTTTTGATGTCAACAATAAAGTACCCGATACCCGAGTCGAGGGTCCGATACAATAAAGTACTTTTTAAATTATTTTCACGTCAACAATAATACAAGCTACCCGCTAAATATAAGAAATGTACTTTTTATAATAAGAAAAGTCAACAATAATATAAGAAAAGTATTTTTTTTATAATAAGAAAAGTTCGACTTGATTTTTAAAATAATATTTAACTACTTTTTTTTTTTTTGGCGGCAACAATAATACAAGCTGGTATAAAAAAAGTACTTTACTTATTATTTTTACGTCAACAATAATATTATTTTTCTTATAAAAAAAAGTATTTTTTTGATGTCAACAATAAAGTACCCGATACCCGATGCCCGCGACCCGGGTTGAGGGTCCGATACAATAAAGTACTTTTTTAAAAAGTACTTGCTACCCGTTAAATTATTTTTACGTCAACAAAAAAAGTACTTTATTGTATCAGACCCGCTACCCGATAAATACAAGCTGGAATAAAAAAATACTTTTTAAAAAAGTATTTTTTAAAATAAAGTACTTTTCAGCTTGTATTATTGTTGACGTCAAAATTTTGACGTCAACAATAATACAAGCTGGAATAAAAAAAAAAGTACTTTATTAGTGTCGAAACAGGTAGCGGGTATCGGGAAACCCTGAACCCGACCCGCTACCCGGCGGGTAGCGGGTATCCACTACCCGACGACAATGGGAAACGGGGCGGGATCAGGTAGTTTGTTTTAAATTTTTGCGGGTATGGGTATACCCGCTACCCGCACGGGTATACCTGCTAGACCCAATAATACCTGTTATTTTTAGAATTAAGGTTTTCAAATACTTTATTTTAGTTAATTAGTTTCAAATCTATATATACTCCCCAATGATATACTTTATCTCCAATTATTTGGTGAAAGTAAAATTTTTATTAGTTTAGTGTCTTTAGATTAGAGTTTTAAAATATTTTACACTTTTAGTTGAAGTTATTTATATTGGACTTTTTATGAAAGTGAATTATTTTTTATTTTATATTAAACTTTTGAATGGTGATTTAATTTTGGACATGCTTGATGTTTCTATCATATTTGCTTATTTGAAATTTGGATTTGCATTATATTTCATACATAATCATATTATATTTAAGAGATGAGAAATTAACATATTTGTGCATAGTTAAAAGTTATGCAAATACAACAAAGTAAAAAAAAAAATACAAGTCTAAAATCAAAGTGTAGCAACTAGCAACAATCCCAAAATTCATTCTAAAATTTCAAACATGCACATAAAATTATTGTATTAGATGACTAGCATTAATGATAAGCGAAAACTAAAAAGTATAATACCATTGAATTATAGTACTCCATAATACACAATTCAAATTATGCCTACGGGTTTGGGTACCCGCAACTACGGGTTTGGGATACCCGATGCGGGTATGGGTTACCCGTTTAACTATACAGGTCGGATTTGGTAGTATAATATTGAAGTTTTCAGGTATGGATACCCGCAAAATCGAGTTTGGGTACCCGCGGGTACCCGTTTCGACACCCCTAGGTTGGATGTTCTTCAAAATACAATGCATCTTATTACACTACAGTTACCTATTAAATCAGTTGGATATTATTTAAAATGCAATGCACCTTTTATACTACCGTTTAGCTATTAATTTTTCTGTAACAAACACAAGCACAAAATACTCCAATTTCCGGCTAGATAGTATGTCAAATGCAATGCATCTTCTTACACAACAATTTAGCTATTAATTTTTCTCTAACAAACTCAATCACAACTCGCACACAAATACTCTAATTTTTCTTTCATATCTTATGTCTTTTACGGATTGTTTTACACAAACACAAATACTCTAATTTTGTTACTAAATCTTATCTCTTTCGTCTCTTTTTTTCACACATTGTTTTTATGGGGACTGATTAAAATCAAAATATATCTTTTTTCAAAATTCATAATTATAGAAATTTCATGTGCATGTAATGAATATTTTGTTTAAATATGATGGACTACCTCCTTCCTGTAATGAACATAATGTAGATAAACAAAATGTCCATCACAAAGGCATGAAATTACTTATAACAAAAGATAGAGCTATATTTTTCACCACTCCCTTAAATTTTTATATTATTGATACATGTGCAAATGACATGGGAATAATTTAATTCTCTACTCCTTAGGGTATATTTGAATTGGTAGATAGGGATATTTAGAGTGTATTTAATGGCTCAATTGATTTGTTAGTTAAATTTTCTAATAATGGGCAAGGGTCCATTGAATTAAAGTTGGGAATGATTGTTTTATTATCATGAAAAATTCAGTGATAATAATCTATGCAACATTGTTTCAATCTTAAATTAACTGAAATTACTAATATAGTCCCTAGTCTTGGAAATATAGAAAAAGTCAAATGATAGTTTTAGAATTTCTTATTATAATGTGGCTTTATATAACTAACCAAACATGTGTTATTAAGGACTATAAATAGCATATTATCAATTCAAACACCACAAGTAAAAATTAAAAACCAAAAGTATTACTACACAAAATGATTATACTCATGTCTAAATTAAAAATAAACTTCAATTCAATTATTCAAATCACTATGCCCTTAAAAATGAAAATCCTCCCTAACAAACTTAAGATATTTATGTTAAGAATCGTGTCAATTTTAATGATTATTTTATTATAAAAATGATGGTAATTGATAACATTTGAAGCAATTTAACGCACCCTTTGAAACTTTAATATATTTTTGGTTACTATCGTATTCGTATGGTATTCCATCTGTCGAAATGATATAAATGATGCACATGAATCATAAAATGCGACAAAACACTCTAATCAAATCCTACTACAGTACAAAGAAAAAATAAAGAAAAAATAAAGAAAAAATAAACGTATCATCTTTTGTCTCGACAAATCATTTTTGTGATAGTGTGCTGTCTATCCATCTAAAAATTCACAACACATAATCACATGGTTTACTATTTTAAATTTAATTTCTATATCAAGTCATCCAGCTTGAACAAACCTGTAAATTTTATCGACTTGATGAATCACCACTATCTAGAATCACCCCTCCCAATCCCTTATATATATTGCTTCTCAGTTGTCAATTTGTCATTGCCTCATGCAACTATTCACATTCTGCTTAAAGATTGAATTTTTACTCTGTTGAACGGCAAAGAAACATGTCAAACCAAGCTGAAGATTCGTCGGAATACTTGTTGGATGATATTGATGACGCTGAAGAGAATGACAACAAGTTTGATGCCGGGAGCTGCAGCGATGTAGACGATGCCGATGGTGATGCTGATGTCAAAAGTTCTTCGCCCTTCACTTCTCAGCAATGGCCTCGAAGTTATATGTGAGTTAGGGCTACAATTAGTTTTAGTTACTGAAATTTTAGCTTCTTGATTTTCCATATTAGCAATATTTGGTTGATTCTCGTGAATGTGAGGCAGTTGATTTAAGATGTATTTTGAACTTTTAAGCACAAACTAGTGATTGGTCCTCTGTATTGCATGTTCTCCTAATTTGATAGGTATGTGTATTTTGCAATCTTCAATAACTCGATTACATTTCCGGTTAAGAATTTGATTGAATGTGTTATTCTGTTTATCCGAGTTGTGTTGCTTTGTGAAAATTCACTGCCCTTTATATAATAGGCTGACTTGAGGTCTAAAGGAATGATTTGGGTTACTGCAACTATAATGTGGATAATGGATGAAGGGTTTTGCTTGTTTTTGGCCCCATTGCTTACTAATAAGCAACTGACTTGCCAGTGTAATAGCTGCCCTTCTTCTTCTTTATTTGATTTTTTGATTGTTTTGTGTGTGTGTGTGTGTGTGTGTGCAGGGAGACAGCTGACGCTTACTCAATTTCCGTATCCCCAAGTTTTGGCACCTTGAAGCATCGTTCGAGCTCTAGATATTCGTTTTCTGAAGTGAACAACAATGACTTCATGCAGTCTGATGCAAGAAGAAGTTTGCTATCAAAAGAAGAATCAGTTGATGAGAAATACGACCCAGAGAGCATCTCTGTGGCAGGGTTATCATTGTCACAAAGGGCTTCATTGTACGAGCAACTTACTGGAGAGCTTCCGATCGGTCGGGGGTGCAGCTTTTCTCAGACTATCTTTAATGGTAGGAAATATGATCAAGCATGGAGTAGAACATTAGCAGCTATTTTGTTGATTTGTGATATCTCCTGAAGAAACTACAGTTTCTTGGGTGTATACTAAAAGAAATTGTACCATTTTTTCATAATAATGAATGATTTCTAGATATTATAGCTGACATTTTGAAGTTTGATAGAAACTCACAAGATTGGCCTTACTTTTTATTTCTTTCCCTTCATTGTTCGACTTTGGTGTGTGAAGCTCTCTTAAGCAGTTACTGATGCTGTTCTGGTGCAGGGGTAAATGTTCTGGCTGGGGTTGGACTACTCTCGACTCCGTACACAGTGAGAGAAGCCGGCTGGAGTAGCTTGCTAGTCCTGGCCCTCTTTGCTGTTATCTGTTGTTATACAGCTTCTCTTATGAGATGCTGCTTTGAGAGCAGGGAAGGCATCATAAGTTACCCAGATATCGGAGAAGCAGCATTTGGCAAATATGGGCGGCTTTTCATCTCGGTACTTCACATATATTACATTACACATCATCTATAACAACTCTTGTTATGCTAGAATATTGCTTTTTGATCAATCATTTCATGTGATTATCGATAAAGATTCTTCTTCCCTGTTTGATGCATATTCCTTCAACACCACAAGACTTAACCATTTTGAGCAGCAATGGAGTTGATCTCTAACTTCAACATCTCTTCTTGATCTATATTGTTAATCCAATCTTTTTCTTATTGCTTCTGTAAAATTTCTTCTTACATACGTATATAATGATTTATAGTGCTAAATGATATTATTAGTAATGAAATTTAATTCTTTCTAGGAGGTTTAATATATATAAGCCTCAACCAGTTGATACTTACGCCTCATATGCATCTTAATGCAGATCGTGCTGTATGCTGAACTATATGTAAGTCAAGCGTAATCAAATTCTATGTTCAATGCTATCCGTTTTTATCTGGCAAAGCATATTCCTTTAACTATTTCCCCGTAACTGCAGTCATATTGTATAGAGTTTATCATTTTAGAAGGAGACAACATAACCAGCATATTTCCTGGAGCAAGTTTGCAGTTGGGAAGCCTTAATCTCGACTCAGTTCACTTGTTTGGTATTGTTTCAGCTCTTATCGTTCTGCCAACTGTTTGGTTGAGGGATCTTCGAGTGATATCAGTTCTTTCAGGTGCCAAATGATTTCTGATTCATTGTCTACCGTTGTTTATGACTTATGAGAATCCATTAATATTTCTTGTTTTTGTGTAGCTTGTGGTGTTCTTGCAACTGTAGTCATTGTTGTCTGCTTGGTTTTCCTTGGAAGTTTTGGTGGTATTGGCTTTGATCATACTGGAGAACTGGTGAATTTGAAAGGGATCCCGTTTGCAATTGGTGTGTATGGATTCTGCTACTCGGGGCACTCCGTATTCCCAAATATATATCAATCAATGGCTGACAAAACAAAGTTCACAAAAGCACTAATAATATGGTAGACATATTCTGACCTTTTCAAACCTTGCAAATTCAGTAGTATTTCTATGAACTGACCCTGTTTCTCTTTGTCGTGCAGCTTTCTGATATGCTTTCTGCTATACGGTGGTGTTGCTGTTGTGGGTTATCTTATGTTCGGACAGAGCACACTGTCTCAGATAACTCTCAACATGCCACCTGATTCAATCCTTTCAAAAATTGCAATATGGACAACGGTAGATATCTAGATTTTGCATTTTGTCTTAGTTAATGACTATGAAAATTTGGTCAAGTTACTTATACAAATCTGGTCTATTCTTTGCAGATCATAAACCCTTTTACCAAATATCCTTTGATTTTTATTTATTTTATCATTTAAACATGGCAATATTCGAATTGATTTAAAATCCTGTTGGCTTCCTTAATACTGTGCACATACGCCTTGTTGATGAATCCTTTGGCGAGAGGCATAGAGGAGCTGCTTCCCCCGAGGATCTCTGACAGTTACTGGTTCTATATTCTTCTGAGAACAGTACTCGTCCTCTCCACTGTTTGCTTCGCCTTCGTTCTTCCTTTCTTTGGTATGCAATACAAAGATCTGATTATATTTTTTTAGAACTGCAATTTTTGAAAAAAATTTGGTCATAAGGATTAAGGGTCCATGATGTTCACATGTTGATGATCAAACTTATTTGATGGTTTTGACAACATTCAGAATATGGATTGAAGTTTTGGTTTGTTCTTACAATCTGCAGGTCTTGTGATGGCTTTAATTGGCTCTCTCCTCAGCATACTTGTGGTGAGTGTTGTATTTTAAACCTTAATAATAAAATCATTCATCCTTAGCGATTCCATAATAATAAAATCATTCATCCTTTTAGCGATTCCATAATTTGTGACGTCTTCTATGCTTTATATTTCTCACAACATTAATACTACTTCGTATCGATCTTCATGGATCATCAATCAAGATGGCCTAGAATGATGACATAATGCTTGTGTCTTTATCTCCACTTGGAAAGCATGATGATAGAAAAATAAGAAGGTTTTAGGTAATGATGTAAACATGTTTGTGTTGGCACAAGCATTAGTGCAACACTACATTACACTTGTTATAGTTTAGTTTAGTTGTTTGGTTAAAGTAATTACACTACTTTTTGCAGGCGGTTATAATGCCAGCTTTATGCTTCGTGAAAATAATGGGGAAGAAAGCGACGAGAGCACAGGTGATAACGAGCTTGAGCATAGTGGTATTCGGTGTGATAAGTGCAACTCTTGGGACATATTCTTCTCTAGCAGGAATTGCAGATAATTATTAATTGAAGCTTGCTTGCTGCCCAGATGCATTATACTAGTATTTTAGTAGTTTCTTGTCACAATCCCATTGAGGATTGACTTTGGTATACTAGTTTGAGATAATAATTTTCACAAGCACATATAATGCTGTGTATTTTTACAAGCACATATAGTGCCGTGTTGCATCAAGAACAGAGATAGATGGGGGCCTATGGTGTGATTTTTGCAGCACACACAGACATATATATGCACTAATAAATGTTTACTTATGTAGATGACAATTGCAATGAAAATGAATTATGGTTCACAAATTCTGGTAAATCTATAAGGTAAAGATGATTATGTTCGTGAACAATTTTTAAATTAATGAAAATCAACTCAAACAAGAATTACTGCTAAGAATATGACAGACTTTATGAGATGGACGAAAATAAAAATATAAGAGAATTTTAATAAAGTAAAGCAGAATTGACAGATGATCTGATACTTTCCGTAATTCCCTAAAATCACAATTTTAGATGGCATTACAGATCTCTAATATTCAAATTAATGAATTGTAAAGTTCAAATTGATTAGAATTAAAAAATTCAAAATTTTTAAATTATGATATAATATAAAATTATTTCAAAATTCTAAATTGTATATACTCCTACATATGAAGAAAACTAAAAATTGAAAAGATAAAAAAATTTAGAACATACGAACATTTGAAATAAAATCTTTTTATTATAGGAGTACATAAAAATATTAGGTTTAAATAAAAAAGAATTAATATTTATCTAAAACATTATCTGAAATAATATTAAAATTAAATTTCGTATCTGTATAATTTATAAATAAAATTATACACTTAAATATTTTAATGTGTTCCATATGAATTGATACTTTGGAGATCGAGAGGGCAGCATTGTGAATTTGATGAATATGGAGTGAAGGAGGAGTAAATTTTAAAGGGTAACGCAGCCACTATTTAACCGACCTTCCAAAAACGATTGCACCAAAATTGACTGCGGATTTGCAAATTCTTTACCCCTAAAACATGCTCCGATTTTCTCGTTGCGCTCCCACCATTCAAAGATTTTAATTTTTCTCTTCCGTTCCCGAGAAATTGAGGGATTCCTTCTTTGCAAATGGATACTTCGTTTTCGTAAATCCGAAAGCCATATTCTGATTTCTATATATATAGCCTAGATTTCTGTTCCATTTTTGGGATAAATGTCTGAATTGGTAGCGCGGACTGGACGGCAGCAGCAGCGCTACGAGGGTGGTTACCGCCTCATTGCTGGGTAATTTTGTTATTCTTGTTCATTTTTGTGGCGTATCGACGTCTACATGCATGTGTGTTTATTGATGTGCTTTTGGTTGCATGAGGAATTTAGTTTGATTTAGGGTACCGTGGGGAATTTAAAGCTCGTTTTTTTTGGTGTTGTTTGGATACGTGTAGGTGTTTGGAATGTGGTTGATAGGAATTTTAGAGTTTGAGGTTCATTTGGTAGTCATGGGGGTTTGGGTTTGTGGGCTTTGTTTAATTAGGAGAATCCAACGGAAAATTTGGATATTTTTTCTGCGGATTTGTAATGGTGTATGCTTGTTCGAGTGAGCAGAATTTGTTATTGATATTATTGTTGAGGAAGAAAGGCACAAAAAATTGGTGTGATATTCATTCTTTCTGTACCTTTTGTTAGATAAGAGTGGTTGAATTGAGTTCATGTTAGTGTAGAGAAAGTGGTGCAGTTCCAAGACAGGGAAGATAAAATTTAGGTTTCTCTAGTTTATATGAAAATAGAAGTTATGATTACTTCAATGTGATGTGCTTGTTTTCACTTATTTATAGATGCCTTCTTGTATGCCAGTGAAGGTATAGGAATCTCCAGTTGATTCATCATTTCTGATAACTTGATTTGTATAATCAATCATACATCATCTGTTTTAATTAGTAAGATTGCTTTCCAGGTGTATTCCCTTCAAATTCAGGAATTCAGAAGATGGTGATAATTCACCTGAGAAGGTAGTAGAGGTGCTGATGATCAATTCAACTAGTGGACCTGGTCTTTTGTTTCCAAAGGTGAGACTTGTCGCATATGCATTTTCAGATAAGTGGAAGTACATCAACCAAGCAGTCTGTAGATCATCTTTATCTAATCTAACAAAATGTAAAGTTTTAACTGTACTGTTACTGAAAATTTTAGTTGGTATTGTCTGTCATTTCACTTGAAGCATTCTTGTAAGCATCTCCATACTCTGTGTTGTTGAAAATATGTTATTAGTATTAGTAGATAATTAGACAATCTGGAGTTGGCATAAGAGAGACTGCTGCGGCCCTTTTTCGGACTTGAACCTTAGGGTTGTGTAAAGAGTTGCGCAGCACTGACTTGTGAAATGTGGATGAGAATGATGCAAGGAGACTTGTAACTATTCACATGTTTCCTTTTCCCCTTCTCTTTTGTAATCCTTTTGAATTTATATTTCTCTAGTTGTTTTGAGCTTTGTGGTGTATATCATGGATGAGCTTTTTGATGAGTTAATATTTGTTTTTATACTCTTCCTCAATTCAAATGAACTATAGCATTTTCGGTTTTGCATGTGGTCTTGGCTGTCGCATCTGATTTCGGACTGGTTAGAGCACATTTCAATCCCTTGACCCATAGTAGATGTACTTCATTTCACTTTATCTCTTCCAGCATGTGATGGTACTAGCAAATTTTTTTGGATTTTTTTTCAAGTTCACACTATGCACTGATTATTTTCTACAGTCCTAGTACATCAGACTGAGAATGGTTAATTGAATAGATGAAATACTTGTCATGTCGTCATCCAAGGAAACCATGGATCCTGTAGCATAATTGAAGTTAATTATGGATCCTGTGGATCTTTTGTGTACTTTCTCTTGTATGCTTGACACCACACTTTCTTGCATGTCGGTGTTGATCTTTTTCCTAGGGTGGATGGGAGAATGATGAGACGTCTGAGGAGGCAGCAGAAAGGGAAGCCATGGAAGAGGCTGGAGTAAGAGGCGATTTAGTGGTAAGAAAGAACACTTCTCCTTCTTTTTGCTTAGGTTCAGTTTTGCTGCTTAGTGGTTTATCTTACCTACCTCGTTTCATGGAGGTATTAAATCGACATCGTTTGTAACGCAACACATTATATGATATACTTCTTTATCCATACCAAACATGAATAATCATTTTATTGCCATTAATTCATCTTATCCAAGTGAATCATAAATCAAGAGACACGTGTATTTTCCAAAAGGTTTCACCAGTCTTTTCTGGACACTCCCCATATCTATCTGACTAAGAAATCTGGACCCTCCCTTTTGGCTGCGATTTATGTTGATGTGAATTTGTTGATCATATGTAACATATGCCAAAGCTCATGTTCTAGTCAAATAATCAGGTGCTAGTTTATGTTATAAGGTAGTACAATAGTACTAATTATTGAGGCTAGTATACTTCATGCTTGGGTGAACATCAAAACCTGTAACTCATTTAAAATTAATTTGATTCTTTTGTCACCAGCATTATCTGGGATGCTATCCTTTCAAGAGCAAAACCCTCCAAGACGCGTGTAGCCCGCAAGGTTTATGCAGAGCTGCCATGTATGCTTTGCATGTGAAGGAGGAACTCGAGTTTTGGCCAGAGAAAAGCCACCGGGAAAGAAGATGGCTGAGCATCCCTGAAGCCACTGGATGCTGCAGACATGTCTGGATGAGAGAGGCTCTCGAAGAAGGTTTCTCAAAGTGGTATGCCAATGGTATGATCAGTACTTTACCTAGCAAGGACTCTCCATCGGATTAGCATCGAATTTTCTTGTATGGTACCACAAAACTGATTTTGGTGCCAGTTTCATTTTAGTCTCAATATTCCCTTTTTTTATATGTAGCGTTGTTTCTCAATGAGAGCGATAAGCTAATCATTTTGGAGAACCTTCGTTGAGTTCGTCTACATTTTGAAAGAGTTGGAAAAGATGCATAGTTTTTGACGGAATCTCCTGCTTTTTAGCTCTTCTGCAAATTGCTATGTGCAGATATCATATTCATCGTACAACAATTGTATATTTATACACCAATACATGCAATCAAAATGCGTTTTTTTATCTAGGTTGTATTTGGTTTTTCTTTTTCTTTTTTTCTTTCTTTTTTTTTTTTTATATATTTAGTTGAGCAAATTCAGTGATTGCACAACATATTAACAAGTTAGAATCCTTTGATAATTAATGGGCAAGCTTTTAGAGCCTTCGCAGTAGGGGGAGCCGATTGGCCGCCCTTCGATCAGCTCCTACTGCAGACGGAGAGCCGATCATCAGTGGTTGCAAGAGGAGTGGGCATAGCCGGAGAGAGATCAGCGTCATATTGTGTGCACCAATCTCATTTCAATTTATTTATTTATTATTATTTTTAAATGTTTTTCTATGTTTTTATTTATTTATTTGATTTTTGTTATTTTATATTTGTTTAACAATTACAATGATTATAAAGATAGTGAGATAGGCTGCTCCGCCTCTCATGCCCCCGACTGATTCTACCATAGGCCGGTAGAATCAGTCGGGGGCATGAGAGGCGGTGGTTTATCCTGCGGCGGATGTCAGCGGTCGGCTCATGGAAAAACTTCATATGGGTTCGATGTACTTTTATCTTCAACCAGCGGCCCAGCATTCAACGCGGGCTATATTCTATTCGTAATAATAGAAGAATTATGTTCTTAAGAACAAAGAGAAGCAGATTTATTCTATACTCGATAAGTACCAATATGCAATGGTGGATTGATACCATTTTCTATGAGTAAAAGTGTCCATCCTTCATTTATCATTAGAAGGATCTATTCGTAAAAATTTTCTTCAATTAGGCAAATGAAAGAAAAAAAACTTAGGCATTCTTTTAGCCCTTTCGTTCTGAATCAAATCTCCCCAAGTAGGATTCGAACCTACGACCAATCGGTTAACAGCCGACCGCTCTACCACTGAGCTACTGAGGAACAACAGGAGATTAGATCTCATATAGTTCAATTTTCGAAACCCGTTGGAAGGAGCAGTGCAAGAGAAATCGTAGAGAAATGATCGAATCTTCAGACGCCCCGAAAATACTATGAGGTGCTCGGAAATGGTCGAAGTCGTTGAATAGGAGGATCACTATGGTACGAGGAAATTGGGGATATGTTGTGAGATGGGTTTTGACTTTTGTAAATGCTCTCCCTCATTGTAACTATAAGAGTGACCTTTCTGTTTTGCTATTCGATTTTTACCAAAAACTGAATCACACAAAAAATCAATCTTTAAAAAAAATGAATCAAACAAAAAATCGAATGCCATTGAATCTAAAAGATGATATTTTGCACTACTTTTGTCTAAAGTTAGTTGAGCGTATTCTTTTTTTTGGATTGTCCCAAAATAGTTGGGTTATTTTTTTATTTGGCAAAAACTTTTTCATATCTCACATATATTTTATTCACTCTTTATCTCTCTTACTTTACTCTCTCCATTTTACTACCTCCGTCCACCAAAATTTGTCTCATTTTTTCATTTCTGTCCGTCCCCCAAAATTTGTCCCATTTCACTTTTACCATTTTTGGTAGTGGACCTCATATTTCACTAATTCATTTCTACTCACATTTTATTATAAAACCAATATATAAAAATAGTACCCATAATCCACTAACTTTTTCAACTCACTTACCATTACATTTCTTAAAACTCATGCCGGATCAAAGTAGGACAAATTTTGGTGGACAGAGGTGGTAACTTTTAACACATCAATTTAATAAATCCTGCTCCCAAAAAATGCCTCAACTAGGATGGAGGGAGTATATAAATGTGATAATTAAAAAATTACCCCTCTATCTCAAAAATATAAACTTTGAAAATTGGATGAGTTTTAATGCAAAATTGGTAAAATAATAGAGATACAAAGAAAATTATGTGTTGGAAAATGAGTTCCATCTAAATAAAGAAAAAGATAAATAGAAAAAATTATATTTTTAGGGGACGGCCAAAAATAATGAAAAAGTTTCTATTCTTGGGCGAGGGAAGGAATGAGTATAATTTAACGACCGATTAGATCAACTGAGTACTGTACAACTAATAGTTGTTTATCGACTTAAATAAAACAAATAAATTCACCGTGATATTTCATCTTCTCCATCTCTATTTAATTAAGTTTATTTTTGTGCGCTGAGCTGAGTGAGTCCTGAGTGGGTTGAGGCAAAATGCGTGCGATAACCAACTGTTCCTTCCTTATCCATTACCGCCACCCCTCCGCCGCCGCCGCCTTCCTCCGCTCTCTTCGCCACCCTCTGCCCCTGGACGCTCCATCTTTTTTCAAAAACAAAGCTCTCTCCACTTCCGCCTCCTACTCTGAACTAGATAATGCCCGAACCGGTCGATCCAGCTCTCTCACCTCCCATCCGCCTTCTTCTGATGTCACGCAGAAAATCGACGTTAATCCGCCCAAGGGAACTCGAGATTTCCCTCCTGAAGAAATGCGGATGCGCACTTGGCTGTTTCAGAATTTCAGGGAGGTCATTTTCCAAAATTACCAAAACTAAGATATTTGATTTACTCTGCTATGCACTGTTTGGACGAAATTAACAACTTGGGATAACTTTACCTGAAGATATTGTTAATGCGATTTCTCAATTATGCAATAGGGAAGGATTTTGAGTTATTATATTAAAGGATGTAGTCTCAAATGTGCGAGGATTGTTGAATATTTTAGGTATCGCAGTTATTCGGTTTTGAAGAGGTTGATTTTCCCGTGCTCGAGTCGGAGGCACTGTTTGTGAGAAAAGCTGGGGAGGAAATCAAGGACCAGGTTCTTCTCGTTTTAGTTTCATGATATATTGATTAATATGCTGTTTTCTTTCCGTGAAGTCAATCGACTCAATAAGTAGTATTTCATTTTTTATGTCGAATTAAAAGGCAATAAGCTGATGTGTGATAATGATCTTCTATCTTTAATCAAACACACACCTCTCCCTTCATGAAGTGTCCATGTGCATTGCTATAAAGAAATTTCTGGTGTAGATTGACTGATTTTGAATTGTTAGTGCCCCCTGATTTGTGGGCCGCTCCCCCCCATCTCCTCACGCTCTGGATTCATACCTAATCACTCTGGTGCGTCGACAAAAATGATTGATAGCTATGTGGCACTGCACATGACATGACAGGAGGGCTCTTTCTCCGTTTACATTGCTATTTTTGAAGCCTGTCTAGCCCAAACACATGACATTCCTGGTCATCAACATGTAGGATTTTTCTATGTGTATTAAAGCCTAGCATTCACTTGCAACTTAAGAATCTGAGCATCATGAGTTATGCCTCTGCACAAATGGACAAGCTGATTGTTCACTTGTTCTTGCTATGCCCCGAAGCCAATTGCACGTCTTCAAGTTCCATTGTCCAGGACTGTACCAACCTGCAACGATGCTACGCCATACTCCAAACCACCGTCTTCTCCGGAGGCCCTACTCTCTCTCTCTCTCTCTCTCTATCTTTGTTAGCTTCTTAAGTGCCATACTCATCTTTGCCCCCTGCACCTGTCATTTAATGCCGTAACAAATGGGGAATACAAGTGTAATCAGGCATCCAACACCTGTTTCCTCTGTAGCCTTAAGTACAGCCTCACTTACCGTTGTCCCTCAATTTTGCAAGTTATGGTAAATTGTTCGGATGCCTTCACAGTTGATGACAACCTGTTTCCAGCCAGCCCGCGTCACAAGATTACGTTAACGGTGAGAGTGACGTCTTGCCATGGGTGGTTCCGCGTCCACCATGAGGACAAGGCTGTTTCTACCCCTGGAGCAGGTTATAACGATCAGCTGTGGTGTCATCCTTATCTTTAGTTGTTGGTTATTATGTTACGAGTAGGAGTCCTTTGTTTAGTAGATTTTGTTGCTTATCTTTAGATTTTTGTGTTTATCTTTATTCTTTAGTCTCTAGTATTGTAGCAGGAATAGAAGTCTTTAGGTTCAATAACCTTTGAGGTTAGAAAGGGGGAGGTTGTGTTTTTGAAGTAGCTTGTATTGGCATAGGTGAATGCCTTACAAGTGGAGTTGGCATTCTTGTTCAGATCAATTTCATTCGTCTTGCACTCATTTATTCGAGTAATTTTCGTGTGTGGTTTGTTCAAATAGTTTGTGCTCTTATTTGCGGTCATTTTTTGCCAACACTTAGTGTGCATTCGGTCAGAGCCAATAACAATGTGTAACTAGACATGGGTTATCGGCAACTTCAATCATGGAATGGGAGACGTGATTGCGGTAAGAGTCGTGCGATGATGATCTTACCTGGGGTGGTTTTAAAGTTTTTCTGAAATAAAATTTTGTTAGAAACCTGAAATGCACTATAAAGACTTAAAAATCTCAAGATGACATTTTTATGACAGAGTTCGTAATTTTTTCACCAGGTTACTTACAATATTCTTTCTTCTTGTATGGATGAAGCTTTATTGCTTTGAGGATCGGGGCAATCGTAGAGTAGCTTTAAGACCAGAACTCACTCCTTCTCTAGCGAGACTAGTGCTACAGAAAGGGTAAGTTTTTGACATCTTATATCTCATCTTTCACTATATTTGGTAACTTAAGGACCACTGTGGTTCTTTTTCCAAAAATATTTGAATGTGCTGGAGATAGTTAATATTTTTTTGATAATTCTTGTATCCAGCCTCAGGTACATATGCCAGATTTTGATCTCCATATTTTTCTCTCTGTCCAGAAAATCAGTATCCCTTCCGCTAAAATGGTTTGCCATTGGACAGTGCTGGCGATATGAGCGAATGACCAGGGGACGCCGTCGTGAGCATTACCAATGGAACATGGATATTATTGGTGTACCTAATGTTACAGTAAGTTAACTAATTATCTCATAGCTTTTTGTGGTTACCACATTCCTTTGAGTAGATCCACATAAAGGCTATGTAGAACCTAGGGCCATCTAAGCGTGCAGATTATTTGCTCTGTCACTTACTACCTGTAAGGGAGTTATCTATTTTTCTGAAATTGTACCCTGCCTAGTCTACCAAGACTAATTTTCATCTTAGTTTTCTCAATTATATTGAATTGAGGCAGTTTTATTTTTGAACTTTAAACACGTTATCTAGTCTGGAAATACTTGGAATTGTGTGTATACGGATTCTAATTTACTTAGCTGTTATGAGTCAGCATAAGAGGTTTTTTTCTGGTCATTTTCTGAACATGATTGTGACCTTGAAGGAGGACAGTTTCTCGAGCAAACTTGGCTGTGCATGAATATTTGAATCTTCACGATCAATAATTAAAACAAGACTGATTTCAAACTATGGTAACCTGAATATGAGATGTGCAGTATCACTATCTTCTATTTTGTCGCATATCTAGGTTCTCAGTGCCATTCAATCCCAAGTCAGAGCTCTATGATTAAAAAATAGTATATTGTTTCTGATGATCCATGCACTATCAGGCTGAGGCAGAGCTGATTTCTTCCATTGTTACCTTTTTCAAACGCATTGGAATTACAGCATCAGATGTTGGGTTTAAAGTTTCAAGTCGGAAGGTATGAAGGTAGATGTTTTTTCATTTAGATGTATACTCGGAGTCCAGGATATTGAAAATTAGAATTTATATGATTCATTTTCCCCTTTCCCTTTTTGTTTTTGGTTGGGTTCGGGAGGGGAGGCATTGCTATGAAGGTTTATTTAATGAAAACTAAATCACTTACCATTTAGTTCAAAGTTTGTGATTCAGACTTCAGACATTAAGTGAAAACCTTTCTACCTACCAGAGTGGGGTATATCATTACCAATAGAAATTTTGTTCAGTTCTTTTTTTTTTTTTTGTGCAGTGATGGTTTGCCTTAATATATTGTTATTCTTGCTTTTTTGCAGGTTTTGCAAGAAGTGCTCCAACGCTACTCAGTACCAGATAGCTTATTTGGTAGGGTTTGTGTAACAATAGACAAGGTCAGTTTGATAATGAAATGGTCATGTGTATATGCACACACATTTAATAATTTTACATAAACACTTTTTGCATCTTATTTCCATCCATCTTTCTCATGCTGAGTTTAATATTATATTCTCTGACCTGTCTTGTTACGCTTTTATTTGGTTGTTTTTTATTTTTAACAGTTGGAGAAGATTCCCATTGATGACATCAAGAATGAGCTCAGGGCTGCCGAGTTATCAGAGCAGGCGGTTGAAGAGCTACTACAAATCCTTACAGTGAAATCCTTGGAAGAGTTGGAAGGTAGTATGTTAGACATAATGTGAATTTTTGTTTTGCGTTGGCATCATAGAAATTGAGATTGACATTTGATCATCCTATTTTGAGGCTGCTATGAAAAGAGGAAAGGGGCTAACTTATATTAAGTTAGGAGGGCTGGATATGTAGAAGCTGGGTAGACCAGTGCAATTATGGTTTATTTCTTCTGTATTTTGATATCTTGTCAGACTTCTGATATTGACTGAAGTTACAAAAAGTTATTTGTCAACTTTGGGACTGACAGACGAGATAAAACTGTTAAAACTGAGACATTTTTATTTTCCGATGTATATGAAGAAATTGCAATGTTAATGTTTTGTTTGCTTATGCATCATTACAGAGAAACTAGGCACTTCATTTGATGCTCTTACTGAGTTAAAGCAACTATTCTCACTTGCTGAAAAGTACGGTTATTCCGAGTGGATCCAATTTGATGCATCAATTGTCCGTGGCCTAGCCTACTACACTGGAATTGTTTTTGAGGTATAGATAGATTATAGTAAATCTGTTAAGCAGATCTTTATATGTTTTAATGGCTTACTTGATTACTATATATAGTTGGAACTTGTCAAAATAATGACACCCTCGACTTATTAAAGTCATCTAAGGGTAAGGCCATAAATGTTATACTATGAAGTAGAGATAATGTAATATAGCAGCTCTGGATTTAAGATGTGAAACAAGTTAAATTGAAGTGATCTGTGATCCCAGTGAAAACTATGTTAGCTTTCTTCCACATATGAATCTACCATCTGAGCCTTTTCTAAGTATGACTCTTATAGGTTAGAGGGAAGTTGCAGTCTCTAAACAATATACCTCATACTGGTAGGTAGGAAGCATATTTGTGAATTGTGATACTTTTCCACTGCAGGTTTTATAATAACTACCACCACTAACCAGAGTTAAAGCATAGAGGTCAGCTTGATAAGTAGTGGCTTGAACAAGTGCGGAATTTTAGTATGAACCATGGCCATCTAGGTTCTAGTCTTGTATGAATGGCACATGTTCAACACATTATTTTGTCTTAATAATATAGCCATATAATTATCCACTCACCACCCTTTCTTTCATTTGCAACCCTCTTCCTCTCCTGCACATTAATGATGCACTGAGAGCACATCTATGATCTATTAGCTTGAGTATATCGGACCTTTTGTACAAGAGAATCTATAACTCTTTTGCTTTCAACTGATACCATGGTTCTCTTTACAGGGATTTGATCGAGAAGGAAAGCTGAGAGCTATTTGTGGCGGTGGACGATATGACAGACTACTGTCCACTTTTGGAGGTGAAGATGTCCCAGCCTGTGGGTTTGGATTTGGGGATGCAGTTATTATAGAAGTGAGTACAATTTATTCCATCTCCTCTTGCAGATTAGGCTTTTTGGCATCAGCATTCAACTGCCACAATACAACTCCATTCCCTTAAATCAACCTTTCTTCTACAACCATCTAAAGCATCTTTCTTGATTTTTTGATCCCCACCCAACTTCATATTCCTTACAGCTGCTAAAAGATAGAGGACTTCTTCCAGAACTTAGCCCCCAGGTACAGAATGTTGTCTGCTCGTTGGGTCAGGATCTACAGGGCGCAGCTTCTCTTGTTGCTGCTAGACTCAGGGAAAAGGGCCAAACTGTCGACTTGGTTTTAGAGAACAAACCACTTAAATGGTAAGTGTATTTTTTGTCCGAGCATCTGATAAATCAAAAGAAAAAAATCTTCGAATGTTTATACCCTCATATGGTATACACCAAAAGCTGTTTCAGATATCCCATGTTCTTTCAGTCTTAGTTCTTGACTCTAATATGACAGGGCGTTTAAAAGAGCAGCAAGAGTGAATGCCCAGAGACTAATAATAGTGGGGAGTTCTGAGTGGGAAAAAGGCATGGTTGGTGTCAAAGTTCTTTCATCTGGTGAACAGTATGAGATCAGAATTGATGAACTAGAATGACAGTTGTAGATTTTAATATATATTTTCTGGAAATAGGTTTAACATCATTATTACTACTCATTTTTCTTTTCCTTTTTTAATGCTAATACTTTTAGTGGCCTATTCAGTAATAGCCATTACAGTTCACCTTTTTTCAACATTACTTTCTTGATCTATTTTCAGTGTGCATAATAAACTGAAAGTCAGATATTCCCGCTGTTAAAATACTATACATCCGTCACGAATGTAGATATCATGGTAGAACTGTAGGAGATGTTGTTTTGTGTGTTAAGTAGTGAAAGTAAATATATATTTTTTATATGTTGTGTGAGAATTTTATTTATAGAAAGAAAATGTGACATGCTCTGTGGGATAAACTAAAATAGAAAGTGTAATATCTACCTTTGGATGATGGATCAATGGATGTTCATTCGTGCAAATTTGTGTTCTATGGGTGGACTTCACAAAAGATATATCCACTTTGTCCGCCAATGCTTGTCTTGTTTTTTTTTTTTTCAATTCGTATGCAAATATATGTCTCATTTACTTTTTGTTACTTTTAGTAAGACCTCATATTTCAATCATATTTTATATCAAAATCAATATATAAAAGTAGGATTTACGTTGTATAAATTTTTGTCATCAATTTTTCTTTATATTATTTCTTAAAATTCGAGTTATTAACTTAAGTATTGGCAGATGGACGATGTATTTGTTAAATAAAGAAGGGGGTTATTGAGGAAACACTTCAAAGATATTTTCCACAACCTTTCCTAATCCAGCAAGAGAGAGTGTATTTTTTGTTGACCTTGTTTTTCAGTAGTGGAGTACTTTTTTTTCTTCTTTTGTTCTTCATCTTAATAACCACAATGCAAAGCCCAATGCAAAAAAAAAATCGGCCTAATTTTAGCCCATTAAGTATCCAATTTATAAATTAAAGTTGATTTAGTTATCTTTCTATTTAATTCAAATTAAGTGATTTAATTAAAATTAATATATGATCTTTTAAATTCCCACGAAATTCTGAATATTAGAATTACTTTCTCAAATTTTCAAGATATAATAAAATGTTTTTTACTTATTCAAAACATTTTCTCAAATTAGAGCTCCCGAGGTGGAAAGATGCCATTCTCCTAAAAAGTAAACAGGCTCGCACGTGCCGCAGGATTCCTTCACACGTGCGAAGGTTCTATAAAAGTTCAAACGCGAGTGGAAATCGCATAGCGAAAAAGGAACAGGAATATTCAGCTTCCTTATTCGTTACCCCGCCAACACTCCTCGGCGAATCACCGGAATATCCCATCTCCGGCCCAAGGTACGGTGCATGCCTTTATTGCTAATTTCATTTTTCTAGGAATATTTATCATAGTTCAAGTTCATCAATGGATTGCTTTGTTCCACAGCCTTTTTTTCTGTTCGGAGGCGAATTTAGATGAGTTAGATTCTCTGTTAATCGTATTTATTTTGAATGATCATCTTCAGTTTGGATTCGGAGTTATAAAATGATGATTTATGCTGCCTTTTCTGTTTCGAAAATCGGAAAATGTAACTGTGTCGCGAAGTTGCTGATATTTAGTTAAATTGAACACCTTTATTGATACCTGAAGATTAAAGTTTCTGCACTAGCTCGACGAATAGTTTCTTTGATACGTTTGACGATAGTTATGTTTTTTTGTAACTGTGACTAAAGAGGTACTCCCTCCGTCCATGATTAAATGTCCCATATCTAACCGGCACGAATTTTAAGAAATTGTTTGACTTTTTAAAGTAAAGTGGGTAGAAAAAGTTAGTGTATTGGATTTATATAAAATGTGAGTGGATTGAATTAGTTGAATGCAGAGTCCGCTTACCAAATATAGTAAAAGTGAAATGAGACATTTATTGGTGAATGGAAAAGGAAAAATGGGATATTTAATGGCGGACGGAGGGACTATATGTTATCGTTGCTAAGAACCAGGGTCATCGAGATTTAATAGTAACGGTTAATTAGAGTAAATTAAGCACGATGGTTTATTTATTTCTGTATTTAGAGGTGGTGATCATAGAAAAAAAGTTAATGGCGAAGAAGTGTGATCCCTACATCCGGGATTACACCTGTGTGAGAGTGTCATATTTTTTTGTTAAGGTCTTTCTGCTTTTGTGACAGCTAAAACTATATGGTGTGAAGTGGCTGCTAGTTTTTTAAGAAGTTCTCATTTATTGTATTAGATGGACATTTGAAATCAGCACAAGTATATGACTTTAAAGTCTTTTATTTCTTCTCTCTAAATTCTCTGTCCATTTGGATAGGTGCAAGTGTTCGTGTTGGTATGCCGTACCTGGTGCGTGAGCATTTATTTATTGGCAACATTGGTGATGCTGCGGATGTTCTCCAGAAGGACTCTAATGAAATCACACATATACTGTCAGTTCTTAGTTCAGAATCCATTTCTTTCTTCTCGGAGTGGCGTAGTGGGATCTCAATTCCGTGCAAAGAAATCCGGAAGGTCTATGCTGGGGACTCAGGATCGGAGGATGTTCCACATGACATGTCAAAGTCTGCTTTATCACCAGATAAGCTGCTTTATTCACTGGAGTATGCTGGTAAGGATTTGAAGATTGTGAGGATGGCTGTACCTATAAGGGATATGGAAAGTGAAAATTTGCTGGACCATTTGGATGTGTGCTTGGATTTTATTGAAGATAGTAGGAAAGAAGGTTCAGTTCTTGTCCACTGCTTTGCAGGCGTATCAAGGAGGTGTGGAATATAATTTTGACTATGTCATGTCTCTAATTATACTAAACCTACTTAGGTGGTTTGTTGGTTTGCTCTATGGTTTTTAGACATCATAATATTAGTACTAACTTCCTTTCCTTGCACTAATAATTGCCTCTACATTATAATATTAAGCATGACTACAGAATTATTTTTTTGATAAAGCTAAAACTTCAGTAATTTTTTATTCTGATGAGAATGAAATACCAAAAAGGGTGGCTAAAAGCTTACAAAGATCGAAAAGATAATAGAGAACTGGAAAAGGCGGGCTTGGTCAAGTGCCTGATAAATTAGTTTATATCTAAAACTTTAATGAAAATTTTCCTCAGCTGTTCGTCTTTCTCATGTAGATGAAGAAGGTTCCATTATTTACCAACTTCCAAGTTTTTCAAGAACTCTATTAGCTATTTAATACTTAGCGAACACATGCCTAGCATAATTGTTTTCCTTTCCCCTCTCATGGAATGACTTCTTTATTTATATGTAGACTTGTAGTTGAACATTTATATGTCGACACACTGATTTATACAATATTTTTATTGACGGCCAGACTATCATGGTGTTAAGGTCAGACTTTTTAATTGAATTATGCGTGTACCCGGTGTTGGCTTATTTACATCTTCTTGTTATCACTCTACTAATTGTCATGCAAAATATTAAAATTAGTATTCATTGCAGTGCAGCAATAATTACAGCATACCTGATGAAATGTGAACAGCTACCATTAGAAGGTTTGGAGCTGTCCTTTTATTGTTGTTTAAAGTGCATGCACATGCCATTTTACTAAATATATTTTTGATTTATTTGTAATTAAGCATTTTTGTGCTGCTACTATCAACTTAATTTATCTACTTTTGTTTTTGTTTTATTTTGAATGTGTTAAAACTCTTTTTGGTTCTTCTTGTGATTATAAGATGCTATTGAATCCTTGAAGCAGAGCTGTGAATCAGTGGGCCCTAATGATGGTTTCTTGGAGCAGGTATTTATTTTCAAATCTGTGTTAGTTCATAATTATTAGTGCATTTTTAGGTTGTGCGTGTTACTCACCTGTCACCGTTGTCGCAGCTGAAAATGTTTGAACAAATGGGGTTTAAAGTTGATCGTGCAAGCTCCATATACAAGCGCTTTCGGTTAAAAATATTAGGTGAATATTTTTTCCTTGAATGATTTTGTTGTACCCCTTTTCACGTTTATTGTTTTATTTCTATAATTCTGATACCGTATTTCTTGATTTGCTTAATTAAACGAAGTATGAAATGTTCTAGAAAAATATTACGTGGTGGTTGTACTCATGTAGTAGCCAGCTGATCACAATTCACAGCTAGTCTCTGACTTGGGTTTTAGAGCTTAGTGGGTCGTTGCAATTGTTATTCAAATTGATCTACTTCAAGTCTTCAACTAAGAAAGAATTATGTACTCTCTCATTTGTTGACAATCTTAATATTTGTCATTCAACCTAAAAAAGTTAATTTATAAGAAGAAAAAAAGCAGTTGTTTTGCATCATAAGATTAGTTGTATGAATATCTGATGTATATTGATTTCATTCCACACGTCTCTATACTCTAATGATACAAGAAGATTCCTTTAAAATTAGCTTGACAATTGCTAATCACAATAACCTACTCCTCGTTCTTTTTTTCTTGGAGTCCAGTAAAATGGGCAATGGTTAGGTATGTTGATAAACATATAAGATAGGAAGCCCTAACTTAACCCGAAACCATGGTCAAAGGTAAAAGGTTGACTCTCTCTTATATGCTATTCCACGCTTTCGTGTGAAACCGATGTGGGATAGTATCATATGTCCTCTATGGACTGCATGTACTGAGGTGCATTGAATACTAATTATGTTGAATTATCTTTTCCAACACCATTTTTTCATTCATTGATGCCTGCATGGGGTTCTTCTGAACGGAATAACAGGTGATTCCTATAATCGTGGGGAACAAATAGATGGTTCGAAGTTTGGTGCAGATCCTGGATTGCCAGCAGGAACTGTTTCCTCAAATGCTGAAGCATCACCTGGCATACAGGCCCCTCCTACTCGTGCATTCCGATGCAAAAAATGCCGTAGAGTCATTGCATTGCAGGAAAATATTTTGGATCATGTTCCAGGAGAAGGTGAATCATGCTTTGATTGGCATAAAAGGAGGGGTGGAAATCCTTTCAGAAGACCCAGTGACGAGGAGTGTTCTTCCATCTTTGTTGAGCCTCTTCGCTGGATGAAAACAGGTAGGATGACTTAAGCTATCTCATCCAGATTTATGGTTATTTGTTCAGTCTTGGACTTTCTAAAACTGCTTGTGACACTAATTCCTTGAACTATAAAATGGATAATTGATGAGTGTTTTTACAATTTGCCAGTGGAAGAAGGTGGTCTTGAGGGCAAGCTGACATGCGCCCACTGTGAAGCTCGACTAGGTTACTTCAACTGGTCAGGGATTCAGTGCAGTTGCGGGAGTTGGATCACACCGGCCTTCCAGCTTCATAAAAGCCGAGTGGACATCAGTACTCTCTAGATCCAAACTGTGGAAGTTCCATCGACTGCATTATATGTGCTTTGGGTCTTGCCTCAAGCTATGATCTCATTTAGTCCACTCAATCATACGAGTATAAAATTTGTTTGAAAACGGCTCTTTCCTACTTGTGTTTGAATAATTGCGAATTTGCCGGTCTATTCTGGCATGAGTTCGATTGATGAAGTAAATTTTGTGTTTCCTGCTTGTGATTAATGTGCATCTTCTGCTTGCCTTAGTTTCAAAAGAAAAGAAAAGGAAAGGGTTGAAACGAAGTCAATTTAACTTTAATGAGATCCATTAGTTTACTTGGGAATCTACTGTACTACTACTGAGAAACAAACTGCACATAGCATCATGTTTACAGCTATTCAATTTCCTTCCTTCTTAGTGAGAGAAGTCTAGTTTTGAAAAATATAACAGTGATAAGAATTCTCCTGCCACCCGCAAAATGCTTTGTGGAAACATGTTGATGCAACTGCGTGTGTCACCCTTGAATGGAATGCTTGTCCGGTTCTTCGAAACCGTAGTTTGATGATTTGCTTAATGCCCCTGAGACTCGAGGAGGATGTTGGTGGCAGCATTAACGTCGTTTCTGGCGCGTACGAGGGCTTGCCTTGCTGAGTTCCTGTCGAAGCCCATTGAGACCAGTGTGGCTATGGAGTCCTCTGGTGGTTCCATCGATGTTGACAGGGTCGGAGCTGGATAGTTCCCCTGGAGCCAAAGAAACCCAATAATAGTATGTGTCAAATACAGCTACTAGAGAGAGATATTACATAATTCGAATTCAGAACATCCAAAACCTAAGCCACCTAATCAGGACTAGAGCCATGTATGTAACAAGGTTAAACGAGTTAGTTGTATTCATCTTCAGAGGTAATAAACCAAATTCATTTCTTGAACAAGGAAACCCGTGATAGACTTTACCTCCATCTGGCGACCAGGATAGGTTGGTGCGCTTCCTACAACATTCCTAGATGATCCAGTGGCTGGCGTACTACTTCCCATCGATGATGGCAAAGACAATCTTGAGAAGAATGAAGCAATAGCTTCAGGAAACTAAAAATTGGTAAGTACAAGCTTAGTCAGTAGAGCTCAATAGCAATTTTATGCCATAAAAGAATCTGTACGTGAGGGTGTGAGCCAAAATGCATTGTGGAGGGAGATGAAATCATAAATTAGAGAGCACTGATCACAAGAAGATGGATACAACCTTCATCCTGCGTACACGGAGAATATTCATGCGATACAGGGACCCTGCTAAAATACCACAAATCCCTGGCACCATGGATCTTTTCCAAGATGACAAAAATAGCTGCAATAAGGAAACAGGGCACCATATTTACAGACATCAGCATATGATGCAAAATTAAAAAAATATATGTAAACAGTAAACAGGGCTATGCCTTGTGTTTAATCAAATGAGTTGAGGATAGTAATAGAAAAACACCAATACTGGTGAATTACCTGAAGACCGGCTAGATAAATAAAAGTCTTGTCGGAGAATTTGAGGTTAAGCACATGAAACCGCGTTGAAACAGGAATGTCAAAAAAGAAGGGTACGAACGAAGAAAATATAAGGCTGTAGGGTCCAGATGTCAGTATATTCAAGGAGGGATCTGCCAAAAAAAATAAGGACAAGTTACCAGAAGGAATAACATGCGTATGTGAAATGTACTTCCGACAAAGTCTGTCCACTTCACTTCTTAAGTACAGAACTATATGAGAGAGTTATTCAATTTGATATAAATAGGGAATTATTTTTTGGAAAATGCTCATTAAGGAAACAGCACATGACCAATTAATCCATGAAAGAAGGCAACTGCATGCAGTAAATGCTACAAATCCTAACATCAAAGATTCAAATCTCCAAAAATGACTAGGAAAGTCAATAATTAAGTTAAGAGTTTTCCAGACATGGTATTGTTCAACCAAAACATGTTCGTTCTAAGAACTAGGGCGTTATGTTGAAATTAAGTTAAACAGCCTTGTGACAAAGAAAGCCGGTGATTGGGTGCTGACACACTAGGCAGTTTTAACATGGTTTCAAATGAATAATGATACCCAAATTTGCATTTTACGAGTAATTTAATGAAGTCATGAAGGCATCCCTCAACAGTGTGTCACTACTCAATGCATCATCTAAAAGGATTTGGGCTTCAGTTTTCCCGTATTGAATGTGCATGTTGCTTAAAATCAAATTCAATACAAGGACATATAAGGAGATTAAGAAAGTGTTGCACCTTTAAGTAGTAATAGCGCAAATACTTCAAGCAGTACCGAGATGGCTATGGAGAATATGATAAAAACCTGTAGAAAAGAATATCACAAGTTTCACAACCGCCAACCAGATAAAGTATCAACAGAATTCAGGGTTCATTATTCACTTGATTGAAACAATTTTTCTCCTGAGTTATTTTCTGATTTCATCAACTTCATAGGGATATGGTTATATAGTTGCAATATAAGATTGATGAATACTTTTTATCTGACATGGCACATATTGAGATGCATAGAACTTGAGCTTGAACAAGGCTTACAGTGTATTTATTAGAACCTATCTGCCTCTCAAATACACGGAAGTAGTACAGAAGATATATTCCAAATAAAAGTTCTGGTGTAGATGAAAATCCAAAAACTGAAACTATGAGCTTCCATATTTGAAGTTTTCTGAAGATGTCCTGCCAGTATAAGAACCAAGTTAATGACGCAAATAAGTAATGTGTAAAGTGTGAGCAAAAGTAATGCAGAAATGACGAGCATGTTAGTGACAGTACCACGAATGCATAAAGTTTAGTTATTTGCCAATAGGGGCTGAAACAAATTGAGCCAAGCCAAGCACACTACAACTAATCATTTTACTACATACTGTCAAGATCATATCTAAGCTTGTCTATTTGAGCTTTACCAGCTTCAGTAAAACTCAAACTTGAATGAGCACAAGTAGTTTAATCTTCGTAAACACATTTAATGTAATAATTGATGTTCATCTAAACACTTTCAGAATTTTGTATCACCCCCTTTCTAAAATGCATTTAAGTATTCCTATAAACTCTGGAAGTCTAGCTATCACCAATTCAATGGGACATTAAAAGCAAGGGGAAAAGCTTCAAAGGTTTGCATAAAATCAAGAGCACATTTTCACTTGGGAATTGGGATGCAAAATCTTCAAGTCTGCAAGTAAGCCAGCCTCCCACTCCATCCAAGCCAAAAATATCCCAATTAGCAATCACATTAATTTAATCAGTTCAGCAAATTTTTCAGTTCAAACTACAACTACATCAGACAAAATATGAAGCCAGCATCTACAACCCGCATAAACCCGACTAAAAAATATAAAATAACACAAATAATAAGAAATACAAATAAATTGGGCGATAAAATTCAGAACAAAAAAACTAATTCAAAGGAAAATAAGAAGAGAACCTGATATGACCAACCGAGGTTTCTAGAACGACCTTGGATCCCAAAAATGATTGTAAAAAGAGCACTGACAATCACAATCGTTCTCGTCACCGGCGCATTATCTGGCAACAGAAAAATGTTATTGGCAAAAAGTCGATTTCCAATAGCTTCAAAAAACGAAAAAAATTCAATCTTTAAAACCCAAAAAAAGATATATAATCGGCAGATAAACGTACTAAAACCAGAAGGGCCGCCGTTCATTTTCTGGGAGAACGAACGACCACGCCAATTACTTGAATCGATGTCTTCTAAAGGTTGTATTGTATTTGTATGTGTGTGTAATTTCTTGGATTTGTCCCAGATAATTTCTCTCTCTAAATCTTTCTCTCTTTCCAGGTCGTCGAAATCGACTAAAATCATCTGGTTTCACAAACGGGTTCGGGCTGCTCCAATCTTTAATTGGGCCGGTAACATCTACAAAAATTAGTCATATTTATCTTCAAAAACTTTTTTATATTATACTATGTTAAATCTGTTAATTTTTTTATTCTAAAAGAATATATTTTAATCCAAAATAAATAACTCTTCTAAAATTTAACGGTCAAACTTGTGTTTTGGTTGATGGTTGAGATACATTTAAAAGAAAAGGTTCATGTTAATTGAGGCCAATGTATAACATATTGTTTTGTATTTATCAAAAACTAACAGACTTAATATATAGGATTGAAATTATTTTCAAACAAATATAGATGACCGATTTTGAAATTTAGACGTACGAGTAATACTTTTAATTTCAAAATTGGTTCATGTCACAATATTTTGAACCTATTTTATGCATCTTTTTACATAATTTTAACATAGTGGTCACAATACCAAATTATAGATATATAACCCCCGTTCAATAAAGAGATATTTGCGCCGATATCAAAACCAACACAAACCCTATGATCAATAGATATCTACACAGGTTGATTATCAGTTATCACCATCTCCTCTAGCTTATTTTAATGACCATTAAGGTAACGGACTTAAATTACAAGTCATTGCTTTAATTTCAAATCACTACAAAGTTTAAAATAAATCATAGAGAATCATGTCTCTAGATCAAGTGAATCCATGTATTCTCATGAATATCAACCATGTACACAAATAGAGAGTAATGCCTAAATCCACCATTAATTTGCAGGCATTGGAGCAATTGGGGAAGGATTTCAAAGCAAATTTGTACTCCACTAATTAAACCAAACTGAACTTGAAAGTATAAGATAATGTTATCTAAAAGAAATTATAGGGATAATAATAGTCGAGCTGCATTATTTGACTAAAATCAACTCCCTCCATTCTGCGGTAGTTGAGTCATATCATTTTCTACACTCTGTTTTGAAAAAAATGATACTATAAATAGTTAAAATGGAGATGGAGTAAAGTAAGTGAAAGAATAACTTAGATAAGAGTTTTATCTGCATTATTCACTCTTATTTTACTTTTTCTCCACTTTAACTATTTATTACTATCATTTTTCTAAAACGAGTGCAGAAAATGAAATGACTCAACTACTATTATTAGCCGAGCTACATTATTAGATTAAAATTTTACATTATTAAATGACACGTGACATTAATCTAACCGTTAGATCACAAGATTTGATGGACTGACTAATATTTTGTGTTTTACATGCATATATTTTATACTCCTACTATTTTCTTTATCAATTTTTGCAAAATTTTCAATTTTCTTAATAAATGCTCCACCTCAAAACACTTAAAAATTTCTTTGTTATATTTTTGCCCCTTCTGGATTGAATTCTTGGATCCGCTCTGACACCAACCCATGCTCCACTTTCCTTTTAAACGTTATATAAGCACTTCAAATAAATGGATAAACTAACAAGCTTTGGAGAGATACATAAGTGTGTTAGTTCTATTAATTTTTCAATTCAAAGAAATTATCGTAAGATTCATAACAAAACAAAAGTAAATAAAATATTTGCTATTCCAAAAACATAGTGGTTCTCTTCTTCGGTGGAGGGGGCAGCCATGGCGAATTTATAACGGGGTAAGGGGGAGATTGGTGTTCAGGAGGCCCTCCCCTGGATCCGCCATTGATTTGACGGAGAGAGAGTGCAAGAATGGGGTTGTGTTGTGAGCATCGCTATATTTAAAAGCAAAATTATAGGGAAAATATTAATGCAGGTAATCGTGTATACCCAATACTCAATCAGATATACCAGATATCCAAAATGTACAAATATACTAGAATACTTGTTGAAGACGACTTTTGTGGGTATTCAATACTTGTATTACTCGACACCATACTTTCGTTTTAACAACATAACAACATTTCAGAAAAATTAAAACTTCGTAGATATTCTATTGGCAACCCTTCATCCAAAGTTCAACGCAATTTCGTATTTAAATAACAAATTGCACTTTTGTTTTCTTTTGTTTTTAACAATGCAATTTCATCATACATACACTAATTTGGACAACAAAAGTAGGAGTAATATGGTATTATAGGAAAATAAAGGGACCAATAAGACAATCAAGCTAAGAGTATTACAATTTCAGCATTTAACTTGATCTAAATCCTTCTTGGATTGGCTCCTTCCTCTGGATCTTGATCTCGCACGATTATGTTTTCCCTTCGATCTGCCTCTATGTTCTGTACTCAGTGCTGACCACGAAGCAAACGATTCTGATTCTCTTAGTCGAATTTCTTCATCAATCATCATTACTTTGTCAATATCATTTTTGCCTTTATGGCGTTGACAATTGTCACAATGTCGGCCCAACTCTCAGACAAGGACGATAGCAAATTAGGACATGGTTTTCATCAGCGAATTTTATATCAATTGAGTTCAATTACGCAATAATCATGTTGAACTCGTTGAGATATTGTTGCACCAACTTTCCCCCTTACATTCTAAAATCAAATAATTGTCTAATTAGATAAACCTTGTTTGTCGTTGATAGTTTCTAATACATCTCCAGCACCAAGGTCTTCATCATCACCTTCGTCAACATTGTTGTAGTTGTGTGATACGCCACAAAAGCAATAATCTAATCACGCTTTGCTTTGCTGTCCAACAACTCCCACTCTTCATGTTCCATCTTTTCGGGTTTGATTTTAAAAAGTTTCCATATATCATTACCGTACAGATAATCCTCAATCTGCATATTCAAGCATCCAAAATCAAAATCGTCGAACTTCTCTACAACAATCTTCCCATCGATCCCCATCATAATTTATGCCTCTTGAACATTTGGCTCTTGATACTGGAAATAAACACAGACAATCACAAATATAAAAGAGATAAACACAAGAAATTGTTTACTCATTTCGGTACGATGTGTATCTACATCTGGGAGCAACGTCAAGCTAATAATTTCACTATATATTGGAAAATCGATCTCCATGAGAAATCCTACATGCAAATTTTTTAAGTAACAACTTTCAGCAGTTTTTGTAAAATTGACATAATATATAATTTTAATTGAATTATGCAAGACATGCATGCAATGCTCTTTTAAAGATGAAGAGATTGTGTTCAAGGGGCCCTCATAATATCAAAAGATATCTTTGGAGATCGTAAAGGTTAATATCCTTCATTACTTCTAGTTGCAGTGATAAGTTGAATATATGTCCATAAATCTTAATTAGTCTATCCTTGATAAATCATAACACCCCATGATCCTATAATCCTATCCCTATCAATATTCTCCTCAAAACTCCCAATCGAGAATCGACTCTTGTTGAAATCATTCCCAAAATCTCTATTCTAGTGAAGATTGATAGAAGGGAATTGAGTTGAAGAGGGAGCTGAAACGACGGTGTGTAAGGTTAGAGTTTTCTTTTTCTTTTTTTTTTTAATATCATAAATCAAAACAACTCTACATTAGAAGAGAATTGTAAGCGCAGTAAAATTTTGGTAGAAGAGAATTGCAAAAATTGAAATTTTTTATTTTGAATTCAAATTTCAAACTTTATGTAAAATTAACAAATTCGCAATTTGAGTTACTATTTAGCTCCAAACTCTAATATTTGGGCCATGTTAGCTCCAATGAATCTGGAGAGTTGCAATGTGAAAGCATCTGACGCATATAAAAGGGCAGATACAATCTAAGAAACCCAATTTCTTGAACCCAGACAAATTTCAACATAAATCTAAATATTTCACTATTTGTACTCTTCTGAACACTACTCATTTGTGGAAGGGGAAGAATAGTTACTATTATTACTAAAGTTAGAAATCATCAATTGATGTTATTCCCTACAGTGTTAGAATTTAGGATGAAATCATTTGTCGGCCTTATTTACGTCTTAATGCATAAGGAATTGTATCTTTCTAGAAACTCGTCTACATTCAACTCTACAATAGCATTGTCATCATCCTATCCTACAATAGATGTAATAGTCAAACTTTGCTTACAAGGAATAGCAACCCAAAATTGAAGCTTCAATTTGAATTATTCTTTTTTTGACAAAAATCAGAAAAAAGTATCCGTATTCAGACCCTTCTCTCCCATCTTTGGTTTTCCATTTTCGATCTTCGATTTTACATACATATACATTACATTTACAAAGTCAAATACTAAACAACTACAAATAAGAAACTTGAGAGAATGAAGTCAAAATAGTCTTCCCTTTCGAATCAAATACTACTAACAAAAGAAATTTCACCCAAGAAACCAGACAAATATAGCAGTACTATATATATAAGAGCTGTATAATGTAAGAGAAATAGATACCATGACATCATTCAAAACAAGCAAGAAACACCATAAACACATCAACAACCCTTTCCCCTCCAACCCAAAGACTCTACCTTTAATCCATGGGAGTCTAGTTTTCGATCCAAAAACACTTCCCCCACACCAAGTCTACGACATAGGCCATGATTTCCAGCTCAATTGGTCGTCAAGCAATGGCGGGTCTCTCTCAGTTTGCCGCAAGCCCAACCTCTCAAGATCCATATGGTCCACTGTCCCGGGCCGGGCTTTCGTCTCTGCAGCCGCCGCTGATACAGAGGTCCAAGAGAGTAGGGGATCATTCCTTGTCAAAGACACCAACATCCGCCTTGTGTGCAATCACCAAACTGTAGAAGAGATCAGAGTCATTCAACAATCTGATCTTCAAGAACCTGCTCTGCTGATCAAAGGGAGGGTTTTTAGTGGCAAGAGAGGGTGTGTGGAGAGTGGGAGTTTGGAGCTGGTTGAGAAAAAGATAGGTGCATATGCTAAGTATTGGATGGTGTTTGATCAGAAAAACAGTGATCAAGTGGCATTTCAAGTGAGATTTGGGAGGCCGAATTCGGTAGGGGAGAAGAAATTCTCTCCAAGAAGCTATGGATACAGAGGCTTTGCTCGAAAACTAGGGAGAATCCGGAAGCTTCGAGTTGGATGGTCTGGCTATTTCTTGAGGAAGAGAGTGGTTGTTGCGTTTCCTCTAGAAGAGGAGAATGTGGTGATGAAAAAGGCACCTTGTCTTGATTTCAATAGGATTTTCCTCACTTATTCTAGTGAGAGGAGTGAGAGATTCTATGGTTTTGGAGAGCAGTTCTCTCACATGGATTTGAAGGGAAAGAGGGTCCCAATGTTGGTTCAAGAACAAGGGATTGGAAGAGGGGATCAGCCTATCACTTTTGCTGCTAATTTGGTTAGCTACAGGTGAAGATCGAAAAAAATAAGATTGAATATTTGAATGATGGTTATGATCATAAACTTTTCTTTTGTTCAAGTGCAGGGCAGGAGGTGATGAGAGCACAACTTATGCTCCTTCACCTTTTTACATCACTTCAAAGATGAGATCACTTTATCTTGAAGGGTATAACTACTCAGTTTTTGATCTAACAAATGATGAATCAGTCCAGATACAGGTGATTTCTGATAATCCCATTAGTCAAGCTATGATAACTTAAATACAAGACTTGAACTTGAACCTCTAATTTTCTGCAGATGTATGGAGACATGCTTGAAGGTAGAATCTTGAATGGAAACTCACCGCTTGAACTCATTGAGCGCTTCACGGAAACCATCGGGAGACCCCAAGAACTTCCTGAGTGGATAATATCGGGGGCTGTGGTGGGCTTGCAAGGAGGCACAGATGTGGTTCGTGATATCTGGGAGCAACTGCAAGACATGGAGACACCAATATCAGCATTTTGGTTGCAGGTTGAAATATACATTTCCCTTCACAAAGTAGACAAACTTGATATACATTGATTGATATCATATTATCCTGTGTGTGCTTGAAAATAGAATCTATGACGTTTTTTGAGTGTTTTAGGAGATGTCTGTAATTCTTATTTAGAGCTTGTTGTGTAGGATTGGGTGGGGCAGAGGAAGACAGTTATCGGGTCACAACTATGGTGGAATTGGGAAGTGGATTCAACTCGGTATTCGGGTTGGAGACAGATGATTGAAGATCTTAGTGCTCAGAAAATCAAAGTGATGACATACTGCAATCCTTGTCTAGCTCCAGTAAGTAGTGAGCAGTAGTTGATTAGCGATTGTAGATTTTTGTTTGATGACAGTCACACTCACCATTCATCAATGCAGATGGATGACAAGAAAAATGTGGGAAGGCACCTCTTTGAGGAAGCCAAGAAGTTGGATATCTTAGTGAAAGACAAAAATGGAGGACCATACATGGTTCCAAACACAGCTTTCGATGTTGGGATGATAGACTTCACACACCCGAAAGCAGCAGCTTGGTTCAAGCAGATCTTGCAAGAAATGGTGGATGATGGAGTCCGGGGTTGGATGGCTGATTTTGGCGAAGGCCTTCCCGTAGACGCTTGCCTCTACTCAGGTTGGTGTAATCACATCAAATGCTTTTTTACCTATAACAAATATGACTAAAAGATCAAATGAACTGCAGGAGAAGATCCCATCACTGCCCACAACAGGTATCCGGAGATCTGGGCTAGGGTGAATAGGGAATTTGTGGAGGAATGGGAAAGCAGCCGACCAGGCGAGTCTTTGGTTTTCTTCATGAGGGCTGGCTTTCGAGATAGCCCAAAGTGGGCTAGCCTATTCTGGGAAGGGGATCAAATGGTGAGCTGGCAAGCAAATGATGGGATAAAAAGTGCAGTTGTAGGTTTGTTAAGCAGTGGGATATCTGGCTATGCATTTAACCATAGTGATATTGGTGGCTACTGTGCTGTCAGCTTGCCGTTTTTCAAGTACCAACGGAGCGAGGAGCTTCTGCTCCGTTGGATGGAGCTCAACGCGTTCACCACTGTCTTCCGTACACATGAAGTGAGTGAAATTTTAACTCACAACAAAAGCTCAATACCACCAGTTTTATGATATGATACTCATGTGTTTGTTGCCATTGTGGATTTAGGGAAACAAGCCATCCTGCAATAGTCAGTTCTACTCCAACCAAAAAACTCTATCTCATTTCTCAAGATTTGCAAAGATATACAAAGCATGGAAGTTTTACAGGCTGCAGCTAGTAAAGGTCTCTTAAATCTTAATATCTATAGCTCTTACATAGAGAGCAAAAGCTAATTCTATGTTTATGCAGGAAGCGTCGGAAAAGGGGCTTCCCGTGTGTCGCCACCTCTTCCTTCACTACCCGAAAGACGAGCATGCTCACAAGCTAAGATATGAGCAGTTTCTAGTGGGCTCAGAGATCCTAGTGGCGCCGGTCCTCGACAAAGGCAAGGAGGTTGTTAAGGTGTATTTCCCACAAGGGGAGACTCATGTGTGGAAGCATGTTTGGACAGGAAAACTACATCACAAACAAGGTTTTGAAACTTGGGTGGAAGCTCCATTAGGATATCCAGCCATTTTTGTCAAAGATGGATCCCAAATTGGAGAAATGTTTCTACAAAACCTTAAAGACTACAACATCTTGTGATACACTAATAGTTAGGATGGAAAATTATTTCTCATTTTACCATGTGATTAGTATTTGTAAAGTGTAAATAGCATCACTTCCTCCAAAAAAGATCATGATTCCTCTCAAGAAAGATTCTTCTTTGCTGTTCAAGTCTGCTTTAAAAAATCAATCTTGATTCAGCTATAGTAGAACAGTGACAATGTTTTTTGTAACTGGTTAAAATGTAACCAGAAAGCAGGCAATTAATGAAGTGAAATGAGAAGGACTCACTTTTATGCAAGGCACCTGCTTGTAAAGATGGAGGATTTTGATTTTTGCTTGGTTAATACGTGAAGGGTTGTCTATGTTGTTCTGGTACTTGTCAATAGCAGCTTATTCGAATACTTGTGTGGGGGATATTCCCTCTCTCCCCAATTTATTTTACACTCCCTTAATCTTTGATTATTTCGAGTTTGAGTCCTTAAAAATATATCTAAATCAACCATCTATATTAACGACTAGGGATCTCAATTGGGCCAATCTGTTCGGGTTCGGATAGCCATTTGAATTGTGAATTTTTTTCGTGTTATAAATTTGGGAAATTGGTCTCTAAAATCATGAACTTTGCCTAAAATTTGGTATTTCCCATGAACTTTGAAATTGGTACTCCCTCCGTCCCAAGGTATTAGACCAACTTTCCTTTTTGGGATGTCCCAACATATTAGACTCATTTCCTTTTTTAGCAAAAAGCATATATCTTATTTTATTCTCCACCTACTTTTTTCTCTCTTCTCTCCCCTACTTTTTCTCTCTCTCGTACTTTACTCTCTCCACTTTAACTATTTAAATATCAATTCCTTAAATCATGTGCCCAAAAGAAGTAAGTCTAATACTCCGGGACGGAGGGAGTATATAATATCACGAACTTTGCATTTTGTTTGGTATTTCCCACGGCATGTTTATTGCTATATTTGACTAACTTATGAGACTTTTTTATCATACTTGGCACAATTAAATCAACGTGGTTTTCAACGTGACTTTTTATGCTACATGTTATGAACTTAAAAAGTGGTTTCAAATATTATAAAACATATCAAGGTTGCCTATGTTAAATAAGATTTTGATGAAAATATATTATTTGAGTGGGTTTGGGAAATACCAAATAAAATGCAAAGTTCGTGATATTATATACCAATTTCAAAGTTCATGGGAAATACCAAATTTTAGGCAAAGTTCATGATTTTATAAACCAATTTCCCTATAAATTTTCAACCCTAAACTCAATCCATTCTTCAGGTTTCTCTATTAAATGATTCTAAAATTTAGATATTTTATATTCTTTGTTTTAGAATCACATAATATCGTAAATAGCGACACATGAAATCCAAAAAGACTAGAGAATTGCGACACATGAAATCCAAAAGTGCAGGAAAACTCTAAAACTAGGAGTAGCATTTTTTAAATTAAAACTACAATCCACCGGGCCAACTCATTTAACCTGCCAACTCTAATGGGCTAATCCGTTTGTTTTTGTATTCGACTTATGAAATTATAGCCTTAACTCACTAATTTTATCGGGTTATTCGGCTCAATCCACAAGTTTCAGATTATATTGACATCCCTATTTAGTGCGGGGGCAGCCAGAGTGGTTAATTTAAGCTAAAACAGAATAAACATATTTGTATGCATAATTGAATATTAAACATTTGACTGTTGGTACTAGTTTTTTTTTTAAAATCGATTTTCGTCTAGAATAAAAAAATGCCTCTCCCGATTTAAAATAAAAACAATACTCCTATGAAAAATCGGTTTTAAGAATAAAGAAAAAATAAAATTCGATTGCCTTTCAAGTTTCAGCCATTAGTATAAGATTTGTGGCTGGCTCTACACTCGCCGCCGCTCTCTGCAACAGTCTCACTCATTTCTCCGGTAAGCAATCCCATTGTTTTTTCAGTTATATATAATTCTCGTGTCTGTGACGCTTTTCTGAATCCTGAAACGGTGGCTAATGTGCGTCGTATTTTTCTCAAGGGGTTTCTGCTTTAGCTATATATCTTCTGGGACTCATAAATTTTCCAACTTTTTAGTATTGGGGTTTCGTATAATTGCAAAATGTTGCCCATTGGTTAGATCGAAGATTTTATGAAAAGAATCTACGTTTGGTTCTTTAAGGCCTGGATTGATTGTTTGTAAGTAATGGTGCTTTTAACCTAGCTGCTGAAATATTGTAGACAGGCTACTATTGTGATTCGAGTTAGATACTAAGTTCAGTTTAGCATATTTAGGCTGATTGAATTTTTGGTTAAGCATTCAGATATCCATTTCCGTAGCAGTACTATTGTTTAGACATTGTTGATGGTATCTGTGTCTAATCTGTCGTTGAAAATGTAATTGTGACGGTGATAATTAGGGGCGTGTTTGATGCCTATCTATAATTATTTGGTATAGTTTTATGTGTGTGGTGACTGCGCAATCAGATGCCGATGCAGTTATTAGGTGCATATCTATGTGATTGTTTCTTGATAAGATTTCTTGTCGGATGTTTTCTGAGAGAAAATTACATTCACTTGTGGGTCACAATCATCTCTCTTCTGGAATATGAATGTGATTTTAGCCTGTTCTTAATGATACTCACAATACAATTATGCTGTTAGCCTATTAGGGGTTGGTTACCTGCTGTTGTCCCTTGCGATTTGAATGTGTGTGATGCTATATGCTATGTTGAATGAAGATTGCTTTTTCTGAATCACTTTATGATCCATGGTTCATTCAGATTTTGTTCCTTTTAGCAAAACATTTTATTCGTGTCCTAAATGATCCCATCCCAGCTATTAGCCACGGGATTTTACAAACATTCTAACCATCAGTTACATGCTTTCCATTGATTTGTCCGTTGTATTAAAATCAGTCTTCATTGTAGAGATATTTGAGATATCCGTATGCTAGAATCCCTTAGTTCTTGCATTTTGACTATTAGAGAAAATAAAGTGCACGAGAGGGACACACTAGCATGTTCGTTCATCAACCCAAACTATTTTTTTGTATTGATTACTTTTTCAATGATGGAATGCTTCATTAAGTAGATTCAAGCATCAGATAGATTAGATCCCAGATTCTATCTAATGATTCGTGATTAGAGATGATAAAAATGATTGTATTTTAAAGAAAGTGGCATTCTAGTTCAGCCAATGGGCTTACCACATGTTTAACTGTTTGTATTTTTCTGTAGCAAAAATGGTTGTCCCTCCCCCAGTAAGGGCTGAAAGAGTGACGAAGTTTCTCAAACCATACGTCCTAAGGATGCACTTCACCAATAAGTATGTGAACGCACAAGTTGTCCACACACCAACTGCAACAGTGGCTGCTGCTGCTAGCACGCAAGAAAAAGCCCTAAGGTTGGCCATGGAGAAGGAGAAAGAGAGCACTAGAGATGTCGCTGCTGCTGCAAAGATCGGCAGGATACTCGCACAACGGCTGCAGGTCAAAAACATACCAGCTGTTACAGTGTTCTACAACAGAGATCAAAAGTACCATGGCAAGGTGAAAGCAGTAATTGATCAGTTAGTAAATGCAGGGGTGAAATTGATATGAATCCAACGTTGGCATTTTTGTTAATCTTGCATCTGATGATGGTTGTGAATCTTGCATCTAATATATCACTTAGTACTTGCATTTTTGAATATTTCTGGCTCTAGAATTCAATGTTTTAAATAAGCATTGCCAGTATCATTGTTCAGGTTGCAGACTAAATAGTTAGTTGTTACAATCACAAGTTACTTTTGCTTCTTTCTATATCAACTACTATCATGACATGCTGTTACCTATATATAAACATTCAGATTTGTATAAAAACCTTATGATAACAGTTCAAAACATTAATGTGTTTTTGATCAATTTTGTTTTGTTGAATGAATAAATCAAGAAATGATCAAACTCTGCAGCTGCAATTACTGTCCGTCAAAAACAAGGCTGATTCTGATCTAATTTGAAAATTTAGATTAATAATGCAGCACCTTTTTCAATCAATTGGATAAAACGTACAACCAATTTATATGCCAAGAAGTAATTTTGTTGAAACCCTCAATTTGGTAGGGATATTTTGCTGATATTTTACAAAGAAAAAAAAAGGGAATGGAGATGAAATCATCCAAACGTCCTTGCTGCAAAATCCCCAAATTGCACTCACAGTCGAAATGCCCTACAAATCCGCGACATCGCATTCATATATCGAGATGACCAAGATTGACCGCATTGGCTGAGTTCTGAATGAGTTCTTTCCTGAAATCAACCTAAAAAACAAGGCACTACATCAAAATCATGGACCTAAAGATTGACAGAGAAGTAGAAATATACCCATTCATGATTCACTTACTCGAGATCCCATGAGAGACGAAAAGACAACATTGGCCTCTGCCACATCCTCTACTCTTAATTGCTTCAGAAGTCTAGTCTCGGGATTCAAGGTAGTTTCCCACAGTTGTAAAGGCATCATCTCCCCAAGACCTGCAAATGTGTAGGCAACGTCTCACTGAGAACCTCCTTGGCTAACAAATAACCATGTTATCGACAAAAAAAGTGGAATTATCAGCTACCTTTGAATCTCTGAATGTTGTATGATGCATTTGCAGGAAGTGAGCTCTGAAGTTTTCTGAGTTCCGTTTCATCATAACAGTAGTGTGCTTGCTTCCCCCTCTCAACCTGAATGTCGACACAGAAATATCAAAACCTGATCAAACTTATGGGAACGAAGCTGTCCCTTTTTGTATATCAAATTCAGAGGAATGTTCCTCATCGGGAATCATCTTCGAGATACCTTATATAGTGGAGGAACACCGACGTAGATGCAACCTTCATCAAACAAAGCTCTCTGCAGGCAGTCAAATCCAACCAAAAACAAATTAGCAACAAGATCCACAAAACACCGGGTCTCTCATATCAAGAAGCCGCACAATTTTGGGTGTCTCAGTCTTACAACCCCCATTACGTACCTGATACCTAAAGAAGAAGGTTAATAGCAGTGTCCTTATGTGAGCACCATCTACGTCAGCATCTGTTAATATTATAATTTTGTGATAACGGAGCGCATCCTTCCGAAAATCTTCACCCTGATAGTACAGAAGTAAAGAAGTCGCCTCGCCATCAGATAGAGGTAAAGAAGTCGCCTCGCCATCAGATATAGAATAACAGAAAGCAAGATACAAATAGTATTTTAAAGACTAACACCTTTACTCCAAGTCCCAAACCAAGAATTAGATTTTGAATCTCCTCATTTTTGTACATGGAAGCTTCGTCTTTGCGTTCAATGTTCAAAATTTTACCTCGTAGAGGTAGCACTGCCTGCAAGACACCAGCATGTTTCAAATTCCATTTCCTATCTTAGGCAAAAAAGCTAACAGGGCATTTTTAAAATAGTCCAGCAATCCACATGACAAAGATATTTGGTTATTCCTTCTGAACATAGATTAGAATCACAAATGTTTCTTCCTTATATTACATTATCTGCTAGTATTATTTATTAATATTTCAGAATTGATAATAAAATGAAATGGAAAAAAGAATTTGTAAGTCCAGAGTCTCCAGATGACATTCAGCTCAAAATGTGATGGAAAAGCAATAAATAAACAAGAATGACAGGAGTTGAGATGGAAGATCTTTTACATAAATATTACTCTTTTCTTTTTGGCAGGAAATGAGAGCAAAAGAATTTGCTATCACCTGAAATCGGCGGTCACGACCTTGTTTAGCACTGCCACCAGCTGAATCTCCTTCGACTATGAATATCTCTGAATTTTTTGGAAATGAGTAAAAATGTAAACTTCTTATCTTTTATTTCTTAATCATCATCATTCCCGGTATAGTACATAACATAAAGGATATAACCATACCAGCTTCTGCAGGATCAGTAGCTGAACAATCAGCAAGCTTCCCGGGAAGGGATGATGATTTTAAGACACTTTTTTGTCTTACCAGTTCTCTGGCCCTCTTTGCCGCTAATGCTGCCTAAAAAACAGGTCTTAATACAATTTAATGTGGAAAAATAGAATGAAGAAGAAAAGAAATAAAGAAAAAGGTCACTTTGTGAGAAATCATAGTAACAGCTTAAATAGATGCATTTTATACTACAGATGATGCTGAAGATACCTTCAGAGCATTGAGGGACTTCGACAGGATAGCATCAAGGACATCAGGATGCAACTCCAGGTACTCAGTAAGATACTCTACAATAGATTGATCAACAATCTTCCTCACCTCTGGGTTTCCTAATCTCGTCTTTCGGAAGAAAAAGATGTATAAGAAAAGCTTCTAGTAGAAAATGTTTAAGCATTAATATGTACTATGTAAAAACAACACACCTTTGTTTGTCCTTCAAATTCTGGGTTAGGAACTTTCACGGAAATCACACAAGTCAGGCCCTCTCTTACATGTTCGCCACTTAAAGTAATATCTTTTTCCTGTAAAATGAAATAAAGTCTTTTGAGCAAATATATCAATTGTAATAGAAACTAGCTGACGTTATTAAAGTTAATATAGGATACCTTAATGACTTTAGACTTCTTTGCAAGATTGTTCAAGGTTCTAGTTAATGAAGCTTTGACACCATCAATGTGAGTACCCCCGTCAACTGTTCTAATGCTGTTAGCATATCCTAATAATGTATCTGAATAAGAATCCGAACACCTGTGCGTAGATCAACTAAACGCAATTAACTTCCCAAACAAAAACAGGTACATCACATCCTTCTTCACTCGACATTATTGTTCCTTGTCGTTAACAAGACATCACAAGAGTCAAGAAGGTTAAAGCAAAAGAAAAGGAATATTACATTTTGGAAAAAGGAAACTTAGAACTATTACCATTGAAGTGCAATATCAATTGAGACTCCCTCTATTTCTTTTCTGAATCCCACGACTTCATGCAAAGATTTCTGGACCAGAAATATGTAAGTCATATCTTACAATAGGTAGCAGAAAAATATTAAAGCATATGCTACATGATTTAATAAAAATGAAACGAAGATTATGTAACACTTTGCAGTAGTTACACCGCCAGTCAAACACAAAACTATAAGCCATAAAAGTCAAGCATACCTTATCTGTATTAAGCCATTTCACATATTCAATTAATCCTCCAGCATAGCTGTACACATTATGCAGCGTCTTCTCTGTATCCACATTCTGTTTCTCAAGAGCAATTGTAACCTAACAATTGACAAAATAAATCGTTAAAAATTGGCAAATTCTATGAATATGCCCCGTCCCATATCAGATTCACAATGAAAATGTTAATAAATCCACAACCAAGAGCAGATGTGAGATAATATCTACCTCAGGATTTAGAAAAGCAAGCTCCCTGATTCTGCTAGATATTGTGTTGTAGTCAAACTCAATTTCTGTTGTAAATACTGTAGTAAAAGAAAAGCTGGTTATTGTGTTGTAGCCAAACTCAAATTCAGGAAGCTTTGTTGAATTCATTCAAAGAATTTCACCAAATCCTCCAACACAAATAAACTAAAGATAATATAGAAAAAGGTTGACCTTCTTTGTCCGGCCAAAAATGTATACGAGTCCCTTGCTGGTCCTTCATATCAGCCGGAAGCTCACGAGAGATCAATTTTGCCATAGGCTTCCCACGACAATATTTCTGCTTATACTCCTTACCATTACGCCATACTGTCACTTCAAGGGCCTGGACACAAGCAGATAGAAGGATTGATATTGATGGGGTTAATATTGTGATAATTACATAAAAAAGAGACGTCATGGGCAGCAAAAACTTCAGAATTGATACCTCAGACAATGCATTGACAACCGACAAACCAACACCATGTAGTCCACCAGACACACTATAACCACTACTGGCACCACCAAACTTGCCACCAGCATGCAAAACCTGCAATTATGTATTAAGAGCGTCAATTAACTGCACAACTCAAACATTCAAGGGGAAATTCCACAATTTAGTTTATCATCACAAAATATGAATCAAACATGCAGGTAAGGGTAAACGAAAACTAATCAGTACACAAATCCAAAACAAAATAGCATGCTGTAAAGATTTACACCTCAAAGTTCATTTTTGGTCAATTACTACAGAGATTTATAAGCCAGGCCAAACAAGGCTTAAGTGACTGGTCTAAACAGCTGTGCTTCCTTCTCTGGTGTCCTACTTTGCGATCTGCAGTATCAAATGTGGTTTGCATGCTTCGAATAGCGAAGAGTCATGAAAAATCTGTAATTCTGTACAATCTTTCTTCAGACCAAGAGTTTAACAAAGAGAATATTTTTTCCATCTAATCCACTGGGTCGACTCCAAGAAAATCCTGAGTTATGCTGTTTCTATAACTGTTTTTTCTTTAGCCTATTAATTTTTCTAATATTAGGAAAATGAGCTGCTGCAAGATATTCTATGCAATTCATAACTGATAATGAGATGAGAGAAAAAAGCATACCGTCAAGACAGTCTCCAAAGCAGACTTTTTTGTCGCTGGATGCATGTCCGTTGGGATCTGTAATGCAAAAATGAGTAGACTAAAATATACTCTTATAGTATGAACCGACAAGCGCATGCATAAGTAGCATTCTCATAGAACGCCTCAAATCAAATTCAACAGTGAGCAGCTAGATATAATGTACAGTTGTACACTGCACAAGTGAATACACGACAAGCTCAGTCTGCAATATTCTTCACTGTTATGTTAACTGACCAAAATTTTGTAACACAGTTCGAGGTAATGGTGTTTTAAAACATAATATTTTCACTTATGCATACAATTATACTTCACTCAGCTCATAAAATCAGGCACATACCCCTCGTCCATTGTCAGTGATGCACACCGAATTGTCTGCAAGCAAAATGACATCAATCTTTGAAGCAAATCCTGCTTGTGCCTCATCAATAGCATTATCCAAGATTTCATAAACCTTCAATGAAAGCATCAACAACAACAGAGTAAGTAACAGTATAACGAACTTCCTTTGTATCAGGAACATGCAAACCAGCAAGAATAAAAAAAAAGGAACAAACCAAATGATGAAGGCCACGAGAACCAGTGCTTCCAATGTACATGCCCGGTCGCTTCCTTACAGGGTCTAACCCTTCCAGTACCTAAGAGAACAACATCATGATTGCTACTGGGAAACAGAAATTTGAAACCAAACTGTACGGCAAGATAGTCCAGTTATTACATGTTCATCAAGGCAAGCAGTTCACCTGAATCTGATCCGAACCATATTCTTTTGAGGCCTTACTCTCACGAACAGCCTCGATGCTGACGCTTGATGACATAAATGCTCTCGGAACCACAGCATGACATGGTGGATAGTTGCTAGAGACCTTTTTCAATGCATCACTAACCAAAAAAACAAAAACAAAAACAAATATTTACACTTATGAATGCAAGAAACAAATAACACGAAAAGGTTCTCACTTTCAGCTAGACGAATGAGCTGTCAATCAAAACACAAACGCAAAACTTTGAAAGTAAAAATAACCCAAAATTAATTTTGAGAAGATACTGTTAATCCACCACTAAATTACTAATCTTTTTCAAATAAAACTCACAGATTAAAGGAAATGCCACTTGAAACACTAATACATGCATAACAATTCATACAAAACCGAGCAAAAAAGAAAAAGGAAGCATAAATAATTACCCGGTGGTAAGAAATATGAAAGGGGGCGTAGGGAGAGAGATAGAAGAGGATAGAGCGAGAGTGGAGCGGGAGCGGGCACGGGAATGGAAGTAATTAAGAGAAGAAGGAGAAAGGGCATTAAAACGAGAGGCCATGCGTTTAAGCGAAGTAATACTAGGCTTGAGATTGAGAAGAAGGGCCATTCATAAAATATGTGGCGGTGTTCTTGTTTCAAAATTCAGGTTTTGGGTTCAGGGTTTTACTGAACAAGAGATGGGGAAAGGGATGAGATGAGGCTCCTTTTTCTTTTTTCTTTTTTTTTTTTACTCTTTCTATTCCTAAAAAATATTGGGATATTAATATCACGACACTTTCAAAAAGTTGGATTTTTCCCAGAAACTTTAAAATTGGCAAATAATATCACGAACTTTACCACGTGTTTGTTTTTTCCCACGAATGAACAAATTTATTTTATTTTAATAGATTGAAGAATAATTTTTGAGGGTGTGCTTCAAGAAAAACTATCTTCAAATATTGAAAAACTTGAAACTTTCGAAATTGTTGTTGAGAAATTACGAAAAAAATCGGTATCATAGTATTATTTATGGGAATTTTTTCATTCGTGGGAAAAAACAAACACGTGGTAAAGTTCGTGATATTATTTGTCAATTTTAAAGTTCGTGGGAAAAACCCAACTTTTTGAAAGTTTCGTGATATTAGATGCCAATATCCCAAAAATATTTAATCCTTGAAATTGTATTTAGACTAAAGGTCCTTTTTGGTCCTTAACATATGGAGATTTTTTGATTTTGGTCCAAAACCTTATCTTTTGAATTATTTGGTCCCTCACAAATAAAAACGGGCCACGTTTAGTCCGAACTGGATGGAAATGGTTAAATTTAACGGTCAACGAATATTAATTTAATTTTGACCAGATTAAGTTAATAATTAAGTTAAGAATTAAGTTAAATATTACACTGGACGGTCCCCTCTCCTCCGCCGCCGGAGCCGGTCCTCTCCCCTCTACCGTCGGAGCCGGTCCCCTCTCCTCCGCCACCATCTCCGCCGCCGCCATACGGTATCAACCACCAGCTCATCTCTCTCTTCTTCCCTTCCACCGCGAAGCACGTCCGCAGCGCGTCGTAGATCGACACCGGCAAATGACCCATCCCTGCGCCGCCTCAATTTTCCTGAAAATGACCTTGGCCCTTCGGCTGGAGAGGCTGCGGTTGGTCTTCTTCTTCTTCTTCTTCTTGGATTTGACTCTGACTTGGCCGATGTAGGTTAATTTGGGGGAGAGGGCTCGGGGTTGTCGAGGCGTTTCTTGGGGAGGAAAGGGGAGGCCTTGTTAGGGCGGAGGCGGTGGCCGGGGCTGAGGATTGATTCGGAGAGTTTCATGGAGGAGGAAGAGGAGAGGCAGATGAAGAGCTCGCTGGTGTTTTTGCGGAAATGGGCTCTCTCTCTCTCTTTCTCTCTCCATTTCCTACTACTAATTATTGTTTGTTACTTTGTTAATTTTGCTGGAAGAGGAGGGAGATTGAGCTGGTGGTTGACACTGTATGGCGGCAGCGGAGATGGTGGCGGAGGTGAGGGGACCGGCTCCGACGGCAGAGGAGAGGGGACCGGCCGGTGTAATTCTTAACTTAATATTAACTTAATTATTAACTTAATCCGGTCAAAATTCAATTAAAATTCGTTGACCGTTAAATTTAACCATTTCCATCCAGTTCGGACTAAGTGTGACCCGTTTTATTTGTAAGGGACCAAATAATTCAAAAGATAAGGTTTTGGACCAAAATCAAAAAATCTCCATATGTTAAGGACCAAAAAGAACCTTTAGTCTTGTATTTATTGGTAAATTAGCTTTTTTAGCGGTATAAAATACATATAGTAGCTGCTTGTTTGCAGGTATGAATTTGCATTTTCGACCACAACATATTACTTCTAAAATAAAAATAAAATAATTTAAATAAAAAAAAACACACAGGGCCCAACCGGGTTCGAACCGGTGACCTATTGATCTGCAGTCAATTGCTCTACCACTGAGCTATGGACCCTTATATTGTTTTCCTGGCGATTCAATTTTATTTGTAACGAATCATAATATAACGCTAACGCTAATATCTTTACATTCTGCCTGTGTTCTGTAACTTTGCTATATTTGGTTTGGAAAAAAAAAAAACTTTTCTATTTGGTTTCAATTATGCAAGTATTAAATCGTTTGAGATGATCAATTTTACTTTTGGTGGCTCTAAATACATACACATTTTTTGTTGTTTTTGTTGTAGTACAAAGTATCATGGTAGTACATCTTTTGATAGTTACTAGACAGTTTACTAGTATTATAATGCAAAATGACCTTAGTTGCTTGAAAATTAACGCTAATAAGTTGGTAAATAAATTAGCATGAAAACATATTTCAATATTGGTTCACACAGTATATATAAGCTTAATTAGCTCATTCAGCTTATATGGAGTATATAATACTATGATACTATGTCATTACTCTGAAATTGTATCCATAAGTGTGGACCAGATATAAATTACAGGAACCAAAATTTATAGATACAGAATACTGTAACATTTTTCAAATAGTTTGCAAGTATCAACAAAATAATGAAAAAATTAACAGCACAAACATTCTTGAAATAACAAAGAGTGACAAAAAAATTTGAGAATTATGGTCAGCAGTTCTCTCCTTCCCCTTCTTCCCAGCTATAAACAGGTATTTGCCATATTTTGGTGTTCTTTTTGGGATCATCTGTCAGACTGAGATCCGTATCGTCTTCCTTGTATGTTCGAATGAACTTTCTGGCTCCCGTCATAATAAGCCTCTCCACCATGAACAGTTGGTAATTGTTCTCAATTATGGGATCCAAAAGACCGCTGTAGTTTGATGAATAGGCCAATTTGTACCTGCAAATAGACTAGGATATGAAGAGTAGCTAGAATGCATCTCAGCAATGCTAATGAGTTTAATAGAACTCAACCTTGTTTTGAGATCATCAATTAGTAATTAGGGCCCAATCACCAAAAAATAGTACTTTTCTCTTAAAAAGGGACATCTTAGCCCTTAATTATAGATTGATTTGAGTTTTGAGTGACAGTATTCAGGCTGTAGAAATTAATACGGAGTATATAAGTAACTGAGATATAAGTACCTTGCAGATAAAGGTGAAAAGAATCCGGGAGCCCTCTCATTGGATGCAATGAAGAGAGTTCTACCCGGGGGAACCCATTTGGAAATTCTACAAAGAATGAACTCAGGACGTGTATCTCTGTCAAGATGAGGGTGTAGGGTTCGATCAACCCCAAATCTGTCCTTCCTAGTTTTTATTTTATCACCTCGCCGGACATGAATAGCATCATAATCTCCAAGATGTGCCTTTATCTGGTTTCAGCAGCAATTTTTATTATAGCAGATATTTACTTAAGATAGAGAAAATTAGCTAATTGCAGTGGATCACCTTTTCCGCAGCATCTCGTAGCTTCTTTGCAGCCATTGATGGAAGAAAGGAATACGGCAACATAATAGAACTGCGGTTGTTTCGATCCTTGCATTCCATGAACCTGAATGACTACCATGATTAATACCTACACAAAAATTATCGAGATTCAAAAACTAATAGTAAGAAGGAAGAGTAGTTGGATCATTAGTAACTGTCTGTTACCTACCATGAGAGAGGACTGGCAGTTCGATTTATGAGTAAAAGATTTGAATAATTTTTTTTGTGTTTGAGATCAGTTCGACTAATTCCTTCCACGTGTGCTATCCCTCTGGATCCCAGTTTCATGCTTGTAGTAAGGACATGGTGCCATGTCTTTGAATTATCTAAAATCACAGGCACCGTGTTGGACATGAAATCAAGATCATACAGAGAATCCATAGCACAAGAGTTAGCTGCCCACCTAAAAAGAAAATTGCTTACATCATTAAACAAAAAAATGCACATGTTTGTAGATACTGCAAAGAACTCGAAGCAAAAAAACAGTGTACATTCTATAATCAAATATTTTGACAATTTCTGAAATGTCTAATGTTCCCTAATTCTGTATATGTTTTGGACATCAAACACTATCTTATTTATTTCGAAGCCATGATTCAGCATCACAAAAACCCAAAAAGATCATATTCTGGCTTAAGTACCACTAGTAAACAACCAAGAATCTCATAATTTAATTCTTCTGTGATCCGGCACTGAGTGTTCTAAACTGCACAAGAAAACTCACCCTTCCTCAGAAACCATATTTCCAGATTGATGGAGAATTCCTTTCTTATTGTGTATTGGATTTATACACAACCTGGAAGGCATTACAAAGGTCCTGCAACAAGAGGAGAAGGAAAATATAGAGAAGATGGTCAGTCCGAAAGCACAAAATACTGCCAAGAAGGGTATCCATTCTCAGCAAGTCATCAGCCCAATCAAAAATGTTATAACACATGAAACGGCCTTAACTCAAGATGCAGATCTAAAGGGACTCCGATCTTCTCATGTCTTAAATAAGAGTAGCTAATAAGTAAGATAAGATACTACGAGTACGAGCACCATAAAACAACTTCAACCATTCAACTCAGTTGTTCCCGAAAGAAATAGACATGGAAATCAACTGCTAGTATTAATATTGCTGTGCATTATTAGGAAACTAGGGTTCTTTCTTCACAGAGAAAGAGTAACTGGAGACATGTTAGTTCACCTATAGGCATCCCCAGATCTACTAAGTATATATAGCACAGTTCATTAGCAATCGCGTGCAAAATTCAAATATCCGGATCGGCTATATGAATTTCACTAGAGTTATAAAATCATAAGTTGCAAACCAAAATCGACAACCATCAAAGAAATGAAGAGGTTTTTCATCAATAGAAACCACGAGTGAACTTATCAAGGCCAAATTTTCAATGTTTGCAGGAACAGGGACCTATAATTACTTCCTCAAAACAAATATCACAAACCAAGTTGAAATCATGCAATCAACCATTACTAATGAAGAAAGTCACTACTAAAATCCCCAAAATGAAGATTCACAGCAATCACAACTCAGATTAAATAATGCAATTATCCATTACTAATGAAGAGAAACAAAGATGATAAACTCAAAATTGAGAAGAAATCCACCACTCCAAATCCCAAACAGATTAAATCTCGAAAAATGTACCTGCCGAGAAACAATGCTTCCTCAAGGGCACACCTAAGGCTGGACTCTTGGTGACCTAAACCCTCGCAGGAATCGCAGTGCTTTCCGGGGCAGTCAATTCTGCTCCCCCAATACAAGTACTTGTCGTGCAAAGTGTGGCGATTGGGGGGCACGATATTCTGTATGCTGGCGGGTGCCGAAACTAGGCAAGCCACGAGGTACAGCACTGCAATGCACGCGATCGAAGCTGTGAGTATGAAGATTGAAGATCTGGACTTTGCTAATTTCGATTTTGGGTGGATCGCCATTGAGCTCGAGCCCTCCAATTTTTGTTCAGTTTATGATGGCGGAGAGCATAAAGCTTAGATTTTTCTGTATTCCATTTCTTTAAACCTCATTCATTTATCCTTCGCTTATATTTATTTATTTATTTGTCTATTTATTTCATCGTTTTTAATGGTTGACTAATAACACATGTAAATTCTCGTGGATTGGATCGGTAATATGCATACTGATCTTTATTGCTTCATTTCCTTTCTTTCTACGTTTTCTTCAAAATTTAAATTTCAATAAACCTGCAAATTTAATAGGGCAATAGTAAAAGTAGCAATCAATTCATTTAGGATTATAAGCTAATTAATCATCAATTATCATCATGGTAGAGAGAATAATAGTCATGATTAAACTTTGAAATTCAACAAAACCCAAAACCCGGCCTTGTGCTTTATTTTGAGAGTCCACCTTCAATCCTTGACACCACACTTTCATTTGATATAAAAGTGATTTTACCTTTACAGATGCAAGATTATTTAAGCTCAATTCTGAATATTATTAGTGTTTAATGTGTTTAATACAAATTTTGTTGGCTCTATAAATAGTCATGGCTCGCACTATAGCCTTAAGAAATCTCAATTTTTATTTCTTCTGCAAAGGGTGATAATTATAACAGCACTGGAATTCATGTCAAGGATTGAGAATGAAATACAATTTCTATCTTAGCTTTTTAGAATCCCCCAACTCCAGGTGCATATTCGTCCACCCACAATAAAATCTCTATATAGAAAAATTAAAAATATTTCCCACTTGTCAAAACATGGCGGCTTGGCCTAATTCATGGAAACCGAACACCTATGAAATGGTTTAATTGTGTGAGCCCATAATCCACAATTCTAACCAACTTTAATTTCTAATCTTGGCTCTCGGTGGCGCACACTCAAACTCCACACACATTAGTATGATATTATCCGCTTTGGGCAAAGTCCTCATGGTTTTGCTCCTGGATTACTTCCCAAAAGACCTCATACTAATGAAGTAGAGGTAGTCCATTTATACACTTGCAAGTCTTGTTCATTCTCCGATGTGGGATATGGTTTGCTCCCTTTCAATCCTCCCCTCAAACCAAGACCACCAGACCACAGACCACATGCCTACCGCATGTTACATGTCACTAGGTCACCACATGTCTTGGTCGAGCTCGTCACATAGGAGAACTTGCAAGCGCAACCACCGAACCCCGAGCCACACAGGCCCAGCCTTGAACCAGGTCTCTGATACCACTGTTGGGTCTCGGTGGCGCACACCCGAACTCCACATTAGTATGATATTGTCCGCTTTGGGCAAAGCCCTCACGGTTTTGCTCCTGGGGTACTCCCCAAAAGGCCTCATACTAATGAAGTAGGGGTAGTCCATTTATACACTTGCAAGTCTTGTTCATTCTCCGATGTGGGATATGGTTTGCTCCCTTTCATCCAATAATATAATCTCAAACAAAGTGAGCACGCCTTAGCAGTAGTAGATATTAGCTTCATTTACAAATTTCATTTCTATGGTTCACTCTTTTCGTAGGCATTTATGGAATTGAGTCAGATAACTTTATTTCATTGAGTCTAAAATGATGAATTATTGGATTATAAAAATAGGGGAAATTTTCTAAAGGTTGCATGAGCAAAAACTTGAGGTAGTAGCGATGAAATTGGAGAATGCTCCTGACAATAATCAGATGATTACTCCCTTAGTTCAAAAAGAATTGATAAATTGTTATGGTTTTAAAACTACAAAAGTTATTTTGACCGATATTAAAATCAAAATTTATCTTTTGGTTGATGAAGTACGCGATGCATTGATAAAAGAGCAAATTGCTTTAGTTCTGAGATATTTTAACAATGATGGAGAGATTGTAGAAATATTATTGTCCTTAGTTCATATCACTGATACCACAACAAAATTTTGAATGAATGGATTGACTTTAATATTTGCTAAATATGGATTATCTTTGTCACGATTAAGAGATCAAGGTTAAGACAATGCATCAAATATGCAGGATCAGAACAATAGTTTAAAATCACTTATATTGAATGAAAAATCCATCTACCAAGTACATTTATTGTTTTGTCCATCAGCTCCAACTAGTAGTGGTAACTGTTCAAAAGAACATAGTGTTGTAAGTGATTTTTTAACATTGTCAGTTTGTCACTATGATTGTCAACACATGTGGAACATCTTGTAAATGAAGGGACAAATAACGGCAATTTGTGCATGAAAAAATTGTCGAAGGTCTAGGAAGTGGAGAAATTAAAAGTGGAAGAGATTTAAATTAAGAGATGAGTTTAAAGCAACCAAGCGACACTCGATGGGGGTCACACTTCACCACTTTGCTTCGTTTAAAAAGCACGTGGTTATTGATAATTGAAGTGCTTGAAAACATGTAAGAAGATGGTATCAATCTGGATAATAGAGGTATATCAAACACATTAGTTATGAAGATGGAGAGTTATGATTTATTTTTATTTTACACTTGATGAAGAGTTGTTTGGGATAACGAATGTTTTATCAATAATTCTACAACTTAGGGATCAAAATATCGTCCAAGCTACGTCTTTGTTGATACAACCAAAGGATTTTGCTAGATTTGAGAGAGAATGGGTGGAATCAATTCATGGGACAAGTTGAAGAGTTTTGGGTGGCTAATTTGATTGACGTTATTAGTATGAATGATACTATCGTTCTTGTGTGCGTATGAAGCAAGATTGACGTGTTACTAATTATCAACATTATAAAGTGGAGATTTACTATCAAGTAAGATTCACATTTTATTTTTCAATTATGATTACAATTAATTATCAATTAAATACGAAAGTCACATTTTTTTATTATTAGGTTCTTGATTTACTTACTCAAAAAATTAAAATACGTTTTTTAAAAGTGAGTACGGAATTGCTTACTTGCATTAATTGCTTTAGTCCAAAAAACTTATTTGCTAACTTTAATGTCGACAAGTTGGTTCGTCTTGCAAAACTTTATCCGGGTGACTTCTCGTCTACTGAATGTACTAGTGTTAACCCCCGTGCTATGCACAGACCAAAGAATTTTCAGCTAATGAATACAAATTGTAAATAATTAAAAAAATTATCATTATATACAATTTATAAAAAAAAGAAGAAGAATGGTCCTAATCTAAAAAATATAGTATTTCTTATTCAAAATAAAATTTAATACATTTATAATTTGTGAGAAGAAACAAAAATTACTCAGTCAGCTTAGACTTTTAATATACATAAATTTAAGAATTATGGAAAATTTTAGCCGAAATAGTTGAACGCACAGTACTAAACAATGCAATTTCAAAGGTTACATGTGTAATATCCCAATCTTTTAGAAGTTAGAATTAGAAATTATATTTTTTATTAGTGACTTTATATATGTATATGCTTGTTTTATGTGAGAAAGATAGGAAATAGAAATAGGATAAATTAGAATTAAGAAAAAGAATGAGATAAGGATCGAAATTAGAAAATAAGAAAAGAAAGAAAGAAAATGAATAGAGGGATATTAATGAGTAGGAAACGTGTCTTATGGGGGTAATTAGGAAAAAAAAAGAGAAAAAGAAAAAGGAAAATAGAAAAGATTTTGAGATGGGTTTTGAAAATCAGATTTCATACTTATCTCTCTCTACGTAAACTTCTCCCCTCTCTGCAAAAATTTCGACAACTTCTCTACTCCATTCGAACAGCCACCGTGATATCTCCAATCACTCCACCGGGAAGCATGTAGTACCCACCGCCAATCCAAACTCTCAATTCCCCCTAGTTTTTCTTATTTTTGGAGCTCAAGTTGAAAATCCACCTCCACTTAGTTTTGCAAATTAGTTGAAATTAGAGGTTAGACTCCTCCATAAAGTCCTTAATCTTGTTTCTAAGCATAGTAGTGATGTTAATTTGATTTGATTCTTGTTGTGGGAGTCGAAATTAGGGTTCTTGAGTTTGGGGGTTTTGGTGCTTTGATGCTTTTGTGTAAATTGACTATGGAATTATGCAATTGAAAGTATGTTAAGATATTTAAGCATGAAAGTGATAGAAAAAGCTAAGTTTGAGGATGATTTGTGACCATATTCTCTTTCCATGGGTTTTAAAGCCACCTTCTTGATGGTTTGATATTATATAATGTTGGGGCTGATCTTGTTGTGAAGTTTGATGTGGGCTATTGATACTTAAGTAAGCTGGAAATTATCAAAAAAAAGATTGGGTGAAAGGGGTTTAGATATTGGTTGTTATCAAAAGGTTTAGAATTGAAGTTTTAGCTTCAAGATGTCAAAATTTTGAGTTTAATTTTAAGTTAAAGTTGCTGTCACATATTTTTAAAATTAATTAAGTTTGTTTTATGGAGGAAAAATGGAATGATGAGGCTTATATTTTTGGGGCAGCTGGGTATAGCTTTCATTTTCCGAAACTATTGAATAGTATTATTGAATTACTTTGCTTCATACTATGAATTTAATGACTTAGTAAAAAAACTTAAAAATGATATTTTCTCTCTTAAGTGTAAGTAACACCAAGTGTATGATCTAGCGTCAAGAAACTAACACATAGTATGCGTTTTTATTAATAAAAATGTTCTTGTGATAGTGATGCAATATTATTTTTTGTTTAATAATAATATTAATTTAGCTTCACTTTTTATAATTAATATTTGATTTAGGTAAGTTTAAATTTAATATATACATATCTTAAAATTTTGGAAAGTTTAAAAGATAAAAATATGAGTAAATCAAAATAAATTGAATTCTATAAACTTAAAAACTTATTATAAAAATAATATAAAAAATATATATTGTACAAAGTCTAAAAATTAGAAGTTCAAATTAAAAATTGTATAGAAAGATTGAGTACATAGTTTTATAGTACCACTATTTGAAATCTAAATTATACTCCAAAATTTAAAAGCCATTAAATATTAAACAAAAGTCCAAACAATATACAATATACAATAAAGTATCTTAAAAGTTAAAACCCTATTGCAACATGGCTCGACGCCTCCATTTCCCTCCCTCCAACCCTCCCTCATCCTCCCTAATCGGCGGCGGAAATCATCTCACCGGCTAGAGCATTGTTCCTTCTTCCTCGCCGACTCTCCTTCCACACACCACGCCGTCGCCCCTTCCTCCCTCGTGGCGCTGCTCTGCCTTACTCGCCATGGCTGGCCGCCGCCTCAACACCCAGATCCGTCATTCCCCGACTTCGGCGGCGGCGTCGTTCCCCGACTCATGACGTACTCCGTACTCCAGATCCAGCTTCCCGCCGGATTCATTTAAAGATCCGACTCCGGTGCTTTTCTCTTTCTCTCATTTTTCTTCTTCTCCAGCGTTTAAAGAACGGATCTTTAAATGAATCCGCCGCCGCCGTACTTCTCTCTCTCCTTCCTCTTTTTTTTCGTCTTCTCAACTTTCCTCCCCATCTCTCTCACTCCGGATACCTCATTTTCTCTCGGCCAGCTGCCACTGTCCCGTCTCCCTCAGCCTCGCCACTACTGTCCCGTCTCCCTTAGCCTTGCCGCCCTCTCATCGGCGCTGTCGCCGGATTCCAAGCATCTTGCAATGCTGCAATCAAGAATTCTCTCTTTCTCTCTCTAATATTTTCATTTTGTAAATATTTTGGAATACTCAAAATAAATAAAATAAAGAATAAATATTGACACATCATCTATTACAACATCAACTTTCATTTTCCCTCCAAAAAGGACATTAAGGTCTTTTCACCAAACTGTCCCTTTAGATTAGTATATAGATGTCTCTTCCAACTCAACTTAAAACTTATATCAGTGATATAGTTGATAAAGTTGAGTTCTCCAACATTGAAGATTTGTGAAATCTTTCTCCCAGAAGAGATAAAGCTTACCCTTTGTTGTACTGTTTGATTGAATTGACATTGATCCTCCGATTGCAATAGCTTATGTTGAGAGAGTATTTTCTTCAATGAAACTTATTAAGCCTTTTTTTTTTCAAAATTGAATGAGGAATGAATGAATGATATATTACTTGTATACATTGAGAAGAGAATTTTCCAAAAAAATGTAAATGAGACTATTCTTCGACGATTTCAAGACATGGCGACTCGTAAAAAAAAATTATCATCAGTGTATCGTAAAAGTTGAACAGATATTACATATAAAATTTATTATTTTTTCTAAAATTTCAGTTCCGACTTATTTAATTTTCTGCTTCCACCACTGCAAGCAATATTATAATAAAGTTAGTGAAAGTCAAACTAATTCTAAGTTATAGTACTACTCCCTTTGTATCAGCTAAGATCGCATTTTTAATGGATACAAGATTTTAAGAGTTATTGGCTAAGATCATCCGCAATAGCGGATAAGAGGTAGGACTAGTGGTTAGTTCGTGGGGGGCGTCCGCCTGCAATAGTGGATAAGAGGTAGGACGTCCTGAAGTAGGACGAGCTCTCGTCCACGCCCGAAACTGGACGTCCTACCTCTTGTCCGCTATTGCGCGGACAAGAGCACGGATGTCCCGATTTTTTTAATTTTTTTTAATTTTTTTAATTTTTTTATTTATACTCAATATTTGCAACTTATTGCACTTCATTTTTTGTATATTTGATAAACACCAACAATTAAAATGAATTAATAGTATTTTTCAATTTGTCTTATTAGCTAGGCCATCGGCTAGTCCTAGTGACGTGGCAGGAGATGTTTTTGGGATGTCCACACTACTCTGGATGCTCTAACATGTTTAATTAGAGAAAAAAAGTAAATGTAAAGTACTTCCTCCGTCCCACAAAAGATATCACACTTTCTTTTTTAGTTTGTCTCACAAAAGATGTCACATTTCCCTTTTTTGGAAAAAGTACTCTCACATAAATATAAAAATTATATTTTCTCTCTCTATTTAACACACAAAACAAAACCTTCTAAAATCTCGTGCCGTCCCACAAGTGTGACATCTTTTGTGGGATGGAGAGTATAATAAATTGGAAAAGAAACGCTAAATATTTTAATTGGATAGCAAAAGTAGTTTAGTACATTAAAGCGAAATAAATATTTTACTATTTCCAAAAATATAAATGTATCATCCCATCTAGGATAGATAAAATATTTTTCTTAGTAATAAATCTAGCTAGTACTTCCTCAGTTCCATAGTAATAGAAGCGTTTTTTTTAGCATGGAGATTAAGAAAAATTGTGTTAGATGAGTTAAGTAAAGAGAGAATAAAGTGGAAAATGAAAAAAGATGGAGAGATAAAGAGAGAAAAAAGTAAGAAAGAGTAAAGTAGTTGTCGAAAAATGTATTGACTTTTACTAAAAATGAAAATGAATCTATTACTATGGAACGGAATATCCGGTGGAGCTGGCAGTTAGAAAAATAATGCAGATAAAATGTAAATACAGCTGGGCCAAACGTTGCCTCGTGGGAGACCAGCAGGACAGTAAATGAGCCGACACGGCCTAAAACCTAGCTATAGCTCCGCCACCCCAATTAAATCTGTCGCCTGTCTCTCTGTCACCCACCATCACCTTGTTTTCTGCCAAAACCTCAATACATACACAACTCTGTGTTTGTACGCAATTATTCAATGCAAACACAATCACTTACTCAACCAGTCAACCAACACAACCTTGACTGAAAAAACACACACAACCCACTAGCACGAACTAAAATTCTGGGATCAAAATTATACAGCCTTGAGCAGTATAATGAAATATATTTGTGTCCAACTTTATACCTTGAGATGTTCTTGTTAGGTAACACATTTATTTGACTCCATCAACAAATCAAATAAAAGTTCAAAAAAACACACCCAAAAGTAGTGGGATCACAAACTCAACTTTCTTCATTGAAAAGAGCAAAAAGTATCAAGTGGGGCGCGGCCGAGTTCAGCAAAAGAAGAGACAAAAAAACAAAATATATTACTATCACTACCACTAATTCTGCTACCTGTCTCTAATGATGTTTCTTTTTCTTTTCTTTTTTCTTTTCTTTTGAGAGAATTCTTGATATTTGGGGTCTGCAATATTTCCAATAACCTTCTTCTAATTCGTCTCTTCGGTTAGAAGCCCAAAAAAAATGCGTTAGTTGTAGTATGCAGGTTCATCTTCAGAGCCCCAGCAAAATGTAGTAGACAAGAGTGATGGGAAGAGCTATTAACATCCCAAATATAACACTGCAAATAATAACAAAATATAAATAAGTAGGGAGTAATTAAACTAGCATTTAAACATTGTGAGGGAAAAATAGTGACTAACCCAGTGCTGAGTATATCAGGGTGCACATTGTACTCTTTGGCAAAGACAAAGGGAACAATCCCCTGAGGCAGAGAGGCCTACAAAAACATTGCAAGATTATTAATCAAAATTCACCAATCCTGGGATCAATGAATACCACATTATATCTCACCTGAACAATTGCAATATGCAAGAGAACGCCGCGAAGACCTACAGCGATGGAGGCGGCAGCCATGACTGCAGGCCCCGTGAGAAACCGGACGGCCATGGACAACGCAGCCACGGATTTGCCACAAGCAATGATCCTAGGCTGCAGAGCCATAAACAAACCTGCAAATCAACCACATAGTCAAAATTGAATTAAAAAAACAATCTTGCATCCATCAAAGTAATAAAAAAATTCTCAATCTCCCTCACCAAGACTGAACATGGCCATTCCAAGACCAGCATCAGACAGTATAGAGATTGATTTGGCAACAATTGCAGGCATCTCAACATTCCATCTACAAGAAACACAGCACAATATGATCCAATCTTGAATACTTAAAATAAAACAGCTCTAACTTAATATAATAGTGATGAAAAGAAGATATTACTTGAATGAGACCAAGGACCACGTTAGGCCAATCAAGCTCGAGTAGGTGTTAGGATTCCGGATGAGTTTCCGCCACACCATGATCAGAATCAGCCTAGTCATCACACTAGTTGGGGGCATGGCTGTGGCCTTGGCCTCAATCGAAGCCTTCGGGTTGAGCTCTGCCGTTGAACTCGACCCGAGCTTCGAAAGAACCGGTCCCTCGCCCCCCGGTTTATACCCATCCCGGCCAAAATCATCGTAATCTGCATTTATTTTTAATTCAGCAAAAAGAAGGTACAACAAGAAAAGCGTGCATGAGGGAGTTGTACCTTTGGGATGAGCTCCAGTAGCAGCAGCAGCAGCATACTCGGCGCCTCTAAACACATGAATCCCTCCCTCCGACACCGGCGAGGCGCTGGAACTCCACACAAACATGTGGAGATCCTTTCCGACTTCAGCTCCTCCGTTCGCCTTCTTCTTCGGCGGCGGAGGGTAGCCGCGGGGCTGATTCGCGTAACCGCTCTCTTCGTCAAGCCCAAAATTGGAATGCCTAGGGCTCGCATTCTTCCCATTCACCATGGAGTAGAAATCCGTGTGATTGAAGCTGGATCCTCGCGGCGTGGGATTCCGCGACGATTGAAGCGAGTAAATCTCAGCATTCGTCAAATTGGAAGGGCGCGGAGTGAGAGAGAGGGCGGAATTAGGGCCGTGGGATCTCCTGGAGAAGATTTCCGATCTGGAACTCGTGGATTTCCTGACAGTGACGTGAAGCTTCCCATCCTGGCCGACCTCAGCCTGCGTCTCCAGCGGCTCTTTCCCGTCGAGCGAAATGACATCCGTGTCGACGCGGAAGGAGATGATTGAAGCAGCGGTGTCGGGGAACTGCTCGGAGATCAAGGATCGGGCGCCGCGGTACTCGAAGAGGAAGAGCATGAGCGTGTACCAGATGATGCACTGGAGGACGACGATCTGGACCATGAGGCTGCCGGAGTCGGCGCCGTACATGCCTTTGAGCAAGGGGATGCCCATGACGAGGGTGTTGGGGAGGGTGGAGAGGGAGAAGAGGGTGATGGACCAGTCGAGGGAGGCGCGGGCGCTGATGCGCGACCAGACGGCGAGGACGGCGAGGACGATGAGCTTCTGGAGCGTGTCGGCGGCGATGAAGCGGTAGTTCATGGCGTAGGGGTTGTTGGTGGAGATGAAGTGGAAGGAGAGGAGGGGGACGGCGAAGAGGGCGACGAAGCGGTTGATGCCGGAGCACTGGTCGGGGGTGAAGATTTTCCACCATTTGACGGAGCCGTAGGCGAGGATCATGGCCACGTAGAGGGGCACCACGGCGGTGAGGACGTGGTAGAGGTCGGAGATGGTGATCATGGCGAAATGGTTGTGGCTGTTTCAGTTCCGGCGTGGAGGTGTGAAATTAATGATGGGAGGCCTGATTTTGGGGGTGAGAAATAATATGGGAATAAATGGCAGACAAAGAAATAAAAAGATCAGGCTTTAGAGAAGCTTTTGTATAGTCTTTTGATGGCGATCATCATAAAAGAAAAAGGACTACTGCCGCTGCGACCAGACACTTTAATGCATGCATTCCCTTCTACTCATTTTCTTTTCACTTATTTTTTCTAAGGTACTCCTCCCTCCCTCTCCCCTTCTGCGATTAAATTTCTTATATTTGACCCGTCGTAAATTTTAAAATAAAATTTGACATTATAGACTAAAGTGTGTAGAAAAATTAATAGAATCTGAGCCTACTTTTATATATTCTCTATATTCCAATTAAAATGAAACGTTTTTCTTTTTATTTTGTCTCATTAAAAATAAATTATTTTTAAATTAAAAACAGCACCATCTCTACTTTTTCTTCTCTCTTACTTTACTCTTTTTTCATTAGAGCATCCACAATGGATGTCATAGTGGAAGCCCTAGTGAGAGCTCTAGTGGTTGCCACATCAGCATGCCCTATCTTTCTACAGTGGTGGAGTCCTAATGGATGCCCTATCTCTTATCCATTTCTCATTTCAATTTTAATATTAATTTTTTTATATTTTCACATATTATAAATAAAAAAATTAAATGAAAATCATGCATTACTTAATTTTAAAAAAAGAATTTGTAAATTTCATATTTAAGTTTAATCAAATAAAAAATAGCAAAATATAAATATACTATTATAGAACACAATAAATTTAAATAAAACACTTACATTAATCAAATAAAATGAGAAAAGTATAATAAATAAAAATATGTTGAGTTTGGGACTTGAACACAAAAACTCTAGTATAATTTAACAAGATACATTTACCATTAGGCTAACCTAGATTATGTAATGAAATCAAACAAATTTTTACATAAAGCAAAAAAAAAAACTCTCTTTTAAGTGTAAAACTAATTGTCCCACATCGAAATCACAAAGAAATTTGGAATTGTAAACCTATCTATAAAACTACCATTTGTCCCACATCAAAGTCACAATGAAAGTTAGAGTTGAAAACTTATCTATAAAAGGTTTACTCAAGTAATGCAAAACTTGCTCACTAATTCACGGATCCATCTTTTAGTACGTTCGTTGTGAAACTATAGTTTTTTTATTGCAAGTTAAAAAATGATTTTTTATTTTAAAAATCAATTTTTTAGAATTAAAAATCGGTTTTTATAATTAAAAATTGATTTTTTTATAATTTTTTTTTTAGATCGGGCTCGGGCGTTGTGCAGCAATGGGCGCCCGATCTCACGCCCAATCGATCGGGCGGGCGATCGGTCGCGATCGAACTCTCGGTCGCGCTCGGGCGTGACCAACGCCTGCAATGGATGCCCGACCACGCCCGAGCCCAATCTCGGCCGATCGGGCGCGCGATCGGGCATCCATTGTGGATGCTCTTAACTCACAAAACAACAATGCATAAAATCCCTTGTCAAAAACTAAATGTTTCATATTTATTGGAACGAAGAGAGTATTAGTTTTATAAGAGCAATCTCCAAGGGGAGAGGTGAATGGAGAGGTAAAGTTATATAACTATCATATTACCTTTTTTCATGAGAAATTATTCTCCAATGGGAGAGGTAGTTGAGAAATTATTATACCTTTTTCCATTTTGAAAAGGTATCTTTACCTCTCCATACCATATTTGTCTTCTTTTCATGAAAAACCATTCTCCAACGGAGAACGTATTTGAGAAGGTATCACACTTTATGTTTTTTAATGCATTTTATACTATTATTTTATGTTTAAAAAATCATTTACCTTTCTATATACCTTTTTATTTGGAGTATGTTTCTTTTTGAAAATGTATATTTCACTTTTTGAGGAGGTATATAGATGATATACCTCTTTTATTTACCCTTCCTTGTTGGAGATGCTCTAATAAAATGTGAGAGAAATGATTAAGTGAAATGTAGGGTTCACTTACCAAATATAGTAAAATTGAAATGAGACATTTATTCGCAGACGGATGAAAAAAGAAATATGAGACATTTAATAGCGGACGGATGAAGTACTACTGCTCAATTACTCGTAGTACTAAATTTAAACTCATTTATATACTAAACTCAAACTTAAAACAATATATTCTATTATTTATAATTTTTCTATTCTCAAAATTTAAATTTTTTTATTTTGTTTTACTATAAACCTAAAATTAAGTACTGTTTTTACTCAAAAATAAAAAATGAATAAATCAAATTGCCTACTTCACTTTAGGTTTTATTATATCAATGGAGATGGTCATTGACATAAGATTTATGGAAAAAAATTAATGATATAAGAACCTTTTTTTTATATATATACTACTTCATTCGATAGTTTTAGAGACATTTCTTTCTAGCACAGCGATTCAGAAAAAAGGTGTGTAACGTAGTATTAAATAAAAAGATAATAAAGTAGAATAGAGGAAAAAATAGATAGAATAAAGTAATAGAGAGGTAAAGTAAAAGTGAGAAAATGTGTTACTCCCTCCGTCCCACTTTAGAAGTCTCGGTTTACCATTTTTGGGTGTCCCACTTTAAGAGTCCCGGTTGGATTATTCCATAAATGGTATTAGGCCCCACATTCCACTAACCTTTTTCCACTCACATTTTATTATAAAACTATTATAAAAAAGTAGGACCCACATTCCATAATCTTTTTTCACCAACTTTCCTTTACTTTTCTTAAAATCCGTGCCGAGTACTATTTTTACTAAAAAATAAAATGACTATACTACTATGGAGTACCCAAAATAGAAAAATGACTTTACTACCATGAAATTGACTCGGCACAAGTTTTATTTCTCTCATTCCATTATTTATAGTCTCATATTGACTCGGCACAAGTTTTAAGAAATTGTTTAACTTTGTGAATTAAAATGGAAAAATGAGAAAGTGGAATCATTCCACTTTTATATATTAATTTTATTTTATAATAGAATGTGAATGTAATGATTTAGTTGATTAATAAATTTTATTATTAACTTATATTTTGTATAAAATTGAAATGATATGAAATTGAAATATAATACTCCGTACTATAATTTTATTATAATATAAAAAAGATGATATTGGAGTATAATTTTATTATAATATAAAAAAGAAGATGGGAATGGAATGAAATTTTAGGAATCGATATTCTCAATTCTGATAAGGAATAGAATGGCAGTAATTCCTAAAAAATATATACTAGGAGTACCAAGCAAAAGAATGATGAAATTAGGAATATATTGTCCCATTCCCCCATAAGCCCCTATAAGTCTTAAACAAATGAAAAATATGTGTTTATGTGTATAAAAGAGTAGAAAGCAGTCTGGCTGTTTATGCGTATGAAAGAGTAGAAAGTAATCTGGCTCTTAAAATGAGATTGAACTATTCATTTAGCATATGATGGCTCTTGAGTAATAGTCCCTCATGATTATTTTTATAGTACTATATAATGATTCATCAGAACGAAAATTGCAATTCATATTTTGATTTAAGTTAAATTAGCTAGCACTAGCAAATCATTTCAGCATAAATAATCGTGCCAAATGTGTAATGATGGTGAATATTTGTATGTATTATTACATACATTCACTTCAATATTGTTTTATGGAAATCGGTTTCTTGTAAAGGAATCACATCATATCGATCGAAATGTGAACTATCGTTTGAAGTTGTTTTTTCTTCACTAGCTATAAAAGAATCATTACAATCGGCCTTTGTGAAATCTCTCTCACTACTCCAATTATAAGTATTTTGCTGTAACACAAATACTTTCAAGTTTTTCCAAAATTGAAATCACCATATGTTATCCAATTCGTCAAATGCAAGCAATTTTTTCAGTCGATTTATTGGATGCACTTGATTGAGGATAGAAAATGAGACTTTGTCTCCTTCATTGTAGATTGGTTGTGGAACATTTCATCAAATTAGGTTACACATACGACTCCTTGCAAAAGGAAAAAGAATTTCACAACTAGGAGTGAAAGTCGTTTTACAATTATAGACTTTAACTACATATTGCATAAATGTTACTCCTATATTGTTAGTCTGGAAGTTTCCACACATTTGAAAACTAGCTATATTGGTGTTGTATAATACATGAAGGATGCAACAAGGAGATAACTTTTTGTTTCTGATGTACAGAAAGACGAGCTATTGAAATTATTAGGAGTATTTCTCAATCTCTGTAGTTAACAATTAGAATACAGTACTAGTTATAGATTGCTTTGATTTATCAAAACACGGATTTTCATTACCTAAACTAATCATGATATCTTGGGCAATTATATTTAATGCATATTTGTGCTAAAATTGTTATTGCGCTAAATCGTGTGATGACAAAATCATTTTGATTATATCCAGGCGCGAACGTAGAACTGAACATGGAAAGGTTCTAGATTTTGAAATCTTGGTAGTAATGATAATATTTTAAAAATGAATTTAATAGGGGCCGGAGCCCCTTGCCCTCTCCAACCCATGATAATATCCTCACGAGGGGTTCATAAAATGCTTTTCGGAAGCATGGGCGGCAGGAATAATTCCATGAATAATAAATAATTACACGAACCGGACGTTTAGAGCATCCGCAATGGTCGGCTAGCGACCGACTAGCCGATTCGTCGCGCTGGCTGATCGGCTAGCCGAACCATTGCAATCGGCCAGCGCAAAATCGGCGAGCGGATCGGCGTGGGCTCGCCGATCGCTCGTCGCTGGCCGAAACGCTACCCATCGGCTAGCCGCCATTGTGGAGGCCCGATCGGCCAGCGATCGGCCAACGCCGATTTTTGATTTTTTTTTTTTTAAAAAATCATATATAAACGCGATTTTCGTTTCATTTTCATTTGCACCACTTGTTTTAACGAGTTTTCTCTCTCTCTAACTTTCTGTTCAAGAGCATCATCGAGTGATGGATCACAACAACGAGTCCAGTCCGGCGACGAGCGGCTCTCAGACTCCCACAGTACCCGTGGGATCTGGATGGGGGCAGATGGGCCCGGTATTTAACATCCCTTGGAATCAGATGATGGGGATGATGGCTGGTGCGCCGGGGGGGGGGCGATGGGGGGAACCAGGGGGGTATGCCGGGGGGTGTGCCGGGCGGCGGGCAGTCAGCGCCCGGGTGGGGGGGTATGCCCCAGATGCAGCAGCAGATGATGTTGCAGCAGATGATGGGGATGATGTGGCAGGGGGGTATGCCGGGGGGGGGGGGGGTGCAGGGGTCACCGGGAGGGGACGCGGTATATCGGCCCTCGCTTGATTTTTTGACGGCTTCGTCTCACACGTCGACCCCGGTGGAGACGCAGTTCTCTGGCGATGACCTTCTGTCATTGCATGATATGGGGATCGATCTCGGGGACGATGATACTCCCGTTCGAGCGACGCCGGCCGCGCCGAGGAAGAAGACGAGGGGGAAGGGGAAGGGCAAGGCGGTCGGCGAGTCATCGCAGCCCACTGCCACCGGCCGGAGGATGAGTACGCCGCGGTGGCCAAGGGGTGGTTGGAGGTGTGCGACGATCCACTGGTTGCGAACAACCAGCGGGTCGTCAACATGTGGGCGAAGATCAGGGCTGCCTATAAGAACCACTGCCCGCACGGGAAGGACTTCAGTAACGAGGAGGTCCGGAAGGGGTGGGAGCGCATCAGGGCCGCAGTGGGCCGTTTTGCGAATTTGTACGCCAACGCCCTCCGTCAGCTCAAAAGTGGACAGACTGAGGACGACGCCCGGAGGATAGCCGCGAGTCAGTTCCCCTTGGAGGGGAAGTATAAGGAGTTCACCTTCTGGGAGTGCTTCTTGTTGCTGAAGGGCTCGGAGAAGTTCCGGGCGGGGTGCGACGCTGGGTGGCCGAAGAAGCAGCGACTTAACTATAGCGGCGACTACAGCGGCAGCAGTGGCGGATCCCACGACCTCCCCCCGGATGCTGAGGAGTTTCCATCCCCTCCTTCATTTACTGGTCGCCCCCGCCCGGTTGGACAGAAGCGGGCGCAGCGGGCTGCGAGGGGCGGATCCCCCCTATCGCCCCGCGAGGTCCAGTCCTCCGCCCTCCCAGCCGCCCCACTCGAGTACACTCTCCATTCGCGTAACCAAACGCGGGCTCAGATGTTACAGGTCTTCCGAGAGTGGAAGAACGCCACTGACCCCACGGAGAAGAGGATTCTTTTCGAGATGCTCGAGAGCATGCGTGCTGATTTAGAGATCGCGAGGTCACGGCTGGGGGGTTCCGACGTGGGCTTAGATACCACGGGTGGCGGCAGCGGCGGCGGCGACGGCGGCGGCGACGAGGAGGGCGACGGCGACGGCGATGTGGAGTAGAGAGTGGCGGGGCTCGGGTGTTGAAGCCCTTTTTTTAAAAAAAAAAATCATGTACTTTTTTTTTTTTAAATCTTTGTACTTTTTTTTTAATGGAATGGATTATTTTTCCCTTATATGTGTCGTAAATTTAATTCCGTATATCGCAATTTTAATTCCGTAAATGTAGTATATTTTGAATTGTTTTTATTGCGGCTGGCCTATGGCTGGCCTAAATCTGACGTGGCAGGTGGTTTTTATAGTGTTGCTGACGTGACAGAGGAGAGAATGGCTGGCCTATGGCTGGCCTATTAACCATTGCGGATGCTCTTAACTAATTAAGAGTTGAAAAACTTAAATAAATTAATGTATATTTAAATCTTAAATATGAGAAATTACTAAATAAAAGAGTAGTAGTACTATTAATGAAAATGAAGTTGCAGACCAGTGCTACATGATCAGTCAGATTGTGCATACATATTTACTTGACAACTGTATCATCTTTAGATTGATAAGAAATGTAATACTCGTATCATAAACCAAAAAGATTATAAACATATGGTGAAATTGTTTGTGATTAATCCAAGGAGAGAATTGGGAGACAACACCAAAACAACATCAGCTTTCATTCTCCATGAGAAGGATAGACCAAACATCATCACAGAGAAAAGGAAAGGACCCTAACATAAAGCAAATGTAAACATCAAACAGCCAAGTGTTCAGAGTGTGCTTCACAGGGAACCAATTTTTAACCTTTAAATAGTAATTTAGATATATATTTTTAATTTATATATCATCCATTTTGGTATTCTTTCGAGTCATTGTACATTACAAATAATTTTTCTTGTTTTTATTTTTATTTTTGGGCAGTCTGAAGTCTGAACAAAAGATTTTATTCCATGACCCACATACATCAATAGTTTGTCACTTTCTCTTCCTTTGTGGGGAGTGGGATGGTTAGCATTTCTTTTATTTATCCTATTGTTAATTTTATTCCTTTACTTTTTTCAATATGAGTTATGGGAATATATAATGTGCTTTGAATCATATCACATGACCCTATGGGACGACGAACACGATTTAATTAGTAGTAGTGACATGTAAGTGATTACAGTATTTTTATAAATAAATTGTAAAAATCATTACTATGCACATAAATATTATAGTAGCAAATCTTAATCAATAAAAGAAAATTTTTAATTTAAAACTTAGTAGTACTACATATAAGAAGAGATGGCATACATGTATTTGCACTTATGAAGTAGACTTTGTGGTAACTGGTAAGGTATGAGTATTTTTATAATATTGGTCCTACGCTATTCCTCTCCATTATGCGTTTAAAAATAGCATAAAGTGTTTGGAAAGTTTAAAGCTCATTAAACTCTTATTAAATCGATCTTAAATTAGGCCAATATAGGCTATTGCGTTCTCATCAAATTTAGTGTTATCATAAAAAACAAAAGTGACGTGTATGATTTTTAATATGGTTAGACAAATAGTAATTAGAATTAGGAAAGTTGCATTTGCACCTTTTAGTTGAAAGTTCATTACCAACGTTAACAATCTACATGTAGTGTGAAAAAAAAATACTCCCCCCAAGTCCGCACCCACAAAGTTTATCCCAATTTGATCTAGTGCAAATTTTAAAGAATTGTTTAACTTTATATTAAATGGAACTATATAATGGAATAAGGATTCTTCATTAAAGAGAATGAGCATTGTACTTAATGTCTATTTTTCAATTTTTCAAAAGATTTTAATTGGGACAAACTTTGTGATACAGACGAAAATAGTAGTATAATGAAACAAACTACGTGGGACGGTGGAGTACTACTTTAAAACCAACTTTAATCTCAACATTTTCATTTGTTTTAATTGTAAAAAACCAAGAATTTTATGATCCATACAATGCAAACAAACATCAAGAATATTCATTTCAAAACCACAACACCAAATGAAAACATTTGAATACTATGGATGAGATGACGATACCATATTGTGATCTTTTTCGATTCCAACACTAAAAGAGCGATAGTCAGAGAAGAGAATAAGAACAATGCACAATAAAACCAAACCAATGTATGGAGAAGGAGAAATTGACAACTGAAACAATATGGTAACAATATTCCATTTTGTGTGGTCCTTGTAGGAATTTTGGACATCAAACTCAAATATCTTTTCATCGATGGAACATAAAACACTTTTTTTTTCTTTTCTTTCTGAAATATGGTATCGATTTGTATGATAAAGACACAAAAGAGGCTTAAAATGAATGGAAGAAAAGCAAAGATGAAAAGGGATAAAAAGCATAGAGTGAGAGTGATGGAGCAAGAAGGAAAAAATGAAATGAAAACAGAGGAAAAGGATAAAATGCTGGAATAATAAGGGCAAAGGGGGCAGGGCAGGGAATCTACACCAAACATAATCTGTGCTGAGGAAAAAAAGCAAGCACGTGTCACAAGCCTGGGTAATCATTGTATGGCATGCAACTATTGTAGCCGTTTTAAATGCACTTGCTACTACACGTATTTTCCTGTCCTATAAAAAAAAAAAAAAGGTAATGCTATGTGATCACATTATGGCTAGCCATAAAATGACATTTTAGTAAATTTAGATGCTATGACTATTAATGTTTCAAATAAGTCATTTATTGCTCAAACAATTTTACATTATTATCCTTCTATTTAATTCTAGTTGTTTTTTTTTTGTTTCATTTCTCTAATCCAAATTTTACACTTTCATACGTATTTCTTTTATTAGATTCATTCATTCTTTAATTTTCTGTTTTCAAGAATTTATTTTTACACTGTTTTTTAATTTAAGATTAAGTTTTTGTCCTTTTAAAAATGTTTTCTTATTATACCAAGTTGGAATCAATATTAACTAAGTTGTGACACGAAACGATTAATTATACTAAAAATATAGTATATTATAATATAATTTCATATATCGATATACTAATAATTGTTTTATAGCTGTGTTTATATAATTTTCTCTTTTGTTTTTTATACTCCATTAAACACATTATATCATATTGCGACTTGAATTTTATTTTTAAAATAATAAAATCTTAAAATAGAATTAATTTTTTTTAAAATCACATGAAATTTCCCGTTCCCTTTGAGTCTCTACTCTCTTACAAAAACTAATCCTTCCCACATTATTGCATTAGTATATTAATGTATCAGCGTATAATATACTAAATGAAACATTATACATAATAGTTTATTATATTAATATACTTTCCAATTATAAATTGTGATATAATCTAATAATAATAGTAACTAATAGTATTATGTTAATATAGATTAGAATATGTTAGAATTTTTTCAATTTAAATGAAATTGAAAACTATATTTAACTACCACACCATTCTTTATTCAAAATAATGTAAAACGCATAATATCAACATGAAATTTATTTTTAAGAAACTTTTTACCGTATTTTGAATTACTACTTTGTTCTTGGCATACATGGATGAGGGTAGTTGTTACTTGCCTTTAGTGCATTTTTTTTATCACGAAGTTGTTGTAATTGTATAGTTTTCAATAAATTGCAATTGCAAATGAATATTATACTAGATTCACTTGATAAAAAGTTCAGTAATTTAATTTAAATAGAAGAGATTATGCCGAATTTAATTTCCATTTAAAATAATAATTAAGAAATTTAAATAAAAAACATTAAATGAAATGAAATATAAAGTTTAGTACTACTCCTTATGAAATAAATTGATTTAGGAACTAATTTGATACATGCTCTGTAGTTTAACGATCATTTATAATATTAACCCATGATTATTAATATAAATAAGTACGTATACAAACATTTCGAGTATTTTAAGTAAATATGAAACATAAAAGTATTATCACTATGCGTTGGTATTATAAATATAAGAAAGAATTAAATTAATTATCATTAACCTTAATAAATGTTGATTTTTGTTTATATAAATTTCATGCAATAAAAAATGAACCAATTGAATAAATTATAGTCTCTTCATATTTATATTTCATAACTAAGGGTACAGTTGTACAAATAAAATTGATACTTTTTAGAAGAATTGATTTCAACGAAAAGGCATTAAATACACTATCTTTTATTAATATTTTATTTTTATGGCTGGCCATAATGTGGCCATTTAGCACAATTCTAAAAAAAATACGGTATTTTTTTTGGATATTTGGCGCATAATATTATAGAACTTTTATTAAATTGGTTTTTTTCATGAATTTTAAATTTGGCAAATAATATCACGAACTTTATCTCGACTTTGTTATTTCTCACCGATAAAAATATTCCGGCAAATAATATCATGATACGATTTTTTTTTCATAATTTCTCGATAACAACTTCGAGAGTTTCAAGATTTTCAATATTTGAGAATAGTTTTTCTTGAAACACACCCTCCAAATTTGTTCTTCAATCTATTAATATATAGCCGAAATTTTTCGCTGATGGGAAATAACAAACCTAAGGTAAAGTTCGTAATATTATTTGTCAATTTCAAAGTTCGTGGAAAAAATCTAACTTTTTAAAATTTCCATGATATTAGGTGCCAATATCATCTTTTTTAATGCATTTGCAACTACACATACCATCCTTCGTCCTAAAATAAATATTTTTTTAATATATAAATAAAGTAAAAGAGATGGAAAACGAGCTACTATATACTCTGATTGAACATCCCTTACAATAGTTGAAGTAGAGCTAGTAGATCACATTATTAATGGCGTGTAACTGGTTAAAAACTTTTCACATTTAAACTTAGACTGATATATCAGTCTATGTTTTGCACACAATATCACATTACATGACATATCCATTTTCTATGTTACACAATATATACTCCCCCCGTTCCACAAGAATATTCACTATTTTCTTTTTAGTCCGTCCCACAAGAATATGTAATCTAATTTTGAAAAGTCTTTTTTCTCTAATGAGATTAGACTCATTCTCCACCAATAATACTTTACTTACTTTTTCTCTCTACCTCCCTTTTACTTTACCAATTTTACAATAAAATTTGTGTCAAACTCAAAGTGTATATTCTTTGGGGACGGATGGAGTAGTATGTAATACTCTCTCCGTCCAATAGAAATATGGACTTTGAGGATGACACGAGTTTTAATGAAAATTGATAAAGTAAGTGAAGTGGAAAGAAAAAGTGATTGAAGTATTGTTAGGGGAGAATGTGATCCACCTCAGAATAGAGAAAAACTTGCCAAAAATGGAATATGACTATTTTTGTGGCCTGGCCCAATGAAATAAGAAGACTATTTTATGGGGAGAGGAAGAACATACTACATTCATCTTCACTGCTGAGACAATTCTTTTTAACACAGTGTTGAAAAATGAATGTTTAATATGCTAAGTGTGTATAATAAAGCAAAAAAAGTTTATAAAATAGAGGGAATGAAGTATGATATTACTCCCTCCGTCTCAACTAAGTTGGGTCAAAACTTTTGAAATTGGTGATGGAATAAAGTAAGACTGATTATATGTTATGTTTTTTTGTTAGAAAAAAGAATGACTCAACTTTGTTTGGATATTCCAAAAAGGAAATACGACTCAATCTAGTTGTGACAAAGATAATATTATATACGGAAATGACTAAATTATTAAGGAAAAAATGACGTATCTATGAAAGAACTGAGGTAGTATTACATATTTCTTCCATAATTTTAGAATATAGTACTCCCTCCGTCCCATAATAGATGTCACACTTTTCTTTTTAGTTTGTCCCACAAAAAATGTCACATTTTCTTTTTTGAAAAAAATTCTCTTTCACATGAATATAAATATATTATTTTCTTTTTTCACCTAATACACAAAACGATATCTTCTAATATCTCGTGTCATTCTCCAACTATGCCATCTATTATGGGATGGGAGAAGTACTATCTTAATTTTAATGAACAATGATAGTATCATTTTTATTTGAACAAATTAACAAATATTGTCATATGACATACAGTAGATAAAATCGAATGAATATTTTCGATTATTAATTCTCATTTTAAACATGATTCTGAATTGATTACATAACTTTACATAACTAGATGAATGATACGATACTTAACTATTTATACGTATAGTATTTGACATAAAAAATGAATACGTGTAACGTGCTAAATGAAAAGGACAGGTGTTGGGCCGTATCACACATCCTTATTTGCACCGTGTATATTTTTTAGTAACAAGGCCCAACATTTATGGGCCTAAATTTATTATAAACTATTAGTACTTAATATTTCACGATTAAAAGGTCATTTGTCAATAATCACGAGCCCAAATTCATCAACGGTATTTCCATCCAATAACTAATTCAGACTGCCAAGAAAGAATGATATTGAGAATGTCACGAGCATCTCGTTTAGTGTAAGATTCCCTTTCAGATGTTATGAAATGACCATCAATTACTTTTTCTATGTTTAAGTATTAATTTATAAATGAGATGAATTTATAATACACTCAGTTATGGAAATATTTGACTTACATATGTACTCCATATAAGAGGAAAAGAATAGTTAATGCAATTTGGCAGAAATAGAAAAAGATTTGATAGTGCAAGCGCTTTCCTCACTATATATTCCAAGATTTGACAGGTGGTCTAGCATTGGCATCGAGAAATGGAGGCGTGGGCGGAGTTGCGAGACAAAGTGGTGCTGGTGACGGGTGCATCGTCTGGGCTCGGGCGCGAGTACTGCTTGGACCTCGCTAAAGCCGGCTGCAGAATCGTGGCCGCAGCTAGGCGAACCGAGCGCTTGCTATCACTCTGCGACGAGATCGGCGGTGGGAGAGCCGTGGCGGTAGAGCTGGACGTGCAAGGGAGCGGGGACACCATCGAAGCCGCGGTGAACAAGGCCTGGGATGCTTTTGGGAGGATTGATGCTCTTATTAACAATGCGGGTGTTAGAGGTAAATACATTTGTATTTGCGTGTTTTTCTTATCATGTTTTGTCTTATCTTATCTAAACGGGTGATAAATAAGATATGGGATTGGATTGGTGATAGGAGAGGTGCATTCCCCATTGGAGTTGAGTGAGGATGAATGGGATCATCTGTTTAGGACAAATGTAAAGGGGACATGGCTGGTGTCCAAGTATGTTTGTCGCCGAATGCGCGATTGCGGACGTGGCGGCTCCGTCATCAACATCTCTTCCATAACCGGCCTTGATCGCGGCCAATTGCCCGGGGGTCTAGCTTATGTTGCTTCCAAATCCGCCCTTAATGCCACCACCAAGGTAATTAATTAATTACTCCCTTGGTCCATGATTAAATGTCCTATATCGAAATGAAAGAGTTTTACAAAATTGTTTGACTTTATAAAGTAAAGTGGTAGAAAAGACTAGTGGAATATGAGTGAAATGGAACATTTATTAACGGATGAATGAAAAAAGAAAAATAAGACATTTAATGATGGACTGATGGAGCAATTAATAATAAACTAGTACTCACATGTGAAACAATTTTGATATTTACAATTAAGTGCGTGCAGGTTATGGCGTTGGAATTAGGAGAGTATAAAATAAGAGTAAACAGTATATCTCCGGGGTTATTCAAATCTGAAATAACAGAGGGTCTGATGGTGAAGGATTGGCTGAATAATGTGGCTACGAAAACAGTACCTTTGGGAACATTTGGGGAATCAAACCCGGCGCTCACATCGTTGGTGCGATACTTAATCCACGACTCATCTCAATACATCACCGGCAATATATTTATAGTCGATGCCGGAGTCACCTTGCCTGGTTTTCCCATTTTCTCCTCCCTCTAGTCTAGACAATATATCATATTAACGGTACTTTTCTTTATGATGTTTAAGTTTGCATCCATAATCCAACAACTTTGCTTATAAATCAACTTATTGTTTTATTTCATACTACTAATATATGGATGTATGATGGATCTTTATTTCATGTAAATGGCTCTCAACTTCGCAATCCTAACTCTAAACTCTTTTTTAACATACGAGTACAACAGTTCAATTTTTACATGCTATAATCTTTCAGGAATACAATTAATCCAAACGTTTTTTCATCATCCAACGCTGATAAAAAAGAGTTTCATGTTGACAAAGACCACAACAATACTAACAAATACGAAAATCCATGAATAAAATAAGTTCAAGATTTTAAAATTCACTTCCCAACAACATATTATAATAATCTACTTCAATAGCTTCCAAATTCCAATAAATAATGGAGATTAATTAATATGTTGAAGCTTCCATAATTGAATTGTCCTAACTGCAAAAATTAGTGTTGTACAAAGAGTAATTCAATTGAGGTATATGATTCATAGCGATTAATACGTACATCCCATCATTTAAAGTACTTTACAAGTATATAAATTAATTTACATAGTAACAGAGAAAGCCCAGCCCAATGCCACAAAATGGAAGTTGTAGTTATCCCACATCGGATAAGCATACCGCTTTCTGTGTCTTTATTAATCACTACGCAGCTGCTACGTTCGTCCCTTCGGGGACATCCGATAAAATTGGAACGATACAGAGAAGATTAGCATGGCCCCTGCGCAAGGATGACACGCATAAATCGAGAAATGGTCCAAATTTTTTTAGTTTTTGTTGATTCTTGTGCTCAGTTTGAAGGAATTCCTATTTTTTTTTGCAGTTGATTCGATGTCGTTGCTGGAGTCCTTGGGTAAATTGCGGAGATTTAGGTCAATTCGATATACAAAGTATATTTCCCCATTTGGCCTTGTTATGAAATGGATGACATGCTCATTTTAGGTATTTCAAGTTTAACGATTGGAGAGTTAGATTTATGTTTGCTTATTTGTGGGCATGCTTTGAGATTTATGTGGAGATTTTGATTGTGCAGAATTAAGTATTTCATGAAATGCATCAAGGGGAAGAGGTTGTGTTAGTTGGTGATTCACCAAGTTTGAATTTTTGTGTTTGATTGTAGTTGGAGGGAGCATTCGGTTGGAATGTTAATTTGATGTTGCAGTGACCTAATTTCCATTTTTTGGGAATTTGGGTATTTCACATTTTGCACTTACATTACATGTTTATGCCTTCACTTTTTTCCATTATTCCAAATAGAAATTTTCTATGTAGAAATGAAGAAGAAGCATCTTTATCAAACAAAGAACTGGGATCCTGCATAGTCAATCGTCATTATAGCTCCCTGCATCATACTGGAGATATCCAGTGTAGATGAAAAAAGCTTATCTTGGACATAATTCACTGTTCCTAATGGCTTTAACTGGAGTAGATACTACTTAATTGGTGCTAGAGTAATCTTCATTGCTAGATTGTTATGGTTATGGTTATGATACGCTATTTTGGTTTGTTGATATGGTTAAATGTAACTACAGTCTAGCCTTTGCAAATGATGTAATGTGTCAGCCATTCAGGGCTTTGGGCATTCTAGATATGCTGTTTTAACCCCAAGTCTCAAAGTAAGAGCATTTTATATGATACTAACAGTTACAACCTTCATATGCTGTATTAAGTGGTAGAAGATTCCTTTTAATTCCTCATTCCATTGTTCAAGGGTTTTGAGGCTGCTATGGCAGTTGGGGAAAAGGAAGTGGCAGTGTTTGCTGCTGTGTCTGAGTCATTTTCCAGATCAAATTTAAATTGCAGCATTGAAGATAGTCCTGCTCTGTACTGTGATGTTGCCCTTGCTGCTAAAACCACAAAGTTCCTGTTCGTGGGTATGCCTTGACGCCTTGCTCTTTCTACTTCAAAACTTATTATTTGAGATGGGACAGTGTGCTATATTGGTAGATTTCATGTTTACTTGCTATTGTTGTGCAAAAGCTAGTATCTAGAGACTAGGGGTTGTCTCTGTTGCTATTTCTAAGTTTGAACGATCTTTGTTTAAGACATAAAAGTTCGAAGTTCTGCTTGTATCCATCTTCGTTTTATGAGGGAGTAGTTGGATCATCGGATCACCTTAAGAAACATCCTCCAGTAATGTAATAACTAGATATTGCTTTACAACATGGTTCTAAATGCTGACAATTTGAATTTGGGAATCACAGAACACACTGTTATTCACTAACAGGTCTTTATTTGATTTATGGTTGATCTTGCTATTCGAACTGATACAACCGATTTTCTTTGTTTAAAGACATTATGGTTAATTTTTGCAGATATATATCATGTGTTGTTGGTTGTCCTATGGAAGGAGTTGTACCTCCATCAAAAGTAGCATCTGTTGCTGAAGAACTTATAAAAATATGGGTTGTGCTGAAATATCCCTTGGTTAGACGATTAGGTGCTAGCACTCCCGGTATAATTTTAATTTTTTTTTTATCATAGAAGTTCAAACTGCTGAGCTGGTTCTTGTAATTTATATAGAGATTCTTTCTTGTCTTGTAGTTGTAGTAGGCTCCAGACACTCATTCAAGAACTTCATACTACATGAAAAATATGATCTGATCTAGCGTTTTTTGTTATGTAGGTTGCTAAGTAGTACTAAGATTAGAAGAAGATTATTAAGTCAGAAGTATGGACTTGCTAGCTTAGCTACAATATGTTTGTGTATGAGTATCTAGCTGTCTTTGTTTGTTTTCCATCATCTGTTACAGAAAGAGGTGATGGATGACTGACAACGGGCAGTAAAAACTGAAAATATAAATGATATGTAAACTGGAACAAAATAAATGATAATCCTCTCACGAGGCCCTATGGTAAATTGCTCTCAATCCTCAAGTAAACTACAGCGTAATTCTATCAAAAGACAAAATTAAAAGGTAGACTTACAGACTTCTAACATCTGAAGAGAGACTTCTAGACTTCTAGCTCTTGATGTGTATCATCATCTAGGTACTGCCATTCTGTTATCACTGAAAGTGAGCTATCTTCCCCGGCTAGTTCTCAAGTTCCTAAGAACTAACTGTTCCTCTTTCTGTCACATCCCTTTATAAATTTACCAAATTTTCTTGAGTTTTGTAATTGGGTGGCGTTGGTTTTGTTATATTGTCATTAGATATTAGATTAGTGGTTTCATCTGGCAGATGGGCTTTTGCACAGCGGATGCCCATATGCCAAAGGTGCTACTGAAAATGTTGTCACTGAAGATGTCGTTTATATGCTCATCGGTCTTGGAGTGAAAGTACATGTGGATCTCGGAAAACTCATTATGGCTAGAGATTGTATTTCTAAACATGTGGGTCGACCATCGAGTTCTAAAGCTTTGATTTCCTTGCGCATAACCTTGACTAATGCTTCTAAGCTTTAAAGCTTCCCTGCTGCAGTGCACGGCCAAAAAGGTTTATAACGTCTCTTCTCCTACCAATATGCTTTCGCTCTATTCTCCCCCCTCTCCCTTGCTCTCTTCTCGTTCTCAGTGTCTTTTTGATTTAAGTCTATAAGATGCCTATTTTGTTATCTAAATTCTAAGCATATGCTTTATCTGTTTATGGAAATATAGTACCTGTTGTGAACATGGATGCTTATAGCTTAGATGCTGGTTTACACTTGAGTTGAGTGGTGTCTGCATCTGGAGTTTACGACTGCGTCTCTGAGAAACTTGGCTGATACAGTTGCATGATGATCTCTAGTCATGATTGTCATTCACAGAAAGAAATGTGATTCTGATCCATATTTATGAAGGAAATTGATAGGTTTGGCACTGATAGGACCCTTGCAGAGCATTGATTGTCCCCGTTTACATCGATCCGAGCATCAGCAGCTCGCTGTCAGCTAAGTTTGATCATATCTCTCATCAGTTTCAGCTCCATGTGTCCTGAGGTGTACTTGGGAGTTGCTCCTCTTAATCCGACCGCACTCTCTGGGTCGTAAAAAAAAAAAAAACTAGGGTGTATGATAATGTGTTTGGATTTTTATAAATTTGTTTACATGTGGGCAAGGGCCCTGGTTGTGCAGGAGTCATTTAAGTAGTGTGGTGTCGTTTCTGAGTCAGTTCTTGTTATATATGGCCTTCACTGTTATGTGACAAACAAGCATTTATGAAGCATTTTATGCAGTGGTCCTTTTCCTGTATAATCACACCACACTCCCTATACATATTTGGTAGTTGGCTTCTCTTTAATACTAGTACATGTTACGTATACGAAGGTCGTCTCGTCTCCTAGTTTATACGACGGAAGGATCTAGAGAGAGACGTCTGTAATGGATTATATGGATCCTCAGACATGAAAAAGAGAATGCAGATTTTATTTTATATAATGTGTGACTTTGATAAACCTAGAGAAATCGACATTGAAAAAATGTAGTACTACCTTTTTTGAATTGACTACACACTTTAAAGGGTTTAGTCAATCACATTCATTCAAATTTCAACGGTGTTGGAAGTGGAATGATGGAATCATTTTGACTAAGCTTTTATTTATTTATTTCCAGAGAAAAATTCGTTTATGTTTATTGGGATGGATGGTGTGGGTAGGGTAATTTAACTTTTGAATTGAATTATTATTGAAGTTTTGCACAAACATATTTTCCGAAAAACTGGTAGCAGTCTGTGTTATTGTAGCATGAAATAGGTGGATTTGTGGTCCATGCTTCTTTACAAATCAGGAAACATATTTCGGTTTCATGTTATTTCAATTTCCTTTTTTTATGCTCAATTTGACTCTGCGTTTTCAGTTTTTATATAGCAACTGTCTCCAATTTTGATCCTTTAACTCTCTGTTAACACATGTAATACAAATAATAAACAGAATCATCAATACAGCTTTTGTCTGTCATGATGAAAGAAAGGGAAATACTCCCTCCGTCCCTAAAAGTTATAGTACAATATTTGAAACGGCGTAGATTTTAATGCATAATTAGTAAGGTAAGAGAGAGATAGAAAGAAAAAGCGATTAAAGTATTATTAATGAAGAATGAGATTCATCTCAATAGACTAAAAAAGGTTTTTTTAAATAAAATTGATCTAATTTTGAGGGACATTCCAAAATGGTAATTGTCATCTAAGGGAAGCATGGAGTAATATACATAAAAAGAGGTGATCTGGTGTAGCCTCAAATATATTTAAAATATATATAAGCAACAACAACGTCAACATCAAATTATCATTTTCAAACTAAACTGTGCCAATTTAGAAGTGATAAACACCTAAATTTGAGGGGGTTAAATATGTGTGATGACAGCATGACCTATTGATGAGGTACATTTCATTCCTTTTATTAGACACGATTGTTATTAAACAACTCACCTAATCCAAAGACAAAAGGTTGGACTAATTCAAGATATTGAAGTTTACAACTAGATTTTCAAATAGGTCTCATATCATATAGGTTTGGTTTGCCTAAGAAACAAATTCAAAATCTTGAAGAAGAGTAGTTTGTTAGATTGTTGTTTGGACAGATGATCTAAGCTAACCTATTTTTTAAATCAAAGGTTGTGTATTCATTTTGGAAGATGTAAGAAAACAAACAGACAAATGGGGACAGCTTGAATCATTAGAGGGTGGGCGCACAAATTAAATTTTGTAAATAAGATTGAGTAAATTCAACTCTACACACCATTTACAGTTACAATCATTTTGAAATTTCAAAAATATTTACAGCTACTGATTTATGGCCGAAAGGAAAGAGCTACATTGATGTCGTGGGTCCCAAGTATTTTGGATTAAAGATACTTCTAATATACATAAATTTAAATAAAAACAAAACTTGCATATGTTTCATAGTATGCATGACTGCCCTTTGCCTTATTTATTTATTTATTTATTTATTTAATTTTATTTTTCTCATTCATTTTTCGAAGATATAGGTGCACGCTCGAGTAGTACCTAGCTACATGATGATATGTTGTTTTCATGTATTTTCGCATATGAACATCCATATGTAGACATGTCTACTAATTATAATGTACGTGTTCTAAAAAAACAAGAATTTTACTTCGTTATTACTTTCCTTCAAGTGATAAATTAAAAATGGAATGATTAAAAATCAAATAATATTCTTTCCTCATACAAACAATATCATGGACTAATAATATTGGAGAGACAGGCATTTAAATATTTCTTCATCACACCAACGATCAAACATTAATTGATTATTCAGAAACCATGGCACATATGGGGTAGAAAACACAAAACAATTCAGGTTTGTGTTATTTATTTATTCTTAAATCAAACAAAAATTAAATAAAAACATGACTTTCATATACAAGGCTGATCTCTCTCTCTCTCTCTTCAAAAACAATATTCCTTCTGTACTGAGGCAAAGCATAGAAAACAAATGGAGAAGAAAACAAAAAATAAAGAAGAAGAAGAAGCTAACATTTACTCCTTGAATGAGAAAATCAAGATTTATATCTCATACAGTAATATAATTATTATTTTTTTGTTTTTGGGAAATTCCCACAACTTCTTACCTGTTGTGTAGAGGATTAGGACCAGTGTATACTCTTCTCTTTTCACCTCCAAACACTCCATCATCCTTGTCTGAAACCACTCCTCCTTTGTAGTAATTTCTGTCGATTCTTGCAGGATTTAAGGTGGTTGTTGATGATGATGGTAAACCCTTTTTATTAGCTTGAATGAATCTTCTGCTCCCATCTGCACAACATTGATTCTCCAACACTAAAAGCATGAGCACTAGAAGAAGCCACACTACTTCTCTTCTTCTACTTCCCATCTCAACTCAAACTTACTTAGCTCAAACCAAGCATGAGTTGTTTAACAACATTAAGTCAAAATGGTGGGGAGAGAAGGACAAATTTGCATGGAATTTGCAGCCTACTAATAGTAGAAATTTCTATCTGAAAAACTCTACTTTTCACTCTTGCTGATTTCAGAGCCTATTTTGTGCACAGATCCACACACACATACATGAAAAGCTCAACAAAAGAAAATGATTTTTTTCACTAATATTGGGTCATGTCATATTTTTGGTTTGGTGGAGAGAGGCTATTTGTTTTGATGGGGAAAGTTTCTTTTTTTTTCTTAGTGGAATTGGCTTATAAGTATGCTGTCTGTGTAAAAAGTTATGCCACTCACTTTTTTGTGTGGGAAGGCAGCAAAATATATGTATATATATAATTTAATTTTTGGGTGAAACTCATAAGTTTGACATCTGAAAAAGTTGTTTTCCTTTCTGTTGTGAAATTTTGGCTAAAATGGTGATGAATTTAATATTTTTAACTGTGGAAGATCTTTTGGGATATTGATAAATAGTTAGTGAGATGTAATTTGAATAAGTGTTCTCACACCTGCCACATGCTAACATTATAAATCTGGTAGTAAGTTTCCTTACATGAAAGTTATTAATTAGTTTTTTTCCTCAAAATTTTCTGATACTTTTGTGTTGAATACAGAAGGCCTTTTTTAGAAAAATGTATATATCTATTTATATAGATGTGCCATATGTTTTATGTTGCATCATGAAAATTTGTATTGAGATGTATGGATATCATGATTCATGAGAAATGAGCACATGTAGTAGAAAGGTAGAAGTCAGTCTAATTTTCTTATTACATGAGAATTGTTGAGAATATAAGATATGACAAAATTTATTCAGAAAGAAAGATCCGGTGAACATAAATTTAGAATACAAAATCTGATATTTTTTTATTGCTATTCAAAATGGAAGGTACAACTTGATGCATTTGGCTTGTTGCATTTCCTAAGTACATAATAATTTGATACTAGAATACTTTTGATTTAAAGCATTGAAATTCTTCAATTATTCAACATTTGGTGTCATATCAAGAAGCCGTTCCTTTGTTTTTAGATAGGAATTAGGATTGATATAATTATTTAAATTCAATCACATAATTTTATTGTTGAAATGCTTTGCACTCCATCAAACAACACAATTATCAATTTCACAATAAAAATACTCATTAATTATTTTTTTGAATATATATAAGAACATCTAAAATGCATCGTCTCTTATCCGTTCCTTAGTTTCTTAACACTCACAAATCACAACCAACATCTTTTTTACTTACACTATTCATGAATTTCACTCTTTAATTCTTTTTATTTATTTATACTATTGCTCTTACCAAATTGATTAAATAAAATAATTATGATAAAGGCAAATGACAAGACACACATTAATATATCATTTTTATATTTCTTTATCAACTCCAATCACATCTATTCGAGAAAATAATGGCTAAGAGGGAATGATTTTTACAATATTGTGCAATAAATGTAGTCGTCTAACAACTGCTGCAATCAATTAGTCAAAAATATAATGAATAGAACTTTGTTAAACTTTAATGATAGCCATAATGATGATATCAATTTTCCTGATTTTTTTCTCAGTGAAGACTGAAGAAGGAAGGGCCTGCTTTCACTACAGAGATCTTATCATTCTTCCCCTCAACAAATTAACGTTAATCCACAGTTTAATTACCATTAAGTTAAACCCACAATGTAAATTAATCACCAAAAATGCACATTTCTATATATTTTGGAATTTGGATGCCACTACAGCATTAGTTTCTCTGACTTACATATTGTAGTATTTTCTCAATTTTATATGAAGGTAAAATTATAGGTGTATTTTGGTTCAGAGAAGCAAGAGCAAAAAGGAATTTTAACATGCATGGTTTTTTTAATTGTTTTCTTTTATTGCTAAATTAAGTATGGCCACATAATCATTAGATAAAAGACTAAGACAAATAAGACTTAATGAGGGGCCACAAAGATGGGATAGGAATATCAGAAAATTAATATACATGGTGAACACTTTCTTTGTGCAAATGATATTGTCTCTACATCCTTTCCCATGCTACAAAGTTACAGTCGATACAATTTTGTATTTTACATCTTTATTTTTCCCAACCACCAAAATAAAGTTGCACCCAACTATATATGAATGCCCATTCCATTCTCACAACTCCGCCAACACATTTCTGCTCACAACTAGTTTAAATCACTTGTATCAAAATGGGAAATAATATATATGGAGATGGAGCTACAAAAATATGATACATTTCTTTAAAGAAATTAATTGATCATCATGCAATTATATTGTGGGACGGGAAAAGCAATACATTTTCAAGATATACTAGTGTTATGAAAGTGTGTATTTTTACCCTTTTTTATATCCAAAATAGTAACCATTCATATAATAGTTATATGTATTTTTATATTGTATAAGCATTTTTTACATGTAATTTCTTCAAAAATTATGATAAAGTTAATCTATTATAGTACTATATCTATAGTATTTATAATTGCTGTAACATGCTATTTCACTAGTTTTATTTTAATATAAAATAGAGGCAAAGCCTTATATGCTCAAGCCATAACGATAGGTGAGTGAAATAACGAAGACAACCAAATAAAGAAAAAGTATCACCTACTCTACTGCACGTTCCAAAAGACACCAACAAAAAAAGACACCACTAAAAATAAAAACTAAGCAAAAACAAATCGCAGAATCATACACTTTGAAAGCACCATTAAGCACAACAAGACAACAAACTAAAACAGTAGAAGGACCTCAAAAAGCTAGCCAAGTGATCAAGATAAGAGCGAAGTAACACACACCTCCGGAAAACAAAGTTAACTTCTTTGCAGCTTCTAAGTTCACGATGAATCCGAAATTTCAACCAAGCTATAAAAAAGTGTGAATATACACACAGATATACGAGTGCCTTACTTCGAATATTTTGATTAATAAATCAATAATGAATGTTGTTCTAGTCAATCATAAGTTAGATTTATTCTTAAAAATTAACATACCGGAGAATTTATCTAATCATTATGAACTAGATCTGACATTCCTTATTTAATTTAACAAGATTTAGATGGGACAACTGCCAAAAAATTGAACTAATTACAGTTGTTAAGCTATAATTAAAGTTAATCTTAAGCTGGTGTCAACTTAAATCCTATACGTGAACAAATCAGAGTAAAACCTATAGTTTGCTGATTTGGTAATTACCAGTTACATACTGTACTATATTTGCTTGGTTCATTGAATTCTTTGAAATTCGTATCCCACCAAAATCAATGTACGAATCTCTGTTTTTTTCCTTAAAATCTAATTAAAATTCCGAATTATTAAAGTTGGTTTGGCAAATTAAAATCAATTTTGACCTAATTTCAATTAAAATAACAGAGACATTATTTTGATCGAAACAAAATTATTTTTATAGACACGTCATTTTCAATTTTGGCAAATCAATTTTAATTGGAAATCTAACTGATCGAAAGTTCATGTATTATTATTAAGAGTGAACTACAAAATTAGCCTCTACGTATAACAAGTCGAACGATAGAAGTACCCATGTTTAAAAAAATGCATTGTAAGCCTCTACGTATGGGTATAATATCATTTCAGACTTTTTTCACCATTTTGAGTCTTTTATACCCTTTTCCCCTCAATTTTAACCTAAATGTAATTCCAATGATGTTTTAGTCTTTTTCATTTTTATTACTATGTACTATGTTTATTTTATTAAAATATTATTTTCATTTAATCCATAAATATTATAAATTTAATTAGATTGATAAATTAAAATAATTTATGTTTTTATTTTAGTTAAACTAAATAGAAATGGATTGTCGAAATATTAGGATTTACGTTTGATATTTTAGTTAAACCTCTTCTATTTAATTTTAATATTAACCTAATTGAGAAATTATGATTTATTTTAGTTTAACTAAAATATTTTACTTCTTTTTAATAGTTATCATAAGAATAATTTATGTTTTTATTTTAGTTTGATAAGTATTTTAATTTATCAATTTAATTAAATTTATAATATTTGTGGATTAAATAAAAATAATATTTTAATATAAAATAAACATAGTACATAGTAATAAAAATGAAAAAGACTAAAACATCATTGGAATTACATTTAGGTTAAAATTGAGGGGAAAAGGGTATAAAAGACTCAAAATAGTGAAAAATGGTCTGAAATGATATTATGCCCATACGTAGAGGCTTACAATGCATTTTTTTAAACATGAGTACCTCTAGCGTTCGACTTGTCATACGTAGAGACCTATTTTGTAGTTCACTCTAGCTAGAAAAACTAGTAGAATTTAGCTCAAATTTATTGTTTTAGCATCTTACATTCTAGTTGATTAGAAATGTTTTCTTCAAACCTCGCAATTTTTTATAGATCAAACACGGACAAATAAATTAATACTATGATAATCAAAATTTAAACTCGAATAAATACAATTTGGCAATGCATAAAAAGTCTGTCTATGAAATATAAACGATATTCCTAAGTAATAAAAAAATAAATGAATCATTTATCATATTTGGCGGTGCAGAGGTGTGGTAACCTTGAGCTCACAGGTTCAAACCCGCCATTCAATGAGAGACTTTCAATCTTAATCCGCAAACTCTGTTAAACAGGATTAGTCGGATTCCACCAAATGCGGGTTAAAGATTTAAAGTTATGGTCAAACAAAAAAACGAGTGAAGTTTAACCCTACAATAATATTTCATGATATGCAAAAAAAAAGTTTGTTGAGATGCAAACAAGAATGGCTGGCAAGGCAAGTAGCAAGAACCCTATAGCTCTTAGTTTAAAGTGGAAAACAGACAGCATCATTAAAAGTAAAGGATAATCAATATTGCTCTACAAGCACCTCAGCCTTCTCTTGTTTACTTTTTTTTCTTTTTAATTATCATTTAACTACTTCTTTATTCTTTTCTGCACCATTTTTATTTTACTATGTAGTACTACTATTTTATTTTCTTTTCTTTGGTCAAACTCATGGTTTTGGCATCATTGGATCATCACATTATATGGCCTTCAACTCTTTGGGGTGGGCCGGTGCCCACCTTTCATTATTAGTACTACCAATGCAAATTCAAACCTTTACTCTTTTTTTTCTAAATCGAAACTTGGGGTGTACGATAATTAATCGAAACTTGAGGAATAGATATATAGATATTTCTCAAATTTTCAATTAGGCAAAAAATCTCGGATCACCAAGAATTCTTACATCCTAACCCTGTTTAGAGTGAGAAAATATTCACAATTCACGGATACGAAAATGACACTAGAACTTGGTGTGTTCAATCAAAGATTTTTTTTTTACCAAATAGAAGTAAAAGGGCTCAAAATCAATTAGATTTACAAATCACGGAATTATTTTTAAGACATTAATTGAACCACTTTCGGTAGAAAATTGCATAATATTTATATATGGACATTACCGATTGCCTTCCGTACGTAATTGTACAACAACACTATATTAGCATTGTTTGAAATCGTATAGGTATAATTTTTTTCTTATTTATTTTTATATATAATTATATAAGTGAAAAGCGAAGATAAAACAGAATAGTTAGAAAATTAGGTGATTTTAAATTTAATGAAAGATTATAAACTTATCAATCCACACATTTAAAATGACATTTATTTATTTAGTTACTAGTATATGATAATTTACATTCACATACATATGCAGTCTTCTAAGTGACCCTGGCTATCACGTACGCTTTTAATAGTCTAACTTTTATTCTATTGTAATACTGATTAACACAAAGATAGTCGCCGCAAAATAAGTATGCATATATATTACATATGGGACATAAAGATAGTTACCACAAAATAAGTATGTACATATAGGGCTACGTTAAAATGACAATACCTATTAAAGTAACACTATATCATTATTCCTAGCCAATCATTTTACACGTGGACGAATAATCAGTTGCCATGTAGCAATCATAAAAAATGTTCAAGGGTAAATTTTCTCGGCCAGCAATATTCAATGCACTAGACAAGAATATCCAATACACTAGACAACAATTTACAACAATTTTTTCTCGGCCAGCAATATCCAATCTAGCATTTATACTATTGCTGTGTATATTGCTGGTTACGTGGTGTCACAGTGTCACTTTAAGAGGTGTTGTCATTTTAACACAAACCTGCATATATATTACATATGGGATACAAAGATAGTTACCACAAAATAAGTATGCATATATATTACATATGGGAGCCGTAACATTTGCTAATTTCCATATAAACATGATTTAATTTTCCATAAAAAGTGGTTCAATTAACGTCTCAAAAACAATTTCGTAATTTGTATATCTAATTGGATGTGGACTTCTATGCTTTCATTTGTCAAAAAAATCATTAGTTGAATACACCAAGTTATAGTGCCATTTTAGTATATATGGACTAGTGAATATTTTCTCGCTCAATAAGATATGTGCGGATAGATCTACATTGTCGAATTAGATAAGAATACCAACATAAGTGGCTGATCTGGGAACTGGAGGGGCCCAGTGCGACTAATTACCCCCGACCAAAACGTAAAATAACCATGTTCGCCCCTTTCATTTCTGAATCCTAGATCCACCATGTTGCGCTAACTATCAATTGAACTCTTAGCTCTGGTTAATTTTACCTTCTCTTGTGGCGGTGTTGTGTGTTTTGGCGTGGTGACGCTGTGGGTTTAACTTTGGTTTAATTCTATTTTGGAGCTATTTGGTGTTGGGATGTTTTTGCTTCTTTTACTTTCTCTTGCTGCACTTTGGATTTCCTACCCCGGGGTTTCAAACTTCTTGGTAATCGCAGACGATTTAATTACGCGATGGGGTATTGTAAGCGGCAGAGTGGCCTTGCTGCCACGATCCACCGAGATTCAGCCCTTTGTCGCTATGGGAGCACGGCCAAATACTGAACTCGTTCGCATAAAGCGTAGAAAGCTTGTTTGTGGAGCTCGACCTATTGCCCATATTTTATGGGACGGTGGGAGTATCTAGCCGGGATTCTGATTTAGAGGCGTTCAGTCATAATCCAATACACGGTAGCTTCACTAAATAAAAAAAGAAATGGAAGAGAAACGAATCGAAGTGACAAAGGACTAAATCTCAGCGGATCGTGGCAGCAAGGTATCTTAAATAGTTTGTCGTATTGTACTTTCAGCATTTGATTTTTCTTATAAAAAAAAAGTGACCAAGTAATTGAAGCACTTGATACGCAATCGATCGAAATTGAAAATACCAACATAAAGTATTACGGAGTACTATTTACAATCGATTGAACTACCCCACTCTTTATTTACTACTATAACATATCTTGATTTTAATAATTGTAAGTTGAGTCTTGTTGTATGTGCAATATAAATGTTGGTCACGAAGCATGGAATGTTTGCATCAGCCCACTTAAAATGAATTGGAACATTTTCTTTTATAGAAAGTCTTCAGCATTTTATTTTTTTATAGAGAGCCTTCAGATTAGAAAATAAAATGTCGTTTTTTTCCTTTGTAATTTATACCCACAAAATCATATGATATCAAACTAGTACAGCCACATTTGAACTATACCCAATAATAGTCATAAAGTTTAAAGGCCGTGTCACTATTGGTTATGGTGAATGAATGCTAGTTCGATCCAAAATCACCCTTATCTTGAATGACGATCATAGTGAAATGTGGTATATTGCAAAAAGATAAGTGCTTATTGCTGGTTTAATCCAAGTACGACATCTCACGATCATAGTGAAATGTGGTATATTGCAAAAAGATAAGTGCTTATTGCTGGTTTAATCCAAGTACGACATCTCAGTGGTAATTTAATTCTAATCTATAAAAATACCAATCAATATACGGTGTTGGTGCATCTCCATTCGTGCTCTTAAATAAGAGCACGAAGGTGGACCCGGACCCACTTTTACTCCTTGTCCTTAGGCAAGAGCACAACATCCACATCCGTACTCTTCCGCAAGGACAAGCTCAAGGGTCCCACTATTCTATTATTCAATTTAAATACTTCAATTACTAAAAACATTTCTACAATATAAAAATACATTAAAATATAAAAATTACATAATTAAATCCTAAAAAATAAAAAGTACATAATTAAAATTCGTAAAAAATAAAAATACATAATTAAAATGTGAATTTTGGGGAAAAAAATTGAAAAATAAATTAAAAGTGTGTAGAAAATAAATATAATTTATTGAGAAGTAGAAAAATATTTTTTTTTATTTAAAAATAATTTTTTAAATTAAAATTCAAATTTTAAAAAAAAGTAAAAAAAAAATGAATTGCCGTTGGCCAATCGCGTACCGCCATGTCAGCCTGCTCAGCGGCACGGACGTGCTCTTATTTAAGAGCACCGTCCTGCCACTGGCAAGGACGGACGGCTCGCAGCAGCGGACGAGCGGCGTCCCCGCCGCTGGTAAAGACGGACAAGAGCCTGCTGCGGATGCTCTTAGGACTTAGATTGCGGTAACTAGCATAGGAAAAGAGAGAGTTATATTGTTATTCTATATAATCGTGTCTTGGTGCGTCAGATATGATATTGTCCCCATAGATTAGATATCCTAAACAAAGATTTATTGTACGAAAATCTGGCTAGTTGTGAACCATATAAATAAATGCTTGTATGTGTTTGTTCTGGTTCCCTTGTAACTTCTCTTTGTAATTACAAGGGAACCAGAACATCAGAGAAGTACTATTAAATTTGGATAAGCATTGTGTTATAACATTGGTGTAAATCATGGTTAGTTGCTTGTGTCTCAACTATATAATGACTGAAGATATACTGAATCTGAAACCCAATCACACATCATTGCAAAAGAATGTCACAAGAAAGCCAATTCAATACCATGTTTATTTCTTCCCTTGAAGGTTTACACAAGTCTGTTCATAGAACTCACTGTGTTCTTCCCCTTGGCCAACCCATTAACTCGCGGTAGCGGCTTTCCCTCGACAAACGACCTGAAAAGAACGAGTGATCTCTCTGGCTGAGAAAACGGGGCTTCGTGAGAGGCTCCTCGTATCGTTGCAAATGATAGAAAGTCACCATAGACTTGTGTCCATCCACCAACCTGCAAAATTGCAGTTCATAATCAAGATTCATCAATAAAAATTTAGACCATTCCCCAAACAAGAAAAGAAGGTGACTAGTTTGAATTCCTAACCTGTCCACCTTCAAACCAAACACCATAGGCCTCAGTTGTGTTCAAGCCCAATTCTTTGGCAAGTGCATTAACCAGTGTTCGAGTTCCGGTGAGTGGGAGAATAGAATCTTGATCACCACTGGAAACCAAAAGGAAACCTTGCATCATTAATATATGTATCTGAAAAAACACAAGTACAACAAGCAATGGCTTTACCTGTAGACTAATACTCGAATGTTCGACTTGACAAGTGCGCCCACAACTTGGATAGTCGGTATCTCGAGATCCTGCATATTGTACTGCAGCACTCTGCAACAGAGTAGAGTGAGTTAGAAAGAATGGCGAGGCGGATTTGAGTCTATGCATATGAAAACGATAAAATTACTCGCTGCAGACGCTCCATCTGGTGGCATTGGGGAGTCGGGCGTGGAACGCTGCCTGCACGTCTTTCCTGTTTAAGTAGACGATCGTCTCATCCTCCACACACACATTCACTTTAGGCTCATCTTGCTGGAAGAATGAAAAAACAAATTGAGTTAAAAAAAAGCATCTTAATCAGCAAAGTAAACAAGGATCAATGATCAATTACCATTTGATTGAGACGCAGAGACTGCAGCTGGAGAGAGGAGAGGCAGACGTCGAGGGTGACATCGTAGGCGTCTATGAAACGGCTCATCTCAGAGGAGACGAGCTTGATGACACGACGGCAGACTGGGGTGAGGGCTCCTGAGGCCGCCTGCCTCCTGATCTCGGAGTAGTTGCAAGCAAATGTGAAGTCATGCAATGTGGCATCGGATATTAGGCCGTGTGACCATAAATACTCAGCCCTCGAGTTGAAATCCGTGTTGAATTCAAGAAGAGGATTTCCTATCTGCAAAACAAAACAAGATTATTATGAATTCTAAATTTCTAATCATTTAGTAGGAGTACTATTTCATCTTTTGTGTGATTTACTAATACTCACTGCTATTCCTTTGAGATTGATCTTGGGTTTGGATTGGAGAATGAGATGTGCTAGCTGTGGGACATAATGCCCTGCAAATGCAAATAGCCAAGATTCAAAATGCTAAACTTAAATGAAAAAAGTAGTAATTCGGAGATGGATCATACCACCATAGCTCTCTCCTGATATGTAAAATTCTGTGTTGTTGAATTCTGGGAATCTCTTGAACCAATTCTCGAGGAAAACAAGGTTGTCTCTTGCTGTAATAATCTTCATTAACTATCAAACTAAATGTGGGATGTTATCAAGATTCAAGACCACCTCGTACCTGTCATGTCATCGTTCACGGATTGGTAGAAAGATTGGTTTGCAGAGTAAGAGAATCCAACTCCAGCAGGTGATTCCAAGTACAACATATTAGCCACTGTTCAAAACAAAAACAAAAGTTAGAGTAAGAGTAAAAAAAGGAGAAAAGGAAAAAGAGAAAACCTTTATTCCAGCTGTAGTGATTTTTGACCAAAGAATTGCCAGAGGGTTGAAAAGGTCCGTGCTCGCTGAAAGCACCGGCTCCAATGGAAGAGCAGCCCGGCCCTGCACCATTTCATTTCCGCTCAATTTCTTATCATTCAAAAATTTATCTTTATCTTTATTTACATACCTCCATTCAACCACAGGACTAGAGGCTTTGAAGCACCCTCGCTTTCTGCTTCCACAAAGTAGTAAAAATACAATCTTTCTTGCTTTTCGTCCACGCTTATGTAGCCGGAATATTGCCGGAAATTGACCGCCGGTTGGCCGGGAAAACTTGCTATTTTATCAGCATCTTTCTGGGATGCAGATGCAGCAGCTATCACTACCAACAACGCGCATACTGTTCTTATTACCAAGATTGAGTAGTGCTGAGATGATGCCATCGTCACCCCTTCTCTCTCTCTCTTTCACTGTGTGTGTTTGGTGGTTTTGAAAGAGAGTGGGATCTACCTAGTTATAGATATAGATATGTTGGTCTAATTTGAATCTACTTCTTGACTAACATGAAATTTTAGAAAGTGTGGTTAGTTGGAATAAAGGAGAGAGGAAAAAGACAGTTGAATATAATAAGGAGAGAAGATATTATTTTTAAAATTAGAAAGTGGTCATTTTAATTGCGAAAAAAAAGGGAAGATGATCATGTTGAATGAGACAGATGTAGATGAAGTATTTGATTTAATTAAGCATTATCAAAGTGTGAGCTAGAGCGTGGATTTCTAAGTCTTATCTAATCAAGGACCATTGTTAATTAACACTACCATTTCAAGATTATCATAGTAGTGAAGTACTTTATGGCGTGTAACATGGGATTTTTGAATTGGGGATTTGTTTTGATTAAAAGTTAAGACATAGGTGTGCCCACAAGTTGTGAATCTGCTTTGGAATTTTGAATGCAAGGCAGCCCTTTTTGTTGATTTTTTTTAATTTTTGTATTGTAGCAGGGGAAATAATTGAGCGGCGTGTATGTCTTCAATCTTGTTAGACACACGTGACACTCAGAATTAGTGGGAAATAAATTGGTTTTGGCTTCCTCGACGGTTTTGCTTAGTCTTATGACGATTTAATTTCGCGCAAATTTTACTCAGAAGCGTAAAATTTGGATTGAAGAAATGTGGCGAAAAAATAGTAATGCTTGGGGTCACAGTTATATGTGATACTCAACGTGCACACTATTTTTAGAGTAAATTTCAAATTTAGTGTACGAAAAAAGTACTTCTATATTTTATTTTATTTGTCCCATAAAAATAAGAATATTTCTATTTTAGAGTGTCCCATAAAATTATCTCCTTCTATTTTTAGTAACTTTTTTCTCTCTAATAAGAATGAGTCTTATTTTCCACTAACAATACTATAATTACTTTTTCTTTCTATCTCTTTTACTTTACCAATTGTGTATTAATTTTTGTGTCGTAACAAATATCTATATTTTTATAGGACAAATAGAGCATATTTTAAGTTTTTGAACTAAAAAAAGTATCTGATTAAAAAAAAAAAACTGACTTAAGGTTTTTAATTTCTGTTTTTACCATTGAATCTTAAAATTAGCATAAGAGACTTCTTTTACTTTTCTCTTTTATTTCTCCTCTATCTCTTTCTAACACAAATTTTCTATTCTCCGTCTTCCTCTCTCTCCTCCTTTACTCATTATTCTTTTCATCTCTCTTATTTTACCAATTCTTCACTTACTTTATCAATTATACACTAAAATTCGTACTATTTCAAATGTTTCTATTTTTTAAACAAAGATGGAGTATAATTTAAATTATATCACATTAAAAAATAAGATTAAGTTAATCATCAGTTCCAGTTTAATCAAATGAGTTCAAGACTTAGGTCCTAAAGAACTTGATAATTTACTGAAGAAAATAGCTTCAAACATAAAAGCGATTGATGCTTGAATATTGCAAGTCAATATTTGAAACCATGCTGATTTAATGTTTTCTATGATATCATAAATATGATGATAATTTAATCACATTTTTCAGTAACAGAATAATTATTACTCCCTCCGTCCCGCTTTAGCAGTCCCATTTACTTTTCTGCCTTCTTTTTGTAAAAATGATAAAAAATAGTTAAAGTGGAGAAATGGTAAAATAAAAAAGACAATAATGTAGATAAGACTCTTCTCTATATTATTCTCTCTCTTAATTTATCATTTTTCCTCTTTAACTATTTTTTATCATTTTTACAAAAACATGGCAGAAAAGTCAATGGGACTGCTAAAGCGGGACGGAGGGAATAAACAACATTGATATTCCAAAATTAATAATTTGATAACTAGGAATTTAAATAAATTCAATAATCTTATTAGGTTAGAAGTGGATCGAAGGTTTCTCATATATATATGTTTGAGTAACTACACATACATGTACGCTTGAAAGGACTTTTAGTATAGAAACTTCAGCAGACACAACAAGACATGCGATGCTTCAGCCACTTGCACCGACGTCGCCGGTTATCTCATGCCGGTGAAACTTCTTCCTCTTTTATTTTATCTTTTTCTCTCTCTAATGGTAGGAATCATGTTGAATTGATCGCTACGTGTTTGTGTTGTGTGTAACAGAATATTCATTTTTTTCATTTATGAATTATTTGTCCTAATAAACAAAAGCCATGTTGATAGTGTGGGAAAAAAATGATTTTAAAGTGTGAACTAGCTTCCAATCCATGTCCAAAACTAAAGTTGGAATTAATATGAAAAGAAACTTAGAAGCCAAGCCTAAAACTAAGATTACATGTGACATCTCTATAGAGAAAATGCGACGCCGCAGGAACTTGAGTTAAGGATGGCAGCCGATGGTAGGCATTATCGGCGCCTGGCGCCCTACAGTGGGATCGGTTGGCCCACCTAGATCAGCCGCTGATGAAGCCGACCCGTAACACTCTTTCTTATGTTCACATTTGCATCTTATTGTTCAAGGAGCTTCGATTGTCTCAATCTTTCTTCTAGGTGATAGATCATGGGCTTGTAAACTCCGCACTTTTCTCCAGCTCACGTGTGTCTTTGACTCTATCACTCATCATCACGTCCACAAGTTGGCATAACAACAATCCACACGCGATCGGCAAAAATATTTTTTGTAACTTCGAAGGGGAAAGAATTCGGTTCATTCACAGATGCTAAGTTGGGCAAGAAAAGTGTAACAATAAAAACGATAAAAAAATGGAACAACTTTCCATAGACCCGTACAACACTCTTTCTTCGCATAGGAGCTTTGATTGTCTCGGTCTTTCTTCTAGGTGATAGATCATGGGTCTTATAAACTCCGCACTTTTCTCCATCTCGCGTATGTCTTTGACTCTATCACTCATCAACACGGCCACAAGTTGGCACAACAACAAACCACACGCGATCGGCAAAAATGTTTTTTGTCGTGTAACAATAAAAACGATAAAAAAAAATGGGCAGAATCGGTTCATTCACTGATGCGAAGTTGGGCTAGAAAAATGTAACAATAAAAACGATAAAAAAAAAATTGGACAACTTTCCATAGAAAAAAAGTAGGGGAAGAATTAGCTTGAAAACCACTTTTAGATTGAAAAGAAAATGACACAAGGAAGCTGACCTTCTCGATTTTCAGTCGGGGGAATTAGATGGTCGTGTCAAAACTTCGTCCTCCCCTCACAAGCAAGTTGATCCTTTGTTTTTTGAGTCGGAGGAACTGGATGGTCGAGTATGGAATCCGTTCGCAATTCATTACTTTGTTTGTTCATATTTGTTACTAGTTCTGTGAAGATTATGAGTAATGCACATGCTTTGATAATTTGAAGTCTTTTTCTGGCCACTTTAAATATGATAATTGAGGAAGTTCAAAATTTTTGTAGCGTCTGGATTTTCTTCTTTCATTTATAGTTCATAAAGAAATTAAAATATTGGAACATATTGCTTAAAACTAGGGATATCAATCGGGTCACCCCAACGAATTTCAGGTCAACTCTACTCGGGTTGTGGGTCAAGCGGGTGTGGGCTAATCGGGTTATAAAAGTTCAACCTTAACCCTAATGGTTCAGGTTTTGGGTTGCCCACCAAGCTAATCGAGTCACTGCCAATAAAATGAATATACAATCTATCAAATACATAATGATGAAAATAGGTTTCCAGGCAAGCCCATCGGATTTTTGGGTTAGCCCTATTCGAGCTTCGAGCTAATCTAGTTATGATTTTATTGGACTAGAAACTTCCGACCCCAACCCTATAAATTTAGCAAACTCAGGCCAACCCATGAATTGCAGGCTGCACTGACATCCCTGTTAGAGTATAGTATACTGGAAAAGCATCTTTCGTATGCTTGTATATGTAATAACTCTTCTATCCAGTTTTACCATTTAATGAGAAAGAATATTTTGTTACAATGTGTTTTGCTTATTGGTTACTTATGTATTTATGAGATGTTGAAATATGTTTTCCATTTAAATACATAGTTTAAGCAAAATGAGACTAAGTCTTCTGCATAGTAGACGAGTTGTGAGCGGCGTTCACAGTGGGTAACTTGTCGGTTCTTGCAGTAAGAAAAATGTTTCACAACCTAGATAGACTTTGACTACCTATCGTGAAAGGTTGCGACGTCAGTCCGAAAATTTCCTTACCTAAGGAAATGAATGACGTCGGTGTGGTATAGCACTAAAAGGATCAAACAGTGAGATAAGTCTTTCTTGGCTATTTACTGAAAGACGGGGTCTCGGTGATTGTCATTTCTTAATCATTGTTGACATAACATTGAGCATATGATATTAATTGAAACCTACTTTGACTTATCAAATGGTGAGGGTATTTCGTTGCCCAAGAATCTTGATAGATTGGGTAGTGATCATTAATGTCTAAGTGGTGCTAGTATTGTTATTGCAATGAATCGTGTGCTGGGAGAGACCAGTCTGATAATATCCTCAAGAGGTGTTTAGAAAAAGGTTTTATTATTCAGAAAACTGGCCAGTTGGAATTTATTCCATGAATAATAAATAATGTTTCTGAACTAGACCACTCTTGGAAAAAGAAATTATTTAATAAAAGTCAGATAGCAGACTTGATATTAATTAATGGATATTTATATCTTTAACACGGGAAATGATTTAATTAAAGAGGAAGTCCCGGAATACTCGTAATTTCGGTTTGGACGGGCAGTCAATATTATATCTATAGTGGATGATAATAATATTTAAGTTTGGGCTTGAATTAAATTAGTTTTATTTTAATTAGTGAAAGCCTAAACTGTGGCCCAATCCAATCCTCCACAAATCCCTGGTCTGGCCCAAAATAATTAACTTAATATAAAAGGGAGAAGAAGAGAAGACAGATAATAATTCTACCGAATTTTTTTCGTTCTCTACAGTCTGTGAGAGAGAGTGAATTTTCGGTATTTAGGGTTCTTCAATTCTTCTCCGGCTTTTGAGGATTTGACAAGCTTTGCCCACACAAAGGTCAATTCCAAGTTAAAGGGAACAGATCGGAAGATCAGTGGTAGAGATCAATTGAAGAAGGAGTCTGAATTCAACTCTTGAATTCCTACGGTATGTTGTTATTAATTGCATATATTCAGTATGATCTGTGATTATATGCTTATGAACATGTTTCTAGTTTACAATCTGAAAAAGCATGTTTAGATGTAAATCTTTCAATCAAACTAAATAGATTTCCGCTGCAAAACCAACAATTGGTATCAAAGCCTGTTTTTAGGCTCTGATTGTTTGATTTACTACGTGCTTTGATTGTATGAATAGCATGTTTGTGGTTTTCGATGCATGTTTTAGTGTTCAATTAATTATTTGTTGAATCTAGAACTTTCGAAAAGAATTCAATTGATCGTGCCCTTGGGTAAGACGATTAATTGTGCATTGATCAAGGTCATGGCATGACAACCATGACCTAAGTGATCGTATGTTTTTCACGCATGGACAAAATGAAGCTGATGGCCATTCATGGCTGAGAACAGCCCCATGCCATGTAAATTCAGTGGGAGCTGCCGGTTTAAAAGCCGAGGGCAGTTCCAGATCACACACGTTTTGTTTTGACGGGAAGCAGGCGCCGATGGTCGACAAGTTTCGACCATGCTACGGGGCTAGCTGGTCGACAAGGAAGCGGAATTAGTAGGAGATGAACGGCGTTGCTGCCTGATTTTCAGGCCGAGAGCGGCGCCGCCGATTCCCGTGGTATGTGGCTGACGGAGGAAGTTGCTGGTCATTATTTCTGGCCGAGAGCAGCCTCTTGCGGCAGACACGAGTCCAACGGAGTCGATTGGTGGTTGGTGCTGCTGACTGAGTATTCTCGGGCGAGAGCAGCACCAAGGCTGCCTGAACGACGATCAGTTTCAAGCTCCGACGGAAGCTACTGCTGGACGTGCTTGACACATCCGAGAGCAACGCTGAACGTTGCCGCAAGTTTGGCAGTTTGTGAACTGATTGGTTGAACGCCTACTTTTTGCAACAAATTACGTAAATTATGGAAGATGGGATGTTTTGTTGCTTGAATGAATTAATATTAATTTGTTTTGTGGACTTGGTCAATGCTTTTTGCGTGTGAACTGTGATTACGAGAATTGTGGAAATAATGGGATTCCAAATTTTAATCCAATATTACGTGTGTAATGCATGACAATATTTGTGAATTACTACTACATGTTTTGTGAAACCAATTTATGAATATTGTATTGGTTTCTTGCGTAAAACTATTTTGAGACTCCTATGTCTTATTGGAATTAGTTTTGGTAGTTTTAGTTAGCATTGATACTATTGTAATCGGCCAAATGCTATGTAACTAAAACTAAAATTAATTATTATATGGAATATCATTAAATAAATTTATTAAGATTTAAATAGGTTTGAAATTTAATCTATATCTTTGGGATTTTGATAGATTATATCTATCTAGATATATCCTAGTTAGATTAGATTTAGTTGTTCAAATAATGGAATTCCAAATTTTAATCCAATATTACGTGTGTAATGCATGACAATATTTGTGAATTACTACTACATGTTTTGTGAAACCAATTTATGAATATTGTATTGGTTTCTTGCGTAAAACTATTTTGAGACTCCTATGTCTTATTGGAATTAGTTTTGGTAGTTTTAGTTAGCATTGATACTATTGTAATCGGCCAAATGCTATGTAACTAAAACTAAAATTAATTATTATATGGAATATCATTAAATAAATTTATTAAGATTTAAATAGGTTTGAAATTTAATCTATATCTTTGGGATTTTGATAGATTATATCTATCTAGATATATCCTAGTTAGATTAGATTTAGTTGTTCAAATTTAAATCTAGGATTCCATTTTTATGGAATAAATAAATTGGAATTTAATGTAGATTATTTCCATAATATATACTTATCATGATATAGTTAGGTTTGAATTATAATGCTTATCTATAAGATATTGGATAAAGTTTATTTATCCAGAATATATCTTAAGATGATTTGGATAAGTATTTTTCAACTAAATCCTATTATATCTAGATTTCCTAAACCTAATGGAAAAAGATAAGTATTATAATGAATATTATTATTATTATTTAATAATAATCGATTAATATTAATTAAATAAAATATTTGATTAATTATTTATAATTAATTAATTATTAATTAATCAAATTATTTAATTATCTTAGTTTAATTTCATGGATTTAATAGAACTATCTATTAATTTGAAATTAATATAAGTGAACTTTCTACCTAATTCACTTAAGTGATAATTAAAAGAAAAACCATATCTTAATATAACTAAGCGATAATTACGATCTCTGTCGTATATGGTCTCCAAAGAATTGGTTTATGTATGAAGCAGTTTCCAATATTAACGCGACTCACCTTAGTGGGAGCCTTAATCCTAAGAAACAGCAAGTTCATTGGTTAGACTTCTCAAATTAAGTTCAATTTTATCTAGACGTGATTTCCAATATTATCGCGACCCACCATAGTGGGAGCTTTAATCCTAAGAAATTGCAAAGTTCAGAAGATTGAATTGACTTGTGAGATAACTGTAGAATTTTATTTGTGGCGTGCGACCTTCCTTAGAAGGAGTATCAATACGGAAATGAAATTCTTGGTGTGAATATTCAATGGTACAAGCTTAGGCAACGTTTGACGGCCATGCCACCTTAGTGGTCTCTGGACTATTCGTCGATGTTGTGACCAGAATTTTGTTAAATATGAATTTTTTACCTGACCTCCCTAGAGGCGTATTTAATTCTATTTGACTGTTGTGAGAATCTAAACTGTTTTAATGGTTTTTACTCTTTAGAATCTTACATAGTTTGTAATAATAAGCTATTCTTTTTCTCAGCTAAATCCAAACAAGATGTCGTTCAATCCTCTTTCCGCTATTCTTAAAGAACACAAACTCGAAGGTCATAACTATATTGCATGGAAACAAAACTTGGATATCGTTGTCACTGCCGAATAGTACAAATATGTGCTCACTACTGATGTCCACCCGTACCTGCTGCAAATGCTTGTGCAGCAGTGAAAGAAACATACAGGAAGTGGTGTAAAGCCAATGAGATGGCGAAGTGCTACATGTTGGCTTCTATGTTTACAGTACTTCAACATCAGCACCAAGGCATGAACACTGCTACTGAGATTATGAACAATCTTAATAACCTTTTTGGTACTCAGAATCGAGCGGCTAAGTCTTTAGCCTTTCAGAGCATCATGACTAAGGTTATGAAGGAGGGCACACCTGTGAGGGACCATGTCCTCGAGATGATGAGCCACCTCAATCAAATTGAGGTTTTGGGAGGGACCATTGACCCCGAGTCCCAAGTAACTATAATCCTTCAGAGTTTGCCAGCTGGCTATCAGCAGTTCAAGCTCAATTTCGAGATGAACAAGAGGGCTTACACCCTAGCTGAACTGTTGACTGAGTTGCAGTCAGCGGAGGATCTTATGGTCCAGACAAAGGCTGCTATGATGAGTTCTAGGCCGTCTTCCTCAGGCTCTAAGCCAGGTAAGGGGAAGAAGAAAGCCCAGAATGTTGTAGCACCTAAGATAGCTAAGGGCAAAAAGAAACGGGTGAACACGAACAAGAAGCAAAGCGGCAAGTGCTTCAAATGCGGCGAAAAGGGGCATTGGAAGCCGGATTGCCCTAAAAAGGGCAATGGCTCAGGTATGCACCAAGCTTTCGTTGTAGAATCATGTTTAGTAGTTGTATCTACTCAGCAATGGGTGGTTGATACTGGAGCTACTGATCATGTTTGCTTTGATCCTGATATTATGCAGGTAACAAGGCAGTTGAATGAAGCAGAGATCGAAATCCAGCTGGGCAATGCTACGAGAGTGGCAGCTGTTGCAGTGGGAGACGTTTATTTACGTTTTTCTAGTGATAGAATTTTAGTGTTAAACAATGTTTTGTTGATACCTTCGTTTAGAAGAAATTTAATTTCAGTTTCTAAACTTATTTCTGATGGATATTCGATTTCATTTGATGATTCATGTATTATCAAGAAATGTGGTTCTTATATCTGTCGCGGTATCGTGGAAAACAACCTCTACACTATAATGTCTACACAGTATGTGCAACATAAAACTGAATCTAACTCAACATCGAAAATTTCTCAAAAAAGAAAAGCTCCTTCTGTTTCAATGAACGACACGTACTTATGGCACCTTAGACTTGGTCATGCTAACCCTACTAGGATTCAAGCGTTGATAGCCCAAGGTCTACTTAAGGATCTAGAAATAGAACCTTATACAACTTGTGAATCATGTTTGGAAGGCAAGATGACTAAGAGACCATTTAAGGTCAAGGGTAATAGGGCCAAGGAAGTACTTGAGCTCGTTCATTCTGATGTGTGTGGACCAATGACTACTCAAGCTAGAAGCGGCTTTCAGTATTTCATCACCTTCATTGATGACTACTCGAAAGTTGGATATGTCTATTTGATGCGTCAAAAGTCAGAATCTTTTGAAAAGTTCAAAGAATTCAGGGCACTTGTGGAGACGCGACATGGTAAGACAATCAAGTCTCTACGGTCTGACCGTGGAGGTGAGTACCTCAGTAGTGAGTTCTTGGACTATTTATCAGAGGCGGGAATTGAATCCCAATTGACTGCGCCTGGCACACCCCAGCAGAACGGCGTAGCTGAACGAAGGAATAGAACCCTCTTAGAAATGGTTCGATCGATGATGAGTTATGCTAAGTTACCTATTTCGTTCTGGGGACACGCGTTGCTCACAACAAGCTATACCTTAAACAACTTACCATCCAAATCAGTACTTACAACACCACATGAGTTGTGGACTGGACGAAAATCTAGTCTAAGACATCTCAGAGTGTGGGGTTGTCCAGCACACGTGTTGGAGAAAGATCCAACGAAGTTGGAGTCTCGTACTGAGGTATGTTTGTTTGTAGGGTATCCCAGTGGAACGAAAGGCTATGAATTCTATAGTCTACGAGATAAGAAGGTATTTGTTAGCACAAATGCTAAGTTCTTAGAAGAAGACTATGTGATGAATCATAAGCCCAGTAGTGAAGGAGCTCTTGAGGAACTAAGAGATACTTCAGTTTCCACAAGCAAGGATCCAATAACACAAGTACAATCTATACCTGAGATATCAACTTCTGTACCACAAATTGTAGAGCCTCGTCGTAGTGGGAGGGTTCCTCGTGAACCAGAAAGGTACATTGGTTTGGGTGAGTCATCTGACTTAGACCCGGACGACAATGTATTAGACCCATGGAACTTCAAAGAGGCGATGGCAGATTCAGATAGTCATTCCTGGAAAGAAGGAATGGATTTTGAACTACAATCAATGATAGACAAAGACGTTTATGATTTGTTAGTCCTACCTGAAGGTTGTACTGCCATTGGGAGCAAATGGATTTACAAACGTAAACGAGGACCTGATGGACGAGTTAAAGTCTTCAAAGCAAGACTAGTAGCTAAGGGTTATACCCAGAGAGAAGGTATCGATTACGATGAGACCTTTTCGCCAGTAGCTATGCTCAAGTCAATCCGAATTCTTTTGTCTATCGCAGCCTACATGGATTGGGAAGTATGGCAGATGGACGTCCAGACAGCTTTCCTAAATGGAAGTCTTGAGGAGACCATCTACATGGAACAACCCGAGGGATATGTAGTCAAGGGCAAAGAACACATGGTGTGGAAGCTTAAGAAGGCCATTTATGGCCTCAAGCAAGCATCTCGATCATGGAACATGTGTTTCGACCAAACTGTGAAGTCTTTTGGCTTTGAGCAGTGCCCAGATGAGAGCTGTGTGTACAAGAAAGTTGAAGGTAAGAATGTAGTGTTTATGGTACTCTACGTAGATGACATACTGTTGATTGGAAACAGTAAGAAAATGTTGTCAGACGTGAGAGATTGGCTATCAAGTCAATTTGAGATGAAAGATATGGGAGAAGCTGGACACATCCTAGGCATTAAAGTTCTAAGGAACCGCCAGAAAAGGATGTTGTGCCTATCTCAAGAATCTTACATTGATACGATAGTTAAGCGTTTTAGCATGCAAGATTCCAAGAAAGGTTTTCTACCTTTTAGCCATGGAATCACTCTGTCTCAGGATATGTGTCCTAAAACACCTATTGAGATAGAAACTATGAGAAGGATCCCTTATGCATCAGCAGTTGGGAGTCTCATGTATGCTATGTTATGCACAAGGCCCGATATTTGCTTTGCCGTTGGCATGGTAGCAAGGTATCAGTCTAACCCTGGTCAAGGACACTGGACTGCGATAAAGAAAATACTCAAGTATCTGAGAAGAACTAAGGAGTATTCTCTAGTTTACCAGGCATCCGAGATGTATCCTTTGGGTTACACTGATTCAGATTTTCAGTCTGATCGGGATTCGAGGAAATCAACCTCTGGATATGTGTTTACTTTAGGAGGTGGAGCCGTAATTTGGAAGAGTGTGAAGCAGAAATGCATCGCGGACTCTACCATGGAAGCTGAATATGTGGCAACATCAGAAGCCGCAAAGGAAGCAGTATGGTTCAGAAACTTTCTTATTGATTTGAATGTGATTCCGAGTATGCCCAAGAGCATCACTGTTTATTGTGACAACTCTGGTGCTGTGGCAAACTCAAGGGAACCACGTGCCCACAAGGCAAGCAAACACATAGAGAGGAAATATCACATCATTCGTGATATAGTGCGGAGAGGTGACATTGAAGTGGTCAAGATCGCATCAGAAAACAACATGGCAGATCCATTCACAAAGGCACTTCCAGCCAGGACGTTTGAACGTCACGTGAAAGGATTAGGTGTTCGATTGACCTAGACCCGCTTTCAGTATAAGTGGGAGGATTTTGCAGTTTTGGTATACTCGAAAGCTGTTTTTGAGTATAAGTGGGAGATTGTTAGAGTATAGTATACTGGAAAAGCATCTTTCGTATGCTTGTATATGTAATAACTCTTCTATCCAATTTTACCATTTAATGAGAAAGAATATTTTGTTACAATGTATTTTGCTTATTGGTTACTTATGTATTTATGAGATGTTGAAATATGTTTTCCATTTAAATACATAGTTTAAGCAAAATGAGTCTAAGTCTTCTGCACAGTAGACGAGTTGTGAGCGGCGTTCACAGTGGGTAACTTGTCGGTTCTTGCAGTAAGAAAAATGTTTCACAACCTAGATAGACTTTGACTACCTATCGTGAAAGGTTGCGACGTCAGTCTGAAAATTTCCTTACCTAAGGAAATGAACGACGTCGGTGTGGTATAGCACTGAAAGGATCAAACAGTGAGATAAGTCTTTCTTGGCTATTTACTGAAAGACGAGGTCTCGGTGATTGTCATTTCTTAATCATTGTTGACATAACATTGAGCATACGGTATTAATTGAAACCTATTTTGACTTATCAAATGGTGAGGGTATTTCGTTGCCCAAGAATCTTGATAGATTGGGTAGTGATCATTAATGTCTAAGTGGTGCTAGTATTGTTATTGCAATGAATCGTGTGCTGGGAGAGACCAGTCTGATAATATCCTCAAGAGGTGTTTAGAAAAAGGTTTTATTATTCAGAAAACTGGCCAGTTGGAATTTATTCCATGAATAATAAATAATGTTTCTGAACTAGACCACTCTTGGAAAAAGAAATTATTTAATAAAAGTCAGATAGCAGACTTGATATTAATTAATGGATATTTATATCTTTAACACGGGAAATGATTTAATTAAAGAGGAAGTCCCGGAATACTCGTAATTTCGGTTTGGACGGGCAGTCAATATTATATCTATAGTGGATGATAATAATATTTAAGTTTGGGCTTGAATTAAATTAGTTTTATTTTAATTAGTGAAAGCCTAAACTGTGGCCCAATCCAATCCTCCACAAATCCCTGGTCTGGCCCAAAATAATTAACTTAATATAAAAGGGAGAAGAAGAGAAGACAGATAATAATTCTACCGAATTTTTTTCGTTCTCTACAGTCTGTGAGAGAGAGTGAATTTTCGGTATTTAGGGTTCTTCAATTCTTCTCCGGCTTTTGAGGATTTGACAAGCTTTGCCCACACAAAGGTCAATTCCAAGTTAAAGGGAACAGATCGGAAGATCAGTGGTAGAGATCAATTGAAGAAGGAGTCTGAATTCAACTCTTGAATTCCTACGGTATGTTGTTATTAATTGCATATATTCAGTATGATCTGTGATTATATGCTTATGAACATGTTTCTAGTTTACAATCTGAAAAAGCATGTTTAGATGTAAATCTTTCAATCAAACTAAATAGATTTCCGCTGCAAAACCAACAATTGGTATCAGAGCCTGTTTTTAGGCTCTGATTGTTTGATTTACTACGTGCTTTGATTGTATGAATAGCATGTTTGTGGTTTTCGATGCATGTTTTAGTGTTCAATTAATTATTTGTTGAATCTAGAACTTTCGAAAAGAATTCAATTGATCGTGCCCTTGGGTAAGACGATTAATTATGCATTGATCAAGGTCATGGCATGACAACCATGACCTAAGTGATCGTAGTTTTTTCACGCATGGACAAAATGAAGCTGATGGCCGTTCATGGCTGAGAACAGCCCCATGCCATGTAAATTCAGTGGGAGCTTCCGGTTTAAAAGCCGAGGGCAGTTCCAGTCTAACACTAGTATAGATGGATTTAATTTGATTAGGTTGTCAACATAAGAGGCATCAACTAATGTGAAGATTCATACTATATTATTTAATTCACATGGACAAATACTCTCCTACTTAACAAAATTTCAATGTGAATTCGTCAAAAGAATTGTAGCGTTTAGGGAGTAAGGAGAAATGATATACTATGTGAACACCAATCATAAGCATTAGTTCACTATTGTTTAATGCACATTTAAAATTGAGTGAACTATAAAAATAGTCTCTGGACTATGCGTTTATCTCGCAATTGAACCCTACACTTTAAAAATATCTTCAAACAACCCTGGACTAAGCGTTTATTTCAAAATTGGTCATTTTTCACTGTTTCGTGACAAAAATACCCTTTTAGAGGGTTTTGGGGGGTTTGGGCAATTTGGTCTTTTTACACTTTAAATCTGATATTATTTCAGTGATGTACTAAATCTAATATTATTTCAAAATTATCATTCTTCTCATTTTTTCCATTCTTCACTTTGTTTCTTTATTTCAATATTAGATTTAATTTTATAAAATTAAATTTTAAATTTCAATTTTTAAATATCAATAAATTTTTATTAATTATTAAAATTACTATTAAATAAAAAATTAATAGTTTTAATCAATATTTGATAGTATCTAATATTTAATCAATAAGGTACGACGACGCCTTAGTTTTAATCGATATTTAATACTCCTTCCGTCCACGATTAATAGTCCCATTTCTAAATGGCGCGGGTTTTAAGAAATGTTAAGAAAAGTGGATGGAAGAAAGTTAGTGGAATAGGAGTCTCACTTGTATATATTAGTTTTAAATGATATGTGAGTGGAATGAGTTAGTGGAATTTGAGGTCTCTTTACCATTTATGGTAATTATGAACCGGGACTCTTATTCGTGGACGGACCAAAATGAAAAAACGGGACTCTTATTCGTGGACGGATGGAGTAGTTTTAATCATAAATAGATCATTGACTCATGCTAAATTTGCAATAAATATGTCACCCACAAGTGTATGGGGTAAGTAGCACGTGGCAAGTTGAAATTATCGATCCTCGAAGACTAAATGCCGGCTTGAGTACTACGATGCAACTTTGAACACTATCTAGACTAATAGAAGGGGTTTTTGGATTTTTCTTAACTAAGATCAAAGAACAAGTAAACAAATAGCAAATTAGGAAAATAAAGCAAAAGAAGGGTATAATTCACTCAAATTGGGAAGGTAGGGATATGGATCCGTTGGTATGGATCACGGGTGTTCACCTAGGGATCATGCTCATCTAAATGGTCTTATGTGTGGCTAGGAAGGTCGGGTTAATTGGTTAGACCCCCTCTCGGGTGCACCTAACGCGTTGATCGGCCTCTAATGTCGGAGTCTCCTCCCTACACTTCGAAACCGACTCCTAAAACCTACGGACCCAAGCCCTCTCTCTAGCTATGCCTCTCTCGAGCACATACAACGCATGGAGTTGTTGGTTATTTAACAATCTAATCAAGCATCTCTCAATGGCAATAATTAGAACAAAACATATCCAATTGGTAGCTAATCAATTAGACAAAGAAACAAACACAATAACCAACAAAACCACCACAAAAGATATAGATAAGCATAAAACAAGATTTAACCCATGGATTCCATACAAACTTCACCAATATCCCTAATAAGAACTTAGTTACTCATAATGGAAACTAGGACAAAGGAAAATACAAAAACATCAAAGGAAAACATAGTAAGAAAAGATAATAGAACTCCCTAAGGTAGACTTGATGTTGGGGAAGATCTTTCTTCTTCAATCACTTGAAGATGGAAGCCTCCTTGCCTTCAATCTTCTTGAATCTCTCGATTTTTCTCTCAATTTGCAGTGGGGGAAGTTAGGGTTCGAAAATGAGTGAGAACCCCTTTTATATTTGAAGCTGTCAAAAACACCCGACCGGGTGATTTGCAGGTGGCAAAACACCCGACCGGGTTTTCTCTCTGGAACCCGCTAGTTGCACGAAACACCCGACCGGGTTTTCCGAGAATGGAAAACACCCGGTCGGGTTTCTTCTCTGGAATCAGCCATTTGCTCCATTTTGCTCCGTTTTGACCTGTTTTTACTTCAAAACTCCGACAAACTCATTACTTCATCTAATTGATGACTATATGAGTGAAAACCTATTATAAACACCTTAAACCATCAAAAGCACTCTCTAATCACCCATAAAACAAGCCTAAACTATGAGTTTGTCAATCATATAATACGATTTATTCTGAGATAAATACGCATCTAATGTAAGACTAATATAATTTTCATTTATTAATTTGAAAATAATCAAAATTAACTTGAAAAGTTCAACAAAAATTCTCCTATATCAAATTTTTAGTCAAATTCATAATTTTTAATCACAAGCAATTATAACAACCGAACGAAGGCTAAATAGAATAGCTCTTATTTTTCCATCATGATTAATCTGTACTTCTTCAATTCAGCTGAATATTACTCCCTCCGTCCCCAATTAAGAGTCACACTTTTCCATTTCGGTCCGTCCCCAATTAAGAGTCACACTTCATTTTTACCATAAATAGTAAGTAGGTCTCACATTCCACTAACTCAATTCACTCACATTTTATTATAAAACCAATATAAAAAAATGGATCTCACATTCCACTAACTTTTTCAACCAACTTTTCTTTACATTTCTTAAAACCCGTGCCCGGTCAAAGTGTGACTCCTAATCGGGGACGGAGGGAGTATATTAAATAACAAAAATTAATAGTTTCAATATTTATAGTGTCCATGAATTAATAGTTTTAATTAAAAAAATTTATTGATATTTAAAAATTGAAATTTAAAATTTAATTTTATAAAATTAAATCTAATATTAAATTAAAGAAACAAAGTGAAGGATGACAAAAGGGAAGAAGAATGATAATTTTGAAATAATATCAGATTTAATACATCACTGAAATAATATCAGATTTAAAGTGTAAAAAGACCAAATTGCTCAAACCCCCAAAACCCCATAAAAGGGTATTTTCATCACGAAACAGTGAAAAATGATCAATTTTGAAATAAATGCTTAGTCCAGGATTGTCTGGGGATATTTTTAAAGTCCAGGGTTCAATTGCGAAATAAACGCATAGTCCAGAGACTATTTTTTTAGTTAACTCTTTAAAATTATTTGTTTTATTGTACACATTTAGTGTTATTCTAATGGAGTATATTAAAAATTGTTATTATTTTTTTTAATTTTTGCTATATTCATAAATATCAAAGCTAAATTTTATCAATTTATTCTTTTATTTAAAGCTATAGTAAAACTGAACAAATCAAACTTTGATATTTATGAAACTTTTAAAATTAAAAATCAATACCAACCAATTGGAATTTTAATAGTACGAGACAATTACTACAAATGATACATAAATTATGGTTTGATAAGCTATTTTTTAGAGGATTGCGTAAAAGTCAATTAAAAATTACTCCAGTATGAATAATGTTTTACTGATTATTACTATTGAATATTGACATTTAATTATCATACCAGCTATATATATTTTGAAAATACCCATCGAGTGTTCAAGCAATCGCCGTAAATGGTGGATGATGTGAATGAAAATCCGAAGTTATAAAGTGGCCCAACATTTTTAGTTGGGACCATCAATATTTTTGTTTTCACTACATAACTTTAGCGGATGTTGGTTTAACTTTTAGTAGATACCAGATTAGAAGTTATAAAAATCGTTAGTTATCCTACTAAGTAATGGATTGTTCTATTTTAAATGATATTGGCACCAATTATCGTAAAATTTATTAAAAATTTATTTTTTCCCATAAACTTTAAACCAGACATATAATATGATGAATTTAAATAGTTTGTTCTATTTTAAATGATATTGGCACCAAATATCGTAAAATTTATTAAAAATTTATTTTTTCCCATAAACTTTAAACTAGACATATAATATGATGAATTTAAATATTTGTTGAAATTTTCCACTAGCAACAAATTATGATTATATTTCATTTGTTATTACATCACATAAGATACAAATGTAAGTGATGTGAGTTATGTGATTACAAAGTCCCTAGAGGCCAGTTACGGTTATCCATCTCATTTTTAATGTAGTTGGATTTTGTCCTCGATGAAAATTCAACAACTATTTAAGTTCGTGATATTATATACGAAATTCAAAGTTCGTGAATTTTTTTTTTTGAAAAGTTTCGTGATATTAGGCGCCAATATCTCATATTTTAAATACTTAATTGGTTTAATTTATGAAAATGTTTATATTTGATTTAGATTGTAGTTGAATATTGTGCAAGGGGATAAATTTTCTTTATCGAATTTGTCCATGTGCCAATATTCAATATCGTTATATTACCAAAATTCGGTGATCATATTTTAACTCTATATTGTATCGACATCTGGTACACCATAATTTTATGATGTACTGGATTTTGTTACAAATTGCTAAATCGAAATCTTGTGTTTTTTATCATTATTATATTTGGTATGATATGAAAATTCGATGTATATTGTATTATAATTTATAAATATATTTCTTCAGTGGTATATAACAAATTCGGTATATATAGTAATTTTATGGTATATTTCAAATTTTTTGGTAATCGCATTATATCATGCATGATATACAGATATGCAAACTATTATTGTACCAAAGTATTTTGTTATGGTATCATATGTATTGAAAATACCGGCATATATAAATTTTAACATTTTTTATATTTTTTGATTGAATAAGTGTGATACTCCACTATATTTTTCCCCCAAATCACGAATAACTAATGGTCTATTTAGTGTAATATTTAAGGCATTGGGGAAGGATAATTGAAAGTGGAAAATAATTTAAAACAGGGCTATTGTGACCGGTGACCAAAAATTCGTCTGTATGTAACATGCACATCGCGTCACATACTTATCAGAAAATGATACCACGTGAAATACCATAAAACTGATTTTAATTAAAAAAAATACAATGACCTCTTCTCTCTCCAAAAATAATACTCCTACTAATAAATCCAACTAAAGTTTAACATACAAAAAATTAAATGCATATTAAAAAATCATTTAATTCAATTTCCAACAAAATAATACTACTACTAGTATATTTAAAATTAATATTATTATTGTGCTGTTTCTTATTGAAAGTTGAAACATTTTATTAGTTGTGTTCATATAACTTTAAAAGTCGAAATCAGAATTTGCCTCGAATAAAACGTGGGCGCCTTAATTATTATTTTTTTAAAATTTTTTTTGTGGTTGATTGGCCTCAAATTATCTCCGCCGCCACCTAAAATTGAACCTTTTAAATATTTTCATCGAGTACTATATTAGTATAATAAAATCAAGCAAAAAATGAACAGTTTCAAAAATAATGACAATTTATGACCCTTTTAACTTATTTTCCTTTATGTCGATATTTTCATTAATTATCTAATTAATTGTAGATGATCATTAATTTAAGCTCATAGATCCGCTTCCATCTCAAAAAATATACGCCCGCACCATGCTAGAAATTATAATTGACCTTAAAATAGTAATATTTCGTTTTTAAGGGAATAATTAAGACTTTAATAAGAAAAATCGTTCTTCCAATTTTACTTTTTCAAATATTTTGAAAACCAACGTAGAAAAAAAAAGAAGCAAAAATCTCTCTCTCATGACTAAAAGTAAACAATATAGACTGCGGTTTGAAGTGGTTTCCTTTGTGTTGATCACCTGCCATTTTTTCTCAATCTCCCATCAATCTTTAATCCTACCAAAAATATCTACGTTCATTATTATTCTAAAAATAAATTAATTCTTCTTCTTCTTCTTCCCCAGCAATGCATCATCCTGAGATGATTTTCTAGTGAGGAGAATATCTCTTATTCCCTTTTGACATATATTCTAATTCTCATCAATTATTTATCGAATAAAAACCATTCTCCACTGATTCACTGCACAATCGAATCACTCTTCATTCGACTAACTTTTATTGGTCGCACTAGAAAATCCTGCATTTCATTGAATTAAATAATCTGACGATCCCCAAACTTAGAGAAGAAGAAGATAACAGAATCGTCGCGATCGAATTTCGAAGCTAAAAGCTCGATTCGTTGATATCAAAATTCAATTCAATTTTTAGTCTGTCGCCATGGCCGACGCCGCCGTGAGTCTCGAGAAATGGAGAGGTTATTTCCGGAGCGCGAGCTCCGACATTTTCAGCATAATCGAGCATGCGATACTGGTTGCTGCATCCGATTGCCCCTACGATTTCAGATTGAAGAGAGATCGGATCGCGGAGATGCTGTTCACGTGCAAAGCGATCAAGTGTTTCGGCTGCGACAAAGTCGAATTGGCGGTGCCGAATGGCGATGGTTTGGGTAACAGTGAGGATAAGTTGAAGAGCGAGATTGATGCCGGAGGCAGTAAGGAGAGCAAGGTGAATAGCAGCAGCAGAGACTACGATGCTGAAGTTATGGAGATGAATACGAATCACGTTGTGAACTACAGTGATGGCGATGCTGAGGCTGAGGCTTTGACTGATGATATTGAGGCGGAATCGCACTTCTATGGGGAGGTGTTGAGGATAAAGGATGTTGTTGATAACTTTGAAGAAGAGGTTTGATTTGTGTTTATTGAATCTATTTGCTATCTAGTTTATATGGAATTGATTCTTGTGTCTAGTTTGAGTTTAAGCCAATGTTAGTTTTGTTGATATTGATTGTTGTGCATTTTCCCCTTGGCAGTCTGATGCATTGTTGTTTGATTGTTTGAGGAAGCTTCAACTGATGCCTTTTTCGGTGGAGATACTTAAGGTTCTACTTGAATGTTTTTGTTGATTTTTGCAGTTGCCTTTCTGCTTTAGTCTTGTTGACATTGATGGTAAGAGTTCTTGAACTTATCTGGTTCAATCAGGCTACGGAGATTGGGAAGTCTGTTAATGCTCTGCGGAAGCATAGATCAAAGGAAATCCGGAATCTTGTGAAGATGTTGATTGAGTAAGGAATTTGCTATTAACCTTAATACTCTGAAAAATAAGTTAACTAAGTGATTTCGTGTTTGAGATCTTAGAAGTTTTCTGCATATGATTATCTCCATCTTGTTACATTGCTCATATTTGGTCAATATTATTGAATGGCACATATATGATTATGTTATTCCTTTTACATCATACTGAATATTAGAAGGAAAGAGTTTAAACTTATGATTTCGTTATTCTTTAATCGTAAATGCTGGGGATGTTATGTATGTATCATTTATGGAATTGTACCATACCTTTTCCTTCATCAACTCTGCGTTCCTAGGTTGAGAGCCTAGTTGCTTATAGTTTGAGCTTTTGATTTCCAGGGATTGGAAAGTGATGGTTGATTCGTGGGTTAATGCTACGGCAGCTGTTACAGGTGGTTTAACTTGAAGTTTTCTTGCTGAAATGATAGCAATCAGATATTTATATCGGTTTTGATTGAGGGAATTAATCAGTAATCGCATTGTAAAACTGCAGAAATGGCAATAGAATCTGTGAAAACATCAGCTGTTGAAGAAGAAGAGGAAGAAGGGTTACCATCTCCTCCACTCGATGAAGGGGCATTCTTTGCCACCCCTTCTTCAATGGAACTGTCACAGGTGCCATATCTCGTCTCATTTTTAGTAAAACTATGAACTTTGCCCAATAATTTGCTAGTAGAGTGACTTGGTTTTGCTCCTTTTGCATTCAACTGGTATTCATGAAGTTCTTTGATGGCATGGATGATGATGGAAGTGAGTTTCCTCCCGATGTCTATTCTTATGCTTCATTTTATTCTATGGGCTTATGCTATCCTGTTCTTAGTCGAATTCCCCACTAGAAAGGAACAAAGATGGATTATTTCTTATTGAGGATGTTGTTTCAGATCCTCGATGCAGTGGGGGGTTCAACAAGAATCGAGGAAGTGGCAGAAAGCCGACTATTCCAAAAATAGACTCCCGTAACTCGAGATGTCAGAATCCGCATGACTCACGTGCTCCTCCAAATGACAGGAAACCCGAGCCCAAGAGAGAGGAAGCTACATGGATGAAACAAGGCCCTTTAAAGCCACATAGGCCTTCCAGTGATGCATCTGGACCAGGAAGACCAAAGCCTCCGAGCATTGAATCCGCCCCTGGTAGTTTTAAACCATCTCTAAAACCTAAGGTTGAGTATGAGACTATCAAAGTCCAGCAGAAATCTGAAAATCACCCAACTCAGAGGAAACTAATGCCTCCACATCAAGAGGTTGGTGCATTGCAAAAACTTCACTGGTTGTGTCTATCTATTTGTGCTATATTATCTCGTTTCTCATCACACGGTTCTATCTTACTTCCTGCTAGAAGGCAAATTCCAAGGACGAGGCTTCAGTACGTATGAAATTAGAGGCTGCCAAAAGGAAACTGCAGGAACGCTATCAAGAAGCCGAAAATGGTGAGCTTGCTCTACTCTCAACTCCAACAAAATTTAAATTCTACTTTGATCATTCATGAATGGCATGAAAAGGATCATCTGTGTGGTTATGTTTATCGTAAATTGTGGCTACTCGTCGTCTGAAACAGCCAAGAAACAGAGAACCATACAAGTTGTGGAGTTGCAAGATCTCCCAAAGCAAAGCCAACAAAGGAATCCGCACATGAGGCCAGGCAACCACAACAGGCAATGGGCAAATGGACGAAGATAGCCTTAAGACTACTACTAATAAATACAGTGGTAATAATAATTCTCGAATCTCTTCCAAAGTATACTGGAAGGACGTTGCTCACCAGCCGATTCATTTTAGTCCCCCTTGGAGAGGGCAGGGGTATTTTGTTCTACTTCTTGAAATCATGTGGTGTAGCAATAGCATAGACCTTGTAGTTGATCACTTAGGAATCCATAAATCTGTCCTCATAGTCATAAGTCCTTACTCTATTCCTTACTCGCCCTTTCCATTACAATTTGCACATAAACTTAGAGCAATAAATGAATACAAAACTTGAATAACTCTTAGATATATTTCTATAATTAGAAATCATTTTGTCTTTGGATTTTCAGAAGTGTTCACAATCATCAAATAGAATAAAGGTGGAGTACATTTAAATCGTGCAACTGCAACTCGACCTCGATTCCAACTTAGCTACGCTACCAATCAATTTCGAATTTATGAACTATAAGTGGGATTAACCTATAGCTATTTTTTTTTAATATTGTAGAAGAACCAAATTTTGTCACCTGATAAGAACGATAAATGTGGTTGTGCCCTTATTGTGCATGCTCTAAAGATTTGTTTTTTGTTCCAGTTTTTAATTGAAACAACCTCCAGAATTGTCACTGCTTTTTCAGATATTTTGTAAAGAAGTCGTGTTACATGAGTGTATAATAAATAATTACAATTCTAATAGTCGTGAATAACGTCCATGAATTTAACACATGTTCGATTTATTGTATATGTATTTGGTAGTGTATTTCATGGTGTGTGTGACTATGCGTGCGAAAGCAATCTTATGGTCCAAATCAAATATAGCAGTCACACACAAGGATATTAAGTCACTTTCCTGCGGGGAATTTAGTCTGCTTTATTGAACGATATTCTTAACCTTTATACGAGTGAAGTAGTGAATATATCTTCTAAAAATGATACCTATTTCCATAAATTTGTTAATTTTGAATTTGTATGCACCTATAGAAAAGCGTGTAACATAAAACTTGTCCTTTTTTATTTACTCAAAATTTTCTCATCGGTATTCAAAATCAAAGCATCTCATTTTTCCTGCATGCAACAATGTAATTTATCTCAGATTTTATGTTTAACTACTAATTGCACTTCTGGGTTCCGGTAATCGACATAACAAAAGAAGTAAGCACACACATATAATTTACAAATGGAAAGAATCCGCAACAAGTGTAATTAACATTTAATAATTATATTAATGTATAATTATTTTAATTAATAAACTAATATGCATGAGCGCCCACTAAAAAATTTCATTTTATAAATTGGGCGAATTCATTTATAATTTATAAGTATTAATTTTAAAACAATGCTAAAACAAATAATGATATGGACTAAATGTAGTGGTGTACTATAAGCCAGTGTTGGATTCATATTTTTATTTTCAGATTGGATTATAGGTAATGGGCCAGTGTTAGAGTATGTCAAAATCAAAGGTAAGAAGGTCCACTAAGTAAAGAATTTTGACAATTTAAAAAATGAAAATATTGGTTTGGTTTCGAAGATATTCAGAATTGATTGTGGATTGGTGTCCATATCTAACTCAGACAATTTTTACCTTGTTCATCTAATCAACCTTATGCATTATTTACTTATCCATTCGAATCACATGAGAGTAAACCAATTTATGCTCTTAATAAAAATCATATACTTTAGGTTTTAGACGAGTTGCCAAGATGTTCATCAAACCAATTGAGGTTTTTTTATTATTTTATAATTTAAGTATTTACGACTAATTACTAGATATTAGTAAAATGTACATGGTTAGTAAATTTCTTGTTCGCCTGGAATCATATTTGAAACTTTGTGAGATTTTAACCTAATATTTATTTATATTATAATTTATCTAAAATTAATTTTAACACTCGAGCTATGCACGGGACATAAGAGTTTCAAATAATGAATATAAAATATAATAAATATATAGAAAATAAGAATTGAAAGAAATATGGACATAAAAACATAAATCTACTTATCCCGTCTCACTCAAAATGAAGAATTTACTACTCCCCAGTGAATGAAACATTTTTGCAATTTTAATTTATATTCTAACTGGTGTAAAAACAATAAAATTAATGACAAAAATAAAATACGTGACTAATGATTAAAGAGTATGAATTAATTAGAATAAGATATACAAATAAAGAAAATATGTTTAAGTAATGATGTTTATTAAAAGTGCTATACAATTCATTAATCCAAATAAAAGGTAAATTAATATATAAATTTAATAGCTTAATTTATACAAAATTAATTTGAATAAAATATGGAATATCAATGGTCACATTTTAGTTGACTATTTCTTTCTTTCTTTTAATTTCAGACCATAACATAACTCTTGATATACATTGACAAAGACTAAATGAATTTTTTAAATTGAAAAGAATAAATTTCTTACTTCCCGCCACATATATGTATAAAAATAAATTACTACTATCACTTAAAATAACGATAATATTTTATGCATCTTGTTTGTTTTGAATAATGTGACAATTTACACTATTCTTTATATTAAGAAATACAAACTTTATAAGTTAGATTTAATTTTAAATATATATAATTTCATCTTATTCTTTAGTTTAATCTATAAATTTAGTAGTATTGTTTAATTGGAGGCGAATTAAATATAAGAATTAAAAACTTTAATAGAGTAAATATAGGATGAAAATTGTAAGCATTACATATATGTGTTGTCGTTTAACCTGTGAATTAATTCAGAGAAAAAATATTGCAATAAATGATTAAATTTTAATTTTAACCTACATAAATGGAAGGCAATCTAAACTCTCTAGCACAATTCCAATTTAACTCAAATATAAGGCTAATTAATATATAAATTTAAGAACTTAATTATAAATAAAAATTAATGGTAGTGCACTATTAATGTGTTTTAAAACTTCTTAAAGAAGTTAGCATTTTATTGGGCTATTATTTGTCCAATTATTTTTGCCTTAAAAAGTTATTTTTGGATAGAAGATACCCCATCTTTTCATTTTCCCTCCAAAAAGGGTATTAAGGTCTTTTTACCAAACTTGCACTTTAGATTAGGATAGATTATATGACATGTTTCTAGACCTTACCTAAAGTTTACCTATTTGGTAGATATATTAAGATAACACATGATAATTAGATAATTAGAGTAAGATGTACCTTAAAGATAAAAATGGGCTTTACGAGCGTCTCCAACAGTACTGCAAAACTTAAAATGCAATAGGAAAATACCTCCAACAGTACTGCAAAACCAATCCAATTATAGATTTTTGATGAAAAAATACCTATCTTTAGGTTTACACTAAAACTATACCAAAAAACCTTTTAGATTTTAATTTATTGCATTCAAGTCCAAATCATTTTATATTTATGAAATGAACAAGGGAAGGTAGAGAAATGAAAATGCAAGAAGAAAAGGAATGGAAAAAAACTTTCAGTATTTCAGTAAAACACGCAGACAGCAGGTTGGAGAAGAAGATAACAAATAAAAACCTATATAATTCTATTAATGTTATTTAATTATTGATTAGTGGGCTGGCCCATTTCTTTATACACGTTTTTTTTATAAAATTAATTCAAAAGCAAAGACTAAAAATCTAAAATATGATTAAAAATATAAAAATATAAAGACACAACCTAATCAAAATAAAAATATGCATAAAAAGAAACGTGACCTAAATAAAATAAGATTAAGAAGATACAATAAACTTAAAAGTTATATTAATAAGCTAAATATGAAAAAAAAATAGAAAGATTAATAATTAAAATTACACATTTTTTAATTATATTATATTTATGTAATAAATAATAAATTTTATATATAGTCATATTAATTAATAAGTCTTATTATGTTATTTAATAGTATAATTTAATTTAATCAAAGTTATTGACAAATTGCTATGGGGTTAGTGTGCAATTTAGATAAAATATATAGATATGATTGCAAAAATATAAAAAGTAAGTGAGTGGAGAATATTCTTTTTGGTTTAAATTTAATGTAAATGGTTGGAGTAAAATCAATATTTAGTATAATATTTACACTAAAATAGGTTTGAGTTTAGTGTAATGGTTGGAGATGGTCTAAGTGCCCAGTATAGATCTCACCTTATCTACTCCACTAAATAGTTAAATAAGCACATGTAACTAATATATATTTGCTTTATCTAATCTACTAAACAAGCACGTATAGTTTATCTTTACCAAAAGATTAATCTAGTAACATGGAAAAACAAGAAGTAAAATAATGTTGTCCTATCAAAAGTGTTTTAACAGAATTCTTGTGGCTTAATAACTTATAGTGGAATTGAACCTACCACCATTATAATATTCAGATTATTCCGTAACAATAAAGTAGCAATAGGCATTTTAGAAAAGTCAATTCAGTATGATCGAACAAAATATGGGGAGATTAATAGAAACTTTACAAAGCCGATCGAATGAAGACTGTTTATTTTTCTTTACATAAATCACTTACTGTATTACAGTTTCATGAATATATGGCACTTTTTTCTTATTTTAAGTTGGGTGTGGAGGAATGTAATCATAGCTTGTCTGGCTGCCTCCTCATCCTTTTCTAATTGTCCTCGTCTTTTATATGCTCACAAGTGGACAAAACAAATTGCTTCCTCCAATTCATAGACTAAACAAATAAATCTACAGATTCTTTATATACTCGTTTAAGGCAAATAAATAGTCTATTCCATTAAAAATAAAATATTTTAATTTTCAAATTATCCTATTAAAAATAAAAATATTCTAAAATAAAAATAATATTATTTTTATTTTTTTATTTTTCTTTTTTATTCTTCTCATTAACTCACAAAACAACGCTATATAAAATTTCATGCCAAAAAATAATTGTCATTTATAATAGGACGGAAGAAGTATTATAAGTTTCATGCTACACAAATATATGAACCATTAAATAGTTAACTATTTGATAAATTAACCTTTATAATTTTATTTCCCATATTTCATAATTATAAATTATATTTTGTAGACTTTTGTACGTGCGTGTAAAAGGGGGGGGGGGGCTGTTTAATTTCTATTTCATTCAGCTCATTCACAGTTGCTCATATTCGAATTATTGCGATTAAGACACTTGTGCATAAAAAAACAACATAGATATATAAAAAAAATAAAAACTAGGAAACCAATCTAATCCAATCTAATTCAATATGCAATAATAGTCAGTAGACCGTATCGCAGTCACATGATGCAATTTACGTTTCATATTATTATTCTTTTTCGTGCATCACGCTTGCTATAATGTTATACTAAATCATGACATGCAATATGAGACCAATATATAGTTTTAAAAATTTATCTTTTGTAATTCTCGTGACAATGATCATATGCAAAAGGCAAGACTTTTTAGACCTTAGACTTAGCTGTTACGTAATACTTAATTTTTTTTCAATTAAAAGGAAATAAATTAGGGTGGCAGTTAACCATGTGAATACCAATTATACCATATGATTTAATAAGTGTGGAAATTGGACACAACACAATTGATGAGGATTAAAATAAGTTAGGTAAGGATTAAATAAGTTAAACAAATTAATTCCAAATTGGATAGCACTATTCGTGATTTTTATATTTGTTATAGTTTAATTTTATTTAAATATCTAATATGAATAGATGGTAAATGGTCTCCATCGTTGGGTAGTGGAATATTTTAACATCGGTGGTAACGAATTAAAATCCGGATCCACCCAACCAAATTAACGGTTCAACCCGGGCCCACTAAACATAACCTTTTTATTTGGGCCCTACCCACGTGATATCTTCAACGTTTTCAAGAATTTATAGGTTATAATTAAAGTGTAACTAAATATACAACTATTTAAATTTTGAAACTGGTCTATCTAGATGAGTTGTATGGGCATGGGTCAAGAAAGTATACATGGGCCCTCATCCTCTTCATTGACGCCCAGCCTTAATATTAGTACTAGTAGTACTTTATTTTTTTCTCCAAACTCTCTCAATGGATATGTAAAAAAAAGTAACGTTTCTTAAATAAAGGTGTATTTCCTTTCTGTCGTGATTATTTCTTGGGCGGTATAAAGTTTTATATAATCTTATTTTAAAAAGTTTAAAGAAAAAGAGAAAATGTTATTAGGTGTTTAAAAAGTGAATTTTAATTTTTCAGAGACTAATTTTGAAGTTCATTCTTAAGAAATACTGTAAAAAAGATGAAAAAAAGTAAAGGAGAGAAAATATTTAAATATTTTTACTATTTTTAAAATAAGTAAGGAATTATCTTAATTGAGACGAATGAAAAAATGAAAGTGAGTCATTGGCTGTAACAAAGGAAATACATAATGATTACTAAATACTAGTATGAGAGAATTATTTTTGAAGTGATTGATTTGGAAATAATTCTCACAAACTTAATTCTTTAAGGATTTACGAGGAAATTAGACGATTCCAATTCTGATATTTTAGTTTCTTTATGCAATATAATTGTGTATCACGTTCGAGTAGACCTTTTTTGTGTGAGTTATTTCCGTCGTGTTATTATTATTTCTTAAAGTTTGCAAATTGCAATAAAAGTGCTAGAAAAGTAAAAAATGAGCATCACAAATGGGTATTGTTCAAATAAGAATCCTTATATATTAATCCATGCACGTAAACCCATTCTAAATTTTCTATGTAGAAGATCCAATCATTAATAGGGTTTGGATCCTCCTTTCTGGCTAATTGCGCAGCAGGTATTTTTCATAGCATAATAATTTAATCATAAAATAAATATTAATTTGTTAATAAAATATTATGAATGTGAGAAATAAATAACATCTCCTGTTGTACAATCAGCCACAGTAGGAGATCCAAACCCATCATTTATCTCCTTACTTGTGGAGTTGACAATTTTTATGAACACATACGAAATTAATATTAGTGTTAAAACCTTATAGTGTTCATATCATTATTAATCGACCAGATTACACGATAAATTCGGATTGGATTCATATTGGTTTTGTTCACCCATTGAATATTATTGTTATTATTATTATTATTTGCTTATTTTTCATATGGCACATTAATTCTTTGCCTTCATATTTTGTTATATTATTCATATAAAATAGATAAATTATTTAATATTTTATATAGTATAATATATAAATTTAATTATACTGTACTTGGTTGTTTTTTATTAAAAGGAAAATGACTCAAATATAATAAAGATGGCGGAAAAAAGAATACGATTTAATTCAATTATAGTACTAGTAATTGACGGGGTATTTTATTTAACCAATCGCTATATCAATACAACTAATTGTACCCATAAATCAATAGCTCGATACATTTAGATCTAATGTTAGCATATTAGTTGATAGTTCTCACTGTTTTTAACTTTATAAGGAAATTGCGCAAGAACGGACCCTTCATTAGTATAAACTCAAATCTATCTTCAATATTTAAAGTGAAACATTCAGTTCAAGAAAAGTATACGAACTTCTCATTTATTAACCAAGATGGAAAGGTATTAATTCCATAATCCACTAAATTGTTGTTTTTATATTATAAGATAAGATTCCACTTTTGTACCACCCGTCAGTTGTCAAAATTATAATAAGAGATAAAATAAATTTACGTAAAGCGTATTTTAGAATACCTCTTAATTTAGAAATGGATTAGATTGATTTTTGTGTTTTGTTTTTTTAGTGATTTCAAAATCAGTTTAAATCATTGCTCTTAATACTGACCTATGTATTTTCTTAACGCAACAGCAATTAATCAATAACAAACTTGATGTTAACATTTCTCATTCACCTAAAGATTCCAACGTCATATCATCAAATTCATTTTCAACTAATCATTTAAACCATTAAAATTTGCTCTGTAAGTACTGCAATAGTCTATATTATGTGCTGCGAAATTTGATAGTATAACATAACAAATTATATATCGAGGAAATAATTATATAGATACTCCAATTTACGTGGTACAATTATTTATGGAGTACTATTCATATATATCCAACTTACACTCTAATTAATAATTTTTTCAATCAAGTGTTAGCAGCCCCACATTTGTTGTAAACAATATCTAAAGTTTTAGGAAAGCTTTGTTCATTAGCGAAAGTTTATCCTTCAATCATCATTAGAAACATCGCATCACATTCCTTTATTTGGCCATTAGGTAGACTTCATGATACTCTCAGAGAAAATTTGTTAAAATATAGTACTATAAATAAATATAAGCACCTAATGGTGGTTTGGTTGGATCCTAAATTTAGGTCAATAATTAATAGAGTATCCTTTTCTATGCAATGTATATGATTCACTTGAAAAAGAGTGTAATTCTATTAAGAATGTTCACTATTCGTGCGCTCACAAACACACATAGTTATTTATATACTCGGATACTCCTCCTCTCCCTGTCTCCTAAAAATAAGAATTTTTGAAACGGCACGAGTTTTAATGCAAAATTGAAAAAAAAACAGAGAGGTAGAAAGACTAGTGTGTTAGTGAAAAATAGATTTCACCTTAATTAGAGAGAAAGATATTTCCTTAAATATAAAGTTTTTATTTTTAGGGGACAAGACTAAAAAGGAACGAGTTTCTATTTTTAAGGGACAGATAAAGTATTTGGAAGTTAGAACAAGTGTATCCTCCCGGTATACCCAATGATTCTGTGTTGTTTTCTAAGCACCTAAAAGGATAAGCAATTGATCTAACCTAATGACTGTTTCATATGCTGATTTGTAAGTAATTATTTTCTTTGCTAATTTGTAATCATCTAGAAGGGTAAGACAATTGATTTAATCCACTGACTATTTCATGTGATGATTTGTAAGCGCATCGAATAATCAGATAGTTGGCTCGAAGATTTAAAGTTACTTCATATCTATTTCGTTTAAAATGTACCAAGTCTTATTAACACTTGAATGCATCCCTTGATTCATAGATATGTATTCATTCGTATACATTGAGGAGGTGGATGATTAATATTTTGCGAGACCAAAATGACTTTTCATTTAGAAGCACTAAAACCTTTTTAATGAAGATTAATGATTGTAAGATAGGACCCAAAGCCACAAAAAGTGGTTGTCTCCAGCTTGATTTAATTAATAAGACTTGTCATTAAAAAATATCATTGTGGCAAACCAATTATGGCTATTAATTAAGAGTGCTTTCATGCATTAGTTAATTGTAAAGATGACATATTTGGACTGCAATTTTTCATTTTAATTTATAAACTTCATCGCTTAAACATCATGCAAATCACAAATAATACACACTACAACCTATAAGTTAGTACTAATCATATTCAAATTTATAACTATTTTTATTGCAAATCCATCCATCGTACCTACTTAATTTGTGATCCCAAGGGGTGAGAAGGGGGAAACATTTTTTTTTTCCTTTTCTTTTAAATTATAGTTTCAAACTATGTTATTCTTGTTTGATGGAGTACCTAATTTGATTGTGAGAAGATACCAGTTATTCTCTTAGCATACGTCTTTAATTTGGTATCAAATCTCCATTTCTTTCTATTTTCTTTGAAAAAAAATCCCTTTCTTACTGTATAATTTTGTCTAATACTATCAACCACCCTGGCATTAATTACTCCACGTCAAATAAAATACTTTTATGTCATATAGTAATATTTTTGGACCATGGGTCAGTGGAACTATTTCCAAACAAAAAGTTATACAACCCCTCACAAATTGAGAGTATTTGATCCAAATAAGTTCCATAGAAATAAGTGTATTTTTTCATTCAATAAAAATATGCATATTTCTCTAATTTGTTTGTTCATTAAAAATTTTAGTATTACTCTATAGTATCATAATTTATTTATAATTACTTTATATAATAAAAAAAATAAAGAAGACTCTTTCTTTATACAAGCTACAGTATTAGATTTCTTAAGATTGTGCCCAAATGTAATTGGCAACTTTTTCATGAGTCAACATCAAATTTGATCCTTGAAAAATATAATTTGTATTTTTAAGTTATTGAATTAAGAAAAATATCATCACAAGTCTCTGAATAAAAAAAATCCTTTAAATTCCTTAATTTCAAAATTTACCTTTAAATTCTAAAAATGGCATAAAAGACTTTTTTTTTTCTCCCATTCTCTCCTCTAGTCATATCCGCTCTTTTCACTCTCTGTTCCTTTTTTCACGTGATCTACTCCATCTGTCCGCCATTAGAAGTCTCATTTATGAGCGACACGCGTTTAAAGAAATGTTAAGAAAAATGAGTAGAAAAAAGTTAGTGGAATATGGTTCTCACTTGTATATATTAGTTTTAAATGAAATGTGAGTGGAATGAGTTAGTGGAAGGTGAGACTCTATTATCATTTATGATAAAAGTGAACCGGGACTCTTATTTGCGGATGGACTAAAATAGAAAAACGGGACTTTTATTCGCTGACGGAGGTAGTATATGACAATTAAATTTTCGTACTTTAAAATATCAAAATTATATAATGTGCTCCTCAATAAATATCTCCCTATATGACTATAATGTGATTTAAGTACAATTTTATATAATATCATTCGATTGAAATTCAATATTTCAGTATTGTGTAAATGTGATTAAATACAATTTTATATAATATCATTCGATGAACTGAATTGACATCAATTTTTTCAAATGCATAGAGTTGTAATGATATTTTTTCTTAATTCAGGAATATAAAATGTATAAAGTGCATTTTAAAGGGACTAAATTTAAAATTCACTTTTTTTTATCATTTTATAAAAAAATTAGTATTCTAAAAATTAGTATGAAAATTAGGAAATAGTAAGTATTTAGAAGGTCCTATAGAGATAGAATAACGTTGTAAAGAATATAAAGTAATAAAGAAGAAAAAATAAAATAAAATATAAGAAAATATTTTTTTTGCTAAAAATTAAAATGATTTAACAAAAAGTTTAACTATCATTCCCTTCGTTCCATAGTAGTTGAGTCATTTTGCCATTTTCATATATTCCATAGTAGTAGAGTCATTTTTCTTTTTAGTAAAAGTCAACATATTTTTTGTTATTTAATTTACTTTCTATCTTTATTTCTCTACCTTTTTCATTTCACTTAATATAACTTTTCTTAAATTACATTAAAAAAGAAACGCATCCATGCTATTGGAACGAGGGAAGAAAATAAACAGAAGAAAATAAACAGAAGAAATATTGGATACTGAGAGAGGTTCACGTGCCCAGTCACGTGCCGCAGGGGGCATCTGTTAGGTCAGCCGAAAAAGCTCAAAACCAGGACAATCGACCCGACCCGCAAAATGCGGCCCGCCAAAAATATCCTGCCCAATTCCACTCGCGCGTATCCCACGCGCCATCGATAATTGCGCAACGCACGCTGTAAAGTCGAAATCAAAGCGAGTGGGGACAGCGCGTGGGAGTATTGGATGAATAAATCCTTATTTTTACTCTTGATTCTTTTAACTGAAAACTACAATCATCATTTTCAGACAGCATTTTCTTTTTACAGGTAAGTCCGACATGTGAAATTTCTTGATACAGCCACTCCCAAACTGCTTCTTCCACTATTCTCTTTCCCTTTTCAACTCAATTTTCATTTGTCACTGCTCAATTTAATTTACTTCCATAAAAATCTGACGAAATAGTATCTCTAATTTTGTGATTGCTTGAGAAACTGTTACGAGATTAAGCACTTGTACTTTTTAAATTTCTGCAGTTAAGAGTGGAGTGAGTGAAAAAGGTGTGGCAGGGGTGAGGAGCTTTTCCTTTTCAATTTGCTTTGAAAAAGGAGACATCCATTTCTTTCTGATGCTTCTTCGACTCAGTTGTTCACATCATATTTCCCACCCCACCCCCTTTTTTCTGTCCAGTTCTTTAGAAATTGAGTTCTTGAGGAAACACAACTGTAAACTTCATCCAACATGTTCGATCTCTTCCTCTTCTGATTCTCCTCTCACTTCTCGTCTTATATTCTTCTGTAAGTACCATTTTCTAAACTTCATTCCTCTAGTACTGAATCAGAAAGCTTTCAAGTTCATTTTTTTTATATTCTGATGCTGATTTTTGCTCTGATTTTCAGGAAATGTGGTAACTTTTTGTTGTGAATTTTGTGATAATGTGAATATTTTGGCCTTTTTTTGGTATGTGTTATCTAGTATCGAAATCAGAAAGCAAGATTGTAAAATACTGTTAAATTGTGATCTCTTTAAATTGCAAGTTCACCATTTCTTTCTAGCTAATTTCATAGTTTTTTTGCTAATAATAAGTGTAATGCTATTTTTGTTGAATAATTGGAATCAACCAACATCTGCATTAAAAGTATTTTCTGAAAACTTGTGAATAGATGAAATTGATGTGTGAAGATAGAATATTCTGGCTGGAAGAAGTAAGCTCTCTGTGTATGTTAATTCTTTACTCTGTTTTTTTCTGCATTTATTATGAGTATGACTCTCCTGTTGTCTCTATTTCAAAGCCTCTACTATTTCTTTTAGTTGCAGTTCATGGCCTACTTTTCACTGCTATCATGATAAGGTTTCTCTCCTTCAATTCTTGTTCTGGTCTAATAAATCTCCCCTTTCCCAGTTTGCCTGTAGCCTTACTTTTTTTTATTATTCAGCATTCTTTTCTTATTTCAATCTTCCCTTATTGTGTAAGCTTGTTTTGTTGTACTAGTATTTATTTAATAATATTGTTACGCTGATTAATGCATGCATCAACTGAAATTAAGCTACATTGTAAGGCTTAAATTTATTTTCAAGTATGTGTGGTTTTCATAGTTTTTTTGTAGATTTTATACTACATTTGTATCAGATTCAAAAGTAAAGATCTGATCTTGGTTGGACTTCTTAATGTTTTGCTCATGAATAGCTTCTCTTGCAGAGATAGAATTGAGGCAATTATGACGAGGGTTAGTCCAGATTTTGGAGATGAGGTCCAGGCAGTTTGGACGGTATCAGCAGATGTCAGCTTTCAGACTAATCAGTTCCCTAAATACAAGTTAGGGCCAAATAATGAAATTCTAGAGGAGATCAAAGAGGACAGCAAAGGTCCCCCGCTGAAGGAGGTTGTTGTTCAGGAAATTAGCCAGCTAACTGAACAGCACAGGCGTTTATCTGTCCGCGACCTAGCAAGCAAATTCGACAAGAACTTGGCTGCAGCAGCGAAGATGTCAGAGGAGGTTTGTTTTCTAAGACCTACCACTCGATTTTGCATCGTTGTAGCAGTTTGAAATCAGTAAAGTTTCATTTTTGTTTATAAAACAATATGTTATAACAATATCATTTTCTTCTTGTTTGGAATTTTAAGAAATGATGTCCCTAAATGATAGCACCAACGTTGGTCTTGATTCCAGGCCAAACTTAAGGAGGTTGCATCTTTGGATGGACACGTGCTTTTGAAGAAGCTTAGGGATGCATTGGAATGTTTGAAAGGAAGATTAGCTGGTCAGAACAAAGAAGACGTCGAAAAAGCCATCTCTATGGTTAGTTTCTGGAGTTATGTTATGCCTTTCTTTTGCTTGCCTTTAGAAGTTTGAGTTACCTTTGAATGCATGTTGCCTTATATCTTTCCCAGGTGGAGGCTTTGGCAGTTCAATTAACTCAGAAAGAAGGAGAGCTTATTCAAGAGAAATTTGAAGTGAAGAAGCTAGTGAATTTTCTCAAGCAGGTTTTGCTACTTATCTCTTTCTCTCCTTGTATTCTTCTAAATGCAAATAAATCTTACTAATTTGCTTCTATTCTGCAGGCTTCTGAAGATGCTAAAAAATTGGTCAACCAAGAAAAATCTTTTGGCTGTGCTGAAATAGAAAGCGCGAGGGCAGTTGTTCAAAGAATTGGAGAGGCCCTTGAGGAACAAGAAAGAAATCAAAGTTCAGGCAAGCAACAGGTAACTTCACTTCACCTGATCTGTATCTACCATTTTACATCGACCCTGTGTTCGACATGTTACTTTTTCCGTTCAATTTCACCACAAAAGCATAATATGGTAATACCTGTAAAGGAGTTGGAGGAACTAATTGAAGAGGTTCAAGAGGCCAGAAGAATAAGACTAATGCATCAACCAAGAAAGGTGCATGCAAATTTTTTTTGTCTTGTACATTTTCATAGTGGTAAGCTTTACACTTCTTGAACTCCATTGTTGTCGTTATTCGGAAGGTTGCGGATATGGAGAGTGAACTTCGGGAACTAAGACTTCAAATTAGACAGAAGTGCACAGTTTCAATTAAGCTGCAAAACGAGGTGTGCTACTTATCTGCTTTTCCACCTCACTGTTCTAACATTTTGATCAGCAGCACTTTTTGAATTATATCCCCGAACTTGTACAGCTGGAAATGAGCATGAAATCTGAGGATAATTCACCCCGGCTTTATGAGATAAGTGGCTCTGAGAAGTTAGGTTCTATTCTAAGGATTCAGTCCTGTTCAGATGAAGCAGTAGAGCTTGCAAAATGCTTGATCCAGTGGTATCGATTGTCATCTCAATGCAGCCGCAGGGAACCTATTTTGGGTATAGTTTCCTAATTAGCATATGTAACTGTCACAAGATTCCACACGATTCCTAAGTCACAAGATTGTGTGCAGCTCCTCCGATTTCTTACTAGGGTGGTTTCTTTTCTGGTACCAGGTGCTAACAAGTGTGTTTATGCTCCCGAGCCAATTGATGTAGGGCGAGTTCTGCAAGCTGATATAGCATCAAACGGCCTAAAGGTCACGTTGACAACTGATGGTGCTATTGAGCAAGGTTGGTGAACTATAAGGAGTCAGTTATGTATGATAAGAAATACTCCCTCCGTCTCACTTAATTGGACCCGTATTTTTTGTCTGGTTGTCCCACTTGTGTGTGTGATTCACACACCTTAACAGTACAATCTTTCTCTTCTAAATAGCCTCAAACAATTCAGTATCACATTATCAGTTTATATAACACTGGCCTAATTACTGAATTGGAACGTACAGAAACTCGTGTTTGTTTTCTGGTAGAGTGAGCAGGTTTGAGTCATATTCTCTGTTTTATCTTTACAGCCTCAGACTTGGGAGCTTATATAGATACACTTTCGCGGAAACCAAGCCTCGACTTCAATGTATGTCAATCCATCCTCTCTACAGTTTGGAACAAGCAAATAAATGACTAAATGCCAGTTGATTGCGTTGTGTGATCCTTACAATTACAATGTTACAGGTAGTTATCTCCCAAATGAACGGAAGGAACTATTCGTCACATTCGGTGCATTTGTTTCATATTGGGAAAACAAGGATCAAGCTAAGCAGAGGATGGATCACCAAGGCCAGGGATTCCTACTCTAAATCTATGCAGGTATTAGGAAAGAATAGTTACTACTATCATCAAACACGTCCATCTTCGTTCATCTTTATTCTTTACTTCTGTATCTACAGTTCCAAATTAAATGCACAATACTGTTTTGAGAAATTCTTTCAACAAAAACATGCAAAACGTAAGCATAAGAGAACTAACTATGATGTATTTCCAGCTATGTGGATTCAGAGGAGGCGGCAACTCTGCTGCGAAATCCCTTTTCTGGCAAGCACGCAAGGGGCAATCGTTCGTGCTTGTTTTTGATTCAGAGCGTGAACGAAATGGAGCCCTAACCTATGCCAGAAAATATGCTCTCGACTGCAATGTAAGTATCATCGTGTTTTACTCCATGCTCGTTGCTTCTGCAAATATGTCCTTCTAAACGTAGATTACATAATGGCAGGTGTTTCTTGCTGGTCCAGACGACGATGCTCTGCTGTAAAGACTGACTTCTTCTTAGCGTTCGACTAATGATAGTAGTTTTTTCAAGTGTGCTGTTTTTTTTGGGTGTGTGGTGATGATATGTTGTGGTTTTGCAAGTCTAATATTTGGCTTCGATTTGTAGTTGCATTTGTTCTAGGCATGATTTTTAGGTTTGCCTAAGTCATTTGTTGTAATAACCTATTTTTTTTCATGGCTAATCAATGAGCTGTTTGTTAATCTGCATTTGTGTTCATCTGTTCATTATATTTGTGTATAGTTTGTAATCACATTAGGGCTTGGCTTGTTTGTGTTGCATATGTTATGTAAAGAGCTGTCAAAAACGAATTTTTACACCAATGATTTGATATCTTATGTTGATAATATTTGTAGCCGTTTAAGTTGTAAAAAAAAATATATATAAAGACAATTACAAGTGAAATCATAATTTATAACAATTGAATACTCATTAACAATGGAAGATGTTGATTAAAGTGAACTTCGGATTCCTAGAATATTCATAAAACTACTTCCTCCATCTACTAATAAACGTCCCATTTTATTATTTTCATTCGTCCACTAATAAAATTAGTGTATTTATGAACTATTCCTTCGTTCTCCAATAAACGTCCCATTTGCCATTTTTTCGTCTATTAATAAATATCTCATTTGTTTTTTTACTACTTTTGGTATTGGAAGATGACACATTTATTTTTCACACTCGTTTTGTAAAATGATACTTCCTCCATCCGTCCCAGAAAAATATACACTCTTTCATTTTAGTCTGTTCCATAAGAATATGCATTTTTCAATTTTGGAAACTCTTTTTCCTTCTATTGAGGTTGACACATTCACCACTAACAATACTTTAATTACTTTTTCTTTCTATATCTCTCTTAATTTATCAACTGTACATTAAAACTCATACTCAACCCAAAGTGCATATTCTTATGAGACGGAGATTGTAATAAATAGTTAAGATGGAAAAAAAGTAAAGTAAGAAAGAAAATAATGTATAAGAGACTCTAATCTATATTTTTCTCTCTCTTACTTTACCATATTCTTATGAGACGGAGGGAGTAATAAATAGTAAAGGTGGAGAAAAAAAGTAAAGTAAGAAAGAAAATAATGTAAAAGAGACTCTAATCTATATTTTTCTCTCTCTTACTTTACTTTCTCTATACTTTAACTACTATTTACTGTTTATTAGGACTATAAAAGTAGAACTCCACTTTTTTTTTTTACCCACGTTCTATTACTCCCTCCGTCCTGACTAAGATGATACATTTCATAGTCGGCACGAAATTTTAGGAGATGTTGGTTAATGTAGTCATTGGAGAGAGAAAAAGATTTGAATATTCAATAGAAGAAAAAAAATGATTTGATGTTTTAATTGGATAGGGAAAGTTACAAAAAATAGAAATATTAAAAAATAGAAATATTATCTTAGTTTGGACGGAGGGAGTACATCTCGTGTCATGCCAAATGCGAACTTGTAATCGTGGATATAGGGAGTAATTACTTTCTTCTATTCAGACGACGTCGTTTTAATACACTTGCCTTTTGACATGCTGGCACTTCCGGCAAATATACGTTTGCTTTAATCAAAAAAATTTAATATTAAAGAAAAATTAGTAAACTCAAGCAGTTAAATTCAAAAGTAAAATTATAAAATATTAAAGCTCATTTATTTACAAACAAATAATGCTTGTAATATGATTTAATGTTTGAATTAATTTTGACAAATTCAAACAACGTACTACCCCTATATATCACTTTATTTATAACATATATTATTACTATTAACACTTATATTATTATAATAATAATGCGGACCACACTCTCCACTAACATTATTTTCACTACCTTTCTTTCTCTCTCTTATACTTTTCCCTTTATTTATTAGAGTGAACTACATAAATGATACCTAATCTTTCACTTTTGTACATGAATGGTACCTGATCTTTATTTTATAACGTTTTTGGTACCCCATGACAAAAATAACCCTGGTTACCAAATATGAGATTTTTTTATTATAGAGGATATTTTTGGAAATTTCAATTAAATAGAACCAAATATGTAATTTGTTTTCTTCCTTTCTTATTTCTTTTTTTCTTCTTTAGTTTCTTCTTCTTTCTTTTTTCTTCATTTTATTCTTTCTTAGTATTTTATCTTCCTTTCTTCTTTCTTTTTTCTCCTTAGTTTATGTTTCCTCTTTTTTCTTTTATCTTCTTTCTTTTTAGTGTTTTATACATACATCTAATTGTATTCATAATATAAATCAAGAACAAAACACCTAACTAAATTAATTATTTAAAGTAATTAAATCAACTGAATATTTTTTATTAAATTACTCCCTCCGTCCCACTTTAGGAGTCCCGGTTTACAATTTTTAGGTGTCCCACTTTAGGAGTCCCGGTTGGAATATTTCATAAATGGTATTAGGCTCCACATTCCACTAAGTTTTTTTCACTCACATTTTATTATAAAACTAATATAAAAAAGTAGGACCCACATTTCACATTCTTTTTTCACCAACTTTCATTTACATATTTTAAAACCCGTGCCGAACTCAACCGGGACTCCTAAAGTGGGACGGAGGGAGTATTTTATACTCATTTTAGGGTTGAAACACCTAACTAAAATTATTCAACTCTTTATATCATTATCAATACAATTCACAGTTTTAATTTTTTATTAAGACTATATTGATTAGTTTAATATAAATAATAATAATAATAATAATAATAATTATTGTTATTATTATAGATATAATATTATATGATTCAAAATTTAAATAATTATATATAATTATTTATTAATTACTACTACAAACAATAACATTATTATAATAATTAAATATAATTATTATATTTTAATGATATTAAAAAATAAATTAATTATTAATATATAATATTAAAATAATAATATTATTAATTAATAGTAATAGTATAAAGAGTGAGGAGAATGAAAGAAGTTACTTATAATAACACCTTTAGTACTAGTTTTGTTTATGCCCAAAATACCTTTCATGGCATAAATGGAAAAATGCGTTTGTTTAGAGGGCATTTTAGGTTAAAATCTTATCAGGTAGTACTAGAAATGTGATTAATAGGTACCAAAATAAAGACCAGGTACCATTTATGTGCGAAAGTGAAATATAAAGTAGCATTTACGTAATTCTATTTATTAAAACTAGTGCTGAATCCAAATCAGTATTTCCTTATTTATAAATCTAATTTATTCATATAATTAATATAATTATACAAAAAATTTAAGAGATAATGATATATTAATTATTTAAAAGTAGGAGAATATTATGGAAAGAAATTAAAATTGTATAATTAGACGTGGCACAGCCTAGCATAGTGGATGGCGCGCTGGATGAAATATTTACCGATAAACCCACACCGGTATCATAACGGTAACTTTTCAGCGTCGCAACGGCTACAGCATTCGACATTTTAGGAATTAAATTAATACCGTTGGATCCACTTTCCATCGACGGCCATAAATTCAATTGCAAAATAAGACCGTTGGGGTGTGTACGAGCGCCTACTTCATCTTAAAAGAGGCGTCATTGTCTCCCACTTTCTGAATTCCCTGTTCGCTTCTTCGCTTGGCGGTGCCCCTACAGTGAGAGACTATAGGAGGAAGAAGAAGCAGAAGAGGGTTTCAGATTTCTCCAAGGGAGTTTTCATTTGTTCAAGAATGGCGTCAAGACAGGTGATTCAACAGCAGAACAGAGGTATTCCACAAATTAGGGATTGCAACGTGGTTTAAGGCATTTAGGGATTATTGCAAATGTTATTGATTGAAGTATAATTTTGTTGATTATAGGAGTGGAGGCAGCAGTTCCGGTTGCTAACAAGCAGAAAAATATGGTGGCGGAGAGGAAGAATCGCCGCGCTCTTGGTGATATAGGAAACATGGTCACTATTCGCGGCGTCGATGGCAAGCCGCTTCCACAGGTTTCTCGACCTGTTACCAGGTATTATTATTAAAGATTACTTATAATCTAGTGTAGAGATTTGGTTTTTTTTCCATTATTTGATAGTGTTTTTGATGTTTCTCAGGAGTTTCTGTGCCCAATTACTGGCTAAGGCGCAGGCTACAGCTGCTGAGAATAACAAGGTTTCATTTCTTGAAATTACAAAATGTGCCTTGGATTTTTTGAACAAACATTTCTTGATTGTGGTGTGTGGCTTCTCTTCTCTCTTTAATAGTGTTTGGCAGCGAATGCCAATGTGGTGGATGGAGCTCAGCCAATCAAGAAAGCTGTGCCTCACAAGAAAGCTGCACCGAAGCCAAAGCCGGAGGTGATTACAGTAATTAGCCCTGATTCTGAACAAGTTGTGGAGAAAGAGAAGCCCTTGAAAAAGAGGGCTCCAACTCTTACATCAACACTCTCTGCTAGGAGCAAGGTTGGTATAAATAATAATTTGTGTTTGTCTCAATTCAATGATGAAATTGGTTGAATGACATTGGTTATGTGATGTGATGTGGACAGGCTGCTAATAAACCAAAGGAGCAGAAAGTGGACATTGATGCTGCAGATGCCAATAATCATTTAGCAGTAGTTGAATACATTGATGAAATTTACCAATTCTACAAATCAGCTGAGGTATGTTGTATGTTGATACTGATTTAAATGCAATTTGATTGTGTTGTGTGGTTTAATAATGCAACGAACGAACGGCCTGCAGCACGAGGGCAGGGCTCGCGACTACATGGATTCACAGCCTGAGATCAGTGCGAAGATGAGAGCGATCCTGGTTGATTGGCTGGTTCAAGTCCATAACAAATTTGAGCTGTCTCAAGAGACCCTCTACCTCACCATCAACCTGGTGGATCGATATCTTGCATCGAAGATCACTGCAAGGAAGGAGCTGCAGTTGGTGGGATTAGGGGCAATGCTGATAGCCTCAAAATACGAGGAGATATGGGCGCCCGAGGTGAATGAGCTGGTGTTCATCTCGGACAAAACATACTCCTCTGCTCAAATCTTATGTATGGAGAAGATGATCCTCGGACAGCTTGAGTGGAGCTTGACAGTCCCCACTCCATACGTGTTCCTTGTCCGGTTCATCAAAGCATCCATGAGTGATGCAAAAGTGAGTGTGAGAGCAAATATGATTTGATGATTGATTCATCAATGTTGGGGAATGAAGCTAACTGAAATAATTTGATGAATAATGTAGGTGGAGAATATGGTATATATGTTGGCTGAGGTTGCAATGATGAACTACAGCACTGCAATAAGGTACAGCCCTTCAATGATTGCTGCCTCAGCAGTCTATGTGGCGCGATGCAGCTTGAACACGGCCCCGGCTTGGAACGAGGCACTTAGGCAGCACACAGGGTTCTTGGAAGAGCAGCTGATGTGAGTCCTTATTTGCATTTTTTTTTTGTTTGTGTTTATTGGTTATGATAGAGTTGAATGATAAAATGATGGTTGATGTTTAGGGAATGTGCTAAGCTGGTGGCGACGTACCATTCGACGTTGGCGGAGGGGAATCTGCGGGGGATCTACAGAAAATACCAGAGCGCAGAGAGGGAGGGTGTTGCTCTCATTCCACCAGCAAAATCTCTTTTGTTGGCCTAATTACAGCAGGAGTCGATGTAGCTAACATCTTCTATGTTGAGTTGAGGGTTTAATATCAGTATCACATTGTGTTTCTGGTTTCTATATACTACTATCATTCTTTGTGACACAAGTATAAATTGAAATCAAACAAATTATGCTGAAATTTTTTGATTGGAAACGACTTCTCTCACCAATGCGGGTGAGAAATGTGAGATAACCATGTTCTTCTTCTTCTTTATGAATTATTGTAAAATATAGTAAAAAAACAAAAACACGATTGACTAATTTATTATCTTTAATTTGGGCCTCCAAAATCTGATTTGAAATGTTCCCACTCTTCATGCAAGAAGGGGGTTAAGCCATCATTTCGGCAACTAAAAGAACCATATATATAGCATACCTCATGTAATTTGTCCACTTTGAATAATCAATGAATCCATCTTTTCTCTCGTTTAATTAGAATAGCAGCTTGTGCACAATGGTGGATCCATAAAGTTTAAATTGGAGGTACGAGTTTTATACTTAGGGGGTGTTTGGTAGCTTAGATAAAACCTTGATTACATAAGTTATCTTGATTTATCTTGATTGTCTACTGTTTATATTGCCCATGATTACATAAATTATTTATAAGGCCCATGATCTAGGCCCATCTCGGCCCGTCGGCCTAAAAAAATTAGTTCATTTTCTTATATCAGCCCAAAACAGGTGTGTTAATTTATCAGAACCATATCCATCCAGTTAAAATATGAAATTACTAAAGTTCATTTTCTTTTATCTTTAATTTTTTTTTGGTAAAGATTATCTTTTATCGTGACAAATCCCCGACTCTTCTAGCCCTAATATCTGGGGAAGCTACTTCCATCTCGCCTCGCCGCCGATCAACTCTCCGACGGATTAGCACTCCGCCTCAAGAGATGGCGAGGCGCGCTCCGGGAGAGAGATAGTGATAGGGACCTGATATTCTATTTTATTCCGGAAGGGAGCTAATATTCTCTCCGTATATTTATTTAGTTTATTTATGTTTTATTTACTTTCCATAGTGGTTAGGATCATTATTTTCTTTTAATTTTACATTTTTTAATTTTAAATTCCTAGTTTATAGGAGATCTTTTTGTACCACTAATATTATTATAAATATTTGTAAATATGTGCAGAGTCATTTATTATTATCAAGTAGAATGAAGAATTAAATTATTAATCTCGTTCTCTCTTTTGGCGTGAAAAAAACGCCCCCTAGAACCTCAACTAGGGTTGTTCTCTTTTTCTCTCTACAAATTCACTCAAATAATTCCTCCGATAGGCTAAACCCTATCAAATTGGTGTTTTCATTAGGTTTTCATCCTCCAATTGATTTCCTTTCTGCCACCATGTCTGTTTTGCTGTCAGACTCCCCTCCTATTGCTCCTCGATTTTCTGGTGTTAACCCCGTGAGATGGATTTTTGATATTCAAGAATATTTTGATTATCACTTGTTCTCTGATGCTGATCGTCTGTTTTTTGTGAGGTTATTTTTTGACAATCCAGCATCATACGGAAGACGAGTATCGGCGCTCAAATCCTAATTCCTCATGGAAAGAATTTCTGGATGTTGTTTATCATAACTTTGATGAGGATGCTATCTACTTCGCCGAGACGAATAAACCTCTCAACAGAATTATGGAGGGAGTTGCATATTTAGCTAAAAAGTAGGCCACATCTGATTCTATTATCGAGCCTGTTGCAAAAAACAGTGATGAGCCAACAACAAGTGTCAAGTCTGATCCTTTCATCGAAGAGACGGTAAAAATGATGATGAATCATCTGAAAAGCTAGATGAGCCAATGGATTTGGTGGAAACCAAATTTCCTCCAAAATCTCATAGCCCAAAAATCATTGTTGTCATCATTTGTTATGCCCCTGAAGTTGCGGAAGAGATCTCATGTCCAAAGATGATTTCTCCATCACTTGTTGCGGTCCCAAACGATACAATTTTGTTAGCAGACGAAGATTCAAACAAAGACAACGAGATGGAAGATTATTTTTCTGACTTCCACCTTGAGGGCAAGGTGGTTTTCAACCTTGGGGGAGTTGATAGAGACCTGATATTCTATTTTATTCTCTCCGTATATTTATTTAGTTTATTTATATTTTAGTATTATTTAGTTGTTATGATTTTATTTACTTTCCATAGTTGTTAGAATTTGATTTTTGTTATTTACTTTCCTAGTTTATAGGAGATCTTTTTATAAATATGTGCGGTTAATAAATATACGTGGAGTCTTTTATTATTATCAAGTAGAACGAAGAATTAAATTATTAATCTCGTTCTCTCTTCTGCCTCTCTTCTGCCGTGAAAACGCCCCTTAGAACCTCAACTAGGGTTGTTCTCTTTCTCTCTTTACAAATTCAATCAAATCATTCCTTGGATAGACTAAAAACCCTATCAGATAGCTGCTTCATCTTCTTCAAATTCGCGTAGATTGTCATCGCCCTGGATTTGGATTTGACCAGATTCTCTATGGATGCTATGTTCCTCTCCTCGTGGAAAAGATAGCGATCGTCGGTGCGGATCGGTCTAGGGCAGTTGGCGGCGGTGAAGATGGAGGGGTCAGTGTTGGGGAAGACCGTGTTGTCGCATCGGGGGCGGCGGCGGAATAGTGTTATGTCGTTTTCGATCCATTTCTCGACTCTGGAAAGCGACGCCGTTTGTGGCTCTGGCTTGCCGTCGATGAGGCGGCAGATTTCGTCGAGGAGAGAGGAGGAGAATGAAGGAGTGTTGCGATGGGATTTAAGCAATGTTTTAAAAACCGGACCGGACCGGCCGGTTCGACCGGTCGGACCGCGAACCGGTGCATAGTCCGGTCCGGTTTGCACTATAAAACTAGTAGCACATCAAACCGCCATGAACCGCTGGAACCGGCCGGCCGGACCGGTCTGGCCGGGAACCGGAAACCGGTTTTCTAAATTTTTAAAATTTTTGTAAAATTTGAGTTTGGTGGGAGTTGAACTCATGATCTATGAGTCAAGAGACCAACATATCTACCACTCCACCACATGTACTTGAATGAAATATTATGAGCATTAATTATTGTTATACATTAAACCTATAATTTTTTGTCCACACAAATTAATAATTTGTGTTTAATTTTATACTTTTAAATAATTACTATTAGTTGTGATATGCTTAATATTAACTATCTCTCACTAAATTTTACTTTTATTTGTATAATGTATATAAATAATAGATTTTATCTAAGATTTAATATTGTACTATATATTATTAACATAGTTTATTACTCCATATTTACTAAATAATACTCCAAACTTATTAATAAATCATGTTTAATTTATGTATTAACTAATAATACTAATATAGTATATATTTATCCAAATTAACTAAAAATTCATGTTTATTTTTATATATTGTCTATAATATTATTTCACCATATAAACATTTTTTAATTAATATAAATTTTATTTATTTATATATGAAAAATATTGTACTTTTTTAGTTATTCTAATTAATAATTTATGTATTTAGTTATTATTTAAATTTTATCATTCACTTATTTTAAATGATCTTCATATTTAATTTATATACAAAGTTTAATAGTATATGTTTTTGTTATATATTACTAATTATAATTTATCACTCATTAAATTTAATATACTTTGTATGGATATATTTAATTATATGTATTTGCAAGGTAAAACGGTTCGACCAGTGATTGAACCGGTCGGACCGGTTGAACCGTGAACCAGTAGCCTCACCGGTTCACCGGCCGATCCAATTTTTAAAACATTGGATTTAAGAGAAAATGGAAAGAAATGAACGATGACATGAGCTAGGGACAAATTTGAGATAGGACTAATGTTATTGGGTTAAATTAGCCATTTTATATCTTTATCCTAATTTTTGTCATTGCTACCAAACAAGAATGCTAAATATATTATCTTAGATTTAATCTCAATTCTTAATTCTTATCTTAAAGCTCATCATTATGATAACTTATACATAACACATTAAAATCTGAAAAATAAAAAACAGAATGATGAAAACTAAAATAATAGAAATCTGATTACAGATTTACCATCTAATTAATACTTCCTCTGTCCACAAATAGGGTCTCACTTGTATATAGTATTAATTTTTAATAATATGTGAGTGAAATGCGTTGATGGAATAATGCAAACCTTTTTACCATTTATAAATAGTTTCAGTTTAGACGATGGATATTATAATAATATATTTCCAATACGTAACCTAATTACACATTTTTGTTATTCTTCCTCTATGCCAAGGTCTGAAATTAATGGTTAGTAGTTAGTTTCATGTTTAGCTTATAATGGTCAGGTCCAAATAATTATACTTTATTTTTTAGATTATGAGCTTACTGAGTAGTAGCATTATTTGTCCATAAAAACTAGCTTAATATTTATATTTTTGTCCGTAAAGTAAAATCAGTTTCATTTCTATTTTTAAAAAAACTTTCTGGTCTCCTTATCTTTTTCTCTCCTATTTTAACTTATTTTTCTCATTTCATCACCAATTGCGCATTAAAAACATTTTTTCATATTTGAAATGAAACATAATTGTGTGCACTCAATTTATGTTTGGTCCCCAAAATTAAACCATATACTGTGTTATAGATCGTTTTTATGTTTAATTAGTTACCCCTATTTGTTCCTATATATATTCTAATCCTTTCCTAGTAGTCCACAGCCAATTTGCCAATATTAAAATTCGTAGGAAAATTCCAATTTTTTCAAAGTTCCATGATATTAGGTATTAATATTTTTTTTAGTCAGTTTTAATTATGTATGTGTTTTGTATTTGGTCTTTTTATCTTTTGTCTAATTGAATAACAAGCCCAAAAATTATATTCATGTGTCACGTTGAAAATTTTATTTTTACTAGTCTCACGCTTACTTCTAATCAGTTAATTTAATTAAAATACACTTCAATACTTTAGAAAAACTAATTATTTATAAAAATTCTCAAATCTTCACAGGCCTAGTATAACTATATGGAGTTTATTTTTAGATTTTCAATTAATTGTTTTCTGTGTGTAAATTAAGTATAATTCATTGCAATTCTTTTCTAATCAATTTTCTAAATTTCTTAAATTAATTACATTTAGTACTACTCCCTCTGTCCCCAATGAATATGCACTTTGAGTTTGACACGAGTTTTAATGCAAAATTGGTAAAGTAAGAGAGACGTATAGCGAGAAAAAGCAATTAAAGTATTGTTAGTGGAGAGAATGAGTCTCACTTCATTAGAGGGAAAGGGGTTTCCAAAATTGAAAAGTGTAAATTCTTGTGGGACGGACTAAAAAGGAAAAAATGTATATTCTTGAGGGACGGAGGAAGTACTATTTTTCTACACTTGTCTTTTTCTTTAATCTTAAATTCTTGAGACGCATTTTTTGCTTTTGAGATAACAAGTATTTGTATTTATAAAAAAGTCGAACGGCTATTAAACGAGTTCATGGATCTCCCAATTTCTATATGTAAAGTTGATTGCTTTAGGCTCCCAAGTTTTAACTAGGCTGTAAAGTAAATTCTACCCTAAAGCTTGACGTCAGTAATGTGTAACTAAAACGCACAATTTTCGCCCAATTTACGACAAGTGTAGCAGAAGCAAAGCAGTCGAGTGTCATCAGAGCTCGGCTGCTTATGCGAGTAACCGATCATATGTTTTTCCTATTACGGTTTTAGACAGCCTAAGATACTATTTGCATTGTTTGAAGAACATTTTTTCAATGTTGATGTGTTCAAACTATCACTATAGAGATTGAGTGAGTTTAAAATTGTCTCATATAATTGAAGTTAATTACTAGTACTATTATACTTATTGAATATACTTGTCTTAATTGTAATGGTCCAAGATCACATGCATTATTTATTCATAGCTTAAATCAATCAATTTGAAATATATACATATATGGTTGAAGTGTCCAACTCATAATTCCTAAATTGAGGTTTGATTTCTACTGAATGCATGCCAATGGGAATCTTCAATAACGAATTGGTGTGGTATATGCGTATAATAGTATAAAAAGTGAGAAATAACATTCTTAAGATTTGAACTCATAAAAAAGAAAATGAAGTTATGAATGAAATCACATATGCAGTACTTATTAACAAAAGATATACGAAATTAGTGGTCATGGAAAAGTATAATATATTACTATGTGTCAATTAGATAGAGAAACACTAGTTTTTAGAAATAAAATTTGATAAATACTAGTATATCTTCTCTTTCACATGGACTGGGAGAAGAAGCCAAAATGAGTGAGCGGCCAACCTTTCTTGGCAATTTCAACAAAAGTTTTGTAATCGGAAAACTCCATTTAATTCGGGTTTTGGATTTGTCGGCTTGTCGCTAACCTCATGGCGCAATCCAAATTATTTAGAGCATCCGCAGCGGTCGTCCTTGCCGACGGACGCCGTCCGTGCCACTGGCAAGGACGCCGCTGCTCGCCGCTGCACGTTGTCCGTCCGTGCCAGCGGAAGGGCGGTGCTCTTAAATAAGAGCACGTTTGTGCTGCTGAGCATGCTTACGTAGCGAGCTGCGAGCCGTTGGCAATTTTGTTTTTTTTTTTTCTTTTTCTTTAATTCAAAATTAATTAAAAAAATCGTTTTTAATTAAAAAATATATTTTTCCACTTCCCAATAAATTATATCCGTTTTGTACACACTTTTAATTTATTTTTCCCAATTATATACGTAATTTTTATTTTTTAGGATTTTAATTATGTAATTTTTATTTTTTAGGATTTAATTATGTATTTTTTATATTTTAATGTATTTTTATATTGTGGAAATATTTTTAGTAATTGAAGTATTTAAATTGAATAATAGAATGGTGAGACCCTTGAGCTTGTCCTTGCGGAAGAGCATGGATGTGGGTGTTGTGCTCTTGTTTAAGAACATGGAGTAAAAGTGAGTCCGGGCCCACCACCGTGCTCTTATTTAAGAGCACGGATGGGGATGCTCTTAGGATTTAGATATGTTCTTTATCGCCATTCATGCCAACAGTAACCGGCCGCACCACCTCTCTTCTGAAGCCGGCGACGACTTTATTCATTATATCTGATCTTATAGTTTCCATTTAATAGATCTAACTTTAATTAACATTGTCAGTAAAATTTAGAGACTCGGTCTTGAAAATTGTATTGTGATATTGCTCCCTCCATCTCGACTAAGACATCTATGTTTTACTTTTTGAATGACATGATATTTTATGAGAATCAAAATATTGTTAAGTGGATAGAGAAAAATATTGTAGAAAGTCAATTAGCCTCTACAGATTGTGGTTATATATATATATATATATATATATATATAGGGGTGTATTCGGATTAAAACCATAATGTATATTAAAACATCAAACCATGTAAAATAATGTACATTATACACACTAATAATGTACATTTTATTCATGTATAATGTACTGTCAGCATAATGTACAGAATTCATATAATGTAAATGTACATTATTAGTGTGTACAATATTTAGAACAGTACATTATACATGAATAAAATGTACATTATTAGTGTGTATAATGTGTTAGAGTTTGTATACTAGAAATCACGTTTCGAGTGATTGAATACTGTAAAACTCTTATTTTATTTTCCAATGAATAAAACAGATTATTTTTGTCATAATGTTGTTATGTTTTACATTTAATGGATGTTAATGCATGTTTAAATGTATAAGTTAACTTAACAAAGTCTAAGTCTTTGTTTTAGTAGACCGGTTGTGGGCGTCGTCCACTTTAAGGTAATACGGTCAGTTCTAAACAAAGAAAAATATGAATTTCACAACCTAGATGGAATTAGACTACCCATCGAGAAAGGTTGCAATGTCAGTCCGTATATTTCTAAGCCTTACTGAAATAAGATGACATTGGTGTGGTATAGCACTGAACGGATCTAACAGCAAGACTTGCCTTGGGCTATCTACTGAAAGGCGAGGTCTTGATAAATATTTATTTCTTAATCAATGTAGGTTAGCATTGAGCATACGGTATTGATTATGCATTGCTTTGACTTATCAAATGGTGCGGGTTTTTCGTAACCCAATTATCCTGATATATTGGGCAGTGGTGATCGATATCTAGCGGTGCTAGGATTGCTATTATATTGAATCGTGCACGAGGTGAGTCTCGTTTGATAATGTCCTCAAGAGGAGCGCGAAACTAAGTTTTATTATTCGGAACCTAGCTAGTTGGAGTTTGATTACTCTATGAATAATAAATAAGTGTTTCATGCTAAGTCCACTCTTGGAATTAATAAGAAGTTAATTAATTAAGTCAATAGCAGACATTAATTAATTAATGGACATATTAATCTTAAGCGCGGGAAATGAAAGATAAACGGAAACCCGGATTACTTGTAATTTCGGATTTGGATGGGGAGAGTTCAATATTACTTCTGTAGTGGCTGCTCGTAATATTCCAATTATAACTTATATTAAATTGTGGGTTCAATTTAATTAGTAAAAGTAAATTGGATGAGCCCATATCCAAAGCCTTCCATAGATCCCTGTCTGGGCCCAAAAGGAACTTAATATAAATAGGAGAATAAAGGAGACAGAAATAACACAATTTTATTTGCTAAAATTTTCGAAAATTTCAGCTCTCACAAGCTGTAGGAATTTTCGAATTCCTCTCCTGTTTCAAAAAGGATTTCTTCTGTCTTCTTTATTTAAGTCCTAGTATTCTAGTAAGATCAGCCCACACTGATATTAGAGTACAGTTCGGGAACCAGAGAGAAGATTTGTGGTCTAGTACTCAAAGCATCACGTGGAGAAGTCGCTAGCCATCTTCAATTCTTTGGAGAATTAAACAAGGTATTTTTCCTGCTCCGTAGAAAAGCATGTTTTAGGTTTCTATATTCTAAAACATGATTGATTCAAGTTATGAGCATGATACATGTGAAATTTGCGCGAATAGCTTTTGTCTAAATAATCTGCTAAATAGATCTGATAATTATGTGATTTGTTTTATGCACCCGCTTCCGCTGCCAGCTCCATCAATTGGTATCAGAGCCAGTCTTTGGCTCTGATTATTTGGATTTAAATTTCGCGAAATTCATGTATGCATGTCTTATTTGATTACGAAGCGTGTTCTTGTTTTATTATTTATGTTTATGCATGTTGAACTCAAGAACATTCGAATCATAGAACTTGAATTATTCGAACGTACGAGATGTGCGATTCGTCGGCGCTTGCGCCGGGACGAATCGCACTACGTGCAATCGAAGTAGGGTTGTCGAATTGAGTGGGAGCCGAGGGAGTCGGGCATCGGGCGACGCGCCGGCGAGCAAGGGCTCGCGCGCGCCGCCGGCGAAACCCGTGCAAACCCTAGCCGGCCCCGATTGAACTCGACGCGACAGAAAAAGGAGCCGAAGGGATACGATCAAGCGGCGACGCGCTGACGAGCAAGGGCTCGTGCGCGCCGCCGGTCTCGACCGCATGCCCAGGCCGGAATCGACTTCGTCGCTGGAGAGGAGATGAGGCACGGTGGCTCGTCCGAGAACCACCGAGGTGCCGAAGCTCTACCGGATAAACCCTAACCCTAGAATCCCTAACCCTAGTCGCCCGTCACCGGCGATGCACGACCGAGAGCAGCTGCGCCTAGCGCCGCAGCTGCTGGTTCGCGCGAGGCCGTCGGTTGAGTGGGAGCTCGCCGGAGCATGGCGGTCAGTGGCCGCGGGATGCTCGGCAAGACGGAGGGAGTCGCGGCATACGCTCGCCGCGAGGGAAGGAGGAAGCGCGCGCCTTCGGGCGCGGCCTGCCGGCGGCGGTCGGGCGGCGAACTTGCCGCTCCGGCGAGCGTCTCCGGTGGGAGTCTTCAAATCTTCGTCGTGTTGATTCGTGCGAACCTCGAATCACTAGATATCGACGAAAGATTATTTTAATGATTATTTAATTTATTAATTAATAGATATCATTAAAAATAATATTATTTAATGAAATAAAATATTTTGGGAAGATTTCCCTAGATTTTAGGAATATTTGGATTATTTTCTATATCTATGAATATTTTATATCCTAGATGATATAGATAAGAATAATTTAATAGTTTCCTAAATATATAATATATCTTGAATCTATAATAAGATAAGATATATGTAAGATTACATTAAATAATATAATTAATCATCTTCCTAATCTTGAACTTGGAAATTATATGAATTTAATTTTTCATGTCTAATTAAGATTATAAATAATGTACTTTATTTTAGATATATCTTATAGTATGACATGAATAAGAATTAAATTCTAGAATAATAATTCCTAAACTAAGATACTAAAGATAATGAAAGATTTAATTATCCAGTCAATTAAATGCCAACAGAATTTAATTAGTCTTAATCTGCCTTAAGGCTAAAGGATAATTAATGAAAAACCATAACTAAAATATCTAAGCGATAATTATGAACTAAATGTTTATATATGGTCTCCATCGGTTGGACTGCCAAATTTTGTGAAGCTGATTTTCTAATATTATCGCCACCTACAGAGTAGGGACAATAATCCTACGAAAACAGTAAGTTCATAAGGGCGGACTTCTCAAATAATAAATAGAATGAACTAGAAAGTGATTCCTAATATTATCGCCACCTACAGAGTAGGGACAATAATCCTAAGGAATTACAAGTTTCAGGGTTCAATCAGAATTTATGAGATAGCTTGGTTTTATTATCAGCACATAAACATTGTTATGGGAGTGTGTTGTAGAAATAAAATTCTGTAATGCTAAATCTGATGGTCATGCTTAGGCAACATTAGGCGTGTTGACCTCCAGAGGAGGAAGATATTGATGCGTCGGTGCTGTGACCAGTAAAATTGTCAAAATTTTAATGCGTATTTACCTCCAGAGGAGGGTACAATTTATTAATTTGGCTGTTGTAAGATTTTGAAAAGTTTTATGGTTAATCTACTCAATTTCCTTACATAAGTTTATGACAAATAGTAAAATCTTCTGTTTGCAGTGCAATAAAATTCGTCAAGATGTCTTTTAATCCTCTTTCTGCCATTCTCAAAGAAAACAAACTCGAAGGCCAAAATTACATCGAATGGAAACAAAACTTGGATATCGTTCTCACAGCAGAAGAGTACAAGTTCGTACTCACTACTCCACGCCCAGCTGTCCCGGCTGCTAGTGCCAGCCAAGCATTGCGAGATGCGCATAGACGGTGGCATAAGGCGAATGAGATGGCTAAGTGCTACATGTTGGCTTCTATGTCATCAGTACTCAAGCATCAGCATTCTGCCATGGAAACTGCCGCCGAGATCATGACAAATCTCGCAAATCTTTTTGGTACTCAGAATCGAACGGCTAAGTCTCAAGCCTTTCGGAGTATCATGACGAAGTCTATGAAGGAAGGCTCGTCTGTGAGGCAACACGTCCTCGAGATGATGAGTCACCTCAACCAGATTGAGGTATTGGGAGGGACGATCGATCCCGAGTCCCAGGTTACTATAATCCTTCAGAGTCTTCCCCCTAGCTTCCAGCAGTTCAAGCTCAACTTTGAGATGAACAAACGGAATTATACTTTAGCAGAGTTGCTGACTGAACTTCAGTCGGCGGAGGACCTTATGGTTCAAGCTAAAGTAGCTATGATGAGTATCGCGCCTAATTCCTCTGGCTCTAAGGCTAGAAGAGGAAAGAAAAAGGCACCGAACCAAGTAGCAGTCAACAATGCTAAGGGAAAGAAGAAACAGCGGGGTGACAAGAAGCAAACTGGAAAATGCTTCAAGTGTGGAGAGAAAGGTCATTGGAAGCCAGATTGTCCTAAAAAGGGCAAGGCTACAGGTATGCACCATGCTCTAGTAGTCGAGTCATGTTTGGCTTTGACATCTACTCATACTTGGGTTATTGATACTGGAGCAACTGATCATATATGTTTTGATCCTGACTTGATGCAGGTGACAAGACGGCTACATGATCGTGAGATAGAGGTCCAGCTGGGCGACGCTACGAAAGTGGCGGCCGTTGCAGTGGGAGACGTTTATTTACGTTTTTCTAGTGATAGATTTTTGATTTTGAAGAATGTTTTGTTGATACCCTCTTTTAGAAGAAATTTAATTTCAGTTTCTAAATTGTCTTATGATGGATATTCGATTTCTTTTAATGACAATTGCGTTATTAAGAAAGATGGTTCTTATATCTGTCGCGGTATCATGGAAAACAATCTGTACACGATCACTTCTACACAATTTAATCAACGTAAATCAGAACTCAATGCTACATCGAAAATTTCTAAGAAAAGAAAAGAACCTTCAACTTCAATGAATGAAACGTACTTATGGCACCTTAGACTTGGTCATGCCAACGAAAGAAGGATTCATGCGATGGTTGATCAAGATCTTATTAAAGGTCTTGAGAAGGAACCGTTTTCGAAGTGTGAGTCCTGTCTCGAAGGCAAGATGACTAAGAGATCTTTTAGATCAAAGGGGAATAGGGCCAAAGAAGTACTTGAGCTCATTCATACTGATGTGTGTGGACCAATGTCAACCGAGGCAAAGGGCGGTTTTCGATATTTCGTCACCTTTACAGATGACTACTCGAAAATCGGATACATCTATTTGATGCGCTACAAGTCTGAAACTTTTGACAAGTTCAAGGAGTTTAAGGCTAAAGTAGAGACGCAACATGGTAAGAGTATCAAATGCCTGCGATCTGATCGCGGAGGCGAATACCTAAGTGCCGAGTTTTTGGACTATTTATCGGTAGCTGGGATTGAATCCCAAACGACTGCGCCGGGCACACCCCAGCAGAATGGCGTGGCTGAAAGAAGGAATAGGACCTTATTAAATATGGTCAGATCGATGATGAGTTATGCACGGTTACCTGTTTCGTTTTGGGGTCATGCTTTGCTTTCTGCAAACTATCTCTTAGACGTCTTACCTTCTAAATCTGTTCCTACTACCCCATATGAGTTGTGGAATGGGCGTAAGCCCAATCTAGAACATCTCAGAGTATGGGGGTGTCCGGCTCATGTATTGGAAAAGGATCCAACTAAGCTGGAATCAAGGACTGAGGTTTGCGTGTTTATAGGATACCCTAGAGGAACGAAAGCTTATGAATTCTATAGTCTCAGAGATCAGAAAGTGATTGTGAGCACTCATGCCACATTCTTAGAGGAAGACTATGTAATGAATCATAAGTCCAGCAGTGAGATTGCTCTAGAAGAGCTAACTCAAGTTTCAACTTCCATTAACCAAGAACAATTACCAAGTGTAACAACAATTCCAGAAACTTCAACTAATACTCCAGATATTGTAGTGCCGCGCCGCAGTGGGAGGGTCTCTCATGAGCCCGATAGATACATTGGTTTGGGTGAGTGTATGAATCACTCCTCGGACAGCAATGTACTGGATCCCTGGAATTTTGCAGAGGCGCAGGCTGATGTCGATCATTGCGAATGGGTGAAAGCAATGGATTCGGAACTACAATCTATGTTAGACAAAGACGTCTACGATTTGTCTGTCCTACCCGAAGGCTGTACTGCCATTGGGAGCAAGTGGATATACAAACGTAAACGTGGACCCGATGGACGAGTTAAAGTCTTCAAGGCAAGACTAGTGGCTAAGGGGTATACCCAAAAGGAAGGTATCGATTACGATGAGACCTTCTCCCCAGTGGCCATGCTCAAATCGATCCGTATACTTTTGTCTATAGCAGCTTACATGGATTGGGAAGTATGGCAGATGGACGTTAAGACTGCGTTTCTAAACGGGAGTCTTGAGGAGACCATCTACATGGAACAACCCGAAGGCTATGTAGTGAAGGGCAAGGAACACATGGTTTGGAAGCTTAAGAAGGCCATTTATGGTCTCAAGCAAGCATCTAGATCATGGAACCAGTGTTTCGATCAAACTGTTCAAAAGTTTGGATTCGAAAAATGCCCTAATGAAAGCTGCGTGTATAAGAAGGTTGAAAAAGGAAATGTTGTGTTCTTAGTTTTGTATGTAGATGACATTCTTCTAATTGGAAACAATAAAAAGATGTTGTCATCAGTGCGAACTTGGTTGTCCAGCCAGTTCGAGATGAAAGATATGGGTGAAGCGGGACACATTCTCGGTATCAAGGTTCTTAGGAACCGAGGTAAGAAAATGTTGTGCTTATCCCAAGAATCTTACATCGAAACGGTACTTAGACGCTTTAGCATGCAAGATGCCAAGAAGGGTTTCCTACCTTTTAGACATGGCATCCAGTTGTCTCAAGAGATGTGTCCTAAGACAGCATCTGAGATAGCAGAGATGAGAAGAATACCATATGCCTCGGCAGTTGGTAGTCTCATGTATGCTATGCTTTGTACTAGACCCGATATCTGCTTTGCTGTTGGCATGGTAGCAAGATATCAATCAAATCCCGGCCAAGGACATTGGACTGCCGTAAAGAACATACTCAAGTACCTTAATCGGACTAAGGACTATGTTCTAGTTTACAATGCAGCCGAGCTCTGTCCTTTAGGATATACAGATTCAGACTTTCAGGCTGATCTGGATTCGAGAAAATCAACTTCCGGATATGTGTTTACCTTAGGAGGTGGAGCTATAGTTTGGAAGAGTGTAAAGCAGAAATGCATTGCAGACTCTACCATGGAAGCCGAGTATGTAGCCGCTTCGGAGGCTGCAAAGGAGGCTGTATGGCTTAAGAACTTCCTTCTGGACTTAGGTGTGGTTACGAATATGCCCAAGCGCATCACCGTTTATTGTGATAACTCTGGTGCTGTGGCAAATTCGAGGGAACCACGGGCTCATAAGGCGAGCAAGCACATAGAGAGGAAGTATCATATCATTCGAGATATAGTGCAGAGAGGAGACATACAAGTGGTCAAGATTGAGTCAGAAAACAACCTGGCAGATCCTTTCACGAAGGCGTTAGCGGTAAAGCCGTATGAAAGCCATGTTGAAGGAATGGGAGTTCGACTAATTCAAGACCTCAATCCGCTTTCAGTATAAGTGGGAGATTTAGACGTTAGCACATTTTGTATACTCGAAAGTGTTTTGAGTATAAGTGGGAGATTGTTAGAGTTTGTATACTAGAAATCACGTTTCGAGTGATTGAATACTGTAAAACTCTTATTTTATTTTCCAATGAATAAAACAGATTATTTTTGTCATAATGTTGTTATGTTTTACATTTAATGGATGTTAATGCATGTTTAAATGTATAAGTTAACTTAACAAAGTCTAAGTCTTTGTTTTAGTAGACCGGTTGTGGGCGTCGTCCACTTTAAGGTAATACGGTCAGTTCTAAACAAAGAAAAATATGAATTTCACAACCTAGATGGAATTAGACTACCCATCGAGAAAGGTTGCAATGTCAGTCCGTATATTTCTAAGCCTTACTGAAATAAGATGACATTGGTGTGGTATAGCACTGAACGGATCTAACAGCAAGACTTGCCTTGGGCTATCTACTGAAAGGCGAGGTCTTGATAAATATTTATTTCTTAATCAATGTAGGTTAGCATTGAGCATACGGTATTGATTATGCATTGCTTTGACTTATCAAATGGTGCGGGTTTTTCGTAACCCAATTATCCTGATATATTGGGCAGTGGTGATCGATATCTAGCGGTGCTAGGATTGCTATTATATTGAATCGTGCACGAGGTGAGTCTCGTTTGATAATGTCCTCAAGAGGAGCGCGAAACTAAGTTTTATTATTCGGAACCTAGCTAGTTGGAGTTTGATTACTCTATGAATAATAAATAAGTGTTTCATGCTAAGTCCACTCTTGGAATTAATAAGAAGTTAATTAATTAAGTCAATAGCAGACATTAATTAATTAATGGACATATTAATCTTAAGCGCGGGAAATGAAAGATAAACGGAAACCCGGATTACTTGTAATTTCGGATTTGGATGGGGAGAGTTCAATATTACTTCTGTAGTGGCTGCTCGTAATATTCCAATTATAACTTATATTAAATTGTGGGTTCAATTTAATTAGTAAAAGTAAATTGGATGAGCCCATATCCAAAGCCTTCCATAGATCCCTGTCTGGGCCCAAAAGGAACTTAATATAAATAGGAGAATAAAGGAGACAGAAATAACACAATTTTATTTGCTAAAATTTTCGAAAATTTCAGCTCTCACAAGCTGTAGGAATTTTCGAATTCCTCTCCTGTTTCAAAAAGGATTTCTTCTGTCTTCTTTATTTAAGTCCTAGTATTCTAGTAAGATCAGCCCACACTGATATTAGAGTACAGTTCGGGAACCAGAGAGAAGATTTGTGGTCTAGTACTCAAAGCATCACGTGGAGAAGTCGCTAGCCATCTTCAATTCTTTGGAGAATTAAACAAGGTATTTTTCCTGCTCCGTAGAAAAGCATGTTTTAGGTTTCTATATTCTAAAACATGATTGATTCAAGTTATGAGCATGATACATGTGAAATTTGCGCGAATAGCTTTTGTCTAAATAATCTGCTAAATAGATCTGATAATTATGTGATTTGTTTTATGCACCCGCTTCCGCTGCCAGCTCCATCATAATGTACATTATTTACATGGTTTGATGTTTTAATATACATTATGGTTTTCATCTGAATACACCCCTATATATATATATATATATATACACACGCTAGACTGCAATATTATAATGACACTGTGACACCACGCTAGACTGCAATATTATATATGCTAGACTGCAATAGTATAAACGCTAGACTGCAATATATAGATTGCAGTCTAGCGTATTGGATATTGCAGTCGGGAAAAATTGCAGTCTAGTGTATTGGATATTGCAGTCCGTGAAAATTTACCCTTGAGCAATTTTTATGATTGCCACATGGCAACTTATTATTCGTCCACATGTACAAATGATTGGCTAGGAATGCTGGTATGGTGTTACTTTAAGAGGTGTTGTATATATATATATATACATATATATATATATATATAGGGGAGCACTAGGGTGCCACCATAGTTATAGTGACACCATACCACCAATATACACCCTTAGATCCGGAAATCCAACGCCCAAGATTGAATTTAGCGAACAGAATTGAGATCCCTGTCTAGTGTATACGAAATTGCTGTCAGGGGCATTTTAGTCATTCCAAACAGAATCAAATTGGGGATATCCCCCAAAAACAGCGTCACTCTCCAAATCCGACTCTCTCTCTACCATACAGCGATTGCTCCCATTCCGCCGCCTCCATATTCACAAATCGAAACCCTGATCCACTAAATCCCGCCGCCTCCGCCTCTACACCGTGAAACTTCGATTTTCAGCCACAACTACACCGTGAATCGCGTGATTTACGGCTAACTTCTAGAATTTCGAACGCCTACAACAGCTAAATGGTGAAATCAGTTCACAAGGTATGTTAAATTGATTCTGTTTGGTGTTGATCGGAATAGGTTTCGAGAATGTTACTCCGTTTGTGTATGCAAATTTATGTATGTGTTTATTGATTTTTGTTCATGTTTCCTTGATGTTGCTGTGAGATTTAAGTATTATTCATTCAATTTATGCCTTGTTTAATGTTTGGATCTGAGGTTTTTGCAAAATTCAGGTTGATGTTTTGGAAACCTTAGATCAGCGAAATTTTAATTTGATGTTTTGAAATTTTGGTTGGTGTACTGTAACCATCAATTTTGGTTGATGTGCCATAGATTTTTACCTAATTAATCACGATTTGTGAGGTGTTGCTCGGTTAGGAAACCCTAGATAGTGAGCAACTGTAACCATCGATTTTGGTTGATGTGCCATCGATTTTTACTCAATTAATCTCGATTTGTGGATGATTTGGTTGTTGATTAGTTGTTAAAATGTAGACACTGAATGTTTTTGGATATTATTTGTATGATGGATGATATTTGATTGATGTTCTTGGTTTAATGTTGTGATAGAAGAATTATAATGACAAGAATGAGAACAAGAACTGAATCAGATGAGGACGAGGTTGAAACAAGTAATAGTGAATGGAATATGAATGAATAAGAGATTGAAGAAAGCAGCAATAACATGAATGAAGTTGAAACACAATCTGTACAATGAGGTTTTGGTATTGCGATACATCGTGCAGATTTCCATATTATATATTGAATTATTGATTGTTAGATATTGCAATATTGCTGATTATATATTGCAGTGCATCATTCACAATATTGCAGTATTGTTTATCACCAAATATTGCAGTGCATCATTTACAATATTGCAGTATTGTTGATTAGGGGTGGCGAAACGGGTTACCCGCGGGTACCCGCACCCGACAAGTCGGGTACCCGTACCCGATTTTAGCTAAATTGGTTGTCCCAATACCTGCCCCGTGATATACCGGGATTACCCGATACCTGTGTCGGGTATCCCGTATCCGGCATTGCGGGTACCCGTACCCGACCCGAAATTCGAATAAAAAAATTGAAAATCATAATAATCGTCAATGTTCCCTAATTTACTTAATTAATATTGATGGTAAACTTTGAATAGATTAAGAATAAAAGTGAGGGGACTCTATAGCTAGTTCCGATGAGTTTTCAATTGTATGTTCGTCGGAATATAAAAATGTTTCAAAAGAACTCTTAGAAACATTTCATTTTCTTCACTCATTTTGGAAAAATAATAATATAAATACTCTTCTCTACATTATTATATCTCTTACTTTATTTTTTCTCCATTCTAACTATTTATTTTTAATTTTTCGAAATGAATGTGTATATGACTATTATTATTTAACTATTTATTTTTTTCTCTAATTTAACTATTTGAAACGCCTCTATTAATATGGAATGGAGGGAGTATTAAAAATGATATATGGCTCTAATACTAATAACAACGGGTATTAACGGGACTAATGGGTATACCCGTACGGGTAGTGGGTATACCCGCTACCCGCAAAACTCTAAAACACACTACCCGATCCCGCCCCATTTCCCGTTATCGTCGGGTATCGGGTACCCGATACCCGGCGGGTAGCGGGTCGAGATGGGAATTACCCATTACCCGCTACCCATTTTGCCACCCCTATTGCTGATTATAGATTGCAGTGCATCATTTACAATATTGCAACGTTGGTTATCATGATGGAAATACTCTCTTTTTTGGTAGTTTTGGTAAATGTTCTAGCTATAGACAAATCGCCCGAAAAGCAAAAGTGAATGTTACAAAAGATGACACAACAGATTGTGGCTTTTATACAATGCGTCATATGGGAACGAAAGTCTCTGCAGCTTCTCATGCCAAATATTGTACAGCAGTGATGTATAACAACGAAAACATGGCCTTTGATTGTGTGTTAAGTATTGTCTCACATCAGTTCGAGGAGGCAAAAAAGAGAGGACCGATAGATGTGGAGAAGATGGTTGCGGAGTACATGAAACCATAAACAATGAATGAACTCTTGGCTTTTTTGAACATGAATGAAATCTTGGTTGTGTGAATGAACTGTACTGAAACATGTAGTTTTGTAGTTTTGTTTTGGTGTAGACAATGTGGGTGACTTAATTTGATTGAATTTTTTTCAATAGTCGTTTTGATTTCAGTTAATTATAAAATGCTTGCATGCTTGAGATTATATATAGGTTAATAACGTGTCTCTACATTATACAGAATATTTTTATTAGGTGCACTCCAACTCATATAGTCATATACTGCAACATTCATTAAACAAAACTGCAACATTCATTGAACAACACAACAATATAATAGTGTAAAAATTTGTAATTTAAAAGGATTGAAGTTACACTTATTGCTGAAATGGAAGACAACCTGGAAACAATAGTATAAAATTAATAATTAATCCTTCTAGAAATAATAGATTGAAGCAAATAGTGTGGTCTGCAATCGTAACATTGACTGCAATATGACGATACTAATACTGCAATGTACAATGTATAAGACTGCAATATGGTGATACTAATATTGCAATATACAATGTATAAGACTGCAATCTGGTAATGAAAAAATGAACTAACAATTTTATTTTCTCTTTTGTCGGCCTCAGTTCCTTGAGTCATGGTGACCTAATTGTCCACATTTTTTATACCGACGCAGTGGTTTGTTGTTCAACTTTATAACCTTCTCCTTCGCGGACACCAAACGGCTTTTAGAATCACTTGGCGAACCTTTGGTCGACACAACTGATGGTGGTTGTACATCAACCACAACCAGCTTTTCAATAAAATAGAAATCTTCAACTGTGTTATCCTTATCTGTTGAAGATAGTTAAGGGATTCTTGTCAAAAGACTCTTTCCAAGCTCATCAATTCCAGCTGAAAAAAAAAAAATCAATGATCGCACTATCACCATCAAATTTTTTCATGTAACTGAAAAAAAATGTCAGCAGCTTTATTCTTTGAGTCCTGCTTTGGATCTGATGGAATTTCAGTTTCTCCCAAACTTCAAGCTGGTCCACGAACAACATCGGCTAACCTTTATAAAAGCCAAAGCCCTCATCTAATGTAAGGACTTTCTTACCAACATATGGCCAGAGTTCGCTGGGGCATGCTGAAACACATACAAATACAACTGGATCACTGAGAAAACATGAGCTGAATTAGTTCAGATACAATTACCTGCAATATACAATAATAAGTAGAACAACAACATGTAATACATAAATCAGCAATTATTGCATACAAAATATGAAATACAGAAACAAAGCACTGCCAAAAAATCATAGGTCAATATTCTGCCTTAAGCCTTATGAAATAGAACACTACGCAACCATATGACAAAACATAAGCCGAATTAGTTCAGATAGTACTGACTGCAATATATAATTACATAAACAGCAAGATGTAATACTTAAAACATCAATTCGTACAAACTACTAAACAAAATAAAAAACAGAGCAATACTCAATCAAAAACTTCTCGTCAATCAAAATCAAAATCACAACCTACTCTTCAATCTGACAAAATCGGCAAACAATCCATCATTGAATCTAAATAATCCATATCGCAACAACACAGAAAATATTGATGGAGAATTGATAATCTGACAAAGCTCACATTCTGGAAAATCATCCAAATCAAAGTTGACAATCGATTCACCCATATTCGAACGAATTTGTGGAGTGAATTGCAGAGAGCACAAAAAGCGATTGCACGGGTGGTGTGATTGCAGAGAAATCGCTTGCAATTCTGGAAGAATCAAATTGAATCGATTGTGTGATTGATAGCTCGAATTGAGATGAATTCAAACTGGATTGAATATGTCGCCCTGTAATTTGGATCTAGATATTGCAGAATCCATAATCAAAATCGAGATTGGTATGGTGATTTGCAGCATCTAGCGTGAGTTTGGGTTGAGAATGATAAGGAAATTGGCGTGAATTGTGTGAAGAAGAATTAGAAGAGAGAATTCCTATTATGCCCTTCAGCCTTTTAATTTGATTAAAGAAAAATAAAATGAGCCGCCACATGGCAGCTTAGCAATCGTCCGATTTCAGATCCTAGGGCTCCTAATGGTGGTATGGTGTTATATTAAATGGTGTTGTCATTTTAACACAACCTTATATATATATATATATATATAGGGATGTACTAATATGCTAACTAATTTTAAAGTGCTAACGTACATCCAATCACGTGTTGCCACGTGGCACGAAAAATGCAATATTATATACAGAAAAATGCAATATGAATTTCGACAGATTGCATTTTTGTTATATGAAGATTGCATTTTTTATTGTTGAGTTTTGCATTTTCGATATTGACTGTTTAATTTGCATTTTATATCTATACGGATTGCATTTATATATGTGAAAATGCAAAACTTAACAATATAAAATGCAATTTATGTGAAAATGCAAAACTTAACAATTAAAAATGCAATTTTCCTATAACTAAAATGCAATCTGCGGAAATGCATGAACAACTTCACAAATGTGTATTGCATTTTTATATATACAATATTGCATTTTTCGTGCCACATGGCAGCACGTGGTTGGATGTACGTTAGTACTCTAATTAAGGATGCGCCCTAGTGCTCCCCTATATATATATATATATATATATATATATATATATATATATATGGTAGTGATATAATGAAAACCATATATATAATGAAAACTCAAAACTTTAATCCTAGCCACTAATTATTAGTTATCAACGCTTATTATGTTTCCAGATTATTAATTTCAATAACCTCTATGAATCTGGCAACAGAGGACATATTAGACATTTTCATAATAAAGTGAATCATTTATTTATGGAATAATTATGCAATCCCGATTTCGTCGTTCTCTCTCCTTCCACTATTCACGTTAATTAATCAGTTTCAATTACTCACAAAATCAACAAAAAAGCAATGTAAGTTTCTGTACGGAATACACCTAAAATCATAGCACAAGATCAACACAAATCAACGCGCAATCAATACAAATTCAGCACAAACTCAGCAGACCAAATTCAACAGCAGAGACTATTACCAACAGATATCAGAATTCAATAGCAGAGACTATTACCAACAAAAATACGATTTCAACTGCAGAGACTATCAGAATTCTACTGCAGAGACTATTACCAACCAAAATACGATTTCAAAAGCAGAACAAAATAATCAAGCAATTTAAACGTAAAAATCAATATATAATCAACACGATTTCAACCAAAAATTCAACATCAACACAGGATCAACGGAATTTCAACGCATAATTCAAGCCATTTCAACTGCAGAGACTATTAGAATTCTACTGCACAGTCTATTACCAACCAAAATTCGATTTCAAAATCAGACCAAAATATTCAAGCAATTTAAACGTAAGAATCAATATAGAATCAATATAGAATCAACACGATTTCAACCCAAAATTCAACATCAATACATGATCAACACAGGATCAACGCAATTTCAACGCATAATTCAAGCCATTTCAACTGCAAAGACTATCAGAATTCTACTGCATAGCCTATTACCAACCAAAATTCGATTTCAAAATTAGACCAAAACAATCAAGCAATTTAAACGTAAGAATCAATATTGAATCAACATGATTTCAACCCAAAATTCAACATCAACACATGAGCAACACAATTTCAACACAAAATTCAAGCATTTTGTTGCGGAAAAAAATTTCACTTCTTGTTTGAACTAGGGTTTTGGTTGTATCAACTTGAATTTTGTGCTTTTTTTCAACCAAGTTTAATTTTTGACGTCAGTTATGTGTTAAGATCTGAAAATTTTTGGTTTTGGAAAGTGGGAGAGAAATCAGGATGACAAACCGTTCAAAAATAATTTCACAAAAATACCCCTTGTTGATAAAATACATACTTTTGTTGAGATTAAAAAACAACGCAATATTAAACACAGATATGTAAAAATTAGTGGCTAGGATTAAAGTTTTGAGTTTTCATTATATATATGGTTTTCATTTGATCACATCCCTATATATATATATATATATATATATATGCGTTAGGCTCCTTTGCACCCTAAATGTCCTATTTCCTTCTTAATCTCAGCCCTTGGATCCTTGAATTAGATGGTTGTGATCAATGCATTATTAGTCTATAATGTTGCATTATTAGTCGTTGTGCATTATTAGAATGAAAATGTGCATTATTAGTCTATAATGTTGCATTATTAGCCGCTGTGCATTATTAGAATGAAAATGTGCATTATTAAATGACACGTGGCATTAATCTGACCGTCAGATGACAAAATCGTGGGGCTAGGATTAAGAAGGAAAAAGGACAAAAGATATGAAAAGGATTTGAATTCATCCATATATATATATATATATATATATATATATATATAGGGATGTACTAAGATGACAATCCTCTTTATACTAACACCATAACACCATTTTAGGCCACTGGATCTGAAAATCGTGTGCTTGTCATGCTGCCACGTGTAAAAACACGGAGGGGTAAAATAGGAAATTTCTAATTTTACGTTACCAGATTGCAGTGCTGTTCATTGAATATTGCAGTCTTACCACAACAATATTGCAGTTTACCACGACTGCAATATCTAATGCAGTAGACTGCAATATCTAATACAGTAGACTGCAAACCCGTGTTTTTTCACGAAACTTAATCCTAGGATCTAACGGACTATATTGGTGCCACCATAGATAGGATAACACCATACCACCAATATAGTCCGTTAGATCTCATCTATGGACGCCTATGATTAAGTTTCGTGAAAAAACACGGGTTTGCAGTCTACTGTATTAGATATTGCAGTCTACTGCATTAGATATTGCAGTCATGGTAAACTGCAATATTGTTGTGGTAAGACTGCATTATTCAATGAACAGCACTGCAATCTGGTAACGTAAAATTAGAAATTTCCTATTTTACCCCTCCATGTTTTTACACGTGGCAGCATGACAAGCACACGATTTTCAGATCCAGTGGCCTAAAATGGTGTTATGGTGTTAGAATAAAGAGGGTTGTCATCTTAGTACATCCCTATATATATATATATATATATATAGGGTAGTGATAAAATGCAAACTTATATATTGTACAAACTCAAAATTCCTCAACACAACTTCAACACAATTTCAATACAATATCAACACAGTGTAAAATTTCAAGATTTTAATGTCAACACAGTAGCAACAAAATATCAACACAACATCAATCATTGACTACTGTTGAAATTCTGCTGACATTTTTCTGTTGATGTTTTTTTTTTATCTGTTGACATTTTTCAATGGTCCAGATCATAGTTTTGAATTTGTACAATATTTAGAGTTTTCATTTGATCACATCTCTATATATATATATATATATATATATATATATATAGAGATGCGATCATATCATAACTCTCAAATCACATGATAACTCTATAACTAAATCTGGACCACACATATTTTATAATCTTGTGGTTGAGATTCAAACTTAGATTTACTTAATAAAAATAGGCTCAGAGGGTAAATATGTCATTTCGCTAATTTAATTTTTGAATTTCGCTCCAGATTCACTCCAGATTTCACGCTCTTCTCATCGGTTTCTTCTCAGCAATTTTCGATTCTCTCATCTTCTCTGTGATTTTGTTTCCATTTTGATCCAGATCACTCAATTTGATTCTCTCCTCTTCTCTGCGATTTTGTTTCCATACTTTTTCGCTTATTTTGTTTCCATAGGCTCCAGATTTGATTCATTTTCCATAGTCTTCAGATTTTGTTTCCATAATTGTGATCGGGAAGATGTTTTCAATTTTGCATTCTTATTTTCATTGATTACCTCTTCAATTGCTGTGAAAATTTGCTTCGATGGAATCTGTAGCAAATAACGAAGGTAACAATCATTATCTATTATTTAGCTTATTGATTGTGTTCATATTCATGTATTGAATTTGATTTTAGATTAATATTAGTTGTTGATTGGTTTATGTTTCTGATGTACTGAAATTCTTATTTGATTATATTATGTATTGTCGATTATGTGTTAAAATGATACTTTTGGCTTATAAATGTTAGGTTTACTGCATAACATGATAGTTTTGTCGGATAAAATGATATTATGATAAAATGATACTATGATAAAATGATACTATTACTGATTTGTAGGTATGTACATTCCTGTTTGTGATGATAGGTTTACTGCATAACATGATAGTTTTGTTGGATAAAATGATACTATGATAAAATGATACTATGATAAAATGATTCTATTACTGATTTGTAGGTATTTACATTCCTGTTTGTGATGATAGGTTTATTGCATAACATGATATTTTTACTGCATAAAATGATACTTTTAGTGCATAAAATGATATTATGATAAAATGATACTATGATAAAATGACACTTTTACTGATTTGTAGGTATGTACATTCCTGTTTGTGATGATGCTTTGAAGCCAATGATTGGTATGAAATTCAATACATTAGTAGAAGCAGTTGGTTTCTATGAACATTATTCTCGTTCAGTTGGTTTTGGCATTCGTAAAATGGGTAACAAATCAGTTCAAGGTATTACTAAGTGGCAGTATTTGGCTTGCAACAGACAAGGCTCTAAGAATTTTATACCTGGTCATGCATCCCAATCAACTGAAGTGTCTTTTAAGAAGCGTAGGTGTCGGTCATTTAGGTGTGAATGTCTTGCTAAGCTCAATTTGAGATATTATTCAGATGGCAAGAGCAGAGGATATGAGGTTTATCAGTTTGTTGAGTATCATAATCACTTAATGGTTGCGGATGAGCATAGGCATTTTATGATGGCCAATCGCAATCTGGATCCTATTCATCGGAGGTTTATGGAGGATTGTGGCAGGTGTAATATTGGTCCCACTCTCACATTCAAACTTTTGAAGGAGATAATGGGTGGACCTGGAAATGTTGGATGTGATATTATTGATATTAGAAATGGTTATCGTGATATTATGTCCAATATTGATGGTTCAGATGCTCAAATGATTTTTGATTATATGCGTTCTCAAAAGGAATCATCTGATGCCTTCTATTATGAAATTGAGATAGGATCTCATGGAAAGTTAACTAGACTCTTTTGGGCTGATGCTATTTCAAGACGAAATTATCATATGTTTGGAGATGTAATTTCATTTGATTCAACATACAACACTAACAGGTATATTACTTTTGTTGCTAATAGACATAAAATGATACTTTTTGCTGATAAAATGATACTCATATCTGATAAAATGATACTCATATCTGATAATATGATACTCATTGCTGATAAAATGATACTTGCAGTAGATAAAATGATAGTTCTTACTAATAAAATGATACTTTTGCATGATAAAATGATAGAAATTGTGCTTTTGCATAATAAAATGATAAAATGATACTTTTGCATCATAAAATAGTATCCCTTCTGTCAATAGCTGATAAAATGATACTCATTGCTGATAAAATGATACTTTTGGCTGATAAAATGATACTCATTGCAGATAAAATGATACTTTTGGCTGATAAAATGATACTCATTGCTGATAAAATGATACTTTTGGCTGATAAAATGATACTCATTGCAGATAAAATGATACTTTTGGCTGATAAAATGATACTCATTGCTGATAAAATGATACTTCTTACTAATAAAATGATACTTTTGGCTGATAAAATGATACTCATTGCTGATAAAATGATACTTTTGGCTGATAAAATGATACTCATTGCTGATAAAATGATACTTCTGGCTGATAAAATGATACTCATAGCTGATAAATATAATTCATTTTTATGTTATATTCTGAAGGTATTGCATGATTTTTGCTCCATTCACTGGAAAAGATAACCATTCTAGACCAGTTACATTTGGAGCTGGCTTGTTATCAAGTGAAGGTAGAGAATCCTATTCTTGGTTGTTTGGCTGTTTTGTTCGATGCATGGGGGTAGCACCCAAATTGATTATCACTGATCAAGATTGGGGGATCAAACTTGCTGTTCAACAAGTACTTTTACAAACAAGGCACCGATGGTGTATGTGGCATATCATGGTTAAGGTGTCAGATAAGTTGCCCAAATCTTTACTTGGTAATGAAGATTTCAAAAAAGAGTTGAATGCATGTGTTTGGTCTGATTTGTTAGAGCCTGATGAGTTTGATATAATATGGAATGATATAATGGAACGGTATGGATTAGAAGACGTGCACTGGTTTGGATCAATGTTTGAAGATAGAGAATTCTGGGTTCCTGCTTATTTTCGAGATTTTCCCATGGGGTCGCTTCTTAGGACTACATCGATGTCTGAATCGGAGAATAGCTTTTTTAAAAACTACACAAAGCCACGTGCAAATCTTGTACAGTTCATCAATTTCTTTAATTATGCTGTGGGAGATCAAAGGAATGCCAATTCACGATTGAACTACTTGGATTACTCAACTATTCCTGATTTGTCAACCCAATTGCCTATTGAGAAGCATGCATCTACAATCTACACTGATTCTATTTTCAAACATGTACAACAGGAAATAAGTATTGTGTGTGAGATTGTTTCTATAACTACTGTTGAGGATAACATCAAGAAGCATCAGGTCAAGGACCAATATGGTAGAACATTGGATGTTATGTATGATTGTAAGCAAGACACATTCGACTGTAGTTGCAAGAAGTTTTCCAGAATTGGTTTGTTATGTTGTCATATATTTTGTTTGTTGAAGAATAAGTCTGCTAATCTCATTCCTGAGAAATATTTTGGTCGAAGGTGGTTGAAGAGCTCTTTACTAAAGGCAGCACATGGTCTACCATCTGAGGAACAACAACCATTTGAACGTGTGTTCCATTTTTAACCTTTATTTGTAAAAATTCTATTTTTCAGTCAGAGAAATGATAGTACTTATTGTAATAATGTTATCTTTTATCTTGCAGATTTGGATGAAAAGCAGGAAGTTAAGAAAAAGTTGTTCTCCAACTTTTATCGATTAGTCCAAAAGTCTGAAGGAAGTATGGATCATTTGTCTTTGTTAAGTGCTGGTCTTGATGATTTGGAACAGCATATGTTTGGAAATTGTGCAGCACCTTCAGTCATTGAAAAGAAGAAGATGGTTGAGGATTTTTATGGAATGGCAGTACCTGATGTAATTGATGTACATCCTCCAGACGTTGTTAGTACTAAAGGATCAGCTAGTGGCAAAGTAGCAAAGAGGCAGAGTGCAATAAGGAAAGCAAATAAGCCTCTACGACGGTGTGGTAAATGTCATGAGATGGGTCGTCATGATTCAAGAAATTGTGGTAGAGTCAATGAGAAGTCAGATTGAAGCCATTTGATATAGTTTAGGTATTTTAGGTGTATAAAATGACATTTTGGCTGATAAACTCATTCTTTTGTTTATAAACTGATAAAATGATACTTTAACCTGAAAAAATGACATCAAAAATGATATATAAGTTGATAAAATGATACTCGCAGTTGATAAAATGATACTCGCAGTTGATAAAATGATACTTCTGACTGATAAAATGATACTTTAGCTGATAACATCATTCTTTTGTTTATAAACTGATAAAATGATACTTTAACCTGAAAAAATGACATAAAAAATGATATATAAGCTGATAAAATGATACTTTTGGCTTATAAAATTATAAAATGATACTCGCAGTTGATAAAATGATACTTTCAGCAGATAAAATGATAAAATGATACTTCTGACTGATAAAATGATACTTTGGCTGATAACATCATTCTTTTGTTTATAAACTGATAAAAAGATACCTTAACCTGAAAAAATGATACTCGCAGCAAATAAAATGACAATAACCTTATAAAATGATGTATAAGCTGGAAAAAATGACATATTAGCTGATAAAATGATACTATCAACGGATAAAATGATGTTTTAATCTCACAAAATGATATATAAGCTGATAAAATGATACTTCTGACTTATAAAATTATAAAATGATACTCGCAGTTGATAAAATGATACTTTCAGCAGATAAAATGATGAAATGATACTTCTGACTGATAAAACGATATAATGACAAAATCATAGTTGTAGCAGATAAAATGATAATTTGGGTGATTATATTCGAAACCACTATTACAAAACGCTATTATCAAGTCATAGAAGTTAGTATACAGGGGGTTTAAATTCTCTAATCATCTTTTCAACATCAATATCTTCTTTTTTGCTGTCATTCTCAAACTTCTTCTTTATCATTGTAAGTGTCTCAAAAGCCTTCTTGTTAGTATCTCCAATAAGCAATGCTTCAGTATATCTGACACGGAGTTTTATGAAAGACTCTGTTCCCTTCTTCGTTAAACCCGAATTCCAGTTACGAACAGGACCACCCATGTAAGTCTCCAAATGGCGCATCACATAAATTCCACAGTCAACTTTATTTGTATCGTTCTGCCATGGCATATTCATGTATCTGGTTTTTGACAGTTTGACAGTTCTTCCCATTGATGGATTGAGTCCATTTCCAAGATAAGTTCGGAAGAAATTTCTCTATTCAAATAACACAAAACATACATGAGGTTGATTAAAAATTATATTATGTTCCATACTGAATTATAGTCAATGCATTTTAACTAATAAATACTGAATGCATTTAACTAAACATACCAGAGTACTTGGTGCATCTTCATATTTCTTCTCAAGTAAATCTTGACTAACCAGAGAATTGTCAATCACATCCATCATTTGCATTTTGAGATTGAAGCAGATGATATAATAATGTTCGTACGCCCAGATTGGAAAGAATATCTAATTTTCAAAACATTATATATAAATGTCATTTTCAAAAATATAGGTATGTTTGTTCTGTAAGGGATGTGATCATATCATAACCCATATTTATTGTGATAACCTAATAACCCTCATTTTATGGATGAAAAGTATCATTTTGTAGAACAGAATATCATTTTATGGACGAAAAATATCATTTTTAGTAAAAATGATACTTTTGACCCATAAAATGATAGGGTTATTAGCTTATCACATAAATATGGGTTACCATTATAACGCACCCTTGTTCTGTAATGTATATCTAATTATGACTTACCAGGTCATAATTTTCCCATTTGAAATTTTCAATCTGTAACACAAATTCATTTAAGTTTGAGCAAAATCTTTCTCGACTCTCTGCTTCAGTCCAACCAGATCTCCTTGCAGTAATGTTGTAAATCTGTCATGTTTACATTTTTGTAAATATATTTTAATTTTTAATGTAATACTATTATTTATTTACTCGTTTACTGTACCGTAGGTGTTGTGTTGATGAAAAGACGACTCGGTGATGCCTTTGATTTGAATTTTTCATTGTAGTTGAGGAACACAGCCCATGCATCTATGATGTTGATCCTGACGTATGAACGTGGAGCAAGGCTGTGGAAGTCAATCTTGAACAATGTGATCTTGTCGTTCTCATAAACTACCTCATAACTGATTTCAAATTAATATTTAATGTTAGTTAAAAGAACTGAATAAGAATATAATTATGTAATTCAAAACTTACTGTTCACTTTCTTCATCTTTCATCAACCAGTACATTATTTCTCTCTCTTCTTTATTCAGCTTTCCTTTTAGATTTACTGCTCTGACATTGTAGGGAGAGCACATTGCTTCAACAATTTTGTTTGTTGTTCTGACCACTTTCTCCTTCTCCTTTTCGACTGGAGGATCTTGATCTTGAGAAACCATCTTCTTCCCTTTGTCCTTATTCAAATTTTCTTCTCTCTGTTTTAAAACTTCATCATCTCCTTTTTCAACATTTATATCCTTGATGACAGTGGATATTATGTTATCAACTCTGTCATGCTTTCATTTAAAAAAAATATAAATTGTTATTGACAGAAGGGATACTATTTTATGATGCAAAAGTATCATTTTATGATGCAAAAGTATCATTTTATCATTTTATTATGCAAAAGCACAATTTCTATTATTTTTTTCAGGCAAAAGTATCATTTTATCATTTTATCATGCAAAAGCACAATTTCTATCATTTTATCAGGCAAAAGTATCATTTTATCATTTTATCAGGCAAAAGTATCATTTTATCCGCTTAAACTATCATTTTATGATTCAAAAGTATCAGTTTTCAAATAAAACAGAACTACCAAAAAACATCATCAAACATATATCATTTTAAACATATAAACAATCATTTTATGTACTTAAACTATCATTTTTAAAAGTTACCTCATATTCTTCATTCTGAACTTCTTTCTCTGAAACTTTTTCCTTTTCTTTTACAGCTGCTTTATTAGTCTTTTCCTTTTCGCTTTCATTCTGTTTCTCTTGCTCGTTTTCCACCTCATCATCTTTTTCCTTCTCCACATCCTTTTCCCGATTAAATTCTTGATTCTCATTAGGACTGTCATCACATTCAGGTATCAGAGTGAAGGTAGGGAACTCATTCTTATTTTTCAATATATATGTCCTCTCAGCAGCTTTAGTTAACTCAATCATGATATCAATCCATTCAGGATCATCAGTTTCATCATTGTTTATAGCCTGTGTCATTGTATCCTGACTTTCTATAACATGCTTCACACCTTCCTCTCTCAATCCCATTGCATTTCTCGTTGTATCACAGATTATCTTAAAGCTATTGAGATTCCTGAATTTATCCGGCGCTGCTTCAAGGACATCAACCATCTTCAACATTGAGGCTTTAACATCCTTTGCAGCTCCCTTCCATTCATTTATGAAATTCTCCCATTCATTGGTTGTCCCCACTTCATCATGATCATGATGATCATTTGTCTTCAAAACTTCTACATCTTGAGATTCATCTTCTTCGTCATCTTTATCATTTTCTTCATGTGGCTGCTTTTTATATCGGTCATACATATGACCCAGACCAAATGTTGAATTCTCCATTTCTGCTCTTTGTCTATCTTTCAACAGTTCTGCAGTCCATCCTTTCACTGTTGGGTAACATCTTGGCACCATTTTTTTTTCAAAGAGAATCCTGTCCACGTAACAAGCCTACATTAAACAAAAACTAAATATTAGTTTTTCTGTAAATAGATTCATAGACAATGGAAAACAAATATATTCTTACCACTACAAAGATAACTGGCCCGGTAAATATCTTTGCTGTGTCTTTTTTCCACCTCTTTTGTGTTTCATGCAATCTGGATATGACATAGCCACACCAATTGTATTCTTTGATCTTCTCAACATCAGCTATGTAATCTAAAATTTTTGGCCTCAAATTTCCATCAGCAGGAGTGTTAATCAAGGCATACTCCATGAGAACCATAAAAGTCCATTTAAAGAACTCACCACCTTCTTTGTCTCTCTCCATCTGCTCTACAACATACTTTGGCACCATTTTTTTCTCTCCACCTTTACAGAATTTAGCAATTTCAGTTTTGATGTGGGTATTTTTCTGAAATTTGCTTTTATTGATAGGTAAAGATCCAATCGGGAACCCAAGAGTTATGTGAACATCTTCATCATCTAAAAACAGTGATTCCCCACTGTTCAACTCAATTGATGAAGTTTTACTGTTAAAGTTGTTGATTAGATAATACGCTAATGCTCTTGGGAAACTTCTTATATTGAAGTTTAGGAGTGCGCCAAACCCAATCTCTCTAACAGCTCTTCTTTGATTCTCGTTTAGAGATTCAAGCATGTCAACGAAGAAGTCAGTATTCCTTCTTCCTGCCAAAGTTGCTATCCTAATGACTGCAATATCTTGAACAACTTTTTTCTTGCTCTTCTTTGATGCTGTCTTACCATCAGTTGTATCGTCATTCTTTCTTTTCTTCTTATTTCTTATATGTTCTACTTCTTCTGCTAATGTTCTACGTTGATCATCATCATCATCACGAATGTTCTTTCCTAATAAACAAAAGATTTTAGTGTGTTAAACAGTTTATGTCATTATATAAAGTCAAAGTATCATTTTATAATCTGAAACTATCATTTTATCAAGGGCAATTATCATTTTTTCTTCTGAAACTATCATTTTCTATATTTCAATGAGTTTAAAAAAGCAGAGAGGGAATAACTTGTCACTTAAGTAGAACAAAACACTACTTACAAAGTATCATTTTATCATTTTCAGAAACTATCATTTTATGCACCCAAAGTATCATTTTATCAAGCAAAGGCACAATTTCTACATACAAAAACACAGAGATACACACAACAACACACACAAAAACACAGCAGCAGTAGCATCAGGACACACACACAAACAAACATAAAGTATCATTTTATCACATGAAACTATCATTTTTTCATTCAGAAACTATCATTTTATCCCATGAAACTATCATTTTATTCCATATCCCATGAAACTATCATTTTATAATCTGAAACTATCATTTTATCAAGGGCAATTATCATTTTTTCTTCTGAAACTATCATTTTCTATATTTCAATGAGTTTAAAAAAGCAGAGAGGGAATAACTTGTCACTTAAGTAGAACAAAACACTACTTACAAAGTATCATTTTATCATTTTCAGAAACTATCATTTTATGCACCCAAAGTATCATTTTATCAAGCAAAGGCACAATTTCTACATACAAAAACACAGAGATACACACAACAACACACACAAAAACACAGCAGCAGTAGCATCAGGACACACACACAAACAAACATAAAGTATCATTTTATCACATGAAACTATCATTTTTTCATTCAGAAACTATCATTTTATCCCATGAAACTATCATTTTATTCCATATCCCATGAAACTATCATTTTATAATCTGAAACTATCATTTTATCAAGGGCAATTATCATTTTTTCTTCTGAAACTATCATTTTCTATATTTCAATGAGTTTAAAAAAGCAGAGAGGGAATAACTTGTCACTTAAGTAGAACAAAACACTACTTACAAAGTATCATTTTATCATTTTCAGAAACTATCATTTTATGCACCCAAAGTATCATTTTATCAAGCAAAGGCACAATTTCTACATACAAAAACACAGAGATACACACAACAACACACACAAAAACACAGCAGCAGTAGCATCAGGACACACACACAAACAAACATAAAGTATCATTTTATCACATGAAACTATCATTTTTTCATTCAGAAACTATCATTTTATCCCATGAAACTATCATTTTATTCCATATCCCATGAAACTATCATTTTATAATCTGAAACTATCATTTTATCAAGGGCAATTATCATTTTTTCTTCTGAAACTATCATTTTCTATATTTCAATGAGTTTAAAAAAGCAGAGAGGGAATAACTTGTCACTTAAGTAGAACAAAACACTATTTACAAAGTATCATTTTATCATTTTCAGAAACTATCATTTTATGCACCCAAAGTATCATTTTATCAAGCAAAGGCACAATTTCTACATACAAAAACACAGAGATACACACAACAACACACACAAAAACACAGCAGCAGTAGCATCAGGACACACACACAAACAAACATAAAGTATCATTTTATCCCATGAAACTATCATTTTTTCATTCAGAAACTATCATTTTATTCCATATATCCCATGAAACTATCATTTTATAATCTGAAACTATCATTTTATCAGAAAGTATCATTTTATCTACATTTAAACAGATCATGCAAACACATAGCAACACACAAAGCAAAACACACATAAACAAAGCAAAACACACACCAGCAGCATATATTGTTATGCATGAACGATATTGTATAAATATAAGAAATATCTACACTAAAAAACTACAGAATCTAAAAATAATCGAGAAAATCATCAGCAAAATGATAAATCGATCAAAATCAAAAGTGAAATAAGTAATAAACTTCATCCAACCTTTCTTCGATGAAAAAACTATGATTTCCTTCGACATATTCCAGAATTGTGATGATTTTTCCTTCGATTCGTAGGGTTTCAAATGCGATTCAGAGTGTTTGAGTGTTTCCTTCGATTCGTAGGGTTTGAAATTCGATTCAAAGTGTTTGAGTCTGAGATGAATTCAGATCGTTTTCTTTTTTCCCACCAATTTTAAAATTGAAATGACAATTTTGCCCTTAATATATTCGAAAATGATAGTTTTATTTGATAAAATGATAGTTTTGTTAGATTAAATCTAGACCACATATTTTAAAAATGTGTGGTGGAGATTTAGTTATAGGGTTATCACACAAATTGGGGTTATCATTATAATGCACCCCTATATATATATATATATATATATATATATATATATATATATATATATATATATATATATATATATATATATATATATATATATATATATCATAAATCGCCCAAACAATAATTATCTAATGATCATATCAATTATATCCATTGTGTAATTGAAGTTGATATATATATATATATATATATATATATCATAAATCGCCCAAACAATAATTATCTAATGATCATATCAATTATATCCATTGTGTAATTGAAGTTGATAATTCATAGTACTATAATTAAGAAGTTGCGCTTAGGGAACTTATCTCTTAATTGAATTAGTCGATCAAATAATGCTTTGCATTAATAGATATCTATTTTGCCATCTTGTTAATTTCAATGATATGGCAGCCTTAACGTTGTTGTATTAATTTTCCTTTTAGTAAGAAAAATAGTGCTACTAGTGACTAATCACATCTAAAATGAGTTGCCCCACTAGTTAAAATCATAGTACGTACAATGATAATAAAGAGTGGGAGTGACGATTGGAAAGAGTTCATGAGGTATTATCGCAATCCTAATTACGTAACCAAGTGTATTTGCATTCCTAAAATTTCATTTTCATGACAAAAAGTACCACAGATGAACCAAAAATTCGGGAAATTAAATATCATGATATTTAATCTGATTCATCCACATGATTATTTAAAATACTACCGCTCTATAGTTATAAATCACCAAAGATAGTGATCGTGAGTTCGATCACGAGTTCAATAAAGCAGTCGGTAAGGACCTGGTACAATAAAAAAAAAACCAACAACGAAGACAAATCCATACAAGTCCTAACCAAGTCAAGGGATATCCGATCAAACCAAAAACACTTGTGTGAACTAAAAAAATCAATCTACTTCACAAAGCAAACCAAAAAATTACAACAAACAAAAATCCCAACCAACAAACCAATCCGAGTGTAAGAACACATTCCCTAGGCGAAAAGAAAGAGGAACATATTCGTGAAGTCACGCTCATCATGCTAGCATCTAATCATCGACTGCAGATTGTAGGATAGATTTTGTGATTCCTTCTCCATCATCTTCTCACTTCAGTCAAATTCCTACCCATTTGTCCCAGCATATAAGAAAATTTGGCACACGAACCTTTAAGTTAATAACTTGAAGGCCCTAAAGTATGTTTTCAGGCAATATAACAATTTTGAATCAATGAAGTTTAACAAAATTATTTTTGAACTCTTCTCTACATAATTCTTACTCTTACTTTACACTTTCTCCACTTTAACTATTTTATATTATTTTTTCAAAACGAGTGCAAAAAAGAAGCGAATCGCTTATCTTGGGACGGAGGGAGTACACTAAGATGGACTAAACAAGAACGATGCTCATAGTCACAGATATCCTAAAATTTTCAGATGATGAACTTTACGTTTTTGAGGTGATTAATTACTCCCTCCGTCCCATAATAGATGGCACATTTGGGGATTGACACGGAATTTTAGGTGATGTTTTTTTTAGTGTTAGGTGGAGAGAGAAAATAATATATTTATATAAATGTGAGAAAGAGCTTTTTCCATTAAAGGAAATGTAACATCTTTTGTGAGACAAACTAAAAAGGAAAGTGTGACATCTATTATGGGATTAAGAGAGTAATACGCAATAACGTGGTTGTAATACTTTTGTACGAGTGTGGATACCTAATCACATTTGATCATATTATATTTTAACCAAATTTATAGATAACAGTTTGAACCTAGACCGTGTATGGATCTTATAATACTTCCTTCCTTCACGTGACCTAATTAGACATAAATGCTAATACTCCGAAAAACCAAAGTCTGGAAATGGTTGCTAAAGAGTTTCATGCTTAGCTAATGGTTATGCCGCGAATAGGATCCCATTTATTTTCAGCACGAGTTTTAAGAAATATTAAAAAAAGTCGGTAGAAGAAAGTTAGTGGAATATGGATCTCACTTGTATATAGTATTAATTTTAAATAATATGTGAGTGGATTAGGTTAATGGAATGTGTGACCTCTGCATTTATAGTAATTATGACCGGGAATCCTATTCGCGTACGGACCAAAATGTAAAAACGGAACTCATATGCACAGACGGGAGGAGGGAGGGAGTACAACATACTATAGAAAATACTTACAAAAATGGTGAATACTAGTTGAATTTTAGAAATTTGATCAGAGAAGTAAAGTGAGTGGGTTTAGCACTTAGGTCACCTACCGCTAACCACTAACGCAGCTTGTAAAATGGATCTGAATTCTACTAAAAAGAGTTGTCTACTTAAATGGATTCAAGTTTAAAGAGGATAAATGAAGATTCAAGTGTGCGGATTTCATCAAAAGAGGAAGGTGCATACTATTCAGTATTGAGTCTGAGCTGAACTAGGAGCATTAAAAACTTGTTAACGGTCGAACTATATAAGAAGGACCAGACCAATGCCGTCGAAAAATAAAAATTAAGTGCTCTTGTTTTTATTACTCCTTTCTTATTTCTAGAAATTGTGGATGAAATTGAAGTTAATAATGTGACGTCAAAAAAATAGAGCCGCGAATTATTGATTTTTGATGATTGTAGTTTTGCTTGTGATAAAAAAAAAAACAAAACCAACACCTCATCATATCTCACACGTTTAAGTAAGTAACGAGGAAGTTACGCAATACATGTGGCGCTCTTAAACCCTACCAACAACCCATGCCTTCTCTCTTTCCACCACCATCACACTTTCCAAAACGCTCCCCCACGCGCTCACGTTTTCTTCTTTGCCCCCAATTTCGTACGTCTCCGTCTACAAGTGATATTCTCATTTTCTTTTTCATTTTAGTCCACCAGTTCACTTTTATCATAAACAAATGATAGTAATAGAGTCCCACATTCCAATAACTCACCCACTCACATTTTATTTAAAAGTAATATATACAAGTGAGACTAATATTCCATCAACTTTTTTCTACCTACTTTTCTTAACATTTCTTAAAATCCTTGCCTCCAAGAGATGAGACTTCTAATGACGGACGGAGGTACAATGAAATATAATAACAAAACATATAATAATTACAATTATTATTAAGATCTATTACAGGAGGAATACAAAATACTAGTAATAAGTTGATCTTCAATCTTATCGTATACGTGAGTCGTGACTATATGATCATTCGAAAAATATGATACTAATATTGTCTATATTGTACACATTGGGTTTGTATTAGATAATTTAATTGATGTTATGTGTCATATGGCCTTTGAAAATGAAAATGGAACCAAATACCGTGGAATGTTTTTTAGCAGATAGGTTAGTTACAAAATTATCTAATTTATAAATGTAAATATGATATAAGTACTAGTTTTCTTTGAAATGTTTTTAGATAGTTAATATTGTGGTATGCTTTTGCGGGAATTACGATTTGCATGCGACGTGGTTGGTCAAGTTTGTCGCATCATTTTGAGAACAAAACGTTATGTAAAAATTCAGGCGATTGAATCATTGGTGGCAAATGAAATTCCGGGTCATTTATCTATAGAGTAAAAATTCTAAATTAGTGGACAAATTAAGTAAGAAAAAATACCACATAGATGAGTGATGTGTAATTAACTTCTGCTGTCATATGAATATTTCAATCGCCAGACTTTCTTTTGCAGAACATTTAATTATTCTAAAAAGAAAATGATAATCTCTAAATAATAATTATCTAGATATTAAGATATTTTTAAATAAATCCCATAAATGATAAAACAAAATTGAACATTTAGCATATAGTACTATTTTGTAGGTTGCGTTTATATTAGATATGACAATAATTATGCTTTCTTGCATTTTGATATATCTATCATATTTAATCTCTATATATTTATAATACATTTCCATTTTTAATAAAATGAATCTTATTATTTATTGATGATATTTTAACATCTTTTTATCGATCTCGATATCGATTTATATCTCTATCTTATTTTATTTTTCTCTATCTCGATTTATATCTCTCTTATTTTATATTTTTATATCTCTATCTCATTTAATTTTTCTCTATGATCTTGATCTTATTTTATTAATTTAAAAATGTTTACGTTACATTGTAAAATGTTAATTTTCATTTACAAAAGATGATACAATAAAACTGCGCAGTCATATATGAGATCCTACAAAAAAATAAGTTAGTAAATGGAGTATAAAAATTAATAATTAGCATTTAAATGTTATCAATAGCTTATAACTTACTACTATAATTTTATTAAAATATTTTAAAAATAATTCTTAAAGTTTTATGTGTATCACTATACTGAAGCTGTTAGCATCACTATTGAAATTAACTAAGGAATAATAAAATTCGTATGGATCATTATTAATTGTATCCCCAAATTAAACACCAAAGACCCAACTTAAGATGATGAATTACGTCTCAACGGACTAGGTCGGTTAACACAAGGGATTAATTTATGCATTAATGATCATTTATTATTTGCAATTGTTCGCAAGTAAAATAAATGAATACTTCCAATTGTTGTTTATGGAAAAATGAATTATCTTTTAATAGAAAAAGTTAATTACTAATGATTTCGCACCACAGCCTATAGATCACTATCACAATCTACAATCGATGAAATCAAATTAGCAAATTTAATATGGTCCGAATTTTCAACCACAGGTCAAAGGATACACAGTATTAGTAGATATACTCTCATTAAATGACTTTGAAGAAAAGGAATCTTATAATTTAAAGCAGGCAAAATTATTGTAGTAAAAACAAATGGTAGAGAAAAAAAGTCGTATAGATCATAAATTGTCTTAGTGAACCAGATTTTGTCAGAATATTACACAAAAAAAAAAAAAATCATAAATAGAGTTTATAAGAATCGTTAATTACCTTTTTAACAAAAGTATCACTAGTTTTTGACATATTCTCCATTGCGTGGTTTAAGGAAAAAATGATAAAAATAGCATGGTTGTTAAATTACAACGAATAATAGGCGTAAATCCCACTTAACATGGTCATAAAAAACGTAATTGAATTTTACCTTGGAATTAATTTGGGTAAATAATATCGTAAAAGGTATGAAAATTAAATTTTTAGGTATGCACACATAATTTTAAGTATGGTAAATCCTTTATCATAAATTAACTCATGAAATCTACTAGTATAATTATTTCAACATTCATTTACTTATTTGTGGAAAATGAGAGATGCGTGCAATTCACCGACCAACGAGCGCGTATGATATAAGTATAAGTCAGTCGTTAGGAGTTTAGAGTCTTCCCTTTCCTAAAACCTGCAAAATTTCCCCCATTTCTCCAATTTCGCACACACTCCGACGAAATGGCTGAAGCTACGGTGGTTGCCTTGGATATACCGACGGATCCTCCGCCGGAATTCGATGATTTCGTCTCTGGCCTGCAAATTGCGCCTCTAGCCGACGGTGTGTCTGGGGAAAACGATAGAGACGACGCTGTCGTGCTCGAGGATCTCGATTTCAATTTCTCCTTCGATGATCTCGGCCTTCCATCTGCCGAAGATCTCGATCACCTCCTTAATCCCGCGCAGATGCGCCAGTTTCATTCCCAATTCGGAGTGGATCCAAGTTTCGCCCAATTTGAGTCCAATTACGATCAAATGCATTATGTTTTCAAATCGTCGTCGTCGGAGCTGCGCCACATTTCCGGAGATGGGGATGTATCTGGCATTCGGAGCTGCGATGGATCGGGGCTTATGAATTCCGCTTCTCCAGATACAGAGTCGCATCAGATTTCTGGCTATCTCAACATGCCCTCGCCGGAATCGAACGGATCGAATCGCGGCGGCGCTGATAATTGCGATGGTGACGGGAAGGATTTGAATTGCCCCTCGCCGGACTCGCAGGGTTCCGGGAATTTTGAGTCACATGTGTCGGATGATTCAAATAATTGTGTCGTCAGATCGGTAATTTCTTCGCCTAATTCGAGTAATAGTTCGGTTAGAAATAGTGTTGTTGATGAGAAGATTAAGTTAGAGGAGCCGGCTAGTAAGATTAGCAGCATTTCTTTGCTGAAAAGGAAAAAAGAAGGTGAGGATTTGACGCATAGTGACTCAAGGATTAAGTTTAGGAAATCTAACTGTAATGCAGAGAATAACAATAGTAGCAATAGTAACGAGGGGTTGAGTGAGGAGGATGAGAGAAGAAAGGCAAGGTTGTTGAGGAATCGGGAGAGTGCTCAATTGTCTAGACAGAGGAAGAAACATTACGTAGAGGAGTTGGAAGACAAAGTGAGGAGCATGCATTCAACAATTCAAGATCTAAATTCGAAGATTTCGTACTTCATGGCAGAAAATGCTACTCTGAGGCAACAAATGGGTGGTGGCAGCGGCACCACCGCTCCCCCTGCTGTTGCTGCGCCTCCCCCTATGGCGGCTCCTCCTCCTGGGATGTACACACATCCAGCCATGATGTACCCATGGATGCCATATCCTCAACCTTATATGATGAAGTCGCAGGGCTCTCAAGTGCCCTTGGTACCAATCCCTAGGTTGAAACCGCAGCAGCCAGTGCAGGGATCAAAGACGAGCAAGAGGACGGAAAGCAAGAAGAACGATGGGCCTAAGACCAAGAAGGTTGCTGGTGTTAGTTTTCTTGGTTTGCTGTTTTTCATAATGTTGTTCGGAGGCTTGGCTCCAATGATTAATGTTCGATATGGAGGGGCTAGGGAAGCATTCGCCGGAGGAGAAAGTTATAAGGCAGGTGGGTTTAGTGAGAAACATAGTGGGAGAGTGTTGATGGTAAATGGTACTGAGTTTGATGAGAAAGATGGTGGTAGAAGAGAGTATAGTAGTAATAGTAGTGTACATTATGGTCAAAGAGGTCAGGGGAGTCCAGGGGATCCAAGTGCAGATGAATCTGTTCGCTTGAGAAATGGAAGTGAACCTCTTGCAGCATCGTTGTATGTTCCCAGGAACGATAAGCTTGTCAAGATTGACGGGAACTTAATCATCCATTCCATTTTGGCAAGTGAAAAAGCTATGGCATCTAACCAGCATGGAAGTGGTGAGACTGGTCTGGCAGTTCCAGATTTAGCTCCTGCAATTCCTGGTCAGGATGTTGGAAGAAATGGTGCTAGACATCCCCTTTTAAGAGCTCTTGGTGCGGCCGATCAGGATGGTACAAAGTCAACAGCAGCTGATGGCAGGCTTCAGCAGTGGTTCCGTGAAGGCCTGGCCGGTAATTATGACTCTTTATATGTGACTTTTTCAAAACTAATTTATGTTGTTGCTAAAATTGTCAAGAGCAGAATATTGTTGCAATCTTTCCTATTTATTGAATCTTGATGGTTGCCTGAATCTTTGAACAACTTCACTAATTTATGTTGTTGCTAAAATTGTCAAGAGCAAAATATAGTTGCAATCTTTCCCTTTTTATTTGAATTTTGATGGTTGCCTGAATTTTTGAACAACTTCCCAGCTCATGTTGTAGAACTACTTTTGTAGGTCCTATTGGACAATAGTTGTGTTCACAATATGGTTTGCATATGCTATTGTTCATGTCCATCCTGGTTTCTGTGCAAGACGGCAAGACCTTTGACTTTGTATTTGTAAAAAACTAAATGCTCTTTTGCATGTTTTTTTCATGTTCTCCTATATGTATGCTGTCTTGATTGCAAATCATTGCTTTTATCCTCTATGTTCTTCAATACTCCGTATTTGAAAACTTGAATCGCAAGTAAAGATATGACCATGCATTTTGAGGAACTTCTTAGTGAACTTACTCGTGAGCTCATGCTAATTGTCGTTATCCAGAAAGCATAATACTGTCCTTTGTTACTGTCCTTAGGGCCGATGTTGAATGCTGGTATGTGCACAGAAGTATTCCAGTTTGATGTGTCCGCTTCTTCTGCATCTGGAGCCATAGTACCAGCAAGTACTTCAAGAAACATATCTGAAGCAGAGAGCAAGAATTCCACGCACCCAAGCAAGGCAAGAAACAGGAGGATCCTCCATCCAATCCCATTTCACAACATCTCTGGACAACATACATCAGAGAAAGAGGACTTGAACATAAAGAAAAACTCATCTTCAATGGTGGTCTCTGTGCTCTTTGATCCGAGAGAGGTATCCGATGCTGAGGTGGATGGCGTGATGGGGACGAAGTCCCTGTCACGAATCTTTGTTGTTGTACTAATGGACAGCGTCAGGTACGTCACTTACTCATGCATGCTTCCGTTCAAGGCTGCCCCTCATCTTGTAACTGCGTGAAAAATACGAGGATATCACCAGTTTTGTAGATAGTGTAAGGCGCAACCTTGGTTAGAGAGAAGATCACTATATAACTTTGTTAACTGCTTATGTAAGTGGAACTTTGGAGATTGAGAAGAGGTAGACTGATGTTTGGTGATGTACCATGGATCTTATACTAATATACGTGCAAGTTCCTTTTAATTTGATGGTGTCTGTCATCTCTTGTTACCTTCTCTTAATTTTTTTCATATTTGGGCTTATAATAATTAGCATTTGTCCAGAAATGTTAAATATGGAAATGGAAGAACAAACTTGTTAATTTATTGAGTCGGTGACCATGATATGAATCGCCCTTGTTTTCTCCCTTAATTTCTGCACATCATGACTTATACTCCAATTCATAGTCAAGTTTTAGGAGGAGATTTTTTTTTTCTGTGGAGAAAGAAGAGTCAATGTATGTTGAAAATCAGCCCCACAGATTTTGGCGGAAAGAAGAAGATGGAAGTGGTGGGGATAGAGATGACTATCTGTGAGCACAGACACGTTTCATTTTTTAGTTTATGCGGTGATGATTAGGAGAAGGCAGTTTTGTTGTTATGCAGTTATGAGTCTTGAAACAGATCAATTCCTATTCAATCAGTAGACGCATTTTACGTAAGCCAAGATGTCACAAAATTAGCACCTTCTTCCTCAAAATTACTATATCGCCCCTGCTTTTTATACCACCCTAGACAGGCAAAGAGATTAGTAGATTGCAATTGCATTGAATCGAAACATGAACTGCATCAAGAAAATGCTTTCCCAAAATATGAACATCGGAAGCTTGTAATTTCAAATTCCAATCATAGTAATATACTCCCTCTGTCCCACCACTCCTTTCTAGGCACGATTTTAAAAAGTGTTTGTAATAAAGAGGAAATAGAGTACTCTTTCCGTCCCGCTTTAGCAGTCTCATTGACTTTTCCGACCTCTTTTTATAAAAATAATAAAAAATAGTTAAAGTGGAGAAATGATAAAGTAAGAGAGACAATAATGTAGATAAGACTATTCTCTATATTATTCTCTCTCTTAATTTACCATCTCTCGTCTTTAACTATTTTTTATCATTTTTACAAAAGAGGATAGAAAAGTCAATGTGACTGCTAAAGCGGGACGGAGGGAGTATAAAAGAACTTTTGCAAAAAAAATTACTGTACTACATCAATTTAGTTGTTATGAACCCTAAAATGAATAAAGTTGATATGGACTCAGAGTTAAGAGTTTCCCTAGACGAGCTCTGGATTTAACTTATTTGGTATTGAATATCTATCTTGAGTCTTAAGAGCATGAATAACGCATAGGGGCCGGGCCGCAACTCGCGAGTCCCGGGCCGTGTTCAGCGTTGGATGGTGTTGCGGCTCGGCCCGGGCCGGTCCCGAGGACGCAGTTGCGTCCCGGGGCCTCTCCCTCCGTCACGTCCCGGCCGGCGTTATCCATGCCCGGGCCGCATCGGTTGCGGCCCGTCCCGGCGTTAATTGTGTTCGGGCCGGGCCGCAAGTCCCCACCGAATTTCTTTTTTTTTTTTTTTTTTTTTTTTGGTTTTCTATTTATACACTATATTTGCTCATTTTTTGTAACTCTTTCACACAAACTCTCACTTCTCTCTCAATCCTCTAGCATTTCAAGACTTCTTGAGTTCTATGGATTGGTTTAACAGCGACCAACGCCAAATGGACGATTTCGTGAACTCCCAGAACTGGCAAGTGCCACCGACACCCGATCCAGATGCAACACCTAGTCCCGGGCTGCCTACCAATGTAGACATGGAATCGCCGGTTAGCACTGATGAGTACGATATCAGCGATATGGAGCCAGCTCCACGGAGGGGCAAGGGCAAGGTTGCCGATGAGGATGGGCCGAAGAAGTACAGTCCGCAGGAGACAATGTGGCTGGCCAAGAACTACGTCGACGTTTCCGAGGACGCTGTGATCGGCAACCAGCAAAGCGGCAAAGCGTTCTGGCAGCGGATTGCGGATAAGTACAACGCTGGTCGACCCGAAGGCTCGTTCGAGCGTACCTACGTGAAGCTACGCAAGCATTGGGGTCGGGTGCAGAAGGAGATTAACAAGTGGAATGGCAAGTGGACTAACGTAGTCCGGATGTGGCCGAGCGGGCACAACGAGATGGACCTTGTGGACAAGGCCAAGGCAGATTTCTTCGCTGACGGGAAGAAGCACTTCAACTAATTCGACGTTTGGAAGCTTGTCGAAAAGAGCCTGAAGTACACTGGTGGGGCTGAAGCGGCGGCGAAGAGAACCAAAGTCGCCGCCGGACACTACACTTCAAGCGAAGGAGGTCCGCCAATCGACCTCAACGTGACAGACGATGACTTCTTCCTCTCATCTCCTGGTACTGAAAGCCGTCCGATGGGCACAAAGGCGGCAAAGAGGAAAGCAAAGGGGAAGGCAACTGCGAGCTACTCCGCTATGCCGCCGCCGCCACCCAATCCTTCCTTGGACAAGATATCAGACTTTATGTCAGATATGAGTATTACGTTGCGTATGGGCCAGCTGACGGAGTTGACATCGAGGGATACCTCGAGAATGTCGGAGTACGAGCTCGAATTGCACCGTGAGATGATCGAATACCTTCGCGCACAAATGAAGAAAAAGTAGTTCATTTTTCTAGGATTTGTAATTTTCTTGTTTCTAGGTTTGGTAATTTTCTTTCTCTAGGATTGGTAAATTTTTTTTTCTAGGATTTGTAATTTTCTTTTCTTATTTTCCGACTGAACAATAAATTTTCCTGGTTTTAATTGTTCAACGTATTCTATTTTACGATTAAAATATGTTGTGAATAGTGCAGATGAATAGTTGTGGCCTGAGTTGTGGCCCGAGTTGTGGCCTGCGGTATTAATGGAGTTGTGGCCTGGAACCCCTAATTTGAGGGAATGATGACGTAGAGGGGACTTGCGGCCCAAATCCGGGCCAGGGTTCTTCATGCTCTAAGAAATCAGTCAGTTTTTGGACTGTAAAATAAGCACGTGGTAGTAATTATTCCCTCCGTCCCACCACATGAGTCACATTTTATCTTTTGCGATCCGTCCTACAAAATGAGTTACAGTATATTTCATTTTCACCACAAATGGTAAGTAGGTTCTACATTCTATTAACTCATTTTACTCGCATTCTATTATAAAACTAATAAAAAAATAGATCACATATTCCACTAACTTTTTTAATCCATTATTGTTTTCGTTTTTTAAAATTCGTGCCTATACTAAATATGAATCCTATTGTAGAACGGAGGAATTATTAGTTATAACTTATAAGATCGAGGTAACAGTATGAACTATAGTAGCTATCCATTGGAAATTTAATTAAAAAATTCACCGTGAATTAATGAGCTATTGATAGACACAATCCTACCTATTCATTATTGCAATCATGAAAAAAGCTGTGAGCTCGATCTGGAAAAGCAAACGTCACCACCTTATGTTTGTCACTACATTTGTAGAAGTATTCATATAAAGACAAGCTTGGCATGAGAGTACACCTAGTATTTTATTAGAGGTAGGCTTATCACATGCCCACCACTTCTGTCCCTACCAATCACTACTTTCTGTTCACATGTAATTCTTCCAAAATATGCCCACATTCTGGTTATAAATACTTCTCACCGTTTGTAGGCTTAAGCTCATAGTTGTTGGAGATGGAGAAGTTTGAGGTGGAGAAGCACAAAAATGAAGACAGCCCAGATTTCAATGGCAAGAAGAAGAAGCAGCTCGGAGGCATTAGGACAATGCCATTCATCCTAGGTGAGATTGCTTTGTGTAATTAACACTACTACTTAATAGGAATGTTAGTTTTTCAATCAAAAGGGTGGTCTTTGCTAGTAATATATCTTCACAAATTTACTAGTAGTAATAACAAGTTGATAGATGCAAAAGAAAGTAACAAAATGCATCTTGTGTTGGTACAGCAAATGAAATATGTGACAAATTTGCTGCTGCTGGCTTTCATGCCAATATGATCACTTACCTAACTCAGGTGCTCAACCTGCCTCTTGTCAAGGCTTCCAACACCCTCACCAATTTCAGCGGCACGTCGAGCTTCACGCCCCTCGTGGGCGCTTTCATAGCCGACTCCTTCGCAGGCCGCTTTTGGACCATCATCGTCGGCTCCATCATCTACTTGCTGGTCTGCTCTGCCTTCAATCAATCACAAAAAAGCATACTATTCTGATTCAAAACTAACCCTTTTTTTGTGTGTGTGTGATAGGGAATGGTTGCAATTACAGTATCAGCAGTGATGCCTCAGCTCAGACCACCACCATGTCCAAGCCAGGAGAATTGCCAGGAAGCCTCAAGCAAACAGCTCTCGATCCTCTACCTCGCGCTACTCCTAACATCGCTAGGGACGGGTGGCATTAGGCCGTGTGTGATGACATTTGCAGCAGATCAGCTGGAGATGAGCAAAGAGAAAACAGAGTCTAGAAGCTGGAACTTCTTCAACTGGTACTATTTCTGCATGGCAACGGCCTCTCTGCTCGCTGCAACAGTCGTCGTCTACATCCAAGAACACGTCAGCTGGGGCTGGGGGCTCGGAATCCCAACAGCAGCAATGGCAATATCCCTCATAGCATTCCTATTAGGCTCCTCAATGTACAGGAAAATCAAGCCAGGAGGGAGCCCCTATGTCCGAGTGGTACAAGTCATCACAGCAGCCATCAAGAAACGACGCGTCCCTGTCCCTCCCCCAACCACCCTCTACGAGAACAGACACCTCGACGCTCCCATCTCCACCGATGGGAGGCTCCTCCACTCCAATCAACTCAAGTAAGACCTCAAACACTCAAGTTTTTTCCACAATGTGTGATTGTTATATTAACTAACACATTTGATCATTCCGAAGATGGCTAGATCGCGCGGCCGTAGTGGTGGGATCAGAATCAGAATCAACATCAAAACCAAACCTATGGAGGCTAGCAACAGTCCACAGAGTTGAAGAGGTGAAAAGCATGATCAGGCTCCTCCCAATCTGGGGTGCAGGGATACTACACGTGGCCTCGCATTCCCATCTTGGAAGCTTCACAATCGTGCAAGCTCGAAGCATGAACCGCCATCTGTCACCCTCATTCGAAATCCCACCAGCAAGCATGTCCATCTTCAGCACCCTCACAGTCCTCTCCTGCCTCCCCCTCTACGAGCGCCTCTTTGTGCCCCTGGCCCGACGTTTCACAGCCAACCCCACCGGCCTAACCTGCCTGCAGCGGATGGGGGTGGGCTTCGGGATCAACATCCTCGCCACCATCGTCTCTGCACTGATAGAAATGAAGAGAAAAGCAGCAGCAGCAGATCACAACCTCTTAGACAAACCAACTGCAATAATCCCCATCACAGTTTTCTGGCTAGTCCCGCAGTATTGCCTGCACGGATTGGCCGAGGTGTTCATGTCCGTTGCCCACATGGAGTTTCTCTACGACCAGTCACCCGAGAGCATGAGGAGCTCTGCAGCAGCCCTGTTTTGGATCGCCATCGCGATCGGGAGCTACACGGGCACCCTCATGGTGTCGCTGGTGCACAAATACACCGCGGAATCGGGGAACTGGCTGCCTGATAGGAATCTCAACCGTGGGAAGCTAGACTACTATTACTGGCTTGCCACCGGAATTCAAGTCATAAACATCATATACTTTGTAACATGTGCTTACTTCTATAAGTATAAACCCTTGCAACAGCTCACTGATGAAGGGCAACAACTAGATGTTGAATCTGCTGATGATAACAAGCCATTCCCAACTCCAACTCCTCCTAGCCATGTTTAACAATGCATATTCATCCCAATTGATACAAATAAATACAAAATTGTCTTGTGATTTGATGTAGATGGTGTAATGGAACTCATGAGTCGACCCAATATTGTTATATTCGAATCAATTTATGATTATATATATACAGAAATACAAGTAGTATGGCTAATTATTTTGTATTTCAAACTAAACAATGCATAAGAATTGCTGATAATTAAGGAAGTCTGTGGTTAATCTTGGCTTGCAATCCGCCATTCATCTTGAGCGTCAAAGAGAGCAAATACTGAGGGGAACAAGTCCCCTTCTCCAACAACACTCTTATTTGAAACCTCTCCAAAACAGAAGCAGCAATGGATTTCATCTGAATGTAGGCCAATTCTCTGCCGAGGCATATTCTCGGGCCCCCGTGAAACACCGGGTACTTAAACGGGCTTTCCTGCTTGCAAACTCCGTTTTCCATCCACCGCTCCGGCCGATACTCCAAACAATCCTTCCCCCAAATGCTCTCCATTCTCCCCATCGCATAAGCCGAATACGACATGAACCAATCCTTCCCGATCAACGTCCCGTCCGGCAATACGTCCTCGTTTTTGCAGTTCCTCGTGTCGATCGGCACCGGCGGGTACAGCCTCATCGACTCCGATATCGCCGCCTGCAGATAATGCATCCGCCGCAGCTCCTCGTAGCTGTACACGTCTCCGATCGATTTCCCGCTCTCGCGGCGGATGCTCTCCAATTCGTTCAGAATCTTCGCCTCCACGTCTGGCCGCGACGACAGCAGCCAGAAGAGCCATGACAGAGCCGCTGAAGTCGTGTCGCGGCCGGCGAGGATGAAGCTTATCACGACGTCTCGCAGAAACTCGCCGGAGATGTTGTCGCTCTTGTCTATGAATCTCGATAGCAGGTCTTCGTCTTCGATTTTCTCCTCGTTTCTCTTTTTAATCCTCGCTTCGATTATTTGATCGGCGAATTCGTGCACTGTTGCGATTGCTTCTCGCAGCTTCTTCTCCGATCCGAGATTGAGGAATTTTTTGATTAGGTAGGATCGCGGCACGGCGTAGAGGAATCTGCCGGAGCTGAGATTCGCGGCGGTCTCGAACGCGCGCATGAATTCGGCGCCGGCGGTGGCGTCTCCGCCGAGGCAGGCGGGATCGGTGTTGAAGGCGAGCTTGCAGACGTTATCGAAGGCGAATCGCTCGAGAACGTCTTGCAAATCTATCGTCGCGTTAGTTTCGGCGGCGGATTTGAGGATTGGAATGAGGCGATTGTGGAGCTCGGCGGCGACGTTGTCCATGGCGAAGTTGCGGAGGGATTTGGTGTTGAATTCGTAGCTGGCGGTCTTGCGCTGCATTATCCAGAGGTGGTCGTCGGCGTTGAAGATGCCGGCGCCGAGGAAGTCCTGGAGGAGGGAGATGAAGCGGGGGCCTTTTGGATAGTTGTCGAAGTTGGTTCTGAGCATGTGCTCGACGATTTGGGGGTTGGCGGTGATGACGCCGTGGACCTTGCCAGGGCGGCGGAAGACGGAGGTGTTGGTGGGGCAGCGGGCTAGGGTTTCGGCGTTCCAGTCGTAGAAGCGGTGGCGGTTGAGGATGAAATCCGGGAGGGTTCCGACGAGGGGGTAGAGCTTGTAGCCGTGAGGGGCGGTTTTGTTGGATTTGCGACGGAGGAAGAGGTGGAGAGAAAGGAGAGAGAGGAGAAGGATGGGTAGAAGAGAGATGATCGCCATTGTTGGTTTTTAGTTGCAGAGTTTTTGGGTAAGATAGAGAGGGTTTAGGGATATAGTGGTGTTGGTTGGATGTGGTATAATTTCAAAATAAATAAATTATCTTCATCTCATTATTTCCCTAATCTATTTTTGCAAAGTTTTAAATTTGTGTATATTTGATTTGGAGTAAAAGTCAAATAAAATAATTGAGTAAAGTCAGGCTAGATTTTTTAGATCAAGGTTTGTGATTTTGTGAACCAATTAATTTTATTAAATTTCCTATTTAAAATATTCATTGCATATAATAAATGTATATTAATTAGATAAATGAATATGGTCATTTGGATATTTCTTAAAATAAAGCACATTGAATATTTGATTACATGCATTTGACGTAATAAGAAAATTAAATGTGTAATAAATACTACTACCTCCGTCCACGAAAATTTATTCCATTTTTTCATTTCCGTACGTCCCCCAAAATTTGTCCCATTTCACTTTTACCATTTTTGGTAGTGGACTCCATATTCCATTAACTCATTCCTACTAACAATTTATTACTCCCTCCGTCCGCGAATAGGAGTCCCAATTGAGTTGGGTGTGAGTTTTAAGAAAAGTTTGAGTGTAATAATTTAAGTGTGTGATAGTGGAATGTGGGACCCATTTATATTATTATTTGCAATCAAAGTGGATTAAAATTAATTGCAGCTTCTAAATTAAGGGAAAAGTGGGGTCATTTTTTATACTCCCAAGATAAAATGTCTAACCGGAACTCCTAATGGCGGACGGATGAAAATGGCCAACCGGGGCTCCTATTCGCGGACGGAGAGAGAATAAAACTAATACTTTAAAAGTAGATCCCACAATCCACTAACTTTTTCAACTCATTTTCCATTACATTTCTTAAAACTCGTGTCCGGTCAAACCGGGACGAATTTTCGTGGACGGAGGTAATATGATTTAAAATAAGAAATTTTGTGAGAGAAATTGTAAAAGAATTAATTCTAAATAAGGTTATCGGTCTCTAAAATTACTATAGACTTTGGCTTCATTTGATATTTTCCATGAACTTAAAAATTGGTCGGAAAAATCAAGAACTTAGAACACATGCAATGGGCAAGCAAAAATGGTTCGGTCTCGTCTAGCCAAGATGAGACGGTGGCGAAACCCCATTGCGGGTGGCTCATTGCACGAAGGTTCTCAGTGTGGCGGTGTGGGGAGGTGGGGAGCGAGACTGCGCACCACCCCCACGTGGTGCGCTGCTACTAGGGGGTAATGCCCATTCGCGGCCCTGCGAGGGTGTGACGTTATCAGCGGCGGATCCAGGTGGGGTCGAGCGGGGTCAGCCGACCCCACCATCGGACACGGAGTGTCGCCGGAAAGTTCATTTCATCAGGCTCCGACCCTACGGCGTTTGCGTCCCGTCCCCGCCTCACGCAGTGTGAGATGAGACTGAGCAGAGATAAAAGAAGGAAGTGAGCAAGAGAGAGTCCGGAATCTCCCATCATATCACGGCAGGGGAGGCGCTATCGAGAATGAAGAAGGAAAGAAGGAAAGGAAGTACAATGCATCAAAAAAGATACTCGATGCCTGCACAATTTGTGAAAGATTAAATATCTTAGCTTATAATTGTAAAATGGGTTTTGAGTTTTATTTTCTCTATTTATTTGTATTAATTCTCATAAGTCCATTAAAAACATATTCTATTCTAATAATTTTCATTAGTGTTAAATGGAGTATATTTTTTTATAGATCAATAAATAAACTTATCTAAAATAAACAACATCTACATAGGAAATATTTCATAATTTCTTCAAATTTTAGTTTTATAATTTAAATTTCCAACCTTATCATTCATATATATTCCAATAGTATTTTTTATTTTTAAAAATTTGGGATGCTACAGAAAAGGTATACTCTTTTAGTCTCACCATAAGGGTTGTGTATTTCTTTTTGGGACGTCCTAATAAATTCAAGTCACTTTTTTAGTAAAATATAACACAATTACTCTATCGTACTTTATTATCTATTTGTTTTTTGTTTCATCACATATTTTATTTTTTCTCCATTTAACTCTCTATATATCATTTTACTTTAATTCCATTAAAAAAAACGTTTCACTTATAGCGGGACGAAGGAAGTATGATGTTTTTAGAATATCAATACTCATATAAATTATTTAAATTGAAATATATATTTATAAAAAAATTAATTGAAAATAATTATTTTAATTATTTATTATCTAATTCGACCCCACGATATTTAGTTTCTGGATACCATTGCAAACTATTAATTAGAAAATATAAAAAATTTGTGTGAGAAATTATAAAGAATTAAAATTCTAAGTAAGGCGGCCTAGAATCATAGACTTTTTGTATTTTCCATATACTCCCTATATCCAAGGTAGTTGATGCACTTTTTTTGGGCATGAGATTTAAGATATGTGGAGTAGAATTTAGAGTAGAGAGTGTAAAGTAAGAGATGAGAATGAGAGAAATATAGTATGAGAGAGGATTAAGTTTTTGCCAAAAAAAAAATGACCCAACTATCTTGTAACAATCCAAAAAGGAATACGACTCAACTATGTTAGAACGGATGGAGCGTATAAAATTTGATCAGAAAGAATCATGAACTTATTGCTTGTAGTGAATTTCCCATTAATAGGGTAAAAGCATCGTGGAAAATTCACTGCAAAACATTAAGTTTATAATTTATGCAACAAATTTTAAAGTTTTTGGAAAGTACTAAATTTCAGTTAAAGTTTGTGATTTTAAAGACTAAGTATCCATAACTAACTAATTTGATATAAGAACTACAATTTGGTAAGTATTTATTAAAAAAACCTATTGATGTTAAGTTCTTGTAGCAATAAGGTGATGCGGTCACCCTGGCCGTCCCCACACCCCGGCCTGACAGTTTGTGAGAGGGTTCAATCAGGGTACACAGCAGCCCGTTAGAGAGGAGGCCTTCAACCCACTGTCCTGACAGGAGCCCATCTCCCAAGGCCTCACACTTGTGCCTGAGAGATGGAAGCTCCCACACGCCAGTAGTGGGATTCGAACCTAGCTCCTTGTAGCAATATCTGCTCCCCCAGAACCAACTGCGCTAAGCCCCTGCGGGCACTATTGATGTTAAGTTCTAACAATATTGAATGCAGTGTAGTTAATATGATATGAGTATACAAATTTGATTTATTATCAGTATTCAAGATAGAATCTGCATAGAAGGTAATTTTATTTTTTTTATATCTAAAATTATACATCTACACATAGGGATGTGTTATATATATAGCTAACAAACCCTTAAATTATTGATCATTAAATTTCTTAATTCCTATGGATTGGATGGATGTGATTTAAATTACCCGAGCTACATTATTTTACTCATAATATACACTATATAGGTAGAATTGTAAAAACGGTACTTATTATATTGAATCTGTTTTAAAACACTAGGTCAAATAATTCCACAGGATATTATGAGAGACGATGCACATACTACTCTCTCTCTCTCATTCCACTCTCTTTCATCTCTCACATCTCCCTCACTTGTAATGACCTGAATACACTATACATGTATATATACTATAGAACAATCAATTTATTTTTCTATATATGTATGTATAGAGTAGTGATATAGGGCAAGTACTCCTTAAGTATATAACTAGAGAACAAATTTCAACCACAAGATTAAGAAATCAAGGGCTGAAATTCAGCTTAGGATTTCAAAATTGATATAGAAAATTACTTCACTATACACAAGAATTGGTTCACTATAAGTAGGCAGGGGTAAAATAGTCATTTAACAAACAAAGCTGGGTAAAACATGAATTTCTCTCATTTAGATAATTTTTCTTCAGCCCGTCATCTCTTCTACTCAAATTCTCCATCGATTCTCCTCTTTCGCTCGAATTCTTCATCGATTCTCTACCGGTTTTCCTTTTCTGCTCGAATTCTCTACCAATTCTCACTCATAAACAATGATTCTCTACCGTCGTCGTCGCCTTCTTCAGCGGGCCTAAAATTCATTTGATTCACTCCGTCGTCACTTCCATTGGTTGCTCATTCTGTCGTCGCCTCCTCGGGTTGCTCATTTTGTCGCCGCCTTCGATTCAACATACCTAATGCCTTCAATTCATAAACGTAAGTTCGTCCGCTCATCTATTCAAGGAACGATTCATTTAACCGATTTTCTTTGCATTTCACTTTAACGATGGAGTCATGTTATGCTTATAGTGATGTAGTTAGTTAACAATGGAGTCGCACTATGACTATTCATTTCAGTTTACAATGAACTAGAATGTAGAAATGTAAGTTTACTCTTTTGACATATGAGTAAAGTATATTAACTCTACATAGAATCATATTATGATTATAGTGATGTATATAATACTTATAGTGAACTATACTATTGTGCTTACAGTGATTGTACGGTTTTGGTCTTACACTCACTATTTTGCCTTTGAGTGAAGTAATTTATGGTTGTAGTGATGTATATGTTGTTTACCGTGATGTATATGCAATTTATCGTGAAGTATACGATGCTTAGAGTGAAGTATTCCATGCCTAGAGTGAAGTGTTTGTGATCCATGCTTAGAGTGCACTATTTTATCATTTCAGTGAAGTAAAACGTGTTTAGAGTGAAGTATTCCATGCTTAGAGTGAAGTGTTTATGATCCATGTTTATAATGCACTATTTTTTCATCTCAGTGAAGTAAAATGTGCTTAGATTGAAGTATTCCATGGTTAGAGTGAAGTGTTTGTGATGCATGCTTAGAGTACACTGTTTTTTCATTTCATTGAAGCAAAACGTGCTTAGAGTGAAGTATTCCATGGTTAGAGTGAAATGTTGTGATCCATGCTTATAATACACTATTTTTTCATCTAAATGAAGTAAAATGTGCTTAGAGTGAAGTATTCCATAGTTAGAGTGAAGTGTTTATGATCCATTCTTATAGTGCACTGCTTTTCATTTCAGTGAAGTAAAACGTGCTTAGAGTGCAGTATTCCGTGCTTAGAGTGAAGTGTTTGTGATGCATGCTTATAGTGCACTATTTTATCATTTCAGTGAAGTAAAATGTGCTTATAGTGAAGTATTCTATGCAGAGAGTGAAGTGTTTGTGATCCATGCTTATAGTGCACTATTTTATAATTTCAGTGAATTAAAACGTGCTTAGAGTGAAGTATTCCGTGCTTAGAGTGAAGTGTTTGTGATGCATGCTTATAGTGCACTATTTTATCATTTCAGTGAAGTAAAATGTGCTTATAGTGAAGTATTCCATGCATAGAGTGAAGTGTTTGTGATCCATGCTTATAGTGCACTATTTTATCATTTCAGTAAAGTAAAACGTGTTTAGAGTGAAGTATTTCATGCATAGAGTGAAGTGTTTGTGATCCATTCTTATAGTGCACGGTTTTTTCATCTCAGTGAAGTAAAATGTGTTTAGAGTGAAGTATTCCATGCTTAGAGTAAAATTTTTATGATCCATGCTTATAATGCACTATTCTTTCATCTCAGTGAAGTAAAATGTGCTTAGATTGAAGTATTCCATGGTTAGAGTGAAGTGTTTGTGATGCATGCTTAGAGTGCACCCTTTTTTCATTTTATTGAAGTAAAACGTGCTTAGAATGAATTATTCCATGGTTAGAGTGAAATGTTTGTGATCCATGCTTATAAAACACTATTTTTTCATCTCAATGAAGTAAAATGTGCTTAGAGTGAAGTATTTCATAGTTAGAGTGAAGTGTTTATGATCCATTCTTATAGTGCACTGCTTTTCATTTCATGAAGTAAAACGTGCTTAGAGTAAAGTATTCCGTGCTTAGAGTGAAGTGTTTGTGATGCATGCTTATAGTGCACTATTTTATCATTTCAGTGAAGTAAAATGTGCTTGTAGTGAAGTATTCCATGCATAGAGTGAAGTGTTTGTGATCCATGTTTATAGTGCACTATTTTATCATTTCAGTGAAGTAAAACTTGCTTAGAGTGAAGTATTCTATGCATAGAGTGAAGTGTTTGTGATTCATTCTTATAGTGCACCGCTTTTCATTTCAGTGAAGTAAAACATGCTTAGAGTGAAGTGTTTGTGATCCATGCTTATAGTGCACTATTTTATCATTTCAATGAAGTAAAACGTGCGTAGAGTGAAGTATTTTATGCTTAGAGTGAAGTGTTTGTGATCTATGCTTATAGTGCACTATTTTATCATTATAGTGAAGTAAAATGTGCATAGAGTGAAGTATTCCATGCATAAATTGAAGTGTTTTGTGATCCATTTCAGTGAAGTAAAATGCTAAGAGTGTATAGACCTTAGAGTGAAGTATATGATGACTGTTACTATGGTGAGCGGGAACAAGATTGGAAATGTATTGGCTAAAAGAAGCAGCAAGGGAATACTCCAAAGTCTAAGAGCAAAGTATTGCAGAGCGTTAATGTTGTCGGAAACAAACCATGAATCATTGAATAACTTGGCAACAACATCAAAGCATTATCAAGAATGTAGCAACAACATGGAGATAGATGTGGAAAAATGATTGTAAGCTTCAAGCGTTCATGACAATTTGTATGAAACTGATATAGTTCATAATATTTGTCATTTAGTTCAATATAAAGCTCATTCGTTTCAATTAAATTCAATATTATGTTGACTATTTACTTTACTGCAGAGCATATTTGCTTCACTATATAGCAGTTTTACATCATTGTACACAAGAGTTACTACACTATATAATATTTCAACTTCACTATAAGTATATGTTCACAATAAATGAACCAAAACATGTAATTGAAATAAAAATCACTGAAAAGTGTACTAAAAATGAGTCATAAGTGCTCTACAAAGCGAACTATTTTTATCCAAATCCTCACTGCCTCTGTTTTGCCTTCTCATTCCCCTTTTTGCAATTCCTCGAATCATGGTGTCCAATCTCAAGACAGTTTCCACATTTTTGACCTGGTTTCATTGATAACTTCATTGTTAACTCCTTCAATTTCTTCCTACTTACACTTCCCTTTGTACTGAGAAGGAGGATGAACTTCAATAAAGTTCGAAACTTGTGAGCCATATTAAAATCACTATAAAGCATACGAAATATACTTCAATTTATGCTCAATATACTTCACTATATGAACAATATGCTTCACTGAAATGAAAAAAACAATATACTATAAAGCATGCTCAATATACATCACTGTAAGCATATACTAAGTTCACTACATGCTCAATATAATTCACTGAAATAATAAAAACAGTACACTATAAGACATGCTCAATATACTTCACTGTAAGCATATTGTAGTTCACTGAATGCTCAATATACTTCACTGAAATGAAAAAACAATACACTATAAGCATGCAGAAATATACATCACTGTAAACAAATACTAGTTCACTAAATGCGCAATATACATCACTATATGCTCAATATTCTTCACTGAATTGAAAAAAAGAGTACATCATACTCAATACACTTCACTGTAAGCATATTGTAGTTCACTAAATGCTCAATATACTTCACTGTAAGCATATAATAGTTCACTATATGCACAATATACTTCACTAAAATGAAAAACAGTAAATTAAACAATATTGTTTACTGAAATATCAAATATCAGTATAAACATCATATTTACTTCACTACAAACAATATTTACTTCAGTATAAAGTATATTTAATACACGATAGAGCATATTTACTCACTATAAAACATATTTAGTACACTACAACACATATTGAGCATATTTACTTCACTGTTCGTCGCATATACTTCACTCTAGCGTCTTTTCACATCATCACAATCTAATCATGCTGAGCAACAATATTTAATTGATAATAATTGATAATTACCTTTAGATCCAGTTTCTCATTCCTCTCAAGATGAATCAAAATCGAAATAATCTTCCAACGAATGTATCGGAATTGAATCCATGTGATAAGGAATCCAGACGTTGCAATTTGACGGGGAAGCGACGTTGCAATCAAACGTGAACGAATTTGGATGAATTTGGTTCAGAAATCGCACAACACAATTCACGTCGATTCTGTGAACAAATTTGGTTGAATTTGGAAGAAATCGGCGCTTGAATTAAGAAGAAATCAGCGCTTGAATTTTGGAAGAAATCGGCGCTTGAATTCAGAAGAAATCGGCGCTTGAATTTTGGAAGAAATATGCGCTTGAATTCAGAAGAAATCGGCGCTTGAATTTTGGAAGAAATTGCAATTTGAATTTGGGAGAAATCACGTTGAGTTTGAGATATTGAATTCATGTTGATATACTAATTCCAAAAATGCCCTTAGGCTATTATTTTTAACAAAAATCTGGAAATTTGTTTAACCTACAAGATTAAATTGGAGTAACAAGATGTATGGTTGAGATTTATTCTCTAGTTATACGCTTAAAATTAGTTAGACCTTGATCACTCCTCTCTATGTATATATACTATAGAACAATCAATTTATTTTTCTATATATGTATGTATATATACTATAGAACAATCAATTTATTTTTCAAACTTTATGAATAAAATATTCTATAGATCTACAAATATAAATTTGTACAGTAGTAGATTATAAATTTTTCAAACTTTATGAATAAAATATTCTATAGATCTACAAATATAAATTTGTACAGTAGTAGATTTTAAACTTATGGAAGTTAAGGTCATATTCTTCGCACATTACGTAGTCAAATTGATCAAAAGGAAAAGGTGCCCATGTAAAATATGGAAATTGACATGACTTCTGATCAGGGTAATTGTATCTAATTTGGATACTGGATACACATATAAACTAGACTTCCGTGACAATATAAGAGCATGTGTATAAAGAGCATGTACTGTTATTTATTGGATATCATGATTTTGATATAAATAATCATGTAACACCTTTTATTTGTTTGATAGCCGTGTGAATTCTTTTATAAAGATTTTATTTTTATTGTTTAAAAATATAATTTAATTTCCAAAATGATATACAATAAAATAATTGGCTCAAGTTAATCGTCTTTTAGCACCTATTTTAGCTACTAGAATTGATACTTTCTTATCCTTCTATAAATACAAATTCATCAAATGCATCCTAATGATTTTATATTTGGAATCTTTCTTGGAATAGTAGCTTATTATTTTGTCAAAAACTCTTCTCCCATTATTTTGTTAGGATATATAAAATGTGAGAGATGATATACCGGGAACTACATATATATGTGAGCACCATATGAGCGACTGATGATGTGTCAAGTTAATTTCCATAAATTTCTCATATTACCAACATTTAATACCAAATATCTCTCTCTCTATTAGTACTAGTATCACACCCGTGCTATGCACGGTCCATTTTATTTTCTTCAAAATATAAAATATTGATTTGAACAAAAAAAAAATTATTATATGGGTTAAAATCATACATTGTTATAATTATTTGACCTTTCAAATAATAAAAATAATTTTAATTGATATATAAATTTGTAATTAAAATGACATTGTTTAAAAAAAATTTAACTCTCCTTTTATATATGGAGTTATAATTATTTGACCTTTCAAATCATAAAAATAATTTGAAGTGATAGATAATTTTTAATTAAAACAACATTATTTTAAAATTTTCCAAAACTACCCTTTTATATATGTATATATAGATATATTCTAAATATCCAACAATAATACTTATTTTATAAAATTATTTCAAAAATATGAACAATTTTTTGTAAATGACTAAAATATACTACCAAAAGCTTGAAAATCCCCAACTTTGTAGCATATGAAATGTAAAATTAATTTAAGATATTGTTTATCAAAAGCTATAATTTAAGATTGCCCCGGTGAGACACTTCTTAGTCGAGCTTCATTTCATTGCAATATAGTGACTCTGTACACTAAAAACCCAAACCCTGAAACCTAAATCATAAACCCTTAACTTTAAAATATTCTCATCATGACCAACAAATGGAACAAATATTAATAAAATTCTCTCTTTGTCCCACTTCAATTTTACTATGTTGATCACTTATTCTATTTTGGGGGTTTTAAATCTGTATTCGATATTCAATATCTTACACTTGGTCGGCCTACTTGATAGTCCTTACTGATAGTAGAGTTTTTTTACCTAAAACTTGGCTGTAAATCTGTAACTAAAGAATTGTCTTAAATAAATGACCATCATCAATTTTAATGTTTAAGACTTGATAAGCCAATATCATCTATGTTATTTTGCTTTAAAAACTTTTTGTTTTTTTTTTCTTCAATTTTTACTAACTCATAATGTTGAAAAGTGACCATCATCTAGATTATATTTCTCTAACGTGTTAATTAATTCATGAAAAAAAAAATACAAAAACTATATTGTGTTGTTAAAAACTCAACCAAGACTTTTAATAAGTGTTCTAAAAGTATTGCTCGTTATAATTATTTGACCTTTCAAATAATAAAAATAATTTTAATTGATATATAAATTTGTAATTAAAATGACATTGTTTAAAAAAAATTTAACTCTCCTTTTATATATGGAGTTATAATTATTTGACCTTTCAAATAATAAAAATAATTTTAATTCATAGATAATTTTAATTAAAACAATATTATTTTAAAATTTTCCAAAACTACCATTTTATATATGTAAATATAGATATATTCTAAATATCCAACAATAATAATTATTTTATAAAATTATTTCAAAAATAATAACATTTTTTTGTAAATGACTAAAATATAATACCAAAAAACTGAAAATCCCCAACTTTGTAGCATATGAAATGTAAAATTAATTTAAGATATTGTTTATCAAAAGCTATAATTTAAGATTGCACCGGTGAGACACTTTTTAGTCGAGCTTCATTTCATTGCAATATAGTGACTCTATACACTAAAAACCCAAACCCTGAAACCTAAATCATAAACCCTTAACTTTAAAATATACTCATCATGACCAACAAATGAGCCAAATATCAATAAAATTCTCCCTCTGTCCCACTTCAACTTTACTCTGTTGATCACTTATTCTATTTTGGGGGTTTTAGATCTATATTCGATATTCGATATCTTACACTTGATCGGCCTACTTGATAGTTCTTACTGATAGTAGAGTTTTTTTTACTAAAGCTTGGCTGTAAATCTGTAACTAAAGAATTGTCTTAAATAAATGACCATCATCAATTTTAATGTTTAAGATTTGATAAGCCAATATCATCTATGTTATTTTGCTTTAAAAACTTTTTGTTTTTTTTTTCAATTTTTACTAACTCATAATGTTAAAAAATAAAAAGTGACCATCATCTAGATTATATTTCTCTAACGTTTTAATTAATTCATGAAAAAATAAAAATACAAAAACTATATTGTGTTGTTAAAAACTCAACCAAGACTTTCAATAAATTTTCTAAAATTATTGCTCGTTATAACTAAAATTTATCAGTACCCGTTAGTTAATTTTTATTTGAGTGAAAATTATTTCAATTCAAAGATTGCTTATTTAATACACATTAACATTTTATTATTTTAGTTTTTTGTCAATCATTCTTGAATTTGTAAACACATTCAAATAATCAAGTTTATAAATAATTTTTAACTATATAGTAATAGATTCGTATATTGTTTAAAATACACAAAAAAAAATAAAGAACATGCAAAAAATAAGGATAGATAAAAGAAAAATGATGATTTGTTGATCATTGTGATATTGACATAGATTTTTTAGTCAAGAATATGTCAAAGTAGGAAACAATTCACAGAAAAAAAGGAAAGGAAATAATTCAATATTAGATTTATATTGCAACCAAAAATAGTTCTATAGAGCTTTATTTGTATGCCTTACTTGTTTCTATAAATAAGAGGCTGTAAACATGTATAGTAAACAATATAATGAAAATACACAATATCGAACTCATCCTTGCGCTCGCGTAGCAAATCAAGACTCGAGATATTATTTCAAAGATTGCTTATTTAATATACATTGTATAACATTTTATTATTTTTAGTTTTTTGTCGATCATTCTTGAACTTGTAAACACATTCAAGTTTATAAATAATTTTTAATTATATAGTAATAGATTCTCTTAAGGATAGATAAAAGAAAAAAGTATGCTAAATTAAAAACAATTATTATATTCCATTTTTGAGTTAAAATAAGTATAATTTCATTAAAAACAATAGATTTGAGTAATTATGATTTCATATTACGATTTACAACTATTATATTCCATTTTAAGTATTGTGTTTTTAAATAAATACATAAATTTAAATATTAAAAAGGAAGAAAAATATGGTAAAAACGTGTACCGTAAATCGTAATTATCAAGGTGGCTCATTTTAAAGGCCCACTTTAATCTAGTAAAGTTTAAATAAACATTGTGTTACTAATATTTACCATAATGCGCTGATTATTATTCTTATCTCGTATCTGTGGTCTTCACTCCCCTTTTACACCGCCCTCTTCACTCATTCATGGAAGATTACCGTTGCTTCTCACCATACAATCGTGTGCTTTTTTCGTTGTTGATTTTCAATGGAGATTTTTTGTCACGACCGAACTTGCTAAGGATAGCACAGTCGGGGAACCGTGACTAGGGGCGGGGATATAAGAAGCGGGGAAAGAAGTAAGGGAGAATAAAATCAAACATTGGTTGGAGACATGACTAATCAAGTACTGATACATAGAGGAAAAGATACTCGTTTATGAAAACTCGAGTAATTATTTGTAAAAGTTTTCAAAATACCAGAGTTTTCAACAAAATAGAATTGAGTCTTTTAAGATGCATAGCGGAAGGAAAAGAACGCGGTTCCATGTACGGAGACATGAACCTCCGAGAGTCCTAATCTGACCGAATAAAATGTATTGTCTCAATAGCACTTCCTCCACCACTTCGCTGCTCAACCTGCACATTTAGAAATATATGCAGGGCTGAGTACAAAAGTACTCAGTGAACACATTGCCGAAAAATACAAATATACATTTGAAAATATTGTCAAGCCATTATCACAGTAACACTCAGGGGTTTTATTAAAAAGACCTGAGCTTACTAAAAATTATTTTTCGACTGCAGTCCATTTTCTTTCTGTATTTTTCCATATCTGATCATCTTGTGCCGTAGAGATGGTGTTCTCTCACGGTCACATCAACATTCTTGTGCCGTAGAGATGGTATTCTCTCACGGTCACATCAACATTTTGTGCCGGGAAGGTGGCCACCTTCCTCGGTCACCAGACCATAGGTCTTCTGTGCACACTAGTCCGAGTAGGGACACCACCCTCACTTGGACCCGAATTCGATTCACATATCATCATTCATAACTCACTTGGCATCACGCCAAAACAGATAGGCATCATACACAAAACATTTATGGCAAGACAACATCATTTGAAAATGAGCAACGAACATAAGTTCGAGTTTTCACAAAATAATACTTCAAAAATAATTTGTATTTTTATCCACATTAGTATGTAGGATAGAAAAGTTCACCTCGTCCGTTTAATTTTCCTCAACTTGAATTTCTTGCTCCGACGTTAACTTGCGGAGATAACCCTTTCTAAAACATCACAATATAATAATACACTAATTAGACTCAAGGAGAAATCTACTTAAATTAGAGTGCATGCCTCACAATTACTTCCATTTTTCTTATTTCACTAAAATCCATATTTTATTTGATGCTCTTCTTCCACTATTCTCGGGCTTCGACGGAATTTGGATCTATGCCTCTTTTACTTTGAAAATTTACTCTTAAGCAACATATTAAAATATCAAAAGATCAATTATTTAGCTTAGTTACACCATTACAAGAAACAACGTAAAATATATTAATTGAACTTTAATTTAAAATATAGACTAAAATTTAATATTAAATTTCCTCCAAAAGATATTATTTCCGAAATTGGGCTAAGTCCCTATCATTTTCAGTCCAAATGATAATTTAATTTGGGAATTGGGCTTCTCTTCATTTGTTTATTGCAGCCACAATTGTTAAAGGGAGTTGGGCTCAAATTTAAATTATTCCACTCCCTTAACCCAAGTAACTAATTCATTAGTCCAACAACAATAAAATAAAACCCATATATAAATACCATTTCATCTTCCTCCTTAATTTACCATAAGCCTAAAATGAGAGAGACTCCCCCCTTTCACTTGCTGCTACCGCCGCCGCCATCCTCAGCGCCACCGTCCGCCGTCGCCGCCTCCGGCGGCGTCTCTCTCCCCCCCCCGACTCTTCCTCTCTCTCTTTCTCTCCCCACTCCCTCTTCCTTTCTCGGCCCTGCTCACGCCGCCGCTGCCCCCTCTCTCTCCCGATCTGCCCGCTGCTGTGCATGCACAGGCAGCGGCTTCGCCGCTTCTTCTCCGCGCCTCACGCTGCCGGAGCAGCTTCCCGGCGCCACTCCAGCCCCGGCCGCTGCCTTCTCACCGACTCCCGAGAGGTAAGTTAGGAAAATTCTATTCTATTTCCTTTTTGGTTTTATTTCTAAAGATTTAATCTTTGATTTAAAAGTTTGGTGATTTTAACTTGTAGAATTGTGATGGTGGTGGAATCAGTGACTTATCGGGGTGGGGGCTGCCACTGTCGTCTCCGAAGAGCCGTTGCCGGAAACCCGACAGATTCGTACTCATGAGATAAGCTTTCTCATTCTTTCTAGTTATTAAGGCAGAAGGATTCTACTTTGGTTCTACTTACTGAATTTGGTGACTTAGTGAGTATATGCCTTGCTATTTGGAAGACTCAATGGTGAAATATGTTGTTAAGCTTGTTGTGTATTGTTAGTGTTATTTGGGCAGATTCTATTTTCAAACTATATATGCATATGCTTGTACATATATGAAAGAAAAGAAAGGCTTGGGATTTACCTTTTGGTGTGAAAAAGTGTTGTTGTATCGTTGGACTTGACTCTACAATTGTGTGCAAATCTCCATCCTCCATCCTCCATCCTCGTACTCCTCTATTCTTTGTTGTGTTGGTATGTGTGTGTGAAGAGAATTTTAGAATGTTTGATAGTGATGTGTGCTTGAAAGTGCAAAGACTTGGGGTTTATATACTTGATGTTCCTTTGCAAGTTGCTATGCAAATGGGGGAGCTTAAACTTGGGGAAGGTTTTAACATGGGGGAGGTTTTACCTTGGGGAGTTTTGCTGCCAAAAATCTTTTCAAAGATTGTGTTTGGATTTGGGGTAAATCAATTCTACTCAATCTACTATTGGATTTGATATCTTATTTGTTTACATGGCATAATCTACTCCGTCTAATCTTGTGATGAAATCTTCAAAGGTTATATGCATTAAATGCACACAACCCACTTGCAAATTCCTACTTATATCTCATCATATCTTATTCGATATAATACGTGAATCTTCATAAATGAATGCCTAGGTAAATCTTTGAGAAAATCCTCAAATCCATATTGCTACTGTATATTTTGATCTTGGCATTAAGTCCAAGATCTTATATGATTTCTACTAATTTTTCCCATTTTACGGAGGAACATTCATTTGCAGATGTCGGTGATGTGTTGGACTTTGTTGGGATGTGAGCAGTGTCGTCAAATGGGCTGTCCGAGACTTGCACATCTTTCGCTTCCGATTGTAATAGGCTAGGCTTTGATTATTTTGTAATATTGGACTTGAGTCATGTATCGGATATTACAACTTTCTTTGAATTTATTCTTTGGATAGTTAATGACAATAATTGCTAAATAGCACAAAAGTTTATTAGCTGTCTCGTCTATATTTTCTTAAGTCAATGTAAGATTCTTTTAAATTTTAGTGCCGCTTTGAAATATCTAATATTTGCTATATCGTGCTTTTATTTAGTGTGGTAAAATCCTTTCAAAGTTTTGGGTTGTTACATTTTTCGGCTAGTAGTTAGTTATTTGGATGTTGTCGGGGGCGCCTCCATCCTCTTCATGCTTTATCTTCTGAAATTTTTGGTAAGCACTCCATCTTCTTCGGAGTAGCGTCCATATTCTTTGTTCTCCAGCGACGCTTTATAGAATATTCACTGTCAAATCGTCAGGAATTTTGGTGCATAGCGGCGGTAGCGGAGGTGGCTGAGAGAAGAGAGAATGAAGAATGAGTATATACATGCTCGTTTATATATGATTGGGTGATGTTATGAATGAATTTAAGTAAAAGACTCTTTGTTTCAAATTCTCAACTCTTTATTTTCATATTTATTGTTATAATTAAAAACGGCTGAATTGAATAAATGATTTTAAATTAATAGAGAAGTGTAACTGCTGTCATTATATATGAAACTAATACAATTATCCTAATGATGATTTGGAAACGCCATAATGTATATAAATGTAATAATATATTATAACTGTAACCGCCACAATTTATGAACATGTATGTTTATGAAATAAAAGAATTGTTCAACGGAAGGCAACGTCTATACTATAGTTTTTATTCTTATTAACTATACTTTTTATTTTCTTATTTTTTTCGTATCATATACATGTTTCCTAACTATGAGTTTTTTACTTTTATTTGAAATTTAAAAAATATTAGACTTGGTACGATTTATTTTTTATTTTAAAACTCTTCAAATATGTTAATTTATATTATATGTAATAAAGTTTCATTGTATATTTCCTCTTTGATTCTTAGTCACACATTTGCCTTTATTTGTGTATCTTATTTTGATTAATACATGCATATTCTTAAATATAAGCATCATTATCTCCTATTTGTCCTATGTTTTATTATATTTTACTCTACTCATATCGGAAATAAAAATGTGTAAAATTGTTTGTCGAATGTGAAATATTTCATTTAGAGTGGATGAGAGAAATACAGGTCGAATGTAAAATTGTTATTGTTTATAATGTTTTGAATACTTATTTTAATTAACATTTATTTTTAACTATAAACATTAGTATCTAAATTATAATATTATGAAAATTTTCATCTATTTGTTGAGACATAACATTAGGATGGATCATAATATTAAATTAAGGGAATTTAATACATTTTTATTATATATATTTATGGTTTTTGAATTTATAAGATGATATTGTTTATTGTTTTGTAAAATTATTTTACAGTATAAAATAAGTGTGTGAAGAAAATAAATGATTCGTGCATAAACATAACAATAGCTCAACAAATAGAGGAAAAAATCCAAAGTGGGATTCTTTGGCTAGGTTCAAACTACATGCACATATATTTTGTTGTCTCATTTTTTTTTTCAAATATTTCTGTTATTTATTTTGTATAATTTTAATTAGTATTTAATGTCATTTAATTTGGTGTCTCATTTGCATTTTTTTTTATTATAAACCATTGTTTTAAAATTTTTAAATTCGGATTAGTTATTAATTATTGAGATTGATTCATCCAAAGTTTGGGTATATAATAATATGTTTTAAGAATAAATTATAAAATGACAATATTATTAGTGTGACATGATAAATTCAAGGGAATGGATATTTTCGGATTTAAACAACTTTGTTAAGTAAACCTTTTAAAATTAATTAGACAGTTTTTGTAAATATTTTCAAAACTTCCCTTTTATGTGTATAAATAGATAGAAGTGTATTATTTAAACAAAATACATGAATTACCACAAATTTAATAAAAATGTGTTGCTTATTACAATAAATCAGAATTAACCATTAAAATTAATAATGACCACAAATAAAAAATGAAATAATAATTAAAAAGTGCGAACTATTAGTACTACACATTCTGAACGAAACTAAGCAAATTAAGAATTAAAAAATGTCATTTATGTCAAAGAATATAAGAAATTATAGCACCTTTTCATGTGGCGGAAGCTAATTAATTTTCGTGAGAATTTCATTCCCGTGTCAAGAATTGTGATTACATAAATACCCCTAAAACTCCCCTTGGTAATTTCATAAACACCCCCAAAACTCCCCCTTTATATATGTATAGATTATTTTACTTTCTTTAGCACAAATTAGTTGTGGTGGGCACTTCACTTCTCTGCTTCTCTAGCTTCTCTCTCTTTTACTTGTAAGCTGCTTCTTCTTCTTCTTCTTCCTCCTTGCCGCTTATTTCTTCAGCCTCCTTTTTATCCTTATTTCTTCAACCTCTCATGAGTGTGTTTTTTCACCATAAAAGCATAGCTTCTCATAATTTAATGAATGTCAATTTATTCACTCAATTCAATTGGATTTAGTTCTGCACACGTTAACGGAATTTTGCAGTTAAATTATTCATCAAATGAGTTTCTACAAAAATTTCATAAAATTTAAATAGCTTTTGCAAATTTAGTTTTGAAAAAATTGGTCTTTGCAGATAAACATTGATAGTCAACACATTTGAACTCATTTTGAAATCCTTTTCATTTTATGCAATAAGCCAATAACTAATTTCAAAACTTGCAATCTTATTCATGAAAATAGCAGTCCACGGTAATCAATTTAAACCAAAAGAGATGGAGAATAAATTGTTTTCAACATTTTTCCAAGAAAGGAGAGTTTTTAGATTAGAATGAGAAGTCGAGAAGTTAAAAAATAAAAACCAAATTTTTATAAGTCACACAAAAATATCAAAGGAGAATATATTCAGATTTTCCAATTATCTTAATAAAAGGAAGAGATTTATAAAAATTAACTTGACACATGATGAGCCGCTCATATGGTGCTCACGTATAGTCCCTCGCCATCTTATCTCGACAAAATGTATATTCTATATTCATGAAGCTTAGCCTCACCAATTATTATTTAAATTAATTCTTCATCATATTTGGGCCAGGCCCAATAAACTAACACTTATTAAAGTACAAGGCAGCAAACCAATAATGAAATCTAGTAGGGTAGAGACCTCCAAGACCAAGACATATGGGCCAGGCCTATAAACTAGTAGTACTAACACTTTTTTAAAAGTGCCACATACCAATCCAATAATGAAATCTATTTAATTTAAAGTGGAGTATATAGTATAGTTGATTTATCCAATATTATTTGGTGTGTGACCTCAAAAAATGTCATATCATTTGATTACATTGTCATAATTTTATATTCCAATTTTAAAAGTTCTGAAACTCATCAAACGAATAAAAAATTGTGACCTAATTTGTCGCTAGATCAAGTTTTTGAATTGGAAGATAGAGATTTCCATTTGTACTATCAGAGAACTATGATCCACATAAGGATATGTATTTAAATTTGCATATTTGTTGTTTGTGGTATAATAAGGAGATTTAGTACTGTATTAATAATGAAAAGATTAAGACTAGATGAATATGTATTAAAAAATAAAATACTCGAATGAATATACATTTACATTTTACAATCCCAATTAATCCATGTACTTGTATTCTTTGGTATTTTAAAAACATATTCTTATTCTTGGTGGTAGGGATGTCAATCAGGTCAACCCGTTGGGAGTCGGACCATTTGGGTTATGATTTTTCCGGGTTGAGAAAATTCAACCCTAACCTTAATCCTTCGGATTTCGGGCTAACCCATCGGGTTATTCAGGCCAAGATGCTTTCAAAAAACTCGCATAGTCAAAATTACTAAGTGAGCCTCATATGCATTACTTCCATGCCAATCTTTATTCAAACTTAAACCAAGATATTAAAGTACTACAAATAGTCAAATACCACCATTATTTAACTCATTACATGTTTAAGAATCCAGATAAATAAAGAAGTACAATTGAAATATAATCTAAGCATTTGAATGACGTTCTTCCACATCAATAACGTTCGAAGCATCAACCGGATCATTGGCATCGAGCTCATAGTCTTCATCATATATTCAAAAAAAATACATTAATAAAGTTTTTGATAATTTAAGATTGCAAACAGAAAGAAAAACTTACCCTTAGAATATCCATGCAACCAATTACGTAGACAAATACGAGATTGAACTGTTTCAAGAAGGAGCCTATTTCTGTATTTATTCAAAACATGTACTCCAATACTGAATGAAGATTCTGATGCTACTGTTTTTATAGGAATGCTAAGCACATCACATGCCATTCTAGAGAGTTCTCCAAAGCGGGATGCATTTTCTCTCCAATACTTGAGTAAATCAAGCTCAACATTTTCATCCATTAGACCTTCCTCCAAATAAATATCTAGCGGTGACTTTTCTTCAGAAGTTGCACCCATTAGTTTCTTATATATCTACAACATTAATATTAGAAAATAGTCAAAATCATAAATAAAATAAGCACATCTATAAATACATGTAATATTTGAATGAAAAATAACAAACAACAAGGTCGCCTTCATCCCAATTCAATGCATGATTCATTCCTTCTCGTCTTACTTCTTCTTATCCATTAATTTAAATTCTCTAACTCGCCGGCTGCCCAGGCTGCCTCTGCCATGATTACGATCACATTGTTCCTTATTCTAAGATAGTCTTTCGATAGGAATTGATGGTAAAATTAGTTAAAATGATTGATTTGAGACTGTTTAAACTGATTGGTTGTGATGCCTTGGAGATTTATTGTAGAATTGAGTTTGTTTATAATGATTTGTTATAGAATTTTTGTTGAGTTTTTTATAATGATTTATTATGGGATCCGTTCGGTACATGGATTTGGAATTAGAATTCTACGAAATTGAATTTGAAGGAATTGTAATTCAATTCCAAATCATTTGTTTGGTAAAATGATAGATGGAATTGAATTTGAAAGAATTTATATGAAGTGTGTGTGCAGTGTGTGTAAGTGATACGCCCGGATTTTGCACTGTTTTAAGGCCATTATTTGGTCCGTTTTTGTCATCAAAATCACTCTACATGTCCATTATTTGCATATTCTATACATTTTGGTATTTTGACGTGTTTTGTGAGAAATGTGCATATTTGAGCCGAAAAGGGGAGTAAAAACGCATAGTCTGGAAATCTGGAGTCAAACGGCGACCGGCGACCGCCGCGAAGTTGTACGGCGACCGCCGGCGCCCGGCGGTCAGAGCTATGTGGCGGCCCGCCTCGGAAATTTACGCTAGGAGAAGAGTCTCGCCCGGCGACCGCCGGAGGACATGTGGCGGTCCGCCACCGATGGGTCAGAGTCTCTGGACTCCAACGCGGCGACCGCCGGCCAAGGTGCGGCGGCCCGCCGGAGAAAGGCGGCGAATCCGACCAGCCCTAGATTTGCTCCAAGATTTACCAAATTTTGAAGATCTTTTCCTTCTATGATGAGGAATAATCTTCCCCTATAAATAGGACCTCAAGCTTCATCAAGAAAAGAGTTTTTTTTTCCGACACACAACAAGAACACATTCATAGAGATCAAAAGCTAAAGTACTTCAATTGTGCAAGGAGTTGAAGAAGGATTTCAAGAACATCAAGAACGACAAGGATTCAACCTACGGGTTTTATTTGCTTTAGTTTTATGTTCAAATTGCTTTCCCTTCAATCTATGTTTTTAGTTTATTCAGTCATGTGTAACTAAACTCATAGGATTCTAGGGATGTGTTAGTAGCAACTTTGGTTATACAATTCCGTTTTCTATTTAATATCCGTTTTGTTTTTACTTTGTTTCTTCCCTAAGTTAATCATGATGCTTCATAATTGAGTGACACAATTATGTATGATTCAATACAACTTGCTTCATAACTGTGACAGAGTTCTAGCGAGTTAGATCCACTTAGTAGACACTACAGTTAGCTTCCTTTAATACGGCACTGTTAATTGAGAGTGAGGACTTTTCAAGGGTCTTAGGAGCTTTTTGGAGTTACGTGTTAGGATTGACAACCCTAATGTTAGTAATCAACGTTTGTATCGCATGAGCATAAGCTAGGTGACTCGTCCTTTCAAAGTATTAACTGTGCTAGGGTATTGTAGTTTGGAATTTGTATAACCATTAAAGCGAAAGCACATCCCTGGAATTCCCCTTATCTCTATACTTTTCTCTCCGTGATTTGCTTGTTTTTAGTTGTTTACTGTTTTTAATATTTACTGTTTTCAAAAAAGGTTTCCAATAATTCTTGCTTCTCCAGATAGTAATTTAGTTCTAGTAGAAGATAGACACTTTGTGTACATCTTCCCCGTGTTCGATACCCGGTACTAACCTTTTGCTATACTATACCTACTCTGTATACTTGCAGGTATTTATAGTGCAAATAAAAAGTGCATCAAGTTTTTGGCGCCGTTGCCGGGGAAGACAATTTACTTTGGAGTGATATCTTCAAACGGATAATTTTACTACTTTGGATTTTTATTGCTTTCTGTTTTAATTTTTTTAGTTTAATTTGTTTTTGTTTTCGAGTCTTGCAGGTTTTGTATGCGAACGCGTTCTGGGAAGTACATCTTAGAGCCGCTTGATTTAGAGCTTGAAAGAACTCGTAGAATAATAAGAAGTGAAAAAGGATCAGGAAAAATGGGTGACCGAACAGATATTGAGAAGCTGCAGGAGATGGTGAAGTTGCTGATGGATGAGAGAGATGCGGAGAGAGCAGCCCGAGAAGCCATGGAAAAGAAGAACAGAGAAACATTACCTGTGATGAACATGTTCAATCATGGGAATATGATCACTTTTCCTAACGGCCCTCGTATTGATGCTAACAATTTTGAGTTACGCATGCCCCTTATCCAAAGGGTCGAGCAAACTCCTTTTGCAGGTAGGGCGACTGAAGATGCTAACCGCCATCTCTCCAAATTCGTGGAAATCGCAAACACTCTGAAATTAAATGGTGTCGACGACGATGCCATACGGGTAAGACTTTTTCCATTCTCATTGATTGATTCTGCTAAAGAGTGGTTTGAGTGTATGCCACCAGAAAAGGTCTCCACATGGAAGGACATCGTAGCTACCTTCCTCGACAAATACTACCCGCCAGGCACTATTTTGAAGCTCAAAAGTGAGATCTTTCAGTTCACACAAGGCCATGACGAGCCCCTCTATGAGGCATTTGCTCGTTTCAAAGCTCTTCTTCGAAAATGCCCAAACCATGGTTTTTCCATAGACCATCAGGTAGGAATCCTCTATAATGGATTTAACGAGAAAATATGTGTTATGCTTGATTCAGGCGCAAATGGAGGATTTCTAAGAAAGACAGGAGAGGATGCCATGGCGGTGATCGAGGAGTTCGCCACCAACAGTCGGGGGTGGTCGAAGGAAAGGCATGCCACGAGAAGAGTAGCAGCCATAGAAGAGGCCGAAGAAAGTTCTTTTGCTAAGGAGTTAGCAGAACTTAGAGTCAGGATTGATCAAATGGACATCTCGAGGAAGGAAGATCCAATTCCGGCAACTTCCATAGTGGGAGTCAATGCACCCGAAACTGCCATATCAACTGTGGAAGAAATAAACTACGTGCAAGGAGGCGGTCCCAGAAACTACAATAACAATTATCGCCCTAATCAGGGGGGCGACAATTTCAATAATTATAATGGGAACCGTTCGCACCCAAATCTTTCTTATTCTAACAATAATTACTTGCAACCCCCTGCAGGATTTAATGTTAGCAAAGGAGGAGTGGTTGAGCCGATGAAGAAGGAAGATAAGTATGAACAAGGAATCACGAAGATCTTGGAAGTAATTACGCAAGATAGGAAGATTAATGACACCAAGATCGGAGTGGTCGAAGCAAGGATAAACAACCTCGAGCAAGGAATGAACACAATCTCGGCAGCTGTAACCAATATTACCACTCAAATGGAGCAAATTCAGAAGAAGTTAGATGAGGATAGAGCAAAGGCAGCAGCAAGAGTGGATGATATTAACAAGAAATGGGTGGCAAAGCAGAAATCTGGGGACTGCCCAGATGCCGGCGGACCGCCGCAGACCACGCAGCGGCCCGCCACTGAGACGGCAGAGACACCAACCAGGCAGGACTGCCCAGTCGCCGGCGGACCGCCGCACACCCCGCAGCGGCCCGCCACTGACAAGGCAAAATCGTCCACTAAGCAGGAGCTTGTGCGGCACAACGGGATTGTACTCCCTTTTCAGCCAAAGAGGAAGTTCAAGCTTGAAGAGCAGTTCAAGCATTTCCTTAACATGTTTTGCAAGGTCCATACTAACATTCCTCTTGTTGAATCGTTGCAGGAGATACCAAAGTATGCAAAGCTACTAAGGGAGGCGGTAATGAGGAAGAAAAAGCCGACTAAAGCCGACCTTAAGCTACCGCATCATTGCAGCGAGATCATCCAAAAGGAAAGGGCAGTGAAGCAAAGAGATCCGGGCCAGTTCATCATTAGGTGCCGAATTGGAGAAGGGAAAGTTGACAAAGCACTGTGCGATTTAGGATCGTCCATCAATCTCATGCCACTGAAGTATTATGAAAGGCTCAACATTGGGCCACTCAAATCTTCAGACGTAACACTCAGGTTGGCAGATAACTCGTCTATCAAGACTGTAGGTATGATTGAGGATGTCCTAGTTAAGGTTGATGATTTTATTTTTCCCGCCGACTTTATTGTGCTTGACATGAAAGTAGACAAGAACGTCCCTCTAATCTTAGGGCGAGATTTTCTTGCCACTTGCAAAGCTTTGATTGATGTAGGTCGTGGCGAGATTACAATCAGAGATAATCATAGTCAATCCACCTATAAGATCGAGCGCGAGATGCTAAAATTTGAGGAGGCAAAGCGGGCAAAAATGGAACAACAGTGCAGAGCAGTCATGGCTACCGACTTGACCAAGCCCAAAGATCCCTTTGAAGCGGAGGATCCTTCTACCTCCACTATCTACATTGTCAAAGAGGTAAGACACTCTTCTAAAAAGGGTGATGCTAATTCTTCTACATCTGCTCCACAGAAGAAGAAACAGAAGAGAAAGAAAACACCCAAAGAGGACCCCGAGATATACGTCATCAAAACCAAAGAGGGGAAGTACAAGTGGTGGAAGAAGCTAGGGACCAAGTTGCTCCCTATGCCAATTTTCAACACTCGAGTTATTGATACGCCCAACTAGTGGGCCACTTCAAGTCGAGCTAACGACTTTAACAAAAGCGCTTATTGGGAGGCAACCCAATTTTCTTTTATTTTTCTTTACCTTCTCGTTTTTTTTTTTTTTATGTTATGTTTAAAAAAAAAATAAAAAATAAAAAATTTACGGGTGGCGGTCGCCGCACTTAAAGCACGGTGGTCGCCACACGTGTGTTAACATGTGCAGGAAGGATCGGGCTTAGGGCGGGCCAGAGTAACCGCTGCACGGGCCGCGGCGGCCCGCCAGGATTGCTGTTTACGAAGGCCCGTGTGGCGGCCCGCCACGAGAGACGCGGCGGTCGCCACACGCAGTCCAGAGACGGGAGTGAGCCATAAAAGGTATGTTTTCCATTCCTTTTCACATTCCTTCTCAATTTCCTTCCTTGCACACAACCCCCACCTATATAAATCACCAAATTCACACACCCACACTATCATTCTCTCGATTCTCTCAAAGTCTAGAGCTCTTCTTCTACAAATTCTCTCCACAAAAAGGTATGAATCCTAACTCAATTTCTGAGTTTTGCTTTACTTCTTCCATGGATTGTGCTTTATTTTGGGTGAATTGTTCGGTAGAATCTCTTAATTCATGATGGGGGATGACTATGTGTATGAATTTTTGAATTCTATGGTTTAAATTTTGCTTGATTGGTGATTATTAAGTTGTGAATGATGATTCTCTCTTGGTTTATAATGTTTAAAAGTTGCAATCATGTTCATAGCATTGTGAGGCTATTATTACGTCCATGAATTGCAATATTTGTGATTTTGTAGAGATTGTTGGTTTTTATGGATATTTGGTTGATACGTCTCTGCATGGGGGATGAATTCACGTTGGGGGATGATTTTTTGTGTCCTAATTTTGTTGATTTTGCTTAACATGTTATTATGCTAGAAATTAGGATGCTATTTTACCCAAGCGTGCATATAAGTTCTTATCTCTTGATTTCTACTTGGTTGAATGCAAGTTTGGGGGAACTTTTGATCTCCTACTTGTTGGTACTCTTCTAAGAGTGTAATTTCTTTTGTAGGATAATGGGATCAAAAGGGAAACCAGAGAATGCGAAGAACTATGGCATTAGCCTTGCCACGGAAGAGCAAAAGGCTATGTGGAAGAAAGTGTCGGCCCGAGAGATGGCACCTTCTAGATATCCCCACGATTTCCCTCCCCAAACTTTGGGGATCATGGAGGATTTTTGGAAGTTGTGCGACGTGGGTGATGGGAATGGCCTCGTCTACATGTTCCAAAGGAAGTGGCCATCGTTTCGAAAGTATACTCTCGAGTTCCTAAGCTCGCTAAAGGTCACTAAGGACCGCCACCTGGGCACATTTTTCCAGCGCGATTTTTCGAAATTCTTCGAAATTTCGCCCCGCTCAACCTCTACGCGAAATTTTTCAGGGTACGTTTTTGTTTTCAGTAGTTTACTCACGTCCCTACCGACTCTACAAACTTATTTTACACTTTGTTGTAAATAAGTTTGGGGGGATGAAGTGGTGGACTGTGAGTTTAGGGTTTTCTTTTTGTTTTTTGTTTGTTTTTGCTTTAATTTTCCAAAAACCCGTAGGAGATTTTTGTGTTCTAAAAATGTTTTCTTGAATCCATGTCATGAACATAACATGAAGAACTTAGAAACACGCATGCTTAGGGACACATTAGACCGAGTTGCCAATGATATTATATTCCATCTATGTTTAAGTGTGGCTTAACGTTTTGATATGATGGTTGGGTGAAAAGGTGCATAATTAGTGAATTGCTTGTTCGCCTTGAATCGTGCTTCTACCTTGTGAGATTTGAGCCTTAAATTCTTTCTTGTGTGATTTATCTGTATGCATGTATATGTTTCTAGAACTTGCTCCTAGTCTGCCTAAGTTTACATAGTGTTTAAGTTGATTTAGGAGGATGTTAGGCCGTCTTTTCTTAGCTACTTTTATATCCAAAAATTTTCGACCCTCTCAATTTTTTCCTTTGGAGCCAATTTTGAGCCTTTGAGCCTTTTCTTTGGAAGCCAAAATAAATGGGGGGACAATTCCTTGGGTTAGTATAGTTTTTGTTATCTTCTTTTGTAAAGGAATTGGAGAGATAAGGAGGAAAGTATAAAAAGTAGTGTGCTTAATATTAAGAAAGTACAAGTTGCGAAATTGAGAAAAATTCCAAATATGTGCTTGATCTTAGAAAAAAAGAGAAAGGATGTGTAAGAAAGAAAAAAGAAAGACAAAGACAAAGAAAGAAAAAAAAAAGAAAAATATGTGTGAAAGGTTGTGAAAAAAAAAACGAAGGATTGAAAGTAAGATGAAGGAGAAAAATAAAGTGTTAGAAGTGCCTTAAGTTTTAGAAAAGTGGAGTCATCCTAACTCTACCTGGGATATTTTTATATTTGAGTCACTTTTTAGCCAAATATTCCTCACCTACCAAAGAGCCTACGTTACAACCGAAAAGAAAGACCTTTCGGACTTTTGATGCTTAATCACATTGAGTAAAGGAGGGATTAGACTTTGAGCAAGTCTATGCTAAACTTTGCATGATGCATGATTTGAGTGATTTACACTTTACCTTTATACACTTTGAGAGTGAGAGAAAGAACACTTCCCATCTTTGGAAGTTTGCCACATGTGAGTGCTTGAATTCAAGGTGTTCCACGAGTTAGTAATGAAAGTGCACTATTAAGCCTTGCTTGATTTGATTGTGTTAATCCATGCTTAATCTATTCTTTCATCTTTTGAGGCAATTATGACGTCTAGTCCTTGTGCATTCCGTGCGTCTATTCTTGTGTCTTTAGTGTTTTGTTCGAGGACAAACAAAAATGTAAGTTTGGGGGAGTTGATACGCCCGGATTTTGCACTGTTTTAAGGCCATTATTTGGTCCGTTTTTATCATCAAAATCACTCTACATGTCCATTATTTGCATATTCTATACATTTTGGTATTTTGACGTGTTTTGTGAGAAATGTGCATATTTGAGCCGAAAAGGGGAGTAAAAACGCATAGTCTGGAAATCTGGAGTCAAACGGCGACCGGCGACCGCCGCGAAGTTGTACGGCGACCGCCGGCGCCCGGCGGTCAGAGCTATGTGGCGGCCCGCCTCGGAAATTTACGCTAGGAGAAGAGTCTCGCCCGGCGACCGCCGGAGGACATGTGGCGGTCCGCCACCGATGGGTCAGAGTCTCTGGACTCCAACGCGGCGACCGCCGGCCAAGGTGCGGCGGCCCGCCGGAGAAAGGCGGCGAATCCGACCAGCCCTAGATTTGCTCCAAGATTTACCAAATTTTGAAGATCTTTTCCTTCTATGATGAGGAATAATCTTCCCCTATAAATAGGACCTCAAGCTTCATCAAGAAAAGAGTTTTTTTTTCCGACACACAACAAGAACACATTCATAGAGATCAAAAGCTAAAGTACTTCAATTGTGCAAGGAGTTGAAGAAGGATTTCAAGAACATCAAGAACGACAAGGATTCAACCTACGGGTTTTATTTGCTTTAGTTTTATGTTCAAATTGCTTTCCCTTCAATCTATGTTTTTAGTTTATTCAGTCATGTGTAACTAAACTCATAGGATTCTAGGGATGTGTTAGTAGCAACTTTGGTTATACAATTCCGTTTTCTATTTAATATCCGTTTTGTTTTTACTTTGTTTCTTCCCTAAGTTAATCATGATGCTTCATAATTGAGTGACACAATTATGTATGATTCAATACAACTTGCTTCATAACTGTGACAGAGTTCTAGCGAGTTAGATCCACTTAGTAGACACTACAGTTAGCTTCCTTTAATACGGCACTGTTAATTGAGAGTGAGGACTTTTCAAGGGTCTTAGGAGCTTTTTGGAGTTACGTGTTAGGATTGACAACCCTAATGTTAGTAATCAACGTTTGTATCGCATGAGCATAAGCTAGGTGACTCGTCCTTTCAAAGTATTAACTGTGCTAGGGTATTGTAGTTTGGAATTTGTATAACCATTAAAGCGAAAGCACATCCCTGGAATTCCCCTTATCTCTATACTTTTCTCTCCGTGATTTGCTTGTTTTTAGTTGTTTACTGTTTTTAATATTTACTGTTTTCAAAAAAGGTTTCCAATAATTCTTGCTTCTCCAGATAGTAATTTAGTTCTAGTAGAAGATAGACACTTTGTGTACATCTTCCCCGTGTTCGATACCCGGTACTAACCTTTTGCTATACTATACCTACTCTGTATACTTGCAGGTATTTATAGTGCAAATAAAAAGTGCATCAGTAAGTGTGTGCAGTGTGCGTGCAGTGTGTGTGCAATGTGTGTAAGTGTGTGTGAGTGTGTGTGTGTAAGTGTGTGCAGTATGTGTAGTGTGAGTGCAGTGTGTAAGTGTGTGTAGTATGTGTGTAAGTATGTGCAGTGTGTGTGTAAGTGCAATGTGTGTGTAAGTGTGCACTGTGTGCAATGTGTGTGTAGTGTGAGTGAAGTGTGTGTAAGTGTGCACTGTGTGCAATGTGTATGTAGTGTGAGTGCAGTGTGTGTAAGTGTGTGTGTGCAATGAGTGTGTAGTATGTGTGTAAGTGTGTGCAATGTGTGTGTAGTGTGAGTGCAGTATGTGTACTCATTTCCAATTATATCAAATTTCAGTTTCATTTTAATAGACATACACCTGACCACTTCATCTTGACTTTCGAACATCTTATTCAATAAAGATGCAATCTTCCAAATTTCCATAAAATAGAGATTGGAAGTGGGGTATGATGAGCCATAAATCAATGTATTGTAAAATGGCTTTAAGAATCTACGCATCACTTCTCCCCTTTCCCACTCTTCCTCTATTGGACATTGCTTATAACTCAAATCTTCAAGTCGAAACATATCAAAACACATGTTGGTATTTAATTCCACTACAAAGCATCAAGTATGTGGAATTCTAACGAGTAGGAAAGTCCAAACAAAGGGAAGAAGTGATTTCAACACCATATTTTTTAGCACATTCCTTAAACATCATCAATATGCCTTCTGATACTTTTACATATTTAACACTTCCTCAAATCTTTTCTATAGCATCACTAGCAACTTTTAATATTTCTTGAACTATAAGGTTCAAGATATGTGCACAACATCTAACATTAAAATATTCACCCTTACTCAATAATGAATTTTGTATTTGAAGTCTTGTCTTCAAAATTTGAACCACAACATTATTGACAGACGCATTATCCAAAGTTAAAGAAAAAACTTTCTTCTCTATCTTCCAATCTACCAATATATCAAAAATCTTCTGAGTGGGTCCAGAATGCGAAGGAGGCATAGAACAAAAGGCAAGTATTTTGCTATCCAATTTCCATTCATCGTCCACATAATGCGTAGTTAAACAAATGTAACCCGAATTAGTGCATGCAATCCAACCATCAGAAGTTAAGCACAACAACCCTGAAATACTATTCAGTCCAATCCTCAGTTTCTCCTTTTCAATTTTATACATATTCATCACATCAGAGGCAAGAGTATCTCTCGAGATAGATTTTGCATCTGAGTTCAAATAAGAGTGATAACCTCTCACATTTTCAAATTCAACCCAATTCAATGGAAGATCATATGCAACTGTTATCTTAGTCATCCACTCCAGACAAATTTTTGGGTCTATTACTTTAGACCTAGCCTTTAACGTTACATAAAATTCACATTTCCAAACATTGGTTTTTTCTTACACACCTTCAAATGATGACTAAAAGTTGAAGTGCCATGTTTTGTACCTTCATATGTATATGCTTGATCACAATGATTACTCTTGGCCGATAGCTTTCCATCTTTATTGGGCTGTTTTTCCTTTGTAAAGTGATTTCAAACGTCAGATGTTTTCATCTTCTTACTTTTAGAATTATATAGAATCTGTATATCATCATCACTTCCCTCAACAAAATTTGGAGATGAGTCTTCCATGTCGATCAACTACAACATAAAAGTAGAGAACAAGATCAATATAATATCAATTGTACACTTTAAATAAAAAAAAGATGACAAGATGATCAATATAATATTAATTGTTATATAGTCGTTCGAATAGGAAAACCACACTCCCATTTGGAAAAGCAAGAATAAACCACAAATAGTAAATGAAAATTTGTTTAATTGATTTTCATGGTGGAATGAATCAAGAAAAAATAAATTTTCTGATCCTAATCTTCAAAGAAAAGGTAATCCTTAAAAGGAAAAAATGTACAAAAGATCTTTTGGTTATGTTTTGAGTATTAAAAAAAAGACCCAATGATTTTAACACTAAAAGCTCAAGTTGTGTAAATTCACCTCCGGCAGTTAAAAGATAAATTGGGATGCTCGCATTAAAGTATTTTCATTTAATCATGAATCATGCATATGTAAGTATTCCTCTTTTATCTAGAAAGATTTAATTTTGATTTCAAAAATCAAAATATTGTGTTTGTGTCATCTATGGTTCTACACTTCTACCTATTTTGCAGTCAAGCAAAATTAAAAAGATTTTAAAAACAAGACTCAGAAAGATGAACTGACCGACGGTGGAGTGGAGACTGGCGGCGGCGTGAAAATCGAGAGATGGGAGAGAGGGACGAGTTCTGGTTGGCCGATCCGAGACCTGACGATGGCGGCAACGTGAAAATCCTTCTATTTTTGCCTTAGGGAACGAATTCAGGAGGGAATGAGAAGGAGGGCCGTGAGGCTTAGGCTTAAGGAAAGAGAAGAAAGCTGCGCTTGAATTGAAAAATTATAATTTCTGAGTAAGAATTAACAAACCCAAAATTATAATTTCTGAGTAAGAATTAACAAACCCTAGTAGCGCCAGCTGTAAATGAACTTAATATTACTCTGATTATTAATTATTAGTATTAATATTATTTTTTAATTATAATCTTCAACCCGATGGGTTGACCCGTAACCCGATCGGATCAGCCCGCATAAACCGGTGACCCAAATGGCCCGATTTTAAATTTGGGCTGCGAATTTGCAACCCTAACTCGGTATTTTTTTCGGGTTATTCGGGCCGGCCCGCGGGTTTTGGGTTACATTGACATCCCTAATTACATACCAGATTTAGTTATTCACGAATTACATACCTAAAAAAATAACAACACACAGAAACCACATTACTACGAGTAGGGATGTCAGTGCAACCCGCAATCCGTGGGCTGGCCCAAATAGCTCGCCAAATTTAATAGGGTTAGGGTTGAAGATATATAGCCCGATAAAATTACAACCCGATAAGCCCGCACCTGATTAACCCGCAACCCGTTAGGGCCAAACCCGAAAATTTGCTAGGCTAACCCGAAAACCCGATAAAATTTCTATTATTCTATTTATAACTCCTAATTCATCACTTCATTGATTATTTTTATAAAATAGATAACAACAAAAATAACTTTCAACTTTATATTAAATATACAAATTATATATTAAATTTTCATTAATATAATAATATATAAATAAATTAGTAACTTCAAATTCACTAAAAAATACTTATTTAAATTTCTAAAACATGCTTTAAATTTTCTTGAAATATGTTTATATTTCATTTTGCACAAATCTCAAATATTAATATTTGATCATGTTAAGCATATATCTCAAATTATCGAATTTATCATAATTAAATGTTTTACATTTCATAAATATAACTAATTTTCATCATTATTTATTAGATTGATCGCATGTTAATTTTATCGGTCCAACTCGATTAACCTGTTGGGCTAGCTCGAAACCCGAGCTTTTAGAGTTAGGGTCGAACTCTCATAACGCGAAAAAAAATACAACCCGATCGACCCGCAACCCGATAGGGTTGGCCCGAAACCTGCTGGGCTGGGCCGATTGACATCCCTACTTGGCGGTTAAGAAGTGCGGCAGCAGTTGAAGAGTTCGTTTCCGAGTCAACCCCGAGTTACGCCGATTTTTGATATTTACTCGTTGGAGTTAGTTTGATACTCCATCCGTTCTATAAAAAATGTCACACTTTTCTTTTTAATTTGTCTAATAAAAGATGTCACATTTTCCTTTTTAGAAAAAATTCTCTCACGTGAATATAAAAATTATATTTTCTCTCTCCATTTAACACAGAAAACAAAATCTTCTAAAATTCTGTTCCAGTCTCACAAATGTGACATCTTTTGTGGGATGGAGAAAGTACTAATTTGCTGAGACGACATAGCCGGCAGTCTGTGCAAACTGCAAAGTGCAAACCAATTGCAACAGCTCTAAACACAGAAGTTGCAAGAAAATGGTTTTGGATATGATGGAGCCAAACACTTGTATCAGGGGTTGTTGCCACAGCCAATCAATCCCTCTCCATCTCCGCCCTTCTTCCTATTCCCTTCTTTCCCCCATCGCCAGAGGTATATTCTGCTCCGATTTCACCTTTCTTTGGTTCCACCTGTTTTACCGTGTGTGTCAATGCAGGTGCAGAGAGCGTGGTGTATGAAGCCGTACTCGACGGTAAAAGAGTGGCGGCTAAGAAGCCAATTCTATCTACTTCCGATGATCTCGATAAGTTCCACAAAGAGCTGCAATTGCTTAGGTCAAATTTCTCTTGCCTCCAATCATAGTTTTTGTTGATGGGTGGAGTAAAAAATTTAATCTTTTTCTGTGATTGTAAAAGGATTTTGGGATTTTTGCACTATTAATTGATGCAGGGTGGTTTGAAAGATTTTGTTGGTTGGCTGTAATTTTGAATTTATTGCATAAAATTTTCTGCTTGAGTCACTTTTTAGTTTGTATATGCAACTGGTTTTCCCTTTTTTTTTTCCTTTTCCCTCGAGTATGTTTTAAAGTTTTCTCATTTTGTGTCTTAAGCAAGTTGGATCATCCGGGAATAATGAAGCTGGTCGCAGCGCATGCTAGGCCGCCAAACTACATGTTTTTCTTTGAATTATACGAGGCGGGAGCCCTCTCGCTGAAACTGCACGTGGAAGAATATAGTCTGAGCATAGGCCAAGCTATGGAAATCACTACACTGTTAGGTATGTGCATTGACACTTCTAAGAATCTGAATATGTTAAATGCTGGTTGTTGAATTTGTGGTACTTCAAAGGCTTTTAAACTAGTTAAGATTAATGTATGCTTGTTCTTGGCATGAATAGATTATAGCTTCATGCTTTGGCAGAGATTATATATCTCATGGATGTGATTGATTTTTATCTATATCTTGTCTTGTTCTTAAAACCAGCCTATTATATTTCGAATGCAAAGTTTGGCTGCTTTTACATTCTTTTTTAATCATACAAAACACTTTCTATTCTTTATCAATTGGTAATGGAAAAACAGTTTGTTTGGTTCAGATTTACTTTTTGATCTTTGTATTTGATATGGTTCTAGAGCTCAAATTCAGATATTTATAACTACGTTTCTCATGCTTTCTGTTTGCAGCAAACGCTCTGATGTATCTGCATAGCCTTGGGATTGTACATAGGGATGTCAAACCAGCAAATATTCTAGTAATGTCTTTCTTAGCCAGGACATGTATATGCATCTGATTTTCTTAGCCAGGACACATCTGATAGTTTAGTCACCGATTTGATGCAGCTCAATGAGAATCTTCAACCACATCTAGCAGACTTTGGTTTGGCAGAATACATGAAAGATCTTGAACAAGTCTCCATAAAGAACTGGAAATCTTCTGGAAAACCAACTGGTGGTTTCCATAAAAAGAATATGGTTGGCACACTTATATACATGGCGCCTGAAGTACTGAGGAAAGAGGTTCAGACTGAAAAATCAGATGTCTATAGTTTTGGCGTGACGGTTAAGTAAGGACTTGCCTCGTGGCTCATATATTGCATAACATGAACTGTTGAAAAACGGTCTCTAGACACAATAATGTTAGATCTTATATAGAAGCGTTCATTTAGATGAAGTTCCAAACATGGCAATTCCATTGATTCACTGTTGCTTGGCTCCTGCTTCTTTCACTATTGAAACTAGATTCTTATCATTGCGCAGAAGAAAAAAGAAGTCATTGTTTTATTACTAATTGAATAAATCTTGAGTACATCATGCAAAGTGCTTTGTCTTTGGTCTATTGATATTTCTATCATGTATATTTAATTTGTATAGGACTTCATTCTAAAACATTCCCATTTTTGCATTTATAAATAGTTTAGGTTTACTATATTGTTGAATTTTTGTGTTTCTCATATTCTCATTTTGCAGTGAGCTACTAACTGGTGTTGTTCCATATACTGATCTTCGAGCAGAGGCACAGGTTCCGTTTCTTCATTTGCTTTTTTCCTTTCCTCTTTTGTATCCCTATTTAGTTATCCAAAATAAATTATTTTGATTTACAAGAATCTAAGGGGTATATTAAGGACAAACAAAATTATTGCACCTCTAAAAGGAAAGTAGACTATAATTGTGACAAAAAAGGAACAAAGGGCTTCCAAATTTTCAAGGAAAGTAGACTATAATTGTAGTCTGTAAAGAATAAGTTAATTACAGCTACCCTGTTTGTCTTATTTAACAGCATTCTTTTCCATTTATGCCTCTTTCCTAGGCCCATACAGTCTTGGAAATGAATTACACAGAACAGCAACTCACGGCAGCTGTGGTGTCTGAAGGATTGCGACCAGTTCTAGCTGGTCCACAGTCCGGCGCATCACCCACTTTGCTCTCTTTAATAAAAAGATGTTGGGATGCAGATCCTCAAAACAGACCTTCTTTCAGTGATATAGTTTTGGAACTCGATGTGATGTCGAGAAGTGAACATAGAACAGATGAAAAGGCTGATACTTCTGCAAGATCTGTTACACCACGTGACCATGTGGATACAACTAATAGTCTGAGCTATCAAGAGGCCCTGAATTGGTTTTCCCAGGGACAGGATATTGAAAAAAGCAGTTATGTTCCTTCTGAGAGTGTCGCCGCTTGGCTCTCTACTGATGATGTTACAGTTTATTGCCCAGTGCTATCTTGGGGTTCCTTTTCTACTTGTGGGAGAAGGGAAACCATGGAAGACACTCACTTTATATTGCCTCGTTTTTGCAACGAAAACAGTATTCATTTCTTTGGAATCTTCGATGGTCATCGAGGTATGTGGAACTGGAATCCTTTTTCGGGAATCATTGCTCTTGCTGTGAATTATCAATTATAGATGAGGGATAGAAAATGGTTTTCAAAGAGAAAAAACAAAGTTTGTGAATTCCTTTGAGTAGAATGTTAGTTCCAAGATTTTCAATTTACTTCCATGCAAATAGTTTGTTGCCCACGATTTTATGTCTGTGTCTGTAATCAGCTCTCATGGTCGTAATTGTGATGTTACAAACACAAAATCTTATATCATGATGCAGGTGGGGCGGCTGCTGAATTTTCAGCTGGGGCTCTTCCTGCATATTTGAAAACTCTGATTCCGATGAGCAGGTATGCCCAAATGATGGTTGTTACAGGCTCTACATAAAGACTCACGTATGTGAATCACGGAATACTAATTATGTCTTTAATAAATACCTTTTCCTAAATGCAGTCCATCTCAAGCCCTACTTGAAGCATTCGTTAAGACTGATGTTGCCTTTAGGAATGAACTAAATTATCGTCGAAAATCCAAGGGACTCATTCAGAAGGACTCACACCCTGGCTGTACTGCAATAACCGCTCTGATAGTTAAAGACAAGCTATTTGTTGCAAATGCTGGCGACTGCAGAACAATTATATGCCGAGCAGGAAAGCCTTACCCTTTAAGCAGGGTGCGTCAAAGATCTATATCGATATGTGCGTGTTCGTGTGTGTTTAGGTGCTATGAAGATGCTTTTTATACTCTCTATTTTGTATGAATCACACCTTTAACCAACTGAACGAGCTCATTATAGTAGGATCATGTGGCGAGCTGTCTTGAGGAGAGAGAGCGTGTCATAGGTGCAGGTGGCCAAGTCAAATGGCAAGTCGATACGTGGAGGATTGGCCCTGCTGCTCTGCAGGTTAATTTCTTGTCAACTTCCTCTTGTTTAATTCTGCGTTGATTGAACGTCTGAAACCTATTTATGATCATTATGCACTCTGATCTATATATGTTCCTCCATAGGTTACAAGATCTATCGGTGACGATGATCTAAAGCCATTTGTGACTGCTGAACCCGAGATAACTGAAACACTTCTATCAGCTGAAGATGAATACATAGTAAGTTTCCTTCTATCAGCATGAAGTGATTGATCACCTTGAGAAAAAAATGAGAGTTGTGGTTTTGGCAGGTAATGGCAAGCGATGGATTGTGGGACGTGGTGAGCAACGCAGACGTTGTTAGCATAATCAAGGACACGGTGAAAGAGGGCGGGATGTGTGCAAAGAGGCTGGCCACTGAAGCTGCTGAACGAGGTAGCAAAGATAACATCACAGTTATTCTGGTGTTCCTGCGTCCAGTTTCTACCGCAGAGAGGATTTTCTAGCTTCCAACTTTCAACTACTCTATTTATTCCGATATATTTTATTTAATTCATTATTGATATGATTCATGTATTATTAGATGCTTTTTGTGGGTAATAAATCAAACATCTTTTTATATGGATTCTATTTGATCTCCGTTATTAGAACATAGAATATCTGTTGAGGAGGGGATCGAGGTTTCAAACACTCGTTCTACTATAATTTGTCAAAAACCATAAAAAAGAATAGCAAAAGAAGAGTTTTTATTCAATGAAACACTAATTATTGTTTCTAAATATATCACTGATATTTTAAAAAGTTCTCCTATTCTATTCTAAATAGTTACACTCTTCATCTCGCAATAGGAGTCCTATTTGGTTATGGCACAGATTTTAAGAAATGCAAATAAAAGTGGGTTGAATAAGTCAGTGAAATATGAGTCTCACTTATATATATTAGTTCTATAATAAATTGTGAGTGAAATAAATTGGTGGAATATGAGGTCTACTTACCATTTATGTTAAAAGTGAAATATGACTCTTATTGTGGGACGGATAAAATAGCAAAATAGGACTCTTATTGTGGGACGGAGGGAGTATAGAATTAGATATTTTCGCTATATACAATAGCACACAACACATATACAAATATTACATTTTTTAGTTATTTTATAAATTTATAAAAGTTATAAAAACACGAACTTCAAACATTAGTATATTTTATATGGTATAATAGTTATTTATATTGAATTTTAGCTTTGAAATCAAGGTATTAAATTGTGAAGTTTCAATTTTTCTCAAATGCCTCATTGATAGAACATAGTATATAAAATGTCGACTTTTGATGATGTTTAAATTGACTTATATCCTTAAAATTTGAAAAAAGAAAAAATAAAAGAACAAATGAAACACATCATTATGAAAACCACCAAAAAATGACATTTTGTAAATAAATTAGATAATTAAAATTAAAATTTAATAATCAATATTTTAATTTCAAATTTTATGAAATTGACTATGGTTTAATGTTTATATTAACAAAGGTACACAAACAATGAAATTCTAAAAATATGGAAAATAAACTATTAAAATACTAATTTGAATATATTTAATAATAAATTATAAATACAAGAAATTAGTATACAATATTTTTCACATATAAAAAGCCCTCGAATTGGGATAGAAATTAAAAACCCATTCTCCAATCTCCATATTATATCTCTTAAACACACAAAAGAAGAGGAAATTAAAAGTGCCCCCCCTCCATACGCCAAATGTAAAGTGGGTATGGGGACCACATCTGCCCTAGTCCACGCGCCAAGAACATGCTAGGCAGTGTGAGCACGCGCCTAGTCCTAGTCACGCGAGTGGCAGACCGCGTGGCTTTTCCTTTCCAAGCTGGCCTGCTGGCCCGATCATGATGCGAAAATGGCTTGGCCAATGTTCCAACAAATCAAGGGTCCTTGGACGCCTTGAGGATTCCACCTAATCCCTCGGTGTATACACGGTCATATGGACGGGGCCATGTGTTAGACGACACCCCTGCCTGAGGTCGACAAAATGCTTCCCTACACACACCGCAGCGAAGTTTAAGGCCCACTCGTGGGATTCCCCGTTAAGAGTACCAACCGCAACCAACTTTGCTTGGTTTTGCTTAAGTTAGGAATTAGGGCATGATCCAACTCCGATATGGAGTGTTTTGTAATAGCTAGACTAGATGTTAGGCTAGTCAACCATGGGCTTGTCCATGGCATTTCCCGCACCTAGATCCCATGTATAGGATTAGGTGTGTGCGGACCCAACCGTGAGGCCACTGCCCTCATGTGTCTTCTTGTACCCCCATTTCTTCGCATTTTAATTTTACTTATTCAAACACCCAAAAAATAAAAAAAATAAAAAATAAATATAGTGGGTTGAATCCCCTTTCTTTCTACTTCAGCTTCCTCGCCCTCTCTCATAACTTGAAAAAACACATAACCACTCCACACAAAGTAGGTATGGGAAGGCGCAGCATTGGTGTGAGATACGGGTCCGGCACCAGCTAAGCCCCTGTTGGAGCGGGTAGCTTGCCCCTATGATGGATCCGTCAGTGGGGACATGTGCATGTAAATGAATAGTATTGCATGTGATAGGAATCCAATTCCTATAAATGCTTATTGAAAAGATAAGAAGAGACACTTGTACGTGAATGAGATGATAGAGACATGTGCATGTTAATGAGATGATAGAAAAATAAGTGGAGTAGGAGAATAGGGCGTGTGCATGTGAATGAATAGTACTGCATCTGATAGGAATTCAATGCAATCAAATGCTTCGTGAGATAATGTGTTCCACAATATAAATCGAGAGATTCAGTTATTGACATTTATTAATCGAGAGATTAATTAACTAAAATACATTAGAAGATTTACTTGAAACAAAATCATACAAGCTCATTTATTAAAATTTAAGACTAAGTAATTAATTTAATCTGAGCTTAACAATTAATTAATCTCAACTCAAGAATTAACTAATTGTAGGTCAATGAATTAAAAGAGGACTATCAAATTTTTTAGCTCAAAATAAACTACTACTCTCTCCGTCTCAAAGAAAATGTACTTTGGGTTCGGCACAAGTTTTAATGTAAAATTAGTAAAATAAGAGAGAGGTAGAGAGAAAAAGTAATTAAAATATTGTTAGTGAAGAATGGATCCCACCTCATTCGAGAGAAAAGACTTTTCAAAATTGAAAAGTGCATATTCTTGTGGGGTGGACTAAAAAGGAAAGAGTGTATATTCTTGTGGGACGAAAGGAGTATATGTTAGTCCAAACCACAAATTAAAGTCTAAAGCCCAAAATAAGATCTTTAAGGCCCACAACTTGATTTAAAAAAAGGAGTCCAAAACTAATCCAATCCCACTAATTAAAGGATTATGCCTTCTCTACACTCTTCATTTCCTACTCTCTCTCTCTCCGGAGGAGTGATTGTCTCTGGTTGCTTCACGATCGGAGGTCTAAACAATATACGGCCGTCATGAAATTTTAACAGAAGGTAGATTATTGGTCATGTATCATTATGACCTAAGGAAATCAAATTTTAATGGTTAGATTTTCCGTTATTAATTTTCGAAGTGGCTGCCATTTTCAACGGTAGCAGCGTGGGTTTTCTACATGACCAGGGGTCAAACGTTGTCTGATTGTTTTGAAATTTTAAAGGAAGGTAAACAAATCATCCAACTTCATTTCGACCGAAGTAAATTAAAGTTGAACCGTTAGATTTATAGTTATTAATTTCCGAAGTGAGTGCCAGTTCAAGATGCTTATTTTTAAATTTAAACAAAAAGTATTTTTCTACTTTCTTGATTTAACAAAAAGTATTTTTCTACTTTCTTGATTTCATGAATTGTTTACGATTATTTCCGAATGTAGTGCAAAAAGATAGTTTTTACATTGAACTTGAAAGAACGAAGGTTTGATGGTTTGATGATGAAGTGAGCATGCTTGGCTTTGATGTAAATTCTTGAGAAAATTCAACAATGCTACAAGTTTTCTTTTCTAGAAGGCATGCTAGAAAAGAATCGTTTGATAAAATCTTACCTCGGAAGAATTGATTATAGATTTGTTGTACTTGTACCGACTCCAAACCTCCTATTTGTTTGAGTCTGTTTGAGCAATCGAGGGATGAAAACCACTCTCTCTTTATTCTCCTTCTTTTCCGACAGCATACATGTTGAAATTTAATAACCTCGTTGTTGAAAACTCGCATGGCTTGATTTTTGGGATATGGCATCATTTGAGATTTTGAAAAAAAAATAACTCCTGTTAGTTGTAGGTCTCAAGGGTTAATTTGCAGGGGTGGGAGGAGAGAGCTAATTAGAGCATTATTCAAAAATTTGCCAGATCTTTTAAGTATGGTCTTTGTAAATCGTTCTTCATCATAAAAACTTTTGAAAACATTTCTGAACTATACGACACAAACTATTCTACTCACTATTTCACACGATTCACGGCACTATGCATACTATTCACGACACTATTTGTCTGTATCTTTTTACCGTTTACAAATTACCACGTGTTGACGGTCTTTTCATTTGCAGGAGCATGCTTCGGGAATTGGAGTTTCCCGGGAACAAAGGTAAAATATAAAAAATGAAAAAAATGCATCATCAAATTGATAATCAATATAAAAAAAAGGTAAAATCAGAAAAGCCCCTCACTTTCTTTAAGGTTGGATGCACAACCTCATGCAGTGAGGGTTGATATGACAAATTTATTTACATTAAAACCTCATCCAATAGTCACCGTTACACGCTTAATGCTCATTAAGGTTTGTGTGTGTACATATATGTAGTAGTTTATGTATATAATTCAATACTGAAGATCCAAGTATTGTCAAATTTAATGTTTGACTAATGCATAATCGACTTTAGTATATCGAGCTTAATTTCCTACATATTCAAAGCATATGTAATATAATTGTGCGTGTATATATTTTTTAACATAAATACATCCAATTTAATTTAATCATGGTATTCCAAACAATACAATATATTCACATAATTTCTTTTTATAACAAATAAAGTATTCTTGTAGTTCTAAATTTTAATGATCAGTAGTTGTTCGAGAAAATATATTTTAAATGTAGTATAATTTAATATTTTCAGTGATTTTTTTGGACTTTCAATACTAGTACTACTATAATTCATACTACTTGAATTTGTTCAACACAAAAAGTAAAAAAAGAGTTGAACAAGTTAATTCTCCTTGTACCGTGATAACAATTAGGTGTCTTAATTAGCTTAAATTGTATATTAGTTAACTACTAACTAAGCCCAGTATGAATAACATTGCCTTAATTTCACCATATTTAGTTAACTACAAAGCCCAGTATAAATAACATTGCCTTAATTTCACCTTATTTACCGTCAATTTCTTAATAAATTGGATTACAGTAGGATTTAAAACGCGTCCTGATTGATGTAAGTGTAACGCATCCGTTATTTCTCTCTTTTGATTCCCCATTTATCTTGCCGCTTACATTATGATCTTCGATTTTCTGTACAAAAAACCTCGAATAATCATTGTTTTTTAGCCTTGGACGCAAATTTTTGTTTGATTGGATCGGAATTAGTTTGAAACGATGGATGAAATCATACCGAAATCAGATGGATTTGATGAATGGGTGAAAGAGCTCTTGCCCGATGCCGCACCTGAAATTGGGTGAGCGCTGTTTGATTGAAAAAAAAGGGTTTCCTTTTGCATGCATAATTACCTCTTTTTTTCTGTATATTTCTTTTGAATTAATACATGTTGATTTCTTATCTAATCTAGAAATTGAGTCGACGATCATGATTTTACAATTGAATCGCGCTCGTCTGAGTTGCAATTACGTCTCCGTTGATGAATCTTTTTTTTTCTTTTTCTTTTTTTAGGGTTTTTTAATCTTAAATCTATATTTAATTCTATATATTTTCCTCGTTTCACGATTGTTAATCACACCAAATGATTTGTCTCATGTTTCTCTCTCTGTCGATCGAGTCATAACTCGTGATATATATACGATGATTTGTTGAATTAAGGTCTGGTGTGGTTCTGAGTTAGTTGTTTTTCCAAATGAAGCTACCATTCTTTTAGTAATAGCTTTGAATAAAGTTGGACTAATCTTGATGACTAATTTAGTGAACTCCTTTTCTGTCATGTAATGAGTAATGAAGGAATTCGGGTTGAGAATTTTTGTCGGTGAAGACACGAAACCATTAATGGTTCTATGTGGGAGAGGGCGAGAGAGATTGCGTTTGATGATTCAGTTAAACATATTTTTATAAAGGTTGACTATGTTTTAATTTCGTTTTCGTTTTGCCATTACCAGCAGCATGTGGCAGCAACAGGAGCACACATCAGGTAACATCGAAAATACATGAAAATTTAATTGTCATTTATTGCTTTGTTGTTTGTCATCGAAAATACACAAATTTGTTGATAGCTAACACCAAGTCAATTCGTTCACTTTGTTGTTTGTCATATCCAGTTTGATTTTTCGTTCACTTTCTTTCCGAGCTTCAATTCGAAACCACTAATAGGTTTCTGCTGCATCAGTCAAAGCTGAGAGACCAAATACTTCTCAATTATCTGTGGATTCTCAAGCTTACCCGAGAAATCTGAATCAACAACATCAGCTAATGCAGGTCTTTTTTTTTGGTACAATGTAGCTCTCTATTTTGTTCAAAAGTATTTTAATATGTATTTACAGCTGTTCTATTTCAGCATACATCAGCTGGATTCAATTCAACTCACCTGATGGAAAAAAGCGAACAGGAGCCATTGCACAAGTTCTTGGAACCAAAAAGTGGCATGGTTCTTGAACGTGCACATTCCAGATTACAGATGCCTTCTCTTTACATGTCTCAGAATCTAACAATGCCCATGGCAGATCAACTTAAGCCGCAAAATCAGACACCTCTTGGTGCTTTGCATGGTATGTCTGAATCTTGTTGTAAGGACATGGTTGATTGTGTATATAATATAGGTTGTGATTCATGAAAGAAAGCGACATATGACTTATGTTAAACTAATGGGGATGCTTTCTTTGGTCTTTACATTTAATTCTAACAGCTATTGCAATTTCATTAACTTTCCTGTTTTTGGGGTGTTTTCTTTCAGTTCAATATAGCGTTCTTCCAAAAAAAAAAACTCTGTAATAAAAAAAAGGCCCTAGCATGGTTTGTGTCATTGATTTAAGGTACAAGGTGCATTTCTGCATCATTTGAATGTATCTGTCTAATGAGATGAAGTTGTCTCCTTATTCAGCATCAGAATCAACTTCTCAAGTCGACATGGAATGGTTTAATTCTGCATATCAGAAGGTAATTTCATAACATATACAAACTTACTTCGACTTTGTTGAATTCTACATTATCAGTAACTGCTTTGAAATCTTCCACAGATTATTCAGCTCAAGGACATGTATCTATCTCAATTTCTCATGTTACACCACAAAATGCAAGAACTGAAACGTCAGGTATCCACTTTATAAACCGCGGTAAAATGTCAATGCTAACTTTACATTTTTTTCATTCGAGAATGTTTACTGATGTCGCCTCAAATGACTTCTTTGTTAGGCAACCGATGCTGAGATGGTAAACAAATGGGAAAAGAACAGATGTGTTATTGAAAGGAAAATCAGACTTCTCAACATTTCTAAACCAGATCTCTTACACATGAAGAGGGAAAGAATAACTCAGATGCTGAATGAGGTAATGAGATATGTTTCTCAGCTTCAACCGAGGAATCCTCTGTACTCGAAGCAGACTCATCATGTCGAGCCATCTGGTAATCATATGGAAGCACCTCAGATTCAGCAAAGAGAAAACCCACTTCATTTCAATAGTTTACACCAGTCTCTGATAAGGCCAGGAGGGACTCCATGCTTGCCACAAAGCTCGTTGAGTTCATTAAACGTAGGCTCATCAGCAGGAGTACACAAGGTAGATGCTTCATCGAACATGAACTCCTACCAGTATAATCTCATGAGACCTATGCAGCCATGGGCCCCACAGGGAAGCGTGGCTCCAACCGCAAGGAAAGGAGCCTCTCAAGCAGCATTCGATGCGAGGGCTCTTAGAATGTTGCTCCATCCATCGAGTGGAGTTTCTCAATACAATAATTTGGGTGCTTCACAGCATCAGCCTGTCACCTCAACAAGGAATATGTTTAACTCATTGGACTACTCCATGAGTCCTATGGCTCAGGTGCCTCTCACGATGCCTCCTCTGCAGAATAACCAACAAGATCAAGCTATGAAGAGGCAGAAAATGAAGCAGCCTCTGCAGCAGTTGATTAATGAGAAAAATAAGCCGCAGATGCTACAAAAAAGAAACGAGGATACAAAATTGAGACGTTTTGTAGGATTCAACCAAAAATGGTCTTCTGTACTACCACCAAGTTCCTCTCCGTATGCAATGTCTCCCCAAAATTCACAACAATCTTCCCCACAGTTTGAGATTAAGGAATTATCTTCCAAGTTTTCCAAATCAGCAACACCATCATTATCTTCTGCCTCTCCATCTGCTCTTCCGTCTCCCTTGACTCCGATGACCCCCTTGACTCCGTCTTCTGTGCCGGCAGATTGTGTGATGAGTCCATTGCTTGAAGAAAGTAGCAAATTAGCCAAGAATCCCGTTGCGGCATCTCAGCCCCCTTTGCAAGACACAAACCGTAACCAACTTGTGACGGACACACAAAAATCAACAAAGTCTTGCTTGCACAGGGAATCTCTTTCTTCCGGTGCCAAGCAGCCATTAAAGGCTAAAGGAGATCCGCTGAAGCGCTTGATTGAAGTGGTGAGTTCAATCTGTCTTAAATTCGTATAGTATAAGTATGTTTGATCACTGTCAAATTACGTTACTAAAATTTGCGTCGCTTATACATTGAAGGTGAAGTCGGTGTCATCCAAAGCGCTGAATGCTACTGTCAGGGATATCAATGCCGTCACCACTTTAACTGATAGGGTGGCGGGAAACTTTGCCCGAGGTAAAGCTAAAAAAATAATATTCTACGACTTGGCTGATGACATAGTCAGCTGTTGTGACGAAGGTGACATGAAGTCAGGGATGAAGCGTGAACTGGACGCCCTGGCTTCGGATGATTTTAGAATGGACACCGAGCTCTATGCAATGGGTAGTATAAAGAGACTGAAAACCGAGGTAACTAATAACCTATGCTGCTGTATGTATATCATAACACAGCCCTCTTTCACATCAATATTTTTGATGATTGTGACAGACTAACTATCAGTTACTGGAAGAGATCAAAGAGATTAACAAGAAGCTTATTGAGGTGGTGGTGGATGTGATGATTCCAGAGGGTGTTTCTAGGCTAGGATCAGATGAAGGTACACTCATCAGATGCTCGTATATACCGGTTGGATTATCAGGGAACATGAAGATCTCGAATACCTCAAAATTTATGGTAATGATTTAAAAATTTCTCAAACTCTTCACCCAAACTACTGTGTGCTGATTTTCTTATTCAATTTGACAGTTTCCTACCCTGCTTCTTGATATGCTTGTTTCTGCTGATTATCCGACTTCGTCTCCTTGTGTAATGGAGAAGGATCCTTCTGGCTCCTGGTGAGATACTGATCCAATCTATGTAAAGTTGGAAGATAGGAGATGAGATAAGATAAGATTGATAAATTGATGCCTCTATTGATTTTGGTTTGCAGTGATGGAGAAGAAGGCAGATATATGTGGATGAAGGCGAAGTCGAATTTGATTTTATCCCTCAGAAATCTCCCTCAGCCCATGTCGGTTAAAGACGTGGCTGAAGCCTGGCACTTATGTGCTCGGGAAGTATTTCACGAGCTCGCGGACCATACCGGAGGAGGTAGCTTCAGTTCGACCTACGGCAAGTGGGAAAGCTGTGCCGTTGCTGTCTAGCTATGTCGCATTGTAAATAACTCCAGTTGTCCGTCATTAATGGTCTCAATTTGCCATTTTTGGTCACCCTTGAATAATTGTCTCATTTCCATTAACCATATCTCAATCACATTATAAATTTGGCTCCAAAATGATTTAGATTTTGCATTATTATAAAATTCAAATCACAAGGCTTGAATTGAAATCATGACCTAACAAGAGCAGCAGTCAAAACCCTACCAATCTCAAAACTTACATAGGCGTCAATGCAAGCATAGTGGACTTGATCCGCCGTGAGGCGCCGGTTATCCCATCGGCTTCTGGTCACTGATTTCGGCTTCTCCATCTCTTTCCCAAGCACAAATCGCGCCATATTCTTCAATCCGGCGTTCTTCAGCTCCTTCATTTTATACACCTCCGCCGCCAATTTCCCCAAATCAACCGTCTTCGCACCGTATCCGATTCTGTGATCCCGCTCTAGTTTTCTGACATCGGATTTGACTCCAATTCCGGCGAAATTGTGGTCGGAGTAGGAGAGAAATTGAATGAGGTGGACGGGGAAGTAGGGCGAGTGGATGAGCTGGTAGATGAGGCAGCAGCGGCCGACGCAAAGCTGGAGTGTGGCGGCGGGGTTCTGTTCGCCGCGGTTGTAGTTTGGGCGCCACTCGATGTCGAGGCCGACGGTGAGGCGATGGCCGTAGAGGGAGCTCACGTCGCGGATCCACTGGGAGACGGCGGCGGGGTCGCGCGTGACGGTGGTATAAACGACGTCGCCGGAGAAGGCGACATTATAAGAGGCGGAGGGCTGCTCGCAGTGGCAGTGGATGGCCATCTGAATTGATTTATGGTAGGAACAATTTCGGCGCTTCGTTACTGATAAATCTACTCAAGAATTATTAGTAGAAATTATAATTTGCAAATTTGTTTGAGTGATCAATAGTGGTAGTAGACTAGTAGTACTAATATGAAATTATAAATGTATCTTATGTTTCATTTGATACCTAGTTAATTAATTCTATAAAAATAGGAGTAGAATTATTTTTCCATTTTTGTGCAAATGTAATACTCCCTCCGTCCCATTAAATATGCAATATTTGATTTTCGACACGTGATTTTATGTAGTGTTGTTTCGTGGGTTAATGAAAAAAGAGTAAAGTAAGCTAGATGAAAAATTCAATTTTTAGAAACGTTTCATTTTTAATGGGACAAACGAAAAAAGGAAAACATTTCATTTCTAATGGGACGGAGGAGTATTTCTTAGTCGGCATAAGATTTTAGGAATTGTTGGTTTAATGTGTTCAGTTGAAGAGATAAAAAGTGGATGTAAGTATTTTTTTTTGTCATGAAAGCAGGCAATGCCCGAACGAGGCTACATATTACCGATCATAAGAAATTCCTAACCTATCATGTAATAACCAAATAGCAAGGCCTTTAGGCGGCTGTTCAAGAACAGACACTCCTCTCTCGAAATTGTAAGCATGGTGTGACAAGAAATCTGCAGCAAAATTTCCTTCTCAATGCACATGTCTCACTGATGCCGAATCAAACTCTAGCAATAAGCTACTAATCTTTCCTACTATCGCACGACAGCTGACATTCACCTCAAATTTCCCTGTAATCATAGCGACAGCTACAAGATTATCGTTCTCTACCTCCAACATTCTTATTCCCAACGTTTTTGCAATTTCTAAACCATGAAAAATATATCAAATTTCAGCGAGAAGAATAGAACATACTCCGATGTTTGTGACAAACCCTTCTCTCCACTGTCCAGAAACATCACGGAAAAGTCCTCCCCCATATGCACGGCCGGTCCCCTTCTCTAAGAGCATCCACAATGGGGCGGAGGATGCGACGGACGATGCATCTTCTGCCCCTTAGTTCGCCACTGCAGCACCACGGACTAAGCACACATTATCCTCCACGGAGGATAGATCGTCCGCGGACTATGGCACGGAGGATGCATCGTCCGGCCTATCCTCCACCCCATTGTGGGGGGTACGAAAGATAGGCCAGACGATGCACACATTTTTTATTTTTATTTTTTTTGGTATTTTCTTCTATATATATCACCATTTTTTTACTTTATTTTACACCTTTTACTCCACTCTCTTCCCCATCTCAATTTCTCTCTAAATTCAATAATGAATTTCGAAGATTTTCATATTTGCAATCATAAAACATAAAAAATAAAAAATAAGTACCGACAATAGGATATGCCTTTAATTTGTGGTGTTTTTATATTTTTATTCTTGCTAATGGATATATTTGCAAATATAAAAAAATAGAATTAATGAATTTCCAAACATAAAAAATATATTTTTATTCTTGCTACTTAATTGATATACTGTAATTTGAACTTTCAATGAAATGAAGTTGTTTCTTTCAATTTTTGTAGTGTTTAAATATTCAAAATAATTATAATGCTTAGGGCGGGCTATAGTCCGCTCCATTGCAGGTGGAAGGGGTGGAAGATAAAATGCTGATGTGGCGGAGCATAGGGCGGGGCTTAGGGTGTCGCATCCTCCACCCCATTGTGAATGCCCTAAGGAAGCATCTGTTTTTCCAAAATGTCTTTATTTATTTAGAAACGGAGAGAGTACTATTTCAATAAATATACCATAAAATTTGATTGCAATACTAAGTAAAGCCAATGATATACTATTATACTCCTATGAAAAGAGAAATGATATGCTACATACCTTCTGTGGGCACCAGTCTCGTTTGACACACATTAAGCTATTCGTTTTAATTTATATACTAATTTGATTCTAATACGTTAAAAAATGTTATTGAAATTAGTATATTATGAGTAAAATAAGTTAGTAGAATGTGGAGCCTACTTACTATTTATGGTCAAAGTAAAACGTGACTTTTATTGGGGAACCACCTGAAATGGTAAAATGTGACTTTTATTGTGGGATCGGAGGTACTCCCTCTGTTCCGCGGTAGTTGAGTCATTTCTTTTTCCGCACTCGTTTTAATAAAATGATAATAAATAGTTAAAGTAAAGATATAGTACAGTAAGAGAGAGGATAATGTAGATAAGACTGTTCGTTGCATTATTCTCTCTCTTACTTTATTTTTTCTCCATTTTAACTATTTATTACTACCTCCGTCCCTCAAATTTTGACACAGTTTACTATTTTGGTCCGTCCCTGAAAATTTGACACACTTCACTTTTTACCATTTTTTGTAGTGGACCCCATATTCCACTAACTCATTCTCACTCACATTTTATTATAAAACTAATACTTTAAAAGTAGGACCCACATCCCACCAACTTTTCAACTCACTTTCCATTACATTTCTTAAAACCCGTGCCGAATCAAAATGTGTCAAAATTTTGGGGACGGAGATAGTATCATTTTTCTAAAACAAGTGTAGAAAATGAAATGACTCGACTACCATGGAACGAAAATATTTTTTTTTTTGTATTTTCATACAAATGTTAAGCGGAAAATCATAACATTAAATAACTATAGTAACGAACTCTTGGTGGAGACTCTGCATGATAAGTTTGACAGTACACAGTTCATATCAGACTATAATTGACACAGATTTTTTATTTTGGCATATTCACTTCATTTATTTATATTGTATGTACTGTTTAGTGCCAAAAATATGAACCTGCCATTTCTGGGAATAAATTATTTGTTGGAATGGTGTGATCGGCAAGGTCTTTTTACAAGATTAACTAATAATATAGGAGTATTTGTTTATATAGTGATTAACATATATACTTACTCCATTAAGGTTAGTAGGAGCATAACACTTATTCGCGAACGGACTAAAATGGAAAACGAAACTTCTATTCCCGAACAGAGGGAAGTACTTAGTTTCTATGCTTGCACATGCTAAACCGGTGAAATGAAAAAGAGAAATTGAGATGAAATGATTTAAATATTTTTAAAAGGGAATGAATCGAAGCTCATTTTATGATAGATAAAAATTTACCAAATTAGTACTGTATATAAAGTCACTAATTTTTGTTTACAGTCTAAAATCGAAAAATGTGACTATTGTCGTTGACGTACGGAATAATATACTGTATTATATTTATAGAAAATACTTCTTAGCGTTCACTATTAAATGTTTCATACTACTCCTACATTTCTTTTTTTACATGCCTATAGTTAGATATTTTATTTCGCTTTTATTATACCCTCTTTATTCCATTAGTGTTAGAACAATTTTTAAAACACTTTGTTGTTTCCAGTGTTATGTTGAAATAAAACTAGAAAAAGCTGGATTATTTTCATTTGGATAGAGAGAATATATATACTGGATAAAAATAAGACACATTTGGTATCTCATTTCTCGTTATAGATATATTGATATTTTTGGTATCTATGTTTGTGTTTCAAAATAAAAGTGTAATTAACTAAATGGTGAAGGCTCTGCATGGCTGAGTTGTACGGTGCTAAAGTGGCCAGTGCTACAGTTGGCGTCTGTAGCGAATAATACTGCAGAAAATTTGAGTGCAAGATTTTCCATTTTGGTATATTCCTTTCAACTGCATTTCGATTTTCAAAGTCGTTTCTACTTTCTACGCAGAGATCATCCTATTTAATTCAACAAGATCATGTCTATCTATAAATTCAAACCATTACAAAAGCATCTCACAACTTAAAACATACTCGTAATTTCACAAAATATGATAATTGCATATCAAAACCTAGAAATACGAACTAGCAGCGTTGGATCTACCAATGTTGAAGAACTGAGAAAAGCAAGCAACAGAGATAATAGCAGTAGTAATTAAGAAGGAAGGATGAGTTAATAGTAACCAAAGTGGTCAAAGTGACCAAGACCGAGAAGCCTCCCAATCTCAAACGACAAATACGCATCCACACACGCATACTTGACCTGCTCCGCCGTGAGCCGCGGCTGGTCCCACCGGCTCATCCTCACCGCATCCGGCTTCTCCGCCTCCTTCCCCATCACAACACTCGCCAACGTCTTCAAGCTCGCTCTCTCCAGCCCCTGCCTCCTGTTCCCGTACGCCTCCGCCGCCAGCCCCCGCAGATCCACATACCGCGCGCCGCCGCCGATCCCGTACTCTCTCTGCAGCTTCTCCAGATCCTGCTTGATTCCTACGCCGACGAATTCGATGTAGCAGTACTCGTCCGACAGAAACGTCGCCAGCGAATCGGGGATGCAATCGGAGTGCAGAATCTGGTACACCAGGCACCGATCGCGGACGCAGAGCTGCAGCGTGGCGGCGGGGTTCTGCTGAGAGGAGTAGCTTGGGCGCCACTCCACGTCCAGCCCGACGATCACGTCGGGGAGGTGGTACAGGTACTTGATGTCGTCGATCCAGTTGGTGACCACCGTGGAATTGGCGGTGACCGTCGTGTAGATCTCCTCCTCGAAGAATCGGACGTTGTAGGTTTGGTGTGTGTTAACGCGCATGGTGTTCGCTGTGATGGTGACCGCCATTGTTGGAATGTGGAGCTTCCTTTTTTCGATTTGCTTTGGATTTGGGGATTTGGAATGGCGACGATAGCTTTCTTTTATAGGGAGTACTAATTGAGAATTAGGGTTCAAGTGTCGTATACTGATATTTCCCCTTTAAAAATAATTCAAATTTCATATTCAGTTACCGGAGATTTGGCTTGTATAATTAATTTCATTACTTTTTTTTATTAGTTTTATATTTAGCTCCAATTTTAGTACCATCAGTATAAAGAAGTTCTACAGAAGAAAGGCAAGAATACAATTTTCTATACGGTTGTTTCATGTTTGTATGCAAATGTGCTTATTTATATCCTGTTTCTCTTCAAATTTTTGTTTCTAAATCTAAATATAAGAATTTGAGTATATTTATTTCTCTTTCAAAAAATAATTCCGATTAAGTTAGAGTTGATGAGAGGCAAACTTGGTATATTACCATAAAAGGTGAAAAATGAGCAAGAGTGTGTACTATGAGATGCTCTGATATTTTTCCCGATGAACAATTTCACTAACCATACAAACCAAAATAAATAACCAAATTACTAACTTATCCCAACATGGCTATGATAAAAAAAAAAAAATAGGAGAAATTTTTTTCCCCCCATCTTCCACGCCACAGTTTCATCTATTTCCACTCTAAATTTTCAAGAAATGTACTCCCTCCGTCCCCCATTAGGAGTCACACTTTGACCGGGCACGAGTTTTAAGAAATGTAAAGAAAAGTTGGTTGAAAAAGTTAGTGGAATGTGAGACCCATTTTTTATATTGGTTTTATAATAAAATATGAGTGAATTGAGTTAGTGGAATGTGGGACCTACTTACCATTTATGGTAAAAATGAAGTGTGACTCTTAATTGGGGACGGACCGAAATGGAAAAGTGTGACTCTTAATAGGGGACGGAGGGAGTATCAAAGAAGAAAGGAAGAAAAAGAGTAGCTATCTTAGGTTAGCAAGTTTAAAGTCTTGAATCTTAATCATTCAAGTCTTTTCGTTAATGTGTTGCATACTTATACATTACCGCAATGTGTGTATAAATTTAGTTTTGGCTAACTGCAAGAATATAAATCTTGATATTGCATGTTAGATCCAAGCTTGTTTAAGGATGAAAATGATGCTAATACGTGTTAAGATATACTATTTGATGATGAAATGCATGTTATAGTTGCTAGGATATGATCATCGGATAATTAACAAAATTTACTTATGCATGGTATACTAAGTATCAATATATAGCTCTTAATTTCAGATATTCTTTTTGTAGATGTAGGCTTTACAACTCTACTCACTCCACTACGAATTTGAACCTTGGATATTCTAATTAATTAACCATACTCTAATTTTTAATATTGCGTACACAATAAACTATCAAACTCTAAATCGACGAAAAAAATATCACAGAAAATTCGAAATTTAGAGGATGAAGTTTAAAGTAGTAGAGTCTTTGTGTCAAAAAAAATGAAGTTTATAAGGAAGATAGCAAATAGCAGAGAGTAGGAAATTGTAGAAAATGAAGAGAAAACAATACATATCATCTACATAGTCCAAAAGGGAAAAAGGATGACATGTTCTCAGTCATCTCCTTCCCCTCTCCTAACTGATATCCTATCTACGTCCTATAAATGTATGGTCTCATGGCATCGTTAGTACATTGTACACATAGTAGTTAAAATGCGGCTCAAAACTGACATGACAATCCCACCCTGTGCTTGGGCAGGTCCATTGACTTCCTCTCCTCGAAAGCCTTGGGCAAAAGCTTCTGAAAGATCCCCAAGAACGTCTGCCACTCTTCATCCTCCATTTCTCCTATACAGATGCATTGTCCATCACGGTTGTAGTTTGGCACCGAGCAACTCACACTCCTCATCAAGTTACCTCCTGTTGTTGATGGACTACTATCAACGTTGTTCTTGCCACAGTTGTCCAAGAGTGTGTTACTTAGAGGCATCTCTGGCGGATTAGCAAACTTTACCACCATTGATGGATGATTATCTTTTGTGGAAGTTTCAGGGATGTTTGATGCTTGGTCGAGGAAACCCTTGAGCTTGTCATCAAAACGGAACATTTTATCACCATCTTTTTCTTCAACTTGTTCTTGTTCAGGCTGCTTGTGATCATCACATTTGAGTGTGGAAATAACTCTATCATCAATTAGTGGTTTGTTCAATCTTGCCTTAGCATTTATGCATAGGTTCTCTAGTGTGCTCCAATTTTCGTCTCTTCCGTTGAAGCCTCTGGTCATCATCTCACCTATTTCAGCAAGACACAGCCCGTATGCAGCTGCTTGCTTCAAAAAAATGGTGCAAAGCACAAGAACACGAATGGATGACTCCCCAATTGAAGGAACCTCACTTCTCAGTGTCTCAGCATCTTTGTAGGGATCAAGCCTAGTTATGTAGTCAAGTTCAGCCTCGGAGAAAGGTATGGAGGCTTGTGGCCAGTGCAGCCACTCAAAATATGGATCATCAAGTGCTTCGGGTAAGCAGAAGCCATGATCTATGGGGATCAGCTCTGATGGCCTCGCTTGTCCATTCCTTACAAGGATGTTCCCTGCGTGCCTGTCAAGATTCATGAGCCTCACATCCAGTATACCTATGTGGTGCACACGTGTGACCGAGAAGCTTGAAGGCCCCAAATCCCCTGCGTCTGAATCGTGCTTTACATAACGTTGGAGGGATGCAATCTTGTGAATTGGGGTTGAGTCTGAAGCAGGGTTGTTTATATTGAACTTGACATGGGAAAATTTTACTAATGCTGTTGGTGGGACACCTGCAAAGCCGTCGTGGTCAAGGACATAAGCAGCTGACTCACGCAAGCCGGTTTCACCTATCCTAATGGAGCTTTTCATGCCAGGCTGGCCTAGCAAGCGGCCACCCAAGCCTTTTGGGTTGTTGAATGCAAGAGGCTCCTCATCTATAGGTTTTGCAACAGCTATGGTGTCGCCATTTTGAGCGCGTAGGAAGTATGCGCCTCCAAGCCCACTCGATGTTGGCTCAGGTTTGACACCAGAGGCCATGGCTATGGCAACTTCCACAACCATAGCCCGTACCCTTGGTGCAGCATGGCCTATGATGATCTCGATCTTTGAATTGGCGTCATGCAGGTCATCTCTAGCTGACGAAGAATTAGATAGGCACGGAGTGGAGAAGCTCTTGTGAATATTGGACAAGTCCAAGGATCGGTCGTTATTGAAGTCGAGCATCTTGTAGTCAAGTTGAGTGAAAGACTGGAGTCTGCATCTTGGTGTTCTTGTAAATGGCTTGAATCCATGACCATGATCAACGGCTACAGCCATCTTGAAGAGACGTGTGTATGCTATTATACATGCTAAGGGCTTCTTCTTAAGTGATTTATTTTGCGTTAGTCTGTCCTGGGAGATTAGGCATCACATTTCTGGAAAATAAAGAAATAGTATCACATTCAACTTCAATAGGTATACAATGCTTGTAGTTATGTATGACTAAAATGAATCAATTTCTTAATCTCTAGGTATTGATGATTAGTATGATACCATTATGGGATGGAGCTTACTTGACATTTGCACAGAAATAGTTGCAAAGTTCAACAATTAGAACCATGGTGCTAATCTCCGTACACCTACATAAATTGAAAGCATTCATTATAAACAAACACTAACTTTTAATGACAAACAAAACTTAATTGCAATGCATCCAAGATAGATACATACATTAGACCCTCCCTCGCTCCTCTGCTCAAGACTCGCCAAATGGACTGCACATTATGAAAATGAAAAACAATCTGAAACAATCCTTTCTTCAATAAATACATGCTATTAGAATGTTCATCTTCTTCCATTCACCAAAGTGTAAACATCGCTTTTATATAACAAAAAGCAACCAGAAAAGAAGAAAGCTGTGATTAAATTCAGATACAATATGTTATTTCCAACAAAAATGTTATTGTTATATACGGATTAGCTAGAAGGAGATTTACACTCACAACATGATAATGAATCAAAAATAATACAATTGGTCACATAAAAAAGGATCATCGCATCGAAATTGGTGACAATTGATCAAACAAAACAGTCAAGCAAATTTTCCAAAAAATGGGAAATCTATCAAAAAAATCAATTACACAAAGGAAAGCAAAACATAGAATATGGTGTATGTACCCTGAACACTTGTGAGGCATTCAGGGTGATGCAACGGCAACGGCAACGGCAACGGGAGAGCGCGAGAGCGGATTATTCCGTCACCGAAAAAAACCTCCTACCGGAAATTACAACAAATTCTTTTACGTTTTCATATAGGATTTGTTTATTTTTCCATTATATATAACCCAACCTTTTTTTCCTTTTCCTAAAGCTAGAGACCTCCGATGTTTTCGCTCGGCAGTTTTCTGTTTATGGACATGTTTGTATCTCTTCATTTCATTACACTCTTAAATCACCTTTTTTTGTTTTTAATCAAAGTTACTGCATTTTAGAACTCTAAAATAAATTAATTATGTCAATATCATGGATCACGTTTATTCCATGACATTCTTAGGAAAGAACAATGTCCTAAAACTAAGACTATATCGACAAAATCCTCAACAACTTTACACAATTCTCTATCGGCCCATTTTATTCTTAGTAAAGAACGAAGTCCTAAAACTGATACTCAAGTGCAAAAATTAAAATTGTTCCATATTCCAATGTCATGGGATCAGTAATTTATTTTATGGTTATTACTTAGTACTAAACTAGCTATAATTTACACAATTTCTTGTCTAAGTAGATATATGTCCAATATTGTGTTCCACATTAAACATACGTAAAAGTGGAATTGATTTGTGTGGTTATATATGTTTAATCAAATTATACTAATGACAGAGGCAAAAAGGAATTGTTTGTGTGGTTCTTGTATTAGTTGGAACACAGCTGCAATATATTGTTAATTTGTCTACAATATAATCATAATATATAGTCATTAAAGTCAATTAGCTAAAAGATATTACTTCTAAACTTGGTTTTTAAAAACATTAGTGTCACGTTCGTACGATGTACGAATAAATTTAATATTTTGAAATTAATTTAAAATCAGATACAACTATAGTATACGAGAGTTAGAAATCACAACATGCAAATAATTTAGTACAATCCCAAAGCATAAAATTAAACAACTTTATAAATCAACCAAAGTGCATACACATATATTTATAAAATTATTAATAACCACTTTCTTTATCTCTACCATAAAACAATTATCATAACTTTATACTACTACTAACATAAACCTTTCAATATCATTCACACCAAAAAATTAATGCACAAATAATCATCAATATTAAAGTCTTTAAAATATATATGTAGAATAGCTAAATATGCAGGACATAAATAAGTTTATAGGGTTATTTTTTTTTTTTTATTCTAGGGCATTATTTACATTCCATAAGTGTTCTGGGCTTTTCTTAAATTTCATCTTTAGGAGAGACGTATGATGGTCATGCGTAGCCGATTAATGAAACGCGTGATACACATGTGTTTTAGCCTAAGACGCGTAACTCTCATGCGTCTCTCTAATTTTTTTTATTTTATTCAAAGACGCATGACCCTCATGCGTCTCTAAGTAAAACGCATGACTATCATACGTCTCTTGTTTAAACATTACGACGAGAAACAGAGGCAGAAGCTCATTTCAGCGTGAAGTGAGAAGAGAGAAAAAGGGGCAACGCGATTTCTCGGCGATTTCCCCTTTCTTTCGGTAAGTTTTGTTCAATCTTTCAACATTTCTCACTTATTCGTTGTTTATGCCATAATATTAGGGTTTCTAATAAAATTATATTAAATTTACTAAATTAGGGATTATAGAAAAAAATTGTCTCTAATTGTTGTTATTTTGTATATATTTTTATGCAGAAATCATGCAAGTATTTGTGAGTTTGTATTGGGGTGGTAGAATAGTTCAACTTCCTCAAGTAGGTATTGGTTATATCCACATCGTGCGAGAGGCTCCATCGTATTGAATTCATGTGTTTCATTCTCTGAATTAGTTGCAATGATATGTATAAGATAAGAATAGATATGAATCCACACTCCATTGAAATATCATGGAGACATTGTCTCTTTGGTACCGATATGAGTTATATATGTACTGGGGTTGATAGTGATGAAAGTGTGATGTTTATGTTCAATGAGGCTAAAAAATTCTACTCGTCATATTGAATTATTTCTTGAGTATTCGCCTGTGGGAAATTTAGAAATCCCCCCCGTTGTTGATTATGGTGTTAGATCATCTACGAGGGTTGAACATATGAGCTTTGAATATCCCACACCTCGAAAACCAAACATGTTAAGCCAATGCCTCACATCGGCATGAATATCCACATCCCATATCTTACTTTCCATCCGGCGAACTTTGAAAAGATGTGTTGTGTCATCCGTCAGTAGTTTATTTGATATGTGTTTTTTCTAAAGATATAGAACTGATGGATCTTCAGGTCCATATAACAATTGTCCTCTAGAACTTGAAGTTGTCATCTAATCCTACAAGATATTCACAAAAACAATAATTACAAACATCATATTCAAGTTAATCCAACACAATAATATACATAACACAACCAATCAATCAATTTCAATACCCTCAATTTGTACTCAAACAAGCACCTGAACAATATCTTTTTAGCATAATTTCTACAAAAACCTTAAATTTCACAAGCACTCTAACAATAAATGACAATTATATAATTCTTACGAACCATAATTTCACAAGAAAACAACAACATCAAAGCCCCTCTTTTTCCACTTTAGAAGTTGGAGACAAAAGACTTAACAAACAACATGAGATTCTTGAAAAGTGAACAAAAACTCTCAAGATTCAACAATCATCTTTAACTGATTAGATGAATTTCACAACTTCAATAATTGGATGAATTTCATAAACATATAGAATCAATTGTTTGCATATCATTAATAAAAATCTGTTACAATTAACAAAACAGCAAATCATCAGAATGATTGAACAATTTCTTCATAAACCCTAATTTACAAAATGACCAAAAGCCTACACAAAATATACATATAAACAATGACGAAGGGGGGAAATTGAAAGATTGAGGAAAACTAACCGTAACATAGTGGAAAATCGATTGAAATCGCCGAGAATCGGAAGAAATCGCTCAAAATCGCCGCTGCCCCTTTTCACTCTTTCTCTCGCGCATAATGGTTCTGCCTCTACTTCTCGTCATTTTGTTTAAAATAGAGACGCATGACACTCATGCGTTTTACCTAGAGACATATGAGGGTCATGCGTCTTCCAATAAAAAAAATACTCCCTCCGTCCGTTAAAATTTGGCACCATTTGACCCGACACGGATTTTAAGAAATATAATAGAAAGTGGGTTGAAAAAGTTAGTGGCATGCGGGTCCTACTTTTATATATTAGTTTTAAAATAAAATGTGAGTGAGAATAAGTTAGTGGAATGTGGCGTCTACTACGAAAAATGGTAAAAGTGAAAGGTGACAAATTTTTAGGGACGGTCGAAAAAGGAAATAAGTGACAAATTTTCAGGGACGGAGGGAGTAAAAAAATTAAAAGACGCATGTCTTTTATGCGCCTTCCGCTAAAACGCATGACTCTAATGCGTTTCAATAACAGACGACGCATGACCAACATGCATTGCTTCAAACTTGCAATTTAAAAAAAGACGCAATACTCAAAAAGAATATAAATAACACCCTAGAATCAAAAAAGAATTAACCCTAAGTTTATATGATGACAATAGTTCATATGTTTTGAAAAAAAAAATTGTAAGCAATATTGGTAGTCTGTCCAATCACAAGTAGTTGATATGTTTTGAAAAAAAAAATTGTAAGCAATATTGATAGTCCGTCCAATCACAAGTACCATTAAACCACGTATATACAAATTCAATATTTTTAAAACATCACACAATCTCTCTCATGTTTTTTTAAAAAAAATATATTGCTTGCAATCATTATGGATGAAAATTACTCATTATGAAACAAAGCCCAACACTTAAAACTCTAAGCATAAAAATAGTTACAAATTAAATAAACAAAAGAAACCTTAACCAAACATAAACACATTGTCACATTTGCTTCTTCATTTATCTCTTCATTTCTTTATCTCAGTAGCTACTTTCGCCCCAGTGTTGTGATTTTTAGGGTGCAATATAAGTACACAAAGCAAGTAATAAATCCCTAAAAAATACTACCTCTGCAAGTATACAGACGTGCAATGCAGTATAAAAGGTGTCGAACCCACAGGGAGGAGATTAATTGCTAAAACTAGTAAACTTAACTAAAAAGCAGTAAAATAGTTTAATTTTGGGTTTTTTTGATCGAGGCGAGTGAAGGACGAAACGAGAAGGAAAAATACAAGGGAATCACGATAAAGAGGGAAGACTACTCCTAGCTTGTTTTGGGTTGCTTGTTCTGTAACATCCCGGAATTTAGAACCCTAATTTTTTAGCCCTAGAATTAATTGTTGATGATGTGGAATCGAGAATGCATTCATGAGATGTTATGGTCGATTTGAGTTTAGGGTTTGTGTTGAAAGTTTGAAAAGTCAAACTATTTGATTTAAATGATGTGGCATGTGATATATTAAGTTATGAGATTATGTGGCAATTATTTGTTTAAGGGTGAGTGAGAATATTAGAGAAAATTTCCATAAATACTTGTCACCCTAATTCTTGTAATTTTCGAACCCTAGACCCCCTTTGAAGAGGAATTCTATTTCTTCCGAAATTTATTTAATCCTTGGGATATTTATCCAAACTAAATTCCAAGAGCCAATTATTTCCTTGTTTAAAGATGGAAAAATCGAGCCCCCTCATTTTACTAGTGATTTTCGAAAATCACCATTTTTGGGAAGGAAGGAATTATTTTATTTTATTTGACTCCTTACTTGATTTCCTTCCATACCTAGAATTTAATTAGTCTACCAAATCTTTCCATACCTCAAGAGATCTTGCCTTACTCTATTCTAGTCAATAATTAAAAATCCATGCCTTATTTAAAAGGCATAGAGGCGCCACTTTTGACTCCAAGAATGGGAGAATTTTTATTTTATTTTGCTCCGTGATATTTTATTCTACTCCGTAAAATATATCAAAACAAAATCTTGGCTATCCTAGAAGCCTAGTTTTCGAAAATTGCCATGCTTGATACCTAGTCTATTTTTGTTAATTCTTCTTCCCTACTTCACAATATTATTTTATTGTGTAGAATGAGATCTTACCAAATATTCTATTTTAATTACCAAAGATTCTATTTGGACTCTATAAATAAGGAGCCAAAAACCTAACCCTAGCCATCATAATTTTCGCCCCCTACACCATATTTTCGCCCCTCTCATCTTTTCCATGCTCTCTCAATTTTCTTCTACTTTACTCCATTAATCCTTCATCTTTTGAGAAGAAATTGAAGTTTAATCCGAGGATATTGAAGAACCAAGTCTCTACTTTGTTTCTACCGATTGTTTTTCGCTAAAAAGGTATTTTGTTTATGAGTCCTTCTTATTCTTCTTCTACTTCTTCTTTTTCTTCTTCTAACCGATCAATCGGTCTTCTTGAGCCCTCATGCATCTTGGTTGAGTGAAAGAGGGATAAAAAGGGATGTGGGGACATGTGTATGTATGTGTGCCGTGTGTGTGTGTGAGGCGTGTGTATGTGTGTGCCGTGTGTGGGTGTTGTTGTGTTGTGTAGTGTGTGTTTGATGGCTAAATAATCTTGTGTGATAAACATGATCTTGGTTAATTAGTAATGATAAGATGAATCGTTGGGAGGAGGGAAAAGTAATAAGACATGCATGAGTAAGACTAGTAATGAACCTAATTTGTGATATGTGCCTATGTGATTAAAAGGTGAAACTTTGGTTGCGAAGCCGGATAACGGAAAAGCGAAACTACTTGAAAACTAAGCAATCGAGGTGGGCTTTACTCTTAAAACTCTCTTTTATTTTGTCAAAAGTATTGATTAGTGATATAAGGGTGGTTTAATTGTTATGCCATGCCTATGTCTGTTTTATTGTGATATTGTGTGCCTGATGCCTAGTTTGTGAGTTCGCTCCATTGGGCTATATGGCTATGGATATGTTTATACGAATTCTGGTCGGAGTATGGGCCGCAAGCCCTACCAGGCTGTGTACACGAGGGGATCGGGAGCCGTCCTTGCTAGTCGGCCGGTCTCGTGGGCGAAAAGTGTGGCCACACTTTCGTCGCACCATGGAATGATTGTGATTGTGGATTATGTTGAGGAAAATGGGGAGTTATTTTGACTGGCCAGTCTATGGAAAATATATTTTGTGATACTCGTGATATTCTCTTATAATTGCTTAAAACTCGAGTTCACTTGGTAAGGGTGGCATAACTTATAAAATGTTTTGGCAATAAGCTCACTGAGTATTTCAAAATACTCAGCCATGCATGTGTTTTCCTTATGTGCAGGTTGAATGATGACGAGCGGTGGCGGGTGTTGAGCAGCTTAATTAATTAATATGGATGTGTTGAACTCTAAGTGTAGTTGTGTCACCATACATAGCTATGTTTTTCTCTTGGTCGTTTTCTGCTGAATTTTTGATACTCTAGAGAATTTCTTTTTGGAATATTTGCATCTTACTTTCGGTTGTGGCCTTAGCCCTTTTCTTGTGATTTTGTCTTGGATACTATGTCGTACTCTTAAGGTTTTTGACCATCATTTATGATATCTATCTTCCTTTGAACTTCTAGGTTAAGTTGTCGCATAAAATACTCTGATATTCCTTCATTTCTTCTGGTCAGCACTCATTAAATGAAACCCTAGCCTATGTTTACTTCTTTGGAGTCGGTTTTGGGTAGCAGCCGCCGCATTTATTGTACCCTAGGAGGGCGGGCTGTTACATGTTCACATGAATCCTAAAGTCTAATTACTTTCCAATATTTAACGGGATCGTGTTGATTTTACGCTCTCATGCAGTTGATCACTGATCGTGGAATTTTACACCTAAGATAAGCTGATCACGTCGCCTAGGCGCTCTACTCACCAACCCCTCACTCCTACAGTCGCATAGTAAGCTCGGGATTGACTTCTACGAATGTTCAACACATAAGATCCACCCCGGACTATCCCCTGATCAGCTTTAGCCTAGGGTTCCTTATCTATGTTAGCTCCCTACTCCAAGTTAAAGAGACATTGAAGTTTAGGCCTTTACCGGATTAAGTTTGCTAGAAAACCCAACACGGATAGAAATAAACACATAGACAAGAGCCAAAATACGGAAATCAATCAAAACACAATCATATATTCATATTTACAAGCTTCCCTAACTAACTAGGAGTAATCCCTAAAATCTAGCCACTCATAGTGGGCAACAATACAAGAAAACTTGTAAATGGTACCATATAGGCAAGATTGGGGAAGAATTAGCCTCAAGTTTCTTCTTCTTACTCCAAAAAATGGACTCCAAGCCTCTTTCTCTCTCTAAAAATCGTCTCCAGCCGCCAAAAGATGATTTGGAATTCGTGCACTAGCTATTTAAATAGTTATGGCTTAAAAACAGGCCCAGGACCATTTGCCTGGTCGGGCGATCTGCACAGTGCAAAACGCCCGATGGGGCGTTTTGTCTAACTCTCGAAACAGTCGCGCGTTTTGCACTGCATTGCGCAGTCTTCGTAAAACAGCCGTATCTTCTTCTACCGGGCTCCAATTAAGGCGTGCGAGGTATCCACGCGAAGCTCTTTCAAAGATGAATGCAATGATGGTCTTTAAGAAGCATTTGAAATTGATCTTGAAGGGCTGATTACTGTTCAAATTCGGACCATGTTTTCTTTCTCCGCCTTTTCCTATAGCTTGGTCTTTTGTCTTACAATATATCAAAATGAGTCTGTTTTTCACCTTAAAAAGTGCGTTAAGTTAATGCAATAAAGGACTACAATTTGATTCACATCACCCAGCCTACACCTCAATCCATTTCTTCCTTATTTTCGATCAACTGACGATTCGACATCAAATTTCATTATCTCAGAAGACATATTATTTTTTTTTATATTTAGATCTATAATAGAAATGAAGGAGACATTAACAACTCAATATCAATTCCCGAAATAAACCACAAATCTCATACTTACATAAAATGTTTATGCATAAATAATTGCTTCCAACACCACAATTTACGTAATGTATATAATTCCTAGAGTTATATAAACAATGAGAATTAATCAAAACTAGGGATGTTAATGTAGCCCGCAATCCGTGGGCTGGCCCGAATAGCCACTAAATTTATAGGGTTAGGGTCAGAAATTTCTAGTCCGATAAAAATAAAACCCGATAAGCCCGCACCCGATTAACCCGCAACCCGTTAGGGTCAGACCCGAAAACCCGATGGGCTGGCCCGATAACCCAGTAAAATTTATATTTTTCAATTTTTTACTCCTAATTCGACACTTCGTTGACTAATTTTATGACATAGATAACTAAAAAAAGATAACTTTCAATTTTATGGTAAATATATAAATTATATATTGAATTTTTATTAATATAATAATTGTTAAATAAATTAATCTCACTAAAAGAATATTTAAATTTTTAACATGCATTAAAATTTCACGAAATATCACAAATATTACTCCCTCGGTCCCAGAAAGATTGTCTCATTTCCTTTTACACACTCGTTTCACAAAAATAATAATAAATAGTTAAAATAGAAAGAAAGTAAAGTAAAAGAAAGAATAATGTAGTGAATAGTCTTAACTACATTATTCTTTCTTTTATTTTAATCTCTTTCAACTTTACCTATTCATTATTATTATGGCAAAACAAGTGCAGAAAATGAACTGAGACAATCTTTCTAGGACGGAGGGAGTAGTATTTTATGATTGAGTTTAAGCATATATATCAAATTTATCATAATTAAATATTTTATATTTTATAAATATAACTAATTTTCATCATGATTTATTGGATTGTTCGAGCCTTAACCTTATCGGTAGCAACCCGATTAACCTGTCGGGCTAGCCCGAAACCCGAGCTTTTAGGGTTAGGGCCGAACTTTTACAACCTGAAAGAAATCACAACCCGGCAAGCCTGCACCCAATTGACCCGCAATCAGAGTAGAGTTGGCCCAAAACCCGATGGGCCGGCCCAATTGACATCTATTATCAAAACTATTCAATCACGTTTATAAAAATCATAGAATGGAGTTTATTTAGAAGATGGAACCATAGAAATTCAACGACAAATGTAATAAAAATAGAAAATAACATATTGAGTGAATGCAATCATAACTACAACATGTCATATATTTATAGACCAAGAAAAAAAATAAAATTTAATATAACTTTTTAACCTCACCAAATTTAAATAAAAACCAAAGGTTCCAAAAGTCTTCTCAATATTAACGTTTGCCATTAAGTACATGAAACTAATTGCATAGGGAAAGGTTTAAGTTGATTTTACAATGGTCTAATTTCAGTTATTAACATATGGTTCATTAAGTTCATGAATGGAAGGTGATTTTATTAACAATTATCACTAAATTAAAGTACTTTGATTGGTCCAAAATGGAAGTTAATTGAATTAGATGCAAAATTAAGGTAATTTAATATAGAATCAGCTGTTACATTGTTTTATTAATGGCACAATATCCATCTATTAACTACTTCCTCCGTCCCTGAAACTTTGTCCCATTTTTTCATTTCCGTCCGTCCCAAAAATTTGTTCACTTTTTATCATTTTTAGTAGTGGATCTCATATTACATTAACTCACTCATACTCACATTTTATTATAAAACTAATATATAAAAGTAGGACTCACATTCCATTAAATTTTTCAACTCACTTGTCATTACATTTCTTAAAACCCGTGCCATGTTAAAGTGGGACAATATTTTAGGGACGAAGGAAGTATTAATAAAAGTTACTACACGTTCTTAGCTCCAAATATGATTTATATGTTTTTAAAAATATTTAAAATTTTGTCTAAGATTCATAAATATTTAAAATCTCTCCCAAAACTTATACATATTCAAATTAAGGCCAAACTCGCCTTTTATATATGGATAGATAGATAGATAGATATATAGATTTTCAAAATTATTATATTATGTATTTTGATAATTAATTGACCTTCACAGTTTGCAGAAAATCAAAATTTTAATGATAGAGTCAAACATGTAGATGTTAGTGAACTTCAAAAATGGTCCCTGGACTATAGGTGTATCTTGAAAATAGTCCATGGACTTTAAAAATATCACCAGTAGTCCCTGGACTAAGGGTTAATATCAAAAATGATCTTTTTGCACTGTTTCGAGACGAAAATGTCCTTTTGAGGGGTTTTGGAGGGTTTGGGCAATCTGGTCTTTTTACACTTTTAACATTTTAAATCTGATATTATTTCAGTTATGTACTAAATCTGATATTATTTCAAACTTATCATTCTTCTTCCCTTTTGTCATCCTTCACTTTGTTTCTTTATTTCAATATTAGATTTAATTTATAAAATTAAATTTTAAATTTTGATTTTTAAATATCAATAATTTTTTTTAATTAAAACTATTAATTCATGGACACTATAAATATTGGTTAAAACTATTGATATTTGTTATTTAATATAATATTCAGCTGAATTGAAGAAGTACAGAAAAATAATATTAATCATGATGGAAAAATAAGAGTTATTTATTCTATTTAGCCTTCGTTCGGTTGTTATAATTACTTATGATTGAATATTATAAAGTTGACTAAAAATTTTATATAGGAGTATTTTTGTTGAAATTTTCTAGTCATTTTGATTATTTTCAAATTAATAAACGCAAATTATATTTGTCTTACATTAGATGCATATTTATTTCAAAATAAATCGTGTTATATGATCTATTTATGATTAAAGCTATAAAATATTGATTAAAACTAAGACGTTGTCATATCTTATTGATTAAATATTAGACACTATCAAATATTGATTATGACTATTAATTTTTGTTATTTATTAATTATTATAATTAAAAAAATTATTGACATTTAAAAACTGAAATTTAAAATTTAATTTTGTAAAATTAAATATAATATTGAAATAAAGAAACAAAGTGAAGGATGACAAAAGGGAAGAAGAATGATAATTTTGAAATAATATCAGATCTAGTACATAACTGAAATAATATCAGATTTAAAATGTTAAAAGTGTAAAAAGACCAAATTGCCCAAACCCCCAAAACCCCTCAAAAGGACATTTTCTCTCGAAACAGTGCAAAAGGACCGTTTTTTATATTAACCCTTAGTCCAGGAACTATTGGTGATATTTTTAAAGTCCAGAGACCATTTTCAAGATACACCCATAATCCAGGGACTATTTTTGAAGTTCACTCTAGATTTTATTTCATTTATGATTTATGATATTGTGGAAAAAGAAGAAATCTTACTTGAAAAATTCCATAAAGATCATAACCCAACATACATGAGAACTAATGATGTCATGAACTATATGTTTGTAAATTGATTATGGCTAGTTCTCCTGCCTTTTGCACATGTTATATGATTAATAAATTATTTTTGTTTTCTCTAATTTTGATTAAAAATACAGGTGAGAACTTAGGAGAGTTTGTGAATAATTCGTTAGATTGTCTTTTTTATTGCAAGTTGTTATCTCTTATCTATATTAGTTTTGATTTTGCATTATTGAATCATTGTTAAGTTGGTAAATCTGATTATTAGAAAAATAAAATTAAATATGAGTAAGAATCGATGGGAAAATATTGAGATTTGAATAATCGAACTTATTTGTATTAATGTGTTTGTAGACTATAAAGTGCTATATCGCATGATTTTTAATAATTTCTTTTATAACTTTTATATAGAACATATATTTGATAATATAGTTAATTATGGTTGATTGTTATAACGAATATATTTTGTAAATTTGTACGATACACATATCTTGTCATTAGCGTAACTATTAATTCGAACGTTTTTGTTTAAATTATGCGAGTGGATGGATTGAATGTCAAAGAAATTTTAGTGATGTCAATATCAATAATTCTTTTGTTAATGTTATTTAAAATAAGTTTTTCAAAATTTATAAATTAATATTTTGTTGCATGCTTCATTATTTTATATTTATATTTACAGTCTCATCATTTCGAAATTTGTTGAATTTTATATTGTGGTTGTAAAATAATTGTTATGTAGGAGTAGTATATTTTTAAATTTTAAATTCCGTATAGTAATACTCCATAATTTCTCAGCAGGATAAAATGCTTGAACATGTTTACTCGGCTTTATATTTATAAAATCTAATTTTCTAAATTTAAAAATAGAAAATAAATTTATGACATGATTTGTAAAATCATAGTAGAAAATAAAAAATCAGATTCGTATTCAATTGAAATTGAATGATTATAAGAACACAGGTCGCATGCAAACGCACAATTGGTGTGTGACTGTGTGTTGCTGGAACGAAATCGGAGGGTTTCCGGCTTTCCGCGGTTTGCCTCCGCCATTTTTCTAACGCTCGCGTTAAAATTGTGCGTAAAATTTTAACCACGCCTCTAGGGTTTCGCCTCATTCCTGAAGCAGTTTTTGCGATTTCACCTCAATGGCCGGAAAAAATGTGATCTCCGACGATGAAGGTACGATTTTCCTCAATTGTATGTATTTTGTCGAAATTTCGGGTGTGCTTGATATGTGGAGCTAATTGGGGGTCCTTCCGTGTTAATCACTATTTGCAGATGAGATCGGAGTCGAAGAAGAAGAAAGAGACGAGGTGCCTTATGGAGACCGAGGTGGTGATCGTAACGATGACGATGAAGAAGACGATGGTACGCCAATTTTCGTTCTCTCATATTCCCGAAAGCTTCTAGAAAAAAAACATACTCCCTGTTTTGAGTGAGTTTCGTTACTAAAATTGGATCAAAAACAATTTGGCTGAAGCACGACGAGGGTTCTAGTGCATGCAATTAAAAAGTAAACTTCATCTTTTTGGGGGTTGGGGGATATAAATCATGATCTGGATTTGGATAGAAATCATGTATGTGTTCTTGGAGTACTTACCTTAAGCAGACTAGAGATATAGTACATCTCGGTCACCTAATGTTTTATCTTTCAATTATTTATCGTTTAGACTGATGTGCTTATTGGTGGATATCTGTTGGAACTCCTCAATTTTTTATCAGAGGAAGTACGGGATGAATATGAAAAGGATGGATTTATAGTGGACGATATCGAGGAAGGAGAGGATGAGGAAGAAGATCAAGTTGATAGTGATGAGGAGCAGAAGAAAAGGAAACGAAAGAAAAGGTTTTTACTTTTATTCTTAATAACGAGGCCTTTTTTATTTGGTAGATTGTAGATATAAAACTTTTCACCATTACAGACAAAGACAGCTTATTTTTGTTCTCATGATAATCAATTGATTGAACATAGGGATCAATTCATGCTTGATGAGGATGATTACGAACTCCTCCAGGAAAGCAATATATCTGTCAATCGTCCAAAGCTTGTCAGTTCATCATCTTTTATCCTTTTTATAGTCTTTCAGCATTTATGCCTTCAATTTTTGACTGCAGGAAATCTTGGATTTTACTCTGGATTTTGAGTTTTTTTTATTAATTATCAGGAGAGTAAGAAGTTTAAGAGACTGAAAAAGGCTAGACAGGATGCACAAGAAGATCCGTCCAGGTTTTCAGATGAAGAAGAATTTAATGGAAGTGGGAATGCTAGGCGTACTGGTGAGGAGAAGCTCAAGCATAGCTTTGTTGGTGATGATTATGGTAAAAATTACCAGTGCAAGTATTTCCTTCAATGAGCTTTTAGAACTACAGGATCATCCTTGACCTTGGGTTTTCTCAACTATCATAGGGCAACCTCTTGAGGATATTGCAGAGGAGGATGGACAGCTTGAAGAAGAAGAGGATGCAGACATTGGCGAGGAGGATGAGATGGCTGATTTTATTGTTGACGAAGAAGATGTTGATGAGCATGGAGCCCCTGTGAGGTATGTCCACAGACCCTATATTTGTATATGTGGATTTAGAATTTATGTTGTTATCTGTAAATGAACATTTCACATCTGTTTGCAGGAGAAAGAAACCAAAGAAAAGCAGACAGCGCCCAGGGATTTCTTCATCCGCACTCCAGGAAGCACATGAAATTTTTGGTGATGTTGAAGACCTGCTTAGGCTGCGGAAGATAGATGTGAGGGACAGCTTTGGTGAAACTAGCGAAAGGAGTCTTGAAGATCAGTTTGATCCTAGTGTACTTTCTGAAAAGTACATGACAGAAAAGGATGATCAAATTCGGGAAATCGATATTCCTGAAAGAATACAGGTATACTGAGTATCTTGTGGCATATGATCATATGCTATTTTTATGGTTGTAAATTCATACCTTTCTATGTAGATATCTGAAGGAAGTACAGGCCACCCCCCAACAGATGAGTTTAGTGTCAAAATGGAGACCGAGTGGATATGCAATCAACTTATCAGTGGTGTGCTACCTTTTTTCAACAGGAGTGGTATTCATGATGAGATGAAGCGGCATATAGCTAGATTCTTGGAGTTGATTCACGTTCAGAAGTTAGATGTATGTTTTTGTAAGAAAATTTGTTAATATCGTTAATTACTTCATATCATATTAAATGACTACAATGCAGGATAAGTCTCCTATTTGTTTGCTGACCTATTTATATCCATATTGTAGGTCCCATTCATTGCCATGTACAGGAAAGAGGAAATATTAAGCCTTTTAAAGGATCCAACTGAACCTGAAGCTGGTATTGAAAATGATATTAACCAAAAGCCTGCACTGAAGTGGCACCAGGTGCACATTTCATATCAATTGCTTATTCCTTGTTCTTCTATCTCCTCTTAAGCATGGCTTAGTGGTAGGTAACTGTTTTAAGTCCAAAAGTCTTGTTCCCTTTCATCGATATGTTTGCTTGTCACTATTGTGCTTGGTTATTTATGAAAACCTATGAAGTAGCTAAGATAATTTCATGTTAGAAAATTTTGTTTGTAATTTGTGCATTTGACTTTCAATACTTTATAGATAGAGGACCAGCTTGCGACTTTATGGAGACACTAAAAGTAGTATTGTCATTGTGCTGCAGGTTCTTTGGGCAATTCAGGACTTGGATCAGAAGTGGCTTCTTCTTCTGAAAAGAAAAATTGCTCTTCAGTCATACTACACTAAGCGGTTTGAAGAAGAGAAAAGAAGAGTGTACGATGAGACACGCCTAAGATTAAATGAACATCTCTTTCAATCAATCACTAAGTCGCTCGAAGCTGTTGATTCAGAGAGAGAAGTGGATGATGTAGACTCAAAATTTAATTTGCATTTCCCTACAGGGGAAGCTGTCCTAGATGAAGGGCAGTTTAAAAGACCAAAGAGAAAATCACATTACAGCAGTTGTAGCAAAGCTGGGCTGTGGGAGGTTGCAAGCAAATTTGGTTACAGCTCTGAGCAATTTGGTTTGCAGATATCTCTGGAGAAAATGGTAGGAATTTTATTTGTTAAGCCCTTCATTTATGGTTTGATCAAGTGGGCTTTGTTCTTTCCAGAGAATGGATGAATTGGAGGATGTTAAGGAAACACCAGCGGAAATGGCTTCTAATTTCACCTGTACAATGTTTGAGACACCTCAAGCAGTGTTGAAAGGTGCAAGGCACATGGTATGGAGAGATTTTATTATTTGGTAGTAATTGTTTTATGCAGGGATGGATTTTATATAGTTTAAACTGTATTCTTTAACTTCTCTTGATAAAACAGGCTGCAGTTGAGATTAGCTTTGAACCCTGTGTTCGGAAACATGTCCGCAGTATCTTTATGGACAACGCAGTAGTGTCAGCTAGTCCTACACCTGATGGAAACACAGCTATTGATTCTTTTCACCAGTTTTATGGAATTAAGTGGTTGAGGGACAAACCACTTAACAGATTTGAGGATGCTCAATGGCTTTTGATTCAGAAAGCTGAGGAGGAGAAGCTTTTGCAAGTTTCTATAAAGCTGCCTGAAGTAGTCCTTGATAAGTTAATAAGCGACTCGAATGATTATTATTTGAGTGATGGTGTAAGTAAATCTGCGCAGTTATGGAATGAGCAAAGGAAACTGATTCTTAATGATGCATTAAACAATTATCTTCTTTCTTCAATGGAAAAAGAAGCAAGATCACTGCTGACAAGTAGAGCAAAATCATGGCTACTCTCAGATTATGGGAGGCTATTGTGGGATAAAGTATCTGTTGCACCATACCAACGGAAAGAAAATGATGTCAGTTCTGATGAAGAAACTGCACCCAGGGTTATGGCTTGCTGTTGGGGCCCTGGAAAGCCAGCGACAACCTTTGTGATGTTGGATTCATCTGGAGAAGTTTTGGATGTATTGCATGCCGGTTCCATCAGCATTCACGGCCAAAGTGGCAATGAACAGCAACGTAAAAGAAATGATCAGCAGAGAGTGCGAAAGTTTATGATGGACCATCAACCACATATTGTAGTTTTAGGAGCTACTAATTTGTCTTGTACACGGTTGAAGGATAGAATATATGAGGTACACAGTTGCATTAATTATTTGGTTCTTATTATCACATAGTTGTCTAAAGTAAATCTCTTTTCCTGTTATTTTGAATTCCTTTCTCATTACCTCTGAAAAGTATCTGAGGTGACTCTATATATTATTGCCCATTCTGTCATCAGATAATGTTCAAGATGGTGGAAGATAATCCTCGAGATGTTGGCTATGAGATGGATAATCTGAATGTTGTCTTTTGCGATGAATCTCTTCCGCATCTGTATGAAAATTCACGCATCTCAGTTGATCAGCTTCCTTCACAAGAAGGTATATTGAATTCTTTTGCATGGTAACTTGTCCCTTTTGCCACACTTCATGTAGATCGTGCTGCCTCCATAGTACTATGCCAGTTTCTCTGTATTGTTTTTTTTTCCAGCTTATTTATCCCCCCCCCAATTTCAGGTATCATTAGACGTGCTGTGGGTCTTGGACGTCATCTTCAGAACCCTTTAGCAATGGTTGCCACATTGTGTGGGCCGGGTAAAGAGATATTATCTTGGAAGCTTAATCCTTTGGACAACTTTCTTACTCCTGATGAGAAGTATGGAATGGTTGAACAAGTGATGGTTGATGTAACTAACCAGGTGGGCCTTGATATTAATCTGGCCGCCAGTCATGAATGGTTATTTGCCCCTCTACAATTTATTTCTGGGCTTGGTCCCAGAAAAGCAGCTTCTCTCCAGAGGTCCCTAGTAAGAGCAGGTGCCATCTTCACTAGGAAAGACCTGTTGCAATCTCATGGGCTTGGAAAAAAAGTTTTTATTAATGCAGTTGGCTTCCTCCGAGTGCGACGTAGCGGATTGACTTCCAGTAGTAGTCAATTTATTGATCTGTTAGATGACACCAGAGTTCATCCGGAATCATACATTCTCGCACAAGATTTGGCCAAGGATATTTATCTGGAGGATGGGAATGATGATGCAAATGATGACGACGATGTCCTGGAAATGGCAATCGAGCATGTCAGGGAAAAACCACATTTACTGAGAGCTGTAGATGTTCATGAATATGCTGTACAGAAAAATCATCTGAACAAGAAAGAAACCCTTAACGATATTAGATTGGAATTGATGGAAGGCTTTCAGGATCGTCGTAGTCCATTTGCAGAACCATGTCAGGATGAGCTGTTTCACATGATGACCGGTGAGACTGAAGAGACACTCTCTGAAGGAAGAATTGTGCAGGCCACGGTTCGAAACGTACAAGCTCAGAGAGCAAGTTGTGTCCTTGAATCTGGATTAACTGGCATCCTCAGTAAGGAGGATTATATGGATGATTGGAGGAATATCCATGATTTAAGCAATAAGCTGCGCGATGGTGATATTTTGACTTGCAGAATTAAATCAATTCAGAAGAACCGCTATCAGGTGGTTTTAACTTGTAGAGGAAGTGATATGAGGAGTAACCGATATCAGAGTCACAGAATGACAGATCCTTACTATCATGAAGAACGCAGCACTTTGCAAACTGTGCAGGAAAAAGCTCGCAAGGAGAAGGAGCTTGCTAAGAAGTGTTTCAAGCCGAGGATGATCGTTCATCCACACTTCCAAAATATAACGCCTGATGCAGCGATAAAGGTTTGTTGTAATCCTCTGTTGTAGTCTTTCGTGATTCATTTGTGGGTCTGCTTATGTGTTCTGATATTTATTGGGAATTTGGAGTGCATAATCATTTTTTATTAGATTTGATTTGGTGTGATCATCACCTCTTAATCTAAGGTACATTCGCATGTGAAGTGTAATTCGTAACTGGTGAGGCTTCATTCTATTGCGTCCAAATTGTGATTATTGTGCCAAAAATGCATTTACAATACTTTGTAGTAGTAATAGCCTACTGCATTGCTACTAACTCTTCCTTCAATGCTTCTATGTCTTTTGAGTTCTGACACCCTTTGATTCCTCTCATCAGTTTTTGGCTGACAAGGATCCTGGTGAAAGTGTCATACGTCCTAGTTCTCGTGGACTATCAATTTTGACATTGACGATGAAAGTTTATGATGGGGTATACGCTAACACTCTCATTGAAGAAGGTGGAAAAGAGCATGGGGATATCACCAGCTTGCTTCGAATAGGGAAAACACTGAAAATCAGAAAGGATACATTTGAAGATCTTGATGAGGTGATTTACAAGAGCTGCTATTTTGGAGACTGACTGATCATTGTCTATGATGTTGTGTAAACTGAATAAAATATGTTTATACGCCATTTCCAGATTGATATTGTCTTTCCTTGTAAGCACACAAGTTTGATTAACCCTTCTTGCAGGTAATGGATCGTTATGTGGATCCACTGGTAGCTCATTTGAAGTCCATGCTGAATCACCGGAAGTTCCGGACGGGTACCAGAAGTGAAATTGAAGAGCTCCTCAGAATTGAAAAGGCTGAGGATCCTAGTAAAAGTGTATATTGCTTTGGAATATCTCATGAGCATCCTGGCCTATTCATCTTGACTTACATAGTACATGATTCTAATCCTCAGCATGAGTTCATAGGTCTCTATCCGCAGGGATTTAGTTTATGTAATCGAATGTGCAAGGATATTGACCGTCTTTCGAATTATTTTAAGAAACTTATCACTGGCGCACGTGATCCTGCTCAGTCGCTACCATCAGTTGCTGCTATGGTGCCAATGAGGAGTCCTGCTATGGTATAAATATCTACTCCCACGAACAGCGGTGGTTGGCTGACCTTGTAAATTTTTATACCTCTTCTACTATACTGCTATTTTGAATAGGCGTTTACCTCCTAGCGTTCTTTCTTCAACAATTCACTCTCAGCTGGTCCTATGCTAAATATTTTATTCTAATTTCTAGATTTGAACCATGATAAAACTGTCGTGTCCCCAACTCTACATTTTGCTGTAATGGAAATATGAAAATAAATGGAAGTGATAATAATGCAAAAAGGCAATATGCAGATGAATAAATAACAATGATGAAGATTGAACATGTCCACACATTTATTCTATCACATGGATGATGAATACTAGGATCACAAGGGACAGCAGGATTTGTTGTTTTGTTATTGATAAAGATCAATATTCAAAAGGCCAGTACGAGTAGTCTTCATGCTGGTTATGTTCATAGTATGGAACTGGGATTGGTTCGACTGTCTCACCACGGTTAGAATTGGACCGAGATGAACGAAAAGGCCACAAGAAAGACCACCTCCTCCTCCTTCGCGTTCCCTGACTCTCTGCTTCTGCTGCTGCTGCTGCTGCTGGTGTTTCCTCTCTCCGACTCCATCTCCTGCTCCACCTTCTGCTTCTTCGGATTTGGCCCCACAAGTTGTGACTATTGCAGTCGTTGTTGCCTAGTTGCTGAGTGATCAGCTCCTGGCGACAGACTGGACACGAAGCTCGTTGCTCTAACCATGGCACTATACAATCCGAGTGGTACAAATGCTTGCACGGTAACTTCCTCACCGGGGATCCCAGTTGGAAATCTTCTCTGCAAACAGCACAGGTCGAGTCAGCACGAACATGCTTCTTCAAAATCTTGATGGTTGGTAAGGCATCAATGGAGGATCTTGAGGCCGGGGGAGGCACGCGTTGATCACTCTGCGTCACATGTTGGAGAAACTCCTCGACTCCCGGTCCTACAATATAGTCACCCCCGGTTTCCCGTCTGAAACCAAGAGTCTCATTGAGAAACTCCAAAATGCCAGGCATTCTAACCGGCGTGTCTCCACTAAACACGAGAAGTGAATTGCCATCAATCGCCTCCGACCTTTGCTGCCTGAGGAAATTCGAGAGGGCTTCCATATACCCCGGCCTAGAGGTGTTCGTACTAATTGCATCATCGAGCTCTTGAACGAAGCCTCTTTCACAGTTGGCACAAACCAGATTGGGGCCAGTGAGAGAAACAGGTTCCTGGCAATTATAACACCAATGACTCGACATCTTTGCTCCTTCCCAAGCTAAGGTATTATACAAAAATGAATGAATCTGGTAAAACAAGGCCATAAACGATCAACAAAAAATCAATCCTCCTTTCATTCTCAATCACTCTTCAACTGCTACTACAAAACAAAACTATAAATCAATCCACTCACTTCAGTAATTTGCATTTAATTTAGGCAAGCTAAAAAGCGTTGAATTTCACCAAATGATTAAGGCATAATACAGCACCGACATTAGATCAATGAAAAGAAAAGCGATCGTGTCATTTAATTTCGCAATGCATTGATTGAGATTCGCAAACAAAAGAATATCAAGCTCCTACAAATCAAAGGAAATAGATGCATTATCTAAAAAAATACTGAATCCTACAAATCTAGTTACACAAAAATGAGGAAATGAAGCAACAAAATCAAGGAAAAAAGCACCTTGAATGTGAGAGGCTGTGATCCAGATGAATGAATCCTATACAAAATGGAGGCGATAACATTGCATTATCTGTAAAGTAAGATATAAAATATATGCATACACATTAAAAGCTTATGCTTGAGATTGGAGATATGCAGGAAAAGACTGCAAAAGCAACTGTGTGTGTGTGTTTTATAGCTTAGCGGTGTATTTGTGTTTCTTTATTGTAACGATAATTACACACACATGCCACATGACTTCTGTATTTTTCTAATTATAAATAATGTCTTTTTCTGTTGCTTCTATTGTGGGATTGGGCTGCACATGCAATGGGCTTCTTCCTCATTTCAACCAACCCATTTTCTGTTTTTCTTTTTTTTTATTTATAATCTTTTACCCCTTTCTTTTTTTCTCTTTGGGAATTTTGACTAAGAAAAGAGATTGCTTTATTCTATTTCTGGTGTGCTGTCTTCTTCATGCTCATGACTCATGAGTACTTGCCTTTTTTTTTTCTTCTTTTATTAGCATTTCTGTTTTAGTTGTATTTGGAATGAAACAATTTAAGACAGACCCTGAGATTTTTTTGGTACTTAAAAATATTTGTTTGCAGTTAGTGGCTGCTTTGTAGAATAACATCAGTAACATGTCATGTAGAAAAAAACATGCATTTTTGAATTCTGACTGAACAAGACAATAGAAGACCAAATGGGTACTTTTTGGAAAGTTCAATTATATTTGCTCATAGTAGTAACTAGTAAGTAAAAAGATATACATTGCTTCCATCCTATCTCAGCTCCTCCACTTCGGGTAAGTTCCATATCTTTAATTAAACTTTGTGAACTTTTTTTATTGCTGTTGCATTAGTAGTTATAGTCAAAAATGAAAGAGACAATAGAGTTTTAATGGTTCTCGAAAATACATCATATATTGGATTTTTGAATAAAATATATTTATTTTTGTGTTTATAATAAAACAATCTCAAATTACTTTTTCTAATTTCACGAGTAAAAGAAATAGGTCGATAAATAATGTACTATTCTCTCCGTCATAAAAATAGAAACTTTGAGAACAACACGGGTTTTAATGCAAAATTACTAGAGTAGACGAGACATAGAAAGAAAAGGTAATTGAAATATTATTAAGGAGAATGTGGTTCATCTCTAAGATAGAAAACTTACCAAATATAGAAAATGGCTAATTTTGTGAGACATAACAAAATGGAAAAATGAGACTATTTTTATGGAATTGGAGGACTAATCTTAATCTTTTAAGTTTGAATTTAGTATAAATAATTCGAGTAAAATCACGACATGATATTTACGGTCCTGCTACTATGCTTTTGTTGGAAGTTCAATTTATTCCTTTTGCGAATTAAGAATAAAATCCGAAGATTGTAGAAAGGAGGTACCATACGCCTCTTGTCACGAGAAAAAAATCAGTGGTCAATCATCACCAAGGTGTCAGTTCTATTTGGTATTTCCTACTAATAGATATTTGACAAATGGAAATATAAATAATGGAAACATTAAATTATATGGAAAGTTTCTTCAAATTCCATGTATAATAAATACACTATATATGAAAGAGATATTCATTATTCTATTTATTTAAATAATTAATCATCATCATAATTATTGTCAGTCATTTTATACGTAAATATAAAAAAAATGGTAGCTTTATATTAGAACATTATTTGTTTTATTTTATTATTAAATCATGGAGATGTCAATTAACTTTGATAAGATTAAAGTTTTTAATCGGGGATCACTATCACTTTTGTTACAATAATTTTAATTTTTTATAATTTTAAATTTAAATATTATTTATGGAATTTTTGTTTATGGAACTATTTTATGATATATTGAAAAGGATAAAATGTATTAATATTAGTTTTTAGATCATCTTATTATTTAATTATTTTTATAATTTAACATAGCACTTGTATATAATATTCATACAGTCAACGTGCAACAAAAATATTAAACAAAAACTACACTATATAATTAGTCATATAATTAATTTAATTTATACATTTCAGAATTATTTATATTTTTAATTTAATTTATAAGTATTTTACACTAATAAACTTGCCGTTATAATTATATGTTTTATTTATCTAGATTTTTTTATATACATAAATAAAGAGAAAAAAAATGTAATCATCTAAAATCTTAAATGGGTGACGTGATCTTATTCTGTATTTATGTTTAAGAAGGTCTCGACTATAATCATGAAAATTGGTTAAATATTAAAATATATAGTAGTGTAATGCATTATACATGGAATGGTAGAAGCTTTCCATATAATTTAGAGGGTTCCATATTTCATATATCTAATTGGAATTACAGCATCCACAGTGACGCAGATGTCCCAGCGGACTTTCCAAAAACACCTCATGCCACGTCATAAGAATCATCACACTTCACTGTCATATCATAAGGACATCTCACTGCACAATGACGGACATCCACAATAAAAATTTCGACACGAATACGGAGAAAATGCAACGATTTTAATTTTTGAAAAAAAAACATACATATTTAAATTTAAAAAAGTGCATAATTCACCAAAAAAAGAACCATCTCAAACCAAAAAACGATTCAAACAAAAGTACATGTTATGCCTTGAATCTCTATAGTTTGCCGCTAGCCGAACTGAGGTCTTGATGCCCGGTCAGCGAGTCAGGGAATCAAGGGGGAGACGCCCCTTGCAACGAGTTGTATATATAGAGTTTAAAAAAAATCAAAAATCGGGACGTTCGCCGGAACGTCCGTCGTGACGACGGACGTCGCCGGAATGCCATGGATCTGCGGTGTCCGCAGCGGACGTCCGCATCTGCCCCTCCCTCGCCTAATGGCAAACGTCCCCCGCGGACGTCCGGTGGGACATCCTCCATTGTGGATGCTCTTATGAATATATGTATTTCCATTAGTCAAAAATCTGTTGATAGGACATACCAAATAAGATTCACACCTTGGTGAGGATTGATCGCTGAATTTTTTAGAATTGAGATAAAATCGGGTATTATAGCCTTCTATGTACCCAATTTTCGAGATCGGATTATATCAAGTACTCTTTCTGTCTCAAAAAAGTTGAGTCACTTTTTTTTCACTCGTTTTGAAAAAATCGTACTACCTCTGTCCCTGAAAATTTTGGTCCGTCCCTGAAAATTTGATACACTTCACTTTTATCATTTTTGGTAGTGAACCACATATTCCACTAACTCATTCCTACTCACATTTTATTATAAAACTAATACTTTAAAAGTAGGAACCACATCCCACCAACTTTTTCAACTCACTTTCCATTACATTTCTTAAAACCCGTGTTGGGTCAAAGTGTAGCAAATTTTGGGGGACGAAGGTAGTAATAAATAGATAAAGAAGATATATAGTAAAGTAAAAGCAAGAATAATGTAGAGAAGAGTCCTACATTATTCTCGCTTTTACTTTACTTCACTTTAATTATTTATTATGATTTTTTCAAAACGAGTGTAAAAAAAAAGTGATTCAATTTAGTTGGGACGGAGGGAGTAGTATATTATTGTTAGTCGGGAATGAGTAGCATTTTATTAAAGAAAAAAAAATATATAAATAAATCATTTTTATCCGTTTAAACGTTAATAATAATGGAAGCAATCAAGCAGAACCGGACATTATATTGACTTCAAGATTAACAGTTCCTTATCTCCATTGATTGAGTAGCAGTTTTCAATAATTTTCTTCTCGAATTTCTCAGGTTCTTCATCTTCGATCTCACCACTAGCTATATCTTCGATTTCATTAAATGTTTAAAGATTTTCCGTTTTGGATCCATGTTTTGCCCATCTTGCTTTGCTTATGCCGAGTTCAATTTGTGTGATTCTTTCAAATCTTATAACTGTGTTATATTTGACTGATCTGCTGAACTGAAAGATGGGTAAAATGGTAAATATAGAAATTCAAACAGCCTATTTTGTTTCCTTTCTTTTCTTGTTGAAGTAGTATTTGTAAATAAATATATACTCTATCCGTTCGTAAATGATAGTCTTCTTTTTTCACTTTAGAGCGTTCCACAAAATTATCATACTTGTATTTTTGACAAGTTTTTTCTCGTTGGACCTTATTCTCCCACTCCAATCATTTTATTTTTCTGTTAGTTACCAATTTTGCATTAAAGTGTTTGCGTTCAAATGAAATTTGTAACTTGGTTTAAGGATTGGATATTGTGATAGGATGGAAAGTGAAGGTGCTGAGTTGTTGAATTCACTAGTTAGTGAGATCAGCAAAGGGATGGAGCAAGTGAAACAGCTTAAAGAGTCTTCTAATTCTAATAACAATGGAGTTTTGGACAAAATGTTGTCTTCTCATGAAGAGGCTCTATTCATTCTGACTGGCCGTGCTCCACAGCAACAATGTCACTCAGGGATATCATCGTTACCAGATCCTCCTGCTCCTGCAACTGCAAGTCTCAAAAGGTGTGATTGATTTGTCAACCACAAATCATAGGAGTACGTAATTTATTCTTCTTAACCACACTTGGCTTGGCTTGGCTTGGCTTTGTAGGAAAACTAGCATGGTTCCGGTATCTGGAGACTCATCACTACTACCCGACGATGGATATAGTTGGAGGAAGTACGGCCAAAAACATATCCTTGGTGCCAAATATCCAAGGTGATAAATTTTTACCAAATCACTCTTGTTGTCTTATAGTAACACTGCATAAAATCTCGTATTTATTCAAGTGGAACATATACTACTACTTGTTGTTGTGGTGGGAGGTGAATTAGTAAATCCCAGTCAAGTGATATTGCTTGTTTATTGACATCAATAGTCATATTATAAATCTAATGAAATAATATTTGATACGCAGAGAGTATTACAGATGCAGTTTAAAAAGTAGTGCCTCCTGTCCGGCTAGAAAGCAGATACAAAGGTTGGATGATGCGACTATGTTTAAGGTCACATACAGGGGACGACATGTATGCCAACAATCCCCCAAATCATAATCTTAGGACTCACAGAATCAACAACAATTTCTTCCTGCTATCCAATTGTAAAACCATTTTGAAGTCCATATGGGAATTCTACATCGTTTCGTGAGGGAAATTACATCATATTCTTATTCATAAAACAACATCGCTTTACTTAAATTATCAATTTTTCTACTTCCCGACTAAAGTTAGTCCTAGACTGAAGTTGAAAAGTTACTCTCAATTTATTAATTCCTCATTATACGTCCCAATTTATCATTTTTGTCTTTCCATAAATAATTGTCTTATTTGTTTTTAATTACTTTGGTAATGAATCACATATTCCTTTAACTTTATTGTATTTGATTATAAAACCCTATCATTTAAAAATGATAATTATTTCTATTTGCTCTGTCCCTTCAAATTAGAATTTTACTAGCAATTTTAGAAAGTTATATTCTCTTTAATAAGGTGGAACTCATTCTTCACTATTAATTTTCTTTCTCTCTCTCTTTTATCAATTGTGAATTAAAACTTGTATCATTTCAAAAGCTTCTAAAGATAAAAGCTAGAACTCGCATTCCATTAATCTTTTTCAAAAGAATGAGAACCACAAAGAAATTATAGCAAAATATAAAAACTAAATAATCTTATAATGAATTTACCTTAAGAATAATCATGAAGAAAAGAATCCCACAAAAGTGAATAAGTGCAAGAAGGCATGCGGATGGCACAAACAGAACCTTTTCTTTATTACAGATGTATAGAAACTTCCATTTTCCCATTAGATTTTTAAGAAATCCAAACATAAAATGTGAAATAGGAAATCTCCAAATGCAATATAACAGATGGATCATCACGTTAAGCGCGTACAACCCTCCAAATGATGATACAAATAAATTCATTACAACAAATTAATGATGATACAATTACAACATAGCAAATGGCCCATCACGTTATGCTTACAACCCTCCAAATGCATAGGATAAACCCAGTATATACTATCCTACTCACTATTAGCACATGATAATCAATTTAGTACTACATCAAAGGAAAGAATTCCATAGTCCATACACTGAAGAAATAGTTAGTTCAATTATCCCAAGTCCTCGTTTTTCGTTCTTTTTCTTCTTATTTTTCTTCTTCTGTGAAATCCTTAGCCCAATTAACCCTAAAAGGAAAGGGGGAGCCCAAACCCTAAAACCTCGAACAAGCTTTCTTCTTCTCAAACAAAACTTCCTTGGTCGACCCGCTACGTACCTCCACCAAACTCCTTGTGGATGTCCTTGAAAGATACTGTGGCAGAACCTCTCTTCTTAGCTCTTTGCTGTGATGGGTGCTCCCTCCACCCAGTCATAAATATGACCTGAAATGAGTTACGCAATCAAGCCCATGAAAAGAGGGAGAGAGTTTTCCCGTAAAACCCTGCAAACTAGCATGAGTGCAGGAAGGGGATAACTGTGGTGCTCAAGTAATATATAAACACAGTAGTGAACTCATCTGGCTCAATGCCGTTTTGGTAGCATGAGTTATATAATTTACAGTTTGAAGTTACCTGGAATGTTGCTGGGATAGTGCCATCTTCTGTACCAAACATCGATTCGTAAATGGCTGCTGTTGCCAATGCAGTATCCCTCTTTAGACTCTGATTCAGTTTAATTTCAGATGAAATATTAGAGTGACGACGAAGGCATATCTTGAAGCTAAACGTATCCTTCTTAAAGACATTAAAGAAGAATATCACCCAATTCTCAGAAAACGTTTAACAGTGAATAGGTCTTACTATGTTCCTTTGTAACAGAGCATTAGTTTCACCCATAGTTCGAAGATGTTCTATCAACTCCAGAGCTACCTTGAACAAATGAGTAAGCAGCAAATTATGTATGTCCAAAGATAAACTCAAATTATAAAAATATTTACAATTCACATCACTACTTTGCTACAATATCCCACGACCATACTAGATCTTTACATAAATACAGTCAGATTCCAAGATCTGCTATCAACTAATGAACGATAAACCGAAGAACAAACTGGGGAGTTCACAAGAGAGCGGAATTTTCAAGTAAGTCAAAGTAAGTTTAGTCATTAGTGGATATATTTGACTGTCTAAAGTAGTTACTCTCAAGCAACAGAAGAAGCTAGATCACGAAACCATCAAACATATCACATACCGCTGTTATATCTCACAGTATATTCATCTACATCAACTCCAGGAAGAGTGAATCCTGCCCTAGTTAAAAGATTTCCTGCATCACGTACCTATAAAATCAAATTAAGAATGCTTTTAAATCACAAGACAGTAAAAATTTATATTACTCCCTCTGTCCACCAAGATGGTGAACATTGATGATGACATGAATTCTAGTAAAATGTTGGGTAGATATTTGGTTAGGAAAAAGTGTCCCCATCAAGGACAATAATAGGTTCAAATGGTGGCCATTGGTAATTTTTTTTTTTGGTATAAGGATTATGAGGGTAAATTATAAGGACAGGTGGTCAAAAAGTTGCACATCATATGTGGACGCCTAATAAAGCAATTCTTTAACACTCTTAGGGTTGTTCGCTTCGCAAGATTGTATCTCAGGATTAAATATGTAGTGTGTTTGGTTCATGAGATTAAATCGCACAACTCAATCCTAGATGGATAATCATGTGATAATTAGTCATGGCCAACCCCCTCCAACTAAAATAATCTCACAACTCAATCCTAGATTATATCTTGGTACTATTTTATCTAGGAAACCAAACACCACCTTAGTGGACAGATGGAGTATCATTTTGTTTGTGTTGTTCATGAAGAAAGATCCACAAATGTAAACTATGAGCTGGATTAAACAGCACCAAATATGAAATATACTTAGAAAGACATGTTAATGTTCATGAAGTTTTACAAGACATCATATATTTCTGGATTGTTGAACCTGTTATCAATATCAAGACTTGTGAGTTGTGAGAACAAAAAAAACAACTAGAACAATCTAAATAGCATGAGATTGGCTAAGGTACCTGGGCCAAAGGTGACAACCGAGGACTGATTCCTCCTTCACGTTCCATTTGAGCCACAGTGCATGCTATTCTCAGCTCTCTGAAAGGGAAAAAAAAAAACTAAAGCCTTTCACTAAACACAAAGAGCTCCAACGCATACAAACAGCTCGAAGATGTAACCTTAAAGTCTCTCCACCAAGAATAGCTCCTAGAAATAGGCCATCGGGCTTAAGAGACAATTTACTCTGCAACAAGTAGAATTAAGCAAATGGTTGTCATTTTGATGAAAATTAAAAGAAAATAAGTAAATTAGAGAAGTTCATTAGATCATCTCCAATCATACACTCATATCTCATTTTTGGTTCAGAAAAATTCTCCAATCATATTGCAACCTCAAACCCAGTTTCGCGTTTTTCTACGTAACAACACCAAATATGGGTGTGTACTGTAGCTATTGCAAAAATTTTGTGAGGCAAATACTCAAAAATGGTGTTGAGTTTGGTGCAAATGGTTTAATAAATATTACTTTTTGGTGTGACATATACTCAAAATTGAATTTGAGTTTGGTGTAAATGGTTGGAGATGGCCTTAGAACTCATGATGACCACAATAACTTAGATTACTGATGCACATCCATTACCTGTATCATGGCACCTGGGAGATCATTTGTCCAATGAAGGCCCAAGCAACTAATAACCAGGTCCAGGGAACTAAATAATCATTAAAATGTATTGAGCTAGTTATGAATTTTTTTACGATGATTTGTAAAGGTAAGAGTTATAAGATGCAAAGAAAATAGACCATCATGCATACCTTTCCTTCACAGGCAAATATTCTTCATCAGCAACAATGAAAGATGTTTCAACATTTTTGTTAGGTGAATTTTGTTCAGCCTGCTCACATAATTTCACCATATCAACTGAAGCATCCATCATCGTAAGCTTTTCAATACCACCTGAAAGAATAGAAACATTCCTCTGTTCTTTGAAAAAGTCAAGCTAAAATTTTAACTTGAGACACTGAACTCCCCTAACTCCAAGTTTTAAGTTGAGAAGTGCCACTGGTAATGCAGATTATACATTCACAAACTCGAACTAAAAAGAAATGAACAAGACTAACAAAATTTAACTCTCACCACGTCCGTTCAACAACCGCCTAATTGCTTCCAGAGAACCACCCATACATAATGCTGAAGGAAATGTCTTTTTACAGTCCTACAGCAACAGATAGAAAACCAATATGGAACTTTCAGGAAATCTCCCAAACTATTACCATTCAAGATATGTAAAGAATATGCAGGAGCACCAGCACCTTCGAACAGTACATAATCACAGATCAAGAAACCATACATTGGGAAAGTCCAACACAAAGACAGACAAGAATCTTTTGAAGACATAGCACATTATTGTGTACAAGAAACCAATTCAGAATCATAGTTCTATTCCAAAATCCGATAAATTAGGAGATATAGCTACTAATCAAAAGGTCTGTAGAAAAAGAGCACGTTTTTACATGCAAGATCATGAAACTAGTAGTTGAACTCATCACGGTTGGTTCAACACATTCAAGAAAGCTTAAACTACATCAATGAGTAAATGCCAATGCAGAATCATAAAGATAAGGCCATCATCCATTATAGAACTTATTGTTAACATTAACCCAGTAGCCACTTCAAGCCTAAGGTTCAAACTTCATACAACTCATTACCAGGAATTCTAAGTTTAGAGGTTGCATTTTCTCTCAGAATGTCAGCTAGCTTCACAGCACGACACAACACATTTCAAGAATGTTACCCCCAAACTATTTAAATATAGGGTAAATTTTACTTTAAACCTTAAACTGTACATGCTTTATCAAAAATATCCCAAACTATAGTTAAAGCTCAAACTATCTACTTTTTGTCAAAAATATCCTATGTCCGTTTGGCCAAAAATGGATACAGGAAACGGATATTTCTGGAGCAGTGTGCAAGCAAATGTCTATAATACTTGCATTAATTTTCAGCTTAAAAAAACACTACGATCCTCAAATAGTGTTAGAATCAGTGTGGTCAAACTGAGAATTATAAGTCATACAAAGTAAAAGTTGATTTGAAAAAAATCACCTCCAGCCGATCCAGCAAATTCTCAGCTACTGCATCCACCAAAGAATCCCCGGGGCGCAATAACCACGCGGCTCTATCGCGCTGTACATTGAGCATTATTTGAATAGAATTAGGTGAAGTAAAATCCAATGTAGCATGTCGATTAGCAAGTAAAATTGAAAGAGGAAATTGTAGGTCCGAACTTGTTTGCGCTTGAGATTGCGGTCAAAAATTTTGACTCTAGAGCCGTGGTGAGTACAGTAGGATCTCCCGTTCCTCCATAGCATACGGCGTGTATTTCTGAGGCAGAGATCGACGGCGCCGCTCATTTTCCAAATTCGCCGGAAGTCCAATTGCAGTGTGTTTTGGAATTTGGTTCAGATTTTCCAATAGTAAGGTGTGAATTGGGCCAACAATTGGGCTTTAAGTTACAGGCTTTGCGTATTTGGGATTCAAATGGACTACATTTTCATTCCATTCCAACAAATAAACTAGTACTACTACTACTCCATTTCTTAGTGATAGTAATATTTTAGCGGTAACTTGAGTTTTAATATAAAATTAATAAAATATAAGAGAGAAGAAAATAAGGTTATTAGAGTGGTCTTAGTGATAATGTAATGTGTGGTGAAAACGTTTTAAAAATAAAAATTGTGCAAAACTTATTTCCGTGTTCAAGTGGTACCGAATACATGTAATTGGTGGGTTGTGTTAAGATAATAACCAACTCAATATAATAACTTTGATAACTCGTTAATTCAGTGGGTAAAAGATATCAACATGCACAATGACATGTATATGTCAACGTAGAGATGTCAATATAGCCCGAAACTCAAGGGTCGATCCGAATTATCCGGTAAAATAATAGGGTTAGGGCCGAAAAATCGCAACCCATATTCAGAAGCGGGTTACACGGGCTAACCCGTTTGGGTCGGCGGATTATGCGGGTTGGTCCGAGTGGGTTGCGGGTTAGCCCACGGGTTGAGCATTTAATATACAAATATAATTAAAATTTTGGATTATATTCTTATATGAAGTATATTTGGTAATATCAATATTAAATACAACATTGATGTGAATAATATATAGTAATTATGTCTTCTCTCTCAAATTGAAAATTAGGCTTATATGAAATGCATGATCTCTAGTTAATTGTAGTCAGATTCATGTGTGCTATTAATTAAACAATATGTTTATCTATTTTATTTCAATTTTAATTGTTATTATTTTCTTTCTCCTGATCACTTTGATAATACTTTACTATTTGCGACAATCTGCTTTTTAATAATTTAGAATATTGGATTGGATTGAAAGTAACATATAAGATTACTATTGACCCGAACAGCCGGTGGGTTAGCTCGAAACCCGAAGACTTAGGGTTAGGGCCGAAAATTTATAATCCTTAAAATTCACAGCCCGAATAACCCGCACCCAAATAGCCTGACAACCCGAGTGGATTAGTCTGAACTCGAGCGGATTAGCACAATTGACATCCCTATCAGTTAACTATGTCTTTGTGTTGAGATTTTAAATATAAATATACAAATGTCGAACACAAAGATATGGTTGATATATTTATGTCATTGTGTTAATTTTTTTTTTTATTTAAGTTGATGAGTTATTAAAGTTATCATTTGACTACGCATACCAAAAATTAGGTATATGTGAAAATGTGTAATTAGACAAATATAACGCCAATTGATTTATCCTAATACTGTGTAGTAGAATTCAGTCGCGTATGAATAATTATTTTATCTTAACGACGACTACATAAGGCTTGGGGCGGGACAGCCACTCCGTGTAAAGTTATAAATGTTCGTATTTTTCAACTTTTTTTTTTTCATCAAACAAAATATAGATAAAAAGCACACTATTGGTTTTCCTTTATTGCCAAATGAACTTAATAAAGCCTAACAAACGTGTTATCATAATTAGTCTTAAATAGTGAGTACAGTATGTTTTAGTAAAAGTGAAGACAAAATAATAATCAACACCGATCCCGATAAATGTAATATCGTTTCAGAATGTTCCAAAAAGTTTGAAAAAGAAAATTAAAATAAGGTCTTTTAATGCAATTTGTATTCTGCTTTAATCTTTTATCCCTTTTAATCGATTCCTTTCTTATCAAATCCCATGCATCATATTATTACAATATTTGCTTTATATCCATTATTACCTTTTTCACCTTTTTTATTTGCACTCTTTCGCTGTTTAGAGGGCCGAAATTGAAAGGGAAAAAAAAGCAAGATTTACTTGAATCACATACAGTAAGTAGGTTTTATCAATGTGTTCACTGACTGCACTTGAACCATGAATATTTTTCTCAAATGGTAATTGAAATTTGAAAATACAATGCTTTCATGGATTGAAATTTATAAAGTTGTGATTGATGATCAGTCACATAAACATTACATATGATTATCCAAAAGAGTAAAAAATGAAAAGTGAATCTGTGCAGAGCGTGCAACAAATATAAAATTTGTTTGATTTGGTCAAAATAAACTGCTGCATAGTTATGATGCAGACAAAGTTATTGTGACGAACGCTTTCATACTTATTTTAGAAAGATTTGAGCAGCAGATAGCAAACAGACAGCCAAAGGTGTTGTTCAACACAGACAAACAAACAAGACTTACTCAGAAAACGCGTTTCGCTGCAAAACTATTACTATTACTATTACGCAGTATTGTTTCTCATTTTTATTATTTTTTGACAACGTTTCTCTTATCATTCCAATGTGTTACGTGTGAATATTGTACATTTGATTTAGTAGTTAATACTAGTAAGTGTAGTAGTTTAGTATGACTGTACGTTCTTTTACAATATTAAATTGGTTTAGTTATTATAGCCACAAGATTTAGTAAATTTCAATTTCAATTTTAATTTAAGGAAGGGGTGTTCACTTAGAACTAATTCCATTTCTAAGATTTGGAAGAAGTGATTATTCCAAGAACTGAGCCATAACTGGTCACATATATAATTATGTTTCCCCTTGTTTAGTATACTAGAATTGGCCCAAGAATTGATCCAAATATTATCCTCCATAAAATAAAGACTTTGACTTAATAGAATTATGGCTTGACAAATTTATTCCTTCAAGTGTAAATATGGAAAGGTGAAAGGGTGAAAAAGTGGGGCAAATGTGTAAAACCAAGTCCATTTCTTGGTCCACTTTTCAATGCACAACCAAATCTTACCTGCAAGATTTCAATTCTTCCTAAATTGGCATGAATAGTACGTACTCCAACTTAATTGTAAGTCCCCCAATAATTAATTACTGGAAGGCGAACATAAGAATTGGCCTAATTAGACTAAGAATTGTCCAATTATTTCAAAGTGTACACGCCCTAATACTATTTATCTAGTCTGAAGTATCTATTGATTGTTTTCAGCAGCCAAAATGTCAAGTTTGTGGCTATTTTTAAACCGTTTTATAATTGATTGACATTTTATTAAACAATTTTAGTTGAGTATGAGAATATTTTTAGTATTAATCAAGTAGGTCATGCGGTTTTCTCAAAAGTAGATATGATGTGACCAAATAAGTCGTAAAGTAAACCCGTTATTATTTTTATTTGTGCATCACAAGCGCTACTGATCTCTCATAAATTGAAAAAAAACATAAGTTAGAATTATAATTATTTTGGAGTAGCAATTATATGTCATGTCAATAGTGGTCCATGCTTATCATATGGAGTATGTTGATTAATGACTAATGAGGCATATCCAATTAATTAAGCAGCAAACAATGATCACATAGCTCGGGATTAAGGTGATCGGTAGAAAGAACTCTCTGTTTATAGATAGGAGTAGGACATTAATACATGAATTTAATTAAGTATTGTTTTGGATATATTTACTAGCATCTTTAATTTACGTTAGGTAAAATCGCAGAATTTTAAATAATTGATGAAAACTATCTATTTCTAATGTTGAACGGTTTTTTTATTCATTTTATTTTATTCTTGTTTCAAATAATCAATAACAACCCGAATCATTCCAAATGCCATGATGATCAATTTACAGATTCATCGTCCCCTAAAGTCGTAGTATGATTTTCGTGAGAATTTAATGATGATATACGTACATAGGATTACAACTGTCAAATAATGTTACTCTTGTTCTTTAGTTAATTTTGAGAGAGCTAGAGTATGATTTTGAGTACTAGTGAATAGTGTAAAATATCATACGGGCGTTGAATAAAAATTCAAAGTGATGTATAAACTCTATTCAATTTACTTTTTGATTTTCAATGTATAAAAAAGCTGAGTTTCGATAACAAAGAATTATAAGCATAATTTTGTGAAATATGAAATGAAAGCATGTTTTGTGGGACATATATAACTATTGGAGTGTGAGAGATTATAGGCGATTAGCGAGAGATTACGAGTTCGGATATTATTAATATATTTGTTGCATTAGATATATTGATATTTTTAAATGTTTACTGATTGAGTAGTGACGTGTGATGCAGTTTGATCATATGTTGCGTGTGATTTTTAAATTAATTCAGGAGATGTGAATCGAAAAGTCTGGAATACTGTCATTTTCTTCTAACCTTCTTAATATACTACTACTATACTATATAATTATCACTACTAAAGTATAAGTATCATGCTTTATTTGTTTCAAATCCACTCGTGTAGCTCGTTATTCTCATTTTATTAATCATTAGATTTTTAGCAGTCTCTTAAACTAATTTTTTTTTATCTCATAGTACTTTATCTTACCTTTATTTAATTTACTAAATGTTATTTTTTTTAAATTCTTGTACTCAAATGAAATGTCTCAATTATATTAGGATGGAGGAACATAATTTTAATCAATAGTTTGAATGATTCGTTTTGCATTTATGTGCTGAGAGAACTTAAAGATGGAGGTAAATGTAGTCTGCTCTGGCTAATTAAATTATACAATTTCTAAAAATAAGTATACACAGACGAGTGTTTACTGGTTATATAAGTAATTCACTTGAGTATGGACTGAACCAAAAATTTATGTGGCTGGTCAACTGAATATAAACAATCTGAATATTTATTTGTTACAAAAGTGTTTCTGTGTTGAAGTCATCAATTTCCAGGTTAGAGACATGAATTCGTATGGTAACATATAGTAGTATTTTTTATTTATTTTTTTGTTGAGACAATTTTTTGTTACGGAATTGAATGATTATATAATTGGTAATCCTATTTGCTGTATAGCTGAAAATACAAAAAGGATACTAAAAGAAATAAAAGTTTATTCTACAAATGAAAAAGACAATAAGCCGAGTGAGCCGAGCCGGCTAAGGTGGAAGAGTCTTGGGATACAAGCCTGTCCGTGTATTGGGATATTAAAACAAGCTTACTGTGTAAGCATCAAAACTATCAAGTCAATCCTAATTTTCTCCATACGTCACGCCCCAATCACCATTACGTCACTGCTGGCGCCTTCATCCTTTTGATTTTGAAAATTATAAATCACCCCTATTTTCCTTCTAGAAAGTTGCTCATTGTCGATTATTCTTCTTTCAATCCAAAAATTAAATTGCTCATAAAATTTATCTACATATACTCACGATTACGATTTAATCAAGAAACCTTTTGAAAAATAGAATCACAAATCTTATTCATCCCTATAATTAATTGGATGTCAAATACTACTCCGTTAGTATTTCAATATATACACCTTATTAATTATTTACATGTAATATATTGAATCTTGATTTTAAGAAAAGTAAATAATAAGAGTTTCATACTACTTATCAAGGGTAACTCGGATGATTTATCAAATCTTATCCTCAAATTCAAACAAAAATATATACCCATACTGATGATGGATGAAAAGCAGAAAATGATTTTTATTAAATTCACGGCTAAAAACGCAAGTATTGAAATAAATTCAAAAAGATTCTTTAGGACCCACGCGGAGAAATAAATGGATTACAATATGGAGACACCACATGGGCCTTAACCACATTGGGACCCACACTTGGCTAATGTAAGATTAGACTATACTAATATCATTGATATCATTTTTTTATAATGCAAACATCGATAAATGATCAAGGTAATTTCTTTAGTGAGAAATCTTGGGTTTAATTTTATCCAAGTTTGTCGTAGTTATATTATTGCAACAAATCCTAACAATATTATCTTGCACTTCCATTCCCTTCAATGCAACTAATCCAAACAAACATTCTTAACCTTTCAGCGAATTAGATTAATGGGGTTCATACATCCTCTAACTAAAAGAACATTATACTCCCTCTCCGTCCCAAGAAATATACTCCGTTTCTTGGCAACACAAGATTTTATATAGTTTTATTTTATATATTAGTTACTAGAAAGAGTAAAATAAGAGAAAAGAAATAAAATAAACATAAAAGTTAGACATAAGAGTGTTTTCATTTTAGTAATGAGTCATCTTGATTAGAATAAATAAATAAAAAGAATCATCTTCAATGGGACAAAGAGAATATCTTCTTTGATCTTCAATTACAATTCGAACTATTCTCTCCGTCCCAACTAAGTTGAGTTGTATTCATTTTTGAATGTTTCAATTAAGTTGAGTCTTTTATATTTTGATAAAAAAATAAAATATCTAATCACTCTTACTTTATTCCACACCTACTTTACTCTATTTTTATCCTTCCTACTTTATTATTCTATTCTGATTTTCAACATAATTTCTTAATTTTTTGTGTAAACATCTTGACTCAAACTTAATTAAGACATGAGAATACTAATTTGAAGTCGTTGGGGATATATGTAATCCGTTTAGCATTAGATAATATGCCCAAAATCAAGCAAACAAAAAGCAGGAGCACGAGTGAAGCCAAGGAATCAGCTAAGTGAAGCAGCGCAGGCAGTAAAATTAGAGTGTAATTAGCAGCAGACAAATATCCCGCTTTACTAAACCAGGGTTAACCATCCGTACATCTGTAGCTGCCGCGTGTCCCGAGTAACGCGCTTCCACCCTCCCTTCACCGCCCTATTTATTACTCTCCTCCCATCCCCTCTCCTCTGTAATTCCTTCCGCCATCTCTCTTCACTCTCTCCCCCTAAATTCACACAAATTTTCCCCTCAAACTAACCCAATCTTCCTCTTCTCGCCGCTTAATTTTCAAATCCAGTTGTTTCATACCATAATTGAAACCTATTTGGTGCTCAAATCAAGTTGTTTTTTCAAAAATGGCATCCGATAATTTGATGGCGATGGAGCAGCCATGGATGTTCCGCCCCACATTCGGCGATTCCTGGATCGCCGACATCTTCACCAAGGAAACCGATACCCTAACAAAGGCTCTCCAGAAATCGATCTCCGCCACCTCATCCGACGGCGACGCCTTCGCCAAGCCCTCTCCGCCGACGACCGCCTCCGAGAACGACGCTGCCGTGTCGAAGCAGCGGCGGAGCCTGCCGCCGTGCGGGAGGGTCTCGAAGCGGAAGTCGCGCGCGTCGAAGCGCGCCACGACGACTTTCATCGCGGCGGATCCGGCCAACTTCCGGCAGATGGTGCAGCAGGTGACCGGGGTGCGGTTCAGCGGCCAGCTGGCGGTGCTGAAGCCGGAGCCGCAGAGGGCGTTCGGGCCGGCCTTGCTGGATGGGTCAGCCGCCGCGGCGCCGGCGCCGTACATGGATGGGGGGCCGAGCGCGGCGGCGATTGGGTTGGAGTCGTTTTGCAGCTTCCCGACGCTGGAGTCGTGGAAGGTTATGTAGTAATTGGGGAGTGAAATGTAATTTTGCTTCTGTTTATGTGTTTCCAAGTTAGAGAGGTTTGAGGGAGAGGGATCTGTTAATATCTGTGGTTGGGGGAGTAAAGGGAGATCAACTTGTCTTGTAACTCTGTTTTTTAATTTCCAACTTACGTTTTTTCACTTAATTACGTCTCTCGCCTATGTCTAGTTGTTTGTAATTTACAATTCATCAACACCAATGTTTTTTTTCTTCGATTCACGTCGTTTGGTAGCTGAACAAATCTAATGCCATTTTTAGTTGAAAACATACTAACACTGAAAAGATCAGACAAATACCAAATGATGTGATTCTGAATGATTACATCCATATTTTACTTATATGGAGTAAGACATACTCCCTCTTTTGTAAATTTCGATATCTAATAAAACAATTAAATCAACAAGGGAAGAAATGAGGAAAGAAAGAGGTGTAAGAAGTATATAAGATCATGAAACCTTCATTCAAAAAAAACACAAGCATACGTCAAGTATAGTTAATGTGCAACATTGCACCCACTCAAGTAGAGGTCGTTTCCTCCCGCAACCCCTATCTGATCGGTACGTCGGGGATCTTGCAACAAACCATTTTGGCTGGGTGGTTTGCCATGGACTCCCAACTAGCTCTACCCGATTAGGTGGCATGCTCTTTCCTGAGCTACATGATCGGGTGGTCACATCTTAGTCCCTGGACTTGATTTGTAGCCCTCTTATCTCTTTCCTTGCATATCCACGTGATAAAATTCTTATGTGTGATTTCGCCCACACGCGAGAGGGCATGTTAAAACTCCTAAATCTTATCACATCGACTCGGTGATGATTGTAGCTCATCTATTAAAGTATGATAACCATCTCTCTTATAAAGTCTTTTAAGGAGTGACTTGGTTCATTTCTAATACTACATATGTATGATAATCTTCCCTCTTATAAAGCCTTTTAAGAGGTGACTAATTCATTTCTAATACGTATAAATCTTGTTTGGAAGACAAAATAATCAAGAAACCATTCAAGATGAAATATGATCAATAATATACTCCTACTAGAGCTCAAACTAGATGTTAAAAGTAAAAATATGTGGAGTAGTAATCAATTTTTGAAACTTATTATATGCCTAACTTAAATAAGCTTTTGGTGAGTGACAAGTAAAAAAATTGTTGAAGGATAGATATTTTTATATGAATCTTACAATCAATTTTAATAATAAATGTCCTGTTTTAGCAGTCCCATTTACTTTTCTGCACTCGTTTTGTAAAAATAATAATAAATAGTAAAAGTGGAGAAATAATAAAGTAAAAAAGAGAATAATGTAGATAAGACTCTTCTCTACATTATTCTCTTTTTTACTTTATTATTTTTCCACTTTTACTATTTATTATCATTTTTACAAAACGAGTGCAGAAATGTCAATGGGACTGCTAAAGCGGGACGAAGGGAGTAGTAATAAAGAAAAATTGGTTTAAGGATAGATATTCTTAAATGGGTGTCAAATGTATTTTGATAAAAAAGTGAAGTATTTTTTGAAAATGGAAAAAAAAGAAAGAACGAATGAAACACACGAGGCGACTTAATTTATCATATGATACAAACATTATTTCAGTGAATGACATCTCACATGCCTAAATTAGTTAAAGTGCAAGCAAACTTTATATAGCAATCGCCAGTCATATGGGTGCATATTTAATCATGTAATGGGGTATTAATATATATGCTTTTCATCTGCAACTATTTATGGGCTACGATGAAAAACGAATTATTCTCATTATTCTTGAAAAAGAATCGATTCTTCATTATATCTTCACAAGCTCATATCGACGACCAAACAAATTAATTCCCAACAAATGAAAATTCCAAATTGTTGTAAATAAAAAAATTGAACGACACTTTAGTCAATAAATACACTTAAATAGTATGTTTGGTAACAGCATTAGGTTGACTTGGGTCTTGATGCAGCAACAAGTGGTAGGTTGGTCGATGCGTTATCTCGAGAAAGATTATTTGAGTTAGTTTAATAAATTAAATATATATATTGATTAATTAAGTAATTAAGTATTTTGTAGCGTAGAATAGATCTTTATCATGCAATATTGTTGACAACTGCACATAGTTAATCATGATTGATTAAATTGTTCACCTATATATTGTATTAGTTCAGATGATTAGATTAGGTAAAGCAACTTAATTACTGCTTCTTGAGTATATGTGTAATGAATATACTCCACATATTATCAATTGTTTATGTTGACTATTTAATCGCACAAATTATCTCGATCAGTAAAGGTATACGAGCTATAATAAATTAATATTGACGTGATTTTATGGCTATAACTTGTTATTATAATTATTTGTTTTATTATTAAATTGTGATAGTATTATTTTAAACGAGGAAGTGGCTATAATTCATTATCGTACGATTATTCGTAAAAGATCAAATTGTAAAATTCAATCCCATTAATTAAACATAATTCATTATTTAATTATATAATTTTTTTAAATCGAACGAACGCCCAATTAATGATAATAATATAGAGTACCAATCTGGAAGATGTAGAGGATTAGATATGTTTTTAACGAGTTCACTATTTAATGTAGATTTGTAATGGACGTAATGTGACGTTCCACAATTTTATATACACCACTGCAATACTTTAATGCACCCACCTATAATATTTGAGACTTAAAAAAAATAGGTACGTGGACGTTGTTGCTTAAATGGCGTAATGCTTGTCCTCTCTCAAGAAAATATATTGTAGACATATTGAAAACTCAATAATTCTTTTTCATTTGGGAAGATATTTTAGTTGAAATTTGAGGTTATTAATTAATTAGTGTTTGGAAAAAATATGGATGAGTGTTGGAGTGATAATTAATTTTTGGAGTTTACTGCTACGCATTTGCTGGATCCTTCCTTGTACCTAGGGATGTCAATCTAGCCCGAAACTCACAGGTCGACCCGAATAATCAGGTAAAATTATAGGGTTAGGGCCGAAAAATCGCAACCCAGATACAGAATAGGGCTACACGGACTGTCCCATTCGGGTCAGTGGATTATGCGGGCTAGCCCGGGTGGGTTGCGGGTTAGCCCAAGGGTTGAGCATTTAAAATAAAAATATAATTAAAATTTTGGGTTATATACTTATATGAAGTATATATGGTAATTACTTATATGGTTATATGAAGTATATACTTATATGGAATATAGATGCTATTAATATTTACTCATATTAAATGCTGCATTACGTCTTTCCTCTCGAAGAGAATGATCCGGTTGAAGCTTCAAAAGTTATTGATGTAGAAGAATATCATTCAACTTCATAGAATTTATTTTTGACATACTACTATCTATACTATCTTTTTTAACTACTTAGAATTTTTTTGTGGGTATATAATTAAGAATGCCATTCAGCTCATTTTAAATGCATGATTTCCATTTAATTGTAATCAGATCCACGTGTTCTACTAATTATTGATATGTTTATGTATTTTGTTTCAATCTTCTATTGTTATTATTTTATTACTCTTTATCACTTTGATAACACTTTACTATTTGCTACAATCTATATTTTTTTTAAGTTAGAATATTGGATTGGAAAGAAATTAACACATAAGATCACTTTTGGCCCGAATAGCCCGTGGGTTAGCTCGAAACCCGAAGATTTAGGGCTAGGGCCGAAAATTTATAGCCTGAAAAATTCACAACTCGAATAACCCGCACCCAAATAGTCCGACAACCCGAGTGGGTTGGCCCGAACCCGAGCGGGTTAGCCCAATTGACATCCCTACTTGTACCGATAATAAGTTGTTTTATTAAAATTGGAAATTCTTATTTATACATATTTTGCAACGTTCATATATTTATACATATTTTGCAATTTATTCATATATTTATACATATTTGCAATTTCCGATTTCATTCTTTAATAGAGAAGTGTTTCGTTGAAAGACTCAATTGGTCAAACACTGGGTGCTGTACTTGATTGTACCGTCTTGTCCTTTCTTGTTGACTTGTTTTTATTCTCTTTCAAATCAAATTTTTTTCCCATCAAATGAAAAAAAATGTCAATTTGATAGTTAAATAATGAGTAAAGGTCAAATGTGGTCCCTAATATATGGTCGTTTTATCAATTTGGTCCTTAACATTATCATTTTGATTATTTGATCCCTCACAAATAAATTCGGACCCGAATCGGTCCTCACTTAACAGAACCGTAAAAAAATAGACGGTGATTGCAATTTGATTATATTAAATTACTAATGATAATTAATTATATCTAATTATAATTCTTAATTCCTATTAAATTACAAATTATTCATTTCATTTTGCAACTGATACTATCTTTTTTCCAATTTTGCTAATAGGAAAAGAATTATAATTAGGTATAATTAATTACCATTAATAATTTAATATAGTCAAATAGCGGTCATCGTCTATTTTTTGACGGTTCTATTAAGTGAGGACCGATTCGGATCCGAGTTTATTTGTGAGGGACCAAATAATCGAAAAGATAATGTCAAGAACCAAATTGATAAAACAGTTATATATTAGAGACCACATTTGGCCTTTACTCTCTTAAATAATTGTACACAACAATTCCATGATCGCTTTGTTCGTTATTGGATCCTAGTTACATATCTAAGTAGTCCAAATTGTCACGCTCCAAGAAATCACAACTATTGGGCATGGCTGCACATATTAATTGTGTGCAACATGTGCCTATTATAAGGTACACAAATTATTGTAAAAAATATACGATCTCATTCGCATTGGTTTGAAAAACAAAAGCGCAATAAAAAATCAAATCATACCATTGTTTCTAATTCATGGAGTACTAAAGATTTAAACATCGCACGTTTAATTAAACCTTATGCAAATATACATATTTGGCATTATTCACGAAATAGTGCGCAGTATAAAACAAAATTTTAATAAGCTACTTCAGTTTTCTGTCTCTTTTCATCAGTTGTTAGAATAAGTAATTAGTTATTCGAGGTTCTTAAACCTTCACAATTCAATATTGTATTGTTGGGAATTGGGGTGTTATTGTTAAACTCTTCCTCACCATCTTTTGATTTGAGTCTTGTATTTATAAAAAAATTGGTAAACATCTTATAGCTTGTTTTGTTACATTCAGCCAGAGATCACAATATTATAAATTTTTATGTAGTTTGTCAATAACTGATTCTGAAGTTTGAAGTTTCTGTATCCCAGAACATTATAGTACTAGCAACTGGGAGAATAAAAATTCCTTGGAAAAAAAAAACACAAACTTTTGACAAAAAAATTTAAGAAATTAAATATTGGAATACAACTTATTATAATATACGTACTACCCAACAAGCTCAGAATATCAATAAAAAAATAAAAAAATAGGATTGTTATCTCAGTACGCTTTAAATAAATAAGCAAAGGTAACTTTACGTGGACTGATTCTAAATTCTAATTAATTAATACCGAAAATCCCTTTTAAGTCAAGATTGACATGAATGCGCCTTATACAACAAATTATCATTATACGTACGTTAATTATTTGTTTGACTAAATTAATACAAAAAATTGTGATTGCCCTCTTTGAATTTTTTTTTGAAACCTGAAAATTTATCTATCATATACTTTTTCTTTGACATACTCCTTAACAAGTTCCGCCCATTAATTAACAGCTAATTAATTCAATTTTATTATCTCATTTTAGATCCAGATCACAACCCAGTTTTAGTTACAACTTCAAGCACACTTTTATACACACTCAAGGTGACTCATAATCAATACCTCTATAAATAGTACTCGAAATGATTCAAATGCTTAATAATATATCGATTAGAGGAAAAACATCTCTAAGTATCCAACTCAATTTGTTGACACAATTTATCAATGCGCGAAATATGTTAACCATCAATACCAAAGGACAAAACCATATACATATGTGTGTGTGAGTTGATCAGGTTCGAATCCTCCGTGGCGCGGACTTTAAATTTATGTTATTTAACCATAACAAAAAAACCATGCACATATAATATATAACTCATTTAACATAGATTACACAAATACGATGTTATAAATTTTAAAGTAGTTTGACAAAAATGATTTTGTGCTTCCACCAGCATTTCAAACTCTAAACTAATGAGTCGATGAAGGTAAATAATTTGGATTATTATATACTCTCCCCCTCCCTTTCGTTGAAAATATAATGATAAATTAATTCGTGAGTTTCAAAATATACGGAAATATATAAAAAAAAATTAGTAAAATGTATGAGTTTCATTTTTATTATCTATATTATAATGATTTTTAATGTAATAAATTAGTGAAGGCTGAAGGGTGACGATCATTTATTTAAAATAGAGAAAAATATATGAAAATTTTAATTGCAGACATATGAAAAAAATGGATTAAGAAGTAACAAAAATAAAACATTACAAATTAATAATTAAATTAGAATAGTAGTATCTAGATTCTAGAAGTGAGTTGATGACCCGCAACAAGTAGTCTTTGGATTCTGTAAGCAATGACGTGCAATTGACTTTGATTTAAGTCTTTGCAATTTACTCCATTAGTTTTCGATCTAGTCTTTTAATGTGTTTCCATCCTCCTGTGCTTTTCCAGATGATCTCATGCTTATCTTATACCGAGCTCATTATTCAATCATGGTAGAGCTTAACTTTACAATTCAAAGATATTCAACAAAAATCGAAGACTATTTTATAAATTAATTGTTTGAAAAAAATTAATAGTTAATACTCCTGTCAAAATTTAGGTTTTTCACCAACTCATTTTTTGTCAAAAAAAGATGAACCTTTTTTGCATTATAAAATTTGACGTGAGCTCATCTTTTATTTGTCCAATATCAACTTTTAGAGTTTGATCTGAAATTCAAATATACCATTAATTAGAAAGCTTCAGAAAATACCTATCAAATGGTATGCCGTATAAAAATCCAAATTCCGATACATAGCATATCTAGAGTTTTGTGACAACAACTTTCATCAATCTTAGACTATTTTGGTAGCCAAAATCCAGCATTATAGATACATACCCTTCAGAGTTTTTGAACGATGGAATTTACATATCATGGATTAAGTTAATTTTTAAAAATACTAATAATAGTTCGTTTGTTTTTTAATCAAATCAATAAGAAGTTAAACAACAAAATTTGAAGATTTCTGTAAACCTGCTAAAACTCATATACAAAGTCGATGTTAGTGCTGAGGGCACACGATAGTTTGGTTCAAAGAATTGTAAAACATAATTTTTCTTTGCAATCATACGATATTTTGGTTATACTATAAAGTCTACATTGACCGTAGTAAAAGTCCACATCTCATAATGCTTATTTAAATCATTGCACGACCACAATAGCAAGTCGTTTATAAGTATTTGAAAAGGAAAAAAAATGTATTAATGTATAATTTGTAATTTACTAAGTATCATAAAACAACTTTAGAATAGTAGTAGAGTAATTATAGAGTTAGGAGGAAGTGTTCAAATTCTTATAAAATCATTAGTAGTAGATTTTTTCTGCATCCATGCTACACCCAATACTTGTTAATTAAAAGAGAGTTATATAATGAGAAAGTGACTATTAAACTGCTCCCACTATGCATCCAAAAAGGTTAGAATCAATATTAAGACTTGGTCTAAAGCATATAAATGTAAGTAGACTCATGACCCAAAACCATTATCATAGAATCAGTTTCCTTTACTTTCCAATTGGAATTATTCAAGAGCTTAATTGTGTTATCTTCTCTCAAAAGATTTCCTAGAAATTTTCATTTTTGACCATCCCACTACATTAACAATCTAGAAAGCAACTCAAAATATATTGTCCCCATAAATGCACCTCAAAGAATCCTCCACAACTTGCTTCAAATTTGACGTAGAATAGTACTCCTAGCTACAAGCCTACAAGCTACGTTGATTGATATTTTAATTGGTTTTGGAAAAATGGATTTTGAGAAATGACAGCATGCATGCAATTTAAATTAATATAGTAATAGGTTAAGAATTATGGTTTGAGAAAACGATTTCTTAGTTTTTTTAATAGATATGTGAATGATAGGGTTGTTGGACCCAATCCAACAATCGGATTAGTGGTGGCATTGATTTTTAAAAGCCTAGTGCGGTGTATATTCACTTAAATTTGGACAAGTCCAAAATGGGTTAACATTCAAATTCAAAATTCATATTACAATAACATATTAGATATACTTTTGTCAAGAGCAAACTACAAAACTAGTATCCAGAATATGAGGTTTGCACATTTTTAGTATTCCATATTTATAAAATCACCATTTCAATAAAAAAATTTCATAAATTTCATTCAGTCCCGATATTTACTATTCTATCCTTCAGCCCTTTAAGGAATGTATTTGTCCATTTAGCATGGTTTGAGATCTTATTATATTATTATAATGCACAATTTAAAGAATTAGATTCTAATTTTCCTAATAAGTTATTTATTTATATCAAAATAGTAATAGTAATAGTAATATATATAAATGAATAAAATATAATAATAAACACAAAATTACTATTAAATTATAGTTATTTATTGGTACTATAATTGTTATAATTCATAATTTTAAAATTTATCAATACTTTATTAATTAGTTATTAATTTATTGTAAAATAATAATAATAGATATTATTATTAATATAATTAAGTATGGTTTATAATTCAAAACATATTAATATTTTACAGTAATTATTATTATTATTATTATTATTATTATTATTATTATTATTGTTGTTGTTGTTGTTGTTGTTCTAGTTGTGTAAAATAATAAAAATTATATTCAATACCTAAATATATAAGAATCATAAGAATTGGAAAAAGAATACCTAAGGAAGTTTGATGAATCAAAATCCTAGAAAATTATACTATTTTACTTGCTTTCAGAATTCTGATAATTTTCTTTGATTAAAATCACACAAATATCAGAATTTAAATATCAAAGGAAATACTTTCCATGACATAATAATGGCAAACAAACCTGGTCTAAAAGGAATCAAGAATTTAAGTAATTTATTTTCTTGCAAAAATCAAATAAATTTTGATATTTGGTTTGTTTTAAAATTGAAATTTGATTTCAGTTGGAAATCGGAATAGAAATTTTGTTTCTTTTGAGTTACCAAATTAGAATTTGGTAGCCAATATAATGGAATTGGAATTAAATTATAGAAAAGGTAATCAAATTTTACTCTAATTTCAAATAAGTGATTGATTGAAATATGAAGTTGCTCAGTCAAATACTGAACTGTAGTACATTAATATTTTTTAATAAAGAATTTATTTATAAGCATTCGGTTATAGGAGTGTATAAATTAGCATTAGTTGGTTAGTAGAGTCTAAGCCCAAAGCAAGGAATGATATCGGACCTCAAAGTGTAGTTGGAGCCGAGTCCAGGCCCAAATCAACGATAAGTTAAATGAATATATTCAGGTTTATATATGGATCCGATGAAATCCAACTTAAGTGGATAAAGCCCATTTGGATATTCGGATATATATAGGAATAGGAGTATTAATAGATGCAGACAACGCCTTTGCTAACAGCACCGCGCTTCTTCTCCAACACTCCCAAAATCAGGTTCGCTATATTTTCCAATAAACATTAGGTTATGCATTATTCGATTCATGTCAGAATTTGATTTTAATATCTGCTTTACTTTACTTGATTTACCCTTAAATCTCCATTCAATCGTTCCGGCGAGCAATAATTCGACTTAATTTCTTCGTTTTATGCTAAACCTTGATTTTGCTGGTTAGAATTTGTGTCATCCAAGTACTTAATTTTCCTGTTTATTTTTGTTATAGGGGCTGAAGCTAGTATTATCAGGAGGTTTCCGGTTTATAATTTGGGTTTATTTCCTACAGGATTTCAAATCTAGGGTTTTATATTTTCAGCGTTGGGGAGATTTAGGATCGGAAAGATGGATGACAGTTCGGAGATTCAAAAGTTGAAAGAAGAGAGGCAAAAGATGGAGAAGGACCTTGCTGCTCTCACTTCTTTAACCTTTGACACTGATCTCTATAGTTCGAACAAGTTTGAAGGCTATGAACAATCTATAGCTGTGAATGAGGATGATGATAATGCGGATCCGGCTGAGAATGAGATTGCTCGAAAGATGGCATCATTTACTGCTCCAAAGCAGTATTTTAAGGAGGCTCTGAGGTCTGGGGAAGAGGATGAGATGTCTGGGTTCAAGCAGCCAGGCAAGATTATTGACCGTGAAGATGATTATAGGAGGAGGAGGTTGAATAGGATTATATCTCCAGAGAGGAATGATCCTTTCCTGGACAAGACCCCTGGTCCTGAAGTGAGGACTTATGGTGATGTGATGAAGGAAGAAGCACTGAAACGCAAGGAAGAGGAGGTGAGGAGGGAGATAGCAAAAAGAAAGAAGGAAGAGGAGGAAAACAAGGAGAAGGAGAAAGATGTGGAGAAGCCAAAGAAGAGGAATAGATGGGATATGTCCCAAGATGAGAATGCTGGTGGTGCAAAGAAATCTAAGGCAGCATCTGACTGGGATATGCCCGACTCAACTCCTGGAATTGGGAGGTGGGATGCAACACCAACTCCTGGGAGGATTGGGGAAGCAACACCCTCGGTCTCTAGGAAAAATAGATGGGATGAAACTCCAACCCCTGGGCGCCTTAATGATTCAGAATCAACTCCTGCTGGAGGTGTTACACCTGGAGCAACACCTGCAGGAATGGCTTGGGATGCCACACCTAAGCTGGGAGGGCTAGCCACTCCGACCCCAAAACGGCAGAGATCGAGGTGGGATGAGACTCCAGCCACTATGGGTAGTGCTACACCTGGTGCAACACCTGCTGCAGCTTATACCCCTGGTGTCACTCCATTTGGGGCTGTTGACATGGCTACGCCCACACCAAATGCTCTTATGCGAGGTGCAATGACTCCTGAACAGTATAATTTGTTAAGGTGGGAGAAGGACATTGAGGATAGAAATAGGCCACTGACTGATGAGGAGCTGGATTCAATGTTTCCAGAAGAAGGGTACAAGATTTTGGAACCCCCTGCCTCTTATGTTCCTATCCGAACTCCTGCACGGAAGCTTCTTGCTACCCCGACACCAATGGGGACACCTCTTTATAACATTCCAGAAGAGAACCGAGGACAACAATTTGATGTGCCTAAAGAGTTGCCAGGAGGTTTGCCGTTTATGAAACCAGAAGATTATCAGTACTTTGGCTCGCTGCTGAACGAAGAAAATGAGGAGGAGCTATCTCCTGAAGAGCAGAAGGAGCGTAAGATCATGAAACTCTTGCTAAAAGTTAAAAATGGAACTCCTCCACAGAGAAAGACTGCTCTGAGACAGCTTACAGATAAGGCAAGGGAATTTGGTGCTGGGCCTATGTTCAACCGTATTCTACCGCTGCTCATGCAGCCCACTTTGGAAGATCAAGAGAGACACTTGTTGGTGAAAGTTATTGACAGGGTGCTTTACAAGTTGGATGAACTGGTTCGTCCATATGTCCACAAAATTTTGGTGGTTATCGAGCCTTTGTTGATTGATGAGGATTACTATGCTCGTGTTGAAGGTAGAGAGATCATCTCAAATCTGAGCAAGGCAGCTGGGTTGGCCACTATGATTGCTGCAATGCGTCCAGATATTGATAACATAGATGAGTATGTCAGAAACACCACTGCAAGAGCTTTTAGTGTTGTTGCGTCTGCCCTTGGGATTCCTGCTCTATTACCATTCTTGAAAGCTGTCTGTCAGAGTAAGAAATCATGGCAAGCTCGGCACACTGGTATCAAGATTGTGCAGCAGATAGCTATTTTAATAGGGTGTGCAGTTCTTCCCCACTTGAGATCCCTTGTTGAGATCATTGAGCATGGGCTTAATGATGAAAATCAGAAAGTCAGAACAATAACTGCTCTGTCTTTGGCTGCTCTTGCTGAGGCTGCTGCCCCATATGGTATTGAAAGTTTTGACTCTGTGTTGAAGCCTCTATGGAAGGGCATCAGATCTCATCGTGGGAAAGTACTTGCCGCTTTCCTTAAGTCCATTGGTTTCATCATACCACTCATGGATGCTATGTATGCTAGCTACTATACAAAGGAAGTTATGGTTATTCTGATTCGTGAATTCCAGTCTCCAGATGAAGAAATGAAGAAGATTGTGCTCAAAGTGGTGAAGCAGTGTGTGAGTACAGAAGGTGTAGAGGCAGAATACATTAGAAATGATATTCTTCCTGAGTTCTTCCGCAATTTTTGGGTTCGAAGGATGGCCTTGGATAGAAGAAATTATAAGCAACTTGTGGAGACAACGGTTGAGATAGCTAACAAAGTTGGGGTTGCTGATATAGTTGGAAGGATTGTTGAAGACCTGAAAGATGAAAGTGAGCCTTATAGAAGGATGGTAATGGAGACAATTGAGAAGGTGGTTGCCAACTTGGGGGCATCCGATATTGATGCTCGCTTGGAAGAGCTATTAATTGATGGTATTCTTTATGCCTTCCAAGAACAAACGAGTGATGATGCCAATGTTATGCTCAACGGTTTTGGTGCTGTTGTGAACTCCCTTGGCCAGAGAGTGAAGCCATATCTTCCCCAGATATGTGGTACCATTAAATGGCGTCTTAACAATAAGAGTGCGAAAGTGAGACAACAAGCAGCAGATCTTATATCTAGGATCGCTGTGGTTATGAAACAGTGTGGAGAAGAACAATTGATGGGCCATCTTGGTGTTGTGTTGTACGAGTATCTAGGGGAGGAATATCCAGAGGTTTTGGGTTCAATATTGGGTGCTCTCAAGGCTATCGTCAATGTTATTGGTATGACTAAGATGACTCCACCTATCAAAGATTTGCTTCCTCGGCTGACTCCTATATTGAAGAATCGTCATGAGAAAGTCCAAGAGAACTGTATCGATCTTGTTGGAAGAATTGCTGATCGTGGAGCTGAATTTGTTCCTGCAAGGGAGTGGATGAGGATATGCTTCGAGCTCCTGGAGATGCTTAAAGCTCACAAGAAGGGTATTCGTAGAGCAACTGTCAACACTTTCGGTTACATTGCTAAGGCCATTGGGCCACAAGATGTTCTTGCAACACTGCTGAACAACCTCAAGGTTCAGGAACGTCAAAATCGTGTGTGCACAACAGTGGCCATAGCAATTGTCGCAGAAACATGCTCACCATTCACAGTCCTTCCTGCATTGATGAACGAATACCGTGTCCCCGAGCTCAATGTGCAGAACGGTGTCCTGAAATCACTTTCTTTCCTGTTTGAATATATTGGCGAAATGGGAAAAGACTACATATATGCAGTTACTCCCTTGCTGGAGGATGCACTCATGGATAGGGATCTGGTTCATCGGCAAACTGCAGCCTCAGCTGTGAAGCACATGGCTCTTGGAGTTGCAGGTCTGGGGTGCGAGGATGCTCTGGTCCACCTGCTGAACTATGTCTGGCCTAACATTTTTGAGACGTCGCCTCACGTCATCAATGCTGTCACGGAAGCCATCGAAGGCATGAGGGTGGCATTGGGTCCTGCCGTTGTGCTAAACTACTGTCTGCAGGGGCTGTTCCATCCAGCAAGAAAGGTTAGAGAGGTGTACTGGAAGATCTATAATTCACTCTACATCGGTGCTCAAGACGCGCTCGTTGCTTCGTATCCTGTGCTCGAGGATGAAGAGAACAATGTATTCTCCAGGCCTGAACTGCATATGTTTGTCTGATCCTGCAATTTTTATCGTTTTAGGAGACATAATTTTACTCAGATTTTCTACTTGTCTTATGTTTTATAGAGGCCGTGTAGCTTTTATATGTGGAATCAGTTTGAATAAACTCGTATGTTCGTCTAAATCCATGCTTATGTTTTATACGTGAAAATACCGCTTTATATCTTCCACAATTATAATCATATTTTAAAATGTCATATTTCACTTTTAATATTAATGGTTTACTATTAAGGGTAAGTAGGCTATACATTATACTAATATATTTAATTCATATTTTGTTATAAAACTAATATATATTTTTGAAACTCATAATTCACTAGCTTATTCAAATATTGAAAGTAATATTATACTTACTTATATACTACTCCCTCCGTCCTCCAATGGATCCTCGTTAAGGGATTTAGATTATACTCATTTCAATTACCAGACTCTAGGACCTCGGTTATTTATTGTCACTTCGTCTATAATAGGTGTCACAGTTTCCTTTTTAGTTTGTCCCATAAAAGATTATCACATTTTTATTTTTTTTTTTCTGAAAAAACTCTCGCTCACATTAATATAAATATATTATTTTCGCTTTCCCCTAACACATAAAAACAACATTTTTTAAAATCTCGTGTCATTTTCCAAGTATGTCATCTATTATAGATGGAAGGAGTACTAAAATGTTACCCATACGGGTCATAATATTTCTCTAGTTGAAAACATATCCAAATTTACTCATTTTCAATCTTTTTATAAAAATCATAATTTGAGCAACTGTGTTTTCTATAAAAAAAAGTAATCATTTTGATTTCCGATTAATTTAAAATAATTATAGCGCGCGCGAAAAATCCGCATAAATTGGGAGAAGATGAAAACCAACCGTTTTGCAACTTCCAAGAATAGTGAGATTTGGAAGAGAAGCAGAGAGACATAGCGCGAGGAAATCATTTGCCTCTTGAGAGAGAAATAGGGTTGTAGAGCAGAGGGGGCCAGTGGCTAATGTTGAGGCAAAATAACCCAGAAAAAAAATTAAATTAAAAAACACATTTTTTTTCATCCTCTCCATGCCTCCAACTGCTGGCCCGTCTGAGAAATCTTGATTTTCTCTCACCCATTTTAGGGCATTTTTGTTTTTTTCTTTGCAGATAAATTTAACAAAAAATCATTCATAGGAAAAATTAGGTGACCAATTTTTCTCGATGGGTGGGCAAAAGTTTTCTGATTTTGCTCCACCCTCTAAATGCACTGATCGTCCCTCGGCAAAGAAACGCCTCTATCAAGTTTGGAGGGGTCGAAATGTATGATATTTCTTCCCCATTTTTGTTTTGTAAATCAAAGATGGGTGCTTTTTCATATTCATGGTTTAGTCATGGAAGTTTTGCTGTGGTGTAAAATCTTCAATGTAGAATTAGGGTTTCATTATTTTTCTGTTTTGTATAGTTTTTGTTCATGGAAGTTTTGCTGTGGGAGAAATATTGAATTAGAATTGGGGTTTCATGAAAGGGATATATGATTTCTTGTTTGGTTTGTTGCTATTAAAAATTTAATCTTTGCAATGCTTATCAACTTTCACTGTTGCACAATGTATGAACTGAACTCTGTTTCTGTTTGGAATTTATTCAGAAATTTTTATGTGGCGGGAGATTGGTCTTTGGTCCTGATGCAGGCTCAGTCCTCTTGTCGACGGTTCTCATAGGTGGTCCGGCATTAACTTTCTGTATAAAGATGATTTTTAGGATCTCAGAGCTTGATTTCTTGTACGGGCGTATTGTATTGGCCGGAGGATTTATCCTCACATTTTTGGTGGGCAACTTAAACCTGATTTGCTAGTAAAAAAGATGATCTTCCAGTTTGCAAAGTTTCCTCACCTATCGTTGCATTTGGCTCGTTTTGCAGGCTTTGTCGTTTCTCTACATGACTGCTGCGAGAAATCCTGGTATAGTTCCTAGGAACAACCGGCCACCGGTTGATTTTGAGGTAGAGTCGGTTAGATCCTTGGATTGGGCCAGCTGCGGGACTCCCTCGTTCAAGATACCAAGAACCAAGGATGTTATTGTGAATGGCCACACAGTTAAAGTCAAGTTTTGTGATACTTGTTTGTTGTATCGCCCGCCACGCGCTTCCCATTGCTCAATCTGCAACAATTGTGTCCAGAGGTTTGATCACCACTGTCCATGGGTGGGCCAGTGTATTGGAGTTGTAAGCATGTTCATCATTTCATTGATCATTTGTCGTCGTGATCATCTCTGTGTCGTTGTGCTTATCATAGACTACACATTTACATGACTCTCCCATTGTTTGATTTGGATGCAGAGAAACTACAGGACCTTCTTCTGTTTCGTGACAACATCAACAGTCTTGTGCATATACGTTTTCACGTTTTCCTTGTTGAACCTTCTCGAGAAGCCAGGTCCCTTGTGGCGGAACATGTCAGACGACACTGTCTCAGTTAGTCTAATTGTTTACTGCTTCATCTCCGTGTGGTTTGTTGGTGGCCTCAGCGTCTTCCATTCCTATCTCGTATCAACCAACCAGGTCAGCCATATTTAGTGGTACCATCCCTGTATTGAGCTATTGATGTACTAGTAGTTTCTGTTCTTGAAATGTACTCCATTTAATCCGAGCTTCTTATTTGAACAGACGACGTATGAGAACTTCAGGTACCGTTATGATAGAAAGGAGAATCCATACAATCTGGGAATAGGCCAGAACATCAAAGAAATCTTCTTCTCTAAGCCAGTAGCTACTCGGATCAACTTCCGGGAATGGGTGAACGAAGCAGATTTCCACGTACAATCCATATCTAGAAAGTTCAGCGCGGACTTCATGAGGACACATGGAAAGCTAGACTTAGAACTCGGTGTGATTGGCAAGGATGGGAAACCGTTCCCAGGCATTCTGCAGAATCTGGATTACAAGGGAATCGAGGAGAGTTTGAAGAAGCCGAAAGGAGGGAAAGTGATTATTGACCCCTTTTTCCTTCCATCCGATCAAGACGAGAAATACACGACAGGAGATAGTTTCACCGACGAGGATCGGTCTGAGTTTAGCTCTGAGAGAACATCTTCTGCAGTACTTGGTAGATAAGGTATGATCAAAACTTGGTTAAACCGCATTGACAGAGAAGAATATTGGATAAAATGTGTAAAGACACCTCTTTTACTGTTTGTGGCTGCATAGATTTTTCATTTTTCCTTTGTTCAGTTTTGGTTAGGAATTATGTTTGCATTTGTCACACCAGGAAAGAGATGTAAGTATGTATTCTGCGGTTTATAGTTGTACCACTTTTACCACAACAGACTTTGTATATTTTTTTTTTCATTAATTGTTTTATCTTAATTAGTAGTCTTGTTGAATGTTGACAGATATTTGCTCCAAACATCGTGCTGGCTGATAAGGGAACCAATAATTCATAATTAAGAAATCAGTTTTGAATATTACAAGGATGATAGTATTAAAAATAATATTGTAAATTGATTAAAGAATAGAAAATCGAGGTCGAGCATACACGAATACCAACTTGGAATCTATACAACTGGATCTTAGTAAAATTGTAGGGTGTCAATTTTAGTTTGATTAATACAACGTGGGAGACCTAATTCTTCTAAAAGATAGCTACATACACATATATAGTTTATAACTACTATGTTATTTTAATTGTGCGATAATGGGTCTACATGAGTCCAAGGAGTATAATTGTACTTTCAACAAAAGTGTAATTTAGTTTGATTCTTGTTGGTATTTTTTCGTATTCTTGTTTTTAAATTACTTTTTTTATATGTTTTATTTAAATTTTTGTTAGTATATAAATTTAATTAGAATAAGTAATTATTTGCAGCATCTTAAATTAAAAATTCTAGAATGTTATTTGACAAAACTAATACGGTATGTTTATGGCCACCGTTTGGGGAAAAAATGCAAACAACGACACCTTCTTAGCTGGTTTATTGCAAAGTTGCACTGTTTCTTTTTAACTTTTATAGATGCAAATGTGTTTATAATTAGTCTATATATTGTTACATGGATTTCGAAGCCAATATTGACTTACAATATTACTGCACTAGGTATTTTTCTAATTTACTACTTATATTTGTTCATTTTAAAATAATTGTATAATGAACAATAAAGATTGATTCTCTCTTTCTCAAAATGTGTATCACACAATAAAATAGGCATCCTGATTCTAAATTCTGTACATTTTTACAGTGAAATCAACCTATTGGGATTAAAGTAGCAGAAAAGTATATCAGCATTAACAAGCAAGAAAAAATATTTAAAGCAAGCCAATTTTCTACATTAAATTTGAACGTAACTTTCTCCACGCACGTACTCCATCCGTCCACATAAAAATAAATCACTTTTGCCATTTTGGGACGTCCACAAAAAATAGATCACTTTCTTAAAATAGAAAGTTTATCTCTCATACTTTTTCCACTTTTTATTCCATCTCTCATACTTTACTCACTTTTTCTCCTCATCTCTCTTACTTTACCAATTCTATATTAAAACCCGTGCTGAACAACAATAGATCTATTGTTTGTGGACGGAGGAAGTACTACTTAAATAAAATATATAATTTTTAAATATGAATGCTGTGCCTGCACGTTCGCTTGTAAAAATGCAAAACAAATTACTAATGTACATTGTTAATAATAATAGAGTAAAAGGTTCTAACAATATTAGATAGAAGTACTACTATTTGGGTTGTGAAGAAAATGTTCATCAGAAAGGGCATGTTATATTTCAACATGAATATCATGAAAATAAATTATACTACCAATAAAGAGTGTTTTAGAAAAGAATTAAAGGACACACTACAAGATAATTATCGCACACTTTCAGTTTCAATGGACGAGAGTAATATTTAATCAATTCATGTTTTTCATTTAAAACATACGCCACCAGCAAAAACAGTTAAGTAGGAGTAGTTAATCAAATTGCGAAGATATTAGAAAAATATAAAGTTGTACCACCATGGCTGATCATAAAAGTATATTTTATTTAATGTTCTTACCTCTTTATATATTAATTCGTTTTGTTCGTCATTAAATCACCTATCTAATATGGTTATTTTGGATGTCTACACATTATTATTTTACTCACTCTTTTTTTACTCGTTTTAAAAAAACTAATTCGTGATAGATAAAAATATTATTTTTACTTATTCTAGAGTGAGAAGATAATCATTTGACTCTAATAAAATGTACTCACAAATCACAATAATTAAGTTTTTTACTGAATTAATTTTTGATTTAAACGGTAAAAATAATTAAGTACGTTTTGCAATATCGTATTTTTCGGAATAAACTCACAGAATAGAGACAAAGAGAAGAACAAGCAAACTTTGGCTTAAGAAAATTCCGTGTGGAGAGGGCAAATGGCAGCTATTTCTTGATCATCCCATTTCTTACTTCTCTCTCTCTCTCGCCGAACCCCATATAACGATTCTTGAAATTCACCCACCACTCTCTGTAATACATGTTCGTGCATGCAACAATTGATCAGGGACAGTGAAAAGGCACGATTTTTACAATCTTTAATGTCATTTCGTATGTGGGCTGCTGTCAAATAACGAAAGAGAGGAGCTTTCGTTATCAAATTTTGAGGGTAAAATCTGAATTGGGGTTTTGGGTTTTTCGAAGACATGGACCTCGGAAAACCCGAAACTAAGAGGCTCTATCAAGTTTGGAGAGGAAGTAATGTAAGCCCTCTTGCCGTTTTGATTGATTGTTTGGAGATGAATGAGAAGCCCATTTGCTGATGATTTGATGTGATGAACTGTGGTTCTCTTACTTAATTTGACTCAGTTGTATGAGTACAATGATGTAATTATTGGATTTGTGTTTTGGGGTATTATCTTCTGAATTTACATTCTCACAAGTTGGACTTCATAATTCTGGATTCCATAAAATGTATTTGATTTTTTGAATAATCCAGAAATTAATGTGAATGTGTTTAGTGAGGGGCTATGCATTTCTGTGTGTGTCTGTCTCTTATAGATTTGATTCCTATTATGACATTTTTGGCATAATTATGTAAAATCAAGCACTTATATGGAGATTTTGGTTTTGATGTTGCAGAGGTTCTTCTTTGGAGGAAGATTGATTTTTGGACCAGATGTGGCTTCTTTGTTCTTATCCACATTCATGATTGCAGGTCCAGCTATTGCATTTTGTATAAAGTTATTTCTCATCTCTAGGCACCGGCTCAAAGAAAATAAAAATGCCGTTCCGTGGTATGCTATGCTCGTTGTGGCTATAGTACTAACTGTGTTGGTAAGCAATCCTAAACTTGTGCTTATTCTCACCTGAGCTGTACTTATCCTTAAATTTGCTAAATTCTATTGATACGAATCAAAACTGGAAGATGTGGCCTAGCATTAGCAGTTAAGGTGATTGAATGCGTTACTATGTTAGAAGTTGCACCGCTTATAACATGAATGCTCTGTAAAAACGTGCTTCACTCTTTGTTGCATTCTCTACAAGCCTAACTAGCTTCCATGGTGTAATTATCTCATTAGGATGTGTTCGTTTCCTATCTGTGCTTACCTTTTTCTCCTGTTTTAGGCTGAGGTCATAAAATTGCCATTTAATCATTAGTATTTGTTAGATCTGCAGTTGAGGTATAATGAAGTGATGACATGATTACAAGGTTTACCTCATATTGAGACTCACTAGGCAACATCTTGGGGGCGGGTGCAGTAACTAATATTGTTGATAGCTAGCCTATGCTTTTCTAAACTTTATTTGAGATTATATTTTTGGGTGATTTGGATTATCGATAGGGGCTTTTTGGGATGTTAAGTTCTGTAAACTAACTGTTTTCTGAACGAAAGTGAAAAGATTAATGAACTGTTTCTCTCTCCTTTTCTTCTGCAGGATATACTTTTTCTCTTCCTTGCATCTAGTAGAGATCCTGGGATTGTTCCTAGAAACAAAAGGCCTCCTGAGTGTGATGAGGCAATCGAAATGAACACCCCTTCAATGGAGTGGGTGAATGGTAGAACTCCTCATCTGAGACTTCCCCGAACAAAGGATGTTATTGTAAATGGACACACAGTGAAGGTGAAATTTTGTGACACGTGTTTGCTCTACCGTCCTCCCCGTGCATCACACTGCTCCATCTGCAACAACTGTGTTCAGAGATTCGATCATCATTGTCCATGGGTTGGTCAATGCATTGGTGTAGTGAGTATTTTTCTATTCGTTTAGCAAAATGGTGATATGGTTTTTGTGCATTTACTCTGATTATTATTTTCTTGTGAAACTAACATGATTATCATCTTCTTCATTTGTATGTGCAGCGTAATTATAGATTCTTCTACATGTTCATATCAACATCGACGCTCTTGTGCGCCTACATCTTTGTTGTTTCATGGTGCAATATTGTCACCAGGAAAGGCACCGTGTGGAAGGCAATGACATCCGATTATTTGTCAGATATTCTCATCCTCTACTGTTTCGTTACCTTTTGGTTTGTAGGCGGTCTAACATTCTTCCACTTCTACTTGATCAGCACCAACCAGGTAATAGGTCATTTACTCGAATCTTAACTCTGTCTCGAGAGACTAGACATCCTCTGTGCTTATCTTCATTTGTTCTACTACGCCTCATGTGTGCAGACGACGTATGAGAACTTCAGGTATCGGTATGTTAAGAAGGAGAATCCTTACAACAAAGGGATGATTAGCAACTTCAAAGAAGTGTTCTTCTCTAGAATCCCACCTTCTATGAATGATTTCCGCTCAATTGTCATCGAAGACGAGGCCGAGGTCATGGAAATGATGGACCAGAATTTCATGGGAGATATCACTAGCAAGAAGGAAAAGATAGATATAGAGATGGGATCTAGTTTTGTTGACAGCAACGGCATTGTGATACCTGATCTTCTACGCAATCTTGAATTCGATGACATTGAAGACCACATGAAACACAAGGAAGGGAGCGAAAGATCCGACTCCAGCAGCCCGTTGGTTACTCCTGCTGAGGGAGACCTGACAGAGTCAACAAATAACTTAGCCTTTGAAACTGAGGCCAACCATGTGGACAATTGTGATGCCACAATATCTCTACATCGCAACTAAACAGACGACGACCGCTGTAGCTGGATTCTTCGACGTGTTCAACCTTACAGCGCAAACAATGTTGTTGAGAGCAATCTTGCAGCAGAATGAGGGAGAAATCATGTCAGTACAAAGCAGTGCACTGGCTCATATGCATGCTTTTTGTTGTTTTTGCTTTTGAGAAAAAATTGTGTATTTTGTAAACATATATTCTCTTCGGAGGCTAATATATTATATATACACTGTTTTGGATTGTTGAGTTAATAATAACTGCAATATATTTCATCTGACCACATAAAGTAGAGGTCAGGAAATAATGGAGAGAAAGTAGGAGACATAAATATTGAATAAATTAGAACTGAGATGGGTAATAAGAAAATCCACGTGTCAGGCTCCAATTCAACTACAAGATTGTCATTGGATGAGATTAGATCATCCAAGTTATATATCGCCAGCGTCTATACCACCAAAAATAAACATCTCACACTTGAAATTTCTGCTGAAATTCTGCGGTGAATGGCAGCAGAAATGGCTCTAGTAAAGCCCATTTCAAAATTCAGCAGCTCCATCCCGAAATTTGGCAGCTCGGGACGTCCCAAGACGAGATTTTTTAGCGTGAACATGTCGTCGACCGCCACCCCGCCGCCGCCTACTGCTGCCAGCAAGAAGAAGACCCAAAAGCAAGAGATAAAGGAGTCCCTTTTGACGCCGAGGTTCTACACCACGGATTTTGACGAAATGGAGCAGCTCTTCAACACGGAGATAAACAAGAACTTGAACATGGCGGAGTTTGAGGCTCTGTTGCAGGAGTTCAAGACCGACTTCAACCAGACTCACTTCGTCAGGAATAAGGAATTCAAGGAGGCTGCTGACAAGATGCAGGGCCCGTTGAGGCAAATCTTTGTCGAATTCTTGGAGCGCTCTTGCACTGCTGAGTTCTCCGGTTTCCTTCTCTACAAGGAGCTCGGCCGCAGGCTTAAGGTATCTCTGTGTGTGTGTGTTTCTTGATTTTTCTGTGTGAATTTATTGATTCAATTGTGTTTATACTTGTATGTTATATTGCTTAATGTTGGAGCTGATTAATGTTACAATTCAGTTAAAGCCTTGTTTTAGTCTATTTGTGTTACATGCCTATGCTTAATTTGGGGATAATCAGAAAGGCTGTGAGCTATTTTCATTTTGATGGATTTGATTGATCAACTGTAATTTCATCAACTGCATTGTTTTAGACAGGATAATAGGCTTACTTTTGTTTTTAGTCTTGTTTTTCTACTAAATTGAATGGCCTCATTGTTGATTGCTTTGGCAGAAAACCAACCCTGTGGTTGCTGAAATATTCTCTCTGATGTCGAGAGACGAAGCGCGCCACGCAGGGTAAGTTCGACTGACTCCCTTTTGATTGGCCAAGAGGCTGCTGAAACTAAGGTTTATTGGAATTTGTCACCAGGTTTCTGAATAAAGGATTGTCTGACTTCAATTTGGCTCTGGATTTGGGGTTCCTTACAAAGGCCAGAAAGTACACTTTCTTCAAGCCTAAGTTCATCTTCTATGCAACATACTTGTCTGAGAAGATTGGATACTGGAGGTACATCACCATATACCGCCACCTCAAGGAGAACCCCGAGTACCAATGCTACCCCATCTTCAAGTACTTCGAGAACTGGTGCCAGGATGAGAATCGCCACGGTGATTTCTTCTCTGCGCTGATGAAGGCTCAGCCGCAGTTCCTCAATGACTGGAAGGCGAAGCTGTGGTCCCGCTTCTTCTGCCTCTCTGTAATTCCTACTTCTTGCTTGTTGTTTCTTTGAAGATTTATGGTGCATCTCATGTTTGCTTACATTCTTTAATGTTGAATTTTGCAGGTTTATGTGACAATGTACCTTAATGACTGCCAAAGAAGTGCTTTCTATGAAGGCATTGGCCTCGACACAAAGGAATTCGATATGCATGTTATAATTGAGGTAAAAAATCTATTTTTTGAAGTAATTTTGTGGATTCATATATCCAATATCTTGTGTTGTCGCTCGTGCAGACAAACCGCACAACTGCAAGGATCTTCCCTGCTGTGCTGGATGTTGAGAACCCGGAGTTCAAGAGGAAATTGGACAGGATGGTGGAGATCAACACAAAGCTGCTTGCAGTTGGGGACACGGACGACATCCCGTTGGTGAAGAACCTAAAGAGGATCCCTCTCATTGCAGCTCTGGCTAACGAGCTGCTTGCTGCATATCTCATGAAACCCATTGAATCTGGTTCAGTGGACTTTGCTGAGTTTGAGCCACAACTTGTTTACTAGCTTTTTTTTTTCAAAATTTCATGGAGTGTTAAATTCATTTCGATCTGCAGAGTAGAGTATGTGTGCAGCTTAACATTGTATAATAGCTGTGATATAAAACAGGGGAAAGAAACATCGTATGAATCTGATAGATACTCTGCAGTTTTTCATGTAATTTTAAACAATGCCTTGGATTTGAATATCTTGATTTCTTACTTAGACTTCAAAACAATAACAAAATTGCATCTTTAAATTGAAACATAAAACACACTCTCTTTAAGGCACAAATCAAACCCTCGTAAACAAAAAATATCGATATATCTATAGCATTTAGATACTCCAATTGGATACTCATCTTTTAAATTATCAAAAGAAATAAGGGGCAAAGGAGAAAAGGAACATGGACGTATATGTTATCCAAAAGCTCCCATCTTTATAGTACAGATTGATAAAAAAAGAAGAAACCAAACACACACAGAGGGCTGTTTCATAATCTCTTCAAGCTTTTCTTTCTAGCATCTATCTTCTTCTTGCCTGCTGCCGGAACCTTCGTTAGCGCAGCCTCCTTCTTCAGCATAGCTGCAGCTGCTTCTGATCCACTCACTCCTACTATCTCAGTTGATGACAGCATAGCTACTGACTGATCTTGCATGTTCTCTGCTTTGGGGGCCAATGGGGTGGGCAACGGGGGAGCACCACCAGATATGGCAGTCTTTTGATCAGCACACTTTGCCGAGGTGTTCGTCTGGTCCACGTTCAACGCAGCTGGTGGCTCGGAAATTGCTCCGGATTTCAGCTTTGACTTTGGCTTTACAGCATGTATCCCAGTGAAAAGCCTGATGTTTTAGGTATTTCATCATCATCAAACAGCTTTTTATGTTTATTATAAATCACGTGTATATATTTCAGTGACAGTACAACTCACCTCGCATGTCTGGCATACTCGTCATAATCTTCTAGCAGCATCTTGCCAGCCTGCTCATTTAGAGCCGATTCTGGAAATGGTTCGATCAGTAAGCATCTGATCACCTGGTCAGCAACAAGACACCGAATGAGAAACATAAGCCTCTTGGGGGATATTATCAATTATTCGAATATACTACATAGAATACCCAACAGGACTTACGATTAAAACATGTCGTAAGCCAAGGGTGGGATTCCAGTCTCTCTTCAATGCATTAACACAGATCTCACCAACGGATGATATATTAGGATGAAAAATCTTGGTCAAGAAATAGCCTGACAGAAGATACAGCTCGAAAATAATTAGAATATTCGCATTCATGTACCAACCCCAAAACTAAAAATTAATCAGATGTATGAACCCCTTAATTTCAACTTTTGTATTACAAGCTAATCCAGTCATCCACTATATCACTCATAAATAAATTCCAACCATAAGCAGAAACAGATAGTTTCACGAAATGAATGTGGTTAAAACTGAGGCCTATGGAAGTAACAAAAGATGCACTCTTGCTTCATATGCGGTCATACATTACACACGAGAATGCAAATAAGTTATGAATTTGGAACGACCTAATCCAACCGGTATCCATATTAAGTGTGGGATAACAGACCTTTTGGAGGAGTGTGTGGGAAATCCTGTGACAATATCAACTTCATTCGGAAAAGGCCATTCTCATACGGCGTCCCAGCTGCAAGGTTACAAACAATCAATAACAAGAATAATCATGATGTAAGATTTTAATAAAAAAGGTACCAGGGCCTTCAATGTCAGCGAATATAACTGAAAAGTTGTCATCATTTACACCAACTTTAATGCCTTCTGGAGGGGTTTCATCGAGATTCTTAAGCTCCTTTGCCAGTTGTTTAATGACATTTGGAGGAAGGTTCTCGTTTGTCGCCTAGATGACAGGTTATTTTGATTCAGATACTCTATTAACCTACGCATTACTTGTGCACGTAAACAAGAACATACAAGAAGAGAAAATTACCATCGCTCGTTCCGTGCTAGCGCAAAATGTATTCTTAGCAGCTGCTTTGCAAAACTAACAGTCAATACAAGTATGGGACAATTAAACCCAAACAGGATCCTGCAAAAATAATTGCATCTTGGATCAATCAACAAGCTTACTCTAATGAAAGAAAACACCATTCGACAAAAACTTGGAATAACACAAATACTACAGGTAGTCCACAAAATATGGGTGGCCACTGGTCAGGAGTCAGGACAATTCTAGGTCAGCATTTCAATCATAAAAGTAAATGTGCTAGTTGCGAATAGGCTCGAATCTTGACAATTTTTATCATTGCTTGAAATACAAGAAGAAAATTAGAAAAGTCAGATCATGTCAGCTAGGTTTCCCTATTTTGAATTCTGGCCCAAAACTACCAATGCTCATAAATTTGATTTTCACATATTTTCTCCCCCACCTTATCCACTGCAGGATTTTACTAATCAACTAAGGATCTAACACACAAAGCATGTAAACTCCCAAAACTAAAAGCATAAAGGATAAAAAAGTTAAAGTGATAATAATGTTCAAATTTCCACTGCCAAGCTGTTGTGTAATGACCTTGCCCCTGAAATCTTCTTTAATTCTGTAAAGATCGTGCCAAAAATTCAGAGTACAAAACACACAATTCAATCGTGCAACTTCCCGAGTAGGAGGATTACAAAGAAATGAGGAGAAAATCGGTTTTAGAAGTAAAGATCGTGCCAAAAATTCCAGTATTTCAGAAGCATTAACGTCGCATCAAAGCAAAGAACTTTGAGAACACGGGAAAGACCATTTTTCGGATCGAAATCAGAGCAAGCAAAGTATAAACCCTAAATTGAATCACTCAAGAAGCCACCTAAAAAGTCAATAATAAATCAGGAAATTCACGGAAAAATAATTATAAAATCGAGTATACCACACAAATAACAAAATCTTGAAATAAATCGAGAAGCCCTAATCCAATATGATCTGAACCAAAATTCCCAAGAACATCAAACAGCAGCTAATGCAGTACTTAATTGGAGGGTTATAAGAAACCCAGAACGAAAAAATATACCTTGGACCGACAGAGACTAAATTTCACAATGCTTTCGCTTTCTTTGGTAGACAGATATAATATCAGACTTGGCAGATGCAAGAAGAGGATTTCAGATAGCGATCCCTCCCTTGTATGTATGTGATTGAGGAATAGATTTTAGGAAGCAGATGAGAGAGATTTGATATATACTCGGCGAAATAAGGGGTATGGATTAGGAATGGGTGAATTGATATCGGCACACCAAAATGTGATATTGCCACTCTTTGGATTGTACCGTTACAATACAGCTGCAGCCTTTCAAATTTTGTATTTTTCCTTTTAAAATAATCTAATACTTGGAATAATGTCTATGATGAAAAAAGAGCTAATTTTATTAAGTGGAATGATGCTATACAAAAAATTTGATTTTGTTAAACAAAATGTAAATTACAGTACTAGATTTTAAACTAGATAAATAACTAATAGAATATCTAAATAGTGTGTGAATATTAATTTAAACCGTTCCCAATTTATAATTTATGGTATATATTTACTTAAAAATACTAGTATGTAAATTTACTGATTTGGATAATCCACAATAATCTATTTATCTATCTATCTATACATATATAAAATGGGAGTTTTGGGGAGTTTTGGAGAAAATAACAAGATTGCCATTATAATTTTTTTTAATAAAATTAGAAAAATGAAAAGGTTTTTATTTATTTATGTAGTAATTAGAGAGACCAAAAGTTTTCATTTATACAAATAAATGAAAATACAAGCCGACACTATAATATATTCCGTTTCCGTATCCATCACTAATATTACGTTACAATTATATACATCAATTTCCCACGTCACAATACATCTAACCAAGTATGCAAAGAAATTAAGAAAGCAATTAAATGTGGGAATAATGGCGTGTGTATGGGAGGGTGATCATAGCCATGAGAAGACTTTTGGCTTTTCATTTCATATAAGTAACATTCTTTATCTTAATTTTGTGGTTTATAGTGTATTAATTCCATGACTTTTCATATCCTTATTATGTGGCTATAAAAGTTATAGATTCGTAGATGAATTACACACCAACAAAAGCATTTACAGTTTGGTACATATTTTAGGTTATTGGATTCTCGAAGCTCAATTAATTTCGTCGGTGCCTAGCGGGTTTGTGGTGCTTCTATATGCTAGGAAAGTCGTTTTATCTTTAGAATAGTGCGTCAATTCAAGAATACTAGCCGCGACATAATTTGTCTTGCTGAAAGAATAATGTCCTCGACTTGACTAATTATAGTAGTTCTATTTGTTTTATTATTTTCATTTGTAATTTCATATTCTAAATCATAGTTCTATTTGTTTTATTATTTTCATTGTAATTTTACATTCCACTTATTGTTGTTTTCTTTCTTCGATTGTAATAGTTAGAATACCGAAAATTTTGACAATCAAGGCATTCCATTGTGGATAGGATCTGAGGGCTGTAGATTAGAAAACAGAATTAAGAATGTAGTTAGATTATTGTAATAATGTACTGCTATTTAAAAATTGCATTTTAAAAATGTTACAATTGTTACGTGATTTATTGTACTCCTTAAATAAATAAGTAAATTAAATTATAATTTATATTTCTCTATTTTATTGATTGACAATTATTATTGTGTTTATAAATTTACTTTATATGTATATGTAAATATTTTTTTATAATAAATCTAAATTTTCAATAATTGATAATGCATACTATTTAAAAATTACATTTTAAAAATGTTACAATTGTTACGTGATTTATTGTACTCCTTAAATAAATAAGTAAATTAAATTATAATTTATATTTTCTCTATTTATTGATTGACGATTATTATTGTGTTTATAAATTTACTTTATATGTATATGTAAATATTTTTTTATAATAAATCTAAACTTTCAATAATTGATAATGCATACTTTTGTTTAATTTTAGGATTATTATCAAATAATTAAAGGTATTGACTATTATTTGTAAATTTAAACAATTTGTTACTCTTATTATATTGTACAAAGCTAAATTATATTATTTTTATGCCATGTAGATATTACTTAATTTTAACAAATTTAAATTAGGAGTGTTTTGAAAAAATTAACATAAAGTCATATAATTGCTATAAAATCATGTCATAAGTGAGAGAAATCAAAAGATTCTTATGATAAATAAATGAAAGAAGTGAAAATATTTTAAAAGAAGATTGATAGACGTTAAAAAGGTTTTTAAAATTATTATGATATGAGTTTAGAATTTAAGGTTTAGGGGTTAGGGCTTTATATCTTATTATAAATTTAACAATATATGGTTTTAGTGGTAATAATCTAATTGTAAAAAATTAAATAAATAGTACAAAATATGAATTTGATAATCTCGGTATACAATTGTAAGTACTGAACTAGATAATAAATTAAACTACAATTTATATTTTCTCTCTTCTATTAATGACCAATTGTTATATTGATAAATTCACTTTTATAGTGTGTCATATTATTTGTGAATATACTTATTTTATCATTATTTTGTATAAGGCTAAATTGTTGTTGCACACATATCTATTTATATTATTTCATAATATATAGATATTACTTAATTTTTAAAATTTAAATTAATATAAAATAAATTAATTTCCGAGCATCGCATGGGTGTTTGCTCAATTTTACTGAAGTTTTAGTCGTTACTTTCCTTTGAGAAATCATCATATTTGGTGTCTAGATTCTTTTTTCTCATTAAGACTTTTAAGTGACTAACTACATAGATCAATACTACTTATATAATTTTTCTTCTAATTTTCTGAAAACCTGACATTTAAAAAGCCTTTTCACTGATAGAGATCCCAATCACAACCTTAGCTATATCCCAAGGATTATCAATTAGGCTCACCCAGTATAAGATATGAATACAGATTTATATTTGAATCATTTGTTGATCATTATGAGTATATTTTAAAGTTAAGGGTTTAGAATTTACGCTTCAAGGTTTGGGTTTTTAATATTTAGGATCACTATATTGCAATTAAAATAATGTTTTGAAAGATGATTGAGGGAAGTTAAAAAATATAATGAAACAAAGAAAAATCTCTATAAATACTTCTCACATGTTGAAATTTTAGGAGAAACAATTCATGTCTAATTTGCATGTCCGGGTTTAGTCTTTTTTGACATTTATGTGGTGTTCGGTTTCCAAGATAAAATAATACCAAGATACAATTTAAGATTGAGTTGTGAGATTATTTTAGTCATAGGGGGTTAGCTATGACTAACTATCCCATAATTATCCATCTAGGATTGAATTGTGGGGTTGAATCTCATGAACCAAACACACTACAAATTTAATCTCGGATACAATTATGCAAACCAAACAACCCCTTAAATTATTACTATTAGTTTGGTTAATTGTAGACAGGGGCGGAGCTAGGATTAAAAATGAAAGGGGGCAAAATTATATGTGAGGAAATTTTGAGCATTTGAGAAGGGGCAAATACAAGGAAATTCAAATATTTTTACAAAATTGCACAATAAATTAGTACATGCAAACATATTTGAGGAGGGGCATTTGCCCCACCTTCTTATAAGGTGGCTCCGCCCCTGATTGTAGATTAGAGTTATTCTTTTAGTTATAAGGAACGTAAGGAACGGAGGGAATATGTTGTAGTTGTATAATTCATAGTCATTTTGTTTACACTTTTTAATATAATAATATTGTTTCTAATTTTATTTAATTAATTTACGATCTAAAACTAATATTTTAAAATATTTTATTCTGTGCATCGCACAGGCGTGATACTAGTTCTAATTAAACGGCAAGCCAAAACAAACTCGCGGAAATCTTGCAATTTTGGCAGCAAACTCCGAGGCCTTTCGGTTAGACTTTTGTTTGGATCGGGCAGAATTAAAAATTGAATTTTCTAAAATTATAACTAATCGAACCGAATTAATCGAAATATCAAAATCAAAAAATTGATATGTATAAATCAAAGCGATAATCCAAAATTACATAAATAATTAAAAAAAACTGAAAACCAAAACTGAAATCTAATATAACAAATATCTAAAAATCTAAAAAATCATATAACATGATCAGCATTCATTAGCCAACACAACAAATATCACATCAATCAATGCCAACAAAAATAGAATTAATCAAACTTTAAAATCAATGAATTAAAATAGGTTCAAACTTTAAAATTCACTTAAAAATATACTACTGTATTTTTTTTTCAATTCTTCAATATTGTCCATGTTTCAACAAATAAAGGAGATTGGTTAATTTGTTGAGACTGAAAGTTGTGAGACAAATAAAGTTGTTATACCTACACAAAATGACTAATATAAGTAAGATAAAATCAAATAATAACAATAAACTTAAATGAATAGAACATTAAACTTTCAAATTCCTCCTCTATTTTTTCGATATCTTAAAAATTATTCGAATAATGTTACAGACCAAACATGAGAACTCGACCCAAAAGACTAGTCTATTAGGAGAGAGGGTTCATTTAGTCTATATACCCCACAAAATGACTAATATAAGTAAGATAAAATCAAATAATAACAATAAACTTAAATGAATAGAACATTAAACTTTCAAATTCCTCCTCTATTTTTTCGATATCTTAAAAATTATTCGAATAATATTACAGACCAAACATGAGAACTCGACCCAAAAGACTAGTCTATTAGGAGAGAGGGTTCATTTAGTCTATATACCCCACACCCGTTGTTATCACAACTGATGTGAGAACTGAGTTCGTAACATTCAACCCTCCTTTAAGGGCCAACATCCTCGTTGGTCACGGCGGATTCTTTGCACGGCCACCCGATGTGAGAACTGAGTCCGTAACATTCGACCCTCCTTTAAGGGCCAACATCCTCGTTGGTCACAAAGGATTCTTTGCACGGCCACCACTCTGTGGGTCATCACTCCGAGTCGGCCCAAACGTACTTGTTGGTCACGACGAGTTCGTTGCCCGGCCACCACTCCGAGCCGTTTGAACTCTCAATGAAAGCACCAATTGATACAGACCAAACAAGAGAACTCAGCCCAAAAGACTAGCTTGTTATAAGAGAGAGTTCATTTAGTCTATATGCCCTACACCAGTTGTTCTCACAACCGATGTGAGAATTGAGTCCGTAACATACTAGTAATATATTAGTGGGCTTGTGAAGTCAATCTTGACTACAAGCGAAATACTCAATGAGCTCCTAAGTGGATCGAGAGTACTCGTCCTCCGATGCTAAATGATGACTCTAATGCTACAAGTGGGACGGGTACCGCTAGAATATCACAGGCCAATTGTGAATATATGGTATTTATATTCACTATTCTTCACCAATCTAAAATGTCAAATTTTATTCCACCAATCTTGGCATCCTTGTTAAGAAATTTCTGTATATCATTACTGTCACTCCTAAAGTGAAAAGTTTCATATATGGATCCCACAGTTGTAATTCCACAGAACTAATTCAGCTACAACTTCTTTGGCAAATGAGTTGACCCGACTATTATTGTATGTGTTGTTGCACGTTTTACTTTGTAGTATTAATGATCAACAACAACCATGGATATTAGCTTATTCATCTTCTTAGGATTCCCTTAGCATTTGTCTAACTTTTCTTTCATTTTCTTTGTTAATTTTATCCAATTTATCGCCACTATCTTCTAGAAAAGCTTTTAACAACTCTTGCGCTTTGTAAATCTCATGAAAAAACAGCACTTACTTCATTTGTCCCACTCTTTCCTATTTGTTGTGAATTTTATACTATAATTTATTTTGTGAGTTGAGTGGAAAAAGAATAAAATAAAGAAGATGATTTTTCTATTTTAGAAATTGTGTCAATTAGAGTGAGACATTAAAAAAAAAAGAATGAGGCGGGGAAGAAGAGGTAGCATATATATATCCAAAAAATTTATAAAATTACCTCATAAAAAATCCTAGAGAAATTCTATACATTGGGTCTAGCAAATCAAACCTTAAGTTGTTGTAGCTTCCCACATCAAATATATCGAATTCCATGAGCGAGAATCTTTTCCCCCACAAGCTCTTACTTGATATTTTTTCAGTTCACGACACTCTTTTAAAATATCCAACATTGACTACCTAAAAAATCGAACGACACTTCTAAATCTATCCATAGAAGACCCAATTTCTTCCATAGTCGAACCACTAAAATGGAAACATGAGCAATGCCTCTCATACGCATATGATTACAATTACTAACAATTTTCATCTATTGACAAATATATCTAATCAAAATAATAACAGATCAAAGGTCTCTAGTGAGAGAATCAGCCCCAATCAAAATTGATAAAATTGGACAATCATGGTAAGGAGAATTGCTGAAAATAAGCAGTCACAAATACATATCAGAAAGGATAGTCACGACAACAACAGATCATCAAATATTCAACAACTCAAAACCATAAAGACAGAAGAAAACTAGAAAGCCATCAGACTAGCCAGCCAAACTCTTCATCCATTCTTTTTTCCATGTTTTTTTTCAATTTTTTCGACCCACAGAAGCTTGCACAGGCACTAGAGGGCGAGCTGATCATTTGGCCATCATCACCTTGACGAACTCTTCATAGTTGATCTGTCCATCACCATCAACATCAGCCTCCCTGATCATCTCATCGACTTCCTCGTCAGTCAGCTTCTCCCCGAGATTAGTCATCACATGGCGCAGTTCGGCAGCAGAGATGAAGCCATTCTGATCCTTGTCAAACACACGGAACGCCTCTTTTAGCTCCTCCTCCGAGTCAGTATCCTTCATTTTCCTCGCCATGAGGTTCAAGAACTCAGGGAAGTCAATGGTTCCATTACCATCCGCATCCACCTCATTAATCATATCTTGGAGCTCAGCCTCGGTGGGGTTCTGCCCCAGGGACCTCATAACGGTTCCAAGCTCCTTGGTGGTGATGCAACCTGTCCAGTGAAAGTGTAACTATGACATCTCTAGAATGAGGACATGAGCAAATTCTAAATTCAGAGATTCAGATTCTATATTAAGATCAGTTCATTCAGCATTAAGCATTCAGCAACGAATTCGTCAACGGATACTATATTAGATCTTGCACAGCCCCTGCAGACCAACAGCTACAGTGGAATCCACAACCAAGACATCAAGCTAATTCAACAGGTAGATCTAATTTGAGCTAAAAGAATAATATGGTAGAGCAAAATCACAAATTCATAATCTCCTAACAGATCAAAAACCGAGAGAAGTTTAACTCTCAAACCAAAAATATAGCATTTCACAAACCACAAATGCCCTAGGGCTTACACAGGAAACTACAAAACCATCAAAATGCATTAACGATGCCTGAATAGCCTCAAAATCGCCATTTTGACGGGAGATTCGTAATCAATTTAAGCTAATTCGCAGCAACAATTTAGGTTCGACAAAGTCAGAAATACACAATAACCAATCAGATGTGTGCAAAAAATCAAATCCACATCAGAATCGCAGGGGGAAAACGACGAAAAGAAAACTAATGAGTAATTACAAAAACACACAGCATGAATCGAATGACGACAGGAGCTAGGATGTACAAAATCAAAAAAACACAGAAAAATAGGGGCGAAAGGAGAAGAGGAGATGCGCACCATCGCCATCCTTGTCGAAAAGGCTGAAAGCCTCCTTAAACTCAGAGATCTGATCGTCAGTCAACTGATCCGCCATTACTCCGCCTGTAAACGCTACAGAAATCAAAGGATCCTTGTTTTCCTTTTCCCTTGTCTTTGATTTGTGGGTTTTGAAATGAAAGCGCAGGTGATTCTGCGAAAACGAGGTGGCCTCCTATTTGTAGAAATCAAAAGTTGAAGACAGCGTTATTTACTAATCAGCTTAATTAGTAATCAGGTAATTTAACTATAGTATGCTATTTTTATTTAACGAATCTTTCTTGCCAAAGGTAAATACTATCTCATCAAATAATAATGTAAGGATTCATATGATAAATGCTAACTTATCTTCATTAAGCCTAAATAATTTAATAAGAATAATATTTGGTAGTGAATATATGAAAACATATACTACTACTAGTAATTTATTTATGTGTTTGATAATCATGATAAAATGTAAAAATAGAAGCTTTGGCAGAATTAGGGATGTCAATTGGACCAACCCGTTTGGGTTGTCGGACCATTCGGGTTATATTTTTTCGGGCTGAGAAAATTCAACCCTAACCTTAACCCTTCGGGTTTCGGGCTAACTCATCGGGTTATTCAGGCCAAGATGCTTTCAAAAAACTCGCATAGTCAAAATTACTAAGTGAGCTTCATATGCAATACTTACATGCCAATCTCTGTTCAAACTTAAAACCAAGACATCAAAGTACTACAAATAGTAAAAAACCACCATGATTTAACTCATTACATGTTAAGAATCCAGATAAATAAAGAAGTACAATTGAAATAAAATCTAAGCATTTGAATGACGTTGTTCCACATCAATAACGTTTGAAGCATCAACCGGATCATTGGCATCGAGCTCATAGTCTTCATCATCTATTAAAAAAAATACATTAATAATGTTTTTGATAATTTAATAATTAAAACAAAAAGAAAAACTTACCCTTAGAATATCCATGCAACCAATTATGTAGACAAATACGAGCTTGCACTGTTTCATGCAGGAGCCTATTTCTGTATTTATTCAAAACATGCGCTCCAATACTTAATGAAGGTTCTGATGCTACTGTTGTTATAGGAATGCTAAGCACATCACATGCCATTCTAGAAAGTTCTCCAAAGCGGGATGCATTTTCTCTCCAATACTTGAGTAAATCAAGCTCAACATTTTCATCCATTAGACCTTCCTCCAAATAAATATCTAGCGGTGACTTTTCTTCAGAAGTTGCACCCATTAGATTCTTATATATCTAGAACATTAATATTAGAAAATAGTCAAAATCATAAATAAAATAAGCACAACTATAAATACATGCAATATTTGAATGAAAAATAACTTACAGCAAGGTCGTCTTCATCCCAATTCAATGCATGATTCATTTCTTCCCTCCTTACTTCTTCTTTATACATGAATTCAAATTCTCTAACTTGAGAACTAGAACTGCCACTACTAGCTTGAGGAACTTTAGACAAAAATTTCCCAACACCCCTTTTCTTATACTCATCATAAAGAGTATACAGTTTCATCTTCAGCTTCAGAATTTTATCCTTGCTTAAAAGAGGATCAATTCTTAAATAAAAATACTCCAAAACTTTCAACTTCATTCTCGGATCAAGCACTGCTCCCATAGAAAGTATTTTACTATACTCTTTCCAATATTTATCAAATTTCAGTTTCATTTTAAGAGACATAGACCTAACCACTTCATCTTGACTTTCGGACATCCTATTCAATAAAGATGTAATCTTCCAAATTTCCATAAAATAGAGATTGGAAGTAGGGTATGATGAGCCAGAAATCAATGTAGTGATATTGTAAAATGGCTTTAAGAATCTACACATCACTTCTCCTCTTTCCCACTCTTCCTCTGTTGGACATTGCTTATAATTCAAATCTTCAAATCGAAACATATCAAAAACATGTCGGTATTTAATTCCACTACAAAGCATCAAGTATGTCGATTTCCAACGAGTAGACACATCCAAGCAAAGGGGAGAAGTGAATTCAACACCATATTTTTGAGCACATTCCTTAAACATCATCAATATGTCTTCTGATGCTTATACATATTTAACACTTCCTCAAATCTTTTCTATAGCATCACCAGCAACTTTTAAACCTTCTTGAACTATAAGGTTCAAGATATGTGCACAACATCTAACATGAAAATATTCACCCTTGCACAATAATGAGTTTTGTATTTGAAGTCTTGTCTTCAAAATTTGAACCACAACATTATTGGCACACGCATTATCCAAAGTTAAAGAAAAAACTTTATTCTCTATCTTCCAATCTACCAATATATCAAAAATCTTCTGAGCTAATTCGGGTCCAGAATGCGGAAGAGGCATAGAACAAAAGGCAAGTATTTTGCTATTCAATTTCCATTCTTCGTCTACATAATGCGCAGTTAAACAAATGTAACCCGAATTAGTGCATGCAGTCCAAACATCAGAAGTTAAGCACAACCTCCCAGAAATACTATTCAGTCTAATCCTTAGTTTCTCCTTTTCAATTTTATACATATTCATCACATCAGAGGCAAGAGTATCTCTCGAGATAGATTCTACATCCGAGTTCAAATGCGAGTGATAACTTCTCACCTCTTCAAATTCAACCCAATTCAATGGAAGATCATGTGCAACTGTTATCTTAGTCATCCACTCTCGACAAATTTTTGGGTCTATTACCTTAGACCTAGCCTTCAACTTTCCATCATGATCACCTAACATAAAATTCACATTTCCAAACATTGGTTTTTTTCTTACACACTTTCAGATAATGACTAAAAGTTGAAGTACCATGTTTTGTACCTTCATATGTATATGCTTGATCACAATGATTGCACTTGACCGATAGCTTTCCATCTTTATTGGGCTGTTTTTCCTCCGTAAAGTGATTCCAAACGTCAGATCTTTTCATCTTCTTACTTTTAGAATTATATAGAATCTGTATATCATCATCATTTCCCTCAACAAAACTTGGAGATGAATCTTCCATGTCGATCAACTACAAAATAAACATAGAGAACAAGATCAATATAATATCAATTGTACACTTTAAGTAAAAAAATCGATGACAACAAGATCAATATAATATTAATTGTTATATAGTTGTTCGAATAGGAAAACCACATCTTTATTTGGAAAAGCAAGAAGAAACCACAAATATTAAATGAAAATTTGTTGAATTGATTTTCATGGTGGAATGAAAATAAAAAGATTTTCTGCTCCTAATCTTTGAAAAAAGGTCATCCTCAAAAGGAAAAAAAATGTACAAAAGATTTTTTTGTTATGTTTTGAGTATTAAAAAAAAGAATGACCAGATGTTTATACTAAAAGCTCAACTTGTGTAAATTCACCTCCGTAAAGCGATTCCAAACTTCAGATGCTTTCATCTTCTTACTCTTAGAATTATATAGAATCTGTATATCATCATCATTTCTCTCAACGAAACTTGGAGATGACTCTTCCATGTCGATCAACTACAACAGAAACATAGAGAACAAGATCAATATAATATCAATTATACACTTTAAGTAAAAAAATAGATGACAACAAGATCAATATAATATCAATTGTTATATAACTGTTCGAATATGAAAACCACATTCCCATTTGGAAAAGAAAGAAGAAACCACAAATATTAAGTGAAAATTTGTTGAATTGATTTTCATGTTGGAATGAATCAAGAAAAAATATATTTTCTGAGATCTTAGAAAAAAGGTAATCTTCAAAAGGAAAAAATGTACAAAAGATCTTTTGGTTATGTTTTGAGTATTTAAAAAAAAGAATGACCCAATGTTTATAACACTAAAAAAGCTCAACTTGTGTAAATTCACCTCCGGCAGTTAAAAAAAAAAATTGGGATACTCGCATTCAAGTTATTTCATTTAATCATGAATCATGCATATGTAAGTATTCCTCTTTTAACTAGAAAGATTTGATTTTGATTTCAAAAATCAAAATGTTGTGTTTGTGTCTTCTATGGTTCTACACTTCTACCTATTTTGCAGTCAAGCAAAATAAACAAGATTCTAAAAACAAGACTAAACAAGATGAACTAACTGACGGTGGAGTGGAGATTGGCGGCAGTGTTGGCGTGAAAATCGAGAGATGGGAAAGATGGGCGAGTTCTAGTTGGCCAATCCGAGACCCGATGGTGGCGACAGCGTGAAAATCCTTCTATTTTGGCCTTTGGGAGCTAATTCAAGAGGGAAAGAGAACGAGGGTCGTGAGGCTCAGGACTCGGGAAAGAGAAGAAAGCTGCGCTTGAATTGGAAAATTTTAATTGGTAAGAATTAACAAACCCTAGCAGCGCCAGCAGTAAATGAACTATAGTATTATTCTGATTTTTAATTATTAGTATTAATATTATTTTTTAATTATAATCTTCAACCTGATGGGTTCGCCCGTAACCTGACCGGGTTAGCCCGCATAAACCGGTGACCCGAATGGCCCAATTTTAAATTCGGGCTGCGAATTTGCAACTCTAACCCGATATTTTTTGTCAGCTTATTCGGGCTGGCCTGCGGGTTCCGGGTTACATTGACATCCCTAATTACATACCAGATTTAGTTATTCACGAATTACATACCTAAAAAACAACAACACACAGAAACCACATTACTACGAGTAGAGATGTCAGTGCAGCCCGCAACCCCGCAACTCGTGGACTGGCCCAAATAACCCGCCAAATTTATAGGGTTAGGGTAGAAAATACATAGCCCGATAAAATTATAACCCGATTAGCCGCAACCTGTTAGGGCCAAACCCGAAAACCCGATGGGCTAACCCGAAGCCTGATAAAAATTCTATTGTTCTATTTATGACTCCTAATTCATAACTCCATTGATTATTTTTGTAGTATAGATAACTACAAAAATAACTTTCAACTTTATATTAAACATACAAATTATATATTAAATTTTCATTAATATAATAATCAATAAATAAATTAGTAACTTTAAATTCACTAAAAAATATTTAAAATTTCTAATAAATGCTTTAAATTTTCTTGAAATATATTTATATTTCATTTTGCACAAATCTCAAATATTAATATTTGATCATGTTTATGTTTGAGTTCAAGCATATATCTCAAATTATCAAAAAATTTCATAATTAAATGTTTTACATTTCATAAATATAACTAATTTTCATCATTATTTATTGGATTGATTGCATGTTAATTTTATCGGTCCCAACTCGATTAATCCAATGGACTAGCCCGAAACCCGAGCTTTTAGGGTTAGGGTCAAATTTCATAAGCCGAAAAAAATACAACCCGATTGACCCACAACCCAATAGGGTTGGTGACATACTTGGATTTTACATGGTTTTAGAGGGTGGTTTTGTATGAATTTGAGCATATTTCGTCTATTATTAGGCGTGTTTACATCTACTTCTCTATTATGTTGGTATGTTGACCATTTTGTTAAGAATGTGTAGAAAAAGGTACAAAATATGTGGATGTGCAGCAGCCTTGGTTTGAGACAATATTTACTGGAGATTTTGAAGTCCAATCAGCCCCTAATGCATATCAATTTCTTCGTCTTCGAAAGAGCTTCGCGTGGGTATCTCGCATGCCTCAATCGAAGTTAGGTAGAAGAAGTTATGGCCGTTATACGAACACTGCGCTGTCTAGAAAATCTCACGCGGCCGGGTGAATTATTACCCTATAATTCCACCCGGCCGGGTGGCGTAATTATTAAGCCCGCGAGACTCCAGAGAGTACCGAAGAAGTCCCACCCGGCCGGGTGAATTTCCAGTGGATTAACTCCACCCGGCCGGGTCCGTCATTTTGGCGTTTTTTAGAGCTGAAACGCAATTTTTTGAAAAGGAAATAAGAAGGAAGAATTAGGTCAATTCTAGGCATTCTCTACAAGCGACAAAACACACGCTCTCTCTTTGTGAAGAACTCTTGGAAGAAGATTGAAGATTCAAGCTTCAATTCCTCCGCCAATTGCAATTCGCATCATGATTTCCACTGTTTTTCCTTATTTCTATTTGTTTTCTATCTGAACATGAGTAGCTAAACATCTTTTATGTAGAATTCTTGGTGAAGATGCATTGATTCATAGTTTTAATCCAATTGACTTCGTTTTTATCTAGCTCTTGTAATTGTTTGGTTTATTCCTGTGCTTTTTCCTGTCAATTGCTTGATCGCCAATTGGTAATGTTAGAGTTTCTTAGAGTAATCGGGAGGTGAAATAATTAATCTTGAAAGAGGGATAATTCACACATTAATTCAATAGAACTCGGGAGAATTGAGATTCTGAGTGGGATCATTAATCTAATCAAAGTGTTAGGAGTTAGGTCTAAGAATTAGAAGAGAACTTCAATTATTACACATAATCTACGGATTTCTCACCTCGGGAGGGGGTTTAATCTACAATTGTGATTGATTCAACAATTCTGGAGACTTTAAATGATAAATTGGTTTCAATTGGGTTAGGCTATGAGTTGTGCATCAGATCCTTGAATTCTGCATATTTCTTCATCAGTTTCTACAACTTGCTTCTTTGTTATCTTGTTTAATTGTTTATTTCAATCTCTGAATTTATATGCTTTCGGTAGCTATTAGTTTCAAAACCAAAATTGATCGTCTGGATAGTAGTCGAAATTGGATCAAGGTACTTAGGTTTACACTTAATTGTCTATGTGGCATACGATATACTCTTGCTTGCTATTTGCTGCAATAATCATGTACACTTGCAGGTATTATTTGGATAAAATAAAGTTGAGTCAGTTGGCCCAAAACCTGCTGGGCTGACCCGATTGACATCCCTAACCAGAATCAAGCTGGAAAAGAGTCATTCGAAAGCGCAGCCAACGAAAAATAGAAATCAAAGAAAAAGATCAAATATGGTCATATCATTTGTTCATCATTGCCTCACATACACATAGCACAAAACGGTAGCGGCGACGACCAATGAAAAGCACCACTACCGCCCGCATACAACCATTACCGGCCAAAATCGAAATCCTAACTCGTATGCCAAGAGAGTTCTATCAACAAAATCCCTAAATCAAACCCTAACTCATAAATTGCAATCATAACCTAGATGAAGCTCGCATTATTATCATCACAGCCCAATCCCAACAAGTCAGCCCCCAGAATCAGCCAAGAGATCATCAAAAAATTGTCTAGTGTATAGACAGCGGGCATGAAACTTACCACTAATGCTGTACTTTTCGACTTTGTCCAGTAAAAGTCTTGAGAAAGGTGAAGTGGTGAAGGAAGAGAAGGGGAGGGTGAGAAGGAAAGTGAGACTGAAGAGACGAGTGGTGATGGAAAGAGAGAGGGTGGGGAAAGGGGACAATTAGAGAAAGAGATTTCAGATTTTGGATTAAATTGGTAGGCCTTTTTGTTTTAGGGATGAAATTCGAACATCTTTCAGCATATAGGATCAGAACCAAACTTTCTAATGAGAGATTTCAGATTTTTATTCTTCTTCTTTTTTCTTTTTCTGTTCATTTATTTGTTTCTTATTCTTTTTTGTCCATATATGTAATCTCTCGTTGGTTAAGTTGATGTATCTTGTGAGGAAAAACAATAATAAAAGAATAACAAATTAGAGAAAAGGGTATAAATCCTCTTCAATCAAAAGTTCACTGTCCCGATCCCATATTCTGAAAGTGATACAAATTTAATTCCAAAAACTAAAAACAAACCAATTTAATCTCAAGGTTTCAAAATTTTTTATGTTTGATTGATTGGAAAGTAAAGTTGGAAAAGAAAATGATTCATGGGAAAATGAATCCCGTTAATATGATTCCTAATAACTTTACTTTCCATTGTTTGAAAAATATCATGATTTTGTATCTTATATTTCATTTAAATACCAAACTAAAAATATACTAGTACTTATTATTATTTATTTATAAAAAATATTATAAATTTTAAATAAATTATTAATTACAAATGATAACAATTATATTATTATTTATTATTACGATGGATAGTTTAAATATGGATCATTTATCATAATATATAATAATATTATTATCATAATAGGTACATTAAGTATTGTAATCATAAATGGTTATAATAATAAATATGATTATTAATATTATGATTATAATATTTACGGATATTATAACTAAATAAATTTTATAATTTAATATAATTTTATTGATTAATTATTAATTTAGAAAATAATACTCTCTCCGTCCAAAAAAATAGGGCAATTGGTTTATGGTACGGGTTTTACTGTAGAATTTGTAAAGTGAAAAAGTAAGAGAGAAGGAGAAAAAGTAAGTGAAAAGTAGTGTTAGTGGAATGATGTGTAGGATTATTATTTGTTGAAAACTTTCTATAAATGAATGAACTCTATTTTTTTTGAACGACCAAAAATGGTAAATGTGCGCTATTTTTTGTGGACGGAGGGAGTAGTAATAATTATTATTTATTATTATTATTATTATTATTATTATTATTATTATATCATTTATATTATAATTATATTTTAATTATTTAATAATTTATTAATTACTACTATGATAATAACAATTATATATAAATATTATAATAATGTAATTATAATTATGATAAAATTTAATTATAGTTATTTATTATACTGAAATTAAGTATGATTTATATTATTATTATTATTATATATTGCATTAAATATGTAAGAATCCTAAAACTGGGAAAGAGAATACAATACCTAAGAAAAGCTAGGATTCTAAATCCTGGAAAGTTGTACTAACTTTCCTTGTTCTGGGATTCTGATTACTTTCCCAGTTTAATTAAAAACCGAAACAAACACATGAATTTGAAATGTAAGGAATCAGATTACTTTCCCAAACAGAATCCTAGCAACCAGGAAAATAAAGTTGGCAAGGATGGGAAAATGAATCCCGGGAATATGATTCCTAATAACTTACTTTCCTGTGTTCGAAAAATATCAAGATTTTAAATTTTATATTTGATTGAAACACCAAACTAAAAATATACTTATTATTTTTTATTTATAAGAAAGGAATAATAATATAATTTTTTTAATAAATTATTAATTATAAATGATAATATAATAATATAATTGTAATTATAGTTACATATAGTAATGATTATAATAAATGTTATTATTATAATATTTATAGAAATTATAATTGAATAAATTTTGTATATTAAAATTTCACTACAACTTTATTGATTAATTATTAATTTATAAAATAATAATCATTTATTATTATATGATTTATATATTATAATTATATTTAAATTGTTTAATAAATTATTAATTATTATTATGAAATATTATAAAATATTATGATAATTTTAGTTACATTTATTTATTAGACTAAAATTAAGTTTGATTTATAATTTTAAATTATTTTAAAAAAAAACTAATACCTAAGAAAAGTTAAGATTCATAATCCTTAAAAGTTGTACTCCCTCGTCTCATAATAGATGACAGACACACTTGGAGATCAATACGGAATTTTAGGTGATGTTGTTTTGTGTGTTAGGTGGAGAGAGAAAATAGTATATTTATATTATTGTGAGAGTGAGCTTATTCCAAAAAAGAAAATGTGACATCTTCTGTGGGACAAACTAAAAAGAAAAGTGTGACATCTATTATGGGACAGAGAGGGTACTAACTTTCATTGTTCTTGGAATTTTGATTACTTTCTCAGTTTGATTAAAAACTGAAACAAACACAAGAATTTCAAATTTAAGATATTAGATTATTTTTCCAGATAGAATCCTGACAACCAAATATGACCTTAGGTTAGAGAGTGTGTGAGAAAGAGGATAAATGATTGGTCTGGGAATGTGTATATGTCTCGGGGTAAGACATACAGATGACAAAATAGTAGCAATAAAAAATGTCAACACAGTGTCAATACAACATCAACCATTGTTGATATTTTCTTTTATCACTATTTTGTCGTCTGTTGACATTTTCTAATAATCCAGATTATAATTTGAAGTTTGTATAGTATTAAGAGTTTGCATTTGATTATGTCCCTTTACACCAAATTGATGTGATTCTGTATATGAAAAAATGACATTATTTTCAGGGCCATGGATTTGCCCGATTATAAAACGCAGCCCAACATGTTAACTTATCGATTAACTATAAAGCTAACCTAAAAATACTAAAATAGACCTATTTATTATCAATAAAAACGAATCATATCTATACATATATAAAGCCACAGTTTTGACTGGCTCACTTTTCCCTCCAACTTTAATAAAATTTGGATTTATCATATATCATACTCCCTCCGTCCCGGAGTATTAGACTCACTTCTTTTGGGCACATGATTTAAGGAAGTGATATTTAAATAGTTAAAGTGGAGAGAGTAAAGTGTGAGAGAGGGAAAAAGTAGGGGAGAGAAGAGAGAAAAAAATAGGCGGAGAATAAAATAAGATAGATGCTTTTTGCTAAAAAAGGAAATGAGTCTAATATGTTGGGACATCCCAAAAAGGAAAGTTGGTCTAATACCTTGGGACGGAGGGAGTAACTTTTTGACTCATATTTTATATAAATATATTACATGCTCTCATTGTTTTGGCACATGTAAAGCAATTTCAAGTTAATAAAAGATGTTTGAAAGACGTGTAAAATGCGCAAAACCATTCTTAAAAACTAGAGTACTTTTTAGCTAATAGGTCAAATCATATGAACTGTTGTAAAGTAACCATGGCTGACAATAAACCCCAAATGACACAAGACTTTCAATAAACTCAAATAAACATTTGGTTAATACAAATTATATATTTTTTTCTCAGTTTTTAGGCAATTTTCACAATTGTCAGCTCCTAAATTATCGTGCATTGTTGAGATATCTCGAAAACCATTGAATACTTCAATAAATTGGTGTATAATAATGTAAAAATTTTATTGTTTGACCACTGTGTAATAATGCATTTATTCTTTATACTGGAGAATCATATTTTGAATCAATCATGTAGAAAAAGTGGATGAACTGGTCCAACTTTAATTCGACTTTCAAAACTTAGAGCCAAAAATCGAAGCCTTGTCTCTATAAATACCCTTTCCCATAATTGATGTTCAAGCAATTGCGAATTATAATCTATTTTGTATGTATTGATTTCATGCTTTCTTTCTCTGGATCTTTTCTCTCATGCTTTCTTTCTTAGTTATGTTAATTCATTTTTCTACAGTTTGTTATCTTTCTCCAATTTGTTTATCTTTTTTTAGTTTTGTTACCATATGTTATATTAAATCTGAACACTAACAGTCACTCTCTTAGCAGATGGGAAGATGAATCTATTTCTCTACTTCAGTAAACTACATGCCTCTTTCTGAAGAATCCAGCTGAAAGATGAAATTTATTCAACATATTTAAGCGTATAAGCAAAATGGTAAGACAAAAAAGTATATAAAATTGACAGATTATGCCAAAAAACAAGGCATATGAAAGAGACAACAGAGATGAAAAAGATGAAAGTATTTCCCGAGATTTTATAATCATATTACAATTTATTTTAAGAATTCGGACGTCAATTTCTTTACTTCCTTTTTGAGAATGTGGAGACAATGCGATCGAGTTGGTGTCGGGATAATCTGCTGCAGTTCTACAATCTACACCTTGAAGCAAAGCTTCCTCCATTTCTTCATTGTCGGAGTGCCTGAGCATGGACAAGGAGACCGGCAGAGGAAGAGCGATGGAGGAGCGGTGAGGCAGAGCGGAAGGCATGGCGGCGATGCAGGCTGGTGGGCATGCCGACGTGATTGAGAGAGAAAGAGCGAGAGGGAGAGTGCAGGCGCCGATTTGGGTGTTATGAACTTCTGTATCATTATATTTATGTTTTAAAAATTAGATTTGATATTATTTGGCCTGTATATTTTTACTTTAAATTCTTCTTTGTAATTAAATTTATATACTGTTTTTTGTCTTTAATTTGAGTTAAAATTGGAATTGAGCTAAAGAGTATAATTTCCCTTTACTTGGGTCAAAATTGAAGTTTTATTCACTATTGTATACTTTTTCTTTAAAAATTAATTCATAAGCTAAATGACAACACAAATATAAAATCTTTTCAATTTTCATCCTATATTTACTTAGCTAAAATATTTAAAATACATTTTTATTAGTCTTCTATGTACTCCATTCGTCCAAAAAAAAATAAACCACATTGTGAGTGACATAGGTTTTAATATGGAATTGATAGAGTAAGAGTGAAGGAAAAAAAGTAAGAGACATAGTGTTAGTAGAATGTTGGGTCCATATTATTAGTAGTATTTAATTGTGTTAGGTAGCAAATGTGGGGTCCTTTTTCAAACTGGGTCTATTTTTCGAGGACAACTGAAAAAATGACAAATATATTCTATTTTTCGTAGAAGGAGAAAGTAGTATTTTATTTAGTCTCAAATTTATTGTATATTATTTTAATTAGTCACTAATTAAATAAATACTACTACGTCCTACCTTAATTAGAGATAAATGTGTTAAGTGAAGAAAATAAAGTGAGAAAGATGAATTAAAATATAGATAAAGGTGTTTCTATTTTTAGTAGTAGGCCATCTTGGTTGAGATAAACGAAAAAGAAAAATGAAACATTTCGGTGGGACGAAAGGGATTACAATTATGATATATGTATTCCCTTATTATTACTGTATTCTACATGTTGATAAACTTCTTCATTCTATCTACCATGAAACTTATTAAGTTATTGTTTTTGGTCAGATAGTTTTGGATTTTGTGTAATAGTTATTTTTTATATTAAGTTTATTTTAATTTAAGTATTTAAATTTATATGTATAAATAATATTTCCTCCCGTCCCCGAATAAGAGTCACACTTTGACCGGGTACGGGTTTTAAGAAATCTAAAGAAAAGTTGATTGAAAAAGTTAGTGGAATATGAGACCCACTGTTTTATATTAGTTTTATAATAAAATGTGAGTGAAGTGAGTTAGTGGATTGTGGAATCTACTTACCATTTATGGTAAAAATGAAGTGTGACTCTTAATTGGGGACAAACCGAAATAGAAAAGTGTGACTCTTAATCGGGGACGGATGGAGTATTTTTTATTACTATTTAGTAGTATATAAAATTATTTAGCAGTTTATTAATTTATATAAAATTTATTTATATTTAATATTCAAGTTATATAATTTATAATTATATTTAATTACTAATGGTTCGTGGTTACTTTTTAAAATTTTTATTTTTATATATGAATACTTATGTTATGTATTGAAATATTTATTTATTTAAATTATATGCTTTTTTTTTATCCTTAGACGCATCCTTTATTTGTAAATCATAGTCAAATTGAAACACATACTATTTAATCCTTAGTTGCTTATTTCCTCTTTATCATTTTATTATTTTATTTTACTCCATTCATATTAGAAATTAAAATTGTATAAAATCGTTTATCAAATATGAAATGTTTCATTTAGAGTGGATTGAGAGAGACACAATTTCCTTTATGTTATTTTTTATTGTATTTTTAATTTTTTATAATAGTATAGATACTTATTTTAATCAACACATATTCTTAACTATAAATATTAATATTATATTCTTTTTATTCCTTTTTAAATAAATTTATTTTCATTATTTGAAAATCTTATAATACTAGTTTCATTCATAACTCATAAGTTTGGTGTGAATTTGAAAAATTACCAATTCTTGTAATTGTTATATGAATTTTGTGAAATTGTAATTCCTTGTAAGACATAGTTTGGTGACTATTTTAATGCTAGATTAATTTTTTTATAATCATTTTGCTGATATCCCATGACTAAGTCAAATCTGTAATCTCAGTGGAGCATGAGTGATCGAATAATTTAAAAAATGGATTCTCCACTACAATTTTGCATCCATCAAAGAAGATTGAAAGAAACAGAACACCGAGGGCGACAGCTATGGCCGGAAGAGGAGATTTACTGGTATTTCTGGCCTTAGCTGCTGTGTCTTCCTCGCTCCTTTTGCCGAAAGCTCATTGCAATTCGGAGGGTGACGCTCTACACTCACTTCGCCGGAGCTTGACCGACCCGGACAACGTGCTGCAGAGCTGGGATCCCAACCTTGTCAATCCCTGCACCTGGTTCCACATCACCTGCAACCAGGACAACCGCGTCACTCGCCTGTATCTATCTATCCATCTCTCTCTTTCATTTCATCAAATCAAATGTCTCTATCACTTTCTTCTTTATTTTCGCCTTTTTCTGCTACGTGTTTACTGGATTAGTAGCTCTGTGTTGATTGCCTCTTCATTTACTGAATACTGGAGGAAGCTGTTGCGGTTTTACTTAATTCATGCTTTACTTACTCAATTTTTAATTTTGGGGTTTGTTATTGAAGAGCCCTAGCTTGAAAGTGAATTCCGCCGCTTGTTTGTTTTTTTTGGGGGTTTCAATATGGTCGTCTCCTACTTAGTATTTCCCCTGTTTGTTTTGCATGATGAAGTTTATCTTGTTTGAGGGAATGAGAAAATTTGTGTGATTTATGGTGACAAGATTTTCTAAACTTGTCTAATTGTTTCTCAAGGAATACTAGTTCTGTTGATTGAATTCAGTGATGTTTTATTTGATTGTATGTTTCTAATGATGAGCAAACAAAACACTCATGTTTTACGTAGTATTTGGTGTGAAGGTAGAGCACATGTTGAGCAGATAATTTTTGTCGTAGATTTAGGGGCTATGCTGTGTACCTCTTCTGAGTGGGATGTGGTTGGGTCACTGGTGTGTTGAAGAAAGGGTTACTCTGGAAGCTTAGGTGATCATATGATTATTGACATAGTTCTAACTAATACTCCTACTACTAACGAATTCTGTTCTTGTCGTACATGTTAAGATTTCACAGCGGATTTGGAGTTAAGGATCTCAAATATTTCAATACTTGGATGAATCCTAATGATTGACAAAATTTAACATAGGACACTAAACTATTCATAAAGTGTTTTGGAGTTATTGAGATGAATTAGAGTCTCAACTTGAGCTAATTCATTCATTCCAGTTACATGGTACTGAAGTTGACTGACACTCTGACAGTGACATATTGTTCTCTTTTTGTTTGTAATTTGACTTTCCTCTCTCTCACCATCACATTTGGAACTCTCTTTGTATGCATTCTGATGATTGTGGACCTAAAATTTCCACTTGGTTATCACCTGGATAGGGATCTTGGCAACTCGAATTTGTCTGGTCATCTTGTGCCTGAGCTCGGGAAACTTGAATATCTCCAATATCTGTGAGTATCATGTAACATTAGCACTTTTATTTCCAATTGACAGATGCACCTTTTCTTTTATTCTTAATTCTGCATAAAGTTGCATGCCCATAATCCATGGTTATGTTGTATTTCCTTCTTTCTTCACAACCATGTCTATGAAAATATCATTAGATTTGCTTTGCAGCCTACCGTCTCTGTTATTGTAGCCTAATGACTACTGACCTTTTCGTATAGGGAACTGTACAGAAATAACATCCAAGGGGCTATTCCTGACGAGCTGGGTAATTTGAAGAGTTTAATAAGTTTGGATCTATATAGCAATAATATCTCAGGGAATATCCCTCCATCCCTGGGAAATCTGAAATCCCTTGTCTTTCTGTGAGTCTTCACTATCTTAACATTGATATATATATTTTTCATTTTTGATGATTTTGTTAACCTTTTTAATCAAAACACTCGTGGTGCTCACTGCTCATTCAATGTTTACTTCATTTACTGGTTCTGTGGTTCATGTATTTGTGCAAATAATATTTCAATCGAAGCTAACATTTTCCCTTTATTTTAGTACTACTACTACTTCTCTTCCCTCAACGTGATGCAATCGTAAATTTTCAGAGTTAACACTTCATTACAAATATTTCATTACAAATGTAACCTTTTCATCTCTCTCACAGACGTCTTAATGATAATCAACTACATGGCCCAATCCCAAGGACACTTGCTGGTATACATACCTTGAAAGTTGTGTAAGTGTTGCTGATCTGACTAATACTTAGTTCTTCTAGTATGTTTCTAGCTGTATTGTGCGACAGCATTACTGATATTTTCATTTGATTTTGTAGAGATGTCTCCAATAACAATTTGTGTGGCACAATACCTTCCAATGGTCCATTTGAGCACATCCCTTTAAACAAGTAAGTTCTTTGAGTCTTGGACATCAATTTCAACGCTTTTTATTTGTTTTATCTATGCCTGTTTAATTGTATTAATTCTTTTGAACTTCATTGCTGAATATAACATGATCTGGTGTCATCCCCCTTTCCTGACTTACATGATATCAGTACACCTACTCTTTCTTAATTATCATCGCAGCTTCAACTGTTTATAAACTCCCATAATATTGCATCTAATGAGAGTCTGGAATTATGGACAAATGGCTTCAATATTCTCTACACTTAGGATCTTCTGCTGATTGAACAAATCAGTAACGTTAAGCACTGAGATTTGATATTTATCTTATTGGCTTAGTAAAATGTCAGTCTAGGAGATCAAAAGAGGAAAATTTGGTGTTGCAATTGTGATCGTTCTCACTTTCTTCATCATTTAGATTTGGTGACTTCTCTTTTGTGTTTGCAGCTTTGAGAACAATCCTCGACTTGAAGGTCCAGAGCTGCAGGGACTTGCAAGTTACGACACAAACTGCTCTTAATCAACTGGTACGAGATACAGAAGTTTGCAATAACATATCGTTGTCCTAAGTGGTGCCTTTTCCTTCTTAAATGTTTTAGTTGGAGTGTGTTTTGTAAGATGCCTAGTCTTGTAAGCTTGTTTATATTTTCCATTGTAGGTGAATATCTGTAATTGGAATTTATTATGGTATTTGAATCTCTTTCAGTCCATATAGTAGTAAGGTATAAAGCCCAAAAATCGATGCTAGCAGCAACAATAGGCAGACAATCAATTTGCATAATTAGTCACGAAACGAACCCTTTCCCCTCAGATAATCAACAATCTTTAAAGTCTGGACATATTTTACAGTACACACTACATGATTAAGATAGTTCAAGACAAATTTTCAACTCAAAACGGTCCCCCCACAACAAACACTTAGAAGAAAAGACCAAAAGGGAAAAACCTCGCCAAACCTCAAAAACTTCAAGAAATCAAATAAATAACTCATTCTTGAAGAAACCGTCATGCTGCAGGACAAAAGAACCCCATCTTATCGCGCAGCGAAAATTGCATATATCAAGCACGGATGAAACACTTCCCTTTCCCCCACCTGGCCTCCTATACTCTGTCGGTATCACCCGAGCTTGAGTCGGAGCTTGAGCTGGAGCTGGAACTGGAACTTGAGCTTCTAGAGAGTTTACTTTTTCCTTTACCAGAAGGTGGAGAATGCAAGTCTTTAACTGCTTCATCGCCGTGGTTTGGCTCTTTCTCCTCAATGACACTGCTAAGGATAGACTTGTTCTCAGAGGGTCCTACCTTATCATCAACCTTGACTTCAAATGATTCATCATTCGACTTTAGCTTTAGCTGTTCTCTCGTTTCACCATCCGACGCTTGAGTTGAAGGCAGAGCCATACCCTCCAAAGGAAAAACTTCAGCAACATGCAGTTCAGAAGAGGCTTCTTGCGTTTCTCTAGATTCAACAAGTGGCAGAGCGCAATCAGCTAAAGCTGTTTTTCTATCAGCCATTTGTGATGCCTCATTAGTGGATACTGGCTCACTCGCATCCCTGGGTGGTGCTGTATGCTCGGTTATGGTTTCCCCAACATCACGTTCATTGATCTTGTTGGAACTGATATGCTGGAATGCCTGATGAATAGCTTCGACTGAACCAGCTTCGATTTCAGGCATCCCAGAAGTAGAATTCATATCCACTGACTCTAAATCAACCGGTTTCTCAATTTCCTTGGAAATGATCTGCTCAAATTCCAGATCCATTTCTTCAACTTTACTAGCTTCAATTTCAGTAAGTTCAAGAGTGTCTGCTGTATGGACTCGATTTTGAGTGGATACATCAGCACTTGCCATGACGACTTCAGTTTCCACAGAAGCCAATTCAGTATGCTTGGGAACATCTTCTGCCAATAGGACTTCCTGTTCCGGTGTATCTTTACGATCGTGAACTTCAGCTTTTAGAACAACATGCTTCTCGATTTCCACAGAACTGATTTTCTTGGAGGCAAGATCAACCTCTTTGACTTTTCTAGCTTCAAGTTCAGGAATCAGAGAAGGGGTATCTGCACCAATGGGCTCAAAAACTCGAGGCTCCTCAGAACTCATTTGCGTGAATGACAATTCAATATCTTTGACTGTACTAGCTTCAACTTCAGTCATCTCAGAGCTGGATGTCCGAGAAACTCCTACTATGGTTTCAGTTTCCACAGATGTGGATTCAGTTTTAGTAGGAGCAGCATCAGTGTCATCTGCGGATAATGATTTAGATTCAGATATTGCAGAAGCAGTATCTTCATGATTCTGAAGCTCAGCTTGAGGTGGATCCAAAACAACGTGCTCTTTAGATCTGGTTTGCTTGAAGGCTAGATCAATATCTTCAATGGAACTAGCTTCGATTTCAGGCATCGCAGAACTGGTATCTGCATCAAGTTGACCTTGACAGGACATCTCAGCAACTTCCACCATGACTTCAGTTTCTACAGATGCTAACTCCGGCTTTGTGGAAACAACACTGACATTTTCTACAGATTGCACTTCCATTTCAGGTATCCCGGAAAAAGCATCTTTGTGACTGTGATTCACAGACGAATTAGCAGGCATGATTTTATGTTCTGTGGACAGTGTTTCCTCATCATCTGATGTTTCCCGATGAAGAGAACCATGGTCATTTTCAACGACCTTTGAGACCTCAATAGTTTCAGCTCTACTTGTTAGTATCTCTGAATTACATTCTGCGTCCAGTTCATGAACATCCCTTGAATCCTCTGAAAGAAGAATGCCTTCCATTTTGTTCACTTCAACTGTGTGAACCTCATGATGTGTTGAAGACAAAGTTTCTTCTCCAACAGAATCTACACGCTTTTCAAAGTCGCTCGTTCCAGATCCCAAATGTCTGATACTAAAGTCCCCAACATTATCCAACTCACACAAAAGCCCTTTATCAATTTCCACAATCTCATCTGCTTCTTCCACCACTGTCTGCTCATCAAAACGAGAACTATCTGTCCCTATGGCACTTGGCAGAACAGAAACAAATTTAGGACTTGATGGAGAGTTGATGTAGTGATCAAGCTCTTGGGCCTCAGGCATGTTCAAATCATTTTGTGTAATTTGATCATCCGAAAATGACTCAACTTGGGTGTTCAATGCCTGCATTTTCTTATCCAAGAGAGTGTTGGTTTATTTCTAAATCTGAGCATAGTTAAATTAATATTGGAAAAACGGAATAAAAAGAATATGAAGCCCAGCCAAATTGAACGAACCAAATTAAACAATGATCAACACCTTAAACATGATGCCTCGAAGGGAAGATACTCTTTGGACAACATATGCATGTTATAATTCTCCATATCTCAGTTCAACCAGAAAACTATACACATAAGAAACTAATTTTCATGAAAAAAATAAGAGTATAACTTACTTGCACTTCATTGAGATAGTTGAAATCTGGCTCTTGGATAGCACTCTCATAAAAGAGAGATGTGTTTCCTTCAGATGGAATCATAGAGATTAAATTTTCATCAGTGTCATGTTGAATATCATCCGAGGAATCAACGGAGATTGAACTTTCTGTTCTCGGCAGATCTTCAAGTTGTGTCTCAGTTACTCCAACTAGGCCATGAATAGTTTTATCATCAGTGGACACTGAAACTTCATCCAATATTTGATTCTCCATGAGATGTTCCTCCATCGAAGCAGAAGACGTGGATGAAGAACTTCGCCTTAAATCAGTGTTTGCATTTTCATGATCTCTTATATCAACGAAATCAACTGGCATAGATTCACCTGCTACTAATTGGGAAATTGACGAATCAGGCAACATCTCGATGTCTGTCTCGATTTCCCTACGACTCCCTTCAGATACGGGAAGCACATCACAAGAAACGGAGGAAGATGATGTATTCTGACCGAGTCCTCGGGGGCTAGAATCATAAACAGGTGCCCGTTGTGTTATGTCGATAGCCAATGCACTTGTGATATTCAGATCAGTACTTCCTAAAGAAGTTTCGTTCGAGACGCTTGGTTCTTCAACATCTCTGTTTCCCTCCACCATTGATAGCCCTTCACCTTCTGTGTCAATGAAGACCCTCTCACTCACTTCTGAAAGTGATGAGGAGCTTGAATCTCTATTGTATCTTGACTCAACAGCTTCCATGGTTGAACCATGTACAAAACCCTGAGCTTCCATGCATTGGGATGCACTTCCTTGCTCGTAGCAATAGGTTTTATCCTCCACCTCCAATTGAGATTCTCCAACTTGCACTTCTCTATTCTCGACATGGTCTAACTCTAGACTATCTCCGTCTTCCGAAGATTGACTTCCATGCCCGATATGTTCGGCAACACTCTCCATCTTGGAGATCATCTCTTCAGTGTCTACCTCCTGTAGGCTAATCAGCTCTGGATCACGAGAAGGGCCCTCCTCCTCATCGGCATCTCTTGCTTGTTCCACAACCTCTCTTTCTGGCAGATAATCTGTTTCTGGAAGCTTCTTGTCCTCAATATCCTCAACCTCTCTTTCTGGCAGACAATCTGTTTCTGGAAGCTTCTTGTCCTCAATATCCTCAACTGAAGTGATTGATTCAGTTTCAGGTATGGAGCTCCCCTTCGAGTCACTAAGTCCACTCAACTGTCTCTGAAACAGAGAACTGTTCGATTCTTCGGAGATTGTTCGCTCGGGAACAAAGTAAGGCCTCATCCTGGATTCTTGCCTCTTAGGTGCAAACATCGAAGATCTGACATTAAAGCTCTCGTGTCTGCGGAAAAATGGCTCTCTGGGTTGGGATGTGAACTCCTCTTGAAACACATCTCCCTTAAGGTCAGGCTTCTCCTCGCTTGAGTCATAAGGAATGTCGAAAGGGTTCCGCCTTTGTAACATAACAGAGGGAGCTGAACCAGGAATGGGAGGCAGTCCTGAATCGTCATAAGAATCTTGAGGGAGATCAAACGGATTCTGTCGTCTCGTCGAAATGGGAGCAATGTTAAAAGGGAGATCGGTACTCTCCAAGTCTATCAAGTTCCTCTCTGCAAACAAGCTCGAGCTTGTGTTTTTCCTTGCTCTCCTCCTCAAAATCAGATTCTCCAAACGTTGGTTTCTCTCTATCTCGGAGCTTCCAAGATCCATGAGATTCTTCTGGTCCTGCTCTGTCCATGTAATGGCGGATTTCGTCTCCTCGTCCTTGTCTCCTTGTGCATCTTCTTCATCTTCACCATCTTCATTTTCATCATCAGCAGCTTCCAAGTGCTCATGATTTTCAGACTCATCATCCGACTGATGACTCGATTTTAGTGACTTTTCCGATGCTACATCTGAGCTACCACGGGAGAGACGAGCATTTTGAGGGCCGTCCTCCTCATCGAGCAACGGATGGAGCTCATCAAGCATTGGGATTATGTCAGCCATTGAGGCATCCGGAGAGGAGCTCTCAGCGCAATCAGATCCAGAATCCGAGCCCTCCTCCTCATCCTCATCTTGCTCCTTCACTGATTCTTCCTCTTTTTCCTCCTCCCGCTCCTCGACTCGTGCCCAAGGAGAGAGAGGGGGTGAATCCAGAGAATCCACATTCACCTTCTCGGAATCAAAAGAATCTGCTTCTGATTTCTCATCATCTGATTCAATAACTGCACCATTTACCTTTGCATCCCCATTGATAAGCCTCTCTTCAATCCACTCACCTTTCTCCTTATACCTCAACTCACCCAACTCTCTCTTCCTTCCCCTCTCCTCACCATCACTCGCCTCACTTCCCCGCGATCTTTCCTCAATCAACGGGGCAGTATCATTCAAATCCTCCCTAACATTCTCAACAAATCTCTCAACAAAGTGGCTCTCATTTTCCTCAACGACAGTAGCATCACCCAAAACATGACTCTTAATAGACAGAGCCTCTACAGTTGTCTTCTCCTCTACTTCGATTTCGGGTATATTTGGTTGCCCGAAACTTAAAAGGGTTCCAAGCAAAACAGCAGTGCACACAAGGATAGGAGATGCAGACAGCAATAATTGAAAAATCAAAGGAGATGATCTGTACAAATATATCAAGAAACACAGCATGCCCACAAGAAATGGATGACTGCAAACTGTTTTAAAGCATCCTCTGATTGTAAAAATCGCACCTTTCCTCACTTTAACTCCAATCTCCAACAATTCAACACCCATTTTTTCCTTCTATTTCCACCCAATGAAAAGAAAAGGAAAGTATATATCAAGCTGAATCTGCCAAAAACACCATCATCAGATCAGAATCACATCGGTCAAGAACTTATATTGAAGAACTATATATGAGAATTTAAAAAATCAGACAGTACCTGAAAATCCAAAACAAGATATCCCAGAAGGCTCGCAGAAATCTGAGACTGATTATGAAGTTGTTAATCAATACCAACTTGGAAAACAGAAATCTTGAATAGAATTGTTTGCTGTCTATTTTCCCTTTTCACTTATTCAAATGGCTTCCTAGTGAATGTATATGTCTGTAATCTGTTTTTCAAAAAGTAACATCAATGAAAAAGAAGAAAAACCTCAAATCATTTCACATGACCTGTAACTTGAGGAAGTGGAATTCTAACTTCAAATCTCGTGTTGTAGTAAAAATCAATCAGTGAAAGAGTCAATTTTGTGGATGATATTTCTGAAAGATGAAGTCAAATTTATGCAGCTAAATCTGATCTGATGCAATGGATTGAAGTGATTATTATGGAATGAATAGAATTAGACAGCTGTAGTTTGAGGGCTCAGCATAAGTGCTGTGAGGCTGAGTTCACGGATTAATTATTTTTTAATTGCGGATCAGGAATGATTATGATCATTACTTTTTCTTGGATTAAGGGTTTTATTCTGGCAGTTTTCCACAACATAGGACCACAACCACTTTACAGATCAATTCAGCATTTTTAGAACTTAATATTTTAAATAATTATATTTCTCTTTTTTTTTCTAACTTTGTAATTATATTTCTTGTGTAGTTAATCCCAGTTTTTATCTATTTTATTCACCTCGACAAATGGTTTTATACACATGTTCATCCATTATTGTGATCTCGATTTCAAGGAGACAATATCCTATAACAATATGTGAAGCAGATCCTCTGTTTTTTGTATTGTTTTTTGTTTTTAGTGATCTTTTCATTTGATAAACTATTACTACAATAATTGAAATGCATTACTCCATTTCCATCAAGTAAAATTATCACGGACTAAAATGTTGTAATAAAAACTGATCATATGTACTAGTAATAATAGTAGTAATATAATTGGTAGGAGTTTAAATGACAGGGAAATCTTATGCCGCATTCTATCTGTGAGCATTAACCGTGAAGAGCTCATACCATTATCATATTATATGAATCAATAAAAAATTATAAGTTAATAAATGCTAATATAGACTAACATTCGTAGTGTTTATAGCTAATTGTATGTGGCATAACATTTCTCTTATATGATAATGACACATATATAGGCAGTATTGAATTTAAGTGATTAATTATTCAGTTTTATCTAAATATTTAATTAAGATAAGAGTGGTCGCTGAAGCCAACTAACAAAAAAATACAGTATATAGCTTTTGTATGAGAATTTTTGGATAATTGTTGGAAGTTATCTATATGACGTGCAATGGAGTAGTAGTATAAGAGAGTCGGCATGGGCATAATTTGTAATCAAAAGGTGATTAGGATTCAATTAATTTGCAAATATATTTATTCTTTACACGACCTTACACGGCAAATAATTATTAGCCTATCAAGAATAGAATATATAATAAGGCTAAAGGCATGGGTATGTATGGCCATAATTATAAGACCTGTTGATATTTTTTTTTTGAATTAAATTGAGGCTCAGTTCATGAGGCCTGTTGATACTTTAATTACAGTTCCTCCCTAATTATTTTCTGATAATCATTAGAAGTAACTGATCAAGAATAGACCAAAATGTACATATGTTATGTACAAATGCAAATTTTCCCTTATTTATATGTACTAATACAAATTTACCCTTCAAATAACATTAATTCGATTGCAAAATATAGGTAGTTTCAATTTGTGTCGAATATATTAATTTATAGTACTAGTATAGATTAATTTATAATGAATTCGAGAAAGATGCAGAGTTGTAATACAAATATACTGCTGACAAGTTGTGCGAATATTGCCGCGGTCAGACTTCATCATAACTAGAGTAGAGTAATAACTAATACTCCTTCAATTCGCGGTGTTCTATTTTTCTATTTCGGTTCGTCTGAAGTCCCGATTCACTTTACTATAAATGGTTCCATTAACTTATTTCATTCATAATTCATTTAAAACTAATCTATACAACTGAGACTCATATTCTACTAACTTTTTTTCATCTATTTTTTTTAACATTTCTTAAAACTCGTACAAAAAGGAAATGTGATCCTTAATAGCGAATTAAAAAAGTAATCCATCATTGTTGACTTATTCAATCCTCTTTATTTCTTCACAAATAAAAACTTATTTTAATGATGTGGTCGAGTGACATAGAATTTGTTCATCCTTAACCAATTATTCATGTGACACAGGCCACTTTTTAGTTTTAACCATTTTTTTGATTCTATCTCTCGAATAAGAGACCGCACCTGCAAGAATCCATCTCATCCCTTAATAATTCATAGGTCTCACTACACTATTCTTTAATTTAAAAATAAAATTAATAAAATATTTTATTAATAATAAAACTTCATTAAAACACAAAATTTACTCCCTCCATTACCATAGTAATGGAGGCGTTTTTTTTTACACGGAGATTAAGAAAAATTGTGTTAGGTAAGTTAAGTAAAGAGAGAATAAAGTGAAAAATGAAAAAGGTAGAGAGATGAAAAGAGAAAAAAATAAGAGATAGTAAAGTAGGTGTGAAAAAATGTATTGACTTTTACTAAAAAATGAAATGACTCTATTAATATGGAACGTACCAAAATGACAAAATGACTCATTTTTTATGGAAGAATTCCTTGGATAGGCTAGTGAGTTGGCTCTTTGGACACTGCGAGGTGGGTAGTTTATCTGGGGCGGATGCCTCCTAAAGAGTAACGGAGGTGTGCGAAGGTAGGCTCAAGCTAAGATTCTGCTCGTGACCTAAAAATTAAAACTCATGTAATTTAAATCCTAAAAATGCAAAACAATTGGTTATGAAAATATACAGAGAAAAATTAGAGATAGTTTGATGTAAAATATTTTTTTTGGATGAATGTGATATTTATAAAATGATTTTGGGATGATTTGGAGAATAAAATAATTTAAAAAAATAAAAATGGAAAAAATGATACTAAACGGAAATGTTTGGAGAAGTGGAAAAAAGTTTATTTATGGGATATTTTTTTGGAACTTTTCTGATTCTTTTATAAAAAATTTAAATTCCAGCGGTCAAAATTACTCCCACTTATCAACAATATACTACTACTACTGAAAATGATATCAACACTAGTACTCCATAAATTATTTATCATACCCACAAAATCAAAATTATGGATATGCACTGAAACCAAGAATATTACTATACACACCGAGATGGACATAACATAAGTAGTAAACGAAGAATATCACGGAGATCAATGGAGATAGGTAAAAGAGTTAATATAGAGTTGTTGAAGTTGAAAAAATGAATCTAGCTACCCAATTTATTTTGATATGGTTACAAAATCCAGCTATACCAACAATATGAACCATGCTGGTAAGAACTAATATAATATTTAGATAATTATTCAGATATAAATATTTTTCATAACTAGTCTAGCGAAAGTCTACCTTGCACTTAAGGGGAAAAAAATGGAACATTAATCAGCATAATGAATTATATTAAAATATAAATTATATGTTACGCATATGACATAAGGGTGTCTCCTACGGCGCCCTTCCTGTTCGCCCGTCGGGGACGGGTGACCTGACGGGCGCCATAGTGGGCGGGAAGGGCGCCCACGCCCGTCCCGAGTGCCCCTGCGATGGCCTCGCCCCTCCCGTCGACGGGCGAGTGCGACGGGCGCCACTGTGGCGAAGGTCGCCCGTCCCACTCGGACGTCCAACATTTTAATTTTTTTTTTTTTAAACTCTATAAATAGGGCTCCTCCAACGTCATTTCATTCACACCACTTGTGTTGACAAGTTTCTCTCTCTAATGGCGAGTAGTCGTGCGGGTGGTAGTGGCGGAGGCGCTAGTGATAGTGATGGCTTTAGCGATGATGAATTGGATCTCGCTGTGCAAGCGGGGATTGATCGACGGATCCGGCAGAGGCAGCAGGCGGCGGCGGCCGTGCCTCGGCCAATCCATCGCCGACGGCATGTACCCCGGGACCACATTGCTGCACATCAGCGGTTGTATGAGGACTACTTTGCTCCAGAGCCGCGTTTTGGGGATGCCTTATTCCGCCGGCGTTTTAGGATGCACCGTCCTCTGTTTATGCATATCGTTGGTGCGTTAGAGAGAAGGTATGAGTTTTTCAGAATCAGGGAGGATGCGGCTGGCAAACCCGGACACACACCAATACAGAAGTGTACGGCCGCAATCAGGCAACTAGCGTACGGAGGCCCGACCGACATGTTCGACGAGTACCTCCACATTGGGGAGTCTTCAGCCGTCCAGTATCTGTTGGAGTTTTGCGCGGGCGTTAGAGCGATATTCGGGGATCAGTATCTTCGGCGTCCGAGCCCCGAAGACTGCCAGCGGCTGATTAATATGCACGGGTTCCCTGGGATGTTGGGCAGCATCGATTGTATGCATTGGGAGTGGAGGAACTGCCCCGCCGCCTGGAAGGGGATACACACTTCCGGCTTCAAAGCCAAGCATCCCACGTTGATCCTTGAAGCTGTAGCTGACTACTGGCTATGGATATGACATGCTTATTTTGGAGTGGCCGGGTCGAACAACGACATCAACGTCTTCCAGTCGTCGCCCCTGTTCAACGATCAGTGCAATGGCGTTGGTCCCGCCATCAGTTTCGTCGCCAACGGCAACCAGCACAACATGGGGTACTATTTGACGGATGGGATATACCCAAACTGGCCCGTCTTTGTGAAGACGATCAAGCATGCGGTCGGGCCGAAGAAGTCCTACTTTGCGACCCGGCAGGAGGCAGCGCGCAAGGATGTTGAGCGCGCATTTGGTGCGCTCCAGAGTCGATGGGCGATGGTGAGGGGTCCGGCACGACAGTGGTATATTCCCAACATCGGCGACATCATGTACGCGTGTATCATTTTGCACAACATGATTGTCGAGAGTGAAGGGGACGAACTGACTCAGTGGACCAGCGAAGATGACACGGGTGTCGGTCCAAGCCACGGCGTGGCCACCGCGAATGTGAACATGGGGTACCTCATGGAGAGGTTGAGCGGTTGCGCGCATTTGCCGACATGCGGCAAAAAAATGTCCATATTCGACTTCAGGAGGATATCATGGAAGAGGTTTGGACGCGGAGGGGTGGACACTGATGTGGTTGTTTTTTTTTCTATCTACTATGTAATTTTTTTTTCGAATGATGTATGTTTTTTTTTATTGAAATATTCGTATTTTCCGTTCTTATTTGTGTCGAATTATAATTCCGTGAATTTTAATTGTGAATTAATTTAATTGTGGGAAGGGCGAGTGGGAATGGCTAGTACAGTAGGAAGGGCTAATGATGTAGCAGTGGAATGAAAGGGGCTAGTGCTGACGTGGCATGAGAAGGGCGAGTGGGAGGGGCGCCGCCCGATACACCCTAACTTCAAGAATTACGGTTATTCATTTGAAATTGAATAGAATAATTAATATCCTTGAGATTATGTATAAAAAAGTCAGTAATGTTACTTCACCAACCAAGCACCTACAATTGACCAACCACAACCATGGCGGCAGTGTGGCAGACGGTAACGGAGGCGATCAACAGCTACACGGGGCTGTCGCCGACGGCGTTCTTCACTATACTGGCACTCATGTACGTCACTTACAAAGTGGTTTCAGGCATGTTTGTGGCGGCGGATGACTACGCCGCCGTCAAAAGGGCGAACGAAATTGCCCTCCGCGAACCGGTGCAGATGGGCGATGTCACCGAGGAGGATTTGAGAGCATACGATGGCTCCGATCCCAACAAGCCCTTACTCATGGCTATCAAAGGACAGATCTACGACGTCTCTCGTTCTAGGTCAATCTTTTTCAATCTTTTTTTTTTTTTGAAAATTTGGGGGTTGCCAAAGTTTTCTTCCGACTTGCACTTGAGCTGTACTATTTTGATTTTCTAAAGTTGAATTCCACTGTTTAGATAGGGGTTTGTGGATTGGAATTGTGGAGAAATCTTATGAATTGCTCTCTAATTAAGCCTTGTATGTGGTAATTAGCTACATCTTCCACATAAAAGATTTTTGTTATCAAAATATAGAAATTTGATAGGAATATAGAGAAACTAACAGGCATCACTCATTAAGTCTATATGCTGGATTCTTGATGCTATTGCTATGTCATATCATAATCTGATCCAATTTGGTAATTTAGGGATTTTGCTATGTTGTTCTCAAATATACCACACAATCTGAATTTGAGGGTAATAATTTTATTTTGTTCTCAAATGCAGGATGTTCTATGGACCCGGTGGCCCATATGCACTGTTTGCTGGTAGGGATGCAAGCAGAGCCTTGGCTCTCATGTCGTTCGACCCCAAAGACCTTACTGGGAATATTCAAGGCCTGAGTGATTCAGAGCTGGAGGTTCTCCAAGACTGGGAATACAAGTTCATGGAGAAATATGTTAAGGTTGGTCAATTATTTTCCTCGGATGCCTCATCCGAGTCCAAACAAACTGAACATGCTGGTGATGCAAGCAAGCTCGATGAAGATAAATCGCAAGAAAATAAATCACAAGGAAATGAAACGCAGCAGTAAGAGACATTGGTGACCACATACTTCTCACCTTTTTTGGCTAACTGCATAGTTTCTACACTAGTGTATATCTCCGTTGAAAATGTCTTGGATATTCTGTTTAGATCGAGGTTTGGATTTTACTGATTCAAAAATGTAAGAGGATACTATGCTGTTTGTAATATGCTTTTTATGGCAATAAAATATTGTTTGGAGTTTGGTCTCACTATTTCTCTATTTGCATAAATGGTTTCACTTATGTTCCTTATGATGCATCCATCAAGATTTTACAGTTTCTTGAAGCAGAATGTTAATGTTCGTTGCTCTTTCTACAGATACATACAGTTACCAGCTAAAAGTACAGAAAAAGGAATCACTTGTTGTGAACATAGGTGACTTGCAAGCAATGCATCTAAAATGTTAAACTAGGAAAACATCCTTCACTAAAACATCGTGTATTAGAATTTAGAAGTGTAAGGGCTCGAACTCGATGTGAACCTAGAGTTGCCCTTCTCAGCGTAATAGCATAAGTTTAAGCCTCAAAATCTTTAGTTAGTAATTTGTGTTACTCTACTTTCCATACAAGTATTGTGCATTCTCAAATTACAGTTCCCAAGTCCTAGAGTCCAATTTCAATCTTTGAATTCACCATAAGATCACCAACATTTAAGTAAATAACAGAGACAAAATTATGCTGGTAAGCAATGACCTATATTCACTGATCTAGTATCTGATTACATTTTCAAGACATACATCATTAAGCTATCAACAAAGATTTTCAGAATCAATGAATGGATCAGACCTGTAATTGCAAGAACTATTGGGGCAGAAGCACCCTGTGAAAGGCATTGAATTCATAAAAGCTACTCATGCCCCTAGAATCAGCAAAGTGTTGTAGCTCACAGTATCAGAACATCATCAAATTAGTAGAAGCCCCAACAACAAATGGCTCCATGAAAAGTCTGGTCAAGAAGTAAAAGATGACACCCAAAGTAATCGAAATAGGAAGTGCTGGCAATGCTTGACGACAGACAGCCAGCAATATGAGCGTGCATCCAAGTCCTGATATGATTGCGAGATAACAAGCATACACCGTCATCAGATCATACATTGCAGCCCTTCCCACAAGCACGCTGTAGAAGATGAAATCCCCCATGCCAAGCTTTATCCCCCTCGGATTGAAGTCCTCCATTTCAATCCCTTCTCTCTCACTTCTTCGCGACAACCTACTGTTGTCCACTCGACCAGAATTACCACTACCCCTTTCAATTGAATCGCCATCTCCCATCAACGGTACCATCTCCCCTGCTTCTTCTCTCACTTCCTCAATCTCACCCCCACTAGTCCTATCATCTTCATCAATGGGAATGACCAAATCCTCTCCTTGTAGAATCTCCATTGCAGTGCCCCTATCCCCATTCCTCAATAAATCTTGTAACTCTACTGAGCCATTATGGCTATCACTACTCATACCAACCCCTGCTGCTACGAAAAACCCCGAATTCGAAACTCTAGCTCCAGAATTCCTCCCTACATTTGGCCTACACTCGTATACCAAAGCCGGCAATTCCTCATCCCGGGTAGATGCAAGCTCTACCAATAGCTTCAGCGGCCCGCCTGGAGCCAAGACGGCGGCCAAATCGTACAATGCCAGCGCCACCAGCACAATCCACGTCGTCCACTCAGGCAGCCGCGAAAACCACGCCGCCACAATAATCCCCAACACCACCATAGTGCTTTGCTTCACAATGATAGGAATCCCATCGGAGAAGACGGAAATCGTGCCCAATATGGTGAAATTGAACAACAGAATGTAGAATGTAGCGGCATCGATGGGGATGTTGAATCTCTGGACGATGGAGATGAGGATGGAGCTGCCCATAGCGGAGAAGATCATGAAGACGGAGAAGCGGGTGTAGTAGATGAGGAAATTGTTAAAGCGGTAGTAGTAGAGGAGGACTAGGAGGAAGGTAACTAGGGTTATGATGACGACGAAGACGACGGCGTTGAGGATTGCCCCCTCGAGCTTCTGCACGGTGGAATCGGTGGGGGACTCCATGTAGACCAAATTGGCGGCGGTGCGGATGGTGGTGGCGGAGGCGGCGGCGGAGGAGGGATTGTAGACCGTATAGACGAGGAGGACGACGAGGAGCATGCATACGGAGACCGGCGCCATCACGCCGATGATCTCTTGACCGATAGTTTCCAGAACGCTTCCGCTCTCCATTTCCGGTGTCGGAGATCGGCGACGGAGAGAGCGTCGGCGGGATCGGTGAGGGCGAGCCGAGTTGGGGGCGGATTTGAAGGGATTGAATTAAAAATGCAGAGGTTTTGGAGCTTTTTGTCACTCTAGGTGTTGGAAAGAAGACTAGTATACACAGCTACTTTATTGGGAAATTTACCATTTGCTTATTTTCTTTATTCTTATTAAAATAATCTTTCATTTTCAATTTATGGTAATCACGATATCTACTTTTCATATTTACAAAAAAATATTCATCTTTCTAATTCAAATATACGGCCATCTTAAATGAGAAAGTCTATAATATTCTTACACTCAACAAGTGGGAAAATAGATTAAAAATGAATCACAATCATGCTAGCAAAGCAAGCAATTACAATTACAGAGCACACGCCTCTTTGTAGTTCTACTGCAGATTAACTTGATAGGAAAGACAACTATTGATAATCTGCGCAAACAACTAGCTAGGTGATCTCTTGTTTTGCCAATATTATCATTTCTATGAAGAGATTCTGTGTCTAGGCGAAAGGGTTTCCACCAACGGAGGCAACGGGACCATGAGTATGGATACTCCTGCAAGACAAGAGCCATCTAATGAGACCGGATTTCTAAGAAACAAAATAATAGTGACAATCAATTAAAGTTTGTGGATCTTTCTTGATATACTACACCAAAGGAAAACATAAGTGAAATGTACCCGATTCCTATATAATTACATAATGTAGCTGACACGGAATAAGTGAGCAGGAATCCGCATGAAGAATAAAGAGGGCTTACGTTATTGAGGTGTTTGGTGCTTGCCCTGCTATATATCCCATAGAGCCTGCACAAGAAAAACAATAGTAAGGAGTGATGGATATAATAGGACTGGAAAAAGTTCCATTTTAGGATTTTTTTTAGCAGGGGTGAGTGAATATTACCACTGGATGAGTCGAACGAAACTCCCCCAGGGACGAAGGAGGGAACTGGATTTTGGGGAAACCATAATTGATTTACTCCATCATCATAAGTGGCTGCCATCTGGAGATTTGGCAGAGCTACTTGCAAAGAGCTCATGTTCCACAACTGAGACTAGATACAAAGCATCACATCATTGTAATACACAAACTAAGAGCTATATATTTGAGGAAAATTGGATAGATCAAGATACATGAACAGAATGGCGATTTCAGAATTTATGAACTGCCTCTAATAAGCCATACAGCATGCACAAAGTGTATCACAAAAGTTAGTGGATTCACAATTTTAACTGTGTGCATTCATACCAGGAATATGTGTCATAATTAAGCAAGACATACCATATTTGTAGATTCTACGTCGGAATCATAAGGCAGATCAAATGGATTGCTGGATTTATGATCAGTTGCAAGTGAACCCACGCCAGCCTATACCAGTAAGATACAGACCATCATATATTGAAGATATCACGAACGAGTCACAACGTGTCCAGACAAGATTATTAAGCTCAAAGAAAGAAACAAAAGTACCTCTGATGGACCGATTGGGAAGTCATTTAGTGTTATATCGAAATTTGATGATAAGCTGGATAATGGTGGTTCACTCTCACTCGAAGTTGTCACCCTGCCATAATCACTCAAAGACTAAAACAAAAGGAAGTCAGTAAACATATTGAAGAGAAGAAACAATTCTTCAAGGATTTAAAAGGCATGTAGCAACCTCATATCCACCATCACCAAGCAATTTCTCCGCATCAGAAGCAGAGTGAAGAGCAGTTTGTTTGTTAATTTCTATAACATTTTGGGTAGGATGTCCTTCAGCAACAGCCGCAGCATCAAACGGATTCTGCAAGATACATTTTAGCTAAATTATATCTTCAGATGTTTTTTATTGTGATAAACTAATTTGAAGCAGTTTCCATAAATAACTCCAATGATGTCTTCAAATTCTAAAATTTCTCAAGCAAAAAATGGATAACTAAATGCCAATTGTAGTAAGATAATACTAACATCAGTGGTTTCAAAAGTAAATGTAGATGCAGAAGGTTCGTGGCCAGCTGAAGCTTGAAATGAGGAACTTTCATCAGTGGAAAATGGGTTAAAGTTTCCTAGAATACTTCCATCAGAATAAGGCACTGCAGCCGGAGCTGAATTTTCAGTGCCAATAGGCTCAATGTTCTGAGCCGTATCAAAAGTTGCCCACCCTCCATCATTTGACATCACAACATTAGAGGCCTCTTCCTTGTTAGACACAACAGATTGTTGCTGGAATGGAGAGGTGAACAAGTCTAGTGGTGAAGGTTGTAGAATTTCTGATGGTTGTTGCTCGGAGAATGATGGAACTGCAGAAGTGGAAGACTCTTGGATGTCGTTAAAAGATTGTGCCAACAATGACTCTGGCAATTGAGAATTAATACCAGTTGGAGGTGTTGAAGAGGCATTTTGTTGTGCAAAAGGTGTTTTAAAAAGGTCCAAGCCAGCAAAGGCCCCGGACACTGAAGATCCAGGTGTAGATTTGTCATGGGAAACCTCAGCAGAATGTCCAAGATCAGACACAACTTCAGGAAAGCTCGTAGAATCAACTGACTTGAAAGATGTGGAACTGCTATCAAAGTAACCAAAGCTTCCTAAGGATACAGTTCTCTGCACAGGAGAATGCACTGGAGTAAATTACAAGCATATGAACTACTTGACCCAAAGTCATTATAGAGATGTTTTGTTGCGATTAAATCAGACCATATATGGTATAAAATGTTGTTGTTTAATCCATATGAAAGGTATATTCCCTGACAATAAGTATTTTGAAAAAGACAAAAAATTAAATCAGACCTGCATAAGTATAGTATACGATAATACTATTTCAACAAATAACTTTCTTTTCAAAGAAAAAACAGTCAAGATATTATTTTTGGCGCACCAACTTGTTCAAAATGCAGATGCGATAAAGACTGCTAATACCTGAGGCTGAGGATGAAATCTACTGTTGATTACATCTGATTTATGTAACGAGGGAGCTTCTCTTGAATTTGATTCACTAAATGGGCTCCAAGTTTCATTCTGGGAACTAGGAGATAAAACATCAGATTTGAAAAGATCAACTCCACCATTACCAGTATAATCTGACATTCTGGAATTAGAACCCTCATTCGAAAACCTGTCATTCTTTGCATAGTCACTTAAACGATTGGGACTCAAAAATCCAGCAAGCTTTCCCTCATAAAGTCCTCGATCTGAACCAGGCTTTCTAGTAAGTGAAGGTGCATGTTTCCCGTATCGCCTTTCTTCATATTGAAAATCATATGGCGGACTTTGAGAGTACGAATGATATGAGCTTGCTCGCCTCATTTCATCTTCTTGGCTTCTTAAATTCTATTAAATGTAAGATCAACGTCATGCCAACATTCATGGAAAAGTCTTCAAAAATTAAAAGGAAAAGTTAACAAAGAATAGAAAATAACAGAAAACATGGTTGTCAAAAATCATATAGCTTTTTGGTCCAGAAATACAACCTGTGGATCTCTTGGAGGCCTATCAGAAGACTTGTCCATGGAATACTTTTTATCAATGTATACGTCCTTTATAAAGCCGCGAAGTTTATCAATATTGCTAAAAGAGAGAAAGGCACAAGTTAAATTCCAATCTTCAAACAAGCAGTTCTTTCATTTAACAAGATGATAAAATTGTAACCTATTATCCACAAGTTTGTTCCTCTCAGTCTCAGGATCCCAGGCCTTCAAAAATAAATCCCTCGCACGCTGCAAGACCAACGTTTCATCTATGATCAACAAAATCCATCATCTACGTGAAGCAAGACGAAGCTTCAAGAACGTTCTTTTACCTGATTACCGCCTTTCTGAAGAGCATCCACTTCTTGAAATGTAAACTTTGCCATTGAAACTGACTTAACACGGTGCGTGAACTCACGACTGCAACAGAAACCATAGTCAAGCATATGCAGGAATAATAGTTCCAACACCAAAATTCAATCTACCCTATCAGTGGAAGAACTAGAAGCAAATCAGAAAAGCACAGCTTAGCATCAAATATCCTACTACTTCACAATGATCTAGTTGCCTTTAATTTTACTTAAACATATCTTATGATTATCAAATTAATGTGTCCCTCAGCCCCTTTCCATATGCTGCCCTTTATAATCATTGACCATAAAATGAAATGAAAAGCATCATAACAAATGAGTACTACTAATAAACAAATTCTGGAGAATTTCCAAGCATGAAAAAAAGAAGAAAATCACTTACTGTATTCCACTACATGTAGTACAGATAAACGTCCAAAAATTTGTGCATACATATTGAGGACCCTGCGCCCCACAATGATAGAAGTTAAAACATTACAACAATCTAATTCGCACAATTAATTAACAGCGTTAATGATTGAATTAGCAGAAGCTCGAGAAATTAATAGAAAAAGTATACCAAGCTGTTGCAGTTAATGCATCGGCGATTAGGAGGCAGCTTCATGAGACCCCTAATAATCTTCTCGTTTCTCTCTTCTTCCCTTTTGCTGCCCATTTTCGCAAACAAAAAGCAATCGAATCCGTCCTGAATCTAATTCAAACTGAGATTTGAGTGTGTATGTGTGTGTGAGAGAGAGAGAGAGAGAAGCTTCCTTTGAATCAGCTATTGCTAACAGTGAATCGGCAGTCTCTCTCTACACTCCAGTGTTGGGAATTCAATTTTGGGTGATGATTAAATAATTATTGGCCGTTACAAAACTCTAACGCCAGGAGAGGCTGCGCTTCTTTCGGTTAGTACGATATGCTTTATGGTTTGTACGTGATTCTGGAGGGTGGGGACTAGTGCTGCCAAAAGTGTATTTTTGCATACCGTTTCAATTAGATTAGGCGCTAATTAGAACAAAATCTTGAATCTGGATTCTGCTGTATAGAGCTGGAGGTTAAAATAGAAAATTGAATCTCCACAGCCATTTCAATAATTATACAGTAATTGTTTAATTTTATTTTCAAGGTAAAGTAAATAATTTAGCCATGAACATGCCCTCTCAAAATAAAAAGCCATGGATAATGAAATAGGAGTATATTTTTTGCTATAGTTTAATGGAGTTATTAGTTAATTAACGGCTGAATTTGTAATAAAGTTGACTTCCTATCTCTTTACTAACATGCTTCTACATTTTTGCTATATAAGAAACTCGGGAGCAAATATTTTTGGCAATTTTAATCAATGAGTAAACTTTTCTAACAATCAGACAAGTGACCACCAGTTGACTTGGTGCATATTTTTTTACAACTATACATTTGTCTGGAAATGTCATACTTCTAAAAGTCATCTTTTTTAGTTTGATATATTTAAAACGAATTAATTTGATTTAAAAGCCAAAGAAAAAAAATTCAGTATATATGCTAAAAATCAGGATATATGCTAAAAAAATCAGGCAACTATCTTAATTTCAAAGGCATGGCTCATGCACATGATATGAGAGACTTTCTCTTGTAGTCATTTTTCTCGTGGGGTATTTGTTTATTTCCACTCTTAACAAATAAAAAAATGAGTATATGAAGTATTTGTTTATTTCCACTCTTGTAGTCATTTTTCGAGAGCAAAACTTTATAGGAGTACTTATTCAATGTTTATGGTTGTAGATGAGAGGCAATTGCGGTCGAACACATCATCTAGCACCGGTAAGTTCGACCGCAATTGCCTCTCATCTACAACCGGTAAGTTCAACTTAAAATCTAATCAGTTATGCTTTTGAAGGTTTTAATTCAAATTTTTTTTCGAACCAGTGCTTAAAACTGATCCACAAGCAACGTTGATGTGTGAAATTTTTTATTCCCATCATTGTTGTGTTGTGCATTACAATTTACAGAGATGATGAAGGTTGGCGCTTCAACGTCATTACGTGGTGGAAATGATAGCGTCAGAAAAGGTGAGCCTCGAATAATTCCGCCTCAAACTCGTGGTGAGAGTCCTTTATGCTTTGATTTGTTTAATTGCAAATCTCATCATCAGTGGCAAATTTAATCAATGGCAACGTCATTGAAATATCTAAAATGCTACATCAGGTTTTACATATTTACTTCATTTGTACAAGGTTTTGTTTCAAATAATGGAAATTTGTACTCTCTCCGTTCCTCTGTAATAGAGGCGTTCCTTTTCGGCACGATTTTAAGAAAAGTTGTGTAAAACATAATGAAGAAACTGTTAGCCATATCCCAATGCTTTAATGATTTCGATAACGAAATCTTATTCTAAATTTAAATTAATTCAACCACAACATTTATACTATAAAGTGGAGATAAAAGCACAAACCTCCATCCATGCTTTCTTCATTTGATGTAGAGGTTGAAATCCACCAATTGATGTTTGTCCTATCTTTGACTGGATTCTCCAATTGATATTATCCCCTCATTAACCTCAAAAGTCTTTACTAATTCTTTTAATAGATAAAGAATCAAGAACTTTAAAGCATGTTTTAGAAATTCAATTGTCAGTAGGGATGTCAATCGGGCCAATTCGTTCGGGTTGTCAGGCCATTCGGGTTATGATTTTTTCGGGTTGAGAAAATTCAACCCTAACCTTAACCCTTCGGGTTTCGGGCTAACCCATCGGGTTATTCAGGCAAAATGCTTTCAAAAAACTTGCATAGTCAAAATTACTAAGTGAGCCTCATATGCATTACTTTCATGCCAATCTCTGTTCAAACTTAAAAGCAAGATATTAAAGTACTACAAATAGTCAAAAATACCACCATGATTTAAGTCATTACATGTTTAAAAATTCAGATAAACAAAGAAGTACAGTTGAAATAAAATCTAAGCATTTGAATGACGTTCTTCCACATCAATAACATTTGAAGCATCAACCAGATCATCGGCATCGAGCTCATAGTCTTCATCATCTATTCAAAAAAAATACATTAATATAGTTTTTGATAATTTAAGATTTAAAACAGAAAGAAAAACTTACCGTTAGAATATCCATGCAACCAATTACGTAGACAAATAAGAGCTTGCATTGTTTCAGGAAGGAGCCTATTTCTGTATTTATTCAAAACATGCGCTCCAATACTAAATGAAGATTCTAATGCTACTGTTGTTAAAGGTATGCTAAGCACATTACAAGCCATTCTAGAAAGTTCTCCAAAGCGGGATGCATTTTCTCTCTAATACTTGAGTAAATCTAGCTCAACATTTTCAACCATTAGGTCTTCCTCCAAATAAATATCCAGCGGTGACTTTTCTTCAAAAGTTGCACCTATTAGCTTCTTATATATCTATAACATTAATATTAGAAAATAGTCAAAATTATAAATAAAATAAGCACATCTATAAATCTATACATATATAAAAAGTGAGTTTTGGCCTTACTTATAAATATTTATAAGTTTTGGATTATTTTGTAAAATTAGATACTATTTTGATTGACCTATAAAATATTAATTCAATTATTTAATATGGCTGTTACAATTTAGTCACCAATTATTATTATCATTTGAATCAATTCATCTTAATCGTACACTAATTCTATTTCATCCATAGAGTAGGCGATTACACTAATTAGAGCGATAATTGTGGCATGAAAGTTTTCATTCATAAAGGTTTATAAAATATTAGCAGTTACAATTTTTTAATAATTGTGATTTAATCTCAATAATAAGCACTACATATCCATCAATTATGTAATTGGGACTATACCAATTAGAAATTTATAACTTTGTAACCGCCAAATTTATTACACATTATTAGTAATTGTATCAAGGAAAATTTAATGCAAATTTTAACGCACTATAATTTCTCTATATTTTTTTTTGTCTATATATATGTAGATGTCATTCGTTGGCTTATTACTCACTTTCTCATTACCTTCACCTATAATCTATTGCATTACTGGATTTTCTGCAAAAAAGATTTATTTTCAGTATGGTTCTTGCTTTTTATCAATATTATCTTTTTATAATAACCACTTTATGGATTCTTTTTGTATGATTATTATGTTACTAATATTTGTTGAAACCATAAAAATTGAATTAATCTTTCTTAGTTATCTACAAACTATCATAACTTTATCAATCAAATGTTGAAATTATGGAAGCATTCTCCTTGCCAAGTTTGGTTTTGAAATTGGTAAGTATTTTATGAAATTTTATAGAACACAAAGTTGTGTTCGCATTGTTCACGAATGAAAATATTTCTCGAAATTGCAATAAGGGTCTATAGTTGACTTTTGTTTGAAGTTCTTATCTACATATGAGAGCAAACTGGTTTGATGGAGAAAATGGTGTAGACGCAGGACGATGAAAGTGTTGGAGACGATGAGCGGAGAAGATGATGGTTGTTGGAGATAGATGGAGGCCGATGGGCGGCGGGCCAAAGCTGCATGAGCATAAATGATTCTGGATTCTACTATATTTTTTATTGATTTCTTCAATTTCTTGGTTGCATTCTGATATTGTTTTTTATTAACGAAATTACTGAATGTTATATAATTAGTAGTTAAATGGATTGATGAACAATATAATTAATTCAAACATAAGTATAAGATTAAAATTTCAACATTAGTAAAAATATCCATAAGACAATATGGAAAACTATTTTAATTTATCAACATTACCAAAAATTATTAGTAACATAATCAAGATTGCTTCGTAATTGATGTCATTGGTTTTTATTTAAAAACTATATAATTTTTACTTTTTCTCACAATTTATTTAATTTACATTTTCACTTTTGTATAAAGAAAATTCAATAGGCCGTGCAACGCACGGGGTTGATACTAGTGTATATAAAAGGGGAATTTTGAGAATAATTACGTGAATGTCATTGGTAATATAAAAAGATTTTTCTAATATACTTACTATATTATCAAAATTGTAACTTAAATGAAATATTAATACTATGACTCTTCATTTTTTTTCATGATAAACTACCAACTAATGACATTCATTGCCACTTACCCACTAACCTACTAACTTTGGAATTTATATAGTCGTCAAATTATGAAGAGATTAATTTAAATATGGATGGCTTCGAGTTTGTCCGCTTTAGTCTTGCATAGTATTATTATTACATTTACATCTTGCATTCGAATTTTTGGCGCAGGTGCATCTTCCGCATTTGTTGTTTATGTTGTTCTCTTTGTAGATCTTTATGATGTAATGTATAATTTTTTCATGTAGTGCTCTATATGAATATTAGGTTGGTGGCAGCTCTTATTCATTTCTCTTTCCTGGACGTGGTATGGGTGGTAGCAGCTACACGCGAAGTAGGCGATGCGGGGTATACTATTAGGGTATGCAACCAGTTTTTTTTTTCGGCTAAATGCATGCATATTGATATCGGTTGTATATTCCATGCTATTTTGCTGTATTTTTGTTGATAATTTTGATCGATTTGGCTATCTTCTAATATATATTTATACATTATTAAATGATATGTGATTTGTGTGCAATTTTTAGTTTATAAACGTATTTGGTTATATGAGTATTTATTGGTACAATAAATTGCTATTGTATAAATTTGTGATTTTAGAACTTGAAATAATAATATTGTTTCTCATTCGGTATATGTGTTACTTTTTTTTCTTTGTTTGATTTTATATTTTTTTATAATTATTTTTTTATTTTATATATTTATTATTTATTATTTCAGATTTCATACAATGATATATTTACGAATTTATAAAATCATTTTTATAGTATAAAATAAGTTTAAATAAAAAAAAATAGATCGTGCATCGCACGTGGGTGATACTAGTACATGTAATATTCGAATTAAAAATAACTTACAACAAGGTCGCCTTCATCCCAATTCAATGCATGATTCATTTCTTCTCTCCTTACTTCTTCTTTATCCATGAATTCAAATTCTCTAACTTGAGAACTAGAACGGCCTCTACTAGCTTGAGGAACTTTAAATAAAAATTCCCCAACACCCCTTTTCTTATCCTCATCATAAAGAGTATACAGTTTCATCTTCAGCTTCAGAATTTTATCCTTGCTTAAAAGAGGATCAATTCTTGAATAAATATACTCCAAAACCTTCAACTTCATTCTCAGATCATGCACTGCTCCCACGGAAAGTATTTCACTATACTCTTTCCAATATTGATCAAATTTCAGTTTCATTTTAAGAGACATAGACCTGACCACTTCATCTAGACTTTCGGACATCTTATTCAATAAAGAAGCAATCTTCCAAATTTCCATAAAATAGAGATGGGAAGTAGGGTATGATGAGCCAGAAATCAATGTAGTGATATTGTAAAATGGCTTTAAGAATCTACGCATCACTTCTCCCCTTTCCCACTCTTCCTCTGTTGGACATTGCTTATAATTCAAATCTTCAAATCGGAACATATCAAAAACATATCGGTATTTAATTCCACTACAAAGCATCAAGTATGTGGAATTCCAACGAGTAGGCACATCCAAGCAAAGGGAAGAAGTGAATTCAACACCGTATTTTTTAGCACATTCCTTAAACTTCATCAATATGCCTTCTGATGCTTTTACATATTTAACACTCCATCTAATCTTTTCTATAGCATCACTAGCAACTTTTAACCCTTCTTGAACTATAAGGTCCAAGATATGTGCACAACATCTAACATGAAAATATTCACCCTTGACAATAATGAGTTTTGTATTTGAAGTCTCGTCTTCAAAATTTGAACCACAACATTATTGGCAAACGCATTATCCAAAGTTAAAGAAAAAAACTTTCTTCTCTATCTTCCAATCTACCAATATATCAAAAATCTTCTGAGCTAATTTGGGTCCAGCATGTGGAGGAGGCATAGAACAAAAAGGCAAGTATTTTGCTATTCAATTTCCATTTGTCGTCCACATAATGCACAGCTAAACAAATGTAACTCGAATTAGTGCATACAGTCCAAACATCAGAAGTTAGGCACAACATCCCAGAAATACTATTCAGTCTAATCCTCAGTTTCTCCTTTTCAATTTTATACATATTCATCACATCAGAGGCAAGAGTATCTCTCGAGATAGATTCTACATCCGAGTTCAAATACGAGAGAAAACCTCTCACATTTTCAAATTCAACCCAATTCAATGGAAGATCATGTGCAACTGTTATCTTAGTCATCCACTCCCGACAAATTTTTGGGTCTATTACTTTAGACCTAGCCTTCAACTTTCTATCATGATCACGTAACATAAAATTCACATTTTCAAACATCGGTTTTTTCTTACACACCTTCAAATGATTTGAAGACTAAAAGTTGAAGTACCATGTTTTGTATCTTCATATGTATATGCTTGATCACAATGATTGCACTTGATCGATAGCTTTCCATCTTTATTGGGTTGTTTTTCCTTCGTAAAGTGATTCCAAACGTCAGATGTTTTCATCTTCTTACTAGAATTATATAGAATCTGTATATCATCATTTCCCTCACCAAAACTTGGAGATAAGTCTTCCATGTCGATCAACTACAACATAAACATAGAGAACAAGATCAATATAATATCAATTGTACACTTTAAGTAAAAAAATAGATGTCTAACAAGATTTATATAATATCAATTGTTATATAACTGTTCGAATAAGAAAACCACATCCCCGTTTGGAAAAGCATGAAAAACCACAAATATTAAATGAAAATTTGTTGAATTGATTTTCATGCTAGAATGAATCAGGAAAATATAGATTTTCTGATCCTAATCTTCGAAAAAAAGGTAATCCTCAAAAGGAAAAAATGTACAAAAGATCTTTTGGTTATGTTTTGAGTATTAAAAAAAAAAAGAATGACCCAATGTTTATAACACTAAAAGCTCAAGTTGTGTAAATTCACCTCCGTAAAGTGATTCCTAACGTCAGATGCTTTCATCTTCTTACTTTTAGAATTATATAGAATTTGTATATCATCATCATTTCCCTCAACAAAACTTGGAGTGAGTCTTCCATGTCGATCAACTACAACATAAACATAGAGAACAAGATCAATATAATATCAATTGTACACGTTAAGTAAAGAAATAGATGACAACAAGATCAATATAATATCAATTGTTATATAGTTGTTCAAATAGGAAAACCGCATCCCTATTTGGAAGAGCAAGAAGAAACAACAAATATTAAGTGAAAATTTGTTGAATTGATTTTCATGTTGGAATGAATCGGGAAAATATAGATTTTTTGATCCTAATCTTCGAAAAAAGGTAATCCTCAAAAGGAAAATATGTACAAAATATCTTTTGGATATGTTTTGAGTATTAAAAAAAAAAGAATGACCCAATGTTTTTAACACTAAAAGCTCAAGTTGTGTAAATTCTCCTCCAACAGTTAAAAAAAATTGGGATACTCGCATTCAAGTTATTTCATTTAATCATGAATCATGTATATGTAAGTATTCCTCTTTTATCTAGAAAGATTTGATTTTGATTTAAAAAATCAAAATATTGTGTTTGTGTCTTCTATGTTTTTACACTTCTACCTATTTGCAGTCAAGCAAAATAAACAAGATTCTAAAAACAAGACACAAAAAGATGAACTAACCGACGGCGAAGTGGAGATCGACGTCGGCGTTGGCTTGAAAATCGAGAGATGGGAGAGATGGACGAGTTCCGTTTGGCCGATCCGAGGCCCGACGGTGGCGGCAGCATGAAAATCCTTCTATTTTGGCCTTTGGGAACGAATTCAATAGGGAAAGAGAAGGAGGGCCGTAAGGCTCAGGACTCAGGAAAGAGAAGAAAGTTGCGCTTGAATTAGAAAATTTTAATTGACTTAGCAGCGCCAGCAGTAAATGAGCCTTAATATTATTCTGATTTTTAATTATTAGTATTAATATTATTTTTTTTATTATAATCTTCAACCTGATGGGTTGGTCCGTAACCCGAACGGGTCAGCCCGCATAAACCGGTGACCCGAATGGCCCAATTTTAAATTTGGACTGCGAATTTGCAACCTGACCCGGCCTGCGGGTTCCTGGTTACATTGACATCCCCAATTACATACTATATTTATTTATTCACGAATTACATACCTAAAAAACAACAACACACAGAAACCACATTAGTACGAGTAGGGATGTCAGTCCAGCCCGCAACCTGTGGGCTGGCCTGAATAGCCCGTCAAATTTATAGGATTAGGGTTGAAAATATATAGCCCGATAAAATTACAATCCGATTAGCCCGCACCCGATTAACCCGCAACCCGTTAGGGCATCCACAATGGGGCGGAGGATGCGATGCCCTAAGCCCGCCCTATGCTCCGCCACATCAGCATTCTATCCTCCGCCTCTTCCACCTGCAATGGGGCGGACTATAACCCGCCCTATAGTTTTTACTTCTATTTTGTATTTAATTTATATTTGCAAATATATCAAGCAAAATAAATTTAAAAAAAGCAACACAATTAAGGCAAATCCTACATTTACTTAATTAAAAGTGGAAGTTACTAAATTATATATAAAAAAAGTGCACTACAGATAAAAAGAGGCTAGCCTAAAGCATTCCCAACTTGCGGTGGAGGCCATCGATCATATCTTGGAGGTACGCGATTTGAGCCGGGTGGGGCGGGTGCGCGGGTGGGAGAAGGCTCCATTTCTGACAGCCCGTACGAGTCCGTGCTGAAATGGGGATCGTACTGGGTGTTGGATTTGAAGGGCCGGTATTCATCGGGTTCTGTACCCGGCCACCGTGCACCACCACCGAACATCAGATTATTCGGATCTCCGGGGTTCATTTTGTTTGAAATAGAGTGAAAATGAGTGGATGGAGTTAAAATGGAGTGAAAAATGAGATGTATATATAGTGTGTAAAAATTGAAAAAAAAAACGAAAACGCGTTCTATCGTCCGTCGCATCGTCCGTGTCGTCCATAATGGCGGACGATGCGACGGACAAAGGGGCGGAGGAGGCACTTCGTCCGCGAGCCCACAGCGGCGGACGAAGGGGCGGAGGATGCATCGTCCGTCGCATCCTTCGCCCCATTGTGGATGCTCTTAGGGCCAAACCCGAAAACCCCATTAGGGATAAAATTTCTATTGTTCTATTTATGATTCCTAATTCGTCACTTCATTGATTATTTTTGTAATATAGATAACTACAAAAATAACTTTCAACTTATATTAAATATACAAATTATATATTAAATTTTCATTAATATAATAATAGATAAATAAATTAGTTACTTCAAATTCACTTAAAAATATTTAAATTTCTAAAACATGCTTTAAATTTTCTTGAAATATATTTATATTTCATTTTGCACAAATCTCAAATTTTAATATTTGATCATGTTTATGATTGAGTTTAAGCATATACTCTCTCCGTCTCGCTTTAGGAGTTCCGGTTGAGTCGGGCACATGTTTTAAGAAAAAAGTGTTTGAGTGTATAATAAATAAATATTGTAGTGGATGTTGGGACCAACTTTTAATTGAGTGTACAATAAATAAATGTTATAGTGAATGTTGGGACCTAGTTTTAACACTTTTTTATTAGTTGTAGTGGATATTGGGATCCACTTTTAACACTTTGTAGGCATTTTTTTATTAACTTATCTCAACCGGGAATCCTAAAACGGGACGCCCAAAATTGATCAACCGGAACTCCTAAAGCGAGACGGAGGGAGTATCTCAAATTATCAAATTTATCATAATTAAATATTTTACATTTCATAACATAACTAACAAATAATTTTCATCATTATTTATTGGATTGATCGCTGCTAATTTTATCAGTTGCAACCCGATTAACCCGTTAAGCTAACCCGAAACCCAAGGTTTTAGGGTTATGGTCGAACTAACATATTAAAAGTGACCATAAACTAAAATATTCATTTCAAACGAAGGTAACTGAAGAGACACAACTACGTGTGTGGGTGGTCACTGTGTGCGCAGAAAGAAATAACAGGTTTCCTAGGTTCAGCAAATCCGCTAGATCACACGGTCTAGGAACTCACTTGTCGTCGGGAAATCCTGGTCGTCGGACACACAGAGCACTTCTTCAAAAACCCTCAACCACTTATACTAAAACCTAGCACAGGGAAGTAGGGATCGACTCCCACAGAGATGGATGCGTAATAATCATGCTCAAGGATTTGGGAATTGTTTTTGGGTTGGCTGCTGCCACGCATTTTTTTTTTTTTTTTTTGATTGAGGAAATTTAACTTAAACTTGGGATTTTAAACTGCTACTCTAACAGCTAGATCTAGGCGAAACAACAAAGGCATGTACGTGAACTAGAACCGAAACAATCACTAGATCTGAGAAACTATTCTAATTACCTAGATCTGGGAAATAAACTGACGGTGGGGACCATAACTGAAAAAGCAGAGTACCGACGAAAAACTGAAAAAACAACTAACTAAGGTACTAACTAACAGCGACATCATCTTCTCCAACCAATTTGCATAAAAACTCAGAAGAAACAGTATGAGCGAATCGGAACAGAGCAGACTGGATTTTAACGATTTAATGAAGAACAATTAAGAACTAAACAGATCTACGGATGCTAGACGAAGCAAAACAGAAAGTAAACAGAAAACTCAAAATCCATGCATAACTCGACTTCCCCTGTTCTGATCCAACCTCGGACGCTAAATCCACTCCGGATCCAAGCATCCGACACAAACTCCAGCCAAAAAAAACATTTCATAACTTCAGATTCAACCAACAACCTCCAATCAACAACAACACCGCAGATCTACAACCAAATTAACAAAAACAGAGATCAACATGCAACTTGTCGAAATAAAAACTCTTAACAGCAGGATCAACGTAGATCAACACGAAATAACACAAATATATCGAAAACTACGAAATGCATAGATAATCAGTAACATCAACAGCCAAATCGACTTCCAAAAGTGAAGTTCGAACGAAATAGAGTGCAAAAAAAACCGAAAGTAAGTAGATTGTATCTTCGCCCTCACGTGGACGGTGTTACGACGGAATTTATCTGAAGATTTGACCCCTTGAAACCTAAACTACCCCAGAACTCCCATTTCCCAAGTGTGTGTGTTGTGTGTGAGCTAAGAGTGAAAAAGTGATATAGCTTGTGTGTTGCATGCTCCTCTATTTATAGGCGTTGAAGTGGGCCCAACGAGGTATAGATAGACTTTGTTGCCCTCAGCTATTGACTTCCTTCTTCTAGCCTTCTTTTCCTTAAGTTCTGCTCACTTTTCCTTCATTCCTTCGCTAGACCATTTCCTCCAGCATCTCCTGGATCTAGCGATTCTTTCACACACCTGACTTAGAAACTGTGTTAGACCCAGCAAAATGTAGTGCTTTTCAGTCACTATATAACCGATGCATGAAATTAGCCTTATCAGTAACATTTGCGTCACTTAATCCAAACATAAGTAGTTTAACAAGTTCATTATTAAAATAACAGTAAAACAAAAAACATAATACAACAAAAAACTATACAACCAACTGGGGTCGCATGATTCTTCCTCCGACGAATCAGAATCAAAATCAAAGAGAGAGCTGCCAACCGGAGATTGTAACTCAATCAAATATTGTTCCCTGAGACTCTTGATTAATCTCGATAGAAGGGTGTCTTGTCGCTGCTTCATGTGTAAAATCAGTCGTCGGATAAAGCTTGCTCGAGGCATCCATTAACGTGCTGGTAAAACATCTCTCTGCGTTTGGGTGCTTGACTGTTCCATTGAAGCAAATCAAAGTACTATAAATTATGGAGATGAAATACAATTCTTGGTTCTGGCGATGGAGACGAAAAATCAATATATACAAATCCTTGCAAAAATTAATGTGGCTTGAATTATGGAAGATGGAATTTATGCCAAATTTGGAATTACAAAATAATACCTCAAACATGATTTTTGAATTATTTTAATATGAAAATGTAGTAGATGATATTATTTGCTTGAATTATTAGGTCCATAAGATTAAAGAAATGAGTGGACAAAATTCAATCTTTAATTCAATCTTTAAAATTTGTTCTGACATTCAATATAAATTTGTGTTTTATTGTATAACTTGTAACTTACATCGTTGAAACTTGAATGTTTCATTTTAAATAACACTATTATATTTCAAGTTGATTATTTGATGCATCAATATAAAATACCTTCTAGCTTTCACAATAATGTGATTGTTTTGTGTTCCAAGGGGTAATGAGTAATGACCATGTAAATATATTAGTACACAAATGATTAACCAATGTTCTGGGCCAAAAAAAATTATCCCTTAGTTACCCCAATACAAAACTATTAATGGGCAAAATTAGTCTACAAATTAAAACGGCCTCCTTATTCGGCCGCTTCTGGTTCTAATTGGACAGTTGACCGATTAACCGGTTTCAATTTTTCATAAATCCTAGAATCGGAACCAGCCGATTAAGAATCGGTCGGTTCTGGTTCGGAACCGAAACCGATGTATAATTTCAATCTAAATTTATTTTATAATTTTAAATAATTCAATATAATAAAATAATAATTAAACATTTGAAAATATAACAAAATAATACCTAAAAATTCAAATAAATACAAAAAAAAAATGCAAACCAACAATACAATAATATTCATAAATGTCATGGGTAAGAGGAAGCTAAGTGTAGTACAACTAATTTATGATGGCAATTCTTTTATAAAATAAGGAGTTCTAAAATTTAGTATTTTTTTAAAAAAGAAATTTTAAAATTGAATTTCATTTCCTTTTTCTTTTGCTAAATAAATATTCAATAGAATTTCAAATATTAATTGATCTTGTTGTGGCTTTTTCGTTTAATACGGAACAATTAATAAATCATTGACAAACAAGTTAAAACCGTATATTACATAAATTTGTTATAAAGTTAAATTTCTTTCATATGAAATGATATTGATTTATATAGTTCTTTTGGAAAAAATTAAAAAAAATAAACTTATAATGTTCTACTCATAGTAGTTAGTTCATAAAAAATGGATTGAGGAAATAATTATTGATTCAAAGCATCACGGTTTAAATATTTTAAATACTTCAGAAAAACAGAGCTTGCTAATTTAACTTTGTTTAAAATCTTAAAATCGCTCAATGTTTCAAATTATTTTATTTCAATTCAATATTAATTCAATTGAGTTAGATTTATTAGCATATTAAATTATAATAAAAAATAAATTCTCGGTTAGGCACAAGAACCGACTGGTTCTAATCGGTACCGATTTGATACAAAAAGTTGGAACCAGTACCTAAACCGGAACGGGTTTCCGGTTTCCGGTTCCTCAATTAACCGGCCGATTCCGGTTAATCGAGAACCAGAGAACCGTTTTAGCACCCCTAAAATTAGGGGTGGGTAAACGGTTTTCGGTTAATCGGTTAATCGGAACCGAACCGGAACCGGTCGGTTATCGGTTCGGTACCGGTTATACGTTTTTGCTCTAAGTCGGTTATCAGTTATATAACCGATAACCGAATTAAATTAAATTTTAATTTCCATTATATTTTTATTTAATACTAGAATAAATTATAATTTACTTTCAAACTTTGTCACAGTGGAAGAAATTGTAATTTATATCTAAATTTTGTCAAAGTCTTGTATTGCAATGTCAAAAAAGTTCATTTTAATGTGTGTCACTATCAATTATAGTATTATACTTATAAATTTATATCTCAAAGTCAATAAAGTGCTTAAGCATTACTATGTTAAATATAGAATAACCCTTCAATTATTATTGGAGAAAGGTTTTTAAATTATAGATCATGTAAAGTTTAAGTCTTTTAAAGTGCCTAAACAATTTATGTATTACTTGTAAATATGAGTATTATTATTATAATAATAATAATAATAATAATAATAATAATAATAATAATAATAATAATAATAATAATAATAATAGTAGATGAAAAGTTAAAAGTTAAAACTATAAATAATTTTAATTTCAATTATATTTTTAATTAATAATAAAAGAAATAATAATTTACTTTTAAACTTTGTCACAATAGAAGAATCTGTAATTTACTTCCAGATTTTGTCAAAGTCTCATATTGCAAATATGCAATGTCCAAAAAGTCTATTTTAATTTGTGTACTATCAGTTACTTATACTTATAATATTTTAAATTCAATAAAGTTTCTAAATATATTTTTAACAATAAGATATTAAGATCTCTCAAAGTTAACGAGTACTTAAGCAATACTACTATTTTAAAAATAAGATAACCTTTCACTTATTATTAGAGAAAGGTTTTCAAATTTTAAATCATTTAAAGTTTAAGTCTATTGAAAAGCCTATTCAATATATGTATTGCTTGTAAATAGGAGTATAATAATAATAATAATAATAATAATAATAATAATAATAATAATAATAATAATAAACAAAAAAAAAGTAGATAACAAGTTAAAAGTTAAAACCATAAACAATTTTAATTTTTATTATATTTTTAATTAATAATAGAAGAAATTGTAATTTACTTTCAAATTTTGTCACAATAGAAGAAATTGTAATTTACTTCCAAATTTTATCACAATAGAAGAAATTGTAATTTACTTCCAAATTTTATTAAAGTCTCATAAGTCATATTGCAATGTTAAAAAAAGTCAATTTTAAAGTTAATAAAGTGCTTAAAAACTAGTATGTTAAAACTAATACTATAAACCAATTCGGTTAGTTCGGTTATAACCGATAACCGATCGGTTCAAACTGAGTCGGTTAATTAAGTAACCGAATCAAAGATTGGGTCGATTCCGATTAGTTTTTTGATGGAATTTTGGGATCTGTTAACCAACCGAATACCACCCTACCTAAAATTAAACTAACTAATCGAAAAATTTGTGTACTATCGCTTTTGGACAAATTTAGTATAATATGATGCACAAATCTTATGAGAAAATATTCATTGCTCCATTGGTGCATTCTAACATGGTATATGACCGTATAACCAATCAATATTTCTTTAACAAGTGCAAATAGATAAACACCTAAACTATTTTCACCTAATAGGACAACCTTTTTGAGAAAGCCAAAATATGGGTATTTCATATTTTTGAATTTCCTATAACACAATACTTCTCTCCGTCCCATAAGAATATGCACTCTTTCCTTTTTAGTCCATTCTATAAGAATATACATTTTCTAATTTAAAATAAAAAAAAAATTCTCTCTAATAAGGTGAGATTCATTCTCCACTAACAATACTTTAATTACTTTTTCTCTCTACCTCTCTTTTACTTTATTAATTTTACGTTAAAACCTGAGTCGAATCCAAAGTGCATATTCTTTGGGGACGGATGGAGTATATGCTTACACATTAACTAAATATAATCAAATTAATTTTTACTCATCTTCTAATATAATTAGCTTTTATACGTTTATAATTAGGGTTGTAGTACTAAACTAGTTTTAAACGGTAAACGCTTTTTTTATTACTATTATGTATAAAATAATGCAGAGTTTATTACAAAACCTTGTTTGTTGTTCATTGCAGAAAATTCAGATATTTAGAAACAATAACATTGTTTAGCATAATTGAAAAATCAAAATAATTGAAAAATCAAAAAATTATTATAAGGTTGTTATTAGTTTATTATAATGAATTCCAGATTATTTTATAATAATGTTATTCGGATGCTTTAGATTCAACGTGAATATCACCAAAAAAAATTTCTTAATAGTTGTACACTTTCTCAATCTCATAATAAGTACGCCTATCAACAATATTCACTACACATTTATCGACATAAAACAACAAACCCCAACCACGAAACAATTTAAAGAACGAATTAAGGTTGCAAAAATAAATATTAAAATCATCATTCAGAAAGCTAACTTCATGTTAAGAATAGTATTTCAAAAGAATCAGAACAATATCGAAAACTGTAACAAAGTTTTAGAAAATACCATATTGAGTAACAGAAAAAAATTTAACGAGTGAGCAGATAATAAGCTACAAAATGAAATATTTAAGATAAAAAAATATAAGTAGGATCCTTTCTCCAAATCTGTAATTTCTCTCTAAACTATTGTCTTAGATTATACTAGTATAGTACATAATAAAATAAAATAAAATTATGCTTCGCACTGAACTTCATAATTTTAATTTTAATGTTAATTTTAATTTTAATTTTAATTTTAATTTGAATTTAAATTTATTTTCCAGAAGCTGGTAGGAGAAGTGATCACACTAAACCCTCAAATTCAATCCTCTTTCATTCCTCCAACCATTATCCTCTCCTCACCAACTCCCTCTCTATCTCTCCGTCTCCGATGGCCACCGCCGCAATGATAAAAACGCCACCAACCTTCGCGGCCTATCTTTGCAGTACCGCCGCCGGTGGTTCCTCCGTCAAACCTCCTCAGATTTCCTTCACATCCACTAGGCTCTCACTGCCTTTGATACGCTGTCGTATTCACCACTCCAGACAACACAAGAGGACTGGCATCGAATTTCTCAGCCTCTCCGCTCAGAAATTCTCGACCTACGCTGCTAATGGAGAAACCGCGGAGGCCGAAACCGAGACACAAGAGAAAGAGCCGGCTCAAGGATCTGATTCGGAGCCTCAAATTGAGGTAGTTTTTCTATTTGCGTGGATTCGATTTTATCTCTAATTTTGCTTTCTATTTTTAGCTATGGATGAGCTATTTATTTAGTGTGCCATGCCTGTTGTTCAGTTTTGATTCCTTGATGTTTTCTCCGGAGATGATAGGGTTATTGATGCAACTTGTTTTATTTGAAGGAATTTTTTAAAAAAGCTGTATTTTGTAACTGATGCTGTTTCTTGTATGATAATGGTGGAAAAAATTGTATTACTTCCAGGCTAATAATACTCAGATAGTTTAGTAATTAGCTGCATTTATACAAATATATACTAAACTATAATTTGTTTATGTGGTTAATGATGTGTAATCATTTTTTACACAAGTGAGACTTGTTCCCCAGCAAATCCTGTTGATTTTAGGTTTCTGTTTGAAAATCCAAGCTTTTTTTTTGGAATAGCCATTTGATTTGGTAGGAATTTCTAAAATTAGGAAAAGGATTTAAATGTTTCAGCAGCCAGAGAGAATTTGCATATACGGAATGATTTACTAGTTCTATTTTGATGGGCAGGGGGACAATGATGGCACTGCTAATGTTGATGGTTCTAGTGAGACTACTGATGCAGTTGCGGATGAACCAAGTTCTGTGGTAATAGCTTCTTTAAACTTATATAAGGAGGCTCTAGCAAATAATGATGATTCAAAAGTTACCGAAGTAGAATCTTTCTTAAGATCCATTGAAGAAGAAAAAGTGGATCTTGAGAGAAAGGTGGCGACTTTATCTGAAGAACTGCAGTATGAGAAGGATCGAGTTCTTAGAATTAGTGCCGACTTTGACAATTTCCGTAAGCGGACGGAGAGAGACCGGCTTTCACAGGTGTCAAATGCACGAGGAGAAGTTTTAGAGAATTTGTTACCTGTACTGGATAATTTTGAGCGGGCTAAAGCTCAGATCAAAGTGGAAACTGAAGGAGAAGAAAAGATCACCAACAGTTACCAGAGCATATACAAGCAGTTTGTGGAGATTCTGGTATCCCTGGGTGTTGTTCCTGTGGAGACTGTTGGGAAACAATTTGATCCGATGGTGAGTTCCTACTATTTATTTCGGTATTTCTAAATCAGGAAGTAATTCTAATTGGTGCATGGACAGCCTTGTTATGCTAATATTGCAATGACAACAAGTTGTGTAGATGTTGCCCCTTTAGAATACCGAGGGGCTTTTTTTAACCACAGAGTCCTTTCAACATCCTTGTATTTACAATCATTCTCTGGCCATTGGCTCGATGCAGGCAAGCTCCCGAGTTGGCTCAGAATTCAGTCGAGTTATAACTGAACTCTTTGAAAAGCTGTATAAAGTTGGTTCAGGTTTTATGAAGAACCGGATACGCTTTTAGGTTAAACAAAGTATCAATCGAGTCGAGCCAACTCGGTGAGTTAGTTGACCAGAGATGGTATGGCATCTTATATATTGCAATATATTTTCCTCTGGCCCTCTTGTAGGTTAGGAGAGGTGTTTCGGTGGTCTCTCCCTGGCGCCCCGTTTTATGATGACGCTTCAACTTTTAAATATCCTTTCTATATTGTGGAATTTTTCCTTGAAGATAACTCACTTAATCCACATCGTGTGAATCAGGCAGTGAAATCGAGCTGCAATTGGCATTGTTTTTCTTCTTTTACTTAAATTATGGATTCTCTTCCATATATTTCTGACTTTTATTCTCTTTCCAAAAGCTGCACGAAGCTATAATGCGCGAAGATTCAGCAGAATATGAAGAAGGTGTTGTTATTGAAGAATTCAGGAAGGGGTTTCAACTTGGTGAGAGACTTTTGCGACCCTCAATGGTGAAGGTATCAGCCGGTCCTGGACCTGCAAAAGGCAATACTGAAGAACAATCTGAGGAAAATGCAGGAGAAAGTGAAACCAGTGAAGAGGGCAGCTCCGAAACCACTCCAACTGAGGGATAACTAGCCTGACAGCCAATTTTGTGGTAGAAAAAAAATCTCTCTTGCTAGTTAAATTCAGCTTTGAGTTTATGTGGGTCTATCTATACCGGCTCTAGAGAGAACACCAGTACAATAGATAAGAATGTATTTTTAACTGGGAAATCCGCTCATCGCATTCATTCATTGTGACCTTAGAAACAACAGTTGTGTTTTGTTAGCATTGCAGGATTCTTACTATATATGTTTGGTAAACTTTCTCTGTTTCTCAGGTATTTTCTTTTGGCTTTCTTTCGTTTATTCTTGAATATTAACTGCCTGTTTTCGTCATTTTTGTCTTTTCGGACATCGAACATCAAACAGTTATGGTTTGTGGAGGATACCATACTTCATTGCATAAGCTCTTAGACTAGTTATAGTAATAGTAGTATTTCTGGATCAAAGTTACAATGGATAGATCGTTGATGTTTGCATTTATTTCCCGTTTTATATCTATAGCCTTACTGGCGTGTTAGTCAATTTTTTATTTTTGGCATCCACGTGCTACTAGATATGACAGCATTGTTGCAAGAATAAATTTACCTGCAAAATTGTAGGATCAATTTGCACAAAAACTACAGTACTTTAATTTGACCTCGAGCTTGCCCCCATGCCTTAGCGTCATTATCTTGCCGCTAGCAACTCGAACTTGAGACATTTTTAGAAAGGTTATTGGTCTGTAATGACATGATTTTTTTAATTATTTTTCAAACCTTTTGTTTTAACAAATTTTAATATTTTTATTTTTGGTATCGCTCCCCAGAAATAGAAAATGAATCCATATTTGTCACAAATTAGAGTATTTTTTTAATATTACACAAGCCCATATTCGCAATATATAGCATTAATTAATTTATTGGAGGGGATAATATTATGGAGACTGCATGAAATTAGAGGAGAAGAAGAATTTAATCAGCGCCGTTCATCCATTTTATACAGTTAAATAGAATCAATCGAGTTTTGGTTTTCCAAAAACTTCTTCTTTCCCAAAACCTTATAGAAATTCCTTTGGTTTATATGTGCATGCATGCCACTGTTTCGCGTTATTCATATCTGTTATTATTCCTATTACATAAAGGATTAAGTGTGATTTTAATTACAATTTGTAATAATCATATTGGATATGTGCCCTATTCAGCCATTCAATCATTTGCCATCCTGATCCTGATTCATCTATTCCTTGATCGTTTAGAAACACTATTTATTTAAAGCCTGCGTGATGTGTGTGAGCTCGGAAGTTGTGTTGTGACCGAGAATTATATGAACAATGGAAGATAATAATACTCAAGAAGCACTAACAAAGGCAGTAGAGCCTGGAACAAATGTGATCAATGAGGAGAGTTTACAGAGGAAGATTTTAGTGGAAAACAAGAAAATGTGGGTGGTGGCCGGCCCGGCCATCTTCACCCGATTCTCCACGTTTGGGATAAATGTCATTAGCCAAGCTTTTGTAGGCCACATCGGTTCCACTGAGCTTGCTGCCTATGCTCTCGTTCTAACCCTCCTTACTCGATTTGCCAATGGATTGCTGGTAATTTCATACCCTCTCGTATCTAACATGGATCATCGATTTGGTCTAGCTTATTATTCAATAAAAATTTGCAGCTTGGAGCAGCCAGTGGATTGGAAACTCTATGTGGGCAAGCCTACGGTGCAAGGCAGTATCATATGCTTGGGATCCATCTTCAAAGATCATGGATTGTTTTGATTATTATGTCAACTTCACTTGTCCCAATCTACGTATTTGCAACCCCTCTCTTAAGAGCTCTAGGACAGAACGAAGCGATTGCTGAAGAGGCTGGGAAAATCGCCATCTGGTGCATTCCAGTGATGTACTCCTTCGTCGTCTCATTTACCTGCCAAATGTACTTGCAAGCACAGAGCAAGAACATGATCATAACATACCTTGCAGTGTGCTCACTCTCGATCCATCTCTTTCTCTCGTGGCTTCTAACTGCCAAGTTCCATTTTGGTGTCACCGGTGCAATGGTGTCCACTGTCTTAGCCTACTGGATTCCAAATATCGGCCAGTTGATCTTTGTCACGTCAGGAGGATGCCCTGAGACGTGGACAGGCTTTTCAACCTCGGCTTTCAGTGATCTTTGGCCTGTAGTCAAGCTTTCCGTGTCATCAGGCGCTATGCTTTGGTAAGAACTAGTAACTCGCTGCGTTTATTTTAGTTGATAAATAGTCCAAACTTTTTTGGTGGGATTTGATCATTTTGTTTGATTTTTGCATGGTGGGAGCCTCGAGCTCTGGTACAACGCGATACTGATACTTTTGACGGGAAATTTGGAGAATGCTATGGTTGAAGTTGATGCTCTTGCAATCTGGTATGATTCAATCTGAGTTGTTTTTAAGGTTGGATGTAATTGATAAACATTGCTACATTCATTTTCTTGCAGTCTCAACATCATTGGCTGGGAAATGATGATATCTCTTGGATTCTTGGCTGCAGCAAGGTAGATAAAGCCAACTGCTATAATCCTTTATCCATATTGATTCCATCATCTTTCTTTCCCAGCGTGCGCGTTTCAAACGAGCTTGGGAAGGGCGATTCCAGAGCTGCAAAGTTCTCCATTGTCAACATAGTGGTGATCTCACTAGCCATAGGGCTGGTGCTGTTTGCACTCTTTCTAGTCTTTCGCAAGCGCCTGGCTTATGTATTCACGGAGGATCGTGCTGTGGTTGCTGAGGTCGCTCGCTCGCCTCTGCTGGCATTCTCCATCCTCATGAACAGTGTGCAGCCAGTTCTTTCTGGTGAGTCCTGGTTCTTTCTCGTCTTACTCGCACCATTCGCGAGACAATGCAAGCACATCGTTGAAGAATGCCACAAACTTTGTCTGGTGATCGTAAACAGGAGTGGCGATTGGGGCCGGTTGGCAGAGTGTGGTTGTTTATGTTAATATTGGATGCTACTATTTGATAGGAATTCCTATTGGAGTTTTGCTTGGTTATGCAATGAAATTACATGTTGAGGTCAGTTTATGTTATGCTATGAAACTTTTTGGAGTTTCTGGGTTTTTATTTAAAATGATGCTAAAAAGTTCAGGGCATGACTTAATCTTAAAATGTATATGGTTAGGGTGTGTGGATTGGAATGTTGATAGGCACTTTGATTCAGACTATAATGCTAATGATCATAACTAAGAGAACTGATTGGGATAAACAGGTAAAAAAAACCCTCCCTCTTAGTTCCTCAATGAATTTGATTCAATTAATCTCATCTTGGACCTCTTAGGTCTCAATTGCCCGACGACGGCTTAACCGATGGATGGTCAACGATACGACCTAATGGTCGGTCAGCAGAGTCCGTATGACCAGCAGGATTCTCATCTTCGTCATCGTACATAAGAAACCAAGCATGCCAAAATGTTACATCCCCTTTTGTAGTTGTATAAGTTGAGAGAATGTTCACCTCATTCTAGTTTGGTGTGTTTTCTTATATAAATAGAGCCCATTTTTCATAAAACTTGTTAGTATTTGGTTTCTGTTCATTTCAACTGCCCAATAAGCAACTCAGCAACAGAAATTGTCTCGCTTGTAGATTAAGGTAAGTTATATACATCTCTTTTTCAGATTCCTTTTTATGAATATATTTTATTGAGTTTTTGTAACTACTAAACAAAAGAAACTGCCTCAAGGTATAGAAGAAGTGTTACTTTCACCCTTTGGATTTTATTTATGAAAAAACAATTAGTATTCCGTTACACTTCACAATACTTTCTATATTGTCTGTATGTGGTCCATATTGCATTTATTTGCGTCATATTCATATTTAATTTATTTTTGTCATATTCGTGGTCCCATATGTTCGACTTATTCATATTGTTTGCCAATTGCTCAATGCATATAAGACGCTAATTTTTTATGCAAAATTGATAAAATACAAGGGAGACCGTAAGAAAAGTGATTGAGATATTATTAGTGAAAAATTAGCCTCATCTTATAAATGTGAAAAACACTTGCTAAAAATAAAAGATGACTAATTTTATGCAACACTCCAAAAATAGGAAAGGAAGACAATTTTTATAGAACGGGGTAGGTAAATTAAGTTATACTCGTCACTTGTCTAATCCATAGAAGTTAGTCACCGAGATTCGAGATTAACTTTAAAATCTAAAGTTAAATAAACAAAATTTTAATTGCTCTAAAACCAATTAGACGAGTAAAAATTACATAGTTCTTCCATACCATAGTGGCACAGCAATATGGTGTGTCTCACCAATAAATTTTGGACAAATGAAAATAATTATGCTCAACATGCCACATCAATTGTAGACGTACAACATATAAACTGACGGAACAAGAGACGTCCATTTACTAATTTTATGGAAAGTCTCCTAATATTATTAAATACTATAAAAATTGCCATATACAATTATTGGCGTCCATATACTACTACAATATTTATATTATATGTGCATTGATCTCATAATATAATAATATTATACATATGAAAAAGAATATTCATATTGAAGTGCCATATACAACATTTCTCTATCATTTATACTTTTATTTGAAATAATATAAGAATATTTCATTTTTGATTTTTGATTTTCATTGTTTTAAGATCTTGAATTTTTATAAGCTAATAAAAAGATAATAAAAATACAGATTATAATTTATTATGCTAACAAAATATAAGTTATAGTCATTTATTTGCTTAAAAATTTCAAATATGCTTATAAGTTTTACCCAAAAATATTTAAATAGTACTGTCACCAAAGAGTTTAATATGATTTGTTTTCCTTGACATGAAAAGTGACGCAATATGAATATTTTTTATATGTATAATCATTTTTATGCGTATATATAATATTATAGTATTAGAGAATTATATGTATTTATTATATTGTAGTAGTATATAGAACGCCAATAATTACATATGGAAATTTCCATACGTTTAATACTATTAGAGACTTTCCGTAAAATAAGCCCGTTGACGCCTTTTGTTGTCCGTTATTTATAAAATATAATATGTGTATAATTGAGATGACACGTGAGTAATATTTATATCCATTTGTCCAAAATTAATTAGCGTAACACACCACGTCACTATGCCATCATGGTATAGAAGGACTATGGAATTTTTACTCCACTATTCAGATGCCTTTATATCATACTATCTCCGTCCCCTAAAATTTGCTACACTTTGATCTGACACGGGTTTTAAGAAATGTAATAAAAAGTGAGTTGAAAAAATTGGTGGGATGTGGGTCCTACTTTTAAAGTATTAGTTTTATAATAAAATGTGAGTAGGAATGAGTTAGTGGAATATAGGATTCACTACCAAAAATGATAAAAGTGAAGTGTATCAAATTTTTAGGGACGGACCGAAATGGTAAACTGTATCAAATTTTCCGGACAGAAATATACTTTCTTATGTTTTTTTACTACAAAACAAATGAAACTAGTTTAGCGCACACGGTTTAAGTAGAATAGTTACTTTCTCCCTTTCGACTTTTATAAATGAATACACATAGTGGAGTATATTCCATTAAACTTTATATTCGTCTGAATACGGCCATACTGTATTTATTTGCGTCATGTTCATATTTAATTTATTTGTCATATTGTTCTTTACTATTGTTTGTCAATTGCACACTATTTATATTTACTTGGCCAGTTGCACAACATTCATATACTATAATTTTGTATGGAGAGTGAAGATGATAAAGCGAGAAAAAATAAAGCATAGATAAAAGTATTTTTACTTTTAGTAATGTTTTATTTTGGTGGGGACAAATAAAAAGGACAGTGAGTTGAAAGTGAATTGATGGTATGGATCATTTCCATTATTTCCATTGAAAATGACTCACTTTCCTTTTTAGTTTGTCTCAATCAAGATGATTTATTACTAAAAGCGTCCTATAAAAAATGACTCACTTTTTTTAGATTGTCTTAACCAAAATGATTTATTATAAAAAAAAAAAAAAAAAAAACTTTTATCTCTAAATGCTCCATTTCATTTTTACTGCATTTGATAAGTGGACCCTATATTCCACGAACTTATTCTACTCACATTTTATTATAAAACACACACATACTACCTCCGTCCACCATTAGGAGTCCCGTTGACTTTCTGCACTCGTTTTATAAAAATGATAATAAATAGTAATATAGAGATTTCTTCACTTTAACTATTTATTATCATTTTTATAAAACAGAGTACAAAAAAATCAAAGGGACTCATAATGTGAGACGAAGGTAGTAAAAGTAAGTCTCATATTCCACTAACTTTTTCAACCAACTTTACTTTATAAAGTCAAATAATTTTTTAAGACTCGTGCCGATCAGATATCAGACATTTAATCATGGACGTGGGAGTAGCTTTTTTGTTAATAAAATAGAGTAACTAAAAATAATCGCAAAGAGTATTCACTATGGGAGCCGATTTGAGCCTATGATCGGCTCCTCCATCGGCCCCTCATTGTGGAAGAGGGTCGATCATTGGCCTTTCCACCATCACCCCAAAGAGCCGTTGTATCGGCTTTGGCCGATCCCATAGGGCCTTTGATCAGCCCTCTATGGTGGAGATAGGCTGATCATCGGCCCTATCATCGAATTTTTATTTTTTTAAAATTTATTTTCCTCAATACTTCATTATTCACATTCATACATCTTCTATGTTTTTATCTGTGTTTCTTTTTGTTGATTATTTTTCTGTATTTTTTTTAATGTAGGTTCTTTCTAAAGCATGTTTTCTGTAATTTATTTGTCTTGAATTCATTCTTATTTTACCATTTTATCGCATTTTAGTTGAGTGAAACGATTAAAATTGAAATATACAAATATTGATAATGTGTAAACAAAATGGAAATAATAATAAAAATATGTGGAAATAATAATAAAAAAAAAAACCCTGGAAAGGGCCTTCCATAGTGAATGCTCTAACGGCTAATCATAGTCCTCTCTCTACGTCAGATAAGAGTGATGCTAAATGGTCATAATGTGGCCAGCCACACTTAAAAAATTAATAAAATATGGTGTAGTTATTGCTAATTCATCAAAATCAGTTTACCTCAAAAACATCAAATATATTAGGACTATTGTACCCTTTTACATGAAATACAACATTTGTGTCGTTGTGATGTTTAAATATTTTGTATAACTTTTAAATTATTATGCAGTAGTTTATCTACATCAGTTTCATTTCCTTTTTATAGATTGATTCCATGTTAATTTACAAATATGATATGATATATTGTTCAATAAATATTACTTAATTTTTTATCATTGAACCATAACATAATTTACTAATATGTAATAATAAGCATTATCTTGAAATCTATTAATCATATACTAATGCATTTATTCCATTTTTTATTATTTGAATGATTATAAATTCAAACTTATCTTAAATTCAATTGAATGTTCAATTGCTCTTCGACTCAATTTATTAATTAAAAATTTTAAATTGATTTTTATATTTAATGAAATAATTTAGTATTTTAGTCGTTCTTAGATTCATTATATCTTCATTTAGTTGAATAATTAAAATTTCAATTGATACTATATTCAATTTGAATTACTGAAATCTTTATCAATTGAATTTAGTACAATAATCACTATATTTGCAATTGCATTTATTTAAAATTACAATTACAACAACTTCATGATAAAAAGTAATACACTTTGCATATAGGCAAAGTAACAACTACTATCACCCATGTATGCCCAAGATGAGAGGTAATTCAAAATACAGAAAGAAGTCTCTTCAAATAAAATTCCATGTTGATATTATGCTTTTTACAATATTTTGAACAAATAATGGTGTGGTAACTAAATAGTTTATCAATTTAATTTAATTTTGAATTTTTTTGTAAGATTATAATTTTTATTTGTAATAATATAATTAAAAAATAGAAGAAAACATTAAAAGATACTATAAGTATTCATTTTGATAGAAATAATTTTTTTTAATTAATTTGATACAAGTAATATAGTTTAGTAATCATTTATAAAATTAATCTTAATTATCATAGTTTTAGAAGTAATTCCATCATCGATCATAGCTAGCTCATTTTGAATGTAGGTGATTAATTTATACTATCATCATTACTATTTTTAACATCTTACTACGTACAAAGTAAAATAATAAGTAAAAATATTAAACTAAAATAACGGTAATGGTAATGGAATAACGGTATCATGGGGTAGCACATATTATAATCTATATTAACAATAATAATATTAATTACTATTATTATTAGATTATATCACAAGTTGGAATTGGAAAGTATATTAATATATGAAAGGAGACCGGGTATGGTCGGTAAACACGCTGTGCGCACAAAAAGAATATAACAGGTTCTCTTGGTCCAGCAAATCCACTAGATCACGCGGTCTAGGAACTCGTTGGTCGTCGGAAAATCCTGGTCGTCGGACACACAGAGCACTCTTTCAAAAACCCTCAACCACTTTACTAAACCTAGCATAGGGAAGTAGGGATCGATCCCACAGAGATGGATGCGTAATAATCATGTTCAAGGATTTGGACTTATTTTTGGGGTTGGCTGCTGTCACGCATTTTTCTTGGGTTGAGGAAAATAAACTTAACTTGGGAATTTAAACTGCTACGCTAACAGCTAGACCTAGGCGAAACAGCAAAAGCATGCACGAAAATTAACCGAACAATCACTAGATCTAAGAAACTACTCTAATTACCTAGACCTGGGAAACAAACTGACTGTGGGGATCATGACTGAAAAAGCAGAGTACGGACGAAAAACTGGCAAAACAACTAACTCTGGTACTAACTAACAGCGACACCATCTTGTTCAACCAATTTGCGTAAAAACTCAGAAGAAAAACAACATGAACGAAATCAGAATAGAGCAAACTGAATCTAAACCATTTTAAAGAGTAATAACAAAGAACTAAACAGATCTACAGATGCTAGACGAAGCAAAACAGAAAGCAAGCGAAAAACTCAAAATCCATGCACAACTCAACCTCCTCACTTCGGATCCAACCTCAGACGCTAAATCCACTCCGGATCCAAGCATCCGACACAAACTCCAACCAAAAGAAACATTTCATAACTCCAGATTTAAACAACAACCTCCAATCAATCAACAAACCACAGATCTATCACCAAATTCTCAGATCAAGTACCACAGTAGCAAAAACAGAGATCGACATATAACTTGTCAAAATAAACTCTCAACAGCAGGATCTACGTAAATCAACTTAAAAAATCACAGATAAACGCAAACTAACAGAAGTGAATAGATAATCAGTAGCATCAACAACCGCATCGACTCCCAAAAGTGAAGTTCGACCGTAAAAGTGCAAAACAAACTGAAAATTAAAGAGATTGTATCTTCGCCCTCACGCGGACGGTGTTGCGACTGAAATTTCTGAAGAAAAAAAACTCTTCGGAACCGAAACTACCCCAGATCTCTCATTCCCAAGTGTGTGTTGTGTGTGTGAGCTAAGAGTGAGCGGAAAAAAGTGATAATTTGTGTGTTGCATGCTCTTCTATTTATAGGCGTTGGAGTGGGGCCCAGCGAGGTATAGATAGACTTTGTTGCCTTCAGCTACTGACTCCCTTCTTCACGCCTTCTTTTTCCTTGGATTCTGCTCATTTTTACTTCATTCTTTCGCTAGATTGTTTCCTTTAGCACCTCCTTGATCTAGCGATTCTGTCACACATCTGGCTTATAAACCGTGTTAGACCCAGCAAAATGTAACGTTTTTCACCATATAACCGATGCATGAAATTAGCCTTATCAATATATAAACTATTATGATATGATTACGTATTTTCAAAATATAATAGTAGTATATTATAGGCTCATAGATTAATATACTAATGCTGGGAAGGATTTTGATATTTGTAAGAGAGTGGGAGATGGTAGAGACTTACAGGGAATTGGAAATTTTATGTTTTTAAAAAATATTGTTTATTTAAAATTTAATGAATTTTTAAAATAAAATTAAGCTAGAACCTAACATAGTGTGTTTAAATTAAAGAGAAAAAGATAATTATGTAAACACAACTACTATATACCATAGTATATAAAACAATAATTAGTATATTGATTTATGAAGTTGTATTTTATGCACACTATGCTTATAGTATAATCGATACTTTTAAAATATAACATGATAAAAATATTATAGGCTATATGGTCGTGTCACAACTTATAAGCTATTATTGATTTCAATTTTAGTGTGGTATAATAGATAAATATTTTTAAAAAAAAATTAAACTTAATCTTAAAATAAAAAATAGTTTAAAAATAAATCACTGAAAATAGAAAATTAAAAAATGAATGACTCTAAAAAAGAAACGTAAGAACCAGATTAGAGAAATGAAATCAATAAAAACAACTACAATTAAATACAAAGGGTAATAGTATAAAGTTATAAGAGCATTAAATGAGGTGTTTGAATCATTAATAGCTATAATATAAAAAATTTACTAGAATGTCATTTTATGGCTAGGCATAATGTGGCCACATAGCATTACCCGTCGTATAAATCCCGTCGCAATCCCTAGAATTGGCAATCAGTATTTTTGAGTTGAACATGTTGGAAGAGTAGGTTGCCATTTCTGTATTTTAAAGTAGAAATGTAACGCCGTTTTCAACTGTCGTTATTTGATTTCAACTCGATTACTACTTCGTCAGCCTCCAACGGTCCAACCACAAGTTGCAAATTATTGCAGCAATAGTTTTAATGCATTAATAAAAGCGCAACAAAATTTCCATTGCATTAAAGTTTAAGAATATTATGTGTTTTGATAAAAAAAAAAGTATTACTACCTTATAATTATTTATATCACTCTGACTAACAAAACACTACATTGTCAGATGCACGAATTTTCAATTTCCTTCAAATAATAATGAGTACTTTTATAAAGCTTATTGAATAACTTTTACTTTTACGGACCCAAATACAGCCTCACTAAGTATTTACCCAATAATTATTTTGTCGGTATACAAAATAAATTACTCACGGATTTGGTAATGTGAATCTCCTAGATTGAAACTCGTTAATTTGCTCCGAACTTATTCTTGTAGATAAACCCAATAAATAAACTAGATAAATGAAGAAATGGAACAAGAAAAAAAGGATAAAAGGATAGATGATGGATTAGTGTTATGATTTAGGTGAAGAATGAGAAAGAAATCCCATAGGCACTTTCACACAAACACCTAATGGCTCCACAAACTAGCAACACAAGAACTAGCAAGCATACCTTTACAATCAACCTTAACCCGACAAAAGATCGAATACAATCCGAAGGAATTTGATAAGTCTTCAAAAAATGAAGAAGGTGAGCTCTCAAATATGGAGAAATTGTCTCTTACAAATATTCAAAAGCTGATGACAAAAATCCTAGACATGGGTATTTATACTAGAGGTTAAAAGTGCAAAACAAAAGAGGAAAAATGAGCAAAATTCGAAAATCGCACAAAACGCCCGGGTCGGGCGTTTTTCTTCTCCAGGCCGGGCAAAGTCTCTGTGGTCGGGCGTTTTGCTTGTTGGACTGCGCGCCTTTTGTAAAACGACCATAACTTCCTCGTCCGGGCTCCGATTGAGGCGTGTAAGGTACTCACGCGAAGCTATTTTGACGATGAAGACAATGGTGGTCTTAGAAGAGAATTTGGACACCATCTTAATAGGCAAATTCTGATTTGAGTCAGACCTCCGCATCCGGCTTGGCTCCTTGCCATATCTCCACCTTCTTTTCGGACCCCAATCAACCCATGGCCCTCGATGTCGTTGCATCCTATGATTGTGAATATCCGGATTCACATCATTTGGGCTAATCAAACAAACCACACTACTACACACAAAACCTTACGCATATATCGTCACGAGACTCACGACTCTTTAATATGACAAAAACCTTATTAATACCCCTTTCTTCCAAGATAATTGGAATATTACTTTTGGACATAAAATTTATAAGAAATTGATGCGTTAAAGGTTAAAGTGGAAGAATAAAATAAGAGAGATAAAAAGAAAATAAAATACGAGAGAGGTTAAAATATTTGTAAAAAAGGAAATGACTCAACTATTTTGAGAAAAAAAAAATACTACTACAACTCAACTAATATGTGATATTAAAATAAGAAATAGTATGACTCAATTGCTTTAGAACAAAGTATATTACCATTATGCCATGTTTGGTAAGGGTGATAACTCATCTAGGGATGAAAATCCATGAACAACATCTAGGGATGAAATTCCATGAACAACAAAAATGACATTTTTGTTCATGGATTTTCATCCCTAAATGAATAATCACCCCCACCAAACATGTTAAGCGTCATACAATATCAATTAACGTACCTGAGGAAAAGTAGCAAGAACAAATTGTAAATATAGCTATAAATATGAATTAAGTAGTACGGTATTAATTTTGTCATTAAAATGCACTGAGGAAAAGTAGTAAGAACAAATTGTAAATTTAGCTATAAATATGAATTAAGCAGTACAGTATTAATTTTGTTGTAAACTAAATGATACATTTATTTTCTGGTAAAAGAATAATAGTGATTGAAAGAAAACTGATCACAGTATTATTATTGAAAAATTGGACTCATCTTGAAAAATGCAAAATTGGACTAAAAGAATAAGAGAGATTGAAAAATTGGACTCATCTTGTAAATGCGAAAAAATTTGCCAAATTATAAAAGGTGACTAATTTTATGCAACACTCCAAAATAGAAAAGAAAGACAATAGTCTAGAAATAATTAAAATAAACAAAATTTTCGTTGCTCAGATAATAACCAATTAGATGTCTAGAGAGAGAACCCTAAAAGTCAAACCAAACCTCCTAATTAGATTTATATGAACATCCAAAGTCACTATCAAATTGACCATGCATTACTTTATAATAAAAAACTAGTACTGTTAATAGGGAAGGGACAGCCAAGGCAAGGCATGGATCTCGTTTGGGCACGCCTCTACCAAATACTCCCTCCGTCCCATAAAGATTGTTCCATTTTAACCGAATACGGATTTTAAAAAATGTAATGGAAAGTGAATTGAAACAGTTAGTAGAATATGAGTCCTATTTTTATATATTAGTTTTTAGGGGTAACTGCTTTTAAAGTCACCAACTTTTCATGAATTCCAGTTTTTTCCACGAACTTTAAAAAGTTTGTTATCTTACTATCGTTATCTTCGTCTTTGAAATAGCTTCGCGTGGGTACCTTGTACGCCTCAATCGGAACTCGGATGAAGAAGTTATGGTCATTATAATAGTACAAGGTCGCAACCTTCATCAAATGACGATAACTTCTTCATCAGAGTTCCGATTGAGGCGTACAAGGTACCCACGCGAAGCTATTTCAAAGATGAAGATAACGATAGTAAGATAAAAGAATTTGGACATTGTCTTAATAGGCAACGAACAGTTTGAATCAGACCGGAAAACCTGACATGGGAAAATGACAACTGACAATAAAGTTCGTGACATTACATGAACTTTTTAAAGTTCGTGGGAAAAACTGGAATTTATGGAAAGTTGGTGACTTTAAAAGCAGTTACCCCTTAGTTTTATAATAAAATGTGAGTAGGAATGAGGTAGTGGAATATGAGGTCCACTACCAAAATTGGTAAAAAGTTAAATGAGACAAACTTTGTGGGATGGACGGAAATGGAAAAATGGGACAATCTTTGTGGGACGGAGGGAGTAAGTATTTATGATTTTTTTAACTTCTATTTAAAAAAAGCTAACTTCTATTATAATTAAATAAATAAAAATAATATTGACGGATATAAATCATATATCTATCTCCAATTCTCCATCAGGTAATTACCGTCGCCATCTCTAGAATCGGTTAACATTTTTGGGGTCGTTGGAGTTACTCAAGTAGGTATGGTTGGCTGCCATTTTTCTATTTTGAAATTGTAGGAAATTAATGTCGTTTTTAAATTTCGTTATTTTTATTTAATTCGTCTACTGCCTTGCAACAACTTCGTCAGTCTCCAACCACAAGTTGCATATTGCAGTAATAAAAGTGCAACAAAATCTAGATCGCATAAAAGTTTAAGAATTAAAATAAAAAAGTAAGTACTCTTCGATCTCATATTAGATTTATATTAATCTGACTAACAAATCAACACATTTTCAGATGCACGAAATTTCGTTCCCTTCACATACTAAGTAGAAGTAGTAATGGGCGGACGCAGAAATAAATATCAATAGGGACTATAATTTATAAAATTTTATTTTCAAAGTATTTTTTAGGTGATTTAGATTATTTATAGAGGCTTTTACACATAATTTACATTAAATTTGAATAAATTTTAACAAAATTTAATAGAAAAAAGTTGAAAAAATAATTTTAATGAGGGCTTAAGCCCCTCCCTACTACTACTACTTGGGTCCGCCCATCACTAGTACTTAGAGTGTCTCCGGCGGCGCCCCTCCCACTCGCCCTTCCCATGCCACGTCAGCACTAGCCCCTCCCATTCCACTGCTACATCACTAGCCCTTCCCACTGCACTAGCCCTTCCCACTCGCCCCTCTCACTAGCCCTTCCCACAATTAAATTAATTCACAATTAAATAAAATTTACGGACTTAAAATTCGACACAAATACGAACGGGAAATACAAATATTTCAATAAAAAAAAACATACATCATTCGAAAAAAAAAATTACATAGTAGATAGACAAAAAAAACAATCACATCAGTGTCCACCCCTCCGCGTCCAAACCTCTTCGATGATATGCTTCTGAAGTCGAATATGGGCATTTTATAGAGTTTAAAAAATAAAAAAAATAAAAAAAAAATGTTGGACGTCCGAGTGGGACGGACGACCTTCGCCACAGTGGCGCCCGTCCCACTCGCCCGTCGACGGGAGGGGCGAGGCCATCGCAGGGGCACTCGGGACGGACGTGGGCGCCCTTCCCGCCCACTATGGCGCCCGTCAGGTCGCCCGTCCCCGACGGTCGAACGGAAAGGGCACCGTTGGAGACACCGTTACTACTACTTTTGTTTAAAAAGGTTTTGAATAACTTTTACTTTTCCATATAAAAATATCTTCGCATGTAATGATGCTGTCAGGCCAAGATTAAATCAATTGGGTTCACCAAAAGAAAACCAATAATATACGGAATCCTAAATCCTACGGAGCCTTAATTAAATATCGTCACGACTCTTTAATTTGCTATAAATGTTTTTCTACTATACAAAAACATAGGAATGAATACCTTACCATTAGTATCATATCAAATTAATATAAATTAACTCTTCTCGATTTCAATTAAGTTGAGTCAAAACTTTTGAACAGATTAAGAAATTATACTGAAAAGTAAAAAGTAGAAAAGATAAAGAAAGAAAAAATTAGGTGATAAATAAAGTAAAAGTGATTGTGTATTTTACTTTTTTTTTTATCAAAAAAGAAAATAACTCAACTCAATGGAAACATTAAAAAAACAATATGACTGAACTTAGTTATAACCGAGGCAGTACACGTTAAAAGTTCCTATAATTATATTCTTGTATAAAACAATTGCATCTATGCCATCACAAGAATTCAGTTATGATACTGCTGTCGTCGTACTTAAACGTAAATAATTCATCAAATACACGTGGATTTAATAATTTAGAATCGTGTCAACCTCATTCCTATAATTTAGTCTTTTCGCAATAATCTACTTAAGAAAAAAAAGGTATAGTAAGATCTGATTGTAATCTTTCAGCAATATTAAAGTATTAATTAATTAAGATTCATTATATCGAGTAGTATTAAATTTTTAAGATTTAAAAAAGTGTTTATACTTGTATGAAAAATTGGCTCTCCAGTTGAGCTTGACAGTGATTGAAATATTGGGACAGCAGCTCATCACTGTAGACTGTAGTTATAAATGCCCTCTAAATACTGCATGAGAAGAGCATTGGAGAATTAATAGTCCACGAAGCTCACTGCCCTCTTTACACGTATACCATCTCTCTGTCGTTAATTTCTGCTGATTTTATGGTTTCCGATCCATCTTTACGACTGATTTTTTCTTCCCTAAATCTACTTTTTCAACCCTTTTTTTACTCCCAGGTTTTAATTTCTGCTGGAATCAAGAAAAGTTTCGATTTTTAGTTTGTTGGTGAGTAAATGGAATGTGATCCTCGAGAGGCGCTGGTGAAGCCTGTTGAAGAAGAGGAGGTTGATTTGAAGACGAAGCTATGGGTGGAGAACAAGAAGATGTGGGTGGTCGCTGGACCGGCCATTTTCACTCGATTTTCCACCTTTGGAATAAATGTCATCAGCCAAGCATTTGTTGGCCACATCGGTTCTACTGAGCTTGCTGCCTATGCTCTCGTTTTCACTCTCCTTACTCGATTTGCCAACGGATTGCTGGTATTTTTTCACCTTCATACCCTTTTCTTTCTAGGAAATACTAGTGTGTGTCTCTGTGTGTGTGTGTTCACAAGTCCACATAAGCATTACTTTGTCTTTTGATTTGATATTTTTCTTTAATCTCCAGCCCTATGATGTGATATATGATGTTCAATTGATGCTTAGTTATCAAGAATTCTTTGTTTGAGATTAATGAATTGCTCCAAAGGGAGTTGGTGAATGAGAGTGTGTTGTTTAATTGAGTGACAATATATATGGTTCTTGAGGGGAAAAGTATGAGTTCAATCTAGGAAACCAAGACCATGTAATATTAGTTCGGATTTCGGATTCGCAGTTGGGAGCGGCCAATGGATTGGAAACGCTATGCGGGCAAGCTTATGGCGCGAGGCAGTATCACATGCTTGGAATATATCTCCAAAGATCATGGATTGTTTTGATTTGCCTCACAACTGCACTAGTGCCTGTCTATATTTTTGCAACCCCTATCCTGATAGCCCTCGGGCAGGATGAAGTTATTGCAAAAGAGGCGGGGAAGATCGCCCTCTGGTTCATCCCGGTCATATACTCTTTCATTGTGTCATTTACCTGCCAGATGTACTTACAAGCGCAGAGCAAGAACATGATAATAACGTATTTGGCGGTGTTATCCTTGACAATCCACATTTTCTTGTCGTGGCTTTTAACCGTGAAGTATCACTATGGTATAACTGGTGCAATGGTGTCCACTATCTTGGCCTACTGGATTCCAAACATCGGCCAGCTAATTTTTGTCACTTGTGGAGGATGCCCTGAAACTTGGACTGGCTTTTCAACCTTAGCCTTCAAAGATCTTTGGCCAGTTATCAAATTTTCCATGTCATCCGGTGCCATGCTCTGGTAAGGCTTTACAACTTTATTCAAGAGACTCAAACTTGCATAAAACACCATTAAGTTTACTGTTCATTATGCAGTCCTCAGTCTACATCTTTAATATTTTGTTTCTCTTGGTGATAGTCTCGAGCTCTGGTACAATGCCATACTGGTCCTTTTGACTGGAAATTTGAAGAATGCTAGGGTCGCGGTTGATGCTCTTTCGATCTGGTATGGTTCACTCTGAGTTCATATTAATATTCTAACCTCAGCTTCATCATATAACTATTGCTTCTGTCTTGTAGCCTTAACATCAATGGCTGGGAAATGATGATATCGCTTGGTTTCTTGGCTGCCGCAAGGTATGAAACTTTGCTTCAACCTATTGGTAACCCAACTTGTATTAGACTAGAGGAACTCGTTTTTAATGGATCATCTTCCCACTCTTTGTCATAGTGTACGGGTCTCAAATGAGCTTGGAAGGGGGGACCCTAAAGCTGCAAAGTTTTCTGTTGTGAATATTGTCGTAACTTCAACGTGCATAGGACTAGTGCTTTTTGTATTTTTCCTATTCTTCCGTGGACGTCTAGCTTACATATTCACAAACGAAGAAGATGTGGCTGTGGAAGTTGCTCACTTGTCTCCTCTGCTGGCATTCTCAATTCTCATGAATAGTGTTCAACCAGTTCTTTCTGGTGAGGCCTATAATCTTCTTTGCTGATTCACCACATCTTACTGAATAGGAAATCTTTAACAATTGAAGAATGTTTTCGACTGAACAGGTGTCGCAGTTGGGGCTGGGTGGCAGAGCATTGTGGTATACGTCAACCTAGGATGTTATTACTTGATAGGAATTCCTATCGGGGTCGTGCTGGGTTATCTCATCAAGCTGGAAGTCGAGGTGAGTTTCCATATCCCGTTGATCCCCATATAATGAGTCATATTAATTTTAATAATGTTGTATATAGGGAGTGTGGATTGGAATGCTGGTGGGGACGTTGTTTCAAACTATAGTACTAATGATCATAACCACGAGAACAGATTGGGAGAAACAGGTACACTACTTCTACTCCCAGTTTCATAACAATCGGATTGGAAGTTGCTCATATGTCGCCTCTTCCGCAATTCTGCAGGTCTCAGCTGCACGGACGAGACTGAAACGGTTTTTCGTGGAAGATCAACCAAATGATGGGTCATCGGCCTGATGTATCTTATTTTAACCCAGTCTCATTCAGTATTCCATATATTTTTGTCCCTTTATGCTCTATGAATGTTCATCATCTTCTTTTATTGCATTGATTAGTAATGATGGGTTTCTGGGATTTGGAGTCGTTCTTCTTTCTGGAATATGTGTTGAATCATATACTCTCATGCGGGACGCATCTTTCCATATTCCAAAGGAAAAAAAGGTATACTTCATATAGCTAGAAAGGTAAATTAATTCTTTTGAATAAAATAATCATACAAAATGCATTAAAATATATACTCTAATACCTTCTCAAATACAATTTTCCTTATTAAACGATTTTTCATGAAGGTAAATACGATAGTTATTCTATAATATTTTAATCCGGTCGCATTCCCTAGAATTGGCAATCAATATTTTTGAGTTGAAATCACTCATGTTGGAAGGGTAGGTTGCCATTTTTCTATTTTAAAATAGAAAATTAATGCCGTTTTCAACTTTCGTTATTTGATTTGAACGAACTCGACTACTACTTCGTCAGCCTCCAATGGTCCAACCACAAGTTGCAAATTATGAAATTGTTTTAATGCATTAATAAATGCGCAACAAAATTTCCATTGCATTAAAGTTTAAGAATATTACGTGTTTTGATAAAAATAAAGTATTACTACTACATACTTATATATATTTATATCACTCTGACGAACAGCATACTACATTGCCAGATGCTCGAATTTTCAATTTCCTTCAAATAATTAGTACTTTTGTAAAGCTTATTGAATATGGACACAAATATAGCCTCACAACCATGTACCCAAGAATTATGTTGTCGGTATAAAAAAACAACAAATAGTGAACTTCAAAAATGGTCCCTGTACTATGAGTTTATCTCGAAAATGGTCCCTGTACTTTAAAAATATCACCAGTAGTTCCTGGACTAAGGGTTAATATCAAAAACGGTATTTTGAGACGAAAATGCCCTTTTGAGGGGTTTTGAGGGTTTGGGCAATTTGGTCTTTTTACACTTTTAACATTTTAAATCTGATATTATTTTAGTTATGTACTAAATCTGATATTATTTCAAAATTATCATTCTTCTTCCCTTTTGTCATCCTTCACTTTGTTTCTTTATTTCAATATTAGATTTAATTTTACAAAATTAAATTTTAAATTTCAATTTTTAAATATCAATAAAATTTTTTAATTAAAACTATTAATTCATGGACACTATAAATATTGATTAAAACTATTAACTTTTGTTATTTAATATAATATTAAGCTGAATTGAAGAAGTACAGAAAAATAATATTAATCGTGATGGAAAAATAAGAGCTATTCTATTTAGCCTTCGGTTGTTATAATTGCTTGTGATTGAATATTATGAAGTCGACTAAAAATTTTGTATAGGAGTATTTTTGTTGAAATTTTCTAGTCATTTTGATTGATTGTTTTCAAATTAATAAACGAAAATTATATTAGTCTTACAGTAGACGCATATTTATTTCAGAATAAATCGTGTTATATTGTCTATTTATGATTAAAGCTATTAAATATTGATTAAAACTAAGACGTTGTTATATCTTATTGATTAAATATTAGACACTATCAAATATTGATTATGACTAATAATTTTTATAATTAAAAAAATTTATTGATATTTAAAAACTGAAATTTAAAATTTAATTTTGTAAAATTAAATCTAATATTAAAATAAAGAAACAAAGTGAAGGATGACAAAAGGGAAGAAGAATGATAATTTTAAAATAATATCAGATTTAGTACATAACTAAAATAATATCAGATTTAAAATGTTAAAAGTGTAAAAAGACCAAATTGCCCAAACCCCCAAAACCCCTCAAAAGGGCATTTTCGTCTCAAAATACCGTTTTTTATATTAACCCTTAGTCCAGGGACTACTGGTGATATTTTTAAAGTCCAGGGACCATTTTCGAGATAAACCCATAGTCCAGGGACCATTTTTTAAGTTCACTCAAAAACAAATTACTCACTGATGTGGGCTAATCAAACAAACCACACTACTACACGAAACCTTAAATAAATATCGTCACGAGACTCACGACTCTTTAATATGACAACAACCTTATTAATACCCCTTCCTTCCAAGATAATTGGATCATCACTTTTTTGAGACGAAATTTATAAGAAATTGATGAGTTAAAAGTTAAAATGGAAAAATAAAATAAGAGTGATAATAAAAGAATAAAATATGAAAGAGGTTAAAATTTTTATAAAAAAAATGACTCAACTATCCTGAGAACATAGTAAGAACATATTCTAAACTTATCTATATATATGAATTAAGTAGTACGGTATTAATTTTGTCATTAACGTACTACATTAAATGCACTGAGGAAAAGTAGTAAGAACAAATTATAAATTTAGCTATAAATATGAATTAAGTAGTACAGTATTATTTGTTGTAAAGTAAATCATGCATTTATTTTTTGGTAAAAGAATAAGAGAGATTGAAAGAAAAAGTGATTGTGGTATTGTTAGTAAAAAAATTGAACTCATCCTATAAATACGAAAAAACTTGCTAAAAATAAAAGGTGATTAATTTTGTGGAAGACTCCAAAATAGAAGAGAAAGACAATAGTCTTTGAGATTAACTTTCATTGCTCACAAAATAGAACAGAAAGAAAATAGTCTTTGCTCACAAAATCTAAAGTTAAATAAACAAAATTTTCATTGCTCACAAAAACCAATTAGATGTCTAGACTCTAGAGAGAGAACCCTAAAAGTAAAACCTCCTAATTAGATTTATATGAATATTCATAAGTCACTATCATATTGACCATGCATTACTTTATAAAAAAGTTAGTAACGAAATGGATCCAGTAAAACTAAAAGTCATCGATTAGAAAAGTAGTCCCTTGAACTATAAGTTTATCTCGTTCATAGTTCTTGGATTTTAAAAATATTACTAGACATTTCTGGACTAAAGGTTTATCTCAAAAATGGTCATTTTTCACTATTTTTGGTCGAAAAAAACCCTTTTGGAGGGTTTTGGGGGTTTGGACAATTTGATCTTTTTACATTTTTAACATTTTAAATCTGATAATATTTCAGTTATATACTAAATCTGATATTGTTTCAAAATTATCATTCTTCTTCCCTTTTGTCATCCTTCACTTTGTTTTTTTATTTCAATATTAAATTTAATTTTATAAAATTAAATTTTAAATTCCAATTTTTAAATATCAATAAATTTTTTTAATTAAAACTATTAATTCATGGACACAATAAAAATTGATTAAAACTATTAATTTTTGTTATTTAATACTCCATAATATTCAGCTGAATTGAAGAAGTACAAAAAAATAATATTAATCATGATGGAAAAATAAGAGCTATTCAATTTAGCCTTCATTCGATTGTTATAATTGCATGTAATTGAATATTATGAAGTTGACTAAAAATTTGATCCTACTAAAAATTTTATATAGGAGTATTTTTGTTGAAATTTTCTAGTAAATTTTGATTGTTTTCAAATTAATAAACGAAAATTATATTAGTCTTATATTAGATGCATATTTATTTCAGAATAAATCGTGTTATATGATCTATTTATGATTAAAGCTATTAAAGTACTTGATTAAAACTAAGGCGTTGTCGTACCTTATTGATTAAATATTAGACACTATCAAATATTGATTATGACTATTAATTTTTGTTATTTAATAATTTTTATAATTAAATTTTTTTTATTGATATTTAAAAATTGAAATTTAAAATATAATTTTGTAAAATTAAATCTAATATTGAAATAAAGAAGCAAAGTGAATGACAAAAGGGAAGAAGAATGATAGTTTTGAAGTAATATCAGATTTAGTACAAAACTGAAATAATATCAGATTTAAAATGTTAACAGATTTAAAATGTTAAAAGACCAAATTGCCCCGACCCCCCAAAATCCCCCAAGAGGGTATTTTCGACCGAAAACAATGAAAAATGACCATTTTCGAGATAAACCCTTAGTCCAGGGATGTCTGGCGATATTTTTAAAGTCCAGGGACTATGGACGAGATAAACTCATAGTCTAGGAACCATTTTTGTAGCTCATTCAAAATAAAATTATTTGCCTGAATTGAGAATGACAAATGAGTGCAGTGGCGAAGCCACGTTGGAGCCAGGGGGGCCCCTAGTCCCCCATCAATTTATTTTTTTATTTTTATTTTTTTTGTCGATTTGTCGATTGAGTATATATATTATATGCAAACTACACTAAAAGTATAGTATTTCTGGTGCAGTTGGTATGAGGTGTAACGCAGAGGTCACAAGTTCAAATCTCTGTTAAATTATCCAAATCCTTGTCCCACATCGGCTTGGTAATGATCCTAACTTCTCTATATAAGTATGGACAACCCGCTACCCTATGAGACCTTTTTAAGGGGTGAGTGACCCATTTCTAATATGGTATCAGAGCAGGGCCCAAGTCGATGATGGTTTATCTCTTTATCTCTTCACTTGCCTACCCACGTGATGGAAGTCCGATGTGTCATTCCAGCCCACACGTGAGGAGGCGTGGTAAATTCTCCAAATCCTTGTCCCACATCGGTTTGGTGATGATCCTAGCTTCTTTATATAAGTGTGGATAACCCTCCCCTCTTTGAGACCTTTTAAGAGATGAGTGGCCTATTTCTAATATTCTGCGCGACATAATCCTCTTTTTCTACATATGCTAGTGTTTTTTTTCTCTTTTCTTTATTCTAATATGCATATTTCTCTTTTTCTACATATGCTTGTTTTTTTCTCTTTTCTTTATTCTAATGCAATATTACTATTCTAATTCTCTCCGCTTTTTATTTTCTTGAACATGCTTTCTATTTGTTATTTTTCACACCAATAATTATGTTAATTTTAAATCTTTGCCACTTCATAATTGAAAATCCGTTTCCATCTATGCATCTATACTGTTCTTACATAAAAATTGAAAAAAAATATTAAAAACTAATTATTTTGAGCTTCTGATATCACCGACATCGAATGAACTCTATAACTATTAATAGTGACTTGGAGGGCGTCATAAAAATTCTAGCTTCGCCACTGAATGCACAAAAATGATACAACTAGAAACAAATGAACGATTTTTTATTTTTTTTTCTAATAAGATTCTAACTAGATTTTGCATTTGTTTAGTAAAAGAGAATTACATTTTAATATCTATGTTTTTATCACTTACACATATATAGTTCCCAAACTTTAAAAATATCATTACACGTGTTTTAACTTTGACATAATTATACTTTTTCATTTTTCTGAAACTTTTTTGGACCATAAAGGCTATTTTGATCACTTGTCACTTTTCTTTATAAAATATCATTACACGTGTTTTAACTTTGACATAATTATACTTTTTCATTTTTCTGAAACTTTTTTGGACCATAAAGCTATTTTGATCACTTTTCACTTTTCTTTATTTTATATCCATTATTATCGATCAAAATTTAAATATATTGACATTATTTTTAAAAATTGTAGTGCATAAATATGCAAATCACAAAATATAAAATCTAGTACTGTTAATAGGGAAGGAACAGCCATGGCTCGTTTGGAATAAATAAAAATAATATTGACGTATATAATTCATATATCTCCAGGTAATTTCCGCCGTCATCCCTAGAATCGGTTAATATTTTTGGGTCGTTGAAGTTACTCAATTATGTATGGTTGGCTGCCTTTTATCTATTTTGAAATTGTAGGAAATTAAGTTTTAAATTTCGATATTTTTATTTAATTTAATTCATCTACTGCCTTGCAACAACTTCGTCAGTCTACAACCACAAGTTGCGTATTGAAGTAATAAAAGTGCAACAACATCTAGATCGCATAAAGTTGACTAAAGTCTCTTTTTGGTCTTTAACATACGATCAACTTTTTAATTTTGTTCCATAACATTATCTTTTAGATTATTTGGTCCTTAACAAATAAAAATCAGTCACATTTGGTCCGAAAGTGACGGAGCTGTTAAAAATTAACGGTCAACAAATTTTAAATCAAATTTAACTGGATTAAGAGTTTTAATTATATTTAATTAATATCTAATAACTAATTAACCAATATCTGAAAAATTACATAATTTTAAGTAAATAATAATAATAATAACTATTACAAAATTAAATTAAACATAAAATATATAACAAAAGAAAATGAAATAGTGAAATTTCCCAATCTCTCTCAATCGCGAAATCGCGTTAATCTCTCAATCTCTCTCACTTTGCACACCGGCGAAATCTCCCAAACAAGCACCACAACAAAGAAACAAAATCCATACATCACAATACTACGTAATTTCTCTATTGCCATATTATCCTCCTCGATTGATGACAAAATCAAACTAAAACTCTCACATTCGGTGCATTGAAGAAGTCACGGCGTCGTCTTCGTCGATTGGCTCACACCACTTGAAAAATTGGCAATCTTTTCTCTCACAAACAAAAGTATAGCTTCCCCCTTGTTGGTTTTTCATAGGGGTTGACGATTCGGAGTGAAGCCCGACTCTTGCAATGGCAAAATTCGTTCCGGAATCGGAGGTCACGTCCACCGCCACTTCCACCGGTCTCTGTTGTAGTTCGAACGGTCCATAGTTGGCGAGTTTGGGTTACTTGATGTTCTTCCAAGAACTAGGGTTTTGTCTCCAAAAGAAACGATGAAGAAGATGAAAAAAGAATAATAAGAATGTAAACTTATTCTAGGGTTTTTAAATGATACAAGCAATTCCTTTTAATAAAAATAATTTCAAAAAAAATTAGAATTTATTTGAAAAAGAAAAAAATTTCTAATTTTTAAAACTCTTAATTAGATCAAAATTGATTTAAAATTCGTCGACTGTTAATTTTTAACAGCTCTATTCATTTCGAACCAAATGTGACGAATTTGTATTTGTTAAGAACCAAATAATTCAAAAGATAATGTTATGGATCAAAATAAAAAAATTGTCATATGTTAAGGACTAAAAAAAGACATTTACTCCATGCAGTTTAAGAATTAAAATAAAAAGTAGTACTCTTCGATCTTCATATTACATTTATATTAATCTGACTAACAAAACACCATATTTTCCTATTGTTTTAAAAAGGTTTTGAATAAGTTTTACTTTTTCATATAAAAATATCCTCGCATGTAATAATGTTGTCGGGCCAAGATTAAATCAATTGGGGTCACCTAAAGAAAACCAATAATATACGGAGCCTTAATTCACGACTCTTTAATTTGCTATAAATGATGAGAATTTTTTTACTATACAAAAACCTAAGTAATTAATACCTTACAATTAGTGTCATATCAAATTAATGTAGATAATTCTTACTCTCTCTTTCAATTAAATTAAGTTAAATTTTTAGATATAAAGATTAAGAATTGAAAAGGTATGAAAAATAAAAAGAGAATAAAATAGGTAATAAAATAAAGTAAAAGTGATTGTGTATTTTATTTTTTTTTGTCAAAAAAAATAATAATAAAGGAATGTGATCAAATGCAAACTCCAAATATCGTACAAATTTCAAACTATGATCTAAACTGTTAAAAAATGTCAATAGATGACAAAATAACAGCAACAGAAAATATCAACACAGTGTCAACGGTTGATACCGTATTGATATTGCGTTGAAATTATGTTGACATCAAAATCTTAAAATTTTACACTGTGTTGACGCCGTATTAATTTTATATTAAAAAGTTTGGAGCTTGTAGTTTGTAATGTAGTTTACATCCCAAAAAAAATATTATGATTCAACCTAATTGTAACGGGGAAGCACGTTAAAAGTGCCTATAATTATGTTCTTTTATAAAATAATTGCATCTATGCCATCACAATAATTCAGTAACATACTACTGTCGTCGTATTTAAGCGTCAATAATTCATCAAATACACGTGGATTTAATAATTTAGAATTGTGTCAACCTCATTCCTATCTACTCAAAAATGGATATCACGCTGAGAAAAAAAAAATGTAGTAAGATCTGATTGTAATCTTCTAGCAATAATAAAGTACTTCCTCGTCCCGAGGAAGGAAGATGACCCATTTCTTGGGCGGTACGGGATTTTGTGCAAATTTATTTTGTGTGTTGAGAGGAGAGAGTAAAGTAAGAGAACTATAATAAAGTAGAGATAAATGTGTTTCTATTTTAAGTAATGAGTTATTTTAGTTGGGACAAACTAAAAAGCAAAGGGAGTCATCTTCAATAAGACTGAGGGAGTATTAATTAACATTCATTTATATCGAGGAGACGAGGAGTATTAAATTTATAAGATTATAAAAAGTACTGTATACATTTTTATGAAAAATTGGCAAGTGCAGAAATGCATCTGCAATCTCCAGTTGAGCTTGAGAGTATTGGGAAAGCTACTGCATGAGTAGAGCATTGCAGAATTATTAGTCCACGAAGCTCACTACCCTCCCTACACGTATACCATCTCTCTATCGTTAATCTCAATATGACTGATTTTTTCTTCCCCGAATCTACTTTTTTCAACCGTTTTTTAATTCCCAGGTTTTAATTTCTGCTGGAATCAACAAAAGTTTCGATTTTGAGCTTGTTGGTGAGTAAATGGAAGGCGATCCTCGAGAGGCGCTGGTGAAGCCGGTTGAAGAAGAGGAGGTTGACTTGAAGACGAAGCTATGGGTGGAGAACAAGAAGATGTGGGTAGTCGCTGCACCGGCCATTTTCACTCGATTTTCCACCTTTGGAATAAATGTCATCAGCCAAGCATTTGTTGGCCACATCGGTGCTACTGAGCTTGCTGCCTATGCTCTCGTTTTCACTCTCCTTACTCGATTTGCCAACGGATTGCTGGTATTTTTTCACCTTCATACCCTTTTCTTTTCTAGGAAATACTAGTGTGTGTCTGTGAGTGTGTGTGTGTGTGTGTGTGTTAACAAGTCAACATAAGCATTAGTTTGGCTTTTTATTTGGGATTTTTCTTTAATCTTCAGCCCTCTGAAGTTCAATTGATGTGATACTGATGTTCAATTGATGCTTAGTTATCAAGAATTCTTTGTTTGAGATTAATGAATTGCTTGGTGAATGAGAGTGTGTGTTTAATTGAGTGATAATATATATGGTTCTTGAGGGGCAAAGTATGAGTTCAATCTAGGAAACCAAGACCATGTAATATTAGTTCGGATTTCGGATTTGCAGTTGGGAGCGGCCAATGGATTGGAAACGCTATGCGGGCAAGCTTATGGCGCGAGGCAGTATCACATGCTTGGAATATATCTCCAAAGATCATGGATTGTTTTGATTTTCCTCACCACTGCACTAGTGCCTGTCTATATTTTTGCAACCCCTATCCTGATAGCCCTAGGGCAGGATGAAGTTATTGCGAAAGAGGCGGGGAAGATCGCCCTCTGGTTCATCCCGGTCATATACTCTTACATCCTGTCATTTACCTGCCAGATGTACTTACAAGCGCAGAGCAAGAACATGATAATAACGTATTTGGCTGTGTTATCCTTGACAATCCACATTTTCCTGTCGTGGCTTTTAACTGTGAAGTATCATTTTGGTATACCTGGTGCAATGGTGTCCACTATCTTGGCCTACTGGATTCCAAACATCGGCCAGCTAATTTTTGTCACTTGCGGAGGATGCCGTGAAACTTGGAATGGCTTTTCGACCTTAGCCTTCAAAGATCTTTGGCCAGTTATCAAATTTTCCATGTCATCCGGTGCCATGCTCTGGTAAGGCTTTGCAAAAGATTTAAGAGCTCAAACTTGCATATGCAGGAATGATTTTTGATGATTAAGCATTTCGTATATCAAAAACCGAGGATTTTCATGGAAGTTTATGTTCATTATGCAGTCCTCATTCTACATCTTTAATTTCCTTGTTTCTTTTGGTGATAGTCTTGAGCTCTGGTACAATGCCATACTTATCCTTTTGACTGGAAATTTGAAGAATGCTAGAGTCGCGGTTGATGCTCTTTCGATCTGGTATTATTCAATCTGACCTCGTATTAATCTTGTAACCTCAGCTTCATCATATAATAACTATTGCTTCTGTCTTGTAGCCTTAACATCAATGGCTGGGAAATGATGATATCGCTTGGTTTCTTGGCTGCCGCAAGGTATGAAACTTTGCTTCAACCTATTGGTAACCCAACTTGTATTAGCTTAGAGGAACTCGTTTTCAATGGATCATCTTCCTACTCTGTCATAGTGTACGGGTCTCAAATGAGCTTGGAAGGGGGGACCCTAAAGCTGCAAAGTTTTCCATTGTGAATGTTGTCGTAACTTCAACGTCCATAGGATTAGTGCTTTTTGTATTTTTCCTATTCTTCCGTGGACGTCTAGCTTACATATTCACAAACGAAGAAGATGTGGCTGTGGAAGTTGCTCACTTGTCTCCTCTGCTGGCATTCTCAATTCTCTTGAATAGTGTTCAACCAGTTCTTTCTGGTAAGGCCTATAATCCTCTTCGCTGATCCGTCACATCTTTAACAATTGAAGAATACGCTGCATCTGATAGAATGTTGTCGACTGAACAGGTGTCGCAGTTGGGGCTGGGTGGCAGAGCATTGTGGTATACGTCAACCTTGGATGTTATTACTTGATAGGAATTCCTATCGGGGTCGTGCTGGGTTATGTCATCAAGCTGGAAGTCGAGGTGAGTTTCCATATCCCGTTGATCGCGTCCAGCCCCATATAATGAGTCATATTAATTTTAATAATGTTGTATATAGGGAGTGTGGATTGGAATGCTGATGGGTACGTTGGTTCAAACGATAGTACTAGTGATCATAACCAAGAGAACAGATTGGGATAAACAGGTACCGTACACTACTACTAACGATTACTCCCACTTTCATAACAATCCGATAGGAAGTTGCTCATATGTCGCCTCTTCTGCAATTCTGCAGGTCTCAGCTGCGAGGACGAGACTCAATCGGTTTTTCGTGAACGATCAACCAAATGACGGGTCATCGGCCTGATTCTGGTCATGTGTCTCATTTTATCCTAGTCTCGCATATTTATGTTTCGTTGCTTAAGTTGTCACATTATTCCATACATTTTTGCCCCTTTATTTCTTGAAGGGGGTTTTGAGTGAGGCTCTATGAATGTTCATCATCTTCTTTTATTTAATTGATGTACTTTGATGTGGTTGAAGCTGCAACTACATTAGTAATGATGGGCTTCTGGGATTTTTTGGAGTCGTTGTTCGTTTTTGGTGTGTGTTAAATGATATCATTGATCTCAAACTCATAATAAAAATTAGTGACGATGGGATATTTGAAAAGGATAGTGTAAACAGACATTTTTTGAATGAGAAATTATCTATAAAAGCCTCATTCAACAGAATACTTACATTAATTTACTTTTTTAATATGAAAGATTTACATCCCACGGAACATAAATTCTAGGCATTGTGAAATTTACTCTCTCTTGCATGAACATAATTTAAAAGGGGGATTGAGTTTTACTTCAATTCGGAATCAACAATTAATTTAACAACAAAAATATTACCAGGTTGTGGCGTTGGCCCATAAGAACGGCTTTATGCTTTGTTACTAGGAAAGATTAACATCAATCATGAAATGGTCCCATGGTCTAGTGGTTAGGACATTGGACTCTGAATCCAGTAACCCGAGTTCAAGTCTCGGTGGGACCTTATATTTTTCTGTTTTCACATTTCGATCATCTAATATGCCTGTTTTGCAATTAGTACTAGAATATAAATATTTGTACAAAAAAATAAACTATATAATTACTGAAGCTATTTCTTGTTTATCAATATTATGATAACTTAGTAATTGTTTTTCAACATACAGAAATGTGAAAACAGAAATGGTCTAGTGGTCTAAGACCATTTACAGTATAAGGTATCAATCTCCAGTAATGTAAGGTATCAATCTCCAGTAATGTCATATGTCAAATTTACAGTATATTTTTTCTTCTTGTTTTTCTAAAATCTTCTACTTCATTTATTTTGTGAAATTTCATTTAATGAATATGTATATAAAAGAGTATCTTTGTTATCTCAGCCAATAATAAATTTTCATTGAAGAGAATGGTTGAAATTAATGACATTTGGACTGTACAATAATTTAAATAGACCAAATTACATTTAAAGATTTTGCTTATATTTAAAAATAGACCACATTTATCATTTTGTGATGTCCCTTAAAAAATAGATCAGTTCTATTTAAGGAATTTTTTTCTCTCTAATAAGGTGGGTCTTATTCTCCACTAAAAATACTCTCAATCTTTTTTTCTTTCTATCTCTATTATTTTATAAACTGTGTACTAAAATTCGTGTCATTTCAAGTGTTGTCTATTTTTTAGGGACGAAGGGAGTACAATACAAATGATATAAATGACAGACAGAAGTTGATTGCCGCCGAATTGACACACAAATCAATACTCCCTCCGTCCCCTAATATTTGTCCCATTTTGACCCGACACGAATTTTAAGAAAAGTAAAAGAAATTGAATTGAAAAAGTTAATAGAATATGAGTCCTATTTTTATATATTAATTTTATAATAAAATATGAATGATAATGAGTTAGTGTAATGTAGGGTCTACTATCAAAAATAACAAAATTGATTAATTTTATAATAAAATGTGAATGATAATGAGTTAGTGTAATGTAGGGTCTATTATCAAAAATAGCAAAATTGAAATAGGACAGATAATTAATAAGGGACGGATCAAAATGATAAACTGAGATATGTAGTATATACTAAAAATGATGACATAACCCATTTATGGACGTAGAAAATATAATCATGATATATAAGATTATGAACTTCAAATTTCATAATAATTACTACTACTATCATTTAACTAAGGTTTAACTATTGTTCAAATTTTACAAGTACTTTCACGTTATGTGCCATCAAAATTAGTGAACTCTATCAGAAGACCCTATGGGCCAACCCATTAGGTCGGCGACCATTATGGGCCCAACCCATTAAACAATGGGCCCCACAATATTTCGGTCCGCTCATAAAGGGCCCCATTTTTTGTGTGTATATATATGGAACAGAGCCCTAACCAATCAATCACAATGTTGGCCCATATCAAAGGGGACATAAAATGGAGGTTAGGGTAATAAGAAGGATGATTGATTTATGTCACCCTATATAAATTACTCACTATATTATAATTTAAATATAAAGATTTTATTACAAAAATTACTTAGCTAAATTTAACTTTACATCCATATCCTTTAATCTTGACTTGTCAAATAAACTGGACACCACTCTTTGTGTTTATGATTTCTCAAAGTGCGTAGTATCTCCAATCTAATGTCATTGTGCGTTTGATTAACAATTCCTTTTAAAAGTTAATTAACCACTATATACTTTTGGTTTTTTTTTTTTTTCAGATTTTCAGTAGTCAAGATCCTCATATGCAATCAGTCAAAGACTATAAAAGTTGTAGAGAATTACATTGATTTAGCATTATGAAGATAGAAAATAATATCAAAATACAATCAAGCAAATGAAATTGTTTTTAAAACAAAATCATGATTTTAAAAAATCATGAATAACTAATAGCTGTTCCAATTGTGGTTGGTAAGCATCTCCTCTGGTGCAGCCTTTAGGGTTGATACAAATAACACATTTTACTACACAAACACATTTAGGTAGGGGAAAAATAATAGCACTACCAATAGCTCAAGCACTAGAAGTGAAGCCACCATCAACATAAATAACTTGGCCGGTAATATAAGAAGCCGCCGGAAGGCAGAGGAATGCCGTCAAAGGCGATATCTCGTCCGGTTCGGCTATGGGCCGGATTGGAGTTCGGGCCATCAGCGGCCCAAACATATTTTGTATGCACACGTCTATATCTTCCTGTACACAACACAAAAATAACAGCTAATTCAGATTGAAACTTGTTTGATTTGATGCAATAAAGTTATTGACATTTTGCGATATTTAAGCACATAAGATAAAAACTTGGGGTCCCATTTTTGGATGTGTGGTGGTGAACTAGTGAACTTTTCAAAGAAAGCCATCACTTGAAAGTTGAAATGGATAAATTCTATAAAAAGAAATCACATTGTCACACCTATGTCCCATAAGAGAAAAATTAAAGTCCATGTTATTTATCATCAAGCAACCAATTGGGATGTTGATTGGCTTGATGATTAATGCTGCCAATCCACTATTTTAATATATTTTAATTGTTATTAAGTTTGAAAAATTAAATGTAACTTGAAAATAAGAAGGGATAGAAGTGGTACAGGTTTGACAATAGTGGTGTTGACTGCCCATGGCGCCACTGTGTTAACTCTAATGTTGTCTTTTGCCCACTCATAAGCCAAGTTCTTTGTCAATTGATTTATGGCACCTGCACAATGTTAATGACATAGTATTGAATTAATGTGAGGCTAATTAATTAAATTAAGTAAAGAAAGAAAGGGGCATGGATCCCCTGTTGTGGCAAAATACCCCGCATGGACTGCTGTGCTCATCCACGCCACACAAAATGTAAATAAAGAAAAATAATCTAAGTGTATAAAAATTAACGAAGGATGTAGATGAGCACAACAGCCCCTGCTGTGCATTTTGCCACAACAGGGGATCCATGCTCGAAAGAAAGAGGGGTTGCCTTTGGAAGCGGAATAGACAGCGAGTGCGGGAAGCGCAGTTTTGCCGGCGACAGAGGAGATAAAGACAATATTGCCCCTGCCGGAAGCTTTGAGCAGAGGGTGTGCCATTTGGGAGAGATGATAGGGTGACTCCAAATTTGTTCCAATTATTTGCCAAAAGTCTTCCTCATCATGCTCCATTGCTCTTTTCATTATGCTTATTGCAGCATTGTTGATCTATCAATTAATTCAATTAATGCAATCAATCATTTTCAAATTTGCAATACAATTAATTGTGTTATTTAATTTAAATGACTTACAAGAATGTTGAGCTTGCCATCGAAAAGTGAAGCCACGGTTTGCATTAGTTCTTGTCTTTGTGTTCTTGAAGTTAGATCACAAACCGAGCCACTCACTTGATACCCTTTGGCTTTCCATTGTTGAACTCTTTCATCTAGCTCCTTCTTGTTTCTTGAACATGTGTGGATTCTTGCACCGAATCCCGCTAGCTCTTCCACTATCGCCCGTCTTCAATTCAAAACATAACACACCGTGGTTCATATTACATTATATTTTCAAGTGCTAACTTAAAATGAAAAAAAACAAGACTATTTTTCGTAGCAGAAACTTACCCGATGCCTCTAGTTCCACCGGTCACAACCGCCGACATGCCCTTGAGTGACCATTTCTCTTCTCTGCTCACCACTTTCGTCACTTCCATTGCTACAATTCAATTACTATATGTGAAGTGAAGTGATGAGGTGATTTAATGAGTTATGTTTCGGCTCTTATTTATAGGGGATGATGACGACAAATTGCTTGCCCAAAAAGTAACAAGTGGCCCAATTTGCCCAACATTTTGGTCGCTATATAGTTCTAACATTTGGATTTATTTCTTGCCCAAAACCACTCTCGAATAAGTATTTTCTTTTTTACTTACTTTCCAATGATTTTGTGGGAATTATATGTTTAGTTTTGTCCTTTCTCATCATTTTATATTCTTTTTGAAATGAATCAATCTTTTCATATTTTCAACCAAACATTTCAAGCGAATCTTTCTTTGCTATATGCAAATGCAATATGAATACAATATTTGATTCCTATGTAATTCATGATGGGACCCTCAAATCAAATCCTGTTGAAATGATAAGGGAAATTCACTGTTGTCATTGCTGTTGGGCTGTCTAGCAAGAACGAATGGCCTTTATCAAACGACACATTCTCACATAAATGCATGCGCCTCACATGTTTCAAACTCTGTCCCTCTGTTAATTTATTGGAGTAGATTAATTACTCCTCCTTAAAAATTAGATAAATATAATGTGTCGACTGAAACATTAGTTAGCATGAGTTGCTCCGTACAGTCTAGAAAAGGTTTTCTACAATTATATAGCGCCAAAGAGCAAGGCGTTGCTTGGTATAGATAATTTTTTAAACAAGCCGTTGTACGTGTACACTTGGTAAATGTCTTCACTTTTACCATTTCTCTTACTCGGATTTGTTGTATGTAGACTAGTGCTTACTATGTTATCATCTTATTGGTAAGTGCTCAGTGATTGGTGAATGTTCATGATGCTTGCTAAACGATGCTTGCTAAACGATGCTCGCTAAAGTCCGCCTTATATGGAATTTTCCACAATGATTTCATTTCTAAATTAACTCAACATGTTTTTTTATTATAATTCTGGCAACATGATCTTAATGGGATATGTCCTAAGTTAGAGTGCACAAAATGCATTGCAATTCACACTCCTTTTGCCAAAAAATAGTCTAGTTTTGCATTTTTGTTTGTCTACTAAAAGTAATTTACTTTTATTTTAATTGTTTATTACAACACGTTACAATCCTGATGGTGTGTGCCTTACTATATACTAACATTAATCCACTACTTTTTTTCTCTCTCCTATATATATTACCTATCATCTCGCAGTGGCAACTCATGTCGTCTCAAAAGTCGGGCACTTAGGAAACATAATTTAAACTGAAATTTATAAATTTGCTTTGAAGAAAACAAGTTACTTAAGGAAATTTCATTACATTGCATTACAATTTGGGTAGAAATCAAAGGAATTACATTGCATTAATTGTTGGGATGAATTTTAAAGTGAATAAACAAATATAGAGATTATTAATTATAAGAAAGCTGTGTTTGTTATGAATGGGGGACATGTTATATGCAAATTTCATGTGATGGACGGTGTGTGTGACCTATATTTGATTTGGACGCCAACAAACTATCCTTACTTTTTAACATTCTATAACTGCATAAATTGGACCAACGGAAGCAATGTCTATTTTTGGTTGTACAACTCATTTATAAGGAATTTTATAACATAAATTTGATTATGCGGAGAAGTATGGGGAAATTAAAAACAAGTGCTACAAAAGCATTTTTATCTTTAGATGCCAAGTGATACATAAGATATCGATAAAGAAAAAAAAATATTACTCGTTACTCCTACAAGAGAGGGCAAGAAAATATTACCATTAATACATCTCGAACATATGCAGTTCCTAAGCAGTCGCTCAATAACAAGTTTCGTACCCCACGTCCAACCGGTGACTCCTTATGCAAATACAACCATGTATCATGGCCTGACGATCAGCTTGTCAAATACTTCCTCCATCACTTAAAAATAGATCACATTTTCCATTTTGGAATGTCCCGTAAAAATAGACCAATGCTATTTAAGGAACCTTTTTCTCTCTAATAATATTTCAATCACTTTTTCTTTCTATCTCTGTCTTACTTTACCAATTGTGTATTAAAATTCATGTCGTTTCAAATGTTGTCTATTCTTCAGGGATGGAGGGAGTAAATTAACAACTGAATCCGCCTCACAATATACATGTCTCACCGCACCATAGACCCATTTTGCCACACATACCCCAAATATTTAGAACGAGAACGGAGAAACAATCATTTCTTATATCTGAGTTGATCATAAAGACCACTAACTTGTTGTGTAAATAAAGAACTAAAGATAACATTTGACAAAAATGAAGAAAAATAATGTTGAGACAATAAAAACAATGAAAAGAACGTTTCCATCAGGTCTGAGTTTATTGGTAGGTAAATTTAGGGGCAGCCAAATGAGATCAAATTATGTATGGTCTGAGAGTTTGAGAAAATGATAAGGAGGTGCGGGCCGGGCCTGCTACAAGGTGCTTGTACTTTCCGACAATAAAACTCTTGGATGGGGTCTTGTACCCTCTTGTTAATCTTGATTAATTTTTCATTGTTAATTATCGAGACGAGACGACAAGTTATGACCCCATGACTGAAAATTTCACTAGTTGAGATGTTCGAGTTTCAACAACGCTTTCTCAATGTGTACCTTTCAACTTAAGAGAATAAAAATTATACTTAATTATGAAATAGTACTAGTTTGTTAAGCTTAAATTTAAGATGATTAGATAGTAGTATTAGTGTAGGAAAAGGACTGATGCAAAGCATGTCGGTGGAGGAGCAACATTTCGATTCGCAGAAGGCGACTGCTTGTCCAAATACCATTTCTTGTTTCCTTTTCATATTTTCCAAATCAACAATGCATGTTCGTGTTTTTGATGAAAATTTTATTCAAGATTTTGCTTCTACTACTTATGTATATCCTGATTGAGTTTAATATTTCTATCTAAGTTATATGTACAAACTTTTTTGGGTTGCCTTTGTTACTTTATTTAATTTGAGTTGAAGCAATTTTGTAGGCAAACAATTTACAAATTTCACCCTTCAAAGAAATGGCAAGGGGGAAATTCTTATATTCATTTTTACGAACAATGAAATAAAATGCAAGTATATTATGTTCTTTTTGTTCCTTAATTAGTCTTTGCTTCGGTTTAAATCATGATTAAGAGTCCTAATAGAAAACTAACAAATTAAAACAACTTTGAGAGAAGTAGAAACATAGAATTGATTGATGTATTATTCATTTCCTCAATTTTCACAAATTTATAAACGACAGAATAATGCATAATTCGTCCACCTTTAAATTCAAATTTACATCCATAAATACCTACACGATTCATGTATCATATGATTATAAAAGATTAAGGAAAAAACTCATGGTCGCCCTTCGTCCCATTAAAATTTTAATTATATAATTTTGAGTATTAAATTAATTTAACTTTCATTACTTATAAATAGTGTCATTTTTTATAATGAAAAAAAATAGATTGTGTTATGGAGTGTGTGGTTAGTTGTTTACTAGCTAGAATCTGATGTTAAGCTTTATTTGAGGGGCATAATAGGGAATAATAACGTGACACACAATTTGATATTTAATAATAACGTGACAGAGTTATATTATAAGGGGTACAAATTATCACATCAATGTGGAGAATCGTAACATTTCCCACAAGATCTTCTATTACTAGCTATGTTACATCATATATTATCCACACATTAAGACTTCATTAAGCATATTTTTACTGTCGAATTATTATAATAAAAATACATTATATCAAATGGACATATATATAGCAAAATATATGAATAATATATTTTATATTACTGTATATTTTAGGGAAGACTTTATTAAGAATATTTCGTACTGTCAAATGATAGTGATAATGATAATAAATAGTTAGAGTTGAGAAAGTAAAATAAGTAAAAGAATAATATAAATATGAATTTCTTCTACATTGTTCTTTCTCTTACTTTACTTTCTCCTTTAACTATTTATTATCATCTTCGCAAAACAACGGCCGAAAAGAAATGTCTCACCTATAGTGGGATAGAGAGAGCATTAAAAATATATTGTATCAAATGAATATATATATATAGCAAAGTATTGTATTAAAAATATAACATATAGCAAAATATATGAATAATATATTTCATAATACTGTATATTTTAGGATAATTGGTTAAAAAATCATGAACTAATGTCAAAATTTAGTATTTCCCACTAGTTTTAAAGATGGTCAATAAATCACAAACTTTAACAATTGAATTTTTCACGGTGATTATTTTCAGTCATGGCTAAAACTGTCATGAATTAATTAATCTCACGTGACAGCATATTTGTCATTTCTGAAATACATACATATTAATAAATCTCATGTGGGCATATTAATTTTTAAGTAACAATCAACATTATTTACATCTGAATTTTGATTAGGTGTATTACCACCAGGGACGGACTTAGCTTTGGCCAAGCCGCCGCTCCAACGGGGGATTAGCCGGCGCCAAATCCAGTATCCTTGCAAATGTCGCCATGACCACCCCTTGCTTCCGGATGACATGCATGATACGTCTTTGAGAAGAACAAAGGGGGAGAGAAGTAGTTGAGAGGGAAAAGATATTGAGCTCCGTCCATCTCGTATGTTATTCAAATATTCAAATACTAGGGTTTAATCTTATACCTATGGTACCGTGCGAATTTCAAGTCACCTTGCGAATTTTAAGTCATTTTTCACAGACGCAATGCAAATTAAATACGCATAAATTATTCAATTATTATGATTTAACCTTATATTTATGGTATGCCAGAATGACTTCTCAGCTCGATTTGCAAACACTGTACAAATTTCAAGTCATTCTAACATAAAATGTTTTTGGCCTATTTCGGCGTCTACTGCAGAAACTGCATCACTTAATTTAAAACATAATTATATCTTATAAATGAATTAATTAAATAATCACAAAATAGTGTATCTATACACTAAAATCTAAGGTCTAAAAGAATAAAAAAAAAAAACCATATCTCTTTCACATATTGAGTCTCCGGTAGCGTGCTACCCAGAGAGATGCGGGCGATGATGGGGACGTGGAGCAACGACAAGACCACCCTGTTTACAACCCTCGATGGCCAGCTCTCTGGGACCATCACCTTCAACGGGCAGCCCTTCTCGAATGCGATGAAACGCAAGATCGGCTTCGTCACCCAAGACGACGTGCTCTACCCTCACTTGACTGTAATTGAGACACTAGTCTACATGGCCCTCTTTCGCTACCCCGATGAAGGTGGACAAAGTTCAGCAAATGGAGGTTGTGGTTGCGCAGCTTGGGCTGTTGAGGTGCCGGAATAGCATCATCGGTGCGCCACTCGTGAGGGGGGTATCCGGGGGCGAGAGAAGATGCTCATCAAACCGAGCTTATTGTTCCTTGATGAGCCGACCTCAGGATTGGACTCAACCACCGCTTAAAGAATAGTTTCCACGCTGTGGGAGCTCGCCAATGGGGGTCGCTGCACAATGGTGATGCCTATTCACCAGCCCTTGAGCAGGCTCTTCTATACAAGTTACTTTTGCTCTTGAATGGGAATTCGGTGTACTTCGGCAAATGAGCCCATATGTTGGACTACTTTTCCAGTGTGGGGTTTGCCCCAGGGGTTGCCATGAACCCAACTGATTTCTTGTTGGATCTAGCAAATGGTGTGATTTTTTGTTTTTCTTGTGTAGTGATTGAGTTGGTTAATGGTGAGTTTGTTGCATATCTTGTAGGAGTGGCAACATGATATACCAATGAAGACCAACTGTCACTATGTGGTCAGAGCTATCAGCTAACGTTAATGATAGTGGTGCTCTTCCGGCCGATGATAGGCGTTGGTCAAATCCATGGATGGCTCAATCCTAGTGAGGATGGGAGGGGTGTCAAAGAGGGTGTATGATTCCTTCCCAAGGATCAGGATTGTGGAGGTCTTGGTTGCTGCCCTTGTCAGCGGACTCCTTTGGTGGCAATCCGACATCGACCAGTTGCAAGACCCGGTTTTTAAGTTAGTTTGAAAATACAATTACTACTACCGCATACTAATTAACCCTTTCTTTTTGTGATTGATAATGTGCATACAAGTGGGGCTCCTATTCTTCTATTCCGAGCGTTGGGGGCTCTACCCTATGTTCTAGGCCGTCTTCACGTGCACTCAAGAGCGCATGATGCTCATGAAAGAGCAAGCATCGTGCATGTAGTGCCTCTCATCCCATGGATCTAGTCCTCCCACCATCTTCTATGTCGTGACATACACCATGGCGGGCCTCAAGCACACTGTTGGATCCTTCTTCTCGGACCTTTTTGTGCTTCTTTATAGTGTCCTGTGCACCTAGGGGCTTGGCTTCGCCATTGGGGCAACCGTGATGGACGAGAAGTCTTCCGTCACGCTTGGAGCCATCATCATGATCACCTTTCTACCAAGAATATAATCCTAAACAAGCAAATAGTAAGACATCCATCTCTTGATAGTGTACAACATAAACTACTGTAAAACAACAAGCAAAGTTCCATAATTTACCTTTAGTTCGCCTGCTTCTTCTAGTAGTTCACCACGACCTCTGGCCTCTCCTTTGCAGATGGCTAAGTCGTCTCGAGTTAAGATTCTTCTTCATTTTGCAGGTCCACGCTCATATGAGAACTGCTGTTTACGCTAGCTGTTTCTGTGACGGTAGGTACTTTCATGTAGGCTTTAGTGACAAACTTACAATTGACTGCAAAACCTGCATCACTTAATTTAAAACATAATTATGTCTTATAACTTAATTAATTAAATAATCACAAACTAGTGCATCTATACACTAAAATCTAAGGTCTAAGAGAATAAAAAAATAGCATATCTCTTTCATATATTGAGTCTCTGGTAGCGTGCAACCCGGAGAGATGCTGGCGATGGTGGGGCTGTCGAGCAACGACAAGACCACCCTGCTTACAGCCCTCGATGGCCATCACTCCGGGACCATCACCTTCAACGGCCAACCCTTCTTGAATGCAATGAAACGCAAGATCGGTTTCGTTATATCTTTTCTTTGTTTATATCATTTGTTTGTTTAATTTTTCTTTGTTTAATATATCTATCTAAGTTATACGTACAAACTTTTTTGTGTTACCTTTTGACCTTAGTTAATTTGAGTTGAAACAATTTTGTAGGGTTTAACCAAAGCAAACGATTTACAAATTTCACCCTTCAAAGAAATAGCATGCGGGAAATTCTTATATTCATTTTTACAAACAATTAATGAAATAAAATGCATGTATTATGTTATTGTGTTCCTTAGTTAGTCTTGCTTCGGTTTAGAATACTGATTAAGAGTCCTAATAAAAAACTAACAAATTAAAACAACTTTTAGAGAAGTGGAAAGACAGAATTGATTGGTGTATTATTCATTTTCGCTATTTTCACAAACTTAAACAACAGAATAATGCATAATTCGTTCATCTTTAATTTCAAAATTATATTCATAAATACACACACGATTCATGTATGTGGTCGATAATTTCAAAATTATATTCATATATACACACACGATTCATGTATGTCATGTATGTGGTATCGACCGTGCATTGCCGACGTCATGTATGTATGCATTATAATACTCTCTTCGTCCCATGAAAATATGTGCACTTTCCATTTTCGTTCGTTCCACAATAATATATGCATTCCATTTTTGAAAAGTTATAGTATCAATTTAATAATATAGGTCTCACTATCCACTAACACTACCTTAACTACCATTCTCCTCATCTCTCATACTTTACCATACCATTCTTCTTCTCTCTCTTACTTTACCAATTTTGTCTTAATTCTCGTGTCATTTCCATTTTCCATATTTTTATGGGACGGAGGGAACATATAATATGATAATTAAAGATAAATCATTCTCCTCCTCTCTCTTACTTTACCATACCATTCTTCTTTTCTCTCTTACTTTACCAATTTTGTCTTAATTTCCGTGTCATTTCCATTGCCCATATTTTTATAGGACGGAGGGAACATATAGTATGATAATTAAAGATAAAGGAAAACCATCACTGATTAAGCCGATGAAGATGTTTCTAGTTTAGGAGTCCCAAGTGAAACACCCACGAACCCCAAGTCGAGGTGTGTTGCCTCAATTTTTAAAAGTTAACACGCTTCCCTTCGCGAAGGACAAACTCATGCCGCCCTAAACAAGATCTTTCAAGAATGTTTGGCCATAGACCAACATATTACTTCATTCGTTCCACCATAAGTAACATGTATTCTTTTTTTTTTTGGACGGCCCACCTTAAGTGGGTCATTTCTTTTCTTTTTTTTTGGCAAAATATAATGCATTTACTATCTCCTATTTCATTTTCTCTTTACTCATCTACTTTATTCTCTAATAATTTATTCTTTCCACTAACTCTTTAAACATCATTTTCTTAAAGCGGGACAGAAGAATTAAAATTTTGATTACACAATTCTCATTATTTAATTAATTCAACTTTATTACTTATAAATGATGTAATTTTTTATATTAAAAATGAAAAAAATTGGTTGTGGTATAATTTCATATATGTGGTTACTAATGTCTGATGTTAAGCTTGATTTGAGAGGACTATAATAGGAATAATAACGTGACAGAGTTATATCATAATTTGGGATCAAGGGGTAGTACAAAATCGTAACATTACACACAAGATCTTCTATTAATAGCTATGTTACATCACATATTATCCACGTCACTCATCTAGTGTGCTGCAATTTTTGATACGACATCATAACACGATACGGACTCGTACAAAATTAACACGACACGAACACACACGTTTGGAATTGGGGTCCTTATAGGTCGACCAATAAGAACACGAAGATAACGGGTTGGGACGGGCCGTGTTTGGGTCGGGTTTGGGTTACACGCTAAGAAAAAAAATAATTATGTTTATTAATTAAAAAATGGTTAAACTTTAATTTTTAGTTATTTTTCTTGTTTAAAATATTATACTTCAGTTTTAATTAATTAATAAAATTATACTTTAATTTTATTAATTAAAAAATATTAATTAAATTTTTATGAATTTTAAGAAAATATTATGCTTAGATTTTATTAAAAATTAATTTTTTAATTATTTAATTTTATTATATAGATTTAATATTACTATACTTTAATTTTATTATTTTGATTAAGAAAATAATTATTTTAATTTGGTAATTTTTTATTTTATCGTGTAATATCATGTTTAAATCGTATAATAACATTATGTTTTAGTCGTTATCATGTCGTGTCAAACTAACTTACTATCATTAACAGAGAGTTGACTTTTTTTTGGGGTACACGATAACACACACGAACCCGACACGAACCCGTTGGTTGGGACACGATAAGAATCCAATGATTTCGGGTTGGGTTGAGTTGGGACACGATTAGGTTGTGTCGATAATGGGTTGACACGATAACGACCCAACACGCACGTTTTGACAGCCCTACACTCATCACATGTATAGGTGCATACGGAAAAAAAGTTATTGGTTAAGACTTCATTAAGCATATTTCTTACTATGAAATTGTTATAATAAAAATATATTACTATATCAAAGGGATATATACACATTAAAAAAATATATCACATAGCAACATATATCAATTATATATTTCATATTATATTTTTTTCTTACTATTAAATTGTTATAATAAAAATATATTACTATATCAAAGGGATATATACATAATAGAAAATATATCACATAGCAAAATTTATCAATTACTATATTTTAAAAATTGGTGTTAAAAATGATCAACTTTGGAAGAATTCTGGGATTTTCCTTAAACTTTAAAAATGGTCTTAAAAGTATATTATTCCACGAAGTCCTAAACTATCGAACGGATCCTAAGATTGATGTCAATTTTACACGGTGGATCATTTTCCAAACCCAATATATCAGCGAGGCATACTTTTATCATGTTAGGCATATATGAATTCAACAATTAGAGCACTGCAACAACATTATTTCTTGTATCATTCATACTAAGCACAATAGATTTCATAGGTAGCCTAATAAGATCAAAATCTACAAAAAAAATTCTAATTGAGTCAAGTTGGAAAAATTGCATACTTTCAAAATTTTATGATTATGAATGCCACTTTCAAATTCGATAGATACCAGAATTCGTGTAAAGTTTAGGGATATTAAGACCAATGTCCAACAATACTTTAATTTGACTTAAAACCATATTTATGTAAGATATTTTTTCATCCAACTTATTTTTTTTTCATCCAACTTATTTTACTTTCTATTCCTCATTATAATATTTTGGTGTTCAGTAGGTGCCTGCTTAATACAGGCTAAAGATATTTTGGTCAATTTTAACAAAATTAATATAAATAAAAGAAAAAATAATTTGGCAGGTACTTCCTCTCAGTTGTGTCCACCATAGGTATATCCGATCACATCATAATACTTGGGATTTGGATCCCCTACTGTGGAGAGAAGCACGGAGATGCTATTTCTCACAATCAAATATTTTATTAATTTTTTAAAATATTTTAATATTATATTTTAGAAATTAATATTTGATTGTTAGGCATCACATCCACTGATGTGCTTCTCTCCACAGTAGGAGATCCAACATCGTAAAACTGGAGATGTATAACCCAGTTGCTATCAGTAACAGAGCAATGCACACTTCTCCCACCACTCAAACAAGGCCGGATCATCAAGAAATGACACTAGATTTAGGCATAACACAAATATCTTTAGGAAAGTGCAAGGTTTTATCTACTTCAATTGTAAGAAGCAGTCACCTTAATAAACTTATTTATGTTCCCACAGTTGAGACAAAAGTGCAGCCAAGGATTGAAAGTGGAGATGATTACACCAACTCGTTGTTCTTACATCCGGCTTAGCCCGGAGGCCAGTTCATTTGTCGTCCGCCAAGAAGATGAATGTGCAGGTGATACACCGATTGACCTGCGCAATACAACCAATGGGCATTCAATAAATTAGATTGATATTAAATACGATCCCATACTTGAAAGATTATATGAACAAACGAGCTCAAAAGTGTTCGAATGCAAATGCAAAAGGTAGAGAGAGGATGGTACTAACATCCATTAGGTCCGTCGTTAATCACAATTCTGAAGCCATCCTTAAGGCCTTCCTGTTTTGCCACAAGCTTCGCTGTGTATAGAAGACGGCCAAGAATCTCACAATGCCTCTCCTCAGCCTACAAGAATTAAATTACATTTTGTTTAAGTTTTGCACGTTTTTACACAGATGACAAGAGTGCATAGTCTTTTACAAGGCCCTAACCAGAGATAACCTAGCTTTCTAGTTTTGCCCAAATTTGGCCCCACCCACAAGGCCTAGTTTACACCTACCTACCTCATCTTTCGTTGAGGGGAGATTCGACCACCAGGAAGACCAGTCTTACAAGATATGCTGGTTATTGATCTATAAGCTTGAGATGTGATCTCTTTATATTGTTTTTATAGGCAAATGAATATAAATTTAAAGGCTGCGTCACGGCGGTGGACTCAAATCAGAGACCTTTGGCCTCGGCCATTACCACACTACCATTAGATCAACTCACACACACTGACATTATCTCTATACTATAGCTTGTGACAAGTTGTAATTTAAGACCATACTAAGTTTTGTTTGCTTTGGGAAAAAGCATTGCAACATTTGCAGCCCGTGTTCAAGAAACTCTATGCTTCAAATGACAAGACGAAACAAAACATATTGTGATGAGATCAGATAAGGAAGTGGTAAATCAAGCAATGCAGCAGCCTGAAAACAGAAATGGAGCGGAATATGTACCGTGGATATTCCAATCAATCCATCCCTGAGTTTAGGGATAATGAGGATGTGAGTAGGCGCTTGTGGAGCTATGTCCCTGAAAGCCAGAACCTGCCAAGGGAAAACACCAGTTTAAAACCAGTACAACTTGTTCACTACAACAAAGCAAATAAAATACTACAATATAAACAGATCAGTTCATGATAAAAGCAACATAATCTAGAAAGTATAGGTAGCTAATACATCGGCATGATTAAGTTTGAAAAGCTAAGCAAAATAAGTCACCCAATTCTAGATCAACTAAGTGACTGGCAAAAGTGTAAATTTCCTTTAAATTAAGCAGCTATAATTTAAAGGTTTAAATTCGAATATAGCATCCATCATAAGCAATTTGATTCTCAAATTTACAATCTCTCACTTAATCCAATGGCATATCAAATTCCCAATTTCAAAAACTGATCTTTATCGTTCTTCAAGCAATAGTAAGAACCTGCTCATCCTCATAGACGATGTTGGCCGGTATTTGCTTGTTGATGATCTTGTCGAATCTGCAGGTTGTAAAAAATGAAGAAAAATTAGTGCAAATACAGACATGAGAGAGAGAGAGGATGGGGTGATAGAGGCGGACATGGTGGGAGAATCTGAGGGAGCGGCAGCAAGAGCAGCCTCCTTTTCCGAAGCCATGAGCCAAGCAAATGACAACTGAAGTGCAGCATTAGAATGACCTAATACTATTTAGAAAGAATTCTTTTTAAGTCGATTAACTTTGCTTGAATGTCATTTATGGTCCATGTCTTTTTAAAATATAGCTATACGCCCTTCACACTCTTGAGAGCATTCACAAGTCACAACAGGGAGCCGTCCAACTGTCGTGTGGGACGGCTTAACGCGGGCGCCGATGGGAAGGGCATGGCCGAGAGCAGGACGGCGCTCTCTCGGCGCCTATTGTGCGCCGAGCGGGAGTCGGCCCGAATTTTTCAATTTTTTTTTATATTTTAATTGAACTCTATATATACAACTCATTGCATTTCATTTTTTTAATATTTGATAAAAATTAATAATTAAAATAAATTAAATTGAAGGACTTTTAGGAGGGCCGTGAGAGAATAGGAGAGTTGTGAGATTGGTTGATGATGTAGCTCAAATTTTAGTATGTCATCTCTCTTGTATCAGGATTAATAATTAAAAAAAAAAAATTCATTTATATTCTTTATTAGATTATTAATTTGATAGATTATCATTTCCTTGGTGCGGGAATTGTAAAAAAAACAGCTCCGCACCCTTCGTCCTATAAAAACAGAGACAACGCGAATGATACAAGAATTAGTGCATAATTCGTAAAGTAAGAGATAAGATGAAAAATATAGTTAAAATAATATTAGTCGATAATGAGATCCATATTATTATTAGTGTTTAATAGTGAATTTTAATGATATTATAAATAAATTGATATATATAGGTAATGAATTGAAGAAAATATTTTATAAATGGAATTAGACTATATCTATGAAACGGATGGAAAAAGGAAAATGTCTCTTTTTTATATGGGTCTGAGTGAGTATATAATAAGTCAGTAACAAATGGATTCATATTATTGAGAGAGAAGTCGATGAGAGAAATGAAAATGAAAGACAATCATAGACTAATGATGATTTAATCTGAAAATAAAGAAGAGGGGGAGGGACGTAAATAAATTTGACAAAAATAGCTCTTTTTAACAGTTGAAAGAGCATTTTGGTTCTGAAAAAAGTCCAAAAGTGCAAAAATCCTTCCAAGAGACGTGTGACGATATTTTAGATAAAGATTCATGATGTTATAAACCACCACAGTTAACAAAGCTTGCCAAAGTTTGTAACACTAAAAATGTACATGAGACATGAAGGTTCAATGGGGCACGAGACAGCCAGCCCAAGGATGTTAGATGAGGGAAACTCACAACTGCTAATCTACCCCGCGGCTCATCCCTCCAACTACTTAACTCCAAACAACTAACAACATTAACTACGTTATAATTATTACACAATCCTCACACGGGAGCTGAGCTCGTTCTACGCAGCTGGTATTTTGGCTCCGGTGGTGGTATGCATGGCAACGCCTTCTCCACTTCCTGCAACACCACACAAGTGCGGAATGGATAAAATTCATCAATAATGTAAGCAAGATTAGGACAAAAACAAAAGCAAACAATTACATGAAAGTCGATCCAAAAGGTCGGTTCAGGAGTCAAAACCAACAGATACTCATGAATACATCCAGTGATCCAGATGAAAACTCTTAAAATAGATGTATGCCAATAGAGATAGATAGTATTGTTTGTGATTATTTGAGCAAAACAGAAAAAGAGATTCCTTAGAGCCTATATTATGCTTTATGTTTGATTATGTACATTATGATCAGATGGCTTAATGGTTCTTAAAGAGTATTCCAATGGGCTTTGAATCAAGATTAATGCCATCATCCAAAGGGAGGTATAACCAGCAAGCAATGATGGTAAATGGATTTGAATATGTAAGATGCAAAAAATTGGAGTAGTTCATACTTCATTGACAATTTCTTTAACTTAGCAGATTTTCGGCAGCATTTGACAAGGAAAGCAACAAGGGCAGCACAAAATTTGGTCTCGAGCCAAATGATAAAACTAACTTTGGATATGAGAATATGCCAACATTTACCATCATAATTACTTCATTTCCCTAAAATGCCCCCTAAAACAAGACGGTGAAGAAAAGGAGTATTTCATTTCAGCAGAGTTCATGTCTTTACCAATGTAAACTAATGAAAGGTGGTAACTAATCTGCACTAACTCACTGCTCATGGATAGACCTGTAAATAATTATTGCATGTAATTATGTGTAATCACCTCATAATAATATACATAAACCCAGGCATTCTTTACATCTGAAACTTCCTTTGAGATAATCTGTTTCAGAAATTTGATCTTACACTGTTTAATCTTTTATACCCTGTTCGGTTTGCAAGATTGTATCTCGGGATTAAATATGTAGTGTGTTTGGTTCATGAGATTCAATCCCATAACTCAATCCTAGATGGATAATCATGGAATAATTAGTCATAGCTAACCCCCTCCAACTAAAATAATCTCACAACTCAATCCTAGATTATATCTTGCTACTAATTTATCTAGGAAACAAACACCATCTTAGTGATAAACAACAAATGCAGACGCTGCTAATCATCACATAGGTGTTGCATAAATTAGCTTCTGTGGAGTATTCAAACAGGAAACACAAACGTAGATGAACATATAATCATGCAGCATATTCATAGTTATCCAGCTACGCCTTGTTGGGTGAGCACATTGAGAGGTATAAATTGATGAGTTTGAGAATGTCGATGCACTCACAAACTAAGAATGATTGATACAACCAAAAGTACTAAACCAGTAGCACCCAAACTCCACATTTTTCTATTAAGGTATAGAAAATCACAAGTGAATGCCAAAATTGCTACAAGTTGAATAGCAATGTAGATCTTTAGATATAGCAAAATGCAATGCAGTTGAAAATAGTTACACCAAAACTTGGGCACAAACATAATTACATAGCACACACCTGCAGTCTCTTGAGCCTTTCATTCTCCTCTTCCAAACGTGAAACCTTGTTCTCCAGTTCATGAGTGTAAGCCTGCAGACCAAAACAATAAAACAATCTAACAGTAAATAATGAAAACAAATTAATATCCACAAACCAAATGTTAGAAAAAGAGACCTGTTTTCTTGCTCGTGATCTGGCCGCAGATTCCCTATTTTTGATCATCCTCTTTTGTCGCCTCTCAACGCTTTTCTCAGCTATATCATCAGGAGCAACCCTTTTACGCCCAGGTGTCTGTGTGTCTGATAAAGTACCCATAAGAGGGGATGAACACATAGTCATTTGAGCATCGGGATAACCAGCATCTATGATAGGATTTCCACCAAGAGTAATAGGCTGTTGGACTGGATGACTAGGCATGAAAGCAGGCAGCATGCCCTGCTGCTGCTGCTGCTGCGGAGGATGCATCGAAGACATCTGATAATTCATCCACTGAGTGTGCTGAGGCAACCCCGTAAGATCAGCCCCACCACCATCACCAACAGAGCTTAAAACCTTATTCCCTCCAACAGACTCAGAGACCACCCCCGCCTTCACCAAGAAATCCTCCAATGTCATCTCCCCAAGCGTGGTTTTCCTATCAAGACTGCTCCTTTTCTGCCCCTGCTGGATGTCCTGCCACACTTCATCCACAGTCTTCTTGCTGAGATCCATCGACAGCATAAGGTTCGATTGCTGATTCAACAACAACCCAGGCGCAGATTGGCCCGGAAGCTGCACGTTAGGCCCGCCATCAACACCTCCTTCCCCAGCCTGATTATTAGCCTCAGCAGTCCATAAAGTCTTAAGAAGCTCATCAAGATTCATACTACTAAGGGGCTTTCCCAGGTCACCCAAATGGTTCTGCACCTCATCAAGAGTGAGGCTATACAGTGATCCCTGTCGAGCCAACGGGTTCGGGTCATGACTCTGAATTTGGGTCTGGGTTTGGGCTTGGCTCAACCCAGTGTTATTACTGCCACCCCCATGAGATCCCATTTTCTGAGCTACCATTAAACTACCCTCTTCTTGCTTTTCCCCTCTTCCTATACAACAATCTAAAATGAAAACTACCCCAAAATTAACGCCAACAGGTATCCTTATTCACAGAAGCAAACGAAGCTATAAATCCCCAGCTATGCATGAAATGCATCACTCAATCTATTCAAGAAAAAAGGAATTTGCAGAGCCCATCAGATTCAGCAATATATCGGCTAAAGAAGTGCAACAAAGATTCAATTTTTCGGGCTCCCCCAATATCATAAGCCGATGAGAATCAAAGAAAATGCGGAAAATTTCGAAATCGAAGTGCAAAACAAACGCATATACACACTCACCTGGAGAAATAAGAGAACCCCCAAAAGCAAGAGATTCTTTTAGTTAGATTTCAGTATCCATGCAGCCAAAATTGTCCAAACCAGCTCGAAAGAAAACCCAGAAACCACGCTGCATAAACCTTAACTCAAAATCTATGGGAGTTTTATTCTGGAACGGACAAAAACAAATTTAACATACGAAAAACAGACCCACATTCTATACTCGTCTCTACACTAAAATTTCTTAATTATCATTTACCTAAAATATAAAAACATTGGAGAAATAAAGTATTAATACTACTCCATATTTTTGTGTTTTGGAGAGATTAAACAAATCAAAGCAATAGTTGATTTATAAAATTCATTGTTACCGGTACTTGTGTCTGAATCACTTGTTTTCTGCTTCAATTTCAAGACTAGTTTCCCTTATTTGGTGTAATGATGTAATAGGAGAGAGGGGTAATAAAATAGGATTTAGAAAAAATCTTGTCCTTGAAAAAAAGTTTAATTATCACTTAATACTTATTTAGAGATTTCCTTTTTATTTAAAAATGGGTTATGATTATTAGTTTAAATTTTAAATTTATTTTTTAAGAAATAAAATAGGAATAATTAAAACATACTTAATATATGTAGGGGAGTGGTCCATTGCTAACTAATCATTTAATTGCTAACTACAACTAATTTAAGGCCATAGGATTTTAGAAAACGTGTGGTCTACAATTTGGCACATGTAATTTTTTCATTTTTATTAATAAAATCAAAAAAGATGCCAAATTAGGATTTTGCATAAAAATGTCAATATAGTGTTTCGAAAATATCAACGCAATGCTTTGAGAATATCAACACAATGCTTTAAGAATGTTAACTCATTGCTTATATTGACATTCTACATGTATTATATTGACATATTTTATATAGTATGTTGACATTCCTGCTTGTACGAAAAAATGAAAAAATTTCAAATTTTTTTTCAAATTTTGACGTCGGAACATATGCATGTATGATATCGTTGGAATCCTTATGAAATTATCTTTAATTTGATATATGTTATATGAATTTAAAGTTTTGGGATTTCTTTTAAAAGTTAGTTATAAATAAACATGTAGTTAATTGACATTAATACCACTATTGATATTTATTGGAATTAATCATATGGCTTTATTGACATTTTTCGTTGATCGTATTGACATTTAGGGATTAATGATCTAAGCCCTTAATTTGAATATCTAATGGCTATTATTTAGTTGTAATTAGCAATTAAGTTATGAGTTAGCAATATAACACTCCCCTAATATATGTATATGTAACAATGACATAATTAAAATTTAATTTTTTTATTTTTTTATTTTTTAATTTTTCAGATCCATAAAACTCATAAGTAATGATTTACGGCAAAACTTATTTTCAATCGAATACTACCATTTTTCTTTTTAGTTTGTTCCATCCAAAATGATCTATTATTATAAGTATAAAATTATTTACCTCTATTTTATTCATTTTTTCTTACTTTATTCTATTCACCTAACCCATAAAATAAAACTGCATAAAATCTCTTGCTGACCAAAGGAGGGATTGTTTTTCTTGAAACGAAGGAGTAGTAATAAAAGCATCTCTAAGATAAAAAAAAGGTAAATTGAGAAGTATATTTCTCATAGACCTCTTCAAAAAGGTAAATACTTTCTCGGTCTCATAGAAATAGACTAATTGGATATTACAGAGTTTTAATGTGTAATTGTTAAGTAAGAAAAAAAAGTAGTTGAAATAATGTAGTTTATGGTGGGGTTCATAAATGATAATGTAAAAGAGAAGGAGAATGAATATGAACTATTTCAATGGGATAGGCGAAAAAAGAAAATGAACCCATTTATATGAGACAGATTAAATATATTTTTTGAAAAAGTAGTAAATTTAAAGGATAAGAGCAATTGAAAAAATATACTCCCTCTGTCACAAAAAAGAGATAAGTTTTACCATTTTGGACCGTCCACCAAAATTAGATTAATTCTATAATGGAAAGTTTCATACACATCATTGTAATTGTGGACCCCACGATCCACTAACACTACTTCTACCGCATTTTTCCTCCGTCTCTTTTACTTTACTAATTACATATTACAAATCATGTAAGTTTATCCATTTTTTTGACTGAAGGAGTATAAAAATAACTATTACATTTATTTAGGATATAAGATTTTAAAAGTTGTATTAAGTGAGTTAAGTAGAAAGAAAATAAAGTTTACCTCCTTCATTCCTGAAAATTTGTCACTTATTTCTATTTTTGTTCATCCCTAAAAATTTGTCACCTTTCACTTTTATCAGTTTTGGTAGTAGATCCAACATTCCACTAACTCATTCTCACTCACATTTTATTATAAAACTAATATAAATGTAGGATCCATATGCCACTAACTTTTTCAACACACTTTCTATTACTATATTTCTTAAAACTCGTGGTCAAAAAAGGTGACAAATTATAAAAGACGGATGGAGTTTACTTAGAAAGTAGAATAAAGTATAGAGATGAAGAGAGAAAGAATGTGCTGCTTTTTGCTAAAATAGTAAAATGACTCGACTACAGTGAGAGAGCCCAAAAAAATTAGGGGTAATTGCTTTTAATGTCACCAACTTTCCATGAATTCCGGTTTTTCCCACGAACTTTAAAAAGTTCGTGTAATGTCATGAACTTTATTGTCGGTTGTCATTTTCCCATGTCAGGTTTTTCGGTCTGATTCAAACTGTTTGTTGCCTATTAAGACAATGTCCAAATTCGTTTATCTTATTATCGTTATCTTCGTCTTTGAAATAGCTTCGCGTGGGTACCTTGTACGTCTCAATCGGAACTCGGATGAAGAAGTTATGACCATTTGATGAAGGATGCGACCTTGTATTATCATAATGGCCATAACTTCTTCATCCGAGTTCCGATTGAGGTGTACAAGGTACCCGCGCGAAACTATTTCAAAGACGAAGATAACGATAGTAAGATAAAAGAATTTAGTCATTGTCTTAATAGGAAACGAACAGTTTGAATTAGACCGGAAAACCTGACATGGGAAAATGGTAACCGACAATAAAGTTCATGGAAAAATTTGGAATTCATGGAAGTTGGTGACTTCAACAGCAGTTACCCCAAAAAATTATGACTCAAACTATAAAACAAAAAAAAAAGATTAGTACTCCCTCCGTCCCAAGGAAGATGACCCCTTCCTTGGGCGGCACAGGATTTTATGCATTTTTATTTTGTGTGTAAAGTGGAGAGAGGAAAGTAGGAGAGATGGAATAAAGTAGAGATAAAGGTGTTTCCAATTTTAGTAATGAGTCATCTTGATTGGGACAAATCAAAAAAGAAAGTGGATCATCTTTAGTGGGACGGAGGGAGTACTGAATTACCTTGAGATAGATAATTGTACCCCTTAAAAATTGAATAAGGTACAGATTTACCTTTTCGTTGAAAATTGAATAATAGTACTAACAATTACAATAGGGGAGGCTTAACGGAGGTCCCAAAGTTGAGATATGACTGCCGACTTTAATAAATTGGATTAACGAGATTGGCATAAAGTTCAATAAATTTACACCATCAAAAGGGAAGAGTATGCATTTTAATTAAATGATTTCATTCAATAACATACCGATGAGAGATATTTTCTAAGATGAAATTGCCTATTATATGGTTCTATACTTTTTGTTTACCAGGTATAAAATTACATTAAAAACTCTTTAGAAATAGTACATGAAGACAGATAAAATAACGAAAAAACTTTATTTTGAAATCCATGAAGACAAAAAAATAATGTCGACAGTGAAATGTAAATGATCACAGGATACGACTTTGTCAGTGGTTAATAGAGAGATACAAAAGGATCAAAATATGAATTTTAATTTAGTTTGAACGAAAAAGAAATTTTAAATTTTATCACCAACCTTTGCATCTCTCAGCAAATGTATTCTCATTAAGGGCATCTGCAATGGGTGGGATTGGCGAGCACTTAGAGCATACCAGCGGATGGTGTATGAGGCTATGAGGGGTTAGGTTAGGTGACGGGTTGTGGTCCATGCACGGTGCCGAGGGGTTAAGGAATGGGTGTGCATCCTGCCTCGAGCAAGAAGGGTTAGGGGATGGGTTGTGGTCCAAGCATGAGAATCAATTGGAGAACTCAGACCAGAACGCTAAGGGGGTGGGGTTTTGGGGGAGATCCTATCATTTCAACATTACATAAAGCTTAAAAGTCATGGTAGCAATTCCACATTAAGTTCTCTTAATGTTTGGTTTGAAATTTTTTTCAAAAAACTGCCAATAATTAGAGTTCAATAGGATTTAAATCAAGAATTTGATAAGTAAAACATCTAACTGGCAAACAGGTAAAAGAATATCACATTATTCGAATAGGACTCATTTAAGATAAATTTCAAAGAAATTTAGACATCATCAAAATGTGGACACCTTAATGAGTCAAGACAGATTATATAGGCAGCCCATGATGCAAATCGATTTAGACTAGACTATTGCTTCCATACAGCACAAGCATAGAATAATTTAAAACTAAATAGATTCCAAGAAAAAGGCAATGTAAAAAATCCTCAGATAAAACAAGTATTTAAAACGATAAGAAGCTTAAACAATCCATCAAAAAACAAAATTAAAACAGCAACTTATCCTCAAGCTTCAACGTCATCCACAACATGGACAATCTTGGCTGTGGGCTTAGCCAAAAGATCAGTGTACTCTTGGAATGGAGACTTGGTGAATCTAGTCTCCCTCCAGAAGTCCGGTGTCAAGAACCCATATGTCTTCAGCAGACAATCAAAAGTTGCCTAAAAATACCAATTCATTTCATCAATATAATGCTAAAACTCCATGAAATATAACACATCAATACAAAAGTATACAGGATTATCAATTTCATATATATGTAAACATATGTACAATGATTGATTAAAGAGCACAAAAAATGCACCATAGCAACAAATAAGATACTATAATAGTGTTAATCCGAATTGGGCGTTTAATGGTATTAAATATGAAATTAGGGATAATCAATTAAATTGGGCGTTTAGTAGTAGTATTAAATATGAAATTAGGGATAATCAATTAAATTGGGCGTTTAGTGGTATTAAATATGAAATTAGGGATAATGAAATGAGAACAGACCTTGACAAAGTTTCCAAGGGTTTTGGTGGATCCACGGGAAGAAGTAAACACATCATCAATTCCAGCGAATTGAAGCACCTTCTTCGGCACACGCGCAGCCACAATACCAGATCCACGGGGAGCAGGCACCATCCTCACAGTCACGGAGCCACACTTCCCGGTGACCTTGCAGGGCACGGTGTGGACCTTCCCGATCTTATTCCCCCAGTATCCCCTCCTCACCGGAATCACAGACAGCTTCGCCAAAATAATGGCGCCGCGGATGGCGGTGGCCACCTCCTTCGAGCACTTGACTCCCAATCCGACGTGGCCGTTGCTATCCCCGACCACCACGAAGGCCTTGAACCTGGTCCTCTGCCCGGCGCGCGTCTGCTTCTGCACAGGCATGATTTTCATCACCTCGTCCTTGAGGGACGGCCCCACCAGGAGGTCGATGATTTGGTACTCCTTGATTGGCAGGGAGTGGAGGTAGATCTGCTCCAGGGATTTGATCTTCCCGTCGCGAACCAATCGCCCCAATTTGGTGCACGGCACCCACTTCTCCTCTTCTGCCTCACGGCGAGGGCGCCGGCCGCGTCCACGACCGCCCCTGTCTCCTCCACGTCCACGACCGCCGAATCCTCGCCCGAAACCACCCCTGTCTCCGCCTCTTTCCGCCATTGTTGCAGTTAGCACTAGATTGAGAGAAAAGAGAGGCGAGTGAATAACAATAGACCGACTGAAACCCTATCTTCGGAGCAAAGAGTTTATATAATGACACATCTAATGGGCTTAGGGTTTAACTAAGAAGCCCATATATTATCTCATTTATGTACAATTATATTTTGGTTGCTTTTCTCATTTATGTTGGCCCAATTATATTTTCGGTTGCTTTTCTCATTTTGGTCCCTCTTCTAAACTTTTATACAAAATCAAGTCCAATTCCTCAATTAAAAAATAAGTATAGTAGTAGTAGTAGTTATTACTACTAATACCTAATACTCCACTATGTAAAGAATTACAATTTGGTTTCATAGTTTTCACCTGTATAAAATTATATATATATAAACTATAAGGGAGTATTATATTACTAATTCAATATTTAATTGCTAATTATAATTAAATAATAGCTTTTGGATATTCAAGCCTAGATTATCAGCCACGCGGAATGTCAATATGATAAAAAAAAATATCAATAAGGGTATTAAGGTAAATTTAAAAAAAATTAATTATAACTAACTTTTGAAAAATATCACATAACATTAAAACTCATATAACTTTCTTGATTTAAATTATTTTTCCACACAACATATATTAAATTAAAGATAATTTCATAAGGATTCTAACGAGCTCTAATTTGCATATATTTCGATGTCAAAATTTGAATTTTTTTTTGAAAATTTGAAATTTTTTCGTACAACAACAAATGTCAACATAGTATATATAAAATATGTAAATATAATACATGTAGAATGTCATTCTTAAAGCAATGTGTTGTTATTTTCAAAACACTATATTGTCATTTTCATCCAAAATCCTAATTTGATAGTAAAAAAATTAATTAATAAAAATAAAAATTATACTCCCTCTGCCCCAGATTAAGAGTCACTTTTTGCCATAAAAGTCCGTCCCAGTTTAAGAGCAACTTTTAGAATTTTTCATATTTGGTCATACAATTTTACCTCATTCTTCATCAAAATTACATAAAAATGTCATTATCTACATTAAAATAAATCAAAATAAAAATCAAAAGTTAAAAGGGACTTACATTCAACCAACTCCACCATCTCACTTCATTTATTACTAATTCTACCATTTCACTTCATTTATTACACACTCTACCATCTCACTTCATTTATTACACACTCCACCATCGCACTTCATTTATTACATACTTCAACTCTTTCTTAATATCCGAGCCATAACAATAAGTGACTCCAAATGTGGGACGGGGGGAGTACATGACAATTTTAAACCACTAGATTTCTAAAATCTTAGGATCTTAAATTAGTAGTTAGCAACTAGAGACTGAGTCCCTATAAACTACATATCTGCAAATCGATAAGAATATTTTTTAAATAACATTACAAGGTCGAAATCAAAACATAAAAAATGATTAATAATAGGGTAATGCTATGTGGCCACATTATGGCTAGCCGTAAAATGACAATCTAGTAAATTTTTTATGTTATGGCTATTAATGATTCAAACACCTCATTTAATGCTCTAATAACTTTACACTATTACCCTTTCTATTTAATTGTAGTTGTTTTTATTGATTTCATTTCTCTAATCTGGTTCTTACGTTTCTTTTTTAGATTCATTCATTTTTTAATTTTCTATTTTATTTTTAAACTATTTTTTATTTTAAGATTAAGTTTTATCTTTTTTTTAAATATTTATCTATTATACCACACTAAAATTGAAATCAATAATAGCTTATAAGTTATGACACGATCATATATCCTATAATATTTTTATCATGTTATATTTTAAAAGTATCGATTATACTATAAACATAGTGTGCATAAAATATAACTTCATAAATCAATATACTAATTATTGTTTTATATACTATGGTATATAGTAGTCGTGTTTACATAATTATCTTTTTCTCTTTAATTTAAACACACTATGTTAGGTTCTAACTTAATTTTATTTTAAAAATTCATTAAATTTTAAATAGACAATATTTTTTGAAAACATAAAATTTCCAATTCCCTGTAAATCTCTACCATCTCCCACTCTCTTACAAATATCAAAATCCTTCCCAGCATTAGTATATTAATCTATGAGCCTATAATATACTACTATTATATTTTGAAAATACGTAATCATATCATAATAGTTTATATATTAATATACTTTCCAATTCCAAGTTGTGATATAATCTAATAATAATAGTAATTAATATTATTATTGTTAATATAGATTATAATATGTGCTACTCCATGATACCGTTAGTCCATTACCATTACCATTACCGTTATTTTAGCTTAGTATTTTACTTATTATTTTACTTTGTACGTAGTAAGATGTTAAAAGTAGTAGTATAAATTAATCACCTACATTCAAAATGAGCTAGTTGATGATCGATGATGGAATTACTTCTAAAACTATGATATTTAGGATTAATTTTATAAATGATTACTAAACTATAGTACTTGTATCAAATTAATTAAAAAAATTTATTTCTATCAAAATTAATACTTATAGTATTCTTTAATGTTTTCTTCTATTTTTTAATTATATTATTACAAATAAAAATTATAATCGTACAAAAAAAATTCAAATTAAATTAAATTGATAAAAACTATTTAGTTACCACACCATTATTTATTCAAAATAATGTAAAAAACATAATATCAACATGGAATTTTATTTGAAGGGACTTCTTTCCGTATTTTGAATTATCTCTCATCTTGGGCATACATGGGCATACATGGGCATACATGGGTGATGGTAGTTGTTACTTTGCCTACATGCAAAGTGCATTACTTTTTATCATGAAGTTGTTGTAATTGTAATTTTAAATAAATCCAATTGCAAATATAATGATTATTGTACTAAATTCAATTGATAAATACTTCAGTAATTCAAATTGAATATAGTATCAATTGAAATTTTAATTATTCAACTAAATGGAGATATAATGAATCTAAGAACGACTAAAACACTAAATTATTTCATTAAATATAAAGATCAATTTAAATTTTTTAATTAATAAATTGAGTCGAAGAGCAATTGAACCTTCAATTGAATTTAAGATAAGTTTGAATTTATAATCATTCAAATAACAAAAAATGGAATAAATGCATTAATATATGATTAATAGATTTCAAGATAATGCTTATTATTAAATATTAATAAATTATGTTATGGTTCAATAATAAAAAACTAAGTAATATTTATTGAACAATATATCATATCATATTTGTAAATCAACATGGAATCAATCTATAATATGTTTAACAAAATTAATAATAAAAGGAAATGAAACTGATGTAGATAAACTACTGCATAATAATTAAAAGTTATAAAAAATATTTAAACATCACAACAACACAAATGTTGTATTTCAAGTAAAAGGGTACAATAGTCCTAATATATTTGATGTTTTTGAGGTAAACTGATTTTGATGAATCAGCAATAACCATACCATATTTTATTAATTTTTAAGCATGTGTCCGGCCATATTATGGCCATTTAGCATCAGTCTTAATGATATCCTCAATAACAAAACATAGCATTATTTGCTCTTTCCGAATCTTCAAGCGAATTACCCTTACTAAACTTTGAACATTGTGTTAGCAATAAACTATCAAACCTCTAAACCTTGGGAAAGAATTGTTTCTAACAATTTTTGTATTTTTCAAAATTTTAAAATTGATAGTTGTTGTCTTAGGTTTGATTCCCTCCTATATTTATAAAATACTTGTTGAGCTTGGCTAGGATCCAAGGAAATTTGGATAAGCCTTATTCTTATGAAGTTATGTGTCTCTATTTCGCACAAGTGATCTTAGAAGCTTGGAGTTGTAATCTCATGACTTATTGAGTCAAAACTGTGTAACATTTATGACCTGAAATATACATCATCTTGTATATTTGCATATATTATTATCATCAGTACCTTATTCAAAATAAGTAGCGGAAATATGTTTTTATACTATAATAAACATGAATAAAAAATATGTTTATATTCTTTAATTAATTTTATGTCTGTTGTATAGCACCCTAATCTAAAATCAAGACTAAATCTCCACCCTTGGATTTTAAAATGAGTGGATGAGATTAAAGCTCACAAAATCTCAATAAATAGTAGACAAAATATCAACAAAAGGGTAATATCGTCATTATGTTATCATGTGATAATTTTCGTGAGTGTTTTTTTATATCAACATTGTGTATTACAAATATCAACAATATGACATTAGAATATCAACACAAGGACAAGAAAATATCAACACATTTTTATTGAGATTGGACATGCATAATATTGAGATTTTGCCTACAATATATTGAGATTTTTTGTTGCATTTGTTGAAAATAGCTGCTTATCAACATGTACGAAAATTAAAATATAATTTATCAAATTTCATCACCCGAACATCGTCGGAACATATGCAATTGAGATCTCGTTGGAATCCTTATTAAATTATCTTTAATTTGATATATTTTTTGCGAAAAAATAATTTAAATTGAGAGAGTTACGTAAATTTAAAGATTTGAGATGATTTTGAGGAGAGAGAAAGTAGTTAATTATAATTACTATATATAAGATTTGACATTAATACCCTTTTTATTTAATTAATAATTATTTAAATTTAAAATATATTACACTTGTCATTATATTAACCACGAGATCTTCTAATCTAATGGTTGAAAATTGATTTCAATTTGGGATTTGTAATTAGTTAGCAATTGATTACATCCCCTGTTGTATATAAGTATAAAGTTGTAATCAATTCCTAACTACTCTCTCCGTTCCCTATTAATTATCTTTTTATCATTTTCGCCCATCCCTCAATAATTATCCACTTTCACTTTTTACCATCAATGAAAATCACATTCCACTAACTCATTTCACTCACATTTTATTATATATAAATATAGGACCCATATTCCATTAGCTTTTTCAACCCACTTTTCATTTTATTTCTTAAAACGCGTGACAGAATCAAAGAGGGCAGTTATTGAGGGACAGAGAGACTACTAATTAGTAGTCTCAAACTAAGACCAATTCTTAATCATTAGATTAGAAGATATAACGATTGAAATAATGTTAAATACTCCTAGATTATATTTTAAAATTTAAAATTTATTAAATTAACTTAAAAAGATACTAATGTCAATTCTTATTGATGGTAGTTAAAATTAACCTATTCTCTCTCCTCAAAATCATCTTTAAACTTTAAATTTATGTAAGTCTCTCGATTTAAGTTATTTTTTCGTGAAAAATATATCAAATTAAAGGTAAGTTTATAAGGATTACAACGAGATTCAATTGCATATGCTCCGACGATGATCGGATGATGATATTTTAATTTTTATTTCAATTTTTGTATGTGTTGATAAATATATTTTATATCAATAAATGCATCAAAAAATTTGAATATAATGCATGTACATTGTACAATATCAATAAAACTATGTTGAAGTTGTCGTATACGTGTGTTGATATTTTTAATACATTATATTTATATCAGAAAAATCACAAAAATAATATTATAATAGATTGCCGATTTTGTCCCTTTATTAATATTTTATTTACTATTTATTGTTATTCATAAGGTTTAATCATATTCACTTATTTTAACATCTAATAATATAAAATTAATTTTAGTTCTGTATTGAAATACTATAAGGGCTCGGTATATATTTATATGCATGTGATTGTTAATCTATAGGTTGCAAATAAGAAAATATTAAGGATATTAAAGTTTTGGAAAAATAGTTATACGCATTTGTATTGTTTAATTGAAAAGTCTATCTAGGTGTTAGTAAATATAAAGTACACGTGTGATGAGTGTATGCAATCAAAGATATCAAAATAGCTTAGTCACTAGTAAAATATATTTTTTTAGTTACCTATTTTCCATCAAATATCAATTCACATGATGAATCCACGATCAACTAGTAGATTTCTAGATCTCTCAAGCAGTCCATTTTGGAAAGCATATATCAAATGGTTTCTGTAATATGTTTGGATCATCATCTATTCTCTGTTTATTATTGAAGTTGTGAATGCATTCAACAATTGATTGAGATAAAGGTCGAACAAGGTTTTGATTGAGTGATTGTATTTGGTGATAATCTACCAACTCGCCGGAGAAGGAGAGGGCAGCCTCCGAGTAGTCGAAGGACTCATACATCAACAACAGTAGCCATAGTTGTTGGAGATGGATCTTTATTGAGGAAATTGGTGAAGATGGAGCGGCAGAGGAGGCGGGGGCTATGATTCAGTGGTTGCAATGCGAGAAAACCTCGATCGAGATGGAATCCAATCAACACCGTCGATTTTTGGAGGCGAAACACGTCCACAATGAGGAGGTGGTTTAGTGTCCGGACTCAATTTCCCACCTTGCTTATGGCAATAATCGGGATATATAGACTAAATGAGCTCTTTCTTCTAACAGGCCAGTCTTTTGGACTGAGTTATCCTTATTGGTCTGTATCATAAATGCTTTCATTGAGAGCCCAAACGGTGGTTGGGCAATGAACTTGCCGTGACCAACGAGTATGTTTGGGCCGACTCGGAGTGGTGACCCACAGAGTGGTGGTTGGGCAAAGAATCCGCCACCACTAACGTGGCTCGCCATGACCAATGAGTACGTTTGGGTCGACTCGAAGTGGTGGTCGGGCAAAAAATTCGCTACTACCAACGTGGTTGTGACCAACGAAAACTTGGAGACTCGTAGTAGTGGTCCACGGAGTGGTGACCTGACAAAAAAGTAGTCAAGACCAACGAGGACGTTGGCCCTTAAAAATGATCGAATCAGCTGTGACCAATGAGGACATTAGCCCTTAAAGAAGGATCGAATTAGCCCTGAGCAATGAGGACGTTGGCCTTTAAAAAAGTTCAAATGTTATGGACTCAATGTCCTATATTAAATGCGAGAACAACTAGTATCATATATATAGATTAAATTATCTTTTTCTCTGCTAGTCGAAATCTTTTCGAGTTATTGATCCGGTTTAGTCTGTATCATTCAGTCATTGGAGTCGTTTTGGTGGTGAAGAGGATGAATCGCTTCTCTATTTGTCCCCTTAGTTTTAATAATTTGTTATAGCTTAATTTATTTACTTTTTGATCAGGATTCCTGTTTTCACTTCAACAATGTGTATTAATATTAATTTTTAAAGATAACTACAGAAATATAAGTGGAAATATCTTTACTTCACCCATTTTTTTAAAATTTAATTCATCCACCACCAACTTGGGGTTCTTTTCCCACCTCTTTCATTTTACTTACCTTGTATCAAAGCCCACTTACGTTATAATTATATTGATCCAACATCCTCATTCATCCCATAATTCAATTATTATCATGGTTAAAGATTTCATTATTTAACACCAGTACACATGTATCAATATTATAATACAATAATTTTATTCACTATTTTACATTAATTTCGATAATCTTAAATTTAAGCTTATTTTGTTTTTCTTGATGTTCCTATGCTTAATTTTTTGTATGTTCTCGAATTTTGGAGGCGATACAATGCATATATGTTGGCATCAAAGTGAAGAAAATGTTGACCTGTGTATGCTCTATTTTTGATAAAGATTACCTTGATGCAAGATAATTTAGTAAATCCAAGTAGCCATCCCCTTCCACTTTGGAGATATGATAATTAAATTAAGGAGTAAAGGAATACAATGAAACTTGTCCCCAAGACAACAGCAACTCATGGTAGCTCTGATCTAACCCTAGCCCACACACATTTTGGAATGACATTCCTCATTCATGTGTGCTCATAGCCAAAAGAAAAAAGTTCTTAATAATTGTGAAATTAAGAGCCCACCAAACTATGTGATATACTCTTATATATGCTATCATACCTAATTTAACCCCAAAGTTCAAATTCACACATCCATGCATCTACTTAAAATTGTTGTATATATAAAAAAATCATGTGACGTGTACTGTCACACACATGAGAACTCGAAAATTATTTCTAATAAGCAGTAATATCAAAGTAACCCGAAATTTATAAACTGGCTCGAATAGCCCACTAAATGTAGCGGGTTATGATTGTAAATTTTGAACCCAGCAAAATCACAACTCGATTAACTTGCACCCGATTAACATGTAATCCAAGTAGAGCTAATCCGAAACACGACATGTTGGCCCAATGTGTTGTACCTAAATGCAGTATGCAAGCATTGTCTATTATTCCGCTTTATTTGACAACTATTTGAAACTTCAATAATTATTTTTATACTATAAATAATTTAACGAAAAATATTAAATCTTTCATTTTATATTTAATCTTTTATAATATACGCATATATATGTATTAATGGATAAGTTTATATTTCATTTTAATATTACTACCTCCGTCGAAAATTTGTCCCATTTTCCCATTTCCGTTCGTCCCCAAAATTTGTCTCATTTCACTTTTACCATTTTTGGTAGTGGACCTCATATTCCACTAACTCATTCCTACTATATTTTATTATAAAACTAATATATAAAAGTAGGACCCACAATCCACTAACTTTTTCAACTCACTTTCCATTACATTTTTTAAAACCCGTGCCCGGTCAAACCGGGACGAATTTTAGTGGATGTAGGTAGTGCAAATCTTAAATCAGATTTTCAATATCAAGATTCACCATAAAATATTCTTATATATTAGTAGTATAATTTAACAGCTCGGGATGGATTAATCATATGTCATAAATTTTACTATATTAGAAGGTTTGAGATCTAAGTGTATTTCCAAAATTCTCACAATAATATGAGTAATTTTATAGTTAGCAATCCAATTAGTCATTGGGCTGGTTCGAAACCCACACGTTTAGGATTAGGGTTAACAATTTCGAATCCAATAAAATTCTAATCCGATTTGGATTAACCCTCAATTCAAATAGGATTGATCCAAAACTTGATGATAAGCTACTCGAGTTTGAGTTGATGCACTACCTAGCTAGAAGCTGCGGACATGCATGGTTGTATAATGGAGAAGCCCACATGGATTGAAGGGGATTATTGTTTAGAGACAAAACCAAGATATATAATGGAATGGTCATTTTGAATGATTTGAAACTTTTGCTAGTGTCATAAAAAGGTGATAAGATGACCATGAATTTTTAGCAATCATGTTGGAAATCATTATCTTTTAATAGACTACACTTTGTTCTGCTGTCCAAGAAACAGACAGAAAGTGCTTATTACCTTAAGTCAATATTTTAAGGTAATGGGGCCAAGCTTTGAAAAATTTATGAAATCTCAATCACCAAATCAAATACTCCGGGTGTGGGCTTGCAGATATATCTAATGCTACTAATTATAATATGGACATTGTTCATAACTACCAAGATTGCATCTTATCTTGGTAAATATATGATTAATGCAAAGATCAGAGTGTGCTTTTGTTTTCATTCTTTTCCAAGAAATCACGTTTAGATTGTCTGCAATTAGCCAATTCTTAATTGTACTAATTGCTATAAATATAATCTCATCCTATGGTATTTGCATAAGACACGTCTACACATAAAAATGTAATAGTATTAATGATTAGAAATATGAGAAAAAGTCATATGGTGTAAGGACGATATTTTGTCTATTACAACGGAAAGAAAAGAAGTAAAAATGAAATGAAAATTACAAGAAAAATATTAAAGCTAACTAATTGTAAGGAGTAAGATCGAGTAAAACCCATTTTCCCCTACACAAATTATGACCCGGCTAGTGTAAAAAATAAAACGATTTTCTCATAATGTGTCGAAGCACTTAAAACCCGCTAATCATCAACAAACTTGGAAACGTTCAAGCAAAATAATCTTCAAAACAAATGCACAGTGATCCATGCGTGATGAATGCAAAGTGATTTATGCACTCCTGTGTTCCTTAAAAATGCAAAAATAATCACTCAAATCAAAGATTCAATTATCTTCACAATATCATTCAAATAGTTCGAACACATTACCTACACCAACCACCTCGTAAAAGACTTAGTCTCCAATACGTTGTTTTCTACCTACAAAAGACTTGTAAGTTGGAAAATGTATCCTTACAGAGCACACATATGTGTCGTATCAACAAATCATTTTTTCGAATTATTAGCTGGTTTCCATCGATTACTACTATGGCTACCTCATGATCCTTGTGCTGTCTTTGACAACACCTTCAAATAATTTGCACATTACTCCCTCCGTCTCAGAAAGATTGTCTCAGTTCATTTTTTGCACTCGTTTTGCAAAAATAATAATAAATAGGTAAAGTTGAAAGAGAGTAAAATAAGAGAAAAAATAATGTAGATAAGATCATTCTCTACATTATTCTCTTTTTTACTTCACTTTCTCTTTACTTTAACTATTTATTACTATTATTTTTGCAAAACGAGTATGAAAAAGGAAATGAGACAATCTTTCTAGGACGGAGGGAGTATCACTTTGAACAATATTGACACTGATATATTGAAGAGTAGGTGCACAATTATATCCAACAACGCTTTCACTTGATAATTACTATCAAATCTAATTTGTTCTTGCTTATCCAACAACAAATATAAACACAACTCGTAGTTCCACGGAACTACTCATTTCGTAATCCAAGGAGCTAGCGACTACACGTTGCTTCATCCCAGAGTTCTTGTTTCGTCCAAAGTAACTTACACAATCTATGTCTTAGAAAAGTACACGAATTTTTCTTGCAATTGTTATAAATATGAAAAAAAAATCCAAGTCATATATATACATACGACATTCTATTTATTACCATATTCATGTAAATGAATAAAACAATAGAACATAAATTACAACAAAAATAAAAAGACAAGTCAACTGTACGTAGCTAATGTTTTTAGATTGACTACTGTCGTCAAATATAAATCGTCTTTCTTCTAATATGTAGAAGTACCACAAACTGTAAAATGTTAAGCATAATTCAAAGACCAAAGGCCAAATTCGTTGAAATGGCAAGTGCCTCCACGCACCTTTCCAACATTCATGAAACAGGGCAAGATGAATTAATCTTGAAAAATGCAAGAATGTAAGAAAATATTAATGCAAGTGTAAGATCTGAGATCAACTGAATCAAACTATAGTCTATACATGTCTGGTGAAATAAACCAAGAAAATAATGACGTGGCAGAATACTGACCACTCAACCAAGATTCATGCATGAGCTACCCAAGTATATATCTTTTCCTATTTCTATATTTTTTTCCAAAAAAAACTGTATCCAGGAGGTCACCAATTTATTTTATCAAATTGTACATTGAGTCATTTTGTCTAGGCCCCTCTAAATATACCAACATGATTTTAATGTCAGTAGGATGGCCCTTTTGTATTAATGCGAGTTTGGAAGTTAATTTATTGCCCAAACTGTTTTCTTATCAGTAGAATATGTTATATCTAATCTGAATTTAATGATTTTGCTTCTCATAATTGAGTCAGGCTATCTTTTATTTTTGTTTACATTGTGATAAAATAAATATAATTAGGCGGAGGGAAGGGAGAGTATGAGTATCTCTACTTATACACACAAATTGAGCAGAGCTTATTTGAGTTGTGACACACACACACACACATTTTGAGTTCCCTTAGCTAACAGTGTAAGATGGATCCACCATCAATGTTGAAAAGCTTCAAGTACAATTCTACACAGCAGCAGCAGCAGCCCATGTTTCCTGTCTTGGAAACTCCTCTTCATTACAGATCTTCTTCATCTCCTCACACTCACACTCACACCAATGCCACCACTTTTCAAGATGCATCTTTCTCCTCCTACCTCAAACCAAACGATAAAAAATCCCAAGAAAAGATCGAAGACACGGAGATAAGCATCTTCGACGCCCAGCGCTATTTCAGCGAACACAACACCGACCCCAAACAGATCATGAAGAAGCAACCCATCCCCCATGACATGCTCTCTGTTCCCAGATTGTCCTCTGTCTCCTCCACCGACGGCTACCCCGCCCGGAATTTCCGGACCAGGTCGTTCCACGCCACGCCCACCGCCTCCTCCGAGGCCAGCTGGAACAGCCAGACCGGCCTCCTCGCCAATCCCCCGGGCGCCGTTGGAGTCTCCCTCAGAAACTTCCACTCCAACGATGGGAATAGGAGAAGCTCCGCCGCCAGGAAATGGAGCTTCGGCCGGAAATGCTGCTGCACCGGCAAGAAATCCGTTGATGTCAAGGACGCCACCACCTCCGATTCCGAGAATCAAGCCAATTATATGTGCAGGAATTACAAGGCGAAACCGCTGTCTAGGAATTGCTCAGCTAGAAAGGACGTGGTGGAGATAATTAGATCCGTGGACGGTTTTCCACAGGCCGATCCGCCGCGCCAGCAGCGGATATCGGCCTCTGGGCGGCCGTTTGTGGACGGAGCGGGAAGTTTCTCCTTCCCGCTCCTGAACACTAATGCAAGCCAGGTGGTGGCTAAGCCTGTCCTCAAACCAATCATCACAAAGCCTAATACCTTGATTTTGAATCCAGTGGAAGAGCCGCCTCGTGATTCGCTGGAAGTCTTCCAGCCGGTCCACGAGGCGGTGGTGCCACCTGTCCTGCGCGTGGTGAACACGGATGACGACGTCGTCAGTGATGCAAGCTCTGATCTCTTCGAGATCGAGAGCTTCTCCACCCAGACGACCTCGTATCCCATGTACAGGCGCAGGGACTCGCTCGACGAGGCTCCCGGGTTCAACGCGAGGCGATTCGGTGGTCAGTACGGGGGGAGGAGGAGCGTGGACGAGCCGCCGACGCCGAGCGTGGCGGGGACGGAGTGCTACGCGCCGAGCGAGGTGAGCATCGACTGGAGCGTGACGACGGCGGAGGGGTTCGACAGGGCGAGCGTGTCGAACTTGTCGGAAATCGGGAGGGCGGCGTTTGTTAGACAGGAGGAGGAAGGGGGGAAGAAGAAGGGGCTGCTGATGATGAGCTGCAGGCAGGAGAAGGCGGTGAGCGTGGGGCCGCAGCCGGTGAAGTGTGTGGAGGGGGGGCATGTGGGTGGTAGGCCACCGAGGGCGGGGAAGCCGCCGCTGGCGACTGATCATTCGGCACGCTTGTCGGTGGCGTTTGTGGCATGAGAATTTGGGCTGTTTTCTCCTTGCCGCTCACTGGATCGTGCTTATGTTGTCTGTCTAGTCTTCTCATGCCATGTTTTTCTACTTTACAATTTGTCTCCAATTTCCTTATTCATACCACGTAAAGGTTGTGTTATTAATTGTGTATGTTTCTTATCTAAATTTGAACATAAGTTGCTTTTTCAACTTCCTACACTATAAATTTCTCTTCATCTCTACCTTTTTCAACTTTTTAAAATGAGGATTTTAAAAACTGAAAATCATATCAGTTTAGTGATATATTAATATTAGTTCACATTACAAAATATATAGTTACTGATATTGAGTTAGAAACTGATACAAAGACAGAAAAAGAAATTTATGAATCAGTTAACTGATATTGAGTCAAAACTAATATATATAGTACATTATGTGATGACAACTGATATTAATGTAGTATTTTGCGAACTAATATAGTTATGTGTTATATAAATTTTTTTTGTCATGATCCATCTCGGAAAGAATAAATCTACTCAAATTTGTACTTCTCATTAGTGAAAATGTATATCTGACATTTTATAGTATTTCACTATATTCCATTTTATAGTATTTCACTATAGTAAATTTTTTTTGTCATGATCCATCTCGGAGTAGTAGTTAGCCAAAACTTGATTCTATAATAGGAGTATTATGTACTCCATACTTTACCATTTTAAATTTGTTACGGTCATTATATCCTAGAGTCATGTCAATGATAGAAGTGATTAAATATTAGTGACAAGTCATAACTCCGCACAAAAATATTTTCTCAGCTTCTATAATCTATAAGTATAAACACATAAACTCTAAGCTTGCATAGTTTCACTGTCAAGGCAATGAATGATTGAATGTTGGTTTAGAGATACACGTTGGCAAAAGAATGGGCAATGAATTTGATGAGAGTAGTCATGCTGACAAATCACACCTTGATTTAATGGAATTCTACAAGTTTGTTGAATGGGCCACTCACTATAGACGCAACTTGTAAAAAAATCGGAAATTATTGATTTTTTTGGCAGGTTGTACGGAATCCTTTTTTAATTGGTAGTTTGAGATAGAATATAATATTTGCAGGATATTAATTATAATAACAGTATTTCACCAACCAAGAATCTGTAATATTGATTACAAAATTGTGTGATTTCACCAGTTTCATCTATATATATATTACTGTGTGAGGGTAACGTGGAAATTAGAATTAGGAAATGTTTAGTAAATGATACATTCGTGTAAGGGCAATGAAGAAAATAAAAGTGTTCCAAAAATTTGGTATCTGATGAATGCACAATGTATATTTACGGCACTTCATAAACATAAAGTTTTAATTTAGAGTAAAAGCCAAAATTGGTCCTGAACATATGGTCATTTTATGTTTTTGGTCCTAAACATTATCTTTTGGATTTTTTGGTCCTGCACATATGAAAATTTGATCATTTTGGTCATCCGTCAACATTTCCGTTAAAATCTAACGGTCAATGGGTTTAATCCCGATTTTGACCAACTTAACTTTTAATTCTGATTTTTTACTCCCTAATTAATACCCTAATTATTTTTATAATCAATTATTTCTCCCTAATTGAATTCACCATCCATTCATCTAAGCTTTCATCATCATCATATCCTCTCAAAATACTCGGCTTTGACCACCGGATTGGCCTTCGCGATGGCCTCCCGCCCCACCGACTTGAAATCGAAGCTGCAACCATGCTTCTCGGGGTACCTATGGGTCCCGCAAAACGTCACACCGCACTGGCACCGGAATCCGGTGCGGTGAAATTTACTTTGACCCATTGATATTTCTGGTGCGGTGCGGGGGCGGACGGTGCAGATTTCTTCAGGCGGTGAGTCCGCGGATCGACCTTCGGTGCTCCCTCCGGAATCACGGCAGAGGTTGCGCGGAGGCTGCGGCGCGAATTGAATTCGTGCTGGACGGATTTGGGGATTAGGAGCTTCTCAATGCTGTGGATGATTCCGTCGGGGCGGACGATGTCGTCGGATTTGATAACCCTAACCGTGCCGACGATTTTCTCTCCGTTTTTCACTTGGATTGGAATCAATTCGCCGGCGGCGTTGCGACAGAGGCTGGAGTGGTGAACTAGCTTCTCTTCCACTAGTGATTGGACTGAATGCGAGTGGGAATCATGTGGAAGAGAAGAAGATTTTGGAGAGACTTGAGATTCCGTGGCTCCAACAGAAATTGCTTGAATTCATGGGTCCAAATCCTGCTCCAACGCCTCATTCCTGGGGGCGAATATGAAATGTTGTGGTTGGCGACGGCGTCTTCGAGCGTTTGCAGGAGCAGCGCCTTCTTGACGAGCTCGGAGAGCTCGGTGTAATGCGAATCGAGGAGAGCTACGAGGACTGAATTGAAATTGATCTGAACGGCGGGTTTTGCTGGTTTGCCCGGCAATGCAGAGGCGGAGGCGGCGAGAAGAGCGAGGAAGGATTTGGTCAAAATCGGGATTAAACCCGTTGACCGTTAGTTTTTATGAGAAATGTTGACGGAGGACCAAAATGATCAAATTTCCATATGTGCAGGACCAACATGATCATATTTTCATATGTGTAGGACCAAAAAATCCAAAAGATAATGTTTATGACCAAAAACGTAAAATAACCATATGTTCAGAACCAATTTTGACCTTTACTCTTTAATTTATTCAGATATTTTGTACCTTTTGATAGTTTCTTTTCCATTTCATCCCTTTTAGTTTTATGGTCAAATTTTACCTTTTGCATTTCTTAAAGAAGCTAAGAGCATCCCCATCCGTGCTCTTAGCTAAGAGCACGGAGGTGGGCCCGGACCCACTTTTACTCCTTATCCTTAGCTAAGAGCACAACACCCACATCCGTGCTCTTAGCTAAGGACAAGCTCAAGGGTCCCACAATTCTATTATTCAATTTAAATACTCCAATTATTAAAAACATTTCTACATTATAAAAATACATTAAAAAATAAAAATTACATAATTAAAATCCTAAAAAATAAAAAATTACATAATTAAAATACTAAAAAATAAAAATACATAATTAAAATCCTAGAAAATAAAAAATACATAATTAAAATCCTAGAAATTAAAAATTACACACGTGGAAGACTGTGGAAGACTAGTCCTCTATCCCCAATTGCCTCTTGAGACCCCAGATCATTTGCTCATGTGTTGCAAGTTGATCCGGAGTCATCCGAGACGTATCGTTCATATAGAGTTGACTCAAGATGGCCCACAACGTGTTGTTCGGGGGTGGAGGAGGCACAAAGGGAGCGGGGGCGGTGGGGGCGGATGGAGTCGAGGCGCGACGGCGGGGGCGGTTGGCCGCCGCCTTCTTCCTTCCTTGCGGGCGGGAACTGCTCGGGCCAGCGTCGAGGCTACCCAAGTTAGCTCCGGCAAGCTGGGTAGCCATATCATCGGAGACGCCGTCGGATAGGGCAACTGACCTGGACCGTTTGCTGGAGGAGCTGGAGGAGGATGCTGCTATGCCGCCCCTATACTTCGGATGTTGGCGCCCCTCCTGCCAACAATCGAGGTACTTGAACAGTTTGAACTCCTCCCGTTGGTATGCCGCCAAGGCGGCAGTGACGATGTCGAGCTCGTTCGTGCCGCTCCCCGCCGACCGCTCTTCCTGGAGGTAAATCCCCTGGAACTTCCCGATTGCCTCGTTGCATCTGTAGATGCAATTGCGAACCATACTATCATTGCGATAGATGGTTCCCGCCGGCCGGGTTTCATTGTAGAGGCGAGTGATGCGCCACCAATACGTATCCCCGGTTTGGTTCGTGCCGACGTCCGGATCTTCGGAGACTGCCAAGTAGGCTTTGAACATCGCCATCATCTCACCCGCAGTGTACGGGGTGCGGGTGCCACGAACAGGAGGAGTAGGAACAGAAGTAGGAGTAGGAGTAGAGCTGTTGCTCTCTCCCGATCCAGGTTCGGGTGCCCACCCGAACCCGGGGGCGTTTAGGTCGTGCAACGGGTAAGGACGGTAGCCACCCGGAGCTTGCGAACCTTGGGTTTGAGGAGGGGCCGTAAATTGGGTTTCCGGACTATATCCGGCCTCGGAGTCGAACCAATCGTGGTTCCAACCGCGATTGCCGGAAGGGTGATCGCCGGAGCCGGACATTGTGTAGTGTGGTGAGAATTTAGATGAGAGAGTATGAGGAAAAAAGATGAGAGAATGTAGATGATGATAGAATAGATAATAGATGAGAATGTGATTTTTTTTGTGTTGGAGTTGGGGTATTTATAGATGAAAATGTGAATTTTGGGGAAAAAAAATTGAAAAATAAATTAAAAGTGGGTAGAAAACGGATATATTTTTTTGGGAAGTGGGAAAATATTTTTTTTTTATTTAAAAACATTTTTTAAAATAAATTTCGAATTTTTTTTTTCAAATAAAATAAAAAAACGAAATTGCCAACGGCTATGCCGTTGGCCAATCAAAAGCTGCCACCTAATTGTGCTCAGCGGCACGGACGGACGACCTCCAGCGGTGGACGGACGAGCTTTGTCCAGCGGTACGGACGGACGAGCACCGTCCTTCTCACTGCTGCGGATGCTCTAATGGAAAGAGGTAGAGAAAGATTGGATAAATATTTGGAAGGATAAAGTGTAGATAGAATTACTTTTTTTTATCTCATTGTATCAATAATATACTCATCACTCTTATTTGTAAGGATGTTTGAGACTCTTCAACTACAGCGATAAAGAAGTTTGGAACTTTACATTCTACGAACTCTTCAACAATGAATGTACCCTAGGAACTCCATTATAATAAATAGTGGGTGATTATTTATTTCTTATATTTCGAACACTCCCCCTCAAGTTGACCATTGCCTGTTACAATTTGACGAAATTGTCAGTTTTGGACCGATTGTGATACAAGTTGAAATGTTTGTGATGCAAAAATTCAAAAATATAATATCTGAGACCAAAATCGTAAAATGGCCATATATTCAAAACCGATTTTGACATTTACTTTTTAAGCATTAGTACAATGTTTTATGTTTAAAATCAAGGTGTGATTTGAACTATATGTATATTTCTATCATCTAATATGATACTACTCCGTCCCGTTTTAGGAGTCCCGGTTGATCAATTTTGGGCGTCCCGCTTTAGGAGTCCCGGTTGAGATAAATTAATAAAAAATGCCTACAAAGTGTTAAAAATGGGTCCCAACAACCACTACAACTAATAAAAAAGTGTTAAAAGTGGGTTCCAACATCCACTAAAATATTTATTTATTGGACATTCAACTAAAAGTGGATCCCAACATTCACTACAATATTTATTTATTACGCACTAACCACTTTTTCCTTAAAACATGTGTCCGACTCAACCGGGACTCTTAAAGCGGGACGGAGGGAGTATAAACTATATAAAACCTATATAAATATTTTTTTTGAGATTATGAAAAAATTATTACTAAAAAAGATTTAAGATTATTTTAAAACTGGTGTTAACAGAGCAATGAGAGACGAGTAAGACATGAGAATAAATCAAAATAGTCAAATTTGATAAAAGACCATAAATATATGTTCTTTATTCGCCTAATACAATCAAATTTGCAATTCTTGAAAAAGAAATTATATGTGAACAATAATGATACGAAAAGAATAAAATGAGAAATGATACTCCCACCAGTTCCACAAAGATATTTTAGTCGAGAAAATGCAGCGTCTACCACAAGGCAGAAAGAGAGCAAAATTTGAATGGCTGCTTTCTCATCTTCTCTCCCACCGCAATCAATATCATTCAAATCATTCAACACCAAAGCCTTCTTCACCACTTATTCCCCACCATTTTCCAGTCCAAATATCATCTCCCATAACTCACAGAAGCTCATCGAATCCTCAGTAACCAAGTCCTACCGCATCACCACCCGCGGCCAAATCACTGACGACGACGACGATGAAATCTGTAACTTCGACGAAGCAGTTTCGCTCTTCAACAAAAGGGATTACTACAAATGCCACGACGTTCTCGAAAACCTGTGGAACAACTCCCAAGAGCCCACGCGCACTCTCCTCCACGCCATTCTTCAGTGCGCCGTCGGCTTCCATCACCTCTTCAACCATGTTAGTATGCATACTGAATACATTGAAACACATCATTCAAATTTATTTTTATGCGGGAAATGACTCTACGCAGAATCACAAGGGAGCGATGATGGAGCTCGGAGAAGGAGTTTGCAAGTTGAGAAAAATGAACTTCCAAAATGGGCCTTTTTATCAGTTTGAGAAAGAAATATCCGCAGTTTTGGAATTCATTTACCAAACGCAGATTGAACAAGCTGCGTGTGAGTCTCGCATTCTCATTCTCTGAGTTTCTAAGTATATATGATTATATAAATGTACGCAGGCACAGAAGAAGTGTGTGTTGCAATGGATCAATCTGAGAGGTCTTATCAGCTCCTTGGGGGTTATGCTGCCGGAGTGCATCTGTACCACCTGGAAATCGACCGGAGCTGGAATGCGTACATCGTTTTCAGCCCAGAAAAGTATCGCCAGAGAGCTGCTGCGCCGCCCACTATAAAGATACCGCGGCTTGAGGCTTCTGAAGACCATATCATGGAATTGGACCTAACATATTAGGTTATATGTAACCTCCTTTTCCAAGTTGATTGATTACAATATAAAAACAGCGGTCAATTTGAACTTAGTTTGTCAATTGATAAGGTTTTATGCATGTTCTACTCTACAACACACAGGTAAAAATATTTATGATATGAGAAACCGAGTGTAAGGTGACAATTTTTTATTGCCTCTGTGAGCCCCATATTATCTGCAAATTAATAAAAATCTGAAGGACGTCCACCCCTGCCATTTCCCAACCAAGGACAGATTCGATCCCACTGTAACCAGCAAATTGAAGGCGGTGAAATTAGGGTTAGGGAAGAATGATTGAAGAGTGAATGAGGCAGAATGCTAGTTAAATATATTATATTAAAATATAATTCGGTTTTTCCGTTTTTTTACCTTCGAACTGAGAAAACCAAAAATTTATACTTTCAAAACCAAACCAAACCGAATTTCAAAATTTCGGTTTGATTCAGTTCGGATATTCGGTTTTCAGATTGTTTGATCACCCCTAAATGAGACACCCAAAACGCCCAAACATGTATATTAAATCCTAAACAATCAATCTAGAACACAAATTGTATTTTGAACAAAGGTAGTTGGCAGTCAGCGGTGGACTACGACGGGAGGCGTGTGGGCGGGCGAGTGTTATCTGAGCGGGTGAGAAAGTAGAGACGGTGGTGCAGGCGGTCCGGAGTGGGTATATGATAGAGAGTAGAGACGAGAAAGAATAAATCTGAGAGCGTGAGATTGAGAAGGAGAGGATTATTGGTTTGCCTAATGGCTAATTAAGTAATTATCCTATTACTGAATTTTAAATGAATTTGACTGTTTAAATCGGACAATTAGATATTAGTGATACTCGAAATTCAAAAATATCGCTATCGCATTCAAATATGTGCTCAATATAAAAAAAATCAGGTAACAATCAACCAATATCTGAAAATTTTCTGTCGAGTTTATATCATTATTTATTCCTTATTGAGTGTAAGGAAATTCATTTCGGAAAAATTCCAGACGTATGTACTTTATAATTATAATTCTTTATTGAGTGTAACGAAATTCATTTCGGAAAAATAACAGTTATGCAATCTTTTTAAGTATTTCAGACTTGAATAAAATAAATTAAGATTTTAATCAGACTACAATCATTTATAATCTCTCTCCTCAAATTTGAAAATTGTGAACAATTCTCTGCAGTTTCTCAACTTCCACTGATTATCATTATCTCATTCAACAATGTCTATGCATTTCATCTTTTCTTTACTGTATCCTTTTCCGGCTAATTAATTCCCAAAATTACTTCCGCTCTTGCCAAATTTCAAAATTTGATCTTGAATTCTCACTACAAGGTTTATTTCCTGAATCTTGCACTTAGTTTTGTGCTTGAGATTAGATTTGGGCAAATGCTGTGTACTTTCTGGAAATTAAAGCCATATCCTTTTATTACTGCTTTTTCTTCTTTTTTCTTTTTTGTGCGCTTGTGATAATGTTGTGAGTCTTGCGATTTTTTTATTTAGATGACAGATTCGCTGCTGTTCATGATCCTGCTTGGCCTCTTGACAGATTTTTTATTGGGTTATTTACCGGTGATGCTCTTTTAGAATTCGTAAGAGAAGCCTTTGTAAAAATCTGACTGAGATACAATTTTGTTAGATTTTGAATAAATATTGTTCAATTTTTTGGCCAAGCGATTTAATTTAGGTTTACATTCCCCTAAAGGAAGTTTTGCATTGTCATTTCCCTTGGGGCATAATGATAATATCTCAATGTTCAATCTTACTTGGAACTTTTAGGGTTAAATGATTTTAGGGAAAAATTAAATTGAAGAAGTTGTCTGGGAATTATTTTGACTTTGGGGTTAGCAATAGGTCACTTGCTTTGTTGAATGGTTTTTTCATTTGTATCCACATGCCTAAATTTGTATGCTGTGTTCATAATAGGGGGTGAAATGGTGTTAATGCTGTGCACTTTGGGTGATCTTTTAAGTTTTGGAAGGAACGGTTTGCATAAATAGCATAGCAGAAGATTTCTGTTTAACAAAAAAGTTCAGTAGCCAGTAGTGAGTTGAATGCAATTTTGTCATTAAGATGAGAAAATAACAGAATGCAATTCTACATGGAACTTTGACATGATATCAGTTTTATTTGACTCTCTTCTGAATGCTTGGTGCAGATTGCTGCTCAAGCTTGTGAACAGGACAGAGCTGTGAATTCTCTGGTCTTCAAGTAATATGGTGGGCCAGAACGCATATGTTCCACCACGTTACACCCCCCTCGGGCAGTCAGATGCAGAAGCAGATGCAGTACCAATGCCTGCAGATGTTGATCCCAGACCACAACACGACAGTAGTGTTCCAGGGCAGTGGTCTTCGGGAATCTGTGCTTGTTTCGATGATATGCAGAGCTGTATGCTACTTTATGCCCTGTGATCTTGATTTATCAGAAGCAAAAAAGTGAATGAAAGGTGCTTTTTGATAGTGCTGGAGTGTTGGATCATGCCTTGCAAATTAGTGTGATATGCATGCGGTTAAATGATTAGTTATAGGCAATTGTGTGGAAAAAGTGTTTTTATGAGTTATTTTCTAATCTCAATCTATAGACCAGATATTGAGCATTGCAGTGCATTTAGCTAACTCAATGTGCTCGCTCATTAAAGAAATCGTGATTTCCTTGAGTGATGTAAGTTGCTCATGATTAGTGCTGCATGGGAATTGGTCTGCCTAAGATTTCTGTTTATAAAAGAAAAAAGGCTTGCATATGATTTCAATGCTTTATGATGCATTCATTCTGAGTGGTTCACTGAGAATATGTTTTCTGAAATATACATTGAGAATATGTTTTCTGAAATATATATTAGTCAAGTAATTGCTGGGTTGATATTATTTATGTGACAGGTTGTGTTGGGCTTATTTGCCCGTGCTATCTTTTTGGGAGAAACGCAGAGTCTTTGGGTTCTGGAACTCTAATAGGATCGTGTATGATGCATTTTGTATTATGGGCTCTTGTGAATACTCTATGCTGTGTGATGACGGAAGGTGTTATGTTGGGCGCCCCTGGATGCCTTGTTGCCTGTTATGCATGTGGCTATCGGAGGACTTTAAGGGAAAACTACAATTTGGAGGTATGACTTAATTTCTTGTCTATTCAATGTATTCGGCTTGACCATTTATGTTGATCAAAGATATTGTTTCAAGGGATACGTCTTCTTTAAGCTTCTTGGTTATGTTTCCCCTCCATTAGTTCTAAATGCCCTTCATGGACTATGTTGCATGGACATAGTATTACGTTGCATCACGACCAGTAATAATATAATCAATTTGTCTTAGAATCAGTTGGTTTCGACCAGTTAGGGTGTTATGTCCCTTGTACGGTTATGGGTTCTAGTTTTGCACTCGTAAATTTGATGTACTTCTTCGGTTCTGTTTCTATCTTTGTCCACTTGATCTTTATTTCCTGTTATTTGAGGTCTGTGTTACTATTTGTGAGTCTGACGCAAGCTAATCTAAATGAGACCCCCTTATCTGCTAGGATCGTTAACCATGATAAGTTCAAATTAAGTACATTACTCAATCAATGCATCCATCTTCAATATTTACTTTTTACAGCATGATATCACATGACTACGTTACTCAATTAATGTTGCTTCAGTTAATCAATTTTAACAGCATGATATCACATGGCCACATTAATCAATTAATGCAGCTTCAGTTACCAAGTTTTACAGCATCATACCATGTGCACGAAAGCTTTCGATAACATAAGTCTGGCATATAAATCTCAGCATCTTGTGTTTGGGATGCAGGAAGCACCATGTGGAGACTTTGTCACACATTTCTTCTGTCACTTATGCGCCATGTGTCAAGAATACAGAGAAATCCGCGAAAGATCTCAAGACCTAAATTCCAGTAGCCGGAATATGGTGGAATTGGCCGCTCCTCCTGTACAGAATATGGGACCAGCTTCACCAAAATAGACTTTTCACCCTTGTATTGTTTCTACCACTCTGAATGCTTCTGTCATGTCTTCATAATTTTTACCTCAATTTATGATATGTATTTTTAGTTAGTTAGAATTCATACACACCTCCTAGACATGTTCTTTGAAGGAGAAACGACTTACCAATTAATCTGAGCTTTGTCGTCCTTAAAATCTAATCAATCCAAACCACACATTTTCAAACAATTGCTTCACTTTAATTTGTTAGTGTATTTCACATTTTCACTAGTGTAGAGGTGTGACATACACATTGAACATTATAGCAAGTTATGAGACTATTATACGGTTCGATCCCAAATCTATTTTCTGGAACCCAGAATTGGTGATTTTTGTTTCGGTTCCTAAACAACACTTGAAACCTTGAAAGATTCAATGTTATGGAATTTGTATTACAAATTCTACAATAAATCATCTTAAATAGACAATGAACAATTGTAGAAATACTGCAAATTTTTGCAAGGTCTCGAGGCAAACTGAGACATTATTGACGAAGTTGTAGTTTTTGTTACATATGTAAATTTCTATTGTTTTCATATAAAACATAAATATACACAATTACAAACTATATGACTAATGAATAGAAGTGAAATGATAAGATATTGATAGAATTGCGAGTGTCAAGTGGTGTTGGGATTTGTAGGAGAATATTTTGCAATTTAAATAAATCAAAACATATAATCTGTTTATGTGATTATTCAGACTACATCTATTTGTGAAATATCACATATTACATGCAAAGAACTTAAATTAATTCATGTAAAAGGCATAATAAAACCCTAAATATGAATTATATGGATACGGAATTGCAATAGCGTATTCACGTGAGAACAAGTGGTACACATGTACTCCTAAAATTTACAGTACTAATATTGAGAAAACATTTCCTATAATTGCAAGTGATCTAGTGGTAAAGCTTTAGCATTTTCATTTAAATTGGCCAGTGTTTGATTCCTTGGCCTTGTGGAGTTTGGGAATTAATTTCTACTCCATCCATCCCATAATGGTGTCTCCGGTGGCGCCCCTCCCACTAGGACCTTCACTAGCCCTTTCCACAAAAACTGTCTGTCACGTCAGCATTAGCCCTTCCCATTCCACTGCCACATCATTAGCCTTTCCCACTGCACTAGCCCCTCCCACTAGGACTTCCACTAGCTCTTCCCATAATTATTCAATCTACGGACTAAAAATTTACGGAATTATTAATACGTCGAAACGAAATACGAGAAAATTCGAAAACTTCATTAAAAAAATTACATTAAAAAAAATTACATAATTTAAAAAAAAAACATAGTTTAAAAATAAAATTACATAATACCCTCGGCTCTCACTCCTCGTCCTCGTCCCCATCGCCCGTGCCGTTGCCGCCTCCGACGTCCCCGCCCCCGATCTGGACGCCATAATCATCAATGGGTGGCAGCCTTAAATCGCGCCGGCATTGGTCGACCACCTCCTTGCACAGCCTTTTCAACACTGGATCCTGCGTGTTATACCACTTCATAGTGCTCTGCATCAGGGTCTTCGTTTGCTGCGAGCGGGCGAGGACGCCGTCCTCTGGGCCTCCTGGGGCCTCCGATTCGACCTCGTAGAACCCGCTGCCATTGCCGCTTCCCCTCGCCATCCGCTGCGCAGCCTGTTGCCCCATCGGGCGCCGACGACGGCGAGAGTCTGTTCGTGGTAGCGGGGCCTCTTCCTTGGCTTCGGGGAGCTCGTGCGAACCAGCACTGCTGCTGTACTCACCAGAAGAGTTGATCTTCGTCCGCTTCCAGCCCGATTCGGCACCAATCGCAAACTTTTGCGAATCCTTGACCACGAGAAAGGCCTCCCACTTGTCAAACTCTTTGATGTTCAAATCTCGGTTGGGGTACTGGGCCAAGGTTTGTCTCTTCACATCATCCTCAGACATGCCGCTGGTTACCATGCGCATGTTGTTTTGGTAGAGGGCGGCAAAACGACTGAGTTTAGGCCTCAACCGAAGCCACTGTTTCCGGCATTGCTCGGGTATGCGAGGCTTCGCCCCAGGCGGTTTGACGTTGCGGTAGGCGGCACTAATGTGATGCCACATTCGGTCAACATACTGGTTCGCCCCGACATAGGGATCCTCTACAACACTGATCCATGCCTTCGCAAGCGCGACATTTTCCCACACGGACCAGATCGTCCTCCTCTCAGTCTCATCCCCGTCGTCCTCCTCCTCTGCCCCCGTGTGCGAGGAAGAGCTCGGGGCTTTTCCCTTGCCCTTGCCCCTACCCCCGCCTCTGGCCTTGCCCTTGCCCTTGCCTTTGCTCCTGCCCCTTGCAGCTGGCTCCGCCTCATCGGGAGTCTCACGGATCGGCGATAGCCCCAGATCCTCAAAAGAGAAAGTCTCGATGTCGGCGTACTGAGTCTCCGGAACAGTACTAGGGGAATCATCGGCCAACAAATCTATATATGGCCGATACACAGAGTCCCTAGGCGTCCTCGGGCTCCGCCTCTCCATCGACCCACCCACGACATATTTGGCGGCGTACCGCCCATCCCCACTGCCCCGGGCATCATCCCTCCCACCCCCGCCATATTTGGCGGCATACCGCCCGTCCCCGCTGCCCCTGGCATCGTCCCACCCATCCCCGACATATTTGCAGGCATACCCGCTGCCCCTGGCATCATCTGACCCATCTGACTCATCCAAGTGTACATAGTGTAGAACATTTGGGGAGTCATCGCCGGCATACCGCCCATCCCCACCGTCCCCGCCATCTGGGAATTCATCCCCGCAAAATTTTCCTCCGATCCGATGGGAATCGAGGGTGTGTTTCCTCCGCTCGTGGTGGGGGAGTTTCTATTGTACTCCATTGTAGTAGAAATGAAATTTGTAGATTTAAAGAGAGAAACTTGTCAACACAAGTGGTGTGAATGAAATGAAGTTGGGGGAGCCCTATTTATAGAGGTTTTTTTTTTTTAAATAATAAAAAATAAAAATGTCGGACGTCCGACCTTCGCCACAGTGGCGGACGTCCGGTCGGACGTCGACGCGAGGGGCGAGCCCATCGCAGGGGCACTCGGGACGGGCGTGGGCGGACGTCCGGTCGCCCGTCGCCGACGGGCGAACGGGAAGGGCGACGGTGGAGACACCCTAAGAATATGCACTCTTTACTTTTTAGTTTATCCCACAGGAGTCCATTTTCTAATTTTGGAAACTGTTTTCTCTAATCAGGTGGGACTTATTCTCCACAAACAATCCTTTAATTACTTTTTCTTTTTTATCTCTCTTACTTTATTATTGGTTATTAAAATCCATGTCCAACCAAAAGTGCATACTCTTGTAGGAATGGACGAATGGAGTATTTTTGTTACATTTTTCTTTCATTATCATATACTTACTACGTTCTTTAATTTCTTTTCTCAAATTTTAGTTTCTTTATCTTAATTTGTGTCCCTTCTTTCTTTTCTCATTTTTTTCTTTCTTTATCTTGATTGTATTTGTATCCTCATTATCTTAATTTTAATTGATATGAATAGTTTGTCTTTTTCATGTCTATTTGATACTTGAGTTCTTTTACTTTAAATTCGTGGTTTATTTCTTTTACCTATTCTATTTTCCTTTCTTTAGCTCAATTTGTACACATCTTTCTTTATCACAATTCTAATTTATATTAATAAACACTATTGTCTTTCTTTTTATCTTAACTTGTACTCTTAATAAAGTACTACTATAATTATTTCACATCCCCTAATCAAATATCCTAGATACGCTGGGAAATTTTACCTTCAAGATTCATCAAGAATCAAAGTGGCTTGCAACTTCTCGTCTTACTCGAACTTTTATTTTGTTCTTAGGTTTAGGGGATGAAAATTCCTGAATGAAAACCTTAGGGCTTTTGTCTCTGGTCTATTTGACTTTGAATTAATTAAATTGAGTATCAGTTTAATTCAAGCCAAATTGCATATTATTATTAGCAACTATAGAAAATTAATATTAGTTGTATGCGCAAATCTGAAATTACGAATATTCAGGGCTTTCTCTTTAATATTTTATTTTTCGTACTTAAGATACAAATATTCATCAATTAATTAAAGTCTGCAATTGACTGAATTAATTTTTTTTTTCTAAGAGTGGTCTAGCTCAGCATTACCATTTATGTTCCTGGAATAAATTCGAACTTAAATCAAGCCATAAAAATAAATAGTAATAACTTAAAATTGGATTATACTTATAAATACCTGAATTCTATGATTCAAAATAACACAGGGTTAAAGTGTTTATATATATAAGTATACCATTTGAAGCATTAAATTGTAGTACAAGATCTAAAGTGGAAGTGTGGAAAAATGAATGGCACAGAATGGAAGAGGAGGAAAATGTTCCAAAAGATTTAAAGAGGATTATGGTTATTATTACATAGTAACTGAAAAATATAATAATAAGATGGAGGAGTCAAACAAGAAAAAGTTGTTCATTCAGTTACGCAAAACAGATACGCAAATGTCTTCCTCGTGACCATCTCAATGATCTTCCATAACAGTTTTCATCACTGCGTCACACTATATGGTCCCTTCTCTCCTCTCCTTCTTCTACATTTATTTCCTCTCAACAAACCCATTTATGTCCAAATAAATATGCATTCGTGTGGTGTGTCTCTCTCTATATGCGTGTGTGTGATTTATACCTATATTTTTTTTGTTTAATTAGATTGTAATTCATGATGATGCGTGTGCAACATTATTAGATGTTTAGTACTCCCTCCGTCCCATAAAAAATGATCCACTTTTTTTTTTTGATTTGTCTCAATCAAGACTGACTCATTTTGTAAAATGGAATACCTTTTATCTCTACTCTATTCTTTATCTCTTACTTTAATGAGTTAATCTCGCCACTTAATACATAAAATAAAGTTGATAAAATATAATGCCGCTCAAGGAAGAGGTCATCTTCCATGGGACGGAGGGAGTACTAGTACATAACATGTGTACTTCCACGCCTATTATAATTGTTAATGAATATTGAGTGTGAATACGTTTTCATACTAAAATTCAATATATTTATGATTTTATTTTTTATAAGTATCCCCATGTACTTTTATTGCTTTGGAACGACATACCTAAGTTAAGAAGGCTAGGATTCTAGGCACATTAAATTCTTGACAAGTTATATGTGTATGAGTAGAGTACAGCCATTATTGGGAACAAACAGAATATAATACAAATATAGTTTCTATAACGAGAGTAATTTGCAGTCATTAACCAATGTGTTTATTGGATGCAGTATGTTCGTCTGCAATTTGCATGTTAGTCTCTCTGTTCCACGTTAGTAGAGTCATTTTTTTATTTAGGGAAGTTTTAAGTTAATTAAGTCATTTTTATTTTTGATAAAAAGTAATTCTTCATTTTACTTTATTCTCTTTTACTTTTTTTCTCCATCCATTTAACACACTATTTTTAAATTCTGTGCGAAAAAAAATGTCTCTATTAACAAGAAACGGAGGGAGTAATAATAGTTCCATCGATTTCTTGATTGAACACCCGTTACAATACTGTCGGGCCGAAATGTGAGACCCTTGGAATTGGGGTTTCAACCTTTTTGCAACAATAGTTCCATCGATTCCTTAAAGATAACTTAGTGGTGGAGTAGATATTAAATATCTCTTGATCAATTTCGACTAATTAGAAGTCATTTCAATTCAAAGTTTAATTATCATACTATGTCCAGTCCACACTATAAAATGAGCCCTCAATAATCCAATAGAATTGTTATAATTGATATTCCACCAGCATCTATTTTGTTCAAGCTGTTCAAGCGTACTATAATTTTCAAATATAATTGACATATCATGTGCTTCAAATGTTTTAAAACATAGTACTATGTCTAAGAAGGCGTGTAAAACACAACTTAAGAATGCAAAACTTTGGTTGGTGTAAAATATGAGATTGTGCACACATTTCGTTAAATATAATTGACTAAAGCAGAGATAAAAAAAAAAAAAAAAAAAAAAAGAATCACACTACCAGTATGTAGTTTACATTACCAACTAATAAGTAATAAAATAGATGAAGTAAACACTTTTCAGCTTAATAAGTACGGAGTATAATCCAACATTAATTAAAGTTATGAACATACCTTTAGATAGACGAATAAAATTAGATATCTTTATTATATGCTGTTCACCATTTATCTCGGTTAGTTACTCTTATGATTAAATAAATAAATAAAAAATTAAGTTTGGACATAAAACATGGAGTTAGGGAAATAACGGAAAGGATCACCTAATATAAAAGAAGGTAGTCAGGCAAATAAACGGCATGGGATTAAAACTTTTTTAAAAAGAATAAGGAAAAACCAAAGTTTTTATATTTTTGAAAATGAAGGAATCAATGGCGATAGGATTGGGTGCATTGAATTATACACGGAAATAGCAAAAGATTAAAGACATGTTTGATATTCATATTTTTTTTTATAAAAAGGATGGGCCTAATTGTGTGCTTAAAAGGTTAAAACAATAATACAGCAGTTTAGGCTTCCTTCTCTGGTTTCAAAAGTAGAAATCTTTTTGAAAAAGAGATTGATAATAGCGACAAACAGATGCTGTTTTTCTCTTCTCAAAAACCGAGATCAAAATAATAATAAAATAAATAAAAAAGGAGCAGTTACACACCCAAACCCAACACTGTTGTTGAATGGGGTTTCCCACCATCACCACCCACACGAGCGGTTCTCGATTTGCATGAACACACACATATACATACAATTTATCTATCTATATTTATATTCACAATTTCACACACACACACACAAGAGAGTGAGAGTTGCACGTTTTTGGATGGTTGTGGAGTTTTTATATATACTCCTCTCAAAAAGCCTGTTTCTTCCACTTCATCGTTTCAATTTATTGCATAAATAACTCTCCCTCATCTCTCCGTTTCTTGTGATGGAGCACAAGATCTACTACCCATGGCAAATCGACGAAGCAAAGAAGCAGAAAAAGGAAATTCCCCAATTCGAAGAAATGGCGCGAAAATCGAAGGTGTGTGCGAGAGGGCATTGGAGGCCGCACGAAGACGCTAGGCTGAGAGAAGTGGTCGCCCAATTCGGCCCCCAAAACTGGAATCTCATCGCTGAGAAACTCGACGGTAGATCAGGTAACTACAAATTAATCCCTATGCTAATCCAATCAACAATGAATTTTGAGTTGATTTCATTTTATTTGGTGTGTGTGAAGGGAAAAGTTGCAGATTGAGATGGTTCAACCAGTTGGATTCGAGAATCAACCGTAAGGCTTTCAGCGAAGAGGAGGAAGAGAGACTGCTGGCAGCGCACACAATGTACGGAAACAAATGGGCGATGATTGCTAGGTTGTTTCCTGGCAGAACAGACAACGCAGTGAAGAACCATTGGCATGTGATCATGGCCAGGAAACACAGGGAACACAACAGCGTTTACAGGAGGAGGAAACCCTCTTTCCCAAATCCCCAAATCCCTACTCATTCCTCTGCTAAACCCTCTCATTTCTTCACCAATCTCCTAAATGGTATGTTAACTTAGGTTTTATTAAATAAATTCAGTTTTTGTTGTGAAAAAGTTTTAATCTTTGTTTGATATCATCCAGGGGATGCAAATGTGGAGCATCAATCGGATTCCAACTCTGAAGTTTCTGCATCTGAATCAGCAGCCAACAATAGGGCCAATGTTTATTGGTGTGGGGAAGATGAGAATGGGAAATATGACAAGGGAAACATAGCATTCATTGATTTTCTTGGAGTGGGGGCCACTTGAGGTGTGTTTCCAATTTCCATGATTTCTTATTTTTGGGGCTATATTTATTAGTGTTTCTTGTTTTGGAAGGCTGGTTAGGATCCTAGTTTTTATTACAGACAGAGTGATCGAGAATTAGAAGGGAGAAAAGGAGCCAAAAACTAATGAAACAAGAGTGGTCATGTCATGGGAGTCTAGTTAGACCTGGTAAACTGCTCAAAAATGTGGAGCATTTATTGCACCTCTGTTTGGTTGCATTGCAAAAGAGAGAAACCAACAAAAATAGGTGGGATTTGCAGCAGGTTAAAAAAATATGAGGTCCCTTCACTCTATGTACGTATTGTAAATCCCATAAATGGTAAAAAGGGAAGATTTTTACTGCTGTAAAACTCATTGTATTTTTTGTTTGGGAGGCTAGATACAAAATTAATGTGTTGGCTGCAACTGCAACAAAACCAAAAGGGCTCTCTTGATTTGCATTTGTACCGTTTATGTGTGTGTTTTTAACTGAGGCTGGATGGTCAGTGAATCAGACTATTTTCATGACTTTTCAATATTGTGTCTGCTGGCCTTTGTTGACTGTGACTATGGGAATATATGGCTTTAATCCATCTTTTTCTGGGTGGTTTGTTGAATATTTTTGTCCTTTCTATGTATATATTGTTAGAGTGGGGTTGGGGCTGGGGCTGGGGATGGGGTAAACCACCTGAACAATAATTAATCATTGGTTGCTTTCATATGTTAAGTGGTGGTGAAGGTGAAAGATTAATGCTTTTCGAAACTACTATTGATATCAACACATTTGTTTTTTAATAGTAAATCACTGTCACCTTGATATGGGACATCTCTATAATTTTCTTTTAGAGATGCCTAATGTCCTGTCTATTATACTGTTTGGCAAATGAAAAAAATGGATACTCCATCGGTCTATGAATGATAGACTCGGCTTAATTTGATATGGGTTTTGAAGAAATTTAATAAAAAGTGAATGAAGAAAGCTAGGCTTAATTTGATATGGGTTTTGAAGAAATTTAATAAAAAGTGAATGAAGAAAGCTAGGCTTAGTTTGATATGGGTTTGAAGAAATTTAATAAAAGGTGAATGAAGAAAGCTAGTAGTATAATAAAAGGTAAGTAAGATAAAGTTTGTAGAATGTGGAATTCATTACCAAAAGTAGTAAAAAATAAAATAAAATATTTATTGATGGTTGAACGAAAATGACAAAATAAAACGATTATTAAAAAATAGGAGCATTATAATTTTTAAGAGAAAAGTAAAACCACTGAACAAGTCTATTGGACAAGTTCATCTATCACCAATTGGTCACGGACTTCTATTATGGTATTAGAGTAGATCGCCAACTGTGGACTGAACAATTAGTGAGAAATGACCAACCTTATAGTTCATTTGGGCTTTAAATTTGGGTCAGTTCAATAGAGAGTTGATCCAAATCTATGTGAAAAAAAAGTCGAACCCCTCCAAGGTTCATCTTGAAGGGTTTTAGGGAATCTAGAGTGTAACTAAAAACTGACGGACCCATTATTTTATCTGTCTGGACTTTAAATTTGAGCTAGTAGATTGATTGAATGTGATCATGTAAAAGTTCAACCCATCCCAAGTTTATCTTGAAGGGATTGAGAGAGGGATGTTAACAAATGAAAGGGAAATAAATACTCTCTTCCCTTTGTTCACGAAATATTGTCCACAATTGAAAGTGTTGAATGTGTAACTGTGAAATTGCCATTTGTTTGATTTGAGGATCAATTGACAAACATCTTAACAAATGTAGTTAATTCAAGAAGTTTAGATGACATATTTTGTAAGTTGTGCATTAGCGATCTCACTACTCAATTTCATAGAGAGTATTAGTAAGTTAAAATAAAAATTAGTCATTATTCAAAGTTGACAATAGGAGATTTTGAATATTCAGTATCAACTATCAATCCTAGAATATTTTTATTTCGTTCGTTAGTTACAATATTTCCTCGTTGTCTACCCTGCTCTATTTTATGTAATAGATAAATGAATTTAAAGGTGCACTACAGAGGATTCGAACACCTTTGAACTCAGACATTAATCTTTCTACCTCTCTACAATTATGAAATACATTAAGAAAATACAAAAACTTAATATACCTCCCCTGCCTTTATACTAAACAATACTCCCTCAGTCCCAAAAAATAGATTAGTTTTTTCATTGGACCGTTCCTCAAAGTTAGACAAAGTATAAATTAGAAAAGTTTAAAACTACTAATAATGTGGACCTCACAATCCACTAACATTACTACTAATACTCCCTCCGTCCCATTGAAGATGACCCACTTTCCTTTTTAGTTTGTCCCAACTAAGATGACCCATTACTTAAAATGGAAACACTTTTATCTCTACTTTATTCACTTCCTCTTACTTTACTCTCTCCTCTCAACACACAAAATAAATTTGCATAAAATCTCGTGCCGCCCAAGAAAGGGGTCATCTTCATTGGAACGGAGAGAGTATATTTTTTCTTCTCTCTTACTTTTTCTTATCTCTCTTACTTTACCAATTGCATATTAAAACTTAGTGTCATATACAATTTTATTAATTTTTGGGAGATCGAGAGATTATTTCAAAATAAGAATTACCAACATCTCCTGCTTGTTTATTTTACTATATCTTTATCCTTCCAGCCGTCTCTTCCCACTACTTCTGTTTGGTTTTAACGGCCTACTTATAGCTATTGTTAGTTCGTTATCCAGCTAGTTGGAGTTGTGAATCTTAGTGTTTATTTGTTTTCATTTTCTTTTTTCCTTCTCTATTGCTTGTTTTCATCTTCTTCTCGGCAGTTGTTCATTTCTTTCATGTCACCTAACGAGGTGCTATTGGAGGCTATTTCATCTTATTTTAATTCCAATTAAGTACTAGTATGAGATTAGTGAAATCCAAAGATAATATATATTGAGTATGAGTTGTAATCAATGTCGAACCAATTTTAAAGACTGAACTAGAGATCAAATCTGGGCCATTAGATCTAGTTTTTTTTATGAGATGTGCTGCTGTGAAAAAATTTTCGGCTTCATTACAAGCCCATTTTACTTCATTATATAGGTTTATTACTTCATTATGTACGTAATACCTTGAAACTACAACATGTTTTTACTTGCTTCCAATAGGTTTTGAAATGATTCAACATATGCTTCATTCAAATTCATTGACGTGGGTTTTTGCTTGATTAACATTTAAAAATGCAATTTATTCAAGTGAGTTTATTACTTCATTCAGAAACGTTATTACTTCATTGGATAAGATTTTTACTTCATTCCCGTAGGACTTCAAATGCTTCTACACATACTTCATTCCAATAATGTATTACATTATTCCATGTGTTTATTAAACCATATTAGCGCCATGGCGTTGGTGATAGATATTGTAGAGAGAAAGAACGGCACGCGACGGTGAAACCACATTTACGTACTGGAATGAAGTAAAAACCTACTGGAATGAAGTAAAAACCTACTAGAATGAAGTAATATATTCTGGAACGAAGTTAAATCTTCGTAACATGTTAGTATGACTTATTTACCTTCAGATGAATTAAAATAGGCTCGTGATGAAGGCGAAAATAATTTATAAATTTCTGTATCTTATCCATAAAAAACTAGATCTAAAAGCCCTAATTTGGTAGGGTTCGGTGGTTCGGTCTTTAAGAGTGGATTTGTGGATAATGAGACTCTATTGAGTATAACGTAACTCATGAATAACAAAGCAGTCTTTACATGTTTTGCATTTTGGCTTCACTAAAAGTCTCAAAGCTCATGTAAAACAATAATACTGTGCTTGTTTGTTAGCCTAGACAAAGATAAAACCAAGACATATGAGTTATATATAGGTCTGCTTATTCGGCCGGTTCAGTTCTAACCGAACCGATTGACCGGTTAACCGGTTTTAAATTTTCATAAATCCTAGAACCGAAGGCCGTTTAAGAATCCGCTGATTCCGGTTCCGAACCAGAACCGTTATGTAATTTTAATCCGAATTTATTTATAATTTTAAATAGCTCAATACTAAAAAAATATTCCAACATCTAGAAATATAACAAATACTAATAACTAAAAATTCAAATAAATACACAAAATACAAACCAACAATATAATAATATTCATACATGGATAAGAGTGACGACAATTGGCAAGTGTAGTAGGTCATACTAGTTTATGTTAGCAATTTTTTAATACAAAATAGGAGTTCTAAACTTTAGCAACTTTTTTAAAAAATGAGTTTTAAGATTGAATTCCATTTTCACTTTTTTGGCAAAACAAATATTCAATAGAATTTTCAATACTGATTGATCTTGTTGTGACTTTTTGATTTATAAAGGAACAGTTAATAAATTATTTACAAACGGATTTAAATCATATGTTAAATGAATTGTTACATAAATTTGTTATAAAGTTAAATTTCTATCATATGAAATGATATTGTATTTGTATAATTCATAAAAAATGGTTTGTAGAAATAATTGTATATTCAAAGTATCACGGTTTAAACATTTTAAATAGTACTTCAGAAAACAGAGCTCGCAAATCTAACATTGTTTAAATCTAAAAATCACTCAATGTTTAAAATTATTTTACTTTATTTCAAAATTAATTCAATTAAATTAGATTTATTAGTATATTAAATTATAAAAAAATGAAATTGAATTGTAATCCGGTTTTCGGTTAGAAACCGGTCGGTGCCGGTTTGAAACCAGAATCGGTTTTATTTTAAAAGGTTGGACCGGTATCGGAACCAAAATCGGTTTTTCCGATTCCGGTTCCTCAATTAACCGGCCGGTTTTGGTTTCGATTCCGGTTAACCAAGAACCGTTTAAGCACCCCTAGTTATATAGGTTATTTGGCTGTTTGATAGATAAAATAAGGTTCATGTTAAGCCATCAAAGCGCATCTCGGTCCGCTAAGGCTTGGAGCAAATTAATTCAAAAAGGTAAATTGTTTAACAGTCCAAAAGAGTAAAATAACATATTTTTATATTAAAATTTATCTTAATTAATTGAGTAAAATAACATAGTTTTATATTAAAGTTTATCATAATTAATTATGTTGTGCTAATTTTTAACACGCCTACCAACCAAACATGCAATTATTACTACTCCATATAGTTTTCATATCATTACGTTACATTTAATATTTAGCGCGCCATACAATTAGGATTACATAATTCGGCCCAAACAATAAATCATGAATGAAATACAAATACTAATCAATCTCAAACTCGCATGCCTCGTTTTGGATTGAAAGCCCTGCAATTCTTCCTTATCTCGCCTGCTTTCCCAAACAGAACACCAGTCTTACTCAGCTTCACCATCGCCGCCGCAAAACTCCTCTGAAACGCAGTCCCATTCGATGCAAAGCCCGCAACAATAGGCCCGGTCGACCTATCCCGAGCCAGCCTCTGATCAATCTCCAGTATCCCCCTCTTCAACAAAATCTGGTTGTAGAACTGATTATCCATCGCAAAAGAGGTTCCCTGATCCAGGAAAACCGCCGGATTGCTCCCCGTCCCGCAGATTTTCCTCAGCCGGGCCGCCAATGCCGGGTCCATGGTGGGGTCGGGCTTCCCAGAGCCCTGGAAATCGGCGAGCCGGTCCTCGAAAAATTGGCAATGCGCAACGCCTACGGAATGTGCTCCCAAAAGTGTGACCATTTCGTTTAGGGTGAAGCCCCTCTTCCGAAAGGGGATGAAGGCCTGCGCGATCGACTCTTGTGGGCCCGGGAGGTCGACTTTTGTCATGTCCGACACGAGGCCATCGCGGCGGCCCGTGGGGACGTCGTACTTGGGCCCGCCCGCGAGGGCCACAGCGTCACGAGTGGCAAGGGTGATTATGTCCGCGCAGGAGACGGTGGAGGGGCAGGCGGCCTCCACCGCCTTCTTGGCGATGTCGATGAGGTCGTAGCCGCGGACGGTTTCGTTCGGGAACGCGTCCTTCTCCGCGTCCCCGGAGTCGGAGTGTATTAGTATTGATGCATCACATCCCTAGTAACATCAATTTAAACAAACATTAGTACTATTAACAACGCTAATTTGTGGATCTAATATGCCACCAACGCGTCACGCAAATAGATGTGTCCTTAAAGAGTGAAAGATTATTATAATTTGTCCTCAATTTATGGACGTTTTCTTTTGCACCTTAGTTATAGTTATTTTTAACAAATTTAAAACGCTAGCTAATAATAGCGTCTCAATTTTTGTGTCCTGAAATGATAAGTTTTTTTTGTAGTGAGTATATAATTATTCAAAATGAAGGCCAACATACCTCAACAAAGCAGTCGTGAAAATGCATTCTAAGTAACGCAGCTGTGATGGAACGATCCGTCTTAAAACGTTGTTGCACGGCTTGTCGTATTAACGATTCCGCCCTCGGACAACTTGAGTTGTAAAAACCTACTTTTAACTGAGCAGAAGCAAGCCCTACAATGCTGCAACAGACCACTAAAACTGCTACTATTTTCTCCATTTTGCATAAGAATGTTATCAAATAATCTTGATGAAGAAGCTAGAATCATTTTGTGTTATATATAGACGTGAATAAATTCATTGTTTTTTATGTTTGAGGGTGGCACAATTGGCGACGTGCAAAAGTCAAACAAAAATCCGAAAGAAGACGGTTTTAAATACGCGTTTGCAACAGAATATTATCTCTATTATTATACTTGCAATTGGTTTATCTTCAACCAACTGCTAAATTCTGAAAATCTTGTTTTCAACGGCCAATCATTTTTTATGATTGTCGTCGATTACGTATACTTTCTTTTACTACTCTCTCTCTGTGATATAATGTTTCGTTTTAAGAAACTTATTGCCAGTTTTGAGAACTGTCAACAAAAATACGTGACAAGAATTGTGAACAAAAATTGATTAAATATATAATAATTTGATAAAATATGAGATCTACATATCTTACAAAAATAATTAAGACTTTTACTTTCAACTTCAATACGAAATAATGGGCATTATATCGTAGAACGGAGCGTTTGTTTTATACTACTCCCTCCATCTCATAAAAATATAGGTATATGATATGACAAGGAGATTAAGATAAATTGCTAAAGTAAAAGAGACGAGGAGACGAGTAGTTAAAATAGTGTTAGTGGATAGTAAGACCCCCAATATTATAAGTGTTTTAACGGTGATATAAGTTGTAAATAACTTAATATATAGGTGTAATAAATTGAGATAACTTTCCATAAATGAAAATGTTCATATTTATTTGGGATGGAAATAAATGATAAATGCACGTATTTTTTTTGTGACCGAGGGAGTACTATATTAGTAAAAATCTTTGACTTGGCTGTGGATTTTCTTGGTAATATACGAGTGCAAATTTGACATATGGAGACGGATCTTCAATTATTAATGTAATTAAGTACTAGTATTAATTTATATGAAGTATGTATTTTTGACTATATCGAATATAGAAGTTGTGGGAATTCTATGTGATGTCTATTGATCATTGGTGTATATATAAATTATTAATAAGATAACAACTATTATATATGCATACGGACATGTTCGCACGTTGGAATAAATAAGTATACAAGCGGCGGATCGATTGATTTACTAGGTAAAGAAAGATAATTAAATTCTAGTGCAATTTAGTAAATTAAATAAAGAGCGTAATCGTTTTTAGATGAGATAAATATTACTTTACTTGTTATAAGGTTATCGCAAATCATGAGTATATGATCTGATAAAATTTTGTTTTGTGTTATGAAAAATCATGCTAAAGTATTAAATTAAAACTTGGATAAAAAAAATGTTTTCGTGAATAAGTTCCAATATCAGGTCGGGAATGGATCCCCTGCTGTGCTTAAAACACAGCAGTTAAGGAATGGAACGCAACTTTACTTGTTTTTATTTTTTTTTTATTTTCCTTTTCTTTTTGTTTAATTATGTGTGCAGAGCACAACACCTGATCCATTTCCTATCAGGCCTACCCTTTTCATTTGTTAAAACTGGGCCAATATCACGATCCACTCATATTTAAATCGTCCTTATCTCGGCCCAAAATACAAACTGAAATCGTAGTTCAAAAAACAATTCAAATTAAAGTTAAAAAGTATTATAAATTATTAAATTAACAACGAGGAAATTCTATTGGAAAAAATCAACATTCAAAAAATAAGCATAGAAATTAGCAAAATGATTATCTAAGACTAGGAGATTGTGATTCTATAATTCATGGTTTCCTTGTATATATATGCATTTGTATTCTATAAGAGTATGTAAAATCGATTATTGAATACAATATACAGAAAAGTCATTCAAATAATATTATCATGGTGTCACAAGTAGGAAAAAATAAGTATGTCAATCACTTAAAGACGGACGAAACAAAAAATTTGTGTCGATTAATAGGGGCAGAGGGAGTATAATTCTACTCAATGATAGTGTGTAAAACACGGGTATTGAATACAATATTCAGAAAAACCATTCAATCGATCATTTTATCATCATGCAATGTTTACTAAAATAAAAATATAGAATGCATTGTTACCTTGCTACTAAGCCTACTTTCTAACTTTAAAAGATATCCAAAAATTGTTTTGTTGATGTAAAAATTTATGAATATAGAGAAAACACTTAGCAATAATCAAATTTATAACAACAGAATGTCATCAAATATATTACCAAAACCACTACATGTGTACATCATCATTCTGAATTACACTTAAAATTTGGTACTACTATCATCTATTTACGTGGTGGAGGTGGAAATGGATCGTGACGCGGATTGGGCCCAGTAGGGCTATAATCCATGATTATCGCCTTATCCAATTCTTCATGTAATTCCCTTCTCACAGCGTCAATCACCTTCTACAAAAATTACCCATACCAAAATTAAAATATATAAAATTGAAAAAAGGATATTAGTTTCTAAAATTATAACCTTTGCCTAAAATTTAGTTTTTTTCCGTGAATTTTAAAATTGGTCTACAATATTACACGATAGCAAGAGTTAATTCCATCAAATACTTAAGCATAGAAGAAAAGGAGATACGAACCTGAGAGTGCTTTTGAATCGCTAAATCATCATTCTTTAGATTCGCTGTTCGAACTGCAAAGCTTGAGAAAATTTGAGAGAGCAATAAAATAGTTACAAGAGTAGAGAGACAAATTATTTTAGTTGATTTCATTGTGAAAATATACAATGAGAAGACAGATGTTTGGCCAATATATAAAATACAAAATGAGACAGTTGCGTCATTACTCACTCAACTCGTAACGCTCCATTACTAGTGTGAAAACAAATTTAGAATCCACGAATACTACTGCATTAATTTTTATTATGCTCTTAATTGAATGCAATATCCAGCCTGCTAGATGCGCATTGTTCCACTTTTAAAAGGATTGTTGTACACTTGTATGAATAATTGTAAAATTATGGTAATTATGAGAATTAATTGAAAAAAATCTAGATAGATGGTAGTAATTGTTGAATTAGATAGATAATATGGGAGTAATAAATGTATTTCATCGCTTAATTATGATAATTATGAGAATTAATTGAAAAAATCTAAATAGATGGTAGTAATAGTTGAATTAGATTATGGGAGTAATAAGTGGATTTCATCGCATAATTATATAATGAAGTAATTGACCCCTTTGCACTAGGGGTTCGGTTCCGTTTTGTTAGCAGTTTTTTTATGGAATTTTGGGGTCGATTAATCGACATGTCAGTTCAGTTATTAATCGAACCGATCGAATACCCACCCCTACTTTAAACAGAGTTTACAAGAATGTTACGAAAAAAATAAAATGTACTACCTCCGTTCCCAAATTTTGACACAATTTACTATTTTTATCCACCCCTGAAAATTTGACATACTTCACTTTTTATCATTTTTGGTAGTTGACTTCATACTCACATTTTATTATAAAACTAATACTTTAAAAGTAGGACTCACATCCCACCAACTTTTTCAACTCACTTTCCATTATATTTCTTAAAATCCACGTCGGATCAAAGTGTGTCAAAATTTAGAGGATGGAGGTAGTAACTACGAAAAAAGAATAATCAATTCTAAAATAATAATCAACTATTCTTGAATGATCTTCTCTAATTGATCTTGATTATTTCTTTCTAACACTTATCAAATAAATTAAACAACAAAAGATTTTGCAACACGTATTGCGAAAAAACATAATTTGTGTCATTGTCTTATGGTCTCAGACATACATATACTTCATGAGACGACACGTTTGTAAAGTGAGGTAAATAGAATTTCTGGTTTGAGGATAATTCATACTAGCTATTTCCAACACAATTTTATAGTATTAAGAAAAAGCACATTAATTTCTTATACTCGTGGACAATCCTTGGTACAATGAAATAAATTTAAATAAATAAGAGAATGTAATTACTATTTCATTTTATTCATTTGCAAGCAAATACGTAGTAATTTTATTAAGGAATTACATTTCATTTTCGAATTATCATTTTATTCTTAATAGAATAGTCATTCTTTCCATTTACAATGTGAATGACTATTTCATTATATAATAATATTATTATAAAGTACTCCATTCCTAAAAAGTATGAATATTTTATTTAATACAAATTTTAATGTATAAATAAAATAAAAGAAAGATAGAAAAATGATAATGATAGTAGTGTTAATAGAGAGTGAAGTCCACATTATTACTTATGTTACTGAAATTCCAAAAGTAAGGAAGTTCATACTTTTCAAGGACAGACTACTGAAAAAGATATAGTTCATATTTTTCAGGTACAAATGGAGTATTAAGTAAGTTACTCCCTCCGTCCGCCATTAGGAGTCTCATTTCTTTGCAACTGTTAAGAAAAGCGGGTGGAAAAAAATTAGTAGAACAAAGGTCCCATTTGTATATTATTGTTTTAAATAAAATATTAATGGAATGAGTTAGTGGAAGGTGGTACCCTATTACCATTTATGGTAAAAGTAAACTGAGACTCCTATTCACGGTCAAACTAAAATGAAAAAATGGGACTCCTATTCACGGACTGAGAGAGTACTTATTAAATATAGTAACTCTCTCTCATTAATTCACAATAATTTCCTTTTTCGTCCCTCCCTAATTAATTGACACTTACTTTTTCCTCCTTTAGGTAAAGGAGCGCCACATTCCACTAACTTTTCTATCCATTTTCTTCTACATTTCTTAAAATCTTTGTCAGTTAAGAGGAGATGGAGTAAATAAAAGAATGTGATTAATTAATTTCCACGCTAATTTCTTATTAGATTTGATTTTGCAAAATAATCAGTTATGCCACATATTAACATTAAGACTCATTATATTTTGTACTCTCTCCGTCCCATAAAAGTTGAGTCGTATTCGTTTTTAGTCCGTCCCATAAAAATTGAGTCATTTCCTTTTTTAACAAAAGACAAAACATTCAATCACTCTTACTTTATTCCATCATTTACTTTACTCTCTCTTATCTTTTCTACTTTTTTCATCTCTCCTATTTATTTAATATAAATTCTTAATCTCCGTGCCCAAAAGTTTTGTCTCAACTTTTATGGGACGGAGGGAGTAATAATTAATTTTATGGATTAATTATTCATTCCTTAGTACTTTCGTCCCCTAATAATTGTCCACTTTGGTTCCGAAACAGTTTTTAAGAAATGTAAAGAAAAGTGGGTTAAAAAAATTAATGAAATATGAGCCTCACTTATATATAAGTATTAGTTTTATAATAAAATACTACTATGTTTTATCTTTACTTTATTCTATCTCTCGTACTTTACTTTCTCTGCTCAATACACAATTAATTTACACAAAATCTCGTGTCGTCCAAGGAATAGGTCATCCTCCTTAGGACGGAGGGGTATGCCTTAACTTTGACATAATAAAATTCACTATTTCAATTAAAAAAATTTGTAAATTTAACAACTTGAAATCTAGTGAACAGTATATATATTTATTAAACGTAAAAGTTATATATCTAAAATATGAAATTATCTCTAAAAATAAATTTATTAAGTACTAGTATATTGAAACATGTAATTTAAGAAATTCTAATTTGGATTTGAACTCGTCAATCATGCCCCAACTCATATATCAATAATTTCTCTGCTTTTTTTTTCTAGTAAACAATAAATTGTAAGGGCTCGGGTGGTAGCCCGAATTAGGCGTGAAAACCCATTTCCGTCGGCCTTTTTCCCCGTTTGGTAGCGCCTCCCTCAATCAGCCGACCCGTGTTAATTCAACCGGGTTTCTAGCGTGTACATACAACTATCGGTGGAATTGTGCTAATCGAATCAGCGGAGGGAGTGGTATTATTTCCTCAGTCGGCTGATTGCGGAGCTCAGGACGGCAGTTTTACCAAATTATCACTCAATTCTTTGTTTTCTACAAACCCTGATTCAACCAAACATCACATAACAGCCCAATCGAGACAGATGGGTTGAACCAAACACTAGTTTATTTTAACAGCCTATTGAGGAAAACACATTATCTATGAGTTTGTGAAAATATTTGTTGGCCTACCACCTGAGCCTTAATCGATATGTGTTTGTGGTTGATCTTTTTATAATAGAGATCGAAAAAGTATTCTAATTGATGTGGGTTTTGTGTGCAATTTAAATTCAAAACTTATTTTAATTTCTGTCCACAAAAGTTAACAAAGTAGTAAATGACACGAGTTTTAAAGAGAAAGAGATGGGAGAAATGTAGTATAAGTAGTGTTAGTGAATTGTAGAATCCACGTTATTAGTAATTCATAACTTTCCTTATTAGACTATCTAATTTTGGGGGATAACCCAAAATAGAAAAACTAGTCTATTTTTCAAAGACGGACAACGAAGTATAAAAATATTGTTCTCGTTTCATAAATGTGAATTCACAATTTCAAATTAGTGCGAATAGAAAACAAATTTGGTCGTGCCAAAAGCAATTATAATAAACACCACCTTCCTTATGCCCCCCCCCCCGGGGGGGCCCGCGTAACTGCTTCACGTCACGAGAGCCATGAGATTTTCTAAAATGCTCAATGTCCAGAACCTAGCCTTCCATCAAGAATCGAGGTCTATCTCTTTCGCATTGTTTCTTGACCTTCTTGTATCAAATTTTATCAATCAAGAAATACTCCTTAAGAGTTCAAATTTTGTGCATGCTTCTTGATTACTCGTCACTTTAACAGCTTGTGCCATAGCCATATGCTTCTCATGGCAAGCATTGGTAAGTGTCAACCCATCAACAACTCTCAAAGCTGCATTCTGGCTAAACCCTCTTCTTACATATGCGTTTGGGATTCTACTCGTCTCTATGGGCACTCCAGAGAGTCCAGCAGCATTAGTAATTGCACTAGGTTTCTCAATACTACAATCCTAGTATGCATCCTGGTTTAGTCCTATGTTTGAGCATTCTGGCAGGATACTAAAAGCTTCTGTTGTGTATAATTATAATCCCCTAAAAGTAAAGACTAGTGTAGTTATATAAACCATTGCAAGTACTCTCTACTCATGCTTCTTGATGGTTGGCATTGGAGGAGCCACTGCAACCGGAACCATGGTCAACACACTCTATTCATTATCCTGATCCTAGGAAGCTCGACATGATCAGCACAAATCATCAAGAATATGATGAAAGTCACAGTATCACACATCAAATACATGAATTCACATGTGCAATAGAAGTTAATTTCAAGGTAGCAGTAAAAACTGCAGCTAATTATTCGATGGGGAATATTTGCTTTGCGTCAATGCTTATACCAGTTCATGGTGTTATTCGTGGTTCAGCCCGAGCAGTCAATTAGGTTTCAGGAGATGTAGACAAGTTCAAGTTCTTGTGTGCAAACTGTTGCTCAGGAGTTGCATCAAGGATTGCGGCATATGGAAACAGATGGGGTTTTGTGCAATTAGAAATATACAACAAAGGGATTGTGCAGGCATCAATGGATACATGGGAGAAGTTTAAAAGAGCTGGTATAGAAAAGTTGATCAATTCTGACTTGACTAGTTTGTTCTGCTTCCTATCTGGCGTGGTAGCAGGATATGTCTGTGCACAACAGGGAGGTACTTGGTCAATTGTTATTCACATGAAGTATGCAACAGAATTGTGCAGCTACACATTCTTGACTAGATATCTCACTGTAAGGTGGAAGCTGATCTTAAATTTACTATTGAGAAAACTAGTGCAATTAGAAATGAGAAACACAATATCCTTCATTTCAGCAGATTTGTAGTTTATAATGAGAAGCTCTCATTACTACCTACAAAGAATGTGTAGTTTATAATGAGAAGCTGATCTTAAATTTACTATCTTAAATTTACTACACAGAATTAAACCCTAAACCCTTCTACAACCCTAAACCCTAAACCCTTCTTTGTAGGTAGTAATGAGAGTTTATAATGTCATGAACTTCGAACAATATTCCACTTCAAAATTCACGAATAGGGTGGCCTTGGTGTGGCTACAAGCAAGCATAATGGCGTATTACATAGCATATGCAGAAAATCCCCAAAGCCAGCAATTTGGTAACACCATCCCAGCTTATATGCAGGAGCTACAATGATCACAAGTGTAAAGTCGGAAAAACAATTCCTTATGATCTATGTATGATGGATTCTTCATGCTTATTCTAAATAGTGTGCATAGGTAGTTCGAGAACTTTCCAGCATTCATATGTTAGACCATAGAGAAAAACATGCCATGAGCTGCTGCACCCTTTTTTGCGACAATGTTGGTGCACAAAGTTTTTGCTTAGACTAGAATATTCAATTAGTCTTAACATAATGTGTTGCACAGCTTTCCTCATTCAGTAAGTCTTGTACTCAAGCTTACTGTGAAGGAGCTTCAGTGATTACTCTTCAGCATAATCTCCTTATTACTGGAGCAATGAGAAACACAATATCTATAGAGTAGTTTATGACCTCCAAAGGCAAGGAAGTATGACCTTTCAGCAGATTTCTATATTCTAGTTTTCTTAATTTGAGCAAGAACAAGAATCATGGAGGCAGGATTTATAGCATATTTCAATATATTTTGTTCCCATTGCTGTATGATACAACAAGAAGTTAAAAGCAAAAAGCATACACATGTTGAATATCTGTAATCAGGATCTCTGCAGGTTTGCATTACATGCCCGGGATATAACTAACTAAATGAGAAACAGACCTTTTATGTGAGTAATAACAAACATGAAGCCAAATCAAAGATGACCCCGGCCACCACATTCTGAACACATGGTATTCCCTGTTCCTCCACAACCTGCACGGTAAAATAGGAGTGTCAGTTTTTTCGCTCTGTTACCAAAGCATCATCCTCTCGATCCCAAGCTCAAAAGGTTTTATGACATGCAATTGGTCTCCGTCATTTTTGGTTTCTTCGGCTTGTCTAGTCTAAGATATACTAACAGTGTATATGCAAAAATATTCTCTAAAAACAGGCTCATCAAAGTCATGTTATAAATGGCAAACAAAGGATAAATAGTAGTAGATCATTAGCAATTAGAATCACATACATAGCAAACAATGTCAAGGAACACTCTTAGAACAATACCTAAACATCGAACTTTTACGATGATTCCTTGACTCTCCAAGATAGAGTCCACATATAAGCCTGACCCTGAACAAGTTGCACAAAGAGTCGCTCCTTTAGAGAAACAACTAGAGCATCGAGGATTATCTCCGACATCCTTCTCGGTCAACGCAAGCCCAACAGGCTTCTCAATGATCTCCTCAGGAATAGGTTTATCATAGCAGAAAAGAGATTCTAGACTACTTATTCGCCTAACATTGCATTGAACAACCTGCAAGATCATTCTATATAAATTTAAATCATGCACAAAAGAATATCATACTAGCCAAAGCACATCAAATCATTTCCATATGAGATACCTCACAATATATTGACCAAGAACAAACACAGACACACACATACAAAATGAGTTGGAAGAATCAAGCTAGCCGACCAGATAACATAGTATAGTATTTGCCAAAATCAGAGCCCTAAATTACAACGCTGCAGCTGTTGTTCTACATTAATTTCCAACTGCTTAAGCTAAGAATTACCCCATTTCGATACAAATGATAAAAAATCAGCATTTAAAATCGAAACCTACTAACCCTAGCGGGAGAAGCAAACGAGGATGAAGTGAGAAAGACGGCGTCATTGCAGGGAATTCCATAACCTATCCTGTGAAGAACCCTCGAATTAGTGTGCAAACGATGATGGAGGGAGGAAACCTTGGGCGAAGAAGGGGCGATTCTCAGAGCACAGTCCATTCCTGAGCAAATCGAAAATAAAATGGAAATACTGTGTGTGTTCTCTCAATTTGGGCAGCCTGGTCGATGAATTGATTTTGGATTGTTTCTTCTCTGCCTTTCCTCGATATTAACGGATATCAATATCAATCGTACAACTGTGTTCTGCTAATTAATTCATTTAAACAAAATGGAGTACTAACTATAACCGTGTTTTTTTACTTTTCAAAATAACAGCCTTTACACCCAAGAGCGGAGCGGTACTCCGCGTGCTCATTATTTGGCTCGTGCCAGCGGAACGAGCACGCCCTTGCTAGCGAGCTTTGCTCAGCGGCAAGAGCCAAGAAAGAGCACACGCGTGCAGCCCAAGTAGCGCGCCATGCGTTGAGTATTTGGGTTGGTCTTCTCGAACACATGATACCTCAAACATATGATAGCAATCTATTAAGTTGAAATTAGTTCACTTTTTTTGTTGCAAGTCTTTAACTCTTTCTATTTTAAGGATTAATTGTTGTTTATTTTTATAACTCATTTAATCAAACGCAATCGATAATTTTTAAGTAATAATGTGTTGTATTATGTATATTTTTTTAATTTATTAGATTATTGTTAGTATGATTTTTATGATTTTTTTAAAAATAAACTCTTAAAGGAAATTACAATTGAAGTTAAGAGCATCTCCGGTGGCGCTCTTCCCACTAGAACTTCCCACAAAAACTTCTTGCCACGTCATCACTAGACTTCCCATCCCACTGCCACATCACTAAGACTTCCCCTGCATTAGGACTTTCCACTAAGACTTCCACTAGGACTTCCCGCAATAAAATTAAATTCACAATTAAAATTAAAATTTACGGAATTAAATTTCGACACAAATACGAACGGGGAAATGCAAATGTTTCATTAAAAAAAACATACATTATTCGAAAAAAGAAAAATTACATAGTAGATAATAAAAAATGAATCATATCAACGTCGATCCCTCCGCGTCCAAACCTCTTCGATGATATCCTCCTGAAGTCGAATATGGGCATCTTTTTGCCGCATGTCGGCAAATGCGCACAACCGCTCAACCTCTCCATGAGGTACCCCCCATGTTCACATTCGCGCTGGCCACGCCGTGGCTTGGACCGGCACCCGTATCATCTTCGTTGGTCCACTGAGTCAGTTCGTCACCTTCACTTTCGACAATCATATTGTGCAAAATGATATATACGTACATGATGTCGCCGATGTTGGGAATATACCACATCCGTGAAGGACCCTTCACCATCGCCCATCGACTCTGGAGCACACCAAATGTCCGCTCAACATCCTTGCGCGTTGCCTCCTGACGGTTGCAAAGTAGGACTTCTTTGGTCCGATCGCATGCTTGATCGTCTTCACAAAGACGGATCAGTTTGGGTATATCCCATCCGTCAAATAGTATCCCATATTGTGCTGGTTGCCGTTGACGACGAAACTGATGGCGGGACCAACGCCATTGCACTGATCGTTGAACAGGGGCGACAACTGGAGGACGTTGAGGTCGTTGTTCGACCCGGCGACTCCAAAATAAGCATGCCATATCCACAACCGGTAGTCAGCTACAGCTTCAAGGATCATCGTGGGATGCTTGGCTTTGAAGCCGGAAGTGTGTATCCCCTTCTAGGCGGTAGGGCAGTTCTTCCACTCCCAATGCATACAATCTATGCTGCCCAACATCCCAGGGGACCCGTGCACCTACCCGTGCATATTTATCAGCTGCTGGCAGTCTTCGGGGCTCGGACTCCGAATATAGCGATCCTCGAATATCTCTCTAACGCCCGCGCAAAAATTCCGCAGACACTCGACGGCTGACGACTCGCCAATGTGGAGGTACTCGTCGAACATGTCGGCCGGGCCTCCGTACGCCAGTTGCCTGATTGCGGCAGTGCACTTCTGTAAGGGCGTGTATCCGGGTTCGCCAGCCGCATCCTCCCTGATCCTGAAATACTCGTATCTTCTCTGTAAAGCACCCACGATATGCATAAACAACGGACAATGCATCCTAAAATGTCGCCGGAATAAGGCATCCCCAAAACACGGCTGCGGAGCGAAGTAGTCCTGATACAACCGAATATGTGCAGCAATGTGGTCCCGGGGTACATGACGTCGCTGATGGCTCGGCGAGGTACCGCCGCCTGCTGCAGCCGTTGCTGCCTCTGCCGTAGCAATCGATCAATCGCCCCTTCCATAGCGACATCCAATTCATTCTCACATCACTATCACTATCACTAGCGCCCATGTCACTACCACCCGCACGACTACTAGTCATTCTAGATATACTTGAAAATAGAGTTTAGAGAGAGAAACTTGTCAACACAAGTGGTGTGAATGAAATGAAGTTCAACGAGCCCTATTTATAGAGTTTTTTTTTTTTTTAAATTATTTTTTAGTCGGACGTCCGACCCACGCCACAACCTACACCATAGTGGCGGACGTCCGCCCGCCTGTCGGTCGGATATCCGAGCCCATCCGACGGGCGCACGGGCCGTCCGTGTCTGAGTTTTTGCTTCACTACGGCAGACGTCCGGTCGGACTTCCGCGACGTCCGCCGTTGGAGATGCTCTTGAAAGCTGTTTTGAGTATAAGTGGGAGATTGTTAGAGTTTGTATACTAGAAATCACCTTTCGAGTGATTGAATATTGTTAAAACTCTTATTTTATTTTCAGAAGAAATAAACAGATTATTTTTGTTATAATGTTGTTATGGTTTACATTTAATAGATGTTTATTACATGTTTAAATGTATAAGTAACTTAACAAAGTCTAAGTCTTTGTTTTAGTAGACCGGTTGTGGGTGTCGTTCACTTTAAGGTAACACGGTCAGTTCTGAACAAAGAAAAAGAAGAATTTCATAACCTAGATAGGCTTAGACTACCTATCGTGAAAGGTTGCAATGTCAGTCCGATTATTTCTAAGCCTTACTGAAATAAGATGACGTTGGTGTGGTATAGCACTGAATGGATCTAACAGCGAGACAGCCTTTATGCTATCTACAGAAAGACGAGGTCTTGTAAATTATCATTTCTTAATCGATGTACGTTAGCATTGAGCATACGGTATTGATTATGCAGTACTTTGACTTACCAAATGGTGCGGGTTTTTCGCAACCCAATAAGCCTGGTATATTGGGTAGTGGTGATTAATATCTAACGGTACTAGGATTGCTATTATGTTGAATCGTGGGCGAGGTGAGTCTCGTTTGATAACATCCTCAAGAGAAGCTTGAAATAAGGTTTTATTATTCGGAACCTAGCTAGTTGGAGTTTAATTACTCTGTGAATAATAAATAAGATTTTCTTGCTGAGTCCTCTCTTGGAATAAATAAGATATTAATTAATTAAGTTCATAGCAGACAATAATTAATTAATAGATGATTCTATCTTAAGCGCGGGAAATAAACATCAAGTAATGGAAACCCAAAGTACTTATAATTTCGAATTTGGATGGGGAGTGCAGTATTACTTTTGTAGTGGCTGCTCCTAATATTCCAATTATAAGCTTATATTAAATTGGGTTTAATTTAATTAGTAAAAAGCTAATTGGAGAAGCCCATATACAAAGCCTTCCATAGATCCCTGTCTGGGCCCAATATGTGACTTATTATAAATAGGAGAATAAAGGAGACAGAAAACACACTTGATTTTACTAAAATTTTCGTCCCTCTCTTTTTCTAGTAAGAGGACGATTTTTCCTCTTCTTCGAGGGATTGGTTTTTCGTCTTCTTTATTTAAGTCCTAGTATACTGGTGAGATTAGCCCACCTTGATATCAGCTTACAGTCTGGGAACCAGACAGAATATCTGTGGTTTTGTACTAAAGATCTTCACGTGGAGAAGGCGCTAATGGTTAAACCGTAGAAAAGCATGTTTTAGGTTTCAATTAATTTAAAGCATGTTTTATTGAGTTATGAGCATGATACATGTGATAATTACGCGAATAGAATTTGTCTAAATAATCTGCTAAATAGATCAGAATTATTATGTAATTGATTTGTGTGAGTATGGCTGCGATCGTACGACGACGTGAAAACGAGCGAGGGCTCGTCCACGCCGCCGGCAAGACCGCGGCGGTCTTCTCCCCAGATCAGTCGGCGTTCGACGGTGGTGGTTTTCGGAAGACGCTGCTCGTCCGAGAGCAGCGGCGGTTCAACCGGCCACAAACCCTAACCTAAACCTAACCCCAACCCTAGTCGGATTCCGGGATGTGCAACGCCGAGTCGAGAGCTTCGCCGCCATGCGCGGTCGTTGCTGGCTTAGGGCGAATCGCCGTCGGTGGAAAGAAGACGCTGGAGCAGCGCGGCGGTGGCCGCGCGATCGACGACATCGACGGATGGAGTTTTGCGACTCTCAAGTGCCGGAGAGGGAGAAAGGAAGCAGCCGCGACGTTGATCGCGGGATTCCGGCGAGAGCTGGACGGCCAATCGCCGTTCCGGCGAGTTCTACGCTGGAAACTTCGTCGTCGTTGATCGTGCGAACCTCGATCACGAGATAACGATGAAATATTATTTTAATGATTATTTGATTCCTAAATTAAAAGATATCATTAAAATATTATTATTTAATGGAAATAAAATATTTTGGGAGGATTTCCCTAGATTTTAGGAATATTTAGATTATTGACCATATCTATGGATATATTTTATTCCTATATGATATGGACAAGAATAATTTAATAGTTTCCTAATTATATTATATATCTAGAATCCAAATAAGGATAGATATGTAGGATTTCATTAAATAATAAAATATTATTCTCTTCCCAATCTTAATAAGGAATTAATTTAAAGTTTATTTATTCATGTCAGTCAAAGATATAAATAATTAATTATTTTAGATAAATCTTATAGAAGACATGAATATGGATTAAACTTTAGTAATTAATATATATTATCCTTTAATAAGATGTTTAAAAGATTATAAAAGATTTAATTATCCTGTCAATTAAATACCAACATAATTAAATTAAGCCTTTAATCTGCAGTAAGGCTAAGGATAATTAATGAAAAACCATAACTTAAATATCTAAGCGATAATTACGAATTAAGTTTGTATATGGTCTCCATCGATTGGTCCACAACTTATGAAGCTAATTTCTGAATCTTATCGCCACACATGCCGTGGGGACAATAATCCTAAGAAATATCGAGTTCATATAGGTGGACTTCACATATGCAAATAGTATGGACTAGAAAGTAGTTTCCAATATTATCGCCACCCATGCTGTGGGGACAATAATTCTAAGAAATTACAAGTTTCAGAAGTTCAAACAGAATTTACGAGATAGCTTGGTCTTGTTATCAACGCATGAGCATTGTTATGGGAGTGTGTTGTAGAAACGAGATTCTGTATTGCTATATCTGATGGTCGTGCTTAGGCAACATTTGGCGGCCATGTCGTGCTGCGGTCTCTGGACTATTCGTCGGTGTTGTGACCAGTAAAAATGTTAAAATTTTAATGCGTATTGACCTCTGCTTGAGGGTACAAAATTTTAATTTTATAGTTGTGAGAATTTGAAAAGTTTTATGGTTTATCTCCTCAATTTCATCACATAAGTTTATGACAAATAGTAAATATTTTGTTTTGCAGTGGAAACTAAATCGTCAACATGTCACTCAATCCTCTTTCTGCAATTCTTAAAGAAAACAAACTCGAGGGCCAAAATTACATAGAATGGAAACAAAATTTGGACATCGTTCTCACAGCTGATGAGTACAATTTTGTGCTCAACTTTCCACGACCCCTAGTGCCGACGGCTAACGCCGCACATGCAGTGAGAGATGCGCATAAACGGTGGCATAAGGCGAATGAAATGGCTAAGTATTATATGTTGGCCTCCATGTCAACAGTGCTTAGACATCAGCATGCCGCCATGGCCACTGCTACTGATATTATGCAAAATCTCACAAATCTCTTTGGTACTTAGAATCGAATGGCTAAGTCTCAAGCCTTTCGGAGTATCTAGGCCTGAAAATTTAATTCGTGGGTTTCGGGTATTCCCGACCCAGTCCCAATACCCGACGGGTTATGGGTATCCGAAACCCGAGATAATGGGTTCGGGTACAGGTTTGGGTAGTTAATGTTAGGATTTTTCGGGTTTAGGGTACCCGAAACCCGTATTAGGGTACCCGACTAATACCCATTTAAACCCGATTAATTATGTATTTGTGATAAATATTTTTATTTAGTATAGGGCCTATGGCCCGTAAGGTAAATCTAGGGTAACTTTATTTAATCACATGTAGATTTATAAATTTTTCGTATGCCTCACTTTTTCAAGTTTCCTTCACGCCGCTGCTGCTGCTCTCTTTTTGCCGTTTGCTCTCTTCTTTACATTCGTGTTCGGTTCATGGTGCATTATTTATGTTCTTACTTGTTATCTTTTGAAAATATATAGTTAATTAGTTATGCTTTCTCCATTTTATTTACATGTTCATTTAATGTCTTAAAAAGTTATTTTAATCTCTTTTATAATCTCTTTTATGTTTTAATTTATACCAAAAAAAAATTATTTTAAAATTAAGTAGAGTCTATTTGTCTAAGGTCTATTTTATATAATATAGAATTATAGTCAATAAATAGTATAAGTATTGTGTGATTTTTAATAATTTCTATTCTCATCACAATTTAAATTATATAAAAGAATAAATTTAAATATAATAATTCCGGATTTATGGGTACCCGATTAGTTGGGTTCGGGTACCCGCATCGGGTATTAGGGTATCCGAATTCACATACGGGTCGGGTATTGGGTATGATATTTTTTAGATTTCGGGTTCGGGTACCCGAATTTTTGGGTTTGGATACTCGCAGGTACCCGAACTTTCACCCCTAGGAGTATCATGTGCAAGACTATGAAGGAAGGCTCGTCTGTGCGGGACCATGTCCTCGAGATGATGAGCCACCTCAATCAAATTGAGGTTTTGGGAGGTGTCATTGATGTCGAGTCCCAAGTTACTATTATCCTTCAGAGTCTGCCCCCTAGCTTTCAGCAGTTCAAGCTCAACTTTGAGATGAACAAGAGAAATTACACCTTGGCTGAGTTGTTGACTGAACTTCAGTCGGCAGAGGATCTCATGAACCAAGCTAAGGCTGCGATGGTTAGTTCGTCACATCGTTCCTCTGGCCCTAGGCCTGGCGTAGGAAAGAAGAAAGTGACGAACCAGGTCCCACCTAAGGAAGCTAAGGGAAAGAGAAAGAGGAGGTCGGGAAAGAAGCAAACAGGAAAGTGTTTCAGGTGTGGAGAGAAGGGGCATTGGAAGCCAGACTGCCCTAAAAAGGGCAAGGCTACAGGTATGCACCAAGCTCTAGTTGTCGAGTCATGTTTGGCTTCGACTTCATCTCATACTTGGGTTATAGACACTGGAGCTACTGATCATATTTGTTTTGATCCTGACTTAATGCATGTGACAAGACGGCTATATGATGAAGAGATCGAAGTCCAGCTGGGCGAGCTACTAAAGTGGTGCCCGTTGCAGTGGGAGACGTTTATTTGCGTTTTAGTAGTGATAGATTTTTGGTTATGAAGAATGTTTTGTTGATACCTTCTTTTAGAAGAAATTTAATTTCAGTTTCTAAATTGGTTTTTGATGGATATTCGATTTCTTTTAATGACAGTTGTGTTATTAAGAAATATGGTTCTTATATCTGTCGTGGTATCATGGAAAACAATCTGTACACAATCATATTTACACAATTTAATAATCGCAAATTAGAACTCAATAATGCATCGAAAATTTCAAAGAAAAGAAAGGAACCTTCAAGTTCAATGAACGAAACGTACTTATGGCACCTTAGACTTGGTCATTCCAACCAAAGGAGGATTCAAACTCTCGTGGATCAAGACCTTCTTAAAGGACTAGATACTGAATCATTTTCCACGTGTGAATCCTGCTTGGTAGGCAAGATGACTAAGAGACCTTTTAGGGTGAAAGGTAATAGGGCCAAGGAAGTACTAGAACTCGTTCATACTGATGTGTGTGGACCAATGTCAACTGAGGCAAGAGGCGGCTTTCGCTATTTCATCACTTTTATTCATGACTACTCGAAAGTTGGATATGTTTATTTGATGCGCTTTAAGTCTGAAGCTTTTGACAAGTTCAAGGAGTTTAAGGCTTATGCTGAGACGCATCATGGAAAATGTATCAAAAGCCTGCGATCTGATCGCGGAGGCGAATACCTCAGTGCCGAGTTTTTGGACTACTTATCGGTAGAGGGAATTGAATCCCAACTGACTGCGCGGGCACACCTCAGCAGAATGGCGTAGCTGAAAGAAGGAACATGACCTTGTTAAACATGGTCCGATTGATGATGAGTTATGCACGACTTCTTATTTCGTTTTGGGGACATATCTTGCTATCCGCGAGCCATATTTTAGACAATTTACCGTCAAAATCTGTTCCTGCCACTCCATATGAGTTGTAGAATGGGCGCAAGCCCAATCTAGAGAATCTCAAGATATGGGGGTGTCCAGCTCATGTTTTGGAAAAGGATCCAACTAAGCTGGACTCAAGGACAGAGGTATGTTTGTTTATAGGATACCCCAAAGGATCGAAAGCTTACGAATTCTATAGTCTCCGAGACAAGAAAGTCATTGTGAGTACTCACACGACATTTTTAGAGGAAGACTTTGTTATGAATCATAAAACCAGCAGTGAGGTGGCTCTTGAAGAGCTCACTTCAGTCACAAGTTCCATTAACCAAGAACAAGTACCTATAGTACAACCAATTCCCAAACCTTCAACTTCTACACCTAATGTTGTAGTGTCGTGCCACAGTGGGAGGGTCTCTCATGAGCCCGAAAGATACATTGGTTTGGGAGAATCTATGGATCACTCCTCGGACAACAATGTACTAGATCCCTGGAATTTTGCAGAGGCGCAGGCGGATGTCGATCATTGCCAATGGGTAAATGCAATGGATTCGGAACTACAATCTATGATAGACAAAGACGTCTACGATTTATATGTCCTACCCGAAGGCTGTACTGCCATTGGGAGTAAGTGGATATACAAACATAAACGTGGACCCGATGGGCGAGTTAAAGTCTTTAAGGCAAGACTAGTGGCTAAGGGGTATACCCAAAAGGAAGGTGTCGATTACGACGAGACCTTCTCCCCGGTGGCCATGCTCAAATCGATCTGGATTCTATTGTCTATAGCAGCTTACATGGATTGGGATGTGTGGCAGATGGACGTTAAGACTGCGTTCTTGAACGGTAGTCTTGAGGAGACCATCTACATGGAACAACCCGAGGGATATGTCGTCAAGGGCAAAGAGCACATGGTTTGGAAGCTTAAGAAGACCATTTATGGCCTCAAGCAAGCATCTAGATCATGGAATCAGTGTTTCGATCAGACTGTTCACAAGTTTGGATTCGAAAAATGCCCTAACGAAAGCTGCGTGTACAAGAAGGTTGAGAAGGGGAATGTGGTGTTCTTAGTTTTATATGTAGATGACATTTTTCTAATTGGAAACAATAAAAAGATGTTGTCATCAGTACGAACGTGGTTGTCAAACCAGTTCGAGATGAAGGATATGGGAGACGCGAGACACATTCTAAGTATCAAGGTCCTACGGGACCGTGAGAAAAGGATGTTGTGCTCATCTCAAGAGCCCTACATCGACACTGTACTTAGTCATTTTAGCATGCAAGATGCCAAGAAAGGTTTCTTACCTTTTAGACATGGCATCCATTTATCTCAAGAGATGTGTCCTAAGACTGCATCTGAGATAGCAGAGATGAGAAGGATACCATAAGCTTCGGCAGTTGGTAGTCTCATGTATGCTATGTTTTGTACAAGGCCAGATATTTGCTTTGCTGTTGGCATGGTAGCAAGATATCAGTCAAATCCGGGCCAAGGACATTGGACTGCAGTAAAGAACATACTCAAGTACCTTAAACGGACTAAGGACTATGTTCTAGTTTACAAAGCAGGCGAGCTATGTCCTTTGGGATATACTAATTCAGACTTTCAAGCTGATCAAGACCCGAGGAAATCTACTTCTAGTTATGTGTTTACCTTAGGAGGTGGAGCCGTGATTTGGAAGAGTGTAAAGCAGAAATGCATTGCAGACTCTATCATGGAAGCCGAATATGTGGCCGCTTCGGAGGCTGCAAAGGAGGCTGTATCGCTCAAGAACTTTCTTATGGACTTAAGTGTGGTTACGAATCTTCCCAAGCGCATCACCATTTATTGTGACAATTCTGGTGCTGTGGCAAATTTGAAGGAACCAAGAGCTCACAAAGCGAGCAAACACATAGAGAGGAAGTATCATATCATTAGAGATATAGTGCAGAGATGAGACATACAAGTGGTCAAGATTGCGTCAGAGAACAACTTGACAGATCCCTTTACAAAGGCATTGGCGGTCAAACCGTTCGAGAGCCATGTAGAAGGAATGGGAGTTCGACTCGCTCGAGACCTCAACTCGCTTTCAGTATAAGTGGGAGAATTAGACGTAGTGCACATTTCTTTTTGTATACTCAAAAGCTGTTTTGAGTATAAGTGGGAGATTGTTAGAGTTTGTATACTAGAAATCACCTTTCGAGTGATTGAATACTGTTAAAACTCTTATTTTATTTTCCGAAGAAATAAACAGATTATTTTTGTCATAATGTGGTTATGTTTTACATTTAATGGATGTTTATTACATGTTTAAATGTATAAGTAACTTAACAAAGTCTAAGTCTTTGTTTTAGTAGACCGGCTGTGGGCGTCGTTCACTTTAAGGTAACACGGTCAGTGTTGAACAAAGAAAAAGAAGAATTTCACAACCTAGAAAGGCTTAGTTAGACTACCTATCGTGAAAGGTTGCAATGTCAGTCCGATTATTTCTAAGCCTTACTGAAATAAGATGACGTTGGTGTGGTATAACACTGAATGGATCTAACAGCGAGACAGTCTTTATGCTATCTACTGAAAGACGAGGTCTTGTAAATTATCATTTCTTAATCAATGTACGTTAGCATTGAGCATACGGTATTGATTATGCAGTACTTTGACTTACCAAATGGTGCGGTTTTTTGCAACCCAATAAGCCTGGTGTATTAGGTAGTGGTGATTAATATCTAGTGGTGCTAGGATTGCTATTATGTTGAATCGTGCGCGAGGTGAGTCTCGTTTGATAACATCCTCAAGAGAAGCTTGAAATAAGGTTTTATTATTCGGAACCTAGCTAGTTGGAGTTTAATTACTCTATGAATAATAAATAAGATTTTCTTGTTGAGTCCTCTCTTGGAATAAATAAGATATTAATTAATTAAGTTCATAGCAGACAATAATTATTTAATGGATGTTTCTATCTTAAACGCGGGAAATAAATATCAAGTAATGGATACTCAAAGTACTTATAATTTCGGATTTGGATGGGGAGTGCAATATTATTTCTGTAGTGGCTGCTCGTAATATTCCAATTATAAGCTTATATTAAATTGAGTTTAATTTAATTAGTAAAAAGCTAATTGGAGGAGCTCGTATCCAAAGCCTTCCATAGATCCCTGTCTGGGCCCAATATGTGACTTCTTATATATAGGAGAATAAAGGAGACAGAAAACACACTTGTTTTTACTAAAAATTTCGCCCCTCTCTCTTTCTAGTAAGAGGACGATTTTTCCTCTTCTTCGAGGGATTGGTTTTCCGTCTTCTTTATTTAAGTCCTAGTATACTGGTGAGATCAACTCATCCTGATATCAGCTTACAGTCCGGGAACCAGACAAAAGATCCGTGGTTTTGTACTAAAGATCTTCACGTGGAGAAGACGCTAGCTATCTTCGATTCTTTGGAGAATCATCAAGGTATAATGGCTTAACCGCAGAAAAACATGTTTTAAGTTTCAATTAATTTAAAGCATGTTTTATTTGAGTTATGAGCATGATACATGTGATAATTACGCGAATAGAATTTGTCTAAATAATCTGCTAAATAGATCAGAATTATTATGTAATTGATTTGTGTGAGCGCTTCCGCTGCCAGTTCCTTCAGGTACGTCATACAATAATGTATAAGCTCCTTACCGGTAGGGCAAAGGCTCTAGACTTGTTAGTATGTCTTGAATCTGTATAGTTTACCGCTAGATTATTAGGCCTAGTCCGTCGTCTGTGTGTCTATTTATATAGCAGTAGGGGCACGCAACTCTGTAATCTGAAAACGATCTGAATAACATATGTTCTCTGTTTCCTGCCCGTGGACGTAATCAACACAACGTTAGTGAACCACGTAAATTCTGTGTCTCTTTACGTTTCTGTTTATCTCGATTACACAATTGTTCTATTCTGTCACAACAATTATTTTAAACAAAAAATCATACATTAAATATATTGAAGTTATCATAATAATAATAATAATAGTTAGTATTAATCCATTTGGAAGATAATATGTACCCTTTAAGTACTTGTATAATAAATTAATTATTATATTTTAATTTTAGTGTTTTGTTCAAATATAAAACTTAAATCTTATTTTCCAATACAAGATGGTAACATTGTTAAAAATCATTATTTTAGAAATTATTTTTCCGGTTAGCTTCACGTTTTCATGGAACAAATATAACCTTTATTTTAAAACACAAGTTCGTCACATGCAGGGATGGGACGTATCAGCGGCCAAGCCACTGCTCAAGTAGGGGCTTGGCCGATCCAGGAGCCCCCTACCCATTGTTGCCCTCCGCTTCGGCGCTCCGGTACCAAATCCAAAATATTCACAGTTAAGAAGTAGCACCGCCATAATTTTGAGGAAGAAGATGATTATGGATGGGCTTCGGTTCATATAGTAGTACTGATATTCTATTGGGCCTTAACCTTTATTATACCTTTATTATACTATATATTAGGCTATTTTTATTGAATATTATGATAATAAAACATGTACAAGTTTAAATAATGATACCCACATTCTTTTTTTCAATTTCGCTCTGTTCTTTAATTTACTCTTTTTCCATCCTATTTTATTTTCATTTTTTGTAATTAAGAGTGGGACTAGAGATAGGGAAATATACCGAAATACCACACTTACAATATCGAAAATATTAGTTTTACGATACGATAACAGTAAAAATTTTCCTATACCGTGGTGTACCGAATCCTCAGTGCATACAGAAAAATCGGTGCATGTTAAAATATTACATACTACTTCCGTCTCCAAAAGGAATACTATATTACAATATACTTAATAAAACTCTATATTTATATATAAAAAATTAAATTAAAAAGAAAAAGTCTTCGAAAATCCTACTTTTATATACTCTATTTTGTATATAAGATAGATTTTTTTTGCATAGGGGTGTTACGGTATACCTTATTGTATCGTAAAAGTACGACATATCGCAATAATCATAAGGTAATGGTATAAAAAAATTAATCATATGATTTATATCGAATTTTCGCTATACTGAAAATTCGGTATACCGAAAATTCGATATGGTATCGGTATGATATTTTGTCATACCGCAATTTTCAATAAGGTATGCGGTATGCCGTTCTCGGTGCGGTATACAGTACCGACCCACCCCTAAGTGGGACACTTGTCACCAAATCGTCCAAATTTTAATATAAAAGAATATAAAGTTTCCACTCACTATAATTTTAATCTCATTAACATTAATTCAAAATTTTATATATTGAATATTTCAGATACAACATTGTAATTAGTTTGCACACAATCTCCATCGATCTGCTCATCAATTTCTCTGATTTAGTTATTTGCATTATTTTTAAAAACAAAAAATCAAATTTAAAGAAAAACTCAAAATTACAACAAGTAAATTAATTTTGATTCTAATACTTACTTCTTTTTATAGATAATTTTTTATTATAATACGTCTTTTAACTTAAACTTTTTACTACTTGATTACTTTTCCAAATAAAATATTTAGTTTTTTACTTCATATTTTTTTTTGATTGAACTATAAAAATAGTCCCTGGATTATAGATTTATCTCGCTCATAGTCCCTGGACTTTAAAAATATTGTCAGACATCCCTGACATTCCTGGAATAAGGATTTATCTTGAAAATGTTCTTTTTTCACTGTTTTGGTCGAAAATACCCTTTTGGGGGGTTTGGGCAACTTGGTCTTTTTACACGTTTAACATTTTAAATCTGATATTATTTCAGTTATGTACTAAATTTGATATTATTTCAAAATTATCATTCTTTGTTTCTTTATTTCAATATTAGATTTAATTTTACAAAATCTAATTTAAAATTTCAATTTTTAAATATCAATAAAAAATTTTAATTGTAAAAATTATTAAATAACAAAAATTAATAGTCATAATAAATATTTGATAATATTGTCTAATATTTAATCAATAAGGTATAACAATGCCTTAGTTTTAATCAATATTTAATAGCTTTAATCATAAATAGATCATATAACACGATTTAATCTGAAATAAATATGCATCTAATGTAAGACTGATATAATTTTCGTTTATTAATTTGAAAACAATCAAAATTTACTAGAAAATTTCAACAAAAATACTCCTATATAAAATTTTTAGTAGGATCAAATTTTTAGTCAACTTAATAATATACAATCACAAGCAATTATAACAACCGAATGAATGCTAAATAGAATAGCTCTTATTTTTCCTTCATGATTAATATTATTTTTCTGTACTTCTTCAATTCAGCTGAATATTATATTAAATAACAAAAATTAATAGTTTTAATCAATATTTATAGTGTCCATGAATTAATAGTTTTAATTAAAAAAATTTATTGATATTTAAAAATCGAAATTTAAAATTTAATTTTATAAAATTAAATCTAATATTGAAATAAAGAAACAAAGTGAAGGATGACAAAATGGAAGAACAATGATAATTTTGAAATAATATCATATTTAGTACACAACTGAAATAATATCAGATTTAAAATGTTAAAAGTGTAAAAAGACCAAATTGTGCAAACCCTCCAAAACCCCCTAAAAGGGTATTTTCGCCCGAAAACAGTGAAAAATGACCATTTTCGAGATAAATCCTTAGTCCAGGGATGTCTGGCGATATTTTTAAAGTCCAGGGACTATGGGCGAGATAAACCCATAGTCTAGGAACCATTGTTGTAGTTCGCTCTTTATTTTTTGGTTTGTTTAATTTAGAAACCAACGAAACAGTAAATCGAATGATATATCTTACTCACTTCGATTCATAAAAATATAGACATATGATATGGAACAAGAAACCTCCATTATTATTAGTGTTTTGATGGTGATATAAGTTATACTCCCTCCATCCCACAAAGATTGTCCCATTTTTCCATTTCCGTCTGTCCCATAAAATTTGTCTCATTTAATTTTTCCCTTTTTGGTAGTGGACCTTATATTCCACTAACTCATTTCTACTCACATTTTATTATAAAATTAATATATAAAAGTATGGCCCACATTCCACTAATTTTTTCAACTCACTTTTCATTACATTTTTTAAAACTCGTGTCGGTCAAAGTGGGACAATTTTTGTGGGAAGGATGGAGTAGTAAATAACTTGATGTATATGAGTAATATATTGGGATAATTTTCTATAAATAGAAATGTCCATATTTTTATGGGACATATGAAAATGGAGAGTGCGCATATTTTTATTGGACGCATAGAGTATAAATGAATATTTTAATATTAATAATTTTTATTAAATTTAAACATAGGCTAATTCGTATTTCTAGTTCTGTCGCAGGTAACACGAGTTCATCTGACCATCAGATTCTTAGTACTTGGTGTTTCTGTAGTCCAAAATTTGCGAGAATATACTTTTATTTTATCATGATCACCACTATTATTTCTTGCAATGTATTTGTACATAAGACGCATCTCACTTACCTCGTCCCAATTATTTTGTGGTCCTAGTCTGCGCATTTTTTGTCAATCAATTTATTTTTTATGAAGTCCAACTTGACTCAAGGAGAGGAAATTATTCGAATTTCGGATCGGATTTTTTCCCTATTTGGTCCGATCCGAAAATCCGAAGTTTTACAAAAAAAAGGAAAAGTGAACAGTAAAAATCATATCTGGACAATATAGGATGCCTATTTGAAAAAATTTGTGGAAAAAAAATAATTTTATTTGTGGTATTTTTCTCTAGGGGTGTCGAAACGGGTACCCGCAGGTACCCGCATCCGATTTCGACCATAATGATAGTCCTGATACCCATCCCGCACTGTGTCAGGTATAACCCGATATCCAACTCGGGTATCCCGCACCCGACATTGAGGGTACCCGACCCGACCATGGTTTTTTTTTTCCAATCTTATTTTTGTTGTAAGGAGGAGGCTGCCGGCTGGTGGAAAATTGTGGAATTAAGAATCAAGAATCAAAAATTCACAATCTAAGAATCAAGAATATATATGTAGCTTTTACTTCCCAAAGCAGAATTCTTTCCCAATAACTTTGAAATTAATACAGAAATTAAAAAATATATACAAGAATTAAGAATCAATCCAAGATGTGTACTAGAGCAGCAAGTAACAGTAAAAGAAAAAAAGATAAGGAAATTAAATAGAATGGAGTTATGGGAATGAAGGAAAACAGGAAATACAATAGAAAAACACAAAATAAAACATTCATGAGTCATGACTTCCTGAACTAGCACAAGCTGGCCGGTGGAGACGTCGCCGACGGCGGATGCGGGTGGAAGGACAATCGGTACAGACGTGAGAGAATAAGATAATAAAAAAAATGTTAAAAAACTTAACCTTAATTAATAGACGGAAAAAGATGAATTATAAAATGCTAATATACCTTATATAAAAACAAACAATCGGGTAATTCTCGGTACTAACAGGTAACTCGCAAAATCCAAAATATGAATACCCGATCCCGTCCCATTTCTCGTTTCGGTCGGGTAGCGAATACCCAATCCCCGTCGGATATCGGGTCGGGTTGGAAATTACCCGATACAATTCTACACCCCTACGTTTCTCATTCTTTTGCTTTCCTATTTTTCCCTTTCTTGCCTCAAGGTCACTATTGATCTTTTCTTTTCTTTTCTTTTTATCACATTCTCTCTATTTCTTATTCTTTTATGATTTATATCTTTCCTCTCTTTTTTCTACTCACTCTTCCAATTTATTTATGATTTCTCTTCTCCTATCTATATTTTCTCAATTTTATTTCTTTCTTGTTTTAATAACTCTCTTAAAATTTATTTTCATGAAGTGCCTCAAATATACATGTTATATTGTCCGGTTACCATGTGTGCAGTTCACTCGAAAATTAATCCAATCTCATTCGAATTGGTAGAAAATCTAAAATCAGGATCCAAAAAATTTGAAATCGCATCAAATATATAAAACTCCTAAAATCTAATATAAAAATCCAAAATTTTGAAAATGCAACACCAAAATCTAAAAATATAATCCCAAATACCATTAGAATTGTTCAACATAAAACTCTTATTTTTTGTCATGTTCATAACTGTAATAGATATTTTTATAATACATATAAATATATTTTGGATCAGATTTTAGAAATATCCGATGCGTTCCGAACGTCCAAGATCTCTTAAAAAATCCAATCCGATCCGTACAAAAAATTGAACTGAATTTTAAATTTCAATTTCATTAGAAATTGTATTTTCAAATTTCGTATATTTTGCTCACCCCTATAAAAAAAAAAAAAAAAATAGAGTTAATAAACGTTAGTAGTTTTTCCTGAAGATTCGTAATCATTTTAACGCGAATGATTCCAAACAAGTTTGCACCGAGCAATCAGCATCCTGTTCACGAGGGGTAACTTAAACTTCATCTCATTTGTTGTACAATTCCTTTCCTTCTAACCTTATCTAGTCAAACAAACTCCTTCCTTCACTGCGCTGGTGGTGCCCGATTCTTACCTTATCCTTCCCCCAAACAAATATGGGCACAAACTAGCATCTCTACAATAATTGCATTACTCCAATTAATAATTTCATAATTATGTACTACCAGTGTTAGGTTATTCTTTGATGCATTCACAAGCAAATGCAAATTAGTAGATTATTAAAGTTTTGGTTTGAAAAAGTGTGAAGCGTCGTTGTCGATAGCCGTGACTGTATCCGATTGAAGTAATATAGAATTAAGAAAACCCCCAATATCAATAATCACAATTCCCAAGAGATTGCCTAATTAACTTTGTCCCAACCACAAGCTCGGACCAAACATTCCTACCTCAGATACACACTACCCTTGTCGTCTGCCTAGCTATGTTATGAACTAATTCAATTTATCATCACACTTTTCTCTTGATTCCTTTTTTATTCTGAATGGATTTTTTTCGAAACAAGGCGCTTTCTCTCTGTGTCAGCTTGTGCTTCTCTCTGCTCGTCTCCATATTCATCGTCGCCACGTCTTCAACTCCTCCTGCGCAGCAGTCGGATAACTGGCTGTACGATGCGGCCGGCGATTGCAGCGGCGTTCGTGAAATCTCCGATTATAAAGCGAAATGCGCCTTCGTGAGGTCCAGCAGCGGCTGCAGCAACGGCTACTTGAACTACCTCGAGATTTTCTACTGCGTCTGCGGAGATTCTCCCGCGGTTGGGTATTTGTGTCTGTTGCTGTGGATGTCGGTGCTGTTCTACGTCCTCGGCAACACGACGGCGGAGTACTTCTGCCCCTCCGTGGAGAGCCTCTCGCGCGTGCTGAGGCTCTCCCCGACGATCGCCGGGACCACGCTCCTCCCGCTGGGGAACGGCGCCAACGACGTCTTCTCGAGCGTGATCGCCTTCACGCGCTCGGGAGACGCCGACGTCGGCCTCAGCAGCGTCCTCGGCGGCGCCTTCTTCATCTCCTGCTTCGTCGTCGGCGTCGTCAGCATCGCCGTCTCGTCGCGGGGGGTGAAGGTAGACCGGGCCAGCTTCGTCAGGGACGTGCTCTTTTTCCTCTTCGTCCTCTGCTGCGTCATCGCGATCAACATCTTCGGGAGGATTAATTTCTGGTTTTCCCTCTGTTTCTTCTCTGTTTACTTTCTCTACATCGCCCTCGTCTCCGTTATGCAGTTTCTGCGGCGGAAGGAGGCTGTTAACGGCCAGGTTTTGGATGACGTGGAGGTGCCTTTGCTAAATCATGTTGATGAGAATGATAAATCGTCTGTTTCGGTTTCGGTTTCTGTTAGGGACGAATCTTGGTGTCGTCGCTGCATCGGTATGTTTGTGTATGTTGTGGAATTGCCGGTTTCGCTGCCGAGAAGGCTGACGATCCCGGACGTCAGGGGCGAGAATTGGTCGAAGCCGTTCGCCGTGGCGTCAGCGACGCTGGCGCCAATGCTAATCGGAGTGCTATGCATCAAGCAGAGTTTCGCTCTGCTAATAGCATCTGTCGTCGTGGGGATAGTCCTTGGCGCAGCGTCGCTGGCCTTGACGAAGGGGGCGGGGCCGCCCAAGAGGTGGGTGCTGCCGTGGCTGGTCGGGTGCTTCTTGATGAGCGTGACGTGGACATACATTATAGTGCAAGAGCTCGTGTCGTTGCTGGTTGCCTTCGGAAACATTTTGGGCATAAACCCTGCGATACTAGGAGTCACGGTCCTAGCGTGGGGGAACTCGCTAGGCGACTTGATCTCGAATTTGGCGATGGCGCTGAAGGGGGGCGCGGACGGGGCGCAGGTGGCGATATCCGGGTGCTATGCCGGGCCCCTCTTCAACACGCTGGTGGGGCTGGGGTTGTCGTTGGTGTTAGCGTCGTTGAAGGTTTATCCCGAAGGGTATGATGTGCCGAGTGATTCGGATGTATATGAAACGGTGGGATTCTTGATGGGAGGATTGCTATGGGCGCTTGTGATATTGCCTAAGCGCAATATGCAGCTTGACAAATCCTTAGGGATTGGATTGTTAGCGATTTACTTGTGTTTTCTGTTTGTGAGGATTCTAAAGGGTGTAGGAATACTCCAATCTGTTAGCTAGGATTTCTACTTATAAAGAATTTATTAATTAGCCTAATCTTGCGTTTACCAAATTTTACTTTCATTACAATTCTTGAGTGTGTGCTTTCTTGCAAATCTATCTTCATACACATGTTCACTCCTGTTTTAGAATCGTTGCCTTTATTTGCAGGATTTCTGCAATTAAGAGCTCTTTTTGCCTTTTTTGCGATTTTCTTTGTCTTGTTTTTCATTTTTCATATTTTTATTTAATTACGGGTATATTTTTATATTTTTATAAAATGAAACCCACAAATAATTAAGTGAATGAATGGTAAATTGTGAATATTTGTTTCTTAGATAAGAACTCAGATAAAAAAAAAAAGGTGTAAGATCATGAATTATGTACTAAATGAATTATTTACGAAATGGATTTGTGCATGCCCGTAGGCTAGCTGACTTCTTAGTTAAGTTTGATTGATCACTCAGTTTTTCAGTGTCTTCCAAGTGGAGAACAGATTAGTCAAATTTAGTGGGTGAACTTTTGATAGTAATTTATATATAGACTAATGCTTAATATTAATCTTTGCGTAATTTATAAATATTTCTTTTCTTTAGTTGATTATGACTACCTGTGCATAGTAGCCTTTATTGTATAATGTCTTTGTTCTTTGTGTTTTAATAGTTTGCTTTTTACGTATTAATGGTAGACACATTAGGTTGTGACATTTTCTTTGAATGTCAATATGAACAATATCATTTTTATTTATGTGAAATTAAAACGTCCAACTGTCACACTTTCTGCGCCATTTTTAAAACTGGGGGTTATGGTTGAAATGTTTCTCAAACATAGAACTATTAAAAAAAAATACTCCCTCCGTCCACGAAAATTTGTCCCAGTTTTCCATTTCTGTCCGTCCACGAAAATTTGTCCCAGTTTTCCATTTCTGTCCATCCCCCAAAATTTGTCTCATTTCACTTTTACCATTTTTGATAGTGGACCCCATATTCCACTAACTCATTCCTACTCATATTTTATTATAAAACTAATACGGAGTATTTTAAAAGTAGGACCCACAATCCACTAACCTTTTCAACTCACTTTCCATTACATTTCTTAAAACTCGTGTCCGGTCAAACCGGGACGAATTTTCGTGGACGGAGGGAGTAATAATTAGACTATTAATAGAAAAAAAATGCAAACTAAATAAATCAAAATTAAAATTATAAAACTAAAACAAGTGAGTAGTTATTATAAATTGAAACATAGTAAAATCTGAAGTTATAAACTATCATAATACTACTCCCTATTAAATATCCGTTGGAAGTTAGTTTAGATTATTTAATTAGGATAATAAGCAAAATAAAGAAATTCATTCGATACTATCAACATGTTATTCTATAAAAAAAACATCAATTCAACTTCAGCTCGAAATTGATAATTAAGTAATGGAATACATCGCATTTGTATTTTAGCTATTTTAAAGACCCGTTAAAATTCAACATCTAACAACATTTATGATTGATTATCAACAATAACAAAATTTTCACCATAATTTTAATTATAATTACAATACACTTTTCAAAACCTCATAATTACAACATCACATATCACAGAATCACCAAATTTCGACTCTAAAACTATATTGTTTGACAACATCGTTTTAAGTGATGATCTTCAGATTTTTTTTTTTTTTTGAGAATATCGTAGTTGTTGAATAATCTATAGATCATATCACAATTGCAATGCCTAATAATGTTGTACTAATAGGCGTTGTGTTGTTTCAGTAGTAATCTTACTATTGTATTCTCAACTCCAAATACTGATCACAAAAATTGAGGCGGCCAGTTTGAAGTGTCAAACGAGAATGTATCCATCAATTAAACGTGTGACAATTTTCTATCATCATATAATGAGATAGAATGTATACTTGCGATTATGACATTAGAGGTTTGGACTATATCAAAAGTTGAACAATTTTGACAACCATTTGAAATGAAATGTCTCATCTTTGTAATTGTACCATGATGGAACGTATGTGTCATCATTAGGTGTTTTGGACCATTCAAATTGTTATATTTATGGAAATCAATTGCCAATTGTGCGGAAGTAAAAAATTGATGGTATTTATTGATAGAATTATTAGAAGTATGATAGTACTACTATATATCATGATGATGAAAAATTACTACAGTTACGATTTATGCATGCAACACCCCTTACCTCTCTGTAACAAGAAAGAAAATTAAACATGATGATTATGTACTCTGTTGCTTTAAAACTTAACGATATAGCTCGCTCTCTGCCAAGTTGAGTTTATTTAATGCAAACCGAGATAACGCATACGGATTTTCATGTACTATAAAGAAACTCGTTTTAAAAATTTATATACTCCATGTTTGTTTGTTTTCTATTAGAACCATCCTTCTATCATGATTTGGTAGAGTATTATTTTATTTATTTTTGTCAAATCAACGGGAATTTGTCACTAGTGTGAAACGTCATTTTAATTATCTATAATATTCCAACCGCCCATTGACTATAATCACTAGCTAATTACCCAAATTGTTAAGAACTGAGAGTTTTTAGGGCAGCCGCAATGCGGCTGTTGTATGTCCCGGTCTCGTCTCGGAGAGACGAGCACGAGCGAGACCGTGTTGCGGCTTGCTCGTCTCACAAAGCATCACGCTGTGGGGAGTAAATTAGCTAGCTAGCGTGCCACCCCTCATGTGGCGCGCTTTCATCAAGTAGTGGCAAGTGGGCTTCTTCTTTTAAAAATAGATTTTAATTAAAATTTGATTTTTAATTATAAAAAAATAATTTTTATTTTTAATATAAAATAAAAATATGGACATTTCCATTTATGAAAAGTTGTCCCCAACTAATTGCTCATATACATAATACATCAATTTGTTTAGAATGTGTAGGAAAGAAATCAGGGATATTATATATGATTGATATGCAAGAATATTTTACCGAAGATAGAATAGCAATTAATGTAAATTAGGTTTACCATATATTGTACTTATGTAGCCTATATAAAGTGGAGTATCATTGTACATTGTGAAGGGAATAAGAATGAAAATTTCCACCGAGTTCTACATGGCCTCAGAGCAGAAAAAACGATCCTAGGCTCAGAAGAGTTTCATCATAGCCAAAATACCTTTCTCGACCTTTGTTTCAGCCAAAAACAAGTCCAGAAATCGAACCCTACAGCCAAAAACATGTCAGATACAGAGGAGGATACGAAACCCAATCCAGATCAGACGAAAAGCTTGAGAAACAGTAAGAGTATCACGGTAGCATTCAAATTGAATGGGAGAAACTACCCATTATGGTCCAGATTAATCAAGGTGAAGATAGGAGGCCGAGGGGCTTATTCCTATATCAGAAACGAACCTCCGAGCCCCGGAAGCAAGGGCTTTGAGGAATGGGAGGAGAACGATCTCATCGTATTCTCATGGATCGTAGATAACATCCAGGACGACATCATCTCCGATTTTGCGCACCACCAAACATCAAAGGCGTTGTGGGATAGCCTCGCCGTGACATACGAAAAAAAGGCAGATAAGTATTTGATTTACGATCTAGAGGATAAAGTAATTGCAATCAGACAAGGAGACCTAGATTTAGAGACATATTACCGGAGGATCCACGGACTGTGGATCAATATAGATCGTTGCCAGAAGCAGCCGATTACTTGCTGCGACAAGGGGATCGACCAGTACAGGGTACATTCAAACGAGAAGCGCTTGGTGAAGTTCTTAACAGGGTTGAATCAGGAGTATGATTCAATCAGACTAGAGATTCTGAAAGAAGATCCTTACCCATCAGTGGAGGCAGCCTACGGGCGGGTGAAGACAGAGGCGGCTCGACGACGAATCATGCCACAGACGTCCGCCACACCCACCGTAGATGCCGACGGCGAGAAGGCCGAATCATCATCTGGGATTGGACACGGATTGGCCGCACAGAGCAACCGCCCACCGCAACGGAGCGGGCCATCACAGCGCCCCGTCGCCACCACAGCCACCGGCCGACAAGGAAACCACCGCCCCGACACCTCCAAGATGTGGTGCTCTCACTGTGGAAAGCAAAAACACAGATGGGAAACTTGCTTCAAGCGACTGGGATATCCGGAGTGGTGGGAGGAGCGACAGAAGTCGAGGGGTGCACCGGCGCAGGCGAAATTCGCCGCCGGAGTGAGCGGCGAAGAACAGCCTCGACAAATCGATGTCAGAAATTGTAGGGAAATAATCAGCGGCGGTGGCTCAGGAGTCCGTCAAGAGGAACAATCCGGTGGCGGCGGCGTACGAGGCGCCGGAAACCTTGCTGAACGGACGAAATTCAGAAACGGAGATGGAGGTGTGACGGCGCCGCGAGGAGGTAAAGGGTTCGGTTCTAAACCGAACCCTAAGTATTCTACCCCTTTGAACTTAAATCCCTCAAGTTCTAACATATTTTAAAAAACACCCCAGCATGTTAAATTTCGCCCCCCTGACTTGTTGAAATATAAAAATGACCCCGAACCTTGGCAGAAATTTCGGATAGATCCCAATACATATAATTACGTGTCAAAAAACCCTTTTGCACCTTTACAGAATATTTCCGCTGCATTTCATGTTGAAAATATGGCTGATACACATACGAGGGGATGGATTTTTGACTGTGGGGCAACTGATACTATGACTCCGGAGAAAATGATTTTATTGATTTAAGTTGTGAAGCTGATAAATCCTATATTAGAACTGCCAATGGGGAATTAACTACAGTTGTAGGATCTGGAACTATTGAGATATCTCCTACTCTCCGTCTCACGAATTGCTTATATGTTCCTACATTGTCTCAAAGGCTGATGTCTATTAGTCATGTCACCAAGGAGTTAAACTGCACACTCCTAATGCACCCCGATTTTTGTATCTTGCAGGATATTCAGACGAGGAGGATTCTTGGGCGTGGCACTGAGAAGCAAGGACTCTACTACGTGGACGAGATAGCTCAAACTGGTAGTGCGATGCTGGCTCATGGGTCCACGAAACAAGAAACTTGGCTTTGGCACCGAAGACTAGGACACCCCTCCCCTGGTTATTTTAAACTTCTTTATTCGAACCTTTCTATTCCTGCTAATTTTTCTTGTGAAACTTGTGTTTTGGCCAAAAGCCATAGACAATCTTTTAAACCTACGAATACTCGAATGAATTCTATGTTTTCTTTGGTACATTCTGATGTGTGGGGTCCTGCCCCATTTGTGGGTGGAAATGATTTTAGATATTTTGTGACATTTGTTGATGATTGCACTAGAATGACATGGGTATATTTCTTGAAACATAAGTCTGAAGTATTTGATAGATTTGTTTCTTTTCTCAAACTCATCCAAACACAATTCCAAACTACTGTTAAAATTTTTAGATCCGATAATGGGAGGGAATTTGTGAATAATGCCTTGACTCAACTCTGCAATGAAAAAGGTATAATCCACCAGACTTCTTGCCCTTATACACCCGAACAAAATGGGGTAGCCGAAAGGAAAAACAGAACAATCCTAGAAATGACCCGAGCCTTGATGATTGAGTCCAAAGTTCCAAAATCTTTCTGGCCCGAAGCAGTTGCCACTTCTATCTACCTTATGAACCGTCTCCCTACCAAAATCCTCCGCATGAAAACCCCCCTTGATACCTTGTCCAAATTAGCCAAAATCCCCGAACACCTAAATCTCTCACCAAAAGTCTTCAGATGTACCGTCTACGTTCATATCCCAAAACATGAAAGAACCAAGCTATCCCCATGTGCAACTAAATGTGTCTTCGTGGGGTACGGGTTACACCAAAAGGGTTATCGTTGTTTTGATCCTCACACCAAAAAGGTCATCACCACTATGAACTGTAATTTTTTGGAAACCGAGTTCTTTTACCAAACCCACCTTAATAGTCAGGGGGAGAGTGATCCAGGTAGTACAATTGACTATCTAAGTTGGGTTGTGCCATTGCCAAGCTCTTCGATTGAGGATCTAACCGAACCAGTTGTCACTACCGCCGAGCAGGTCTTACCACAAGAGTCATCTCAACCACTAACTTAAAGTTCTCCTCCGACGATATCCGAGGTAATCCCTGACTCAGAACCTTCTTCTGTACCTAGTTCGCCTGACCAAGTTGAAACGGCACCTCAAGAGGAAAATGTCATTGATGGAGATACCGGAGGGTACATACTTCCATATCGGACCACAAGGGGGATACCGCCAAAAAGATACTCCCCTGAGAGGATAGGGAAGAAAAGCCGATATGCGGTGGCAAATTTTGTACAAGGAAATTTGACTAAAATGGCAAGAGCTTTTGCGGCTGCATTGTATGAAGAGGAAGAAATTCCACAATCGGCCGAGGAAGCAATGAAGCACAACCATTGGAGAGAGGCCATGTTTACTGAAATGAAGGCTTTGATGAAAAATAACACGTGGGTGAAAGGCAAGCTACCTGAAGGGGTAAAAACTGTTGGGTGCAGATGGGTGTTTACAATCAAGAGAAGGCCAGATGGAACGATAAAGAGGTACAAGGCTCGACTTGTGGCAAAGGGATATACTCAGACGTATGGTGTGGATTATGGTGAAACATTCTCTCCGGTAGCAAAGATTAACACTGTACGAGTGTTGTTTTCCGTTGCTGCCAATAAGGATTGGCCACTTCATCAATTTGATGTGACTAATGCCTTCCTCCATGGAGAGTTGCCAAAACCTGTATTTATGGAACCCCCTCCCGGGTTCACAGAGGAGTTCCAAGGTGGTGAAGTCTGTCAATTGAAGAAGACACTTTACGGGTTGAAACAGTCTCCACGAGCATGGTTCGGAAGATTCACTGAAGTGATGAAGAAATATGGGTACAAGCAGAGCAATTCAGATCACACTCTGTTCCTAAAAAAGAAAGATGGTAAGATCACGTGCCTAATTATATATGTTGATGACATGATCATTACAGGAGATGATGAAGAAGAGATTAGCAAGTTGAGAAAGAACTTGTTCCAAGAATTTGAGATAAAGGATTTAGGGCTACTAAAATATTTTCTGGGAATAGAAGTGTTGCGATCTAAGAAGGGGATCTTCATAAATCAGAGGAAATATATATTAGACTTGTTGGCCGAGATTGGGATGGTAGATTGCAAGCCAGCAGACACCCCAATAGTCCAAAATCATGGGTTACAATTGAAGGAAGGAGCGAGACAGGCAAATAGGGGGAGATATCAGAGATTAGTTGGGAAACTGATATATCTATCCCACACGAGGCCGGACATTGCCTATGCAGTGGGGGTAGTAAGTCAGTTCATGCATGCACCGCAAGAAGAACATTGGGAGGCGGCTCTGCGAATAGTTCCTAAAAAAGAAAGATGGTAAGATCACGTGCCTAATTATATATGTTGATGACATGATCATTACAGGAGATGATGAAGAAGAGATTAGCAAGTTGAGAAAGAACTTGTTCCAAGAATTTGAGATAAAGGATTTAGGGCTACTAAAATATTTTCTGGGAATAGAAGTGTTGCGATCTAAGAAGGGGATCTTCATAAATCAGAGGAAATATATATTAGACTTGTTGGCCGAGATTGGGATGGTAGATTGCAAGCCAGCAGACACCCCGATAGTCCAAAATCATGGGTTACAATTGAAGGAAGGAGCGAGACAGGCAAATAGGGGGAGATATCAGAGATTAGTTGGGAAACTGATATATCTATCCCACACGAGGCCGGACATTGCCTATGCAGTGGGGGTAGTAAGTCAGTTCATGCATGCACCGCAAGAAGAACATTGGGAGGCGGCTCTGCGAATAGTTCGATACTTGAAGGGGACAACCGAACACGGACTTATGTTTGAAAAACACGGTCACATGGAGATTCATGGCTTCACTGATGCTGATTGGGCTGGCAACCCAAATGACAGAAAATCGACCGCGGGTTATTTAACCTTTGTAGGAGGTAATCTTGTGACGTGGAGAAGTAAGAAGCAGAAAGTGGTGGCACTCTCTAGTGCAGAGGCTGAGTTCCGAGGAATCAAAAGTGGGCTAACAGAGATATTATGGCTAAGAAGGTTGATGACAGAATTAGACCTTCGCCCTATACAACCATGCAGACTGTTCTGTGATAACAAGGCGGCGATTAGTATATCCGAAAACCCGGTTCAGCATGATCGAACCAAACATGTGGAAGTAGATAGACACTTCATCAAGGAGAACATTGAAGCTAGGGTGGTGGAGATGCCATATGTCAAATCTGAAGACCAGTTGGCTGATATTCTGACAAAAGCGGTAAACTCGAAGTCATTTCGAGAAGTACTAGGCAAGTTGAGTATGGGGAATCCCGTTACTTAACTTGAGGGGGAGTGTAGGAAAGAAATCAGGGATATTATATATGATTGATATGCAAGAATATTTTACCGAAGATAGAATAGCAATTAATGTAAATTAGGTTTACCATATATTGTAATTATGTAGCCTATATAAAGTGGAGTATCATTGTACATTGTGAAGGGAATAAGAATGAAAATTTCCACCGAGTTCTACATACCACTATGACCCATCATTACAAATCATTAAACACTAATAACAATGTGAGTTTCACTATATATCCACTAACACTATTTTAACTACCCTTCTCTCTCACTCTCTTACTTTGGGGATGGATCCCCTGCAGTGTATGAAAAACACAGCACGGTGTTGTGCCTAAGAGACGACACCGTTTCTTGTTTATTTCCCTTTAATTAGATGTAACAATAGTTAAATGGTAGCACTCCAATAGTGAATTGGCTATTATTTTAATTAATAATTAATTAGGATCATGTTTCTTTTCTTCTCTATTAACATTCAATTTTCTGATAATTTAATTTTTAATTGGATGTTTTACTAATTTTTTATTCCACTTGAAACAAAAACTAATTTAATAATGTTTGCAAAATGTACCAGAAAGCTAAACAATACAAAACTTAATTTATGATTAAAGAAATTATGGAATTAGGATGTATATTTATACGTTAGAAGTCCATATGTTAGAATAGTGGAATCTTAAAAAACTACAATAGTGAAATTATGGAATTAGGATTGATAGTCACATTTTCTTTTTCAATTTGTTCGGAAAATGATGTTATATTTTATTTTATCATACAAAACAATATCTCATAAAATCTAGTGTTACTGCCTAAGTGTGTCATCCATTATGGGAGGGAGTGCTATTTTGTAGACTTGCATTTCTAAAAAAGGAAGAATATAAATAATATTCATTTGTCTCATAAAAATACGTACACTTTTCATTTTCGTTCGCACCATAAAAATATGAGCATTTCCATTTATGAAAACTTGTCCTCAACTCATTATCTATGGAGTATATCAATTTATTTACAACTTATAATATACAAAACACATGTAAATATTTACATATAAATATCTAATTAAAAATTAAATTATTAAATGAACTAAACTATAATAATTAATAAAATGGAAAAGAAACATCAAAATATAAAAATGTGTCGTCATTTCAGAATCCCAGTTAACTCTAATTATTAAAAGTCGCCAATTTACTAGTGTATCATTTAAATATTACTATCGCATAAAAGAAAAAAGAAAAAAAAGGCCAGGTAGTCGGCATTCACCGTTGGAGTACTACCATTTAACTACAATTACAACTAATTAAAGGTAAATAAACATGAAACGGTCTGGTCTCTTAGGCACAGCACCGTGTTGTGTTTTTCATACACTGCAGGGGATCCATCCCCTCTTACTTTACCATGTATTAATTCTCGTGTCATTTCAAATGCACGTATTTTTATGGTCGGAAGGAGTATAATTTTACAGTGATCCATACTTAAAGTCGGATCTGTGAATAGATTATATTTTGTACTCTCTTTGTCCCACAATAGGAGTCATTTTTATTGTGGGCACGGATTTTAAGAATTGTAAACAATAGTGGATTGGAAAAGTTAGTTGAATATGAGACACATTTTTTATATTAGTTTTATAATAAAATGTGAGTGAAGTGAGTTAGTGGAATGTGAGACCTACTTATCATTTATGGTAAAAATAAAGTGTAACTTTTATTATAGGGAGAACCAAAATAGCAAAGTGTGACTGGGGGTAGTATAATATACAGTGGCGGACGCATGATTTTGATACTGGGGGTCCAAAACGTTAACAATTGTTGCGTATTTTTAGTATCAATAACGCCAGAAACAATCACGACATGAACTGTACACATAATGTGAGATAAATAATTTGAGAATGAGCAATATAAATTAGTGCATAGACAGTGCCGACGTCGAAATAAATAAAGAATATGTTTTTAAATAAAAAGCATAACATTATAATTAAAATGAGTAATATGATATATATGCATATAATATAACTAAATAACTATTGTTATTCTTAATTATAAAAATTACTAGTTTTTGATGTTACATTAACAATATTTACATAAATAAAAAATAAACAAAATTATATAAATTACTAGTGTAAAAAAATATGAATGAATCAAGTATTAGCTAATGAATTAATTATGAGAATCGAACATATGAATTATTTACTATACAAATGAATCAATCTTGCTATAGAAAATAAAATATCTATACCAAGCTGAATTAGAACATGCAACCCCCAAGATGCTAGGCCTACCACTCGACCAACTGGCCTATAGAATTATAATGTAATTGTTGAATGAATACTACATATATAATAGATTCTAAAATGGGTGGGGGTTCCATGTCCCTTGGTAGATCCGCAATTGATAGTATAAAATCATTCACTTTACAAGAGTAGGTTTTGCATTGCTTGAGTAAATTTTTTCTAAATAAATTTTCAACTTCAAATCTTTCTTGTGACTTTGATATGGACAAATGATTCTTTAATACATAGATTTTCAACTCCAATCTTCCTTGTGATTTGGATGTGGGACAATTAATTTTACATTTAAAGGGAGTTTTTATTGCTTTACATAAAATTTGTTTGATTCTAACATAAAATTGCTTAGTCCGATGGTAATTGTTTCTTGAAAAATCATAGAGGTTGTGGGTGCAAACGCAAACCATACATTTTTTTTAAATTTTGATTGTAATTATATTTTTGTCATTTTATTGTATTCTTTTTTGTTTATGCTTTTTTTTTTCTAATAGCATGTTTATACTTTTGTTACCATGTGGATTTAATTTAAATAATGTTTGTATTCATAATTTAATGTGGATTTAATTTGAATATTAATTTAAAATTTTTATTACAATTAATTTGCATATTAATATTTTATTTTTAATGAATCTCATATTTTAATTAAATGAAAAAGTTAATTAAGTTTTATAATAAATAAATTAAAATATAAAATGAATAGAAATAAAATACTAAGGTAAGAGATGGTTAAAAGATAGAGGGTTGTATGTGTTCTCTCATGATTAAGAGATTGAGTAAAAAGTTGTGTGAGGCCCATTAATAATGAAGAGAAGAGATGAATAAGAGATAGAGTTGTTAATGGTCTAGTCTCACACAACTTTTTACTCCATCTTTTAATAAAGAGACAACACGTGCAACCCTCCTCTTATCTATCTATTATTTTCACTATTCATATATCTTACATCACTTTTTACTCAATCTCTTAACCAAGAGACAACACCTACAACACTTCTTCTTTTAACCATCTTTTATCTTAACTATTCACTATTTATTTTCTAAAAATGCATTTAATTAAAAGAAATTCACTTAAAATACATTATTTAAAAAAATGAAAATTACAAATTAAAATCCTAGAAATAAATAAATTACACAATCTAAATCCTAGAAATTAAAAATAATTACATAAAAAAATCCTAAAACATTATTTCGTCGACGACTATGGAGGAGGTTATTGTTGTTGCACAAGCAGCGAGGCGGGGCGGCATTAAGGGGGCAGCCAACTCCCCCTGCGAGCAACTCTGAGCCACCCACTTGCGGATTAAAAAATTCCAAAATTATTAAGATTTGACTTTAGGAATAAAATGATCAATCCTGATTTTCCATAATTGAAACTAGGGTTTTGGAAATCCAAATCGCGTGTTAGGAAGGTTCCGTACGAGATGTTGCGACATTGCATAGGTTGTCACTAAAAGTCTTAAACTCCAACCAACGTTGCATCACGACCGCTCCCGCAGGACGATTGCTCAACAATCGTTAAAACGAGTCTAGTGGTCAATAATCCGCATCTAACACTGACTTTTTCCGCCATCTGTCGCATGTTATTGGCATTCGTGCTCCCACTAAGCACACAACATGTTTTTGGTTACGGGTTCCACGCGCGATCGTCATTGCAATCGCTTCGCTTGAGCGCCTACGTCTTCTTCATTCGTCCTGTTAATCCTGTTATTCAATTCACCCATTCAACAATTCATATGCTAATACGAAACATTGAACGAATAAACACAAAAATCATGCTATTAATCCAAATCATTAGAGCCAAAAAACGAGCTTTAGTACCAATTGAAGGTTTGCAACGTGCTCCCTCCGTTCTATAGTAATAGAGTCATTTCTCTTTTTTAGTAAAAGTCAACACATTTTTCCACACCTATTTTATTCTCTCTTACTTTTTTCTCTTTTCATCTCTCTACCTTTTTTATTCTCCACTTTATTCTTCATTTACTTAGCTCATCTAACACAATTTTTCTTAATCTTCATGCCGAAAAGAAATGCATCCATTACTATGGAACGTAGGGAGTAAGAATTAGAATTTAAATATGGCGATTATTAGATCAATTCCTTCTACTTTATTCTCTTTCTCATTTTTCTCTTCCCACTTTAACAAATCAATTTCTTAAATTCTGTGTTCAAAAGAAATGTCTTAACTACCTTGGGACGGATGGAATATTTTTTTATTTTGATAATTTTTCAATTAATTGACTAACCAATTGATTGGTTAATAGGCTAATCAAACATGGTTCAATTTCTGTACTAATATTAGGATAATTTATTTTTTTTCGATGAACTTGTCATTTTGATTAAGTAACCGAATCGACCGATTGACCACGCTTATCAGATGAGGCAAAGTTTGAGAGAGTAACACTATTATCTTTTATTCCTTAAAAAAACATTATTATTTTTTATTAGTAATAAATAGTGCCAAATTACTGAAATGACAGTTGGCATGTTTGAAATTATTTGAGATTCATGGCGGCTGGGCCCATTGACCCTGCTTTCTCATGGGTCCAAGCCCACACAATATTGGGCTGGCACAATGACCCTATTCGACTTGTTAGGCGCCTCCAAGCCCACAGATGAGTTAGTGCCCTAAAATTTAGAAATGAGTTTTAACACAAACTTTATTTTCTTTATTATTCCTTAATACTCGCAAAGACAAAGTGGATAAGCCTGCAAATAATATGCACACTTCACACACACACTGAAGGAGAAGAAGCGGCAATGTTGGCAGCCAATCCTAGTTATAGCTTCCACGCCCCTCTTTCCAAACTCAGAGCTTCCAATTCCAAGAAATTCAAAGTAAGTTCAAATTTTTCGTCGCTAGATTGCTTTCCTCCGAGGAACAGAATTCACATTTCATCCATTCAGCCATCAAATGATGTTCACCGGACTCATCCGAGAAATAGAAAAAACAAAATTAGCAGCAGCGGCAGCAGCAGCTTGTTCAATAGGTTTACTATTGGAGCTTGTTTAGCAGCACAGCCCGACATTCACAGCGTGGATGCTCCTCACCAGTCTTTTGCTCCTTACTCAGTTAAAATTCCCGTCGGTGATCGTCATGTAAGTGTTTAAATTTGTTACTTATGTGTTTGTTTCTTTGAAATTGGTTAGTTTGAATTTCGCGGGAGATAGGTTTAGTCAATTCTTTCCTCTGAATTTCGTTTGAATTTCACAGATACTTGTTGAGACAGGTCACATTGGGAGACAGGCTAGTGCTGCCATTACTGTTACAGATGGGGAAACTGTAAGTAATAGACTTTGTTAAAGTTAATTTTCTTAGTTACCATGAACAGCTGACACAATTGATTATGAAAAGAAGTCATCCCTTGTGTTTATCCATGTCTTTTGATGTCCCTATTTTGTGACTTATAACTTTAATGTAGTAGTACTAGTGATGATAAGGTTTAAATTGGTCTTTGTGTTTATGATTAAAATGGTTTGATGAATTATTGTAGGTTATCTACACAACTGTTTGTTTCAATGACGATCCCAATGAGCCTACAGATTTCTTTCCTCTTTCTGTACATTATCAAGAACGATTTTCAGCAGCTGGTCGTACTAGGTAATTTTTTTAATGTTCAGCTGTTTCCTTCTTATTAACTCCTAGCTTGATGTGGAAACTTATTTTTTCTGTTGTTCTGCCATTGAGCAGTGGTGGGTTCTTCAAGCGAGAGGGGAGGACAAAGGATCATGAGGTATTCCCGTTGCAGTTTGATGTTGAGGAACTTTTGCTTTAATGATTGTCAAGAATGTTTTAGAACTTTGGATGCTGTGTCTCACGATTTCTGTATTTTGTTGACCTACTAATGTTGTTAGCTATATCTTTTTTCAGGTTCTCATTTGTAGATTAATAGATAGACCTCTACGGCCCACTATGCCAAAGGGATTTTATCATGAAACACAGATACTATCATGGGTATGACCTTCATACGGACTTTTTAATGTACAATGTGTCCTTGATTATTTCATCTGGACGGTTTAGTGATTTTCAAATGTTTTTGACTTTATTATTTATCTTGAATATTTTGTATGGAAGACCTTATAGTGAATTTGCAATTTAGACACAACTTTTGAAACATTTCCATAAATACTCATCCTACTACATATCTTGTGCTCTACTTTAATGATTTAATTAATATTAAACATAAAATTATTAGACATAAGGATTGGGTTTGGGAGTTTGGTAAAATTGTTGGTGATATTTTGCAATTAAGCCCTTTCAAATCCATAGCATGTGTTTCAATTTAACTAATTTTAAATAAAAATATCAGAGCATAAGGAATGGTTTTGGACGTTCTGTAAAGTTGTTGGTGATATTTTGACTTACTTACATTCCTCATATCTTAATTGAGAATTTTATAAATTTGTTTACTGGACTCAGACTGTTACTTATATTGGATGGGTCTGAAACAAATTTTTTGATGGATTTGATATTTGGTGGAGTTTGGAATCTATATCTTTTGAGATGTGAATGTTGATCTTTTGAGATGTGAATGTTGCTAGTTTAGAATTTGGGAATAATTTAATATTCATCTTTAACTTCAGTCGATTCTTCCTTGTGTTCCAATATGAATCATGCCATTTTTCGAGACCAAATTTATGTTTTGTTTGTGTTTTCTGTCCATCTGAGTTCACTTGCCTCACTCAGGCAACATGAGTTCATAGCTAGTCGTTTGATCTTCTATTATCCCATGAGGCAGGTCCTGAGTTATGATGGTTTACATCCTCCAGATTCTTTGGCAGTGACAGCAGCTGGGATTGCAGTGTATGTTTGTCTTTTTTGTTCCCTTTTAGTGGCTTACTAAAGTTAACCATTTGAAATCTAACTAAGGTACATATATGCTTATGTGTGTCATTGGATTCAATAGAGCTCTCTCAGAAGTGCCAAGTTCTGGAGTTGTTGCTGGTGTCCGGGTTGGTCTTATTGGTGATAAGTTTGTTGTGAATCCAACTACCAAGGAGATGGAGGACTCTAAACTGGATTTGTTGCTGGCAGGGACAGAGAGTGCGATATTGATGATTGAGGTGTTACCAATTACTGTCTACATCTCTGAGTTCATTGATACATAAATAATTTTCTGTAAGCCTGTACATATGATTCTAAATTTCTTTTGAACATTCACGAGTTCTTGGTCCTACTGTTAACTAATTTATGTAAACTATATGTACCGATACAATTGTTCTGTTCTTGATGATTGGAGGAGTGAATTTAACATCTTGTCATCGGCTTTGCTTGCAAACTTTTCTGATCATATTATTTCTCTGAATGAATGGATCATCAATTCATCATAGGGATACTGCGATTTCCTGCCTGAAGAGAAGTTATTGGAAGCTGTTGAAGTTGGACAGGTGATTACATATCTATCATGTCATATCTTTGAGTTGGTTTCCTCCAAGGATATGATTTTGTTTTGAGGCTGTAGGTTGTTTAACAAAATTTCATTAATTAGTTTTTATACATTCATATTTAATGATTTTTTGTTAAACAACCTACAACCTCACATTAATAATTTGTGGCATCAATATACTCCTACTCCCACTTACTTGGGATCCAAATCTTGTAAATCTTGTGATTAATATTTCAATTCCTTTTCAACAAAAGTATCTTTGGTTTCACAAAGATGTTTCTGGATGGTTTATTCATCTCGTTGTTACTTTTCTAATGGAAATTTTGAGTGAAAAAAGAGATTGTTTTCCATGTTGCAATAATTGCAAGCTTCAATTATTTGTCCAACATGACACCATTGGCAGTTAAACCAGTGAAAGATCTATGTTAGTGCAAATGTATTTATTATTTACTATGGCAGAGTGCTGTACGAGCTATATGCATGGAGGTGGAATCCTTGGTGAAGAAGTGTGGAAAACCCAAAATGGTGGATGCAGTCAAATTGCCCCCTCCAGAGCTATATAAGCATGTTGAGGTATGTTATCAATTACCTTTTATTCTGTCACTTGTCCGAGAGCGTTCTTTGTATTGCTTTCTTGTTCATATCTTTTTTCACTGTGGTAGATGTGGAAACATGTTCCTAGAGTGGAAAATGTTTTCTCCTTTTTGGTTTTATGCAAGATGAGGTTCTTTGTGCTGTAAACCTCGGCATATACATATGTGAGTTTTGTTTGATTCATTTTTTTTAATGAAAAAACCCAGGTAACTTTTGTCAAAATCTCTCTTCTAATTAGCCGAGAGCTTCTGAGACATACCAAGACCACGAAATTTAGCCTTGAAATGTTCAATTGGTAATTCAAAAGTTTGGAGCAATAATGCTTCTTTAGATGAAATCTTAAGCCATTGGTTTGGTAGAAGTTATCCATGGTAAGCTAGTTTTGGATTTTTGTCCAAGTATAGCGCTAACTATATGAACAAATATTTATTTTGAAGTTTATAAGTACATTGTCAACAAACATAGGAAATTTGACAATCTTGGGGCTGTTTTATTTGTATAATTTTGACGTTCTTTGCAAATGTTCTGGATGAGAATATGTAGTCACTTATGTTGTTTGTTGTCTTAAAAATGTGATATAAGGCATACGCATCCTCTAAGTTCATGACAGTGATGTTTCATAATGTTCAGGAAATTGCAGGTGATGAATTAGTTGAAGCACTACAAATAAAGGAGAAAATTCCAAGAAGAAAGGCATTATCGTCTTTGGAGGCAAAAGTTTTGAACATACTTACAGAAGAGGGTTTTGTTAGTAAAACTGAAGCTTTCCTTCCTTCTGAAGTGGTGTTGCCTGACTTGGTAGAGGTTGAAGATGAGGACGAGGAGGTTGTAGTTGATGGTGAAGTTGATGAAGGGGATGTCCGTATCAAACCTGTCCCGAAGAAGCCCGCCCCTATGGTAAGTCTTGGTCCTTGGAGAAACTTGATTGTGATTTCTTAGTAGATTTGAAGATGTGATCATCTGAAGTTGTGATGCAACTCACTTTGTCATTGGATGGCATGGCTGTACAAGAGGTTTATAGCAATGCCTGCCTGTAGATTGGTGAAATGCTTTGGGGATCTAGTTACACATCATAGATGTATGCTACTTCTAAGTTCTAACTACATATCCAGTTATTGTTATTTTATTGGGATAAATTAGCTAGACATGATTAGATGCTAAGCTTTTTTTATCATTAAACTGGGGCTTGCATGATAATTTTTCAGTAAGTTCATATTTTTATAGTAAAAAAGTACAGTTTTATAACTGACTAGTGGAACTTGAATTTCGTGCTTTACAATTTTGTCTGATAAGATCTTGTTGAATCTATTGGTATTTAATCGAATCAATTTTTTGATGTATGATCTTCTTATAGCTATACTCGGAGGTAGATGTGAAGCTAGTTTACAAAGAAGTTTCATCAAAATTCTTACGAAGACGTATTGTGGAGGTATGTTTGAAATTTAAATAAGCAAACCTGAATTAGTATCCATGGTTCCATCTCACTTGAAGTTTATATGAGATGTTGCATTATTGCTAAACCAGCTAATCATTTGTTCACCATTAATATGAACCCTGTAGTTTCTTGTAGATAGCAAGATCCTAATTAATCAAATAAAGATGTCTAAATAACATTTTTTCGTTGTACAGTTTCTTAATTTTATCGGGTGTGCTGTAATGCTGATAATAAAATTTGCATTAAATTTGAGTAGTGATAACATATGGTAGTATTATTTTGCTACACAAGGTGGTTGTAGCATTTTTTTTATCTTTTCCATTTTTTTTTATAAAAAGCAGAAACATATAAATAGAGGAAATGGATCTGTAGAGAGGACATGTTGAATAACGAAAGCATTCCAGCTAATTGTGCAATTTCAGCCCCTAACTATTTCTGACATATAGAAAGTCCTAAGTCCTTGCAATCTGAGATCCACTGCCCATTCTGTTGGAGTATGTCTTGCTGATATTTTACTAAATAGCTCCTCTGTCTTATCATACTTGATTTATCAGGGTGGAAAAAGGAGTGACGGCAGAAATCCTGAGGAGTTGCGATCGATTAATTCACGCTGTGGATTACTTCCCCGGGCACATGGAAGTGCTCTTTTTACGCGAGGCGAAACCCAGGTCTGGACCTTTTATTTGGTAGAGAGACTAATCATTTTTCCTTCTGCATAGTTCACGTTATTTTTTAATAGGCTGTTTGTACATGACCCTCATTGTATTTACTTGAACTTTATATCATCTTTTGAGGATTTTCATATTTATTTTCCCTTTCGGAGATCTTATGTACAATATTATCTCTCTCTTAGTATTCTTCTCTGATGCATGTAATTGATGCAGAATAGATTTATATGAGAATAGTTTCCAGCTTGCTGATGTAATTAATTAACGCCTTATCACATGTAGTATCTTAGGCTTCCTATAATATCTAAACAAATCATGCACCGTGGTTCTTGCAATGTATATTGTTCTCGATTTTCACCTGTCTTCTTCATTTTTGAAACTATTCAACTATTTACACAACTTGGTGCTATAAAACCTTATAGAAGAACAAACATAGAAGTAAGCAATAACCTAATATATAAGTTTTAATATCGAATAACAGATTTGAATATACACAGATTTTGATGTAGATGTGATGTTTCAAATATTACTTGAGTTGGCTGAGGCTCCACTAATAAACCTGTAGCTCTATTGATTTTTTTTCATTTTTTGCTTTGCAGTCATTAGCTGTGGCTACCCTTGGTGATAAGCAAATGGCACAAAGAATAGACAACCTTGTAGATGAAGAGGAGTTCAAGAGATTCTACCTTCAGGTGAGTTTCCCCAAAATGTTCATATATATCTTGTTGAAATTGTTAGATTTAGTGTAGATAAAAAAAAACACGTTAGTTTCTCCTAAAATGCTAACAGTTAGTATTAATTTATCTCATAATGCTGTCATTGGAACATCTTCTCTCATGCAATCCCACTCCTATCAAATCTATATTAATCTAGGATTTCCACAAGGGCTATATTCCTCTCAGCCATCTAGAAGTATATTTATTTTCTATGATCTAGGCAAATGATTACATGTTACTAGTTCTGGGTAATCATACATAATGTTGAAGCTGACTAGTTTATATTCAGACCTTGTTTCCAGTGCTGGTCACTGGAAAATGCCCTAACTGATAATTTTCCATACCGTAAATATGAACAACATTTAACATCAGTCACGAATCAAGCTCATAAATTCATATTACATTGTAATATTTCTAGCTAGTAAGTCGTGCTGGATAGAAATATTATGATGTATTAAGATTATGATTGATGTTGTTCAGTTGAAGTTTGTCCCCAGCCACTCTTCCTTTGATATAAATGAGGTGTATGCTCATTTGCTCCTTCACACATTTGCTCCTACAGTCATTTGCTTGATGTTCGCCGTTGTTGGTTGTTTGTGCAGTACTCCTTTCCTCCCTCGTGTGTTGGAGAAGCAGGGCGTGCAGGAGCTCCATCTAGGAGAGAAATTGGCCATGGAATGCTCGCTGAGAGAGCTCTGGAGCCGATATTGCCTTCTGAAGATGAATTTCCTTATACCATACGTGTTGAAAGCACCATCACAGAAAGCAATGGCTCATCAAGCATGGCCTCAGTATGTGGGGGTTGCTTGGCATTACAAGATGCTGGTGTTCCAGTCCGGAGTTCCATTGCTGGAATAGCCATGGGGATGGTCTTGAACACTGAGGATTTCGGAGGAGATGGCTCTCCGTTAATCCTTTCTGATATAACAGGGGGTGAAGATGCGTCCGGAGATATGGATTTCAAGGTTGCTGGAAATGATGATGGTGTAACTGCATTTCAGATGGATATAAAGGTTATAGGAATTACTTTATCAATCATGCGGCAAGCTCTCCTGCAAGCAAAAGAAGGCCGAAAGCATATCCTTGTTGAGATGTCAAAATGCTCTCCTCCTCCTTCAAAGAAACTCTCAAGATATGCTCCGATTATTCACGTTATGAAGGTGAATCCAGATAAAATTAACATGATCATAGGTTCTGGAGGGAAAAAAGTGAAGAGCATTATTGAAGAAACTGGGGTCGAGTCTATTGAGACGCAAGATAATGGCGTTGTTAAAATAACAGCTAAGGACTTGTCAAGCCTGGAAAAGTCTAAAGCCATTATTAGCAACCTGACGATGGTTCCGAAAATTGGTGACATTTACAAGAACTGTGAAATCAAAACAATTGCTCCATATGGAGTTTTTGTCGAAATTGCACCTGGCCGAGAGGGACTGTGTCATATCAGCGAGCTGAGTGCGAGTTGGCTTGCTAAGGCAGAAGATGCTTTTAAAGCTGGAGATCGTGTTGATGTCAAGCTTATAGAGATCAATGAGAAAGGACAACTTCGGCTGAGCCGCCGCGCGCTACTTCCAGAACCTAGCCCAGACAAGGGTAAACTGAAGAAGGCTTCATCAGCTCCTAATCTTGATATTAAACTTGACGATGTCGACCTTCCTGAGGATAGTAGTCCTGATGTGAAAGCCGTTGTCAGTGACAAAAATCAGACAGTAGAGGCTAAAACACCTACGGAGGATAAGTTTGTGAAGAAGTCTATAAGCAGAGGAAAGGATGCAACTGAAACTAATAAAAGCAGGTCCAAGAGAACCAGTACCAAATCTGTCAGTACCCCCAAAACGAGCGAAAGTCCAGTTGTAAATGGAGAAGCGAAAGTTGGATAAAAGAACGCCAGGACCTTATTATACATGAGACTGGAAGATGGATGATGCCACTTGTGAAAAGAAAGGTATGCACCATCACCATGCATTCTGGGATTGATTATCTTTCAATTGTATCTTATCATTATAGTTTTGTAAACCCAGTTTTCTGTGTTTGAACAGTGACTGAACTAGTTTTCTGGATGGTAAGTCGCTACCAGATGTAATTTCAGCTTGTTTTTCTCAAAATCAGGAGTTCTGGCGCGAAAACACCCACCTGTCGAATGTAAGTAGCATGCCTCTCCTGCAGAATGTAAGTAACATGCCTCAAATGCATGAAAAAGGGGCGGTGCTCTGCATAATATAGTTATGGACAAGGGATGCCTTTGCTATCTCGGCACCATTCAGCTTGAGCTAAACTGCTATTTTGTCAGCAAAATTTTGACTGGTCCAGCGTGTTGATTATTACATGTTAGGCTATTTATTCAAACAATACGCTTTTAACTTATCGTGTCGTGCAGTGTTGTTGCTTGATTTTCTGTTAATGCTGCATGTATGGATTGGAATGATGCAGTGATACTGCCAAATTCAACTAGGTAGTCAAGAAGCTCTGTTTTGATGCCAGAAAAAGCTCCTAAACAATACACATTTTAGAGATTTATCAAATACAGCCTAGAAAAAGCATATCTGAATCTGGACACATTATGATTCTTTACTTTCTTTAAGCAAGGTAGTTAGTTGTGTGCAAAAATATGCTAAATCAAAAATCTTACATGGTTGTTTTTTGCTAAATAAGATGGCGTAGCATATTTGTAAAAACAGATGTTGAATTACCTTTCATCTATAATTGGACTTGTTTATTTCCTTCTTTTTTTGACACTCTGTAAATAAATATGTAGATTTCAATTACTATCTGTATCTTAAGCTGTCAATGGGGATTTCCGTAATCTATCTATTCTATATAAATGAAAGTGATTTGAAGAGAAGGAACACAATTAATTGTATTCACTATTATCATATCAAAACTGAATAAATAAAATGAAATTTGCGTCTCCTGCTATTAAATACGGGTGGTCGCAATTTCTCAAGCTGTAGCCAGGAGTTTCTCTTCCTTCCTCACTTAGGTCAATTGATACGAAACCACACGAAGAACTCCAATCGATCACTACCTCCATGATTTGATGCAACTTACACTAAAACCAAATACACAAATCGATAGAACGAATGAATAGGAACTGCATTGATTTGATGATGAGAAATTACACGTGGAACTTCAAATGTAAATAGAAACGAAAGATACAATGATAAGATGAACACAATACATTCAAAGGAGAAGCGCCGGATTCTCATGATGACCACAACTCACAAGCTCACACAATTTTCATCAATAACTCTTGAGGGAAAGGGTCTCTCGATACTCATAAGCTCTCCTTCTCTCTCCTTTGCATTAATGCCCTTCATCTTTCCCACTCTCTCATTTCTGTTTGATTTGCTGATTCCGTCGTGTCTTATTCCTCTCCACCTCAGCTTGTATGATTCATAACAATATTCTAAGGGCTCGTTTGGTAACTATGTCATGTTTCGACTAGACATGATACCATTGTGTTTGGTAGCTAAAGATAGTTGTGAGTTATCCTATTTAATTGTTTGGTACAACAAGTCACAATAAGGATAAAAATTAGAATTGTCTAAATTATCATTATTAATTTAACTTAGACTAAAACTATTATCTTGCTGTTGCTGCACTTCTCTCTTGGAAACAGAATGTCCATCTGAGAGCTGCTATCGGGCTGTTGTTGTTGTTGATCTTCTACAGTATGAATGCTCAACTTTTAGATATCATAGTTGGGCAACTTTTTCTCAATAATTGGGAAAAATAGAAATAGGAACACAACAAATGACTAAATCTGGTCTCCAGAAGAATGCTTTGATGTGTATTTTTCTCAAGATGCCCAAAGTTTTACAAAAAACTGCAAACAAAACGCAGTCAGTAGCTGCAATGTGTCCAAGATCTCTCAATTTGTCACACAATGACAGATTGGGGAAATAGGCTAACAAATTGGTGAGGCAGATTGACGAGAGATGTAGTCGCAATTTAGTGAGGCAGATTGAGGAGAGATGTAGTCACCGGAAGAGATGTAGTCGCCGGAAAAAATGGAGGGAGGCAGATTGAGACTTGAGAGAATTTAGGAAGAGCTCTCTATCACTATTGTTGTGAAGAAGAGAACTGTGTCGCCGGAAGAGATGTAGTCGCAAATTAGTGAGGCAGATTGAGGAGAGATGTAGTCGCCGGAGGGTTTCCAGTCGCCGGAAGAAATGGAGGGAGGCAGATTGAGAGAATTTAGGAAGAGCTCTCTATCACTATTGTTGTGAAGAAGAGAAATGTCTGCGTTCTTTTGGGTTATAAATTTTGATGGGTATAATTGTATTTTGCTAAATTAACTAGGCTTCCATGATAGATAACATAGGATTTTGGGCGGATACAAATAGGATTAAAACATAGGATTTTAGTTTTGTGTGGGCCGGATACAAAACACGGGCTAATATATTTGGTAACATAACTACCAAACATACAAATAAACCCAGATTATTCTCTTATCTAGGCGAATCATAGCTATCGCAGCCTAAAAATATGAATAATAGAATAGATTAATGTTGTGGATTATGTGACGATTCAAACAAAATCGCCGTGCGTTGATAATAACTTAAAACTATGGACAAATATTCAACAAGAAAGCCCATTACCTTTTTTTCAAAAGAAAAAAGCCCATCCTAATTTGTTACAGTCCTAAACTCCTAAACAGTCACGACAAAGTCGCTACTTACGCTAACAACTCTAATCGAAAGGCCTCCGATCGTAACCTATCGTTTCCCGCCACTTCCAAGCTTCCCTTCCTCGACTGCGCCACGACTATGCCCACCCCCATAGTAGCTTTTCCATAATCACCGTCTCTGATTGTGTGCGTGTGTAGATCTTTAAAGAGGAGAAGCAAGTGCTTGTATAATTCGAAGAAGAAATGTTGTGGGTGGATAAATATCGTCCCAAAACCCTAGACAAGGTTCTTGTCCACGAAGAGATTGCCCAAAATCTGAAGAAACTGGTAACTGTTAATGGTTTTTACGGGCCAAAGCTTCCAAATTGTTTGCATTTCGTCCATAAACTCTTTTGCTTTGTGGATTACAGGTGACTGAGCAGGATTGTCCTCATCTCCTATTCTATGGGCCATCCGGTTCGGGTAAGAAAACCCTTATCATGGCCCTTCTCAGACAAATCTTTGGTCCCGGAGCTGACAAGGTGAAATTTTACTTGTTTAATTATGTGATTTGTATGTTAGAGATGTTCAAATTGGCCATATATAGCACTAGCATTGGGGATTTAGCGTGAACAGCTGCCTAATATGTTGCTTCTTGAGTTGTCTGGGTAACACTTGACCTCTTACTTTCAGATGAGGATGTGAGAAATTTAATTTTTTTTTTAAGTTTTATTCCTTTTTTAAGTTTTATTCCTTCAAAGACTATTTTATCTGGTGAAAGATATAATTTGACTCATTTGATGTTGTGCAGGTTAAAGTGGAAAACAAAGCTTGGAGAGTTGATGTGAGTGTTGCTCACCCAAATTTCTAGCATAATATATGTCCGAGATGCTTTCTGCTCCGCCCTAGATTGTTTGGTTGATTTTTCGACAAGTTATAGATTGGACGAAAATTTTATTGTGTTCGCAGGCTGGGTCGAGAGCAATTGATGTAGAGCTTACAACAGTATCAAGCACACACCATGTTGAACTGAATCCCAGTGATGCAGGATTTCAGGACCGGTATGTGGTTCAAGAGATTATTAAGGAAATGGCAAAGAACCGACCAATTGACGTCAAGGGAAGGAAGGGTTTCAAAGGTAATTCTGCCCGTTCTTGCCTGTATCAATGCTTTTATAGGATTTGCTCGTGATGCGTTGTGGATACTTTTTTAGCTGTTTATTTTGTGACTTATGCCATTGAGCAATAACAATTACTTCTTGAAATGGTATGGAGGAATAAGTACAGCATAACGGATTCTGGGGCGAGTCTGCAGACTGCAGTACTTGTTCTCCTTTTATCTCAACATTCTTGAATCAGTTCTTATTAGTCTAGTCCGTCTTTACCAATAACATAAAATTGCATTCATCAGTTCTAGTGTTGAATGAGGTTGACAAACTCTCAAGGGAAGCCCAGCACTCTCTGCGAAGAACGATGGAGAAATATAGTGCATCTTGCCGCCTAATTCTCTGCTGTAATAGCTCTTCCAAGGTCAGTGAAGCCATCCGCTCTCGTTGTCTGAACATGCGTATAAATTCACCGACGGAAGGAGAGGTATTTTTCAATTCTTGTTAATTGTATTTTTCGCTCGCTTATCATGGAAATTTGTTAGACATGAATAGGTGTTTGAAGTATGTAGCAGTCATAGTTGACTTTAACAAAGATAGCATTTTAACATGATGTAGTTTTCTAGCATGTTCTTATGCTCTGTTGATGTACTTGTTTTCCATGTCAGATAATGAAGGTGTTGGAATTTATTGGAAAGAAGGAATCATTGCAACTTCCTCCTGGATTTGCTGACCGGATAGCACATCAATCTAATCGAAGCCTAAGGAGGGCAATACTGTTGTTTGAGACTTGTCGTGTCCAACAGTGAGTTCTGTTTTGCATTTATAAAGTTTAACTCTTTCCATTATGATTACCTGACTGTGTGCTAATGCCATGACTTTCAATCAGGTATCCTTTTACCTCCAACCAGGCTATACCACCTATGGATTGGGAGGAATATGTTTCTGAAATAGCATCAAGCATATTTAAGGAGCAGAGTCCTAAAAGGTTTTAATATAATAAGTTTTATCAGAGTATTGCTAAAAAAAATTAGTTTACATTTCCCTTACAGGTAGTTTTGCAAATATATAACTGCGCATGACATTTTCATGTAGGGTTGCAATGCTGAGATAATCATCTCTGAGACCTGACTTATATCTTAGCTATTTGTATCTAGTACCCTGTGAATGTTGTTACATTAGTAACATTATTATACCGTTGTATTTCTGGAATGTTCTATCACAATATTACTTTGATTTGTTTGCGCCGCTGTCTAATGCATTTCTTCATGTAGGTTGTTTGAGGTACGTGGAAAGCTATATGAGTTACTTGTTAATTGTATCCCTCCAGAGATCATTTTAAAGGTTGGCATTTCTTAGCGCTTTTCCAACCCATTCACTTGTTCGAGTGAGCTAAACATTTTCTTTTCATTGCAGAGATTGCTTTATGAACTGCTGAAGAAATTGGACTCTGAGCTCAAGCATGAGATCTCTCATTGGGCAGCTTATTATGTAAGCTTTGCTTGCCCTATTATTTTCCCCTCCGCTGCCTTGTAACTCGAAACATAAAATCAGCAATGTCTGACAAGTGACTTTTAGAGCAATTTAGAGTCGGATTGAACTGTTAAGTTCATGCGCAACTAAGTTTCCAGAGAAATAACTAAAGCATTAACTTACTCTTCTCAGGAACATAGGTTGCGTCTTGGACAGAAAGCAATATTTCACCTTGAAGGTATGTCACATGATTTGCTGAGTTTTGTTGAACAATTGATACAGTTGCTACGACACAAACCTTCCAATCTTTAGTAATATCACACATTGACTTTGCTTTAATTAAAATTGCAGCATTTGTAGCCAAGTTCATGAGCATCTACAAGGGTTTCCTCATCGAGACATTTGGCTGAACTGGTGCATATCCTGACGGGAAGAGAGTACTTTTGGCTGAACTTCCATAATGAAGAAGAGAGTGTTTTATCCGATCGTTATCAGTTCTGCAGTCATACTTTGATTGGCTTCATGTCATGACAGCATGTGCTATGTGATTATGTTTCATTTCTGATTCTCATTGAACATGCTCATTGTCGTATTTCTTTGTTTCCTCTTGAATTCCTCTAAACTTCAAATTTCAACAGACCAAACTGAGATTGAAATGAATGGTTTGAAGTTTGAACACTATGGATATTTGTGTTATCATCTAGTTAGTAAACTCAGGCACCTACTATATAGCTGCCCTGTTTTGCTAAGGTGTCACCAAAAATTCCTCGGCAGAGAGCCTGCAATGGACATCCTCTCTCCAGCAACTGGCGTTCGAGAAAGCCGGGTCGCCCGGTTAATCCTCCTCTTGCTTGCTGGAATCTTTCTTGAGATTGCCTGCCATATCATCTGAACTGCATCCTTCTCCCGTGACGGATACTGAAACCGGAAGTGATGCTCCACTTGTTTAAGTGCTGTCCACATCCTAGTCCACTCCTGTTTGCCAATGCTTCTAATAAAATCGATTAGAAATCCGTCTTTCAAAGCATCTGCGGTGGAGACAAACACACAGAACTCTGAGTAATCAAGAATGTCCTCAAATGGCAGCTCAATGTCGTCGCTTATGATCACAGGTACGCAGTGGCTGGCGATGGCGTCGAAGAGGCGGTTGGACGAGGGTGTGTCGCCAGCAATGTTGAGGCAGAATTTGGAGGCGTGCATCCCTATTGAAGCCTGGTTAATCCCATCTCCTTTAATACTTCCAAAAGTGAAATGCACATCTTTTTCATCTCTCAACATGTAAAACAGCTCTTGCCTAATGGTGCCACCCTGCAAAACCAAAATCCATCATCAAGACAAATATCCAATTGATGATGATGATGATGACGAAGAAGACTCACATCTTTCCTGTAGACAGCTCCTTGAAAATAGAGCAGCGTGGGGCGGGCGTGGAAGCCAGAGTGGTCGTTGGCGAAGGGCTGAATCAAGTGGTTATAAGGCGCGATAACGTCTTTGTTAAGATTAGCAACGGTGGAGGGATACCTCCCGAGATCTGCGAGAATGAAGAGGGCAGGCCACAGCTTCATTCTTGCATACAACAAACTATTTGGATGATGAGCAACGATAATATGATCTTTCCCACCAAACCTCTTCCACTCCTCCTGAGCCACCAAAAACTGCACCAACTTCTCCTGCAACATATCATCGGCGCTCTTCTTGCCCCGCTTGTGGTGGCTCTTGCCGAAACGGTTGTAGCTAATGGAGGCGAAAAAGGGGACGAAGACGACATCGGCCTCACGCGAATCGTGTACTCGGAGAGCAGAGCGGCCGGTGAGATTGTTGGAGAAGTGGGAGCTCAAGATGTCGAGAGTGAGCCAGTATTCGATGCTGTGCTGAAGATTGAGGCCCCCGGGGTATTGGGGAATGTGGTGGCGGAGGTCGGGCCAGGCGGCGCCTTTCCATCCCAATAGGCCGAAGTGGAAGACAGGGGGGAGATTGTACATGAAGACCTTGAGGATTTTGTTGTTGCATTTGGTTGTGTGATGTGAAGGTGTGCTAGGGAAAGGAGGAAGGGTGTTTGATCTTAGCATGTGTAGGGAAGAGATTGCAAGAAGTGATGTAGGGATCAAGAATAGGAGGAGGATGTGTAATTTTGTTGGCATTTTGAGAGAGAGTGATTATTGAGAGAGAGGGTTGCAATTGCATTGCATGGAGATGGAGTTGAGAGAGAGGTGAAGGGGTTTTGTGTGGAGATAAAAAGAAGAGTCTTTCTTGATTTGGTGTGTGATAATAGGGGATATGAATGGGCTTTTGTTTTTTTCTTCTCATTTCTTTTCTCTGTCTTGAAGAAATTTGTTTGCTTCTTTTGTGTAGCGTGAGACTAGGAAGCATCTGAAGAATAGGGCTCATCCTCTCTTATGTCCTTAAACATATGCACTGCAAAAATACTCTTGATTCTTTTATTTTCCTAGGCAATTTTTGGAAAAGTTGAATTGGATTTTTATGTTAAATATTCACATTTTCGAGGGTTGGGCAATAGCCTCCTTTGTCGGGAGTTAATTAAGTTTTGATAGTACTTGTCACGAGTTTTGAAAAAAAAAGAAGATTTTATTAGTATTTGAAAAGAAAATAAAGTAAGAAAAAAAAATAATAAAATAGAGACATTCCAAAAAAAAGGACTTGTTTATCTTTTTCCAAAAAAATACTTATGAATCATTTAAGGGGTATTTTTTATTTTAGGCAAACTTGTCATTTTCAATTTCCTTTCTTGCAATATAAAATTCTCTGCAGTACTAAGCATTTAAAGATTAAAAATAAAAACATTAAAACAGTCACATGACTGTAATTTCTTGAGATCTGATATTGTGTTACAGTTTGATGTTGTTATTAAATGTTAACGGTGGCTGCCATTTAAGGACTTTGAAACCCAAATTTCCTTTAAAATATTAGTTATGTCGGCAGAAATTTCTGATTACAGAGATTTGGCTAAAATGTTAGAATGGTCAACACAAATCTGAAAGTAATTCATACGACTTTAATTGCAAGGAGTGATAGATCCTAAAAAATCGCTTATTCTTATGTGTTGATGGATCCTATATAGTTTGTCTTGGTTATTTTTAACTCAATTGAAAATGATTCCAAGGTCATTGCATCAGCATTGCTATACATCTCAACTATATAAAGATTGAAATGCGATTCTAGGAACTAGAACTAATTCCATATATAGATATTTGTTTTCGATCTAAATAATGCTTATTTTATGATAGTATTTGTTATATATCACTACCTTCTTATCCACAAAAAATAGTTTTGAAAGTGACTTACTATTTTTAATGTACAAAATGTGTAAATACATGAGTTTATAAAAAAAATTATTTTTACCTCAACAAATAATACCGATCAAATTAAAATTATTTTGGTAATAGATCTACTTTATTTCTTTTCAAAATTATGTTAGGTAACTTTGTGTGGATAGCAATTCGTTTGTGAATTATATTAATGTCTTGAATGAATGACAAAATTTATAAGCTATTGCGCATAGAGAATTTGTAATTTTTATCAATTATTGCATTAGGTTCGGCGTTTTTACGATTCATTTGTAGTAGAATTGCTATTTGTGAGTGCATTGAGGGTTAAAGAAAACTCTTCACAATATTTGAAAACGGATCAATATGAAAACTCATGTCGCTGCTGAGATACGCATGGTTGTTATACTTATACTCTAGAAATATATGCACTTCTAATACTCATACCCAAGTTTCAAACAAAATATTAGACATTAAATGATTTTAGAGAAAAATCTATGGTTAGAAATAACGAAAAAAAATCAAAGTCATTAGAAAACTCTTGAAAACCTCAAAAATTTTAAGGGAGAAACATGAAAATCTCAAAAGTTAGTTTATCCCAAATATTAGTCTCTATAAAAATATATTTGGGAGATCTCTAGACTTCGATGTAATCACATATTTATTAGTCATTTTTTTACTTTTTTGATATATTTTGGACCAAACCTAAAATATTTAATACTACTACTATAACTACATTTGTTAATATACGTGAATTCATAAATATAAGTATATTTATGAATTTTCTCAGCATCAGAAATTTCCAACCTCAATCATATACTTTTGAATAGAGAAATACTTCAGATGAATTGACCTAATAGGGAAATCGCTTATTTCAATGGAAGAAATAAAAGGTTTAGAGCACTCCCAATGGAGGTGGCGAATTCTCGGCGATAAATCGCCGATTATCGCCGAATTATCGCCGGCCATTGTGGCGAAGTCGGCGATAATTCGGCGATAATGTTACCGTTGCTTCGCCGAGTGGCGATTTATCGCCGGATTATCGCCGAGCGATCGCCGGCCACTGTGGGCGACGCTCGGCGATAATCGGCGATTTTTAAAATTTTTTTTTTTTTTTTTGGCCGAACGGCTATTTTATCCCACCCCTATAAATATTTCATCCTCTTCCTCCATTCATCACCCACAAACTTCATTCACACAAATTTTCAATCTTTTTTCTCTCCATCTTTATTAAATGAGTTCTGATTCATCGTCTCGTGCTCAGTCCGACGAGGAAATATCACATTCTTCTTCCGAAGAAGAGGTACCTCCCGCTCCCACCGGATGGGATGTAGCGGGTTTCGCCAACAACCCAATCAACAACTATATCTCCCGCTGCATACAAAGCGAGATCGCTCGAATGCAGCAGCCACCCCCCCAACGGCCAATCCGCCGGCGGCGCCGATACATCCCTCGCAACCACACTGGTGCGCACGATCGGCTGTTCGCCGATTATTTCGCGGAGGAACCACGTTATCCGGCAGATGTATTTCGTCGCCGGTTCAGAATGCGCCGCTCCCTCTTCCTGCGCATTGTTAATGCGTTGTCCGCGCGTTACCCCGAGTTCCGGCTCCAGCGAGACGCAGCAGGGAAGCCCGGACTATCGCCCCTACAGAAATGCACTGTTGCCATCCGGCAGTTGGCATATGGAGGGTCCGCCGACATGTTCGATGAGTATCTGCAATGCGGCGAGACGACTGGCAACGAGTGCCTGAAGAATTTCTGTCAGGGCGTGCGAGAGATATTTGGGGAGCACTACCTTCGCTCGCCGGACGCAGCTGACTGCCAGTTCCTACTGGATTGGCACTGGAGGACCCACGGCTTTCCGGGGATGCTCGGCAGCATCGACTGTATGCACTGGCAGTGGAAGAACTGCCCAACCGCGTGGCGAGGCCAGTTTACTACCGGCTACAAAGGTACGCATCCCACCATCATTCTTGAAGCCGTTGCCGACCAACGGCTTTGGATTTGGCATGCTTATTTTGGTATAGCCGGGTCGAACAACGACCTAAATGTTCTCAATTCCTCGCCCCTTTTCAACGAGCGGATCAACGGATTAGGCCCCTCCATCGAATTCACGGCCAATGGCAATGTGCATAACATGGGGTACTACCTGGCTGACGGCATCTATCCGCAATGGCCCGTGTTTCTGAAGACGATCAGATGCCCACTCGGAGATAGAAGAAGGTATTTTGCCCGAGCGCAAGAGTCTGCGCGCAAGGATGTGGAGAGGGCATTTGGGGTGCTCCAATCGCGATTTGCACTGGTAAAGGGTCCGACGCGCTTTTTCTACCAGGGGGATATTGCCGATATCATGTATGCGTGCATCATCATGCATAACATGATCATCGAAGATGAACACGAAGGCGTCCTCGACGTCACCAACGACCCAAGTGTTGCATCATCGAGTCACGGTGTCTCAACCGAGTCCGCCCGCCAGGGTGTACCGCACAACGAACATGAACGGTTCCAGGCGTTCATGGACATACACCAGAAGGAGGCCCATCAAGCACTACAACACGATATCATCGAAGAATTGTGGGCAAATAGAAACCGCGCCCACCGCCCTTGAATTTTTTTTTCTTTGAATTTTTTTTTTGATTTTTTATTTCCATTCGTGTACTTTTTTTTTTTTTAATTTTCTTCGTTGTAATGTGTACCCGTGTTTAATACAACGAACTTTATTACTATTTATTTGATTTATCTTTATAAATTAAATAAGCTAGCTTTATTATATATAAAAATAAAACAATTAAATTAGTGATGATGTAAAAATGAAATGTTGAGTTAGGGAGAAATAAGGGAGAAATAAGGGAGAAACCATTGTAGGGGTTGGCTAAAAACTGGGGATAAAATGTGATGCTGATGTGGCGCTGATGTGGCAGGAGTTAGGGAGAAATAAGGGAGAAATAAGGGAACTCCATTGGGAGTGCTCTTACACTGCAGGGGATATTGCTTATTTCAATGGAAGAAAAAAAGGTTAAACTTTCTCAGTATTACATTCGAAAAATAAGGGGGAAAATCTTTATCTTACAAGGTCCAGAATTTCCCCCAAGAAGAAGATAAAATCAAGTCTCAACCACCACAGGGAAAGCTAGAACTGGAACTGCATCTCAGCTGAGTATTCGAGTGCATCAAGATGAGCAGCCATAGCCTTGTTCATTGGAGGCGGACCGCATCTCAGAATCTGCATATTGTCCAGCAACAAAAATGGCTCTTTAAACTTCATACCTATATTTCATTTTTCTAATATATTTACATGAATAAATTCAAACCTTCACGTCGGAGGCTGGAGGAGGGCAGTGCGCCTGAATCATTTCCTTTGACACAAAACCAACTCCACCATTCCATATCTCAGGAGGCTGAAGAATTTTTTTAGAACAAACAACAATCAATTAGTTGGGACATATATTTGTCATGGTCGTGTGCAGAACCGTATGGGTAAGTGCAATGGATCAGGTAGCCTCATCTAGGATTTGTAGAGGGTAAACTTACCTGGTTGAGAACATAGTAAACTTGGAACTGGTCGGGGTAGTTTTTGGCTAGACCATCGATTTCATCCTGCAGCAAGTAACTACAGTTATTGAGGATGGTAAAATACTTAAAAAACTAATTTATGTTATTCAATACAGCTTCCAAAGTCCAGACATCCATAAAATGAAATCTCAAAAAACAATAAATTGATTCGACTATGTTCACCAAACTTCTAAGACATTTTAATCACACAAGATTCACGAATAATCCCAGTCCATGTCCAAGTGAGCAATCGGGGGGGATCAAATTGGATTTTGGTTGTAGTTGCCAATATGTTCACACCCCAATCAAATGAAGGCCTAAATCCAGTGTACTTCAAGTTACATTGTTCAATAAACAACTTTTAAGCATACATCATTCAAGTCGTGGCATGAGAAAAAAGATAGTATAAAAATTACCTTTAGTAGAATGTCATCAAATGTAACATTAGCATAAATCAGATGCACCTTTGTTCTGTCACTCGGGTTCTCCAGGATTGCTCTGGCAACCTATAAAGAAAAGCCAAAAGTGCGTAAAATGCATTGTTCATAAATTAGTATAGTAATTAAAAGCATTCATCAATTTGAAAGAAGAATTATCAATCTGACTCAAATATATAGTTATATATATGTAAAGTAATTGAATATAAACCTGGAACATTGGTGTAATCCCAGAGCCCCCAGCAAGCATACCAAATGCTCTTACTTGGCCTGGTTGATACCTAAAACGACCCTAGTTTTGATAAAGAAAGCAAAAGTCAAGAGTAAATTTCCAGATGCATGACAAAATTATAACAACATAAATAATTAAATGCGACTAAACACCACACCATGGTAGCAATATACAGGTCATATTACATATTGGAGTGCTACAATTATCCAACTTTGATCGTTGATTCGTTTCACATTATGTGCATGAATCACTAGGTTAGGTCATGTACCTTTGGTCCTTTAACAGCCATATAATCGCCTTCCTTCATTTCTCTGAAGTGATGAGACATTCTCCCTTGTGGATACATCTGTAGTTGCGAAAAGCAAATCAAATGAGACCTAAGAAAAGCAAAACTATGAAATTGCATAGCAAGTTGACAAAATGCACCTTTATAACTAATTCAAAGTGTCCAACATCAGAATCCAAAGTAGTTGGAGTGTATGGTTTAATGACCTCTTCACCTTGACTATCCTTACCCCTGTGTAGATAAAAATTAGCATTCCAAAGCATTACTTAGTATATATCTCAACACAACAAGCGAATTAGATATTGAACCTGCAGCTTATGTGCTGTCCAATAGGAAGGCCCAATACAGAGGTAGGTGTAGGGAGAGCAAATCTGAACTTGGCCACATTATGGCTTATTTGTGTTTTCTTCACAAGCTTAAATTCCTTGAAATTCTCAGGATCCAAGCACACTGCCAATTACCCATGAATAGCAAACATATGTAAAATCTTGAGAATTGTTTGGAATAAATTAATTAGGTGAGGAATTCAAACAGTGATTTGAATGGCATAAAACTAGGCAAGATTGAATCTTTAACCCCTGAGCAACATGGGATAAAAACCTAATCAAAGCTACATGCAAATAAATCACCAGAAAAAAGAATATTACTGTAAAAAACAATTGAATCAGCAAACCTTTGGGCTTCTTGGAGGAAAGCAAGAAATAAGCAGCACCAATAGCTACAAGACCAACAGCGATTCCAACTACTAGTTGGCCTTCAGATGCTGCCAAGAAGTCCATAGCTCCAACAACCTGACAATTTTCGAATGGGAGGGAGCTTAATAATTTAGAAATATCTTAATTCATAGTACATATAAACATCCTAATTTAGATGGACTGGAGATTATTTGATGCCAAGAAATAGAGAGAGATACCATACTTGAGGCCAGAGATAGGAACAATGCACCCAATTAAAATGAAAATAGACCTGAATGAAAAAAGTATGCGTATATGAGAATGCAAGGGGAGTTGGTGGGGAAGATTAAGAAAGATCCTGTAAAAGTAATTATGACCTACCTCTACGGCTGCTGCGGCTGCGGCTGCGGCCCCTGGTTTTATCAAACCAGTATCATAATCTACGAATTTTATTACTATGTCTATATTTGAAATTCTCAATGCATTCTTTCTATACTGTAAATCTGTAGTTAATACAAACTCTTTCTTCTAAATTAATATTGTTATCTATACATATGTAAATATAATATTGTTATCTATACATATGTAAATAATATTGTTATCTATACGCTGAGTTTTGACCTATATTTTGAATATGTATAAGTTTTGGGTATAAATTTAAATATTTATAAGTTTTATAACTACCAATCATATGAATAAATTCTAGAATAATTATTGTTGCAGTTATTTACTGTTACTCCCATGATTGTGTATAATATGATGAGAATTAATATACGGTTGTTTATATATCCCATTGACACATTATTAAAAATATAAAAGACATATAATCTTGAATTGGATTAAAAAATAAACACCGTTAGTAATACTATTAGAAAAGAATTATATTAAATGTCATCTATTAATTAATTAGTCTATATCTTTATACATATATAACAAAGAGTTTCAAAAGTAATAACAAAAATTCCATTATAATTTAATTTAAATAAATAATAGTTTTTGGTATGACTTTAAATGTAATTAGTGCAAAATTGTACTCACTCCGTTCCACATAAATAGAGGCATTTCATTTTCTGCACTCGTTTTGAAAAAATGATATTAAATAGTTAAAGTGAAGAGATAGGAAAGTAAGAGAGAGAATAATGTAGAGAAGAGTCATATCTACAATATTCTCTATCTTATGCTACTTTTTCTCATCTTTAACTATTTATAATTATTTTTTTCAAATGAGTGCACAAAATGAAATGCATCTATTACTATGGAACGGAGGGAGTAAAACATATATTGAAAAAGTAAACGGTTTTTAATATGATAAATTTCTTGAAATTGATGTCCTTTATTATTGTATCAATATTAATCTATATTTTAATGAATTTAATTGAGTCCATGTTAGAATTTATTATTTAAAAGGAGATCAATGCTAATATCAATAGATTTAGTGGAGGATTAATTCTTATGATACGTTACATTATATTACTATGTACTTTTAAAATATTAATGATACATTATCCATTTTAATTAACAACATAAAAGCAATATTAATGTTATACGTTTAGGAAAAGTGAAAAGTTTAGATATTTGTACTATAAATATAGGGTATAGGGTATTTGGTAACTAAAATTTCACTCTTTCACCAATTTCTCTTTTGTAGAAGAGTCAGAGATGACGCCTTTATTCTTACCATAGGAAAAAACTTTACATTATGCCATGATTCTTTGCCTTGATCAAGCTTAATCTTCTTCAAAAGAAATGAACTCTCTAACCTTTGATCTTCTTTAAAAAGAACTAAACGACAAAGAAAAAGGGATGAAATATATGTGGTGAACGGAGTCGCAACGGTCGCAAGGATGTCTAGGTGGTGAATTGGCGATAGCATTTCCGGCGGACAAAGATGGGAAAAGTTTTCATCAATGAAGAAGAATAAAGAGAAGAGAGATGTTGCTTATGTTCCATTTATGACATTGGAATAGGTAATGAATTTTCAAAATTTAAAGAAACGGAGTAGTATATATGTAATGTTGAAAGCAGTTTTTAATTAGGACTTGATTGTAGGGATATATTGGGTTTTGAAATGAAAATTTATATATGTGTGATGTTGGAAGCGATTTTTTATGGCTAAATTTTAGAGATATATTTTATATACGAATTATACGTAATTGACTGACCGAAAATTATAATATGTGAAGATTGATTATTTCATAGGACTAACAAATAGACAAACGAGAACATTTGATGGTGATATGGTACATTGCCTTGAGTAGTTTAAATTAATTAAGGAAACAGATCACAGATATTTAGGGGTGTGAATCATGACATGTGAGTTATATAAGGTGTTCAGGGTAATACTATCTGCATTGTTTACAAGTATTACTATTAAAATCTTGGTATCATTTTGAGATTTATTATGTGAATTGTGTAGAATCTTAAGTAATACACATAAAAGTGGTGAGATTATGTAAAATTATGTTACATAACTAAATTTAAATTCTTTTTGTAATTAATTATATTATAATTTGAATTTGGGACATAATGAAAATTAATGATCACGCATTATAATTTTACTAAAATAGATTGTATACATAAATTATAATAATTTATTTTTTTATTAATTTAATTCAAGACTAAATTAGTTTTACCTACATATTTATAGTATTATTTTTGTTATGTATAGATATTGCTTTTTTTTAAAATTTAAATAAATATAAAAAAAAATTAATGGTACATGCATTTGCACAAATATTATTACTAAAATTATTATTATCAATATATTTATCAATAGAGGCTAAGCCAATGAGTGTGGTAACAGAGTATTGAATATATTAACCATTTAAGGTTTTCATCATTTCCATATCTAAATGTAATGAAAATAAAATGGGCCGTGCATGCACGGGGAGTGACACTAGTTGATATAATTGTCTATTGACTCTAGTCTGAAGTTATTGGCGCTTCAGACTTCAGAAATATCTGTGTAATATTTAAAAGGCTAAAATGCTCTGGTATTTGATAGTGTAAACTTAAAATTTGTAGTGAATTTTACATGAGTTTAATTTTTTCTCACTCCTCTATTCTATAGAAATAATTCATTTAGGATTAACATAAGTTTTAATGCGTAATTAGTAAAATAAGAGAATGAGAAAAAGCTATTTAAATTATATAACGAAGGATGAGACTCATAAATAATAAAGTAAAAGAAAAGGAGAATAAAATTTTCATAAATAGATATGGACTATTTTTATGGAATGGAGAAAAAAATGAAATATGACTGATTTTTATGGGACGGATGTAGTAGTTAAACATAGCAATCGATATAAGAACCACTCAATGATACTGTCCGGTTTAGGAACCGCCGGTTTCCGGTTCTAGAAAATCTCAAACCGGAATTGAACCTTGAACATATTTCGTGTTTCCGGTTTCGATTCAAATATCGTTGATTACGGTTTCGGTTCTAAACCACCGGGCATTCGGCAATTTTTTGCGGTTCCAGTTCAGTTTTACGATTTACCAGCGGTTCCGATACGGTTTCGGTTCCGGATTTTTTGGACACGAATCAGCCTGCGGTTCCGATTTCACGGTTAAAATCCGATTCACTAACCTTGGGCATCTCCAATTGGGACATCTCAAAAAGGAATACAACCAAATTGAGTATTATCATGGTGAAACATCCAAACGAGACAGTATTGTTTTCAGTCAATTGAAGGCCTAGTCCATCCCATTCATTTTCTTCTTGATCCTCATTTCGGGACTGGGATCTATACTGAGGATCATGTCAACGAACTTATAGCACAACATCTTTTCTTATTTCTTTATTTTCTGTATGAATGAATAAATGATACTCTCTCCATCCCACCCTAGTAGAAACATTTCTTTAACCCTCTTACTTTACTCTCTCTCTCCACTTCAATTATTTAGTCTTATATTTTATCCAAAACGAGTGCTCAAAGCGAAATACATCTACCATAATGAGACAGAAAGAGCAGTTGTTTAACAAAATGATAATCTGCAAAAATTTAAATCCCTGATCAAACTGAAAGAATCACAAAAAATTGTTTAGAACATTAAATCCAATAGGCAATAACAATACCACACTATTTACATATTGTTGGTACAAGTCCATTGCAGGACTGACTGAAGAAATATGTGCTATTCACAACACTATAATGTTTTTTTTCTCTTTTTCTCTTTCTCTTTCTCTTTCTTTATCTTTTCCCGTATTAGCTATGAACTAAAATTCGACAAAGTAATGTCACAATATGGCATCATATATAACAAAGTGGGGTAATCTGAGAGCCCAGATATGCCTCATCCAATACTCCTCCATAGTCCATACTAAAACTACATAGAGTGCTCTTCTTCAGAGAGACCATCTCACGGCTGAGGTTCTGAGACACTGTCGTAGATTTCATCAACGTGAGCTGCAGGGACGTAGATCACATTCTGCAATGAGCTGTGGTTCCGGCCATAAAAGGCATAAACGAGTGCACCAATCGCCAGCCAGACTGATACACGCATCCAAGTATCACCGCTGCATATTTGTCCCACGTGAACCGTTATAAAGGAAGAAAACATCGAAGATTCCTAAACTTTAACTTATGTATAAATACTAACCCAAGGTTGATTAATAGATAGACATTGATCAGAATGCTGGCAATAGGCAGCAATGGAACAAATGGGCAAATGAATCCTGAAAGAGAAACGACATTTCTATGACCACGTTTAACTCGTGATGAAAACTGCAGCAGCGAAAAAGAACAACACAAATGCGCTAAGATATTATCTGACATACCGCCTGTGTGGCCAAAGCTGTGCCTTGCATCATCTTGGTCAATCCAAGTGAGGACTATGAGACCGGATAGAAGGAGAACTCCACCAACACCACATAGAGAATACCGATAAGTGCTGGAATGAATTATGTTTATTCGGTTTAGAAATTTGCTTCAGGAAATCATAACATGGGAAAACCTAACATACATTTGAAATCCCTGCACTATGATGATTGTACCAAAATGTACCTAAATAGGGTCCGACTTGAAGCAGCAGAAGTTAGAATGAGCACACCAATACACGTGCACGTGATTGTCCAGCCAGCAATAGTCCGCCGGTTCTCTTCACTAGTGAAACCTGCTGCAAGGTTTAGAAGAAAAGTGAGACTCAGAAACTAGAGACAACGGAATAAAGATTCATCAAATGCTTAGTAGAAGCAGTGAGTATTCCGAATTGGGCGAGCTTACAGTTCAACTGCACAGCTTCTTTCGCAAGAAGGGGATCTTCTAAAGGTGATTGTTTGCTGACTAGAACTGGGACAGGGTTCTGTGATGTAATAGCTTTAGCATCGACATCATCTGCATCAGAATCGATAAGACTAGTGGTGGTCCTATATTTCGAAGAAACTGAATCTATCGCTTCCTGAAGTGATGACGGGATTGGAACAACATCCGGTGGAACGTATCTCAGTATCAGCACAGAAATTGCCACCATAGTAAATGCAAGAAGTGTGCCAACACTAACCTGCAAGTGGATACATATCAATAAAGACCAGTATAAAGAATTTTATGGAATATGAAACTTGACAAAATTAACAGTAATTTCAACAAACTGCAGAGAAAGAGAGGAGCATTGTACCATTCCAGATAACGCTTCGACATCCATGAAAAAAGCCAATAGTGCTGCAAGACAACCCGTCACTATGGTGCTCTTCAGTGGAACTTGTGTTTTTTTATTGACTTCTGAAAAAAATGATGGTAGCAATCCATCTCTGGCCATTGCCATTAGTATTCGTGGCTGAAAATACAAACATAAAAAAATTACTAATCTCAAACTAATCCAGAAATTGTTCTATGCATACATCTACATACGGATCATTACATAAACACATGATAAGGTCCAATGAGTATGAAGGTTAACACATATCAATCATTTTTCGAGAAGATTAGAGTCACCTGTGGAAGCATTGAACCCATCAATGTTGAACAAAGAGCAGTACAAGCTCCTATCGTTACTATATACCTGCATTACATCCAATTAGAGAAATGAAATATGAGCTCAGCATTTGAATGGACTAAGCCCGAATAAATTCCAAATGTAAGACCATGATAAGGCTATCTACTTACGCTGCCCATTGACATCCCTGACTAGCAAATGCCGAGGAGATAGGAGTGTCCGCATCCATTGCAAAATACGGTACTAAACCAACAATGACTGCAGAAACCAACATGTACAGGGCACAACATATTGACAGAGCAAGACCAATACCCATGGGCAGATCCCTCTGAGGATTCTTGACCTGCATATGGATAAAATTCCTACATTAGATTTCCGAGCAATCAGGCTACAATCTTTAAAATAAAATTTTGAGAATATTCAATACCTCTTCTGCTGTACTAGCAACTGAATCAAACCCTATGTAGGAAAAGAAAACAGTTGAAGCACCAGCAAGCATCCCATCAGCCCCAAAAGGAAAATATCTGAGACAAGTAATTAAAATTATTTCCTAACTTCAAGAAGAGTTTCCCATGTGAATAAAAGGATCCAGATATAAAATGTAATTTCGAAAAAAAGAAAAAGAAATGGAAACCAAATACTTAGGCAAGAAAAGTCACATACCCTGTCTGAAGTTGGTAACCAGGCCATCCAGTCTTGAAACCCAAATATCCTCCGGCTACAATGACGAAGATCAAGGCACAGATATTTGCTGCAGTGACAATTCCTTGGACAAATGTACTCTGCAGAAATCATCTACAAGTAAGTTACAGTTGTCATCAGGTGGAAAGAAATTTCTTAGAACAAAATGAGGATTTTAGAAAGAGACCTCTTTAATTCCCAAACTGAGAAGTCCAGTGACCACCAAAACTAAGACGGCTGCACAAGGGTCGACTACAACATCAATCCCAGGGATGGTATAGCGAGCTAGAAACACAGGGAGGCTATCTGCCCCACCAAAAAGCATGGCCTGAATGGGAGAAAAAGAGAAGAACAAAATCAAGACAATAACAAGGTAATTGCTATTTTCCATATGTTTGGACTCTAGATAGCAATAACTGATATATTGTGAAGCATAAAAAAGTTTGGAGCTGTAGGAGTAAGATCACCCATTATAATATAGCTACAGAATTCCACTTTACAAATAAATCATAATTTATAACACTCACAACTTCTCCTAATAAAGTGAGAATCAGAGAGAGAGCACACCAGATTTGGTGATATGCCACGGGCAACAGCCGAACCTCCTATTGTGTATTCCAAAATCAATGCCCAACCAATCAACCAAGCAACACTGCATAAAACATGTGATAAATCAATATTTCCAGTTTTCCACAAGTCAATAAGTAAACAAACTGGTCTTCTCAGCAGTTCCACTAGTGGTTAAGCTAATTAAATATCAGCTGTTCGGAAGAGGCCTAATTCGTGGAGTGGATGAGTTTGTGGTCATAAGTTTCAGTTTCAGATCCCTACCAAGACCTTTTATATCAAACCCTTAGGTCAAATCTGCTGCACAGGACCTTCCTAGTGGAGTTTCTACTGAGCAAAGAAAAATATATTTGTTGGACATTCTCTATATCGTTTTCTTTCTTAATAAACAGTCCATACATTGTGATATTGAGGAAGACACTTGGCATTTCTTGTTGGCAGCTAACCAACTAACAGAATGGAAGTCGGACCTTTTAATAAAGAGGAGGGAAATGGGCAGGAGAATTAACACCAAAATTTAAAAACGATTAAGATACTATATTGGAGCATTGAATCAAAAGACACATCATCTATCTACTTGGATCAAACCTAAAATTCGAGATAGGAAAGTACAGGAAACAAAATTCAGCGAATCAGACAGTTTCAAACATGTATACCCTTCTCCAACGCAGATGTAAGAATAGTGATAGGCACTTCCAGCAGAAGGACAACGACTAGATAGCTCGGCATAGCAGAACGCAGAAAGAGCAGCTGCTATTCCAGCAATCAGGAAGGAAAACGTAAGCGCCGGCCCTGAGTGCTCTCTTGCAACAGTACCAACAAGAATATAAACTCCAGCACCAATAGTTGATCCAACTCCTGCAACTCAAAACACCAATTCATCAGCACATCCATGTGTACCCTACAAGAAACCTTCATTTCATAGATCATAAATCCATTCATATCCCCAGATTTCTATCACAAGATTCAAAAAAGCACAAATTTTGACCTTTAAAAATCGAAATACTGCCTTAAAATAAAGCCAAAAAAAAACAATCAAACTCCACCACATACATCATCAGCAAAACATCCCACAAAAAGGAACTAAAACTAAAGAAATCGAAAAGCACAAGTTATTAGTAAAACAAAATTAACTGAATCCAATAAACAGGAGAAACGAAAATCAGTGATACCTATCGCTATGAGATGAGGAACAGTGAGAGCCTTAGCCAAATGATGATGAGACGACGACGTCTTGGCGCGATCAGAATCAACCTGTTTCCTCCTCACGAGAGACATGAAACCGTAATTTCCATTACCACTGTCATTCTGGGCATCACTAAGAAATCCCATCAGAACCCACGAGATAACTTGAATTGGGCGTCTCAAAATTGATTTACTTGCCAAATACTATGAATTTTTTTCTGAAAGAGAAACTAAAACTTGGCCGAATTTCTCTTCCTCTTTTTTGATGGTTTAGAGTTCCATACAAGCAAGAAAAAGTAGAGCAAACGGTTATGGAAAACGTTATAAGAAGATCAGAGCAGCCCCAAAGAGGATAAAGACTGAAACTTTCGACAGAGTTTGGGGGAATTGGGAGGGTATGGAGGATGGTGTTGAGGAGATTCAGCTGAGACGGAGGAGACGAGATTCTGACGGAATTTTTGTTGATTTTTGTGGGTTACCCAATCAAAGTGTTGTGTTCTTAAATCTTCTTTACTCCACTCATTTTCTTATTTTTTATTCATTTCGTCGATCAGATTCCCAAATCCCAACGTATAAACAATACTTCTACTCCACATATCATTATTATACTGTTAATATTAAAATCTAAAGTATATGTTCCATTAAATATAATTCATTTATCAATTCTTGCAATTTTGCCGCCCTGCGGCCATAATTCATTTACCGATTTCTAGTAATCCACCCATTCTATTAAAAATAAAATATTTTGTTTTTTTAGATTTTATATAATACTTTATTTTATGAGTCAGTAACAAGGAGGTAATAAGTGTAAAAGAAAAAAAAAAGTTAGATGATATTATTTAGATTTTAAGAAATATTTTATTTTAATGAAACAATCTAAAAAGGAAAAAAATAATCATTTTTAAGAGAGTATGCACTTTTAATTGAACGTGTATTTTAATGTATAATTAGCAAGGTAAGAAATATATAGAAGGAAAATTGGTCTCTAAAACCATGAACTTTGCCTAAAATTTGATATTTCCCATGAACTTTGAAATTGGTATATAATATCACGAACTTTGCATTTTGTTTAGTATTTCCCAAACTCACTCAAATAAGACATTTTCATCAAAATTTTATTTAACGTAGGCAACCGTGATATGTTTTATAATATTTTAAACCACCTTTTAAGTTCATAACATGTAGGATAAAAGGTCAAGTTGATTTAATTGTGTCATGTATGATTAAAAAAAAAAGCTTCGTAAGTTAGTCAAATATAGTACATGCTGTGGAAAATATCAAATAAAATGCAAAGTTCGTGATATTATAAACCAATTTCAAAGTTCATGGGAAATACCAAATTTTAGGCAAGTTCATGGTTTTACAGACCAATTTTTTTTTATAGAATGAAAAGGTATTTAGTATTACTAGTGGAAAATGAATGTGGCTTTATTACACAGAAAAAAAAATTCAAAATTAAAAAATACATAATCTTATAAGATGAACTAAAAATAAAAGAACTGCATACTCTCATGAAATCGATGGAATAATATAAACTTTAAAATTTTAAAACAGAATGGAAAATAATTTATTGCTTATTTTGAAGCATATTTTGAATAGGTAATAGTGAATTAATATACTCCATTGTTGTTTAGCCGTAAAATTAAAGAGTATAAATGCATGGATAGGGTGACGCGGTGCTCTTTGTTGTCGTGTACATAGAGATAAATAAGATTCCATAAGGATTAGTCAACAAATTTAATATTTCATTTTTAATGTTCTATTTTATAGATTTGAGTTCTATTTGTGGACAATGTATATTTTAATCTGCAATGGAGATAATTATATTGGGCGGGACGAGATTGTGGAGACACCTAGAAAGTTAAATGAAGACCGGTTCCGATATATATTGAAACCGAATATTTATTGATAATTTTAGAAATAGTAAATTATTTAATTAATTCAAAAAGTCTTGCCGAATCGGGTAGTGGTGCTCATTACTTAATCGAGATTTTTATTATAAAAATCATGTACAATTATAATAATTTTATGTTACTGTAACTATGTAATTGGTTCTCATGAAAATAATTTACTACCATACATTGAAATATGACAGAATTATAAAATATATGCAACTTGCCACAAAGTGTCCAATGCATTATAAGCGTCACGTCACTGAACTGGTGATTACCGAACATGCTTGGACCACATCCACTTTTATAAACTGCTTAATTCTTCTTTTATAATTATACAAAAGTTTTTTTTTATGTCATATTTAATTTTTTTTACCAATTTTAGTAATAGAAATCATAATTCCACTAACTTTATCTTATTTACAATTTATTATAAAATCAATATAGTAATAAGACCCCCTTCCATATCATTTTCTCACTAATTTTTCATTACATTTCTTAAAAATCATGGCAAGTCAAACCGGACCTCCTATTCATGAACGGATGGAATATCTTAAATGCTAACTAGTACTACTGTCACATATATACAACAAGATTTGTACTCTCTCCATTACTGTCTAAATGAGACGTTTATATTTTGGCACAATATTTTAGATAGTTAATTAAATTATTAATAATAAAGTACAAGAGGATAAAGTTACACCACCTGAGTAACAGTTGACTTGTATTCCATTTCACCTTGTTTCTAGGTTTTGGTTTTGACCGAGGGACATCTGGCTCCTCAATTTATTCAAGAACAACTCCTTTCGACTTCAATTTGTAGAACTCATCCAATATAATTGTCTTGATCTTGCTTAGCCCTCTCTATAGCCCTAGTCTTTGTTAGCTCAACATAATACACATGAACTTCCTTTCAAAAAGTGAAAAAGTACTTCAAACGGTGTTAAATAAAAATTGAAGGACCTCTGATTTTATTTTTGAAGTTTGAATACTCTATGTCTCATAATAGATGTCACACAGTCACATTTTACTTTTTAATTTATCCTGATATCACATTTTATTTTTAAAAAAAAGTTTCTCTCAAATCAGTATATAAAAATATAATTCTCCCACCACTTAGTACATAAACCACCATCTGCTAAAATTTTGTGTCATTACCAAAGTACTCCATCCGTCCACGTTAGGAGTCTCAGTCAATTTTGCGCACCCGTTTTATAAAAATTATAAAAAATAGTTAAAGTGGAGAAATGGTAAAGTAAGAGAGAGAATAATGTTGACAAGACTATTTCTCTCTCTTACTTTACCATTTCTCCACGTTAACTATTTTTTATCATTTTTATAAAATAGGTGTGCAAAAGTGACCGGGACTCCTAATCGCGGACGGAGGGAGTAATAAGTAACATTTATTATTGAATAAATGAAACGCTTAATTTAATAACAATCAATAATTAAAGGACAAAATAAAAGTTCACTTTTTAAAATATAATTTGTCCTTATATTTAGTAGCTGAGATAAGTCTTGCACCAACATTGAGGCCACGAATTAAAGGGCCAAAAAATTAGAGCATCTCCGGTGGCGGACTTCCCACTAGGACTTTCCACAAAAACTTCATGCCACGTCATCACTAGGACTTCAATCCCACTGCCACATAACTAGGACTTTCCCTGTGCTAGGACTTCCCGCAATAAAATTAAATTCACAATTATTCAATTTACGGAATTAAAATTTCGACACGAATACGAACGGGGAAATGCGAATATTCATTAAAAAAACATACATTATTCGGGAAAAAAAATTACATAGTCGATAAAAAAAAATTAACCACATCAACGTCCATCCCTCCGCATCCAAACCTCTTCGATGATATCCTCCTGAAGTCGAATATGGGCATCTCTTTGCCGCATGTCGGCAAATGCGCGCAACCGCTCAATCTCTCCATGAGGTACCCCCATGTTCACATTCGCGCTGGCCACGCCGTGGCTTGGACCAGCACCCGTATCATCTTTGTTGGTCCACTGAGTCAGTTCGTCACCTTCACTTTCGACAATCATGTTGTGCAAAATGATATATGCGTACATGATGTCGCCGATGTTGGGAATATACCACATCCGTGAAGGACCCTTCACCATAGCCCATCGACTCTGGAGCACACCAAATGCCCGCTCAACATCCTTGCACGCTGCCTTCTGACGGCTCGCAAAGTAGGACTTCTTTTGTCCGATCGGATGCTTGATCGTCTTCACAAAGACGAGCCAGTTTGGGTATATACCATCCACCAAATAGTATCTCATATTGTGTTGGTTGCCGTTGGCGACGAAACTGATGGCGGTACCAACGCCATTGCACTGATCGTTGAACATGGGCGACGACTGGAGGACGTTGATGTCGTTGTTCGACTCGGCGAATCCAAAATAAGCATGTCATATCCACAGCCGGTAGTCAGCTACAGCTTCAAGGATCATCGTAGGATGCTTGGCTTTGAAGCCGGAAGTGTGCATCCCCTTCCAGGCGGCGGGGCAGTTCTTCCACTCCCAATGCATACAATCTATGCTGCCCAACATCTCAGGGAACCCGTGCACCGACCCGTGCATATTTATCAGCTGCTGTCAGTCTTCGTGGCTCGGACTCCGAAGATAGTGATCCCCGAATATCGCTCTAACGCCCGCGCAAAAATTCTGCAGACACTCGACGGCTGACGACTTGCCAATGTGGAGGTACTCGTCGAACATGTCGGCCGGGCCTCCGTACGCCAGCTGCCTGATTGCGGCAGTGCACTTCTTTAAGGGTGTGTGTTCGGGTTTGCCAGCCGCATCCTCCCTGATCCTGAAATACTCGTATCTTCTCTCTAAAGCACCCACGATATGCATAAACAGCGGACGATGCATCCTAAAATGTCGCCGGAATAAGGCATCCCCAAAACGCGACTGCAGAGCGAAGTAGTCCTGATACAACCGAATACGTGCAGCAATGTGGTCCCGGGGTACATGATGTCACTGATGGATCGGTCAAGGTACCGCCGCCTGTTGCCGCCGCTGCTGCCTCTGCCGTAGCAATCGATCAATCGCCCCTTCCACAGCAACATCCAATTCATTCTCACTATCACTATCACTAGCGCCCCCGCCACTACTACCCGTACGACTACTAGTCATTCTAGATATACTTGAAAATAGAGTTTAGAGAGAGAAACTTGTCAACACAAGTGGTGTGAATGAAATGAAGTTCAACGAGCCGTATTTATAGAGTTTTTTTTTTTTAAAATTTGAATTCTAACTCGGACGTCCGACCTTGACGTCCGACTGACGCCACAATGGCGGACGTCCGGTCGGACGTCGCGCGGATATCCGAGGATATCCGACGTCCTCACGGGACGTCCGTGTCCGACCTTTTCCTTCACAACGGCGGACGTTCCACGGGACGTCCGCCGGTGGAGATGCTCTTTAGTGTTGAAAACGTGTAATATTTGAAAATGCTTCAAGCTTTTCACCTTCAAGTCTTTTGGCTTTTCATGTTATGTAACCTCCAATTGGTTTATGGTGACCCTTAATGCCAAGACTTTTGAAGTGGTCTCTTCTATCCTATAAATAGGTGGGTATGAGAGATGAGAAACACACCAACAAAAAGCATTCTCTCTTCTCTCTAGTTCTCTACATCATAGTAGCATTACATGGCTCGATTCTCGAAACTTCATCAAGTTCGCCGGTGCCTAGCGGGTTTGAGGTGCTTCTACACGCTAGGAGGAAGTCGTTTTATCTTTGGGGGCAATACGCCATTCCGTGAGCACTAGCCGGGGCGTAATTTGTCTTGCGGAAAGAGGGATTCCCTCGACTCGACTTATAGTTAAGTTTATTTTATTATTTCGGTTCGGTTTATTGTTATTATTTTCAGTCAATTGCAATAGTTAGAGTACCGCCTATAACGACTTGAGAAATTTATCCCTTTATTTCTAACATTTAGTTCAAAACTATTTCAATACAACATGTATTCACGTTCTTCTTTAACTTTGTGAATTCGAACTTGTGTAGATTCCTAATATTAATAGTATCTTGATACTAGTAATGGTCATCATCTTATTATACACATATCAATATTGGTTGACACTTGACATCTAACCAAAACAAAATATTGATAGGCGTTAGCCATTTCCCTGAGTTATAGTACTATTCATTTCCCTGTCTCACGTCAAAACAGTCAATTGATATTTTAGTACTAATATATAATAAATGTACTATTAGCTGTTAAATACGGTGGTAATCAAATTAGCAGCCAGGTGTAGTAATACAGTCAAACTAAAAAAATTTCTTAATGAAAATTTCAAAATTTAATATTGTAGAAGATTCTATGATAACTTCAAGTGGCCCCAATCACGTGAAATATGAGAAATCAATATCACATCATCCTGTCCAAGTGGCCCCAATGTGAGTATATTACTCCCTTCGTCCCATAAAAGTTGATACAAAACTTTTAGGCACGGAGATTAAGAATTTATATTCCCTCCGTCCCAATATAAATGACCTACTTTTTTTGGGCACGGAATTTAAGGAATGATATTTAAATAAGTTAAAGTCGAGAGAGTAAAGTATGAGAGAGGGAAAAGTAGAGGAGATAAGAGAGAATAAAGTAGGTGGAGAATAAAGTAAGAGAGATGACTTTTTGCTAAAAATGGAAATAGGTCACTTATAGTGGAACACCCTAAAAAGGAATACAAGTCACTTATCTTGGGACGGAAGGAGTATTAAATAAATAGGAGAGATGAAAAAAGTAGGAGAGATAAGAGAGAGTAAAGTAAATGATGGAATAAAGTAAGAGTGACTAGATGTTTTGCCTTTTGTTAAAAAATGAACTGACTCAACTTTGTTGGGATGGACTAAAAAGAAATACGACTCAACTTTTATGGGACGGAGAGAGTACTTCTCATCCCACAAGTAAAAATTAATTAGTATAAAATCCTTTTCTATTTTTCGTTTTCTTTTTAGTTTTAAGTTTACAACCATTAATCATTTGTTGCGGCGTAGCCCACCAATCATAGCTAAATCAAAAACGGTGATCGCCGCCCATATCTGTTCTGATTTCTGCAAGTCGGTAGGTTTTTTATTTACATGAAATGGCCGAATCAGAATACTCCAGTTTATTTTATTTACACCAATAAGGGGACCCATTTACATATTTTTAATAGTAAATGAAAATTTCAGATTCAGAAGATAAGGTTGGGTTTTAAAACATGGGAGTATTTATTAGTAGGAATTTTCTATTTAGTTAAAAACGCATGTTTTTGCCCTTTTCTGACCACTAATTAATTGACCAATACCCGTTTAGGTAGGCTTTGGATTTGTATGGTCACCTCCTTTATTTGAATTTCAATATTCATATTAGTCTTTTACTCAAACGTCCTTAATTTAAAACAAATCAAATACTTTGGTATTTTTAATGAGATGTTTTATTCAGAAGCGATCAAATAGTTAGGCCCAGAAACAAGAAATAAGTACCTACACGTAAGTCAATAAATATAAAATAAAGTACCCATAATAATTTATCCCATCACTAAGCAGAAAATTTTAGTATCAAAATGCGAAACGCACACAAAAAAAAGAAGACTTTTAGAATAAAGACTAGTACTATCATCGATTTTAGATTCATTTATTTTGTAATGGTAAATGTAAATATCAACCATACCATGTTCAATATGAGGAAGAAAAGTAGCTGTGTATCCCACCAAAAAATGGCATTCTAAGTCCAAGCGGGAAGGAGCTACAACGACGTTACAAGCCCTATACCTAACTCTTCTGCAAGCTCATCCCACACCGGAAGAAGCGTCATCACCACTAGAAAAATTGCAGCAGCAAACACCGCCTTTCGCCAAGTCCCAACCTCTGATACATCGTTCAAGCATGGCTTTTCTGGGTTCCTCTGCATCATTCATTACCACCCTTAGTTGCCCCAACATCACCACTTCATTTCATAAATGTTTATCATCCAAAAACATATTTTATTCTCTAAGTGTTCATTATGCTTCGGCATACCTGACATATCAGCACGTATAATCCCCATGGAAGCGATAACGGACCCCCCAGCTGACAGGAAAATGAAATATCAGTTGGAGATACTGAGTAATAGGTAAAATCACCGACCAACAGAATGACAATCTATTTTTAGGTGGGGGTATGGGCTTTGCAGATCAGACAGGAAATCATAAATTCAGAAAATAGAATTATCTTTTGCAAAGAGAAGATCCAGATCATGAACTTGGCTTAATATTGAGAAGGAAAAGTTGAGGCATACCACTCCCAGACCCAGCAGACTGTATGTAGCCAAACCAGAAGCAATCAGTGCATTTTTCCCAAAAGCGCCCTGACAAAAATATCAAGATGTACAGCAGCAATAAGGATGTGAAGGTTCCAAACCACAAACTTCAACCTCCTATAAACATAAAAATATGTGTACAGTTATTATCACATGCAGCGGGTGGATAACGGATTTAAGACCCAAGTTTAGGATCAGGAAACCATCTGAGAAATAAGTTAGTGTGTTCCTGGATGTCTTACGAGTCATGTCATTCTACCATGGAGCTTTTCATCAATAATGAAAAGATTGGAGCACTCCTACCTCCATTCAGAAACCACTCCTTCATGAGATTTGAAAGAATAGGCATATGTGAAGATTGTTCATTGAAAAAGTTAGGTAGATTATATACAGTCATTTGAAGCCTTAATGTGGAGCAAGCTGTGTATGACATCTGTAGTCATCATAGTATTAATCAAAATGAGGCAATGTTCTAGACTTATTCTTGTGTGTAATGGTCATTATCTCCATTCTGCACCTCAACTGACAAAACTAACGTAATAAGAAAACTGCTAAACCTGCATGGCTCTTCCCCCATCAAGACATCCAACAGGTAGCAAGTTAAAGGCTGATGTTGTCAACCCACACCTACAAACACAGAGTTGATTGTTAAGCACGCTCTTCAAAACATAACATAGGACTACGTAAAACTAATTACCATCCAGCAATCACCAGAGGATGAATTGAAACTGTTGCTGCATGCATAGTCCTGTTGATGTAAATGAGAAATGTCACTATTTATCTTGGGGCTGAAACTACAAAAATTCAACTGATAGCCAAGGTGACAGAAAATAACACATGCTGGATGAAGGTTTTAGAAAGCAACACTCACAGAGATACAATAAAGTAAAATAAACAAAAATAAGATTGAATATATCTTCTAATTGTGAAGGAATACAAATCATTGCATGCTAAGATCTCGTACTATCTCATAATGCCAGCACTATAGTTTTACTAGAACTATATAGTGGACAAAGTTGTGAAAAAAAACTTACGTATAACCTAGAACAGCTCTGCTAATAAGCCCAAGTAGCAAAGAGCCCTGGAAGAGCATGCTTGGAACCTGAATCATATCTCCCGCCTCAGATGGGTTCGATGAAAGCAGCAGCCCAACAGCAAACATTGAAAAAGACAGAGCAGCTCCTGCAAATGGTCCCGTCAAGGAAATATCTACTTTTGCTTTCCGATCAGGAAGAATAGACTTGAACTGCAGAAAAGACCACCACATAAGCCCTGCAATCCACAATAATCTAGACGGCACAAAAGAAAGAAGGCATGATAAGAAAAATGTTGCCAGATCTCACAGAGGCAAATGCAGCTAGATGTCAGCTCGTCATAAAAATGAGTAAAACTGGAACATGTTGAGAATGCTGGAAAGGTTATTAACATACTAATGGTACTTGAAAACAGCTTTATCATACTTCCATTTCAAGTGTATAATGAGATCAGATTGATAGCTTCATGTTTTGATAGATCTCAGAAGAAATAACTGAAGACAGTTTCAAAGTAAAATTGACTCTGATTCTGGACAATGTACTCCGTATTGCATGTCATATTAAAGTAGTCATAATTTCTCAAGTACAGTATAGACTCTAACTCATGTTTCATCGTATTAAGAATTTTGACAATAATTATGAACTTTAACATCCTGTTATTACATGACTATGTCATGGTATCTCCTTCCTTCTGAATATCAAAGTAGTATGTTCACCAGTAAAAGCACCAAAGTCCAATAAAATTATCAGATGAGGATACAAAATAAAAAGACATTTGATGCGCAAAGCAGCAATATATCAAACAGAGAAACAGATTATAACAGAAAAGTTAAATCAATAACAGATGGACTAAAATGTAAATAAGTAGTTTGTGTACATGAACAGTTATGTCCAGAAGATCCTCTCTGTGGCTACATGCTTACCTGAGTGATCGCACCAAAACTACCAAGGGTAATGTTTGGAATAAAATATGGAATACTCAATTTCACGTTTCGCGGAAAAGCAGCAAAAAAATGTCCCACTTCCTGCAGGGAATAATTCCATGTAGAAATTAAGAAAAGGACAACAAATGACTTCAATAGTCATGGAGGGAGAAAAAGTAATACTTACATGAAATATCTGAACCCCCAATACGCCATAGGCCAGAGGCAAAGCAGACTCCACAAATGGAACCAGCTGCTGCATATCTGGTGGTTCAACAGCATCGGGATCTGTGAAGTATTTCACTATATCTGGAGGAAGTCTGCTTACCTTCATTGTGAAAACCAGAACTAATTACGAAGATTGACGCAGACAGAGTTCATATATTAGTCATTATGATATGAATATTCACATAAGCCATAAATTAACAAATATTCCCATATAGATAAACATACCTGAGATGCAATTCCAAGCTCCACCGAGGAACCAATAGTAAAAAGAAACAATAGAAAAGCTATCACATATTGCCAAAGTGTTGTTTGACCTGGCTCTGAAACTTCTTTGCGCAGCATGCCAAAACTGACACGGGGGCCACCGCGAGGGTCTTCCTCTTCAGAATTAGGCTCCTCCACCATGAACAGGTTGTATTTGTCTCCCATTATCTCTTTCAGCTGAGTCTGAAGTTTTGCGAAAACATCTTCTCTCTTTCCCCGAAGATTTCCAAGAAAAAGAATGCCTTCTCCGAAATCACCAAAAGGCTCTTCTCCAGTTACCCAAAATGTTGAATAACCGAAAAGCTTGTCCTTGATAACTTTTACATCAGAAGGGTCAACTTTTTCTGGGCCGAGCAATTCCATCAATTTAAAAGAGTCTACTTGGAAATTACTGTAGGCAGGTGTAAATGATGGTTCCTGAGAAAATTACAAGTTGAGTTGATAGAAGCTTTGGTTGATCACGACTCAAATTGTTGACAAAGTTAGCTACAAGTTCTTGTTTGGAAATTATACGACGTTTAGCCTGTGCTTCTAAATTATATGCAGCACCCTCAGCCGTCAGGGCGCAATTACAAATTTCACAAGGCAAACGGATATTTTTGCACCACAACCATTTAATTATAACGTGTGTTCGCAACTTTAAAGTTCTTTGCAGTTCAGTGGAGTAATTTTCACATGCTTCGCAGAGCTGTACTTGTTCATGAAGTCTGTATGTAAGTCATGAAAACTAGTGCAGTTCCCATATTTGATAAGTTGCAATAGAGATAAATATCTCTCCCGAGCCAAGTGAAGTAGTATGAATGAGACTCAACTCGAACTCAATCTTCATAAGCGTGCTAAACCAGAAGCTTTCTTTGTAAATAAATCTATATTACCTCGAATTGTATTGAAATTTAGCAAGCAGCAATAAGTTACTAATTTCAATCTCTCTTAGCTATTACCACTGGTGTCTGGTGACGATTCTAATAATATGTAGAGTATATATTAATCATTATTTATTTTTCATAACACATTAACCATATTAAAGCACAAAATTTTTGAAGAACTGGCTTACCCGCGAAGACGCAGAAGCCGGTGGATCATCGGCATTATCCTCGGATTCATTCTCAGCAGGCGTCATCGTGGCCAAATTCGAACTGTCGTTGCTTTCTCTTTCACCGTTGCTGCTACTACTAGTAGTATCATCACTCTGATTACCTTCACCATTGTAACAAGACCTAATTACAGAATTCAACCTCCCGAAATCCCCTCCGGCAACCAACCGCCGTCGTCTCTTCAGCAAAATCTCACCGCACAATAAGCAATTGGTCCGATTGTTCTGAAATTTATCTCTGTAAATGCCTCCATTCGGAGAGATTAAGCTGAAACTGAAGCTGGATAGTGTTGCCATTTCACGGAAACTAACACAGCTTACACTGCGTGATATTTTTCAGATAAATTAATACTCCTCTCCTATATTTGAATATAAGAAGGGAAAAAAAAGGAGAAACTGCGAGAGATTTTATTTGAGGCTTTATCTAAGCATATCTCTTCCGCCATTTCAAAATATCTCTGCTATCATTCTCATCCTATCACAACCTCGTTTCCATTTTTCGCTATAATTTAACAAATGTACTAGGAGTAATTTTTTAAGAAAACAATTTTAAAATACAATACACTATGGCGATGTTTGGTTTCCAAAATAAAATAATATCAAGATACAATCTAGGATTGAATTGTGAGATTATTTTAGTTACAGGGGGTTAGCTATGACTAATTATCCCATGACTATCCATTTATGATTGAATTGTGGCATTGAATCTCATGAACCAAACACACTACAAATTTAATCTCAGATACAATCTTGCAAACCGAACACGCAATATGTAAACATTTGTGTGTAACAGTGAAAATAATCTCCAGCTGATTATGATAAGGGATGTATACAATCCACTTTTTCATTTATTTATAAATAAAAGAGGGAACATATTTTATTGTCCACAAACTTTGTTAATGTATCAACTTTGGTCCATAACATTTGAAAATATCTTTTCAGATGCATTACCTTCGTGTAAAATCGTTTGAATTACTTTTTCACTATTTCAAATTTTTTTGGACAAAAATACCTCAAGCCCATGAAGAGTATTTCACTCTATTTATTCTATTTATTCTTTTCTTTATTAAAATACTTAATTTATCTTTCTTAATTGTTTTTGGCCCTTTATTAAAAGAGAAACGGAAAAAAATGAGAAAAAATGGACAAAGAGAATGAAAAAAGGGGAAAAGAGCAATTAGAAGAGATAAATTAAATATTTTAAATAGTTTGGAATTGAAGAGGGATAATCTATAAATATATTACTCTTAAGTGATGATGGAAGGAGCCTAGACACTGTGCCGGGAGAGTTAAGGAAACTACCCAAACCGAATAGCTTGGTGTGTCTTGAGCCACCCGACCGGATGACAACGGTGACAGTTCAGAGTCAAGGGCTCAAACCACCCGATTGGACTACGGGTGCGTCGGCAAAGTAGAAAAGTTTGTCCAGCCAGGCAACTCTACCAAAAATCAACCAGCTGGGTGGAATGCGTAGAGTGTGGGAATATTCCCAAAAATGAGTCTTTTCATCTTCTAGCTTATGCCCATAGTATAAAAGAAAATGTGTTCATATATGCTCTATTGTATCATTTGTGAGCCTTGTTTTGAGTGTTTTCTGTTTCTCTCATTTGGGAGGAAGAGTCATGTTTAGTTCTATGGTTACTTATGTGATCATGTCTTGCTTAGGTAAATAGTAGCACTATGTTTGCTAGTATTGTGTTGTGTTGCTAGTGTAGTGTAGCCATTGTAGATAATTTGTTTGGTGAAAGTTGCATTTGAATTGTCTTATCCCCTTGAAGAAGGTCCAAGATACCAAATGAGTTTTCTCTTCATTACACTTTGTTATCCAATGTTTCCAATTCTTTGTTTTCATCAAATTTTTGTGAATTGAGTTTTTGGTTCCAAAGTTTTAGCTAGAGGAACAATTCTTAGGAAGTTTATTTGTTGTTCAGCCTAGGTTGGGTTGGGCCCAAGGTGGGTTTGGATCGGGCTGGACCAACCAATCCAATATAACAACTCTTTCCATCATCAATGGACTTTAGGTGAAACATTGACCATACTATGGTTAAGACAAGATGGCGTAATTATATGGTTTTTATACTACAATTTACTAGGCCCAAGTGTATAAATCCTCATTTGGTCAGGAAGTATACCGGGCAGAGTTTTCTACTCAAAACGATTAAAGTAAATTCTAGAAATGTGAGATGACTAATTACAAAAATGTGCCGTGTCTTTTCTTTTCCTTTTTCTTTTGTAACTAATAAAAATAACCAAAACTGAAAAAACCATAAAAACTCAAATGAATTTAAAGCAAGCGATTTTGAAATAGATAATCAATTGTTATAAATTGTTGATAGTTTGTCTATGATATTTTTTGGTAGCTATTAAATCCCGCTATTTATATTTCATGCCTAACACAATAAGTATTGTATTACCATTAATTTCCCAAATGACTAAAATCTAAAATGTCGTTTCGACCCAATCAACTTATTTCGAAATTACGATAAAATATGTAAAACCAGTTACTCAATAATCTTGTCCCATCCATTTTCACTCCATAACAAATTTCTAAGGTAATCTAGTAGATGGAGTAATGAGCGTGATCGAATATTCATTGTTTAAATTAAAGTTAATTCTTTTTTTCAAGTGACTTACCACTTATCAAAGTGTATCTATAAATAAGAATCGACAGATATAAAAATAAACATCTGTGGAAGCTATCAAGTATCAGAACCTTTTTTTTCAAAAATGGGACTTCTAATGGTCCAATTAAAATACCGTAATTAATGACCAATTGAATGAATATCGACTAAGTCTAATAGTGGTTCAGTTGTAACCAAAATAAATAAACTAATACTACTACCATAATTTGTGACCCGGGTTTATAAATGATATACTACAAATTCAAACTTATAATAAACACAATAACTTTCACAAGTGATAGGTAATTAACATTGTAAAAGATATTAACTGCTAAAATTTTTAGAAACTAGTATTACGCGAGTTTGGGAAAGCTGTGGTCTGTGCAGAAAAAAATGTGACTAAAACAATAGAAATTGTTTACTATCGTGGATGTTCTAACATATAGTGTGTATTAATGGACGCACAACGTTGCGGGCTTGTTGCATTATGTACTGCATCTGATCAGCAACTGATAAATTGAAATACGATCCATCTACATTTGGGAAGACCCCTAATAATTGCTATTTAATTTTATCGTCTCTACACTCATTTAGATATTCAAGCTATTAAGTCACATAATTGACGGGTAGGTGCAAGATATTTGGTAATCTGTTTAACTAGGTTCATTATGATTGGATAACTCAAAAGTGCTCTTATTTGAGTCCATTGGTATACTATGGAAATTACATTTATGTAAAATGTATGGGAAGGTAAGGATTAACGAGGTAAGAGTTAAGAGGTTTTTTGTTTCTTTTTCGTAAAAAAAAATTGGATTGTGTAGAATTGCATAGTTTGCACGATATAATTTACAATGAGTATATATTTAAAATTTACTATCAATCAACGGTTAAACTTAATTATGCCAGGGAGGATACACAGAAATGTGACTAATGGGATGTAATCAAATCCAAACTCTAAATATTGTACAAACTCGAAACTATGATCTTGACCATTAGAAAATATCAATAAATGACAAAATTATATCAACAAAAAAATGCCAATACAATGTCAATGGTTGGCGCTATGTTGACAATGTATTAATACTGTGTTGAATTTTTTATTGCTGTTATTTTTATCATTTGTTAAACTTTTCTAATTATTCATATTATAGTTTAGAATTTTTATATGTTTAGAGTTTATATTTTATCATATGTCTCATTTAGTTACAACCAATATATAAATAACAGATCGAGGGTGACCCTCCTTCTCATTTTCTATGATCTTTGTATCTTCAATTCATTTTTTTTTCTCTTAGATCAATAATAGTTTCACAATTATTGCTATAATGATTAAACATCTGAACTAATAAACGAAATAGAAGCGACTTTTACTAATTAAATTGCACTTTATTGTTACGTTTTGTTCGTATATTGTTGAATACTCCTATGCATACTAGATTAGTACTACTATATATCAAGTTGATTAAAATAATATAAGTATACCACGTATAAAATAAACAAGTTACAAGATTTGATTAAACCCACCGAGCTCTAGTACTGCAATGAAATGTACGATAAAAAAGGTGCATTTCCAATTCGGAGAGTAAATAGTGACAAAATTATAAGTAGTAGGCCATGTGCAGTATTCATTTGTCTATTTATGAAAATTAAAAAGAAAATATAGTTGGGGAATTGAAAATTTTACTAATTACTACTCCATTTCAATATATCAACTATACATAATCTTATCGTAATTACTAAGTGATCAAGATTCAAAACGCCTGCTTAAATCAAGCATATGCAATGCATTAAAAATGTTTGGAGATAATAAATCGTTAATTTATATCCGATTTATGATAATGGAAAATTAATATAAAAAGATGAGGATGAGCCCCCACAATATTGTCAAACTGGATTAAAATTGATAACTCTGGTGGTGTTGCTTTCCGAAATAAATCAGAAATTAATAGAGTCCCTACACATGGCCAATGAATGTGTGTTTCTTGGTCTCTCTCTCTCTATATAACACATGGATATTAGAAGGTGAGGTCGGTTTCGTAGTGTATATATAATCAAACTCCTCCTATGGATTTTTCTTTGTTTTCTTCTATAGACCTTACCCTATGTTTATGGCTATAATTAATCAACATAAATGCGCATTATAATTTATAATAGTATGATAGATACACATATTCAATAATTTGAGATCACACCGAATTTAGAGGTTGCTCAAGTGTTTGGGGCGGGCTTTTATTTTATAAAAAAGTACTGTAATTATTTATTTATTTTAGTACAATGTACATTATACAAATATTTACCAATAATGGAATATTTTATTTCAAATAGAATATTGACATTTAAAAGGTGGAGTTCTATTATATTTCTTGTTTGGTCAAATATTCTTTTAATTTGTGGAGATGTCAATTTTTTTGGCGCATTACTTATATAAATAAAAGATCAAAACTTTGATGGATTATTAGCGTCTAATATTACAATACTTTGAAAAATTTAGATTTTTTTTTTATAAATTTTAAAATTGGCAACTAATATCCGAAATTTAATTGAGATATCAATTTCCCACACGTTAGCTAACGTGCCAAAATTTTGCATAGATGGCTTGTCGGGATGGTCGGATAGTTGACACGGACTATGAAAAACTATTTTGAAGAGAAAAAATGAGAATACAAAGAGTGAAGTGGAAATGGAGATGAGAATCTCAGAGAAAAATCATAATTATTCACAATATGCCATTTGTTTTTTTAAAACAAATGCTCTCTCCGTCCTAAAAAAAAATGACATTTGGGACGGTACGATAACTAATGCATAATTGGTAAAGTAAGAGAGATGAGAAGAGTAGTTAAAATAGTGTTAGTGGACAGTGGCGTATCCAGGATTTTGGATTCGGGGGTACGAAAAAATATCTGAACAATCTTTTTCATTGTCTTAAATACAAATGTCTTGTATAGACGCGAATATAACGACTAAACAAGAAATTATATATTCAGAAATAAATTTTTTGGACATAAAATATTTGAGTAAAGTTTTAATCACTTTTTATAAGATAACAATACTAGTTTTTAGAAGTGAACCTTGTGAAAATAAATAATTTAAGCAAACTATCTATTATTTTAGAAAATAAAAAATATAGATATTTTATTAGTTATAAATGTTTCATATAGATATGAATATAATTGCTACACCATTGATAAAATAGTTTATAAGTAATTAGTTGAGAATTTGATCAAAAACTATATTAACTTATTATTTTTATTGTTTTAGCGAACAAAAAAAAATTACATCTATTCTTTTAATTGTTTGAAAAAAAAGTAACAAATAAAAAGTAAATCCAATTATTTTATAGAAATAAAAGGCTATGAAACTTTCAATTGTTTGAATAAAATAAAACATGAAAAAAGTAAATAAATTGTATTAACAAAACAAACAGAAAAAGATTTGAAATTAAAATGATATAGAAACTTTAATTATTAGACTAAAAGAATTGAGAAAAAAAAAAGGTATAGAAATCAAAACAAAAAGGAATGAGTTAAGGGCAACCCAAAAGATTCGAACTCAAAAGGTGTGCTTTGAAAATGGGGATCACAACCACTTGGCTAAAGAAGCCTTTTAATAAATATATCTCAATACATGGTATTAGTATTCTAATTTGGGGGTACAGTTGTTCAAATATGGCTACGCCACTGTTAGTGGAAAGTGAGACCCATATTATTATTAATGTTTAATGGTGGGTCATAGTTGTATAAGTTATACTCCCTCTGTCCCTAAAGAATATGCACTTTGGATTTGACACGGATTTTAATATAAAATTGATAAAGTAAATAAGAGATAGAGAGGAAAAGTAATTAAAGTGTTGTTAGTTGAGAATAAGTCCCACCTCTTATAGAGAAAAAGAATTTCTAAAATTGGAAAGTGTATATTCTTGTGGGACAGAATAAAAAGGAAAGAGTACATATTCTTGTGAGACGGATGGAGTATATATGTGTAAGTGTAATGAGTATTGGAGAACTTTTTATAAATGAAAATGAAATATTTTTTATTGGATCGACGAAAAAGGAAAGTGTCCTTATTTTTATAGAATATAGAGAGTAGTATTAAGTAATGTTCCAACTTCCACGTCATCAATAAAATACCAACTCGTCTTCTATGTTATATTTAATAAGCCGAATTTATCATTGATGTAAAATTATCAAAGTTCGTGATATTATTTATCAAATTTAAAATTTATAAAAGAAAATTAAAATTTTAAAAAGTTCGGTGATATTACACGTCACTAATTTATGTCTCCAATAACCCAATTATGATATAGACATACTGTTCGACAAAGGGTTACACTGTTATACTAGTATCATATTTCCGGCATAAATTCACTGGACTTTTGAAATATTAAAGACAAAGGTACATTTTGATTATAAGATTCGTAAACGCCACTTCTCTAAACCAAAAACACTTGAATTTAGTTTCAATTGTGGAAGCCACTCATAGATTTATCCTATCGGTATTTGTTATCTAACATACCTAATCGAGCTACCCATTGTTGAGTCTTCCGGATCATTTCATAAAATCAGAGGTCATTATAATTTATAAGTGCTCTATAAATATTTTTATTTAATTGTATTTTTGTTTATTTTTATATAGTTAATTAGGATAGTTTATATATAGCCGATAAGAGATTATTGTGATTTTTTGCTTTTTTTTTTTAATTAATATGATGACTATAAGATTTTTTATTTTCACAACAAAGATTTTTGTTTCTTATAAATATTTTGTCGATAAATGATAATTATTAAATTATTATCGAATTTAGTGAGGAAAATCATTTCAAATTTTTTCAAAAATCAGAATAATTCACAAATACATTAATATCAATTGGCATAATAAAACACACAGTTTCTGGACTCAATATCATTTTGCTGATTTACGAATATCAGCAATTGACTCAATATCATTTTCTGACTCAATATAAGGATCCTGATATTAACTATTAAGTGAAATATTTTGGAACTGCCCTTGTATATAAATATCCTAATATTTTAAAATAAATTAGTATAAAATAATTTATTATTAAGTACTTCCTCCGTTCCACCATAAATGACTAGTGCAGCTGAATCTTCTTTTTTCTTATTATTTCATTCACAACATTTATGAATTGACCGAACTATCACTAATATTTTTATCCCAATTTAAATATTTTTCACCGCGATACAGACGACCGCACAGCTGAATCCTTTATTGTTTGGTACCTAAATTTGGATGTGGCCAAGATATGGTTTCTCTGTCCAATCTTATGTTTGATTGTTCTAAACTTCCAATACGGTAGTTTTCATGAGCTACTGATACCACCAAACTAACAAATAAAAGAAATTCCAATAGATTTATACGAACCCTCTCTTGCATTTGTTCGTAAAGCTTGACATTTTCTTTTTAATGCTCTAGCTGTTCATTCATATTTTGCGCTGCTGCTGTCGAAAAGGAGATTGCTGAAACATAAGAGAAACTGGGCATTCTAATCAAATTTTCACTGTCCTAATATGTCTTACTAGCATTTATAAGGTATTTTGGTCGATTCTTAAATGTTACGATGGAAATAATAAGAAAAAATGAAGAGAAAAAAAAGAAAAATTCAATAAAATCTTTTTTTGGAAATATTCGCATGCTCAAATTACGAAAGGTTAGCGGATTTAATCCCAAATTTCGAAATCTCTCCGGACTACTCTAGTCCTCATTAAATGTCTCATATTTCTTTATTTGGAGGATCACTAATAAATGTCTCATTTCACTTTACTCTTTGTAGTAAATGAACCCCACATTCCACTAACTCATTTTTACTCACAATTATTATAAAATTACTAATGTAAAAGTAGGACCCACGACCACTAACTTTATCCACGCATTTTTTTCTTCTTCATAAAGTCAAACAATTTCTTAAAATCCTTAATAGTCAAATATGAGACACTTAATGGGGATTGGAAGAAATACTTTATTATTCCTCTTATTTTGCTTCCATTATTTTTTTAAATCTCGTGCTCAGAAGAAATACTCCAGGGGTATACTATTTTATAACAATGAAAAAAGTAAATGAGTGACAGCTTTAGAGTTAAAAAATTAAGTTAACAAAAATTTAGTAATATTTTCTTAAGTTCAATTTAAAAAAGTTAATTTTTTATTAAATTATTATAGACTTATTAATCTATAATACAATGAAGTGCGTAGTAGTATTAATTTACTTTAAATTAATTAATATTTATAAAGTGATTTTTTATATAAAGTACTTAAATGTCCAATAAATGTCCAATTATGTAGATTTATGTTCATTTATCACTGTCCTTTAAAAATATAGTAGGAGTATTTCGTTTCTCTAAATAGTAAGTATTGCGCTTAATGAATTAGAGGGGCACTCCCCTTGATGACGCGGCCCCTTAAGTGTATGCCACGTTTATATTCCAAGTATGTATAGTAGTATTTGTGAATTCAAACTGAGGATTTCTCGATCTTTAAGTGGTCCCTAAAACAAATAATAGTGGATCAATGTGAGAGAAAATGACAGGCCATTGCAATTCATGAGGATCATAAGTTCATCATAAACATCATATATCTTATATCACATGCATTGCCAGCCCATGATTGTGGTTAGGTAGCTTTGACAATATACAAGTTATTAAGCTTAAAAGGTTCACATTAACCAAGATAGTCATAGATGCATAATAGATTTGATTAATTATATATCAGTTGCTAATTATTTGTTAATTATCAACAGCTAGGTCTATATGAAAATTTTATATTGTAAATACCAACACAAAGATATTTATATGAATTAAATTTTATTGACATACAAATATTTTAGTATCGACATTTACAATATAGGCTGTTGACATAGTTATTAGTAAGCGATTTAAAAAAGTTAGCAACCTATACAATCTATACATGTACTATCACGTAAGATATATATATATATATATATATATATATATATATATATGGGCATGTTAGGGTGCCACCACCCCTTAAAATAACACCATACCACCATTTCTAGCCAATCATTTGTACACGTGGACGAATAATAAGCTGCCACGTGGCAAAAAAATAAAAAAAATTCTGGAAAAAGGCGGGCAGCAATCTGCTGTTCTTTAAACAGCAATTTTTCTTGAACAGCAATATCCGACACACTATACAGCAATCTATAGATTGTTGTCTACCGTATTGAATATTGCTGTGTAGCGTTTATAATATTGCTGTGTAGCGTTTATAATATTGCTGTATAAGCGTTGTCACGTTGTCATTTTAAGAGGGGTTGTCATTTTAACACAAACCTATATATATATATATATATATATATATATATATATATATATATATAAAACATAAGCCTTCTCCTTTGAAATAGTACGTTTTACATTTATTTAGTTTTATCCAAGTTTTGAGGCTAGAATTTACAATTCCTAATTCACCGTTGAGTTTGTGGTTGATGAGAGAATTCATTACCATTTTTTTAATCTTTTCAACCCTAATATTTCATAGTATGTTCGAATCAAATACTTTTGGTTTTTAATTTTTACTCAGTAATCGGTATGTGCATGCTACATCCATTTCTTAGCCCTTTTTGTTCTCCAAATGATTCCATAGAAGGATAAAACAGATACTTCCACCATTGTGGAAATATAGAAGCCAATATGGACTTTTAGTTGAAGGCATGCATGTAATAATTAGGACAGGTGGGGCCGTGGGGAGGAAAGGCACGAGCCGCGTTCGCGGCTGAGGACGGGGCGGCAGGGTCAAGTTTTTGTGATTTGTGGCTGTGGCGTGGCCATTATAGGGTTGGACAAGTTTTTATGGCTATGGAAGAGTTTTTGTGGCTGTGCTTTGGGCGGATTTGTGGCTGTGCCAGTGTGCCACTCTATTGTGGACACTCTTAACTACTCCCTCCGTCCCCAAAGAGTATGCACTATTTCCTTTTTCTTTTTTGTCCGTCTTCAAAGATTATGAACATTTTAATTTTGGAAACCCTCTTATCTCTACTAAGGTGAGACTCATTCTCCACTAACAGTACTTAAAAAACTTTCTCTATCTATCTCTCTACTACTTTACCAATAATGCATTAAAACTGTGTCAAACCAAAGTTCATATTCTTTGGGGACGAAGGGAGTATCATTCTCCTCCTTTCTCTTACTTTACCAATTTTGTCTTAATTATCGTGACATACCCATTGCTCATATTTTTATGGGACATGGAGTACTACTATACTATATACGAATATTCCATGTCTAGAAAGTTTATGAGACTTCTTTAATTTACTTAATTATCTCATTGAAGTTGCATTAATGTTATTGATGGTCAAATGAGAGCCCTATGCATCTTAGTTATGTCGAAAATCGATCCATATTCAAAACATCTCCAATAACATATACAGATATTTTAAGAAAGTTAAGTGAAATCTTGACGAGGATTTCCCAATACTTTAATGATTAAAATATCATTTAATTATTCTATCATTATATTTATAATTGCACAAATTTTTAAAAAGTACAAAAAATGACCTTAGACTTTCATAATAATTAAAAAATTGAGTACTTTAATTTAATGAATATTTTAGGGTACCTCTTCCAAACATGTATAATATGTATTGCACACTGTCTCGACATAAGTGAGAAGTATATTATTTCCGTCGAAACATTATGTAATTGCAAGTTCGTTTCAGTCATGATCAAATTTGAGAGGGCTCTCCATGTGAATATGCTACCAGTAACATAGACTTACTAAAAATATTTCAATCCTCATTATGGATATTTTTATACTTGAAGATTCGTACTACTTTCTCCAACTTTCGTGAAAATTAAGGCTACTTTTTTATATCAAAATTCAAGCTATTTTAACATCTCTTGTGAAAAATCAAATCATTTTTTTTTTGTATTTTTTAAAGTTTATGACATGATTTTCCAAATAACTTTAAAATTCAGGCCATAATTGCAACTGATCTTTATTTATTCTTTACAAAATATATCTCGATCTTTGCAATTCAATTTAACCGAAAACAAGCCAAACTTAAACAGAATTCGGAGCCAAATTAGTGCTTGCAAATGTAGATTAATGATCATTATTGCCTCCTTTTTTTTGGGATGGACCCAAAATATAATTTATTCCACTTATATATATAGGCAAAAATCTTGAATATAATATCTAGAAATAATCGATTTCGTAGGGCGAAAGGTGAAGGAAATTCACATGTTTCCCTCTTGGTGGGGGTAGGGATTAACAAGGAAATAAACACGGATTTATTTACCATATTGATTGGCAAGAATTTCGTGACACTGTGCTGTCCAAACATCCTTTTTGTGACAACCTAATTATATTTTTCTAAATCGGCCATTCAATACTTCGGCATGCAAACCCTAGCTACAAAATAAAATATAATTACGATTAACATCATCTCTTATTTACTCTAGTATATCTTGTAATGCCAAACCAAACCAAAGCTAGCTATTGATTAATTTCTAGATTGATGTGAAATTACATGCACGTGAACTTTATGAATAGTTTCTATTGTAGGATGCAATTTATCTCGTATATTAATTGAAAGTTGGTGTCCAAATTTGTATTTACTTCATAGCACTAATTGAATTTGGTTTTTATTTGCTCACCTAAGCGAGAATAAAAGAAAATAATTCAGCAAATTGATAGTCCCTCTTTGGTTGGCCATGGATTTATTATAGAGCTTTCCGCTTAATAAATGTTGTTATTTGAAGTCGCCATCTCTACCGTCGCCCTAATAAATATGCCTACACTTGCAATTTCAAGATTGGTTCACTCAAATTAGATAATTCATTTAATAATTAATACATGAAAAAAATACTGATTAACTTCAAGTAACAGTTGTTAAATTACAAATTAAAATTGAACACTAAGTAAAAAGGAAAAAGGGGTGTAGCAGCATAGAGTTATCCAACTTTTTGGAACGAAGATAAGTTTCTGAAATTAAAAAAATTTCAGATGCTCATTACTACTGCTAATATTAATTAATTAAGCTCAATATGCAAATATAATAGAAATTAATTAAGCATATAGTTAAAATATGGGAGGCAATTCCATAGCTCCTTCAACTTGAGCTGCACTCTCATCCAACAACCATTTCTCAAGAAACGACAACGGCGGATTGCCGTTATCGATCTTGCAAACGCTGCTGTCCGAGCCCTTCTGGCTCGAATCGCACGACGATTTATCACACGCCACCGCGACATTCGAGGTTTGGTGCTCAAACACCAACATCCTTTCCAAATCATGATCATTAGCCATCCCTTCCTCGATCTTCTGCCACTGGCTTTCGTGGCTCGGGACCGTTTTCCCAAAATCAACGTTGTTAGGGGACGATCGCATCCATCCCTGTAGAAGCCTCGAGATGTTCTCTGCGCTGGAAGCGTACACGGATGAATTCTCGGACGACGCCAAGTGATGATACGACGTCGTGGGATGGGGTGGCATTTGGGGCTCGAGGCCGGATTGGATCTTCTTGAGCTTCTTCTTCAAGTGCGTGTTCCAGTAGTTCTTGATGTCGTTGTCTGTCCTCTGCGGAAGGTACGTGGCTATGGCGGCCCATCTAATCATCAATCATGACCTTAATTATATCAATACACATAATAAAAACTAAGAAAATAATAATAATAGAAAAAAAATTAATGAATTACTTGTTGCCTAACAAAGCTTGTAGATGGATTATCATCCCTTCTTCATGAGGGGTGAAGCTTCCCCTCTTGATCCCTGGTCTTAGGTAGTTGGTCCACCTCAGCCTGCAGCTCTTGCTGCATCTCATCAGTCCTAATTAAACAAAACGAATCATCCGAAATCAAATAAAGATGAATGAGATAAAATAGAAAAATAAATTGTAGCGAAAATAATACCAGTGTTAGTAGGTACTGCTCTCCAATTGCCAGGACCATGTTGTTGAATATAGGAGACCAAAATGATGTCTTCTTCAGGAGTCCAAGGACCTTTCTTGATCCCAACCTTGTCACAGCATGGAGGCCTTCCCATTTTGTGAAGATGTGTGAAGAGTAGTTGAAGGTGATATATAAGATAAGGTGCCAACAAAAAAGGGGCATTGCATTGCAGTGTTGCTCTACTGTCGCCCTTTTAAATCTAGAGGAAGTCAATAATTTTTGGGGGAAAAATAAATCATTGGGATCACGTGGTAGCACGGCACCTCTTTTATTTTGGTGTTAACCGTAATTTAAAACTTTGCATGTGGTTTTAATTGTGCAAGCTTGATTATTATGTTTATAATTGATGAACATTTATATCTTTGTTTTATATTTTTTTGACAAGGAAAAGCGGCCCCCCACATATACCTTTGATAATGTATGTAATTTGTCTTTCCTAGTTCCTAGTATCTAGTGTGTTGACTGTATCTGTATATAATGGCGGTTAATGGCGCTACACTTGTCAACTCGGCCGGCCCGACCCATATCCAGTTCCACACAAAAATGAAATGGGTCTGGGCTCTGCTACCGGGTTAAATCAGGATTGATCAATTGGGCATTTTTAAATCTCGGACCGACTCGAGCCCAAGCCTTTTTGAAGTCGGCCCAACTAAAACTGACCCAAATAATGTCCTTACTCGAAACACTACATTTTTTTTCTACTACTACTTCTACGCACAGTATGCATATTTATATCTTTCATTCATTTTCACAGCTTCTCCAACACTGTCTCACTAATATACTAAGACTCTGCTACTTCTTCAGACTATCCTCATTGGTGCCACTCGTCTAACCAGATAAGTGTATATATATCTGTTATTGTATTATCATATCTTTTCCATATCTTTATTAATTAGATAATTAGTGATTTGTCTTATCTTTTCCATATATGTTTAAGATATTTTCTTGTTCCTTAAGTTAGGGTATTTAGCATTATAAATATGTGTCATTGTTATTCCTTTTATTCATCGAATCAATGAATATATAAATTTAGTTTCTTTCTGTTTTATTTTAGTACTTTGTTTAAAGCTTGAGTTGTCGACGGGATTCCGCCTCCCGGGACTTCTCTTTTATCTCTTTTATCGTCTCCGGCATCTTGATAAGGGAAATACCCTTATCAAATTGACGCTTTCATCCTCGAACTCATGGCCGAAGTCAATCTTCGTTCATGGCCGGAGATATCACAAGCATCCGAAGGCTTGCAATTGAATTCAATAGCCGCAGAGTTGGAGTATATCCTCGCTTGGCATGCCTGACTCGAGACCCGGTTGATCATGCGTAGGGCAGCAGCCACGTTCCCTCAGTTGCGCCCAGATCCTGACCCACCCGACGGCAAGACCTCTGGTCCATATGTCGGGTTGGGACTAAAGTAGTCATTGATCAAACGCTAAACACCAATCTCGCGTTGCCTTTCACAATAACTTTTTCTGACTGTAGAAGCTTGAGCCCCTACAATTAGATTGTGATTGGTGGATAACATGTTCTCAACAATTGTGTAGATTTGATGATTTTGTTGAGAAATTCGTTCCTCCTATTGATTGAGTGCTATGATATTTGAATCATCAGAACTTGAATCCAATGAAAGTGATGAGTTTTCACTAGAAGACATTTTTTGGAGGTGTGAGTACTTGGTGTTATCGTAAAAAAATTTCCACGAGCTATGTATAAACTAAATATATTTGCATGTGACACTAAACCCCAAGACTTGTGAGACACAGTTGTAGTAAAACATATGACATATCTAATTTTTGCAGGATAATGCATGCAATGACAAAACATTTGATTGACATTGTGATGCATTATGTAGCACCAAATTCATATCTCAAATGCATGTGATAAAGAACTGATGTTTGTGACATTTCAATTACTTTTGCAGAAAAATGCTACGACATTGTGACACTAATGAATTTATTTATTTATTTTATTTTACATAGCAGTAAGAGCACTCCCAATGGCGACGGCGATAATCCGGCGATTTTTCGTCGGATATCGCTGACTTATCGCCGGCCATTGGGAGGAGGTCGGCGATTTTTCGGCGAATTTCCTACCGATTTTACGCCAAACGGCGTTTTATCGCCGGGCTATCGCCGGATCATCGCCGGCCACTGTGGGGAGCTGTTCGGCGATAATCCGGCGATGATCAAATTTTTTTTTTTTTTTTTCCTTCAACGGTCATATTCTAAATTCCACCCCTATAAATATTTCATCCTCTTCCTCCATTCATCACCCACAAACTTCATTCACACAAATTTTCAATCTTTTTTCTCTCCATCTTTATTAAATGAGTTCTGATTCATCGTCTCGTGCTCAGTCCGACGAGGAAATATCACATTCTTCTTCCGAAGAAGAGGTACCTCCCGCTCCCACCGGATGGGATGTAGCGGGTTTCGCCAACAACCCAATCAACAACTATATCTCCCGCCGCATACAAAGCGAGATCGCTCGAATGCAGCAGCCACCCCCCCAACGGCCAATCCGCCGGCGGCGCCGATACATCCCTCGCAACCACACTGGTGCGCACGATCGGCTGTTCGCCGATTATTTCGCGGAGGAACCACGTTATCCGGCAGATCTATTTCGTCGCCGGTTCAGAATGCGCCGTTCCCTCTTCCTGCGCATTGTTAATGCGTAGTCCGCGCGTTACCCCGAGTTCCGGCTCCAGCGAGACGCAGCAGGGAAGCCCGGACTATCGCCCCTACAGAAATGCACTGTTGCCATCCGGCAGTTGGCATACGGAGGGTCCGCCGACATGTTCGATGAGTATCTGCAATGCGGCGAGACGACTGGCAACGAGTGCCTGAAGAATTTCTGTCAGGGCGTGCGAGAGATATTTGGGGAGCACTACCTTCGCTCGCCGGACGCAGCTGACTGCCAGTTCCTACTGGATTGGCACTGGAGGACCCACGGCTTTCCGGGGATGCTCGGCAGCATCGACTGTATGCACTGGCAGTGGAAGAACTGCCCAACCGTGTGGCGAGGCCAGTTCACTACCGGCTACAAAGGTACGCATCCCACCATCATTCTTGAAGCCGTTGCCGACCAACGGCTTTGGATTTGGCATGCTTATTTTGGTATAGCCGGGTCGAACAACGACCTAAATGTTCTCAATTCCTCGCCCCTTTTCAACGAGCGGATCAACGGGTTAGGCCCCTCCATCGAATTCACGGCCAATGGCAATGTGCATAACATGGGGTACTACCTGGCTGACGGCATCTATCCGCAATGGCCCGTGTTTCTGAAGACGATCAGATGCCCACTCGGAGATAGAAGAAGGTATTTTGCCCGAGCGCAAGAGTCTGCGCGCAAGGATGTGGAGAGGGCATTTGGGGTACTCCAATCGCGATTTGCACTGGTAAAGGGCCCGGCGCGCTTTTTCTACCAGGGGGATATTGCCGATATCATGTATGCGTGCATCATCATGCATAACATGATCATCGAAGATGAACACGAAGGCGTCCTCGACGTCACCAACGACCCAAGTGTTGCATCATCGAGTCACGGTGTCTCAACTGAGTCCGCCCGCCAGGGTGTACCGCACAACGAACATGAACGGTTCCAGGCGTTCATGGACATACACCAGAAGGAGGCCCATCAAGCACTACAACACGATATCATCGAAGAATTGTGGGCAAATAGAAACCGCGCCCACCGCCCTTGAATTTTTTTTTCTTTGAATTTTTTTTTTGATTTTTTTTATCCATTCGTGTACTTTTTTTTTTTTTTTTTTTTTCTTCGTTGTAATGTGTACCCGTGTTTAATACAACGAACTTTATTTGTTGATGTGTACTATTATTTGTTTTATCTTATAAATTAAATAAGCTAGCTTATTATATATAAAAATAAAACAATTAAATTAGTGATGATGTAAAAATGAAATGTTGAGTTAGGGAGAAATAAGGGAGAAATAAGGGAGAAACCATTACAGAGGTTGGCTAAAAGTTGGCTAAAAACTGGGGATAAATTTTGGTGCTGATGTGGCAGGAGTTAGGGAGAAATAAGGGAGACCATTAGGAGTGCTCTAAGTCATAGTATGGTACTATTTTCTATTTAAGGACATACTGAGTTTTGAATGTATCAAATCACCAAATCACAAAATTGGTGATTAAGCTAAATTAAAATTAAAATCAAATAATATAAATTTTTATTTTGAAACAAAAACTTTAAAAGGTTTAGACAAAACAAGGTTTTCTAGTACATTTTATTTCATTAGGATTTTGTTCAAATATTTGTTCCGTGATTAGATCCTTGTACCAATTTATTTTATTTCATGAGATCCCTTATAAATTTATATTTCATTAAGTCTTTATACTAATTTATTTTGATTTAAGAGGTTCTTGGTTGAATGTTTATTTAATAGACTTCACAATATAATTAATTTTTTTTTACCTTAGTTAAATTTATTTATATTTATTTTTTTCTCTTAGTTGTTTTAAAATTAATCCAGTTGTAATAATGACTAAGAATCATTGAAAATTGATAAATTTATATATTAATAACGTACTATAATATCAATAAATTTTCATTATGTTACTAATTATTGAGCCGATATTGAACTGAATTAATCTAAAATAAATATACAATTTATTTAATACAAAAAGGTTGATTAAAATTTTAATAAAAATTGAACTAAATTCAAATAAATATATAAAAATTCTTTAACCAAAGTATTTTTATTCCATCTGTTGTTGAAACACGCATAGATTTAGAACACGATAATTCATCGATTAAACAAGTCTCCCAAAAGTCAACGCAGCGTCACCACAAAATTCTTCAAATTTCAATTGTGCAAGAATAATTTTCAGATTCCCCAATCATGGCCGAGGGCAAGGAGGATTCAGAAGCCGATCACCATCACCAACCTCTACCTGTAAGCTTTCATGCTGCTACAAACAACTTTTTACTGATCTCAATTTATCCATTATTTATATCGAAGTATTGTTCTAATCAGGTTAGAGTATGTATTTTCCGATGCAGTTTATAGAGGTGCTGTGCAAGAGTTCCGGCAAAATTAGGCGTTTTGCCGCCGGAACCGACGCCGGTTTTGCGGTTAATTTGATAAACCGGAAGCTGCTTTCCGACGGCGGTGGTGGAGCGAATCGTTTGCTGGTAACACACATTGATGCAGTTAAAGAAGGGGAAGAAGAGCCTGTTAGCTTTGGCCCTACCTCTCTGCTTGTGAATTATGGCTCAGATTGGAAGTTGCAAACTGTGGTTGATTCTAATGGTGAATACCTTTTCTGATTTATTGTATGTAGTTTCAGAATTTGGGAACAGAATTTGCTCGTATTGATTTCTGATTCTGTGAATGATATTGTTTCTTTTGATAGGTTATAAAGGACAGGTCCACATTGGCAGGGAGAAAGTGCCCAAAGCTTATGCTCATGTATGAGGTTTTTTCGGTTGTCGAATTTTTGAATTTGTGATTGAGGGGTATGTATGTATAGTTGTGATAATGTTGGGATGAAATCAATAGGTTATGCTATAGTGTGTGGTTATGAATGCGGTGTTTCGTAGGTTATGCTATTCATGATATGTGGCTTTAGGAATTAGTCAAGTCCTGTTAAAATCAAGTTCGAGCTTTACATGCACTTTTTTGTGATTTCCTATGCATCTGCTTAAGGAGATAGCTGTCTAAAGTAAACGAAGGATGTAGTTGTGAACCTGTAATGATGGTGTTAACTTATAGGCAGAGGCGGAGCTGGAGGAGCTTACAAACCCCCACCATAAACCCTATATATTACTAGTATTACATAGTGCCTTTTGTAGCTAAAATTATTTGATTTCAACCTAGGTTATAGGTATCGTGGCAAGATAAAGAACTGGATAGATGCCTTTAGAGTTGTAATCCTTGTATGATGAGCATTTGTCATGAGACTAATAAACTGTGAATTGCATGGAGCAGAATTTCTGTATTTCATATGTTGTTTCTGAGAATGTTATCGTATTAGAGTTATATTGTCTCTTGACATCGATCGCCTCTGAGAACTCTAACGAGCCTAAACACGAGACACAAATTGGTAAAGGTTTTAGAGAACATTGTTGTGGCTCTTTTTTGTTTGAGGTGATGACTATATGACTACAAGCATTTCCAGAGACAAATTTAACATTGGTGTCATGCTTTTGCAGGGTGTAGATGGTTCACATCCAATGACAGAAAGTCGGTCGTCGCCCATCACTTTTGTGTACATCGGAAAGATATTGTTTGCATTTCTTCTGTTATTCGTGATCGGTGCAGTATTCACTCTGTTTCTGGAAAACCTGCCTCAGTTAATCTTGTACGTCAACTCATCAATCTGATTAGAAACTCAACTCAAATGTAAGTTCTTTTACATATATAATTATATATAGCTGTTTTCAGTTTCTCTGCCACTGCCAATATTTTGGATGCTATATGATTATATCCTGTATTTGTATTTATTTGGATTTTATACAGTCGGTATACTATCTATGATATTTATTCTTTTAGGGATGTTATGTATATTTAAAAGAAACAAAGCTTTTGTACTGCCAAAAGAAAGCGAATATGAACACAGCACCTACTCTTTGCCCCAGCTCTTGATACACTTGTTATGCCCTTGCTTCACGGTACAATTCTAACTCCAACATCAGCAATACTCTTAAGCTCTAACCAAACAACAGCTTCAGTTCTAGGCACATCATTGTCAGAAACATCCTTCATTTCCAATTCAAAAACATTTTTGCCAATTGTAGATTGCCCAGGCCACCATCACCTCCTTGGTGCAACTTAGATTTGCCGGCCAGACTCTCTTAGTTCATTATCTTCCTTACATACTATCCATATCCTCTCACACGTTGTAGCCGTGGGCTTCAGAGTAGAAATCTGATTCAATTTGGTTCCTGGATTATCTTTGGATGGTGAAAATTAGGAGATATGCATGAATTAAGCTGATAATCCATATACTCCCTCCGTCTCATTAAAATAGACTCAATTTTCTTTTTCGTCCGTCTTATAGAGAAATAGTGCATATCCATTTATGGAAATCTTTTCTCTTATCTTTTACTTTATCATTTATAGCTCTACCATTCACCACACTATTTCAACTACTTTTTCTCCTTCTATCTCCAAATACACGCATTAAGCTCATGTTATCCCCAAATGGCCTATTTATATGGGACAGATGGAGTATTATTTAACATTATTTTTATAATTTATATCCATGGTTGTTAGGATTTGAAAGTAGTTAATGCACTGGATTCCCTATTATATACTCCATCCGTCCCATTAAATATGAAAATTTGCGTTTCGGCACGAGATCTTATGTTATGTTATTTTTTTGTGTTAATGAAGAGAGACTAAAGTGAAGGGAAAATGTTGAGATGATGTTGTTTCCGTGTTAGGAAATGTTTCATTTTTAATGTGACAGCCCAAAAAGGAAACGTTTTATTTTTAATAGGACAGAGGGAGTACCAATAGTATTTCTTTGTATTACCGCATATTATAAATGTATGTAGCTAGTATTTGATTGTAATCCATCAGGAAGAATGAAATACTCCCTCTGTCTCACATTAGGAGTCACTTTGACTTTTCTGCACTCGTTTTATAAAAATGAATAAATAGTTAAAGTGGAGAAATGGTATAGTAAGAGAGAATAATGTAGAGAAAGCCGTTTTATAAAAATGATAATAAATAGTTAAGTGAAGAAATGGTAAAGTAAGAGAGAGAATAACGCAGAGAAGACATTATTCTCTCTCTTACTTTACCATTTCTCCGCTTTAACTATATATTACTCCCTCCGCCCAACAAAAGATGTCATACTTGTGGGACGGCATGAGATTTTAGGAAGTTTTGTTTTGTGTATTAGGTGGAAAGAGAAAATATAATATTTATATTATTGTGAGAGAAAACTTTTTCTAAAAATAGAAATATGACATCTTTAGTGAGACAAACTAAAAAGGAAAGTGAGACATCTTTTATGGGACAGAGGGAGTACTATCATATTTATAAAACGAGTGCAGAAAAGTCAAAGTGACTCTTTATGTGGGACGGAGGGATTATTATTTTCCTAAACTCTATCTCTCTCTATCTATCAGTTTCTCTATCACACCTTGAGTTCTCTTCCCTAAACTCTCTCTCAATCGGTTCTCTCTCTCACTCTCTCATATTTCACAGTTTCTCATGATTTATCCATCTCTCTTTGTTATGTTTCATACTCTCTCCGTTCAACAAGAGTATGCACTCTTTTCTTTTTAGTCTATCCCATAAAAGTATGCACTTTTAATTTGGGAAAGTCTCTTCTCTGTAATGAGGTGGAACTTATTCTTCACTAATAATATTTTAATTACTTTTTCTTTCTATATCACTCTTTCTTTACCAATTTTGCATTAAAACCCGTGCCCAACCAAGATTGCATGCTCTTGTGGGACGTAGGGAGTAGTATCCTATTTGTATCACTAATGCTCTCATCTTGAACTCATGAATACCCATTGCCCCCTTTATTCTCCGGTGTTGATGTCATAAGATGGACTTCAGATGTGCAATGATATTTCTCCCTACGCTTATCGGTTACTCCTCATTACTCGTGAGTAAGCTAGACCATCCGACATTTGAATGGTTTCACGACTATCAAAGTACTTATCTAGATTGTTCATGGCAAGACTTTATGGCTGCGATCTTGAGAAGTTTGTGATAACGTCGAAGTATGTGGTTGTTTTCATCTCCACGACCACATCTCTTCTCAACGCCTCATCACTCACGAGGACGCTTTCTTTACATTCTCAATAGATCCCGAGTCATTTAACAGAAATCGAATTTCGATCAGCACTACACTGACTAGCAAGGCCAAGGTACTGAAGTCGAGCATGATTCTTGGATAACAAAACTTACTTTGAGACTTTTGAGTTATTGTTTTTGAATCTGAAACTGACTAGGTTGAGTAAATAGATTGGGTATAGATTATTTCTGTAATTCATGAAAAGCAAATGAAAATATGGTCAACAACCTTTACAACAATATCGCTTTGAAAGATGATACTAAATCGGTCAATCAAAACAACCAACCAAAATAAAAGGTACAGCAAGATATAGACATCAAATCCCCCCTGAAATAGTAAAAGTTATTTATAATGGTATTTGGGGACTACAATATGGAGTAATAAATTTCCAATGCAAAACATGAAGATCTAACCAAGTCGGGAGGTTAACACATACCATTGAGTTAAATTAAATAGCATATAAAAAAGAGCAACTATAACTCAGATAAATCATGTTTATTCTAGCGAAACATAGCCACTAAATGCACCCTAAATGTAATCAATTAAATTGTCCTTCATAATTCTTAAAGCTGTACATTGAACTATTGAAAAACAAGAAATGACATCTTTGCTCCTTTGGATTCTTACCTTGCATTTTTTACATATTATTATGATAAATCTATTCTATTTTTATAATAGCAAATTACAATATTGTGGCTTTAGATTTTCTTTTTGCCTTATTCTAAAATGAGGACTAAGCACTTTTATTAAACCACTTAAACTATTAATCGAGATCTGTCAAACAAAAATTTCATTTAATGCTACCTATTATCTAATTATGATTTTGTACCACAATATCTATATATTTATATGAACAATCAAATAAAAATGTAGTAGTACTTAGAATAAGATTTTAGATTTCGGACACAAACTATTTTGTGCTCAAAATCAAGTTTATCACCTATATTGTGCTAAAACTACAAAGCACCAAAAATTTAATTTGATAGCAATACCATTTACTAGTATTACTATAATTTGTTGGCAAAAAAAATTAGTCTCCCATTCCATTGAAATTGGGGTTCTATTTTTAGGTAGCCTTCCCATGATCATCATTTTCCCAAAAAACACGCATGCTTCTTCCCTCCCATCAGGAAATACTTCATCTTTCCAGATCATTTCATTTTCCCCTCTCCATTTTCTCATTACCAATTTTGGCAATTTTATGTTAATGTATGAGTTTAGCTAGTGCTGGATCGCGTCGCTTATGTTTGATTCATATTCAAGTTGGCTATAAGGTGATTACCATAACTGCATTCCTTTCTTTAAGTTTTGTCGTTACATTTGCCTTTGTACATTTTAGGAGAACATATTTGGTGTCAAATGCTAAGCATGCTTTAACTGCAGAAACAAGAAAGGCAAATGCATGGAGAATTTGGGACTTTTTATTATATATAAAAAAATCATGTGTCTATCTAAGAATTTGGTATATGAAGAGAAAAGTTGAGTTTTTTGTTGAGGAATGTCGATGTAAATCAATTCCAGTACCAATTATTATTATTAAGTATTATTTTTTTGAGAAAGTTGTTATTACTCTTAACTCTAAGGGGTGTGTTTTCTACTAATTATGTCTTTTTTCTTTTTTCAAATTGAGCCAGTAACTCTAACTCTAACCTGCAGACCTAGAAGGATAAATAAAGCCTTTCTCCAAGAAACAAAAGATGGAGGTTGTGACATGATTAAGAAAGTCATAAGCTTAATAGTATTTCTCTTTGTACTGTATTAGTCTTTTACTTTTTGTGTTTCTGGTCTGTTATTTATGGCATCAGTTGTTAGGTGATTTGGTTTCTTCCTTTAGTGCTTAGAGGTAGACAGTTTCACAGTCGATGCAGACTTGTGTTTCCATCGTAGTTACATGAAATGGATTGCATTAACCGGTATGACACTAACCACTGGTGAATCTTGTGTCGATTATTTTCTCAGGAGGACTTCCACAACTAACAGTTTTAGAGGAGGTCACCATGTCAATTTCACTCAAGGATTTGGATCCTGCTCTACACGGGGCAGGACAGAAAGCGTATCCTCATTCTACAAAATAAAAATTTCTTGAACATCGCCATGAAATTGTGATCGAATATTTGCTCATTTCTGTCTGCTAAATGAGTGCATATTATTTAAGGGATTATATTCTTTTTAGCATGTCTATACTGTTTCTATTCTCCTTGACTTCTTATAGCGGGATTGAGATTTGGCGAATCGAAAATTTTAAACCTGTTGCAGTCCCACAACCTTCACATGGAAAATTCTTCACTGGTGATTCCTATGTGATTCTAAAGGTAATTTTTCATTTCTATGTGATCATCACGATGGAGAAATTTGTTTGTTCCTAACTCTGTCTCCTTTCTGTAGACCACTGCCTCGAAGCGTGGGGCCCTTCGTCACGATGTTCACTATTGGCTAGGTAAAGATACTAGCCAGGTAACTATTTTAGTTTTATCATTTATCCATAAATCCACCTTGTCTGGTACAAATCATTCCCTGATTCCTGTCTGTTCAAATATTGTCCTATTTAGGATGAAGCTGGTACGGCAGCCATCAAGACGGTTGAGCTAGATGCATCACTTGGTGGGCGTGCTGTTCAATACCGTGAAGTACAAGGCCAAGAGTCGGAGAAGTTCCTTTCCTATTTTAAGCCATGTATAATACCCCAACAAGGTGGATTCTCCTCAGGTTTTAAGCATGTTGAGGATGAAGAGCACCCGGACCGCTTGTATGTATGTAAAGGGAAACATGTTGTCAATGTGAATGAGGCAAGTACAACTCTCTGGATGATTCATCATTCAAGTATAAATTCCTTCATCTGACATCACCTCTTATCCTAGAACAGGTGCCTTTTGCCCGGTCGTCTCTAAATCATGATGACATCTTCGTTTTAGATACAAAGTCTAAAATATTTCAGTTTAACGGCTCCAACTCTTTAATTCAAGAGAGGGCTAAAGCACTGGAAGTTGTTCAGTACATTAAAGATACTTATCATGATGGGAAATGTGAAATAGCAGCTGTTGGTAACTATGCTACTACTTGCGTTCTCTTTCTCTAGCATTGTTTGCCCGAGTTTTCCAACACATGCCTTGTATTTTTCGCTGCAGAAGATGGAAAATTAATGGCTGATGCTGCAGCCGGAGAATTTTGGAGTATCTTTGGTGGCTTTGCTCCACTTCCGAGGAAAGTATATTCCGTACCCAAGAGCCCTCGTATTGTGGAACCTAAGCTTTCGTGGTATGTATTTTTTCCTTAACTTTCCTCCAAATAATGCACAACAACTTGATCTGCGATTATTTGAATATGTAAGCTGATATAGTCTCTAATGTTTAAGCATTGAGAAGGGCGAGGCAGTACCTGTCCAGGCTAATTCTTTGGCAAGGGAGTTGTTGAACTCAAATAAATGTTACATTCTCGATTGCGGGATGGAAGTCTTTGTTTGGGTGGGAAAAAATACTTCACTTAAGGAACGGAAAACACTGAGCAGCACGGTTCATGTAAATCTCACTACCTAAGGCTTCCTCTTCTTGATTTTAAACTTGTCACTGTAGTGCCTCAATGCTGTGTTTCATGTTATAGGAAATAGTGCAAAAACTGAACCGGACTGACTTTCATATAATCCGCTTGATGGAGGGCTTCGAGACAGTGATGTTCAAGGGAAAGTTTGATTCGTGGTCTGAGGTAACTGCCCCCAAGAAGCAGGATACTAAAGGAAAGGTAGCAGGTCCGTGATCCCATCCACCAGATTACAGCATTCTTCAGTACATGTAACTACGTATTTTAGCTTTTCCTAATCAAGATTTTGATGGTTTTTAGCACTTCTAAAGCGGCAAGGAGTTAATGTGAGGGGTCTTGTGAAAGCAGAAGCTCCTCAAGAAGAAGAAGAACATCAAACTCATATAGATTGCACAGGCGATCTACAGGTTTGGCGCGTTAATGGTAACCAGAAGGCAATTCTTGAAGGTCCTTCCCAGTCAAAGTTTTACAGTGGGGATTGCTACATCTTCCAATACTCTTATCGTGGCGAAGATAGAGAGGAATATCTTGTAGGAACATGGTCTGGAAAGCAAAGTGTTGAGGTGATCTTCAATTTACTAAAGCAATCTTAGTATATATGTTAATTGGATAATTGACCATGATATTCATTCTCTATAGGAAGACAGGGTAGAAGCAACTGCACAGGCTAGCAAGATGGTTGAGAATATGAAATACTTCCCTGCTCAGGCATATTAATTACCTTGACAACTTCATTCCGATAACACCTAACGCTAACTTCAGCCTCGTTACTTACAAATGCATTTGTTTGGTTCTTTTCTAGGCTCGTATTTATGAAGGATTCGAGCCAGCTCAGTTCTTCGCCATTTTCCAGAGTTTCATCGTGTTTAAGGTTCGCATTAAAACAGATATAAAAAGCACTTTCGAATTCCTTTCAATGGCTCTTGTTGTAAAAGCCTGCACATCGCCAGGGCGGTCTTAGCGTGGGATATAAGAACAACCTTGCCAAGAAAGGACTTGCAGACGACACGTACGAAGAGGATGGGCTTGCATTGTTCCGGATTCAGGGGACAGGACCCGAAAATATGCAAGCAATACAAGTAGACCCTGTAAGTCTTGTTTTCCAATTCTGTGATGTTTCCTATAAAACTATGCCTTCACTTGTATTATACGATTGATTCAGGTGAGCTCGTCTTTGAACTCCTCGTACTGTTACATACTACACAGTGGTACATCTGCTTTCACCTGGCTGGGAAGCTCCACAACGACGGAAGAGCAGGAGCTTGCGGAGAGGTGGCTCGATATTTTGAAGGTCTGATACCAAAGTATTCCTTAATAACAGTAGTCCATATTAATTCATACAATTTGTATTTGCAGCCAGATGTGCAGTCTAGATTTCAAAAGGAGGGTGCAGAATCCGAGGTGTTTTGGGGTTTGATCGGAGGCAGAAAATCCGAGTACCCGAAGCAGAAAATCAAAAGAGTGGCTGAAGGAGACCCTCATCTGTTCTCATGCACTATATCTAAGGGCATGTCATCATTTTTTTTCCTTATAATTTGATCATTTCTGCTCATTCTTTTTGTATGAACTAACTGGTTTCTTTCATAATTCTACCTTTTCAGGAGATCTGCAGGTATATGTTTACATGGAGACATTCTCTGAATTCATTCCACCTTACTTCTTATTGTTTTCTGAAAATTTTGAGATGTTATTTCCTTTTGCAGGTGGCTGAGGTATACAACTTCGACCAGGATGATCTAATGACCGAAGACATATTCATCGTTGATTGCCACTCCGACATTTATGTCTGGATCGGGCAAATGGTCGAAAGCAAAAACAAGATGGATGCCTTAAATATAGCAGATGTATGCTGTTAGCCTTGTTATGCATTCTTGGGGACTAGTAACATGTGAAAAGCATTTTGTAATGTCTCGTTTTCTTGTGCAGAAATTTCTGGAGTGCGACGTTCTTGGCGAAAAAATATCCAAGCATGCCCCAATATACATCGTTACAGAAGGGAACGAGCCTGCATTTTTCACGCGTTTCTTCACTTGGGACCCCAGGAAATTCGCAGTGAGTGTGCCCTCTGTGAAATCTCACCGGCCTTTTGGATTCACGCGTGAACGCTCATTTACCCTCGTGTTTGCAGATGCATGGTAACTCTTTCCAACGAAAAATGGCTATTGTCAAACACGGCGGTACACCAAGACTTGAAGTAAGTCTTGGTTATAGTATCATTCTTCTTGTTTTATCACATTACATAATTTGCAAGTCTTGTTATATACTCTTTATATGTAAATGGCAGAAGCCGAGAAGGAGAATACCTCTAGCGCTTGCTGGGAGATCGGGTGCACCAGAAAAAACGCAGCAGCGTTCAAGAAGTCTGTCTGTGGCCCCTGAGAGAAACCGTTTACGAGGAAGGTCTCCAGCATTCAACGCGCTAGCATCAGCCTTTGAGAGTCCTAATGCAAGGAACCTGTCAACTCCTCCTATGGTGAACAACCTGTACCCGAATTCGTTGGAGATTCCAGATGCAACTAAAGAGAGATCAGCAGCCATAGCAGCCCTGACCAAAGGCTTTGAGCAACCAGGACCGGCTCGCCAGCTTATCTTCCCGCGCTCTATTAGAGGTTTGTTTTTCTGTTTTTTTTGTTATACCTACTCGTGCATCTACAACTGTTCGATAACGATTCATGCTTGTCTTGGAGCAGGGCGTGACGTCCCAAAGCCTAGAGGGGAGGAGCCGAAGCCAGAGACGATACAGGAAGATGGGCAGGAAGACGAGGCTGATGACGATGAAGGACTCACAACGCATCCGTATGAACGCCTTAGAACAAACTCCACGGATCCGGCTCCAGACATTGATGTCACTAAGCGAGAGGTATTATGTGTTTAAGTGAATTTAGATTAAAATGGTAATTTTATTTATGAATGGTATTGGTGTGCAGACATATTTGTCATCAGAAGATTTCAAGGCGAAATTCGGGATGAACAAGAGTGCTTTCTACAGGTTCCCAAAATGGAAGCAGAATAAGATAAAGACAGCTCTAGAATTGTTTTGAACAGATTTGAGAGTGTGCATGCTAAAACAGCTTAGGAATCTCTTTTGTTTTAGATTCTAAGATAGATTTCTTGATATATATATTTTGTCATTTTTGGCCTTAGCAGCAAGTCAATTGTTTTGGTTTAGCAGAGAGGGATAGGAACTTGCAAATATACAGTTTTTAGGGAGTCAAGTTTGTACAGTACAATATATAAAATTAAACTCAACTCTAAATTAATTCTATAGTAAAGGATCATATTTCTTGTATGCTCTCTTTCTTAGCTAAAAACATCAATGGAATAGTAAAAGCTTAAATAAATTGAACACATCTCAATTCTCAAAGTCTTTATATATTAATCCCTTGTATCTATAGTGGTACAATATACATTAGATTAATTTCTACCAGATAAAAGACATAAAATAATGTATAACAATTATTGTATTACTAAATTCAAATCCATAAAAAGGAATTACTTTTCAAATAATAAATTAAAATAATCTAGTAAACAAGTTAATGGATTTGATAGTCAATCTAGTATTCTTGCATTTGTTGGGAATGAGTTTTTTACCGATAAAGAAAATGTTGGAAAGACTTTACAATGTGAATTAATAACATTTCAGAAATTTATGGTGATAAAATTTTTAGAAATTTATATTTTATATTGATATTCTTTTGAAGTTAAAAAATCTAAAAAAGTGTAAATCTCATTATCTAGTGGCTTGAAAAAAAATTATTATTTTAATCTAAAAGCAAGCTTATTTGTAGCCTGATTTATAGTTTGGGAAAAAGAAAACGTATACTCCCTCTGTCCCATACATCCGCACTTTTTTATTTTAAGTTATTAATTTGAGATTATTTTTAGTGTAGTTAAATTAATAGTAGTATTTTATGTGTAATGAAAAACTATTTAATAGTAATATAACAGTATTTAATTAACTTTAGTATATTAATTAAAATATTTTAATTTACTTAAAATATAAATAGTGTAAGTAGTTTGGGACGAGCCGCAATATTAAAGTGAGAGTAATATGAAATATGGGGAGTGATGAATTGCTAACTTACTCTTAGTTGGAAACTACAACTGATTTAAAACTATAGGATTTTAGAAATCTAGTAGTCTAAAATTTGTCATGTGTAATTTTTATTTTTATTAATTAAATAAAAAAAGATAAAAAAACATTACTAAATTAGGGTTTTGGATGAAAATGTGAATTTATATACTATTTTCACATTTGTTGCTGTACGAAAAAATTGAAAATTTTTGATTTTTTTTTAAAATTTTGATATCGGAATATATGCAAGTGAGATCACGTTAGCATCATTATAAAATTATCTTTAATTTGATATATGTTGTGCGAAAAAATAATTTAAATCGAGAAAGTTATACGCGTTTTAAAGTTATATGATATTTTTCAAAAGTTAGTTACAACTAATTTGACGTTTTTTTTTTATCGTATTGATATTTCGAGGGTTATGATCTAGACCCTTGATTTAAATATCTAAAGGTTATTATTTAATTATAGTTAGCAATTAAGTATTGAGTTAGCAATATAACACCCTTCATGAGATAGAGGAAGAATGAGTACATAAGTCTGCACCTCCAAACAGGGACGGATCTAATGTTTTACCACAAGGGGCAAATGCCCCACCTCAAAAAAAAAAATTTATATGCTATTTTATCATTAATTTGTAGTTTTTTTTTGAAATATCCTTTTATATGCCCCTTCTTAAATTCTTAAAATATATTTATATAAATTTTTGCCCCCCCTATATAGAATTTCTGGATCCGTCCCTGCCTCCAAAATGAATCCAAGGCCAAACATTGCGGTCGGTGGGGTTATTTTACATATTTTCAAAACCTGTTAGGATTCGGAACTCTTTATCAACATTTGATTGATAATGTGAATGGAGTAATAAATACTCAATCCTTTTCCCTTTAGCAATTTCGTTAATTTTTTGCTAATAAATACATTTTCTCTCTTATTTTACTATTTCTCTATAATTATTTATTAATATTATTTTTATAAAATGAGTATAAAAAAATTAATGGGATTGCTAAAGTTGATCGTAGGGAATAACAATCTATTCTAATTCTACTCATTTAAGAAGAGTTCATTAGAGAAAAACTTAATAGAAAAAAAAAGCATCTAAGAATATTCTGATAGATACATATATAGATATTTTAAGGAAAAATCTGTATAAAATACTCCCTCCGTCCACGATTAAGAGTCTCATTTCTAAATGGCGCGGGTTTTAAGAAATGTTAAGAAAAGTGGATGGAAGAAAGTTAGTGGAATAGGAGTTCCACTTGTATATATTAGTTTTAAATGATATGTGAGTGAATGAGTTAGTGGAATGTGAGGTCTCTTTACTATTTATGATAATTATGAACCGGGACTCTTATTCGTGGACGGACCAAAATGGAAAAACAGGACTCTTATTCGTGGAGGGAGGGAGTATAATATACTCCCTCCGTCCCACATTTGGAGTCATATTTAGTTATGGCACGGGTTTTAAGGAATTAGTTGAGTGTGTAATTAATGAAGTAAGATGATGGAGTGTATAATAAATTAAGTGAGTTGGTTGAAGGTGAGTCTCTTTTTGGCTTTTTGGTTTTTAATTTTTGTTTTGGTTTATTTTAATGTAGATAATGACATTTTGATAGAATTTTGATGAACAATGGGGTAAAATTGTATGACCAAATATGGAAAATTCTAAATATTACTCAAACTGGGACAGACTTTTATGGCAAAATGTGACTCCAAAACCGGGACGGAGGGAGTAATACGTAATTATCAATGTCAAGACATCCTAGATACAAATATATGCTTTCTTTCTTTACTCAATTTATGGGACTGAAAACTTCCTTCTCAGCATTTAGTGATCAAATAATCAAATACAAACTCTAAATATTATACAAATTCTAAATTGTGTTAGCTACAGGTTGCATGTAGCGCAGTGTCATCAACTCATCATTGCGGAGGATTTGATAAGAATGCTCTTTTAGGACCTCGTTTGTGATTATATTTTTTGTTAGGCTTCTTTGACGCTATTTTTTTTTGTTAGGGGTCACTGGTACAAGAAGTAAAAAAGTTAGGGATATTTGGTGCAGTTCACTCTAAGGACCCGTTCGCTGACCATTAGTTGGACATAAATAGGGTCAAATCCGAGTATTTATGGTGGTTCGGTTTTCATTAAGTAATAATGTTTGGCCCTCTACTAACCCCCCGGCCCGCACTGTTGATGCAGCTTTTAAGCAAAAATAAATCGCGGAGGGAGGTCATATTTGCAATCTGGTCCGCCGCAGTTGACAAGATTTGAACACGAAATCACCACCGTGCCCCTGAAATATTTGAATTCCTCCTTTGGGCGAGTCCAATTTTCTCTCTCTCCTTTTTGTCATTCCACAGTACAATGTTCTCTCCTCTCTACTTGTTGCTTCTTTCTCGGCAACGCATCAATCACCCGAAGAAGGGACCATTCACCACACCGGTAATCGTCTGTGGTCAGTACCGTTTCATTTCTCTCTCCAACCGACCCTCTCAATTATGTATAACCAAACACCAACAATTAAATAACAGTTGGTGGGGCCACCCACATTTAATTCCAGCCGGTTTTATTTCACGCAATTTGAAATGCGGCTTAGCGAATGAGCCCTAAAAGTAAAACTGTGAAAAGTGCAAATTAATGTTCTGATGTGAGAGAGGTTATGCATTATAAAAGTTGTGTCATAAGAGCACTCACTACGCTAATAGCTCGTCCCAAAGCCTATCTACATTTTCTTACAACCACATTGGCATTTTATCATCGAGCTCATCTTCATGCAATGCTACAACCCATCCCCATTTTCACATAAAAGCATTAACATTAAGTTTATATATCATTTTTAATTTTTGGTGTCAAATAAAATAAAATAATATTAAAAAAAATAAATTGAAGTAAAAAATATAGAAAAACAAAATACACTTAATTTTTAAAAATAAAGACATGATAAAATTCGGTTGACTTCCATCGGGATTTATTGTTTAAAGCTAGAGAGAAAGTAAGAAATTGTAGATGTGAGAATGGAGAAGTGTAAGGTAAAAATAATGGGTGAACGCGGTATATATAGAAAATAATAGTATTAAATTTAAAAAAAAAAAAGAAAACTGATCGGCACGAGATCGACAATCGGACGCCAATTGAATATAGCCGCGGACGTGAGTTGGGCACTCGGGGAAGGGCATAGCTGATCAGACTGCCGATCGCACGGGCGGCCGATCGATGCCCGCACTATAATTGCTCTAAAAAATGATAAGAGGGGAATGATAACATGACGGGACAACATGAAATCAGTGATGACATAGTAACGAAGGAGTGTTATAGTCCAAATTACATTCGGCCGGTATGCTAATAAGATTATACCTATGACATGTTTGGTAGGGTGATAACTCATCTAGTGATGGAATTTTATGAATAAAAATTTCTAGATGAATTATCACCCCTAACAAATATACGGCGGCAGTAATAGACTTTTGTATTACACTCCATTAATAAAAACGTTTATTGATTATTCCAACAAATTATGAAAGGGACCATCTGAATGCCATTAAGAAAAAGTTGAAAATTGTCAACACACTCGCCATCTCCTTGTTAAACTTCCGATTGGATTCCGATTCCCTTCGGATTATTCCTATTCCTACCCTACTTTGCCTTAATTCACCCATCGCCGATGAATTGTGAATCCATCGCCCTCAATTTGTCGACGTGATTTTGCTCTCTATCGTTTTACTGGTGAGTGTTACCTACCTTTGTTTGTTTTTGGATTTTTTATTTTCTGAGTAAGTTTTCATGCTTCCGATTTCACATTTTTCCGATGAAGTTGGTTGTGCGTGACAAGAGAAGAGGAATGCAGAGCCAGGTAGTTTGCAGCGGGTGCAGGAGTCTTCTCATGTACCCGAGTGGTGCCACCAATGTGTGTTGCGCCTTATGCAATTCCGTCACCACCATCCCTCCTCAAGGTTATTTCTGGATTTCTAATTTAGTATCCAATTCTGTTGTTGGTGCCTGTGTGTGTGTTTGGGTTGAGGAAATGGCTAAGATAACTGAACAACCTAATCATGAACTAATTTGTAAATTATAATTGACCCTAGATTTTCATTATATACGATAATGCTTCATTTTAAATTGTAATTGACCCTAGATTTTCATTATATACGATAATGCTTCTCTTTGTTTGTTACTAATTGTGGTATTGAATCTCATTTTTGTCCAAGTATATAAATGGAAAATGAATTTAGCTATTGAGGATGTTACAGCTAGAATGTCTAGTAAACCCCAGTGTTGCCTTGATATTGGATCGTTAGTGGAGTACATATTACGGAGAATATGGTTTGTCTTAGATTGTATAAACCATACATTCAGCAAGAGAGGGTATGCAATGCCATATATGTGGCATACAGCTGCAACGAATAGCCTTTAGTTCAAAATTATCTAGTTACCAAGATTTTATCATCTTGTGATACATGGAGTATGTGCTTCTTTTATCTTGCCTTGAAACCTGGCCAGGTCTTCTTTTGCCTTCCAATTTTTATTTATCTCGTCTCTAGTTAGCTCTGAAATAACAAAAGTTATGTAGAATATTTCAACTTTTTTGTTCATTTGGTTTAAAATTGACGTCGTCTTATTGGAGCTCCTCTTTCCTTATTATTGGAAAGAACCTTATTTGAGTATTTAACCATTAGTTATGCAGTGTTGGATGTGGTCTCCACTATTTCAAGTGTAAAAGATAGATGCAAATAAAAATGACAACATCTAAACAATTATATTGCAATAATGATGTTTTCTTTACCACAAGTGTAAAGTTAGATGCAAAAAAAATGAGAACATCTATACAATTATTGGAATGATGATGTTTTCTTTACCACTTTGGTTGACGTTACTCGAAGGCATGGCAATGATCAAGATGGAATTGCTGTTGCCTTTGCTGGTTCTTATGTAACAAAAATACTCATCATGCATTTTTGAATCTTCAACAAAATATCTGATCTGGCTGCTACTCTTTTTTTGTCGGATTGGCTTTTGTTGATTTGAAGTGTCTTATTGGCCTGTTCCTTTTCAAATGAACTTAAGTTACACTTTCAGTTTGATTTTGTTTAGGACTTCATAAAAGACTGAGTTTCATATTGGTGCTTCTATATGAGACTTCAGTCCCTTGCTACGAACATTTTATTTTTCTAAACCATATGTTTGATGCCAGATCATTATAAGAGCAGTCTATGATCCAATTTCTAGTTTGTGTATCCATATTCGTTTTAGGAAACACAATGATTTCGTTTTAGGAAACACAATGATTCTTAGTCAATTTCAGTATGTGGTTACTATAATACTATTCTGGTGATTCGATGATGGTTTCATGATCCCTGTTGTAGCAAAAAACTATGATGCTTGGTCGTGATGAACTTTACAATGTTGTATATTCAAATTTGGATATTGTTTGGGATATTGCTACTCATCTACCTCATACTCAGGAATTGAAATGGCCCAACTGATATGTGGAGGCTGCCGTACGTTATTGATGTATACTCGGGGTGCTACCAGTGTGAGATGTTCTTGCTGCCACACAGTAAACCTAGCACCAGGTAAAACAAATATGTTAAAATGATAGTTGTCAGGTTTGTAGGTCAGTATCTTTGAGGTACTTGCTATGAGAAAGTTATTGTTTTTGAATGCATTCAGATTTTTTATATACTTGCTGATCCAGAGGTTATAGATTATTTAGTACAGTAAATAACTAAATATGATATTTTTCTTCTCTCTTTCAACCCAGTTACCCATTATCAGGAAACCACAAACACCCCCAACAACAAAAAAAAGCGTATGATGTATCTCGGTAGCATATCTTTTCTATGTCTTTTCATTTACTTATATCCTAGTTAGAGTATATGTATGGCCTTGGAATTGTATCCTTGGGTATTCATCAGGAGTGTGTGTTTTTAGCGTGTATATACTGCTAAAATTACATTGCTTTCAAAGTTTCAAACAAACCTGGGGTCCCATAAGCAGGAAAGAATATAATGGAGAACATTGTCAGAATGCATTATTTAACATTTCAGTAACAGCAGTACATGATAATGTTACAATTGTAACATTACAAGTCTAATTTCACATCTTCTTGATCCTTGAATATGCATTTTCATATATATATTTGTTTGGGTTTTAACTGTCTTTTGGTTAGCACCTAATATGGCTCACATCAACTGTGGAAACTGTCATACAACACTCATGTATCCTTATGGTGCTCCATCTATCAAATGTGCTGTTTGTCAATATATCACGAATGTCAATGTAAGTATACTGGGAGGGTTATAACTTATATATTTATCGAAAGTCACCTCTTCTATTATTATCCTTGTTCTAGTTAACACAGAACCACCCAATGCAGCTATTCATTCTTTAAGCATTCATTGGGGGTCTTATCGATAGACCACTTAGTGTCAGTCCTTTGTTGTGCTATTATCTCATTGATTCATGCTGGCAGATGGGAAATGCTAGGGTCCCACTTCCCATGCATAGGCCAGTTGGACCTGCCTCTCCAGCACCGATGCCTTCTGGTTCAGCGGTTAGTCCTGATTTTTGATCATGTCTTCCTAGAACCTGAGTGGTTAGGCATGCTTAACTAGTGAAAATTAACTACGATAGTATTTTTTTAACGTTGATTTCCTTTCCGTATTATCTTAGTTTTTCTAATTATGGTTCAACACAGCCATTACCCAATCCCCAGAGCCAAACTGTTGTTGTGGAAAATCCTATGTCCGTTGACAAGAGCGGGAAACTGGTACATCCATCGTTTGGCTTTTGTTTTTATTGTGTTTAACTCTTGGATCCAAAACCACTATTCTGAGAATAAAGTAAAATGTGCAGGTAAGCAATGTTGTTGTTGGCGTAACAACGGACAAAAAGTGAGGCTGCAATAAACCTTGGCTGGACCACAGAACTGTCTCACTAACCAGAGAGTGCTTTCACATTGTTGGCATTTTGGGTAATGTTGAGGAGTGTGCATATTTGGCGGGATTGTATGTTAATGGCGTTGCTGCTTCGCTGTTGGGCGCCTCTGTACTATTAATATAACATATGTGCAGATATAGTGTGTATGTAGACAGCAATCTGTTTCATCTTTTGTGTGGATATACCGTGGAAGTCCATGGGGGAGATCAAAAGGATTAATTTTTCATTATCATATTTGAGTATATATTAAGTATGGTCCAAAGATAAACAACATTTTTTCTTGTTTTGATCTTTCTCTTTCCTCTAAGTCACAGCGTGTGTCGTTGTTTTTTCATGCTAATGATTTGAACAGATGGTTGTCAGATGATATAGCCAAGGCACCAAATGCAACAGGCTGCTTGAGAGCGACTTTTCTCATCTAATCTCTCTTCCATGGGATTTGATGTCTCCAACACTGTATTTTACTCTAATTGTAAAGAATGATTTGTTTACTAATTTTTCATGTGCGTGTGTGCATCGAAGTTCCAAGTTGCAATAAAATTGTCGCTGAGTGTGTTGACAGATGTATTAAAAAACAAGATTTTGAGCCCAAGGTATATGATGATACCAGTGCATTGTGGTCTGTTTGATTACATACCAGAATTTAGTGTGTAGAATATTGATATTTATAGTACTGGTAGAAAAGAGTGACAGGGTACCTAACTAATAATGTGAAATGGATAATGTTTGTGTGCATGGAAATGCAATACATGGGAGATATGAATGTGTATGAAAAACAGAGTATTAAATGGGTAAAGAAGGAAGAGGAGATTGTACAGCTGGGTGTTGGGACTGTGAAATCCAGGCCAACCACCTCTTTACAACCTTCTCTCTCTCCTCCTTCCCCTTCCCTCCATTATTGCCCCTGTACCTACTCATCCCTGTTATTTCCGACACGCTTCTCCCATTTATTACGGCGCTGCCACTCTCCTTTTCCAGCAGCATCTCCGATTTCAGGTACAGCGACTCTGCAGCTTGCACGTCGCTCCACCGCCGCAGCCTCTCTGCCTCCTCCTCCCCCTCCCCGCTGCCGGATATTATGATCCGGTGCTCTAGCCGATGCCGGTCTCCCTGCACCGGCAGCTGCCCGTCTTTCCTGCCCTTCCCGCCGGAATTACCAGTTTTTTTCCGGCGGGAATTCCAGCTGTCGAGGGAGCCCCGCCCCCGGAGGAGATCATTGTCGGCGGCGGCGCCCCTCTCTCCCGCGGAGGAATGCCGCCCCGAGACCCTGGGGGGCGGGGTGGGGGCGCTGGTGCGCGGCGTGGGCAGAGGGGTGTGCAGCAGGACGTCCTCCGGGTCGACGCGGTAGCGACATAGAGGGCACGTGGAGTGGGCGTCGAGCCAGGTGTCGACGCACTCGACGTGGAAGGCGTGCTTGCACTTGGGGAGGAGGCGCAGGACCTCCTCCGCCTCGAACTTGTTCAGGCACACGGCGCATTCGAGGCCGTCCTTGTGGCCGCGCAGCGACGAGAAGCGGAACATGGGGAGGGACTCGATGACCTTCCTATTGATCCCGGAATCCCTCGTCGATGCCGGGGAGGCATTGGCGTAGCTGCTCCCTTTGCAATGCTTCACATACAGAAGTAGCAAGAATGTAATTGAGAAAATAGTGGTGAGTATTCCCAGAGCCGCCGCGATCCCCGGCTTCAACGCAGCCGTCCTCGGCATAGGCAGGGGCGGGGGAGAGTTCCCATCGGCGGTGGTGAGGAAGGCATGATTCGAGAGAATGAAGAGAATGAGAAAAGTGATTGGCATGTTAGTTGGTTGAGCAACAGAGCAGAGCAGAGAAGAGGAGATTCTAGTACCAAAATACAAACAACAAAAAGACAAAGGCGTCTAGGCAGAATGGATCTAGTAGGGGGTGGGTTTTTGTCATGGATCACCTTCTTTCATGTGTATTTGATTAGAGATGAAAATAGAGATGAAGAGGTGGTGTGAATGAGTGTGTGAGGGATTAATAGAAGGTGTATGGAATAAGTATAGTAGGCTAACATGTGAGACAGGGTTGGAATTGGTCTTTCCCATGTTTAGTAGTTTTCTTGGCACTGTTATGGTGGGATATTCTAGGTGTATCGACTACCAGGTATGCAAACTAGGCTCTACTTGTTTGTTACTCATTATTTTTCAATTACTGTTTTTTCCTCAAAATGGGTATTCTAATTTTTATTGTGTTCCTTTCAGTAAGTTTTATTACTATCATAAAATATTACTCCATATTTTACTCTTATCATTCCAATACTAATGACGGTTCAAAAGTTCTTTTCTTTTTTTTGCTATCTTGGGAGTATTTTTCTTTATTAACTTGAGACATTCAATGAAAGAGGGAACTTGGAACAACTGAGTATGAAGTTTGCATCGAGAAAACGAATGTAATATAATAAACTTGTGTCAAGATAAATGTAGGTTTTAATAATAGTATATTTGTAATTTTATGTTAATCGCAAAATATCTCATTGAATTTATTTTATTGTGAAAGAATGACTTTCCTTTTTAATTGAAGTAAAAGACTTGAATACAAGGGTTGTTCAATTGGAAATACAAGGGTAATCAAACTGAAAATAGATAGCGGAACATGAAAATTAAGAAACATGCACTCGAAACCATTCCTATAGTTATAGTCGTAGGTAATCTATCGTGAATGGTTGCTAATGTCGCTGATCACTTCCTATCTTAGATGACTGATGAAATTGAGTGTCATTTACCACTTAATTGGGCTATAAGTTATATGCTACTTTGACTTGTCAATATGTATAGATTTTTCGTGATCTAAAGTAATCCTAACATTTTGGGAAACGATAACTAGTACTCCCTCCGTCCGGATAATTCGTCTCAGTTTTCCATTTCGATCCGTCCCACATAATTTGTCCCATTTCACTTTTACCATTTTTGGTAGTGGACCTCATATTCCACTAACTCATTCCTACTCACATTTTATTATAAAACTAATATATAAGGGTAGGACCCACATTACACTAACTTTTTTAATCCACGTTTCATTACAATTCTTAAAATCCGTGTCCGGTCAAAGTGACCCGAATTATCTGGGACGGAGGGAGTATAATATTAGGAAACGATAACTAGTATGCGAAAATTATTGTTATTTAATAAATTGTGTCTCGGTGCCGGATATGGTGTTGGCTCCAAGAGATGTTATGCACAAGATTTTATCGTAGTATTTATTCTAGTAAAATAAATAGTGACATCAGAGCACTAGAATTCTTAGTTAAGAAATTTATTATATTGAGCAAGTAGCAAGCTTGGTTAATTAATGGGCATATAATATCATAAACATGGGAATAAATTAGATTAAAAAGTAGTATGGATTTCAGTAATCTAGATATGAATGGTAATATTGATCACCATATTAACACTTATCAATATTTTCTTATGGACTCTAATTATATTGAGCTAATTTTTAATTAAGCTAAAAATTGTTAAGATGGAAGTACACTTGAATCTCATTAGATCCCTAATATTCTATAAATGGGGAATAAGAGTTAAGACTCCGTGTGTACTACAAAGGTACGTGTACTGAGAGCATGAAAATGTCGCATCATATTTCGTCAAGGTGCACTGCCTTAGATTCGAGACTTTCAAACTCAGTGCGCTCCTCTTAGTGAAGAATGAGTTCATTGTCCATTTTTAACAAGATCTCATAGTGGAAATTTGAATACTCTGTTTTCATGCATAAATATTTCTTTCATTTTAATCGTAGTGATTTTTTATTTCGATACACCATTAATTTAAGTTTAATTACATCAAATTTTATTTTGATTATTTACTTTTCTTTTACTTAAACTATGTAATTTTTAAAATATCATTTTTTTACTTTAATTTATATGATAAAAATATTTAAAATTAAATATCAATAGTAAATGATGAGAATATGGATACCATATGTATGATATGATTTGTGATGTTAAATTGTTGTTGTGCAACAATCAAGAGATGTGATGTATCAAAATCAAATAATCTTGAATTCAAACTAATAAAGGAGATTGGAAAAATTTTGGGGGGCGGAGAATAAATCACGTTTGGCATTTCTCATAAGTGGGCCAAACTTTGAATCTAGCAATTGGTCACTTCACTATTACATCTTCTTATTGATGTGTGTGTTACAATTAAGATCCAAATTTACAAGGGGTGCATCTACATTATGTGAATGAATTGATATAAATATTTGAAATAAATTCTTGTTATGCAAAAAACATTTGACCCCATACCTGACCAATACAATAAAAAATCATTCCCTTTTAAATATAAAATGCCTTGAGTAATACATGTGACTGCTACAACGATGCAAAACAAAAAAAAGGTAAATTCAAACTCCACATCATTCTAAAATATTTTATAATTGGCATCAAAACGACGTATTGCTTTAATGTAGACTTACTTTAATTTGTCATGTTAGTATCCAACTACTATCACGCCATAGATTAATATATTTTTAAAATATTAATTTTAAATTTTAAATTAATTAAACAAAATTAAAATCAATATTAACAATAAACAATATTAGTAATAATTTTAGTTATATGAAAATAAAAAATCTATACAAATCAACATTGAAACATAATAAATTTAAAACAAATTACATAATATAATGTTTAAATTATGGAATAGGAATATAAAAATCTATCACAATAAAGAATTAAACACAATGGATAATTACTCATCATTTTTAAAACTTCTTTATACACTATATTAACTTTAAAATTAAAATAAATCTCATCATTATAAACTAAAACCTTCAATTCTTCACAATTCGTCACTCTTCAACATAACTCATAGGTAAAAGAACTCGTTTGTCATTTTTAAAGCCGCCCGCCTCACCTAAAACTACAATAAAATAAAGAACAAAATCAATTTGCAATGCACAAAATCAACAATCAATATGTATTAAAACGATAATCTACAGGGCAAAGCATAAGATGAGACCCATAAAAGTATACAGTCGAACAATTCACACCACATGGATCCAATGAAAGAACAAAAAATATTTTTATTTGAAATATTGTATTATCTACTCCAAGTAATAATAATGTGATATACATTATTATTACATCAGCACACCAGAGGAACAGAAAGAAAAACAATTAGTAGGTAAGAAAGTTAATATAAGAGAAAACTAAACCTTAATAACTTCTGGTCGGAGCCCTTTGTCCGCAGAGCTGTAGTAGCCGTTTCTTCTTGTGGCCAAGGTGGAAAATAACCAACTCTTTCTTTTTTTTTTTTGTGAAGAGAGATTGGTTAGTAATAATGGTAATGGTGAAATTAGAGGTGGAAGGTTTGTATGCATTATCTCCCTATTTTGCATCCACGTTCTATTTCCACCTACGTAACTAGAGGTCACCAAACCGAATCGGCCCAGAACCGTCACCGGCGGTTCTGAACCGTGAACCGGAACCGCGGTGACGGTTCGGAACCGGATAAGGTTCGGCGGTTCCAATGGGTCGGTTCAGGTTCTCAAGAAATGAAGAACCGTAACCGGCGGTTTGCCGGTTCCGGCTGGCTTTTTTTTTTTTTCAATTGTTTCAACTTTAAAATATACAAATACAATTATATAATTGTATTTGTATATACTCTAATCGGTGAAGAAGAATTCTCTATAAGACTAAATCTGAGAGACTTTTGACAATTCTACCATTATTGTTGATGGTTAAATTAACTCAACAATTAAGGTTGAATTGCTAAAAGTATCCTCAATTTAGTTATCTAGAAACATCTCCTTCGCCGACTAAGAGTATATATATATACTATCTATTTACATTTATAATTTATTGTTTTTTACTTTAAGTTTTTTTATTTAAATTGTTATACAAGATAACAAGCATGTATTATGTTATGTATTAAGTCTTTTGACTCTTTTGTAATTTCAATTTTCAACATTTGTATTTGTAATATCGACATCTCGTTCAAATTTGTATAATTGTATCAATAAAATTCCAATTGTCCAACTCCAATGTCGACTTCTACTCTATTTGTCAATTGTCATTCTCGTTTTATTTATTTATTCGATTGTAAAAGACTACAACTGCAAGGTGTAATTTTAATTAGTACTATAAATGAATAAATTTAAAAATAAAATAAAAAAAAAAGAACTTGAACCGGCGGTCCAAACTGGAACCGGCCCGGAACCGTCTGGAAACCGCCGGTCTTGAACCAACGTTGAACCGTGTCTGAACCGGTTCAAGAACCGAAACCGCCTGAACCTAGGCGGGCCGATTCAGGTTCGGTATTTTTTCGAACCTGAACCACCGGTTCCGAACCGGGAACCGGCGGTTCTTGAACCGTGGTGACCTCTATACGTAACCATAGGTCAACCAATTTGAATTCGCTTTTCAAATCCACTCTTCTGTATTGCACGGCTCCTATTATAATTTACAATTCATGTTAATATTTAAATAATAATATCTATTTTAAAAGAGTATTTCCTTAAATATCTTCAAAACTCTCCTTATTTTCCTAAATACCCCAAAAACTCCCCTTTTATATATTGTATAGATTACTTTTTGCGTGCAACATATAGTATTTGATTTATTGTTATAGTCTCTGAATTAGAAAATAATCACAAAAATATCAACAAATATATTGAAGTGTGAGGATATCTGATGAAAGTTGAAGTGCTGTAAGTTGCAAAACAAGTAATCCTCTGTCCGTTAAATATTTCGTTGTTTCATTTTACTTATATTTTATTATAAAACCAATATATAAATGTAATTCTATATTCGACTAAACTTTATTATCCACTTTAATTTATAAAATCAAATAATTTCTTAAACCCGTATTATCCATGATAATGTCTCATATCTGACAGACACAGATGTTAAAAATTGTTCGACTTTATAAAGTAAAATTGATTGAAATAGTTAGTAGAATGTGTATCCCACTTTTATATATTGATTTATAATAAAATGTGATTAAAATGAGTTAATGAAATATTGAGTCTACTTAACATTTATGATAAAAAGTGAAAGTAGACAATAAATGAGAATCGGAGGAAGTACCATTTCAATAAAATCTTCTATAATTGGAATGAATCAGTGGATCGTGGAGTCCCATTGCTATTTATTTATTGTAAAAATGAACCGAAACTTTTATTTATGAGCGGATTAAAATGAAAAAAATGGGATTCTTTTATTTATCAACTGAAAAAATGAATGAAGATAAAATGAGCCTGATTTTTAGTTTGGAAAAAAAATTGTTAAGTAGATTAAAATAAACCGAATAATCAATATAGACAAGAAGACCAAATAAAAATGAAAATGAAAATCAACGAAAGGTGTAAAATTAAAAGTAAGGGGTTTCCAAAGATCCCTAAAATTGAATCTTTCCTCCTCTGATACAACTCCGATTGCAGTGAAAAATGGCGACGCCTTCTGCAACATCAGGAAATGTATCACTTCTGCAATATGTCTCGGTGATTACATTAATGCTTTCCATTTTGACGGCGTCGTACTGCACCAGCGTCGAAGCAAAGCCCAAATCATCAACTGCTTTCGTCAAGAAGACCATTTCTTCTCATTCCGTAGTCATCTTCTCCAAATCTTACTGCCCGTACGTTCATTTTCCTGTATTATGTTGTTTTTACATCAACTCGTTTATACTGTAATTAATTATTTTGAGTTGAACTCCTTTTTAATAATTAGATATTCTTATTCCTCTAAAAATTTGGTAGAATTGGGTTTCTTTTACTTGATGTCCAGCTTAGAATGAGATGAAGAAAGTTTTGGTGTAAAAGGATTTAAATTTGGAAAATTGACCGTAAATTTGTCATGCTGTTTGGAAAATAGTGATTTAATGTTGTTTATTAGTATGTGAATTGGAATATTGGATTTCGCATTCTGAATCGGCTTTTCTCTACCATTGTTTACTTATGAATACAGTGTAGGGATTTTGGCTGATAGATTAGTGCTCAGATACTAAATGCTCCTTACTCTTTTTTCTCATTAGATTTTTGTTTGGTTTTTCTTAAATGGAATTTTTGTAGGTACAAAACACAAATTTCTTATCATATTCAGTGGAATTGCTATCTGAGATCATATGAAATTAAGAAGTAATATCAATTGTAGGAGGCAAACTATGTTAATTAGCTCTAGTATCTTGTGGAGTATTATCCAAGATCTTTTTTCTAGAGAGATGTGATTTTTCATATGAACTCCCAAACAAACTGAACTGATTTTTGCTTAATTGTGGAACCTTGTGTGTGGTTACAATAAATGTCAGGACTTCAATTCACTATTTCAGACTATTTCAATATGATCAGCAGATTTTGTAGGATGTAGTTATCTTTCATTGGTTGTTGAAGGTTAGGGATCAGGACCAGAGTGACAAGTCTCATTGCAATTGCCAAATCCATTCTTTGTCCTCTTGTTCGCATCAATTTAAGTTAATCTGACTTAATAATCTGAGTGAAACTAGGTGATCAACAACACATAGGAACTCTTTATGCTGTTGTACTGGATTAGGATTCTTCCTATTAAACTATGCTACTGAGCTTATAATGAATTAGAAAATACTTTTCCATATCTCTGGGTAAAACTTGTTCATTTAAGCTGTTGTGAGTTGTCTATCAATCTGTAAGAATATTATGTTAATTTTTATTTCTGTTTTTTATCACTGCTATGTAGATATTGTAGAAGGGCTAAAGGAGTCTTCAAGGAGCTGAAGCAGGAGCCGTATGTTGTGGAACTTGACGAGAGAGGTTTCTTGTTCACAAGCTTTCCATTTATCATTTGAAGAGATAATAACTATTAATAATGAGGCTCTAGCAAAGCATAATTTGTTATTCCATGCACTTTTTTCTCAAACTTGTTCCACTGCATGTTCCTATCTTTTTTTTTTAACTCTATGCTCTAAAGAAATCGACAAAAACATATACAGATGCTAATGATCTGAAATTAGGACGTCAGCAACTATGAAGGGTCATTATGTGTTTCATTCTTACTCTGTAAATCTACTGATGTTTTGCAGATGACGGTGGAAAAATTCAAGATGCTTTGAGTAAGATTGTAGGGAGGCGAACTGTGCCGCAGGTTTTTATAAACGGGAAGCATCTTGGAGGCTCTGATGGTGAGCTGTTTCTCCTTCCTAATTCTATTTCTTCCTCATGAAGCTAGATTAGCTACTTATTTTGTAAGAATATGCGAATTTGCTGCAGATACAGTCGAAGCATACGAAAATGGAGAGCTTGCAAAACTTCTAGGCATTGATAGTATGGGGGAGGATGAACTTTGAGAAAGTACTCTATCCGTTTGTACTTTTGTCACCCTATATTGAAACATGAATTAGCAGGTAAACATTCAATTTGCAGCGAGTTTACTGCTACCTATCCTACTCTTTCCTGCTCTTTTGCTTATCCTGCAACTTGTGTAGGAAAATTTGGATGTTGTATTGGTTCCTTCCAAGTAGTGTGAACTAGGTGCTGATCTGATTGAACTACAAATTGCACAAGAAATGTTCACCCAAAAACTTCAAAATCCAATTGGAAATATTGTAGTTTCGCTTCTTCCTAGTTTAAGAATACTCTGTATTTTTTCTCTTAGTCTCTCAGTAACTCCACTCTCTCAGTGAGATAAAATATTTGTTAAGATCTACTAAGAATCTGGGTTCTCGAATATTGGTGATCCAAGCAACTAGGTCATATAGTCTTGGGAAGTTTTGATTGCAAGAATGAAGAGATTTGAATTAAAAGAATTTTGAGCGGTAGAAATATTATAGTCACTTCCTATAATTTGATAGTGCTATTTGGTAAATTTTGACATGATACAAATACCGACTCGAATAAAATTAATGGGTTAGTGTCAAGCTTTTTCGCCTCTGTGTCCGTGTTCGTGTCCTTAACCGGTCAACCCAACAAGGACAAGGTATTTTAGGTTGAGTATGAGTGTGGTTTGTATAACCCCATCAATAATTAATGTTATCATTTTATATATTCTACTTATTCACTTTTTAATTTTTCTAAACTTTACTAGAGTTAAGACTTAAAGAGTAAGGTTTTTGTTCACATTTTTCATATGCCTCATTCCATGTCTTCATCATTGTTTATGCAAGTTTACGCCATCTATATTTCATTCATCACTGCTACGACGACCACCACCACCGTGTTGTCGTCAAGGTGTCGTATCTCCTCCGCAAGAAGTATGAATCGTTTTGTGTAGTCATCGACTTATCGTGTGGTTGCTGTGCCATGTTGAGCTTATGTCATGTGTGACTCATGTCAACACGAATATGATCATATCTATACAGATTTGATTCGTGCAAGGTTGTGTTGGGGCTTGAATGTATCGGGTTGGGTTCGTGCAAGTGGTTTGTTTCACAAGCTAATATTTGAGGATACGAAACTCTGACGTTTGACACGCAGTAAACATGATAGACAAACAAAATGACATATTTAACCTCAATGAAAGCGTAGATGTGGCCCAATTATAGTGCCACATGTCAAATAGGTATGGGTGAGATACACCATCTCATATTATTATCATGGTACACCTAGACTATTGAATCTCTGCTCCATCATTCAGATTTGATCTTAGAGAATCTCCAATGCAAATAGGTCAGCCATAGGCCAGCCACTCTCTCTCCCTGCCACGTCATCAGCACTAAAAATCCACCTGCCACATCAGATTTAGGCCAGCCATAGGCCAGCCGCAATAAAAATAATTCAAAATATACTATATTTACGGAATTAAATTTACGACACATATACGAAAAAATTAATCCATTGCATTCAAAAAAAGTACAAAGATTTAAAAAAAAAGTACATGATTTTTTTTTAAAAAAAGGGCTTCCACACACGAGCCCCGCCACTCTCTACTCCCCATCGCCGTTGCCGCCACTCGTGGTATCTGAGCCCACGTCGGAACCCCCTAGCCGTGCCCTCGCGACATCCAAATCAACCCGCATGCTCTCGAGCATCGAGTGAAAAACATCTTCTCCGTGGGGTCAGTGGCGGTCCTCCAATCTTGGAAGACCTTGTACATTTGATCCCGCGTTTGGTTACGCGAATGGAGAGTGTACTCGAGTGGGGCGGGTGGGAGGGCGGAGGACTGGACCTCATGGGGCGATAGGGGGGCCTCACAGCCCGTTGCGCCCGCTTCTGTCCAACCGGGCGAGGGCGACCAGCAAATGAAGGAGGGGATGGAAACTCCTCAGCATCCGGGGGGAGGTCGTGGGATCCGCCGCTGCTGCCGCTGTAGTCGCCGGTATAGTTCAGCCTCTGCTTCTTCGGCCATCCAACGTTGCACCCCGCACGGAACTTCTCGGAGTCCTTCAACAACTCATAGCACTCCCAAAAGCGGAACTCCTTGTACTTCCCCGCCAAGGGGAACTGACTCTCGGCTATCCTCCGGGCGTCCTCCTCATTCTGCCCACTAGTGAGCTGACGGAGGGCGTTGGCGTACAACGCCGAAAAACGGCCGACCGCGGCCCTGATGCACTCCCACCCCTTCCGGACCTCCTCCCTGAAGTCCTTCCCGTGCGGGCAGTGCCTCCTGTAGGCAGCTCTAATCTTCGCCCACATGTTGACGACCCGCTGGTTGTTCGCAACCAGCGGATCGTCGTACACCTCCAACCACCCCCTGGCCACCCCGGCGTACTCATCCTCCGGTCGGGGGTGTCGTCAACAACGGGCTGCGACGACTCGCCGACCGCCTTGGCCTTCCCCCTCGTCTTCTTCTTCTTCGCCGCGGCCCGCCCCGCTGGAACGGGAGTGTCCGGATCGCCGAGATCGATCCCCATGTCATGCAATGACAAAAGGTCATCGCCAGTGAACTGCATCTCCACTGGGGTCGACGTGCGAGACGAAGCCGTAAAAAATTCCAGAGAGGGACGATAGACCGTGTCCCCCCCGGTGACCCCTGCATCCCCGGATGCATACCCATCATCTGCTGCATCATCATCTGCTGCATACCTCCCCACCCTGCCCGCCGCTGGCCTGTCCGCCGCCCGGCATACCCCACGGCATCCCCCCTGGTTCCTACCCCCTGGCGCTCCGGCCATCATCCCCATCAGCTGATTTCAGGGGACGTTAAACCCTGGGCCCATCTGGCCCCATCCAGATCCCACGGGTACCGTGGGAGTCTGAGATCCACTCGTCGCTGGACTGGACTCGTTGTTGTGATCCATCGCTCGATGATGCTCTTGTACAGAAAATTAGAGAGAGAGAAAACTCGTTAAAACAAGTGGTGCAAATGAAACTGAAACTAAAATCGCGTTTATATAGGTTTTAAAAAAAAATAAAAAAAAATAAAAAATCGTCGCTGGTCGATCGGGCCGCCACAATGGCGGCCAACGCATCGGCCAGCGCTTCGGCTAGCGACGCTCGTTCGGCTAGCCATGCCGAAATTTTCGCCGGTCGCCCGCTGGCCGCCTCCAATGGTTCGGCTAGCCGATCGGCCAGCGCTGCGAATCGGCTAGCCGATCGCTAGCCGACCATTGGAGATGATCTTACACAGGTTTGCAATTTTATGTTATTAAATCTTTTTCTACAACATTAATTCGTTACCCTTACTTAATCGTGTCAATCCAACTTATAATCAACAAGTTCACCAGAATAAATAATTTTATTTTATAAAACTACGTAGACCTTATTATAACTTGAATTATAATCAGATTATTTGGGTTAGACCGAATGTGAAGCAAATTATATGGCTTGGCCTGATCGGGTCATGAGCTATAGCTGGACAGGCTGTTGATATATATATTTTTTGTTTTATAGAAGACAGGAGTACTTGATAAATTAGGGCTAAAAACCAAAATATACATCGCCAATTCACTTTTTTATCACTAACTTTGAATGTTGAAAATATACTATAAATTTTTAACGTGTAATAAATTTATTTACACAATCAAGTATTCCAATAAAATTAAATCTTATGTGGCGTGTCCGGTGACAATTTCAATTGAAGTGGAGATGACATAGAACAAGTATATATAGTTGAAATTTTCAGTCTTACACATCAAAACGACATCATTTTATGATTCAACATTTTTAAAAATAAGAAAATTCTAAATAATATTACCATAAAAGGAAAATGAAAATAAGTTGTAGAAGAAGTTGTGCTCAATCACGTCTGTTCTTCAAGAAGTTGTAATAGAGCAATGCCTCCAAATCCTTATATAAACAACAATTTAACAAAAATCATACAACTAAGTACAACCAAAACATAGGTTAAAAAAGTAAATAACTAGTGTGCGTAAATTGACCCGGTGATGAGTGGTATTGGTATGACTGAGCCAAAGGTTTTGTATTTGAGTCTATAATTGTGTGGCCTTTAAATTTATATTCATGTGCTAATAAAAAATGAATATATAATTAAACAAGCACGCAAATCTATTCCAACATAATCACGAACATTTATGAATTATTGTGAGGAAACAATATTGATTGGTCTAGTTAGACATTTCGACATCCCACCTCAGACAAAAATGACATTGATCAGCACTGATTTTAAATATTTTTAAGGGTTATACTTAACTTAATTTGATTGAATATTGCTTAATTTTAGCGTGGTTTTGTCTATATTCCTACCAACTAGTTGTTTGATAATTCCGTTAAGTTTTCATAATAATCAAGACATAAAAGGAGGTCAGGAATGCAAAGTGCAAAAATTGGAATTGGAATCGTGAGCAAACAATGTCAGTGATTGGCCAGGTTAGCACAACACCAACTAAGGGTTCGTTGTAACCACACCTCGGCGGACCGCTAACTTTGCAGACGTTCTACCAACAGTCCACCGAGATTGCATCGAGGGAAGACAAACCACCGATTTCGCTGGGTGCCAAGCCAGTCGTCCGCTTGAATTACCTGAAAAATAAGACTTTTTCAAGATTTCTTGCCTTTTAAACCTGTTTTCTTCCCAACTATAAAAAGGAGCATAGGGATTAGGTTTACACATGTTGGAAACTCCTAGCATTCGGCAAAAATCCTAATTCAGCTATTCGTTCATCCTCGTATCATTTGAGAGCTCTAGGACCAATCGAGTGAAGCAAGACAAGAGTTCAAGGAAGACGAAGATGACATATTTTTCTTCGTGGATTTATCTAGTTTGTTTTATGTTTACCATGTTTACCTCCATTTTTAGTTTAAGTTACTGGTCTACGAGTAGCTAAAATCATAAAATTATATGATTGGAGACTAATTGACTCGAGTGTTTGTCTAATTATTTATCCAAATTCCAAATCTCATTTAACTTTAATAATACATGTTTGTTACTGTATTTGATTATCTAGCCATAATTGAATCATCATCCGTTGTGTTTGTAAAAATTCTACAGATGAGTGTTAACGCTTTATCATAGGAATTATTAACATCAAGTCAACAATAACAATGATATTTGAGACTAAGTTTGAGGACAATAGATCTAAGGAGTTGTTAGAAGTTACACATTCATGATTTAAAATTGGATCAAAGTTTGCAATCAACTATATTTGTTTAAGATTAAAATAATGATCGTCATAGTATAACTTGAATCATAATTGGATGTTAGATTTATAAATTGAATTATTGAAAAGTCAATAAAATCAATACCGTAGAATCCCCAACCTACTTAATTAAACCTCGTTTATTATTTGATATCTTTATTTGTCTATATTTAATTATGTCTAATTGCCTATTAGCTACAAAATTCAGTCCAAAACCTTGTGGTTTAGATATTTTCGAGGGAATTGTATTTTAATTATATTTCGATTTTATAAGTTCTCATTTCTAATTAATCATTCAAAAATATGCTTAATTCAAATACATACGGCTATCAATTTGGGTAAGTAGTGCATTTATGCGTCTTTGTGTGGGTGAGATGGAGAGTTCAAGTTAGTGATCAAATTAAAGAAACTACAAATGTTGTCGGTCTAAAAAATATTTATATTTAGTTCTTACAAATATAGGACTAATACATAAAAATATAAATTTTTTTTAATGGACTACAGGTTATATAATGGGTATTCTTCGCATGAGGGAGGAGGCACAGTTAGTCATTACAAAGACATGCCTAAATTGAAATTGGTTGTATATACTACTTAGGGCTGGGGAAAAATATCGAAAAAAATGATATATCGCTCTTATCGTATTGAAAAATATCGAATAATTATCGAATTTTCGATATATCGTAATTTTCGATACGATACGATATCGTATCGTAAGTTTTCGATACGATAACGATATGAATTTCCTTATATCGCGATATATCGTTTTATATTGAAAATACGATATATATCGATATCTAACGATATATCGAATTTCGGTACGATATATCGAAATATCGATACGATAACGATATGAAATTTTTTTATATCGAAAGTTTGATATATCGAAATTCGATATATCGAAACTTTCGATACGATAACGATATGAAATTCTTTCATATCGATATTTTCGATACGATACAACGTTTTCGATACGATATATCGTATCGACCCACCCCTAATACTACTTCATCCGTCCCTGAAAAGTATGAACTATTTTCATATTAGTCTGTTCCTAAAAAATATTCCTTCTGTCGTGAAATATTGTCCAGTTTTGCCATTTCGGTCCGTCCGAAAAATGTTGTCCACTTTGTCTTTTTTTTTTCTTCCATTTTTGGTAAATGAACCCTACTTTCCACCAAGTTATTACACTCACATTCTGATTTAGAATAGTTAAATAACACATTATCCATACATATCATTTTATTTACAACTTATACCATTACACTATACTACTAATGATATTGATCCCACTCTCTCTACTAACACTACTTACACTACGATTCATCTCTCTCTCTCTTATTTACTTTACCAAGTACTCTCTCCATCCTACTGTAGATGACCCAATTTTCTTTTTTTTGTTTGTTCCAACCAAGGTGATCAATTACTAAAATTGGAAACTCTTTTATCTCTACTTTATTCCTTCTTTCTTACTTTACTCTCTCCACTACCACACAAAATAAAGCTGTATAAAACTTATGCCGAGTTAAATGTTCATATCTTTTATGGACCGAGGGCAATGGCGGATCCAGGAACAAAATATCGTGGGGTCGAACAAGATAGTAAATATTTATGTAAAATAATTATTTAAATAAATTATTTTTATAAATATATATTTTAATATAAATAATTTATGCGAGTATTGATATTCTTAAACAACATACTCCACTTTCTTCGTTCGGTCATAAGCGAGACGCTTCTTCTGGATACAAAATTTAAGAAAAAGACGTTTATGGAGTTAAGTGAATAAAGAATAAAATATGAGGTTAGATAAAACAAAGATGCAAATAGGTAATAAAGTAAGAGAGAACAATTATGTTATAGTTATACTAAGTATTTTGACAAACAAAAATGACATACATATAGCATAATTTTTCTGTAACATGCCAAATTTTTAATGATTTAAAAAATTCAATATGAATAATAAGGTTGAAAATTTAAATTATAAAACTTAAAATAGAAGAAATTAAGAAATATTTACTTTATATAAGTACGTGTTTAATTTAGATAAGTTGATTTTGATATACTGTAAAAAAATATTACTACTACTATTTTACATTAATTGATATTTTAAGATGAGGATACATTTTAGTGGACTTCTAAGAATTAATTCAAATAAAGAAAAATATTTCAAAGCCCATTTTACAATTAGATAACATATTTAAGATATTTAATCTTTTAAATTTAGTTAAATTTATTGATGCGAGTTTATTCTATTTCCCGAGTGAATATAGGGATGCGAAAAGAATAATGACATCTCCAATACCATTCCTCTCTTTCTTCGAAAACAAAAATTGCGGAAGGACTCTTCCCCTCCAACTCCTTTGTTCTCGACAACAGTCTACCCTGCCGGCGGAGACGTGAGATGGGGCGGAGACGTGAACGCCATAAGGTTGGAGGTTGAAGAAAGTAGCTTTCCGGTGGCACTCCGTAGCAAGTGGTGGGGCCGGCCGACCCCGTCGGACCCCACCTTGATCCGCCGCTGACCGAGGGGAGTATGAGTATATAATAAAAAATTGACCCAACAAATTCCGTTTCATGTATGTCACTAGTTTTACTTATTTGCTAGTTGCTAGTTGCTAGTTGCTAGTTGCTAGCTTCTAGTTGCATAATTGGTTTGAGAAATTATGATGTGTCGTGTGTGAAGGGGAAATCGTGGTAATTTATGCTTTATTGACTTATAATACGTGTGTTTGAGCATGCTTGTATGCGTATACATATACGTATCTATACGAGAAGAGTAAGAGTGGCGTTTCCAAAATTAAAGAAATGAAATATTGGTCTAACACATATTAATGTGACTCTGCACGATAATTAATATTTTTAGGCTTAATTGCACTGCATATAATTACGCAGCTAATATAGAATTAGTAACCGAAAATGATAGTTTGAATTAATAAACGTGGTCAAATGTTAATACGTTTCTGCTTATCTACTTAAAGCAATTTTAGCCGTGTGATTACTAACTAATACTACTACCGTAGAAACTGCATAGAACCTAAATTTAAACTGTTTTTTATAGACAAATGAACATAGAGTTAAAAGTAAATTAATGTGGACTCAAATTTATATTATTTATACTATAGTCTTAGCCAATAAAATTATACAACTACACACACCAAATTAACTGCTTTGATAAGCAAACCTTAATTTAATTAGGTTATGCTTTATCTGTGGAATATATAATTAATATCAACGTTAAGTGATCAGTAAAAAAAAATTATACTTCTGTTTGCCAATAATGAATTTTATTTTGACATTTGTAGCCGACGAAAATATTAGGAAAGCAAAGTCCAAATTTTTTTAATTTATTAAGTCGTAATATTCATTTTAGGAATGTATGTATCATTTTGTTATAGATAATTAAAAGAAAACTATTTCCCACTCATTATTATAAAATATGCGTCACAAACCTTAAGACATAGAGAAAGAAACAAAAGGAGAAATTGTAATGATAGCCTAGTTTGTTAAGGTGGGAGGGACCAAAATTGAGAATAATATAGTACTATATCATTATTTATTATTAGTAGTATACTTATTAAGCCCAGCCAGTTATTTTTTATGAGGCTACTGCAATAAAATCACATCAATTCATAGCTTACTTGTTTTCTTATTTACAATTTCTTACCGAGGATGGTCACTTTCACGCTACAACTCTTAAATGGACTAGAATATTGTGTCACGAACGAATGATGTGGCCGAATTAATGTCTATATATTATAAGGATTTAATTTTTATGAATTTATATTGTTTATAGTAACTTCCATTGCACAATATGTATTGAGTTATATTTATAGATGATTATTTAATGTAAAAGAAGAATTAAGAAACGTCTATTAGTACAATTTGACATTTTTTTTAATTATTCCTGGCAACGTGAAAATTGTATGTAAATACAAGGAGATGTTTCTTAATGAACGGAGGGAGTATTTAGAATTTTCTAGTATATTCTTGAATAATCCATATTGTCATAAACTTAAACATGAGACATCACTATCCATTTATTTACAACAAATAACATTCAACACTGATGACAAATAAACTTTTATCTAATTGAAAATATATACAAACTTGTTTATTGCATTATAAATTTTCACTCAAATATTAATTTCTACTTGCGCGTAAGTCGTAACCATTGACCAAGTTAACCTTAAAGCATAATATGACAAAATATTTACTATGAATTATTAGATGCATGGCATGCACCAAATATATTAGCTAATAATTTACAATTGGAATTCAACTCAAGACATTCTTGCCAAGAAAAGAGCCGTGGTTCCTCAATTTGTGCATAATGAACAATCAAATTATGATAGTATTACAAATTGTGATGTGAGCAAAGAAATAGAATAGTAATCTCAATCAAAGTCGCAAGAAATTATTGCAGAAAAGAAATAAAATTAGTGGTTAGAGATGGGCTATTTATTAAATTTCGGTTAATAATTAATCATTACCAAAAATATACAGTGTGAGTATCTCTTTTTGTATAATTAAAGTTAAACCCTAAGCTATAGAGCCGTTTTCGCTGATCATTTGGCTTAGGACCACCTCCTCCGCCGCCCCTAGCAGTCCCATTTTTATAGTGAAGGTGCCGCCGCTGCCGGCTTTCCTATCTTCAGAGATGACCGTAGCTCCAACACCTCCCTCTTCAATCTCCGATTCTCATCGCTTAATCTCTCACAATTTTTCTTCAAGGCCTCACACTCTACCTCGGTTTGCTTCAATTTACTCCTGCAATTAATTAATCAAGCATCACAAAAAAAATTAATCTAAGTAATATATTTGTGTTTGTGCATGGATTATTATAATTTATAAGAGTGAAAGAGAGACCTTGCTCTTCTATTTTGAAACCAAACTTCAACTTGTCTTGGCTTGAGATTCAGTTTCTCTGCAAGGGACTGTTTTTGGGCCTGCAAGATTCCACCATTTATGCAAATAAGTAATGTGAGAGAGAATCACTAAAATAGTGTAAAGTGTGTGCGACAGTGTATTTTGTGTACAAATTCTTCAAATTCAATTTATTCACCGTGTTGAGGGTGGTGTGCTCTCTGAAGCTGTCTTCAAGCAAGGTGGTCTGATCCCTAGTGAGCCTCAATTTCTTCCGGCCATAACTCATGGAGAAATCAACGTCGCGATCGTCATCTTTGTGATCATGACTATTATTTGGATGAATTGGGATGGAGAGATCGAAAACAAGAAGACGTTTGTTGTTGTTCTTGTTTTGTGGGACTTCTCTTTTCGGAGAGAAGCCTAATCCGAGGCCGAGGCTGAGGCCAAGGCCAAGGCAAACATTACCATCTCCATTGTCCATGTCTTGTTAAATGAGTTAGGACTGGGAGCCACATTTATACTGTTATTTAATATAATGAGATGAGTAATAACAGCTACACTATAAGTTTGGGGTGTAAGTGAGATTAATCACATGTTTAATTATGTATTTATTATCAATGGAGTGATTATCAATTCAAAATCAAACAATAATGACATGCGTTAGGCATATATATGACTCCTACGAGGAAACCAATTGCAAGAGAAATTGATAGAGAGAGAGAGAGAGCAATCACATGTTTATCATGTTTGACTTACTGTTAATATTTGCTTTGCATTTAGGGGTGAATTTAATTTACTGTATTAGAAAAGACTAACAGCAGGAGTTAATACATTATAATGCTCAGGTAAAATTCAACCTTCTAACTTGTAACCCCTCCATCATTAATTTCTTTCTTTCGTCTTTTCTTGACTCAAATATGCTTCAATCTTAATAATGTACATATGTAAAAATAAAGATAATAATTGTGATTATATATATTAACCCTAGTATAACTAATATAAATTTCGTGGTCACATTATATAAATATACACCAACTATAGGGAACAAATAGCTATATGCATGATTCTAGAATTTGTTTGGGCTCATTATATTGAACAACGTGATAGTGAGGGCAAACAACAGTGTTATATAACTAATTTTACTGTGCACTATTAATGCCAAGAATTAGCTTTTTAGAGTTGAGGGTAATGACACACTGCACTTCTTCCCTAATTAATTAACATTCCAAATAAAAATTAATTTAACAAAACCTTAATATTTTGCATAAAATGAATACCATTATGATTAAGTAAAATATTTTGTTTGTAGCTTAATGAATCATTTATTGAGCAATATCTAACTTCTTTTTACTTGTAAATATTCAACAATCAACATGATGCCCTTTAAATATAATTTAGATTATTTCAGAATATCTTGATTTTTTTTTATCATGATTTTGATGAACGAAGTTTACTTTATTGCAAAAACAAGTACAGTTAGTTAGAAAATAATGGAGTTGAACAATGAACCTATACAATCTATATCTCGGCCCCTTTCAACTCATTAATTTTCATTTACATTATGTAATTATATTCTTCTTTTGGGTAGCATATGATCATGATGATGTTCAAGAGTGTATTTTTTTTGTGCATCGATACTATTAAAAAGAACGATACACTCCATAAATTAATTATTACTACAAATAAAAAAATTTATGTTTATCTCATTTATCTATTTTTTTGCGGGGGCGGAACAAATATATCAATATGAGGAGTTCAACGAAAAAAATATCAGTAAAATCGCATAAATTCAACCAAGCCCGAGCTATTTTCCGAAGGAGCATAAATTGCTACAAAGGTAGATATAGTATTATTAATTTCAGAAATTTAAAGATTGGATAATAGACTTTTTTTTGTATTTACTTTTTTTATTACCAAATCCTATATAAGAGGGCGTGTAGTGTAATAGTACTGTTAGAATTAATCCCAATTCCCAAACTTGTAACTTTGCACAATCAATTCTCATATCAGAAATCAAGAGGAGGAGAAGTAGCTACATGTTCTATCTTGTAATCAAGAACTTAGAACATAGATTCGAATTTTAGTTTTTTCTTTTTTTTAAATGTTGGGAGCCAATATAGAGCGGTAAGTTGGATAGTTCTACACAGAGCCAACACCGACAACAAACAACAAATAACGTACAAGAGTTAGGTGACCTGCAACAAAGCCACAAGACAAGTCGGCCCAACTCAACATGAAAACCAACAAGCCGACGAGCAACACACCAAAACAAGAAAGTAAAACCAACTACTAGTAGGGAAGACCAACCACTTGTGAAGACTTGACTAAAGAATATTAGTCATTCGGCTTGGTGACAATGAGAATCTCGACCACCTTCCTTTCACCCAATACCAAAGATGCCATAAATTTTTTCTCTTTTCCAGCTCATATTCGGGTGAAACTTTTGAAATATTACCTTATTGCGAATGTTCCAAATAGACCAAAGAATGATGTAAAAATAAAGATCCAAATTTTTTGTCAAGCTTTCGAAATGGGGTTCCAAGCCAACTAACTCAGAAAGCAAGCCAATAGATCTTTGGGAAGACAAAAGGAGATATTCCATAAGTCACAACAAAAATACCAGAGGATGTTGGAGACCTTGCAGCAGAAAAAGATGTGTTCAATACACTCAATTTCTTCCTTGCAAAGTGAACATAGATCATCTTCGACTCCTTTGAGGTCTATTCTAAAGAGTCTTTCTTTAGTGTTTAGTACTCCCTCTGTCCCAACTAAGACGATACACTTTCTTTTTTAGTTTGTTCGAACTAAGATGACATGTTTCTTTTTTCAGTAACTTTCTCTTTCCAATGACTCCCCCCGTCCCTGAAAATTTGTCACTTTTTTCCATTTTCATTTATCCTTAAAAATATGCCACCTTTCACTTTTATTATTTTTGATAGTGGACCCCTGATAGGAATTAATATGAGATTAATTTCTCTTGAATATGTTATATGAAAAGAGAGCACAAAGGGAGGAAAATAGCGCGACTTCAAGAGAATTGGAGAGATTGGCGGTTTCTCCAAGAGGGAGAACCGATGGAGATAATGATAAATATTAATTAAATTCATTCTGTTTAATAATAATAAAAGACTCCACACATATTTATAATATGTGTGGTAAAAAAGATCTCATATAAACTAGGAAAGTAAATCAAATACTAACCACTAAGAAAAGTAAATAAAATCATAACAACTATATATTACTAAAACATAAAATAAACTAAATAAATATATTGAGAGAATATCAGCTTCCTTCCAGAATAAAATAGAATATCACCCTAGGCGTTTTCCCTTTAATCTTCCATAAAAAATCGCGTTTTTGCCAAAAGAATACGCCAAAATAGCGTACCCGGCCGGGTGGAATTATAAAGAGCAAAATTCACCCGGCCGGGTGAATTTACAGTGTAAATTCACCCGGCCGCGTGTAAGTTTCTGGATAGCGCAGTGTTCTTGTAACGGCCATAACTTCTTCTACCGAACTCCGATTGAGGCGTGCAAGATACCCACGCGAAGCTCTTTCGAAGACGAAGAGATTGATATGCATTATGGGCTGATTGGACTCCAAAATCTCCAGTAAATATTGTCTCAAAGCAAGGCTGCTGCACATCCACATATTTTGTACCTTTTTCTACACATTCTTAACAAAATGGTCAACATACCAATATAATAGAGAAGTATATATAAACATGTCCAATAATAGACAAAATATGATCAAATTCATACATAACCACCCTCTAAAACCATGTAAAATCCAAGTATATCAACTCCCCCAAACTTAAATAATTGCTAGTCCTCGAGCAATGAAGAAAAAGAACTAAAAGAAGACTTGGATTTAAAGGGGTTTAGACATCATTATTGTTTCAAAGAGTATGGAATAAAAGAGCATATCACAATACAAATTCTATCAAGTCAAGCCGTCGAGTGCACTTTTACTACTAACTCGTATATCACCTTGGATTCATGCTTCTCTCAAGATATGTGTATGTGTATCTCACTCTCAAAAGTGTATGCATAGAAATAATACTCTCAAATCAAAATACAAGTAGTGTTTACCATAGGATTGTTCCAAATCAAACATCTCCTCTACTAGAATGTGAATGCGAATCTAAAATCAGAAAGGACTTATTAAGGTTGTAACGTGGCTCTTTGGACGGTAGGGAAAATTTAGGCTTAAGTGGCTGAAAAGTATAAGAAGCACAAATACCCAAATACTACAACTCCCAACAAAACACCATTTCCCAATACAAATCTCAGATAAGTAAGACTTTGTCAAACTTCTTCCTCCCATTCGGTCCCCACTTATTTAGAAACCCAACCAAAAACTTTTCTAGACTTCGTCTAGCTTATACCTCCACAAATTTATTATTATTTTTTTCTTTTTTTTTTCTTCCTCTAGACTTCGTCTAGCTTATACCTCCATTTTTTTTACAACGCCCCATATGTGCTTCCAAGTTTGTAGGCTATCACGTTGGCGGTAACTCAACAATTATTTGACATTGGAATACTTTTTAGGCTAGGAGGGCTAACTAGGGATTAAGACAAAAATATACACTTGTGAAGGGGAAAACAAAGAATGCCTAACGTCATCTCCTAAATTCACATTCACTATGTAGATTTAATATGATTAGGAGCAAGTTCTAGAAACAACAACAAGCATATGATAAAATCACACAAAAAAAATGAAGTTTTGGCTCAAATCTCACTCGGGTAATAGCATGAATCAAGGCAAACAAGCAATTCGTTACTTATGCACCTATTACTCAAACTTCTAAGTCAAAGACCATGATAGCTTAAAAGATGGATGAAGTTTTTATCATTAACAACTAGTCTTTACCCAAGAAACCAGAATTCAAACAAGTTCAAATTCTATTCCACAACAACCAAAATCAAAACAACTCACAGAGGTCTAAAGCAAAACAAATCTATCCTAAAACATAAATAAAAGCAACAAAAGACAACTAATCAATCTGAAACAAAAATAAAGCAGTAAAATACCTCATAAGGCTCACTATCCACCGTATCACCCCCCCAAACTTATTCAAGGCTATGCAAAGAATAAGTTTGAAAAGTTGGTGGAGAAGGGAGACTTATATGTAAAGCAAAAATAATCTAAAAGTTACCTATTAGGGGTTACCTCCCCTATAGTGCCTTTGGTTATCGTCGTTGGCTCGACGTCTTCAATAAGCTCATCATTTCACTTCCCCATTAATGGGGATGTTGGCTTCTTCTTCGTGTTCAAGCTGATACATTCTTGCCAACCTCTTCTTCCACCAAGTCTTCTTCACCAAGTTAACATTTGATTTGAGCTCTAACTTCGTTGTGATTGATATTCCTGATTCCTCTTCCTTCGTCTTCTTGGGCTCTCTCTGTCTTCCTTTGCAATGAGTTGATCCACCACATGGGCCAAATAGACACTGTGGTAAGGAAATATTCTCGACCTTGGGCTTTACCCTTTGACCCTTTTGAACCTGTACAACGTTCACAACTTTGCACTCTTTCTTCATAGCAAGCTCTTCCACCTTAGGACTCCCCATGGCCTTGTAGATGAACAAGATATGGTGTTTGGTGCCCATGCGAAGGGTAAGCTCTCCCCTTGAAACATCAATCAATGCTTTCCCCGTCACTAAGAATGGTCGACCAAGGATAAACGGCACATTCTTATCTTCTTCCATGTCAAGCACGACAAAATCAACGGGAAATATAAAGTCATTTACCCGCACTAACACAACTTCTATGATCCCTTCAGGATAGGTGACAAATCTATCGGCCATTTGGAGCGTGATTCTTGTCGGCTTGAGAGTGCCGATTTTCATCTTCCTAAAGAAGGATAGGGGCATCAAGTTGATGCTCGCCCCCAAATCACACAGATCCTTCGTGTGTTTGTCATCACCAATGACACATGATATGTTGAAGCTTCCAGGGTCCTTAAGCTTTGCCGGCAATTTCTTCTGAATTATGGCACTGCAATTCTCCGACATGCTCACTGTTTCGTAGTCCACCCACTTTTTCTTCTTGGAGATCACGTCTTTTAGGAACTTTGCATACATAGGCATTTGTTGCAGAGCCTCTACTAGTGGGATATTCACATTCACCTTCCTGAAGATGTCCAACAATTTTTCAAATTTCTCATCCACAACCTTCTTCTTGATTCGGCTAGGGAACGGTATCTTAGGAATATATGGCTCCAATCGAGGTGGTTCAGGTTGTTTCGTCTCTTCCTCAACAACATTATCCTCTGCAGTCTCTTCACCAACCTCTTTTTCCACTTCATTGGGTTGAATGGTCGCACAGATGGCTTTGCACTCTTTGTGTTTGACGGGATCAGTGCTTGTATTGCCAGGAAATTGCCCCGGGTTGGGTAGAGTTCCCATAGCTTGGTAAATCTGACTGAGTTGAGTATCGATGCTCTTCATGTGTATGTTCAAACTTTCCACATTTGCTTCTACCTTGTCCAGCCTCTAATTAGATTGTGTCATGCAATCTCCCGCTTGCTTCATGAAAGCCATCAACACCTCTCCAAGCTCTTCCTTCTTCGGCTCCTTGACTTGGCCATTAGATACCTGGAATCCTGGTGGTGGCTGCAGAGCATTGTTGGCATTCCCGTAAGACAAGTTGGGATGCACCTTGTTCCCATAGTGGTTGTAATTACCACCCCCTTGGTTGGGGTGGTAGTTGTTGAAGTTTCCATTATTGCCACCTTGGTGAATGTAGTTCACATCTTCAACCCCTTGTCGACTTTTGATCCCGGATGGCTCTGTTCCCATAAAACCAAGCTTGCTAGTTAAGAAGTCCAGCTGCTTGGACATCATGTCCATCCTATCAAAATCAGATGCAGATGCCACCCTGTAGGATTTGCTTCTCTCATTCTTCCACCCATCATCGTTGGAGGCCACCCTCTCAATCACCTCTAATGCATCGTCTTCTCCCAACTTAAGGAGTGATCCCCCTGCACTCATATTCAACTCGCGTATTGCCTCCAGAGTGGCTCTCCTGTGGAAAGTTACGATCTGTTGCCCCGGGTTTAACCCGTGGTTGGGACATCTCTTCATCAGGTATTTGAATCTCTTCCATGCCTCGTGAATATTCTCCTGAGGATGCATTGCATAAGAGATGACTTCAGCTTGGCGCTTGAGTGCCTCGCTCGGTGGGTAGTATTTGTCCAAGAAGAGCTCAACCATTGCATCCCAAGTTTCGACCGAGTTGGGATCCATGCTATCGTACCACTCCCTAGCATCATCCTTGAAAGAAAAAGGGAACAATCTGAGGCGAATCTGATCGTCGGAGACCCCATTAGCCTTCACCGTGTTGCTGATTTGTATGAACTTGGTCAAGTGTTTGTTGGCATCTTCCGAACCTGTTCCACCAAATGCATGTGCTTCTGCCCTGTTTATCAATCCTGGCTTTAACTCAAAGCTGTTGGCCGCAATCCCGGCATTATTGATTGGTGGATTAGCAACTTGTCTATATGCATACAGATTCTGCATGGGCTGAACTGGTGGTCTCGCGTTCCGCTCATCTAACTGCCTTTGCATGTTGGCCATCTGCTCACGGAGTTGACGAATAACAAGATCCTCGTTGTTGTTTTCATTGTTGTGGTTCTCATTGTTGTTCTCCTCCCCGTTCTCCATTAAGATTGGAGTATTACGCTCGTACTGTATAGGTGACGAAGGTGGAGAAAGACTAGGTACTGGAGTTCTCTGAACGGGGGAGGGTGGACGCCTATGACCCGGTGAAGATACGCGGATCCTTTGGTTCAACCTCCTCTGAGCGTTCCTCCTCCTGTTGGATGCTTCGATCTCGAGATCAATGGGTTCTAAAGGTAGTCCTTGAGAACGAGTGCGCATACAACCTGAGAAAAGAAACACCAAGATTAGAGAACTCAAAAATAAAAATATAAATAAAGCAAATAAAATCTAGACTAGTAATCTCAATTATTATCACGATATTATGCTCTAACGACACAAAATTGTCCCCGGCAACGGCGCCAAAAACTTGACTCGACTTATTTTAACACAAGTGATACCCGCAAGTGTACGGGGCTAGTGTAGCAATTAGCAAGCAAGAGTATCGTATCCCACAGAGACTAATTTGTATCAACTTAACTACCACGAACAAATATTGACTACTATCTAGAGAATTGGGAAAGGTTTAGTTTTGTTCTAACACTACGGAAAGCATATAATGAACGAATAGATAAATAAAAGCAAGTAAACACGGAGTGAAAAGATATATGGAGAAAATTGTAGAACTCAAGGATCTGATGCACAACTCCAAGCTCTTATCCAATCAAATTGTCTTACCTTTTGGTGTCTCTAGAATTACTAAGTCGACCACAATTATAGATTAAACCCTCTCCCGAGGTGAGAAACCTATAGATTAGGTGCTAGGATTGAAGTCCCCTTCCAATCCTAAAACCCCTAACTCCCAAAAGCTCGATTAGGTCAAAGACCTCACTCAAAACCTCAACTCTCCCGAGTTTTATTGCATTAAGGTGTGAATTATTCTTATTTCCAAATTAATTATTTCATCTCCCGATTAATCTAATTAATCCTACACAATCAAGTGGTGATCAAGCAATTGAAAGGAATAAAGCCAAGAATAATCAAATAACTACAAGAGCAAGGTAAGAACAAAATTAATTGGATAAGAACTATGAAATTAGTGCATCTTCACCAAGAATTCTACAAGTAATGTTTAGCTACTCATGTTCTTCACAAAAACCATGTTTGAAACACAAGGCTCAATGAAATACATGGAGAAAAGATTTAGATACTCCTGTGAGAATGAATCTATGGAATTGCAACTTCAATCTTCCGATTGGAAGTCTTCAATCTTCAATTCTCTCTCTCAAAGGTGTTCTTGGGGGTGTGTGTGTGAGTGTTGGAGGCGGTAGATGTTGAATGGATGTGAACCCTAGGCGTTTTCCCTTTAATCTTCCATCAAAAATCGCGTTTTTGCCAAAAGAATACGCCAAAATAGCGTACCCGGCTGGGTGGAATTATAAAGAGCAAAATTCACCCGGCCGGGTGGTCATTTTCGACCCCTTTCTGGCCATTTCCCGCAGAATTACAGTACCCGGCCGGGTGAATTTACAGTGTAATAATTCACCCGGCCGCGTGTAAGTTTCTGGATAGCGCAGTGTTCTTGTAACGGCCATAACTTCTTCTACTGAACTCCAATTGAGGCGTGCAAGATACCCACGCGAAGCTCTTTCGAAGACGAAGAGATTGATATGTATTATGGGCTGATTGGACTTCAAAATCTCCAGTAAATATTGTCTCAAAGCAAGGCTACTGCACATCCACATATTTTGTACCTTTTTCTACACATTCTTAACAAAATGGTCAACATACCAATATAATAGATAAGTATATATAAAAATGTCCAATAATAGACAAAATATGATCAAATTCATACATAACCACCCTCTAAAACCATATAAAATCCAAGTATATCACTCCCCCACTGTTGAAAACCACCTTGCCCTCAAGGAGGAAGTCAGAAACATAATCTTCCATCTCGTTGTCGTGTCTTTGTTTGGATATTCGTCTGCAAACAAAATTGTATTGTTTAGGACCGCAACAAGTGATGGAGAAGCTGTCTTTGGACTTTAGATCTCTTCCGCGACTTTAGTGACATAACCAATGATGACAATAGTGATTTTTGGGCCATGATTTGGTTTCCACCAAAACCATTGGCTCATCCAGTTTTTGAGGCGATTCGTCATCAATTTTTACCATCTCTTCGATGATGGGATCGGACTTGACATTTGTTGTTGGCTCTTCCGTTTTTTGCAACAGGCTCGATGATAGAATCAGATGTGGCCTCTTTTTTAGCCATGGCCTCGTGTTTTGCTAAATATGCAACTGCCTCCATAATTTTGTTGAGAAGTTTATTCGTCTCGGCGAAGTAGATGGCATCCTCATCAAAATAATGATAAACAACATCTAGAAATTCTTGCCATGAGCAATCAGGATTCGAGCGCCGATACTCATGGAGCCATATGGATGCTGGATGGTCAAAAAATAACCTCACAAAGAACAATCGATCAGCATAAGAGAACAAGTGATAATCAAAATATTCCTGAATATCCAAAATATCCATCTCACGGGATTAACACCAGAAAACCGAGGAAGAGAGTTTGATAGCAAGACGAACATGGTGGTAGAAAGTAAATCAATTAATTGGAGGATGAGAACCTAATGAAAGCACCAATTTAATACTCCCTCCGTCCTAAGATATTAGACCCCTTTCTTTTGGGCACAGGAATTTAGGAGATAGTTGTTTAGTGGTGTAAGTGGAGTTGGTAGTAGAGTAAATTTTTACCATAAATAGAAATGGTTCAAGTATATTGGGACATCCCAAAGTGGAATAGGGGTCTAATATCTTGGGACGGAGGGAGTAGGAATTAACATGATATTAATTCCTCTTGAATAAATTATATGAAAAGAGAGCACAAAGGGAGGAAAATAACGCGACTTCGAGAGAATTGGAGAGATTGACAGTTTCTCCAAGTGGGAGAACCGATGGAGAGAATGATAAATATTAATTTAATTCATTCTGCTTGATAATAATAAAAGACCCCACACATATTATAAATATGTATGGTACAAAAAGATCTCTTATAAACTAGAAAAGTAAATCAGAAGCAAATCAAATCCTAACCACTATGGAAAGTAAATAAAATCATAACAACTAAATAATACTAAAACATAAATAAATAAATATACGGAGAGAATATCGGTTCCCTTCCGGAATAAAATAGAATATCAGGTCCCTATCAACCCCACATTCCACTACTAATTTTCCCTCACATTTTATTATAAAACTAATATATAAAAGTAGGACTCACATACCACTAACTTTTTCAACCCACTTTCTATTATACATTTCTTAAAACCCGTGACAGGTTAAATGGTGATGAATTATAAGGGATGGAGGGAGTAATACACCCAACCACTTTTTTCTCTCTCCAATTAAATATTCAACTCTCTTTCTCTCTATTTAATACTCATATCTACTATCTCTCTCTCTCTTCAATTAACCATATTAAGCAACAATTCCTAAAATCTCATGTCGGTTAAGAAATGTGTCATCTTAGCCAGAATAGAAAGAGTATTACTTTTTCTATGCTGTGATTCACGAGTGATATGAGACTGTAAAGCATTAACCGTAGCGAAATTTTCTTAGCCCGTGGATGTGTTAGAAATAGAATGTGGAAAATCAAACACAGGCAAAGAAAATAATGCAGAAAATAACTAGAAAAATCCTAAAGACTACAATGTGTTGACTTGATTTTCATTCAATGATTTTACACCCTTTAAATGGAGAATTACATGGTAAGACTTGTGCTTCAAGTATATTTTTGGAGTACCAAGTATTAGACTTGTGCTCCAAGTATTCTTGATTTTATTATCATTTTCTTTTCTAACATGATATAGGTTCTTACAATCGAACTAGATAAATTCTTGCTTGCATTTTCTGTATATTGATCTTCATCTGAGCAGCAAATTTATAACAAGTGACAACATCTATGTGAACACTTTTTGAGAACACTTGAAGGCAACGGTTGAAGAAGCAATGATCGCAACAAGATTTGAAGCGGAGAAATTTTTGGGTAAAAATGATTTAGGTTTATGGCTCGCAACCTACCTAATATAATTGAACGTGATTATGAAGTATGACCAAGATCATCATTTTCTATGATAACTTTGGAGCGATAGCTAACTCAAAGAAATCAGAAGCTCAAAATGATACTAAAAATATAGAGAAGTATCATATTACACGAGATATCGTGCAAAGACTAGATATAGAAGTAGTCAAGATTGCATCAGAGGAAAACTTGATAGATCATTTCACAAAGGTCCTTCTCGACATGACGTTTGAACATTATGTGGAACGATTTGAAGTTAGAGTTAGATTTATAGAAGACTAAGACATGCTTTCTTTAAAAGTGGGAAAGTTTTATAGTCAAGTATACTCGAAAGCATGTTTTGAGTTTCGGTGATAGATTGCTAGAGTTTATATACTGTAAAGCATGTTTCGAACTGCTTTGTGTATGTAAAACTATACACATCCATTTTTATCCATTAATGAGAAGAATTATTTTGTCATTGTGTATTTTACTTATTCATATATGTGCTAGTATTATTATTGCACTAAATCGTGTAATGGGGTCCAATTTGATAATATAGCTAGGAGGGGTTCGAGAAAAAAGATTTTATTATTCAGATTCCTGACGAGTTGAAATTTCTTCCATGCATGAATGTATTTTTTTACAAATTGAACAACTCTTGGACAAGATATTAATTAATTATAAGTGCATAACAGATTTGAAATAATTAATGAATATTTCTATCTTAAACACGAAACACATATTAATTAAAGAAGAAACCCGAAATACTCATAATTTGAGATTGGTGGTACAAGATATTATTCTAATAGGCTTAAATCAAATCAAGGATTTTTATTGAACTAGTGAAAGTCTAATAGGTTTGGCGCAGTCCAATATAATTATAAAACAACAGATTATGAAAATGTTACTTTATCTCCTTTGGGTGAAAAGTGGATCTAAGATTCCCATATATACTTGTATGGGTATGTATTTGTGCAAGCACCGTGCACACTCGAAATATTTTTTAGTATACTAACCTTAATATGTAAATGTTATATTTGTGTTTAGTCACTTTTAGTTATATTTCCTTAACTATTCAAAAAGCCTACATTACAACCAATTTAAAAGATCTTTATGATTATTATTTTTATTTATAATAACATTATGTTGAAAAAGGATTGGGCTTTGAGCAACTTATGATTAAACTTTGTATTTTGCATAATCTATAATCTGAGATCATACATTTTTCTTATATAAACATTGAGAGTGAGAGATAAACACACATATTGTGTACTTGTGAGAGCATGCTTTCCAAAGTGATGTGATAAACTTCTGTCCTTTCGTCAAACTGAATTCACAAGTAAATTGAAAACACGTAGAACATGCACAACTTGATCAGGTCAGAAGACAAACAATTCAAGCTGGATGATAACTACTGGTCGCTGGGTGTGTGAACAGAAAGACTCAGGGTGTATCAAGACCTTAACCCACAATACTATTAAACTAGTAAAGGGAAGTAAGAGTTGAATCCCACAGAGATGGATGCGGTTGAAATTGGGAATGAGACATCTAGGAGGTTGGCTGCAGCCACACTTTTAGTGGGTTAAGTTTAACTAAGGGGTATAACTGATCAACTAAATAACTAAACGGATCAAGCTAAACTAAAGACATTATGAATTGAGAAAAGATAACTGGATCAACTAAGCTAAAAATGGAAAGACAGAAAGTACTCGGGACCACTGACACAAACGCGCGCACTATTCAAGAGCTGTAAACATCTAAAAGGTGACTGAGACTGCAGTTCTTACAAACTCCAATCTTCTTTCTTCTCTAAGCAACTAAATAAACAACGAAAACAGATCTGGAACAGAGCGCAAACGTAAAACATGAAATCAGACAAAATGAACATAGATCCATATAAAATTTACGTAAACAGAATCTAAGCTATCTAACCTATTCTAATGCAAGTTGGCGAACAGAAATGTAAATCTACCTACGCGAAAGCATAAACAAAGCTGAACTAAAACAAATAAAAGTGATCACAGCAGAAAACACCAGATCTAAAATAACTTAAACTAAAAACTCCATTTCATAAAAAGATCTTCAGTAAAAGATGATGAAAACAGAATTCCAGCACAAACGTAAAGATCAAACGATAACGGAAAAGAAACTAGAGTAGTAGCTGAAAATAAACATGATAAATCAACTAATCTACGAATGCGGTGAACTAAAAACCGAATTGAAATTGTTTTGACCCCTCGGGGTGCTAAAAAAGCTACGAACTAAGAGGACTTCTACGCAAATCCGGTCTCTCCTCCCTTGATGAGGAAGAAGAGATGAAGATTTCAAGTGGAAACGATGACTCCTGCAACAGTTATCTAACTTCTACTCCATACTAAGAAACTAAGTGAATTTTAAGTTGACTGAAGATGATGAGTGATGATGAGTCTGTGCACTCTCTCCATATTTAAAGGACGATGTTGGTCACAAAACTCTCCCCATCCTATCTTTGACAATTATTCTCCTCTGAGGTAGCATCTGCTCTTTCTCTCTCCTGTAACTCATCACTCATGTGATCGACTCCACTGGATCAGTTTGTCGGCGCAACGGATCAACTTGGCTCTACTTCTGGTTATTTTTACTTTTTTTCTTAGTTGATTCGGTCATTTCTGTACTTTCCGTTTTCTTCGTTTTATAGCTCCTGCACATTCAAATTCACCATTCATTTTACACATTATTAGCCATGTTAGTGCAATAAACCCTACAAAACCATGCTTGTAACGAGCCCTATCGTGATCAAAGAGTTAGTAACAAAAGTATACTTGTCACACTTAACTTTAATTAATAGAAATTAAGTTTTGTTGAACTTTGAAGCTCCTCTCGAGTGCGCACACTTAAAAATAAAATTGCAGATTGAGCAAGTAGACCAGCTAAACCAATCCACGTCTGTGCATGTGCATGGAAAATATGTGAACTGACCAGGCAGACTCTCCAGACCAATCCATGTGTCGTCGGACTCGTGATCAGAGGCTACATTCAAAATCTTAACCCACAAGATACTAAAACTTAGCACATGGAAGTAAGGATCGAATCCCACAAGGATGGAGGTGTAAAGCATGTGCGATGGACATTTTGGGAGGGTTGGTTGCTGCCACCTACTTGAGTGGGTTAAGAATTACTACCTCTGTCCCTGAAAATTTGATACATATTACCATTTCGGTCCGTCCCTGAAAATTTGATACACTTCACTTTTACCATTTTTGGTAGTGGACCCCATATTCCACTAACCCATTCCTACTCACATTTTATTATAAAACTAATACTTTAAAAGTAGGACCCACATCCCACCAACTTTTTCAACTCACTTTCCATTACATTTCTTAAAACTCGTGTCGGGTCAAAGTGTAGCAAATTTTGGGGGACGGAGGTAGTAACTACTTAATTGGAATGATGAACAGAGTATTCTACCTAGACTGATAAATTAGACTGGAACGTACGGAAGCATGAAAGAGGTGCATCAACAATTAAATCTGAACTAAAGCAACTAAGAGCTCCTGCAACTTACAACTCAGGCTGTAAAATTCCTAAAATAGGCAGGCAAGGTGGGACCATATGTCCTAAACTGGCTAAGTGGCAGAAAAGGGATTGAAAAAGCAAAAAGTATAAAGTAATCTGAAAAATCTGAATCTCTAACTAACCTCCTACTTCATCTTCTTCGAGTAATTAAGCAAAACAGAACATTTGAGACACCATTGATGAAGAAACTTTAAGAAAACAATGCATGCTTCGTACCAAATGTAAACGCGAAATTAAAGCTAGAAGTTACTAGATCTACGCTAATGATCAACTAGAACAACAAATAAGCAGAAATGAACCATAATCATGCATTCAACACGAATTAAAACTAGATCTAAGAGATTCTGACGAGCAACAATTGCGAAAATCATCCAACAAAACGTAAATAAAACTCAACATCACTAGATTCCACAAAAGCTTCCATAATAATGAAAAACAGAACAAGATTCAAAGCTTCAAATGACAATATCCAAATCAAACAGCAAAATAACTAAGAGATTCTCAAACTAGGATGTTCAAAACAATAAAATACTTGAGAAATAAACTAGAGTTATGCAAAACAGAAATAAAAGATTGTATCTTCACTCTGAAGAGTGGTGGAACAACGATTCTAATGTAAAAAATAGGAAACATAGTGCTACCCTCTCTGAGCTAGGAGGCAGAGAGATCCGCTATCCAACACCTTTCTTGCAGTCTTCCTTGGCCGAAATGTCCTCCACATGCCAAGGAGTGACAGTGTGTTAGTACATCCCGTTACTCCCAGTCAGGAACACATCTCCTTATTACTTGGTCGGCTCCTGCTTTCCACAAGTATGGGTCGTCCCAGAAATAATACTTTGCTTCACTCTTGATCTTCATCCTCTGAGCCTTTGTCACATTTGGCACCATTGGTAGCTCTCCCGTCACTAGGTAGTTGGCCAAGTCCGCATACAAGGGTTCCTGTCCTACTTTCTCCTTGCCCTTGGTTGTTGCATCCTGCCCAGTAAGCCTCATTACTTCTTCCCAGTCGATCTTCCTTGCGGAGAAAATCACTTCACACAAATGCTCTTCCGGGAATCGATCTAGCACATCCTTACTATTCCCTTCTTGCACTATCCTGCTCAAGTGGTCCGCTACTTTGTTCTCAACCCCCTTCTTGTCTTCTACTTCCCAATCAAATTCTTGTAAAAGCAGCACCCATCTGATCAGTTGGGGTTTTGACTCATTCTTCGCAATGAGATATTTAATGGCCGCATGATCAGTATAGACGATGACTCTGGATCCTAATAGGTACTGCCTGAACTTTTCGAACGAATAGACAACAACCAACATCTCCTTCTCGATGGTGTCATAGTTCCGTTGGGCTTGATTCAAGGTCTTAGATGCATAGAATATCACATACCTCTTCCCATCGATCTTCTGACCCAGTACGGACCCCACGGCATAGTCACTAGCATCGCACATCACCTCGAAGGGGTGATCCTAGTTAGGAGCTTGAATGATCGGTGCAGAGATCAATTTTTCCTTAAGAAGGTTAAAAGCAGCCTTACAATGCTCATCGAAAACGAACTCCACCTCGTTCAGGAGGAGTCTGGTAAGAGGTTGGGTGATCTTGGCGAAATCCTTGATAAATCTTCGCTAAAATCCAGCATGCCCCAGAAAACCTCTTATCCCCTTCTGATCAGTAGGGAAAGGTAGTTTGAAAATGACATCCACATTGGCTTGATCCACCTGGATCCATCTTTCTGACACCACGTGTCCTAAGACGATTCCTTCTATAACCATAAAATGGCATTTCTCAAAATTCAAAACCAGACTCTTTGCTTGGCACCTTTCCAGCATGACATCCAAATGTTGCAAGCATGAGTCGAAAGATTCTCCGTAGACAGTGAAATCATCAATGAAGATCTCTATGTAATCTTCAATCAAATCCAAGAATATGCTCATCATACATCGTTGGAAAGTACCTGGGGCGTTGCATAAGCCGAAGGGCATATGCCTGTACGCATAGGTTCCAAACGGACAGGTGAAAGTGGTCTTATTCTGGTCCTCGGGGGTTCACGTAAATTTGAAAATAGCCACTGTACCCATCCAAAAAACAGAAGTACTTCCTCCCAGCCAGTCGCTCCAGCATTGGATCGATGAATGGCAGGGGGAAATGGTCCTTCCTAGTTGCAGTGTTCAGCTTGCGGTAATCTAAGCACATTTCGCCACCCAGTGACCAATCTGGTGGGCACTAGCTCATTCCTCTCATTCTTAACCACCTGTATCCCCGACTTCTTGGGGACCATATGGATCGGACTGACCCATTCACTATCGGGTACCGAGTATATAATGCCCAGCGAGAGCAACTTCAAGATCTCTATCAGTATCTCTTCTCGCATGTCTGGGTTCTCCTTCCTTTGCGAATCTCTATGTGCCTTGGCTCCCTCCTCCAGCCTAATGTGGTGCATGCAGACGTCCGGACTTATCCCCACCAGGTCCGTAAGGCTCCATCCAATAGCCTTCCTGTTTTTGCTCAGCACGGTCAGTAGCCTCGCCTCCTGTTCTTCAGTTAGCCCGCTATTGATGATTACATGGAATGAATCTTCCTCCCCGAGGTAGGCATACTTAAGATTCGCCGGAAACTTCTTCAACTCCACTTGTGGGGGTAGGGTGTCTGCAGGTAGAGGGTTTTTTTCCGGATCTCCCTCCTGCTCACGTTCGCTATCTAATTTCTCCTCCATACTGGCCGGTAGTAAAGCTCCTGTGGATCCCACGAGTTCCGACTTCTGACAGAATTCAGTAATTGCTCCTTCGATTTCCTCGTCAGTTAACCCTTGGTTACTGATCAGATCACACCATGCAGCTGCCTCCACATCAGCCTTTGCGTATACATCCAAGGCTTGGAGTTTTTCCTGCAATAATTCGGTCTCAAGAAATTCTTGGACTAGGGGGTCAATAACATCAACATAGCATAGATTTTCAGAATCTATCGGCTTTTTCATGGCTTCATTGATATGAAAAACAAATTTCTCACCATTGAAGTCAATGCAGATTGTTCCCTCAGCCATATCTACAATTGTCTTAGTTGTTCTTAAAAATGGTCTTCCTAACAATATCCCGCTAGACTCCCTAGATTCTGGTTCACTCATCTTAATCACATAAAAATCCGCAGGATAGGTAAAGTCTTGTATTCTGACCAACACATTTTCTAACACACCTTCAAGATTTATACATGACCTATCAGCCAGTTGAATCAACACCCTAGCGTTTGATAACTTTACCCCTTTCAACCGATTATAAATGGATAACGGCATAACATTGATAGATGCTCCCAGATCACACATTGCATGCTCGATTTTTACATCTCCAATTGTTATGGGTAAAGTAAACATATCTGGGTCGGCTTTCTTGGGTGGTAGTTTCTCCTGCACAATAGCTGATGCTATCCCTTCCACCATGATCTTTCCATCCTCCTGGGCTTTTCCGGCTATGAAATCCTTTATGAACTTCCCCAGAGGGGGCAGTCTCACGGCTTGGAGGAATGGTATGGTGACATCCAGCTTCCCGAAGATCGACATGAAATCCACAGGATTTTCTTTCTTCCTCTTCGTAACAAACTGATATGGAAACGGTTTTTCCCCTTTTGCCTCTTCAGTAAGCCTTTGTGGACTTTCCTTTGATACCTCCTGGGTTCGAGGTCCCGATGTGGGTATTGTTTCTTCAGGTTGCTCGTTTGTAGATTGTGTTCCTCCCTCCTTTCCTTCCCCAGTAGGCTCCTCGTCTAAAAAAAACGGATCCTCCATCTGTGGCAGAGGCCTCTTGAGCTATTTTACTGAGACGGTATCGCTCAGCACCCTCGCTCCACTAGACTCCCCAATAGGGTTCTTGAGTTGAGGTCCATTATAGGCAGTTCCAGACCGCAGTGTGATCTTACTCACATTGGCCTTTTCAGGTACATGGACTGTAGACGGAAGTTTTCCCTGAGTTCCCTTTCATTTCGCCCGCCGAGTTTGCGAGCTGGGCTAGCTGCCTGTTCATCATATCCATATTTGCCCTATGCTCATTCTGGGCACTTTGCATTCCTTGCATTGTTTCATTACTGGATTGCAAGTCGCTTTTAATGCTCTGCTGCGAAGAAAGCATCTCTCCCATCATGTCCTCCATAGACCTCCTCGACCTGTTTGGGTGATGGAACTGGTTCGAACCTTGGTGTTGGTGATACTGGGGTGGTGGGTTTGGCTGGTAGCCTGAGAAATTCTGCTGGTTTTGGTTCGGTGGGTACTGATTATACTGGGCAGGAGGGTTGTACTGGTAGTGGTTATGCTGGTACTGATTTTGGTTTTAGGATTGGAATTGATTCTGGTTTTGGTTGTGGCTGTTGTTTTGAGGCCCTTGGTTATACTGGCTCTGGTTCTGGTTTTGGTAGTTTCGTTGATGGGGTGGCACATAGATTAGAATTGTAGTACCCTGCGGCATTTGCTTGCTCCACATCCACATCAGGCTGGTTGTCTGGCTGATCATACGGTAGTTCTGGTGTCGCCTTGCCTCCAGTCGGAGAAGGTGGTGGAGTGTTCTGTTTGATTATAGTCAGCAACTCCTTCTTTAACTCCTCCATCTTCAAATCCATCCTTTCCTCCTGGTCAGTAACCGAAACGCTTGCTACCCTTTCTCTGCTGTACCCATCTCTTGCGTTTTCGTACGTCTTTTTCGCATTCAACAGCTTGCGTAAGACCTTCTTTGCTTCACTGACTCTCAACTGTGTGAAATCGCCTCCGGACGATGAATTCACCAGATCTTTTGTTTCTTTGTTCATCTCCTCATAAAAGGTGTGGTGCACCTCTATCTCCTTCATGCGATGGTTGGGGCATGACTCCAAAAGACTCATGTATTTCTCGCAGTACTCACTCAGGGTCTCATCGTATTCTTGCCTTATACATGATATCTTCCTCTTCAATGCGCTTGTCTTTGAAGACGGGAAGAACTCAACTAGGAAAGCTGACTTGAAATCAGCCCATGTGTTGATGGAGTCGGCTGACAGGCGCATGAACCAGGTGTTGGTCTCTCCCTTTAGGACAAACGGTAGGGCTTTCAGTCTGTAGTCATCCTCACTTGCTCCTGCTGGCCGCCTCTGCGCCTTACAGATTTTGCATAACTCATTTAAGAATTCGTAGGGTCCCTCGTAACTCTTCCCACAGTACGTTGGCAGGATTGCAATAACGTGGGGTTTCACATCACAGGCTGTCTGGCCTGGGGTGACCACTATGGCTTGTGGGGGATCTCCGTCAGCATGCGCAGTAAGCGTTGCGAGCTCGGGGTCGTCCTCACCTTGGTCAACCATTCTCACTAGTGCTCTTACTGGTTGGAGTGGAAGCTCCGGGAGTTGGTACTCTAGATCTTCTTTCTCCTCGTCGCTACTCGTGCCTAAGTCGGACAGTGCTGTCGACAGGCCAGAACGAGTGGTCACGAGTATCGTTCCTCGGGGAAGTATCCTTGGTCTCCACTGGCCAGGAGCCGAGCTACTTCTCATAAACTGAAAATAAAAATAAGGAAAATTATAAACAATATATACACCAAAATAATCACATACAATAACAGGTATGAACGCCATCCAACCCCCGAAACGGCGCCATTTTGAAAGTGCAGGTTTTCTCGGTCAACGTGTGTAAATGCAGTGGTGTATCCAACTAATCAGGATGAGATTCTCGACCTAGCGGAGTCGTTGGCACGATAACCGAAACCTGGTATCAAACAAATTTCCTCAACCCACTTCTACTGGTTAGTATAATGGAGGTAAGGGTCGAATCCCACAAGGATGGACACGTTCGGATAACTGTGGTGATATTCCTGGTTGTTTTTGGTTAGCTACCACGCTTTTTGGGTTGGGATTTTACCTAGGCGAGAAATAAAGACGGTACTCTACTGACTAGTAGGCGTGAAAATAACAGGCATGTGGTTGTGTTCGTGAAAATAGGGGACAAGGTATCTCAGAGGCATGTGAAAAGTAGACAGTTACTAAAAGAGGAAATTTAGACAACAAGGCATATCTGGTGGCTAGTTGGCTTTCTGACAGGTCTGGAAGGTACAACTGAAAAGTGGGAGACAAAAGCAAAAGTAACTTAAAAGTAAAAGTGGTCCAAGATAAAAGTTGATTTTGATGTTTTCTTCTTCACCAAGTATTAACAGAAATTAGATGAACACAAACTCCATGACTAAACTCAAATTCATAACTTCAAACTCAAGATCTATTGATTAAAATGTTTAACTTAAGATGAACAGCTGAAATTGCAGACTGCCTCTACTGACTAACATGCAAGGTGGTGATCACAGCGCAGAACAGGAAATTCATGCACGAAAACTCAAACTGAAACATAACTACAAAATTCGATCAACAACTACAGATCTAGCTTACTCGAAAGAAAATACATGCACGCACTTAAAGATTAAAAGCGATAACTAAATCTAACTTCCTTAGGCAGAATGAAGCAAACTCAAACCAAAGAGACATTCGGAATAGAAATTTCATAACTTAAACGTTTGGATCTTCACCAAGTACTTCAAAAGGCAACAAAGATAAATGTTTGCAACAGATCCAACGAAGAAAGCAGGTAAAGATTAAACTAGAAAGCAAATAACGATTGTTTTGCCACTCCAGGCGGCGATACTGCTATACTACTACGACAAACTGACTGGAATGGTAGAACGATGATTTCTCCGGCAGACTCTTGGACGTCAAGTGACCATAGCTGTGGCGAGGAACGAGAGACTGGATAATGCTAAAGGACTGATCTGCTGCAGAGAATTCTACTAAGTGTGTATGAGAACCGAGAGCTTTTTTTCCGAACCTCTCTCTCTCTCCAAAGTGGCTTCTTTTATAGGGAGGCTTGCTCTTGCTTTTAGGGTAGACTTCCTTCACGATTTGACTTTTCTGTTAATTATCATCCCAGCTATCCTTCTTCTCCATCTCGAGCCTTTTCTCTGGCATGCATCCTGGCCAGTATTGCACCCTTCTAGCGCTCTTTTCGCTGGCGTCACCTGAATCGTCTCCTACTGACTTGGATCCCTTAATCCTGCACACTTGAGCAACTGTTTTGCAGATAATACATGCATTTCACGACATATTGATCAGTAACCAAGGCTTAGAATACGACTTATCACTCCTATTGATCAATTGGGCGGCTTTTCTGCATTTTCACTCCATTTTGCCTCATCTGCACATGCTTGGCTAGTTTGCACTGTCTAACTGATCCAGTAGCCATCCTGCACACTTAAACTCACGATTTATACATTATCTCCCAAAAAGCATGTAAAATCACTCTAAAGCCAATGCATAAAATGAGTCTTATCAAACTTGTTAAAATCCATATTTTCTAAGCCACTGTTGAATTCTAATCTTTACCATGTGTGTGTTTTTTAAAAATTTATCCTGTATTGTCTGTGGACAAACAAATAGTTTAGTTTAGGGGTTGATATACACAAAATTTAAATGTTTTTAAGGGCTGGGTTTGACTAATTTTATATGTCGAACATGTCAATTATTTCCATTATTTTGATGAATTCCAATTATTATTAAATGACATTATTCTCTTCATCTTTGAAAGAACGTCGCTTAAGTATTTTGCATGCTTCAGTTAGAAAGCTCACAAAATTTTAGAAGAAATTCAATATATTAATGAAATTATTGACTTTTGAAGCTCAATCCTTTCCACGTATGTCAACCTTTTTCAAACCTATGAACACTATATTCCATACATCAATTCATTCATATCAGAGTATTCTTGTAGTCTTTTACTTCACACATAAATTCACTCATCTGTTATATGAGCTCTGAAGATCGAGGCAAGGGAAAGATTGAAGATAATTCAAACTCGTATTGTATCTAGTTGTTTATCATATTTCATTCTTTAATCATTGTTTTTGTTGCTTTGTCGATAAGTACCTAATAAAAGAATCTAGGAATTTGAGAGTAATTTAAATGTTTAATGTTTTTGATATTCTAAACTTCATTCATTTTATTCAGTTTTGCAGAATAATACTTTTGATGTTGTGTTAACATTTTTTGTTGCTATTTTTTTCATCTGTTAACATTTTCTTAAAGTTCGGATCATAGTTTAGAGTTTATATAATATATAGAGTTTGCATTTTATTACGTCCCATAAAATATACTCCCCTCCGTCCAAGAAAAAAATGACACTTTGTGAATGACACAGGTTTTAATGTAGAATTGGTAAAGTAAGAGAGAAGAGAAAAAAGTAAGAGAGAAGCAGTATCAGTGGAATGTGAGGTCCATATTATTAATAAGAGAGAAGGGAAAAAAGCAAGAGATAAGTTGTTGGAAACTTTCATTTTTGAATATATCATATTTTTCGTGGACAACTAAAAATGGCAAATGTACTCTATTTCTCATAAACAGAGGGAGTATGTACTAGTTTAAATTAAGTTATACATACTCACTTTGATTTCGTACTTGGACTAATCAACAAAAAAGTACTCATATCACTATGATTCATTAGTGTATATCATAATCCGGTATCCCCACAAATCTAAAAAAAAAAAAGTTCCTTTTGCTCGTCGCTGAAAATTTGTCACTTATTTTCATTTTCGTTCGTTCCTAAAATTTGTTACCTTTCACTTTTACCATTTTTGCATGAACCCCATATTTTATTAAATCATTCTCATTCACTTTTTATTATAAAACTAATACTCCCTCTATTCCTTCATAGTTGAGACGGAACTTTTCGGCGCGGAGTTTAAGAAATAAATGTTGGATGTGTTAAATAAATAGATAAAAAAGGTAAGAAGGAGAAAAAAGGTAGAGAGAATAAAATAAAAAGTGAATAAAGTAGAGAGAATAAAGGATGGGAGAGTAAAGTAAGAAACAAGAAAAAATTACTCTATATGGAAATGACTCAACTATGAGAGAACTTCTCAAAATGAAAAAATGACTCAACTATGAAGGAACGGAGGGAGTATATAAAAGTAGGATCCACATGTCAGTAACTTTTTCAACCTACTTTCTATTATATTTCTTAGAATCCGTGTCGAATTAAATGGTGACAAATTATTAAGAACGGAGGGAGTACCTTTTATACGATGACTGATATTCGGTGAGATGAATATCAAACAATGATTTTATACGATAACTGATATTCATTGACGATAATACATAAGCCATTACAACACTAACTGTAACTACTCCTACATAAATTGCCTATTATCATCGTCGGATTTGAATCTCATTGTAATATTGACGAAATTTGTTTTCTTTCATAGATGTACATGTACGTTTATCATGGGTTGACGTACGATTGTATTATTATAGTGTCCAATATCCATCGATTTTTCGTAGTATACATTTCCTCCATTGCTCTTTAACGTAACACGTCATTAAAATTGTTGGCCACGTGGCATCATTCTTGAGCGTCGAATCTTGATATCTATACTACATATAAAAACTACTACTAGTATATTTTTTAGACAACTCTCTCTGTGTATTTACATAACATGTTACTTTACACAGTTACGCTGTGTAAATACTCCATATTTTTAATATGCAAAGATTTTTTGGTCATGAAGAATCAAATCCGTACGTATTTTTGCATATTAAAAGATCTATATAGTTATCAGATCGGGAAAACCCAGAAGGATCAAATGGCAAAATGTTTCTTTGCCTCCTAACAAGGAAATTATCTCACATGTTACAGCCCTTTAAATACTAAATAAGATGCTAAATTTGCAGCAATTATCAATTAATTATATTCATTATTATCTGTTGAATAAGAATGCCATGAAATGGGGCATCGTCTTTTCCCAAAGTACAATTAATTTCGTATTCAATCAATTTTATATGCAAAGCATCCACATGCATGAAGGGTTAATTCAACGTCGTCATTGCTGATTAAATTTGTCAGGTATAGAAATATGTGTTAATTAAATTAAATTTCAGCTCATTCTTCTTGTTTGACTTCCGCGTAACAAGATCTTGTCTCTAATATAATTGAAATAATGAATAATACAAAGAGTATCTTTAGCACATTTGTCAGGAATTAGATTTTACTGTCTTCCTAAAATAAATGTAACAATATTCATAAGCCACTAATACGCGGGATCTATAGTAAATATCTTGAACAACGAATAACATTAATTAATAAATTAAATTAATTAGTAGTACGAGCTTGCTGTATGAGAATTACAAGTGCCAATGAGAAAATAAGCTAATACTACTATTAATTTAAATAGCTCATCTAGAAATTGTACTAATTTTATTCTAAGACAAAAAAGGAAAACTGACAAGGAATATTTAAAAAAATTTGTATAATATAATAAGCTAACAGAGAAGAGGCACATGATTTCCTAGTTGTACACTGACTTCAATGAAGGATAATTAATATCCAAGCCTGCATCTAAGTTTAATCTAGGAGAATCACATTTGATTAAATTTATCTCTTCTTCTTGGATTCAGCAACCCAAACAATTTCTCCATTCTGCTCTGCCAAACACAGCCTTACACCCCAAGCAGCACATAATACAGAATTGTTATGGGCAGGGCTATCACCATTCCAAAAATAACTCTGCAATAAATATCACATAACAAATTAAATCATCTTATTATTATGAACACATATTGGTATGGGTGCGTTATAATGCTAACTTTTATGTGTATTTGCGTATGAAAATACTTACGCAGTGCTAAGTATGTCTGGGTGCACATTGTATTCTTTAGCAAACACGAAAGGAACAATCCCCTGCGGAAGCGCAGCCTGTTTCCAAAGAGATATTTCATTTAATTGAGTAATTTCTACTACTGTTTTTATTTATTTATATTAATTTAAAAAAATTGGACCTGAACGATAGCAACATGTAGAAGAACTCCGCGGAGGCCGATGGCGATGGAGGTTGCGGCGATGACGGCCGGACCAGTTAAGAACCTAACAACCATTGAAAATGTGGCTACAGACTTCCCACAATTTATCATCTTTGGTTGCAATGCCATGAATAAACCTGTAAAATTAATAATTAGTACTAATTAACTTAACCAAATTAAACAAAATTGAAACAAAGTGAAAAAATGTTACCGAGGCTGAACATGGCCATGCCAAGGCCTGCATCAGACAAAATAGAAATGGAACCTTTCACAATTGATGGCATTTCAATGTTCCACCTGCAGTTGATAGATCATCATCATCAACAACATCTCGAAAATTCAAAAACTAGCTAGGTTAATTGTAATGGAAAAAAGTGAGACCTGAATGATACAAGAGACCAAATGAGGCCAAAGAGACTAGCGTAAGTGTTGGGATTTCTGATCAATTTCCTCCAAACCATGATCAAAATAAGCCTAGTCATCACACTTGTTGGTGGCATCTGTGTTTTCTTGTCCATCACTCCACCTTCCTCCATATCCATCTTCTTGTGGCATGAATACGGAGATGCATTTGGTGGGAACTTGACTGCATCCTCCATCTCAATCTCCTTCTTCCCGTTCTCTGCCGATCCCAATCAGATCAATAAATCAACTTTACTACTAAATTGAAAATGAAACAAGTACCTCTGGAATGAGCAAGAGCAGCATCGTCGATGGTGGAGAGGTCGGAGGAGGCGGCTTTGTTGACGGCGTTTCTCATGTTTGCTTCGGAGACGGGGGAGGCGCTGGAGCTCCACACAAACATGTGGAGCTCCTTGTTGGGGAGAGTGGTGCTGGCGTTGCTGTTGCTGTTGCTGATGTTGGGGAGAGCGGTGCTCGCGCTGCTTGTTGTGTTGCTGATGTTGACGTTGTTGTTGTTGTTGCTCGCGCTTCCGCTGTCCTTCCTCCTGGGCCCAGAGAACATGGGGTTGGGAGGCGGATACGAGGCCTGCGGAGGCGGGGGCGGGGGATGGAAAAGCTCCCCGCTCATGCTGCGGCCTGTGGTGTTCCTCTTCTTCCCCATTTTCATCATCTCCTCGTCGAAATTGGAGGTCCTAGGCGTGGCTCCCTTGGACGACTGGAGGGAGAAGACGTCGCCGCCGAAGCTGTTGGTGTAGCCGTGCTTGGGGCTGGCGGCCTTGCTGTTGAACATGGCGTAGAAGTCGGTCTGGTTGAAGCTGGAGCCGCGGGGGGTGGGCTCGCGGGAGGACTGGACGGAGTAGATCTCGACGCCGGTGAGGTTGGAGGCGCGGGGGGTGATGCCGGAGGAGTGGATCCCTTTGTTGTAGGAGGAGATCATGGAGGCGGAAGTGGATCGCTTGACCACGACGTGGAGCTTCCCGTCGTGGCCGATCTCAGCGTCCGCCTGGAGGGGCTCGCGGCCGTTGAGGGAGAGGACGTCGGAGTCGACTTTGAAGGAGGTGATGGAGGCGGCGGTGTCGGGGAACTGGTCGGTGATGAGCATCTTGGCGCCGCGGTACTCGAACATGAAGAGCATGAGCGTGTACCAGATCACGCTCTGCATCACCACGATTTGGACCATGAGGTTGCCGGAGAAGTCGCCGTACATGGCCCTGAGCAAGGGGATGCCCATGACCAAGGTGTTGGGGAGGGTGGAGAGGGAGAAGAGGGTGATCATCCACTCCAGGCTGCTCTTCTTGCTGATGGCGTGCCACACGAAGAGGGCGGCCAGGATGACCACCTTCTGCAGGGAGTCGGCCGCGATGAAGTGGTAGTTCATCGCGTAGATGTCGTTGGTGGATATGAAGTGGAAGCCGAGGAGGGGGACGGCAAACACGGCCACGAAGCGGTTGATGCCCGAGCACTGGTCCGGGGTGAAGATCTTCCACCATCGGACCGAGCCGTAGGCAAGGATCATGGCCACGTAGAGGGGGATGATGGCCGCGAGGACATCGTAGATGTCTTTTCCGGTGATCATGCTTTCGGGAAAATTGGTTCAAGCACACCAACCTATAATGACCATAAATATATAACAGGGAGGGACACTCGTCTTTAAGATTTTAATACAAATATTAGTCTTCTCTGTTCTCTTTATTACATCTCTCAGTTTTCCATTTTGATTTTTCTCATTTTACTACTTTTATTAGTGGATTGTACGTTCCACTTACTCATTTTACTTACATTTTAGTATAATATTCATATATAAAAGTGAGACTTATATACTGCTAACTTTTACAATTCACTTTCTTTTAAATTTATTTTAAAATCCATGTCAGATCAAAGAAAGATACATACTGAGGGACGAAAAGAGTAGTAAATAAGTACTAGAAGTGAGAAAAAAGTCGAGAAAAAAAGTAGGAAAGATAAATTGATTTTTTTTTGCTATAAAATAAAATGTGTCATTTATTGTTTTTATTTATTTGTCAATACATACTCCATCTAACTTTGTTTTTAATAATATTGACAAGTGGATTCATATCTTACTAACAAATTACGTACACATTTTTATAAAATTAATATATTATATAAATAAGATTTATATTTTATTAATTTATTTTTTCATTATGAAGTTAAATAATTTCATAAAATTCTAGAAAGTGGGTCCTTTATTAACGAACGGGAGGGAGAGTATTGTTGAGGACTAACGGGGAAATTTTGCTTATGTGAACAAGTTTGTGTGAGGGAAGTAAAAATAAGGAATAGTATACACGAAATTCCAAGACAAGCCACTTATAGTCACATGCAACTCTATGAAAAGAAAACGGTTAAATTGGTTTCTGGGAGTCTGCATTCATAATAAATCAAACTTTGCTGCAATCAAGTGGGATTTTTTCACACAAAAGGGAAATAAAAATGTTGATTCTTACGACTCAAAAAGATTATCTTTTCTCGTGTATAATCGAGCCACATTTCAGCTTATATATTTTCATATTACTTGGGATATGTAATACCGGTTAAACATATAGCAATTGACTCTGATGCTAAATGTATTTTTACCTAGCTTCTGAGACTCACAGTTGAATATAATGTTGAGTCTTGAAATATTCAAAGGTGGGACCAAATTGAAGATTTACTTTTATTTACTAAGGTCATATTTGTTTGCTTGATTCGCCTGGGTCCTGGGATAGGAATCTGATTTCTTTAATTTTTAAATTTCAATGTTTAGTTTAATAAAATTGAGAAAGTAATTAGAATTAGAATTCTAAAAACAAGGAAATTAGTGCAACATTATTGGATTCTGATTCCCCGACTTTTCCTAGGTATTCTTTTCCAAAGTTTGTGGATTCTTACATATGTAGGTACTCCCTCCGACCGTCATTAGATGTCATCCTTTGACACAACAAGAGTTAAAATGTAATGCAAAGTAGGTTGAAAAAGTTAGTGGAATGTGAGTTTCACTTTTATATATTAGCATTATAATAAAATGTGAGTGTGCATGAGTTAGTGGAACATGAGGTCTATAAACGAAAGTAATACTAGTGACATTTAACGCTGACGGAGGGATTATTTTTATATAATTTTAATTATTTTATACAACAATTATTATTATTATTATTATTATTATTATTATTATTTGTTGTTGTTGTTATTATTATTATTATTATTATTACTACCTCTGTCCCTGAAAATTTGATACAGTTTACTATTTTGGTCTGTCCCTGAAAATTTGATACACTTCACTTTTACCATTTTTGGTAGTGGACCTCATATTACACTAACTCATTCCTAGTCACATTTTATTATAAAACTAATACTTTAAAAGTAGGACCCACATTCCTACAACTTTTTCAACTCACTTTCCATTACATTTCTTAATATATTAAAAATTTTGTATCATAATACTTAATTACAATTATAATAATGACTATATTTATAATAATTATTATAATAGTGATAATTTATTACTGTTGCTACTACTATTTTTTGTTATCGTTATTATTATACTAATAATTAATTAAGTAATTACAATATAATCATCTGAATTATAAATTATACTATAACAATAAATTATTATTATTACTCCTATTTTGTTATTTAATTATAAATTAATAACAAATCTAGAAAATAATTTTGAATTTGTGAATTATATCTATTAAGTTATCGATAAATAATAATAATAATAATAGTAATAATAATAAAGTTTATTATTATTTTATTTATGTTATTATTATGTTACAAACTAATAACTTGTTAAATAAATCTAAATCTAATATTAATTATATTATGCATTAAAACAGTATTATAATAAGTATTGTTATCTTTCTATTTGGTTTATTAGTAGAATCTTAATAAAAATTTTAAATTATTAAATTTAATAATTATAACCTCAACTAGCATTGAATAACATAAGGTTAAAATTATAACAATTTTCTTTGATGTTTTAAAATACGGGATAAGTAATCTATTAGATTAATATTAGCTATTTTTTTTTCAATCTTAACTTTTTCTAGTTTGATTTAGTGTTTTAATTTAAAATAAAATTAACAATCTCGATGTTTATCCAAACATAGAAAAGTTAAGTTATTCAGAATCATTTTCTCAGAATCCATTTTCTCTGTCAATGCTATTGAGTTTATGAGCATTGCAAAAGAGCTGACACTTTAAATTCATTGCGCCGCAGTTTAGTAGGTTCCTTAGAGCATCCACAATAATGGCTCTTACATCACCTCAACCCTTAGATTATCCATTATCCCGCATCAGTTTTAACCATTTTTTTATTTCATCCTTTAACTAACATCTGTAACAAATCTCTTAACTATTATTGAACTACTCCCTCCGTCTCTGAAAATTTATCATATATTTCTTTTTTCGTTCGTCCCTAAAAATTTGCCATCTTTCACTTTTACCATTTTTGGTAGTGGACCCCATATTCCACTAATTCATTCCCACTCACATTTTATCATAAAACTAATATATAAAAGTAGGACCCACATGCCACTAACTTTTTTAACCCACTTTCTATTACATTTCTTAAACCCGTGTCGGGTCAAATGGTGACAAATTATGGGGGACGGAGGGAGTACAAAAACGGCCCCTGGACTATGGATTTATCTCGTCCATAGTTTCTGGACTTTAAAAATATCTTCAGACATCCTGAACTAAGGGTTTATCTAAAAAATGGTCCTATTGGCTTTTTTTGAACTGAAAATGCCCTTTTGGGGTGATGGGAAATTTGGTCTTTTTACACTTTAATTTTTTAAATTTGATATATATCAGTGATGTACTAAATCTGATATTATTTCAAAATTATCATTCTTCTTCCTTTTTGCCATCCTTCACTTTATTTCAGCCCACAAAATTAGTTCATTTTATATTTTTTGAAAACCTTTTTTATCAAAACATTATACTTCGTACTATAATAAGTCTGTGTCTCGCTGTCCATTATTTCCTACTACTTACCCATTTGAAGTATTTATATAGGAGTAATTTTGTTTAAATTTTCTAGTTAATATTGATTTTTTTCAAATAAATAAACGAAAATTATATAGTCTTATATTAGATGCACATCTATTTATGATTAAAATTATTAAATATTGATTAAAACTAAATAGGCGTCGACTTATCTTATTGATTAAATATTAGACACTATCAAATATTGATTGAAATAATTAATTTTTGTTATTTAATAATTTTAATAATTAATAAAAATTTATTGATATTTAAAAATCTAAATTTAATATTGAAATAAAGAAACAAAGTGAGGATGGAAAAAAGAAAGAAGAATGATACTCCCCCCATCCCAGATTAGGAGTTAGATTTAATTATGACACATGTTTTAAGAAAGAGTTGAAGTATGTAATAAATAAAGTGAGATGGTAGAGTGTGTAATAAATGAAGTGAGTTGATTGAAGGTGAGTCCCTTTTGACTTTTTGGATTTAAAAGATATTTATTGTTGACTTGTGAGACAAATTCATTAAATTAAATAAACTTACGGTTTTTAATGTTTCAATATGATTAATCGTTTTTAATGTTTCAATTTGATTAATCTTTCTTCCTTAAATTTTTAAAACTTGCCGCCAACATTAAAAAAAAATTAAATAAACACATGTGAAGGAGGCCATCGGCCATCACATCTCAAACAAATGTAACGAGGGAACCAACTTTTTTTATTAAATCAAACTTCAAATTAAGGAGGGAATTATTACAATCCATGGAGGGACAAATTCAAAACCATTCAAAAGTTAAACTACACCTATAAATACATTCACTCCACTATTATTATCAAAGACTTCAATTCCACCTACCAAAAACAAAGCAAACATTTTTATAGTTAAATTACCCTCTGAAAATTCTCAGGCAATAGAGATGGAGATGGAGCAGGAGCAGTTTCAAGAGGCAAAGCATGGGCAAGGGCCGAGGGCCTCTCTGAGTTTGAGCAGCCAAGAGAATAACCTTATTGTACAGTTTCTTCAACAACAATGCCGTGTTGGAGCACTTCCACATGGTTCATTTGAAGAGGCAGCCAAAAAATTCAAAGTGCATGGACAGCCAGCCGCTTATGGAGGATAGCCAATCAGCAAATTGAAAATGGGGAACTTGTTGTCATGAAAGGCAAAGCATCAGGATATAGCAAGAAAAAAGGTAAAGTAATTCTTGATGAAGATAAGTTTAGACACTTGTCTATGCTTGAGAGATCCTCAATAAGAAAACTTGCTGTTAAGATGGAAGTTAGCAAGTCCACAGCTGGCAGATGGGTGAAGGATAACAAGATAAGACCACATACAAATGCCATAAAGCATGCACTCACTGATGCAAACAAAATTGCTAGAATAAGATGGTGGCATATTCAGTCAACTATAGATGAAGGTAAGTTTCTCTATCATGCAATGCACAACACAGTTCATATCCATGAGAAATGGTTCTACATCACAAAAGCTTCAGACAAATACTACCTGTTGCTGGATGAGAATGAGCCTTACAGGTCTTGTAAGTCAAAAAGATTCACCACTAAAGTGATGTTCATGTGTGTTGTGACAATGCCACAGTTTGACAATGATGGGCAGACAATCTTTGATGGTAAAATAGGCATATTTCCATTCACACATCAAATTCCAGCCAAAAAGGAAGTCAAAGAATAGGCCAAGAGGGACACTTAAGACAAAGCCTATCCCATCAATTAACAAGGAAGCCATGAGAGAATGTCTCTTGAATTAGGTATGTACATTTTTTGGTTTCACATTACTATCAGACATTGGTAATGTCATCACTTAGTCATTCATTTATTCAATCATACATCATGCACAGATTATTCCAACAATCAAGGCTAAGTGGCCAGCCAATGCAAGCAAGGAGATATATATACAACAAGATAATGCCAAACCCCACCTGAAATCCTCTGACTTACAATTTGAGGCTCTTGCAAGTACAGATGGTTTTCAATTCCATCTAATTAGCCAATCAGCCAACTCCCCAGACACCAATGTGTTGGACCTTGGCTTTTTTAGGGCCATACAGTCACTACAAGATGACAAACTAGCCACCAATATAGATGAATTGTTGAGAAATGTTTGGAGTTCTTTTGAGGAACTCACACCAGAAACTCTGAACAAGGTTTTCCTAACATTGCAAAGCTGTTTCAGCAAGATCCTTGAAGTCCATAGGGGCAACAACTACAAAATCCCCCACTTGAACAAAGGAAGGTTGAGTAGGATAGTGGGGCTTCCTACCTCACTTGAGGTTGAAGAGAATCTGGTAAGAGAAAGTGATAAGGCTAATTTCATGCATTGGTTATGGGGTTAAATTCTATAATTTCCCGGGTCTAACACAAATTTTAAGCCAGGTGTGTAGAGGAAATTGCCAGATCCAAAAAGAAGGAGAAAATCGCCTGGAGAAGGAAGCTGGCAGAGAAAGCGAGCAAAATAGAGAAGAAGTTACCAGACGAAGGAGCAGCTGAGAAAAGGGCAGAATGGGGATTACAAGGAAGACTCTAGAAGCTTCATCCCTTATAAATAAGAGCATGCGGCACACGATAAAGGATCCATCATATTTTAGCTCTTAGCTCAGCTTTCTCACACTCTACACACACTTGGGGGAAATCAGTTTGGGGGGTTTTACGGTTCAGAATTTCATCAGAGTTGTGTAACACCGTCTCTTCGGGAAGCGAAAAATACAATCTATTTTCTGTGTTAAGTTTACGTTTCTGAATTTCCCGAGTCTTCGCTGTTCGAAGCTCGGCCGTATTTTGTTAATATATGTTGAATCTGCACTAGATCAGCTATGGAATTTGTTGCTATGGTTTTGTTTTATGTTATTACTGTTTTCCTGTTTACTTTGGTTGCGTTTAGCGATTGATCGGTGTTTTGAGTTGAATTGTGTGGAGATCGGAGTTGATTGTTTGTATCTGGTTGAAGTTGTGTGATCAGAGATGGGAATTGCAGTGGTTTGTCGTGGATGGCTTGGATCCGGAGAGGGTGAAGCATCCAGAGTTTGGATCTGTTCATTTCTGCATGGATTTGCTGCTTAGCTTCTGTTTTCTCATTTACCTCGTCTAGTAATAGTAGATCTGTTTAATTTCCGTAGTTAATCGTAGTTTAATGGTTTAATATAGTTTAATCTGTTCCGTTTCATAGTTTGCTCTGTTTTCATCTCTATTTCGTGATCACAAATCGTTAGAGAAGATGAAGTAATTGTTGGTTAAGCCTTGAGTTAGTTATTCTGCAGTTTTTCATCCGTACTTAACTAATTTGGGAAATGGTCCCCACAATCTGTTTTTCCTCTGTCTAGGTTAAGTTTAGAAAGTCGTTTGCTAGGTCTGGCAATTGTTTTCGCTGAGAAGTGATCTTGAGTACGTCTTGTTTATCGTAATGCATGTTCTGTTATTCTTGCCTAGATCTAGCTGTTAGAATAGAGCATTTCATTTCCCGAGTCTAGGAATCTAATCTCAACCCCAAAAATGTGTGGCAGCAGCCAAAAACAGTTTTCAAATCTTCTCGCATGTTTACTTACGCATCCATCTCTGTGGGATTCGATCCCTACTTCCTTATACTAATTCTTTTTAGAACAGTGGGTTGAGGGTTTTGAAAAGCAGGAAGTGATTGTGTGCCCAACGACAGGTGATTTCGAGGATTCTCTAAGTTCCTAAACCCCGTGATCTAGTGGATTCTCTGGATTTGAGAAGTTTGAATATATTGACACACTCGCACGAGAATTTTCCAGCTCTTCAGAAAGCTTGGAGTATCTACTACTCCCTGAGAATGATGTGGGTGCCTCATATGACATAGGGCATCTAAGCAATGTTTAGGTTTCTAGATAGGCCACTTGGGTCATGGGGTTTACAGTATAAGCATCAAAATAGGTTGGTGTTTAGGATGTAAACTTGTTTTTGGGTTATAGCCTGCATTTTGGGTTAGGGTATATAAGCTGCATTTTGTATGAATTCCAGGTGTAACTGATGTAGGTGTGTGTTTTTGTTTAAAAACCATCAGAAAAGCTTCATCATATGGCTTAAGCCTCCAAACCAATTACAGGGGTGGCTTATCATCAGAAAAATTTCATCATAGAGGAGCAATCACACAAAATTAGAGCCTCCAAACCATCACAGGGGTGACTACATTCACAATAATCCAACCAATGCAGTGAATACACAGATTAGCATGCTTTACTCACAGAAAAATTTCATCACAGAGGACCAATCACACAAAATCAGAGCCTCCAAACCATCACAGGGGTGGCTATATTCACAATAATCCAACCAATGCAGTGAATACACAAAATAGCATGCTTTTCTCTCAGAAAAATTTCATCACAAAGGACCAATCGCACAAAATCAGAGTCTCCAAACCATCACAGGGGTGGCTACATTCACAATAATCCAACCAATGCAGTGAATACATAGTTTATCACATGTAATCCATCAGAAAAACTTTATCCTGGAGGAGCATACAAGCCAACATAGCCAAGGCAGCAATAACCCTCAATCAATTCCCTAGAAACAACCTCCAAATCTTACACAGGGGGTGGCTTAGAATTGAAAAAATACTCACAGATTAGAGAAGATCTTTCATGTTAGACAACAAGATCAATGATAAAGCTAATTTCATGCATTGGTTATGGGGTAAAATTCTGTGATTTCATGGGTCTAACAAGGTTTTATAAGCCAGGTGTGTAGAGAAATCGTCAGCCCCAGGAAGAAGACGAAGATTGCCTGGATGGAGAAGCTGGCGGGGAAAATGAGCGGAAGAAGGAAGAGTTACTAGACCGAGAAGCATCAAATTGGAGGGCAAAGTAGGGAACACATGATCAGTCTAGAAGCTCTATCCACTATAAATAAGAGCATGCGATCAACATGAAGAATACGCTCCATCACTTTTCAGCTCTTAGCTTAGTTTTCCACTTCTCTGCACACACTTTCACGGGGAATTGGTGCTGGGGTTTGGTGCCCCTTGCACAGCGGAAGACTTGTACAAAACAAATAAATCAGAAACGGATCTATTTGACCGATTATGCGATTAATCAATTCACATGTTAAACAGAAAATTGCATGCTAGAACGCAACTAATTCATGCTCATAGAAAGTAAATCCTAAACATGAATACTACGGTTTAGAGTTACCGATTTGATTCTCCAAAGAATCGACGATTGCTTGCGCCTTCTCCACGTGATGATCTTCAATACTAGACCACGGATCTTCTCTCTGGTTCCCGCACTGTATCTCGATATCAGGGTGGGCTGATCTTATCAAAATACTAGGACTCGAATAAAGAAGACAGAAGAAATCCTTTTGGGAATAGGTGAAGAATTCGAAATCCTCCACAGCTGGAGAGTTCGAAATTTTCGAAAATTTTGAGAATAAAAATTGTGATAATTCTGTCTCCTTTATTCTCCTATTTATATTAAGTTCCTTTTGGGCCCAGACAGGGATCTATGGAAGGTTTTGGATATGGGCTCGCCCAATTAGCTTTTTACTAATTAAATTGAACCCATAATTTAATACAAGCTTATATTGGAATATTACGAGCAGCCACTACAGAAGTAATATTGAACTCTCCCCATCCAAATCCGAAATTACAAGTAATCCGGGTTTCCACTTTGTTTATTATTTATTTCCCGCGCTTAAGATATAAATGTCCATTAATTAATTAATGTCTGCTATGGACTTAATTAATTAACATCTTATTAATTCCAAGAGTGGACTTAGCAAGAAACACTTATTTATTATTCATAGAGTAATAAAACTCCAACTGGCCAGTTTCCGAATAATAAAACCTTGTTCAAGCTCCTCTTGAGGACATTATCAAACGAGACTCGCCTCGCGCACGATTCAACATAATAGCAATCCTAGCACCGCTATATATTAATCATCACTACCCAATATATCAGGATTATTGGGTTGCGAAAAACCCGCACCATTTGATAAGTCAAAGTAGTGCATAATCAATACCGTATGCTCAATGCTAACGTATGTAGATTAAGAAATAGTTATTTATCAAGACCTAGTCTTTCAGTAGATAGCATAAAGACATGTCTTGCCGTTAGATCCATTCAGTGCTATACCACACCAACGTCATCTTATTTCAGAAAGACTTAGAAATAATCGGACTGACATTGCAACCTTTCACGATAGGTAGTCTAAGCCTATCTGGGTTGTGAAATTCTTCTTTTTCTTTTGCAAAGCATTGCATAGAACCGACTGTGTTACCTTAAAGTGGACGACGCCCACAACCAGTCTACTAAGCAAAAGACTTAGACTTTGTTTGCTTCTTATACATTTAAATGTTTATAAAACATCTTATAAATGCACAAGCAAACACAATGTAATAATATACTGATTCTATTCGTACGAAACTGCTCGAATAATATTGAATCGGGTTAAAAGTGGATTATAGAGTTTTACGTATACAAGCAAGATTCTATTCGAGCGAAACTTGCTCGAAACATGCTTTTCAGTATACCAAACCTAACAATCTCCCACTTATACTCAAAACATGCTTTCGAGTATACCCACTGCCAAAAACTCTCCCACTTATACACAAAGCAGATCTTGGTACTAGATATATCGAACCACCATTCATTTCACATCATGTTTGAACATGTTTCCACAAAGGCATTTTATGTGAAAAATCTGTTTGGTTGTTCTCTGATCATATCTTTTCCACCATAATGTCTTTGTTGCGTACTTGATCTTTTAATTAATTTCATCTCTCTATGTGATTGCTTAGCTTTATTAGCTCGTGTGTCCCTTGAGTTAGCCTTCACTAGAGTAATCACAACCAAACGTAATACTCATAGGCATACTCAAACTTACGATTAAAGCTATTAGGAGGATACTCCTAAGGTAAACACATTTTCAGAGGATGACTTACTCGATCACTGATTAGTCATAAAACTAAGTCAGTGTAACCCCAAGGACATTACATGAATGACTGGTAAACTAGAATATAGCAATTAGTCTTTCTCAAGCACTATGGTATACTCTTTACCTCAATCAAAGTCCTTTGTCATGGTTAATATGATATATACTTGTCATGCATAAGCACAACTAATATCAAAACTTAGTACACATTATAGCATACATGAGACAACTATCTCCGAAACTAGTCTCATAATTCTTGATCTCACTAAGCGTCAAACGACACTTGATTAGAGACAAGACAATTCCATCTTGAAAGGTATAAACCTTTTCATGGATTTTCTAATGCTAAAATGTTCCAAGCAATGTGTAGATATAAAATTCCTAAGAGAATCTCAACATTTTTTCTAGCAATCTTAAAAAGACTTAGATGCTAAGAATGTAATTAGTTTCTCTTAAATCCTTTATCTTAAACTGGGCAGACAACCAGTTTCCTACGCCAGATGCCAATCTTATTTGTTTGCAACTTTTGTAGATTTCATCATCGTAGAGTACCAATAATACCATATGTAATGCACTATTAAGGACACAAGTCAAATTCTAAATATTTGACAATTTCGATAAAACACATATACTCTGATTTAGATGCTTGCCCAAGACCACGAAGGTCTATATTAGCTTCCAATCATGCGTTTCTTGCCCTTAATTTCATATCCATTAGAATGTTCTAGTAGATGATTTCCTCAAGACTTCTATTTATAGAAGGCTGTCTTGACAATCATAATACATACATTCTAATTTATGTAAGTTCTAATAGACAATATGATCGAATAAATCCTGGCACAACGATAGCGAGAAGATAATTCTCTTTGAGCATAACCCATTGTCATTGTCTAGCCATTTGAGATCCACATTTACACTTGTAAAGATACTTGCTCCCACTGACTGACACAGCCTGTAGGTAGTATTACAAGTCTTGTAAAATATGTTGTCTATCATAGATTGTAATATGGAACCTATCACCTTTTCAAAGATGATTATCCAAATTAATCAATACCACATTGTAGTTAAAGGGATTATATTCAAGTTAATCTAAGACTGAGTCTTACGACACTCTTAGACCCATGAACTTGTTGTGTTCCAGCGGAACGCTCCCACTACGACATGGTTCTTACAATCTTAGGTACTGAAGTTGATTTTATTAGTGCAAAAGTTTCTAATGGTATGACTTCTTGGTAATGTGGAAAATCTGATATCTCTCTCTTTATTTTGAGAGTCACCACGCTGTTAGGCTTGTAGTTCATCTCATGATCTTCATACAAGAATTATATCTTTGAAGATTACAGAACTTATAATCTTACATCATTTGGGACAAACCTTAAAACATGCCTCAGTACACAACTCCAATTTCTTGGACACTTTTCCAACACGTGTTGGAACAATATTACACCTTGAGATGTGCTAGACTAGAGACGCTCTAGTCCACAACTCGTGTTTTGTAGAAGGTAATGATGTTGGTAGTTTCTTTAATGTTTATCCCATCAATGATAAGATCTTAATGAGCACAACTCATCACTTAATCAAACTTGTCTTAGAAAGACTTCGATTCCTTCTTACATAACTATCCCATTCATTAGATGAATGCTTGGATTCGTTAATGGAGACTAGACTCCCACTACTGATCATAACCCTTTGCTCGTCTCCTTATGGTGCAAACCATTGAGACTTGCTAGTCTTTCTATGTTGCACTTCTATAAGTATTCTGAATCTCTTGAAAAATCAAATGATTCTAACTCATAGTGCATCAAATAGACTTTCTCAACTCTCAAGCTATTTAACGAAATGTTAAAATCTTGATAGTTTAGATCAGTTCGAACAATTGCTAAGTATTTTCTTGGCCTTATGACTAAGAGCCATAAATACCTTATCATTCAATGATTAAGAAGTTGATGTGTTGTTGAATACTCAACCTTGTCGCACTTATATTATTTTAATACTATGTTGCCTTAAGCATTAACCATAAAACAATATTTGAGCATTAATAGCTCCCACTGCAACAAAAACCTAACTGGATCAAGATCTCTTACTTAGAAGTTGCATTGTCATGTAAGTCACTGTCCTTCTATAAAATAGGGCAATCCAACTCACAAAGCATCTTTTCTCGCTTTAAACAAACTTTGACGACAATTCAGGCTCTCCCATTTCCATATCTAGTCTTTTGTTCAAATGAACTAGGACTTAAGAAAATGCAGCCTTTATGAATTCGTCATCTATCATGTTACTTTCCTCTAACAGTAATATAACGACTATTATTCTGAAGATTTTCTACTTTTCAGTTAAACCTTCTTGTAGTCATTTCTTATTACTTTAGGCGATGACTTGTGTGTCAGAAACTATTTGAGTGATCAAAAGATCCTCAAAACATTCTGTCACTCAAGGATATTCCAATCGAATCGTCTTGGCAGATTCTATTTATATCCATCTTTCATCGTCATTAACCAAGACTTGTCGAGCTACTTAAAAGGAAAATAGCTTGACCTTATTCCTCAAAGAGCTCGTCAAGTACATGCATAATGCATTCTCGAACATTCTTCGTGGAATTATGTCGAGGAAATGGAGGACATGAATCATTGAGTATAAACTCCAAGCTTTCAGCGATGAGAATCTTATCCACCTTTAATGAAGACGGTGGTTGAGCTTCAGAGTCGTCAAAGGGGTGGGACGGTGGCTGAGTTTCAGAGTCATCAAAGGGCAGGGATGTTGCCTGCGTTTCAGAGTCGTCATGGGGTTGGAACGGTGGTTGACGTTCAGATCCGTGAAAGCCCTCAGACGGTGGTTAGGTCTCAGATCCGTCGAAGACCTCAGCTGGTGGAAGAATTTCAGATTCGTCGATGACCTCAGATTGTGGAAGCGTTTCAGACCCGTCAACGCCCCAAAACGGTCGTGGGTTTCCCGATCGGTGGTACTAATCGACCGCTCGTTCGATTTTCCACCAGTCAATGACTGTCGGTGGTGTATTTGGGACGATTAGGGTTTCGAGTGGTGTATCGAAAGATGGCAACGATTCAAACTCCGGCGTTGCATCCCATTCATCGGCCATGAGAAGGGAACGGTGATGGAGTAATGGAGGATTTAGAGAGGCGATTATAGGAGGCGTCGATTAAGGTTCATTCAATTAGGAATAAAGAGAGACGGGAAGGTGGAAAGAGAGAGAGAGAGAGAGATGAAAGTCAAATGAGGGTGGGGTTAGGGGGGTTGGGGTAGGTTAAGTTTTTTATTTTTGATTTGGTTTCTTTTTATGTAGATAATGACATTTTGATATAATTTTGATGAACAATGGGGTAAAATTGTATGACCAAATATGGAAAATTCTAAATGTGACTCTTAAACTGGGACGGACTTTTATGGCAAAATGTGACTCTTAAACTGGGACGGAGGGAGTAATTTTGAAATAATATCAGATTTAGTACATCACTGAAAAAAGTTAAAAGTGTAAAAAGACCAAATTGTCCAGCACCCTAAAAGGGCATTTTCTGTTCAAAAAAAGCCAAAAGGACAATTTTTTAGATAAAACCCTTAGTCCAGAGATGTCTGGAGATATTTTTAAAGTCTCCGGACTATTGGCGAGAAAAACCTATAGTCCATGAACCATTTTTATAGTTCACTCATTAACTATTTATGGGTTTCACTATTTCATTTCTTCTTTATTTTATTTTTGCATAAACCAATTTAATTTCAATGAAAAATATACTCCTATTAAACTTTTAAAAATGACATCTATATTAAAAAGACGTTATATTAAAAATAAAATTAAAATGACATTGAAATGCTAAAATTACAATTTAGTGAAAGTGATGAAATACATAATTTTTGTGGAATCACCTACTCGTTGCCAAATCTCGTCCAAATGTGTTCGACTAGATCTTCTTGGAGTTGTACGTGGCGGCAACATCGCGTGCAAGTGCCCGACGGTATATGCGCTCGCTTAGCGGTGCCACCACACCCTTGCATAGGGGACTGCTTGAGGTTTTATAGATGATTTATGAATGTATTAGGGGTTTAAAATGGAAAAAAAAATTAAAAATTGATTTAACGATAATAAACAGTAATATTTGTGGAAGTAGGAAATTTCTATTATTTCCGATTTTATTGATATTTTTTTATTTTATTAAAAAAATTAAAATTCCAATGGTCAAAACGACGTCCACTTCACCGCGCACTCCATATCGTGCCACGTGTGTGGGCGCGTCATCCCGTCAGACAGAGATGTGATCTCCGCGGTTGTCAGCCCTCTGCAGTGAGACGCAACGGCGTTCTGATGGCAGTTCGGAACGAGACAGCCCGTCTGATCTGGCGCCGTTGCAGATGCATCCTACAAAAGAAATCAAGAAACTACTTTATAAGATCTTCCTTTCAAGTTTTTCTTTGTTCTTTTTTACTGTTACAGTTAAGAATCTTTTGTTTGGTTCAGTTTACCGAATTACAAATGTTTTGTTCGGTTCTGACTTATTTTGTTGATTTATGCTCATTTCTACAATCATTAGAAAACTCAGAACAAAGTAGAAATCATCGTCCAATTCGGACATGATTTATGTTTAGGCTTTTTTTATAAACAAACTAAATAAATACAAATATGAATATAGTACATTTTTTGCTTCTCTTACCTTTTGCATTGCTCAATGCTCACCATCAATTACATTTTCAAGGACGACTCCACCAATTAACTTTAAATGGCTACACGATTTTTGTGACTATGTCTGTCTGGCTACCAATGTAGCATAGATGAACTCGTTCCAGGCATCGGGCACTCCGGGAAGACACCAGTGGCTACAGTCTTGCCTTCTCGTAGATACCTTCTTCAATTGAGTCACGTTCTTTCCATAGACGGAGGGGTGTCCATCCTTGCGGAAATTGGTCAGGCGTGTAACGTTCAGAAGCACTGCCTGCACCCTCGTTTCCTTGAGGATTTCCTCCACAATCGTCATCTTCTGAGGGTAGCTATCGATGATTGCCCCTTGCACTACCGGTTCAGTCTCTCCGTTGCACGATCCACCAGAATCCCAGTCTCCACCTCTGTAGTTAAAAAATGCAAGCATTTGAACAAGATCGAAAATCTCCTAACACGCTAGAAAGTATAGTTTGTTTATCTAACAATGAAGGAAATGTGGTCCAAGAATTGAAAGCAATGATAGATAAAATAAAGCATAACAGAGTTGGGAAAGTTGTACCTGAAGTGAGCAGACGAGTATCCACGATAAAAAACCAGCTTTTCGCGGCTCATGTTTTTCTTGATCCACGTTGCCCAAGTCCTGATGGCTCTTCTATATGCTTCCACAGCATCAAATTTAGGGTAGACATAATCGCCTTCTTTGTAGTAGTTTTTCCTGCAGCAATGGGAGTGATATTCATGAATATAAACGTAACTCTATTTGGTGGGGAAGTATCGTCTCACATACCCCCTAGACGTCTTTCCATGGGTCCACCAGTGCCCCGTGTTGAACACGAGTATGTCTGCTCTCAGCCAACGAGCAGCTGTCTTGTCAATGCGGTCGATGGATAGAGTAGGATTGGAACTTCCTTGTGCATTGACACGAACCCCTTCCCTGACAAGGAAGTGGGACCGAACAAATTCCACAGTGCAGTTGTAATCCTGCAAGAACCAGTTCAACAGCCATCATAAGTATTTTCAATAGCGATGACACGAAGAATGACCTGCTCAGATTTACCTCAAATTTGAACATGAAATAGCCTCTTCCTTTAGTTATTTTATATCCATGAGTTTCATACATTTTGGACTTATCCGGAAGCCCTTCACGCAGAAGACACAGCAGAGATTCAAACTGGTTACGGTTCATAGAGTCTCCCACCAGCATAAGCCTCTTTCCTCTCAGTCTCACCAAGAAGTCTGTCGCGCTAAACCTACAAAGTCACAAGCTTTCCATATAAATAGGCATCGCTAAAACAAGGCGCGTGAATGGCAAAACACATGATCAGACAACAGCAAGCACACATAAGTACAATTTCAAGTCTACCTGAACCATAATCCTGTTGCTAAAGAAATTCACTAAAGGAGCTTCATTTCATACTATCATTCTACTTCTTGCAACTTCTAACTGGAAAATATAACCAAGATTCACACTTTCATGCCAACATCTTCATTTTATTTAAACAGTCCTTCCTAATATTACTGCCTCCAAAATTTTGACTGTTGTACCCAACTAAAAAATTTAAATGCTGACCAGATTACGAAGAATTGGTAGCACTCTAGATAAATGTGTCAACTACTTAATTTATCACTATCACCAATTTTGAGTAAAGCTTACTTCACCAAGTATATACCAAAAATGGCAACACAACAATTGACTCCAACCTCTAATCCAAATCTTCAAATTCCAGAGTAGGAATTAAGCAATGCCAACACTGCAACATTAAGTATAAAAAAAACAACTTGTTTGCATTTTTCACCAAAATATCCAAGCCATTGGATTAACCAAATTAACATATTAGAGGCAAACAAACAAATCACCATAAACTAGCTTATATCAGCAAACAAAAACCAACACATCATCACACTGTATTGCTATTTCTCAAACCCTCAAAAGAGAGATAAACCTGGGAAGTTCACATCCATGCGGTTTCCACCTCCATTGTGTATACCCAAAATCCGGCCTCCCATTGCTCTGACAATCGAAAGCCTCATCCACGTAGGGACAAGAACCCGCTCTATACAGCGGATACCCTTCATCTTTCACCCATTTCCCACTGTACATATCACAATTCCTCAGCTTTTCCGCCACCGCATTATCAATTAAACCACCGGTCTCCTCCAAAGACTCCACCTTTGCACCAGATTCTTCCAATTCCGTGCTGTTTCTGTCATCGGAATTGGACTCCGGTGTAATGAGAGCTGTCTTTTCCTCGTCCGTCTCCAATGGATCCAGAGGCTCTGAAGCATTCTGAGGAGATTTGTCGTCAAGATTCGATTTTGATGAGGTGGGAACTTCATTTTCCTCATTTGAAGAAATTGATGGCTCTGAAGGTTCATCATCAAGATCAGATTTTGATGAAAGGGGCGCCGTTTTTTCTTGGATATCAAATGAAATTGAAGTGGGTTGTTTGGTATCATCGAATTCGTCGTGGGAGAGAGGGGATCTCGAGTCAAGGAGAGGGGCGGGGAATTGGGAGATGAGGCTGAGATCTCTGAGTTTGGGATCGAGAGGGCTTCTGTTGAAGAGGAGGAAGCAGAGAAGAGAGAGGAGGACGAGGAGAGAGAAAGTTAGGAGCTTGTTTCTGGTGAAGTGCAAGGACGAAGCTACCATGGTTTTTTCACATTGCTGTTTCGAAATTTCGGTTTTTATTTACTGGTTTTTCATTTCGTAAAAATCGAATATCTCAACTACATTTCACATCGTCTAGGTTTTGGGTTCACGCTTATGGATTTGTTGAGCTCTTGAGTTTTGGAAAAGATTTGCAGTTAGCTTGGCAGAAAATTATCAACTAATACAAATTTAATTCAATAATCTTTTAGTAATGAAAACAAAATATTGTTATGGGAGATTATAATTTCTCAAATTATGATTTAAGATTATGGTGCAGTAATTTTTAATAACAAATATCATGCATTTGGAAATATTAATGAAACTTATTACTCTGATTTTTTAATTTATATTAATCACCGAGAATTAATTAAAATAATTTTTTTAGTAAATTTTTACTCACTTCGTCTCCAAAGAATATACACTTTGAGGACGGCATGGTTTTAATGCAAAATTGATAAAGTAAGAGAATGTATGTAGAAAAAGTAAGTAAAGTATTGTTAGTGGAGAGTGTGTCCCACCTTATTAAAGAAAATAGTGGACGAACTAAAAAGAAAATAGTGTATATTCTTGTGGAACGGAGTAGTAATATTTATTAAAATTACAAATTAGATATACTTCATCCGTCCCACAATAGGAGTCACATTAAGTATGAACACAAGTTTTAAGAAAGGTAAAGAATAGTACTAGTGAGTTGAAAAAATTAGTGGAATATGAGATCCATTTTTTTATATTGATTTTATAATAAAATGTAAGTGAAGTGAGTTAGTGGAACGTAGAACCTACTTACCATTTATGGTAAAAATGAAATGTGACTATTATTGTGGAACAGACCGAAATAGCAAAATGTGACTATTATTGTAGGACGGAGGGAGTACTCCTTAGAGCATCCGCAATAGTGCGGACTAACCAATAGCCTAGCAGTAGGACTAACCAAAAACACATTCTTGCATGTCACTAAGACTAATCACAACCTTCCACATCACTAGGACTAACCATTGCACAGTAAGAGCATCTCCAATGGTCGGCTAGCGACCGGCTAGCTGATTCGCGTCGCTGGCTGGTCGGCTAGCCGGAAATTGGCGAGCCGATCGGCGTGGGCTGGCCGATCCTTCGGCGCTGGCCGATGCGCTGGCCGCCATTGTGGCGGCCCGATCGGCTAGTGACCGGCCAGCGCCCGAATTTAATTTTTTTTTTTAAAAAAAAAAAAATCTATATAAACGCGATTTTCGTTTCATTTTCATTTGCACCACTTGTTTTAACGAGTTTTCTCTCTCTCTAACTTTCTGTACAAGAGCATCATCGAGCGATGGATCACAACAACGAGTCCAGTCCAGTGACGAGTGGATCTCAGACTCCCACGTACCTGTGGGATCTGGATGGGGCGGGAAGATGGGCGGGAAGATGGGCCCAGGGTTTAACGTCCCTTGGGGGCAGTTGATGGGGATGATGGCCGGTGCGCCGGGGGGATTGCGGGGGGGGAACCAGGGGGGTATGCCGGGGGGTATGCAGTGGGGGATGCCGGGCGGGGGGCAGGGGAGTGGCGGGTGGGGAGGTATGCCCCAGATGCAGCAGCAGATGCTGCAGCAGATGATGGGGATGATGTGGCAGGGAGGGATGCAGGGGTCACCGGGGGGGGGGACACGGTCTATCGTCCCTCTATGGATTTTTTGACGGCTTCGTCCCACATGTCGACCCCCGTGGAGACGCAATTCACTGGCGATGATCTTTTGTTATTGCATGACATGGGGATCGATCTCGGCAATCCGGACACTCCCGTTCCAGCGGGACGGGCCGCGGCGAAGAAGAAGAAGACGAGGGGGAAGGCCAAGGCGGTCGGCGAGTCGTCGCAGCCCGTTGTTGACGACACCCCGGCCGGAGGAAGTGGACGGAGGATGAGTACGCTGGGGTGGCCAGGGGGTGGTTGGAGGTGTGCAACGATCCGCTAGTTGCGAACAACCAGCGGGTCGTCAACATGTGGGTGAAGATTAGAGCTGCCTACAGGAGGCATTGCCCGCACGGAAAGGACTTCAGGGAGGAGGTCCGGAAGGGGTGGGAGCGCATCAGGGCCGCGGTCGGCCGTTTTTCGGCGTTGTACGCCAACGCCCTCCGTCAGCTCACTAGTGGGCAGAATGAGGAGGACGCCCGGAGGATAGCCGAGAGTCAGTTCCCCTTGGCGGGGACGTACAAGGAGTTCCACTTCTGGGAGTGCTTTTTGTTGCTAAAGGACTCCGAGAAGTTCCGTGCGGGGTGCGACGCTGGGTGGCCGAAGAAGCAGAGACTGAACTATACCGGCGACTACAGCGGCAGCAGCGGCGGATCCCACGACCTCCCCGCGGATGCTGAGGAGTTTCCATCCCCTCCTTCATTTGCTGGTCGCCCCCACCCGGTTGGACAGAAGTGGGCGCAACGGGCTGCGAGGGGCGGATCCCCCTTATCGCCCCGCGAGGTCCAGTCCTCCGCCCTCCCACCCGCCGCCCCACTCGAGTACACTCTCCATTCGTGTAACCAAACGCGGGCTCAGATATACAAGGTCTTCCAAGATTGGAGGACCGCCACTGACCCCATGGAGAAGATGTTTCTTCACTCGATGCTCGAGAGCATGCGGGTTGATTTGGATGTCGCGAGGGCACGGCTAGGGGGTTCAGACGTGGGCTTAGATACCACGGGTGGCGGCAGCGGCAACGGCGGCGGCGACGGCGACGGCGATGAGGAGTAGAGAGTGGCGGGGCTTGTGTGTGGAAGCCCTTTTTTTAAAAAAAAAAATCATGTACTTATTTTTAAATCTTTGTACTTTTTTTAAATGGAATGGATTAATTTTCCCGTATATGTGTCGTAAATTTAATTTCGTAATTTAATCGTAATTTTAATTCCGTAAATGTAGTATATTTTGAATTATTTTTATTGCGGCTGGCCTAAATCTGATGTGGCAGGTAGATTTTTTAGTGCTGCTGACGTGGCAGGGGAGAGAATGGCTAGCCTATTGCTGGCCTATTGCTGGCCTATGTAGCATTGGAGATGCTCTAATAGCCTAGCACTAGGACTAGCCGACACCCTAGCCAGTATAACAAATGCACAAATTCACAAATACGTAATTAAAAATTCGACACGAATACGGATGGAGAAAGTGCAATAACAATTTCATTATGGGTGAGTGACCGGGTTTGCCACTCACATCCTCCCTGAACCGGAAGTACTTGTACCGACGCTCTAAAGCGTTCACGATATTCATAAATACCGGCCAGAGCATCCTAAAATGCTGCCAGAAAAGGTCTCACCAAACCGTGGCTGCTCAGCGAAGTGGTCGTCATACAAGTGGGCACCGACGTGGTCCAGGGGGACTACAACTCGATGATGGATGGGACGAGGGACCGTCGGCTGCTGCTGCTGCTACAAGTGTTGTTGTATTAACCGATTTATCTCTGCGGATGTATAGGCCCACAACTCTCATTAATTCGCCGCGCGTCGTTAGCATCACCATCACTAGCCATTTCTTTTATCCACAGATCAGATGAGAAATGAAGAGAGAAGGTAGAGAAATTCGTTAACACAAGTGGTGCGAATGAAATGAAGTGCAACGAGCCGTATATATAAAGTTTGAAAAAAAAAATCAAAAAAACCGCTAGCCGATCACGTTAGCACAATAGCAAACAACCGCTCGTACGTCGCTCTCATCCGTCACATGCTAGTTGGACGGGCGAGCGCGGCGCCCGAGCCACTAGGGCGTGCGTTCGTCCGCTATTGTGGATGCTCTTACTTAACCTTGGTTTACCTCATAGCTGAGTCACATCTTTTTTGCACTTGTTTTAAAGAAAATCATAATAAATAGATATAGTGGAGAGCAAGTAAAGTAAGAAAGATATTAATGTAGGTAAGACATTTCTCTACGTCATTTGCTATTTTACTATATTTTATCTTCATTCTAACTATTTATGATTTTCTTAAAACGGGTGAAAAAAAAAGAACCGTTTCAGTTATGAGAAAACAGAGGTAGTAAGTTATTAATCAAAAATATATACTCCTTCCGTCCCCAGGAGTGTGAACTATTTTTTTTTCGTCCGTCCTTGAAAAGTATGAACTTTCTAATTTTAGAAAATTTAAACAACATATTACCCCTACACATTATTTTTTCACAACTTATACCATTATCATTAACAACTATCATTACAATAATGTGAACATCACTCTCTACTAACATTATTTTCACTATCCTTTCTCTCTCTTACTTTTCCTCTTATTTGTAAAAATCCGTATCGAACTCATCATTCGTACTCTTTGCAAAGGAGGAGGTAGTACTATTTTATTATTATCATTCCAAATTTTAATAATTATACTTAGTACATTCTAATTTTCTTGAAAAGTTATTTATAAGTAGTAAGTACTGTACTGTTTAAAATAGAATGAATTGAAATGAAAAGGCTTTCTTAACTAAATTCCTTTCAACGTTGGGTGCCTGCACGCTGCCGCGCGCACACACAGACACATTATATTATACCATTACCTACATCTACATGGAGAGAGCAAGGGGCTTCACACCCATTTAAATTCATTTTTTAAAGTTTTTTCTATAACTGTTCAAAATTTATTACATATCATTACATAAAAGCCCCCATTACCAAGATTTTGAAATTTTAGCCCCTACTCGATCATGTTCATTTTAGTGTCCGCCCCCATATAAGTATATATAGTCGCATAAAGATAATGGAAAGGTGAATAAGGAGATGCATATTTCTCCAGAATCCTTTCTATTTCTTTCACCCAAAGAAAAGTGTTTTTCCTTTATCCCTTTAGATTTGACGACCAATGGAAATTACAAGGCAATAAATGCAGTTTGGTGAGAGATTTCTGATATGGTAGATGTCGATGCATCAGAAATCTCCACTGTCTTCAATAAATGCCTTCAAACCTGCAAATACTTGTTTCCTTTTGCTCACTAATAAATTGGTCACTTTCAAACATGTTATAATCCCATATTTGTTTCATTTTCAGCTCACATTTTTTACAATGAAGGCTTCTCTCCTTCTCCTTCTTCTCTTCCATCATCACATTCTCATCACCACCTCAACACTTATGGCTGCTGCTGCTGCTCATCCAATCAATCATCTACAATCTTCTAGAGAGAGGACAACCACCTCAGTAAGGCTGCATTTCTCCAGATACTCATCCCCGAATGTCGCCTATGGCGACCAGAAGCGCCTTGTTCCAACCGGAGCAAACCCTCTTCACAACAAGTAGAATTAAACCCTACAATTCTCTACTCTAACTATCTTAATCCACAGGTCTTTTTTTGCTTAGAAGATTGTTATTTTCCTATATTTCTCTAGTTTTATGTATGTTTAATTAGGTGATGATATTGCTGGAAAATGATGATGTATTTTGTATCCGTACATATAATGTGTATCTATCTCTTTGATCAACAAGTGCCAATCAATTCTTTTTTCAGTTAATTTTACTTTAGGTGAGAAAGATTATGTGATTTGTTATTACATCATTAAAATGAAGTGTTCTCAAATTTGAAAAAAAAGCTCCTAATTAGGGTATATACATCTTTATCTTCTCTAGTCATTTCTATGTATTTTGTTGCTAATATGATGTAGATAATTGAAGTCTCACACAGATACAAGTGTGTCCGTGTGAACAGCAGCAAAAAATAAAGCATTTTATATGAGTTAGTTTAGATCCGTTATTAATTATGTGTTGATGGGACTAGTAACCTGATATAGGAAATGGCATTGAATTGCAGCAGAAAATATTAATTAAATGCAGACTTTTACTTTGGCCAACCAAAAGCAGAGTAAAAAAGGCAAATTTTATTAACTATAAGTTGGGTGGTTCCAGCAAAATCATTCATCCCATCTCATGCATGCACACACTTTTTTGTCCTACCTTTTTTCTTAATACCAGTCACTTTCACTTGCATATGCATACATCGGAGCGCATTAAGGTCAATAAGTGAAATTCTATTAAAAGTCAAAACAAATCTCAGCCTTTGGATCCTGAGATTGGATAGTTGTGATAAACTACATTATTAACCCAAGATGCTACATTATCAGCCGAGCTACATTATTAGACTAAAATGCTACATTATTGTACTAAAATAGTACATTATTAGCTAAGTTACATTATTTGACTAATAATCTATATTATTAGATGACACGTGGCATTAATCTAACGGTTACATTACAAGATCCAATGGACTATAAATGTTTTGATCTTTAACATCATTTAGCTTATGAATCTGAATATATCCCTACATACATATGTGCAAATATGAAGAATTATCAAATATTATGAAAATTGTGTAAAAGTGAATTTGGGTATCAGATATAGTATTTGTGGCCCATCCCATGTGCAATGGGGGTGAACATATACACATAAGTAGCCAATTATTTTGTTGTATTTATTGATAAATACAGTTTCAAAATGGTCACTGATTTCAATCTGGAAGAGGAGAAGAATTATAGTACCATGAGTTTATTTATCTACATAACAAATGTTGATGTTTTGAATGTAACAAATAGCCAAATGAATAAATAACAAAATACGGTTTCTGCATATTGCTCGAAAAATTGCTTGGCAAAATCTTACTTTAGATGCCGAGGGAAGGTAGGAGAGTCGCTCCTTAAAGGAGAAGGGAAAGGCTCTGATATTGAGTCCCATGAAATCTTCTCATCATTCCTCTTCTTTCTCTCCAAGAAGGCAGGTTTCGCAGGCATCGTCTCCAATTCAACCTTGCAAGTTAGGATTGCTACGATTTCAGACATTGGTGGCCTTTGATTTCCTTGAGGCTGCAGGCATAGGAAAGCTACTCTAATGGCATGCAGCACATCCTTCTCAACGAAGCCATCTTCGCGTATTCTTGGATCTATGAGATCAGTTAGCATGGACCTCTCGTATAGCTTCCATGCCTAATGGGATAACGTGCACCAAAAAGAGCGGATGTAGTGAGTTTCACTCGTGGATTAGAAACAAAATCAAGAAAATGAGTAGGATTTTAAGTTACATATTCTGGAAGGTATTGCATCTCTGATGGCAAGGTTAGGTCAGTATTTCTTCTGCAGCTGATAATTTCAAGCACCAGAACTCCGAAGCTGTATATGTCAGCCTTTTCAGTCAGCTCGCCTCTGATGGCATACTCTGGTGCAGTATATCCTCTGCAGAAAAGATGCAAAACACAGTCATGGTTATCAATCTGTTTTCCCAATTCTTAATCGTATTTCATCCAATTTTTCAGCGATTCTAATATGAGTAGAGTCACTATAAAGTTATTCTTTACACGAAGATATATCCTAGTTTACTTGCACGGGAGAGAATTACTTACAAGGTTCCTGCGAACGCGGTGCTGAGATAAGCTTGATCCTCTGGGAAAAACCTTGCGAGGCCAAAGTCGCCTATCCTAGGTTGAAATCTATCATCAAGGAGAATGTTGCTCGCTTTAATGTCCCTGTGTATGATTCTGATGTGCGAATCTTCATGCAGATACTGCAGTCCTCGAGCAACCCCGAGAATTATTTGAAATCGAGTACCCCAGTTCAAAAAAATGTCATTTTTCCCTGCATACACAAATCACACGAAAAAATAACTTATGTCGTGCAATTTTTCTTGATTTGAGCACAAGAGCAAAGTTATAGGTTAATGTGTTACCATAAACGATAAGGTCTAAACTCCTGTTCTTCATGTACTCATAAACAAGAAGCCGTTGAGTCCCATCAGAACAGCAACCCAGAAGGCGAACGAGATTCTTGTGCTGTATGCTTGTGATCATCCTCACCTCAGAGAGGAATTGCGATTCACCCTGCTGTGATTTCTCGACTGCCAGCTTTTTTACTGCGACCAGCCTTCCATCGTCCAGCTTTCCCTTCAAATAACAAAACAAGATAGATAATTGGAATCACAAAAACATGTAAGGGCACAACTCCTATAATTCCAACCCCTTACCAAGTAGACAGGTCCAAATCCACCTCTTCCAAGAAGATTCAACTGATTGAAGTTCTTGGTAGCCTTCTTCAGTGTCTCCAAGTTGAAATAGCTAATCGTACGGAGATTTCCACTTAGAATATCTCTTGTTACTGAAGCACATGAAACAAAGGCCACAATGAGAGAACATGACTTGAATTGACTAAACAGGATTCTCTAAAAAACTATCAAAGACCAAACCTGGCCGGTTTACTGCCCGAGCAACGAGGGATCTGAATTTTGCGGGCTTGATCACTTTCCGAGAAATGAATATTAAGATGAGCAAAAGGAGTAGTATGATCCCACCAAGGAATATGAAGAGAGGTAAAGAAGCATGTTTTGAAGGGGAACTCTCTATGCCAAGAGCAGCTGATGGTGGAGTGCTCACTGCATCCATCCATTACAAAATTTCAAACTAAAATCTTTACAATAATCAGCTTAAAGTTAAACCACTGCTTTCACATGACAAATAACAAAATCTTTACAATTATGACAAATAACAAAATCAATTTCCTACAGTTATAAATTTAAAGCAGAGGTTTCATTTCTAGCTTTGGGTTTCTTGGCGGCAATCCATCAAACAGTTCGACAGCAATATCAAGAACTCGTATCACTAAGCTTGTAAAAATGAAAAATGGCTGCGTAAAATTGAAAACTCATATGGAATTCATACCTTCAACTGTTACACGGGGCATCGTTCTCATCAAAACCCTTTGCATGCATCCGACTCTACTCCAGCAAAAATTCAATCTTCATCTTATTTATTTATTTATTTATCTCCTATTCTTGTTTGCGCGAAGTAATAAAAACATGGGTATAATCGAAATTGGGAATGCGTGGGATTATCGAAATTGGGAATGCGTGTGATTATCGAAAGATTTAATGTTGTTATTTAAAAGAGGCAGCGCTTCTCGGCCGGCAACACTTGGTATAAAACAAATAGGAGAAGCATAAAGATTGACAAATAGAGCAATATATGAACACCAGGTCCAGTTCAATGCTGGTACATGACTACAACTGTAACGCTCTATGCAAGAATTTTTCTGTCGCAATCTCTACTTATGTAATTATGTTTGCCGATTTAGTTAGTTTAATTAAGATTTTGAATTTATTTGTCTACTTATTTTTTGTTAAATAGTCTTTTTTTAAATATTTTTTTTGTCATATAAAATTACTACTAATTTATTTATATTTTTAGCAAATTTTTCTCTATTAATTTCATTCTCCACTAACAATATTCTAGTTATTTTTTTTTCTTTTTGTCTCCATTCTACTTTATCAATTCCATACTAAAATCAGTATCATTCGCAAAATCATATTTTTATGGGATGATGGAAATAGTACTTTATCTATCTTGTTAATGACTCGAACGTCTGCCCTACATGCTGGGGGAATTAAGTTATTTTTACGGTAAAAGAGATTGAGATTGAAAACAGACTTTGGCAATAGCATCAACCAATTGTTACAATTTTAATGCAATATTTAATAAATAAATGAAACAAAAAGAGATAAAATAGATAGAATAAGTAAGAAAAAGAGTTTTTAAAAAAATAAGTAAAATAGGAGACAGAAAGATAAAAAGTGGTCACCGATGAATAATAGTGGTAATAAATTGGGAGAAACTTTCTATTTTTGGCATTAGACTAATTTTTGTGAACGAACCGAATTACAAATATGTGAGACTTTATATGACAGGTATGAGTATGATTATTTAATTATTTTAATTATCCTTTTTTATTAAAAGTTATACTTTAATTTCATTCTTTTGGTTATGAATCAAGTTTAAATTGTCTAAATTGGATTTTATCGTATAAATTAGATTTAAAATTTGGTTTAATCGTGTAAGACATGTTTAATAATATAATATCATTTGTCATCATATAAATCTTATTTTTAAAATTTGGTTTAATCGTGTAAGACATGTTTAATAATATAATATCATTTGTCATCATATAAATCTTATTTTGGTCATTATCATAGGATGTAATCAATTGCTAACTAATTAACAATCCCAAATTGAGATCAATTTTCAACTATTAGATTAGAAGATTTTGTGGTTAATATAATGTTAAGTGTAATATATTTTAAATTTAAATAATTATTAATTAAATTAAAAGGGTATTAATGTCAAATCCTATATGTAGTAATTATAACTAACTACTTTCTCTCTCCTCAAAATCATCTCAAATCTTTAAATTTACGTAACTCTCTCAATTTAAATTATTTTTTCGCAAAAAATATATCAAATTAAAGATAATTTAATAAGGATTCCAACGAGATCTCAATTGCATATGTTCCGACGATGTTCGGGTGATGAAATTTGATAAATTATATTTCAATTTTCGTATATGTTGATAAGCAGCTATTTTCAACAAATGCAACAAAAAATCTCAACATATTGTAGGCAAAATCTCAATATTATGCATGTCCAATCTCAATAAAAATGTGTTGATATTTTCTTGTCCTTGTGTTGATATTCTAATGTCGTATTGTTGATATTTGTAATACACAATGTTGATATAAAAAAACACTCACGAAAATTATCATATGATAACATAATGACGATATTACCCTTTTGTTGATATTTTGTCTACTATTTATTGAGATTTTGTGAGCTTTAATCTCATCCACTCATTTTAAAATTCAAGGATGGAGATTTTGTCTTGATTTTAGATTAGGGTGCTATAAGCATTAGAATAGGACCCCATTATCATAATATAATTGTGGTACGAGTTGTATTTGTATTTGAAGGTAGCTGGTCAAGTTTGTATTTAGATCGAAATTTTTTTAGTAGTATATTGAATTCATTTTAGATTTTATTGGGTTATGTCATTATCAGGTTAATCCAATAATAATTGAACACCTTAGATCAATTAATATTAGACCTTATTAAATTGAGTTGTTGTGATTGACTCAATTTTTATCTGTACAATTTAAAACCTCGTTAAAGAAATCTTATACAATTACTTTTCATAAATGCTAATTTATGATGTAACTAAGTAGGGATGTCAATTCAATCCGAAACTCGTGGGCCGGCCCGAACAATCCGGTAATATGAGCGGGTTAGGGTTGTAATTTTATTACCCGAATACAAAACGGGCTAAACGGGTTGACTCGAATGGGTTGACGGGTTAAACGGGTTGGCCCGAACGGGTTGCGGGTCAGCCCGATGGGTTGTGAGTTCTAATTATAAAATATTAAGTTTTAGGGGTTTTTTTATATTTTTGAATCCTCAATCTTCATTCTACACAATCATTAGTCTTATTCAATCTCCATTCTACACTTTTCCACTCGATTCCACAATATCAGCTTTCAAGTTTCATCTCAACTCATTATTGCATCGTCCCATCATCTGCCACTAGTGTCTTACCACCACCAAAGCCAATCAAGACAAAATTAAGAACTAACCAATCAAAATCTTAATATATTTATCATTTTAATAATGATTTATGTAAGATGTGATTTTTATTTTTCATAAAGAATTAGTTACGAACAATGTCATAATAATGACACGAACACAAGCTTTAATTTATATTGTAGTTGATCGAGATGAAAGGCTTCTTTTCAAGTATTATTGAAGAAAACTATGAAAATTTAAAGATTTTATATAATTCTAAACTAAAAAGAAAAAAGTATCTAAAATTTAAAATCATTTTATAGAAGAAAATTTTGATACAAGAGATTATTTTCGAAAGCTTTTAGGCCCGAATAGCCCGATGAGTTAGCCCAAAACCCGACGGGTTAGGGTTAGGGTTGAAAATTTATGACCCGAAAAATCCATAACCCGAATGGCCTGCACCCAAACAGCCCGACAACCCGAATGGGCTGGCCCGAACCTGAATGGATTAGCCCGATTGACATCCCTATAACTAAGTACTATATTACTATTACATTTTATAATTATCAAGATGGACTTAATTTTTATACTCCCTTTATCCCCGATAAATTCTTGTAAACGAATTCTTAAAATACAATAAGTCTCCATCAAAACAAAAAGGAGTATTTGCTCTTAGAGTGAGTATTTGCTATTTACATTTTATAATTTTTACGATGGAGTACTTTTTTATTTCACGCAAAACATAAATAAGAAATCTCCCTCATAACATAAACAAAAAAATGACAAAATATTTTAGGCACTACTCCCTCTGATCCCTTAAATTTTATCATATTTTGACTGGATACGAGATTTAATACATATAATGGAAGTGAGTTGTAAAAGTTAGTGTAACATGAGTTATACTTTTATGGACTAATAAAACACGAGTGAAAATAAGTTAGTAAAATATGAGATTCACTATTAAAAATAATAAAAAAGTTAAATATGACAAATTTTGTTGGACGAATGGAAATAGAAATGTGTGATGATTTTGATGAAGTACGTGAAATCACTTTAATATTTTTTGATATTACTAATTATTTTTTTAATTAATATAATGTCGAAAATACATTTTTATGCCAGTATTACTTCCAGAAGGTCAATTACTTAAGCTAATTAAAAACTCAAAACTAATTGCCGAAGTATCGAGAAAAATCAAAATGTTTATGTTTGGAGAAAAATCAAAATATTGAAAAAGTCCAATTGAAAAAATTCATTAAAACCCCAAAATCCCTTCTTCTCCACGCACGGTATCGATCGCCCACTGTTAATCCTTAAGGTCACCATTTTCACAGCTCCCCTTTTCAATCAAGCTTAGTATCTTCTTATTTTCGTCAGTTTTTCCCGTTTCTTGGAATCCAATCTAGTTACTGAAGATAAAGGAAAGAAAAAGAGAACATTTTGAAGAAATCTGTCGAAACTAGCGATGGCATATGTGGACCACACATTCTCGATTTCCGACGAGGACATAATGATGGGAACCTCATACAGTGTGAACAACAAGCCCCCCATCAAGGAGATCGCACTCGCCCTCTCCCTCCTCGTCTTCGGCGTGCTCGGAATCGTCCTCGGCGCCGTAATGGCCGTTAATAAAGTCGGCGGAGACCGCGCTCACGGTATTCTTGCTCCCCGGCCTCTCAATTTATTTGCCCACGCTTCTCTCAGCTAAACTGTTTTTCTTTTCGTTTTCCCCCTTTTTTTGAGCTGTCAATTGGAGAATCTAGGGGTTTTTTTTTATCAATTGGGTTTTTAGGTTGATTCAGAAATTGTTTAGGGTTTTATTATTTTCATATAATATTGTTGGAGCGTGGAGTGGATTAGTTCAGTTTGTTACGTATGATTAAAATTTGCTCTTGTTCAGTTAAGCAGGGTGATTTGAGCAAACAGAAAAGAATGTGAGTTGAATAGATTGCAATATGGAAAACTCTACTGATAGATCACCTCATTATTAGTGTGAGATTTAAAGACATGGTTCTATGAGTTCAGAGTGATATTTTGCTCTCTTCCTTTTTGTGGATATGTCAAGTTATCAACAATAGAATCTTGAAACATATCTAGGTTTGATCTTCTGTACGGAGCTATTCTCGAAACATTGTTAAGACAAAGGTGAGAGATCTGTAGATTGTTGATTGGACATTGCAGCATAAGATTAGAAACTGCTTATGTTTTTATTATGATTATTACTACTATCTAACTATCAAGCAAAAATTATGTCTATCTCATTATGAATGGATTGCAATATGGAAAAATTTTCCATCGATTACTGATAGATCTGCTAATTGTTAGTGTTTCTCTGTGGAAGAGGTTTAGAGACATGATTCGTTAAGTTCAAAGTGATATTTTTATCTCTTCCTTATTGTGGATATTTCAAGCTGTCAACTATAGAATCTTGAAACTCGTCTAGGTTTGATATACTGTTCGGGGCTATTCTCGAAACATTGATAAGACAAGAAGTGAGATATCTGTAGATCGTGATTGGACATTGCATCATAAGATTAGAAACTGCTTATATGTTAGTATCATGATTAATATCCAACTATCGAGCAAAAATTATGTCTATCTCCATTGCTATCAAGTGACGACTGGTGTAGCAGCCTTGATTGTTCTCCATCCAACGCTGTAATCATTTTTGCCTCCATACTTCATGTTGGTTGATGGAGAGACTATGTAGGCCAAGTTTCTGATCTGTTTATTGTATTGTATTGTATCAGTGTATATTTTTCTTTGTACTCCACTGTAGGATGTATACTTTGCCATTGGCTCGTTAGTAACCTATTTTTGGCACAATGCTGTATATGCAGGGACATTTTTTGCCATACTGGGTGGAATTTTATTCCTTCCTGGATTCTACTATACACGGATTGCTTACTATGCATACAAAGGTTACAAAGGTTTCTCCTTTGCCAACATACCTGCCGTCTAGCTATATGTTTGGTTACACTCTCAAACAATGTACAGATACCTCTTAGTTCACTGCTGCTGCACTCGTCTCTTTTGTATTCATTGTGTTTCTAGTTCTGTACATCGTGGCAGTTCACATGCATAATCTAATTTCGTGCCTCATAGACGACGCAGCAAGTGTGAATCATCGTAGCTGTTCCATTGTTATGTATGTCTGTGGGTATTACAGTTTGTTGGAGTTCAAGATTTGTCAGTACATGACTGCTTAACTTCGAATTTCTTTTCTATATGTGCAATGAGCTGTCAACACAGGTTAATAAATTTGTGTAGAATATCATAGTGATTTCTCCATGCCAAGACTATGTATGTGGCATAGTGAAACATAGTTTCTAAATTTGTGGTTCGAAAACAGTTTTTGTTACAAAAATCTGCCTCGATAAAATACTCAAATGGAAAAAAGCTGGTAGAAGACTGGTTTTTTTTTCCTGATTCATGAATTTCTAGTAAAGGAGAGACAAAAACAGACTCTGGTTTGGTTGGCTTGGAAAGCAAGGGTTTTGGTGATGATGATCTTTGTTATCATTATTTCATTACCATTATTATCCATTAACAGATAATTTATGTTTTATTCCAAAAGCTAAATTGTAATTATGTGATGAACTTTTTCGTAGTAATACATAAAATAGTTTTGTCATTATAAAATCATTTTTAATTATAAAAAATTGAATTTTATTTATAAAGTTCTATTTTTTATACAAACTCATACTAGTACTACTAAAATTTCTACTCATACGTAAGCAAATAATGTGCTAAAAAGTGAGATGAGACCACTATTTAATGGAAGAGACATGGTTGTGTGGATATCTAACAAAATATTTTTCAAAACAAGTCATTAAATTAAAAATGATAAAAGTGCAGTTTACAAAAATACTCCTTAAACTTTACCCGCGCTTTGATATTTTCTGAAAATGAAAAATATCGAAAGACAAAACCCTTGAAGCGTTGTGCCTGTTTTAACTTTTAGGTGAAAACTTAAAATTGATATCGTAAGCGCGTTGAACAGATTGGTTTTCACGCAAATTACGTGTAAAAAGAAGAGAGTACAACAACAGACTTGAATATGCATATAAAAAACTCTGAAGAAGAAATGGAAGGTACAAAGTGAACAAAAAACCAGGCACTTGATACCCCTTCTGGTATTGAAAAATTGCCAAATTTTAGCAGTATTTGTTTTACAACACAAATTAATAGTACAAACAAGCTATAACAGTTTTGCTTCTGCTGTAAACACCACAATATCGCGTAGATAGGTTAGCTCGATCATGAGCATAACGGCCATATTGTAGACTAGTAGTACACATTGCAAGAATTTCCCCACACTGGTCAATCTGCTATTTGGTATCCCAAATTTTGACTAATCTCAAAATGATATCTGCTCTTCGCTGTAACAATTTAATTCGAAGATCAGGAGCAAGTTTAGTAGAACCTCAAGGGGAAAAGTAATGGAAATATTACCTGCTTGTTAGCGCATCACACATTCTGAATTTTGTTCGGTTTAACCTGTGGTTTCGCTTCATTCTGACTCTGCAATTGACACGTGACAAAAGGTGAGAATTTTTGGATGCAGTTACAACACAACAAATATATGTTCATGTCAGAGTTGGAGTTGAATCTTTGAAACATCAACTTTGTTATTGCGTTAACACAAGATATGAGTGATCCAACATAGTAGGGGCAGGAATATATGCTCGAGCAGTAGAGAGGATGGTATATGATCCTCCACCCGCACTCTTAAGAAGCGACTTTACTCAGTTACACAACATAGACCAAATATTGACCCGAAGTTGTAGGCCAAAAAAATCAAAATTCATTCCAATCTCCTTTTCTTTTTATCACCATAAATTCTTTTACCTAACAAGATACAAGGGAACTGGTCAATGTGTTTAGGTAATCCTTGGCCAATATGTTTGCGTATAGACTATAGTATAACCACGAGTGGCAGTAAGAGATTGAATGTATCCCCTTAAAAAAAAGCTAACCACACTTGCAAAGGAAGACCCGGAAAAGGGAAAAGAGAACGTTCACTTCAAAAATAGATTTGAGTCGATAAATTCTGATAAAATGAGAGCAAAATTTATACAAGAAGCAACACATACACAGTCTAAGCATCATCTTACTCAGCCAGTATTGCAAATGTGAACATCACTAAACAGTTTATCCCTCCAAAATAAGTTGATTATTATCTACAAGAATGACAATCAGGAACATGATTTGTCATAACTTATGTTCTACAACCACACCCTCTTAATCTTTTATGCTTTAGCTTGTAAAATATACTACTACTCACCCGTTTATGCAAATAAGCTACCTTTTCTATGGTGTGAATGATCTCTAAGTGTAGTCTTTTTCCACCTTTATCCGAACATTTCGAGTTTCCCTCTCTAATCTTTCAGTCAAGTGCCTGATAATATAGCCTCCTTATCCAATCAACTCAATCCCACCCCATTATTCTAAAGAACTAACCTTTCATCCATCACAAGAATAAAAATCAAAACTTTCCCCTTTTGATTGAGTAAAAAACTTATTTAGAGGCATCTAGTTGCTGGGAAAACACCCAACAAATCCAAAAGCAACAAAATCCCAAACACAAACCGCAAATCTCATCTCACTATGGTAGAAAAAATAGTAGTACTAATAGCCATGAAACCCTCACACAAACAAAAAAAGTCACCTTTCCATTGCTTTCATAGTAATCATCCAATGCCCACTGATATTTTGACTGATTCAAGCCAAACCAGTGTGCCACATGCTCGTCCAAACTCGCATGAGCTGCAAAAATAAATCAAATCAAAGCCCAAATCTTTCCCTCTCAAAATTATCAATGCATATGAGTAAATCATAATTGCAAAATTAAATTAGAAATAAGGCTCCAAAAAGGGGAAGGTGAAAAAGATACCATTTTGAACCCTGGCTACAGCGTCCCAGAAGAAAGCAAAAGAAGAAGGCTTTTCTTTGTAGAATTGGGCAGGCGGGGCCATCACCGCCGGCGGCGAGGGAGCCTGAACCGGAGCTGGAGATTCGCGCCTGGGCCCATCATTCGGCGTCACGAACACCGTGTAAGGCCCGATCTTTCCGATCCTCGGCGGCGGAGTAGCGGATTCAGTCTTGATTGGCATTTTCAATTCAGTAATTGATAGTGAAATTGGCGGAGGTTAGCAAAGCTGGGAGGAAAGTAGAGCTGAATTCTTTCTTCCGCCGGCTTTTTCTTTTGCCCTTTTTCAGACAAAGCGCAGAAGCGAAATGAGAGTAGTTTTAGTGAGGATTGGAATTTGGAAGTGGACTCTGGTCTGTGGAGAGTGTGTTACAACGGCGTTTATAAAATCGCCACTTGCCTTTAAAGCATTTTACAGTTGTGTTTTCAAATTTTTGATTCGATTTTGTTCTTTAACGACATAAATTATGAATTGTGACTAAATGAGTCGTTGTGTATTAGTAATTGAATAAGAATTATTATAGGATTGGAGGATATTAATGAGGAAGCAGCCTTGAAATATGAGGTTTAAAATTTTTTCAAGGGAATTGAACACCATTGAATATGTATTGATTACCTATGTATTTTTATTTCAAGGGAGTATTCAATATCTTAACCTTTATTATTCCCTTTTTTATTGTGTAAAAGAAGACAAATATTGAAAATGAAAAGGATTTTTAAAGGAGGGCTTTTACGAGAATTCATGTGATAATTCACAGCGCCCCATGTTCGCGTGGATTTTTGTCTCTATCAGAGAAAAGATTAAAGAATATTTCCTAAAAATAATAATTAAAAATAAGACTGCAAAACCGACATTAGTTTTGAGTCTATTGGTTTATTAATCGGTCTGACACTACTCATGAACGTCATTTCACCTCTATCCGCAAAGTTCGACTCAATTTGATTCCGACGTATATTTTAAGAAATTGTTTTACTATTTTATACTCCCTCCATCCCACTAAATATGCAACATTTACTTTCGGTACAAGATTTTATATAGTGTTGTTTTGTGAGTTAATGAAGAGAGAGTAAAGTAAGAGAGAAGAAAAAGTAGAGAGAGTATTATTTCTATTTTTAGAAACGTTTCATTTTTAATAGGACAGACCAAAAAGGAAAATGTTTCATTTCTAATAGGACAGAGGGAATATTAAATGGACGTATATAGTAAAATACAAGTCTCTCATTAAGGAGATTGAGAGATATTTTAATTCATATTTTTGGCAAGATTCTAATTGTGACAAACTTTATGAGAATAATAAAAATGATAAAATAAGACAAATTTTGTGAAATGAAGGGAGTATATGCACAAAAGAATGCTACTACATATGTCCCATGCAAGATGTCCACAATTTTGAGTGACAAAAATTTTTAGGAAAAATTATTTAGTGTAATATAATAGAGAGATGAAAGTTAGTTGGGTGTTTTAATGAAGAGATGAGAGAGATGAATTTGTTTCCAAATATGGAATGAGGACATCTTAAGTGGAACAAACTAAAACGAAAATGTGGACATCTTGAGTTGGACATAGGGAATACTTTAGAATATCTCCAAGAAGAAAAGGTAAATGAAAAAGGTATATCATGTGTTTACCTTCTCAAAAATTAAAATATACGCTTCCAAAAAGTAACACATTCCAAAGGAAAAAAGGTTGATAGGATGGTAAATTATTTTTTAAAATAAAATAATAGTATATGCATTAAAAATATAAAGTGTAATACCTTCTCAAATACATTTTCCTTGGAGAACGGTTTTTCCATGAATATGGTAGTTATAAAATTTTACCTCTTCATTTGTGGAGAGATAAAAATACCTCTTAAAAATGGTGAAAACGGTATAATATATTTTCGAATACCACTACCTTTGGAAAACAATTTTTCATGAAAAAAGAGACTCCCACGGTCTGTAAATAGGAGTCCTGTTTTTCTATTTTAGTCCGTCCGCAAATAAGAGTCCCACCTTCCACTAACTTATGTCACTCATATTTCATTTAAAACTAAAATATACAAGTGAGATCCTTATTCCACTAACTTTTTTTCATCCACTTTTCTTAACATTTTTTAAAAATTCATGCTGTCCATAAATAAGACTTCTAATAAGGAAAAGTAAATATGATAGCTATACGATTTTTTTTGTTTATTTACCTCTCTCCTTAAGATATATATGCTCTTTCTAAATATTATAGTAAGTAGTATAGAGATATTATAACTCATTCCATTCATGGATTGAATTGTTTAGTACTACTACTATTATTTAAGAAAAAAATTTGTTTGATTCTTAAACGGTATCATATTTTTTGTTATTTTAATGACGTTAGCTTGATTATAGTATTACAATTATGAAGCATATTAACCAATCACACAAACCATATATTTTCATTTGGTTCAGTTTTAGTAACAATAGATCGTATTTTATGGTTTAGTTTGATTTGGGGTCAAATTAAACTGCCCATCCCTAGTTAATTAAGCCCTACGTCTGATTAATAATACTAGTAACATTTTGTTTAATCTGTTGGACATAGATGTCCACTGTAGTCGAGCGAGTGATTATGAAACCCATATAGTGGGATAACAAATATAAGCCCAATTGCTTTAAATCAAACTTGGGCTAGTTTCAATTTTACCCAAAAACTTCAGATTTGGACCCAAACACTAATGTGAAGGATCCTGTATACATAAGATGCCACTGCTATTTTCCAATTTATAGGATGCCCCCAAGTCATTTCTGAAACAAAAAATTAGATATTCGTGTATTATTACAAAATGCAAGTTTAAAATCGGTCGAGATATCTAAGAAGTCATGAAAGATATATTGGGCATTTCTTGTCAAAAGATAGACTTTTTAGATGTCAAAGTCCGGTTTTATTTCTCTCGATATATTCCTCTGTCGACAGATAAATGACTAATTCCCCTTTCCAACGGTCAGCGCATTAGGTTTAGGGGACTAACCAAATGATTTGCTTCATTCACATGGGCAAAGAGTGTTGCTTAATGAACATATTGGTTTCAAGCTCGTGTTTTTTTAATGAGAGGACTCTAATTTTTTAAAAGTATAGTGGCAGATCTTTGCTCTAATTTAAGTATATAAAATTTGAATCGTGTCACAAGATCTACTCTAACTCTAAGTGGCAATGACTTGCATTACATCAAATCAATGACCTCAAAACCAAACCTAATTTTCCCCTAACTTTCACAAATGGTATGAAATCCACAATGCTTCTTGGGAAGTGCATATATCAATATGCTCTTTCCTAGTTAGGCAATGAAGATGGAATCCACCTCAACTCACTTTTCGTACAAATTTCACAATAGATAAATAAAGACACCAAAACCAGCATTGTATATTTGCTATCATCCGTCATCTTATCTTTTGTTCATTGGAAGTGGCTAATATATTGATGCTACTTTATTCGGAAGGATGATTGCAAATTGTTATTTTATTACAACTATCTCATAAAATCTTACCTTGATTTCATCTCCAATATGACTAAATAAGAGTAATACTTTCCATAAATTACCTTTTCATAAAACATTAGAACATAATATATAAACGGATATTTTCATCAAAGAAAACAAGTCTTAACCCCAACGGACCAGGGTACGAAGGGACAACAATGACAAAGTTTGATTTTTCTTTTTGTCTGTTTTAAATATATTGTGGGGAGTTAACATCAATTACATCATGGGACAGATTAATTTGATTGACCCAAAAGGTGCAAGAATAAAGTGTTTTGTGGTTCATTTCTAAATTGTTAGTATGGGCCAAAGTTGAGTTTGTAATAGGTGCCTCTAAAGATTCCTTATGGCCACCAATTAACCATCATCAAAATGCCTCAACACTATAGTGATAATTTACCCTCCGAAAGGAACCATATGGGTCGATTCTTGCTCAATATATTTAAAATTCACTTTAATATGATGTATAAATCTTACTTGTTGCTTGATTTCAAGGATTTGATCATATCTGCAATTGAATTCACTACTATTGCTATCCATGTGTATTCTGGTTTGATGCATGAATTATTCTCTGATACAAAATTACAATCACTGAGAAGGTAGGAAATCCTTGTTGCGTAGTGTTATTTTTTCTGCATTTCTCTATAAGAAAATTAGGTTTTTTGTGATTCCACATACTCTACAATAAAAAAAAATATACAGAGCAACTGTTACATGGGTCTTGGGTCAATGAGCTTAGTTTATATTGTGTGAATTATTTAATTCATAGTCCAACTATTATTAATTAATTCACTATCATATTTTAAGGGGTGTTCAATTTGCAAGGTTGTATCCCAGGATTACATATGTAGTGTGTTTGGTTCATGAGATTTAATCCACAACTCAATCCTAGATGGATAATCGTAGAATAATTAGTCATCACTAACCCCCATAACTAAAATGATCTCACAATTTAATCCTATATTATATCTTGGTATCATTGTATCTAGGAAACCGAACACCACCTAGGTCCAGTGTCGTTCACTTATAAAGGATCTCCAAATGTGATAGTGAAATCCAATTTTTTCTGATATTTTTTATGGCTTGGTGAAACCTAAAATTAGTTCATTAGAAAACCTAAAAATCATCACTCCTTTAGAATTTCCCAATCTTTTCTTTTTTTATTTGTCAACTTGTCTTATCCAAACCAAGCCTTTACAAACCCAAGGCCCTAAAATTCCAGCCATTCTATTATGAGAGGCCGACAATTGATGGGAGGCATAAGTTGAAACAACAACTTATAAGAATTCAATGAATTTTTCTTTAGTGCCCCCAATGATTCACCTAAAAGTCCTTTTCCTTGTCACAACCCACAAGCCTATGCACTTGAAATCTCTTTTCTAAATTAGTGGAGTATATTTTTTTCCCATATTTTGATGGATTAGAAAATTGAAAAAGAAACAAACACAATTAGTGGGACCATTAAATTTTGGGGGATGGAATTTAATAAAATCTCTCTCTCACCTCTTCTTCTCCATCCCAAAAGAATGTTGAAAAAGTGAAAGTAGGCCACAAGTGGGATGCATATTGTTCTAAAACAGCACAAAAGAGCATCATATATGTATGAGATTACACTATAGTAGCCCCATCCCTGGTGTGCAGATATTAGCCTTATGTGTTTGTCTCCTACACTACTCTATAGATAATGTCTCAACTATTGATTTTCCCATTGTTAACAACTATATATATGCTCTAGCACATTGTGTGTCGTGCAATGTTCAATGCAAGAACGTGCATTTTGTTGCCCAAGAGATGTTGTCCTCCAATTTCATCATACATATATGTACGGGTTGATTGATTGATAATGAACACCAATATTCATAAAAGAAATTTTGATGCATGCCACTATTTATGTATGTTAAACTCTTCTCGTATTGGTCTAAAAAGTTGACAAAAATAAACGGAAGGTCACATACAATAAACAAAATATGTTCACTATTGAAGGAATAAAATTTTGAAAATTACACCATTATAAAATAAAATGTGCTTCCACCGTAATTTCATCGGCAGTTATTTATATTGTCTACTTTTATCATCGATTGTTATGTAGGATGAGTGTTCAGTTACACACTCATAACATATTTGATGAATGAGGGATGTTGGAAGCTGGAAGCTATATACAATGTAGTCCAACTCAAGTTAATTTAAGGTTTTTTGTGAGTGACCCAAAAAAAATCTATACGGGCATATCTTGACCCAAAGCAGGGACGGATCAAGGAATTTATATGAAGAGGGGCAAAAATATATATAGACAAAATTTATGAGATTTAAGAGGGACAATTAGTGAGAAATTAAAACAAATACTCCCTCCATCCCACTTTAGGAGTTCCGGTTGAGTTCGGCACGGGTTTTAAGAAATATAAAGGAAAGTTGGTGAAAAAAGATAGTGGAATGTGGGTCCTACTTTTATATATTAGTTTTATGATAAAATGTGAGTGGAAAAAAGGTGAGTGGAATGTGAGGCCTATTACCAATTATGGAATATTCCAACCGGGACTCCTAAAGTGGGACACCCAAAAGTAATAAACCGGGACTCTTAAAGTGGGACGGAGGGAGTATATTTATGTACTCCGTATAATTTATGTATATGTGATGAAATTTGAGGTGGGGCATTTGCCCATGCTAACTAGTAGCTGGATCCGTCCCTGACCCAAAGCGTACAATATCATGCAGTTAATGGTCCTAACAAGTGGTATCAGAGCCGTGGTAAGTTGAGTCGGGCCAAGCGTATGCTCGAGTTGGGCCTAGAACGACTCAAGTGCGAGTTATACTCATAATACTCGATAGGGGTGTCAAAATGGATATCGGGTATTGGATACCCGATATCCGAACCCGAAAATGTCGGATAATTGGATACTCGAAACCCGATTTTTCGGGTATCGGATCGGGATCGGGTAGTAAGAATTTTGGATGGTCGGGTATCGGATTATCCGATACCCGATCGGGTATACCCGAAATACCCGATTTATTTTTTAAAATTAATAAATTATATTTTTATTATAATTAAATGTAATTTAATTTTTTAATTATCTTTTAGTTAATATACTTATTAGCATATAAGTAAGATATTAGTGATTTAGATTTTAGGGTATACTCTAAAATTCACAGCGCCTCTCCTGCTCCCTTGCTGCAATTCCCTCTACCGCCGCTGTCCACTTCTCCCTCTCCTCTTCTTCACATCGCCTTCTTCTCCTTGCTGCAATTCCCTCTACTGCCCTGCCACTCTCCATCTTAAAATATTACTTTATTATTTAGTGAATTGAAATATTATAAAATATGTGTAAGTTTTGTGTTTCCAACGTAGTATATGCTTAAAGAAGATTGCTATTTAGAATTGGAGAAAATGGTTCTCGATGATTGTTAAAAACTACTAACAAATAGCTACTCTCTCTTTCCTTCAAAGTTTATCCCAGTTTGATCTGATGCGTGTGTAATAAAATAAAGGTCCCACAATAAAAAGATTAAAGAGTATATTTAATATCTATTTTTAAAAAGATTTTAATTGAGACAATTTTTATGAGACGGGGGAGTGATACATTTGAAACCCCCGTTGAATCATATGAAATCCCCACACTACATACCCGTTGTAGGTCCCTTAAACTTCATTTTTTTTTCCTCACTTTGAGCCTGTAGTAATGATTTTGCTTTCCACTTTTTCTCCTGTGTGTGAGGAATTTTTTTAAAGTAAAAATCATACCCCTATTAATTTATTTTGTCTAAAGTCATAAATTTCACTTCAAATTTCAAGTGACTTGGATATAGAAAAATTCCTTGTCGGGAGTCAACCGCGCATCTCAAAACCTTTTAGTAAACTGTAAGTTTTCATACATTGTGCCTACAATGCTCATCACATCAATTGGTAAACTAATCTTTAACTAAGAATTAAACTAATGATGTTATTCCTACATGTATATGTGTGAGGATATATATGGATCTGTAATTTTTGTGATTCAATATTATTATTTCATTCAATAAATACATATACAGTGATTTAAAAAATTATTTTATTTTTGTCAAAACTCATATGCAGATTTTATGCACATAATGTCATTACAGGGTGGGTACAGTCTATTTATGTACATACGAAATGTCCAATACAAGTGCAAAAAATATGTACTACTATACATAGTGGTGAAGCGTCGTTAGAACCAGGGAACCTTACATATGTAATTATCATAGTATGTAATATAACCTTGATGCAAATGGATGAATGATTGGATGTATAAAACCAATATAAAAGTCAATACTATTTTTATATTTCTTAAAATCTGTGATCACATCGAATATGATTCTTATTATAGGGCGGATGAAATAGTTTAAAGGAGGAATTTACACTTTGTTTCTTGCCTTCACCGAACACACACAATCATCGAGATGATCCAGCCTTTTTGGATCAAGATATTTTTCGAAAAGTACTACATATAATTAACTTACACTATATCTATATGCGTGTATAAATGATCACGTCTATGAGTGGACTTAGTGGTTTGTTTTAATTAAAAGAAACCGTGATTGATTAGCTATAGAACTATAGTACTGGACAAAAGAGAGGTTTCTATTTTATGGTTAAACTATGGTCATATACGTATATTTTACTCCTCTAATTATAATTATTAAGAATTGTAATTATTCAAAACATGTTACATACATAAAGTATATATGAGTGAACTGGAATCTGGACAGATTCTTATTAATAAATAGGATGTTCGTTGCATGTAGTTGAGGAAAAAATTGGAAATCTTATATTTTTCCTAGTCTGTTAATATATTAAATATGTTGACATAGCCGACGGTGTTTGTGAGTCAATTATTTTCACCAATTATTTCTAAAATTAATCTTAATTTATATGTGTCTTCCCCATGTGACAACATGAGATCATTGGTTTAATGAAAAACTTAAACTAAAAAAATGAAGAAAGTTGTGATATTTGACTCAATAATTTCTATTGCACTTGCAGTAACATGGATCAATATTATTGCCTTAATATTATTTGAATAATGAGTGGCTATTTTTAGCACAAACATAATCTTCAGGAAACAAGGCGAGTATATCGGGAGGGTGTTGTACTGATAAATGTATTGCCCCATTACAATAAATTCTGTATTTTTAAATATTTATGTCTCGTTTTTAATTTTCTAAATCTGGTTGATTATCAATAAATAAATCAACTCTAATATTAATGTGGACTTGAAATTTTGAATGAAATACATGAACTTTTATTTTCTTTCTAATTCTTTTCCACGTATTCTAATTTGGGCAAAGCTAAGTTTGTGGACTAATATTAACATGGCTAATATATCCGACGAACTAAACGAACTAATTCTTTTTAAAATGAAACATCTTCGTTCGATTTCATATTACTCTTCCTTCTTTAATTCATAGTATTATTTACATTTAAAGCTAAATAATTTATCGGCTATCTTAAACGTTCTTGGTTTGGGAAAATATTCACTAGTGAACTGACTCAACTAAAAAATATCAAAGTAGCAATTCAATGTGATAAATAAAAATATAGTCTCATTTTCCATATTGCCTTAATTATATGGAAATTTGTTTGCACCTTTCATATATATTAGATATACTGTATATAAGCAATAATTATCTATAGTAGTTTAATTCCTATACGTGTTTGATTAGTATTAGTCGTTTAGTGTTTTACATATTGAATCAAATGCTTATAGCACCCTAATTCAAAATCAAGACCAAATCTCCACCTTTAGATTTTAAAATGAGTGGATGAGACTAAATCTTACGAATCTCAATAAATTGTAGACAAAATATCAACAAATGGGTAATATCGTCATTATGTTATCATATGATCATTTTCGTGAATGTTTTTTTATATCAACATAACATAGTGTATTACAAATATCAACAATATGACATAAGAATATCAACACTAGTACAAGAAAATATCAACCCATATTTATTGAGATTCTTACATGATTTTATTGAGATTTTTACATGGTTTTATTGAGATTTTTTGATGTATTTGTTGATAAAAATCTGGTTATCAACATATACGAAAACTAAAATAAAAAATATCAAATTTCATCATCCGAACGTCATCGGAACATTTGCAATTGAGATCTCGTTGAAATCCTTATAAAATTATCTTTAATTTGATATATTTTTTGCGAAAAAATAATTTAAATCGAGAGAGTTATGTAAACTTAAAATTTTAAGATGATTTTAATGAGAAGGAATTGACATTAATACCCCTTATTTATATTTAATAATTTCCTTAAATAAAAATATAATCCATATGACATTATTTCAATCACTAGATCTCCTAATCTAATGGCTAAGAGTTGTCTTAATTTGGAATTACTAATTAGTTAGCAATGGATCACTCTCCCTGAATTTCATTGTTATGTTCCCATATTAAATTAACTATATCGCTATATGCAGTTTTTTCATGGTAAATGAGGATTTAAATTAATAAAATTAGTTTTAGATCTATCTTATTATTATTAAATATTTTTATATTTTAACATATTACATATAATCATAGATACAATAAATATGTAATGGTAAAATAAAATAAGAAGTACACAATATAATTATTTATAAAGTTAATTCAATTTATGGACTATATATATAATCATCAATATTGTTTCTAATTTTGATAAAAAAAGAAATGCTTAAGTTAAAGGAAAACAATGAGCAAAATAGTCGTTAACAAACAAACGAAAAAAGCAACAAAAAGACAAACCCAAAAAGTTATGCAAAACCCCCCCAATTACCTACCACTAAATCAAAAAAACCACCCAGCTACGCAATGAAACACTACAGGTCGGCCGCAACCTGACCCCGAGCCATTCCTCAACAAAAAGTCAGACCACCAGCTCAAATGTTAAAAGCTAAAGTAGAGAGAGTAAAGTAAGAGCGTTACCAATACAAAAAAACCCCAGCCTAAAATTCCTCTTACTACATCGCTATGCCCTTCCACGGCCTAGCCAATGCCCTAGCCTTGCCACAGCCCAGCCTAGCCTCCCATTTAATTCATTTTATCTAATTAATGTCAAATACAGAATTAATTGGTATTTATCGGCTGCGGTCGGGCGCACAATAGGCGCTCTAGCCACTGCCCAGCCGCTCTCGGGCTTTTCTTTCTCCTCTTTTCTCTGGACCCCCTATTGCTATTGCTCTAAGAGAGGGAATAAAGTAAGACATATGATAAGAGAGTAAAGTATAGGAGAAAATAAAGTTTTTGCTAAAAAAGGAAATAACTCAACTACATTGGACAAATAAAAAAGGAATATGATTATGTGTGTGACTAGGCCAAGCGGTACAGAGATTAATGCTTGATGCCAAAAGTCTCAGATTCGAGTCCTCCGTAGCGCAGCTTTTAAAATTAAATTCATTTATCCATAAAAAGAGAATGCGATTCAACTATGCGAGCAGCAAAGAATGTCTGATGTCTGATGTCTGATGCTATTTTTCAAAATTAAATTCATTTAAAACTAAATAATTATTTTTCAAAATTTAAAAATGTCTGATGCTATTTTTAAAGTCTAGAAATTGCAAATATGCGAGCAGCAAAGTATGAAGACTAAAAGTATAGTTCACTCATTGTTAATATTGGATGCAGTTTATTAAGAGAAAAATTTGTATGAACACTCTCGTACCATAAGTTCCAAGAGATAATTATTGTTCTTATTAATAAAAGTTGTTTTATTAAAAATTACTGTTCTTATATAAAAAATGATTGTTCTAGTGATAAAAGTTACAATTTGGTAAATAGAAAATTGCACTTTTTGTGTATATAATAATGATTGTTGTAAAAATAGTTATTATATTAATAAAAATTATTGTTTTTAATAAAGAAAAGGGATATTGACGCCCAGAGGCAGACGGAAAAAGTTGTTATAGCAGGGGCTATATATTCTAATTTTGTATGAAATAATAATTTTCCTATATTTTTTGTTTTAATAGGAACTTTTGCACTCTATTTAACACAAAAAATACCAACAAAATCATAATATTATATAACTAAAATAAAAAAAAAAAAAATTAATTGGGGAAGGGCTTAAGCCCCTCATTAGTTACATGTGTGCCCGCCTGTTGAAGCCTAATATCACAAAACATTTAAAATTTTGTTTTTTTACAATTTTGAACTTTGACGTATAATATCATGAATTTCAATAGTAGTTGTTTAATTTTCTCCACCAACAACAAAATCTGACTATATTTCATTTGTTATTATATCACATAATTAAGATATGGTTACTAATGAAAAAATGATAGTGGTGTGATTAAAAAGTTCGTAGAAGCCAGATATGATTATCCATTTCATTTTAATGTTTTTGAATTTTGTTGCTGATGGAAAAAATTAAACAACTACTCCCTCTGTTCCATAGCAGTAGAAATTTCTTTCCAGCACGAAGATTAAGAAAAGTGAGTTAAGTAAAGGAAGAATAAAATAGGAAATGAAAAAGGTAGGAGAGAATAAAGTAAGAGAGAGTAAAGTAAGTGAGAAGAAATATGTTGACTTTTACTAAAAAAGGAAATGACCCGAACGTACTAAAGTGACAAAATGACTCCACTACTATGAAACGGGGGGGGGGGGGGGTATTAAAGTTCGTGATATTATATATCAGGTTCAAAGTTCATAAGAAAAAACATTTTTTCATAAAGTTTCGTGATATTAAGCATCAATATCGGGTCAGATATATATTCCAAATATAATTTTTTTAATAAATAAAAATATTCTACTTTAGAAAATCCAATAAAATTTTGTATATATTGTACTTATAAAATAATTTTAAATAGTGTAATATACTCCCTCCGTCCCAATAAATATGAAACATTTGGTTTCTGACACATGATCAATGTTGTTTTGTGAGTTAATGGAGAGAGAGTAAAGTAAGATAAGGAAAAAGCAGAGATAGTGTTATTTTCGTTTCAAGAAACATTTCATTTTCAATGAAACAATCGAAAGAGAAAAACATTTCATTTCTAATGGGACAAATGAAGTTATTTGAGATTTGAGAATACAGGCTGACACACCCCAAGGGTATAGGGACTTTACTTTTTCATTCCTTTTGTTGTTATTTTTGTTGAAATTGTCTGAAATCATTTTAATCCTTACTAAAATAACGTAAATAAAGATCAATTGTCATAAAATGAAGGACTATGAAGGGCTAAAATTAAAAAAATAATAATAATAATCAAAGAAAAATTACTTCAAAAAGAAGAAGAAATGTCAAAAGGAAAATAGAAAGTAAAGAAAAATTCAAAATACTAAGTATACGTAAACATAACTTTAAGTTAGATTAATGTATTGTACTACTAACTTAAAATTAGATTTTTTATATAATATTAATATGTATATAACTAATCAATTATAAGAAACTGAGTTGGTAAAGCTTCGAATGACATCTTTTTCTGCATCTGCCTATGTTTGAGAAACGGTTCCATTGACCACCTGATCATGTTGGTTAGTAGAAGCAATTAGAAACACGAAATAATTGTGTTGTGCGTAAAATGTATATTTGAAAGTTTGTAGTGTTGTGTATAACATTTATACTATATTTGAAGTTTACATTAATAATTAGTTAAATGTCGTGATTTTTAGATATAAAGCCTTTATAATAATAGATTGAATTTAATTTGTAATTTTACTTATTTTCTACTTTTAGTTAATTTTAAAACTTATAGTTTTACTGTTAGATGTTTTTACTGCATAACTATGATAAATTAAAGTTTATAATAAGATTTTTGATACCCTAATTTAAAAATCTAATAAATTTAATTAATGATACAATCATATACTCCCTCCGTCCCATAATAAGAGTCACGTTTATTGAGGACACGAGTTTTATGAAATATAAAGAATAGTGGGTTGGAAAAGTTAGTGATATATTAGACCTATTTTTTTTTATAATAGAGTGAACTACGTAAATGGTACTTGATCTTTCACTTTCGCACATAAATGGTACCCGATCTTTATTTTATATCCTTTTTGGTACCTTATGACAAAAATAACCCTAGGTACCAAACATGTGATTTTTTTGTTATAGGGGATATTTTTGGAAATTTCAATTAAATAGTACCAAATATGTGATTATTTTTTCTTCCTTTCTTATTTCTTTTTTTCATCTTTAGTTTATTCTTCTTTCTTTTTTCTTCATTTTCTTCTTTCTTTTTAGTATTTTATCTTTCTTTCTTCTTTCTTTTTTCTTCATAGTTTATGTTTCCTCTTTTTTCTTTTCTCTTCTTTTTCTTCTTTCTTTTTAGTGTTTTATACATACATCTAATTGCATTCATAATATAAATCAATAACAAAACACCTAATTAAATTAATTATTTAAAGTAATTAAATTAATTGAATATTTTTAATTAAATTATTTATACTCATTTTAGGATTGAAACACCTAACTAAAAATATTTAACTCTTTTGTCCTTATGAATACAATTCACAATTTTAAATTTTGATTAAGGCTATATTGATTAGTTATTAATTTAATATAAACTAATAATTATTATTTATTTATTACTACTAATTTTACTTTTATAACAATAATATTATTATAGTAATTAAATATAAGTACAACTATAATTATGATTAAGTATATTTACATGATAATAAAAAAATAGATTAATTATTAATTTATAGCATCAAATAATAATATTAATATTGATTAATAATAATAGTATAAAGAGTGAGGATAATTAATATTAATATTGATTAATAATAATAGTATAAAGAGTGAGGATAAAAGAGAAGATATTATAATATCACTTTTGGTACTAGTTTTGTCAATGCCTAAAATATCCTTTAGGATACAAATGGAAAAATGAATTTGTTTAAAAGGGTATTTTGGGGTGAAAATTGCATCAGGTACCAAAAATGTGATTTATAGGTACCGAAAACGATATAAAATAAAGATCAGGTATCATTTATGTGCGAAAGTGAAAAATCAGGTATTATTTATGTAGTTCACTCTTTATAATAAAATGTAAGTGAAGAGAAGTGAGTTAGTGGAATGTGGGACCTACTTACCATTAATGATAAAAATGAAGTGTGACTCTTATTGTAGAATGGATTGTTGAATGGTGGGAGCATGTATTAACCATTCAAAATTAAATTTAGTTAGTGTTGAGATCCCCAACGAATTCGGTTGCACATGCACCATTCGGTGCCTAATATTTAGTCTTTATAACTGATTTTGTGGCCATAAACATATAGCCAACCGTTTAAAATGGCTATCTGTTTGAAACAGTATATACAATAAAACTATAGCATGTATGCCAGTGGATGTTAATTGACTTTTTTATAAAAATATTATTCCATTCGTCCTTAAAAAATAGGATAAAGTTGTATATGCACGAGTTTTAATATGCAATTGGTAAAGTAAAAGAGAGATGAAAAAAAAAATAAGAAAGACAATAAAAAGATAATGAAAATAGTGTTGTGGGTCCATATTATGAGTAGTGTGTAATTGGTTGAAAACTTTTCATATTTAGACATGGTCTAATTTTAAGGACAACTAAAATAGTAAAATTTGCCTACTTTTTTTTTTAGATGGATGGAGTAGGTTTTACTAAATAAAAAAAAGAAATAAAATAACAAGTTGTTTTTGGATAGATGAAATGATTGCTTAATGAAGTGGGTCATGCACTGGTTAACAAAATTTGGAGCCACATTATGAATGATAAATCCTTGTAGTGTTCTATTCGAGTTTAGCTAGGCTACAAATTTTCTTAAGCAAATTAATTAAAATATAAATCACATAACGGAAAAGCGATGGATGCTTCCACTGGCTCATCTTTAATATTAAGCTTTATAACTGATAATAGTTGATGAGATGATTATGGGCTCTTTCTGCTCAAGTAGATTATGTCTTCGTTTGGTACCATATAATGGAAGATGGTCTTCGTTTGGTACCATATAATGGAAGATGGAGAGCATTCAATTCAAAATTCAACGTTTAATATAAAAAATATTTGAATTTAGAATAGCAAATCATATAAATTGTACAATTTGAATTTCATACCAAGAGATATTTAAAATTGCAAATGGAAATAACATTGGGCATATTCACACAATGCATACAAATAGCACACACAATACACACATTGTCCACATAGACACATATACATAGCACACAATCATGCATACACAATACATATACTACGCGCGCAAAAAAAAAACACACATTACACCTAAAATATGCACGCACATATATAATACTCCCTCCGTCCCGCTTTAGCAGTCTCATTGACTTTTCTGCACTCGTTTTGTAAAAATGATAATAAATAATTAAAGTGGAGAAATAATAAAGTAAAAAAGAGAATAATATAGAGAAGCGTCTTATCTACATTATTCTCTTTTTTACTTTATTATTTCTCCACTTTAACTATTTATTATCATTTTTACAAAACGAGTACAGAAAAGTCAATGAGACTGCTAAAGCGGGACGGAGGGAGTATATCATTGCATATACGAAACCCACAATTCACACACACATTCATACAATACACACGTTGCTCACACAGTATACACACTCGCACGTTACATATATGATAAGGCTAATTTCATGCATCGGTTATGTAGTGAAAAAAATATTACATTTTGCTGGGTCTAACACGGTTTCTAAGTCAGGTGTGTGACAGAATCGCTAGATCCAGGAGATGCTGGAGGAAATAGTCTAGCGAAGGAATGAAGTAGAAATGAGCAGAATCCAAGGAAAAAAGAGAAGGCTTGAAGAAGGGAGTCAATAGCTGAGGGCAACAAAGTCTATCTATACCTCGTTGGGCCCCACTTCAACGCCTATAAATAGAGGAGCATGCAACACACAAGATATCACTCTCTTTTTCGCTCACTCTTAGCTCACACACAGCACACACTTGGGAAATGGGAGATCTGGGTTAGTTTCGGTTCCAAGGGGGTTAATTCTTCAGAAATTTCAGTCGTAACACTGTCCGCGTGAGGGCGAAGATACAATCTCTTTATTTTCAGTTTGTTTTGCACTCTTTTCGTTCGAACTTCACTTTTGGAAGTCGATTGGGCTGTTGATGTTACTGATTATCTATGCACTTCTGTTAGTTTTCGTATTATTTGTGTTATTTCAAGTTGATTTACGTTGATCCTGCTGTTGAGAGTTTTATTTCGGCAAGTTACATGTTGATCTTTGTTTTTGCTGCTTTGGTGCTCGATCTGGGAATTTGGTTGTAGATCTGCGGTGTTGTTGTTGATCGGAGGTTGTTGGTTAAATCGGAAGTTATGAAATGTTTCTTTGGGCTGGAGTTTGTGTCGGACGCTTGGATCCGGAGTGGATTTAGCGTTCGAGGTTGGATCTGAACAGGGGAAGTCGAGTTATGCATGGATTCTGAGTTTTCCGCTTGCTATCTGTTTTACTTCGTCTAGCATCCGTAGATCTGTTTAGTTCTTAATTGTTACTCATAAAAATTGTTTTAATCCAGTCTGCTCTGTTCCGGTTTCGCTCATGCTGTTTTTCTTCTGAGTTTTTACGCAATTTGGTTGGAGAAGATGATGTCGCTGTTAGTTAGTACCTTAGTTAGTTGTTTTTCCAGCTTTTCGTCCGTACTCTGTTTTTTCAGTTATGGTCCCCACCGTCAGTTTGTTTCCCAGATCTAGGTAATTAGAGTAGTTTCTTAGATCTAGTGATTGTTCGATTTAGCCTCCGTGCATGCTTTGTTGTTTCGCCTAGATCTAGCTGTTAGCTTAGCAGTTTAAAATTTCCAAGTTAAGTTTAATTTCCTCAACCCAAAAAAATGCATGGCAGCAGCCAACCCAAAAACAATCCCCAAATCCTTGAGCAAGATTATTACGCATCCATCTCTATGGGATCGATCCCTAATTCCCAGTGCTAGGTTTAGTAAAGTGGTTGAGGTTTTTTTTTTTTTTTTGAAGGAGTGCTCTGTGTGTCCGACGACCAGGATTTTTCGACGACCAACGAGTTCCTAGACCGTGTGATCTAGCGGATTTGCTGGACCTAGGAAACCTGTTATTTTCTTTCTGTGCATACAGTGACTACCCCCATCTACTAGTGTGTCTAGTAGGTCCTTCAATATACATACACAAACACACACACGATGGACACATATACATATCGTGCACACATTGCGCACACACTATATATAGACTTCACATTATTCACACACAATATATACACTACACACAAACAAACATATAATACACACATTGTACATACATAGAGGCTAGAGCACAATCCATATACTGCTCATAACACAAACACACAATATAGATATTGCACTCAATATACACTTCACACACACACACACAAAAGGCACACATAACACACACAATATACCATAACATGCACAACATACACACACATAATACACACATTGAAAAACACAAAGACAATACACACATACATTCACACACAATACACACATTGCACACAATACACAAATATACACAAAAAAGCACACATAACACACAGTATACAGTTATGATACAGACCAAACATGAGAACTGAAGAGCTGTATCTTTTTTTTTTGTGTTTAGAAGCTAATGACGGCTAGCGAAAGCGTGTTCTTAAAAATAATGAAGAAAACCCTCGGTCCAGGAAATCCGCTTGACACTGGGTCTAGGAACTCAGAGAACCTTGAGCTACATGTCGTCGGGCACACAATCACTTCCTTAACTCCCTCTTCAAAAAACCCTCAACCCACTTTACCTAGGAAAACTAGTATGTGGAAGTAGGGATCGAATCCATAGAGATGAATACGCAAGTAAACATGTTCAAGAACTTGGGGACTATTTTTTGTTGGCTGCTGCCACGCAATTTTAGGGTTGAGCTTTAATTCCTAGACTTGGTAATTGAAATATGCTACTCTAACAGCTAGATCTAGACAGAAACTTAGAAACATGCATATTAAGGTAAATGGAGCGAGACAATTGCTAGATCAAACAAACAGTTTCCTAAATTAACCTAGACCCGGGAAAACAACTGAATGTGGGGACCATTTTTTGAAAAGGTAGAGTACGATTGAAAAGTTGCAAAATAACTAACTAAAGGACTAACTAACAGCGACATCATCTTCTCCAACATTTATTATGAAACAACCAGTTAAAACAAAGCAAGAACGAAAGTCGAAGCAAAGCAGGCGAAATTAAAAGCAACAAAATCGAAGAACAGTTAAAACTAAGCCAGATCTACGGCTACTAGACGAGGTAAACGAGAATGCAGAATTTAAACAACTAAATGAAACTCAAACAACATATCCAACCACGGGACGCTTAATCCACTCTGGATCCAAGCCATCCACAACAACCAAACATCATTACCATCTCCGATCCTCACTGATCTACGTAGATTTAACCGCTCATCAACAGATTTCTTATAAAACAGCTTCAAACTCAGATCAACCAACAAAGATCGGCAAATCAAACCCAAAACAACACAATAAGATAAACAAAACATAAACAGAAATATCCATTGCAAAATACGAGATATCCGACGATAGAAACAACACCAAAGCCGAGCCTCGAACAGCGAGGACTCGGCGAGTACCAAAAGTAGACAGAAAATTAAAGACAATTGTTTCTTCGCCTCCGTAGAGACGGTGTTTCACCCAAACTTCCGATGAAATGAAAACCCTCCTAAACTTTCCCCCAAGTGAGTGTGTAGAAAAAGGTAGAAAAACTAAGCTAGGAGCTGGAAAAAGGTGATGATCAAGTGTGTCCCTCATGTAGATTGTGTGCTCCCTTTTATAGCGGATAGAGCTTCTAGACTGTTCTTGTGATTCCTATTTTGCCCTCCAATCGATGCTCCTCAGTCTAGTGGCTCTTCATCCTTCTGCTCAATTTTCCTTGCCAGCTTCCTTCACCAGGTGATCTTTGTAATCCTCCTGGGACTGGCATTTTTTCTACACACCTGGCTCAAAAAGGTTTGTTAGACCTGGGAAACTGCAGAATTTAACCTTATAACCAATGCATGAAATTAGCCTTATCAAGAACTCACCCCAAAAGACTAGCATGTTAGGAAAGAGAGACCATTTAGTATATATACCCCACACCAGTTATTCTCACAACCAATGTGGAAATTGAGTCCGTAAAAAGTTAACATACACAACATACATATTACACGCTCACATAATACACACATTGAAAACATACAGACAATACACGCATTGCACATTGTACACAATGGTGTTCCATTATTTTAATGATAAGGGCTTAAGCCCGTGTTAACATTTATGACAATATTCGCAATAGTGCCACCACCATAACTGCTATAAGTAACTGACTAAGTATTATATCCTACATATATTATTTTTTCGATAATTTATGTATGCATCTTTAATCATAAAACTCCAATATTAAATGTGACGAAAGATGCACTCCCTTCATCCACAGTTACAAGGCCAAATTTGACCGGATACAAATTTTAAGAGTTGTAGTAGAAAGTAGATGGAAAAGGTTAGTGAAAAGTGACTCCTATTTTTATATATTAGTTTTATAGTAAAATGTAAGTGAAATAAAGTTAATCGAATGTGGGGTCCATTACCAAAGATAGTAAAAAAACAAATGAAGTATTTATTAGTGGACAGACAAAAATGATAATTATTGATGAATGGAGGGAGTAAATAATAAAGCCCAATATGTAACTTATCAAAGGCCATAGATGTAACATAATTAAGACGAAAAGGCCAAAAGGATAACATAAGACAAAATTATCCCTTGAAACTAAAGAATGAAAAAGGGCAGAATGTCTAAAATTAGAGCGAAAAGGGTGAAAAAGTCCAAAATTAGAGGGAAAGTACCTCAAATGTGATTAATTTTTTATCCAGGGACCTCTGGTGATATATTTTTTTATTATGTAAAGAAAATATGCAAACCACATTCTCTAGTGATGTTTTTAGAGTTAACTCAAAATTAATACTCACTCCGTCTCTGAAAAGTATGAACATTTAGTCCGATATGAGTTTTAATCCATAATTGGTAAAATAAGAGAGATAGAAAGAAAGAGTAATTAAAATATTATTAGTGGAGAGTAGATCAACCCTCATTAGAGAGATAAGAGTTTCTAAAATTAAAAGAGTTCATACGTTTCAGGGACAAACTAAAAAAATATTAGTTCATATTTTTCAGGAATGGATGGAGTAGTGAAAGACATACTAAAACATAACATAAGCAAACGAAAAAAAACACTAGAAAATGGAGAAAATAATAATGTTCGAAACACATAAATATATCATAATAAAAATAAAAAAGAAAATACAAATAAATTAAAATAAAGAAAGCATTAAAAAGAGAGAAAACTAAAAAAGATTTTGGTATTTATACCGCGTGTGTTGTGTGCGCGCGCACATGCACATGTAGTGTGTGTATTGTGTGTCTTATGTGTGTTGTGTTGTGTTGTGTTGTGTGTGTATTCACTAAGTGTGTGCAATGTATATTGTTCATGTATTTAGTAAGTGTGGGGTGTTGCATGTCATGTGAAGAGTTCTAGTATGTATATAGTGTGTGTATTCAGTGAGTATGCATTGTGTGTATAGTGTATAGATGTGTGTATGCAATTCTATCAGATTTAATTTCATAGTTACTCCCTTGTCCAGCCATAAGCAAGATATTTCTTTTAGGCACATAATTTTTTAAGTAAATGATAGTTGAGGTGAGAGAGAATAAAGTAGAGAAGTGATGAGAGAATAATGTAGAAGAGATAATAAAGTAAGAGAGCGAATCATATTTTGCCAAATAAAAAATGACTCACTTTAGGTAGGTCATCTCAAAAACAAATAAGAATAGTTTAATTATGGTGGGATGGAAGAAGTGTTTCATTTTAGTAAAGAAGGAATTTGAAATTTGAATTAGATTTCAATTTTTTAAAATTCAATTTCATAGAATTCCATTTCGGTTTCATGACCATTTACCAAACGAAACCTTAATAGGTTTTACTTTTTAGTATCATGTTAGTTTTCGAAAATTTGAGTGAGTATTTTATTAAGAGTGAACTACATAAATGGTACCTGATCTTTCACTTTTGTACGTAAATGGTACCTGATCTTTATTTTATAGCTTTTGGCACCTATAAATCACATTTTTGGTACCAGATGCAATTTTCTTCCCAAAATGCCCTCGAAACAAATACATTTTCTCATTTATGCCATAAAGGATATTTTAGGTATACATAAAATAGTACCAAAAGTGATATTTTAATATCTTCTCTCATTCTCCTCACTCTTTATACTATTATTATTAGTCAATATCAATATTATTATTTTGATGTTATAACTTAATAATTAATTTTTAATATCATTCAAATATAGTTAATTATAATTATAGTTATAATTATATTTAATTATTATAAAAATATTATTATAATAGTAAAAATTAGTACTCCCTCAGTCCCAGATAATTCGCCCCAGTATTCCATTTCGGGCCGTCCCACATAATTTGTCTCACTTCACTTTTACCATTTTTGGTAGTGGACCTCATATTCCACTAACTCATTCATTCTCACATTTTATTATAAAACTAATACTTTAAAAGTAGGATTCACATCCCACCAACTTTTTCAACTCACTTTCCATTAGATTTCTTAAAACCCGTGTCGGGTCAAAGTGTCCCAAATTATCTGGGACGGAAGGAGTAGTAATTAATAATTTATAGTATAATTATATAATTATGAATCATAAAATATTATGTAATAATAATTGTGAATTGTATTCATAATGATATAAAGAGTTGAATATTTTTAGTTAGCTGTTTCAATCTTAAAATGAGTATAAAGTAATTTAATAAAAAATATTCAATTGATTCAATTGATTTAATTATTTTAAATAATTAATTTAATTAGACATTTTGTTTTTTATTTATATTATGAATGCAATTGATGTATGTATAAAAATTTAAAAGGAAAGAAGATAAAGAAGATAAAAGAAAAAAGAAAGAAGAAGAAATATAAACTAAGGAGAAAAAAGAGAGAAAAAAGAAAGATAAATTACTATAAAAAAGAAGAAAACGAAGAAAAAAGAATGAAGAAGAAACTAAAAAAGAAATAAGAAAGTTAGAAAAAATAATCACATATTTGGTACTATTTAATTGAAATTTCCAAAAATATCCTCCATAACAAAAAAATCTCATGTTTGGTACCTAGGGTTATTTTTGTCACAGAGTACCAAAAACGATATAAAGAAAATATCAGATACTATTTATGTGCAAAAGTGAAAGATCAAGTCCCATTTATATAGTTCACTCTTTTTTTAAAGGTCTCAAATTTGAATACTTTATGCACTGAACAAATGCAAGGAAAAAAAATCTTCCATGAAAACTTGATGCAATTTAATTTGTTGAAAATGGCTTTTGCATAATTATTTACAAAAATGATAATTTTTTTGATGACTTTATAAAAACTAAATAAATATTTAGTTGACTAGAATCTGGCTCTCCACGAGTCTGCTCACAAACAAGCCCCGTAAGGTTTGACCAGAGATTTTTGGCTTACCACGCAACAATTCTTTCTCAAAGTTTAGAAAATAGTAATTGATATTTTGTATAGTAATTTTAGGTAAGCGGGTTGATTTATAATAGAAGATTGTAAAAGAGGGACAAAATTTGTTGAGATTGGACACACATGAAATATGAAAACATTAAAAAAAAAATTGAATAACTTTACTTAGGCAGCTTTTAATTCAATTGTGGGGACATATAGAATTTTCAATGTATGAATGGTTGATATAAATGAGTTAATTACCACCATTCGTATTGTTTTATTGTCATTAGTCATATGACAGTGGAAGAATCATTAAATAAAATAGCTCCTTTTATAATTGGCATGACCCCACCTCACTAAAGTCAATCTTTCTATCATGTACACAAGTCTACTAATGTGTGTATAATTATTTCAGTCTAGTATTATATTATATTATTAGATGTCGTTTAATTATTATGATTAATAATTATATAATTATTTATTTAAAATTAAATCATGAGATTATTTAATTAGAGTTACTAGTTATTAAATAATTATTTATTTAAAATTAAGTTATAGATTCAATCTCATCAACGAAATAGTATATATATTTAATTAAGAAATATAATCTCATATACCGAACATCTACTTATCATATTACTAAATGTTGATGAATACTAATTTGTACACATTTTTTTGAAAGGTCTATTTTGTACTCCATTAGGTTTGATGAATTATCTTTTCATGTTAATGATTTATGCTCAAATTTTATTTTGATTCAACTGTATAATTATGCTTTGGTGTCTATATTGAATATGCTAAATCATTTAATGTATGTTATCATAAATTAAAGAGGATAGTTCAATAGCATATAAGAGGCAAATTCATAATTGTATTAATTTTAATAGAAATCTTTTGTGTTTATTAATAAAAGTATAAAAACTATTATAAGTAACCTTATTAAAAAGGTAGAATACATTATTATAGTGAATATGAATCCTAAGATCATTGACATCAAATATTAATCACTTTTTTTTTACAAAATATCAATCACTTTACTATAAGGTTAATACACAATATTTGTATTTTGTGTTCTTTTTATATGCAAATGAATACTGCACTTGTCCCTAATAAATATGAATTTTTGGTGGTTATTAGTAGCGTTTAGTAGCCATAAAGTTGTAAATAAAAAATGTATAGAGATAATATATTACTCAAATATTTTCTAAATTAGAAAGTTTATAATTTTTGGAAATGGTAAAAATAATATAATTCGTATTTATATTACTCAAATATTTTATGGCTCATTCATATGCAGAGATAAAATTGGCGACAAATTTAGCTTCGTATTCAACTACAGTAATAAAATTGTTTTATGTTCAACATACAATTTCTTTGATGCGTGGCGTGACTTGACAGCTGCAAACGGAAAGAAACGGATGTCTAAAGCTATTGAAACTTATTAAATCCTATGGCGTATAATAAAAAATTTGACTTTTATTTCGAAATGGCATATAATTAAAAATATTGACTTTTATTTCGAAATGGCATATAATAAAAAAATTGACTTTTATTTCGAAATGGCATATAATAAAAATTCGACATTTATTTCGAAATGGCAATTAATAAAAAATATTATTTTTATTTCGAAACAATCAAACTCGTTCTCTTTAAAAGGTTAATATTTGCATTCAATCTTCGGGTGATTTTCATTTTTAAAAAAAATCTTTTACTATATTCTCAACAAAACATACTTTAAAAGGTCTCTTTTTTCCCATTATTATAACTTTCCCCAATACTCCGACTATATTGATACTGAACGAAGAATAATGATTCGGGTTTAGTTTACAAGATTGTTAAAAATATCTTGTCTCCAACGTAATGATTTTAATTTAAATTTTATTAAAGTGGAAAAAAAAAATGCTGAAAACAAAAGTCGTTATCGCCGCATCGTTTTGATTTAGTTGTAATTGCGAAATTGTTAAGAAATGGATACCATGTAGTACTATTCAAAACGAAAATCACCTTAAATGTCTTGTACTTGAATGAATTTAGACTTTTTTTAAAAAGTGAAGTATATATAAGTCATTTATAAATGTTCGCCAACTATAATATGCTAATATGGAAATAATTAATTAGATCCTACTCTAATATATCCACACGTCTCTGGTTGTCTAATTGTCTTGCAAATTCAGTATATGGTCAAAAAATTTGTTAGATTAATGAGTGAAATTTGACGCAGACGAAACGTATAAGTATGAGCGTGACTAACCATTCACCATTGTTTATCAATAAGAACACACATATTTTTTTGTAAATATTTTGCAGCAAATTGTTTCAGAATGTGTTAGAATAGTACTATAAAATGAGAATAGAGGGAATAGGCGTGGGTGGGGTGCTTTATAGCCTCTCCGGTGACGCCCCTCCCACTAGGACTTCCCACAAAAACTTCCTGCCACGTCATTACTAGGACCTCCCACTTTACTGTCACATCACTAGGACTTCCCATGCACTAGGACTTCTCACTACGATATCCACTAGGACTTCCCGCCATTATTCAATTTACGGACTTTTTATTTACGAAATTAAAATGTCGACACGGAATACGGGAAAATTCGAATACTTCATTAAAAAAATTACATAATTTAAAAAAAATTACTCCCTCCGTCCCAAGGAAGATGACTCCTTTCTTGGGCGGCACGGGATTTTATGCAGTTATATTTTGTGTGGTAAGAGGAGAGAGTAAAGCAAGAGAGAGGGAATAAAGTAGAGATAAAGGTGTTTTCATTTTAAGTAATGGGTCATCTTGATTGGGACAAACCAAAAAGGAAAGTGGGTCATCTTCAATGGGACGGAGGAAGTACATAATTTAAAAATAAAATTACATAATACCTAAAAATTACATAATCATAAAAAGTCGAGAAATACAACCCTCAGCTCTCACTCCTCCTCGTCCTCGTCCTCGTCCCCGTCGCCCGTGCCGCTGCCGCCTCCGACGTCCCCGCCCCCAATCTCGACGCCATAATCATCAATGGGTGGCATTCCTAAATCGCGCCGACATGCATCGATCACATCCTTGCACATCCTTTTGTACACAGGATCGTGCGTGCTAAACCGCCTATTCATACTCTGCATCAGGGTCTTCGTTAGCTGCGCGCGGGCGAGACGGTCGTTCATACCTGGGCCTTCAGGGGCCTCTGATTCGACCTCGTAGGAATCGCTGCCGCTGCCGCTTCTCCTCGCCATCCGCTGCGCAGCCTTTTGGACCATCGGGCGACGACGACGACGAGAGTCTGATCGTGGTAGCGGGGCCACTTCCTCGGCTTCGGGGAGCTCGTGCGAACCAGCACTGCTGCTGTACTCACCGGAAGAGTTGATTTTCGTCCGCTTCTAGTCCGAGTCGACACCCGCACAAAACTTTTGCGATTCCCTGACCACGAGAAAGGCCTCCCATTTGGGGATTCATCCCCGCAAAGTTTCCCTCCGTTCCGGTGGGAAGCATGGGTGTGTTTCCTCCGCTCGTGGTGGGGGAGTTCCTATTGTACTCCATTGTAGTAGAAATGAAATTTGTAGATTTAGAGAGAGAAACTTGTTAACACAAGTGGTGTGAATGAAATGAAGTTCAACGAGCCCTATTTATAGAGTTTTTTTTTTTAATATATAAAAAAATCGGACGTCCGAGCCCATCCGACGGACGTGGGCGCCCTTCTTCTTCACTACGGCGGACGTTCGGTCGGACGTCGGCGACGTCCGTCATTGGAGACGCTCTTACGATATTTTGATATCTAATTGATTAGGTAAGATAGAGAAGGAAATGTGGTGGAAATAGTCTACATTTAGACTGATGTGTATGATTGATAATGGTTTCAAGCTTTTTATTTTTAAACTAGTTTAAATTTTTGTAACGATCCAAAATGATAAAACTTGTCTATTTTTTTTTTGTATGGAGTACTATATATTATCTTAATTGGTAAAGTAATCAAACTTGATAATTTCGATTAAATTGTTTAGATAGTATACCAGTATATATTTTTATACAATACACTTTTAATAGTACACTGCTTAGTTACATGTTGCTTTTATAATATAATACTTCCTTCATTCCACAAAAGATGTCACACTTTTCTTTTTAGTTTATCCCACAAAAGATGTCACATTTCCCTTTTTAGAAAAAGTTCTCTCTCACATGAATATAAAAATTATATTTTCTCTCTCTTTTTAACACACAAAACAAAACCTCCTAAAATCTCGTACCGTCCCACAAGTGTGACATCTTTTGTGGGACAGAGGGAGTATATCTTTTCTCCGTGCGATGCACGATAACAATAATTGAATTAAATTATAGTATAACACAAAATTTATATTAATCACTGTGGAGTACTATATTAGTACTTATCAATTATTTTAACTTTACAATGAAAATAATACATCGACTATTACTAAAATTACTTGTTTATAACAATTTTGCCTCGTATGCTTCCAAATTTTCGTAAACAATAATTTGGAAGTCATGATTTATATATTTATTGGTTAAATCATCTTTTGAAACAGTAGGTACGTAGTAGTAATAAAGTTCTACTTTATTTATTTTTTATATTTCATATTTTATTTTGATTATATAATACATGTGTGATAAGTAATATTCTCTGTCTGCTCGAAATCATTTTTTTTTGTAAAAAGTAGTAATTTTTTATTATATAATAAAGTTCCACTCTATTTTATTTTTGAAATATTATAATTTTATGTTGATTATATAATATTTATAATACTCCATAATATTCTCTTGTTCAAAAGAGTGTTGTGAGGAGTGAGGAGAGGATGGTACATATTTCAAGAAATTGTCCGAAAGATGTATGTGAATACTAAACCAACACTTTCAAGAAATTGTTTGAAAGATGTATTCGAAAGGATGAGTCTAAAGCCATCCACAACGCTGTTACTTATCCGTCTCTTAATTATCTCATCTTTTCACTATTTATGGGTCCCATTGTACTTTTCAGCTCATCTCTTAACTAAGAGACAACACCTGCATCCCTCCATCTCTTAACCATCTCATAACTATTTATTCAATTTCATTTTTTATTTTTAATTTCAACAAATTCAATTAATAAAAAACACACTTCATTAAATTAAATAAAATTACAATTTATATACCTAAAAAAATAAAAAAGACATAATTAAAAAACTAGAAATTACAAATTGCACACTTAAACTCAAATAAAAAAAAATGGAGGCAAAGAAGCAGAAGAAGGAGTTCTCTAGTGACGATCATCTAACGGTTGCCAAATTTTGCCCAAATGTGCTCCATTAGATCCTCCTGGAGTTGGGCGTGGGCGGTAGAATCACGTGTCCTTGCCCGAATAGACAACCGCTCTTGCAAAGACGGATGCACTCCCGTTCGAGGCGGACTACTTGCGGTTGAGCTTCCCGGGGTATCAGGGTCGAACCAATTTCCCGCCTCAGATCCTTCGTCGGCGACAATCATGTTGTGCAAGATTATGCACGTATACATGATGTCAACCATATTCTCCATAAACCACTGTCGATCCGGGGCTTTGATAATGTTGAATCGAGCTTGGAGAACCCCGAACGCTCTCTCCACATCCTTGCGAGCAGACTCTTGCTTCTGCGCAAAAAGAGACTGCTTTTCGTCTGCAGGCCTGTTGAACGTCTTCACGAAGGTTGGCCACTTCGGATAGATGTCGTCGGCAAGATAGTACCCTATTTTATACTTTTATACTGGCGATTGTTAGCGATGAAGTTGATGCATGGCGCTTTACCATTCAGAACTTCAGCGAAAAGGTCGGAGTTGTTGAGCACGTTGACGTCATTGTTCGAGCCGGGGACCCCGAAATACGCATGCCAAATCCATAGCCGGTAGTCGGCGACGGCCTCGAGTATAACGGCGGGGTGGGTGCCTTTGTGGCCGCTCGTGTATGACCCCCTCAACGCCACAGGGCATTTCTTCCATTGTCAATGCATGCAATCGACACTCCCGAGAATCCCGGGGAATCCGTGCACTTGTTCGTGAAGACGGAGCAGAAACTGACAATCTACGGTGGTTGGCTTCTTCAGAAATTCGGCGGTGAAGGCTGCCCGGACGCCTTTGCAGAAGTTCAACAAACAAAGTCTCCCAGTGGATTCTCCGACGTGCAGGTATTCGTCGAACGCATCCGCCGTTTGTCCAGTAGCAAGCTGACGGATCGCCGCGGTACATTTCTGGAGCGTCGTGTGGCTAGGACGGCCAACAGCGTCGAACCCTTCTCTGAAGAACTCTTCCCATGCCGCCAATGTACTCGCGATATGCAAAAATAGCGCGCGTGACATACGGAAACGGCGACGGAAGTAGATATCTCCCCACACCGGGTTCAGACTGAAGTAATCACGTTCCAACCTTGCGGCGGCTTCCTCCCGGTTACGATGGATGTATGTCCGGCGTCGCCTAGGAGGCGCGGCGGCTTCCTCCTCCCTACGTCGATCTTCTTCTAGCGATTCTTCCATTATTCGGCGCATTTGCTCAAATGGATCCATAATTGATTAAATTTGGAAGAAGAAAAAAATAAAGGAATGATTTTATAGAAGTGATTTGGAGAGGAAGGAAAGAAAGAAAGAAAGATGAGAGAATAGATGTGTGTTTGTGTATAAAATGGAGAATGGAGAAGAGTATATATAGAATATAAAAAAAACAAAAAATTAAAAATATGACCGTTGAACGGTCATATTACCGTTTTTAAAAAAAAAATTCTTCGAAAAATCTGATTTTTTTTAAAAAAAATTGAATTGTGACGTCATAAATCCGACGCCCACTCGCGGGTCGGCAAGTGGGCGTCACGCCAGCCGCCCGCGCGCGCCACGTGGCGCCGGGCGCGTGTCTCGCCAGCTCGAGGTCGGCCTCGCCGGGACGCGTCACGCGTTGAGACAACTCGTCTTGTCGAGACGAGACGGTAGCCGCATCGCTGTCTCGATGCCGTCTCGTCTCGTCTCGTCGAGACGAGACCGAGACCGCATCACGCAGCGTTGCGGATGCTCTCATGAAAGCATGAAAGTATAATATGCTGATTTAGTATTTGGTTAGATATTCTTTTATACACAAAAATACTACTATCTATGTCTGCCATTAGGAGTCTCGGTTATTTTTGCGCTCTTGTTTTATAAAAATGATAATAAATAGTTAAAATGGAGAAATAGTAAAGTAAAAAAGAGAATAATGACGTGAAGAATATTATTTTTTTACTATTGAGTGTGAAGAATGACAAAAGTATGTTGCAATCACTAATGTATGATGCAATGAATAAGAAAATGTAATGACTGGTTAATTTTATAAATGGTTTGGTTAATATGGTATTTATATCAAATTGATAAATTTTAATTTGTTTCAGTATACTCATAAATATACCATTATATTATTTGGAATTTATTTTTACCTTCTTAATTAATATATTCGAAATGCAACTTAAATTCCACATGACATATTTTATTTAAATTAACTAAATAAATCATGAGTCTAAATGGGAAATCAAATGACCCATAACATTTTTTAAAATATTAAATTTAATCTTTGTATGATAATGTGTAACTTGAGAAATGAATATCTCGGAATAAAGGAAAACGATGCAAAATGCAGAGAATGTGTAATGAAAATTTTGCACGAAATGTAGGCTACTTGGAGCATCCTCATCCATGCTTTTTGACAAGAACACGGAGGTGGGCCCGAACTCACTTTTACTCTGTACTTTTAGGTAAGAGTACAACACCCACATCCATGCTCTTCCACAAGAACAAGTTCAAGGGTCCCACCATTCTATTATTCAGTTTAAATACTTCAATTACTAAAAACATTTTCACAATATTAAAATGCATTAAAATATAAAAATTATATAATTAAATCCTAAAAAATAAAATTTGTACATAATTAAAATCATAAAAAATAAAAATACATAATTAAAATCCTAAAAATTAAAAAAAATAAATAATTAAAAATCATACAAATTAAAAATGACATAATTAAACACTAGAAAATACCCCCGTGGAAGACTAGTCCTCTATCCCCAATGTTCTTCGGAGAGCCCGTATCAATGTCACATGTGTTGCAAGTTGGTCGGGAGTCATGTTAGACCTATCGGTCGCATTGAGTTGACCCAAGAGGACCCACAACGAGTTGGTCGGGGGTTGAGGTGGCACAAAGGGAGTGGGAGTGGGATCGGGGGCGGATGGAGTCGGGGCGCGACAGCGGTTGGCCGTCGCCTTCTTCCTTCCTTGCGGCCGGCGGGAACTGCTCGGGCCAGCGTCGGGGCTACCCAAGTTTGTTTCGTCAAGCTGGGTAGCCACCTCATCGGAGGCGTCATCAGATAGGACTACTGACCTCGACCGTTTGCTGAAGGAGCTGGAGGAGGATGCTACGCGTCCCTTATACTTCGGATGATGGCGCGACTCCTGCCAACAACCGAGGTACTTGAACGGTTTCAAGTTCAAGGATTGGTAGGTCGCCAAGGCGGCACTGATGATGTCGAGCTCGCTCTTGCCGCTCCCCCCCCCCATCCGCTCTTCCTGGAGGTAATACCCCTGGAACTTTTGAATTTCGTCGTTGGCTTTGAATATGGCATTGCGCACCATACTCTCATTACGATAGATGGTTCCAGCCGGCCGGTTTTCATTGTACCGACGAGAGATGCACCACCAAAACCTATCGCCGATTTGGTTCGTGCCAACCTCGGGATCTTCGGAGACGATCAAATAGGCTTTGAATAACGTAATCATCTCCGCCGGTGTGTACGGGGTTCGGGTGCCACGAGGAGGAGGAGGAGTAGGAGAAGCAGTAGGAACAGTTTCAGAGTCGCCCGATCCGGGTTCGTGTGTCCACACGTATCGCCCATCGCCGGATTCTTGGTCGTCCACCGGGTAAGGCCAGTATCCACCCGAAACTTGAGAACCTTGCGTTTGAGGAGGGACCGAGAATTCCATTTCCGGACTAGGCAATGGCTCTGATTTGAACCAATCATGGTTCCAACTGCGGTTGCCGAAGGGGTGATCGCCGAAGCCTGACATTTTTTTGTAAGAGTGAAGTGAAAGATTGAGAATTGATGAGAGAATTAAGATGAGAATTTGTAGTGTGGTGTGAAATTTTTGGTGTGGGAGTGGTGTATTTAAAGATGAAAAATGTGAATTTTGGGGGAAAAAATTGAAAAAAAAATTAAAAGTGGGAAGAAAATGGTTATATTTTTTTGGGAAGTGGAAATATATATATATTTTTAATTTATTTTCGATTTTTTAAATTAAAAATGAATTTTAAAAAAAATCTGAAATTGCCAACGGCTATGCCGTTGGCCAATCCCGTCGCGCTTCGTCAGTGTGCTCGCTGGCACAGCGTCGAGCAGCACCGTGCCAGCGGCGCGGACGGCGTCCGTGCCAGCGAGCACCGCTGCGGATGCTCTTATACTCTCCCACACCCTCATATTTGATACTTTAAAACTCATCAAAACTCAAAAATAGTGAAACATAATTATTTGAATTGAATTTTTTAAAAAATAACAATAATAATTTAGAATTCAAAAGAAAGTGTTTCTAAGTTAAGGATAGATTATCTTAACTTTTTTTGTTATATAATGCTTTTATTTGTGTTTCCTAATTTTAACTGAGACACCAAATATGAAAATATTTTTGAAGCGTTATTCATATATTAAAAAAAAAAAAAATAGCATCCTTAATTGCATTAATAAATATCTTTAGTTACTTTGTTATTATAGTGTAGAATAGATTAATCATAGTAATAAATAGGTAAGATATATGTATATAGTAATAATAGTACCATGAGTCATAGCATATTCTTAGACCTTCCCCTGGTGGAGTTATGCGGCATTTAAATTCTATTTTTAAATAAAATAATTAAAATATACTCCTTTTGTAGTTAAAAGTGAAATAGAAGTAGTTAAAAGTGAAATAGAAAAAAGTTAAGGGAAATATGATCCTATTTTAATATATTAATTTTATAATAATATATAAGTGGAAATAGCGATTGAAATGTGAGACTCACAATTAAAAGTAGTTTAAAGTAAGAGTGCCAATTAATTGGAATGAATATAAAAAAGAATTTGATGTCAAATAATTGGACAAATGGAGTATAATTAAACCTCAAATGATATAAAATAGGAATAGTTAACTAATTTAATATAAGTATTAGTTAAAATTATTTATAAAATTAACGCATAAAATGATACGGAGTAATATAAAACTTATTAGTACGTATATTTTTTGTTTGATATATTTTCAAGAATGGTCATTACTATTCCTTCCATCTAAGATTGTATTTAAATATATAAATTCAAAATTTCAATGAGCTTGTCTTGATTAGTTATTAATTTATAATAAAAATAACAACAATAATATTTAGAATTGTATGATTCGTAAGTAAAATAATTATATAAAAATTATTTAGTAAATTTATAATAATAAAAAGTTATTATGATGATGGTATTAATAACTTATAAGAAAATATTAATCTTATTATTCCATTATAGTTATAATAATAAATACTATAAAAATTACTAATTATCATCATTAAATTTTAATTATTAATTTATTAAAAAATGTATTATGGTCTTAAAATAATTGATTATATGCTTATTATAATTAATAACAAAAAATTGAATTATTATATTTTTATTTAAGTGTTTAAAACAAATATAAAATTCAAAATTTTGATAATTTTCCATACATAAGAAAGTAAAGTTAATAGGAATTACATTCATAGAATTCATTTTACCTGGAATCATTTCACTGCCAACTGACTTTCTTGTCAAACAAACATGGCATAAATTTTTTTTTATGGCTTTTCAGACCATCAATTTACCGAAAACTTTCCGCTAAATATCATATCGTATTGAAAATTATGATATGTTTTCAATATTTTTAGGTACGCTAAAATTTGACATACTTGTATTTTGCTCCCCTCGTTTCAGTCAAGATGTCCATCTTTCCTTTTTAATTTGTCACACTCAAGATGTCCAATTTTTATATTTTGAAATAAATCTCTCTCTCCTCATTAAAATATTCAATTACATTTTTACTCTACTTGATCACACACAACTACTCCATCTAAAATCTCGCGCCATTAAAAAATATGGACTTCTTGAATGGGACAGAGGTAGTAGTATAGGGGTGAGCATTCGGGTTTTGATTTTTTGCCAAAATCGAACCAAAACCGAAAAATCGAATTTAGTTCAAAACCCAAACCGAACGGAACCGAAAACTGAAAAATCGAAAAACAAACTTCAAAAACCGAACAAAACCGAAAAAACCAAAAATTTCAAAAATAACCGAAAAATCGAAAAAAAATATGTAGTATACATTAATATATATGTATAATATTTGATTTTATATATACTAATAGAATATAATATATATAATATAATATAAAATTAATAGCATATATAATATTATATAAAATGTATTAAAAGAATATATATTATATATATGATATAATATATTAAATTAATATAATAAATATATATAATATTATATTTAAAATATAATTCGGTTTCGGGTTTTTTTCGCACGAACCGAATCGAACCGAAAAATCGAAAAAACCGAACCGAATTTCAAAATTTCAGTGTGGTTCGTTCGGATATTCGGTTTTCGGTTTTTTTGCTCACCCCTATAGTAGTATTTTTCTCGGCCTATACTATTGCAATTACTACTAGTAGTATAATTTATTATGGTCTGAAATTCCATGAATACGATTTTTTTTATAGACTTTTAGAAATTAGAAGTTATATTTATTGTAATAACCTAAATTTATCGTTGTTTCACTATTACCCAAATTTGAGATACGATAGTAAGTTTTTGTTACCGATTACTTTGATATTTCCTTCTTAAATAAATAAAACATTATACTATAAAATAGTCATAGATCTGCTAGTGTTTTTCTAGTGTGTTGATTACATTCGACTTGTTGACCTTGATGCTAGAGAGATAATGTAATGTAGATATGGAGTATTAAATAAATGCAGTCAGCACATTTATTTTCTGAATTACTGCAATATTAGAATTTAAATCATTGAAATAGATATTGATCACATTCCATTAAAATGTAGTACTCCAATAGTATTAATTCGGTACATATAATCATGCCATTTCCTCCATAGATAATCTTATATATGGTTGACATTTACATACTGTGTTATTTTGGAAGAGATTCGTAATTATTATCATTGGCGGTCAATCTGTACAAAAATATACCTATCTTAATTTTACTAGTATGATATATTGATATGTGTAAGGTTTTATGTTTTACTTCAAAAAGAAGAATCCAAGTAAATTTAAATACAATTAACAAGTTTTTTGTTTGATACAAAAACCAAAAATATTTTATTCCAAGTGGTAATATTTTCAAAACGATTGTCTTATATGTTAATATATCTCGTCCACATTAATATGACTGTGATTTACCTGAACCCATTGTGTGTTAGATACTTAAATAAGACTATAATTTGAACGGTTACTTTTGTATCAATAATTAGATAATCATTATTCTTACGTAACGAATCACCTAATCACATGAATGAAAGTTGGACTCACCCAAATCCTTACAAAATTGAAAATCACAAAGATGAACATCGATTAAAAATATCACACCAATGATGAAATATGTAAATTTGATTTTTGAAATTAAAATTTGGCCATCACACCATTTGATTTATCGAATTAAAATATCACACCATTTGATTTATCGAATTTATATGATTGTAAAAAATAAGGAATGCATTTTTTCATGGGAAATTGTTCTAAATCTCATTATTAAACAGGTAGGATCAAGATCTGCTAAAAAAAAGTCATACTACTACTTAAGATAAAATTTGGAAAACTGTATATATTTTCAAAAATTTATATCATCTTCGTCCCTTAAAAATTGAATTATTTTCATTTGGGGTGTTCCTTAAAATTGATAATTAGTATTTTAAAAAGTAGACCCCACAATCCATTAACTCTATTTTAATTTTTTTTCTCTTCATCTTTTTTACTTTGCTCATTTTTTCTTCTTTTCTCTTATTTTACCAATTCTCTCTTATTTTTTACAAATTTTACATTTAAACCCAAATTGTTTAAAAAATTTCTAATTTTCAAGGATGGCGATAAGTAAATTTTAAAATGTTTTCAAAGTTCATGAAAAAATATCCTTACTCAACTCAAATTTAGGATATTTGAAACCAATATACTTCCATCTGTCTCATGCTACTCGCACTTTTTATTTTAGGCCGTACATTTAGAATTGATTTTTAGTGTAATTAAATTAAAATTATAAGTGTAACGTGACATCACTTAATAAAGAAGCTTTTAACTTAATCAAATGTATTAATTAAATACATTAATTCTAAATTAAATTATAAATAGTGTAAATAGTTTTTGACGAGTTAAAATAAAAGAGCGCAAGTAACACGGGGAGTACTAAATAAATGATTTAGAAGTACTATTTGTGTAAGGGAGGTGTATACCGAGGAAAGAGTTACTACTAACAATAATGAAGAAGTAGAATTTGTGATGCGTGGGCCCCACATAAGGTCTCCGGCGTGTGTGAAGAGGTTGGCGCCCCAAGGCATATTGCAACGGACAACTCACCGGTAAGAAGATAGAGAGAGAGTTAATGCGCTTTATTATATACATACACACCCCCTATACGTATACATTTTATACAAAATCTATCTTTGTTGGGGAAAATACATTTGATAAAATTTGCCACAAATATAGGCAATCCATAATAATTACTTTTCATAAATAGGTGAAATACACATCGGATTCAAATAAAAAGCCAATCAACAATAATTGGTATTTGCTGGAGTATATATACAGCTATGAAAAGGTTAATGCGACAATACTAAGATACGTACAGATATTAAGTGCCTTTAATTTAAACCAGGAGTAAATGTTTAATTATTCAATATTATAAATTAGAAAAAAAATGAATTAGAGAGAGAAGGGTGAAGCCAATTAATACTTGGAAGAGGTATATAAAAGGGGGTGTGAGGCAGAGCATTTCTTCTTACCATTTTCCTCTCTTGGAATGAGAGCTCTTTCATTACTACATCACTGAAACTATTCCATTTCTCTCTTCCTCTTCACATCTAGCCAGCCATGGGTGGTGATAAATCACTCAGTCTTCAAGAAATCAAGAATGAGACTGTTGATCTGGTATAAACTCTCTTCGATTCTCAATTTTGCCTTTTCAATTGATTTAATTGGAATAAGATCTGCTCTGTCTAGCTTTTTTTTTTAATTTCTCGATTCGGATTGTTGCTTGCTGCATAAAGTGTTGTTTTGGTTTTTTCATTTGATTCCTTTTCTGCGTAAATAGAATCGATTGTTTAGGGGAATTCTAAAGGTTTTTTAATTTTCACCATTAGATTTAGATAGATGCTTTGCTTCATCTTCCACACACACACACACACACATATAAACGCCGTGCCATGGTTTTCATCATTTTTCAGTTTCCCATCGTTTTCGCCCTCTCGCTTTTTTCTGTCAAAAATTTGTACTTATTCACATAGTCTCTCTCTCTCTCTCTCTCACACACACATATAGTCAAAGTTGTAAGAATCCTAAAAAAATTTGTGTAAAAAGGATGAGAAAGAAATAGAGCTAAAAAACGTATATGTGAATATATTCTTATGCAAGCACATGTAGCTGCTGGCCGATCTTTATCGGCCTAACACTATTTTTTTTCTTTTTTTGGGATCAATTGCGTTTAATTTATTTTATGATAACAATTTGAGTAATTCTAAAGGATGCTCTGTTTATGAAAATTGGAAAAGCCACTTTTGTAGAATCCATATTTCACTAGAGTTAGGCCGTGTTTGGCTTTGAAGTTTGGTATATATTGCTTAATTTAATCTCTACAAGTCATACTATGTTTTCTATATAAATATGGGGTAATTAGTGATTGATGTGTGTGAAAATTAATTTTAGTATAGCTACTTTTTCCGTGGTACGTTTCACCTCACGATTTTTTCGTTTTGGGAAACGCTACCTTTTGTAAGTATATTTCTTAATTCTGGGTACCTTTTTTTCATGTAATAGTGTGCCCTTACTCACGGACTAGGAGACAAAATTATTTAATTTTAATGTTTTTATTTATAAATGATTAAATTCGTTTATGACCCTAGATTCCTTGAGTATTTTTTCTACTACTAAAAACTAAATTGAGGAGTTTCATCATCCCCTAAATTCCAAAAGTGTGGGCCCATGTGAAAGTGGCACCCGCTAAACTGTATTGTTATTGGCTGCGTAACGAAGGCCATTCTTTGCGGATTTGGGTGGGCCCCAAACACGTTCTTTAGAAAGTCAATGGTTATATAGTCCATGTATCTTGGGCCCACATGACCGTTTGTACTATTTCATGTGAATGAACAGTTTGGCCACATTGGTTTGCTTTTTTATAATTTTATTTGTTTATGTGAATTTTTTCTGCAATCACACTTTTTTTTTTCTTCAACTAAAAAGGTTTTAATTTTTCAATAATGATGTCGATTGCGCCCGAGCTAAGTCAGCTCTCTTTGTTGATTGTTGACATTAATGTTTTTTTTCTTGTGGGCTTGTTGGAAAATGGGATTAAAGATATTTAAAAGTCAGCTTTTTTATTTAATGAGATGGGATAGTCACAGATGTATTAAAGATAAATGATAATAAAGTACTTACTGTTGATGGATTATGGTAACATGAAAGTTGAGTTGACTAGAAATGATTTATTTTTTAGTAGTAAATGAAAATGACAACTACGAAGAACAATTGGAGAGCTGGTGATTGTTAAGATTATCAACTGGTGTTAATTATTTGAATAATAGTAGTATTTGAGAGTAGATTCATCTTTATATTCAATAGTAGTATCAAAATTGACCTGATTTAAGATTATGAAGTCTTTATTGCAACCATGTAATAATTTAACAAGCCAGAAGAAGGAGAGAGCTGGTAATCAGTTTTAATGATGCATTATTCTTTTTACATTGTCATGATCAATTTAATCCATGCATATTATTATAGCCAAAAATTTGATATATAGTTCATGTCCAGAACTGACCTTTTTTTTCCTTGTTCAAATAACAGGAGAAAGTCCCAATTGAGGAAGTGTTTGAGCAACTGAAATGCACCAGGGAGGGACTGAGTACCGCCGAAGGGGAGAACAGGCTTCAAATTTTTGGCCCCAACAAGTTGGAAGAGAAGAAGGTATACACCAGTTTCTTGCCTCTTTGATGATTTAAACATTGCATGAGACAACATCATGATTTCGAATAATGTGGTACAGGAAAGCAAATTTCTCAAGTTCCTTGGTTTCATGTGGAATCCACTCTCTTGGGTCATGGAGGCTGCCGCTATCATGGCCATTGCGCTGGCTAATGGAGGCGGAAAGCCCCCAGATTGGCAGGATTTCGTTGGTATTGTTTGCCTGCTTGTTATCAACTCTACTATAAGTTTCATCGAGGAGAACAATGCAGGAAACGCTGCTGCAGCCCTTATGGCTGGTCTTGCTCCCAAAACAAAGGTATAATAATATTCATGAACAATAACGACCTAGTTAATAAGTTACGGTTTCTTGTGATTAACAATACGTATCTGTTTAAAACCAGGTTCTCAGGGATGGTCGATGGAGTGAGCAGGAAGCTGCTATTCTGGTACCTGGAGACATTATCAGCATCAAGCTGGGAGATATTGTCCCTGCTGATGCTCGTCTTCTTGAAGGCGATCCTTTAAAGATTGACCAGTCTGCTCTCACAGGAGAATCCCTTCCAGTGACCAAGAACGCGTATGATGAAGTTTTCTCTGGCTCGACCTGCAAACAGGGTGAACTAGAAGCAGTAGTTATTGCCACCGGTGTTCACACTTTCTTTGGAAAGGCGGCACATCTAGTGGACAGCACCAACCAGGTGGGACACTTTCAGAAAGTGCTCACTGCAATCGGTAACTTCTGTATCTGCTCCATTGCTGTTGGTATGGTGGCCGAGATCATAGTGATGTACCCAATCCAGCGCAGACCATACAGAAAGGGGATAGATAACCTCCTTGTTCTTTTGATCGGAGGTATTCCCATTGCTATGCCCACTGTCTTGTCTGTCACCATGGCTATTGGATCCCACAGGCTATCGCAGCAGGGCGCTATCACCAAGAGAATGACTGCTATTGAGGAAATGGCTGGGATGGATGTCTTGTGTAGTGACAAGACTGGAACTTTGACCCTGAACAAATTGACTGTTGATAAATCCTTGATCGAGGTCTTCACAAAGGGTGTGGACCCCGAGCACGTGCTACTCCTCGCTGCAAGGGCATCCAGAACTGAAAACCAAGATGCTATTGATGCTGCCATTGTTGGTACACTTGCTGATCCAAAAGAGGTAACCTAAATTTCTTCATTTCTTCATATATAAACTTAAATGTCAAAGTCCATAAAGTTCTTATTTTATACGAACTTGATTATTAGGCAAGAGCTGGTATCAAAGAGGTTCACTTCTTCCCTTTCAACCCTGTGGACAAAAGGACTGCTTTGACATACATTGACAACCAAGGGAACTGGCACAGAGCTAGCAAGGGAGCTCCCGAACAGGTCTGCTTGATAAGTCATCTCCAGTAACTTATAAATAATCTTGTAACAGTACTAACTGCTCTTCCTCGCTATCAGATTTTGACCCTGTGCAACTGCAGAGAAGACTTAAAGAAAAAGGTTCACAGTGTTATCGATAAATTTGCTGAGCGTGGACTCCGGTCTTTGGCTGTTGCCAGACAGGTCCGATATCAATAGAGTTCATTCAGACTTTCCTTTTCCTCCATTTACATGTTAACCCTCTCAAGACTCCCGATTTCTCAATAATTGTCTCATGTTTTCAGGAAGTTCCAGAGAAATCGAAGGATGCCCCCGGTGGTCCATGGCAATTTATTGGACTCTTATCCCTTTTTGATCCTCCCAGACATGACAGTGCTGAGACCATCCGCAGAGCTCTTAACCTCGGTGTTAATGTTAAAATGATTACAGGTAAATTTATCGTCATGATATGGTGGCCTTAAAACTAATGACACTTCTGAGTTCATCCTATAATATACTTTCTTGTTTTTTTCAAATTCTAGGTGACCAACTTGCCATTGGTAAGGAGACTGGCCGTAGACTTGGTATGGGAGTAAATATGTATCCATCTGCTTCTTTACTGGGTAATCACAAGGATGAGTCTATAGCCCACCTTCCTGTTGAAGAACTGATTGAGAAGGCAGATGGTTTTGCCGGGGTCTTCCCAGGTGGGTTTTTTTCCCCCATTTACATCATATTGTATCAAAGTTCTCTAGCTTTTTCGATAAGGGATGAAAATTCACATTCTTTTTTGTTGCCATACAGAGCACAAATACGAAATCGTGAAGAAACTGCAGGAGAGAAAGCATATTGTTGGAATGACAGGCGATGGTGTAAACGATGCCCCTGCTTTGAAGAAGGCAGATATCGGAATTGCTGTTGCTGACGCTACTGATGCCGCAAGAAGTGCATCTGACATTGTGCTAACTGAACCTGGGCTTAGTGTTATCATTAGTGCAGTGCTGACCAGCAGAGCTATCTTCCAGAGAATGAAGAACTATACAGTGAGTTTATTTTTCATATATTGTCTACCTTTTCGCTGCACTTTTTGAAGTTAAGCTGTGATTAAGGCGATGCGTTTTCTGTTTTCCAGATATATGCAGTGTCCATCACCATCCGTATTGTGGTACGTTGATTGTACTACTTAAACACAGAAAATTCTTTTGCCTTCATTCTTTGCAGAGATTAATTCCTTTAGTTATTCTTTCTTTCTTTCTTTGCAGTTTGGCTTCATGTTCCTTGCATTGATTTGGAAGTTTGATTTCTCCCCCTTCATGGTTTTGATCATTGCCATTCTGAATGATGGTAAGATTCAGTCAATTTATGTGTAATTTTGCATTTACAATTTACATTCCCACTTTTCATAGTGTAATGAATATATGGTTCCCATGGATACAGGTACAATTATGACCATCTCTAAGGATAGAGTGAAGCCATCTCCGTTGCCTGATAGCTGGAAGTTAAAAGAGATTTTTGCCACTGGCATAGTTCTTGGAGGCTATCTTGCTCTAATGACTGTCATTTTCTTTTGGCTGATCTACAAAACCGACTTTTTCCCAGTATGTATCCAACCAAGGAACTTAGTTCTATTCTTTATCTCCTCTTTATGAAGATTTTGCAGGCAAACCTCACCACCTAAACTAATTTGCAGGACAAATTTGGAGTCAGAACTATCAGAGATAGCGAGGAAGAAATGATGGCTGCTGTATACTTGCAAGTGAGTATTGTTAGCCAAGCCCTTATCTTCGTGACTAGATCCCGCAGCTGGTCGTTTGTGGAACGCCCTGGACTTCTTCTCTTGGTTGCTTTCGCGATTGCTCAACTGGTAAAATACGTAAACCTTTCTCATTAAATAGTTGCGCATCTTCTTTTATCCTTCCTCTAAAAACTTTGCCTTTTATCAGATTGCAACTCTGATAGCTGTGTATGCCAACTGGGGCTTTGCAAGAATTAGAGGGTGTGGTTGGGGATGGGCTGGTGTTATCTGGATTTACAGCATTGTCTTTTACGTGCCCCTCGACTTGATGAAGTTCGCCATCCGTTACGTCTTGAGTGGAAAGGCGTGGCAAAACCTGTATGACAACAAGGTATGCATATATTTCTTGTGTGCAGTCTGAAAGTAACTTATCTTCCCTTCATTGTATAAAATTAATGCTGATCTCGTTGGAATCAGACTGCGTTCACGACCAAGAAAGACTTTGGAAAAGAAGAGAGAGAAGCTCAATGGGCTCATGCTCAGAGAACTCTGCATGGACTTCAAACACCAGAATCTAACAACATCTTGAACGAGAAGAGCAGCTACCGCGAGTTGTCAGAAATCGCAGAACAGGCTAAGAGGAGAGCCGAGATTGCAAGGTACTAAAAACTAAACTTTTAGTTGAATGCATTATTAATCCTATGTTTTCCGCCCAAACTCGAAGATGAGCTTAATTTGTATGCCATTATTCCACAGGCTGCGCGAGCTGCATACACTAAAGGGCCACGTTGAATCTGTTGTGAAGCTAAAGGGGCTCGACATTGAGACAATCCAGCAGCATTACACTGTCTAGACAAACGCCTAATGAAATCACCGTGAGGAGCTGTTCTGGGGGCAAGAGAGTATTTTCGAAGAACAGACGATAACCTTTTAGATAAAACTGTTCTTGAGAGGAACAGGATGCCTAATTACTCATTATTTCTTCTGTTTCTTGTTTCTTAATATAATGCCAGTTAAGCTGCCCTAGAAAATGGGCTGATCTTCAACTCTTTTATGAGTACAATGGCATCTCCCTGTTACAAATTTTCATAATTCAGGATCTTCTATTTTTCCATCTTCACTCTCTAGCTTTCATATTTATCTTTGCTAATTTATAATGGTCCTTCACTCATGTGCATGTTGTAAGATTCAAGAATGTTGTTTTAATGAAACAAGAAGTTTCGACCAGAAGTCTGTTTAAGAGTGAAATATGTACATAGGAACACCAAAATCGAACAATGTATTGTGACTCTCGAGCCACATCTAGGTTCAGTTGGTGGTTTTAGTATTCATCGTCGTCTTGTCTTGATCTGAATAATCTCCTAATAAATGCGGAAGCTGCACCGAGAATAATGAAGAGAAGGAAAAGGTCGAAACCCCCTCCAACGCCAACAGCAATGCCTGGAGCTGGAGCGAAGAATGAGAAGGGAGACCAGCCCCATCCGCCATAATATGGCACACCAAAGCCGTAGCCATACCCACCCACTAGAGGAGGCGCAACTGGAGGGTTCACATATATATTCGTCCTGCAAACATTAAAGTTTTAAGTCGCCAGCCAGCCGTCATAGCGCATTGCTCCTCCATTCTATAAACGTCGTGTAGTACATTGATAATAATGACGGAAAAATTCCAAATTTCACAAGTACTATTATTTCAACCTTCATAAATTAGCTATCCAAAAGTAAGTCGGAAACAAAATAAATTACTCTTCCTTCCAAGTTTTTTAATCATCTTTTTCGTTAGTTGAGAGTTAATTATTTTCTACAAAATATTGCTAACTATTTGTTACTGGTAGCTATGTCAACAACCTTGTTACATATGTCAAAACAATGACATTTGTATGTCAATTAATGTCTTTTTGTTGACATTAAAAAAGAGCAAGAAGAGTTGGCATACAAATATGTATAAAAAGACATTTGTATGTCAACAAATTCGCGTGACAGCTATAACAAAGCTGCTAGACATAATTAGCCGTTAGCAACTTATCACATTTTCTTTCTTACTTAACACTTTAAACATCAATTTTTTTAATAATTGCGTGCAAATAAATGCCTTTTAACTATCTTGGGACGAAGAGAATTCTGCTATCAAGAACGGATAAATTACCTTGAAGTGTTGGGTCTTGGGGCAGATACTCGTGGCGCCGATGGGCGAAAAGCTTGGCCACCAACCCTGCCACCAGTTTTAGCGGCGGCGGCGGGATCAACAGATCCGAGTGTCAATACCCCAGCCGCCATGGCAGCCAAAGCCAGCTTGGAGAGCTGATTCTCACTAATCCTGCCATGTATGATAAGATTGAAGAAGTAGATGATGGAAGAAAAGAAATTCAAGTGTGTGGAATTAGTAAAGTAATTACCTTGTGGAATCATTATTGGTGCGGTCCCCTTCAGCGCGCCGACAGGATATGGAGAAGTGCTTTCCGGCAGCTGGGAGGATGCTTGGTGTTGCTTGTCTCAGTGTGAAAGGGTTTGAGAGGGAGATTAAAGCAACTGACATTATTGGCCACTTATCAGCTGTTAGACTGTGTTTGTGGATTTGGAATAAACTCTTCCTATTCCTCTTCTAGCACACTCTGAGGATTGATGATTTTTTGGGGCTCTTCAATCGCTAACACACGATCCCGAATGCTGACACGTGGACTCATGAGGAGTTCCAAATATAATTAACTCCACTCATTTAATCGCTTCAATTTCCTAACCCAAAATCTTACCGCATCTCGTCTCTCCACTTTAAATCTTCGATTAACGCCCGGCTTTGATCACCCGCAATTTTTCCTACTTCATCCTTCACTAAAATAAAATATAATAGATATTTTATGTTTGCGAGGGGTAGAGTAGGAAAAGTTATAGGTAATCCAAGGTGATTAACATCGGGGTGCACTAACATCATTTCGCGAGCACATACTCCTTCGGGCAACGACATGCACTGCCACCATTAACTTCAGGAAGATCTAATTGAACACATCACATTGAAGGATATTTGACAATGAGTAGCTAATTTCACAAAATTATGTATTTTATCGCTTAATAAATTGTAATTTTAGCATTTCAATTATGAAATTTGACTGTCTTATTAGTTTTATATTTAGTAAAATATTATTTTTTAATATTAAGTGTTTTAGGTGCTTTTATGATAGTTAAATTTGATTCATGTGTTGACATTTGAAAGTAATTACTCTCCATTTCGATTGATGTTTGGATCCCATTGTCGAGTATGTATGGTTGCTTTGTGGCTTAATCCGAGGTTAATCGCTTTGTGAAGGTATGCCCGGAGTGTGGTGTAGCTAGTGGTGGAGTTTAATGTAAATGACTGCTAAGATAAAGCAGCCAAAAGAGACCGAGACTCCTAAAGTGGTCCGGAGGAAGTATAAAACTAATGTTGTTTTAAAAATAAGATCCACATCCCACCAACTTTTTAACTCACTTTTCATTACATTTTTTAAAACCCGTGCCGGGTCAAAGTGTGCCAATATTTAGGGGATGGTGGTAGTAATGGGCCTCACATCCCGCTAACTTTTTTCTAATCACATTTTATTATAAAACTAATATATAAAAGTAGGATACACATTCCATTATCTTTGTTTACCACTTTCTTTTAGATTTCTTAAAAATCCGTGCCGAACTCAAATAAAACTCCTAAAGTAGGATGAATTTATGATTAAGTTGTGAGATTATTTAGTTGGAGGAGATTGACTATGACAAATTATCACATGACTATTCGTTTAGGATTAAGTTATGAGATTCAATCTCATGAACTAAACATAATACAAATTTAATTATGAGATATCCTCTCTGTCCACGAATAGGAGTCCCGGTTCATAATTACCATATATGGTGAGAAGACCTCACATTCCACCAACTCATTCCACTCACATATCTTTTTAAACTAATATATATATATATATATATATATATATATATAAATGAGACATATATTCCAGTATTCCTCTAACTTTCTTCCATCTACATTTTATAACATTTCTTAAAACTCATGCCAAAAGAATTGAGGCTCCTATTCGCGGAGTATAACCTTGTGAACAGTAAACCCCACAAGGTATTTTATGGTGGGTTTAAGGCCATCTACAACGCTATCTCTTATTCATCTCTTAACCATCTCATCCTTTAACTATTCATGAGCCCCACTGTACTTTTCAATAGTGGCGAAGCCAGAATTTTAAAGTTGGGGGGTCCAACTTACTCTTCTTGGTTCTGAGATATTTTTTTCTTTCGTTGTCAAAAATTGATGCAACCTAAGTGAGGACTTCGAGAAAGATGGATAATATGTGCAAAATAACGTTAAAATTGAAATTACTAATAATATTTATGAGATACATTTATGGATCTCTTAGAATTCTATGGAGTAAAAACTAAAGATAAAACTAAATAAAAGGAACTTTGTGAGCTAAAACAAATAAAATACTTATATAAATTAACTGAAACATTGAGCTTGGGGGAGTCGAACACTGACTGATGGGGAAAGGACAGAGCACAATTAACCAACTGCGCCAGACATCCACATTAGTCTCACTAACGTAAGTATGTATAATATAGTAAATGCTGAAATTGGTGGGGGGACCATGGCCCCCCTGGCCCTCATGCGGTTTCGCCACTGCTTTTCAACCCATCTCTTAACTAAGAGACAACACATGCATCCCTCCATCTATTAACCATCTCATCACTTAACTATTCATTCAATTTCATCTTTTATTTTTATTTCCAACAAATTCAATTAATAAAAACGCACTTCATTAAATAAAATAAAATTACAATTTAAAAACCTAAAAAAATAAAAAAGACATAATTTTAAAACTAGAAATTACAAATTACACACTTAAATTCAAATCACAAAAAAATGGAGGCAAAGAAGTAGAAGAAGGAATTCTCTAGTGACGTGATAACGGTTGCCAAATTTTGCCCAAATGTGCTCCATTAGATCCTCCTGGAGTTGGGCGTGGGCGGTAGAATCACGTGTCCTTACCCGAATAGACAACCGCTCTTGCAAAGATGGATGCACTCCACTTCAAGCGGACTACTTGCGGTTGAGCTTCCCGGAGTTTCAGGGTCGAACCAATTTCCCGCCTCAGGTGCTTCGTCGGGGACAATCATGTTGTGCAAGATTATGCACGTATACATGATGTCGACCATATTATCTATAAACCACGTACGAGCCGAGACTTTGATAATGTTAAATCGAGCTTGGAGAACCCCGAACGCTCTCTCCACATCCTTGCGAGCAACCTCTTGCTTCTGAGCAAAAAGAGCCCGTTTTTCGTTCATAGGCCTGTTGAACGTCTTCACGAAGGTTGGCCACTTCAGATAGATGCCGTCGGCGAGATAGTACCCCATTTTATACTGGCGGTTGTTAGCGATTAAGTTGATGGCCGACGCTTTACCATTCAGAACTTCGGTGAAGAGGTCGGATGCGTTGAGCACGTTGACGTCGTTGTTCGATCTGGGGACCCCAAAATACGCATGCTAGATCCATAGCCGGCAGTCGGCAACGGCCTCGAGTATAACGATGGGGTGAGTGCCTTTGTGGCCGCTCGTGTACGATCCCTTCCACGCCACAGGGCAATTCTTCCATTGCCAATGCATGCAATCGACACTCCCAAGCATCCCGGAAAATCCATGCACTTGTTCGTGAAGTTGGAGCATAAATTGACAATCTGCGGTGGTTGGCTTCTTCAGAAATTTGTCGGTGAAGGTTGCCCGGACGCCTTTGCAGAAGTTCAACAAACAAAGTCTCCCAGTGGTTTCTCCGACGTGCAGGTATTCGTCGAACAAATCTGCCGTTTGTCCAGTAGCAAGCTGACGGATAGCTGCAGTACATTTCTGGAGCGTCGTGTGGCTAGGACGGCCAATAGCGTCGAACCCTTCTTTGAAGTAATCTTCCCGGGCCGCCAATGTATTTGCGATATGCAAAAATAGCGCGCGTGACATACGGAAACGGCGACGGAAGTAGATATCTCCCTATACCGGTTCCGACTGAAGTAATCGCGTACCAACCTTGCGGCGGCTTCCTCCCGGTTACGATGGATGTAAGTCCGGGATCGCCTTTGAGGAGACGCGGCGGCTTCCTCCTCCCTACGTCGATCTTCTTCTAGCGATTCTTCCATTATTCGACGCATTTGCTTAAATGGATCCATGAATGGATTAAATTTGGGAGAAGAATAATTTGTCGGAATGATTTATAGAAGTGATTGGAGAGGAAAGAAAGAGCGATGAGAGAAGAATAGATGTGTGTGTGTGTAAAATGAAGAATGAAGAGTATTTATAGAATAAAAAAAATATATAAAAATTCGACCGTTGAACGGTCATATTACCGTTTTTTATTTTTATTTTTATTTTTTCGAAAAATCATTTTTTTAAAAAGAAATCAAATTATGACGTCATAATTACGATGCCCACTCGCGGGCCGGCGAGTGGGCGTCACGCCTAGCACCAGCGCGCGTCACGTGGCGCGCTGTCTTGTCGCGATGCCCTTCCGCGCGAGACACGGGACGCGTTGGCTCGTCTCTTCGGGACGAGATGGAGGTTGCAACGCTATCTCGTCGCCGTCTCGTCTCTGCGGGATGAGATAGAGATGGCGACGAAATGCGTTGCGGATGCTCTAAGGGACAAAATTGTTATTTAAGAAAGAGCGAACGTGAGAACAACAATAATATTTCGTCAAGTGATGATATGTTCCTTAAATTTATAAATTAGTTAAAAAAGGTTGTGTATTTTAAATTTATTACTCCCTCCGTCCCGCTTTAGGAGTTCCGGTTGAATCGGGCACATATTTTAAGAAAAAAGTGTTTGAGTGGGTAATATATAAATATTGTAGTAAATGTTGGGATCCACTTTTAATTGAATGACCAATAAATAAATGTTGTAGTGGATATTGGGACCCACTTTTAACACTTTTTTATTAGTTGTAGTGGATGTTGGGACCCACTTTTAACACTTTGTATGCATTTTTTTTTTTAATTTATCTCAATCGGAACTCCTAAAGCGTAACGTCCAAAATTGTTCAACCGAGACTCCTAAAGCGGAACGGAGGGAGTAGTAACTATCCAACGATTAAAAAATGTAGTTAAATTGTGTACTACTACTTACTATTTGATATAGTAGCAAAGAATTATCATCGCCAATAAAAAATTAAATGATGTCTCCATTACAAAAGAAAATTATTTTATTTGATTGAAAAATATTCCCTCCACTTTTAAAAAATAGCATTTTCATTTTGAGCCGTTCTTTTTAGAATAAAAACTTTAGAATTTTTCTGTTTTAGAAATGGACTCTACGAACTTTTTCTCTTCCTCTTTCTTACTTTACTTATTTTCTTTTACTTTTTCTTATTTTATCAATTTTTCTAACTTATTTTCAATTGTGTATTAAAACTCATGTCATTTCAAATATTTATATTTTTTAAATATAAAGAGAGTATATACTGACATAGTCGAAAATAAACATATCTAAACTTAAGAATTTTCTTAACTGATTTTAGAATTGCGAGGGAATTTGATTAAATTTTTATTATTGCAATATTAGCAAGAATCTAGTCGAATTTCTTGTGGATAAAGGAGGAAAAATCGATTAAGTAGAAGACAAGTGAATAAGACTTGGCTACCGATAAAGCGGTGCCCCACCCGCCCACTCTCTCAAAAAGCGAATGTGCAAATTCATAAATACTGTATAAAAACTTCCATTTTCCGTCACATAAATTTCTTCGCTAACTGAGGATTTACTGCTCAACGAAAATCCAGAGAATTCAATTCAATTACTATTCCACCTTCACACCTCACTCTTCTTCGGAGCTTCATCACTGACGTCACGATATGTCATCCGCAGCGCCGTCGCCGGTTGTGGCTCCAGCGGTGACCGAGAATCCTGCGGTGCAGATAAGCAAGGGAATCAACGGCCTCGACAAGGTCGTCCTCCGCGACTTTCGCGGCAGCTCCGTCGAGGTACTGCCGTTGAATTAATCTTTGTTTTTTCGGCTCTAACGTCTCCGTGCGGTTTCTGCTGTGTGTTTATGAAATTCGGAGTAAATGGCTGGTGATGTAGTGAGGTTAGAGTGGGAATTGATTGATCTCGGTCTAGCTTCGCTTGATCTGTAACATTTATGTGATGAGGAGTGTGCGGATTTAGGTGAATTCCTAAATGTGATGTACTATTACGTTGTGCTTTGGTGCCAATACAGTGCCATTTTTGGATATCAGTGTGATTCGGTAGGGGTTTAGGGCGCAATGTGGAGGGTTTATGCATTTCAGTGCTTAAATTGTTTCCAGTATCTGTCATTGTTTGGATTAAATGTTTATATTGTTGCGCATCTGTTTAAACTGATGTTGATTGCTTAAACTGAGAGGATTTTAAAGTAGTTTGGACTCACTTTTGATTATAACGAAGAAAATAAATGTAGTAGCTGCAATTTTTCTTCATATCATGATCTCGTGGATTCGTATCTTACTTTTGGAGAAGACATTGTTATGTACCATTCAAATATCTCACTGCTCCTTTGGTAATTTGCTATATCAGAATTTTGTTTACTTCAGGGGCTATATGTGTTGAATGTTCTTTATTTGCTATGTCGTCGAGCTTTATGACTTCTTCTCCTCTGTAGGTATATCTTTATGGTGCTCATGTAACATCTTGGAAGAACGAGCATGGAGAAGAGTTGCTTTTTGTTAGTAGTAAGGTATTCTCCGTGGCCTGTTATTGACTTCTGTTGCATTATTTACTATTGGCAACTTTGGCTGGTCTTACTTTGTGTATTTCAGGTTCTTAATTGCATAAGCATTTGATTTAGCTTGCTGTTTATAAAGCTCCTTAAATTTTACTGTTATGGATTCTTATATTTCAATCTTAAATGCTGGTATTTTTTATTCAGAATTGTTATGTGCAGACTACTCATGCAATGGTTTTATGCTGTCCTACCATATCTTGAGATGTTTTTTGGTCATACCTTAATATGGTTGCTGCAACTTATTTTTGCACTCGACAGAGAGTTCTGAGTAAGCAAGTTTGCTTGTACAGTGACCATTTTTCTGCTTGCATATTTCATTTCACTTCAGAATCAATTATGCCTTTCAAATGAGCGTTTAAAATGTCTATTATTAAGCCCACATTTCACAGCTTAGGTTAGTAGAGTAATCTAGAATCAAGACAATGCTTTGCTGTTTCCAATATGTTTTTGAGGATCTTTAACTTTAATTTAGTTTGTCTTATTAGTGAGAAGAATTAGCTAGAATCAGTGTTGTTAGGGTCGCGGGGCGCACTGGGTCGATGAGGTGAAAATTCGGGTTGCGGGTCGACGAGTCGACGGGGTCGAGAGACCCACAAATTTAGGCTAATTTTTTTTCCTTTTAATATTAAATAAAATAAATATATTGCTCTAATGTTTATAATATATCAAATAATATAAATATCGACGCAATTCATGTGAATAGAGATAAAGTGGAAAATAGAAATGATCAAAATATCACATCAATTCATAAGTCATAACACAATAAATAATTGAAACCATTGTCTGAAAATATCAAAACAAAGGAATACTATATGAAGGGTGGCAGCAAAAGATCTTTGAATTGTTTATGTTTTTAGGAGTGAAGAGGCCGAATTCTAAAGTGTAGAAAGTAGGTTTGAAAAGTTTGATGTGGTGCATGCATATATATAGAGAATTGTGATTGAGAGAGTCAGAAAACATGTGAGAGAATTGAGAAAATCAGAGATAGCATGTGTTTAGGGCGACCCACGCGACCCAGCGGCGACCCTGTATCTCGATCAACCCACCCATGTTGGGGCGGTGATGGTCTCGACCCAGGCGACCCGGGCGACCCGAGCGACCCGAACGACATTTTTGACAACACTGGATAGAATTAAATAACCTGTTTGGCTCCGTCCCGTAGAAATAGGCCATTTAGGGTTGGCATGGGTTTTAATGCATATTGGTAAAGTAAGATAGAAGGTGAAAAAGTTTCCATAAATGGATATGGTCGGTCTATCTCTATGGGATGGACAAAAAATGAAATTTAGCCTATTTATATGGGACGGAGGGAGTATTACGAGATTAGCTGGTCCTAGCATTAAGTTTCAGAAATTTGTGTCTCCAGAACAAATTCTTTTTTTTTTAAAAAATAGACAACTTCAGTTAAAATTCCAAAATTATTATTCCTTCTGGTTGAGGTTTGATTCTATTATCTTTGAGGGGTAGTGTACCATAGGGGTCAAGCATTCTTCTTTGCAAACTGCATACTGTAAAACAGCTAGCAACCGATCCTACCCCTTTCATCCTTTTCGTGTATTGCGCGTTCTTTGCTACACTAGCTATTGCAACCAAAACTGTCATGCATATCTTATTTTACCATACAGAAGATACTTCAAATTGGTAACTAGCTGAGTTAAAGTTTCTTTTGCTATAGTGCATATTAAAACCTTTCTGATGTAGTTATTTGATAGTTTGACTAATGCTCTTGCTTTGGTGGATGCGGTGAGATTGACCTTGTAGAACTCTTGCACTGCCTAGCTTATTGAAAAATGATCAGAATAGGGAATATTTTTTTGTGGACCTCCGGTTTCTGCTATTTAGGCCTTCTTGCTCTTTTCTTTTGGTACATGAACTCACTATGTATCAAAAAAATTTCGTACATGCCAATTTAAGTAATTTGAGGCAGAAACTATTTACTGGTGGATGCGTCTGTTTTCCTCTCTCCTTACTCCTTAATACTTGTGTGTTAGAGAAGGTACTAATCAATGGTTCAGGGGAGTGGATTTCAGGTCTATTTTGGTCTCAAAAGCCATTTCCCCTCTATGCAGGGCTGTAACTACAGAGTTTATGCCTTCAACTATCAGTCGATCTATATACTCCCTCCGTCCCATAGAAATAGGCCATATTTCCTTTTTCGTCCGTCCCATGGAAATAAACCCATGCCAACACCAAATGGCTTATTTCTACGGGACGGAGGGAGTATGATTTAAGTAATTTTTGGAACATTTTTATGTATGTTAGCTAGTTGTTGTCAGTTATATGAGAAATCCTAACTTTCTTTTTTCCTTTACTTTCTCCAACTTGCTTAACTTGTACATGGGTAGTGAACTGCTATGTCATGATGTGTATTCAAGTTTCCTACCTATATTTTAATTTTTTTACTCAGGCCATCTTCAAACCTCCAAAGGCGATTCGTGGAGGCATCCCTATATGCTTCCCGCAGGTAATGTGATCTTCAATATGCTTCCTTCCTCTTGCCTGATCATGCTCCTGACCTATAGAGCTCTCTGTTTTCAGTTCTCTAACCTTGGACCACTTGAGGCTCATGGATTTGCTAGGAACAGGTTCTGGTCCATTGATCCTTCTCCACCTCCATTCCCTGTCAATTCTTCCAACAAGACATATGTAGACTTACTTCTGAAGAGCACTGAAGAGGACATGAAAATCTGGCCTCATAGGTAAATTGTGGACTGTATGCTTTATTTATTGGTGGGACATTTAGGTTATGATCCCCTGGAGATGCTCTCATGTTTTGGTCTCTGGTTCTTGTGCAGTTTTGAGTTTCGCCTACGGGTAACTCTGGGACCTGCTGGAGATCTGATGTTGACTTCCCGCATTAGAAACACCAACCCTGATGGAAAACCTTTCACATTCACATTTGCCTATCATACTTACTTCTCTGTTTCTGATATCAGGTAGTTTTACCATTTCGTTTTAGATTTGAGCTATGAATTGTTCCTAAAGTGATTATATTTACACTGTATGCAGTTGCCTTTCATATTATGTTACTTTATTTACTTATAACAAAATTTGCATGCAACTATGTAAAGAAATTGTATCCTGCCTTCTTTACTATTGACTGGGGACACTTGTAATGCATCACTGCTTGTAGATACAGAAGCAAAGGTATTCAAGGCACCAAAACCTTTACATCAAAGTTCACTGTTACAGTATGCACTTATGTATATGGATTGGATATGCTTATAGTTCTTTTGTTATTAAATTAAATTTACTTTGTAATACGATAAGTTAATGTTACACGAAGATGCTTTGATAGCATATGAAGTTATGAACAGTAGTGGTGAATCTAGTTCGTGGAACTTTAATTCTGGAGAACTTTGATTTGGTGCCCACTGCCCTTTCTTTTTGTTTGTTGTTAATATGGTAATATGTTCCAAATATATACCAGCGAAAAAGTATAACATGCATAGCATTTAATTTTCAACTGTGCTAACTATAGCATTTTGTTGAATTCATTGCAGTGAAGTACGTGTTGAAGGATTGGAGACGCTGGATTATCTGGATAATTTGCAAAACAGACAGCGATTTACTGAACAAGGGGATGCAATCACTTTTGAGTCAGAAGTAGGTATCGGCTTGTTGCTAAATGTGTTGGCTAATATAACCATTTTCTATTTATTCAATATTGCTTAGGTTGACAAAATATATCTGAGCACACCTACAAAGATTGCAATTTTGGACCACGAGAAGAAGCGAACTTTTGTTATTCGTAAAGATGGTCTTTCTGATGCTGGTAAAGCTGTTTTTATCTCTTTGCATACTTAAGATTTTATGTACTTTCTCCAGGTTTGAAAAAACTGTTTATTTTTTGTTTGAATACATTTATACAGTGACTCTAGCATGATCCTACCTATCTGATCTGCAATGCTGTTAACATTGTTGCAAATGCAATTAACATTATGTGAAAGAAACTGGAGGGGAATGATGATGATTAATAGCCTTACTTTAAGAGAATTTCAGGCTAGTTACTTTACGATCATGTGGTAAAACTTGAGATTTCTATCTATGAGAAGAAACCTAGAGAACTTTGCCTTGCTAAAAATTGCTACTATTAATATGGTTTTCCGTAGTTTTGTGTTTTGACACAGAGCTTTGTTTTGTTTGTAAGTTGTCTGGAACCCTTGGGATAAGAAGGCAAAATCAATGGTTGACTTTGGAGATGATGAATATAAGCATATGCTGTGCATTGAGGCAGCTGCAATCGAGAAACCTATCACTTTGAAGCCTGGTGAAGAGTGGAAAGGAAGGCAAGAACTTTCTGCTGTGCCTTCAAGTTATTGCAGTGGGCAGCTTGACCCTCGAAGAGTCCTCCAAGGCAGCTAAAAGTTCTAATATGCTTATGTACAGGTATCTTTAGTATACTGATAAGACCCCCACTCCGTGATAATATGCTTAATAATCCTCTTAAGTCCATTTTCATATAAGTGACTTGATTTTGTTGGTGCAGGTGCTTGACCGGAAGGTATAAGGTGCCATCGATATCTGTTCAAGACCTCTTTTATCGTCTTGTCCTTAATACAGTAATCTATCTGATTTTATCACTTGATAAACTGGGACTGTTTGGGCATATACTTGTCAAGTAAAAACTATCGTTTTCGCTGGGCATGCGAAGCCATATCAAATGTAATCAAGAAGCATGCCTACATAAAACCAGATGATTTTGAGTGTTGAAATGATTCTTTGCTAAAGTTATATACAAACGAATCCTCTAGGTATTGATTTAACTTTAACTCATCTGACTTCTTACATCTACCACCTGTTATCCATCTTAAATTTCTATAATTGCTTATTGGTAGCATAAATTTGGTTTGATATGTGCTTAGGATTATTTCATTCCATTAGTGATCTATCTACCCAATAGCAGTAAGGAATAGTGGATATTGGCCTCTTATCTTGATTGGTGGAATGTGGCAAATCAGCCCATTGATTTTATTCTGGTGGTAAATTGTAGTATTGGGTTGTTTTCACTTTTTATTACTATAATCTGCATATATATTTTTATTTTTAATTTTTGTGTGGGGGGTGCTTAAGTGGTGGCCCAATGTTCTCTTTCTTTATCATCGCCTATAAAAGTCAGTGCTGTTTGGATTGTACACTTGGTTCGATTTATCCATATATGTATGGATATCAAAAAGTAGGAACTTAAAAATTATATACTACTAGTATTATATGTTTGAATGAGTGACACAATCACAATAATTTGTAAAGGAGAAGGTTGAATGATGGGCAACAGCGAATCTTTGCTTTGTATAGCACTGTCAAGCATGTGAGGTTAGGTCGATTAGGATAAACGTCCAATTAAGCATTTTATCAACAATACTCCGTATACAACAATAATTTAGTCGAAATTTGATTGGATAACTTTAACAATAATTATGATATTAATCACGGGCCAGATCGTCACTCCCTCGCTTAACCAATTATATGTGGCCAACACAAATTTGGCCTATAGCTTTTTCTCTTCTTCTTTTTAGAAATTGAAGAGCGGAATGGTCTCTTATGTACAAACTTGGCTTCTAGCTTTATCACAGTTCTTTTTTTGTTTTCATGCGAGCATGTGAGGCTAATTTTTGTGATTATTATTTATTGATTTGTACTTTAAACCAAGCAACATCTAGTTCAAATCTAGTTTGCTAACTCAATTGAAAAGATATGTAGATGGAAATTTCTACGTGGGAGTTGGAACGTTATAGTCCCGGGTTTTCTACTTGTTATTAGACCAACTATCGTTTACTAATTTATAAAGATTCCCTTTTTTAGAAAAGGAAAAATATGAAGTCCTTAATGACGCTATCATGTACAATAGTGAATTAAATAAAATCGTTGTCCCAGTTGGTCCACTTAATATTTCCTCTACTATATGTGTTAATTATTAGCATTGCAAGTCTACTGTTTGTATAATTAATGTATAACATAATTTGAATATGCAGCTCCAGCTGTCTTATTTCAGCAATTCATAGGTCATTTCATATTTTCTTACAGTCCTAAATGGAAGCATATTGAAAGATGAAACATATTTTGTCTGGATATCTATACAAATCAAGACTTTGCCAGTTCAATTCAACTGTACATGCCAATTCAACTCACCTCTTGATCAAAATTTCACTTGTTTTTTGCCTAATTTTTCTTGAGTTTTTCATAAATTCACTTGTTAAAACCTTCAGTCAACCCACAGGTTTTAACATGCAACTAGTCCATGTGCATTTACACAGATTGCAGCACACGTTGCAGCAAGAACTAGCACAAAAGCATGCATAATGACTGAGTAAATACAATCACAGCTTGATCCAATCATTTAAAACAATTAATCATCTAATTAGTCAGCTCTAAAATACAATTCAACCTTATAACTAATAATATAAATAGAGGACAACCCTACCTCAATCCAACCCAACTCAACAAGTTGCAATAGTCTAAGTGTAAAAAAGTCACAACAAAGATTTTCATTCTTGGAATGTGTCAGTTATAAATAGGCCTCTCCATCTCACACCACAATCACCAAAGTGTAAAAAAAACAATATGGAGAATCAAAAAGCATTAGTGTTGCTTACTCTTACCCTTGCCATCCTAACCACCTCTGCCAATGCTCAACTGAGAACTGACTTCTACAGAAGCACATGCCCCAACGTTGAGTCCCTCGTCCGCGGAGCCGTGCAGGCCAAGTTCCGGCAGACTTTCGTGACTGCTCCGGCCACCCTCCGGCTTTTTTTCCACGATTGCTTTGTCAGGGTACGTATGAATAAATTCCCTCCCATCCGTCTCAAATATTTGAACATTTTTTTTTCTACAGGGATGCGACGCTTCCATTATGATCGCGTCGCCTAACGGGCAGGCGGAGAAGGACCATCCCGACAACCTTTCACTTGCCGGAGATGGCTTCGATACTGTTGTTAAGGCCAAGGCAGCCGTGGACAGCAACCCTCAGTGCCGGAACAGAGTTTCATGTGCTGATATATTAGCATTGGCTACAAGAGATGTTGTCAACTTGGTATACATTCTAACTACTACTATAAAATCATAATTCATCATTTTCTAAAGCATTATTAATTAATGGTTATTTTTCATAAATTAAGGCTGGAGGTCCAAACTACCCAGTGGAATTAGGAAGAAGAGATGGTAGAATTTCTACCATGGCCAGCGTACAACGCCGTCTACCCGGTCCGGGCTTCAACCTAGACCAGCTCCGGACCATGTTTGCCGAGCACGGTCTGGACACAACCGATCTCGTGGCATTATCAGGTACTCCCTTCGTCCCATGTTATCTGCACTTTTCTATCTCGGTCGTAAATTTTGGATTGATTTTTAGTAAAATAAAATTAGTATTTTAAGTTTAACGAAAATCACTTATTAAGACATTTAATTAACGGTAATATACTAATTAAATACTCTAATTCTTACTTACAATAGAAATAGTGTAAGTAGTTAGGATGAGCCGAACAAACTCCCTCATTCTCAAAACAATAGTCTCCTTTTATCATTTTGGTCTATTCTAAAATACCAAGTTTTTTTCAATTATAAGATGGGGTCCAAATATTCTTTTACTAACAATGCTCTAATCAATTTTATTCCTCCCTGCTGTTTTCGCACTTTATCAATTTCACATTAAAATCTGTGCCGTCTGAGCAGGGGCCCACACGATTGGGTTCTCTCACTGCAGCCGTTTCTCGAGCCGGGTGCGGGGGCGGGGGGACCCGACGCTGAATCCGCAGTACGCGGCACAGCTGAGGCAGATGTGCCCGGTCAACGTGGACCCGCGCATCGCGATCAACATGGACCCGGCGTCGCCCAACACGTTCGACAACGCCTACTTCAGAAACCTGCAGGGAGGGAGGGGGCTCTTCACCTCCGATCAGGTGCTCTTCACCGACGGCAGGTCCAGGAACACCGTGAACCAGTTCGCCAACAGCAACACCGCCTTCAGCCAGGCCTTCGCCACCGCCATGACCAAGCTCGGCAGGGTTGGGGTGCTCACCGGCAACCAGGGTGAAATTAGGATTGATTGCACAAGGCCTAATTAAATTTCTTTTTTTTTTTTTCATACCAAATTTAATTTTTATTGCATGTTCATATTTGCAAATAAGAAGTAGTCATGTATTTGGTGAATTTGTTGGAGTGCCTTACTTTGCTGAGCTTGTAATAATGTGAAGAGTGAAGAATGAAGAATGTGATTTTTTCGAGTTCTAACAAAATATTGTGTACATAGTTACGCTCAAGTACTCAAGTAATCAAGTTTGTGAAACAACCAAAATCATTTAAGAATTTTATTTTCAATCATAATTAACCAAATACCTCGTACACAATCTCACTTTTAAGCAATTTAAAGAGCTTTTCGAGTGGCCTAGGAAATGAAAAATAAAGAAAAACAATGAGAATTTGTGGGCCAGCCAACTGAGAGCTTTAACCAGTAAGGTCCAAATTTATGTATGAATCTAATTGAAATTCCTAATGTACTTACATTATATGAAAAGCTTCGACTTACAAACAAATTCATGGATTTAATTACCTTCTCATTCTATTGATAATAGACATCCCCAAGGTTTAGGAACCACCAGTTAAGGTTGCGAAAAATCTCGAACCAAAATAGAATCTTGAGTGCATTTTACGGTTACGGTTCATGTTTGTTTCGGTTTTCTGGCAATTTTTGCAGTTCTGGTTTGGTTTCAAGGTTTTTCGGTGATTTTTCGTTGTTCCGGTTCAACACTGGAATAGGCGATTCCGTCATAGTTTCAGTTTTTGGAATTTTTGAACTTGAGCTAGCCTGCGGTTCAAAGTGTCATGATTCTAGTTCCATTTTAATTTTGCGGTTCTGATTTCATGATTAACCGCACATTCACTAAACCTTGGGCATATCTAATTGATATCAACACAATCACACCGGTATAGCAATACAAACACACTACTGTCTACTCCACTAGTATATCCACAAAGACTTGCCCCTATATCAACATTCAGTAAAAACATGCAACATAAACTTCCTCTTGTTGATGTAATAAACAATATCTAACATAGTATATTAAAAATATTAACAAAATGACACAAATATATATATATATATATATAGAGAGATGTATTCATATCCATTTTCAATATATTGTTCAAACATTCAACTGAATCTCAGCCCCACGATTTTGTCATCTAACAGTTAGATTAATGCCATGTGTCATTTAATAATGCACATTTTCATTCTAATAATGTACACTGACTAATAATGTAGCATTATAATCTACTAATGTGGATTATCATTCTAATAATGTACACCGACTAATAATGCAACATTATAGTCTAATAATGTAACACTTGTACATGCATAATGTATGTAAATATGCCTGTAATGCAAGGTTATTCAAATTATAGAAAATACTGTTTCTCCAAACGACCGGCTCCTGTAATAATTCTGAAAACGAAACAAGTACTCAATTCAATTAATGTAAAAAATAGATAACAATAATGCACAAAAAAACTTTTATAATAAATAATCATTTAAACAATCTAGTTCAAAGTGGGAAGAAATAGACTTAAACACTGAGCATAAAACGCAAAACAAAGAACAATAATGTTGTTATAATGAAAATTAATCAAGATTTCCTCTTTCTCCGTTTCAAGCTCTTTAAGCATAGGACAATTTCTAGAGTCGTGATGACACAACTCATCGCACGCCTTACACCGTCTAAGGGGCCTAGTAGCATCCTTGATAGCATTTTCTCTCTTCGAAATCAGACGACTAGCGGAGCTGCTCGCGTGCCCCTTCGTCTTTACCACATCCGGAGGGTGGACCTCGACGACTTCCGGCCTTTCCATTCCATAAAACTGTTCAATCATTCGCCTCTTCTCAGAAGCGGATGGAAAAGGAGTTCCAGCTTGAAGTGAATTACCAAGTTCCTCCAATCCACCTACGAATGCACGAAGCACATCAATGTCCGTCTCAAATCGACGAAGAAAACCATAGAACAGTGAGATCCCTTGCTTTGAAACATTTTGCCTTTCATCAACAACGGACTGTGTAGGTAAAGTCTCATCAACATGTTCATGTACAGCCTTAAACAGCGGAGTCTTCATCCATCTACTTGCATAGTAGTTATCCGGAATCTTTTTTACTTCATTGTTCCGGAACAAAAAGAAGACATGGCTGCACAGATAGCCCTGCCTACTGAATAGTTTGCAATCACAAGAATATGTGTCGTCAGTCCTATCATGTCTCACAAAGTAGGAATGACGAAGGCTGTCTCCAAGTTTGTAGGTGTCAACACTGTCTGCAGATGAGAACCCCAAAACGCGACATCTGCCATTTCCCTCAACAATCTCCTCTTGTATTTTCTTGAACATACTATCTGTGTACAGAGTAGAAGCATGTTTCTCGAAAGGCAGGGTAGTGGCCAATATAGGCAGGGCAGTAGCGTCTTCGTAGTCCAGCTTTGTTCTACTATTCTGCTGAAAATCCACAGCTTGGTTGAAATTCAAGTAGAATTCGGCAAGTTATTGCGTGGCTTAAGGAATTTTTTGTAGAAGCTGTTCTCTGACTCAGATATCGATGTGGTCCTAATCATCGAGCCCATTGGGAAATCTCTGAAGTACGGAGGTATCCGTAACTGCCTATACTCGTACAAAGTCTTCAACCAACTGTGTTCTTCCAGGCCATAACGCTCAACTACTCCATTCCACTCTTCTTCAAACTCGTCGGGTTCAAGCAGGTTCGACCATACACATGCATTGAACTCTTTCTTGAAATCTTCGTCCCTAAATAAACGACCAGGAACTTTATTGGCCAACTTATGCATGATATGCCACATACACCATCTGTGGTGAGTCCCGACAAGAATCTCTTCAATAGCCGATCTCATCCCTAAATCTTGATCTGTAACAATCATCTTCGGAGCAACCCCCATACATTGGACAAAATGTCTAAACAGCCATGCAAAAGCGCCTGTCTTCTCGTTGCTTACCAAATCAGCATCGAAAGTCACTGGTCGTCCATGATTATCATTTCCCGTGAATGGCGCGAAGATCATACAATACCTGCGTAACATAAGCCAACATAATTCAAGAAAAGTACATATGTAATGCATGCAAAATACATTGTAATGCATACAATAATGTATATATTCAAATGTTATAATGCACGACAGGTATACCTATTGGTGTTGTAGGTGGTGTCAAAAGCCACAATATCACCGAACATGTGGTAATTCCTCTTCATCAAACCATCACACCAGAACAAAGCAACAAGCTGGTTGCTAGCATTAACCTCGTACTCATATGTGAATGCTTCGGACATCTCCTTCTTCCTAGCCATATCATCCAAAACCATTTGTACGTCAAAACCATGAGCGTATGCTTTGATGTCTCATGAAGCATTCCTTATATCCCCAACATTGCAGCCAACGAGCTGAAAACCACCCAGAATTTCCTTCAGCACATTAAACGTGAGCGTGGGACCTATGTTAGCCTTTGAACAATCAAGGATAAATTGGTGATGTACATCGTCCAACTTTCGATTGATTGACATAAACTGCTGATGCTCTGTCCCAACCATGTAATGGTTATGAACTTCGTTAAACTCCTCGACAGTATAACCTGAAACTCCTCCGTCGGAGAAGAACTTGAATTAGATACTGGCTTTACAACCACAACGCTTGGATAAACGTCGACGTTTTAACGAAAAACCAGACCGTGCATTTGCTTGGTCATCCTCGCTCGACTTCTTGCTGCATTCCTTGTTGCATACCACGTTATACCAAGTAATTATACCATCAGTTTTCCTCATTTGTGATTTGCAAGTATCAAAACCAACAGCCCGGGCATACACATCGTAGAACGCGAAACAAAAATCCAGTGATTTGAACTTCTGGCCAACCACAGGCTTCAACTCTTTCGAACACTCAGGTACAACAACCACTGCACACAATCACAAAAAATAAAATTCAGCTAACATAAACATTATGAACCATAAAACTTGCATTATCTATCTAATAATTTACATTATCCAGAACTAAATCTACATTATATGTATCTAATAACACAACACCCTAGTTTAATTAACGTGTCTAAACCATAACAAAGGCAACATAAAACGTGCATTATCTATCTAATAATGTACATTATATAGTACTAAATCTACATTATTTGTAGCTAGTAACGCAACACCCTAGATTAATCAACGTTTTTAAACCATAAACAAGCAAACTAATACTTGGATTATTTATTCACAACTTTACATTATCCAGTAATGAATGAACATTAAGATTAACAAATAATACAACATCCAAGCCACCCGTCCCTAAACCCTAGCCCATGCAAACTCAATTCTAAACCCTAGGCGACCCCCTTAAGCAAACTCATGCTCCTTGTTAGCGTCAGTTATGGAACTAGATTTAATTAACAGATACAGAATGTCGAAGAAGTTTGCGTTAATATGTGTGATTTGGAAATTAATGAAACGTGGATACAATAAACTATGACTTCTCGAAAAAAATTACCTTCGTCCATGTTTGAAACATAAGCTTCGTCCATTGTTGAAGAACCACCTTCTTCCATTGTATTAACGATAATATTCTAGGAACACTCCCAAAAATAACGCACAAACGCACAAACTGCATACGATAATTACAACCAAGGCAAGTTTCGCACAAACGCACGATTTGATTTTTAACGAAGAACTAACGTTGAAAGATGAAAGAGAAGATTGGTTAATTTCACAATGAAAGAGAAGAAAAAATTCTGGGAGAAGAAGAAAAAAACCGACGCAATATTCTGTGAGGAGAAAATCATGGACTTTCCATAACCACCAACATCATCATTCCCTTAAAAGCCCTTTTCCATTTTTTTAATTAATAAAAAATGCATGATCAGGCCTTAATTTTGGCCATTAGATGATAAGAATGAATGATTGGGATTAAAAAGGAAAAAACATGTAATATAGAAAAAGTATAAGAATACACCTCTCTCTCTATATATATCAATATAAATTACACCAGTATATCAACAAACTATGAAATGGGTATATCAACATAATTAATCTAAATATAAATTACACCAGTATATCAACAAACTATGAAATGGGTATATCAACATAATTAATCTATCGCACGAAATTAGGATGGGATCTCTTTAATTCGGAAATCACAAAAATAAATGGTGTGCGTATTTAGAGTTTGACCATATTAACCTTATACTGGAAATTTTTTGCTCTGTATTGATACTCGACCGGGTGATTAAATCCGATGCGTTTATTTTCGGATCGAATGACTAAGTATATGGTACTAATTGTTATCCACTATTACATTATTACTCTAATAGGACCATATATATGTATATATGTGTATTTTGCATGTATTCAAATTTCAAACAATAACATAAAACTAAATCACATGACCAATTAATATGCATCAAAATTGTTGATCTAATTATATTAAATCTTTCCATGTGGAAATAACTTTAAAAGGATGTGCTTGTTGTAGTGTGATCAATATCCACACATTATAATTAGATGGGGCAAAAAGGAAGTAAGACACATCAAATTCAACTTGAGCAGGTTGACTCCAATACTCGAATTTCGATGTATAAATATTCCATTAGATAATTAGATTATTGTATTACTGTGGGAATCTGTTCTTAGTTTTGCCAAATGAAAACGTAGGCAGTGCTTATCCAATAATCATAACACTTTTTTAAACTAGAGATAAATTACTAAGTGTTAGACAGTTTGTACAAATAACTGCATCATCTAAAAACACCAACTGAATCTGTTAATTTATAAGTTAAGAAAGAAAGAAAAAGTGATCGATCATGTTCTATTCAAGCTGAGATCTTGCAGCAGCCAATGCGGCCGCCTTGTCTCTTGATACACACTGGTGGAGGACGAAGAAGCAACATCGGACCCTTGAATCTCTGCGCTCTTCGATCTTCGTTTCCTCGTGCAATGCCCGATGCTCAGCGTTAGCTCCACCTCCACCTCCTCATCCATCCTTTTCAACCCATGATCATCTTCAAATCGATGCGTGCTCGATGATGGAGTGCCCTCGGGTTCAGTTACGTCTCTCGTCTCCTTCTGCTGTTTTAGCCCGTTTTTGATTTCTTGCATCAGCTTCCTCTGCTGATTGTATAGCCTATGTAGCTCTTGCACCTGAATTTAATTTATCAGATCACTTTTTTTTTACTACTAAGTACTAACAATAGTTATTTTATTTTATTTTTTTGTGAAGTTGTATATAAGGAGAGGTGTACCTGGTGCTTGAAGAGTTGTTCTTGCATCAGCATCTTCTTTCTCATGGATTCAATTTTTTGGGATTCAAGAAACCTATCCATGAGAGATGGCTTTGGATAATACAAGTGGGGAGTGTTGTTAATTATGGAATGCTCAAATTTGGTTGTCATGCCTGAAGATAGACAAAAGATTGTGGCCACTTAGATTTCAACAAGAGAAAAACTTAACAAACTATCTCAAAAACTAAATCATTAGTGGTACAGATTGTCAAAAGAGAGAGAGGGGCCCTAAATATTATTGATTCTTTGCTTATATTTGAGGATTTAATAGTGTACTACAATACTATTACAATCTCATGCAGATATTTTTTAATTTGGGTTGTGTCCTTTCAAGAAAGGATTTTTCTTCGCCTAACTATGCTTGTTAACATCATCGATTCCTTTCATGGGACTTTGAGTTAGTGTGAGGAGAAGATAATGTATTAAAAACAGTGGTTTTATGTTAAAAATTAGATGCCTTTTGAAGTTGTTGCACACATGAAAAAATAAAGTCAAAAAGAGAGGCTTAGAATTCTTTTTCATGAATGGATTCCAGTAGTGATCTAATGCTATCTATTCTTGATTAGGAAAACTACATTTTCAAACACAAGTTTATAATTCTTGAATAAGAAAAATAGATATGTCTTTTTCTTTTGCCAGATATAGAAAAAATTCCATAATAATAGAAAGAAAAACAGTACTATCATGATGCATTCATCTTCAATTCAACAAAGTGCGAGATCAGAATGAAGGAAAACATCTATTACCTGGAAATGAACGTTGAATTCGGGTATGAATTTCATTGCATATCTTCAAACTATGATCATCTATACACTCAAAAACTGAACAAGATTTTCTTCTTTTTATCTCTCAAGAAAATGAAATGAATCCCACAAGCAAACAAGCCAGCCAGCTGATGATCATCATGCTCCAGATTTCATACAAATGGCAACCCCACGTCGAATTTCGGACAATACAACTCAACTTCAAAAAAAGAACAAATGAAAATCTAAGGGGTTATGACAAGATATGTATATGGTGTGTTTGAATAATCCAAGCACAGAGGGCAGGATACAAAGTCCTATGCCTCTTTCTTTGGAGAAACAAGAAATCAAATAAAAATCATGGGGATTTCATAAAATAATTAAGGTGGACAGGCTGGATTTGTGTATGAGCATGTGTTGTGTATGAGAAAGAAAAGAAGAGATGAGTTAGCTGTTGCTAGTCATATACTAATATTAATTACTACTACTATATTTCTTTAATTTAACCAGTGCATTGTATTTAGAGGTGTTGTGTTAGGAAGACCCCACTCCATATACATACACCATTTCTATTTTTATTACTAAATTTTAGCCATAGAAGTAAATATGCCAGGCAAGTTCTTCTTTGCTAAAAAAAGCTGCTGCAAAAATTTAAAATGGAAAAAGTGATAATTAATGATTATAATAAAGTTTGATTAATGAATAGAAGAAAAAGAAAAGTTGGTTTTTCTTTTTGCAGACAGTATAAATCCCTTTCAATTTTTTTGGCGTCTGAAGAGTTTTTAGTGGTCTGATTAATTGTTGCTATTTTAATACAATGTTTAATCAAGTGAATATGACGTTCTCAATAATGTGAGATTCCTTACCACTTTTTCAGATTTATATATATTGGTGATTAAATAGTAGTAGTAACATTTTCTGAATAAATTTAAAACAATATTGTTATCCATTTCTTGTAAATTGTCCGAAATTCACACCGTCACAAACACATATCTTAATATGATTGTATAAAATAAGGAGTAATTATTGCAGTCAATGAAAATGAAATAAGTTGATTTTTGAAATAATCATATAAAATTTGAGGTTATTTCGTCTGATAGATTAAATCAATCTTAGCCAACCTTGTGATTAATATTTTAATAAAGAAGGATTAAAATAAGAGTTAGACAACAGATAATGGAATCATGATAAATGATCAAGGGTGTGATTGGAGATAGGAAATAATAAAAAATTAAAGTAAAGAATATTTATCATCGAGATTTGAGATTAGGGGATGAGAAACTTCCCACTCATCCGCTTTCCTCCAAAAGCTAAAGTTCCAAATCAAAACTGTCTCTCTAATATTATAAAACCCAATAATGACTTAATTTTTTGGCATTCCACATGCTAGGAACATATCTTTTAATCAACTTTTGTTTTTTAAAATTGTAGCAACTTAATAAGGATTTGATAGCTAATCCTACTATAGGGAATAGCTATATAATCGTATCTCTCTTGGTTTTGGTGTGGGCGTGGGGATTATATATCTGTAATCTGGTAAGTTTGGTGATATACATTGAATTATAATAATATTTGTTAAAATTTAGGAATATTTACATATGATATATTTTTTCTATTTATACAAAGCGTGGCGTTGAAGTTCTGATGCAAAACTTAGGATTGGAGTGACTGGATTAAAGAAAAATCGATCTCTGTTCTTTCATTCATTCAATCAGATTCTTTATGTATCTGTAAAGCAAGGATTTGAAAGATTTTGAAGATGATCATACTTCAATATAATACTTTTTTGATCGCATAGACACATTTTGACTCAGCATGAGTTTTAAAATATTGTTTGACTTTATAAAGAAAATGAATAAATAGTTAGTGGAATGTGAGCTCCATTTTTATACACCCTCCATTCAACTCTAAGTGAACTATTTTCCTTTTTCAGATGTTTAATTCTAAATGACATATTTCTAAAATTAGAAACACCACTCTCTTTATTTTTCTCTCTTATTTTATTCTCTCCACTTAACTCACAAAACAACATTACATAAAATCTCGTGCCGGAATAGAAATGCTTCACTTTGTGTGGGATGGTGAGAGTATATTAATTTTATAGTAGAATGTGAGTGTAATGAGTTAGTGAAGTATGCCCATTTACTAAAAATGAAAAAAAGTTACTACCTCCGTCCTTGAAAATTTGTCCCATTTTTCCATTTCCGTCCGTCCCCCAAAATTCGTCTCATTTTTCAATTTTCGTCCGTCTCCCAAAATTTGTCCCATTTCACTAGTGGACCCATTATTCCACTAACTCATTCATACTCACATTTTATTTTAAAACTAATATATAAAAGTAGGACCCACAATCCACTAACTTTTTCAACTCACTTTCCATTACATTTCTTAAAATCCGTGCCGGATCAAAGCGGGACAAATTTTGGGGACAGAGGTAGTAATTGCCTTTAAATGGCCGTAAACATAAAATAGCAAAATGTGTCTAGTTTTGGCGGACGCGGGAGTATGTATTTGGCTTTTTAAAAAAAATATAGTACTCCATTCGTCCCCGATTAATTGTCACTCTTTTCCATTTCGATTCGTCCCTAAATAATTGTCACACTTCACATTTACCATAAATGGTCCCACATTCCACTAACTTACTTCACTCATATTTTATTATAAAACCAATATAAAAAGTGGGTCTCACATTCCACTAACTTTTTCAACCAACTTTTCTTTACATTTCTTAAAATTCGTGCCCGGTCAAAAAGTGACAATTAATCGGGGACGGAGAGAGTATGAAAATATGGACTATCTCAATGCAACGAACAATAAAGGAAATTCGGTCTATTTCTATAGGAGGAGAGAGTAAGTGGTGGACCTACCAAGGGACATGGGGGACCCTTGGAACTAGGACTGACAATTTTTGGCACGACACGATAACACGACACGAACCCGCACGAAATTAATGGGTATATGTCAAGGCTTATTTGGTTCGTGTCCTTATCGTGTCGACACGATAACGACACGTAAACTTCGTGCCGTGTTCGTGTTACATGTTAAGAAATAATATAAATATATTATAATATTATTATTTATTTATTTATTTTAAATTAAATTTTAAAAATTTTAAATTTAAATTTAAAATTAATATTTGAAATAATATTAATATATTATAATAATATTATTATAGTGTCATTATTGTGTCGTGTCATATATGTGTTGTTATTCGTGTCTTGTGATCCGAAGTGGTTCGTGTCGTGTTCGTGTCTGAGGATAGCGGGTCGTGTTCGTGTTCGTGTTTGGAGTTTTCTTAATGGGTCGTGTTCGTATTTGTTATCATCGTGTCGTGTCATTATCGTGTCGACACGATAACGACACAACACGCACGATTTGCCACTCCTACTTGGAACCCCCACCCATTTTAGAATCCATTATATATATATATATATATATATATATATATATATATATATATATATATAGGGTTTTGATCTATGAAGACCAGATTTAAATATAGAAATGCAGAACACGGTCATATGTAAGGCATTTTTAGGTCATGCTAACAAAGCATGACCTAAAATGATCTTAACATGACATAAACCCAAATCTTATAATATGACCTAAAACTACTTAATTATGACCTTTCGTGTTTTGGGTTAATTATTGACCATTAAATCATCTAATCCTAGGGCCAAGATTTGGGCTGCATTTCTGGATTTAAACACATACTTGTTTTGATCATCTCCCTATATATATATATATTATTCATTCAATAATAACTGTCTCATTCGTTTTTTTTTTTTTTTTCTTTTCATTCCAAGTTGATCAAACGGTAGGCCGTTCTTCTAGAACGTTGCAGGTTCGAATCCAGTTTGTAGCAAACATTTGTTGACTTTTGGATTTTCTCAAAAGCTATTCAGCTAAATGGAATCATATATCCATTAATTTATTTAGGAATTTTTATAATCTATGCCCATTTTATTTTTTTATAGCTAGATTGATTCATTTTTCTAGCAATTAATTCATTTCTTCGAAACTCATAATTAATTCATTAGCTAATAGTAATTGATTCATTCATGTTTTTTCACACTAGTGATTTATATAATTTTGTTTATTTTTTATTTATGTAAATATTGTTATACAACATAAAAAACTAGTAAATTTTATAATTTAAGAATAAAAATAATTATTTAGTTATATTTTATGCATATATATCATATTAGTCAATTTAATTATAATGTTATGCTTTTTATTTAAAAATATATTCTTTATTTATTTCGACGTTGACATTATCTATGCACTTTAATTTATATTGCTCATTCTCAATTTATTTACTCCCTCCATCCCAGATAATTCGATCCAATATTCCATTTCGGGCCGTCCCACAAAATTTGTCCCATTTCACTTTTACCATTTTTGGTAGTGGACCCCATATTCCACTAACTCATTCATACTCACATTTTATTATAAAACTACTTTAAAAGTAGGACCTACATCCCACCAACTTTTTCAACTCACTTTCCATTAGATTTCTTAAAATCCGTGCCGGGTCAAAGTGTCCCAAATTATCTGGGACGGAGGGAGTATCTCACATTATGTGTATTGTTCATGTCGTGATTGTTTCTGGCGTTATTGATACTAAAAATACGCAACAATTGTTAATGTTAGTTTGAACCCCCCAGTATCAAAATCCTGCGGCCGTCACTGGAGAGTAGGGCATCCACAGTGGGACGCCCTAAGCGACGCCCTATGCACCACCACGTCAGCATTTTATCCTCCTCCCATTCCACCTGCAGTGGGGCGGACTATAGCCCGCCCTAAGCGACGCGCTAAGCATTTTATCTATTATTTGAATATTTAAATACTTCAAAATTTGGAAAAAAACTTCATTTCATTAAAATTAAAACATTACAATACGAAATAAAAAAGTACAATTTCTCAACGGCGGCGGTTGCGGTTCCAAACTACTTCAATCATGTCGGTCATGAGCTGAGTATGGTCTTGTTGGTTGCGCATTGAGGCCTGTCGCTGTAGAACCGCACCGAAGCTCACCGGTAATCCTCGAGTGACAGGTGAGGTCGCCGTGCTGGAGCTAGATCTGGCTTCATCATCCACCCAATCGGTGACATGTCCACGTTCTTGTTCGACTATAGTGTTATGCATGATGGTGCACGCATACATGACGTCGACGATGACTTCCTTGTACCAGAAACGCGCCGGACCTTTCATGATTGCCCACCGCAATTGGAGCACCCCAAAAGCCCGCTCCACATCCTTCCGCGTGGACTCCTGCTTTGCCGCAAACAAGACTCTCCTCTCACCAATTGGGCAGCTGATCGTCTTCAAAAAAACAGGCCACCTTGGGTATATGCCTTCGGCCAAGTAGTAGCCCATATGATGTGTGCGGCCGTTGGCAGTGAACTGGATGGCCAGACCGCGACCCCTGCACTGATCGGCGAATAGGGTGAACGAGTTGAGGACGTTGATGTCGTTGTTCGACCCGACTACACCAAAGTAGGCATACCAGATCCAGAGGCAGTGGTCAGCGACGGCTTCTAGGATCATCGTCGGGTGGCTGCCCTTGTAGCCGCTAGTAAATTGGCCTCTCCACGCTGTCGGGCAGTTCTTCCACTGCCAGTGCATACAATCGATGCTCCCTAGCATCCCAGGGAAGCCGTGCACCGTCTCGTGCATCTGCATCAGACTCTGACAATCATCAGCAGCCGGGCATCGCAAATATGTGTTGCCAAAAGCCTCCACAACTAACTTACAAAATTTCTTGAGACATTCGCGGCCAGTTGTATCCCCGACGTGAAGGTACTCGTCGAACATATCTGTTGGTGTCTCGTAGGCCAACTGGCGGATCGCAACCGTGCACTTCTGCAACGGCGTAAGTCCGCGTCTGCCGATCCCGTCTTCCCGAAACTGGAAGTACTCATCACGTCCCTCCAAGGTGTGCACAATGCGGAGAAAAAGATCTCGGCTCATTCTAAAACGTCGGTGAAAAACATTCGAGCCCCACCTTAGATTCTCGGCAAAATAATCTGCGAACAGACGTTCGTGCGCTACGTCGTGCTCGCGGGGGACATACGTCCGACGTCGTATCGGGCGAGGGACCCGCGCCACCGCCGCCTGCTCACGCTGCAATGCCAAGCATTCCGCCTTGGCTTCATTAACGGCATCGAACAAGGCTCGAGTTAAGGCCCGTCTGCAGCCATCCGATGTACTCAAATCGTAGTCGTCGGGATTCATTTTTGAGACGATGAGAGAGAATAATTGAAGAGATGTGAAATTGGAGTGTGTGAAATGGTAGAGAATTGTAGTGTTTAAATAAGAAAAAATTTTGGAAAAAAAATAAATAAAACAAAACGCGTGAGCATTGTCCGATCCATCGTCCGCGTCGTCCACAGTGGTGGACGATGCGACGGACGATGGAGTATCCTCCGCGCATCATCCGCGGACGATGTATCGGGCGCGGACGATGGTTAACCCATCGTCCGCGATGCTACAGTGGCGGACGATGCGACGGACGATGCATCGTCCGTTGCATCGTCCGCACCATTGCGGATGCCCTTAAGGGATGAAGTAAAAAATACTAGTACCTCCGTTCTTTAAAAACAGAAACTATTTCCATTTTGCGTCGTACCTTAAAAATAGAAACTTTCTAACATTTTATTTTAGGAAGTGAAACCCACAATTCACTCACTCTATTTCTACTTTTTTTTTCCTCCTTTCTCTTACTTTACTCATTTTTCTTTTTACCAAATCTTATTTTACCAAATCTTATTTTACCAATTGTGCTTTAAAACCCCATTCTCTTTCAAAAGTTTTTTCTCCATTCGTCTCATAAAAATATATGCACTTTCTATTTTCGTTCGTCCCATAAAAATATGAGTATTTCTATTTGTGAAAAGTTATTCAAATTTATTACTCTTATACATCAAGGTAAATACAATTTATATAATAACTAAAAACTAATAATAATATTGGTTTCTTCTCGTGCCATATTGTATGCCTATATTTTTATGGGACAAAGAGAGTATTTTGCAAGTACTACGGAGGTAGTAGAAAGTCGTGGAAGACCTGCTCAACTTCAAGTGGGTTGCAGTTTTCAATTTTCTGGTACATCCTAAAACACTAGTTAAATAGTACTACTCCTACCGTAAAACCCAAAACCTTTCATAAGTCCCGAATCTCAGCCGTCCGCCATGAGCGATCACCGCGATCGGAGACAGGAAACGAGATCGTGATCGGAAAAGAAACGTAGCAGACGCTCCCACTCCAATTACTACCCAAACGTGAACATAAATGCCTATATGTCCATTGCAATGTGCTACTGCGCTTGTAATATGAACAAAATCCTAACTGTCAACATATTTTCTTCATAAATGATTAAGAAGCTATTTCAATTGATCAATCAATCACATTTCAAATTCAAAGAATGAAGCAGGCAAATCTCTTGAAGATCTGCACGAATTCAATCCTATAATAAAACAATAAACCTCTTAGTGCCAGAGCTTCAAACAAAACCCTGAACGCACCGTCGAGCATCGCTTGTTTGATATAACGTCCGCGAAGCTGTCGACAAGCTGACCTGCAAGTGACGCCGGCTCTTCAATGAACATATCAATAAATACTTTCACAACCCGTACCTCTTGAGGAGTGGCCCTCAAGCTGTACCACGTCAAGAATTTCTGCCTAAACGTAGTGTCAATGTGACCATCGCATTCCAACCACCGAACCACCTTCACGTAGTACTCAAAATCCTTGTCCCCGATGCCAGGGCATTCCTCATCGTGCCTCTCTCCACTCCTCTTCTTTGATGAGCTGCCTGCTTGAGGCTCCTCGTCTCTCTTGGACACAATGTCGATACCCTTCCCGTTGGTTTTGCACCTCTTCTTCCTTCCACCTCCGTCCTTCATGTTGTCCATCTTGCAGGGAGTGACCTGCAAGCTGTCGACGTAGGGGACACACTCCAAGCCTGTCCGGGGAGTGTTGGATCCATCGTCGGTGCTCGTTTCCTCAACCATCTGACTGGTTGACGACTCCTTCTCTTTATTTCTGAAATTCACCGCATTATGTTCTTCATCCGACAAAGAGATAATATCTCCATTGCCCTCTTTCAGGCATGGATCCAAGAACTCGTTGTCGTTATCCTTACCAAACAATTTTGAAGCAGCAAGCTTATCAGCATTACTGGTAAAACGAAGATAATTATCTCTTCTGTTGCTATCCTCATTTCTGCAGGGCAAGACTGCGTTGTTCTCGTCCTCGACTGAGGAAGGATTTGAGAGACTGCTGCAGTTGGTGGCCGGACTTTGACTTCTTTCTTCTTCTAAACTCTTGGAATTCAAATTCTGCATCTCATCTTCGGAGCTCTCTGTTCTGAATTGAAACTCAAGGGATCCAATTTCTCTTTCTTTCTCGAGCACAGCAACCTTGAGGAAATACTCTGTAGCCGGGATTAGATTGGAAAGCAACAGCTTTGTATCAGGTGTGAACAGCCTGCAGGTAGGCTCCGATGGATAGTCCTTATCTTCTGCTTTCCGATGCCACAGCATATAACCAACTACGTTTCCCAAGCTGGAATCATCAGAATTCAGTATCAATGCAACAGACGACGAGCGTGTTTCTTGAAACTGCAACAAGTTCCCAGCAAGTGCATTGCAATCTAGGCGATTCAGAACACATTAATAAGGCCAACAGAAATGTCAGTTAGAGTAATTTAAAACGAGCATAGAGAGAGAGCGTACTAGAAGGTGTAACAAATGCTCTTTCGGAAAGCATTATATCGAGAGACTCCACAGCTGAGGCACAAAGTTTTTGAATTTCTAGGCCCGAAGAGAGCCTGTTAACAATACCTCTAGCCTTCTTTACAGGTAAACCCGTGAGAGGGCCAACGTCTTCTTCAAGCTTAGATACTGCCTCATCTACGTATGCACAAAGATTATGGTAAAGCTTGGTACCAGCAAGAATCTTTTGGCACAACGATAGCCTATAGCATAGTATATCGACCCGCCTGGTGTCCCTTGCGACAACCAGTTGCTTCCTCCATGAGCTGTATAATTCAACAGAAAATTCGAGCTAATTACCATGAATATCCATAAAAAATTAAGTACCTCGAGAGAACATCATGAACAAGTCGGTATTTCGCATAATGTAGGCTTAGTTTATCAGTTTCAGATATGAAGTGTATGAAATTAAATCGATGAGCAAAATCAGGCAGTACCTTAGTAAATCATTCACTTTTCCACAAGACACACAAGAGAAACTCCCATCAAGCCCTTTATCCTGCCCATGTTTTGAAATGCTGGAATTTTCATTACGTAAGGCACACTCGAGGTGGCACGACATGCCACATGACATACCAAGAAAGGGAGGGTCCGAACTGCAATTCAGCCAAAGGCTAGGGTCCTTATTATCATCATATTGTCGACAAATGCAGCACGAGCACCTTTTGCAGAATACATCCTCACAATTCATTTTAGCCTTGCAAGCCGAGTTTTTGCAATACACTGTATTACCTTGCTCAGCATCTGGCACGCTAGTAACAGCAGCACCTGCTGTGATAGGCAGACGGTTTGGGTGATCAGATTTCCTTAGCCTTTTTGGAGTCCTCTCACCGTTTTCTGAGGTAGGATGTGATTCTGAAACGCTTGCAGCCCCACGTTCCATAACTTTCTTGTCATACACAATCTTTAGAAGATTTTCTATTATTTTCGACTTGGTTAAGCCGGTGTACTTCCTTTCCTTTCCCAGCTCGGCACAGAGGACCTGCAATATCTCCTGATGACTCCAGCTGTGCAGCACTTCTGTGGCACCATCTGACCACTCGGACACTTCATACACAAGTTCCCTCTTTTGTTCCATACTCAACTTACTGCATTTTGATGGATCAAACACCAACTCTGAGTTCAAAACAAGGTCATCAAGATTGAGCTGAACGGGGTATAAGTACTACACCAATAAAAACGTGGGACATGGAATGACAAAGAAGAGATAGGAGTACTCAGTAGAGTAGAAAAAAAACCACGTTGAAGCAAAGGACAAATTTCAATTTTAGGTTCCTCAACCTCTCACAATCGCGACAACTTCATTGTTGACAAAGATAAGGTCTTGGCACATGGCGATTAATGAAAATAAACTGGCGATATCATGCACATAAAGATTGCATAGTTAAACTACACAATCAGTACGAGTAACTCATACAAAAAATTGAAACTGCAAACGTGTAACACAGGATCGAGGCCTGAAAGGCATTGAAGACAACTGATAGAAGATGAACATGGAACACCCCAAGAACAACACATAATAATTAGATCAACCAAAGATCAAGATACAGATTTGCCATCTATTTTGCAAAGTTCTATCTTTTCTGAGAGATTCAAAACTAGATAGCCACTGCAAATGTTCAATGATATAAGCACTAAAATCACCATGGAACTTGTCAAAGCACAGTAGCTAAATGACCACACAACCATCTTTGAAAATTTAGATGATAAATAGAAATCAAAATACAAGAAAAAGTAAACACAACCGACAGAATCCACCATCGCCTCTTTTTCTTCATAATTTGGAAAGCACATAAACAGACATATTTTACAGAATCGTAAAAAGGGAAACAGAACAGGAAAAGTAATAGCAATGGAGTCTGTGCGTGAGTGTGTGAGTATGCGTGCATTCAATTTCATCGAAACCCAAAAATAAAATTAAATGAAGATCAATCAAGAAATCGCAGCATCAAACAGATCGAATACGAACCCAACATCCCATCGATCACAAAATATTGTTAGAAAAGAAAAGATTTAATCTTTATGCATAGCAAAGAAAATAAAAACAAAGCGATCGTAAAGACAAAAGGGTAAAGGCAGAATCTTTACCGTCCAAGGACGAACCATCCATAGCTAGTGTTTGGTTGTAATAACAAATAAGTATGCCCACATTATTCCTTTACCTGAAAGACAAAGCTTTCATCTCCAAACACACACAATCATAACCCAAAAATAAAAAACTTCCCTTTTTGTATTTTAGAGCCTAAACAAACACATATAGAGAGAGAGTGTGTGTGTGCAAGTACCAAGAATATGAGGAGAATCCATGATTAATGGGTCTAAACATGTGCTATATTCGCAAACCGAAGAACAATTTTATATCTAAATAAAATAGAGAGAGAGAGAGAGGTGGGAGGGGGGAAGAGGAGGGATGGGCAGTTGAAGAAGAGATGAGGAAAAGTATAGAGAGTAAAAACGAATAATGTATGAGAGGGTGTGTGGTTGTAGTAGACGAAAATAAAGCGGCTGAATATAGAAGCCCTTTGCTTTTTTACCTTTTCTCGTCGCCCAGCTATCCACTGTTGCATCTTCTTGATGATTTTTTGGATTTCGCTATTCCAATGTTTTTGGATTTCGCTATTTTCCTCTGATAATTTTTCTCTCTTTATACTCCCATTGCTTCAAATACATGTTCATATTTGACTAGAGAATTTTAAAAAGAGTGAACTATAGATGGTATCTGATCTTTCACTTTCACACGTAAATGATACTTAACTTTTAGTTTATATCGTTTCTGGTACCTATAAATCACATTTTTAAACTAAGGGAGTAATGTGATCAAATAAGATGGACTAAGGACATAAAATGTGATCTTTATTAATGGACTAAGGGAGTAATAAAATTATGACCTCTCTTCGAGCCTTTAAAAGAGTTTGTATCTATCGTCTCGTTGACACTTCCAACTTCCCATAACCCCAGCTACCTAGTTGGATTGGTAATTTGGTATTATATGCAATTACATAATGATTATCATGAATAATAAGATTGAATCGAACGATTATTTTCACTCTTATACAATTTTTTTTAATAAAAAAAGGATAAAATAATTGTGTGCTGAACAAATGATATATAAAACATTTTGAAAGTATACGGCGCTTGCGAAGAATTCTTAAGTTTAGTAATTAGTGTTGTTGGCATGTGACCAAACAAAGTAATGACTTAGTGTAGATTATTGAAATATAGTACTAGTACCCAGTTAGTTGTCACAAATCCACAATAGACTTATTGGGCCATGATCGAGATAACAAACACATTCGACTATGGTTCGAACTTCGATTGAATATGTCGAATAGAGATGATTATTTCTAACCAATTTTAGAAAGCGAGATAACACTTGTTGCCGGCATCCTATACTAACCCATCTCTCTCTTTCCCAATTCCGTTTATTCACCGGAAAAAAAAACCCCAAATATACCGCCTCCCGTTTCACCCTAGTCCCTGAATTGCTCTCTAGCTTTTTTAGGGGGTTTGGCTGAAAAAAGAGGGGAACACGAAAAAGGTATAATCTTTCATTCAGTTGGAAATGGGTGGTTGATTAATGCAACCAGTGGCGGATCTAGGATTCGGAAATGGAGGGGGCGGAATATATAGTACTAGCTTGATTTAGTGCGAAAATGACTATTTTTTTAGATCTTTGGGGCGACAACCAAGCAAACGGAGTGGGCAAACATGACAATTTTACGTTTGGATAAGGGGAAATTAGTCGCACAGAGGGGGTGAGACCCCTCCCGCCCCCAAGATCCACCACTGGCTACAATGTTCCCAAAGTTACACTTGTAAAATTGCCGCATCTGTCGCTGTCGATTTCGAGGAGTGTATGAGAGACAAGATCATAAATGAGTTAACAGGATTAGCGGGGCCATAAAGAATATATTTATTAGCAAATAATCAACCCAATCCAATCAATCACCCACTTTTTTTAATAATTTAATTAATTTCTATATCATCGTCATCAATACCTACCTCATAAATATCCATTCAATCTGACCATATCTTTTTTATGTTTTATCAATGACTACCCAATCACATCATTTTACATTTTTTTTATATTATATTTTGATAATAATATTTTTTTTAAAAATATTTTATTACTGCAAAAATTATAAAAGCACGATAAAAGAAAAAGTAAAATTTTTAAAAATTAACAAACAAAAATTATACTCCCTTAGTCTATGAAAATAGCGTCATTTTGTCACTTTGAGATGTTCACAAAAAATAGTCTCATTTAAAAAGGGATATTGATACCTAATATCATGGAACTTTAAAAAAATTGAGTTTTTCCCACGAACTTTGAAATTGACAAATAATATCACGAACTTTACCCCGAGTTTGTTATTTCTCACCAATGAAAAAATTCCGGAAAATAATATCATGATACGGATTTTTTTCATAATTTCTCGACAACAACTTCGGGAGTTTCAAGATTTTCAATATTTGAGAATAGTTTTTTTTAAGCACACCCTCCAAATTTGTTCTTCAATCTATTAATATAGCTGAAATTTTTTCACTGGTGGGAAATAACAAACTCGGGGTAAAGTTTGTGATATTATTTGCCAATTTCAATGTTCGTGGGAAAAAATCATCCTTTTGAAAGTTCTATGATATTAGGTGCCAATATCCTTTTAAAAAGTAGAAACATTTTCCCATTCTTTACCCACTTTCTCTTCTCTCTCTCTCTCTTACTTTTTTTCTTTCCCTTTCCTACTTTATCTGCCTTTTTTTCCTCGTCTTTCTTACTTTACTAATTTCTCATTAAAATTCATGACGTTATAAATGAGATTATTTTTTTGGACAAATAGGTATTAAAGAAGAAGGTTTATATATGGAAAAAAGAAGAGAATTTTATTATGTGCAAACTATAGCAAATGTAGTCTCTATTGTAGAAATTGAAAAATTATGAATTTTAATATAATTTTTAAAAGTTTTAATACTCTATAAGATATTTAAATTTTAAAAAATTATCATTGATCAATAAAATAAAAAAAGGAGGAAGACAATGAGGTCGTTGGTTGCCGCCAAAGACCGCTGTTGAAGTGAGAGACATACCACTTATCCAATTTATATATATATATATATATATAGAGATATATATATATATATATTATATATATTTTTATAAATTATAAAATGTGACATAACACCAAACTAGGTTGCCAATAAATATGGTCAAATAAAAGATCCCAATAGCTCAAGTTCAAGTACGAGCTCGATTTATGAAGAGAAAGTTGGAGCCTTGGAGGAGTTTACAAAATTAATTTAAAAACCAATATTCTTGACTTATAAACTCAGCCTCGTTTGATGAAGATACTAGGCCTGTTTATTCAACCGGTTTTGATTCTAACTAGACCGGTTGACTGGTTAACTGGTTATAATTTTTCATAAATTTTAGAATCGGAATTGGTCGATTCCGATTTGGCAATTTTTTTTATAAAAAAAAAGAGAGTTCTAAAATTTAGCAATTTAAAAAAAAATCCATTTTTCCTTTTTAGGGCTTAACAAATATTCATTGAAATTTCCAATACTAATTGATTTTCTTATGACTTTTTGATTTATAACGGAACAGTTAATACATTATTCACAAACATGTTAAAAGCGTATGTTTTTGAATTGTTATATTGAATTTGTATAAGTTCTTTTTGACACTAAAAATAAACTTATGATGTCCTACTCATAGTAGTTATTTTATCAAGAATGGATTGGGGAAATAATTGTAGATTCAAAGTATCACGGTTTAAACATTTTAAATACTTCAGAATACAGAGCTCGCAAATTTAACACTGTTTAAATCTAAAAATCACTCAATGTTTCAAATTATTTTACTTCAATTCAATATTAATTCAATTAAGTTAGATTTATTGGTATATTAAATTATAAAATAAAATAAAACTGAATTATAATCCAGTTCCCGGTTAGGAACCGGTTGGTTCTGGTTAGAACCGGAACCGATTTTATTTAAAAAGTTGGAACCGATACTGGATCTGAAACCGTTTTTCGGTTTCGATTTCCTCAATTAACCGGCCGGTTCCGGTTCTGATTCCGGTTAACCGAGAATCAGAGTACCGTTTAAGCACCCCTAGAAGATATACTTGTCATAATCCCAAAATTCTTCAGAGCTCAGAGGTTAGCAATGGCTGTGCAAATTAGGTTTGTGATTCCTGTGTGAACGACTCCACTAGTGAGGTTGAGCTCCAACTAGTCCTTTCCATTAAAGGAGCTCCAACCAGTGATGAAGCCATAAATTTTATATTGGGGGCCGGAGTTTTAGGTAATTTTTAGTGCCAGTATAGCCGAAAATTGTTGCAGCATGGGCAATGGAGAGTAGCAAGATATATAGAGGAATAGAAGAGAGACAATAAATTAGTGAATGAATACTAGAAATTATATATAGATATATTAGTCATTGTTAGAAAATAAGGTGCAAGTAAATTAGAAAATAAGACTAAAAATCGGATATTATACAAATAAACAACAGTCCGAGTAAAACTCTTGGACACAAGAGTGCAAGAAAACAAAACAAAGACTCATTCATGTCTAAATCTCAAATGCAATTTCATATAGAAATCGGAATCAAAAGGGTCTAATAAATTACAAAGATAGCTTAAACTATAGATGATCTCAAAAATTAGGTATTAAACTGTGAATAACCTAAAGGACTCAGTGACATTACAATCATATATTAAATTGGTTTTTTACAATATTTCATTAAAGAGAAGGATACAATGTAGTACATGTTTTATTAAGTTCCTATAATAAATACTTAAATCACTATTAATACATTTTATTTGACATGTTCTTATTTATCTAGTTAGGTAAATTATTTTTTCATAATTAATTTATTAATTACTTTTCTAATTACTATAACATCTGCGAGGAGGATTCAAACTTGTGTCACTATGCATAATATCTTGGGGCCAAACGATCTTCGCTACTCAAAGACTTTGTAAATATGTAGCACATATTCCCTCCGTCCCATAACAGATGACACACTTGGGGATTGACACGTGATTTTGGGTGATGTTGTTTTTATGTGTTTGGTGGAGAGAGAAAATAATATATTTATATTAATGTGAGAGAGAGTTTTTTAAAAAAAGGGAAATATGACATCTTTTGTGGGACAAATTAAAAAAAAAGTGTAATATCTATTATGGGATGGAGGGAGTATATTGTAGTAATAAGTACATATGCTGGGGGTGGGACAGTTGCCCTATCAGGCCCCATAGTGGCTTCGTTAATGGCTCTAACACCATCGTTGTAACCAACCGGCTCCCAGACTGACGAGTATTCCACAAACCAATACAATTTCTTTCTAGCGTGCTTTATCCTCACTCACACGCTCCCTGAGTAGCTTCCCAAGGGTCACCTTTCTCACAATTTTCTCATGCCAAGTATGCTTAACCTTAGATTTCTTATAAGAATAACATTATAAAAGAAGATGCATCGTGTTTGTATGGGTAGCAACTATTCAAACCATACCAATGTATCACAATATTTTCAAGCCACAATGTATGTACCCACACCACCAATAAAATATGCAAAAATTGTCTGTTTTATTATCTCTTTTTCCTATGTGTATGGTGGGGTTGAGGGTGTGTTGGTTATTGATGGGATAGGCTTCATAGTCATGACAGGAGGTCCAGAAATCATTGGCATTAGTTGTACGCATTATTAAAGGACTATGAAATAGTATTGGATACGACCTATGGGCCCTGCATCTCACTATTTATTTTCATATTTTTACCTAAACAATGTCTTGCATTTATAAGTGCTAATTTCCCATTTTCACGAATGGTCTAGTTTGAACAAGTTATAAAGTCTCCATTCGTTTATTTCTTTCGACTGGTTGAAAAATCACACATGATCTACACTTCGTATATCAATTTGTTACACAATTTTATAGTGAGATGTATTATCATATTTTTAATTACTACAGATCCAACAAATAAAAATTACAATTACTAGTGTTTGCTTATGTTATTTCTTGGTATATACAATTAAAAATGTGATCATTTTAGTAGGGTGTTTGAAGCACTAAATTAATTAGTAAAACTTAAAAATGACATTTTGTCCTTGCAAAAAATTATACATTATCTCATTTATATTTTAAAATGAAAATAATTAAATTAATTAACATTACTTATTTTAATAAATTATGAATGATATTTTAATTATCTAAACAATTATATATAGATTAAGGTTTCCACCCAACTAGGGATGGAAAAATACTTAAAATATGCGTATACCGCACTTATCGTATCGAAAAACATACTCCCTCCGCCCAATGTTACTCGCACTTTTAAAGTGTAACTAAATTAGTATTTTAAGTGTAAGATAACACATAATTAAGTTTAATATATTAATTAATACCCTAATTCTTACTTAAAATAGAAATAGTGTAAGTAGTTTGAGACGAGCCAAAAAAGAAGAGTGCGAGTAATATAGGACACAGAGTATAAAAAATACTGAATTTTCGATATGATATGATATCTTAAAGTCTGATTTGTTACCTTGACAAATACGGATTTTGCATTCTCCCCCAAACTTAAATAATTGCTAGTCCTCGAGCAACGAAGAAAAAGAACTAAAAGAAGACTTGGATTTAAAGGGGTTTAGACATCATTATTGTTTCAAAGAGTATGGAATACAAGAGCATATCAAAATACAAATTCTATAAAGTCAAGCCGTCGAATGCACTTTTACTACTAACTCGTATATCACCTTGGATTCATGCTTCTCTCAAGATATGTGTATGTGTATCTCACTCTCAAAGGTGTATGTATAGAAATAATACTCTCAAATCAAAATACAAGTAGTTTTCACCATATGCTTGCTCAAAATCAAACATCTCCTCTACTAGAATGTGAATGTGAATCTAAAATTAGAAAGGACTTTATTAAGGTTGTAATGTGGCTTTTTGGACGGTTGGGAACATTTTGGTTAAAGTGACTGAAAAGTAAGAGAAGCCCAAGTACTCGCATATTACACATCCCAACAAAAGACCATTTCGCATAACAAATCTCAGATAAGTAAGACTTTGTCGAACTTCTTTCTCCCATCCGGTCCCCACTTATTTAGAAACCCAACCAATAACTCTTCTAGACTTCGTCTAGCTTATACCTCCACAAATTTATTGTTTTTTTTTCTTTTTTTTTCTTCCTCTAGACTTCGTCTAGCTTATACCTCCATTTTTTTTACAACGCTCCATATGTGCTTCCAAGTTTGTAGGCTTATCACTCTTGACGGTGACTTAACAAATATTTGACATTGTGACACTTTTTAGGCTAGGAGGGCTAACTAGGGATTAAGACAAAAATATATACACTTGTGAAGGGGAGAACAAAGAATGCCTAACGTCATCTCCTAAATTCACATTCACTATGTAGATTTAATATGATTAGGAGCAAGTTCTAGAAACAACAACAAGCATATGATAAAAAAAAATCACACAAAAAAAGAAGTTTTGGCTCAAATCTCACTCGGGTAATAGCATGAATCAAGGCAAACAAGCAATTCGTTACTTATGCACCTATTACTCAAACTCCTAAGTCAAAGACCATGATAGCTTAAAAGATGGATGAAGTTTTTATCATTAACAACTAGTCTTTACCCCAAGACACCAAAATTCAAACAAGTTCAAATTCAATTCCACAACAACTAAAACCAAAACAACTCACAGAGGTCTAAAGCAAAACAAATCTACCTTAAAACATAAATAAAAGCAACAAAAGACAACTAATCAATTTGAAACAAAAATAAAGCAGTAAAATACCTCATAAGGCTCACTATCCACCATATCACCCCCCAAACTTATTCAAGACTATGCAAAGAATAAGTTTGAAAAGTTGGTGGAGAAGGGAGACTTATATGATAGGCAAACTAAAATGAAAACAATGTAAAAGTTACCTACTAGGGGTTACCTCCCCTATAGTGCCTTTGGTTATCGTCGTTGGCTCGACGTCTTCAAGCTCTCTCAATTTATTCTGAACCGGATGATGGAATCCGCATCATTGCTCTTTGCCACTATCGCATGAATAAGCCTATCCATTTGCTTCATCCACCGACTCACCATTGAGCTTTGAAAAAGTATAACTCCATTCATTTTGGCCATTTTATTCTTCTTTTGGGACCTTTTCTTTTTCAGTCTGGCAGTCACTACTTCCTCGATTTCTTTATTTTCTTCATCAACCTTGCCTTTGTCATCCTCGCCATGATTTATTTTGGATTGTCTGTCGGATATAGATAGAAGTTCTTGATTGATACCTGATAAGGTTAATTTCATGCATCGGTTATATGGTGAAAAGCACTATATTTTACTGGATCTAACACAGTTTTTAAGCCAGGTGTGTGACAGAATCGCTAGATCCAGGAGAAGCTGGAGGAAACGGACTAGCGAAGGAATGAAGGAAAAGTGAGCAGAATTGAAGGAAAAGGAGGCTAGAAGAAGGGAGTCAATAGCTGAGGGCAACAAAGATTATCTATACCTCGTTGGGCCCCACTTCAACGCCTATAAATAAAGGAGCATGCAACACACAATAGGGGGACATATACAATTTCGCTCTTAGCTCACACACAACACACACACTTGGAAAATGGGAGTTCTGGGGTAGTTTAGGGTTTTAAGGGTCTCATCTTCAGAGAAAGTCCGTCGTAACACCGTCGGCGTGAAGGGCGAAGAAACAATCTATTTACTTTCGGTTCTTTTGCACTTTATTTCGTTCGAACTTCACTTTTGGAAGTCGATTTGGTTGTTGCTGTTACTGATTATCTATGCATTCCTTTAGTTTCTGTTATATTGGTGTTATCTCGTGTTGATCTACGTTGATCCTGTTGTTTGAAGTTTTATTTCGGCAAGTTGCATCTTAATCTCTGTTTTTGTCACTTTGGTGCTTGATCTGGGGAATTTGGCTGTAGATCTGTGTTGTTGTTGTTGATCGGAGGTTGTTTGTTGAATCTGAAGTTATGGAATGTTTTTGGCCGGAGTTTGTGTCGGATGCTTGGATCCGGAGTGGATTTAGCATTCGAGGTTAGATCTGAACAGGGGATTCAAGTTGTGCATGGATTTTTTTTAGTTTTCTATTTCCTTTCTGTTTTACTTCGTCTAGTAGCCGTACATCTGTTTAGTTCCTAATTGTTCTTCGTCTAGTAGCCGTACATCTATTACGCTTCACGCCTGTTTCTTCTGAGTTTTTGTGCAATTTGAATTGGAGAAGATGATGTCGCTGTTAGTTAGTACTTTAGTTAGTTGTTTTTTCCAGCTTTTCGTCCGTACTCTGCTTTTTCAGCCATGGTCCCCACCGTCAGTTTATTTCCCAGGTCTAGGTAATTTAGAATAGTTTCTTAGATCTAGTGATTGTCTCGATTTCAGTTTACATGCATGATTTCTGTTCTGCCTAGATCTAGCTGTTAGCGTAGCAGATTTCAATTCCAAGTTTAGTCTAATTTCCTCAACCCAAAAATGCGTGGCAGCAGCCAACCGAAAAATAATTTCCAATTCCTTGAGCATGTTCATTACGCATCCATCTCTGTGGGATCGATCCCTACTTCCCTGTGCTAATTTTTAGTATAAGTGGTTGAGGGTTTTTGAAGAAGTATTCTGTGTGTCCGACGGCCGAGATTTTCCAACGACCAGTGAGCTCCTAGACCCTGTGATCTAGTGGATTTGCTGGACCTAGGAAACTTGTTATACTTTTCTGTGCACAAAGTCTATACAAAAGAGCAATCTTCAAATGGCGTCGTTGCCGGGGAGGGATGGCGTTTATTGTTATTGCGTTTGGAGATTTGGTGTAAATAATTTAATTTCTGTTATTTTGTTCTCCTTAACAGTTTATGAACACGGGTTTCCATTCTGGAAGTTGGGCTAGTTCATCTGGGTCAGGGAGCGGCCGATACAAGTGGCAAGTCAAGGAGTCTACGTCCACTATTACCACCAGATCAGGTTTAAGGACGGTGGACCCATTTCCGTTCGAATCAGAAAGTGAGAAGGAGTGGAATTCGTCAGGAGAGGAAGACCCGAAGTCGTCAACAGAAACAGAGCATTCCGAGACTGAGGAGGAGGAAGACCCAAATATGGCTCATTTAGTAGATCCCGATCCGGAGATAGGGTCACTCACCGCACATCTCGACGGTGAACCCGCCCATGCTATAGTCTCAAACCCACGCCGGAGTACTATTGATATCAAGACAAATGTGCTCGGAGTTTTGCCCACATTCTCTGGACGAAGGAACGAATGTCCTTACGAATTCTTGAACGAGTTTAGTAAACTGTGTAGCATTCAAAAGCGCCCCAACGAGGCGACTGGGGAGGACTACCGTTTACGTGCAGTTCCGTTTGCCCTCAAAGGGGAGGCTAATACTTGGCTGCTGAGGCTTCCACCAGACTCGATTAACACATGGAAAGATTTCAAGTTGGAGTTCTTGGATTATTTTTTCCCTTCCAACAAGACGAATGCCTTGAAGAAGGAGATTCAGGAGTGCAAGCAGGAATATGATGAGTCTCTGAGTTCTTATTGGTCCCGGTTCAAGGGACTGTTGGATGCTTGCCCGAACCACAGGATGATTGAAGCGGAGACTTACTATCTGTTTTACGAAGAAGCAAACCCTGAGTCAAAGGACTTGATGAATTCCTCGAGCGGGGGGAATTTTACCAAGAATAAAGCAAGTGAAGCCAGAGAGACTTTGGGAGGCTGATTGAGGCGAAGAAGGCCTATGATAACCCGCGAAGCATATTGAGGAGGGGGTCAGCCAATGCAGTAACAGAACAAGATGACAAGAAGGTGGAAGACGGGATAGATAAATTGGAGAAAGCACTGCTGAATGCAATTGAGAAATACAACCCTCATGCTCCAACAGAAAATGAGAAACCCCCTGGTCCAGAGGAAAGAAAACTTCAGCCTTATTACAGTCAGCCTTGTGAAGGGGAATACCAAACCCAAGCAAATTCGATGGGAAGCTGGAATCCGGATGGAAGTTGGAACCAAGGAAGACAAATGGATACCCCATGGAGGACTCAATCCAATTTTAGATGAAATGACCATGATCAAAGTCAGCCACCTCCACTGCAGATCACGAATTATGCACACCCCCCAGAGAGGCAGTCCAACTGGTCAGGAAAAAGTTAAGAGGGGCAATTGCAACTGGGCTACAGGAATCAAGACCATACTAATTGGGGAAATAGGAATCAGAAAAACCCAGGGAGCTCTTATGGGCCACCTCACCAGAGAAATAACCAGGGGAACTATCAGAATTCCCAACAGAATCATCAAGGGAATCAAGGGTCTAGCAATCAGTACAACAACCATCAAGGAAATCAAGGGAACTCTCGACAGAACCAGGGGCAGAACCAAGGTCAAGGATCGAATTTTAATCAATTCAACTCCAGGTCACAAAGGAGTTTGGATGAAATGGTCCACGCCCTAGTGAGATGATGCACAAATTGCAAGACGCTCAGTCAGAACACAAAGCCGCCATGGACATGATGGCGAAACAATTGTCCCAGATCGCAGTTTCTTTGAATGAGATGCGGGGAAATGAAGGGAAACTTCCTGCCACGGTCAAACCACCGGACCGAGCAAACATTTGTCAAATCACCTTGAGATCCGGACGGGGCTATGAAGGACCGACCCTGGAGATTGATGAGGAGGTACCCATACAGGCTAGTAAAGGGAAAGAAGGTCAAGTGTTTCAAGGGGATAGCCCTAGACCCAGAGAAGTCCTTGTTCAGGATGACCTCCAGAAAGGAGATTTAGGTGGATCTCTGCCTCGACCAAGTGACCCATTTTTCCTAGATCCAGAACCTGAGGTAGTGAGCAAGGAAGGAAGCAGGGAAGTTGGTGAAACCCAGGCTGGGACTTCCACAAATGCAGTAAAGCGAGCAAAACCATTTCCATACCGGGGGGATGCAAAGAAAAAGAAGGATGACACAGAGGATCTCATGGAAATTTTTAGCAATCTGGAAATCAACTTGCCATTCTTGCAAGCCCTGAAAATGCCTGCCTTTAGCAAGTTCATCAAGGAATTCATTGCAGGGAAGACCAAACCAGACAGGAAGATTGTGATCGGGGAGAATGTGTCTGCTGTGATACAAAAGAGAAGGATGCCCTCGAAATGCATAGACCCAGGTATGTTCACATTACCCATTTCTCTAGGGGACATCAAGGTCGAGCATGCTATGTGTGATCTAGGGGCATCTATCAATGTTTTACCGCTTTCGATCTACAAGAAATTGACAGGAGTAAGGATGGTCACTACCAAAGTGGTAATCCAGTTAGCAGATAGAACTTGCATTTGTCCTGAAGGTCTGTTGGAAAATGTCATAGTTAAAGTGCATGATTTTCTATATCCTGTTGATTTCTATGTGATCAAGATGAATGATAATGAGTCTGCTGAGTCTAGTGGCGTACTTTTAGGGAGACCATTTTTGCGTACTGCTAAGACCATTATCGATGTCTTCGATGGAACAATTTGTTTAGATTATAATGGGGAAAAATATACATTTAGCATAGATGATGGGATGAAAAGGCCATTAGATGTTGAGAATCTGTATGCTATTGATATTATTAATCCCCTGGTCCAAGAATATCTTGAGACGAAATTGATACAGGAACAAATTGACAACTCGGAGTTGAGCCATTTAATTGACAGAGAAGTTGTAGAGTGGTGTGCAGCAATGAACACAACGGAGTTAACAGATGAGGAACTCACAGAGGCCATCATGGAGTTTTGCAGGAATCCTGAGTCAGCTAGATCTAGGGGATCGACTCACGTGGCTAGTCTGAAGAATTCTCCTGGGTCTGGGAAGGAGGCATTACCGGACATTGCAGAAAAAAATCCCTTGCCCCAGGAGACGAATGCAACAAAGAAGGAACTGAAGACACTTCCACCAGGCCTCAAGTATGCTTACTTGGAGGAGAATGAGACATTCCCAGTAATAGTCAACAGTAACTTGACCAAGGAGCAGGATGAGGAATTGTTGGAAGTAATCAGGCGAAACAAAAAAGCAATAGGGTGGACTCTCTCAGATTTAGTAGGAATCAACCCTGATCTTTGTATGCACCACATCCGTCTAGAAGAAGGTGCAAAGGCTCATCGAGATGCACAACGGAAACTGAATCCGAACATGCGAGAGGAAGTTCTGACGGAAGGCATTGTCCTGGGTCACGTGGTTTCTGAGAGAGGAATACGAGTAGACAAAGCAAAGGTAGATGTGATATCAAAGTTACCATACCCCATGAACCAAAAAGAGGTTTAGAGGCTTCCTAGGTCACACAGGTTTTTATAGGAGGTTTATCAAGGATTTCGCGAAAATCGCGCAACCGCTCACTCATTTGTTGCACAACGAGGTGGAATTCGTCTTTGACGAAGGGTGCAAGAAGGCATTTCATTTGCTCAAAGACAGACTTATGTCAGCACCAATTATCAGGGCGCCAGACTGGAATCACCCTTTTGAGATAATGTGCGACGCGAGTGATTTCGATGTGGGAGCTGTCCTGGGACAGAAGATTGACGGAAAAAGTTATGTGATCTTCTATGCTTCTAAGACTCTGAATCAGGCTCAGAAGAATTATGACACCACGGAGAAGGAAATGTTGGCTGTCGTATACTCATTTGAAAAATTCCGACCCTACCTTCTTGGGTCGAGGGTTATAGTCTTCACAGATCACGCAGCAATAAAGTACTTATTGGCTAAGAAAGAGTCTAAGCCGAGGTTAATCCGTTGGGTGTTGCTCTTGCAGGAATTCGATTGGAAAGTGAGAGACAAAAGAGGAACGGAGAATAGAGTAGCCGATCACTTGAGCAGAATATATCAAGGGGAAACAGAAGAGGCCATACCTGATGGTTTCCCTGAAGAACATTTGTATTTTCTGGGGAAATTTCCTAGACCAATTAGCTGGGAAGCAGTTTTGGCTTTAACCGGTCTAGGAGAATCCGATAAAGGAAAGCGCACACTTAACGCAGAGCCGTGGTTTGCTGACTTAGCCAACTACTTGGTCACGGGAGAGGTGCCAAGTTCAGAAGAAGTTTCCCGGGCCCGGAAGATGAAAATTAAAAGCGAAGCCAAATATTACTTTTGGGACGATCCTTACCTGTGGAAGATGTGTTCAGATCAAGTGATTAGGCGCTGCATTCCCGAATGGGAACAAAAAGATGTGCTAATTCATTTTCACACTTTGGCATGTGGAGGTCACTTTGGACCAAGGAAGACAACAAGGTTCTGGACAGTGGTTTTTACTGGCTGACACTCAATAAAGATGTCTTTGAATTTTGTCAGTGTTGCGAGAGATGCCAACAAACAGGGGGAATTTCAAGGAGGGACGAGATGCCTCAGGTCCCGGTGATTGTGTGCGAAATTTTCGACGTATGGGGGATGGACTTCATGGGACCATTCCCATCATCCTGTGAGAACACTTATATATTGGTTGCAGTAGACTATGTGTCTAAGCGGATAGAAGCTAGGGCCACCACAACATGTGAATCAAAGGAGGAGGCCAATATTTTCAACAGATATGGAGTTCCTAGAGCCGTCGTCTCAGATCAAGGAACACATTTCTGTAATCGCACCATCGAGGCCCTGATGAAGAAATATGGTGTTCACCATAGAGTGTCGACCCCGTACCACCCTCAGTCTAATGGTCAAGCAGAGATTTCTAATCGCGAGATCAAGGCGATATTGGAGAAGACAATTAATCCGTCAAGGAAGGACTGGAGCAAGAGACTCGGTGATGCATTATGGGCCTACAGAACTGCATTTAAGACGCCTATTGGGATGTCGCCTTACAGGCTTGTGTTTGGCAAGATGTGCCACTTACCTATGGGTATCGAGCACAAGGCGTACTGGGCAGTAAAAGAGTTGAACATGAAGCCTTCGGCTTGTGAAGAAGAAAGGAAATTACAGTTACAAGAACTGGAAGAGCTGAGGCTGGAGTCGTATGAGTCTGCCATGTGGTACAAGGAAAGGACAGAAGTTGTGGCATGACAAAAATCTCCGGGTCAAGGAACTCCATGTGGGACAGAAGGTGCTCCTTTTCCAATCCCGGCTCAAGCTGATGCCAGGGAAGTTGAAGTCAAAGTGGATCGGTCCATATACCATCGTCGGACTCCGCGCAAACGGAGCAGTGGAAATCCAAGGAAGTGCCTCTAACTCGGTCCCTTTTCTTGTTAATGGTCATAGAGTGAAAGTCTATAGGAATAATTATGAGCTGTGTGTAGGGGAGGAAGTTCCACTACACGCACTTTCTACTATCGCCTAGACAGACTAGGAGGTATTCTCGATGAATTCCTGGGTTAGGTAAATGGGTTGACATTTTTGAAAATATGTACTGAACCAGGAAATCTCGGGGATACTCAAAAGGAATGTGTAAATAGTTTAACTGCTTTTCAAACAAAGAAAAATCCAAAAAAATGTATGTACAATTTAAATCTCCCAAAATATTTTCGAAGCACCAGACTCCGAAGGGAACTGATGCCTTATATTTTAACCTTGACTTAGGAGTCTGGCGCCTTCATTTTTTTATATGGTCATGGTCAGGGAAGTCTGCTAGGGAAGGAGAGCCTGGAGGAAGAAGTCAAGGAGAGCCTCGAGGAAGAGGTCAAGGAGGGATGGAGATAATTTGAATTTCAAAATTTGGCCGGTATTTATGGGAGTTGTACGGTTGCTTACATCACGCCTGCAACCGCACCATCTTTTCATCAGAAAAGGAAAACCGTCGCTTCTCTCTCCAATAATCCCAATCGACGAAAAAACTGCATTTCCTCTCCTTTCTCTTTACTTTCGTTCTCTCTCCAGAACACAAACCCTAACCAAATTCGACCAAGTTTCCTTTTAATTTCAGATCTACAGAAATGGATTCAACCCAGGCCACCGGAAGTTCGCAGCCAACGGTGTATGACGCAGCCCTGCTAGCAGAGTTGACGCAGAAATTGGGGAGCGTCGAGAAAGCGAAGGAAGTGTACGCACTGTTCTCCGCTAGCCTAATGACATCCGCGGCGGCCATACCATCACTGACAATTCCAGCGGATTCGGCGGCGCAACCAGCAGTTTTCCAAGAAGAAGGGCCTCGAGACTCTGGATCTCAACATGCAGAAACCGCTTCACGGGAGGCGGATAAAGAAGAGGCGGTGTACGAACGGCCGGAGGATGGTGGGCAGACGAACGGCGGAACAGAGGTGGAGACCGAACGACAATGTGACGGAAACCGTAATTCTGAGGGTAAGAAAGATGCTGAGGGGGAAACCCCTGTTCAAGAATCGATGGCTGAGGGGGAAACCCCTATGGAGACTGGGGATGAAACCCCTACGGATTTTAGGGGTGCGACCCCTGAACCCATGGAAGAGGGGGCAACCCCAAGTGATGTCAGGGGGGAAAACCCCTTTTATATTGAGGGGGCAACCCCGATGGTGGATGATGTGGGGGAAACCCCGGAAAAATTTGTGGAAGAAACAGATCTACATGTTACTGGAGTACCGGAGCCCGTTGAGGAAGGGCTGAATTTGATCGTGGACCTGGTGGATGACCAGGAAGAGGATGAACCCCAAGTGGACAAGAGGACAGAGAGGAGACGAGCCAGGAGGAGTCTGCTCGACGAAGTTGATGACTTAGTTCCAGATGCTGAGGAGGTAGATGAACGTCGCCTGGTCAAGGAGAGAGCGAGAAAAGGAAAGGCAGCGGCGACCACGTCTACACGGTCAAGGAAAGCTCCCTCCGTCCAGGAGGTTGAGGAGACCCTTTCCCCAGTGACCGAAGATCCCTCTGCCGAGGAACAAGACAAGCCTACTCATGAGTCTAACTCTGAACTTGGGGAATCTGAAGAGGAATTTGTCCCTGGACGACCAGAGATTTGGCTGACTAAGGAACTGCTAGAGTCGATGAGGCAGTTCGACGATCAGAAACGGGCCACAGTGTACAAGGAACGATGCAGTGCAGGGAAAATGGCTAAAAGTCTGGGAAGCAGTACAGCTCCAAGGAACTTCGGATGATCACATGCGATGAAGATTTCTGCGCATGTATCTATTCAATAGGGTTTGAGTGGTTGCTAAAGCACAGCCAGGAGAAAGTACCGGTGGACCTAGCACGGGAGTATTTCTCCACATTCCGACTGAAGAACACCTCTGACCTTGATACGGACTCCATAACTTTCAGGCTCTTTAATGAGGAACACGAGATGAGCATCCGGGAATGGTCCTTGAGGATGGGGTTGTTCACCAAGGCTGAGGATGACGAAGGAATATGGAACGAGAGAACGATCGGTGTGCCAAAGAATACGCCGGGATTCAGAGTACAAGCAGCATGGGAACTAATCACTCACTCCAAGGCAGGGACATTCAAGTCAAGCTACTCCAAGGCTTCTCACATCGAGGGCAGAATCCTCCGTTTTGCTCAGACGTTTATCAGCTACAACTTAATGGGAACTGCTAATTCAGCTCTTACAACTACCGACCTTTATTTCACTTGGTGCATGGTAAAGGGCGTTAAGGTACATCTGGGTTATTGGCTGGCTCAAGCATGTCATCAAATGACCAGCAACCCTGCTCGACATATGTATACCTGCCACCTCCTGGGCGCCTACCTCTAGCGGAACGTTGAAATGAAGATAGCCAAAGCCGCACATTTAGTCGTAATGTGCGAGCCCCCTGAGGTTTTCAGTGTTGAATACTTTTTCAATAAGGGGTTGCTTCAAGCGCACGGAAAACAAACCTTCTTCTACACGGTGGGAGAAAAGGTGAAGGCGGAGACAGAGGAGGTTGCGGAGGCCATGCCGAGTGAAGAAGTTGAAGAGCTGCGGAAGGATGTTCAGGATGTGAGAAAAGAGATGGAGATGATGAGAAAGGAAATGGTGAAGGAACTTGGGGGGATTAGGAAAGAATTGAACGGAAGCTGGGAAGAGGTGAAGCCCTGAGGGGCAATATTGCAGATTTGGCGGTGAAGTTCGCCAAACAAAACGAGCGCATGACGGAGGCGGTGGACCTTGTAATGAAGATGATGAAATGGTTGAAGAAGACACTCCCCTTGACCCAGTCGAAGGTAACTCCTGGGTCCAGCAGCGAGGTCAAGCAACCCGTCCAGAGCAGTCCCTCCGTCCAGCGACCACCGCAACCGCTCAAGCAGATGGTCTCCCCACCCGTCCCCAAGCAAGTGTCAATCCCTACGAAATCAAAGTCTCTGATAAAGAAGCCAGTATCTGACCAACCAGAACAGGAAGAAGTGGAGCCGGAGCAGCCGGCGTAAAAGAAAGTGAAGATGACCCGACCTGGAATCCCACCCCAGTCTGGCTCTCGAGGGAGCCAGCCCCAGAAGTGAATCACCCCCATGACCAAGTATTTTTTAATTTTTGCTTTCAGTTATCTGTCTTTGTTTTTGTTGTCTATTTGTTATATGCTATTTATTTCTGTTTTCTCCCACTTAGCCCAATGCTTGGTCTAAGTGTGAGAAGTTTATATTTTCTGTTTTGTTTCTGTTTTCTCCCACTTAGCCTAATGATTGGTCTAAGTGTGAGAAGTTTATATTTTCTATTTTGTTGTGTCTTCTCCCACTTAGCCCGTTGTTCGGTCTAAGTGTGAGAAGTTTTTAATTTCATAAACTGTTGTTGTGTGTTGCATTGATCTCCCTGTTTCCCCCCTTCACGACGATGACTTGGGGAGAAGCTTGAGTGAAGTGGGAGGGGGAGATGAGTCAATGCATGTAATCGTCAGCATGATAAGAGTCTTTAGGTCTAGTTTTTGTTTGTGTCGTATGAGCCAGTGAATATAATACGGCATGATCTCCTTAGTGAAAGTAATTGAAAATAGGAGGTATTTCAACTTAGAAGCCTTTTCCTTTACTAGGCCAAGTCAATCTGAATGAAGCAAGAACGATCGAGGATGCCTTTACTTACTTAGTTGTGAAGCCATACTATAAAAGTGAGTTATAAGCCTTAAATAACTTCGAGCTAACACATGTAAAGGGGCCGCCACTGAATACTTAGGGAGAAGAGTCATGAAGGAGAAAAAAGGAGAATTGGGTTATGAAGGTATAAGCTGGACGGAGTCCAGGGTAAGGAGTTATAAGCTGGACGAAGTCCAGAGGAGATAAGAGAAAAATGGAGGAATAAGTTGGACGAAGTCCAGAGGAAAAAAAGAGAAAAAGGAAAACAGGAGAAAAGGAAAAAAATGAAAATAAAAAAAGAAGGAGGTATAAGCTGGACGAAGTCCAGGGGGAAAGTGTCTAAGGGCAGGAACAATAATAACCTGACCCAGGAAAAAAAGGAGGAAACTCTCATAACCCGACGCTTCAGTGGTATGGCAATAATTTAAGAGAGAAGCGATCCTAACATCCCTGGTGAGGAATGAGTGATCAAGTGAATCCAACAATTGGGTAAGTTAGAGGCTATCTTGACGAACCGACAGATTGGCTAGGTAGAGGAAGGGAAAGAGCCTATTTGGAGGAGTGCAGCCTGTTGGATTGACCTTAATCTTGGGGGACGGTTGCCTAAAAGTTGAAGCTAGCTCATGCATATGTGTTTATGTGTTTTCATTTGTTTTAAGTGTCTATATTTGTGCGTCAGTTATGTCTAGGTCTAGGAGTCCGTGTTAGGATAGATTCTAAGGAGTCGGTCGAGGGATAACCTTGCTTTGAAATTCGCCTTATTCTTTTTCTTGCCTTTATACTTAAGGACAAGTATGGTTTAAGTGAGAGCAGTTTGATAAGGCTAACTTCATGCATCGGTTATATGGTGAAAAACACTATATTTTACTGGATCTAACACAGTTTTTAAGCCAGGTGTGTGACAGAATCGCTAGATCCAGGAGAAACTGGAGGAAACGGACTAGCGAATGAATGAAGGAAAAGTGAGCAGAATTGAAGGAAAAGGAGGCTAGAAGAAGGGAGTCAATAACTGAGTTTTCCGATTACGCTTCACGCTTGTTTCTTCTGAGTTTTTGTGCAATTTGAATTGGAGAAGATGATGTCGCTGTTAGTTAGTACTTTAGTTAGTTGTTTTTTCCAGCTTTTCGTCCGTACTCTGCTTTTTCAGCCATGGTCCCCACCGTCAGTTTATTTCCCAGGTCTAGGTAATTTAGAATAGTTTCTTAGATCTAGTGATTGTCTCGATTTCAGTTTACATGCATGATTTCTGTTCTGCCTAGATCTAGCTGTTAGCGTAGCAGATTTCAATTCCAAGTTTAGTCTAATTTCCTCAACCCAAAAATGTGTGGCAACAGCCAACCCAAAAATAATTTCCAATTCCTTGAGCATGTTCATTACGCATCCATCTCTGTGGGATCGATCCCTACTTCCCTGTGCTAATTTTTAGTATAAGTGGTTGAGGGTTTTTGAAGAAGTATTCTGTGTGTCCGACGGCCGAGATTTTCCAACGACCAGTGAGCTCCTAGACCCTGTGATCTAGTGGATTTGCTGGACCTAGGAAACTTGTTATACTTTTCTGTGCACAAAGTCTATACAAAAGAGCAATCTTCAATACCACTCTTCTGACCAATGGCATTGCACTCTTTCGGGTGCACAATTGTCATCTCCTGAAATTGAACTGGTTGTTGAATGATAACAACATGAGCAATTTGACTCATCTGAGTCGCCATATTCTTCATGTGTGAGCTCAACTCCTCAATGGTTTGCTCCAGCTTGTCTAATCTCCGGGACGAACTTTTTATGTAAGCTTTAGTGTTTTCCATGAAGGCAATCAACAACTCCTCCGAAGAATTCTTCTTAGGCCCATCAATGAAATCATGTGAGGGTTGCTGAGCATGGTCGGAATATCCAAATGATGAGTTATGAGTGGACTTGGTTAGACTATAATCATCACTACCCGTTTGATTGAGATAGTATCCGTCAATAGCTCTGTCTTGGTCCACTTGCTGAATATAATCAACATACTCAACCTTCCCTTGAGGTTCCATTATTGGTTCACTTCGGAATAGTTGGTGCGATGGATCCTTATAAGCTTCAGGTTTTCGCATACATGCTTCAGTTTGCTTCATAAAGGTGGCGAGAGCCTCTTCTAGGGTTGGCTTCATATTTCCATATAACGGCTCATCTAAGAAGATGGAAGGGGGGTGGCCTTCGGTGTAGTAATTGTAACCACCTTGACTAGGGTGGTAATCACTGTAGCTCCAGCCTTGGTCCTTTGGATGTTAATAATCCATATCGCCATACACATCGTCAGGTTCAGTTACTTGCATTCCACTGTGTTGGCCCATGAGTTCGAGAGTTCGAGTCAGCTGCTCCTTTAATAGTTCCATCTTATCTTGGGGTCGGCCTCTAGGTGTGTACCTCGCAAACATGGACATAACACTTATTAGAACTCAAAGAGAGAACACAAACATAAAAATAAAAATAAAAATAAAGCAAATAAAATCTAGACTATTAATCTCAATTATTATCACGATATTAAGCTATAATGATACAAAATTGTCCCCGGCAACGGCGCCAAAAACTTGACTCGACTTATTTTAACACAAGTGATACCCGCAAGTGTACGGGGCTAGTGTAGCAATTAGCAAGCAAGAGTATCGTATCCCACAGAGACAAATTTGTATCAACTTAACTACCACGAACAAACGTTGACTACTATCTAGACAATCGGAAAAAGTTGGGTTTTTTTCTAACACTATGAAAAGCATATAATAAGCAAATAAACAAGTAAAAGAAAATAAACACGGAGTGAAAAGATAATATGGAGAAAATTGTAGAACTCAAGGATCCGATGCACAATTCCAAGCTCTTATCCAATCAAATTGCCTTACCTTTTGGTGTCTCTAGAATTACTAAGTCGACCACAATTATAGATAGAACCCCCTCCCGAGGTGAGAAACCTGCAGATTAGGTGCTAGGATTGAAGTCCCCTTCTAATCCTAAAACCCCTAACTCCCAAAAGCTCGATTAGGTCAAAGACCTCACTCAAAACCTCAACTCTCCCGTGTTTTATTGCATTAAGGTGTGAATTATTCCTATTTCCAGATTAATTATTTCATCTCCCGATTAATCTAATTAATCCTACACAATCAAGTGGTGATCAAGCAATTGAAAGGAATAAACCCAAGAATAATCAAATAACTACAAGAGTAAGGTAAGAACAAAATTAATTGGATAAAAACTATGAAATCAATGCATCATCACCAAGAATTCTACAAAAAGGGGTTTGCTACTCATGTTCTTCATAAAAACCATGTTCAAAACAAAAGATTCTATGAAATACATGGAGAAAAGATTAAGATACTCTTGTGAGAATGAATCTATGGAACGGCAACTTCAATCTTCCGATTGGAAGTCTTCAATCTTCAATTCTCTCTCTCAAAGTGTTCTTGGGGGTGTGTGTGAGTGATGGAGGCGGTGGGTGTTCAATGATATGAACCCTAGGTGTTTTCCCTTTAATCTCCCATCAAAAATCGCATTTTTGGCAAGAGAATACGCCAAAATAGCGTACCTGGCCGGGTGGAATTATAAAGAGCAAAATTCACCCGGCCGGGTGGTCATTTTCGACCACTTTCTGACCCTTTTCGCATAGAATCGTTGTACCCAGCCGGGTGAATTTATAGTGTAATAATTCACCCGGCCGCGTGAAAGTTTCTGGACAGCGCATTGTTCTTGTAACGGCAATAACTTCTTCTACCAAACTCCGATTGAGGTGTGCGAGATACCCACGAGAAGCTCTTTCGAAGACGAAGAGATTGATATGCATTAGGGGCTGATTGGACTTCAAAATCTCCAGTAAATATTGTCTCGAACCAAGGCTGCTGCACATCTACATATTTTGTGTCTTTTCTACACATTCTTAACAAAATGGTCAACATACCAACATAATAGAGAAGTAGATATAAACATGTCCAATAATAGACAAAATATTATCAAATTCATACATAACCACCCTCTAAAACCATGTAAAATTCAAGTATGTCAATTTTGCATATTTTTAAGGGCTAGATTTTGACTCATTTTAAATGTCAATCATGAAAATTATGTTCTTAAATTTCATATGTTATACATGTTGGTATTTTGACGTATTTGTTGAGAAATGGTAGAAAATGGCAGTAAAAAGGTGTAAAAAGTCCAAGGTGCAACAACCTCAGTTCAAGCCAAGTTTCTCGGCGGTTTTGGAGTACAATTAGTGATTATTGCATGCTATTCTCTTCGTCTTTGAAAGATCTTCGCGTGGATACCTTGCACGTCTCAATCGGTGATCTGTGGAAAAAGTTATGAAATTTCTACGAACATTGCGCAGTGCAGTCAAAGCTGACGGAAATTTAGGCAGAAATTCAGGGAAGGCCCAAATCTCTCCCAATTTTTGAAGGCCACGAAAATTATTATGTTTCTTTCATGTGTCGTGATTTTATTATTGTTTTTACTACTTGTCTATGAGTAATTAAACATACTTTGTAGATTTTTTGGTGAAGACTATTATGAACATGTTTTGATTTATTGAATTGAACCTTTTCCTAGTTCTTGTGATCGTTTTACTTGTTCTTGTACTTTTATTGTTCTTTTGTTTGGCCAACTTTATAACTATGTCCATTTAACTAGATTAATCGAGAGATAGCTAGTTTAACATGGTAGAAAGAATGAGTACAACACATGTTTATCCTCACTCGAGAGGGGACCCTTTGTGAGGGCTTGAGTCTTAGAAATTTAAGGAGTTAGAATCTAATCTATTGGAATGAGACTTTGATAGTTAGAGTCTAATCTACAGGATAGGTGCACTCGAGGGAGGGCTTATCCTAGATTCACGACTTTCCTAATAATCATAGAGACACAAAACGGTAAGCATTCTGTGAGATTCATCATCACTAGGTCATAGTAGTTGGATCCTAAAACTCTACATTTTTTAGCTTGCTTTGTATTGTTTTGTTTTTATACTTTCTATTATTTGCTTATGTCTAGTTTATAAATCTAAAACCAAAAACTATGTGTCTCTAGATGGTATATGACACTTAGTATATGATAGTCATTCGCAATCTTATTCCTTATGTTCGATAACCCGGTACTGACCTTTAGCTATACTAGATCTACTTTGTATGCTTGCAACTTTTTTTAGTGCTAATAAAAAGTGCATCATACCTTTAACAATATAATTTTCATATACCATTGTACACTGCGGTATACTGAACATACCACATTAACCGCACTTTTTGGATATACTGCGGTACTTACCGACTAATACTCTAATTGAAAGGGTAAGATACAACAGTATTTCAGTATGCATATATAAACTATTTTTTGATATACAAATAAGTGAAATGGTACAATATAACGTGTTTCGATATTTTGTATCACGAAGTACGATATACGAGATTTTGGTATGGTACACTGAAAAAATCTGGTATGGTAACGAGATTGGAAATGCTCCATACCAAAGATAAATGGGTTCCACAACGAAATGACAAACAACAATAAACGCAAAAGAACAAAAAGAATAAAAACAATATCAAATGGAAGTAAAATCCAATGGATTCGATAACGATGACTTTATGTTAATTAATGCTCAATCAATCTACGAGCTATACTGACTAAGATCTCAAGAGTTATTAAGGCACCATTAAGGTAAAATTATGCCTTCTCCCAAACTACACGATTTGTATGTTGCAAGCTAGGCCCAAAGTCTCTTTATTGTGTAAGCGTACAACTCCTAAAAGCATGTTCTGTTTACATCTTCACTCATAACCTCAATTCTCCGAAATGATTTTTATTAAGGTGTTGTCCATTCTCAGTTCATACAATTATTATTCGACCCTTGTCTATTGTAACACTGTAATATACATTCATAAAGGTAGCTAATCCAATTGATGTAAAAGCACGAAGATGGACAAAATAACTACAAGAGCTAAGCATAATGTTCATGCATTTATTAACTTATTTGATTTCTATGTCGTTATGTGTCTCAAGCATTGTTAGTTTAGTTACTTTATAAATTTAAACACCCTTATGAGGTGAGAAATCAATAGATTAGATGTTGATATTGAAAGCCCCCTCAAATACCTAACATCTAACTGCATAAAGACCTTAAAGACCAGTGGCCTCATATAAAACCTCAACTATCCCGAGTTCTATTGATTTTGATGTTAATCTTCTCTATTTCGATAATGTTATTCATTTTCCAAATATTATAGCAAATTTATATTCATTCATAAAATTATCTACAAAACGAATGTAAAAGCGCAGGAAGGATTAAAATCACGAAATGAGTTAGACATAGACAAGCATATATTAATCTAACATAGAGATCAACGTATCCAAATTCATAGAATTCCACTAAAAACTTAGTTATTCGTAATCTTAACAACAGTGACAAAACAATGTTATGAGAACATGAACAGTACTAAATAGAAAACACCCTTGGTGACAAAATCTTCATTGAAAGTTTGTTTTCTCTTTTGGAAAGAATCTGTGTCTTCTTCTTCTTCTTCTTCTTCTTCTTCTTCTTCTTCTTCTTCTCATCCCCCTTCTCCTTCTCCTTGGGCGATTTTTGGTGGTTTTAGAGGATAAAAGTTATGTTTGTGGCGTGCCCTGTCACATTTATACCCAAGACCAAAATAAAAGGTTTTTTTTACAATGGTTATGGCCACTCGGGTCGAGTGAAAAACCCACTGCCTGAGTGGGACCCTCTAGAGTCCTGTAGAATATGACTCGAGAGTGGACTCTCTAGATTGTGCAGTCTTCGTAAGGCAATAACTTCGTCAACTATACTGCGAGGCTTTCAAGATACCCACGCGAAGCTCTTTCAACGGCGAAGACAATTGTATCCTTTATAGATTGATTAGAAATCATCATTTTAGCCCTATTTTTCTTCGAAACTTAAAAAACTCGTCAAAATGCCAAATGTTATATAACTAATAAAAAACTAAGGATTCGAGTTGTAAAACTCGACATTATGTACATTCAAAATAACCAATCAAACCTGCTCTCAAGAATGGGTACACCATTCAGTACTTGTACGTTATCAATGAAGTCAAAGTTTATTTGATGCCCCTCTCACCCAGTGAGGTTTTGAGACTTATAAACACATCGAGAACAAGAGAGATACAATGAAAAATGCATAGTGGAAGATGAAAAAGCCAAATGAGAGTGGGGGAGAGAGAGAAAAACAAAGTCTACAAAGATTGACACGCCACAAGCTATTGAGAGTAAAGAATGCTTGTTAGCTACTAGGTCTGACCTTGGATGGGCTTGCTATTTGCACTCCCAAAGAATTTTCTCTTAACAATCACTAAACTTGACCTTCTTCCAAGTGTTGTACAAAATGTTTTGTAGGAATTTGATGATGTGTTCCCAAAAGAACTTCCAAGTGAGCTACCAACAATTTAGGGAATTGGGCACCAAATCAATTTCGTGTCAGGGTTATCATTTCTAAATCGAGCGGCATACAAGGTCATCTTAGAGCCTTGGTCTCTAAGAGTATAAGGTCATGGGACGTGTGCATCCCCAATGCCGAGTTTTCAACTAATCATACCATTCACTCTACCGGACACTTCACCATTTGAGAATGTCTATGATTTTAATCTACTAACCTCGATGGATCTTCCCAGATCATATTTTTCTTTGGAGCTTATTTGTGATGTAGATGGTTCCCACAATTTATCAAAGATATCAACATTAAGGTGCAAGAGCAGGCCCGAATAGCTAACAAGACATGGATATGCCACTACTCTCTCTCTCTCTCTCTGGAGGTATTTATTTTCCTCAAAACCTCACTATTTGATCAAAGCTACAAGTGCACCTTCAAACCATTGAGCATGTAGAGATACTCATTGGTATACCCATTCTTGAACTTGTTTCGGTCAAACACCCATGGTCTCCCAAGCAATACGTAGCAATCTCATTTAAGATTATATCACAAAGTACTTCATGTTCAAACTTACTAACCACTGAAGCTTGTAAGGGTTTGGGTCCTTGAGAACCTTTAATCCTAGCTAAGAAACCGATTTGTCACTCACCAAATTGGTGTAATTGCCACTATCGATGATCACCAAATATTTTTTGGTCTACCCCTTGCCATTCATGTGAAATTTTTTGGTTGATTACTCTTTATACTTCTCATGCTTGGGTGGAATTTTAAGCATCTGAAGTACCGTAAGTCATTTGTACTTCTCAAATATCTCTTTCTAATTAGAAAATTCAATTTTTATGTTTGGGCACACCTCATCTCTCATCATAGTATCTGTCATCTCCTCATGTTCACTATAATTTTTTCCATCCTACCCAATAATCATCTATTGATTGGAAAGTTCTCATGCATAATACACATACCTGAAGACTCTAATAGAGGTGCAGTGCAGTTTTGTGATATCACTCGATCTAACAGGTCCAGAGGATTCAACTAGTTCACAAAGGGCTAGAAGATCATGAAACTATCAGACATGGGTCGTTGGATGCACTCTATTTCTTCAAAACCTCAACCCACTATACTACAACTAGCACAGGGAAGTAAATGATCGATCCCACGAGGACGAATGTGTTACGAAACCGCATTTGAGGATGTTTTGGGAAAAGGGGTTGGCTGCTGCCACACAATTTGTGGGTAGAGTACTAAAACTACTGGGTCTGAGAGACTTAAACTATTTTACTCTACCTACTGGGTCTATGAAACAAGAGCGTACGGGACATGCATGATTTTGAGAAACGAAATATTTTAAAGTTCTAAGACAACTGGAGTTAACTTAACTAGATGGACTTTCCTAATTTGAACAAACAAAGACATAGCAAACAGTGGGGACAAGTTTCCTTAAACTACCAGGGTCTGGAAAAGCATGCAGAAAAGTAAAAAGACATGCAGAAAGTAGAACATGCAGAAAAGTAAAGTACATGCAGAAAGTACTGACAAAAGCAGATCTGGTTCTAACTACCAACAAACTTCATCTTCTTCGGGAATCAAACGAGAATAGCAGATAAAACAGAGCATTAAACACCATGAAAACAGAGCAAACTTCAGATCTAAACTTAAAATGAGAAATTAAAGCCTAAACTAACAGATCTACACTACTGGACCTAGAGGATGCAGAAACAGAAAGTAGATAGCCATAATCATGCAAAATGTAAACAACAAACACCAGATCTACGAAACTCCAACTCAAATCCACCACGATTCAACAAATCCAAACATCTCCATACGTATATCAGCAACCTCCAACAACAAACCAACAGATTTCAGCTCCAAACACTCAGCAATCAACAAGAACGACAGCGAAAAAGCAAGAAATAAGCATCAACTCAACGAGATCCAACAAAAACTAACGTAAACTTCCATAATTATGAGAAATAGTTCAAATCCAGCAAATCCAAGTCAGAAACCAAAGTACGAAACTAAAACCAACAAGTACTTGAAACGAAGACAAACTAAACAAAGCAAGATAAATATTGTTTCTTCGCCTTCACAAGGCGGTGTTACACGACAGCAAAACGATGAGAACCACGACGGCGGCCAGAAATCACCCCATCTCCAAGTGCGCAGCAAGTGAAACGAGTTTGAGGCGTGAAAAACAGGGAGCTAAAAGAGTATGATGTGTTGAAGCTGATCGAGAGATGATATATCCGGCCGTGCCTTCTTCCTTAAGGTTGATCTCTTTATATAGGAGAGGCTATGATCCCTAGGGCATCCTTTTGGTGATTTGACGCTTGTGCCCTTGAATAAGACGTTCTAAAATATCTGCTCTCTGCCTTTTTCTGCTCCTGTCGCCAACTTCTAATTCTCCCAGGTTCGGACGACGACATCTGAATTTCACCTCAATCTCCTCTCTTTTGCATCTGCCAGATCAGGTAACAACAACTCCTAGGTCCGGCAGATTTATTACGCACCTGAACTCAGAAACACGGATTAGCGCCCCAAATGCACAGAATCTTAACCCAAAACCAATGCATGAAACAAGCCTTATGAATACCTCTTACATTCAACACATTGTATATTTTCTCTCCCTATAAGGAGTATTCATGTTCGGTCGAGGTCGCGTTACGGCTTTGAGAGGCGTCTTCAATTGAGGACTAGATGTGATTTGAATCCTTGTACATAGACCAAACAAACATACACCAAAGACTTGTTCGCGAAGCTAAACATATGGATCAAATGTTTCAACTAACAAAAATTTAAAACATACAAGATAACTATATATATGAAAAAGAGTAGTGAATAGAGAACATCTTTAGGACGTTGGACCTTTTCATAAAATATAAGATAATTTATTTGCTATCCGGTCTCTCAATAATTAAATATATCATATGGTATCTACTCTTATTTCCGTAACAAATTAATACACTTTAGCCCAAACCTAATTCTTTATTGGATCACTTTAATTGAACAATTGAAAAATAGTCATACATATTAAATTAGTCATGCGGAAGCCTAAATTTCAAACACTTCAGGTAAGTCCATTACCTTTCACACTTTACAGGTTATTTTATCAAATTACCCATTTTTTTTATCTTCTTCCTTTCTGAATACGTTTTCATACAAAAAATATTAAAAATCTTAGAAATTGACTAACCTCGTTATCACAAGTGTATCCAAAGATTGGGTTGGGGTTGATCACCGACGCGAAGAGCTAGATGATAGATTCAGCGTTGCGAAAGAGGAGACAGCAAGAGATTCAAAAATAGTGCGGTTTGATTGTATGATTTTCTCCAAAAATTTGGAGCCGTTTGTTTGGATCTCACTACTCTCTCAAATGAGCTTCCTTTACATATCTTTCTAATC